>NC_090938.1:487861167-492861167 GCF_040938575.1 Ambystoma mexicanum | reverse complement strand
CGTTCAGGTGTAGAAAACTTGTGGGACCACAATGCTATAGGGTGAAGCTGCCCCGTCTCAGGGTCCTTTTGTGATAAAACCGTCCCCATCGCAATTCTGGAGGCATTCTACTACTTAAGGTAGATCAGGCCGAGGGTGTCGGAGTATAGGCGCTGAGGTGAAGGCTTGTTTTCATTCTTGGAAGGCAAGTTTGGCATCTGCTGACCAAAAGAACTTCTTGTTTTTCTTTAAAAGAGATGTGATCGGGTGAATGATTTGCGAGAATTGTTGTATGAATCGTCTATAAAAATTAGCAAAGCCCAGTACACTTTGTACCCCTTTGATAGATGTTGGGGAAGGCCATCGAAGAATAGCTTCAACCTTACGTGTGTCCATAGGAACTCCTCGTGGAGTAACCATGAAGCCCAAAAACTCGACCTCTGTGCAAACAGTCGGTGCTGACAGAGTTTTTCCAACACCGCCCTTAAGTGGTCAACATGTTCCTCCTTGTACTGTGAATAGATTAATATATCGTCAATGTAAACGAGAACACAGAAATCCATCAGTTCATGGAGCACATCGTTCATAAAAAACTGGAATGCCGCTGGTGCATTGCATAGCCCAAAGGGCATCACCTGATACTCGAAGAGTCCGTATTTGGTCCGGAAAGCTTTCTTCCACTCGTCACCACTTTTAACTCATACGAGGTGATAGGCCCCCCGAACGTCCAGTTTCGAGGAGATTTGGGCACCTTTTACCTGGTCGAGGACTTCTGGAATGAGTGGCAAAGGGTATCTGTTTTTAATTGTTATTTGGTTCAACGTCTTGTAATCGATGCACATTCTAAGGTCACCTTCCTTCTTGGGTACGAAGAAGAGCGCTGAGGAAGCAGAAGACTTAGGTAGGCGAATAAACCCGTTAGCTAGGTACTGGTCTAGGTAGGTTTGCAAGTGTTGATTCTCTTGTTCTGTCAAGGCATATATTCAACTGCACGGGATTTGGGCTCCGGGTATCAGGTCGATCTGGCAATCATAGGGCCTATGAGGAGGCAGGGTATTTGCCTGTTCTTTCTGAAATACAATTTGATAGTCCAAATATTCTGGGGGCAGGGCACCAGCAAGGGCTAAAAGGGGTTTTATCTCAGTCTTGGGTTGCTGCAAATGACACGTTTTGGCGCATTCTTGCGGAAAGGTCAGCACTCGTGTTCTCCAGTCAATTCTGGGGTTATGGGCCTCTAGCCACAGCATCCCTAAGATCATTTGGAACTGTGGTGCCCCAATGAGATCAAAAGAGATGTCCTCCCGATGACCTTCCTGATAAATCAACATAACCTTTTCGGTGTCCTGCGTTACTGGCCCAGATGATAGTTGTGAGCCATCCACTGCAGTAACCTTCTCCGCCTGTGGTTTATGCCGAAGCGGGAGGCCAATTCGTGCGGCTAGGGCCTGATCGATATAGTTACCAACTGCTCCACTGTCTATATAAGCCTCCAAAGCGTGCACCTTAGATAGTTGCTGGTGATGAACTATGAGTACTGGAATGACTAGATGTGAGGTCTGAACTACTTTCTGGTTTTTGCTCGACAAGGGGACCCCTACCCTTGTCGGGCACTGGAGTTTTCTGGAGCCGTGTCTTGTTCCTTATCTGTATTATCTGTTGCACCAACAGTTCTCCTAGGAGGTTTAATGGGGCAATCCCGAAGGAAATGTCCTGACTTGCCACAGTATAGGAATAGTTGTTCCTGCCTCTGTTTTTCTCTATCGGCTTTAGATATAGGGGCCCATAATCCCCCCGATTTGCATTGGTTCAGTGGCTTTGTGGGTGTTGCCTGGATTGTCCCTGGATCTCACATAGACTGATCTCCCCTCGGCCTTTCGGCTTTGTAGCCTGTGATCCAGTTGCAACGTTAGGTTGATATATTCGACACAGGCTTCAAGAGGATTGACCTAATCCTCGGTAAAATAACGTGGTCCTTTTCGCCTCAGGCCAGTTGGTTTGTGCAATAAGATGATTGAAAGTGGCTATATATGTCAGTAAATCCTGATTCCCCTGTCTGACGGATAACAGTTTGTTATCTAGGGCCTGTCCTTGGGTGTGCCTTGCAAACAGTTTCTCCAATTCCTGTTGGAATTCCCCAAAGTTGTGCAGCACAGGGTCATTCTGGTTGACCAAAGGTATCAACCAATCCACTGCACTGCCTCCTAGATACGAAGGTACAAAAGCCACCCTAGAAGTATCATTCGGGAATGTGCCTTGGCGGCACAGGAAATGCAGGCGACACTGATTCATAAATACAGCAAATTTATTGGGGTCACCAGTAAACCATTCCAGAGGGGCTAGCGGTACCGCCCCTGGGAGTACTACTTGAACTGGTGGCGATGGTGGTGCAGGGGTTGGCTCAATTCCAGGTAACGGGACCTGCCCCGTGTGTGATTAAAGCACCTGTTTTGCCAGATCATCGGTTCGTTCTCGGGCAATGATTAAATCCCTTCTTAGAGAGTTTGTCTCTTGTCTGGAAGCATGCACTTCAGCCCGTAAATCCCCCAGCAATTGGGCCAACTGGTCGGTCTCAGAGGTATTCATAATGCCCAGGCAGAGGTTCGGAGAGGCTTTGTGTTCTGTTACACTCACCTGGTCTCTGCGGGGGCGTTGGGGCACGGTTGGAGCCCTCCCTGTAGTTGACTCCCTCAGGTCACTTCTTTCCCCAACAGCTGCCTTTTCGTGGGCCTGGAAGACTGGACCTGTTCCGGCGAGAGGATGAGAGACAATGAGGCTAGCATGGTGGAGTTGCGGTTCCCTTCCGTCCTTTTGTGCCAGAATGTGGTGCTGAGAAGTTTATCCATGCAGGCTCACCTGGTAATACGTAAGGGGCGAGCTCTCCGTCCTGCTTTCCTTCAGCAGGGGCTCTGCGGATGGACCGATTTATGTCACTGGTCCTGATTGCAGAGGTCCAGACCGGCTGCAACAATGCTGTCTTGAAGGTAAGTGTTTATGACTTTACTTATTGTCCTTGTTCTTGTAACGACACTGTCCCAAGGGGTATTTTTCGTAATGGTATATTGTTCTTTCTCCCCTGTAGCAATGAAGATGACCCAGGAGCATGTGATGGCAAAAAGAGACTGTTCTGGGGCTTCCCACCACTGGTAAGTAGGCAGTTTCAGCAGCTGCACTAAGTTTGTGAGTAGTGTCGCTTTAGCGAGTTAGGGCCTGTGCGATCGCTCCCCTTGTGTCTCTTACTCTCTTTGCAGGTGCGGCAGGTTGGCAATGGTTGGAGAACGGTATCCGGCTCCATATGGCTGTTGGAGGTGAAGATCCGCGTGGAGGCAGCACCCGAAGAAGGTCCTGAGTCGATAGAATTCAGAACAAGCAAGGTTGCTAAACCGTACCTGCCGAGGACTCAAGGAAGTTGAGTATGGCTGCGGCAGAGTCGTGAGCAGATGGCGATGCTTCCGGCAATTTAGCGATCACAGGTGAGGCTTGCGCAGCGACTGCAGAGTGGAAGCGGATGACTGTGCTTCCAACTATGGCGTGGTCTCAGGTAAGGCATGCGCAGCGACTGTAGAGTGGGAAGCGGGTGACAATGCTTCCATTGATGATGCAGTCCCAGGTAAGATGGTCGAGGTGGCTGGAGATGTGCGTGTTGAACCAGGTAGGTGGCGAAGGGTTCCGGAGACTGAAAGCAGACATGCTGGATCGGGTAAGAGTCTTCTGGTCGGCAGTAGGCGTTACATTGCTACTAGCAAACTAACGCGAAGCACCAGTATGCGGGTGGGGCTGGCTTATATAGCCTGGCCCCAGCCACTCTCTTTAGGCTCTGCCTTGTGGCCCCACCTAGCTCCTCCTTCTGCCTTCTACACGTGCCTTCCCTGTGATAATAGGGCCGCGCCCGGCCTTGCTGCACATGCCCTTGGTATTCTGTGTGCTGAGCACACTTTGAAATGAGCTTGGTGCTACAGGCGCCAAGACTGAGTCCATTGGGACCCTGCAGGTAGTGAAGGGCTGGGCTCCTGCCCAGTGACCATGACACCGGGTTAGAAGATGCACTACTATGACTTTACCAGTCTCTACCCCTTTGTCAACAATTCAAAACCCTACCCATTAGGGCATCCACGTATCATCTACGAAAATTATGGAGATATTAAACAGTATTTTGGTCTGATCAAATGCCAGGTGTACCAGCCAAAAAAGCTTTATTTCCTGGTGCTCCACCAGAGGGTTTCTGGCAAGTTAATGTTCCCTTCATGTATGACATGTGCAGAGTCAAAACAGACTGCAAAATGCACACACAGTGATGAGGAACGCTCAATCACGGGTATGTGGTGTACCGTCGAGTTAGAAGTGGCATTGTGGAAAGGGTATCGTCTGGGGACAATTCATGAAATATGGCACTTTGATAACATCATGGTAGAGCACTTCTGTGAGTACATTCGTATGTTCCTTCGAATTAAACAGGAAGCATCAGGATACCCTTAAGGTCGCGAGGACCCTGCCTTCCGCCAGAAGTACATAGTTGAGTATTACAAGCATCAGGGTATCCATTTAAGACCAGAATTCATTGGGAATAACCCCTCAAGACGTCAACTAGCGAATCTGTGTTTAAATTCCTTATGGGGTAAGTTTGCTCAGAGAACCAATTTACCGAACACAGCTGTTATAACCAACCCTGACGAGCTGACAGCCTATCTTTTTGACGCCGTTTATGACATTTCAACCCTGCAGTTTATAGACAAGGAAACGGCGTGCCTCTGCTGGAAGTACACTGAGGAGTACCCAACATGTTCCAACAATATAAACCTATTTATTGCTTGTTTCACAACCGTTCATGCCCATTTGGAACTGTATACAGTAATGGAGGCTCTCCAACAGCAGTGTTTGTACCACAACACTGATTCTGTCATTTTTGCTAGTGCACCGGGCAGGAGAACCCCCCACTGGGTGATTATCTGGGTAATTTAACAAGCGAATTAGCTCAGAGTGAGCACATTATAGAATTTGTTTCTGCAGGGCCCAAAACCTATTTGTATCAGACATCCACTGGGGCTGTCCGCATGAAAGTAAAAGACATCACTTTGAACATAAGCAACAGCATGAACATCAATTTTGACAGTCTGAAAGAGTTAGTGTAGGAGTACACTTTAAAAACCACTTTCAAGACTATAGTGGTTCAGCAACCATCCATAGTGCGTGAGAAAAACTCTGGGAAATTAGTACCCAGACGTTGCAGAAGACTTTGAGGGTAGTATTTGATAAATGTGTGCTCACAAATGATATTGAAAAGGATGCATAGCGTAAGATGGACACAAGAGTTCAACAACCTTTTTCATCCGTGTAAGCCGGTCCTTCAAGTTGCGGTAAAAGCTATTTTATTAAGCAACTACTAGAAAAGGCCCACACGGTAGTGTCGGCCATATCAGATAATGTCATTTGGTTTTACTCTTGCTGGCAGCCCTTGTATAATGAGCTGACCACTAAAATACCACACCTGAATTTTGTGGAGGGCTTGCCAGATTCTATGAATGATGACTGCTTGCTACCGCCAAACCTTGTTAATATGATCATCTTAGATGATCTTATGATGGAGGGTGGGCATAGCTCTGAACTGGAAAAAGCATTCATACAGTATTTGTACCTTCGTAACCTTAGTATCTGCTACATTGTTCAGAATGTATTCCACAAGGGCAAAGGCAACTGTTCAATAACATTAAACGCCAGCTATATCGTTCTGTTTAAGAACCCTAGAAATAAAGAACAACTCAATGTTCTAGTGAGGCAAATGTATCCGGGTAACAGCTGGTTTTTCACGGAGGCCTTTGAAGACGCCACCCGGAAACCGTATGGTTACTTATTAGTGGATTTAAAAACAAACAACTTAGAGGACTACAGATTGCACACAGGTCTTTTCGATCCTGATTGACCGGCTGTTTACATACAAAAGGCCTCTAGAAAACCCAGATGAAGAGAAAAGCTTCCCTCATTAGAACCTGCGACGGTCCATCATGACGGCGCATATACATAGGACCTATGCTCTCCTTAAAATGCTAGTAACAGCACCACCACAGCAACGCAAGGCCATTCTGTGCTCAGCTTCTGATGATTTAGTATTGGCTATAGCCGAGATTGCCTTCAACACCATAAAGGGCAACGTTCCAATATCCAGCCCCCAGTTAGGAGCCTTAAAAAAGAAAGAGTGCATCCTGAAGAAATTGGGTAACATAAAAGCTAAAATAAAACTTTAAAAGCAATCCGGTGGTTTCATAGGCTCTCTACTAGGTTTTGCATTGCGTCTGATCACCAGGCTTCTAGGGGGAAGTTAATGGAGTACAGTCAGAAAATGTATCTGGTTGACAAACATCAGATGGATGCGCTGAGCACCCATAACCGTGAAGAACCTGATATTTGAAAATCAGCCACCCTGCGGTTCGATTCTGAAATATAAAAGGTCCTGATTTATCGGACTACGACAAGGTTACCCTCTATTCATCTATTCTCCAAAAATACTTAACATACTTTAGACAAACCGAAAATGAGGAGTATAAACTAACCTTGTACATGCCCCAAGAAGAGCCCACAAGTCTCGATACCACAACACCCGGGTCCCCCGTTTCAGATCCCCTGGTAGTGGAAGTCCTGAACACCATTAATCCCTGCTATCGTAAAAATGCAGAACTTTTGTTGAACAAGATGATGAGTGACAAGGGGGTGGCACCCTGGAACGAAAAAAGGGTGAGTTTGTATATAAAGGGGTGATTGTCAAATGTTCAAACGTCCACGATTTAGTTTGCAGCATTACCAATCCTCAGGCCATTGGAAGGCACAAAAAAAACCTAGAGGATGGGATCTGTTGATGCAATTTGCTGCCGATTTAAACATTTCTGCTACTTTTGTGGGAAATATGGGTCATTGTGAACTGCTCGAGGCTTTAAAAGACGATGTTGATTCTCTAGATATTGCCTTTAAGAAAAGAAAAAAGAAAAATAAATCCAAACGCTAGAACTGGTTCAGTGTGTAACTGTGTGTGTTTTTTTTTTAATTTTAAGAACCCTGTTTAACAGTTGTAATATGTGTGTGTATATATATATATATATATATATATATATGTGTGTGTTTATGTAAATGTTTTTATAAGTATAAGCCTCCAGTCTGTATAAACAAAGGCTCTGTTTGTAATAAAATACACTGAGTATTTATACCAACCAAATGTTTTGCATCTAATCCTTTCAATCATGTCTAGCACAGCATTTGTTTTTTTAAATATTAATGAAAAATTACACAAGTAAGAAAATGAGGCATTTGTTTAAAGATGTTTTTAATTTAGACATGTACACATCTCTAGTGTTTAGTAACAAGAGTGCATTTCTGACAAAAGCTAAATGCATTTACAGAGGTCTGCGATATTTGCTTTTGTTCACAAAATCCTCCACCATCCGATCATTTTGTCTGCGATCAAGAGAATAGGTTTGCATAACACCCCGCAATGACTGTTTCTCAGTCATTTTAGATACAAAGTAACAAGCGTGTGGCCCACATGTCACGGCTTCAGAATGCTGCACCTGGGCTCTATTATAATGTAATACAGGTGCTATATGTTTAACATAGTCCAATAGAGCACCTCCGTATGTAGGGTGGCTTGGGAAGTACCCCAGAGTATCAAAGACTGTTATTGCGCCATCTGTCTATAAAAATAGCTATCCAATGTGTGCCTTCTTGATGCTGGGGGTCTGTGTTCACCACAAGGCTGACGGCCGCTCACCATGTATATCCCATGGAGTGTTATCACACGAATACACGCCCGGAATGTTTTCATAGCATTTTTGTCTTTACGCAGGAAATGCATGATCTGAGTTCTATGACCGAGTCAAATAGAGCCATAATAATAAGATTCACAGTGTTTGGTAAATTTGCAGCAAACCGGACCTCGATGTGTAAATTAACATTCCTAATCAGATTATAATGGCCTGATGATGCATTATCGGGTCTCAAATGAAAAGCCAACAAGGTGTAACCTCCGTCGTAGTCATCACGAGGTGTCACAAAGTCTTTATCACGCATGTGCTTGCTGCTGATGGAGACTAGACCCAGATACGTCCTAATCGTATTTTTGTGTTGAAAACTGGAACTGTAGGCTTTGGCAGGTATGACGACCCCATCCTTAAAAAGAGCAGCGTAGTTGATGTTGTAATGTTTAAAATTAAAAGGATTGCTGGCGTAATCCCCTGAAAAGTCAGTGTTATCCACAAAACCAATAATGATTATTTTAGGTAGTTGTCCCAAGAATAAGTTATCCTGACTGGCGACACGGCTGCCCATTGGTACACTGAAGATTTTCAAGGATGTCCTCTCCACGGCATATTTTAAGTTAGATACTTGTAGAGCGCCAACATGAGCGAGTCTGACCGTAAGTGACACATTGACTCTTTTGATAAATAAACTTGCTGAAACTATTACCAGCTTGCAGGCTTCTGCATCATCACTGTTAAGGCGTCTTTATTTCGAGAGAATTTAATTTTCAGATGAATACCATTCACCATAAGTTTCTCCTGGAAAAATAGATCCATGTGTAGACGCCCCAGTCAATCAAAATTTCTGCTACCTGTCGCATGCTATGCTCTCTTTATAAAGCCTGTGTTGGCGCCATCTAGAGCATAATCCTCCATATGCCCTACTGTGTCCTTATAAAAAAGCCCTGCAGTCAGTTGAGTATCCAAAGCGTCATTGCTGTAGTTCAGAATGCTTTCTATGTACGCTCTATAGGCGTACATATTGTCACTCTGCGTAATCAGATGGTCGCCTACAGTAATGTCCACTTGGTTGAAAAGGGTGGCCACAGAATAGGCAACCGTGACGACCTTAGCGGCGGCTGTAATATCTGTCCTATTGGCTTTTGTTATTTTACAGGATAGGTAAAGTAAAGTGTCAATCAGATCTAGGTACGTTTCTATTGAGCCCGAGATGTAAATCTCTACGGGCGCTAGAGGAGAAAATGCAGCTGGGGTGCAACTTCCATGAAAAAACTGTTTTCAATGCTTGTTTGTGTTGTGGGTACGACAAACAAGTCTAGTTCCGATTTCACACATTCCCCCGAGGCACAGTGGATAAAAGCCATCTTTTAGAAAATATTGATATTGGGTTTGTTATTATTTCGCTTGCTCCGCCTGTTCTTCGGCATGTGTTTTCTCTTCTGAACGACTCTAGTTGTTGATCTTTGTTTTTTATGCGGCTTCGGAGGTCCCCTTCTGTTTGAAGCTGTCCTTTTACTTTGAGCTGGTCTTTTACCCACGTAAACCAAGCCAGAACCCTCTTGTGTTGGTTGGTTGAAACGACTTACGATGGATGCTGTTGCAGTAGACATTTAACACAAAGAGGAGGTAGGGGGATTAATATTATACTGCTACACCAATAGCAAAACCCCGGGATAGGTACAACCTATGAAATCAACACGACAAGTGCTGGTGAGCAGTATTTAACTGCAGGGGGAACACACCTACTCTCTATTACGCAGAGAGAAAAAGATGGAACATACCACAACTAAATGCTGTGTGGTGACCAACTAACTAACATGGGAGGATTCAACCAACTGTTAGACCACACAAATAATAATAAATATAAAATTGTATTCATAAACATCAATTAAAATTTAAAGTCAAAACAAAAAATAACTCAATATACATTGCATCTTCTGTTTGTTTAACAGACAGTATCAGGCAAAAAGAATGCACAGAGAAAAAACCCCAAATCAAGTACGTTTTCAGGCTTGACACCACAGTAAGTCAAGCTAATCGGTCAACAAAAAATGTAAATTGTTAACTGGCAGTGTATTAAAATCTCAAATATCTATTAATTACCATACCACTGCATTCCCATTCAACCACAGTTGTGGTTGTGGTTGTGTCTCACATCCGTAGCAATATTTGTAGCAGCGGTTTTCATATGCAGCTTGGCTAATTCAAACCCTTTGCGCAGGAAGGGCATGGCTCTCTGAAAAAGACTTCTGAAAATACTCTCTAGACCCTCACCACACATAACAGACACTCCTTGGAAGTAGGGTTGATCTCCATAACCGCCCTGTCTGCAGTAATAATCCCTATAAGTGTGCAGCTCCCCATAATTCTTCATGATTACCATGTTCTAGATGTCTTTCTCCTGTCTGTGGCGCACGTGTAATTTCACTAGGAACTTCCCGTATTTAAATGAGACCAGTTCCCCGTGATCGTCCCTTATTTGTATATTGATGGTGTCAAAATGACCCTTAGAAACAGGGATATAATCAGGTTTAATATATTGTATATTACCAATGCCGTTATTTTCACCCTTGACTTGGGCTGTTCTCATCAAAGGGGCATATGAGTCACCAACCCTTTGGTATTCTACTATATGGCTGTAGATCATGAGTCTGTAAAATCCACCATCAATATCAGCAAGTGTTCTGTCTAGAGCGTTATTACTTTTTACATGTTGAAAGTTTCCGGCTACACATAAACTCTGCGGTAAGATCGGCCATCTTAGAAATACTTTCTGCCATCAGCTATTCAGAAACAGCTGTATATCTGAATAGCGCTCGATGCTGGAGATCGATTTGTTGATAGTATCTAGCAGCGTTTGTATTGTGGGGTAAAAGCCGCGAGAAAAACCCACGTGTAACAATTCAGCAGGTTCTCCACACTTGATGGTATACCAGGCCTCTTTTTTGTCCATGTTGTCCCACATATGGGGATACTGAATCTCCATTAAACCCGCTTCCCACAAACCTTGTAAATTAACGGGCTTAGCCAGCTTAACAGAATACATTTCTCAGGCCAGCCCATCCATTTTACCAGGTGCTGTTTCTTAGACCCCTTACCTTTACTCTGAATAATTTTCTCAACCCTATAAAGAAATTGGGGATGATCGGGCACCTTTTGTAACTCCTCAGTATAGAAATTACTGCTTACAACTTCCCCAGCATAATCAGTCAATTGGTACATGTACACCCCCTCTTTCACAGATGCTTTTGCCATGACCACTCCAGTAGTGATAGTGCGTGGTACAAATATCCTTTAACATTAACATTAACTATGACAATTTAATCGGTAAAGGATTGATGGTAACCCTTTGTAAAGACATCTTTTACTCTGGTGTGGTCCCCCATGCGTAAGGTTGTTTTCTTGATCTTCTCTGATAACCTTTCCGCATACAGGTTTCTCCACGCTGCTAATGAGGTTTCAGACATTACAGACTTTGTAGTAATTTTAATAGAATGGCGATAGCTGTCATTATGCACATCTATAAGAAGTCAGTAATATATCCACATAGCCTTGTGTATTATAGGCTGTGAAATATCTCCATAGTTTAGATTTCAAGGCTCTATTAAAACGTTCAACAATGGCGGATTTAACCTCGTGTCTAATGAAGTGATGCATGCTGTGATGCTTTAGAAGTGTCATGATCTCTGCTTCCAAAAGATCAGGACTTGCCCGACTCCCTTGGAAGCAGACCCATAACCCCGGTTCCGAGTGCCAGCCAGTCCCAATTGGGACCTTTTGGACCCTGTCCTGGCGCCAGTGGCACCAGGCTCATAAAGATGCCCAGTCCCAGCGCTGGAAGCGCCGGGCTCATAATGCTTGGGTGGACTTACCTGCAGCAGACCATGCTGCTTACTTACCTGCCAGTTGAACCCCTGATCCTCTTCTGTTTGGGACTACTTTTCCTGTTGGGTGGGGCAGGAGCCACTCCCTAGGTTCAGAACACTGGAACTCTTCTGGAAAGCAGGAACTCTTTTCTTACCTAGGCGTGTCTGTGGAAGGAGACACCTAAGCACTACAGGAGGCTATTTAAACCACACCCGATGGATGAATCTTGCTTTGCGTTATTCTGCATTCTCTGCAGCAGAACGCTCATCGTGTCTTCTGCTTCTGATCCTGGGCCTAAGGGAACAAAGGCTTACCATCCTGGAATCCAGTCTTCAGCAGCACCTGTAAAGACAAAGAAAGAACAGGTTAGCACTACGGTCTTCAGTGGCAGCGCATCTCTTACCTGGTCCATCGGCTGTCACCAACGCCTCGCGCTGCATTCCGGCATCTGAAAGACAAAGGCTTACCTACTCTTCGCATGCTCCGGAGGTCTTCGCACTGCATTCCGGCATCTGAAAGACAAAAGCTTACCAGTTCTTCGCACGCTCCGGAGGCCTTCGGCGCTGCATCCCGCATCTGAAAGACAAAAGAAGGTGCGTTTAAAGACATTGGGCAACTTTATTACTCACGTGCCATTACTCCTTCCCACGCCGAATCCAGTGGGTATTCCAGCACCCTTCAGCTTCTCTAAAGCTCCGAACTTGTACCTGCAAGATAAAAGGGACAGTTAGTGCGCATCGTGAAGCAGGCTACAAGCGCTTACTTACGTGCTTCCAGGCGCTTCTATTCCTCACGCGGGTTCGATCCTCAACTCTCATCAGCCCGCCATCCGCCATCGCCGCAACCCTGCAAAACAAGAGATATCATTACAAAAGACTTTTAAGACATTTGAAGTGCCCAGAACTTACCGTTCGTGCAGTTAACGACGGACAGCAGTCCTCTGAGGTCAAGAGGCCTGCACCCTTATCCAGTGAAGAAACTGGTTACGGCACCCTGCCCCGAGGCAGATGGAGAGCTCGGCGTTCACTTACCTAAGGTGAGTGCGTTAACCTTTGGGGTTCTACAGGAGAAGAGAAAGGGAAGAGGAGAGGAGAGAGGCACCCAATAACCCCAGTTCATTAATCCCATATTTTCTACCTGCAGACATCTTACTCTTCGAGTCAGACATACAGTGCACAGAGGTCCAGCCCAAAGAGCCAACCGTGTGTTACACATCACCTTTGAAGATACGGCATTCACCCAGTCAAGACTGGCGCCTCTGCGGGAATCAGGTGAGCGTTACAGAACGCAAAGCCTACCGAAAAACTCCCACCCAGGCGCTATGGAAACCTCGGATACCGACCAGCTAGCCCAGTTACTTGGGGAACTAAGAGCAGAAGTGGATGCAGCCCGTCAGGAAACGAATGCTCTAAGAAGGGAACTGATTATTTCCAAGGAGCGAACAGACGATCTCGCTAGACAATTGCTACAGTCACAAGCCGGACAAACTCCGTTACCCGCATCAGGGGCAAATCTTCCTTCAACATCCTCTACGAACCCAGTGCAGATCAACCTACCTGGGAATGTACCTCTGGCTCCACCCGAACGATTTTCTGGTGACCCAAAGAGGTTTGCAGTATTTATTAATCAGTGCCGGTTGCACTTCTTATGCTGGCCAGCAGCCTTTCCAACTGATCAAGCTAAGGTATCTTTCGTGCTTTCGTACCTTAGTGGCAATGCGGCAGACTGGTCAATCCCTCTAGTTAATGAAGATGATCCGGTTCTCCATGATTTTCAAGCTTTTCAGCTCAGTATGGAAAAACTGTTTGCAAGACATTCACAGGGGCAGGCCTTGGACAATGAGCTCCTTTCATTGCGACAGGGTAATCAAGACCTTTTGGCTTATATTGCGTCTTTCAACAGACTGATAGTGGAAACTCGATGGCCTGAGGACAAAAGGATTACGCTGTTTTATAGAGGTCTACGTGGAGAGCTCAAAAATGTGTTAGCCCAAGTAGTGAATCCCCCGCAAGACTGTTCGGACTATATTGACTTAGTCGTTCAAATTGACCACAGACTGCAGAACAGGAAGGCCGATCGTTCCAAGTTTGATGCTCGAGTATTTTCCAAACCACCAACTCCTACCAAAGGAGTAGACTCCGGGGAACCCATGCAAATAGGGGGCCTGAAAGGACCACTAACACAAAAGGAGCGGGAAAGGAGAAAACAGCTGCAATTATGCCTCTATTGCGGAAACTCGGGGCACTTTCTTCGAGACTGTCCGGTGAAACCAGCCAAGAAGGCAGTAGGAGCTGCAGTTACCAGGGTCACAAACTCTGAGCAGGGAAACGACCTCGCCCGACAAGAATAGAGGTCCTCTTGCCGAGTGTTAAAACCAGTTCCGTGACCTCGCATTTCGTGATACCTATGGTCCTCATTAGCCCTGAACATCCGGATCGATTACATGCGATTGAAGCTTACGTCGACAGCGGTGCCATCGGCAATTATGTGGATCATGAAATGGTTTTGAGGATGAATCTGACTCTTTGTCCAAAGGCTGTAAAGGACGTCATTACTACGGTGGATGGTACGGAGATAGCCTCCGGACCAGTAACGCATACCACCCAAGAAGTGACGCTAGTAAGTCAAGATGGACACCATGAGAAGATTGTGTTCGATGTGATCAAGGCCCCTCAGTTCCAGATTATTCTAGGAATTCCTTGGTTAGAGAAGCACAATCCTCAGATCGATTGGCGAGCAAGAACGGTTCAGTTTCCAGAATGTGTCTCTACTTGTCACCCTCGACCTGGTGTTGCGCTGGCAGCAATTTCCCCGGAGGCTCCCCAGTTACCACCTGAATACCTAGAATTCCAAGATGTTTTCCGGAAGGATCAGGCTAACTCTCTAACTCCTCATAGGTCTTATGACTGCCAGATAGACCTGATACCTGGATCTACTCCTCCTTGTAGTAGAATTTATGCCCTCACCGAGCCTGAGAATCTTCACCTCCGACAATACCTGGATCAATATCTAGCGAATGGGTTTATTCGTCCTTCCAAGTCCCCTGCTTCCTCAGCTTTGTTCTTCGTTCCAAAAAAAGAAGGGGACCTTAGAACTTGTATAGATTATCGCGCCCTGAACCAGATCACCGTTAAGAATAGATATCCGTTACCTTTGATCCCTGAACTCCTGGACCAAGTCAGAAAAGCATGCATATATACAAAGCTAGATCTTAGAGGAGCCTACCACTTGGTACGAGTAAAAGAGGGCGATGAATGGAAGACGGCCTTCCGCACCAAGTATTGGCTATTTGAATATCAGGTCATGCCCTTCGGACTTTGCAATGCCCCGGCCGCCTTTCAATATTTTATGAACGATGTCCTCAGAGAACTCATATATGTGTGTGTTGTTGTTTACATTGACGACATCCTCGTTTATTCTTCATCGGAAACTGAACATTGGAAACACGTGAAAATGGTCCTCGAGAGATTGCGTCAACACAAACCTTTCGCTAAGTTGGAAAAATGTGTTTTCAACGTGACTGAAGTTGAATTCTTGGGATTCATATTATCACCTAGCGGAGTGCGTATGGATTCAAAGAAGGTCGATGCAATTCTCAAATGGCCATCGCCATCCTCCGTAAAAGGTGTTCAAAGCATGTTAGGCTTCGCTAACTTTTACCGCAGGTTTATCCCCGAATTCTCTCGAATAGTCCAGCCCATCACCGCCTTGTTAAAGAAAAACAAACGTTTTGAATGGTCTACCGAGGCGGAACAAGCTTTCCAGAATTTGAAGACTAGATTTATCTCTGCACCGATCTTAAAACATCCTCGCCCAGAACTCCCCTACATCGTTGAAACTGATGCTTCGAGCCTTGCCATGGGGGCAGTTCTATCACAAAAGGACCCAGTAACCAATCAGTTGCATCCCGTGGCATTTTGGTCCCGCAAATTCTCGCCTCCTGAAATCAATTACACTATTACTGATAAGGAACTTCTAGCTATCAAGTCCGCCTTTAAGGCTTGGCGGCATTATCTTCTGGGGGCCCGACACACCGTTACTGTGATTACAGATCACCGAAACCTGCAATATTTGAAAACCGCAAAAGCTCAATCCTCTAGGCAACTCCGTTGGGCACTATTCTTTGCCGAGTTTGACTTCATAATTACCTATCGACCTGGTACAAAAAACGGTAAAGCTGATGCCCTTTCTCGGGTTGGGAGTGGAAGAACATTTGATCAATCCTAAACCTGTACCTATCATTCCCGAACAAAGAATTCTAGGTGTAATCGCCACACAATCCATAGAGGAAGTTAAGGATAAAGCCAGGCTACTGGTAACTCCATCAGACATACAGAATTGGCATCTGCAGGGAAAGGACTTTACGGTGAAGGACAACCTATTATATTTCCAAGAACGGTTATACCTGCCCAGCACAGATTTACAGAAAAAGATAATCTCTTGTTATCACGATTCTTTAATGGAAGGACATCCCGGTATGACCAAGACCTCGGAAAAGATCAAGCGCTACTTCTGGTGGCCGTCTTGGAAAAAAGATATCAGAGACTTTATAATGTCCTGTGGAGTATGCGCCCAAAACAAGAGTCAAAAGGAAAAACCAGCCGGCCTCTTACGCCCTATTGACATCCCACCTCGCCCTTGGCATACGCTTTCTATGGACTTCATCACCGATCTGCCTCCATGCTCCGGATACAATACGATCCTAGTAATCGTGGACCTATTCTCCAAGATGGCGCATTTCATTCCACTCAAAGGCTTACCAACAGCAGCAACTCTGGCCCGAGAATTTCTCGAAAACATCGTCCGACTGCACGGTTTTCCTTCAGTTCTAATTTCGGATCGAGGTAGTCAATTTATTTCTCATTTTTGGCGAAGTTGCTGTCGGTCGGCTCAAATTGATGTGAGACTTTCGACCAGCACCACCCTCAAACCGACGGACAAACCGAGAGGACCAATCAAACTCTGGAACAGTATTTGCGCTGCATGCTACAACAAACTGAAAAAACTTGGAAAGATATCCTTTGGATAGCCGAATATGCCTACAATAACTCTGTCCACTCGGGAACTGGGAAGACCCCGTTTTTTCTTTTATACGGTAGTTACCCTCGAACCTCGGAGTTGGATCCACTCCAAGATCTTGGAACACCAGCAGTAGACCACCTGCATTCTACAATCACCCAAGCCTTTAAGGAAGCCGTTTCTCACCTTCAAAGGGCTAAAGAACAATACAAGAAAGGAGCAGACCAACATCGGAAGGAAGCCCCCCAATATCAAGTAGGAGATCAAGTCTGGTTATCCACCAAATATCTACCTCTAAAAGGACCACGCACATTCAACCCAAGATACCTTGGTCCCCATTCCATCACTACCATAGTAAATCCAGTAGCGGTCAAGTTGGACTTGCCCCCTCACATGAAGATACATCCGGTCTTCCACGTCTCTCTATTAAAACCCGTGCAACCTCAAACCCGACTAACTAAATCTCCAAAACCTATTCTAGTTGATGGAGAACTCGAGTTTGAAGTCAAAAGCATCCTGGATTCCAAGATCTCCAAATCTAAACTATTTTACCTGATTGACTGGAAAGGCTACGGTCCCCAAGAAAGATCCTGGGAACCTGCAGAATATGTCCACGCGCCTCGTCTAATCAAAAGATTTCATCGAACATTTCCTAACAAGCCCAAACCCCCGGAGAAGCCCGGTTTGGGAGGGGCCTTGAGGGGGGGTGCTGTCATGATCTCTGCTTCCAAAAGATCAGGACTTGCCCGACTCCCTTGGAAGCAGACCCATAACCCCGGTTCCGAGTGCCAGCCAGTCCCAATTGGGACCTTTTGGACCCTGTCCTGGCGCCAGTGGCACCAGGCTCATAAAGATGCCCAGTCCCAGCGCTGGAAGCGCCGGGCTCATAATGCTTGGGTGGACTTACCTGCAGCAGACCATGCTGCTTACTTACCTGCCAGTTGAACCCCTGATCCTCTTCTGTTTGGGACTACTTTTCCTGTTGGGTGGGGCAAGAGCCACTCCCTAGGTTCAGAACACTAGAACTCTTCTGGAAAGCAGGAACTCTTTTCTTACCTAGGCGTGGCTGTGGAAGGAGACACCTAAGCACTACAGGAGGCTATTTAAACCACACCCGATGGATGAATCTTGCTTTGCGTTATTCTGCATTCTCTGCAGCAGAACGCTCATCGTGTCTTCTGCTTCTGATCCTGGGCCTAAGGGAACAAAGGCTTACCATCCTGGAATCCAGTCTTCAGCAGCACCTGTAAAGACAAAGAAAGAACAGGTTAGCACTACGGTCTTCAGTGGCAGCGCATCTCTTACCTGGTCCATCGGCTGTCACCAAAGCCTCGCGCTGCATTCCGGCATCTGAAAGACAAAGGCTTACCTACTCTTCGCATGCTCCGGAGGTCTTCGCACTGCATTCCGGCATCTGAAAGACAAAAGCTTACCAGCTCTTCGCACGCTCCGGAGGCCTTCGGCGCTGCATCCCGCATCTGAAAGACAAAAGAAGGTGCATTTAAAGACAATGGGCAACTTTATTACTCACGTGCCATTACTCCTTCCCACGCCGAATCCAGTGGGTATTCCAGCACCCTTCAGCTTCTCTAAAGCTCCGAACTTGTACCTGCAAGATAAAAGGGACAGTTAGTGCGCATCGTGAAGCAGGCTACAAGCGCTTACTTACGTGCTTCCAGGCGCTTCTATTCCTCACGCGGGTTCGATCCTCAACTCTCATCAGCCCGCCATCCGCCATCGCCGCAACCCTGCAAAACAAGAGATATCATTACAAAAGACTTTTAAGACATTTGAAGTGCCCAGAACTTACCGTTCGTGCAGTTAACGACGGACAGCAGTCCTCTGAGGTCAAGAGGCCTGCACCCTTATCCAGTGAAGAAACTGGTTACGGCACCCTGCCCCGAGGCAGATGGAGAGCTCGGCGTTCACTTACCTAAGGTGAGGGCGTTAACCTTTGGGGTTCTACAGGAGAAGAGAAAGGGAAGAGGAGAGAGGCACCCAATAACCCCAGTTCATTAATCCCATATTTTCTACCTGCAGACATCTTACTCTTCGAGTCAGACATACAGTGCACAGAGGTCCAGCCCAAAGAGCCAACCGTGTGTTACACATCACCTTTGAAGATACGGCATTCATCCAGTCAAGACCGGCGCCTCTGCGGGAATCAGGTGAGCGTTACAAGAAGGTTTTGGAGGGGTCTATTTAGAAATTCCTTACCGGCATCAGTTTTTAATTTTACAGGTACGCATCCCTTGCTGAAGATATGCTTGAAAGCAGCTGTCACTCTTGAATCAGTCTTATCCCTCAGGACCTCTGCAAAACCGTATTATGATAAAATAAAACATCCATCACCGTCAATATGTACCGTGCTCCGTTGTTCTGCTTTTCAAAAGGACATACATCCACTAAATCACACTGCCACTGCTGGTCTCTGTCAGATACCACAGTCATTCTCTTTTAAAACATTTTCTAGCATTTTTATGAAGGGTATATGTCTCCTGACCAGATAGCCAGGCCTTAACCCCTTAAGTGCCAACGACGAGCCATCTCATCCTTGACATTACTTCTGTGTTGCCAAGGGCGAGATAGCTCGTCCTTTTTGGCACCTTGTTTTGAGCGATCCCTGCAAAGCAGGGATCGCTCAAAACAGTAATCCAACGACCGGGCTATGTGAGGGGGAGGTCCACCCTCACTGCCAGGGGGCTGGATTACCTTCAATTTCACATCCGCGTGCGTAAAGCAAACCGACGTGAAAGTAATTTCACTGCGGCAGCCATTTTGGGCTGCCGCGGTGAAAAGAGAAGGTAAGCTCCCTTCTCCCTCTCCCTCGATCTCCAGCTGTATTTGAAGCCAGAGATCGAGGGAGGTGTCGTTGGAAAGGGGAGAATCTCCCCTTTTCAACAACACCTTGTGTGACAGGATTGCTGGTCACGGATCGGGCGCAGAGCAATGTCACCAGGGATGAATGCGGGGGGGAGGAAGGGGCTGCTTAGAGTAAGCAGCCCGCTACCCCACCTGCCCCCCAAAGCATGAGGGCATATATGGATAACCCTGGGGGCAGATGGCTGATCTGCCCCCAGGGAAGGGGGCAAAATAAAAGAAATGTAAAAAATGGTGAAATGAAACGCGGATGGGGGTGGGGTTTGCCACTAGGCACCAGGAATTATTTTTGCCCCCCGAAAGGGTGGTGGCCCTCCCCCTCCCACACCAAGTGGAAAGGGGGGGCACCCCTTATAGCCCTCGCTGAGGGCAGATTTCTGCCCCCAGGCAGGAGTACATTTGGTGGCCCCCCATCGAATTGGAGGGGGGCACCAGGAATAAGTGTGCAGGCCCCCAACAGATGGGGCCTGCAGGTTAGGGCCTCCCTGGTGGCAGATGGCTGATCATCTGCCCCCAGGGAAGGGGGCAAAATGGAAAAAAAAGAAAAGGAAAAAACATAACAAAAGGGAGATTTGGGTGAGGGTGGGGAGCCACTAGCTACCAGGGATTTATTTTATGGAAAACGGGGGTGGCCCTCTCCCCCTCACCCCAAGGGGAATTGGGACACCCGTTGTAGCCCTCCCTGGGGGCAGATATCTCCTCCTAGGAAGGGGCATCTGACCCCAGGGAGGGCTGTATGAGATGCCCCCCTCTTAACCGCCCCCAGGGAGGGCTGATTGAGATGGTGTGGGGGGGGAGAGGGCCACCCCCTTTAAATTGGAAAATTCCCCAGAGGTTTAGAGTGCCCCTCAGCCCGCCCTAAAGTGTAGAGTACCATTTTCAATTTTTTTACTTTGTTTACCAAACTTCCCTTGGCGCAGATGGGCACATTAGTGTACCAATCTGCCCCCAGGGTGCCCAAACCTTACTGCCCCACCCACTGGGGTCCCTGTCCCACAATCTTTGGTTGTCCTCTCCCCCCACCCCAAATGGAGGGGGGTGCACCTCACGCAGCCGTTCGCAGGAGGCCCATGGAGGCCTGCATGAGGTGCCCCCACCACCCATTTGGGAAGAGGGGGGGAGGGCCACCACGAAATGTCAGACAGGCCCCCTACCCACAATGGGTGGGGCAGTAGGTTTTGGGCACCCTGGGGGCTGAATGGCATACTATTGGGCCCATCTGTGCCAAGGGGAATTGGGTAACCAAAGGAAAAAAGTGAAAATGGTAGACAGCATTTTAGGGGGGGGAGGGCCTGTGGGCACCCCAAACTGACAGAGAATGTTCTAATGGGAAGGGGTGGTGGCCTCCACACCCACAATGGGGTTGAGGCCATGTCATGCAGCCCTCCCTGGGGGCAGATATCTGCTCCTAGGAAGGGACACCTGAACCCAGAGGGTAGTGCAGGACAGCCCCACTTATCTGCCCCCAGGGAGGGCTACGTGAGATGTGCCACCCCTCCAATTGGGGTGGGGGTGGAGAGGTGCACCCCCTCCACATTACAAAATTCCCCGGCGGTGTAGGGTGCCCCTCAGCCCCCCCCCCCTAAAGTGCAGCCTGCCATTTTCAATTTTTTTCTTTGTTTACCAAACTTGCCTTGGCGCAGAGGGGCACATTGGTGTGCCAATCTGGCCCCAGGGTGCCCAATCCCTACTGCCCCATCCATTGGAGGGCCTGTCTGATGTTTTGGGGTGGGCTTCTCCGCCCACCCCAAATGGAGTGTGGGGGGGCACCTCATGCAGCCCTGGCTGGGGGCAGATATTTTCCCATAGGAAAGGGAAAATGTGTTTTCACTGGGGTGGGGGGTGAGATTCAGTAAACCACCAGGCATGGCTTGCAAGGGGGGACATGCTTGGAAAGTATGAGTGTAGATTTGTTTTTGCTGGGGGTGACCGTAGGTAACACATGTTTTTGTTTTGTTTCCGGACATTTTACTCTGGTCACCCACCGAAACACGCCGTCAACAACACATGGCCTACCGTCCTGCGTTCCCACATGTGTCCCAAAGAAAACTGTACCTCACATGTGTGGGTGCACCTACCGGGGTGCAAAGGGACGAAGCTGAAAACACGGGTAACCAAAACTCTTTTCGCACAGCAGGATTTCAGGATTTTTTCTGAAGGGCATACCAGACAGATATGGGCCTAGAGTGTCCAAGCCACCAAGGAAAACTGGGAACCCCATGTATTTCTGAAAAGAGGACACCCGTGGGAATCCACAGAGTTCTGACTTGCTCAAATTGGCCAAGAATCTATTACCCAGAACCCCCGGCAAAGTCTAAATTTGGAGGTAAAAAACACAATTTCCACACATTTCACTCTGCTCACCCACCGAACCATGCCGCCAATGCCACAGGGCCTACCTTCCCGCATTCCCACTGGTGTCCTGATGAAAAAGGTACCTCACATGTGTGGGTGCATCTACCGGGGCGCGAAAGGAAAAAGGCTACACCACTTGTAACCCCCAAAGGGTTTGGGGAGACAACTTACAGATTTGGGCCTAGGGTGTCGAAGCCAGCAAGGAAAACAGGGAACCCCGTGCATTTCCCAAAAGAGGATACCCATGGGAATCCACAGAGGTCTGACTTGCGCAAATCGACCCAGAATTTGTTACCCAGAAACCCCCCGGCAAAGTCAAAATTTGGGAGGGAAAAACACAATTTCCGCACATTTTACTCTGGTCACCCACCGAAACACGCCGCCAACAACACATGGCCTACTGACCGGCATTCCCACAGATGTCCCGATGAAAACGGTACCTCACATGTGTGGGAGCACCTACGGGGGCGCAAAGGGCAAAGCCGAAAACACGGGTAACCCAAACTCTTTTCGCACAGCAGGATTGCAGGATTTTGACTTATGTGCACACCATACTGATTTGGGCCAAGGGTGTCCAAGCCACCAAGGAAAATTGGGAACACAATGCATTTCTGAAAAGTGAACACCTGTGGGAATGCACAGAGGCCTGACTTGCGCGAAGCGGCCCAGAATTTATTACCCAAAATCCCTGATAAAGTGTGATATTTGGTGGGGAAAAAACACAATGTTCACTTTGTCTGGGTTTCTGGGTAATAAATTCTGGCCTGATTTGCGCAAGTCAGACCTCTGCGGATTCCCACGGGTGTTCTCTTTTCGGAAAAGCATGGGGTTCCCTGTTTTCCTTGGTGGCTTGGACACCCTAGGCCCATATCTGTATGGTGTGCCCTTCTGAAAAAAATCGTCAAATTAAGCTGTCGGAAAAGACTTGGGGTTAGCTGTGTTTTAGGCTTTCCCCTTGGCGCCCAGGTAGGTGCACCCACTCATGTGAGGTACTGTTTTCATCGGGACACATGTGGGAGCGCGGAAAGGTAGGCCATGTGGTGTTGGTGGCGTGTTTCGGTGGGTGAGCCGAGTGAAATGTGCGGAAATTGGGGGGTTTTCGCCACATTTCGGACTTTGGGGGGCTTTCTGGGAAACAAATTCTGGGCCGATTTGCGCAAGTCAGACCTCTGCGGATTCACACTGGTGTCCTCTTTTTCGAAATGCATGAGGTACCATGTTTTCCTTGGTGGCTTGGACACCCTAGGCCCATATCTGTATGGTGTGCCCTTCTGAAAAAATCGTGAAATTCAGCTGTCGGAAAAGACTTGGGGTTAGCCGTGTTTTAGGCTTTCCCCTTAGCGCCCAGGTAGGTGCACCCACACATGTGAGCAATCGTTTTCTTCGGGACACGTGTGGGAATGCGAGAAGTTAGGCCATGTGTTGTTGCAGCGTGTTTCGGTGGGTGAGCCGAGTTAAATGTTCAGAAATTGGCGTTTTTTTCGCGACATTTTGGATTTTGCCAGGCTTTCTTGGTAGGCTCACCATCGTACCTCTGCCCGCCTCCCAAAAGCACTGACTACTGAGCACAGTGCTTCAGACAGATCAGACTCCGCTCAAGGTATGGCAAATACTAGTAGCTCCACACTGTCATCGCCGCAGCACCACCCAGTGGCCACAGGGAGACCAGGGGATTTCCTCCTAACAAAGAGAAGAAAGCTTGCACTCAGTCCAACTTCAGCCCATGGAACGGCCATAAGCCATGGCACAGATAAGCACACAGATTTCAGCAGCTGCCCAGACCTGCATTGGAAATATTGATTGGGGCAGGCCCAGGTACAAATGCAAATACCCAGTCCCTTTTGTTGGTATTGCCAGCCTGGTATAATCATGAACCGCAGAGAGGATAGCTCCACAGAGCAATCGGATGATCCGCAATCCAGCCTGAGGCAGCACCCCTCCATGGGGCAAGTGGTGCCGAAGACCATCTGCACTGGCTTGGAGCCACTCGGCAAGCAGCTGAGCGTGATGGAAGACTT
This sequence comes from Ambystoma mexicanum, assembly GCF_040938575.1. Classification (NCBI taxonomy): domain Eukaryota; kingdom Metazoa; phylum Chordata; class Amphibia; order Caudata; family Ambystomatidae; genus Ambystoma; species Ambystoma mexicanum. The sequence goes on along the minus strand of NC_090938.1, from coordinate 492,837,310 downwards.
TCTGGCCTTTTTACAAGACATGCAGGAACTGAGCGAGTACAACCTCAGAGACCCTGTGAAAGATGACAGGGCCAAGATCACCAAGACCCCACCCCCAAGGGCTCACAGCATGCTAAGCGCAGCGGAAGTAAAAGAGCAAGGTCATGGGACAGCAAAGGCCAAGATCACAGAAGGGATACCTCCTCCGATGAATAAGACAAGGACAGCTGGACAGACCCTTCTGAGATAATTGCAGAAGAGAGGGAAGAATCATCCTCCGGTGTGGGGAGACCACGCAAAGCAGCAAAGAAAAGGAAGAACCATGCCGCCAATGCCACATGGCCTACCTTCCCGCATTCCCACTGGTGCCCTGATGAAAAAGGTACCTCACATGTGTGCATCTACACCATCCTTGCATTCATCAGAGGCCTTGATAGAGGAAACAGCCTGTGACATGTCATCAAAAGTCATCACATCAAGGTGTTCACACAGCTTATCTATAGCAGCGGCGTAATCAGGCTCCCCATCGGCGGTTGTAGTTGTTGCTGGCGGACTTTCAGGGCTGTAGTAATTTTGAATGCTGTTCAAATCATCGGCCCCTGGATTATTCTTAGAGTAGTAGCTGTAGCACTTCATAATTCCTGGTATCGCGGGCGCTGCACAAGCAGGTTGTCCCAGGGCTTCATGAGCGACATGTATCTCCCTCCCAAACACCCGATGTATATATACACCCTTCACGCCACACCCCTAAAGATGCTCCCGCCCAGACATCATCTCCAGGTGCCCCAGCGCAAAAACTGTGACATACTTCTGGGTCTTTGGGGGGACATCTGGGGCCTAATGGACAACCCACATTCCCATAACCTCAAAGAGGTGGTTCTTTCAGGCAAAACACACTAGGCCACTTCCGGATTAGGTCACCCAACATGTTTAGACGTCCGGGGGAAACCTGGCGGGGGCCCTAGGGACTACAGGCTTTGTGGGGACCTCACAGCTAGCACCTATGATGCCACTTCCGGGGTAACACATCCGCTAAATTCCGGTTAACCATCACTACATCACTTCCGGGATAGGCTTTCCCTTAGGGAGGGCCATCCGGGTCACCCGCCTGATGTCACTTCCGGACCGGGACCTCCGCTAGGGCGGACCTCCTGTGGTCACGGGGCATGCCCACCTGTCAAGCTTAATTAAGTGCTAATGAAAGCTATCAACTTATTCTACTGACCTCCATTCTTGACAAGCTTGTAACCAGACAGCTGATGTTGGGAACACTACAGACCTGTCACATATGTCCTTTCTCGGTTAATATTCCCAAGGCGACGATCCAGAGCCTTTCTTTCACAAGTCTAAAAGAATGGCAGAAGTCAAGTGGGAGACAAGTTGGCCACATTATGTCAGCCCTTTGCCAAATGGGCATCTACAAATGGCTTATCAGGTATTCAATGCAGATGTACAGACAGACTATAATACGCTGGAGAAGGCATCTTAAAAAGGAAGGGACAAAACTCGGAGTACCAATGGCAACAAATGCAAGAGGTAAAGTTGCTTTCGCAAGAAACTCCTTGCCAGACGAGAATTCGATTCCCCATGGAAAAATGACTTGGGAATATGAATCCACGAAAGGTGAAAGAAGAGGTAATTTCTGAGCAACTCCTTAACTCCCTGCCTACCCATTTTCAGAGGCACATGCTGCAACTCCACAAGCCAACCCTAGAGCTGGCTTTTCAAATGGCTACTGGGGTACAGCTATCCCAACAATGGAGACTGACATGTCCACATCCCGCTTGCCAGGAATATGGGCCCAATCCTGCTAAAGAGGGAGGCAGGAAATGCCGGTAGGTTCAGAATTCAGATGGACTTAGAAATGTGAACTGGAACCCATCCAAGTTTGTCAGTGAAGCCAGACAAGCAGACTGCCAAGAAAATCAACGCCCATTGTAATGGAAAATCCCAGCCTGTAATGTTATAACTGTGGCAAGGCTAGTCATATAGTTCGCTCTTGTCCCACCTTTGCTCCATCGGAGCTGATTGGTACACGTTTTTGTGCCCCAGAGGAGACAGAAGAGGTGGACCAGACCTGGTGGTTGGAACCCGAATTCCAAGAGCCTCAAACAGCAGAGGAGGCTGCAATGCTCATGAGCCGGAACCTAGGATGTAGCTACCAACTCTGAATCCAAGTGGAAGGGCAAAACCTCATGGCCTTACTGGACTCAGTAAGTCAGCAAAGCGAGATCACGTGAGACCTGGTCCTTGTAAAACAAGTCATCTCCCAGAGTTGGGCCCAATCACCTACGATCACAGAGCCAAAAAGGTTTACCATAAGGCCCATTGACAGTTCTCTGTGAATCATCAGAGCTCTGAAGCAGAGACGGCTGTACTCCTGGGGTTTCCTGAAGAAAGTTATCCTAGGAACCCATTTTCCGCAGTGTGAGGAATGGTTCAGGAAGCGAACATTGAAGAGTCATCACAAACGAAAAAGATTTGTTTGGCTGGTTCGGACAGAGCCCCCAGATCATGGAGTGGCCTCAGGATTTCCTTGAAGGGATTAATGCTAAAGACCAAGAGGAATCCTTCCCCTCTCTACAAATCAGGCTTAAAAGGAGGCATAAAGAGCAGGGGAACATATGGTATGACGTCCCCTACCTAGCTCTAGGAACATCTAGAGGAGTGTCCAAGAGGACCAGGTGCCTCCCTGAGCTAGCGGACGTCCCTGGAGTATTATAGGCAGCGGTCAAGTCCTATAAGTAAAAGTGGGGGGACTCATCAACAAATGCAATGTGATTTGACATCGCCTGAAATTAGCATATCAAGGTGAAATATGAACATTTCATTAAATAATTGGCTTTACATAACCATCCAAATTGCACAGGACAAATGGCATTTGCCTTTCATAAAATCAACACACACACGCAAAACCAAGAGAGGATATTTTCTTCTAATAGTGTTTTTGAAAACATTAAAAGGTGTGCATGTTTTAGACTCCAAGAACCAAACCAAAGGTTGTACCTGGAACTTAAAGTACCGAAATGACACACTTCACCTTTAGTTGTTTACTATTTCACATTAGATTACATAGTGTGCTGGTGAAGTGTCCGGGCTGCAAACCTGACGACTGCAGTTCGATCCACGAGGTTGACTTTAGTTCATAAATTCAAAGAGGACGTTCAATGTTTCTTGTTTTAGCTGGGGGGGACTGAGTCCACCCTTTGAAAACAGTGTGACTTGAGTCCTGATTATAGGTAGGATCACCTGATCACCTCCAATGAGTCACCACTGTAGAGCAGAGGACCATCACACAAGACATGCTGAGAACTTTGCCCCTATACAGGAGAAAGCTCCCACAGCTAGGAAGCGGAACTATTATTAAATAAATAATGCCATGCTCTTCCCATTCATAGAGAGGTGTTTTTTATGTATTTCTATGGCAGAGCACTCTGTAAACACCCAGAAATCCCACACAGACATCAGATGCACATCAGATGTTTTAATGCCACTCCCACGGCGAATCTGCATGTACATGTATGTTGGGACACTTCATTTTCCAATGGCACTGGATTATCCTATGGAATTTGCACATTGAGCACACTGCATCAATAATCGCTGTGTTAATTTCCCAGCAGCAAAGGAGGGAACCAGCGTCACATTTTAACATTTTTTTTATTTACTTAAATGTTAAACACGTGTGGAGCATGAGTACCTGCACCCTGGGCATTTTGCACCCAGTGGACACTATGAGGAACCCGGGACTTCACGGGGAAGTAGAGGAAAATCCAAGATGGCAGCTCAACGCTTTAAAGGCCTGGGCCAGCCCAAAAGATCAAAAACTTACATAGTTATCAAAAAGAGGCACTGCCAATCACTGCTTCTAGCGCATTCACATCCACAGAAGCAAACTCTTACAGGAAGCCCAACGTCAACCTCCCAGTGGGAGGACGAATGAGCCCAGGACATGGCGTTGAGGAGGAGAAGGACCAGAGCAGGAGTGGAGAGCTGTTAAAGAAGGGAGACGTCAGGACCCTATAAAGGGAAGAGGTAAAGGCTCTCTTAAAGCAAGCCTGTGAGAAAACCGAAGCAACTCAAACCTTGTTGCCTCAGTAAAGAAGTTGAAGAAGAAAGGGGAAGGAGACTGAGAAGAATAGAGAATAAGCGAGAGCAGGCAATCCTGAAACTTGGAAATGAGAACCAAGGAGAACAGACACTGAGAAGACCAGAGAAGAAGGGTGCGTGAACCTCTTGAATCCTGGACAGAGTAGAACAGAGAGGAGGGTTGTGGGAACTTTGTCAGTCCAGCTTTGAGACCTCAGGGATGATCCCTGAGCAAGAAGGAAGCGAGTGAAGAGTGCAAGAACCATTTAAGCCTGAACTTCTTCCAAACTGCTGGTAGACCCAGATGGTATGAGACGACGTTTGTTGTTTTGGCCAGTTTATACTATATTCCCAAAATAAAAGAAAGTAGTTTGAAATGCAATTTCTTGCTGACCTGGTCAATGATCTCTGTCATCTTTGTGGAAGGCCCTATTGCTTTTAATAACCACTCTACTTTTTGTGGAGCATTGTTTAATGTAGGCACTATTTTTTTAAGGTTCTTTGGTTCTGATGGCACAGTATTTCGGTTGATGCCCACAATACTTTTGAAGGCCACTCATTCTTATGTGCACAACACATTTATGGTGTCCATCCAGTGTCTACATAAGGTAAACAAACAATCTGATGAGCACATAATGTCTCTGTTGTGACACAAACATAGCTCTGCTGGCCACATTTTTGTATCTGCTGGGCACAAAACCATCTTTGCTAGGGAGAAGGACTTATGATTCTGAGGCACTGTGGAAGATCGAGGTATTGAATGAACCCATCCCTTTTTTAACAAAACGACTTTAAAAAAGTGTGTTTTAAAATGTATTGTGTGGCTGTAATATATGTTATATATGTATGTATGTACATCATATGCATACATATATAAACCATCTTGGGAGAAAGCCCTCCAAACACAGTCTCCAGATGTTTCAGACTACAATTCCCATGACATTGGGCTATTGGCTATGTTGGTTAGGTATGATGGGAGTTGTAGTCCAACGCATCTGGATAGCCAAAGGTTACAGACCCCCTGCTCTTAACATTCCTTAGAACTGAACTATTTCCAAACCTACTTCTTATAGAAATTACAAGACCTCTCCAACAAAATCTAAACTTGTCAGACAATTATTATAAGCTCCTGTTTTTTCAAAAGTTGAAATGCTGATACATTCCTCTTGAAATGGAAATTCAAATGTATAGAAGTTTGTGGGTGACTTCTGTCCTCAGGTTGCACATGCTGGTGAGCCACTTTATACGAGTTCAAACATGTCTCAATGGCACTCCCTCATACCTAAAAGAAAGCTGAGAATGTTTCTTCTGGTGCTTAAAATTATTCATATGACCCAATACTTTTCCAAGCGTTTGGATACATTCCTTAAATGTTTCTATAAATCAGACTGTTTTCTGTGGCATGTTGATATTTACTTTTCTAAAATGTGCTTTACCCATTTGAGTGCCAGGCCCACCAACTCCGGGAGGGGGTGAGTGGTGAAACAAAATGCCAGGACAAAAAATATAGATTTGGAACACGTAACCCACTGCCCTTTGTCCCAATTATTTAAAGCATACAACATATATGCCCCAAAAGCAAAACGAGTTCACTCTATTTATAGACAGTATGTATATACACGTCTTAAAGGTACTGAGTGTTTACGTGTCAGTGGTGTGACAAAAACATGCCTGTAAGGAAATCGCGTGGTTTAAAAATCTAGGAGACATTTTTATTTGTATTTATTTTCGAATGCATAGCTCTCGACCTTTTTTTCCACCAGACCGGGTGAAAACATCTGATTTTGTTTTGGCGGGTGAGAGCCCATTGATAAACATGGGCATGTAAGGGGATTGGCGGGTGAGAGAGCTAATAACATGGGGGGTGACACACGTCAAAAGCCAGCTGAGATGTATGTATTACCCCAGCTGTAGCCTAAGAGCAAATTCTATGAATATTTTTATTTATTTGCATTTTTAAAGCGCTCACACAAAGCACAGGAGCATCGAGGCGCTGTTACAGATTTTTTTTTGTTGTTGTTGTCTTAGTTGCATATTTATAATGCACTTAAATACCCAGAGGTTTCTAAGCGCGTAACCCAGGAATCACACTTGCGTTGGTTCGTGTCGTCTTGCTTCCAAGGCGAGCACGTTGCCACTGAGCTGTCCTCCCGGGAACATGACTGGTGAAGGGTGAAGGTAGTATGGTCTATTTTTTCTGTTTTAAGGGAAACAGTCTGTCCGGAAGAACTGAGACTAAGAAAATATGAAATTATGAGAAACTGAAATTTGACATTTGATAACGTAGAATATTCTGCTCCTGAAGAAGGGATATTACATCCTGAAACGCGTTGGGCGAGTTGTATGGTAGTTAGGCCTCTTCTGTATCAAAAGTGTTTACACTGTTTGACTGTAGACATGGCACTATATGATGATCAACAATTGGTAATATTTCTGAATGTAGACTGGCATGCAGCAATAAATCTTTTTTCTTTCTGAAATCAATAACTAAGTGACTTTATGATTACTACCTTTGTAGACCAAGAAATTGCATAAGTGATTATGACCCTTATAGCTAATCCCATTTTGTGACGAATTAGCCAGCTACTCCAAACACATTTTATGTTTAGTTTTATCGGTATTTTCTCGTTGCTTTGCAAGCAATTTATGTTATAAGTAGAGCATTGAAGTAGATTCCTAAGAACATGTTCTAGACCTTGTGAATTATTGATTGCCATTGGCAAAAACTTGAGTGTGCAGGGGACGTGAGTGTTCCACAGCCCGTGGACACTTTCCTTTTCTTGGTAGTATGGTCAAAGCCATCAACGTGACACATTGTACTTCAAAATACACTACCTGACTGTTTATTTCTATTCCTTTGTGCAAGGCGGCCAAAAGGTTGTTTTTTGCGGACTGGGTCAGGAAAAGGATAGGAACCGGAAGTGCAGAAGCAGGACAGGCAAGTCTTCATTTGCCTTCTGAACTTTGGCCCACCTGGCTCAAGTGGGTTGTACAGCAAAAAAAGGTTTCCAGAGAGCGGGAAATAAAGTCATTTTGGTGTTTATCCTCACATTCCCGGCACCACAAAGGTTTTTTTGAGTTGCTGACCTTAGGCGTCTTGCCTATTGACAGGTCGTAAATTAGAGCAATAGATGGTTTCATATTTTAGGCAAAGCGTTTTAAAAATGATTCGTTCCTACATTATTGTTTCCATGCGTTGGGAAGCACAGATTTTCCATACTAACATAACAGAAAGTCATGATTCTATTAAAGACACAGAGGCGAAGGATTATGCTCAATTCTACCCTTTACTTCTAGGGCAGCATTGTATCACAAACACAATTCAAGGAAAAAACTCCAACATCCAAGACAACAGAGTGTTCTTGTATGAACTTGATAGGTTGTTTAAGTTCACGTGATGTGCCCATCCAATCGCGCTCCTTCACTCCCTTGACCTTCTCTGCCTGACTGAACTTCCTTTCTTGTGCTGCCTCCACGATAACGAATTATGCTCCCCAAGCAGTAGATGCTGCAACTTCAATTGACTTGTAGCCTGCTGTCTTAAGAGCCTTCCGGCTTGACCTCTGTACCTGCAGGGAGACATAAAGAGGCACCAACACTAAGTGGAAATTAGCTACATGGCAGACAATCGCAACCTATGTAGGTAGTTGCCGCGCTCTCGCCTAATATGATCCTGCATTCTGCCCACATGCATCCTCATACTTTGCTGCGTTTGCTCGGGTGGGATAATCCTTTGCCTCTGTGTCTTTAATAGAATCATGACTCTGTTACGTTATTATGGAAAATCTGTATTCTATGTCAAGACCGGAGGATCGAATTATGCTCAACTTTACTCTTTACCATGAGCAGCCTGATTTAAAAATGTATAACACAAATCAAGTAAAACGACAACATCCAGAATAAACAACACATTTTTGTAGTTTAGACTTGATAGGGTGCTAAAGTCCATGTGACACGACCATTCAATCCTGTTCCCCCGTGTCTAGACCATCCCTTACTGACTGAACTTCCTCCTCTTTCTTTGCAGCTGGAGCAGCAGATAAGTACACATTTATTTTCTTACAGCTGTGGTGCGTGTGAGGTCAAACTGCACGTGTGGGCCAAGTAGAGGGTCCTTGCACCACCCTGACACATTAGTAGCAGCGCTACACGGCGGCAGCGCATGCAAGGCAGAACGATTCTGCGTATAACGCGAGCAGAAGCGCAACGGGGCCTCATCGCTCCGATAAGTTGTGAGCAGCAGGGGGCAGAGTACACGGAAGTCGCCGGTGGAGCGCTATGGGAAATACAGTTCTGGCGCTCACCATCGTACCTCTGTCGCCTCCCAAAAGCACTGACTACTGAGCACAGTGCTACAGACAGATCAGACTCCCCTCAGGGTATGGCAAATCCTAGTAGCTCCGCACTGTCATCGCCGCAGCACCACCCAGTGGCCACAGGGAGACCAGGGGATTTCCTCCTAACAAAGAGAAGAAAGCTTGCACTCAGTGCAACCTCAGCCCATGGAATGGCCATAAGCCATGGCACAGATAAGCACACAGATTTCAGCAGGTGCTCAGACCTGCATTGGAAATATTGATTGGGGCAGGCCCAGGTACACCTGCAAATACCCAGTCCCTTTTGTTGGTATTGCCAGCCTGGTATCATCATGAACCGCAGAGAGGATAGCTCCACAGAGGAATCGGATGATCCGCAATCCAGCCTGAGGCAGCACCCCTCCATGGGGCATGTGGTGCCGAAGACCATCTGCACTGGCTTGGAGACACTCGGCAAGCAGCTGAGCGTGATGGAGGACTTTCTGGCCTTTTTACAAGACATGCAGGAACTGAGGGAGTACAACCTCAGAGACCCTGTGACAGATGACAGGGCCAAGATCACCAAGACCCCACCCCCCAAGGGCTCACAGCATGCTAAGCGCAGCGGAAGTAAAAGAGCAAGGTCATGGGACAGCAAAGGCCAAGATCACAGAAGGGACACCTCCTCCGATGAATAAGACAAGGAGAGCTGGACAGACCCTTCTGAGATAATTGCAGAAGAGAGGGAAGAATCATCCTCAGGTGTGGGGAGACCACGCAAAGCAGCAAGGAAAAGGAAGAGACTTGGAAGAGGACCAGGACGTGTTTGACTCGGACTGCCCTGTTCACCAAAGATTGGCAGAGTGGGAGCCGCCAGAAGAAATTGCCACCTGTCTGGGGAAACACTTGCACATGTCCCTAGATAAAGAAGCCAGGAATAAGCTCAGGGCCGAGTGCCCCCGGCCACATCTTCCTGACAAAGTTGCAGAGACCCCGGACATTGATGAGCGCATGCTCACTTTTATGGGTCACTACGAGAGACGTGAATAAGGTTATCAATAGATCCTGGAGGGCGTGCCAAGACAAAATTCTGTACATGGTCAGTCCACTGGCAAAGATATGGCAGCAGGCTGAGAAAGCTAAGCAACAGCAGCAAGCCTTTGATCCAGACGTTCTAGCGGGCTGGGCACAACAGGCTAGTTGCCTTCTAGAGAATGCCAATCGCACCCTGACTACCAAACGTAGCAAATCAATTTTGGTCAAGATTGATTCAAAGTTGGGAGAGCTTGTTTCGTCGGAAGCCACGGAAGGGAAGTTGTTTGGAGATGATTTTATAAAAGACATGAGCAAGTTCGCTAACACCTACAAGCGCTAAATAAAGCACAAGCCTCCCTAAAGAAGGTGTTCGGCAGTCGAGCTTTTGGAAGGGCTGGCAGGGGCCTCCAGGCCAGCCGCTCCTTCGGCTACAGGCCCATTTCCGGAAAAGGCAACTGGCGTGAACAGGATGACCGCAAGCCAAATCCCTTGCATGAACAGGACGACCGCAAGCCAAATCCCTTTTTCCCATCCTGGGGGAAAGGTAGATGAAGAGGCTGGAGATATAGCGGGAAGCAACAACCCGCTAACCCATGTGAGTGCACTGTCTGCCCTGTGCAGTGAGCAAGGCACAATGTCTCTCCGGTCGAGAGGAGGCTGGCGCAATGCGCAGAGAGATGGCTAGATCTCAGCAAAGACACGTGGGCGCTTCAGACAGTACAAGGGTTCTGTTTAGAATTCTATCAGCAGCCCGCGCAAGCCCAGATACAGAAACACATGGTGTTCTATGTAGAAGACGGATGCCTGCTAGGGGCAGAGATTGCACAACTATGGCACAAAAGAGCAATTGCGCCAACGCTGCGCAAGCAATTACGTAAGCAACATGTTCCTAGTTAAAAGGAAAAGCAAGTTGCGGCCAGTAATAAATCTCAGAGCGTTCAACGCTTTTCTGGTGTATCATCACTTCAAGATGGAGGGTATTCACCTCTTGCGAGACATCCTCCAGACAGAAGATTGGCTAGCACGGACAGATATTAAAGATGCCTATCTCAGTGCCCATTGCATGGCATTATCACTGCTCTCTGCAGTTCCTTTGGCAGGGCCAGAGATAGGAGTTCACCTGCCTCCTTTTCAACTGGTATCAGTGCCATGGTGCTTCACCAATATGCTGAAAACGGTGGTCACCAAGCTGCGAGAACAGGGCATTTGGCTCATCATCTATCTGGACGACATGTGCCGGATGTGCCAGAACAAGCAATTGTTACGGGAGTAGGTAGCGTACACATCGAAGTTACTGCAAGATCTGGGGAGATCACTCCACCCCAAAGATGGAATCCCTGGGCTTTATAGTAGATTTGGCTCAAGGGAACCTCAGTCTACCCCTGGCAAAGGTCAATACTATCAGGAAAGAAAATCAGGGCATTCATGTCGAAGGATATGGTCTCAATAAGAGAATTTGTGAGGCTGGTAGGCCGGCTCGCTTTGTCGATCCAGGCAATATTTACCAGCCCTCTCCACTACCGGGCGCTTCAACGCCTCAAGATTCATCATCGCCGGACGGGGCATCTCGTGCGAGCAGAGAGTCCTGCTCTCCCCAGAAGCAAGGGCGGAATTGTCCTGGTGGTATCACTAAATGGAGGCTTGGAATGATTTTCGGATCCTCCCCGGACCTAGTCATAGAATCGGATGGCAGCCGTTGGGGTGGGGGACCGATGCAGAGAGATGACCATCGGAGGCAGGTGGTCCGGGAAGGAGCTCAGTATGCACATCAATTGCCAAGAGTTGTTGGCAGGGTCTTTCACAGTGAAGTGCTGGACTTAGGAGAAGGGGCATTGTTGCTTACTGCTCAAGATGAACAATGTCTCTGCGGTCCGATAGATCATTCGGGTGGGGGGGATGAAGTACAATATGCTAGAGGAGATAGCAAAAGACTTCTGCCACTTGTGCCTGTGGAACAACATCATCATGATGGCAGAGTATGTCCTGGGGCTACATAAACAGGTCAAAGAAAAGATTGATAATCACCATGGACACCTAGTCCTCATTTGTATTTTTTGCATACAGGAGAATAGCTTTGAGTAATTAGTTGGACAGTCGAGTACAATTTGAGGTGCAGGGGAGATGTGCTCAGCCTTGGTATCTAGGCTGGGAAAAATACATTGAACAAATGGTTTCCTGATTAAGGAAATCCGCGTCCCCTGCACACTATCAACAAGGGCCATGGCCCGTATAGAGTTTTTAAGGGTACAAATAGTAACCTTATTGTTTTTTACAGGGTTTGGTTCTTAAGTTTAGTAAGTTTCTGTGCTTTGCTATGACTGCAAAATATTCTGAAGTGTCTCAATTAATACTTGACAATTCATATGTTTATCAGAAAAACAGTAATTTATTCAGATTTTTAACAAATAAAATTCAAAGTATAATCTGGCCCAACGCGTTTCGAGTATCAATTTTCACTCTTCATCAGGGGCAATCTGTTCTGTATTCTTTAAATTAAACACTGAAGAAAAAATAAATTAAATTAATAATCTAATATTCATATGTACATTTAAGGGTTCTTCAATAACCAGTTAGAAGCACATATATATGTTTCTATGTACATCATTACTTCATTCTTTAAATTCAGGATCAGTTACATTGCTCAAAAGAAAAATGCAGGCCCTTAATGTTAATTAACTGACCATGGCAAAGGCTAATAGGCATACTTGCCTGTTCTTCACTTGTACATGCCTCCTCAGCCCTCTTCATCTCAGTCTCTGTGAGATTCTGGGACATGTAGTTCAATTTAGTGAAATTAGGTCTTTCCACTTCTTTAGGTTGGCAAAGGACCATCAACATGGAGGGATTATGGGGTAAACTAAAAAGGGATTCCTCCCAGTCTTCCAGGTCTGATTCCCCCCTCATGTGATCCTCCCACAGTACACCACCCCCAGGGTTGGGATCAGAGAGCACCTGCTTTCTCTGGCCACATTAGGAGGGTCCCAGACCAGGTTTCTGGTGGGAATCCCATCAGATTCTCCACTGCTCTCAGCTAAGCTCGCAATGCTGCTTTGCCTCATTTCTTGAAAGAGGCCGTTGAATGTTACAGCATGAGAGGCCCATAACAAGTGCTTTTCAACTTTCAGGGTGACCCTTTACATTACCAAGAGAACAAAAATGGGGATTAGATTGGTGACGTATCCGGCGTTTCCTGATCAGCTAAAGCTGTGTCCAGTGAATGCATGGCAGCCTATGAGGCTATGACGGAGCAGCTTAGGCTGCCGGAGCAGTCCCAGCTATTATTAGCCTTACGGAACAGCATTCAAGGTGGTATCTTCGTCTCCGCTAGTCAGATGGGTCCCTTGATGCATGCAGCAAGCAGGCATCGATTTCCAAGCTTACGGAGCTCGCTACACTCAGGGCGAGGTGGCATCCAAAGCCTTCAGCGTAGGGGCTTGTCTGGAAGATATCATGAAGGCAGCCGACTGGCCTAACAAATCATTTTTAAGACCTTTTACTTCAGACCAATGGAGCAAGTGTCAACGTTGGTGGTAAGTAAGCTTTCAACAAGCATAATCCAAGCCTCCAGCCTTGACATAGAATTCGAGTGTTTCCCTAATAACATAACAGAAAGTCTTAATTATATTAAAGACACAAGAGGCGAAGGATTATCCCACCCAAGCAACTGTGTTGTGGTATGCATGGGAGCAGAATGTACGGTGCAAATGCGTCAGTTAATTATGTTGCGATTGCCCGCCCTGTGCTTAGCCTTCGCTCAGTGTTGGTACATTCCTTCTTTCTCCCTGGAGGTAAAGAGGCCAAGCCGGTGGGCTCATGAAGCAGCAGGATAACGTTCGCAGGATACTAATGCGTTTACCAGTTGGGGCACCAGTTCTTTAGAGGCAGCAAAAGAAAGAGGAGGAAGTTCAGTCAGTCAGGGATGGTCTAGACACAAGTGAAATAGGATTGGACGGTTGTGTCACATGGACTTTAACAGCCTATCAAGTGTTTTGTTTATTCTGGATATTGTCGTTTTACTTGATTTGTGTTACACAGTTTTAAATCCGGCTGCTTGTGGTAAAGAGTACAGTTGAGCATAATACGATCCTCCGGTCTTGACATAGAATACAGACTTTCCATACTAACGTAACAGAAATTCATGATTCTATTAAAGACACAGAGGCAAAGGATTATCCCACGCGTGCAATCGCGAAATATGAGGATGCATGTGGGCAGAATGCACGATCATATTAGGCGAGAGCGTGGCAACTACCTACATAGGTTTCGATTGTCTGCCCTGTAGCTAGTTTCCACTCAGTGTTGTTGCGTTCTTTATGTCTCCCTGCAGGTACAGAGGTCAAGCCAGAAGGCTCTTGAGACAGCAGGTTACATGTCAATTAAAGTTTCAGTGTCTACCAATTGGGGCGCATAATTCGTTATTGTGGAGGCAGCACAAGAAAGGAAGTTCAGTCAGGCAGAAAAGGTCAACGGAGTGAAGGAGCGTGATTAGATGGGCACATCACCTGAACTTAAACAACATATCAAGTTCCTCGCCTCTGGGTCCATCCTCCAGCTGAAAAAACGCAGTTGCATGTTCAGCCTGGATGCGAAAAAAAGGTCCATCCAGCAGGGGCCCTGCCGACCCATGACCTTGTGAAATACCACTGGGTCCAGCTGCCAATCGCTGGAGTCCCTGAGGTATCTTGAGTTCCAGTCGACGACCCAATTATGCAGCCCTGGAAGGTATTCTGGCGTCACACTTACGTTGTTCCGCAGGCTCAAGTGGCAGAAGTTTTTCAGTAGTTCTACCAGCATCTTGGAATTCGTCCGACCTAGGCGATTGATATACCGTAGAGCTGAGACATTGTCCATCTTGAGCAGTACATAACATTGCGCTCTCTCCGGAGTCCAACATCTCATTGGAAAGGAGCCGCCAGCAGCTCCAGGAAGTTGATATGTAAGCTGAGCTCTTTCTCGGGATGACCTGCCCCCATTTGTCATCTTCCCTCAATGGGCACCCCAACCCCAACGACTGGTATCCGAGTCTATGACTAGGTCCGGGAGGGATCTAAATATTGCTCTCCCATTCCAGGCTTCCATGTGGTAAAACCATCAAGACAATTCTGTCTTCAGTTCCGCTTCGCTCTGCTTGTATGAGAGTCCCCTTAGAGTTGCTGGATCTTAGGTGTTGGGAGTGCGCGGTAGTGGAGAGAGCCTGGAAAAATTACCTGTATGGACGATGCGAGCCAGCCCACTAACCTTGCCAACTCCCTTAATGAGATCAACTCCACATCATGCACGCCTTTATCTCTTTCTTGATCATATTCATCTTTGCCAGGGTCAGACTGAGGGTCCGCTGGACCAAATTCACGATGAATCCCAGAAAATCCATCGATTGGGATGGAACAATATCAGATTTCTCCTAATTGATCAAGAATCCTACTTCCTGAAGTAAAGTTGAAAGGGAATGTGGGAGCCCCTCTTCGGAGAATGAATATGGGTCAAAGACCCTGTTCTATGGAATGTCTTCCACTCAGGAGGGTCTACAACCACGCTTTCGGTCACTGCACCCTTCACAGAGGAGAAAGGAGAAATATCCTTTTGCATATCAGTCTTTGTCCCACCCACAAGGGCAGTCCAGCACCGAAATGCTAGGCAATTCCCCTCAGAACAAGAGTACCATCAACAATCCCAGACACCTATTTCGGCCTTGTTGGGCCTCCTCAGTGAGATGAAGCTGAGCCTCTCTAAGGGACAGTGAGCAAGGGTTCCATGTCTGGATTATCCTTGGTTATTTAGGGTGAAACCCCAAGCTTTACTAAATTGAAAGGGTGTGTGGGAGCCCCTATACTGAGAATGAACACAAGTCAAATATCCTTTTCTATGGAATGTCTCCACTCAGGAGGGTCTACAACCATGTTTTAGCTCACTGCACCCTGCATTAAAGTGGTTGTAGTCGCTACCTGTTCCTGCAATAAGTCATCCAGGTAGACTACGAGACGGATACTTTGTTCCCTCAGCCTGCTGATCACTGGTTTCAAATGTTTGGTGAAACACCATAGTGCTGATACCAGACCGAACGGGAGACAAGTGAACTCCCACCTGTGGCCTAGCCATAGAAACTGCAGGAAGTGGCGATAGTCCTGTGCGATGGGCACAGAGAGGCATCCTTCTGATCTATCCATGCTAAAAAATCCCCTTTCTGGAGGATGTCTCGCATGAGGTGAACCCCACAATTATGAAGTGTTGGTACACTAGACAAGTGTTTGGCACCCTGAGGTTTATTGCTGGTCACAGCTTGAGCTTCCTTTTTACCAAGAACATGTTGCTCACAAAGCTCTTTGGATCGGTTGCTGCTGGCATGATGGCTTGCTTGTGCCATAGCTGCACAATCTCTAACCTAGAATCCGCTCGCCTTCTTCGGAAAGAACTATCAGCTTTGGTAGTCGCTCTTTGCGCTTGTTCTGGATAGAAATTCAAGCAGAAACCTTGAAGTGTGTCTACCACCCATGCATCTATGGTGAGCTCTCTCCAATTCATTACACACTGCCTTGCTGCACAATGCCGGCGCCTCTCACCTGTATTGGCGGGTTGCTGCTTCCCGCCCTACCTCCAACCTCTTCCTCTACTGCTCCACTGAGTCAGGAAGAAAGGGTTGGGCTTTCGATCATCGTGTTCCCTCCAGTTGTCTCTGCTAGTAGCGGACCTGTAGAACGAGGAGCCGCTGACCGAGTGGCCCCTGCCATTGCCAGCCCTCCTGAAAATTCCACTGCCAAACACTTTAAGTGAAGCCTGTGCTTTGTCCAGCGGTGCATATATGTTGGCAAATTTGCACATGTCCTTGATGAACGCATATTCATACAATTTCCCCTTGGTGGCCACCTCCGCATCTGAGGAGGTGAGCTCTCCCAGTTTTGGCTCAATTTTGACTAAGATCAATCTTCTGCATTTGGTGGCCAGGGCGCAGTTTGCGTTTCCTAGAAGTCATATGGCCCGCTGCGTCAAGCATGCTAAAATGCTCAGGTCTATGGGTTTTTGTTGTTACTTTGCCTCTTCCGCTAGTTAATCTTGGTGAGTTACCTGACTAGGTCCAACATATTGTCCTGGCAAGACCTCCATGACTTGCTGATTCCCTTTTTTACTTCTCTCCCGTAGTGACCCGGGAAGATGAGAATGCGCTCCTCTATGTCCGGGTTGGTTGCCGCTTTGTTGGGAAGATGAGGCCTGGGACACTCGGCTTTGAGCTTATTCCTGGCCTCTTTGTCTAATGAGATGCACAAATGTCTTTTTAGATAAGCAGTTATTTTGGTCGGCGGCTCCCACTCAGGCGATCTGGAGTGAACTAGACTGTCCGGATCAAACTCATCCCGTTGATTCTCTTCCCTGAACCTTTTCCTTTCCTTCACTACTTTCCGTGCTTTTGTTGTGTCATAGGATGATTGGTCCCTCTCTTCTGTGCTCTGTTCAGAGGGGTCTGGCCAGCTGTCCTTTTCATAACTCGTCTGAGCTTCAGGTCCCATAGTTAGGACCTCTGCCCCTTCTATCCCACAACTTTGCTTTCTTGGTACTGATGTGCGGCAAGCCTGGGTGGTCTGGGCCCTATGGGCTTTGGATCTTCCCTCTTTGTTGGAACCTACCATAGGGTCCTTGAGGGTGTGCTCCCTCATCTCATTCATGCCTTGAAAAAAGGACAAGGATTCCTCCACTATGCTCAGCTGCTTGAAGAGTGGCCCTAAGCCAGCGTGAATGGACTTTTGCATGACTCGCCCCACAGAGGGCTGCAGCTGTGGCCTCTCCAACTCCCGACTGGAGCTAAACTCTCTCCTACTCATTTTGTAGGGATCAGCTGGCACTGAAACAACGTGGGATGCAACTTGGGCTGCAAGGGTATTGTGAGGGGTCAAAATTAAGAGGTGGACACAAAGTTGTAATGTTTTCAACATTAGTCATTTCATTTTTATTAAAAGAAAAGGGGTTTGGATAAAGGCCTATCTGTCCCTCTTGTAAATAGAGTGTTACCTCCTATGAAACTAAAACTAAAGCAAGATGACCATGTGTCCAAAATATATCTGACCCTTACACTAATATACACAATCAAAAGGTGCAAGGTAAATGACTGTTTCCAATTCAACAAAAATGTGTAAAGATCCAACTGTGTAATTCCAACAATACAATCCACCTACATGTAACGCTGCCTACCTAAATACTGTCCCTCACAAGCCCTCTGCTCATCTACCTCCAACCTTCTGTGGTCGGTTCTTCAAGCAGAGATTTGGAGAGAGATCCTTATCCTCAGCAGGTGCCTCCCTCTGGAATAGCCTCCTTGCCACCCTCCGTCTTGAGCCGGATCTCTTTAAATTCCGGAAACTCCTCAAGTCTTTCCTCTTCTCCTCTTCCTTCTCTCTCCCTCTACCCTGCTAACCTAGTTCTCTGTTTTTCCCTCTCTCCCGCCTCTTCCTTACAGCATGCTGACTGGCCGCCGGGTGTACCTCAGAGTCTCACTGGACTCTGGCACACCCGCCAGGCCTCTCTTGCACTTGCTTCAGGGCCCTACACCCCACCCACACTCAATGCACTTGAGAAATTAACCCAAGAGAGTCGCTCTCTGTGCACTTACCCCAGTCTCAACCGACCGGGTGCACTTGATCCTTCTCCTCTTTGTGACTCTCTGTGCACTTGCTCGATCCGTACGCAACACGTCTGAAGATCGTCTGTCTGTTCCCCCTTGTCTTCACCCCTTCATAGCACTGTTAAAACTGCAGAATCGATGTCAGGCCTATTTGCTGTCTCCCAAACTGTTAAATGTGTTTTTTACGCACTTACTCAGCCTGGGCAGACTATTATCAGCTCTGAATTTCAAGGCATTGAGCGACTGTTTTTTCCCCATGTTCCCACCCTCCTTGAGTGCTTTGAAACACTTGCCTGTCTATACGCTCTATATAAATAAACAATGCCATACCATACCATCCAGGGGTTGTTCCCTTCCCCTGAACTGTTTTAAGCAAACTGTTGAAAGGGTTGTGTTCAAACAATGCTCTGTTAAGGTCAATGAAAATCTCTCTCACATAATGCTTTCCTCAGGATGGCAAAGAAAATGTCTTTTTCCACAACACTGTTTGGAGGATAGCAAAAGGAAGTATTTTCTACTTTACAGGATGGCAAAATGTTTAATTTCAACAACTGCTTCAAATGACAGTTTCTCTTTCACATAACTGCTCCAAGCATTATTTCCTGGCATACTCTCCTGCCAGGAATTTCTCAACTGAATCTTTAGATATCCTGATGTACTCTCCTGCCAGTTATCTTTCAATGTGTCTCTTTCTTTCATCTACTTTACCGATTAACTGGTCTGCTCCTCTGCCAGGAATTCCCCCCTTCTGGCTCTTGCAGAGCCCCGGTGTACTCTCCTGCCAGGTATCTCCTTCCAAAAAGGGTTCACTGCCTGATGTGCATTTTACACCAGGTCTTCCTACCATGTTCACTTTCCTTCCAAGTATAACCCATTCCTTTATTAGTGTCTCTTATCTTGTGGCAATGCTTGTTCCAATTTTCCCCAAATTGACATTTCAGATAAGGAGACTTGCACAACGTTTGCCTTTTAACTCTGTCGGTATTCAAAATAATCACTCATAAGTTTGCTGGTATGTCCCAGGACCCCCAACTTCTCTGGGCTGACTCACCAGTGTAACTTATAGCTGCAGCAAAGGATTATCTCTGGGCAAGCTTCCCACGTTGGCTTCCCAACTACTCGCCGATGGAACCAATGCAACCCCACAGGACCGTATCTTCTACGGTCTCGTAGCAGCTCTTTGTCTTTCAGCAATCCCTCCAGAGCACCCGCTGGGTTTTTACTGGACTGTTGCTCCTACGGTAAGGTACACCTCCAGGCATTTGCCTATAAGCGGGTGGCTCTTACAGCACAGCTCGTCTGTGTGCCTGCTTCTGCCATTGGGTCCGCTTCCCGCTTCGGTTTCTCTGCAGCTCTCCTCTCCTCTCCCTGTTTGCAGGTGATCTTCAGGTTTAAATGTCCTGCACAGCTGATTGTGAGCCTGACAATTGGACCTCTTGTTGAACTTAAACATTCCCAAAAAGAACCATATTAGTGAGGCAAGACGCACCACCCACTGCCTGCCGGTACAGGACCACATCCTATTCAGACACTCTCCCTGACACATAAATGCATCGCACAAGCAGCGCCCAAATACCTCGCCAACAAATTTGCACTGAACAAATCCAGCAGACCAACGCGCAGTGCATACACACCTCCTCTCTATTTCCAATTTCAAACTCCAGGAGGCAACAATTTTCCTGTGCTCGCGGAAAAACACTGGAATGCCTTACCACCTTCCCTCAGATCTGAGGCATCATTCTGGACTTTCCGCAAACGACTGAAAACTCGACTCTTCACACTAGAGTAGCAAACTGAACCCCACTAAAACACTCAGACAGCCTACACATCATTCTGTGACCTCATATGCTGACACATGTATTACCATTGAATGCAATCTATGAACTGCATGCGTTTTTCTTCCGATTCCATCAAAATTTCATGTATATAACCAGTAACCTGTACTCATGAAACATGTAGCCACTAAGTATATTCCTGCAACATGTAACTCTTAAAGTTTATCAGCACCCAGATTACCAAGGGTTAGGTGCGCTTTACAAATGCCAAAATAAATAAATAAATCAACTTGATGCTACTTTCATTCCACATTGACTCCCTACTCCGCTTCTTTGTCTCAGTACTTGAGGCTTTCTGGGATTTGAAGCCGGAATTTTAAAACATTTTAAGTTATATTGCTTGACTCCTTTGTTTAAATAACCATCATAAACAGTAGATGTTAAATGTGTTTTAGAGTTGTTATGTACACATGAAGAATTAATAGCATTCTGTCTGGAATGCTTGACAAGCAGGAGTTTCAGGGTTTTACAACTGAAGGGCTCTGAATAATGACAACATGCCATTAGGAACTCTGGATTGAGAGGTTCTTCTTCACAGGAAAGGCAAGAATACTAGGTCTCTCATACTGAGTCACCACTTCTCCTGACAGCCATCTCCTACTATGTGATCCACCCTCATAATACCTCCCTCAGTGTCAGGATCAGGTATCAGCTGCACTCCCCTGGTCACATGAGAGGAGGGTTTAGGCTGGGGTTTAGTGATGACTACATAGGATTCATCACAGTATTTACTGGATGCTTGGGTCTGCTGCCATTTAAGTACCTGTGCAGGTCTGGGAAAAGTGCTTCTCTGGCAGGAGAAGTTAGCCTTGGGATTTGTGCCCATTCAAATACTTGGGACTAAGCCTGTTCAGCAGGAGTTACATGCTGTGTAATGTGCAGGAAGCCTGTGGAAGTACGCGAGTGAGCGCCAGAACTGAAGAAGTCCCATCACGACTCGCTGCTAACTTCCATGGCGCTCCGCCCACTGCGGTCAAGTACTGTGGATATCTCTGAGCTCTGGAGCCTGCCGGCTCTGTCACACTCTGATGAACTTGAAATGCAGAAATGCTCCACAGGAGCCTCGCTGTTAGGAAGAAACAACGGGGCGACCACAGGGTCCGAACCGGTGCTGCAGTGACAGACGCTTGCGCACGCCTTTGTTAAACATACTACTTCAAGCACTCAACAAACTCAAACTGAGGGTACTTATGTGCTGCTTGAGCAGCAAAGAAGGAGAAGGAAGTTCAGTCAGACAGAGAAGGTCAAGGGAGTGAAGGAGCGTGATTGGATGGTCACATCATGGTCACATCATGTGAAGTTAAACAACCTATCGAGTTCAAAGTACAAGAACACTCGGTTGTTTTGGATGTTGTCATTTTTTCCTTGAATTGGCTTTATTTTATATTTTTGAACAATGGTGCTTGAGAAGTAAAGAGTAGAGCCGAGCATCATCCGAGCCTCTAGTCTTGACATTACAAGTCAGGCGTTAAGGGTTTAACGGCGCTGTCGGCGTCGTTAACCCTTAACGCCTGATTCACACTTTAACGCCTGCTTTTTGCAGGCGTTAAAGTCCAAGGCGCTAAGCGACCTTGATGCTAATTACGGCACCATAATGCCATAATTAGCGCCTTCCCCATCCCCATTATGCCCTATGGGGCAAAAATGGGAATGGGGAAGGGCAAATGGTGAATGGGGAATTACCGCCCCACTCACCTTGGAATGGGGCGGTAATTCCGCCATCCACCATGGCTGAATCCGGCATGGACCATGGTGCTAATAGCACCATGGTCCACCGCCTGACTTGTAATGAGGGCCATAGAATCATGTCATTGAAGCGTCTTAGGTTGAAGACTAGGGGGCTGTGTGTCCGCTATGATTTCTTCAACAAGCAAATTGACAGCCGGCATAGATCCAATACTTCCAGTAGTCAAGTTGTGACATGACGACTGAGGATTAAGCGCATCTTGTCAGGATTTAGTAAAACATTTATAGACACCCTGCAGGAGTCTTTTCTGGCAAATGAGTGCAGGTAAATGTTACTTCTTGTACTTGTGATTTGGAGCTTACGTCACTAGGAGCTGAATTGCAACATCTTTGCTAACGCAGGTCATCCCTTTCTTTTGCTTTTCACATTGTCCTTGAAGCATACTTTTTAACCCATCAAAACGCCAAAATGTGGTTGAACATTAAAGGAATAGTGTGCTCAGAAATGTTATAGTCCTAAGCATTCGGGCATGTTGTTTCAAACAAACTGTGATCGATCGTAAAAACATTTCCTATGCACCTTACCTTCGTTTTCCGTACATTTACACATGCAAAATCAACGAGCGGGTGCAGCTATCTTGTCCCAATCTTATCCGTTGCCGCATCGACCTAATTTCAAGTGCCCTCGCGGCAGTAAATCATATCACCCGCCCCACCTATTTTCATGACGTTAGGGGGCAGCATAGCCAAACGTGCCCAGTCATCAACTACGTCTTTACGTCAGTTGACGCCGAACCCGGAATATCAACACACACATCCTCTCACAGCACAGCACGTCCCAAATCAGAATAGAAAGCACAATTTTTAAAGGAAACATCAATACTCTGCAATTTATCATGTGATTTTATTTCACAACGAACGCTCAGAAAACAACCAAGATGTGCTGATTTAGATTAACAACCAATTGTTGTATGTCCTTGGGTAAGAGCATCAAAACTTTATAGACGCACACAGTGTTCCTTTCGGGAGAAGATGCGCATTCAACGCAACTTGAACGGCAAGGCTTCGGCATCAGCTTCTTGCTAGACTGTAAACGATGACAGATTGCTCCTTGTCACCCGTACCGCTACCGGGCATATCGGTCTCGGTCGATCGTCCCACATCAGCGTAATGGTAATCCATCCGTTTCGGCGTATCTGCCACTGCTGGCTGAAGAAGCCATCTGTTGGTATCTGGAAACTATGGCATTCGCAGAACGGCAAAATGTAGCTGTGTAGAAAACATAATAAAAATATATTTGAGTAGCTGTTCTTTTTTAAATGTATCCATTTACCATGTAATTCTGCACAGGATGAAACCCAATACCGAACATAAACCACAAACAAAGGAAACAAGCAGAACACATTGTGTTCCGAAGGGAAATGCCATAGTATTCTGGTGCAGGACTGCCCACAAAGGCCGATATGCAAACGGATATTTCCCAACTGTGAAAGGTACAGTGAGCAAAAAGCAATGGCTGCGGACTCTCAAAGTGGGAAAAAATGACGGAACAGGTTATCATGCCATGTTCGTTCTAGAGACGGGCGCCTGCTACCTTTTTTTTAAAAATGTAACAGGACTGGCTTGGAAAATGTTCTGCCCCCGGCACATCCAATATTACAACGTTGATAGCAGACCCTGATATGCCATGGGACGTAGTGGTTTAGATATCGCTAGCCTGCACACAGGTTGTGTTTGCGGGTGTCGCATTATAAATTTAATCTACGAAATAAATGGTTGTGTACAGTTTTTTCATCAAATGGCATATTCGCACGTCGTTGAATTGTTCCATACGCATACACTAGAAATGCTGTTTCGATTCACAAAATAAATGTTGAATTGTTCAACTTACATTATATTGGGTTGTTCCATTCTCTTTTTTTTACATCTTTTTAATGACATTTTAAGCCAAAATAACTGCAGATTACAAAGGAAACACAGGTGTGTACAAAATTAGAAAATAAAAATCATAACGTACGTTCGTAGGCTGGGCATGAAGAAAGTGTCCATCGTACGTTGCATATTGTCCTCTTATAGACCCCGCCAACTAACTATACGTACACACCCTAGATAAGATCAACTATGGACCATTACATTTCACATAATAGAGTGCTAATACCCCAAAAACATGTCCTCCGTCCCCCCTTAACTGAGTTGCATAACAAGCACAATAACTTGGACAGGCATTATTCATGCGGACAATTCCTCATCGTCAAGTTGAATAGCATACCGTACATGGCATTTAAAATTACATTAAGAGTTGTTCAGTCAAGCGCAACGGGCAGGCTATTGGAGAATTCAGGAGTTGGTCTCATCTTCACTGTATCGAGTGGTTGATAGGTGTGCACGTAATGGAGCCCAAATGTCCTTAGGTCTGCACACCGCCGACACGGATCGAACATATTGTTATTCATTCTCTTGGACGGACAATAAGTCCTTCAGCCAGGTCTTATGATTTGGGGCTGTTTTAGCTTTCCAGACCTGCAGAATGTTTCTCTTGGCGACCGCACCTGCAATAGCTACAAAGCGACAGATCTTGACTGATGCCTTGCCAATGTCTCCCAGCAGGTACTTCAGCGGTGTTGCCGGTATAGAAAGCCCAACAATGGCGCTAACTGTCTCGGGAACTTCTTCCGAGAATGCTCTGACCGGGGGGCAGTTCCAGTACATATGAATAGAGTTTGCCATGTTGAAGTTACATTTGGGGCAGTTTGTTTCCCGTGCTGGATTAAATTTGGAAGCTTTGTGTGGTGTAATGTGTAGGTGATTCAGGATCTTAAATTGTATTAACCGGAAGTTGGCATTGAGCGAGATGGATTTAGTGTGCTGACAATATTTGGACCATTTAGTGTCATCTATGGCGATTCCCAGGTCTCGCTCCCATTTTCGTTTCATATGGTTTTTGGAAGGGGTATGTGCCTGTGCTGCCCTGTAAAGGCTAGATATTGTACCTCTAAACCCGTCATGTGTCATGGTAGCCATAATGAATTGGTTAGGTTCTGGGGCATCTGGAAATGTGGGCCACTTTTTCTTGCATGCCGCTTTTAGCCGAAAATATTGTAGAATAATGATAAGACCGGCGCCCAGCTTGTCATGCACTAACTGTAGTGTGGCAAACTTGCCCCTGGGGTACAGATCTCCTAGTCCCATCTACTTATTGGGGTCCCATCTTTTTGAAGCGCGGTGTCGAACGTGGGTTCTAAGCCAGGGTAGTGCCACAAGGAGAGAAACGGCACAAATGGGGTTTCACATCCCACTCTAGTAAATAGGGACGGCCAGGCTCGGACCGTAGTGGCCACAGGATCTATATCTGTGATGTTCCCATTCTCTTGGCATAACGCAGTGTCCGCTCCGAACAACGGTTTACATGGATTGAAAGTAAATGTTACAATGTCCAGTTTCAAAATAGTGAATGTTATAATTTCTGCCGGTATTTGACAACTTGTGTCCTTCAAGCCATAGCGATTCCTCCCTTTCGTCCAAGATCGAATAACAATTGAACCTTGTTTTGAGCGTGTGCGCCTGCTAACTTTCATTTTAGTAAACTCCCCACAAGCAACATCACACGAAATGACCTTCACTCCATGGGAACGATGAGCGCGGCCGACCGACGTGGCATTTGAAATATGCCCAAAAAATAAACAAATTGTTTTCTGGCATCCACCAATGACCGAGACAGCGATATTACTAGTGCTGGGAAGTAGACGATCCTTGAAATATCCCGAATGACATCTTTCTACCAGGCCTGAAAATCCATCTCTCTGTACAAATGTCGCTCTCCCATCCCCAGAGCCTCGCTCAGTCAGTCCACACCATCGTCACCTCTGTGCCAGCTGTTCTTACAGAGGAATGTGCTCTGCAGAGAACGTGAGGCACTTGCAAGTGATAAACCCAAGTGCCCATTCATCTCCACTAAACTTCACGTGCACTCACAGCCTCCACCCCGCTAGGCGAGAGCACATCAGCTCAGACCCTGCAGTTCCTTTCATGCTGATATCCATCTGACCCTCCCATGCCCTGGTCAGTCAAGGACCCACATCACAGCCCTAATCGATTGTAGTAATATATTCTCCCACAAAGCAACACACGTCTACCTATATGCAGAGGATCCAAGCAGGACAGATGGCAGATCAAACTTTTCGGGTGTACACCTGGGTACAGAGTTTGTGGTATTGGTATCAAATATATTACAAAGGTTAGAGGTTGGAATGCCAATATATTAGCTCATGTCACGAAGAACTCCTGTTCATGCAAGATTGTAGGTGTGCCATTATTTATGCATTATCAGTTTCTGTTGTTTAGTTTGGTTAGATAGATGCATTGCTCCCTTACATGAGCCCAGCTGACTCATATGTGCAAAAGAGCGACGGAGAGACCTTGAGATTGCGTAAGTCCAGTGGAGGGGGAAAGAGGAAAAGTACAGGGTGAAAGCGGGAGGGGGCTGTTAGGGCAAGAGGGCCTCCTGCCGAGTGCCACTAATTATGGGAGAAGAAGAGAAAGAGAGCACAGATACCATATGTAGATTTCATAGTTCTGGCGAGGGAACGACAAAAACGGTGTTGGTCGGTGTTTGCCTGGAGGAAGCACTGGTAGAGGTATCAGCGATAGGGAGGCCATGATTGGAGAACAGGATGTCCTTTTTAAACTTCTTCCTACTAGATTTAGTGAGGAGAGCAGAATAGTCACAGAGAAGCATTTATAAATGATAGTAGAGACAGAGAGCACCATACAGTAGGTGGGTTGTTGAGAGAAGAGGAAGGGTGGTGAAAGGGGCAGGGGGAGCACATGGGAAGGACGCAGGCATGGGCTCATGAAAAGCAAAACCCAGAGTTACACTGTATGGCATCATAGAATAGGCACTTCTTGCCAAAAAGTTGAAAAAGAGGATACATTTAAAAGTCAATTTGGATGCTATGTCGAGCTCTAGAGAACCCCAAAAAAATCACACACATCAAAAGACCAAAATACTATGTGAGTGTGTAATGAGGTTCCCCACTCGCTGAGTTGTTTGCCAACCTAATACACAGCTAAAGCAAAATGTTCTGTTAGTTATGGGGTTGACATAGGTCGGGCGATTGATCATTGCTATGAAAATCTTACTGTCGATACTTGATTTGTCGTGAAGATTAGAGGGGCCTCCGTCCCCAAGTGCCACACAGGGGGAGATAAAATGACTACCTATGCAATCCTTGAGGCCACAGGTGGACTGGAATGCCGGAACAACGTAACACAGGAAACCCCAAGGCCGCTGTAAGGAAAACAAGTATTAGTACAAACGATCACAGTAATAAAATACTGGGTGGATTAGTGATGTCTGAGCAGAGGCTTACCTAAGTGTAGTAGTGAAGTAACTGCTAACCACACGGGGGCCTAGGATACTGCTACGTGGGGGCACGTGAGCAGCACCCTCAGTTGCTGGTAATGGTGGATTTGGAATGGTAATCCGAGTCACTGCTGAGTAAATGGAACACCAGCTACTGGTCACACCTGAGTAGTCCTTGATGAAATGAACAACCAAAATGCTATCCAAGCAAGAGACGTGGGTTCAGGTAAGTTTGTGAGCAAGGTAGATCAATCCAGGGTAGCGCAAAAGAAGTCTGGTAAGTAGTCCTGAGGTCAAACAGCCAGTTATCCACAAGCAAAAGGCGCAGAATCAGAAGGAAAAAGCCAAAAGAAGTCCGTAGTCCGAGTCCGAGTTAGAGGTAGCCAAGAGTCCAGATCGATTGCAAACACCAAACAGAGTCGCGAAGGAACAGCTGTGTAGCAATGTGAGATCGCAGGAACACTGCTTTTATCCCGATTGTTGCCTTGTCACGTGACCAAAAACAGGGTAACAGGATCGGGATCTCCTTGTCACGTGATCCGGAAACGAACGTGACCGCCTGACTCTGCCTGACCCAGTGCGCCACGGCAGTTGCCAATGCAAGAACGGATACAAGCGGGACCGAATGCGACCTCCGCTGTGATGTACAATATCATATCGTACTCGAGGATTGCGGGCCCCATGCTACTCACGCGGCCCTCATGCTGCATATGTACTAGAGCTGGTAGGTGTTTGGGTAGAGGGTGTTGTGGGGAACCTAGTTGGGATAGAGTGTGTTGCGGGGACCCTAGTGGGTGCAGGGATATGATGTATGACAGAGCCCCCCCCCCCAAAGGCCCACGACCCCGTGGGCAGGACGGATGCTCCAGGTGAAAATGAGAATCGAGGCGCAGAGCATGGACGTCCTCAGCAGGCTCCTCTGGACCGTACCCCAACCAATCCACCAGGTACTGCAACCTCCCCATAGAATAACGGGAACCCAGGATACCAGAGACCTCGTACACATCAGGGGCGTTCAAGGAAACAGGGGCAGGAGGAGCATGGAGGCGGGTAGTACCAGGACAAGGCTTGCGCAGGGAGGTGTGAAAAATGGGGTGAATATGCCAAGCAGCAGGAATCGAAAGGCGGTAGGCCACTGGATTAATCACCTTAGACACCACATAAGGCGCAATGAACCAGGGCATAAGTTTGCGACAACCCGGTAAACGGAGGTGACGAGTGGACAACCACACCCTATTCCCCACGGAATAGACAGGAGCAGCCAAACGTTTTCAGTCAGCCGCAGACTTCAGGAAAGTCTGAGCTTCCCGGAGATGAATAAGGGTCTGAGAATGGACAGTCGACAGATCCCGGACACAGGCAGCAGCAGCAGGATTGCCAGAAAGGGAGAGATCAGGGACAGGCAAGGTGCGTGGATGTTGACCATACAAGGCATAGAAAGGGGAATAACCTGTGGAGGAGTGCAAGGCATTATTGTAGGCGAACTCGGCGAGGTGTAATACACGGAACCAGGACTGTTGATGTTGTAAAGTCAAACAATACAGATATTGCTCCATAGTCTGGTTCACTCACTCAGTCTGTCCGTCTGTTTCTGGATGATAGGCTGAGGAATAAAGGGCGTCTACACCAAGCAGCTTAGTTAAAGCTCGCCAGAACCGGGACGTGAATTGGGATCCTCTATCAGAAACTATTATGGTGGGCACCCAAATAAACAAAAAACGGATTTGAAGAATAACCCGACCAACATAGGGGCGGAAGGGATGCCTGAACATGGAATGAAGCGGGCCATTTTTGTAAATGAATTTACCACTACCCATATCGTGTCACATCCCTGCACTCGAGGTAGATCATTCATGAAGTTCATGGTAACAGTGTACCATGGTCTAGGGGGTACGGGTAATGGTTGCAGTAGGCCTACCGGTCGCCCCCTACAGTGTTTGCACTGGGAACACACTGAACAGGTATTCACATAACAGTCGACGTCCCTATGGTTGTATCATGGGACCATTCTAATGCAAGGTTGCGGGTGTCAGTCGTGGGTAGTACTAGTCTGTTCCGCACAAAGGGTAGGCCATCGTGATACACGGGATCCCATTCGGACAGGTGATCAGGGTGCTGGGCCACCCATTTACGGATAGAGGTCAGTAGGGACAGAGGTGGAGTGCAAAGGCAAATGATGTTCTTCCGTTCCAGTAAAGTCTCGGGAAACACTGATAAGGAAACACCCCCAGGGGAACGAGACAATGGCCCTCATTACAACCCAGGCGTTAAGGGGTTAACAGCGCCGGAAAAGGTGGCGGCGCCGTTAAACCCTTAACGCCTGATTACGAGGTCCCTTTGCGGGTGGCACTTTAACGCCTGCTTTTAGCAGGCGTTAAAAAACGAACCCGCAAAGGGACGTTGATGCTAAGTACGGTGCCGCAATTTGCGGCACCGTACTTAGCGCCTTCCCCATTCCCATTGAGCCCTATGGGGCAAAAATGGGAATGGGGAAGGGCCATGGCGGCATGGGGAATTACCGCCCCGCCAACCTCGGAATGGGGCGGTAATTCCCCATTACGCCATGGCGGAGTCGGTAAGTTACCGGCATGGACCATGGTGCTATTAGCACCATGGTCCAACGCCTGGGTCGTAATGAGGGCCAAAGCATCTGCTTTCCCATGTGCTAACCCAGAACGATGTTTGATCTGGAAGTCATAAGCTGCAAAAAACAAATGCCAGCGCACCTGGCGGCTATTGACACATTTGAGAGAGGCCAGGTCCTGAAGGTTGCGGTGATCCGTAAATATGGTTATCTGATGTTTAGCACCCAGAAGATGATGTCGCCACACCTGGAACGCATCTTTTACTGCCATTAATTCTTTTTCTGTGACTGTATAATGGACTTCTGTAGGGGTAAATTTACGGGAGTGGAATGCCACAGGATGTAAACGACCAGAAGTAGGACAGGCTTGAAACAGAACAGCCCCTAAAGCAAAGGAGGAAGCATCTGCCTACACCACAAATGGGCAACTCTGGGTCGGGATGTTGGAGGACCGGAGCAGTGGTAACGGCGGTTTTCAAAGATTCAAAGGCATTCTGATGTTCATCTAACTAGAGAAACGGGACATCAAGTCTAGTCAGGGCTGTGAGAGGGGCTACGATAGACGAGAATCCATAGATGAAACGCCTGTAGAAATTCGCAAAGCCTAAGTATGACTGTAGGGCTTTAAGATTGACTGGTGTTGGCCAATCTAACACTGCTTGAACTTTTGATTGGTTCATGGTTAATCCCCCTGGTGTGATGTGGAAACCCAGGAATTCGACACTGTTGGTGTGGAGCTGACATTTTTCTGGTTTAGCAAAGAGTGAGTGCTTCCATAGGCGAGAAAGTACTTCTCGAACATGTGTTACATGGTCCTCCAAGTTTTGGGGTATATGAGGAGGTCATCCAGGTACACAGACACGTACACATCCAATATATCACTAAAAATCTCGTTCATGAAACACTGGAAAGTGGCCGGGGAGTTGCAGAGCCCGAATAGCATGACCATATACTAGAATAAGCCATAGCGGGTACAAAACGCGGTTTTCCATTCGTCCCCTTTGCGGATTCGAACTAGGTTATAGGCTCCTCTGAGGTCAAGTTTTAAATACACAGAGGCACGTGTTAGTCGATCCAGCAAGGGTGTGATGAGGGGTATTGGATAGCGATTTTTTATAATGATAGCATTTAGGCGACGATAGTCCACGCATGGGCAGAGATTGCCTTCTTTCTTGGGGACAAAGAATATCGGACTGGCTGCCGGTGATGTGGAAGGACGTATGTGTCCTAGTCTTAAAGACTTCTGAATGTATGCTTTCAGTGCCTGCTCTTCAGAATGGGACAGGGAGTATATGTGGCCAGTAGGAACGATGGAATCGGGAAGCAAATCTATAGGGCAATCGTAAGAACGATGAGGAGGGAGGACCTCAGATGTCCCCTGATCAAAAACTTCCTGGAAGTCGTGGTAGACCATAGGGATGCCCACAGCGACCGCCCCCACCACATGAGAACCGGACGTGGGATCCCCAGCATCTTCAAAAGTGAGTTGTGCGACTGCACCCAACACCAGTGATGGTGACCCATCTCCTTCAGGCAAGGTGAGGCAGAAATGTTGGCATACTTCGGATTCGAAGTACTCTTGCCCCGATTTCCAATCAATAAGCGGGTTGTGTGATTTTAACCATGAGATACCCAAGATGAGACTGAACTGTGGCATGGGTATTAAGTCAAAAGATATGGTCTCTTTGTGGATAGTTTTGATGACCATAGTAAGAGGAGCGGTCTGTTGTTTAATAGGGCCAGACGCTAAGGCAGTGCCGCCAACAGCTTGGACAGGTTCTGGACGTGGTTTATTCACCAATGGGAGGTTTAAGGACAAAGCCAATGAAATGTCAATGTAGTTCCCAGTGGCCCCAGAGTCAATGACGATGGCAACTGGGTGCGTGATTTCTGGTGTTGGTTTCAGAATGGCTTGTACAATAACAGGTCTGATGCAACCAAAAGCGGGCAATGAGTCAGAGGAAAAACAAGGTGTGCTCGATCCAGTCCCCGGATCTAAGATCGAGCTGTCCTAAAAACCTGGTTCTTCAACTTTGGGCGACGAGGACATTCTTTGGCAAAATGTCAGTTCAAGCCACAATAGAAACATGCATTGTCTGCCCTTCTACGTTCCCTTTCCATAGGAGAGATAGGGCTACGGATCCCACCAACCTGCATGGGTTCTCCGGAAGATTCAGAAGACGAAGTGGTAGGGAATGTACCAGAAAACACAGCTTCGGCCTTGCGTTCAGATCGTCGGGCATCTATCTGCAGGGCCAAATCCACTAGATCAGAGTATTGTGTTGGTAAGGAAGGGACGACTGACAGGGCGTCTTTCTTAGAGTTACTCAGTCCTCTATAAAACACCACTGCTTTCTTGCTTTCAGGCCATGAGGTTTCAACTGATAACTGATTGAAACGAGTGATGTACTCTATGAGTGTGCCTTTTCCTTGGCTTAAGTCTAGTAGTTCTAGGTCACGTGATTGGGCCTTATGTGTAGTATCAAAAACCCAGGTCATCTCTGCCACTAGTAAATCAAAGTCGTACAATGCAGGGCTGTCATTTTCTAATAGGGGGTTGGCCCAGGATGTGGCAGTACCAGCCAAATGAGAAAGAGTAAATGCAGCTTTAGTGGTGGAGTCACGGAAGGCCAATGGTCTGCACAAAAAATGTAATTTGCACTGATTGAGGAATGTCTGGCACTTTTTAGGGTCCCCATGGAATCTCTCTGGAGCTGCTAATGGGAATAGAGTGGGTACCACCACAGAGACGTGCAGTGGGACACTGGGTGCTGGAGACTGTGGTGCAGCGTCTCCAAATTCTGGGTCTGCGGAGAGGGGATGTTGGATGCTTTGTATGGAATCAAGGCGTTGGTGAATGGCGGTGGTGGCGGCTGCCATATCCGCACGTAAAACTGTGATTGCTTGTACCAAAGCGGCCATGGGGTCATCAGCTGAACCCTCCATAATCTAAACGACAAGGGCTTCACAGTCTGTCGAGACTTGATTTGTCGTGAAGATTAAAGGGGCCTCCGTCCGCAAGTACCACACAGAGAGAGATGAAATTACTCCCTATGCGATCCTTGAGGCCACAGGTGTGAGGTGCTGGAATGCCGGAACCACGTAACACTGGAAACCCCAAGGCCGCTGCCTGTAAGGAAAACAAGCATTAGTACAAACGCTCACAGTAATAGAATACTGGGGGGATTAGTGATGTCTGTGCAGAGGCTTACGTGTAGTAGTATAGTAGCGAAGTCACTGCTAACCACATGGGGGCCTGAGATACTGCTACATGGGGGCGCGTGAGCAGCACCCTCAGTTGCTGGTAATGGTGGATTTGGAATGGTAATCTGAGTCACTGCTGAGTAAATGGAACACCAGCTACGGGGCACACCTGAGTAGTCCTTGATGAAATGAACAACCAAAGTGCTATCTGAGCAAGAGACGTGGGTCCAGGTAAGTTCGCGAGCAAGGTAGATCAATCCAGGGTAGCGCAAAAGAAGT
Organism: Ambystoma mexicanum; assembly: GCF_040938575.1. Classification (NCBI taxonomy): domain Eukaryota; kingdom Metazoa; phylum Chordata; class Amphibia; order Caudata; family Ambystomatidae; genus Ambystoma; species Ambystoma mexicanum. The sequence continues at coordinate 492,804,357 of NC_090938.1, read as the reverse complement.
CCGGTAAGTAGCCCTGAGGTCAAACAGCCAGTTATCCATAAGCAAAAGGCGCAGAATCAGAAGGAAACAGCCAAAAGAAGTCCATAGTCCAAGGTCCGAGTTTGATGTAGCCAAGAGTCCAGATCGATTGCAAATGCAAAACAGAGTCGTGAAGGAACAGCTGTGAAGCAATGTGAGATCGCAGGAACACTGCTTTTATCCCGATTGTTTCCTTGTCACGTGACCAAAAACAGGTTCACGTGATCGGGATCTCCTTGTCACGTGATTCGGAAACGAATGTGACCGCCTGACTCTGCCTGACCCAATGCGCCACGGTAGTTGACAATGCAGGAACGGATACAAGCGGGACCGAATGCGACCTCCGCTGCGATGTACGGTACAATATCGTACTCGAGGATTGTGGGCCCCAATCTGCTCACGCGGCCCTCGTGCTGCATATGTACTAGAGCTGTAGGTGTTTGGGTAGAGGGCGTTACGGGGAACCTAGTTGGGATAGAGGGTGTTGCAGGGACCCTAGTGGGTGTGGGGATCCTACTGGGTGCGGGGATATGATGCATGACACTTACCCACCATAGGCCTTCAACGCCAGTGCCATGCACTGCATGTGTGGATGTGTATTTTGGGTCGAGCTGAGTGATTTACATATACCAAGCCTCAGTGCACCTTTGCCTGAGGGCAAATATCCATTTGCCTACCAATAATTCATACACCCAAATGGGCAGTGCAGAACCGGTGTGCTGGGGCAGTTCTATTGTGAAATATATTTACAATAGCAACCACAGACACGTGTCTTATCGATCGGTGACCAGTAATATAAATTGAAGCAAGGCAAAAAATATAAATCAATGACTGATAAACTGGATTACATCTGCATAATTAAATACTTCTTAATACTTTTTATAGCATTGAAATTAGAGTTTAATAGCATTCGATTGTTGATGTACAATGTACAAACATTGGGGAACACAAAATCATTTATACCCAGAAATCAACTGTTCAACAAGTTCATCTTTCGGTGGACAGGGCTCGATTGCAATGTTTTGTGGCACTGTATGTGCTCTAGGAACAAAATCAGCATTGATTCCATGAGTATGCATGGCCAACACAATCAAAGTGAGATCTTCACAACATCAAATTCCATTTCCTGGTATATTGGCTTGGCCAACCATTTTTTGCTTTGTTTTGCAAAGGCCAAGGTGTAACGAAGCAGCCAAAAGTTTCCAGCAGTTCTCAATTGTTCTCTCCCTAAGTTCTCGTTGTGCACTAATACAGCTAGTAATGTTCGGGCTTTCATACCGTCTATGCCGAAATACAACCTTTTGGGCCTGCACTTTAGGCACATATTGTGGAACACCTCCAAATCTCTGGTATGACAGAATTCTGTGAGTCGCTTTAAGTCTCTTGAAAGAGTTTTATTGTACACGATCTTCTCAAGAGCTTTGTGTGCAGATGAACATGGCACCAACTGTTTCTTCGTGCATTCTTGCTCCTAGTGTAAAGGTCCATGTGCACATTTGTGAAAATGTTGGTTTTCTGTCCGAGTGAACGGTGGAGCAGTGGTGCATCAATGAGCGCCATTTTGTGAAGTAGAATTTCCACAGACCCATCACAAGTTTTGGAGCTCCACTGAAGATGGTTATTTTAAGTACCCTTTTTTTGACCAGCAGCTGTAATTTTTTTATTGACTGATTTGGCAATGTGCCATAGATCAAATTGATGACGAATGTTTGAAAACTGCTCTTGTATGGTCTTGGCTATTGAAATATGTCTGTCAGTGGCTATAAGGTCTATTTGCATTCCCCTTGATTGAAGATGTTTGAGGGATTTGATGAAACTAAGTTCCTCCACGGCCAAAGAGGATGTACATTGGGTTACCTGCACGATCTCTGAACTCAATATTTTTTTAGTTTCCATGTCTTGAAAGTGGTATGTGCAGTACTTTGCTGAAAATCCAGGTCTGTCACACTATCCGTCAACAGCTAGCCTGAACCGTTTGCCAGAGAATGTGCTTTCAATTGACATCTGTTCAATTTTCCAGGCTTAGCAGGGAATAAGAATTCCCGTGCATATTTATAGTACTGGGTATTAGCAAGGAACTGAAGTCCCACAAATTGACAGAAACTGGACATCTTACTGAAATCAAGCCACTAAAAGTAAAGCTGCTGAACACAGTAGATTTCCAGCTGGCATTTTGCCCAGCATCAGTTGAGCAGACCATGAAAATGTATTATGGAGGTGGACACAGATGATTTGGATTTTCAAGTTAGTGCCTTGTAATACACGAGACACACTCACCAATGGATGCCCACATATTTTGCCACTCAATGTATGGACACATTTCAGCATCAGTATAATCTTTACCAGGCAGCTGTCGATTAGAATGTATTTGTGCTAGTTTATTAGCCAATCGCCCTGCATGTATGTGCTTTGTGACTCAAGTGTGGTGGACAAATCGCCAACACTGCCCAAACTGTAGTTGAGATCTTTTGCAGGTTCCTTGGTCAATTGCGTTGAAGCTTCAGTCTCTGTTAGTTCAGCTTGTGTTGTTTGCACATGAACTGGAGAAACCTTCAACATCAGATGTTTATTGGGTGGAACTCTTTTTGCGGGTGTAGATTGTGTCAAGTGGTCTACGAGGAATGCCAGTGCATCTTCATTATATTCAGTTTCATCTTGTTGAATTTTCACATTGTAGCAATGGTCCAAGAACACTTTGCTGGCTTCGCCTGTCATATTCAATTCAGTTTCAGGCCATTTGACATAAGCATCACAAGTCTGCTTATTGACAGGACCACGCCACACCTCAAATAGTAGTTGCTCCATGGTGAAATCTGTTTGGCAAGCAACATCTTTGGTTTCATTTGTTGTCTGTGTATTCATACTTCTTTTCCTTCTGGGCCTCTAGGAGATGTGTTGTAAAAACATGTTCAATGTATAGCACACATACAGCAGATTGCACTTTCAATACCAAAACATGTCATGAAGAAAATACCGGCCCAAACAACTTCTAGAAAACTAACAGGGTAATTCATAGAATTTCGCAGAAAAGTGTCGCAAGCGGCTGGCGCAGAGTGTCCGCGTGCGATTGTCTGCGCCAGGCACGTGCGCTAAAACCGATTTCCGGGCACAGCGTATTCATGGATTTTAGGCTCCCAAACCAGCCGTGGCGCAGAGAATCGCAGCGACCCTGCAGCAGCGCCAGTAACACCCCCAAGAACGCCCTCGCGCAAGGAAAAGCCATCAAAATCGCTAGATCATCGCAAAGGGCTGCGCTAACCCTGGACCAGTTCACCGGGCTGGCAAACAGCAAACGCCAAGCGGGGAACGTGTATTTCAGGGGTGCGCTGAAAGTTCCACACGCGTTTGGCCCCGTGCAAGCAGGGTACGTGTATTCCATGGGTGCGCGGGAAGTTCCACACGCGATTTCAGCAGGGTACGTGTATTCCAGGGGTGCGCGGGAAGTTCCACACGCGATTACAGCAGGGTACGTGTATTTCAGGGGTGCGCGGGAAGTTCCACACGCGATTGGCCCAGTGCGAGCAGGGTACGTGTATTCCATGGGTGCGCGGGAAGTACCACACGCGATTTCAGCAGGGTACGTGTATTCCAGGGGTGCGCGGGAAGTTCCACACGCAATTGGGCCAATGCGAGCAGGGTACGTGTATTCCATGGGTGCGCGGGAAGTACCACACGCAATTTCAGCAGGGTACGTGTATTCCAGGGGTGCGCGGGAAGTTCCACACACGATTTCAGCAGGGTACGTGTATTTCAGGGGTGCGCGGGAAGTTCCACACGCGATTGGGCCAGTGCGAGCAGGGTACGTGTATTCCATGGGGGCGCGGGAAGTACCACACGCGATTTCAGCAGGGTACGTGTATTCCAGGGGTGCGCAGGAAGTTCCACACGCGATTGGGCCAGTGCGAGCAGGGTACGTGTATTCCATGGGTGCGCGGGAAGTACCACACGCGATTTCAGCAGGGTACGTGTATTCCAGGGGTGCGCGGGAAGTTCCACACGCGATTCCAGCAGGGTACGTGTATTTCAGGGGTGAGCGGGAAGTTCCACACGCGATTTCAGCAGGGTATGTGTATTTCAGGGGTTCTGGGGAGTACTACACGTGAATTGGCCGTGTGGGTCCTCCCAGGTGTACGCTCCACGGCCCCTGCAGGCAGCCCACACCACGGGGGACTACCCTGCACCCTGCTCATGTCCCGCAGGCAGCCCATCCACCATGGGCATGCCCCCCAGCCAACCCACATGTCACCTTGCACTACTGATCAACAATGCATGTCTCCCACCACCCCCACCCCCACCTCCCAGCAGTGCAGGGGCAGCCTCCACCAGGCACCCACTCATGTCTCCCACCACCCCCACCCCCCAGCCACCAGAGGCAGCCTCCACCAGGCCCCCACTCATGTCTCCCAACACCCCCACCCCCCAGCAGTGCAGGGGCAGCCTCCACCAGGCCCCCACTCATGTCTCCCACCACCCCCACCCCCCAGCAGTGCAGGGGCACCCTCCACCAGGCCCCCACTCATGTCTCCCACCACCCCCACCCCCCAGCAGTGCAGGGGCACCCTCCACCAGGCCCCCACTCATGTCTCCCACCACCCCACCACCCAGCCACGAGGGGCACCCTCCACCAGGCCCCCACCCATGTCTCCCACCACCCCCCAGCCACCAGGGGCACCCTCCACCAGGCCCCCACTCATGTCTCCCACCACCCCACCCCCCAGCCACCAGGGGCAGCCTCCACCAGGCCCCCACTCATGTCTCCCACCACCCCCACCCCCCAGCCACCAGGGGCACCCTCCACCAGGCCCCCACTCATGTCTCCCACCACCCCCACCACCCAGCCACCAGGGGCACCCTCCACCAGGCCCCCACTCATGTCTCCCACCACCCCCACCCCCCAGCAGTGCAGGGGCACCCTCCACCAGGCCCCCAACCATGTCTCCCACCACCCCCACCCCCCAGCAGTGCAGGGGCACCCTCCACCAGGCCCCCACCCATGTCTCCCACCACCCACACCCCCCAGCCACCAGGGGCAGCCTCCACCAGGCCCCCACTCATGTCTCCCACCACCCCCACCCCCCAGCCCCCAGCCACCAGGGGCACCCTCCACCAGGCCCCCACTCATGTCTCCCACCACCCCCACCCCCCAGCCACCAGGGGCAGCCCCCACCAGGCCCCCACTCATGTCTCCCACCACCCCCACCCCCAAGCAGTGCAGGGGCACCCTCCACCAGGCCCCCACTCATGTCTCCCACCACCCCCACCCCCCAGCAGTGCAGGGGCACCCTCCACCAGGCCCCCACCCATGTCTCCCACCACCCACACCCCCCAGCCACCAGGGGCAGCCTCCACCAGGCCCCCACTCATGTCTCCCACCACCCCACTCCCCAGCATCCAGGGGCACCCTCCACCAGGCCCCCACTCATGTCTCCCACCACTCCCACCCCCCAGCAGTGCAGGGGCACCCTCCACCAGGCCCCCACTCATGTCTCCCACCACCCCCACCCCCCAGCAGTGCAGGGGCACCCTCCACCAGGCCCCCACTCATGTCTCCCACCACCCCCACCCCCCAGCAGTGCAGGGGCACCCTCCACCAGGCCCCCACCCATGTCTCCCACACCCCCCAGCCACCAGGGGCAGCCTCCACCAGACCCCCACTCATGTCTCCCACCACCTCCACCCCCCAGCAGTGCAGGGGCACCCTCCACCAGGCCCACACTCATGTCTCCCACCACCCAGCAGTGCAGGGGCACCCTCCACCAGGCCCCCACTCATGTCTCCCACCACCCCCACCCCCAGCAGTGCAGGGGCACCCTCCACCAGGCCCCCACCCATGTCTCCCACCACCCACACCACCCACACCCCCCAGCCACCAGGGGCAGCCTCCACCAGGCCCCCACTCATGTCTCCCACCGCCCCCACCCCCCAGCCACCAGGGGCAGCCCCCACCAGGCCCCCACTCATGTCTCCCACCACCCCCACCCCCCAGCAGTGCAGGGGCACCCTCCACCAGGCCCCCACTCATGTCTCCCACCACCCCCACCCCCCAGCAGTGCAGGGGCACCCTCCACCAGGCCCCCACCCATGTCTCCCACCACCCACACCCCCCAGCCACCAGGGGCAGCCTCCACCAGGCCCCCACTCATGTCTCCCACCACCCCCACCCCCCAGCCACCAGGGGCACCCTCCACCAGGCCCCCACTCATGTCTCCCACCACCCCCACCCCCCAGCCACCAGGGGCACCCTCCACCAGGCCCCCACTCATGTCTCCCACCACCCCCACCACCCAGCCACCAGGGGCACCCTCCACCAGGCCCCCACTCATGTCTCCCACCACCCCCACCCCCCAGCCACCAGGGGCACCCTCCACCAGGCCCCCACTCATGTCTCCCACCACCCCCACCCCCCAGCAGTGCAGGGGCACCCTCCACCTTGCCCCCACTCATGTCTCCCACCACCCCCACCCCCCAGCAGTGCAGGGGCACCCTCCACCAGGCCCCCACTCATGTCTCCCACCACCCCCACCCCCCAGCAGTGCAGGGGCACCCTCCACCAGGCCCCCACCCATGTCTCCCACCACCCACACCCCCCACCCCCCAGCCACCAGGGGCAGCCTCCACCAGGCCCCCACTCATGTCTCCCACCACCCACACCCCCCAGCCACCAGGGGCACCCTCCACCAGGCCCCCACTCATGTCTCCCACCACCCCCCAGCAGTGCAGGGGCACCCTCCACCAGGCCCACACTCATGTCTCCCACCACCCCCACCACCCAGCAGTGCAGGGGCACCCTCCACCAGGCCCCCACTCATGTCTCCCACCACCCCCACCCCCCAGCCACCAGGGGCACCCTCCACCAGGCCCCCACTCATGACTCCCACCACCCCCACCACCCAGCCACCAGGGGCACCCTCCACCAGGCCCCCACTCATGTCTCCCACCACCCCCACCCCCCAGCAGTGCAGGGGCACCCTCCACCAGGCCCACACTCATGTCTCCCACCACCCCCACCACCCAGCAGTGCAGGGGCACCCTCCACCAGGCCCCCACTCATGTCTCCCACCACCCCCACCCCCCAGCAGTGCAGGGGCACCCTCCACCAGGCCCCCACCCATGTCTCCCACCACCCACACCCCCCAGCCACCAGGGGCAGCCTCCACCAGACCCCCACTCATGTCTCCCACCACCTCCACCCCCCAGCAGTGCAGGGGCACCCTCCACCAGGCCCACACTCATGTCTCCCACCACCCAGCAGTGCAGGGGCACCCTCCACCAGGCCCCCACTCATGTCTCCCACCACCCCCACCCCCCAGGGGCACCCTCCCCCACTCATGTCCCCCTGCACCCCCACCCCCCAGCATCCAGGGGCACCCTCCACCAGGCCCCCACTCATGTCTCCCACCACCCCCACCCCCAGCAGTGCAGGGGCACCCTCCACCAGGCCCCCACCCATGTCTCCCACCACCCACACCCCCCAGCCACCAGGGGCAGCCTCCACCAGGCCCCCACTCATGTCTCCCACCACCCCCACCCCCCAGCCACCAGGGGCACCCTCCACCAGGCCCCCACCCATGTCTCCCACCACCCACACCCCCCAGCCACCAGGGGCAGCCTCCACCAGGCCCCCACTCATGTCTACCACCACCCCCACCCCCCAGCCACCAGGGGCACCCTCCACCAGGCCCCCACTCATGTCTCCCACCACCCCCCCCCAGCAGTGCAGGGGCACCCTCCACCAGGCCCCCACCCATGTCTCCCACCACCCACACCCCCCAGGGGCAGCCTCCACCAGGCCCCCACTCATGTCTCCCACCACCCCCACCCCCCAGCCACCAGGGACACCTTCCACCAGGCCCCCACTCATGTCTCCCACCACCCCCACCCCCCAGCATCCAGGGGTACCCTCCACCAGGCCCCCACTCATGTCTCCCACCACCCCCACCCCCCAGCCACCAGGGGCACCCTCCACCAGGCCCCCACTCATGTCTCCCACCACCCCCACCACCCAGCCACCAGGGGCACCCTCCACCAGGCCCCCACTCATGTCTCCCACCACCCCCACCCCCCAGCCACCAGGGGCACCCTCCACCAGGCCCCCACTCATGTCTCCCACCACCCCCACCCCCCCAGCAGTGCAGGGGCACCCTCCACCAGGCCCCCACTCATGTCTCCCACCACCCCCACCCCCCAGCAGTGCAGGGGCACCCTCCACCAGGCCCCCACTCATGTCTCCCACCACCCCCACCCCCCAGCAGTGCAGGGGCACCCTCCACCAGGCCCCCACCCATGTCTCCCACCACCCACACCCCCCACCCCCCAGCCACCAGGGGCACCCTCCACCAGGCCCCCACTCATGTCTCCCACCACCTACACCCCCCAGCCACCAGGGGCACCCTCCACCAGGCCCCCACTCATGTCTCCCACCACCCCCCAGCAGTGCAGGGGCACCCTCCACCAGGCCCACACTCATGTCTCCCACCACCCCTACCACCCAGCAGTGCAGGGGCACCCTCCACCAGGCCCCCACTCATGTCTCCCACCACCCCCACCCCCCAGCCACCAGGGGCACCCTCCACCAGGCCCCCACTCATGTCTCCCACCACCCCCACCCCCCAGCCACCAGGGGCACCCTCCACCAGGCCCCCACTCATGTCTCCCACCACCCCCACCCCCCAGCCACCAGGGGCACCCTCCACCAGGCCCCCACTCATGTCTCCCACCACCCCCACCCCCCAGCAGTGCAGGGGCACCCTCCACCAGGCCCACACTCATGTCTCCCACCACCCCCACCACCCAGCAGTGCAGGGGCACCCTCCACCAGGCCCCCACTCATGTCTCCCACCACCCCCACCCTCCAGCCACCATGGGCAGCCTCCACCAGGTCCTCACAATCCCCGATCATGTGCGTTATGGTCAGCCTCCACAGCCAAAAAGCCTTACCAAGTAACCCATTCACCCACATGGAAATGGAAATTACATGTTACACCCCCAATGTTCATAAAGCTAATGAACCCATGTCCGTCACACACAATGGTTGCAATTGAATGGGAAAACACCCAACATGACATGCATGAAACCAATGAGATGATACCACACAGTGAAGTATGAAAACAAAATTGTATTAAAAAAAATAAGAATGCAAAAGAAGTGAAACAAACTACAATGGCAATGAAAAAAAGATAAGCTGCATGTCCGTTTAAAAAAATAAAAACACCAAATCCTAATCCAAAAAAATGTTGTCCAAAGTCAAATGAAAAATAAAATCAATCCAATGAAGAACTATGTACAAAACTTCCAAGGGTCCATGAGCCCAACTGAACAAAGGAAACCTACAAAAAACCCTAACTAAAATGCAACTATAAACAAAAAGTGGAGCAGTGTCCGTCGACTCCAAATCATAAGAACAAACAAAGGAAACCTAAAACTAAAGAACTATATACAAAGGCGGCGGGCAAGTCCAGCGGCTCACTCCGTGGTGTTCCGGTCCAGGGCATCATCGAACTCCTGTTCGATGTCCCGGAGGCGGTCCTGTTCCATGGCCCCGAGGGTCCGCAGGGACGACGCCGTGTCCTCCTCCAACCCCCTGCGGATTGCCTCGAGGCACTCGGCCCGCCTCAGGGCCCTCCGCATGGAGTTCTCCGCCCTGATCATTGTGAGCCGCGCCTCTTCCGCCCGCCGCCGCTCCGCATCTATGGCGTGGCCCAACCGCTGCCACACGGAGGACACTCTCTGTCCTGGGTCCTCCTGCCCTCCGGCCGATGCCTGCCCCTCCGATGTCGAAGGCCCCGAGCCTTCATGGCTCCCACCATGTTGCTGCTGCTGCTCTGCCTCTGCCCGTGCACTGCCTCCTGCTGCCTGCACATCCTCCGCCGGCTGGGGTGCAGTCGTAGATGTGGCCACCCCTGCTGGACGTCCAACTCCCGACTGTGGCAGGGATGCCTCCTCCACCAGCCTGGCCGCACCGTCAGAGGCAGCTCCACAGAGCACCCAGGTGACTGATGGGTGGGAAGATGGCACAGAGGACGACTGGCGCGTAGGGGGTCCAGTTGAGGAGGGGGTCGGAGCAAGCCCCACCAGACGGAGGAATCCGGCCTGGGTGACCTGTCCCAGCAGGCTGACGTGGTCAACGAGCCATTCGAGATGACGTGCAGTCTCTCCATGAAAAGACTGCAGGTCACCTCGCATGGCCCGTTGACGCAACGCCACACCAGCCAGGACAGGCTCAACCCGGACCTGGATAGCCACGTCCGCAGGCAGAGGAAGGCCAGTTGACGTCAGCTCATCCCCTGCCTGAAAACGGGTCTGGACGTAGGCATCCCAGCTGGTGCAAGATGATGCAGGGACAGGATCGGGGACAGGATTGCACACAGGCACCTCCGCGGCGGCCTGTGCTGCCTCCTGTCCCTGGTCCTGCACTGCACCACTAGCACCAGTGGGATCCCCACCTCCAGACCCCGTCTCTGGTGCTTGCACGGCCTCCTCCTCCACCAAACCCCCCACCAACCTGGATGACTCCGTGCCATCTTCCCCTGTGGGGCCCTGTGGGGTCTCAGCTGCCCCTTCTGCTGCCCAGGAGTCCAACTCCAACCTCCGCCTCTTGGACCTCCCCCCGGCAGCTGCGGCCTGGGACGCGGCACCGGACTCCTCACTCCCCGACGAGATGACAACACGGGAGGGGAGCCGGGCCTTGCGTCTCCGGCTGGCGGTGGGATCCCCGCCGCTGTGCTCCACAGCACCTTCTCCGCCCTCTTCCTCAGTTGACGCTGCAGACAGGGAGAAACAAAACACAGGCATCAGGGCACTGTACAATGGACACATACACACATGACAGTTGCCCATGAGTGGCATTGGCAAACCTCAGACATGTCATCACAATCCCCAACACACATGTCATTACAACTCGCACACATGAGCCATACCACAGCCATATCGCAACTGCCACCACCATCCCTACACATACAACAGCATGAGCAGCCAAAGGTGAGCCCGACATCACATGCAACACAGGAACTGCACCACACATGTACACACACCACCACACTTGCATGCATGTGTACACCTCTGCCAAGTGTCGCACTGTTCAGACGGGCATCCATGTCACATCTGCCAATCAGGCTTCCACATACCGCTGTCACATGCATCCATGTTGCATCACTGTTGCACCCTTGTCAAATACACACACATGCACATGTACACAGTGATGATACATGCAGCCGAAAACAACATACATGCGTGACATCACGGACATGTCTACTTACATACACATTCATCCAAACATGTGTGCCCACACAACTGCATTTGGCATGCAAGCCTACACACACAAGCACCATCCATGTCTCACACATTACAGCCCTCCCATGTGTCAGCCCCACGGCCCTGTACACCCCCACCCATACTCGACCCCAAACAAACAGATATGCAACCTGCACACTACCGAATAATCACCACACGCACTGCTCACAATCAGAATGCATGTACACTCACTGCTCGACTCCAGACGGGTCTGCTTCTCTAGGACCTGGACGTGGAGCGCTGGGGATATGCGTTCCAGGACCCTCATCTGTTCTTCCGACAAGTGGCCCCGGCGCCCCTTGGCATCCGCTGCCTTCAAGAGGCGCCGGGCCTTGTTCAGGGTCCTGGACCTGAAGTCCTCCCAGCGCTTCCTGACATGTTGTAAGTCGCGGACTGCCACCCCCTCCGCGTTGATGGCAGTCACGATGTCAGTCCAGATCCGAGTCCGTCCTTCCTTGTCGGCGCGGGAACTTCCGAAGAGGGCATCATACTGCCCCAGGACTTGCCCCACCAGGACACCAACTTCGGTGGCACTGAAGCTGGTGCCCCTCTGCCTCTCTGGCCAGGGGTTGTCAGTGGTCACAGATGGTGTTTGCCCCGGCATGACAACCCCAGAGGCAGGAGTGGGTGGGCAACTGGGTCCTGGGGCTGGGCTGTGGAGCGATGGAATCCCAGTCGGGAGTCGTCGGTTCCAGCAGGGGTGGTCACAGCAACAGCACCCCTGGCTGATGTGCAGGCAGCAAATGGCAGTGCACGTGGGCAGCAGGCAGTCAGGCAGCAGCAGATGACAGGTGGGAGCGTGCTCGGGGCTCTGGGGGGCAGTAGTTCGGCCTTCTGGGCAGGAGCGTGGTCTTCCGTGTGCATACGCGTGGCCAGCTTGATACGGAGTGATTTGGCACGTGAAAAATCTGCACGTCAGCGTGTAATTCGAGGAAAGGCCCTTAGCGCGTAAGCTCGTCTGCACGCATACGCATTTTCATTGGACAGAAGGCCCCTCAAGCGCAAGCGCCCCTGTGACGTGACGCGTACAGACGTGCATGCGCATTTCAGCGCGCGTGAAAAACTGCACGTCCGCGTGTAATACGAGGAAAGGGCCATGCGCGTATGCACGGCAGCACGCATATGCGATGTCATTGGACCAAAGGTCCTTAGCGCGTAAAGGCGTCGCCAGCGTATGCACGTCTATGAAGTCACGTGCACGTTGAATTGGGCACACGTTTGAAAATGTTGCGTGTTAAAAAAATGAAAGACACGTCCGAGTGTCAAAGCGTGTAATTGGTGGGAATGGGCCTAGCGCGTACACGCGGCAGTGACAAAGCGTGTAATTGGTCGAAATGGCCCTAGCGCGTACACGCCGCGTAAGTGACGCTGGACGTGTGGGCCTGTATAAATGGTACGTGTAGAACACCATTTCCTTGTACGTGCTTTTCGTGGAGAGCGAGTGGGTGAATTCTGTACTTCTTGTCGTTTCACACGCGATTTACTTCACGGCGTTTCAAGTTCGCATTCCCTGTTACCTCTGACAGCTTTTTCTCTTTTTTCTCTTTTACTGGTTTACCTGGGCCTGTTCCCTCAAACAGTGTTGCCTTCTACTGTTGTCCGGTCTCCTCAGACAGCGTACTAATCTTCTTTTGGCGGGGGTGTTGCCAACCCCTTCAGAGGACCTTTTTCACGCTCTTTTATATGGCAGACGGTGAGTCATGCACGTATCTAACATCTGTGCTTGCCCCGTGTGTCGCCTACCCCTTCAGAGGTCATTCTAGGCTGCGTGTGACACGCATACGTTCATTCTTGTGTTACTGGGTGCCACAGCGTAGTGCAGGTTTTTCTTTCTGCACACGTGGTCTAGGAGGGGTTGCGTGCACGTCATCTCCCTTTTTTGGGGCTCCTGTGCGTAGCGTGACCCGTCATCTTTCCCCAGGGGTTACATTCAGCCTTGCTAGAGCACTAGGGTACAATTACCATCTGGTACCCAACCCCTTTGACCCCCAATTGCCCAGGACAATAGTTTACAGCCACTCCCATACGCACATTAACATCAGTGCCATGGCTGGGAGGCGAGGATTCCGTAAGGGTGGCAAAGGTGGAAGAGCCACTAGTGGTGGCCGTGGTGGATCCGGTAGGGGACGTGGTCGTTACTTGCAGGGTGAGCCTGTCCCCCCATGTGTGGAGGACCAGTCAAGGGCACCCATAATCCCCCCCCTCTTCCCCCCTCCCATTGAGGCTGATGTGGCTGACACCATCCATGCTCAGCCCTTGTTGGACCAGCCCATTGTGGCACCAGACCTGGCTGACTCCATGGCTGACTTCCAGGTCAGCAGGCCTATGTCACGTGCGCTGGTGCACGTTGATGTCATCATGCCACGTGCATCTGGGGCAGCAAGGTCATCTGCTGCCCCAAGTAGGCAGGGCGGAGAGGCTGCAGGGGCAGCTGCGGCTCCATCCACCCCAGCTCTCACACACCCAGCCAGGACAGTGTCGGTCCTAGTCCATCCTGCTGACATTCCCCCTGACACCATTACACTTGAGCCAATGCCTGCACCAACTCCCATGCTGAGTGTGCAATCCCACACTCCTGATACAGAGTCCACCAGGGCTCCTGCCCCTAGTGTCCAGAGCGGCGCAGGACACTCAGGATCACCACCACCTTCCAAGCGGAAGAGGAAGAGTGCTCGTCCGGCACAGGCTGATGCCCCAGACACGGCTACACAGTCCGGCCCGTCGAGGAAGCCCAGCTTCACGGATGACGAACTGAATGCACTTGTCGAGTATGTGTCCGCACATGATAACGAGATGGTCATTGTTGCAGGATCCAAGACCACACCTGCACAACGCCAGGCACACTGGCAGACCGTTGCGGACATCGTAAGTGCCCTTGGAATCATGAGGCGCACAGCCAATGATTGCTATAAGCGCTGGAATGACCTAAAGCGCAGGGCAAAGAGTAAGCTGGCCTCAAGTAATGGCGCAACTCTAGTGACTGGAGGTGGGTCTCCAGTAGTAGACATGGAACTCACTCCACATGAGTCAGTCGCTGGGACCTACGTCACGGAGGAACAGATCCAAGGCGTGGGAGATCTGCCTGATTACGAGGCATTGTCCGGTGAGTGCACATGCATGTGTGTGTCATCCATGTGCATGGTGTGTGTGTGAGGGCTTCTTTTTGTGTGCCAGGTGAGAGTGTGTGTGCGCCTGAGTCGTATGGGTCAGCCATGTGCTTCATGCAATACATCCTGCGCAGCTGCATTTGGCCATAGCAGTATCCCTTCTGCCAACAGTAGACATCTAGCCCAACTGCACGCCAGTGGCCCTTGAAGTGTCATCTTGCAACAACATTGTTGCTTAATTTTCACTGTTCATTCAGTCAGATTGTTTGCATTCCACCACTTTTACTAGGCATTTCGCAGTCCTCTAGTCACATGTCTGACATGGCTATGGTAAAGTGGAGTGAGTTTGTTACCTGGATATCATTTGTTCACACATGTCCCTGTGCAATTGGACCATTTTGGACTGGCAGCTCCAGGAGAAAAATCTGACCTGTTTGAATTAGAAAAGCTATTACATGCGGGAACTGGACTGAATGAATAGGTGCTGCCCTCCTCTCCATCTTCACTCAATAGCAATGGTACATGCCATCTGTGTGATGGCATGTGTGTTTCACCTGGCAATCACAGGCCAATGTGTGATGCCACTGCCAGGCAGCATGCAGAAAATGTGTTCATCTTCCATCTTGGTGTCATCAATGTGTGCCATTTGCCTCCCCTTCATACGCAGTGAGGGTGCATGCATGGGAGGGTTTTAGTCATGTGGGACATGTGTCAATCAAGTACTGGTTCTCTTGCTTCTCAGCCCTCATTGTGTGCCATGGTGCTAATGCCTGTTTCCATTTCTTTGTTTTTATGTCTTTGCAGGGGAAGACGCACCTGATACTGCTGGGGTTGTGGAGATGGTGCAGACCCAGGAGGGGTCCGAGGGCCGACCAACCACCAGTGAGGGACGTGGTGTGGTGGTGGGTGAGAACCCACAAGTGCTGCAGGTCGTGCTCTCAAGGGGTGTCTCTGGCTGCACCTCCCCCGAGCTGTACTCAGGTGTTGATTCGGATGATGAGACCTACGTGCCGTCGCAGGTGAGTGTTCCAGGGAGGGATTCTGTTCTGTCCCACCCACCTGCACCAGGGTCAGAACCCTCAATGGGGATGTCAGTGTTGGCAGCTACGCCTTTGGTGGTTACGGATGCAGGGTCACACTGCGCGACTTCTGATCCTGTTCCTGGGCCAGCAGATCAGAGGGGGAATGCAGTCCTGCAGCCTCAGGCAGTGCTGGCACAGCAAGGCGCAGTTCGCCTTGCCCCAGACAGGTGTGGTGCCCGCCGACGTGGTGGCCGTACGCCACCTGGCAATACCGCATGGGAGCAATCCATTTACGGTATGGCAACCCAACAGGAAGCATCATCCGAGATGATGGCTCAGGCCATGGATAGGGTGGCCACTTCCATTGTCCCCCCTGAAAGGCTGATGGAGCGACTACAGCAGGCAACCGACTCCATCTGCCAGTCACACAGGGAGGACATGTTGGCGTCCAACAGGGACAGGCGGGCGGCACTGGCGACTCTGCAGGAGGCCATCTCCATAGAGTCCCAGGGCCACAGGGAAGCCCTGAGGCAGGAGCTCCTTCACTTCAGGACGACTCTTGTTGAGCTTGAGGCTTCAACACACCAAAGGACAGAACAGCAGCTGGAGCGTCTCACCCGTACGCTCTCAGCTGAGATGCAGGCAACGAGGGCGGAGGTCCGGGCATCCCGTGAGTTGTTGCATGGGGACCTCCGCACACTCATCCTCCAGAACGAGACCTACCACACCCGCATGCTTGCAGCCATGGAGGAGCAGACTAGGGCCTTGCGTGGGCTGCCTCCCATAGTGCAACCACCTCCGGATGCAGCTGCACAGGGTGATAATAGCGACAGCAGTGATACTCCCACAATAGGGTAGCCGTGTGGGCCATGAGCCCATGGAGGTGTTTTTTTTCCCAGGATCCACACAGGTGGGTTTTGGTGTGCACCCTGTCCTCGGACCTCCTGGGTGGCCTCCCCAACCCCCCCGGGCCCATCAATGGCCATTTTTTATTTTTTTTTATTTTTATTTTTAATAATTTTTTCCCCAATTTTTTTGGGACAATTTGTTGCCTTCCGTGGTTCCTGTGGGCATATGCTGCATTGTGGCTGGGCACATGCAGGCTTGTCATGTATTTGGTTCAGATGCTTGGGTTTGAGTCACACACACCCCTCCTGCTTCCCGTTTCCAAGGGCTTGCAAAGGGTGTGCCCAAGTGACATTGACGTACATGGTGACATTGGACTCCCACTACATGTGTGGGTAGTCTAGTCAATACTGTGTATACATTCCTAGTGCATATTGCTGTTGTGTTGTACACTGCATGTTGCATTGATGTGTAACTCATCATCTGTGTCTACCTCCCAATTTGCAGGTCCCTTCCTCATGTCTACACAAGGCCCTCTAGTTTGGAGATGGGGTCCATGTTGGCAGCAGTGCACCTACAACTCTACATGGCGCCAACACTGCACAGTTGGTAGTGGTGGGAGTGCAGGCATTTCCAGGTGGTGAGACTACTAATTTATTACATTTGTGATGTCATGTTAATGGTAGTACCTGCTCAAGTTTGTTGTTGGTCCTGCATTACTGTGAGCATTTCAGGTGTTGCAAGTTTCAATTAGGGACACTGTACATTGTGACACTAGTGTCATGTTGTGGGGATTACTTTGTTTACCTGCAAATAGCATGACATGGCACGGTGTGTCGTGTTGCGGTGCTGGGGATGGGTTGGCTGACATGGCACTGTCCTCTTGTTGCATTTTGCAAGTGGGTATTCATTTTAGCTGCTTGAATGTGTTTCTTCACAAAACTGCATTGGTGGTGTCTGTGTGGGTAGGGATGCACACATTGTAACACTTCCAGGTGAACAATCTCAGGCTGATATGGTTTTCACGGTTGATTCTCCAGACATTCAGGATCAGTGTCAGGTTGAGTCATCATTGATTGTCAGATGGAATGTGCCAGGGCAGTGTGCACTCCACAGGGGTGTGATTTCTATGTGAAGTAATTAGCCACTAGCTGTGTACGGGCTGCCTCCCCCCGTGCCCTTTCCCCTCCCATGCGCAGTGGCTGTGCATGTGGTTGGGGATGTGGGGCCACCACCATGTCCACGGCCAGGCCCCGGCGTGTTGCAACGTTGTGCAGGACACATGCTGCCACTATGATCCTGCACACTACTGGGGGAGCGTACAACAGCTGCCCGCCAGAACGGTCAAGGGAGCGAAAGCGTGACTTTAGCACTCCGAATGTGCGCTCCACTATGCCCCGGGTTGTAATGTGGGCTGTGTTATATCTTACCTGGGGTGGCGTGGTGGGGTTCCGAATTGGCGTCATCATGTGGGGGCTGAGAGGGTAAGCACTGTCCCCTGTGGAGGTGGTGATTGGTATCATTGGTGGGGTTGTGACCTTGCTCAGTATCTGACATGCATGCATGTGCAGTGGCATTCATACTCACCAAGCAGCCATGTATCGCCATGCCGCCCAGCTTCTAGGTCCCGGCTTAGGGTGGACATTCGGTAAATGAAGCTGTCGTGGGTGGACCCGGGATAGTTGGCATATACTGAGGTGATGATTCCCTTGGCATTACATACTACCTGCATGTTGATGGAATGCCAGTGCTTGCGGTTCCTATAGATGTGCTCTGATGCCCTGGGGGGACGTAGAGCCACATGGGTGCAGTCGATGGCACCTAGCACTTTGGGGAATCGTGCCACACCGTAAAAATCCAGGGCGGCAGCATGCCTTTCTGCAGGTGTTCTGGGCAGGTATATGTGCCTGCGGACTGATGGGCGTGCAGTGATGATGTTCAAGACCTGGTGTAGGCAGCGTGACTGGGTGGCCTGTGATACCCCACCCACTATGGCACTTGTCCGCTGAAATGATCCAGTGGCTAAGAAGTGCAGTACATTGAGGACCTTCTCCAGGGGGCTGAGTGCTTGGGAGCACAGGGTGGGTGATGTGAGGTCATCCTCCCACTCACTCACCAGGTCCAGTATTATGTGTGGTGGAAACCTGTACCTCCCATACACCTGGTCATCAGGCATCCCGAAAAGGCTGGTTCTGGGTGTGAATATTCTGGCCCTGACTATCCTCCTCCTCCTCCTTTGGTAGCCCACGTCCACTGCTGCTAGGAACGGTATGTTCATCCTGGGTCTGAGCTTGTTATTTTGTTAGCGCGCAAATTTATGCGTTGTGCATGTTGTAGGCGAGCGTGTGACCCGCGCACCCCTGAAATCCAGTACCCAGTCCAATAGCGTGTGGAAAATCCCGCGCACCCCGGGATACAGGTGCGCTGACGTACTTGCGTGTGTAAGTGCCCACGCACCCCTGATATACACGTACATAGGCCAATCGCGTGTACGCGCACTTTTGTCCAATTACACGCGATGACACTCTGACGTGCTGTCCAATTACACGCGATGACACTCTGACGTGCAGTCTTTCCACGCGTGCTCTGTCATCACGTGCTGTGTGGGAAACACCCGTGAGGGTCACATCACAGACGCGCTTACGCGCTGAGGGCCTTTGGTCCAATAGAATCGCGTATGTGTGCTGACGCGCTTACGCGCTAAGGGCCTTTCCTCGAATTTCACGCTGACGTGCAGGATTTTCACGTGCCAAATCACTCCGTATCAAGCTGGCCACGCGAAAACACACGGAAGACCACGCTCCTGCCCAGAAAGCCGAATTACTGCCCCCCAGTGCCCCGAGCAGCCTCCCACGTGCCATCTGCTGCTGCCTGCCTGCCTGCCTGCTGCCACCGTGCCCTGCCATTTGGTGCCTGCACATCAGCCATCTGCAGGGGTCCAGTTGCTGTGTCCAACCCTGCTGGAACTGAAGACTCCCGACTGGGATTACATCGCTCCACAGCCCAGTCCCAGGACCCAGTTGCCCACCCACACCTGCCTCTGGGGTTGCCATGTCGGGCACTTCCACATCTGGCACCAGTGGCAACCCCAGGCCAGAGGGGCAGAGGGGCACCAGCTTCACTGCCACCGAAGTTGGTGTGCTGGTGGAGCATGTCCTGGGGCAGTATGATGCCCTCTTTGGATCGTCCCGCGCCAGCAAGGAAGGACGGGAGAGGATCTGGGCCGACTGTGTGGTTGCCATCAACGCGGAGGGGGTGGCAACCCGCGACGTCCAGAAGATCAAGAAGCGCTGGGAGGACTTGAGGTCCAGGACCCTCGTGAAGGCCCGGCGCCTCGTGGAGGGGGGCCGGGGCCGCATGAGTTCCATCCAGATGAGGGTCCTGGAACGCGTACGCCCAGCGCTCCACGCCCAGATCCTTGAGAGGGAGACCCGTCTGGAGTTGAGCGGTAAGTGTCCAAGCATTGCTGTGTGAGACAGGGCATGTTGCGGTGTGCTGGTTCTCTGATACTTGCCTGTATGTGTGACATAGGCCATGTATGCATGTATGTGTGCAGGGACATCATGGTGATGCATGTGCGACCAGTGATGTGTGAACCACATGTTGTTACATGTGTTTAAATGCCACATGGGGAGCCCTATGCAGATTTTAGACATGAGAGCATGCCAGTCTCTGTTCCTGGACATGGGTGGGGGTGAGGGATGGGTGCTGATGGCAGGTACATATATGGTAGCCGTGTCTGTGTGCCTGACCTGCGTGTCTGTGACTTGTGCATGCCATGGATGCATGACACATGTGTGTGACAATGCACAGATTCACTGATGCAGCCTAGTTACCCTTGTATCCGCTGTGTTTGGGGTGTATGAGGCCAGATGGATGTGACTGAGGTGAAGTGTGTGCATGTGATAGGCATGACCCATGATGCATGTGAGTTCCATATCATTGTATGTTTCAAGAGTCCATTGGACATGTATGGAAATGTCCATGGCATGCACCATGCCTGTTACTGTGTGTGTTTTGCCTGGACTGACCCATGTGTTGTGGAGGGACATGATGGAAGTGTACTTTGACAGTGGTACTCATCTGCTATTGCTTCCTGTCTAGGGGACCATTGTACAGTACCCTGATGCTTGTGTTCTTTGTCTCCCTCTACGCAGCGGCTAGTGAAGAAGAGGGCGGAGACGGCGCTGTGGAGCAAGGCGGCGGGGATGCCCCCACGGCTGCAGCGGAAGGGGGGGTGAGCCCCCACAGGGGCCTGCTACGGTTGAAGATGGTGAGGAGCCATCCAGGTTGGTGGTTTCCACAGAGGAGGAGGAGGCCGCCACAGGGGCACACATGGGGCCTGGTGGGGGCATCCCTGCTGGTGCAAGTGGTGCAGTCCAGGGCCAGGGGCAGGAGGCAGCACAGGTCACCGTGGAGGGGCCTGTGCATATCGCTGTCCCTGACCCTGTGAGTGCACCACCATGCACCAGCAGGGCTGCCCCGTCCCAGGCCCGTCCGCAGGTGCGCGCGATGCGCGCGGGTGCAATTCGTGATGACGTCCGTGCTTCCCGGGAGGAGCACGCACATCATCACGAAGAGCACCGTGCCGACGTGGCCCAATTGGGATCTTCCATGTTCGGGGGTTTCCTGCATGTGTCGGCCAATCTGGCGGCCCTCTCCTCCTCTGTGGAGGCTATACGCCAGTCGTTCTCCTTGCCGTCTTCCGGCCCAGATGCCACCAGGGCCCCCTGTGGACCTGCCCCGACCTATGCAGCCAGCTCGGTGGGGATCCCATCCCTGCCACAGTCGGGAGTCGGAGGTCAAGCAGGGGTGGACACCACAGCAACTGTACCCCAGCAGATGGAGGATGTGCCGGCATCATCAGGAGGACCCAGGACAGGAAGTGTCTTCGGTGTGGCTGCGGTTGGGCCAGCAGATAGGTGCGGAGCGGCGCCGGGCGGAAGAGGAGCGGCTCACGATGGTCAGGGCGGAGAACTCCATGCGGAGGGCCCTGAGGCGGGCCGAGTGCCTCGAGGCAATCCGCAGGGGGTTGGAGGAGCAGATGGCGTCGTCCCTGCGGACCCTCGGGGCCATGGAACAGGACCGCCTCCGGGACATAGACGAGGAGTTTGATGATGCCCTGGCCCGGAACACTACGGAGTGAGCCGCTGGAGTTGCCTGCCGCCTTTGTATATAGTTCTTTAGTTTTAGGTTTCATTTGTTTATTCTTATTATTTGGAGTCGACGGACACAGCTCCACTTTTTGTATATAGTTGCTTTTTTGTTAGGGTTTTTAGTAGGTTTCCTTTGTTCAGTTGGGCTCATGGACCCTTGGATATTTTGTACATTTTATTTTTTCTTCTCCATGGAGCAATGGTGTTTGGATTTTATTTTTTTTCTGTTGGATTGATTTCATTTTTAATGTGACTTTGAAGTACATTTTTTTGGGTTTTGGTGTTTTTCATTTTTTGGGACGGACATGCACCTTTTCTTTTTTTCATTTGCATTGTAGTTTGTTTCATTTCATTTGCATTCATATTTTTTTAATACATTTTTGTTTTCATACTTCACTGTGTGGTATCATCTCATTGGTTTCATGCATGTCATGTTGGGTGTTTTCAAATTCATTTGCAACCATTGTGTGTGACAGACATGGGTTCATTTGCTTTATGTACGTTGGGGGTGTAACATGTAATTTTCATTTCCATGTGGGTGAATGGGTTACTTGGTAGGGCCTTTTGGCTGTGGAGGCTGACCATTACGCACATGGTTGGTGATTGTGAGGACCTGGGTGCAGGGGGACATGAGTGGGGGGCCTGGTGGAGGGTGCCCCTGGATGTTGGGGGGTGGGGGTGCAGGGGGACATGAGTGGGGTCCTGGTGGGGCTGCCCCTGGTGGCTGGGGGGTGGGAGACATGAGTGGGGGCCTGGTGGAGGGTGCCCCTGCACTGCTGGGGGGTGGGGGTGGTGGGAGACATGAGTGGGGGCCTGGTGGAGGGTGCCCCTGCACTGTTGGGGGGTGGGGGTGGTGGGAGACATGAGTGGGGGCCTGGTGGAGGGTGCCCCTGGTGGCTGGGGGGTGGGGGGTGGTGGGAGACATGAGTGGGGGCCTGGTGGAGGGTGCCCCTGGTGGCTGGGGGGTGGGGGTGGTGGGAGACATGAGTGGGGGCCTGGTGGAGGCTGCCCCTGCACTGCTGGGGGGTGGGGGTGGTGGGAGACATGAGTGGGGGCCTGGTGGAGGCTGCCCCTGCACTGCTGAGGGGTGGGGGTGATAGGGGACATGAGTGGGGGTCTGGTGGGGGCTGCCCCTGATGGCTGGGGGGTAGGGGTGGTGGGAGACATGACTGGGGGCCTGGTGGGGGCTGCCCCTGGTGGCTGGGGGGTGGGGGTGATGGGACATGAGTGGGGGCCTGGTGGGGGCTGCCCATGGTGGCTGGGGGGTGGGGGTGGGTGGGAGACATGAGTGGGAGCCTGGTGGAGGCTTCCCCTGATGGCGGGGGGTGGGGGTGATAGGGGCCATGAATGGGGGCCTGGTGGAGGGTGCCCCTGGATGCTGGGGGGTGGGGGTGCAGGGGGACATGAGTGGGGGCCTGGTAGAGGGTGCCCCTGGTGGCTGGGGGGTGGGGGTGGTGGGAGACATGAGTGGGGGCCTGGTGGAGGGTGCCCCTGCACTGCTGGGGGTGGAGGTGGTGGGAGACATGAGTGGAGGCCTGGTGGAGGGTGCCCCTGCACTGCTGGGGGGTGGGGGTGGTGGGAGACATGAGTGGGGGCCTGGTGGAGGGTGCCCCTGGTGGCTGGGGGTGGTGGGAGACATGAGTGGGGGCCTGGTGGAGGGTGCCCCTGGTGGCTGGGGGGTGGGGGTGGTGGGAGACATGAGTGGGGGCCTGGTGGAGGGTGCCCCTGCACTGCTGGGGGGTGGGGGTGGTGGGAGACATGAGTGGGGGCCTGGTGGAGGGTGCCCCTGGTGGCTGGGGGTGGGGGTGGGGGTGGTGGGAGACATGAGTGGGGGCCTGGTGGAGGGTGCCCCTGGTGGCTGGGGGGTGGGGGTGGTGGGAGACATGAGTGGGGGCCTGGTGGAGGCTGCCCCTGCACTGCTGGGGGGTGGGGGTGGTGGGAGACATGAGTGGGGGCCTGGTGGGGGCTGCCCCTGGTGGATGGGGGGTGGGGGTGGTGGGAGACATGAGTGGGGGCCTGGTGGAGGGTGCCCCTGGTGGCTGGGGGTTGGGGGTGGTGGGAGACATGAGTGGGGGCCTGGTGGGGGCTGCCCCTGGTGGATGGGGGGTGGTGGGAGACATGAGTGGGGGCCTGGTGGGGGCTGCCCCTGGTGGCTGGGGGTGGTGGGAGACATGAGTGGGGGCCTGGTGGAGGGTGCCCCTGCACTGCTGGGGGGTGGGGGTGGTGGGAGACATGGGTGGGGGCCTGGTGGGGGCTGCCGCTGGGGGGTGAAGGTGGTGGGAGACATGAGTGGGGGCCTGGTGGAGGGTGCCCCTGGATGCTGGGCGGTGGGGGTGCTGGGTGACATGAGCAGGTGTGCAGGGTAGTCCCCTGTGGTGTGTGCTGCCTGCAGGGGCCGTGGAGGGTGTACAGGGAATACCTGGGAGCACACAGCCAAATCGCGTGTAGAATTTCCCGCGCACAACTGAAATCCACGTACCCTGACAAATAGCGTGTGGAACTTCCCGCGCACCCCTGGAATCCACTTACCCGGCCAAATCGCGTGTGGGACCTCCCGCGCACCCCTGAAATCCACGTACACGGCCAAATCGCGTATGGAACTTCCCGCGCACCCCTGAAATCCACGTACCCTGACAAATCGCGTGTGGAACTTCCCGCGCACCCCTGAAATCCACGTACCCGGCCAAATTGCATGTGGTACTTCCCGCGCACCCCTGAAATCCACGTACACGGCCAAATCGCGTGTGGAACTTCCCGCGCACCACTGAAATCCACGTACACGGCCAAATCGCGTGTGGAACTTCCCGCGCACCCCTGGAATCCACGTACACAGCCAAATCGCGTGTGGAACTTCCCGCGCACCCCTGTAATCCACGTACCCTGACAAATCACGTGTGGAACTTCCCGCAAACCCCTGGAATTCACATGCCCTGCCAATTCGCGTGTGAGACTTCCCGCGCACCCCGGTATACACGCACACGTATTTTTTGTCAGCGGGTGTCCGTGTTTGTGGGTACCCCTTTGCACGTCATTTGTCCTGGAGGCCACAGTATAGGACATTCATCATGGCTGTATATAGGTGCTGTTTGTTGGCGCACCTTTTGACGCACATTTCTTACAGGCGCAGAGACGCTACCGCCTGCTTTCTTGTGGCGGTCGTGTTTGTGCCTGTGCGCTGGTTTGAGCGTGCGCTTTTTTCCCCTATTCTATTCCATGAATACGTGTTGTAGGCGAGCGTGTGGGCGTTCCGCGCACTTGTACCCTGTACTTCCCCCGTGACGCCCACATTTTGGCGAGTTGTTCCCCATTCCGAGTGTTACGCCCCGTGTTCTGCCTACTTTTGTTGTGTGCGCCGCGCTATGTGCGATTTTCGCTGTGGCCTGTGCGATTTTCGCTGTGGCCTGGCGCACGCAGTTAGATGGCCTGTGCGCTAACGTGCGCCGCGCACTTTATTATCGCACATCCGATGGTTTTCTCGCGCACGGCCTTCCATGAATCGATGTGCGCTGCTTTTCGTGCGATTTTCGCACTTGCACTGCGATTTTCGCACTTGCACTGCGATTCGCACGTTTTTGGCCACTTGTGCCGCGCTAATTATTCCATGAATCGGCCTGTAAATTGTTTGTTACTTACCCCTGTTTTCTTGATTTTCTGTGAAACTGTAGTCTTCTCTGTAACAACAGGGCCAGCAAGCTGGAAAAAATATTTTTGTATGGTTTAAATAGAGCACATTTAATTTACATGCAAACAAACATATTTAAATATCTACAAACAGAACCAAATTGATCGAACAGATAATAAATTAATACATACAAATGTATTACAAATGCTATATGATGTCCAATTGTATCCAATAGTAGTTTATGTTCACCTCTGATCCATGTGCCTCCTCTTCGAACTCCACACCTTGTGTACATTCCTTGAATTGAATATTCATTAAAAAAAAACAAAAATCAATCGTATTGGATGGAAATTTAAATCTTTCATCGAACACAGCTATTACACACATACCCTGGCAAACAGTGTACGTCATTTTGTCTAAAAAAATATTTCAAATTTCACCTGATAGCTACCCGAGATGGCAAGTGTACTTGATCAGAGATCACTGTGCAAAACATGCTGATTTTAATGTTGCCCTCAAACATTTTGGAATGTATTCTGCATTACGGCAGAAGTGTAACGTTAGAACTGAAATCAGAAAAGTTTGAAACACTGCACATTTATATGCATGTCACTGCCCAATTATATCCTATGTAGGATTTACTTTCTTTCATTCAAGGGAACTGTAAGTACGCATACCTCATACTCTGGACCAGCTGCAAAGGACAATGTAATTGTGGTCGAAGTACCAGCATCCCCCGTTTAACACATCTTTTTTTAGTACAGATGAAAACAGCTAAATGGAACTGGGGCAATGGGATGCAGACAATGGTACATATCAAGAGAAACCCATAAATGCCACCTAGTGTAAACAACCGACAGGGTACATAAATGTTTTCATGTTATTTCAAATTCCAAGCATAACACATTCTCGTAAAGGAAAAGTGAAATAAAATTACCAGGTAGGCGCTTGAGGTGGTTGTTGACTCCGGAAAAGAAATGGATGCAGAATCTTGCTCCTTCGTTTTCAGTGCATTGTCATAAAGAAGGACAAGGAGAAAATTAGATTTGCATTAGATATGTGGAAAGATCCGACTGTCGAGAATATTACCTTCTGCATGTCTGTAGGGCTCACCATTGGTATTCTGGATGTGTCAGTGGTTTCGTCACTAGCGAGGGTCTGTGCTTCCATCAGTATGCTCTCCTAAAAAAAAATTGACATGTCAAGCAAGCGATTATGAAACGTTTATGCTTCTATTGAAGGGCACTATGTCATTGTTTTCTATGGTCATAATTACTTTATTTGAGGCTCCATAAACCGTGTACAGATGTATAGTGAAATATGATATAGTTAGAACGTAAAACAATTTTGTAAATATGCGAACTTTAATAAGAAACGTTTACACCAAAAGCACCAATCAGTTCATGAATTTACCTTTTCAGTACCCCACCGCCTACAGCTAATTCATCATCCAGGACTCACCTAAGACAGCGTGTGCATCGATTCAGTTGGAATTGCATTTGGAAGCAATTTACAAAAGAATCTGGGTCGACCCTTTTTTGTGAACTTCGATTGGTCGTACATATCGTCAGTAAAGTGCAGGCTGCAGATGCGGAATCAATTGGCCCTCAAGTCCTTCAACACATTCTGTGCTCTACTTTCGATCTCTTCCACCGCAAAACCACAATATCAAACCCATCTTCTGATTAAATCAATATCCTGAATGTATGCAGGACTGTGCCCTGACTTTTGAGATGGCTCCTAGAACGGCAACCCACAACGATACAAGCAGGCATTCTTGAAAAATCTCTAAGAGCTGTATAAAAAAAGTATGAATAATTACAAAGGAATTGTACTGTATGCATGAAATTGATGGAATTATATCACAGCTTTCTATGCAATGTTTGCTTTGGTCAAAGAAGCTAAACCTGTGTAACGTGGTCGAATATACACTGGAATAACTTTCATACAGAATCAATTGATATAACGCAAATCGACCGTTGGATGTACTTTCATGCATCAAAAGGAAACATGCTTATAGACATGGTCCAAGAAAGATGACATTCTATTACAATGGACATTGATGAAATGTGCTATATATGGAGATCAAAACACTTGGAACATTAGACAATGGTAAAGTCATTGGGATGAATGAACATTACTACAACCAATAGGTGACTTGCCCTTACCTTGACTAACAAACAAGCCGATTCAGCAAGCTGGGGAGCTAGTAGCAAGAAAACAGGTAGCATGACAAAGAGTTGCCTTCCAGTGCTCAGCGATATTCTCTGGCAAAATATCAAGGGGTTTATAAAGGATAAGAAAAGTGGGTGTGTATGTGAATGTGTGCATTGTTTCTGGTGGGGTGTTCAAAGGGGGAACCTGGAGACACTGGGTGTGGGCAGGCCATGCGAACAATGGCACCTGTGCGGAATATACCTTTGAAGTGTACATGGTGTTTGGCACCTCGGTCGTTCCCACCCTGCCAGCCCCCTTGGGAGCGCACAGCCAGAGGTGCGAACTGCCATTGATACTGGAGGGGGGATGGATGGGCATGAGGCATGGAGAAAAGGCCTGGAACACTGCTGAAGGGAGACACACTTATGTGGATTGCAGGGGCAGGATCTGCAAGAGAGAGGAGCCTGGAGACACTGGGTCTGGCAAGGCCATGCAAACAATGGCCCCTGTGCGGAAGATACCTTTGAAGTGTACATGGTGTTTGGAACCTCAGCCATTCCCACCCTGCCAGCACCCTTGGGAGTGCACGGCCACAGGTGCAAACTGCCATTGATACTGGAGGGGGGGATGGATGGGAATGAGGCGTGCAGAAAAGGCCCGGAACACTGCTGAATGGAGACACACTTATGTGGATTGCAGGGGCAGGGTCTGCGAGAGAGGGGAGCCTGTATACACTGGGTCTGGGGAGGCCATGCGAACAATGGCCCCTGTCCAGAAGATACCTTTGAAGTGTACATGGTGTTTGGCACCTTGGCCATTTGTGATGGATGGGGGATGGATTGTTGCAGAGGAGGTGAGCTTAAAAGGGCATCAACCATTCTTTCATGTCCCTCATAGACAATTGAGCGTGTCCTTGATTCACTGAAAAATGTAAACAACTGTTCATAAAAGGTAATTTGTATTTTATTTTGTTGCTGATGTAGGTGGCACAACTATACTACAAATTGTATACTTCAGGTTGCAGCACAGTGTGGGAAAATCCCCTGTACTGTGCGCTGTCACTGGGGAATTTGTTGAGAATGGCTGCAACGACACAGGCCGGTATTACGCGTTGAACACCGGATTCCAAGCCTCCCAAAAAGCCACCATGTAAATGAATGGTAGGCCACCAACCTGTACCACCTGTGGAAGAAAAACATACATACTGTATTTAAATGAACCTGATAAGTGTACACACATTACTTGAAAATGCACCCTGTATCCTATGGAATAGTTGCCCGTACAAATGTTACTTCATGGATCAAACAACTTGGGCTTTGAAGTGTGGACACATTACAAAATTGAACACCCATGCAATCCATAACATTTGGGGCACAGAGAAATATTGTTTCTAGGTTTAACGTGAAAGACACATAAAATGAACTTGTGCTTTGAAGTGTCCACACATTACAAAAGTGAACACCCATTTAATCCATCACGTTTGGGGCACAGAGAAATACTGTTTGTTAGTTGAACGTGAAAGACACGTAAGAGGAACACTCTGGTATCCCGAAAGCGCGAGAAATATATTCATTTTTCACACTACATTCAAATGTCAGTGATAGATCAAAGGTATGACAATATAGGAGACAAACATGAAATGTCAGTGGCCTCAGTGGTCAAAATGACATCACATCTAGAGTACACTTACTCGTTACTTGGATTTCGAGGGCCAACTGTTGCGCAAAGTTCCTGCATAAACACCATCATAATCCTCAACACGGATCTTGTGAGGCAGGCTGCCTTGAAGTCATGCAGCTCGGTAACGCATAATGGTGGTGTGTCTTCTTCCGATATGTAGACCAAGCATCCAGAGTTCTCTCGGCAGCAGCAGTTCTCCACCTTGGTTGCACCAATTGCAGGAACACAGGTGGAAACGTCTTCTATGTGACTAGGCTCTGGCTCAGGATCCAGTGATTCGTCTTCCCAACTGTCGTCCGATGCCCCATCGTTTCCGCATCTTTCTCTATCAAGTAATTCCGCCTCGGGATACCCTGGCTCGTACTGGTAGGGTTGTATTGTTGCCATTATACAACACAATTGAAATCAATAGTAATGCTAGTATAAGTATCTGTTTGCAGGGGCTCTGTGCAATGAAGATAACTGAACAGAGCAGAAACGAGTCACAGGCTACACAAAAAAAGACAGTGAAACGATTGAAAAAGCAACCTTGATGTTGTCTGATGAGAAGCGGTCTGTTTATACTTATTGAGCAAAGAGGCATCCAGCCGTTTCCATGGAGACACGTCAGTAGCTGGCACACAGAGAACATTGATATGAGACGTGCATTCGCATTGTAAAATGGGCCGTAAGTATCTAGTGATGTCAGCTTCAGGGGCGGGTGATGTGATTTAGTGCCGCAAGGGCACTTGAACTTAGGGCGATGCAGCAACAGATAAGTTTGGGACAAGATGGATGCATCCCGCTCATTGATTTCACATGTGTAAATGTGCGGAAAACTAAGGTAAGGTGCATAGGAAATGTTTTTACGATCGATCACAGTTTGCTTGAAACAACATGCCCGAATGCTCGGGACTATAAAATGTTTGAGCGCACTATTCCTTTAAATGTTTCCCTTAGTAGAAAAGGTCTCATCGTAGCTGGAGTGACTGGGACTCTACCTCCTTTAAATAAAGACTCCGGTCATGAAGGTTGTGTTACTTGTGTTGTATATTTTCAACTTTGTGTCTCGCCTTATAACGCACAGCCACATGGATCTCTGTTTCTCATGCTTTCTCTCTCCCCCCTGCTCTCAATACGCGGGACCGCCCGCCATATCCTTCTGGCTCCTCCCTCTTGTGTGTGTCACGACGCAGAGTGACATGTGCCATGTGCATGCTCCTACATTATACCCTTTTGTACAATGTTTATGTTAGTCCATCACAAAGTCTCTGTACCTCTCTGGAAGTTTCTTGCTCCTCTTGGGTATTCCTGGACTGTCATTTCTTGGTTGATCTCTTCAGCTCCTGGGTCTTGACTTCATTCTCCATCATTTGGAGGTGGAGGGGCTAGGGGATGGTTCATTTTTGGTTCAGTTCACTGGTGCCTTTGCTATACAATGCTACGCTTCCCTTTCGGCAATTCATTTCCTACTATCTGTTGAAAGACAGTGTTCTTGCTCTCCATACCTGCATGAGTTCACTGTATTTGGACAATGTTTGTTTGTCCATGTAGGGCATTTGGATTTTAACCCAATCTCCTTCATGTATTGTGTGTCTTTTCACTGCCCTAAGGCTATTGTGTATTTCCTTCCATCTCTGTGGCAGCTTCATAACGTTGTCTTTAGCTTTTCTCATTTTCTAATGCTTCCATTCCTCTTGATATCCATGATGGGTATGATTTAGTGTTTGCTATTCATCTTAGCATCATATAGAACGGCGACACTCCTGTCACACTGTTGGGCAAATTCTGGTGCGCTGTTATACCTTTGTGTACTTCCTCAGGAAAGTCCATTTTTCCCCCTATATGCTGCTTGTATGATCCCTTTAGGCATCTATTTATGAGTTCCACTCGGCCATTTCCTTTTGGGTGATACAGGTTGGACTTCTGATGCTTGATGTCTTAGTATATTAAATACCTTTTCATTTCTTCAGCTGTGAATCGTACACCGTTGTCTGTCACCATCCTCTTGGGATAGCCTTCTCTTCTAAACACCTTCTGAAAGCACTTTATTTTTGGACTTCGTCCTCCGGGTCCTCCAAGGTTGGAATGACCCGGTAAATCCCCATTCAAAGAACCCGGACACGACTTTGCAGGCAGCCATGGTGCTAGCAGCACCATGGCTACCTCCAAACTCATAATGACCCCCATAGTCTACGATCACTATAGTGTATGTGATATCATTAGGTAAGTAGTCCATGGACTTATGAAGTCCACTCCAGTCTGGTCCCATTTTTCTTGCGTCCATTCCACATTTTCTGGCCTCGTCATCATCCTCGTATCCCCTTCCCTACAGATGGTGCAGTTCATTAACACTCCCTCTATTTTTATCCATTTGAGGCCAACAGTATAGTTCTCGTATTCTTCTTTTCATCAATGTTATTCCGGCATGGCCTTCATGTCCTAGCCATATCAATCTTTCTATGAGGTTTGAAGGGGACATTAACACATCACCCCTTTGTATGATCCTAGCCTGTGCATGTGTTTCTGATTCAATCTTCCAATGGTTGTTTGAGACTGGGTGAAAGAGTTCTCTCTCCTGGCTAGCCTTTTCTCATGTACTCCTTTACTTTTTGCAACTGGTTGTCTTCTTCCAATCCTTCTTTCCATTCTTCCAGTCTTATGGCCTGTTCTCCCTGTGCTGAATTTTCTGTTACTTGGACTACTTTACACTCCTCCTTTTAAATATGTTTCATTACTTTCTCTGTGTGTTGGTATCCTGGATTGACAATCAGCTTGTCTATTCTACCATCCTGGTATGGGTTCTATTTTGTACATGTACTCCTGCTTTTCTGATACTAACCTGGCTAGTTCCAGTGTTTGTACTCCTGTATTTCTTGGTCCTAAAATGTTCACTAAGTGTTCATGGTCTATCCATAGCTTGAATTTTCTTCCCCACAAGTATGTTCCAAAATAGTTCACTACCCAAGTGCAGCCCAACATCTCTTTTTCTATGACAGACTGGCGTTGTTCTGTCTCCGTCAAGGCTTTGAATGTAAAAGCCACTGTGTATGTTTCTCTTTGTGAAGTCTAGTAGTGTGCAGCGCCTACTCCATATGCGCTCACACCCACTGATATTATAGTTTCATTTCTTGCATCAAAAGACATGAGACTGGGTGCAATGTCTTTCCTTATTTATTCGAACATCTCTGTGCACCGCGTTGTCCCTTCAAAAACTCTCCTTTCCTTAGACACTCAGTCTTCGAAAAGCAAATTGTACGTAATACTCAGTCATTCCCATTGTTGAGGAAAAAAAGGATCACTCGCGACTGGTGGATTGGTGAGCACTTTATCAGTAGAAAGCAGTGGCAGCACGAACCCAAAAGCAACACAGACACAAAGTTCTGAGCGTACCCTTCCCTCCAAGCCCCCCAGCCTTTATACCCAAAAGGGCACATGCGTTCCAATGTAAGGGGTTGTCCTAAAAGGTCAAGGTTGCACCTTATGTTCATCCTGCCAGCAAAGAACAAAGCCCCATTATATCAGCCTTTGACACCAGCTGCGCTCTTTCATGTAAACCAGTGCTACCAGTGAGGTCACCCGGTCGTAACTCAGTTAGTCAAGGTGCCTACACTCCTTAAAGATTCCCATACGCTTTGAAGCAAGCGAGAGCTTTAGTGATTATGACAACTTCCGCTCCGCTGTGCCACTTTTAAAAGAAAGCGAGAGCCTAAAACCCGCTTGCAAAGGCTAAAAGGGAAACATTTCAAAAGCGAGCAATGGGGAAGCAAGCATTCCAACAAGCTAGGCAAGAGGTTTTCATTGCAAAGACATACGCAGTACACCCTACAGTGTTTGCCTCGCATAAGCAAGAAATGCTGTTTAAACATGTTAGGTTACAGGCCCTAGTCACTATAATACACAATCATCTCTACATCTCTAGAGGAAAAAACATCACATTCCATCAGGTCATAACATTTTATATCGTCAACATGGCAGTGAGGTACTTCAAAACAGGTTGTGACACTTCAGAACAACCTGATAGTAAAGTCTTTTGTCCACCGTTGACAGACAAGACAGCACCAAGATTATGATAGAGACTACGAGCAGGATCTATCTGCCTGATAGACGCCCCCAGGGATACCAGTTGTCCCTCGATCCATCTCCCGAAGGACCATGACTCTTCCACCATAGTGTTCAGGAGGCTTAAAGGGTGCTGAATGTGAATGTCCGAGATATTGCTTGCGTAATCTGGTATTAAAGTGCAGCACTCTTTACAACTGCACAGACATCTCCATGAGAGGCCAGAACCATGTCTAATGACATATGGCTCTGAAGAACCATGGTTCGGAGGGATACCAGTTCCCGGGGCAGCATAGACAAAGGAGGCTGTTGCATTGGCAATAGTCTCCACCAGGAGTGAGAGCTGCGTTAACCAATTTCTGTTCATCCTAATCCCCGGTGTTGGTATCAAGTAACCCTGGCATACGACAAAGTCTTCCCATGAAAAGCTTTGTTTAGGGGATGCCGATGTGGGGAATGTATCGGTGTGATGCACTGCAGGCAGAACACATCCCATGTAGCAACTCCCTCCCCAGTTTATGGGTAACAACGGGTATGACTTATCTCCACAGACTTTAGATTGTTCAGGTAGGTGAGAGCAGGCCCCTCGGAGACCCTCTGGGCCTTTCTTCATTCGATCTCCCCCTCCGCGTGCCCCCCCCAGCCCGTGCACCCCGCTCGCCTTCTCCACTCCAGCTTCCGCATCCCGCCTCCCTAGCCCTCCCCCTCCGGTGATTGGCTCCTGTCTCCAGGCCCCTACGGCCGTGTCGCTCTACCTGCCCGCACTTTAGATTGTGCAGGCAGGTGAGAGCAGGCCCCTCGGAGACCCTCTGGCCTTTCTTCATTCTATCTCCCCCTCTGTGTGCCCCCCCAGCCCGTGCACCCCGCTCGCCTTCCCCACTCCAGCTTCCTCATCCCGCCTCCCTAGCCCTCCCCCTCCGTGATTGGCTCCTGCCTCCAGGCCCTTACGGCCGTGTCGCTCTCCCTGCCCGCACTTTAGATCGTGCAGGCAGGTGAGAGCAAACAAACAAACCCCCGTCTCAAACGAACCCCCCAGGGCAGCCCTCTGCCCGTGTGGCCCTTCAGCTAAGGGCCCTGAGCCCTCGGCTCCAACGGAGGTGGTTCCTGGAAGTGTTAGCCAGTGTCTGCCGGGGAAGCAAGTGACCAGCTGTCTACTATCAACTACAAGGACCAGTAAGGTAGGAGTGGCCTGGCTTAGGGGAGAGCCACAACTCTACCTCAGAAACCTAGCCACTTAGCAAACCAATGTTACACAGGATGATTAGGCCTTTCTCCCTCTATTCTGATTGCATTGATAGACCTCTCTCCCACCATACAGATCTCTATATGTCTTAGAGGGGCTCTGGGCCCATATTGCATTTTGTGATATTTAGGGCCTCATTATAACTCGGGCGGTCCGGAAATAACGGTGGCGGTAAACCCACCGCCACCGTTGTTTCCGGACCGCCTGATCCCGACTCCAGCAGGCGGGAGGTGATGTTCCCGCCAGGTCAGACCTGGCTGGTTTAACACCGCCCGCCTGCAGGCGGACGAGGAAACACCGGCAGCATTACGAGATGCTGCCGGTGTTTCCATGATCCCCATTCCCATCGAGTCCCATAGGACTCGATGGGAATGGGGATTAACATCATTCCGCCTCCGTGATTCCCGGAAAACCGGGGTTGTAATGCCCCGGTAATTCCGGGAATCATGGAGGCGGAATGGTAATACGAGCCCGGCGGTAACCAGGTGTTACCGCCGCGGTTACCGCCGGACTCGTAATGAGGCCCTAGATTGCATTGATAGGCCTCTCTCCCACTATGCAGGTCTCTCAAATTTTTATAGAGGTTCTGGATCCATACTGCATTGTGTGATATTTAAATTGCATTGATAGGCCTCTCTCTCACTATACAGTTCTCTCAAACTTGGTATGGGTCCTGTTTCCAAGCTACATTGTGCGATATTCAGATTGCATTGATAGGCTTCTCCCCCACTATACAGGTCTCTCTAATTTTTCATAAGGGTTCTGCCCTTATCATTGTGTGATATTTAAATTGCATTGATAGGCCTCTCTCCCACTATACAGGTCTCTCAAACTTGGTAGGGGTTCTGTTTCCAAGCTACATTGTGCGATATTCAGATTGCATTGATAGGCCTCTCCCCCACTATACAGGCCTCTCTAATTTTTCATAAGGGTTCTAGCCTTATCATTGTGTGATATTTAAATTGCATTGATAGGCCTCTCTCCCACTATACAGGTCTCTCAAAATGTGGTAGGGGTCCTGTTTCCAAGCTACATTGTGCGATATTTAGATTGCATTGATAGGCCTCTCCCCCACTATACAGGTCTCTCTAATTTTTCATAAGGGTTCTGAGTCCGTACTTCATTTTGTGATGTTTAGATTGCATTGATAGGCCTCTCTCCCACTATACAGGTCTAAAAAACTATTGGTTATAGGGGTTCTGGGTCCATATTGCAATGTGTGATATTTAGATTGCATTGATAGGCCTCTCTCCCAATATTGAGGTCTCTCAAATTGTATAGGGATTCTGGATCCATACTGCATTTTGTGATATTTAGATTGCATTGATAGGCCTCTCTCCCACTATTCAGGTCTCTCAAATTATTTTTCTAGAGAGGTTCTGGGTCCATATTGCATTGTGCCATACGGATTGCATTGATAGGCCTCTCTCCCACTATAGTGGTCTCTCTAATTTAGCAGGGCCATGTACCCAAATTGCATTGTGAAATATTTAGACTGCATTGATAGGCCTCTCTCCCCCTATACAGGTCTCTCTAATTTAACAGGGCCCTGTGGCTAAATTGCATTGTGAGATATTTAGACTGCATTGATAGGCCTCTCCCCCACTATACAGACCTCGCAAGATTAGCGGGGACTGTGCCCAAATTGCATTGGGTGATATTCAAATTGCATGATAGGCCTCTCTCCCACTAAACAGGTCTCTCAAATCCAGCAGCGCCCCTGTGACCAAACGTGCACTGTGTGAAGTTTAGGGTGCACTGATAGGCCTCTCTCCCACTATACAGGTCTCTCAAATGTTTAGCAGGGCCCCTGTGCATTGATAGGCCTCTCTCCCACTATACAGGTCTCTCAAGATTAGCAGGGCCTCTGTGCACAATTTGCATTATGTGATAGTTAGATTGCTTTGATAGACCTCCCTCCCACTATACAGGCCTCTCAAATATTCGCTGACCAACTCACTCTTAAGTGGAAAAAGCCACAAGTGAATTACTGTGGAGTGACACTCTGGTTAGGGGCCTACACAGCATTAGGAGCAAGTCCAAGCTGCGCCTTCCAAGCCACTCTCCAACTAAAAGATACACTTCCCAAACCCACATAACTAGCTCACCGCAGTGAACTGCGCTCAGGAAGACAGACACTAAAGAGAGCCAACGATAACACCCAACTATATAAACCTAAACCACCGCCCTACCCCTCTCAAGACATTGACTGAACGAGTTGGCAACTTCAGTCGGAACACCACCTACAGACAGAGCCCAAACCAGTAGCGGACAGCCTCCACACCCACAATTACACCACATGAGAACCAGGGCTAAGCCGGACCAACAGGACATCACCAAAAACAAAGACTAAAACAACCCTCAATCGTATAATGCCGCGCAAATGACCCATTCCAAGGAAAAGACAAAGAGAAGAAAGAACAAACACTCCGGAACAGCAACTAAGAACGACAACTATAGAAGGCACCCCCACAGACGGGAACACAAATCGAACCAACACTGAGAGAAGAGACAAATCCCTCTACCTAACTCCATACCTCACCGACAACTGCCCACCACAGCAATCCAACCCAACACTAGAAGCAGCAACATCAACCTAACACAAGCAAGTAGAAGAAGGATGAACAACAGAAAACACTTCAAACACATGACCGATGCGATAACACCCTACATCACCAAAACAAGAAGAACTTCCAACCACAACTCCTGGAAGACGAACCTGATGAAAACAAAAAAAAACCAAGACAGAACCTAGAAGAACTTTTTGAAGACGCTGACACCCCGAAACCCACAGCCCAACAAGAGGTCGACCAGGAAGGAAAACTCAACACCGTTCAGAAGACGACCTCAACAAGAAAGTCCAATCCAAACAACACCTCCAAACTTCACTGCAATCTAATAAATGCAAGATCCATGTCAAAACACTCAACAAAGATCTCCGATCTACTCAACGACAACGGCATTGACATGCTATTTGTCACAGAAACATGGCTGGACGACAGCTACAAAATCACACTCCAAAGATGCCTTCCAGCCAACTTCAAATGCCTACAAACAAACAGGAAAAAAAAAAGGAGGAAGAATCGCAATAGCATTCAAAGAACACCTGAAAATAAAAACAGACAAACCACTCAACATCCTCAACTGCGAAACCATGGTGAAACACCTAACAGCGAGCCCAGAAACCAACATCACAATCATCCTGGTGTACAGACCGCCGACATATGATGCAACTTTCGTCGACAACTTCATAGAAGCCATCACCAACTTAGCCATTAACCACGAACACCTAATCATCCTGGGGGACTTCAACATCTGGTTTGAAGACAGTCACGCCAATTCCCAAAACTCACTGATTGAACAACTCACCACCATGAAACTACGACAACTAGTCAAAGGGGCAACACACTCAGCAGGACACAGCCTCGACGCAATTTTCGCCAAAGAAAAACACACAGCACCACTAATACAAATTCTGTGGAGCGACCACCTCATCATCCCATTCGTGATCACTCTGCCTACTCAAATCTGCATCCAACCCCCGAAACTCACAACCACCACACAAAGAAACTGGAAACACGTCAAAGAAAGCAACCTATTCGAACAACTGGAATTAACCAAACCCTTAACTACAGAACTAGAGCTAGCTGACCTAGACGGTAAAGCAGAGATACTACACAAATGGATTACAGATACAATAGTCAAGATGGCCCCAGAAAAACCATTCACCCCATCAAAAAAAAGGGCAATGGCAAAATGGTTCACCCCATCATTGAACGCCATGAAAAAGGAAAACAAAAAGATGGAACTGGAATGGAGGAAAGAATGCAACCCAGACAAAAAAACACAGTTCCAGAAACAAATCCGTGCATACAAGAAGGAAATACAAAAGGCGAAGAGAAGACATTACGATGACAGAATCACCAATGCCACCAACACTCAAAAAGAAATGTTCAGCATTACTAAAGAAATGAGAAACCCACCAGGCTGCGATAACACCACAACCCCCTCAGAGAAACTATGCAACGACCTGGCAGACCACTTCAAGAAAAAAAAAACGACATCCGACAAACCATACAAAAGAGGCCAACCAATCACTACATACAACCTAAAGAACCTAACACGGAACCACAGCACAAACTCCGAAACTTTCCTGAAATTTCAGCAGATTCATTTGCAATGCTGGTAAAACAAAGCAAGAAAGAGGGATCCCCCATGGACCGCTGTCCCCCGCACATCTTCAAATCAATCCTTGCACAAGGAACGCCGGCAGAACACTACAGAAACCTTCTAAACCTATCACTAACAACAGGGACTGTACCGAAGATCTTCAAATCAGCATATATCAAGCCACTCCTGAAAAACACAAGTGGCGACGTAGAAGACCTCTCCAACTACAGGCCGATCTCCAACACCCTACCTGGCAAAACTCCTAGAAACCTACGTATATAAACTAACCCAAGAACACATAGAAAAACACCACCTTCTAGATCAAGCCCAAGTCGGTTTCAGACCTGCAAGAGGAACGGAAACGGCACTACTATCCATCTGGGACGACCTCAAAACTAACGCAGACTCGAACACTACTTCAGCCCTCATTCTGCTCGACCTCTCCGCAGCCTTTGGCACAGTTAGCCATGACACCCTGACCAAAAGACTAGAAGACATAGGCATAACAGACACAGCACTACTCTGGACCAAATCATTCCTAGCAGACAGAACAGAAACCGTATGGATTAAACCATTCAAATCCACTCCACAAGTTAACGACTGTGGAGTGCCACAAGGATCCTCACTATCTCCAATATATTTCAACATCTACCAGACTCCGGTCATCAGAATCTTCAAAAAATACAACATTACATGCTACAACTATGCAGATGATACTCAAATCATCTACAAAATAAAAGATACTAATGCTGATCATTCAAACCTAATTGACTGTCTAAAAGAAGTCTTCAACTGGATGAATGGCAACAACCTGAAAATCAACCCAGGAAAGACAGAAATCATGATCATATCCAAAGACCAAGAGAATGTAACCACCATCCCGTGGCCTACTGAAATGGGAAATGCATCAACACCATCTAAGGTAGTAAATAATTTGGGAGTCCTAATGGACAACACCCTCACCCTAGAACCACAAAATAATGCAACAGTGAAGAAATGTTTATTCCTCCTCCACACGGCAAGAAGAATTCTACCTTTCCTCTCCTTCACGCACAAAACACTCACTATCGTCGCCCTCATCATGTCAAGAATCGACTATACAAACAGCCTCTACCTCGGAATAGCAGAATACCTCCTGAAGAAACTACAACGGATCCAAAATCCAGCAGCAAGACTACTCCTCAAACTATCCAGAAGAGACCACATCACTCCTGCCCTAAAAACACTACACTGGCTCCCAGTAAAACATTGCATCACCTTCAAAACAGTGTGCATAACGCAGAGGGCAATCAACGGACAAGGAGCAGAATTCTTACAAAAGAAAATAACAATCTACAAACCAATGAGACCCCTCAGATCAAGCAACGAAATCCGCCTGGAACTTAAACCATATCTTAAGAAAAAACTAGGCGGCACCTCCTTCTACCACTTAGCCGCAAAAACCTTGAACAACATTCCAAAAGAAATAAGAAACACAGAAGATCACCTAAAATTCAGAAAATCACTAAAAACCTGGCTCTTCAACACCACAGACTCAAACTGAAAACCGAAACAAAGAAAAAGGATGACTAAACGGGAAAGGACACAGACAAACCCAGAATTGATAAGGAAAATACCACGACACCCAGACGGGTCACTCCAGGCAGGCGACACGCATGGAGACCAAGTCAACTACCCCGCCAACCTCAGTCTACTTCTTTACCCGCCCTTAGTTACCACAATACTGAGGAATTGTAGGGAATTGACAACCACCACACTATCTGAGTTGTTGACATTGGCAGGTGCACTGGACACAGGAGTATGATGGGAGGACAGGTGGGGCTATGAGAGAGCCTG
Source organism: Ambystoma mexicanum (assembly GCF_040938575.1). NCBI lineage: Eukaryota > Metazoa > Chordata > Amphibia > Caudata > Ambystomatidae > Ambystoma > Ambystoma mexicanum. Next base: position 492,764,170 of record NC_090938.1, on the reverse strand, counting down.
ATAGAGGTGGGGGCCAGATTAGAAAGGGACCTTGAATGCCTGACGGCCCAGATCAGGACAGCGGCGCATCAGGGGAGACTATGCAATCCCAGCGCTTCAATTCTGGATAGAAATGCCAACTAACCAACTCCACTAACAATTTCACCCTCTGCATACACCTCTCAAAAACGCCAAACCTAACACAACCAAAAACCTACCGGACAACAAACCGCACAAACGTCACTACATTGCAACAACAAAACAAATATCACACATAGACCCCCACAACAGTACACGACGTCTAACGGCCGCAAACACCCCAGGCCCAGCCAACGGACCCACCGGGTTGAGGGCGCCAACAGCACATCACTGCTCTCTTGCACTTTTCCTGCTTCCTCCCACTAACTCAACCTCCCCTCCTCTTTCAGAGCCGCCAGAGCGCCAGGGGACCACTCCGGTGGTGATAGTGCGCGGTACAAATATCCTTTAACATTAACATTTAACATTAAATGCATTCCATGATAAGTAGCATATCCAGTCCAGGAAAATGTGGAATTCTGGTCCAAGGCAAATGCAACATTGTTAATTACCATACTAGTGTTAGTGGACAGGTAATACTGGCATCTTCTGGTTCCTAAGAACACAGACCCTTGGTTAGCATAACACAGGAGACCCACTGCCATAGATGATAGGTGGGGGGCAGCAGATTTTCGATGTACTAGGTTTGGCTCAGGGAAATTTGGGGCCCCGTGCATCTCAACGGGGACTGAACATTCCTACATGATTTTGGGCCTTGTGACTGGGAGTTTTGAGGAATCGCAAGGAATGTGTCCCTTCTCCCCACAGGAGAGCCTTCCCTTCCCCCATGAGGCCATGGAGGTAAGTCTGCACCACAATCCCTTCCCTAGTGGTAGGGACAAGCGGGACATCACCGTGGGGACAAGGACTCCCGTTCCTGTGAGCAACTCCCTAAAGAATCCCCTAACTTTACCTCTTCATCCATATCCAACAAGGACTTGTACGAAGAAGGAACACATTTATGTTATTGTGAAACAAAAACTGTGGCTATCACTTTTTAAAGGAAGAATTGTATTTAACTTGGACGAAGATGATGAATAACGGAGACAAAGGGCTTCAAGAGGTTGAGAGAGAGCATGAGAGATGGAGGTACACCAGGAAGGCCCTCGGCTACGGCACCTATGTGTCACGACCCTTAACCAAAACCCCCACTGGCATGCCCACATGCCAGGTAAGGTCAGGACTCGGGGTTACATTAGGGCCTCTGAGGCCTTGCACCCTCTTCCAAAACTCTCTTGGAGTCTTGGAGTCAGGCTCATATTCAGTACGAGGAGCATCTTTGAATGGGACTACTTTCCCTTGGGCCTGCAGTCAACATGGAGGCACTCACATAGTCTAGTTCCCTAGAACTAGACTATGCAGTATAGTGTTTTGGGTGTCATAGCCTGGGACTACTTTACCTGGACTAGTTTGCTGGGAGGCTATTTAAACCACACCCAAGCAACAGAGCACGCTTTGCGTTATTCTGCAGCCTGCAGCGTAACACTCACTGTTTCCAGTGTCCTTGATACCGGCAATAATCAGAGCAACGAGCCTGCAGCGGAGAAAAAGGACATAAATAATAGACTCTTACCTGCGAACTCCATCCGGTTATCTTCCCGACGCTCATCCTTGATTCTGCTTACTTGCGGTCGTCTATCCAGCAAACTGCATCTTCTGGACACCGCATACTCACAAGAGCGAAACAACCAGAAAGGAAAGGGAGAAAGGCAACGTTAGAAAAGGTTTACTCATGGCATAGCCACAAACATTCCGAGAACCTCACCTGGCTGGTCATCTCTTGGCCGGCATCGTTCCGGAATACCACGCCCACCGGAGAAGACCATCGCGACCTGTAAGGAAAGAAGAACACAGGTTAGCAAATACAAGGCTAAACAGCGCCGTGCATAGCGTGTTACTTACCGAACTGCAGTGCGCTTCTTGCGTCATCCATTACCGGCAGGTGCTCGCTCAATCCAACCAGCACGACACGCCGAATCTCCTGCTCACCTAGGGAGAAAGAAAAGACATTAACCACAAAAGAAAGGAAGGCATGAACAGTATCATACAAAGACTGCTGCAGTAAAACCTACCTTAAAGACACTTGAATGGGCTCCCACCAGTGAAGTACCTCGGTCGCCCCAGCCCACTGGAGACTACGCACCCCTGCAAAGAAGGCAGGACAGTGAGCACGCTGAATACCACAATAAGGTGAGGAGAGGGCCTAAGGGTCGAACCCAGGGGAGGTAGATGAGGACCTTACCTGAGCCGACCAGTCTTGAACCCAGTCATCCCGTGCTTTCAGGCCCGACTTCCATCAAAGGCACCACCCGGGATCGGGAAGAAGGTTCCAAATCAATCAACCATGGCTGAGTGGCGTCCCCGTGGATACCAGGAAAGCGTAACACTATGCAAGGGGAGGAGTCTGCAAACCCAGAGAAGTCCGTGAGTTACAAACCGGCTGGCGTGCCAGAGTCAAGGTGGTGAATGCGCAGCGTCGAGTCAACAGGAGGGAGAGAGGAGCAGCAAACGGTGCCATAGCCACGGAGTGCCTGTGGTACACTGGAGGTCGTACTAATCACGCCGAGACTGGGCAACAAACCGCTACCTGGGAAACTGAAAAGCAATCTGGAAGGAAAATACAAAGAACGAGAGACCGGAAGAGGAAAAGCATTCAGGCGAGTGAGAGAGAAAAGCCAAGCCAAGCTGAACAAAACAAAAACTGAGTGGCATTATCCTAGAGAGAATAGAATAACGGGGAACATGGGAGACCCGGGAAGGAGACGATAAATCATTATATAATGAGAATATACCAGTGAGAAAAAGAAAAGTGCATGAAAATCATTATATGAACATTCATACTTGTTTCAGTCAAAATAATGAAAATATACCACTGAGAAGAGAAGTGAATGAAAATCATTATATGAACATTCATACTCTTCCCAGTCAATATTATGAGAATATGTCAGTGAGAGAGGTAAATAAAAATCATTATAAGCATATTCATATACGTCCCAGACAAGACAACCTGGAATTCGCCCAGAGAATAAGAGGATTAAAAGAAGAGCATTACCAAAGTACTCATACTCATCACAGTTGAGATATTGAGAATAAAAAAATGAGAACAAGAGAAGCAACAGAACTATTGAAGAACATGGAACTATTCCTGCTCGTCTCAGTAAAGATATTGAGAGTGTAATCCAAAACGATAAAGAATTGGAGGATAATGATTATAAGAGTAATCATACTTGTCGTAGTCAAAGCAAGGAAAGCATCATTATCCATGAGAGGGAACTTGTGAGAAAAACTCCTGAGAGTAAGGATAAAGAAAGTTATATCTTAAAGGATATATACCACACAGACTAAAAGTCGTGAATCAAATAGAAGAGAAAGAAACCTCAACAGAGAATCTCAGAAAGGTTGGATGACCCTATCCTGGGAAAAGGGAAGACTAACTTTTGGAAATAGAACTAAAGTAAACAACAAACACTGACAAGAGAAAAGATAACAGTATAGAACCAAGAGAACCATATATTGAAGAACCAAAAGAGTAATGAAGTGTTAAAAGAACAGTGTGAACTGATTAAAGATGTCACAAAAACTATTTGAAGATCAGTTATTGAGTAGACCTTTGCGAGGAGCAAGAACCCAGGAGAAGGGAGCCATTCTCCAGTCCTTTGTTAAGATAGTGGTACGGTCAGTCAAACGGAAGACCTTGATGATGATTTTGTCTACTTGCATTGCAAAAATCTTGCAAAGGTCCACAATTCACCAGAGCATATGACATTATGCCCAAAACCTGACATTTTGTCTTTAATTATCGACACGATAAGGCCTGGAATGGTAACAAAGAAACAAATGTAGACCTATACAGGGCAGATGGACGGCTCTACTCTGACCTTTGCATATGCATATCAGTTAAGGCTTAACACAGATCCTTCTCCTAATTCAACTTCTCTTACAAGCCAAATTAACCCAGACCTTTGTACAGCTAGTGAATAATTATCTCCTCCTGTTGGCAAAACGGCCCATCCTGCCATTTCTTCACAAACCATGTGTGATCTTCTAAGTGACGATGTTGGTGATTCAAGAGATTGTGCATTTCATGCCCTGGATGATGCAGCCTTTACTTAAGTGACCAAGCCTGATATTTACTCTAGTTCTGTGGACACTCTGCCACTAGACAATGAACCAGACATTGAGCCCATGTATGAACTGAACCCAGTACCAGTATGCAGTCCAGTTTTGACATAGGTCAATACTCCAGATCAAACAGTCTAGCTGAATATACAAGACTCTGAATGCCAGCTACCTGAAAGCTTGCCCTTGCCTGATAATATCTTAATCAACAGGGAAGACATGAACGTGAACAAAGCTGTCCAAGATCTACTGTTAAGCACAGTCATTGGTGTCATGCTGCTCGTAGCCTTTTGTCCTGATTACAAAGACTGTAACATTTCCTCAAGGGAATCCTGATCTACATCCCTCAAATCACTCTGTATTGGAGATGGTTTCTATTGAATCCACTGAGACGAGTGAGCCGCTAGTGAATACCAATTCATTTAATAACCCTTCCAAGGACCTGATTGTCAGTGAAGATTACTTTTTGAACAAGGATGCACACCTGTTTACACTATGCAATGAAATTCCTGTCTTGCCTTCCAATGAAAAAGATCACACCACCTATCAATACTTTTGAACATTTGGAAGACCTGCCTGAAGCAACCAATGGAGCCGAAGCCCTGGTTCTACCCTTCAGTACTGTACCATTGCCAGTCCTAAGGAAAACATCTGCCTTTAGAAACTTAGTCTTCTTTTTGGACTATTTTCATGGGGCCTAGGGAGGGGCATGCCGTCACGACTGCACCACTGGAGCACCAACTGGCACCCATTGTGGAATATTTGGGACTCATTCATCACCATAATTCTCCCCGGACAGTAACTATTCATATTTTTGTCTTTACTTTCCATTTGTAAGACTTTGGAACTTCCTTATTTAATTTCACAAACGACATGTCCTGTCATGCACCTTGTGGCAGTTCTCATTCCCTGGCTATTCCTATGCAGTAGTCAGGGTCGATTGGCCCCTCGGCCTTAGAGCCCGTGGCCAGGCCAAAATCGTCCCTGGGGTGTGGGGGCCGTTTTCTGGCCATGCCTGGGCCAGTTTGAAAAAAAAGACAAAAATGGAGAAAAAAAAACCTTTCATCCTTTTAGGTCGATAAATGAGTACCAACACAGGTTGGGTGATATTGTATGCATATTTGTTCTATAAAAAAGAGCTTAAGCGTAAGTGCTATACAATAACATTATCATCTGGCCTTGGACATCTGCTTGGATTCACAGTAATTTAGTGTACTTAGGAACAATGCTATTTGATGCCACTTCCTGTTTTGTGAAAAGTGAAAGGTCATGTTTCATCGCTTCCCAGGATGTCACTTTGTTGTGGGATCAAATGGCATCACTTCTGGTGATTTCATCAGAGGTCAAGGGTCGTGAGGCGTGGGGTGGGCTGCTTTTTTGAGGCGAGTGGTGGGCCACTTTTTTTTGGGTGACCGGGCCTATTTCTTGTCCCAGTCTGACCCTGGCAGTAGTCTTAGAACTACAATCCCCAGAAGCCTTTAAGATCAGTGCTGATTTCACTTTCCCAGGACCAGAGAGGGAGGAGGCAGATTACCTTCAAATGTGCTGCTCCAGGTACTGCTAATGAGCCTGCTTCAGCATAGGGCAGGTCAGTATTTAAGCGGCTGCCTGCCTTATATTGATGGCTATAATCTCGAAATTTGCGCCATCACGGAAACCTGGGCACTGAGGAATCAGGACCGTCATTACAGCTTGCCATCCCAGAAGGCTATTGCATGATTAGGCAGGATAGAGAATCCGGAAGGGGAGGTGGGGTGGCCTATATCATAAGGGAATCACTATCTGCTTGGAAAATTAAGGATCACCTTATGGAAGGAATTGATTTCCTCCACATAAAAATTGGGATGAACACAAAAACCACAGTGAATATGGTTCTTATTTATCGGCCTCCCTCTTGTCAAGGTAATTTCTGCACAGAATTTGCTGGCTACCTTCTCCCATTACTAAAACCTAATTCACGTTTTATTGTGCTAGGTAATTTTAATTATTGGCTGGGTCACCCAGTTGACCAGACAGCACTGGAACTTGCGCAATCCTTCTCTGATCTGGGCTTCTCTCAAATAGTGCAGGTCCCCACTCACAATTTGGGACACACCCTTGATTGGGTAGCTGCTATTAATAGCCCGCACCATGATGTCTTTGTTTCATCATGCCCATGGTCGGACCATGATGCAGTTCATTTTTCTATTACTATACCATTTGTTTCTAAAGTCCAAACAGTTCGCTCGGTGTCTGCTACATATCGCAATACCAAGCAGTTAACCTCGGACAAAATTGAATCCCTTTCTTCTCAAACCTTACATATCCAAGAGACAGATAATCTTGACACTCTTACCAAGAAAATCTGTTCTAATCTTAAACTAGTGGCAGACACTCTCGCTCCCATAAAAGACAAAAAGAAACCGATTGAAAGGAAACTCACTAATCCTTGGTTTTCGCCCGAACTCCAATCTCTTAAAGCCCTCTCTCTCAAGCTATTCTATTCTTGGAAAGCCAATCAATCTTCCACAGAAGTACCTTGGGGACTCCTTCCATTGCAATCCTCGATGGAATTGACTAATGTATTTGCTGCCACAATTTTTTTTTATAAGTTACCTAATGAGTTTTTTATGTTTTGTCCCCACCTACTGACACCAAAGAAGGGCTATATTTCGACCCACCATGGCCCTCATCATGGTTGGGCCGCAATGCCCCTCCCAGAGAAATGTATTTGTCCAGTGATGATGGCTAGAAGCTTCACATTACCCATAGAACCTGAGCGACTGAGTCATGGCAACCCCTAGCTATAAATTTATTTCGCTTAACGTGCAGGGCCTAAACTCCCCCCTGAAGCGAAAAGCACTCCTCCATAGATTGAAGTCTTTAGATGCCTCCTTCTTGTTTCTTCAAGAGACACACCTGTGCCCAGCGGACGAATTCCGCCTGAATGACAAAAATTATCCCATTAGATTTTTCGCATCGAGCGGATTGAAAAAACGCGGGGTTGCCATCTTAGTGCGCAAAGGGATCTCGTTTAATACTAATGGACAGTTCCGGGATGAGGAAGGGAGGTTCCTACTGGTCAACGCTACACTAGATGGCCGCAGGGTCACTCTAGTCTCCATATACGGCCCGAACTCTAACCAAAGTCTGTTCTTCACAAAGTTGTCCAAAGCGCTATTTGACCACGCTGAGGGGGAGGTAATCATAGGCGGAGACTTCAATGCAGTAATCAATCCCACGACCGACAAAACACTACCCCCCACAGTAAACGACCGAAATAACTTCAAGGCCCTCACCTCTATACTGAGAGATCATTCCCTGATCGAGGTATGGAGATATCTCCACCAAGATGAAAGAAATTACACGTACTTCTCACCAGTACATGGCGGGTTCTCAAGACTCGATATGTTTATGATTGCCGACTCATTGATCCCGAATGTGTTGGAAGCAGAAATCCTCCCAGAGGCGCTAGCGGACCACTCCCCGGTCCTATTATCTATCTTGCCCCCTCGAGTCTCCCCCCCCACGAAACCACCCTGGAGGCTAAATGACTTCCTACTAGACGACCCAATAATTCGAGCCCACATTAAAGAAACTATAGAGCTATACCATAGTGAGAATAACACGGGAGACGTAAGTCTAGGGATGGTCTGGGATGCGGGGAAGGCGGTACTCAGGGGCCATCTAATAGAACAGGCTGCACAACGGGGGAGAACCAGGAAGCTGTTGCGGGAACAGCTGGAAGAGGAAGTTATCAGACTGGAAGGGCTACATAAGAAGAAACCCACTCGGCGCACATTGAGAGACTTGAGGGTGGCCAAAAAAGCGCTAGAAGCACATCATGTGGGGAAAGCGGCCTATGGCATGATGCGCACTAAACAATTTTTCTATACTAAAGGGAACAAGGCAAACAGGCTATTAGCAGCCAAAATAGGGAAGCAGACTAAACAAAACAGAATAGACTTCCTAAGGGACAAGACAGGTAGAGGCACATTTTTAGAGGAGGGTAAATGCCACATCATAAAAGAATACTTCACGGAACTCGCCACCCCGCACACAGGGAACCCGGCCCTCATTGAGGAGTTCATAGACAAAGCAGAGCTCCCACAACTACCCCGATCTTTGAAGGAATTCCTAGAAGCCCCAATAACCGGGGAAGAAATAGAAACAGTCATCAAATCTCTCCCCAACGGGAAAGCCCCGGGTCCAGATGGGTTTACAAACAAGTTCTATAAAACCTTCGTGAAGGAACTCACACCACATCTAACCACCCTGTTTAATAACCTATGGGATCTGGGGTCGGTCACCACATCCATGGCCGAATCATTTACCACCCTAATACTAAAACCAGGAAAAGACCCAGCTGACTGCACCTCCTATCGGCCCATAGCTTTGCTTAATACGGACGGTAAAATCTTCAGTAAAATCATAGCTCGCCGCCTGGGAGAAGTATTACCTAAATTAATAGATCGAGACCAGACGGGCTTTATCCAGGGTAGATCGGCTCATGACAACCTCAGAAGAGCTATCGACCTGATAGCCCTTGCTCCCTCCATACCAGGCCCTCTCTCGCTACTGTCTCTAGACGCCCATCGGGCCTTTGACAGCATGTCTTGGAATTACCTACACTCCGTCCTGAGGGGGTTTGGGTTTAGCCCGCATTTCTCCAAGCTGATACTATCCAACTTCCAGATCCCCACCACCAAGGTACGGGTCAACTCCCTGTGGACGACACGGATACCCCTTGGCAGAGGGACTAGGCAGGGCTGCCCCCTATCTCCGCTGGTATTTGCGCTCGCAATGGAACCGCTAGCCCAACATATCCGCCTACACCCCGAAATTCAAGGGTTCAAACTGAAAGACCAGACGCACAAAGTGGCCTTATACGCGGACGATGTGCTCTGTTTCCTGCGAGAGGCCCAGACTTCAGTCCCCCCACTCATGGCCCTGCTGGACAAATTTGAACAGATCTCGGGCTTCTCAATAAATGTGGCCAAATCAAAGGGGCTGAATCTGTCCGAAACCCCGGAGGTGCTAAACGCCATACAAAACAAATTCTCCCTCAGTTGGGAGACCGCCAAAATAACATACCTGGGAGTGTTCTTGACCGCGAGATACTCTGACCTGGTGAAGGCCAATATTCCCCCACTATTTAAAAAAGCAAAGGAATCATTAGTAAAATGGGGCCCCCAGGAAATCTCCTGGTTAGGACGAATGTCAGCTGTCAAAATGACCCTACTACCCCGCCTTCTCTACGCATTCCAGGCGCTCCCAGTTTATATCCCGGAGCGAGACCTGCACGACCTTCAGAAAGCCACATCGCAATTCATTTGGCAGGGTAAAACGCCTAGAATCCAGCGCAAGATTCTCATTAGGAGTAGACAGCTGGGTGGACTAGGACTCCCGTCTATAGTAAGATACTATCGAGCATCTCAGATAGCCCCTATCCTGACATGGGCGCTCCAAGAGGACCCCCCTAAATGGCAAGATATAGAACAGACACTCACTACGATCCCCCTATCCCATCTCCCTTTCCTGCCACGGGATGCCCGAGCCTTCCAAGCTCCACTCCTCCCAACCACATGCGCCTCACTCAGATGCTGGGATAGACAGCTCACTCTAAGAGGACTGACCCCGGGTCTGGGCCCCATGACTCCAATCACACAAAATCCTATCTTTACCCCGGGGCTTCAACCTAGATCCTATCATGCATGGTCGGGAAACGAAGTCTTGAGACTGCAGGAGACATACTCAGACGGGGTCCGCTTAACATTCATACAGTGCAAGGAGAAATTTAACCTCCCAGAATCCGAAAGGTTCAGATACATTCAGCTTAGGCACTGGATCACCAACCCGCTAGATAGGAAAGCCGCCAATAGACCCCCCATAGGCCTCGAGCTAACAGCGACTAAAGGTCAACGCGCCCATAATGTAGCCACATGCTATCGCCTTACTGAAATAGTCCCTGAGGGAGAGGAACTTCCTTACATGGTTTCATGGGGGAACGAACTGGGGAAAGAGATCCCTCCTGAGGCATGGCAGCGAATTTGGACCAGAGCACATAAGTCCTCCAGATGCACGACAGTGAGGGAATGCGCACTCAAAATATGCTACAGATGGTACTTTACTCCGCAGAGACTACATGCTATAAATACGGAATACCCTGAGACCTGTTGGCACGGGTGCGGGGCAAAAGGGGACCTAGGTCACATGTGGTGGCACTGTCCGACCATCCAATCGTTTTGGCTGGAGATCCGCTCCAAAATCAAAGACACCTGCGGATCCCTTCTCCCTATGGACCCAATGGTGATGGTCCTGGGAGACTCCCCCGAGGACGGATCATACCCGCAGTCTGGCCCTAGAGCGCAGCTCATTACCCAACTCCTGATGGCAGCTCGTCTTACGCGTGCGCGCTTCTGGAAAGAGCCGGAGGGACCCTGTATTGCACAATGGTGGGTCAAAGTCTGGGAAATCATGGGAATGGAGAAATTAACAGCCACATTAATGAATCGTACGGACAAATTCCGACAAATCTGGGGCCCATTTCTAGACCATGTGGAGGACAGGGAACATATGTTCTTCCAACCAAAACTAATCAAATGTCTCCTCCAGCCCTGAGAATCTTACTAAAAACAAGGTACATAATTGACCCAGCACCAGAGCGAGTGATTGCCGGTACTAAGAACAACAACTGGACTACGGAGGGAGCAGGACAAAAAGAATGTGGTGGGCCCCCCCCCCCCCCCTTTTTATTTATTTTTTCTTTTTTTTTTCTTTTTCTTTTTCCTCCCTCCCTTTTCTTCTTTAATATACATTTGCAGCAATACACCCCTGAGAGTAATTACGATGTAACAATAACAATGTTTAAAATGAAATATCAACCCACTGTTAAATTAATTAGCCTCAGTGACACTCGCTGAGCTCCAGGCAGATGAATAACAATATGATGTAATATTGAACTGCACCCAAATATTCTTGCCTTTGTTTATACTGTTAAAAGACTACTTTGTGAACTGATGTTTCAATAAAAAAAGATTTTGACAAAAAAAAAAAAGAAAGCTGCCAAAAATTACAAAAGGGCAGTTATTGATGCCAAGAAATCCTACTTGGATTCCAGAATCTCCCAGGCTATATCGAACTCTAAGGAACTATTTAAAATATTGAAAGAACAAGAGTCCGTCCCAGAACCGGCACTATCCGCCATTATTAAAAATGACGAGTGGTGTTTGGATATTCAGACCGCCATGGTTAATAAATTGGACGGTATCTGGGAATCTATAGCAACCAAAAAAGCAGCCTCGGATACACCAGATTTCAACTTAGTTAGTAACACCTTTATCAGGGATCCCAATATCCCCATCTTTGATTTTACACCTATATCAGAGGAGGAGTTGGCTTCCATTATTAATAAACTTAAGGCAACCAACTGCACCGGGGATCCCTGTGCTTCAACAATTATCAAAACCTGTCCCCCCTCTCTTGTTCAAGCCATATGTAAATTTGTAAATGCCTCGTTGCAGAACTGTTCGGTCCCAGACGATTTGAAACAAGCATGGGTCACTCCCTTATTGAAAAAACCCAGCTTGGATCAAAACGTCCCTACAAATTATAGGCCCATAACTAACACTCCTTTCTTGCTCAAGATACTGGATCGAGTAGCATATATTCAAATAGCGCAACATCTAAATGCCCACCCTATTCTTAATCCTTTTCAGTCAGGATTCAGACAAGGGTTTGGTACGGAGACTTCGCTTCTTGACCTTAAGTCTCAGTTACTACAAAGAATGGACTCTCAAAAGATCGCTCTTTTAATCTCCCTAGATCAATCGGCAGCATTCGATCTCGTCGATCATGCCATATTAGCAGACAGGCTCATGTTAGTAGCTAACTGTTCGCAGGCCGCTACCAACTGGATACTTTCATTCCTATCCAACAGGTCTAGCAGGGTATGTGCCAACAATGCCAAAGCACCTGCAATTCAGACATTGTTTGGAGTGCCACAAGGCGCCAGTCTGTCGCCTTGCATCTATAACATCTTCATGTCCCCTTTCTTTGCCCATCTGGCCCATGAGGGCATCCTCTTTTCCAACTATGCAGATGACACTCAATGTGTCATCCCTCTTACAGGCCAGCATTCGGAGGATGAAAAAGAACTTAATCGCATCTTTGCCATGATAGAACAATGGATGATGTTGAATAATCTTGCACTCAATCGCAGCAAGACAGAACTCATGGTTGTAGGATCTGATAGCATCATAGCCAAATTGGGCTCAATTTACAAACATTTCCAGCTGGGAGATGCTCTAATTTCCACTCTTCCCAAGGTTAAAATCCTAGGCGTGGTATTGGATCAATCACTCAAGATGAATTCTTATGTGGCCAGTACCGCCTCTTCCGCCAACTATTATATTAAATTGTTATCCCATCTGCGTCCATACATCTTCCAATCCAATGCTGAGACCATCGCCCGAGCCATTATAGGCTCCAAACTAGACTACTATTGTAGCCTATTACCAGGCTCCAGTAAAAAAATCATCAAACGCCTTCAGGTGGTTCAGAACGGAGCTGTTAGAGTGGTATCCGGTCTTGCATACAGGGTACATGTCTCGGAGGCACGTCAAGCACTACACTGGCTGCCTGTGGAATCAAGAATCTCCTTCAGACTTATGGTCATCACTTTTAAATGCCTTCAGGGCAAGATGCCCTCCTACCTGCAAAGGTACATTGGAATAAAATCTTCTGCCAGAAACCTTCGGTCCAACAACCGGAACCTGCTCCAGCAGCCCAGAGTCAAAGGCAAAAAGGCACAATGTGGTGCTTTTGCCTCAGCGGCACCGGCACTTTGGAACACTCTGCCTGACCAACTGAGAAATTCATCATCCCTGAATACATTCAAGAAGGGCCTTAAAACCTTCCTCTTCAAATAGTTGCCCCTGGTTTTCAGTTACTTTTTCCATTAGATCGTTCAACCTCTTCATCTCCCCTTTCTTCTATGTTTTTTGTCTGCGCCCTCACACCTATGGGTTTATGGTGCGCCATACACATGCTATAAAAAAATAAATAAAAAAATAAATAAAGGAGCACATCCCTCTTGCATTGAGTTTGCGCCAGCCCTTTGTGCTTTAATCCTTGGATTTCTGCTGTTTCCTGTTGCTTCCAGAGCCTGCTCCTGTTCCAGTGCCCTGTGCTCCATGCCTTGCAGCCCCGCTACTCTGCCTACACTCCCCTGCCCTCTGACCTGCACCTCTGTGTTTCCTGCACTGCATCCCGGCTGCCCTGCTTGCAGTCTTCTGTTCCCTGTCTGCAGCCCCATGCTCTCTACCACCTATTATCTTGTTCCTTGCCTGCAGTTCCTTGTTCTATGCCCATATTCCATGTTACCTGGCTTTAGCTTCCAGATGTCCAGTCCCAGGTTTCCTTGTTATCTGTCTGCAGTCCTGCCCTTGTTATCCCAGTCCAGATTTACAGTTCCTTGAATTCCTTCTTACCATTCTCTAGTTCAGACCTTGTTTTCCTAGTCCAGAGTTTCATTCCTCAGTCTTCTTGTTCCTGGTCTATAGTTTAGTCCGCTGTTCCTTGATTCCGGTCCTTAGTTTCTAGTCTGCAGTTCCAGTCTCCTGTACCATTGCACTTAGATTATTTTCTTCTTGCTTTTCGTCTTTCATTCCTGGTCTGTGTCCTGAACCTTGCCTACTTTTTCTTCCTGTTCTTCCCTGGATATTTGTATTACTATCCTTGTCCTCACTTGTGCTTGTATAATTCCTTTGTTCAGAGTTTGGCTGGTCGGTTTACAGTAGGCTATCTCTACAGGCTTCTTGTGAGTACACAGACACCCACTCCCGAGGCCCTGAAACAGTATCCAACTCAGAAGGCTAGAGTTTCACCAGATCCTGTAGGAAACTCTTCCCCCATTCTGTGTACACCTCAAGTGGGAACTTAACGTGTTTGTCTTACTTATACTCCCTTCCCCTTACTGTTCACTGCCTTTGTTGCCTGTCTGTAGTTATTGCCTATCCCTTCTTGTCTGCAGGACTCCTTACACTCCTGTCTCTTGTGCACTTTTCTACCCTCGGCTTTGTAGATGTCTCTGCCCGCAAGCCCTTGACAAATACACTTACACAGTGGATGGGAAGGTAATCTCTAGCCGAGGTGCTTGAAGCCATAGCACTAGAACAATTTACCAATGCCCTTCCCCCAGCTTTGCAACAAAGTGTTTTACAGGAACATAAATCATCATGGGACACTGCCATTAAAATAGCCCAAGCCCACTCATAAGCAACTAAGAAATATTTGAGACATCTAGAAAAAAAACAGGAGAAAGGAAGAAATAACTGAAACCCCTATCCAAATATATACCACCAGAAAGATGAACAAAAACTGAAAGAAATTCACCAAGACAAAAAGTTAATAAGGAGGAGTTTAAAAAAAAAAGAATCCTGCCATTAACATTAACAAAAGCTTCCCTATCCAGTAGAGAAGAAATTAGGACATTGAAAACTCCTTTCCCCACAACTCCAATATGTTTCTCATGTGGAGAAAGGGATGCATGGCCTGATTTTGTCCCAAAAACAAATAATGTGGAATATATTATGAATACATTTGTGTTTTTACCAGTCTGAAATAAGTACCTGAACAACAGATCATTGAATATACCTGTATCTCTGGTTTTCACCACCAAAATACTTAACCAGTGTCAAAGTGAGGGGTAGACTGTTTCACCTGCTTTATCTCCAATAGATTGATCCCAATTCCTGACACCACATGTGACAGATGGCCTGAATGTAGCATGAAGTCTTGAGGACGTTTCAAGGATTGTATTAATAGAATCACAGAGGTATGGGTGGTTTTTGGATTAGGGGCTAGAAAAGGCAAATAAAAAGATGCACTGGCTGGAAAAAGGGTATGGGAAATGGCACTAGGGCTGTGCCTCTATCTCTGCTCCCTCTCTCACCACCACGTGGGATCCCCGTCCTAGCCTAGGTATCCATAACCCCAGGTTAGTGCTATTGCTCGGTAACCCCTACTGTCTGTTTGCAAATTTGCTCTAAAGGGGTGTCCCTAAAACGTTGGCTGTCTCCCTCAGGGACTTCCTATCTATCCCAACAATAGCGATGGTTAGTACTAGTGGGTGTGGTATGCATGCTTCCTGATATTATCACCCCCTTCTCTTTACTACTCTGCTCCTTCCTTCTACTCTCCTCCATCCTAACAACTCCACAGCCCTTTACCTTATACGCGCTACAAGTCTTCCAACTATACTCCTATTTAAAATTTTTGGGTGTTTTGATCAAAACAATGATCTTGCACAAAAATATCCAAAAGAAAGATTACATTTTCAGATATAAAATGTATAAAATCCCAATATCATCACACTAAAACATATTCTCATCCACATTAAATACAGAAGAGGGCACAGTAAATACGCAATAAAAGCTCTTAAAACAGTTAGATTCCTCTAAAAACAAACATTTAATCTATCTTTAATAAAACCTAGTTCATCTAACATTCTTATGAATTCAGCAGTTAAAGAAGAATGGGAAGTATTCAGCCAATTCCAGATGACATAATTTGAGCTCTCTTCTCTCAGTAAAAAGAAACCGCTCAGTTATCACATTCTGATTTCCTTAAGCATACTACAGTCAATCCCTATATGTCGTAGCCTTTGAACTACTTCCAGATCTTGACAGTAGCTACGGTCAACAGTGGGTTACGTGTTTTATCTCGTACATATAAGATTACCCCAGTATAGAAGAGATTTAGACGGAATGTCAAAAACTGTGCTCTCATCTTAGAACATGGCAATTTCACTAAATATTTAGGTAGCATACCTATAGGTTTATCTATAGCAGACAAAGTAGAATGAACCTTTAAACTCCTGACCCTTGATATGGTTTGGATCCAGTGTAGTTCCTTCATCCTTTTTTAACCCCTAGAGGATTGGTAATCATATCATCCTGTTGTTTATCACCTTTGTACAAGATATCTTCCACATATCTCTCTCTTTGGTATCAAAGGCCCTGTTCTCAACTGGTTCTCCTCCTATCTCTCCAACCATTCTTTTGCTGTTTCTTGGGGCGGCCGTACCTCCTCTACTCTCCCTCTAGACTACGGTGTTCCCCAAGGCTCTGTACTTGGCCCTTTCCTTTTCTCACTTTACACTTCCCTTCTAGCCCCTATCATCTCTTTCTTTGGCCTCTCTCACCATTTCTATGCTGACGACACCCACCTCTTTCTCTCTTTCTCTTCCTTCACTCCTGACATCCACCTTAATCTTTCTCCCAGTCTTTCAGCTATTAGAAATTGGATGTCATCACACATTCTCTCCCTCAATACTGATAAGACTGTAGTCTTATTCTTTCCTTCCAACACTCTTTCCCCTCCATCTCCCCCTCCATTTATTCTCTTCCCCCCTATTAATCTTCTCATCTCTTCTTCCGCTCGCAATCTTGGCCTTCACTTCGACTCCTCGCTCTCCTTCACCCACCACATTTCTCTTTCTTCCCACGCCTGTTGCTTCCACCTCTTCAATGTTCGTAAAATCCGTTCCTCCCTTACCTTCCACGCCACAAAACTCTTAATCTCTTCCCTAATTTTCTCTTGTCTTTTCTATTGCTCCACTCTCCTCTTTGGCCTCCCTGCCTCTCACCTGGCTCCCCTCAAATCCCTCTATCACTCCGCTACCCGTACCCATTGCCGTCTCTCTCCTCACGATTCAATTTCCTCTTTGCTTTCTTACCTAGGCTGCCTTCCCTGTCACTCTCAACTTAAATTTAACTTCCTCTGTCTCGTCTTTAAATCGCTCCATGATCTTGCCCCCCCACCTTTCCTCTCTCCTCTCGTTCTATGCTCCCTCTCGCCCCCTCAGATCTGCTCTTCCTACATACTGTTCCTCCTTCCCCTTGTGCCCGTTCTCGTTTCCGTTCCTTTCAGCTCCTTGTCCCTCTACACTGGAACACTCTACCTCTCTCTATCCGCTCCATTTTCTACACCTCCTTCGGTTCTTCCTTGAAAGCTCATCTTCTGCACTCCCCTTCCTCTTAACCTTGATTCCCTCTTACTCTTCCCCTGTTCAGTTTCTCTTTACAATCCTCTGCAAATTGTTCTATATATTGTTTTTGATGGTTTGTCTCATGTTGTACAATAATGCTTACATTTTATTCTAATGTATTCTTGTTGTTCCATGTAAAGCGCTTTGCTGTAATACGCTATATAAACCTAATAAATACAAATACATGTAACCTTATTTGGAACAACTTACAGGAGTTCTTGGAAAGTCAAAACCAATAGTTACATTTACATTACTTTCAGTAATACCAGGCTAGTAGACTCTATCAGTTGTACATTGACGTTCAGCAAGAAATCACATACTCTAATCAACTGGACAATATATTTCTCTGATCTAGTGAAACTCAGATACTAGGCACAGTATAAAGCAATAACTCTGATTCAGGATAACAATTACTCTAGGGCAGATGGACCTTGGGGTGTAATATTCAATTACAGTTTCCTTTCAGTTCAAATGTTACTGTGAGCAGATTTTGAAGACTGTTAGAAATCATTTAAATCTGGAAGTCAACCTTTCAACAAGTTCCAATTTTGGAGCACAAGGCTCGCTTGCAATGTTTGGTGGCACTGTATGTGTCCTGGGAACAAAATCAAGATCATTCCATGAGTATGCATGGCCACAGTCAATGCCAGATCTTTCACAAATTCGAAATTCATTTCCTGGTATATTGGCTTGGTCACCCATTGTTTGCCTCGTTTTGTAAAGGCCATGAGGTAACGAAGCATTCCGAATGTTCCTGCAGTTTTTCGCTTGTCCCCCCCCCCCCGACGTTCTCGTTGTAGGCAAGTACAGCTAGTCTTGTTCTGGCCTCCATACCATCTATGCTGAAAGGTAACCTTCTGGGCCTGTACTTTAGTCACATATTATGGAACACCACCAAATCTCCAGTATGACAGAATTCTATGAGTCCCTTCAGGCCTCTTGAAAGCATTTTATCGTACACAATCTTCTCAAGTGCTTTGTGTGGAGGGGAATATGGCACCAACTACTTCTTCTTGAGTACCTGTTCCTTCGATAAAGGTCCATATGGACATTCGTGGAAATGTTGGTTTTCTGTCCATGAGTGTACGTTGGAACAATGGTGCATCAATGAATGCCATTTTTCAAGTAGCATTTCTAAAGATCCATCACAAGTTTTGGAGCTCCACCAAAGATGGTCACTGATAGACTGACACCACTTTAAAGTATTTTCCGAACCCTTTTTTTTAACCAGCAGCTGTAATTGTTTTATTGATTAATTTCGCACCGTGACATCCATCAAATTGGTGCTGAATGTGTGGAAACTGCTCTTGCATCGCCTTGGCTATTGAAATATGCCTGTCAGTGGCTATCAGGTCTATTTGCATTACCCTGGATTCCAGATGTTCGATAGATTTAATGAAACCATGTTTCTCCATGGCCATAGACGATGTACATTCAGACGCCTGCATGATCACCAAACTCACAAGTTTTTGGGGCCTCATTACAAGTCTGGCGGTAGCCGTGCTGGTAACACTTGCAGGCTACCGCCATACTTGTGAATTTTTCTGGTGCCTGCCTTGGCGGAAACACTGGAGGATTATGACCCCAGTGTTCCTGGAAGTCAGGCGCAGGAAAATTGTTGATCCCCATTCCCATTTAAGTCCCATAGTACTCAATGGGAATGGGGATGACGGAAGCAGAGGTACTGTTAATGGTGCCAGTGCTTCTGTGAAAGTCTGCGGGTGCTGTCCCGCCCGCAGACTCGTAGTGTGCCAGTGCTGTAACTACGGTGCTGGTAGGCTCACCGGCACCATTGTTACTGGACTGGCACACTCCTAATGAGGCTCCATGTCTTGAAAGTGGTATGTGCAGTACTTAGCAGAAAATCCTGGACTGTCACACTGTCCATCGCCAGCAAGCGTGAAACATTTGCCAGAGAATGTACTGTCCATTGATATCTGTTCCACTTTCCAGGCTTCACTAATATCAGAGAATAAGAATTCCCTTTGATATTTGTAGTCCTGGGTTTTATCAAGGAACTCAAGTCCCACAAATTGACAGGAACTGGAAATCTTACTGAAAGTCGATCCGCGGAAGAGTCAAGCTACTGAACAAAGTAGATGTTACGCTCACCTGGCTCCCACAGAGGCGTCGATCAGAACTGGACAGCTGCGGTCTCCACCAATGTGACGCGTTGGGCCGAGATGATGGACTGGACTGGCCCACCTAGCTTCGTTTGCTTGGCCCGTAGGAATATTCTTCTGCAAATGGAGAAAGGGAATTAACCATCCGTGGAGTTGAGCGTAAATCCCCCCACCCCCGCTGTTCTCCCCACAGATCACCTTCGATGTTCCCTCTTATAGTCTCACCTGATGGTTTGAAAAGACGAGCTCTCCATCCTGCCTTGAGCGCTGGGGCGCATTGATAACCAGTTGCTTCACTGGCTCGAAGGAATTGGTGAGTTCCAGAAGAATATTGACTCCGAAAAGTATGTAGTTCGTAAGAGTTCAATTGTCTGACTTTCACTCTTGTCCGATTCCTTGCAGTTTGCAGCTTGACCCCAGCGAAGAGTTCCTTGTGGTAGCTGACGAAGTTCAGGTAAGGATTTGGCTTATCCTACACAGTTCAATAAAATAAGGCCAGAATGTAACCTGTTGCTTGTTCCCTTATTCAGGTGTGGAGAGAAAATATGAAGTTCGGGGAATAATGCCTCCGGCGGTAAAATTAGGTAAGTCTATTGTGGTGAGGAGAGTTCCCCTTGTTTGTCCCGTTGTCTCACCTTGTTGTCCTATTGTTCCCCTTAGGGGCCGGGGTACGGCGAGGATGCAATGGAGACTGCGCCGACCCGTGAAGAGGAATAGTACCTCCGGCGGTAATCAGGTAAGTCTATGGGGGTAGTAACTATTGCCTCTGTTTATTCCCTTGGCTCACCTTTGCTGTTCTTGTGTTCCCCTTAGGTGCTAGAGTGCGGCGGGAACGTGCAGAAGGATGCGGTGGATGGTGAGGATGCTGCTAAGGCTGGAGAGTTTAGCGCGATGCTGCAGCAGGCGAGGCGGTGCACGTAAAATGCTTCTTTCTTCCAGCTCGAAGGCGCGGTGGATCCGGAATTCAGGTAAGGATCGAAGGTTTTTGCTCTTATTCTAACCTCTTCTCCTTCTGTTCCTCCCTTTTTCTAGGAGCTGCAGACTCGAGGCGGGCGTGGCAGAAGACTGGATGCAGGCTTGCAGACACGGTGAGCGTTACGCTGCTGGATGCAGAATAACGCGAAGCGTGTGCTGCTCTTTGGGCGTGGTTTAAATAGCCTCCAAAGTAGTCCCAGGTAAGTATTCCTCCCCAGCCACACCCGAGTAAAAAATAGTCCCTAGGTAAAATAGTCCCTTCCAAGCTTCATTTGGCTTGGAGCTCTGCAGCATGGTCTGCATCAGGTAAGCTTGCAGCATGGTCTGCATCAGGTAAGTTCTACTCTATGAGCCTGGCGCCTATGGCGCCAGGACTGACTCTCCATATGAGCCTGGTGCCATAGGCGCCAGGACCGCACCCAAACAGCCCCTAGCAGGGGTTTTTGGGCTTGCTCAAAATAACTTGATGCCTGCTTCCGGGGTTGCTGGACCTGGTCTGGTTCCCCGGGGGTAGGCATCATGACAGTAGATTTCCAGCAGGCACTTTGCCGAGCATCGGTTGAGCAGACCATGAAAATGTATTATGGAAGTGGACACAGCTGGCCTGGATTCTCAGGTTGGTGACTTGTAATACATGAGACACAATCACCAATGGCTCCCTGCATATGTTCCCTCTTAATGTATGATCACATTTCAGCATTTTTACAATCTCTAGCAGGCATCTGTTGAATACAATGTATGTTTGCTCCTTTAATAGCCAATCGTCCCGCAGTACTGTGCATTGGAACTCGACGGTGGTGGACAGTTCCCCCAAACTAGGCCACCTGAAGTCGAGATCTTGAGACAATTCCTCAGTTAATTGCGTTGAAGCATCAGCTTCTGTTAGTTCAGGCTGTGATATTTCAGCATGAATTTGAGAAACAGGTAACATTGAATGTTTGGTGGGTGGAACATTTTTAGAGGGTGTAGATTGTGTCAAAGGGTCTGCGAGCAATTGCAATGCATCTTCATTGTCACAAATGGTCCATGGTAACTTTGTACGGTTTGCAGGTGAGATTCCATTCATTTTCCGGCCACTGCACATATGCATCACGAATCTGAATATTGACTGGACCACGCTGCGCCTCAAATAGTAGTTGCTCCATTGTGAAATCCCTTTCGCAAGCAACATCTTTGGTTTCAGTTGTTGTTTGAGTCTTTATACTCCTCTTCCTTCTGGGCCTATAACAGATTTATAGAAAAACATTCTCAATGTGTAGCACACAAACAGAAGCTACTATTTTCCAACTAAAAACATAATATGACTAAAACATCCACTTAAAAACTTCTCCAGAACAAACTGGTTCTTTCTTTAACCTTTTTTTCTTAATTTGCTTCAAAACTATGGCTTTCTCTTTGACGACTGCAACATCAAGCTGAAAAAAGAGTGTTATTATATGGTTTAAATCAAGCAAATTTCATTTCCACGCAAACAAACATATGTACATATCCACTAACAGAACCAACTTGACGGACTTGAAAACATTACAACATTATAAAATTGTATTCCTAATGCAATGTGATGCCCACTTGTATGTCACATTAGGTTATGTATCCCTCTGGTCCATGTGCCTTTTCTAATTCCACATCTTGAGTACATTCCTTGAATAGAATAATCATTAAAAAAAGTAAAATGTCAATCGTACTAAAAATTGTAATCTTTCTTCGCACAGAGCACTTCCGCACAAAGTACTTCAAAATGATTACGAACCATATACTATACAGTTTGTTGTTGAAACACAAATAGAATATTCATATGAACATACCCTCGAAAACAGTGTACGCGATTTGGTCATAATATACATTTCAGATTTCACCTTATAACCTTCCGAGATGACACATGGGCTTGAGCTATGATCACACTGCAAAATATAGTGATTATAATGTAGTCTTCAAAAGTAGTTTGCTTTGTAATGTTTCCTTTGTAATCTATTGTGCATTAGGGGGGAAGTGTAACGTTAGAACCAAAATCAGAAAAGTTTGAAATAGTGCAAGGTTACATGCATTTCAGTCTCAAAGTATATCATTTGTAGGATTTACTATCATTCTAGCAAGGGAACTGTAAGTACGCATACCGCATACTCTGGGTCCTGTTGCAAAGGAGACAGTGATTGTGGTCGAAGTTCCAGCATCCCTCTATAACACAGTACTTGTTTTAATACGGAGGAAAAAGCAAAATGAAACTGAAAAAATGAGATACAGACAATGGTGCATACAGAGAGACACCCATACATGCCATTTTGTGGAAATAACCAATACTAATCCTAATAATTTTCAATATGTTGAAATTCCAGGCATAACACATGCACGTCGTTCAATTGCATATAAAGGACTAGTACAATATAATTACTTGATAGGCAAGTGAGGTTGATGTTGACTCCAGAAAAGTAATTAATGCAGAATCTTGCTCCTTCATTTTCGTCATATTATCAGAAAATAGTACAATGGAAAAGGTAAATTAGTATGAGAAATGTGGCCACATCCAACGCTCTAAAATATCACTTTGTGCAAGTCAGTAGGGCTCACACTTGGGATACTAGACGTGTCAGTGGTTTTGTCACTGGTGAGGGTCTGTGCTTCCATCAGTGTGCTCTATGTAAAGAAGGATATGTCAAACAACACATTCCGAAAACATTATGTGACTTTTAAAGGGCACTATGAAAGTTTTTACTAAGGATCACATTTCACTGATTTATCAGAGGCTCCCGTAAGAGGGGATAGATGAAGAATACTAAGGTGAAACATTTGAAAATTCTGTTGATTCTGGTAACTTTGGAAACTTGACTGATACAACTTTGATGTAAATAAACACTGAAAGCTCTAAACTGTTCATGAAGTTAACGTTTCAATACAGTACTTTAAATAAATTGAGAGATCATAGAGAATACTTATTTATGCAAACCATCGTCCTACATACCAACAAACATAACAAATTCATTGTCCACTACTCACCTGAGCCAGCATGTGCCGCAATTGAGTCAGAATTGCATTTGGAAGCAATTTACGAAGAATTCTTGGTCAATGCTTTTTTGTGTACTTTGATTGTTCGTATATATCATCGGTAAAGTGCAGGCTGCAGAGGCGGAATAGATTGGCTCTCACATCATTCAAGACAGCGTGGGCTCTACTTTCAATCTCGTCCACTGGAAAACCGCAATTTGTAATGAATCTTCTTATTAAATCAATATCCTTCGGGAATGTATGCAAGACTGTGCCCTGAGTTTTGGCATGGCTCACAGAAGGGCAACCGATAACGATACATGAAAGCATTCTTGAAAGGTCCATAAGATCTGTATAAAAAAATGTAATTAATTATAACAAATAATACTGTATGAATGTGAAGAAAGGAATTATAACACAGCCTTGTCCGAAAGGTTTTGTTTTAAATAAAGAAAGAAAACCTTTGTAACCTAGTCGAATGAACTCTGCGATAACTTTCTTACAGAATTAATTGATATACCGCAAATCATAACGTGTTACTCGTCCAACCTTTCAAGCATCAAAAGAAAACATACTTGCAAACATGAACCATGAAACATTCCATTCTATTACAACGCACAGTGATGCATTGTGCTATTTACTGAGATAAAAATACATCAAACAGGTGGAAATCGATAGAAACTTTCAGAGCAGTGATCGATGAACATAGAGAAGTAAATAGGTGACCTACCCTTTCTTAGAAGAACAAATGAGCAGATTAAGCAAGCAGGGGAACAAGTAGCCATGGAACAGGTATCCGGGGAACAGGTAGCTCAATGACAATATACCTTGTAGATCTCAGATAGGTTCTCCTGGTATATTTCAAGATGTTTATAAAGGCTTAGAAAAGTGGGTGTGTATGTGAATGTGTGACGTGTTTGTTGACACCCACTCAGCCTCAATGCCAATGTTTCACATCAGCCATACCCACCCACCCAATCCCCCTTGCAAGCACACAGGCATAGGCCTGCTCATACAGTCAATAGGGCAATAGGGCCAGGGTTGAAACACAAACGCAAAATGCTTGTGTTCAAAATATGTCACTAAAAACATATAATCTACTAAAAAACGTAATGTACAGTAAATGTATATTTATTTTTTTGACTTTTTTTCACATTTGTTGTGTCTTGGAATGCATCTGGGTTGTTGTTCTTTATTGTAGCATTTCCAAGGCTTTAACCAAAACAACCGGTTTCAACGTAACAGTATTATTTGACTTTCTCCATATTACCACTCTCAATTCTCGCTCACCTGTCAAACACTCCTCTGACATCTGCCGCCTCCTGGAAGATCTTGCCCTTGATGTCCTCGGTCTCACAGAGACATGGTTCATGGTCAGCTCTGTCACAAGCGTTGGCACTCTCCTCCCTGATGGCTACAAGATACTCTTTGCGCCCAGACCAACCGTTCCAGAGGGGGTGTAGCCTTGATCTTCCCGGAGCAGATTCCTGCCTCTGTTATTCCTATGCAGGCCTACTCCTGTTTTGAATGCCTTGTCTGTAGGCTTTCTCCCTCTCCTGGTCACTCTCTTACTGTGGCTACTATCTATCGGCCACATGGTCAGATCTCCTCCCTCCTGGACTTGACCACTCAACTCCTCCTTCTTGGAGACTTCAACCTCCATCTGGATGCTTCCTGACCCTCATCCGGACTCTTTCGCGATCTCTGTACTCTCTCTCTCTTTCTATTCTCACCTCTGGCCTGGCTAACACTGCAGAACACACTCTGGATGCTCTGATCTCTTCAGACCTCCCCCTCTCTATCCCTCTGACCACTCCTCTCTCCTGGAGTGATCACTCTCTCCTTTCTTCCCATCTCTCCCTCGCTACCCCTCAGACCAAGCCAACTCCAACACTGCCACCTACCTTCTCGGTTATCCGACCCAAGAAGCGTGTGTCAGTTAAGGCTTTCGCTACCACTTTCTCTCCCCCTCCTCCACCTCGGGCTGACTCACATACTGACACAGCCCTTTCCACGCTCTACTCTATCTCTGATACTCTTGATGTTCTTGCCCCTCTCATGAGGATCCGCTTGAAGCCCAAAGCCAAGTGAAACTCTTGGTACGACACTAACCTAGTTACCCTTAAAAGCAAGTGCAGGGTGGTTGAGAGGAAATGGCAGGCTTTTTGTGTATCCTCTGACAAACCGGCCTGCCGCCTGCTCCAGAGGCAATACCGGCTCCTTGTCCGCACCAGGAAGAGAGCCCATATCCACGCCTGCGTCTCTGCGGCATCTAACAACTCGGCTGAACTCTTTAAAATGTGCAAGGAGCTGGCAAACGCTGCTGCAGTCTCTACCTCTCCTGTCGCCTCCCAGGCCCTTTGCACGGCCCTGGCCTCTCCTTTCCTCTCAAAAACCCAGGACATCCTGTCCACCCTCTCCTCTCCCCCATCTCTCTCTGATACCTCTGGCCCTCCTGCAGCTGCCTCTCCTCCCTCCTTCTCATCTTTTCCTCTGTTCTCCCCGACAAGATTTCCAGACAAGTCGACCTATGAAAGTCTCATCAAAACAGGTTCTTCCCTGTTTGTCCAAAACCATCAAAGACCACATTGACACCCTTACTCCAACTCTGGCCGACTTCTGTAACCATTCCTTTGCCTCTGGAGTCTTCCCCTCTCCTCGGAAGCACTCTCTTGTGCACCCTCTTCTCAAAAAACCCGCTGCTGACCCCTCTTGCCCGGCTAACTATTCCTGATTTCTATCACTCCTTTCCTGGGCAAACTCTTGGAAAAGCTGGCCATCTCCCAGTGCCATGATGCATACCCCCGGGCATCCAGACCATGTCCATCAACCCTGGGAGCAGGCATCATGTCGCCTTGAGAAAACCCAGCAACCCCTGCTAGGGGCTGTCTGGGTTCAGTCCTAGCGCCTATGGCGCCAGGCTCATATGGGACATCAGTCCTGGTGCCATAGGCGCCAGGCTCATAGGTGCACACTTACCTGATGCAGACCATGCTGCAAGAAGATCCAAGCCCATGTGAGGCCTGAAAGGGACTAGTTTACCTTAGGGACTAGTTTGTTACTCGGGTGTGGTCGGGGAGGAATACCTACCTGGGACTACTTTGGAGGCTATTTAAACCACGCCCGAAGAGCAGCACATGCTTCGCGTTATTCTGCATCCAACAGCGTAACGCTCACCGTACCAGCAGCAGCATCCAGCCTTCTGCCACACCCGCCTCGAACCTGGAGCACCTAGAAAGAAGGAAAGAAGCAAAGGTTAGAACAAGAGTATTACCTGATTTCTTACCTGATTCCGGATTCATCGCATCTTCAAACCAGAGGAAAGACTTTGTTTTAAACTCGTCGCATCGCCAGCAGCAGCGCCGCGCCATACTCACCGTTCCACGCAGCATCTCTTCGATCCGGCGCTGTCTCCATCTTTACATCGCCGAATCCCGGCACCCAAGGGGGACAAGAAACAACAAGGTGAGCAGAGAGAACAGACAGTGACAATCTCTTTAGCCGACATATGCTTACCTGATTTTACCGCCGGAGGTATAATTCATCAGTACGCCACATCTTCTTATGCCGCACCTGTAAGATAAGGAGAAAGCAGCAAGTTTAACCCTTGGCATTATTTACCGGACAGTGTTGGGTAACACAGACTTTTACCGGAGCACTTTCAGCTGTCAATCTTCTTATTGGGTCAAAGCTGCAAGATAAAAGAGGAATTGGACAGGAGTGAATTCCAGACATTTTGAACTCTTACGAACTATATACTTACGGCTCTTCGCCAGGACCTTTTGGAGTCAGGATTCGTCTACAACTCTTCCAATATCTTCAGGCCAGTGAAGTAACTGGTCATCAACGCGCCCCTGCGTGCTTCGCAGGATGGAGGGCTCATCCTTCAAGAATATAAGGTGAGATTGCTGAGAGGGCGCTTCAGAGGTGATTAGTGGGGAGGAAAATGGGGGGTGCTATCACTAGAATCCACAAGTGGCTAAATCCATCTCTCCACTTGTAGGAGAATATTTCTACGGGCCACGCAGACAAGATTAGGAGGGCAGATCCAGTCAGTCATCGCTGCACTACGCATCACGTGGGTGGAGGCCGCAGTAGTCCGGGTCCGACCGACGCCCCTGTGGGAGCCAGGTGAGCGTAACACCCAGCTTAATCTTCACGCCAACTCTGTTGGCTTTCTCCATGACCAGAAGCATGGAAATTGCTCTCCTGAACATCTGTGAAGACCTGCTCTCCAACCTTGACTCTAACATCCCTTCTGTCATCATCCTACTCAATCTCTCTTCTGCGGTTGACACGGTTAACCATGCCATCCTACTCCATGATAACCTGGGTATCACCGATCAGGCCCAGGCCTGGCTGACCTCTTTCCTCTTTGATCGACCCTCCCGGGTCCAACTTGGGTCCTTCCTTTCCTCTATCTCATTCTCTACTTGTGGTGTTCCCCAGGGGTCTAACCTCTCTCCCTGGCTGTTCAACCAATACCTGGTACCCCTTGCCCACCGCATTGCTGCTCTCTGCTCCAACTTTCAGTGCTATGTGGGTGACACTTTTTCAGGCTTCCCTCCGCCACCTCTTCTCCCTCCCCCATCTCTGACTGTCTGTCTGCCATTCAGGAGTGGTGTGCTGCCAATGATCTCTGCCTTACTGCCAGTAAGACAGAGATTCTCCTCATCGGCACACCTGCACCCTCCTTTCCTGTCACTCTCTGGTCGCCCTCCCGTGGCCCTCTTCCTGCTCCCACCTGTGTAGCTAAGAACCTCAGGGTCATCTTTGACTCCACACTCTCCTTTTCTCCTCACATCTCTGACATCTCTAAGAAGTCAAACTACCAACTGCACCTCCTCAGAGGTATTCTTCCTTTACTCTCCTTCCCCCAGAAGCTTACTGTCTCTAGAGCTCTGGTTCTCTCTAGGCTAAACTACTGCAACAGCCTCTTTCTAAATCTGCCTGCTTCTACTCTCTGCTCTCAGCAACTCATCCAAAACAGGACTGCGAGACTTGTCCTTGGCCTCAAGCCCTGGGATTGTATCTCTTCAGCCCTGAAATCTCTGCATTGGCTCCCAGTGGCTGCAAGGGCTAAATTCAAGACCCTCTGCATTGTCCACAAGGCTTTCTGGGGCATGGGTCCAAAATACCTTCAACTCCCTCCGTAAATACCTTCCCACTCAAGCTCTTTGCTCCTCCACCTCCAACTCCCTCAGTGCCCTTGCCATCAAATGTGCAATCACCCATCTAAGATACTGGGCCTCATTACGACCCAGGCATTAACCATGGCGCTATTAGCGCCATGGTTGATGCCGGTACCTTACCGATTCCGCCATGGTAAATGGCGGAATTACTGCCCCATTCCAAGGTTGGCTGGGCAGTAATTCCCCATTCACCATTGGCCCCCATACGGCTCAATGGGAATGGGGAAGGCGGTAATTACAGTACCGCAAATTGCAGTACCGTAATTACCTCCAAGGTCCCTTTGCGGGTCCCGTCCTTAACGGCTGGTAAAAGGGATTACCGGCACCAGTGCCCTTACCGGTACCGGTAATCCCTTACCGCCCGGGTCGTAATGAAGCCCACTATCTTTTTGGAAGGAAGTTCACCCTTGTCACAGACCACCAACCTTTAGTATGGATAAGATAACAAAAGGATTGTAATCCTCGAGTCATGTGATGGTTCTTAGACCTGCAACCCTACTGTTTCACTGTGGAACCCATTCTCGACAGTACTTTGAAATCTTTACCTTATACTCTAGAAGCACCTGACACAAGTGATCAAGTGGAGTCTCCATACTCCAAACCAGCCTAACTCTAACAATTGTATTCAAGAAATCAACGATCTACACGGAAGCCGAACCCACAGCACAAAATTTAAAAGCAAAGACCATTTTTCCTTTCCAATTTTGTAAAGCTTTCCCTCAGCCACTCACCTCATTCACTTTCACCACAATCACCTCACTAGCTTACTTACTTACTTTTAATTATACTTCCCACTTTTACACAAAAGACATCATATTAATGCTGGCTCAGATCCTCTTTACTTCTTCATCTCTTTTACAACATTTTCAACGACAATGTTGTCTTTTTCCCACTACGGAAACATACCCTTCACTACTTCGACTACCCAAGAAAAGAAAATTGAAACCTAGGTAGAAATATATGTAAAAAAGGACTTACAACACAGAACAGTTCATCCACTCCCATAAAACACTCACTTTCAACCCACCTAACCTTGTCTGACTCTACCCACATATGCCTAATTTACCCTGCCAGAAAACCCCAGATCAAAGAAAAATCCCCCTTTTCCCCTATCACCCTTGTGATGAATCCTACAGATTCCCCACTATTTCCCTGCCTAAAGTCTCCTCCCAGGTGGCAAGGGAAAGGCAGACACTTTCTGAACCTGCGCTTGAGGGTGGTGTTCTGCGGTAGGATCATCTGGGAGTAGAAAAGGTCCAAGGGAATGGAGGACTCATTGGGGCGAGACACAGTATTTGTCCTCCTTTAGAGAGGATAACTCCACAGTACCAAAATATATAATAGCTTCTTGAAATAATCACCGTGCCATTCCACAACATCCACCTGCAAATAGAGGTGAAAACAATTATAAAACTCCTTACAAAAATCTTGAAACTTGGAAAGCTAAAGGCCTCTCTGACGCCCAAAGGTACAGTGAACGAAAGTCTATGAATGAATGAGAGGGTCTGTGCCTCTTGGAGTCTAAAGGGTGTAGGTCATGCAGCTGAAAGCATGCAGGAAAGAAGCTTGCCCGTTGGAGACCCATGCTGCAGAGTCTGTGCAGCGGGAAGCGAGGACAAAGAAAGCTTTCCTTCCTGTGAGGCAGACTCAGGTGGCTGGCGTGCACCCAAGGGACTCGAGGAGATTCCTGGTGGCTGGCATTCATCAGAAGACCTCTGAAGCAAGAGATGCTCCCAATGCAGGTGGCGCAATCTAAGGCGACTGAAGGAAGAGGTCTGCCTTGAAGCAAAGAGCCACAAAAGCAGAAGTCCGGTGCGCTGCGAGGGGAGTGGAGACGCGTGCCTTTCCAGGTGAGTTCATAGGGTTGCAGTGACCCCAGAGTGCTCCAGTCCCGCTCAGGCAGGGGTTCAGCGAGAGGTAGATGCTCGCGTAGGAGTGAAAGAAGTCCAAACCTTAATTTTGAATACCGAAAGATTGAAAAGCAGCAGATACGACACTCGTGTAGGAGTGAAAGCGATTTTGAATCGCTAACTAGTGAAAGGCAACACATTGGGGCTCATTACAAGTCTGGTGGTAGCCGTGCCGGTAAAACAGGCAGGCTGCCGCCGGACCCGTAGGGATTTACTGGCTCCAGACTTGCCGGAATTACCGGGGCATTACAGCCCCAGTGATCTGGTAATTCTGGAGACGGCATTCTGTAAATCCCCATTCCCATGGAGTCTCATAGGTCTCCATGGGAATGGGGACTATAGAAACACTGGCACCATGCGGTAATGGTGCCGGTGTTCCCACGTCCGTCTGTGGCCAGTGCCGTCACGCCCGCCAGGTCAGACCTGGCGGGTTTAACACCACATGGCCGCAGAACTCGTAGTTAGCAGGTCTGGAAAACAGTGCTGGTACGGCTAACTCGTAATGAGGCCCATTGTAACCAAGGTGAATGACTGTAGTGTTAAAAGTGTGAGTTGGTGAGAAGCCCAGAAAATCAAGGGGGCAAAATTGATAAAAGCTAAGACCAACAAGCCAGGCCCAATTCAATAGAGACTATTGCTAAAAACTAAGACCAACAAGTATTACCCAAGCCAAGAGAGACTATTGGTAAACGTCAATACCTACAACGATTGCCCAAGCCAATAGTGGCTAAGACTTGGGCAAGCACCATATAGACAATATTGCCAACAGCAGAAGGGAGCTAATGATAGGTCTATGGGATGCAAGACCTGTTGCCCATACTTTGTCCAAAATATGGTGAAAGCTGATACAAACTCACATTGCCAAAACCAAGGGAGAAGCAGAAAGAAACCCTGTCCTTGGCAGTCATTGGTTACTGGTGTAGTGGGGAAACAAAAGTGGCAAAAGGCTTCCCTTCTGGGGAAGGGCTATCTAGAAGAAGAGGAGCATCATTTGTAAAGGAATAGTAAATAGCACCAATGTGAATCTTGTTTCCCCTGAAGAGTTGTCAATACTGAAGCTACAATTTGTTGAATACTGTGACGTTGTTGTGAACCTCTGAACAGTTGATCTAAACCACAATGGCACTGATGATATGAAAAGTTGTTTGGGCAAGGAAGTATACCCAGATGACAAAGCTTTGGAGAAATCAACCTGGCTTGGGAGTATACCAGGTGGATGTTGAGGAAGTGCTACAGAGTGATTCTGGCAGAGACAATGTATGTGGTTTGTGGTGCTAAAAGAAAAGCCGAGTAAAGCTGGTGCAAAATAATTATATTTCTTTGGAATTTATTGTTGTGGCAAAATCATCCTGACCAAGACAAATATTGCTGCTATTTATGAACTGAGAACTTGTTCAAGAAGGAAGAGTAGCTTTATACTTTTTGTGTTGGCACTTTCCACTTACAAGTGGAAGCAGCATAAGACTTTGATTTCCTTGTGTTCTTTTTTTTTTTAACTGTGGCACAGAATCAAGTTAAATCTGGGGAAGGGGAATTCGCCCAGGTTGTAAATAGAGACTGTGGTTATATTGCGAATTCAATTTTTTGTTATTTTGAACTGCCATGCATTTCCTTATACATTTGTTATATGCCCAAGTTCTCATTGGATACATTAATTTAATCACCAACCCCTTTCGAGATACATTTGCATTTGCTTATATTTTCAGCACACCCCTTTTTGGGGATTTTTCCATAGTCAGTCTTAACATCATCACATGGTTCCATCTGGTCGGGGACCTCTTATCCCGGTCGTGATGCACATGGCTTTTGCAAGGACACTTCAACAATATGAGGAGGGATAGAAACAAACAAGCTCCCTTTGAACCGATGATAGCCATCTTATCCGTCCAGATTTCTGGCGTCCCTGGTATCTCATTTCACGTTAATCTATAATGACTACCATTTCAGCATACATGGCCTCTAACCACATCCTGGTCATTCCTCAGAACCTGATTGAAACCCATACCACTTGTCAACTCTGCTCCTAAGCACCCCTTGCACCGGGTTTATTACCTGGCCCCAAGTCGACCCTACTAGGTGGCTAGATTTCCCTGGTGACTGAATAACAAACTCCTATGTACTCAGAAAGATTACATCTCCTCCCCACAGTAGCACCAAGTCGTTAAACCCTTGCCTGGCTGAAGCTGACCATCTGATGTTATCCCAGCGGCCTGAATGCAGTTAGCGGACTTCCCCCATCTCTTGTCCTCAATCAACCAACTTCCCAGGTCACACAGAGTTGATCTTGCCAACCCAGGGTTCTGAGCCCTACACAAACCCAAACTATGAGGGACCCGTGGTATACAGATTTGTTTATTCAACATGTACCCCTTGTTCCCCAACTGTCCCAAACACATTTCCCTAAAATCCCTGTGTTTATATGTCTATGCATGTATTTTCAAGACTACTGCATCCCCTCACAGTGACTTCTCCATCCGTGAATCTCCTTTCTCAAATGCGCATATAAAGCTCCTCGCTTCTCATCTGTAGGCGCTACGTGGCACGCCGTACAACTGCATTGTGTTCATATTGTATCGGCATACTAGTCATTATGTTGTTACATGTGTGCGAACATAAAATGTATCAACTATACACAAAGTAACACTAATAGTAACACTTATCCCATTCTCAATAACTACACTAGATGCATACTAAATCGTAACATTGCACTAACATCGCCTCGATGCCATTCACCAAAATGTCACATACAACGTGAACCCTTCTTTTCTACTGAAACCATTATCGAACACCCTCACACAAACACACACATTAGCCTGGCTTGGATGATCATTTTACATAAGACTACCATGCCTTTTGAGGAGAGAGGCAGCTTACTCCAGGATGCTATGCTGTCCTCCAAACCAGGTAGTACCCTGCATACATTACATTGAAATGTGTCCGCCACAGTGTGATCAACCTGCATGCCCAAGTACCTTAAAGAGTACATTTCCCATCGTATTCCCACCTCCGGTAGGTCCTCGCGTGTTTCCCTCCAAGAGTACCCAATGCAATTACTATCGACTTCTCCATGTTAATTTGAAATCCGGACAGTTTCCCTAGGTGTTCCAACACTGCCAGCATGTATGGAATATGTAGCCCTGGGTTCTATACATATATGAGAGTATTGTTCGTGTACAGAGATATCACGTCTGGTTGGACATCCACTGATATACCTGCGTCTTTAAATTGCTCCATACAAATATTCACCAGGGGTTCCAATGTCAAGGCAAACATGATGGGGGATAGCGGGCACACTTGTCGCGTGCCTCTCTCTAGATACCATCTGTGAGAAACCTCTCTGGCAGTTTTCACAATTGCCACAAGATCTTGGTTTCATCATGTTCGGACCCAGTCCGAATTTTGTTAGTACCTGAAAAAGCCAACCCCATTCTACAGAAAATACTTTGACTCCATCCAGAGCAACTACAGCTAGTTCCTCCTCCACGTTCCCACCCTTTCTATAATATGCTGGAGCCATCGTAAATTGATGGCCGTGTTCCGCCCCCACGCAAATCCACATTGATCTTGGTGAACCAGGTGTGAGGTCTGCTTCAATAACCTATTCAAAATAAGAGTTCGCAAAAATGAGGGAACTCCCGTCCCCAGCACACTGTTGTAGGCTGAGAAAAATCAGCCAAACATTTTAGATAAGTAACTCATGTTAATACACTTTGTAGGTTCTGTAGATATGTTCAAAATGTAGTTTAACAAATCCAAGTATAAATATCGACTGTAGAGCAGAAGTAGTTTGATTCAACAGAAATTATTTTATTATTAATGTAGCCCAACAATAGACCAATACCAATCGGACAACCAAGACAACCGTCAACTACTGAAAACACAGATAGTAGTGAAGTTACTAGTGGGGAGGGAGAAACTGTACCAAGCACATTCCTAACGGATAACACACCAGCTCTAATTGCACCGCTGACTCAACTTGGGAAGAGCATCTCTTTATCCACAACACTGG
This sequence comes from Ambystoma mexicanum, assembly GCF_040938575.1. Lineage (NCBI taxonomy): Eukaryota > Metazoa > Chordata > Amphibia > Caudata > Ambystomatidae > Ambystoma > Ambystoma mexicanum. Next base: position 492,729,776 of record NC_090938.1, on the reverse strand, counting down.
TACCTTTTTTTAGACGGGGCAAGACCAGAATAGGGCAACAGAAAACAAAGAGTGAGAAACAAATGACTGGATCGATAGTTAGAACATCTCTTCCAAGACACTTACAAAAGTACAGATGAATATGCTCAACTTGGGTTTCTCATTCATACCTATAAACAACACCTCTAATGAAGAAGTCAACTTCAAATTGGTGAGGGAAATTTTACTAAAAGTCTTTTTTGAGTCACTACCAGAAGTACAAAAAAGATCGGTCTCATTTGACTATCTTGAAATGAAATCGAAAAGCACAATTCATCCTCAAGTTAATCATCCCATACTTAATATGTTCAAACTTAAAACATCAAGGGACCTTAAGAAAATCAACTACAAGTCGAACAACAAACGTAATATCAGGACGCACCAACTCAAACTTCTGAATGAGTTAGCAGATGACAGATCTATTGTGATGAAACTAGCAGATAAAGGGGGTGCTCTTATCATCATACACACAATACTCTATCATCAAGGTTGTTTGAATCTACTGCAAGATGACAGGACATACCTTACAATGGATAGACATCCCTTAGCCCAATCAGAATTTTGATTGAAGAGGTCATAGCTACGGCATTAGATCACAACTGGATAACCACACGGAGAGCTGATTTCCTCATTAAGAAATCCCCAGTAACTCCAGTATTCTATGCGCTTCCTAAGATCCATATAACTCTCCTCAACCCGCCATTTAGACCAATCATGGCTGGTACAGAAAGCATATTTGACCCACTAGCAGTCTGCCTGGATATGGCTTTACAACCATTAGTACAATCTACTAGCACATACCTGAAGGATACCTCACATTTCCTACAACTTTTGAGCACATTGGAAGTTACAGACACAGAACTCATCCTTTTTATTTTGGATGTTAGCAGTCTCTACACATCAATCCCTCACGCAGAGGGAATTTAGGCTATGGAATGGTTCCTATTCAAACACAATGAGGTTCAGATTCACAAGATTTTTGCTATAGAATTGATCAACCTAATTCTCTACAATTATCAGATTCCGGTTCCTCAGTCCCCAATTCTAGGTCACTCCAAACCCCTTCCTCTTCACCTGTGAGTTCTTGCTCCAAAGTTCCGCCGAACCTCTTCTTCCACAGCTCCTCCTTTTTTTTTTGGAGATAGGATCTGCCCTGAAAGGAAGCCACCCTGACCCCTAAATAGATGGTCCGGGGGGCCCCTCCTCCGGTTCAGACCAAATGGGGAAAAAGCCGTTAGGTATAAAAAAACCCTGGCTGGTGGTATCTGGTGGTATTCCCTTATGGAGATGTCGATAGGAGAAAAATGAGTAGGGATGAGAGGCAGGCTTATGGGACTGGTAAGCCGCCTTAGGCAACAGCTACAACAGGAGAGAATAAACAGGTAAGAGAAGGTGAGCCAATAGGCAGACACTAGAACTGCCAGTATCTATAGCCAAGAAGAGAAAACTGTGGGATATGGAGAACACCCAGGAAAGGGGGGAAACCCCCGAACCTAAAGGAAGCAAAGAAGTAGGCAGTATAAAGCAAGGCCACGGCAGGGAGAAGAAGAGCAGAGCGAGGAAGAAATGGCCCACAACAGCCGAGAGGAAAAACTTACGAGCGCTCCAAAACGAAAGCCTGAGACGAGTAGGTAGCAACGCGTAGACTTCCGGGTTGGAGCTACTGAAAATGACCCTCCCCGGCGGCCGTCAGAAAGACTAGACCGCTGCGGGGCGTTGCGCAGAGATGTGGCGGAGCGGGCTAATGGCCGTTCCAACGCCATCGGCTCCACACACGCCAACCGTGGCGGTGTGTGACAACAATGACTATTTTAGATATGAAGGTCATTTCTATCTACAGATATCGGGGACATCTATGGGCTCATCAGTGGCTCCTATTTATGCCAATATCTTCATGTTCCATTACGAGACAAGATATATCCTTGAGAACGAACACTGGTCATCCAGACTGGTGTTTTGGAGACACTATATAGACAAGGTCTTTGGGATATGGAAAGGTACAAGATTGGAATTAGATCAATTTGTTGACTACCTGAACAACTGTCATGACAATATTAAATTCACCATGGATGACTTTAATAGTATCCACTTCCTTGATGTAATGGTTAGACTCACAGAGGAAGGTCTGTTGACCAGCATTTACATGAAACTGGCAGACGTGAATAATACCCTTCACTATAACAGTTTCCATCCTAAACACCTTAAAGAAAGCTTAACCTGTAGCCAGTTCTTAAGACTGGAGAGAATAGTCTCTAACATTGAATTCTTACAGAAGGAATACGACCTAATGACAGAGAGGTTCAAGTCATGTGGGTACCCACCATACATACTTGAAAAAGCCATACACAGATCTGAATTCCACAAGAGAGAAGACCTGCTTAAACCGGGTGCCAGAAAAGAGAATACAAGATTGATTCATGCACTCAAATTCTCATCACAGAGCTACCAGGTCAGCAAAATAATTGTCACGATACCCAGTGGGGGGCTAGGCGAGTCTCCTCATTATGGCAGCCCTGCCAAACCAACCAGGGCATTGGGTCAGATTCCCCGCACCTATAGCATTGTAGCATTGGCAGGGTTTGGGTGTGTAGAGTGGCTAGCGGGTGCAGGCAACGGTGCAGTAAACATGAAGGCCTATTCCAAGATGGCCACCGCCAAATTGGGCCAGACAATGGGACTTAAGATGGCCCCCAAGTAGCCTGTACTGAAACCATCCCTGGTGGTCTAGTGTTCAAGGATTCAGCCCAGGGCTATACAACTACGCCCTGGGCCGCACCCCGTGCTTAGTGTTTTTTCCTGCTTCAGCGCGAGCAGTGCAACGCTTACCATCTGTGTCCAGCACACCGTGTCCCAGCAGTGGGAATGGCTGTCGGAGCTCTGCCCTGCTTATACCTACCAGCTTTGATCAGCTCTGCCCATCGCCGCCACAGGAAGCTCCGTTCTGCAACAACTTAATCCGCTCTTTGCCATGGATGGAACCTACAGAAGGGAAACAGAAAACACAGGTTAGGACTTGGGTTTGCCTCAGAGCCGCCCCCCGTTTCAAGACTGCTTTCCTTTTCTGTCTTTCACCGCAGTTCCCAACTTGGTCAGCCTCCCGGCAGCATTTCGGATGCTTTCGGATGCAACATAAGCCTGCAGGAGAGATGAAGAAAGCAAGACATTAATACAACATCACGCAGTGTACACATTTCTCAACACTGCGCAGCTGTTACTAATGTTGAACTTCAAGCAAGCAATACATCAAAGCAACTAACGATTTACGCTTAAAACATTTAACCGAACTTCAAACTTATTAAAAGACTTGCACCTTGCGGCACTGTTGCCATTCATTCACCCTGAGACTTTCCTTACATGAAACAACCCTACTCACCTAGACACTTGTGTGTCACAGCCAGCCTGGACCACAGCAACCCACTGAAGCAACTGGACCTGGTGTTGGAGCTTGTACGCAGAGATTCCCGCCAGACATAAAGGTGAGCCTGTGCCCTTGCCAGCCAGCAGCATTAGGGGGGAAGGTTAGGGAGGTTGGGAGAGGGGAGGAGACTCAAACCCACACTAAGTGTATTCACTTATTGCCCTTAGGTCACACAGCAACCCGGTTGCCAGTCCAGTCAGCGACCATCCACATTACATCAACCAGGGTGAACATCAATCCCAAAACACTGCAGCCTGCACCGTGTGCCGCTCCAAGGTGCCAGTCGGTGAACTCAGTGGGGATGGAGTGTTTTGGGCCTCTCATCAGGCCTACTCACAGGAGGGGAGTTGCACACAGAGCCAACCACCGAAGAGGGGCACCCTGCAAAGGACATCTGAAGGTAAGCATTACAATAATCAAGAAGAATTGGGACCTGATCATATTGGATCCGACCCTACACCCACTCTTCCAAGAACCACTGATGATGGCATATAAGAGGGGTAAGAACTTGAGAGACTCACTAGTAAGACCAGAGAGGCTTAAGAAGCCTACACAAAAAACACTTGTGAATTCCGAATCTGGGACTTTCCCGTCCCTTAACTGCCAATACTGCTCAAGTGTCATCAAGGGGGACTACATTCAACATCCAAACGAGGGGAAAAACTTAGAGACTTTGCAACATGTGATAGTAAAAATATAATTTATTCACTGAGATGCCCATGCGGGAAATATTATGTGGGACAAACTATACGAATAGCTAAAGAAAGATGGATAGATCATATATTGAATGTAAGAAATGCTCATGTCAAATTGGCAGTCTACAGACACTTCCGAGATAACCAACATAACACAGCTCAATTCAGATGTGTTATTATCAAAGTAGTACATCCCCTGTCAAGAGGAGGAGACATGTCAAGGAAGCTATCACAGAGAGAACTCTATTGGATACACCTTTTGGATCCAATAACCCCATTGGGCATGAATGAAGTCTTTTACTTAGGACCATACCCCTAAAATATCAAAAACTATACCTAATCCTACCAGGACAGCATATTTAGCAAAACATATATTTTATTCAGCAAAATTAGACGTTGCACTTTGGGGAGTCAGCATGCTTGGTCAACTAGAGGTTGAGATTATCTACACTGCAGGTTGTATCCAGAATTCTACTCTGTATGTGTCTCCCAAGATATGACCCACACATTTGTGCTTCTCCAATGTTTAGGTATATATTTTCATCAGGTCAGGAAGATTGTGCACTCGGAGGAGACAGGTGATCAAGAAATAACATGTAGAATTATTCTTTATTTTACCAGCCATTTTAGGCATATGAGACATTTATTATGTCCAGGTACATACCTGCATCAGGTCAGGAAGACTGTGTACTTGAAGGAGACAGATGATTAATAAACAACATGTAAGCTTGTTCTTTTTTTAACCAGCCTTTCGAGGCATATGAGACTGTTCCAATTGTTGTCAGGAAGATTGGGCACTCTGAGGGGACAAATTAATAAGGAACAACACGTAGGTACAGTATTTACTTAACCTACCTCTCAAGACATAGTAGATCTCTCCAAATTGTTTGTAGTATGAAAAGGCACCAATACATACAGTGTCTCACTGATCAGCATCCAATTCATTCGAGACCTTCATTCAAGGTCCTTTTATAATTCCACCCACCCTCTTCTTTGGCTATATCATCTTTGCAGTTCACCATAAGATCGTAATTCATTATTCTCCTCTCACATTATCACAGAGGGGATCATATGTTATTATTACCTACAATATTTATTTCCAGATTTGGATCGAATCAGTGTCTTACATATTTATATACAACACCATAACTGGAATACTTTCACTTTGTTTACATCAGTGACGCCATCAGCGGCACCGCGTGATGGCATCATCACGCTGGACATGACGCTTACATAATAAGTGGCCATCTTGAGACTGACTTTAGAGGCACGCAATTCACTCGGGATGCAACACGACTTTCTTGAAAACATTATAGGTAAGCCCTTGGGTTTACAGTACTGCTACTGGCCTTACATCTTTAGACCAGGACTTAACTAGATATTTGATCTTGGTTTGAATTCATCCAAATTTCTAAATCCTTCAAGAATGTGCTTTATTGACAAGGATTATTGCTCCAATTGAGGAACACATCCGAAGGCTACTGTCATTCTCTCAGTTCAGACAGGCATTTAGGTAAGCAATTTTGGTTTGACATTCACTATACTACTCTTACCCCTCTTTAACTCTAATGTAGACAATATTTGGTATATATTACCATTAACCAAGAACCGCCCTTTCCTTTTAGAGATTATGTTTCCCATATCAAAGAAAATCATCTGAATCTTTTGACAAGAAAGCCAGCAACAGTGGTGAGTATAACACCAGAGATGTACCTTGAGGAAAATGTTTTGTTATCACTAGCCATGAAGGAGATAAAACATTTACTTATACTTGTATCTGGTCTCTCATACCAAAATGTTTAGGGACTTGGATTACATCACCTATCAGAGAAGGCCATAGTACTTGATTAGGCGCATCATTGCACCTCATTCTACACCAGCAGGGTGAGTGGCTAACTTGTTTTGTACTACACAAACTTCTACATAGGGCACATTCTGTTGACGGAACGTTAGATATTAGTTAGATTTGATGATTACATAGATTTACAGACATATAACTATTTCCATAAACGAAATTATGGGATATTTAGGCAGAAATGCTGTTCTGTAGACTTAGTAAGACTCAACAATAGAGTGGATATTAAATGACATATGATTTGAGTGACAGATTATAACCAGCTGATGAACAACGATAGATTATGTTTGAGATCATTTCCAATGCTAGATAAGTATGGTTTTAGCCTAGACAAATTTAAGCACATGTTCATGTTTACTAAATTTGCAACATTTCGTTATTTGTCCTCATTTTTGTAAGATTTATCAGCTATAAATTGTTTTGGATGATCAACAAGTGATTACCTATTACTTAAAATACTTTCTGTATGATTCTTTTCTAGATAAACTGCCCCTGATGAAGAGAGATTATTCTCAAAACGTGTTGGGCTATATTAATAATAAAATCATTTCTGTTGAGTCAAACTACTTCTGCTATACAGTAGATATTTTTTTTTTTTTTTTATTGAATATAGTTGCATTACAGCAGCTTTTTCAGTTTTATACATATTACAAAAATCCATTCTTGCATAAGTAAGAGCAATGAATCAATAAAGCAACCATTTACAATTACAATTACAACCATCTTCCAAGTCAAAATTTCACAATTTAAAAGTGTTGGCAATTTAACATGATGTATATCAGTCACTCCATGTTTAGAGATTTTAAAAAATTAATAGTAGCAATCCTTATGCCCATACATTCAGTTGCAGCCAGAGCGACCCATCTGTTACTTGGGTCTATTTGTGCAAAGTACACAACATATTTGGCAAAGTGAATGTTTCTTAAACTCGAAAGTTCCGGGGCTGTGCACTCCAATAATAAGTGTTGCAGGGTTTCAACAATTGATATGTTTTGACAAAACCTACACCAATTGAGGTCTGATGTGATTTGTCTCCTTCTTAGTCTAACTTCCCTAGTAGGCCAGATATTAAACCGCAGCCTCAGGATATCAGATCTAATAGCAGAGGAAGGAGCCAAGCACAAGTACGAGGCAGTGACTTTATAAGCTTTAGGTCCAAATATTGCAGGATCAAAATCTTTATAAGTTAAACACTTTACTCGGGTCTCAATCCAGTCCGTCATGTGGACTTTCTTCTTTGCTCTCTCTGGCTGATCTAATAAAAGGCTCAGTGAAATATCAGCCTTTACCATGATAGAGAGAACAGTTGAGGACCACTGTTTCGGGAACATTTCTGCTGAGTTTAGTATGTAACTGGAGATAGATGACAAGGCAGAGTTGTCTTGTGTTGAAAGCAAACATTTACGAAATAATGCGCATAAGCGCCACTTATGTTAGGCAGTTAATGAGATTAAGCCCAATTCATAACGTATCATCACCCCAGGAATACATTGTGGTAAATGCAGAATGGCTCGCCAAAATTTGGCTTCTAATTGATTAAGAAATCCAGTTGGTAGGATTTGCGTTTCCAGACCATAAAGAATAGTTGGGACAACATTTTGATTCCAAAACAGAAGGGCTGCTTTGAGTGAGAATTTGCCATACTTGGATACAATTATTCGAGTCTGACAAATTGCCATAGTTAGCTTCTGTTTAATTTTATTCAGCTGTGAATTTAATGTGGGACAACCGTCAAAAATAACACCCAAATAAACATAATTTGGAACTATCTTTATGGGAATTGTCTCAATTTGCCACTCTAACAGATGCTTGCGTAAACCTCTAGGGATAAACGTGACAATGGGCCTCATTACGACCCTGGCGGTAAGGGGTTAACGCCAGCGTTAGCTGCGCCGACCCCTTACCGCCAATTACGAGTTCCCCTAGCGCCATGGTGCTTTTAACACCTGCTTTTAGCGGGTGTTAAAATCCATGGCGCTAAGGGACCATGGAGTTAATTACGCCACCGTAATTTACGGTGGCGTAATTAACGCCTTCCCCACTCCCATTATGCCCTATGGGGCAAAAATGGGAATGGGGAAGGGTAAATGGGGATTGGGGACTTACCGCCCCGCCAAGGTCGGAATGGGGCGGTAAGTCCGCCAACCACCATGGCGTAAACGTAGTTTACGCCATGGTGGTAAAGTCACGGCCCAGGCGGTAACTTACCACCTGGGTCGTAATGAGGCCCATTCTGTGTTTTGGCAGTATTTACAATTAATTCATTTTCTTTGAAATGGCTGCAAAGTACTGACAGAAGATTACGTAAGCCACTAGATGTTTTTGACACAAGCACAAGATCATCTGCATACCATAATGCACTAATTTTAACACCATTTAACATTGGGGCATCAGCCGCTATTTTAGTAAAGGTCCAACAAACATCATTAATAAAGAAGTTGAACCAGGCTGACGCTAAGCTACATCCTTGTTTTAACCCTCTATACGTATGAACAGGGGGGGATAAAAGACCTTCAGCGTTTAATCTTACAAAGATCTTAGTTTTTGAATGCAATGCGAAAATGATATCTATAAGAGTAGAGGGACACTCCGCCTTGATTAACTTGTTAATAAGTTTAGGTCTTGAAACCGAATCAAAGACGGAATGTAAATCCACAAATGCAAAATATCTAGGCTGTCTCTTACACTGGGCTTGTTGTCGAATAGCATTTAAGGTAAGTAAGTTAACACTAGTACCCAGACCAGCCACAAAACCAGTTTGTGCTGGGTCACGTTGACAGGCTGCAGATGACCAGAGATTGAAATCTCTTAATACCAACTTGGTAAATAACTTCCCAGGAGCGTCCAATAACGCTATCGGGCGATAGCTTTTGGCGTCCATGCGATCACCCTTCTTATAAATCGGGATAATCACGGACGAGCGCCAAGAATCTGGTAAACATTTGGTTTGCAAAATGTGATGAAATGCATTGTTAAGGATTAGAGCCCATTCATTTATGTTTTGTTAAAACATCCAGTTGGTAAGTCCGTCAAGGCCTGCTGCTCTTGACGAGGATGCTGTTTTAATGAGGGACTGGATGATGTTTTCAGTACATTGCAGCTCCCAACAACTTACAGTAGATATTTATACTTGTACTTGTTACACTACATTTTGAACATATCTACAGAACCTACGAAGTCTATTAACATGAGTTACTTATCTAAAATATTTGGCTGATTTTTCTCGGCCGATGACAGTGGGGGGCGGGTTGGGGACGGGAGTTCCCTTATTTTTGGGAACTCTTATTTTGTTTTGCTGACGTTTCCCGCCCATGTATCAGGGTAGGTTTTCTCTCCCCTGCACCTTAAGATTACAAACTAGATTCTTAGTTATGACATACATACATTAACACCAATAGACCTAACAGGAGTGTAGTGTACATATTCTCATGTATCAATAACCTAGTCAGTCATGTGTTCAACAAAATTACAACAATATAGAACATTAATCATGCCGTATTGATATTATACAACATAATCCTCACAAACAATGATTACATTATCAAACTGCTGGGTGCATATAAATGGCCTAACACGTATAGAAAAGTACATGGCAGAAACGTAATGCAAGCAAATCAATTTTCTTCTATTTTCTGTATGTGTTAGGCCATTTATATGCACAAAGCATTTTGTGATCAATTTAAATTGTTGTTATGTATTGTCTTGTATGTGTTAGGTAATTCTTGTGTACATTGCACTTTATAATCAATGTATGCATTTGCACTTAGTACTTTATTGCGCCGAGGTTATGTTGTATAGTATCAATACAGCATACTTTATGTTATCTATAGTTGTAATTTTTTGTGGAACACATGACTGATTTTGTTCTAGCTAGCGTTTGGTATGCAGCATTATCGACCCATTGATAAATAAACTTATGTAAGGTTACCTTTAGGCACTGTGAGAAACCTGAGGGTATTCTCCCAAGTAAACCCAGAGAATCCCTTATACAGGTGGCCAGGGAAGGGCTCTCAGATACCATCCTTGGAGGTGGATGAGCGAGGGAGGATCACCTGGGTAGGGGATTCCGGGGTTGTGCTCGAAGGAATACCCCAGGTGAGACGCAGTATTATTCTGAAGAAGAAGGTGAGGAGGACGAAGTCCCTGAGGTTTTTGTAGGCTGTACCACATCTACCTCCCTTACACCCAATGAATCTCCCGTGTATAAATACAGTGACCCGTCCGTGTATGGTAAATCCCCTAGGAACCCAAACTCTGTTGCACTCGGAAACTACATCTCCCAGAATCCCTGTTTTCCTGTGTCCTATCTGAATACTCCCAGTCTACGTTGACAAAACACCACTGTTCCCCCGATTCATTTCACAAACTCTACCAAACACACCTTTCCGAGCTTGCAAAACCCCCTAGGGCGAGGGATATAATTTTGTATGACACCTTTTCCCCATCCTGCTTAGCAGGATAGGTAGAAACTCTAACCCCCCTCTTTCTGACACAAACACTTTCTTACACCATGAAAACGAAACAACGAAGTAACACCAAAGCTGTTTACCTGACATGTCCCGACACAAGAGTCAGGCAGAGTGAGGCAATTGACAATAACTATACACACCTGATGGCCCTTTCTCCTCCCCACAGGGATAAAAGGTGGAGCACGAGACCACACTTTGAGCAAGGCAGATCGCATGACGAGTCAGCAAATCAATTTTCTTCTATTTTCTGTATGTGTTAGGCCATTTATATGCTCCTCTACCTCCAACTCACTCAGGGTCAGTCGTTTTTCTAAGAAACGAGCTGGGGGTAGATCTCTGTCTTCGGCCTCCCTCTGGAACAGCCTCCCTGCAACTCTAAAACTTGAGGAGAACCATCTCCGGTTCCGGAAGCACCTCAAGACCTTCCTCTTTTCTTCTGCCTTCGCTCCCCCTCTTCCCTGCTGATCTCTCATGGCACCGTGCACCTGGCCACCCTCTGTCTTTTGGGCACAGGTACCTGCTCATCCTGCCACCCTCCCGCACTGCCTCCGGGCCACCCCTTGCACTGGGGTCTGTATCTGTACCCATACAGCCCCCCCTTTTTTTCTTCCTGCACTTATCAGACCTACCCTGTCTGCTGCCTTAAACCTAGCACTTGCAAATTGCTGGCTGCATTACCACTGTTTGTTGCCTTTATCATTTATTTATTGTTATTTATCTGTTTCTCCTCTGCTTCGCACTTTCCACCTCTCCCCCCTTCCATGCACTTTTCCCCTCCCCCCTCTCCCATGCACTTGCGCGTTCTCAATGTCACTGGGCCTAGTAAGATCGCTGTTTTGTTCTCCCCTGTTCCCCTCCCTTGCCTTGTCGCGCTCTGAAACACTTTTGTACGAGCGCGATAGAAATAAAATATCAATCAATTCCAGGATGGCAGTTCAAGATGAGGAGAAAGGAAGCTAGAACTGATAGGAGGACAAGGAGAGAAGTGCCCTTGCCCTTTTCGACCCAGACCCACGAAGCGTCTGTGAAAGGAATCATAAGGCAGGGTATAACAACCAGCATGTGGTGTAGCAGATGTCAACAGTGCACAGAGCCTTCCTACACTGATAACCAAAGCATGGAGAGCCACTCTTTACCGTGGTATCGTCTTTAACTCCAAAGACAAGAAACGCCAAGCGGTTCATCACAGATGGTGAGTCGGAGGGAGAACCGATAGTAAATTGAACTATGTTGAGCGAAGGTTGCAAAATGACAATGGGCCTCATTCCGAGTACGGCGCTAACCAATGGCGCTATTAACGCCTTGGTTGACGCCGTACCCGGACCGGCAGCGCCTTGGTGGTTGGCGGAATTACCGCCCCATTCCAAGGTTGGCGGGGCGGTAATTCCCCAATCCCCATTTACCCTTCCCCATTCCCATTCTTGCCCCATAGGGCATAATGGGAGTGGGGAAGGCGTCAATTACGCCACCGTAAATTACGGTGGCGTAATTAACATCAAGGTCCCTTAGCGCCATGGTATTTAACGCCTGCCAAAAGCAGGTGTTAAAAGCACCATGGCGCTAAGGGAACTCGGAGTATGGCGGTAAGGGATTACCGCCACCGCTCTCGTTAGCGGTGGCCGCTATCCCTTACCGCCATACTCGGAATGAGGCCCAATATAAGGTGAAATAAAGAACAAAGACTGTGTGTGTTACCGAACTGTTGAAACGCAGGGAAAGACCAGCTGCAGAGTGGTCCGGTGCCATGTGGGTGCTTAATCAAAAGACTCTGCTTGTTCCCCTTTTGTTAAAACTACAAATGCCAAAGGGCCCTAGGAGAGCCCGCCGTAAGAGGTCATACAAGAGTCGAGTAAAAACCCCTTGTACAGTCAAACGTTTTTGACCCACAACCTAAAGAGAAAGTTACTGGGGGCTTTAAAAGAAAACCTGACTGGGGGCTTTAAAGGAAAGCCTGACTGGGGGCTAAAATCCGGACTGGAGTAAAGTGAATAAAAGCTAAGGTAAATGTGAACCCGACTGAGAGATGCCTGCGAAATAGGGTGGTTAGTAACACCCAGAAAACATTGAAGTAAATGAAGCCTGACTGGGGGCTCAGACCCGGATTTAAGCAGGAAAGGAACCTAAGGGGTCTAGCGAATAAAGGCAAGTGTGAACCCGACGGAGGGATGCTGAAAGAAAGCTAGGGGAAGGAAACCCACTTTTCTAATGAGATGAGAAGATCATGAACTGTGTTATAATGGCAAGGAAGAACCCACTTAAGAGATGTTTAGAGTGAATTGATGGTCTGAGACCGACCGAGGGAGGCCATCGCAACAAAGAGGAAAGCTAAGGGAAGTAAATCCTGCACTGTGATAAAGCAAAGTGAATTGTGTAGCTAGCAAGCATGAACCCGGCTGAGGGGTGCCTACAAAATGGGGTGACGCACGATAACCCCGGGAGCATTGTGTTGACCCCCAGCTGAGGGATGTCCACAGTGAAAGATTGTTTAAAAAGACATTCCAACTCCTGAATACTACAGGTGAAATTATTAGGAGTGAAGAAGCCGTAGTGATCCCAAAGGACGGAGGCTAACACTCAAGAAGGATTGGACCCCGGTTGAGTGGAATCCGGGGTGAAGCGTTATCACCCATCGTAAAATATTAAGAAGAGGAACTTTTTATTTTGTTATTTTGATACATCAGGCTCTCGAGGCAAGAGACTTTGTTTAAAGTGACTTGACCACCCAAGATCCTGATATTGCTGAGAAGAACAGTAGTAGCCTTGTGCTGGAAAAGCCCAGTTGTGTGCTATGCTCAAGAGGCCCATCTTGCCCCATGCTAAAAACGTGGGAAAGGGAGTCCTCACTATACCATCCTGACCTATCATTATTGAGAAGACTTATTTCTTTTCTTGTGAACACTATCCCACACTATTTTTGTAACTTAGCTGTAAGGACTGGCAATAGTTTTGTTTAATTATAGGCCCTTTATATTTGACAAGACGCCACTAGGACTGCTTTATTATTATTTGATGGTCGAAGCTTGCTCCCATCTTAGATTTAGGTTTAGATTAGGTGTTTTCTCACCCATTTATACAATTTAATAAACACCCTTGAACTGTGATCACTTGTGTATGTCTTTACTGTTGCCACCATGAGATACTTACAGCACCCCGCCCCTTTTTTTCTCTGATTTAGTTATTTACCTCTGTGCCTAAAGGTTTTTTTAAGCACACCTACCCCCTTTATTGTTATGTTATGTTATGCATACTTGTAGAGCACACGTACACCAGAGGCATCATAGCGCTAAGGATACAGCAGGAATGGCTAAAACCAAAAGGCCCAGCGACTAAAACGGTGAGTCTTTAACAAACGTCTGAATTGAAGACGATTCTCAGTGGCTATGAGAGAAAGCGGTAGAGGGTTCCACAGTTTGGCTGCTGATATCCTAGTTAACCGAAAGTGAGGAACTGAGATCAGACGGCATTCTGGGAGCGCAATGGGCGCCCCGGGACATAGGGTGGAAATGTATCCTGTAGATATTCTGTGCCCTGATCATAAAAAGCCAGATAACTATACAAAGTGACTTAAAAGAATTACGTTTAGAAACAGTCAGCCAGTGCAAAGAATGAAGTGTTGGTGAAATATGGGAACCGTAGGGAATGTCAGCAACCACACGTGCAGCCGAGTTTTGGAGAAGCTGGAGACGGTGAGTAAGAAACATTGGTTGTGCAAGAAAAAGAGAATTACAATAGTCAATGCGACTCAGAACAAGGGAGGCAATGACTGGAGGCCAAAGATGGGAGGGAAAAATGGAAGAACCTATTGAAGCTCTTTTAGCTGGAAATGGCCAATCTGGCAGATGGAACTAACTTGCGCCGCAGTGGACAAGGAGGCGGACATTTTAAAGCCAAGATTTTTCCCTATAGACACTGGAGTAGGGAAATGGCAAGATCTGAGTGCCAAAAAGAAGGGGTCCAGAAAGAAGAAGGAGATGAGGAACAAGAGGACAGGAGGGGTGGAGGGGCAACCACTGGAACGTCAGTCTTGTCCACATTCAATGTAAGCCAATTGTTACTCATCCAACATCCGACCGCCGCCAAGCAACTCCTAAGCTTAGATGCTTTATCCAGCTGAGAAAAATTAAGCCGGACGATAATTTGTGTGTCATCAGCATTATTATTGTTATGATGGTATTTATTGAGCACGGATCTCGCTTCGAGAAGCAACAGAGCGCTTTACAGAGGAATAAACCAATACAGATACATAATGGAGTGCTTTCCAGAGGTGTACAACATTACAGAGCCATAACGGAGCACTTTTCAGTGGTAACAACAGAACAGATATACAGCGTGGGTAGGATACATAGGAGTAGCAGTGGAGGCCATAGAGGTGGTTGGACAAGAGGCTGGAAGTAAACATTGAATAACATAGGGGGCACATCCGAGCCCTGGGGACCCCACAGGTTCTCCAAGAAGGCCTTGACATGGGGAGGGGGGAGCCAGTCCCCATGGGCTGGTTGTTTCCTTGAACTCAAGCATGACAAAGTTGTGTGTACGCCACCTTTTGCCATGCGCTTTTGCACTCCACCGTGCAAAGTAGATAAATGCTGCCTGGCATGATTGCAGGCCCAGCAGTGTTTACTTTTAATTGTGAGCCATGCACGCATGGCAAGCAGCGCTCACAATTACAATTAAACCCTGCCTGACATGCGAGCATGTCGGGCAAGGTTCAATTTCAATTGTAAATACTGCTTACCAAGCACGCATGGTAAGCAGTGTTCACAATTACAATTAAACCCTGCCCGACAAATGCTCCCTGCTATGCGAGCATGGCAGGCAGCATTTACAATGGATCCCTATGAGGTCTGCCTGCTTTATGCTAGTGCATAGAGCAGGCGGACACCATAGGGATCTCCAGCATTTGCGCCGGCATGAAAATCTATGCTAGCACAGATGCTGGAGCATTTGTGTGGTGATGAAGGAGGCAGGTGGCAGAAATCCTCTCCATCATACAAATGACTGAAAATGTGCTGTGGCATGAGTGGAAGGTGTTAGGGCCTTACTCAAGGCTTTTACGCCTTCTATTTACTTTACCCTTCTATTTACTTTACGACACATAGGAACATGAGCTCCACTAAATGGCGTTCAGGACACACTATGGATTTTCTTGGTATACCAGACTTTCTGGACAGTGCATCAGCCAGGATATTCTTAATACTGGGCATATAGGTCAGAAAAAAATCAGATTGGTCAAGAAGTATAGCCAACGTGCTTGTCTGTTATTGTGGCATTACATGTGCTGTAGAGTCTGAAGATTCTTAGGATCTGTTCAAAATTCCACTGGATCTAAGGCTCCAAGGAGTAAATGCCTCCATTCTTGACAAGCATGTTTCAAGGAAAGAAGCTCATGCTACAAAACTGAATAGTGTTCCTCACTACTGATAAATGTCCTGGAAAGGGGTGCTATCGGGGGTTCCAGGTTTTCAGACTTTTTCTGCAATAGCACAGCTCCAATAGCTGTTTCGGAGGTGTCTGCCTGTATGATAAGAGGGCGTTTAGTATCAGGTTGACAGAGTATAGGCCCTTGGGTGAGGGCCTGTTTCAATGCTCAAAGGGATACTACTTCTGATGTCCAAAGAAATTGAACCCTTATCTGTAGGATATGAGTCAGAGGCTGCACACATCCAGAGAAGTTAGCAATTAACTTTCTGTAAAAGTGAGCCATGCCCAAAATATGTTGTACCTGTTTCACGGTTCATGGAGCTGGCGACTCGCTGATGGCTTGTTCTTTATGTGGGTCCATTGCTATTCCATCGTCTGAAAGGATGTAACCCAGATAACAGGTGAAAGGAGCTTCAAACATGAATTTCTCTGGTTTTGCATAAAACGTATTGTTCCAAGATGTTGCAGAACCTGGATGACATGAGCTGTGTGGTGTTTATTGGTGCTTGAATAGACCAGTTTCTCGTTCAGATACATAATGACTGAACAATATATATCTGTGGAGACCTTGGACCTCATCACGGGTCTCAGGTTTGACAGGTTGATCAAGTACAGTGTCTACACAACTAGCCCCACTAGCCCACTCCTCACCTGATGAATCTGTTGGAGACGCAGTAGAACTTTCCTTCTTCTTTTCTCTCCACATGGTTTCGATCTTGTTCTTGGATTTGAAGATAGAAGGACGGGCTCACCTGGAGTCCACTTTGCCAAAGAGGTTATGTGCACGGCAGCGGGGACTCCAGGGAGCCCACCCCAAACCAGGGAAAAACCGGATGAAAAAACCCTGGTAGATCTTGTTATGGGTGGTAGTTGATGTAGTCCGTAGAGGAATCCAGAAAGAGTGAAGGCAAGAGTAGTATAGCCTACAAGTACCAAAATGCACTGGTTGTTGTTGTAGTTGGGGAATGCCTGTTGTCCGGGTAGAGATCCAGTTGGCGTGCGGATAACACGTGGATATAGTGGTACACAAGGGAAGAACTGTGTGTCGGGAGCACTCCACTCCAACGGTACACACCGCTTACAGAAAACAATGAAAGCTGGGGAACCACCCAGCGCGGGAAAGAGTACAGCAGTAGCAGGAAGGGCGGAGAGAGATGCAAACAGGTTACGGCGACAGATGCTGCACAAGCGGAGAGGAAAACAGTTCAGACCGGAAGGAGGCAAGGAGCCGTTTGAGTGGGACGCAACCCACTAACAAACGACCAACAAGGTAGGCAGAAACCGGGAAGGGAACACAAGAGGGAGCGAAAGCAAACTTACTCGCGGGAACAAAGTAAGGAAGTTGCAACGCACAGGTGCTTCTCATCTGCTGGTCTTTAAGGCGGCTGATACTGGAAGACTAGAACGCGCTGTGCGTTGCATGGAATAATTCAGTCCTTCTTCCATATCGACCATCTACTCCATACTTTCCATGGGCGATATGTGACAACGAGTTCGGCGCAGTGGTAGAAAAGCGATGGTAATGCTATTAATGCTGCATTACCGCTCTGCCCAATCCTGAGTTTGGGCGTAAAGTCGCCAGAGTTACCTCCAACTCTGAGCTGCAGGTAAATCTGGCGACATATCACCCATATTTAGCGCAATTAGCGCAGCACTAATTGCGCTGAAAATGCCCCATAGAGTCCTGTGGGACGCTATAAAAATTGGGACTTAAAGCCTTGCCGCAACTCGGGACCCGGGGCTAACAGTGCCAAACAGAGTTGCAGTAATGCTATTTGTATTGGGCGGTTTCCCAGTGGATTTACCTCCGGGATACCGCCCAACTTCTGATGAGGCTCCTTCATCTATAAACCTTTAAAACACGGTTGGGACATTAGTTAGTCTGAATGGCATCACCCTCGCAGAGGTACTTGTAGAGGCCAAACGGTGTTCGGAAGTCCGTTTTCCACTCATTGCGTGGTCTGATACGTATCGAGTGATAGACGCCTCAAAGATCAAGTTTGGTGTAGAACTTGGCTGATCAAACAGGCTCTGGCATTTCCGTGATAAAAGGAAGCAGATACTTGTTTTTTCAGGTTATCAGATTTAGGCCTCTGAAGTCAAGACAGGGACAGAGCTTGGTTATGTCCTTCTTTGGCACAAAAAAACAAATAGGCCCCTCCTGAGGCTTTGGATTCTGTGATGGTTCTTATTCTAAAATGTGCATAGTGCTCTCTTTCCAGGTTCTGAAAGGATATACATCCTTCCAAAGGAATTGTAGTATTGAGAAGTAGATCAATCGTACAGTCTTCTGGTCGAATAGGTGATCATGCTTGTTCTTCAGGTTCTCTTAGCACAACGTAGAAGTAAGACTAATGCTCAGTTATAACATTCAGAGTGGCAACTATGGTGTTCTTCTGGTCTTGTTCTTCGCTAAGAAGTCGCAGTAAACGGTTTTCAGTGCATGATTCTGTACCCAAAAATATGGTTCCTGCCTTTCAATTAATATACAGGTCACACCTTTTCAGCTACAGCAGTGAAGGAGGACAGGAAAATGTACCGTTTGGATCAAATTGAATATCACACATTTAGTATGCCATGAGATGGTCATGTTTAAAGGTGCAGTTTGGAACCTTATCCAGCCAGATATCAAGGGTCTGCCATCCAAGCCCTCCACTGTTTGTTCTCTGGCCTTGGCCTCAGTGGTATCTAATGACGTTGGACCTATTGCTGATCCATAAGTACCCCGACAGAATCAAGGCTGCTGCCGTATACATAATTTCTCCGGTCTTGGAGAAGGTCAGGAGTATGTGTATGGTCAATAAGGTATTGTTGATTGCAAACTGGGGCTTCTGTTCTCCTCCCGGACCTTTGCTCCATCTAACGGCTCGAGAACCTGTTTCAAGTTCCCCTTCCCGGGATATAAGGCAATTACAGACAATATGACCCCTTTTCCACAGTACATACAAAGCCCCTGTGAATGTCTTCTCCAGAGTTCTTCATCTCATAACGGACCTCCAGCAGTGCCGATCTGCATGGTATGAGGGGTCCGAAATGCGAGACAGACTTTGAGGAATCAGAAATGTGATGTAGACAACTTTGTAAAGGTTTTTCAAAAGGTGACATTTTATTATCTCAAAAGGTTGGATAGATGCCTCACTATCCCTACCCTGATGAGGATTTCCCTGCCAATCAAAATAAACTATAGGAAACACTCTAACAAAAGGTTTTTGTCCCACACACTTATACATATAAAAAACTTAACAAGGTAATGTATGGCTGTTCAAATATAACAGAAATAACAGTTAAGTTCACAACATGGCAACTGTCTTTCTTGATAATCTAGGTGAATTTCCCTTCCCCAGATTCAAAAAGGATCTTGTTCAGCAGTACCTAAAAGAAGGATAAATAAATCCTGTCTCTTAACACAGTTCCAAAAAACTTCCTTTTGTTGCAAGTTAAACTCTGCTAACAGTTCACAATGTTCAACCAGTTTTTCCTCTTCCCATTTCTGATAAGTAGTTCAATACAACTTATCATGAAACTAGAATATTTCCATAGTTCGTTAGGCTCAACGACAATGTCTTTGTCCGGGTGATTCTGCAATAGTTCACAAAATACAATAGTGGTTCTGCCACTTCTTCTTCAGCACGTTGCACCACACCACAGTACTTCAATGATTTCCACCTTGTCCGCTCACCTGCCAGGTCTACTACTACAAGGTCCTTTGCCCTGGTGTACTCCCCTGCCAGGACACATGAAACTACTAACTAGTACAACTAATTCTGTGGTAAAGGGTTGTTTCCAACAATTCAGCAATGTATTTTGCTTCTCAACATCAGGTTGTACTACTTCTGGGAAGACAAGCAACATGTTGGTGCTGTTTATTACACACTTGTGATTGCCACATGCAATGCAGATTATGCTCCACTCCCCCTAAATATCTTCTGTCAGAAGGTGACCCTTCCTGACACTCTTGTTTTTCCACTTCCACATCAACCAACTGCTGACAATGGTTTTTTCTCACTCTTACTCTCCTTTGGCTTTGACAAAGTGGGTATAAGCCAGTTCCTCTTATAGCCTAATTTACACACTGGCAATACTATTTACAAACGCCTAGATACTTAATTGCCCTCTATTGGCTTTGGCAATGTTGGTTCTTTATAACTTGGCTCGATATTATTCTCTTTTGACTTTGGCAATATTTGTTTGTATTGGTTTCTCCTAATATTTCCCTCTCTTGTTGCTGGAAAATTTTTCGACCCACACAAATACAATCACACCCTTCTGGAGTGATTATTAAGTTCTTATTCTGCCACCTTCTCCTTTTTGAGTCAGTTTGGTTTGCAAAAGTATTATCAGTCTGCTTTATATCAGTTTGGTTTTCAAAATAACGTTTCTTTTGCAACTTTACTCTCTTTATATTAATTTTGTGGTTAACGTACCCCGACTTGACCAGTGGGTGGTCACGGAGCGCTCTGGTGTCACAAGCTATTAGTGCATTCACTGGGTCTGGTGTGCACGCCCGTTCACCTCTCTGCTTCCAGGTCCACTGTTTCTGCTGTTTCTGCTTTCCTGCTCAGCACAGCAAACTGTCCTTCTCTTCTTTCGGTGGCCCGCGCCAGTCAATAAAAGAGCTCTCCTAGCTCCCACGGCTCTCTGGTGCTCACCTACCACCGCAGCGCAACTGACAATGGGGGAAGCTTTTAAATTTTGCGCTCCCCGTTGCACAACCTCTGCAGCTGTGGTCCTCAGGGGGGAAAAGCTGTTAAATTCCTGCAATCAAGGTCTCGGATAGAAGAGACCCTCTCAGGACTGGCATCCGTTCGACACACAATGGTGGTCCAGGTGTCTCTGCTCTTCTCTAGCTTCTGTTTCTGCTGCAACGTGGAGGTACCACAACTACTTCACCTCCTGCTACTGCTCTCTATGGCTTGCACCTGAGGGGGCTTTTTTTGCCTCGCAGTCTCCCTCAGGTGTGGGTCATTAACAACCTTTGGCTGCAACTTGCAGTCTCATGCCTCTACAGCCCACTTCTTCGTCCCAGTACTTTTGGCATTGTGGGACTTGAAGTCCCCAATGATCAAATCATCTTTTCTAATGGAAATAACATTACCAGATTAATCTATTTTCTTAATTATATTCCCTAAAGGAGTATCCTAAGGATTCAATTAAGGATTTGGCTTTACAGAGAAACAAGGGTTTTCAGAATCTAAATTGTTAATACTTAAAGACTCATCTCTGATACTCCCCTGGGGGTCATAGGAGCTCTCACCTCTATGAATGTCAGTGACTTTAAAAGGGGGTTTCTCGCTCCCAATGCATAACTGGTTATCAATGTTTTCACCCACATTAATATATGTAACTTTGGGAAATAAAAGCTCTCTCTGACAGCAAACCATCACATATTCCCACCCAACAGAGTCCTCCTGTTACCCCGGGGCCCTTCTGCTCCCAGATGATCCTCCTGGCTAATACCAACCACCGGGTCTGGATCAGGAGGCGGCTGCCTTCCCCTGGCCACTTGGGAGGAGACTTTAGGTAGGATCTTTGTGAGGACTCAGCAGGATTCATAACAGGACACATAGGTATAGTTTGCTCACAAGTCATCATTTTATAAAATAAGGGGTGAGACAAACGCCTATCTTTCCCTAGCCTAACAAGGATTTCCCAACCTAACCAAGGCTAAAGGAAAATGACCTAATGTCCAAATGTATCTGTCCCTCACACTAATACATACAACATAATCATATAGGAATTATTTGGCCTTTTAAACTACCCAAAATAACATATAAATTCAAACACAAAGGTTATAAACAGGAATCTTTGTTAGCAGGGTTGGATCCCCGTGCCCTGGATCAATTCACGATTTTTCAAACCAAAGTTCAATTTCAGGAAAGTTATTTTCTCTAGCCAAGTTCCACTCAAGGTACAATGCAAAGTTCTTTTCATTCAATATGCCCTTCACTTGGCAAAGTGCCTATCTTAGTTCCAAAGGGTTTCTCAGAGTTAAAGACAATTGTTAAGGTTTCCACAACCTCCTGCTTGGCAAACCAAGAGACTTTCTCTTCACACATCAAGTCAGAAGTCAAATATAAGTGTTCTTTTCTCTGAAGACCAATCACTTTTTAATACATCGTATTTCTCCTTTATAAGCAACACCTCAGTCAGGATGGTTCACTCAAAAAGATATACTTTAGTCAGGATGGTTATACAACAGTTCATCAGAACACAGTACTGCAATTGCCACTGCTTTTCTACCACATTCACAGTACTTCAAATTATCTTATTCCTGGTACACTCGCCTGCCAGGACTAACTAATCTTTGTCCATTACCAGGTTTATTCGCCTGCCAGGATAAAACTCCTACTACTACAACTTGTACTCTGTGGTAAGGCTTTTTTCCAAATTTTCCACACTTTAATCCACAATGGGGAGAGTGGAACCAGCAACTTCTTCTTGGGTTAGTCTTTTGACTTTTGACACAAGTGGCTAACAGCTTCGTCAAATTGCCTTAATGTTACTTCTCAGCTTTATTTGTCTTTGGCGATGCAGGTTACAATATCTCCTTATTGGATATCCCTCTTTAGGAAAGTTGTGTTCCATTTGCTTTACTAGTGCCCCACTTTGGTTTTTGTAATGCAGGTGACAATATTCCCCTATTTGTCATCTCTTAATAGGAGAGTTGTGCCCAGTTTGCTTTCATTCAAGTGTTCGGTATTCAAAATGTTCATTATTACCTAGCTGTCTCCCTCGGAGCACTCCTGGGTCACATGCATCAGGCCAACTCAGCAGTATGTCATGGTGTCTCTTTCTGACTCGCCGGTACTGCGTCTTCGTTCATCTGGACCTCCTCATCATTTGGCAGCTGTCAGTCTTCCGCTGCTCATGCTGACCGTCAATGGAGCTTTCATAGCTATGTATACTCTCCGGTGAAAACCTTACACCAGAGCAGGTCACAGGCACAGAGATATTCTCTCTCCCTTAGGGTAGCGGGCTGCAATACTGCTTCCTGCTGTGAGTTGTAAGGAAGGCATGGTATCAACAGTAAGACAGACACAAGTGACCACAGTTCAAGGGTGTTTATTGAACTTCAAAAAGAGTTTGATAAACGCCTATATAATCCTAAATCTATAGATGGGAGCAAGCTACGGCCATCAAATAATAATAACGCAGTCCTAGCGGTGTCTTGTCGGAATAAAAGGGCCTATGCTAATAAACCTATTGCCAATCTTTACTTCTAAATACAAATAGTGTGGGAAACAACGTTCAGAAAAAGAAAGAAGTTTTTCACAAAATTATATGTCAGGATGTCTAGGTCGTTGGCCTCCCTTCCCCACGTTTTCAGCATGGGACAAGGCGGTTCACTCGAGCTTAGCACAGCTTCTGGCTTCTCTAGCATAAGGATGCAGTTCAATCATTAGCATCAGGGCCTTCTATGCCCAAGTCCCTTTGCCTTCCAAAGTCTCTTCATTCAGAGGGCCTCATGCGAAAAGAACAAGTTACTCTCTTACCTGGTAACGTTCTTTTGATGGGATGGTCCAACGACGTATTCCATATCTATGACAGTAATCACCACAGCTGTGCTGCTTCGGAAAATTTTCGGCGTCTGCGTCCTGCGTCGATGACGTCAATACGCTGTCCTCGAGGGCCTCCGTCGAGCCAAAGTCACTGGATTTTATAAGTAGGACGCACAGTAGCCTCAGTTGTAGTTTTTTCCCCAGAACGTGTGGTACCAAACCACTGCCAGTATGACCACAGAAAGCCTTGCGGAAACGTAAGCTGCAATCGCATAAGAAATTCTGTAGCGGGGCAGGTAGGTAGGGAGCGATATAGAATAGGTTGTCGGTCCATCCCATCAAAAGAACGTTACTAGGTAAGAGAGTAACTTGTTCTTCGAGGGGATTGGGTCCTCCGACGTATTCCATATCTATGTCAGACTCCCAAAGCAGTACCAACGTATGGAGGAGGGAAAAAGAATTTAGAATGCCCAATCAAATTGCAGAGTAAAGGACAGCCTTGCCAAAGGCCAGATCCTGCCCATGGATAGAATCTAGGGAATAGTGTCATACAAAAGTATGGACCGAAGCCCATGTGGCTGCTTCACAGATGCTACGAATAGGAACATCCCTCTGCAGGGCAGTAGAGGCAGCCATACCCCTAGTAGAATGGGCCCGTAAGCCTACCGGAGGGTCCTTACCCGCCAGGCGGTAACATTCAAAAATTGCCAAGATAATCCATCTAGACAAAGTCTGCTTAGTAACAGCTTGTCCCAAATGCCTTCCAGCGTAACCAATAAAGAGCTGATCGTCCACTCTGACCCGGGACATGCGTGAAATGTAGAAACGTAAAGCTCTCCTAGGATCCAACCTATGGAGCCTCTCCTCTTCCTTACCAGGATGTGGAGGAGGATAAAATGACGGAAGAATAACCTTATGGCTTAAATGAAAATCCGACACCACCTTCGGAAGAAAGGAAGGAAGGACGAACCCTAAGGACAACCCTGTCCTTATGAAACACAGTGAAGGGTGGCTTACCTGAAAGTGCCTGCAACTCACTCACGCTGCAAGCGGAAGTGACCGCAACTAAAAACACAGTTTTAAGGGTTAACAGTCAAAGGACAAGAATGTAAAGGCTCAAACGGAGCACCCATAAGGAATTTCAGAACAAGGTTCAACTCCCAACCAGGCATCTGGAAAGGTGACGGCGGAAACACATTAGTGAGTCCTTTGAGAAACAGAGAAATTAAAGGAATTTTGAAATAGGAACACTCCTCAGACGAGCGCTTAATTATAGACAGCGCCGCCAGGTAACCT
Organism: Ambystoma mexicanum; assembly: GCF_040938575.1. Taxonomy (NCBI): domain Eukaryota; kingdom Metazoa; phylum Chordata; class Amphibia; order Caudata; family Ambystomatidae; genus Ambystoma; species Ambystoma mexicanum. The sequence goes on along the minus strand of NC_090938.1, from coordinate 492,705,105 downwards.
TAAACAGTACCCACTTGTAGGCCCCTGTGGGTCAAAAAAAGCAAAAAAGACAGAACCACAGGAATGTCACATGAAAAAGTATCCACATTCTTAACCATGCACCAGTTGCAGAACTTTCTCCAACGGCAACGGTACAGGGACTTTGTTGCCGGCCATCTGGCCGAAAGCAACACCTCCATCACGTCTTCAGGGAGGTCCCAATCCTTATACCACAACCTTTCAGAAGCCAAGCGTGAAGGTTGAGGGATCCGACCTCTGGATGGAGAACCTGACCCTCCTCCCGTGAGAGCAGATCATCTTGGTAGGGAAGACGACGTGGAGGGCAGATGGACAAGTCTAGAAGGTCCGGGTGCCACGTCCTCTTGGCCCAAGCCGGAGCAATGAGGATCATCCGGGAACCGAACCTCTGTAACCTCTGCAGCACTTGTGGGATGACGGGGACTGGAGGAAATGCGTATAGCAGCGGGAAGGACCACTCCACCACGAACGCGTCCCCTAAGGCTCCTCTTGGAGGAAATTCCCGCGAGCAGAACCTTTCGCACTTCCGGTTGACACTGGAGGCGAAGAGATCCACTTGAGGGGTCCCCCAAAGGGCGAAGATCTCCATGAGAATCTCCTGAGCCAGCTCCCACTCGTGAGAGATCACGCTCTGCCTGCTCAGAGCGTCCGCCGTCGCATTTTCGTCTCCGGCTAGATGAACCGCCGAGATGGAAACTTCCTGCTGGATGGCCCAGAACCAGAGCTGCATCGCCTCCCTGCACAGAGGAAGTGACCCTGCCTCCCCCTTTTTGTTGAGGTAGTGCATGGCCACTGTGTTGTCCGTCAGAATCAGGACATTCTTTCCTCGCACAGTCGGCAGAGAAGCCTTCAGGGCAAGCCTGACGGCCCTCAGCTCCAACAGATTGATATGGAGTCTGGACTCCGACGGAGACCAACAACCACTGACTGTCAACTCGTTGGCATGCGCTCACCATCCCGTGAGGGATGCGTCCGTCACAATCGTTACCTCCGGCCAGGGTAGCCAAAATGGAGCCCCCTTCATCAGATTGCCTTCGACGGCCCACCACAGAAGGTCCTGGGAGACCGAGGGCGGCACCTGAACGGGGTCCGACATCCTGCCGGAGGACTGTGACCAGTGCATCTTGAGGGCCCATTGCAGAGATCTCATCTGCAACCTGGCCTCTGGCACCAGAAGAATGCAGGATGCCATGAGGCCGAGCAACCTCAAGAACTCGAACGCCAGGAGACTCATGGGCGTGTTGAAACTTGTGCACCATCTGCTGAATGTGATGAGCCCTCACCTGGGGAGGAAAACACTGCCCCAGGGATGTGTCGAGCACTGCTCCGATGTACTGGAGTCGCTGGGTTGGCGTCAAATGGGACTTCTTTAAATTGAGGGAGAAGCCCAGCTTGTGAAGGGAGTGGCAGGTGACGGACAGATGATCCAGGACTTGCTCGGGAGAGCACGCCCTGATCAACCAATCGTCCAGGTAGGGGTAGACGTGAATCCCCCCTTTCCTGAGATTCGCTGCCACCACCACCATGAGTTTGGTGAAGACCCTCGGGGAGGAGGTCAATCCGAACGGCAGGTGCCGAAACTGAAAGTGCGAGTCTCCAACCGCGAACCTTAGGTACTTCTTGTGCTTGGGATGGATCGGCACATGAAAGTAAGCGTCCTTGAGGTCGAGAGACACCAACCAGTCCTGAAGTCGAAGGGCCTGGAGGACTTGAGAAAGGGTAACCATCTTGAACTTGTCCTTCCTGAGGAGCTTGTTCAAACCGTGCAAGTCCATGATGGGTCTCAATACCCCGTCTTTCTTTAAAATCAAAAAATAAGGGGAATACCATCCCTTGTTCCTCTCCGCTACAGGCACCAGTTCTAAGGTGCCTTTCTCCAGCAGGGACTGAATTTCCTGCGCAAGGAGCGGATCAGGACACTTCAAAGAGAGATTCCCTGGTGGATTGTCGTGAGGCCTCTGCCGGAAAGGAAGACAGTAGCCGTGGGCTATGATCTCCAGAACCCACACATCTGAAGTAATGGCACGCCACTCTACAAGATGCTGCGCCAGCCTTTGTCATGAACCATCGAACTCGCCCCTTCTGGGCTTCCTGGTCCCTGTCACGTTGGGCCTTACACTCCATAATACTACCAACATGGCGGCAAGCTCAGCATGCTGCTCGCCAGTCTTCACGTTCTACGCAGCGTCCTCTATAAAGAAGCCACACGCCCACGGCCCTGCGCGTCTCAACGCTGCTACTAGCTGTGATCGGACGTGTGTTCCGAACTTTCTTTAGTGCTACTTGCTATCCCCTGGCCCCTGGATTCCCTTCTTTCGACTTCTTCCCTCTTTTCTACTTCCCGGAATCTCTGTGCCGCTTCTGCGCGCCCCCAACACCTTCTTAAATACTCCTGGAGTTTCCCGTGATCCTGGATATCGAAGCTGAACGTAATCTGGAAGCCGAGGACGGCCGAGCGGGCTTATTTAAGTCCCGAACCATACGAAAGAAGACTCTACCAAAGGAGGACATCAGGCAACATAGACAGGTGAGAAGGGGGGAAACCTGTGACAGATTGAGACGCCACCTGACCGAAGTCGATACAGACATGGAGGCAGCCATCCAGGATCTTATGCGTGGCATGCAAGAATTATCGACCGAAGTACAGAACTTGAAAGCGGAGAACACCGCGCTGAAACAATTGGTACTCTCACGCGACTCTGCCTCAAAGGACAGCGTGCTATTGGGCGGCATTGTTGACAAATATGACGGCTGTGCAAAAACCCTCCGAGGATTCCTGGATTCTTGTTTGGTCCACTTTACTTTTAAACCTTATTATTTTTCCACCCACAGGGCTAAAGTGGGCTTTATTATTTCTCACCTCTCCGGGAATGCCTTTGCCTGGGCCACCCCATTAGTTAACACCAGAGATTCTCTTTTGGATGATTATGATGGATTCATGCAAGCACTAAAAACTATGTTTGACTGCCCAGAACAGGTCTTTAGTGCTCAAGAACGTTTACTCGATTTCCAGCAAGGCTCTCAGGACATGCTCACCTACATAACTTGATTCAAGCAATTGGCTAAAGAAGCGGGTTGGCCTTCTGAAGCTTGCTTCACCCTCTTTCGAAGAGGGCTAAATGAAGATGTTAAGGATGAATTAGCCAGGGTAGCACGTCCTAGTTTTTACCAGGCACTTATGGATCTTGCTCTACAAATTGATTTCCGAATCCAGGAAAGAAAGGCAGAGAAAAGGAAGACCAAGTCAACCATCCAAAAAAATCCTCTTGCAAGCCCTTCAAAATCCGAAGATTCTCCTGCTCCTACAAATGAACCTGAACCCATGCAGCTAGGGGCCTTCCGTGGACCCATATCCCCCCAGGAAAGGCTGAGAAGGATCCATACTGGCTTATGTGTTAGGCTCACCTGGACCCCACAGGGGTGTCGATCGGACCCGGACAGCTGCGGTCTCCTTCAACGTGATGCGTAGTGCAGAGATGACTGTCTGGACTGGCCCGCCTAGTCTTGTCTGCTGGACCCGAAGAAGTATTTTCCTGCAGTGGAGACAGGGATTAACCACCTGTGGGTTTTAGTGATGGCCTCCCAACTGTTCTCGCTCTCTCCCACTAATCACCTCCGATATCCCCTTAGTAACCTCACCTTATGTTCGTAAAAGATGAGCTCTCCATCCTGCGTGTCTTGCAGGGGCGCGTAGATACTAGTTACTTCACTGGTTTGAAGGCGTTGGGAGATTTCCGGTAATATTGACTCTGAAGTCCCTGACGGGATTGGTAAGTATCAAGTTCAAAGAGTTCAATGTGCCCGATGTTCACTCTTGTCCCCTTCCTTCCTTAAGTTGCAACTGAGTTCGTGAGACGAAGGTCTCGTAGCTGCTGCTGGCGTTCAGGTAAGAGTCTGTGTTACCCAACGCTGTCCGGTAACTATTGTATGCGTTAACGTGTTGTTTTTCTCCCTCTTTACAGATGCGGCATATGAAAATGTGGAGAGTTATGGAATAATACCGCCGGTGGTAAATCAGGTAAGTCTAGGGTGGTAAGAGGTTGTATTTGTTGATTCCCTTCGCTCACCTTGCTTTTTCTTGTGTCCCCTAGGTGCCGGATTACGGCGAAGAAATGATGGAGACAGTGCCGGATCGAAAGATGCTGTGAGAACTGGTGAGTATGGCGCCGTGCTGGAGCTGGCGAAGCCACGCGTGCAGGACTGATGTACTTTCCAGGTCCGGAGATGAAATGGTTCCGGAATTAGGTGAGGAATTTGAAATAAGTTCATTTTCTAACCTTGTCCTTTTCTTCTTCTTTATTCTAGGAGCTCCGGATTCGAGGCGGGCTTGGCAGAAGACTGGATGCTGGCTGCAGGCACGCGGGCGTGGCAGAAGACTGGATGCTGGCTGCAGGCACGGTGAGCGTCACGCTGCTGGATGCAGAATAACGCGAAGCATGTGCTGCTGTTCGGGTGTGGTTTAAATAGCCTCCAAAGTAGTTCCAGGTAAGAAGTTCCCTAGAGCCACACCCGAGTAAAAAGTAGTCCCTGTAACAGAATAGTCCCATCCAGGCCTCATGTAGGCTTGGACTCTTTAGCAGCATGGTCTGCATCAGATAAGTAAAGTCTATGAGGCTGGCGCCTATGGCGCCAGGACTGATTTCTATGATGAGCCTGGCGCCTAAGGCGCCAGGACTGAACCCAGACAGCCCCTAGCCGGGGCTGCTGAGGTTTAAACAAATGTCTGGATGCCTGCTCCCGGAGCTGAGGGCCTTGGTCCTGATGCCCGGGGGTAGGCATCATGACATTATGCATGTACTTTGCCTCGGACAAGCATTTAGTCAGAGAATGTCCCTTAGCCCATCCACGGCGTTCGGGAAACGCCAGCTCCCGATCCTAGATGGAGCTCAGTTTCGGGAGAGAGATGCAGGCTCCACATCTATACCATCCTTGAACTCTCCTGGACAAACCTCTCTATTAGTCTTACAGGCTTTTCGATCGTCATCTGAGAAGGAATCCTACCCCATTCTGGCACTAGTGGACTGTGGGGCCATGGGAATATTCATAGATCAGGAATGGGTCCTTAAACACCATATTCCTTACGAATTCCGGAACGTCCAGCAACCTGTAGAAGCAAATGATGGAAGACCTCTTTCTTCTGGACCCATAACCCTTCAGACAAAGGAAATTGAGCTTGCTATAAACCATCACCGAGAAAGGATAAAGTTTGACATCATAAAATCTGCCCATTACCCAATGGTTTTGGGAATGCCCTGGCTACAAAAACACAACCCATACATCAATTGGACAGCTGGTTCCCTGTTCTTAGGTTCCGAATTTTGTATGTCCCATTGTCTGCTCCAGGATCCTTCACCGACAACATCAGAAGAACATTCAACAACTCAGCAAGATCCTCTTATGGTCTCCAACATCATCCAGGTTCCTAAAACCTACCAGGAATACGCCAATGTTTTCTCTTCTGCTATTGTCCAAGCCCTGCCACACCATAGGCCTGAGGACTGTGCTATTGAGACTGAAACTTCAGCCGTGGTTCCCTTTGGAAGGATGTTCATCCTCTCTGAACCAGAGAAAAAGGCCCTTCGTGAATACCTAGATACTAACCTAAAAAATGGCACCATACGCCCATCCAAGTCTCCGGCTGGAGCTTCATTATTCTTTGTTCCTAAAAAAGACACCAAAGAACTCAGACCTTGTCTTGATTATCGAGGTCTTAATCAGTGCACCCTTAAGGTTCGTTATCCATTACCCTTGATCTCGGATATCCTGGAAGCCGTAAGAGGAGCCGTAATATTCACCAAATTGGATCTTATGGGTGCTTATCACTTGATTCGTATTAGAGAAGGTGACGAATGGAAGACAGCCTTCTGAACCCCCTTTGGTCATTACGAATACTTGGTCATGCCCTTTGGACTCTCTAATGCTCCGGCAATCTTCCAACGCTTCATGGACCGCGTGTTTTCGGATATGCTATTTCTTTTCGTCATCGTCTACCTGGACGATATTTTGATATTCTCTAAGGATCCTCTCAAGCATGAAGAACATGTTAAATCAGTGTTACAACAGCTACGCGAACACAAGCTTCTAGCAAAACCCGAGAAATGCCTTTTTCATGTTTCCACTGTTCACTATCTAGGATTTGTCCTTAGCCCAGATGGCATAGGCATGGATCAATCCAAGGTTAAAGCCATACTATCCTGGCCAACTCCGACCTCCGTAAAACAGATCCAATCTTTCCTGCGCTTGGCCAATTTCTATCAGAAGTTTATACCATCCTTCTCCGAGATTGTTCAACCAATCATCTCCTTGTTGAAAAAAGATACTCCCTATCGATGGACCCCAGCCCAGGAGAAGGCTTACCAACGCCTAAAAACAGAATTTACACAAGCCCCCATCCTGGTTCAACCTGATATAAATCGACCATTCCTAGTGGAAACAGATGCCTCTAACTATGCCATCGGAGCAGTTCTGAAACAGGAACTAGATGACGGGCTGGAACATCCTATTGCCTATCTTTCACGGACATTGACCTCCAGTGAAACTCATTACTCAGTCTTAGAAAAGGAACTTCTAGCCATCTGCCAAGCCTTCACCGAGTGGCGTCATTTACTTCTAGGAGCTAAACATCCTGTCCAGGTTCGGACGGACCATCGAATTCTTCAAGTGTTACAGGCCCTGGAATGCAGGAACAGCCGTCAGGCCCGTTGGGCGTTCTTCTTTGCTCAATACCAGTTCCAAATTCACCATGTTCCGGGAACACAAAACGTAATTGCTGACGCCTTGTCTCGGCGCCATGACTATGAACCTCCTGATGACCGAGCATTTCCCAAGATGTTTCCCCACACAATAATTGTAGCCCAGGTGACTAGCCTCCTAGATGAAGTCCGCAGTCAGACTCAATCCTCAGAACTCTGGAAAGGTATCTCGGACAGGAACCAGTGGAAACTGAAGACCAAAGATGGATACTTGTTCAAAGACAAGGCCTTGGTCATCCCAACACAAAAACTACAGCAAAGGATAATAAATCTCTGTCACGATACTCTTTACTACGGGCACCGTGGTATTACCAATACCCTCTGATTAATACAAAGGCAATTTTGGTGGCCTGGAGTGAAAACTGATGTACAAAGGTATATCCAGGCATGCTCTGTCTGTAATCAAAACAAACATGACAACAAGAGACCAGCGGGTTTATTGCAGCAACCTCCATTTCCAACAAGGCCTTGGGAATTCATAGCAACAGACTTCATTGTGGAATTACCACCTTCCAGGGGATACACAACCATCATGGTCACCATTGATTTGTTCACCCATGTGGCCCATTTTACACCTCTGTTTCAACTACCATCCTCGTCAGAACTTGCTGGAATTTTCCTGGAACACATATTCCGACTGCATGGACTCCCTTCCAAGATCATATCAGACAGAGGGCCCCAATACATTTCTCAGTTCTGGAAACATCTTTGCCAAATACTAGGAATCCAACGCGCTCTTTCCTCAGGATATCATCCCCAAACCAACAGAGCCACAGAGCGCGTAAGCCAAACCTTGAAACAATACCTCCGTTGCTTCGCTACCAAGGTCCAGGACGATTGGTCCCTCTTAATAACAGTGGCAGAATTCGCCTATAATAATTCGGACCACTCTGCTATTAAGACCAGTCCTTTTTTCTGTAGCCAAGGATTCCACCCTTCGGTTCTACCCTCCATCCTTCCTCATCCTACACCAGTTCCAACAGTCGATTCCTTGATTGAAATGCTCATTAATGTTCAAAGAGAAGCCAAAGAACAATTAGAAAAGGCCAGGACCCAGACCAAACTGTATGCGGATTCCAAACGGAGACCAAGCCCCTCCTACACTATAGGGGATAAGGTTTGGCTGTCCTCGAAACTACTACCACAGCATTTGCGACCAAATAAATTGGCTCCTCTATATTATGGGCCATTCCTTATAAAGGAAATCATCAACCCAGTGGCCTACCGACTCAAACTTCCAGACTCCTGGAAGAAAATCCACCCAGTCTTTCACACGTCCTTAATAAAGCCATATGTTCAGACCTCTCGAACTAACCTTCGGCCCAAACCAGTAATCATCAATGACCAACTGGAGTATGAGGTCTCCAGGATTTGCGATTCTAGATATAGACGTGGCAAACTCCAGTACCTAGTGGAGTGGAAAGGATATCCCCCCAGTGAACGCACTTGGGAACCTATCTCAAATCTAAATACCCCCAGGCTACTCAGAAGGTTCCATCTCATACACCCGGGCAAACCCGGTGGAACGAGTTTCCGGAGGAGGCATGCTGTCATGAACCATCGAACTCGCCCCTTCTGGGCTTCCTGGTTCCTGTCACGTCGGGCCTTACACTCCATAATACTACCAACATGGCGGCAAGCTCAGCACGCTGCTCTCCAGTCTTCACTTTCTACGCAGCGTCCTCTATAAAGAAGCCACACCCCGCGGCCCCGCGCGTCTCTACGCTGCTACTAGCTGTGATCGGACGTGTGTTCCGAACTTTCTCTAGTGCTACTTGCTATCCCCTGACCCCTGGATTCCCTTCTTTCGACTTCTTCCCTCTTTTCTACTTCCCGGAATCTCTGTGCCGCTTCCGTGCACCCCCAACACCTTCTTGAATACTCCTGGAGTTTCCCGTGATCCTGGACATCAAAGCTGAACGTAATCTGGAAGCCGAGGACGGCCGAGCGGGCTTATTTAAGTCCCGAACCATACGAAAGAAGACTCCACCAAAGGAGGACATCAGGCAACATAGGTGAGAAGGGGGGAAACCTGTGACAGCCTTCCCCCAACCGGCGAACCATGGGACATGGCCTCATGGCGGAGCTGAAGCGGCTGCGGCAGTGCCTGAGGGCAAAGAGGCAACTGCCCGAGCGGCCTTGGCAGCTCGAGTACCCTGTTTTCCACCTCTGGCACTTCTACGGGGGCCCCTTTGACTTGCAGCTCCTCTCGATTTACTAAAGGATGAGTAATATCAAAAGGAACCTCCCCTCCATTGCTGTCCCCTAGGACGAAAAGGCAGAGGTTGGCGAACTGCAGCACTCAATGACTTTGCTGCAGCTTTTGAGGTCTACAACCTCTCAAGGCTCTCGTCAGCCTTGCTGCCAAAAAGATGTTCACCATCAATGGGCATGTTGAAGAGCCGGGCTTGCACATCAGGAGCAAACCCCGATTTCTGCAACCACGCAAACCTGTGTATTACGGTGCTAGCCGCCATGGACCGGCTGACACAATCCGCCATGTCTAGACCCGACTGAACGGACTCACAGATAGCATCCTTGCCATCCTGTACAATAGCAAGAAAACCATCCCGTTCTTCCCCTTTGGGAATATGTTCAGCTGCCAATGAAATACAGTTCCACAGAGTGTTTGTGAAACGTGACAAGTCACACACGTAGTTGGCTGCCTGTAAAGCCATACCCCCTGGAGAAAACACTTTCTTCGCCCAGCCATCAAAACGCTTGTCGTCCCTATCAGAAGGGATGGTAGGGTACGACGCCTGCTTAGCTGGGGCCGTAGCTGCCTGCACCACCAAACTCTCTGGAGTGGGGTGCGTGGTCAAGTAACAGGGGTCGCTACTGGCTGGGCGGTATTTTCACGGCAAAGATTTGCTCACTGCCTCTCTCTCCGGGGCAGTCCAAGCCGCTGCCACTCTTCTTTGCAAAGCCATATGGAACGGCAGTACCGGGTCAGTTGGAGGACCTTGGTCGAGGATGTCCGTCAGGTCATCCTGCAGAAAATCCCCAGGTGGCGCAGACCACCCCAAGTATTCCGTGACCCTCAACATAAGGTGCCGGTACCAGGACTCGGCATGGGTGCCAGGCTCAAGCCTACAGAACTCCACCTCCGGACAGGTGTCCAGACCACTGGCGTCGTGCAGCGATTGACGGAGGTCTCTAATCTGGCTATGACCAGACAAAATCTCATCAGGCACCTCCTCAGGCAGCATACCTTCCTCAGACCCCTCAGACCCCTCATCCCCCTCAGAAATATAATCCAGAGGTTGGAAGGAGGGCACAGAAAAAGGGCCAAAGACATTTTTTGCCTTGGCCAGAGCCTTTCTGGGGGGTTCCACCGTGCCACGGGGTACCTCCGACAAAGCAGCCTCGAAAGGCGTCGAGGGCATTGACGGAATTGGCGTCGACGTTGAGCGTGGCGCCGACAACTTTGACGGTGTTGACACAGTCTTCGAGGGCGGAGTCACAAGCATGTCCTTCGACAGCCTAAGCGCCTTTGGCGTCGACGGCTTCCTCAGAGGCGGAGCCTCGAGAGAGTCCCTCGACAACCTCGGCGCCGTAGACGTTGATGTCTTCCTCGAAGACTTCACAGGCTCCGACGGTCTCAAGGGCATCGAGGACTGGGACCTGGAACAGGCATGCCTAGAGCGATCAGCCTTGTCTGACCGGGACCTCGAAGGTGCCTGGTGGTCGCAACTACGCTCGAGCCCAGAGCCGTATGAGTGGCGTCCCTAGCACACTCACGGCTGGCGTCTTTCGCCGGCGCGGATGGAACAGAGCCCTGCGACTGAAAAATCGCCTTCATCTCCTGCCAGAACGAATCCCATTCCGCAGGAGTGGAATGCTTGTTGGGACAAGCATCCCGCCGACAGATTAGGACGTGGAAGGTGATGGCGCTTCCGTGAGTGCCTGGAAGAGGCAGAGGCATGGCGAGACCGACTCCTGGACTGAGACCCCCCCGGACACACAATGACGATGCGGAGAGCCGCCCCTCGAATCGTCCGTCGAAAGTCCAGTGGATCGTGACTTCCGGGACTTGGCCACCTTACCCACCGACAGCTTCTTCTTACGCTCCCACAAGGCCTTCTATGTAAGCGACTGGCAGTCGACACAGTCATCTGTATTGTGGTCCTCCCCGAGGCACCAGAGGCAAGCATCGTGCGTGTCCGTCAATGACATCTTGGACCCGCAAACCCGACACTTCTTAAAACACGACCGCGGGGTGGAAGAACCCGAAGACATCATTGTATACACAAACAAACAGGTCCGAAGAACCGAAAGAACAGGATTCAGTAGAACCGAGGCGCGCCGAGATCTCCGAAGCGAACACATTCGCGGAAAAAACAGAACTGAGGCTAGGGCGTCGTGCGTCCTACTTATAACATCCGGTGACGTCGGCTCGACGGAGGCCATAGAGGACAGCGTATCGACGTCATCGACGCAGGACGCAGAACATTTTCCGAAGCAGCACAGCTGTGGTGATTACTGTCATAGATATGAAATACGTCGGAGGACCCAATCCCCTCGAAATAAATGATACGTCCTTTTCTTCTGTCAGATGTTCACAAGTACTCAATCTCTAAGGTGGTTCACTATTCAACCCAGATCTGCTTCAGGCGGGCGCAGATCCTGTTAACACAATGTTTGTCACCTTGGATCCCCCTCATCCGGGCTCAGATCCTCTTGATACAATGTTCGTAGGATATTCTTTCTCGGGTGACTCACGGTTCACCCCGGGTCCCCCTCAGCCGGGCTCATATCCCTTTAAACACAATTAGTCTCCCTCTGCCGGGCTCGGACCAATTTCAATTCCAAATATAACTCTTGACACAACTTTTCTTTAACAAAAGCTTTTAGTTTAGATTAGTTAATCTCCCTCCACCGGGCTCGCACTAACTTCATCTATTTTCTTTATATTCTTACCATCGAAGACTTTCAAATTTGCACATGGTTTGGCTTGACCCGATGCAGGACCACTTCGATTTCAGAACTCCTTTTCACATTTAACATTTGTCATCTTTCAGTTGGATACCCAACAGAGACTAACAAAGACTGTCGGCTGAGCACCCATGTGGTGGCAGACCACTCTGTCTACGGTATCGTATCTTGGCTTCAAAGTTGAGTCACTCATCTGCTGGTTAATTATGTTTGCTACATACGCTTCATACACTGTTCTCTTCAGTTTTCACTATGCAATGTTGCTGCTTGCAACCTTGGCTTCAACACAGACCGGGTGGTATTAGTCTCCCCAACTCACCAGCTGTGCTGACTTCGCTGGTGCTACTTTATTGCAGGAGCCATGGACAGTACCACAGCAGCAAATGATTCTCCCTGCCTTGACTATCGACGCGGGAGAGCCCTGGGTACTTCTGACACACAATGCAGGATTCTTCAGCCTTGACTCCTGTTCTTACATTTCCTATTCTCAAAGGTTCATGAAAGTAACGGTTTTGCATTGAAAAGGTTGGGGGCACTTCCCTCCTTGCAATCCTCTTCGGACTTGCCGTCTTTCTCCTTGTATTAAACTGTCATCTTGGAACTGCTGTTTCCTTGTGTGCTTTGCCATGCTCAGAGTGTGCTTTTGTGCTTCCTCATGTGCTTTGCCTTGCTCAGAGTGTACTTTCATGCTCCGCCTCTTATCCGTGTGGGGTGGTGTGATGGAAGTCAGGTGAGTGTAATGATCAGTTGCCTGACCATCCATTGCATTGGGATATGTCAGGTATTCGGCTCAGGTGTTAGTCTGTTTTCTCTCACAGTGAGCTGCCCGTAAGAAACGGTTTGTGTCGGAAAAGGGGGGGGGGGTAGGATAAGGTAAAGGTGTTACAAGCAACCCCTCACCCAGGTGATTCTCCTGCACTGGTCCACCCCCAGGAACTGGATCCAAAAGTGATAGCCGTGTCCTGGCTACCTAGATGACAGATCCCCAGTGACTACCGGGTGAGACACCTCCAGGTTTCTCACAGCATCCTGTGCATAAACCAGGAATCCTGACTTCTGCTGTGTTTTTTGCATGGCATCCCGCTGTCAGCACAGCGGCTTCTCCCTGCTGCTCCTCCTTAGCCTGCACCTGAAAGGCCTTTAAAAGTTTAAAGGTCCCGCTCAGGTGTGGGACATTACAACAACTAGACCGTTCATCACAGTTTGGCAACCCTGGACCCCTCTTCCTCATCTCAGTACTAAGAGCATTATGGGATTTGAAGTTCATAATGTTCTTATTCATTTTCTCATTATTTAATCCTTTCTGTTTGGGTGATTTATAGGATGTATATTTAAGGGAAGATTTCAAAGGAATTGATGGTTTTCTCTTGGGTCTATAATCCAAACCCAATGTAGAATCATAGCTACTAGAAGTAGTAATATTAACTCCCTGACCCTTAGACATATCCTTTTCATGTTTACAAAAAGGCCGCAAATACTTGGTACCTTGGGTAAGACTGGGAGAGGGAGCCCTACAGTGACAACATGCCATTAAATATTCAAGCACTAGGGAAACAACATCCTCAAAAGAGGATGAAAACTGCGTCTCGCCACCTTCCTTTGACAGGCTTCTCCCCCCATTTGATCCTCACTTCTAATACCAGCCCCAGGGTTAGGATCAGGTAGTGGCTGCCTTTCATAAGCCACATGGGAGGGGACTTTAGGCTGAGATTTCGTGATGACTCTGCAGGATTCATCACAATGGGCTTGAGGGACTCTTCTACCAGAGGGGAACAAATCGTTTTTTAAATGTTTCTAATGTTGCATTCACAGTTTACAGAAAACCTTACACATCATAAATAAACAAAGAAAATAAAAACATTTATCTCTCATAAAAACTATTAAAATGAAGAATTGATAATGAATTTTAAAAAAGATAAAAATTCTGAATTCTAAATACCAAAACATACCACAACGTTAACATCATACAGATTTTTGATTTTTCTTGTCCAATTCTGTTGTTATAAACGTTAAAAATACATTTAAGGCTAGAATCAAAGAGATGTTAGTTCCCCAGATACATCTACACCAGAGGAAATTCATCGACACATCTGTATTGTTACCAATGTTATCCTAGAAACACATTAGCCGGTTTTTATCAAAATAAGAGCACACAGTAACTAAGTGTCTCAAAGTTTCGGAAGAATCCTCAGCCCCACAAAATCTACAATTATGATTAGAGGAATTACTGGTAGATAGCAATGAGGAGTCCTTCCAATGCTTAATCCTCTCGTAGGTGGGGAATTGATTCAGCCTAAAACGCAAATACTTCATGCGAATATTAGCACAAGGAAATCGTTGAAGGTATAGTGGTATACATTCTCTTGCATGCAGAAAATGAGAATACTCCCCATAGGTTGAGTAGGAAGCAATACAGTCCGCAGTCTCGACCCAATCAGCCCTGAACAAAATACTCTTAACAATCCCTCGACGCTGCACAAGATCTTCCTCTGTAACCCCAATAGAGACCAGTACAGACTTCATCCAGAATCTGAAGTCTTGAATTGAAGGAACAGATTCTGCATACATAGCTGAATAGAGAATCTCGTAAAGAGAATTTTTCGGGGGATCAGTCAATTTCCTGGAGATACTAAGCTGCTTCCAAACATATCTGGCTTTCAGAGACACCAGGCAGAACTCATGTCTTATGAGCTCATTTGGGATAGCCATGGATAGACCCAACACCTCCTTCCATAGCTTCCCTTGTATAGTGTTAAGCATGGAGCCCATGTCATGGATAGACAGGTCAAGGCATACAAGATGGTAGGTTCAAACTTAGCCAGATAATATCACCTCAAAGAGAGCAATGAGAATTTACATACTTTGATCTTCAAAAATTTAAGTTGAGCTACTAGTTTTTTTGCCTTATCAAATAGGTGTCATGGCCACAGTCCCCAGAACACGAAAATCACACCATCTAGTGATGGGGGCAATGGGTCACTTGACTCACTTATGTCCCTTTGGGACACATAAACACAGGGGCCCTGGCCTTTGGCGCCAGGCTCATATAGAGATGTGAGCAGGAACACTTTGTGCAGGAGTGTTTTTACTTCATTTCAGTGCAGGAGTGCTTTTATTTTACAAGAACTTTCCAGGAGCTGAGAGCCTTTATTCCAGAATATATCCTCATGTACTGACTCATCGGGTGTGGCTCCCTAGGCCTGGTCTTCATGTGCTGACTCATCGGGTGTGGCAGGGTGTGGCAGGCAGGCTGAACCTGGTGGGTGTGGCTTCAGAAGCTCAGCTATATAAGCTGCTCCATCCTTAAGGCCGGAGCTTCGCGTTACTATGCACTCGTGGGCAATGTGACGCTCACCGCCGCTTGGACCAGTTTACTTACCTTTGAAACCAGGCGTTCTCCTGCATACTCACCTCCAGGAAACCAGTGCCTCATCGCTTCATCTGCAGACTCATCTCCTGACATCAAGTGATCTTGATCCCGACGCCACAGCACCGCACTCCGCATCCACGAACTCGGACCCTGTGAAGAAGAAGAAAGACAAGGTTAGAACATCCGTCCTAGGGTCGCACCGTATTTGAGCCCTGTGTGCCCTCTTGTTAACAACTTACCAGCTCCTGTACCGCTGTAGCTTCGTTCCTCATTCCCTCCGGCTGCCGCCTCAAGCTCCGCAGCTTCTGCTGGGCCGGCAACATCACCTGCAAGGGAAGAAAGCAAAAGAGCAAATATCAAAAGTGGAACGGACAGCAATACAAGACAACAAACTTTACAATACAACAAAAACAGACGAGGAAAGACAAAGGCAAACAGGAACACTTACCTGAAGTATAGTGGCTTAGTCGCAGCAGGACTGGACTACCACGTGCAAGGGACCAGTGAAGGAACTCGGTCCAGATCACACAAGTGCCCCTGCCAGAAGCAGCAGGATGGAGTACTCTCTAAAACTAATCAACAGGTGAGCTTTCCAGGGACAGCGCATCCCACAGGTACCACAGTTTGGGAAAAGGGGTCTGGAAGGGGATCAGGCGCACAAGCTGGGATACTCAAGCCCCCGATTCTCCACGCAGGAGCAGTCCCGAGCAGCATCACCTATTACCACCAGTCACCACATAAGCGCAGAGGGCGATGTTGGACACGAGCGACCTCACCCCGGGGAGGGCTGCAACCATGCCCCAACGCCTCCGCAGAGACCAGGTGAGCGTAACAATAGGCTACTTCTCCAGAATTCAAAGCTAACCCTGTTAGTGAGGTTATAGCCTAAGAAAGTCATGGCCTTGACCGGGTCCACATTTTCCGGCCCCATTGCCCAAACGCGTTCCCCTCGAGAAGATCATGACCTTTGATTAAGACGCGTTGGGCAAGAGATAATTAGCCACGGCATATCTGAAAAATAACTGCATTTTCCTTCTCAGGCCTCGCAGAGTTCTGTCTAGCATGATAAAATCATCCACAAAGGCCATCCATTCCAACCTAGTATTTCCCAACTTAGCAGGCACAATGGAGGGACTCTGCTACAGTCTCTCCACATCACACACATATAAGTTGAAGAGTATGGGGGCCAATGTACATCCCTGTTTTACCCCAATAAATGAATATATCTCCTGCGATAGGGACCCTTACTTGGATAGTCGTACACGTATGGTAGTAGGTGTGTGTAATAGCGCAAGGAGCTGAACCAGCTTACGGGATATGTTCATATCGAGCAGTTTGAGCCAGAGTCTAGACCTAATGACTCCATCAAATGCACTAGACATGTCCAGGGATGCTAAAAAGGCATCCCCCAAATGTATATGATGAACATAGGGCCTCATTACGACCCAGGCGGTAAGTAATGGACATTACCGGCATGGCGCAACTAACATGTCCGTGCTGGCCAGAAACCGTTAAAAGCGGTAACATTACGACCTCTCGGGCACGAGCATTGCGCCATGCCGGTAACCTCCCAAAAACAGCACCTACCTGCATCGTATGCCGTGCAAGGTGCACTACCGCCACCCTACCCACCGATATTAGCGATCACCGCAAATAGCTGTGACCGCTATTAGCGGTGACTGTAAAGAAGCGGATCCGGAAGTTGCGCCATCGCACCGGAACGGGAAAGAGCACGACGGCCATCTTTAAAAACACAATCCATTGCCATCCTCCATAACCAGTGCACATCTGACCCCGAGACCCACCACAAACCTTCACCCACATCCACCCATCGTCAGAATGCCGAAAGTTGTTAAAAAAAGTTGCGATCGGCTGCAGCAGGAGCGCTTCACTAGGGAAGAGCTCACCATGTTGGCAGAAACCCTACAGGAAAACGCGGACGTTGTATTCTCAACAGAAATGACCAGACCGGCAATAGCACGGAAGAAGGCCATATGGGACCTAGTCGCACAGCGGGTCAGTGCAGTTGGAACAACACCCCGCTCCACAAGACAGTGCCGGAAAAGGTGGGACGACCTCCGGCTCCGCGTAAGGAGTATACTGTCTGCCAACAGAAACCTTGGCATGGCAACTGGTGGAGGAGCAGACTCACAGATATAATTGCAGCCGTGGGAGGAGATATGTGCCACAACCATTTGCATCGAGAGCATCGAGGGGGTCGGAGAAATGGAGAGAGGAGCCCCGACATCAGGTGACGCAGGTAGGTGCCTCAAATCAAGCCATGCAAAACTCTCTGAAGTCCAGTTTCATGGAAAGCACAATGTTGCCTAATAGGGTTAACGCGACACATCAGCAGAAGACTGCCTACAGGCATTATTGACCTACACCCTGTACACATGCAGTATGCACACTCTCACTGTAGGCACCCACATTCCTGCATGCTTCTCCCACCCAAAAGGAGACAACCTGTATGTCACTGCCTCCAATGTGCACCATCTAGTTATCAAAATGATGGCAGTCATCACAATGCCTGCTCAATGTCCGCAGACCCATCAATAACACTTTCCCTCCTTTGCTCCACCACAGGCTCCCATTCGGACCTTGGCGAGGAAGACACTGGCACCACACCTGCCAAGAAGGCCAGGCCCGAAGTGACACCACACCAACCCTCCACCTCTGCTGGACAAAACAAACCCCCACAGCAGCCAAAATCGACGGCCACAACACAGGCCAGGGCACCGATAAGCACCAAGGCAAGCAGCATGGTACCACCAGCAACAGACATCCAACAACTGGTGGCCACTGAAGGGACTGTGTCTGCAGGAAGCAGCATGATTGGGGAGACTGCTGCTTGCTCGGATAGTGATGTGGGGAATGATGATGATGTTGTAGAATGTCCCCCCACTGCCCGCCCTCATTCCCCCTACCTGTCCCTATGTAGCCTGCATGATGATGACACACAGGGGCAATCCCCTGATGACTCCTGGCCAGCCACTCCATGCCCAGTGGAAGGTGTGGAGGAGGGGAGCAGCCCAATGAACACGCCACTGGCATTATCCAATGCCCAAAAAAACCAAGAGTCGCTGGACCAAATCTTAACACGCCAACACCAACTGTCCTCACTCCTGACTCAGCATGTGGCCGAATGTGGAGGTGCAAGTGCGGAAATGCTAAAATGTGCCGAGACTGTGAAGGCAGCCATACAATCCTCCACCAAGGATATCTGTGCCGAACTTGCCGCGGTGCGGCACATGCTCTCGGAGCTTGTACAGACAATGAGGGACATGCGTCCTAGTGAGCAGCCGAGTACCTCCTCCGCTGCCAGTTCTGCCCCAAGCAGCCCCGTCCGCAGGTTGGCCAGGAACCTGCGGAGTACAGGCAGGGGTGCCCCGGGGGCCGGCAGAGGGGGCTGCCAATAGAGGCCGCCCAGTGGAACAATCCCACATTAGGCACTTCACCATAGGCATCCACGCACATTTATGGGGAGTTGAGGGGGGAGGGGGGAGTGGGTGTGTGGGGGGTTGAGGGGGGAGGGGGGAGTGGGTATGTTGGGGAGTTGAGGGGGGAGGGGGGAGTGGGTGTGTTGGGGAGTTGAGGGGGAGGGGGTAGTGGGTGTGTTAATTGAATTCACATTTACAATACAATTTTTGCTTGAGCACAAATCACATGTGTGGACATTGCTCATTGTGTATGTGTGCTTTATTGCTGAACAGTCCACAGTGTGCATATCCCAGACACACACAGTGCCCCAATTGCCATCTCCATGTGATACCCCCCATCCGTGTGTGCTAGAAACATTGGTTGATCAGAGTCCGATGCATGTCACGTCCCTCCTGTGCATCGCTGCCTCCCTGAGGTGCTGCCCCATCCCCACCCTCCTCATCCTCATCGTCAGGTGGTTGCAGTTCAGCTTCAGGGGGCAGGGGCACATTCCGTCTGTTGCACATATTGTGTAGCATGACACATGCCATGACGATCTTTGCCACCTTCTCATGGCGTACAGGAGTGCCCCACCAGACCTGCTGAGGCAGCGAAACCGTGCCTTCAATAGGCCAAATGTCTGCTCAATCACCACACGGGTTCGTGTATGTGCACGATTGAAGTCCTCCTCGTGCTGGTTCTGTGGGTTCCGAACGGGGGTAAGGAGCCACCTCTTCAGGGGATAGCCTGCATCACCTGTATGTGGGCAACAATGTATGTGTCAGTCATGACATCAAATCTCAAATCATGACGTGCCACCATGGCATGCATTCATCTCTTACTTTGTACCACATTTACATGCACAAATGGAGTCACACTATGTGACCGGTATATGTGTATTCCTCTCAAGGACTGTTTTGCATGCAATCAACCAGTTTATGCAGGGGGGTCCAGTGCCTTGTGAGTGCCCATCCACTGTGTTATTCCATGGCGTTTGTTTTGTTGACCTGGCAGGTGTCCAGTGATATCAATGCTCTCATCATGGCAACATTGCTGTCAGCCTCATGATGACCCCACTGAGCACTACTAATGTTGCTAGGCAATTTTTTTGGGCCTCGTGTCTGTGTAGTGGTGTATTGATGTTTTTGTCTGTCATGTGCCTCCTTTGTGCGCAGTTATGGGGGACTGGCCTTTCAGTTGATGGTGTTTGGTGCCGTGTATTGGCTGAAGTCATTGCATGTAGGTGCATTTCGTTGAGGTCGATGTGGTCCGATTCGGTACAGTGCACTTGCAGATGGTTGTGTCATGGTTGGGACACACCTTCATTCACATGGTAGGGCTGCTTACATTGGGCATTATGTGTTCAGGTGTCAGTTGACGTTAGGCTGCTTTAGGGTATGAGCTGTCTCCAATGCCTCTCCTACTCGCAGCCAGGTAAGGTATGCATCACTCCCCCTCCTTTCAGCCAGGTAAAGTATGCATCTCCCCCCCCCCCCCCTTTCAGCCAGGTAAAGTATGCATCTCCCCCCCCCCCCCATCAGCCAGGTAAAGTATGCATCTCTCCCCCCCCAATCAGCCAGGTAAAGTATGCATCTCTCCCCCCCCCTTTCAGCTAGGTAAAGTATGCATCTCTCCCCCCCCTTTCAGCCAGGTAAAGTATGCATTTCTCCCCCTCCCCCTTTCAGCCAGGTAAAGTATGCATTGATACGTCAATCACCTACCCACTTCACATTTCCATGGCCATGACATGAGACTCACCGAGTAGCCAGGATCTTGGCCCTGCATGTCGCTCCATGTAGCGTGGTATTGTGGAGTTACGCAGGACCATTGAATCATGGGTTGATCCGGGGAATTGGGCACAACAATGTGTGATGATCCTGTTGGAGTCACATACTATTTGCACGTTGATTGAGTGGAATAGTTTACGGTTGCGGTACGCTACCTCAATGTCATGTGGGACCACCAATTCCACATGGGTGCAATCGATGGCACCAATGCAACCAGGTATGCCGGCTAGTGCATGGAAACCCACTTTGGTGTTTACAATCTCCTGGGCAGACCGTGGTAAGGAAATGTGGTTGTCTGTGTGCTTGAGGAGGGCATTGAGCACTTGGATCAGCGTACGTGAGAATAATGGTTGTGAAATGCCATGCAAGTGCCCCACTGTGTGCTGGTAGGTGCCTGTGGCCAGGAAGTGGAGCATGGACACTACCTTCAGTAGGGGAGGATGGCGGTGGGTGTTTCAATCATTCTGACGATGTCGTTGTGTATCATGTCCACGATGGTGGTGATGGTGTCCCGGTCCAAACGGTACAAGGTGTGGATCTGCTCAGCGGTGAGGTTGAATGGACTGGCCCTGATGCGTGGGATTGGGGGCTGCCTGCGTGGTGGCATTGGCTGTGCTGGTGGGGCTTGCTGGCCCTGCCTTGCCCTCCTTCTCCTCCTGCGTCTCCTCTGTGCTGCCTGTTGTTGTTGTTGTTGTTGTTGTTGTTGTTGTTGTAGCACTTGCATTGCAATCTGGTCCTCCAGCCCCAACATTGCTAGTCCTATTGGAATCATTGTGGAGTGTGACTGGGTGTGGGAAGGTGTGGGGTGTGCTCTTTTTGTACTTGGTGAGTCTGTATTGCCTCCACCTGTGCTGATTGTGTGCACCTGTGGCAGCTGGGAACACTGCACATGGCCATTTACGGTTGGTCCGCGATGGCGGTATTTGCACCATGGCGGTAAGGTACTTTACGGCCTTCGCAAGGGCGTTAAGAGCATGTCCGCTTGACTCGTGATGTTCCCCAATTTGCGCCATGCCGCTATTTCCGGAATGGGGGGGTCGCGTGCCCACGCCCTTGGTGCTGTTAGCGGCACCGTTAACTACGGTGCCGCTAATTGCACTTACTCGGATCGTAATCGGACCTAGCGGTAAGCGATGCCGGTAATCCTTTACCGGCATCGTTTTTCACTTACCGCCAGGGTCGTAATGAGGCCCATAGTGTCTAAGATGGCCCAAAATGGTTGCATTGAGTGAGGTACCCATTTCTTCCCTGAACCCCACCTGAAACTGGCTCAGAAGGTTGTTACTTTTGTCCACTCGATTAAGGTCCCTCAGGAGAAGGATGGAAAAAACATTGCTCATTGCGTCTATCAACGCTATGGGCCTGTAATTGTTAGGGTCAAGTATATCTCCCTTTTTATGAATGGGTATAATAATAGATTGCACCCAAGAGGCAGGAATAGTGTGGGACCGAAAGATGTTATCAAACATAGGCTTGAAAAGTTTGGCCCATAAATTAGGTGCCTCTTTGAGGACAAATGGAGGAAAGCGATCCGGTCCCGGGGCACAGGACGGCTTAACTCTACCTATAGACCAGGAAATGCCGCCTCTATCCCAGGTACACAGGCCTTCAGCAGGTTTTCCCAAATCAAATAATCCAGTGTCACTAAAGTTCACAGGCGGGGCATATTTATTAGTGTAGTATTAAACCCATGCGTTTGCCTGTATAGGACATTCCATACCCCACTCAGTAATCTCAAGAGTCCTAGTGACAGTTAACCAGAATTTTCCATCCTTCCCCCATACAAAGATGTTCCAGCATAGTCTAGTGAGTCCTAAGATATGCATCATTTTTTTGAGATTTGACAAAGTTATTATGTCTTTGGGAAATGTTTGATTTGTAGGACATGTAATCAGATGCAGTCAAGTACTGTTTTTTTTTTATAGCAGCCAATTCCCTGTGTTTGAGTAGCTTAGATTGATATGCTCTATCATCACCCAAATAGCTACCAAGCTTAATGTGAACCGTGGGACATAGGTGCCTGATTTTATAAATGCAAGCCAAAATGATGTTATAATAGGAATCCTCAAAACCTTCACTCATGTACCGCATGGAAGAGGGAGAGGTCAAGGTCATCAAAGAAGCTGTCAAAAGATGGTTACATTTAAGTATGGTCTTTCTGTTCCAAATGACTACCGCCCCATTTTTGCTAGTAGTCTTACTTGGAAAGTCGGGATTTGAATAGTCAAGGAGTAGAATAGCGGTATATGATCTCCTAGTTCTGTAGAAATATGTTTCAAGTAGCTACAGTAGTTCCTGAGGCCATTTGCAATATAGAAAAAGTCAATCCTGGAACTACAATCCCCTCTATGCCAAGTGTGTCTAGATGAAAGTGAAGATGGAGAATGGTCCAGCAAGGCCATATCCCAATCCTCCAGAAAAAGATCCCACCAAATGCCTCGTTTAATATTAGGGTCGAGATAAAAAGGCGAGGCCCCAGTGTTGTTCCACAGGGCTCCTTCGGCACAAAGCAAATTAAAATCACCTCCCAAAATTATGCGTTTGCCACAGCCCATCTCATACCAGGCACGAAGAATATCGCCCAGGCCCTCTTCAGTGTTTTCAAACGGGACCGTTATAGGGTTCCAATAGAGATTCAGTAGCAAGATAGGCTGAAGACGTGACCCCAGATCCAGCTTAATCGCCAAAAGCCATTCATTACTGCACATCATTTCCCATTTTACCCTCAAATTGTAATCAATGGCTACTGCAAGTCCCCCTGTATGTCTCCCCCTGACCCCCTTACTGCAGGACAAGAGATAATATGGAAACCTTCTAGTACAGGGTGGGCCAAAAGCATTGTTTCTTGGAACATATAAATTCGAGGAAGCACAATTGCAGGAGGATTAGCCATACATTTAAACATATTAACACCTCCACACACATTCCACAAGATCACTTTGATCTCAATAGCGTCATGCATGCCCCGGTCCTTGTCTAATGCTCTGCAGAGTCTTCAGGGCAGGCTGAATCCAGGACCAATCCTGACCATTACCCAAGAGATTAGTAATAAATGACAATGCAGTACTCGGATCTCGGAGTGGGGTAAGGGTAGACATACCCACTACCTCTTCTAGTACAGTAGCGGGTTCCTTAAAGGCGAGAAAAGTTTTAGCTTCAGCAGTACTTTGCGATACCACCAACTCAAATCCCAAGGGTTCTACATTTTTCCCTTGACCCCACACCATATGTGCAACTATTTCCAAATGGAAATAACAGACCATTTGGCAATTGTCAAAAATGCCCAGAGAAATTGCATCAATGTCCTCCGAAGTTATAGATCTCAAAAGGGGAATCTTTTTAAAGATGGTTAGCAGATTGGTCTTGTTTAGCCTTGTTCTTTAATCGTGTTTGTTCTTATTTACCCAGCCAACAATTTTGCCATTGATGTAGATAGAACCCTTTTCTGGGCATTCAGTAGCCTTATGCTGTTCTTGAGAACCCAAGGTAACCCTATAGGAGGACTAATCTCCACTGTTTGGCTGTTATTCAGGGGACTATGACTCCTGGGTAGATCAACAGGGCAGACCACCTGAGTCCCTATAGGTAGAGTTCCCTCTCCGTTAGTAGAGGGATTAACAGTGGGCTTCAAACCAATAGACACCCGAGCATGTGTCATACTAATGATCTTCCCAAAAGCAGTCCTCTTAGTCTGTTTAGTTTGTGGATGGTCAGATAAACTTTCCCCCCATTACCCCCGAGTAGGATCCCATAAAAGTACTTGGGCCCTCCATAGTCCCTTCTCTACTGGCCCCTGGCCCTTTTTGAGGCACCACCTGGGGTTCCGACATCTCCTTACAACCCATGCCATCCCCCTTGTTAAATCACAGGGACTGTTAGTTTCAGCTTGATTATCTTGCAGTTGTCGAAGAGCTTTTAGGTTTGAGTTCCTCCCTTTGAGCTTAGCCGGAGGCATGTTTTTAGTTTTTTTTTTTAACATGTTTGGACTTCTTCTTACATCTTCCCCCCTTGGGGGTGAGCTCCTCTGTGAAACTAAATTATCGCAATTGGTAATTGGTGAAGATGATACATCAATCACCAGTTCTGCCTCTTGTTGTGCTTCCTGATCGTCCAGCAGCCCCAGAGCCTCCACCAGAGCTGACAGACTGTGAGGAGCAGTAACAGCCTGCCTCTCATATATCTGTTCCTGGGCAGTTCCTGAATTGATCTCCTGCTCCCCTCTTAGGCCCCTAGTAATAATAGAAGGGGCATCCTGGAGGACAAGACTTCCAATATCATTGTGATTTTAGCATCTAGATTCGATAATCTTTCATTATATTCATCTGACTTGGACTTGTGCTCCCTTAAGTTGTTATTAGATGGAATCGTCCCCTTAGCAAAGCCCTCCAAAAACTCCATACGTACCAATAATTAATTGAAGGCTGACTGTTCACCCGCCAATATTCCCCCCAGATTCTCCTGCGTGTCGCCAAGGATCCTAAGTGCCAAATTCAAACTTACATGCAAGTTTGACAATATGGGAGATATCAGCTCACAAACCCCCATCACATTTGTATGTTTTGTACATTCAGCAAGGTTCTGTGTATCAGAACCCTCCCTATAGTCCATGTCCACAGTTGCAATATGAACAATAGGAACAACAGTAACGTCCGGCCCAGTCATGTATTCTTTCTGAGGGAACGTCGAACTATGTTGCCCCTCCCTCATCCCTCTGGCACATGAAACTCCAGTACTTAGAGCTAAGATTGACAACGGGTTCTTCACCTTGTTACATTAATCCAACTCTCCCTGTTCCCTCTCTGGAGAAATGCATTGTGCCATCATACCCGACCCATACTCCCTCTGTATCCCCAGATTAGATGTTTTTTTGTGACTCAATTGGGCCCGATCACCAAAGGGCCTCTCAACTAGATTTAAACCAGTAGAAGTACCCTCATTCACACTCCCCTCCGACATACGCCTTTTTTCTTGTAGAATTAAATTCATCAACAATAGAAGGCATGTCTAGATCTATAATATCCTTAAGCAAGTGCCTTGTTACATTAGCAGCTTGATGGAATGAATCCTCAAGACAAAAAGTTGCCTGGTGATGCTTCAAGGAAGTTGATTTGTGAGTGTCCCTTGTTTTATTCCCAAGACAAGGGCTATGTTGTTCTGTAGACCCCCCTGATTCAAACAAACACAGGGGTCTGGGTTTGGACGTGACTTCCTCTCTAGACCTTGCAAAAGGAAAAACATCAGAAAACCCAGATGTGGAAGCCACCTTAAGGACCCTTGATTTACTGACAGATCTACCAGTACCCCTACCATTAGATGAGTTCTTGAAACACATAGAGCCTCCAGCTCCTGTCTTGTTACTCGATTGAGTGACTTGCTGAGGTGTCGACGCATGGAATCTAACCACCTTCCTCATTGCAGGAACAGGTGGAGCGAAAAACAATCTTGCAAGCCTTCGGCATCTGTCAACTCCAATACACCCACATTGATATGAGTGTTGTCAAGGATTTCTAGGTCCACATTGGCTGTAAGCGATGTGTCTATACAAAACCCCTCCTTGCCATTTTCTGTCAACATACCAGTAACCAGAGCAACCTCTGAACCCAAAGGATCACCCTCTATCGTCTCCCGTGCCCCCTTCTCAGACATAGAGTTCCTCATGAACTGAGGATGACTTGTTGGCAAGGGCAGTAGCCCTGGAAATAGGTCTGAGGTAGGGGCCTCCTTTCCACTCATGATAGATGGCTTGGTAGATATTTGGCCTGACTCCTTCATACTAGTTTCCTCACCTAAGCCAAAGCCACTCATCAAGGTAGGCATAGTTCCAATACGGGTAACACAAGGAGTAAAAGAAAAAATGGGAGCAAATCAAACAAGGAATTGAGACAGTACGTAAAAGTTATTGAAAGTTTCCTTGTCAAAAAACAGTAGCAAGGGGAAGTGGCCTGAAGAACTTTCAGGACCCCTCTATAAAAAGCCGGTGTTATCGCTAGGATGGCTCAAAGGGACAACATTTCTCACAAAATAGCAGTCCGAGCTATAGTTGCAGTGGTCACTTCATTACAGAATCCGCAATGCAAAATGTAGCTTTTGCTAATTCGAAAAGACAATGAGACTCAAAGGCCCTAGGCCCGCAGTCGCCTCTTGTCAGAATATGAAGAACTTTCAGAACCCCTCTATCAGAAGCCGATGTTATCGCTAGGATGGCTCAAAGGCACAATGCCCACAGTCACCACCCAGCAATGCCCTCACACAGAAGTTAGTTGGTTCAAACAGAAGAAATGTCAATTTCTCACAAAATAGCAGTCCAAGCTATAGCTGCAGAGGTCAATTCACTACAGAATCCACAATGCAATGCAAAATGTAGCTTTCGCTAATTCACAAAGACAGTGAGGCTCAAAGGCCCTAGGCCCGCAGTTGCCTCTTGTCAAAATATGAAGAACTTTCAGAACCCCTCTATCAGAAGCCGATGTTATCGCCAGGATGGCTCAAAGGCACAATGCCCACAGTCACCACCCAGTAAAGCCCTCACACAGCAGTTAGTTGGTTCAAACAGAAAAAATGTCAATTTCTCACAAAACAGCAGTCCGAGCTATAGCTGCAGCGGTCACTTCACTACAGAATCCACAATGCAATGCAAAATGTAGCTTTTGCTAATTCACAAAGGCAGTGAGGCTCAAAGGCCCTAGGCCCGCAGTCGCCTCACGTCAGAATATGGAGCTCAGAAATCAGCAGCAAGTAAGTTTCCATGAATATAGAACATCCACTGTATATGGAAGTGTTCAGTCTCCCGCAATCAGCAATCAGGTGTACATCCGATGGCGGCCCCAAACCCAAATGTCCACGGTCGACTCCCCTTGTTGCATGGCACCCCTCCTGGGAGCATGGTAGCTCCCATGTTGGTGTAATGGGTCAGATGGCAGTGGCCACGTGACCAACCTAATAAAAGTTACGAGCCGCTTCCGGCTTGTCAGTCAGACCATCACGAGGCTCCAGTGTCGTTCTTGAAGCACCCTGCTGGTGCAGCACTGCATGCGCTGGGCCCAAGGACTGGGCCCAGCTTGGGGACGGTGCCCCTGCTGGGCAAAGCCGTCCCTGGGTGATCCCAACGCCATGGGACCATGGCCAATGACGCGACCCCGGCCTGGGTGCCCCCAGAGCCGGGTCCGCTGTGCGCCAGGTGCCCCTGGCCACGTGTGTAGCTCCGGTGATCCGGAGCGTGTGGGGTGACCCCCACCCACGAATCCCCGGCTTGATCGCCACGCTGTGTAACCCCGTCGGGTGATCCTGACATGTGTATGGGGCTGCCCGGTGATCCGGAGCAGCCCCCCAACAATGGCGAAGAGGACTGCCTGGACCCGGGCGTGAAGCGTGTGGGTGGCCCAGGGCCCCGTATCCTGTGGTGCAGGCCGCCTGGTGCCCACATGATGGTGCGTGGCACTGGCCGCGAAGGAGCGAATGGGGGCCGCCGAACAGCTGAGGCGGCTCCGAACCATGAGCGGCGTTGGCCGCAGCACTTACACTGTGCTTGGGCCGGCAAACAGCTGAGGCGGCCCCCGGGAGGGTGAATCTGTGCCCTTCCCCACGTGGAGAAGAAAGATGCTTGCGGCTGCGCCGCACAAAGGCGCTGCCCGCTCTTCCTCCACCCAGGAGCCGCGGAGAGGAGGATTGGCGGTGTACTCCAGAAGAAAAGTAAGGAGGCAGGCCCAACTCCAACTGGGCCCGCAAGGATAGAAGGGACGGCAAGCTGCCCGTCTTGTCCCCAGCGCAAGCGATTTGGCGGCTGCCCCGACATGGGGAGGCGCTGCCCTTCCCCCTCTGCGAGCATGAACATGGAACAGCTGCATGTGGCGTCCGCCGCATGGGGGGATGGGCTGCTCCTCCCTCAGTATGCCTGCCAGCACGTGGGCTGACAGCCACAGAGCAGGCGGCAGGGGCCGCAGCAATGAGAGCCGCAAGGCGGTGCCATCTGCCCCTACCCCTCCCCCGCGGGAGAATGGACAGGGTGGTGGCTGCGCCGCAACGAGGAGGTGCTGCCCCCCCACTGTGCCCCAGTCACAACAAAGGACCGTGGGCCCTCGCTCGCGAGGGGAAGATGGCCCCAGGAAGAAATGCTGATGGCCGGAGCTGCAGCAAGATGCCCGGTGACCACCAGCTGCAACAAGGGGGAACATTTTTTGTTCTTTTCCCCCTCCCACCAAAGCAGCCTGACACGCGGCATCTGCCCCAGAGTGGTAAGCTGCCCTCTTTTTCCGAAGATAATGGCTCCAGTTCGGAGCGTTCAAAAAAAAAAAAAAAAGAACAGAAAAATGGAAAGCCCGCGTAGCCCATTAAGAACAGGCCTGCTACGGCGGGGGAACAATAAAGAGGACAGTGAGGCCTGCGGTGGCCCATGGGAAACGACAACACTGGCCGCTTCTTTCCCAGCCGATGGGCCATATCCCACCAGCGTTGATCAGGTCAACTAGGGGTGCTCTAGCCACAAAGCAAGAAAAGTTGGGCGAAAGATTCCTGAAAGCCAGCAGACCCTGTTTCCCCCATAACAGGAAAGTGCAGATGTGAGGGCCTGCACCCAGTGAGTGGCCCATGAAACACTATCCTGTGCCCCCATCCGCCCCAGTGATCAAGAACGAGGCGTAGGGTGAGAAGGATACCCCTGCCAAACCCATCAAGAGGGACGAGCATGAGGGGTCCCCATGCCCAAGAGCCGGAGAGGGCTGCATTCATCGCCCAGCCACAGGGTAGCAGCTCCATCAGGAGTGCTTGTGCGCCCTCAGTGTCACCGAAATCTCTGAACTAAGCCAGGTGTCGAAACAAGCGTAGACACCATCATTTGTGTCCCCTGGTCAGCGTCCCCTGGCGTTTCCAGTTGCCATGGTGTCGGCCCAGGAGCAGTACAACCATCTGGCCACCACTACCACCCTGCCACGAGGTTTGCCTTCCAGACTGTGGACTTGGCCGATGTGGCCCCTGGGCCTCCCCAGGTGCGGCTTTGCCGGCCCTCGTTGACTCTGGTGAATGTTAGTGAGGACATAGACTGCTTTCCTGCAACTCCACAGGTGTGGAAGATGGACATCGTCCTCGACATCCCCATGAAGACTGGGGGCCTGCAGACATGGACTTGCTTAAAATGGCCCAGTTGGTGGGCAATGTGGTGTTGTGCACACCCGTACATGCAGAATGCTTCATGTGGTGCCAGTGGCTCACACTGGTGTGTTTGTGTGATAGTTAAACCACTCACCCACGTTAATAAAGGGTCTGAAGACTAGGAGAGTGGTGATAGTAGTATTAGTGTGTGGGGTGTGTTGAGACTTTGGGTTTGGTTTGTTTTGTTATTATGGAAAAGGAGGAGTGTTGCATGGCACCCCTCCTGGGAGCATGGTAGCTCCCATGTTGGTGTAATGGGTCACGTGGTAGTGGCCACGTGACCAACCTAATAAAAGTTACGAGCCGCTTCCGGCTCGTCAGTCTGACCATCACAAGGCTGCAGTGTCGTTCTTGAAGCACCCTGCTGGTGCAGCACTGCATGCGCCGGGCCCAAGGACGGGGCCTAGCTTGAGGGCAGTGCCCCTGTTGGGCAACGCCGTCCCTGGGTGATCCCAACGCCATGTGACCATGGCCAATGACGCGACCCTGGCCTGGGTGCCCCCAGAGCCGGGGTCGCTGTGCGCCGGGTGCCCCCAGCCACGTGTGTAGCTCCGGTGATCCGGAGCGGGTGGGGTGACCCCCACCCACGAATCCCTGGCGTGATCGCCGCCCTGTGTACCCTCCTCAGGTGATCCCGACATGTGTATGGGGCTGCCCGTTGATCCGGAGCAACCCCCCCAACAATGGCGACGAGGATCGCCTGGACCCAGGCGTGAAGCGATTGGGTGGCCCAGGGCCCAGTATCCTGTGGTGCGGGCCGCCTGGTGCCCACATGATGGTGCGCGGCGCTGGACACGAAGGAGCGAATGGGGGCCGCCGAACAGCTGAGGAGCAGCCCCCCAACATTCCTCATCAACGTCACGTTAGACAGTAAATGGGAGCGAATAGAAACACACCAGAGACTCAGTAAGCACTGCGAACATCATGCTCCATATACACCTCTGCCTCAGAAAAGAGGTCCGTACAGGAAAGTCAGACAACGGAGCGACCAGCAAAAACAAAAAAGTAAGAAGGAGTGTAAATAACAAAACAAACAAACAAACAGTATGGAATAGCTGCCCCCGAGGCAATACTGTTGACAGATGTCCCGCTCCTGCTCCCACGTGGGTAACGGAAAGTTTACCTTGGAGGCTACCAATGGCCGACGGCAGGCGTGCACGGACTGCACAGACTGCTCTCCTCAACTCTGCGGTCGTGGGTGCTTCTTAATGCAATAACTTCTCCAGCAAAAATGTCCACTGTAAACAGACACAGGCTCAGCCGACTGCACAGGCTGCTCTCCTCAACCCTCCTCAGCTCTAAACGAATAGTGCCTTCTTCAGTGACCAATTATCGTCCTCCCGTCTGGTGTTTCTTTTCTGTTTTCCCTTCTTGCAATCAGAAATCAAACTATGGAACCGATGTTATCAGATCTTTGAAGGAAGCAGGCGAGCAACACAAGCTAAGTCGTGCTTCAATTCCTCAGATAATCCACAGCTAAACAAACTGAAGCGGGTGTCCTCAGGCCAACAAGTAGCATCAACCAACTCCTTAAAGTGAGTCACATCAGACAATACATCCTTTGACCTTTGAGACAGTTCCAAAAGAGATTCCAGTGAATAATACATTATTTCTGGCCAGTCATACATTCCTTTGAACACAGTCAAAAGGCACTTGTCCAGTATGCAGGTTTTAGATGTTACTAGAGGGGTAGCCCAAGACACAGCGCTACCACACAAATGCGTTGTCACATAGCCGACTTTGGCTCGAAACGTCATAAACTGATGGGGCCTGAATGCATACTATATAGCACACAAATCTGAAAACTCCTTCAACTTTTCGAGAGACATGTCATAACG
Organism: Ambystoma mexicanum; assembly: GCF_040938575.1. Taxonomy (NCBI): domain Eukaryota; kingdom Metazoa; phylum Chordata; class Amphibia; order Caudata; family Ambystomatidae; genus Ambystoma; species Ambystoma mexicanum. The sequence continues at coordinate 492,673,841 of NC_090938.1, read as the reverse complement.
GGTAACACTAGTGCCAGCTCCCGGGTGGTCTACAGGGAGGTTCTCTCTGGCTGCTATGACTTAGTGCAGTGTCAGTGTCTGGCTGCTATGGCTTGCTTAGTGCAGTGTCAGGTTTTCCAACCAAAATGTCTGAACTTCATTATAAAAGTCCTGCATGGTATCAATTAGTTCCTGGATTCGTTCCATGGAGACTTCAGTTTGTGTGCGTTGCAAACTTTCAAGGTTGGCCTTACTGACTTTCTTCAGTAACTGCTGGCGTTCAAGAGATATGGCTGATCTCTGTGGACCGCCAGTCTGTAGATCCATGAAGTGAATCACACAGAACAACAAATGACCCAGCAGGGGGCCTGAAGGTTGAAAAGCCTCTTATGGAAAAAAACCTCCAAGAAATACCAGGAAACGTCAGAAGTGCAGAGTAGTCAAAGGCTGAAGGCAACTCGGGAATAATGGCAAACGAGGAAGAACAGAGAATTCCAGAAATACTGTAGCACACAAAGGAAATGGGTGCAGGAGACAGGAGGTGAAAAAAGGGGCACCAGACAGAGCAGGGGTCAAGGCAGGGACAGGAATATGGCACGTCCGTCCTACAGAGGAAACAAACCTGAAGCATTGCGACGCAGAGTGCTCTATCCCAAACTGACGAAAACAGTAGCAAGCGGAAGTATGCATAGTAGGCGTAATGGGAGACAGCTGCCATTTTCAAAAACACTAGCCCACTGTTGCTGTTCTGTACCAGAGCAGCCTCCATTAGGGCCTGCGGAAGCTGCTGGCATGGCAAATCCTGACACCCACCTCCTTCTCATCATGATACTCTGGACACCTACAGCAGAGAACTTATTTCTCTCCTTTGCTCCTTTATCAGTAGAGGAATTTCAGACATTAATTACAGGTAGCTCCCTGACGGACACTTCCTCTGACCCTTGCCCACCAACCTTCTTTAAAAACCTTTTGGAATAGCCACTTATTGCTGAATCGGTTAGGGCAATGATCAATGCTTCCTTGGTATCAGGAGTGCTACTACCTAAATTTAAGAAAGCCTTCTTTAAACCATTCATAAGAAAACAGGGCAAAACCAAAAAGATCTACTAACTTCTACATCATCTCAACTATAAATACATTGCCAGACTAGCTGAGCAAGCTATGCGCAGTGAATGAAATTTACGGAAGAGTGCATGCTTTTAAATTCCACACAAGTCATCTTCAGACTGTGTCACAGCACAGATGCTGTACTATCAATCTGGGTTGAGATTAAATTAACCGGTGACCAAAACAATGTAGGTGCCCTGATCTTCCTGGACTCATCAGCAGCATTTGACATAGTTGATCACAACACCTTAAAAAGGCACTTTTATTCAATCGCAGGATCAGAGATAGCTCACTGAACTGTATAATGTCCTTCCTCACCTATACATATCAACGTATAACAATCAAAACATTCCAGTCTTCCTTTAAAAAGTGCCTTTTTGGGGTCCCTCACGGGAGCTCCTTATCTCCCTGACTTTTCAATCACTAAATCTCCCCTCTTCTGACCTTCATAAAAAAAACTCTATTCCTCAGTCCCTAACTATGCAGCGGACACTCATCTTATCTTAAAAATTAGCAATAAGTAATTTCCCTCTTTTAATATCCTGCACTGTGTTAATAAAATTGATATATGGATGACACACAACCACCTCCCACCTACTACTAAAACCAGAATAAAACAAAATACAATACTCTTGACTGGCAAACCTTTGTTTTTGTGCCCTGAAACACTTGTGTATGGGCACGATATACATATACTATCATATCATATCATATCATTCTGCAACCTGAGAAACAATGCAAACCCTAGGATTACTCTCTCCACGACATTACAAGTCGTGGATGCTGGCCTAAATCTGAGCCCACAAATCACAGCAGTAACCAGACAAGATTTCAGGCATTTGAGAATCTTAACGAGAATTTGCCTTTTCTTGGCATTCCAAGAGAAATACCCTGACTTAATCTCGATCATCATCTCATGATTGGTTTAGGTCAACAGTCTTTAATTACGTGCTTCTGCATACCTTATAGCCCTACTCCAAAGAGTCCAAAATGCAGTTGTATGATTGCTGCTGCATCTAGGAAAAAAGTGATCACATATCTCAAGCCCTCATCTCCCTTCACTGGCTCCCAATAGGGAGGAGAATCTTTTTCAAAACCCTCTGCATCACCTTCAAAGCAATTAATGGAACTGGTCCACAATTCATGAGGAAAAAACTTCTCACAACTTACATTGATGGTCCCCTGTATCTACAAAAAGCTATTACTAGGGTCCTCATTCACCTTCCTTGCCCCCATACTGTGGAACTCCTTCCCTCCTAACATCAGAACTTTTACAAAGCTTTCAGGAATTAAAAAAACAAAGAATACCTGGTGATTTCCCTACTAATCCGATTCATGATATGAGTAAGTTATGTTCTCTGTGTTTTAATAACACACAAGGATAGCCAAGTGCACTGTGGTGATTCAGACACAGGAAATGGACAAAAGTACATGTTTGATTCAGTTGGTTTATTAAAGAAACCTCCTCTAATCTCTATAGCTATGAAGGATTCCCTATGCTAGACAACAACAAACGGATACTTGTCAGGGTGTTTCACAAAGACTCTTTCAGCTGCCCAAATCTATGCCAACCTACTATCTGCCCTACCACTCTGAAAAATAAATAAAAAAATAAATAAATAAAGTCTATGCTTCAGCTTAGTATAGGGTTACTCCCCCTTTGTTGGTGGTTGGTACTCCCCCACCAAATAGTTCTCATGGTCTCTGGGTTCCACAGAATGCTTCAAATAAAAAAAACATTTCTCTCATATGTTCTTTTGGTTCAGATAATGACCTTGTCAGGTAGTCCGAACAGTCTCTTATCGCTTCTCCTGGGATGTGAGCTGGATAGGTCGGTATTCAGAACAAAAGCAAAGTTCACTTGTTGGCCCTCCTGAGTTGTTCACAGTCTTATCCTTGTACAGGCTTCATGCCTGTTCTGCTCCGTTTGATTGCTCCCTTCTTTCCCCGCCTCTTGGTTTAGGCAGTTTCTCAGCCGCGGGTCAGCTATGCACCTGTTTATCCATCCTGTGGTTATTGCTTTTCTCTCCCCCTCCTAGGGTATTTGTATCCTCAGCCCAAAGTGGTTTACGGGCCTGCTTATCCCTGCTGGTTGGTTGCTTCTCTCACCCCCTCCCCTCCTGGGTTATTCCGGTTGTTGGCCCCTTATGGGCTATGGGCCTGCTCATTCCAGTTGATTCGATTGCTTCTCTCATCCCCGCGGAGAGTATTCAACTTCTCAGCCCTTCGTGGGATATGGGCTTATGTAGCCCGGCTTGGTCAGTTGCTTCTCTTACCGCTCGTGGGGTATTCAGACCATTAGCTCCATGTGGGCTACAGAGCTGTTCACCCTGGTTTGTTTGGTTGCTTCTCTTACCCCGTTATGGGATATTCAACTTCTTAGATGTGCATGGGCTTTGGGCTTCTTTATCCCGGCTTGGCCTGTTGCTTCTCTCACCCCCTCCTGGGGTATTCGGGTCATTAGCCACTGGGCCTGTGAAGCTCATTTTGTTTTCTCGGTTCTCTCACCCCCTCCTAGGGTATACATATTTTCATCCCATTGAGGGTGCGGTTGCAGCGTCACCACCCTCCAACTGCTCGTCAGATGCTACCACATGCCTTCTCTCCAGCAGCGTTGCTCTGCAGGGGAGGCGGTCTCTTTGGCCCATGTGTATCCATTTCCTTGACTTTGTGCTGGTCTGTGCGGTCCGCTGTTCCGCATTGTTTCTCCCTTCCCTGGACTTCAGCGTCTGCAGGACAAGATGCCAGTATGTACCATTTCCTTTGGTTCTTCTTCCTACCTCAGCGGATCCCGGCTCGTCAAGGTATCCGCATTCAATGAAGTGTCAGCACTCCACGTGCTGCCTTGGATCCCCACCTATCACATCAACTGCGTGGTGCTCAAGTCCACCTATGAATGGGTAACTAACTCCTCTGCTCGTCTGTGCACACCAGGATTTCGTTTATTTTTGTATTGTTTATTGGCTAAAAAAACATATTTAACCATAACAATTTCATATATTCAAATTACACAAATCGTTAAAGAGCATATCATAAAATGTCATGCTAATTGCTGAAGAATTCATTTCATTAAGATCCAAGCAGTCACAGATCATCATTAAGCCTTAAAGTCTTAAGAAATCCCAATACTGCAATAGAAAGCGAAATTAGAAAACCCCTCAAGCAGTCTTATCAAAAAAACAGACTTTTCTCCTAAATTTGTTCACTTTGTATCTTTGCATGATTTGTCCTGTTTTCAACAAATTCAAGCAAAATTTAGAGAATTCTCACTTTGCTTTTTGACAAGGAAAAAGGTTCCAGTGCTGGGCCGGTCTCCCACTATACGTATGTTAGTGTGTCAAATTACTCATACTCTTCTGTTGATAATATTTTTCTGTCAAAAGACACCAGTCAGAGTGATTCAAAACCTTTACCCTGGAGGGGTTACTTGCAAGATCTTCCACTGTCATACCCAAACCTTTGAGAACGTCATCACAGTACAAAGCAAAATTGTTTAAGGAGTTGGTCTCCCCCTTCTGCATCACTTGCCCCAATTCAGAATAGAGAGTATTAACACTTGGCACCAAAAACGTTCGATAAAAGGACCATTTTTCCAACTCACGGATGAATAAATTCTGCTCATACCTAACTCAAACAGAATTAATGGTCTTATATCGCGCCTCTTGTACCAAGTCCTGTGAGAGTTTGAGGATCAATCCATTAAGGAAGGTCCCGTGGGACTTTCTAAAGCCTGTCTGCCATTGGCTCAGACGCCCAGTACTATTCGCCCAATCCTCGAGGTGTCTATGGAGGGCAGAGGCAAATATCTTGCTGTCCGCATCAATAATTGAAATTGGGCTGTAGTTCCAGGGGTCTGAGCGCAGGCCGTGTTTATAGACAGGGATAATATTTAAATCCTCCAGGAGGATGGATATCTTTCTTTGGCACAAATATCTGCAAATAAGTACAACAAAATACTAGTCCAACAATGTGAGCTTTCTTTGAATAACTTATTTGACAGTTTGTTAGGGCCCGTGGTTCTAGAATCGATAGATCGCTTAATGATGTCCAAGATACCTGCCATACAGAAATCCAAACCGTCATAAGAGCCAACATTTGGCCTGCTGGGTTGATCACCAGTCCCTCCTTGTCACTAGCATATAATGCACTAAAATGGGTGATCCAGGCGTTTGCTGGTACTGCGTTTACTTGCACCGCCTTACTAAAATTCCTTAATGAGTTCACACAGGCCCAGAATTTCAGCCCTGATTACTACTCATATAGTCCAACATCTGTAACAAGTATTAATGTTGCAGTCTCACTCTCTGACATTTGGACCACTTGCGATATTTCAGTGAAAGTTTTTAATAAGAATTTGTTTTTCTGACTGCAAGGATTGGGATTGCTTTACCAACCTAATAGCAGTCCGGGGGCGTGGCTTGAGCAGCAATGGAGTAGGACGTGCTTCCCGTGGAGCTCCGGAGGATCCGACAGATGATCCGTACAAATTACCTTTAAAAGTGCGCCACTGGTTCCAGAATCGATCACACACGCATGGGAATGGATGCTTTGCTCATTGTATAAAGATCGAGAAAAATCGTAAGCGGGAGTCTGGAGGAATTGCTCGACGAACGACGGCGGCAGCTCGGTCCATTGTCACACAAGATGGCCGACAACAAAAGAAACGAAACCAGGGTACCCAAAGAGGACGAATAGAGGCGGCGGCCACAGGGAAAGAACGACAATGGCGAGGTGAAGGCGGAATACAAAAACCCCCGGGGGCCGTAGGTCTTGAGTCGTGAAAGCTTGGGTACTGGCCCGGACGGCAGGGGCCCGAGGGCAGCAGAGGTGTGAAAATGCAGGCCGCACCACAACCAGCACGGCATTGAACTAGCAGCGGCGAGAGGAGGTGGAGGTTGCGACTGCCAGGAGACCACTGCGACAGTCGGTAAATAGCGGAAATTGCGGCTGTAGAGACACTCGGTCGCTGAATCGTGATAGGGAGACCCAACGGTAACCAGAAAATGGCGGCACGAGGGGCCGTGGGCAAGAATAAGAACAAACAATCCACGATGGACATTTTTGCGAAAGCACAACTGTCTCCTGCGGCCACCTCAACCAAAGGCCCGATGGCACAGGCTGAGGGCGCGACAGCGGCTGATAATCGTCAGATTTTGGAAGCCATTACGGAGCTGAAGGAATCTTGAGAGGTTGCGATGATGGACCTACGCACTTCCCTGGAGGCTAAAATTGAAGCAGTGGGCATCGAAGTCTCCCTGCTGAGACAGGATGTCAGGGGACTGGCGGAATGCACAAGCAGCCTGGAGGGCGCGGCGAAATCTAATACGGACACCAGCGCCAACAATACAAAAGAGATCCATGTCCTCAAGCAACAGGTGGCCAACTTGGAGTCTCGAGCAGAAGAAGCAGAAGGGAGAGCGAGGAGAAACAACATTCGTGTGGTGGGTCTGCCGGAAGGCGAGGAGGGCCAGGACCCGACTGATTATATCGAGAACTTACTCCTACAAGGAATCGGGGCCGGTACACTCTCGCAAGGATTTGTGGTCGAGCGTGCACATAGAGCCCTCATGCGGAAGCCGAGACCGGGGGCCCCTCCACGAGCGATAATTGCCAAAATACTGAACTACAAAGACCGGGAAAAAATATTGGAGTATTTTCGGAAAGGCGGAACAATCGAGAGGGACTCGAGCACTATCACGGCATACCCGGATTACACTATGCTGGTCCAGAGGCAGCGGTACAGCTTTGTAACCATCAAAAGGAGGCTGCGGGCGGCTGGGATAAAATATATGCTGCTGTACCCTGCGAAATTTAAGGTCGTGTGTAAGTGCAAAATGCATTTTTTTGACACTCCGGAAGAAGCGACAATGTGGTTGGATCTGCAGTGCTGCCCGGATCAAGACACGGAGGAGACACAAAATGGACGTGAAAAGTGACTCAGACACGGTATGCATTTTGCTATGGCGGCGAGCGAACATCCTAGGCGAAGGCTGAGAACGATGGGCCTTGCTGTAGGAGGCTGATATTCGATAACATATTGCGGATTGTGAGAGACTTGATGGACTTGAATATAGTAGCGGTTACATATATTTAAACTGTATAGCAATGTGTAGTTCTTTGATGTGCTATTGGAGCGGCAGGGCGGGAGTACCCTACCCCCCGAATTGTAGTTGTAGTTAAAGTAGGTTGGCCACTATGGCGGCCTCACCCTGCAGAGCTTCGAGTACAGGCAAAAGCCGGAAAGAGCTAGATGCGGGGGAGCCTGAGATCCAGGGATGGAGCTGGGCAACAGTTGGGGGGGAGAGTGTTGGGGAAGGGTTGGGAGGCGGGGGGGAGAGGGAGTGGGAAGTTCAGTGTGTTTTTAGTTAACAGGGTTTTAGAAGGGGATGCGAGCCTATATAGTTTGGAATGGAACTCAAGATTACACTGCACCTGGGGGGGAGGGAATTGGATCATACCAGGTCATTCATGGGGGACCTTAAAATACTCACATGGAACGTGCAGGGGCTTAAAAGCTATTTGAAAAGGAACAAGGTTAATCTGTATCTACGCAGGCAGAAAATAGATATTGCATTGCTACAGGAAACCCACCTTACACATGAGAAGATGGACACGATTGCGGGAAAGTGGAAAGGGGCGTTGGTGGGCTCTTCGTACTCGGCCTACGCAAGAGGAGTGCTTATATGGGTGGCAGGATGGTTATGCTGAGGGGATTGGTAGAGAAAAGGGAGATAAGTATTGTTAACACGTACGCCCTGAACCAGAACACGGTGGCGTACATTAGGACACTGAGTGCGAACCTGAGCGTGTGTGTGGGAAGCGCGGTGATCTGGGGAGGGGACTTCAACTGTGTATTGAACCCGAGGGTGGATAGATCGGACGGGAAATTGGATAGACCGGCCCCTGCAGCCAGGGAGCTACAGACACTGCTTGATGACTTTGGGTTGGAAGATGCATGGAAAGGCAATATTCGCATTATTCTGCCCCACAGCAGTTATCAACAGTTATCAACAAGGCTGGACTATGTCTTCGCATCACCTGAAATGATAGCGGAGATTGCTCACATAGAGTACAGGGCCAGGGTCCTCTAGGACTACTCGCCCCTGACTCTTGCGTGGCAATATTGCCCCCCGAGGGCGAGGATCCCGACATGGCGCCTACGAGCGGAGGCGTTGAGAGACCCCTTCTTTAGAGAAGATTTATGGGAGGAGATAGTAAATTATTTTGAAACCAATACTGGGAGTGTGGACTCGGCGGGGACACTATGGGAGGCCTTTAAAGTTGTTATGAGGGGGCGGCCATGGTGAAATCCAAGGGCCTACAGGGTGGGATTTCAACAGAACTGAGGGAGACGGAAGCAAAATTGGAAGAGTACTTAAAAGCCGGCGACGATACAGCGGAGAAACTAGATTTGATACTTAAGCTGCAGCAAAAATGTGCGGATTACTGGGAGAGGTTGTGCAACCTTAACTATAAAACGTACATAGAGAGACAGCATGCGGGAGGTGACAAACCGGGGAGACTTTTGGCGTGGTTATATAAGAGTGAGACCCCCAGAGCCACAATCAGAACTATAGAGAGGGAAGATGGTAGCGTAGAGGACACTCAGGAGGGGGTTAATCAAGCGTTTGTGGATTATTATAAAGTGCTATACGGGGAAGACGGGGAAAGTAGCCGGGCAATGATAGAAGAAACGCTTGAGGATATGGGGCTGCCCAAGATAAGTGAGGAGGAAAGAGAGGAATTGGACTCCCCGATTACCCTGGAAGAACTGGGGGAGGTGGTGAGGCAGTTGCCTACCAGTAAGACCCCGGGGACAGACGGGCTCCCAAGCGAATTTTACAAGGTATATATAGAAGAGGTCCTCCCCCCACTGCTAGAGATGATAAATGAGGTGTTCGAGACGGGCCGCCTGCCGGAGTCACTGAGAGAGGCTGTTTTAGTACCTCTCCCTAAACCAAATAAACCAGGGCGCAGCTGTGGTTCCTTCAGACCTGTGTCAATGTTGAACCAAGATGGCAAGATATTAACTGCGGTCTTGGCGAATAGACTGAAAAAGGTCATTGGTAAGTTAATACATCCGGATCAAACGGGCTATGTCCCCCATAGAAACATCACCAACAATCATGGGCGACTTCAGAGGATCATTGAGTTTGGCAGTTACGAGGCGTACTATGTGGCGAGCCAGTTGCAATATGTTGCCAAATGGCTATCTGATGAAGAGACCTCCGAATCTGGGCTGTTTGGGCGGGATTGTGCACCCTTTTATTTGAAAGAAGTTATGTGGGCACCCAGGGCGGAGATGGTGGGGCATCCCCAAAAATGATGCTGCTGGGGTGGAAGGTGTGGCGCAGGGCATGCCAATTGATGGGGAACCCGTCCCCATGCTCGCCGCAGATGCCATTGGTGGTATTGACAGGGGCAGACGCTCAGCTACGACTGATACTCCGGACCCACTGGGAGTCGGCTGGGGTGGCAACGATGGGGGATATTTGGCAGGGGGGCTCTTGTGTTACCTTTGAGGGGTTGCGGGAGGAGGCTGGGTTGCACGAAGGTCAGTACATCACGTACCACAGAATGGTACAGAGGATTAAGAGAATGTGGCCTGAAACTGTGTTGGAGGAAGAACTGGACGCCACCATCGACGTTATATATGATATAGCTGAGGGGGGCCATGAGGTCTCCAGACTGTGCGAGATGTTGATGTCTAAACTGGGGAAGGAAGTCACGCAGCTGAGATTGGGCTGGGAAACGGAGGTTGGGGCCCAAATGGGAGATGGGATGTGGGAACGGGTGCAAAGGTTTCATAAGAAGGTGTCTAGAAACGCAAGACTGAAATAGATACAGCTTTACATACCAAACAGGGCTTATATGACGCCTTGGAGGATAGCGAGGTTCGAGAATGCAGGTCGGCAAGCATGCCCCAAGTGCGAAGAAGAGAACGCAGGCATGGTGCATATGTTTTGGTCATGCCCAATCATAGAGAGATTCTGGAGGGGTGTAAAAGAGAAACTAGAAGGAAGAGGGGTCAAGATAGTAGTGGACACCGTATGGGCCTGCCTGCTGGGGGGGTTCCCCAGACCACGGAAACTCAGGCATGTAAGCAAACTAAGGGACCTGGTTTATGTGCTTGCAAAGAGAAGGATTGCCATGGCATGGAAGTCATGCCATGTGCCGAGGATATAGGTGTGGTGGAAAGACTTGCAAAAATGGGCAGAAGCCGAAACCATAGCATGGCAAGAGGCGTGCAGCAACGGGGGGAGAAGGAGAATGAGTCCCTGATGGCCTGGAAATCACTGATAGCCGGACTGTTTGGGTCATTAGATGACCCGACTGAACCTGTTGAGGAGGAGACCGAACCACAGGGTGTGGAATCTGATGACTCAAGGTGATAGACTCGCAAGGGGGGTGGGGTAGTGGTTAGGAAATTTAAAAAGTGTAATGAAACTGTTGAACATGCACTGTTTGTTTGGTTTTATTGTTTGTTTGTTCAAAAATTTAATAAAAACTTTTTTTTAAAAAAAACCTAATAGCAGTCCTCAACTCACGTTTTTTTTGGGGCATTTGCTCGTCGTATTTGTGATTGATTATCCTTTCTTTTTTAGGATTGGATGGAATTTTTCCCCACACTCCCCCGCCCGCTCCACCCAATTTATCCCAAATCATTTCATCCAAACAATCCACTGTAAACAGAACTAGTTTATACTGGAGTTCCATAGTGACTATCATTCTCTCGATTTTTTCATTACATTTTCTAATCGAGTTTCTTGTCCAGACTACTCTGTTGCCCCCCCATGTTGATGGCTATCTCAGGATCATACACTTCCCCCTTGTCCATGGGTTGAAGATTAAGAGTACAACTTAGGATACAGTGGTCACTACATGATGTGTCATGAATGCTCAGTTACAAACAATTGTGGAATATGAAACTGTCCGCAAATATGTAGTCTAGTGTGGATCGAGACTCATTCCTAAACCATGTAAATTTCCCCTGTTCGTCCCCCTCAACTCCCCCGTTCAACTTCATAAGGCCATGTGAATCCATAAAGCTGGACCATTTACTTCACTTTCCCGTGTTCTTAATGTGGCAATCGGAAGATGCTTGCTAGTCGGCTTCATCAACATAGGGCCTACATAGGCTGTTCAAATCACCAAGGATAATTGCATGGCCCAACGGTACATGCTTTCCATTTGCTAATTTCCAAACTTAACTTGACCAGAAAATTATCCAAAGGCCTCACCTTAGCGTGCCAATAAATATTAATCAATATAAATGAGGATAAGTAATTGCGTAAATTCATCTGAAATTCAAGAAGGTAAAATGTGGAAAAGTGTCTGAAGCAAAATGTTCGATGTGTTGGTTATTCCTTTGAAATTTATTACTACTGTATACAGTTCAAAAGTGTTAATTAAAGCATTTTTAAAGGGAATAAAAAAAATGTTTATCACGCCACTCCAAATATGGGAAATGGTAAGGTTACAGTTTACTTAAGTTCATTCATGAGACGAGAGCACAATCAATCGATCTTTCTTGGACATGTTCTCAAATGTGCTGAAACCATTGAGTGACTGAAACATGCCGCACAAAAAACGAACATCACTTGGAAAAGCTCCATCTGATGCAAAGCGGAAATCAATATCAAGAGCTTCTGAAACACAACAACAAACAGCAGCACAACTTGTCAACCAGCGGACAAGAGCAGTTTTTTCCAGGGCAAATTAGATGCCAGAGCAAACTGAAGTAAAGCTTGGCATGCTCACGGGAATTCCATGAAAGGAGGCCCATGGTCGAAATTCCAGCTAAAGCGCAGGATTTCTACTGTGCACATTCCTGTCGAAATTAATGGCGCTTAATGAGGGACCAATCTTTATCTTCACTCTCTTTATTAGGCATACGCTCTAAAAATCCTACCCGTCTCTGGGGTCCACCCTATTTCCAAGCCGGAGCACCAAATCTTTACAGTTGTTTGCCTGAGACTGGAGCGAGGGATCGCATTTCTTAGTCTCAGATTCCCTCCTTGTCTCCCTTATGTTGAAGCCCAATTTTTTTAATTGGGCGCCTTCCCGAAGAATATCCTGTCACTAAATTTGACGATACAGGAATAGAGACAGTATTCGTACGACCTGGATGACTAAATTCTACACAATCAATATCTCTGGTACTCGGGCCGCAAAGATTTGTAATCTCCGAGAGGATCATTAGGATGTGCGATCTATTAAGCATAAGTCGGGAGTCATTATTAAAGTTACATTCCAACTCCGAAATGCGATTTCGCTTAGTAGATATATTTCTACTATCCTCCGTGTATTAACGGCACTGTCGACCAAGCCATACTGTCCCCCATTGGCGTGCCTGGTTTCAATTGGCTTATAACTCCCAGATGCGCCCTTTAAGATGCTAATAACTCTGAATGCTGAGCCCCCTTCAAGTTTACCACCACCATACACTAGAGGTTTAGACTAGGAGCACAGTTTGGAAACAAATGTTTCTGCATCCTCATCAGGACCCTTTTCCAGAATTGATTGCACCACCTTACTATAGGATGCCTCTATCCTATACGGATTCAAGTCTGATGATTCCGGTCCTCGGTAGTCCTTCAGCGCGGATTGATTGCTAATTAGTTGGTAGGGCCAATGTTCAAAATTGAGATGATGCAGACCCATTATTTTTGCAGCAATGAAGGATCTCATCCTTTCCTCATTACTTGTACAGTAGGTCTCTCAAGGAGCTCTAAGATGTATCCTTGTATCAGAAAAAGGAAAATCTACTTGGGTGCCAGTAGTAGTTCCCGACATCCCGGACCCCTGTGGCCTAGCTTCAGCAAGTTCTTGTTGCATGTACTGGGGCACAGTCCGCTGTGCTTTGGGAAGATTTTTAATAATCAAGTCACTCGTGTCGGTCTCAACCGACACCCGGGCTGGCTCTTTTATCGATGCAGCAGAAAAAAACAGAATGCACCAAGGGTTTCTCATAATAATAATAATAATAATAATAATAATAATAATAATAATAATAATAATAAACCATGAGTTAGCACTGTGGCCTGATATAGTGATGTAGATCGAACTCTTTTGCTTATTTGATGTTTTAAGTCCTCATGATACTGCCATGAGATCGCTCTCCCGAGGTAGCCAAAGCATTGTGCTTTGCTCTCGAGGAACCAAAACAGCTAGATCAACAGTGTCTGTCGATACCGAGGCTGCTTTTTTCCCATTATTGTGGTTATCCATCAGTACAGATCGATTTAATTTATGTCTAGCAGTGTCAGGCACCATTATCTTTTCTGTTAAAGGCACCGTATGTGTTCTCTATACTAGAGGTGGCACATTCGTGGTAGTCTGGTCTTGTAAATCGTTCTCTTCTGAGAAGCTATCAGTAATAGGTTTTGGTACAGCCTTTTCCATTAGTGGTATAGATTTTGTCTGTGATGGCGCTGATTTAGCAAATGCTTCTCTAATGGTTTGATTCCAGAGATATTTTCTCAATGACTTATTATTGCTGATTACTTTGTTGCCATTTTTCCTGTTTTTATTCGTCTGGGGCTCCAGGTTGTTTTGCTGCATCAAGCTTTCTTGTGAAGCGATTTTGCCGGTGTTCTAACTTCCACCTGAAGACCAGAGTCCAAAGGGCCTGTACATTCACTAATCATATCCTTTGCAGCCTTCACATTGGTATTATGTCTTCTCGAATCGAGATCACCGAGGTGTAAAGAATTTGTGTAGCCAAAGAAAGGTCTGAATGACCACTAATTTGATCATGGAGTCCAATATTTTGAGACACAGATCTAGGCAAAAAGTAAGCTTTAAGGTCTGCCTCATTTGTAGTTGCTACGAGTCTCTTTTGTATAGAGTCAAGAGTGATTGTGTGAAGTTGGACCTGTTTTTTTAGGCTTTCATACAGCGTAACAAATGATGAAAGAACCACGTTCAAAGCATAGAGTGCCTTTTCCGCCTCTGGTGCAGGCTCTGTGATGTTGTTATACTCCTTTTGAACTGGGCTGGCGGGGATGTATCATCGAGGAGTGAGTGCTGTGAGAAACCGGAAGGTGTCTAACCCGCTAGTCCCCGGGCATCTCTCTCTCAGGTGGCCAGGGCACGGCCATCGCCTTTGGATCCAGACCCTGGGGGTGGACCAGTACGGGAGGATCACCTGAGTGAGGGGTCTTCGGGGAGTGGGAATGGTACACCTGACGGCGAGACACGGTATCACCTTCCCTGTAACACCTTTACCCAATCCTACCCGGTAGGGTACTTGGGAACTTTACCCCTCCCTTTCCCTTCATAAACACTTTCACACAGACAGCCCGCTCTGGGAGAAAACAAACTCACACCTGTGCATTGTACCTGACATGTCCCACTACTGTGGTCAAGCAAAGTCAGGCAATTACTGGTAGCCACTCACATCTGACTTCCATTAAACTTCCCCACACAGGTAAAAAGCAGAGCATGGGAGCACACTCTGAGCGAGGCAAAGCACACAAAGGAATAGTGTTTTCCGGATGGCAGCTGAACGAGGAGAGAACAACGGCAAACCTAGAAGAGTGTGCAAGGAAAGAGATACCGTTGACCTTTCCGGCAAGAAAATGAGACTTTTCTAAGTCTTTCAGATTAAAGAGCGTAAGGCCAGGAAACCAGACTGAAGAATCCTACATTGTGTGTCAGAGATACGCGGGCCCTCTTACATCGCTGATCGAGTCGAGGGGGAGCAGCAGCCGCTGTGGTACCGTCCTTGGCTCTAAATAACAAAGCAGTGCCAAAGAGATCAACACAGCCGGTGAGTTGTGGAGACTGATGCAAGACCGGTCTGTCTTGAAGTCAAGGTTGCAAGCGGCAACATTGTATAAAGAGCACAAGTACGAAGATTGGTAACACGTGTGATAAAAGACGCGATGACAGCTATTTTGACAAAGACTCCACTAGGACTGCGTTATTATTATTTGATGGTGGATGCTTTCTCCCATCCTTAGATTTAGGTTTAGATATGTGTTCAACCAACCCATTGAAGTTCAATAAACACCCTTGATCTGTGATCACTTGTGTCTGTCTTCACTGTTTGATACCATGCCTTCCTTACAGCACATACAAGGTTTCTGACATATCAGTAACATAATCATGATCTGCCTGGTCACTATATATAGTGGAGTTCAAAGTCGAAATATTCTGAGCATTTTTTTGCAATACTCCTGTCAGGTGTCCCTCCATGATGTTCACAATTTCCCCATTTGGCTCCAAAGAATTTGGGGCTACTTTCTACAGATTTTGGTTTCTCGTACCAAAGCCACCACCATTGGATGGCTGCGTCGGAAATATAATCAGGGATCTTTCCTCCTGATTTTCCAAATCCTGGGCCCCTTGTGGTTTGGGGGAGAAATGGGCAGGGGTAAATTCCTTGCCATCTCAAACATTTTCTCAGAGATAGAGGCATCAGAGACCTTGGCAGGACTTCTCAATGAAAACATAGTTAAAGGCAACCAATTATAACAGTCACTCACCACATTGCTGAGTCTCCAAGTTGCCGGGAAAATGTGGGACCCCTGCAGATTCCTCCGTTTGATGCAGCACTCCTGTCCCAGTGTCCAAAACACCAAATGCACTAAACACACAGCCCGTACACTGCACGCGCTCCATGCTTGTGTTGCGAGTTTGCGATTTCAGCTCCTCCTTGCAGGATTAAAAAGGAAGAAAGACTGCCATGGGTCCTCGATGCCAAAACCGACTCCAAGTTGCACAGGGTCTGCTGCCACTCTGCCAATAAACACACAACTCGCACACCACGCGCGCTCTGCTCTGGTGCTGCAAATTTGTAGTTTCAGCTCCTCCTTGCAGGATGAAAAAAGAAGAAAGACTATCAAGGGTCCTCAAGGCCAAAACCGACTCCAAGTTGCACAGGGTCTGCTGGCACTCTGCCACTAAACACACAGCTCGCACTCAGCTCACACACCAGCATTTCTCACTCTCCAGCTGATTCTCCCCTTCTCGATTGGCATCCGGCTGTATTTAGCTTCCTTCCTGGAATGGAAGGGAAGACTCCATTGGTCCTGGTCTTCATCAAGAGGCAACAACAAATACAGGTCAGAAACTAAGCCATCCACTTTCAAGGGGGTCCGTTACCTGATTGCCCTGTTCAATTCCCATATAACCAACAAACATTGTGGCGTTTCAAGTGAAGGGAGGTGGGATGGAATCCTCACTTGGGCATTCCTTATCTCCAGAAGTCGAGTACACCCTGTGGCATCCAGTTTGCCCTGTCCCGCAGGGAAGTAATTGCGTAGCAGGCCCACCTCCCTAGTCACAAAGCAGTGGCTCTCTTTTGGGGAGAAGCAACACATTCCCTGGATTCAACACAGCATCCAATGGGCTCAATGACTTATAAATACTGCAATTCCCATGATACCTCTCTCACAAACCTGACATGTTATTCACAGGAAACACACAGCTCTGCCACGAGCAAACAGATACAACTGGTGTGTTGTAGTGGAAGCCAGCATATTTATATATTGTTTTGTATCTATCATGATGACTGGCCAGTGCGCCACTTATAGAATGTTGAGTGTTTTATTTTACAAGCTTTATATGACTTTGAATAAACTTTTATTTTTAACACATTTACCTTCCTTTATTTGCCAAATTGCAAATCTCTGTAATAAATATTGGCTCATTAATCTCACTTCCCTGAAAATCTAAACAAATCAATTAAATTAGGGTTATTATATATCAATAATGAATTTGATGGAATGCCAACCATTGTTACCTCTCCAGTATTTAACCTATACCTCAGAGCCCTGCTTTCGCTCTCACAATCGTTGTTGACAGGAATAATACTGCTACTCAATTACATGGATCCAAATTAACATTGAATGAGCAGGAGCTAAAAGCATCTCCTGGATATCTGGCAATAACCAGTAGGCAGGAGCTACCACTGAGGATGGAGGAGCTAGTACATAGCGTTCTGTAAATCTAGCTTCCACATAAAATGCTAAATTAACATGTTGTCCATTATTTATGGCCCCTTATGCTTTAAATGCAGAATAGATGTGTCGTTGAGCTTATTTATAGATTGTCCCAAGCCCACAGAGTTAATGTCAAATAGGTATGTTTGTTCTACATCAGTTGGCATTGTCAGCTTAAAGTAGCTCCTGGTAGAAGTTAGTGTGAATCTAACCCGGGCTCTTTTAGGCTACAGGGAGGCGCTAAATAGCTCCCGGCTACTCTCAACTGTGAACCCTGCAATTACTATAGACCTATAAAATAAGATTGTGCCTTACTGCATATAACTGCTTCACCCTATATAATTGTGCACATGTCCTAACCGGAAAGTACACTATGTACAGTGCGAGAAGCAACCCTGCTTAATAGTCTGCCTGCTTCCTACGTGTTTCTTGTTTGGCACAGGCAAGCATGTTTTAGATCTCTGCTGTCATGAACCATCGAACTCGCCCCTTCTGGGCATCCTGGTCCCTGACACGTCGGGGTTTACACTCCGTAGTACTACCGACATGGCAGCAAGCTAAGAACGCTGCTCACCAGCTTTCACGTTCTACGCAGCGTGCTCTATAAAGAAACCACACTCCTGCAGCCCTGCGCGCATCAACGCTGCTGCTAGCTGTGACCGGACGTGTACTCTGTACTCTCCCTTGTACTATTCTGCTGTTTCCTGGTTCCCGGATCCCCTTCTTCCAATTACCTTCCCTCCTTCTTGTCCAGCCTTTCCCAGAATCCCTGCACCGCTACCGCATGCATTTCTTCCTCTTTTCTGAATTCCTGGAGTTTTCCTTGATCCCGGACATCGAAGCTGAACGCACTCTGGAAGCCGAGGACGGCCGAGCAGGCTTGTATAAAACACGAACCATACGAAAGAAGACTCCGCCTAAAGAAGTCATCAGGCAACGAAAACAGGTGAGAAAGGGGGAAACCTGTGATAGATTGAGACGCCACCTGACCGAAGTCGATATAGACATGGAGGCGGCCATCCAGGATCTTATGCGCGGCATGCAAGAGCTAACGACTGAAGTACAAAACTTGAAAGCTGAAAACGCCGCGTTAAAACAATTGGTACTATCCCGTGACTCTGCTACAAAGGACAGTGTGCTATTGGGCGGCATTGTTGACAAATATGATGGCTCTGCGAAAACCCTCCGGGGATTCCTGGATTCTTGTTTGGTCCACTTTGCCTTTAAACCTTATTATTTCTCCACCCCCAGGGCTAAAGTGGGCTTTATTATTTCTCACCTTTCCGGGAATGCATTGCTTGGGCCACACCATTAGTTAATTCCGGAGATGTCCTTTCAGATGATTATGATGGATTCATTCAAGCACTTAAAACCATGTTTGACCGCCCAGAACAGGTCTTTAGTGCTCAAGAACGTTTACTCCATTTCCAGCAAGGCTCTCAGGACATGCTCACCTATGTAACTCGATTCAAGCAACTGGCTAAAGAAGCGGGTTGGCCTTCTGAAGCTTGCTTCACTCTCTTTCGAAGAGGACT
Organism: Ambystoma mexicanum; assembly: GCF_040938575.1. Taxonomy (NCBI): domain Eukaryota; kingdom Metazoa; phylum Chordata; class Amphibia; order Caudata; family Ambystomatidae; genus Ambystoma; species Ambystoma mexicanum. Next base: position 492,655,270 of record NC_090938.1, on the reverse strand, counting down.
AAATGAAGATGTTAAGGATGAATTAGCCAGGGTGGCACGTCCTAGTTCTTACCAGGCACTTATGGATCTTGCTCTACAGATTGATTTTTGCGTCTAGGAAAGGAAGGCAGAGAAAAGAAAGACCAAGTCACCCCTCCATAAGAATCCCTTAGAGACCGCCTCGAAATCCGAAGATTCTTCTATCCCTACAAGCGAACCCAAACCCATGCAACTAGGTGCCTTCCGTGGACCCATATCCCCCCCAAGAAAGGTTGCGAAGGATCCATACTGGCTTCTGCATGTACTGTGCCTTGGACAAGCATTTAGTCAGAGAATGTCCAATAGCCCCTCCGCCGCATTCGGGAAACGCCAGCTCCCGATCCTAGATGGAGCTCAGTTTCGGGAGAGAGATGCAGGCTCCACATCTACACCATCCTTGAACTCTCCTGGACAAAACTCTTTGGTAATTTTACAGGCCTTTCTATCGCCATCCAAGAAGGAATCCTACCCCATTCTGGCACTAGTGGACTGTGGGGCCATGGGAATATTCATAGACCAAGAATGGGTCCTGAGACATCATATTCCCTACGAATCCCGGACTGTCTTGCAACCTGTAGAAGCAATTGATGGGAGGCCTCTCTCCTCTGGACCCATAACCCTTCAGACCAAGGAAATCAAGCTTGCAATAAACCATCGAGAAAAGATAAAATTTTACATCATAAAATCTGCCCATTACCAAATGGTATTGGGAATTCCCTGGCTACAAAAACACGACCCATACATCAATTGGACAGCAGGTTCCCTGTTCCTAGGTTCCGAATTTTGCATGTCTCATTGTCTACTTCTGGATCCCTCTCCGACACCATCGGAAGAAAGTTCAACAACCCAGCAAGGTCCTCTCATGGTCTCTAACATTGTCCAGGTTCCTAAAGCCTATTAGGAATACGCCGATGTGTTCTCTTCTGCTATTGTCCAAGCCCTACCACCCCATAGGCCAGAGGACTGTGCTATTGAAACCGAACCTTCAGCTGTGATTCCCTTTGGAAGGATGTTCATTCTGTCAGAACCCGTGAAAAAGGCCCTTCGCGAATACCTAGATACTAACCTAGAAAATGGCACCATACGCCCATCCAAGTCTCCAGCTGGAGCTTCATTATTTTTTGTTCCTAAGAAAGACACCAAAGAGCTCAGACCTTGTCTTGATTATCGAGGTCTTAATCAGTGCACCCTTAAGGATCGTTATCCATTACCCTTGATCTCAGATATCCTGGAAGCCGTAAGAGGAGCTGTAATATTCACCAAATTGGATCCCAGGGGTGCCTATCATCTGATCCGTATTAGGGAAGGAGACGAATGGAAGACAGCCTTCAGAACACCCTTTGGTCATTATGAATACTTGGGCATGCCCTTTGGACTCTCTAATGCTCCGGCGATCTTCCAACGCTTTATGGATCGGGTATTTTCGGATATGCTATTTCTTTTCGTCATTGTCTACCTGGACAATATTTTGATATTCTCTAAAGATCCTCTTAAGCATGAAGAACATGTTAAGGCAGTATTACAACAGCTACGCGAACACAAGCTTCTAGCAAAACCCGAGAAGTGCCTTTTTCATGTTTCCACTGTTCACTATCTAGGATTTGTCCTTAGCCCAGACGGCATAGGAATGGATCAATCCAAGATTAAGGCCATACTATCCTGGCCTACTCCGACCACCATAAAACAGATCCAGGCTTTCCTGGGCTTGGCCAATTTCTATCGGAAGTTCATACCATCCTTCTCCGAGATTGTTCAACCGATTATTGCCTTGTTGAAGAAAGTTACTCCCTTTCATTGGACATCAGTCCAGGAAAAGGCTTTCCAACGCTTGAAAACAGAGTTTACACAAGCCCCCATCCTGGCTCAACCTGATACAAATCGACCATTCCTAGTGGAAACAGACGCCTCTAACTATGCATTCGCAGCAGTTCTGAAACAGGAACTCGATGACGGACTGGAACATCCCATTGCCTATCTTTCACGGTCATTGACCCCAGTGAAAGTCATTACTCAGTTTTAGAAAAGGAACTGCTAGCCATCCGTCAAGCCTTCACCGAGTGGCGTCATTTGCTTCTAGGAGCTAAACGTCCTGTCCAGGTTCGCACGGACCATCAAAATCTCCAAGTATCACAGGCCCTGGAGTGCAGGAACAGCCGTCAGGCCCGTTGGGCCTTCTTCTTTGCCCAATACCAGTTCCAGATTCACCATGTCCCTGGAACACAAAATATAATCGCTGATGCCCTGTCTCGGCGTCCTGACTATGAACCTCCTGAAGACCGACCATTTCCTAAGATGTTTCCCCATACAATATTTGTAGCCCAAGCAACCAGTCTCCTAGATGAAGTCCGCATTCAAACTCAATCCTCTGAGCTCTGGTAAGACATCTCGAGCAAGAACCAGTGGAATTTGAAGAATAAGCATGGATACTTATTCAAAGATAATGCCTTGGTCATCCCAACACAAAAACTACAACAAAGGATAATAAACCTCTGTCACGATACCCTTTACTCCGGACATCGTGGTTTTACTAATACCTCCGACTAATTCAAAGGCAATTTTGGTGGCCCGGAATGAAAGCCGACGTACAACTGTATGTTCAGGCATGCTCTGCTGTAACCAAAACAAACATGACAACAAAAGACCGGCGGGCCTATTGCAGCAACCTCCACTTCCAACAAGGCCTTGGGAATGCATAGCTACAGACTTCATTGTGGAGTTACCACCTTCCAGGGGATACACAACCATCATGGTCACCATTGACTTGTTTACTCATGTGGCTCATTTTACACCTCTGTATAAACTGCCATCCTCGTCAGAACTTACTGGAATTTTCCTGGAACACATATTCCGACTACAGGGATTCCCTTCCAAGATCATATCGGACAGAGGGCCTCAATACATTTCTCAGTTCTGGAAACATCTTTGCCAAATACTAGGAATTCAACGCGCCCTCTCCTCAGGTTATCATCCCCAAACCAACGGAGTTACAGAGCGTGTAAATCAAACCTTGGAACAATATCTCCGTTGCTTCACCACCAAGGTCCAGGACGATTGGTCCCTTTTAATACCAGTGGCTGAATTCGCTTATAATAATTCGGACCACTCTGCTGTTAAGACCAGCCCTTTTTTCTGTAGCGAAGGATTCCACCCTTCAGTTCTACCTTCTGTCCTTCCACACCCTACACCAGTCCCCACAGTCGACTCCTGGATTGAAACACTAATTAATGTACAAAGAGAAGCCAAAGAACAATTAGAGAAGGCCAGGACCCAGACCAAACTGTATGCAGACTCCAAAAGGAGACCAAGACCCACCTACACAATAGGGGATAAAGTTTGGCTATCCTCGAAGCTGCTGCCATGGCATCTGCGACCAAATAAATTGGCTCCCCGGTATTATGGGCCATTCCCTATAAAGGAAATCATCAACCCAGTGGCCTTCCGACTCAAGTTACCAGACTCATGGAAGAAAATCCACCCAGTCTTTCACACATCCTTAATGAAGCCATACGTCCAGACCTCTTGAACTAACCTCCGGCCTAACCCAGTGCTCGTCAATGACCAACTGGAGTATGAGGGCTCCAGGATTTGTGATTCTAGATATAGACGTGGCAAACCCCAGTACCTGGTAGAATGGAAAGTATATCCCCCCAGTGAACGCACTTGGGAACCTATCTCAAACTTAAATACCCCCAGGTTACTCAGAAAGTTCCATCTCATACACCTGGGCAAACCCGGTGGGACGGGTTTCCGGAGGGGGCATGCTGTCTTGAACCATCAAACACGCCCCTTCTGGGCCTCCTGATCCCTGACACGTTGGGGTTTACACTCCGTAGTACTACCAACATGGCAGCAAGCTAAGAACGCTGCTCACCAGCTTTCACGTTCTACGCAGCGTGCTCTATAAAGAAACCACACACCCGCGGCCCCGCGCGTCTCAATGCTGCTGCTAGCTGTGACCGGACGTGTACTCTGTACTCTCCCTTGTACTATTCTGCTGTTTCCTGGTTCCCGGATCCCCTTCTTCCAATTACCTTCCCTCCTTCTTGTCCAGCCTTTCCCGGAATCCCTGCACCGCTACCGCGTGCACCTCTTCCTCTTTTCTGAATTCCTGGAGTTTTCCTTGATCCCGGACATCGAAGCTGAATGCAATCTGGAAGCCGAGGACGGCCGAGCGGGCTTGTATAAGACCCGAACCATACGAAAGAAGACTCCGCCTAAAGAAGTCATCAGGCAACGAAAACAGGTGAGAAAGGGGGAAACCTGTGATATCCACCTCGCCAGGTGAAACAGCTTCAGCATGTAGAATTAGAAACATTATGCAGGTTAGGTATTGCCTGAGCCATGTGAGAACTGTAGTCACAGTTGAAAATGCTAACTTGCTTGTAATGTATCTGCATATGTCTGCTGCATGTTGCAAAGTGTACTCGCTAAGGTATGTGAACCTCACTGATGCTTGCAAACCTTAGTATGAGAATCATGTAGTATAGGTGGAAACTAACCTGAAACATTGTATACTGTTGTCATTGAAAATTGCATGGCCCACCCTTTCCATAGAAGACATGTGTGACTTGATGGTATATAAACCATGTAAGCCAAGGGAGGGTGGATGCTGTGCCGTATACAGTTTGTACGTTGGGTTTGTGCTCTGTCCTGTGGATTGTTTGTATGCTGCTTTGCTGACTGTCATTAAAGATGCTGTGATAAATCTGGCGATATCCTCACTACTTTCCCTGAGGCAGCTTCCTCCAATGTGGCAGGGGAGGGCAGCCGCTAACTGATCCTAACCCTGGGGGCAGCTATATGAGGGAGGACCACCTTGGGGGAGGCATATTCTGGGGAAATGGTGAGGTATGTTTAGAGGAAACCACATTTCCCCCCTTTTCCTTTTAGGGATGTTCCCTCGATTCCCCAAACTCTAATGGCATATTGTCATACCCCTCCCCAACCTTTTAGTGCATCTACTTTAATTTTTCCCCAGGATACTAGTAGAAATCACATGCTAGCCACTGACATGAGGAAGAGAACAGGAGTAGGAAGGTTACCCCTAGTGAAACTCAGTATTAATTTCCCCAATACCATTTCAGAAGAAGACCCATAATCACTGACACGAGGAAGAGACTAGAAACCTGGGAGGAATAAAACACCCTCTCAGGTGCAAGCAAGAGAAAGGAGTGGAAGGAGCTGGAACTGTGACTAGAGTGCGTGCATCACAAGCAGTAGAAGGAGAAAGATAGCACAGAACTGGAAAACCAAGCAGAAGGGGGAGAACTGAGGGATGCCGGAACATGGATGTAGCAGATTTCACCTGCTTGTTCTGAGAGGGATACAATTTCCCCAAAATCTGAAGTGCAGAGGCTGCACAGCGGAAGACGTGCAGAGAGGCTGTCTTTCCCCATGTGAGCCTGACTGATGTGGGTGCTGAAAGGGAAACGTGACAGAGATTGAGACAAGGAACTGTGGGCAAGTCACAGGCCTCAGCAGCTAGAGGGGCTTCTTCTTCAAGTGGCAGGACCGGAGACACATGAGCAGAGGAAGGGTGTGGGTCCCTTTGAAGTTAGAAGCCGTAGAAGTTGTGCCCAAAGTTGTGAAACTCGAGCAACCTGCAAAACAAGGATACCAGAAGCCAGTGAGTCTAACCTGAATGAGCACTGCCGGCAACAGTATCCCGTCTTTCCTTCACTTGTGTAAGAAGCAGAAGCCTCCTGAGCTTTTAGGTATTCAGGCATTTGAGAAATGTCATCCTCAGAAGAGGGTGAATACTGCATCCCTCCTAACGGGGTCATCATATTCCCTTGGTGGCCTTCTGCTCCCAGGTGATGCACTTGGCTACTACCTCCCCCAGGGTTAGGATCAGGTAGCGGCTGCCTTCCCCTGGCCACCTGGGAGGAGACTTTAGGCTGTGCTTCTGTAAGGACTTTGTAGGATTCATCACATACTCTTGCCCTAAAGGCCTGTCCTCCCATTGCAAGTTACTTTTCTACCTCTGATCCATCAGTCTCCCCCACATTCAAAGAGGGTTCCTGCATTTCCCAATTCCATACTGGATCTTCTGAAAATGTCTCCTCTTGTACCCAAGGTTTTGGGGAGAACAAGATCAAAACATCTTATTCTTCTTTTCGTCAAGATAATTATTGGTTTTTACTTTTAGGTGAGCCACTCAGATAATCCAATCATCAAAATGGGGAACATCACTACCCACAATCATCTGAATGGGGAAGTCAGGTATTGCTACTCCTAATGACGAGATTTCCTTCCCTAATGTGGTAACAACAAGTTTGGTCAAAGGATGTCCTTTAGCTTGGCCATGAACACACCCTACATTTCCCTGTTCCAGATTTTTCCAATCTGGAAGAAGAAGAGCAGCTTTTACAGCAGACTCTTTACTTCCTGTGTCCAACTAGGCCCATAATGTCTTCCCCTGTATTACCACTTGGAGTCGATAATTATTTTTCTCCCCTGCACAAAGCATGACATCAGGTTTCTAAACAGAGCTTGTTCTTTTAGAATGAAAAGAGATGGTACTTTTACTAGGAAGCTCAAGTTTTTCTTCTTCACTTCTCTCCTAAGGGGGCTGTGGAAAATGTAATGGACATCTGTAAATAGAATGTTTGAAACTACCACAGATGAAACACCCCAACTCCATGGGAGAAGTGTTTTCTGAGAATTCTAAATCTTTAAAGTATGAGGATTCAAGAGTTGTATGCATTTCTAATAAAGACTCATGAGATGCATTTGTAACAGAATGAAATATATCATGGGATTTATTTTGTTTTAAAAAATGTATTAGTTGTTTGATAATCCCTTACTTCCTCCTGTTTTGTACAAGAGTGGTGATCTAAGTGGGTATCTTGTATATAATTATCAATTTCATCTGAATTCCATTATTGTTCTAATTCCTCATACTTCACATTACCATTGGTGGCGCAGCAAAATTTTCTGGACTCTGTTTGTTCAGAATCTTTTTTTTCATTAAAATGTTTTGTTTAGTGCACTTGGCTAATCATAATCTTAGGCACTTACATATGTAAAACAGTTCACACAACATCATAATTATACCACAGAATTAAAAATAACAATATTGAATCGGATTACAATTTAAATTTCATAAAGGCTAACGCCAATACGTTTCACAATATAGCTTAAAATAAAAGACACAGTTAATATTTTGCTGGTATAGATAAAACTTCACACCATACATAAAATGCAGCAGTGGTAATAACCAATGATTTAGCAGAATAAATAGAGCTCCAAAATTGAGCTGACGTAACAAAAACAATGTTATTTAACAAGTCCTGGTATTCTTTAACATAAACAGTTTGTAGATGTCAGGAACTGAGATCCATGTAGATTAGAGTACCTCCGTTCCCAAGCACCAGTCAGAGAGAAAACAACAGACCCGCTGACCGGTTATTGAGGCCACAGGTGGCAGAAACAGCAAACTCTGGGTCCCGGGTGACTGTAAGGATAAAACAAACAATTGCAGTCTTTTGCAAAACCCAAAAAGTAGGAATCGTAGAGGGACCTACCAATAGATGTCAATTGTTCCCTCCTGGTGTCTATGAGATGTCGTGATGGAGACAAAACTGAAGTAACAGGGTTGTTACTTAAACTAGACAGCCATGGGACGCCACCATAGGGTAGAGAGGAATGGAAGGTATCCTGAAGGGGATTGGGGTAGATCAGAGGTAGGGCCACAGCAGGGCAAAAGTCCAGGTACCAGAATCCAAAATGCCAGAATCAAAGCAATCCAATGTCCAAAGTCCAGGGTCAGAGCAGTTCAGAGTATCAATCCAAAAAAGGCGCCAAATCCCAGGGACAAAATCAGGTAACAAATCCAAGAGAACAAAGCCAAGTCCAAAATCCAGGAAACAAACCAGAAGCAAGAACGAACGCCACACGCTGCAGAAAACAACAGCTGAGAAACGCATAGTGGCGTACTTGCCGTCTCTTTGTACTTCCAGCTAGATGTCACGTGAGCACGTGATTAGCGCATAAGGAGGGTCATGGGACAGCCCTGTGCAGCGGAGATTGCGTGAAGAGGAATCACGTGACATGGAAGGGGGAAGGCTCCGCCCCCGTACAGTGACTGCCTTCTCCGCGCAACGGAATCCATGGTGGCCCGCCACCGAGATTCCCGCAACCGCCATGGCAAATTGCCAGTGCCAATGCGGCCAGCGCCTCCAACCAGGACCTCTCAGGCCGCACCTGCAGCGTGAATGCACCCCAGCGCCGGAGCAAGATGGAAGGCGTGCGGTCAGCCTAGGCACCGAACGAGGTAAGTGCATGACAGTAGAGCAGCACACCCTGTTAAAACATGTTGAGGGGTTTCCACCATGGTGTTACAATGCCCACAGCATCTTTCACTGGCGGGCGTATTCAGCCAACTACCAGTATACTCCAGAGTTGGGAGGATGTTAAATTGTAGCTAGGTTATGAACCTTCTTAGCTTCCCATCACAAAACTTTGTGAGGTAAGAACAAGGAGTTCCAAGTTGATGGCTCTGGACAATGTACTCATCATAGCGTTTCTTCCCCTGCAATTTGTTTACAGTCTCAACACTGTCCCAAAACAAACTTTTTTCCAAAACAAGCCCAGTATTTTTGCTGGACAGCATCTGGTCAACTGTGAGGACAATATTGTCCAAGTGAAACATGGCCGTTTCCCTTAAAGCATTGAGGCATCCATTCGAACAAGGCGCCCCATCAAGAGTGGGTTGAAGTCCCATTAAAGTTTGATCTCCAAGCAAGCAAAGAGCTGGGTATAAAGCTTAACCGCTGGATTATTCAGCTAGATCTAATTGACTGGACCCCCAACTCACTTCTTGCAGCCTCAGTGGGGCCCGATTGCGGGACACCTAAAATGGAGCGCAGAACTTTTCCTTTGGCATATTCTAGCCAAGCTACATATCTCTCAGGCAGTAGTTCCATGCCATACAATAGTCCAGGCACTATGCTAGTACAATATATGGACAGCATCTCCTCAAGGTTACTACCACCTTTTGATGCAATTAATCTTTTGATTACTTACCACTTCCTCCAACTTTTAGAGAAAATGTGATCTTCGTAAAATGTTTTGGCTGGAGAAGATTTTATGCGAAAACCTAAGTAAAGGTAACTATCAACCACCTCCAGAGCATGCTGATTTAATTTCCAAACAAATTTGCATTGCGCAGTTTATTTATTGTCCAGTATCAATATTTTTGTTTTGGTTTTGTTAATGGACAGTTGGTTCAGCATAGAATAAAAAGAGAGAACGGAGGCCAATAGGGATGTGATCAATTAAAACAGTGTCATCTGCATAGAGTATCCATGGCACTGCTTCATTTCCAATACGGGGAGGGAAATTGCACACCGAACCAAGGGCACTGTCCTGTCCTGTTTGTTCAGACTCAAAACATGTCATCATATTATGTGACTCTTCCTCCTCTTTCTCAAGAAATGTACAATTACCATCCTTTATCAAACGAGGGGAAGAAATGTCTTCTTGTGTATTGTTAAGGTTTATATTTGTAGATCTCTCCTTGTTCCATGCCTCCTAAGCAACATCACATATCAATCTTCCTTCTCTGTCACCTCTTTGTATTTCATGGGGATGTTGGAAAGTGTTCCAACGCATACATTTTAATTCCTTTCCACCAGAGACTAAGGGGCATATTTTTAATCCTGTTTCTTGTAATGGTATAATATATGCAGATAGATAAATAGGGAACTCTATTTCCAATAATAGAGAAATTAAGAGTGTATCCTTCCCTGGGATTATATAGGTATAAGGAAAGAAAAGATGATAGATGTTACCTTCTACAGGTTGTCTAACCGGAATGATGGGCTGTCCTGAGAGTTTGTGAAAATGTACGGGTACCTTCACTTGGAGAGGCCAAGGATTGTTAAGGCCTTCTCTTAATTTTCCTGTTCCCAGATGAAAATGAATTCCAAATTAATTTCTTCCCCAGTTGTGGATGTTATAGAGTTAGGTTCTAATGATTGTACATATGATCTATTTAGGGAGGGAGTATGTACATACCAATGTTCATCTAAACCAATATGTGTGGTGTTGGTATCCTCTATATTCATGTGGGATCCCCAGTTTGTATCATCTGAATCCAATCCCACCTCTAACACCATATGTGAGGGGTTAGAAATGCAAAAAAGACAAGTGGATAGTGTTTTCTCAGAAGTAGCCAGTTTATTAAACAATATGGGTGAGAGACTTACTTACTTGTCAAACTAAGGCTAAAGGAAAATGATCTAATATCCAAACATCCATATCCAAAAATATCTGTCCATCATACTCACACTCATACAAAATCATACAGGGATTATATGGCTGTTTAAACGCCATAAAGTAACAGTTATATTCAAACTGACATTTTATAAACATGTATCCTTGTAACCAGGGTTGGATCCCCTTCCCCAGAATCAATTCAGCATATTTCAAATCAAAGTTTAAATCAAGAAAATTATTTTCAATAGCCAAATTCCACTTTCATTGCATAATGTCTTATTTTCAAACAGGTTTCCTCACTCTTCAAAACAATTGTCAACGCTTCCACAAACTTCTGCTTGACAGCCATAAAGACTTTGGGCCTCATTACGAGTCAAGCAGTAACCCTGCCGGTGCTTTGCTGCCGGACTCGTAATATTTTACCGGCACCTGACTTCCTGGTGCCACCGGGAGATTACAACTCTGGCAACCTGGGAAGTCAGGCGCTGGTAAAATGTAAGTCCCCATTCCCATAGAGTCCAACAGGACTCTATCTGGACTCTACAGGAGTGGGGACACGGAAGTGTCGGCACTGTTGTTAATGGTGCCGGCCCATCTGTGAGGAGTCTGCCTACCGTGGCTGCTGGGCCGGGCTGGGTCAGACCTATCAGGCACAGTGGCCACGGCAGGCAGACACGTAGTTTGCCGGTCCGGAAACAAGGGTGCCTGTGAGCTTACCGGCACCCTTGTTTCCAGAACGGCAAACTTAGAATGAGGCCCTTTGTCTTCACACACCCAGTCAGTATTCAATATAATTATTCTCTTCTTTGAATACCAATTACCTTTCCTCAAAACACATGTCTTCTTCATAAGCAACACAGTTTTTTCAGGATGGTTTTACAACAGTTCATCAAAACATTTAGGCGACTTGCCAGTTTCTTTCCACCACAACCTTCTACCACGCTGTAGTACTTCAAATTGTCTTCTTCCTGGTTCACTCTCCTGCTATCACTAATGACTAATTGTTCCTTTCCTGGTATACTAGTCTACCAGTATAAAACTCCTACTACTACTACTAGTACTCTGTGGTTAGATTTGCTCAGACTTTCCACAATTAAATCCTCAATGAGTAAAATAAATCAAAAACGTCTTCTTGGATAAGTCTTTGACTTTCAACATCAACAAAGGGGTTTATAACGTCTTTCATAAGGATACAGAATACATTGACAATGGCCATCATTACGAGTTTGCCTGTCCGGAAACAACGGTGCCAGAAAGCTTACCGGCACCGTTGTCTCCAGACCGGCAAACTACGAGTTTGCGGGCGGGTTGCCGTTCTGCCCACCAGGTCTGCCCTGGCGGGTGGAACAGCACCCGCCCGCAGACTTTCACTGAAACACTGACACTGTTATTAACGGTGTCAGTGTTTCAGTGCTCCCCACTCCCATAGAGTCCTTGTCACACGCCATGTGCGCCGTCCACACTGGTGCCTATGGCAGAGATGGTGGCTTCTCCGCCATTAATGGATTCCCATTTGGCCTTTTTCCCCCTTTCTTATGGTCATGGTCCAGTTTCTCTCCGCTTCCACTGGGTTCCGGATTTTAAGGCCCGCCCTTGCTCCTTCCAGTGCATTGCAACCCTTCGCTTTCGCTCCGGGTGCTGATGCTGTGCCGGCTTGTGCTTCGCCTTGCTGTCTCCGCTCGCGGGTCTCGCCCGCTCCTTCCCGTTGCTGCCTTATTTTTTCCTTTGCCTTCCCGGTACTCCTCTCTGCCTTTTCTCTTCCTCCTTCGCTTCTGCTGCCTTCAGGTGCCTCACAACTTGTTTACCTTTTGCGGCTCGGGAATTTTCTTCCTTTATTTCAACACTGTCCTTTTACCTCCGTTTCTTCCCTCCTTGGGTTGTTATTTCTTACTCTGCCTTTCTTTCTCGTCCCTTGTGACTTCCTCCTGCGGTTATCTGCTTTCCTGCTCCTGTTACTTTCCTTTCTTTCCTCCTTCTGATTATCTTTCCGTATTCTTCATAATTTTTCTTACCTCCTCCAAGTGTTATTTGTTTCCACAGAGTCCATCTCTGCTACTCCTAGGATTGCCCCCAAAGTCCTTTCATCCTGCTGCCCAAGATTAGACGTACCTGATTTCGACCACCAGATCAGCTCTCCTCTCTGCAGCGTACCTCGTTGGACCATCCTAACACCCCATCCTGTTATTGAAATCAAGAGAGGTTTTTTAAGCGCATGCTTTTTTCCTCTGACCGGTCCTTCCAGAGGGGGGTCCCCTGTATCCCTATTTCTCTAGGGAGGCAGGGTGGCTTCCGTCCGGGATCGACCATACCTCTTCTCCAGAAAAAAGACACAGAAGAAGAAGGGGCGTAGGAAGAAGTCATCCTCTGAAGAATCAGGTGAGGAGGGGTGGGGTTTGGAAGAGAGTGGTGCTGCTGGAACTGACAGATTGCAACGCCAAAATACCTCTGATATGGCTACCCCGAACAAGTGCAAGAACTGCTTACGGCCGTGCTGGGTCTGTCACAAGAACTCCAGACTCTTAAAGCAGAGAATGCTGCCCTCAGACAAAGAGTGGACAATCAAGAGAGAATACAGACTGAGTTACCTCCTCTGCCGCTTACCTCAGGGAAATATGATGGTTCCCCTCATAAATTCAAAGAATTCATGGAAACTTGTATAATTAATTTTACCTTTAGGCCACAGACATTCTCAACGGATAAGGCCCGGATAGGGTTTCTGATTTCAAACCTTACAGACAATCTCTTGGCCTGGGCCACTCCCCTGGTAACCAGTTCAAGTCCTTTGTTGCAAGACTACAATGGGTTCACTGCCCAGTTTAAAGAAGCCTTTGAGAGGAAAGAGAGGTTCAAGTGGCCAGCGAATAACTGCTTGACATTCACCAAGGAAGCAGTGACCTGCTATCCTACATTTCATCCTTCAAAAGAATAGCAGTAGAGACTGGTTGGCCAGAGACCGCACAGTATACAATCTTCTGGCATGGTTTAAGAGAAGAACTTAAAGACGAACTTGCCCGCTTACCGCGACCAGCTACGCTCACCGACCTTTGGTCCACAGTGTTACAATTTGACTTTCAGATCGCGGAAAGACGTCCAGAACGGCGTAAGGGCCGTAATCCTCCGACTTTCCAAGACTTCCCTGCTCAGTCCTCCTCCTCACCTTCACACTCCAAAGAAGAACCTATGCAGATAGGCACCACAAGAGGTCCACTTACTAGCGAAGAAAGAAGGAGAAGGAAGGACAATAACCTGTGTTTGTACTGCAGATCCGAACAGCACTTGTTAAGAGACTGTCCCGAAGTCCCACCAAGGTGACCGGGAAACGCACATCCTCGGAACTACTAGGGACTAGTTGCCGAGGAGAAAGACCTGGTCCCTATGTTTCAATGTCCATAGCCTCAGTTACCCCATCTGAAGACAACCGGCTTATGGTGGTTGCTGTACAACTTAAGTTCCGCCAAGAACCTTTAGACGTACTAGCCCTTATAGACTGTGGAGCCGCTGGTTGCTTTATGGACACTGTTTGGGCCAATAAATCAGGAATTGAACGTCGAGAGAAGGAAGTTGATCAGAAGGTGTAGGGAGTAGATGGTAAACCTCTCAGTTCTGGACTCATTACTCATACCTCCCCTCCTCTTGTGATGAAGATACTTCAACACACTGAAACCATCCAATTTGATCTAATCAGAGCTGCTCGTTTTCCCATTATCCTTGGGATTTCATGGCTCCGGAGACACAACCCCTCCATAGACTGGGAAAAAAATCAGATAGCGTTCTCTTCTTCTTTCTGTCTCAGAACCTGTATGTCGGATCCCCATTTTTCTAAGGTACAGGCTGTCAAAGATCTCTCTTCGCATTCTGTGGGAATTCACGTATTACCCACCAAGCTTCACCAGTACAAAGAAGTATTCGTGGAAAAGGTACCTCAAGAACTCCCACCACACCGACCAGAGGATTGTGCCATCGACATAGTCCCCGATGCCATCGTACCTTTTGGGCAGATGTTTTCCTTGTCTCTGAAGGAGAAGAAAGTACTGAAAGAATATCTTGACGCCAACCTCCAAAATGGTCTTATCCAACCTTCATGCTCTCTAGCTGGGGCTTCACTGTTCTTTGTCCCGAAAAAAGATACGAGTGAGTTACGACCTTGTATCGATTATAGAGGTCTTAACCTGATCACCATAAGGGACCGTTAGCCCGTGCCCCTTATTAAGGACATTCTCGAGGTCGTCCAAGGAGCTGTTATTTTCTCCAAGTTAGACTTATGGCGGGCCTACCACTTCTTGCGCATACGCGCGGGAGATGAATGGAAGACGGCATTCAGGACTCCATTCGGGCATTTTGAATATCAAGTGATGCCCTTTGGGCTTGTTAATGCCCCTTCCGTTTTTCAACGATTTATGGATTGTATTTTTTCCGATCTTCAATTCCATTGTACCATTGTCTACTTGGACGATATTTTGGTTTTCTCTGCCCCTAAACAGCAGCATGTCAAACATCTTCATAGAGTTCTGGAGAGACTAAAAGAAAATCCCTTACTGGTAAACTCAGAGAAGTGTGTGTTTCAAGTACCCAGTGTGCCATACTTGGGATTTATTTTGTCAGCAGAAGGCATAAGGATGGACCCCCGCAAAGTAGAGTGCATACTTCACTGGCCGGTTGCCGTATCAATCAAAGACATCCAAAGATTTTTGGGTCTGGCTAATTTCTACCGAAGATTAATTTCTGGCTTCTCTTAGGTGGTACTACCCATCACTAAACTTCTTAAGAAATTTTCCTTACCCTTTCTATGGTCCGATGAGGCCGACGAGGCATTCCAACATCTCAAGACTGCTTTCTGTTCAGCTCCGGTATTATGACAGCCGGATCAGGGACGACCATTTATCGTCGAGACAGATGCCTCAGCCGAGGCCATAGGTGCAGTCTTACTTCAGGAATATGAAGGCACAGAACATCCCGTACCCTATCTTTCTAAAACCTTAACTACCAGCCAACTTCATTATTCCGCTATTGAAAAAGAGTTATTGGCTATGAAGGCGGCCTGTGAAGAATGGCGTCATTTGTTACAAGGGGCATCCTAGCCATTCGAATTGAAGACTGATCACAAGAACTTAAAAGTAATCCAACGCATGGAATGCATAAACTCTAGACAAGCTCGATGGGCCCAATTTTTCTCACAGTACGATTTTATTCTGACCTACTTACCTGGTTCAAAGAACATATTGGCCGATGCCCTCTCAAGAAAGCCTTTCCTAGGGGCCACGCACAAGGAATGGCTGAATCTTATTTTGTCTCCCAAAAAGGTGGTGGGTACTGTATCCTCTTTTTTGGATGAGGTAAGAAGAAGTTCCATGCTGTTGCCACCTCCGTCTTCCGCCAAACCCTCTCCTGGCCTTCACAAGAACAACAGACTCTATTTCCTGGACCATCATCTATTTTTGCCAGATCATAGGAACCGTCTGAGAGCTCTAAGATGGTGTCACGACGACCAGGTAGCAGGGCATAGGGGAATAGCCAATACCATCGATCTTCTTAGGAAACATTTTTGGTGGCCTGGTTTGAAGCAAGAAGCAGTGGCTTACGTCACAGCCTGTCCTGTCTGCAACAGGGCCAAATACGATACACGAAGACCTTTAGGTTTTCTTCAACAAGAACCCCCTTCGGATAGACTGTGGAGCGTCATATCTGCAGACTTCATAGTTGATCTACCCCCTTCCGATGGATGTTCCTGTATAATGGTGACCGTAGATTACTTTACTAAAATGGCCCATTTTTCCCCCCTGCCTGGGCTCCCCACTGCTGCGGAAATGGCTTCAGTCTTTACTAAGGATGTCTTTCACCTACATGGCCTACCTAAGACTATTATTTCCGATCAGGGATCACAATATGTATCCCGCTTTTGGAAATCCTTATGCGAGAGACTGGGGGTGGAGAGGGCAATGTCGTCGGGTTTTCACCCACAGACCAATGGGCAGACTGAAAGGACTAACGCTTCGTTAGAGCAGTACCTACGATGCTTTGTCAACACTCAACAAGACAATTGGGTTTCTTTATTGCCTACGGCGGAGTTCGCCTACAACAATGCTAAACATAGTGCTACAAACCTTAGTCCTTTCTTTTGTACTTATGGCTTCCATCCTAGTTTTATACCTGACTTACGCCTCCCAGTTTCTGATATCCCTTCAGTGGATGCTTGTCTTTCGACAATTTCTGAGGCCCATAAGATCGCCTCGGACTGTCTACGAGCAAGTCAGGCATGTTATGGCCATCAGAAGAATCCACACCGCCTACCCTCACCCAGGTGGACCATAGGTACCAAGGTATGGTTATCCACCAGATATTTGCCTCATGGGTTACACCCTTCAAAGCTTACCCCAAGATATCTTGGTCCTTTTGTAATCCTTGATCGCCTCAATCCGGTTTCCTAACGTCTCAAGTTACCCAAGTACATGAAACGGATTCACCCGGTCTTCCATTCCTCTCAGTTGAAGTTATACCAAGTGGATCCCTACCGACGTATCCTGCCCAGATCACCCACTATTAAGGATGAGTCTCCTGAGGAGTTCGAGGTGGCAAATATAAAAGACTCCAGATATAGAAAGGGAAGGTTGGAGTACCTGATACATTGGAAAGGTTACCCCCCCCACTGATGACTCCTGGGAACCCGTGTCCCATATACACGCTTCCAGATTAGTGCAGAAGTTCCACCGGGCTTATCCCAGTAAACCGGGGGGGGGTTCTCCTCAGGAGGGGGCATACTGTCACACGCCATGTGCACCGTCCACACTGGCACCTATGGCAGAGATGGCGGCTTCTCCGACTTTAATGGATTCCCATTTGGCCTTTTTCCCCTTTCTTACGGTGGCGGTCCAGCTTCTCTCCGCTTCCACTTGGTTCCGGTTTTAAGGCCCGCCCTTGCTCCTTCTGGCGCGTTGCAACCCTTCGCTTTTGCTCCAGGTGCTGACGCTGTGCCGGCTTGTGCTTCGCCTTGCTGTCTCCGCTCGCAGGTCTCGCCTGCTTCTTCACGTTGCTGCCTTATTTTTTCCTTTGCCTTCGCGGTACTCCTCTCTGCCTTTTCTCTTCCTCCTTCGCATCTGCTGCCTTCGGGTGCCTCGCCGCTTGTTTACCTTTTGCGGCTCGGGAATTTTCCTCCTTTATTTCAACACTGTCCTTTTACCTCAGTTTCTTCCCTCCTTGGGTTGTTATTTCTTACTCCGCCTTTCTTTCTCATCCCTTGTGACTTCCTCCTGCGGTTATCTGCTTTCCTGCTCCTGTTACTTTACCTTCTTTCCTCCTTCGGATAATCTTTCCGTCTTCTTCATATTTTTTCTTACCTCCTCCAAGTGTTATTTGTTTCCACAGAGTCCATCTCTGCTACTCCTAGGATTGCCCCCAAAGTCCTTTCATCCTGCTGCCCAAGATTAGACTTACCTGATTTCGACCACCAGATCAGCCCTCCTCTCTGCAGCGTACCTCGTTGGACCATCCTAACGCCCCATCCTGTGATTGAAATCAAGAGAGTTTTTTTTAAGCGCACGCCTTTTTCCTCTCACCGGTCCTTCCGCAGGGGGGTCCCCTGTATCTCTGTTTCTCTAGGGAGGCAGGGTGGCTTCCGTCCGGGATCGACCATACCTCTTCTCCAGAAAAAAGACACAGAAGAAGAAGGGGCGTAGGAAGAAGTCATCCTCCGAAGAATCAGGTCAGGAGGAGTGGGGTTTGGAAGAGAGTGGTGCTACTGGAATGACAGTCCTATGGGGCTCTATGGGAATGGGGAACAACACAGTTACCGGCACCTGATTTACCGGCAGCCGTGGTTGTAATACCCAGTTAATACAGGCAAGCCAGGGCCGGGAAACTGTTAACGGGTCCAGCAGCAGCCTGCCGGATTTACCGGCACAGCTACCGCAGGACTCATAATGAGCCCCATTGTCTCTTACACCGATTCATTTGCCACAGGCAATGCAGGTTACAATTCTCTTCCTCTTTATGATTCACATAAGGAGGGCTTCTCTCCTACCATCCTTGGTTTCCTTCTACATCATCAATTAATTGCTGGTAATGCAGTTTACAATATTTCCTTTTCAGGTATCTCTTATTAGGAAAGTTGTATCCCTTTTCATTTATAATTGGCTTTCTTTGGCTTTAGTCAATGCTTGTTATAATCTTCTCTTACAGGTATTCTACCTGTTTGTATATTAGAGTCATTTTGTTTGAATATTATTACCTTTTTACTTTGGCAATGGTTGTTTCAATATTCTTCTACCTGGTCTCTCTTAAACACAGAGTTGCGCCCAAAATGCTTTAATTCAATAGTTCGGTTTTCAAGAGCTTTGCTTTGGTCCGTGGTATTGCCTTGCATCTCTGTTAGACCTGCTGCTTTGATTTCTTCATTCATCGGGATGGTCGGGGCGCTTGACAGCTCCGGTAACACTCCCGCTGCTCACGCCTCCGGAAAAGGGAGATTTTTCTGCTCTGCTCGTACTTCGGTGAAGGCCAACCACCGGAGAAGGATGCAGGTCCAGGAGAGCTTTCCTCTCCCACTGGACAGCTAGTCTTAGTGCTGCTTCCCACTGCGCGTCCTCTGCATTCAGGATTCCTGACTTCTGCCACTCTCGCAACACGGTGTCCCGCTTGCAACACAGCGGCAGGTCCGGTATCTTCTTCTCCCTCCTGCTTCCACTGTTTCTCTTCAATGGGCCACACCTGAAGGGCCTTTAAATGTTTGAAGGTCCCACTCAGGTGTGGGTCATTACAACCACTAGACTGCACAATACAGTTCTGCAACTCTGGGCCCCTCTTCCTTGTCTCAGTACTAAGAGCATTATGAAGTTCTCAATGTTCTTATGAATTTTAACATCATTTAGTTCACAAGGTTTAACTGATTTATAGTATGTAAATTTATGGGAGGCTTTCAAAGGAATTAATGGTTGATTGTTGTTTTAATAATTGAAACATAATGTAGAATTATAACTATCAGAAACAGTTGTATTAACTCCCCAACACCTACATATATGATTCCCATGTTTAACAGAACGGTTTTCACAACTGACATTTTGGGTAGTTTTGGGAGGTCAACCTTACTATGACAACACGCCATTAGGTACTCAGGCATTTGACAAACGTCATCCTCAGAAGAGGATGAATACCATGGCCCTCATTCCGAGGTTGGTGCTAGTCATGGCTCTATTAGCGCCATGACTAGCGCCAATACCGGTACCGCCACCGACGTGGTGGTATGGGGACTTACCGGTCCATTCCGCCCTTTTTGGGACCGGTAAATCCCCATTTGAAATGCCATTCCCCATTCCCATTTCAGCCCACATAGGGCTCAATGGGAAGGCGGCAATAATGGTACCACAAATTGAGGTACCGTTATTGACCCCGGTATCCTTTTGCGGGTCCCGTCCTTAACTCCTGCTAAAACCAGGCATTAAGGAAGGACCCGTAAAGGGACCTCGAAATAGGGCGCAAAGGGATTACCGACACCGGTGTCATTACTGGTGCCCGGTATCCCTTTGCGCCCAGGTCATAATGACCCCCCATGTCTTTTCTAACAGAGTCATCAAATTCCCTTGGTGGCCTTCGCCTCTCAGGTGATCCACCCGGCTAATACCACCCCTAGGGTTAGGCTCAGGTAGCGGCTGCCTTCCCCTGGCCACCTGGCAGGAGACTTTAAGCTGGGATTCTGTGAGGACTCGGCAGGATTCATCACAGAAAGGAAGTATCATTATTAGGGCAGTAATACCTAACCTTCCAACTCAATGGATTTTGGGCAGTGAAATTTCCCAGTTTGATCAATGGGTACTTTGAGTAGCTCAGCTAAAATGTAAAACAACTCTTAGGAAAGAAGAATAAGATCTCCTCTTCATATTCACCAGTCAATTCTTGGGTCCAAGAAGACCATTTTTCACAAAACCCAGTTTGGGACTGGTGAGTTCATAAATATCCATTGAGTATGGGGGATGCTGATGGATCAGGTTTAGAAAAAGAACCTGGGATGGGAGTCCGGGTCTTTAGGGGAAGGGTATGTGATGAATCCTGCAGAGTCATCACAAAACCTCAGCCTAAAGTCTCCTCCCATGTGGTCAGAGGAAGGCAGCTGCTACCTGATCCTAACCCTGGGAGTGGTAAAATGAGGGAGGATCACATGGGAGGAGACAGCTGTCAGGGGAAGTGGTGACTCCGATAGGAAAGACGCAGTATTCCTCCTCTTCTGAGGATGAGATTCCCCTAATACCTAAATACCTAATTGCATGCTGTCAATGTACGATTTCATCTTTCAGAGCTGCCCAACGTACAGAAAATGAAAGTTCTTTTAACCAGAATCAAAGTAGTACATTGGGGGTTCAGGAAGTTAGTATCACAACTTCTAGTTGCTGTCATTCTGCCTTATACCATGGTCCTAAACCAAAGGGTAAACCATCAACTCCTTCATCAGTTTCCCATAAGTTTGAAGACTCCCAGTTAACTTCTCAAATTAAGTTAATTAGTGATAAAACAAACAAGAACATTATGGACTCCAAGTCCCATAATGCCCATATTACTGGGACGAGTAAGAGGGACTCTGAGTTGATGAAGTGTCATGAACGGTCTAGTGGTTGGGAGAGAAAAGACCTGAGTGGGACTTTTAAAAATATAAATGGACTTCAGGTGCAGAGGCAGGTGGAAGCTGAAGGTGTAGTCCTGCAGGCAGCAGGACACTGTGTGGGAGATGCAATAGATGTGGGGAAGCGTGCCCATGCATAGAATGTGCAGCGGGAAGCTGTGCTGAAGCAAGACATGCCGCATGGGAGAGGAGCTCCCGACACGCCTGTGAACTTCTCCCGCCGTGAACTTCAAGTCCCACAATGCCCATAATACTGGGACGAGGAAAAGGGATTCAGAGTTGCTAACGTATTGTGAGTGGTCTGGTTGTTGGGAGAGGAGGCACCTGAGTGGGACATTTAAAAATATAAATGGACTTCAAGTGCAGAGAAAGGAGGAAGCTGAAGGTGTAGTCATGGAGGCAGCAGGACACTGTGTGGGTGATGCAGTAGATGCTGGGGAAGTGTGGCCATGCAGAGAATGTGTAGTGGGAAGCAGTACAGAAGCAAGATGCTCCGTGTGGGAGAGGAGCTCCCGACATGGCGTGAACTGCTCCTGTACCAAAGTCGCACCGGAGATCACAAAGAGCTTCCAGAGCTCTAATGAAGGACTGTGCGCGCAGCGGCAGTCGAACCGGAGCTGGCAGAAGCAGAGGAGGTCCCAAAGAGACCCACAGCAACACCAGTGAATCAGAAGTAGATGCCAAGGCATACCAGTGAGTTGGCCTGAAGCAGGTGACCCCGGGGCGCTCCGAAGGAGACCGCAAGGTGAAAGTAGTTTTTTTGAATACCAAATGAATGAACTGAGGCAAACTGAGCACAACTCTCCTAACCAGGGATACCAATTAGGAGAACATTGTAACCCGCTTTGCCAAAGACATAGAAGAGAACGATCAAGGTAAACTGGGTGCAACTCTCCTAACCAGACATACCAATTAGGAGACCACTGTAACCCGCATTGCCAAAGCCAAAGAAGATTTATATTCAGGCAAACTGGGCGTAACTCTTCTAACCAGGTATGCCAATTAGGAGACAAATGTAACCCGCATTGCCAAATCAGCAGACTAGTGATACAAGGGCAAACAGGGTGCAACCCTCCCAAAAAGGGATACCAATTGAGAGATAATTGTAACCTGCATTGCCAGCAGTCAAGAGGTTTCATAATCAGAAACCAAAGACTGCAGGAGCAAAGCCCTCCTTGTATAAGAGACCAAAAGGGAGAGTACTGTAACCTACATTGCCTACAGCCAAATGGCAAGCAAGAAAACAATTATTTTATGGAATACTAATTTGGGAAGAATTGTAACCCACTCTGTTAAGAGACAAGAGACTATAAAGAAAAGCAGTTGTTGTCTCAAATCCCCTCATTTATGATTCTGATGTGGAGAGTTTTGAAACAAGCATTGCCACCGAGTACACTTGTAGTAGTAGGAGGTTTATCCTGGCCGTCGAGTATACCAGGAAAGGGACCAATTGTAGTTACTCCTGGAAGGCGTGTATACCAGAAAAGAAGAAGATGATTTAAAGTACTGTGGTTGTAGTAAAAAGGTGTGATGGAAGAGAAAGGGCCTTATTACACAGTAGGCGGTGAACCATGGCACTATTAGCGCCATGGTTCATGCCGGTAAAATACCGGCACCGCCTTGGTGGAAAGGGGAATTACCACCCTATTCCAAGGTTGGCGGGGCGGTAATTCCCCCTTCCACCATTGCCCTTCCCCATTCCCATTTTTGCCCCATAATGGGAATGGGGAAGGTGCTAATTACGGTACCGCAAATTTGCGGTGCTGTAATTAGCACCGAGGTCCCTTTGCGGGTTGGTTTTTAACGCCTGCAAAAAGCAGGCGGTAAAGTACCTACCCGCAAAGGGACCTTGTAATAAGGCGGTAAGGGTTAACAGTCACCGGTACCATTACCGCTGACCGTTAACCCTTACCGCCTTCCGTGTAATGAGGCCCAAAGTGTTAATTGCACCACTGTGTCTTGATAATCTGTTACATTTCAGAAAGTGATTATTGAGCCATCTTGACTAAAGTGTTTCTTTTGAAGAAAAAGTCATTGCAGAAAGTGATTATTGAGTCATTCTGACTAAGTTGTTTCTTTTGAAGATGTATGAGGTGCTAACAAGTGCTAGTCCTTTGAGAAAAGAACATTTGCATTGAGTAATGAATTTGTGGGTTGGAGGAAAAGACTTTTGCTTTGCCAAGCAGGAGATTGGACTTTAGGAGGCAGCTCATCACTAGTGTTATGTCCAGGAATGATGAAGGACAGGAGCCAAACTAAGTTTCTAGAACATTTTATTCGAGACGCTTGTCCGACATCTTTCGCCTCTACAGTTGCTCTTAATGGTCTCAGGCACGTTTCCTTGACATTCCATAGCCTGAGGGTCTGGTCCCACTTTAATCGCAGAACAAGGCCACAGTGTTGTGTGACGCAGGTACATAGGAGACGCTGCTCGAGGACACATAGCATACAACGAAACATCCACGCCCCAGAGCCTTTAAGAACTGAGAATCAGACCCTCTGCAACAAAGCCCTCACAGGACAAGGCTGTGGTGTTGTGCAACGCAGGTGTTTGGTGTCGAAGTGGTAGCGGTCGGGATTGCGAGCGCGGACGACACTCCATCCATCCGCATCCATAAGGTAAGAAGGTGCAGGGAGGAAGAGTAGCACTCCACACACCTCCCCGGCCTTGCGCGTCCTCCCCTCTCTTCCCGTCTCCACGTGTGCTTTCCACCTGCAACTCAGGCTCTGCTCCTCCCGGCCATGTGCGTCCTCTCCTCTCCACGTGCGCTTTCCACCCGCAATTCAGGCTACGCTTTTCCTGGCCTTGCGCGTCCTCCCCTGCCCTCTCCACGTGCTTTTTCCACCTGTAACTCCGGCCCTGCTTCTCCCGGCCTTATGCGTCCTCCCCTCTCTTCCCGTCTCCATGTGCGCTTTCCACACGCAACTCAGGCTCTGCTTCTCCTGGCCTTGCACGTCCTCCCCTCTCTTCCCATCTCCACGTGTGCTTTCCACCCGCAACTCTGGCTCCACTTCTCCCGGCTTTGCATGTCCCTTCCCCCCTCTTCCCGTTGCCTTTTGCGCTTTCGCCCCGCAACTTAGGCTCCGCTTCTCCCAGCCTTGCGCGTCCTTCCCTTCTCTGTCTGTCACCTAGTGCACATTCCACACATTCCTGGGTCCTTCTTCCCTCTCTCCCTTCCCCCTTCAGGTCCCGACTAGCTGTGACCATTTTTTGTTTACCTGTTGTATTCCGTGTATTCTGTGTATTCTCTTCCTTCTCCTCTAGGCCCTGCATGGTTACTAGTATCTTGCGTATATTGTACTGTATTTGCATTCCCCTTTCACTCTCCATTGTTTTGTGACTATTTTATTGTATTGTATATACGTGACGTTGTTGCATTTCTCTTTGTACTCCTCTAGGTCCCCCAGGGTTACTAGTGTTCTGCGTATTCTGTACAGTATTGCATTTCCCCACTCACTCTTGTCCCCCCCATGTGGTTGTATTATCACACATTATTCTCCTGCTCTTTAGGTCCTCCCCTTAACTGCGAGCATTGTGGTTTCAGTTCTCTGTACTCACTGTACCTGTCCGCCTCTTGCGCCTTTCCCCTTTGTGTGCCCCTAGTGTGTGACCTCCTCCCCACCCCCTCCTGATTGGGCTGCCTTCTCTTGCTCTCCACCTCACACCCCTCCATGGTGCTCTCAGTCTCCCCTATCTTCTCTAACTGCTATTTTATTTCCTATCCTATCCCTCTCACTAAATCTGGTAGGAAGAAGCTTAAAAGGGACATATTGGTCTCCAACCCAGGCCTCGCTATCACTGATACCTACACCAGTGCTTCCTCCAGATAGACCCTCACCGACATCCTCATTGTCGTTCCCTCTCCAGGCCCATGGACCCCACATATGGTATCTGTTCTCTCTCCTTTTTCCTCCTCTCACATTAATGGTGGTACTCAGTGGAGGCCCTCCTGGTCCTTCCACTCCTCCAAGAGCATCATTAATATCTATCTGAATGGCACTGTCTTGGTGCAAGACTTTCAGCCCAATCTCCTCCTTTTCGATAGACGCTCCCGGCGTCTCACCAACTTCCTTCCTTCTCCTGCTACTCCGACCTACACCTCTCTGGCTCCTCTGCCACCTCCTCTTCTGCTACCTCTCTTGCCCCCTCCTCTGCTTCTCTGGCTGCTCTGCTTCCTCCTTCATCCGCCATCTCTCTGGCACCCTCTTCTTCCACTCAGACTACTCTGTCATCTCCTTCCTCCTCCTCCGTCCACTCTGGGGCACCTCCAATACCTCTGCAGGGTGTACCTCATACCTGTACCCCTCCACGGAAGTCTTTCAAATGTGGCCATCTGCTCCACGTTGCTACCCTCAACTCTTGCTCTGCTGTCAAACACTCCTCTGGCATCTACTGACTGCTCGACAAACTTGATCTGGATGTCCTCGGCCTCACCGAGCCATGGTTCATGGCCAGCTCTGTCACAAGTTTCGACACTCTCCTACCTGATGGCTACAAGATCCTATCCGAACCCAGAACCAACTGTCCAGCAGGTGGAGAAGCCCTGATCTTCTCAGAGTGGATCCCTGCTTCTGTCATTCCTACGCAGGCCTGCTCATCCTTTGAATGCCTGGTCTGCAGGCTCTCTATCTCTCCTGGCCTCTCTCTTACTGTGGCCACCATATACAGGCCACCTGGTGCGGTCGCCCTCTTCCTCTCTGAGTGGGCCGACCTCTCCTCCTCCCTCCTAGCCTCTCAACTTCTCCTCCTTGGAGACCTCAACATACACTTGGATGCCTCTAGCCCCTCCTCTGGGCTCTTTCGCAATCTCTGCGACTCACTCTCTCTCTATTCTTCCCTCTGGCCTGACTCACTCTGCTGGGCACACCATGGTTGTTCTTATCTCATCAGACATCCCCCTCTCCAACCCTCTAACAAATCCTCTCTCCAGGACTGACAAAAATCCTCTCACCTGTCGCTCTCTGTCCCCCAGGCAAAGCCGACCCCAGGACTGCCACCCCACCTTCTTGGTCATCCGGCCCATGAAGCGTGTGTCAGTGGAGGCTTTCGCCGCTTTCTTCTCTCCTCCTCCTTCACCTGTGGCTAACTTACACTCTGACACAGCCCTCTCCAACCTGCATCTCTCAATCTCTAACACTCTTGATGTTCTTGCCCCTATCATGAGGATCCGTCTGAAGCTCACATCCAAGTGCAATTCTTGGTATGATTCTGACCTTGCCACCCTTAAACGTAAGTGTAGGGTGGCTCAGAGGAAGTGGAGGGCATCAGGCTCATCCTCCGACAAACTGGCCTGTCGCCTGCTCCAAAGGCAATATAGACTCTGTGTCCTGTCCAAGAAGAGAGCCTAAATCCCAGCCTGCGTCTCTGTGGTTTCTAACAACTCGGCTGAACTGTTCAAAATCAGCAAGGAGCTGGCCAATCTTTCTGCAGTCTCCACCTCTCCTGTTCCCTTCCAGGCCCTTTGCACGGCACTGGCTTTTCACTTCACCTCTAAAGCTCCGGACATCCTGTCCACTCTCTCCTCTTCCTCTCCCTCTAACCCTCCGGCCGTCTCTCATCCTCCTTTCTCCTCCTTCCCCTTGTTCACTCCTGACAATGTTTCTAGACAAGTCCGATCTATGAAAGTCTTGTCTAAGCAGGTGCTCCCCTGCTCTTCCAGAACCCTCAAGGACCACATCGACACCCTCGCTCCAGCCTTGGCCAATTTCTGCAATCACCTTTTTGCCACTGGAACCTTCCTTTCCCCCCTAAAGCACTCCCTTGTGCATCCCCGGCTCAAGAAGTCTTCTGGCAATCCTTCCTCTCTGGCAAACTACCTCCCAATCTCTATCACTCCTTTCCTGGGCAAACTCCTGGAAAAGCTGCCCATCTCCCAGCTTACTCGCCATATTGAATCTGTTGGTTGTCTCCATGATCACCAGTCTGTCTTTAGAGCAGCCAGAAGCACGGAATCTGCTCTCCTGAACACCCGTCAAGACCTGCTCTCTAATCTTGATTCTAACCTTCCTTCTGTATTCATTCTCCTTGATCTATCCTCTGCTTTCGATACGGTCAACCACGTCATCCTGATCAATCATCTCTGTGACAACCTGGCAATCACGGCCAAGTCCTACCATGGTTAACCTCCTTTCTCTCCGATCAACCCTCTCAGGTCCAACTTGGGTCCTTTCTCTCTCCCACCTTTTTCTCTACATGTGGTGTTCCCCAGGGTTCTAACCTCTCACCCGAGCTCTCCAAGCATTACTTGGCTCCTCTGGCCCACCTCATCTCTACCTTCTATTCTAGCTTTCAGTGTTATGCAGATGACACTCAGCTCTCCTTCAGGCTCCCCTTAGCCACCTCTGATCTCTCAATCATTCCTGACTGTCTATCTGCGATTCAGGAATGGAATGGTGTGCCTCCAACGATCTCTGCCTTAATGCCAGTAAGACTGAGATCCTTCTCATTGGGACCCATGTTCCCACTTTCCCACTTGCACTCTGGTCACCCACCCTGGGCCCTCCACCTGCACCTTCCTGTGAGGCAAAGTACATTGGGGCCATCTTCGACTCCACACACTCCTTCTTTCACAAGTCACACTACCAGCTGCACCTCCTCCAAGGTATTCTTCCTTTTCTCACTTTCCCCCAGAAGCTCACTGACTCCAGGGCTCTGGTTCTCTCTAGGCTTAACTATTGCAACAGCCTCTTTCTAAATCTGCCTGCCTCTACTCTTCGCCCTTTCCAACTAATCCAGAACAGGACTGCAAGACGTGTCCTTGGCCTTAAGCCCAGGGATCATATCTCTCCAGCCCAGAAATCTCTCCACTGGCTGACCTGGCTGCAAGTATCAAGTTCAAGAACCTCTTCATTGTCCACAGGCTTCCTGGGGCCGAGGACCACACTACATCCAACTCTCTCTTCCTAAGCATCTTCCTTCTCGAGCCCTCCACTCATCCACCTGCAACTCCCTGAGGGCCAGACACTTCTCCAGGCAGAGAGTGGGGCGGTAGATCTCTGTCCTCGGCAGGGGCTTCCCTCTGGAACAGCCTCCCTGCCTCTCTCAAACTTGAGCAAGACCACCTAAGGTTCTGGAAGCAACTCAAGACCTTCCTTTTCGCTTCTGCTTTCTCTCGCTCTCTCCCCTGCTGATGCTCCTATCTGCTGCGCTAACTGGTTACCTGAACACCCACTGAACCTCACGGGTACCAGGCTCCTGCACAACCAGTAGCCCCGTTGCAATGCCTCTGGGCCCCACCAACCAACTTAGGGACTGTATCTGCAACCCTACAGTCCCCTGCCTCCCTGCACTTACTTGAGCCACCACCCTGGCAGCACTTACCGTGTCTGGCATCACTTACCGTGTCTTGCCACTGCACTCTAGCCCCCTGCCCCAGCACTTCTCTTCTTTCCTTCCCCTTGCACTTGCACAATCTGAATGACAAGGCCTAGTAAGATTGTTTGTCTTTGTTCTCCCTCTGTCTACCCTTCCTTGTCTTGTCGCACCTAGAAACACTTGTGTACAGGTGCGTAATAAATGGCATATCATATCATTGAGCAAAAATTAAATTTTGCTTTGAATCATGAACAAGCCTCTGGAAGAGATATATTTAATTTGCCAAGTGAAAGGATATATTGAATGGAAGAGACTTTGGGCCTCATCACGAATTGGGCGGTGAGGGGGCGCTATTTCAACCGTGCAGCAATAGCGTTACAGCCAGAACCTGTGGCGCAAATAGCGCTGCATCACAAGTATGCAGGCACGCACACGGCCCCAGTGGTAATGCTAAATGCGCCTGGCAGAAACAGTGCCGGAAAGCAGGCCACCATCCAAAAACCCAGCGCTAATAGTGCTACCGCTGCCAGCGCTATTAGAGCCGGCACAACTAGCACGTGCTATTAGCGCCAGTGGGAAACAAGTCACTGCCGGAAGGGAAGCATTGCGCCAGCCATTTTGAAAATCCCAATCCATCAAAAATCAGAGCCCCAGGCAGCCATCCACACTTCCAGAGTATCTGAAATGTCTCAGGAGAGGGTAGGGGGCAAGGCAGTCCAAGATCGCCTTTGTAAGCCCATATTCACTGAGGCAGAACTTGTGGTTTTGGTGGATGAGGTTGTGGCCCACCATACAGAACTCTATGGCGCTAGACAGCGGAAAACAGCGCAGCACACAAATCTGGGAAAGGGAAGACTGCCGTAAAAGGTGGAATGACCTGCATGTGCGGGTGTTGGGACTCCTGTCCCAGCACAGACAGACAGCCTGGCCACAAGGGGAGGCCCACCACCAGAACTTGACCTCGCGCCCTGGGAAGAGAAATGTAGCTTGGTCATCAACATGGAGGGGATCAATGGTGTCGGAGGAGCCGAGGCGTGTGCAGGCAGTCAGGAGGCAGAAGATGAGTCAAAGTCTCCCTCCCCCTGATTTTCATCTAACTACAACAGCCTAGCACAGCATCCTCCAGTGGAATGACCCATGAGCCGGGCATTGAGACTGGTGACTGTGTGTGGGAGCCACTACAGGCACCTACCGCAGCACCCATGTGCCAGTGCACTGTGAGAAACCAGAAGATGTCTCACCCGCTAGTCCCCGGGGGTCTCTCTGTCAGTTGGCCAGGGCACAGCCATTGCCTTTGGATCCAGACCCTCTGTGTGTCCAGTGTGGGAGGATCACCTGGGTGAGGGGTCTTCGAGGAGTGGGGCACATGATGGCGAGATGAGGTATCCCCCTCCTTGTAATACCTTTACCCCATCCTACCCGGTAGGTTATTTAGGAACTCTCCCCCCCCCCTTTTCCTTCACGAACACTTTAACACAGACAGCCCGCTCTGGGAGAAAACAGACTCACCCCGAGCATTGTACCTGACATGTCCCACTACTATGGTCAGGCAATTACTGGTAACCACTCGCACCCGACTTCCATTAAACTCCCCGCACGGATGAAAGGCGGAGCACAAGAGCACACTCTGAGCGAGGCAAAGCTCATGAAGGGTGAGCAAGGAGAGGGATACCCTTGACCTTTCCAGCGAAAAACCATTACTTTCCAGGACCCTTCAGATTAGAAAGTCTAAGGCCAGGAAACCAGACTAAAGAATTCCATATTTTGTGTTGGAGATACCTGAGGCACTCCTGCACGGCTGACTGAGTCGGGGAGGAACAGCAGCTGCTGTGGTACCGTCCTTGGCTCCAAGATCAAAGCAGCGCCAGAGAGACCAACTCAGCCGGTGAGTTGGGGAGACCAATGGCAGACTGGTCTGTGTTGAAGTCAAGGTTGCAAGCGGCAGGGGGGCGTGGCTTGATGGCCGCGTAGTAGGAAGTGCTCTGGAGGAGCTCCCGAGGATCAGACACTGATCCTGAAGAAGATACATAATATCCAGGAATAAGCAGGCCGGCAGCATATCCATTGATTCATGAACAGCTGGGGTACACACTGAGCACAAAATAGAAACGAATATTAATTGGAGGAGGGAGCTTCAGCAGCCCGCAGAAATTGAAGTGCCCGTGCCTCGGACATAAACAAGATGGCCGTCAGCAGACAAAGGGTCATAAACTGACCACGATGATGCTAAGGCAACACCACAGCCGTGGCTGAGTTCGAGTCTGCTGCAACGTTGAGCCGCTTGCAGAGACTTGCTGGAATGGTCTGAAGATCGGCCGCCTGGAGGGAGCCCGTAGGATGTGCTGCGGCTGTTAATTTGCGGGTACAGCGGGATCACGCCCAGCGCACCGAACTTGAGCATAGCCCTGTCAGAGGGCAGAGACTGGGTCTTGGTCCGAGAACTCTGATGGACTCATGCGCGGGCACTATAGCCCATGATAAGAGTAGCTGCAGAGACTACATTGTTTGTGGCGGCCGAGCATTGTGGAGCGTCTAAACGGTGGGCTCCCGGTGACGCTGCTGCTGGAGGAGGACGGCGTGAGCGGTATCACACCGAGGGGACCCCCGTAAGTGCGGCGAGGCCCAGGACAAAGCGGGACATAACACAGTGGCCCGCATAGAGGACCCGGCAGGAGGTGTGCACGGGCGCCGCAGCCCGAGAGAAGCGTAGCCGCAGGGTTGGACCGCATTGCCGGTGGCGGCCGAATGGTGGGGAGAGCTGGAACGGCGGGCTCCTGGGGGCGCTGCTGCTGGAGGAGGACGGCGACCTGGCGCGAGAGGCGTCGAGCGGATCGACCCCTGCAAGAACGGTAGCATTGCTGAGCCGGAGCCCTGGAGGGTGCGGGACAGGACACAGCGGCCCGCATAGAAGCCCAGAGTAGTGGGGGGCTGGAGATAGGGCCGCGAACAGGCTGGCTGGAGCTGGACCTGGCAAAGGTCCCGAGCAGGCATAACGATCCCCACCGCACGCTGCAGAGGTGCGGGAAGTGGGGACCGGAGACCGCGTTTGATGATGGGCTTCATATGACACTGGAACCCCAGGGAAGCTTGCTAGGGACGTTGGAGGGGACGCACAGCCTGGATGAGGGTCGGCAGACACAGGCCCCCAGCATTGCAAAACACCTCCTTCTTTGAAGTGGTTGCCAGAACAAGTAAGAGCTGGGGTGAGAAAGCTAAAGTGCCCTGGCTGAAAGAAGGTGTAGAGGAGTATGAGCCTCTGCCCAATACATCGCCTGCCGCATACCAGATGGGGAGGCAATAACATAATATAAGATGGTGAAGGGGGGGCCTGTGCAGGGTAGCCTGAGGACCAAACCGTGCTGAGGCCATGCACGTGCGCTGTGGCCCCCACACATCTGTATAAACGTGTAGACAATATAGGGCGCCCCTTAAATAAAACACATGTGCTGAGGAACTCTTCCACCGGCTGAATAGAACGGCGAGGGCAGCTCGCCCCGGAGCGGCCAAGGCACCCCAAAGGACACGCAAAAGGAAGCTTGCACTGGCGCTGAGCTGGACAGAGGCGGCGCTGTAGCCCGGACGGCTTGGGGGTTCCGGGGGGTCCCGGTGCAAAAGAGTGTGGGACCTGAAAAAGTGCCCAGCCATTGAAGGACTAGTGAAAACACACCGAGCAGAAGTGGGCACGTGGGAGAACACAGTCCACTCTGGGAGAGCAGCAGGCAGCAGCGGTGCGCCCCTAACACAGCCAAGCAAGCATCTTAAATCAAAATTGCCGGACACCACGGAAACCCGCACGGAGAAGCAGTTGCGCCGACTCACATACTGCGAGAACGGCACAATGTCTAACAGAGTCGTGCGACCAAAGAACAAACAGCCCACGATGGAGGCTTACACCAAAACACCCCCTGGGACGGAGGGAGCTAGGAGCAGGGACAGAAATACCGCTACAACAGAGGAGGCCCCGGGCACAATCCAAGAGGTGCTGGCAGCAATTGCAGACCTGAAAGTGGCCTGGGAGACTAAACTAGGCCTAGCAATGAACGAACTGAAAGTTGCGCTAGACCGCAAGGTTGAAGCGGTTCAGGAAGATGTGAACTTACTAAGACAGGATGTAAGAACACTTGCGGAGCGTACCGGGAATTTGGAAAAGGAGATAGCCCCCAATACAGCGAAATGCGCCACCCACAGATCAGAACTCCACGCTCTGGTGCAGCGAGGGGGCAACCTGGAAAGCAGAGCGGAAGAAGCGGAAGGTCGCACCAGGCGAAACAACTTCCGCATTGTTGGAGTGCCAGACGGAATGGAAGGGTCCAACCCAACGGAATATGTGGAGACCATGTTGTTACAGGAAATAACTGGAGAGGAATTGACCGAGGGGTTTGCTGTCGAAAGAGCGCATATGGCCTTGATGAGGAAGCCGCCCCCAGAGCGCCCCCCCCCAGGCCATTGATCGCAAAGATTTTAAACTACCGAGACAGGGAGAGAATACTTGAATTCTTCCGGAAAGGGGGGACGATCGTGAGGGGGCCCGCGAAAATAACGGCATACCCTGACTATACTTTGCAAGTACAATGCAGCAGAATTAACTTTGGGGCAGTTAAGAGAAGATTGAGAGAAACAGGTCATAAATACATGTTGTTGTATCCAGCCAAACTGAAGGTGTGCCACAAGAATAAAACGTTGTTCTTTGATTCGCCGGAGGATGCCATGGGTTGTGGCTGGATATGCAGAGCCACCCCCAAGAATCGGGGATCCAGACAGGTGCCGAAGAAGATAAGTAGCATGCTGTTGTGACACCCAGGGTGACATAACACGAGACACTGGGACTAGAATGTAGCATTAAGTAGGGCTCTCAGGGATTATGCTGTTGGACATGTGCTGGTTTGCAGGATCCGTTTGAACTAAATAATTCTAATTATACATGGGGAGCTCCAGGGAGTCAACCCTTGAAACCCCATAGCATTACGCTTAGTTAAGTCACCATTAGTTGGGTGACGCCCCGCGGGGTCCTAGCCCTCGATACCACGAGTTAGGACCAGACGCGGGCTGGGCCTGAGATCCAGGGATGGAGCTGGGCACTTGTTGGGGTTGAGTAGGGAGGGGGGAGGGGAGAGGGTGTGTGCAGTGGGGTGGGAGAGTGGGTGGGGGGTATTTGGGGTGTTTGAAGTTAGGGGAAGTTTGAACTGGGACACAAGCCTACATAGACAGAAATGGGAAGGGGAACTGGTGGGCCATCGAGGTAGACATCGGAGGGAGTGGAGAGGGGAAGAATATCAAGTCAATGGCATCGGGTAATCTTAGAGTCGTGACCTGGAATGTGCGGGGCCTCAATAGTTATCTAAAACTTAATCAGGTGATGATGTACCTAAAGAGGATGCAGATTGACATAGCTCTGCTACAGGAGACCCACCTCACCAAGGAGAAGTTGGAGGTGGTTAGGAGAAAATGGAGGGGGACTGTTATTTGGGCCACATACTCGGCATATGCAAGAGGGGTGATTACATGAGTGGCACCCCATGTGCCATTTCAGCTGCTAAATTCGTTGACAGACCCAGAAGTTAGAATGGTCTTAGTGGCGGGACTCCTGGAGAACAGAGAAGTGAACATCATAAATGTATACGCCCCTAACCATGATACAGCGACATATTATAGGTCCCTATATAGTAAAATTAGCCCCCTGGTGGGTGGCGCAATGGTGTGGG
The DNA here is from genome assembly GCF_040938575.1 of Ambystoma mexicanum. Classification (NCBI taxonomy): domain Eukaryota; kingdom Metazoa; phylum Chordata; class Amphibia; order Caudata; family Ambystomatidae; genus Ambystoma; species Ambystoma mexicanum. Next base: position 492,621,411 of record NC_090938.1, on the reverse strand, counting down.
GAGGGGACTTTAATTGCACCCTGAATCCCAGGTTAGACAGGTCAGATGACACATCAGAAAAGCCGGCGCCAGCAGCTAAAGCGCTGAGGACACTGTTGACAGACCTCGGCCTAGAGGATGTGTGGAGACGATTGCACCCAATGGATAGGCAATACTCGCATTACGCTGCGCCACATGACCTGCACACGAGGCTAGATTATCCGTTTGCTGCTGCCGAGATAGTGGGAGAAATCGTGGGCGCGGAATACAAGGCCCGGGTGCTATCCGACCACTCGCCTTTGATCGTAGAGTGGCAACATCAACCCCCCAGAGCGCGAATCCCGACATGGAGGCTCAGAACTGAGGCTCTGCAGGATGCAGGATTTCGAGAGGATTTGAGGGAGGCCATTGAGGAATATTTTGAAATTAACACGGGCAGTGTACGCTCTGTGGGAACTGTATGGGAGGCATTTAAGGTGGTGGTGCGTGGGGTAGCTATATCAAAATCCAAGGGGCTCCAAGGGGGTATTGAACAGGAACTGCAGGAAACAGAAAGAGAGCTAGAGGGCCTGATACGAAATGAGGGGACCACCTGAGAACACAGCGCCAAGGTAAAGGACTTACAGATGGCTTGTAGTGAACTCTGGGACAGATTATGCAGACTAAATTATAAGAAATACACAGAGGGGCTACATGCAGGGGGGGATAAGCCGGGTAGATTACTGGCCTGGTTATACAAAACTGAGACCCCCCGCCCGGTGATCAAAGAGGTCAGGGACGCGGAAGGTAAAATCTATAATATCCAGGAGGGGGTAAACGAGGAGTTCCTCAAGTATTATAGATGACTATATAAGGACGCAGGAGAAGAAATGAGTCAAGAAATACAGGAAACAATAGAGGACATAGGGTTGCCCACCTTAGATGACCTAGAACGCGCAGATCTAGATGCCCCCATTACCGTGGACGAACTGGAGGCGGTGATCCAACACCTACCCACATGTAAGGCGCCGGGGTCGGATGGGTTACCCAGTGAGTTTTATAAAACGTATAAGCAGGAGCTACTTCAGCCGCTGCTTGCCATGTTTAATGAAGCATATGAGCAGGGGGAACTGCCGGCATTGCTCTGTGAGGCAGTGATCATCCCGCTCCTGAAACCATGCAAGCCAGACGTGGAGTGTGGGTCTTATAGGTCCCTGTCAATGCTGAATCAGGACAGCAAAATACTCACGGCAGTGCTGGCCAACAGACTAAAGAGGGTAATTGGCAAGTTGATACACCCGGACCAAACAGGCTATGTCCCCGGTAGAAACATCACGGACAACCATAGGAGTCTGCACCATATCATTGATCAAACCGAGGGAGACTCGGGCAAGCTGGCTATCGTGTCGCTGGACGCAGTTAAATCCTTTGATTCAGTGCGGTGGCCATGGTTGAAGGCGACCCTGAAGGGATACGGGATGGGGCCAGGATATATCAGATGGGTCCAGATGTTATATAGCTCCCCGATGGCGAGAGTTAAAACAGGAACCACAATCTCAGATAAATGGCAGCTCAGCAGGGGGACCAGACAGGGATGCTCCTGGTCGCCCATGTTATATATTTTGGCATTAGAGTCGCTGGCAATTTGCCTGCGGCAACAATACGGGGAGGTGGGGATACGTACGATAGGAGGCACATACCTGATATCACTATATGCAGATGATATGCTCCTCTACTTGCGCTACCCAGAGGAGAACCTGCAATATGTGCTGGAGGTGATGGATCGGTATGCCACCCTCTCAGGCATATCGGTTAACCCTGGGAAGTCCAGTTTGTTCCCCTTGGGAAGGTATAAGAGCACCCCATTGGAGAGACTACCCATCCTGCAGATACCCTGACAGCCCGTGACATTTAGGTACCTGGGCGTAAACATTTACCATAGGATAGAGACAGAGCACAAAAACAATACAGAGAAAGCAATTGAGGGAAGAATAGCATGGTGATCTGGTCCCGATTACCCCTAGCCATGATGGGTAGGGCAGCTCTGCTCAAAATGGTGGTTCTGCCCAGACTCTTGCATTTTTTTGTGAATGTCCCATACCTGATCCCCAGACGCTTTTTTGTGAGACTTCATGGCATGTGCAGGAGCTTCATATGGGGCAACTTGGCAGGACAGCTGCTGTACGTGGCTAGGTGGTTGTCCCCAGAGGACTCGGCAGAGGCTAGGCTTCTGCAAGGTGATACAGCTCCATACTTCCTAAGAGAGATAGTGTGGCTGCATAAAACTAAAATGGCGGGGATGGGGAGACTATTGGAGGTGGGCTGGGAAGTTTGGCACAGAGCATGGAGAACTGTGGGCGACCCAGACCCGCTTTCTCAGCAGGTCCCGCTGGCGGTGTTATGCGGGGATGACTCCCAACTGTTCAAGGGGTTCCCAGATACTGGGAATCAGTGGGCCTATCCACCCTTGGAGATATATGGCAGGAAGGAGAGGCATTGGAATTTCAGAGGCTATAAGAGGAGACCGTGCTGCATACAGGCCAATACATCACTTATACCAGGCTCATGAAACGGGTGAAGGAGAGGTGGCCTGAGACGGTGCTAGCGGAAGAACCTGATGCCACCCTGGAAATTATGTATGATGTCTCGGAGGGTGGGCATGAAATATCTAGGATATATGAGCTCCTGAGGGCAAAGGCAGGGAAGGAGCTGCTCCAACTGAGGCATGATTGGGAGGAGGAGGTGGGAGAACCAATGACAGAGGGACAGTGGGATAGAGCTCAAAGGTACCATAAAAAGGTGTCCCCGGGATGCGAGACTCCAGCAGATCCAGCTGTATGTCACCCACAGAGCCTATTTGACCCCCGGAAGAATAGCCAGGTTTGGAGGCTTGGCTATACAGAAATGCCCCAGGTGCGGGGAGGAGGAGGCAGGGCAGCTGCACATGTTCTGGGCTTGCCCTAAGGTGCAGAGATTCTGGGAAGAAATAAAGACGAGAATGGCCAGTGGGGGAGTGGTGCTTGAGATCAGGTCTGCTTGGGCATGCATGCTCGGGAGTTTTCCCAGGCCCCGTAATTCAAAGCATATCAGTAAGATGAAGGACCTGGCCTATATCTTAGCCAAGCGTAGAATTGCTATGTGTTGGAAAGCAGCCCATAGGCCTAGAGTGGAGATATGGTGGACGGACCTCTTGAGATGGGCAGAAGCAGAAACTGTGGTATGGTTTGAAGCTGTCACTAGGGGGGGAGTGGAGGAAGTGGGCCCCCTGATAGCCTGGAGGCAACTGGTGACCTCAATGGTGAACCCGAACCAGGTCAATCATGAAACAGAAGACTCAGATGAGTCGACAAGCACTGAGATTCCTGAAAATGCTCATGCAGATGGCACGAATGAGACAGCTCGAGCGTGTGGGGAGGGAGGGGGGAGGACAGAGAACAACATTGTATAATATGATATTTTGATACTGATTATGAACGTCCTAAAAAGGTTGTAATGTTTGGTGTGTTTGTTTAAAATAAAAATTGTTTTAAAAAAAAAAAGGTGCAAGCGGCAACATTGTATAAAGAGCACAAGAACGAAGATTGGTAACACGTGTGATGAAAGACGCGAGGAAAGCTTAATTGCTGATGGATGTTTGAGCATTAACAGAGAAAGATACAATACCAATGACCGAGTGGTCTGGCACCGCACGAGTGCTCAATCTGAGGTATCTGTAAGGTATCCAGCCAACAAGTGGCAGAAATGAAAGTAGAAGATATGATTGGAGGAACAAGGCGAGAGCAGCAGCAGTGACAGCCATCATGCGGCAGCGCCCCCAACACCAGGCTGCAGTCTGTGCCATCCACCACCCACCACACCCGAGAGCCCAGTTTGTGTCATGGAGTGCAGCCCTAGCCCACAACGCTGCTGGTGTGCACACAACCCCGAACCTGACACTGACACCAGCTCCTAAACTAAAGTAGAAGATAGAAAGTATGAGAAGTGCAGTGAATCAAAGTGGTCCTGCGACGGTTTAAGTGAAACCCATAGCACATTCGAAAGTCTTCGATTTTTGATACAAAGAGGAAAATGTAGAAAGTGAGATTACACGGTCCAAGCCCGAACGAGGGAGACCAATTGTGAACATTGTGCTAAAGGGGTCTGAGCCCGAAGGAGGGAGATCCATGGTCCGAGCCCAATTGAGGGAGACCAATTGTGAACATTGTGTTACCGAGAACTTGTGAATGTGAAAGTCCTGATATGAAAGGAACTGTGGTGCTTGTTTGTTACGACAGGCCCTCTAAGTAAGAGACTGTTATTAGGGAAGAGGCTTTGGCAGAAGGCCCTGATACCTATGCTTTGAGCTATATCCTCGTGGCAGAGAAGCCAGAGTGTGTGCAAAACTTGAACGTGCTGCCTTACGTGGGAAAGGGAAGCCAACTGCTCAACTATCCGGACATATTATTTCTTGAACACTTTTCTTTTTGCATACATTATTGTCCCACACTATTTGTATTTAGAAGGATTGGAAATAGGTTTATTAGAATAGACCCTTTTATTTTGACGAAAACTCCACTAGAACTGCGTTATTATTATTTGATGGTCATAGCTTGCTCCCATCCTTAGATTGAGGCTTAGATAGGTGTTCAGCCAACCCATTGAAGTTCAATAAACACCGGTGAACTGTGATCACTTGTGTCAGTCTTCACTGTTTGATACCATGCCTTCCTTACAGTACCAAGGCCACCCCTGTGAACCAGAGCAGTGGTGAGGGTAGCCAAGCGACATATCCAAGCACCATGCATCACACAGCCATGGCAGGGGCACAGCAGTGCCCCATCGGGACCTGGCAGTGACGAGTACCAGATCCCCCCAAATCATCATGGTTATAGTGAAGTTGGTCAGGGGGATCAGATGCATGCAGGTCAAGCAACAGCTAGGCCAGCAATATACCCCTGCCATGCCACCATGGCCAAATGCAATCCGCCAATGTGCCCCCCCCTTCCAGCACATGTCCCCCATCGTTGCCAATCCACTACCAAACGCAACCAGACCAGGCCCACGCATCAGTCCAACAGCCCGGGGCCAACCTCATCACCATGCATTTACTGTTGTGTATAGGGCCATCACGAGGGGATTCAGGGGGGGCAATCTGCCCCGGGCCTCGCTCTTGGGAGGGGCCTCGCAGCACCCCCTTCACCAGAGTGGAAGGCAGCACATTCCACCCATGTTCTTAATGGACACGGGGGACGGTGTTGCCTGCCTATCGGCAGGGCCCTGTCCCCTGAAAAATGCTTTTTTTGTTTGAACAGAGAAATAATGAGAGATGGCAGGGCTCAAATGAGAGCTCCGCCGCCTCTCATTACTGTGCTGGCAGCTCAAGCACACTGAATGACAGGGGAGAAGGCCTCTCCTGTCATCTTCACGATGCGAAGACCAGCAACATGAACATGCTGACTGACAGGAGAGGCCTCCTCCTCCCCTGTCAGGCATTGTGTCTAGGTGCTGGAGAGGAGGGAGGGCCATCTGGTCCTCCTGTGTGGCTGTGCGGGCTTGTATGAAGAAAGGTGCATGGAGGTAAGGTGTTTTGTTTTTAAATTAAGTGTATGTACGTGTGTATTTAAAGTGTGTGTACGTGTGTATTTAAAGTGTGTGTGTGTGTGTATTTAAAGTGTGTGTACGTGTGTATTTAAAGTGTGTGTGTGTGTACGTGTGTATTTAAAGTGTGTGTGTGTGTGTGTGTGTGTGTGTGTGTGTGTGTGTGTGTGTGTGTGTGTGTTTATATGCATGTGTGCATGCAAGGAGTTGTGTGACTGGTGGGTGAATGCATAGGTGAACGTGTTATATATATGTGCCAGCCCCCACACCTAAATGTACTGGCCCAGGGGGACACTACATTTAGGGGTGGCGGGGTGGGGGCTGCTGGTTTGCTTTATGGAGGTGTTTTGTTTTCAGATTAAATGTGTGTTTGTGTGTGTATATATGTGTATTTAAATTAACTACGTATGTATGTGCGCATATTTGTTGGTGACAATGATGTGTTTGTTTTTATGTATGCGTACAGACAAGGAGTTGTGAGACTGGTGGATGAAAGTGTTGTATGTGCCAGTCCCCACCACTAAATTAAGGGGTGGGGGCTTCTGGGTTGCTTTACCCAGGATTCATGGAACCATGCATCAAGGGTAAGGCAAACATAAGGGTAGCGCTAAGGACAGCATCAGGGCCTTTCGGCCTTTTCAGTTGAAAGGGTCCTCGGGGGACCAAAGCAAATGCCCCCCTGTTGCCAGTCATCAGTCTTGTAACTCAACAATATATTGCTTTTTATATTCTTTTTATTCTGGGGCTTGAAATGAGCGCTTTCAAATGCTCAACTTACAAGCTGCGATTGATGAAGCCCTTCCGGCTGTCACTTTCCTGGGGTTCACATAAATATTATCACCTTGTTGTCTCTTGACACGGGTTCCTGCACATCAGCCACTTGCTGATAAAGGAGGATTTAAAGATTTTCAGTAGGCATTTATTGTTTCAGCTGCCTGCTTGCTGGATGTCTCGCTGGGGCCTTTCAGCTCTTTCAGTTGAAAGAGGTTTTGGGGGACACCAGCAAATGCCCCCATGTTGCCAGTCATCAGTCTTGTAACACAGCAATATATTCCTCTTTATATATCGCTTTCAATCTGGGGCTTAAAATGAGCGCTTTGAAATACTTGTCTTACGACTACGTTGGAGCATTTTCAGCTGTCACTTCCCACGGGATAAACGGAAACGTTATCAACTCCTTGCCTTTTAACACCTGTTCCTCCACATCAGCCAACTTCTGACAAAAGCAATTTAAAGAATTTCAGTGGGCATTTAGTGTTTCAGCTCCCCGCTGGCTGGCCATCTTGTGATAATCAGCGGCTATTAACTCCTAGCTGTATTTCTTTGTCTCCATTATAATGTAAGCACCCAACAGGTGCCTCAGTCTGTTTTCTGCTCTAAGCAATTGGGGCCCCCAACCGTTATGTTGAAATGGGCCCCAGGTCATCTTCAGCCAGGCCTAGGTAAAGAAAACATAAGTGTTAAATGGTGAAATGGTGGCTAGATGTCCCAACATTGAATGTTGGCCAGTCTAGCCAGTAATAACGCTTATGGGGCACAGCCAGTCTGGATATACTTTTCGTGGCATGGTATTTTATACTGGCTGTGAGTCCTTATATGGTAATACTGGCATATCTTGGTTCAGCCTGCATGGACATGTATGGGAACAGCCAACATGAAAACATTTCATACTGGCACATGTTGTGGGCAGAGGCGGCATGAACTGCAATGGAAAATGCTCCTGTGCACGGTTCGTGACTTGCATCTAGGGTTTTTCAATGTGCCACCATACAAAACCAATTGCAAACTCTATGCCTTTTTAACCTAATTTTTCAAGAAAGGGCTTGAATGCACCATTTTCATTTGTTTCAAAACAATTTAAGGGCGGTATTCCATCTCGTTTAGGCTCCCTCACTGTGCTCTCTCAATCCCCCATAATTGGTGCAAACATTTAGGCCTCTCCAGTTCCAAAATGTATTAGCCACCGCTGAAGATCATCTACCTGTCACTATGTATGATGTGTGTTTTAATATGCACAAGGGGGCAGTGCGCTTCCTAAAGCTGGTGTCACGCACTACACGTCGTCACGCCATCTTATATATATTTATGCATATGACAACATTGTTAGTCTGGAGTGAACTTGTCTTCAGTACTGAAACATAACTTTGCTGTAGTTGATTTGCTGTCATAATAATGAACCATATTTGGGTCCCTCCAAACAAACAAGGGGAGATTTCTCGCGTCTCCTGTTTGTGGCGGCACTGTTACTGGCCCAGGGCAAAAAATTATAAGGGGACCTCACCACACCATGTCACAGCCCTGGTTGTGTATGCCAACACACGAGAGATTTTGTCGTGTAGCCATCCCCTATCTCCCCAACAGGGACATAAGCATCACCAGAGCCGTCAGGGGATGAGGATGCAGCGGGGCCAACTGCATGGGTGCCTTCCCACACCACAAGCACCCCATGAAGGGAATGACATGCCACCCCTAAGCGGAAGATGCACCCCACCCCACTAAACCCGCCGCAGCAGGGACTCGCTTACACCACCAATGCAGCCTGCCAAGAGCACACCCATTGCCACTGAGGACACCACTGTGGCAGTTCACACCGCCAAGGAGGACACCCCCCACCAATCGTTTCTCTGAAGGAACAAGACGAGAGCAGCAGCAGTGACAGCCACCATGCAGCAGCGCCCCCGACACAAGGGCGCAGACTGCGCTGTCCACCACCCACCACACCTGAGAGCCCAGTTTGTTTCATGGAGCGCAGCCCTAGCCCACAAAGCCCACCACGCTGCCGGTGTGCACAACCCCCCCCACCCTCCTGACCCTGACACCGACACCTGCTCCTATGGTTCCCCTGTTGGCAGCCCCTCCAGGCAATGCCCCCACCACCCTCACCATCCCAGCCTAGAGCCACTTTGGGCATCGTCATGGAGTGCCTAAACGAAATGGAGGCAAGACAGAGGCAAATGGAGACAATTGCCACTGCACACAGTGACCATATGGAGGCAATCTGTGAGGCCATCCATGGGGCCACAAGGAGGATGGCCCATGACAATGCGAGGAACAGGATTGTTTTCACAGCATGAACAGCTTCACTGACTGGGTTTGGGCAACGGGTGAATGGTTGTGCAAAGGAGTCTCTGCCCTTGCAGTACAAATCATGGAGAGCAATGCCCTCCAACGTCAGCAGCTGTAGGTGGCCGCATCATTTCCTTCCACATCAACCACTGCAAGGAATCTCATCAGAGTATCCCTAGGCGGAGGTCCCTGCGCCTGCTGTGCTCACGTTCCCCAGGTGCGGGGAGTTGGGAGAAGAGGCCAAGGCCTTCGTGAATGTCATGACTTTTGTTGGCCTGAGTGGCCTTGCCATGGACACTAAGGGGTTTGGGGGAGGGAGATAGTGTTTGAACAAGTTACATAAAAACCTGTTTAACTAAAAACATGCAAGGACATTCATGATTGTGTTCTTGTGCACTTTATTCACACTGTGTTGGTTGTGTACTAAGTCACGTCACCGTTCTAGAAGTAATTGTCTATTAGTGCCTATTGGGCCAGTCTCCCTTATCTCACATCATCCCTGTGAGCGTATGCTCTGGCTTCTGCCACATGATCATCCTCTCCATCTTCCTCTGGGTGTGGCCTGCCAGCATCGGGGTGTAGGGGTACATTCCTCCTCAGACAAATGTTATGGCGCATTGCACACACCAATACTATTTTCCCTACTTTTTCAGGGGCATACATAAGGGCTCCACCAATATGATCTAGGCACAAGAATCATGCCTTTAGGAGTCCAAAGGTGCGCTCTATGCATATGCAGGTCCGGCTGTGGGCATGGTTGTAGGCAGTCTCATGTGGTGTATGTGGGGCACACACAGAGGTAATCAGCCACGTCAGCTGCGGATATCCAGCGTCACCTGCATGGTGTGAAATACAGACATCAGTCATTTGTCTAATGCATGGGACTCAATGTATCTGGGCATTGTTCGCTGTGAGCATTATTGTGTGCATCCTGCCCATGCAATGTGTATGTGTGATGGGTGTGCATCCTTTGTATATCATGCCATCCATTCCTTGTCCTATACATGCACCCTGTGTTATTGTAGCATGTCCCAGGTGACTGCACATGGGCTGACGGTGTGGCTCGTGTGGACATGCTGTTGGGTGCTGCTGTGTGGATCTACGCGTTGCCACATTCAAGATGCATTGTGGTCCATGTGGTTTGATGTGTCATTATGATGGCAGTGGTGTGTATCCACCAGCATGTGTGTGGCTAGGTGTGTACGTGTGCATGACCCTTGGATGCCCACCTTGGTAGGTGCAAGTGCCGCCCGGGTGCTGCCAGTGCAACCTTTTGACATGCAGTGCTCCCTTTAGTTGTCGCTATCCCCCCACCCCTTTCTGTTCTTGTGCTTCATCATGCATATGTGGCTGTGTTTGTACTCACCCACTATCCAGGTCCTTTGTCCCCTGTGCCTCTCCATGTATCTTGGCAGTGTGCTTTTGCATAGGACCATGGAGTCGTCTGTTGAACCTGGGTAGCAGGGACAGCAGTGGGCGATGATGAGATCAGGGCCACATGTCACCTGCACGTTGAGGGAGTGCTAGTGCTTCTGATTCCTCTATGCAGCCTCATGGGCCTGGGGCACCACCAACGCTACATGGGTGCAGTCGATGGCTGCTATCACATTGGGCAGTGGCATAAAACCGGGCCTTCATGTCGTTGACCTGGGCCTGGGTGGTCGGCAGTGCAATGTGTCGGTTGACATGACGCAGGAGGGCATCCAGGACCTTGTGCAGGACTGTGTCGAATGTGGGCCGTGCCAAGCATTGCATCGTGGCCACGGTTTGCTGGAAGGTGCCGGTCCCCAGGAACTGCAGGACTGCCACCAGCTTCAGCAGCGAGGGCACCACTGTGCGAATCCCGAATCTGCTCCCGATGTCGTCCTGGATTGCGACCAGCAGTACAGTAAATGTCTCCCTGTTCAGGCAGTACTCAGTAACCAACTGGGTGTTGCTGATTGTCCAGGGTGAGGGCCTGGTCCTGGGGATGGGTGCTCGCCTTGCTGGTGCCATTCTCCTCCTCCTCTTCGTCGTCGTCCTCCTCCTCCTCCTCCTCATTCCACCCTGCGCCCCCGGTACTCCCTGTGCCCTGGCCTAGTTGGCCTGCATCTCAAACTCCAGGCACAGCATGGCCAGATGCATGTCTAAGCTTCCAGCAAATAGTGGTTGCATGGTGTTGGATGCATTTTTTTGGGGCCTGGGTGTGTCCTATGTAGGCCTCTGGTGTGCATTGTGTGCATCTGTGGCTTTATTTATGGCACCTTGGTTCAATTACCTCTAGCTGCAGGCTGGAGGTGTTTCTCGGCTGTATTAGCACTGGTTTTCGGCGCTAATACCGCCGTACATGGAGTTGTGATCCGGCTGTAATAAATAGCGCTGTGTGTTGTTGGTGCTATTAGCACTGGCTGTAATTGCGCTGGCTGTAATAGCACCTGCTGTAATAGCGCTGGTACCTCTTGGGTCTGGCAGTAACTGCACAGGGTCCTGATCCAGCAGAGCGGTATTGGTGGTGCTAATAATGTTACCGCCGGGTTTCAGGCCTAACGCCCAACTCATGATGAGGTCATTTGTATGCTACACTGAATGCAACTTTGGTATTGTGGAGAACTTTCTTGAACTTCGACTTTGTTCTAGATATTCCTAAATTAATTCATGGGAAGGGAATCCATCCATGGTCACAAAGATTACAGTTTAAAGATTTGAGGGTAGCACACAAAAAAGGGTTCATGGAGATAACTTAAATTGTATTATATGATTTGTATCAGAGTCAATCTGTTTTATCACAAAAAGGCTATCCCTACAAGGAAGCACACCCTGTCCCTCTCAGGGGGTACTTGCCCTAGGTCAACGATGGTGCGCCGCCAATCTAAAAGCATAGCGGATATCTAAAAGCATAGCTGAGAGAGACTGTCCCTATTGCTATATCACATGCAAACTATCGTCCTTAGCATACAACTCTGAATACAACAATTTTAAAACGGTTGACTATACCTCTGTGTCTGACTACAATTTTATAACATTGTGTGCATTTTCATAGGGGACTATTTCCTTTTGAAAAAATTGCCTGATTTCTTCACCCACACTGGAGTATGTACATCTGATGTTAGACAGAAGTCAGTTAATACTCAAAATTAAAAAATGTAAAAACACTGTAGTAATCCACACTTTTAAACCATCTATTTTAAACAAAACCTGCTTCCAATTTCATTAGGCAGTTATAACGCCAGGGTAATTTATAGCCATAATATATTCCCTTAATTTATATCGGCACAGGAAAGGTCGACCGGTTTTGATGACTGTGTGATGAATGTCATCTTCCTCAAGACCAGCGGTTATTTCAATTGGACTCAATCTATGTCGTCCATGTACTCGGACTGGCAGCCAGACCATGACCTAGGTTAAAGTAAAATAGGGTACTTGTAGCGCTGTGTGCTACTATTCATTACAAGCTGGTTGTACCATGCTCTATTGCGTATAATTTCACATTGCATCTTGTCAATTGAACTTCTCATTTTCTGATCTTCCTATTCGAGGCTCAACCTCCCCTCCTCACATACACACTTGCCTCTATCTGTCTCCTTAATAGTCATAAATACAGGAAAGAGCGTACCTCAGGGCCACAATGGGTTCTCCATCAACACCAAGGTACAGGGTTATCAGTCCTGTGAGTCACTTCTTGCTTTGCCTGATCTCACTGTGGGGAGACCAAGCACCCAGCAGTAATCAGTGCAATGTTTATAAAGCTGGTGAAAATGGAGTAGCACCATTCTGTTTTACTCATGCCTCCATGGTGTGCCGTAGTGCACTTGCCCCCATTAGTAAGAATGTCAGCGTTCCCAGTGTACACGTGGATTACTGGACTTCTCACGTTGGCCTACGCTCAAAGGGGCGTGGCCAGCAGTGTAGGCAGCTCAAGTGGCGTGTCACACATGTTACGGACATTTTTGATGGGGCATGGTATTTGATCTTATAGTGATGGGAGGCTACTTATCTCATTGGATAGGAAGTTGAAGAACACACGTGATAAACTACCATAAGTATGCAAGTCATTGCAGAGTATGAGTGATTCTGCTGGTTCTTGTTGTACATTTTTTGTTAATTTTGTATTAAGCATTCCCATTGTGCGTTCCCAGTCTCTATACAAATTGTTAAGCTGCCCACATTGTCCTGCGCTCAATATCACGTCGCCAGAAGTATGGACTGCTCGAGTCGCACGTCGCTCGTGTTACAGCCATCTTAGATGGAATATGGGACTGTCTCTTATTATAATGGGGGACTGCCTATCATATTGGCTAGGTGATGAACGGGCCAGCGTAATATCCCACTGTTGATATGCCACTCGCTGCAAGGTGTCAGTAATTCTGTTGGTTCTTATTATTTGTTTCTGAGGTATAAAAGAATTGAACCGCAATTGGTCACAATAAATTAAAGTTGTGTCCAAACATCCCTTAGCTCAAAAAACGTATACAACGTCTTGGATGAAAAGGAATTGATTTGTATTATATACCATCCAAGTACCGATAGTCATTATGAATTTATCTCATTGTGGCTAGCTAATGCCACTGGATATTTTCGTTCAGACCACTTCAACAGGTGTCTAAACGAAAGATCCATAGATACTCACGTTTGAGCAAAAGATCAGCTTAGTTACCTCTGCGATGCGGGAGATACATTTTCTCAAGGACTGTCCCTCTGCAGTCCTCCGCTGTATGGCCAAAGGCCATAAAATGTGGCACAAGTGGAGCCGTCGCTTTCACGGTTCTAATGCATGATTTGTGCTTGATAAGTCTTTTTTTGATGGGTTTCACTGTCATGCCTACATATCACAGGCCATAGGGACACGTCAGGAGGTACTTGTTCACAACATGGGGGTCTTGAATATCAACTTGTTTGTGGTCCCGCGCCAATGGATGCTGTCGACTGCCTAGTGACGTAGTGGAGGCCACTCCTTGCTCCGTGCTAAGAGACTGAAAAAGTAGAGGAAACTGGGTCCCTTCTTCACTTGGTAGGCAGCACCAGTACAAAAATAGTCAACACAGAGTAACTTAGAAACTTGAGGTATATATTTAGTGTGCCCTATGTTGAGACGTCAGGAGGTACACCGCACCAGAGCTATTGCAATTGGCAAATAAACATGTGCCCATGGTGTTCTCCATCCGATGTCGATCTCGGTGCTCTATGTAGTTTGAGCACACATAGAGCAGTTGCCGCAAGGTGTATGTATGGTGAGCGGGCTCATGCCCCATAGGGTCAGTTGCGTGTTCCTCTTGTCATTTTCAGACAACGTGTGGACCAAACGGTCCCTCAAATTCTGTCTGCGTTTTATAGCAAAGGTAGGTTGTGCAATGGTATCAGAACCAGTGTTTAGGATCTGCCAAAGGCCCTTTATGGCTTGCTTAAGTTTGTTAAACAGGGAGAATAGCTAAACAATGCAGTTATGTTCCCTTGATCCGCTGGTTTTGAATGTTGCTGTAAGGTCACCTCCCTAGGAGTATTCCTAGCTCGTTTATAGGTGTTGTGAACAATCCTCTTGGGGGTATCCTCTCTGTATCAGTTTGTGTTTCAGTAACCCGGTCTGTGTGCTGTAGTCACTGGGGCGGGTACAGGTCTGTCTATACCGGAGAAATTGTCTGAATGGTAAGTTGTCCCTTAGTGCCTGTGGATGATAGATAGAATATGGCAACAGTGAGCTGCGATCTGTGCTCTTCTTGGAAACTTTTGTAATCAGCTGTCCCTCCGGTGCCAGGATAAGTAAATCTAGAAAGTGGGTCTCAAAGTGACTTGACTCATTGCTAAACTTCAAGTGTGCATTAGGACTATTCACCCAGTTATGGAACTGTGTGACTTCTTCAGTTGTGCCCTCAAAGATTACCAGAAAGTCGTCTATGTAGCTATGCCATAGCACAATCTGTGCCTTGAAAGGACTGGTCACTGGATATATATGTTCGACTTCAAAGTGATGTACATATATGTTTGCCAGGCTACGGGCAAATGCAGCACCCATAGCAGTTCCCGAGATCTGCTGGTGAAAATTATCTCTGTATAGGAAGAAATTCTGGTTAAGGGCAATCTCTGCCAGTTGCCTGATAAAAGTGCCATGCTCCATGTCTAATTCAATGTCTGCATAGAGGAGCCTTTGTACAGCTTCTAATGCATCTGTTTGCAGAATCTCAGTGTATAGCGACTCAATGTCCATCGTCACTAGCCATTGCGTTTCGACATTAAATGTCTGAGCCTGTGATAGGTTCAAAATGGCTGTAGAGTCCTTGACATAGGATTGCATTTTAGGAATTTCATCTCTGATGAAATAGTCAACATATTGTGACAAATGTTACAATAGGGAATTTATCCCAGATACAATGGGTCGTCCAGTTGGAGGGACGATGCCCTTGTGGATTTTAGGAAAGGCGTAAAAGGCTGGTAGCCTGGGGTGCATGGAAGTCAGAAAGGCAGCTTCCTTCCTGCTAATGTAACCTTCTGCTATGGCTTCTTCAATGATGGGAGCTATTTGGGCTCTAATGACAGCTGCAGGATCTGAGGCCAATAGTTTGTAACTGTTGGCTTCTTGCAGAAGCTTTGTGACCATATTGTTATAATCTTCAGCATTCCTGATAACCGTTGCTCCCCCTTTATCCGCTGGTTTTATAACAATATGTTTGCTGTTAGATAACTAATTTAAGGCCGACATTTGTTCTGTGGGGCAGTTATTTACAAAAGGTATTTCTTTTTCCATCAATTCGATGTTCTTCATCAGAGCCTGTTCAAAAGTGGTTGATTCCGCAGTGTTGCTGTGCGAAGGTGGAAAGAAAGTAGACGGGGGTTGTAAGTCTGTCAAGTCTTGTTGTGTTTCCCTTTTCTCTTCCCCAAAGAATTGCTTCAGTCTGGTCTTTCACATGAGCTGAGTCACTTCTATTTGCGTTTGAAAAGGTTTGCACGTGGCAGTGGGGACAAAAGAAAGCCCCTTTTGTAGAAGCTGTGTTTCTGCTGTTGTGAAATGATATACTGACAAATTAATTACTAGAGAAAGGTGGGTTTGTTGCAGACCCCTCCCTCTGCTGTGTGTTATTCGTGGTGATTGCATCTGCCATCTCGGTCTGCCCCTGTTGTTCCCGCGCTGTCCTAAAATATTAGGTCCGGGATTGTTAATATTCTGAGACGGTGCTCCAAAATGTACCTGCCGAGCTGGTCGCAGATAGGCTTCAGATGGTCCTGCACATGCTCCATCATCCAAACTATTGCTAGAATAATTTGATGACCCTGACCCAGATCTGAAATGGCCATGGCCCCTATTTAGTGGCTGAGGATTTTGCTGATAGGCATCACACCTTGCTTGTTTTGCTTACAGAGTATAATAATCTTCGGAAGGATATGGATAGATCTTACAATGGGGTAAATATTGCCAGGTCTTTCTTCAGCTTAATGAATTTTTCAGTCATGTTAAGTTCTTTGAATTCTTTCATTGTAGCTTCAAGTGGCAATAATTTGTTGCTGTAATTCTCGAGTGCCATCTGATTTTTAATGAGCTCCAGCTTTTCAACTAACTCAGGCATTAAGTTCTCAGAGACAGTTTTGGCCGTATAGATGATCCGAACCAACCAATCCTGAGTGCATTTGTTTGCTATAATATCCTTGGTTCAATATGAATAATCAGGCCATTCGAGGCCGCATCTGCCCTCAGGTATCCGGCCATTAGTGACCTATGCAGTTCGGTTCTTACTAATTAGCGATGTGTGTTGTTAGCGCTATTAGCACCGGCTGTAATAGCGCTGACTGTAATAGCGCTAGTACCTCCCAGCATCCATCCTCAAGACCCTCTAGGCAGAAGCTCTCTTTCCCTACCCGGTGATCATCAACAGCTCCCTAACTGAAGGCACCTTCCCATCAACCCTAGAGACAGGACAAATCCGCCCTCTACTAAAGAAACCCACTCTGGATCCCAACAACTTAGGTAACTATCGCCCTATCACCCATCTTCCCTTCCCAGGTAAGATCATCGAGAAAGCGGTAGCTGTGCGACAGCAGCAACACATCAACACCAACAATCTCATGCAAACCTACCAATCTGGGTAAGACACAAATGCAGCATGGAGATGGCAACCATACAGGAGGTCGACAACGTCCTCAACATCCTTGATGGTGTTCATCACTGCCTCCTGGTTATACTCAACCTCTCGGCCGCTTTTGACACAGTAGACGACAAAGTGCCCATGGACACCCTACATTGGCACCAGGGGACCAGTGACCTTGTCCTACACGGGTTCAAGTCTTACCTCGCCAACCGCCAGCAGTTTGTTCAGACGGACTCCACTAGATATCCAATGTTACCAGTCACATGTGGAGTCCTGCAGGGCTACATCCTCTCCCTAGTGATCTTCAATCTATACATGGAGCCGCTGGGAGTCCTACTACCTACTATCTACACACAGCCTCCACATCCACCAATACGCTGATGATACACAGCTATACCTCAAGATTGACTCCATCAAGGACATCCACAGGCTCAAAACCTGCCTCTCACTGATCCATGTTTTGGATGTCCAGTGTATAATTGAAGGTCAACCCCTCCAAGACCGAATTCCTACTCCTCACTTACAACACAGAACACCAAGACATACATACGAGGCTATCAACCATGAACCCTGAGGGATTCACACCCAAGCTCACCTCCTGCGCCAAGTCCCTCGGTTCCACATTGACAAACACTTATCCTTCAAGACACACATAGCTAAGGAAACTCAGACAGCTTGGTATCAGCTCTCCCTCCTGTGGAAAGTCAAGCCCTTCCTCCCTCCGGATAGCTTTAGATCCACTATTCAAGCACTGGTCCTATCCCACCTCGATAGGGGCAATGCCCTCCACAAAGGCCTCTCGTCTTCCCCCTTATGCACCTGGAAAGTGTCCTACATGCAGCCGCACACCTTGTCAAGGATCTGCACAGATAAGACCACATCACCCGGCCCTCATCAACCTTGTTGCTGGAAGTAAACCTGACACTTTTCCTCCAAGTTTATCATTCGGTGGTCCAGGAAAAACTGCATTAATTCGGTTGCTGCAAAAAAAGGCGGGTATGAAATTACCACCACTTTTTTCCTGCACTGTCAAACTTGTAATGCGGCCAAATATCTTGTTAAAAGGTAAACGTTTCTGTGACAGGTCAACAGATGAAGATCAGACTTATTTTCTTCTGTTCTACCCGGTTTACAATTTAGAAGGAAATATCTTGTTGCTGCATTTTTATAAGTTGGGGGTGTGGGATATATTCTGGGGTTTCACCAAATTGTGGTATTTTATTATGGTGTAGTACCTCTTGTGGTAATTCGTTGATATATTCCCTTTTACTGTGGTAAGGCTCACTTCAGAATATTGCCTAACAACTGTTCTTATTACCAGGGTCACTCTCTGCAACAAGGTACTGGACTTGGTACACTCAGTGGTCTAATTAGTATTTCCACTTCAGAGCAGTTTATGTACAATGCTGCTGTATGCCCTTATGGCTGAAATTTAAAATATCTAGATCATATCCTAACCAAATAATTGTATACACACACACACACGTCTGGCACTCCTAAAACTCACTTATCAGAAAACAATCTATTTCAGATTTTACCATATGTGGCAATATGCATTACCACCTATGGTCAAATAAACCTATCCTTTGTTGGACCTCAGTCTATGTGCTAATATAAAATGCAGTCACAATGAGAAAATTGGCACGAAATGCACTTTGAGAGAGGATAAAATCGCTAATTCTTTCATGTAAATTTGAAAACATGCACATTTAACATCGAAATATTACACATGAAATTATCTGTTTCCTTATATAACTGCTTGCCAGGCACACTACAACCCCCTCACTTTTGACCTATGTTACCTAGAGGCTGCGATTTTCCTGGCTTGACTGGAACTGGAAAATCCCCCCAGTCTATTTGCACACAGATAAGGACTAACACGACCCCAGGAAGCCTGCCAGCACTGGACTCTGCCCTGCCCCGCTCAGCCTAGCATTCGGAAATGTCTCTGGATGTCTCTCTCGGGAGGTTCCTGAATTTCTACCTTGCATACACCCACTCAGAGCCTTTTTATGACCTCTCGCTGCCATTCAACAGAAAATGCCTCCCATCTAGATCATACCACTGGAGCCCACATGATCTTACTGTTGGAAAGCAATAAGATACATCTCTTCCTGCATTTCTCGCACACACAATGGCTTGTCTTTAGCAAAACAGAACTTCATATTTCATATTTGTAGCCTGCCACACAAGCTCCAACTGCACATTTAGGCCTTATTGCAAAAGAGCATTTTCTAAAATAATTTCCAGGTTATTTCCATACAGACCAATTTGCACTAATTATTATTAAGGACATGTTACATGTTACTGGGGAGGGGTTAGTATGTTTATTTATATATTTATAAAAGTATTTAAATTTAATGCAAGCCACTCAAATAAAATATCATCCTGAACTAATACACACTTTTAAAGCATGCTCTATACTTCTGGACCCTGTGTATTGCCTATCTGGCGCACACATCGGTTGCATTGGCAACCTATTACTTGTGCATATGTTTATATTTCTGTATAAAGCCCACACTAACACTACCCTTCTATACTAAGCTAATAAACTCCTGTAACTAACAGCCCCTCAGTTATTCCTACATTTCCCTCCTTTTTTACTGCTGGGATCCACTGGAAATCACTGCAGGAAAAACAAAATCAAATGCTTTAAAATGCACGTGTGCTCCCAATTAAATTACCCATACCCGAAAATAAATAATATGCACATTGACATCCAGGCATTACAACTTTATATACATGTCTCTGGTCAATGACAAGAACAACAATATATTTGAAAAGGAATACAAACAAAAATCATATATATTTTTTGTAAAGAATTTTCTTTTGTAGATATTGATTTTTTTTAATCTTTTGATCTCATTTTTTTAATCAGTGATCTGATTTCTTAATTTTTATCTTTTCAATTGTATATTTTTGTATCTTCTTTAAAAAAAAATATATGTATGTATTTTGTAAGAGATTTCTTTTAATGAGATCTTTATCTTTTTGATCACCACCTATATTGATAACTGGTGATCCAATTATTTAGAAAATATTTGAACACATCGGTGTAATCTAATTGAATCCTAAAATCAGTAAACATGAAATAAAAATAAAATAAAAACCCATTCATGATAAAATAAGAGTTTTTGTAAATACATCCTGTAGCAAAGTAGTTTGTGATAACAAGAGTAAAACAGTCTGTGCCTCAAGTATATCCTGTCCATAAGAGTTTGTGGTACAGTCACACAGAACACCGTCGTCAGCAGAACTCCTCCAGTCCAGGACTTCATGGGCCTCATCCAGGAGCGTGATCTCCACAGCTTTTCGGGCTCTTCATCTTAACCCCCTTCTTCGGTCCAGTGGGCTTTCCAGGGAACTCCGCTCCATAGGCATCCTCTAGGGGTCCAGCGCTCCAAGGGATCGGCACTGACAAGGAAAACAATTAATTCTCTAGAGGAAAAAGAAAAGACACATTAAGTATCAAGCACAATAAACTTTCATTTCGTTTTGCACTGGAGCATCCGAAACTAAATCTGATTATTCACATACATACACATTATAGAAATACATGCCATGCAACCAAGACATTCTTCAAATAAATAGACAACACCAACATGATACCTTCAGATAAGAACTTTGTTTGTACTTTTATGCACCAGCACTATTTACACTTACTCATTTGCTAGGACAACCCCAAATATTATATATCTTTTTTTTTTATTAGCCTCAACTTGCTCAAACCTCTTGACCCCACGTTTCAGGTGGATAGGTTTGATCTCATTAACACGGACAAGCTGTTCAACTGTCAACTCACCCTCCTTTTTAGCAATCCTGTAGACTACGTGGGACACCTTATCTGTAATTTTATATGGCCCTTGCCACGCTGCAAGAAATTTAGAGTTTTTGTGTTTTTACTTCCCAAAATTAAACTTGTACACCTGATCTCCTACCTCATATTATTTTACAGATGCCTTCCTATCATAATATGTTTTTTCACCCTCAGCAGCCTTTTCCAAATTCCACTGCACCAATGCAAACACATGTTGTAAGTGCTTCCTCAAATCTTCCACATATTGATGAATTGTGAATGCATTTACAAGGACCTGCTCATTTTTCTTGTAAAGTAAATGCGGTGGCAAAACAATTTTTCTTCCTGTCAATATTTTATGAGGGCTGAGATTTGTTGACTTAGCGGAAGTCGACCTATTGGCCATTAATACTAATGGAAGCCGTAGGTCCCAACTAGAACCTGCTTCAGCTACATATTTCTTTAACATCTCCACTATTGACCTATTACACCGTTCCACTCCCCCTGAAGAGAATGGCTGGTACAAAATGTGTAGTTTTCTCTAAACACCCAAAATCTGCCATACCTTTGTCATTAATGCACTAGTGAAATGACTTCCATGGTCTGACTCTATACCTATGAGGTAAACCAAATCCTGAAAAAATATGATTTACAAGTAATGTGGCTGCCGTTTGCACACAGCAATCCGGTGCTGGAATGCACTCTACCCATTTGGCCATTAAACAAGTTACTTTTAACATGTACCTGTTCCCTCTTGCTGATCTTTTTACAGGCCCGACATAGTCGATTTGCAAACCAGACCATGGGGGGGTCAAACCCCTTTTAATTAATGGTGCCCTATGAGTAGGTGACGCTGGTTGAAACTGTGCACATACTAGACACCCTCAGGTCTATAGTTCAACATCTTGGGACATGTGTGGCCAATAAGTATAATCTTTCAAAATGTCCAAAGTTTTTTGTGAACCTATGTGTCTTGTAGTTATGGCATCATGGGCACGATGTAACATCAATCCCCGAAATGACAAAGGCATTACCCATTGTATTTGACCCGTCACAGATTCTCTAATCATCAGTCCGTCTTGTATACTAATTCTCTTTTTGTTTTTTAGTAACACCGTCAATTCCTCTGTCCCTTTACAATCCTCTTCAGTCAGAGGATTTTGTTCCGCATCTAACAAATGGTTATAGAATAGGCCTAAAATCAGGTCTTCCTTTTGCGCTTTAATCAGGTCCTGATCTGGAGCATCAAAACTCTATTGCACCACAGGCTGCTCAAACTGCTTTTGGAGTTTTGGAGCGTGTTATTGCATCTATCTGTATTTCACCAATCAGGTGTTCAATGGGCAACAACTCTCCCATCACAGCTCCAATCTTGGCTAACTGATCTGCCGTGTCATTCCCTTCTTTGTCCTCACCTGGCGTCTTCAAATGACCACGTATTTTCCTCCAATGTATTACCAAATCATTAAGTGGTTTTCTGTTATAGCCTTTTACCTTCCAGCCAGGTAAATATTCTACATAGCTATTCCTTTCATAATCAAACCTCTTCACCCCATGTTTCAGGTGCATAGGTTATATCTCATTAACATGGACAAACTGTTCAACTGTCAACTCACCCTCCTTTTTAGCAATCCTGTAGACGACGTGGGACACCTTATCTGTAATTTTATATGGCCCTTGCCACGCTGCAAGAAATTTAGAGTTTTTGTGTTTTCACTTCCCAAAATTAAACTTGTACACCTGATCTCCTACCTCATATTCTTTTACAGATGCCTTTCTATCATAATATGTTTTTGCGCCGTCAGCAGCCTTTTCCAAATTCTGTTTGTCTTCTAAAGTAAATGTTGTGGCGCACATGAGAAGTGCGCTGTTAAGTGAGTGTGCTGCTCCGCTGCTGGAGATGCTGTCGGACTTTCTGCTACTGCCAATTGGACCACTGGAAATTATGTTGACTGAGGTTGGCCCGCCCCTTACCCAGAATCCTATATCAATACTAGGACACGCGCATGAGCGTGCGCTGTCAGGATTCCATCATCCAGAAGGACGAGAGCTATCAGGGCTCCGATGCTTACCCATGCTAGGCGCCGCAGGGGGACCAATCATCAGGCTACAACACCTGCTTCTCCCCATTCACAACCGCGGTGTTCTACAGCACTAGTACCTGTTCAGCGGTATCACCATCAGCCACACTCAGCTCCGCCCCCACGCTTTCGTTACAATCCACGCACAACGTGGAGATTGCCATGGCGACTTTGGCGTCCATTACGTTCTAACGTACGCCGCGTTGGGAGCCGGGTATGTTAGGTATTTAGCTTCCGGGTTGCTGCCACTCAGTGCTTCTGATTTTTACTAAATCTAGTTGCTACGCTATTGCCTTGCTCTTGTTTTGACCCTATCCTCTTATTCCTCCTGGTTTCCTTATTCTAGTCCTTGCTGTGTTTCCCTCAGGAAACGAACCCGGACCAGTACTCAACCTGCCTGCTGATTTGTCATTGGTTTAGTCGACATTGGAAAACGAACCCACACTGTTACTCGACCTGCAAACCGCCTGCTGATTTGGACATTGGGCCTCATTAGGAGCTTGGCGGTAGCCGTGCCTGTATGACACCTACCGCCAAACTCGCCCCCGGGACCGGCACCTATGAATGGGCAATTACCAGGCCATTATGAGAGTTGTGGCCTGGTAATTGCCCATTTGCGGGTGCCGGTAATGCCGCACACCCCATCCCCATTCAGACCCATAGGGCCGAATGGGGTTGGGGAGCATGGATGCATCGGCACCGTTCATAACAATGCCGTTGCATCCATGAGTTGTTCTCGCAGGTGCCGCACAGCCCGACAGGTCAGACCTGGCGGGCTGTCAGGGACCCACGGGCACAACTCGTACTATGATGGTCCGGGAACTACGGTACCGGTAGCATTACTGGTACTGTAGTTCCCAGACTGCCAGGGTCGTAATGAGGCCCATTGTCTTAACTCATACAGAATCAGACCTGGACTGTTTTGTCGATTCCCCACCTCTGCCTGCTTGTCCGACAGACAGAAAACCGCCCGTTCTCCGGAATCCATACTGGTCTCATGAACAACCCTTCACTACATATGATGCACCCCTCACGTATATTGCCTCAACCTTGTGCAGGAACTGTTGGACTTCCATCCCTGGTGCTATTAGGCCGTTAGGCGTCCGCGTTCCTTCAGGTCAGGTGGACCTCGGCACTAGAGACTGCTGTACAGCGCCGTCCTCGTGCCGTCGGGACAGATTAGCTCTGGCAATGTACACAGAGGGGTGGTGACCGGACGTGCCTTTTCCTTTCCTTTCGTGCCGGGTAAATGTTCTTGTTCTGTTCCATTCCTTCTCTCCCAGTACGAGTTTCATCTGTATTGCTACAGTTCTTTCTTCTAATCTTTTATGGGGACTCACCATCGCTTCCACACATTGCCCTTTGTCTTATACAGACGGGTCCTTAATCACTCCTCCGGGAATCCCCAACACCAATTGCAGGTTAACCAAAGGACCAAGTGCTTTGTGTCATGTTCTTGATGGTTCTGCTCGCTGCTCAACGGTCATTGCTTTCTTACAGTCTCTACTCATAGAGTTACATTGGTAAAGAGAATTCTTCGCCTATACTACGCGGGCAAGACCTTCTGTCTCTCGATTACCAAATCAGGTATTCTGACATAATCACAAGCCTTATAAAAGTAATGGACGCCAGCGAAACCATGACTACCCTCATGCAGCTGGTGGCAGACCTCTGCATGGAAATGGCAGCAGCCCATACTGCCTCCCAGACACATACACAAATGATGGCTGAACTCCGTGCGGATATAGCTTCCATCCATGCCACCACACAGGGGCAGATAGAGGTATTGCAGGCTGGTGCCCACTTGGGTAATGTCCCGACTGCACAGGCTTCTGCGCCCGTGGCAGCAGATCATGTTCCACCTTCGGCCACACAATAGTCTTTCTTACTTCTCAGTTCCTTTTGGCACCCTGGAGCGCTTTAATGGAGACCCAAAGTTGTATCGCTCCTTCTAGAATCAATGCAGATTACATTTCTTGTGTCGGCCAAACAGCTTTCCTGACGCCACCACCAAGGCGGCTTTTGAGTTGTCCCACCTGGGCGGTACCGCTGCCGCTTGGGCTAATCCGCTATTAGAGGCTGGTAGCCCATTACTCTTCGATTGTGATGCTCTATTAGAAGCCATGGGTCATGTTTTTGATAGTCGTTACAAGACCTAAGCCACGGAATTAGAACTACTGGGCATGCAACAAGGGGATACCTCCCTTCTTGCATATGTTGCCAGGTTCAACCAATTCGTGGCAGAAACCAATTGGCCGGAGGATAAAAAGGCCTCCTTGTTCTATAAAAGATTAGCAGATAATCTAAAGGACAAGTTGGCCACGGTGCCGGTGGTTCCGACCTCTTTTCACGAACACTTGGACCTTGTTCTCCAAATAGATGCAAGGCGGGCTGAAAGGAAGGGAGAAAAGCGAGGGCGGGTTCCGTTAATTCCAGCACCACACTCCAATACGCAAGTGGCTGCAGAACCCATGCAGATTGGGGTTGTGCGAGGGCCCTTGACCGCAGCAGAAAGTGAAAGACGGCAGTCGGACAATTTTTGCTTCTATTCTGGGTCTCCCCAACACCTCCTGAAGACTTGTACCAAAAAATCAAAGAGGTCGGGGAAACGGGAAGACTCGCTGATGGATGGAACCCAATCACTGAGTCTTACGTTTCTGGGATCCAACCCTCTCAAGATTAACGTCATCTTTGGTCTTCCTTCAGGCATTACTAGGCCAGGGGAAGCAGTGATAGACTCTGGGGCCACAGGGAACTATATTGACCAGGCTTACGCTACTGCCAAAAACATCCCTTTGCTCAGTAAGGAACATCCTGAGCTAGTGAATGCCGTGGATGGGTCCTCCTTGGTTTCAGGTTTGGTCACGGAACACAAAGTGTATATGGACATGGTCACGCATGTGGGACACAAGGAAACAATAAGTTTTGATGTCATCGCTGCCCCTCAGTATAAGATCATTTTGGCACTTCCTTGGTTGAAACTACACAATCCAGATATTGACTGGATAGCCGAGGAGGTTCTCTTCTCCTTAAAACATTGTGAGGGCCACTGTACGAGGACTCATGAGCCAATAATTAATCCTTGCCATTCTCTGTTGGATTCAGCCTCTGTCATAGAAGGAGTGACTTCCGCCACCCTCCCTAAGGAGTACCATGCCTTCCGAGATGTTTTCAGTGCCCGAGGAGCCGATGTTCTACCCCCGCACAGACCCTATGATTGTCCCATAGACCTGGTGCCTAGGGCTAGGATCCCTTTTGGCCGTATCTACTCTTTGACAGTCAAAGAAGATGCGATTCTGAAAGACTACATCGATAAAGCTTTGGTCATTGGTTTTATTCAGCATTCACGTTCCCCGGCGGCATCGCCCATGTTCTTTGTCCCCAAAAAGGAGGGGGATATCTGCCCTTGCATTGATTATTGTGCTTTCAATTCAGTGATGATTCGAAATCATTACCCTATCCCTCTCATATCAGTCCTCCTGGATCAGCTCGGTTCTGCTAAAATATTCACCAAACTATGTGTTTCATGTAAGCCAAGTCGAATTCTTGGGCTATGACCTCACAGACAAGGTTATATGTGAACATGTGGATGTGGAGGCAGGACGGCCTCTAAGTTTGACCCATGTTGTGTCCGAATCAAAGGCTGGCCACGAATCAAAGTGGGAGACACAAGCGGAGGGAGGTTTCTGGCCGGCAGATAAAGCGGAGCTCACCCGAGGGGCCGCGCCCATTAAACCGAAGTTTCAACTCGAACACAGATGGGAGGGGGTTGCGGAAGCTTGTGAAAGCAAACAAATGGGAACTCTGAAAAATGAGGAAAGTGAACAGCGTATCTGGCGTCCGTTCATTAACAATGATGAACAAACAGGAACAGACGCCGAGCAAGACAAACGTGACACGGACTTGACAACACCCGCTCCCCGCTCCTGCATACAAACACGAAACTCACTTGTTAGTCGGTTCAGCAGCAACCCATGGAAGGGGAAAGGCACTGGAACGGTGGATGAGACATCTTGGCAACCTTCGTAGAGGGGGAGGAGGAGGAGGAGCTTATGGGGGTATTTATAGACTTAACAACCAAGTCCCTTCTGATTGGTCAAAAGCCCTATGTGCCCTATTTAAGGAAGAAACTGACAACGGACGGGGTGTGTTTCATCTGATTTCTTTCAGAACAACCGAGCTGAAGGAGAGAGAGCCACAACAGAGATGCTCTGGGCTTATGAGGATTAAAGTTCTTTCTATTTTTTTTAATACTTATCCTTGCACACCTGAATAAAAGGCTGTTTTATTTTCCAACTCACTGCCTTCCTGCCTCATCCTTACAAATTTGGTGGCAGCGGTGGGATAAGGCAGTATGCAATTGAGGCCATAATAAAAGCCATGGCTGAAGGACAACAGCAACTTCAACAGGCAATCCAGTTACAATCTCACCAGGCCCAGACTGATCGCCAAACCCTGCAGCAGGCCTTACAATTGCAAGCCGCCGGTCAAGACGCTTTGAAGAAGGTGACTGAGGCTGTGGTAGCTAGAGGGAACCCTATGGCTCCAACGGCGGTTCTACAGAAATTCCAACCTGGTGTGGATCCGTGCTATTTTTTTACCAATTTTGAAAGGGTAGCCCGAAACGCCCAGTGGCCAGTGGAGAAATGGGGCCACTTCATAGCCCCTTTATTAACTGGAGCCATGCAGGGGGTTTACCAGACGGCTAACCCAGCTGGAGATACCTTGTATGCTGACATAAAAAGGACAATACTAGAAGGTATGGGAATGGACGAGGAAGCCTTCAGAATCAGAGTGCAGGAGATCAAGTTAAAGCCTGGAGAAACACCCCGGCAGTTGTATTATCGCATCCAGGATATCACAGATAAGTGGTTAAAACCAGCTAATAGTAGTGTTCAAGATGTGGTGGATAAACTAAAACTGGAGCAGTTTACTGAGGCTCTCCCCCCACCTATGCAACGTGGGTAAGACAAAACCATCGACCTACGTTGGCAGAGGCCATTGACATCGCTTGTGCCTTCCAGAAGGCAGCCTCTGTCTGTGGAATTACCACTGAGATACGAAGAACAACTACCATGAAGGGACCTGGAACAGGGGAACCAAGACCCCCACGGATGGAAGCAAAGACTGTAACCTGGCCCAGCATAAGCAGACAGCCGCAGTGTTTCGATTGTGGGGACTGGGAACATATCGCAAGGTTTTGCCCCAAGAAGTCTAAACCGGCTGAACCAATGGAAATTGGATTCATTCAAGGAAAACAATTTAGGTGAAGTCGAGACTCGTACTTCCTAGACGTGAGAGTGAACGGGACATCTAGGCAAGCCCTACTTGATAGCGGAAGTGAACAGACGGCAGTCCGACTGGAAGTAAGTGGGACTGGGGGTGGGACGATGTCTCCAATACCTATCAAATGTGTTCACGGTGATACTAAGTCATACCCCTCAAAGGAAGTTACCATTGAGGAAAAGGGGGTTGAATCTAAGATGAAGGTCACCATCATGCCTCATTTACCAACCCCGGTATTATTAGGGACAGATCTGCCATAATTTCAAGATTGTGTAAAGGATGCTGAATGGCTACAAACCGCCCCATTCTCCCAAATAGACTTAGGGGGTACACCCCAAAAACATCACAAGAAAGGTATGAATGAAGTTAGAAGAGGGAAAAGGGAGTGGGCTGAAGGGAACATATTTACAGGGTTGATAGACTGGTTACCAGAGGCCAACCACCCTACCTATCGCAGTGAACTAAGGACAGACCCTACCCTGAAAATTGCATGGGAACAGTCCATTGTACCTCCAGAGAAAGGATCAACCTATCCATGGTTCAAATCATCAAGTGGTCTTCTGTATCGAGTGACTAAAGGTCATGCAAAGGAAGAAGTAGAACAATTGTTAGTACCCCTAAGCTTCAGAACAGCCGTGATAAAACTAGCCCATGACGACACCACTGGTGGTCATCTGGCCAGGGAAAAAACTCAAGATAATGTGCTAAAAAGGTTTTATTGGCCAGGGGTGTATCGAGATGTGGGTCGATACTGTGAAGAGTGTGTGGTATGTCAGAAGACAAATCCCTGTATACCCCCTAAGGCTCCATTACAACCAATGTCTCTGATAAAAGAACCTTTTTTCAGAATTGTAATGGATATCGTGGGACCACTGGAACCCAACAGTTACAGTCATCAGTACATCCTGGTCATTGTCGACTATGCCACAAGGTACCCTGAAGCCTTCCCCATGAGGGGTACCAGTGATGCTAATGTATGCAACCTCTTGGTACCTTTCTTTGCCCGGGTGGGTTTACCAGCAGAAATAATTACTGACCAAGGAAGGAACTTTGTCTCCGGGGTCATGCAGAAAGTATGCCAACAACTAAAAATAAGGCACTTCGAACGTCGGTTTATCATCTGCAAACAGACAGCCTTGTAGAAAGGCATATTAAGACAATCAAGCAGATGTTAAAAAAATCACTGAACCATCAGGAGCAAACTGGGACAGAGTACTACCATGGGTCCTTATAGTGCTCAGAGACACCCCTCAGTCATCCACGGGATTCTCCCCATTCAAGCTGTTATTTGGCCACAAACCTAGAACAGTCCTGGACATCGCAGAAAGTGAATAGGAAGACCAGGAAGAGGAGACCCAACTCACTGATTATGTTATGGAATTACGAGAAATTCTAACCAAATTGAGAGAATTTGCACAAGAGAACCTAGGCAGAGCCCAGGCAAACCAAGAGAAATATTACAACTGTAACTCCCGGGTAAGATCATTCAAAAAAGGGGATAAGGTATTGGTGCTGTTGCCTACCTCCTACAACAAGATGTTGGCCCAATGGAGAGGCCCTTACACGGTATTGGCTGTATTAGGGCCAGTCAACAACTTAAAAGAGCAACCAGACAGAAAAGAAAAGACTAAGAACTATCATATAAATCTATTAAAGGAGTGGAAAGAACCCATTGTTGAAACTGTGGGAGTCCAGGCCATGAACATATCCACTATCAAAGAAGAGGCAGAGCCAACTGCACTTCAGTCGGTCCAATGGGGGTCTGAGTTAACAGATGAGAAGAAGAAAGAACTGTTAGAGTTCCTTACTCCTTTGAGGAACGTATTTTCCTTCTTACCTGGCAGAACCAACCTGATAGAACATAACATAGAGATTCTTCCGAATCAATTTGTTAGAATAAGGCCATACAGGTTGCCCGAAAGCAAAAGGGCTGCAGTTCAGCAGGAAGTAGAAGAAATGTTGAAACTGGGAGTCATTGAACATTCTACAAGCCATTGGTCATCACCAATAGCACTAGTACCAAAACCGGACGGGTCCACCCGGTTTTGTATGGATTATAGGAAATTAAATGGCATTTCAACTTACCAAGCCTACCCTATGCCTCGCATAGATGAATTGTTGGAAAAGCTAGGGGCGGCACAATATTTGACTACAATAGACCTTACCAAAAGTTACTGGCAAATTCCTTTAAGACAAGAAGACAAGGTCAAGACAGCCTTTGCGACACCATCCGGGTTATACCAGTTCACGGTATTACCTTTCGGACTACATCGAGCCCCAGCTACTTTTCAGTCACTAATGAATCGGATATTAGCCCCACATGGGGAGTTTTGTTCGGCTTACTTGGATGATATAGTGTTTAGCAACTGTTGGAGCGACCATCTACAGAAGGTAATAACCGAACTAGGCACAGCAGGTTTAAAAATCAACCCAAAGAAGACAACAATAGGAGCACAACAAACTCGATATTTGGGTTATCTGGTTGGAGGAGGGAAAATCAGACCTCAGTTGAACAAGGTAGATGCCATTCTACGGCTCCCTATGCCGAGTAACCACAAACAAATAAGAGCCTTTTTGGGGTTTGTAGGTTACTACAAGAGATTCATTCCTTTATTTTCTTCAGTGGCAGCTCCATTGACCGAAGCCCTGAAAACTACCTACAAACAAGATTTACAAGCCGACCCTAAGGCTCTTCAAGCTTTCCACCAGTTAAAGAAAGCCATTTCAGCTCTATCTGTTCTCCGGTGTCCCAATTTCAATGAGGAGTTCTTTCTACAGACGGATGCCTCTGGTTCCGGTCTAGGTGCAGTGCTTTCACAGGGGGTTGAGGAGAACTTATAACCTGTTGCTTTTATCAGTCGAAAACTCTTGGCACATGAAGAAGCTTATTCTACAATAGAAAAAGAGTGCCTTGCTATTAAATGGACAGTGGAAACCCTTAGATATTACCTCTTGGGGCGGACACTTACGGTATTCACAGACCACGCCCCTTTACAGTGGCTACCTATTCAAAAAGATTCAAACCAGCAAATTCTGCTGTGGTTTCTAACCCTACAGGCTTTTTGTTTCAAAACCCCTCATAAACCCGCTGCCTTCCATGTGGTACCTGATGTTAGGCAGAAACCTGTGCAGTTCCCTCTGGGACCACTGCAAAAGATTTAGGACTACAGGTGTTTGGCAGTAAACCCACTTGGTAGCAGTCTGTACCACACAGATTCATTTGGTAGCTGTGGCTGAGCAGTCAGACTTCCCTCAAGAAGAGTTAGGCAGTATACAGAGTATTCACAATAAGTCAAGAGAACACAATAGAACAAGTAAACACTGACCAGGGCTTGGTGTAAAAGAGATATAATTATTTATTTAAAACCACATCTATAAAAACACACAGGGACTACTAATAAGCAATCCAAAAACACGGTCACTAAAAGATATACACTCCCTTAAAAGAATATTAGACAAGTCTTAAGTAAAGCCCCACTTATTTTCAGACAGCGGTGAGCGCTTAACATAGATGGCACTCTAATAATTCGTTTTAAAAAGGGAGAGAAAAGCAGAGAATAAATTGAAAAAGATCCCAACACTTTTTCACGAACACAACACGAGAGGAAGGCAAAGTAACACTGTGAATTTAGAGTCAGTAGGCCGGATCCGCTTTAAGAGGATCAAAACGAAATGTGTCCAAGGTCACACGGTTGAAGTGCACAAAAGTCTTGTAACTGTTCAAAAAGGAGTTGGACCAAAGAAAGGGACCAGTTAGAGGGTCAAGGCGACCATCCCAGTCCAGAAGGTTAAGGGGTTATTATTACCTTGTAGCAATCTTTAGAAAGGGAGGCCTGGCGGACATGGTACCTTAAAGTGGTGAGAATACTCCAGCGGGGGCAGTTCTTCCTGGCAGTGGATGCAAGTCAGTGCTTCGTCCGGGGGAAGAGAGGATCTCGTCGGGGAGGAAGACAGGAGTCCGTTGCACTGCCAGGGAAGAAACCAGCCGCAGAGTTTCTCAGGTACAAGGAGCGGTCCGTTGATTCGCAGTCCAGTGGTAAGTGGCTATCCGGCTGCCGGGGTGCTTGGCACGGGCAATTCGACCACAAACAGGTCTGGGGTGCGAAGAGAAGAAGGTAAACTGGTTGTGCCCACCAGTCAGGGGAAGAAGCCTCTCCAGCCGGGAGATCTTCTCTGTCGTCGGGAAGTGGTGAGTCGGTTCTGCAGGGCTCCACCGGTGGTGTCGTCGTGGTAGGTCGGCTCAGCTTCTCCCTCATCGGATTCTCAGGTCCTGTGGCGACTTCTGAAGTTCCCGCCCCCAAAGCCCTGCATTTATGCAGCATACCCCCATTCACTCAGCCTAGCTGTCAATCAAACATGCTAAGTGGTGAGCCGGCCGGCTCACTACTTGGGCCAATCACACAAGAGTGCGACTTGAGTTACCAAGGTAACTCAGTCCAGGGTGCCTAAACCCCCTCCCACACCCGCTGTGGTAACCAGACAGAGTGGCACCACTTTTGGAGGCTTCTGTGGAGAAGCCCGCCAAAAAGTGGAACAAAGGGCTCGACTTGGGTTGGAGTCACAGAAGAGAACACAAACGCCATTTTAGAATCGAGTCCTGGCAAAAAATACCAACCGGCGAATTAATATTAATTAAATAAACTGGCGGTATGTTCGAGGCTATGAGAATTAAATAATTAAAGTTGGTAGCCTCGAACAATGGGAAAATCCCATAGGGATATATTTGTGGTTGAATATAAAAAGTAGTATCCACTGCCACCAGCCAAAAGTCGATCAGGGGGGACGGAGACGTGCCCCCTCGACTAACAGACCCCGGGGGAATTGAATTGCCCCGACCAGTACGTCCACAATATGATGGTTTGTACCGGTTTCTGTTAATAATTTGGGACTAGCAAAGCCAATGGTGACTTTACATGCCCTGGGAGACAGTAGTCAGTCTCAGGGTATGGAGTCTATGGTGGGGTGTTACTATGACACCCCTGTGTCACTGCACGGAGGGTGCTGTGTAACACACATAGTAAAAACACATGAGACCCTATGGAGTAAAGGACCCCATAGCCCATAAAACACATTAACAGTCAAAGGTACACCATAAATCATGTCCAAGAGTGGGAGAAAAAGAGTCTCACTCTTGGCAGGAGAAAAAACAAACTCCAGAAATCCAGCAAAGCCGCTGGGGGACTCACTAGGTTAGGAAATTCAGCCTAAAGAGAGAATTCTCCCTTACACCTGATTACTTGTCCATGAGTGTTGATCGACCCAAATAGCTCGATTCTTCGGGGAGGGTTTGTGAACATGTGGATGTAGAGGCAGGAAGGCCTCTAAGTTTGACCCATGTCATGTCGGAATCAAAGGCTGGCCACAAATCAAAGTGGGAGACACAAGCGGAGGGAGGTTTCTGACAGGCAGACAAAGCAGAGCTCACCCGAGGGGCCGTGGCCAGTAAACCAAAGTTTCAACTCGAACACAGATGGGAGGGGGTTTCGGAAGCTTGTGAAAGCTCAGAAATGGGAACTCTGAAAAACGAGGAAAGTGAATGGCGTCTTTGGCGTACGTTCATTAACAATGATGAACAAACAGGAACGGATGCCGAGTGAGACAAATGTGACACGGACTTGACAATACCCGCTCCCCGCTCCTGCATACAAACACAAAACTCACTTGTTAGTCGGTTCGGCAGCAACCCATGGAAGGGGAAAGGCACCGGAACGGTGGATGAGACATCTTGGCAACCTTTGTACAGAGGGGGTCGTGGGCGGGACTTATGGGGATATTTATAGACTTAAGAACCAAGTCCCTTCTGATTAGTCAAAAGCTCTCTGTGCCCTATTTAAGGAAGAAACTGACAACGGACGGGGTGTGTTTCATCTGATTTCTTTCAGAACAACCAAGCTGAAGGAGAGAGAACAACACCAGGGACGCTCTGGGTTTATGAGGATTAACCTAAGGAGACAACAGGTTCATCCCTACAAAGGAAGGAGCAGAAGACTGAATTGAAGTTCTTCCTATTTTTTTTAATACTTTTCCTTGCACACTGAATAAAAGGCTGTTTTATTTTCGAAATCACTGCCTTCCTGCCTCATCCTTACAGTATGCAAATGAATTCCTCTAAGGTCCAAGCAGTCCTAAACTGTCCTGTACCGAAGGATATAAAAACCTTACAATCCTTTCTCTGTTTTGCCAACTACTACAGACTCTTCATCTGTTTCCTTTCAAAGATTGCTGCCCCTCTAATATCACTAACCAGTCCCAAGACACCTTTTGTTTGGGGGCCAGCAGCCCAACAGGCGTTTGATACCTTGAAGTCTGCTTTTACTACGGCCCTGGTCTTGCTCCAGTCAGATCCTGATCTACCTCTTGTGGTTGAAGCAGACGCTTCAGACATGGCCGCTGGTGCCATTCTGTCGCAGAATTGTAAAGACACTAACGTCCTATATCCAGTGGCCTTTCACTCTAGAAAACTGATCTCGTATGAGGCCTATTATACCATCACCGAAAAGGAACTCCTGGCTGTGCGGGACGCATTCCTTGTATGGAGACACCACCTTTTGGGTACCGCTTCACCAGTGCAAGTATACACTGATCACGGGAATCTGTTAGCAATCCAGTCGATAAAATGTACCACAGCCCGCCATGCGCGATGGCACGTGTTTTTCTCCATGTACCACTTTGTAATCACTTATCGACCAGGTGCTAGACATTCCAAAGCTGACGCTCTGTCTTGCCTTCACGGCTCCACTCCATGTTCCAAGTCCGGTGATCCCATACTGTTGCCACAGCATGTGATTTGCTCATGCACTCTTCAGACACTGAATTGGGTGTGTAAATGTCCTCAAGAAATCGAGAAATATGATCTCCAGGTGTTCCGGGGCATCCCTTATCACCAAAGTTTGATCTTTCTCCCTAAGGGGTCTCCTTGTATCACTACATTACAGTGGGTACATGACGCCAAGTGCGTGGTGCACCCCGGGGTCAGAAAAACCATCGAACTATTGCACCGCTGGTGTTGGTGGCCCTCTATGGGTAAAGACGTAACGGAATACATAGCTTCCTGTCCAGTGTGTGCCCGGTGTAAGAACCATTCGGCCAAACCGATGGGTCTATTATAGCCTTCGCCCATTCCAAAACCACCATGGGTCATTTTGACCATGGATTTCATTGTGGAATTGCCTGTAGTAAGAGGGTATGATTGCATATGGGTAGTTGTCAATTTCTACACCAAGATGGCCCTGTTCGTTCCCTACAAGGGACTTCCTTCAGCTCCGGTCCTGGCGGACCTGTTCCTTCATAACGTCTTCCGGTTTTTCGGCCTTCCGGATATCATGGTTTCAGGTCACAGTTCCCAATTTACGTCACACTTTTGGAAAGCCCTCACAAATTCCTTGGGAATCGATGATGGATTTTCCTCTGCCTACCATTCTCAGACGGATGGTCAGACCGAGCGCCTGAATGCTACCCTAGAACAATTCCTACATGTCTGATTCTGCAGTATCAGGATACATGGCTATCCCTCCTGACTATGGCCGAGTTTGCATACAACAACTCAGTTCACACGGCTACTGATTCTTCCCCCTTTTTTGCCATGTTTGGCCGGCATCCTCGCACCATCTCTTTGCATCCCATCTTATCTCCGGCCAGTCCAGCGGTTACTTCCTGTGTTCGGGATCTGACTAAGATATGTGATTCCATCACTTCCCACCTACACCAAGCTAGGATCCGGGATAAGACCTTTGCTGATGCCCATAGGCGTCCTGCTCCTCGATACTCCTTGGTTCCAAGGTTTGGCTTTCGTCTCGCAACCTCTGTATCCCTGGTTGCCGTGCCTTGCTTCCCTGTTTTGTTGGTCCCTACCCTGTCACGGACATTATCAATCCTGCTGCAGTGCGCCTGGGTTTACCTGCCTCATGGAAAATCCACCCTGTATTCCATGTTTCCCTTTTAAAACCATCCCACCCTTCCACCCAGACTCCCGTTGATTCTTCTAATCTGATTCTGCAGCCTTCGGATGAGTAAGAAGTAAGCGGGATTCTAGACACCCGAGTGTGCCGAGGTGTGCGTATGTATTTGGTCGACTGGAAGGGTTACGGCCCAGAAGACAGGACTTGGGAACCCTCTCAGAACATCCATCCTTGTCTGGTCTTCGAAGGTTGTGAGGCATTCTTTGGGGGTGGGTACTGTTAGGATTCTGTCCTCCAGAAGGACGAGAGCTATCAAGGCTCCAATTCTTACCCATGCTAGACGCCGCATTCGTCGGGCTACAACACCCGCTTCTCCCCATTCATGACCGGGGTGTTCTACAGCACTAGTACCTATTCAGCGGTATCACCATCAGCTACACTCAGCTCCGCCCCCACGCTTTCGTTACAATCCATGCACATCCTGGAGGTTGCCATGGTGACTTTGGCATCCGTTACATTCTAACGTACGACGCGTTGGGAGCCGGGTGCGTTAGGTATTTAGCTTCCGGGTTGTTGGCACTGGGTGCTTCTTAATAAATATAGTCGCTACGCTATTGCCTTGCTCTTGTTTTGACCCCGTCCTCCTCTTGTTCCTCCTGGTTTCCTAGTTCTGGTCCTTGCTCCTTGCTCCGTTTCCCTCAGAAAACGAACCCATACCAGTACTCGACCTGCAACCTGCCTGCTGATTTGTCATTAGTTTACTCAGCATTGGAAAACAAACCCGGACCGGTACTCGACCTGCAAACTGCCTGCTGATTTTGTCATTGGTTTACTCTGCATTGGAAAATGAACACGGACCGTTACTCGACCTGTAAACTACCTTGCTGAATTGGACATTGTCTTAACTCGTACGGAATCGGACCCGGACTGTTTCGTCGATTCCCCACCTCTGCCTGCTTGTCCGCTGGACAGAAAACCGCCTGCTCTCCGGAATCCATACTGGTCTCAGGAACAACCTTTCACTATGTCTGACGCACCCCTCACGTATATTGCCTCAACCTTGCACAGGAACTGTTGGACTTCCATCCCTGGTGCTATTAGGCTGTTAGGCGTCCGCGTTCCTTTGGTCAGGTGGACTTTGGAACTAGGGACTGCTGTACACCACCGTCCTAGGCGTCCTCGTTGAGTCGGGACAGATTAGCTCTGGCAATGTACACCGATGGGTGGTGACCGGACGTGCCTTTTCCTTTCCTTTCACGGCAGGTTGTGTTCTTGTTCTGTTCCTTCTCTCTCAATACGATTTTCAGCTGTATTGCTAAAGTTCTTTCTTCTAATCTTTTAGGGGGACTCACCATCGCTTCCACACATTGCCCTTTGTCTTATACAGATGGGTTGTTAATCACTCCTCTGGGAATCTCTGACACCAATTGCAGGTTAGCCAAAGGACCAAGTGCTTTGTGTCATGTTCTTGATGGTTTTGCTCGCTGCTTAACAGCCATTGCTTTCTTACAGTCTTCCTACTCCAGCAGCTGTCCTCCACTCTCAACCGATGTACCTGGTTTCCGCTGGTGTCCTTTCATCTCTCGGCTAATTGATCTCTCTGTGTGTGCATCTACTCAGAGAGTTACATTGGTAGGGAGAATTCTTCACCTACACTACACGGGCAAGACCTTCTGTCTCTCGATTACCAAATCAGGTATTCTGATATGCGCACCTGAGAAGTGCGCTGGTAAGTGTGCTGCTTCGGTGCTGGACACGCGGTCTGACTTTCTGCTACTGCCGGTATACAGGTTCCCAGCTTAGCCACGGATCGGCTTACTCAGAGATTTTGCTAAATATTAGTTTCCCGATATTGTATGTTTGTTTGTTTGTTATTAGATTGGACCATTTGAAATTCTGTTGACTGAGGTTGGCCTGCCCCTTACCCAGAATCCTATATCAATCCTAGGACACGTGCATGAGAAGTGCGCTGATAAGTGTGCTGCTTAGCTGACAGCCGACAGCCCAGTTCCAGTGCCCTTCCCCTGCGCTGCAGTGTATTAGCAGAACATCTAACAATTGGTGAGGAGGGTGTGGGAGCCTGTGTTAACTGCTAACATTTAACTGTGAAATGTTCACTACTGCTTTTGTGTTATTCTGTTCTGAAGGATCGTTTCACAATTTTTATTGGACAGAGCTGTAGTACAATCCAAGCGAACTTCAGTATATGCCCTGGTCTGTATATACGCTCAAGACAATGATGCCGCCATTATAATAAACATCGAGTTTAGCGATTCAGCTAGCTCATACTCCAGTAAGACCCTCCCCAGCAAGGAACAGCGCAAAAAAAATAAACTCGATACATATAGCGGCTCCTAAAGCTCACACGGTGGACATTCTGAACTTTTACCATCCGGAACAACGACTTTGGTTGCTCTCCCAGGTGAGCCAATGAGATATACCACCAATTCCTCACTTCGACCCCGAATGAGAACTAATTACACCACAGAATATTAATGCGCAAGGAATGGCCTTTTCTGATTCCTTGGTTGAAGCGGGCTATAATCAAACTCCTGTTGACTGTTACTCCACTCCCACAGGCATGCTCGACAACATAATGCTAAACTATA
Source organism: Ambystoma mexicanum (assembly GCF_040938575.1). Classification (NCBI taxonomy): domain Eukaryota; kingdom Metazoa; phylum Chordata; class Amphibia; order Caudata; family Ambystomatidae; genus Ambystoma; species Ambystoma mexicanum. The sequence goes on along the minus strand of NC_090938.1, from coordinate 492,583,089 downwards.
TAGCTAATACTTTTACAGATGTCCCCCACCCCTCCCGCCCATCGGGATGAGCAAACTTTGGGTGTTGACACACGAACCTTGGAACGTAATCATTCGCTGAGTGGATCTGACGAAAGTGTTATAATAATAGAAACCCTGATGTCTCCAACCAAATGCGCTCCTAGTGCTACAAATTCTGATTCTCCTGTAACTGTGGAGCATAATGCTACAAATTGTGAGTCTGGCCGAAACAAATCATTACGTTGTTTACATCATTCATCCTGTGATAACTTGTCACAGTCCCCTGGGTTATTTAACCAATCTGATCGTAATTCCTCAGCGTTGTCATCTTATATTAGACCCACTCCACGTAAAGCTACAAATGACCCTCAAACTATAAATATGGGCCAACGAGACGAAAACACACAAGTCTCTGCAGAAATTACGCTTACATTGATGAATATCGCACTGATGTCCTTAGCAAAATTATTCAAAATGCTAGATTCTAAAGTAAGCTTTCAGACTGAGGTGTGGTCTAAATTATGTGAACGTCTAGTGAACAACCCAGAATGGTCAAGACCTGCAAGTCCAGCTGGTGAAAGCTTACCAGTGATCGCAGACCAAATAAAAGCTCCAGCCGCATCTACAGGTGCAAGCTGTGTTCAGTTTTTTACCCCTATACGAAGTGAGCCGTTGAAGAGCTCGAAACAGGCTCCTATCAATTAAACGATCACTTATCAGTTATAGTAGTGGACGAAATCCAACCTGATCCTGACACTACACAATCTATTGCTAAATCAGTGAAGTTGATTCATCCGCGTACTAAAAGTAATGACACGCATGACTTTGGGATATTTCATCCCTGAGTGGGAGAGAAGCCGCAAGCCAAAGAGCTGACATTATAGCCAAAATCTAAAAATGTGAAATTGGGAAGCAAGCGCCCTCACTCTTATGCTAATCAATTAATTAGAGCTTTATCAAAATGTAAAATAAATTCCACTCCTGTGGTTTTATCAATCGTGAAGATGTATGTTAAGATCAAGCAGGCTAAAATAAATCACGAGGGTAAAGAATCAGTACCAGTCATGCAGTACCAGCCACTAGATGATTTAGTTTTGGCTGCAGAGAAACAACAACATCTTCTACCACAAATATCAAATCCACACCTCGCCCAACAGACTTTACGTGTTAAACAACAACTGTCTAATCTTCCATCTGTAATACCCCCAACATTACCCCATTCAACAAATGCATCATCTCTTCCAACACTCCACTCATTAATTCTATTATTGCAGCCAGAGATTCAACCCATTACCGAGCCACTGTTCACTCCAGAACAGTATAGTTTTGAGGTTGAATAATCGGTGGCTATGTTTATGCAGCTGTCCCTAAGCATGCTCAGATATGTCCTTCTAAGACCTATTTGATTAGAAGCTATCCTTCGACTAGACCCTTTGAGGTAAAAACCCCTCAACAGCATGGTCCTAGTTGGGAGCCTAAGATTCAAGGTTACCATGCTAAAACACCTGTGCAATCATTGAAACCGTATCCTTTTCCTCATGGTAACTGCAATCAAATCCCGGCAAATAAAAAACATATTCTATCGAAATCAGCTCCAAAAATGTTTCATCATCTTATATTGCAGTCCCTATCCTCAATACGATCTTAATAGGTCTAGTGTATTGAACATTTTTAATGAAATACAAAGCTTGAAAGACATCACCACCTCTGATGAATCAAGTGGAGTTTCTAAACTCAAACTCTCTTTCAGTGGTGAAACTGTGGATACAGTCTGGATTGGTTTTGAATACCTTATGGCAAGAAAAGACACATTTATATGAGCTCGGCTTTCTCCTTTTCCAGGATGCCTTTAGTAATTCCTCCATTATAAAGGTAACAGCGAAGCCCCCAGTAGGAAGTAGCCAATTGACGCAGCCACCTATTGGGAATCATCTATTTCAGGAGATTAATAAACCCTTACAAAACCCAGCTCTGACAACCATAATGTCTTTGATATTTAACAAACCGAATCCATCTTTCTTTCAAAAGCTGGAACAATTACGAATGATATGCCCGGGCTTTCAACATAATCAAAAATCATTAATTCAAGCCAATATGAATAATTCAGGAGGCAAAATAGTTTTTAATGCATAAAACCAAGCAGTCGATGATGATATTCAAATGTCTATAGTCATTTGGAATACTAGAGGGTTCTTACATCTTCTAAATCCTGACTTTAAAGACCTAGAGACATTTGATATTGTACTATTGCCAGAAACATGGCAAATTAAGAACTCAATATGGCTAAACCACATTGTTCTAACTATCCCAGCGACTAAATCAAATAAAGGTCGTCCAACAGCTGGTCTTTTGATAGCGATAAAAGCATCGGCCAATACATCTCTGGCACCTTGGTTCTCGCCGAATAACTATATCCAACTAGCGAGATTTACCTGGGGTAGTAAGAGTCTTGCAGTCATTAACATCTATAGAAGTGAGAACGGCATAGAATCAAGTCCATTTATGAACGCATTATTTGAAGTCTTTGATATAGTGGCTGCAGACTCTACTATATGTCATACCATTTTCGCTGGGGATCTTAATTTACATCTTTTGACACATACCAATGCCTCAGAAGTTTCTTTGAAAATACAGTGGCTTGACTTTATGGCTAATAGGCAATAAATCATGACCAATGAAGCAATGTCTGCGGCAGGTAGTCCAAAATACACTTGGCATAGAGGAATATAACGAGCCATAATCAACTATATTTACGTGGACAGAAATTTATTTGCCTTAGCCAAGGGTTTTATAGTCTGCTTACAGCCTCAAAGTGATCATGAGAAGTTGGTACTTTCTTGGAGTTGGCAAGATCCATCGAGCCAAAGTAAACAATCTCGATATGATCATCAGTTAATAGTCACAGGAGGTAGGAATCGTATCAGGTGGACTGAAACCAAATTAAACCAACTATATCATTATATTATATTGACACCTGATGTCTCATATTCTAATGTCTTACAGCTATTCCATGAAGTCAAAACAATGTCTAATAAACCAGCTTTCAAACACACACATTTATTTGATCATGCCGTGCAATTAATGAAATACGTAAAGAAAAGCGTAATGTCAAATTACTACCTTTCTTTGAGAGTCATACTGCCTTGCGGCAGATTAGAACGCGCTACAAAAACTGGCTTAAGGGACATAAAGCTAGGATGTTCCAGTAAGATGGGGAGCAGATGATCCGTAGTATTGAAACAAAAACTTCAGCTCAATTTTGGCAGTTCATAAACCAAGCACATGATTTGTCCCAACCTACACTTCAAATTAATGCAGTTTCCCATCAACAATAGGTATCACATTTTATTGCACTTCATGCACTGCCAAAAGATAAATTCTCAATGATCCAACCACCCTTAAAGTACAACTTCCCATTACAGAGGTAGATATTGTGTATTATATCAACAAACTAAGCACATCTTCATCACTCCTTTCCTGGGCAAACTCTTGGAAAAGCTAGCCATCTCCCAGCTCAATCTTCACACTGAATATGTTGGTTGTCGCCATGACCATCAGTCTGGCTTCAGAGCGGCCAGAAGCATGGTAACTGCTCTCCTGAACATCCGTGAAGACATGCTCTCCAACCTTGAGTCCAACACCCCCTGTGTCCTTAGCTTACTTGATCTGTCTTCTGCCTTTGACACAGTCAACCATGCCATCCTGCTCAACCATCTCTGTGATAACCTGGGGATCACCGGTCAGGCCCTGGCGTGGCTGACTTATTTCCTCTCTGATCGACCCTCCCAGGTTCAACTTGGGTCCTTCCTCTCCTCCATCTCTACCTGTGGTGTTCCCCAGGGGTCTAACCTCTCTCCCTGGCTGTTCAACCAATACCTGGCACTTCTTGCCCACCGTATAGGCTGCACTCTGCCCCAACTTCCATTGCTATGCAGATGACAATCGGCTCATTTTCAGGCTACCCTCAGCCACCTATTCTCCCTCTCTCATCTTTGACTGTCAGTCCGCCATCCAGGACTGGTGTGCCGCCAATAATCTCTGCCTTAATGTCAGTAACACCGAGATTCTCCTCATCGGCACACCCGCTCCCTCCTTTCCTGTCACTCTCTGGCTGGCCTCTCTTGGCCCTCTTCCTGCTCCCACCTGTGAGGCCAAAAACCTCGGGGTCATCTTCGACTCCCCTCACATCTCTGATGTCTCTAAGAAGTCTCACTATCAGCTGCACCTCCTCAGAGGTATTCTTCCTTTCCTCTCCTCTCCTTCCCCCAGAAGCTCACTGTCTCCAGAGCTCTGGTTCCCTCTAGGCTGGACTATTGCAACAGCCTCTTTCTAAATCTGCCTGCTTCTACTCTCCGCCCTCTGCAACTCATCCAGAACAGGACTGCAAGACTTGTCCTTGGCCTCAAGCCCAGGGATCGTATCTCTCCAGGACTGAAATCTCTGCATTGGCTCCCAGTGGCTGCGAGGATTAAATTCAAAACCCTCTGCATTGTCCACAAGACCTTCTGGGGCCTGCAGCCTCAATACCTTCAACTCTCCCTTCCTAAATATCTACCTTTTCGAGCTCTTGCCTCATCCACTTCAAACTCCCTCAGGGTCAGACACTTCTCCAAGCAACGAGTTGGTGGTAGGTCTCTTTCTTCGGCTGGGGCCTCCCTCTGGGATCAGCCTCCCTGAAACTTGAGGAGAATCATCTCCGGTTCTGGAAGCACCTCAAAACCTTTCTCTTTGCTTCTGCTTTTTCTCCTCCTCTCCCCTGCTGACTTCCTGGCTGATACTGAAACTACACTGGTTACCTGACCACCCTCTGATCTTAGGCCCAGGTTCCCTCCCCCGCCAGTCACACTCCTGCACTGCCCTCCCATTACCAGCACTTGACACCTGTTTTCTGCACTTTCCCCTGCACTTGCCACCTGCTGGCTGTACTTTTACTTTGTTATTTATCTTATTATCCCATGTACTGTACTGCACTGTCCCCTCCCCTCTCCTCCTCTGTACTTCCCTCCTTCCCTTTCCCATGCACTTTGGTGATCTGAATGACACCTGGCCTAGTAGGATCGTTGTCTGTCTTCCTTCTGTTCCCCCTCCCTTGCCTCATTTCACCTTGAAACACTTGTGTATAGGTGCGTTATGAATGCCATATCATATCTAGGGCAACTGGTCCAGACAGCTTGCATAATTGCATGCTTAAACAATATCCCAACATATGGGCTAAAATATTACATGTAATCTTTAACCAAGTGCTAATACAAAAGGCAGTACCACCAACCTGGCTTCACTCTATTATTATCCCAATTTTTAAAAAGGGAGACAGGCAGTCACCTAGCAATTATAGGCCTATTGCAATATTAGACGCACCAGGAAAAATATTCACACGTCTGATTTTGCAAAGTTTTAATACTTGGCTTGATACCCATAACCTATGAGACCCATATCAAACAGGTTTTATCCCCGGCCTAGGAACCTCAATAAACCTGTTTGTAATTAATAGTATAAAGGCACATGCTGAGCTGATGCAACAACAGGTATACATGGCGTTCATAGATGTACAAGCGGCTTTTGACATGGTCTCTCAAGGTATCTTAATGCAGAAATTAACAGAAGCAAAATATCAAATAGGTCTCTTACATTCTAATACATCCCTCCAAGTAAGGCTAACTACGTCTGGACAACTGTCTGCTATCATCCCAACCCATAGTGGGCTAAAGACGTAGGTATCAACCTAAGAGCTGTTCTATCGGATGCTCCTAAGCCGGGTCCCATCCCAGTGCCATGGCTTCTATATGTCGATGATATGGTTCTTATGGCAAAAACTTCTCGAGGCCTCCAGAATTTGATACAGCATTGCAGGAATATATGCAACTAATGTATCTATCAATCAACATTGATAAAACTCAAATTGTGATCTTTGGGAAGCGCAGGACGCGGTTGCATAATCTATAATAGACATTTAATAATCTAATTATTCAGGTTGTGCACGAATATCGCTATTTAGGAATAAACTTTAATGACAATAAGCATGATTTACCTTACACTAAAGAACTAACCGCCAAGGTAGATACAGCCATATCTCAGGCCAAAATCATCGGCAGAAAATATGGTAAGTTTTCTATTCTACCAATTATTACATTTTACTGTGCAATGTAACACTTATACTGCCGTATGGAGCAGAAACAAAGTTCTCAGAACCTGATAACATTTTGGTAACGATTAGAAGGATGCTTTTGGCGAAAAGTATTTTTTCTGCCACTGAGTTATCCTATGGCGTTGATCAGACATGAGCTAGGCCTAATTTCTTTGTATGGCTCCCTTATATGGAAACAGTTTTGCCTATTTAGAAATGTCATATTGAAAGTAAATCTGATACTCTAGTAAATATCTTGTCTACTTATGTTCAAACTGCTGACCCTGAATTCATGAGAAGATGGAAAGCAAAAATTGTAATACATCTTAATGACGCTGCGGTTGATTTGCAAATCCCTCGAAAGCAAAAAATAAGATTTGGACATACGATTGGATTAAAACACGAGATGCGTGTGGGAAATATAATGATTTTATTGATAATCAATTTCTTCATAAACAATTTGGTCACCCAGAAACCTATCTCCAAAAGTTTCCATCGCCTCAGTACAGGCAGGCATTCCTACGTTTCAGATTGAATTTATGGTCAACCAAGCAGTTGTTAGCTAATCGCAGACTCATTTTAAAATCAGAGGACTTCTGCCGATTCTGTAAAAATAAGAACCAGACTGAAACATGGCATCGTCTGACAGATTGCCCCCAGTTGTGTCATGAGCGTGAATTTTACTTTAGCAAACACTGTGAAACATTTAATATAAATGATTCAGAAAGTCTATGGTATTTTCTCTTTCAAGCAGCAAAAAACTCAGTTAGAATGGCCATTGTTCAATATTTATTAAAGCTACATTTGGGATAATTGATATGACCCTGTTAAAATTATCACTGAATATACAACTGTTGGATCTGGTCAATGATGTAGTTGAACAAACTGATTAAGTGAATTGGAAGATTACCTTAGCGATTAATGACAATAACAAATTGATGCTCACCAATTTCAGTTTTTTATTATCAAACTATATTAACTTGACAAATGATTTTATAATGTATAGTTCTTATTTCATTGTATACTTGTGATTTGAATTTCTGTGAAGATGAAGATCACATGAATTTAGAATTGATGCATTGCTTTTGTCTTCACTCTTATATTTTATGTAGCATTATACCGTTTATTTTATATATGTAAATAAGAAGCTATTTCATGGTTTATTTTATGTTTTGCTTTTTGCTATTATCTTTTGTTATATGTATATTGTAAATTGATAAACTTAAAATGTATTTCGATTAATTTGATAAACTGTATATTGAAAAGTTGTATTTTCTTTACGACTAAATCAATAAAAAAATTAAAAAATGCTGTTGCAGCACCATTTTTCTTCCTGTCAATATTTCATGAGGGCTGAAATGTGTTGACTTAGCGGGAGTCGACCTAATGGCCATTAATACCAATGGAAGCCGTAGGTCCAAACTAGAACCTGCTTCAGCTACAAATTTAACATCTCCACTATTGACCTATTACACTGTTCCACTTCCCCTGGAGAGGATGGCTGGTACGAAATGTGTAGTTTTCTCTACACACCAAAAATCTGCCATACCTTTGTCATTAATGCACTAGTGAAATGACTTCCACGGTCTGACTCTATCCTTTGAGGTAAACCAAATCTTGAAAAAATATGATTTACAAGTAATGTGGCCGTGTTTGCACACTGCAATCCGATGCTGGAATGCACTGTACACATTTGGTCATTAAACAAGTTACCCGTTTTCTCTTGCTGATCTTTTTACAGGCCTGACATAATCGATTTGCAAATCAGACTATGGGAGGGTCAAACCCCTTTTCATTAATGATGCTCTATGAGTAGGTGACGCGGGTTGAAACTGTGCACTTACTAGACACTCCCTATGTGTCCTGCAGTTATGGCATCATGGGCATGATGTAACATCAAGCCCCGAAATGATAAAGGCACTACCCACTGTATTTGATCTGTCACAGATTCTCTAATCATCAGTCTGTCTTGTAACCTAATTCTCTTTTTTGTTTTTTGCCAACACCCTCAATTCCTCTTTCCCTTTACAATCCTCTTCAGTCAAAGGATTTTGTTCTGCATCTAACAAATGGTTAGAATATAGGCCTAAAATCAGGTTTTCCTTTTGCGCTTTGATCAGGTCCTGATCTGGATTATCAAAACCCGATTGCACCACAGGCTGCTCAACTGCTTTTGGAGTTTTGGAGCGTGTTATCGCATCTACCTGTATTTCACCAATCAGGTGTTCAATGGGAAACCACTCTCCCATCACAGCTCCAATCTTGGCTAACTGCTCCGCCTTGTCATTCCCCTCTTTGTCCTCACCTGATGTCTTCAAATGACCACGTATTTTCCTCCAATGTATTACCAAATCATTTTCTAACACAAGTTTGTCTATGGCTTAATCATATTGCCATGTTTAAGTGGTTTTCTGTAATGGCTGAGCATGCCTTTTACCTTCTAGCCAGGTAAATATTCTACAAAGCTATTCCGTGCATAATTAGAATAAGTTACTAGAACGATCTCTTTGAGTTTGTTTTCTACCGCTGGAGACTGCTTTGTAAATAGCGGCCAACTCTGCCACCTGACTACTTCCAGGACCAATCCTCATCCTTACCCTTGGAATGTTGTCACATTTAAACCGGATATTTCCTATATGTGCCTCAAGCTCTTTTTCTGTATTATTTTCTACATGGTATGCACATCCATCTACATACACAGTTGGTAAATCCTTATATATTTCTCCATTGAATGCTTTTTGTGGGGATTGCTCAAATGCACTCTTTTTTAATTTGTATTTTTTTATTTTTGGTTATTACAACCTTTACAAAATTTTAATACATCTTGATTTAGCATCTTACGTTAATACTTAATATGATAAAGTCTTCAATCAATTACAATTAAAACTATTTAACACCATAAAATCAAATGCTTTCCACAGACATAAAACAAGTGATCAGATTATTAGAACAGAACATTACATTAACATAATACATTTTACATTTAAGATCTCAGCATTTGATAGGTCGCATGGAGTCCATCGGATTATTAAAGCACCTAAATTAGGATACGAGCACCTAACAAAGTTTCCAAAACGATTACAGTCAGTGATCATATAATAAAAGAATTACCAAGTCAGGTGGACAGTCTATTACAATGAAAGCATTTTGTGTCATTAACTTTCTTCCGAATAGGTTTACATAAAAGTTCTATCGCACTGTTCAAAGGTAAAGATATTCATCAATAACATTTATTACAAATATTTCAATTGAATTCAACAGTTAAAAAAGAGAAAATTGCATTTCCAAATTTCACAGAAAATGGGCTAGAGCAAAGATCAAAGGTTTATATGTTCCCAACATCATTCTCAACCATAATGAATCCATACAATCAACAAAATCTGGATTTACAAATTAGAAAAATAAATTAGTACGCTGATTCTTAAAAAATGAACAATATAGAATTAGATGTTTGAGTGACTCCACTTCCTCACCACAATTAGGAAATCTGCAGCGAGTGGCCCCATGAGAATTCCGATCCTTAGACCACTGTGAGACCCTTTGTCAGGTATGAAATTGATTCAATTTGAATCGTAAATAAGTAATTCGTACAGCGCAGGATGGAAAAGAAATTAAATATGCTAAATGTGGAGTACGCTTTCTCAAATGTTATGCATACTCTTTATATAATTTAAATACATTCAAACTTGATTCTAGTTCTGTGTCACCAGGTGCACAATCATGCAAGTTTGCTAGCCCCTGGGTGACGAGGCTCTTTTAATTTTGACCATATTTCACTTCTACAGGAAACCCCTGGAATGCTAAATTCCAGGAAGTAATATACTTGATTGGGCCAAATCCCCGGATCCGATTCTTTTACTTTGCAGAAACTGCAGAGGCTCGTGATTTATTTCAATAATTAGTCTTTCCCCTTGAATTATGGGGCGCAAACGCTGTAATGCCCAGGCAGTGGTAAGTAGTGCTTTTTCGCATTCACTGAACTTAGCCTCTACCTGTGACAATACCTTACTAGCATAAGCAATAGTGTTATTTACATCGTGATTTTGATACAACACTGCTGACATGCATTGATCAGTGAATCATATCTCTACAAAGATATCCTGGTTCTTTATTGGATTTGCCAGACATGGTGCCTTCATGAGCATTCTTTTAACCTGGCCACTGCCTCACTTTGTCCCTTTTCCCATTTCCAGGGCACACCCTGCTTCAGTAATCTCCTTAAAGGTTGCGTAATCTCTGCATAATTCTCAATACATTTCCTGTTGTAACCTGTCATCCCTAATACACTTTTTAACCCCTTCAGATAAGTAGGATCTTTCAGCTTAAATATTGCCTCCACTTTCTTCTGTTGTGGGTTTAACCCATCCTCGGTCACCTCATGACCTAGGAAGTTCCCTTTCTTTTTACACTATTGTGCTTTCTGTAAAGATACTTTTGCCCAGCCTTCTGAAGCTGGTTAAGCACATGTCTAATCTCATTGAAATGGCTTTTCAGATTCTCATTTTTAATTAGCACATCATCCACATAAACTATTGCCCCCCGTTCAGCTGCATCCGTTAGCACCTTGCTCTGGAATATCCCAAACTCACTCCCACTATGGACATACCCAAAAGCTGTCCGAGACCATGCATATTGTGATTTGTCAAAAGAAAAAGCAAACACATTTTGGATATCGTCAGCCAGTTGTACACACCAGTATCCCGCTGTAAGGTCTAATGTGGTAAACACCTTTCACCCGTGAACCTGTGCGAGACCCTGATCAATACATGGAAGGGGCCACCTTGAAACAGGTACCTTTTTGTTTAATTCTTGTAGATCTGCACACAAATGACATTGGCCTTTAGGTTTTAACACACCTAATATGGAAGTATTTGATGTGCTATGAATGGGCCGAATAATTCCTCTAGATTCTAAATTTCTGATTATTTCAGCTAGTGATTCCAAACATTACACGGGTAACCTATATTGTTGCACAAATACAAGCTCCCTACCTTTCCTTCTGGTAATGTGGCAACATGTAATTCTGTTAACCCACAATAATATACATCTTTGGCAAAAACCTGCTTGAATTCCATAAATATTTTTCTCAATTGGTCTTTTTCTTCCTCATTTGTGCAAGCATCTGCAGCCTGAATTTGCTCGTCTACCATTTTAGAGAACTCTGGGAAGTCCTCTAGAGGAGGAACCTCTGTACTTTCCTCTAACCGTGTCGTGGTATCTCTTTGGAGGGTCGCTATTCGTAAATATTTTGGAATACTAACCTCCATTTCAATATGCTACTCTTCTGTTTTATCCTCATTTAATTCAAATAGTGTCATGCGATGAAGTATTGGTTGCTTGACAAATACCCTCCTTGGTTCCCTCCTCCTCACCTGTACTGAGTTCTTCTGAGGAACCGTCTGTGTCTATGGCTCTCCTTTCTCTCCAGAGGTCCAGTCCTTTCCTGTTGAGTTTGGGACAAGCTCCACTGGAAGCCACCCTGCCTGCTGGCAAACAGCAAGGCAGAGGGGGCCCTCCGGGAGTCCGCCCCCAATACCAGGGAAAAGCATGGCTGAAAAACCCTGGTGTGCTTGGATGTAGTTAGCACTACGGATATCAAGGCTGAAGGCTTTCCGTTGAAGTAGATGAGAGGACTTCAATTCCCAGAAGACACTGCGGGAGTCGGGTTAGCGTGCGTATCCTGAGCGCTGTTTGAATGGATACCGTAGCCGAGGAATGAGGAAGAGGTCTGCAGAAGACTGCGGTGGGAAGGAGCATACAATCGTAGAGGTATGCACAACAAGGGAGAGAAAAGCACTAGAGCGGAAGAAGGTACAAGGGCTGCAAAGCGGGAGGAACAGAGGAGAGGAGGAAGCACCCTGAGAGATCAAGGGCTAGGAGCTGAGCGGGCAATCACTGCGGACTGACGAGAGGGAGCAAGCGGGAATTCACAAGGGGAGTCAGAGAGGAGCACTAGCGTACGAACCTGGCGAGGAAAGCAAGGTTGCAACGCATCGACTACCGCGTGTGATGCCTATTTATATGCGTCATGACGGTAACGTGCAGTGCGTGGGAGACTAGACCGCTGGTGGAGGCACGGAATCAGCCCTTCCATTGGCTCCATAGCTTCCATGGAGCGCGCGTCATGACAGTATAACACCTTCGCCAAGACCTTCCTCCAGGCTTGCCTGGATGGTGTCTGTGGAATATGCGTAGGAGTCTGTTGGCATGTAGATTTTTGGCTGGTTCCCAAGATCTTTCCGTCCAAGGGTATCCTTTCCACAGTATGAGGTATTGTAGGACTCCGCGTTTGTAACGAGAGTCCAAGATGCGTGAAACCTCATACTCTTGGGCGTCATCATCCACACTGGGTATCTTTCTTCTGGAGGTTCTCAAAAAAGGATAAGGTTTATAATCCTTAAGAAGCGAGGTATGGAATACTGGATGTATTCTTCGAAGAGAGTGCGGAAGGTTTAGCCGAAAGGCCACAGGATTGATCCGTTGTTTTATGGAAAACGGTCCGATATATCTCTGAGTGAATTTACCTGGGTGGACTCTCCGGGGAAGGTATTTAGTGGACAACCATACCTTGCTTCCTTTCTTCCAATCAGGATTAGGTCTTCTGTTTTTCTCAGCCCATCTCTTGTAAGTCTGGCGACTGGCTAACAGGGTTTCTTGAGCAGACTTATGAGTTTGTTTCAGAGTGTCCAGTAGTAGGTCTATGGTAGGGACATTAGTGGGTTGAACAGTAGGAAATGGGATGTGTTTGGGTTCGTACCCATATGTACATTTGAAAGGACTCATTCCAATTGCAGTATGCTTGGTGTTGTTATACGAGAATTCTGCAACCGATAAGAGATGATACCAGTTATCCTGAGTCTGGTTGCAGTAACATCTCAGAAACTGTACAAGTGTAGCGTTGAGGCGTTCGGTCTGTCCGTTTGTTTCTGGGTGAAAGCCAGAAGACAACGCTCTCTGAATCTGCAACCGTTTACACAAGGTTGTCCAAAACTTGGAGGTGAACTGTGTTCCTCTATCAGACACAATTGAGGAAGGTAGACCATGGAGACGGACTATCTCCTTTAAGAACATGTCTGCTGTGGTAGTGGCAGAAGGAGTGCCTCTAAGAGGAATGAAATGAGCCAGCTTACTGAAGGAGTCGACCACTACCATGATAGCAGAACTTCCTCCCGATTTGGGTAACTCCACGATAAAATCCATAGATATATGTTGCCAAGGTCCGGCAGGTGGTTCATCCTGTTGTAGAAGCCCCAATGGTTTAGCCGAACTGTGTTTGCTTTGAGCGCATATGGGACAGGAAGAGACGTACTCCACAACGTCCTTATTCATCTTCGGCCACCAGAAATTCCTCTTCAGTAGTTCCAGTGTAGCAGCACGGCCCTTGTGACCAGCCATAGGCAGACCATGGCACCACGAAAGGGCTCGGTTCTGGAGATCTTGGGTGGGCAGGTAAAGCAAGTCATCTTTAAACAGGTATTCTCCTTTGTAGGTTAGAGAGGGGTCTCTTGGAAGAGAGGTGGTTTTTTGGGCTTCCAGAACCTGTTGTAAATATTTATTTACTGTTCCTATGAATCTCTTCCCATTGAGCAGCCATTCCTGTTCGGGGTGATTCCCTGATCCTTCTTGGTGGCTGCGGGAGAGTGCATCAGCTAAGTGATTGTCTTTACCCGGTAGGTATGTGAGTATGAAATCAAATTGGGAGAGGTAATAAGCCCAAAGAGCATGACGAGAGTTCCTGCATTCCATCTGTTGGAGAATACTTAGGTTCCTGTGGTCTGTTCGTACTTGAAACGAGTATTTCGCTCCTTGCAACAAATGGCGCCACTCCTCACACGCCTGTTTAATTGCTAACAGTTCCTTTTCAATCACTGAATAGTTTCTTTCACTGGAGGTGAGTGTTCTGGAATAATAGGCAATGGGATGTTCGAGTTGATCCTCCTTCCTTTGTAGTAGAGCTGCTCCAATAGCCCCTTGTGAGGCGTCAGCTTCTACGATAAAGGGTTGAGACTGATCCGGCTGCCTGAGGATAGGTGCAGAGGTGAATGCTTGTTTGAGCTGATGAAAGGCGGAATCTGCTTCTGGCGTCCAATGGAACTTCACCCCTTTCTTTAGTAAAGCTGTGATAGGTAGGACTGTGTTGGAGAAGCCCGTGATGAATTTCCGATAGAAATTTGTCAGCCCCAAGAACCTCTGGATGTCCTCGACTGAGCTGGGAACAGGCCAATTGTTAATAGATGTAGTCTTGTTAGGGTCCATCTCAATGCGGTTTTCTGACAGAATAAAGCCCAGATACGAAACTGTAGAAACCTCAAAAAGACATTTCTCTGGCTTGACTAATAGGTGATGGTCTCGGAGCCTCTTGAGCACTTCTCTTACATGTAGACGACGTTGTTCTAAAGTGTGAGAGTAAATCAAGATGTCATCCAAGTAAACTACAGTGGACTTAAACAGAAGATCACTGAAGACCTTGTCCATAAATCTTTGGAACTGGGCTGGCGCGTTAACCAACCCAAAGGGCATTTCTTTGTACTCGAAATGACCTAATGGAGTACGAAAGGCGGCCTTCCATTCGTCCCCTTGTTTGATTCGTAGGAGATGATAGGCCCCTCTGAGGTCTAGTTTGGTAAACCATTTTGCCCCTTGTACTGCTTCCGTGATCTCCTTTATCAGAGGCATCGGGTATCGATCTCGTATGGTTTGGCTATTTAGGCCCCAGAAGTCAATACAAGGTCTGAGTTCCTTGGTTCCCCTTTTTGGTATAAAGAACAGAGAAGCTCCAGCCGAGGAAGTTGATTCTTGTATCAAGCCATTCTGTAAATTGCTGGCTAGGTAGTTTCTTAATGCTTCCTTCTCCGGGAGGAATAAGGGATACATTCTCCCAAATGGAACCACAGCATTAGGTATGAGATCGATCTTACAATCCTCGGCTCGATGTGGAGGAAGAGGTCTGGGAAGAGTGTCTGCAAAGATGTCGGTAAATTCTTGATAGGTAACAGGAATGGAGTTAATACTCCTCGCTGGCACTGTGTCACCCTGATGTGAATGTTGCCCTTCCTCCTTCAAACAGGACTGCATACAAAGGTCTGACCTGAACTCTATAATGTTAGTTACCCAGTCAATTCCCGGATTGTGCTTTCTTAACCAGGGTATCCCGAGTATCACTGGAAAGTGGGCAGCCTTTATCAGATCAAATATCACGGTTTCATGGTGAGTCTTCATCTTAACCATGACTTCCGTGGTTTCTTGTCGGATAAGACCGGAAGACAAGGGGGTACCATCCACTCCTTCTACAGGTATGGGTTGAGGTTTTTCTCTCCTAGGAATGGCGTATGTACTGGCCCATTGGTCGTCCATAAAGTTCCCAGCTGCACCACAGTCAAGCATTGCTAGACACCCAACTGCTTGGTTTGAGGTCCATTCCAGGACGATCTTTAAGACCATAAGTTGGTTTGAGGGGGTACATGGTATAGGTGGACTTGTAAAACAGGGATTAGCAAGAGAAGCCCCTTCCGTCTCCCTGCTCAGGGTCGGGGTCTTTCGTTTCCCGATGTTCGGGGAGGTACTTCCGGACAGTCTCTTAGAAGGTGCTTCTCAGAACCGCAATACATGCACAAGCTCAGGTCTTTTCGTCTCTTTCTTTCTGCTGCGGTAAGGGGACCCCTCGCTGCACCTATTTGCATGGGCTCTTCAGTCTGGGGAAGAGATCTGTCTGGAGCGGCTGGCGAGTAGGAGGATGGTGTAGAAGGCGGATTGGGTCTGGTCTTCCTTCTTTCTGCTCGTCTCTCGGAAATTCGAAATTCCATCTGGAGGGCCAGAGCGACCAGTTCTTGGAAGGAGGAGGGTCTTGCTACTCGAGAGAGTTTGTCCTTCAAATCTTCATGTAGCCCTCTCCGAAAGAGAGTCTGCTTAACTGAGTCAGGCCATCCTGTCTCCCAAGCTATCCTCTGGAAGTTCGAGGCATAGGTTTGTACATCAAAAAGACCCCGTTTGAGGTCTAGTATGTTTTCATAAGACGCGTACAAAGTCTCGGTCCTTTCAAAGCGTTCTCTGAATCGTAGTACAAAGGCATTGTAATCATTCAGCACAGGATCAGTTTCTGTAACCAATGGGGTGGCCCATGCTAGAGCGTTACCCCCAAGGTTTGAGACGAGGAAGCCAACCTTTGCCTTGTCGAATTCATACATCTTTGGGCGAAAAGTGAAGTATACCCTACAGGTGTCGAGGAATTCCTTAATCTTCTTGGGGTTCCCTTCATACTTCCCACAAGTTAAGGGCATAGGTGGGAGATCTCCCCGAACTTCTTCTCTCAGAATCATTTGTTGTCTCAGAGCGGCATTGTCAGCCTTAAGGGCGGTGTTTTCTACCTTCATGGTTTGGAGCTCAGCAGTTATCCCCTGTATGGCATTAACCAGTTCTTGATACTGCTCTAAGCTAGCCATCCTTTGGCGTTGCAAACTGTCATGCGATGAAGTATTGGTTGCTTGACAAATACCCTCCTTGGTTCCCTCCTCCTCACCTGTACTGAGTTCTTCTGAGGAACTGTCTGTCTATAGCTCTCCTTTCTCTCCAGAGGTCCAGTCCTTTCCTGTTGAGTTTGGGACGAGCTCCACTGGAAGCCACCCTGCCCGCTGGCAGACAGCAAGGCAGAGGTGGCCCTCCGGGAGTCCGCCCCCAATACCAGGGAAAAGCGTGGCTGAAAAACCCTGGTGTGCTTGGATGTAGTTAGCACTACGGATGTCACGGCTGAAGGCTTTCCGTTGAAGTAGATGAGGACTTCAATTCCCAGAAGACACTGCGGGAGTCGGGTTAGCGTGCGTATCCTGAGCGCGGTTTGAATGGATACCGTAGCCGAGGAATGAGGAAGAGGTCTGCAGAAGACTGCGGTGGGAAGGAGCATACAATCGTAGAGGTATGCACAACAAGGGAGAGAAAAGCACTAGAGCGGAAGAAGGTACAAGGGCTACAAAGCGGGAGGAACAGAGGAGAGGAGGAAGCACCCTGAGAGATCAAGGGCTAGGAGCTGAGCGGGCAATCACTGCGGACTGACAAGAGGGAGCAAGCGGGAATTCACAAGGGGAGTCAGAGAGGAGCACTAGCGTACGAACCTGGCGAGGAAAGCAAGGTTGCAACGCATCGACTACCGCGCGTGGCGCCTATTTATATGCGTCATGACGGTAACGTGCAGTGCGTGGGAGACTAGACCGCTGGTGGAGGCATGGAATCAGTCCTTCCATTGGCTCCATAGTTTCCATGGAGCGCGCGTCATGACAAATAGAATGAAATCATCTTGATGACAACACACTATTTCACTTGACTCATAAGGATACACAGACTGAACTTTAAAGATTCCTTTAGGCTTAGAATCCAAGGATTCTGACAACTCACCCTGTGCAGTCACATAGCTTTCAGGGATGTTCCCAATCACTGCATTACTGAAATCTGCAGTGTAATAAGATTTCTGCATTGCCATTCCAATTGCTGAATTCGCTTCCAAATGAATGTCCTGGCACCCTTTATTGTCTACCAGGATTTGAATGGGTCCATCCCCAATCTAAATAATAAATGCCATATCATATCATCTCTATCAGTGGGTTATATTCTCATTCTAGCCCTTGCTGCCTCATGGATTCATTTAGGCATACCAAGGCGTCAGACTCTTATCTGTTGTCCCTTTCTGTATTTTAATACTATTGTGACTTGTCTGGTGAATGCAGGAATGGTAACATTCTTTTTCACCTGCAGTTCAACTACATAGGGTGCCATCTCTGTGCAATGATAAGCTTGTCTTTTGTCTTCAAATTCAGGTGCAGCCCGACCTAACCTGTACCAAACCTTTTGATTTAGAAAGTCTAATATCATACACAGTCTGTGTATGACATCATTTCCCAAGTACAATTTGTTTTGTGTCCCGCTCACAATCCACACATTGTGGTAAATACTCTTAGGACCAATTGTAATTTTTAACATGCATATTGCTACAATTCTTTGCCCCGACTCTGGATCTTCCAGGCCAAAAATGCGTTGATTTTTTATTCTGAATTTTGGGATCTCTTCCCTGGTAACTATTTGCTGAAGTACCTTTTCATTAATGAAACTTCTTTCATGTTCGAGTGCTAAAGTGACTTCTATCATCTCAGGATGCCCATTCACATAGATAGGGATCCATGGCTGCCCATCTCCCATGTGCATTTCTGAAAGGCTTGAAATGTGCTTTTCTATATTTATCTCTGGACTGAAAATTGGATTGCATTTTTCTTCATTTAGATTAAAACACAATGGGCCTCATTACGACTTCGGCGGTAGCCGTGCCGATAATACTGGCACAGCTGATGCCGGAATCATGAAATTACCGGCACCTGGCAATAGCCAATTACTGGGGCATTCCACCCCCGGCGGAACCGGTAATTGCCCATTGGCGGGTGCCAGGAATTATTACTCCCCATTCCCATTGAGCCCCACAGGGCTCAATGGTAATGGGGAGGATGGTAGCACCCAAGTCCGACCTGGCGGGCTGTAAGGCACCCACTTACAGAACTCGTAGTATGGCGGTATGGTAGCAACGGTGCCAGTAGCTTACCGGCACCGTTGTTACCGTACCACCATGCTTGTAATGAGGCCCAATGTGTTCTCATCTATTTGTGTATGTCATTTTTTCTCCAAAGACGGCTTTTCTTTTTTTCCCCTGCATTTCACCCCGACACATGAGAATGACAGTGACACTAGGCATACAGCCATTCTGAAGATGTACTTAGACTGTACTTTCTGACTAAGCCACAGCATGGCACTCTCTTATATTGTTGTTTTGTATCATTTTAGGCTCAATGGTTTTTTGGGCAGGGACCACAATACCCCATCAATGAGGGGCAACAACCTCTTGAGGCAATGTGTCCCTATGCGAAAGGGTATTTCACTGATGGGTCATCCTGTCCCATCCTATGTTTCCCTATCTTTATATCAACCTCAGTGACACCTTCGATAGGTATCTCTTCACCATTGAAATTGTGCACCCGGCCTTAGTTTTACTTCACTTTTATGTGGTGTTGTGGGGATCTCCCTTCATTGATACTTTTGACATTGTTGTCGCCTGGGCACCCGTATCAATCATTGCAAATGCATTAAATTTTTCTTCAACAGCAATAGGAGCTTAGTATCTGTCTTTAACCTCTTCCAGAACACACAAAAAGTGTGAGTTTTTGCTGATTTCAGGACTTACTTTCTTTAGCTCCTTTTTACTGCTTGCTAGACACATGGGCATGTGAAATTACATTTTTCCATCCTTATTGCCCACTTCATTCTGAATTTCCTTGTCTACTTTCCTGGGCTCAGAACCCATTTGGGGTATATCCACTGACTGCTGCTCTGACTCGGGGCTACCAGTGTTTACACTGCAACTTTTTCATTGGATATTTCCAACAGTGTCACACGATGCCTGTCAATTTCTGACGCTTGACGCTTATCTGTGTTTTGCACGGTGGCTGTCATTTCTGTCTCTTGGAATATTTGTGGTTCAAAATACTCCTCAGATCACTGACCTGCAGCCTCCTTTTGAGCTACTGTTTTCTCTGTATGGAGCTCAACAATATTCTGATTGTCAAGTGAGGATACTCTAACTGTTGATCCTAACTCTTTGCTTTGTGTTTTATTTTCACATTGGATTCTCTTTTTAAATCTGTTTCTCTGTTCTTTAGGCTTTTCTTGTTAATTTTCCCCTTTTTCTTTTTTGTAAATTGAAGTTTATTGGTTTTAAATACAGTCAAGCATTGGGTACCCAAAGCAGCTTGAGCGGTAAACCCTCCAAAATCACTTTAATTATCATGAGTCGTTCCCCCATTCACTCCCCACCCCCCAAAGTGTCAATTAAACTGTCCCGCAGAGGCATAGGAACAGAACTGTCTGCTTATATTTCAGTCCGAGTTCGAGTGGTTTGAGAATACTCCGTACACATCGTTTAGAGTTCCATGGCACGCCCCACACACTACATGTCCCTTCGGGCCAGGCCTGTACTCTCTTTGTAGACCATCTGCCCCCTACTCCCCTCAGCCAAATGCGTAAATGCGTTGCAAAACTGTAACCATTCAATTTCCACAGATGCACTCCCCCGTGGATAGCTGTGGTGATCTTTTCCATTATGTAAATGTCTCCCGTCGTGTTTGACCACTCTTAAACTGTAGGTAGGGTCTTTCTCTTTCAATACCTAGCACGACACACCTGTTCCACGAGGAGGAAGTGCACTAGCAGCGAGAGTACGCACCACTCGTCCTCCCGCCTCTCCATCCCAAACACCACCAGCATGGGGTCAATCCTGTAATGCCTAATCCACCCCAGGACCTCGGACCAGTAGATCTGCATCCCCGGGCAGCCCCACCCCATGTGCCTATAGTTTGCCCTGGCCCCGCATTCATGCTTACAGTGGGCGTCCACCGTGGGAAACACCTTGGACAAGCACATTGGGTCCTATTGACAGTGATGTAGCAGTTTTATAGCATGCAACTTGTACTGACACAATATGGACGTCTTGAAAGCCCTCCTACACATAAGCTGCCATAGATTCCCTCCTAGTGTCAGGCCCAGGTCACTTTCCCATTTTGTCCAAAGTCCCTGAGTAACCCCTTCTCCAGGTTCCAACAGGGCCCCAAAGAGGCGTGAAATTAGACCTTTCATTTCCACATGTCCATCCAAAACCTTCTCAACCAGCCTAAGGTCCCTCTGGATACACTCTTTCCACTTTTCTGCCATGAATATTCCTTTCAACCTCAAATAGAGAAGCACTGGAAGCCTGCCTATGTCCAATGCTGCCTCCAAATCCTGCATGCCTATGGACTCTCCTACCTTCATCAATTGGCCAACCCTGGCCAGCCCCCCCCCCTCAAACCACGACTGATACTGTTCAACCTCGGGTATCGCATCTGTAACAGGTGGGGCCCATAAGTGGCTCAATGTTGGGGGCCACGTGGCAATGCCCTTTTCCTCCCATCCCCAGGACCTCCCAGTGTACTCCAAGGATTGGGTGATCCCTGATTCGCCTCAGGAGTCTACCTTTCGGGAACCAGAACCATTCACCCACAGTTGCTGGGAGCAGGTGTTGGTTTTCCAGAAATACCCATTGCTTTCCTGGGTCCTCTCTCAGATGTGGGACCAGTGCCCTAAGTTGCTTCACTTTACAGTTGGTCATCAGCTCTGGGAGCCCCACCCTTCCCCTGTCTTTTGGTCGAATAAACTTCCCATATCCCACCCTGGGTTTCTGACCCTGCCACAGGAACTTTCGAGATGTAGGACTTAGTCTCTTTCAGCAGTGCCTAAGGAGCCCGTATTGGCAACATTTGAAACAGGTACAGTACTCGTGGTAGGAGATTCATCTTTACCGCATTGAGTCTCCCCATCCATGACAACTGCCCCTTTCCCAGACGCTCATCTCGTAGAACAACTTGTCAAACAGTGGAGGGTAGTTGGCAAGGCTCGGGTCCACTCCTGGTCTAACAATATTAACCCCTAGATACTTCACTCCTTCCAGCCGAGTCTGTAATCCCAGCTGCCTCTACACATCCACCTCCCTAAGGCTGTCTGGAGCGAAAGGAAACAGCACGGACTTTCCTCTATTCACCCTAAAGCCCGAGAACCTCCCATACTCTTCAATTATCGCTAGGGCCACATGGGGACAGTCCTGACCAGGTTCACCAGATTTAACATAACATCATCTGTGTAGAGCCCTAGTTTGAACTCTCTACTGCCCACACTGGTACCTTCGACTCTTGGGGCCCTACTAAGGTGTTCAACCAGCACCTCCATAGTCAGAGCGAATAGGAGGGGCAAGAGGGGACAACAATGCCTTGTCCCTCTTTGAAGTGGAAAGGGGCGAGACAGTCTCCCATTGACCGTGAGCCTGGCCGTTGGGGAAGTATAGAGTGTGTGAATCTCCATCATCCGCTCCCTGAATCCAAATTTCTTAAGTACCCCATATAAGAAGATCCAATCTGCCCAATCGAAGGTCTTCTCAGCATCCAAGGCCACCAAGACCGGGTTCCCCTATCCCCCTGCAGTGGCCTCCATTAGATGAAGCGTTTTACGCAAGGTGTCGGCCCCCTGCCGCCCCTGGATATATCCCACCTGGTCCGAGTGAATTAATTTTGGCATGAGGCCCTCCATTCGTGTGGCAAGCTCTCTAGTGAAAATGTTGCATCCACATTAAGCAGGGAAATGGGCCGGTAGGACTTACAGCTCTCTGGGTCTTCACCCGCTTTAGGTATGACCGTGATCAGAGCCCTCCCAAAAGATGTGGGGGGCCTCCATGTGGCCATGATGGTATTAAATACACCTGCCAAGTGTTGCGCTAGGGATCCCGCAAAGGTCTTATAAAACCCAGCTGTGTACCCATCTCCCCCAGGGCCTTCCACACCTTTAGCCCAGATATTGCTTTTAAGACTTCCTCTGGGTGATTGGTTTTCAAGGTCACTGCTCTCAGTGCTCCTGAGGCTCGATAGGGGCACCTCTGTCAAATATGCACCCAGTCCCCCCTCCATCCCATAGAGGTGCTCGTAAAATGTGGCAAATTCTTGCGTGACCTTTCCTGTGAGGCAGTGTAGTCCCCTGGGCTCGAAGCTGAAGCCACCACAAACAAATACATGTTGTATTTAAAAATTCGGCGGTTTTCTTTCTAAGTTTCTCTGGCCTTTTTCCGGGGGCTGGGAAACTTAGACAGAAAACTGCAGCATTTTTAAATACAAAAACATTGTATTTCTGACTGCGGCGTCTTCAGCGTGGAGTCTCCTGGGCTCCCCCGGTTCAATGAATCTATCCAAATATCTTGGTCTTTCTTGGTGGCCATACACCATTGCATTAGGATCAAATCTACTCTGAGCCCACAGCATCTGGTACGGGCCATTGTACATTTGATTTTGATTCGTTATTCAGGCCTGACATATCGGGGCGAAATCCCACTCAGGGGCATTGCCCAGATATATAGGATGCATAAATGCATGTCAATACCGACAGCTAATTCTCAGGAACAGGCCAATACGTTCAATAACTTTTTTGAACAAACAATTGTGGATATTCAGAGTAATATCAATGAAGTACTGGAGGCAGAAAAAGGGGGGGGCAGTAGGAGAAGAGACACCAGAAATAGCAAATTCAGAAGAGAGAGATCTTTAGCTTCCAACTTATTGAACAAAAAACCATTCAGGATCTAATACTCCAATTAAAACCAACTAAAGATTCAGCATTTCCTATGCCAGCTTGTACTGCTATCAGTCTAGCTTCTAATCTTACCCCATTCATAACTACCTTTGTGAACAAATCACTTACAGAAGGCTATGTTCCTTGTGCACTCAAGAAACTAATGCTAAGACTGCAGAGGGCTCAGAACGCAGCCGTCAGGCTAATAGCACATCTGGGCAAAAGAGATCATGTCTCCACAGCCAGGAAAGCGTTACACTGGCTGATGGTGGAAGATCGCATTAAATTTAAGGTGGCATGTCTGATGTACAAGTGCTATTACAAACTTGCACCTCGTTATTTGAACATCAGAATTCAACACTATTATCCAACCAGAGTCCTTCGTTCGGAAGACAAATTGCTGCTATGTGTCCCGCGGACAAAATGTATCTCAAAAGGAGACAGAAGGTTCTCTGTATTTGGGCCTAAGCTTTGGAATCAGCTGCCCTTTGGCACCCAAGCTTGTAACACGCTGAGAAGATTCAGAAAGGAATTGAAAACCTTCCTATTTAAATGATTCCTTGCCTTAGGGCCGCTACCACTTAAAACTCCCCACAGTGAAATGGTCATACTCTAGTTAACATCTGCGCCCGAATGCAGTTATCTGCCTGGTGCGCGTAAGAAATAAATCAAAATCAATGGTGTAATTAGTATTTCCACCTCACAGCATTTTATGTACAATGCTGCTGTATGCTCTTATGGACAAAATTCCAAATATCTAGATCGATCATACACACACACACACACACACACACACACACTCTCCTAAAACTCACTTATCAGAAAACAATCTATGTCAGATTTTACCGCATGTGGCAATATACATTACCACCTATGGTAAAATAAACCTATCCCTGTTGGACCTCAGTCTATGTGCTAATATTAAATGCAGTGACATAATGAGAACACAACACAGCTTGTTTTCAAACCTTTTGGTCTTTATCAAATGTTAAAATTCAAAGCATTATGCGATACAAGTTACTTGGACACGAGAAAACAAAATGCTTTTCATTAGAGTGTTCGCACACATTAACAGAACGAACTGTGCACAATCTTACCATCCGACCTTGGACACGAGAAAATTGGCACGAAATGCACTTTGAGGGAGAGAGGATAACATTGCAAATACTTTCATGTAAATTTGAAAACATATGCACATTTAACATTGAAATATTACACATGAAATGATCTGTTTCCCTATGTAACTGCTTGCGAGGCACACCGCAATCCCCTCATTTTTGACCTATATTACCTAGAGGCAGTGATTTTCTTAGCTTGACTGGAACTGGAGAATCCCCCCTCAGTCTATTCACACACAGATAAGGACCACCACAACCCCATGAAGCCTGCCAGCACAGAACTCTGTCCTGCAATTCACTGTCCCGCTCAGCCCAGCATTCAGAAAGGTCTCTGGATGTCTCACTTAGGAGGTTCCTGAATGTCTGCCTTGCATACACCCACTCAGAGCCTTGAGTGGCTGCCACTCAACAGAAAATGCCTTCAATATAGATCATACCACTGGAGTCCACGTGATCTTACTGTTGAAAAGCAATACAATACATATTTTCCTCCATTTCCCACACACAATGGCTTGCCATTATCAAAACAGAACTTCATATTTCATATTTGCAGCCTGCCACACAAGCTCCAACTGCACATTTAAACCTCATTGCAGAAGAGCATTTTCCAAAATCATTTCCACGTTATTTCCAACTAGACCAATTTGAACTCATTATTATTATTAAGGACATGTTACTGTGGAGGGGTTAGTATGTTAATTTATATTAGTATTTAGATTTAGTGCAAGCCAGTCAAATGAAATATCCTGAAATAATAAACACTTTCAAAGCATGCTCTATATTTCTGGACCCTGTGCATTTCCCATCTGGCACGCGGGCCGGTTGCTTTGGCAACCTATTACTTGTGCATACCTTTTTAATTTCTTTATAAAGCCCACACTAACACTACTTCTGTATACTAAGCTAATAAACCTCTGTACCTCACAGCCCCCCAGTTATTTAGAGCCCCCTGCTACTCATACAGGGGATAAAACATGTCTGGGGTTGCATGAGTTTCCATGCAGAGGGGACGTAACCCAAGAATTTGGCTGGGCTGCTCATGTTGGTGGCAGTACCTGACTGATTTGCATATGGCTGAACCCCTTTTGCAATGGCGCAGACTGGCTAAAAACAAACAGTGTTGTGGAAGGTTGTCTAGACGAGTGTCAGTGGGTCAGATTTATTCAAAACCTTCCACCCTTCACGTTTTTAGTTATAAATTGGGGGGGTAAGGCAAGCACAGGTAGCTCACATTCATAATATCACTCTACATTAAAAGCACATTCTTTCTTAATTTTTTTATTGTTGTTTTGATTGGAAGAACCAACCTTTCAATAGATTTAATGTTGTTACTTAAAAAAATATAAAAAGTATAAAAACACAAATAAAGTATGCATATACAAGTATATAACCCGTTTAACAAATATAAAAAGAGGAAACGACCATCAAAAGACAATCGAACTTAGATCATGTGCCAACATCGCAGTCGTCCTTGATATGTAAAGAATTTAGAAAATTTACAACATACCTTACACATTTTCTGTTTCTACTGTGTAATTCCAACCACGTTCGATCAGATGTTAATACTACATCTTCATTAAAAAGGCATTTAAAATGAGTCACCCTACGTGGTAACAAATCAATACACTCCACCAATAAATGTTTCATTGTTTCCATCTTTCGTTTACAAAAACGACAAGTTGTTTCGTGTATAGATATCTTCTTCCATTTACACATTATTTCCCTTGTTGGCCATATATTTAACCTAAACCTCATGAAGTCTGCTTGATGAACGGGATTGGGTGATCGCTGCAGATACTTTTCAACCACTCCTTGAAGTTGTAAAACAAATGGATTCTGATTGAATTTTTGGACATTCAAGCAGGCATCTCTCGTTTTAATCCAATCAGATTTCCATAAATTTGACTTAGCTTTATTTGGATTTTCGATTAAGAGAGTGTGTGTTATGTCTGCTCCACCCATAAAATTTTGCGCTAAATCACACCAAGTTCTCGCAAAATTATCATCGGCTAATAGTAAATGTTTCGATATGATCCTAAGAAGACCATTGCCATTTTCCCTCACGACACATTTCCTGTACAATTGGCATATTTTCCATTTGTATACTGCATAACATGAGATTAACCCCAATTCATGTCTAATAACAGGCAAGGCTTCAGACATGGGTAACAGTGATTTTTTCCAGTATGCACTTTCGTATTTTGACCAATAGGCATAGTTTTGACATTTTTTTTGTCTCAGAGCCATACCACTGAATGGTAGATATAAACTTTTGCTTGTAATAGACCATCAGGGGATCTATTGTAGATTTACAATACTTTGCTCTTATAGTTCTCATTTGTGACAGAGCTATGTTATGTTTTGTTTGTAAATGAGCTTCATATCGCTTATCCAACAAATTGTTATTAACACATATGCCCAGATATATATATGAATTTGCAGACTGTAAATTAGTGTTCTGCAACTTCCATTGATAGGACTTCTGCCTTTTATTTATGCCAAACTGCATGACTTCCGTCTTCTTGATATTAATACTAATGCAGTTTTTTATGGCATAATTATCTAGTGCATTCAAGAATGTAGGTAATCCAACAGGTGTTTTTGATATGAGCACCAAGTCATCAGCATAAAGAAGCCAATTAATTGCAATCCGATGCAATTTTGGTGGATCAGTGATCATACCCCTGAAGGAAGTCCCTATATCCAATATTAAAAAAATGAATAGGGCAGAGGCCAGCAAGCATCCCTGCTTCAATCCCCGGGTTGTTTCTATAGGATCTGATAACAACCCATCATCACTTAAACATATTTGGATGGTTGCATTAGTATGAAGCTCTATGATCCATTTCAAGATGTACCAAGAACAAGCTAGATCGATACTTTTTTTATACAATAGTTCCATTGGAACAAGATCAAAGGCCAACTTAAAAGTCGACAAATGCTGTATAAATGGGCTGCTTGAGCCGTTTACCTTGTTGAATAATAGCATTCAAGGTTATGAGGTTTACTGCAGTGCATAAACCTGGAAGGAACCCACTTTGAAATGTATCCCTATAAGTCAAGTTGTCAAGCCATTTCTTAAACTCTCCCAAGATCATGCAGGCAAAGATCTTTCCAAGGCAATCCAAAAGCAGTAGAATTATTGATGTTTTCATCTGCTATATCAGAGGTTTGTGTTGAGCATGTTTCCCCTGTATTACAAGCCAATGCTATTGTTGTATCGGACATCTCTTTCCCAATTTGGTCCAGGTGCAGGGGAGTTACAGCGTTGGTCAACACCATACTATCAATACATTTAGACGTTATGTCAATTGATGTAGGGTGTATCCGATGCCTATTTAAATCATCAATGGCCGGTGGAGGACTAATATTTCTCTCTTTTCTGACATCCAATTTATAAAGAGCTTGAATGTCTACATTTAGAGAGACTTAATTTTTTTTCTTTAAGCTTTTGTGAAATAAAAGCCTTTTTATTCTGAAGGGTCGTGAGGTTATAAATCTCCGGACCAATTTTCGGCATACCCGATTTTAACGTGTATACCTGACTTAGCATAACAAATTATAAATAGAGCACCCAGAAGAAGGAAAGTAACAAAATTGAAATACAAAAATTTAAATAAAACGATGTAAAATTAAATAAATGTATAGGTGCAACAACAAACAAGAAAATAAAAATGTACCACACTTTATCGGTTCGCCCCTGCTGTCCAGCTAGACAACCAACACACTTAGCTCACGCGCGTGCAAGATGTTTTTGAAATGGGGAAGGCGGGCTTGAGGGCAGAGCTCAAACCTAAGCAAATACAAAAGACAGGATTGTGGATGAATACCACAGCTTTAACAGTATAATTATCTTTCCAATGAATCCAGTCCTTAGTCCAATATGGGGCCTACCAGCACAGCCAGTAGAGAAATAGACACCAGAAAGCATGTTGATATCGCGGCAGGCAAAAGGATCCGATATCAGGAGAGCAGGCTGCAGACAGCCAATGCACTTCCGTCAACATGGTATTATTATTGAGTGTGCCTTTTTCCATTAGAAGCTGTTCCACAGAGCTGTTTTAATGTAACGCCGATTTATTTTTGTTTTATTACATTTCCGTCATATGCCATACAAGGATCCGTGAGTTCATGGTAGTTTATCAATGTTGCTATTTTTGGCACATCGTTTGGATGCATAGGCAAAGATGTTTTTAGATTTGTAAAACGCATTAACAGCCCATGGGCATTCAAGGCGCTGCTGCAATAGTTGTACTTCGTGAGTTTTAGTTATACTGTTATTTTAACGGTGTGGTGATATATGGTGGCTAACATGTTGCCATAAGTGCATTTTGTTTCGTCTTTTGTGTGTTATGGCAGATGTTCATTTTTAATGGAATTGGAGCAATTTAAGAAATAAAGAATGTGATTATAGTTAACGTGGATACACATTTTACTTGCAATGTGGTCCAACTAGCTGGCAAGAAAGCGTGCTTGCATCTTCGATTTAGGCACTTGTATGTTAAACTTCCGGCAGTGACAGCACAGTTTTTCATCTTTCAAATGTAGATAAATTAACCTCCACTCAGCTAGGGGAAAGGAACACATACACCACAAAACAAGCAAATCACCTTTGGGATATAAGCGTGTGCAATGAAATAATGGCCGGTCAGCTGCAAGACCAATAGAGTGATTTCTCCGCTGAGGAGGAGCTACAAGGTGCAAAAACGTCACAGGGGGGAAAAACAACCTTTTCCGGCATCGTGATTGGACAGGGCGTACAAGGGCACGAGGATCAGCACCAGTGGGAGTTCCATGCTTCTATATAAGCCCAGTTTGCAGCGCACGCTGCCCGCCCCTTCCTATCCTGAACCTGTCTCGCCGGCACCACGCACCCCGCTCTCCGCGATAGGGCTCGTTGCAACTGAGGGAGCGGGGAATGTGGCGCAAGCCACACAAGGCAGGGGTGCGCGTGCCACAGAGCAACGTGTTGCGCGCTCTCCTTTTGGTCTTGCCTCACGCCCTTGCTAGCAATGCTGGTGGGGTGGAGGGAGCTGCTGCGCCTCACCACGAGAGTGAGAAGGCTTTAAAAAAAAAAAAAAAACAATGTGTGCGAGTCTCGCAAGAAGGCACGGGTTTCACTATTGCGTTTACACTAATTTTACTACAAGCACTAATAATCACAACCAAACCGATCTGGATCCAGGCAGAAGGTTCTGGAACACCCCCACACTCCCCCCTGGTGCTGGAGCATTCTGAACCCCTCCCACATGCACATCTGCTGCAGGGGCATCGCGTGGCAGCCTTTATAGCCAGGCGAGGCCGGGGTCTGCCCCAGGCCTGCGCTCGGAGGCTTTGGACGCGGCGTGAGAACAAAGCGAATGCATTGGGGATTCAGGTAATTGGGAAAGAAGAAACCCGATGGTGAAAATGTTGGCCATGCTGGGAGGGAGGAAGCATCAATGTATCGTCCGTGGAAATGAGTGCACGCAGTGCCTGTGACAGGGTGCTGACCTAGCATGGGAGAGGGAGTTGCGGGTTGGTGCAGCAGTTTTAAGTGCAAGGGGCCGCTGACTCAGAGGTGTTGATGCCGAACCCTGTGGGATGGGAGTTTGATCCCTGGAAATATGATTGTGGAGACGAGGGCCAACAAACTGCTTCAGAAGTAGGCACGCGTTATTTACAGATTCCTGAGCATTCGATAGGAATGTGCCCCGAAGGTGCTGTTTTGAGTGTGTAATGAAGCCGTTTGAGCCAGACGGGATGATTTTCCTGGAATCATTCTGGAGTCATACAGTGACTCCATCCTAGAATCATCCATGGCTAGTTTAGGGAGATCATCCCGAAGTAGGTGTATAGGCCCAAATGAGATGACTCTAGAGTTATCACAGAAACTACTCCAGGATGAGTTCTGATTACTTCCAGTGATGATCTTGTATTACTCCAGGTTGACCCCATGACAACTTCAGGATGGGTCAGGGTGACCCCATGACAACTTGGGGATGGGGGGGGAGATGATTACTCCAGGATGACCCCCACAACACTTCAGGATTGGGGGGGAATCAAGGGTGACCCGATGACAACTTCAGGACAGGTGGGGGGGGGGATTACTCCAGGATGACCCCCATGTCAACTTCGGGATGGGTTTGAAATTGTGAACAAGTACTGCAGACAACTTCAGGAGGAGTTATTTCATGTTGCTTCCAAGCGATTTAGTAAAAGGGTTTTGATTCCTTGTGTGTAAGACAGGTGGTATTTCTATAGGGTGAGTCTAGTTAGACTTATGGATAGTGTACTAAAAAGGGAATTTGCAGCCGTTACTTTCCATCTTTGCTAGAGAACTTAAATGTCATTGACCAAGTTTGCCAATTTAGTATACAAAACTACAAATCCAACCCACAATGTCACAAACAAACCTAACCGCCCTCAGTTCAGTTCTCACCTCTAGCTAACATGGCATCACACCCAATAAACTCCCACAATTACAAATCGCCGCACTAAAATACACACTTTCAGTGACCTAAACAGAATCCATTAAAAGTCTACCTGCGTAAGAGAATGCTGATCACTTCACCCAATATCACTATTAACAACTAGCAATTAGTTCAACCATTCACAATACTCAAGAAAATTCCTTCCTTCCTAAAAACATGTACCATTTACAAGCTTGACACCAACCTACAAATTCACCAGATCATAGTTCTACACACAAAAGCACTTGCATCTTCAGTTTCCCATAACAGCGTGTTAGCTACAATTACGGTGTCTATTAGTACAAGGGGCTGGCATAGTAACCAAACTCCTTTGTGGGGGACGTTCCAATTCAATATATATATTTTTTTAAAGGCCATAATCTGAATGATTGCACAGGTGTGTAGGATTCACTTCCCTGTCCAAATAGGCATAGCCATCATACTGTAACAAGGACACACTGTTGAGATGACATGGTGATAGAGTTGAGCTTGTCAAATTAAATGTCCAACAAAACATTTGTAGCAGCTTTGGTGACTGCAACATTACACTGAGACATCTGCCGATTTAGTCTTTCAATTGTCCAGGAGAAGTAAGAGGCAGGTTCTGAGGCACACTAGTCATTCCTGCCAAAAGACTTAGGTTTTCCAGCTTTTGTGAACAGCCATTAATACATTTTGGAATAGTCAGTTTTCACCCAACAGCTTTTACAATATAATTCTCTTGTCTTTTTCACTGACTCTTCTTGTAGGTTTCCAATATTTCATCTGTCTCTTAATACAATTTCTTGGCTGCGGGTATGAAAAAAGCAAGTTGAAACTTCATAATGTGACTGCCAATACAACAAACATTTTCCTTGAGCTGTACACTGGCGTAAGTGACTGCCCTTAAGGGCAGTCCTATACATCCCCTTGGATTTTTGCATATTATTGCTCTTTTGGCGCTTTTCCTCCCTCCCTCCCTCCCTCCCTCCCTCCCTCCCTCCCTCCCCCCCCCCCCTATGCAGCTACCCACAACTCAAGTCTAGCTGCACACATACTCTGACCCTGTACTACGGTCCCCAAGGGCGTTCAACCCATAACACTTTGCCAATAACATAAGAGAAATCAGTATACCATATTTAGAGAGTTACTCTAGAGGAAAGAGATGCTGTAAAAGAGTGGTGGCCATTGTGCAGCGTGTGTGTGAAAAAAGGGAATGCTTCCACCCCCCCCTATTAGATAGATGAACAAAAGAAAAAATACATTGCTTACCTGACTAGAAAAGCATGACTGCCTTGAAATGCTTTTCTTCACGCATTTCTCTTCTACTTTCTTCAAGAGCCTCTATCATCCATTCACAATTAACTTAACAGGGAATTGCCATAGGCTCAAATGCCCCATCCTTTCAATACACAGAGAATTGTCTGAATCAAAAGGAAAACACATTAAAAGAGTGCCATGATATAAGCTATTGCCTAAAAGAAATAAAAAAGTAAATTTGGTATGCACCAAGTATTTGTGAACCAGGTCTTACACAAAATCATCAATTTATAGTGGGCTTGCTATGGATGTTCCTGCCTGATGTGTCCCGATTTGTGAGTGAAGCGTCTCTTGGTGCTTGGTAACTTCCTCCAAGACTTCACCCATTATGACAGGAACTAGTTGCATCTGCTCGCTAATAAAAATTATAATTAGAAGTGGGTGTTCTGGAGAGGCAATACCTTTTTAACTGCAGAGCTCTTGTACCTAAAATGTTGCAGTCATTGTGTGTGTCCTTTAAAAGACAAGCACCTGTTTCAGTTTCTTAAATGTAACTATCAACCACAGAGAGTCCCAGCTTGCAGACAGCAACATGCACAGGAAATAATAGGGACCAGAAATAGGAGGGTATGCAGGGACAGAACCCATTACCAAAGCAACTAGGGGGAACAAAAAGTAAATATTACACCTTAGCTGGAAGGCCTTTGCTAATATTAGCCAGACACTAACATCCAGAAAGGTCAGAAGACCCCCCCTCCCCAATAAACATAGCTACTGCGCCATAAATTAAGCATTACATCTGAACTAGTGCAGCGCTCATAGCAATGGAAAATACCTGCAAAACAAAAGAAAGCAATGGGAATATTTAGCAGAGGCATGGTTTCTCACACACGCGCCACGGCACGATAAATGTAGATAACGCATTACTTAGCAGGTCGGGTGCACCTATCTGAGGAAGGCATGGGCCTATTCGTGTGAAACATTGTGGGGGCACTGGAGCAGCCACAGCTTTGAAGCCAAAAGGGGGCCGCCAGTAGGGCATTTATCCCCTACTTGGTGACGGTTTGAAAGTGATCAGCCTGATCAGCAGATTAGTCATTGTGTGGAACTGGGGTGGAGTCGCCCCACCCACGAAAGGGGGCCTCTATATGCTGACAGTTAAGGTGCCTTAAGGCAGTGGCCTTCAAACTGGGTGGACTGAAGGATGCCCCATGGTGGGGGCTTGAAGGATTATGGCGACTGTTTTGAATAGAAAATAAGCATTTGTGGTGGTGGGGGGAGCAGAAACTATTTTAATCAAGGGGGGCCTCCGGATAAAAAGGCTTGAAGACCACTGCCTTAAGGGAATAACGTGACCTCCCACTTTCAAATAGCAAAGTAATCAAAATTAACAGAACTCCTTTCACGCCTAGGTCAGAAAAACCCTGCTACCGCGCCAGTCCTCTGATACGTAAGGCTTCAGAAGAATCCAGAAAAGCGTGAACATTTTCCACAACATCTAACAAGAATGAACTGATCCCATCATTAGAGGGGGGAGAAAAATAACCCATTGTTACGGTCATCTGGGCGTCTGCGGCCTCCACCCACGTGATGCGTAGTGCAGCGATGACTGACTGGATCTGCCCTCCTAATATTGTCTGCTTTGCCCGTAGAAATA
Organism: Ambystoma mexicanum; assembly: GCF_040938575.1. Classification (NCBI taxonomy): domain Eukaryota; kingdom Metazoa; phylum Chordata; class Amphibia; order Caudata; family Ambystomatidae; genus Ambystoma; species Ambystoma mexicanum. The sequence continues at coordinate 492,549,327 of NC_090938.1, read as the reverse complement.
TTCTCCTACAAGTGGAGATAGATTTAGCCACTTGTGGATTCAAGTGATAGCACTCCCACTGTCCTCCCCACTAATCACCTCTGAAGCGCCCTCAGCAATCTCACCTTATATTCTTGAAGGATGGGCCCTCCATCCTGCGAAGCACGCAGGGGCGCGTTGATGACCAGTTGCTTCACTGGCCTGAAGATATTGGAAGAGTTGTAGACGAATCGAGACTCCAAAAAGGTCCTGGCGAAGAGCCGTAAGTATATAGTTCGGAAGAGTTCAAAATGTCTGGAATTCACTCCTGTCCAATTCCTCTTTTACCTTGCAGCTTTGACCCACTAAGATTGACAGCTGAAAGCGGTCTGGTAAAAGTCTGTGTTACCCAAAACTGTCCAGTAAATAATGCCAAGGGTTAAACTTGCTGCTTTCTCCTTATCTTACAGGTGCGGCATTAGAAGATGTGGCGTGCTGATGAATTATACCTCTGGCGGTAAAATCAGGTAAGCATATGGCAGCTAAAGAGATGTCTCTGTTCTCTCTGCTCACCTTGTTGTTACTTGTCCCCCTTAGGTGCCGGGATTCGGCGATGTAAAGATGGAGACAGCGCCGGATTGAAGAGATGCTGAGTGGAATGGTGAGTATGGCGCGGCGCTGCTGCTGGCGATGCGACGCAGTTAAAACAAAGTCTTTCCTCTGATTTGAAGATGCGATGAATCCAGAATCAGGAAAGGAATCAGGTAACACTCTTGTTCTAACCGTAGCTTCTTTCCTTCTTTCTAGGTGCTCCAGGTTCAAGGCGGGCGTGGCAGAAGGCTGGATGCTGCTGCTGGCACGGAGAGCATTACGCTGCTGGATGCAGAATAACGCGAAGCGTGTCCTGCTCTTCGGGCGTGGTTTAAATAGCCTCCAAAGTAGTCCCAGGTAAGTATTCCTCCCCGACCACACCCCGAGTAACAAAATAGTCCCTAAGGTAAAGTAGTCCCTTCTAGGCCTCACATCTTCTTGCAGCATGGTCTGCATCAGGTAAGTGTGCGCCTATGGTGCCAGGACTGATGTCCCATATGAGCCTGGCGCCATAGGCACCAGGACTGAACCCAGACAGTCCCTAGCAGGGGTTGCTGGGTTTTCTCAAGGCGACATGATGCCTGCTCCCGGGGCTGATGGACGTGGTCTGGATGCCTGGGGGTATGCATCATGACACTATCACCATAAAAATCATTCACCCCAGATCAAAAAGATATTTTCAAAATTAATGACATGGATCACTAGCCCTAGCAAGCATTCAATAAGTTTACAGGCAAACTATCTTCAATTAACTGCTGATGTCAAGTGGTTAGAAAAAAACAAACGTGGCAATAAAATCCCTCCAGGAACCTCCCCTATAGAGAGAATACAATAAGTCCCTGAAACTTACATTTGTATATATTAAATCGTGTAGCAATTTCCCCAAAGTGTTGAACAAACTAAACGTAGATGGAGTAGAGCACAAGTCATGGGGGAATTAGAACACTGTCCCCCGCGCATAAAGGCTGGCACAACTAGCCCTTCTGTGAACTGAAAAAGGCAAAGGATACAGGGGTAAACAAGCCCTTAAAATAAATGGTGTAAAAAGCTCTCACAGGTATAGCGTCTGTAACTTCCAGTAGTGAAAAAATTATATTCAAAAGGATTACAATACAAAATGACAGTCTGAATACCAGACAGTGGGAAGCTTTACAGAACCTCTTTGGTGGTGTGTGGACTCTACCTGTCCTGTACACTTTTCATATTACAAAAATCTCAAACTGATGCACATACTGTAATCACTCTTCCTGAGCTTCAACCGGAGGGAGGTGGAGGGGGGGGGGGGGGGGGGGGGGAAAGAGGGTGAGTTGGTTAGGCAGGGAGTCGAGACTCCAATTCAGTTGCTGGACAATTGATGGATGCCACTTTGTGTTGGCGGTTCAGTGAAATTAACAGGTTGCAAGCATTGATAAGAGAAATAAGGGAGGAGGTGTTGGGGGGGCATCTGTCCACTGTTGGTTGGAGGAGCCCTTTTCTCTACCTTCTTAATGAGAGCTTGGATGGCCAATATCTGCAACCATTCTCTGTGCGCAGAATAACAACAGCAGATCTAATTGGAGCGTTTGTAAAGTAAAGCCCAAAGCGCCCTGTGCCAAGGAGCAGGAATGCAGGAAAAACGCATCAGGGCATTCCAACCATTCCCAGCCTCCGACTACACCCGGCAGCATGTGCAGCACACATCGGCTCAAACAGTCTGCCACACAGTACCTTAGCCAGCCAAACAAAACTTTGCCACTTGGCACCTTGCTTCAGAATTTAGCAATATTAAAAAGATGCTGCGAAAGTAACACTTCCCACGAGCTACACATTAACAATCCCAACAAGGGAAATCTATGCCAGCGGGCATCTGTGCCCCAGCAGGCAGCTGTCTGGGGAACTTATTGAAAATTATAGGCACTGTGCCCTTTATAACCAATAAGCACTGTGTCCCTTATATACACACAATAGACATTCTCACAGGGGCTACGCGGCAATACGACCAAGTCAAACCTGGAGTATCGCTGGGCCCATGCAACTCTTTCCTTCACAGTAAAGCACCGGTATGATTTCACTCATACCCACTGAAGATGTGAACGAGTTGTATATGCACCGTACCGCACACAAGGTCTCAGCAAGCACATGGATAATGGACCACTTTTTAAAGTGTGTTTAGTACATTAAGCTTCTGCCATTCAAGCCCACATGTGCACTGTACTGTCCCCTAGGGACCGGGGAGGGCTTAAATGCTCTTCCAAACAATTGTTAACATATAGCAGTGCCAGCAAGAAAGCAATTAGGTTTTTTGCCTTTTAACATAATTTCTGGATGATAGTAACTCTCTACAGCGGTGGTCTTCAAACTTTTGTTGACCCAGAGCCCCCCCCCCTAAGAAAAAAAGTTGGGCCCCCCTATAGACATGGACCCCAAAACATGGGGGTGTATTGGGAGGTGGGCCTCTAGGTCTGCTAGGAAAGGCTGAACCACTCAGTCATTGATGCTACAAGTGTCCCCTGTAATGAGACTGGTTCTGAGATTGTTTCCTATTAGTTCAGCAACACATGAAAGATCATACTCAGTCTCCTCAAGAGCATCTGCTACTAATGGAATTGCATCAGAAAGTAGACATCTACCCCCCCCCCCCCCTTCCAAAGCTCCTGCTTCTTTCTGAATGCTGATATTCTGAATGCTGATACACGATTTAAAACCTTTCCCCCTGGATTGCCACTGGGCTTCCGTGTGAAACCACAAAGAATCATGTTCAGCTCCCATTTCTGCACATAATGTGGCAAAGACAGGCTCTTGTGCACTGCATCCAGTGCTCCAGATAGGATTTTGTAGTGAGTATTTCACTCCAAACTTTTAGAATTAGAGTAAAAATGATTTTCCTCCTTCGCAAGGCAGTAAAAAGTGTGTGACAACTATCCAATGTGTGCGTAAAATTAAAACTATTTGTAAACATAAGTGACAAAACAATTGCATTTCAAAGTGGTTATAAATTGCACTCATGGAAAACAGTTTCCCCACACATGAACCTTGTATATGCATACTACCCAATCTCCAGGACACTTGGGCACAAACTCTGAAGAGTTACTAGAGATGCCAGCTAGTTACATCGGGTGATTCATAAAAGACCCTCACTTTACCAGAATCACTTCTCTGCCTCCCAGGCCTACTGTTGCTGCCTGGCACTACCCGCTTGACAGCCACTCCGTGTTTTCGCTCCACCTCTCCTTCCCTTCGCTACTTTGTTCCCTGTCGCTCACTTTCTGATTCTCTGCCTTTCACCCTCAAGTGTTGCAATGCCACATATTGCGATCCGTTTCTCTGTCACTCTGGATCTCCCATCTCTACATTCTATTGTTGCTTTTTCCCCCTACTATAGCTCACTGTATTGGTTAATATAACTCCTATTCCTCTCTCAGCTCATTACTCTGGCTATATCTGTTTTGTAATGTTCTCGATTGTGGTTGCTACTATTGGCCTGCCCTTCTCTAGTCTTGCTTTTCTATTTCCATCTCTCCATTTCCAACCTGCTGTTGATCTGCGTTTAATTTTACAGTTTCCAAATGTCTTTTCCTCTGCTTCTACCTCTCACTCCCATTGTTTGTTTGTCCTATTAACTCCGTTTCCCTTCTCACTTGTTGTCCCATCATGTAGCTCATTGCTCTCTTCCTGTTGCTCGAATTCCTGTTTTGGATCGTCTAGTATGTTCTCTGTCCCTTCGCCTCCCCTCCCCACCACACCTTTGTTCTTCTGTATTGCTTAGTTTCAGAGTTGCTCTTCCTCTTCTGTTTGTCTTTTAACGTAGCACAAATAAACATCCAAAAAGCTGAAAATGCCTTTCCCGTTTAAAGAATCTAGTGCAGCTTTACCATTGGGTGCTCCTTTTTAGATGTGTGCAAACCTTTTAGCCATTAGGCTGGGAATTATAGAGTTAGAGGTTTGTCGGACCAGATGCAGCACTTGCTTTAATGTAGATGCTTTACCAATACTATAAGCGCCCATATGAGATGCTGTTATACCTGTAATGGCGCAGAACAGACTTTGATGAGGTGTGTATTCTGAGCCATTACAAGTATAGCGGCACTCAAGAGTTGTGTGTTCTGAGCCATCACAGGTATAGCAGCCCAGATGAGATTAGTCTGTTTTGAGCCATTATAAATATAGCAGTCCTCATGGGAGGTGCTTCTTCTGAGCCATTACAAGTATAGCATCCCAAATGAAATGTCTATTCTCAGCCATTACAAGTTTAGTGGTCCTCATGGGATGCGTATGTTCTGCTTCTGAGCCATCACAGGTATAGCAGGCCTGATGAGGTGTGCGTTCTGAGCCATTACAAGTCCTCGTGGGATGTGCTTCTTCTGAGCCATTACAAGTCTAGCAGACCAAATGAGATGTGTCTGTTCTCAGCCATCCCAGGTAAAGCAGCCCCAATGAGGTGCGTGTTCTGAGCTGTTACAAGCACAGCAGCCCTGAAGAGTTGTGTTCTTGGCAATCACAGGTGTAAGCCATTACAAATAGAGCATCCTGGATGAAATGCATGATCTGAATCACTGAACATTTAGTAGTCCTTTTGTTAAGCCAAAAGATTGAATGTTACCTGCACATTAAATGCATATATCTGATGCAGACTCACTCAACTATTAACAGTATTTGATATAATAGGTTACATAATAGTCTCTGCAGCAGGGTTATTGCCCCACTATAATGCCTTTTCCAACAGGCTGTGGACACTGAAAGGCACATAGGGTTAGGGCACTGGCAGTTATGTGAGGCTTACCTGGCATAAATGGCTCGTCAAAAGATCCAAGCCTGGTGGGACTATCCTACATAAATCAGGAAAATGATAATGATGCTTTGAAATGTACTAGACTTTTTGGCAGTGGGACTCAGTAATCAGACATGGGAGAAGCAGGAGTTTTGAAAATCTCAAGAAGGTATTGAAGTATATGACTGCAATGCCATCTTCTCACACTGTCAGAGGTTGGTGGGAAGAGCTCAGATACTGTTCTTGCTCTGTACTATAGCTTGCTGCAGAAAATGCCAACACATGTTCGTGGTGAAATTCAGGTACTGTCCCAAAACAGAACAGTATTGCTAAAAAAATGTGGGCATTATACAATCAGCCCTGCTGTGAATATTTGGCATTGCGTGGTGACATGCATACGGTATAGCAGCTCCATTGATAGATTAGGCTTTTTTTGCCTGAATATATAACAGCCCCGTGGAGAAGTACGGGCACAATCTGTGCCACTGAAACTATATACAGCACTGCTTCTACCTGTATCCATTATACATGCTTGCAGTGGGTGGTCAGAAAGGGAGTTAAAGGTCAGACCACAGGCCTAGCTGCATGCAATTGGTGCGCTTCTGTGATGAAAAGAAAACAAATTACATGCCCATGCTGCCTCTATTAAAGCCAATTAATCAGAAATACAGCCCTTGTTTAAGACTATTTTCATTTTACACAATACTACCTGTAACCTAAAGCAAAGCGAAAAGCATGCTCATGATTCAAAAACACTAAACTACAAAATGCAGGCAGTTGAATAAAGTGACCACAACACAAATTCCTTTTTACATTACTCAGAAAGTATTATCTTGATAGAATCAGAATCATTAACAGAGGAGAGTGTTAAAAAAATTAAACAAATTAGGATACATGGGTCTATCTGAGACTTCAAAATTAAGATTAGATGAGCATGGGTTAAAACCATCTCTTGGTTGTTAAGCATCAGCTGGTATGCAGGACATAACGCTGGGAAACCATGAGAGAGTACACAGTGCATGCAACTCGTACACTAGACGTGAACTTCCAGTACCGCCCCAAACTGGACATGAGAAAGGAACAGCCTCAAAAATAGTTTTGACTCCTAACTATACCGTTAAAATTGTCCCACCAGCACTCAAAGCAAAATGCAGTCATTTTTAAATTCTTACCTGCGGCAAATCCTACTAGAGAGGTCAGGATTTTTTATGGTGCCATTGCTGCTGGGGGACTTTGCTTCCAAGATGGGATAGAGCCGAGCCAATTTGTGTTCCTGCAATTGAAATAGTACAATAAGAAAAAAAAAATTATAGATGTACCAGATTGAACGTACGAATATTTGCGCAATACACTCGTCGGCACACATCCTCCCCCGCAGACAAAAGGGACCTAGGCTGAAGGGCCCTACCAGGAAATCTCCAACGTTCCCTATAGGCCAGCCCACCCTAGCTGGCAGAGTGAACAGAACAGTCAGAGCACATAACCTGAAAAACGTGACCATATTCAGTCACAGATACAAACAAATAATAGAGCGAGAGAAAGAGCATCAGCTTGTTATTTTTTTACCCTTTTGATTCCCTGCCTAGAATAGTTGAGAAGTCCAGCCTGCTGGCATTTCAATCATTCATCTACATACCTTACATAGAATCCAACACGGTAGTTCTTAACTCACCAAGCTTACTTTTGGAAACATCGAGTAATAGCCATGTAGGTTTTACTGCAGTTCGGCGGCAGCGCTGACGTAACAGCAGACTGCCACGGCTGCCATGGCAGACACGAGGGCCCCTGGCTTCTCTGCAACACATGGTGCCCCATGCAGGCAAAGGCCTGGCACCCACAGTAGGATGATATACATGAATTCCACTTTAAAAATCACTCTTATGGCAGCGGGGGAACCAAAGTACTGTTGGTAATGCAGTGATTTTAGTACATCAAGGGATGCATAGAATCGCTCTATATTAGATAGCTACCGGGGTAGCTCAGCAGGTTGACAGGCGGCTGCTGAGACGTTATATGGAAAATAAAATTATGTGTATTGATATATTGTTTCTTTTAATGTGGTTAAGGTTGAAATTAACCAAATAAAGAAAGAAATATATACCAAACTTGTTATCGATTACTTTTTGCAATTACTTAGAAAACAGGAAGCGCTATAAAATGTGTTTGGCCATGGGATGGATTTTGGCATTTCTGCCTCTGTAGAGAAAACCAAAAGTTGGCAGCCACGAACCCAGTTTAATTTCCCAATAAATGCTGTCAGCCCAACGGAAGCATTTATTTGTGACACCAGTTTTATAAATATAACATCTTTATAAATATAATCTGTGATAAAACACAAAGCAAGCAGCACACAAATTACAGGAAATGCGTGAGTAACGGCTGGGGAAAGGAGCACTGTAGATTAGGTCACTGAGCCTCCAGTTTCCCCTCTGCAAAGCTGGGGGGCTTGGTAAAGCCCGGTCATGGCTGAAGCAGGCCGGGTCCCAAGATCCAGCCAAACATGATGTCAGATCTCTGACCCAGCCAGAGCCGTCCCATGGACCTGAGGGGGTGACAACGCAGGTGGGCCGGTGTTGTATGATATCTGGATCCCCCAGGGCAGATTGCTGGAGCTAAGCAATCTGCCATGAGGGAGCCGAATATCATACAACACTGGCAATGCATTCTTCCGTCCCTGCTCGTCCCCTCTCCCCCCAAGGTGGGGGTAGCATTGCAGCTACCCAGCCCCCCTGCTCGCCTCCTCTCCCCACACCTTCGCCTTTGTGGATTCAAAAGGGGAGAGGGAAGAGAGGGACCAGAAAAAGGCCTGAAAACACATACTCCCCACCCAAATGTGGTGTGGGCAGCTGAACAGCAGCAACCCTTACCAGGCAAGAAGACACTGGCGGCACCAGCAGGAACACAGCATGGACGTGCCATCCAAATGCAAGAAAGCGCACATCCAGGCTGCGTTTATTTTCCGTTTCGTGGTCATGTCACATTGACTGAGCATGGGGGGCTAGTAGCTCACTATGCACAGTTAAGTGAGGCAAACAAAAACTATTTTCTCTTTCCTCACCGTCCTGGATCACACGCCCCACAGATTGAAGACCTCTGCCTACATTATGGCTATTTTTAAGACAAAATACTTAATTGTTATCTTGCTGGCAAGACTAATTAGGAGTGCATTGTCACTGTATACTAGCAAAGTATACATGAACATGCAGGCGCCTAGTCGGTAAGACAACGCAGGTAAATGAAGGAATTCCTTCCGATACAGACATACAGCGGAAGAAATGCCCTGGGGCAGGGTGGAAATCAAGAAAGACATATTGTGGTACAGACAGACTCTGGCCAGTACAGTTCAAAGCACTGCCTGGCAGCACTGAACATAAAAGTTAGGCAATAGGCATATACCTGCAATGTTCAAATCAGAACCACTCACCTCGTAAAGGCAGTAAAGTTACAGAAATCATGCCAAGGGAACGTCAGCCCCGCCCGCTGATCTTCATCCAGAGCCACGAGGCTGTTGCCACACTCGTCCCCGCTCTGGTGGCAGCACATACCATCCCCAGAGGCATCCAAGCCAGCGTGAGCCTGTGCAGCAGTGCAGAAAAAGCAAGCATGCGGCTGTGGTAAAAATGGGATCGACATGGGGCTTAATTTCCAACTAGCTGAGTGCATTGCTGTTTTGACAGTGAAAGCCGTGTTGCGCAGATAAGGGTGAAGAAAGATCGCGTATAATCCAATTCCCTTAGCGTGCACGCACGGCCACAAATAATTTCTGTTTGGGGGCGGGTGTGCCGGTCTGGGCATAATACCAGCCAAGATACACAAAGATCCGCTGTTGCTACAACCAAAATCAAAATAGGAAAAACACACCCACCGGCACCCAAATATACCTGGTACTTCGAAACACTTCCAAAATGTATACTCGCCTTATAAACACACACAAAAAAGACGTGTACGGCATGAAGTGGTCCTTCCTCTGTAAATTTCTGCCTAAGCACGTATAGACGTCCTACGTGAAAAAGTCTCAACGACTTAATACCTGAAAGACGTCATGACGCGGTAAAGGCATTTTAGAAAGTATCGGAAAACTTTTAACCAAACGCACCGTGCTATCGGGTCTCATAGGGACGTTAAATGAACAACCCCCTCCCCGGGAATGTCAAATCACCCCCGAAGCAGGAGAAAAAAAGAACTGAACTGTTATGCTGGAAATTCGTACCCAAATGCTCCTGTCTACATCAAACACATATTCCCATCTGCTGCACATAACAAATCCCCAAAATACACAGAAATACTCCCTTCCCCCGCTCTGCATTAAAGTAACAATCAACGTTGAACAACTTTAAGACTTACCATGAATCAAACTCAAGCACCAAATAACAAGCAATTATACGAAATGTGCTTTGTAACGGAGGACTCTCTCCTGGCGAGTCCTACGCCTTGCCTTCCCTCTCCGCCCCGGCCGCTTGTGCTACACCGAGGGTTGCCTTGACTTCCCGCTCGTGCAAAAAAAAGATAACTAGTGACTGTTGTGGAGCACGTGATGCCGGGCACGTGATGCGGAGCATCACGTGATGCGGGACACGTGATGACGTACGGAGGAGCGTTGCTATGGTCCGTTTCTGAAATGGGAAGTAGACGCTACCCTTTATGAAACGTCATATCCTGATTCCTGGTATAAACAGGTGAGTGCATGCGATCCCGCTCTTGTAGTGAATTTTATATGCATTTCCTTTAGCATCCATTTAGTTAGACGTTCTCACCCCTTTGTTATATTGTTAAGAGGAGCCCTTTTGCAACTTCTGGATATTCACGTTGAAGCTGCACTTCGTTGTATTTTACTTATCACATGTTGAAATTAAATATTGTAAGTACGTGAATTTTTAAACATCTGGTTTTTCAATTACACAGGTCAGCCTGTTGTTGCTGGTATTGTAGACTCAGTAGCTGCTCTAAATATCATCTATGGTACGGTTCAGGCTCTGCAATGCTCGCAGACACAGTAACTGTTGTGCAGCTACTACACAGACCCTGCTCTGGTGCAAGTGATTACATATATAATAATCAGGCCCGTTGCTTGACCCGGGCAACTGCCTGGGGCGCAATTGCATACTTGCCAACACTAAAGATTTAAGCAGTAGGCTACTGCTTTTTAAGCAGTCTCACCGCCTACAGATTTGGGTGACAGATCCTTCTGCTTTTTTCAGTGGCAGGTCATTTACTGGACTTTAAGGAAGGCTGCAGGACAAAGCATGCAACACATTAATTAGTCTGTACAGTGGGCTGGTAGGTGATTACTTTCATTGGGCTCAGACCAATCCACTGACTCTGTCCTGCACTCTTGCCAGAATAACCCTTAGGTGAACCACCAGTGAAGGCAAGTGGCAGAGTGCAACACCATCATACGGCATCTGTGTATCAGGCTGAGGGGAGTATCGGTCTCCAGGTCATTCAGTGTTCAACTTGCACTGCAGGAATACATATGTATTGCCCAGGCTGCTGCTACGGAGTAGTGGCAAACGTTGCGTACCAGCTCTGTGTGATTATCTTCTGTGCAATTGAATTTGGTGTTAACTTCCCATTCAGAATTATACATTTTTAACATTTGAACATCTTTCCATGTTGTGCTGTTTGATAGGTTGTGTATTTTAGAATGCTTCAGTGGTGCCAACAATGTATGTTTTGTATTTTTCCGTGATGTCATTGTTATGCAAATTATTATTTTTGAAACTTGAAAAATCCTACATCACATCTTTTTGGTCACAGAATGTTGGCAAGTATGCAATTGCTCCAGGGGGTGTAATTGCCCCAGTGCTTTGAGGGCAACATTTCCCTAGGTGTGTGGCACGATTGCTGTGGGGAGAGTAACCACAGCACAGTAGCTGCAGCTGCTGACTGGCATTCTCATAGTACTTGCGTAACGTTACCGAAGTCAGAGGCTCTCTGAACTTTCGCGCCACTTGGGGTGGGTGCATAAAAATGTGCCTTTCCTGTTGGCCGCCCACCTTTTTGTAAGCAAGCCAGAACAACACACCATGGAGGAAAAAAGACGGCTGCCTTTGAGCGTTCCCGGCTTCCTTCCCCGACACTCCAATTGCTTTCTAGCCGGACCCGTGCGCAAAGAAAAAAGACTGCATTGCCTCCCTGACTCGCTTGTGGGCAGAACTACTCAGAAAGAAGATAGGTACAACCCGATGCTTCTGTTGACATTTTAGAAAATGTTCCTTTAAACTGTCTACATAGCGTTCGGCTGGTGCTCAAACAGTAGTTTGCATAGTTCAGAGTGCATTCAGGACAAGAATAGGTAAATGGGAATATTTTGTTTTACGCTTTACTAGCCCAGATTTATTTCCAACGTGTAGATGCCTGCCTCGGTTGGATTGAGTGCGTGTATTGCAATCGCTTTGCTGTGTTCCTGCTTCCCCTTTAGAAGGTATCCCGCGCTTGAAAGAGTAAATGGCAGAACGTAGCGTCCCTCTGTTCTGTCCCAAAAAAAGTCTAAACGGCAGAAACATTTCTCAGAGTTGAAAGTGTATATTGGAAGTTGCTGCTGTTCTGGGCACTTTCAGCCACAATCTTTATTCTTTGTTGGTTTTAATTGGACAGGTTAGAAACTTGGGACTGTTTTCTGCAGTTTGGAGAACTTCATTTGTTTAGAGTTAGGATTCGGGGCAGGAACATATGGAACTAATTACACTTCTTTTCATGGTTCCATTGAAGTTTTATCCCCATGCAAATTGTTCTTCGTCCTGGCGGGAGTCCTTTCTCGTACTGAGTTGGCTGCAGTGGTGCAGCTAGGATTTCTCAACAGGGTAAAGCTGCGATGTGTACACATGGGCCTGTGGTAAAGTTCCCCATAAACCAAGGGGAATATATTTGATGAGATGGTGTGTTTGCTTTTGCGCGGCACCCCGACTAGGTCAGAGTTTGAGCTTTGATGGTATATCTTTATTTCATTGTTTAGAACAGCAAAATGGTACTCCTTTCATCTGCAGGGCAAGGATGATGGGGAGAAAGGTCCTGGACAGAATTAAAAAACGCAGGCAGTGCAAAGATCTCTGGAGGTTTACATGCATGTGTAACTGGCCCTATGGGGGGTGCCCCTTGCCTGGACAGATGTAAATGTTTCCTGCTGCATAACAGTAATCTGCATACAAAATAACTCTGAAGTGTGAATATTTGACCACTAGTAATGCAGTGAGACCAATGCCACTTTTTGTCAAATGCTTTTTTTCACACTCTTGTTTCTTTAAAATGGGTAGAAGAAGCACTCTCGAATCCACTTTTACAGGGAGCTGTATGCGTTTCATTTTGCATTCCTGTAAAGGTTATATAAACAGGCCTACAGGTAACAGAATGCAGTCTGATATGAGGTTTATTATTTCAGTCCAGAAATTGGGCTACTTGACATCCTGTCCTGTGGGTTGAATTACTTTGAAACGTTCTACACAAGCCCCTGAAAGCCGTGTGCGATGGACGGATGGTATAGTGAATGAGTTCCACTTATATTTAAAAGGGTTTCTGCCATTTAATAAGTGACCAAATGTAAGGTGTCTTTCACTGTAAGAGATCATGCCCAGCGGGTTTAAGGCTCAAATAAGGACGGCCATGCAGACAGAGTGAAAGAGATTTAAGTGGGACAGAAAACGAGATAGTCAAGGAAAGGGTGAGGAAAGCGAGATTAAGAAAGGGGGAACGAAAGAGAGGAAAATATAGGCCCTATATGGAAAGCAAAATGGGCGCAGAGATTGCACGTGAGAAATGGAAGCAATGGGTGGTTAAAGGGCAAGAGTGAGATGGCAGAAAGCTGAGGGTAGGGGTAGATGTGACTCGCAGGAGGAGTTGAAATGTAACTGGGAGAGAGCACTGGGACCAGACTGGGTAGAGACCGCTTTATCACACTTGCAGTGAAATGCACACCGGGATGTGCAAATTGGCTAAGCTGCAGGAGGACTCTGTGAAGTGAAGTCCAGCCCTCCGTGCTCACATAAGCTGAATGCCTCCTTTTGATGTTTTGTCAGAAGAGTTGTTTGCTGATTAGTACTTGCCTTTGGCACAGAGCACCCTCAGGGTACTGAAAAGGGAACTCTCATAGATGTGCCAGTAGTCGGGCTGTAGTGACCTGCAGCCTATGTGGGAAGTTGGTCCTAGGTGAAGTGAGGGATGCTCTTACCCTCAGCCCACACCCTGCTTTTGATTTACCTTAATGCCCCTTGCTTCGCTCTGGCCTTGTAACGAAGCTCGCCAGTGCTCTTGTGGTGTTCTGGTTCCTCACCTTTGTATTGTTCCATTTCAGTTTTTGCTTTCTTAATGGTTAAAACAAAGACCATTCAGTTGAGGAATATTGTATTAGATCGATTAAGTTTCTTGTCAGATGCTGCCTGCCTATTTGACCTGGAGGCTGGCATCTGTGCTGTAGATAAGTTGGATGTTTCCACTGTATGGCTATGTGAAATGAGTAAGCGGCTGTGATTGAGACCATCTGCCCTTCCCTTCCACACAAATCGAACAATATGAAAGCACCATCACTAAAAGCGACTTTCAAATGACAAACGGCACTCCAAAAACTGTTCAACAATCTGACCTATTTGAGGTCATTGGTGAGATGTAATTGAAAGGAAACTCTGTAAATAATGTGCCATATGGTCCTAATTCAAGCAGCCCTTTCTCTGAACCAAAAGTTATTGCCTCTCACAAACCTTAAAGTGCAGTTCATGGTAATGAGTGGAGTTTCCAGACTAAACTTTTACCCCATCTGAAATTCAGAGCCTTTTTTTGTTGTAGTTGGGTAACAGCGTATTTGGTTGAGAGAGGGATTGACACTTGGAATGTGAGATGATGAACTGGAACCTGTCAGCCAGTGGTAGGAATTGGCATACATCGTATTTGTCCAAATGCTAGAAAAGTTTTGTTCAAATAGGTACGGCTATGATGTAGCTTCTCCAAATTTGGCCCACTTTCAACTCAGTACCTTTTAGAATGGAGCCTCCTTACCTCTACTTTGCTTTGCAATAAATGCATCATTTAAACTGAAAATACTTTTTTAAAAAACGTTTTTGGGGAGTTTGGTTTATTCCTACCAAGAATATTGCAACATGTTATAATTGGGCCATACTTTCTGGATATTTCTTTTACTTCAGGCGTTTCAACGTACTGGCAATGTTGAAACTAATAAGACCTTTGGGAGCACAGAACCGGCAGAGAAAAAGACAAGTGGCGCAAGGTATCAAAAGTGCCAAAGTACTGTCTTCATTCTTCAAAAGAAGGAGATAAGCGCCCTCCCTAAGGCCAGGCAACAGGCATTCCTGAGGAAATGACACTGCCTGTGCTCATACCACAAGTTTCAAGAGGGGAGGCCTGAAGAACCCACGCACTAGAGGGCAATGATGACCAACAGGAACAAAGCACTAAAACGTGTTGGTTTGAAGACATTTCTTTATGGCCTAAATCAATGCCTGGACATGTGCGTGATCAAATTGTGATGGGAGGGCCAGAGGCATGCCACCTCCTAGTTATTCATACCGAAAAATAGGCACTTTTCTTCTTCATATGGGCTCATGGTATTACCTAACAAAGAAAGTCTCCAGGCCATGGTTGCAATATTCTATTTTTACTGATAGTCTGTTTTTGCTGTAGGCTTTTTGACCCAATGCCAAAATCAAAACTTGGTAGTGATGGCATTAAAAACTGGAAGCATGTTGGTAACTATTTGAAAATGCACGAAGGGTCTCCTGAACATGCCAAATCCAGTGGCACGTGGGTGGATGCTGAAAGGAGCCTTAAAGGACATGTTGGTATTGATTCTCTCATGCAAGATCAAATACAGGCAGAGACCAAGAGTTGGCGGGCTGTGCTTGAAAGAATTATGTCAGTTGTTGTCTTTCTGTCCAAAAATAATTTGGCATTTCGTGGCTCTTCAAACAAGTTATTTACTCCAAACAATGAACATTTCTTAGGCCTTGTTGCACTACTAGGGAAATTTGTTCCGATCATGATGGATCATTTGCATCGAGTGACCTCACAAGATATCCACAGTCACTATTGCGGGAATGTCATTCAGAATGAACTAATTAGTTTAATGGGGTCTCAAGTAAAGAATGCAATTTTACGAAGGGTGAAGGCTGCAAAATATTTATTTTATTTTGGATTGTACCACAGCTATCAGCCACACCAAACAACTGTCTTACACTGTATGAATTGTGGATATTACAGGCAAAGACATTTCTGTGGAAGGATATTTTATAGGGTATCGCCCTGGTGAAGGACTTGCAAACCTTCTGTATTCTGAAATTTCAGAATGCGGTCTAGAGATGGACAACTGCTGGGGTCAGGGGTATGATAATAGTGCAAACATGATTGGGGTAAACAAAGGAGTCCAAGCGCGAGTTCTCGAGTAATACCCCCGTGCATTTTCTAATCCACGTGGCTGCCACAGTTTAAATTTGGCGGTAGGCGATGCTTCCAAATCCTCTGTGAAATCTGTTTCTCTTTATTGTGTACTTTAGAGACTCTATAATTTGTTAACAGCTTCAACGAAATGCTGGAACATTCTCAGTGAGCATGTAAAAAATCTTCCCTTGAAAAAGGTCTGTGAAACACTATGGGAATGTAGAATTGAAAGCTTGAGAGCAGTGCAGTATCAATTTGTTGAGATACACACAGCACTCATGAGCATTGAAGAAATAGTCAATGACCCAACATTTTCCTCTGAGGCGAAGTGCCTTGTTTTACACTTGGAAGATTTCAGTTTTATTTGTACTTAAGTTGTGAGGTATGACCTATTTCAGGTGAACATTGTAAGCAAATCCAGGCAGTCCAAATAAATTGATTTGCCAGCCTGCAATGACCTGCTTAAGAACTGCATTGCCTTTGTCAAAAGTTATAGGAGTGTTGGTTTTGAGTCTGCTGTAACAACAGCAAAAGAGAGAGCCTTCCTTTTAAGGCACCCTACTTTTAAGGCAACTGAACGGCATAGGAAAAAAAGAAAATGTTTGCTTATGAGACTCAGGACGAGACCCCTGAGAATGAAGAACAACATTTTAAAGTAACCGTATTTTATACCCTGATTGACGCCATAACTACTTTGCTTGAAAGGCGCTTTTCCCAGTTGTCTGTGCACAATACAAGCTGATATTTCATGTACAACATAAAGCTCTTGCCTGGAAAAGAAGAACTGATACAACTGTGCAAGCGCCTGGAGCAATAGTTAGCAAAGGGTGGTGATAGTGCACCAGAATCTGATATAGATGGTTCCCAGTTGGCTGAGGAATTGAGACCTATCCAGCCATCGCTTTTCTATTATGCCCCTTCAAGTTTTGCAGCATATTCATCACACAAACACATTGGTTGTTTCCAAATGTGTGGGTTGCCATGAGGCTCTTCCTAACAATTCCAATTACAGTGGCAAGTGGTGAGAGGAGCTTTAGTAAATTGAAACTGATAAAGACACACTTGCATTCCACATTGGGCGAGGGAAGGCCATCAGCCCTTGCAATACTTTCTATTGAGAGTGAACTTGTTGAAAAAATTGATTATGGGGCAGCAATATATGCTTTCGCAGCAGCAAAGTCAAGGAGAGTGCCCTTAACGTAGACTAATAATTGACACAAAACTTTAAAAGTACCATATACTGTTTGTGTACTCTGCTTTGTCTGAGGAATTACTGCAAGGTTCTTGAATCATGATGTAATAAAACCGATTTCATTTGTTAAGCAGTGATTTATTGACCTTGGGTAGGAGTTACTTAACAGTGTAGTTTGGGAGTGGTGCGGGCAGGGGCGCTTTCTAGTGTTTTGCCCTGGGCACCAAATGGACTAGAAACTGCCCTGATAATAATACAGGCACAGGCTAATGATTGCAGACATGTACTGTCTCCAGCTCCTCTAGTTTCGTTAGGTCCCCCTTCACCTATTGGGACAGTCCTGCTCGCATAATGCTCAACTGCGACTGAATGGTGTTCGCTATCTTGTCCCCAAAATCCTGAAAGCATTGGCGAAGGACCTCCTGGGTGACCACTTAATCTTTTGCAGTGCCTGCCAGCGCCCCCAGATTCTCTTCTGCCCTGGGTGCCTGATCTCTGCAGATTGCTCTCCTGTGGTTTCTTCACAGACTTGGGGCAGCTTGCATGTCCTTATTTTTGGACATAGTGCGTAGGCAGGTCTGATGGGGGAGAGCCCTGCCCCGCCTTTTCTCCCTGATATTGTTTTGCATCCTTCGGACCTCTTCTGGACATTTTTTCAGGGCGTAGGAATCTCCTCCCTCCACTGCTTTGTGGGTCCGCCCTTGACTGTGTGGAGGGGTTGGAACTCCCCTCTGTGTGCATTTGAGACACTGTTTGTCCTCCTCGGGTTTCAAATGACCCTCCTCCTGGCCCTGGTGCCAGGATCACTCTGCCCTGAGCCCAACCAAATGGCCTCTCTCTACCACGGATGTAGATAGACTCTTTAGCCCTCTATTCGGCCTCATGATTGTCCTGGGGAGGTCCGGGCCCCACCGGTCACTGTCTTCTATGCGTGGTGCGCCTCTTGCTCCCTTGCTGTGCTTCTGGATGGGGGTGTGCCTGCTGAGGCACTATATGCACTATATGCAGTTCCAAAATCGAACATGTACCTCAAATGGGCCTCCAGCCGCCCCGGCTATAACACCACAGGGCTGGTCTTCTCTGCAAAGTGCTGCCTTCATAGCTTGGACAGGGGCCCTCCTGCCACGCTCCCCCACACCTCAATGTCACTTGCTCAAAGCTGGTGATCACTGCCTGCTGATCACTGCCTGCACTGGCCAGCCTCTGTCTGCTTGCACCCTTTCCTTGGGCCAGGGCGCACGCTGACCTGTGATGATTCTCCCCCCGATGGGGAGCAAGGGAGAGTCGAGCCCCTCAGAGTGGCCGCCTTCCTGCCTCCTCGCTGTGCAGCCCCTCCCGGGCCTCTTGGCCACTCTGGGTGCTCTTCTCCTCTGCACAGCTCTCAGCAGTGTGCTACAGGTTTGGCACCTCCGGGACCTCCTGATCTCTCTGATGAGACGTGCTTTGCAGGCGCGAGGCGGCTAAGTCCCGACTCGATCGTCCCGCTGCTGCTCGCCTGCAGGGGAGCTCCTGCTTTACGAATCCAGCCCCTGTGGGCCCCCAATATTGCAGGTAGCTCCTTCCTGACAGGCTCCTCCGCCGTCCGACAGCGGCTGCTTTCCACCACCCCACCCTGCAGCCGGACTGGATCCTCAGCCGTCCTGGGTCTCCCTTAGTGATTCTTCTTTCAGCTTGGCCTGCACTGGCCGTGGGCGCAGTGCCCCCGTGCCTCTGACACCGTAGAGACAAAGGCCGCACACCTGCCTCTGGTGAAGTCCCCCAGCGTTCCGGGCTGTTGCACTCCACCACTGCAGCCTACATTGATAAATCCTCGCCTGGGTTCGGCTCTTTTAATCTATCTTTATTGTTTTTGGCCTGGGGGGTGTGGGGGGAGCAGTGAGAGCTTCATTATCAAGCTGCTCTCCCCTCGGTGGCCATCTTAGAATCCCAATCACGATGCACTTTTTAATGGGTATCCATCATAGATGCCAGTACAACATGCTGTTTTTTTAATAGAAAGGATGATATGTGCTTTTATGTGGCTGCACTGGCATATTGGGGCACCCAGTCTAGCCATTCATTGCTGTGGCGTAACATGTTTTCTTTTTACTAGGATTCTATGACAAAGCAAGCATGGTGAGTGTTATTATGTGTCTAAACTGGCATTTAGGGCAGCCAGTCAAGCCATTTCTTACTGTGGCATGGCTTTTCCCACTGGGTATCAAAGGTAAAGCAAACATTATGAGCATTATTACGCATCTAGACTCACTTATATTGTGCAGTGTTTGGACATGTTTTCTTGTTGTGGCAAGACATCTATAAAGGCGCCAACAGGAGTGTGAGGCAGAGCCATGGTGGACATGTTTTATTATAGTATCATTAATGGCATTATGTTATGTGTAGTTGATTTGTACCGCATCACAGCCACTCAGGGGCAGTCTCCAGGCGCTTGTGTGGATCTGCAAAAAAGTGGGGTGGGGAGGTAGTGGGGAAAAGGGTGAGAGGATAGGTTCAGAAGCAAGAGAAACTGGTGTCTGTGAGTGTTTTGCATGTGGTCACTTGTGAGCGGCCTCGCTCATTGTAACCATATGGGTAAGATTCCATGCCTCGGGTGTGTGGTAGTGTTTTGCGTTAGTGTTAGTGTTGTGTGCACTGATATGATATTTTATTTATATCACGCTCTTACACAGGTGTTTCAGTTTCACTGGTTAGATTGTGTCCATAAGGGATTCATTCACAGGTGGTCGGCATAGTAATGGTTCCCTGTATGTTTGAGTGTGACTAGTCCAAGATCTGGGGTAGAGGCGGCAGTTATGTAGGAGGAACAGAAAGGGAAGAGGGTTAGTAAAGTCTGTCCGTTGTGGTCTCTATAGGGCGGCCCTGTGGATGCCGCTTGATGGTATTTAGCCCTTGATACTCACAAGAATTACCTACGCAAACAGCCTCTACCTAGGACTGCCAGAAAGACTCACCAAGAAACCCCAAAGGGTGTAAAATACAGTAGGTTGTCATTCTAGGTTGTCATTGTCTGTTGAATAGCCAGATTTGGAGCAGTTTCCAGAAGGTGATGTGGTCGTCTTTGGTTCTAATTACTTTGGGCATGTTGTTCCAGGTGTTAGCAATTAGACGTGAGGACGCTGTTCTGATGAATTTCCTTTTTTCGTGGTGTTTTGCCTAGGTCGTTGCTGGATTTAAGTTCCCTTCCTGGGCAATACCGGCTAATTTTGTCTTGGAGGAATTCCACTCCTTGTCTATGCAATGCTTTGTGGGCGATGCAGAGTGCTTTTGAAGTTGATGCACTTTTCTTACTGGTAACCAGTGTAGTGTTTTCAGTGCTGGTGTGGTCTCTTCTGTTTAGCCTTAGTAGGATCCTGGCTGCTGTATTTTACACCCTTTGGGGTTTCTTGGTGAGTCTTTCTGGCATTCCTAGGTAGAGGCTGTTTGCGTAGGTAATTCTTGCGAGTATCAGGAATCTGAGTAGTTTTAGGAGGAAGAAGCATTTTTTGGCGATTGCGTTGACTTGTGGTTCCTGTGATAGTCTGTTGTCCATGAGTATTCCTAGGTTGTTTACTACATTGGTAGTCTCTGTTTGCGTTCCCATGCCGATTGGCCAGTCCAATTGTAGGCTCCCTCCGTCGAACCCTGCGGGTGAGAGCGCTATTTCCGTTTTTGCGGGGTTCATTTTGAGGTTGTTCGTTTGTTATCCATGTCTGTGAGGGTTGTTATTTTGTTCCTGTGTTCTGTTTTTCACAATCGGTTGTGTCGTCTGCATAGTTGTAGGCGGTAAGTCCGCAGGATCGATTGATTTTCATCAGTGGGCACATGTAGATGTTGAAAAGTAGAGAGGAGAGGCTGGAACACTGTGGGACTCCGCAGGATATATTTTTGGTGTTTGAGGTGAACAGTGGTAGGTAGGTTCATTCAGTTTGGTTTGTTAGGAATAAGGTAATCCACTTCAGTGCGGATCCTGCATGCTACATTCCATCAATCTTTTTATTAGTGTTGCGTGGCTGATTGTGTCAAAAGCTGCTGAAATGCCCAATAGAAGGAGTGCTGATAGGGTGTCGTCTACGTTTATTTTCATGCCGTCCTATATCGATAGAAGTGCTGATTCTGTTCCTCTCATCAGTCTGAAGCCAACTTGTGATTGGTCGAGTATTCCGTTTGTTTCGATGTGTTTAAGATGGATTTTGTGGACGTGGTCCTCCAGGATCTTCGCTGGGTAGAGCTGGTTGGCTATTGGTCTGTAGTTGCTTGGGTCTGCTGCGCTTTCTGACCTTTTTTAAAAAATAAATTTAATCAGTGGTTTGATGTATGCTGATTTGAAGGAGGGCGGTACTATTCCTCTTTGGAGTGATAAATTCATTAGGTTCCGGAAACCGTGTCACTGGGGTTCTGTGGTTGAGGATTCCTTTGAAGACGTCTGGGGGTCAGGGGTCCCTTGGAGATCCTGCAAGGTTGGTGTCCTTGATCAGTGTGGCAAACGTTTCCTCTGTGATTTGTTCTAGGCAGATGAGTTTTGTTTTCATCTGTGTTTTTTCTGGTGTCTGTGGTCAAGTGGTTGCATTTGCCCCGGCTAGGTTGATGGTCTCCTGTATTGTGTCTATTTTTGCTCTCAGGTGGTTGGTGATTTTGTCTCAAAGTGTTTGTGTAGGGGTGATGGAATTTTTGCAGGTTGAATTTTGTTTTTAATCTCTGATTTTGAAGAGTTCTTTCTGTAAATTGTTTGACGATTCTATTCTTGTGGCGTAGTAGAGGTGTTTTTTTTTTTGCTTTGAGGACTGTTACTTTGTACAGTTTGAGTTGTCTTTGGTATTTTATTTGGTCTTGTCTGGTGTATTGTTCTCTCTATTTTGTTTCCATTTTGCAGTTGTTTTTTTCAGTTCTTCTGTGAACCATTTCTCTGCCAGTTATTTGGGTGTTGCTTTGAATGTTTTAGCTGGTGCTAATTGGTCAAGGGCTTTGGTGATCCAATTGTTGAGTGTGTCTTCTGTTGTATCTATGTTTGTATCAGTGGGATCTTTTCGCCTAGGTTGTCATGGTGAGTTGATAGCATGGCGGCCTTGTCCGCTAGTTTTGTTGCAAAGTTGGGGTTGTAAGAAGATGGTATGTTGATCAGGAGGAATACTATGTTGGATTGGTTGTTGAGTTCTATCTTGATCAGGAAGGATTCATAGTCTTCCATGTTGGTTGTGATTGTGCATAGTTGCAATTGCGCCTCCTCTTCAGTTTTCTCTGTTGGCATATATTTTATAATTGTCGGGTATTGCTTTGTTCGCAAATGGCTTTATAGTTGTCCGATAGCCAGGTTTCTGTAAGGATGAGCAGGTCTGTGCCTTCTTCGCTTAGGAGGTCATTGATGAGTGTTTTGCCATGGATCTAACATTGGGGAGGCTGCAGTGTAGTTTTGCTTGATTTGCCTTTCGTGTTGTTGTTAGTATTGTTTGTTCTGGCCAGTGTGTTCTTGTTTGGGTTTCCGGTCCAGGTGGGTTTTTCCCAGTTGAGTTTTTTTGGTGAGGTGGTTCTTTGTTGGTCAGTCTCTTTGTCGAGTAGACTGATGAGGTTTATGGCGGGATTGGTTAATTCTGGATGGTAAATATGGTAGCTACCCCTCTGTTCCAGTCTTGGTGATACAGGGGGTGTAGAGTGTGATGGATTTCAATTTGTTCCTTGTTCTGGTTGGGGTATTGTCCATGGTGGAGACCGGGTTGGGATGGTTTATTAGTTGTCATGTTCAGTTTGGTGTCCTGGTTGGGTCTGTATTTGTGAAGCCTGTTAGCTGTTGGTTTGTTGTTGCTGTGCTGTTTTGTTTACCACACTGTCATATGTGGACAGGTAGCAAGCATTGTAGTCTTTCTTTGCTCTGTTAATTGTATGTCTCCTTGGGCCATCTGAGATGTTTTTCAAGTTTTTTGGGGTTGTGGGATCATGGTGGTCGGTGTCTTCCTGAGTTGTTTGGGATTTCTTAATATTTCTGTTGTCTTTTTCTGGCTTCTTTGTCTTTCTTGTGGCGAGGCATAATGTGTGGGTTATGTTCCTTAGTGGGTGTCCTCTTTTGATTGGTGTTTTTCCTGGTTTTTTGGGTTTAGTCTTTGCTGTTTGTTGTATGTTGTTTCTTGTATTCATGCATCATTTAATGACTCTCTGGCGTCAGCCTCGAGTGATTTCAAAATCTTGGACGCAGTATTAGACAGAAAGCTAGCACCAGTCCTAGAAAAAATAGGGGCCCTCAAAAACTCCCTAAGCACAACCTTATGTATCATGGATGACCTATTAAGAGGCCTAAAAAAAGACATTAGGGAAATTAGTGAATTTGTTGTAGAACGCACAGGGCAAGTTGTTCCCGTGCCCATAGCAGAAGCCTCTGCAACCCAACACCCAAACTCTTTAACTAATTTACCCAGGGGTGGGACGGTGGTCCATAACCCTATAGTCGCCACTATACCAACTGTCCCTCCAATACGGCATAATGCCGCACTTTTGGATCGCACTTCTTGGAAGGGGCCTAACACTGGCTTGGGGGTTTCAGCCGTCGGTACACACAAGATCCTAAAAGACAAATGTCCCCCAGTGAGCAAGTCGTACTTAATCTCCCCCCAAAGGCTGCTCCTCTGGTGGGAGTCATTTACGGGACTCCCTCCCCTGGCCTTGGGCCAGGTGGAATCCACCCTTTCTCTCTTAAATAAGACGGCACAATGGATCAATACACGTTTGCCCGGTATGAAGGTGAACCCTAGAGGCATCCTTATAGCTAGGAGGGTGTCCTGGGTGGGGAAGGAACCAAAATGGGCTGTGGGGGACTGTGTGGTGGTGTCTATGATCGCCCCAGCCATGCTTAACTATGTAGTTGCCTCCATTAATCCAGAGTGGAGGGCCTGCAATTCTTCCTTACAAAACAGTGCCTTTTTCCCTTTAGGAACATTTTACCCGGTAAACCAACCCCCCCTAGCACTACGCACCACCACCAAAACTTTGTACCCACAAGTAGTAAGGGATGGTTTTGGGGGAGGCAGTCAGATGGTACCAATCACGCCAGTGGCCATGGTTGATCTTACAAATAGCTACAAGGTCCTGGGTGAAATCGAAGAACTAGATTGACGAGCTGCCATGGGGGAGGTGGGTTATCTAAAGGATCTATCTGAAATAGAGGGTGCATGGGGGGAAAACCATTTTCAAAATGAACGGGCGCCATCTCAAACATCCATGTCCTTCTTATCTTGGAATATAGCAGGCGCTGAGTCCAAGATCTCACATAGGGAGATAATTGCCACTATGAGTGAATATGACATCATGTTCCTTCAGGAGACGTGGGCACTTTCTCCATTATGTTTAGATGGTTATGTCTACGTATGTGTCCCAGCTGAAAAAGGTAGACGTGGACGATGTTTTGGTGGCCTGGCGATCTTGGTAAAGGCATCCCTAGCCTTAAAGTTGACGGTGAGAGAAACCAAGAATGGGTATGTGCAATGTATTACTGCACGTCCTCCCAGTGGCCGTCCTTTACTCCTGGTCAATTTTTATAATAGTTCACATATTACGAACCAAGGGTGTTCAGGTGTGCTGAGAGACTTGATGGAAGCACACGGTAGTGACAATGAGAACCGGGGTCCTTTGTTAATACTGGCCAGTGATTTTAATGCGAATTTGGGTCTAGGGGAGTTGTCTACAAATGTAGACCCTGGAGAGGAATTTGCTTATGGAGTAGCCCCTGCACAAATGGAGGATGAAAGAATGTGTGCAAGGGGTTTACAGTTTGCTGAGTGGTTTTTTGAGTGGGGGGTTCGGTCTCTAAACGGCCGTGTAGGCAATGACCGGCCCGGGAGGCCAACCTTTGTGGGCACACAGGGATCCTCCACGATTGACTATTTTTGTCTTCACGTAAGAGATTGGCATCTAATTAAGGAGTTTGAGGTCCTTAAGAATTTATGCAGTGACCACCACGCATTGCGGTTGGTCTTGGGAATTGTCTCACCAATGGTCTCAGCGGTTAACTTTTCACACTTGGACCATTGCGGTCTCAATCCCCTGTGTAAACGGAGAATAAAATGGGCTAAATTGGACCCTGTGGACATACAGTCTTCCATATGCAAAGTGAACAGTGAGGAATTCATGCTTATTCTATCAATTGGACATCCCCCAGGTTGCATAATCTTAGCCTCACAGAAAATTTGGGATACTATGTCGAATATCTTCCAAAGGGATTTCAAAACGGGGAGAAAGAAATTGGAAACATGGTTTGACGAATCTTGTCGGTCAACACAGAAAAACCTTAAAACTATCCTGGGTGCAAGAGATAGTACCCGGCGGGACATAATTGCCGCTAGGACGCATTATAAATGCGCCCTTGCCACTAGGAAGTCCAACCTAGATGAGCAAGCCTGGGAGGAACTACTCCAGGCTGTACAGTCACGAGATTCCAAAACATTTTGGTAATTTGTGGCAAATGGGCCACCCCATAAAAGATTGAAAACATATAAGGAGAACACTGTAAGTGCTCTGGCTTGGTCTGATCACTTTAGCTCCCTATACAAAGCTCCTCCCTCTTCTTGCTATGATGGTCCACGTGGCTCTTCCTTGTGTTTTACAATTCAAGAGGTAGAGCTGGCCATAAGTAAGCAACTCCCCAATCGTGCTCCGGGCCAGATGCTATTCCTGCTGATATTTTTTGTATGGAGGTGGACCTTTGGGCCCCTTTATTGACCAAGTCCTTTAACGCATATTTAGAACTGGGCACCTATCCGGCAACATGGGGTCAGGCTATAATCTTCCCCATTTTCAAGAAGGGTGATCCTGGTAGCCCTTTTTCTTATCGTCCAATTTCCCTCTTGGATACCTCATTTAAAATTTTTGGTAGGGTGGTTTTGGCACGGCTCGAACAGTGGATTTCTGACTCGGGGGTTCTCACAGAGACCCAATATGGTTTCCGCCCAGGCCTGGGAACCAGGGACCAGACTCTGAATTTATATTTGGTGGGTGCTTCATCAATATATGTTAGGGGCGAGCCTCTATACTTGGCCTTCATGGACCTAAGCACCGCATTCGATAAAGTGGACAGGGCGATGCTCTGGGCCGTGCTCAGGTCCATGGGTTGCCCGGAAGATCTGGTCAAGGTGCTCCAAATAATACATGAAAACACATCCGCTTGTGTGAGATTTGGTGACCAGGGACAGTGTACAGCCTTTTTCGAGACCTTTTTGGGTGTACGCCAGGGTTGTGTTGTGGCACCAGCGCTTTTTGCATTGTATATAAACGGTGTATACCAGGCCCTCGTTAACTCTAATGTAGATTTCATTAGAATAGGAGGTGTTCCCCTACCTGTCCTAGGCTACGCCGATGACATGGTTCTTATAGCGCGTACCCCTATAGCCTTACAACGTCTGGTGGATGTTTACACTGAATTTATGGCCACTCACAAACTCTCAGTAAACTCCAAAAAATCTGCCGTCATGGCTTGCAGGAGAACAGGCGTCAGATCCCTTAAGATGCGGAGGATATTGAGTGGTGGAGAACCCATTCCCAGGGTTACTAGTTTTGTATATTTGAGAATCAGCTTTACTGGGAACTGGCGAGGGTTTGGTACGTGGACAAACAATATACGAGGATGAGACAGGCCTTGGGTGGCATATCCCGTTTTCAAAATGACTGTTTAGGGCATCCACTCAAGCTTATCCTTGAAGTGTACAGGGCACAAACCAAAACAGCCACTAACTATGGGGCTGCACTGTGGGGCATTGAAAAGATTCCAAGCATCGAAAAAGTTGAGAATAGTTTCTTAAAAAAACTACTTGGGCTCCCGCAGTCAGCCCCAAATTATGGCACCCATTTGGATTTAGGGTGCCCCCATATTGGTGATGAATGGTTACTGGCCCCCCTTGCGCATTGGTTGGCGTTATGGCCAAATCAGAAAGCCATTCTTTCACATAAATCATAACTGCATTGGTAAGAAGCCCGGCCGCCAAGAAAATACCGTGGCTCATTTACATTGAGAAATGTGTGAATCAGTTAAACTGTGCGAGCCTCATCTGCCCTCCAGCCTTTTTGACTCCGAGTGTTGTAAGGGCCCACAAGCAATTGCATAAATCCATCCTTGAGTCAAACAGAGAGTCTGTTGCACTAGGCACTTGTGCTAATAGAAGGCATGTTGTTTTAACCATCGCAGACACTATCCAGCCATACTTGTTATTTAGTAACAAACCTTATGACCGTTGGGCACTTACAAGAGCACGGTTTGACTGTTTATGGTTGGGGGCCCGCACAAAAAACTGGTCTCACAATGCTCAACCGCAGGCTTGTCCTTGCTGTCAGTACCCCGTGGAGGACCTTTTGCACTTTGTGTTGTTTTGTCCAACATATATGGACTTAAGGAGGAAAACACTTTTGCCACTATTGAGGTCAGCTGGATTGTCCCAAGCCAGACCAGCCCGTTGCTATTTACTCTCAGCTGCCACGTTGCCAGTGGCATGGGGCTCGGTGGACTATTTGAGAAAGGCCTGGCACAGGAGAACTAAAATCATCTCTCAAAATTAGACCGAACATTGACAATCTAACGACTACTCAGGCATTCCCTTGGAGGATATTAATTGCCATTCACACATGCACTTTTAAAGTTTTGCCATTTTTTATCTAATGTGTTTTTTTACTATGTCATGTATTTTGTATTGTATTTTATCTTGTATTGTTGTTTATGGAAATTTGTTTCCGAATAAACGTATTGATTGATTGTATTTGATAGGTTGTGCGTAGTTGAGGCCTTGGTTGATGGGACTTTGTGGTTCCTTTTGTTTATTGCTTCTTTTTTATTTATTTTTTTTTTTGGGATCCTAGAGGTACTTTTGGTTATGGTTGTTACTGGCATATATTGGTGCAGTCATGTTAGGGAGAATTCGCATGTCTGTGTTAATTCCCTTCAACCTTCGAGACCCGCAGCTCTTTTGCTGTACTGTAGGACTTTTTAATTTTAACCCTGGAGTGAGTGAGACACTTTTCCCAGTCCCTCATGTGTTTTGACCTGAATTGGATAATGCGTTTTCACTGTTTTGGGAGTCTGACAAACTCCATAGGCATCTACTTTTTGTAAGGTGACACACAGCACCTTCAGTGCCGTGCTCCTGAGAAATCCTTTAGATTTCTCATAAGGTTTAACATACCTTTTCTTGTGTGAACTACTGTTCCCAAGAATATTAAAGTGAAATTGACTTTTACCCTTTTCTCTTTGTGGGTCCAGCACACACCATCTTATGTGGACTGCTGGGGGGAGGGGTTACCTAGTACCCCCTTATCCTACATTCTCATGTAACATTTTTATGTTACCCTACCTACTTTAAATGGCTGGTGGCAGTGGTTTACTTTTCCTACCATTGTGCTTTTCTACCGCAGGATGAACCCTCAGCTGCAGTATAGCACCAATGGGTGACCATTTTATCAAAATGGCCCGTCTTCTTTTTTCAACATTTTCTGTTTTTGAGGTCTGATTGGCTGGCTGTCCTTTCAGGACATCCACCCTGCTGTGTGATTGACAGCCTAAGCTGTTCATGAATGGGAGAAACCTGCTTAAAAGGCCAGTGTTTTCGGACTAGAGGAAGAATCGACCACTGGGAGAAACACCCGCCTAAGAAACCGTAAACGAAGCTTGCTGCATCCTCCTGGACCTTTGAATTGCCCAGTGAAGCCCTGCTGCTGTGCTGAAACTCCTTTTTCAATTTGACAGAGAAGCTCCGGAATGGACGACTTTCTCCTTGGGCTAGTGGGACCAACTAACCCAGAGACAAACTCCACTGGACCATCTTCCCTGTCTGGCTGTACTTCATTGCTGCAAGGACTGAGTGCTAGGGGTTGAGTAAGCCATAGTCGAGTGAAACGTCTGAATTCTGACTATAAGCTCCAGAAGTCTCCTAAGAACCCTCCAGAAGCAGGACGACCAGAGCTCGAGTCCCCTCACCAGAGTGCAGGACCCAAGGAGTGAAGGAAGCCCAACCGGTATCCGAGATTCGCAACGGTGCTGTTTACTAAGCACTGAAACTGCAAAGTGTCGCTGATTTGAAAAGACCCCGTAGCTGCCGCCGACCACCCAAGTATCACAGGAGCCCTAAAGATGTCTTCCCTCTTGTCTCCACGACTGAGGCTCAACAACACTGGGTCTGCATCGCTGTAGCAGGACAGAGGCCAGCTGGACCACTCTTGTTCAAACCAGAGGTACTGTTTAGACTTTGGGTACTTACCTCACTGTCTTGTAGCCGTGCTTTTCTCAGTTGGGAATTGCAGTGGCTTACTTTTAGAGTTGATTCCAACTCTGTTTTCACAGACTTAACAGCTTGTGACTGTTAAGACGGATTTCTGAACTCTGTCCTGGTGGCGCAGAAGTTCAGAAGGCCAACCTAATTACTTGGAACAGGGTAACCTCTGGACGAGCCAGACCAATCAAGGTAGCGATCGCGGCGGTCAAGACTAGGTCCCAAGAGGGGTGAGGGTGACTGAAAGCCCGCAATGAACACACAAAGCAAGATCACTTACAAACTACTCCAAACAGTTGTTATATTAAAAATATATACACATTTATTTCAAGGCCTTTAAAACAATGACCGTAGCGTGAAAATCACAATATAACGATAGTAAACCAACACATACCATATCAACACAATATATATACAAATACAACAAGTCTCAAGTGTTATATGCACGAAATGTGTAGTCCACCTAAAAGGGAGGGAAAACAGGCAGTGCGCAATAATGCTTAGACCCAGTTCGCCTTCAGAGGCACCTAACTAGATGGAAGTCCGAGCCCTGCGAAGAGTGGAGCCTTGTGCTCAAAAGTACCTGCACGCGCTGGTGCCAACGGGCAAAAGGAGAAGCTCTTCGAGGGAAATCAGACAGTTCAGTTTAGTGCACAAAAGAAGAAGAACAAGTTCCGCGACTCAAGCGCAGCCTCCACAGTGGGCAGAAGCAGAGCGCGAGTACGGAAAAGGGTGCTGTTTGACACAGCGGGTAAAAGCAATGGGCTCCTGCAGGAGGGAGACCAGATCCTAGCTATGCTACTCACCGGTCCCCGATGCAAGCAGACCCAGGCTTCTCCGCGTTCGTTTCAGTAGCTGGCAGGTTCAGAAGAGCAGGGAACGCCTCGTCGTCGTGTTGAGTAAAAAGACGTCCCAATCGAAGAAACCCGCACAGTTTGTTACCACAGCAGGGCAACGAAGCGGCCGTGTGTATCTGAGCCAAATGTACACTACTCACTTCAGACCTGGGAACGCCAAGTGTACGAAGCGTGTGAGAGTGACAAGGACTCGAAATACTACACAACCTGGCGGCGGTTATAGAGCAAGACTCCCATGTAAGCTGGTCAGTCAGCTGGATGGCCCAGAGACGCTTCCGAAGGCTTACTGGCAGGAGATGGTGAAGATGCCGAGAATAGCTGTTCCCGCTATTCCAAGGGTCGAAGTACCAGTACAGGCCTTCTGGTTCGATCAAAGGTGAAAAGGGTTTCACAAGGCGACAGCAGTGCAGAGGAGAAGTCCTTCAGCGGGTCACCAGCGATTCCTCGGTCCAGCCTCTTGGTTGCAGGATACTTGGCTCCTGTATTCCTTCGTTCGTGAGAACTCGGGAGATCGACATGGTAGTGGTGTTTCCAGCCCCCTCTTATCCACGGTTCCCTTCGCGCCTAAACGGAGGGGACCCAATGGGAGATCCGCTCATCAACACTCACACCATTCGTGGACCAATCACGGACCACGGTGGTCCCAGGCATTCACACCACCCTAGACTCTCTGGCACCCAGGATGTGTATTGGGACCAGACATCCCAGCCCACATCCTGGAGGCACACACAAGACATGTAGAAGCCCACCAAAGCATCCGTGTTTCGCGGGAAAGTACATGCCCAAATAAGGAAGGCCCCGGGTCGGCTCGACCTGGGGAAGGTGAAGGGAGCAAGACGGTCAGTGGACAGGACAAAGGAGCCTCGTGGTCTGGCCATTTTGGGAGCCAGGCCACCATTTAGGGTTAAGCGCGGAAACCGCGCTTAGAACGCCAAAAGGAGCTCAAAACACAAGAAACGATCGCTGCCACCATTCCCGTCCCTGAATCACTTGCACCGATCAGATACAATCCTAAACGAGTATCTAGGGCCTGTAGAAGGCTAGAGACCCAAGAGAGCTGTAACTTAGCTTACAGTGCCCTCTTGTGTCATGTTGCACGAAAGCCGCAACATGATAAAAGAAACTACGGGAAACAGCGTTCCCCGGTACTGACTGTCTTAAGGGCATGTCAGTTTCCCCTTAAGAAAGGAGCGAAAGCCCAGAGGAGTGCGGCAGAAGGCTGCACTTCTCTGGCAAAGTCGAGAACAAGGTGAAAAACAACAGCAAAAAGTTTAGGGGTTGCCACATGGAAGGAAAATTACCTACAATTACGAAATCTTTCCTAACAGTGACCCTACAAGTGATTTTGTAACAAACTCTCTAACTTTGTGCAATTTTGATTCTAGGAAGTGCCTCAGCTCCGTAGACTGTTTCAAATTGACTTTGGCTGTCCTGGCTCCCTGCAGACTCTTCTAGTCCATTGACTTTGATATTGTTTGTCTCTCATAGGTGGTAACTTGTTTTAGACCGTTACTGCTGGGAAGGGCTTGTCTAGATTTCATTGGAATATTTAGTTGTCCTCACATATACTAAGAACATATTTAACCTTTTTCCTTCCTTAAACCTTTCCTTTCTGCAACCTCAGAATCTGATTGAAGTCGCCCCAGGGTGTAGGAATTGTGTAAGAAGCATTTCCAAAGATTACTTGCTCTGATTCTGAAAAGTAATGTTAAAGTATATTAACATTGTTACATGAATTGTCTTTCTGAAGAACGCTTATTTAAAAATGGATGTTAATTAAATAAATAACTATTTTATAACTGAAACCTTGAGTGTAAGTCTTACTTGGCTACTTGTATTTACGTATTTCATTTGTACAGCTCACATTTATCCCTCCTTGAAATAGGCCTGGCTGCTCGGTCACACTACCAACCTGTGTAGTACAGACCGATTACCAAAAGGTGGGTGACCTAATACCAAGCAGATAAGTGTTGTGTAGTCTCACACAGTGGGAATACACCAATTCTTATCTAACAAGTCAGCATGATAATGTATTGATTTTGAGGGTGCTGGGTTCCTGCTTTTGACTGGGATGGCAAAGGATTCTCACCCAGGGGTGCATGCTATGTTTAGGCCTCTTTCTTCAACGTTGGCCCAACATAGTCTCAGGCTTCACCCATGCCACATTGGGGATTGTGGGGGCACTCAGTGACTGCTATTGACTTGGATGGCAAAGGATTCCCACGCAGGGGGGGGGGAGTATGCTATGTTTAGGCCTCTGGCTTCCACTTTGGCCCAACATAGTCTCAAGCTTTACTCTAGCCAAATTGGGGTGTCATTCATCATAAGTACAACTAAGCAAAAGCAGAATGGCGATCTGTATTGGTCCGAATATCATCCTGCAAACTGGTGTTCTGAAGTAATCGGTAAGTCATCCCCAAATCATCAAGAACAAACCTGTTTCATGGCAATGCTCTTGAAGTAATTGGCAGGTCATCCCAGAATCGGCTCCAAATCATCAGGGACAAACGTGCAATCTCGAAGTGATCAGCAAGTCATCCTAAAAGCATCAGGAACAAAGAGTTTTCTAAAATAGGGATGATGTTAGCATATTCGTTGTCATCCTAAACTCATTCCCAAATCATCCACCATTCTGAGATATTTTCTGATGACTTTAACAGCGTGATGACATCTGATGATGTGGAACTGACTTCTAGTGTAGTTGGATGATCATCAGATGACCCCAGGATGGTCTCTAAAGTCATCCTTTTAGACCAGGGGGTCCATGGGCGGTTGTGGTCAATAGATAATTGGACATCATAGGTGGATAGGTGATGAACTGGAATGAGTTTGCATGATTAATGGATCGGCTTCGGCAGCTTGGGTGATTGACCCATGGGGACTTGTGATGCCTTAGGGCTTAGGCTATTGTTTCTCAAGACAGTGGGGTGCTTGGCATGCAGATCATGGAAATACCAGGCATATCTCTCCAATTTAGTCGACATGTGAGGGTGAAATGGTTGACTAGTGTTTGCGTTTTGGGATTTTATTGTAATGTGCTGTCTTTCTAAACATGTTAATGTATTTCAGGTTATGTTTATCCCCGTTGTATTGTCTTGTAAAAGGTTATTTCGCACCATAAACGCCATTAAAAGAACAGTGGATTGAGAGGGGCTGGAGCAATGGCTGGTTGGTCAAACTGTTTGGATGACAACTGCCCTTGGCATAACGTGCCAGTTGCTAACATCTGCAGATTCGATTTAGTAGTTGTATTCATTTTTGGTTTTAGACAACGTGGAGCAATTGATTTTTTTTCTTTTCTTTAAATTGGCTATTCTTGGGCCTTTGTGGTCTTGTGCAGAAGGGATGTGACCTAGCAGTTCCGGTTGGACTACCCCTTTTGGGATGGGACCAAGCCTGATGTACATATGGTCTTTCCCCTTTCTGTAATGGCTCTCCAGGCTAAAGAACAATGGTTTGCAGGGCTGCCCAGAGGTTAATATTAATTCTAAACCTTCCAGCCATCACCTTTTTGTTTTACCTTGGTAGGTGTTAGGTTGATACGTGTCTTGCACTCAATTATTTGACTGACTAGTTCTCTGGTTCTTTTGTTGCTTGATGTTGGCATTTCTCTGGCTGATTGGATGAGTTGGCAAGCGAAGAACGGTGGTCTGGAGGGTTGCCCAGAGCATTGCCAGTGGTTAAGATTAATTATAAACCTTCCAGCCATCACCTCTTTGTTTTTGCTTTGTCACCCTGAGTGGGACGGGTATGCCCAGACGTGGGCCCCGTGCCTGCTGGGCCTAGAGACCCAAGCTACTCCTCACTGATGAGCCCCAACAAGGGCGAAACATGTTTGGGGATGCTTGTGGTCTCGTGCAGAAGGGATGGGGCCTAGCAGTTCGGGCTGGACTGCCCCTTTTGGGGTGGGGCCAACCCTGATTTGCACATGGTCTTTCCCCTTCTGTAATGGCTTGGCAGGCGAAGAACGGTGGTCTGGAGGGTTGCCCAGAGCATTGCCAGGGGTTAAGATTCATTCTAAACCTTCCAGCCATCACCTCTTTGTTTTTGATTGGAATATGACATTGACGTTCAGGTAGATTGCTGTATTGGTTGGCATTTCTCAAACAAATTTCTATATAGCATTGGAAACGTGCATATTAAGGCAATGGCAGTACTAATTCTCTGATATAAGTCTGAGATTGGTAGTTCTTTAGCTGATGAGCCTTTGGCGTTGCATGGGCTGATGAACCCCTACTGTTGACGATTTATGGGTTGTCATTTTGATATTTACCCTTCCCTGGCTGTTGGTGTCTGTTGCATTGGTTGTTTTTGGTTTCATGATGCATTGTTGTGGCAGTTCTTGAGCTGGTGGCTATGTGATATTGAAGATTCTCCACAGTTCTTGAGCTATGCTGTTCTTATGGTAGCTGACCGTGGTCTTGTTGGATGGATAAGCATCTAGACTGAATGGAATACTTGTATAAAGCACTCCTGCAAATTGAATAATTTGGTCGACAGCCATTGGTAGTTGAATAGATTACATGCTGGCTTTTCTGACGGTGCTGGCCACATGCCATTGAGTTTGTGTGCACATGATATTGGGGACCTTTTGGCCCATGGGCATCTTGGTTTGGCGGTTCTCGGGGATCGGTAGATTTTGGGACGAAGTGTTCTGCTGTAGGCTTTGCTTACGCTGGTGACTGCCTAGTATTGGCAGTAATGGGATTGATGGATGTTATCTGTTCTTGGTTTGACTATTTCTTGTTGGTTCTTATGCTGATGAAGTATGGCTTTTCTCTTTATGGGCTGATATCTCCTGACAGTTGCAGTCCGTTGACTGATGGCCACCTACTATTACCTGGTTTTGGGAGTGTGGGGTCCTCTGATGTAAGTTCTTGCACTAAAAAGCATTTGCTGCATTGATTCAGGCATGGCTACCTCAAGTTGGCTGATATCTGTATGCCATTGGCAGTTAACGGTCTGTCCCAGTTTGGCAGTTTTTAGGTTCATCAGTTTTGCATTTGATGTTATTTGGCCGATGGTCACCATGCACTGTTTTTGTGATGAGCTTGTTGTCATTGACAGTTCCTGATATGTTGGCTGTTTTGAGTTTTCGGGCGGATGGGGTTTGGAACTTGCAGTTTTAGCGTTGTTGAACCTTTGAGAACAGTCCATTGACATTTCTGGCCTATGGAATGTTGTGGTCTTTGCTAGATTTTTAGACAAATCATCATATACTATATAATAAAGGGCTAGATGTATGTTTGTCTGAAGCCGTCCTGACCGCTTCGCCTGTTATGACTGCTATAGGTAGTTGTTGCCTTATGCATAAAACAATAATAGTTAATCTTCCAGGCAAACAAAATGTGTATTTCAACATTGATAGCATACAATTGGCTGCAGGAAAGGCCGAAGACAGGGACAACACTTTAACAGCATACTTCAAGTTGCATACACTAAGAAAATATATACATTTAAAAAAAACATGAACAGAAATTCATTTGATGAAGCACTATTTCTCTAACGAAATAAAGTACTTTTTTCAATGTACTTATGTATTATGCAATTATTCATATATTTCTTGGTGTGTATTCTATCAATAAAAATCTTCATGTACGTTTTAAACTTTGACTTCAATTTACTTTATTTTATGATCTCATGACTACTTCGAATCATGCCGCATGTCAATTGTATTTCTCTGACATCCCTCAACATTATGTATTTGAGTTCAAAACCCATAAGTGTGGGGAGCCGATAAAACAATTGGCTGTATGTACTATGTTGACCTTTCAACGGATTCTGTGAGATTTAGTTTGAGGTTACTACTCCTCCACGTAAAAGGAGCAAGATCCTGTACACATTTCATTTTCTATTAGCATAAATTCCGTTAAAATATACCACATAATGTATTTACACTCTGAAAATGTCTTCCTTTACGCGCATTAGCCTGTGTACACAGGCTTTTCCACTAGTGTGGAATACGAAGTTGGTGAGCTGATTAGAATATTTGTTGAAAGTTATCTGGATGAAAAACATTAGCAGTTCTAAACCGTATGGATGCTTGGCTATGACAGTTTGGGAGCTAACAAGCACTTGAGATTTGCAGCAACTTCATTGATTGGCGCTTGACAGTGGGGTTTATGCCTTTGGCTGATAGGTGCATGGCATTAGTGGTTGCATGGCGTTTGTTTTGTTTGTTGCCCTGTCATTGGGCTCTTGTGATGTTGGACTGTTGAGTGCCTTGGTCATGCTGGTCATAGGATGGTTTTAGTTCTGAAACTCCGTGTCATTCGTGGTTCTTAAGCTGATGAATGTCTTGTGTTAGTAGATCTCTGGTAGACAAGCCTCTAGTTATGGCATTTCTCGTGCTGATGAGCATTACAAGTATGCAGCTCTCGGGCTGTTCAACAAATTAGTGGTCCTTGCCTAATCAACGTCGCAGGTTCTCACTTTTTGAGTTGAAGAGCTTCTGACGTTTTGGGTATTGTTGTACTCAGTAGTACCTGCAGTTTTTGTGGAGATTATTTATTTTATTTTTCGTTATATACATTGTGTGTTATTTGAACTTGTTTTATTTCTCTAGGTGCCAATAACCGCTTTTATCACTCAACCCGTGGTGCTCATTCTGTTAACCTCAGTAGGGCAAGGATCTGAGTGGACACCAGGATTCAGGTTTCACAATTATGTGCATTTGATTTACTACTCCACTGAGCAATCTTAATTTTAGTGTATTTTCTTTTTTTACTTCTAACAACAAAGCAACAGATATCACATTACACCCTAGAGTCAAGTTGTGGCCTTTCTTATTCTAGTAGCAGCAATACAAAGTACAAGTCAAAGACCACAATAGAGTGGGAGAGTTATGTCCTCTTTTTCCAGTTCTTTGAGGTTAGAAGCATGTCATTGATATTGGCACATTGCTTCTTTATTCTAGGCAGATGCAAAACCTGTGGTGTTAATTGGTGCAGGTCGGAAGCACCCGGTTCCTGTGTGCCAACCTACATTCCATGGGTTAAGCGATTGGCAGAAGGGCGCTATACAAGAGCACATGCATTGCATTATTTTGTACACAGTAAGTTCACCAGACCTCCCAAATTCTTAAAAATCCCACTAGACCCGCAGAGCGAGTTCCTTGGTTTAAATACTCAACCTAAGAGAAATGCACTCACTCCATGTTGAAGGGTAACAAATATTTAGCAGTGCGTTCTGTAAAATGTTGCATGTCACCATAAACACAATCTATATTTGGTGCAATGCTGCCACCCAAAGTCCAGTAGGGCACAGTGAAACCTTTTCACTGCAATCAAAGTTTATTTGCAGTGAATGTCAACCATGTTTCAAACTGCCTATACTCTATCAAGGATGAGTACCATGCAAATGGTACCTGCCAATCAATCAATTCTTCTCGCCAATGAGTTTGCAAGTACATTTTGTGTGCCCTGTGCACTCCAACCTTGCCAGCACGTGTGAGCATTTGGCAAAAGCACTTGTCAAGCTGATTAGGATTCTTGCATTGTCAGTTATAGTGCTGATCTCAACAGTTCTCAGGTCAGCAATGCAGTGCCGTTACATTCTCAGGGTGCTTGCCACCGTTTGTTGGCAGTTATTAAGCTGATAAATTGTTTGGTAGTGGTGATTTCAGTTCATTGGCTAATGAGTGGTATCTTTCTTGCTTAAATGCTTCCAGCAGCAGTTATGTGATGTGCATTTGTTAGTTGGAAGTTGCCTGGATGATTGACATGTAGTTCCTGGTTTACTAAGCATATCGCATTGGCAGTTCATGTGTTGATCAACATGTGTTGATAGTCATTTTACTAATGACTGTATGCTACTAGCAGTTGGCAGGCAAATCTGCATTTGGCTATGGCAGTTATTTGATAACTATCTAAGTTGTCTCCAATTGCTGATGAAACGCATTTAGAAAGTAGTGGAGCCAGCTTGGAGAAAGTATTGGGTTGGTAAAGTTTGATGGGGCGTGGCATAGATGGCATGTTCACCACTCACCTCCCTCCTCCCCTCAGACCTCATTCTATGTGATCTCTCAGCAACTCCTGTTACGGTGGACCTCAAACCTCCCTCAAACCTGATACTACTTTTGCTTCAAAGACCCTACAGTCGACTGGGCGGCCTCTTCTCTCAGCAACCGCTCTCACTTTACTAGAACTCCGGTCCACCCCCTCTATGGGGGTCCCAAGGATTTGTCCTCAGCTGACTCTCTTCACCTCCCCCCTAAACTAATCACATTATTTGGCTTTCACTACCAGCTCTTTTCTGAAGATGTTCACGTACTCTTCTAATTCCCTCCTTGACTCTCTTCTCTGAGCCCATCATAAGCTGTTTTACAGCAATCGTTCACTGGTTGTCCTTACAATGCTTAATTCACCAATACTGAAATCCTCTTTCTCCCTGACTTAAATGCTGCCCCCACTGTACCATCTCCTTTTCTCCTGGACAACCTCAACCCATAGCCCAAAGCTCACAACCATGGGGGTCCACTTTGATAGTGACCTAGTATTCCAAACGGAGCTCAATGTTTGTACACTCTTGGCATGCAAGAAATTGTATGTTTGTGTGTGCGTGTGGACAATTGGACTGTGTGTGAGTGACTTTTTATGCCTGGCTAGCAGCTTGCAACTTGACATTTTTGCCCCTGCTCCAAAAGTTAATTATAACTACTGCCACTGCAGCCAGGGTTAACTTAAGTAGCATAAGGAACATTCTGCCCACCACACCTAACATTCTGCCAAGCCCTGATCTCTACCTTTTGTGCTTAGCAAATTGGGCTGCTTGTGTTCCTCTACCCCACAACCGTTCTGTCCATGGCCCTCCTCCTGCCTTCTAGTTGCCCCCTCTACTGGATTGCCCCTTGCCATTAGATTCGATCCATCTATGGAACTAGTGAAATCCTGACTGAAGCTTCAGCTTCTAGACAAAGAAGGGGCACTGCCCCTCACCACACCCTTTCAGTTGATCAACTGACCCCCGCACACCCCTTCGACCTATGCCATTCATTGGTATAATAATGTAAATTATCTTTTTTTAAAATATTATTTGTTTATGGTTACAAAAGTTAGTACGCAATTAAAATACATAAAATGCATGTAAGCATAGATCCTAAATGTCTAACATTATTCAGTAAACAAATTCTACATTCAATAAACAAAACAACGCACAGCATCTTGTAAACAAACTATTTACACAATCATGCTCAGTCACATTATTGGACTACCACCTCTTAAATGATCAAGGATGATAATAAATGTCAGAATGTTTCAATGAAAAAACATTTATCTACATAATAACAGGCAAATTAAATATTTAGTTCTTATTCCAGAAGCGACTATCTTAACTCACAGTAGGCGCATTTCATTCTACATCTAGTGGAAGTATCCAATTGATCAAGATTACAATCCACAATGCGTCTTCAAATATCTGAGGACTGTTAGTTGAAGCTTAGTTCGATTCCAATGTAACATTTCTAACCACAACAAAGTCAGATCCGCACACTCGGTGTTGGGCACAAATTGTGAAAAACAGTTAATTCGTTCTGCCGTTAGACTATCACATTCTGTCAAAATGTGTTTTAGAGTTTCAGCAGTAACCTCATTTTTGTAATATCTGCATAAGTGAACGCAATCGGTGACACCTGACTTGATGGCTATTATTTCGCCTGTAGCGAGGACATTGAAGCGAAACCGCATGAAGTCTTGACTCAACGATCTACCTGGAAATTTGGGTAGATATGATTCAGTGACACCCATTTTTTAAAAATTTGGGACGAGTTGTTTGTATAGTTTCTTATTCAGTACTTCTGTTACTGTGGAGTTCCGATACCCAATGGAGGAGCAGACTTTTAACCTTCATGGGGTTGGACATCAGTGACTCACAAAATACCCCCACTTTATCGAAGGATTCAAGAGCTTCCCTTTCCATGTCCAGAAGAAACTTTGAGGAAACCTTGCCATTCAGGAATCTGCTTCCCATAATTCCATATAGATTGGTATTGTTACCTGAAAGCAATTTCCTGTACAGCCCAAGCCTACGCCATTCAATTGTACTTTGGATGGAGAAAAGCCCCAATTCTTAGCGGATTGCTGCAGAAGGCACGCACTTGGGCAGACATCTGACCATAGATTTTAGGATGCTTGCCATCGGCAATTTCTTCCCTACACCAAAATGGTGCAAACCATAACTGAACGGTGCCACAATTTTATTTCTGTACATGCGTATGCACAGTAACAAAGTGAATTTCCCATACTTGTTGTCAATTTTCTACAACTGACACAAAAGAGGGCTAATAACAAGATAATCACAATAATTTGCCTTTTTTTTTATCTTCAAAAATAGGGTAACCCAAATATCTAATAGCATGGCACACTGGAAGATTTACTTTATCTAGGAACCAGAAATATTTATTAGGACTTTTCATCATCAATATGTTTATTCGGAAACACATTTTCCATAAACAACAATGCAAGATAAAATACAATACAAAATACATGCCATAAGGATAAAAACTCATTAGATAAAATGACAATATTTAAAAAGTGCGAGTGTGTATGCCGCTATCCTCTGAGGGGATGCCTGGGTAATCATTAAATTATCAGTGTTCAGTCAGTTTTTGAGAGATGATTTTGGTTCTCCGATGCCAGGCCTTTCTTAAATAGTCCACTGAGCCCCAAGCCACGGGCAGTGTGGCAGCTGAAAGTAGATGGCAGAGGGCCGGCCTGGCTTGAGACATTCCAGCCGACCTCAGTAATGGCAAGAGTGTTTTCCTCCTTAAGTCCATATATGTTGGGCAAAACAGCACAAAATGCAAAAGGTCCTCCACAGGGCACTGACAACAAGGACAAGCCCCAGATTGAACATTGTGAGAACATTTTTTAGTTCGGGCCCCCAGCCATAGACAGTCAAATCGCGCTCTTGTAAGTGCCCAGCGGTCATAAGGTTTATTACTATGTAACAAATACGGCTGAATAGTGTCTGCATTGGCTAGAACAACATGCCTTCTATTTGCACTAATGCAGAGGACTCTGTTTGGTTCAAGGATGGATTTAAACAATTGCTTGTGGGCCCTCACAACACACAGAGTCAAACATGCTGGAGGACAGATGAGGCTAGCACAATTTAACTGGCTCGTGCATTTCTGAATATAAATGAGCCACTGTATTTGTGTTTTTTTTTTTGCAGCCGGGCTTCTCACCAGTGCTATTAAGATTTTATGTGAAAGGACGGCTTTCTGGTTTGACCATAACGTCAGCCAATGCACAAGGGGGCCCATAGCCATTGATCACCAATGTGAGGGCACCCAAATGGGTGCCATAATTTGGCACTTACTGCGGTAGCCCCAGTAGTTTTTCTAGAAAGATGTTCTCAACTTTTTCAATACTTGGAATCTTTTCAAAGCCTCACAGTGCGGCACCATATTTGGTGGCTATTTTGGTTTGTGCCCTGTAGACTTCAAGAATTAGCTTGAGTGGATGCCCTAGACAGTCATTTTGAAAACAGGACAAACCACCCAATGCCTGTCTCATCCTCGTACATTGTTTGTCCTCGTGACCAAACCCTCGCCAGTTCTCATTAAAGCAAATTCCCAAGTATACAAAACTAGTGACCCTGGTAATGGGTTCTCCACCACTAAGTATCCTCCGCATCTTGAGGTGTCTGACACCTGTGCTCCTGCAAACCATAAAACAGCTGATTTTTTGGAGTTCACAGAGAGTTTGTGTGTGGCCATAAATTCAGTGTAAACATCCACCAGGCGTTGTAAGGCTATGGGGGTACGCGCTATGATAACCATGTCATCAGCATAGCCTAGGACAGGAAGGGGTACACCTCCTATCCTAATATAATCGGCATTGGAATTAACAAGGGCCTGGTATACACTGTTTATATACCAAGCGAAAAGTACCGGTGCCGCAACACAACCCTGGCGAACACCCAAAAAGGTCTGAAAAAAAAAAAAAGCTGTGCACTGTCCCTGATCACCAAATCTCACACAGGCTGATGTATTTTCATGGATTATTTGGAGCACCTTGACCAGATCCTCCGGGCAACCCATGGTCCTGAGCACGACCGAGAGCATCGCCCTATCCACTTTGTCAAATGCGGTGCTCAGGTCCATGAAAGCCAAATATAGTGGCTCACCTCTAACATATATTGATAAAGCACCCACCAAGTATAGATTCAGGGCCTGGTCCCTAGTTCTCAAACCTGGGCGGAAACCATATTGGGACTATGTAAGTACCCCCGAGTCGGAGATCCGTTGTTCAAGCCGTGCCAAGACTGCCCTACCAAAAATTTTGAATGAGGTGTCCAAAAGGGAAATCGGACGATAGGAAAGAGGGCTACCAGGGTCGCCCTTCTTGAAAATAGGAAAAATCGTAGCCTGTCCCCATTTTGCCAGAAAGGTGCCCAGTTCTAAATATGCATTAAAGGACTTAGTTAATAGTGGGGTCCAAAAATCCACCTCATTACAAAAGAATTTCAGCAGGAGTGGCATCCAGTCTGGGAGCACGATTGGGGAGTTGCTTGCTTATAGCCAACTCTACCTCTTTAATTGTAAAACACAAGGAAGAGCCACGTGGAACATCATAACAAGGAGATGGAGGAGCTTTATATAAGGTGCTAAAATGGTCAGACCAAGCCAGGGCACTTACTGTGTTCTCTTTGCATGTTTTCAGTCTTTTGTGGAGGGGCCCATTAGCCACAAATTCCCAACATTTTTGGGAATCTCGTGACTGTACAGCCTGAAGAAGTTCCTCCCAGGCTTGCTCATCTAGGTATGACTTCCTTTTGGCAAGGGCGTGTTTATAATGCACCCGAGCGGCGATTATGTCTCGCTGGGTACTATCTTTTGCAGCCAGGATAACTTTGAGGTTTTTCTGTGCTGACCGACAGGGTTCATCAAACCAGGTTTCCAGTTTCTTACTCCCCGTTTTGAAATCCCTTTGAAAAATATTCAACATGGTGTCCCAGATTTTCTGTGATGCTGAGATTATGAGGCCTGGGGGATGTCCATTTGAGAGGATAAGCATAAATTCCTCACTATTTGCGTTTGCAAATGGAAGACTGCGTATCCACAGGGTCCAATTTAGCCCATTTTATTCTCTGTTTCCACAGGGGGTTGAAACTGCAATGGTCCAAGTGTAGAAAATTAACAGTTGGAACCATCGGTGAGCCAATTCCCAAGACCAGCCGCAATGCGTGATGGTCACTGCATAAGTTCTTAAGGATCTCAAACTCCTTTATTAGGTGCCAGTCTCTTACATGAAGACAAAAATAGTCAATCGTGGAAGATCCCTGTGTGCCCACAAAGGTTGGCCTCCCGGGCCAATATATGCCTACACTGCCATTCAAAGACCAGACCCCCCACTCTTGATACCACGCCCAAAATTGCAATCCCCTTGCACACATTCTTTCATCCTCCATTTGTGCAGGGGCTACCCCGTAAGAAAATTCTTCTCCAGGGTCTACATTTACAGACAGCTCCCCTAGGCCTAATTTCGCATTAAAGTCACCAGCCAGAATTGGCAATGAACCCCAGTTCCCATTATCAGTGCCATGCGCTTCAATCAAATCTCTCAACGCACCTGGACACCCTTGGTTAGTAATGTGTGGACTATTATAAAAGTTGACCATGAATAAGGGATGTCCACTGGCAGGGCGTACAGTGATGCATTGCACATTCCCATTCTTAGTTTCTCTCACAGTCAACATTAAGGCTAGGGATGCCTTCACCAAGATTGCCAGGCCACCAAAGCATCGCCCATGTCTACCTTTCTCAGCTGGGACACATACTGAGACATAGCCATAAAAACATAATGGAGAAAGTGCCCAGGTCTCATGAAGGAACATGATATTGTATTCCCTCATGGCAACAGTTATATCCCTCTGCACGAGCTTGGACACAGCGCCTGCAATGTTCCAAGATAAAAAAGACAGATGTCTGTGAGGGCGCCCGTTCATTTGAGAAATAATTTTGCCCCCTTGTTTTTCCTACAGCTTAGTCATAGGATAACAGTTTTGGTGTGGTTGATAATTAAGGAGTTTGCCAATATATATTCTTTAAAGGAGGTGAGAAGACGTTGTAAACCAATGGGGGTGTGATTGTACAGTGTCACATCGTTGGCATAAGCAGATCAGAAAACCTTAACTCCCTCAACCTTTGGAGGCGCAAAAGATAATCCTTTCAAATGAGGGCCTACATCAGAAAAGTAAAAGTTGAAGACAGTGGGAGCAAATATACAACCTTGTCTTAGGCCGTTAAATACCCTTATTTCCTCAGACAATGATTCCTCTGTATTCAATCTCACTTTGATTTTTGTATCTTCATGCAGGTAATAGAGAATAGAAAGAAGAGAAGCGGACATACCCAATGCATAGAGTTTGGTCCATAACGTGGTTCTATTCACCATATCAAAAGCGGACGTCAAATCAATTGATGCCAAGTAGATAGGTGAGTTCCCAGCTATCCATGCCTGTTGTTGCATAATATTGATCAAGAGGCCACCAGCATCAGTACCCACATTCTTCCTGAATCCAAATTGAAATGGAGATAAAGTGCTGAATTCCTTCATCCAATCATGTATATGCTCCAAAATAATGGACGCAAACATTTTGGAATCAGCGTCCAGCAAGGCGATCGGTCTATAACTGAGAGGACTAGACCTATCGCCCTTTTTGTAAATGGGGACAGCAAAGGACATGTGCCAACTCTTCGGAATAACCCTAGTAATTACGATATCCTTAAATAAGAAAACCAGCATGTTAGCCCATAGACTTGAGTTACCTTTAAGAACTTTATTTAAGAGTAGATTGGGGCCGGGAGGCAGAGCAGCGAATGATCATTCTATGGATGTCGGCAAGAGTAAAGGGAAAATTCCATAGGCACAATCGAATATCCTGTGGCACGTTCCAGTTCACATTAGGCGAACTGTATAATGTACCGAGTGCCCTTCCCAAACATCAGAAGAAATGCATACAGTTTGAGCTCTCAATTGAGCATCACCTCTGTTATTTATAAGTGTCCAGAATTTCTGAGTATTGGAAAAAAAGAGGGAA
The DNA here is from genome assembly GCF_040938575.1 of Ambystoma mexicanum. Classification (NCBI taxonomy): domain Eukaryota; kingdom Metazoa; phylum Chordata; class Amphibia; order Caudata; family Ambystomatidae; genus Ambystoma; species Ambystoma mexicanum. Next base: position 492,504,348 of record NC_090938.1, on the reverse strand, counting down.
TGAAGCATATCTTCCGCATCTTTCTGGTAAAGTTTTGCCCTTAATAATCTTGCTCTTGGTTTCCATTTATTTTTAGTTGCTTTCACCCTGCCACTGAAGGTATTATTGCCTTGTCCTTTAAAGAGTAAACAGATTTCCTGATTCCTCTCTCTTGAGATTTTGCATAGCTGGATTAAAAGAGTGCATATGAGTACTACAGATTGTAGTTGATTTCTTAATGCCAGAGCAATTTCGTATCACAGAGTTAACATATTTCTCAAAAGCATCATGTGTTTAAATTGTGAGCATTTTGTCAAAACCATGCTTCTGATAATCTTGCAGGAACACCGTATTGACTTTAGAGATGTTATTGCTGTGCCAGGTGATTCTGTTACATGGATTATTAAATTCTAAAGATGGCAAAAAGGACCCCCTATTGGGAGCAGGGTGTACTTGTAAGGATGCTTTGAGCATTTTGTGATCACTGTCATTTGTTGGAACCAAAACGAAATCCAGAATTAAATTAAATATCGTCATGTTCACAAAGACATAGTCTATAACAGAGCACACACTCCCTTTGGACCATGTGTTGTGGTCCTCAGTAGCACCCAATAGATTGCTCACACAGTACAAACCCCAATCAGAGAGAAATTTAAACCAAATAGCTGTAAGATTTTCCGGGAAGAGCCACTGTCCACAAGAATTTGACATTGGCACTCTTGCGCCCAGAATTTCCCGGGACACACCTCTGCAATAACTATATTGAGGGTGTTACACATCTCTTGGCATTCCTGAAAAATACTTAAAATTCTTTTAAGTCAAAATCAGGGCACCAATACACGTTGACAATCAATATATAAACAGAAGATTTAAAAAGACAACGTTTTAGAAGAATTCCAATGCACCCCCTATGGATTTCAAAAGTCTTAATACATTTAAAATGGAGGTTAATTTTAACTGCAATAAGGAGTCCCCCCCACCCCCCTTAGATTTCTTAGTCGCCAATTCTTGGTGTACAAAAAATCCATCCAGTGATAATGGGGTAAGGGCTCAAGTTTCCTGCAAACAAAGTATACAGCGTCTTGTAAAAATTGCAAGACTGATGGATGACTGCTTAAGCACACAATTGCCCTTAGAGTTCCATGAAAAAATATTAAAGGGCGGGGATTCTAGGGCTTATCTTTGATAGCCTGTATTTTGGAGCTAGAGCCTCTAAGTGTCTGAGCCAGCCACATCAGATCTGGCTCTGTGGTGGACACCAGTTGATCAGTTGATTGTCCCTTTCTTTATTAAGGCGGTGAGATCCCTCATGTGATTCTTTAGGATTGCTCCCCTGCTCGCCGTCCCAAGACTTTAGAAATCCCTCATTAAAGAGTTCCAAATCAAAGCCGAAACGTTGAAAATACTCATTCTCTGAAAAAAATGGTTCTCGAATAGAAAACTATCCTTACATAATCGTACCTAAATGAATGTAATCAACAAGTTTAATATCACAGGAGGAGATCAGAGTCAATCTAGGTATTTCACTAAATAGGGACAGAATCCGCTCGTGACGATGGGCCCCCTTGAGTAAACATAAAGTTCAACATGACACTGGGATAATCCAAAAAGTGGTGCTGTCTCCAAGCCACTCTGGACGAGGAGCCTATATCCAGTTGCAATTTTCCTCTCTCCTCATGAGTATAAGAATGTTTAATATCACCCTCAGTTATGCGTCCATCACACGGGCCCTCTTCCCAGTCCTTGTATTGAGTGTAATTTTTGCCCGTTTCTTGTGACCGTACAACATTCTGCTGATCAGTTCTCACATTCAATGCTTCCCTAGAGATGCGTAAGGAGGTAGTGGTTGGTTGGTTCTGCACTGAGTCGATTCCTTTAGGGTATCGCCTAGTATCTATCTTGCTAATGGACCAGGCGTCACTTTTGCCCCCATGCCTCAATGCAACACTCAGTTGGGGGTCAATAAAGGCCGTATTCTGCTCGGACCTTGATATCAGTCAGTTGTCTATCTATGACTGATCTCTCAGTCTCAACATGGTTACCTGTATTCAGATCCTCTACATGAACCCTATTTGTGAATGCTGGTAATTGCATGTCATACCTTGTTGAACGTTCAAGAAGGTTGCTTAAGGCCTGTTGAACTAGAGTTTTAATATCCTCACTGGCAATGTGTTGCATTCATGGTATCAGTGACCACCCCTACCTCCACCCGTCCAATAGCTGTTTAATTTTTTAGTCCACTCACAGAGTTTTCGCTAGTAGGATTTATATGGGTGAGTGGAGGTGTGAACTTATACGTATTAGTGGAGTCCCCCCTTTTCTCATCCAGTAAAACAGTGTCTGGCATTACTTTTGGTTTCGGCGGAAAGAATTGTTTGATCCCTGGGCTTTCAGTAGAGCCCTCAGTTTTGGGATTTCCCATGATCGAACTATCCTTTTTTTGAATTTTTTTTTTTAAGGCCGTTATTTAGGAGATTTTATTTTGGCTGAAGTGAGCTTTGTGCCCTTATGGCTCATTGCCTCTGTCAGAGTATTAATCGCACCGCCAATACTTGTTATCAAAGGCGGCAGAGACTCCTTCAGATCCAAGGCTTTTTGACTAAAGTCAAAAACACCTTCTTCCGAAGACAAGCCACGGATATCTTTGATGTTCGAGTTAGTGTTCTGTACCTTAAGTGGGGTAAATTCTTACTTTTTTTTAACATAGATTTTTCTGTTGAGCTCACAAATCGTAGCCCTTCGCTTAAGAGCCCTCGTTCGCATTTTCCTCTCTCTGCAAGAGATGTATTGCACAAGGGCAACTTCGTTTTCCGTAATAGAGTCCTTGTCCAGGTCACTTCCACCCTCTTGCATCAGTCCAGCACCTTCTTCTAAGACCTTCAATAATGCAGATGGACTGTCTATAGTAGGGCTGTCGCGGGGGGTCTCTGTGCTTGGAACACATGACGCATAGTTTAAGGGACCGGAGTTAGACACTTTGAACAATAGGCCTCGCTGGAGCTCCATGCGTTTAAGTTGTTCAACATTCAGTGTGACCAAACTCTTTAATTCCTCCATGCCTGTTACATTGGTACATTGTTCCTCTTTCTTATCATGCATAGAGGGGGCCAAAGCGTCAGCGTAAGATTTAGATTTTATACATGTTTCCTGTCTTCAGTTTGAGTACAAGTTGCATTTCTCAGTGGCGAAGACAAAACCCTCCAGTCTACTTATTTTTTCAGAACTATCAGGAATCTAAGTTCCTGAATTTCTGTGTGGGTACGCTCATGGCCCTGTCCAAAAGATTTAGTATTCTTGTCAGGACAGGAAAGGATGCATATGTGGATACGATATCTTCCATGTTGAGTCCCTCAAAAGACGGGGCTATATGTGATGCTTCGTGTTCCTGAATTGATGGATGACTCGTAGAAGAGGGACTACAACATTTTTGAGGAATGATGCTAGGGGAGCCCGGTCACCCCCACCCCACCCCCATACAGTCAGACCATATGTATTAGGAGGATCAGTTGTTTTCTAGAACTGCTGTCAATAATTGTATGTGAGGAGGGCACGGGATAAGTTGCTTCATGAAGATGAACATTGTCAACGCCGCCCCCTCTGGCCCTAGCCGGAGTGGAGGGGCCCCCAGAGAGCCTCACCCTTCTGTCGAGCTCCGCCAGAGCGGCAGGGGAGGTGTCTGCCCGAGGTCTGTGATTATCACACTCTTCTAAGTTCATAGTGGGCTGAGAGCCTAAATGATTATACATACTTAGAAAACTTTTTTTGAGTGGAGCGTTCAGATAGTCAAATTTACTAGATGGATCATCTTTACCCTCGTTGTTTAATGGTGGGGGGAATCGGTCCAGACCACTATTTTTGCAGTTACTAATGGGAGTTGATGGCTGCTCACCCATATCCGGATTCATATGAGAAGACGTTGAAGCAGAAGGCAAACTCAGTCTATTATCACTGTCCTGAACGTAAATGCTTTCGCCAACGGACAAGTTTAGGGGCGTGTATATCTTTTTATGCACCGTGGGTGATGTAACAAGTTTACCGCTGCGTAGCGACCTCACCATAGTCTGTATGAGGATTACCAAAAAGATTCACTACAATAAAGCACGATACAATAGGTAACAGCAGAGTCCAGACAATTTACTAGCTCAGAAGAGCTTGACATTAACTACACAATTAACTTGCGTTGAGTAGGCAACAAGACCGCTGGCAGTGAGTTAGACAGAGATGTAATGTACTTGGCATTAACTGCACAATCTACAAGCCTTGAGCAGACAACAGGACCGCTGGCCCTTAATTAGACAGAGGTGTCATGACAGGTCAAAATTATGTAACTTCCATTGGCGGTCCTGATCATGAAATACTTATGTGTAGAAAAAGAAATAAGAAAGAAAAATAAGAAAAACAATAATAATATAGAATAAAGTAAACAAACCGTTGCCTGGCACCCGTGCCTCGCCGCCTAACAGCCCAACAGCCGTAGCACTTCTGAACGCACTTCCGGATGCGCGCGCACGCATCCGGGTTCACCAGAGTGTTTATGGTGGAGGAATGAGAGCGAGGCTGAATCGGGGGCGTGTCGTTAGGCGGGCCGGCAGGCTGAACTACGGATTAGAAAGAGAGTGACAAAAATAAGTTAGAAGCATAAATGCTGGCTAAGGCACAGAAAGCACAGATGGCACAGAGCACCAAGATAATCTGCCTAATATGACCAAAGTCTAAGTAATTACGTAGTCTGTGTTGCTGAGTGTTTCCAAGGCACAAACTTCCTCTCGGCGACTCGGCGTCTCGGTGCTGTTGACAGAAGGCAAAAGTCCAAAAGCAGGCAGCGAGACAGCCCAACAGCCGTAGCACTGCTGAACACACTTCCGGATGTAAATTATCTGCTTGCTCTGGTTATAAGCCCCAAATCTAAATCCAGTTTACATCTGTACTTGTATCTGTCCATGCTCTATAGCTCTCATTAGCAGCCCTTAATCACCTGGTTTTCTCACTCAGACATCCACCTTCTCTTAGTAAAGCCACCCTACTAGGACTTCCTCTTATCTGTATTGCCAGTTAAGTATATCATTTCTAATACCATCTCTAATGTTCAAAGACAAGATCACCTTTTTCGGTCTGGTTTATCTGTTGGTAATCTTTGTGGCTAGGCGTGCATTTGTGGTTCAGGGGTTTAAAGGTGGCCGAGTCAGTCTTGACAGTTGTAACCAAAAATAGTACAGATGACTCTTTACTACCTGCAAGGACAACATACTTCACTGGATGGGCTTCCATCTGAGGGACTTTAAAACCTGTTCTCCAACTCCCTTATAGTGGGCTTCCCTAAAGGGTTTGTCCTGTACCCACCGCTCCCCATCCTCGCCTACATACACATCTTGGATGAACTCGCCTTGTCTTTTGGCTTCCACTACCATTTTTTGTTGGCAACACCCAGATCTCATTTTCTTCTTTCCCCATGTAGTGGAAGCCAAATGGCAAAATTACTTGCCAAATAAAAAATCATGACACAGCTTTTTCCTGAAGGCCCATTGATGGCAAAAGTAGCACTATTTTTCTATGGAGCAATACAAACGTGGCCTCGAGTAGGGATGTAGGTAGAATGGCTTCTTGGACTGGTGAGGAGAATTGTTGGATTGCCCAGTGGTGTGGATCACTGAGTCTTGCCTTTAAGTAGATTGATTGCTACTTCTTTGGGTAAATGCTAGATGACTGGATATTAGGCCTGCTCTTTGCTGTTAAGTAGTAGTAGTTGGGTTTGGCAGTTATTTGTTGAATTTTATTTTAGCAAACACCTTTGTAGCTCTTGTGAAACCTGTGGGATTTTTTTAGCTCGGGGTTCTAAGGCCACCTCTTCTTCGTCTCTCATCACAGACCATCTGTCTGCTATCCAGGAGTGGTCTGCTGCCAATGACCTCTGCCTTAATGCCAGTAAGACTGAGATTCTCCTCATCGGCACACCCACTCCCTCCTTTCCTGTTGCTCTCTGGCTGGCCTCTCTTGGCCCTCTTCTTGCTCCCACCTGCGAGGCTAAAAACCTCGGTCATCTTCGACTCCACACTCTCCTTCTCTCCTCACATCTCTGACGTCTCTAAGAAGTCACACTACCAGCTGCACCTCCTCAGAGGTATTCTTCCTTTCCTCTCCTTCCCCCAGAAGCTCACTGTCTCCAGAGCTCTGGTTCTCTCTAGGCTTGACTATTGCAACATCCTCTTTCTAAATCTGCCTGCCTCTACTCTCCACCCTCTACAACTCATCCAGAACAGGACTGCAAGACTTGTCCTCAGCGGCCTCAAGCCCAGGGATCGTATCTCTCCAGGACTGAAATCTCTGCACTGGCTCATAGTGGCTGCGAGGATTAAGTTCAAAACCCTTTGCATTGTCCACAAGGCCTTCTTTATTCTGCACTTACCTTAAACTTGCCACCTGTTGGCCGTAACTTTTACTTATTGTTATTATTCTATTCCCATGTACTGCATTTTCCTTTCCCCCTCCCCCATGCAGTGTCCCCCTCTCCCATCCCCTGCACTTGCACAATCTGAATGACACTTGGCCTAGTAGGATCGTTGTCTATCCTCCCTTCGTTCCCCCTCCCTTGCCTCGTCGCGCGTTGAATCACTTGTGTATAGGCGTGTTATAAATGCCATATCATATATGTAATATATATATATATATATATATATATCAAGAATAGCTTTGACAACCTGGATATGCTATAGGCAACTTGTAACTTTGATATTATGACAGTGTTTGGATCAGTGGGATTGGACAACTTGTTTGGAATGCCTTTTGAGAGTAGTTTTGACTGCTTATGAAAATAGCATTGCTGGTTCTTGGAACTATTTTAACAAAGGATGCATACAGTCTGGGTTAGGATAACCCAGGCGTCTGGATGAGCCTAACTTGAATATTTCACATATAGTTATTGAGTCTGTTATACATTCTTAAATATATAGGTCATTAAGTATGCAAACTATCTAAATGGTTCATAGAAAAAATCTTCACAATCTTCAATTTGTTTTTCATAAAATGAAGCATTCATTCCGGAGACATAGGCATTCTTTGGATGTCCAATGCATTTCAGTCTTGTGGACCATCTTCAGGGACCAAGTTCTGCCTATGATCATGTCACTTCTACATGTGCTTCATATTCTTCTAATATGCTTGGTGCTGGTGGGCTATCTTTTACCTGTTGGAAGTCCATTGCTGTACTTTGGTGCTTTCTTCGTTTTTTTCTTTCCTTTTGCTTGCTTGTTTTCTGCCTTCTGCTTCCTTCGAAATGTTTGCAATTCTTCTTTCCTCTTAGTACTTAACTTGTTGAAATTTGAATTTAAAGTTTTTTTTTATGAAATGTGCTTATTTTTCTTTTGTAAAACCAAATGCTAAAAAAAAAAATATAAAAAAGAGGCAAATTACTCTGTTTAACACTTACTAGATTAAGCCCTCTAATATTAGTTTGGGCTAGAATGTGGCACTTTAGCGCAACCTATAAGCCAAAACCATTGCATTGGAGTACAGACAGCGAGAAATGGCATATATTTGGTTATTTGCCCACCCATTGACTGCCCTTGGCCATGCTAATTCCTATGGCCATTCCCCCAGGTTCCTGGCCCTCCCCGCCCAAATCGCTGCCTCATGAGACCTCTTTGTGCTCACTTTAATCAAGCCTCTGGGCAATATATCGAGTTATACATGTTCAAAACCTATATAGGATGAGATGATTTTGTTAACCTCAAGATATATACATTATTTCATGTACTTTTTTTATTTTCATTTTGATAATTTACACAGCTTTGTGTATTCTCAAACAGGAAGAGAACCTTGCATTTGCACTTAATTTTGATCAATGTCTTATCAATAAAGGTGCTTGTAACATCTCACATTTAGTTGGTGGCTTACAACTGAGCATTTAACCCACACAAACAACATTGAGACATAAATTGTATATCGCCATTCTGCCTAATAATATTGAGATATTTTTGGTCCCTATCGCCCATCCCTACGTACCATTAAACTTTGCACTCAAAGTACCTGACAGTGCTTTTTCAAAGCAGTGTTCTGAGATTTAATGAATTAATTGGAGTTGTAAACTATCTCCTGCTATAATAAAATTAGAGTAGTCACTGCAGATGCGTCCCCATTGATAATTTCTTTATAAATGGGGAGGAAATGTTTCCATGAGTATGTAACCTGCAGAGGCCCAACAGACATATCTGTCTCTGTCCTCCAGGAAAACACCAGTGTTGTGTATTCCACTGCCCTTACTTTGCAAACGTGCATCTACCACCTCAGTGCAGATGAGAGTTTCTAGGTGCACTCAGATTAGGACTGAGTCATTAAGCAGGGAACTTGGACTGGCTTAAAGCACACTGAAAACTAGGAATGTTGTACAGCGAACAGAGGATTTGTGCTCATTTTACTGCATCATAATATTGAGGATCCCTAGAAATTAGATGAAAAGTATAACCGTGAAATGTCTCCAGTATTAAAAAATACAGTCCAAAATCTATGTAAAAGATGCTCTCAAAACATTTCCAGCATTTAAAAGCAAGCATTGGCAATGATAAGTTTGGGCTTTTGAGTAGGCTTGGGAAAGGCTGTTGCCAGGCACTGCCAGTGTTATTAACTGGCTATTGATGGTGGCGTGTGCAAAATGGTGCGACTGTGTAGGCATCGAATAGCTGAGCAAAGCAAATGCCTAATACTTATACAGACACCAAAACTGTTGGCTTTGCCAATGGGTATTGTTAACAGGACTTCAGTGAAGGCCATGCAAAGTGCTTATAAATAGTGGTTGGAGCCAGACCTGGCTAAGACATTTTTATTACAGCAGTAGATGGTTTACAACTCCAATTCTACTGTTGCAGTGGTTCGAGCCCTGTCAACTCTTGAAAGTAAGAAGCCTGTCAGGCGTTCACAGAAGCTCCTTCATTATCCATGTCTATATATGAGTGGCACAGAGCACCACAAATAAGCTAATTTAAAGTTCGGTTTTAGGATTTATGTAACTTTGATCAGCACCTTTTGGTTAAGATAGCTATACTATTGCACACTAGTTTTCCTTCTGGGATTCACTGTGATCTTGTACACAGTACCCTTCAGGTGATCATGAAAACTAAGGAAGCAGATAAGTATGGTTGGCTTGTTTACATGTTACGATTCAGTCCGTCTACTTTAATCCCCGAGAAAATGTTCTGTAACATTCAAATTTGTGCATCACAACATATTCAGGATGCAACATTTGAAGTTTTAAACTGCAGCCCGACGAAAGGCATTCACTCCCTGGCTTCAATGCTAGTTCCCTACATACACATCAAAACATGAAATAAGCACTGTTGCATAGCAATTTGCTTTGCAATTCTGTAGGTTTGCCAATTAAACGGACACTTGTTTAGCACAGTTAGCTATTTAAATTACCCTGCTCAATGAAAACACAGCTCACCCTGCATTCCTGCCTTACCCTCTGGGCTCCCTCCACCCACTTTTTTTCTCTGTCCACTGCAAGTTCAAAGGGGCCAATGGGGGGAGAAGGGAGTGCAGCAGTGATCATCTCCACTCTTAACAGCCAAATGCCCGTCTGCGGGTGCTAGCCAGTAAAATTTCAAATAATTGGCAACCAAATTCTTGCAAACCAAAAGTAATTGGGATGATACTTTAAGCTAAATATATCCGGTTTGGTAAAGGCCAGTAAGTGCTTACTTTACTTTTTAAAAGACCGTACTACAACTCCATTCCTAAAAATGTAAGTTGTTACACAATGCATAACTACAGTATTGCTACTGCAAAACACATTGCCTCCATGTGCGTCAGTAAAGTTTAGATTAGTATATCTAAATCTCATAGTATCAATTATTTTTAATTTTGGTGTGAAAGGTGCATCATATTGACGAGTGAACACTTTTGAAAATGTACATGATCACAGGGTGAAATACTTTTGATTGTCAACCTAGTTCTATCACAGGCTGGTTGCATACATCTGTGCAACTGGTGCCCAACCCATGAGCTGAATCCAAACTCCTTGACCGTGACAAGGTTTATTAAATAACTCGCTATACTACCCAGTTTCGCCCGGGATTTCAATTCTCAGATTTTTAAATCTCTGATTGGTAAGTCTCACTTCAGTTTCTTCAGCAGTTTCATTGCTTTTTTTGGCAGCACAAATTCTTAGATCAGTCAGGCTTGCTTGAGTTACTTCGGCAGTTTCATTCCTTTGTTATTCAGCAGCACTAATTCTCTTAACAGCAAGTTGTGTGTCAGTTTCTCCAGCAGTTTCATTGCTTCGTTTTTTTTTAGCAGCACAAATTCCCAGATAATGAAGTCTTGCTTGAGTTTCTTCGGCAGTTTCATTCCTTCGTTTTTCGGCTGAACTAATTCTCTTAACAGCAAGCAGTGTGTCCGTTTCTTCAGCAGTTTCGTTGCTTTGTTTTTTAGCTGTGCAAAGTCTCCCATTTTGATTCAGTTTCTTGAGCACTTTCATTGTTCTGTCGGAAAGCATGTTGAATTCTGTCAGCTTTGTGGTCTTGAGATCTACCTCCTTCAGAATGTTGATCATGTTTCAGCTTTCGATATCTTGTTTTGATTCGGGTGGGATAAAATACTGCTCTTTTTTTCGTGACATGTCTGTAAAAATATATTTGTGGGATTAAAGCATTAATGAAAGAGAATACAGAACAAAAGTCTTTTTGTTAAACATGGAACCTGATTTAAATCCACTGATTCAGGTATGTCACCTTCAAATTGTATCAAAATTCCATTTGATGTCATGAAGTTGAAGTACCTGTCCTTTACAAAATGTTGCAATAGAAATGAATCCGGGGTTGATCATGTTTCAGCTTCGTTGTGCGATGATGAACACTTCTACAAATGACCTCCAGATGGCGGTGTACCACCACAAAACGAATGCCGAAAAAACAAAGCTGATAAACCAAAAAGATAGATCATCCCGTTCCCGAGATAATTTATTGAGCTAGAAGGAGATGCATTAATTCGGCAATGACCCAACGAATATGCTATGCAAAATTCATGACACCAGACCTCATCGTTCATGAGGAGTTATGTCCCCAAAAACCCCACATTCAAACCCACAAACAAACAAACAAGACTTTGATATATATATTTTCATAAAAGGAAAAAAATGCCCTAGGACAGGGCAAAATTCGATGGGTTGCACTCCCAAGAGCAGCTGAGAAACGAAATCCAGTCTCAGAAAGGAAAAGGCATGACAGCAAATCCAGGCAGCACAAGTGTTTCTTTATTAATAAAAAGGTGCAGCAAAAAGGGAAAGCCTGGTTACAAAACGAACGCGTTTCGCGGTACACTGACCGCTTGTTCACGCAGGTAGGGTGTTTCATGGAAGAAAGACTTATTATATATGCTTTAAAAACCTCTATGATACAAGTGCATAGAATGTCCCCATTCACGAGGTGGTACAAAATGATGAACACATGGCAGACATCTTAAAACATTTAAGGCACTTCAACATGCAGTGTGTTAAGTAAAATAAAAACACATCGTAAGTGTCAATACATCAACCAAATGTTATATGATTAAGAATATAGCAACAATTGCACAGATGTGCTGGCTGCGAGGACTGTGGATGAAAATGGCAAACAGAAGGCCTCAGGTACATAACGAGTATCAAAGGAAAAATATATATAAAAAAAGGATATATAAATATATATAAATGCACATCGTTCAAAATAAACGTGTGTTTTCCAATGGTATATCTGTCAACAAAGGCTGGTACCCAAGGTTAAATAAAGTCAAAAAATAATGCCATTCTAAGGCAACCGCCAAAAATGACGAGCCCTGCCTTGTAGGTCTGTCCATGTTAAAACGTCTGAAGCAGCCATTACCTCAACGCTGTCCAAGCAGCCCCACAACATAATGTGTTCACTAGACAAAATATAGCCATTCTAAGTGTCCAACGTTGGTCTCGAATAAACAGATATATAGTCATGTAAGTCTAAGTTTACGCATACATATGCGAGGTGTAATACAAATTGAACTTAATAATGCAGTCTTGAGACAATATAAAGTGCTTAGTGCTTTTAGCAGCAGTGTAAAGTGCTAAGTGCTTTAGCAGCAGTTGTTAAAATGCATAATATTTAGCAGCAAGGTAGGGAAAAAGTTTAAAGGAGAGAAATGTCCAGACAACAGCAATGATAAAATGCACAGTGCTCTACGTCCATGGATGCACAAATATGTTCCTAAGTGTGTGGTGCATATACTAAGTAACATAATACAATTTGACAGTCAAATAGATAAAAGAATGAAAGTCAATAAATATATATATATCTCACAAATAGATAAAATAACAATGTCACTGGAACAAAAAAAACAAAACGTGCATCCATGGACGGCTGTAAAGTAGACAACAAATCTATCCCCAATAAAGTGCAAGTGCAAAAAACTTTACTTAAAATTGCCTACCATGAATGGTAAACTATTCCCTATAAAAAAAAATCCTCAAGACCCTTTCCGCTCGATGAGCCCAGCAACGAAGATAACATCACTGGGAAATTATTACCTTAAACAGACTACATACCAAGCTACAAATAATCAATCGACAATGAAACAATGCGAGACAAAAAAACGAGATATGGGGACAGAGTAAAAAAGCAATTAAGAAGCCTAAAACCAAGCTATACAAAAATATTGATCAAAGTGATAAATATCAATAGAAAATACCCTCCTAAGAATCTAGTTAAAAACAATCATATGCAAGATATGCTTCACAATCATTTGGAGAAAGAACCTGTAAGATGCATCAATAAAAAAGAAGAAAGAAGAGTTAATGTACATTAATACATAGGAATGTGGACCGGAATGGAAAATATATATATATATGTATTATAGTGTACATCTAACTATCCCTATGGCTATGGGGTATTCCCTACCTAAAGGAATAACTAAGGTGCTAGTCATTTGTCTTTTCCACTGTCCAAAAAAGAATCTGTGCACCGTCCAAAAATGAACACTCTCTGACCCCATCACTATTACCCCAAAAAATAAAAGGGCAGAAGAATGACTCCCTTCGCCTGCTCGGTGCTTCTAGCACTTGTCTTCTCATTATGTGTATTTTCAAAAGTTCTTGATTCCTTCTTTGCGTTACTATATGTATTATTCACTTCAACTGTGGTTTTGCTTGGTTCAGATTGATTAATCATGAAGACTGCTTTGGTCTTTAGCTCTCCATAATCTTTCTTTCTTATATCCCACTCTTCTGCTTGGGTCACAGGTTTTATCTTACTTTCCAGGGCAAGGAGCTGTTCGCTTTATTATCCCCTCCTTCGGGCATCTGTGTCAAAACACTTAAGTTCATTAATGTTAATGTTAAGCTTTTCTCACTCTCCTTCATCTCCCTTTTTGCCATTATTATTCCTTTTCTTGTATTTGCACAGTGCGGTTTTCACAAGGATATCACATAATCATTCTTCTTCCCTTCAGGGATCAATATTCTCTTTCTCAGATTGTCACAGTGCACATTCAACAAGAATATTCCCCTTGCATTCAATTCTCCTTCAAAGAGTGGTATTGCTCTCCTACTTGCCTTATCACAGTTCAAATTTAATAGATGTATCTTCAGGTTTTATTCATTAGTACTGAGATGAGTTATTTGTCTTGTATTATACACGTCCGTGATCTTCCCGTGAATCCCAGTTCCCCCGTTACCATCAGTCTCACCATGAAACGTCTTTGAGGATCTTAAGGGTCCGGCTATGGTTTTGTTACTCCAAAGCACTTTTTACCTGACTTTCTCAGCATCTCTTGCATACACTCGTAGCTCCTCCTCTTAGTTATTCGGATTCTCAATGGTGAGTTGCTCCATTTGTCGCAACTTCCCTCCGGTCACCCAACCACCAATTCTAGAGCCCTATTCGACTTGTCCCAGCTCAGGCTTTTGGTTACGCTGGCTTCCCAGCATTTTCTCGGCTGCCTCCCAGCAGATTTGGATTTCACACGCTCCGCATCATCCTGCTCCTCTGCCTCTTCCTAGGTTCACATTACCAGGGGACCTCCCCCGCTTGGAGACTCCTTACTCTCTCGCTACAACTAAAACAATGCTGATGTGGTGTTCCACTAATGTGCTGTTACATATGTACTTCTACCACATAATTCAATGATGTGGTATGATGAGGATGGGGATATGTGGGTTACGCTCTAATAATCCTAATCCCTATGGAACAATGTGTTCTATCTGCTTACATTAGGTGCAGGAGCTTGATAGTGAACTTTCTGCCGCCTTTGTCTAACCTCTAATTTTCATACCTGGCACAAACCAATCTGAGACTAGCATTGTTTGCGGTTGCACATTTTCTGGATGGAATGGCACCAGGCTGCTCTTGACCACTTGCATCAGGGGTCTGAAACCTTTGGGCCTCCAGATATTATGGACTACAACTCCCAGCAGCCCTAGTCATAGCCAATGGTTAGGGGTCATGGAAGTTGTAGTCAAAAACATCTGGAGAGCCACAGGTTGCAGATGCCTGGCTTACATGCTGTTTCAATTATAGTAAAACCATTCTACGCCTATTGTTTTAAGGGCAATTTGATCCCAACATTACTTTAATAAACAGGGACTTTCGTCAACATACCCAACACAACCACTTGGAATAGGTTTATATTTTATTACCAATGTTTATTAATCAACTTCATTGTAAGGTTGGAAACTTATTTACATATGACTTGGAGCCAAGACAATATCGAGCAAAGCACAGTCCTAATTGAATGTAGTTGTACCCTAGTAGGTGCATCCATCACCCCTTCACCTTTATTTTATGCTATACAGACAGGGGTTATACTCTTAAAGATTTCCTGAGTCCCTCCATACCGCAACATTTGAATAAAGTGGAGTGCTAAGGCGCCCCACCCCCCTCACACCATACACATCTTGTCTCCCTTATGATTATCTGGGAACTGTCCAGATAATGGTAACAAAGGTCTTGACGTTTAGTTTACGTATGAAGTGACTCTCCATCCGGCAGAAAACTTCACAAACCCTCCATTTTGAGATGAGGGGATAGTCGCAGATCTTTAAGTTTCATCATTACCTGTGGGACAACCCACCCCTTCACACACCTCAGTGCACCTGTGTAGAGAACTTAAAAAGTAAGGGGCCAATTGTTAGGGAGAATTCTCTCTTTAGGCAGAATTTCCTAACCTAGTGAGTCCCCCAGCAGCTTTGCTGGATTTCTGAGTTTGTTTTTTTCTCCTGCCAAGAGTGAGACTCTCTTTCTCCCACTCTTGGACATGATTTATGATGTTCCTTTGACTGTTAATGTGTTTTATGGGCTATGGGGTCCTTTACTCCATAGGGTCTCATGTTGATTTTACTATGTGTGTTACACAGCACCCTCCGTGCAGTGACACAGGGGTGTCATACTGACACCCCACCATAGACTCCATACCCTGGGACTGACTACTGTCTCCCAGGGCATGTAAAGTCACCATTGGTTTTACTAGTCCCAAATTATTAACAGAAACCAGTACAAACCATCATATTGTGGACGTACTGGTCGGGGCAATTCGATTGCCCCGGGGTCTGTTAGTCGAGGGGGCACGTCTCCGTCCCCCCTGATCGAGTTTTGGCTGGTGGCAGTGGATACTACTTTTTATATTCAACCGCGAATATATCCCTATGGGATTTTCCCATTGTTTGAGGCTACCAACTTTAATTCTCATAGCCTCGAACATTCCGCCGGTTTATTTAATTAATATTAATTCGCCGGTTGGTATTTTTGCCAGGACTCTATTCTAAAATGGCGTTTGTGTTCTCTTCTGTGACTCCAACCCACGTCGAGCCCTTTGTTCCACTTTTTGGTGGGCTTCTCCACAGAAGCCTCCAAAAGTGGTGCCACTCTGTCTGGGTACCACAGGGGGTGTGGGAGGGGGTTTAGGCACCCTGGACTGAGTTACCTTGGTAACTCAAGTCAACTCAAGTCGCACTCTTGTGTGATTGGCCCAAGTGGTGAGCCGGCCGGCTCACCACTTAGCATGTTTGATTGACAGCTAGGCTGAGTGAATGGGGGTATGCTGCATAAAAGCAGGGCTTTGGGGACTGGAACTTCAGAAGTCGCCACAGGACCTGAGAATCCGACGAGGGAGAAGCTGCGCCGACCTACCACGACGACACCACCGGTGGAGCCCTGCGGAACCGACTCGCCAATTCCCGACGACAGAGAAGATCTCCCGGCTGGAGAGGCTTCTTCCCCTGACTGGTGGGCACAACCAGTTTACCTTCTTCTCTTCGCACCCCAGACCAGTTTTCGGTCGAATTGCCCGTGCCAAGCACCCCGGCAACCGGATAGCCACTTACCACTGGACCGCGAATCAACGGACCGCTCCTTTTACCTGAGAAACTCTGCGGCTGGTTTCTTCCCTGGCAGTGCAACGGACTCCTATCTTCCTCCCCGACGAGATCTTCTCTTCCCCCGGACGAAGCACCGACTTGCATCCGCTGCCAGGAACAACTGCCCCCGCTGGAGTATTCTCACAACTTTAAGCTACCGTGTCCGCCAGGCCTCCCTTTCTAAAGATTGCTACAAGGTAATAATAATCCCTTAACCTTCTGGACTGGGCTGGCCGCCTTGACCCTCTAACTGGTCCCTTTCTTTGGTCCAACTCCTTTTTGAACCGTTACAAGACTTTTGTGCACTGCAACCGTGTGACCTTGGACACAGTTCGTTTTGATCCTCTTAAAGCGGATCCGGCCTACTGACTCTAAACTCACGGTGTTACTTTGCCTTCCTCTCTTGTTGTGTTTGTGAAAAAGTGTTGTGATCTGTTTCAATTTATTCTCTGCTTTTCTCTCCATTTTTAAAACGAATTATTAGAGTGCCATCTACGTTAAGCGCTCACCGCTGTCTGAAAATAAGTGGGGCTTTACTTAAGACTTGTCTAATATTCTTTTAAGGGAGTGTATATCTTTTAGTGACCGTGTTTTTGGATTGCTTACTATTAGTGCCTGTGTGTTTTTCTAGATGTGGTTTTAAATAAATAATTATATCTCTTTTACACCAAGCTCTGGTCAGTGTTTACTTGTTCTATTGTGTTCTCTTGACCTATTGTGAATACTCTGTATACTGCCTAACTCTTCTTGAGGGAAGTCTGACTGCTCAGCCACAGCTACCAAGTGAATCCGTGTGGTACAGACTGCTACCAAGTGGGTTTACTACCAAACACCTATAGTCCTAAATCTTTTGCAGTGGTCCCAGAGGGAACTGCACAGGTTTCTGCCTAACACCAATTGCCACTGGTCTCCTTTTCCTTTCCCTGGATAAATCCTGCCTTTCTTTCACCACAGATACTTCACACCCTTACTTGTTTGTCTCATTAACCCCCGGGAATGCCCAATGCCTTTCCTGGGTGCCTCACCCATGTCTAGGCACATAATCTAACCCCTCTTCAGGGACTGCTGTCCTCATGGCTTTGTACTGCGGGTTGCCTCGGAACTCACCAGTAAAAATGATATAGTCTAAAAAGGAGTGTACACCGGACAAGAAGTAACTCAATTTATTCTAGGCTCAGATACAGCTGGGAAGCGAAATTCAAACAATGTGGAACGGAACCGCATGAAAAGCGCTGTCAAAGATACGCCCAAAAAAACAAAGCTTTTATAATCCTAAAACTAATTAGCATCAACACATATTGCAACTTTAGGTCAGTGCTCCAAAATAGGCTAATTGACTGTTCTACGTTGTTCCCCTATAGCGAGACATACATTATTGAAAAATGATTGGATCTTGCAAATGTCACCCCACCACCCTCCACGTCCTCTGTGACATCACAGGCCAGCCCATAATTCTCACATCATAGTACCAAAACATTGAGACATTTGAGATGACCAGCGGATCTTTATTCATCTGTCGCCGGTCATCTCCATCCGTTTCCTTTGGTCTGTTTTCCAATGTGCGTGTGCAGTGTGCGTGTGCGCATGAGTCTGATGGGGAAGCTCTTTGTCATGGTGTGTCAACGTGCATTGAACTTCTGCAATGATTTGGTAAGGCTACTTTACTGTTTGTATACTACTACAATGTGCTTCAGATGAGGGTGCAGAGTGGCCTACTTGTGACGAGAACCATTATTAATAACCGAAATGCCAAAAAATTGCTACAGCAATTTCTTTTCACATTCTAACCTTCTAAGGATTACGTATGTTGTTTGAGTACCAAACACACAGGAATTTGTCAGCCATTCTGCCTGTTATTCTTTGTTCAATAAATGGATATTTGTAGGTAGAATGGTTTACAAATCAATGCTTGCTTTGGTGCCCAAAAAAACAAATAACACACGCAGCCTCTTTCAGGAGTAGTTACAATATAAATGTTGTACTGTACTTACTTTTTTGTGCAAGATGTGCAGGTTTCTTCAGATATGTCGTCTGCACTGTAGATGCTGTTGATTCTCAGGACAGTAGTCTTCACTGCGATTCAAAAAAAGAAACTCAAGTACTTTGTGTGTTTGCAGCAGTGATGATACTGCACACATTAATTGTGCTTCTTTCGTCAGAGCATTCAACTTTCATGCTTCAACCCAGTGCGCGTGTACATTTCACTTCACTCTGTGCAGTCTTTGCATGGTACTTCCAATATGGTCTTGAAAGTCCTTCAAAATAGCTAAAACCTTTAAGGGTATGGAAATGCCTTGTTTACAAAGTGTACTATCCATAGGAGAGAGGTTTGTAAGCGATGGGGCATAGTACTAGATGGAGAAACATTTTCTACTTGTAAATTACAAGCACGATGCTGAAAAATCAGGAGACCCTCAGAAGGAAATGTCACTGCCGCAATCGGGAGCGCTTTCTATTCTCATACGATCACATTGCAAGTAGCATTACTGTAGGCCGTACACAATTCCGACATTTTCACATACAAAATTGAGTTCTGCCCTAAATAGGCATGCTTGCAACGTATGTACAGGTTATGCGGACAACAGTAAGCAGTCTTGCAATTTGTGAATGACAAATCGGACATCTTGCACTTTAAAGTGGGAGCGTTGTTATGTATTCCCTATTGACATTTAGCGGCATCATTTTGTCTAAATTAAATCATAGGGGTTTCACATTTTCTCTGATTAAAATATACATACCTGTTCTCTATACCCATGCATAGGCACATGCATGGAGCTGTATGTAGAAATTTGTAATATTTGCACAGTAGCTTGTCAAGTAGGTGCTTTGCAATGGTATGCGACTTCCATTCAGAATCATCAACAGTAATTTTGAAGTGCGCAATGTTGATGACAGAGTTAAAATTAGCGATGTTCAATGTGATTGGTGGACGATTGTGCGACTGCTTAGTTGTGTCCAATCAGGGACTCGCTTTGGTACCGCTGTAGAAAGGGTGGAAAGACTGGGTAAGAGTTACGTGCCACACGTAGGCAACGCTTGTCCGCTGGTAGGGCGTGTCACATATGGGTTTCTACAGCAAATCCTGCATGGAAAGGCGACTGTAGACATCAGCCAATCAGATGTTCACATTACTCTCTTGTGTCGAAAGACGGTGCGCACACTGAAGATGGCAGAGGTGGAGAGGGTCAGGGTTTTGATGCTTGGAGACATTTTTGTGCAAGGCTTACAACACTATGCCGAGAGTAGGCATGTGGCACACCATTTCGATGTGAGAGGTGTGGAGCGCTGACACTGATGCCAGTGCTGCAGCAATTCTGCAAGTTTGTAGAGACATGCGTACAATGACCACTCCTCATGTGGTAATTTTGCACTACGGTGCTTGCCATTTGGGATACGTGACTTCTCGTACTTTGTTGGCAGATTTGGCACAGTTGGTTAAAGCACTCATGACCATCTTCCCAACAACGAAAGTCATTTTTTCTGCTTTACTCCCTAGAGTACAATGGAGCAGTAATTCTGTTTTCTGTCCAGATCAAAGCATCGAGAGGTGTATCATCAATCGCGGCATGTGTACATTCATGCTACAAGCTCGTATGTTTTTTTGCTGCCACAATAACATTGCTCCCAGCAATGCGGGTTACTTTGAAGGCGATGTTGTTGCGCTATCTTCTTTGGGAAATGCAATGTTCTTTTGGAACGTAAGGCTTGCTTTAGAGAAGGTTCTGTAATGTTTGCAAGAGTAAAGCAAGGAAAAAAAATAAAAAAAATACATAAAATACCAGATGTCTGACCGGTATCTGGCCCAAAAAAAAAAAAAAGAAAAAACGGCTCTTTTCAGAGCCTACCTTAAAGGGGGAAAAAGGGGAATAGTACTTTAAAGTACCGTCGTCACGCTCTGATCCTCAACATGTCCGCGAACATGGCGGTAGTTTGCAGCCAGCACATATCACCAACGGGGATTCAGGGGTGGAGACGAATGTAAATGAGAATGAGCAGAGCTAGGGATAGGTCCATAAAGTTCAGTAGGTGTGTTCTGACCGACGTACTTTAGTAAGACCGTCTTCTCCCTCACAGGAGATCACACAGCAATGGCTTTCCATGCTCCAAAACAGATTATCTGGATTTTGGGAGACTCATGGATACATTGGTTGAAGGTGCATGCAGAAAGCTGCAGTTTATCTACAAATCTCGGATTTCCTCATGTGGAAGTGCACTGGCATGGCGTGCGTGGCATGAGATGGTTGGACTTGGTACCTCTCTGTGTTACTTTACTGACAGAGCGTCCTCCAGAAATACTGATCATTCATTGCGGAGGAAGCAGTTTAGGCCATGTATCTGGAATTTCTTTGCAATTTGCAAGGAAGGAAGGACTCGCGAAGCTCATGGACATGTTTCCAAATTGTCAAATACTTTTTTCCTGTGTTTCCCAAAGACCAATATGGCTGCATTCTTCTGCGTTTGGTCCACAAATGGAGAAAGCGAGATGCAATGTGAATAAGGCTTTGTGTGGCATGTCCTCTTTCCACAATGAAAACATTTTGTTTCGCAGCACTTTCATTTTCCGCAGAGATAGAGTCCACCTCACATATGCTGGAAATCAGATTTTTCTTTGCAATGTACAAAATGCATTGCAACCTCTTTTGCAATCACACTAACCTATCTGACATTCCATTTTCATCAATCCACAGTTTTTGACCCACACAACACACCACGAAAGGCTCTTTTCAGAGCCGCCACTTACTCCCAGCGTACACTTCATTGTGTTTGCTCCGCTTGCACCCTCCCTTTTTTCCCCTACGACTGTCCGCAAACTTTTTCAGAACTCTGCAGGGGGTCTATGACCGTTACTTCATAGTTCTATTGTTATACTGAGAAAGGCGGCTCTGAAAAGAGCCTTTTCTGTAATTTATGTTGTTTTCACCTTTATTGCTTAACAGCACACGGCACACTAGGAGAAGAGGCCAAAGGAGGGTAGGATGGGACACCAGCCATGGGGATAAGAAAGGGCAAATGAACAGTGAAAGATTTAGGCTGCGCTTTATTTAGGTAAGGAGCAGATCTTCTGGTTCTCTGTTACTGCAGCCTCAAAAGCACTTCCAAAACTCTCACCCCTGCAGAGTACTGCATCACAATACGTGCACACCACTGTCACCTTTGAAAGGTATGGGTCGACAGCATTACGAATGGCTTGTGAGGCAGCTGGAGGGAGGCGCTCCCCCACAGGAGTGTCTCTTGTGGTGGGAGGATCGGACACGGAGGATGCTGTGGAGGAACTCAGTCGACTACGCCCTTCACATAGCACCACCTTGCGGATGTCCGCAGTGTGGAACGAAGTGAGGTGCCGCTTCGTCATTGTCGTACCAAAACTGTACACACCAAATCTCCCCCGACTCAGCACCACCTCGCACTGATTACACTTCACCAGGTTCGCCCGTGCTTTTGGTACATTCCCATAAACAGAAAACAACCGCCACACCCACGACTCCTGCCAAATGCTCCTAGTGCGGAGTTCCTCCACTTCATTCTCTTCCTTGCTCTCTACATCCTCACCCATATAACTCTCTGCAGGCCCTTGGGGAGGTGGTGGTGGCAGGTTTGGGGGTGGTGCAGAGGCTGATGATCCAACAGCAGCCATGCAAGCCATACCGATTATTTTCCTTTTGTTCACTACAGCAGTAAAGGCAGTACATCTCAATCTGCTATAGCTAGAAGGACAATGAAGATGTGCTTGGGGGTGTGGCCATTTGTAGGGGTGGAGGGGTGTGCCTCGTGACCGTCTTCATCCCTACACAGCGGTACAAAAACTTTACACAGCAAATCCTGAGGTCAGCTATTGTCTGGGATATGTGAAATTACATTTGTACGCTCTACAATACTTTGCTTTGTGTCTACAAGTTCTTTTGTACTGTTGCGGAAGCACACCAACCGCGCAAATTAGTCCCCACGCTCAGCGTGGGTGTGGTCACGTGATATCGTCCTCAACACATCCGCCCCAATATTGAAAGTCCCCTGGACAGCAAATGCAAAGAATTAAACGTGCGCATGCGCGCAAGTGTCCTGCGGACAGTGTTCAGGTTCTAAAAGTAATTCAAAGTGCGACACAAGTGAGACGAACAGTTACGGACAGGCGCGATGTTCGCTATACTTAAGTTTGTACTGTGCATGTGCACGCATGCTATGTTCACTGTACGGACAGTTCCAGTGTCCTTAGGGCAACTCCATTTTGTTTGCCTACGAACTTGCCACCCACCGCGCCTGTTCTACGGACGGAACCATTTTGGCTGCGCCTGATACGGACAGCTATACTGTCCTTCTCACACTCCCATTTTGCTCATTCACAACCATTCGGACATTTGGTGTGTTCTACGAACATGTATCATCTCGCTTCCAAGCGGTACGGCGAGGTATAATATCCTTTGGACACCCCTTTCTGTTTATGTACACACAATTTCAACAGATGGTGCAGTCAAACATCAATTCCATCTTACTTGACATTAGTAAGGGTAGGTGTACTGCTTTTACAGCACCCACATTCCATTCCTTGCAGATAGTTGTTCGCGAACATTTTACGTCTTTTTAAAGAAAAATGTAAACCAACTCTTTCTCTACAACTACTGTACAAAAACATTTAACACACACACACACACCCCACCCCCCCATTCTAAAGACATAGCTGGGGAAGCGGACTCTTAAACAAATATGGGGGAATTAGGATTCAACACGGGCTGGTTATAAGGAGAAGATTTGTGAGGGGAAGAAGGGATGGATATTTCGTCAAAACGTCTATTTTCCTCTTCAAGGTTTGGGGATGGGTCACTAGGGAATGGAGAAGCAGGGCAGGTACAGGTGGAGCAATGGTAACTAACTTTTCCTCTCACACAGTCCTCCACAAACTCCCGTAAACCTTTAAAATTCTCGTTCAATATGTCCATTTTCTGCTCTATCCTTTTTATCCTGTCTTCTTCTGTCTCGTTTGTTGCCCTTTCCTCTTTTTTTTCCTGGTCTGTTGAAAAAAAAAATACATAAGTTAAATGCCTTTAAAATACTGGTCACTATTTTCCATATGCAGAGCAATGTGTACCGTCTTTGTCGCTGTCTTCAGACATTTCCCCATGCGGGAAATACTCCTCCAGCCACTCCAAAGTACTAGCCATTTCTGAGTCAAAACAACAGAAACAAATTATTACTTCTGCACCACATACCAAAAAAAAAACACACCCATATAAAAAACGGACCTACACTCACTCTTTTGCTGCAATCTCCCTTCGTCTTACTGCGTCCGTCCACTGTCGTTCCAGGCTGCCGAGTTTCTGTGAAGTGATTACGCTGGAGGCATCCTTTTTTTTTTATTGTACCATCCTCTTCATTCTACATGGTTATTAAATGTGTCGTTTTCTTTTCCCAGCTTCAGGTTTCCATATTTACTTATTACTACTTATAATATCTTTATGTCCTTCTTCTACGTTGCACACTTTTTGTGTAAGACAATAGTACATTTTCAGCTACCCCCTGCCTCTTTGGGTAATGTTGATCCTGTCCGCCCCGTCCGCAAACAGGCACTCAGTCCGTCCCTTCCCAATATCAATAGGGAGGGGTTCTGCATGTTCTATGTTAAATCTATGTCAAGTACGTACATTACACTACATATCTCTCAAAATCATATGATTACAGTGTATATTCTGCACAACAACTTCATTGCCACAATGTCATCCTTAAGTTCCACCTTCCAAAAACCTGTACAAGTCCCTACAAAAAAAACTTTGTTAAGGGAACGTTATGGCTAAGTGGCCCTCCCAAAAACCAGTAAAATTCACTACAAAAAAACCTTTGTTGAGGGGATGTTATGGTTAAGTTGCCCTAACAAAAACCTGTACACTTCACTACAAAAATACTTTCCACCTCCCCTTTATGCTTCAAATTAAAACTGAAAAACCCCTGAAATTCGACAGTTATGGTAAACTAAGCCCCACACCTGCCACTGCCACTGTGCACTGCTAACACTAACACCCAGACCATGAAAGATGTCATCTCAAATGTCAATGATGACATCAATGACGACATCACTTGTTTTGCCCCTTTCTTTTCCTTCCCTGCCATACATGTATATGTACATTCAGTAAAAAAATTCCACTAAAGGAATGTTATACTTCACAGTGCAACCAAACACCACTGCACATTCCCCCATTATAGTAAGCTAAGCAACTATAACTTGTGCCATCTACGTGCATTGCTAAGACTAACACCCAGGACATCAAAGATGAGATCACTAGTATCATTGATGACATCACGTGTGCCTCAATTATTTTGGTGCATTGAAAAATGTAGGCTAGGTGGTTTTATTCACTGACCAGCACAATATGTAAATTGAAAAGGTGCTGTATAGCAAAACGTGTCAGAACCACAAGGAGATCTTTATGGATGCATTGGAAAAAGCATCACCCCACTTACACTCAGAAGAAACCAAGATGGCGCCTTTTTTGTTCCGTTCTTCCAACTCCAGCGCCGCAGTCTAGTTCTTTTCAAAATGACGACCGCCACCTACCCGAATCTACTTAGTTCCTTCTGAACTTCGGGTAGGTGTGTTGCTACTTGCTACTTTGCTTGCTACTACGCTATGCTCCTGAAATTACCTTCTCTTCCTACCTAGCCTTCTCAGTTATATCATCCTTTCATCCTTTCTTTCCTTAGCGCTCCTCGCAGCGCTCCCTCCTTCTTACTTCCTCGGTACTCTGGTGCCGTTCCGTTCCTGTCTTGCTCTTACTACCTTCCGCTTCCTTCTTGCGGATTATCATTACGGAAGGAGTTCTTCTCCTTCACCTTTGTTGCTGTTCTGCTGCTGCGGAATTCTCACGGAAGGATTTCAGCTCCTCTTCCTTGTTGCCGTTGCAGCCGCTGCGGATTTCTCTCGGAAGGATTTCGGCTCCTTTTCTTTATTGCTGTTGCAGCTGCTGCGGATTACCTACTAAAGGAATTCTTCTTACCTTCATCTCTGCCGGAAAACATTGGACACCGTGAAGGCATTTCTACGACGGGTTTTCTTATATAACTATTCAAAATGTCTGAAGTTTACATTTATTTTGTTGAATTCTGTATATATCCTGTAACAATTGGACTGTAATATTGCGTATTTTATCACAATTTTTTCCAATAGTCCGCACTGGCCATTGAAGAAGGGTAACACTCCTCGAAACGCGTCACCCTTGAAAAACGTGACTTTCACATCATTATCCCTGTGCATGTTTACTAATCCTGGCGTGCTTATTTGCTTGTAAATTCCATTTATTTGCAAAAAAATGTTCCTTTGTACGTGACCCAATTATTTGTCCATGTACAGAATGTACAGCTAACTTAATCCATAGATTGAACTTCTACAAATGTTCTTGCAATTGGACTTTGTCCAACAATTGATAGTGTGCAGGGGATGGGAGGATACCTAGGTTAAATCTTCATAATGTCTTTGTTTCTTGTCAGGGTTTTGTGCCATGATCCCGGTTCCTCCCCCTAAGTAGATCATTTTAATTATTCATTCTCTGAAGATGTGCACCAGTGTCCCAACCCACTATCCTGTCACCAGTCCACAGTCATTCACTCAGCCCACCGTCAGTCATGCAGACACTAAGATATAGTTACTTCATGCCTGCTTGCTTCCATTGAGACACCATGCTGCCAACTACTGTTGACCCAGTGTGAACTTCTGCTCGGAAAGCTTGATCCCAGGTATTATTTTTCCCGTCAATGGGCAGGCAAAAAACCATTCAGAGCCCACAAAATGACGTGGAGTCTTTACTTGCATCCTGCTAAAATGAGGTGCAATATGGCATTGTTTTAGCTTGAACATGACTGGTTAGCCTTCATCATGGCTGCTAAGACCATTCATATTTTTGGGGGATTCTACAATCCCTTCCACTTTGCTTTTTTCCCCTTTTATTTTTTTTGGAACACTGATCTATTTTGGTGGCTATATTTCCTTTATTTAAGGTAAATGGTATTGGGTTTCCCCTAAGAGGCCCAGTCCCGGGGTGCCTCTTAGACACCCCATGTTTGCCCTATGGTAATGAGTAGATGGGAGGCAGCTGTTTTGGATTCTCCAGTGGTAAAAACCATTTTTTACCGCACTGGTGCCCTAATGGCTACTAAAATGCTACATTGGGCCACCAATTAAAGCAAATATTTTTTTAATCCTACTCTCAAACATGTTTGTATTTTATATCCCCTTTGTTCAGGGCAAGCACAGTGTAGACTCAAAATGGCCGTTCTGCGCCTGGGTGCTTTTTGTGAGCCCACATTGCAGCCTATATATTGGTTGCAACTGGTTTAGACCAATGTAGGTCCCTGGGCTCTCTCTCCCCACTTCCTATGAGAGTAGCTTAGGCTGTGTGACAGTCTTGTTGACCAACTAGTATTGTTGGTCATCTGACCCTTTGGCCAGCTTTCCAATCACTAGAAACAATCTCCTTTTTGCCCTGGTACTTGGGGCTCTACCTGTTCCCTGCCTCTGTCTTGCTGCTTTGTTTTGCCACATGGAAGAAGTGGGTCTGCTGACGTGCTTGGGGCAGAGAGGTTGGGGGGGGGGGGGGTTACCACTGTTTTTGCCATTTTTAAACTCTCACTTGGACATATTGGCTGAGTGCAGTAGTTTGGGCATATCCTGGTTTGTATTTTCTGTTCCTCAGAGTCCAGTCAGGCCTTTCTGAATTCTCCTGCTGCCTCCTCCAGTGCAGCGAGTAGAGCCTTCCATGCTGCAACTGTTTTCTGAGCCATTTGCTGCTGTTTTCCTGACACGGTCTGCCATCTTGTTGTTGGCTCAGGGATAGAGCCCACGGGAAGTGGATCTTGTTAACACCATGTAGGCAAGAAGTCTGAACTAACCCGTGCTTTTTTGCCATTATTGCCGACTTCCACTGTGAGCACTTATCTCTGGATCCAGAGATGGGCGATTATTGATACTCTTCCCTCGGTGGCCCCTCTGGTCTTGGGTTGATATTCTTTGGAGATGGGTGTTAGCTTTGTTTGCTATTGTCTTTCATTGGGGGTGAGGGGGCTTCCTGCAGCAACTTCTTCTGGGGCTTCATTCAAACTCTGAATCTTTTCATTGGGGTCTCCTCCGGCTCTCCTGAGGTTGTTTGCTGTGGAATCCACACGTGGGGTAAAACAGGCGTGCCTCCATACCAGCACACTGCCCATTGACTTTGTTCCAGTACCTTCTATGGAACTTTCTACCTGCCTAGAACTGTCTGTGAGAAACCAGGTGTCTCACCCACTAGTGCCCGGGGATCTTTCTTCCAGGTGGCCAGGACACAGCCATTGCTTTTGGATCCACCAGTGCGGGAGGATCACCTGGGTGAGGGGGTCTTCTGGGAGTGAGACACCGCACCGGATGGAGAGACGCAGTATCCCCTTCCCTGTATGATATTTGGGAACTCCAACCCCCCTTACAACATAAACACTTTGGAAAACACTCTAACACCGAGCTGTATACCTGTCTTGTCCCAATTTAATGGTCAGGCTTGGTCAGGCAATTACTGACCATCACACACATCTGATTTCCATTAAACTTCCCCACACAGATAAGGCGGACCACGAGAGCACACTCTGAGCGAGGCAAGACACATGAGGAACAAGCAGTTCCGAGATGGCATTTTAACGAGCGAAGAAAGACGGCAAAACAGAAGTTTGCAAGGAGGGAAGATCCCTTGACCTTTTCCACAATAAACCGTTAATTTCCTGAAACCTCGAGAATAAAAAGCATAAGACCAGGAAACCAGGCTTAAGAATCCTGCATTGTGTGTCGGAGGTACCCGGGGCCCTCCCGTGTCAATAATCAAGGTGGAAGAAGCGCTAGCCGCTGTGGTACTGTCCTTGGCCCCAAGAACAAAGCAGCATCCGTGAAATCCACACAACAGATGAGTTGGGGAGACAGATACAAGACCGGTCTGTGTTGAAGCCAAGGTTGCAAGCAGCAACATTGTATGGCGAACGCTGGAATGAACATTGTTAAAACCTGTGTGATAAAGCACACAAGTAAAGTTGAACTGCTGATGAGTGTTTGAATATTTTTTTTAAAAACTTTATTGGTTGTGGTACACGTCACTGCAGAAACACGTTACAATACATCTGAACATCGCTGAGATGAGTAACTTAGACACACATCATATCATACCATACAGTATACAGAATCAATGCGCATCAGGATCTTGTGGGGCTTTCTTCATCTGATACCATTTTGCATAAATATACCATAAACGGGGCCCATATATCTTTGGGTCTGCTTGTCCTTGGTAATGTCATCACGTGTTGTTCCTCACATTGATTTACATATGCAAGTTCTTTGAGGAAGTGGTTTACGTGTGGCGCGTGTAGACTCTTCCAGTTCTGAAGTATACACTTCTTGGCCACTGCACATGACACATTAAACAGTCTTCTGGTTACTTGTGCTCTTTTGCCCATGTCCCCAAATAAATGCTTCTGGGGAGTGAGGTCAGCTGGGGCCTGTGTTATCTCCTCTATTATCTTGGCCACCTCCTTCCAAAAACCAGAAATAAGTGGACAGCTCCAGTACATGTGGAATGAGTCAGCCAACGGATTCCCACATTTCTGGCAGTTACCGTGGCAGTCTTCTGTGAATTTAGCGATCTTGGCTGGCCTATAGTGGAGTTTATTCAGTACCTTGAACTGGATTAGCCGGAGACCGGAATTAATAGATCCCTTCTTGGACAGCCCACAGTATGTCAACCATTTTTTGTCTTCGATTGCGGTCCCCATGTCATTTTCCCAGGAAATCTTGATTGTGTTGAGCGAGGGTGTTTAGAGACACTAGTGTCACACTGAGAGGACAACGATACGAAACATTTGTGTGTTGGCGGCTCATCCGGAAACAGTGGCCACCGAGACCTAAAAGCCAGCCGCATGCGATGATATTGCAATATACGAAGCTGCCCCCATCCCTCCCCAGCGGTCACAAATCTTCTTGAGTGACAAATTTCATGTTTCGGAACATATCCTGCATCTTTATTTCCCTGTTGGGGTTCCATATCTTCTGCATATCCGTATCAAATGAAGGCGAAATGCTGGGAATGTTCCAAAGAGGAGCATCAGGGTTATATGGTGTGTCTAGTTGTAGCCTTTTATACTTTTTAGACCAGGCGTGGACTGTTGTGCTAACTGGGTCAAGTTGCATTCATCTTTGTTGTGTTTTAAATAGGATAGAGCGTAGATCAGTCGGTAGTGCGGCGTGTCACTCTATGGGGATATGTGGTGCAGTGTCTAGAGGGTCATACCAGTGTTTGGCAAACTGAGCCTATGCCACGAGGTAGTACAACTCAAAATCTGGAGCAGTTATGCCTCCTGTGTCATACGGTTCAACCATCTTCTCCCACTTCATCCTGGCTGTACCCCCAATCCAGACAAACGCTATTGCTATGGATCTTAGGGTATCAGAAAAGTGTCTGCCCGGCCATATTGGGATGTTACTAAATATATACAGTAGTTTAGGCAGGATCACCATTTTTAAGATTGCAACCCAGCCAATCAGCGATATAGGGAGTCTGGCCCACAACTGGAGTTTGGTTGAGATTATACTCGGAAAGTTGTTCATGATTATCCGTGTACAAAGAAGTTCTTCCCTTTGACACGAGAATCCCCAAGTATCTTATCCCCGTGGGTGACCATTTAAGTTTGTAAGTATTTGTTGGACATATAGTGGCAGGGTCAGGGGGAACATTTCCGATTTAGAGCTGTTGGTTTTATAGCCCGAGTACTCTGCAAACTCGTGTATAGCTTTCATTCCAGGGCCTAAATTAACTTAGGGGTCTTGGATGTACAGTAGAGTATCATCTGCGTATAGGGATATCGACTGGATCAGTCCCGCCATTCTGATTCCTCTGTCCCTGATGTTGCCTAATGGGCGCCGCCACTGGTTCTATTGTAAGAACAAATAATATGGAGGAGAATGGGCACACCTGTCTGGTACCCTTGCCCAGACTGAAGATATGAGTGTGTTCGGTTGGTCAGTACCCTAGAACTAGGTCCAGCGTACAGTAGCTTAACACATTGTAGGAAATCGGAGCCCTATACTGAACTTTTCAAGTATGGCAAAGAGATATTTCCATGACACCAAGTCAAACGCCTTTTCGGCATGCATGGAAAAAAACACTGCTTGAGCCTCAGGTTTAATCTGGGCCATGACCCCGAACAATCTCCGTAGGTTCAATGCAGTTGAGCTTGTCGGGATAAAGCCACACTGGTCTGGGTGGACTAGCTTAGTCATGTTAGGCAAAAGTCTCGTGACTAGGACCTTAGCAAAGAATTTGGCATCGCAGTTTATTAACCAAAGGTTAGCAAGACATGTCGTGAGACGGCTGTCTGGGTTTCAAAAGCACCGTTATAGTGGCCTCTCTCATAGATTCTGGCAGAGTTCCCTTTCCAATCGCCTCCTCCCACACCAACAGTAATACAGGGGCAAGTTCTGTGCTGAGCTCCGTGTAAAGTTCTGCTCCCAGACCGTCTGACCCATGTGCCTTCCCGGATGATAAGGATTTGATTGCTTCAGTGATTTCTTCTAATGTTATTGAGTTTTCAAGGGCCATCTTACTCTCCGAGAGTTTTGGGAGCGTGATAGTATCCAAATACTTCACCATTTCACTGGCGGGTTTCACATCATGGTTGGAATATAATTCCGCAAAGAAATCCGCAAACTCCCTATTAATACCCTCCTCACTGGAGATCACGTTGCCATCTCTTGTAACTATGCCGGAGATCAGTGCATGGTATCGCTCAGCCTTCAGTAGATTCACAAGAGAACGGCCTGCCTTATTCCCCTCATCATAACGGCGCGCCCTGAGGGGGGTCGCCATGTAGAGTAGCACCCTATTTGCCAGGTTATTGAAGTCCTGTAGATGACTGTTAGTGTCTGCTAGTGTCTTTTTTTTCATGAGTGATGCTATACTGTACATCCAATTCCCGCCGGCGTCTCTCTTCCTCCGCCAACTCAGATCTAACAGACTTCAACAACCCTGTGGATTTAGAAATCAGAATCTCTATCACCCAAACCTTAAAGGTTTCGCATAGTGTTGCACTCCTGTCAACTGACCCCTTGTTTATTTCAAAGAATTCCTCAACTTCTGGAGGCTTTACATCATCTAACATAATTTCTAATGATATTGGGGAGTGGTCTGATAGAGTGCAGGGGTGTATCTCATTTGTTTATCACATTGGTAAGGTGAGTGGAGACCAGCTAGTAATCAATGCGAGATTCAGTGTCATGTACAGAGGGGTAAAATGAGTATTGCCTCTCTAGTGGGTGTAACATCCTCCAGCCATCGACCATGGACATTTGTGTTAAGATCTGTTATATCGTAGCAGCTGCCCTAGTGGGTGCTCTATTTTTACTAGAGGATCGGTCGAGGGAGACATCCAGAATGGTGTTAAAATCCCCCCCCCCTCCACAACATGCATTCGCTATCTAATGGGCCTACCTCATGCGCTATGTTTGTGTAAAAGTCGGGGTCATCAATATTAGGTCCATATGTATTTACAAGAACCATTTCCCTTCCTGCAATGCTACCCCATATTCTAACATACCGCCCCTGCGGGTAAATTTTGCTCTTGACGAATTGGAAACCCAAGGAGGGATGAACCAACGTGAGAACCCCTCTTGCCTGAGTCGAGTATTCCATGTAGTATCTTCCTCCAGTCCCGAAGGATACCCATGTTTACCTTCTGAAGTGCGTGCGTTTCCTGTAACATAACAATTTGTGGGTGATGTCGGGCCACATAAGCTCCAACCCTCCTTGACTTAGCCTGATTGGTAAGCCCGCAGATATTCCATGTAAGGAGTTTAATGCTCAGCCCATTGGACATTGCATTGTCGTACCCCATATATGTGTTGTATAATCAATCATAGTCCTCTCCGTTTTCCCCGGGTATGTGTCGTATGCAGAAGCGTGTCCACAAATTTTAACCAACTGAACCCTTCCAACTGCGTCCCAAAGATCTGAGTTGTCTCTTGACCGGTTCATATGACCTTCTCTGTGTTTGAATATTAGCTGACATGTCTGGGTATATGTGCACTCTGTTCTCCTCATAATGCAGAGTGCCTTTTTCTCTGTATAATCTCAGGATTGTATCTCCATCCCTATAGTTGAGGAGGTGGGTTATTATCGTGCGAGGCAGTGCGCCAGGCCTGGGAGATGGTGCTAGGGTTCGGTGGGCCCTCTCGACGAGGAAGTGATCTGAAAAGGATTCCGCGACCCAGCAGGTTTTTCAGAAGGTTTTCCTCATGTCCCTCCATCAGGCCTTTACAAAAGGAATCTGAGATTCAAACAATCCGGATATTATTTCTCCTGGATCTTGCTTCGAGATCCTCGCACTTGTTTTGAGTTTTATGTAGGTCATTTTTAAGTTGCGCTATGTCATGGCTGTGTTGCGTTATCGTGTCTTCGTTTGTACTAATCCGATTTTCTGCTTCCGTGATACGTGACTCTCATTCTCTACCCTTGCCTTCAGGGAGCCGATGGTTGCGACTATGTCATCTAGCTTGACATTCACTGCTAAAAAGCAGATTTGTACAATTGTCATTAAGCAATCCTCTCTTGAGTGGTTGGGGGGGGGGGGTCTCGGCCTGATTGTCAGACGTGGATGGTGACATCGCGGTTGACCCATGCGGCTGGGAGCTAGCAAAAGAGTCCATTGGGCGGTTTTCTTGGCCCTGAACCTTTCTTCTCGTGGCAGCCCATATAGTGCAGCTTTCCACCCGAGAGTGGACTGTGCTCTCCCACGTGTTCGTACCAGTATGGGGCTATTTCATTCTGGTGTTCTTGGCGCAGGGTAGGTGCTTCTTAAATCAAGTGGCTGATTCACACTTTGCTTCCAACCGCTCAAATCCACCCCAGCCCTCTCCAATGGCGTTGTGCCGCCTGTAACACCTTTGGAGTATTAAGGATTTGGCTTCACCAAAGTTCTTTCAGATGTGATATCAGTGTATCTCAATGTTGCATTAAGGGGTCTGCCGCCATGTGGACGGCGACTCGATCTGTGCAGCAGCTTGTATGTGTCCCAAGGGCTATTATGTACTACTCCCAAGGAGGGCGCCCCCAATGCTGAATGTTAATATGGGATAGAGTTGCAGTAAGGGTCACTACGGCAGCTGCTGATGACAGGGCTTCCTTCGTAGCAGTGCTCTTTCTAGAGTGCCCTAGTGGGAGTTCTGTGAGGGTGGGGAGGTAGTCGTCTACATCCATGTAGATACAAATCAAAAGAAGCGTTCTGGTTTCTGTCAAGTAACCTGACCTTTGACCTGTCCGTAAATGTATGCCGGAAAATAAAGCTGTCGATGTTTTTGTGCATAAAAAGGCCTGGTACGACCCTTATCTGGGAGCATGCCTGTGCTGCTCTGTGTGGTCTTGCTTCGAAGGCAAATGTGTTGCCCCTGAACTATCCCCCCAGACCATTTTACTTTTTATTTCCAGGATATGCTGTAAAATGCCATTTCCTGGTTTGCCGTTCTTGCACGAGTGGCATTGGAACATCCACCTGTAAGAGAAATATATATTTTCTCTGCTGAAGCTTTAATTCATGGATCTATTGATTTATTTGCTTATTTTATTCACTGCAAAACTTCATAGTGCAACAACACAAGTGCAAAATTGTTTCCAAAAAAAATCCACATCCTGTTTATAACACAGTTTCTATTGGAACCATGCCAACGCAAGTCTAACTTAGTCTAACTTTCAATATTCATCTGGGCATCTACTTCCAACTCATTTTGCTCACAGCATAGCTCCTGAAACACCATGCTGGACCGATATCCTTCTTCATTCAATCTTTCGCTGGGTCCGGAGGGGGTGTTATTAACTATGTAGCCTCTTATACTTCGGGCACACCGTACAAATTCATACCTGCTTGGAAAGTAAAGACTAGTATTCGACCCAAGATGGTGTTGAAATAAGGTCACTGGTTGATTTGTTCAGATCAGAGCGGGATACACATGGTGGCAGCAGGTGACTGACCTAGAAGGCTTGTTTCTCCCTGTTCAATACAACCTCTAAGATGTGTATCCTTCTCTTAATGTCTGTTTTCTTCTCAACCAGAAGCCATAATTCTAATAATACTTCAAACCTTAAGGGCATCATTTCTGTTGAAACCTCAAATTTACGATATGCTTCCTCTTGGCCGGCCAATATACACAAGGAGTCTTTGTTTTCATCTGCAAAACAAAATGTACTTCGACAGAAGCCATCACTACTACCTAAAAAATAGTTCTAATTTGCTGCAAAAAGTAATCTACCGTGCAAAGTGATATTGTTTTGCATAACCTTCCCAACATGTTCTGTTCTCCTCTGTCCACCTGTAAAGACTTGTGCCTATGGAGTTTGTGGGAGCAACAAATATCAATTTGTGACTATTCCTATTCACAGCTCGGGGTTCTTTCAAGGGCGCAAGTCAAATAGCGATTTGAGCTTCCAGGGTATTGCACCTCCCACACATTGCAATGGGTGACCCAGTCCCAGTGACATTGCGCCAAAATACAGAGAAAAAAAAATGCTGAATGCGCAGTTACTGAGCATTTGGCATGAACCAAAACCGTGAATCCCATTATACCGAACGGGGGTTCCAGGAGTGTCCCCTGCTCCCTGTGTTCGGTATAATGGGATCGGGAGTTGCAGCGAGGAGTACAGGAGTAGGGGAAATCGGCACAGTGCGATCCATGTGATCACTGCGCACCACCGTTTTTAGAATTCAACATTTTCAGATTCGCTAAAAGGGGGTGCGAGGTAATCGCGTAGATCTGTCCCAGCTGCTAGGATCTGGCACAATTATACTGGTTGTGGTCCAGATACTGTCCATTGTACCTTTTTAGCTTAAAAAGAGGCCCTCTTTCTCTCACATTTCCATCCACTGTATTTCCACAGGTTTCTCAAAGGCCACATCTTCCAGGATTCTGGATTAATTTCCAAAGGCTCTTAGACATGAGTGATGGAGAATATCATCCTGAATGCTGAGGAGCTGATTTACCTGTGCTGAAGTTTAAGGTTTCCTGAACAAAGTCCTGTTCAATGGCTGATCCAGCTAGTTGGGTCAACGCAGCTCTTGTAATTTTGCAGGGTTCCAATAACATGCAGCTCACGTATATTTGCATCTCTGTTGTCGACCTTTGCCCCAGTAATAAGCCCTGCCGCTCGTTCTAGGTGACATAAGCTGCTCCTTGTAGACACTCTATGTTACAAGGGTTGTGTTCTTCCGAACACATACCCTGTCTCACAACACACCCTTGCACTTTTGGGAAGAAAACCATTTGTTCTGCTGCTCCAGATGCACAGCAACTCCAAGTGAACAATTGTGAATTTGAGAGGTAACCCGAAAGAGGATTGAAAAAACAATTGTTACCAAAGATGGGTTCACAACGTCTATACTATATCCCGACCTATCTGTCTCACTAACCATATCGTACCTTAGAGGGTACTTCAGTAACATTCCTGATTTATGAGATTTCAAAAGTCTGGGATACTGTTTGTTGAATTACAGAACACATGCTGTTCTTTACACCCAACTCTGTTGACAGATTACCCGAGATTCATAGGAGCAAACCCTGTTAGTCATCGTTACATTCATAGTATTTAAAGGCTGTGTTATGATAAAACAAGAAATGTCATTGGCCATAATACAGCATCAATTGCCATTTCGTTTTCAAATACATTGCAGTGCACAGTCACTGCCATAATATGTGACTCTTGTGGGATATCTATTACTCGAATAACCGTCACAGAAATTCTTTAACCTTTTACGTTGACCACTCTTGTGTCCACAGAAACATTGACCGCCCAGATGATCTCCCTTTCCATATCTCTCAGTAATCATCTACAAAATGCAGGATAGAAAAAAATAGGTAAGCAGCCGTCTGCAATCCACAGAGCCTCGTTGAGAACCACGGGCCTCACAGCGCCACATCAGCGAAGTGTCCAGTGTCTCATCATCTGCTAGCCATTTAGCGAAATACTGTGCCTGAGCAGCCAGTTAGTGCAACTCGAACCACGGCAGCTGGACTTCACCGTCCTTATATCGTAACTGCAGCATAGATAATGCAATTTCTATGCCTCTTCTGCTCCAGATTAAACCGCTAATTGGGAAGGCCAACAATTTTTAAAAAAAGAGCATGGGACAAGGAACATGACATTAGCGAAGAAATACAATAGGCATGGCAACACAACCATTTTGACTAGTGGGCTTCTCCCCATCAGCGTGAGTGGCAGTCCCTTCCAAATGTTCATAGACGCTGAAACCCCTTGTACGGCGTTCATTGTGTTCCTATCATGCATAGGACTAGCCTGGTGCCAAATATTGACCCCCAAATATCTAAATGACTGAGTTTCCTGCCGAATCCCCAACCTCAGGAGACCTCCAGACTGCGGGAATTGAGACACGCAAGCAGTAAGATGCAAGGTTTTACGTTACTAATGGCGATGTCACTAAGCTTTGCAAAGTTGTCTAACATCTACAGTACCATCGGAAGATTATGTGCGGGGTCAACCATATATAAAAGACAGTCGTCAGCATACAGTTAAATCAGGTGGCATGTCACGTCGATCAATATCCCGGCGTCTGTGAAATCAGAACGCAGAAATACTGTCAGCGGCTCCAACGCCAGTATGTTCAGCATTGTCAACGGAGGGCAACCCTGCCTGGTGCCTCTACGAATATTCCAGGCCGTGGATACATATTTAACTGTACGCACTCTAGCCAGCGGTGTGGATTAAATCAATTTGACCCATCGTGAGGATCCAGCGTCAATCCCAAAGCCGTCTAAGGCTGCATACATCCACTGCCAATAAACAAAATCAAAAGCCTTAACGGCCTCTAATGCGACCACTGCATAGGGAGCATCATGTGTCTGGGACCTGGCAATGACCTGCACAGGGTTAGAGATGTGCTCCTATTCAGCACAAAGCCAATTTGATCACAATGTATTATTGAGCCAATGACGTGCTTCAGCTGACTAGCCAACAGAGCCGTTAGAATTTTAATGTCCTGATTTATCATTGATAAAGGCCTATCCGAATCACACAGTGTGATTTCCCAGGCTTGAGGACTGGCACAATCGTGGACTCACACATGCTATCCGACAGGCGCCCTGTCCCGTAGGCCTCCTCGAATACCCAGATGAGCACTGGCACCAACATGTCACTATAAGCTTTATAAA
This sequence comes from Ambystoma mexicanum, assembly GCF_040938575.1. Taxonomy (NCBI): domain Eukaryota; kingdom Metazoa; phylum Chordata; class Amphibia; order Caudata; family Ambystomatidae; genus Ambystoma; species Ambystoma mexicanum. The sequence continues at coordinate 492,466,834 of NC_090938.1, read as the reverse complement.
ACACTGATGATAATCCATCCCCACCTGAAGCTCTACCAGACTGCAGCGATAATATACCACCTCGCAATCCTCCTCAGTTATAGGCACATCAGGGCTGCAGCCTGTTCCACCGTGATTTTAAGCAGGTTGATACTTGCCATTGCATGCTGGACCTCGTTCACATCCTCCACCCCACTCGCACCATACAGCCCCTCATATCATCTATTGAAGACCTCATTAATGACCGATTGAGACTTCCAGGTTTCACCACATTCGTCAAGAATTTTGTTAATTGCGTGTCTAGGCTTCTCGGCCCTACACAATCATGCCAAAATAGGCCAATCTTTTCCCCTTCTCCATGCATTCTGGAAGTAAATACACCATAGGCAAACTCCCAAAGGCCTTCCCGAGATTCAATGCACCGAATGTAGCAGTACCTTTTTGTTTGGACCTTTCTCACTATCCATCCCCTCAATCTCTTGTATGCCACCCTCACCCAACTCGGAGGTTCAAATTTTCCTAATGCCCCCTGCTTTGGCAATCGCCTCACCTCTTACCTAAACCTTAAGAGCCTCCCAGATCGTGCTTCAGCTATCCACACTTACCAGGTGGGTATCCCAGCATTTCTGTAGCGCATCCGCCAAATGACCTTGGACCACTTCATCAGAGTGAGCGCCCGCAGCCATACGCCAAGTTGGAACTGGTGCGACTTAGCTCAGGAAGCGTAACAATCATTGGAGAATGGTCAGAAATGGTTCTGCCAGCATATGTTGCACTCACAAACTCAATCAAACTTTCCTTTCCTCTGAATTGGATCTTGTGTATTGCAAAACAATAGGAGTAACATCGATTGTCCCCATTGATAGGACGCCAAATATCAAGTAATAGGAGGTCCTGTATCATGGCACCTATGGTCTTGGCCACAGGGGAGGGCCGAGCGTAATTATGATCCGATCTATCCAGTGTGGTATTTAGCGTACAATTAAAATCGCCCCCCGCCCCATATCCAGAAGAGACCCCTGAGATGTCAGTGTCTTGTATATAGAGCGAAAGTAGGCGGCAGCATCATGTTTTGGGGCATATGAATTCACAATACAGACCTCTATGTTCAATAAAGCCACGTACAATTATTAGCCTGCCCTGATCATCAGTTTCAACCTTTGATCAGCCTGAATGGTACTGACCCGGCAACCCACACCAGGACCCCCCAGCGTATTTGGAGTACGACAAACCATACCCTATGCCCCCCACTGCCCATTTGATATTCACCTAATAAGTGCTTTTCCTGTAGTAGGGCTATGGAAATCTGCCCCTTCTTAAATAGGAAACAATCTGGGCGTTCCATGATACAACTTTAAGCATAGTTATCTCTCCAAGGAAGCACCCTCCTCCACCTCCCTCCTGCGCCACATGAATAAGGAGCACCTGATTGCCGCCTGGTATTGCTGTTGTGCCCCCATCCATGTCCACCCGACATCCACCCCTCTCACGCATCGCCCACCATCGCATTAAGCGTCTACGCACACCTAACCATGGCTTGGCATTGCCCAAGACCACCAGGTCAAACCCTTCAAAGAAACCCACCCACCCCCCCACCCGTAACCACCCCAGCACCCTTGCTGTTCGCCAGAAGGTAAGGATAAGTTACTTTCCCTACAAGAACATTGCCCAAGATCAACATAAAGAAACTAGAGCCACAACAAACAACGGTCATTAGAAACCGGTGGCTCAGCAGCGTAAAGACGCTCAAGCCTTCCTACCCCCCGGGAACGTCTAAACTCCAGGGGTCCGTAGGTGCAAGGGAGACCATCATGATGGTCTCTCCCAATGGTACATTTGTACCAGGGTCGTGGGTTGACTGTGCCATACACACATTTAGTCAAAGGGGCTCCCGTGCTCAGCCCACAGAGGTGGCATCACACCTCAAGATTACCAATCACGCACGCATACGGACATCATTCCTACATGGAATGAACTGCCCAATTGTCTGTGGTGCACAGCGGGGACCCAATCAGTATGGTCCAGGATCCTTTGGTCTCTTCACAGGTCCCGGTGCCATACTACATTCATCCATTCATTGTTTGGCCTCGCTAGGATATTCAAAGAATAAGGATTTGCGCATATGAATCTCCTTCAGCTACCGCCGGGTATATTGGCATGTATTTGAGGCCCAGACCACAAAGCTGCTCCTGTTTGTTGGTATAAATCATGGAAAAGGGAAGTGTCGCTGTGCCAAAGGTTAAGAGCTGAAACGGGGGTCATTTGATTCCCGGGGCTCCCCTAGGTAGCTCAATGTTTAAGCAGTGAATGCTACAGTCAATTATTTTGAGAGAATAAATCCTCTTGACACAATATGTAAGATACAAAAAGGGAGGCAATTTTCACATAACAAGCGTTTTTTAATGTATGTAAAGCATTCAACAAGTGATGAATCAACAAGGAAAGAACAGTGAAAAAACAACAATAAAAACATATGAGTCTCCAAACATATAAAATAAATTGGTGCGGTGTGACACACACCTAAACTTAGTCTGTTATTTCATCACAGAAAAAGATGCATTTAAGTCAAAGCGGTGGTGTCCAAAGAGCGACAGATATGCAGAAAAGAAAAGAAGTAAAAGAGTGATAGGCTGAAAAGTATAACCGGAAATGCGGTTAATGTTGGCAGCAAAGTGGTAGGGTCTGGGTACGTCTGTCTGTCCTGCCAAGGTCTCGGGGAGAATTCCAAGACAAACAACCTTTCGTTGTGCTGCTCTAGTCAAGCAGTGTGTCCTTAATGTTCCCAGTATAAAGCCCTGGAAGGGTAAAATCAAAACAGAAAAATCCTGATACTATTGTTCAGGTATATCATCTGTTTCCAAGGTTTTGCCAACGCAGTGGGGGAATCTATTCCAATGGATTTGAAAAGATGTGTGGGTGTGGATGAGATGATCCCAACACTCCCCTCACGTTCTTGAGGCCGGTCCCTTAAAGGCTGAGGACCAGTTTTAATATTCCGCCTTCATCAGGGCTGGTGAGTTCTGCAAGGAAAATGAAGTAAAAGGGGAATTCAGTGTACGGAAGAGAGAAAAGACTGTATACAAGTGGGGTGTGTGGTCCCTACCGTTAGTATCCTAGTAGATGAATCAGGGTTTAAAATTAAGTGTAGTAGTAAAAAATGTGCTTAAAATAGATGGATAGCAGAGGGAATCTCCACAGTAAAAAACCGAGATAAGTAAACTAATAATAAAATCATATAACACTTTCTCCTGTGTCTGCCTAATGAACAGGGAAGTGGTGGAAAAGAAGTGAACTAATTCTAATCCAGCATGCTCCCCAAGAGTGGTGCCCCACAGACCGAGTGCTCCCCGCATGTCACAGAAATATAATGATTTGGAAAAGGTACCTGGGAATCTGTTGAAGAACAGATCCAATTCGCACGGGGGTGCCGGGGACCTCCCGTGGGAGGGGGTACCAAGAGGCGCAGCTTCAATGGATTCAGGCAACATAGAGATATAGATAGCGCGCCGAGGCCATGGGATGGTGAAAGGCAAATCTGACCCCACAGATGGGGGAGTGCCAACAGGGACGGCACTGCTGTGTGGTTCCGAGAACCGGCTGCAGTCCAGGAGACCGTCACCCGGAGAGGACCTGGAAGAGGGAGGAGGGAGGGACAAACATATTCCTCTTCTTCTGTACTTGAGAGGTGTAGTCTGGGTAAATAACCAGCAGTGACGGGCCACAGTGAATCATGCTCCTGTCCCTTGAGAATTTACGTACTGTCTCGGTCTCTAAAGTTTAGGATCCACGCAATAATAGGGCGAGGCGGAACACCTGGAGGCGGTCGACGAGCCAATGTTCTGTGTGCACTTTCAACAGTAAAGCTCAGAGAGGTTCCCGGGGCCAATCTCTTGCAGCACAAGGTTCTCAATATAAGACGTAGCGTCCGACCCTTCCTCTCCTTCTCTGAGTACCATTATACGAACATTATTGTGGTAAGATCTGCCCTCAGCGCCTTCAGCTCGCTGTTCCCGGACTCTATTTCTGCACAATAGCCTTCAGGGCCTCCGTGTCGGTTCTTGCAGTCGGAAATTGCCCTTCATTTGCCCTCACTCTAGAGAATATGGATATCACATCCTGTTGCAAAAGGTTAACGTCAATCTTGACTTGATCAATCTTGCACTCTATGGAGGTGCGCAACGCTGTAATAGCTGCCAACACCTTATCCTCCTAATCTTGTGGGCATGGTCCAGCGGCCTGCTGTTCGCCCTTAGACCTCATAGGGGGATCCTTCTGGGAACCTCTAGGTCCGAAGGAATCCTTGATGGTCTTCTTCTGGCTCCCCTTCATTTTTGTTTCTGGCCTGGCTTACGAGGGACAAATCTTGCAAGCCGCTGATCACGCAGGAGCTATTGAGCACGCTGCCTTCAAATATCTACATCGCACTGCGTGGCTGTACGACCAGCCAACGATACGAAAGTATTGAGACGAGGTCCCCTATATTTATATATAAAGGCGCCCAGGCACCCCTATAGGTACTCCAAATATGAACGAGGAGCGTGTTGTAAACTATAACAGGGGGGTTCCAATCATGGGGAGCACACCACTCAAGGGTGCAAATCGTGCATTCACAGGGGTGTGGTGAAGACTCTGCTGTTCAAGCAGGCATAGTGCAGCCCAATGTAGTACTCTGTAGATTGCTCAATATGATCATGCTGGCCTGCAGTCCAATGGAGAGTATGGCCACCAGTCTAATGTCTCCAGTGTTGACTTGCATGTAAATCAAGGCGCACAACGCGCACAGCCAGCAATGCACCTCCACCTATTGCAGGGTCAGAGCTTGAGAATACCTCAGGTGGTCCTACCAGGCCATTCTATCCAGGCTCCCCCAGCCTACCACGACAGACTCTATATTAAAGTACTGCTCCCCCCCCCCCCTAGGTCTACGGGCTGCAGGCAGCACTTGCAGGCATTCGGTAAGTGCCCCAGCACTGTAACACTAATGCGGTCTCCAAACGTGTAATCACCCCTCCACCTGATGTATCAAGGTTGCACCTATGAGCCATGCACTGCTGCTCCCAACTGTCCTCCCCAGCCCCAGTCATAAAAGTGGGTGGGGGGATTTGCTTCTCCCATATATCTGTAGACTGCTACTCCGGTCACTGTGCCCACTGCTCGGAGGGTGCTTGCAACACACCCACACTTCAGGGCCGCTCAGCGGAACCCTGGCTAGCCAGATCAAAAGCAGCGGTCTAATCCCGGGCCACGTCACCCCTCTCACCTGCGTTAGGCCCCTTGCTCGTGCTTACCTTTCGGTAGCACTGTGTTGGTGGATGCAGCTTCTGATCTAGTTTCCCCACTATGATGACCTGTAAGGCGCCGTCCAATCCACTCTCACTAGGATGTTCAATGGGCGCAACCAGCCCGTGCCGCGTGGAGGCCAACAGCAGCTGCCATCTTGGATTCGCCGGCAGTGATCTTTAATGGATAACTGCAGAACCAGGCAGGCATTCCGTCCAGGGGTCTGTCTGTTTGTTCCTCGACCCTTCCAGCTCATAGAAAATCAGCAGCTGGACATTGGTACTGAAGGATTGATGGCAGGATCTGCTCCAGGAGCTCTGGCTATGAGCCCCTCACGGAATCGCAGCAAGCCATGCCCCTCAAGAAGTTTGTTAAATGTAAATTTGAGTACGCTTTTTTTTTCTCCAGCATTGGATCTTTCATAGATTCAAATGCTGTGTATATTCCCCGTCGTCAGGCTGAGAATCCTCGGTTACTTTTTGATTCCCCTTGCCCCAGGCAAGAAGAACCTACATATTGTAGCTGAACACCCTTGTTATGAGTGTTTTCAGTCCCCACCAATGGGACCTCGAGTAACCGTAGACTAGACCCTCCTCTTCCCCTCAGATTCTAACCGCATGTTCAGATGTGGGAGTCCTTTTGGTTTTGAACAGCCAAAATTCTTATGTTAAAATCGTCAAAACAACAACTTCAAAAGGAAAGAAGCACTTTCTCTACACAGTACACTCTTCAAGGTGAGGAATTTTTCTGGGGATGGAGTGCAAAAGGAAACCACCTTTTAAGCCCTGTACCTCTTGTGGAATCAATGTATATGAGGCAGATAAGCACTCTGACTGCATATACTGCTCCTACCCCAACCACACCATTTGAAAGCTGTCTCTCGAGGTCTTAGCTCCAAGACTCTCAAAGATAGAAATAGAAGCCTAGTGTGCTGGCTCAACGAGGGGAACTGCCCCGAATATCCTTCCGACGTCGAGTCGACCAAGAGCATGGCTGCTCCTTCGGGGAAGTGACTGTGGTCGAGGGAAAGGGCCAAGTCGAAAGAATGGCCGGTGAAGAAGACCAAGGAAGGACGAAAGCGCAAGCAATAAATCAAGGTCCGTCTGTTAGAGCAAGGCCTAGTCAATGGAGGGGTCTGCTAAGATCACCCGAGATGCACAGCCAGAGGCAGAAGTACCTTGTCGTCGACCACTCTGAAAGTGCTGGAACATGGGTCAGCCGAGGGCACGGAAGGCGCACAAGCACTTCTGGACCACTGACAAAGGGTGGCAAAAGTCACGCAAAGCCGGTCCGTCGACATCAACGGGGACGAAACATAATGCGCATGACCCTTCAACACCACATTGAACTACCTCGTCAACGACAACTCACAAATCTGGCTCGTCCGTGACGCTCCACAAATCTGCCTCGTACACATCACTCCAAAAGTCCAGCTCATCCACGACACTCCACAAAACCAGCTTGTCGATGATGCACCGTAAACTGAACTTGTCGCTGAAGAAGGCCATGAACAAAGACCACACAGGCACGGTCCTGTCACCCCAGCCTACAACCTCGGGAGAGGGGCAAGAGACACCCCTTGGTCTCAAGAAACCGAAGGAGGGACTGTCGACGGCAGCTCTGTCGACGGGAGGATGGGAACTTCCTCGGAAGGTGCAACCTCCACAACCAGACAAGACCACACAACACATCAGCCAGGTCTCCCCTATCCAGTACTCTGAGGTAATACCAGAGGAGATACTACAGTACAAGGTGGATACCGACTTCGAGGCTCAGCATCAACAGTCCAACTCGGAACAGTTAGTGATATTATAGGAGGAGGCTCTAGCTAGGCAGTGCCAGGGAGCCATATTTCGCAAGGGGACCGAACAGTTCGACAGTCACAAGAGGAGGCAGGTCCGGCACTGTGACAGCCACAAGAAGAGGCAGGCTCAGCTCCACCAACCTACAAATTCAGCAAAGGGAGGTACGGGTGATGTTAACCAACCCACATGCCCTACTATACATGCAGGTCGTCTCCCAGCTTAATGCAGCTTTGATGAGACCAGGGATGCCGGCCTTACCACCACCTCAACCAGCAGTACCAGAGGTACCACAACAATCTCCGATCAGGCCCAGGTCTACATCATGGGGAAGATCTGCAAGGTACTCTCATTCGGGTCACAGGTCCACATCACGGGGAAGATCAGCAAGGTCTTCCAGGGGGCGCTTGCAATCAGGTAAGTTTCAAAGTCCCCCCCACCCCCAGCATCCCCCGCACTTCGACCAATACGCAGGGGCAGGAGTGTGCTTGACCAACACTTACCTCTGCATCACGCAAAAGGAGCGTAACCTACCACCACTGACCTGATTGTTGCTGGAAGAAGGGGAACTAACCGATATGGATGCGGATGAACCTCACGACACCACATCCTCGTCAACCACTCCGAGGAGGGACGATGATTGGGACACAGATTCCCCCCAGGAGTTTCCCCAGGACGAGGAATCGGCAACGCCATCTCCCCTGATGACATCATGTGGTTTCATTCTACGGTCATGAGGGTGTGCAAGGAGTTTGGCCTCCTCGCCTCCGAGGATGAGAAGGAATGCTTTTTGTTGCACCATATGCGTAAGAGGAGAAAAGCAGTGGTCTTAATTCCCATCCTCAACCATGTCTGGCAGGAAGGACTTAAAACAATAAAGCGCCTATTCACGATTCCAGCGGTGAAAGGCACGCTTGACAAAAAACAACCCACCAGAAAATAAATGCCTCACTTCCCAGCCATCTCCCGAGTCGGTATTCTCGGCAGCGGCAAGCCACAAAGCTAAATTAGAAAAACTGTGCTATACCACCGGACAATGAATCACAGAAGCAGAATGCTTTTGGTAAGAAGGTCTTAGCGTTTGAAGCCATGACAGTTAAATCAGCCAACACCCTAGCCATGATAGCCAGTTATGATAGAGAGATGTGGCATATATTCACCCCAATCCTAGAGCATCTGCCAGAGGAGAAGCGTATGGAGGCAAAGGTAATCCTGAAAGGAGGAGAATCGTCCTCCAACATGGGTATTAATATGGCGGTGGACCTGTCGGAAACAGGTTTTAAACAAGTGTCCAACAGAGTGGTCCTACAAAGACAAGCATGGCTCCGATGTACGGATTTCCAGCTGGATGTCACCATAAAGTAGTGGACATGCCCTTTGAGGGTGATGTGCTGTTCGGACCCAGGATCAAAGCTCTAAAAACAATTAAGACAGACACTGACACAGTCAGGTCATTAACATTCCTGCAGAACCGTCAACTGTTTCGTCAGTTCAGGGTAGCAGCCGGCAGAACATCCACATCTCCATCCAACAAGGGACGTCAATACCGAAGATACTCAACATATTACTTCCAAGGGTACAAGAGAGCTTACCAGGGTTACCTCAAATCGAAAGACTTCCGATAAAATCAGCAGTGCAAGCAGACCTCTGGATCCCAAAGGGGACGGCAGGGTAAGACCCAACAGTGAAAATTAATTCCACGGCACCCTGGCAAGGAGGATCTCCAGGTTTGCCAGAGACTGTAGTGAAATAAGCAAGAACAAATGGGTGCTGGATGTGGTAGTATACGGGCACCTACTGGAGTTCAAACGAGCACCCCCTCCCATACCTCCAAACCAGCGGCGCACAGGATGTGCTCCTACAAGAAGTGCAGCTCATGCTGCAAAAAAGGGCCATAGAAAGTCGCCAGGGATCAAAGGGGAAAGGGAGTGTACTCCCGATACTTCGTCGTCCGCAAACTGGATGGAAAATGGAGGCCCATTCTAGATATAAGGAGGTTGAACAAATTTACAAAGCGCCAAAAGTCCTGTAACAAACTACTTGAATTTTGGGAAAGCATCTTGGAAACACTTACTGCAATTACTGATACTGTTATTGATCCCGACCCTCTAGCGGTCCTGTTTGGAGCATGGAGAACAGATGACACCAGACGTATGGCTAAATTCCTGAACATAAGCTGCATGATAGCTAAAAAGTGTTTACTCCAGAGTTGGAAAAGCTCCTCCCCCCGGTCTCACAAAAATGGTTGCGCTTATTCACGAAACTGTGAGGAAGAATACCTGACCATGCTCCCCGCCCACTCTTGCCCCAAGAACATCTGGGTCGAATTCAACACCTATCTTAGCAATAAAGATGAAAGTACACCCAAGTCTGTTTTGTCCCCTGCCCCATCAGGAATTACTCCTACGTCATGAACTCCTATATCCATCCCCCTCATGTGATGTCCTGTTGACACTGCTGTAACTACTGAACTGTGTTCAATGTGTTGCTCTGGAATGTACCTGCTATGAATATTCTGTGTCTTAATGTATGTGCCTACTGTGAACCTCTGCGGTCAAAAAAAAAAGTTCACAGTGCAGCACCACCACTACCTCGCTTCCCTCAGTCTCCAGGATGTGTACTTTCATGTTCCATCTACCCAGGGCACCAGAAATATCTGTGGTTTGTGGTTGGAAAATCACAATACCAGTTCAAGGTCCTGCCATCCGGCCTGAAGTTTGCTCTGTGCCCCTTCACGAATTGCCATGCGCCAGTGGCAGCCAACCTGTGCAAACAAGGGCACCACGTATATCCTTATTTAGACTGGCTGGTGCAGGCCCCATCCAGGCAGGGAGCACAGTTTTCTCTAGCGGCGACAGTGGGCCTATTGCAAACATTCGGCTTCGCCATCAAATACAAGAAATCCTTCTGGCTGCCATCCAAGAGGCTCATATTCCTGGGAGCAGAATTCTCCACCCAGAAGACCAGGGTGCGTCCCTGCAGCGACAGACTAAATACCCCTTCAGCCCTACTAAAGGTGTTCACACTGAAAACAGTGAAAACAGTACAACCATGCATACAGCTGCCCAGGACGATGGCGTTGTGCATACCGCTGGTCTTGTACTGGCGGCTTCATATGAGACCGCTGCAAGAGTTCCTGGCAGCAAACTGGTCGCAGACAACAGGGTCATCGAGGGGGACAAAGTGCGTATCCATCTCAAGCTGCGCTCACAGCTTCAGTGGTGGGCGAACAAAGTCAATGTCTGCAGGGGGAAAAAGTTTTAGGATCCAACACCAAACAAAACTCTGGTTATGGACTCCTCCCTCCAAGGGTGGGGGGGCGCTTACGTGGACAAACTCCACGTCAAGGGACTATGGACGCTCCTGGAGGTATCCCTACATATAAATGTACTCTAACTCAGAGCGGTTCGATGGGCACTCAAATCATTCCTCCCGATACTGGAGAACCAAAGTTCCCACAGACAACACCACTGCAATGTATTATCTGCGAGTAAGGAGGAATGTGATCCATGACATTGTCCAAGGAAGCTCAACTGGCATGGCACTGAGCCGTTGCTCATGGGATCAGCATTCAGGCATTCCACCTCCCGGGGATACAGAATCAGACAAAGTATGTCCCAAAACCACGAATGCGAGTTTGACTCCTTGACGCTGCAATCACTGTTCCATCGCTTTGGTCGACCAACGTTAGAACCAGCCCTCCAGATAAGATGCATATAAGGGCTTTTTACGCAGTAAAATCCTGTAGAAACGCCACATTTAATTTTCCCTTGCGTACCATTTACGCTGGCTGATCACAGCAGTTGTTTGTGAATTTCCTGCCACTTTTATCAAGTAGATGGTGCTTAAACACTTCAGCACATGCAAGCCTTGTGTGAAGACTTTGCAGTGTCTTATAATTGATGACTTTCCAGGCAGACCGCAGAGATTGGGGCACGACCTTGAACCAGACCTGCTAAATGTGATCTTAACACAACTATACCAAAATGCCCACAACACGTTACACAAATCTGTGTATCTGCAATGGGTCCCTACAGTGCAGTACGTTTTGTTCAAGTCTGACCAATTGCCAAGAGTCCAACCTGGTAGGCCATAAGTGTATTGACCTTCCAGGAATGGTTCTTTTGTTGTTGACGGCCACGATGGGTGGTGCCATTTCTTTTGCAAGTGCTGAGCAGGTAAGCACAATTTGCGCAATTCAGTTCTACGCGTGCAACAAGCTGGCTGCTCTTCTCCATTTATAGCATATACTGCTCTGCAGTTACAGAGCGTTGCCTGTGGATTAAACATGTGCTTTATGTGAGAATGATGCTCTAAAATGAAAGTGGAGCTTCCTGTATGAAGCCCATTATGTTCAGCTTTCAAAGTACTTATTGAGGTGACCGCTTTGAGCTGCAGACTCGTTTTCCTTGTGGCAGCAACAGATTCAAATGTGGGCTGCAAGGGCAGGCAAGGAAGTAAAGGCGAATATGTCCAAGCTAAGGGCAAACATGTCAGGAAGCCATCACACACACACACCCATTTGCCACACCTAACAATTGCCTGCAAAGACTAGGATTTACTTGTCTCAATGGCACTGCTGTGTAGATGTGCCCTAGAGTCATCTGGATGCAGTTGTGACCTATTCTCTCTCCCTCTCTCCCTCCAGTAGTGATAGTATTATTTTATTTTTTGAATTTATAGAGCACACTACAGCCCAAAGGCATCGAGGCACGATTGTAAGTAGGCTTGGTTCAGGGTTACATTGAAGGTGGCCCACCAATAAAGGTTCTTAGTTAACATTACAGGTGGTTAAGTAATTCATACTTAGTTGGTTACATCATTAGCATATAATACAATTTCATGCAGGTTTCATACTAATTGGTGCAAACATACAGCGAGATGTAAGATGTATGGGAGCAGGTACAAAGGGTGAAGAAGTCATACAAATAACATAGTTTTGATTACTTTGCAGAAGGCTGTGTGTGAGTCAATCATCCTAATGTGAGTGGGTAAGAAGTTCCAGTACGATGCGGCCATAGTAGGGAAACTGGTACCGCATGCACCAACTCTCTGGGTCTTAGGAATGGAAATTCTGTTGGTCTAGGCAAGACTAATGGGCCCAGCGAGGTTGGCTTAGCTATTCTTTGGACCAAGTAGGGGGGTGCCAGATTATGGACGCATTTATGCGTAAGGGCAAGGGTTTGAAAGACAATCCTCTCTTTAACGGGAAGCCAATGAGCCTGCCTCCTCACCTCAGAGATGTGGTCCCTTTTAGAAGTCCCGGTGCCGGCCCTAAGGGCATTATTTTGTACCATTTGGAGTTTAGAGATATTTTTGCCAGAGGTCCCCACAAAGAGGGCATTACAATACTCCAGTTTTGATCCAATTATTGCTCTTGCAATGGTTGAGATAAAAAGGGTCTAGCTACATTAAGCAGTTTGGAATGGTATGCTGATGAGGAGGCAATGGCATTGACCTGCTTGTTCATAGTAAGCTGAGAGTCCAAATAGACACCCAAGGTCTTGACTGTTTGGGACACAGTGATGGGTGTATTATCAACAGTAAAGGAACTATATTGTTTTTCCCAGTTTACGAAGTGTGGCCATGGATCCAATTAACAGAAGTTCTGTTTTCTCACCTTTGAGGCACAACCAGTTTTCTGCCATCCAGGTTTGGATCGTTGAGTAAATGGAGTTGAGGGTGTTCATGTCGGAATTGTAATCACCTGAGAGGGGGATAAGCACCTGGGTGTCACCAGCATAGTTAGTGTATGAGATGCCCAGTGCATCCAGAATATTGAACAGGGGCCTCATGAATAGGTTATAAAGGGTAGGCGCAATGCACGAGCCCTGTGGGACTCTGCATTTAATGTGACTTGGATTAGCACAAGCTGAGTCAGAAAAGACTTTCATAGCCCTTTCCTATAGAAAAGAGGTGATCCAGGCACAGGCCTTTGGGGAGAAATTTGCTGCATAGGAGAGATGATGGCAGAGTGTCTTGTGATCCACCAGGTCAAATGCTGCGGATAAATCGAGGAGCAGAAGGCGCGCTGGTTTGCCGGAGTCTTTGAGGTCGCCCATTTGATTTTTAAGGTCTAACAAAGCAGTTTGGGAGCCATGTCCTGGACGGAAGCCAGACTGCCGCAGGCCGATAAGACGGTTGTCTTCAAGGAATTTTTGGACTTGCAGGTATGCTGCCTTGTCCAGGATTTTTAGTAAAAAAGGGACAGTGGTAATGGGTCTATAGTTCCATGGGACCGTGGGTCAAGGGAGGGTTTCTTAAGGAGCGCGCGTACCCAGGCTTCCTTAAGGCCAGTCAGGACATGGCCAGACTGGAAGAATGCATTAATAAAGGCAGTGAGGAATGGGGCAAGGGTAGGGGCACAGTCTTTGATGAGCTGAGCCGGACAGGCATCCCCTTTACAATAGGAGGGTTTAATGAATTTGAGAAGGGCAATGACTTCAGGTTCACTCATCTCCATGAAGTAAAATGGCAAGGGTTCCCCAGAATTGGTTACAGGGTACGTGTTGCTATGAAGGTTAGCTATTAGGTGAGTAAGAGCCTGCTGATGAGCTAGAATTTTAGTTTGCAGGGTATTAAGTTTGTCAAGCATAGCGGATTGAATGTTGTTACACCAATTTTCACCTTCAAGAGTGTCGTAGGTGTAGTGGAAGGATTTTACCTCTAAAAATTGCAAAAATGTCTTTAGTACCTTATTTGGCATAAGCTATCCTAGTGTTAAAGGAAGTGGCTTTGGCCTTGATTATGGCAGTTTTATATTCTTTAGAGATAGCCTTAAAAGCTTCCTTAGAGGCGTCATTAGGGTTCGCTTTCCAGGTTGAGAGCGCTACTCTCTTTTTGGGACGAAGTTCCAAAAGCTCCTGAGAGAACCAGGCATTGAAATGCTTATATCGCTTAGCTTTCCTTGGGGTGAGTGGAGCAATGGCCTCAACTGCTTGGGTGATGACCCGCTTGAACTCGCTTGCGAGAATTTCAGGGTCCCTGCAAAAAGGGACTGGAGGGCAGGCACCATAAGGTAAGGCCTGATCTTTTCCTTGGTAAGCAGGCGAGAACGTCTCATGATTGCCGCAGGGAGCGGGATCACTTGCCTAGAGGGCCCTTTAAAGGTATTGAATGTAATGGTGGTCAGACCATGGAATAGGAGTAATGACGGTGACCCGAACAGAACAGTTATGGAGGGTCACCCAGTCGAGTGTGCAACCTTTAATCTAGGTTGGCTCGGAGATTGCTTGAGTGAACCCTAAGGTGGTTAAGGCTTTATTCAAGGCAGCAGCATGGGCATCATTATGGTCATTAAGGCCGAAGTTGAGATCTCCCAGGAGCATGACTTTAGTAGTTTTTTTTTTCCAAATTGTGGGAAAGAGCATGAATCCAGGTTTCATGGAAATCTGTGACTGGACCAGGAGGTCGATAGACTACATGGAGGGAGATGGTACAGTTGGGGGAGAGACCGATTTTAAGCAGAATGTAGTCACAATTGCAACCAAGTTCCCCTTCAATCCTCCTGATTTCGATAGTCTCTCTGGCAATGAGAGCTACCCCTCCACCTCTCTGGAGGGTACGGTCTTGCCTAAAAATAGTACAGCCAACTGGGATAGCGAGGGCAAGGACTGGTCCAGATGTTTCATTCAACCAGGTTTCACTAAGTATAAGTAGATCAATGTTATCCCTGATGATCAGGTCATGAACGTCTAAGGAATGGGCTGGGAGGGAGCGAGCATTGACAAGGGCACACTTAAGAGGGGGCAGCAGGTGTGGAAATATGAGAGGAGGTTCGGAAGAGGGATGAACACCAGTGAGACATCATTAGCAATATTTGGCAGATGTGAAGCATGGCTAACATGCCCTGACACATGTGAATCAATAATCATGACCGCGTTGGGCAAGTGCAAATCTGGTGTAGTGGATTTGGGCATATGTAAATCAGCATGCATGACTGGGATAACTGGCACTGGCACAGGTACATCAAAAGCATTAGTGGGCAGAGGCACAGCAGGGGTAGCAGGCACAAGTGCATCAACAAGGGCATTAGAAGGCAAAGGCACAGTGGCGATAGCAAGCACTAGCACAGGTGCATAAACACAGGAATTAGTAGGCAGATGCCCATCAGGGGTAGCGGGCACTTGTACAGGTACATCAACAAGGGAGGGCAAAAGCACATTAGTGGTAACAAGCACTGGCACAGGTGCATCAACAAAGGCATTAGTAGGAACCGGCACTGTCGCATATGAAACAATGGTACTAATAGGCAAATGCAATTCAATACTGGCTGTCGTCGGAATAGAGGAGCCCCAGTTTGCACAAATGGGCAAGTGCAGATCTTGGCTAACGGACTGTTGCACAATACAGACAGCAGCAGTGATATTAGGCATTTGCGGGTCAAAATATAGCTTGGCTGGCTGAAGAGAATCCAATTTGACTTTTTTTAACATGTCATTTACATTATTTTTCATATCGGGAGAGGCATAGTTCATGTTTTGTATGGGGCAGGTGGCCATGGCATCAGGTGAAGGCAATGGTGAGTACCATGGGGTATTGACATCAATTACGGGTAACAGCACTTCTGGAGCATTTTGGAATGGAGGATCCGACGTTATCCAAACGGCGTCAGGCAGCATAACTCTTGAGAGGATAATCGCTGAAGACTGCGGCTGTGTGGTGGTCGGTGCCACGTGTAGCAGAAGGGCAGGCAAATCCGGACCAGAGGCGGGGGAGAAAGTATCATCTGCTGTAGTGGTAGTGTTAAGGGTGACCGGTGCCAGTGACTTAATGGGGGTAAGAGGTAAGACAAGTTTCTTAGCACAAGGTACAAAGGTACTCAGACCCTGGGAGTACTTGGTAGGGTGCGTGCCTCTATCCCTCCTAATCACGCATTTCTACAGAGCAGGTGCAGAAAGTGGGTCAGGGCCAGGGCACGGAGGGTACGCGAGCGGAGGCACGTGTTCCCTAAGGAAAATATTGCAAGTGTAGGTAGGTGGGGGTTCAGCGACGGCCTCGGGAGCTACCTGGATTTCCGAAGGGAATGTGCTTGGGGTTACAGCATGACCCTTACCTTGGGTAGGAGGGCGGGTACCACCGACGTCGAGCAGCGAAGAGCTGCTGCAAGGGAGCTTGGCCTTTTCTCCAGAGAACTACTGAGAGAGAGCTTGGTCTTTTCTCCAGGCCTTCGCTCCACGGCTTCGCCTGCCGGCGCACCTCCCCTCAATTTAAAGCAGGAGGGGAGGGACGGACAGGGTGAAGCGGCCAATCGGGACTCGCTGCTTCCTGATGTTTGTTTGTGGTTACTAGGGTAACCGCAGCGGCGGCCATCTTAATGTCTCTTCTGGCCTCGTAGCCTGCTGTACACACAGCAGGCTTTCTCCATCACTCCGGTGCTGTAAAAACGATTGGATCAGCTGGGGAGATGAACAGCTGGTCCTTCTTCGCAGCAGAACTGCTGAGAGGAATCTTGGTGTCATAGTCTGGCATGCGTGGAATGTTGTTCTACTTTGGAGAGCAAAATTCCAGGCATGGCAGTTTATTGGTTTTGCTGAGCCCTGGCCGGTTGCATCGGTTTGGGGTCCAGAATAAACAGTTAAACTTCACTGTGCCTCTGGATTTTGTCACTGGCGACGAGGCTTTCTGGACCCCGTTTCCCCTGCCACGCGTGCAGGCAACCCGCACCGGGGAGGAGGCGGTGCCGCCCGCCGAGCCCAGGTCCCCGCCATCCGCCCTTGGCCGCAGTCCGCCGCCACACAGTGAATGCAGGTCGCGGGGTAGCGCATTGTTTTGCCCGTCGGCTGAACAGTAAGCGGCTGCACCGCAGTGCTGTGAACAGCGCTCCGTACGGACCGTGTGGAAGAGAGGAGGCGCGGAAAGAAGGAGGAGGGCAAGCATATCCGATTGGTTGTCGGGACGGAGGAGGGTGTATCCATACGCTAGAGGAAGGAGGAGATACGCACCCCGATTGGTCTTTTGGAGGAAGGTGGCGTGTGAGCGTGCGAATACGCGCTCTGGTTGGCGATCTGGAGGCTCGTCTACATTTCCAGGAAGAGGAAGGGCAGGCGTATCCGATTGGTTGTCGGGACGAAGGAGGGCGTGTCCATACGCTAAAAGGAGGAGATACGCACACAAGTGGTTATTTGAAGAAAGGAGGCGTGTGGGTGTGTCCTTACGCAACTGATTGGAGACCTGGGGGCTGGTCTACGATTCCAACTGTTGATTGGAAGGGCTTGTTATTGTGTACGCTTCGCCAAGGTGGAGAGGTGCACTGAACTACACGCTGGAATTGCAAATAGCAATACTTTGCAGGTACTGTTTGATATTTGTGATAACGCTTCCTCGTGCTGCAGACCAGAGGAGTCGGTGGTCTGAGGGGCACACCTCTAGGGTGCTGGGGGGGGAACACCCACGGACAAGAACATTGCTGTAGCTTCTGACAGAAGCTGTTGTCCTGCTCCTGCACGTAGTGGGGCGGCATATATACTGAGATACTCAGCTGCTCCCAGTTTTTGTTACCATACTGCACACTGCTGCCAGGCCTCCCCCTGCCTTCTTGCCGTCCCCGGGTGAACTGGCATCTCCATGGGATCAATGGATTGATGCTTTTAAAGTATACTTGAGAGCTGCTGCTGGTGGTGCAAACTTTAGTGACGATGAGAAGGAGACTGCTCTCCTAAATTGTATTGGTACGGAGGGTCTGCGACTATTTCGCCATTTGCCAGGTGAAGATGTGTACATTCCTGGTGATGGTGAAGGTGACAGAGTGGTCAGTGCCTATGAGACTGCTTTGAAAAATCTACAAGGGCGATTTGGA
Source organism: Ambystoma mexicanum (assembly GCF_040938575.1). Lineage (NCBI taxonomy): Eukaryota > Metazoa > Chordata > Amphibia > Caudata > Ambystomatidae > Ambystoma > Ambystoma mexicanum. The sequence continues at coordinate 492,448,975 of NC_090938.1, read as the reverse complement.
AGAAGGATCAATGTAGTTATGGAACATTATCAGTTATTTTCAAGAGCACAAGGTGTAGGAGAGTCCATTGATTCTTATGTTACGACTTTACGTACATTAATGGCTACGTGTAACTTTACTGGTATCCTGGATGAATACATACAGGACCAGATCATGATGAGAAGAACAAAATGTTCGTACATTTCCCATGCGAACATGCAGGGGTGTCCCCCGCAACCCCCGCTCTCTATACAGGTTAGTATAGTGAGCGGAATGTTGCGGAGGACACCACCGCAGCCCCCGTTTATTTGTTTGTTCTTGCAGGGGGCAAGGGTGATGTCCCCGCAGCCCCCGCTCACTGTAGTGAGCGGCGTGTTGCAGGGGGACACCCCCCACGCCGCTGCAGCTTTTTAAAACATTTTTTTTTCATACCGACCCCACCAAAACACATACCACGAAAAGTTCTAACTTTTGGTAGTTAGAACATTTCGTGGTGTGTGTTTTAGGTCTTTTGGTGGGGTCGGTAATTTTTATTCTGACATTTTGTCCTAACCCTTACGAGCTGGGGTCCCAATTTCAGAACACTCTTACATCATCACCCATCCAACATTTGCTGAGCCATCATTAATTTAGTCCACTACATTCTCACACCATGCAAGTATGATCAGCAGGACACTAGTGCTAGAAGACCGCAATCATGCACTTGACTCGCAACAAGACAAAACAAAGCGCATTCCCTTTATATTCATTAACACTACAAGATGCAACAATGCACTTGCTGGACACCAAGCACAGTATTGAGGAACGCGGTCCCGGTATCGGGTACTTTATTGGCCCCAGGGCACTACCCACTGCTGCATGATATTGGGATGAACTGTTTCTGACATTTTTCTGTACAGTTTTAACCTTATGCACCTGTTGGATGATGTACATTTTACTCTTTTGAAGGAGAAAACTCATTTTTACTCTCTTGAAATTGCATTGACTCGCCAGTTATAAAAATGGAAAATAAAATACTTTCACCTCAAAATCTTATCTGGTGCACTGGGTAGACCTATTTGCTACGATGCACAACAAGAAGTGTGCCAGGTATGCCAGCTGTACGCCCCGAAAGGGCTCAATGGGAAACACTTTAGCTTTTCCAAGGGACTGCATTTTTCACATACACGATCCTATGCAAAATACAGACCATCACGCCGCACTCTGCAAGATGATTTTCAGTGCTCCAGACTGGCCTTGTCAGACCTGTTACTCTGAGGTGGTTCAGCTCTTCAGGGACAGACCCTTCCGACTCGACAATCGGGCAGACATCGTAAGACAAGGCAAGGGGTACATTCTGCACACCAACCTCCAATCACTTCGCCTTCCTGGTTGCTATTACGTCAGCTAGGCGTATGTCAGAACTGCAAGCCCTCGGAATCAACCAACCATATTTGCGGTTTCAAAAGGACAGGGTACTTGTCATGACAAACCCACGATTCGTTCCCAAAGTACCCACCGATTTTCACAAGAATTCCACAATAACCTTACCAGTTTTCTTTCGCAAGCCCTCATCACAGACAGAGATGACTTTACACTGGCTCAACCTCAAGCGAGCGTTAACATACTACATTGACAGAACGCAGTCCTTAAGAAAATCAATGCAAATTTTCGTAGCGTATGGTCCCAACAAATAACAGCAATGCTCTGTCCAAGCAAAGCATAGCAAGGTGGATCTAGTCGGCCATTGTCTTCTGCCACAAGTCAGCCGGGAAGCCCCTCCAAGCTCCCCCACATGCACATTCGACAAGAGCTACAACGGCTTTGGCAGCATTGTGATTGGGGGGGGGGGGTCCTGGAGAAGTAGCATACCGAAGAAGTGCAGACAGCGAGAGCAGTCCTACAGTGCTTTTTCCAATAAGGTACAATCCTATGGATTTGCTGTAATGTGTGCTGGGTGGCTTTTACCTGTATGCACCTTCAGTGTCTGTATACTGCTACATAGTCTATTCACAGTATGTGAATCTGTGAAAGATCCAATGCTGGAGAAGGAGAATGTTTCTTACCTGTAACTCCTGTTCTCCAGCATTGGTATCCATCATACATTTACATGCGCCCTCCTTCCACCACGTCCGGTAACACCACTTACACCCCAGGAACATCTGGTTCCACAGGGTCAGAATATGAAAGGGAAGAAGAAGAAGAAGAAGAAGAAGAAGAAGACTCCTCGAGGTCCCATTGGTGGGGACCGAAAACACCCATAAGGAGGAGGTTGGGCTACTGAATTTAGGTTCTTCTTGCCTAGGGCAAGGGGAATCAAAAAGTAAACAAGGATTCCCAGCCTGACGGCAGGGAATATTCGCAGCATGTGAATTGCTGAAAGATACCATTGCTGGAGAACAGGTGTTACAGGTAAGAAACGTTCTCCTTCAACGGCATTGATTAAGGTAGTCTCATAGAGCGTCCAAAGAGGACTTCATGTGTACTCAGTGCAGTCTTTAGACTGAGTTTACTGTGCACCCTGAACATACCAGAGGGGGAGGGCAGGGCATCGGGCCGCTTGAGGCCTGTCTTACTGCAAAATATGACTAGATGATTCTTTATTACACTACTAGCTGATAAACCCGGCGTTGCCCAGTATTTCATTTCCTCTTAGGTACTATTTGTTAGTAATCCCTTAAGGTAGCTTTACGCTTTTAGGAAAGGCTGCATAAGAAAGGTGAAAAGAAAAATACCTGAAGTTTGATATTAACAAAGTACATGTTCATTGTATACCAGTTGCAGCAAAGATATACAACTGATTCGGGGAGCCCACTCTAGAATTCCCTGTGGGAGAAACATGGAGATTCCAAGTTGGTACCAGTGCACTTGATTGACTGGCCCTGTGCCTTGTTTATAATACTGAATGCCAGCCTGACCAGGAACTGTAGGTGCTTGAAACTGAATGGCATGTCCTATAGAATTAGTGGAATGCAGGGGATTCATATATCTTCTCCTTTTCCCTTCCCGGTGAACACTGCTGCTTCAAGAACGTTGGGCAGACATTTTTTGATACAAAGCATTGTGCCATTACACAGCCTAGGTGGGTTGAAATTACAAAGCAGCATGATGGGTGACCCAACTTTCAGTCAAAGGTGATGTGGTGGCATTCCCAGGCGTGTCCAGTGAGTTGAGTTCTGTTGGAGAGTTTACAGCTTTGTCAGTATCCACCACCATATCGATTGAGTTGTACACGGTAACTGTGCCCAGAAGCGTATGCTAAATCTGATTATAATTTTCATTGACAGAAAAATGTTTAGCAGCAACGATGACTTGTTCACACAGCCACTCATGAAATAACACTTTAGCACTATTCTTAGGAGAGTAACAGAAATACTTGTCGCACCCCTTTATATATTCCTATTTCTGATGTTTGTTAATCTGCTTAGAATCACATGCTGTGCATAGGTCCGACATCCAGTGGTCACTGCGGAGTATTGCATTTTGTTTTTCGTAGTCGAAAAGGGGACTTCGACAAGGCGTGTCTGTAACACTATCCCTATAGTGACATGCGCTGTACCCACAATCCCTCACGTGTCGAGGACCCTCAGATTGTTTTTTTCCGCCCAGCTACTGGTCGCCTTTATGCGGAGCTCCTCGAGAGACGTTGCCAAATAGTTTCTTCGACCTTTGGTCGTTTGTTATTAATATCAATAACGTAGATCCCTCCCTCGACGCAGAGCCGTTTCTCCGCCGAGCAAGATCTTCGACGGAAGGACGAGCGGAGGAGATCCTTCGGCGCTGCCGAACACGTGGCCTGGCCTCGCCGGCCATACACAGTAGGGAGAGTGGGGCTTTGTGGTCTTTCTTTCTTTCTTTAAGAATGCCTTTCTCTTTCCCCTCCCTCTCTTTCGAGGTCGTAGTCACACCTATTACCCTCAGCTATGGAGAGGACGCCATTTAGGTTTTGCCCGCTTTGCAAGGGTAAATATACCTGGAAGGATAAGCACAAACGGTGCAACCGTTGCTTACCCCTCGATCACCAGGAGGACGGCTGTGCGTCCTGTAAATTACTAAAGCCCAAAACACTAAAGGACCGCAGGGTCAAAAGGTGGGCGGCCTACGCCATGTCTAGGCATGATTCCTCGGCCGCTGCCGCCGCCGAGTGTGATGAGGACAGTGACTACACGGTCCCCGTAACGGAGGCTGTAGACCTCTCAAAGGAGCATTCACGCTCCTTGTCGTCCGTCCCCGGCCCCGACAAGCCCGGCTCACGCCCAGCTTATGGGGATGAACACCCCGGCGACAAGGACGCACACAGAAAAACACCAAAGCACATACCCCCAGGCACACATTTGTCGAAGACGAAGACAGCCATAGCGCCAACGGGGACGCCGGGCCCACCGACATCTTCCACCGACCGTAAGGGTCGTCAGCCCTCCCCGCCTCCGCGACAGGCGACAGGGCACTCTAAAAAAATAAGGGCGCTAACACCAAAATTCCCGGCGACGCGCATCGCAAGAGCGCTCACGTTGCCAACAAGGACTCGACGACCTCGACGCTCCATAGCGCGACGGCGACCGATCCCTCGGATGAGAGAATAATCGCCGAAAGCCTCGCGCGCATAGCATCTGAGGACGGCCAAAGACGTACGGCGAGTGAAACGCCGAAAACCGGGCACAAGGCCAAAGATACGCCGAAGGCGCCGGAAAACAGATCAGGCCAGTTCCCGACGCCGACAGAAGGCCCTAGCCAGCAAGAAGGCTACTCGGAAGGCGAAGGCCCTCTTTCTTTGACGTTATGGAACAGAACCAGACAATTACAGGAGGAAGAAACCCCCTTTTCTTTCCCCGACCGTCCTGGCATGACCTCAGTGGACCTTTGAAAGGTTCCAGACCTGTATGGACAAACTAGATAGGTTCATGTCCATCCCAGAAGACCGGGGAACCCAAGAGACCAAGGGAGGCACCCCTTGAGAGTCCAAGGGCTAAATACCAGAAGTTTTATAACCCCATACAGGAAGACATAAACTCTTACAATCCCACTGAGGAAGACACCTTCTTCCAAGAGGAAGATGAGTTCACCTATGTTGAGGACCAACAAGAAAAGGAAGGTTTTCACGAGGAAACTAACCTATGTGAGGAAGGATTCCAGGAAGACACAGGCGAGGGCGACCAAAATCCCTGGCAGTCACCGGCTAGGTCGACTGACACAGGCAGTAGCAGTATAGTCATCAGGTCTACTGAAACTACACCAGTCAGGAACCCTTCGCCTGTCGATGATCAACCCACCTTCAATGCACTGCTGAAGAAGGCAGCAGCACATTTCGAAATTGAAACTGGGGACGTCACCCCAGACACCGATTTTGTGGAGAGGATTATCAAAGAAAACCCCCCCACCAGCCAGGTTATACCTATCCTCGCCTCAGTTAAGAGACGTATTACACCTTCTCTTTCCACTCCTGCATTGGTGAGAGGGGTCAATCCGAGGATTGAGAAACTGTTCTCTCCCTCTCAATCAGACCCATTGTATATTAGGGGTCACTCAATCCCGGACTCCCTGGTCGTGACCAACACCAGGAAAAGGGCAGGAGTCCTACTAGCGAGGCACCCCCAGATAAAGAGGGGAAGAAGCTGTATGCCCTAGCCAAGAGAATCACCACCTCTGCAGCATTCTCTACCAGAATCGCCAATAATAATACCCTATTGGCAAGCTACGCCGATGCTCAATGGGCTAAGCTCAGACAGGACATCGAAGAAGCTCCCGAACCCCTAAGGACTCGTTTACTGGCTACAGTTAACGAGGGCTCTCTGGTCAATCAAAGCATCGTCAAGAATACCCTCGATGCAGCAGAGACGGCTGGCCGCACTTTCGTACAAAGAATTTTACTGAAGCGTCACATCTGGCTTCGCAATTCCGGATTTAAGGCGGAAACATAAGCCTCCCTTATTAATAAACCCATAGAGGAGTCCAACCTCTTTGGGAGAGCAGTGGATGACGCGCTGGAGAACGCGAAGAAAGAATTTGATACAATAAAGACCTTAGACCAAATCTCTAAACCCCCTAATAGGCGGGGATTTGGTAATAAGCGCTTTTTTCGTGGACAACGCCATCAACAAAATCAACAGTACTCTGCCAGCAACTACCAGAGTAATAGCGGCCAGTACAATCGGAGGGGTCAACGTCGTGGCAAGGGAAGAGGCCGGGGTTCCACCCCCAGAGGCTCCCAAGCCAACAACACCACCAAGTGACGCGAAGATTCGCGTCCCCTCCCATGCAACGCCGGTCGGGGGCCGGTTAACATCCTTTCTTCCAGCATGGGAGGGAATAACATCAGACCACTGGTTACTTTCCACCGTAGCCCGCGGCTACTGTATAGAGTTCAACAGTTCCCCAACATACAGACCCCCGAGGGGACGCCGCATGACACCAGAACACCTCGCTATCCTTCTCCAAGAAGTGGATCAACTGCTGGAAAAAGGAGCCATAGAGGTCGTGCCTCTATCTCAGGTAATGCAAGGTATTTATTCAGTGTTCTTCCTTGTACCCAAAAAGGATCTAACCATGCGCCCTGTATTAGATCTGCACCCAGCGAACAAGTTTGTCAAACCCCAGAAGTTTCGTATGGTGACCTTACAGGAAGTAATCCCACTGCTATCACAGGGAGATTACATGACAACACTAGACATGAAAGATGCATACTTTCATATTTTAATGTTGCCAGCGCACAGAAAATACCTCAGGTTCATAATAGAGGACAAACACTACCAGTTCAGAGTGCTACCCTTCGGCATAGCATCTGCACCAAGGGTATTCTTAAAAGTACTGGCCGTGGCAGCGGCCCACCTGCGCAGGTTATCCATCCCAGTATACCCTTACCTCGACGACTGGCTCATAACAGGGGATTCTTACGAGACATGCTTTTCAAACACCCAAAAGACTGTAGACTTTTTGTTCCCACTGGGCTTCTCCATCAACGAGAAGAAGTCCAGCTTAGACCCCAGCCAAGTCAAACAATTCCTAGGGGCTCTAATTCGAACAAAGGACGGCCTCGTCTTCCCCTCCAACGAGAGGGTCCAAAACATGCTGTTTCAGATTCCCCAATATGTGGCAGGTCGAGAGGTGATGGTGCGCAAAACGATGCGATTGCTAGGAATGATGGCGTTGTGTATTTATTTGGTACCTCACGCGCGCCTGCGCATGCCCCCAATGCAAGAGTGGCTCAACAGCCAGTGGTGTCAGGCCAGCGGACAATGGGACGATCTAGTGGTGGTCTCGCAAGCCTTGGTTCTCTCGCTACGGTGGTGGACAAAGGAAAACCTGATAATAGGGAAACCCTTTGCCACACCCGCGGTGGTGGCCACTCTAACCACGGACGCATCCCTCACAGGATGGGGGGGTTCACCTATCCCATCAGACTGCTCACGGAGTGTGGACTCCGAACGTAGCATCCAAGCACATAAACCTACTGGAGCTACTGGCGGTGTTCAAAGCACTAAAAGCCTTCCAGGAACACCTACAAGGGAAGACAGTGATGGTCCTTACAGACAGCACCACAGCCATGTACTACATCAACAAGCAGGGGGGCACCCACTCTCCAGGACTGTCCAAGCTGTCCCAGAATATATGGAAGTGGGCTCTCAGACACAACATGTTCCTACTGTCACAACACGTACCAGGGGAACTCAATCTGCTAGCAGACGAACTCAGCAGAGACTTCCCCCTGCCCGAAGAGTACGAATGGCAATTGCACGAAGACATCGTCTTGGACGTCTTCACGCAATGGGGATTCCCGGAAATAGACCTGTTCGCAACTCTGGAGAACTCACAATGCCAAAGTTACACCTCCAGGTACCCCCAAAACCAGTCCAAGGGGAACGGTCTGTCGATTCAATGGTCAGGGAAATTTGTTTACGCCTTTCCCCCGACTCCCCTTCTCAACAAAGTGGTGCACAAGATGCACCAGGAGCAGGTTACCATGATACTAGTGGCCCCAATGTGGACCCGGCAGCCATGGTTCGCTCACTTGATGGAGATGTCCCTATCTCCCCCAGTGAAACTTCCCTGCCCGTACAACATGCTGTCACAGGACAAGGGCAGGACACTGCATCCATGCCCTCAGACCATGAAGTTAACAACCTGGCTCCTGAGATCATAGAATTTGGACATCTACAACTCCCGCAGAGATGTATGGACATCCTCAGGGAAGCCAGAAAACCTAATACTCGCCACTGCTATTCTAGCAAGTGGAAAAGATTTGTCATCTGGTGTAGAGGTAAGAGCATCAACCCGGTTGACTGCTCTCCCACAAACATTGTTCTGTACTTGACCCATTTATTGGATTCAGGTCTAGTGTTCAATTCCATTTAAGTCCACCTGGCGGCACTTTCTGCATACACCACTTCCCAACTTAGTGTCGTGGTGGAAGATACCAGTTATCAAGGCCTTCATGAAGGGGGTAAAGAGAATACACCCTCCGATAGCTAACCCAGCTCCCGGATGGGACTTAAATGTGGTACTTTCTAGACTCATGGGCCCTCCGTTTGAACCCATGCACAAGGCAACTCTTAAAGACCTCACTCTTAAGACTGCTTTCCTAATGGCTATCACCTCCATTAGGAGAGTAAGTGAACTACAGGCTCTTTCTGTTCTAGTCCCCTTCGTAACAGTTCACAAGGATAAGGTGGTTCTACGCACACACCCAAGGTTTGCACCAAAATTAATCTCGAAATTCCATGTAAACCAGTCAATAGAACTACCAACGTTCTTTCAAAACCCTTCCAGCTTGGGAGAAAAAAGTCTGCATACACTAGATGTACGCAGAGCTGTCATGTTCTACATGGAAAGAACCAGACCACTGAGAAAGACTAATCCGTTCTTTGTCTCGGTGGCAGCAGGAAGAGAAGGAGATGCAGTCTCAAAATCCACTATATCTAGATGGATTGTTCAATGCATCACTCTCTGTTACACTCTTGCTAAGAGAGAACTACCCTTCAAGCCAAGAGCACATTCCACTCGAGGCACTGGGGCTTCCATAGCGTTCATTGCAAATGTTCCCCTTGAGTCCATCTGCAAAGCGGCTACCTGGAGTTCTGTGCACACCTTTACAAAACACTACTGTCTAAATGCACACTCTAGATCTGACTCCCAGGTGGGACAGGCAGTATTAAGACATCTTTTCTCTACTGTTCCTTCTCATAACCCACCGCCAACTCCGGGTACTGCTCGCTAGTCTATGCACAGCATGTGATTCTAAGCAGATTAGCAAACATCAGAAGACAATGCATTACTTACCGTAAAAGCATTTCTGATGGTTGTCTCTGCTTAGAGTCACATGCGCCCACCCTTCCTCCCCGCTCGGATGGAAGGAACATAGACATCTTCTACATCTCTCTTTTCTGTACTCACTCACGTATAGAAGGCTCCCTCAGGGCAGAAAAAATACAAACAGAGGGACCTCGATGCGTGAGGGATTGTGGGTACAACGCACGTCACTATAGGGATAGTGTTACAGACACGCCTTGTCGACGTCCCCTTTTCGACTACGAAAAACAAAATGCAATACTCCGCAGTGACCACTGGATGTCGGACCTATGCACAGCATGTGAATCTAAGCAGATACAACCATCAGAAATGTTTTTACGGTAAGTAATGCATTGTCATATTCCTATTCTCACTCTACACCTCTCTCCTTGCCCCTGTTATCTCTTCATTCGGTATTTCTCACCTTTACTATGCTGATGACACCCAAATCTTCCTTTCCTTCTCTTCCTTCTCATCTGATCTCCACCTTAAACTCTCTTCCTGTCTTACTGCCATTAAAAACTGGATGTCATCCCACTTTCTTTCCCTCAGTACTGATAAGACTGAAGTCTTATTTTTCCCTGCCAACACTCTTCCCCCCTCCCTCTCCTCCACCTTTCATTCACTTCCCCCCCCTCTAATCTTCCTATCTCTGCCCATGCTCGCAATCTAGGCATTCACTTTGACTCCACCCTCTCCTTTTCCCACCATATTGCTCTTACTTCTCGCGCCTGTTGCTACCATCTCTTTAATATTCGCAAAGTCCGCTCATCTCTCACCTTCCATGCTAATAAACCTTTAATCTCCTCCCTTATCTTCTCTCGCCTCTTCTACTGCTCCTCTTTACTCTTTGGTCTACCTGCTTCTCACCTCACCCCCTCAAATCTATATGCCATTCTGCCGTCCGTACCCTCTGTCTCCTTGCCTCCCATGACTCCGTTTCTACTTCGCTTTCCTCCCCTGGCTGGCTTCCCTTTCATTCCCAACTTAAATTTAATTTCATCTGCCTAGTCTTTAAATCTTTCTATGATCTCGCTCCCCCTTATCTCTCCTCTCTCCTCTCTTTCTACACTCCTTCCCACTTCCTTCTCACTGTTCCTCCTTCCCGGTGTGCCTCCTCCCGTTTCCGCTCCTTTCAGCTCCTAGCCGCCCTGCACTGGAACTCCTTACATCTCTCCATCCGCTCTATACCTACCTTCTCCTCCTTCCACACTTCCCCGATATCTCTCCTCCTCCATTCCCCGCCATGAAACCCTCCCCTCCTCTCATTCCCTCTCCTTCCCTCGAATTTTCCCTATGATCCTCTACCTTCCCCTTCCCTCCCACATTCTCGCCCTTATACCCCTTCTGTCTCCCTCCTTCGTCCCTTCCTCACCCTTCCCTCTTCCCTCACAGTTTAATTGCTCTACTTACTGCTTTGTTGGTTTGATTCATAATTGTAAATTGCTTCTACTATTGTAACGTTATATGTATTCTGTTGTTAAAATGTACAGCCTTTTGGATTAAAGCGCTATATAAACACAATAAATACAATACAATATAGCAATAATTTGAAAACCTCTGGAATGCAACCTTACCTTCGCCTCTCGGGTCTCTCGGGGCCATAAAAAGGACCCATAAATTTACAGATAGGACACTCTTGGTTTATTTTTAACTCTTTATACCAAATATCTGTGTACAATGGTTCTCTATGGTCTTGATGCTTTAGCTATGGAGGATTACATGTGGCTTGATGGTATTGAGGGTTACTTTTGGAAAATAATCCTTAGCCAATTGAGTACATCAGGCTGGAGCTTAGCCTGGTATTTTTAAAAGGCCATGCTATGACAAGACAGGAATGTTACACTTACAAATAATTAACACTAACCTGAGATGCCAATTACTTACCCTGATGGCTATACCAAAAGGTTTGGAAAGGGCAACCTAAGGAAAAGATTTCATTAATTTGATTGATAAGCATTTTGCAAAAATGGTTTGGATCCCTGACTTTAAATGTAGCACCAGTCTCCTTACTTTGAAGCAAATATTTAAAAGGCAATTACGGTAGTGGGACTGGACCAAAAACTGTTCTCGTCTTTCTACTTTAAGATCATATGTGGATGTTGTTAATGTAACAAATACATACCTTAGGGCACAAAGATATGTACTTGAAGTAAGGAGGGGCAAGTTAATATAATTATATATGTTTATTTATTTATACTTTATAATTATATTTTAAGTTAAGATATGAATAAACAAGGGACAACGACGTGTGCGTCTCCACAGCTCCGCTACTCTTCCAACTGTCCTTTTCCTCCGTTCCATCTCCCCCTTCCATTCCTCTGCACGAGCATACTCTCGTGCAGATGCACGCTATACGCAAGGAGGATACTACACATCTCCCTTCTTTATATGGAAGAACTCTTTGGCATAGTTTCATCATCCCACATAGTCACAGAGATATCTTGGTGGTCTGGATTCTCTTCCCGACCTGGATCTAATCCTGTAACTCCTTTCTTGATACTCATCTGAATCTGTTGCCAAGGAAGAAACCCTCTTTGATTTTCTGCTCAACACTTCACCCTCACCTCGCAGATTCCTATCCACAATGTCAACATTTGTACTCACTCTACTTCTCTCACTATCCATTTTTCCCAAAACACCAAACGGACTTCCCCAACTTTGACCACTTATATCCATTACCCTTTCATTGTTCCATACTCTACCATCCTGGGTTCTAATAGCATGGGAATAAACCTCTACCACTCTCACGGGCTTGGACCATTTGCAACCATCTCTTCTCAAATTCACAGGTAGTTTTATCCTCACCCAACCACCCACCTGAAATTCAGGTAATTTCCCAAAGCGTTTTTTATCATGTATTTTTTTGTTGTCAATTTGTTTATGTCTAATATTTTCCTTTGCTATTTCTATTTTATTCTCACTACTCACAAGGTCATTCATCCAGCCTGGAGACATGTTTGTATTGGCTTTCCTGCCCCTATTGAGTTCAAATGGTGTGACTCCAGTGGAGCTGTGAGGAGTGAATCTGTGGGCTAACAGAGTCTCTTTGACTGCTATCTTCCATTCCTTCCCATTGGCCCATGCCAGTTTTATAGCATCTTTTATCACTCTATTAAACCTCTCCACAATGCCATTGGTTTGTGGGTGGTAAATGGCGCACAACTTATGGCAAATGGCTTTACTTTTCAAATACGTCTCCATTTCCTCAGATTTAAATTGTGAGCCATTATCTGTGAGGACTGTTTTGGGATATCCCTCTCTCTCACACACCTCTTCCATGAATCTTATAACATCACTTGTGGTAACTTTAGGTAAGAATTCAATTTCAACCCATCTGGTTAACATGTCAATTATAACTAGACAATGCGTAGCACACCCATCACTCCAAACGGGACCAATCACATCCATAGCTAATTCACTCCACGGACTCTCGGGGACCTCTCTCAAAACCATTGGATATTCTGCACCCTTGCACACTTTATCGCTCTTAGAGCAAAAGATACATTTTCTAACTCGGTCTTCGATCATTCTATCACAACCGGGCCACCAATACGTGCTTCTGATTCTTCTTTTAGTCTTTACAATTCCCTGATGGCCTTCGTGAGCCATCGTTATAATCTTTTCTCTTAAGTTGATAGGGGGTATCAATTTGTCTCCTTTCATGAGGCAATCACTTTGCAGATATAATTCTTCACGTACGTCCCAAAAAGCCTTTACTTCTGGAGAAAGCACTTCATTCTTCTTCCATCTCCCTTCTTTCACCATCTTCACAACTTCTAATAGCGTAATATCCTTCATCATGCCATCGTTCCAATCCTCCTTGGATACAGCTTGGCTCGATATTTCACACACGGCTTCATGATCTCCAAAATCCTCTTCAACTTCATTAAGATTGGTCAAACGGGACAAACAATCCGCCGTAATGTTCTTTGAACCTGGAATGTGAATAACTTTGAAACTGAACTCTTGAAGCCTTGTGACCCATCTCCTAATCCTGCTGGATACTCTGTCTAGACCTTTGGTACTGAGTATTTCCACTAAAGGTTTATGATCTGTGTGTATGGTGAATTGTACCCCCCAAACAAAGGACCGGAACTTCTCAATGGCCCACTTGATTGCCAAAGCCTCTTTCTCAATTGTAGCGTAATTCTTTTCTGGTCCTTTGAGTAACCTAGATGCAAAGGCAATTACTAATTCTTGTCCATTATATTATTGCGATAGGGATGCACCTAAACCCACGTCGCTTGCATCAGTGGTAATTACAGTCTTCCTGCCTCTAACAAAACTTTGCAGTGCCGGGGCTAGGGCTAACGCCTTTTTTATGAATTGGAATTCTTTCTCACACTTCTTGTTCCAGCTGAATTTCTTATTCATTTTCATTAGACTCCTCATTTCAACAGTGTGGTCTGAGAAATTCTCTATAAACTTGGCGTAATATTCTGCCATTCCAAGAAAAGTCCTTAGTTGATCTTTGTTGTCCGGAGTATTCATGGATCGAATGGATTCTGCCAGGTCTCTCTTGGGTCTAATACCATCACCGGTTATTACATGTCCTAAATATTCAATCTCTTTTCTATTGATTTTCGATTTGGCTTCACTCAAAACCATTCCAGCTTGGTGTAGTTTGTGCAACACTGTTCAACCTCATATCATGTTTATCTTGATCATCTGCAAAAACCAATACATCGTCTTGAAAAAAAACCACACCTTCCATATCACCAAGTATATTCTGCATTATTCTTTGAAAAACTGAAGCCGCTGATATTAACCCAAATGGCATCCTGCGGAATTGATAGAGCCCTTCTGGCGTGATAAAAGCCGTCAAAGATTTGGATTCATCATGTAGTTTGATTTGGTGGTATGCCGCTGTGAGATCTAGTGTAGAAAAGAACTTTGCAGGGCCCAAAGTAGATATAAGTTCCTGTATATTGGGTAATGGGTGTCTGTCAGGAATCACACATTTATTCAACTCTCTCATGTCGACACATATTCTTATTTTTCCTGTGGTTTTCCTAACAATGACCAATGGTGAAACCCATTCCGCTGCATCAATTTTCTCAATTACTCCTTGCATTTCTAATTTGGTTAGTTCTTCTTTGACTTCCTTCTTGAGAGCCAACGGAACATTTCTGAGCTTTTGGGCTACTGGTCTTGATTCCCTTTTTAGCATTATCCGATGCGAGAAACCTTTTAAACATCCTATTACATCATCTCTAAATATTTCATTCTTTATCTTCTGAATGTCGCCCATGTATGATCCATCGATTTGGTAAACCATTTCATCAGCATTAGGGTCTAACCGGACCTTGAGCGATTTCTGGTGTGTCCAACTGAGAAGTGCAGACTCTCCGCTTTTAGATACGTAAATGCGACCACTTGCTTTTCTCCCTTTGAAGTCTAAATTTGCAACGAACCACCCAAGCAATTCTATTCTGACTCCACCGTATGCCTTGGGTTTTACATCAACTTCATGTAAATATTCTGGGCCACATTTCCTCCACATCTCTTCTGGTATCAGCGTATACTTCGCTCCTGAGTCCACCATCATATTGACTGGAAATCCATTCACAAGAATTTCAGCTCTGGGGCTCTCTATGTGCGTGTCTTCATCAGTGACCATGAAAACACATTCTTCTCCATCGTCATCATCTCCAATCCAATTAGAGGATTGTTCTTGTTCGCCATTTGGGTTGGTCCTACAGCACCTTGCTATGTGACCTTTTCCACCACACCTTCTGCAAATCATCTTAAGGGCAGGGCATTCCTTATTGTCAGCCCAGTGGCTTGGGCTACCACATCGGTAACACCCTCTTTGTCTGGTCCTTCCTCTACCATCCTGGGGAAGTATGCTCCTGTTTTGACGTTCAGGACCTGACGTAGACGTCCTCATCACATCAGGTCTATTCCTTCTCCTAGACTCGAACCCGCCAGGTCTTCTTGTATTGGCTTGGTTGTACACATCTCTACCCTCGAAGGATCTTCGCTGTAAATTGCTGGCGTTGGGTATTGTTCCGTCTCTTTGTGATCTCACTTTCTTTTTTTTGTTGCCTCTAATTATTCCAATTTCTTCCTCTTGATCTGATTGTACAAGACTGATCGATGATTTGACTGACAAGTCTTTCATTCTATTCTCTAAGGTAGAAACACACGTTTCTGTGTGCTCGACTTCCTTGGCCAATCTAAGTACAACATCGAGTGTGGGATCATCTTCAGACCAAAGCCTCTCTCTGACCTTGCTGCTTCGACACTCAAGCATGAATTGGTCTCTGATCCTTTCATCGAGTTGTTGGTTGAAATTGCAATTCCGGGCCATTTTCCTCAAAGCAGTGACATATTGTTCTACAGATTCTTCTTTCTCTTGAACTCGCTTTCCGAATTTGTATCTTTCCAGAATGGTGCTCATTTTCTTGTCGTAATGTTTATTGAGTTTGGCAATGGCGATTTCATACATGTTTTTGTCCCTTGTTTCATCTTCTGTGAGGTCAGGCAAGTCCTCAAATTTCTCTTGGCCCGCTGGTCCTAAACAATGTAATAGTAGAGACTTCTTTCTTTCTATACTGTAGTTCACTCCACAAACTACATGTGCATAATGTTCAAAGGCTTTAAGCCATCGCTTCCAGGGAAGTATAGGTTCACCAATTTCCGGTAGGAACATGTGTGGTGGTTGTACTCCCTGCATGGCCATTTTTGATTGTAAGTGATCGGTTCAAGGATGCAGCTTAAAATCTGTATTTTGTACAAATCCGAGTCCTTTATGTTCTTCCTTCTTACTGTGAAGAGGAAGAGTGTGAGGAGCGATGAGGATCGCTGAAGTATGTAATGAAGATTATGGCGTAGGTAACTGAGAGTCGGTATTTTTTTTATTTTTCTTGAATTTCCACTGTGAGGAGGAAGATGACGGAGAGTAATGAGGATTACCTATTACTCGACGCGGAGTAATGCGTAATGGATTTAGGCAGGCAAAGGGTGCACACGACAGTGGACGGTGAAGATGTGAACAGTGTCGTGGTTGGGCCCGCCTCCTCTGAGGGCACGCAAATTTATTGGGCGGTGAAAGTATGAACACTTCCTTCTTGCAGTGAATGGCCAGGATCAACAGCTGGGGCCCGCCCCCTTCCGAGAGCACGCAGTGCGGTGTGCGCCGGGCGGGCTCAAAAGCAGTGAATAAATTAACTCGACCGGCAGTCTCTCACCAAGGATCTTTGCGCGGCCGGGATGGGAACCGCGTTCCTACCTGCGGTGCGGCCGGAGATCCTTCTCAACGGCCACAATTGCGTCTTCTTTTTTCTTTTATCCTCGTCGCCACTGAAGTAAGGAGGGGCAAGTTAATATAATTATATATGTTTATTTATTTATACTTTATAATTATATTTTAAGTTAAGATATGAATAAACAAGGGACAACGACGTGTGCGTCTCCACAGCTCCGCTCCTCTTCCAACTGTCCTATTCCTCCGTTCCATCTCCCCCTTCCATTCCTCTGCACGAGCATACTCTCGTGCAGATGCACGCTATACGCAAGGAGGATACTACAGTACTACAGTGTCCGAGCCCTGCTGTTAGATTGTTCTAATTGAAATGAAGGATTAATCAACTTGCTTTGTTGGCAACTTAGGGGGCAAGGTGCAATATCCTGCGTCAGGAACAGACATGCAGCATCTGCAATAGTAGTGTCTCGTTGGAGACAGCAAAGCATGTGTTTACGGAATGTTTGTTTAGGCCCAGCAATTATGACTACGTTGGGTAGATTTGTGCATAGCTACGATTCTATAAAACTGGATTCCTTTTGGACATATTTTCTAAATACGGAGAAGGAAAGGGTGCAGTTAGCCCTGTATAGATTATGGGGCACCATTAAGAAATTACTACCTAAGGACTAAAGTATGGCTGATTCTTTGTGTATTAAGAAATATTTGATGCACTGTTTTATCTTATTTAATGTTAATGTATAAACCTAAGATGACTTGTATTTTTACCATTTATGATATTAAATTCTAAATATTTTAGACATCTTATTTAGGTTAGGAGTGTCTTCTGAGGGAACCTTTATTTTTCAGACCCACACATGGTTGGCTGTAAAATGATTATAGTTGATTACAGTGCTGAAGTATGATGTGTATTTTGGTGCTCCTGTGACAAGTGGAATAGGAATATTGTTTTTAGAGAAATGAAGATGGATACGCTGCCTCATGTTGATAGGATTTCATTGATTAACTGTGGAAGTTATTGACTGCTGTGATGTTTTAAGAAATGTATAAATGTAATTAATTTTTATGTTTTTAAATTTGTAAATGTCTAAGTACTAAATACAAATAGAACGAATGGCATTTCAAACCTTGGACCAAAGTCTCTGATCAAAGATTTCACTATAGAAACAGTGACTGCTGTAAGGAAGACATATTATCAAACAGTAAGACAGATGCAAGTGATCACAGTTAACGGTGTTAATTGAACCTCAACTGGGTTTGAAAAACACCTATCTAATCCTAAATCTAAAGATGGGAGCAAGCTACATCCATCAAATAATAACGCAGTCCTAGTGGTGTCTTGTCAAAATAAAAGGGCCCATACTAATAAACCTATTGCCAATCCTTACCTCTAAATGCAAGTAATGTGGGAAACAGTGTTACAAAAAAGAAGTGTTCACAAAATGATATGTTGGGATGTTCAGGACGTTAGCCTCCCTTCCTCATGTTTTCAGCATGGAGCAAGGCGGCACACTCGAGCTCAGCACACACTTTGGCTTCTCCAGCGTGAGGATGCAGTTCAGAACAAACACCAGGTCCGTCTGCAACAAAGTCTCTTTACTCTTGAAAGTCTCTTATTCGTAGAATACCATGGAGTGCAAAATAATATTTAAAGTTCACTTCTCTTTCAGGCTTACGTAATTGAAACGGGATATCCTTCTCCAACCTTCTTACTTCCAGATTCACTTTGCTTTACTGTTGGAGACTTTTGAAATTATGACTTTGCTTTAATCCCATACATGACCACTCTGACACTGCTGTGTTCTGGTACTTGTATTTCTGAAGATTCCTTTTACTTTACATTCAGTTCTGTTTCAAACAAGCCTTCTTGGGGAATCTATTCACTTTTCCTCTACTTGGTGATTTCCCTGTTTTGGCTTTTAGTTTTGTTTGCTTTTCTGTGTTCCCATCATTTACCTTCACTTCAGGGACTTCGCTTTCATTTTACAAAGAATTTCAATATCGTCTTCCCTCACACAGGGTCACTCTGTTACTTTGGCTCTTATTATCTTTCACCTATCACATTCTCGGGTGATTCACGGTTCACCGCGGATCCGCCTCAACCAGGCTCATATCTTCTTAACACAATGTTCAATTGGTCTCACTCTGAAAGGGTCAGACCAATTTCAATTCAACTCAAACTTACTTTAACAAAAAGCTCTTGGCAGATCTCCCTCAGCTGGGCTCGGACCAACTTAATTTCTTTTGTCAGCAACTTTCACCTTCCTTTTTGGGTTCTGGCCACTTACCTGCTTTACTTGGTGCCTTCCCTCATGCGCTCTGCTTCCCACCTGCTCGCCGAAGTCTCTCTCTTTTGATCAGACTCACAGGGCAGCGTTACAAGGTCAGCGGCTCCACCCATTGGAGTTGGGGATTAGGTCAGGATCTTACCACCTGCCCCTCTACATCCTTGGGGTTGGCCCTTGCCCCAAAGGAACAAGCAATTGTCCGGACCTCAACAGCAAGCTTCTGGCTGCCTGAATCTAACACGTAGGAGGCACGGTTCCTGTGACGCGCTGCAGCCCTTCCTTCTCACTGGGCCAGTGTTGCCTTCTGTCCTTCTCTGGATGCACCTGACCGCTCACATCCTCTTGTGTCTCAGCTCCAGACAATCTTCCCAGCTTGTTTTTGGTGTTTGGGATTTGAAGAGGGATCCTCTGCCAGTCTCAGCCTTGCAGCCCCCCTCTTGCTCTCCCAACTGCATCTGACCTTTCCCCCTCAGTAGCCTCCCTTTATACACCTGTGTGATGTTAATGGGCAGCAGGTGTGTAATTAGGGTTGGGTCTACCTGACCTTGCTTGACTTCATTAAGGGGACAGCCTGCTGTCAGTGTTGTAGTCTGTCTTAGTGGGGTTTTCGCTGGTAATCTTCACCCCTCCAGGTTGCCTCTTCTTAGTATTATGCGAAAAAATGGGAGGATGGGGAAAGATGTGTTTGAAAATACCCCAAAAGGGGTTGTGTGGTTGTGGATAACAGGTGAGAGGGGGATACTGTGTCTTGCCTAGGGTATTCCCATGAGAATGACCCCAGACTCCCCTACCCGGGTGATCCTCCCGCAATGGTCCACCCCCAGGGTCTGGATCCAAAGGCGATGGCAGTGCTCTGGCCACCCAAATGGAGGATTCTCAGAGTCCATCTCCCTCTGCCGGGCTCGGACCAGACTCATGTATTTTCCCAAACTTTCTCTATTTCATCAAAATCGAAGACTTTCAACTGGGCGCATGATTTTGCGTGCCCCATCACAGGACCACTTCGATTCACATTTGTTCACTTTCACTTTCAAATGATCGCCCTCCTCCGGGCTTGGATCAAGTGTATCTACTTTCGCTACTCCTCAGCTGGATACTTCACAGAGACCTTCGATTGAGCACCCACGCGGTGCCGGACCACTCTGTCAAAGGTATTGTAACTTGCTTTAAAGTTCAATCACTCATCAGCAGTTTAACTTCACTTGCGTCTCTTATAACGTGCGTTTTAACAATGTTCATTCCAGCGCTCGCCATACAATGTTGCTGCTTGCAACCTTGGTTTCAACACAGACCAGTCTTGTATTGGTCTCCCCAACTCGCCGGCTGTGTTGATCTCAGTGACGCTGCTTTGTTCTTGGAGCTAATGACAGTAACACGATGGCTGGTGATTCTCCCCACCTTGATTATTGATGCGGAGGGCCCCGGCTATCTCCGACACACAATGCAGGATTCTTCAGCCTGTTTTCCTGGTCTTGCACTTTCCAATCTCGAGGACTTGTCAAAGCAACGGTTTCTTGTCGAAAAGGTCAAGGGTACTTCCCTCGTGCGATCCCTTTCTGTTTTGCCGTCTTTCTTCTCTCGTTAAAATGCCATCTTGGTAATGCTGTTTCCTCATGTGTTTTGCCTCGCTCAGAGTGTTCTCTCGTGCTACGCCTTTTATCTGTGTGCGGAAGTGTAATGAAAGTAAGGTTTCAGTGATTGTCGATAATTGCTTGATCATAGTATTGGGACATGTCAGGTACACGGCTTGGGTGTTAGTCTGTTTTTCCTTAGAGCGGGCTGTCAGTGAGAAAGTGTTTGTGTTGTAAAAGGCGGAGGGCAGAGTTCCTAAATATCCTACCGGGTAGGATGGGTTAAAGGTGTTACAAGCAAGGGGATACTGCGTCTCACCATCCGGTGTCCCACCCCCTGAAGTCCCCTCACCCAGGTGATCCTCCCGTTCTTGTCTACCCCCAGGAACGGGATCCAAAAGCGATAGCCGTGTTCTGGCCACCTGGATGACAGATTGCCGGGGGCTAGTGGTTGACGCACCTTCTGTTTTCTCACACTGCTCTCCATGTAGAGGTTTTCTGATTTGCTGTTCTGTATGTTTGCATGCGCCTGTTAATGTGACCAACTCCGGTACTTGTGCTAATGTCTGTCACCTCTGGCAATTTGCCCCAATCCACCACATCCCCAAAGTACAAACCACATACCCAGCTACCAATCTACCTTTTTTCTCTATAACAGGATCAATTCACAAAGTATATAAGATCAGCATTGTGAATAGGAGTGTTGGACAAATCAATTCTGAGAGTTAAAAGGAAAGCTGTACCACACAATAGGCATGCTCCGTATCATGAGGTTCACATTCACTTTGGGTTGCGAGCAGGGATGCACGTATTAGAATGGCGCCCAGGGTTAAAGTAATATTGGAGGGTTGGAAATTGAAGGAAGCTGGGAGCTATTTAGCTCCTGCTTCTAGCCTACGATTGCATGGTTAGCTTGAAAACAACAACTACCAAGAGCTACATTTGGCAAGTGTCAGAATGTACATCCTCTGTCGCCATGGAGAAATATGGTTTCATTAAATCCATTGAACTTAAGCTTTGCAAACAGAATTGCAGGCCATGGACAGGCATGTGGGCATTGCAAAGGTCATGCAAACACTTTTAGACACAAAGCATCATTTTGATGTATGGCACTTGGCCAAATCAGTTTCAAAGAAAATTAATGCTGCTGGTAAAACAAGAATGTGAAGAAATTCTAAAATGATAGCAGTTCATCTGCAACCAGCTCCAAAATGTGCGAGGGTTCAGTTGAGGTTCTATTGGAAAAGTGGCAGTCACTGTTTTTCTTCAAACACTCATGGGAATATGAGCATTATCACACATGCCAACATGGAACTTTGAGTAAATAGCTAGAGTATAAGAAAAATGGCTCTGGGTCCTGATCTGACAGATGCGGTCATTTTGGCAGCCCCATCGCCTCACCGCAGCTTCCCTCTTCCAGCTCCTCCCATCCCTCCCCTGCACTCTGATTGGCTCCTATGGCCTAGTTTGTTGTGCCACACTGCAACAGAGCTCCCTGCTCGCTTGTATTGGTCCCCGGCGAGGTAGGTGAGTGGTGGGCAGCATCAAACCCTCCTGGGTCCTGATCTGACCAGATGCAGCCATTTTAGCAGCCCCATAGCCCCCTGTATGCATCCCCCCCACCCCGGCTTCCCTCTTCCAGCTCCTCCCGCCTCCCATCCCTCCTCAGCCCACTGATTGGTTCCATTGGTGGTCTTAACAGACCTCCCCAGGGAAGCCCTCTGCCCTGCAGCCCCTGCGGCTAAGGGCCCAGAGGCAAAGGGGGACTCCTAGATCGGCGGCTCCAGAAAGTGTCTACCGGGGACGCCAGTGAAACCAGCCATCAACGGACAGCAACAAAAAGTAAGTGTGGCATAGGTGGGGAGTAAAGCAATCACTCTACTCCAGAAAGCCCTGCCACTCTACATTACATTACCTTACCAAAACCTAGACTGCCAGGCAAACAGCACCTACAACACTCATACTTGGATAGAATTCTGACCATCGGCCTACGTCTATTCAACACAGGATTGTAACTTCTGCCTTACATTGCATCTAGGCATATTTCACCATGTTAACGAGTTCCACACTTACAAAGAATTTTGAGAAGTACCACGTTAGATAGAATTCTGAATATTAGCATGTGCCACACTTAGATGGAATTGTGAATGTTAGCATGTGCTACACTCAGATGGAATCTTGGACACTGGACTGCGTCACATCTAGATAGAAATGTGATTGTTGGAATGTGGCACACTTGGATAGAAATGTGAATGTTAGCATGTCCCACACCTAGATGGAATCCTAGACATTCGCCTGCGCCGCATCTAGTTAGGATCGTGAATATCAGCATGTACCACACTTAGATGGAATCTTAGACACTTGGATGTGTCGCATCTAGATGGATATGTGAATGTTAGCATGTCCCACATCTAGATAGAAATGTGAATGCTAGCATATGCCATACTTAGAAACGTGAATGTTAGCATGTGTCACACCTAGATGGAATCTTCGACATTAGCGCACGTCGCATCTAGATAGGATCGTGAATATCGGCATGGGCCCAACTTAGATGGAATTGTGAACATTAACCAGAGTCGCATCTAGATAGGATTGTGGATGGTGGTAGATGCCACACCTGGATTGAGCTGTGAATGTCAGCATGTTCCACACCTAGATGGAATCTTAGACATTAGCATGCGTCGCATCTAGATAGGATCGGGAATATCAGCATGGACCACACTTAGATGGTACTGTGAATGGTAGCATGTGCCACACTTAGATGGAATTGTGAACATTAGCCAGAGTCGCATCCAGATAGGATTGTGGATGGTGGCAGATGCCACACCTGGATTGAGCTGTGAATGTCAGCATGTGCCACACTTAATTAGAAACGTGAATGTTAGCCATGCCAATTAATCAATTCACTAACAACTTCACCCCTCTGCATACACCTCTCAAACTCTAACCAAACACAAGCCTATAAACATAACACTCCGCACACACTTCACTTCAATGCAACAACAAAACAAACCATACATAGACTCGCTCAACAGTAGACAACGGCTCCTGACCGGAAAGCACCCCAAGTCCAGCCAACGGTGTTAACCGGGTTGAGACTGCCAACAGCACATCACTGCTCTCTTCCAGCTTCTTCCTAAAAACTTGACCCTCTTTCCCTTTTTTCAGAGCCGCCAGGGGACCACTCCGGTGGTGATAGTGCGCGGTACAAATATCCTATAACATTAACATCCCTTCAAAATATAGTGCAACAAAGTGCTGACCAAAGAGTTGAAGGACCTCACCGATTTGTGCCACAATGGGGATTTGGAGGTTTTCCATAATATGTGTCTAAAGTAAAGACCCACAAATGGTTGCATTTCAGCATAGACTGTATGGAGGCCCGCTCAAGGCTGGTGGTACTTGCTCAGAACTAGTAAGTTAGTAGGGATCAAGCGAGAACTACTGGTGCTTTTGGTATGCTGTGTTTACAACATGGAAAAAGCAATGGGTGACTAAGCCAGTTTTAGAACAGATGCACTTTGACTTTGTGAAAGATCTTACTTTCACTGTCTTGGCAATAGAAATACATGGACTGACAACTGATTGTTCCCAGGGCAGTCTATGCTGAAGAACATTGCCACTGTAGAGCGTCCTTCATAGTCTGACATTGTGGCAAAACTAACAAGAAGATTCAAGTGAATTGGTGTAGTCAATGAAAGTTCTTCTTATAATTTTACAAATGTTTATTCATGCGGTTTAAAAAAATAAATTATAAGATATTAATATATCAGTTTGGTCTTACATTTGATTTTTTAAATCCAAAAATAGTCTGAAAATTTGATTTCAGACTCTTTTATTTTGTATTGTCCCGTATACATTTTGATTTTGGATATTTTCTGTATTTTCTTTATCTGCTTTCCTCTGCCAATGTAACTCTTACTTTGCCCAATTTCAACTTTTTTTGTAACTCTTTTAAAGCAAATTCTGTATATATTTTTAAACAGTGTAATATCTTTCTCTCTTGTTCGTCTATATTATTTTATTTCTTATTACAAAATTATTTGTTCTTTTTTATATTTGTCTGTTATGTCTCTTAATTTTATTACATCTACAATATATTTGTAACTCTTGAACTCCATTTCTATTTCTTAAATATAAACTCTAACTCAGTGTTTCTCTTTTTCTTTCCCACTCCTACTCCTTATATATTTCCATGCATATGTAGGTCTATATTTTTAAGACTATATTTAATTGATTCTCTATTCAATTTTTTTAATTACTGTAATTCACTTGTCAATCTTTGAAAATATCAAACAACAAATTACTATCTGTACATTTCTCTTGATCTGTTGCCTTCTCTGATTTTTGTTTTTCTAGCCATCGCTTTGCCTGAATATATCTGGCAACATACATTTGATCTGTTATTACTCTTGGTAAATCATAAAAATGTTGCTGATTTTGCTTTACTGTCTCTACCTCTGTTTGTCTAAGAATGTGTTTGCCTGTTTCATTATTTCTCCATGTATAGCGACAATAATTTCACTCTCAATAAATTAAACTTTGTCTGCTTTCGACACAGTCAATCACGCCATCATGATCAATGGTCTCCGTGAGAACCTGGGCATCACAGATCAGGCTTTGGCTTGGATGACCTCCTGCCTCCTCGACCGACCCTCCCAAGTCAGAGTTGGGTCCTTTCACTCCACCACCTCTCTCTCCATGTGTGGTGTTACCCAGGGCTCTAACCGCTCACCCTGGCTTTTCAACTTCTACTTGGCCCCTTTGGCCTACTTCATCTCTACCGTCTCCTCTGACTTTCAGTGTTATGCGGATGACACTCAGCTCTCCTACAGGTTCTCCTCAGCCTTCTCTCCTCTCTCGCTCATTCCTGAATGTCTATCCGCGATTTAGGAGTGATGCGCCTCCAACGATCTCTGCCCTGATGCTAGTAAGACTGAGATCCTTCTCATTGGGACTCCTGCTCCCGCCTTCTGTCTTTCACTCTGGCCGCCCTGCTTGTGCCCTCTTCCTGCGCCTTCCTGTGAGTCAAAAAACCTCAGTGTCGACTTCGACTCCACTCTCTCCTTCTCTTCTCACATCACAGACCTCGTTAAGAGCTGTACCTCCTCAGAGGTATTCTTTCTTTTCTCACTTTCCCCAGAAACTTGCTGTGTCCCGAGTCCTGGTACTCTCTAGGCTGGACTTCTGCAACAGCCTCTTGCTCAATCTGCCTTACTCTACTCTCTGTCTTAATCTAGCCCTCTGCAACTAATCCAGAACAGGACTGCAAGACTTGTCCTTGGCCTCAAGCCCAGGGATCATATTTCTCCAGCTCTGAAATCTCTTCACTGGCTCCCAGGGGCTGCAAGGATCCAGTTCAAGACCCTCTGCATCGTCCACAGGGCTATCTGGGGCCAGGGCCACCACTTTATCCAATTCTCTCTTCCTAAACACCTTTCTTCTCAAGCCCTTTGCTCAGCCACCACCAACTCTCTGAGGGTTAGACGCTTCTCCAGGCAGAGAGAAGGTGGTAGATCTCTCTCCTCTGCAGGGGCCTCCCTCTGGAATGTCCTCCCTGCCCCTATCAAACTTGAGCCGGACCACCCGAGGTTCCTGAAGCAGCTCAAGAACTTCCTTTTCACTTCTGCTTTCTCTCTCTCTCTCGCTCTCTCCTGGTGACCTACCGGTCTGCCGCACTGACTAGTTGCCTGGCTACCCTCAGAATCTCAATGGGCACCAGGCTCCTCCACGACCAGTAGCCCCCACACACCCTCGGGGTCTTCCGCGCTTCTGGGTTGTATCTGTAACCCTATAGTCCCCTGCTTCCTTGCTCTTGCCCAGAGCTGCGCTGCCCTGTCTGCACTTCCATAGAGCAATGCTGCCCTGATTGCACTTCCCCCTTCTCTCCCCCGGCACTTCTTCTCTCCCTCACTCGCTGCACAGTCACGATCTGAATGACACAAGGTCTAGTAGGATAGTTTGTTTTGTCCTCCCTCTGTCTTCCCTACCTTATTTTGTCGCATCTAGAAACACTTGTATACAGGTGCGTTATAAATGACATCTCATTATCATATCATTATTACTCTCTCAATGTCTAAATCTTTCTCTTATTGTATAATTTTCATTTTTTTAAAAGCACATGTAAAAATAAGTTCCATCTATCCCCTCTCTGTCTATCTGAAGTGATGTGTCTGACAGCATGTCTTTGTTTTTTACAATGTACCCTAGTCAGTCGAGATTGGAGGGTTAAAGAGCTACATGCACGTTACCCAAAGATGATGGTCTTACTATACGTTAGACCTCTTTTACTGACCCCCTGCCTATCCCTACCCCGCTCCGTCTCACTATCTCCTTCCCCTCCCTTTCACCATTATTTATTCCCTCTTCACTCTCTCCCTCCACCCAGTCCTCATTCATTACTCCCAGTCTCACCCCCTCTCTCCCTTGTTCCATCTCAATGTCTCCGTCTCCCCCCCTGTCTATTGCCCCCCTCTGACGCCCCCGGTCTGTCAGAAGTGATGTGTATAACAGAATGTCTCTGTGTTGATTACAATGTACCCCATCAGTCGAGACTTAAGGATTATAGAGCCACATGCATCTTAACTAAAGGTGTGGGTCTTACTCTACTGTTGGGACTATCTCTCTTACTGTCTTCTGCCTATCACAGCCTTGTTCACTCACAATCCCTCTTCTCTCCCTCCCTAACCCTGCACTTCCCTCTGTCCCCAGTGACACGTCTGAACATGTGTCTGAGTTGATAATGTTCCAGCATGTACCAGATGGTTGTGTATTCACCTGTCTGTTGGCTAAATGTGCATGTGTTGCGGTATGGTTTGGCATATCTCTAGCCCCGCTTATCCCCACCACGTTCACTCTTACTTGATACCCCTTCCTCTCCCCCCACCGTCCTTCTGTCCCTCTGTCCTAAGGGGTGCTAATCGCTATTTTTTTTTAAATGATCTACCTCCTATCATTCTATATTTAAATACAGCAGACTTTTATCCATAGAATTGTATGTGCAACAAAATAAATGTCTCAATGTTCGTAGGTTTACATGTTTTTGGATTTTTGATAATCGTGTGGGCATGAAATTAATAGGATTCAAAACACAATGGGAAACATTTTTCACTATGAGAACACTGATTTGTGCAACAGTACCCAACAACAATGAATAACAAAATAACTCTTCCACTGCAGCATGTAATTTTGCACATTTTAATACAGACTTATTCTTTATCAATAGTTACATTCATATGAACATAATTAAGGTTAAAAAATAATTTAAACTTGTGAGATCGGATTCATTGCGTTAATAATTCATGTGGGTTTTTTATGATGAAAGGTAAATTGTGAATTTTATTTACTTTTGGCAAGCGCATTTTTTTTAGAAGGTTGCAAACTAAGAAACTAAAGCAAGTTTGACATTGGCCAGGGGCTTTGTCGAACTGTGTTCATGTTGTATTATGACCGTGGATTTTTAGGGAGTAAACATTCTGATAAGATTATTCTGGACATGACCAAATAATGGACCTTTTGCTAAAATACCACATACTCTGAAATAGAATGATCATTTCACGCTTGCTCTTGAAAGGAAAACGCAATTAGAGATCCTCCAATGGGCGCATTGAGTTTTATGTAAGTAGGATGCTATTTCTTTTTAATATAACAATTTCATTTTGAGCATGACGTTAAACGTAAGCTATGAATATTGGTTTGCCTGTATTGGCAACCAAATGCAGATAAAGACAGTTATTTTGTATGAACAGTGTTGCATGCTGATATTAAATATTGACCAAAAATTGTGACACAACTGATAAAAACACTTATAGAACATGAATGGCTCCCGATTATCAAAATACTTTTTATAATGGCACAATCCCGTTGAAAAACACCCTGTTAGATCATGCACACAATGTCTATCTGCAGAATCGAAATAATGTATAGTTCAATGTAGGCAATGTTACAATTATCAACAATGGTAACAAACTAAAATCCTTTTTGTTTTGATCCATAGCTGTGTCCCGTAAATGTGCATGTGTCACGGAACACATGGTCCCGTGGATGTGAGTGTATGCACAGCATTGGAGCATCACCAACGGATCAATAATCTGCATATAATGGGATGATCAAACCGTTCAGATTAACGGTACCCGTTTTAAGAAACAGCATGCCAGTTCTAAACCTGTGATTAGAACTGGCAACATGAATGAACAATTTTTTACTAAGGGAACTAACTCCATGTGCTTTGTGATAAAAGGTGGTCGAGTGCAATTAATACGAAAGTTTTCTAAATATGGGTTCTGATGTGAGTCAATGGAACATTTTCATTTCCAATAAAAGAACTGGGAATAAAACATGGAACAATACATTCGAGGGGATTGGGTCCTCCGACGTAGTCCATATCTATGACCGATAATGTCGACAGCTGTGCTGCTTCGGAAGATTGTCTGCGTCCTGCATCGATGACGTTGATGGCCGTCCCCGAGGACCTCCTCCGACGGCCGAAGTCACCCGATGGGATAAGTAGGACGCACGACGCCCGTAGCCTCAGTTCAGTTTATTCCGCGAACGTGTTCGCTTCGTGAATCTCGGTACGCCTCGACTCTTTGGAGTTTGTTGTATTCTTCTCGCTTCTTTGAACCTGTTCGGTTTTGTGAAAACCTGTTCGTGACGATGTCTACCTCGTCTTCAACCCCACGTCCGGGCTTCAAGAAATGTGGGGACTGTGGGTCCAAGATGTCGGTAACGGATTTGCATGACGCCTGCCTCTGGTGCCTCGGGGAGGCCCACGACACGGACGACTGTGTCGACTGCCAGTCGCTCACGGCCCAGGCCTTGCGGGAGCGCAAGAAGAAGTTGTCAGTAGGTAGGGTGTCTAAGCTCAGGAAGTCGAGGTCTGCGGGGCTTTCGACGGATGATTCGAGAGGCGACTCTCTGCGTCATCGTCGGAGGTCCAGTTGGGTCTCCTTCCAGGAGTCAGTCTCGCCACTCCTCTGCCTCTTCGAGGCATTCCCGGAAGCACCGGCATCGGTCGCCGTCCCCGTCCTCTTCCAAGGACTCCGCCCGTCAGCGGGTCGCTTATCCCACCATGCAAGCGACAACAGAGGAATGGGCTTCCTTCGGGAAGAAGATGTTGGCGATTCTTGAATCGCAGGGCACCGGTCCATCCGTGCCTCCGAGTGGGGTCGGTCGTGATCGGTCGAGAGACACCTCTCGCACGCCTTCGGGCTCGGCTGGTCGGCACGGTTCGTGGGAGAGGTCCCGCTCGGACAAGGGTAACTGTTCTCGCCATGGCCGTTCCAGGTCCCGGTCCTTGCCACGCTTGAGACTGGTGATCATGTGCCATCTTCGAGGAAGACGTCGATGCCTGTGGTGCCGAGGTCGTCGTCGACGACCTCTCTCTCTCTCGAGGCTCCGCTTTCGAGGGGGTCGTCGACGCTGTCGGCCACGAGGTTGTCGAAGGACACGCTCAGAGCCCTGGCTTCTAGGCCTGTATCGACGCTGCCGGTGCTGGCGGCGCTACGGCTGACGTCGACGCCGATTCGCTCGACGCCGACTCGTTCAACGCCCTCGACGCCTTTCGAGGCGGTGGTGTCGGAGGGGCCCCGTGGCACGGGGGGTAGCCCCTAGAAAGGCTCTGGCTAAGGTCAGGCATAGCTTTGATCCCCAGGTGTCTTCCTCTCACCGCCTGGAGTACATTTCAGAAGGTGATGAGGGCTCTGATGAGGGCTTGGTTCCGGTTACGGTGCCTGATGAGCTTCTCTCGAGCCATAGCCAATTTGATGACCTGAGGCAGTCACTGCATGATGCCAGTGGACTGGACACCCCCATCCGGAGGTGGAGTTTTGTAGGCCGGAGCCTGGCACTCATGCTGATTCTTCGTACCGGCGCCTTATGTCTCGGGTCACCGAGTACTTGGGATGGTCGGTTCCCCCAGCGGAGTTTGTTCAGGATGATCTCACGGACATCCTTGATCTTGGTCCCCCCACTGACCCGGTACTGCCGTTTCATATGGCTCTGCAGAGAAGGGTGGCGGCGGCTTGGACTGCTCCGGAGAGTCTCCCGGCAGTGGGCAAGTCTTTGTCACGAAAATACTGTCAAGCCAGTAGTGACCCCTGCTACTTGTCCGGGCACCCCACTCCGGAGAGTTTGGTGGTGCAGGCGGCTACGGCCCCGGCAAAGCAGGCGTCGTATCCTACCATCCCTCCGGATAGGGACGACAAACGTTTTGATGCTGGGCGAAGAAAGTGTTTTCTTCAGGGGGTATGGCGCTTCAGGCGGCCAACTCCGTATGCGCCTTGTCTCGTTTCACACACACTCTGTGGAACTGTGTTCCCGAAGAGGACGAAAGGATGGTTTCCTTGCTATGGTTCAGGATGGCAAGGATGCCATGTGTGAGGCCGTTCAGTCGGGTTTGGAATTGCAGATTGTGTCAGCCGGTCCATGGCGGTGAGCACCGTAATACGCAGGTTTGCGTGGTTGCGGAAGTCGGGGTTCGCTCCTGATGTGCAGTCCCGGCTCCTCAACATGCCCTTTGAAGGTGAACATCTTTTTGATGAGAGCCTTGAGAGTTTGAAGACCTCCAAAGCTGCAGCGAAGTCGTTGGGTGCTGCAGTTCGACAACCTCCGCCTTTTCGTCCTAGGGGACAACGATGGAGGGGTGGTTCCTTTCGCTATTACTCGTCCTTCAGTAAAGCGAGAGGAGCTGTCAGTCAAAGGGGTCACCATAAGAGTGCCCGAGATGGAAAACAGGGTACTCGAGGTGCCAAGGCCACTCGGGCAGTTGCCTATTTGCCCTCAGGCAACGCCGCAGCCGCTACCACTCAGTCATGAGGCCAGGTCCCATGGTTCGCCGGTTGGGGGAAAGCTGGCGCAGTATCTTGTAGAGTGGCGTGCCATTACTTCAGATGTGTGGGTTCTGAAGATCATAACCCACGGCTACTGTCTTCCCTTTCGGCAGAGGCCTCACGACAATCCACCTGGGAACCTCTCTTTGAAGAGTCCGTATCCGCTCCTTACGCAGGAAATTCAAGCCCTGCTGGAGAAAGGTGCTATAGAACTGGTGCCTATAGCGGAGAGGAACAAGGGATGGTATTCCCCTTATTTTTTGATTTCGAAGAAAGACCGGGAATTGAGACCCATCATGGACTTGCACGATTTGAACAAACTCCTCAGGAAGGACAAGTTCAAGATGGTTACTCTCTCTCTCAAGTCCTCCAGGCCCTTCAACTTCAGGACTGGTTGGTGTCTCTCGACCTCAAGGACGCTTACTTCCATGTGCCGATCCATCCCAAGCACAAGAAGTACCTGAGGTTCGCGTTTGGCGACTCGCACTTTCAGTTTCGGGTCCTGCCATTCGGATTGACCTCCGCCCCGAGGGTTTTCACCAAGCTCATGATGGTGGTGGCAGCGCATCTCAGGAAAGGGGGGATTCACGTCTACCCCTACCTGGACGATTGGTTGATCAGGGGGAGCTCTCCCGAGCAAGTCCTGGATCATCTGTCCGTCACCTGCCACTCCCTTCACAAGCTGGGCTTTTCCCTCAATTTAAAGAAGTCCCATTTGACGCCAACACAGCGGCTCCAGTACATCGGAGCAGTGCTCGACACATCCCTGGGGCTGTTTTCCTCCCCAGGTGAGGGCTCTTCACATTCAGCAGATGGTGCACAAGTTTCAACTTGCCCAGACGCTCCCGGCGTTCGAGTTCTTCAGGTTGCTCTGCCTCATGGCATCCTGCATTCTTCTGGTGCCAGAGGCTCGTCTGCAGAGGAGATCTTTGCAGTGGGCACTCAAGATGCATTGGTCGCAATCTTCCGGCAGGATGTCGGACCCTGTTCAGGTGCCGCCCTCGTCGCCCAGGACCTTCTGTGCTGGGCCGTCGACGGCAATCTGATGAAGGGGGCCCCGTTTTGGCTTCCCTGGCCGGAGGTGACGATCGTGACGGACGCATCCCTCACGGGATGGGGAGCTCATGCCAACGAGTTGACAGTCAGCGGTCGTTGGTCTCCGTCGGAGTCCAGACTCCATATCATTCTGTTGGAGCTGAGGGCCGTCAGGCTAGCCCTGAAGGCTTTTCTGCCAACTGTGCGAGGAAAGAGTGTCCTGATCCTAACGGACAACACGGTGGCCATGCACTACCTCAACAAAAAGGGGGGGCAGGGTCACTTCCTCTGTGCACGGAGGCGATGCAGCTCGAGTTCTGGGCCATCCAGCAGGAAGTTTCAATCTCGGCTGTTCATCTGGCCGCGGGCGACAACGAGACGGCGGACGCTCTGAGCAGGCAGAGCACGATCTCTCATGAGTGGGAGCTGGCTCAGAAGATTCTCCTGGAGATATTCGCCCTTTGGGGGACCCCTCAAGTGGATCTCTTCCCCTCCAGTGTCAACCGGAAGTGCGAAAGGTTTTGCTGCTTGCGGGCATTTCCTCCAAAAGGAGCCTTAGGAGTCGCGTTCGTGGTGGAGTGGTCGTTCCCACTGCTGTACGCGTTTCCTCCAGTCCCCGTCATCCCGCAAGTACTGTGGAGGTTACGGAGGTTCGGTTCCCGGATGATCCTCAGTGCTCCAGCGTGGGCTCGGAGGATGTGGTACCCGGACCTTCTAGACTTGTCCATCTGCCCTCCGTGTCGTCTTCCCTACCGAGACGATCTGCTCTCACGGGAGGGGGGGGTCAGGTTCTCCATCCAGAGGTCAGATCCCCCATCCAGAGGTCAGATCCCCCAACCTTCACGCTTGGCTTCTGAAAGGTTGAGGTATAAGGATTGGGACCTCCCTGAAGACGTGTTGGTGGTGTTGCTCTCGGCCAGGCGGCCGGCAACAAAGTCTCTGTACCGTTGGCGTAAGTTCTGCGACTGGTGCAGAGTTAAGAATGTGGATCCTAAGAGTGTGACATTCCCATGGTTCTGTCTTTTTTGCTTTCCTTGGCCCACATCGGCTTGCAAGTGGGTACCATTAAAGGTTACCTGGCGGCGCTGTCCATATTTAAGCGCTCGTCTGAAGAATGTTCCTATTTTAAGATTCCTTTTAATTTCTCAGTTTTTAAAAGGGCTCATAATGTGTTTCCTCCGTCACCTTTTCTGGTGCCCGGTTGGGATTTGAACCTTGTTCTTAAGTTTCTTATGGGTGCTCCGTTTGAGCCTTTGCATTCTTGCCCTTTGAGACTGTTAACTCTTAAAACTGTGTTTTTGGTTGCGTTTACTTCCGCTCGCAGAGTGAGTTACAGGCACTTTCAGTTAAGCCACCCTTCACTGTGTTCATTAGGACAGGGTTGTCCTTCGAGTTCGTCCATCCTTTCTTCCGAAGGTGGTTTCAGAATTTCATTTGAGCCAGAAGGTGGTTCTTCCGGCGTTCTATCCTCCTCCACATCCTGGTAAGGAAGAGGAGAGGCTCCATGGGCTTGATCCTAGGAAAGCGTTGAGCTTTTATATTTCACGCATGTCCCGGGTCAGAGTGGACGATCAACTTTTCATTGGTTACGCTGGAAAGCGTTTGGGACAAGCTGTGACGAAACAGACTTTGTCTCGTTGGATTATTTTAGCTATCTCTGAGTGTTACCGCTTGGCTGGTAAGGACCCTCTGGCTGGCTTGCGGGCCCATTCTACCAGGGGAGTGGCTGCGTCTTCTGCCCTACAGAGCTGTGTTCCTATTTGTCGCATCTGTGATGCAGCCACCTGGGCTTCGGTACATACTTTTGTACGTCACTACTCCCTCGATTCCATCCGAGGGCAGGATCTGGCCTTTGGCAAGGCAGTCCTTTATTCCGCAATTTGATTGGGCATGCTAAATTTGTGTTCTAAATTATTTTCCCACCTCCTTGCTTGGTACTGCTTTGGGAGTCTGTCATAGATGTGGAATACGTCGGAGAACCCAATCCCCTCGAAGAACAAGTTACTCTCTTACCTGGTAACGTTCTTTCGATGGGATGGTCCGATGACGTATTCCCTATCGCTACCTTCCCCGCTGCAGAATTTCTAATGCGATTGCAGCTTGCGTTCCACAAGGCCTTATGTGTTTGACTGGCAGAAAACTGGTGTCACACGTTCAGGGGAAAAAACTACAACTGAGGCTGCGGGCGTCGTGCGTCCTTCTTATCACATCGGGTGACGTCGGCCGTCAGAGGAGGTCCTCGGGGACGGGGTATCGACGTCAGCGATGCAGACGCCGAAAAATTTGCGAAGCAGCACAGCTGTGGACATTATCTGTCATAGATATGGAATACGTCGTCGGACCATCCCATCGAACGAACGTTACCAGGTAAGAGAGTAACTTGTTCTTCTGCAAGAATATATTTTTTTGTTTTTTGCATCCTCAAATGAAAATAGAAAAGTGTAAAAATGATTGTATCGAAATTGGAATGTGATAGTTTCTTATAACATGCTTCCTGTTGCTTAGACTAACGAAAATCCTATTTATGGATGTTCTGTTTTTTCAATGGTTATGTTATGTTGACTTATACCGTGCACCGCTACCATTTGCAAGGTTTCCAGGCGCTCAAGTGGCTCTGTAACAAAGAGAGTAGGGAAGGTTAGTGAGGTAGAGGATAGAGGTTGTGCTCTTTAGTTGATGCTTGTAGAACCTGGAGAAACTGGCACCTGTGCGTGTCTGCTTTCTAACTGTGCTTTGTTTGTGTTCAAAGGGGTAAGGTCCAGTATCTGGGTTGTTTGGGGGTGAAGTGTGGCTGGCCCTTCAGGGGGGTGTGTGGTACTTGGGAGGTATGTGGGAGAGGAGCAGGAGTGGGGAGCGGTTAGGACTGTGGCAGACGTCCAAGTGTAGTACACTTTAAACATACAGGCAGGGTTTAGAGGGCAGCTGTACACTATTCAATCTGGTGTCTATACTCGGAAATACAGCTGATTAAAGCACGGTGGCTATGCTCAAAAGTGCATATAATTTCAATACACTGACTACACTCAGATTCTGTTCAATTCGATGCAATGTCTACACTACAAAGTTCAGCTAAATGCAATACAGTGGCTAGCCTAAATAATTCATACACGTGCCATACGTTTGCTACCATAAAGTTTATCTAAATTGGAAAATAACGAGATTCAACACCGTGGTAAGAATCTCATGGTAACGATAAAGTAGTGGCAGGATTTAGTAAGCACAGCACTGGCCGTATTCCCAATTCCTATCACCTTACCTGTGTGTAGCAGTAGACCGCTTAGTAGGATGCCCACGGCAAACAGGCAGTGGGGAGTTGCCCAAGTCAACTGCTTTTTGGCCCTTAGCCGGCTGCCCTGGGACTCACTTCTAGGTGTGCCTCCTGATCAGAATAGACAAACCAGGGTGGGGTGGGTTCCTTTAAAGAACAGGGGAGGGAAATGGAGTTAGAGGGGAATCAACAAGAGTGGATGGCGCTAGGAGGCACCGGAAAACAAAAGGAGACCATCCGGAAAGCAGGGGCTGCATACCGGAAGGCTGCAAGCAAGGCAAGTCACTCGCCCGAGCGCTGGATTCTAAAGGGCGCTTCACGGGCAGTGTTGCGACCTTGCAGCTGCTTCCTGACCAGAATGGACCAATCAGCATGGGCGAGAGTGAGGTGGGGGAAAGAGCAGGAAATGAAAATGGAGGTAGAGGGTAAGTAACAAGGTCATGGATGGAGCTAGGAGGCACAGGAAAACAAAAGGGGGCAATCTGGAAAGCAGAGGCTGCTCCTCAGAGTAGGCTGCTTACGTTACGCAACATAAAATTTGGCTCTGATCCATGCAGTTTTTTTGTTGCACTACAAAATATGAAATACTATATTCTGGAATCCGCGTAATTACTAAGTTACCATCTTTTTTAGAGCGTGTGTGTTCATTTAATGAGTCTCTTCTTCCTTTTTTTGCATTCGGAACGTGATTGCGTAAATGCAGACATTTGGTACGCTGCACACTAATGTCACGCACGACAAGGGGCGTGACAGCGGTCTGACATGCAGGTGTAGGAAAAATGAAATCGATGGATAGATGCTCGATGGACTGAATAAATCCCCGGAGTTAACCTCTCCTTTAAGACCGCCTCAGTGTTCTTACTGGGGACACTGAGGAATGCTCTGTCAGGAGTGCAATGAATTCTACAATTTAGTTTGCATAACAACTAGATTTACAGGGACTGAGGAGAAATGCATGTATCTCCTTAATGGGACCTCAAGTGACTGTTACAGATTCTGTAACATGGCGCAACACAGGGCTCATGGATATCCCTATTGCCTTTACAGTCTCTGAAGATAGGAGAATGTCTGGAAAAAGTGAAGATTGAATAGCTCATCTACTAGCTCCAGTATCCACTAAACACAAGATGGATTAACCATCAATCTAACGAAATGGTATATAGCGCCACTTGCCCGAAGGCCTCAGAGTTCTCACAAGACAAACGGAACATATACACAAGAAGGTTGCATAAGCACCAAAGACTGGACCAAAAACCATGGGCCCATCCAGCCTACGATCAGCTAATTGTCTGAGTTCAGCTTTTTGTCAAAGAGAAATGTTTTTAAGCGTTTTCTGAAAAGCTGAGTAGAGGCAGAGCCTTTAATATCCAATGGGAGCGAGTTCCAGAGAGATGGAGCCCAGGCATTGAAGCTCGCTCCACCGATCTTTTTCTGAATTACACGCAGCTGTTCCAATATCATACTGTTATTTGAACGCCGGGTCCGGTGAATAGGAGTTTTTTTTCACTCTAGAAGAGAGATATCTCGGTGGACTTCGCATTGAACATACTGTTCTTCCTGATCTACAATTCTCTTGTGGCACATAATGAGGTTCCCTCAGCCTTTCTCAATACTGTTTCTTCCCATTCTGGGTATATGCGTTCTCCCAGTGCCCCACCTCCTTACAATTATTGCATGCATTAGGGTCTTTATATTCCCCACCCCCTCATTCCCCCAACAGCCTATCTTTGTTGATTTCTATTCTGTACTCTTCCTTGCACATTCCCCTGCTTACTAATCCTATAAACCCACCCCAAGCTGCCAGGGGCCTCTGCAGGTTCTGCAACTGTATAGTCATAAGATTATTCTCAATACTGGCATGCAACTCAATGATTTGCTACCGTAACTAACTCACAGATATTTATTCTGCTTTATACAAATAGTATTTAGCTGGGCCTCTAGATCGGGCTGTAAACCGGAGGCGATATAATTTGCAGTGGCCTCTTCTGCAGCCTTACCGGGTTTTGTGATACCAAAGTGCTGAATAAATAGTATTTTCAGTCTGTCTAAATAGTCTTCGTGGCTCACCCTTCCCATCTTGCCCCGTTTCAGTCTTCCTGGGGCATACCTCTGGAATTGTCATTATTATTCTAGTCTG
Source organism: Ambystoma mexicanum (assembly GCF_040938575.1). Taxonomy (NCBI): domain Eukaryota; kingdom Metazoa; phylum Chordata; class Amphibia; order Caudata; family Ambystomatidae; genus Ambystoma; species Ambystoma mexicanum. The sequence goes on along the minus strand of NC_090938.1, from coordinate 492,411,397 downwards.
AGCTTGCTGTAAATCTATCTCCAACCGCTGGGACAGCTGCTCGCCAATTGACGTGAGCCAACTCTTGCCTAACTTACAGATGTAACACCACTCTTGTGAGCTGGTTCAAGACAGCCCAGGCAGGACACAGAATTACAGCCTGGAGCGCCATGATAAAACGCTGGGGATCGGGCCATTGCTTGGCCAAATTTCATAACACCCAGCCCTCTAGTCTCCCCCGGTCGGTCGATGGAACAGGGACAACAACCAGCCGATTGTCATCTCATTCATCACTGGCTGACCATATATGGTACCACTCATCATCACCGGCGGTAAAGGGGGATGCTGAAGCTGTTGTTGGGAGTTGGAATGACTGCTTGAGCCCCCTACGTTGCTGTGCACACAATGAAAAAATCTATAAAATCTGCATCTTGTCATCTTGATTATCAGCTACAATTTGAGAGCTGATCAACAGCGAGGTCTTTCCGTTTTCAGTCTATCCTCAATTTCTTAAATATCTAAGCTTCCCTTTCAGTCACTCATTTAAATCCTTAAGCCACCTAAGCTTTAAAACATTGTTGGTCAGTGGCCTCTTAAAACCATGCCGCATCTGCTGGCCACGGTTTAGGTTCCTCTCTTTGCCTGCTTACAGGGAGCACTTCAAAGTCCTCAATGTTCCCAAACTCAAAAGTCTGATCCAGTGGGAATTGGCTGTCTATTTTCCTGATTTAATGGTTCCTTTTATGTACATATGTTGAGGAGGTGTACCTTTTTTTAGGTGGTTTAGGCACCTGCTCCGATGCCCCTTACCCATGTCTGTCCTTTGTTTTAGCTCCACTCCCTCAATATCATTTGCCCCGTTTCTGCACATACCGTGCATACTCCATCATTTTACACACTGTTAATTTAATTTACACTTTAATTATATAATCAGTGTAAAAATGATCTGCCTCTTCATGATTATGCACACAGCACAGGAACTCTGAAAAACTAAATGGTGTAATACTGGTTTGCTTTCAGTTGAAAAAAAGCATAATTTGTTACTAAAGATTAATTCTCAATTGCAACTTAGTTTGCCATTTTATAAATGATATCCTAAATTGCTAGGAAAATAAATATGCACAGTGCATCTGTTTGTTCCATGAGCATGTACACACAACACAGCAGAAGCTGTACAGAAAGACAGCATTCCTTATATCACGTTGTGCTGTTTTCTTTCTAAAAGGCTTCAGAGAGAAAAACAATCTGCTTCAGAGGCTTTTTATCCATGGCTTGCAATTACATCCATGTAGATATAAATCAGAAGCAGGGTTCTGGTTTCTGTCAAGTAACCAGATCTTTGCACTGCCCTTTCTGCTCTGAACCTGTGCGTAAATGTACGTAGGAAAATAATAAAGCTATTGTATTTACAAGATTTTCATGCATAAAATGGCATGGTAAAACCCTTATCTGGACGCCTGGCCTCGAGGCATGGATTTTAGCCAGTAACTTAGCATCTGCATTCAACAGCGATATTGGATGGGCATTTCCACAAAGGGAGTGGCCCTTACCCAGTTTTGGAATTACTGTAATCAAAGCAGTTTGCTTGGAGTCTGCAAGGGATTCACCATTTTATTGTTGAATTTGGGAAACTTGAAGAACTGTTGATGAGACTGACGAGAACTGTTTTCTTTGGGAAGAACTGTTACTTCTAACCAATCGATCTAGACCCTGGAGAGATTCCTGGGACAACCAGAGTCACCTTTGGGGAGAACCAAGAGGGCAGGGCACTCCAACTACTTTTTTTGTTTTTTAAAACGTTATAAGTGGCAGGCCTAGTTTTGTGGATAGGTTTGGACCGTGGATTTTGAGTTTCAGTGTAGACTAGCATTTTCGTTTTGTTAGGAAGGGGCCTCGTTTTTAGTAGTAGGGTCAGTGAGGTGGGGGTATTTTTATTTAAATAAAACTACTTTTAAACGCTGTCCTCTGGTCCTAGTCCTTTGTCTGGCTTGCCACACTACCCAGAATGTCCTACCAATTGTAGGATACCACTGAAACAAATCTGTGTCTTTTACTGCAAGTTGACTACAAGCTCTACTCTCCTGAGCGGCACAAGCAAGTACACTGCTTACGGTCAACCTACGCCCAACCATCACCTTGGAGGTTTTCTTTGTTGCTATTTTAAAAACTGGGCTCTTTGGGCCTCATTTACAGGGTTGGCAGTATTCCGGCGGTAAATCCATCAGAATACGCCAAACATTTACTGTTACCACCACTTTTCCCATCTAGTTACTACGGGATTGCAAGTGGTGGTAAAGTGGAGGTTTTACTGCCAGCAACAAGCTGGAGGTGAATCGGCCATTTTGCCTAAGACAATTTGCAAATTTATCGCACTGTAATTCTGCTGCTTGTAAATCTGCCAAAAATAATATTTTGGCGGTGCGGGAAAAGTGGTGGTAATGGAATTACCGCCACTTTCTACACGCACTGCTAAACCTGTAATAAGGCCCTTTATCTCGTTTGAACAGTGGGGCTTTTGAGAGAAAGTGGTCCACCAGTTCGGCGCTGTTCCAGCGTTGTCCGACAGGATCTGGTTCATGATGCCAAATTGCCTGAGAAACAGAGCTCACTTGTCAATTATGGACCATGACAAGCAGAGGAACGTTTATTCATTGACTTGCAAGATAAGGCAACTTACAGTTTAACATGATTAACTGATTTAGCCTGAACTGCCCTCTAGACTCCTTATCTTTCATAGGTCACAGGCTACTTTTAGGCCTTCCAGCAAACTTAGCTCACCAGAACAATGAACCCATTCACTCACATATTGTCTCTTTACTTTCTATTTCCGGTTATGATGTCATATGACCATTTTTGGTTCACCAAGGACCCCAATCCTATGACGACTTCTGGTTTCTTACGAGCAATCCCTTTGTCCCTTTTGGTTCTTACCGGATTTAAAAGTCATGCGGATGCCAATCTTGGCACGTGTTTCTTGCGAACAGCACTTTTTCGTCGATCACTGGTTGCTTCCTCCATATTGACCATTAGATTAACAAGTGTTTACAAAGCCAAATAGGATCAGGGTTACTTATAACTTGGGCTAGACAAAGAAATGCTAAGGAATATGGCTAGTGACGTAATGGTGTATGGCCAACCTTTAGTCATTAAATGGAAAATGTTCACCTGGCAGAGTAATGTTTTCTTATTTTCTCTGCTTAAGCTTCTATTTATGGATCAATTTATTTTGACGGTCCGCTTTCTTCATCAGTCTTAAAAGACGTTTAGTGTTTTTATAATCTACTGTGTACTGGTGCCTGGGGAGAAGGGACTATGTGTAATCGCCAATAGACCACACAGGTGGCAACAGTGCGCGGTAGAAGAACCTTTAACAAAATCCAATTCCTTCTCCCCCAATGCATGGTAGCCATCTTTTTGTGATTTTTTTCTTTAAGTTGAAGAACTGCATATGCATCATTTCTCAAAACACTATTAGTAGCCTGGTAAACCGTGCCGGGATACTAATAGCAATATTACCCTCGAAGTGGGGGCATTGCCGGGCTGGTAATGCCCCCCTGCTCGGGTAACATTGCTTAATTATGTGCTAAGTACCTATTTGATCTGATTGAGGTAGTATATATTTATCAGTATTACCAGTGTGCTGTATTTCCTAGCGATAAGCGTCTGGACCAATTGTAACTTTGACAGCCTGCTATCCCAATCTGAGAGTTGAGCCTTGTTGCTCTGTCCATGTTAATTCTCTTTTAAGAGACGTTTGGCTTACCTTTCTTGTCGGGTGCGTTGACTGCCCCCACACCTCCCTCTTTTAATGTCAGTGGGGTTGGGCTGTTTTTACGGCTTACGAGTGGCTGGTATGGGACTCATCTGTAGGGTTGTTTCTCTGGGAATTTCTCCCCTTCCACCCCTCTGAATCTAATAGCGAGGAAATGTTGGCAGCCGGTTTATTAGGGGGCTAGTGTCCAAGTTACAAATTACAAAGAATAGTCATTTTTGACTGTTTTGTTAGTTGCAAAGTGTTAAAGAGTGTACGTACCTTGACATTTTGATTGCAATACCTGGCAAATTATGTGAGCATGTAGTAAAATGAGGGCAATACTCTAACATGGTAATATTACTGGTGCAGATGATGAGCATCTAGGTATATAACTTCTCTATCTGGTCATATCCTGCATAGGCTGCGACTACATGAGTACAAAACAGAAGGCATATGGCCTTCAACATCAAAACCATCTGTGAACTATCAGCATAGTGACAGGTTGTGCAAATAGGAGAAAAACTATTTTCATAATTTTAAACTGGGTTTTCCAACATCAGATCTGGACAAAGGTCGCTAGAAAAGATCACCTTTAAATGTTGCCCAATTTGCTGTTGTGGCAAATGAACCAGACTCTTCTGAAAGATTGGTAAGCATCTTTAATTGCAGTCGGCAAAGCAGCATACAGGGATTTCACAAGACAGAACATGAAACCAATGAGCCAACTGTATATGGCTCAGCAACCCCCACTTCCCGGCTTACAGGATTGGTATACAGTAATGCCCACAGGTTCTGCTGTGGAAGGGCGAGGGGAGTGGGAATTGTACAATGGCAACAGTATACAGTTTTGTAATGTGAGATACAAGCTTCTCAGCATAGACTATGCATACACTCAGCTTCTCACACCTTGGAGAATGAACATTGCAACATTAGTCTACAGTTCTCACTTTGCTCAGGCAGTGCCTGTCCGCCTAATGTTGCTGATTCTACCTGATGAAGCCGTCTTGCCTAGCGAGGTGTTGTTCAGAAACACGCTTTCTAGTGCCAAACAGGAACTACGTCAGAAGTGAGACACATTTAGCGTAGCACCTACAGTGCATTTCAGTAAAGACATGCACACAACGACATTGAACAATTCAGTTATGGGCAGTAAGGTTCAGGCAAACATGGCAGCCACTGGTGGCTGTTGTGGTGAACCAGAAAGAGGACTCCGACAACAGTGGGTCATGGTATAGCAGTGTTTATTTAAATAGAAGGAAAACAGCCTAACTGGCCCCATCGCTAGGAGGGAAATCACTGCCTTCTAAAACCGAAAACTAAGGGTGCTTGTCGTAGTCCAAAAATAGAGTCCTGAGTCCAAATTCTTGGTTACTAATTAGTCCTACCATTTTTAGAAAATCTAACTAAAAAGAAAAGGAGTCTTGTACAACAGCCCCGGAATGGGCTTCTACCCGACCCGGCTCCTAGAGAACTTAGTCTCAAAGTTCTGGTATAATACCTCTACGCAACACCCAGTCCTTTGTTGGTTAAAATTATGACTTCTAGACAGTTCTCACTTCCCCCCTCTCTCACAAGAAAGACAAATTCTTCTTCTGATATGTTATTGCGCCGTTTACCACTGGTTAAATCCCTCCAGGATCACATCAGCTTTTACCAGTAGTAAAATCCCTGAAGGATTACTTTGCATATGTTTTCTGTATCCCACCTTTGTGGCACTGGGACTCCCCAAAGTCCTATGGCTCTTTGGTGGGATGATTGGTTCTCAGTCTGGTTACTGTCATATATTTGCTGTCTTCCCCAGCCTTGATACGAAGTACACGTATTCCTTTCACTCCCGGTTCACAGGACATGTGCCTATATAATTCTCTTACTTTCTGATACTGTGAACGGTTTCCCCAGGCTTAAGAGATTGTGTTCGTTTTTCTTTCACACTTTGCATTGGGTCACATGCCTGTTCCACTCTTTCAGGTTTTCATGCTCATGGCAACTTCTCTAGCCTTGATATGCAATATTTGCAGCTTTCATTCCATATTATCTGTGTCTTTTGCCTGTTAAGATTTCCTAGCTTCTCATACTGGGATCGGCTTTGGCAATCTTTAACCCCACAGTTTATCACCCTTGCTGACGTTCTCACTGTGGGAGCATTTATGTTCGTGCTAGTCTGCCACTCGCCGTGTGGAGCTTGGGGACTCTGGCTCCTTGCTTTTCGTCTGCTTTCTTCTGTTCTCGGTGTCAGTTGCTGGGCACCCGGAACACCACTGTGCTCTAGTGGTTGCGCTACCAGGAAAGATGGTTTGCTTCCAGTCTAGGCTCCTTTCCTGGCGGAGCCTATCGCTTGGGGAGCCTCCATCTAGCGGACCTCGCTCCTACTACTCCCCCAGAGGCTCGCCTCTGCGTATTGTGGATTCTCCATCTGTAGGCGTCGTGTACGGCTTTCTCAGACTCTCTCCATGCCAATTTCTTATTGTGTGTACGTACGTCATTACAATCAAAAAAGGTGTGTCCTTTTTCCTTTATTGTGGCCTTCAGATGAGCGTCTGCATTGCCTGAAGTGAACAGGGTGAAGGTGGATTGCTGGTATTTGTAGTTAAAATCTGAGAACACATAGTTCTTTAAAGTCCCATGCAGGCGGACAATGTAGCCCATTCAGGGTGGTCCTCGTAGGACTCAGTGTCTTTGTTTGCGAGATAGGAGTCCCTCCCAGTAAGGTCCCATTTGACAAGATCCTTAGGGAGGGTCTTGTGGAGCGGGCTCACCTCTCTAGCCTCACAGGGGCTGGCTCCTCTCTGGGAAGAAGGGACAAATTGTCCAAATTCATCACACTGTGCTTTCATGAAGGAGAATCAGAGGGAGTACATAAACAGATAACCAAATTCAATTTATGTCACCACCACACCCTCCTATGAAACCTTCACTCCAGTCTCATCACATTACCTCTTCTGGGCTGACAGTGCAAAATGGCACATTATGGCAGTGCACTTCTTCCACAGTGTTATACAGTCTTCGTGTCCTTCTGTCAGACCTTTTACATTGGGTGTGGAGACCGGTGCATAAACATTTACACATCAATGCAACACAATACAGGCTCAGGAGTAAAACCAGCATCATGCGCGCAATCTGGACAATGGACAACCCGAAGGTGCCCAAGATACTGGTGACCCAAGACCAAATTTGTATTTGTATTTATTTCATTTGTATGTAGCGCTTTACACAAAGCGCTGTACATGAGAACAAGACAGTACAATAAAATGCAGATAAAAATAGAAAACCCAGAGGAAATCTGTATTACAGTAACCTTGTTAACCAGAAGAAAGACGATAAGATCCCAGAGACCCGGAAAATAGAATAGAGAGAAATAGAGCGAAGAGAAAGGGGGAGAGCATTCCAGTGTAGAGGTGCAAGAAGAGAATGAATGAAAACGAGACTCAGTACAGGGAGGACAAGGATCGACACAAAGGGAAGGGGAAGTGGAGCAGAGTGAACAAGAAGGAATATACAGCGAAACCAGAGAAGAGAGCTGTGGAGGAGCGAGGCCATGGAGAGATTTAAAAACTAAGCACAACAAATTGAATTTATGATGGAAAGAAAGCCATCCCACATCAACCAGAGAGGAAGAAATGGAGTCACGAGGACCAAGGAGAAATAGGACACAAATGGAGTCATTGAATACAGATTTCAGAAGGACTAGATGAGATATGGGAAATCCAAAGAGGGTAGAGAAACAATAGAAGTGCTGGGAAAAGATAAAGGCAGAAACCAGTGGCTGAGTGGCCTTAAAAGTCATAAAAGGACAAGCCTTCCGAATGTTGTCCAAATGAAAACGTCAGGAACGTGCAGACAGAGAGATGTGATGACTAAAGGATAGATCAGAGTCTAGATAACGACCCAGATTACGGGCCGTAGAGGAGTTAGGTAACTGAGCTTTCGGAAATGATATGAAAAGAGGGGACAGAGGAGATGGAATAGTGGTGGAAGGAAAGAAAATAACCTCAGTCTTGGCAGCATTGAGTACCAAGAAGTGGTCCGTCATCCAAGATTTAATAGCAAGGAGACGGGCGCTCTGCTTATTGTGAATATCATTGGTGAAGTGCGGAAAGGATAGAAATAGTTGAGTGTCCACCCTGATCTGGTGTTCTCATGTAGGGCAGCTACAGTGTGACGGATGAGAGTGGCAATATCAGCGATGTTGCCATTGAAGTTTGGAATGCAAGTGCAGCATTCCCTCTTCATTTCAGCGCACACGCCTCATTTTGATGCTATGAGGGTGTCCAGGGCAATACTGTTCTTTAGCACCCTAGATCAGATAGCCCCTTGCTTGCGGGACAGGAGGGTCAGGGTTGTGGCAGTGGCATTCGCAACATCTTCTAGGAGTCTGGATAATTGATCTTGGTTGAGCTTGACCCTGTTTGGGGTAACATATAAGGCCAACAGCCTGAGAGGAAAGGTGAAGTGCTGCTGGTCTCTTCGATACCTGGTCAGGGGAGGGAAAACTTGGACAAATAAATCCCCCATCTGGGAATGAAAACCACCACAGGGCCTGGGACCTCTGGCTCAGGGGACCAACTTGAGGTCCAGGCAGACATCTCCCCAGTTAAAAGGAACAAGAGCTATAGGAAACACAGAGGACCGATGTTTAGATGAGCACAAATTCAACAATCAAACGTTAAAAGTGCAGGAATATTGTCATGCGAGGTGCAGAAATGTGTTTACTGTGAACCCAGGAGTGAGGTAATCCTATTTGTGACCTGGTTCGAAAAGCAGCAATCGCAATCATCTGAAAGTAAAACAGTGACATGACAACTGTAGTCCTAAAGTTGGACGTGGTGCGCAGATTGCAGCCTGTATTTATGTCCGTTTCAGAAGCAGAAGTGTTTGGTTTTAAATCAATATGTTTGTGGAGGGTAAGGGGGAGGATCAACAGTTATTCAAAGGGGTGTTCACAGAAGTTTCATGGGATGCATATTTTTCTGTTTGGTTAGAAATTCAGAGTTCTAGGTAGACTAGGACAGTTCCAAGGTTCACAATAGTTCTGCTGGTAGGGGCACAGGGAGGATATGGGGATCCGAGGATGGGCAGGACAGTCAAGGGCCCAGTGACACCAAAGCCACAGGAACACAGAGGTCATCAGTACAAAGAGAATGATCAGCGGGGGATTACCATAGGATCCAAATCCTTCACTGAAAGTCATTTCAGCAGATAGGGTTCTCAATCTGCTAGTGTACTGTGAGGGGTCAGAAATGTGAGGCGTACAACTTGATAAAGGTTTTTCACAAGAAGCCATTTTATTTACTTAAATGGGTGTGATAAACCCATAGCTTTCCCTAACCTAACGTGGGTTTCCTTGCCTATGAAGCTAAGACTAAGAGGAAAACACTCTAATACACAAGTATATCTGTCCCTCACACTCATACAGAGAAAAGCACAATTGAAGGTAATTACCCCTGTTCTCAAACTTGAATTTTTAGGAATGGTGTAACCACATTGGACTTGCAAAAAACTATCCCACAACCATTTAAATGGAACAACACTTAAATTAAAAGGAATTACCCAAAACCAATCTATAAAAGATGTACATTTATTTTAGCACCAGAAAGCTGGGGAATAAAAAAATACTGCTAAGGGTATCTAAAAACCATATACAAAAGACACACAATTATTGTAAAAAAACCATATCAATACAGTTTAAAAAAACATAGTGGGGTAAGTACGCATTTTCTTTGGTGCACCATTGGTTGCACAGTCATACAATAGGGTAAAGGCAGAGATATTACATTTATCAAAACTCTGTCAAACAGGCTTATAGATGTTATTTAGCCAATGTGATGATCGAGATATGTTTCGGCATAATGTGATGAATCAGGCACTATCACTAATGTCAGTCTTTGCAGCTATAGCCATCTTCAGGACGTTGGAATTGATGATGTGAGAAACAATGATACCCTTTTCTTTCGTCAAGAAAAGATTTTTAGACCCACTCTATTAACAAAAAACATAAAATTCTAATTGGCAAAGGTTTTTGAGAAATCAATTAAAAAAACGCATTTGGTTGGGTTATACGTGAGAGAAAAACAATGGTCAATGGTGTACACCAACCTGAACGGTTTAACAAAATGCGAGATGGAACCTCCTTCATGAAGAGTAAAACGGGATTTCCGGTATCTTGAATTCTGCGCTGAAAAGCGTCTGAATACCGCAATAGTTATGCCTGCAAGATTGTACACAGACTAATCTGAATATTTTTGCAGAGGATCATTACTACATCCTTGCTATAAAGCAAACCAAAATTTTATTATTAATATTAGCTGACAATCTTATCCATGAGGTAAGACACAATTAAATTGAAATACATTCTTTATTGGGTGCACTGTATGCACAACAAGAAATTACGGCCGTGATCACAATGTGTCAGCTCTCGGTTTGAAAGGTTGACACAAAAGGAGACACGAACAGAGATTTAAATTTTAAGCCTGTTTGTTTAAATTCAAATATTGTAACCGCTCTTATGCAAAGGTTCCGTGCGAGTTCCACGTTATAGATGTCAAATCGGATCAAATTAAACATCACATATAAAATTAGAAACCAACATACCAGGGATAAATCCAATTTTGAGAAAAAAAAGGGGAGTGATCTGTTAGTGCGCTCAACTTTCTTGACATTTGAGTAGTCCAATGCTGCAGAAGATGCACAGGAGGTTCCCCTAAGATCCTTCTACAATTGACACAAGAATATAGAATGTGCACTTGTACTGCGCAAAGGACACAGTGTTCTGATGTTCAAATCATGGCATTGGTTAAATTGCTGCAATGTATTTGAGCACTCAATAAAACCCAAACATCCAAGTGTGTGAATGGTGATTTATTGGGGTGAATGCCACCAACTGCCATTGCTGTTAGTGGCATTCACCCCAACACACCGTGACCATGTATTGATACAATTTATTGGCCAACTGAATTGATTCACAAGATAGAACTCAGTTTCATTCCATATTTTGGGCCTTGCATCTAGCGTCTCCTAGGTTATCACCGAGGATTGTGACATATGCCTAACTCGCAAGTGTCAGATACTATAACATAAGGGACTCAGCCCTTGTATTTATTGCCTTGAGGACGACCGACTGGTCAAAACATGTGTCGGCTGTGAACGCAATAAATCACCATTCACACACTTGGATGTTTGGGTTTTATTGAGTGCTCAAAGACATTGCAGCAATTTAACCAATACCAGGATTTGAACATCAGAACACTGTGTCCTTTGCGCAGTACAAGTCCACATTCTATATTCTTGTAACATACCAGAGATGTTAGGCTAAATACTTGTCTTGAACCACAGATCAGTGTTCGAAAGCCTGTTATTAGTGCTCTTGGATAGTTGATCCAGTTTTCTATGAGCGTTAGGTTATCTGGTCACACGTGTAATCCCAGATTTTGCCCTCAAACTCGTAGTTTCTGTGTTTGAAAAGGGGGCAACAAAAAGTACGTATCACAATCTGTTACGTTCGTATCAGGGAAGTAATTTTCAGAGCGAGGATCTCTGGAGACCTACATTCATTTTCTTACCTGTAGGTGATATTTGGAAGTATTCGCTTCAAAAGCCGCAATGGCAGGTACGCAGCAGTTGCATGCTCGCGTGGCGTCTCCAGCATGTGGAAAAACTCGATTGAATCAAATCAAACCAACGGCACTAACGTAGAGCTAGTGTTAGACCCAAGTTCGTAATGCGGAACCGTCTTGTTAAAACCGCCATATTGGATGAGTCCAATGGTTTATTAGATCTTATGAGCGCCCAAGTGTTCGTCGTTTTCACCCGATCTGCCCAAGATTTCTAAGGACGTGTTTACTGAAATCCCATTCCTGGTAGCATTTCAGAGGGATGTTACACAGAAGATTTTTATGTTTTTTTATATATGTGAAAGGTTGACTGGACAATTAATGAACTAAGGCAGTAGACAAGGAAAACAAGAAAAACACCCTCAAGTGCATGATCGATTACTTGATAATCAATAAATTGAGAACCAGAGGCGATGGAATTTCCTCCAGACATAAGAACATTTTAGGTGAGCAAAGATATTTATAACATAAAAAGGAAGCTGAAATAATGAGTAAGTGATATATAAAGATGAACTGGTGGACATATTTACCACAGATTTTCTACAGATGTGGTTAGAAAAACAGTGCCCCATTCTAACGGTGCTCAAATTAAAAATCCATTTTTGTTCACATTTTTTGAGAAGTTGATCTCTGTCTCCACCTCTCGATGGCTGTGGTATAATTTTAATTATGAACCAAAATAAGTCAGAGGCTGAATGCTGTTTTTGAATAAAATGGGTGACAAGGGGCTTGTTGTCCACTTTATTCTTCATACAGGATCTGTGTTCACAGATTCTCTGTTTAATAGGGTGTTTTGTTTTACCTATGTATAGAAGATTGCAAGGACACTTAATGCCATAAATGGCCCTTCGAGTGTTGCAATCCGAAAAAGGTTTTAATTTCCACATAAAGCCATTGAGATCAATGGTTTTTATGTTTTTGGTCAATGGGCATACCGAACACATACTGCATCTATAATGGCCTTCTACCGGTGGGAAGTCCCAGAGGGTGTTTTGGTTGCACGGTTTTTCAGGTATTCTGGGGTAAGTATGAACCAGTTTATCTCTCAGGTTTGGTTGTCTTTTAAGCGCAAACCTTGGAGGTGCCGGTTCCAAATCTGGCGTTTTGACAATGTGCCAATTTTTAAAGATTATTTTCCTTAGATTGTTACTAATTGGGGTAAAAGTGGATACACATGTGATCTTATTCACATTTGTCTTTTTAGAAGGATTTAACAGTGCATTTCTGTCTGTGTGTTTAGCTCTTCTATAAGCTCTTTGTATTGTTTGGATTGGGTAGCCTCTATCACGCAGGCAAGTTTTTAAAATCTTCCCATGGTGTTCATATTCAGACAATTCGGTGCAGTTCCGTCTGAGCCTCAAAAATTGTCCTATCTGGAGATTTTCTTTCAGGTTAGAGGGATGAAAACTCTCATACTGTAGGAGCATGTTTTTATCGGTTTCCTTCCTGAAAAACTGTCCATTGTAAAGGAAGCAGTTTTCTGTCAGAGCAATTCTCGTGCTCTCTAAAATGAAAGCTGTAGGAACTAGATGTAGAGTAGTTGTACGTTTGTTTAGATACTGTTCAATTACTTTTGTACAGTCATGTTGAGGGATGTTTGTATATAATAAAGTGACATCAAGAGTGACTAAGATATCATTGGCTTCAATGTTAAGATAGGCCAGAATATGGATCATGCTGGTGGTGTCTTTAATGTACGAACACATGTCTTTCACAAATGGACACAGAAACCAGTCGACATATATTGAGAGGGCCACCAAAATGGAGTTGATAGCCGATACTATCGGTCTTCCCGGTGGGTGGTTGGGATGTTTATTCATTTTTGGGAGAAGATACAACGCTGGTATAGTTGGATTTTTTGCAATGAGGAAACGCTGTTCATCCTGGTTTATCCAGCCTTCTAAATTTGCGTGGTACATGAGGCTGGTGATTTCCTGTCAGTCGTTTACTGGGGTCTTGATCTAAAACGCGATAGAACATGGTGTTCTCTACTTGTTTTTTAACTTCAATGTTATATGCTAATATATCCCAGAGGACTATACCGCCACATTTATCGGCTGGTTTTATTACCATTCTGTTGTTATCTTGTAATTTTAGTAGAGCCTCTCTCTTTTTTTCGATAGGTTGTCTGTGTGATGTTTTTTTGTTTTTAACAGCAATTCGCTTTCATGGGTAATCCTGTTCTCAAAAACTAAAATAGCACGGCTAATCATGCCATTAGTTGGAACAAATGATGATGGGGGTTTGAGGGTCGTGATATTATCTGTAATCATTTCAGTATTAATATTTCAGTTGTAGAATTCAGAAACATTTTTGCAATTCCAAAGCCATTTGAAAGTTATTTGCTTTTGTGGTGGCTTAGGATATTTTTTTCTGAGTCTGATCGTGTATAAGTCGTTAAATTAAAGACCGGAACTACCAGCTGTGTGGAGGACCCTGCCAATTTTGTGTTTGCCTCCATGGGGGGCCTTGTTGTCAGTTGCGTCCTCTTTTCCCCCTTTCTTGAAAAAAACATTGATTATAAGACCCATTGCCCGGTGTGGAACTTGCTGTGCTACTGGTGTCTGGATCACTGCTGGTACTACTATTACTTGTGCTTGAGAAGAACACAAACCATTTTTTGAGCTATCCTGTAATCTTAGAGCGGCTTTGGTGTAATTTGTTTTGATCATCATAATATGAATCAATAAGATATGGATAGGTGTTAGTTTCTTTATATGTCTCTACATCCTTTTTCAGTTTCTAAATCTTCTTATCGAATGTGAATTTTTTAAACTTGATGATTTCTTCTTCTATTTGTCCAGTTTAGTTTTTATAGTTTAGAGAGAGATGGAAACAAATACATTTAAAATATAGAAAAGAAATCGGAGAAGCTAAAAACAACTACTATAATAAAGAGATAGTAGCTCCCCGAATACCACTTGCAAAATAATATTTGAAATTCTTAAAAGTATGGATAAACCAAAGGCCATCACTCTGCCATTTAATCCTACGAAGGAAGACTGTGAAATTGTGCGGGAAGCCTTCTTGGCAAAAATACAGAAGGCAAGAGATAATTTAATTATATCCAGAGAAGAACCTCGAACTGCATTACCACAAGTTAGAGTAAAAAGCAAACCTGGTGACCCAATTTTAGTTTCCTCCCTGTCTCGGAGTAAGAGTTGCTTTCAGTATTGACCAAAATGAAACCGACATGTGCGGAAAATATTCTACCGGCTAAATCATTTTGGAGAACAAAGATCTATTCACGCCAGTTCTCACCAGAATTGTGAATGCATCATTTCAGGAGGGCTTGGTACCAAAGTGTATCAAAGAAGTGACCATTACGCCACTGATAAAAAAGGCAGGCTGGTACCCTAAGGATCCTGCCAATCTACACCCCATTACAAACTCAAACTTTATTTTAAAAATACTGGACAAAGTTGCGACTAATCAGTTCCAAAACCATATAGAAAGCCAAGAGATCATCCATAAACAACAATCGGGCTTTAGAGAGGCCCATAGTACGGAAACTGCAATGTTAGATCTGCAGACACATATGCTCACTATTTTAGATAAGGGAAAGGTGGGGATATTGATGCTGCTGGACCTTGGTGCAGCATTTGCTTTTGTAGATCACCAACTACTGCAAGAGGCATTAGAGAAAGTAGCAGGATGCTCTCCGGCTGCTTTAGCATGGCTGACATCCTTTTTAGCAGACCGGAATTCTAGGGTGCACTGGGGAGAAATGTTTTCTGAGGCCACACATATCGATTTCGTAGTACCACAAGGTGCAAGTCCATCCCCTTTGCTTTTCAATTTGTACATAAGATGCCCCTTGTGACCTCTTTGAAAATGTTGGCGTATTCTTTACGAACTATGTCGACGATATGCAGTTGGTTTTTGAACTAGAAGGCAACTATCCGATTGACAGTGCTAAAATAACACAAATCTATGATCAGTGGATGCAACTCAATTGTATGTGTCTTAATAATACCAAGACAGAACTATTGATTTTTGGAACACACCAAGCTAGAGCGAAATTAGGTGGAGAATATAAAGCCTTTGCCATCAAGGAGGCAACCATCCCAGTAACGACAAAAGTCAAAACGCTGGGGATGGATGGTAGAGGCATCAGTGGGATCTGAGGTGCAGGTGAAATACCTTCACAAAAACAATGCGTACTACCTGCGCCTCCTGAGAGCCATCTGTCCATTTTTAAATGAGGAGAATACAGCAACGATTGCAAGGGCTATAATTTTATCTCGGTTGGACTACAGCAATGCTTTATTGATAGGAGCTCCTAAGAAAGAAATCGAGAAATGTCTGGTCATGGAAAATAATGCTGTCCACATCATTAAAAAGATAAAAAATAGAGAGCACATAACAGAAGGAAGGAAGTCATTACACTGGCTTAGAATAGAGGAAAGAATTATTTTCAAGTCGATGACAATCGTCCATAGATGCCTATACGGTTCAGCCCCTAGGTACTTGAAGAGCCAGTTATCTAGATATATTCCATCCAGATGGAATATCTAACTCGTTGGTATTTACAGTATTGAGGGCTGAGGGAAGACCCTTCAATTTTTTATAAAATTGATGGGACTTCCCTCATTACTGAAGACACTAATCCGTTTACTGTAAATACCAACGAGTTAGATATTCTAACACAAAAAAAGAAAAAACTAGTCGAGACTGATAGCTATGGACAATTAATGCTGGCCTATTTAAAAGCTGGAACTATTCCGGCAGGACTTCAAGTCAGAATTATTCCTAGAGTGTTTAATGATAACAGTTTAAAAATGCCTTTAGTGGCGTCGGTAAAAAATGCTCCCGCGACCTGTTGATTCTTATAATCCAAACAGCAGAGGAAGAATCGAAACTACAAAAAATTGAGATAGAAGCTTTGGAAAGTAAGATAAATACAGATAAAATCATCACAGATATAAAAACTAAACTGGATAAAATAGAAGAAGAAATCATCAAGTTTAAAAAATTCACATTGGATAAGATTTGGAAACTGAAAAAGGATGTAGACGTATAAAGAAACTAACATCTATCCTTATCTTATTGAATCATACTATGATGATCAAAACAAATTACACAACTAGTCGACACCTTTAACACCACCATGAAGCAAGCAATTGACTAGATTGCGCCGCTCAAACTTCGAAAAGCGAAGCCCTCTTCCCACTTAAACAAATAGTTTACGCCAGAACTGAAAGCACTCCAGAATGAAAAAAAGATCTGCAGAGTCCTTCTGGAAAAAAAAAAAAAAACACTCCAGCGAACAAGGAAAAATACAAGGCTTTCGCCACTGCGTACAAAACAACCATCACTAGGACAAAGAAGGAAATCTATAATGAAAGAATCCAGAATGCTAAATCTAGCACTAAGGAAGTTTTCACCATCCTGAGAGAACTAGAATCCCCTTCCCCTATCATCAACGACTGTTCTAAAAAAGGAGACCTTGTGTGCGAACATCCAAAAGGCCCTCTCAGACAAAATAGCTCTCCTACAATCCAAAATCAACACCAAAAAAATACCTACCCCCTAACTCACACTCCTTCAAAGATTCTAAGCATAATACTGCACCATCTCACCCCTTCTAATTCTCTCAAGTCTCCATTAAAGATGTAGAAAATATTATCTCACGAATTAAACCTTCTAACTGTCAGGGTGACATATGCCCCGCTGCAGTCATCAAGGACAAAGCAAGAGAATTAGCCTCATTTATCACCACTCTGTTAAATGCATCATTTAAAAACTGCGCAGTACCCAACAATCTCAAGGAAGCCTGGGTCATGCCTGTTAGGCAGAAACCTGTGCAGTTCCCTTAGGGACCACTGCAAAAGATTTAAGACTACAGGTGTTGGCAGTAAACCCACTTGGTAGCAGTCTGTACCACCCAGATTTACCTGGTAGCTGTGGCTGAGCAGTCAGACTTCCCTCAAGAAGAGTTAGGCAGTATGCAAAGTATACTCAATAGGCACTCAAATACAATAATACAAGCAAACACTGACCAGAGCTTTGGTATCAAAGTATATAATTATTTATTTAAAAACACACAGTTGAAACACTCCAGCACTCTTATTGCAAAATATTCTAAACACAGTTACTATTAGGATATACACACCCCTTTTTCCATATTAGAAAATCACAGTAAAACGCCACTTATTTTCATACAGAGGTGAGCGCTTAACTAGATTGCACTCTAATAAGTTTGTGAAAAAGGGAGGGAAAAAGACAGAATAAGAAGAGGTACACCACTCTACGATTCCAGAACACTGTTAGCAAGGCAGAGAGCAAAACGTCACTGGTGAGCCAAAGTCCAAAGGCTGGGCCCACTCTTAGAGAGAGCAGAGCACAAATGCGCCCAAGATCACACAGTTACACTAGTCTTAGAAAGTCTTGCAGAGGGTTCAGAAAAGCGTTTACAGAGGCTTAGAAAAGTTTAGCCAAGGTGTCCCAGGCTAACCCAGGTTTGAAAGCCGGGGGCTAAATCTACCCCGTACAGTCGGTAGCAAGGGAAGCCAGGCGGGACACGGTACCTTAAGTGGGAAGGATCCTCCAGCGGTGGCAGCTGTTCCTGGTAGTGGGTGCAAGTTGCGTCGTCGTCCAAGGGAAGAGAAAATCTCGACTTGGAGGAAAGATGAAGGTCGTTGCACTACCAGGGCAGAAACCAGCCGCAGAGTTTTCCGGTTAAAGGGGGTACCTTGGTTTCACGGTCGTGGTAAAACGTGGTATCCCGGTTGCCGGGGTGCTTGGCATGGGCAAGGCGGCCACGAGATACGTCGGGAAGCGAAAAGACGGTGAAACTGGTTATCCCCACCAGTTAAAGGAAGAAGACTCTCCGGCGGGAGATCTCCTCTGTCGTTGGGGAAAAAGTGGTGAGATGGTCCAGCAGGGCTCCACCGGTCGGCTCAGCTTCTCCCTCGTTGGATTCTTAGGTCCTGTGGCGACTTCTGAAGTTCCAGTCCCCAAAGCCCTGTTTTTATGCAGCAAACCCCCATTCACTCAGCCTAGCTGTCACTCAAACATGCTAAGGGGTGAGCCGGTCGGCTCACCACTTGGGCCAATCAGGATGGAGTGCGACTTGAGTTGCCTAGGCAACTCAGTTCAGGGTGCCTAAATTTCCCTCCACCCCTCCTAAGTACCCCAGACAGAGTGGCACCACTTTGGAGGGCTTCTGTGGAGAAGCCCGCCAAAAAGTGGAACAAAGGGCTCGACTTGGGTTGAAGTCACAGAAGAGAATACAAACGCCATTTTAGAATCGGGTTTTGGTAAAAAATACCAACCGGAGAATTAATATTAATTAAATAAACCGGCGGTATGTTCGAGGCTACCGTAAATAATTAAATAAAGATAGTAGCCTAAAACAATGGGAAATCCCATAGGAAAATATTCGCGGTTGAATATAAAAAGTAGTATCCACTGCTACCAGCCAAAACTCGATCAGGGGGGACGGAGACGTGCCCCCTCGACTAACAGACCCCGGGGCAATTCAATTGCCCCAGCCAGTACGTCCACAATATGATGGTTTGTACTGGTTCTGTTCAGAATTTAAGACTAGTAAAGTCAATGGTGACTTTACATGCCCTAGGAGACAGTAGTCAGTCCCAGGGTATGGAGTCTATACTGGGGGGTCACTATGACACCCCTGTGTCACTGCACTGAGGGTGCTGGGTAACACACATCACAAAAACACATGAAGCTCTATGGAGTAAAAGACCCCATAGCCCATTAAACACATCTAGATTCAAAGAAACACACTCAAATCATGCCCAAGAGTGAGGGTAAAAGAGTCTAACTCTTGGCAGGAGAAAAAATAAACCCCAAAAATCCAGCAAAGCTGCTGGGGGACTCACTAGGTTAGGAAATTCAGCCTAAACAGAGAATTCTCCCTAACAATGCTCCCGTTAAAAAAGCCCAATTTAAACCCCAATGTGCCCACAAATTATAGGCCCATCACAATGGTCTTGTTTCTTCTTAGGATCCTGGACTGCGCAGCCTATTTACAAATACAAAAACACCTTGAAGACAAAAACCTACTAGGCCTTCGTCAATCTGGATTTAGACCCAGACATGGTACAGAGACGGCACTGCTAGATTTCAAGATTCAGATGGATGAGCTTAAAGACAGAGGAATGATTGCCATTCTCCTTCTGTTGGATCTATTGGCTGCATTTGATTTGGTAGACCATGAAATCCTCACTCAACACCTAACATCAGCTACCGCCTTCTCACTGAACGCGGCCAGCTGGATCAAATCCTTTCTCTCCAACAGAACCACCAGGGTCTTTTCACCCACAGCTTCATCACCACCAGTGCCCATTATCTGTGAAGTGCCCCAGGGCTCTTGTGTGTCGCCCACACTCTACAATATTTTTACCAAACTCCTATTCGACCGCCTCAATAATCTGGGTGTCACGTATACCAACTATGCAGACAATACCCAGATCCTCATTCCACACACTGGATGTCACTCTCAAGACACCAAACTGATTAACTACATTTATCTAGAGATCCAAGCTTGGATGGCCACTCATAGCCTTTGTTTAATCGATGATAAAACTGAGCTACTTATCATTGGTTGGCAAACTCGTTTAAACAAATTAGACTCACACTATGAGTCATTTAACATTGACGGGAATATCATTAAAATCTCGAGGGAAGCCAAAACGTTGGGTATTTACCTTGACTCCACGTTGACACTAAATAGACAAGTTAACTCCTTAGCCTCCACCACAGCCTATACTAACAAACTGATCAACGCTTGCAAGCCATTCTTATCTACCACCAGCAGTACCACTCTAGCAAGATCACTCATTCTCTCCAAGCTCGACTATTGCAACACACTATTCATCTGGACGTCTGCACGGAACTTAAGCAAGCTGCAAGTGTTGCAAAATAAAGCCCTTCGATCAGCCCTCAATATCCCGAGATCGAGTCATATCTCCGCCCTCAGAAGAGAAGCTCATTGGCTACCCATCCGGGATATAATCACTCTCCGCACTTTGGTCATCACTCATAAGTGCCTAGCTAACACAGCTCCTGCGTATCTGACAGCCGAATTCACAAGACACCAGACCAACAGGCCCATCAGATCCAACTACCTCAACCAGCTTACTATCCCCAAATTCAACCTCAAAACAGCATGAGGGGCCAGTTTCACAGTGCTAGCAGCCAAATGTTGGAACGCCCTCCCTCCTGACATCAAAGCAGTCCCCGCTTTCTGGACTTTTAGAGCCAAAGCCTGGCTCCTCCGTCCAAATGACTCCTAAATTTGTCATGTCCTTCCCGATACCACATGCTTCCTGAGTGTGAGGTCCCTCTGATGGGTTGTTAATAATTTTGCTATTGCTCCAATCCTATGTAAATATATGTATAAATGTAACTAATAATAATGTATAATTGTAACCAATAATATTTCGCCCCTACCCTTGTTCGATCTCCTGCTCATCGACTCTGACTTTAAGGTGATCTGTAACACACCTGCAGTATCCATTTCTGTAAAAAGGTGAACTGTAACCCTTCCCCGCCTGGTGGGATTTGTATTTGATGTATGTAACATTATTTCTCTGTCTAAGTTTAAGCGCCCAGTTACCCCTGGGTGAAGTGTGCTATATAAGAAAATAAACTAAACCAAAGCTGCTCTAAGAATACAGGATATCTTTAACGGTTTGTGTCATTCTCAAACACAAGTAATAGTAGTACCATCAGTGATCCAGACACTAGTAGCAAAGTAAGTTCCTCACGGGGCAATGGGTCTCATAACCAACGTTTTTTTCAAGGAAGGGGGAATGGAGGACGCAACTGACAACAAGGCCCCGCACGGATGCAAACACGAAATTGGCAGGGTCCTCCTCAAAGCTGGTAGTTCCTGTCTTTAATTTAACGACTTATACACGATCAGACTCAGAAAAAAAATATTCTAAGCAGAGGTTTAATCTTTGTTCCCACCACAAAAGCAAATAACTTTCAAATGCCTTTGGAATTACAAAATATTTTCAGAATTCTACGACTGAAATATTTTTTCATAAACTGAAATACTGAAATGACTACAGATAATATCACAGGCCTCAAACCCCATCATCTTTTGTTCCAACTAATAGCATGGTTAGCCCTCCTATTTTATCTTTTGAGAACATGATTACCCATGAAAGCGAATTGCTGTTAAAAACAAAAAACCATCACGCTGACAACCTATCGAAAATAGAGAGAGAGGCTCTACTAAAATTACAAGATAACACAATTGTAATAAAACCAGCCGATAAAGGTGGCGGTATAGTCCTCTGGGATTTATTGGCTTATAACATTGAAGTTAAAAAACAACTAGAGAACACTATGTTCTATTGTGTTTTAGATCCAGACCCCAGTAAAAAACTATCCCAGCATTCTATCTTCTCCCAAAAATACATAAACGTACCACCCACCCACCGGCGGGACCGATAGTATCGGCTATCAAATCCATCTTGGAGCCCCTCTCCATATATGTCGACTGGTTTCTGCGTTCATTTGTGAAAGACGTGTTCGTACATTAAAGACACCATCAGCATGATCCATATTCTGGCCAATCTTAACATTGAAGCCAATGATATCTTAGTCACTCTTGATGTGACTTCATTATATACAAACATCCCTCAACATGACTGTACAAAAGTAATTGAACAGTATAAAAGTAATTGAACAGTATCTAAACAAACTTACAACTACCCTGCATCTAGTTCCTACAGCTTTCATTTTAGAGTGCACGAGAATTGCTCTGACAGAAAACTTCTTCCTTTACAATGGACAGTTTTACAACCAAAAACACGGCACCAGTATGGGCGCTACCTTTGCCCCAGACCTGGCTAACCTTTTTATGGACCACATAGAAAGGGCCTTGATTTATCATCCTAACAATCCATTTAAAAATAATATTGCAAGCTGGCATCGTTATATTGATGATATTCTTATGACTTGGAAGGGATCTTTGATTGAACTGATGGCATTTGTCGAATGGCTCAACTGTCGAAACAAACACATACAATTTTTACGAGCTCCTACAATATGGAAAAGATTCCCTTTTTAGATCTAGAAAAAAAATCGTCTAATGGACATCTTGAAACAACTCTTTTCAGGAAGGACACTGATAAGCACATTGTCAAAACGCCAGATTTCGTACCGGCACCTCCAAGGTTTGCGTTTTAAAAGACAACCAAACCTGAGAGATAAAGTGGTTCATACTTACCCCAAAATACCTGAAAAACCATCCAACCAAAACACCGCTGGGACCTCCCACCGGTAGAAGGCCATTATAGATGCAGTATGTGTTCGGTATGCCCATTGACCAAAACCATAAAAACCATTGATCTCGATGGTTTTATGTGTAAATTAAAACCTTTTTCGAATTGCAACACTCGATGGGCCATCTATGGCATTAAGTGTCCTTGCAATCTTTTATACATAGGTAAAACAAAACACCCTATCAAACAGAGAATCTGTGAACACAGATCCTGTATCAAGAATAAAGTGGACAACAAGCCCCTTGTCGCCCATTTTATTCAAAAACAGCATTCACCCTCTGACTTATTTTGGTTCATAATTCAAATTATACAACAGCCATCGAGAGGTGGAGACAGAAACCAACTTCTAAAAAAGTTTGAACAAAATTTTCTTTTTTTTTTAACACCATTAAACAAGGATTACATTCAGCAATAGAATGGGGACTGTTTTTCTAACCACATCAGTAGAAAATCTGTGGTAAATGTCCACTAGTTCATCTTCATATATCGCTTACTCATTTCAGCTTCCTTTTTATGTTATAAATATCTTTGTTCACCTAAAATGTTCTTATGTCTGGAGGAAATTCCATCGCCTCTGGTGCTCAATTTGATTATCAAGTAATTGATCATGCCCTTGAGGGTGTTTTTCTTGTCTACTGCATTAGTTCATTAATTGTCTGGTCTTGTCAAATCTTTTACATATATAAAAACGTAAAAATCTTCTGTGTATCATCCCTCTGAAATGCTTCCAGGAATGGGATTTCAGTAAACACGTCCTTAGAAATCTTGGGCAGATCAGAAACACTCCTTTTTAATATTCATTACATTATATCGGGTGAAAACGACAAACTCTTGGGTGCTCATAAGATCTCATAAACCATTTGACTCATCCAATATGGCGGTTTAAACAAGACTGTCCCGCACTACAAACTTTCCATGTTGGGTCTAACACTAGCGCTACGTGAGTGCTGTTGGTTCGATTTGATTGATTCAAGTTTTTCCACATGCGGAAGACTCGACGCAAGCATGCAATTGCTGTATACCTGCCGTTGCGGCTTTTAAAGCGAATACTTCCAATTATCACCTACAGGTAAGAAAATTAATGTAGGTCTCCAGTGATCCTCGATCTGAAAAATACTTCCCTGATACGAGCGTGACAGATTGTGATACGTCCATTTTGTTGCCCCCCTTTTCTAACACAGAAACTACGAGTTTGCGGGCAAAATCTGGGATTAGACGAAATGCGTGACCAGATAACCTAACGCTCATAGAAAACTGGATCAACTATCCAAGAGCGCTAACAACAGTCTTTCGAACACTGATCCGTGGTTCAAGACAAGTTTTTAGCCTAACATCTCTGGTATGTTGGTTTCTAATTTTATATGTGATGTTTAATTTGATCAGATTTGACATCTATAATATGGAACTCACACGTAACCTTTGTATAAGTGCGGTTACAAGATTTGAATTTAAAAAACCAGGCTTAAATTTAAATCCATGTTCGTGTCTCCTTTAGTGTCATCCTTTAAAACAGAGAACTGACACATTGTGACCACGGCCGTAATTTCTTCTTGTGCATACAGCCCAACCAATAAAGAAGGTATTTCAATTTAATTGTGTCTTACCTCATGGATAAGATTGTAAACTAACATTAATAATAAAATATTTGTTTGCATTATAGCAAGGATGTAGTAACAATGTAGTAATGATCCTCTGCAAAAATATACAGATTAGTCTATGTGCAATCTTTCAGGCATACCTATTGCGGTATTCAGACGCTTTTCAGCATGGAATTCAAGCTACCTGAAATCCAGTTTTACTTTCCATGATTGTTACAAGGAGGTTCCATCTCGCATTTTGTTAAACCGTTCAGTTTGGTGTACACCATTGGCCATTGTTTTTCTCTCGTTCTCTCGCATATAACCCAACCAAATGCTGTTTTTTTTAATTGATTTTCTCCAAAAAAGTTTCCTGATTAGAATTTTATGTTTTTTGTTTGTAGAGTGGGTCTAAAAAAATTTTCTTGACGAAAGAAAAGGGTATTATTGTTTCTCACATCAATTCCAACGTCCTGAAGACGGCTACACCTACAAAGACTGACATTAGTGATAGTGTCTGATCATCACATTGGCTAAATAACATCTATAATCCTGTTTGTTTGACAGAGTTTTGATAAATGTAATCTCTCTGCATTTACCCTTTTGTATGACTGTGCAACCAATGGTGCACCAAAGCAAACTCGTACTAACCCCACTATGGTTTTTCTAAACTGTATTGATATAGTTTTTGTATAATAATTTTGTGTCTTTTGTATATGGTTTTTAGATACCCTTAGTATCTTTTTATGCCCCAGCTTTTTGATGCTAAAATAAATGTACATCTTTTATAGATTGGTTTTGCTAATTCTTTTTAATTTAAGTGTTGTTCCACTTAAATGGTTGTGGAATAGTTTTTTGCAAGTCCAATGTGTTTACACCATTCCTAAAAATGTGGGTTTGAGAATAGGGGTAATTACCTTCAATTGTGCTTTTCTCTACACATTTCTGACCCACGAAGGTTCTCCCCCTAAAAAACATGGTCTTCCCATTTCTACGATACCTCACACTCATACATACAACTAAAGCTTTTCAGATATTCATATGGCTGTTAAAGTTCAACAGAATAATAAGTAGAACCAAATATTCTTGAAACCAGGGTCGGATCCCCTTCCCCAGGTTTAAAGTAGAATATTCAAATGCAAGTTCCAATGAATAAAGTTTGCGCCAATAATCAAGTTCCACTTCAAAAGATAATGCAAAGGT
The DNA here is from genome assembly GCF_040938575.1 of Ambystoma mexicanum. Classification (NCBI taxonomy): domain Eukaryota; kingdom Metazoa; phylum Chordata; class Amphibia; order Caudata; family Ambystomatidae; genus Ambystoma; species Ambystoma mexicanum. Next base: position 492,386,010 of record NC_090938.1, on the reverse strand, counting down.
TTCTCCCAATAGTAAAGTTCTGTTTCCAACACAAAGTTCCTTCACTTCTGGAGGGTTTTACTTGGCGTTGTGATTCTTAGCACCAAACAAAGTTCATCATTCTTCCAATGGATATTTCAATAGGATTTCTCTTTTCTTGAGAAAGACTACTACACACTTCTTTGTACACAATGTTTTCGTCAGGATGGTTTTACCACAGTTCATCAAACCTAATGGTGGTGATGCCACTTTCTTTACACTTCAACCTTTCATATCACTTCAGTGTCTTCTTCCTAGTTCACTAGGTGGCCAGGACTGCTACTGACAATCCCTTTCCTGGTGTACTCTCCTGCCAGGATTAATCTTTTAACACTACTGCAAGTACTCTGCGGTGTGGGTTATTTCAAAACATCAGTAAAGTCGTTTGACTTTCAACAACAATAAAATTCCCAACTTATTCCATAAGGATGCAACACACATTGATGCGGTTTGTTCCACTGTTTAATTGGCCACATATACGGCAGGTTATATCCTCTCCCCCTTTCGACTCTTTACAAGGAGGGCCACTTCCCTGCCATCTTTGAGCGTTCACGATCACACCTGGGGGAACTGTTGATATTGTATTCCATTCAAATTTCTCTCTCCTGTGTTTCAATTACCCTTCTTTGGCTTAGGCAATCCTGGTTGTGATCTGTCTTATAGATTGCTCCTTATTTACTTTGGCAATGCTGGTTACAGTTCTGATTTGATATTGCCCCTGCTTTGCCAATGGTGGTTATACTGGGGTTTTAATATTGCCTCTGTTCTTGGGCAATGGTAATCCCAGCCTTTCTCAAACATTGTTCTTTTTTTTGGCTAGTGATAGTTAAACACTTTGTTTCCTTTTCACTTAATCTTTAGGCCAAAACACTTTTTTTCATTAGTTCGGTATTCAAAAGAATGACAAGTGGTTATCGGTTTACAACGGAGCGCCTCAGGGGTCACCTGTCAGAAGATAACTTGCGGGATTTTCCCTGCACGTCCGTTTCTCACTTCTGCTCTGATCCTTTGTTTAGAAGCTTCTGAGAGCTACGGTTGCGGTCCCGTGACTTGCACCTTCCCGAGCAGCAGTTACTCCTCTCGTGTCCCGGTGCTCGCCAGCCACCGAAGGCAGACACAAAGTATGGACAGCGCATCTCTCCGACGGGGTAACCTGCAAGAACAACGCTTCCTGCTTCGCGACCTCTACAACTTTGGCTTCTCTGGTTCACAACTCTCTCGGCACCATTAACCGCCAAAGGCAACGCGGTGGTCCCGGCGTCTTCATTCTGCAGCTGCTGCATACACGGCCACCGATCACTTGTACTACTACCACTCCTCATTTGCACCCGAGGGGGATTTAAATAGTCAAAATTCCCACTCGAGTGTGGATTGTTCAGAACACTAGACTGGGTATTGCAGTTCTGTGACTCTGAGCTCCTTTTTATTGTCCAAATACCTATGGCATTATGGAACTTGAAGTACCCAACATTCTATGTTCATCCTATATTTCGATTTTTGATTTACTTAACTAACTCGGTTAGTAAAACATCCCTCTAGATGAGGGTTCTGAAGATATTCATTGTTTTTTCTTTTCACAGCTTAAACCAAAGGAGAAGAAGAGAGGGTATTGATGATCTGATTATTACACTGACCATAATGGCTTTCATTATCAATATTTTGGATACCTTTAGAAAAGGGAATTTGACTCTGACAACAAGCCATTAGGTATTCTGGCATCATGGCTATCATCTTTCAAAGAGGAGTACTGCACTACAGTGAACAGGCTGTGTAGCTGTGGGTCTCGATTCAGTGCCTGGGCATAAAGGTAGAGGGGGAGTTGTGGAGTCTGCTTCTGTCCTTGCTCGAGTATCGTCTGGAGGATTGATCAGGGCTGGCAATGGCAAGGTTGCAGTAGCTGCTGATTCTCTGTAGGAAGGGTCGTCCGTTGGAGGTGTGTGGGTTGTTGGTAGAAGGGGATTTGGGGAGCGGCTGGGGCTGGTATCTTCACACACTGGGCAGCATGCGTCCGGGTGGTGCAGCTGGTGTACTTGATGGTGGTCTATGTCGTGAGTAGAACCTGGTGTGGGCCTCTCCAACGGGCTGGATTGTGCTGACTTCTGCTGGTGTACTCTGACCTACACCCAATCCCCAGGCTGCAGCGAATGACCGGGTTCGGTAGCTGATCCCAGATAGCAGCTTGGACCTGAGAATGGAGAGAACTGACAGTCGTGACTAGTTCACAGCAATAGTTAAGAACAGTTTTGTTTTCCATGTGCAGGTTCAACCAGTGAGGGGCCACAGGGTTGTGGTGCCCATATGTATTAGGCACCCTGTGAGGACATCATGAGAGGAGGAGGCAACACCTGGGGCCATTTCAGTCCTGTTTCTTGACGCACCTTAGATATCCTAAGCTTCAAATCTCCATTTTGGTGTTCTACTGCACTGCTAGACTGGAGGTGGTAGGCGTGCTGAAACTGTTGGGAGATCCCCAAGGTTTTGCACACTCCCCATATAACCTGACCTGTAAAGTGGAAACCTTGGTCACGATCTGAGGAGAGGGAGACCAAAGCGGTGGATTAATTTGGCAAGCAGTTTCTTTAAGTTAAATTGGTTTTCATCGCGCACCACTGCCATTTTTATCATCTTCTGGAGCCCATGTGGGTCTGCAAGGAAAAGTGGGTAGGGTTGATTAGTGAGGGAGAGAGGGATAGGGTAGATGTTGTGCTCATCTGTTGATGTATGCAGAACCAGGAGCAACTGGTGTCTGTGCATGTGAGCTTTCTGTATGAGGTTTGTTTTGTGCACTGGGCTTGTTGTGCCTGAAAGGGCAGTGTTTAGTGTTTGATTTGTTTTTGTCTGAGGTGGTTGGGTTTGTAACTTGGTTAGAGTGATGTGTGGTTTGCATGTTTTGGTGGGTTCATGCAGTAGCGTGGGTGTGTTGTAGGTGTGGAGTATGGGTTATGTTGCAGAGAAGAAGTGGTCAGTTGGTTTTGGGTGCTCTCATTTGTAGTTATGTTTTTGTTTTCCATTCTAAATGCATCCCTTGTTTTCCTAGTTTCCGATGTATGATTTGGAGATACAGGGATTGTGTGGTCTGTTCATGGAGTGGTTGTTAAATGGTCAGTTGGTGTCTATTGTGGCAAGTTGAAAAGGCAGGTTTTTGGACTTTTACTGAAAGTAAAGTGGTCTTCCGTTATAATTTCGTCAGGGATCAAGCTCCTTAGTTTGGCTATCGGATAGGAAAAGGCATTTCCTCTGATTTTTCTTTTCTCGTATTGTCTTGTTTCTAGTTGGAGGTCGGTGCTGGATCTTGAGTCACTCCGCGTCTGAAATCGGGTGATTTTCGTTTGGGTGAATTTGGCTCCTTGTCTGTGTAGAGATTTATGGGCAAATCAGAGGGCTTTGAAGTTGATGCGTTTCTTTATTGGAAGCCAGTGTAGACTTCTTAGGGCTGATGTGATGTCTCTTCTATTTAATCTCAGGAGTAGTCTTGTTGCAGTATTGTGGATGTGTTGTCGTTTTTTGGTGAGGCATTCGGGCATTCCTGGGTATTTACTATTTTCTATAGACTGTTGTCTATCCTTGATAATACCTAAGAGAATATTGCAAGGGTTCTGTGTGGGAAGTTGAGGTAAGGGAGGACCCCTCTTAATAATCGATGGGAGGTAGAAGCATTTTTTAGCTAGTGCGTTGACTTGTGGTTCCAAGGTGAGGCCATTGTCCATGAGGATTTTGTAAGGAAAGGCTTGGTATCATTAATGAAGACTGACACAAATGAGGCACAGTTCAAGGATGTTTATTGAACTTCAATGGGTTGGTTGAATGCCTACCTAACCCTAAATCTAAGGATTGGAGCAAGCTACGACCATCAAAAAATAACACAGTCCTAGTAGAGACTCTGTCAAAATAAAAAGGGCCTATACAAAAAAAAAATCTTTGCCAATCCATACCTCTAGTAACAAATGGTGTGGGAAAATGATGTATGCAAAAGAAAAGTGCTCAAGAAACAATATGTCAGGCTAACTGAGTAGTTGGCTTCCCTTCCCCACATTTCATCATGGGACAAGGTTGTACACTCGAGATTCTCACATACTCTGGCTTCCCTAGCACAAGGATGCAGTTCAGAACACAGATATCTGAGCCTTCTGTGCCAATGTCTCCTTTCCAATAAGTGTCTTATTCACAGAGCGCCTGAAGTAATAAACAAATATCAAAGTTCCTTTCTCATCAGGATTTTCACATTCACAACATCTTTGAGTGTCTATTTCCCCCCTCCCCCAGATCTTCCTCAGTCGGGTTCGTACCCCTTCACCAGTTCATAAGGATCTCCCTCAGTCTGACTTGGACCTCTTTTCCCACCAGTTCACCAGGGGAAGAGGGGGTTTCCCAAGCTTTCGTCGAGGACTTTAGAATTTGCGAGGTTTTAGCTCATTTTCAGCATGAACACCTCTAACATAACTGTTAAATATAGGCGTCCGTCTGCCGGGCTCGAGCCTTTCATCCACAGTTTGGTTGGGCCCCTCTGGGTTTTGATTTTTGTATGGCTATTCATTTCCAAACTTCAATCTCCACTCCCCCTCATTGAGATATATACTTCATTTTTCATAGTTCTCAGCTCAGTCTTTCGAAAAGGCATTATACTTTTAGCCCGACCACTCTGTTACTTTTGACCTTTTCACAACCTCGCTTTTTGATTTTCATTTGTACTTTCTCTCCATATACTTTTTACAGTTAGTACTTCTTGGTTGTGATTTCACTCTTTTGTTTCTTTCAAGAATTATAGACATTTCATTTCCAGCACCTCATGTCCCAGCATACTTCATACACCATAAGCATTTAACAATTGACTTTTTATGTAATCACTTTCAATGAGGTTTCTTTGTTCATACTCGCACTGAAAGCATCCCAGTATTTCTGGTTTCTCTGAAACCTACTGGTGCTTGTAATTGAAATGAGCGTGTAGTTTTCGGCGCTCCTCTTTTGCCTCTGGGGTTCGTCAGTTTGCCCCTTTTGTATTATGGCGTTAGCACAATGCCTGAGGAGAGTGAACACACACTTGGGATATCAAAGAAGTGGTTTTCTCCAGCCCAGCTTCCTGCTGTACCAGCTCTGCACCACAGAGCTCCTGCTCCAGCACCCCTCACTAGAGTAGACCCTCTCACATCAGGGCTCCATGACTTGGTGCTTTCTGGACAACAGCCTGTCTTCCCTGCAGCTCCCACCAGCGCTTCCCCTCAGAGCATTCAAGCTTGTAGCTTCTGCCTCTACTGCTGCTTAGTTTCTCCTTCTGGACGGTGTCCCCAGCTTTCTTCCAGTGTGTTTTAGTGCTCCACCTTTTTATACTGTTTGGGAGGCTTAATGGGAATCCGGTGCGAGTAGTTGTCCCGTTTTGCCAGATCTTATTAATGGACAAGATGGAGATCGCCCATAGGAACTCGTGGTGCATTGGTCCCGATGGGTAATCTTCATCGTTCTTTTCTGCCTCTTCCTCGTCCCAGTGGTTTTAAGAAACGGTAGTGGGGAGGAATTATGGGAGTTGTAGTTATCAGGAGGGATTATAGAAAAACCTGGGGGCTTCTTGTCAGGGTGAAAAGGGTGAGTGTATGAGGTTGTTTCCTTCTTGTTACAGAAACATACTGTGGTATGAAGGATTTGGTTGACAGTATCCCATAGCGACTGAAGGGGTGTTGGGTAGGGGTAAACCGAAAAGGGGGAAATACTGTGCCTTTCCCTTGGATGTTTCCCTGTCATTTCCTAAGGTTCTGGGCAGGGAAACACCCTCAAGTCTTTCACAATTCCCAGATGTTTTTGATCACGGACGTCCCCGGTTCCCATGGTCATGGGCCATGTGAGGGATATCTGTGTTCGACTGTTATCTTTTGGAGCGATTGGTATTTCTGGTTTGGTTTAGTTTGAGGTTGTTTGTCTTGAAAATGAGCTGTGTGTCATCTGCCTAGTTGTAGGCTGTCAGTCCATGGACTTGCATGAGTTTTATTAGGGGTATCATGTAGGTTTTGTAGAGGAGTAGGGAAAGGCTCGATCCTTGAGGTATACCACATGTAGTATTTTTCTTTTGTCCGATTTGAATGGTGGAATGTGGATTATTTCTCTTCAGTCTTTGAGGAAATATTTCAGCCATTGTAGTGCAGAGCTTTGTATGCCGGATTCCGCCAGTCTCTTCATTAGGATTGTGTGCCTTTTTGTATGTTTTTGTATGTGAGGTTTCAACAACTAGCAGGCAATCATGTGGTTTCCCCATCCTGGGGGGGGGAGGGTTGGCAACAAAGAGGCAGAGTTTAAAATAGATCATTGGCTAAGGATCACATTGGCAGCAGAGATGAGCTTTTCATACTTGGTTAAATCGGGTGTTCGAAATGTGCTGTGTCTTCCCCTTGAGCATAAGAGTCAGTACAGAGTGGGGCACGGCTGCAGTAATGGGATGACCGTAGATTATTGCATCAGCTTTTTCCATTAGTTGTGGCGGCAGCTGCAGTGGTGCTCCCTGAGTGCTTACTGGGTGCTACCTGGTCCAGGGCCATGCTGTGGTAGGACACTGGCTGCTGCTTTTCACCATGGAGTCTTTAACCTTTGTGTAAAACCATAACGTTCATCACAACCGGTTTCTGATCATCTGGCATGCCTAGGCCCGGTGCTTTTGAGAGCTCTTGCAAGGGATCAGTGGTCGAATCATGCATGAGAGCTTGGAGGGGCTTAACTATGGGGCATACCCTGGTATCTGCTGCCTGCAGTAACTGACCATGCCAAGGAATCCCCTCATCTGCTTTCTGGTCTGGAGTTTGCAAACCTACTGGATCAACTTAATGCGATTCTGGGACACATGTCTCTGGCCTTGTGACCTTATGAGCAAGAGCTGACAGCGCAAGAGTATTCTGCTTTCATACTTCATGAGGGGGAGGCCAACAGGAGGTTATCAACATGGTGCATTGTACCGACCATTGTTTGAGCTTGCAAGAGTCAAGATCTTTCTAACATTTGGGAGAACAGGATGGGACTCTTGACATACCCCATTGGGAGCAGACTGAACATATACAACAATGTTTTAGAAGTAAATGCAAACAAGTTATGGCTGTCGGGATGTACGTGCATCGAGAAGAAATCAGAACACAAGTCAAAAACAGTAAAGTGAGTGGCAGAGGCAGGAATGTAGGAAAACATGGTTGTGGGATTTGGGACAACTGGGAATGTGGGCAGTACAGCAGCATTTACTGCAAGCAGGCCTTGGATGAAATGGTAAACCTTTTTACCTGGTTTCTTTGTCAGAAGAATCAGATTGTTAAATGAGCTGCAAGTGGGCACAATAATCCCATCTTCAAACAATGATTCAATGACTGGATGTATGCCTTCCTCTGCCTGCTTAGCAATTGGGTACTGTGGTACACAGGGCAAAGGCTTGGCTGGGTCCAGGGTAATCGTCAGGGGTTCTGCATTAAGTATGCACCCAGCAATGGTTGGCATGTGTGGGCCATAATTTGGAAGACACCCGGTCCAACTATCCCGATTGCAACGAGGGAGAGGTCTTCTGGTTTCCCTCGGTCAAATGAGCGTCACCCTATAACACAGCCAAGACCTCTTGCTCTCTATGGACGGGGACATCCAGGAAAAATACCATCAGGGGAGCAGTAGGTGGAACAACCCAGTTTGCAAAGCAGATCCAAACCCAACACATTAACAGTGGCACAAGGACAGAGTATGAAAGCATGGTTTTCAGATATGGGGCCCAAGAGATAGACAGTGGGTGAGACAGGATAGAGATCGTATATCCGTATTTACGATACCAACAGTGTTAGCAACTTCATCAGAACACATGACCTGGGGGAGACTCTGAAGCTTTCAGGTCGGAGTGGGATGTTCCAGTATCAACCAGACCTGAAACCTTTTCACCATTGCCAGCAGTGTTTACATAGAGAGCAGCGGGATTAAGCAAGCAACTTCATCAGAACACATGACCTGGGGGAGACGCTGAAGCTTTCAGGTCAGAGTGGGATGCCCCAGTATCAACCAGACATGAAACCTTTTCACAATTGACAGCAGTGTTTACATAGAGAGCAGCGGGATTAAGCAGTCTGAGCGGAGCAACATATTCATGGACCCCCTGACTGTCCTAACAGTTATTCATGAGTCTGGTGGAAGAAACGCAGGACTAACAGGGGCTGTAGGCTGCCCCCTTAGCCCGCCTTGCCTGCGTCTGCTTGGGCATTCCTCTTTCTAGTGGCCCAACTCTTTGCAATAAGTACATTGATCACTATACACATTTCCAACATGTCTTTCCCCTCTTTCTAATGAGCTGCCTGGGGGGAGTGGTCCATTTCCCCTTTTCCGCCCCGAGGCGCAAGTCTGAAGCTTCCTCTTCCTTTTGAGGACTGCAGCTGCTGAATTTGTAGCGCTATAAGCTTTGCTTGAGTACATACTTTCTATCACTCTGCTTTTTCATGAAAGTGTTGTTCAGCTAGCAGAACCCGAATCAAATTCTTTTCTTCTTAACCAATCAAGATGATTTTATCCCTTCAGCCACTTTGGGTTGCAGAACCCTAACAAACTGTGATACTTTGGCTTGCCGGGCGACGACACTAGTGTCTAATCCGAAATATTGCCCAAAACATTTCATTTGTTTGAGAGAGTCTGCAGGACATTCACCTTTAGCTTGCTTGCACAAATGTAGCTATATCTTTGACCAATCAGTCTTCCTAGGGCAGTTTTCAGTGGGTGACTGTACTAATCTATCAGTGAAGGCTTTTAACCTATCAGTTGGGGGGTTCTTCAGCTGGCCAGTTCTTTTCCAAAGGTGACGCCAGGGAGAGCAGCTCTCAGCAATTGGGTAAAGTGTGCACATGTGGGTCGATAATTCAATAACGTCCTGGAGTTCTTTCTGAAATTTGACAGGCTCTTCCTGAATGTTAGGGAATTTCTGTTGCACTCCATAGGGTGTGGGCACAGTGACTACTCTGTTCCCTCTTCTGGAGAATTGTCTTAAAGGGCACACGGCAACGTTGCTGGGTGTGGGGGAGTCAGGGAAACGGTTGAAGGTTCGGGACATGTCTTGTGATGGAGACCGAAAGAAGCTGGATACTTGGCCCTGGAGAGAGTCTGGGGAAAAAGGACGATCGGGCGGACTGGTAAGTGATTGTATCTGGGTAGACTGGTTGTACGAGGGCAGGTCGTTCAGGCTTGAATCGGGACTGGAGATCAACCTCTTTTCTCTCTGGAGTGGGGCAAAGGCTGGCAACTGTTCCTGTGGGGGATTCAATGCCATGTTCAGGATAGCAAGATTGTAAGTCAAGAATGTCTTTGAGATTCTTTTATTGAGGGTATCTTTTGGATAACTGGGTAGGCGCAACTATAACCGGACTTGTGCTTTGGCACCTGTAAGTTGGCACACTTGGCCTTTAATGTTTTAACCTATTATTGTAGATTTTCCTGCATGTCTTTGAGCGCTCTTGTGTTTTATTCTGACTTTCTCTTGGTGGTTTCGGAGTATCAACCTGCGTAACTACCCGCTGTTGCTGGTGCACCTGTGGTCGTTTCCCTTCTACAGCTTTTTGGAGCACTACGATCTTATCTAGGTCAAATGTGCCTCTCTTGGGAATTGTCTAGGTGAATCCTCTCGTATAGGAGTGACATTTGTCCAGCAACTTTCATGGTTCGGCGAGTAATGAGTGTACTCGAGGTGGGCGGGACTTCCCTTAGGAGGAAGTGGCACCTCTCTAGACTGACTAGACCTCATTCTCACCATGCAAGACAAGGTATAGCTGATTGAGGAGCCAGGTCAGAGCCGACCTTCATCCGCGTTAAGTCTTACCACACTCGGAGCTGACCAAGCCTGCCAGGCTCATGCTGACTGTTTTGTAGCGTGATTATCCAGCGGTTCGGGCGGAGTCAACAGAACTCTGTTCCTCCCCCTTTTTCAGAAATTTCAGACACACGTCAGTTGGGAAAAACTATATCACAGTAAATGTGTTTTGTGCCAAGGTAGTACTTTCGCATATGTCCCCATTACACTAACCAGAGTACAGGGCGGTCTAGCTTCCAGAGACCGGGAGTTGGGAAGTGTATTGGACAAGAAGCAGGCAGAGGAAAGCAAAGCCTGTTGCACCTTCCGTACTAGGATGGTTTGAGAGAGAAACAGTTTTGTTTGCTACTGGTTTGCACATGTAAGGTTTGAATAAGGAAGGGACTGGACAAGATGCCATGGCTCGCATTCAGTATTTTTTCTTCACATTCATACAAGGTTTGTATACTTAAGGCTCTATCCTACACTGTTGACAGAAGGTTTCCTAATGCCCCACACTAGGTCAATTCTAGAAAGTGTCCTAATAATGATACTCACAGAATAGATGTCATCATTTTGTGACTTGAAATTATACTTTGATACTGTTCAGTGCATTCTGTATATGAATGTATTCAAGTGTTTGTATCCACAACACAGCCAACACGTATTTCGACCTGCAGGTCTTTATCAAGTCTGATCAGTTTAACATGGGAAGTGTCACAATTGTATGTCGCATACCGTAAAAGCGAAAAGATGATTTCACCCAAAGTGCAAGCCCACTGAAAATGCCACCATCCATGTTCAATCATTTCATTAAGCACATCAGTTGTATGTAGTAATTAAAACCATCATGTAGGAGCAACAATAAAGTTATTTTGTCAGTAGAATGCGATACAGATTTGTTTAGGTTAGTATTTCCACATGATAAATAAGTGATAGTCCGTAAATGCGCCCAAAGAGGCGAAATGGAAGAGGGAGAGAAAGGGGAAACAAAATAAACATGCAAATATTGATACATGATTGATGAATTGTAATGTAACACTGGTTATGAAACATTGAAAATAACTGGTCCATGGGAGATCATTCTTACCCATTAGATACATTTTCCCCTATATAGTTGGTGCATTTGAACTAAGAATCCGTTTGTATCAAATCTCGTGTTGCCCTCTTAATTCAAAAGAGAGGAATCATTTGCCTAACAAGTCCTCAAAAAGTGCATCCTTGGGGGGACGGGGTGGGCTTGGATCGATGCTGCATAAAGGTTTTAGGGGGTGGGGAGTACCTTAGTTAAAACTGTGTTTCCACATTACATAATATGCATTCTTTCCTTCTTTAGTCTTGATAGATGGGAAACCAAAATTATAAGAAACATGTCTCCCCTGGGCAAAACCAAGCTCCCTAGCTTATTTTATAAAGATATGGTAAAGGATTCCCTTACATAGTTCAATTTCAAATGATTACCAAGGTGATTAGGGTTCAAGACCTTCCGCTTGGATTCCTTGTAGTTGGTCGTGTCACTTAGTTCCGCAAAAATAAAACTATCCAAAGTAAATGTTTTTATCGGAGGGCTTAGTGATGCATTACTTAGGCTTGTTTCAAAGGTAGTCATTGCGACTTAACTAAAATGTAGTTTAGATGCAAGTACATCTGGCTGGGTTCACCCGTGTGTGGTGTTCATGTTCAAAATCAGACGCCATTTTGTTTGCGTTCTATATGTAGGTAATCTGATGTCACACGTACAATGTGTGATCGTATCCGACAATTATGTATCGTTTGTTAAATAAAAAATATTAAACGGGGCAGGGGGGGAGGGGGACTAAAGCTCATGACATTTGGATTGAATACTTTACTTTCGCATTTGTGGCATGCACCCGAGTACCCGTAGGCTTAAGGGCACGAACACAGAAGCAAACTGACAAACGGATAGATGGAACATTTATCCTAGCCTGATTGGATGAATGCAGAGTTAATATCTAGTAAAACAAGATTGTTTTCAGTTTCTTCTTAAACAAATTTGTAGGTTGCGTTTCTCTCAAGTCAAGTGGGAGTTTTTTCCATGCCTGAGGGGCCGCTATACCAAAGGCTCCCTTCAGGGTTTTGGTCGTTTCGCAAGAACGGATTTGTATCTGTGTTGTGTTGTTGGATCTGAGCTGTCTCTGCTTCACCATGATGCATTCCTTTAGGTATGCTGGCATTGGGCCTGTCAGACATTTGTGTGTGATCAATAACATTCAGAAGGTATTTCTTGCTTTTACTGGAAGCCAGCGTAAGCTACGCCTGACCTCTGATATGTGGCCCCTCCATTTTAATTTCTTGATTATCCGAACTACACTATTTTGAATAACCTGCAATCGTCCAGTCTGTGCTTGGGCAATACTAATTATGAGGCTGCAGCAGTAATCCAACTTTGCGCCTATAATGGCTCTAGCTATTGTCTCTGGCTGTGTCTTGTGATTATAAAAGGGCAGAGATGTGTAAGCAGTTTTATGAAATATGCTGAGGTCGAGGCAAGACTGCCTACTTGTGCTTTCATGTTCAGGCATTAATCTAGTGTAATTCCTAATGTTTTTACTTTCCTTTCAGCATCTCATTTGTGATTGTCTAAGGTGAAACTGGTCTACAGAGGGCTTAACTTAGCTAACTTGTTTTCTGAGCCAACCACCATAAATTCTGTTTTTGCGCCTATTGAGTGCCAGGCCATTTTGTGCCATCCAGTTATCTATGCTAGATACTGTTGACACTTTTTTCATCCATTCTGTGCGACCCGATCAGCGGGATGACACACTGCGTGTCATCTGCATAGTTTGTAAACCTGATGTGGTTAAGAGCCAGAAGGTCAAAGAACGGAACCATGAAAATATTATATAGTTTGGGCGAGACCGAAGCTCCCTGCGTGACTTGTTTGGCTTCTGCCTCAAAGCTTGCCATTCTATTTTGTCTCCCACTCGAGAAGGATATCATCCATTGAGTCGCCTGTTCTGAAAAGTGGGTAGCGTCTTTTAACCTGGTGTCCAAGATAGCGTGGTGTCTGAAAGATCCAAAACCATTAGCAACGAGATGGCACCCCTATCCATTCTTTCCAAAAGCTTGGACTTCAGGTCAAGGCGGGCTGTCTCACTCCCATGCCCTTGCCTGAATCCTGATTGGAGATTGTTAAGGATGGAGATATTGTTACGATGCAGAGTAATCTGATTGTATGCCACCCTGTCCAGAATCTTAAGAAGAAAGGGTTAATAGTAATGTGTCTATAATTGATGGAAGTGGCAGGACATAGGTTGGGCTTTTTAGTAGTAGAGTAACCCATGCTTGTTTAAGTCCAGTCGGGACAAAGTTTAAAGACCCGTTTAAAGTACATTTATTTAATTACTAGGCAATTAAAAAATGTCTGCTTCATTGTTATGCTTCTCAGGGTCATAGTTATAAGTGCAATCACAGGTGTTTCCATAGGTGCTATCTATGTAGAACTAACCCGTTTGGTATTTCATGGTAGTCATGGGTGAAAAATGACATGTACTGAATACATGCACTATGCTGGAATTTAGCAGTTATCTCTTAAGTGTCAAGTGATGCTCAATGTGTCAGAGGAATACCTTGTTCATGTGTATGAAAGAAAAACCTTGAGACCTTCTGTCACAGTTTGGAATTTGCAAACAAGTCTTGATTCTTGTTACCAAAGTTTTTGTTCTGTTGCCTCCTCTTGCTGCCCAGGAGGCTACTTCGAGTCTCACAATCTGAATATCTTTTTTGTCATACAACTGATGTTTCATCTTGTAATGTGATGCTAGGGGATACTTTGCATCCTGTCTCCCCAGCATATTACGGTTTTCGCGGATCCAAACTCTCAGCTCTCATTTAGTGCTTCCAATATGTACTAGTTTACATACACAGATTATAACCTATATCACAAAATGTGCATGCCAATTGATCAATTGTTTGATAATCTCCATTTTGGTTAATAACCAAATGTTTTGTGTTTCCATAAAAATGGACACATTGATATTGTTCTTTTGATTTCATTCATTCTAATTCAGTGTTGTGCATGAGTGTACTGCTTAGGTGTTAGTTACTTTAATTACCGCTTGTTACCTTTATTACTGTGGTGGCCAGCAGCGTCCTGATTTCTTTATCCCGACTAATGCAAATGTAGACAGAGTAACTTCCCCCCCTTGCTGCTTGACAGTTTACAAGATTCAATTTCCCGTTTTCCAGAGACAACACTTAACACAAACACAACCCGTTACCAGAGACACCATAAACCGTACATATACATGACAGCAATACAATTAACTGCGCTCAACAACCCACGTTTTTTCTGTCTGCTCTTCTTTCGCATCTGCCGGGCCTACATCCCCCGACACCCTGGGCTCACCTACCAGTGTTACCCTTTTCTGGACGAAATAGTCTTATCTTGGGCTCTCGAGGATCACAGAGTTGCGTCCGATGAATTCAAGCTAGCCTGGCTCTCAGCTAGAAGCAGGTGTTAAATCGCTCCCAGCAATTTCTAATTGTGTAGTGATATTTGACTGGTGTGCTGAGTGTATTTATATGATTGAGGTGGTGATTAACCTTTTCATGGCTGGCTAGTAGCTTGCAAGAACTAAGTCTGCCCATTCCGTAACACATAAGGGGGCACGAATGACCAAACAAATGGTGCGCCCGGCCAGGATGCTGAGAATTTAACTTGAGAGCTGAAAAACATATCTCTAAAAGTATGGCGCTGGAGAAAAAAAAGTACATAAGGAAAACATACATGAAGTGGTTTGCTTGGGATGGTACCGAAATGTGTGGGCAAGCTGAAGGGTTAGAGGCAAAACTTGGGGGCATGCAAGCTTAGGGGTCGGGGGTCTCAGTGGCACACTCGTATGTAACCTGAAAGGATGGGTTGCACAGGAACACATGGGCCACCTGAAAAGGAGGTGGAACAGAAACTAAGGGGTAAGATGAATGGGGGTGGGGAGGTACAGCAACCTGTTAACAAGCTGAGGGGGTTGTGGCGCAGAACCTTGTGGGGGAAGCTGAATGGGGCAAATATTTTGAATGGCTGGGTATCAGGCAGAAACCTGTGGGTGAACTGAGGTTGTGGAGGGTGGTGCAGAAACCTGTGCATGAGCTGAGCAGGGTTGGCCAATGGAGCAGAAACTTGTGGGTGAGCTGAGGTGGGGGGAGGTGCTGAAACTTGTGGGTGAGTTGAAGGGTGTGGTGCAGGAACTTGTTGGTGTGCAGAAGACGATGGTGCAGAAAATTGTGGGTGTGCAGAGGGGGTGGCGTAGAAACCTGTGTGAGGGTGAGCTGAGGGGGTGGGGGTTGCAACAGAAACCTGTGGTTGAGCAGAGTTCAGTTGGCTCAAACCTTTGGTTGAGCAGCAGGGGGGGGTGACTCAAGCTTGTGGGTGAGCTGAGGAAGACGGCACAAACTTGTGGCTGAGGTTGACAGCAGCACAGAAACCTGTGTGTGAGCTCAGATGGGGGCGGTGCAGACATTTGTGGGCCACCTGAGGTGGGGCGGTGGTGAAACATATTGGCCAACTGAGTGGGCGGGGGGTGTTGAAACTCATGGGTGAGCCAGGCGGGGGACAGAGGGGAAATTGCACAGAAATATGTAGGCACGTGTACTTCTAACATGTGGCGGATCAGGAGGACGACACAGAGGGCATTTTGACCATATGTTTATTAATGGAAAAAAGACCCATCTTCGCTAGCAATATGGGGAGTTTCCTACCTAGATTACTAAGGTGCTCGTCCGTCGTGATTCAGTATCCAAAATAATCAGTCCGCTGTCCAAAACTAACCTAACTGAACCTACCACTATTATAATAAACAATGGTCCGGAGAGGTTCTGGTCAATATACAATCCGTAAATAGTTTCTTGTTATCCTCTATATTAACTGCTGTAAACTCCCTTAAGGAATTGGTAATCTTGCTCTTGTAGGTCTCCTCTCTGTCTCTGAAGGCTCTAAATGTTCTTGTATTAGATTTATCCGAGCGACCCCTCGTGGCTTTTCTACACAAGTGTCTCGCTCTGTTATGTTCCACTCTGTTTCTTGGCTGTTGGGTTATTTTCCCCTTTTACCAGGGTAGTATTACTCCAATTCTACTCCCCTCACTTTCTGTGATTTCTGCACTTTTGATCTCATTAACACAGTTTGAAGTTATTAGCTTTCTTTCCACTCTTTCGTCATGGATACATGAGACGGTTTTCTCTGGGGCTATAACGATTCCCTTTTAGCTTCCTGGTAGTCCCATTCTCCCTATTACCTTCTGTGTTTTAGGGGAATGTTTCTGGTGCTGGCAGGTACTGGGAATCTGCTTCTTCCTTTCGTTTGCTTCTCGGATCGCTTTCTGTGACGTCTGCTACGTATGCGTTCCTGTCTCCTCTGCTTATCTATACCCCTGCGGGTAATCGATTCAGGAGTTGCTTCCTCCCTCTTGTCGGCATTGTTGAGGGCAACCTGCCCACCAAGATTCTTCCATGGTCGTTACACCACCAAGCTCTCCACTCCAGGCTTCCCGGCTTTTTGCTCCTCGTACCCGCTGAGCCTCCTACGTTTCCTGCTTAAGCCTGGAGCTGTCCTGAAATTTGCGGGCTCCACAGTCTGACAGCTCCTCCTCCAGGTATTCTATGCTCAGGGGGCCTTCTCTCTGGCGTGTCATCCCTTTCCAATAAGCTTGGCACAGTTCATTGGAGACTGATTTAAAGGGACAGCTTTATCTACTTGTTGGTAATGGTATACATTCACTTTATCTTCATTCCAGTCATGGAACTTGTGTTTTTGGTATTTCCATATAGGCCATCACATGGAGGGCATCAGGGAGTTCCTTGTGGGACAAGGAGTCCTTGTGCCCAAGGGGGGCGAGTGGTAGTCTTTCCCAGTGAGGTCCCACTTATCTAGACCTATAGGGAGGGTGCTGCATAGCGGGCTCACGCCCCTGACCCCAAGTGCACAAGGTGTAGGGAGTGAGGGATTCAGATTCTTGTGCCTGCATGTAAAAATTGAAGGAAGTGCGGGATGCCAAATCTCATTGCTGCGCATTCGATTAATAACATCTTGTGGCCTCTTGTAAATTGGAAGAGCGCTGAAATCTGCATGTGCAAGTTTGAAGGTCGGAAGAAATGCGTGGATGCACTTGGTGGCTGTTGTCCGGAATGAGTGAGAGATTGGTTTTGGTGCAAGAAAGGCGCATGCAAGATTGGTGTGGGTGACATTGGAATAAAGCTGTGTGATTGGTGTAGGGGAGACCAACAAATTGGCAAGAGAGGCTGGTAGTGGATGAAACTCATGCACATGTGTTTGGTGGAGGGGCGAAAGTCTTCAGTGTTTGGTAGACTGGGAGGGGGGTCTGAAGAACCTGCAAACAACTGGGAAAGGAGCGTGCCACAGATTACTCAAGGAACACTGCCTCCCAGAGAAGGTTCACAGGTTTTTATTCAGTGTTTCAGCACAGCACTAGTGCTGTTCATCTACCTAGTGTTGTACTAGCGTTTCCACCGTAATGCAGGTATCCTTAGTCTCAAGTTAGTATATAGAAATTATTGCGCTTTGCATCGTGTTTTTTTTCTTCCCGCTTTGTCCTTAATTACTCTTCCTGTCCCAGTATCGCAGTCAGTTCTTTGATCCACCTATACCGACAGTTTTGCCTCTATGTGGCTGTGGGCCCTCACAATCTTTACCGAGAGTGCCTCGGCCCAGTCCATCGTTGGGACTCGTGTTTCTACTGCAACTCCCTCTTGGCGCACACACTCGAACTACGGCTCGTCAGGCGGGAGGAAGTCTTTCGCAGCATACCTCTACCTCATCTTCAGAATTTCATCAACGAAAAGAGAATGCCCAGTAAGTACCTTACTTTTTAGGGAACCCGGTCTGGGTGACTCCTTCCTGGGATCATCCGGTTCTGGGTGGGGTCAGACTGACAACAGCGGTACCAGGGCTCGCCCTGGGGTCCCTCATTCAAGGCCTAAACTGGGTACTGAAGCATGCTCTGAGGTTTCCCCACAGGGGGCTAAACATACCAGGGTCACTTTTGAGGTTCCCTGCAAAGGGGCTAAAACTTGCAGCAAGGTCGAGAATCCCCATCCTGGGGCTAATACTACCGTCTTAACCTCTGAGGTTCCCCTCAAAGGGGCTAAGGCATTGTACCGGCCAGCTTGAAGCAGCACACAGGACAGACAACGTCCAAAGTTCTTATCCAGCCGGCTCTTGCTAGGATTCCACAAAAAGAGCTAAATCATTGCTTGAAGCTCCAGTCAGTTGCCAAAACACCCATGACCTCTGACAAACCTGTGACACAGATCACCTCAAAATGTCGGTTCCACCTGCACCACCTGTGTCCACCAGTTTGTTGGGCCCTTGGGGTCGGCCAGTTTGTCTGCACCCCCTAATGGCGACTGGTATGGATGCTAGACCCAATTTATTGCTGCCTCCATCCAGGGCCTCGAATAATTTTCATACACATTTGCCTTGTACTCCAAGGATGTCCCTTCCACCAACTATATTGCTGCCTCCTATATCACCTCCATTACACTACGTGGATCCATGCTTGGGAGGTCCTTCTTGGCAGAGTTGTGGCCTCATAGCCCACTTGATAGACTGGTTCCGTCACCACAGCCAAGACCCTCTTCAAAGGAAGTGTTCTTTTGCCGTTTCCAAAATCTAATGCGCTCTGATCCAATGAGGGCATACTTGAAGGACCTCTTCAGGCAAATTGCCCCCAAGCCTCATGAGTCTCCACCTCCTCCAACAGAAGCTCTGCCTTAACCGCCTCTTCCTTCACAGGAGCGGGTCCCTGAGCTTAAGGAGCCTAAACCTCCTGCTCCATGCTCTTCACCGCCTAAAGACGGTCACAAAAATGGCGACGCCAGGTAGGCTTTGACTAAGATGACCATGTTCCATCTGTCAGTCTTACATGATGGAGTCTTGGATCCTATGGCGTTCTTGGGCATTACAACTCCTGAACAGCAAACCGGAGTGTTGGCAGGGGTTCTCTACAGCACTCTGTTGTTTTTCTTCAAAAAGACATTTTGGCAGAAGCCTGCAGGGCATGGGAGAAGCCACACACGATCCAACACATAAACACCAGGTACAGATTGCAAGCATGTGAAGATTTTCCCCTGTCGACATGTCCTTTTCTGTCTTCAACTGTTGTGGCAGCGGCTACCCTGCACTCCAAGTCCTCAGCTACCACTTCCTCTAGATCACAGGTGCTCTCGAAGGAAGATAAGGCCTTAGGGAAAGAAGT
The DNA here is from genome assembly GCF_040938575.1 of Ambystoma mexicanum. Taxonomy (NCBI): domain Eukaryota; kingdom Metazoa; phylum Chordata; class Amphibia; order Caudata; family Ambystomatidae; genus Ambystoma; species Ambystoma mexicanum. The sequence continues at coordinate 492,366,990 of NC_090938.1, read as the reverse complement.
CTTTGTAAACTCTGCCCTCCAACTTTGACAGGCAAATACTGAGACTGTGCGAGCGGCAGCTTATCTAAAGCTATGGAGATAACTGTCTGAGTTCGGACAGTTAATTCCTCCGAACAGACTTGATGATTTCAAGACCGGCTTGTCAGATGCCAGAATGCTAGCTCAGGACTTATTAGAATCCGCGGCACATTGCGTGGATACTTCCGACGAAGAGCTTATTCTGGGTGTTGACGTTACTCGGCAGGCGTGGTGGCATGCAACCAAATTTACAAAAAGAGGTGCAGGAGAAGGTTCTAGACCTTCCTTTCGGAGGTAAAGACCTTTCCCACAGCTGTACTGACGATGAGTTAGCAAAGACCAAGGCAAGCATGTTAACAGCAAAGTCTTTATCGGTCCTAACAAAGTAGTCTGCTGCAAAGTCCTCTTACCCTCAGAAGTCTTAACGATCTAGGTCCTGTTCTGGGTTTCGAGACTTCCAAGATTGCAAGATGCGTCAGCCGGACCGCTCCCCAAACGGCCCTAGGCGAAGGCTCCAAAAACCAGGAAGCAGCCTCTGGCACAAGTGCTTCCTCCTCTGACAACAATACCAAATGATTTCTCTGAGTGGTTTCATACGACTCTGGTGGGGTGGGGGAGGGATGGGGGGGTAACATCGACTTACACCTGGATGTGTGACGGACCATCACCAGAGGTCTGTGGGTGCTGTTGTTAGCCCGTTCAGGTTTCCGCTTTCCGCTGCTGCTGATTCCTCCATCCTGTCCTCCCCTGCAACAGACAGGATCTCCGTCTCTCCAAGACGAAGTTCAGAAGCTTCTGGACATGAGGGTGATTGAGAAAGTCCGTCCGGCAGAAGAGGGTGTAGGTTTCTAATCCCACATTTTTACAGTGCCGAAATCCAACCATGCTGGCCTGTGCACTATTTTAGACCTGTCCGACTCCAATCTGCACATCCCCCAAGAATGATTCAAGATAACGCCCTTTGCAGATTTAATTCTCACTTGCAAAGGACGATTGGCTCTGTGTGGTGGATCTTCAAGATGCATACCTTGATATACCCATATGGCCCCAGCATCACAAATACCTATGTTTTTCGGTAGGGGCCAACACTTTCAGAACTGAGTTCTTCCTTTCGGGCTCAGCGCCAAGAATATTCATGAAGATGATGGCTGTGATTGCAGCGTTTCTCAGGCTTTGCAGAGTTCACATCTATCCGTATTTGGACAGCTGGCTCCTCCGGAGTCACTGTCCTCGTCCAACAGCGTCACCCATGCACCTACTACTCCAGCTCTTATTCAGGCTGGGGCTATCATTAACAGGCGAAATTCGTCAATGACGGTCTCGCAGGACCTGATCATCTTGGGTTTGCGATTGAACACAGCCAATGCCAGGGTTTTTCTAACCAGCGACAAAATCAGACCCTTTGCATACGTGCTCGCTCTTTCTCAGTTTCTGGTGGTTTGAGAGGCTTCTGGGCCTTTTGGCATCCTGTGTCTTAGCCTCCCTCTTGCTAGGTTGCGAAGTTGAAGATGAGGCATACTCAATTAACACTCAGACTGGCCTGGTCCCAGGCGATGGACCCAGACACTCAATTCATGAGTATCTGGAAATGGCAGGTAACTTCCGCTGGTGGTCGAACTTCACCAATTTTACAGTGGGAACTCCATTTTTAGATGCGTCCCCAAAGATCACGTTAATAACGGACTCCTCTTTCCAGGGCTGGGGGGCAACGTTGGGCCTTTTGGACAGGAGTCATCCTATTAACTACCTCGAACTACTGGCAATGTGTCTTGCCTTGAAAGCTTTTCAGCCCAACACATGCAACACAACGGTTTGCATCAGGACGGACAATGCTGTTGCAATGTTCTTCGTCAGCAAACAAGGCGGGACCAAATCTATGCTAGTACTTTTGGCTGTTCAGGTTTGGGAATGGGCAGTGCAAAGCAATGTTTGGCTTCAGGCAGTCCATACACCTGGTCAGGAAAACACAGAGGCAGACTCCCTCAGTAGCCAGTCGATGGCAAATCACGAGTGGGAATTAAACGCTCAACTTCTGTCCCAGATTTTTCCACCGTGGGGGACTCCGAGCGTAGACCTGTTTGCAACATGCTCCAACAGGAAACTCCTGCTTTACGCCTCCGTGGAGGGCCAGAGCCTGGGCTCTCTGGAGCATGCGTCTGAGATCTCTTCGGACGGAATGTCGGCGTGTGCCTTTCCGCCCCTCCTCTTGATCCATTGCACTCTGTTAAAACTCTGGAGGTCGTACAACTTCTCCCTCAGAGTTGAAACACCTGTCAGCCTTCCCTCAAATCCAGTTGTCAGAGATGCCAAACCTCTTACACCAGAATGAGCAGCGAGTGTGGCATCCCTTCCCCACAACCCCCCCAGTTTAGCAGCCTGGTTCTTAAGGTCAGGAACTTAGCTCAGTTCATTCGGTCAGAGGATAGTATGCGCATCATCAAAGCAGCATGCATACCCTCCACACAGACTCAATACAGGAGCAAATGGCTCTGATTCTGTCACTGGTGTCTGGACAGGCAGGTGGATGCTCGCCTGGCTTCAATCGACTGTGCTCTATCCTTCATTTCAGACCTTGCCTCTACCGGCACAGATATGCACTCATGCAGAGCGTACTTGTCTGCTATTGGGCTTGCCGCAACAGACTCTTATCTCTTTACCCTCACAAATCCAGTAATAAAAGCACAACTTTGCTGGTCTTTTTGCATCTTTTTCCGCCTGTCTGAACACCTCAGGCGAAATAGGACCTCAATGTTGTTCTCCGTGCTCTGCCATAAGCCTTTAGAGCCCATGGCAACGGTGGATTTGAAGATTCACACCCGTAAAGATTTTTTTCTGGTCACCACTACGTCGACTAGAAGTATCTGAGAACTGCAGGCTCTTTCTATAGAGGAACCTTTTCTTTCGTTCCATAAGGACAAGGTAGTGCTCCGCATGCACCGTTCTTTCCTGCCGACAATTGTCTCAGATTTTCACATTAACCAGTCCATTTAATTACCGGTGTTCTTCCAGCGTCGGATGCAGAGCGGGTTCTCCACAACTTTGATGTTAGGAGAGCGCTCAAATTCTATCTGGATAGAACTAAAGACTTCAGGACCTCTTCACATTTTTTTTTTTAATTTTATTTTTTATAAATTTGTATTTGTTTTTGGTTTACAAAACCTTTACAAATATATCAAAAATACTTTAAATCAATCAAATATACATAAATCCACCATAATTCATAAACTGTAAACAAAATGGTTAAAACATATCACTGTGATTTAAACATACAATTGTTTTACAGTTTGTAAGCGTTCTAAAAAAAGCAGCATACTTTTCCATACTTGATCAAAAATTTACTTAGAATATATAATTTTTCACTTTAAAAACATGCAATTTCGAGCAATTTATAAGGGTTCTAAAAACAAGCAAAGTCGTTTTTTCCTACTTTTCAAAGTGCTTTTACAGGATACACAATTTTCAATTTAAAACTTTCAATTTTTAAGCAATATTTAGGTGTTCTAAAAGTACCAAGAAGCATTTGCAAAGTATTCAATTTTACATAGATATATAATCAACAGCATCAGCTCAACTCATCAAAAGTGATAGCATCTTCACGTGAGATTCAGCTGAGGCAGCTAATATACCTCAGGACAAAAGGAGGATTGCTCGAAGAATAAGAATGTATTAATTGCAACCTATGTATCAAACTATTAGCTTTTGATTGACCATAAAGGCAAACAAACAGAAAGTATAGTGGGCCTTATGAGTTTAGGTCTAAATTGTAGATTTGTACAAGAATCGCTTTTGAACAGGTCATACAATGTAGTCTATGCAGATCGGCCAAATACAAACCCAACCTACCACATCATTCTCTATAGAAGCCTATGAGTAAGAAAATGGTACTGATATACCTATGCCTGACATTTTCCATTGGGACATTTTTTGGGTTTGGAGGACCTAGATGGCAGATAAAAAGCCACCAATTGCTAATGAAAAGATAGGGCTCACTTACAAAAAGCAAACACACCAAGTCCTGTTGTCAAAATTCACTGGTAAATATGTACACCTCCCAGGCAGGGAAGACAGGTCAATTTAAAAATATCCATAGGGGAGCACCCTAACTCCTATTCCTTATAATTGTGACATCTTCCAAAAAACGATTTAGCAAAGGATCGAGGCCCTTTTATATCATTATGTACATTTTAGTGATAGCGTAGAGTCTATAATTTCCTACTACTGCACAGAGCCGGTGACACATCATGACCCAGAATCTGCACACATCACCATTATGTTAACTTTCTATTCTAATGTCAACTCAAGCTTCAATAAAGCATTTGCGCCATACAGTAAACCCCAGAGAGGTAATCCGTGTGCACATAGGAGAGGATTCTGCTCCCAAAAAGGGTGTTGTCAACAAGAGTCTAAGGTACAAACACTTGCTGCATCTTTACTGGAGCCTCCAAAAATCCTTTATTTTTTTCATTAAGGTCTTCTTCAACATTTGTTTGTAATGTTTGGAAATCCTAAGGGGACACAGGACTGTAAAGCCTCCATTTCCTGCTGGATATTCCCCTGCATTTCGGAAGCTTACATAGTACAGGGACTGTAGGCCCCCAGTGCATACATGCTCACCTTGTGCGAGGCAAAGCTGCGGCTGTAGCTTTCCAGAAGTATGTGCCTTGGGAAACCATCGCTAAGGCAGCCACCTGGTCCTCTCCCTCAGCTTTTTGTAAACACTATTGTCTTGACCTCAGCTCTCGAGTGGGTGCTCAGTTTGGTGAAGCGGTTCTTAGGAACCTCTTCAAGTAAGGGAGTTTTTCCATCCACCCAGTTCTCTATATCTGTGCTTGTGACTCTCCCACAATTATGGAGAAGAGGGGAAGGGTGGAAGGAGTAAAACAAAGTTACTCACTGTAGTGACTAACATACTCCTAGTCCGTAGTACCCTTTCATCCATACGCCCGCCCACCTTCCCTATTATTGCTAAAATGTCTACCGGCGTTGGCGATAGAAAAGGACTGGCTGGTGATGTGCAAGGCGGGGCTAAAGGCACACACGCTGGCCCTGCATGGCTTTTGTCTTTTGATGCTATGGACTAGGAGTAAGTCAGTCACTACAGTGAGTAATTTTGTTTATGTTGGCTACTTTCAGACATGGCCACAAGTCTGTCAGTATTCCTCTCCCTCTCTCTGATGTTTTCCTCTTACCAACTACTACCCTGTGCCCCCCAGCTGGTCTCCTTCCGGTCCCTATGTCGTCTTTGTTTTCCTCCTCTGCCCCATTGCTGTCTTTCTCCTGCCTCCACCCTTCAATAGTATAACACTCACTCCACATTCCACACTCCACCCCACCTTCTCCAGTCACTCTTATTCCGTTCTTGCATCCACTTTCTACTCACTCCCTGTTAGGCAAAGTTTGAATGCAGTACCCTCTCAGAACACTACAAGCACCTATGACTACAGGTGTAAGCAAACCAACCTTTGGTATAAGTCTGTACTACACATTAGTACTTTGGTAGCGTGTTGAGCAGCCAGGCTTATCTCAAGAGGGGAATGTGAGCAGTAGTGATGTTACACAGAGGTTTACAGTTACAATGGTTCAAATAAACTCTTCCACTCAAGGTTTCTTGGTTAAACACTTATTAATTTATTTAACAGTCAGTTATAAAACATTCACTAGAAGAGAGGCAAGCGATAATAACACACAAATATACTTCAATACTTTACACTGTGAGTTTCTGAATTCAACAAGACCCCACACACAAGTGACTTTAGTAACAGGGATGTTAGAAACATTGATACTTTACAGTTAGCATTCAGAATACTTTAAAAGAGGGGTAAAAGGCACAGGTTTATAAAACATGAAGGTCCACAATTACTTTTTAGACCGTGTTGATACTTTACTTAGTTCGCCAGAAGATTTGTTTAGTTCAATATACTAGGCCAAAGTCAATGGGCTAAAGTCTTGGATAGGATAGAGCAGTTCTGGTAATCGGATGATAAAGTCTCTGCACAAGTTCTCAGAAGTAGTTTAAAAATAGAAGAATCGTATATTCGGTTACAAGCTGATTAGGCCTGAAAGTTGCAAAAGTTGTATGCACATTTGTTGTGAGAGGTAAGTTCTCTCAATCGTATTTTCACAGTACCTTACAATGAAGAAAAGCTGCAGCTGAAGACTTCTCTTCCTGGCAGTTCCTGCATATCTCACTGTTCTTGGGCCTCATTTGTGGGGATGTCGGGGGACTCCTGCACTGAGACCGTCTCAGCTCGCAACTGACAACTTCAATTCCAGTGGCTGTGTCGTGGTTCAGCTCCTTGCTGTTACCGGATTGCGCAATCCCACGGTTCCTGGGTATCAGACGGACTGTCCTTGCTGCTGGAGTCCCACACTTGGCTGAGGGGGGTCAGGCTCTTTCGGTCCTGCTTCGTAGAAGTCCAGAGGATCTTCAAAAAGCTTCTGGCCAGCTTAAAAGCAACGCACACAAACTGGTTTCCTTCTCCCTGGCTTTACGGTTTCCTGCAGCAACTCTGAGGAAATTCAACCAGCTCAGAGAGGATGTCCAGGTGGCTTACTTTGGAGTTGATTTGTCCCACCAACTCAAAGGCAGAAGTCGTCCTTGCAGGGGCTTTTCTGTCGATACGAAAATGGCAAGTAGGCACTGCAGCAGGGCTTCACCGGGCAAACCAACGGTCCAGGAGTTGGAGCAGGCGCCCTCTTCAAGTTCTTCTTCAGTTCCTTCGTCCAGTGGTCGACTCTGTTTTCCAAGCCAAAAGACAAGGTGGCTGTCCTTGCCGGACAGTCAGCCAGCCAATCATCACAGAGTGCATTTGGTTCTCCTAGGAGACTAAGCACAGGGTGTTTAGGGCTACCCTAGACACTATGGAGCCAGAGACGGGTTTCAGTCCTGAAGCCCGCCAAAGGCGAAATGAACAAAGAGACCAAACCTGGTTTGGCATGCAGAGAACAACTCGAAGGACCTTTCCACAAAGAAATGACGAAAAAAGAAGCCCGGGATCTGTTTTAACAAAGGAGGCTCAGACGCCATCTTGGAAATACATGGCTCCCGTGATTTAACGTTACCGGAGCTACGAATAGTTCACGGTCGGCAACAATCATGGTAATTATGTTCAAAACCACTCCCACCAGCAAATCTAAGAGGAAAGTGTAGCATTTGACTGCTACATGAGTATCTAGACACAGGGGATATTAGGTAACCCCTCCAGCGCTCTATTGTAAAATAGGGTGTGCTGGGTCTAGGAATTTAAAACGACTAGTAAAGTCAATTGGACTTTACTTACTCTGGGAAACAGTAGTTCATCCCAGAGACGGTAGCTTAAACCTTCTGTAAGACTTCCCTGTGCCCCTGCACTGAAGGTGCTGTGTGACACAAACATAAGAAAAGATGATGCCTATGGAGTTGGTTAGACTCCATAACCAAAAGAAATGCAGAAAACAAAATAGAATTAAAAAGTACAAAGTCCAACCAAAGAGCTAGGGGTCTCTAAGGTAGAGAGGAATTGGCACATTTTGAGACTTCTTCCTAACACTCCCTACACTCCTTACCTTGCACGCACACTCGCTGCTCAGTACCACTTGCTCTCAACAATCAACTCACCTTTTTCCACAACTTGCCTACATGCTCCAATCCACTGCCCTTCCTTCTGTTCTGAACTCATCTGAACAGCCCACACCTTCCTCTTCCCTGTCACCCCTTGTATCTCCCAGCTCCTCACATTGGGCTACTGGCCCTGGCCAATATGGCCCCGTCTTCCCTGCCTGGGAGGTGTAGTAAACACTGGAAGCTACAAGTGGCAGCATAAGCTCTATTCCCTTTTCTTTGCACGGGGCCGCTGTGCTGTAACATTGGTGGTCCAAAATACAAAGGGTCACAGTATGGTTACCCACTAGGTAAGTTGAGTCTTGTTGAGCCATTGCCACTATGTTCTAAGTCTTTGGTGGTCTAAGTCGGCTGCAGCAGTTAGCTGCATAAGACCTTCAGTTCTTTTGCTGGCAAACTCTCTTCTTCTTGGCTCTGCAGCTTAGATAGCTGTAGATTGGTAGCCTCGGGTCCTGATGGGCTACTATTTTGTGGTTGATCGCTCCAGAATCTTTCTGTCTCACTTGTGGCACTAGAAAAGAAAGCATAAACTTGGCGAGCGCTTGTTTGAAGAGGTATGTGGTGATGCAATTTGGTACTACACGTATATAAGCAGACACTTACGGAGGGGATAGTGATTGGGGGCCTTCTCTACTGCTGCCTTCTCCTCTGGGTAGGACTAGCTCTGGCTTCCACCATGGCAGTCTTTCGCTCTTTCTCTAAATGTATCCCTTTTGTCCTGGCCGCTAGCTGAATGAGGATAGCTGTCAAGATCCGAGTCTACCTCCCCTTTCTCCTCACCTGACTCCCCTGAGGTAGATCCTTGAAGGTCAGTCTCGGTCTTCTGGGGTCTCCTCTTCGTCCTTGAACCCTTGACTCTAGGTGCTCGAACCTTCTTTTCGTGTAGGTAAGGTCTGGCCCCTCCGGAGGCCACCTTGGCAGAGGTTAAGACCTGCCCTAGGGGAACCCCAGGGGGCCAGCCTCAGTTCTAAGGAAAAAGCTTGAAGGCAGAAAAAACCCCTAGTCCATAGATGGGTTCAGATGATGAGTTCAAGAGATGGCACAGATCTTCAGGTACAATGTCCGGGTTACCAGTAATCGTGGAATACAGAATCCGAAGTAGAACTGAAGAGAGGATACTAATAATAATGGGTACTAAGAAAGCAGGGAAGAACAACAACAAAAGTAAGGAAGAAGGAATAACAAAGATAGAAGTGGAATACAAAGAATGAAGAAAGTAGCAGAGAGCAGAATACAAGGAGGATGTAAGATAACGGTAATAAACACAAGAGGAGAAGCAAAAGAAAGGCAACACCTTATTAAGCTCCGCTGAACGCGGCGCAGAGAAGCGACACCGAGGCCGCCAGCAAGAAGGAGGCAGGAAGCCGAGCGGACAGGGAGGTAAGCAAGGAGTACGGAAGGGTTCCGTGAAAGAGGAGCCGACGCCGACTACACAGAGCGGTAGGCGAGCTTGCGTAGCCAGAAGGAAAGGAGGAAACCAACAGCCGGAAAGTTAAGGAAGGCGGAATAATAGAAATACGGAAATAAGGAGGATAGATGGAAAGAGAGGGATAATAACGTAGTACAGGCTACTACAGGAGGGCTATAGAGGAATCAACAGCACGGGAAGGAAGAACGAGTACACAGGTCTCGGAGCGTTGAATGAAAACAATCACAGATACAAAGCGCCGAGTAGTGGGCGGGGCCTAGATTTATAGGCACCGGCGCCATGTTGGGTGAGGACTAGAAAGTTCATCGAAATCGGAACTTCCAGCGACTCCAGCATTTCCAATCCTGGTTCCTGACAATAGCGGGACAGAAAATCCACATTTGCCTTCTTGGCATCGGCCCGGTGTTTAACTTTAAAGGAGTATGGTTGTAGGGCCAAGAATCATCTCTGGCTACAGGGATGTGTGTCCTTGTTCGCTCCGATCCATTCAAAAGGGGTGCGTTCTGTGATGAGTTGAAACTGTCCAGTTAGATAGTACCTAAGACCAGAATATGAACCATTTCATTGCTAAACATTCCAACTCGACCACTGGATAGTTTCTCTCAGGGAAATAGTTTCCTACTGATGTACATTGTAGTAGGGGTCGAAATAAGGATTTGATGAGCAGGAGCTAAAAGTAGCCTATGGATATCGGCATCAGCCACTTAGCAGGAGCTACCTCTGGGTAACCGAGAGCTAACACAGATCAAGTCGCAAATCTAACTGCTAAGCTATAACAGTTTGTCAATTTTGTATGATAAACTATGCTTTAAATGTCTCCTACATGTCTTAATGCTCCTTTATACACATTCCCCAAAACACAGCGTTACTGTCAGGAATATATGTTTACATGGCACCAGCTAGCCTGGAGAGTCGAAAGTAGCTCCTGCTAGCTATTTGCATGAAGCTAACCAGGATCTTTTTGGCTACAAGCAAGAGCTAAATAGATCTCAGTTCCTGTTAATTTCGAACCCTGTTATAGGCTTCTCTTCGACTTCCTGTACCTGCAACAGTACCGCCCTAGGACCAATGCACGAAGCATCTGTTGGAAGGTTAAACTCGTTAGTCTAACGCCTGGCATGTTTAATGCGGGCCTTCTGCAGAGAACTCAGTCTTGCTGCTTGTGTCCCTTTTGATGACATTGGGATGGCTTTTTACCATTTTTTTTGATTAGGGGTCTGGCTTTCTCCTAGAAATCCGGTTTGAACCTTTGTTAGTAGCCGACGAGGCTGATAAAAGCATGTATGTTCCTTTTTGTCATAGGCTTAGGTAATTTCTGTACTGCTTCAACTTTGACTTTCTGTTGTAGAACTTGCCTGTTTCCTACTTGAAATCTCAGGTACTTCTCACTGGATTGTGCCAGGTGACACCTTTCTGAGTTGGGTGTTAGATAGTCCTTCTGGAGCTGGACACAGACGGCCATTAGATGTTAAAGCTTGTCCTCCCATGTGGCACTGTAGATGATTGTCATTGAGATAAGCCCCAGCGAATGAGAAACATGGGGCGAAGACCCGATCCATTGGTCTCTGGAACGTTGCTAGGGGCCTGTGAAGAGAAAACTGCAATACTGTGAACTGAAGAAAGCCCTGGGGAGGGTAAAAGGTGTTCTTGGGTTTTGCTTCTTCCTCCCAGGGTAATCTGCCATATTTCCCTTTGTTTGGTCTAAGGTACAATATAGTTCATGGACTCTACTCAAGGCCCAGAAATACTAGTCTGTCCGAGGCATCAGGTAAGCATCGAATGGGAGAGTTCTTTGAGGCGCCGGAAGAAAGCAAAAGCGCCAGGTATTGTCAGGCTTCAGTACCGGGACGAATGGTGAAGACCACTCACTGCAAGACTTCTCAAGTACTCCAAAGTCCAGAATCATCTGCAGCTCTTCTGTAGAGGCAATAGTCATAGCCTAGACAATTCTGGTTTATTTCCAGGACTTGATACTGGTTAGTCTTTTATTTCTTGGGACTTTCGTACTTATGCTAAACTAGCTAGCCAATCAAGGTCCAGTGGGTAGATCAACAGGTGGTTTAACACACTGGGCAATAAAACCCAGAATCTGGATGCTGCAAGTAATAATTTATTGGTCATCGGAATTCGATAGAAATCTTCAGTGATATTGGATGAGATTTTGCTGATGAATGTTTACTATATTTCAGTAGCATGTTCTGAGCCGCTAACGTAATCACATTTTGACTTGCTGTTATGCAGAGGGCCATCTCGATAAACTAACTGTCACTGGCGATTTGAATAGCTATTGCTCATTGGATGTTTGATCGCCCATTCTGCACATCAGGCGACTAATTATAGTAAGGCCTTGACCAGGGTGGCTAAACTCAAATTCTATGATGCATTATTGGGGTTTACTCAGATTAACATTTATGAATGATGGCTCTGGGAATAAACATCAAGATGACTTGGTGATGAGGCGCAATTATTCACCCATCGATTATGTCTATAGCATCTCTAGGTGGTATTTGCCCCTCATTGGATAAAATGTTTCTGGAGCGTGTGAATCTGCTTAAATTGCAGAGTATTGCATATTTTTTTCTAATTCGAAAAATGGGTGTCAACAGCGGCCATACTTGAAACACTATCCCTACGCTACGTGTACGGTACCCATGATCCTCCACACGTCGACGTCCTCAGATTGTTTTCTTCCTGCCATTCATTTGAATGTTGTAAATAATACTATGAAAGAGTTCTTAAACTTGATACGCAGGAAATGGCACATTTATGAGTTGTGTGCATTAGCGGGATTTGAGAACTATAATTTGAGGTCGCCAAAATTGCTGTATGGAGTGGACGGCCTGAATGTCCATACATAGGGCTCAAAACAGAAACTTATGAATTTGTTCCTTTCTTACAAACATCCATTACATATTTCTGATGGCCAATCTATGCTGATGGCTTTGGGCTCTAGTTGCTATGACAAAACACAATTTCACAAGAGACCGGGGGTGGGGAGCGGGGGGGGGGCATTTCTATGTATTAAAAACATACGACTTTATGGATTTTCTTATGTTTACTGGGATTCCTTAAAGAAATTGGGATATTACCTATTGATAAATCAGTTATAAAAGACCTTATTGTGAAATCCTAAACTACAAGATTCTCGGGACCTGCAAGTATTGCAAATATCACTCTAAAATACAAAGCTAATTGATGGTCTCAAGTCTTTAAGCTCTTGTTTACTAATATCATGAACACTCATTACCATCTATGTGTTGTAGCATATGTTGCTCCCATCTTTAAAAAAGGGTGATAAAGGTAATCCTAGTAATAATCCTACTGCCCTACTCCACTCATCTAGCAAGATATTTGCTTCACTTGTGCTAAAAGAAGTAGAATTGTGCCATATCTACTGGAAGGTTGTCCAAGTTCCAAGTAGTATTCAGGAAGAAATTGGGCACCTGGTTGAACAGAGCGATCCTGTCAATGGTATATGACAATTTAAGTGGTTCTCATTAACTATCGGTATGGCATGCATAAATGTATCCTCTGCCTTTGCTAGAGTAGATAGTTCAAACCTATGTAAAAAAGCTACAGAAATGGTACAGAAATGGTACATCCTGAAATGTCAGTGTCTGAGTAGAATGTGATATGAGATGTCGATTTAACTTTGTACTGGTAGTGGAGGTTCTGAGTTTCAGGGAAAATATTGGGCTTGAGAATAGATTATGCAGACTGTGTCTAGACAGCTATAGTCCGTACAACACTTGGTTCTAGAATATGAAAAAACACGAGATCTAAGTGTCGCTAAGTGATTGCTGCTGTGTTAGTCTTTGGTGGTCTAAGTCGGCTGCAGCGTGCTCTAGTGCTGAGCAGTGGTGCGCGGTGCCCAGGAAAGCTCCATAAAACTGCCTGTTCTTCTTTCGCTGGCTTTCTCTCTTCTTGACTTTGTAGCTCCGAAAGCTGTAGAGTGGTTGCCTAGGGTGCTGATGGGCTGCTGTGTTCTCTGGGTGGTCTCTCCAGACTGTATCAGTCTTACTTGTGTATATAGAAAAGGAAAAGAAAACTTGGCAAGAAGTTGATTCAGGAGCTCTGTGATGATGCAAGTTGGTACTGTGCTTTTATATAAGTAGGCCCTGGCGGGGAGGGGCACAGGAATTAGTGCCCTCTCAACTGCTGGCACCCCCTTTGGGGTATGACTGGCCTGGCTTCCATCCTGCTAGGCCTCCCACCCTAAGGTGAGAGTCCTTTCTATCGCCTCGTTAGAAGGCCCGGTGACTGACCTAGTGGCAAGTGCTTGAGAAGCTTTGAGAATTTGAGAAAGGAGCAGCTTGAGTGTCATTCTCCCGTAGACATTCTAATCAAATATTGATTCCCATCCAAATGTTTCTGAGCATTTCAGCTAATATTTAAGCTTTGTTTTTATTATATGACTTGATGAATTTTTCCTCAATCTTGTTTTCCAATTTTCTCTACAGTGGAAATGATGGAAGAGTTGCATAGCCTGGATCCAAGACGGCAAGAACTGTTAGAAGCCAGGTTTACTGGAGCTGGTGTGTCCAAGGTGAATATGCTACATTGTTATTGGGTCTTGGATATCACCATTTCCCTCAGAGGATCAGTCTGCAGGGTTGATGACTGCGTTAATAATTTTATTATTTGCTCATTACTCGTGCATACTGTAACATGTGCTTGCTTTAGCAGCTCTACAAACCTATCTGTGACCAGCAAGCAAAATTAAACATTGCCTTGGTGCTCACAGAAGGAGCTGATCATTGTTTTTATTCTTAGCGCAAAGATGGAACGACATTTTGAGAAACGCATCATGTGTATTCTCAGAAAAAACAGCTATTCAATATATGGACTATATATTGTATATTATAGTACCAGTGAGGGTTCCTTGCTGCTTTTGCACATGTCAAATGACATTTTGGAAACATTAGAATGACTACAGATATTTTATTTATATTTGTGAAGTAGATTTTGATAAAATGGTTGCATGTTTGAATCAGGATTCAAAATTTGCATCCGCCACTTGGCTAGTGTAATTGACGTTTTGAGAGTAAGACATTGTGTGCTATATGTAAAATTGGCACGACGTTCCTGTTTTTTTATTCGTGGCACTTTTTGCCGAACGACTTTTGCTGAAAATACACCGAAATATATTGGGGGGAGGACATATACGGTGTGGGCTGGTGTATACGGATAAATAATAGGGGCGGTGGAGGGGGGGACAATTCCCCAAATAAAAAACGGTCGAAGAATTAACATAGAACCTTAAAATTTAGGTGGCGAGTCACTATTTGACTGACAATTTGCTTGCAACCTGACATTTTTAATCCTTCTTCAATCAGTTATTACATAATGCACACTGGTCTTGGTGTACTTTTTTACAACACTCCCCATAACACTATAGTGTTTGTAAGCATGAACGACACATACTCATTCAGGCAGCGTCGGAATATGAACATTGTAATTTGGACACACAAGGATAAAATGTGTCCGGTTTGTGGGCAGTCTCATTTTGTAACCAGAGGAATTGCTCACTGGAGCCAACATTGTAGAAGGGGGAGGGTCTAAGAGGGTCTGTTTGACTACCCAGTTCCCACTTCAGACATCCTTAGAAAATTATAAATATAAGCAGACATTCATTTTATTCCCTTGCTGTGATTTGTGAATTTGCAGTAATATCTGACATGAGATTGTCGCACGTCAAATGTCCATGAAATAAAATTTCCTTCAAATTTATTTGCAAAGCATTGGCTTTGAAAATTGACCTGTCCATTTTAAGCCGATATGTTGAGCATATGACCCCTTTATACTCTGAGCAATCTAAAGATGTGCCTAAACTCATTGATCAATTTATTGTCGCTATTAAACTTGGGGGCTGAATATTCTAGCATTCGATTGGATTGTGTCCTCCCACGTATTCCTCATTTTATGGTACATCTTTCAGCTTCAGCTGCTTTGGACTTTTTTTCCCGGCAAGGACGCTGTGCGTTGATGCGGTCGACTCGATGTCCATCGAGGTCTTCCATCCCGGAGTGAATGTCATTGGTATATATATATATTTCTGAGGCTTGTGGAATCTGCTTAGATCACATGCTGTGCATAGGCCGACATCTAGTGGAAGCTGCGGAGTATTACAGTTTGTTTTTCGAAACTCGAAAATGGGCGTCGACACAGGGCGTGCCAGTAATACTATCCCTAGTGTGACGTCCAGTGTACCCAAGATCCCTCACGCGTCTAGGATCCTCAGATTGTTTTTTTCCGCCATACTGGTCGGAAGCATTTTGCGGAGTCCCCTGGCCTTAGCCATACTTTTGCTAAAATATCAATAAATTGACATCCTTTCCCCACCCCAACGTCGAACTTCGACACTCGACGCCAGCTTGGAGAAGAATTAGACCGTCGGCTGCTGCACGACAGATTTGGGCCTTGGAAGGCCTCTGGCCTCGGCCTTGCAAGTAGGGAGAGTGGGGGGTTGGACATACTCTACACTCTTTGTATATAGGTACATCTTATACATTTCCTACACTTACCAGCCCGCTGCCTCAAGGTGCGTATGGAGGGTACCCCTTTTCAATTCTGCCCCAAGTGCAATCGAAAATACCTTGGGTCGACAGGTACGCCACGTGCAATCTCTGCTTGCCGAGGGACCACCCCGAGGCGAACCTCAGAGCTTGTAGTAGGTTTAAACCCAAGACACTTAAGGATCGTTCGACGAAGCGTTGGGCCCACCACGCCAGGCAGGCGGCCATGGCTGCGGAGGGCGCCTTGAGCGATGGCAGCGACGCCGTGCTTTCGGACGGCGAGGGCATTACGGCGTCTAAAGACAGCCGAGTGCAAGTCCCCGACCTCGGAAGGTCGTCCGACAGGGCGGGTATGGGGAAGACCCCCGGCGACAAGCGCTTCACACACCACTCACACAAAACACACGAAGTCCAACCGAGACTCGACGACGTCGAGTTCTTGGAAAGAGGCACATAGAGAACAGTCCGAATCAGTGTCCTCTGGGCGTTCTCGATCGAGATCGCCGCATGTCTCCAGGCAATCATCCACTCTTGCCAAGAGTGCCTCGCTCCCTAAGCTAACGTAAGTTCGATCGTCGGAGGACGAAGACGACTTCCACCCCCAGGCCGCTCTCCAGGAGTCGGAGCCCGCAGACAAGATCAGCGCGGCCCCACGTTCGAAGGAGAGGGACTCTACCCCCGATCCTCGACGCCAGGTGTCGAAAACCTCCGGAACCACTGCACTCTTCCACACCTGTAAAACACTCTACTTAAACAGACAGACAAGCCCAAGTCTGCTGCTATTTCTAAAACCAGCAAGTCTACTCAGGATAAGTCTCCTATACTTTCTGAGAGAGTCATTCCCAGTTCCAAAGAATGGTCGAATGATGACATAGATAGGGTCATGTCAAGGATGTCTTCTTTGGCAGACTTTTATGATAAAAATCCAGACCATTTCCTTTGATATAATCCACAAGGGTCTACACCCTCAGGCTCTAATGATCCTATCCCCCCGAGTAAAAAGCCCTGGTTTGAGACACCTATGAGGTCTTCGGACCCCTTCGATGTACAGCCATACTCACGGCCATACTCACAGTATCAAGGAGAGACTTCCTTTGGTGAGGACCAAGAATTTGCCATGGTAGAAGAACAAACCGGGATGGGCTACTATGGGAATGATGAGGACCAAGAAGAGGAAGAGGAAGACCCTGAAACCTACAGAGTAGATTCCCCGGTAGAAAAGGAAGCCCCTGTTACCGACTCCCCTGTCGATAATCAACCCCTCCTGAACGAGGTTCTCGCACGAGCAGCAGAACATTTCCATAATGACACCCACGGTGTCCAGGAGGAGAGGGACTTCGCCGAGGAGTTAGTGGGAGAAAGGAGGCCTGTTGCCCAGACCATCCCTATCCTTAAATCTATTCAGCGAAGAATAGACCCGTCCCTGATGAACCCGAACCTCACCAGAGCAGTCAATCCCAGAGTTGAAAAACTTTTCAGGGCAGCCCAGTCTGACCCTCTCTATATAAGAGGACATCTGAAGCCAGACTCCCTGGTTGTCACTAACACTCGTAAGAGGGCTGGAACACCCTTGTCATCGTCAGAAGCTCCTCCAGACAAGGAGAGCAAAAAACTATACGGTTTCGGCAGGAAAGTAGCCGCAACGTCCGCCTATCAGGCAAGGATTGCAAACTCCACCACCCTGTTGGCGAGCTACAACTGCCATCAGTGGGAAGAAGTCGCGGCACTCATAGCTCTGCACCAGAACCCTTAAAGGGCCAGTTAGTACGAATTTCAGCCGAGGGTAGAGCCGTGTCTGGTTGCATTTTAAAAGCAACTTTTGACGCCGCAGACAACGCAGGCAGATTGATAGCAGAAGGTACTTTTATCAAGAGACATGCGTGGTTACGGCAGTCTGGTTTTAAGGCAGAAACCCAGGCATCATTGTTGGACAAACCGGTGGAAGCCGATCTGTTTGGTAAAGCGGTCGAGAACGCACTGAAGAATGCCAAGGACGAATATGAGACACTCAAGTCCCTTAGCCAACTAACCAATAAACCCCCTAACCAGAGAGTGAATGGAAATTTTCGTCGCCCACGCGGCTAAAATTCCCAGAGGGGATCAAACTATTCCCAGGGGCAGGGTACACAGTGGAACAACAACAGCCAACAGTCTACCCAGGGTTACGGCAGGGGTAATAGGAGAGGACGTGGTAAAGGCAGAGGCAGCCCCAGTAGAGGAGGCGGCATGCCTCCACCAAAGCAGTGACGCTCAGTTCAGGGTCCCTTCTCACGCAACCCCAGTAGGGGGACGCATTTCCAACTTCACCCAGGCTTGGGAAGGGATCACATCAGACAGGTGGGTGCTGTCAACAGTATCCGCAGGGTACTGTATAGAACTACTGCAGCGTCCCCGGAACCATCCTCCACTACAAAGAGTACACTCTTTAGAACATCAGAAGATTCTCCTCGAGGAGATCGCCAATCTGCTAGCAAAGGACGCGATAGAACTCGTCCCGGGACACCAGGTAAACAAGGGTATTTATTCAACTTACTTCCTTGTGCCAAAAAAAGATTTGACAATGCGCCCAGTATTGGACTTACGGCCTGCCAACAAGTATGTCAAGCCCCAAAAGTTTCGAATGACTACGCTACAAGAGGTAATCCCCCTCCTAAAAAAGGGGGATTACATGGCAACCTTGGATATGAAAGATGCCTATTTTCATATTTCCATGTTCCCAGCGCACAGAAGGTACTTGCGCTTCAAGGTGGACAGTCGGCACTACCAGTTCAAGGTACTGCCCTTCGGGATAGCTTTGGCACCAAGGGTATTCACCAAGGTACTGGCGGTGGCAGCTGCACACCTACGCAGGGAGGCAATTCCGGTGTACCCTTATCTGGACGACTGGCTCATAACGGGGGAAACCCCAGTAATTTGCAGGACAAACATTCAAAGGCCTATCGACCTCCTCCACGAATTAGGCTTCTCAATCAACGAGAAAAAGTCAAGCCTGGCGCCAAGCACCTCCAAACAGTTCCTAGGAGCAATCCTAGATACTCAAGAGGGGTTGACATTTCCTTCAGAGGAAAGAATTCGGAATATACTACTGAAAATTCCGCAATATCAGTCCGGTCACCAAATAACGGTACGCAAAGCAATGCGTTTGCTGGGCATGATGGCGTCATGTATTTACCTGGTCCCCCACACGCGCCTGCGCATGCGTCCCATGCAGGAATGGTTGGCGAAACAGTGGTCTCAGGCGAGTGGTCAGTGGGACGATCTAGTGGTCGTTTCGCCAATACTGGTACAAAGCCTTCACTGGTGGACAAGAGAGAATCTTGCACAGGGGAAACCCTTTTACGATCCCGAAGTACAGGCAGTAGTCAGTACCGATGCATGCCTGACGGGGTGGGGAGCTCACCATCTCCACCACACAGCTCAGGGTCTCTGGTCTCCCTCAGTGGCCAAGAACCACATCAACCTGCTAGAGCTTCTGGCAGTATTCAGAGCGCTTCAAGCGTTCGAGCCCCACCTACTAAACCTGTCAGTGCAAATGCGGACGGACAGCACGACAGCCATGTTCTACCTGAACAAGGAAGGAGGGACTCGTTCGCCAAATCTGTCCAAGCTTGCCCAGAAAACCTGGATATGGGCACTCAGACGGAACATCTTCCTGTCATCACAACATGTTCCAGGGGAGCTCCATTCCCTAGCGGATGCTCTGAGCAGAGACTCCCTCCCAGAGGAACACGAATGGGTTCTACACAGAGAGGTCGTAGAAGATATCTTCTCTCAGTGGGATTTCCCCACTATAGACTTATTCGCCACAAGCGAAAACAGACAATGGCCAGGATTTGCATCCAGGTTCCCCCAACCAGACTCTCAGGGGAACGCCCTGTGGATGAACTGGTCAGGGATGTTTACGTGCGCTTTTCCACCAACTTCTCTCATCAGGAAGGTGGTCAACAAGATGAACAGAGAGTCGATGACGCTCGTCCTAGTTGCTCCCATGTGGGCAAGACAACCGTGGTTCCCACACTTACGCAGGCTGGCGGTGTGCGAACCCATCAAACTTCCGGCCTGGTACAACCTACTGTCCCAGCACCAAGGTCAAACAGTGGATCAGCAACCCAACTCAATGAACCTGGCAGCATGGCTCCTGAGGTCATAGAGTTTGGACATCTCAATTTACCACAGAGGTGTATGGACATCCTAAAGGAATCTAGGAAACCAAACACAAGGCACTGCTACTTTGACAAGTGGAAGAGATTTGTTATCTGGTGCCAGAGTAAACAAATCAACCCAGTTGATTGCACTCCTTCCACTATTGTTACATATATGCTCCACCTGCTGGATGCAGGACTGGTTTTTAACTCACTGAAAGTACACCTGGCAGCCCTGTCGGCATACACCACTTCCCATAACAGGGTCTCGTGGTGGAAAGTACCAGTGGTTAAAGCCTTCATGGAAGGAGTAAAGAGACTTCACCCTCCTATTTCAAACCCACAACCAGGGTGGGACCTTAATTTGGTGCTATCTAAGCTCATGGGCCCCCCTTTCGAGCCCATGCATAAAAGCAGTCTCAAACACCTGACTTATAAAACGGCCTTCTTAGTAGCTATTACTTCTATAAGAAGGGTCAGTGAAATTCAGGAAAAGTGCCCAAATTTGCATTTACCGAAATCTCCGAAACTGAGGTCACTGACATTCTCAGACGTCTCAAACCCTCACAATGTAAGGGTGATATATGCCCCCCTAAAGTCATCAAAGACTGCGCAGAACCACTCGCCCCTCTTCTCACAGCCTTCATCAATGCATCCTTCAAAACGGGCATAGTCCCGGACAGCCTCAAAGAGGCCTGGGTACGCCCCCTCCTAAAAAAAACCCACGCTAGACCCTGCTAACCCCAATAGCTACCGACCCATAACCACAGTCCCGTTCCTCCTGAAACTACTTGACAAGGCCGCCCACAAACAGATTCAATTTTACCTTGAATCGAACGCAATCCTAGGTAAACGACAATCTGGGTTCCGCAAGGGACACGGAACTGAAACCGCCCTTTTAGACTTAAAAAACGAAATTACCAACATCCTAGACAAAAGCAAGCCCGCCCTCCTCCTTCTCCTTGACCTTTCAGCTGCATTTGACCTGGTAGACCACACTACCCTTACCAGTCACCTGACACATGCCGCACACTTCTCAAAGGACGCAGCATCCTGGGTAACATCATTCTTAGAGGGAAGAGCGATGAAAGTGTTCTCCAACATAGCACATGCAGCACCCTCCATCATCCACTGTGGTGTGCCACAAGGTTCCTGTACCGCCCCCAAGCTCTACAATCTTTTCACGAAACCACTATTTGAGAAACCAGATTCGCTGGGAATCACCTACACAAACTACGCCGACGACACGCAGGTTCTCCTCCCCCTGACAGGGAATTATCACCAAGACGCCTCTACCCTTCAGCAAATCTACTCTACTATACAAGCATGGATGGCTACTAACGGCCTCTGCTTGAACGGGGACAAGACCGAAATCCTCATTCTAGGACAGAAATCTACCCTCTCCAACCTCAACCCACTGTACACCAACTTCAATATAGATAATTGTATCATCCCAGTCCTATCCTCAGTCAAAACACTGGGGGTTCACATAGACGCAACACTATCCATGGACAAACAAGTCAGCGCCATAGTCTCGGCCGCAGCACTGAGTACTAAACTCATTAATGCAATATAACCTTTCCTAACCAAGGAGGGCTGCCTCTCCATCGCCCGAGCAACTATAGGAGCTAAACTAGACTATTGTAATGCGCTCCTAGCCGGCACCTCCCAAAAAAACCTATCTAGGCTCCAAACAACCCAAAACAACGCCCTCAGAGCAGCCCTTAGCATACCAAAAAGAGAACACATCACACAAGCCAGAAAGGCAGCTCACTGGCTCCCAGTCAAAGACCAGATCTCCTTCAAAATTCTCACAACCACCCATAAATGCATCAACCTCACAGCTCCCTCTTACCTATCTGACACGATGGGTAAATATCAATCCACAAGACCAAGAAGAGCTCAATACACAAACCAACTAGCAATACCTCACATCAACAGAACCAAAGCAGGAGGCATAGGCTTCCCCTTCCTGGCACCTAAGCTCTGGAATTCCCTACCTACGGACCTCAGAGCTGATGCTTCTCTCCTCCTTTTCCGAAAAAAGCTAAAAACTACCCTTTTCAACTAACCCCATTCTGACGTGTCTTTATGCTGATCTTGCATGTCTGTAAAAAAAAGTATATCTCGTCCAATGTAACCGCACGGACATGAATTGTATGTAACCAAGTATAAGCAACACTGTAACTAGCGCCACGATGCCTTCGGTCTGATGTGCGCTTAACAAATGCGAATAAATAATAATAAATAATAATATCCAGCTGTGTTACTCACTCTCTGAAAAGACTCTGCCTTTCACGCCAAGAGCCCACTCTACAAGAGGCATTGGGGCCACTCTGGCTTTCATTGCAAATGTCCCCCTTGACACCATTTGCAAAGCAGCTACTTGGAGCTCTATTCACACTTTTCCTTAGCACTACTGCATTGACACTCATTCCAAGACAGATACCCAAGTGGGACAAGCGGTTCTAAGACACTTATTTGCTCATGACCCTTCTCACATCCCACCTCCTTCTTCAGGTACTGCTCGCTAATCTATGCACAGCATGTGATCTAAGCAGATCCCACAAGCCTCAGAAGGGATACATTACTCACCGTAATCGTATTTCTGATGCTTGTATCTGCTTAGATTCACATGCGACCCACCCTTCCTCCCCTCTGAGAGAAGGCGCATGATTGCTTGTAGTCTTACCTTTCTGTCTATCTGCTTGGATTATCTGTACTCGCGCTACTCCTCATGCTACCTCATGTCAGAAAAAATACAATCTGAGGATCCTAGATGTGTGAGGGATCTTGGGTACAGTAGACGTCACACTAGGGATAGTATTACTGGCACGCCCTGTGTCGACGCCCATTTTCGAGTTTCGAAAAACAAACTGTAATACTCCGCAGCTTCCACTAGATGTCGGCCTATGCACAGCATGTGAATCTAAGCAGATACAAGCATCAGAAATACGATTACGGTGAGTAATGTATCCCATATATAGCCTGCGCAGCATCCGTTGGCTTCAGTTCCATTTTTACGCGATAGCTAACGCTTCCTAGAATTACGGCGGGCTTCCGTTTTTTGTGAGAAAACTTGGTTCGGGTGCGACAGCCTCGTCTTCAGCACCTTCAACCCAGAAGACCGGCTTCAGAAAGTGCTACAACTGCAGTGCCCAGATGTCCCTCACGGACCCCCATTGGGTGTGTCTGTGGGGCCTTGGCGTCAAGCATAGGACAGCTGACTGTGAATCATGTCGGTCTATGACCGATAAGGCTCTGAAAGAGCGTAAAGGGAAACTAGCAGCGGATAGGCCCCCTACTAAATCACCTTCGATGACTCCATCGAAAAAGCGATCATCCAACTAGTCGAGAGGTGACTCTCCTCGAAGAAAAAGGTAAAGGAAAAGGGAAAATAAATGCTCACGCTCCAGGAGCGGGTTCCACCGTTCCTCGTTATGTCTGAGGAAGTCGAAGAAAAGGCATTACAAAGTCACCCTCTTCGAGTTCATCTGCTTCTTCTCCGGAGAGAAGTATAACCTGTCCAAATAAATACTCTACTCCAGCTGAGTGGGAACATTTCAGACAAAGAGGCTCTGATCCCGACGCCCTGGAAGGAGAAGGTAAAATGCCATTCTCCTGTCGTGCCACCTAAGGCAGACAATGAAAGGCCTAAGGCTACATTCCACGCGCCCTCGAGCCCGGGAGTGTTAGGGAGATTTATCATTATTTTGCTTCATCCCCGCTCCTTGCTGGACTGCTGGAACATTTTCTTTTAATCCTGAATGAGTTTTTTTCCACTAATTCATTCTTGTGGGTTCTGTCTTTTGGAACTCTATTCTTTGTACTCTACCTGTACTATGGAGCCTGTCTGCTCCATAGCGCATCTGTGTTTTACTACTGCAACACACAGCTCCTTATGGGCAGTGTTGGTGGGGACCCTTAGGGTCCTCCTTTAAGATTCTTTTTCTATATCCTTAAGTAACTACAGTTCTTGAGGATATAGAGATACTTGGTGTCTCTCCCAAAACTCTTTCGACTCAGAGATTGGCACACCCCACCTTCAGCGGAGTGCCAATGGGACACTTAGTATCCCCCTTCTCTCTTCTCCTGTGACCTTTTAGTCACCTAGACAATCTTCTAGTGATGGCTTGTGGCAGTAGACATTTTCTACCAACTATTGTGATTTTGTTATATAGCAGGCTATGTCCATAGCCTCGGTAGTGCACAATAGGGGCACCCAAGTACAACCTTTGGGCCTCCCTTCTTTTTTCACCATTACTAGCGCGGTGGTTCTTTGTTTGCCCTTCTACCATTGGAAGCATGAGGTCTGTGTGTGTTTTGCTTTTGGCAGGATCCAGTAGGTACCCCCGCCTAGGCTCCAGTGTGTCTGGGCAGACAGGAAGTGGGGTAGGAGTTTTCCATCCCCCTGTCCTTTGTCTGCCAGAGTGCCTGAATAGGTCCAGCTCCCACAGAGTGTCTGGCTGTCCTGATTGGACAGCGAAACACCCCTTTCTGTAAAATGCTGAGAGAGCGCAGAGAAGAAGGCGACCAGAGACGCCTGCAGACCCTTTGCAAGACTGTGAAGCGACCATTGCTGTCCTGACCCATTTTTGTCTGCGACAGAAGAGCTCCAAAGAGGGCAACTCCTTCCCTTTGGCTGGTGGGTACAACCAATCACAAGATGTACTTGGAAACGAGCCTTGTCCCCAGTTCATAGGAGCTTCCAGAGCTGCAGAACCCCAAAACCAGGAGACCTGCTGCCCATTTCGAGTGCATCATCAAGGAAAGGCTGAATCCGTCCAAATCTGTGCTGAGCCCGTAAGGACACTCCAGAGATCCGATCCAACCCGCCCAGACCCCCTCACCACAGTGTGGGACTGCAGGAAGCAAAGAAGATTGACCGGGCAATCTGTGTCTTTTGTTGGTGCTGCCTGAAAGGCACCAAAACTGCAGAGTGAACCAAGAAGTTATTGAAAGTCGTGCTACAGGTCCTCCCTCAAGACTGCTGCTTAGAGACACCATCCATTGTCCTGCCTTTTGTCACCAGACCAAGGAATTCGGAGGTCTGGTCCAGAGCTGCCACATCGCGGAGGAGCCAACACTGACACTTCATTAAAACCAAACGTACTGTGGGGAAAAAGGTATTGCTTACCTGATTCCAAGAAGTGGCTCGAGCGTTGGAGTGCACATAGAGGTGTCCAGGGTAACCTCTGACCCAAGCTGCTGCTTGTGTCCCCTTCTCAAGTCTGTTTTTAGGTCTCCTTTGTTAGTTGCTTTCTTTAAATAACTTTAGACACTGGAAGAAATCCGTAGGAACACTTCATTATTCACTGTTTGTGAAGACTTCAAGCCCTCTCTGAACTGCCTTTAGCTAGGGTTGCATTTTTGTACATAAAAGACTTGCCAGGCAAAGAAACTGTCTCTAGAACCTTGAACTAAGCTCATGTTGCACTAACCAATTATTTTCCTCCCTTTAAGTGACTTTCCTCTGTGTTTTCAGGCAAAATGCTTTACCGGATGACATGTTGAAAACCTCACGAGTGTGCAAATATGATCTTGTCTTTTCCCTTTCTAACGTTGCTACAAATGTAACCGCAAACAAACACAAAAGTGAAAGTGCCCTTTGACGTGTATTATCTAGTATTACTAAGTGTTTTACCGTAAACGTCTGCAAGTTTTTAAAGTGATTCTGCTGTAAATATAACACATACCCTTTATATGACTATATGTGTAAGTGTGTCCTTTGTTGTGCCTAAGATTCAGAGTACTTACCTGCAGCTCACATCTTCCTCTTAAGATAAGCCTGACTGCTCTGCCACGCTGCCAAGGTTCTGAGCTAGTGCAGACTGATACTAAGAGTTGGAGATCTCAAAACCACCGGGATATCTTACTAAAGTCTTACTGCCATTAGGACTTTAGGAAAACTCCCCTAACAGGAACTTAAGCCGAAGACCCCTCGAGATCCTTTGAGATTTCGACACAATGAGAAAACGTCGAAGACTCTTTCGATTCGAGGGCTCCGTTGAAGACAAGATTGATGGAAAAAAGTTGTTGAACGAAGGACGCCTTTAGCGGCGACGCCATCAGCGACAAATTCATCAACTCAGTTCATGTCGAAATCGACACCTTTGGCGAAACCCTCGACACCTTTACCGTCTTAGCCTAAGGAAATTCAGAAATCTTACAAATCTCTACCAAAGAAAGATTTCTTTAAGTCTTTATCTTCAATTTATGAGGATTACGAATCCTCAGACCACGATACTCCACCATTTGGATTGGATTTGGCAACACCTAATGTCCGAGAAAGCCTTGTTTCAGAAGAATCCAGGCTAAAGGATTTATATGAAAATTTGCAATAAGCTAGTGGGGTTGACACTTCACATGAGATGGAATTTGGCAAGCCAGACCCAGCAGACCATGCTGATGTCTCTTATAGGCACCTTATGACTAGAGTAATTGACTTTCTGGGATGTAGCAGACTTGCTCCACCGTTTGAGCAAGACGACCTAACAGATATTCTGGATAAAGGTCCACAAAAAGATCCCATACTTCTTTTTCGTGTAGCCCTCCAGAAACGGGTTATGGCAAATTGGGAGGTTCCTGAGTCGAGCCCAGCAGTGAATAAAACCCTCACCAAGAAATACAGGCCATCTAGAAGCAACCCTAGCTATCTGTCAAAATGCTCAACGCCTGAAATCTATTTTTCTGGCAGCGATATCTACCTCGTAACAGGCTTGATGCTTGGGCAAGATACGTATTTTCTGTCTGAAGCATGGCGCTCAAGTCTGCAAATGCCACCTGCGCTTTAGCAAAATACACATTCACCCTGTGGGACTGTGTAGCTATGGCGGCTGACCGTATTCCCGAAGGGGAAGAGAGGGACGTCTTCCTGAGCATTGTAAGAGACTGCAAGGAGGCTATGTGCGAGTCTCTACAATCAGGATTGGACTCAGCTGACAGCATCTTCAGAGTCATGGCGGCAAGCACAGTAATTCGCAGATTTGCGTGGTTGAGAGCCAGGTTTTGCACTGGACGTGCAGTCCAGGCTCCTCAACATGCCCTTTGATGGCACACAGCTGTTTGGGAACAAAGCTGACAAAAGTTTAGAGAAGCTGCAGACCTCAAAGGCAGCGTCCAAATCCCTTGGAGCCGCAGTCACACAGCTACAACCCTCTCATTCCAGTGGATCATCTTGGAGAGGTAAGTCCTTTCGCTTCTACTCCTCACTTGGAAGGGTGATAGGACTGGCGAGTCAAAGGCAACAGAGAAGATTCCCTCATGGTGGACAAGGGAGAGGTGCAAAGCCGCCCAAGCAACGGCTATTTTACCATCAGCCGCTGCATCAGCCGCCTCAAAACCTTTGAGGCCTTAACACACAAGACCCTGGTGGGAGGCAGATGCTCACTGCATCTGCAAGAATGGCGAGGCATTACTTGAGATGCATGGGCGTTGGAAACAGTAGCCCAGGTTACTGTCTCCCCTTTCTAAAGAGGCCTGGGCACCATCCACCGGAGGGCCACTCTTTCACAGTTCCAGACCCTTTCGTTGTGCAGGAAATGTTGAGCCTGCTAGAGAAAGTTGCTATAGAACCAGTACCTGTGACCGAGAGGAACAAAGGGTGGCACTCTCCCTGTGTCACGCTCACCTGGTCTCCACGGGGGCGCAGCACGTAGTCGTATGACCGATATTTGTACTGGCATAGTTTTGATGGTATGATGGTGTCCTCTCCCCTGTTATCTCCTCAGGAGGCGTTAGCCTGCAATGTTGAAACAAGATGTTAGCTAATGAGTGGGTTGGGTTGGTCCCGCTTCCTGTAACCTCCTGATGCCGACTCCTCTCCTGCTCACCTTTGAGTTTGGTGAGGTAGGCTCTCCGTCCTGCTTGACCTTCAGCAGGGGCGCAGTAGGCTCAGTTTTTCTCTGGGTACAGTTACTTCACTGTTCCTGAGTGTCTGTTGTTGTGTTTCGGGAATGCTTGGATTAATCAGATAAGTCTCTATCCCAATGACAGCTTGGTATAGATGCTCAAAGTCTTATTGTTCCAAGGTTTAAACGTGTTTTGTCTTTCTTGCAGATGCGGTCTCGTACGGAAGGTTAGAAGAAGAATTGACTCTTAGGATGCTGAACTGGTTGTCTCCAGGTGAGTATGAGCGCGGATGAGTGGCGCTGGATGGCTTAACAATTGTTCGTTTTTGTATTGTGTGCGACTAACCTGCTGTTTTCTGTTCCCTTTTTGCAGGCGACGCGCAGCCCCAAGATGAAGAATGGAAGAACCACTCTGAAGTAACCCGGAGGAATGCAGAATCCCGGGTGAGTATTGGATGCCTGCGCAGAAGTCCTTTTCCAACGGGAGCGGCGGTCGGAAGACCAGCTGGAGATGGAACCGATGGACGGAATTGCAGATAAGGCCTTTGTCGCTGTAGTAACACCTGTTCTCCTTTTCTTCTTCCAGGCACCGATGGATGGAAATCTCAGCCGGGCGTGGCAGTAGAAACTCGAGGACAGAGCAGACACGGTGAGCGTTACGCTGCAGGAGTGTAGAATAAAGCGAAGCGTGTTCTGCCTGCAGGGTGTGGCTTAAATAGCCTTGCAAGTAGTTCCAGGTAAAGTAGTCCCTTTACCACACCCTCTCTGTCAGGAAAAGTAGTCCCTCTGCCACACCGTGGATATACAGAAGGCTCAGCCTCACTAGGCAGATTAAGTAGTTCCATAAATTCAGCACATTTCATGAGCATGGCGCCAGGACTGAGTCCATGTGGCTCTGGGGCACTTCCTTGGGGCCTGACAAGTCCTTCTGGGTGACGGGGACTGGGTTGGGGCCCAACAGCTCCAGGGGTTTCGGAGCACGCACCATGACACCCTGTTTCCTAATCCCCAAGAAGGACAAAGGATTGAGACCGATTTTGTACTTGAGGCGCTTGAACAAGTTCCTCAGGAAGGACATGTTCAAAATGGTCACACTTTCTCAGATCCTTCAGCCCTCCAGCTCCAGGATTGAATGATGTCATTGGACCTTCAGGACGCTTACTTTCATGTTCCGATCCATCATGAGCACAGAAAGTACCTGAGGTTCGTAGTTGGCAATTCTCATTATCGGTTTTCAGTTCTGCCATCCTGCCATGACCTCCGCCCCAAGGGTTTTCACCAAGTTAATGGTGGCGGTGGCAGCGAGTGTCTGGAGAGGAGGGATTCACATCTACCCCCACCTCGACCATTGGCTGATCAGGGCTTGTTCTCCCGAACAGGCCCTGGAACATCTCAGCATAACCGGCCATTCTCTCCACATACTGGGCTTCTCCCTCAAATACAAGAAGTCCAACATGATACCATCACAAAGACTCCAATTCATCGGAGCGGTCCTGGATGCATCCTTGGGAAACGACTTGCCACCTGAGGTGAGAGCTCAACACATTCTGCAGATGGACACCAAATTCCCAGCGTCTTCCGGCCTTTGACTTTGAGTTTGCTTGGCCTCCTGCATCTGGCATTTTCCCGGTGCCAGAGGCTCGCCTGAGAATGAGATCCATTCAATGTGCCCTCAGGACGCAGTGGTCTCAATTCTCAGGCAAGATCTCATACCTAGATCAGGTTCCAAACAGGGTTGCACACGATCTTCTGTGGTGGTCCTGCAAGGGCAATATTGTGAAGGGAGAACCTTTTTGGCAACCATGGCCGGAGATGATGGTAGTTACAGGTGCCTCACTCACAGGGTCGGGAGCTCATGCCAACGATTTGATAGTCAACCATCATTGGTCTCCATCAGAGTCCAAACTAGACATCAACCTTGACTTGGGCTGAAGGCCTTTTATAATACATGTTACTAATCTTGTTTGCACACCTTATTTGGTACAGAGTTTTCAAAGAATGTTTTACATATTGAATTTTCTACTTCTCCGAAGGAAAATATTTGCAATAGTTTACACAAAACTAATATGACTATTATCCTATTAGCTGATGCATGTTTCACAGTGGTGTAGCTATAGTTTATCACTACTGATATGAGCGTCTTCAGGGCTTGTACAAATTACAAAATCTTCACCAGTTGATCACAATATAGGCAAAATGTTTCTAATGTTTTTTTTAACCACACGACTTTCAATTAATTTGTCTCCAACCCTTTTAAGTTTTGAATTTCATTATGGTTTCCCAATTATAAAATATTTGAGTGTCTCCTCTGCCAATAGATCCTTTGCAGTGTTCACAAACTTAAATATTCCTGTTGTAATCCTTCTTATGGCTGACTTGTTCTCTTGTTAGATGGTTGAGAGCGAACTAACAAGCTCTCACCTCTCCACATGTACACAGTGTAATGAAAAGGATGTATTGGCAGAGGAGACTCTCAAATACGTTTTTATCAGCCCATGTTTTCTGTATCAATGGACAGGCCTTCTACGAGGTAAGGTTTGCCTAGTGACTAGTCCTAGTCCTTAAATACCCTCTGCAATGCTAGAAATTCAATGCAACAACCGTTTCAAATAAAGGACATAAGATCACATTCCTGAAAGCGAGATTTGGTACAGCAATGGGGGTAGGGTCTCAAACAATTATAAACACCTCTGTAAAATATTATTTTAGAGGCTACTAGGACAAAGTACAACATTTCTTGTTTCTTCCAAGATTGAAGATCCCCTCTAACCAAACTAAATAGACATTTTCAGAGTCCTTGAAATGCTTTGACATCTGATTTTATCTTTTGGACCAACTAAACTGGGATAAGCCCTCTAAACGAGATTGTAGATTTACAGGAAGGTTCAGATTAAGGGCTTCACTTTTGTCAAAATCATGAGTTATTGTGTTCCTCCAGGTCTTTTAGTCTTCACTTCCCATGATCCCTATACTATATAGTTGGTGGTGAGGGGTCATGAGTTGTCGTCCAGCATATCTGGAGGGCAGCAGTGACAGTATGTCATCTGAAAAGTTTTTCTTTTTTTTTTGTCAGACCTTCATAGTGAATACCCCAGATGAAATATTGGACTCTAATCTTAACTGCAAGGGATTCCACTGACAATGTGAACAGCAGAAACAACAAACATTCCTGGAAGGTTCTTCTTGTCAACGTTCGTCTCCCAGGCAAGCTTATACAATGCAAAGAATGCATTAATAAATTGTTCACTGTCCTTTAATTGCACTTGGCAGGATTTTATATGGCCCGTTCTTACTGATTGACCTGTGTATTTTAAAGAGCCCTTTTCGGGGAGCCATGTATGTATCCTGACCATGAATTGAATTACATACGTTAAAAAGAAGAAAATTCCTTAACGGCTAAGAATGGTAGGACTAAATGTTCTGTGGGCAATGTCCATCAAATCCATCATTCTCTGTGTATTGCCGGAGGCCGGCCTATCTCCCACAAAGACAGCCTTTTAAATTCCAGTCATTGATTGAATGGTAAAATCAAGACTGTTGGCTAGGGTCTTAGCATATAGCTTAACTTCAATAATGCGCAATGCTCTAGGGTGATGGGAAGAACAGTGTCATGTCTTTTCCCTCATTGGGCATATTTGTAAACTTTTCCTTGCCATAGTGTTTGGAGAAATTCATTCCTACTACATGTAATTACATAGGTTGCATAAAGGATTTCAGAGTTTTCTTTTGGTAAAGGATTTACAAAAAAAAGGTTCAAAAGCCATCTAGACCTAGTTTTGGAAGCATTTCTCCTTCCCTTAGTGTTAGGGAAAATTCCTTCCTTCCACATAGGTGGGAAAAGATTTTCTATTCATGTTTTTTTCGGAAATGTCTTTCCATACATTAAATAAAACACATCAAGTAATACAATCATATGTAAACATTAAACTCCCACATATAATAAAAATGCATACTTTGATCATGTACTATAAATTAATGATAAAATCCACTCAGCTAATAATAATCTGATGGAAACAAAAGGCTGATCAACTGTAATAAAACCCTTTAATTTTGTAAGAACATAATCATAGTTCAACTTCACACAACTATAAAGTAAAATTTCATTGCAATTTGTTCACAGCGGTTATGGAACGCAACTTCAAGATGTTGCATGACTGGCATAGGGACCCACTTAAGCTTTCTAAAATGTATCATGGCGATTTCCTGTTGGGTCCCAGGGCATGTGGACAAAAAGGTTCCAGATTCCACATGTGGTGGTACTGCTCCAGGATCCAGGTTTATTGGGGAAACCTCTTTAGCTGGATAAAGTGACAACTGGGGAACAGCTAACAATGGACACTCTTCAAATGTTATTAGGGGTTGCATCAGCCAGCAGGGAGGACCTCTGATTCCCTAGGATGTGGGAGGGAATGTACAGAGTGGGGAGACTGGCAGTGGCCCAGGGGTGGATGGCCCTGGAAACTCCGGGGAGATCTGACTGGGAACATAAACTTAGGAACATGTTTTCAATAGAGAAACTGACAGCACTGGTTAATGACCATATAGAATTGTTCCAGGAGGACTGGGGCCAGCTGATAAGAAAGTGGGGCTATGACAATCCATAGGTTGAGGAATGTAAACAATTTGCTAGAGAGTTGGTTGCTTCAGAGAAAGGCAGACCCAAAAGGAGAAGTTGGGCGTCAATGCCCTGTGGCTCAGAACGAATATATATTGAGGGGCTGGGGGGGTTTTTACCCTGTGGTGTGAGCTGATGATGAGTGGTCGAACTAACACCAGGGTCCTCTGGCATGACTAGGCAAAGGGGATGTAGCGAATGAGCACAGAAACAAGTAGCCGATTAACTTGGTCTGTATATTATGGATAACTATGTAATCATAAGAGTGACGTTGTAGTAACATTTGAAAACTTAAGGGTGGGGAAAACTTTTATTTTTTGTGCTTTGTTGTGCAGTATATTTTAAGGTCTTGTGACAGTAACAAAACCTTAATAAAAATGTAAGTTTAAAAAAAAGTATTGCTTGCTGCAAATATAATTGGAGACCAGACAACCAATGGGGATTCGTCACCTAGCAAAAAACAAACTGCTGGTCTACATTGGTAAAAACCACAGTCTCATTAACACGCAGTCGATGTTCGGGTCCGAACAGTTGTGTAAATGGGACAAAAAAACAAAGTAAGGAAGATCCTCACAGCTAGCAGGACAATCTCTTGTTATTACTTCACTCCTCCATTTGAGGGGACTGCTCTCAATGGAATGCAGTTGAATCTTGTTCAAGTTATATCAAATGCGTAACCAGTGATGGAGGTTCCAGGTACCACATGACAATTTCAAGGTGTGCTTTAAAATTGGGGGCCGATCTTGGAAGGCCCAACAGTTCTTTTTTATTTTTTTTATATTGGTTTTAAATTATTTTTATTATTTTTGTATTAAAATAAAAGAATTCTGACTTGTAAGACTGTGAGATTTGAGAAATCCCATATGGGAGGTACCATATAAAACTATCAATTTTTCTTTCTTTGTATACACCTTCAAAGTAATTTCCATAGGTTGTTCCTTGCACAAATTGGTAAAACGAGTGATACCACCCAGAACCGGTTTAGTTCTGGATGCCTGTCTTTAAATGGTGCATCCCCATCAGGTTTGATCAAAGGCAAACCCCCCAAATAGATGAAATCAGCCAACCTAGGTATTTCTTTTTTGTTACTCTAGGTTTTCATAACTTTGGTACATTTATTTCATTTGTAGTACCTTCATCCATGTTAAATAACTCCTCTGGTGTGTATCTAGTCCCCAACTGATGAGCGCAAGATGATAAATGCTCTGGGGAAGAAGGTAGCCATGTCCGCCGTACACGAGAGACAATTTGCTAATGATTCCGCTCTAATGGCCAGTTATAACAGAGCACAATGGGGATCAGATAGATGAGCTAGTTAAGGAGGTCCAAGAACCATTCAAAGACCAAAATATTAAAGGTTCTGCAGGAAGGCATACATTCCGCTAATACATGTATAAAGAATGCCCTTGATTCTGCTGAAACTGCGAGCAGGCTGATTGCTGAAAGGACCATCATTAAGACATGCGTGGCTGCGAGGGTCGGGGCTCTGACCTGAAACACAGGATACTCTCCTAGACATGCGAGTGGAGAAAACATTTATTTTGAGGAAACTGTAGATGAGTCTTTGAAGACGAGAATGCCAAAAAAGATTGTGAAACGATCAACTTGCTGGGTCAGATCGCAGGTAAACCCTATCAACAGAGGGGGTTTCCCACCAATCAACGTAGTTTTCACATCCAAGGTTTCCACAGGACAGCATCTTAGTCCACCTATGCAACAATTCATGCAGTTTGTTTTAATACCAAAGCCAGTATAATCCAACACCATCTGGATTCCAAAGAAATATTTGGTGGCGAAGAAGCAGTAGAAGTGCTCAAACCCCCAGAGGAGTAGCCTCTGTCGCTAAGCAGTGATGCCCTGGTTTACGCTCCCTCCATGTTACCTGGATAGGGAGTTGAAGAATCTCATATGCCCACGCATGGGAGGAGATAACGTCCGACAACTGGGTCTTGTCCACCGTAGCTCGGGGAAATATTGTGTCAAATTCATCTCAAAACATTGCAACCTACCCCTAAACAGTAGACCAATGCCTCCAGAAAACTGACAGCTTCTAGAATCTATGATCCTGGCGCTACTATCCCACATTGTGAACAGTTTTCCAATTGGTTATGCTGATTCCCCAAAACTGGGAGGTAAAAAAATCAATATCCTTATATTTGCAGATAATGCCGTTTTTACCTCCCGCGCACGTCCAGTGGTGCCTCTAAGCTTGTATGACAATTTATAAAAAGTTTTTATGGGAGAGTCCTTACTACTAATCCATCTAAAATGAAGTCCATGCTTTTTGGGGAAAAAAATGAAAAAACACGCAAACCAAACAATATCAATAGGAAATGCCCCAATAGATTAGGTAATGTCATTTGACGGTCAGGGTTTTAGATTTAGCACTATTGGAAAGTGGTATAAGCATATTGATAAAGCCACTCTTTCCAAAAGCTGCATGCCCCCGCTCTAAGTGCCGCAAAGACATTTAGCAACTACATTGTTATCCCCGCATTGGTGTCTAGAACTCAGGCTGTGGGTGCAGCCTTTATGGCACTGAATTAAGGGGCCACAGAAGTCTAGGACATTAGGTCATTATTCTACCAGCCTGAACTGGACTATTTTTGTTTCAACCCAAGTTTGCTTCAGGCCAATAGTAGATTGGTCATTAAGGATGCTTACAGCGAATGGACTCATGCTTAGGTCATACATTGCTTGACTTCTGCCATAGGTTGGAACTACTTGATGGAAAAGACATCCTTTGACTTTGAGAGTTATATTAGGAGTATAAAATCCCTTCATGCTCGTCCCTTATACATGAAAATGAGACTGAATATCCTCCCGCTATCGCCACAAACAAACTCATGGTTTAAAACAGGGAGTGATTTGTGATGGTGTCTATGAATCCCTTCAGCATTTGTTTATCTACCCTCCTGGTTATAGAAAATATTTGACTAAACAATTTGAAATACTGCATTAAGAATAATGGAGTGAGACTGCTGGCTGATGCACTAGCAATATGTAAGAGCTCTTTGTATCAGTATGCAGTGTTTGCTAAAAATTACCTATCTAGGGCATGGAGAAGGAGGAAAGCAACATTGAATATGTTAGCCTAAATTATCCAGAGGTTTTTATTATTCTATGCAACCATGAAATGTCAATTAGATGGTTTTATTGAATTCTAGGTAATTGCAAGATGTTACTCAGATGGTTTTAATGAAATCTAAGTAACTATGAAATGCCATCGGAACTATAAATTGACAGATATGAACAGTATTTTGTGAATGTATTTATTTTTATCTGTATACCGGAATAAAGTATATTTTGATTGACTACCTCATTATACCCTTATCTGGATGACCGCCTAATAAAATGGGAAAACCCAGATGTATCTTGCAGGAATGTTCAAGCCCATTTTATGTAGAATACGGTTCTCGATCAACGAGAAAAAATCCTGCATAGTCCTAAGCCAGGATAAACGATTTCTAGGGCCCATTATCAACACAGTTTGCACTAGTCTTCCCCTCCAAAGAGAGGGTTCCAAACCTACTTAGCAAGATTCTTGTTACGTTGCCAGTTGGCAGAGAAGTCAGAAAGACCATGCATCTGCTTCACATGATGGCTTCTGCATTTTCAAATTGAGATTATCTCACAGATCATTTTAAGAATAAAATCACTCACATACACCAGATCATACAAAGTAGACTAATCAACCAGACCGCGCACAATCCCCTACCTATCCCGAGACCACAGAACAGGCTGAACAGTTTCGCCCAAATGTCAAGAGAAAAACACATCAACTTGGTGGAAAAAAGCCACAAGGCAGACTCCCCAATGCACCCCTGCCCACCAGACATCTATAAATCAATCCTTACAGAGGATGCACATTCAGAATGCTACCTAAATCTCTTCAACCTATTACTCTCAACAGAGGAGAGTACCGCAAGCATTCAAATCGGCCTACATCAAACCACTGCTCAAGGATACAACGGGTGATTTGGAAGACCCCTCAAACTACAAACTGATCTCAAACATTCCCTATGCAGCCAAACTATTAGAGACCTAGGTCTACCAACAAACAATGGAACACGTAGAAAATCACCAACTTTTGGACCAGGCACAAGTTGGCTTCAGATACATGAGAGTGACAGAGACAGAACTTCTCTCTATAAGGGATGACCTAAAGACCAACTCAGACTCCAACTCAAACTCGGCACTGATACTATTCGACCTCTCTGCAGCATTCGACACAGTCAACCATAACATCCTCACTGAGAGACTGGAAGAAATGGGGAGCACCGACACAGCGCTGCTCTGGATTAAATCCTTCTTGTCTGAAAGAACAAACCGTATGGCTAAAACCATTTAAATCTGCACCGCAGGACACCACCTGTGGAGTACCACAAGGATCCTCGTTATCCCCGCTCCTCTTCAACATCTATCTGACACCACTAATCAACCTCATCAAAAGACACAGCTTCACTTGCCATAACTAAGCAGATGATACCCAAATCAACTAATACATTGGCGATAAACAAGAGAACACAATGCTGATGGACTGTCTCAAAGACCTCTACCAATGGATGAACACTTACAACCTCAAAATCCACCTGGACATCATGATTACATCCAACAAACAAGAAAGCAACCAGTACATCCCATGGCCCATAGAACTGGGAACACCACCCACACCATCCAAAGTTGTCAAAAACCTTGGAATACTAATGGACAACGAGCTAACCCTAGAACCTGCAAGTAAACACGGTAATTAAGAAATGCTTCTTCCATCTACACACAATCAAAAAGATTCTGCCATTCCCCTCCTTCACGCACAAAACACTGGCCATCATCTCCCTCATGTCCAGGATAGACTGCGCCAACAGCTTATACCTCGGAATGCCGGACTATTTAATGAGGAAACTGCAACAAATACAGAACTTAGCTGCCAGACTTCTCAAACTCTCACAAAAGGACCACATCACTCCAGCACTAAGGATGCTACATTGGCTCCCAGTTAAAAAATGAATCTCCTTCAAAGCAATCTGCAAAACACACAGATCAATCCACGGGCCTAAGAGCGGAATTCATACAAATGAAAATCCCCATCCAACAGCCGACTAGAACACTCAGAGCCAGCGACGACATCCGCTTAGAACGGAAACCATACACAAGGAATACACCTGTTGGATCAGCATTTTCTTGCTTTGCCCCCCCGTCCCCCGCACACCCCCTGCTTCTCCTCCTGAGAAATACAAACTATGAAGGACCATCTAAAATTCAGAATACCTCTAAAGACCTGGCTCTTCAGCACCGAACATGTTGAAAATGATTGAACACCCATGCATCATGAAATGAATACATAACTAAGGAGGAGTGGTGAGTAAGCCAGATCGGAGTGCAGGTAGGAAGATGGGCATCTGAATGGGAGGGGTGGTTTTAGAGACCTAGGGTGTACCCTTCCCTATAGAGGGTCAGAGGGTAAATAGGGGAGGGAGATTAGCCCGACTTAATTGAACCACTGATTGAGAGCCTAAGATCGAAACAGGGGACAGAGAGGCATCCCGATCCCACAACGGATGGACCACAGAGCACAGGGAACAAATCCCCCACCCCCCTCCACCGGAGGAACACGTGGTGGTGGTGGTGGTAATTGCTGCACACCATAATGTACTAAAGGGGAAGCCATATGGGCGGTACTTAGTCGTAACACTGGGGGTAGAAAAAGTACTGCCACTTAATAACCCTACTAAAAACCCATACCTCTGCATACACCGCAGGGATGGTAATTGCAGCACACCAGAATGTACGACAGGGGAAGGAATATGGGCCACAGTCAGAACAGCGGGGGTAGGAAAGGGTACTGCCACTAACCAACCCTACTAAAAACTCACCCTCCTGCATACAACCCTCAAACTCTGAACTAAACACAACCATACCTCTATAGCACAACAAACCGCACGCACTTCACTACACCACAACAAAACAAAACAAACCACAGATTGCCTCGCCCAACAGCACATGCCGGCTACCAACTGAAAAACACACCTACGCTCAGTGAACGGTGTTAACCGAACTGAAGCTGCCAACAGCACATCACAGCTCTTGCTCTTTTCTCCCGCTCAGCCCTACTAATTTACCCTCCTCCCCACTTGCTTTACAGATCCTCCAGAGCGCCAAGAAACGCAGTGCGCAGTATAAGAACCTTTAACATATCATAACATTGTAATTGTTGGGGGGCGTGGCTACAGAGCCATGTGAAAGGACGTGTCTCAGAGGGAGCTCCTGATGATCCTGGATGCCACGGACAAAAACGTGCAAGAAATGTTGTAATCGGTGCTAGCAAAGGAGGAGCAGCTGTGTGAAGACCCACCGCACACGGTCGGAATGGATTGGAAGGACTGAGGCCGGCACGCAGGAATTCGGAACAGAAAACAGCATCCCGTGTCTCGCCGAAACAGAAAACAAAATGGTGGTCCGCCCGGAACAAAGGAACAGATAGGGGTCGGAGAGGTCCGCAACACGCTCGCCGCCGGTGTGGATGCCGGCACCGTCAGCTGTGCATGACCCGATAAATACAGGAAGAAATGCACGGCCGGATGGGAGAACCGGCACGCAAGGTATGCTGAGCGAACCCCAGGGCGAACAAAGAAACCTGCAGCAGAGCACCGCGTGGAGTCGGGAAGTGCCCCCTGGGTGAAGACGGCTCGTAACATGAGCGGGCTGTGACCATGGATATTGAGATCTGCCGGCGCCCTGTATGAAAGATGCGAGGGAGGCCGCGCATGCTGGGATAGATACACTGTCGCAAGCGCCTGCGGGACTCAGCCGGTGGACTCATCACGAGTGAAGACCTACGAGGAGCAGCAACATTGTGGCCACGAACTGATGAGGACGTGCTGGGTAGGGCTGAGCCCCAGGAGTGCCGGAAGGTCTCCACCGAAGCACACACGAACATTGTGTGCACCCGAACTAAGTAAGGAGAAAGTTTTATAGCAGAGGCGTGGGGGTGGCCGTGCGAACAGCAGATGAAGGGTGCTCTGCAGAGAGCGAAGTGAAGCGGTGTTAGGGGGATGCCCTGCGCCCCTCCTTGGACATCTGCCTAAGGCTAACGAAGCAAGGGAGCCCATCTGAAAACATCAGGCGCTGGCCTGAGGAAAATCCCTTGTTCATCCTCCAGGAATTGCAGAACGGCCCGTGGGGGTGCAGGATTGCCTGACTGATGAGATTTTGATATTGTACAGGCAGTGGGGTCCGGAGGGAAGGCCATGCAAATGCCACAGCATAGGGGGCCATACCACCCCCAGAGAGACATCTCCTGAATTTGCTGCAGAAGGGCACTAACACACAATCCTATCGCCCATCAGGGAATGTAATTGGCACTGCATGCGCTGGGAGACACTTGCCCCAGGAAGGTTGACAGAGGGACACGGGACACATTGCCAATTCCCATAATGAGCAGCGAACACCACGGCCTGGGAGGACCATAGAAATGAACTGCGGTATGGTCAGTGGAGAGTCGAGCTCCACGGAGGATAACAGGCCACTGTGAGCGGAGCCATGCTGGGGCACATCACTGGGCAACAGCGTTATCAAGGGTGCGGTGCACAATCCACCCGTGTAACATAGACAGACCACTAGGACCTTTACCACAGCCTCTCTGAGGCCTCATAAAGGATATTGGAACAGCCTTGAGGCGCTGGGGATTGCACCATTGGGAGCCTATTCTGCAGCACACGAAAATACTGAGATGGCGAACAAACAGACCAACGTAAAGGGTAAGCAGCCCACACTGGACG
The DNA here is from genome assembly GCF_040938575.1 of Ambystoma mexicanum. Taxonomy (NCBI): domain Eukaryota; kingdom Metazoa; phylum Chordata; class Amphibia; order Caudata; family Ambystomatidae; genus Ambystoma; species Ambystoma mexicanum. Next base: position 492,327,043 of record NC_090938.1, on the reverse strand, counting down.
AATACGCCAGGACACCGACTGGCCCGGACGGAGCCAGGAGTAAAGACAAAACCCCGGCAGGAGGAATGGCGGCGGTGGGCACGAAACGGGAGGTCCTTGTGGCGATCGCGGATTTGAAGGCGGCCTGGGAGGCCAAGCTCCAATTAGCTGTGACGGAATTGAAGACGGCAATGGAGCTCCAGGTTGGGGCGGTACAGGAAGACGTGAACCTCCTCAGGCAGGATGTTAGGACTCGGGTGGAGTGCACAGAGACTCTGGAGAAAGAGATGGGCCCTACTGCGGCAGACTGCGCTGCGCACAAACAAGAGCTCCATGCCCTGGTGCAACGTGTGGGCAATTTGGAAAGTAGGGCAGAGGAGGCGGAAGGACGTGCCCGGAGGAACAATATTCGCATTGTAGGACTGCCAGAAGGAGCCGAGGGACACAACCCGACGGAATTCGTGGAAACTATGCTGCTGCAGGAGATCGACGGGGGAACCCTGACTCAGGGATTTGCAGTGGAGAGAGCGCACAGGGCCCTAATGAGGAAGCCTCCGCCGGGAACTCCGCCCAGGCCGATGATCGCCAAGATTCTTAACTATCGGGATCGGGAGAGAATCCTTGAATACTTCCGTAAAGGTGGAACAATACAGAGTGGGGCGGCGAGCATAACTGCCTATCCGCATTATACCCTGCAGGTACAACAAAGCCGTATGAACTTTGGATCTGTCAAGAGGAGATTGCGGGAGGCTGGTTACAAGTACATGCTGCTCTACCCACCAAACTAAAAGTTTTCTATAAGAACAAGACATTGTTCTTGGACACTCCGGTGGACGCCATGGGGTGGCTAGATATGCAAAGCTGCCCTCAAGAGCCAGATATCCAGAAAGGAGATCGAGCAGGACGAGATAAGTAAAGCTGCGAATCTGGTGGGACCTAAGACTGTGGGACTTGATTATAGTCATTGATGCAGCTGGAAGGTGGGCATACGCTGGTTGATAGGAAACATGATCCGTGAGCACCGAGAATGCTGCGTGGTGAAGGAGCCTCTCAGGGCCGATCTTTATATCCCCATTTAGAGTGTAGTTTGGTCACTGATAGTGCGGTGACACCCTGCCGGGTTCTCACTTTGGGCTTCCAAGGGGAAGGGCTGTGGGGTGTTTGGGGTGTATATAGTTATGGGGAGTTTTAGTCTGAACATGAGCCTATATAGCATAATTGGATGGTTGAATTTGTGTCGCGCAGGAAGGTGGGATCTGCTGGAGGTAGATAAGGGGGACGGTATCAAGCCATGGGGGATCTTAAAATAATCACATGGAATGTCAGGGGACTGAATAGCTACTTGAAAAGGAACAAGGTCATGCTACATTTGAAAAGGCAAAGGATAGATATCGCGCTGCTGCAGGAAACACATCTGACACGGGAAAAGATGGAGCTGATTGTCAAGAAATGGAAAGAGGTGGTGGTAGGCTCAACATACTCTGCGTATGCCAGGGGAGTACTAATCTGGGTGGCGCCGCATGTTCCGTTCCACCCATTGCAGGAGGTGGCAGAGACGGATGGGAGGATGGTCATGCTGAGAGGGTTGGTGGAGAATAAGGAAATAAGCATTGTAAATACATATGCCCCCAATCGGGATACAGAAGCATATTTCAGGACTCTGAGTGCCAACCTCGGTATATGTATGGGCAGTGCAGTGATTTGGGGTGGTGATTTTAACTGTGTACTAAATCCTAACGTAGACAGATCGGATGGTAAGATTGATAGACCTTCCCCAGCGGCGAAAGCACTACAGACACTGCTAGACGACTTTCGTCTGGTGGATATGTGGAGAACTAGATACCCCCAAGACAGACAATACTCAGATTACTCTGCCCCTCAAAAGCTACATACGAGGCCGGACTACGTCCTGGCCACGTCGGATGTAATAGCAGAGGTTACTCAGGTAGAATATAAGGCGAGGGTCCTCTCAGATCACTCGCCATTGGTCCTGGGTTGGCAGTATCGCCCCCCGAGGGCACGGACCCCGACGTGGCGCCTTCGTGCTGAGGCGCTCAAGGATCCAGTCTTTAGAGAAGATATAAGGGAGGAGATTGCCAATTACTTTGAGGAGAACACGGGTAGCGTTGACTCGGCAAGTACATTATGGGAAGCCTTTAAGGTAGTGATGCGAGGGGCTGCCATATCAAAAGCAAAGGGCCTGCAGGGTGGGGTTCTAGCTGACCTACGACGGACGGAAGAGGAACTGGAGGGAGTATTAAAGGGCGCATGTGAAAATATGGAGTGGGTACTTGGGCTGCAGCAGCAATGTGCGGAACACTGGGAGAGGCTCTGCAACCTTAACTATAAAAAGTACATTGAGAGACAGCATGCGGTAGGGGACAAAACAGGATGGTTGTTAGCGTGGCTATACAAGAGCGAGGCTCCCAGATCCCCGATTAGAACGATAATGTGACAAGATGGTAGCGTAGTGGACACCCAAGAGGGTGCCAACGAGGAGTTCGCAGAATATTATAAAGTGTTGCACGCAGACAAAATGGGAGGTAGCCGAGAGGAAATTATGGGAACGTTAGAAGACATAGGACTACCCATGATAAGTGAGGAGGAAAGGGAGGAGCTAGATGCACTGGAGGAGTTAGAAGAAGTGGTGAGGCAGTTACCTACCTGCAAGACCCAAGGGGCGGATGGACTCCCGAGTGAATTTTATAAGTCATACAGGGAGGAAGTGCTCCCCCCGATGTTAGAAATGCTCAATGAAGCGTTTGAGGTGGGACGGTTGCCGGAATCACTTAGAGAGGTGGTCATAATACCGCTTCCCAAGCCTAATAAACCTGCACACAGTTGAATCAGGACAGCAAGATATTGACGGCTGTCCTGGCAAACAGATTGCAGAGAGTGATTAGCAAGCTAATACACCCTGACCAGACGAGCTATGTCCCGAATAGGAATATAACTCATAATCATAGGCGACTCAGACGGGTTGTTGAATGGGGAAATACGGCTGAGGGCGAAATGGCGATCGTGTCCTTAGATGCGGTCAAAGCTTTCGACTCGGTCAAGTGGCCGTGGTTGCTGGCGGCCTTGGAGAAGTATGGTATGGGGCCCAGTTATATGAGGTGGATGAAGATGCTACATAGTGAGCCACTGGCCAGAGTTAGAACGGGATCAGTAATATCTGAGAGGTGGCAACTTAGTAGAGGCACTAGGCAGGGTGCCCTTGGTCCCCGATGCTCTATATATTAGCCCTCGAGCCCCTTGCAATATATCTCAGACAGCAATATGAAACGATAGGTATTGAAGTAGGGGGAGAACGACATCTGATCTCCTTATACGCAGATGACCTGTTGCTATACTTAAAGTATCCAGAGGAAAATCTCCAGTACATACTGGAGGTGATGGCGAGGTATGCAGGGCTGTCTGGGATAGCGGTAAATCCCCATAAATCTAGTATGTTTCCGCTAGGTGACTATAAGGGAACCGCGGAGAGACAGTTACCAGTGTTACAAATACCATGGGAGGTTAGTTCTTTCCGGTATCTTGGGATAGATGTGTACCATGCGGTGGAGGAGGAGCACAAGCATAACACCGAGGTGGCACTCAAGAAAATCGAGAAGTGTATGCTATTTTGGGTTAAGTTGCCCTTAGCAATGATGGGACAGGGTGCAATGTTAAAAATGGTGGTCCTGCCTAGGCTTCTGCATTATTTTAGCAATATTCCATACATGATACCTAAGAAGTTCTTTGCCAAACTCAACAGTATGTGTAGGGATTTCTTGTGGCACGGTACCCGGAACAGAGTGGCGCTGTGGAAGCTGCAGAACTTTTATGAAAAAGGGGGGATAAAACTGCCCAATTTTGAGGTGTATTACATAGCAAGTCAGCTGCAATATGTGACTCAGTGGCTTTCAGATGAGGCGACCCCTGAATCTTGGCTATTTGGACATGACTGTACCCCATTTTACTTGAGAGAGATGATCTGGCTGCCCAAGTCCGAAATGAGTGAGCGCCCCCGGATGATGATGCTCGGGTGGCAGATGTGGCGTCGGGCATGCCGGATGATGGAGAACCCATTTCCATGCTCCCCGCAGGTACCGCTAGTCGCGTTGACAGGGGAAGATGAGAAGTTAAGGGCGATAATCAGGACCCATTGGGAATCGGTGGGGCTAATAACGTTAGGAGATGTCTGGCAGGTGGGGGCCATTTTGGACTTTGAGGCCCTAGAAGGGGAAACAGGATTGCATGCGGGCCAGTTCATCACATACCACAGAATTGTGCAGAAAATCCGGGAAACGTGGCCTGAAACAGTATTGGAAGAAGAACCAGATGCCAGTATAGAGTCAATATATGATATATCGGATGGGGGACATGAGATTTCTAGGTTGTATGAGATGGTGATGTCTAAGGTTGGGAAGGACTTGATGCAATTGAGACTAGATTGGGAGGCGGAAGTGGGAACCCCGATAGAGGATAGGATGCGAGAACGGGCACTAGGATACCATAAGAAGGTGTCAAGGAATGCCAGACTAAAACAAATACAACTATATATAACGCACAGAGCATATATGACGCCTATGAGTATATCCAAGTTTGATAACGCTGGGCGACAAGCATGTCCCAAATGTGGCGAGGAGAATGCTGATATGACACATATGTTTTGGTCATGCCCAGTAATTGAGCGTTTCTGGGGAGAAGTGGCACAAAAGCTAGCCGAGAAGGGGGTCACGTTAGTTATAGATACGACCTGGGCCTGCTTGCTGGGAGGGTTCCCCAGATCATCAAAACTTAAGCATGTCGGTAAACTGAAAGATCTGGCATATGTGCTGGCTAAACGAAGGATTGCCACGGGATGGAAGACTTGTCACAGGCCGCGGGTGGAGGTGTGGTGAAGGGAGTTGCAGAAATGGGCAGAGGCGGAAACAGTGGTATGGCAAGATTCGAACACTGTAGGGGGGGAGGAGGAGACAGGGACCCTGATGGCATGGAAATCATTAATAGCGGAATTGTTTGGAACAATACAAGAGTGGTCAGAATCTATAGGAAGCGAGACCCCGCCGCGTGCGGCGGACACAGAGAACGATGAACAGACAGGCTCATGAAGGGGGGTTAGAGGGGGGGAAGCAGTGACCAAGATTAAATAACTGATATAATTATTTGTATGTGAAATGCACTGTGTGTTTGGTTGTATTGTTGTTTTGTTTGATTAAAATTAATAAAATTGTTTTAAAAAAAAAAAACATTTTAATTGTTCCACATGCCAGACTAAATATGCGCCCAGTACAACAATGGTTAGCAAATCGGTGGTCTCCAGCAGAGATGGGATTGGGACGATCTAGTGAAAGTTTCACACACAATGGTATCAGCTCTTAGATGGTCGACAAAATAGAACATGGTAAAAGGAAAACCTTTCGTCATCCCGGCAAATCACCTATCCATTACAGCAGGTGCATCTCTCACGAGAGTGCGTGGCAAGTAGAAGAGGATCAGTGGCCTGCACAGACTGGAACACAACCCTGACCCGCCTACCTACTCCCGTTGTGCAGCCACCATCCAGGTCCTCCCGGGATGCCTCGAGAGTCTAGAACATCAGCTAGTTGCCTGTCATGGGGAGGGTGGGGGGAGAATGTCAGTCCAGAAGCACCCAAGAACCTGGGGACTGGACCTACCCCAAGGATCAGTCCACAGTACCTAAACTCAACAAAGGGGACTTCACCCGGCCACATCACCTGGGTCCCACACTCTGGGGTGGTTGTAGGAGCAGATCCATGCTAGAGCATGTTTTCAGCCGTTGGCACTCGCCGGGGTCTCAGGGTCTCATCTAGTCCTAAGTCATCTGTAAATGATGGTCCCAGGACCAAGCGGCAATCCAAGGTGACCAAGCCCAGCAGCCCAACACGAGAGGCCCAGTCACTGCAGGGACATAGCAGCTGTTGATAGCTCTGTACCGCTCTCAGTGGCCCGTGTCATCCTCTCCCAATCACCAGTCGGAGCCACGGGGGCTGGCTGAGCAACGGATCTCGTGGTGACCCAGGCCCAGGGATCTGGGAGCCTGCAGGTTAGTCCATCAGCTCCGTTGCAGGGCATTCTTAGGCAGCGGGCCAGAATCTGTGGGCTTGGCCCCCCACCTAGACCGGTTGTGGGGGGGGGTCAGGATACACTGACTCTGTGGACCAGCCCACGCTCCTACTCGGTGCGCCAGGCTCCTCACATGAGCTGCTCCGTCCACGGGTGTTCCAAGGGTGAGCGGGCGCGCTCCTCAGCACCACCACTCGGGCACCAGGCGAGGCGCCGTTGCTGCCCTCATTGATGTCTTGCGGCAGGATGCAGGATGTCCCTGTCTGTGGGGGTCAGGTATTGCTGTGCACGGGCAGCTCCTCCAGGGCTCAGAGCGTTTTAGCAGGCCGACACCTCGTTAGGCAGGTGTGCATTTCAAGGCAGCAGTCCGATTGCAGTCCCCAAACCACAGTGTTTTGTGGCTCCACATATCCGATCACCCCACGCCAAGTCTGGATCAGTGTGGAACCCTGAAGAGCAGGATATTTTATCAGGATTTATTGGCCTCTGTCTGAGCTATCTCAGGCAGCCACCATTTACCAGCTGCCCAATGGTGCCCCACCCGATCCCCCGCAGCAGATGCATCTCTAACAGCTCGGGGTGCTCATTGCCTACAATTCACAGCTCAAGCATCATGATTACTGCCTCTAACAAACCAGCATATAACTGTACTGGAGCTTCTAGCAGTGCCCATGACTCTGCACTCTTTCCAAAAATATCTAAAAGTGAAAACACTTCTAGTAACAACACAGTCCAACAGCCATTTTTTCCATCAATAACCAGGGTGGAACACACTCCCAACAGTTGTCCAAACTCACACAAATGATCTGGAGTTGGTGTCTTCAAAGGTCTATACACTTCCAAGCTCAACATGTTCATATTTTCTCTTAATTGGGTCAACCAGCAATAGACTTTATCACAACAGCAGAAAATGCAAAAATACCCAAATCACACCTCCAGGTACCCACACAGGGGTTCCCTGGGGAACGTACTATGGATCATTTGGTCAGGGATATTTGTTTACACTTACCCCCTCCCACCTGACAGGCCTTTTAGCAAAGTGGTCAACAAAATTCCCCAATAACATTTGACACTAATTCTCATTGCACCAATGTGGGCACGTTAATGTTAGACAGACACCTGTGCAGTTCCCTTAGGGACCACTGCAAAAGGCTTAGGACTACAGGTGTTGGCAGTAAATCCAATTGGTAGCAGTCTGTACCACCCAGATTTACCTGGTAGCTGTGGCTGAGCAGCCAGACTTCTCCCAAGAAGAGTTAGACAGTATATAGAGTATACAACATAGGTACAAGGATACAGTAGCACAAGCAAACACTGACCAGAGCTTGGGTATAAAAGTATATAATTATTTATTTAAAAACACACTTGTAAAATACACTAACACTAATATGGCAAGCAAGTTCAAACACAGTCACTATCAATATATATACATCCCTGATTACTTATTGAACAAGTCTTAGTTAAAACACCACTTATTTGCAGACAGAGGTGAGCGCTCAACCTAAGATGGCACTCCAATAAGGTAGCTAAAAAGGGAGGGAAAAGGCAGGATTAGGAAAGCACACGGTACCAACACTTTTAAAAGAACCACAGCAAGTCATGAACGGCAGAGTCTACTGTAGAGCAAGAAAGTTCATAGGCCATGCCCACTCTTGGAGAGAGCCAGGCGGAATGTGTCCAAGATCACACAGTTGAATTATACTTTAAACGTCTTTGCAGATAGTTAAATAAGAGTTTGATCAGTTCAGAGAAAGTTAGTTAACAGGTCCCAGGTCACCCCAGGATAGAGAGTCAAGGATTTACGGAACACCTTGAACAGTCTGTTGCAAGAGGGACCAGGCGGGACACAGTACCTGAAATGGTGAGAAAGCTCCAGCGGGGGCAGTTGTTCCTGGCAGCGGGTGCAAGTCGGTGCTTCGTCCAGGGGAAGAGAAGATCTCGACGTGGAGGAAAGCTCGAGGTCGTTGCACTGCCAGGGAAGAAACCAGCCGCGGAGTTTCCCGGTTAAAAGGTACTACCCTTTTATTTGGGGTAGTGGTGAAGCGTGGCTATCCGTCCGCTGGGGTGCTTGGCACGGGCGATTCAACCACGAGACGATCCAGGAGGGCGAAAAGAGGGCAAACTGGTTATCCCCACCCGTTCAGAGGAAGAAGACTCTCCGGGATGAAGATCTTCTCTGTCGTCAGGAAGTGGTGAGGTGGTTCAGCAGTGCTCTACCGGTGGTGTCAATGTTGCTGGTAGGCTCAGCTTCTCCCTCTTCGGATTCTTTGGTCCTGTGGCGACATCTGAAGTTCCAGTCCCCAAAGCCCTGCTTTTATGCAGAAAACCCCCATTCATCAGTCCTAGCTGTCACTCAAACATGCTAAGTGGTGAGCCGGGCGGCTCACCACTGGGCCAATCACACAAGAGTGCGACTTGAGTGGCAGAGGCAACTCGGTCCAGGGTGCCTAAACCCCCTCCCCTACATCCTGTAGACCCAGACAGAGTGGCACCACTTTTGGTGGCTTCTGTGCAGAAGCTCGCCAAAAGTGGAACAAAGGGCTCGACTTGGGTTGGACTTACAGAGGCGAACACAAACACCATTTTAAAACCGAGTCCTGGCAAAAAGACCCAACCGGGGAATAAATATTAAATAAATAACCCGGCGGTATCTTTAACATTGCACCAAAAAAGTGGTGCGTTTAAAATGAATGGGAAAATCCCATAGGAAATATTCTGGTCACCAGCCAGAAACTCGACGAGGGGGGACTGCACAGTGCCCCCTCGAAAAAAAAGACCCAGGGGCAATCTAATTACCCCTACCAGTACTTCCACAATATGATGGTTTGTACTGGTTCTGTTCACAATTTAAGACTAGTAATGTCGACGGTGACTTTACATGCCCTGGGAGCCAGAAGTCAGTCCCAGGGTATGGAGTCTATGTTGGGGGGTCACTATGACACCCCTGTATTACTGCACTGAGGGTGCTGCGTAACACACTTACCAAAAACACATGAAACCCTATGGAGTAAAAGACCCCATAGCCCATAAAACACATTACAAAGTCAAAGGATATCTCAAATCATGTGTAAGAGTGGGAGAAAGAGTCTCACTCTTAGCAGGAGAAAAAAATAAACCCCAACAGTTAAAGGAATGGTTCGCCCAAAAATTTCTATTGCCCAAAAAGATGGGCAATAATAAAACAAATATACTTGCGCTTTTTTTTTAAAGTTCCTATGTAAACATTTTTTTAAATACTATGCTTATTTAAAAAAATAAAAATAAATAGCACTTACCGAGATGCAGCTGCAGCTTTTCTGCCTGTAGTCTCCGGTCCTCGTCCTCCGAGTCCCAGCACCAATGAAGGAAAAGCCACCCACCGGTAGCTTTTGTTTACTACAGCTGGCTGGCTTTTCCTTCATTAGTGCCGCAAAAGCCAGCACAGGCGGGCATCCATTTCACAAAATGGATGCGCCCATGTGCTTGCTTTTGCAAATTTTGAGCTTGAATTGCTCGAAATTTTACATAGGAACTTAAAAAAAAAAGTGTGAGTATATTTGTTTTATTATTGCCCATCTTTTTGGGGTAATAAAAATTTTTGGGTGAACCATTCCTTTAAATATGGTACTCCCATCTTCTGAAGGTGTCTGTATATGCACCAATAAAATTCAAACCCGCCAAGAATCTGTTAGTGTCCGGAGCGCACCCACACCTTCATATGACTTATGTGGCAGCTTGGCTCCTGAGGTTATAGAATTCGATCACCTCAATTTCCCTGAAAGATTTATGGCGATCTTGAAATAAACACACAAATCCAATACTAGACATTTCCACTTTAATAATTCGAAGAGGTTTGTCATACAGTGTACACAATCTAATGTAAATCCTACTGATTGCATGCCATCACAAATTATTTTATACCTCCTTCATTTACTCGACTCAGTGCTGGTATTTAATTTCTTAAAGGTTCATCTTGCTGCACCGTCAGCTTACACGTCATCTCAAAACAAAGTCTCCTGGTGGAGAATTCCAGTAATTAAAGCCTTCATGGAAGGATTTAAACTATTACATCCACTGATTGCTAATCCGCCCACAGGTTGGGATCTTAACGTTGAGCTAATAAAACCCATGGGTTCACCTTTTGAACCAATGCATAAGGCATCCTTAAAAGATCTCCTTTGTGGCTTTCCTTGTAGCTATAACATCAATTCACAGTGTAAGTGAACAACAAGCGTTAATCAGTGGCAGAGCCTTTTGTCACAGTGCACAAAAGTTGCCCTAAGAACACATCCATGTTTTTTGACAAAATACAGATCAAAATATCATGCCAACCCAACAATTGAGCTTCGATCTTTCTTTCAAAACCTGCAAAATGTAGGAGAACAAGCTCTTCATACTTTAGATGTACGCAGAGTTGTCATGTCCTACCTTAATAAAACAATGCAACTGAGAAACACAGATCAGTTCTTTGTGTCCCTGGCAGTTGGAAGGTAATCCTGTCTCTAAGGTTATCGTCTGAGGGATCACAAGGTGCAACACTGTTATAGCCTCTGTAAGGGTGTGGAAGGAGGAGACTGAGATAGGTGGCATGATTGTTGCTAAAGACATTTTATTTAAATGAAAAGGAAAGGAAAAACCCTACCTGACCCGATTACTAAAATGGGTTTCCCTGCCTCAACTCAATACTAAGGAAGTGTGAAAAGTCAGGAATGAGTCTAGGACACAAGTTTGCCATGTTTTTGATTAAAGACTTTTATTGAAAATAAAAGGGGTTGGCGAAATGCCACTCTGACCCTGCTCTAAGAGGAATTTCCCTACTTAAACAAAAACTAAGGATCTGTCTGCGTCAGGATGTCAAAAATAAACCTGTCCTGTCTCCAAAGTCCTATTCTGACCCACACACTAAAACTTAACTCTAAGGTGATAAAGGAAATTGTTTTTAGCCTTGCATGGTTTGGAAAAGTGTTTATATAGGAAGAATACATGACTTAAACAAGGGTTTCTTCAAGGATAAAGTTCTTGGTTCCAGAGAATAGTTCCCTTCCCCTGGATTCTTTACTGCTTGAGGTTCTCATACACAACAGTTCTTTGGGCCTCTGTTGGACAAGTGCAACACTTTCACACAAAACTGTTTGGCTCACAATTTTGTTTTCTTTCCAGAGCAATTGTTTGGGTCCCTCTTGGCCAAGTGCTACACTTGCACAACAACTGTTTGTTTTCACAATTTTGTTTTCTTTCAAGAGCCAATTATTTGGGCCTCTCTTGGCCAAGTTGCAACACTTGTACACAAAACTGGTTGACTCTTCATTCTTGTTTAGCATAATCTTTTTCAATTGCCTTTTATACTCCCCTGCCAGGACTTCTGTTTTAGACACTTGAAATTGCCTGGTGTACTTTCCTGCCAGAACTTCTGATTCACACACATTTTCGTCTGCTCCCAAAGTTATTTGTATTAAGTATTGGATAATGTATCTTCCTGATATATTATCTTCCCTCTGTTATTTCCGTATTGATACTGTGTACATTGAGACATTCTAAAAGGGTTTGTAAGTTCCCTTTTTCAATATGTCCATTTCTCTTTTCTTTCTCAGGTAATTAACTTTCAATTGTTTGCCCTCAGCGTATTCACCGGTACTCTGGTGTCCCCGTTGCTTTTGGGGGGACTCACCGGTTTCTGTAGGCATTGTTATTTTCTCTCGTGGTTAGCCAGTGAAGGATTCCCATTTACGTCCTTCTCGCTGCCTACTTTCCTTCATTTGCCGGCCCTCTGCAGCTTCCACTCGACATGCCTGCTGTCTTCTTGGCTCTGCAAAGCAAAATGCTGCTTTCCTTAGTCCGCGAACGCCCAGGAGCGCCTCATCGGCTCCTGGCGTTCCCTTAGCGTCTCTTGGGTCAGCAGTTCCTTCTTCCTCCAGTGGTGAGCCGCCTGGCTCCACCACGCTGGTCCTGGCTTCTCGGCTCTCCGCTCCTCGTATAGAGTTGCCGCCTCTATCGCCATTCGTCACAGCAGCTGCCTTCCATTCTCTGTTTGGGCTGCTTACATTTCCCAGGCATAGGTGTGCTTGAAAACACTAAAGTGCTTGCTGTGCTTGCAGTCTCTTTTGCTCCACATTGCTCGATCCTTCTTCATTGTCCCACTATTTTGTGAATTCTGGGAATAGAAGTCTAATGCGAATGATTGGCTTATTGAGTTTGGGTAAGCATTTTTAAAAGGTTTTGATGGCAAGTCAGTTCTGATTGATTGACAAGTGGAAATGAAAAAAGTGATTTCATCAAATTCCCAAGGTAGACCAAGTTTGGAAGGTTGGTTGATAGATTTGATTGAAGGGGTTTCCCTGCTCTTCATAGGAAAGGGAGTGGATAGATGACAATAAGCCATGAGGGTTTCAGACATGGGGATGTTATTTTGAAGGGAAAATGGGGGATGCCTAGTCTCATCCGATGGAGCCACGACACATCCCCGGAGGCTGCCTGCTCCCATGTGATCCTCCCTCAGATAGCCACCCCCAGGGTCAGGATGAGGTAGTGGCTGCCGTCCCCTGGCCACATGGGAGAAGGTCACCACCGGGAAATCAGTGATGAATCCACCGGATTCATCACAGAAGTGTCAGAATGTCGTAACCAAAAGTCCACCATCCTGTGTAAAAAACAATTTCCTTCTTTCACTTCTAACTAAACTAAATACGGTTGGTAAGTCTTCTTAGTGCAGATTAATTGCTCCCTTCTTCTGTGGAGCGGACTACCATGCAAGTAGTCTAGAGGGGCTATTTCCTGAGGGAATGACTCCCTTCCCCCGGTGGCAGTTCTTTTCAAAGCATACAAAGTTCCAGATTGAAAAGTGTCCGTTCAGATTTAACGCAAAACTTCCCAATTTATAATCCTTGGTACCAAGAGAATGACTCAGGCTTCTCATAATTTTCACAAAACAAAGCAGTATTTCAACTCCAAAGCTTGATGCCAACAGGGATGACTCCCTTCCTTTGGTCTTTCCCAGGTTTCTCACAAGGTTCATAAACACCAGTGGGAATGACTCCCTTTTCCCCTGGCCTTTCTTGGGTTTCTCGCAAGGTTCACAAACACCAGGGGGTATGGTTTTCTTCTCTTGGTCTTTCACAGGCTTGCACAGTTCACGATGCTAGGACATATGCGTCTTCCCCTGGCCTCTTTCAGGCCTCTTGTAATGCCAAGAGAGTGACTCCCTTCCCTTGGCTTTAACGCAATGTTCACAGATACCAGGCAGAATGACTCTCTTCCCCTAGTCTTTCTCAAATTATTGATTGTGGGTCCTTCTCCCAGGTTTCTCCTTTGGCTCGTCTGGGCAGACCTGGTTCACTACCCTGTCATGTACTGCCACAAGTAGGTTGTGAAGGGGAGGCTCTCCTCCGCTTCACGCTGCGGGTCCGAGGCCCATTTCTCTTGGTCGGCTTTCCTCGACACCAGGTTCACACCGTTGCCAGATTATATGTTCTACATTGGGGTCCAAGACCCTAGTTATTTAGTGTCTTTTATTCCCCCCTATCGACCTTGACAGCCCCTGTACCTTCACAACGGTCTCCAGGTCTCTCCTGCCGGTCTTGGGGTCTTTGGAAGCCTTCTCTGGACTTCCTACTTCCTCTTGCATACTCGTATGGCTTGCTGCAACTCCTTTGTGTGCTCTGGTGGCTCTGCAGCGTCTTGGCTCTTCGCGGTTTGCACTTTTCCAGTCCTCTGTGCATACCTGCTGCCTCGCTTTTAGGAATGCCTGTTGTCTCCAACCACCTCTGCCTGCGGGGTAGCGCCCCAGATACCGGTCTTCTTGGCTTTTCTCTCTCACTGAATTAGAGTCTCCTGGTTTCTCCAGGGAGTGCTTGCCTCGTTGGCCAGTCCTTCCTCTATTCTTATTTTCCCTGTAGTTGAAAGACTTAACAGTTCAGTCAGGTTCTTAATATTTCTTGTTCCGCACCTCCTCCTTGTTTCAGTATTGGTGAAGTAGGTTTTCCGTGGGTGGTTCCTACTCTCTCGTCTCCGTGAAAGTTGGGTATGCTTCCTACACTTTCTCGTCTGAGTGGAAGTTAAGGGTGGTTCCCTTTGACAAACATACATGGAGGTGTGGTGTATGGCGGTGAAGTGCATAGAATAGGTTGGTGCATTAACGGTTGGTGTAATGTTGAAATACTACGTTCTTCCCAGACAGTCGTCCCTGGTCCCATAGAGGGGGGATCCCTCCCCATGAGATCCACCCCTGAGTACCACCCACGGGGGACTATCGGGTAGCGGACTCACCTCTCTGGCCTCATGGGAAGGGGCTCCCCACACGGGAGAAGGGACGACATCCAAGGATTCATCACACCACTAAAGCAAAATACTCCCTGTTACTCAGAGGGCACATTCTACCCATAGCACAGGAGTTACTCTCGCTTTCATTGCCAATGTGCCACTTGAAGCAATTTCCAAAGCATTCACAGATGCTACCAGCAGTGTTAGAACATCTGTTACTGTTCCTTCAGTTCACCAACCGCCTTCATCAGGTACTGCTTGCTAGTCTATGCAAAGTATGCGATTCTAAGCAGATCCACAAGCCTCTGAATACAAACATTACCTATCAGTAATCGTCTTGCATCTACTTTGATTCACATGCGCCAACAAATTCTTCCCTTCTACAGGAATTGTAAAGACAACAAACTGCATGAACAATCTTATTTAGCTGAATGTTAGCAATTTGTTGGTAGTTTTTTTATTAATACTATCACAGTAGGATATATTTGTTCCTTATTCTTATGATTACACTTTCAACATACACAAAGTTTCATTACACTTCATGCAACCTCGGGTCAGAAAAATTACAATCTGAGCATGCTGCTGCGTGAAGATCATGGTTACTGTTCATGTAACAGTAGGGATAGTATTTACTGGAATGCCCTGACAACAACCTTCTTTTCGACTTTCAAAACAAATAATGTAGTGCGCTGCACCAACCACTAGACGGCCTATACAAAGCATATGAATCTGAGCAGATACAAGCAACAGAAGCTTACTGGTAGGTAATATTTGTCATATATACATATTTCGAATAGATTGTGTCCTCCCACGTATTCCTTATCTTTGATATTTCCAATATCCAGCTTGCTGCTTTGGAAAAATATTTTCCCAGTAGAGGGCGCTGCGCTTTGACGCCAGTCGAGCCGATGTCCCTCGAAGGCCTCTGTCTCAACATCGACGTCATCATGGGTATAACTAGCTCACGCAGCGTCCGTTGCTCAGTTGCGTTTTTCCGTGCTTCACAGCTTCGGGAACGTAATGCTCGTTCCGAGAGAACATTGAAATTCTTCCAGTTTCCTGTCAGAAAATCTTCAAATCTTCAATCGGGATGGCCTCGTCATCAGCTCCATCTGCCCCCCGGTCTGGGTTAAAAAATGCAGAGACTGTGGAGCTAAGATGTCCATGACATATCTTTACAAGGTCTGTCTTTGGTGCCTTGGAGCAGAGCATGCAGGTTTGGAGTGTGAAGACTGTCTATGACGGCAAAGGCCTTGAGGGAGCGCAGGGGGAAATTGGAGAGAGGTAAGCCCCAAACGTCCATTACCCCGACCAAACCCACCTCTGATGAGTCGAGACCGTCGTCTCCACAACGTAAAAAACACTCTTGGTCTCAGAGTAGATTCCACCGCTCATACTCTTCTAAACATGCTAAGAAAAGGAGCCGCAGGTCGCCTTCCACTTCATCCTGCAGTGCACCGGAGAGAGTCATATGCCCTACCAAGCATAGTTCCCCAGCCCAATGGGAAGAATTTCGCAAAAGTATGTTAAAGGTATTCGAGAATGCAGCCTTGCCCCCCCTCGGAGATACCTACAGGTGATACCCAAGGTGAAAAGCCTATTAAAACACAAAAGCCGTGACTCCTCGACCTCGGCAAAAGAAACTCGAGGGAGAGTACAAAATCCTTGAGTCGAGACAAAGCCTCTGTGACGCACAAGACGTTGTTACTATAGACGCATAAACCGAAGTCATTGAAGCCGAAAAAACTGCATCATCGGCGACTCTGTTGAAAGAAGGGTCATCGATGCCTCGAACATGAGCCCCCTTGACGCCATTGAGTACATTACCTTCGACAATTTTGTCAAAGGCGTCGACATCTCAATCGCTTCTGTCAACCTCAAAGCCTGTTGCGATTTCATTGAAGCCAATGACGTCCACATCGACGTTTTCAACCTTTTCTATTGCTCCTGCTTCATTTGAAAGAACATATATCCCTCAATCTCGCTCAGATTATTTTAATACTCTAGCCTCAATTTATGAGGAGGGTGAACATTCTGATGAAGAGACCTTTTGGGTTGGAGTATGGGAGACCCTCTATTCCAGAGGAACTGGTCTCAGAAGAGTCCAGATTGAAACATTTTCAGGAATCCCTACATGAAGCAAGTGGGATTGATACTTCCCCAGAAGATGACTTTGGCAAACATGACCTAGGAGACCATGCAGGGAGCAATTATAGAATGCTCATTAATAGGGTGATGGAATACATGGGGTGGTCTAGGCGTACACCTGTGTATGAACAAGACGACCTGATGGATATACTTGATAAGGGGCCACAGGAGGACCCTATTGTCCCTTTTCACAAGGCTTTGCACAAAAGGGTGTCCACTAACTGGGAGACCCCAGATGGCATCCCGGCAGTCAGTAAAAGATTGACGGCCAAGTATAGCGAGTCATCTGCAGATCCTCTATTTCTGTCCAAACGCCCAACTCCTGAGAGTTTAGTTGTACAAGCTGCAACTTCTTCAGGGAATCAGAACGCATACCCCACTATCCCGCAGGATCGTGATAAGAAATTTGATGCCATGGCCAAGAACGTTTTCTCGGCATCCAGTATGGCTCTAAAGTCTGCTAATGTACGTTGGCGAGGTTTACACACACCCTTTGGGATTGTGTTTCAAAGGCGGCTGACCATATCCCTGAAGGGGAAGAAAGACGGTTTCTAGAACATTATCAAGGATGGAAAGGACGCCATGTGCAAATCCCTTCAAACCAGTCTCGACTCTGTTGACCGCATCAGCAGAGCCATGGCAGCGAGTACAACAATCTGCAGATTTGCGTGGTTGCGGAAGTCGGGATTTGCCCCAGATGTACAGTCCAGACTTCCGAATATGCCCTTTGACGGCACGCATCTATTTGAAACTAAGGCTGATGAAAGTTTGGAGAAGCTGCAAACTTCCAAGGCGGCAGCAAAATCCCTTGGAACTGCGATGCGGCAAACTCCAAACCGCCCCACAGATGCGCCTTGGAGGGGTAGGTCCTTTTGTTATTATTCCTCATACGGAAAAGCTAGAGGACAGCCGGCTCAAAGAGGCCACAGACGTTTCACCCATGGTGGACGGGGAAGAGGAAATGAGACTTCATCAGCAGGTGCTACTTTGCCCTCAGCACCTGCGTCAGCCGCCCCAAAACCTCTCTGAGGTCTTACATCACAAAACAGCAGTAGAAGGCAGATTAACTCAACATCTCTCCGAATGGCAGGCTATTACTTCAGATGCTTGGGCATTGGAGACAATTACCCTATCCACTGGGGAACAACTCTTTGAAGCTTACAGATCCGCTCCTGATGCAGGAGATTTTAGACCTACTAGAGAAAGGTGCTATAGAAGCGGTACCTGTAGCGGAGAGGAACAAGGGTTGGTATTCCCCATACTTTCTAATTCCGAAAAAGGACAGAGGAATGAGACCCATCTTGGACTTACGAGAATTGAACAAATTTCTCTGGAAGGACAAGTTGAAGATGGTTACCCTTTCTCAGATCCTTCAGGCCCTCCAGCTTCAGGATTGGTTGGTATCTCTGGACCTTCAGGATGCTTACGTTCATGTGCCAGTCCATCACAAGCACAGAAAGTACCTCAGGTTCACCATTGGCAACTCTCACTATCAGTTTCAGGTTCTGCCATTTGGGCTAACCTCCGCCACGAGGGTTTTCACCAAGATAATGGTGGTTGCGGCAGCGAGTCTCAGGAGAGGTGGGGTTCACATTTACCCCTACCTAGACGATTGGTTGATCAGGGCCAGCTCCCTGGAACAAGCCCTGGATCATCTAAACCATACCTGCGGCTCCCTCCACAGACTGGGCTTCTCCCTCAACTTCAAGAAGTCCCACATGATACCTTCACACAGACTCCAGTTTATTGGAGCAGTCATGGTTGCATCCCTGGGAAAAGCCTCGCCACCAGAGGTGAGAGCTATAGACATTCTGCAGATGGTGACAAAATTCCAAAATGCCCATCATCGTTTTTTCTGAGTTTACTCGGACTCATGGCATCCTGCATTTTTCTGGTGCCAGAGGCTCGCCTGAGGATGAGATCGCTCCAGTGGGCTCTCGGGACCCACTGGTCAGAGTTCTCAGGAAGAATGTCAGATCTCCTACAAATCCCAGACAGTCTTGCTGGACCTTCAGTGGTGGGCCTGTCGGGAGAACATCTCGAAAGGAGAACCGTTTTGGCAACCTTGGCCGGAGATAGCAGTAGTGACGGATGCCTCACTCACGTGGTGGGGAGCCCATACCAACGATTTGACCATTAGCTGACGTTGGTCTCCATCGGAGTCCAAACTACACATCAACCTTTTAGAGCTGAGGGCGATCAGACTAGCGCTGAAGGCCTTCTTGCCATCTGTATGGGGAAAGAATGTCATGGTAATGACAGACAGCACAGTGGCCATGTACTACCTCAACAAGAGAGGTGGTGTAGGGTCACTACCACTGTGCAGAGAGGCAATGCAGCTCTGGTTCTAGGCAATTGAAGGAGTCCCCCTATCAGCAGTTCACCTAGCCGGACAGAAGAACACGACAGCAGGTGCTGTGAGCAGGCAGAGCACAGTCTCGCACGAGTGGGAACTAGCTCAGGAAGTCCTTCAAGAGATCTTCACCCTTTGGGGAACCCCTCAAGTGGAACTTTTCACGACCAATAGCAATCAGAAGTGCGAACTGTACTGCTCAAGGGAATTTCCTCCGAGAGGAGCTCTAGGAGAATCGTTTGTGGTGGACTGGGAATTTCCACTCCTCTATGCGTTTCCTCCAGTCCCTGTCATTCCTCACGTAATAAGGAGGTTGAGAAGGTTCAGGAAATGCATGATCTTAATTGCCCCGGATTGTGTTAGGAGAACCTGATACCCAGACCTTCTGGACATGTCCATCTGTCCTCCGATTCGTCTTCCAAAAAGAAAGGATCTTCTCTTGCGAGAGGCGGGTCAGGTTCTCCATCCGGATATCGGGGCTCTCAGCCTTCACGCAAGGTTTCTCAGAGGCTGAGATACAAAGATTGGGACCTCCCAAAAGACGTAATGGAGGTGTTGCTTTCGGCCATAAGGCCAGAAGCCAAATCTTTATACTGTTGCCGTTGGAACAAGTTCTGCAGCTAGTGTAGAGATAAGAATGTTGACCCTTTCACATGTAATACACCTATGGTGTTATCTTTCCTTTTACACTTAGCAAATCTAGGCCTCCAGATTGGTACGATAAAAGGCTACTTAGCCGCGCTGTCCATTTTCAAGCGCACTTCTGAGGAAGTCTCGTTACTTTAAAATGCCCTTGGTAATTCAATTTTTAAAGGGACTAACTAATGTTTATCCTCCAACTGCCTTTCAAGTTCCTCTCTGGGACTTACATTTGGTATTGACATTTCTAATGGGTACTCCTCTTGAACCCGTTCATTCGTGCTCATTAAGACTTCTCACTCTCAAAACTGTATTTTTGGTGGCCATAACATCGGCCCGAAGGGTGAGCGAGCTACATGATGTATGCTGTAAACCACCTCAGACTGTCTTTCACAAGGACAAAGTAGTATTGCAATTGAAACCTAACTTCCTCCCCAAGGTTGTGTCGGAATTTCACATCACCCAGAAAATAACTTTGCCCTCCTTTTACCCTCCTCCACATCCGGGGAAAGAGGAAGAAAGACTCACTGACTCGATCCAAGGTGTGCCTTGAGTTTCTACATTAGCAGACTGGCAAAGCTAAGACAAACTGACCAACTGTTTGTGGATTACACAGTTCATAAGCTAGGCCTAGCCATCACCAAACAAACCATCTCAAGATGGATTATTCCAACAATTACTGAATGCTATGAATTGGCCGGTAAGGTCCCCCCAGTGCACATAAGGGCTCATTCAACCAGGGGTATTGCAGCTTTGTCAGCTCTTCAAAGGGGAGTCCCAATAAGGGACATTTATGCAGCTGCCACATGGTCATCTGCACGCACCTTCACAAGGTTTTATAGTCTCGACTCTTCCACTGGCCAAGAATCTAAATTTGGGAAAGCAGTACTGCATTCTGTGCATACTTAAAAAAAGAAAAGCAAAATGTTACTCGCTCCTCCTTTAAATACTACTGCTTTGGGAGTCTACCAAAGATAAGGAATACGTGGGAGGACACAATCCATTCGAAGAACAAGTTACTTACCAATGGTAACGTTCTTTCGACTGGATGTTCCTTCCATGTATTCCTCATCGACCCTCCCCTCATTCCCTGCATTAAAACTTCCCTTGTAGTTCCAGTCTACGCTCCCTCAAGGGTTGTAACTGTCTCATCCGGAACAGTGCTTCGCTCTTCAAAACGGAACTGAGCAACGGACGCTGCGCGAGCTACTTATACCCGTGATTACGTCGATGTCGAGATGGAGGCCTTCGAGGGACATTGATCCGCCAGGCGTCTACGTGCAGCGCCTTCTACTGGGAAAAATCTTTTCCGAAGCAGCAAGCTGGATATTGGAAATATCAAAGATAAGGAATACGTGGGAGGGAACATCCAGTCGAAAGAACGTTACCATTGGTAAGTAACTTTTTCTTCTGTTGTTTGTGAATCTGCTTTGAGTGAAGCAACTGTTTGCCTCATGATCACGAGGAACGGCGTTGCAAGTCCTGTTGACTCTTTAAGCCTAAGATGCTTCAAGAACAGCGCACTAAGCGGTTGGTGGCCTACGCCATGCAGCCCGAATCCCATTACCCCACTGGCACTGTTGCATCAGACAAGGAACAATCTAGCAGCCATGGCTCCAGTTCGGATGCTGAAGACATGGTTGTGGAGTCTTCGGATTCCTGCATGCCCGTCTCCAGCCCCACTAGGCATGCTGAATGCACTGCTATGGGGGTCCCACCGACTTGCGACAAGGGTACACACACTCGGACCAAGACTAAAGATACAACCCACAGGCATTCCTCGACTGTACCGTTGAAGAATCCGGCTGCACCTACAGGTACGTCGGAATCTTTGGTGAAACCTGGAGAACCTTCAGGTTCTGAACCCACTGCACTTCCGCCTCTGCATTTAGTGCACGGTTCAAAGTCTGCAACTTCTCAGCGTACTCCCCCTAATTTTTCGACGGACGTTTCAGACACGTTCAGGCACATGTCGAAATGCACATCGACAGTAAATACTCATTTTAAATTAAGGGACAATTGTCTAAAACACTTTAACATCCTGTTTCCCATAGTTCTGGCACCCAGGCGTCCCCTCTAGTTTTGCCTCAAGGGTATGTCCAATCCTCTTGCACTTTATCTCGGTCCTTACAGGGCCACAAACATCCTGTTCAAAAGGATGTCGTTTTTCCACTCCCTGAAAATTCTGAATGCAGGTACAAGGGAAATATGTGCGGAGTGTATGGAGAAGGTGTCTTGAGTTTATTTATTTCTCAGTCAGATTCCCTAAAAGGTCACTTCCTTTAGATGAGGACCCATAGGCCTTTTAAATCACCTAGACTTCAGCCCCTGTTTTTTTAACACTACCTCTCCTGCCTGTACCCAAACAGACTGATATTGCAGGGGATATTTTTCAGGATGAACAATATGATTGACATGAGGATTTATACTATGTCCCAGACAGGGAGGCTAATCCCAGGATTCTACTTCCCTGGACCCAGACACATGGCTGGATTTGCCGATGACCAGGGGCCTTGACCTACTACCCCCACTCGTGAGGCAGAACCAGATGACATTTTTGCAGACGCCATACCTGTTGTGCAGCCTCAAGACTCTTCCACCTATTGATGACCAGCTCCTTTTTAATAATCTCAAAATAGCAGCAGAAGATTTTAAGATAAAAACACTCAGGAGGCGTTGCCTGACTCTCACTTTGTGGAGGATATCCTTAAAGAGAAAAAAACAGTGAGTCAATCGATTCCTATGCTTAATACTATAAAGAAGCAGATTGCCCCTTCTCTGCTCACGTCCTCCCTGACACGAGCAGTCAACCCGTGGGTTGAGACAATGTTCAGGCCTACTCTCTCAGATTCCCTTTACATCCTTGGAGACACTGTTCCTGATTTCCTGGTGCTCACCACAACCAGGAAGCATGCAGGAGTTCCTTTGTCTTCAGCAGAAGCCCCTCCCGAAAAGGAATGTAATAAATGGTGTGCCTTAGACCAAAGGATTACAACTTTGGCACCCTATATTACCCGTGTTGTGAACAACACTACTTTGCTTGCCAGCTTTAGTAATGTTCAATGGGGTCTTGTACAGGATGGCCAGCAAAGTCGCAGCTGCTTCCTATTGTTCAAAAGGGCAGGCAAGTCACCCAAAATATTTTAAAGAACACTTTGGACTCTGCTGAAACAGCTAGCCGGATGTTAGCTGAAGGAACTCTTCTGAAGCGCCACGCTTGGTTACGGAACTCAGGGTTCAAACCTGAGATGCAGGCTTCACATTAACAAACTGATAGGGGAGTCTGCTTTGCTTTGGAAAGCAGTCGACGTTGACCTCGAGACAGCAAAAAAAGCACTAAACTCAGAAGTCATTAAACCAAATATCCAGCAAGCCTTTCGAGGCAATCCTTTTCCAGATGCTACCACACAGGCCTCATACACCACAGGAGGTTCACCCTTCTATTCCAATCAAGGGTCATCAAACGCCTATCAAACCCCTCAACAGTGGGGTTTTCAGCATGGCAAAGCAAGGGGTAGGAATGCAGCCGCCAGAGGCTCCCCTAACCCTGCCAGCAAATGAGACTCCGGTCCGGATCCCTTCCCATTTATCTCCAGTAGGAGGTCGGATAACATAATTCACCCAAGCGTGGGAAGGGATTACTTCAGACAAGTGGGGGCTCAAGACAGTTGGCGAGGGACACTGTATAGAGTTTTTCCAGGTACCACCCACAAAAAAAAGAAGAATGTCTCCAGACAACCTCCTTATTCTTCAAGCAGAAGTGGAGGCCCTGCTGCAAAAGGGAGCGATAACACTCGTCCCGGCTTACCAGGTAAACCATGGTATCTATTCAGTATACTTTCTTGTACCTAAAAAGGATCTAACCGTGCGCCCTGTATTAGATCTGTGTCCTGCAAACAAGTATGTAAAACCTCAAAGGTTCAGGATGACAACTCTGCAGGAATGAATTCCATTCCTGAAGCACAGGGATCACATGGCAACCTTACATATGAAAGATTCATACTTTCATATTTCAATGTTGCCAGTGCACAGAAAATACCTGAGGTTCAAGATAGGGGACACTCGCTATCACAGTGCTGCCCTTCGGTGTTGCATCAACCCCAAAGGATTTTACCAAAGTTCTGGCAGTGGCAGCAGCTCACCTACGCAGACAGTCCGTTCCGGTGTACCCTTAGCTAACTCATAACAGGGAAGACATATCAGGTGTGTCTAGAGAACACCTAAAAGACTATAGACCTACTTTTCCAACTGGGGATCTCTATCAATGAAAATAAGTGAAGCCTTGTCCCCAGCCACCTAAAACAATTGCTTGGAGCTCAGATTCGGACAGAAGACAGCCTTGACTTCCCCTCCAAAGAGAGGGTTCAAAACATATTTCAAATCCCTGAATATGTAGCCAGTCAGATAACCATACAGAAAGCCATGCAGCTAATAGGAATGATGGCTTTCTGCATTTTTCAGGTACCGCATGCCCGTCTGTGCATGTATCCTATGCAAGAGTGGCTCTTGAGACAATGGTGTCAAGCAGGCGGCCAGCGGGACAGTCTTCGAAAGCCCTCTTTCTATCACTGCAGTGGTGGAAAAGGGAAAACCTTGTGAAAGGGAAATCGTTCACCACCCCCGCAGTAGAAGCCACTCTCACCAGACGCATCCCTGTCAGGATGGGGAACTCACCATCTCCACCAAACGACGCATGGCACGTGGTCACAATCAGTAGCAAGCAAACCTATCAACCTGTTAGAGCTACTAGCAGTATTCAAAGCCCTAAATGTTTTCCCGCAACAATTGCAAGGGAAGATCGTTGTAGCCCTAACAGACAGCACCATGGCCATGTTTTACATAAACAAGCAAGGAGGAACTCACTCCCAGGGCTATCCAAACTGGCACAAAGCATTTGGATGTGGACACTCAAACATAATATGTTGTTCCTGTCACAGCACGTTCCAGGGAAACACAATCTTCTTGCGGACGTGCTCAGCAGAAACGTTCAACTACCTGTTGAACACGACTGGCGTTTACACAAACAAATTTTGCACAACATCTTTGCAGAATGGGGGAATCCAGATATCAACCTATTTGCAACATTGGAGAACGCACAATGCCCATAGTACGCCTCCAGGTATCCCCATAAATGTCCAACGGCCTCTGGATCAAATGGTCAAGGAGATTTGCTTATGCTTTCCCACCACCCCTCAAACTCCTCTCCTCAACAGGATAATTCACAAGATGCACCAGGAACAAGTTAAACTAATCCGGATTGCACCAATGTGGGCTTGTCTGCTGTGGTTCTCGCATCTTATGAAAATGTCACTGCGCTCCAGTGAAACTGCCATGCCCCTACAACATGCTGTCTCGGGTTCAAGGGACAACACTGCACCCGTTCCCTCAAAGTCATAGAGTTTGGGCATCTCCTACTGGCTCAAAGACGTATGGACGTTCTTAAACAGGCACGCAAACCAAATACCAGATAGTTTTACTTCAGTAAATGGAAATGCTTTGTCATTTGTGTGGCATTCATAACATCAACACAACTGATTGTTCACCCACACAAACAGTCCTTTACCTAACGCACTTCTTCTTAGAATCAGGACTAGTTTTTAACTCACTAAAGGTTCACCTTGCAGCCCTTTCGAAGGGATTGTGTCCTCCGACGTATTCCTTATCTTTGATAATTCGTCTCCAGCTTGCTGGCCTCGGAAATGTTTTCTCTGTAGAGGGCGCTGCACATCGACGTCCGCCGAGTCGATGTCCCTCGACAGCCACTGTATCGACGCCGACGTCACCATGCCCATAAATAGCCACGCGCGGCGTCCGTTGCTCAGTTCCGTTTTTCCGCGCTTCGTGGGGCCTCGGAATATCGTTGCTCAGTTCAGTCATATAAAACCCCTTATATTTACTCAAAATACCAACTCGTTCTCGATGGCTTCTTCATCGGAACTGACGACTCCGCGGTCCGGCTTCAAAAAATGTAGAGACTGCGGTAAGAAAATGTCGATAACAGATCCACACAGGATCTGCTTGTGGTGCTTGGGAGTCGAGCACCATTGTTAGAAGTGTGAGGACTGCATGTCCATGCCGGCGAAAGCCTTGAAGGAGCGCAAGGGGAAGCTCGAGAGAGGTAAGTCAGTCAAAACCACCTTGAATATTTCTTTGGCCGAGTCGAGGCATTCGTCTCCTCGCCGTCTAAAGCATTCCCTTTCTAGGTCTCGAAGTAGCTCCCACCATTCGTCGAGATCTAGACACTCAAAGAAGAGACGTCAAAGATCCCCTTCCTCGTCATCTTCTGTTTCCCCAGAAAGGGTCTCCTGCCCCACAAAACACAGCTCTCAGGCTGAATGGGAGGAATTCAGGAAGAAAATGCTAAGCGTCTTTGAAAAAGCGGCCTCAACCCCCTCGAAGACTACTGAGGGTGATACCCCGGGTGAAAAACCCAAAAAATCGAAACGCCACGAGTCGCTGCACCCGGCGAAAGAGTCCACCCGAGAGCGCCACGGGCCATCGGGTAAGAAGGCACCATCTTTGACGCTGTCGTCGAAGATCCCTTCGACGCATGGATCGCGCCATCGACGCCGTTGTCGAAGGGTTCTTCGACTCATCAGTCGATCGAATCGACGCCATAGTCGACGCCGACGCCAATGAAAGAGAAAACCACGGCTACTTCACAGCCAACGGTGATACCAAGAGCCTCTGGCACGACGCCGAGACCGTCGTCGACATCTCCGAGTAGGATCCCGATCCTCTCGAGTTCTTCGAGGCCTCTTCCAGTTTTCTCAACTCCTTTCTCAGCGCCTTCGAAGCCTGTCACATCGGCGTCAACGACATCGACGTTTTCTCGCCCAATAATGACGAGTTTGGCTCCTTCTGCCTTAGAAATGGGTTTTACACCATTGCCGAGGTCGGAGTACCCCGGATTATCTTCAATCTATGAAGAAGGGGAGGATTCTGACCAGGAAACCTTCGGGTTGCAGAGGACCACACTACCTGTTTCAGAGGATTTTACCTCTGAGGAAAGAGGGTTGAAAGACCTACAGGAATCATTACATGAGGCAAGTGGGCTGGACACTTCCCCAGAAGTGGAATTTGTCAAACCAGACCCAGGGGAACATGCCGAAACACCCTATAGAACCCTGATGGCAAGGATTATTGAATTTATGGGTTGGTCTGCGCCTTCACCTGTGTTTCAACAGGATGACCTGACAGACATACTAGACAAAGGTTCACAGGAGGATCCTGTGGTCCCCTTCCATGCAGCCTTGCAAAGCAAGATTTCATCTAATTGGGAAACTCCTGAGGTTATCCCTGCAGTCAATAAATGATTGTCAGCCAAGTATAGGGTAGCTGCGGCTGACCCTGAATACTTATCAAAACACCCGACTCCAGAGAGTCTGGTGGTTCAAGCGGCAACTTCATCAAGCAGCAGATCTGCTTACCATACTGTCCCACAGTATAGAGATGACAAAAGGTACGATTCTATGGCAAAAAAAGTATTTTCTACTTGTAGTATGGCGTTGAAGTACATCAACGCCACCTGTACGCTCGCCAGGTTCAGTCACACACTGTGGGAGTGTGCTTCATCAGCGGCTGACTGCATACCGGAAGGAGAGGAAAGGGAAGCCTTCCTTAACATCATTAAAGATGGCAAAGATGCCATGTGCGAGTCACTTCAAACTGGCATCGATTCCGCTGTCAGTATCAGCAGGGCCATGGCGACAAGTACGACAATCCGCAGGCATGCGTGGTTGCGAAAGTATGGCTTTGCTCCAGATGTACAGACCAGACTTTTGAATATGCCCTTTGACGGCTCTTATTTATTCGGTAAAAAGGCTGATGACGGTCTGGAAAAGTTGCAGACATCTAAAGCAGCGGCAAAATCTTTAGGAGCTGCAATCCGCAAAACTCGTTTTCGCCCCTCAGGAACCTCTGGGAGAGGAAAGTCCTTTCGTTATTATTCCGCATTCGGGAAAGGCAGAGGACAGCCGGCTCAAAGAGGCCAAAGGAGATCCACCGAGGTGGACTGGTCAAAAATACTAAAGCCGCAGCAGCAGCAGGTGCCTCTTTACCCTTGGCATCTGCATCAGCAGCCCCCAAACCACTCTGAGGTCTTTCCACACAAAACACCTGTAGGGGGCAGGTTAACTCACCATGTGACGGAATGGCAGGCTATTACGTCAGATGCTTGGGCATTGGAGACAGTTGCCCAGGGTTACTGCATACCCTTTGTACACATCCCTCAGAGTCATCCACCGTGGCACAGCTCTCTAAAAGTTCCAGATCTGCTCCTCTTGCAGGAAATTATAGACCTGCTAGAGAACGGTGCCATAGAACCAGTACCTGTAGCGGACAGGAACAAGGGCTGGTACTCCCCCTACCTTCTCATACCAAAGAAGGACGGAGGACTGAGACCCATCCTGGACTTAAGAGAATTGAACAAGTTCCTCAAGAAGGACAAGTTCAAGATGGTAACTCTCTCTCAGATCCTTCAGGCCCTCCAGCTCCAGGACTGGCTGCTGTCTCTGGACCTTCAGGATGCTTATTTCCATGTGCCAATCCATCTCAAACACAGGAAATACCTGAGGTTCGCAATTGGCGACTCTCATTATAAATTTCGAGTTCTGCCATTTGGGCTGACCTCCGCCCCGAGGGTCTTCACCAAGATAATGTCGGTAGTGGCTGCGAGTCTAAGGAGGGAAGGGATCCACGTCTACCACTACCTGGACGATTGGCTGATCAGGGCTGTATCTTCGGAAGAAGCTCAGATCCAGCTAGATTATGTCTGCCACTTCCTTCAGAAACTGGGCTTCTCCCTCAATTTAAAGAAGTCACAGATGATACCATCACAGAGACTCCAGTTCATTGGAGGGGTCCTGGACACTTCCCTGGGAAAAGCCTCGCCACCAGAGGTGAGGGCTCAAGATATTCTGCAGATGGTCAACAAGTTTCAAAATGCCCAACGTCTCCCAGCCTTCGACTTTTTGAGGTTGCTAGGCCTCATGGCATCCTGCATCTTCCTTGTGCCAGAGGCTCGCCTGAGAATGAGATCTCTTCAGTGGGCACTGAGAACTCAGTGGTCGCAATTCTCAGGGAGAATGACAGATCTCCGGATTCCGGACAAGGTAGCCCACGACCTTCAATGGTGGACCTATCCAGAGAGCATCTTGAAAGGAGAACTGTTTTGGCAACCATGGCCGGAGATAACAGTAGTCACAGACGCCTCACTCATCGGGTGGGGAGCCCATGCCAACGACTTGACCATCAGCGGTCGTTGGTCTCCATCGGAGTCCAGACTACACATCAACCTATTAGAGCTGAGAGTGATCAGACTAGCGCTGAAAGCTTTCCTGCCATCAGTACAGGGGAGAAATGTCCTGATGATGACGGACAACACGGTGGCCATGCACTACTTCAACAAAAGAGGAGGCGTAGGATCACTGCCACTGTGCAGAGAGGCAATGCAGCTCTGGTTTTGGGCAATTCAGGAAGGAATATCTCTATCGGCAGTTCACCTAGCCGGAGAGAAGAACTTGACAGCGGACGCTCTGAGCAGGCAGAGCACAGTCTCCCACGAGTGGGAACTAGCTCAGGAAGTCCTACAAGAGATCTTCACCCTTTGCGGAACCCCTCAGGTCGATCTGTTCGCCACCAGCACCAACAGGAAGTGCGATCTGTTATGTTCAAGGGAATTTCCCCCGAGAGGAGCTCTAGGGGACGCGTTCGTAGTGGACTGGGAGTTCCCACTCCTTTACGCGTTTCCACCAGTCCCTGTTATTCCTCAAATGATCAGGAGGTTGAGAAGATTCCGGAAAACCATGATCCTACTTGCCCCGGACTGGGCCAGGAGAACGTGGTACCCGGACCTTCTAGATATGTCCATCTGTCCTCCAATCCGTCTTCCACTCAAAGAGAATCTTCTCTCACAGAAGGGACGTCAGGTTCTCCATCCATACATCAGAACCCTCAACCTTGACGCTTGGCTTCTGAAAGGGTGAGGTACAAGGATTGGGACCTCCCTGATGACGTTGTGGAGGTGTTGCTTTCGGCCAGAAGGCCAGCAACAAAGTCTTTATAACGCTGCCGTTGGAACAAATTTTGCAGCTGGTGTAGAGAAGGGAATATCGACCCTTTTTCATGTGGTACACCAACGGTGTTATCGTTTCTACTCTACTTGGCAAACTCAGGCCTTCAAGTTGGCACTGCATAAAGGCTATCTCGCAGCACTTTCAAACTTCAAGCGCACTGCGGAGGAACCATCGTATTTCAAACTACCTATAGTAATACAATTTCTCAAGGCATTAACTAATGTTTATCCTCCAAGACCATTCCAAGTTCCCTTATGGGACTTAAATTTAGCGTTAAATTTCCTAATGGGTACTCCATTCGAACCACTCCACTCTTGTTCGCTGAGATTTCTCACTCTTAAAACTATCCTATTGGTAGCCCTAACATCTGCTAGGAGGGTGAGCGAATTACAAGCTCTCTCTTGTAAACCCCCCATACAATTTTCCATGAAGCCTAATTTCCTCCCAAAGGTGGTTTCTGAATTTCATATCACTCAGAAAATTACCTTACCTTCGTTCTACCCTCCTCCCCATCCGGGAAAAGGGGAAGAAAGGCTACATAGGCTGGACCCAAGGCAAGCTCTGAGCTTTTACATCAGCAGACTGGCTAGGATTAGGCAAGCAGACCAACTGTTTGTTGGATACTCAGCTCACAAGTTGGGACTACCCATAACAAAACAGACCATTACCAGGTGGATTATTTTGGCCATTCTGGAATGTTACAGACTGGCAGGGAAAGAGCCACCCCAAAAATCTTAGGGCTCATTCATCCAGGGGTATCGCAGCCTCTTCGGCCCTCCAAAGAGGGGTACCGGTCCGAGACATATGTGCGGCTGCCACATGGTCGTCCGCACATACTTTCACAACATTTTACAACCTAGATTCCTCCACTAGTCAAGAGACCAGATTTGGCAAAGCCGTGTTCATTCCCTTTTAGGAATGAACATTCAGTTCATTCCTAAAAGGGATACATGACATTATTACTCCCACCTCCAATTACATGCCACTGCTATGGGAGTCTATCAAAGATAAGGAATACGTTGGAGGACACAATCCCTTCGAAGAACAAGTTACTTCTTAGCTTGTAACGTTCTTTCGATGGGATGTTCCCCCGACGTATTCCTTATCGCCCCTCCCATCTATCCCCGCAGTAATACTTCCGTTGTGGTTGCAGCTTACGATCCTTCAAGGTCAATAACCAATTCAGGCATGACTTATCTTATGCTACAAAACGGAACTGAGCAACGGACGCTGCGCGTGGCTATTTATGGGCATGGTGACGTCAGCGCCGATACGGTGGCTGTCGAGGGACATCGACTCGGCGGGTGTTTCCCACCCCCTAAAGGAACTCCTGGAAGACTTTATCAGTACTACCAATGATCTTCTTAGTGAACTTCAACGGAATAGATTGGATAATGTAAAGTACCTTTGGCAAGAGAACCATCTTAATGGCATTTATTTTCGCCCAGAGCCCCAGCGGTAAACGACCCCATTTTAATACATCCCTCCGTATCTTTTCCAAAACTTTTGAGACATTAAACTCCACCATTTTCCTCAGGTCACGAACCAGGTATGTTCCTAAATATTTCATAGCTCCCGTCTTCCACTGACAATCCCATGAACCCATATCCCCACTTGGTAGCGAAACATCTAGAGGAAAGACAACCGTCTTTTCCCAGTTGACCTTATGTCCAGATAATAACCCCACCTCATTGAACATACGTATTAATTTTTCACTCCCTTCCCGCGGATTGGTCAAAACAGTAGTCATATCATCGGCATAAACACAAGATTTTAATTTCACTGTGCCCGAATTCTAAACCATGTAGACTTTGCTCCTGCTTTATGTACGCAATCAACGACTCAATTGCAAGATTAAAAAGGTATGGCGACACAGGACAGCCTTGCCTAGTACCTCTTGACAAGAAAAATGGGGCAGACAAAACACATTTAACCCAAACAATAGCACAGATACATGAATTAAGCATTTTAATAACGCTTAAAAAGGTATCCCCAAAACCCATTTTTCTAAGTGTATAATCCAGGAAGGATAATCAGATCACCAATGCACCTATCCAGCCGGTTAGTCAGAATTCTAGTGAACATTTTTAGATCAACATTCAACAACGATATTGGTCTGTAGCTTTTGCATTTTTTGTGGTCTTTACCCAGCTTCGGGATCACTACAATACAGGCCTCCTTCATCGTAGGACACGCTACCCCATTGAACGTGAAGCTATTGTACAAATTGCACACTATTGGTGTTAATACCGGACCCATTGCTCTGTAGAACTCGACTGGGAGACCGTCTAAACCAGGCGACTTACCCACTTTAAGCTGGTCAGTGGCAGCCAATATTTCCTCCCCTGCAATGGGTCAATCTACAGCTACAGCCTGATCCTCAGACAACCTTGGCAAAATAATATTATCAAAGAATACATCCATATCCTCAGGTGCTGGAAACTGATCCTCCCTATACAACGAATCATAACATTTTCTAAAACGTTCACAAATCTCATCTTTCTTAACATTATACTCCCCACCTTCACCTTCTACTCTCCGAACAAAGGGGCCATCAATCAATCCACATAGTCTATTTGACAGTAGCCTACCATTCTTGTTCCCCTGCTCCCAGAATTTCCTTTCATGAAAAGCATACCTTTCTCGTACTGCGTGTCCATCTCGCGCTTATAACACTCCCGCATTCTCTCCATATCATCCTTGTCCTCCCTACTTCTTGTCCTTTGATACCTTTTCTGGCATCCCTCTAATGCACTCCAACCTCTTCAGCTCAGACACCCCCTTTTTCCTTATGTGGGCCGTAATGTTCATGAATTCACCCCTAACAGTTGCCTTAAAGCTGTCACAAACCATTATATCTGGTGCAGAACCCTCATTTAGTTCAAAGAAATTCTTGAAGTCTTGTAGAGACTCAACCACCCCCTTCTCCTGTAATATGTAAGTTTTCAGGCGCCACTTTGGTGTTCCAGGCCGTTCTAATCCTATATCCAACCACATTTTTAGCAAGGAGTGGTCCGAAATACCTCTCTCTTAATGTCTACACTAGAGACTTTTTCGGCAAGCTTATCAGAAATCAAGAAATAATCGATCTTAGAATACGAATCATGGACTGGCGAATAGAAAGTAAATTCCCTATCCCCTCGATGTGTGAATCTCCATGCATCAACTAAGTCTAAGCTGTCTAAAAACTCATTGAACACTTTTCTCACTCTCTCAGCCGTATATCTGCAATGAGCCGAGGGATCCATCCTTCCATTAAGAACGCAATTAAAATCACCTCCCAGGACTGTATATTCCCCGTTCATCCCACTTAAAAGTGACAATATCTTTGAAAAAAACCCACTACCCCAACATACGGGCCATAAACAGATCCTATTGTTATCAATCTACCTTCAAAATAGGCATCCATCAGAATCACCCTCCCTTCCTCATCCATTACTACCTTCTCCATACTCAAATTAAGACCCCTGCGTAATAATATACCCACACCCCTTGATTTAGAAGTGTGGCAGTTTAATAAAATCCTATTAAACGGGTTGCTTTTGAAGAGGTGCTTTGATTCTTCCACTAAGTGAGTCTCTTGCAAAAGAGCGATGTCAATTCTCTCCCTCTTTAACCTAGTCAGCACTTCCCTCCTTTTTCTAGGGATATTGAGGCCCTTGATGTTCCACGAACATATGGTTAAATCACCCATCCTGTGTCAAAACACAATTCATTATCCATCACCCATTCCAATTCTCATTATTCAAGCCAGGATATTGAGGACCTAGATTACGATCAGAAGTACCAGAAGAGCCAATCTTCGTTACATTTCCAGAAATACAAAACTGATACAGTGGAGCATCTATGCCGCTATGTTCAACCATAGCCAAATACCAACATGGTGGGAGGTTACATCTCAAAACAACAAACACGAGACAACACGCAATGAGGACAAACACACACAGACCACATTGACACATCAAATATATATGAAACACCACACTCCGCAACCTGGCGAAGTGCTTCTGAGTCACAATATGTACAAATTCGTCACCATTCCGAACTATAGTCACTCCAAAGTTCGCACCTATATATCTGTATTATAACTGTACTTATCACCACTCCACATCATTCAAGAAATTAAAGCATACAGGGTAACATTAGAACCAATCGGACACTAAGACCCCAAAAGTCATCATCCCCAAAATCTTATGACAGCATTACATAGATCAGAGAACAGTAGCCATAGCCATGGTCTATTCCGTCTTTCCAGTTACTATAAGCAACGTAGCACTATAATAGTCTATACGACCCCCGGCAGATAGTTAGACCACGCAAACTAACAATTCCATCTCCTTTCGTACAATTTATCCCATCCCCTATGAAACACAATCCATTGAATCCTTCCCAACTGTAGACACGCAAAAAGACAAGTCCAGACAACATTGAGCAACTCCCTATATGATAACATGCCATAAAACCACAGTAATAGCACATAAAAAAGGTATTACGTGCAATAACAGCTAGCCCACTAACCACGCCATTGTGTTCACCATTATCACACACGAATATCCACCCATCCTCTACCAACTAAAAGCGTATATAATAAGATAGAGCATTTCATCCCTTCTGTAATTGGGTTGTGTTACATTACAGAAGCTGCAAAAATTACATTGCCCATATTAATGCACCTTTCATATAACATTTCCAATTAGCCTTCACCCATGCATTCCAGTTTATGGGTAACAACATAGGTACACATTCCAAGACTGATTCTCAGGTAGGTCAGCGGTTGTTAATACATCCCTTTGTTGCTGTTACTTCAAACTTCCCACCACCATCACCTGGTACTACTCGCTAGTCTGTGCACAGCATGTTTTTAAGCAGATTAACAAGTATCAGAAAACGTACATTACTTACCGTAATTGTATTTGTGGTGCTTGTATCTGCTTAGATTCACAATCGCCCACCCTTTCTCCCTTCTTGGAGTTGAATGAACATAGACATCTTACACCTTCTTATTCTTCTGTGCTTATGCTTTCTCTTTTGGCTCCCTCATGGCAGAACAAAAACAACCAGGGGGGATCCTCGATGCGTGAGGGCTCATGAGTACACTACATGCCTCAGTAGGGACAGTGTTACAGACATGGCCAGGACGACGTCTCTTTTCAACCTTTGAAAAAAATACGCAATACTCTGCGATTAACACTAGATGACGGACTATATGCACATCATGTGACTCTAATCAGATACAAGCACCAGAGATACAATTAAGGTAATTGATATGTAATATTCTACTCTACCAATTCTATGTCCTTCAAAATGTACTCTATGCAGCACTGCTCACAGAAGAAAATGATATAATGGCAGTGAAGTTGCTGTACTGAAAAGAACTACCTCTGCAGAAGCTGGGGATACTGTGTAGTCGCATGGTTCATTGAAGGTGCACCTCCTGCACTGGCCGATGCACATGTTTTCCACCGGAGGCTAGTCTGGTAGTAGATGGCCTTGTTGAAGTTCTAACTTGTTTTTTTTTTTTAGCTCAGTTCTTTCTTTTCTGTGGTGACCACAAGTCTCTGACTGTCAGTTGCCAGTGAAATGCAAGTGAGTATGCCCTTCCTGGGCAAGCTCCTGGAGAAACTGGCTATCTCTCCGCTGACCCTACACACGGAATCTATTGGTTGCTTCCATGACCATCAGTCTGGCTTTAGAGCATCCAGAGGCACGGAACCTCGGTGAAGACCTGCTCTCAAATCTTGACACTGACACCCAATCTATCTTCGTTCTCCTTGACCTCTCCTCTGCCTTCGACATGGTTAACCACAACATCCTGATCGCACCTCTCTGTGACACCCTGAGAATCACATGTCAGGCTCTGCCGTGGTTAACCACCTTCTTCTCCGACTGCCCATCGCAGGTGGAACTCCGAGCCTTTCACTCGACTATCACTCTCTCAACCTGTGGCGTTCCCCAGGGATATAACCTATCCCCCTGGTTCTTCAGCGTTTATATTGCTGCCCTGGAACCGGTGATTGCCACCTTCACCTCTAACTTCCAGTGCGATGCGGATGACACGCAA
Source organism: Ambystoma mexicanum (assembly GCF_040938575.1). Taxonomy (NCBI): domain Eukaryota; kingdom Metazoa; phylum Chordata; class Amphibia; order Caudata; family Ambystomatidae; genus Ambystoma; species Ambystoma mexicanum. Next base: position 492,291,480 of record NC_090938.1, on the reverse strand, counting down.
CTATCTTTCAGACTACCCTAAGCCGCCGCCGCCGCCTCCTCCTCGCTCATATCAGAATGTCTGTCCACTATTCAGTCATGGTGTGCTGCAAACAACCTCTGCCTCAACACCACTAAGACTGAGATTGTTCGCATTGGGACCTCTGCTCCCGCTTTCCCACTTTCACTCTGGCCGACCTGCCTTGGCCCTGCACCCACCTGCGAAGCAAGAAACCTTGGGGTCATCTTTGATTCAACTCCCTCCTTCTCCTCTCACATTTCAGACATCTCTAAAAAAATCTATCAGCTGCACCTCCTCAGAGGTACTCTACCCTTTCTCACTTTCCCCCATAGGCTCACTGTCTCCAGAGCCCTGGTTCTCCCCAGGCTGGACTATTGCAACAGCCTCTTCCTCAACCTCCCTTCTTCTGCCCTGCGCCCTCTGCAACGCATCCAGAACAGAACCGCGAGACTTATTCTTGGCCTCATGCCCAGGGTCTGCATCTCTCCGGCGCCTAAATCCCTCCACTGGCTCCCCGTGGCTGCAAGGATCAAATTCACGACTCTTTGCATTTTTCACATGGCTTTCGTGGGCCTGGGTCCCACCTACCTTCAACGCTGCCTACCTAAATACTATCCCTCATGAGCCCTCCGCTCATCTTCCTCCAACCTTCTGTGAGTGAGCTGGTTCTCCAAGCAGAGATTTGGAGGGAGATCCTCATCATTAGGTGCCTCCCGCTGGAATAGCCTCCCTGCTGCCCTATGTCTTGAGCCGGATCTCCTGAAATTCCGGAAACTCCTCAAGACCTTTCTCTTCTCCTCTTCCTTCTCTCTCTGTCTACCCCGCTAACCTAGTTATCTGTCCTTTCCCTCTCTCCCTCCTGTTCCTTACAGGATGCTGATTGGCTGCCTGGTCTACCCCAGAGTATCGCTGGTCCCCAGCACCCCGCCAGTCCTCTCTCGCACTTGCCTCGGGGCTCTACACCCCACCCACACTCAATGCACTGAGAAATTAACCCAAGAGAGTGGCTCTCTCTGCACTTACACCAGTATCAACCGACCGGGTGCACTTGATCCTCCCCTCCCTTTGACCCTCTGTGCACTTGCTCGATCCGTACGCACTACGCCTGAAGATCGTCTATCTGTTTCCCCCCTGTCTTCATCCCTAATTGCACTGTTAAAATTGCAGAATCGCTGTCAGGCCTATTTGCTATATCCCATACTGTTAAATGTATTTTATGCACTTACTCTGCCTGTGCAGACTATTATCGTCTCAGATTTTCAAGGCCTCTGAGCGACTGTTGTTTTTTCCCAGTGTTCCCACCCTCCTTGAGCGCTTTGAAACACTTGCCTGTGTATAGGCGCTATATAAATGAATAATAACATACCATATCCATGTCTGGTGCATCCGCCGCTTCCTGTTGGATTAGCACAGGTAGTGGCCCGCATAGCTTTCCTGGGATTCTTTGATGGCTTGTGATTAGTACATGCCTGCAGGGTCAAGGGAAATGTGAGCAACTCTGGTGTCCACATATAATGGACAGCGCTTCACCATCAGTTCCTGGAAGGGTGCAGCGACCAGGTGACTCATGTTTCCTCTGAGTGTTTCTTAATCTCATTGTGCATCGTCCCCAGGTTCAACAGGATAAGGATGCAAATCTTCAGGTAATAAGGGAGATTGGGGGCAGAGAGACAACTTTTCTCCGGATCATGGTTTTATATCTTTGAAACTTCTAGCGGCCACTCTGTGATTTAGGGTTGCCATGTTCTACTTCTGCAGGCTTCTTCCGAAGCGTGCTCTTGGGTGTGGACATTGCCTTGAATTCAGGCACCATATGCAAAAAGAGCTTAATTGGTTTTGGCAACTGTTGCCTATGCTCTCTAAGGCAGTCGGTGATCTTGACCATAGATGGCAACATCCATTTCTTGTTTTCTCTCTTTTGATGAAACAGTGTCTGGCCGTTGGACTCTGTGCTGTGTTCACACAGGGGCCCCAGCAGGGTTACTGCCAGTGTAGGGGAGGTATCAAAATAATCTAACATAGGCTGCCACCAGCCATGGACGCCCACGTAGCCCACTGGTGTGGAAACACACAGGGAAATAGCTTCCTCTCAGGGGCACAGTCTTTATTTGCATCCCTGTTAAACCCTCATCGGGTGAAAGATAATCCTTGGCAAATAAAATAAAATAAAAATACTGAGCGCCTTGTTAAGTGTTAGCTGGATGGACCGGATGATTGAAACTATCCCTATGGAGGGATGCGTTTGGGTGCTTTTGACTTCTTGGAGTCACTTTTAGCTTTTGTGGCCCAAGCACAGGCCTTGTGCTATGATGCATGTTTTTCTGTGGTTGCCTATACTGTGGCCTTTTCTGTTATTTCAAAATGCTGCATCTTAGTGATGTAAACCACCTAAACAAACTTGTGTCTAGAATTTTCCATTTAAGATATGAAAAAAATAATTAAAGGTACAGTTATCTTGTATATTGGAAATATAATGTACTTCTAAGTCTTCAGCACTACTCCAGTGTTTTCCTTCTGCCGATTTGTAAATCTTCGAGATTAAGCATAGTTTAGTTTTGTTTAGTTTATTTGTATAGCGCAGCCCAAGCCTAGGGTAACTGGGTGCTTAGACTTGGGCAAAGCATAGGTTACAGAAGGTTGCACATACAAGAGACAATACAGGATGGTACAGTACAGTGAATAGTATAGGGGACCATTTTACAGTGTGGTCCGTGATCAGGCAAAGGTTCAGTTGTAAGGGACCAGTTACAAATTGGTCCATCGCAGTGTCAGTATACATTTGAAACAAGGATACAGGATTTAGCATACAGGATTTAGCGAAGTGCAGTTAACAGTCTATTGGTGAGGGGTGAGCAGTTCCTTCACCTTAGCTCTGAATGAACAGAACAAGGAGTCGGCTCTGATTGTCATGGGAAGCACGTTCCAGCATTTCGCTGCTAAAACAGGGAAACTTGCTCCACCTGCTGTTTTCAGATTGAACTTTGGGATGTTGAGTTGGTGTAAGTACGGGGATCTGGTTGGTCTGGTAGAGTTGTGTCTGGTGAATTTGTCTGAAAGATAGCGTGGGGCTGTCAGATAGAGGCGTATGTGTGTGATGACAAGTGCTCGAAGTTTAATTCTCTCATGGATGGGCAGCCAGTGAGACTCCTTTCTGAAGGTCGAGATGTGGGCCTTGCGGGGGAGATTGAGTGCACATCTAACAGCGTTATTTTGGAGTTTCTGTAATCTGGTCAGGTTGTGGTTGGTTGAACGAGGAAGAGTCTGTTGCAGTAGTCCAGTTTGGACAATATGAGAGCCCTGGCCATTGTGAGGACTAGTGGTGGATAAAAAAGGTTTACAGGCATTCATAAGTTTGCTAGTCTAGGATGTGGATGAGAGAGTGGCGTTGATTTGTTTTTTGAGTGAGATGGTGGAGTCGAGGTACACACCAAGTGTTTTGACTTCTTTAGACACTTTTATGATGTTGCTATCGATGGTAAAGTATTGGTATCTAGAGTTAAGTTTGTTGAGCCGGGCCTGGGATCAGACGATAAGCAGTTCCGTCTTGTCGTTTAAGCAGAGACTGTGGGTGGACATTCATGCTTGGATTTCAAGGTAGATCTCATTTAGCTTTGCAACATCTTGCTCGTAGCTCCCTGTGAGTCCATTGAGGACCTGGGTGTAGTCAGCATAGTTAGTATATGTAACACCTAGATCATCAAGACGGTCAAAGAGGAGCTTGGTGAAGACATTGTAAAGTGTGGGGGAGATACAAGATCCTTGGGGGACTCCACATTGGAGTGGGACAGGGTCTGCTGCGGCTCCGCCTGAAGGGGTGAAGATCCTGGTTGTTCTGTTAGATAGGAAGGACCAAATCCAATTGGTGACATTCTTCGAGAATGCAGCAGCCTTAAGAGAGGTGTTGGTGAGAATTTGGTGGTGGACTAGATCGAAGGCTGCGGACAAATCCAACAAGAGCAAGATGGCCAGGTTGCCCTTGTCTTTGGCTTCGTCCATTTGGATTTTTACGTCCAGGAGGGCCGTTTCAGTCCCATGCCTGGGTCTAAAGCCAGATTGTCGCAGACCAGGAAGGTTGTTGTCTTCCAAATGTTGTATTGGAGGTATGCTACTCTGTCTAGTATTTTTAGAAGAATGGGTACAGTTGTGATGGGCCCATAGTTCGTTGGGGTATTAGGGTCTAGGTTAGGTTTTTTGAGAAGAGGTAGGACCCATGCCTCTTTAAGGTTGTATGGGACAGTGGAATTCTAGAACGAGGAGTTGATCAGGGTGGTGATAAAGGGAGCTAGGTATTTGGCCCTGTCCTTGATAACTGATGCAGGGCATAGGTCACCTAGGCAATTGGATGGCATAAAAAAGAAGTCTTTCGTGAACCATCTGAAGGCCTTCCCAAAATGCAGCTATCCATTTCTTTTTAATGTTTTGTCCCATCTTGTAAAAGATACAGTAGCGTTTGATATATGTTGTTGACTTCAGCAACACGTGGAACAAGGAAGTTCACAACACAGTTACATTTTTAATACCTCCGCAGAAGCAACAGCAGTCACAAACCGTCTGAAAAAGAAGAACCCTATATACATTAATAAACATTTTACGTATTTATTCAATAAAATCAAGGCTCCAGACGAACATTTTGTCTTAGGAACTATTGACTGACCCTCCAGTCTCTTTTGTACCATCTGGCTTACATGGGCAGCTATGGAAGGGAGTGGCTGCTAAAAGTAAATGGTCACTTTTAGTTGTTCTAGTAAATAACAATTGTATTGTTATTTTCTCTGCAGAGTTAGCTTCTGGCTTGATGGGAGTGGGACAGTTTACAGGCAGTGACGAGCCCCACAACGGGGAAGCTGCCCTGGGTGTTTTAATGCTGCAAGACTGGGGGATATTTGGCTAAGTTTAAAGAACAAAACCTGTCATTATGTCTTGATTCCCTTTTTAAAGAGCCGACCAGGAGTCATTGATCTCAACTGCCTAACAAGAGGATCTGATGAATGGCTTCTGGTCATCAGTCATTCAGGCCTAAACAAGCCAAGCTCTATGCCAGCACTAAGCATCACAAAGCCTAGTTTACTGTGCCTTTAGCATGATGAACACCGTCCGGAATTATGGTTTGGAACTCCTTTAGAGATGGCAGATCTGAATCATTGCACAAATGACAATGAGTTGTATTTTTAATGCATTTTAGTATAACCCATTATTTCCTAAATGCAGGTACTTTTATTTGACAAGCGACACTAATGGCAAATATAACATAACTGGCCATCTCTCCTAAAAATAAAACTATCACATGAACGATGAACATCTTGAGTAAGAAACGATGAAAAAAGTAATTTTAATTTAGAAACATGGAAACATTTCTCCTGTATTGCACGTCTTAGTCTATAAACAGCAAAGATTCAATGTACTCACATTGGAAAGAAAAACAATGGTACAATAAAGACTTCCTCTCTTAAGGGCACTGGTCTGCTACCGTTTGCCTCTCCCTTGATCTCTCCCCAGCCCTCCCGACTCCAATGCGACTCATGCCAGCCGAACAGGACTGCCGACCTCGTGTGCATCTGTGTGTGTGCATGTCTTGGCCTGGCCTGTATATATTTAAGTAGCTAAAAGAAAATGGCAGCCAGCAAGTTTGTACATCTAGGTGCCTGTTCATAAGAGTCATTCGGTCACATGTTGCCCTATGTATCAGAGTTAATATCTTGGTAACTTTGAATGCTTAAAATTAATTTCATGCTGTCTGGGGAAGGCGTGTTACTTATGAATGGTTAGAATTTCAGCTCCAACGTTCAGCTTTTCCAAGCTACTTCCTGCATTCTGGATTTCTCCAACGTCCCCATTAGCACTGTAACTAACAAAGGGCAGAAAGAGATGTCTTTAAATCAGCCTGTTGAAACACAATGTGTGTGGTCTGAGAAAGGCCTGTAACGCAGGAACCTGGCTCTTTCAGCCTTCTGTTCTAGTCTGAAAGTAGCTGGTATATCCACACCTGTTTGTTTAGTAAGCACGAGTTGAGTGGCATAGATTTGAGCCTCCAGGAGTTTTAGGAAGACCTGTGAGGTAACCCTGTGTTAGATGGTGTTGCAGTGGTCTAACCGAAACACAGCTCCTGTGAAGATCAACGTGGTTCTAGGTTTAGATGAAGTAATGGAAGCATGTGTCCTAGATGGTGGAATATGTTAGTGGCTGAGCTCACTTGTGGCATGAATGACAGATTGTGACTGAATGCACAGCACGGTTTCAGACCTTCGGTGTCTAGATGATTGGCCTAAGGAAGGGGCCAGGTGAGCCGGTGAGGAGTGAGATATTTGACTTTTATCCATTCAGTCTGCCACTTTTGATGAATACATGCAAGTTATGGAATTACATTTGGGTAGAGTCACATGGGGGTGACAAAATCAACAAACAAGCTAACCTGTGATATTGTTCTGGCACCCTTCTTCTTAAAGTGTCCCTGTGGGTCTTTCCCAGACCAAAAGGTTAACTTATAACTCAAGGGTTGAGAAAGCCAACTCCAGCGCTGAAGAACTCTTTGCTATTCTGAAAGAGCTGGAGGGTAACAAAAATAATAAAGTCGATATTGAGAAGAGTGATTCTTGGTGTCAAGAGATTCAAAATGCAATGATGGGTAAACTTTCATCTCATCAAAACGGACAGACTGGTTCCGGGCCGACGTGTTCCGGGATAAAGAATAGGGGAGTTTCAGTCGCCTCTGCCGCTTCCTGTCCTTTCATGCACTAAGTCTTGGCAGGCTTTCCAGGGGAATCCCTCCAAGGACGAGACCCATCGAGGCCTCCCCCACCTAGACAGGTAGAGGGCTCGGGTTATTATCAGGGCTTGGAAGGTGTGGCCCCCATTTTGGGCAGATGGGGACCCTTGTGTAATTTACTGTAGCTGCGGGGGCAGCCTGTGACGGAATTCCAGTCGTGCAGGGGGGTGCACTGCCACCAGCCTGTTAGATGAAAAATGACTATGTTGCTGGAAGGGCGGAAGGGGGAGATGTTTCCCCTCGGCACACCACTTGAGGCGGGGTGTGCTGATCTTGCTAAATGAAATAGAGGTGGGACAGGGGGGTGTTCTCCTGCCCTGGTAACGTATTGACACCAGTGAGGGGATAAGGGAGGGGTCGGGGTGCTCCCAGCAGCACTGCTCGGGGTGCTGTGTGCTGCAGTGGTGAAACGTGGATGCTGGAAAACGATGGAGGAAAGCATAACGCCATTAAAAAGTCCCAAAAAAAGAGACAAAGGTTCCCATAGAGTGTGGAAATAGGTCCCCGTTCACTCAGGAGAATCGGTACAAAATCCACTAGTCCAGCAAAAATGCTGGGTGACTCACAAAGTGGGGAGAATTTCAGCCAAAAAGCAAAATGTACCTAACAGTGCAAGACATTCACAGAGAGTGTCTCAGTACGTGGGGACTAATCAAAGAATGAGCAAACTGGCAAGAAAAGTAAAGCAGAGGGCTTTACTTACCTCAAAATTCAGAACAGGGGTTACAAGAAAGCAAGGCAAACCAAGAAATCCAAGTGTTGGCAACATTTTCCTCCCTAAGTGTTTAGAATAACCACAGAACAGTATCCAAAGAGTTTTTAATGAATTTTTGCACATCAGAGTACTAACCAGTGTTTCACTGGTTACTGAGTCATATGCTGTCTACATTCTGCCGTTTACATCTTCTGCCTTTCTTTTTTCTATGGCCTCTGGCGTACCTGGCTCTCATGTGCAACCTCTCCCCTGCCCTCATTCCTGCCCGACCCCCTTGAAAACACCTGATTGGCCTTTCCTTCAGAGGAAGGCAAAACCACCTTTTTGGGACCAGGACTACTCCATTCCATCGTATTCCCCCCGTCCCCCCTTGAGCGCTGTGGTTGGGCAGCCCCCCTCGGTGAAGGGCCCCAAGGCAAAGGTGGTCTCCCGAAGAAGCAGCTCCAGTTCATGTTTGCCCGTGTCCGCCTCGGAAACCAGTAGTGACTGATGAGGTAAGTGTGGTCTGGCTGGGGGAGTACAGCAATGACTGTATTCCAAAAGCCCTGCCATTCTTCATACCTACATAGCATACCAAAATTAGCCAGCTAGTAAATATTATTTTTTATCACTGCTGTGTACAAACCTTTAGGTGTTTTGCATTTTCTGTTGTGCCCCAATTTAGGAGTTCACCCTCTGGCCAGGTGAAGTTTAACCATGTGCCACACTTGGATAGCATTGTGAAGATTAACCATTGTTTGTCAGCCATATCTCGCATCTAGATAGATTGTGTTAGTCCAGTCAGGTTTGGTCAAATAGAAACCTCTCATCTACGCAAATTGTCCACTGTTGTACTGGCAGCAAAAGGCGTTTACCCCTCCACCCTGGTATCCAAAACCTTAAAGCTACTGCCTGCATCGCTATACCCCCAGATAGGTGTTTCACCATCTTTTCAGATCTCCCAAATCTAGGTGCTACTGCATTTTACTGTCTACTGTTGTATGGCCATATATTCCTCTCTCCCTCTATCCATGTGTCCCAAATCCAGGTGCTACTATATTTTACGGTCTACGGTTTTATCCCCCATTTAGACATTTCTCCCGCTATGCAAGTGTCCCAAATCCAGGGGCTAGGCAACGCATCGTCGGACGATCTGCGCGCCTCGATAGGCCGCCTGCTTCTACCTCACTGAACCAGCACCACCAGAAGGCGCAAGCCAGCCCCTTCTCAGAAGGCCCCCATTATAAGGCCAGAACCTGTCTGTGCCTGTCTGTGCCGCCAGGCACGTTACTCTTGTCTAACCGACCCACTCGCCCCTAGACATGTGCCACACTATACCGCTGAAACCACTCCCTGCACTAAGTGCCAACTGATCTAGCCTCTACGATCATCAGTGAGACTGCAGAACTTCCGTTCAGTGGTAAGAACAACCTAACGGCACTAGCCTAGTCACTAACCTGGCCGGCACACACACTAACTTTGATCTATGTACGCAGGATCCTCTTACAGGATGCGCTCTCACGCTGATTACCATGACGTCTTACTTACCTTACCCGCTGCTACTTCTTAGATGTCTGACACATATGATGCCCCAATGTGCATTATCACCGCTTTGAGTTCTTGGGCAACCTCTCCAACATACAGACTAGCCATTAAGTACTATACCTAATTCTTCTCAACTCGCCTAACCTATATAGCACACCCGCCATTGCTCGTGCTAAATGTTCTGTTAGACCATATCACCTGCCTCATATTTAGCGTATGTTGCATTTATCTGGTGTTAAATGCTCTGCTAGACCATACAAAGTGCCTCATATTTAGCGTATATTGCATTTATCTGGTGTTAAATGCACTGCTAGACCATACCCGTGCCCCATATTTAGCATATATTGCATTTGTTTGATGTTAAATGTTCTGTTTGACCACACCACATGACACATATTCACCTGAAATGCTAGACATTGCTGCCAGATAATACTAACTCGCCTCAGCTGAGATTGCATACCTGCCATTGCTTCATGAATTAAGATCTCATATCATGCTAGTACTGGTGAGGAATATGCCTCCTCAAATGTCTGCATGACTGGCCTACACCTGACATACTTAGGATCCCACACTTTATCTGCACACAAATATTCTACCTAGTGCCCCAGCCAACCACCCAGCATGGCTGGTCATGCTCTGCATAACTCAAGTCCTTTGCAGAACTGGCCTTTATCAAATGCCACCTTGACTATTCTGACCACTGTGCTCCTGCAAGTCCTAGCCACCACTCCTTGCAATATGGAGCACGATACCAGCACATCTACCCTTGACCTTGTCTCGCCTCTGATCAAGAGCAGTGTCTCCATATCTATGTACACTGCTTTACCCCACCACGACTCCATAGCACCCACCCATTTCCTGCCTCCATGGACTCTACAACCCCCGTAACATCTCACACCAATAGACAACACTAATGCTCTCACCTCCCCAATGGATCCAACGCTATGCCTCCAGACCAATGCCATATCAACCCTGCACCATAGCAACTAGGAATGTCAGACTAGGATCAAGACTTAAGCTATCCTACCCTTGCGCCCCTACCTCTAAACATCTAATCAAAGCCAAAACTATGACCATTAAGGAAAAAACCCAGAAGCCATATAAGATTACTACTAACATTGGCTCATCCCCCTCTACGAAGATTACTACCAACATTGGCTCATCCCCATCTACGAAGACCACTGCTGGCCCTAACAAGCCTAGCAACAATATTACTCCGCTCAAAGGAGCACTAATCAATGCTAGATCTTTGATAGCACATGCTTTAGACGTGGCTCACCTTATTACTGCTAATCAATTAGACTTCTTAGCCAAAACAGAGACCTGGCTGCATGCCGCAGCAGGCCCCTCACTCACCCTAGCCATCCCAGGTAACTACACAATCATAAGACTTGATGAAGAAGCCTCCAAAGGCGGTGACGTCGCCATCATCAGCAAGACTGACCTCGGCCTGAGAGCCCTCTCCCACTTAACGTTCCCATCAGCTGAACTCCTCTCTGAAACTCCCTCTCTCAGCCACACATACCTTGAAGATTCATCTTGTTTACAGACCACCGAGGCCCATATCCTCATTCGAGGACGATATGTTACAACTCCTCGCCACTGACACCAAGCCTGGCTCACAAATCCTGCTACTGGGCGACTTCAATTTAGGCCTTTTCGACTTTAATGATATCGCAGCCACTACCCTAGCCAACTAAATCTTAGAATTAGGATTCTCCCACCGCATTACTGAACTTACGCATAACAAAGGTAGAATCCTTGACTGGATTGGCGACCTTAACTGCGAAACCAACATCCTTTCTAATGTACCTTGCGCTTGGACAGACCACCATTCTGAAATGTTCACCATACAATCTTGCGCCCAACCAAACTCAGCCAAAGCCTTGGCTCCTCCAGCGCTAACAAGAAATAACAAGAACATTACAATAGAAAACCTACTACCAATTCTGAACCACTCGAATACCAAAACAGACCCATCTACCTTTGTGGATCTTTACAACCAATCACTCCACCTAGCCATCCACTCCATAGCTCCTTTAAAACTATGGAAAGCCAAGCCTCAAGCTCACCTTAACTGGTTCACCCCTAACCTTAACATTTTACGTGATGGCAAAAGAAAGGCTGAATCTGATTGGAAAAACCACCCATCAACCTCGAATAGAGACACCTTCCTAAAAGCTGCTAATGGATATAAGCTAGCCATCCTACAATAAAAAAGTGAACCCTTCAACAACAGAATCACTAATGCTAAATCTGGCTCGAAAGAATTATTCAAGATCCTTAGAGAGCTGGAGTCACCTATCCCTCCCACTGATACTTGTTCCAAAGACAAGACTTGGTGTACCAAAATACAAGCAGCCTTACTTGATGAAATATTGCTGCTACAAGCTAAAATTGAAAAGAAAGAAATGTAACATCAGCTCCGACACAGGCCTTCCCAAGTCTCAGATCCCAGCAGGGAAACCATGCAACCTTTTCAAATTCACCCCACTATCCATTACTGAAGTGTAATACATAATTTCCAGCCTGAAACCATATCGTTGTCAGGGTGTCATATGCCCTGCAATTATCATTAAAGAGGCAGCAAAAGAATTTTCACCTGCCATCACGTTCTTCATAAACTCCTCCTTTGAGACCAGTACTAACCTGAAAAGATGCCTGGGTCCTCCCACTCCTGAAAAAAACTAACCTATACCCAGACATTCCTACTAACTACAGACCTATCACCACAGTGCCATTCCTGCTGAAAATTCTTGACATGGCAGCCTATGTTCAAATACACAAAACAAAGGGGGTTCTAGGAGTCCCTCTACCGGCACAAACACGGTCCATGGACCTGTTCTTGGGTGGATGGCCCCCGGGAGAGTCTCAACCAAGTCTTTAGCCCCCTGTCCCATTCACAGAGGAGAAATATCCCTACATATCAGTCTTTGTCCTGCCCAGGGGCAGTCCAGTACTGAAATGCTAGGCAAATCTCCTCTGAGCAAGAGTACCAACACCAACCCCCCAGACGTGTTTCGGCCTACTCGGGCCTCATCAGTGAGGTGGCGGTGTGCCGCTGTAAGAACAATTTCGAACCCTGCACATATTGAGATATCTGGTGGGAATGTGGAATAGTGCACATATTTTGGAGAAATGTTTTATCTTATAAGTGTAGAAACCTGTGTACACTGGCCAAAGTGCAGGTTTACATTAACACAGTAGGACCACTATATATATCCTAAGGCAACGGCTCCCTCTCGTGGTGACAACAGGTGAAGCTACTCCATCAGTCATACATCTGCCTTTTATATTGTTAGGTTAGATTAGGGACATAAAGGCGATATCGAGAGATTGGAACCCCTTTAGTACTATTTGATCCCCTTATAGTAGAGGAAGACTTTAACTGCTTACCGACCATGGCATATCAGTTACTGTTATCCTTAAAAGCGTGTTTAACTGTAGAAACCCCCATTTCCATCAACCAAAAAAGAATGGCTACAATAGGCAATAGGACATTTTTGGCATGATGTACCTAGTAAAGAAATCCACAAGGTATATAGAATAAAAATATTTCTCATTCATTTGAAAATCTTGACAAAATAATGATTTTTTTAGTACGCGTAAATGAGCTTGAGGAAGAGTCAAATCAATCGACAAATTCTGTATGAAAAGAGAAGCATAATAATGTATTGGAATCAACTTGTAACCTACTCAGTTTTATGGCTATGTGCACACACTGAATATTGAGATGAGCAGGGGTAAAAATGTCAAGTTGCAAGGCTTGAAAAGTCGCAAACTTGTTTCTCCAGATGCATACAAGACTTTTTCGTATTCGTCGGGAGTCGTCATCTCTCTATTGGCTAGTAGTGAATGTGACATTTTAACCTAGGGATGAGGAAATGGTTGCTGAGAAGCACAGTTAATTATTTTTTTTGTTCAGTTTCTCATGTTTTTACAGATTCAATGTTGACAAAGATGTGTGTATTAACCTGTTATCCAAGATGTACGGTAAAAGGTTGAAAGATTTAACCCTATACAACAGATTTATTTTGCATATAGAGAAATTAAGTTCTGAGCATTGTAACATTTTTAAGGGAAATGCAATCTTTCTGTGAATATGCTCAGTAATGTAATGTTTGAAAGTGTAATGCAAAATACATATTTGAGATTAAAACCGTGTTGTACTTGCAATTATTGTTTATTGGTTGAACAATACACAAAACATCATAGTTCCTCTGCTCATTAGTGCAGTGCTATGGCTGGGATGGAGAATTACTGTTTTAAACATCACAAGTTAAGTATTATATGAAGTATTGACTTTCTGTTTTAGTTCTAAAATTCCATCATTTTTTGTTGCTCAATTCGTCCATTTGCAAAGGCCTTTGCGGACTGTTATTTTACCCACACTTGAGAATTTGAGACACATTTGGTCTTTTCCTGTATGTTTGCCATAGCAGTAGAATGTATCTATTAATGTTTGTTATATGTCATTCTAGTATAATGAATGTTTGTGATCTCTTTTCAGGGCCCTTTAAATAGTGAATCGTCCAACCAGAGCCTATGTAGTGTGGGGTCTTTGAGCGACAAAGAATTGGAGGTGAGCATCAAATGAATTGTCTTGGGCTTTTTTCATGTTCCCGACACCTGTTTTAACCAACAAATGTCCTGTTGTGTTTTGATTTAATAATGCCTATCTTACTCACACTGTATTTAAGAGGCTGTTGCACCCCTATTTCAGTGTTTATTTACATTTGGATTTGTTTCCTGCTGTACACATGTGCATGCTTTTATCTGATTTAATAGCTTTCTGTCGAAATATCCTGTTTTCTTTGAGCTTTGCTGAAACCTTTCCAGTTACTTCTGTTGTCCTCTGTTTCCCTTTCCCACAATCTCGAGTTTATTTCTGGATACGAGACTGCTTTGCTTTTACAAGGTTTTTTTACTCTTGAAAAGTTCTGACTTTTTAACCAAATAAATGAAAATATGCTTTTATAAATCTTTTTGTTACAGGTGTTAATACCATGTATCGATGCCGTTTTCATGTTTTCTAGGCACAACCAGATTCATCCTGCTCTTTAGCACAGTAATAGTTAATGTTATTATTTGGTCTCGTGCAGAAGGGATGTGACCAAGCAGTTCGGGCTGGACTGCCCCTTTTGGGGTGGGACCAAGTCTGATTTGCATATGGTCTTTCCCCTTCTGTAATGGCTTGGCAGGTGAAGAACGATGGTCTGGAGGGTTGCCCAGAGCAATGCCAGTGGTTAAGATTAATTCTAAACCTTCCAGCCATCACCTCTTTGTTTTTGCTATGTCACCCCGAGTGGGACGGGTATACCCAGACGTGGGTCCCGTGCCTGCTGGGCCTAGAGACCCAAGCTACTCCTCACTGATGAGGCCCAACAAGGCCGAAACATGTTTGGGGATGCTTGTGATCTCGTGCAGAAGGGATGTGACCAAGCAGTTCGGGCTGGACTGCCCCTTTTGGGGTGGGACCAAGTCTGATTTGCATATGGTCTTTCCCCTTCTGTAATGGCTTGGCAGGTGAAGAACGATGGTCTGGAGGGTTGCCCAGAGCAATGCCAGTGGTTAAGATTAATTCTAAACCTTCCAGCCATCACCTCTTTGTTTTTGCTATGTCACCCCGAGTGGGACGGGTATGCCCAGACGTGGGTCCCGTGCCTGCTGGGCCTAGAGACCCAAGCTACTCCTCACTGATGAGGCCCAACAAGGCCGAAACATGTTTGGGGATGCTTGTGGTCTCGTGCAGAAGGGATGTGACCAAGCAGTTCGGGCTGAACTGCCCCTTTTGGGGTGGGACCAAGTCTGATTTGCATATGGTCTGTCTCCTTATGTAATGGCTTGGCAGGTGAAGAACGATGGTCTGGAGGTTTGCCCAGAGCAATGCCAGTGGTTAAGATTAATTCTAAACCTTCCAGCCATCACCTCTTTGTTTTTGTAATGTTATTATTTCCCCATCTATTGGTGCTCAGTTTATTGACCCCAGAAGTATCTAAAATCTGAGTTGGCCTTGCCAGGATCCACACCACTGTCCTACACCATGAACATGTGTGTCAGGCGCAATCACTGAAGTCGCTGAGCTATATTGCTGGTTATGGCAGTAATGATTCTCGTGCCTTACACTTGTGTCTGAAAACATTTCATTTTTGCTTCCTTTGTGCTGTCAGTGTCGTTTTTTACAACTGCCACCTGTTTCTTTAAAAACAGAAACAAAAGAAGATGCAAAACATTACAGGTAACACTGATGCCAGAAGTAAATAACAGGTGCATGTGGCCATTATCGCAGTAGGTCCTAAGCTCAGTAATGATTAAGCCTTGAGTACAAAACTCGCAAAGAAACTCTTCACTTAACTGCTATGATTTGTTCAACTTTAGGTACCCACGCTTTCTGGATTGAGTAGGATACTTAGGGCAGTTTTCTGTAATATCTTTTCTGTACAATGGCAGTGTTTCAAGGAATTCCATACCTCTGTCGTGATAGTCACCTATTAAGAATAGATCTGTTTCAAGGAATCACAATATAGCTAGCTTTCATAATAGTGCCTTGAGTTGGACGCCTGCATCATGGTATTTGGATGTCTTCTCTAAACTGAAATGAAAGACCAACAAGCCCTTCTAGCCTGCCAATTCCTTTCCCTATTATAGCACGTTAAGCACTGCTTAATATTCACCCGGCTTTCAAACTGTAACTGCCCTTTTAAAGAGTCTTTTATACAAATATTACCTTGCTGCACACCCACATCCTTCAAGTACTTTCATACATAATTTCGTTTTTTTACTTTTTCTTTGTGCCACAAAGATGACACTTTGAAACTGAATAAAACACTTTTCTCACTCTGGGGCTGCCCTATTACGTGGGGGTGATTGCAAAGGATAAAGACCAGCATGTTACTCAAAGGAAAGGTATTGCAAGGTCTGTCCCTTATCAACCAGTCTTGCTTAACCTTCCATACTTAAATGGCCATGCAGGATTGCTGACTTTGTTTGCTTAGGACTTCAAAGCTTTCTTTAAAAACGAAACATTATTGGGAATCGTTTACAGGTCTACACAATCACCAAGTGTAATGTTATATAGCAGATTACAAAGTGTAATATAACTGCACAGTTTATAATGTACGGTTCATAGCCAGTAGGGAGTCTTTACTAGTACAGTGTTAACATACATAACATTGGCATACCAATCAGTATGCCTCCCTGGTTGACCCCAATAGACCCACAGCTTGCAATAATAACCCCTTTTTCCAGTCAGATAATGGCTGGAAGAGTGCATAGTAAGGTCAGTATACTGCTTCTTGATCTCTGCCATGAGCAATGTCTGTCGGCCAGTCCTATACACACTGGGGAGGACCTCACATGTAGAATCTAGCAATGCAGCGCCAAGCAAACACCATAACCAACCCCACAAGCCACCTGCAGCCTTTTCTCTACATCCCTGTTAAAACCCTGAATCCCAGTAATTTGATCCCTGTTAATCTGCACCCCCATCAAACTTGAGCACACCACAATCCCACTCGAGGATGTGGGGGAGGGACCTATGCAAGGGGACACAAATCTTCCGTCAGGTAACATCTTCCACGTTGGCTAGAAACATTGGGCCAGAATCTCTGCATGTTTGACAAGATGTGCTGGAATCGATGCATACATTGATAATGTAAAAGCTTAAATCGGTAGTTGAATGATGTAGAAGGTTTGTCTGAATGATGCATGTGTACTGGTTGTCTTCAGTTCTTATCCCAATGTCCGTATCCTTCCTGTGTTTGGGTGCGACATTCAGGTATGTGTCAACCCTGATAACCACAGTGTACAGACCCAACATTCATCTTTAATCACCCTATGCCCCAATTGTGAAGCCAAGAGAAGGAAATGTCTGGGCCGGGGGTGGGGATAAAGGGAAACTGGGTTCCCATGGTATCCTTGTAGTACGGGAATACCGTAAATGACTAATGGCACACCATTGTCTAACGGCCACAGGAGATCACTGCCAATACGGCCACCTTAACCCAGGATCCAGAATATAATTCATGCTTTTTTTGTTTTTGTTGTGCATGGGCCTCCTCCCGTTTCACTTAGAACGCTTTCTGAAGGTCATACATTTTGTTGTTGCCCATGTTGGTTAAAGAACCAGTTGCTTGCTGAAATATAAAGTGATATTAAAATGTTTTTCACAATTCTATATTCAGTAGTCGGAACCAACTAAAAATAAATTTGAATTTATTCTGGAAATAAATTCAAGGCATAAAATAAGCAGTGTTGCATAGCAATTTTCTATGCAATTCTGTAGGTTTGCTAATCAAATTAACACTCGTGTAGCAAAGTTAGCTATTTAAGTTGCCCTCTTCAATGAAAGCACAGCTCGCCCTGCATTCCTCTTGCCCTCGGTGCTCTGTTCGCCCTCTTTTCTCTGTTCACTTTAAGTTCTAATGGAGGGAAAATGAACCAGTAATCCTCTCCTACACTCAATTTTTAAAAATTGTAAACCAGAAGTAATCTGGATGATACTTTTATTAAGCTTTCGATATCCTGTCTGGCAAAGACCAGTAGTTAACTTTATGTCTTTTTAAAAGATATAATCATGCAATTCCATTCCTAAAATGAAAGTTGTTACATGATGCATAATTACAGTATTGATACTGTAAAACACTGCATCATCCTAATGCTTTACAGTAAAGTTTAAGTTAGCGTATCTGAATTTCATAGTGTCAATTAAATTTTTGATTTTGCTGGTTAAGATGCATCATGTTGACTAGTGAACTTTTGAAAAACTTGTGCATGATCAAATGCTTTTGATTGCAAATCTAGGTATGTAACCTGCAGGTTGCATACATCTTGCATCTGGGGCTAAACCCATGACCCAAACCCTTGACATTCTACATTATCACCCTGTTGATTTATACCAGGTACCCTGAAAATGAGATGACCACAAACTACAATATTCCACCTAGTTTGGCCAGTTCTCTGCCTGCTACGCAATCCACTCTGCTTAGACTTTCTTTCCTCTTCCATAATAGCGAACTAAATGCTTACGCAAAGTAGTGATCAATAGTTCCATCTACTGCAATACCAAACAATGTAGTTAGCCTCTAGAGCTCGCTTTGCTTTTAGATTATATAATATATCACCACCTGTAAGAGACAGCTGTCCAAACTGTTTTCAGAGACTTTTTTATCATATCTATTTCTGTCCATTCATGCAGCTAAGCTTTAACATTTTAGAGACACTCATCAATGGCTTGCAAAGTCTTTTCGCACAGTCGCACAGTCAAGTAGATTTTATGAAGGGCGAGTAGCATTTACAAGATATGTTTGAAACATTTATTTAAAATGTACTTTGTTTGCAGTAAATGACAAATAAAATGTTCACTGTGCGTGGCTGGCCTCTGAGGGGCAACTGTGCGCCAAAGACAAAGCACGTTTGTAGTGACATGCACCTTTTTACAGAAATCTCATTTTAAATTTGTTGTCCTCTGTTGCTATGGGTTGAATGAATTTCTCTTAGGTTGAATATGTAAACTAAGTTAACCGACCTGCAGGTCTAGCTGAAGTTTAAAGAATTTGTAAGGCCTGACTCCTCTCACTAATGTGTTATTTCAGCAGTGAGAAAAACTGCTGTATTGTTGCTCATTTCATGTCTTTGGTACAAATAACTTTTGGTGACATTACCAATATTAGTACAAAATTGCTAATCAAATGGGCCTGTTTGCTAATCAAAAATATTTTAATTAGCAAACTCTGCTAATCAATTTTTGAAAACTAATGTATGCCTTGTTATTCTGACTCCCTCTCCATCCAGGCACTCCAGCGTCGTCTTTTTCGGATGGAGTTTGAGTTCCAACGTAATCCTCCACCTCATTTGCAGCTCTTCATTGACGAGAAAAAGAAACACCCTCTAAGTTGTTTACTTTTTTGGGCACCCCAGCTGAGGGGACTCATTTCCAGGGTCTTCCAGGAACAGGAGGGGCTCGTGTAGCTCTACTACCAGTGTCATCCCTGAGGTGCCCCACAAGGGGCCTAATAGGCACACCAGAGCTTACTCTTCCCAGGTTCCCCATTTGGGGGCCAAAGTTCAGCCCAGTTCTTCTGTGGCTCTGGCACTGGGGTTCGCCCTGAGGTCTTCATTTCTGGAGCTTTCCCCACCATCACCGGGGTTCGCCCTGAGGTCTCCATTTCTGGAGCTTTCCACACCAAGTCGCAGCTCGAGGTCCCTTTTTGAGGGATCTAAATGTCCCAGTTTAAAACCCGAGGTTCCTCTTCTTGGGGCTAAATCCAACACCGGCAGAAACAAGGAACCCTCTTTGAGTGTCTGGTCAGTGAGGTACATTCCTCAACTTTCCCACGCTCGGGGTCCTGGTGGTACCACTTCTGTCGATGGAGCAAATAAGGTGGTCACGCACCACAGGCCTTTGAGTACCGGCTCTGCTGAGGTTCCTTCACTGGAGGCTAATTTGAGGCAGTCCCTAAGATGTCCAGTAAACATCCTAGATCTGCCAGTACCGGCTCAGCCGAGGATCATTGTTTCAATAGCACTTAAGACCCCTCACGCCCCTGAGGAGACAGTTGTCTCACCTTTTCCTGTGACGCAGTTCACCTCAGGTGTCGACAAAATGGTGGCTTAACCTCTGCGGTCCATGGCAGCCATTTTGGATACCTCTCTTACACCAACATTCACTACGTCTGGTGCTGGGAGCATTCCTCTCGGGGCTGAGCAGCCTTTCCACCCCATGTGGACAACAAGAACCCATTCCGACCTTGAATCGATTGGCGTGCTCGGGCAACGCTGCCCCATACAGTCTCCCTTCCTCCTAGTTCTGCACCCTTGATCTATGTGGATCCTGCTGGTGGTGGACCTTACTAGCAACCATCCTCATTGCGTTCATGGGGGTATGCCCCTCGAGCGACCTTCACATACTCCAGCGCATAGACCTTCGTCTGAGGATGTGTTTTTTTGGGGGAAATTTCAGACGCTCATGCACTCTGATCCCATGAGGGCATACGTTAAGGGTCTTTTTAAGGAAATATATCCTGCTCCTCCTGTACCACCCCTGGCCCCGGTTGTCCCTACGCAGGTCCATGTGGTGCCACCTCCTCCCCCTCTTCCTGCCGGACCTCCTCCTCCACTTCCTCCTCTGCCTCTTCTTTCCCCGATAGAAAAGCATTGGCTGCTCCGGATAACACTTTGAAACCTGAGGCGCCACGTGCAGTGGATCAGTTTTCTGTTTCCGCTTCACTGGATGTAGGCCAAAGGGACCAGGACAGCGATGAGCAGCCCCGCTCTGTTTGAGCATTTAATGACCAGGTGCTGCACATGATGGCTTTGCTTGACATTCCAGTGCCAGAGGCCCCTACACCACAGGAGGGAGTGCTTTCTGGAGCGTTCACTCTGTCACCCCATGAGCGTACCGGCCTGTTCCTCCAGAAGGACTTCTTGGCTGAGGCCCGCAAGGTTTGGGAAAAACCCC
The DNA here is from genome assembly GCF_040938575.1 of Ambystoma mexicanum. Classification (NCBI taxonomy): domain Eukaryota; kingdom Metazoa; phylum Chordata; class Amphibia; order Caudata; family Ambystomatidae; genus Ambystoma; species Ambystoma mexicanum. The sequence continues at coordinate 492,271,020 of NC_090938.1, read as the reverse complement.
ACACCAGGCAGCATCTCAACAAGAGAATTTACACTTGTTACAAGCTTCATGCTTTGGAAGATCTAGTATTGTCGGCTTGTCCGCTCCGATCGTCAACTGTGGTGGCAGCAGCCACCCTCCAGTCTAAACCGGCCTCCACTGCGGCGGCCCAAATCCTCTCCAAAGAGGAAAAACTTCTTGACGCCATTGGCAAAAAAGTTTTTTCCAATTCAGCGCTCCAACTTCGTCAGGGTAACATTGAGCTCATCCTGGCAGCAGCCAGTGTTAAGCTGTGGACGGAGTTAAACAATTTCCAGGAGTGTATTCCTGCGGATAGGCTGGACGCCTTCAAAACTAGTCTGTCCGATGCTAGAGTGTTGTCACAGGATCTACTGAAGGCTGCAGCGCACCACATAGATACCTCTGCTATGTCGGTCCTGGCGAAAGCCCCATCGAGAGGCCCCTTATACACAGAGATCAGGGTCCTCCTCTGGGTTACCTCTAGCATGCCTGAAATGAGGCGCACTCCACTAGCTCTTCGCAGCTGCTGGTCCCAGGCTTCGGACCCGGATTCCAAAAGGATTCCTGTTCCATCCTACATGTCGTCGGATCTACAATGGTGGACTAACGCCAACAACCTTGCAGTGGTGACCTCCTTTCAGGAGCCCTGCCCACAAGTAACAGTCACTACAGACTTCTCCCTTCTGGGTTGTGGAGCCACACTACATCACCTCAAAGTGATCGATTTATGGACAACTAAAGAGAGGGAGTTCCATATCAATTCTCTGGAGCTCTTGGCTGTGTTCTTAGCTCTCAGGGCCTTTCAACCGACTACTATCTGCAGCAGCGTAGTTTGTGTACGCACGGAGAATTTTGTTGCAATGTTTTACATCAACAAACGGGGCAGCACCAAGTCTCCTCTTCTTGTGGATCTGGTTATACAGATTTGGGACTGGGCCATCCAGCACAATGTTTGACTCCAGGCGGTGTACCTCCCGGGTTACATCAATATGGCCGCAGATTCTCTCAGTCGCCAGTCGGCAGCCAGTTAGGAGTGGGAAATGAACAGCGAAGTCCTCTCCAACATTTTCCATCAATGGGGCACCCCAGAGGTGGACCTCTTTGCAGCCTCTTCAAAAAAAAGAAACAACCTCCCTGGGTGATGCCCTTGAGATTCCGTGGGACAACATGAAAGCTTATGCTTTTCCTCCATTACCTCTGATTCACCGGTTGCTCTGCAAGCTCAGGAGCTCATTTCACTGCACTATCCTCTTCATGGATCCCTGGTGGCCAGCCAGGTTTTGTTTTTCGGAACTATAGCATCTGTCGGTACTTCCCCTGATCAGATTGCTGCAGATTCCCAACCTTCTTCACCAGAGCAATCATCAGATATGGCACCCCTCCCCGCAATCGTTCAGCATGGTGCCTGAATTCAGATCTTTAGCACAGTTCCATCTGTCCGAAGACAATATGCCCATTATCCAAGCGGCCAGGAAGCCTTCCACGAGGGCTGAGTACAGGAGCAAATGGCTCAGCTTTTGCTAAACAGCTCTATCCCAGGCATGCTTCGGTTGACACTGTAATTTCTTTTGTGTCCTATCTGGCAACCTCTGGCATTCATGTTCTTTCATGCAGGACTTACTTATCTGATATTGCAGCCTACCTGTCCACGGACGACTGTCCGTTTTCATTGACCAATCCAGTCATTCAGACATTTTGCAGGTCTTCATCTCTTCCCGCTGGTGCGCACCCCTCATCCCAAGTGGGATTTGAGTGTGGTCCTCACCGTGTTATGCCATAAGCCATTTGAGCCCATGGCCACTACCGATCTTAAATACCTCTCTTGGAAGGTTGCCTTCTAATTGCAGTAACATCGGCGAGGCGAGTAAGTGAGCTCCCTTTCCGTGTAACATCCTTTCCTCACTTTCCACAGGGATAAGGTTGCGCTTCGCACACATCCTTCCTTCCTGCCTAAGATGGTTACCGATTTTCATTTGAACCAATCGATCTCCTTATCTGTCTTTTTTCCTAACTCAGAATCTGATGCCGAGAGAGTTTTACACAACTGGGACGTCAGGCGAGTCCTGAAGTTTTATTTCGATAGAACGAGTGATCTCAGAAGCTATTCACAACTCTTTTCACATTCGGAGAACCGAAAGGGAAACCAGCTTCAAAGGCAACTATTTCCCGATAGATTGCTCATGTATTTCAGAAGCCTATAGCATTCAAGGCCTCAACCTCCGAAAGGTATCCATGCTCATCTTGCATGGGGCAAAGCGGCTGCGATTGCCTTCCAAAAGCCCATCCCGTGGGAGTCCACCGCCAAGGCGGCTACGCAGGCTTCCCCATCAGCTTTTTGTAAGCATTACTGAGCAACAGGACTGACGCCCAATTCGGCCAGGCTGTACTGAAGAACTTATTCCAGTAAAGGGATTTTTTCCATCCACCCGTATTACCTGTGGTATGTGCTTGGGAATCTCCCACAAGTATGGAGGAAAGGAGACGCCCTCTAAAAAGTATCATCTATTATTTCTTAAATGGTCTCAGACCTGGCGATAGAAGGGCGATGCATGGGGCAGAGCTCAGGAGGGTCGGGGTTACGGCCACGTGCAGTGGCGCTGCGTAAAAATAAAAGGACAAAAACACAAATGTGTGATGCTTTTTTACAAAAGTGCTCCGGTCCCGTCCCGAAGGACAGAATGTCCAAGTATGGAGGAAAGGGGACTATGGATTTAGGAGTATGGTAGTCACTAAGGTGAGTAAAATTGTTAATCCCACTCTTTCTTTAATCAGCGTAGAGATTGGAAATAGGTTTTTCTTAGTATAGACCCTTTTATTTGACACAACTCTGCTAGGACTGCCTTATTTTTCATTTGATGGACACCGCTTGCTCCCATTTTAGATTTAGGTTGGATTAAGCATTTTTCCAATCTGCATATTGTTTAAAGTGACACCCTTGAACTGTGATCACTTTTGTCTGTTGTCTTACTGTTGCTACCATGAGTTCCTTACAGAACCTCTACAAACTCGGGCACACATTGAATCATGGTTGGAAGGATGGATTAGGGCAGAAATGAAGGGACCAGCCCTTGCCTCTATAGTCATGAAAACCCAGTCCCTACTGGCAAATAATATCATTGTGCATATGAGTTATCTGGACTAGTGTTTGAGAAATATAAAAAACACAATGACGGTCAGAAGGGGTCTCTTGAGTAGTGGCCTTTGCCTGACTAGTATGAGGATATAGACTGCAAAAGCTTTAACTTAAATGAATTGGGGTGTGTTAAAATCTTACTGGAGTGGCTCGCAAAAGCCTCCGTCTCCACTCTTCAGGCCCCTATTAGGGAAGTTCTGGGGTTTAGTCCAGACCATCTGACACCCCATGTACATGTACCATGGAATACGATAGAGCTGTTGTCTTTTACCAAAGATTTACCTGACATCAGACAGAACCATGAACAGTGGTATAATCAGACTAACAAAATTATACGCACAGGCCCATTAACAGGGAATATTGACCAACTTTTTTCGTCCATATTACCTCCCGACATATGGAGACACTGTAGAATACAGAATAGTGAAGAACCGTCAATCAAGTGGGAGGCTTTGGAGATAAAGGAAGTACTGAATTTTAGAGGGGAAGCAGGGCAATTGCATGAGGACAAATTGGCCCTACATGGGGCTTTTATCAAAAGAATTGAGCATATAGTACCCCGGAAACAAATGAATTGGGATAAATTAACCACCTGCAGACAGGATGGTGATTCGGTAGAAAAGTGCTTTGCAAGGAAGGAAGAGATTTTTTCCTCTTTACAGTGGTATGGATCTAGGTACCATAAAACGGCAAAAAGCCTTTGAGGGCAAAAAGCCGTTTGTTCACATTTTGTGGAAGGACTGCTCCATCACTTGATAAATGACATGCAAACATATGAATCAACATGGTCCATGCAGACTGCGGCTCAAATTTTGACTATGGACAGATATTTTGCGAATAGGCGTACAAAAGAAAAGGATTAAAAGGAAAAAAAATGTAAAAGAGTTAAAGACAAAAGTATTAATGCAGCAAGCATTTCCAGAACGACGAAGAGGAATGTTGAGTGGAATGTATAGAAGGAGAGGGGTAAGTGCTCCTTCAGCATACAGGGGAGGAATAGTGGATTATGGATGCCATTATTGCAAAAGCCCAGATCATTGGATTAGGGAATGTCCCATGCGTCCAAGGGGAAGAGGAAGGCCTATGGGACGAGGTGTAGTAAGAGGAAGCAAGAGTCCATTTGATGGTAACCATGCGGAAAGCCAGGGCCAACGACAGTCCAATTATTTTGAACCAGGTCAGGGACAGCAGTATTCTGCTGGGATTATTATGAAGACCAGCCATATCCAGATTTTGTAACATGGGGATGCCGAGGAGTGGGGAAAGGCAGAGTACAAATACCTGTTGTCCACACTGGTCCATATGTGGAACTTTGCATTGCTGAAAAGAAGTTCCTTTTAGATACAGGAGCAAACAATACTTCTGTTTCCCACAAACTAGTGCCTTCAATATCTGTCTCTGGAAAATTAACACCTCAGTGGGATTTTCTAATAATCCCGTTCATAGTCCAGTATATGAGCCCATTCGGTTTCAGTTAGTGCCCCTTTTCTGCATGGCTGCCTTTGTTTTAACAGATGAATGTGCTTTAAATCTTTTGGGCATGGACTTATTGAAATGCTTGCATGCAAACATTTACTTTTCACCGGATGGCATCTACCTCACTTGCTCTGCTGAATCTTTTGCTAAATGTTGTTTCCACCACTAACATTTTACCACCCAAACTTGAGAGAGTGGATAAAAGGGTGTGGGCATCGGGAAAAAATGATGTAGGATGTTATGGCAGTAGATCCAATTCAAATTCACGTTAAGATCAATGGCATAATCTCAAGGATACCCAATACAAAATATCCCAGTAAGGATTAGTAGGGATAAGGGAAGTGGTTAAAGATTTACTGGCTAAAGGGATAGTTAAAGAAATATCAGGGAGCCCATGTAACAGCTTAATGTTGCCTGTTCAGAAACAAAGGGATTGCAAGGAAGGATCACTTATTGAATGGAGAATGGTGGTAGATTTGCGTGCTATCAATACAATTTTGGTGCCCCAGTTGTTCCAGATTTGAAATCACTTTTTACTATGGTTCCTCCCTCCGCACAAATCTTCACGGTTGTGTGCATTTTTCAGCATTCCATGACATGAGGACAGCCAGTACCATTTTGCATAGGCGGTTGCTCGTACTCATTTTGGAGAGTACCCCAAGGGGACACAGAGAGCCCCAGCATTTTTGGCCAGGCATTGAGAAACTATTGGAACTTTTACCCCATATGCAGGCACTGTTGTTATTGCAGTATGTTGACCTACTAATAGCGGCAGATACCAAAGAATGGTGTGTGGACTGCTAGAGTTTTTAGCTCATTTGGGACATAAGGTTTCCACATATAATCTACAATTTTGTCACCCGCAGGTCACTTATCTAGGTCATTTACTTACCAGGGGAGAGAAAAGATTGCACCCTCAGCGAATACAAATGGTACTTAACATGCCAGGACCCAGCACACAGCGAAAGGTTAGCGGATTTGTGGGGTTGACTTCATTCTGTAGGCAATGCATTCTGACCTTTCCTTTGTTAGCTAAGCCCTTACTGGAACGTACTACTAACGCTATTCCTGTACCTCATCCCTGGACTCCTGCCTCATCAGGAAAGCTTTGAGGCACTCAAGTCTGCACTATAATTCTCCTGCGTTAGGAACGCCAGACTATACGAAACCCTTTTCTTTGTTTGTGCATGAACTAAACGGGTGTGCCTTGTTTGTACTAATTCCAACCACAAGGGGAGTAAAATAGGCCATGTGCCTATTTTCCGACCACCTTAGACCCTGTGACAGCCCACACTCCTTACCAAACATTTTTTATTTTTACCAGTGGCTAAAGGGTTGCCAAATTGCCTAAAAGGGGTAACGGCTGCTGCCATTTCTGTGAAAGGGCAGCCTCACCCTCTCGTGAGGCAAAAAATATGGGGGTCATCTCCAATTCTACTCTCCTTCTCTTCTCATATCTCGGACATGTCCAAAATGTCAAACTGCCAGCGGCACCTCCTCCGAGATATTCTACCTTTTCTCACCTTGCCCCCAGTGGCTCACTGTCTCCAGATCCCTGGTTCTCTCCAGACTGGGCTATTGCAACAGTCTTTCTCAATCTTCCTACCTCTACTCTTCGACCTCTTCAAGTTATCCAGAACAGAACCGCAAGATTTATCCTTGGCCTCAAGCCCAGGGAAGGCACTGAAATCCCTCCACTGGCTCTCTGTGGCTGCAAGGATCAAGTTCAAGTCCCTCTGCATAGTTCACAAGGCTTTCTGGGGCTGGGGCCCCTATTATCTACAACGCTCTCTTCCTAAATACTCTCCATCCAGAGCCCTCCGCTCTGCCTCCTCTTAACTCTCTGTGGGTGAGCTGTTTTTCCAAACAGAGATTTGGGGTTAGATCCTTATCCTGTGCAGGTGCCTCCTCTGGAACAACCTATCTGCCGCTCTGTCTTGAGCTGGACCTTCAAAAGGTTCCGGAAACTCAAGATATTCATCTTATTTTCCTCTTTCTCTCTACCTCTAGCTTGCTAACCTCTTTCTCTTCTCTCCTTCATCCCTCCTTCAGTCTCATCCCCAACCTGTTAATTCAGCTGACTGGTCGCCTGGTGCACCTCCAGAGCCTCACAGGTCCCAGGCTCCCCCACCAGTCCTGCGCTTGCCTTCGGGCCTCCACACTCTGCCTCGCATTACTGCACTCGAAATACGTTCCATGAGAGTGGCACCCACTCCGCACTTAACCCTGGCCCCTGCTGGACTGGATACACTTGCCCCCCCCTCCCATCCCTTGCACTTCTGTTTGCACACTTGCACGGCCTTGAACATACTAGGCTGTTTGTCAGTCCTGTCCTCCACCTCCCTCCCCAGCTGCCTGCATGCATAGGCGCATTGATGACCAACCCTTTCTCGTCTTGTATGTTCTCCCCCACCCACTCTTTGCACAAACTTATACTAGTAGAAATGCCCTGGCCTAGTATGCTAACTATTGTTGTTAGTTCATTCGGAATCTTCATGGCCTAAGAATGACAAAGATATCCCCTTGTTCCCTTCCCGTCTTGAAGCGCTTCACTTGTTGTTAGGGATAATTCTCTTATTAGGCTAATTTCCCTTCCCTATAGAGTCCCCCAGCAGCTTTGCTGGATATCAGGGGTTTGTTCTTTTCATTCCTGCTAAGAGTCAGGCTCTATTCCCACTCTTAGGCATATGTGTGATGTGTTTGAGGCTATCTTTTGTGCTTATGGTCTATGGGGTTTTTCTCACCCTCATAGGTATCATCTTTTTCCATGTGTGTTACACAGCACCCTCAGTGCAGTGACACAGGGGTGTCCTAGGGACCCCCAAACATAGACTCCAGACCCTGGGACTGAATACCGTCTCCCAGGGCATGTAAATTCCCCATTGACTTTACTAGTCAATATTTATGAACAAAACCAGTACAACCCATCTTACTATGGAAGTACTGGAAAGAGTTAATAGTGTTTCCCTGGTGTTCATTTTCGAGAGGGTACCGTCCAGTCCCTCTCTCCAAAGTTTCTGGCTGGTGGCAGCGGTTACTACTGTAAATATTCGACTGTGAATATTTTCCTTTGGGATTTTCCCATTGTTCGAGGCTACCACTTTTACTGACAGCCTCTAACATACCGCCGGTTTATTTTAATATTAACTTTACTCTGGTAGGTTTACATTTCCAGATCTTTGATAATATTTCTTTCTCGTGTCTTTCTCTGAAATCCTAACCCAGGTCGGGGATCCTTTGTTCGTCCTTTTGGCGGGCTTCTGCACAGAAGCCCTCCTTTCGGCGCTACTGAGTCTGGGGTAGACAGGATGTGTGGGAGGGGGAATAGGCACCCTGGACAGGGTTACTTAGGCAATCTAAGTCGCACTCTGCCCTGACAGGCTGGGGGGTTATCCCACCAGAATAGCCACCCTACTGTGTGAGTGACAGCTAGGCTGTATGAATGGGGGTTTTTCTGCATAAAAGCAGGGCTCTGAGGACTGGAGGACAAGACATCACCACTGGAACTAAGAAACCCGAAGAGGAGAGAAGCTGAAGACATCTGCCACGACTGAACCACCGGTGAAGCCCTGCTGCAGATACTCGCCACTTTTCTCCAATGACTCGAGAAGATCTTCACTTGCAAGAGTCTTCTTCCCTTGAGCTGGTGGGGCCAACCAGTTTGTCAATCGCCTTACAAGACCTGCCTTGGTCGAATCGCCAGTGCCCAGCACTCGGAGACCGGATAGCCAGGCACCCGTCCACCACGACCGCGATTAAAAGGAGCGTACCTTTTATTTAGTTTTGGCATCACCGCGGCTGGCTTCATCCCTGGGCAGTGCAGTAACTCGAACCTTCCTCCATCACGAGAGCCTCTCTTCCTCTGCTGGATCTCCCGAACTGCAGGAACTGCCAGGAACTACCGCCACTTCAGGAGCCTCTTCTACTTTCAAGGTACATTGTTCCGCCAGGCCTCCCGTTTCGTTGGGTACTGCTAAAGGTATTTTAAATTCTTTACTTACCTTCTGGGTTGGCCGCCCCTTTTGTCTAACATTATCTTTTACCTTCTGCAGCCGCCTTTTCAATTTGTTAAACAAAGACTTGATTGCAGCTACTAGAACAGTTTGATCCTGGGCACATTGCCTTGTACCATTGACTCTGGCACAGGCCTATTGACTCTGGCTAAATATGTTACAACTGCCTTCTCTAGATTGCTTTTCATCAAGAAATGTGTTGGTGCACCTAAAACTCTTATAACCACCTTTCCTTCCCTCCTAAGTATTGTTGAAGTGCCATTTTGCTCGGTTTTCACTGTAGTATTGCTTATGCTAAAGTACTGCCTTTCCTAACTTGTTCACAATCCACTTGGGAAGTGTTTCTGGTGTGTTTTAGAGTCTAACCCTGTATAACTTGTCCTTTCCCTCCCTTTTGAGAAATTGCTAGAGTGCCATTTCTGCTTGGTTTACATTGTGCCGTTTTGCTCAGTTTTCACTCTTGCTCAAACTTGTCTACAATTTAAATAGGGAGTTGTGTATACTTTTCTTGACTGTTTTAACTTACTTTAATGATAGTGATTTGTGTGTTGAACCTAAGGGCGTGTAAAATAAATATATATGTTCTTTTTGATACAAAGCTTTGGTCAGTGTTTCCTTGTTCCATAGTATTGTAGTCCTATTGTGTAAACCCTGAATGCTGCTCATCTCCCTCTTGAGATAAGTCTGACTGCTCAGCCACAGCTACCAACTAAATCTGTGTGGTACAGACTGATACCAAAGGGGATTTATTGTATATACATGTAGTCCTAATCTTCTGTAGTGCTCCCTAAGGGAGCTGCATTGGATTCTGCCTAACACTGGTGTACAGCGGTGAGGATAAAAGTATTGGATTTACATTTTAGAATGCTGCTAGTATGTTGGTTCAATTAACCACAAGGCTTAACAATCACTAAAAGTTAATTTTAAAAAGTCAAAGATGGAAAGCTATAGCCAGGAGACTCTCCTTACAAATACTGCTGATTATTTAAGGGATCTATGTAGACAAAGGCCTTCCTGTCAAAGGCAAGAAATCAGAAATGATTGAAAGATTGTTAGAAAAACAAAGTCTGGAGAATGGGGCTGTAGTGCCTACTCCTCCAGCAACTGTAGCAAATATTGAGGATGTTAATGTTGAGGATGTTGTTGTTGAAGCAGATGAGGAAGAGAAGGCTGATAATCTAACTCGCTCTGGCCCTCTGCCTGCTCAAAGGCCTCAAGCCTTGTCTACTGTACCTGTGTCAGGTGCTACATTAAGTCCTGAATTTATCTCACTAGAAAAAATGAGGCTTGAACTTGAATTCAAAAGAATTAAAGCCCAATCCGAACAGAAACACCAAGAACTAAGGCTCAGAGAAATGGAGTTCAATCATGTACTAGAGATGAAGAAATTGTCTTTGGAAAATGCTTCTCTCCCCGGATCCTCTAGATCTTCCAGTCCAAAGAGACCCCGGATGCCTAAAGAGATTGTGGGTATGTATGAACCTAAGTTGGATGTGTTAGATTGGTTAGCTATGTTTGAATACAATCATGGGCTCCAGGAAATCACAGGGAATCAGATGCGTCCCTGGTTATTCTCTAGGCTCCCCCCTGTTGCATCTGATGTGGTAATGGAGTTGGGGGAGGTAGATAGGATGGATTATGAATGTGTGAAGCTAACTTTAATTGCTAGATTTGGGAAGACCCCTTCCCAGTACCTTAAGAGGTTTAGGACCCTCAAAAAGCATGATGGTACCCCTTGGGCTACCTGGGTGACTGAATGTTTGAAAACCCTAGAGGGTTGGATTAAGGGTTACAGAGTTAACACTTATGAGGGAATGAGAAATCTTGTTATGTTGGAGTCTATCTATGATGCCTGCCCTCCTGAGCTCAGACAGCACTTGGTTGATTCTAATTAAATGGATCCTAGGAAGTTAGGCAAGGCTGCTGACTTGTGGGTTGCCAACAGGGCTACTCACAAGGAATCTGGGGCAACTCAGAAGAAGGATGAGGGGATTTATTGCATATACCTGTAGTCCTAATCTTCTGTAGAGCTCCCTAAGGGAACTGCATAGGATTCTGCCTAACATTTGTGTATATGCGCTTTACAAATAATCAGTTACAACAAGCAGAAACCATAGTGTTGGGCCATTCTTTGTTGTCGGTCCCCATGCAATAGATATTCTCCTGAACAAAACACAAACGCAGCATTTGACTAATGTACAGCTCACTAGGTATGAGTTGGGCCTGTTTTCACCCAACATTACTTCGCGAAGATGTAATATCCTAAACCCTGCCACCTTGTTGCCCCTCCCTTCTGTTGACCTCAATGCTTTGCATGATTGTATACTAATAACCGACGAGGAGACGAAAGGATGGGTTGATTTGACTGATTTTCCACTGATGGCTCGTCCACCGCAGTTTATGCCACAACTACATTGAAAACAGTTGTGGAAACCTGTAAAATACCTCTGTATTCAGCACAAGCGGCTGAAATTATAGCGCTAACCAGAGCATGTGAGCTCAGCTCTGGACTTGCAGTGAACATTTACACTGTTCACTGATAGCCAGTATGCATTTGGGGTTGCCCATAGTTTTGGGAGGCTCTGGATGGAACGCAGCTTTCTTACCTCTCATGGAACCAAAATTCAACATGGCAATTTTATTGACACATTGCTCAATTCACTGGCCTTGCCAAATCATATTGCCATTATAAAATGCTGTGCACATAAGAAAATAACTGACCACGTGGGCAAAGGCAATGCGTTTGCGGGTGCAATTGCAGAGACAACTGCCCAAACCCCTTATTCTCTCACTTATGTTTCCTGCCAACGCACAACAGACCATCCCCCTTTTGAGAATACACTTGACATTATTGTCAGTATTCAAGCAGATGCTACCTGTCGGGAATTGAAAAAAAAGGTAAATTGATGCTGTTTTTGAGGATGGGTGTTGGGTGGACCGAATAAGCAAAGGGAGATGGATGTTGCCAAACAGATATGTACCCATGAGGATATCATTCGGCCATGGAGCGGATCACATAGGGGCGGATGGTATGATTAAATTAATGTATTAACTACACTTCAGAATAAAGCAGCAACAGCGTTTTGTAAAAATGTTATTATATGTGCCACTCACAATGTTGGAAAAGCATAAGGAGCACCAAGGGGTCAATTTGGTCCCCAGATTTACCATTCGAGGCACTACAAATGGATTTTGTAGAGTTGCCTCCCTGTCAGAAATACAAATATGTTTTGCTAATCTTCTGTATGTTCAGTAAATGGGTAGAGGCATTTCACTTGAGAGAACACTGCACGGAGTACAGCCAAAACCCTTGTTAAGGAATATTTTCCAAGATATGGTCTGCCCCGCTCAATACTTAGCGATAATGGGGTTCATTTTGTGAATAGAACGGACCTGGTATGTTGGGCATTGGACATAAAGCAAACATTTCATGCAATTTATCACCCACAGGTGCCAGGTTTAGTGGAACGCTGTAATGCCACACTAAAAAAACAAACTATCCAAAATATGCACAAATAGCAACTTGAGCTGGGTTGGGTGCCTTACTTACTTATTTTATTTATTTATTTTTTACATTTATAAAGCGCTCAATGCGGCCCTGGGGCATCGTGGTGCTGTTACAGCGGTGCTTACTTCGTTACAGAGAAAAATAGACATGAGCGCCTGTCTGTGGTTGTTGGTTATATTGAACCTAATGCCAGACAGATCGGTGTTACATAGATACAGAAATGGCAGAGTTACAGGCTCAAAAGGTTCAGGTTGGAGACAGAATGCCCAATGCTCAGTCCAATGGCAGGAGACCTTACCCGGGATGGAGGAATGGGTAGGGATTGAACACTGTGGTGAGCTAATTGAAGAGCACAGTTTTGAGAGATTTGCGGAATGCTAGGTGCAAGGTCTTATTTCGCAGGGTTGTGGGGAGGGAATTCCAGTGTTTCGTTGCAAGGAAAGTGAAGCTGGCACCTCCTGCTTTGGCCCCTTTGAAGGAGGGGACTTTAAGTTGATTCGAGTGATGTGACCTTTGGGTCTGGAGGCGGAAGCTCTGATTATTTTTTCAGCATGGTAGGCGGGGCTGTAAGTGAGAGGCAGTTATGGGTTATGGCTAGTGTTGTGAAGAGTATCAGTTCTTTTACCGGTAGCCAGTGTGCATCTGGTCTAGTGCGGGAGATGTGCTCCCTTTTGGGAATGCTAAGGGCCATCCTAAGGGCATTATTATGAATGATTTTGAGTCTTAAGATTTTTGGACGAGGTGCCGGCAAATAGGACGTTACAGTAGTCTAATTTGGGTCCAATGGTGGCTCTGGCTATGGAGAGGCAGTTGCTTATGAATAGGTAAGGTTTGACTGCTTTGATTAATTTGGTTGTGAATGCAGCTGAGAATGCAACAGCGCTAACTTGACGTGTCATGGAGAGAGTGGAGTCAATGTACACCCCAATGGTTTTGACTGCTGCCGAGATAGGGATTTGGGTGTGTTTGTCAAGCTTGTTAAGTGTTTCATTGAGGCCTACAATGAGGAGTTTGGTTTTATCCCCGTTGAGGCATAGACAATTGGCTGCCATCCAGTCTTGGATGGTGGTGTAGGTTTTTGTATAGTGTTCCTGCGTCTCTTTCATATGCGCCAGAGAGAGGAAGGAGTACTTGTGTAGTGTATCATCGGCATAGTTGGTGTAAGCTAGAGGTTGTCAAGATCATTGAAGAGAGGTAGGGCGAAGAGATTATACAAAGTGGGAGAGGTACAGGAGCCCTGTGGGACTCCTCAGTGTATGGTAGTGGGAGCTGCGCAAGCCTGCTCTGAGAATCTTCATTGCTCTCCCTTCAAGGAAGGAGGTGACCCAGGCAGTGTTGTCTACAGAGTGTCTTGTGGTCCACCAGATCAAACGCTGCAGACAAGTTGAGAAGGAGGAGCAATGCTGGCTTGCCTTCATTCATAATTTCCCCTAGTTGGGTCTTAAGGTCCAGTAGGGCTGTTTCGGTCCTGTGACGGGGCGGAAACCTGATTACCTCTTACCTAGGATGTTGTTTGTTTCCAGGAATTGCTGCATTTTTACACATGCAGCTTTGTCTAGGATTTTTAGCAAGAAGGGCACATTGGTGATAGGTCTGTAGTTGTTAGGAGAAGCAGGGTCTAGGGAAGGTTTCTTCAAGAGTGGGCGAACTCAAGCCTCCTTCAGGCAAGGTGGGACAATACTGGAGGCGAAAGAGGCATTTATGAATGCTGTCAAGAAGGGTGTGTTAGGGTGTCTGCGCAATCTTTGATGAGATTGGCCGAGCAGGCGTCTCCTTTACAATTGGATGGTTTTGTTTTTTTAAGTATTCCTAGTACTTCAGGTTCCGACACATCTCTGGAAGGAGAAAAGCATCTCTTTTTGCAGGGAGTGAGGGTTTTCGGTTGGCCGGGTAGGCAGATCGGATTTGGGCAAGGCGTTGTAGTGGGATTTGATTTAGCTTTGTAGGAGATCTATTTTGAGCTTGGCATACTGGATGCTTGAGCACCAGGATTCATCTTTTATGACCTGATGCTTACAACCTCCATATTTGTAATGCATCCTCAGATTCTAAAGAGTTGTTCTCTATCCTAAGAGAATTAGAAAACCCAATCCCAGCGCCTAGCCTGACAAACATTAGCAAAGAATGGTGCACCATCATCCAAGATGCACTCTCCTCCAAAATCCAACTGTTGCAAAAGAAAACCACTAAAAGAACAACACTAACTGGCAAATACTGCACACCTTCTACTCTCTCAGCATCAAATGATCAAAACACCCCTTTGTTCTATTTCACTCCAGTAACTCAAGAAGAAGTGAGCGCCACTATCGCTAAGATGAAAGTTTCTAATTGCATAGGGGATACTTTCCTACACATATAGTTAAAGACTGTGCAGCCTCCCTTACCCCCATCATCACAAATTTTGTCAATGCCTCTTTCAGCACTAAACTAGTCCCAGCCAGTATCAAAGAAGCTTGGGTCACCCCTCTTCTAAAGAAAAACCACTCTCGACCCCACTATGCCTACGAATTACCGCCCAATAACCACAGTCCCATTTTTACATAAAATCATTGATAATATAGCCTATTCACAAATTCAAACTCATATTAACCAACATCAGCTCCTGGGAGCTCGTCAATCGGGCTTCAGACCTAACCATAGCACGGAAACGGCATTCATAGACTTGAAATCGCAGATGGACACCATTAGGGACTCAGGGAAACTCTGCATGCTGCTACTGCTAGATTTATCAGCTGTGTTCGATCTTGTAGATCACGACAAACTTTGCACCACTTTAGCCAACAACTTTAATTTCTCTAACAATGCTACCCTCTGGGTTTAATCTTTCCTCTCTGAACATATGTCCAGAGTTTCCATTGGCAAAGTAGCTGCGGATCCCATATCAGTTCCCATAGGGTTACCGCAAGGCTCCTGCCTTTCGCCAACGTTCTATAATGCATACACCAAACTCCTTTTTGCAGCTCTAGATGACATGGGTGTCATCTACACTAACTTGGCAGATGACACCCAGATCCTTGTTCCCATCACCGGGAACTATGACCAAGACACCTTAACTATTAATAAAGTCTAGTGTCATCCAAAACTGGATGGCCCTAAACAGTCGTTGCCTTAACAATGAGAAGACAGAAATTCTCATTGTGGGCTCTCAAGCAAAAATAGCCTCATCCCATCTACACTACTCAGCAATCAATATTGATGGCACCATGATCGCAGTACTCAAGTTAACACGCTAGGAGTCTATCTGGATGCCAATCTCACTATGACCAACCATATGTCTGCCTTATCCTTATCCTCATCCACCTCATACACATAAAACTCATCGCGTTAAGTCACCAATTCCTCACACCCACTAATTGCATTACCCTAGCCAGAGAACTAATACTCTCTAAGTTGGACTACTGCAATGCACTACTACTAGGAACTTCCAATACTAATCTCAACCAACTTCAACTCTTGCAGAATAAAGCACTACGTGCTGCATTTGGAATAAAAAAAGTGGACCACATTACCAACATTAGGAGAAAAACGCACTGGCTTCCCATCAAGGCTAGAATTGTATTCAAAGTACTATGTGTTACCCACAAATGCCTAGATAACACATCTCCTACCTACCTACCTGAACAATGCCATCAAGAAAGGAAGCTCTAACAGGATGCTAAGATCCAATAATGACAAACTTCTTGAGATCCCCCGCTTCAAATGCACCAGAGCAGAAGGTAATAGCTTTCAAGTCCTCACCTCAAAACACTGGAACTCACTCCCTATCCACATTAAAAAGGAAGACTCCTTCCTCAAATAAAAAAAAGCCTAAAAACCTGGCTCTTTAATACATTTTAACCATTTCTACAAACCAGTACCTTCAGCTCTCACCAGTATCCCATGCATCAGACACCCCACATCCTTGGGAGCTATACCTGTCTCAATGTAAATACATTGTGTGCTGTCTCTCTTTTGCCTTCACTGTAATTATTCCTACTATGCCTTTCCTTGTGTAACTATATCTAATTGTCATCATGTAAAGATTGACTTGTGTGACGTCCTATGCAAATGTACCTGTAACTACGCTGTGATACCCCAGGGTCTTGGCGTGTAACAAATGTAATAAATATTTGGTGGCGATGGGCAGGGAGCAACAAACAATATTTGGTGCAAATAGGCATGGAGCAACAATCATTATTTTGGGGAGGCAAGCATGATGGAGCAGCAGACAGACTATATGCTGTGAGAGTATTTGGTGGATAGTGGATGTATAGACAGGGTTGTTATCCAGGTGGTGAGCATAGGAGTAGGGAATGATCAGAGGCTGGGAGTCGAGGCCGGTCCATGTAAATACAAGAAGCGCGTAGTGCCCTGGGTATCATGTGGAAGTTAGTTAGCGAGGGCGTGGTAGTGATAAGGTGTGGCATGGGGGTGGATTAGCCTTGAGGCTAGTGGCCAAAAGCTGATGGCTTGTGCGTGTTAATGAGGCGTCTTAACATGAAGCCACAGTTTGTTGCTTCGGTACGCCGTGGACTGAATGCTGGAAACAGGCGTTAAGCATCAGGCAGAGTTGGAGCTGTGTAGTAAGGTGGTCAGCTACTGTCTCTGCATAGATAATGGCTGTTTAAAGGGGGATAGGTCGGCTGTCTGCGGGCACCCACCTGGGTTCCGACTTATGGGTGGATAGCTAGCAAAGGTGGGACACAGCTTACTTTCTGGGCGATGAAGTGCATGGGCCACGGTGCCTCAGTCGCCACAGACAGTCGGGGGCTTTGAGTGTGGGCCTTTGGTGGGAGGTCAGCGTTCGCCTGCCGGCTCCCGATTGGCTTCCTGTAGGTGAACAGGTACCCAATCAAAGCAGCTGCATGCTGCAGAGAAGTATCAAGGCAGGCACTCCATTGCCAGATGGCCGCGCAGCCATTTTGGAAGTTCTCACAACGATGCAGCAACGTGGACACGGCGGGATGTTGTGCTGCGATGTACACATCAATGAGCTTGTTTCAGCGAGCTAACTTATATAAAATGATGAGCACTTTTAATAATGCTTTTCGGTGCAGATTGCACTATATTCTATAAATATCATGGAAATCAGCCATCACTCGACGGTAGTATGGTGTGCAGCCCCAGTGGGCTTACCTTATGAAAAGAGGATGCAGGGTTCCATCTCTAGGCATCCAAAGCTGGGCGAGTGTAGGCAGCTTCAGGTCAGGAGGTCAGGACAGGAATGAGGCTGGATGGAGAAAGGGGCCTGAGTGTGTGGGCCTTTGGTGGGGGACCTCTAGCTTTGCTCTCTATGAGAACTATTGCACATTCTGGAGTGGGGTTGTCCCTCTGAGGTTGTTATGGGCCACCCAGCCAATGTTTGGGGTTTGCCTCACTCAAACAAACTGTCTAATGTGCCTTATCCTCTGCTGATTACTATTTTAAGGAGCTTACTAAAGCGTTGTCAATTATTCATGAACTGGTCAAGGACTGCTGCCCCTGCCCCTGGAAGGGGCTGGGGCACACAATTTAGCCGGAACACCGGATTTTCATTAAGAACTTTCAACGTACCTCTGGTCTGCAACCCAGGTGTAAAGGGCCGGTGCAGGTGCTCCTGGCAACACAAACAGCAGTCAAATGTGACAGACATAGAAACTGGATTCATGCCAGTCATGTGAAGGAAGCACCTCTACCCCTCCTGCCACATAAACAGCCTAAGGGATTGATTGTTGCTCCATGCCTATTTGCACCAAATATTGTTTGTTGCTCCCTGCCCATCGCCACCAAATATTTATTACATTTGTTACACGCCAAAAACCTGGGGTATCACAGCGTAGTGTGCCCCAAAGACGATGTAGGACCAACAGAGGGGCCGCGTTATAACCTGAGACCAAGAAAACGTTAATGAAACTGTAAATAACAAACTGATTACTTGTGAAAACTCTCAGGAGAGAACAGCTACCCCAATGGTCAAGACCTTTAGATTCCACAAGCCTCATAAGGGATGCATTACTCACCGTAATAGTATTTCTGATGCTTGTATCTGTATTGATTCACATGCGACCCACCCTTCCTCCCCTCAGCGAGAAGGCGCATGGATGCTTATGAGCTTGTCTAATACGTATCTGCTTGGATACAACTGTACTCCCGCTACACCTCATGCTACCTCATGTCAGAAAATAACAATCTTGAGAGTCCTAGACGCGTGAGGGATCTTGGGTACAGGGGACGTCACACTACGGATAGTATTATTGGCACACCCTGTCAACGTCCCTTTTCGAGTTTTCAAAACAACAACTGTAATAGTCCACAGCTTCCACTAGATGTCGGCCTATGCACAGCATGTGAATCTAAGCAGATACAAGTATCAGAAATACGATTACGGTGAGTAATGGATCCATATTTTTGCCGCCTCCACGGATACACTGACCATGCCTCTCCATTGTTTTTCTCATGACAAAAGACAATTGCCCTACTAATAAGAAGTATTATGAACTGACAGAAAATGGTATAATTCGAGATTGTGCTTTCTGTTTTTGTTTTTGGATCCTGCTTGTATTACTTGGCAGTTTTGTATTATGTGATATGTATTGGCCCTTTTTGATAAAATCTACACCTGTACCCTCTCCTAATGTTACAATGCAACTTTACCTCCTGACCAGCATTATCATCGTGACCAGCATTGGATCTTTCATGGATTCACATGCTTAGAATATTCCCCGTCGTCAGGCTGGGAATCCCCGGTACATTATATATAGACCCTTTCCCGTAGGAAAACTTTTTCGACGCTTGTGCGTCCTATCCACCTTGTTTTGTATCATGCGTGCCCGCACCGTCAGGACGTCATGATATAAATACAGGACCCGCCCCCGCGCTCCCTCAGATTTCAACTGCCTTTCAAAGTAGTGGGATCCTCGTGATTACTGCTAGTGGAAACTAGGTTGTTTTTTCTGTTTCGCTTCGGCGACGTTCAAATTCTGGAGAATATGTCTGGAAAAGCGTTATTTCGCCCTTGTGCGACATGTGGCCTCAAGAAAGTTTATGAAGGAGATGCCCACATGGATTGTATCTACTGTCTCCACCCGCACCACACGGCGGATACATGTGAGATATGCCAGGGTTTCTCCCAAAAAACCCTTAAGGACCGTAAAAGAAGGCTGGTCGACTGGCTTAATGACAGGGCGGGTGCCTACCCGGCTTCGGAAGTTGGCTCCACGGCCTCCAGGAGCAAGTCGGAACCTCCATCGAAAAAGGTACGGCCAGCAGAAAACCGCGATGAGGACAAGCATAAGGGGAAGCATGCTGGGTCCTCCTCATCACATTAAAAGCCCTCCTCCTCCTCCTCATCTAAGACGGAGAGGCGAGCGCTGTCAAAATCCTCCTCAGGGGACCGTCCCAGGTCTTCCGTGAGTCGAGATGTTTCAGCCGGGAAGTCGGCATCGAAATCGGCGACGAAGTCTAAGGGCTCGACGACGACAACTTGCTCGTCGACCTCGGTGTCATTGACGATGCCTATTACCGTTCAGGCAGCAGCGGTTGGGATTCCTTCGTCGACGGAGACTTAGTCTATGGCTTGGCTGCCAGAGGTCTATGACCCGATCCCCCCTGAGGTCTTACTGCAGCCAGACACGGCCTGCTTGGTGGAAGGAGAAGGTGGCACGGTTCTGCAGCCATCGGATTTAGGCTTACGGCCTTCCACGTCGGCGACGACGACGAGTGCGAGTGGGGGTATGGTACCTATATCATCAACGTTATTGAACCCCCAGGCAGTTTTGTCTCTGGATGTGCTTAATACTCTTCAGAAGCTCCTGCAGCGGCTGGATACGCAGATCCCTCAACCTGGGACTTCGTCGTCACCTTTTTCTGTACCTCCTGTCGACGAGCAAACTTGTGCGGCTCGCTCGACGACTAAAAACCCATCGACTCCTCAGGCAGTAAAAGATCGTCCTCGAGCGCAGGAGGAGGGTGAGTTGTCGGAGTCCGATTCTATACTGGGTGACTCAGGGTCAGACATCTCCCTGTCACCTTCGAGGGACCCAACATGGAATTCGGATGTAGAGGTAGAGTCTACGAGGAGCCAGTCACAGCCATCTCCTCCGGATGATGTGGGAGCCTTCCATGCAATGATGGGAAAAGCTTGTTCTGAGTTCGGCTTGATTCCTGAGGAGCAGAAGAAAGACTGTTTCCTTTTTGACCATATGGGTCAAAGGAGGAAATCGGTATTTGCCATCCCAATTCTGGACCACGTGTGGCAGGAAGGTCTCAAAACGATGCGCCATCCGTTCTCGGAGCCAGCTATAAAGGGGCGGATTGAGAAAAAGTTTAAAGCTCCGGAGTCCACTCCAAAATGTCTAACATCACAACCTCTGTCTGACTCGGTGGTGTCGGCGGCAGCGGCTAGGAAGGCCAGGGTACAGCAAAAATGTTCAACTCCACCAGAAAGCGAAGCTAGGAGGCAAGACGCCTTTGGAAAAAAGGTGCTCTCGGTCGGTGCGACGACGGTAAGAGCAGCCAATTCCTTAGCGATCGTGTCACGATACGATAGAGAAATGTGGCACAAACTAGCCCCTATCCTAGAACACCTGCCAGACGAACACCGGAAAGCAGCCATGTTACTGTTGCGGGAGGGCGAAGAGGCCTCGAACCACGCAATTAATATTGCAGTTGACCTAGCAGAGTCTGGATTCAAACAATGAAGTCCAGTACATAGTCCTTGACATGCCATGTGAAGGGGAACACCTGTTTGGCGAAAAGGTCGACGAAGCGTTGAAGGGGATGAAGGAAGACACGGATACTGCTAGGTCCCTCGGCGCCCTCCAAATGGGTAGAAACTTTCGCTCTTTTCGGCCCTTTAGGGGTGCTTCTGGAAACTCCCGCTTTGGAGCCTCGAGGGACCGTGGATTTAACAGGCCCTCGTACTCTTCACAAGGGTTCAGACTAGCGTCCCAATCGGCACGTAGAAGTAGAGACTATCAAGCTTCCAGGCGGCGAGGCTCGGGTCCCTCGTCGACTAAGAACAAGCAAACCAGCAACCAATGACGGCCTTCGGAACGTCCTGGGGGGACGAGTCTCTCATCACTTCGACCAATGGAAATGCATCACCACAGATCGATGGGTTCTAGACACGATTCGCATGGGTCATGCGCTACAATTCAAAGACAAGCCTCCACGTCTTCCGCCTGTATTTTCGACCCAGCCCCACCTCCGAATCCTACGACAAGAGGCGGAGCTTATGTTGCGAAAAGGAGCGGTAGAGAGAGTTCCTGTGGCACAGGAAGGACACAGAGTTTATTCCCGGTTCTTCGTTGTCAAGAAGCCAAATGGAAAATGGAGGCCCATTCTCGACCTGAGGGTACTCAACAAATGGCTAAAGAGCCTAAAGTTCAAAATGCTAAAGCTCCAGGAGGTTATCAGGTCGGTGCAACCCATGGATTATCTGTCGTCACTAGACCTTCAAGACGCCTATTTTCACATCCCAATACGCCCACGACACAGGAGATATTTAAGGTTCGTCGTCGGGCGAAAGCATTTTCAGTTCAAGGTCCTCCCGTTCGGTCTCAAGTCCTCCCCCAGGACGTTCACCAAGTGCTTGGCCCCCATAGCGGCCCATTTAAGGAAGGACGGTCACCATGTCTATCCCTATCTAGACGACTGGCTGGTCAGAGGCTCGTCCATGGAACAAACACGAAAAAGTCTGGAGGCCACGATGTCCCTCTTACAGGAACTGGGCTTCGCGATAAACTTCAGCAAGTCCTCCGTAGAGCCTTCGAGGACCTTGGTCTTTCTAGGAGCGGAGTTTCATACGCACACAAGTCTGGTAAGACCATCCAGCGAAAGAATACAGAAACTACAAAGCAAGGCGTCGGAATGGAGATGTGGTACCAGGGTGTCGGTGCGCAAATACATGTCTCTGCTAGGGACCATGTCATCCTGCATTCCGTTGATAAACAACTGCCGTCTGCTTATGAGGCCTTGACAGGAATTTCTAGCGGACCGTTGGGCGCAGAGCCAAGGTCGCTGGTCCGACAGACTGATCATCGACGAACAACTGGTACAAGCACTCTGTTGGTGGAGAGTTTCTACTCATCTAACGAAAGGAATGCCTCTGGTGGAACCGGAGTTCCAGAAGACGGTGGTGACGGATGCATCTCTGAGCGGATGGGGAGCTCATCTGGATACGTTACAGGTACAAGGCCAGTGGTCGTTGCAGGAGTCCTCCCTGCATATCAACCTGCTAGAACTGAGAGCAGTGAGATGGGCTCTGAAATCTTTTCTTCCTCAACTGAGGGACTCGGTGGTGCGTGTCATGACGGACAACACCACTACGATGTTCTACTTGAGGAAACAAGGAGGGACACGTTCCAGGTCCCTATCGACGGAGGCACAGAAAATCTGGCATTGGGCCCTACAACACAACATGCAAATCTTGGCGTTCCACCTACCAGGCGTGAGAAATGTGGAAGCCGATGCCCTCAGCAGAGAAATGAACGAAGTTCACGAATGGGTGCTGAACGACCAACAACTACAGCAAGTATTCAAGAAATGGGGACATCCTTCCATAGATTTGTTCGCGACGAAGAACAACAGGAAATGCCATCAGTACGCAAGCAGATGGCCTCAGCAGGGCTCACTGGGGGATGCGTTCTCCTTCCCATGGTCGAACAAATTCCTGTACGCATTCCCTCCATTTCCCCTTGTCCGGAGGACGTTGCAATGGATCCACAGGTACCCATGTCGAGTAATTCTGGTGGCCCCGTACTGGGCCAGACAAGTGTGGTTTTCAGACCTGCTACACTTAGCTGTGGCGGAACCGATGAGATTCCAGAAGACCCCCGACCTTCTGTCTCGACAGGAGGGTGTAGTTTGGCATCACGACCCGGACAGCCTCAAGTTGACGGCCTGGCTCCTGACTTCGCCGAATTCGGTCGGCTAACGATTCCGGAGGACTGTCGGCGTATCCTACAAGCGGCAAGAGCGCCTTCTACAAACGCCTCGTACACGTACAAATGGAGAAGTTTCTGTCAGTGGTGTGAGGATCAACCAGGGTTGGCCCCCCAATCGATTAAGCCGGAACAGCTCCTGCCATACTTGCTGTTCTTAGCTCAAAAGGGCCTATCGGTATCGTCAATAAAAGTACACCTGGCCGCCATTTCCAGGTTTACTCGTCGACGGCATTCGACACCATTGTTCAGCGACCGCCTGATTAAGCACTTCCTTAAAGGCCTCTTTCGGAGTTTCCCTCCAGAGAAGAAATTTCCACCGGAGTGGAGCCTCAATCTGGTCTTAACTTCTCTTATGAAGCCTCCTTTTGAGCCAATGTCATCATCGTCTCTAAAGTTTTTGTCGTGGAAATTGGCCTTCCTGATGGCCATCACTTCAGCCCGACGTATTTCAGAAGTTCAGGCTCTAATGGTAGACCCACCATACTTACGATTTTTCAAGAACAAGGTAGCCCTTGCCACTAACCCACAGTTCATACCGAAAGCTCCTTCGGTGTTCCATAAACACTCCTCTATCGTGTTGCCTACGTTCTTTCCGGAGCCATGCTCGGTAGCGGAGCGCACGTTACACACATTGGATGTAAAAAGGGCTCTCAAGTTTTATCTTCATCGTACGCAACCATTCAGAGAAACAAGACAACTGTTCGTGGCCTATGGTTTGGGTTCTAGAGGAAAAGCCATTTCTAAGCAAGGATTGTCAAGATGGGTGTCATCTACCATTTCGTACTGCCATTCCAGGGCAGGGAAGCCTCTTCTACGACGGCCAAGAGCTCATTCAACTAGAGCAGCGGCATCGTCGACGGCACTGTGGGCCGGAGTCCCTCTGGGGGACATCTGCATGGCGGCTACCTGGGCGGCTACACACACCTTTACCCGCCATTACTGCCTGTCGCAGCAACATGCCGAAGATACCAGGATGGGACAGGCGGTGCTCCGACACCTATTCCAATAAGGTAAGCCCCGACTGAGGGGTTGCATCCTGTGGAATGTGTGACTGTATGTGGTTCGTTTTCCTATGTTAACGATTACTAATGTATATATGATCATAGGGAACGGGCTTTGCGAAGAAAGTATATGGGTTTGCATGCACGCCTCCTCTCTTGGGGGTGTACTGCTATGTAATCTATTCTAAGCATGTGAATCCATGAAAGATCCAATGCTGGAGAAGGGAATAGTTTCTTACCTGTAACTCCATTTCGAGGGGATTGGGTCCTCCGACGTATTCCATATCTATGACAGTAATCACCACAGCTGTGCTGCTTCGGAAACTTTTTCGGCGTCTGCGTCCTGCGTCGATGACGTCGATGCGCCGCCGTCGAGGACCTCCTCCGACGTCCGACGTCATCCGATGTGATAAGTAGGACGCACGACGCCAGTAGCCTCAGTTCCGTTTTTTCCGCGAACGTGTTGCTTCGTGTTTCTCGGTTCTAGCCTCGACTCTTTGGAGTTCTGTTCTTTCTGGTTCTTCGAGCCTGTTCGTTTGTGAATATTCCTTCGCAGCGATGTCTTCCACTTCGTCTTCAACCCCGCGTCCGGGCTTCAAGAAGTGCGGGGTGTGTGGGTCCAAGATGTCGGTGACTGACTCGCACGACGCCTGCCTCTGGTGCCTCGGGGAGGCCCACGACACGGATGACTGTGTCGACTGCCTGTCGCTCACTTCCAAGGCCTTACGCGAACGTAAGAAGAAATTGTCGGTAGGTCGGGTGTCCAAGCCCCGGAAGTCGAAGTCGGCGGGGCTTTCGACGGATGATTCGAGGGGTGACTCTCCGCGTCATCGTCGGAGGTCTCGTCGGTCTTCTTCTAGGAGTCGGTCTCGCCACTCCTCTGCCTCTTCGAGGCGTTCTCGGAAGCGCCGTCACCGGTCGCCTTCCAGGTCCTCTTCCGAGGACTCTGCCCGGCACGTCGGTTATCCCACCAGCCGTGCGACGCCGGAGGAATGGGCTTCCTTCGGGAAGAAAATGTTGGCGATTCTTGAGTCGCAGGGTACTCAACCGTCCGCGCCCCCGAGTGGGGTCGGCCGTGTGAGGTCGAGAGACGCCGCTCGCAAGAGTGGTCGGCACGAGTCACGGGAGAGGTCCCGTTCGGACAAGGAGGCTCGTTCTCGCCGTACCCGTTCCAGGTCCCGGTCCTCGACGCGATCGAGACCGTGTGCACCTGTGATGTCTTCGAGGAAGACATCGACGTCTGAGGCGTCGAGGGCGTCGACAGGCTTTCTCGAGGCTCCGGCTCCGAGGAAGTCGTCGAAGCCGTCGACGTTCAGGTCGTCGAGGGACACGCTCGGGGCTCCGGCTTCGAGGGCTGTGTCGACGCCGCCGATATTGGAGGCGCTGCATCTGACGTCGACGCCGATTTCCTCGACGTCGACGCCGATCCTCTCGGCGCCGTTGCCGGTTTTCTCGACGGCGGCGCCGATTCGCTCGACGCCATCGACGCCTTTCGTGTCGGAGGTGCCCCGTGTCTCGGGTGTACCCCCTAGGAAGGCTCTGGCTAAGAGCAGGCACTCTCAGGTGCCTTTCCACCTCTTGGATTATATT
Source organism: Ambystoma mexicanum (assembly GCF_040938575.1). Taxonomy (NCBI): domain Eukaryota; kingdom Metazoa; phylum Chordata; class Amphibia; order Caudata; family Ambystomatidae; genus Ambystoma; species Ambystoma mexicanum. Next base: position 492,245,395 of record NC_090938.1, on the reverse strand, counting down.
TCGGAGGCGGATGAGGATTCGGTTGGCCTGGTTCCTGATCAGGTGCCGGATGACATTGTCTCGGGCCATAGTCAATTTGACGATTTGAGGCAGTCGCTGCATGATGCTAGTGGTCTGGACACCTCTCCGGAGGTGGAATTTGGTCGGCCTGAGCCTGGCTCCCATGCCGATTCCTCATACCGGCGCCTTATGGCTAGGGTGTCTGAGTATCTGGGATGGTCTGCTCCCCCAGGGGAGTTTGTGCAGGATGATCTGACGGACATCCTTGATGTTGGTCCCCCATCTGACCCGGTTCTGCCATTCCATATGGCTTTACAGCGTAGGGTGGCGGCGGCTTGGACTGCTCCGGAGAGTCTCCCGGCAGTGGGCAGATCCTTGTCGCGGAAATACCGTCCAGCCAGTGGCGACCCCTGCTACTTGACCAGGCACCCCACTCCGGAAAGTTTGGTGGTGCAGGCGGCCACGGCCCCGGCAAAGCAGGCGTCGTACCCTACCATCCCTCCTGATAGGGACGACAAACGTTTTGATGGCTGGGCGAAGAAGGTGTTTTCTTCTGGTGGTATGGCGCTTCAGGCGGCCAACTCCATTTGTGCCTTGTCACGTTTCACGCACACTCTGTGGAACTGTGTTGCGTTAGCGGCTGAACATATTCCCGAAGGGGACGAACGGGTTGGTTTCCTTGCTTTGGTCCAGGATGGTAAGGATGCCATGTGTGAGTCCGTTCAGTCGGGTTTGGACTTAGCTGAATGCGTCAGTAGGTCCATGGCGGCGAGCACCGTGATACGCAGGTTTGCGTGGTTGCGGAAGTCGGGGTTTGCTCCTGATGTGCAGTCCCGGCTCCTCAACATGCCCTTTGATGGTGAACATCTTTTTGGCAGCAAGGCTGACGAGAGCCTTGAGAGGTTGCAGACCTCAAAAGCTGCAGCGAAGTCGTTGGGCGCTGCAGTTCGCCAACCTCCGCCTTTTCGTCCTAGGGGACAGCAGTGGAGGGGTGGCTCCTTTCGCTATTACTCGTCCTTTGGTAGAGCGAGAGGAGCTGGCAGTCAAAGGGGCCAACGCAGGGGTACCAGAGGTGGACGACAGGGTACCCGTGGTGCCAAGGCCGCTCGGGCAGTTGCCTCTTTGCCCTCAGGTAACGCCGCAGCCGCTCCTACTCAGTCATGAGGCCTTGTCCCATGGTTCGCCGGTTGGGGGAAGGCTGGCGCAGCATCTTGTAGAGTGGCGTGCCATTACTTCGGATGTGTGGGTTCTGGAGATCATAACCCACGGCTACTGTCTTCCCTTTCGGCACAGGCTCGCGACAATCCACCGGGGAACCTCTCTTTGAAGTGTCCGGATCCGCTCCTTGCGCAGGAAATTCAAGCCCTGCTGGAGAAAGGCGCCATAGAACTGGTGCCTGTAGCGGAGAGGAACAAGGGATGGTATTCCCCTTATTTTTTGATTTCCAAGAAAGACGGGGGATTGAGACCCATCATGGACTTGCGCGGTTTGAACAAACTCCTCAGGAAGGACAAGTTCAAGATGGTTACTCTCTCTCAAGTCCTCCAGGCCCTTCAGCTTCAGGACTGGTTGGTGTCACTCGACCTCAAGGATGCTTACTTCCATGTGCCGATCCATCCCAAGCACAAGAAGTACCTGAGGTTCGCGGTTGGCGACTCGCACTTTCAGTTTCGGGTCCTGCCGTTCGGTTTGACCTCCGCCCCGAGGGTTTTCACCAAGCTCATGGTGGTGGTGGCAGCGCATCTCAGGCAAGGGGGGATTCACGTCTACCCCTACCTGGACGATTGGTTGATCAGGGGGAGCTCTCCCGAGCAGGTCCTGGATCATCTGTCCGTCGCCTGCCACTCCCTTCACAGGCTGGGCTTCTCCCTCAATTTAAAGAAGTCCCATTTGACGCCAACGCAGAGGCTCCAGTACATCGGAGCAGTGCTCGACACTTCCCTGGGGCAGTGTTTTCCTCCCCAGGTGAGGGCTCTTCACATTCAGCAGATGGTGCGCAAGTTTCAGCATGCCCAGACGCTCCCAGCATTCGAGTTCTTGAGGTTGCTCGGCCTCATGGCATCCTGCATTCTTCTGGTGCCAGAGGCTCGCCTGCGAATGAGATCTTTGCAGTGGGCACTCAAGATGCAATGGTCGCAGTCCTCCGGCAGGATGTCGGACCCGATTCAGGTGCCGCCCTCGGTCGCCCGGGACCTTCTGTGGTGGGCCGTCGAAGGCAACTTGATGAAGGGGGCTCCGTTTTGGCTTCCCTGGCCGGAGGTGACGATCGTGTCGGATGCATCCCTCACGGGATGGGGAGCTCATGCCAACGGGCTGACAGTCAGCGGTCGTTGGTCTCCGTCGGAGTCCAGACTCCATATCAATCTGTTGGAGCTGAGGGCCGTCAGGCTAGCCCTGAAGGCTTTTCTGCCGACTGTGCGAGGGAAGAGTGTCCTGATCCTGACGGACAACACGGTGGCCATGCACTACCTCAACAAAAAGGGGGGGGCAGGGTCACTTCCTCTGTGCAGGGAGGCGATGCAGCTCGAGTTCTGGGCCATCCAGCAGGAAGTTTCGATCTCGGCAGTTCATCTGGCCGGAGTCGAGAACGTGACGGCGGACGCTCTGAGCAGGCAGAGCACGATCTCTCACGAGTGGGAGTTGGCTCAGGAGATTCTCCTGGAGATCTTCGCCCTTTGGGGGACCCCTCGAGTGGATCTCTTTGCCTCCAGTGTCAACCGGAAGTGCGAAAGGTTTTGCTCGAGGGAATTTCCTCCAAAAGGAGCCTTAGGAGACGCGTTCGTGGTGGAGTGGTCGTTCCCGCTGCTGTACGCGTTTCCTCCGGTCCCCGTCATCCCGCAAGTGCTGCGGAGGTTACGGAAGTTCGGTTCCCGGATGATCCTCATTGCTCCGGCGTGGGCTCGGAGGACGTGGTACCCGGACCTTCTCGACTTGTCCATCTGCCCTCCACGTCGTCTTCCCTACCGAGACGATCTGCTCTCACGGGAGGGGGGTCAGGTTCTCCATCCAGAGGTCGGATCCCTCAACCTTCACGCTTGGCTTCTGAAAGGTTGAGGTTTAAGGATTGGGACCTCCCTGAAGACGTGATGGAGGTGTTGCTTTCGGCCCGAAGGCCCGCAACTAAGTCTCTGTACCGTTGCCGTTGGCGTAAGTTCTGCGACTGGTGCAGAGTTCAGAATGTGGATCCTTTTGCATGTGACATCCCCATGGTTCTGTCCTTTTTGCTTTCTTTGGCCCACAGGGGCTTGCAAGTGGGTACCGTTAAGGGTTACCTGGCGGCGCTGTCCATCTTTAAGCGCTCATCGGAAGAATGTTCTTACTTTAAAATCCCTTTAATTTCACAGTTTCTGAAAGGGCTCACTAATGTGTTCCCTCCGTCGCCTTTCCTGGTGCCCGGTTGGGATTTGAACCTTGTTCTTAGGTTTCTTATGGGTGCTCCGTTTGAGCCGTTACATTCTTGCCCTTTGAGGCTGTTGACTTTGAAAACTGTGTTTTTAGTTGCGGTTACTTCCGCTCGCAGAGTGAGTGAGTTACAGGCACTTTCTGTTAAGCCACCCTTCACTGTATTTCACAAGGACAGGGTTGTCCTTCGAGTTCGTCCTTCTTTTCTTCCGAAGGTAGTGACGGAATTTCATTTGGCCCAGAAGATTGTTCTTCCGGCATTCTATCCTCCTCCGCATCCTGGTAAGGAAGAGGAGAGGCTCCATAGGCTTGATCCTAGGAGAGCTTTGAGCTTTTATGTTTCTCGCATGTCCCGGGTCAGAGTGGACGATCAACTCTTTATTGGTTACGCTGGTAAGCGCTTGGGGAAAGCTGTGACGAAACAGACTTTGTCCCGCTGGATTATTTTGGCCATCTCGGAGTGTTACCGCTTGGCGGGCAAGGACCCTCCGGCTGGATTGCGGGCCCATTCTACCAGGGGCTTGGCTGCATCTACTGCCCTGCAGAGGGGTGTTCCTATTCGCAACATCTGTGATGCTGCCACCTGGGCTTCAGTGCATACATTTGTGCGGCATTATTCCCTCGATTCCATCAGAGGGCAGGATCTGGCCTTTGGCAAGGCGGTCCTTTGCTCTGCTATTTGATTGGCTATTCTAAATTTTGTTTCTAAATTCTTTCCCTCCTCCTTGATTTGGTACTGCTTTGGGAGTCTGTCATAGATATGGAATACGTCGGAGGACCCAATCCCCTCGAAGAACAAGTTACTTTCTTACCTGGTAACGTTCTTTCGATGGGATGGTCCGACGACGTATTCCATATCGCTCCCGCCCTGCCTTCCCCGCTGCAGAATTTCTGTTGCGTTTGCAGCTTACGTTCCGCAAGGCTTTGTGTCGGACTGGCAGTTGACTATTGTCACACGTTCTGGGGGAAAAAACTACAACTGAGGCTACTGGCGTCGTGCGTCCTACTTATCACATCGGATGACGTCGGACGTCGGAGGAGGTCCTCGACGGCGGCGCATCGACGTCATCGACGCAGGACGCAGACGCCGAAAAAGTTTCCGAAGCAGCACAGCTGTGGTGATTACTGTCATAGATATGGAATACGTCGTCGGACCATCCCATCGAAAGAACGTTACCAGGTAAGAAAGTAACTTGTTCTTCTCCAGCATTGGTATCTTTCATGGATTCACATGCGCCCACCTGCCTCCCCCTGAACATGCAAACCGGTTCCCCCACTACTTTGGGGGCCGAAATCTGAGGGAGCGTGGGGGCGGGTCCTGTATTTATATCATGACGTCCTGACGGTGCGGGCACGCATGATACAAAACAAGGTGGATAGGACGCACAAGCGTCGAAAAAGTTTTCCTACGGGAAAGGGTCTATATATAATGTACCGGGGATTCCCAGCCTGACGACGGGGAATATTCTAAGCATGTGAATCCATGAAAGATACCAATGCTGGAGAAATGGAGTTACAGGTAAGAAACTATTCCCTTATGCAACATACACACAAGATGGTTCAATGCTGCACTTGCTATGTATGCTCACAGTTTCCTTCCTTCGCAGAGGAAGGGCTCCCGCTCCAACAGGTTGCTTAAACCTCCTGTTTCATCTGTATTGGTTAGTAATGCATTGAATAATGCAAGATGTAACAATACAAGAAATAATGACTGTTGACATTAGTACTGAGTCTCTTCCAACCTGTATATCAGAACTCACGCTTCTAAGATACCTCATATAGTAGAACTGATGTTCAAAGGGCTGCTAGTAGAAATATAATGAATACCAGCTCTCTTTTCCCTGTCAAAATGTCACACGACAGTCCAGCGAAATCCCAAATGACTTATGTGTGGGTGTTAAGTTACAGGCACTGCTCTCAAGCTAGGAAATGTCTTGCGATCAAAATAGCATGCACAGATACCAGCAGGTGGTGACCCTCCCCCCTGAGCTCAGGCTAAGGCTACAAAAAGAACACATGCTTAGCCTCGCCATGCTTATCTATGTGTATTTCACGCCATTTACTCACCGAACTTTCGGTTCACCCTGTCAGTGATTTGCCTTTCAAGAGCCGTGTTGTTTACGTGTCACATTAATGCAGCTGAAAAATCAGTATATAAGGAGCTAAAGATTTTAACTAAGGCAGAGAGCACTAGCGAAGCATATGTTATCGCCTCTCCCCGCTCTAGTGCTTTGATGCTAAATAAATGTATCTATGTGACTATCTTATTCTGTGTAGGTGTCTCATTCTTGGTTCATACTCCAGCGGGACTCACCGCGTTACTCTAATTTGCACCTTCTTTACACAACTACTTCACATTTCTTAAACAACAGTTTTTTCTTCAGGATGGTTTTACCGTATTTTCATCAAACACATTAGTGGCCTTGCCACTTTCTTTCCACCACAGCCTTTCACTACAATGTAGTACTTCAATATCTTCTTCCTGGTCCACTAACCTGCCAGGACTACCACTAACAATCCCTTTCCTGGTGTACTTTCCTGCCAGGATAAAACTCCTACCACTACTCCAAGTACTCTGTGGTGAGGCTTACTTCAAACATTAGCAAAGTCTTTGACTTTAAACAACATTGAGATTCACAACTTCTTCCTTAAGGATACAAGGCCCATTGTTGCTGTTTGTTCCACGGATTTGTTCGCCACATGCAATGCAGGTTATATTTCTCTCTTCATTGAAAACGTCCACAAGGATGGCCTTTCTTTCCTGCCACCTTTTGGGTTTCTACTATCACACCAGGTAACTGCTGTTAATGTCTCATATTTGAGTTTCTCTCTTTAAGAAAGCGGTTTCCACTTTCATTTGAAAAGGCCCTTTTTTGGCTTAGGCAATGCTGGTTGTTGGTTTATGGTCCTTTGTTCGAATCAAAAGATTCGAATAGCCAAAGTTTCGAAACAAAAGTTTCGAAATCAAAAGCTGCGACATGCTACTTTTAACATGGAAAGTGCATTTCGTTCAAAACCAAATCCATCGACAATAGTCATGGATTGGTTTCAACTGAAATGCACAGTAACATTTCACTGCGATTTTTTTATGCAACGTTTTAGTGTCTATTGGGGGGGTCAGTATTGCCCATTCTTTATTTTTGCCATGATGGTTACCATTTGGGTTCAATTTTGCCCCCTCTTCACTTGAGCAATGATGGTTGCAAACATCCTCTGCCAAAATTGTATTTCTTTCATTACTTTGGTATTCAAATAATCTACATGCATCCAGCTGTTCATTACAGAGCATTCCGGGACTACCTATCAAAGACCCAACTCACCGGTCTCTCCATGAACGTCCGCTCAGCCCGCTGCTGCTGCAGCTTCTTCGGTTGTCTCGTCTGGAGCATCTGACAACTCTCGTTGTTTTCCCATGGCTGTGCCTTTCACAACAGGCACCTGCGTTGCTTTTCGTGTTCTCTGGTGCTCACCAGCCACCGGAGTGGGGCACAGCATACAAGGTGCTTCTCTCACACGGGGCAGCCTTCACAACAAAGCTTTCTGCTGCGCAACCTCTGCAGTTCATGATGCTAACATCTACGACTCCCTCGGAACCATCATCTACTACAAACACAGCGGTGTTCCCAGAGTCTTTGTTTCTCTGCCTCTTCTTCATACACAGCTGCTGACTCTCCTTCTGCTGCTTCTCACCCTCTGCACTTTAAAGGGATTTAAATAACCAAAAAGTCCCGTTCAGATGTGGGCCATCAGAAACATTACACGGCATACTGCAGTTCTGTGCCTCTGAGCCCCCTCTTCCTCTTCCCAGTACCTAGGGCATTATGGGACTTGAAGTCCCTAATATTCTTCCTTTCATCAAAGGTTTTGATTTTGCAATAGACCATTAAGACTGTGGGATCACTGGGGAAGTTAGAGGGTTCTCCCAATTCTCCTGACCCAAGTGCCCTCCCAAATGATCCTCCCTCAGAACACCACCCCAGGATCAGGATGCGTATGCCGTTACCTGGCAACATATCAATTGATGCCAATAACTAAACCATGTCATGCCCAGAGATAACAGAACCTCTGCTGACTTGCTACAGAGAGCAGTAGCAAGATTTACTACTCCTGTGATTAACAGGTTATTTCTAATACTACAAGCTATAGGCTCCAAGGTCAAGGTGTGAATAATAAAGCGGGGATATTGAACAACCTTGACGTGTACCTCTGTAGATGCGGCTGGTATTTGAAAGCCTTTTATTGAGTCTAATGGATGTGTGAGGACCATTAAAAGGTGCAAGATCAAAACAAATAGAATTGGGTCCAAAAGCTTCAAGAACCTTGGTAGAATAGTTCCAATCAATACTTTCAAATGCCTTGATTGCATCTAACGTTATAAAAGTTATAGAAAAAACATTAGTAAGGCAAGTGGAGTCTTCTTTTTATGACACAGCTCAACCCTGTCAAGGACCTTGGAACTTTTGTCATGTGTTTGACAATTAAGCTTGAAACCAGATTGATCTATGTTGTTTAAATTTGGAAGGTGGGGGGGGGAGCTTAAAGATTTGCCAACTTTTTTGAGTAAATTCTGCCATCATAATTGAAGATGGCTAATGGCGATATGACTCTGAATTTGTATCTGCTTGAAGTAGGCAGGTAAGCGTAGATCCACACATCTGTGTGATAACTCTGCCTGTGGTTAAACAAATGATTATGGAGACTTGCAAAGGGGTCTACCCAAATGGCAGTATTTTTTTTAATAAAATGCTATGGAAAAGCTGTCGGGCCTGGGGACTTCCCAGGAGGAAATGACTTAATTTCTCGTAATTAAGCCTGTCGGTAACAGTTAAAGTAGGAAGTTGTTGCTTTGGGATTGGCCTTTGTGAAGGCATTATGACGCAAGACACAGACAACCGATTCAATATTTACCTAAAACACTTTTATTAACTTAAATGTCAGGATGGAAAAAGGCCTATCTTGCCCTATGCTAAGGTGGAATTTCCCTACCTAAATAAAACTAAGGAAAGTCAGAGTTTAACTGAAGAATCTGTCTGTGTGCAAAACCTATTCTTGCCCTCACAGCTAATCTATACAATGTGTAGGGATGTCAACAACCAAAAGAAACAATGTTCAACATTATAGTTTTGAGCCTCTTCTAACTCTCCCCAAGTATAAAGCAGTTCCAACAAAAAATCTGTTACCTCTCTTGAGTTCAGGATAATACAGTTTTAACTATTACTTGGGGTTCCCTTCCCCCAAGTAACACAGTTCCAAGCACTAAAAGAACCGAACCTTGGTTGCAAGTCATTGAAGGGTTCCAGTCTCAGGGTTCCCTTCACCAAGACTTAATTCTAGCACAAAAATATCCCTTTGTCTCTTTAAAGTTCGTTGTCATTCTTGTGCCTTCTTTATATGTAGACATTGTGCCTGTTGAAATCATCTTGAAGCTTTATTTCAATATTTAAACTTTCACTTTAGGGTACAACACAATTGTTTTCACTTGTATGTAAATTATCATTCATTTTTAGTATACAGCATGTAATGGTTTTACTTGAACTTAGTATGTAGCAGTTCTGCCCTTTTGTGAGGTTTCCACTAAGTTCGGTATTCAAGAAACAAAGATTGTATTCATGTTGGTCTTTAATAGGCGCATGTTGCACTTGTTAGGATTTTCATTCAGTTAGATATGTAAAAAAAAAAAACACATGGTTTGTATTCAGAACGCCTTTCGTTCAGCCCGTGGTATAATATTTCCTTCACTTCAAAAGTAATGTATAACCTTCTGAGACTTTCTGAAATGTTTTCTCACACGCGCGACCACTCTGATACAAAGTATTCTTAGTTATTCAATATTGAACAATGGATTGAATCGGAGATCTTTGAAAATGCATTTACTTAAACATGCGACCACTTTGATACAAAGTATTCCTCGAATAACACAGTGTAACATTCGCGCACTGGGTTTCTTAATGAATAGAAACTCACTGGTCGCGTTCAAAGGTTTCACAGCAGCCTGGATCATGCAGCCTTCTGCTTCTCACGTCATGGGTCTCTCACCTGCTCCAAAGACTCCTGTGTCCAGTCTCAGCTAAGGGGAGCGAGCATCTTGAATGCACATGAAAGGGACAGCCTCTCAACGCGACTCACCCAATGTTCGGTTTGCTGCACGGAGCCCCAGCTCCCACACCCCACTTGCACCGACCTTCCTGCTGCTTCTCCACGCATAGACGTCCCAGTTGTCTCCCATTCTGCTGGGCTGGTCTCCTTTTATACACATGTAGCCCCTTGAGAGGTTGCAGGTGTGGATGTCCAATCTGCCATTTCTGACCACAATCAGCGGGAGATGCCTGACCTTCACAGTTCCTAGCAGACGTCTTCCTCGTCCCAGTACCAGAGTGGTAAATGAGTGTGGTATTCATTGTTCCTAGTTGCCTCCCCTTCGTCCCAGTACTGACAAGTGTCAAATGCGGAGAAACGAGGGGAATGGGCTTGTAACAGCCCATGAAGGATTGAGTTGGTCACTAACAGGAAAAGGGGGATACCCTGTCTCACCCAAGGGCACCCCACTTCCACTCCCCAAGGACTTTTCACACAGGTAATTCTCCCTCTCTTCGCCGCCCCCAAGGTCGGAATCCATTAGCGATGGCCTTAACCTGGCCAACTGCATAGAGGATCCAAGAGGTTTAGGAGTGAGAATACCCTTGGGTTTCTCACACCTGCTGCATAGAGATGTATATATCTGGGAAGGATAGTTCAGGGGCAATGCTCTGGTCTTGTAAACAGTACAGGTTTGGTACCTAGTCCATGGACTGTTCTTGGAGGCTATAGTCCTGCATGAAGTGCAGTATAAGAAACCGACTTTATTTATTTTATTTTTTTCTTTGACTTTAAATAGTTTGCTGTAATGTTTAGAAAAAGTAAAGTTTAGAGGTTTCATCTGATTTCAAATTACGATCGGAATCTTTAAGTTGTCAAATATAATTTTGTGATTGGAGAAGATTCAATTTGTAAGGTAACATTTTGTTAGCTTAGTTGCTTTTAGTATAGCTGAACTGTCTAGTGCTGTGCCGAATCCTTAGATGTCAACACTTCATCGGAGGGGGAGCCGTTCCCATGACGCCAGGGAGGTGAGGCTGCGACCTGATAGTCCCCTTGGGAGTGGTACTCAGCAGGAGGATTGCATGGGGACAGACTCCCACTCTAGGGACAAGGACGAGCATCCAAGGGAGACACTGTATAATAACCCTCACCCACCACCCTATACACCTCACCACCTTGTAAGTCCCAGCCCTATTTCAATCCAACCCATGTATTGATGTAGATCCGGAGGCTTGACTTCTACTGAGACGTGGAAGAACATGGACTACCCAATGAGAGTAATAATATAAGTACTGGGGCGAAGAGGAGGCACATAGGAATAAAGATCGAAAGGCCAAAGTGACTGAAAAAGGGCTTAGTATATTATGCCAACCATCCAATATAAAAATAGATGGACTCCATGAAGGGAACCAGCAGGAGAAGTCAGCCCAACCCAAGAAGGTTAACATGTGAACGCCAAGGAAGCTGCGAGCAACCTGCTCCCCATGCCAGGAGGCTGGAAGGGGGGAACCCTTGCCCCAGTGGCGTGGGACCACTCCAAAGTAGAACTCGGGGCTGAATGCCGGCGGCGCTACCAGAAGTGGGTGGACCAGGTGTCCAGAGAACAATGCTGTAGCCACCAACAATATCCTTCTGCAGAACCGCGCAGAATCACCAAAAGCAGAGAAGAGCAGCACAAACTAAGACCTGCTGCCCTACAGAGATCTGTTGCGGAGCTCCCGAGAAACGGGTGACTGGGAGGAAGATGGTCAGAATGGGGACCGGGCATGAGAGCCATATTCAATAGTGAGTGTGCATCAGGAATCATCTTCCTCGGCACAGTGGTTGGTCACAAACCACTTGCAAAGTAAATAATGAAAGAAAGCTCATTGGACCTTGTTCTTTTCCTCGGTAGTACCTGGCAAGACCGTGAACCAGGTCTTCCAAAAACAAGTCAGAGAAGAAAGGGTTACAAACCCCTTTTCGTGCCGTAGTACTTGGCAGGAGAGTACACCGAGTACAACTGGAGAAAGAAGAGAAACCAAGGTCCAGGACCCTTATCACAATTGTGTGGTCTTTGATTGCTAAGAAGGGGAACAGAGTCATTCCCCCTGGTGGTGTTAACTGGGAAAACGAAACTGACGAGGGCCAGGAGAAGGGAGTAATTCCCCTGGCAAACCATCCCACATGGAGGATCAAATAGGGAACCCAGGGGAACAGAGTCATTCTTCCTGGGATATAAAGTCTTGAACTTTGTGACGCAGAGTGTTGGAGCATCTGCATATTTTTTGTTTTTACAGGGCTGTAATCGGAGGAAGGGAGCCATTCCCCATCTGCTGGAGAACTTGTAGCCAGAACTGTGCCTCCCAGTCCAGGAGGAGGGAGGCATTCCCCTGGACCACAAACCTTGGTACAACTGTTTACTTACAAGTATAATTGACAGAGAGGAGGCTATTGTGTCACAGAACGGTGGACTCTTTAAATTGGTAAAGCATCCTGACAGATTCATTAGCAAGTTAGTTGAGGCAGGGAAACCCCTCTCAGATTTAGGGAGAGGTAGGTTTTCTCTTTTATTTTCATTGCAAATAAGTCTATAGCAACCACTATGCACCTGTGCGTCTGTCTCCTCCTTCTGTACCCTTACATGCGTAATAAAGATTTAGTTGCTTCCTTAGGCAGTAATGTTTCTATCTCACCTGTGGCCTTTCTCAATTTGCAGTAGACTCTATGGGAGCATGTTCAGCTGTGCTCCTGTTCTAGGGTAAGAATCGAGGTTTATAGCTCTGCTAAGCATGACTTCATCATTTAGTGTTTAGTTGCAGAAAGGTTAATCAATTCCCCCCCCCCTTAGAACCACCTTACAAGCCTCTCGTACTGATTCCAGGGAGGCCTTTGTTACAATTTAGTTGAAAATCTAGTATGTGTTCTTTTGTATTTTGAGGACGGGTCCCTCAGTAGGCCCTTTAGCCGCCATGTATGAGCAGCGGAAGGTGTTGGATCGAAGTTCAAGGAGATTGTTAAAGTCAGAGTAAATGGTCAGAATACATTTTGCTACCAATGATTGGGCCTTGAACAGAATCCACCACTGAAAAGGAGAAAAGATCATATAATTCTGGAATAACTGCTATGGACATGGGAATAAAATGTGTAATCTCGAGTATTAGGATGGAGGGAACACCAGATGTCTATTTATCCTCAATCTCGAATACCTTAGGTTAATGTAATTGAAGAGTGGTCGATGTAGTAGAGGAGGTATCGCGTAATAATATCCCATTAATAAATATCGTCCTACAAAATATCGCCGTAAATAAAGCGTCGCACATTCCTTTCGCCATTTCAAATGCATCTCACAAATATTGCATTGCAAGTGAACATGTGTATTTAGTGTCACAAATATTCCATTCGCCATAACAAAAGCGCTCACAAACTTTTCTTTTCATGTGAACATATATTCGTGTTGCTCGCAAACACAAGTTTATTTGATTTATACCACTGTGAAAAGCCTCAGTCTTTTTTTTCCATGTTTCATTACACTACGCATTTCCAGCCACTAAATAACTGCGACACAGAGAGAAACGTTATTGAAATCTACGGCATTTCGTTTGCTGTACTACAACAGAAATATTTGTTAAAGAACCATGCGAGGACAAAGAAACAGATTTTTATAACTTGCTCGCTGCTGACCGAACTGCTGGGTTTTGTGAGACCACATGGAGAAACTTCACTTCACTGGTCGTTGTTTTTGCTTCTTTGTTTAAAATTCCTGCTAAGGACGTTGTTTGAACAGCAATGTTCTTTGGATTTTCATTTTTTACAATGATCTCGTATCTTTTTGGAAAGGGAAGGATCTCTGATAGGTTTCTTTCTACTCGAGAGCTGCAAAGTGTTTACATTTAACATGTAACTGACAAGCTGCTCTCTCACTTGGTTCCTATTGCACCTTATCTTCCTTCAAACTGTTTACTCTTAAACAGACAGATTTACAACTGTTAGTTAAAATCTTATTTTATTCACACAGAACGACATTAGCACAGCCAAATGACGGCGATATTTTGTAATGGAGACATTATTCCAGGGATATTTTTACATGGAATCGTAGAGGAGCAGTCGACAGTTTAGTCCATCATTAAATTGAAATCCCTGGCAAAAAAAGCTCACTGCTCGAAAATTGAACAATTGTCAGAGGGAGGCTGTCAAAAAAGGAAGACCGAGTTGTTTGGGCTATAAATGGAAAATTGTGATGGGCTTGCCTGTTGTGACTTCCCGTAGGCCTACATAGCGTCCTTCTGAATCCCTAAGGACGCCTCCTATCTTGTAATTTTTTTGGCTTTAATAAGTAGTGCTAAACCTCTTTGTTAGCAATCATCTAACGAGAAAATTGCGATGGGAATATGCATGAATGAAGGCACTATTCGTCTGCTTTTTCTAATTGTCTCCTTAAGCAAGACTAAGTGTTTGCGACAGTGTGTGCCAGTCTGTGGAATAAGGCTTTTTCCTTTTAACAGTGGAGGTTCGACCTTGTACATTAAGAGAGACTATTTTAATAGACAGATGTAAGTAACTATTCCTATTTGGCTTATTATTCCATCACACTGTCTAGAAATCCAGAATAAGGTAGTAGTGAAAATCTCAAATTCCCCAGCTCCCTCACCCCATCCAAAACAAACCAGCAAATCGGCCATAATTATGTTGTGGAACCAAAGTCTAGGCTTACATACATCATGAAAACCATAGAGTGGGTGATCTGCCAACAGAAGACAATCTCAATATTATCCAACATAGATTGCGTTCCCACAATTCCCAAAGAAATAAACCATTTAACTAGCCAAATTGTGAAATCAAACACAATAGTAGATACGATAAACATATAGACAATGTTTATAACATTAAGTAGAAAGAAAGAGTGCAGTACTCTGGTAAATTACATGCATACTGAAATTTGTGTAAGTTGGTGAAACTGTGTTTGAAGGGGAACTTCGAAATGTAAAATATCGACCTCTTACCATCGTGACCACAAGGATCACTTTCCTTGAAGTAGTTTGCAGAGGTTTTCAAGAATGGACGGGGTCAGGATATTGCATCATTTGAATCCAACATGAACTTAGTTCAATGACATTTGAAAGGGCAAATCAACAGACTTGTTATATTTACTGGTATGAGGTGTCAATCCCTGAATCTATATTTTGTTCTTGGCGGTCGTCAAAAGTTGCTGTTGAAGCTCGAGTGTCCTTTCAGGACCAGTTGAACACTAGATCTATCTTTGTTGGAGCGATGATGTCAAAGGGCTATCAGTCTCGTAGTTCCAATGTCTATCTGGAGTATTGAGGAGGCTACTTTCCTGGGGGAGACTTCGCACTGTTCATTATTATATTTGAATATAAGCTTGAAAGGAAAGCCCTGCCTGGATGAAATGGAACATTGTTGAAGCCATGAGGTCACTTGCCTCCTAGAACGCTGTTTCTGAAGCATGCCTGTGCGAAGTTGTGGAAAAAGCACAATTGGCTTCCCCGAAAAGTGTAAAACTCTGAATTGCCCATACAGAGGTGGCAGCACCCAGGAAAAAGACCAACAATCACTTCCTCACCGGTGCAGGACCTGGGCAGCTTCACTGAACCGACCTCTCAGTCAGCCCTCCGCACCTTTCCCTCAGCTATCAATGACTGATTAAAGCATGGTGAATAATGCAGAGTACCTAGAAACGTTTCCTTCTATCGACAGGTAACCGAAAGTGTGATCTTGGAGCTGGTGTCATGTGCCCCCTTCTGTCAAGTGCCAGTGTCTCACGGTTGTGTACTGGATGTGTTGTAGTTCCTTTATAAAGTGATCTGGAATGCAGAGGTCTGTGCTTTTGACATTGTCTATTCTAAGTAAAACCAGGTATATATTGGTCTGGAAAGGAATATTTTAAATTTGCAAACCCCATTATTCATGCCCTTAAATGCATTGATGTCCTTAAAGCAACAAGTAAACAGTTTCAATCAACAGGAAAAAAAACATACTTGTCTAAACAACTACAAAACATATTATGCACCTACTGCCATTGTGATGGATTTGAATTACTGTGGGATGAATGGCCCTTTGGCAGACTTTAGTCTGAACAAACATGAAAATAAAAGATCCTTACTTTTCATGCGACTGGTATTTAGAGTTTAGACAACTGTTCAATTGCTTGCAGAGATGACTGGTTTAAAGACATTTAACTAGCGTGTTAAGGCGAAGTGGGGATTGGTATGTCAGTCACTGTGTGACTACTGAACCAAATTCTTTGTGGGACCATATTCTGTGTGCTGCAGCGCTAAATGGCCATCCTCTTGGACATCTCGGCTGCTTTCAACTCCATCAGTTATGAGATCCTTCTAAAAAGACTGGAAGACATTGCTATTTAAAGAAAAACGTGTTGGCTCACCTCATTCCTGACGATGGAAAAACTGAAAACACAATCATGGCCCCATACAAATACCAGCTTTGCCCACTAATATGTGGCATACCCTGGATCCACACTGTAACCTTCTGTTTAACATGTACACAACACCGTTTCTGGACCTCCTCAGTCAATCTGACATCACCTCCTACAACTACTCAGATGGCGAACACATTTACAAGCTTGAGAGCATTCCATCAACTAAAGCTCCAGATAACAAAACATGCTTTGCATTAGGTGGATGACAGACAAAAATTCAACCCTACCAAAGCAGATCTGATGCTCTGCAATTCACACATTTCTAGCTCCTCCTTAATCCCATGGCCTGCCGAGATGTGCACATGCCAGGCACCATCCACCACTGTAAGGAACCTGGGAACCACAATGGACAATGCCCTCCAACTTAAATCGCATGCCTGAGCCATTGTTGGAAACTGCTTGTTCCAACTCCACAAACTATGCTGTATCATGCCATACTAAGCCTTTACCGACGGAACCATGGTAGTGATATTTTAAGTCATACAAACCTCTTCTATCTTGGACTCACTCGCTACCTGATGATAAAACTACAGAGTCCAAAATACATCTGCCAGACTACTCCGGATGAAGAGATTTGAACATTAATGCTAGTCCCTATACGACAAGGAGGATCCTCATTCTTCGCGTGGGCCACGCCACTCTAGCACCATTCCAAAGCATCCTTGCCTGGAAGTTAATCTGCTAACATTCAGGAAACTGCTCAATACGTGTCTCTTCCACTAACCAACTTAGAATAACCCCCAGCAAATAAAGCAATAGGCAAGATATATCCTCCAGATCTGGGCATCACACTGAGGGGACAAATAAGTGTACAACCTGTCGCACGTTGCAAGACTTACTTGCTTTATCCCAGATCTACTGAAGAACATTCACACCAAACTTTTCTTTCCATGTATTCGCTCTTGAATGACAATGAACTGCACCTCAATCTCCCAAGAATGAAGTCCACAATTTAAACCTCCAAAATGACAAAAATCTAACCACACCAGCTACCCTGACCCGCTCATCCATTTGCCCACTTTTTACCACCAAGATCTTGCACCCTTACGCTTTATGCACCTGATAAGACGGTACACAAGGTGGTCTTTCACTTGGTTTCAAATAACCAGGAACTTTCCTTGCTTCTAACTTGCAACCGTATATACTTCTCACCAAACAACCGTTTTCATGTTAGCACAAAGGTAACAGGTTCTTCCGCCCTGTTAGCACACAGGTAAAAGCTTCTTCCGCTATGCACTAATTGCCATAGATTTTCCAAATTTGCCTTCCTACTATACGCCTAACACCACCATTTTCTTCTTGGAGAGTTATGCGCATCAAGCCCAACGTTGGCAGAAGGGCGCTATGTTGAAGCAGTTACCTTACCACTTACCATTAGTGTGAGTGTTGTTAAAACATTTTATTGGGCGGGGAGTGTCGTCTTTTAGAGAAAAGATTGTCAGAAGCTGCACGTGCCACAAGTTTGTTGCTAAAGTGTATACTAAAAACAAATATTGTATCTATTTAGTCAACCTGTTAACAAATATTAGTATTTGCACTCAAAAGCTCTGCCACTGAGCTATACCCCCAATATTAGTATATTAGTAATATTAGTATTTTAAAACTTAAACTGCATATTAAATGGCATATTAGCCGAGACAAAAAGTACAGTATGTAATATATATGCAATATATATTTCAAAAGTGAGTCCCTAATCTTATGAGAATTCTGGTCCTGAGAGAAACCAAAGGGTGTCTCACCCACTAGTCCCTGCGGTTCTCCCTCTCAGGTGGCCAGGTCACGGCCATCACCTTTGGATCCAGACCCTGGGGGTGGACCATTGCGGGAGGATCACCTGGGGGAGGGGTCTTCAACATGAGAGACTGGTGTGTGCTAAAGAAAGATTGAAGTGGCAACATTATATCGCACACTTGAAGGCTGCACACGTGTGGGTGAGACGCAAAGAAAGGCAGACCTGCGATGAACCTTGAAGTAGCGATAGCTCTAAAGTCAGCGAAACTGAGTAACAGAGTGGTCTGGCAAAAGGAAGTAGCCCACTTGAAAGTCTCAGTGAAGTCTCAGTGAAAGGTTTGTAGCGATGAAGTGGATCAACTGCAAAAGCGAGATTGATGAAAATTAACCCTGAGAGAAGGGGAAGTAAAAGGTGAACGTTGAACTTTGATGCATAGGACAGTGAACTACTCAGACCAGGAAGCACTGGGGAAAATAACATTAAGAGTGTGTGTTGAAAGCTGGAAAGTCAAAGTTGTCCTGCAGAGGTCTTTAGAAAAAGCCACACACTTTCGAAAGTCTTTGACATCAGGAGACGTCTGAGCCTGACTGAGGGAGACCGGAAGTGTAATAAGTTGGGGGAAGGGAACCCCTGCAAGTGTTTTGTTTTGCTGTAAGAGGTCTGAGCCCGACTGAGGGAGACGGACGTTAACTTTATGGTGAACTGTGTTTTGGAAATTTGAAAGTTAGACTTTAACGTGGACAGCGAGGCAGGCCTAAATCTACGTTTCTGAACTGCCTTTGTGTTAAGAATCTGAGCTAGTGTGCGTCATCATGCCTACATGGACCACCTTACTCCGTGCTGCCCAATATGGGGAGGCGAGCTGACTCAGCCACATTTATTCTTTATATTTGAACACTGACTTTCCTTTACATACATATTCTTCTTTTCACACTTTTTGTAGAAGATAAAGGGCAGGCATTAAGTTTTGATATTATAGGCCATTTCGATTTGACAGACTCAACTAGGACTGTTTTATTTATTATTTGATGGTCTCATCTTAGCTATAGGGCAAAGTAGGAGTTTCTCCAACCCCATCGAAACGTTAGTAAAGGTTTTATAAATTGTACCTTTTGTGTCAGTGTCATACTTGTGATACCATGCCACCCTTACAGTCCACCTCAGGTTTTCTCGTCGACTGCACAATCTCAGGCTTCCACACTTAGGGGAGTCCCAGGGAGATAGCACCCAGCCACTGCTTTCCCACAATTCACATTGATGGGATATAGCGCCTAGCTTGCTATTAGCAATACAACCTGGAGAATAGACCGTGGCTCACTTCCTCCAGCTCCAAGGATGTAGTGTCCCGTCATCCTTATGGAATATAGTGCTCTGCTCAATATCAGTAATACGATATAGTCCCTACTCATTCATAGGGAATGTTTTGTGGCCCTCCTCGCTCTTTTAGGGATATGGTCCACTTTACAATGATAGTCTTACTCTTACGTCCCGTCCCCTTTCCTCCATACTGTATGGGCGTCCCTTCCAAGGAACGGTAGACGGAACCTTTTTCACCAGAAAAATCCTTCTTCTCCTTTAAATTTAGAGGCGTGCGGGGGCGCGCGACAGGGAGCGCGCCAGGGAGCATGCGCTGCACTGACTCCACCCTCCGGCTCCACACCCCAGTCACCTTTTCTGCGTCGACGCGAACGGGCCGAATTCACCAGCGCTCCAGGGTTTGGCTCCGGCCATGTAATTCCACGGGCGGATACTTCTTCTCTTTGTCTTGTTTATCTGTCATTTAGGTACTTGGTCCTTAGGCGTCACGCTCCTCCCGGCGCATGTCGACTTCTACAGGGTTCAGCAGGTGTCCATCCTGCAACAAGCTCTTCCCAACTTCAGACCCCCACGCCCTCTGCCTACGTTGCCTTGGCCCAGGCCACGGTTGGCAATCATGTTCGGTGTGTGACTCACTGTCCTCGAAGGCGCTGAAGAACAGATTAGCCAGATGGAGGGAGCTCTTCCAGAAGTCGCCTCCTGAGGATCTCAAGAACTTCGTGAAGTATCAAACCAGGCCCAAGGTAGGGCCGATATTTATTTTCCAGCGTGCCCCACAAGGTAGACTCCTTTCCATGGACGCTCCGGCATGGGAGGGACCGGCCAGTTCCTTCTCCTAGCATGTGCATCGAGGCAGCTACAGCTGCCGGCTTTCGGGTCGAAGGATCCTCGGATCCTCCTGGGCGCAGTGTTGAGGGACCGGAAGGTTCTTGTACCGGGTCTACACCCGAGGGGCTACGCCCTTTTTCCGGTGCAATGGAAGAGGGGCTACGTCCTAACACCAGCAATACGTCTGAGGGGCTATACCCTAATACTGGCAATGCGTCCGGGGGGGTGCCTAAACGCAGCTCTACTGACCCCCGGGTCGAGGTTGTCACACCTACCGGGCAGAGGCCCGAGGAGGAGTGTAGGCCTTGTGATCCACACACAAGAGTCTTGGACGAGGCCGGGCCCAGCGGGCTGAGCAACACGCGGCAGGCAGCTCGACAAAATGGCAGCCACTCCAGAAAGGCGCACCCGTCCAACGCCATTCCACGAATTCAGCGAAGAACAAGTGTCAAGGTGGGATTGGCCTCAACCAGGTACGTGGTCTACAGTCTTCCCTTCATTTGCGCAGGGCAACTTTCCTTTGCGTCCATATGGACAGGGTACGCAGCGGCTCCAGCAGTCCCCCGCTACCCCGTCTGTACCCCCTGCCACCTCTTTGGCCAGTGAGGAGGTGCTCTTCGAGAAATTCCTTGGCCTCATGAGGTCTCCTCAGATGGGGGTTATCATCAAGGACGTGGCCAGGGAACTCCTCCCCGCCATGCTAACGGCACCACAGATGCCTCCATTGGGAACCATGTCCCGGTGCAGCCGCCTCCTCCGGCTCCGCAGCCAACTCTGCAACCTCCGCTACCGCTTCAGCCTCCGTCTGCGGTCCCTGTTCCCCAGCCTCGGGCTCCATCTACTCCTCCTCCTCCACAACATCCTCCAGATCCGCAGGATACGGACGAGGAGGAGGATCCAGACATGCCATCCTCAGCCAGGGTCTTCGATGAACGTCTTGCTGGCCTGGCGGAATATCTGGGCCTCCCCCATCCCGAGGTCGAACAGCCGGCAGAGGGGTTTCTGGCTGTAGTCCTCACGAAACGCTCTTCACGAAACACCTGTCTGCCAATAGAGGGATTCCACTGCAAACCGTTGTAATCTCCCTGGCAAAGAAATGTTGGCTCAAGCCCTTCTCTGTCCAGCTGGTCAATCGACGCCTGGACGCCAAGTACAGGCAGATGGAGGGGGATACACTCTTGCTCTCAGCCACACTCCTCGGTGATCGCTGCGGCATCACTATACGATAAGCCTCCGTCGTCCTCAGCCTCCTCCTCCGCGGCGCTTCTAGGCAAAGAGGAGAAGATCTTGGAGGTGTACGGCAAGAAGATCTACTCGAACGCTTCCCTGCACCTGCGTCAGGCCAACGCTGATGCCATGCTGGCTGCCGCCAACCAACGGTTATGGCAGGAAATTGCAGCCATCCTCCCGGAACCCCCCCACCCAGTGCCAATCGTGCTTTAAGGCGGGGCTAGCGGAAGCCAATCTCGTGGCGCATGACTTCATGGAATCCACAGTGGCTCATATCGATACCTCAGGCCGTGCCATCTGTATCCCCACGGACATGAGGAGAACAGCCTGGCTCCGGGCAAAGAAATTCAACCCGCATGTCCAGGAGCGCATTCTAGATCTACCGTTCGAGGGGGGGGTGCCTCTTCCCCTCCTCTACTGACGAAGAGCTGGGCAAGAAGAAGAACAGCTCACAAACAGCGAAGTCTTTATCCATTCTTACAAAGGCCATGCCCAAATCGTACACCCAATCTCAGCAGCGCTTGGAAAAGGGTCATACATTTGGAAGCTGGACCGATTGCCATCTCAGAACCGGTCCAAACAATAAAAAGGAGGGGCAGGGGGAGTAAGAGCTTTTTTCCAGTCCCCTTCCTCAGCGTCAGCCTTCGAGGGAAAGAAGGCATGACGGGTCCCTTCAGGTCCACGTGTCTCCGGTGGGGGGCAGGCTTGCTCTCCATGCACAATTCTGGCACCAGAATTCTGCGGACCCCTGGATCCTCTCCGTAGTATCCACGGTGTACCGCCTTCCTATCCCAGCCTCTCCTCCCTCCTCCGCTCCACTCCCACAGGTTGGGACAGCAACTCTTTTGGCGGAGATATGGTCGCTCGTAGAGAGCCAGGCAGTGGAGGAAGTCCCAGCCTCCCAGCCAGGCTTTGGCTTCTACTCAAGGATTTTCTCCATTCAAAAGAAGAGCCAGGCGGGGCTGAGAGTTGTGCTGAACCGTTCCACTCTCAACCTCTCCCTACCTCTGCAAAAACTCAAGATGGTTACGCCAGTTTTTATAGCGGAGACATTGGACAGGGGAGACTGGATGTGCTCCCTGGACCTGAAGTACGCGTACCTACACGTCCTGATTTGGCAGCCGCATCGTTCTTTCCTACGGTTCAGGATCATGGGCTACCATTTCCAATACAAAATCCTTACATTTGGCCTCAACTCGGCCCCCACTGTCTTCCTTAGAGCGCAGGGCCTCCACATCTACCCATACCTCAACGACTGGCTCACCAGGGCTACATCTCCGGTAGTAGTACGCCACTCTTCCCATGCCCTTATGAACACACTGCACGATCTGGGCTTCTCGCTCAACCCCAAGAAGTCACAGCTGCAGCCTACGCAGACTCTGACATTCCTGGGACTCATTTGAGACACGTGCTCCAAAGGGGTTTCCCCATCAGAGGACAAAATCTCGGCCATCAAGCGGGCCACCGCCCACTTCCTCAGCAGAGAGGGGACCTCAGCATGGTGGTACCGACATCTCCTGGGTCTACTGGTGGCCGTCCTTTTAGCCATGCCGCACACGAGACTAAGGATGAGAAGGATTCAGCTGCACTTCGTGGCCTCATGGAA
Organism: Ambystoma mexicanum; assembly: GCF_040938575.1. Lineage (NCBI taxonomy): Eukaryota > Metazoa > Chordata > Amphibia > Caudata > Ambystomatidae > Ambystoma > Ambystoma mexicanum. Next base: position 492,222,763 of record NC_090938.1, on the reverse strand, counting down.
TCGGGAACGGGGTTCGCAATCCGTGATCATCAACGTTCCTCCATCTTTCCACCCGGACCTAACTTGGTGGTCCATTGACTGCAACCTACGGACGGGCAAGCCCTTTCAGCTGCCCTCTCCGCAGGCCACCATCACCACAGACTCCTCGCTCGAGAGCTGGGTAGCCACCCTGGACGATCTCTCGGTCCACGGCACCTGGACTCGACAGGATCAGGAATAGCGCATCAATTGGTTGGAGCTGAGCGCCATCTGGCTAGCGCTCTAGAGCATTCCTACCACTTCTCGAGGGAAAGGTTGTCCTCATCCAGACAGACAACTCGACCAGCATGTACTACATCAACAAGCAGGGAGGCACCAGATCCCCTCCTCTGTGCAGACTGGCAATCAGCATGTGGGAATGGGCCCTGGAAAACCACATTTACCTCTCGGCAGTCCACCTCCTGGGGGAATCCAACCTGGAGGCGGAAAGGCTCAGCAGGCTGGGAGCGGACAGTTATGAGGGGCAGCTAAATTACCTTGTTGTTCAGGAGATCTTCAACAGGTGGGGTCATTTGTCACATGAAGTGTCCTCAGTTCGCCTCCTGGCAGGGTCAGAGCCCCAGCTCTCTGGGCGATGCATTTCACCTCCAGTGGACCGGTATGAAGGCCTACGCCTTTCCGCCTACTCCCCTGATCCACAGGGTAATTTGCAAGATCAAGGAGTCTCACCGACTCCTCATCATTCTGATAGCTCCATGGTGGCCGGCCAGGCCATGGATTTCGGAACTACTCACCCTCTCGGAGGTATCCCCGATACACCTTTCAACGGGCCAAGCACATCTTCTGGTGCAGCGGGGGGGGGGGGCAGAATCATCTACCCCGCGCCAGGTAAACTAGCCCTCACAGTATGGTACCTGGACAGGTAACGCTTCGGCACCTTAGCCTCTCACAGGCCAATCTGGAGATCATACAGGGTGCCAGGAGCAAAGCCACCAGGGCCCAGTACAAAAACAAATGAACCAGATTCTGCCACTGGGCAGACTTCAAGGGAATTGACTCCTTGGCCTGCATTTTGGACGACGTTCTCTCCTTTTCCGTGCACCTTGCTCATTCGGGTGTACAGGTGGACACCTGCGTACATACCTTGCAGCCATTGGGGCTTACAGGAACTCGGAGCAAGGCATTTTTTCCTCCTCCAACCCTATCGTCAAACATCTGACTGGTCTTGCTAGGCTCTTCCCGCCCGTCAAGAGACCACACCCTGTGTAGGACCTTAACATAGGCTGGTCACCATCAAGACGGCCTTACTAGTTGGTCTTACCTTGGCTCACTGAGTCAGCGAGATCCAGGCGCTGGTCGCCTCTGAACCATATACAACCTTTCACAATGACAAGGTAGTCCTGCGGACGCACCCAGCATTTCTGGCCAAGGTTCCATCTGCATTTCATTTGAACGAAGAAATAGTCCTGCCTACGTTCTTTCCCGATCCCAAGGACGAAGCACAGAGCGTGCTGCACTGCCTGGATGTCAGGCGTGCCCTAAAATTCTACTTGAACAGGACCAAGAGCTTCCGCAAGTCGGACGCTCTGTTTGTCACGTTCGGAGGCTCGAGGCCAGGCTATCAGACCTCTAAGGCCTCCATATCCCGCTGGATGGTCTCTGCCATCAAGGAATGGTACGAAGGCCAGCCCAAGCCACTCCCGGCCAACACGCATGCCCATGCAGTTAGGGCCAAGGCAACGGCCATCGCCTTCCAGCGTCACGTCCCTTGGCATGTCATAAGCAGGGCGGCCACTTAGGCCTCGCCCTCTGCATTTTGCAAGCTTTACTGTTTGGATGCCGGCTCTAGATCTGATGCAGCTTTCGGACAGGCGGTTCAAAGGGGCCTATTTGCTTAAGGAGGGTCCCCTCTCCACCCTGGGGCTACAATCAGTTGTAATCACCCATACAGTATGGAGGAAAGGGGACGGGGCATAAGAGTAATTATAAGTTACTCACTGTAGTGACTAACGTACTCTTAGTCCATAGTCCCCTTACCTCCATACATCCCACCAACCTCCCCCCCTAATAATACTGGTGTTATTAGGCAATGTTAAATCTATTGTTGCGCGTCAATGGGGACTGAGGTGTGGCGCCGGAAGGCGGAGTCAGGGCAGCGCATGCTCCCTTGGCTGCACCCCTGCGTGCCTCTAAATTTAAAGGGGAATACGTTTTTTTCTGGTGAAAAAGGTTCCGTCTCCCGTCTCTTGGAAGGGACGCCCATACAGTATGGAGGAAAGGGGACTATGGACGAAGAGTACTTTAGTCACTACGGTGAGTAACTTATAATTTATGGCCCTTCCTACTGAAAAGTTAGTGTCTCTCACTTCTCTGGTCCCAGGAATGTAACTGCTCTGTCACAGTCTCTGGGATATAACCCTCGTAATGCTTTGATAGTGATTAGATGGACTCACCCTCTCTATGGGTCACAGTTCTGGACAAGGTTCTTCTATTCAGCTTTCTGGAGTGCCCGAAGTCTCAGATGCCTCTGCATCTTCTCAGGCTCTGGGCATCTTCCAGGCCAGGCCTCTTAGTTCTACCACACATCTTGGCACTCCCAGGCTTCTTGGCACTAATGGCCCTTCATCTGTCCCTGGACTCTGGGTGTACTCAAATCTTTCATCTTTACAAATCTCATCCTTCTCCTGCAACCACCCTCACACCAGCTTGCCTTCTCCCTAAATGGGAATGCAGAGCCCCCTTTATGGTGGCTGACCTGATTATCTGGGGCGATCCAGTGTTTCTTTCGGGTGACCTTAATGGTCAAGACGCTTTGTTGTGCTAGAACAGTGGAGGAATTGTTTAAAAAGGCTAGTGGCCATTCTGAAATCTCATTGTGTGCATTCTGCATTTGTTTGCTGTTTGTTCTATCCCCCTTTTGCTCTTTTATTTTGAAAAGTTGGTGCATATTTGAATACAATCCAGGCTAAACAGTTGGAAGGTTTAGTGGTCTCCCGATATATGCTTCACAAATGTGTAATTGTTTTTCTTTTGATAAAATATCAAATGAGTTCAGTAAGCACCCCATTGCTGGCAGCCACAATATTCTTGGCATATGTGCATGTCAATGGAGGCCCTCAGCACCTCTTTGTATTCCTTCATTCATCCTTACCCATTGTTGCTGGTCCCAGGCCCCAGAGTGGGCTGGGCAACCCCCTGAAGTGGGGCCTGCTCCAGAACTATTTGATGCTATGTCCTCCTGGTCCTTGCTCCCAGAACACTGTCTCCTAACAAAATATCTCTGCTTCTGAGAATTGATTTTCCTCTCTCAGAAACACACAATGCTTGTTCTGCAGAAGGAACAGCTATGGGTAGTAACAGTCTCCCTGAATTTAGTACCCTAATGGACTACTGCATCCCTTCTGTTACCTGTGTTGCTTTGTTTTCAGATTGTGTGTCCAACATGGGCAATTTGAGACAAAACTGTTATTCTGAGGTTTTCTTTCTGTGGGGTATTATGGATGGATATTTAATGTACATGCATGAATGTTTCAGGTAGGTGAGATAAGGAAAGTTGCTGACCTCTTACAACAGTTTGGCAGTGGTCACTTGCATTCTTTACTACTTTCCCTTTGTCATGTAAAACATTCCACTTCTGCTTTAATAAACTAAAACGGTGCTAAATAGGCCTTTTTGTATAGTTTTGTTGCTTTATGACTTTGGTTCCGCAGATATTCTTTGCGTCAAAAGACGAGAAACAAAAAGTCTTCACATAGGACAATTCTTCAAGCATTTAACTACAAAATATGTTCATGACAGTCCATTGTCACAGGTTAAATTTGTTCATTTATCGAACTGCATTTTGATGTCGCTAATGCAAATGGATCACGTTTTCTTCAAAATTCTCAGAAGTCTTTGTCTCAAACATTTTTGACAATTTGATACATATTTTATCTTGTTGTCCGATTCATTTAAGATACATTCAGAATATGTAATCATGTCAATAGAGTTAAATTGTGAATTTCTTTTAACAGACTCCTGAGAAGAAACAGAATGACCAGAGGAACAGGAAAAGAAAAGCAGATCCGTACGAGACTAGTCAAGGTACCAAGCTAGTTATTTGCATGGTTTCCAACATATCCTTTCCATTTTGATGGTGAAGCAATTGTTAGGCTAGGTTGTTCACATCAAAAAGAATGGACATTCTTACAGTTTCCAAAAATAAATGTTGAGCCTTTGCTTTAAAGTAAATCTCAACCATTATAACGTCCATTAGATAATGAATGGTTTAGACATCGATGTGAAAATACAGATATAATGTGATCTATTTCTTTGCTTCCATCAATGGCCATAGTTTGAACACTTATGTGAAGTGCAGAACCACGTTTAAACGTCAAGATCAACTTGAACCAAATAAAGCTCTTGTACAGGAGGCATACTTAAAATGGTAGCTCAGCTAAGAATGCAATCTAGCTATCTAGACTGTCATTTTCAGTACTTTGCATCTTCGGGGGAAACAAAGGGAGTCCTTTTTTTAAACTAAATATGTTCTTGTATAGCGCAATGATAACCTAAAGGTCTCGGGGCGCTCAATCATTTAATGAAATTATTTAATAAAAATATAACCAAGCTTACCATGGGAGGAATTTTAAGGACTGTGGCAATATGCTGCCTCTAAATGTTCTCCATACCTTAAAATATCTAATGATATTCCTAGTTCATGGAGACAATGCAAATTCTGTGGGATTGTCTTTCCACATGTTGCATGATTCTGCGTGAAATTAATGTGATAGAGGGCTCTTTCAAATATCACTTGTAGCAGGCTTCAAAATTTGCACTGCCTCTAGGCATTAGCTAGTGATAATTGCACTTTGGCGAGTAAGAAATGGTGTCCTGTGTATGTGGAGAATCATAGGGGTGAGTAACCTTATGCCTGGGTAGTAGCTTTGGTTTAATATTGGATTTAGATTTTGATTGATGCGTGAAGGCTTTCACCCCAAAGTACACGATTGAACCTGCTTCACATGTATATAGTAAGTCTTGGCTAGCTTTTATTTTGTTCTCTGGAAGCAAGCTCCAGTCCATCCATTGGTTAGCTATTGGTCATAAATCCTGTGATCATGCGGCTTTGTTTAGAGCAACCCCTGTGTACAGGTTAAAATGCTCCATCATGATTAACTCATGCTAAATATAGTTTTCAAGAGGCTTTTTTTCTGCATTCAGTGCTATGAATCCTGCAATGGAGTAACAACAGTGGAAAGTCTGTTCTCTACCCTTGAGAAACTTGTACCGAATTAGAAACTTAACTCAAGGCAATTATCACAAATGGTATGAGCAACGTTAGTTTGCCAGGGCCGAATAAGAGGTACTTCGACTGGTATGACCTTTAAGTCTCCATCACCAATAAAACCAGTAAACTGTCAATTTATAAACAAATGCCAACCAAACCAAGACATAGACTTGTGGATGTTGGTTTACTGCCGGCTCAACATCCACAAGTCTATGTCAAACCAACCATTTTTCGGACTTCTGCACAAACCTCTTTGCTTAACTTGCTAAATCGACAAGCCCATATGCATTATTTAACCCAGGCTAATTTACCCAAACGGAGGCTGGTTAGCTTGTTATGTTAGTGCGATATACAGCGCACCACTGCATTTTGCATGGTTGAATGGCTGATCTTGACTGCAGAGTTTTCAATATCTGTAATGTTGCTCATTAAAAATAAGACCCATGCAATAGAAAAATCTTTTGGCAACTGGGTAGAAGCTTTAGAATCACGTTATGGAGCTGGGAAGGTCCTTGCGTAATGGGTGAATTAATGCAGAGTATTGTTTGTAAAATCTGGCTAGTCGGAACTCATTGTCTATTTAAATCTTTATTTCTGGCACTAAAATTTAGTCTTTACACACAACAATTGCCATTTGTTAAACCCCTTTTTGCCACAACCGATTAATTGGACTAATACGGTTTTATTCTAGTAAAGAAAAATCATAAAAGGGTTATTAATGCTGTACACATTAGTAGAGAAACCAAGATGTCTTTTGCCATAAATGCTGAGTGTTGGAAAGGCATTTGCCTTAATTGATTTGTGTATTCTGGACATGGCATCTAAGAATGTTTGTTTAGTACTAATGTTATTGCTTCATGCATTTATATACTTAGTTTTGTAATGTGCCAGAATTGCTGTGCAACCGCATCAGATTGCAGGGAGTGGGCACTGTTGTAATTGGCTGATATGTAAAAACCAATTACTACATAGAACCATAATTACAAAAATGTGCAGATACTGCGGGTAAAGATTTAGGGGACATTGGGGAAAGAAAGTGTCATTTGCTCTGCAAATTATAAGAATGACGAAGCAAATGATAAGAGAATGAATGTTCTAATCTCCCAATTTGGAGATACACAACAAGGCTGTCTGGTCTCCTTTGATCTTTTGCCTTAATTTAAAGTCTAGCTCAACAGGTGTGGCTTAAGGGCTTTCTGATTTGACTTCTGATGGCAGGTTATTATTTTTTGGCATACACCATCGTATTTATAATTGAAACAACTGGCCCCACTCTCCCGAGTATTGTGAGCAAGCTTGGTATCTGTTAATTATTCTTTTTTATAATTATGCCAAAACTAATGTGAACAGCATTACTGAACTGAATGATGCCAGTACGAGTAGTTTTACATTGGTAAATTACTGATGTTTTTCCCGCTCTCTCCCTTCTTCTAACTGGTCTTTTTTTCCTCTCATCTGCTCTTCCCTTTTCTTCCTCTGTCTGTAACCTGGGAGTCATCTGCGACTCTTCTGGTTCTATCTCATACCCAAATCGCCAACACTGCCTGTATTTGTTGTTCGAGGGGATTGGGTCCTCCGACGTATTCCATATCTATGACAGGTAATCACCACAGCTGTTCTGCTTCGGAAACTTTTTTCTGCGTCGATGCGCCGTCGTCGAGGACCTCCTCCGACGTCCGACGTCATACGATGTGATAAGTAGGACGCACGACGCCCGTAGCCTCAGTTCCGTTTTTTCAGCGAACGTGTTGCTTCGTGAATCTCGGTTACGCCTCGACTCTTTGGAGTTCTGTTCTTCTCGGTTCTTCGAACCTGTTAGTTTTTTTGAGAAAATCCTTTGTGTGAAGATGTCTTCTACTTCGTCTTCGACCCCGCTTCCGGGCTTCAAGAAGTGCGGGGAGTGTGGGTCCAAGAGGTCGGTGACAGACTCGCACGACGCCTGCCTCTGGTGCCTCGGGGAGGCCCACGACACAGAGGACTGTATCGACTGCCAGTCGCTCACGTCCAAAGCCTTACGGGAACGTAAGAAGTTGTTGTCGGTAGGTCGGGTGTCCAGGCCCCAGAAGTCGAAGTCTGCGGGGCTTTCGACAGATGATTCGAGAGCTGACTCTCCGCGTCGTCGTCGGAAGTCTCGTCGGTCTCCTTCTAGGAGTCGGTCTCGCCACTCCTTGGCCTCTTCGAGGCATTCTCGGAAGCGCGGACAGCGGTAGTCTTCCAGGTCCTCTTCTGAGGACTCTGCCCGGCACGTCGCTTACCCCACCAGCCATGCGACGCCGGAGGAATGGGCTTCCTTCGGGAAGAAAATGCTGGCGATTTTCGAGTCGCAGGGTACTAAGCCGTCCGCGCCCCCGAGTGGGGCCGGCCGTGAGAGGTCGAGAGACACCGCTCGCATTAGTGGTCGGCACGAGTCACGGGAGAGGTGCCGTTCGGACAAGGGGACTCGTTCTCGACGTAACCGTTCCAGGTCCCAGTCCTCGACGCGTTCGAGACTGTGTGCACCTGTGATGTCTTTGTGGAAGACATCGACGCCTGAGGCGTCGAGGGCGTCGACAGGCTTTCTCGAGGCTCCGGCTTCGAGGACTCTGTCGACGCCGTCGATGCTGGCGGCGCTGCATCTGACGTCGACGCCGATTTACTCGACGCCGATCCTCTCGGCGCTGATGCCTGTTCTCTCGACGCCGGCGCCGATTCACTCGACGCCTTTTGAGGCCGGGGTGTCGGAGGTACCCCGTGGCACGGGGGAACCCCCTAGGAAGGCTCTGGTTAGGAGCAATAACTCTCGGGTGCCTTCTTTTCCCCACCTAGAGTATATTTCGGAGGTGGATGAGGATTCTGATGGCCTGGTTCCTAGTCAGGTTCCAGATGAGATGGTCTCGGGCCATAGCCAATTTGACGATTTGAGGCAGTCCCTGCATGATGCCAATGGACTGGACACCTCTCCGGAGGTAGAGTTTTGTAGGCCTGAGCCTGGCTCTCATGCCGATTGCTCGTACCGGCGCCTTATGGCTAGGGTCTCCGAGTACTTGGGATGGTCTGCTCCCCCAGGGGAGTTTGTGCAGGATGATCTCACGGACATCCTTGATGTTGGTCCCCCAACTGACCCGGTACTGCCGTTTCACATGGCTCTACAGAGAAGGGTGGCGGCGGCTTGGACTGCTCCGGAGAGTCTCCCGGCGGTGGGCAGGTCCTTGTCGCGAAAATACCGTCTAGCCAGTAGCGACCCCTGCTACTTGACCAGGCACCCCACTCCGGAGAGTTTGGTGGTGCAGGCGGCCACGGCCCCGGCAAAGCAGGCGTCGTTCCCTACCATCCCTCCTGATAGGGACGACAAATGTTTTGATGGCTGGGCGAAGAAAGTGTTTTCTTCAGGTGGTATGGCGCTTCAGGCGGCCAACTTCATTTGTGCCTTGTCTCGTTTCACACACACTTTGTGGAACTGTGTTGCGTTAGCGGCTGAACGTATTCCCGAAGGAGACGAACGGGATGGTTTCCTTGCTATGGTCCAGGATGGTAAGGATGCCATGTGTGAGTCCGTTCAGTCGGGTTTGGACATGGCTGAATGCGTCAGCAGGTCCATGGCGGCGAGCACCGTGATATGCAGGTTTGCGTGGTTGAGGAAGTCGGGGTTTGCTCCTGATGTGCAGTCTCGGCTCCTCAACATGCCCTTTGACGGTGAACACCTTTTTGGCAGCAAGGCTGACGAGAGCCTTGAGATGTTGCAGACCTCCAAAGCTGCAGCAAAGTCATTGGGTGCTGCAGTTTGCCAACCTCTGCCTTTTCGTCCTAGGGGACAGCAATGGAGGGGTGCTTCCTTTCGCTATTACTCGTCCTTCAGTAAAGCGAGAGGAGCTGGCAGTCAAAGAGGCCAACGCAGGGGTACCAGAGGTGGACAGGGTACCCGTGGTGCCAAGGCCGCTCGGGCAGTTGCCTCTTTGCCCTCAGGTAACGCCGCAGCCGCTACCACTCAGTCATGAGGCCATGTCCCATGGTTCGCCGGTTGGGGGAAGGCTGGCGCAGCATCTTGTAGAGTGGCGTGCCATTACTTCAGATGTGTGGGTTCTGGAGATCATAACCCATGGCTACTGTCTTCCCTTTCGGCAGAGGCCTCACGACAATCCACCGGGGAACCTCTCTTTGCAGAGTCCGGATCCGCTCCTTGCGCAGGAAATTCAAGCCCTGCTGGAGAAAGACACCGTACAACTGGTGCCTGTAGCGGAGAGGAACAAGGGATGGTATTCCCCTTATTTTTTGATGTCAAAGAAAGACTGGGGATTGAGACCCATCATGGACCTGCGCGGTTTGAACAAACTCCTCAGGAAGGACAAGTTCAAGATGGTTACTCTCTCAAGTCCTCCAGGCCCTTCAGCTTCAGGACTGGTTGGTGTCTCTCGACCTCAAGGATGCTTACTTCCATGTGCCGATCCATCCCAAGCACAAGAAGTACCTGAGGTTTGCGGTTGGCGACTCGCACTTTCAGTTTCGGGTCCTGCCGTTCGGATGGACCTCTGCCCCGAGGGTTTTCACCAAGCTCATGGTGGTGGTGGCAGCGCATATCAGGCAAGGGGGGATTCACGTCTACCCCTATCTGGACGATTGGTTGATCAGGGGGAGCTCTCCCGAGCAAGTCCTGGATCATCTGTCCGTCACCTGCCACTCCCTTCACAGGCTGGGCTTCTCCCTCAATTTAAAGAAGTCCCATTTGACGCCAACACAGCGGCTCCAGTACATCGGAGCAGTGATCGACACTTCCCCAGGGCAGTGTTTTCCTCCCCAGGTGAGGGCTCTTCACATTCAGCAGATGGTGCACAAGTTTCAGCATGCCCAGACGCTCCCAGCGTTTGAGTTCTTGAGGTTGCTCGGCCTCATGGCATCCTGCATTCTTCTGGTGCCAGAGGCTCGTCTGCGGATGAGATCTTTGCAGTGGGCACTCAAGATGCAAAGGTCGCAGTCTTCCGGCAGGATGTCGGACCCGGTTCAGGTGCCGCCCTCGGTCGCCCAGGACCTTCTTTGGTGGGACGTCGAAGGCAACTTGATGAAGGGGACTCCATTTTGGCTTCCCTGGCCGGAGGTGACAATCGTGACAGATGCATCCCTCACGGGATGGGGAGCTCATGCCAACGGGCTGACAGCCATGGTCCTTGGTCTCCGTCGGAGTCCAGACTCCATATCAATCTGTTGGAGCTGAGGGCCGTCAGGCTAGCCCTGAAGGCTTTTCTGCCGACTGTGCGAGGAAAGAATGTCCTGATCCTGACGGACAACACAGTGGTCATGCACTACCTCAACAAAAAGCGGGGGGCAGGGTCACTTCCTCTGTGCAGGGAGGCGATGCAGCTCGAGTTCTGGGCCATCCAGCAGGAAGTTTCGATCTCAGCAGTTCATCTGGCCGGAGACGAAAACGTGACGGCGGACGCTCTGAGCAGGCAGAGCACGATCTCTCACGAGTGGGAGTTGGCTCAGGAGATTCTCCTGGAGATCTTCGCCCGTTGGGGGACCCCTCAAGTGGATCTCTTCGCCTCCACTGTCAACCGGAAGTGCGAGAGGTTCTGCTCGTGGGAATTTCCTCCAAAAGGAGCCTTAGGAGACGCGTTCGTGGTGGAGTGGTCATTCCCGCTGCTGTACGTGTTTCCTCCAGTCCCCGTCATCCCGCAAGTGCTGCGGAGGTTACGGAAGTTCGGTTCCCGGATGATCCTCATTGCTCCGGCGTGGGCTCAGAGGACGTGGTACCTGGACCTTCTCGACTTGTCCATCTGCCCTCCACGTCGTCTTCCCTACCGAGACGATCTGCTCTCACAGGAGGGGGGTCAGGTTATCCATCCGGAGGTCAGATCCCTCAACCTTCACGTTTGGCTTCTGAAAGGTTGAGGTATAAGGATTGGGACCTCCCTGAAGACGTGATGGAGGTGTTGCTCTTGGCCAGACGGCCAGCAACAAAGTCTCTGTACCGTTGGCGTAAGTTCTGCGACTGGTGCAGAGTTCAGAATGTGGATCCTTTTGCATGTAACATCCCCATGGTTCTGTCCTTTTTACTTTCTTTGGCCCACAGGGGCTTGCAAGTGGGTACCATTAAAGGTTACCTGGCGGTGCTGTCCATCTTTAAGCGCTCGTCTGAAGAGTGTTCCTACTTTAAAATCCCTTTAATTTCACAGTTTCTGAAAGGGCTCACTAATGTGTTCCCTCTGTCGCCTTTCCTGGTGCCCGGTTGGGATTTAAACCTTGTTCTTAAGTTTCTTATGGGTGCTCCGTTTGAGCCTTTACATTCTTGCCCTTTGAGGCTGTTGACTCTGCAAACTGTGTATTTAGTTGCGGTTACTTCCGCTCGCAGAGTGAGTGAGTTACAGGCACTTTCAGTTAAGCCACCCTTCACTGTTTTCCATAAGGACAGGGTTGTCCTTAGAGTTCGTCCTTCTTTTCTTCCGAAGGTAGTGACGGAATTTCATTTGGCCCAGAAGGTTGTTCTTCCGGCATTCTATCCTCCTCCGCATCCTGGTAAGGAAGAGGAGAGGCTCCATAGGCTTGATCCTAGGAGAGCTTTAATTGGTTACGCTGGTAAGCGTTTGGGACAAGCTGTGACGAAACAGACTGTCTCGCTGGATTATTTTGGTTATCTCGGAGTGTTACCGCTTGGCGGGTAAGGACCCATCGGCTGGCTTGCGGGTCCATTCTACCAGGGGTATGGCTGCATCTACTGCCCTGCAGAGGGCTGTTCCTATTCGCAACATCTGTGATGCAGCCACCTGGGCTTCAGTACATACATTTGTACGTCACTATTCCCTCGATTCCATCCGAGGACAGGATCTGGCCTTTGGCAAGGCGGTGCTTTGCTCTGCTATTTGATTGGCAATTCTAAATTTTGATTCTAAATTCTTTCCCTCCTCCTTGCTCTGGTACTGCTTTGGGAGTCTGTCATAGATATGGAATACGTTGGAGGACCCAATCCCCTCGAAGAACAAGTTACTTTCTTACCTGGTAACGTTCTTTCGATGGGATGGTCCGACGACGTATTCCATATCGCTCCCTCCCTACCTTCCCCGCTGCAGAATTTCTTTTGCGATTGCAGCGTACGTTCCGCAAGGCTTTGTGTCTGACTGGCAGTAGACTAATGTCACACGTTCTGGGGGAAAAAACTACAACTGAGGCTACGGGCGTCGTGCATCCTACTTATCACATCGGATGACGTCGGACGTCGGAGGAGGTCCTCGACGACGGCGCATCGACGTCATTGATGCAGGACGCAGACGCCGAAAAAAGTTTCCGAAGCAGCACAGCTGTGGTGATTACCTGTCATAGATATGGAATACGTCGTCGGACCATCCCATCGAAAGAACGTTACCAGGTAAGAAAGTAACTTGTTCTTTTCCTCCTTCATAATCTGTCATGCTTGTCCCTTTTTATCATTTCATCGTACTGAACTTCTCATCATCTTTTAAATTCTCTTGCATCAACTACTGCTTTGCTTGGTCTCCCTTGGCATCTTAACCTCTTTTCGCTCTATCTAGAACTCGATCAGTCTTATTTCCTTTCTGCTCTGTAATGAAGGCAGCACGGGGCAAGGCGGCACGTTCGAGCTTTGCACACACCCTGGCTTCTCTGCCACAAGGATACAGTTCAAATCATAGGTATCGGAACTTTCTGCCAAAGCTGCTTTCCCAAGAACAGTCTTTTACTGTAGAGGGGCTGTTGTACCAAACAAGCACCAACATTCCCTTCTTATCAGGATTTTCACAGTTCACAAGTTCTCGCTTCCAGTGTTAATCATGGGTCTCCTTCCTTCGGGCTCGGACCCCTTTTTACCACAATGTTCACAAATTGGTCTCCCTCGTTTGGGCTCGGACCCTGGATCTCCCTCGTTTGGGCTCAGATCCCTTTAGCCCAATATTCACAGTTGGTCTCCCTCGTTCGGGCTCGTACCATGTAATCTCACTTTCTACCTTTCATCTTGATTATCAAAAATCGAAGACTTTCGAATGTGTGATGGGTTTTGCTTAAACCGTCGTAGGACCACTTCGATTCATTTCACACAATGTTCTTGCCAATCTTCTACTTTAGTTTCCGCCACTTCTTGGCTGGATACCTTACAGAGACCTTCGATTGAGCACCCTTGTGGTGCAGGACCACTCTGTCACTGGTATCATATCTTTCCCTTTTTAATGTTCAATCATTCATAAGCAATCAATCTTTCCTCGCGTCTTTCATCACACAAGTTTCAATCTTCGTTCTTGCGCTCTTTATACAATGTTGCTGCTTGCAACCTTGACTTCAACACAGACTGGTCTTGCATCGGTCTCCCCCAACTCACTGGCTACATTGAACTCTGAGGTGCTGCTTTAATCTTGGAGCCAAGGATGGTACCACGACGACTGCTGTTCCTCCCCGTCTCGGTCAGCTGTGCAGGACATTCATGGGCATCTCCGACACACAATACAGGATTCTTCAGTTTGGTTTCCTGGCTTTACGCTTTCTAATCTGAATGGTTTTGGAAAGTAACGGTTTCTTGCCGAAAAGGTCATGGGTATCTCCCTCCTTGCGTTACCCTTCTTGGTTTGCCGTCTTCCTTCCTTCGTTCAGCTGCCGTCTGCAAAGTACTGTTCCTTTGTGTGCTCTGCCCCGCTCAGAGTGTGCTCTCATGCTCCGCCTTTTATCCATTTGGGGAAGTTTAATGGAAGTCAGATGTGAGCGATTACCAGTGATTGCCTGACCATAGTAGTAGGACATGTCGGATACAGTGCGCGGGTGTTAGTCTGATTTCTCCCAGAGCAGGCTGTCTGTGTGAAAGTGTTCGCGAAGGGAAAGAGGGGGGGTTAGAGTTTCTAAATATCCTATCGGGTAGGATTGGGTAAAGGCTTTAAAGGGAGGGGGATACCGCGACTCGCCATCCGGTGTCCAACTCCCACTCCCGAAAACCCCTCACCCAGGTGATCCTCCCGCACTGGTCTACCCCCAGTGTCTGGATCCAAAGGCTTTGGCCGTGCCCAGGCAACCTAAGAGAGACCCCAGGGACTAGCGGGTGAGACACCTTCTGTTTTCCCACACCTCCCTCCCCCCTCCTGTATTATTAGGTCGGTCTCCTTTTTGCCATTCAACTCCTGGTTCCTTTTTAACTTTCTTTGTAATATCTTTACAGGTTTACATGGTCTTGCCCCCACTCATCCCTCCTCTGATTTCGTCCTGTTTCCTGCTTTTCTTCCTTTTCCCTTCCCAACCCCAAACATTGGAACTCCCTGCCTCTTGCTGTCTGTTCATCCTCTTAATGTCTTTTATACTTGTCAAAACACTTGTTCCATCATCTCTCTGGTTCCTTATTATTTTCTCCATATACAGAGTTCTTGTACTGCAATCATGACTACTTTTCTGTTGCTCATTAATGTTTGTAAAGTGCTCTGTCAAAAGCACACTATAATTATTAACAAATACAATACAAATAATGAAAATAACCAGTGATGTTTTTCCTATTGTATATTAATAGTTTCAATATTCAGTCCGTTTTCAAGAAAACAATACATTTGAATCTAAAGTAGGCATGCCATATAGTTTTGTAAATAAATGTAATGAACTGCCTGTTGTATAGGTCCTGATCGATCCCACAGTTCCAATGTTCTATGGAAAGTGATGTGTTATCGTCACAGTCCCTAAGTAGGACCCAAAAATGTGAAGTCCTCCCCAAAATGCCTTATATTGACCTACATGTGTTTTGTACCTAGCCAGAACATCTGCTGGCCTAGAGTGTGGGCTTTTTCAAGGTCTTTTTCTTTGGTAAATATTCTATATGTTGGAAAAGAAAATCATTTTTAATTTGTAATGATTATGTGCAGTATTATTGATACGTTCCATTTGTCTTTTAGAGTGAGCGCATCACCACCGTAGTTGTCTTACAACACAGAGCCTTGTCTATGTAGACGCAAATTGTCACCAGGCCCAGGTTGGCAGCTAGACCATGGTCTGTGGAGTGAAAGGGAAACTGGGCTAATATTGCACACCGATTTTGATCAGTCCATTTTCTTCAGTATTCCATTTGAAATGGCCAATAAGTGTGTACTAATGGTTCTGTGTTGTAGATTTACAATGGTTGCATAACATAACCGCAACACTGCATTCCTTGGATGAATTCTCAGAATGTGCCTCTCCCCTAGCTTTTGTCTCTTATCTGATGAGAAAGGTAGACTTCGAAAGCCAATGCATTTTCCATCGCAGCACAAGATTTTCAGTAGTCCTATACAATATAACAAAACTCAACATTTCCAGTTTAGCAAAAAAAACTGGACTAACACGGCGACAATTTTGTTTTGCTCATTTTACTTTAAAAAGTAGGATATGCATCTTATTTATATGGTTTCCGAATAGGCCTTGTAAGTGTAGAACAATCCTCATAATTGTTGGCTGTAGCAGATATGCTTAATGAGAGACACTTTGAAGCCAAGATTGAGTTACAGCTCTTCATGAATAGTCACTACTTGTTAACAAGATTCTGTTTAATTGATTTACATGATGGCATTCCTTTGCATATCTGCTTCTAATCTTTATGTTTTAGTGGTAGTCACAGATGGGCCACTGTAAATAGCTAAATTCTATTTTCTTCTAAAGCATTAGAAGGAGATTGTGACTTAAATAAAATAATTGTGCTTTGGCATCTGTTTGATAGTTTTATTACTCCTAAATTCTGCTTTCCCAACCAGGGGTGAGTGAAACTTTCACCTGCGAAACAAAAAGTGCAGAATCTGCACTGGAATCCGCTTCAGCCCATTCCGTGAAATCAGCATTGTGATTCTGCTGCCAAAGAAATATCACCCAGTTTTTTTACAATCTATGCTAGTTTTGTGCCGTGCCACGAGAAACTTTGCACGTTTTTTCAATTGGTCATAGGTTCCTGCAGCAGCACAAGCAACTTGTGTGGGTCTTTTTCGATCTGTGGTAGTTTTGTGCAGCGCCACGAAAACCTTTGTACGGTTTTCCATGATCTGTGCTAGTTTTGCACAGCAAAACCTGAAACTTTGCAGGCTGATTTTATATCCATACTAGCTTTGTGGCACAAGAAACTTTGCATTGTTTTTTTGAACCGTGCTAGGTTCATACAGCCGCACGAAAAAGTAAAGGAGGCTGTGTTACCCTTAAAGCAGCGTGAAAAGGTAAGGGTATTGGAAAAATGGCTGAAGCCAGATTCCATTCCCCTTGTGAATAAAATCTTGCTGAAGAAATACAGAACAGCTTCTGTGGACCCTCCTTTTCTGAACAGGCATCCAACACCAGAGAGCCTGGTTGTATAAGCATCAACTGTCTCTTCCAAGTCCGCAGCTTACCCTTCCACTCCTGCTGACAGAGGATCGAAAGGTTGCCACAAGTGCCTTGGCAAAATACACTCACACTCTTTGGGGTGTAGCTGCTCTAGCAGCAGAGCATATACCGGAGGGTGAGGAAAGCGACAGATTTTTAAGCCTAGTCCAAGATGGCAAAGATGCAATAAGGCAATCCTTACAGTCCAGCCTGGATGCAGTGGATTCCATAAGCAGATCCATGGCTGCCAGCACTGTGATGTCATGGCTGAGAAAATAAGGATTTTCAGCGGATGTTCAAGCACGCCTGTTAGATATGCCCTTTGATGGTACTTTTCTTTTTGGCAAATAAGGCTGACCGCAGTTTGGAGAAGCCGCAAGCTTCTAGGGCTGCAGCTAAGTCATTAGGTGTGGCAATCGAGCAACCTCAATCTTCAGGTCACCGATGGAGAGGACGTCTTTTTCGCTTCTATTCCTAAAGAAGAGAAGGTAGAACTCATGTGCAACACCAACAGAGTTGCCCTGAGCTGCAAAATGACTCTCTCACCCACAAGTTTGTGGTAGGAGGGAGTCTGCCATATCATCTCTGGAGTTGGCGAAGCATAACTTCAGACGCACGGGTGCTACAAACCATAGCTGATAGTTACAGTCTCCCATTCCTAAAGAGACCTCCCGATTCCCCCGAAAAGCCAGATCAGCCTTGGTTCCAGACCCGCTCCTCCAACAGCAGATTCTCATTCTGTTGGAGAAAGGTGCAAAAGAACTGGTACCTGCAGCCGAGAGAAACCTGGGTTGGTATTCTCCCTACTTCCTAAAACCCAAGAAGGAATGGAGGAGTGCGACCCATCTTGGACTTGAGATGCTTGAACAATTTCCTCAGGAAGGACAAGTTCAAGATGGTAACTCTTTCACAGATCCTTCAGGCCCTTTGACTCCAGGATTGGTTGGCGTCATTGGACCTTCAGGATGCTTACTTTCATATGCCCATACATCGGAAGCACAGAAAGTACCTGAGGTTTGCGGTTGGCGATTCTCATTATCAATTTCGAGTTCTGCCATTCGGGCTCATCTCCGCCCCAAGAGTTTTCACCAAGCTTTTGGCAGTGGTGGCAGCGAGTCTAAGGAGGGAGGGGATTCACATCTACCCCTACCTGAATGATTGGTTGATCGGGGCTATTTCTCTGGAACAGTTGCAGAATCATATGTCGCACCTGCCACTTCCTTCACCGGTTGGGCTTCTCCCTGAACTTCAATAAGTCCCACTTGACACCTTCACAGAAGCTTCAATTTATTTGAGCAGTCTTGAATTCAGCCTCAGGGAAAAGCTCTGCCACCCGAGTTAAGGGCTCAGCATCACTTGCAGATGGTCCAAAAATGTCAGACTGCCCAACATCTCCCGGCCTACGACTTTCTAAGATTGCTCGGCCTCATGGCATCCTGCATTTTTCTGTCTGGTGCCAGAAGCCTGTCTGAGAATGAGATCCCTTCACTGGGCTCTCAGATCCCAGTGGTCTTAATTCTCTGGCAGAATGACGGACCTTCTTCAGGCCCTGACAAAGGTTGCCCAGGATATTCTGTGGTCGGCCAACCGAGAGAATGTGATGAGAGCAGAACCTTTTTGGCAACCATGGCCGGAGATGACAGTTGTGACAAACGCCTCGCTCACAGGATGGGGTGGGCACATGAGATCTTTCAATAAGCAGACACTGGTCTCAGTCAGAGTCCAGACTCCATAGCAACATGTAAGAGCTAACGAAAGTCAGACTAGCACTGATGACCTTCCTGCCCTCCATACGGCAGAACGGTGTACTGATAATGGCAGACTACACATTGGCCATGCACTACCTCAATAAGACAGGAAGTGTAGGGTCACTGCCCCTGTGCAGAAAGGCAATGCAGCTCTGGTTCTGTGCACTGAGAGAAGGAATCCCTCTTCTGGCAGTTCATCTGGCCAGAGAAAAGAACATGGTGGCGATGCTCTGAGCAGACCGAGCACAATCTCCCATGAGTGGGACTAGCTCAGGCAGTCCTTGTGCAGATCTTCACCCTTTGGGGAACACCTCAAGTGGATCTGCTCGCGACCAGTGTCAACCATAAGTGCGAGCTGTTCTGCTCCAGGAAATGTCCCCAAAGAGGAGCTCTAGGAGACATGTTCATGGTGGACTGGAAGTTTCCACTTCTGTATGCATTTCCACCAGTCTCAGTCATTCCTCTAGTCATTCCTCTAGTCGTTGGGAGGTTGAGGCAGTTCGGGAAAACCATGATCCTCATTGCTCCGGATTGGGTCAGGAGAACGTGGTGCCCGAATTTTCTGGAAATGGCCATCTGCCCTCCAATTTGTCTTCCCCAAACAGAGGACCTACTCTTGCAAGAGGGAAGTTGCATTCTTCACGCCTGGTGTCTGAAAGGGTGAGATACAAGGATTGGGGCCTCCCGGGAGATGTAATGAAGCTGTTGATTTCAGCTAGAAGACCAGCAACTAAATCCCTTTACTGCTGCCGTTGGAATATATTTCTCAGCTGGTGCTCGTGCAGGGAAAAGAAACCTGATCCTTTCATGTGTAAGCTTCCCCATGTTTGATCTTTTTTTCTCCACCTCACCTATTCCGAGTTGCAAGTGGCCACGGTGAAGGGCAATCTAGCGGCACTCAAGTCATCAAGAGATCTCCGGATGAGGGATCATACTTCAAACTGCCGTGAATGGTACAATTTCTTAAGGGCCTGACAAATTTGTTCTCACCTGTACCCTTCAACGTGCCATCATGGGATTTAAATCTAGTATGAAGATGTTTTTGGGAGCTCCATTTGAGCCCTTGCATTCATGTCCTTTAAGTCACTCATCTTGAAAACTCCATTTTTAGTAGCTATCATTTCTGCCTGCAGGGTAAGTGATCTACAAGCACTGCCTTCCAAACCACCATTCACAACCTTTTCCAAGGACAGAGCGGTTCTAAGAGTACGGTCGTCTTTCCTTCCGAAAGTTGTGCCGTAGTTTCAGCTTCCACAACGTATCGTATTACCAACTTTTTATCCACCTCCTCGTCCATCAAAGGAGGAAGAGAGATTGCATTCTCTGAACCCCAAAAGGGTATTAAGCTACTACATTACCTGAACAGCAAGTGTTTGTCAAGATGACCAGCTCTTCATTGGTTACTCTGGTCAAGGATTAGGTTTGGCGGTCACAAAACAAACAATCTCTAGATGGATTATCATGTGCATTACAGAATGCTACTCGTTGGTAGGCAAAGATTTGTCCCGAAGGTTTGAGGGAGCCTTCCACTAGAGGAGTGGCTGCTTCCTCAGCTCTGGAAAGAGGTGTACCAGTGTGGGACATTTGCAGAACAGCAACCTGGTCAACCCTTCATACTTTCAGTAGATTATACTGTGTAGTCCTTCAGGAGAGGAAGCTAAATTTGCAAAAGCTGTCCTTCATAATATAAACAAATAGGTACATTATTGGCATCCCACCTCCAAACACAAACTGCTTTGGTAGTCTATCAAAAATGAGGAATACGTGGGAGGACACAATCCATTTGAAGAACAAGTTACTGGTCCTTGGTAACATTCTTTTGACTGGATGGTCCTCCCACGTATTCCTCATCGCCCTCCTGTCCATCCCCTCTTGCCTGCCTAGAATTTCTTTGTCTTAGACCTTCCCTTCTCGCAACGTCAAAATTGTCTCCTCATATGACTCAGCAAATTAAAGGAGGGAAAAAACTAGAACTGAAAACAGTCAGCATGCGTGCTTCATATACCAGCGTCAACGCCATGAGGGACGTTGCGGAGGGCGTCGAAGACCAAGACTTGATGCTACACGACGCTCGACCCTCTGAAAAAGAATTCTGAAGCAAGCAAAGATGAGGAATACGTCGGAGAAACATCCAGTTGCAAGAACGTTACCATGAGTAAGTAACTTCTTCACTTTAATTATTGTTTTTCAGCCCAGGTTGGGCTTTTTTAAGCCTGCCTCTGGATTCCTGGGTCTGTGACTAGTGTCCTTTTATTTTTCGACTTTCAGTATTTTTAATATTTGCTCTCTCTAAATTTTGTTCTTGCTGGGAGTGGCTTGTTTTTTGTCTCACAATTTTCAGCATATTGCTTGGCTTGCACCTTGACTGTTTTCATGGACCATCAACTTACTGGTGTTCTGCGTGGTGTTTCTTGTCTTTTCAATTTCCTTTTTGTTAATTCAACTGTTAAATGTTAAGTGTCTTGCCATAAGGCACTATTGAAGTAAAATAAACCTAAACATGTATCATCTCCAAAAAGACCTGGAGTGGATAAAAACATTCCCCTCCCTCGTTGGAAGAGCAATTTCACCCTACACGATAATTTTGGACTGCCATAATTGAGCCGTACAGGCCCTAGCTTAACTTCATCTGAAAAATGCAGCTGATTATCGGATTTTCTTCTGGACATACTTTTTTCTCCTGGTAAACGTTCCCAATGGATTCCTGTGATCTTCGTTGATATTCATACTTATTGACTATCTCCACCAAGTGTGGAACAACAGATCGTTGAACATTGGAGGGAAAACTTGCCTTTATAGTTCAAATTTAAAGAACCATAAAATATTTAATAATTACATCCTTATCTAGCATACTATATTGGCTTGGTCAAATTCCTCGCCATAAAAGAAGTGCAGTAGCTTTATACTGACTTTCCACAAATCTTTCCATAGCGAAACAAAAGAAAACTGAAACAGATTGTCAAAACCACTGGTCCTTTAAAGGTACAGTGTCTGCTTCCTCAATGCACTGCACTAGCAGTTGGAGTCAGTTCTTTTTGTAGGAAAATGTGAGAAAGCTATAGTTGAGCAGGGTTTAAAATTGAGAGCAACTATTTCGCTCATGCTTGTGATCTAGAGGAGTCTGGTTACCTTGACATATACAGCTACCAAGAGCTACCTTTTGGCTTCCGAGGCCAACAAATGCCGAACAAACATGTCACATTAACTCTTTGTGTTTTGGACAATCTATTATTAAGCAGTATGACACATCTTTATGGTATGTAAAGCATATGTGGTGTGAGATGGGCATGGTATCGAGAGAGATGGACTCAAAAGTAACAGTTTAAAAACCTTTATTATCATACTTTTTGGGGTTGGTGTAATGCCTATGTGGCCCTTACTCTAAGTTTCTTTTCCCTCAACTGATGTTTCTAAGGGCCGTTGATGCCCAGAAGTTCAAAACCAAAGTTTCTGTGTCCAAACCTATGCTTGCCTTCACTCTTAAACCAAATGTGATAGGTGGTCGTCTTAAAGGAAAACTGGTAATTCAAAAGGAAATGTAAATCACTGCTGGTTTCAGATAGTCCTACCAATATGTGTCGTTCTGCTAGTTCAAAATAGTACAACTCAAAAGGTTTGCCCCTGGAACCTTCCACGTCGGGCTCTTGCAGCAAGTCAGTAGAGTTCACAATGCCTCAGGGTCTCCCCCAAGTCTAGGCCTCTCTTCACAAAGTTCAACAATGTCTCTTGTGGGCCTCTTAAGTTTCCCTTGCCCACGCCTAGGCCCCTCTGGTCAAAAACAAACAAAACGTTCCTCTTGTCAGGATGTGCCTTTCACTGTACAATTCTTTCATGGGGGTAGTATCAGAGACTTTCAAGAACGCTGGGTTCTTTGTTCCTCCCAGGCGCGACCATTCAGGCCTCTTACCCCTCTCTTTATTCGCTGGTGCCTTTTCCTCTTCTGTGCCTCTTTCACTCTATTTTTCCACTTTATTCTGCTTCCTTCACAACTTCCTGTCGTGCACACTTGCACCTTCTTTCCACCTTTCTGTGCTGCTTGCACACTTCCCTTTACTTTCCACCATGCTCTCTTGCACCTTCAGTTTCTCACCATGCTCTCATGCACCTTAATTTTCCCTTTAGCGTGCCTCTTGCACTCCCTGTATTTCTTTGGCGTTGCTTGCCCCCTCTTTCTTTTCGGGTTGCCTTTACCCTCTCTTGTCCGTCTGTTTTCCTTCTCACTGTCTCTGCGGTGCCTCTCTCGGTTTCAGGTCGCTTGTGCCCCTGTCCTTACTTTCGGGTCACTCGCACCCACTCTTGGCTGCTTCCGCGCCGGCAGCGCACTTGCTCTGTTTCTTTACCTCCGTACCTCAAGCGCACCTTTTCTGTCATTCGGCTTTGCTTTCTTTCACCGCTTCTCAACTTTCGCTTGCTTCGCTTTGCTTTTACCATTTTTGTCACTTAGCTTTGCTTTCTTCCCACTATGGCTCACCGGGCTTTTCGTTCCACAACGCTCCTGCTTCGGCCACTCGCACGCTACTGAGTTTCTCCCTGTCTCACCAAACTCCCCAAAAGTAGCGGAGCGCCGGCGAGCAGGTCAAAATGGGTTTGGGTCGAGGTCAGGTTCCCACCACCTGCAGCTCAGAAACCCCTGGGACCCACGCACATTCCAGGGGATCATGCACTGGCCTAAATTATGTCCCGCTCCGGCTAACTGGAGACACAGCTTCCTCGCCATGCTGCAGCACATCGGGCACGCATCTCGGCGTCCTGCACTCCACCGGTCCTTCTGGGCTCCTCTCCTTGCAACCTTCTGCTCCTGGGCCTCCTGGTTTCATCCAGCAACCCCAGCTCACTCAATGATTCTGGCAGAACCACCCTTTTTATACTGGCGGTGAAAGTCATTTGGAGTCAGTTGTGCGCAGTTGGAGGAAAGTACCTGACCTTGCCTGACTCTATTAGTTGGACAATTCAAAGGTGTTAGATGGTAGGCCTCACTTTGTATCCCTATGTTGTTTCTATGGGCAATCCTCATGGCTCCTGATCGCCTCTTCCTCTGCCCAGTACTTATGATGGGGAGGAGAAGATGGGGTGTGATTGAAAATACCCCATTAAGGCTAAGGGGAGAGAGTGGGTTGGTGTATAATTGGGAAAGGGGGATACTCTGTCTCGCTCTTGGGTATTCTCCTCCAATCCCCCGTGACCCTATACTTAGGTGATCCTCCCTTGATTGTCCACTATTGTGTTCAAGGATCCTCTGAACACGTTAAGATTCAAAATGTCTTTTAATCAAGATATAACATTAGCAGCCCCAAACCATTGCCCATCACCACAACGGTCCCTCTTCAAATACAAACATTCTCCCTGGAACCATGTGTGGTCATCAGCCCAGATCTGTTCTAGAAAGTCCAGAACAATAACAAAACACAGCATTGGTTTAACATTGCATTAACATTGTAGATAAATAAGATAGCTCTTGTAGCGATGTACATAAACACAATACACCTCCTCTCCTCTAACTGTATACATAAGCATTCAGTTATCTTGTTGTTGTTGTTCATAACACACCTCCTGTCCTTGCAACTTTTACTCACCACAACCCATTGCCTGTTAACCACCACCATCACATTTCATCACAGCCACCCTCTTTACTCCACCTCTCACCATTGCTCAACAAAACTGTTACCAAGATCTCTCACCACCTTTATCAGAGTCGAGAACTTGACTACTCCTTTACCTACAGGCCTCCTTTTCTTTCCTTATCTTGACCTAGCGCCCCCTCATTCAAAACGCACTCCTTCACGCAATTCTTTTGGTCATACCCCACCTTGGACCTCTCTTGGGCATTCAACATACTCTCCTGCAACACCCCTGTTTGTACCTCTCCCCGCACTTCCACAAACCTTTTCATCCACTCAGGATGCATCCTAGAATTTGGCACCATTTTCCGCAAAGCTTCAAACGGTGACACACCTGTCACCTGGTGAGGTGCAACTCTATATTGAACAACCCGCTCCATAACTGTCCGCTCCCAATCACCACCAGACACAATGGCAATCCTAATCATCTCCATCAATGTTCTATTGAATCTTTCAACAGTGGCATTACCTTTGGGATTATAGAGAGCCATGGTAGAGCGTTCAATCCCATTATCCTCCAGAAATTCCTGCATCTCTCTACCCACAAATTGGGGGCCATTATCTGATCCAATTCTTCTGGGAAATCCCTCTCTCCAGAACACTGACTCCAAAAATTGCATCATCCTGCATGAGCTAATGTCCCTTACAATACACACCTCACACCATTTTGACAACAAATCCATCAGAACAATTAGGTATGCTCCTCGGGCACCCCTAATCGACACAGGACCCAAATATCCACAGCCACCACATCCCAAACCGAACTGACTGGTTCCACAATCTTCATAGGCGGTACTCTAGCTCATAGAGCCTTATCACTATCCAAACATGCCTCACAACTCTTCAAAAACAACTCAATATCGTTGTCCATCCCAGGCCACCAAAAATCTTGCCGTATTATCCCTTTTGTTCTACTGACACTAAAATGTCCCTCGTGAGTAGTCTCCAACAACACTCTCCTCATGCCCTCTGGCACCACTGATCTCTCCCCCTTGACAATATTCACTTCTCCACACTCAATTCTTCTCTTACCCTCTTGTAACTTCTCAACTGTTAATCCATCTCTTCTACCGGCCATCCCACTTGGACGTATTTCGTCACCGTTTTGTACACTGCCTCCTTGTCTCCCTCTTCTCTCCAGTCATTTTCCTTTGCAATCTTACAGTTTGCAAAAACCTCTTCTTCCTCAAGCACCATGACATCATTCTTCTCTATGGGATTTCGTCACAATACGTCTGCAATAACATTCAGCTCGCCCTTCACGTGTCTTACCTTCATGTCCAACCCCTGGAGAAAAGAAACCCACCTGACAAACCTCCTCGAAACTCTAACCAACCCTTACCTTTCAAAAATGCCCACCAATGGCTTGTGAACCGTCACGACAACAAATATTCTACCCCCACACAAATTGACTGCCTTTTTCAATCCCCCACACGCAGGCCAAGGCTTCTTTCTCAACAACCGAATAACGCCTCTTAGCCTCCTTAAGAATACATGACGCAAAGACAATCGTGTGTAACTCATTCCCTTTTCGTTGTATCAATACACATCCAAGTCCACTCTCACTTGCATCAGTGTATACCTCCACATGCCAATCATCTTAAATCTCTTTAAAATGGGCGCACTCGGCAAAATATTTCTTACATCCTCAAATTATTCATTGCATCGTTCACACCAAACAAATCTCACACCTTTCTTCACCAATGTTCTCATACTTTTTGTCCTCTCAGCCAAATCTTTTACAAATGTTCCATAGAATTCGACCAACCCCAGATAAGATGACGATTCCCCATTATCTTTTGGGGCATTCATCTTCATTATTGCCTCCAAGGTTGCATGTTTCGGTTTCACCCCATCCACTGATAATTCATGCCCTAAATACTGGACTTTTGCAACCTTAAAATTACATTTCTCCACTCAGATAGTCAAACCTGCCTCTGCTATTCTCTTCAATACCTCTTTTAATCGGACATCATGTTCCTCCTCATTCTTTCCCCATACTAATATATCATCCTGATGGCAGCATGTCCCCGACAATCCCTTGAACAACTTATTCATGACTCTTTGAAATATGCTTGACGTGGACACCAATCCAAACAGCATCCTTTTACAACGATATAGCCCAAAATGTGTTATAAAAGCAGTAAGGTCCATGGAGTCAGAATGTAACTTAACTTGCTGGTAAGCTGCCTTTAAGTCAAGAGTTGAAATATTTACAGCTCCACCTATTCTCACCAACAAATCCATCAATTTTGGGAAGTGGAAAGATATCTGGCTTTACATTTTTATTAAGGCCCCTAAGGTCAATGCATAGACTCAAATTCCCATTGGGCTTGCGCACTGCCGCAATGGGCCTTATCCATTCTGCCACATCAGTCTCCTCAATTATACCCTCATTCATCATTCTCAACTCATTTTCCACATCCACCCATAAAGCAAGTGGTATGGTGCCTGCTCTTGACATTATTGGTATTGCCCCAGGCCTCAACCTAATCAAATGAACAAATCCCTTAAGGCATCTCATCCCTTCTGCGAAGACCTCTAGAAACCTATTAATGGGAAACATGTTACCCACCTCCGTCTCATGCACCTGAACAGCTTGCACTGATCCTGGAGCCAAATACCACCAGACCTGTTGTCTCCAAAATGTAACCTAGTTGCAATCTGTGGACTCATGTCCTACTATAAAATTCATCCGTTCACATCAGTAATTTCACAAAGTTATTATACTTCCTTGATTGTCAAACATGGAGAACAAAAATATGCAATTCCTTTTTGTTAAAGTAAACTGAAATATATTAAACCGAAAGTTATCATTGATCGGTTTAAGGCACCCTTGATCAACCATAAAACTCAGAAATAGATTAAAAAAAATGTTACAAACATGTGTTCATTCGTAGTTTTGAACCTTTTTTACAAATCCAGAGAAGGTAACAACCAATTCTCTTCAGCATAAAACAAAGATCAAAATAGTTAAACAGAAATAAAAACAATTTGTTTGGTTGTTAGATCAGTCAGCTGTTCTCTACTACGGACCGATCGTACTGATGTAAGAGGAAACAAATGAGTCGGCTAAAAGGTTTTCCCAGATTTGTGAAGAGTGTTGGAAGCTGGACTGTAAACCTTACAAAGCTGCACCATATGGGTTTTGAGGTTTACTGATGAATTTGTTATTGTTCCCCCATTGAATTGAAATGAACATAAAGCTCCAAGCCCTGATGATGGATGTTAAATCTGAAACACATTGGCAAATTTATGATCTAAACTGGAGTTGATTGGTCGTGACACAATTGATTTGTGTGTAAATACAACACATTATTTTGATTTCTGTTAAGCTATTTTGATCCTTGTTTTATGCTGAGAATTGGTTGTTACCTTGTCTGAATTTGTAAAAAAGCTTCAAAACTGCGACTGAACACATCTTTGTAACTCAATTTCTGAGTTTTATGATTGATCAAGGGTCCTTTAACCCAGTCAATGATACATTTCGGACAATACATTTCAGTTTACTTTAACAAAAAGGAATTGCATAGTTTTGTTCTCCATGTTTGATAATCATGGAAGTATAACTTTGTGAAATTACTGATTTGAACAGATGATCTTTATAGTAGGACATTAGTTCACACAGAGTGATAATGATATGATATGATGTTATTTATAACGCACTAAATACCCACAGGGTTCTAAGCGCGGACCTGGGGATCAAACCTGTATTGCTCTGTTTCGTCTTGCTTCCAAGGCGAGCATGTTGCCCCTAAGCTATCCTCCCAAGACACAACTAGTGCAACTTGGTTACCTGTTGGCGACAACAGTTTTGGTGGTATTGGTGTTGTATTGAGTCGCCTTAGGCCTTGGGTATCAGGTAAAATTATCCCCACCAAAAATATCGCTGTATATATGGTAGTCCGGAACGGCCAGGTGATATTTTTGGTGGGGATCATTTTTGGGGTTTTCGGGAGCAGGGGTTGCGGGGGTGTTCCCCGCTCCTTTAAAAATAATACAGGGGTTGCGGGGGAGTCCCCTGCAGGTTCCATGCCTTAATATCACCGCAAAAATATGGCAATATTTTTGCTGGGATAATAACCCATGGAACCAGGCCTGGAGTCTATACCCAGTTGCACCAGAAGTTACACTTAACACTGAAGCTTATAACCCCATGGGGATTGTGTACACAAATTAGAATTTGAGTTAAACCAGTAGTGCCCCTCTCATTTGCAAGTTACTGAACCTGGTGCCCTCTGCAATTACTTGAGAGGGATGATCAGGATCAAGTCTCAACCCCAGATCAGCCTGAGCATCCCAGGATAGCAAATTCCCACCTTTGGACGTCACGCTAACCATTCTTTGGGCGCAACTCCCACCATAACTGAAATGAACACAAAATTGCCCAACTATGTTGATGGGAACATCCCCATAAGCATGTGCACTCATGCTTGCCTGTTGCAGATCGCAACATTTACATTTTTCCCTCCAAGTGTACATATTCACAAGAGTATAATCTGCCCCGCTATCTATCAGCAGTTTCACTGGAAAAGCATTAACTGATATCTCTGCATGTGATTTAATTTGTTTAGGCACTGCATTGACAGCATTCACCACACACACAACTCTTCTCCACCATCCCTCCCTTCATCCTGCCAAAAGGTTGTACAAACTTGTACCATTTTTGACACTACCAGGCTTATTCCAATGCCTGCAACAGCGAGCCATATGACCCTTTCTTCCACAATCCTATCACATGATGTGCAAAACACTTTATCACTAGCCAAATGCTCTGGGTTTCCACAGCTATTGCATCCCTTGATGAAGGGTCTTCCTTCCACCCGTTGCTTATAATCCACTTTCTTTTTATTCACTTGTTTTATTTCTTCTTTGTTGTTCTGTGCTTTTTGAAATTTACTTGGTCAACCGTGTTTGCAAATTCGGCGGCAGTCTTTGTAGGTTCTGTATCCAAAGCCTTAATACACTTCAGCGTCTGCTCCACCATTTTCACAATTTCAATTGCCCCCTCTAATGAAAAATCCACACCACTCGCTCCTTCTCGCCACAAGGCATCCCCAATCGTGTGGTCAGCACATCCGAATCATTAGTTGATCCCTAATATGTTCATTTCTACAATAAGTGTAGTCAAACTTAATTGCCAAACCATGAAGGACAGTGACAAATTCTTCCATTGACTCTCCAATCGTCTGATCCCTTATGGCGAAGTGGTATCTCGTTAAGAACTGACGATGTTGTTTTCCTTGACGATGAAATGGTTGTCCAGCATCAACAGGCTCTGTTCAAAGATAGTTAATCCTTCTGTTTCATGGTCTGGCAAATCTTGTTGTTTTTTCAAATATCATCTGACCTTCCTGTCCAGGACAATGGTAGAACAGAGAGTCTTTACGGTCCGCAGCAAAATTACTGCCATATACTCCATGCAGATACCTCATGAATCCATCTTTCCAGTCTGCCGACTTGACACTAGGCCCACCTGTGTTTACCACAAATAGCACAGGACCTGGTATATTCATTTTTTTCTTGGACTTGGTATCAATGTCTATTAAACACCAGGGAACACCATCTGAGGGATTCCACACCAATGAACTGTTCTGCACACCCACTGGTATTATTGAATCACTGTTTGTGCCAGTAATTCTTATTTGGTGTCTTCAAAAACATGTGGGATGTAGCAATTTTGCAGAAATCTGTATCAAAAACATATAGATACTGATCCTTTTGGAACACCTGACCTTAAAGTGGCGGTGCGTATATAGGAACGTTGCAGTGCCCTTAAAATGGCAGCCGTGAAGTCTTGCAAGACTTCGCTCCTATTGGGACGTCGTCAGCTGTTTCTGCAGTGCCTGCCCCTCAATTCAGCGACGGTGGAGGATGAATCCTTCTTCTCTTAGGAGGAGGGCTCCCAGAAGGGCCTGGCTCCGGGTCACCGGTCAGGCCCCCACCGAAGCACACCAGTGGGAGGCCGTCTGGCGAGCTTCGTCAGCGTGTGGGAGTCCATCTCCACCGACCACTGGGTGCTGGACGCCCTGGCCCAGGGTCACGCGCTCGAGTTTCTAAAGAAGTGCCCGCGCGTCCCCCCCGTGGCCAGAAAGGAACATCACGTCCCTCAACTTCTCTTGGAGGTAAAGGCGATGCTCAGGAAAGGCGCCATTGAGCTTGTCCCGAAGAGGCTTCGGGGCTCCGGAGTTTACTCAAGATACTTCCTTGTGAAGAAGAAGACGGGAGGATGGCGTCCCATCCTGGACCTACAACGACTGAACAAATTCATCAAGGCACAGAAGTTCCGGATGGTCACCCTCCAGCACGTCCTGGGTCAACTGGAGGAGGGTGATTTCCTGTCGTCGTTGTATTTGGAGGATGCCTACTTCCATATCCCCATCCTAAAGGGACACCGAAGGTTTCTCAGATTCGTGGTCCAAGGGCGTCAATACTAGTTCAGAGCTCTTCCCTTTGGATTGAGGTCGGCACCCAGGGTGTTCACCAAGTGCCTCGCACCGGTGGCGGCGCGGCTGCGCCTGGAGGGGATCCACGTCTACCCCTACCTGGACGACTGGCTCATCCGAGCAAAGACAAAGGAGCTCGCCGCGGAGCACACGACGAGGACCGTCCAACTACTCACGGACCTGGGATTCTTCATAAACTACGCCAAGTCCCACCTGGTGCCCGCGCAAGATGCACTGTTTCTGGGAGCGAAGCTCGACACAGTGGCGCTTCTGGCCTCTCCGTCGGAGGAAAGGACGAGGGCCATCTTGGGCAAGGTGCAGCGGATGCTGGTTGCGGACGCGGCCAGGGTGAGGGCCATCAAGTCCCTCCTCGGAATGATGTCTTCTTGCATTTATCTCATCCGCCTGTGCATGCTTCGGATGCGCCCGTTACAGGAGTTCCTGGACGCTC
Source organism: Ambystoma mexicanum (assembly GCF_040938575.1). NCBI lineage: Eukaryota > Metazoa > Chordata > Amphibia > Caudata > Ambystomatidae > Ambystoma > Ambystoma mexicanum. Next base: position 492,191,987 of record NC_090938.1, on the reverse strand, counting down.
GCTGGCTCCAGACGACGGGCAGCTTCGAGGACAGGATCACACTCGAGAGCTTCCGACGAGCGATCCGGTGGTGGGGCACCCGCGCGCATCTGACGGCGGGCATGGACTTCCATACCCCGGGCCACCAGAAGACAGTGACCACGGATGCCTCCCTGGAAGGGTGGGGAGCGCACACCGAAAATCTGCACGCAAGGGGCCTTTGGCTGCCGACGGAGAAGTCCCTCCATATCAACGTCCTGGAACTCCGTGCAGTGTTTTGGGCCCTCAGGTCCTTTCTTCCGTCCCTCAAGGGCAAGGTGGTGAGGATCTTCACCGACAACACCACCACCATGTTCTACATCAGGAAGCAGGGCGGTACCAGATCCCCAGCCCTGTCCAAGGAGGCGCAGGATCTGTGGCATTGGGCCGTCGCTCAAGGGATGTTTCTGGTGCCGTTTCATCTGGCAGGAATAAAAAAACACCATCGCCGACTCGCTCAGCAGAGAGCTGCGCTTGTGCCACGAGTGGGAACTACGACAGGATCCAGTGGACCGCCTCTTCCGACGGTGGGGCACACCCCAGATCGATCTGTTCGCAACGGCGACGAACTCCAAGTGCCAGAGGTTCGCCAGCAGGTTTCCCCAGCTGAGGAGCATGGGCGATGCTTTCTCGTTCCCCTGGGAGGGCCTGTTCCTATATGCGTTCCCTCCATTGCCGCTGCTGATCCGGCTCATCAACCAGCTCAAGAGGTCACGGTGCAGGATGATCCTCCTCGCACCTGCGTGGCTGAGGCAGATATGGTTCCCGGACCTTCTGGACTTGTCAGCGTCCCCGTCAATCAAGCTGCCAGTGGACGCGGATCTTCTCTCCAGGGAAGGAGGCGCCATCCTCCATCACGACCCGAAGTCGCTGAACTTGCAGGCCTGGCTCCTGCAGCGTTAGAGTTTGGAGGTTACGACTTACCGGCCGACTGCAGAGAGGTTCTTGCAAAGGCCAGGGCGTCCTCAACTCTTAAATGCTACGGACACAAATGGAAGAGGTTCTCTGTCTGGTGCCACGCACAGAAGATTAACCCTCTACGGATTACGGCTCCTCAAGTACTGCCGTACCTGCTGGCCAAGGCTGGACTGGCGCACGCTTCCATCAAGATTCATCTTGCTGCGATCTCCCGATACACCAGAACCACGGGACGGATGTCTTTGTGGTCTCATCGTCTGGTGAAAGAATTCATGAAGGGACTGTTCAGATCTTTCCCGCCGGTGAAGGCCCCGGCCCCGGCGTGGGAGCTCAACGTGGTGCTGACCAAGCTCATGGGACCTCCGTTCGAGCCTCTGCACTCAGCTCCGTTGAAGTTCTTGTCGTGGAAAACAGCGTATCTTGTGGCCATCACCTCCGGACGATGGGTGGGAGAGGTCCAGGCCCTTTCCTGCAAGCCCCCGTACTTGACTTTTCACGACACGAGGGTAGTGCTCAGGACGCACCCCTCCTTCATGTCCAAGGTGCCGTCGGACTTCCACCTCAACAAACCCTTGGTGTTGCCTGTTTTCTTCCCGTCGCCTTCGTCGCCGGCTGAAAGGACTTTGCACTCGCTGGATGTGGCTAGAGCGCTGAAGTTCTACGTGGACCGCACGAAGAGTTTTCGGAAGACGTCACAACTTTTTGTGAACTTTGGACCTGCCAATCAGGGGAAGGCTTTCTCGAAGGCTTCCATTTCCAGATGGCTCTCTGGCTGTATCATGTACTGTCATCGGTTGGCAAACCGACCGCTGCCTGGCCGTCCGAGAGCCCATTCCACCAGAGCGATCGCAGCTACCACGGCGTTCCTATCTGGTGTGCCCTTGCTGGACATCTGCAGGGCTGCTACGTGGAGGTCGACGCACACCTTCACGAAATTCTACTGCGTCGATCGGGATTCCAGGGAGGAGTCCAGGGTCGGCCAAGCAGTGCTGCGCAACCTGTTCGCCTAAGGTGAGCCTGGTGAGGAGGTAAGAGTTGCTTAATGTTGAGTTTTGGATGTAATGCTTAATGTTGAGCCTTTGCCACCTCCCGTGGTTGTGCATGTGTGTACTGCTATGTATTCTTTTATTCATGAGCATGTGAATCCATGCCAGACCCCATGCTGGAGAAGGAACAAGTTACTTACCTGTAACTGTTGTTCTCCAGCATGGGTCTGGCATGGATTCACATGCGAACCCTCCCGCCTACCCCTCTGCGGCTCTTCACTTGGTCATACTGCCACTTCACGTGCTACCAAATCTGAAGATGGCTGCCAGGATCTTAGGGAGATGGCAGTCATTGGCTGTGGTCAGTATGACGCAGAGATCAGTGATTGGTTACTACTACGAAAGACAGATCAGAAATGAAACTGATACTGATTTTTCTTTACAGAGGATTCCCAGCCTGACGACGGGGAATATTCATGAGCATGTGAATCCATGCCAGACCCATGCTGGAATACAACAGTTACAGGTAAGTAACTTGTTCCATCTTTGCCAAGAGTTTGACATCGGCATTTAACAGAGATATGGATCTGTAATTACCACATATTGACTGATCCTTACCAGGTTTTGGGATCCGAGATCACTGCAGTTTTCATAGATTCAGCCACTCGCTCAGTTTCAACAATTTCTGCAAAAAGCCCAGCTACGAAAGGCACCAGAGAGGAACCAAATTTAGCATAAAACTCAATAGGAAACCATCCGCACCTGGGCATTTACCAGGCGACATCAGACTCATAGAATCCAAAATGTCCTGCACCCTACCCTCTCCATGCAAACAAAGCTTGTCACTCTATTTCAACTCAGGGATTTCAATCCGGTCAAGAAATGAAGACACCCCATCACCACTTACCGGCCCTTCCTCGCAATATAAGGATTCATAGAATTTCCAAAATGCGCTAATAATTTCCTCATTCTCAAAATTGGCCCATCACCTTCAGTAATAAAAGTATTTGTCTCCCTTTCTCCCTACCCATTAGTACGCTAGCCAGCAAAGCGCATGATTTATCTCCACATTGCCAGAACGCCTATCTGGTGTAGAACAGGTCCCTCTCGGCTTTCGACTGTATTACATTATCCAACAAACGCTTTGCACCCAGCATAGAAGACAAGTTAACGGCAGAAGGGAAGATGTTATATTCTTCTACTGAATGTATGTAAGAAGATTCCAATCTGATCTAAATGCCCAACTTGCACAGTAGTCCTCAGCATATTTTAAAGCCAAGTTTGATTTATCAGCCAATTATCTACTTATGGCTAGACTAAGATCTTTTTTTACTTTCCTCATATGTGTGGCCACTAAAGCCATGAACTTTGAAACTGTCCTCAAGGATATTGCAGTGGCGCGGGAAGTGTCTATCACGAACCTCAAGAACTTTGTTTTGTGCCGATGTGGAAATACAAGTCTTGAAGATCAGTGCACCGTATCCAGTCTCAATTTGCCAGATGAGGGAAAGATTGGCGATATGCCAGGACCTTTAACTTTCGTTAAAAAATATGTTCCCAATTCAGAGTTCCTGAATTGGTTTCTGTGGCGGGATCAGAAGAAGGATGCAGACATTGTCAGGACATTTCTATTGGTTATTGATTAGATAGAAAAGTGTAATGCCTATCTTTTCCTATTGCTATGCTGGTTTTCCCTACCTATGTAAATATCGAAGGTGCTTTTCGGTCATCAAAAGGTCTCAAATGAACAGTCTGCTGACAAAGAAGTAGGTCTAACTGATCCTACAACTATTCTAACCAACTTACTGGTTAGAATAGTGGTAGGGTCACTGGCTCCCTGTCAAGGAGACAATCATCTTCAAAACCCTCTCCCTCACACATAAATGCCTTCATGATCTTGCACCCCCGTACCTTGTACAAAGAATTGTTAAAACGCCACAAGACCTCTCAGGAAGGGCTACTCCAACATGATTCTCATGCTGAAGACTAAAAGAATCTGCGCTGGAGGACCCACCCGCAAAGCAATCAAAACTAAACTCTTTATATGAATACTGTCGAATGCTCTCTTCTGTAATTATTGTATGTATATTGATGTACCTGTAACCCAGAGACCGCACGTACGCATGTAGGCCAACTTAGCCTGAAAACTCTGCTAAATATTCATGTAACAGCGCCTCGATGCCTCTGGGCTGCAAGTACGCTATACAAATGCAAATAAATAAAATAAATAAGATCAGGAGAATGTCTCCCTTCTCCTAGTTGTATTATGGCAATGTCTCTTCTTCTCTTCTCAATACTCTTTTAGTAAGCTATTCTTAAATATGCTCTTATAACTTCCTATATCAGTTCTTGCCACTCTTTGACAGTGTCTTTGAGTCTTTCTTCCTCTTTAGGGATAGTTTTCCAATATTCCCTTTTTGATCTCTTTATTCTTCTCTGATTCTGGTTGCTATATCCTTTCGAGTTCGATAACATATACTTTCCCAGCTATGAACTTGGTTTTTAGAATTAACCCTCTCCTCAGGTGGTTTACTCTGAGTATCTTTTCTCATAATCAATCTTTCCTTAGCCCTTCACCTCTCCTTTCCCCTCCTCCTGCTCATATCCCTGCCCCTCCCTCCTCTCTCTCTCTCTCTCTCTCCTCTTTCATCTTGCTCTCTTCTCTCTTCTTCTCTCCTCCTCCACCCCTGCCTCCTTATGGGGTGTTTGCCACTCTTACCAGGCTATTTGTGCCCCGGTCATAGAAATCTCTTTCAAGTTTGTTAGGTATTCTCATTCTCAAGTTAACACTGTTCACCTTAAATTCAATGTCTTTGTCAATTTCACTGGGACAAGTTTCTCCTGCTTCATAACAGTTCCCAGACGTTCTCCCTGTTTCCTTTGATTTTTCAGGGGAACGTCACTGGGGCCTGTGCTGGCTCGGGTTCTCTTAGTTTTCTCCTCTCCTCCATTCTGCCGGAAGTCCGGCCATCGGTCCTATCTTCCCGGTACCTGGTATTGCTGCGGGGAAGCGGATGTCCGTTTCCTCTGCGTTGTGGTTTCGGCGTGGTTGGATGGGTGCTCTGCTCTCCATGAAAGGGTCATGTGTCACGCCACCACCCGGATTTGGTTCCCATCTCCTTGGCTTCCCACTGTTTGTAAATGCTTGGCCTCCAGCGTTTTATTCTCCCATTCACAGCACTTCTGAAAGTCGCATGCTTCACGGCTCTCCTCAGCTCCACCTCTCACAGGTGTCACAGTGTCACAGACAGGGGCTTCCCCTGCTTTCGCTCTCTGCTCTCTCTCTGGACTTCGCCTCTCCTCGGCATGTGTTTCGTCTTTAGTCTACTTGTCTGTTATATGGAGGTCTCTCTTTAGAGAGATGGACCCTCTTTCTTGTCCACAAATATATTTAGTTTTGTCTTCTGCCAAGTCCCTGGCTTCTATAGTGTTCTTCATATCTGAAGTCCCATATATGCCACTAGGGGAAATGGCTTAGCGATTTCTTCAGAAGAACGGTAGTCCTCCTCCCTTTAGGGGAGGGGGTCTCTCAGTGAGGTCCCACTTGTCCCAACCCCTTGGGATGGTCTTGCAAAGTGGACTCCCCTAACTACCATCAAAGGGGGAGGATCTCCTTTGGGGAGAAGGGACGAATCCTCTGTATTCATCACCTCAAATGATACAAATACTTTTAATAAACCAGAAAGCAAGGAGCATTAATTCCACTTGACTTTGGGGTCTTGTGAACAGGATCAGGGTCTTGACCCTGTTGGGGTGTTTGGAGGAGTCAGTCTGTGAGCATTGTATAGTTCTGCTAGTACTACCGCTTCCCCCTCCTCAATGCCTTTCACTCTCTTCAGACCAGAGTTCTTTTTGCCTTTTTCAGAACTGCAACTCCCAGAATGCTCAGGGCACAATCAAGAAAACCTGGTCTGGAACCAGGAAAATGGAATCAAGAACAGAACAGGAAAGGAGTGGAGTGGAATGGAATTCTTCCTTTCAAACAGATATGAGACGTCCAACACAAGACCTACCAACCTCAGTGCAAGGATGGGACAACAGAACACTGACTGTGAATGGAATGCAGAGGCGCAGGGTAGACACAGAAATTATCCCCAAACCCAATTGGAAACAATACTTAACAGCACATGAAGAAAGCAATGAGGGAAATGAGAAGGCTGAGCACATGGCTGACAACCTGCAAATGGAGATTGAAAAGGGGGTGGGGATAAATGTTACGCTCACCTGGTACCCACAGGGGCGTCGATCGGACCCTGAGAGCTGCGGTCTCCACCAACGTGATGCGTAGTGAAGAGATGACAGTCTGGACTGGCCCGCCTAATCTTATCTGCTGGACTCATAGAAGTATTCTCCTGCAAGTGGAGAAAGGGATTTAGCCACCCGTGGACTTTAGTGATGGCCCCCTCAACTTATCTCGTTCTCCCCACTAATCACCTCTGATATCCCCTCTTGGTAACCTCACCTTATGTTTTTAAATGATGAGCTCTCCATCCTGCATGGCATGCAGGGGCGCTTAGATACCAGTTACTTCACTGGTTTGAAGATACTGGAGGAGTTCCGGAGGAATATTGACTAGTGTCTATAAAGTTCAAAGAGTTCAATATGTCCGATGTTCACTCTTGTTCCATTCCCTCGTTAGGTTGCAGCTGGGTCCAAAAGAATATTGCCTGGAGGCAGCTGATGGCGTTCAGGTGAGAGTCTGTATTACCAAACACTGTCCGGTAAAAGCTGTATGAGTTTTACTTGCTGTTTTCTCTCCCTTTATAGGTGCGGCATAGAAAAATGCAGCAAATTAAAGGATACTTCCGGTGGAAAAGCAGGTAAGCCCAATGGTGGCAAAGAGATTGTCTTTGTCGGTTTTCTCGGCTCATCTTGTTATTCCTTTTATTTTCCCACCTGGTGCTGGGTTTCGACGAAGAAAATGATGGACGCAGCGCGAGTTGAAAGATGCGGTGGACTGGTGAGTATAACGCGGCGCTGCTGCTGGCGAAGCGTCGCATGCTAAAATAATGTCCTTTCCAGGCTTGGAGATGTGCTGGGTCCGGAATCAGGTAAGGAATCAAATAATGTCCGTGATCTAACCTCTTCTCCTTTCTTTTCCTTTTGTCTAGGAGCTACGGATTCGAGGCGGGCGTGGCAGAAGACTGGATGCTGACTTGCAGACACGGTGAGCGTTACGCTGCTGGATGCAGAATAACACGAAGCATGAGCTGCTGTTCGGGCGTGGTTTAAATAACCTGCAAAGTAGTCCAAGGTAAGAAGTTCCCCAGAACCGCACCCGAGTAAAAAATAGTCCCTGTAATAAAATAGTCCCATCCAGGCCTCACGTTGGCTTGGACTCATTTGCAGCATGGTCTGCATAAGGTAAGTAAAGTCTATGAGCCTGGCGCCTATGGCGCCAGGACTGAATAAACAGCCCCCAGCCGGGGCTGTTGGGGTTTTAATGAGTATCTGGATGCCTGCTCCCGGGGCTGATGGACTCGATGCGGATGCCCGGGGTAGGCATCATGACAATAAAGCCCTTCTTAAAGCCTTGCAGAAGACACCCATACCCCTAGAGCGGGGGTGCACAACTAGTTTTGCCAGAGGGCTGAATGTACCCTACAAGCTGTCTAGAGGGACCGGATTGTTTATGTGGGGTAGCTGGGCGGGGCATGTGAATTTACGACCCCTCAGACATTTTTAGTAAGCATGTCTTTATTGCTGTTTATGCTTTCAATTCTGCAGTACACATTATTACCAAGCCAGACGAAAAACTGATTTGCCCCTGGGCTTCAACATGTTATCAATAGTGTGAGAACAAAATCATCCCCGCACACCCAGCAGCAACAACCTAACAGAACTAGCTGTCCAACAGGTAAAAAAGAGATGTGCAGATGTGGCTGACAAATGATCTGCCCACATTAATGACTACATGAGGAATCTTTGCCTCTGGATCTTAGAAGAGAATGCAGCCTCCAACCCTTTGCACTTTACAAAATTGCAGCATGGGCAGACTGGGAGGCTAGGACACCATCACATTTAAAGAAAAACCTTTAAATTTGCATCTTCCACACACCACCACAAAATATCTCTGCATTCAGAAATACTGTCACAAAAGACTTCAATAACAACTGTCAACATTAATTTGTCCCCAGGGCAATAAATTAATGTTGTCTTTACAATACTTTTTTCTGAAGCATCATACAAAGGTGGTGTGTACAGGCCATGGAAAGAAAATATAACCGATATAGTTTGTTTTCTATACTGCCTATTACCATGCTTTACAGCACTACTGTTGGTGAAATTGTGTACTAAATTGATGGGGCGTAAATATGTCCCCCAAATATGCCAGTGTGATGGAAGCGTATCAAGGGTGCCCAAACCAATCAGGAGGTGTTGGTGGGGGCTTGAGGGGGTGCTTCCTCCCTGATATTTTTTTTTAAACATAAGCATACACACCGAAATACACATATTTAAATTAAAGTACCTTCTGCCCTGGTCCTGATGTTTCCTCCCAGTGCTACAGCTCCTGTGTAGCACAAAAAAGAAGCAAAGAGCACTTCCTGGTTCGTGCATATGCATGCAAGAGCAGAAGCGCTGATGACGAAGACTTCTGCTCCGTTTGTATGTGGAAGGAGTCGCAAGAGCCCCTCCCGCACATACAAACATGCAGTTCCTCAGCCATCATCCCCAATAGGCCATGCAAGGTTGGGGAAGCAAAATGCCCCTGCTTTACATGGCTCATTGGATAAAATCTAATGAGCTGCAAGACTTCTCCATAGCCTCAAGCCCAGGGACTGCATCTCTCCAGCACTAAAATCTCTCCACTGGCTCCCGGTTGCTGCAAGGATCACATATAAATACCTCTGCATCATCCATAAGGCTGTCTGGGGACCACGCGATCTACAGCTGTCTCTCAACAAATACACTCCCTCCAGATCTCTATGCTCCATCCGTGCCAACTCTGTGTGATAAGAACTTCTCTAAACAGTAAGCTGGTGGCCGATCTCTTTTCTCGGTGGCTCCCTATTGGAACAGCCTCCCCCTTCCTCTCCAACTTCAGCAGGTTCTCCTCAAATTCCAGAAGCCCCTCAAGACTTTCTTTTCACCTCCTCCTCCCTCCTCTCCCTCCCTTGCTAAACCCCACAGTTGCTGAGATTGGTGTCTAGGGCCGTTATGTGTCCTTCTGCGTCCTGGCCCCTCCCCCCAGTCGCCTTTAGCCTCCGCCTACTCCCAGCACTTGCCTTTGGGCGCCCACTGACCTGCGCTGTCTCACAGGCCTGCACATATTATATTGGCAGTTGACCACTCTTACCAAGTGATCTCTGCCAGGCACTTAACAGCTTCTTGCAACTCACTCCTTAGCACTTCACTCTGTAGACCTCCTAGCATGAACCCCCCTCCCTTGTCTCTTCTCTCTTTCTGCACTTGCACATTCTGAATGCTCATAAGGCCTAGTAGGACCGCCTCTATTTCTCTTCATTGTTATATTTGCCGTTCATTCCCATGTTCCCTCCCCTTTGCCCTTTGGGTGCTTTGAAACACAAGTTACTTGATGTAGAAGCACCTTATAAATGCTCAATAAAGAAATATGCAAGACTGAGGAACAGAAATGTAAAATGGAAACCGTGTTTCCCTTTGACAGTTCAAGTCTGCCCAGGAGCGATTCCTCAGCCGCATAAAGCAGCTGAGTGAGTACTCTGTGTTCTCTCCATATCCTGCTTCCTGCAAACAGCTGACTTCACCAGTCCACACTCATTCTGCCTTTCATCTGCCTTCACGGAGTCCCGCAATAGAAGGTAAACCATAGAGTGGCTTCTCATCGTGGTGCCCCTGCATCACCACATTAAAAATAACTTAATGAGATATGGTCTTCTCCACTATTTTTTGCAGCGTGTTAAAAGGCACCAGCAATCTGCAAGTATAGCAACAATTAAACACATTTGTGTTTATGAACTCTGTTAGGGAGAATTCTCTCTTTAGGCTGAATTTCCTAACCTAGTGAGTCCCCCAGTAGCTTTGCTGGATTTCTGGAGTTCGTTTTTTTTCTCCTGCCAAGAGTGAGACTCTTTTTCTCCCATTCTTGGACATGATTTATGGTGTTCCTTTGACTGTTTGTGTTTTATGGGCTCCTTTACCCCATAGGGTCTCATGTGTTTTTACTATGTGTGTTACACCGCACCCTCCGTGCAGTGACACAGGGTTGTCATAGTGACACCCCACCATAGACTCCATACCCTGGGACTGACTACTGTCTCCCAGGGCATGTAAAGTCACCATTGGCTTTACTAGTCCCAAATTATTAACAGAAACCAGTACAAACCATCATATTGTGGACGTACTGGTCGGGGCAATTCGATTGCCCCGGGGTCTGTTAGTCGAGGGGGCACGTCTCCGTCCCCCCTGATCGAGTTTTGGCTGGTGGCAGTGGAACCTACTTTTTATATTCGACCGCAAATATTTTCCTATGGGATTTTCCCATTGTTCGAGGCTACCAACTTTAATTATTTAATTCTCATAGCCTCGAACATACCGCCGGTTTATTTAATTAATATTAATTCGCCGGTTGGTATTTTTTGCCAAGCGCCGATTCTAAAATGGCGTTTGTGTTCTCTTCTGTGACTCCAACACAAGTCGAGCCCTTTGTTCCACTTTTTGGCAGGCTTCTCCACAGAAGCCTCCAAAAGTGGTGCCACTCTGTCTGGGTACCACAGGGGGTGTGGTAGGGGGTTTAGGCACCCTGGACTGAGTTACCTTGGTAACTCAAGTCGCACTCTTGTGTGATTGGCCCAAGTGGTGAGCCGGCCGGTTCACCACTTAGCATGTTTGAGTGACAGCTAGGCTGAGTGAATGGGGGTTTTCTGAATAAAAGCAGGGCTTTGGGGACTGGAACTTCAGAAGTCGCTACAGGACCTGAGAATCCGACGAGGGAGAAGCTGAGCCGACCTACCACGACGACACCACCGGTGGAGCCCTGCAAAACCGACTCACCACTTCCCGACGACAGAGAAGATCTCCCGGCTGGAGAGGCTTCTTCCCCTGACTGGTGGGCACAACCAGTTTACCTTCCTTTCTTAGCACCCCAGCCCGGTTTGTGGTCGAACTGCCCGTGCCAAGCACCCCGGCGGCCGGATAGCCACTCGCCACTGAACCGCGAATCACCGGACCGCTCCTTGTACCTGAGAAACTCTGCGGCTGGTTTCTTCCCTTGCAGTGCAACGGACTCCTGTCTTCCTCCACGACGAGATCTCCTCTTCCCCCAGACGAAGCACCGACTTGCACCCGCTGCCAGGAACAACTGCCCCCGCTGGAGCGTTCTCACCCCTTTAAGGTACCGTGTCCGCCAGGCCTCCCTTTCTAAAGATTGCTACAAGGTAATAATAACCCCTTAACCTTCTGGACTGGGCTGGCCGCCTTGACCCTCTAACTAGTCCCTTTCTTGGTCCAACTCCTTTTTTGAACCTTTACAAGACTTTTGTGCACTGCAACCGTGTGACCTTGGACACATTTCGTTTGGATCCTCTGAAAGTGGTTCCGGCCTCTTGAACTCTAACTTCATGGTTTTACTTTGCCTTCCTCGCTTGTTATCTTCTGGTAAAAGTGTTGGGATCTGTTTCAACTTGTTATCTGTTCTTCTCTCCCTTTTAAAACAAACTATTAGAGTGCCATCTACGTTAAGCGCTCACCGCTGTCTGAAAATAAGTGGGGCTTTACTTAAGACTTGTCTAATATTCTTTTAAGGGAGTGTATATCTTTTAGTGACCGTGTTTTTGAATTGCTTAGTATTAGTGCCTGTGTGTTTTTCTAGATGTGGTTTTAAATAAATAATTATATCTCTTTTACACCAAGCCCTGGTCAGCGTTTACTTGTTCTACTGTGTTCTCTTGACCTATTGTGAATACTCTGTATACTGCCTAACTCTTCTTGAGGGAAGTCTGACTGCTCAGCCACAGCTACCAAGTGAATCTGTGTGGTACAGACTGCTACCAAGTGGGTTTACTGCCAGACACCTGTAGTCCTAAATCTTTTGCATTGGTCCCAGAGGGAACTGCACAGGTTTCTGCCTAACAAACTCTGCCCGTGGATACTAAGAAGAAGGGTTTTTCATCTGCAGGCCGTGTTACTTCATTGCCACTTCTAAAATGGCTTCACCCTTTCAGGGCTTTGTTGGTAGCCTTCTGCCTGGCCTGCTCTCCCACCATTGGTTGCTTTCTCCCTCTTCAGCCAATCAGTGGCACCGGGAGGCGGGAGCCGGCCCTTCCTCAAAGGCCCACATCTAAGGCCCTGTCCGGCCCTGTCAGTGCCTGCCGTGCATCCGAGCTCAACTCCCTGGTATCATTATTCAACATGCTTCTAAACGCATATTCCCACTCAACACTCCTCCGGACTATTTCCACCCGAACCACGCCATCAAGTGAGTTCAAGGGCTGCCTCATCCACAAGAACCTCTTCTGCTCTGCTCCCCAAGTCTTCAATCCTGAAATCGCCCCTTGCTCTACTGCGACTCTATTTTCTGCCTTCACACTTTGCCTCACTCTACCATCTAGTGGCTGCCTCGCTGCCCTTCCTGTCTCCTGCAAAACTGGCTGTTTGTTTGAAGATTGTATTTAGCTGTGCCCCCTTGCTGATTAGAAAGTGTGCTGTTTGTTTGAAAAAGCATTTTCAGCTGCGCCTGTTGCTGCTTAGAATGTGCTTGTTTACCTGAAAATTGTGCTGCTTGTTTGAAAATCGTATTTTCCCATGTGCCCCCCCCCAAACCCTCAACGAAGACCTTCAAAGATGGCAAGCTGCTCCATATTGCCACGCTTAACCCTCGCTCCGCAGTCAAACACTCGTCCGACATCCGCAACCTTCTTGAACGCATGGATCTTGATGTGTTCGCCATCACGGAGACTTGGTTCAAGGACAGCTCTGTCACAAGCTTTGACACACTCCTCCCTGAACGATACAAGATCCTCTCTGTACCCAGGCCCAAGGGGTCAGGAGGTGGAGTGGCATTGATCTTCCCAGATTGGATACCTGTGTCCATCATCCCCACTCAGGCCTACTCCTCTTTGGAATGCCTAGTCTGCAGGCTCTCTCCTAAATCTTCCCTCCTTATGGCCACCTTCGATCGGCCATCAGGGCAAGCCGCTCTCTTCATCTTGGAATGGACTGACCTGGCCTCCTCTGTACTCTCCTCCTCCTCTCAACTCCTCCTGTTGGGTGACCTCAGAATCCATCTGGACTCTCCTGACTCCTCAGGACCTTTCTGCAACCTGTGTGATTACCTCTCTTACCTTCTGGCTCCACGCACATAGCTGGCCACACTTTGGATGCTCTCATCTTGACCGACATCCCTCTCTTCTCTCTAGCCCTCTCACTACCTCTCTCTCTTTCTCTCTTGGACGGACCACTCTTTTCACACTTAAAGCTCTCCTTGCATTGGCACAGCTGGCGCGGCCACTCGGATTCAAAGTCACAAGCCCCATGAAAAGAGTGACAGCGGCTTCATTTTCCCCCACCTATTCTCCACCTCCTACTCCTACTGCAGACTCCCACCCTTATACAACCCTCGCTAACTTCAATCTCTCTATCCTCAACACCCTTCACATTCTTGCCCCTGTCATGAGGGTCCGACTGAAGCCTTCCAAAAAGTGCAACTCTTGGTATGACTCTGATCCGGCTGCCCTTAAAAGTAAATGTAGGGCAGCTGAACGGAAATGGAATGCGTCAGGTCGGCCCTCTGACAAACTGGCCTGCCGCCTTCTTCAAAGGCAAGATCTACTCTGCATCCGCACCAAGAAAAGAGTCTTTATTCAAGCCTGCATCTCTGCCGCATCAAACAACACGGCCAAACTTTTCAAAGTCTGTAAGGAACTGCCCAATCCTGCAGCAGCCTCCCCTTCTGTCACACCAACCCAGGACCTCTGCTCAGCCCTGGCTTCTCACTTCTCCGCAAAAACCCACGACATCCTTTCCTCTCTCATATCCACACCACATCATACACCAGCACCCCTGGAGCCTCCCTTGGCGCACCCCCCACCACTTCTCCTCTTCTCTCACGCCCATCACAGCTGATGAGGTTGCCAGACAAGTCCAGTCTATGAAGGCCTCGTCCAAACAGGTGGTTTCCTGCCCCTCCAAAACCATTAATGACAACATTGCCTCTATTGCTCCAGCCTTGGCTGATCTCTGCAATCTCTTTTGCCACTGGAATTTTCACAACTTCTCTAAAGCACTCCCTTGTGCACCCTCTGCTTAAACCCTCTGCCGACCCCTCCATTCCGGCAAACTACTGCACCATCTCTATTTCTCCTTTCCTGGGCCAACTCCTGGATAAGCTGGCTATCTTCTAGCTCACCCTCCACACCAAATCTGCTGGTTGCCTCAACGACCATCAGTCTGGCTTTAGAGCATCAAGAGGCACGGAAACTGCTCTTCTGAACACCCGTGAAGACCTGCTGTCAAATCCTGACACTAACACTCCCTCTGTCCTCATTCTTCTTGACCTCTCCTCTGCCCTTGACACGGTTAACCAAAACTTCCTGGTCGCATGACTCCGTGACTCCCTAGGAATCACTGGTCAGACTCTGACGTGGTTAACCTCCTTGTCCGACCGCCCATCCTAGGTGGAACTTGGGCCCTTTCTCTCCACTATCGCTCTTTCAACTTGTGGCGTCCCCTAGGGCTCTAACCTTTCCCCCTGTTTCTTGAATGTCTACATGGCTGCCCTGGCACGTGAGATTGCCAGTTTCACCTCTAATTTCCAGTGTTATGCGGATGACACGCAACTCTCTTTTAGGCTACCCTAAGCCACCTCCTCTACCTCGCTCATATCTGACTAACTATCCGCATTTCAGGAATGGTGTGCTGCAAACGACCTCTGTCTCAACCCCAGTAAGACTGAGATTGTTCGCATTGGGACTCCTGCTCCCGCTTTCTCACTCTGGCCGGGCTCCCTAGGACCTGCACCCGCACCCACATGCGAGGCAAAAAACCTTGGGGTCATCTTTGACTCCACTCTCTCCTTCACTCATATTTCGGACATCTCTAAAAAGTCAAACTACGAGCTGCACCTTCTCAGATGGACTCTTCCCTTGTTCACCTTCCCCCAGAGGCTCACTTTCTCCAGAGCCCTGGTTCTCTCAAGGCTTGACTACTGAAACAGCCTCTTTCTCAATCTCCCTGCCTCTGCAACTCATCCAGAACAGAACCGCAAGACTTATGCTTGGCCTCGAGCCCTGGGACCCCATCTCTCCAGCTCTGAAACTCATCCACTGGCTCCCCGTGCCTGCAAGGATCAAGTTCAAGACCCTCTGCAAAGTCCACAATGTTTTCTGGGGCCTGGGACCCAACTATCTTCATCAATGTCTTCCTAAATACGGTCCTTCCCGAGCCCTCCACTCATCTACCTCCAACCTTCTGCAAGTGAGCCGGTTCTGTAAGCAGAGATTTGGAGGGAGATCTTTATCCTCAGCAGGGGACTCCCTCTGGAATAGCCTCCCTGCCGCCCTGAGCCTGTTCTCCTTAAGTTACGGAAACTCCTTAAGAAATTCCTCTTCTCTTCCTTCTCCCTCCCTCTACCTTGCTGACCTCTCTCTCCGCTCTATCCCTATTTCCCTCCTTTTCGCACACAGCATGCTGACTGGCCACCGGGAGTACCTCAGAGTCTCACAGGTCCCCGGCACCCTCGCCAGTCCTCCAGCACTTGCCTCAGGACCTGCACTTGCCTAATTGCTACTACACTCGGTCAATTACCCATTGAGAATGGCATCTTCTCAGCACTTACCCAGTTTCTGATCAACTGGGCGCATCTGGATTCCCCCCTCCCCTTGCACTTGTCCTCCTCCCCTTCCCCTGCACCGTCTGTGCACTTGCATGATCTGAACGTCCCATGCCTTGAAGATCTTCTATCTTTTCCTCCCTGTCTCATTTCCTACATGGTGGCACCCCTATGCTCTTGGAAAAACTGCAGAATCGTCGTCCAACCTATTTGTTGTTATCTACACTGTTAATTGTATTACCTATGCTCTTGAAAAACTGCAGAATCGTCGTCCAACCTATTTGTTGTTATCTACACTGTTAATTGTATTATATGCACTTACTCTGCCTGGGCAGACCAGTTATCGTTCAGAAACTCAAGGGCTCTGAAAGACTTATTTTCTCCCATGTTCCCTCCCTCCTTGAGCACCTAACACTTGCCTTGTGTATAGGCGCTATACAAATAAACATTACCATACCATTACCATACAGTGGGCTGGCTCTTCCTTTATGAGCGAGGGTGCCCATGGGTCGGTGCAACCGTGCCAATTATGGAGAAGCGCCATCAAAGAATGTATGCACAGGGTCAGTGTGGCTGGAGATTAAATACTGTTGACTTTAAAGTCATGTAAATAAACTGCACTGTTGGTAATACAATGATTTTGAACACATTATTGGACTCATAGAGATGTGCGGTTTGGGTATAATTAACTTGAAAATAAAATCGGTCAAAAAAAACTGTTCGGAAAAAAAAACTGACCGCATGCAAAATCATGTCGTACGATGTTGCATGCGTTAAGCTTTGTGGGTTTGTGAAAACAAAGTTTCATTCCCCCACCCCCAAACCGCCACTTACCTGTTATTGCGCCGTCTGGTCCACTTCAGCCCAGCAGCTTCAGATCCGTCCTTCCAACGCGGGTCGGATCCGACGCCACAGGGTCCTTTTTTCTTTTTTTTGGTCCCCCGTTTCCAATATTGAGGAAGCAGGGGATACCCCTGCAATCCCTAAAGACTAATACGTGCCGAACAAACCTCAGCTCCCTATGTTTGGCACGTATTAGGCTGTTTGATCGGTTTTATTCGATCTAATGTCACTTGCCAAATTCGGTCAAATATAACCGAACAAATATACTAATACCACATGTGCTACAGACGAAAGCTACCAGGGTAGGTCAGCAGGTTGAGTGACTGTTGCTAAGATGTTATATATTTAAAACTGGCTGCAAATCCTGTTACTTTTTGCAATTCCTTATAAAAACAAGTGCTATAAAATGTGTTCGGCCAGGGGATGTGTTGGGCTGGTAGCTTGCTTATATTGGGCCAGTCCATGAGTAAATGGGTCGATATAGGGGAGACCCTGACCCTTCCTCAACTTGCTGAGATTTTTGCAGGTTTACACACTGTTCGCTTGATCTAGACCATGTCGGGAGACCTTGTACTTACTGCCCCCCAGACCCTGGCAAAATAAGTCATTGGACTCAGGTAGGCAACAAATTGCACAAAAAACGCTGTTATAATGATAATATAAATGGCTCGTTATAGGCCCTTTATTCACTCATCATACACATTCAATTACACAAAAACATAGAACAAAGGCATCACTGTTAGGATAGTTGCAGAAGACACCTTCATCTCGGCCACCACAACACTGCTTAGTCCCAGAGCAGGTAGGCAAAGAGATCACTCGAGCTAACGGGGTCTGGAGCGGAGCGTCCTCCCTCTCAGTGAGACTGCATCACCTGGGGTCCAGATTCTAACTGCTTGGCCAAGAGGAACACCTCTTCTCTTTATGGGGCTACTTTCGATCCCCACCCCTCATGGGTTACTAAACTGCCCTCGGCCGAACAGCAGACAATAAGCATGAAGAGCAAAGAGTGGAATATTCCAGGTAGAAGCGGAAAAAAACCCAACTTCTCTACTTGTTTTCGTTCCCAGTACCCCTTATCACTGCACCTGCAGCGCGCTCCGACTCCCTTTCTGGCTTGTCCTTCTGCGAACAATACAACTATTCTCCACAGTTACATTAATTTGACCTTGCCTACGCTGCAGAAATACATGTTTCCTTGCTTGCGCGCGTTCTCTACCATTGATATCTCATATCCCCTGATCACTCTACTTCTTGTCCTGACACTGAAAGCTGCCGGACTCCAAGAAAAAATTGTTTGTCTCACAGCAACAGGTAATGACTTTTCGCACATTACTGCAGCTCTCAATGTATAATTACAGTCTGCTTTGATACCCGCCCCTTGCATTTTACTCACCATGCAAACCGCATGCAATATTATTTTGGTCACTGCTGCCCCTCAGCCTGCAATGTTAATTTGCCCAATGCTGCCCTCAGCCTGCAATTCTGATTTGCCCAATGCTGCCCCTCAGCCTGCATTGATACTCTGGTTACTGTGCCCACTATTTGGTTATTTTGCCCACTCAGCCTGCTCTCTATGTGTAATAGTTAGACCATAGTGATACCTGCTCACTGCGGCCTGCCCACCGTGTTAATTGCAGCCTGCTGAGACACCTGGCCTCTGCCTTCCCACCCACGCCATGCTGCCCAATCTCACAAGTAAGCTCGCCCGGAAGATACTCACCAGTCGCTCCACCCCCATCACCACAGCATTTGCTCTCCTACTCACTTTAGCCGTCCACCTCCACTTCGTTATATGCACAAACTCTCCTTACACCACTGCACCATTCCACTCCCGCTCCCCACTTTCACGCTAACATGTCCATCCTCATCACCACCCAACAACCTCTAAGCCCACACATAGCTACCTCATGCTCACCATTCACCAGATGCTCCAGACTTAGAGCAGAACTCAACCATTAGATCTCATTTACTCTCCCATGTTCACATCTCACCGTAATCTCCGCCTAGGCTCCCGCTCCCCTCTCTATCGCACCACACACCTCATACACACTCACGCACAAAAATGCACACCCACAACACACACTACGCCTAATACAGGCCACATCCATGCTAGCATCAAGCTCAATTCTGCACCCTCTCCACACCTTAAATGTGCCCTCAATGTTCACTCACTTTCAGCACACACCCTACAAATACACAACCTAATTTCCAACCAAAACCTCGACTTATTGGCCATCACAGAAACATGGCTACATGAAGCATCCGGCCATGCGATCGCTCTCACACTCCCCCCTGACTACCCCATTTTCAGACAAGATGGACCAGAGTGCATAGGAGGAGTAGCAGCCCTCATCTTTAAAGAAACCCTCGCCATCAGACCCGTTAGTCATGCCTGGGATAGCAACTCCGACATCTTATCCGTTAAGCTTGCTCTGTCCCTCAATAACACCACTAACATACACATTCTATATTGCCCCCCTGTCCTCCCATCAGTCTTCCAGGGGCACCTCACACACCTACTTAGAGATAACATCAAAGGCTCTACTAAGACCCTTCTTCTTGGAGACCTTAATTTAGGATATAATGACTCCAGGGACAAAGCCGCCACCTCCCTCACTAAAGAGCTCACTGACCTAGGATTCACACAAAAAGTCTCAAGCTTCTCTCATTCCAAAGGCCACACCCTTGATTGGGTTGCAGACCATAATTGTTTCACCACCACAGCCAACACAGCCTTGCCATGGACCGACCACAACTGTATTGAGTTCACCCTGCCCTTTTCCTCCACGCCAAAAATCCTCACACCAGCCCCCGCTGCTCAAGTAAGAAGCTCCAAAAAACTCAGACTGGACAACCAACAACCTTACCTCAACATCCCAGCACTAGCCCCACCTTTCTCCAATAATCCGAACACCTTAGCAGACATATACAAAGATACCCTCTCTACAGCCATCAACTCCATAGCACCACTTGAATGCAAGAAGGAAAAAAAGTCGCTACAAAAAAATTCCTGATTCACTGAAGAACTACAATCATTACGCTCCCTTAAAAGGGAGGCTCAAAAAAGCTGGCAAACCGACCCCAGCGACAACACTAAGAATCACTTTAACCTCATCTCCCGTGAGTATAAAGAAGCTATTACTAAAGCCAAAGCTAACTCCTTCAATGTCCGAATCGCCAATGCCAACTCACAATCTAAGGAAATCTTCGCCATCTTCAATGAACTCATCTCTCCCCCAAACACTCCAGATGAGATCATCAAAGATGAAGCATGGTGTGCCAGTATCCAATCTGCCATGCTCAATAAAATTGAACTTCTCCAAAAAAACTTAAGGACCACTACAAAGCTCTACCTCACCATGCTGATCTCCACCATGCCGACCCCACCTCCCCCACACCTATCACTACCAAACCTCTCTTCACTTTTAGAGACATCACTGAACCCGAAGTCATCAGCCTCCTCAAAAACCTTAAACCATCCATGTGCAAAGGGGACATCTGTTCTCCCAAGCTCCCACGCCCCCTTCTGAAAAAGCCTACATTAGACCCAACACAGCCCAAAAATTATCGTCCCATAACCACTGTGCCGTTCCTCCTCAAGATCTTGGATAAAGCAGCCCACTGCCAAATTCAACAATTCCTTGAGTCTCACTCCATTCTCGGGACTAGACAATCAGGCTTCCGCAAAGTTCACGGTACATAAACTGCCTAAGTGGACCTAAAAAAACAGATCACCCAAATCATGGACAAAGGGAAGCCAGCCCTTTTACTACTCCTTGACCTATCAGCAGCTTTTAATTTGGTTGATCATAAAACACTCACCTCACACTTCACCCAATCAGCCAACTTCTCAAAGGAAGAAGCGCTACGGATCACCTCCTTCCTGGAAGGCAGGGCAATGAAAGTATGCTCCAACATAGCCAACGCTGCCCCCACCACCATACACTGCGGAGTCCCACAAGGCTCCTGCACAGCACCCACATTATACAACTTCTTTACAAAGCCCCTCTTCGACAAGCTTGATGCCCTCGGTATTACATATATCAATTACGCCGACGATACTCAGGTACTCGTACCTCTCACCGGCTCTTACAACAAGGACGCCCATGCTCTTCCCTGGATATATACACCACCATTCAAGCATGGATGGCAGCCAATGGCCTCTGCCTCAGTGGAGAAAAGACCGAAATCATCATATTAGGTCAAAAAGCCACACTAGTCAAACTAGACAAATTGTACTCCAACTTCACCATTGACAAGACGACCATCACTGTCGCCACTTCTGTCAAGATTCTAGGTGTTTACATAGACTCAACACTATCTATGACCAGACAGGTTAGCGCCATCACTTTCGCCTCAGCCCACGCCACCAAACTCATCAACGCAATTAAACCATACCTATCGAAGCCAAACTGCCTAGCCAGAGCCACCATTGGCGCAAAACTAGACTACTGCAACGCCCTCCTAGCAGGCACATCCACAAAAAAACATTAACTGACTCCAAGTCACGCAAAACAATGCCCTCAGAGCTGCCTGAGCCTTCCCAAAAGGGAACACATCTCCCTTGCCAGACAGGAAGCTCACTGGCTCCCAGTTCAAGAGCGCATCACATTTAAAATCCTCACTCTCACCCACAAATGCCTTAACCTCACAGCACCATCATACCTGCAGAGACTATAACTAAATCCATCTCAACACGACCCACCAGGACTTACTACGCCAACCAACTACACATTCCACGCATCAACAGAGCCAAAGCTGGAGGGCTGAGCTTCCCCTACATAGCTGCTAAGATATGGAATGCTCTACCGCCTGAGATCAAAGCAGAAAACTCTCTCCTTGCCTTGCGGAAAAAAATCAAAACTTCCCTTTTTATCTGACCCTCTGTACGTTCTTACCCCTGGAACAGATTCTATGTAAAACTATATGCATGTAACTGAATTTGTTGTCCTCTGTCCCTTGCCTGGAACCAAGCTTTCTGTCTGTAACAAGCGCCACAATGCCTCCGGGCTGCTGCACGCTCTACAAATCTGAATAAATAATAATAATAATAATAAGACTGCGAAAACAAAGGCTTTCCTTATTGTTTCATTGCGGTGCATGGAAGTGACTGTCCAAGATGGCCTGCATCAGCTCCATAATTTTTGGCTCATTTTCACACACGCACTACACTCCAGCCCTTGGATAATCAATTACCATAACCCAATGGGTGGAAAGGATGTTCCCAGAACCTGCAAAACAAATGCCATAAATTGGGAATACACGATATACAACAACAACACAACAACAACAAACCAAAACAGCAAAGACATCAAAATCCAAATTAAAGCTGAACGCAACGCTTCAGGAATCCAGGATTACATTTTACCCCACCAATCCCGTGTCACTCGAGCAACTAGATCTTTCAACTCATTAATATGATCCTCAATTGAACGGGAATAGTCTTCCAAGTCAAAACAAAACATCCCTTCTACCGTGTTCTATCCTAAATTATGTTTCAAAAATAGATAATCAATTGCAGCCCTATTTTGCAAAATAGCTTTCCTAATGTTCTTATTATTTAATAGCTCAGTCAAAGCCTGCAAAGTCTCATTAAGCCCCTTAACCACCAAGCAGTGTAATTTAATCATGGTTTTATAACCCCCAGCTGCCAGGTCCCAAATCCCAACTAAGGAAATAGCTAACGCTAATACTTCAGCCTCAGAGAGCAAATGGACGTCAGAATTACAAGCTGGTGATAAAGCGGTATAAGAGGTGGGTCCCGTAGACCGCCAAACAGCAGGACGTAATGGGAACATCATCAAGCCAAGGCTTGACAAGGTACAAGGACCACCTGAAATATTAGCAGGAATATATGAATAGGTTGGTTCCTGCAGGAAGTTTCACGTGGTTCAGGTGGCTAGCAGATAGAACAGTAAAAAAACACCACATATTGTTAGAAACATCACACAAATAGAAGTAGGACACGCACACAAGCGCTATTCAAAATCAGTTCTTCCCTCAGCCTATCCAAGTACTTCGAAATCTTATTTTGAAAAATGCTTTTCTGGCACAGCGCCTCTCTTCATAAATGAATACACCTGTTGCCACTGATTGTGTTAATTACTAAAATGACAGCTTTAAATGTTCATAACCGATGGCTGCGCAGCAGCGTACTAGCAATATGCATAAACGCATATGCTGCAGTAGAAAGTCATGAAAGTCCCATAAATATAGCGCAGTGTAACGTGTGTACGTTTCCTTTAAGTTTGTTTATTTTATGGGATTCCATGTGCACCGCATCTTACAGTCTTCATAATTGCTGCAGTTTCTCTCTTTACTGATGTAATTTTCATTTTTCCACGCGTTACCTTTGTTTTGCTTCCTCCGTGTTTGTGTCATTTATTTTTCTTTTTTTTTGTGTACAACCTCCTCCTCCTCAGGTCACTCTATCCTTTTTCACGATGATCTCCTCAGGACACTCAATCCACTTGTCCTTTCCCTAATTTTCAATCAGTCACCTCCTCAGGCTGTTTTTCTTTATCTTGCATGTCTCTTTTGCGACCTCCTCCATAGGTCTCTTTGGCTCCCTCCTGGGCAATCTTTTCTTTGGCTCCCTCCTTGGGCACTCTTTTCTATAAATCTTTTCTGGCCACCTCCATAGACTCATTATTGCCCTTTGAGCCACCTCCGTAGGCTCATCATTGGTTCCTTTTTCCGGCCCCCTCCTTGGCCAGTATTCCTCCTCCTTTTTTTTTTTTTGTCAGATGCGCGGGTCGGCCATCTCCTCGTCGCCAGTTGCTGTGACCCAAATTCCATATATATAATCCATAACATCAAAGATGACTCTGAGACATTAAGTTGGTCTTACTTCTTTTATGCCCTGATTCATGGATTCTTTGCGCCGAAAAAAACAGGATTTGTGCGCCATTCTGCCCGCAAATCCCTGTTTAACAATTGGGGATTTGCAGGCAGAATGGGGCACAAATCCCGTTTTTTTAGGCGCAAATGATCCATGAATTGCCCCCTTAATGTCTAACCTTAACTGCCTTCTCACCATCCCTACATTCTCCATTCCATTCTTCAGGGTTCTCTTGCCCACATTCCATGTTCTACTTAGCCACAACAATAAGGAGCTAATGCTCCAGGAGACATTTCCCAATATAACAGAGTTTCCATCGCGTTATTGGGTCTGGATTGTAAGGCTGGTGTCAACATGCGCATCAAGGGAGTCCCACCATTCGCAATGGGACGGTTGTTAAGTACCTGAACTGCATCTAGCACACGTTCTCGCCACCCCTTCAATGTACCCTTACCAGTTTTGCGCAATTGGGCTTTCAACAATCCATTAATTATCTCAATTGGCCATGAAGCCTCAGGGTGATGGGGGATATGAAATATCCATTTGATTCCCTTCTCTTGACAATAGTCGAACACCAACTTTCCCTTGAAGTGGGAAGCATTGTCACTTTGAATTTGTAAGGGAATGCCATAATATACAGCCACTTGATCTATCAATTTAATTGTGTTCAATTGAGTGACTCTTTTACATGGCAATACACAAAGTAACCGGAATATGTGTCCACAATGGTACACGCATATTGGCATCTTCTGCTAATGGGCATGGTACCGTTTATAATCGATCTGCCAAATCTGTCCAGGCAATGTACCCCGTTTTAATGTGCTGTGAATTATATGTGGAATAGGTCTTTGCTTCTGATGTTGACACATAGGACATTGTAGAGTGATCGTTTTCACAAGCTAACGGAATGCTGATTCCCCTGTCTTGTGCCAACTTGATAGTAGCCTTCTTTCCGAGATGTCCACTCTTCTGGTGGGCCCAATTAGCAATCCCCTGCAAATCATCTTCATCAGCCCCCGCGTCCATGATCGAAATATTTGCATGTTTGTCTGCAACAGAATTGAACCACTGTTCTAATGAATCTGTTGCACAATGTGCATCTACGTGATATACAGTTACTGTAGTATGCATTAGCATCTCAGCAATTTCTCACCACAATTCTTTCCCCATACTTCTTTAGCATGAATCTTCTGCCAAGTAGGTAGCCATACCACCAACCCATTCGCAATGGACCATGAATCCGTATAAATGTAACAACTCCTGGGTGTTTCCGGTTTCAAAGCTTGGTATACGGCATACAATTCTGCAATTGACTACTCTTCACTTTGCCAGGGATATTTAACACCTTTTTCAATCTGGGATTGTAGGCTACAGCTTTCCAGTGCCGCTCTACTCCCACATATTTGGCTGAACAATCAGTAAACCAAGCATGTTCAGCTTGTTCACTTGATAACTCTGCATACAGGATACCCCACTTGACTGGAGATTAATAATTTGTCATCTCTCCCTCTGTTTCCAGATCTACTAACGGAACCCAAGCCACTTGCTCCTGTAATTTTGCTACTCCCCCCTTTCCTGTTTTAGCACGATCTTGAATGTACCATTTCCATTTGATGATGCTAGTCTCTTCTGCATGCCCAATTCACTGTGTTTTGGGGAGCTTAGTACCCATTGCATGATTGGTATCTCCGGTCAGATCAAGATATCATGACCCACCGCCATCTGTTCGGTATCCACAAGTGCCCAATAACAGGCTAACAATTGTTTCTCAAATGGTGTACATTTGTCACCAGCTTCAGGCAACTTCCTACTCCAAAACCCTAAAGGCACCCGCTTCCTGTTCTGTTTTTGCCACAAACTCCAGTTGGAATTGGCATCTTGTACGCATATGTTTAGTTCCACCTCTCCGTCCCTCAAAGGCCCCAAATCAAGTACTTTCTGAATAATGTCTTTGGCTAATTGGAACGCCCTATCTTGTTCCACACCCCATTCAAAATTTAATTTCTTGCGTGTTACTTTGTAAAGGGCTCGCCAAAATCTGCCCCAATTGTAGTATATGTTGTCTCAGAAACCCAAACAGCCCAATGAATGGGCTTGTTTTTTAGTCCTCAGAGTTAAAAACTCGAGCATCTTCTGTTTAGCTTTTGGCACAATTTTGCAATGTCCATTATGCCATTGAATCCCTAGAAAAATCACAGTTCTCTGCCGGACCTTGGGTTTTAGTCTAATTAATTTCCCACCCTTCCTTCCGCAAACCTTCCATGATAAAATCTAGGTGCACTTGCACACTATGTTCCTCTTTCCCTTGGATCAATATATCGTCAATGTAGTGTACGATTTGCACATCCGGCTTACACAGGATTTTGTCCAAATGTTCTGCCACCAGCCGGTGCCAGATTGTTGGACTATGCATATTGCCCGTTTTGTAAACGTTGAAACGTATACTGCCTCCCATTCCAAGAAAATGAAAACTGCTCCTGACCTTCGTCAGCATTCGGTACGATAAAGAAGGCATTACCCACTGCATACCATGTTCCCTCAAATTTCTGTACATTTTCAAAGTCAATGCATCAGGGACTGCCAGTATTAGTGGAGGAGTGTGTTTATTCAACTCGCGATAATCAACAGTCATCCTGTAGCTCCCATCGGCTTCTTAATCGGCCAGATCGGATTGTTCCAAGACGTGGTTGTTAGGGAGAATTCTCTGTTTAGGCTGAATTTCCTAACCTAGTGAGTCCCCCAGCAGCTTTGCTGGATTTTTGGGGTTTATTTTTTTCTCCTGCCAAGAGTGAGACTCTTTTACCCTCACTCTTGAACATGATTTGAGTGTGTTTCTTTGGATCTAGATGTGTTTAATGGGCTATGGAGTCTTTTACCCCATAGGGCTTCATGTGTTTTTGTGATGTGTGTTACACAGCACCCGCAGTGCAGTGACACAAGGGGTGTCATAGTGACCCCCCAGTATAGACTCCATACCCTGGGACTGACTACTGTCTTCCAGGGCATGTAAAGTCACCATTGACTTTACTAGTCTCAAATTCTGAACAGAACCAGTACAAACCATCATATTGTGGACGTACTGGCTGGGGCAATTCGATTGCCCCAGGGTCTGTTAGTCGAGGGGGCACGTCTCCGTCCCCCCTGATAGTTTTGGCTGGTGGCAGTGGATACTACTTTTTATATTCAACCACAAATATTTTCCTATGGGATTTCCCATTGTTTTAGGCTACTATCTTTATTTCATTATTTACGGTAGGCTCGAACATACCGCCGGTTTATTTAATTAATATTAATTCTCCGGTTAGTATTTTTTGCCAAAACTTGATTCTAAAATGGCGTTTGTGTTCTCTTCTGTGACTCCAACCCAAGTCGAGCCCTTTGTTCCACTTTTGGGCAGGCTTCTCCACAGAAGCCCTCCAAAGTGGTGCCACTCTGTCTGGGGTACTTAGGAGGGGTGGAGGGGAATTTAGGCACCCTGGACTGAGTTGCCTAGGCAACTCAAGTCGCCCTCCATCCTGATTGGCCCAAGTGGTGAGCCGGCCGGCTCACCACTTAACATGTTTGAGTGACAGCTAGGCTGAGTGAATGGGGGTTTGCTGCATAAAAGCAGGGCTTTGGGGACTGGAACTTCAGAAGTCGCCACAGGACCTAAGAATCCAAAGAGGGAGAAGCTGAGCCGACCTGCCACGACACCACCACCGGTGGAGCCCTGCTGGACCGCCTCACCACTTTTTCCAATGACAGAGGAGATCTCCCGCCGGAGAGTCTTCTTCCTTTGACTGGGGGAGATAACCAGTTTCACCATCTTTTCGTCTTCCCGACGTACCTCGTGGCTGCCTTGCCCGTGCCAAGCACCCCGGCAACCGGGATACCACGTTTTACCACGACCGCAAAACAAAGGTACCACCTTTAACCGGAATACTCCACGGCTGGTTTCTTCCCTGGTAGTGCAACGACCTTCATCTTTCCTCCAAGACGAGATCTTCTCTTCCCCTGGAGGACGACGCAACTTGCACCCACTACCAGGAACAACTGCCACTGCTGGAGTATCCTTCCCACTTAAGGTACCGTGTCCCGTCTGGCTTCCCTTGCTACCGACTGTACGGGGTAGATTTAGCCCCAAGCTTTCGAACCTGGGTTAGCCTGGGACACCATGGCTAAACTTTCCTAAGCCTCTCTAAACTCTCTTTGAACCCTCTGCAAGACTTTCTAAGCCTAGTGTAACTGTGTGATCTTGGGCGTATTTGTGCTCTGCTCTCTCTAAGAGTGGGCCCAGCCTTTGGACTTTGGCTCACCAGCGACTTTTGCTCTTCTGCCTTGCTAACGGTGTTCCTGAATCTTAGAGTGGTGTACCTTTCCATATTCTGTCTTTTTCCCTCCCTTTCTCACAAACTTATTGGAGTGCCATCTAGTTAAGCGCTCACCTCTGTATGAAAATAAGTGGTGTTTTACAGTGACTTATCTGATAAGGAAAAAGGGGTGTATATATTATAATAGTAACAGTGTTTAGAATATTTTACAATAAGAGTGCTGGAGTGTTTCAAACCGTGTGTTTTTAAATAAATAATTATGTACTTTGATACCAAAGCTCTGGTCAGTGTTTGCTTGTATTATTGTACCTGAGTGCCTATTGTGTATACTTTGCATACTGCCTAACTCTTCTTGAGGGAAGTCTGACTGCTCAGCCACAGCTACCAGGTAAATCTGGGTGGTACAGACTGCTACCAAGTGGGTTTACTGCCAACACCTGTAGTCTTAAATCTTTTGCAGTGGTCCCTAAGGGAACTGCACAGGTTTCTGCCTAACAGTGGTCACTGGGTGAAAAACACTGGCTTCTACATACCCTTTAATAGTAATAGTTTCTGAAATCTCCTTCTGCCCTCCGGGTATTCAATATTGTTTCATGGACACTCTTTTTGTGGCTATCGGAACCTGCACCGGGGGCATTTTTAATCGCTCTACAGTCACGGGGTACATCTGAAAGCACTCACCCCAAACTGGTAAAGTTTACCTCCTAATCCGAGCGTCAACCCGTCTCAAAACCCTTCCCGCTTCCATCACACATGGGCACGCGGGTCCTATGCCTGCTGCTCCGGACCTGACCCGCTTTCTCTCTGTCAGTGGGACGCTGTAGCCTTCCTGCTTCAACCCTGCTGGGCACGCCTGTGGACCTTGGCTGCTGTGTTCGTTGCCCCGTCCTCTGTGGGCCCTCGACTCCATTGGGTCCTCCTCTACTGGCACTGGATACTCCTCCTCCCGCCTTTCACTTGTAGGGTGCGCTAGACCTCCGACAGCTGCCTTTGACTCGTCTCCACTCCCTCTCATGTCTGCGGGCAGCCGCGTTGACCTTGTCTTTCCATTCGGCACCGGCCCTCTGCGTTTGTGTGGCATTTCGGACGGCTGAGGGAGCTGCTCTCCATCTGTGGGTGGCTTCTACTGTCCTCTCCCTGCTCCTGCTACTCCCACCGAACGGACTCTGGCTACTGTGCCTCATTGGGAGGACTGTTCCTCTGCATGCTTCACGCCTTCAAACGACGTGACTCAGTTCAGCTCCACTTTCTCCTGGATCCTCCTCTCTGTTCAGCCCCTCTGCACTCTTAAGGCACTTCGGCTGTGCCTTCTCCAGCTCCTGCTCCTTACCTCGTTACCACGGGATGCTGTGTCTGCTGCCCCTTCACTGCAACTGGCCTCTCTCCTCCACTGAGTCCTCCCCTGCCAGCACCTGTCTCCTCATCACCAGCCTCGCGGAGACATTATCGCTGGCTCCTCTCATCACTTATCCCCTGACGAGTGGCAGTTAGCCACAAACCCCTGCTGCCTCGGGGCTCCTTGTACTTCCACCCATCTGCTTCCTCTTGAACCCTCCCCAACTGCTTACCCCTGCCTCCACTAGGGCCCTTGCTCACCACGAACTGCCCACCACTACTGAGCCCCTTGGGTCAGTAGTATAACAGCCTTCCCCTGGTCCCTTCCAGTTTGTTGACCCTCTACTGGATTCTGCACATACCTCAGACCACCTATTACCTCCTGAGACCCTTTGAACGGTGGTCCTACTGCTTCCACTTCTACCACCTACGGACCATCTGCTACCACGTGGTCCCTCGGCCTAGTGGCCCGTCTGTTATCACCTGCACCCTTCCTGTCTGCTGGACCCCCGCTTCCCCCAAGGCTCTTCATCTACCACATACTGGCTGCTACCATCTGGGACTTTCAGAACTGTGGTCCACCTGCAGCCACCCGTGGACCCCTACCTCCAGGTTCTTCATCTACCACGGACCGCCTGCTACCATCCGACTGTCTGAACTGTGGACCTCCTGCTACCACCTAAGCCCATTCTATTTCTATGGTCAGCCTGTCACCACCTGGCCCTTCCTATCTGCTGGCCTTCCTACCACCTACTGGATTCCTCATCTCCATTGGACCGCCTACTACCACCTGGGACTTTCTGAACTGTGGACCTCCTGCTACTACCTAATTCCCATTTTATTTCTGTGGCCCGCCAGTCACCACCTGGCCCTTCCCATCTGCGGACTTCCCAGCCACCTCCAGGATTCTTCATCCCCCATTGGCCATCTGCTACCATTGGCCCTTTCTAAACAGCGATCTGCTTGCTTCTACTTATGCTCTCCTGACTGCTAACCCACCACCTCTAGTTCTCTTATTTCCCCACAACCCCCCTCACCCACCCGAGCCCTCTGATCTGAGGTTCGCTTACCCTGGCCCAGATTGCTTTATCTCCCCATTGACGCCTTCCTTCTCTCTTTAACTCTTTCTTCTTATACACCGTCCCCCTTTTTCCCTTTTACTCCCTCTTCATCACAGCACTCTCTCCTCCCCTCTGTTATGTGTATTGTCAGACTCCTCTCTCCCCGTCCTCATTACTCTTCCCCCTCCTCCCACCCCCTTTCCCCTGCCCCCTCCCTCTCCTACTTTCCATCCCCCTTTTCCTCATGTCCATTCCCTACCTCAATACCCTCCCCCACTCTTCCCACCCCATGCCAACCCTTCCTCTTTGTCCTAACCTGATCTACCCCCCTATTGTCCAACCCTGCAGCCTCATCAACATTGCTCTCTGGAACGCCAGATCCCTCTGCAATAAGACCGCAGCCATCTTGGACATATTCTTTCGTCTTAACCTTCATTTCCTATCTCTAACTGAAACCTATATCCCCCTTCACAACTCTACTGTCCCTGCTTCTCTCACCACCTCCTCTTCCTCCTCCTCTCAGATCTCTCGTTCCTCTGGTCGTGGCAGTGGCATTGGTCTCCTCTTCCACACTAAATACCTTTCTTCTACCTCCTCACTGCCTCTTCCTGCCTTCCCTACCTTCGAATACCTATACAAATCCTTTACTTCCCCTCACCCCATCTCCTTTCTAATCATCTACCTACTTCCTGGCCCCCTTTCCTCCTTTTACAAAGACCTCGACCACCTCCTCTCTTATCTCTCCCTCCCCCTCTCCTCTCACTGTACTTGGCGACTTCAATCTTCACCTCCCTACTCCCCCTCAATCTTCCTCTCTTCTCTCAGTCCTCGACTCCTACCTCCTCTCCTCTCCCTTCTTCTCCTACTCGCTCTTCTTGCTCTACTCTTGATCTTAGCTTTAACTCAACCTACCCCTCTTCTACCGTCTCTATACTACCCAACTATCTCTCTGACCATGCTTTACTCTCCTTCTCCCTTACTCCCCTTCTCCCTTCTTCTGCTCCTGTACCCTCCCCTACTTCTTTCTCTCAAAGTGACCTTCGCGACTTTAGTCCTTCTCTCTTTTTCAACACTTGCTCTTCCTCTCTTCCTCCTCTCCCGGATTTCTCTTTTCTCTCGGCCAATGATGTTCTATCCACTCTTTCCTCCTCCATCTCCTCCGCTCTAGATCTACTTTACCCCCTCTCTTCCTTCCGTCCTACTCGCAAACCCTCGCAACCATGGCTTTCCCATCAACTTCTCTCCATGCGTCGTCTCCTCTGTCGCCTCGAGCAACTCTGGCTCAAATTTCCCCCACTATCCAACAAAACCTCCTATTTCTTTTACCACTCTCTTTATGACTCCTGCCTCAGCTCTGCTAAGCGTTCTACTATTCTAACCTTCTCCATTTCCAAGCCTCTCACCCTCGCCGTATCTTTCAAACCCTCTCTCGTCTTCTCTCCCCGTCCACCCCTGACCCCTCAGCCATATCCTCCCTCTATCCTTCTGACTTTGCTGAATTCTTCTTCAAGATTCTTTCTCCTCGTCAAAACATGAACAGCTCTCCTTCCTACTCACCACCGTTCCCGTCCCCCCCGCTCCCCTTCAGTTTGCATGTCTGAATTCTCGCCTGTCTCCCCTTCTGACGTGTCCCTCCTCCTGTCCAAAGCTCATCCTATGTCGGCCCCACCAACCCTCTCCCCACCCTCCTTATCCCGAAGATCTACCCTCTTCTCATTCCTTACTTAACCTCCTTCTTCAACATCTGTCTCTCCTCAGCTACTTTCCCCTCCGGATTTAAGCATGCCACTATTATACCTATTCTGATGAAACCTTCTGCCGATCCCTTTCTTACCTCAAACTTCTGTCCAATCTATTTACTCCCATTCCTCTCTAAATCACTTGCACGCCTAGCCTACTCCCAGCTCTCAGCCTTTGTCACTAACCTTTCCCTCCTTCCCCCCTATCAATCTGGCTTCCGACCTAAACACTCCCCTGAAATTGCTCTCACTTATGTTCTCAACTCCCTCCTCTCTGCTCGATACTCTAAATAATCCTCTGTCCTCATCCTCCTCGACCTCTCTGCTGCCTTCAACACTGTCGATCACCCCTTACTTCTCCGACACTCTTTCTTCCTTTGGTTTCAAAGGCTCTGTTCTCAACTGGCTCTCCCTTTACCTCTCCTCCTGCTCTTTTGCTGTCTCCTGGGGCGGTCATACTGCATCCACCCTCCCCTTGGATTACGACATGCCCCAAGGTTTGGTTCTCAGCCCTTTCATATTCTCTCTTTACACCTCTCTCTCCTTTCCCCCATCATCTCTTCCCTTGGTATTCCTCACCATTTCTATGCTGATGACACCCAACTCCTCCATTCCTTCTCTCCTGACCTCCACCTTAAAAACTCTTCCTGTCTTACTGCCATTAAAAACTGGATGTCACCCTGCTTTCTTTCCCTCAACGCTGATAAGACTGAAGTCTTATTCTTTCCCTCCAACACTCTTCCTCCTTCCTCTCCTTCACCTTTTGTTCACTTCCCCCCCTCTAATCTCCCCATCTCTGCCCACGCTCGCAATTTAGGCATTCTCTTCGACTCCTCCCTCTCCTCACCATATTTCTCTTACCTCTCGCACCTGTCGCTACCACCTTTTCAATATTCGTAAAGTCTGCTCCTCTCTCACCTTCCATGCCACTAAACTTTTAATCTCCTCCCTCATCTCCTCTCGCCTCTTCTATTGCTCCTCTATACTCTTTGGACTCCCTGCATCTCATTTCGCCCCCCTCAAATCCCTCTACCACTCAGCCATCCGTACCCTCTGTCTCCTTGCTCCTCATGACTCCATTTCCTCTTCGCTTTCTTACCTTGGTTGGCTTCCCTTTCACTCCCAACTTAAATTTAATTTCCTCTGTCTCGTCTTTAAATCTCTCCTTGATCTCGCTCCCCTTATCTCTACTCTCTTTCTACACCCCTTCCTGCTCCCTTCGATCTGCTGATCCTTCCTTCTCACCGTCCCCCCATCCCATTGTGCCTCCTCCCATTTCCGCTCCTTTCAGCTCCTAGCCCCCCTGCCCTGGAACTCCCTACCTCTCTCTGTATCCACTCCATCCCCATCTTTTCCTCCTCCAGGGCTTCCTTGAAATCTCTCCTTCTCCAATCTCCACCCAGATACCATTTACCCCCCTCTCATTTCTCTCTTCCCTCACATCTTCCCCTATTCACCACTCCCTACCCGCTCCTTTTCCCCTTACCCTTACCCCTCCCTCCTTACATCTTCACTCTTATGCTCTTTCTGTTTCCCTCCTCCTTTCCCTTCCTCATCCCCCTCCTTCCCTTACTTACCCTTACAGGTTAATTGCTCTACCTACTGTTTTATTGGTTAGATTCTTGTCTTGTAAATTGCTTCTACTGTTATACATTTCTATGTATCTTTTTATAATGTAAATCGCTTTGGATTAAAGCGCTATATAAACACAATAAATACAAATACAAAATACAAAATGTCAAATCCGACAACCTATTCGGAGATCGGGACTAGTACCTGATAAGTGTCACTTCTCAAACTTCCAATTTTCATATGTATTTTCGTTTCAACGGCAGAGGTCTCTTTGCCCCCCCAACCCTGTTATTGTAAAATGTCGTCCCTTAAACCTTGAAGGATTTCCATGTATCACTGAGGCCTCCACCCCGGTATCAATTAAGGCATTGACCTCCTGTACGTGTCCTGACTGACAAAATAATTTTACTTTTACGTGAGACCGTCCATTTACCTTAATTTGGGCAGTTGTTACTGGAGTTTAACCATCACCCTATTCATACTTCGAGTGCATATGTTTCGATTTCATTTCCATCATCGCACTCACCATTTCCCTCAAGACCGCATAATTTGGCTGGGATTGTGAAGACCTATCTGGCGACTCATCATCTTCCTTTTCAAGAGACTATGCAAATGAAACTTCCTCCCTCTTGGGTTTATGCACTTCTTGTCTCTTCACTTGTTTATAACTCTCCTTCCCATTTAGACCCCTCTTTTTATGTAATTGATGCATTTCTCGCGTCTCAATCCCATCAATATCTTTCATTGGCACTCCATCTTTCAGTAAAGCTAAAAACATAACCTTTCTGTATACTTGAGGATCGCAGCTATTAAACCTCTTCTCGGGAGTGTGTCTTTCTTCGCCCCACCCTCTCTCGCTCTCAGGGTCGTTCCTCTGTCCTGTCCCATTCTCCTATATCCGCCAATTTCCTAATAGCATCCACTACCTCATCCGTTACTCTGCCTGTCATGCCCACCAATAGGGTCATTATGACATTCTTATGATGGGGGCTAGGGGGCGGTTCGAATAATGGTATTTCTGGCTGAAACAGACATAGTTACCAACCCCATATGCTCGGGCGTCTCTAGATGAATTGCCTCTTTCATAGCATGTTCCCTCACTCTTTGAATATCCTCTTTTAACGTATACCATTTCTTCCCCTCGGTTGGCCAATCTGAGGCAATAGGATACTTGCGGTTACATCCTTGGGCCGCTAATTGTAACAAAGCCATTTGAACCTCTCCTCCGTCATCTTCGCGAGGAAGGCCTACACGCAGAAATTACTGTATCTGGATCTCCTGCATCAACGGTAGAAATCTGGCAGAGTCTGTTGCATCTATGTGCAGACCCGCTGCCCCTCCATGCAATAACCTGACCATCCAGGTCAGCAAGGGTTCACCAGCCCTCTGCCTCAATCGGCTAATACTTTCCCCAATTGCTGTGAATTAATCCTTAAGTGCGGTCATATCCAATATCCCTCCTCTGTGATTATTAGGATTACGACCCATCATTCTACGTATCACTGGTTTAACAATTACCTCTTTTTTGTCAGATTCCGACTTGGGTAACACTTCCTGTTCTGAACCACTCTCGGTACTAGTACTATTGAATAAATCTCCATCCCAATGATCGGAATCCCAAACCGCTCTTGCAGAAGCAATCACGGTTGCCACCTTGCTAGAATTCACTCTTCCACGTCTCTCTCTGTATTTGTAACAAACAACCCTCATAGCAGCTGGCTCAGCTACGGCTTGATATTTGTCTGCTTTATCATGGTAGTTTCATCTGGAGCTGCTGCATCAACGTAATTTGTTTTTCCGCAGCCTGCTCCTTTTCCAATCTCAGGACATTCGCCTGTAATTCCACATTCTGCTGGTGTATTTTGCGGAAGACATGTTACAAGATCCAGCCCCTCCTACCTAGAGCTGAACACTCCTTCCCTTTTTCTACAAGCACCTGTTGCAAACAGCCCACCACTTCAGCCAGACTTGCCTCTCCTATACTGGTATCCCATTCCTCACTCAAGCCTGCGCCACATGCCCAAGTCTGAGCGACTTTGTCATACAGACTTAGTCCACCCCAGAATAGTCACTTCAGGATAGCCTCCGCCTGTGGAGCTTCCTTTTTTCCTAAATAGCAAACTCATTGTACCCAATGGATAGTTCACTTCCCTACTGTTAGTACCTCACAATACACAATTCACTTTCCAAATTATTGCCTCTGAGTCCAATATCTGTGTATCAATTTAGCAGGAGTCTTTGGCATCAAAATCAACACAAAGACCCTGCTCACAGCGGCAATTGCTTTGCTTTGCTTTATCTAGGCCATGTGGTGAGACCTTGTATGTACTTCCCCCGGACCCTGGCAGAATCGGTCATTGGATTCAGGTAGGCAACAAATTACACATAAAACGCTGTTATAATGATAATATAAATGGCTTGTTATAAGCTCTTTATTCACTCATAACATACATAAAGAAAAATAAACATATTCAATTGTACAAAAACATAGAACAAAGACATCACTGTTACCTTAATCTTGGCCACCACAACACTGCTTAGTCCCAGAGCAGGAAGGCAGAGAGATCACTCGAGCTAACAGGGTCTGTAGGGGAACGTCCTCCCTCTCTGTGAGACTGCATCACCAGGGGTCCGAATTCTAGCTGCTTTCCCAAGAGTAAAACCTCTTCTCTTTATGGGGCTACTTTCGCACCCCGCCCCTCATGGGTTACCAAACTGACCTCGGCCGAAGAGCAGACCTTAAGCACGAGGAGCAAAGAGTGGAATATTACAGCTAGAAGTGGAAAAAACCCAACCTCTCTACTTGCTTTCGTTCCCAGTACCCCTTATCAGTGCACCTGCAGAGCGCTACGACTCCCTTTCTGGTTTGTCCTTCGGTGGACAATACAACAACTATTCTCCATAGTACTCTTACGTCCCGTCCCCTTTCCTCCATACTGCATGGGGCGTCCCTTGCGAGGCGTGCGGGGGTGTGGCCCTGGGACCATGTGCTGCCCTGACTCTGCCCTCTGGCGCCACACCCCAGTCCCCTTTTCTGTGTCGATGGGAACGGGCCGAATTCACCAGCGCTCCTGGGTTTGGCTTCGTCCATGTAATTCCACGCGCGGATACTTCTTCTTCTGTCTTTTTCGTCTTTTTATCACAGGTACTCAGTCCTCGGGCGTCAAGCTCCTCCCCGGCGCATGTCGAGTTCCACAGGGTTCAGCAGGTGTCTATCCTGCGACAGGCTCTTCCCTTCTTCAGACCCCCATGCCCTTTGCCTACGTTGCCTTGGCCCCGACCATGGCTGGCAAGATTGTACAGCGTGCAACGCTCTATCATCTAACGCACCGAAGAACAAACTTGTCAGGTGGATGGCGCTCTTCAGAAGGTCGCCTCCAGAGGTACTTCAAGGACCTCATCTACCATTGATCCAGGCCCAAGGTAGGGCCCTTCTTTTCCATCGCACCCCGCAAGGGAGACTCCTTCCCAGGGACTCGCCCATGCGGGAGGGACCATTCAGGTCCTTGTACCAACACGTGCACTGAGGCTGCCCCAGCTACCGGCCTACAGGCCAAGGGATCCTCAGATACTCCCAGTGAAAGTGTTGAGGGACCGGAAAGTTCTTTTGCCGGGTATTCCCCCGAGAGGCCACGCCTTAATACCGGAGGTTCTGCTGAGGGGGTGCCTAAACGCAGCTCTACTGGCCCCTGGCCGAGGTTGCCATACATACCGGGGGTTCAGGCTCGAGGAACAGGGTTGGCCTCATGATCCACACTCGAGAGTCCTAGACGAGGCTGGCCTCAGCGAGCCGAGCAATACAACGAAGGCACGTGGCAGGCAGCTCGACAAGATGCCCGCCGCGCCGGACATCAGCACCTGTCCGATGCCATTCCTTGAATTCGGCGAAGAACGTGTGTCAAGGTGGGACTGGCATCAACCAGGTACGTGGCCTACGGCCTACCCTTCATTTGCGCAGGGCAGCTTACCCGTGCGTCCATATGGGCAGAGTATGTCCCGCCCCCAGCAGCCTCCCGCTACTCACTCAAAATCACCTACCACCTCTTCAGAATCTGAGGACAGCTTCTTTCTGAAGTTCCTGGGGTTTATGAAATGGTCCCAAATTGCAGGGGGATCCTCAGGGACGCCGCCAGAGAAGTCCCCCCTAGGATGCTAGCGGCACCACAATTGCCTTCGCCGACGCCCCTGGCCACGGCGCTGCTGTTGCCATCAGCTTCGCCCCAACCCATTGTCCAGGTGGCTCTGCAGCCTCCAGCTCCGGTCCCCGCACCTCAGCCTCCGGCTAACAACTCTCCTCCGGTGCAGGATCCTCCGGACCCCCAGGACACAGACGAGGGGGAGGACCCGGATACTCACTCGTCGGCCAAGGCCTTCCACGAACGTCTGGCCGGACTGGCGGAGTACTTGGGCTTGTCCGAACTCAAAGTAGAACAGCCGGCAGAGGGGGTCCTCGCTTAAGTCCTCACAAGGCGCCCCTCTGTTAGGGATGATTCTCATTCTATGGCTAATTTCCCTCACCTAGTGAGTCCCCCAGCAGCTTTGCTGGATTTCTGGAGTTTATTTTTTTCCACTTGGTAAGAGTGTGAGCCTTTTTCCCATTCTTACATGTGTTTTGCCATGTGTATTTCTACTGTTTGTGTGATCTTGGGCTCTGGAGCACACCACTCCATGAGCCCCACTTTTTGTGTTTGTTACACAGCACCTTCAGTGCAGTGACACAGGGTTGTCTTTGAGACTCCCCACTGACTGCATTTTTCGGGGGCTGACTACTGTCCCCCAGAAACAGGTAAAGTGTCATTTACTTTATCTAGTCATTTAAAACAACAAACCCAGTACACCCCATCTTACATGGAGTACTGAAAAGGGTTAGTACCTATCCCTTTTCTTTTTGTCTTTGCCTCTCTGAGCTTTGTTTTGCTCTTTTAACATTTAGACTTGGCTGGTGGCAGTGGTATCTACCCTGAATTTTCTACCACGATTGTACTATATAAACTTGATTTTGTTCCAGGCTATTATATTAACCTCGAACATAAACCCGCTTGACCAAATACTCTTTCTTTTGGCTCCGGTCGGGTTTATTCGCCATTTCTTTTTGTTAAAGTCCTTCTTTTGTTTTACTTTGCGCGGCAAACCAGGTTTGCTTTCTTTGTTCACCGTCTTTTGGCAGGCTTCTGCAAAGAAACCCTCCTCTTGGCGCCTTGGTGTCTAGGTGGGCTGAATGTGTGGGAGGGGTGTAGTCACCCCCTGCACAGGGTATCTTAGGAAACCCAAGTCACACTTTGCCATGATTGGCTGAGATGGTTGTCTGGGCCGGACAACCCCCCTGCTGCGTGATTGACAGCCATGCTGTGTGAATGGGGGATTTTCGCATAAAAGGCAGGACTCTTGGGCTGGAAGTCGGAGTAGCCACTGGAACTGCAAGGAACCGAAGAGAAGCAGAGAAGAAGACAGCTGCTGCAACCCCGAGTCCTGGTGAAGCCCTGCTGCAGTCCTGAGCTATCTACCCTTCAACGACCAGAGAAGATCTAGTCCCGAGTATTCTTCCCTTGAGGATGGTGGGGTCAACCAGCTCATCTTCCACAGCCAGAGGATCCTCACCCTGGTCGAAATCGTTGCACACTGCTGTAGTGGTCCGGATAGCCATCTGAAGAGCCTCTCCTGTTTTAAAGGAATGCACCTTTTATTCACCGTCGCTGCTGCTGGCCTCATCCCTGGGTAGTGCAGATCACTCCAGACGTCCTCCTTCTTGTCTCCACGACTGAAACCCCAGGACCCGTGAGTCTGCACGAAACTACCAGGAACAACTGCCGTGGCACCAGCTTCTTCAAAGAATATGGTACTGTGTCCAGTTTAGATGAACAAGGGTGAACCCTTTTCTCCTCATCCAAGGCTTGCCCTTGGCTTCCTTCCCTCTTATAACTTTTGCTTCCTCTGTTGACAATATCCAAGTACTCCTGGCAACCTTGAATTGTGAACTGACTGTGTGATCCTTGACAACAGGAACCCTGTTCCACTTGACACTGGCGCAGGCCTATTGACTTTTATCTTATGGTTTGAAAGTGTTCTCTGATTCTGTCTGCCTTGACAAAAGTATTGCCTATG
Source organism: Ambystoma mexicanum (assembly GCF_040938575.1). NCBI lineage: Eukaryota > Metazoa > Chordata > Amphibia > Caudata > Ambystomatidae > Ambystoma > Ambystoma mexicanum. The sequence continues at coordinate 492,152,512 of NC_090938.1, read as the reverse complement.
ATTTTTACCCCCAACTCACTCGTGGTACTCAGGTGCTAAGTGTGGTTTTACCCCTGTAACATTTCTTCCCGTGGGTACGTGTGTCTTTAGTAAGACTGAACTGTCATTACTGTCAAAAAGTGATTGCATATGTATTCCCGGTAACGTCTTTGTTTCATAACACCGGTCTGTCAAAACCAAAGGTACTTACCTTGAGTTGTGTTTCCTAAAGTGAATTGATTGTGTGTAGTGTATTTTTCGGGTGGTTTTAATTTAATAGAAGTGAAGTGTTTTGTGAACAGATGGTTTAAAATAAATGTACTTTTACTTTTTAACCAAAAACCTTGAGTCAGTGTTTGCTTGAGTCACAGTAACTGTAGTTCTTTGTGTAATCTCTACTACTGCTCATTTGCTCGTGGGATAAGTCTGGCTGCTCTGCTACAGCTACCACTTTAACAGTGTAGTACAGGCTTGTACCAAAGGTGAACTTGTATTACCACTTGTTGTCTTAATTGTGTGTAGTGGTCCCTAAGGGCACTGCACAGGATTCTGCCTAACATCCTCGGCCAAAACGGGAATTTCACTGCAGACCGACGTGGTCTCCCTCGCAAAGAAGGACGCCAAGTACAGGCAGATGGAGGGGATACACTCTTGCTCACCTCCCATCCTCAGCCACACTCCTCGGTGATAGCCGCGGCATCACTGTACTCCAAGCCTCAGTCGTCCTCATCTTTGTCATCCATTGCGCTGCTAGGCAAGGAGGAGAAAACCTTGGAGGCATATGGGAAGAAGCTGTATTACAACGCTTCCTTGCATCTTAGTCAGGCCAACGCAGAAGCCATGCTGGCGGCCGCTAACCAGAGTTTATGGCGGGAAATTGCGGACTTACTCCCAGAAATCCCCACTCAGAGACAATCACGTTTTAAGGCGGGGCTAGTTGAGGCCAAGCTGGTGGCTCAGGACATCATGGAGTTCACCGTGGCCCACATCGATACCTCTGGCCGTGCCATCTGTATTGCCACGGACATGAGAAGGACAGCCTGGCTCTGGGCAACGAAGTTCAATCCGGACTTCCAGGAACGCATATTAGACCTACCGTTCGAGTGGAGCAACCTCTTTCACTCCACCATGGACGAGAAGCTGGACAAGAAGTAAAACAGCTGGCAAATGGCCAAGTCTTTATCCATCCTGACAAAGACCAGGCCCAAATCGTACGCCCAGTCACAGCAGCGCTCTGATAAAGGACGCTTATCCGGAGGCTCCCGCGGCTTCCAGGAACACGGAGGTCCAGGCAGCCGGAATGCTTGGCAAGGCCACATCGGCACAAGCAAAAAAACTGGGGGTGGGGCGTTACAGACTTTTTCCAGTCCCCCTCCTCCGCAACACCCTCTGAGGGAAAGAAGGCATGACACGCCCCTCCTGGTCCACGTTTCTCCAGTGGGGGGGCAGGCTTGCTCTCATGTACATTTTTGGTGCCCGAACTTCGCGGACCCCTGGCTCCAGTCGGTAATCTCCACGGGGTACCGCCTACCAATCCCTGCCTCTCCTCCCTCCTCCCCTCCACTCCCTCAAGTTGGGACAGCAACTCTTTTGGCGGAGATTCGGTCACTCGTTCTGAGCCAGGCCGTGGAGGAAGTCCCAGCCTCCCAGCGAGGCTTGGGCTTTTACTCCAGGATTTTTGCCATTCAGAAAAAGAACCAGGCTGGCCTGAGAGTTGTGCTGAACCTTTCCACCCTCAACCTCTCCTTACCTCTACAAAGATTCATAATGGTTACGCCAGCCTTTATTGCGCAGTCACTGTGCAGGGGAGACTGGATGTGCTCCCTGGATCTGAAGGACGCGTACCTACACATCCCGATTTGGCAACCCCATCGTTCTTTCATTCGATTCAGGATCATGGGCTACCCTTTCCAGTGCATGTTCCTTCCTTTTGGACTCAACCCGGCCCACAGGGTCTTTACCAGACTCATGAATACGGTGGGTGCCCTCCTCAGGGCCCCTCCACATCTACTCATATCTGGACGACTGGCTTGTCAGGGCTACCTCTCCGGAAGCGCTGATGAACATGCTGCATGATCTGGGCTTTTCGCTCAATTTCAAGAAATCGCAGCTGCACCCCACGCAAACTCTGACCTTCTTGGGCCTCATCTGGGACACACGCTCCGAGAAGGTCTTTCCCTCGGAGGACAAGATCACAGGAATCAAGAGGGCCACGTCCCACTTCCTCAGCAGAGGCAACCTCGGCCTGGTGGTACCAACATCTCCTGGTTCTTCTTGCAGCAGTCCTGTTGGCCGTCCCCCACACAAGACTCAGGATGAGGAGAATACAGCTGCACTTTGCTGCATCATGGAACCAGGAGCGGGGCTCTCAATCCGAGATAATCAACGTTCCTCCATCTCTCCACCCGGACTTCACATGACTGCAACCTACGGACGGGCAAACCATTCTGGCCTCCCGTCCCACAGGTGACGATCACCATGGACTCCTCTCTCGAGAGCTGGGGAGCCACCTTGGAGGATCTCTCGTTCCACGGAACCTGGACTCTACAAGAGCAGGCATACCACATCAGTTGGTTGGAACTGAACGCCATCTGGCTAGCGCTCAGAGCTTTCCCTCCACGTCTCAGGGGCAGGGTTGTCTTCATACAGACAGACCACTCGACCAGCATTTACTACGTCAACAAGCAGGGAGGGACCAGGTCTCCTCCACTGTGTAGACTGGCGATCAGCATGTTGGAATGGGCCCTGGAAAACAACATCTACCTCACGGCAGTCCACCTTCTGGGGGAATCCAACCTGGAGGCGGACAGGCTCAGCAGGTTGGGAGCGGGCAACTACGAGTGGCAGCTAAACGACCTCGTTACTCAGGAGATCTTCCACTGATGGAGTCTTCCCCAGGTGGATCTCTTTGCCACCTGGCACAACAAGAAGTGTCCTCAGTTCGCCTCCTGGCAGGGACAGGGCCCCGGCTTCCTGGTTGACGCATTTCGGATTCAGTGGAACAGCATGACAGCGTACACCTTCCTGCCCACTCCACTGATTCACAGGGTGCTCTGCAAGTCCAAGGAGTCTCACCAGCTCGACGACATTCTTATAGCTCTATGTTGGCCAGCCAGGCCTTGGTTCTCGGAGTGGCTCAGCCACTCGGCGATGCCTCCGATTCACCTCCCGACGGGCCCAGCACATCATTTAACGCAGCAGGGGGGCAAGGTCATCCACCCCACACCACAGAAGCTGGCCCTCACAGCGTGGTTCCTGAGCAGGTAACGCTCACCTCAGCCGATCCCAGGCTATTCTGGAGATCATACAAGGCGCTAGGAGCAAGGCTCCCAAGGCCCAGTATAAAAGTAAATGGGAAAGGGTCTGCCACTGGCACACTCCAAGGGAATCGACCCACTGGCATGTACTTTCTTTCTCGGCGCATTCGCCCACTCAGGCGTTCAGGTGGACACCTGCCGCACATACCTCTCAGCCATTGGGGCCTACAGGAACTCGGAGGAGGGGGGTCTTCTCCTCCTCCAATTCGATTGTCAAGAAACATTTGCCTGGGCTCGCAAGGCTCTACCCGCCCATCAAGTGCCCACACCCCGTGTGGGACCTGAACATAGTCTAGAGCTCCCTGGCGCACAAACCGTTTGAGCCACTGGCGTCCGCGGACATCAGGCTGGCCACCATTAGGACGGCCTTACTAGTCAGCCTCACCTTGGCTCGCAGAGTCAGCGAAATCCATACGCTCGTCGCCTCAGAGCCGTATATTACCTTTCACAAGGACAAGGTGGTCCTGCGGGGGACACCCAGCATTTCTGCCTAAGGTGCCATCTCCTTTCCATTTGAATGAGGAAATTGTCCTTCCTACTTTTTTTGCCAATCCTAAGGACGGGGCAGGGGTTCAAGAGTACCTGCTGAGCAATGTTCCCTCTAAGCTGTGCGCATGTGCGCTTGCCCAGCTTCCTTCTGGGTGCCGCTCAGATTTTTAGCGGCGCACACAGACAATTCTGACCTATTCAAAAAGTTTAAATAAGGCACAAGCCACAGCAATTACCTGCAATTATCTTTCTTTTGAATTAACCAACTAATCTTGATATCCTGCTCATTTGCATTAAACTACTATGCAAGGGTGACAGTAAACACCTAAAATCCCTAACAGCAAAATACCCACACAAGAGGTTAAAAACGAATATGAAAAACTGGCTCCATGAACAGAAGAATCTAACCAAGATATGCCTGTACGCATTAACCAAATAATGTTCCCTCCCCACCCATGACTCCTAAACCTTACTTTACCACACTTTTACCTTATTACTCTTACTTCGGCCCCAGAACACATTAAGATACTGCCAGACACATTTGACTCTCTCTCTTGGCTCTGCGAAAGGTTAGCAGACTTGAACCTACACCCACTTCTTTTATGTTTGTTGTAACATGGATAATGTTCACGCGCCACTATTTGTTACTCATTGCGCCTTACCAAGAGCATCACCCACACTATATAATCGAATTATCAGCTCAAATAACAGATACTGACTGTACGTAAGCAGGCTACTTGGATGTGTAACCTTATCCCATACTTCCTCTATTTTTTTACATGTCACGCAAATGCTTTGAAGTGACCCCCTTGCAAGTTAACGCTTCCTAACATTCTAAAAATCAAATAATAATTTGTCCTCTAAAGATTTTGAGATGACAAATGTGATGCTCAGCGTCTCCTATTTTAGCATTACTAACATTACCCTATAAGTGGAGAGCAACATTGCAATTTCATTTACTTAGCCTACTAGGGATAATTGGTATGGACTGTGCCTGTGACTACTCGCCCATAGTATCCGGGCACCATATATTCAGACAGGAGAATGCTTTTCACACAATCTGCATCGTTTCCAAGTGTCCAGAGTTCCTTTGGGCATAGACCTTCACACATTATATGGTAACTCGCTTCTATACAAAAAACATTTCACTGAGCACTTATGCAATCCTACACAATAATAGAAGGGTGGGGTATGTTGACAACAATCTTGTATGCACTGCAAAATGATTGTGTACATGCATGACATTCTTAAAATGCACATAATATGTTGAGGCATTATATATGCCTTGCTTGCAAGTATTGTGGGTCTGAAAATATCCAAGTGAGGGTTTACTGCTAAAATCCATCACTTTTTACAGTGCTCTATCAACTAGTATTGGAGGCTAGCACAAGGGCCGTGGAAGGGTATGGGTGGAAGAGCACAGGCCATCACTCCTTGTGGGCGATGATCAAAGCAGCACATTTCAAAAACCAAGGCAGATGTTTGGGCAGTACACTGAAGGAAATGTGTTGCTTGTTTGCTAAAGGATAGGAAATTCTCATACCCGTCTAATCGGATTCTACTCCCTTCTTGGAGTCAAATGATTTTTCAGGTAGTAAAAAAGTAATAAGCTTTGCCAATAGGGATACTTTCTGCTCATTAAAAGATGTTCTGTCCCCTTAAAATTCCTCTTGAGATGGGCATTAATATTATTAGAGTTCCTTCCTATGCCACTGCTCTACTGGTCACTAATTCAAAAAAATATCAGTGGAGCTTTGTGGGTTTAAGCAATGCTATTTTCATTGTTTCTCATTTTTGTTAAGCACATTTTCCTTTTTTAGGGAGTAAAAATGTATGGTGCATATGTCTTTTAGCTGTAAAGCTGGTGTTACCACTACTCACAGGAGAACGTAATGTGGATAGTAAGCAGAGGCAAAGGAATTTTTGATCCTCATATTCTGAGGGGCAGTTATTTTGATGTAATTATCATCCTTACACAAATTATTTAAAGCATGTTCTCCTGGCCCTTGGATTACTTCATTAAAGTAGCACTTAAACTCCTATCAACATGTTTTTTGACACATTGCTTTTAATTGCCAATAATCCATCAGCAAATGTTGTATTCTGTCTGAATTTCTTGACAACCACATCAGTTATGCCAACAGATATTTGTGTTTTGTAATAGACATGAGTGATTTTCTGGTGACATAAAACATACCTTTTTCTCTGCACAGAAGTATGTTTTCAAGGTACTGTGGCAGATGTTGAAGTCTTGGACTGGTTGAAAAGTTTTCTCTATAATCACATATGACATATTTTATTTTAGCCTTTCTGTTTGAGAAAAGTGTTGTAAGATTTGTAAATAATTACAGTGGCTGGGAAGAGGACATTCCTTTCTAAACTCTCTTCTGCAACGGTAGCCCACAAAGCTTCTTACCTCATTAGTCAGTTGCGCACATGGATAATAATGTGCGCACAACAGCCAACCAGTTCTGCACATAGAGAAAAATAATTAGAGGGAACATTGCTGCTGAGTACTGACTGCATTTCTACACAATCCTCATCTCATTGCGCTCAAGAATGCTGTTTTTTCTACTCCCGGTCTTTCATTTCTCCTCTCCTGTGGGCTTTCATGGACACTCAAACCAAGCCCACAGTGACTACATAAAGAGGCGCCACACGCACCAGCGCGCTTGCACCCAGCAAGAGTACCTGCTGAGTACTGACTGCACAGTACTGACTGCACAGTACGATCCTTGTCTCATTGCGCTCAAGAACGCTGTTTTTTCTACTCCTGGACTTTCATTTCTCCTCTCCTGTGGACTTTCATTGGTATATAACCCTATTTACTGGACTCTATCTTTTAATTCAACTTTATACCAACTTTAAATACTTAAAACACATTATATCTTTTACAGACTCACAAACCACGCCCACAGTAACTATATAAACAGGCACCACGCGCACCAGCGCGCACGCACCCGGCAAGAGTACCTGCTGAGTACTGAGTACTGACTGCTTCTCTGCGGCTCAGCGACTCAGTCACTCGGAGCTGGTTGAACTCTTTCCAGCTCAATTGGCTATCCTCCTTATAGTACTACGACATTGGGTTACTTTCTCGTTTAGAGTTTGCATACTCTTAATTGTTTCTTCCCCCCTAGGACCTCAGTTTAACACCAAAACAAGACTCCTGATTTTGTTGTACGTGGAATAGTCTGTGCGTGAGCGAAATGTTTTTCGGTTAACTTCTAGTATGCCCCGTCCTCCAAATCACGTTACACAAAGATTACCTCTTTTAAAATCTGTTTCCAGTCCTTCTGCACTGAAGGCGGAGGCCTCTCGGAAATCATCTAGCTCTTCTACGTACATACGTAATTTCCTTTTAAACGGCGAACCGAGTGTCCTGACTGCATCTATCTGCCCTGTACTGAGCACGGTGCGTTATCTAGCAATAGTTAACCGCAAGACTTGTTCTAATGAACTAAACCAACAGCCGCTTACGCCTTTACTTTCTGACCTTACTATGCAAAAGTGTCTTGTCTCCCTAACTGACTCCTTCGAACAAGAAACATTTCAAACATCTAGCTATCTGCCAGAAGCATGTATTGCATCAAGGGTGACGCCTCCCATCAAAACCACAGCCACCAGCTCTTTATTCGGAAGTAGTCAGACCGGCTTTCACCATGAATGAAGCCGAGAACTTTGCTTGTAATCTTTCTGTTAGAATGCAAAACCCAACATTACCATTCTCTTTACCAACATCCCATTCTACTCAAACTACCATGATACCTGCTAACAAATCCTCCTCGGCAGAGTTGTGCGGCACATTCAGCCCTATTAGATTCCCCGGAACTTTATCCTACCGATGCCCCACAGGATATAATTTCCCCAGGTGAGTTGGACTCATCTCTGTTAGCATCCTTCAGTAAACCTGTTCCTCGACTATCTTTTGGTTTCCCTTCAATTTCGAATCCTGCTCTGGAATCAGCTTTAACAGCTATAAATATGAGCATCTACACACTAACGAAAATGAGGTTCTTGATGGTAGATCCGTTTCTCAGACTTTCTCTTTAAATCTATTTCACAATAAACTTGATTGGTTAGCCTCGAATTTACCTCAGTATACAAATATCATGATAGAGAAAGATAATGTACCTGTATTTGCTAATGATGTTAATGATGAAACACCTTTGGAGAGGTCTCTGATGGATAATGAAGTCGGCTTACCTTCATCACAAAATTGTACTCTACCTTGTGTCATTAATGAGTCTGATGTAATCATTGAGACCCAAGTGACAGAGAAACCTCTATATGTCTTTTCCAGTGTTCTTCAAAACAACCAAAGAAAAAGGAAAAGAAATAGGAAACGCGCTTTGCAAAAGTTTAGTGATGTAAACACAAATCACCAAATTGAACAAAGGAAAGGTAAAAATTTGAAAAATGTGCCTACTCCTTCTAATACTAAAACCTCAAAGTCAGAAATGAAAGAATTTGTGGCTAATATTGCTCTTCCTCAAATCACAATTTCTTCTACTGCGTACAATCAAGACGGGGGCTCTAACCAAAAAGTGGGGTCCGATCCCACAAGCAGAGCCAAGACTGATGAACCAATCGAGAGACTCTCCAAGGGTAAGTCATCTTCTGTTCAATCAACTCATGTCGATACCTCAGTTGTACCTAGTGAGACGTTAAACCTAAGTGTTCAAAATACGACCACAGAAAACTTGATGAATCTATCTGTATATTCTCATAATAATAACTCTATTATGGAAGTTGTTCACAACAGTCTACATGCCATCACAGGGAAAGCCAGTGAAGTAACACTTTTGTTTCATGTAAATTTTGATGTTGCTCCAGCTGAGTACAAAATGTTACATCAGAAGCTGCAAGACTTAGCTCACAAAGTATCCTGCACTTTAGATAAGGAAATGCCCAGTGACTCTGTGTGCCCAAATTATTTTAACCTCAATACAAGCATCATGTCTGCTAATGTGGACCGTGTTACGCATCCAGATGGGATGATTCAATGGACCACTACTCCTGGTATATTACCAGGGGTGGCATTGTCAGTCCCTCTCGATATAATTCATGAAGACTTCAGACCTGAGATATGTAATCCTCATCCCATATGACTTAATGATGAACTTATTTGGATCACAATGCTCGACAGAGTATATTCTGATCCGTTTCCAAATCGCTCAACAATTGTGACGGCACTTAACTCGATTCCATCATTGAAACAAATTAACTCTAGTGATATCCATACAGTGCAATATCCTATTCCAGCTCAACAGGATATTACTGATATCACCATACACTCTCGAATAGTTAAGAACCTCTTGTGGAGTGAAAGGCAGCAACTCTTTCATAAAGGTCTTCGTCTTGAAGCCATCTTCCCCCAGTTATGCCCAATCACCATAATGGAATCAATGAACAGATTTGCACTTCAAATCTGGGAAATATTCAGGCACCCAAAGAATCACCTTGTCTTAGATGTAACTGTGCCAGAGCTTGTCCGACCCAACCACCTGTCTCTAAATGGAATTGGGTTGTAGCAGCAAAAAAATATATTTACCTACCTACAAACCACTTGAATACCCACTGAGCTTATACATGCATGCTCTTTAGGTTGCTGGAATACTAGGGATTTTTCCCATTTAATTACAACTTTTTCAGCTATATTACATGAATTTGATATAGTTATGCTTCAGGAAACGTGGCTACGGACTACTCCGGTCTGGGAAAATAGTCAAATTAAACTAGTGTCAGCCTCTAAATCATCTAGAGGACGTCCATCTGCAGGATTATTAATTCCAGTCTGGAATGACGCCCAACTTTCTCTTGAAGCCTGGTCATCCCCTGATCCAGGTATTCAAGTAGTGAATCTAATTGCTTCAAAAAAATATCATCCTTTATATCCTACCTCAATTCTTATAAATATATACTCAAACCCTTTGTCCACCTCCGAATCAATGCTTATTGACAAAATTGAAACAGTTTTGAATAAAATCCTTGCAGAACCAAATGTTACGACCACAATAATAGCTGGCAATTTTTTAACCTAAATTGTCTTCTACCTAATAATACATCGATGGATTCTAGAGTCTGTCGGTGGACAAATCTAATGGCCGCAAGGCGATTTATTATGTTAAATGGTTCAACAACTGAAGACTCTCCTCCAAAGCCTAACTGGACGAGAAATCTGAGTTCCTCTGTTCTAGATTGTTTTTATTTCATGAGATTCGAACAAACTGGTATCTTCGTTTCAAATTGTTTCTGTCTCTGCTAGTGATCATAATATTCTTAAGGTGGGCTGGATTGCTCATTTATATCAAAAAGGACAGACATATGAGCATCGACTTTCAATAAATAATGCATCCAATCGACTTAGATGGACTCCTACCCAAATCTTTAAGCTTTATCATAAGCTCTCACAAAGTGAGAGAGATGTTCAAATTGATCGACACATTTTGTTATAACGATTGTATCATGTTGATCAATCCAAAGGGTCCCGGTACCTAACCATATTACTTGCACAAACATGCCAACATTATAGCCATTAGTGATCTTAAATTAGAGCTAAAACAAGCTTTAAAAACCAATCTGGGGAAATCGTCTCCAGCAATAACAACTCTCCTTAAAATTAAAGCGAGATATAAAAATAGAATTAAACAAGCCTCGTTAAATTATAAACAAGAAAAGGCTGAAGACATGTTAAATGCTCTGATATCTAAATCTTCAGGTGAGATATGGAAAGTGATTAACAATATACCATCTAATGCTTCCAAAGCAGTTCTGATAAATTCTATTTCTGAATTTACCTGGACCAATCATTATCAAAGTCTTCTATATTCTGCTAAGTCTTTGACAAGCATTATTTTTCCGCTCAAACCTGACTTAACTAGCTTAAAGTTTGACACTCTGGATATTGTTTTAATTATAGAGAAATTGTGCTCATCTAGAGCTCCAGGTCCGGACAAACTTACAAATGCCATACTTAAATCTAACCCTGAGGCATGGATGGCTGTGCTGGAAATTATATTTAAGAGAGTAATAAATACAACTCAAATTTCTCCATCATGGAGAGAAGCTATTCCTATCCCTATTTTTAAAAAGGGAGACAAGTCAAAGCTGGAAAATTATAGGCCTATTGCATTACTTGACATGCCGGGTAACATTTTTGTTGATTAGTTGTATGTGATTTCACCAAATGGCTTAACGATAATGAATTAATGGACATTCACCAATCGGGTTTCGTTCCAGGAATTGGCACAGTGCAAAATGTTCTAATATTGTCTACCATAAAACAACAAGCAATTCAGACAAAGCAAACGGTTTTTCTTGCACTGATTGATTTTAAGCAAGCATTTGACTCTGTGCAGCGTCAAACTTTATGGTCTAAGCTTTTAAAAGCAAATTGTCCTCAATATATTAGGTTTTTAATTTATCAATTTTATTCGGATACATCGATTAAAGTAAAGTTGACAACAAATGGACTCTTACCAAAGGCAGTGGAGACAAATGTTGGTTTAAAATAAGGATGTCCATTTGCATCAATACTTTAAAACTTTTTTAATGATATTTACTGTTTTAACTCTGTTCGATCATTAACACCAAGAGATGGCACTACGGAAATTTCGTATTTATTGTACACCGATGACTTAGTGATTTTAGGTAGGACCCCGATTGGGTTGCAAAGAAAGCTGACTGCATTGTCTGGGTATGCTGAAAAGAATGGCTTAGTAATAAATACGTCCAAATTGAATATTTTGATTTTTGACCATAAATGCCAGAACTCATGCAATAGATTCAATTGGAAGCTCGGAAAAAACTTGCTGAATCAGATATTTCAATTCAAGTACCTTAGTGTTAACATTAATTCCCATCTCTCTGATCAGTCGTACAAAGGTGAGCTTGTCTCCAGAATCAGGATGTTAGCTATACAAGAAAAGGCTCTGCAAGCTAATTATGGAAAATTCTCTCTTATACCGGCGAAAATTATTTTACCTGCAAAAATGTATTCTGATAATTACTTACGGGAGTCAAACCAAAACTCAGTGAGATGAGATTTTCTCGAGGGAATTTATTGGCAGTTAATCTTACCAGTTTCTCTGAGCATACCAATTGACTTAATAAGACATCAACTCGGTCTAACTTCACTTGATGCAATGGTCTCATGGTCATTTTATCGACTTACCGGAAATTTCTTCTGTCTACTGCTTCTTCTTCTAATCTATTTCCTTTTGTGAAAAAGATCCTACAGCTTTCTAAAAGTTCCCCATTACAAGAATGGAAACGGTCCTGTTGTCAGATACTTCTCGAGGCTGATATCTCCAAATCAATGTTGCTCGATGAGCCTGACAAAGCAAAACTCAAGTTATGGAGACATGATTCGATCAGTACTACCGAAAAAATCAAAAGCTATATAGCAGTCAAGGAGGGGGCTTTTCAAATCAGAGTTTTTAAATGAAATTCCCCCGTACCTTAATAAATTCCCAGACCGCCGTTATGCTGATTCATTCTTACGCTTCCGGTTGAACTTACTGTATACTAAGGACAAGATTGCATTGTATAATAAGGTGAATAAATTAAATAATATGTGCAGAAATTGTAAAAATTAAAAATCTGTAGAGACTACAAGACATCTTATGATAGAATGTGCCTCATTAATTGACATGAGGACTCGCTATTTGTACAAACATTTTCAGCACCGAACAACACTATTAACTCAAGACCAACTTTGGTCAGAATTATTTAACGCTACTAAAACCTCAACGATTATTGATATAATACAGTTTCTAACAGAATTACATTTATTTTGATCGATTAAGACGTCCTTTGGAAATGAAATGTGACTCATCTCTGCTGTTGGTCTAGAAGCTATTTGAAATTTTAACATTTTTGGAAAATTATGCTTGACTATCTATATTGCAAGATATTTATTATTATGTCTGTTTATTTCAAACCAATTAGAAACTTTATGATAAATTGGATGCCAGTAGTCTATGATCACTGTAAATACTGTTTTAGAAATATTTACAATATGATAAATTATTAGATTGTGCTTTGTGTAAATTGAAAAAAATGTTTTCAACTAAACTAATTTTTAAATAAACAAAAAAAACTAATCAATTTGTTGAGCTCCTGATAAATTGGTTGACCCAAATCAACTGGATGCAATATTCTATGCATCAATTCTCTCACTTTGTTTCTATTTTGTTTGTTTTTATGGATAATTCACGCAGCGGGCCGTAGCAATATCTGGACCTGCTACTGTACGATGTGTACAGCCTGTGTTCTATGTAGTCCACATGCTTCCATTTGTGTTGAAGCTAGGATTTAGCAGGGCGATCCTGTTTTCTGTAAAAGGGAGATGCTATATACTATATATTGGGCTCACCTTGGTACCCATTCGCAGAGAACAGCTGCACGTGTACCAAAGCACTATGATGTTTGCAAAGTCCCATTTTATTGGCCATGTATCTGAGTCAGCACCACCTCCCCCTACCTGCCTTGTATTTGGCCTCCTTAACAATGCGACCAGCCTCTCCAACACCCATCTTTCTGATTTCACACTGGATCTTCCCCCAAAGCATTTAGTTCTTGCTAAGATGTGCATCTAAACATTGTGTGGTGGGAGGGGAGCTGTGCAGGCCAGGCCTCATGATATATTTACATAAACACGGACAGAATATCCATAAAACATATCAGGACAGCAATTTGAATACAAGGAATTGTTTTTAGAAATTTCCTTTTTTTTTGCGTCACAGGCACTGTACAGAATGTAAGACACTACTACATTAGCGACTTCCCATTGAATAACACTGTACTGTGTGATGCAACAGCTTTAGTTCTGGTGATGATGTTCAGAGCGGTCAGGTAGCAATATTATGTATTACTGTATAGGTAGCAGTATTGGTTATTACTGCACAGGAGCTTCTGGACAGAATGGGTTTCTACTATCAGCTGAAAGAAATATTGTGGTGGCTCCTATTATGGCGTTGTCATTTAAACTGTGCACCGTTTCCATACTCGTACGTCCCGTCCCCTTTCCTCCATCCTTGTGGGCGTCCCCTAACATGGGGATGGTACCGGAACCTTTGTCAGAGAAAAGTTGAGCTTCCCCTTAAAATTTAGTATTGTGCGCAGGGTTGCGGCCTCAGACGTGGGAACGCCCCGCCCTCCGGTGCCTCACCCCAGTCCCTTTTTCAGCATAGAAGTGTCGGACCTGGCAGCCGGCGCAGAGACTATTTTAGCTTTACGCTTGCTCTCTGTTTTTGTTTTTTCAATCTTCTTTACCTTCCCTTCAGTGCCTCACCACGCCTGGCGCATTTCAGCTGCAGGAGAATTCACGAGATGTGCCTCATGCGACCGCTCGTTCCCGGCCTTGGGACTCCCATGCACTCTGTCTTGAGTGTTTGGGGCTCGATCACTGCTGGGACTCCTGTTCGGCTTGCAGTGCTCTCGGTCATAGGGCATTTAAGAATCGGTTGTTGCGGTGGAGGGACATCTTCCACACTTTTCCTCCTCCCCACTTTAAGGACTTTGTCTCCAGAACCTCTCGTCTAGAAAAGGTAGGCGCTCTCTTCACCATGGCTCCACAGTGCGTATACTTTTTCCCCGGGGTTCCTTTAATTGAGGTACTGGCTGGCCTGAGGCTCTAAGGCCACTGATTCCCAAGCCGAGGGGCTCAGGGGCCCTACCAGGCTGTTCTCGGAAGGGCGATCAAGTTCATCCTCTTGTACCCCAGGGGGTAAGGGATCGTCGAGTGCCACCTCCAAGAGTCTGTCCTTGGCACGATCCAACAAAGCTTCCAGCACAGGTGCTGAGGGCATCCAGCCTACTGGAGCTCGCTCTGAGTTTGTGAGTAAGAGCATTACAACTACTGGCCGTCTAGCTGAGGGCTCAGTGCCTTCCAGAGGGATCTCTGAGGTAGACGCCTCTGCTTTGAGTGCAAGACCCAAGCTGTATCCTCCCATGTCTGAGGCGTCTCTTGGCTCCGAGCCTCCGCACCCTCCCTCCCAGGGCATGGCACAGGGCTTCAAAATGGCAGAGAGGCACCTGGCAGAGCCTGCCAGACTGGCAGCCATCTTTGATCCAGCCCAGGGCCTGCCAGTGCTTTCGCCCATCAAATGGGCTTTGCAGGATGATCCCAGCCCCCTTCCCTCTGCAAGCCGCAGCAGATCCTGCGGTGCTGGTTTCTGGTCTTCGCAGGGATACATCTACCCATCACAGCCTTACGGCTAAATGCACCAGGCGCCTCTGTGCTTTGTCCAGGAGCGGAGGCCCAGCGCCTCTTAGGGCCGGGCCCCCTAGAAACCCTGTGGCTTGCGAGGACTGCTTCTTTGAGCGCTTCCTGTTCCTCATGCGTTCCCCTCAGATGAAGGGGCTCCTGAAGGACATTGTGAAGGTCATGCCACAGGTAGTGCCACCCCAGCCCCCTCCTCTGGGTACTTCTCCCGTTCCTCCAGCGCTGCCAGTTCCAGTACTAGTCCCTCCCCCTATACGGGCCCTACCAGTTGTTCTGCCACCTCCCCCTGTACCACCAATGCCTCCCACTCAACAGCCATTGGACTTCAGGACCGGACCTTGGGGGGCTGGTTGGGGGTGGTACCCTGCTGGCACCTGTGTCCCAGGGCCCAGATTCCCCCCTGGTCTGTGAAAAGGGGGACGATGAGGACGATGGCGCCCAGGATGATGAACCCTCTGCATCTGTTAAGGTCTTTCATGACTGCCTTCAGGCCCTGGCAGAGTTCTTGGGTTGGGGGGCAGGAGTCGGCAGTGCTCGCAGAGGTCTTTGGGTAGCACACTATGATCCGGTCTGGCATCCCTCTCCAGAAGGATGTTCTGCAGGTGGCGGAAAAGGTCTGGCAGATGAACAAGAAGCTGGACAGCAGGTTCAGGCTGACGGACAGGGAGCCGATCCTCCTTGCCTCCCACCCGCATTCCTCAGTGGTGGCTGCAGACTCCTTGTATTCTAAACCATTGTCTTTGTTGTCTTCCTCCACAGGAGCCTCCTAGTTGCCTCTCCATGGCAGACAGAGTCCTAGAGTCTTTTGAGACTGAGTCTTATTCCATCTCGGGACTGCATCTGTGGCAAGCCAACGCAGACGCCCTCTTGGTCGCGGCTAACCAGAAGCTGTGGCGGTAGCGGTTATGCAAACTTGCAAACCCTGGTCGACGGCGGTGGACGGAATGTCCGGTGCTTATCTTTGTTCTCCTCGGCTATCCCCATCTCCGGTCAGCAGCCTGTCGAGGGTCTGACGTCCAGGGATCTTCGGCGAAGGTTAGCGGTGCTCGATGGTCCCTCGGAGCACGGGAAGAGGGCGCCTAACCAGGTCCTCTCTTGGATCAGTCTCGACGGCTCGGCGGCTTTCGGATTTCGGCGAAGGGAGACCGCAGTCAACCACCTTCTTCAGGCTCGGCTTTGAGTTTCAGCTTCTGTTTCAATGTTAGTTTCAACTCCAGCTTCTGAAAGAATTATAGCAGTGAGAGGCCCCCAGATATACTAGTTGATCTCTCATTCATTCTGCTGGGTCATACTCAGGCAACCAATCACTCCAAAGGGCATTCAGCCGTCGGTCAGCCAATCGGCATACAGTGCATTCAGGCCATTCTCCTCCCTCTCAGACACTCACAAAAAGGAATGTGTTTTGGGACAAGTACCCAGCCATTCAACACTACACACTGCACTCATACCAGTTTTGGGCAGGGCTGTCTCAGTCATTTTGTCAAACACCAGATTCCAGACATCCACAACAAGAGGTGCATATTGGTCACACACTCCATTCACCCAGGTCTCACCCACAGGGTGTACCCACAACATACAGTCACTGGGAAGGCTCAAGCCAGTCTGGCCTGGACTTCACAACAACACCATATATGGAACTTCCACCCAACAGCCAGGCAGGGGGAAGGGACAGAGTCAGGGCTTCCCAAGACTTTGGGAAAACAAGGTAACATGCATTTGAAAGCAAGAGGCCACAGGGGCCATCTCGTTTCCTATCCGGAATCAACTGATTCCAATGGCAGGGCCTGGGTATCCCAAAATGGAGGATACTCAGAGCACCTGTCAATTTCAGCATGGAGCTGCCACCAGCCTATACCCTGCTCTGTGGGGCCACACACAGGTGCCCAAAAACATACACTAGGGGCACAGGGTTGTAACCCCACACATGGGTGCCATAAGAGTATCCCATGGGTCTGTACACCAAACCAAAAATAGGAAGAGCTGCACTGCCAGGAGCCCCACATGGACTCCTGGGCAGAAAACAATACAGAACAGAAATTAAAAAGGACTACAGGCCAAGGACAGGGAGGCCCTGTCCCTCCAATGCATTTCCAGCATCACAGTCTTCCTCAGCAGGGGCTGCCTCCAGTTGTCTTTGTGAGGAGGACAAAGCCATTGAGTCTTTTGGCAAGTGTTGCTATCTCAATGCTGTGCTGCACTTGCAACAGGCCAACATGGGCGCCCTCCTAGCTGCGGCGAACCAGAAGCTGTGGGGAGAGATCGGGGAGTTCCTGCCTGACTTCCCTTTGGAGCGGCAGGCCTCCTTCAAAGCCGGTCTGGGGGAGGCCTGTGCAATAGCGCATGACCTCATGGAGTCTTCAGTCTTCCACATCGACACAGCCAGCAGAGACATGTGCCTAGGGGTTGAGATGAGGCGGACGGCATGGATGCATGCCACTATATTCTCCTCTGATGTGCAGGAGAGGATCCTGGATCTTCCTTTTTAGGGGACAGACCTTTTTCATTCATCCACGTTTGACGAGAAGACGAAAAAAAAGACCTCTATGCAGTCCGCCAAGTCCTTGGCCATCCTGACTAAGCCAGGGCAGAAGTCCTTCCCTCAGACCCAGGGCAGGACATAATTCAAACCCTGTTCCTTCAGCGGCTTCAAGGGGTTTCGGGATTGCTGTACACGGAGACCAGACGGGTCCCCCAGTGACCACAGGAGGAAGCCGCAGAGGACATTGCATGTTTTATTCTGCTCATCCGCTCCCGCCAGACGCCAAAAAGCAATGACGTTACGGTCAGGGAACACAACTCGCTTGTAGGGGGCTGGCTGGCTCTCTTAATGGACAGCTGGAAGTGTTTTCAAGAGTCCTTGGATTATTATGTCTCCACAGGCTTCAGTCTTCCTCTTCCTTTTCCTCTACTGTCTCCTTCCCTGCTTCCGATGGGGCTCCCCGGTGCTTTTACGGGAGATCCTCTCTCTCTCTTGGACATGCAGGCGGTGGAGCCAGTTCCTCAGTCAGACGGGGCTCCGACTTCTACTACATGATTTTTGCGGTACCCAAGAACAACCAGGCTGGCCAGAGGGTAGTCCTGGATCTGCCATTCCTCAATCTATCTGTAACGCTCACCTGACTCCCACGGAGGCGCTGGCCTGGTTTGTATTGCTGTGGCCTCTTCTAGGGTGATGCGCATGACTCGGAAGATGGAATGGGCCGAACCCCCAAATCTGGCTTGCCTGGCTCGTAGAAATATCCTTCTGTGTGTGAAAAGGGAGGATTAAAAATCTGCGCGATAATGCGTAGGCCTCCCACTCCCCTTCTCACCCTCCACGAAACCCTTCTGCGATTCCCCGTGAAGTCTCACCTTAGGGTCTGAAAGGACGAGCTCTCCATCCTGCTTCTGATGCAGGGGCGCGTTGTTATCCAGTTACTTCACTGGATCTCGGATTGGTGAGAGTTCAAGTTCGCTTGGCTTTTCCGGTAAGGTACCGTAAGAATTCTGTTGCAAGTTCAAGCTTTAAATAACCATTGTCTGTTTTCTCTATTTCAGGTGCTGAATGAAGATTCCGAGTTAGGGAATGGAACTGCCGAAGGAAAATTCTGGTGAGTGTTTGATGAGTGGTTCCTCTAGTGTTCTTGCATTAATGCACTAATGCTTGTGTCCTTTTCCCCTTAGGGGCCGGGGTTCGGAAATGCCGAAGATACGGCGCCGACCCGAAGTGAGAAGAGATGTCCCAATAAATATCAGGTAAGTCTTTGATGAGCGTTCCGCTAATGTCCTTGCATACGCTCACTAATGCTAATGTCTTTTTCCCCTTAGGGGCCGGGGTTCGGAAATGCCGAAGAAACGGCGCTGACCCGAAGTGAAGAGGGATTGACCCAACAGGTAAGTCTTATGGTGGAAATTAAGCCTTTCTTATTCTCTTCCCTAGCTCACCTTTGTTCTTGTCTTTTTCTCCTTTAGGCGCTGAAATGCGGCGGAAGATCCAGATGGTCGCTGATGGGCAAGAAGGCGCCTAGTAAAGGTGAGTGGAATGCTGCGCTGCAGCGAGCTATGCGATGTGCTTTTAAAAATGAATGTCTTCCCTTTAGGATCGTCGGCGAGATGACTCTGGAATGCGGATTAAGCAGGTAATGTCTCTTCTTTCTCCTTTTCTCCTCTCTTCTCCCTTTACAGGTGTTCCAGGATGCTGTCGGGCGTGGCTGGAGTCCGGATGCAGGAGCAGACACGGTGAGCGTCCAGCTGCTAGGTGCAGAAGAACGCGAAGCGTGAGTTGCTACTTGGGCGTGGCTTAAATAGCCTTCAAAGTAGTTCCAGGTATGTATTCCTCCGGCCACACCCGTGTGGTAAAGTAGTCCCATAGGTAAAATAGTCCCATTCAGGCCTCTAGGTGGCCTGGATGTTGCAGCACGGTCTGCATCAGGTAAGTTCACACCAAGCACTTCTTAACACAAAATCATCCTTTATGAGCCTGGCGCCTATGGAGCCTGGACTGTTGTCCAACATGAGCCTGGCGCCAAAAGCGCCAGGACTGAGTCCAAAGGGCCCCTACCTGGGGCCGCTGGGACTTCCCTCGGGAACATGTCTGCCTCTGGGGTTGCTGGGCCCGGTCTGGCTCCTTGGGGGTAGGCATCATGACACTATCTTTATCACTCAAATGCTTCAAGATGATTACTGCAGCACACATTGCTAGTCTCTATGAACAGGGGACTGGATGTGTTCTCTAGACCTCAAGGATGCGTACCTTCATGTCCCCATCTACCAGCCGTATCGGAAATTTCTGCGGTTCATATTTGTCGCACCACTTCCAGTACAAGATGCTGCCATTTGGCCTCAATTTGGCCCCCCATGTGTTCACAAAACTGATGAATGCGGTGGCTGGTCTCCGCCTGGAGGGCTATCACTTATACCCTTATTTCGATGACTGGCTGGTGAGGGCCATCTCACCTGAGGGGCTGGTGCTCTCCTGCCAACGACTGGCGGACGTTCTTCACCAGCTAGGGTTCTACCTCAATCGGTGGAAGTTGCACTGACTCCCACCCAGGACCTGGTGTTCCTTGGAGTGTGCTGGGACACGGCCATGCATGGGGTGGTCCCCATGTCCGAGAGGCTCCTATCCCTCAGTAAGGCAATAGGGCACTTTCTGGCCAATTCGACCACCTCAGCATGGTGGTCCAGCACCTTCTGGGCCTGATGGCTTCTTGCATGCTCACAGTTCGGCACGCCCGCCCCAAGATGAGACCACTCCAGCTACACCTGGCGGCCAACTAGGACCAGCAAACGGGGTCGCAGTCAGACAGAATTCCTCTCCCCCCCCTGTCCCCCCCGGATGGATCTTCACTGGTGGCTGTTGGACTACAATGAGCACCCTTCTCCCTGCCAGAGCCCACTCTGGTGGTGGTGACTGCGAATTCCTCCCTCACGGTCTCGGGGGCTACTCTGGCGGGCTACTCGATTTATGGGGTGGGGTCCAGGACGGAGGCTATCTTGTTTATCAATCTGCTTGAG
Organism: Ambystoma mexicanum; assembly: GCF_040938575.1. Lineage (NCBI taxonomy): Eukaryota > Metazoa > Chordata > Amphibia > Caudata > Ambystomatidae > Ambystoma > Ambystoma mexicanum. The sequence goes on along the minus strand of NC_090938.1, from coordinate 492,132,001 downwards.
ATCAGGGAGATGGGACTGGCTCTTGGGGCCTTTTTACCGCTCATCAGGGACAAGGCAGTTCTGGTCAGGTTCGACAATTCCACAACTATGTTCTACTTGATCAAGCAGGGTGGCACTCTTTTCCCCCCCTCCTGTGCTTGGAGGCAGGGTCAATTTGGGAATGGGTTCTGTCGGAGGGGATATGGATCTCCTCGGTCCATCTCCTGGGGAATATAGTGCGGAAGCAGATCAAATCACCCACCTGGGGTTCAACACCTACGAATGGAAGTTACACATCAACTGTTTGTTGCCCCTGTTCCAGAGATGGGGGTTTTCGGGCATGGACTTATTTGCATCTCTTCTGATTTCCAAGTGCCCTAGGCTTGCTTCATGAGCAGGACGGGATCAGGGTCTCTGGGGGATGCATTTCAGCTCTGCTGGCACGGCCACAAGTGCTATGCATTTACTCCTCTGTTGTTCCAGCACACCCTCTGCAAATTCCAAGCCTTGGTAGGCTGCAGCGTCATCCTGATTGCCCCACACTGGACATCGAGTGCTTGGTTCTCGGATCTGCTGCAGTTGTGTTCCCAGGGGCCGGTCCATCTAGCAAACCCCAGCAAGGGGTTTCCAGATGCTGCAGGGCAGCACAGTGGAGCACCCGGACCCAGCCAGGCTGGGTTTAGCGGCCTGGTTCCTGGCCAGTTGAAACTGCACCACGCTCAGTCCTCGGAGGACAACTGGGACATCATACTGGAGGCCAGAAGGCTGTCTACACGATCTCAGTACAAGAGTAAATGGACTAGATTTTGCCACTGGGTTTGTGACAAGGGGCTGGACCCCCCCCCCCCCCCCTCGCCTGCTCCCTGGACGACGTGCTGGCTTTTTCTGCTCATCTGGCTCCTTCTGGCCTTCAGGTCGATACCTGACGCACCTATCTGGCAGACATTAGGGTCTACAAGAATTCCCCAGAGCACGTTATTTCAGCAGCCAACCCAGTGGTTAAGGCAAGGGGTTGCCCTGGCTCTTCCTTCCGGTACATATGCCGCATCTGGTCTGGGACCTTAATGTGGTTCTTGCAGTCTTACAGCGCAAGCTCTTTGAACTGATGGCCTCTGTGTACATCCATTTGGTGACACTGAAGACAGTGTTATTGGTTGTGCTCACTTCTGCACGCAGGGTCAGCGAGCTGCAGGCTTTGTCGTCATGCGAGCCCTTCACCACTTTTCATAACAACAAGGTCATATTGCACGCTCATACAAACTTCTTGCCCAAGGTGGTCTCTCCATTCCAATTGAATCAGGAAATGTGTCTGCTGGTGTTCTTTCCGAACCCTTTGAAAGTGCATTGCATCCTTTGGACCTAAAGAGTGCTCAAGTTCTCTCGCCCCCAGACGAAACCCTTCAGGAAGTCTGATGCTTTGTTAATCACCTTTGGGAGGCTCGTCTCTCGGCAACCAGTCTTCCAAAGCTTCTATTGCCAGTTGGATGGTTGAGGCCCTTTCGGAGGCGTATACAGCCATGGCTAAGCCGGTTCCCGCAAGGATCCATGCCCATGCAGTCAGAGCAGAGCCTACGGCAGTCACCTTCCAGAGACATGCTTTTTGGGATGTCATCAGCAGGGTGGCCACTTGGGCCACTCCGTCTGTGTTCTGTAAGAACTGTTCCCTGGGTAACAGCTCCAGACTGGATGCAGAGTTCGGTGAGGCGGTCCTGAAGAACCTTTTTGCTTTTTTAAGTATGAGGCAGGTTGTCACAGCTCCACCCAATCGTCTTGTTCGGTGGAATCACCCCCAAAGATGGAGGAAAGGGAACGAGACGTATGAGTAATTAAAGTTGCTCACTGTAGTGACTAAAGTACTCATAGACTTGTAGTCCTTAGTCCCCTTTCCTCCATACATCCCACCCACCCTCCCCCGCTTGTATGCCAGGGGCTAAAATATTAAGCATAGTCAGGTATTAAAGCGTCTGATGTGTTAAAAGAGGGGTGTCTCTTCTCCCATCTTCAAGCATTTCTTTAGAGCATATGATGGAACTGGATGATCATTCTGCTGAGGTTGCAGCTCATCCCTGCCTAGCAAACTGAGCTTGTGCATTAGCTCTGGCGTCCAGTGCACACGTCTCAATATATTCTGTTGAACGTGTCGCAGTTTTAAATCTCATGCATTATTGAGGATCCAGAATCCTCAGATCTTGAAGTGTTCTATCCTGCTGCTGCTTTTGAAGCCTTTTACCCCCCTGTTTATTATTTGTCACGTAAAAAGTTAACTTGTGCGTTTATTGAAATACATGCCTACATACATGGCACAAATGGAACTGGGTCATTCCACATCAGTGTTGGTTCCATTTTTTCCATAGACGTAAATGGTTGTACCCGTGATTACTGCTGCCTGAAAACTGGGCGCCTTATTTTCTCCTTCGCCATGGCATGTCATGACGGTCCTGGAAATCTATACACAGTGGCAATCAAACTAGCTGTAATTTAACTTGCATGTTTTGTTACTTAGTCATTGCAATTTAGAAATGTATTAAACGGTGCAAGCTTGGTGCGTGAAGAGGGTCTGGGGAAAAAAAAAAGAGCACAATGAAAATGCGGACTAGAAAAATATATTTTTTCTATCCGTAAACCTGCATGTGAATATCACATTTTAACAGTGCCATTTTGGAAACAAATTATCTGAGAAAAACGTTTTCTCCGTTTAGCACTGTGTTCTAGGGTTCTCTAATCAGAATGAAAAAACTGCAGGTAAAATGTTACTGTATTAAGTCGTCAGTGGCTCTATTTTTTTTCCCCCATTTTTCTCCTATGCAAAAAGTAGGATTGAGAGCATTTATCCAATTCTTGTTTACTTTCTATATGTAGACAAAAACACAAACCGTTTTTCACTTACTGTTTCTGGGACTTAAAGATAAAATACTTTACAAACATTGCCTTTGCAAAAAATAGGTTTTTTACTAATGGTTCTCTTCTGAGAAATGTGTTTTGGGATTCTGCCCATGCATAGAGAATATTAATTTATTAATTAGTTTAAAGAAGATACCCATGTTTAATGGCTAATGTTTTAAGTTATTTATTTTCCATTCTACCACATGGGTTTTCCAGCTACCTATGCTCCAGCAACTTATTTCACGAGTCCCGGGGACATGCCTTAACTTAAATCTCCTTTTTTTTCTTTTAGGTAAAAACACTCCCAGAGGACATAAAATTAGTGACTATTTTGAGGTAAGTCATTTGCACTGTATTAACCATTTCACTTCCAGGAGTCAAGGGGGGGGGCACTGTCATAGATTTACATTTTACCCTTCATCGTGGTGGGGGAGCGATCATGCAGCAGATTTTAAGCCCCACCAGCACGTCGAACATGCATATCGGTTCTACCACATAATCCAGGGCACCGAAAAGCTTAATGTACTTATGGGAGAATATGAACTTCAAATGCTTTACCTGTGGCGCTACACTTAATCTGATCAGAATTAGAGGTTGCACGGTTATGCTGTCATGACCAGTGCCTAATGGGGAGTGATTTTCAGGTTTTCGACAGGAAATTGTTATTTCAAAAGACAGTTATCAGAAAGAGATGATAATTTATGGCCACTGTTCATTGATTGTATACTTGAATCTGTACCTTTTTTTATTATTAGTTTCTTGTGTCTCGTGCTTTTTCCAAGGTTGATTTGACATACTTCTGGTTACCTTTTTGAGGGAAGTTCAACTGTCTGCAACCTTTGCAAAGCCTACGGGTTAATTCATTCTTATAAATCTAGGCACTCTAAACTTGTTATCACAACTAAGAAATAACTTGACTAACTGTTGTGGATGTATCGTAACATGTGTTTGATTCATTGCTCCAACAGAAAAATAACTTTATAAGAAAAATGGTTGTTTTGCAGAGGGTTAAACAATTCAGCTAGCAAGCTACTAGCCAGCATATAAAGTCACTCACCCACTCCTCTCTACATGCACATAGCACAACATTTCTTACCCGCCACCAGCCATTTATCACTCTCCAGTGGCTGGTAGCGAGTGCTAATTTGAGCCCTGATTTTGAGGCTTAACTTGCACAATTCGCTACCTTTGTAGAGAGTATGTTTAACCAAATGTCAATGTATTTCTATTACAACAATTCCAATAGCATAGTGGCTTTGCAGAAAAGTAAGTTTGTTTCCTTGACAACCCTCATAAACGTGCGTCACTACACCAATCCACTGTACTTATCAAGTATTTTATTAGTGTATGGCAAATATTTTTGGAGTTTCTTTTTCCTTCATGTCATTTGTGAGGAATCTGAGGGCGTTCTCACTTCTTTCCTCAACGTATCCTCCTCCCAGGTGGCCAGGGAAAGGCTGTCGCTATTGGATACTGACCCTGGGGTGGATATGCAAGGGAGGACTACCTGGGTGGAGGAGACTTGGGGAATGGAGACGAGGCACCCTTGGGTGAGATACGGTATCCCCCATTTCCCTTTCATAATGAGTCCGCCACCCCCAGGCCTTTATAGGCTATTGAAGGAGGAGACGAGCGAGAGCAATGCAGAACTCCCAAACCGGCAATGAGCGCTCTAGTCCTTTTTGGACCAATCAACCTGTCCGGAAGTTTAAAAGTAGGAACAACAGTGAAATTGGAGTCTGCTGTGTAAGCGGATCTTCGGACTGCTGGAGGAGCGCAGACCACTCCTAGAAGGTGGCAGACTGAGTGCTCGAAAGCCTCGATTAGATGCAGTGTGTGTGCAGCGGGAAGCAAGACTGAAGGAAGCTGGAGGCCTGTGCCGAAGTACGGAAAGGGAACCAGCGTGACCAGGCAAAGCTTTGGAGTGAGGCCCGAGCTGCGAGAGGCACATCAGTGGCAGGAGCGAAGCCAAAGAGAGCCCCTGTGGAGACCGAATGAGACGCCACAGGGGAGAGAGAACTCGTGATGGCCGGAAGCCTTGCTGGAGCACCATAAGCACCGATCGGTGAGTCAACCTAGGAAAGGGGACACTGGGGCAGCAGTGCCGATCCGAAGGAAAGCGGGCACTTTTGAATACAGATTTGAATCAAAGCAAGTACTGTTGAATACTGATCTGAATGAAAGAAGTTTTGTGACACCTCATGCTATAAAGGAACTCTGTAACTTGAGAAAAGAAGCATTGGCAAGAGCCATAAGAATATATGAAAGTGCAACAAGTGAATAGTGGCAAAGCAAGCAATGGTAAATGTAAGGAACTCATGGTAGCAACAGTAAAGACAGACACAAGTGAGCCTTACAAGATCTGCCTTGCGAATGATGATGGTCCTTATGCAGGAACTTCGAGCTGCAGCTCACCCTCGTAATCCAAGTAACGAGTAAGTTTACTCTATATATGTTGTATGTCGGACACCCGAGACAGCTTACATTTTATGTTGTTCTCCTACATCATTATACCTTCGAAGGATCACTGACAAAAGATTTTTTTTCTGTAAATTAAATATATTTCTCTTTCTAATCTCAAACCAAATTATTCATCATTAGATTTAACGCCCGAACAATTACATTTCTTTCACTTGGAAGTTAAAAACTATATTGCCCTATATCCCAAACTGTTTCTGCTGGAATGGGCGTTCGCATTTCTAATTGATCCCTACTTGAAATCACAAACACTGTCAGTTCTTTAAAGCATAACAATCCCTTAAATTTAAGAAGGTGGTGCAAACAAAATAAATGCAATTATTGGGTTTATTCAAGTAAACTATTTACAAATCTCTTACACAGGTGGTACAGGCTTGTGGACTATCATGCGATTACATGGTGGACTGATGGAAGACTGGGATTCCGTGTTCGATGAGTAATACCTGCTTCTGTGTTTCGAGCCATTTGTGAGAAATTCCCCAGTGACTAGGGACAATACCAGGGATTTATACAGACAGTACCTCAACCGCAACAGTACAATTTGTAGTTTGTCATTGCCATCCACTGTACCAAATAACATAAAAAAAAAATAAAGAAACGGGTTAATATGAAAAGTTAGAAATGTGTTTGAAGTCCACAACACATCCACACATCTAAGAGGAGCATGAAAGATCGGTGTGCTTTAACAGGTTTACTGGCCTATTGCGCTCACCTCCTCCACATCCATCACCCTCCGGTATCAATAGCAGTTCCCACCTGTGGCCGTGTGCTCATCTGGGTGTATGGGGAACACACAAGGTGCTGAATACTATGTGCACCTCAAAGGGTTCTTTTGCACGAGGACCATTGGCCACATGGCCACCTCAGACCCAGTGTCTCCTGTCTCCCCTTTGAAGACCCTGTCCCTGCAATCAACATATGTATGGTTCCTTTGACTGTGTACCAGGCCTATTGCGCTGGCCTCATCCGCATCCATCCCCACCACCCCCGGTATCAATGGCAGTTCGCAGCTGTGGCCATGTGCTCATAAGGGGGCTGGGTGGATGGGAACGCACAGGGTGCCGAATACCATGTACACCTCAAAGGGTTCTTTCGCATGGGGGACCATTGGCCGCATAGCCACCCCAGACCCGTTGTCTCCAGACTCCCCTTAGGCTATATTCCGGTCCTATTGTGCTTCCCTCATGTACATCAATCCCCCCTCCGGTATCAATGGCAGTTTGCATCTGTGACTGTATGCTCGCTATGGGGCTGCACTAGCTGGATTGAGGTCAAGAGGCCTGGTGGGTGTGAAAGAAAACGTCAGACATTCGCATACACAGCCACTTCTGTAAACCTTTATAAACACTGGGAGTTACCAAGAAAACATCTCTGCAATCTACAACGGATAGCACCATCTTACTCCTACGTCCCGTCCCCTTTCCTCCATACTTATGGGACATTCCTCCGTCCTGTGGGACGGGACCGGAGCACTTTGTAAAGCATAAAAAAATCTTTGCAAATGTTTTTTGTCCTTTTTCTCTTTCTACGCGGGGTACTGCACATGGCCGTAACCCCGCCCATCTCAGCTCCACCCGTGCATCGCCCATCAGTCCTTTTCTCCACTCGTTCGGGACTGGACGCACTTGCATCTGCGGAAGAATTTCTTCCTTTTTTCCTCCTCTCTGGCTCTTGCTAGCGATTGCATAGTAGTCCGTCTATGCCATTTAAGCTAGACTTTCCGAATTGTTCCTCTTATCAGTGGCGCTTCGCGAGGGTGGATCCCCATCCTCTTTGTTTAGAGTGTTTGGGTCCCGATCACCGTTGGGACTCATGTTTCTATTGTGATTCCCTTTCGGTCCGGGTGCTTCAATGTCGATTGGAGCGGTGGGAGGTGGTCCAACGCTCTCCCCCATTGGATTTTCTTACGTTCATAGACGAAAAGAAGAAACACCCGGTGAGTTCTTTACTTTTTAGGGCACCCTGGCCGGGGGACTCCTTCCCGGGGTCTTCCCGGTCTGGGAGGAGCGTCAACCGCTCTGTCACGGGGGGCTTGCCCTGAGGTGCCTTCTGGGCCTAAAAAGTGTACCAAAGTTTTCTCTGCGGGTCTCCGCAAGGGGCCTGTGGACACTGGAGTACACTCCGAGGCCCCTCCTGTGGGGGATGCTTGTATTGATATGATATGATATGATATGGTATTTGTAACGCGCCTATACACAAGTGTTTCAAGGCGCGACGAGGCAGGGAGGGAGGGAAACAAGGGGAAGACAGACAAACGATCCTACTAGGCCAGGTGTCATTCAGATCGCGCAAGTGCAGAGGTAAGGGGAAAAGGAGAAAGTGCAGGGGGAAGGAGGTGGGGGGGAAGTGCAGTACAAGGTAAGTAGCGTAATAAAATAATAAATAATAAATAAAAGGGCCGGCTGGTGGCAAGTGCGAGGTAAGTGCAGAGCAAGTGCTGGGAAGGGGGCTGTAGGGATACAGTGACAGTCCCACAGTGCAGGGGGAGCCAGGGAGGCAGTGCAAGTGGAGAGTGGCTGGGCCCTGGACCGAGGTCACTGAGAGTGGCCCAGATGCAGGTTTAGTGCAGACTTCAGTGGGGAGTTAAGCAGGTTTAGCAGGGGAGAGGGAGAGAGAAGGCAGAAGCGAAGAGGAAGGTTTTGAGGTGCTTCCGGAACCGGAGATGGTTCTCCTCGAGTTTCAGGGAGGCAGGAAGGCTGTTCCAGAGGGAGGACCCTGCTGCGGAGAGAGATCTACCCCCAGCTTGTTGCTTAGAGAAGCGGCTGACCATGAGGGAGTTGGAGACGGATGAGCGAAGGGCTCGTGAAGGAAGATATTTAGGAAGAGAGAGTTGAAGGTATTTAGGCCCCAAGCCCCAGAAGGCCTTGTGGACAATGCAGAGGGTTTTGAACTTAATCCTCGCAGCCACTGGGAGCCAGTGAAGAGATTTCAGTCCTGGAGAGATACGGTCCCTGGGCTTGACCTAGTTCTACTGAGTCATGGGGTACCGGAGCTCGCTCCGAGGTCTCCTTATCGGCTTCCCTCAAAAGTACCGGGGTGCGCCCTGAGGCCTCGGCTGGGCTTGGTGATACCGAACGTATGTACGAGACCCGCCATGAAGAGGCTTCTACCAGACTCGGGTCCTAGGTCCCTCGTACATGGGCTAAGGCAACCAACAATTCTGAGAGGCCTGAGGAGGCCTTATCGGTGAAAGGTGTTTCTCACCGTTCCTGCTCTTGTGGCGACGCCAGAACCGTTGAGGTGGCAAGGAGTGAGTTTCCGAACCGTAGCTCCTCCTTTACTGGCAGTGCTGAGGTCCTTCCTGTGAAGGCTAGTTTGGCTATTGGTATGTCACAGAAACATCCCAGGCTGTATAGTACCAGCCCGGCCAAGGTTCCTTGTGTAAAGGCTAAAATGAAGACCCCTGATCCACCGGTGGGGACCTATGCCTCACTTCCACACGTGCCGCTGTTCCCCTCAGGTGACGGCAAAATGGCGACCATTCCCGCCATGACCACGGTGGCCATTTTGGGCACTTCCCCTACAACTATGCCATCGGCCTCAGGTGTAGGGATTAGTTCTGTTAGTGAACATAAGGTTCCTTGTGCGCATCCGTTTCGTCCAGTTTACGACTGGAACGCTCGGATGCCCCTTCCGCACAACATCTCGCTGCCTGTGGGTTTGGCAACCTTGATTTATGTGGACACCTCTGGGGATGGGCCTGCTTGGCAACACTCCCCTCTGCGTCCCTGGAATTATCCCCCTCATGAGAGGCCTTCTCCGGCGGCTCCAAAGCTTTCTCCGTAGGACACTTTTTTCGGCAAATTTCAGGTACTCTGGCGTACTGACCCCATGAGAGAGTATTTCAAGGGTCCTTTTAGGGAGCTATGCCCGCCTGCACCACCGGCTCCGTCCGCGCCTCCGGTGGTTCCGCCAGTGCCGCCTTTGCCTGCGGTGCCTCACTCTACCCTTCCGCCCTTGCCTCCGTTGTCCCCGGTGGACAAAGCAGTGCCCGACGTGGTTCAGCAGGATCCTGACCTGTCGGATGATGTGCAGGGCGATCAGGACAGCGAAGACCAGCCCCGCTCTATTAGAGCCTTTCACGACCGGGTGCTGGACATGATGTGTCTATTGGATGTTCCAGTGCCCAAACCAACCGCTCTGCAGGAGAGTGTGCTTTTGGGGCTTTTCACCTTGTCTCCTTCGGAGCGTATCTGCCTGTTCTTGCAGAAGGACGTTTTGGCTGAGGTCCTTAGAGTCTGGGAGAAACCACACTCTGGACTTTTCGTCAATAAGAAAATTGACGCGCACTACAGGCTGCATTCTTCAGAAGAGGTGGCCCTAGCATCTTGTCCGCCCCCCTCCTCGGAGGTGGCTGTGGCCACTTTACAGTCTAGGCCTGCAGCATACTCTTCTTAGACGGCTACTCAGGTCCTGGGGAAAGAGGACAAGCTCCTCGACTCCCTTGGGAGGAAGATTTTCGCTAACTCAGTCCTGCAGCTACGGCAGGCCAATGCAGAGCTGTTGTTAGCGGGGGCGAATATGAAGATGTGGAAAGGTCTGTTGGAGTTCGAGGAGTTCATTCCGGTCGAGAAGCTGGAGGACTTTAAGGCGGGATTGTCGGATGCCAGGGTCTTGGCCCAGGATCTGCTGGAGGCCATGGCTCATCACGTTGACACTTCGGCTCAGGGCCTTATGCTTGGGGTTGATACCTCTCGGCAGGCTTGGTTGGATGCCACCAAGTTCTCAAAGGAGGTGCAGGACAAAGTGTTGGACCTGCTGTATGACAGTAAAGAGCTTTTTCATTCCTCAACGGATGTGGAGCTGACCAAAACGAAGGACAGCACCTAGGCAGCCAAGTCCTTGTCCGTCCTGGTTAAAACCCCTTTTAGGACCCAGAGACGGTTGTCACAAAGCTGGCCTTCCTCTGGTTTCAGGGGGTTTCTAGATTGGAAATCCTGCAGAGTGGATACCCCTTCAGGGAGTTCCCGCCGCAGGCAGCAACGGACTCGGTTTTTCTCCCGTTCCTCAGCCTCCTCCTCCGGTTCAGGTGGTAACACCACCAAAAAACCTGCCAAATGAGGGTTCTCTGCGCTCGCACGAGACCCCGGTGGGAGGACGCATTGCGTATCATTGGGAGGCGTGGCAGACCATCACTGAAGACCGGTGGGTCTTGTCAGTCGCTCGGGCGGGCTTCCGCTTACCTCTACCCCCTACTCCACCCTGCAACTCCTTTTCAGCAGTCGGGGTCGCCCTCCCTCAGAGCCGAGCGTCAGAAGTTGCTGGACCTCATAGCAGTGGAACCCATTCCCCTAGGGGAGCGAGGGGAGGGCTTCTACTCCCGACTGTTTACGATGCCCAAACCCAACCAGGCTGGCATGCGCACCATCCTAGACCTTGCCCAGTTCAATCTTTTCCTACCCCAAGAGAAATTCAAGATGATCACACCCAGCCAGATAAGATCCTCTTTACAGATGGACGATTGGCTCAGCGTGGTGGACCTTCAGGATGCGTACATGCATATACTGATCTGGAATCCACACAGGGGATACCTCTGTTTCTCGGTGGGAGAGGAGCATTTCCAGTTCCGAGTGCTTCCTTTTGGCGTGTCTTTACGAAGATGTCGGTGATCGCGGCCCATCTTTGCCTGCAGGGTATCCGTGTGCATCCGTACTTAGATGATTGGCTCCTGCGCAGCCCTTGCCCGCTGAAACCTGCGTGCAATCTTCAGTCTCTCCTCCAGCTCTTGTTCGGGATGTCGGTGAACTGGTGGAAATCTTCAATGACGGTCTCCCAGCACTCGATTTTCCTGCATTTTCGCTGGAACACGATCGACTGCAGGGTTTACCTGACCGAGGACAGAATGGCGGATCTGTTGGCCACGTGTCAGATGTTTGCGCAGTCGGAGAGCATGTCGGCCTGGTGGTTCCAGAGGCTTCTGGGCCTCATGGCCTCGTGCGTTTTGGCTCTACCTCTCGCTCATCTCAAGATGAGGTGGACTCAGATGGCTCTTTGGAGTTCCTGACGTCAGGCTGTGGATCCGGACTCCAAGTTGATTTTGATTATGGCTTCCATGAGGACGGACCTGGACTGGTGGTAGTCTTTCAGCAACCTCTCGGTGGGTGCGGGTTTTCAGGACCCAACCCCGATGGTGACGGTCATGACAGACTCCTGCAAACTGGGGTGGGGTGCGACGTTGGATCTTCTTCAGGTCTCGAACCTTTGTTCCTTCATATAAATCATCTGGAGCTCCTGGCGATTTTCCTGGCGCTCAAAGCTTGCACTAAAGTGGTCCATATCCGCACGGACAATGTGGTGTCAATGTATTATATCAACCAGCAAGGGGGCACCAAGTCTCCCCCGCTTGTGGACCTGTCCATCCAAATTTGGGAGTGGGCGATTCGTCATGGTGTCTGGCTGGTAGCAGTCCACATTCCGGGCCAGCTGAATATTACGGCAGACGCCCTCAGTCGGCGGTCGATAGTCCGCTACGAATGGGAGCTGAAGGCAGAGATCCTCTCATGGATTTTCCTGCGTTGGGGCACACCAGAGGTGGACCTCTTTGCGATGTCGGCAAACAAGAAGCTTCCTCTGTAAGCCTCCAGGAACGGCCTGGGAGCCTTGTCTCTGGGGGACGCTCTTGAGATTCCTTGGCACAACATGAGGGCCTATGCTTTCCCGTCTCTACATCTAATTCATCAGACGATTTGCAATCTAAAGAACATGGTGAACTGTTCGCTTCTGCTCATAACCCTGTGGTGGCCGGCCGGGTTCTGGCTCTCAGGACTTCAACACCTGTCAGTGTGTGCACTGATCAGGCTACCAGTGACTCCCGATCTGTTTCACCAGGGTCAGCAGCTGTGGCACTCCTCCCCACAATCGTTCAGCTTGGCGGTGTGGTGCCTGAGTTCAGGTCCTTAGAACATCTCAACCTGTCTGCTGATAACATGCGCATTATTCAGGCAGCCAGGAAACCCTCGACCAGGTCTCAGTACAAGAGCAAATGGCTTAGGTTCTGTCATTGGTGCTTAGGCAAACAGCTGGACCCAAGGGCGGCTACGATTGACACTGTGCTGTCCATCATATCCCACCTTGCAGAGTCGGGTATTCACGTTTTGTCATGCAGAATGTATCTTTCGGCAGTATCCGCCTACCTATCCACGGACCAATGCTCTTATTCTCTGTCTAATCCAGTGATTAGGAGACATTTTGCAGGTTTGACGCGCCTTTATCCCCCAGTTCGCAAACCGCACCCGAGGTGGGATCTGAACGTGGTCCTTACGGCGTTGTGCCATAAGCCTTTCAAACTGATAGCCACGGTGGACCTTAAGCACCTTTCATGGAAGGGGTCTTTTTTGGTTGCCGTTACTTCAGCGAGGCGCGTTAGTGAGCTCCAGGTTTTGTCAGTGGAGCATCCCTTTTTGGTTTTCCACAAGGATAAGGTGGTCCTACTGACAAATCCTTCCTTCCTGCCGAAGGTGGTCTCTGATTTCCATCTGAATCAGTCAATCTCCCTGCCGATCTGCTTTCCAAACCCTGCTTCAGACGCGGAAATGGTTCTGCATTGTTTGGATGTTAGAAGGGCTCTTAATTTCTATTTAGACAGAACATCGGAATTTAGAAGCTCTTCTCAACTATTGGTGACCTTTGGTAATCCACAAGGCAGACAGGCTTCTAAGGCAACTATCTTCAGATGGATTGCGGCTTGCATCACAGAGTCTTACACTGTCCAAGGGTTGCAGCCTCCCAAAGGTATTCACGCACACCTGGTGCGGGGCAAGGAAGCTGCAGTTGCCTTTCAGAAATATGTCCCCTGGGAGACCATTGCAAAAGCAGCTGCATTATTGTCTCGACCTGAGCTCCAGATCTGACGCTCAGTTTGGCCAGGCTGTGTTGAAGAACCTTTTTCAGTAAGGGGTTTCCATTCCCTTGTAGTTCCTGTAAGGAGTGCTTGGGAATCTCCCATAAGTATGGAGGAAAGGGGACTGGACGTAGGATTTTAACCAGATTACTCACCGTAGTGACCACCTTACTCTTAGTCCATAGTCCCTTTTCATCCATACGCCCGCCCGCCATCCCCTCTAATAAGGTTCCCCTGTTATTGCTTAAAGGTCTCTGACCTGGCGATAGAAAAGGACTGATGGGCGATGCGCAGGGCGGAGCTAAAATGGGCGGGGTTACTGCCACGTGCAGTATCCCGCATAGAAAGAGAGGAAGGACAAAACAATTTTGCAAAGATTTTTTGATGCTTTACAAAGCGCTCTAGTCCTTTCCCACAGGACGGAGGGAATGTCCCATAAGTATGGAGGAAAGGGGACTATGGACTTAAGAGTAAGGTGGTCACTACGGTGAGTAACCTGGTTAATCTACTATTTACAATCTAACCATGCTTTAATTTATCGTTTTGTTTTGCCCCAATATCACCCATGCTAAAAGTCATAGTGATGCATGTATTTCCAAAGAATTTAAATTTGATAAGAATATGGCATTTGAACTGCAGATTTATGTTGGTATGTTCTAAATGTGTCTGTATAATATGTCTTCTAAATAATCACTGAGAGTATTGGAATAGTGTGTGCAAAGGTAACATGATGAATGGTTTTGAGTTTTTGGGGAATATTTCCGTTGATATTTTATTGCACAAGTTTCCTTTGCGACACAATGTACTGTGGTTTATACATTTTTCATTTTAGATTACTTTATGTATCCCTAATTTAGGGATACATTAATAGTTCAGTGCGATGGGAGCCTTTATAAATACTTATATAGCATCCTTTAAAATAGATTATTTTGTTAGATGTGTTAATTACCATGTATGTCTTTGCGTAGACCGTACTGATGGAAGTACAGACCGTTACCATGGAGGAAACTGAAGACACGTCCAACATCCAAATGGTGAAGCCACGCAACTGGAACATAAACTGATTTTAGAGCTTTTGATGTGGTCTAAATGATAATACTAATGTACATTTTCTATTAACACTGGTATGAATATATACATTGAATGAAGAACCGAGATTCTACATCGATCACTATTCCGGAGTCTACAGCAACCTCACTCAACTTTGAAGTCCTTTTTTTATACTAATCCTTCAGATGCGACTACACAATATATTTATATGCTTAAGTTCAACTTAAAAATTATTGATCATTGTTATGTATAATATTTACTATTGATGCAAAGTGGCATTTATGCATGTATGTCAATATCAACCATCTTTTGCATGTAATGTTTTTTTTACATTTTGCTTTTACATCCTTATAACAATTACTTTGATATAGGGGGATGTTGGAACTTCAACAATGTACTATTAATTTACTGCAACCGGTCTGGAGGATAAGGTTTCAGAAGTGCAAATTTATTAAATTATATTAATAGTTGTTGATTAACAATATCATGTTTAAATTTAAGATAAGTGATAATTCTTTGAGAATTTACTATACTGTTGGCAAATTGCAAATTATTCGATCAACAAACTTGCATTTATTGCCCAAACGCATGCAACAATGAAAGTAAACCATCACAAAAACGTACTTTGTAACTGAATAACATAGAACCTTTCACTATATGAATGGTGTATTTTTTTTTTCATAAACTTTACCTACCTACTGAAAATTTGAAAAGGTTAAAAAATAAAACATTACAACGCAACATACTTTACGCAGCAACAATTTATTCACTATGTTTTGCAGGATGATTTCTCACCAACTGCCTGTGACATCTTGGAAGGTTATCTGGTACAATTTCAAATATGTCTTTTTAAAATGTTACATCTCCACAGGGTGTACACAGTGTTCGACTTTATTTTAATAATAGTTTTGTTCAACGTTTAACTGAGGTTGTGAGGTCGACGATCATTAAATCAACTTTCTCAAGATATACTTTTTGAGATCAAAGATTTTAACATTAAATTGTTTAACAATTGAACTATTTTTGTTTTTATTATCGATAAGAGGCCTAGGAAGAAGAGGAGCAAGTCTCGTGTTCAAATCCCGGCAAGGCCAACTCAGCCTTTCATACTTCTGAAGCCGACAAATGAGTACCAACTTCAGTTGGGATGACACATGTGCGTAAATATGTACTCTTGCGTCCCGACGGGAGACTGAAGCTTTTTCACCAGAAAAAAACCTTATTTTTTTATTTATTTTTTATTTGATTTGGCTGAAATTAATCAACCTTTCAAAATGATACAAAAAATTCATATTACTTTTCATATACAGGATACATAAAATGATACTTAAAAATTACATGTCTTCATAGTTACATTAATATCAGAATTTAGATAGAATTTATACACATGAAATAAAATAGAATAAATAAATATACAAGCAGCATCCAATCAACGGCAAACGCAAACTAACAAACAAGCTATTAAACTATTAATACCTATGGAGGCATTGCTTACATGAGTAATGTACACATTGTCAATTATCGTCATCTAGGTTCAAGCTAACAAGAAAATTAATAGCAGCAAGTTGAATTGCCATATTGTTACATCCCAGTAGGACCCCCCAGCACTCAGAATAGGATAAATTCCACAAATATTCACAATGTCTGGTGAATATGAGTTCTCGTTTAGGTCTTAACATTGGGCATTCTGTGATTAGATGAACAAGAGTCTCGGAGACTGAGTCAATTCTGCAAAATCGACAAGAATTTTTATCCGCCGGCGCAAGCTCGCGCCTTACTTTTAATACACCCGTTATCCACAGGTTAAAGCGAAGGCGTAATATGCCATTACGATACTTGGGAGATGGACATTGTATTAAATAGGGAGGCAACACGCCCACTTTTTTTTGGAGAGAAGCGGGTCATATCACCATCACTATAGGTTAGACAAAGTTCACAGGTGTTAATCCAATCAGTCTGCTGAATCTTTAGTTTTGCTTTATCAGGGTTGGAAAATAATAAATCAATTGTTATGTCTGCCTTTGCAAGAATATGATAGACTTTGTCCAACCAGGTATTCACAAACACATTAGCTGAAAAGACATAGTTTCAAAGAATTTTTAACAGCAGATTGTCAGTTGTGGATAGCAAACATTTCCTGAATAATGGACACAGGCGCCAGTTGTAATGCGCTTGAAGGGAGAGCAACCCCAACTCGTATCTCACCCAGGATATTGGTGTACACTGTGGCAGATGGAGCACTGAACGCCAGAATTTAGCTTCCCATTGCTGAAATTTGAATGGGGATTCAGTTGACAAGGATTCAAGACCATAAAGTAATATTGGGACGATTTTTTTTTTGTCCAAAAATGCCAAGCCGGTAGAATAGAGAATTTACCATATTTATGCATAATAATGCGTGCTTGGGAAGTGGCTGATAACTTATTCTCCACCCGCTCCAACTGACCATGAGCTTTCAGATTCCAATCAAAGGTAATGCCCAAGTAGGTATAATCATGTACTATCCCAATAGGGGTAGAGCCAATGGTCCAGACGAACGATGATGGTCCTGCGCGTCTGGGGGAGTATTGTACAATCTGGGTTTTCATAGAATTGATCGAAAGTTCGTTCATTTTAACATACTCCTGAAACGCGTCAAGTAAGCGCTGTAGTCCAACTTGATTCCTAGAAATTAGGACCAAGTCGTCGGCATACATGAGAGATTGAATTTGATGGTTACTCAACTTGGGAGAGTCCGAAATTACCTTTGACAGTGATTCTTTAACATCATGTATACAGTAGTTGAAGACAGCGGAAGCCAGTGAGCACCCCTGCTTTACACCCCTAAATGTAGGAATTTTCCTTGACAATAGTCCATCTAGGGTGATTCGAATTCTAACCGATGTTGCATAATGTAATGAATAGATAATATCTTGCAATGCGATCGGGCAGTTGTCTCTTCTTAGTTTATTCACCAGGAGGAGGCGGCTGACCGAATCGAAAGCGGCATTGAGGTCAATGAAAGCAAAAAAGACCTGTTTGGTCTCCTGACATTGAGCTTTTATAGCATTCAGGGTCAGTAAATGAATGTTCGTTGCCTTACCAGCTACAAACCCTGTTTGGTTGGTGTCACGATGATGACAGGTCTTTGTCCAGATATTGAATTCGCGAAGTACAAGCCTAGTAAAGATCTTGCCAGGGGCGTTTATCAACTCTATAGGTCGATAATTCGCCGGGACAGATCGATCACCCTTTTTAAAGATGGGAATTATTATAGATCACCTCCAAGACAACGTGTGTGTAATATATCTTTAAAAATTTTGACAATATGAGCCCATATCTGCGGATGTGTTTTGAACATTTGATTCAATAACCCATCTGGACCTTCTGCCCCCGATGAGCTGATCTTTTGTATGATGTTATAGATCGTTTAATGCGAGACTTCCATGTGCCAGGATGAGGTGGATACTGGTTCATAGACGCATTCAGCAAACTTTTGGTCAGCATAAAGACTTGTGAAATGATTGACCCAAGCTTGCTCCGAGACTCCATTGAGTTGTACATCTGCCTGCTGATGACAAGTATGATTATTTAACAAGTGTCACATGCCAGAAGAATTTTTGTTGCGCATTGCTAGTGCCATGGCTTTGCTATCTTGCTGGAATATAAATGATTTTCGCCACGCAGCCAGTTCTTATATTTACATTTGGCTGATTTCAATTCCACCCATTTAAGTGCCGATGTAGACATTAGAATTTGTTTTTTGGTCAACCTGTATTCTGCTCTTCTTATTCGCCTTTAAATGTGTAGGTGCGGCTCGGGGAGCATGTGCTGCCCTGACTCGGCCCTGCAGCGCCACACCTCAGTCCCCTTTTCTGCGTCGATGTGAATGGGGCAAATTCACCAGGCCTCCAGGGTTTGGCTTCAGCCATGTAATTCCACCCATAGATACTTCTTCTTCTGTCTTTGTTTGCCTTTTTATCATGACAGGTACTCGTTCCTCCCCGGCGCATGCCGACTTCCATAGGGTTCAGCAGGTGTCGATCCTGTGACAAGCTCTTTCCAACTTCAGACCCTCACACCATCTGCCTACGCTGCCTTGGCCCAGACAAATGCTGGCAAGCCTGTACCGCGTGCAACGCCCTTTCATCAAGGTCTATAAAGAACAGACTAGCCAGGTGGAGGGAGCTCTTCCAGAGATTGCCTCCAGAGGCCCTCGTCTACCATCGATCCAGGCCCAAGGTAGGGCCACTCTTTCTCCATCGCACCCCGCAAGGGAGACGCCTTCCCAAAAACTCACCTGCGTGGGAGGGACCGCTCAGGTTCTCGTACCAGCAAATGCACAGAGGCTACCTCAGCTACCAGCCTACCGGCCGAGGGATCAGTGGATCCTCCCAGTGAAAGTGTTGAGGAACCAGAAGGTTCTCTTACCGGGTCTTCACCCTAGTACTGGCAATATGTCGGAGAAGGCGCCTATATGCAGCTTTACCGGCCTCCCGGCTGATGGTGTAACACCTACCAGTCCTCGGCCTGAGGAGCGGGGTAGGCCTCATGATCCACACTCAAATTCCTGGAGGAGGCTGGGCCCAGCGAGCCGAGCAACATGACGCAGTCACGTGGAAGGCAGCTCGACAAGATGGCAGCTGCGCCAGACATTAGCAACTGTCCGCCACACCCGGAAAGGGAGCAGGTCGAGGAACGAGTGTCAAGGTGGGACTGGTGTCACCAGGTACGTGGCCTACAGCCTATCCTTCATCTGTGGAGGGCAGGTTCCCGCTGCCTCCATATGAGCAGGGTTTACAGCGGCTCCAGCAGCCTTTGTTACCCCTTCTGTATCACCTACCACCCCTCCAACCTTTGAGGACAGGTTCTTTGAAAGGTTTCTGGGGCTCATGAAGTCACCTCGGATGGGGGACATCCTCAGGGACGCCATCAGGGAGGTGCTCCCTCGAATACTTCCAGCGCCGCATTCTCCACTGCCGGCACCTCTGGTACCAGCGCAGCCTCTGCCACCTGCTCCGGCCCCTCAACCGATTGTGCAGGCGGTTCCGTACCAGCCTCCGCCGCAGCCTCCGGCTCCAACACACCTCCACCGGTGCCGGATCCTCTGCAACCCCAGGTGGACACAGATGAGGATGAGGACCTTGATACACCATCGTCAGCCAAGGCCTTCCACAAACGTCTTGCTGGACTGGGAGAGTACCTGGGCCTTTCTCAACCCGTCGACCAACCAGCAGAGGGGGTCCTCGCGGAAGTCCTCACACTATGCCCCTCTGCTAGGACAGGAATCCCGATGCAGAAAGACGTGGTCTCCTTGGCCAAGAAGGGTTGGCTCAAGCCCCACTCTGTCCAACTAGTCAATCAACACCTGGACGCCAAGTACAAGCAGATGGAGGGTGGATACACTCTTGCTATCGGCCCATCCTCAGCCACACTCCTCAGTGATTACCGCAGCATCACTATACTCCAAGCCTCAGTCGTCCTCGGCTTCTTCCTCTGCAGCGCTGCTAGGCAAGGAGGAGAAGATCTTGGAGGCTTAAGGGAAGAAGCTCTATTCACACACGTCCTTGCATCTTCGTCAGGCCAATGCAGATGCCATGCTGGTGGCGGTTAACCAGAGGCTGTGGTGGGAAATTGCTAATTTGCTCCCAGAGCTTCCTACGCAGAGCCAATCATGTTTCAATGGATGTCCTGGGTCTCTTGTCAGCGGTCCTCTTGGCCGTCCCCCCACACGAGACTCAGGATGAGGAGGATACAGCTGCACTTCCATGAAACCAGGAGCAGGACTCAAGCAGAGAGTATCAACGTTACTCCATCTCTCCACCCGGACCTCACATGGTGGTTCAAGGACTGCAACCTATGGACGGGCAAGCCCTTCTGGCCTCCCACCATCACCACGGACTCCTCCCTCGAGGGATGGGGGAGCCACGCTGGACAGTCACTCCGTCCACAGCAACTGGTACCTGGTTACCTGGTACCTGTAGCACCCGGAGTACCACATTAATTGGTTGGAGCTGAATGCCATCTGGCGCTCGGAGCATTCCTTTCGCTTGTCTGGGGCAAGGTTGTCCTCATTCAGACAGACAATTTGACCAGCATGTACTATGTCAACAAGCGGGGAGGTACCAGATCCCCTCCACTGTGCTGTCTGGCAATCAGCATGTGGGAGTGGGGCCTGGACGGACAACATCTACCTCACTGCAGTCCGCCTTCTGGGGGAATCCAACCTGGAGGCAGACAGGCTCAGCAGGTTTGGAGCGGACAATTACAAGTGGCAGCTAAACGACCTTGCGCTGCAGGAGGTCTTCAGCAGATGGGGACACCCCCAGGTCGACCTCTCTGCCACTTGGCACAACAAGAAGTGCCAACAGTTCACCTCCTGGCAGTGACAGGGCCCCGGCTCCCTGGGCGACGCATTTCAGATTCAGTGGAACGGCAGGACAGCATACACCTTCCCGCCCACCCCACTGATTCACAGAGTGATATGCAAGATCAAGGAGTCTCGCCAGCTCAACATCATTCTGATAGCTCCATGGTGGCCAGCCAGGCCATGGTTCTCGGAACTGCTAAGCCTCTCGGAGATACCACTGATTCATCTCCCGATAGGCACAGCACATCTTCTGGCGCAGCAGGGGGGCAGGGTCATTCACCCCGCGCCACAGAAACTAGCCCTCAAAGCGTGGTTTCTGAGCAGGTAACACTGAGGCACCTCAGCCTCTCCCAGGCTAATCTTGAGATCATACAGGGCGCAAGGAGTAAGGCTACCAGGGCCCAGCAAGAGCAAGTGGACCAGGTTCTGCCACTGGGCAGACTCTAAACATATCGCCCCCCCACCCCCTTGCATGTACTTTGGACGACATGCTCTCCTTCTCAGAACTCCTCGCCCTCTCTGGCGTGCAGGCGGAAACTTGCCGCACTTACCTCGCAGCCATCGGAGCTTACAGTAACTTGGAGGAAGAGATCTTCTCCTCCTCCAACCCGATTGTCAAGAAGCATTTGACAGGACGCAGAAGACTCTACCCCGCCATCAAGAGGCCACACCCTGTATGGGACCGGAACATAGTCTTGGATGCCCTCGCACACAACCAATTCACTCCAATAGCGTCCGCGGACATCAGGCTGGTCACCATTAAGACGGCCTTACTAGTCGGCCTCACATTGATTCGCAGAGTCAGCGAAATCCAGGCGCTTATCGCCTCAGACCGTATACTACCTTTCACAAGGATAAAGTAGTCCTGCGGCCACACCCAGCATTCCTGCCTAAGGTGCCATCTGCTTTTCATCTAAACGAGGAAATAGTGCTGCCTAAGTTTTTTGCTGAACCAAAGGACGAGGCACAGAGAGTGCTGCACTGTCTGGATGTCAGGCGTGCCCTAAAATTCTACCTGGACAGGACTAAGGGCTTCCGCAAGTTGGACGCCCCGTTTGTCACCTTTGGAGGTTCAAGACCAGGTTATCAGGCCTCCAAGGCCTCATAGCCCGGTGGATGGTCTCGTCCATCAAAGAGGCATACGAGGGTCAGCATAAGCCACTCCCGGCCAACATGCACACCCACGCAGTCCGGGCCAAGGCAACGGCTATCGTATTCCAGCACCATGTCCCTTGGCAAATCATAAGCAGGGCTGCCACCTGGGCCACCCCTTCGGCTTTTTGCAAGCACTATTGTTTGGATGCCGGCTGTAGATCAGACCGGGCTTTTGGACAGGCGCGGATCTCAGGAGCCTGTTTGCTTAAGGAGGGTCTCCTCTCCACCCTGGGACTACATTCATTGTAATTGCCCATGCAGTATGTTGGAAAGGGGACAGGACGCAAGAGTAATTATAAGTTACTCATCCTAGTGAGTCCCCTTTCCTCCATACGTCCCACCATCCGACCCCCTAATAAAACTGGTGTCATTATGCAATATTCTATTGTCGACGCATCTGTGAGGACTGAGGTGTGGCGCCGGAGGGCGGAGTCAGAGCAGCGCATGCTCCCAGGGCTGCACCCCCGCACGCCTCTAAATTTAAAGAGGAAGAAGGTTTTTTCTGGTGAAAAGGGTTCTGTCTCCCGTCCCTTGGAAGGGACGCTCATGTAGTCTGGAGGAAAGGGGACTAAGTCACTACAGTGAGTAACTTATCATTTCTATGTACAGCGCTTGGGCATAAGCGTAATATAAATAAATCATTATCATAAAGATTCAGACAACACAAACTCATGATGTTGCTTGCCAAACCGTTGTCACTTTGGAGCAACTACATTTTGAGGCTCAGCATGGTCCTGACAAGATTCAGTCGTAACACAGATGCCGAGTGGCCTGAATTTAAATGGAATTTCACCAGTGACCCATGGAAAGTAATCATGGATCATTGTTACAGCCCACAACGTAAACCAGAAGAGATGGACAACACAGGTGTTTCAAAATTGCTTGCAGACCCGCTCACACAATCACACACTCTAAAAAATTCAAAGAATAAGACAATGTTCCTTATTTCCCCAATACATGTGGAAAATCCGGAAATATCACACACTGAAATAACTAAAGCATCTTTGCAATTGATAGACGATTGTGCTCATGATCTGGACTTCACTTTTCCTAGAGTGGAGGACTTGTACACCACAATCGTATGGCAAACCACTGTACTGCAGGATGATTGGGTATTAAGGCAGCCAAAATACATTGTCTTTGACTGCTGCCTAATAGAGATTATGTCAAAATGATTAAATGTGATCATAAATTATGTAGGAGGGTTTGTGGGGAGTGTGAAGAATCCTACGGATTCCTCATGGAAACCCTGCCTAAAGTCCCGTGCCTGGTGGCCAGAGGAAGGCAGACGCTTCCTGATCCCAACCCTGTGTGTGGTGTACTGCGGGAGGATTACCTGGGAAGTGTGAGAAACATGAGGGTATTCTCCCAAGTAGACGTCAAAAATTCCTTATTCAGGTGGCCAGGGAAGGGCTTCCGCCCTTAGATCCCAACCCTGGGGGTGGACGAGCGAGGGAGGATCATCTGGGTAGGGGAACCCGGGCTTATGCTCGGGGGAATACCCCAGGCGAGATGCAGCACACCCTACCGTAATCCAGTTTATCCCTCCTATCCAGTCGGGTATCTAGAAACTCAACCCCCCCATCCTTTTTCAGACATGTACACTTTCTCATGCACAACACACTGTGAGCAACAATGGATTAACACCTCCCTACCCGACATTCCCTCTGTTACCATACACCATTTCAGAACCCATACCACCTGGAGGAGGAGAAAACCACCCTGACACAGGCCCTGTGAGACCAGAGGAGACTGCACTGCGCAGAAGGAGCTGTACCTCCAGAAGGTAAGTCCAGGGGCAGCTGGGGTTGCCTGGCAGTACCCACAGAAAGACTCCTCCCCTGGGCATTCAGGCGAACCCAGGTGTCAGCAGAGGAGACCCTGACCTCAGAAGAATAGCCCTTTTTATCTCCTGCAGCTCCAAATGCTTGAAAATTCTATTATAGGAAAGGTTGCGTGTTCCCAGTTGTGTTTTCACTTGAAAGACTGAATCTTATACTATAACCAGAAGTGACATTCTTACCATTTCTAAAGAAGTAAAGAGTCTAAAACAATCAAGAGAAGAACACACATTGCCCAAGTCAAGAGGCATCCCTTTTGTATAGTGAAAGGTGCATCGCCAAGAAATAAAGAGCCCTATAACTCCACTGCAAAGTTGTCAACCATCAAGTGGCCTGAGATACAAGTGTGGCATTATTGCCTGAAGCTGGAAGAGTGGCACTACGGCTTCTGGTTAATTGTTTGGGCTGATGAATGGCAAAAAGGTGTGAACAAAGCAGGGATGGGGAACTAATTGCTTGTGAAGAATATACTCTTAGGTCATGTCCCCTTTCCTTCATACTGTATGGGCGTCCCTTGGGAGGGACAGGAGACTGAACCTTTTTCATCATAAAAATCTACTTCGCCTTTAAATTTAGACGCGTGCGGGGGAGCGGCCCTGGGAGCATGTGCTCGTCGGACTCCGCCCACCGGCGCCACTCCTAAATCCCCTTTTCCACGTCGATGGGCCGATTTCACCGCTCTCATGGGTTTGGCTTCGGCCATGTAATTCCATGCGCTCTTCCCCAGATATTCTATCTTGTCTTTTCATCTTCTTTTAGATACTTGGTCCTCTGACGCCACGCTCCTCCCTGGCGGATTACGACTTAAGCGGGTTTCAGCAGGTGTCCAGCCTGCGAGGGGCTCTTCCCAACATCCAACCCCCCATGCCCTCTGCTGCCTTGGCCCCGACCACGGCTGGGAAGGTTGTTCCGTGTGCGATGCCCTGACTCCACAGGCACTGAAGAATAGGCTAACTAGGTGGAGGGAGCTCTTCCAGAAGTCACCACCAGAGGACCTGAAGGACTTTGTCAAACATTGCTCAAGGCCTAAGGCAAGGCTGCAATTCACCATTGCACCCCGCAAGGGCGACTCCTTTCTGAGGAAGCGCCCGACCGGGAGGAACCTATCGGGTTCTAGCACCAGCACTCGTAACGAGGCTAGTCCAGCTACCGGCCTCACAGCTGAGGGGTGTCCGGATCCTTCCATACCAGTGCTGAGGGACCGCAAGGTTCTTCTACCAGGATTACTCCCGAGGGGCAACTCCCTAACACTGGCAGCATGTCTAAGGGGGCACCTTTACGCTGCACTACCGGCAACTCTGCCGAGGGCAATACCGCTTCCAGGCCCTGGCCTGAGGTGCAGGATAGGCCTTATGTTCCAACACCAAGCGTCTTGGATGTGGCTGGTTCCAGCAAGCCAGGCACGACGACTTTGGCACGTGGCACGCAGCTCGATAAAATGGCCGCCACACCAGAGAAGATGGCCCATCGTCCAATAACTCCTCGAGCAGAGCGAGTGGAGGAACGAGTCACAAGGTGGGACTGGTGTCAACCAGGTACATGGCCTACAGTTTATTCATCAGCAGTGCAGCGCAGGTTGCCCCTGCACCTCAGACAGTGTGTGCCCCATCCTCAGCAGCCTCCGGCCACTCCGTCAATACCTCTTGCCACACCTTCATCCTCCAAAGACAGGTTCTTGGAAAGGTTCCTATCGCTAATTAGAACCCTGCAAATGGGGGCCATCCTCCGGGATGCTATCAGGGACATGCTCGCTCCGGTCACCCCATTGGCGCCCATAGTCATTCCTCCAATGGCTCTGGCGCCTCAGGCACCAGTGCTGCTCTTGCCGGCTCCTCAGATTCCGGCTCCCCCTGCCTCTGGCAGTACAGGCAGTTCCACACCATCTTCTGCTACAGCCTCCAGCTCTGGTCGCCACACTGCAGCCCACGGTGCCCAATAGCCCTCCACCAGTTCTGGAACCTCTGATCACTCATGTGGAGACAGACGAGGAGGAGGACCCCGACACGCCATCTTCAGCCAAGGCCTTCCACGAACGCCTTGCAGCCCTGGCAGAATACCTTGGCCTTCCTTAGCCCGAGGGCGAACAGCCCGAGGAGGGGGTCTTGGCAGAAGTCCTCACCCTAAGGCCCCCGTCCAAGATGGGGATCCCGTTGCAGAAGGACCTTGTTGCCCTGGCCAAAAAAGGGTGGCTCAAGCCGCACTCGGCCCAACCTGTCAACTGGCGCCTCAACGCCAAGTGCAGGCAGGTAGAGGGGGATACACTCTTGCTTTCGGCTCATCCTCAGCCGCACTCCTCAGTGATCGCTGGGGCATCACTCTATTCTAAGCCTCAGTCGTCCTCGGCCACCACGTCCTCAGCGCTGCTAGGCAAGGAGGAGAAGATCTTGGAGGCATACGGAAAAAGCTGTACTCCAACGCCTCCTTGCACATGCGTCAGGCCAACTCTGATGCCATGCTGGCAGCTGTTAACCAAAGGCTCTGGTGGGAAATTGCAGCCCCCCCCCCCCCCCCACCCCCGGAACTACTGCCCCAAAGCCAGGCTTGTTTTAAGGCGGGATTAGGAGAAGTCAGGCTGGTAGCGTCCAACATCATGGAGTCCACAGTGGCCCATATCGATACCTATGGCCGGGCCATCTGCATCGCCATGGACATGAGAAGGATGGCCTGGCTCCAGGCTACTAAGTTCAACCCGGACGCCCAGGAACGCCTATTGGACCTTTCATTCAATGGTAGTGACCTATTCCACTCCTCCACGGGTGAAGAATTAGATAAAAAGAACAATCGACGCTCGGACAAGGGGCAGGCGTCTGGAGGGTTCCGTGGCTTCCAAGAGCAGAGGTCAGGACAACCTGACCATTCCCTGAGTCACCATCGGAGGAAACAACAAAAGGAGGCGTGGGGGGAGTGGGGGGAAGAGGTTTTTCCAATTCCCCTCCTCACCAACTGCCTCGGAGGGGAAAAAAGGCATGAAACACCCCTCTGGGTCCACGGTGGGGGCAGGTTTACCTCTCGTGTAATTTTGGCGCCAAAACTTTTCGGACCCCTGGATCCTCTCTCTAGTCTCCACCAGGTACCGCCTACCTATCTGTGAAAGGTACAGTGAGCAAAAAGCGTGTGCTGCAAACTCTCATCTCAGAACAGATTATCATGCCATGTTCTTTCTGGAGAGGAGCACCTGCTACCTTTTTTTGTCGGACAGACCTTCCATTCACCTGCCGCTGGGCGCAGCCCCGCTCCTGACCCAGCAAGGGGGCAGGGTGCTCCATCTTGCCTCCACAGACTAGACCTTGCATCATGGTTCCTGAGGAGGTCACTCTGAAGCACTTGAACCTATCACAGGCTAACCTGGAGATCATCCAGGGTGTCGGAAGCAAGGCTACCAGGAGCCAATATAAGAGCAAGTGGTCTAGATTCTGTCATTGGTCCAACTCTAAGGAGATCGACCCCCTTAGGTGCTCATTGGATGACATGCTCTCCTTCTTGGCACACCTTGCCCACTCCGTTGTGCAGGTCGACAAATGCTGCACTTATCTTGCAGCCATAGGTGCCTACAGGAATTCGGAGGAGGGTCTGTTTTCCTCCTCTAACCCGGTGGTCAAGCGACATCTGGCAGGCCTCCACAGACTCTATCCGTCTATAAAGAAGCCACACCCTGTGTGGGACCTCAATGTAGTGTTGGGCGCATTGGTGCACAAACCATTCGAGCCAATGTCGTCGGCGGACATCAGGCTGGTCACCCTAAAAACAGCTCTGCTTGTGGGCCTCACCTCTGCTCTCGGAGTCAGCGAAATCCAGGCTCTCGTGGCATCAGAGCCCTACACCACTTTTCACAAGGATAAGGTGGTCCTCCGGACGCATCCTGTGTTCCTACCCAAGGTCTCGTCCTCCTTCCACTTAAACGAGGAGATAGTCTTACCTACCTGCTTCGCCGATCCCAAGGATGAACCTCAAAGGGTTTTGCATCGTCTGGATGTCAGACGTGCTCTGAAATACTACCTGGACAGGACCAAGGAATTCCGCAAGTCAGATGCCCTTTTTGTCACCTTTGGTGGGTCAAGGCCAGGGTATCGGGCTTCCAAGGCCTCCATTGCAAGATTATTGGTTGCGGCCATCAAGGAAGCCCATGAGGGGCAGCAGAGGCCAGTTCCAGCTAAATTGCATGCCCACGCGGTCAGAGGCGAAGCCACTGCCATTGCGTTCCAACAGCACATACCATGGCAAGTCATCAGCAGGGCGGCCACCTGGGCCACCCCTTCGGCTTTTTGCAAGCAGTATTGTTTGGACGCGGCCTCTAGGTCAGACGCGGCCTTCGGGCAGGCAGTTCTAAGGAATCTGTTTGCTTAAGGAGGGTCCCCTCTCCACCCTAGTGCTACATTCCGTTGTAATCGCCCATACATTATGGAGGAAAGGGGACAGGACGTAAGAGTAATGAATAGTTACTCACCGTAGTGACTAACGTACTCTTAGTCCCCTTTCCCCCATAAATCCCCCCCCCCCCTAATAATACTGGTGTCATTGGGCAATGTTGTATATTGTCGATGCGTCAGTGGGGACTGAGGAGTGGCGCTGGTGGCCGTAGTCAGGTGCGCGAATGCTTCCTGGGCCGCGCCCCTCTAAATTTAAAGGGGAAGTCGATTTTGAAGTAATCAAAAGGAAGAGGTTGATGTGTATCCTGTTGAAGTGTGTACAGTAATTAAAGTACTGAGCTGTAATAATAACACTTAAGTTGTGGTGGTATAAAAACTTGTCAGTAGATGTCACATTGAAGTGGTATGAAGTAGAACCATACTGTGTGGAAAAAGGTGACTGTTCTCATGGTGCCAACAGTAGAAGTGTGGTTGTTGAAAGGGAGGCAGCAGCCCAGAGATAGCATCCCAACAAACATACCATGGTACAGTTGTAACTAAAGGTGAAATGAAGATGTCTTAAAGGATTGTGTACTATTGACTATGGAGAAATATTACACCTTCTTTTGAACTGTTGTACGTTGGTTGGAAGGAGAGACTATTTATCAGAACCAGGATTACCATTGGTGCTATTTCTTTGTTGGAATCTTTTCATCCAAGGACAAAAGAGTTGCTACCAGTAAAAGATACAGATATCAATGGACAATCTTCTCGCTGGCAAATGGCTCATGCTTGCTGGTGATGGACAGTGTGACAGTCCTGGTTTTTCTACTAAATACTGCACTTACCACTTCCAAGACATGGAAAGCAAAATCATTGTGTTTTCTGCCGTCATGCAAGTGTCTGAATGTACATCTTCTGTTCTCATGGGGAAATAAGGTTTCATTAAAGCTATTGAACTTCTGCAATCCAGAGGACTGCAAATAGACCTGATAGCCACTGACAGGCAGCAGTTCCCACACATACGGCATCAATATGATATATGGCACTTTGCAAAATCAATTTCGAAATATACTTACAGCTGCTGGTTAAAAAGGGTACAGAAAACAGCTTAAATTGGTCAGTCTATCAGCAACCATCTTTGGTGGAACTCAAAAACTTGTGATGGATCTGTAGATATTCTGCTTGAAAAATGGCATTCAATGCACCCTTGTTCAAATATACATTCTTGAGAACAAAATGAACACTTCCACGAATATGTACATGGACCTTTTGAGTCAGGAGCAGCAGCGTAAAAGTGGTTGGTGACAGGCTCCCCTCCTCACACACCACTTGAGAAGATTGTGTATGACAACAAAATGCTTTCCTTTTTTATTTTATTTTTTGTTTGCTTTGCAACTTTTTACAAAAAAAAGCTTGTTTACACAGTTCATAATAAGTTACAATTATTTAAACATTTCAAATCACATTGATCTTTCAAATACAATCCATTAAAAGTCATTCACACAAATCAGCCTTAAACAAATTAACCATAAAACTCTCTTGACAGATATAACAATTTAAAATACTATTTTACATCTTTCTAGCACCTGAACCACTACTATTGTCAGTCCCTGGAAGTGCACAGAAATCCACCTTTCCCAGAACATTTCTGGAATTAAGTGCACAGAATCCACCCCAAATCTATGAAAGAGCAAACATATATCCTAGTCCCACTTATAACAGCAATTCATCAATGCCTCTCTCAGAACTGGAATCCTTGCTGCCAGCCTCAAAGAAGTGTGGGTACGCCCCCTTCTAAAAATAAAAAAAAACACCCTCGAGCCCACACAGCCTAACATTTACCGACCCATAACCACTGTGCCTTTCCTCCTTTAGATCTTGGATAAAGCTGCACACTACCAAATCCAACACTTCATTGAAACTCACTCAATTCTTGGATCTAGACAATCTGGGTTTTGCAAAGGTCATGGCACTGAAACAGCGCTGGTAGACCTAAAAAACCAGATCACCCAAATCATGGATAAAGGTAAACTAGCCCTCCTATTACTCTTAGATCTCTCAGCGGCTTTCGATCTTGTAGATCACAAGACACTCACATCACACCTTACCCACTCAGCCAACTTCTCCATAGAAGCCGCGCAGTGGATCACCTCCTTCTTAGAGGGGCAGGCAATGAAAGTATTCTCAGACACATCCCATGCTGACCCCAACACCATCCACTGTGGAGTCCCGCAGGGATCGTGCACTGCACCCACTCTATACAACTTGTTCACAAAGCCTTTCTTCGACAAGCTTGACGCCCTAGGTATCGCGTATACGAACTACGCTGATGATACTCAAGTACTCCCACCACTCACAGGCTCCTACACTAGATATTCCCAAGCACTTCACTCAATATACTCCACCATCCAGGCTTGGATGGCAGCCAATGGCCTCTGCCTCAATGGTGAAAAGACCAAAATCATAATTTTAGGCCTAAAAACAACATTAGCCAAGCTAGATACTCTGTACTCTAACTTCATCATAGACAACACCGTCATCCCCGTCTCCACCTTGGTAAAGACGTTTGGCATCTACTTAGACTCCACCATGTCCATGACCAGACAGGTTAGCGCCATTACTTCCACCTCAGCACACACTACCAAACTCATGAATGCAGTAAAACCATACCTATACAAGCCCAGCTGTCTCTTAATTGCCAGAGCCAATATTGGCGCCAAACTGGATTACTGTAACGCACTCCTAGCAGGCACCTCAAAGAAAATATCTAAATAGACTTCAAATCGCTCAAAATAATGCACTCAGAGCAGCACTTAGCCTTCCCAAAAGGAAACACATCTCCCAGGCCAGACAGGCAGCCCACTGGCTCCCTGTTAAAGAACGCATCAGCTTCTAAATCCTCACCCTCACTCACAAATGCCTCTCCTTATCAGCACCCTCATATCTTGTACAAACCGTATCCAAACCCGCCCACTCCAAACCCATTTGGACACACTATACCAATCTCCTACACATTCCCCACATCAACAGAGCCAAAACGAGAGGATTAGGCTTCCCTTACATAGCCTCTAAGCTCTGGACACACTACCCACAGACATCAGATCCAAAAACTCACTACTCACCTTCTGAAAAAAACTCAAGACCCTCCTCTTCATCTGACCTTTTGTACGCTCTTTACATGTTTGTATATATGAATGCATTTGTTTTTCTTCACTTCTGTAACTAATTAAGCTGTCTGTAACCAGCGCCATGATGCCTTCGGGCTGCTGCAGCTGTTGTTCCCCCCCTCTGGTCAGTATTTTCACTCAAGAGATTTATTACTACTCCATTGATGGCCGTGGAGAGCCCTCTCCTGAAGCCTGTTTGACACTTTTAAAGGACCTTCATGTTCTTCACCCAACGTTCCAATTCCCCCAACAGTACTTTAATGAATAATTTGCTTTCTATGTCAAGGAGAGCGATCGGTTTGTTCCTACCTACCGATCGCCCCCTTAAACAATGTAAATCTTGTTTTCTTTGTTTACTTAGACTTTGTGCTTTACCGTGCTGACACACCCTTGAAGGCGTGTATAAGAACAAGAGCACCACAGCAAGTACCCTCAAGTACCGCTTGGCCCTTAGCTGCGGATTAGCGGGCCACGGTACATGGTACATAACATGGGGGAGATCAATTAGCGAGTCTGCTAATTACATCTGTTGCAGGGAAAAGTAAAACTCTATTTTTTCAAGGTTGTTTGATTTTAAAAAAAAACATTGAAATTTCAGGATAATTCTTTTAACATTGGTTGCAGTTGTTACTTTTACTTTTTTATCCCTCACATTCTGAAGCTGCTGTATACATTGCTAAATGCGAGCATATACCCTAAAATCAAACATGCCAGACATACAATCATGCGCAATAACGTCGGTGTCTAAACTTGATACAGTGTCGGCGAAAACAAAACGGACGTCCCCCATAAATCAATAACGCTTACGCCCATTTCACGAACACCGACAAATTCAAAGGACATTCGAGCGTTCTGTGCGAAGTCGAAGCTCTCTAACGATTTGGTCGATGACGGGCAAAACTATGCTGAAGTTGTTTCACTCATGGTCAAGCCTCATGCCCAACTAAGCATACGAAAAACAGAGCTTCCTAAATCTGCAACTGAAACCGCAATGGATGAAATCATTAGTGGCGATGACCTACAACCTACGGTACAAACTGAGGCAGAAATAGGACCTTGACATGCAAACCAAATCATGTCAGATAACACACTACTGCATTCAGTACGTTCTCCAGCACATACATCAAAGCTAAACTCATTGCCAGTATGCATAGAAGAAATGAGAGAAAGTGATGAGGACTTTTCAAATGTGTCAATTCATGCTAGCATTGGACATATGACGACTTCGTCTATTACGAAATCTCCCGATTATAATGCCCGATGCTCCATGGATTCTAGCATTTCTGTTGCTGCTTCCTATTTGCAGCCGACCCCAAGACAACGTCAAGTTCCCATGAAGCATGTGGCAGATCAACCGCATGCGGATCTAATTGAAATCACGCTCATGGTGCTAAATACAACAATGAAAAGCTTATATCAGCTTTTTGAATCACTGGAGGCACAACTTAACACTCAAGCAATCCAAATACAAACAATTGCAGAGTGGATGAAAAATCCTTGTTTACCTAACCCAGGAAATCCATCCTCTGACTACATGCAACCAAGAAATGCTGATACTCACCTGGTACAAAATGATGTGGCAGGCGCATCTGGTTCTGTGCTGCCGTCGTTCACACAGATAATTTACCCAGTTGAATGTGGCAAAGTCGTATCCACCATTTTGGATTCATCATGGATCAGTCTAGACAACCAACTAATTGACTTACGATCACCATCTAACAAAAAAAGTATGATGTTTTTCAGCAGCGTTTGCACACCAAAGGACGTCCAAGACATTTACCTGCAAAATCACATCAAACTGCTTCAAAGTCAAAGAGACCTGTGAAGGCCAAAATTCGACCAACATCAACTGATTCCACGCACTTGCTTCCAAAAAGTATTCAGGACACTTCTAATGCTCTTGCAGCTCTATTGGAGCACGTGCTTGTGGAAGGATCTCAAAATACATCAGTACAATGTGGTGAACGGTCGACAAATGCGCTACCACCAGCACATTCACCTTTAGATCAACTGGTTGCATTATCAAAGAAAGCAGTAGCTGTGCAATTTAATGTCTCGAAGAGTACTGTTGCATCGCCTAAGACAGCGACTCCTCAGTTGGCAGCTTTGACCACAAAAGCACAAATACCATAAAGTCTAGAGGAGCGAATGGATCTTATAAAATCAACGATGGATCCAGATCTACTCCAGCGTCTAAATGAGGCAACTGTCTACAATTTTACCTTCGACCTTTGTAAAAGAACAAGTTAACTTGCAAGAGAAATAGTCCATTATGAATCCACTGCAATGCAAGATCAGCATACATTACCCAACCCAATCCTAAACAACAGCTCATCATCTCGACAAGTTGTCTCTCTGAGCATACTGACAAAATGGGTAATTTCAACATAATGGCTACCGCTGATAAACAAATGTATGGCAATGCAAGTGCAGATGGAAATGAGAACATTTAAGATTGAACACAAGAAAAACAATCTTAGAAATTTCCATACACTAATACTTAAATGCCGTGATGCCCCATATGAAAAGTATGGTTTTTGCAGAAGTAGTGTACTGAATATTTTCAACGAAATACAACAATTAGAAGATAAATCGTCTGCTGATATTGAACAAGTCGAATTCCTATGTGACAATAATTTATCAATTGTCCGATTATGGATTACATCAATACTTGTTCTGAATACTCTTTGGAAGGCAAAAATCAAATTGTTCGAGATGGGTTTTCTATTGGCCCAAGATCCAGAACGATTAGCCCAACAGCCAAAGAATATATCTGCTTCGAGCAGTCAGCTACAACCAAAGCAGAAGATTCAGCGAGTGTCAGTGTGCTTTTTGTGAACATCATCAAAACACATAACCACTACTTGGAGTCCACAGCAAAACCATCTCCTTACTTAGCTGGAATTCCAGAGGGAGTCAGCATTTGCAATCATCAGCAAATCAATATCTTAATGAGTTTGAAATAGTCGCCCTTCAGGAAACCTGGTTGACCATACCACCGATTTGGGATGGCCATGAGATCTCCCTGCTACCTGCAATTCCAGCCCTTAACGGTCGAGCAATGGCGGGCCTTTTGGTTGCAGTCAAACGTAGTGCTGGATTTACACTGCAGCCGTGGATGTCACCAAATAATTTTTTGCAATTGGTTAAAATTTCAAATGGAAATTATGAGATGGCATTAATTAATTCCTACAAACATCCAGTGGCCATCTCTGATGAGGCATTTTATAAGGATTTGTCTACCATTTTTGAAACCATTGCTAAGACGAATAATATTCTGGCAACTATAGTAGTAGGTGACTTTAATCTGAATAGTTTTCACTGTGATAAAAAAAATGACCCTCAATGTTTTGCAAAGTTGTTACATTTTATGGAAGAAGGGTGCCTGCAAATAGCCAATGGATCATTGCCAGGTGACATTCCAGCTCTGCCTACATGGGAAAGAGGAAAGTCTAAAAGTATCATTGATTACATTTTCCTCTCGGAACAGCTACTCATTAGGGCTAAAAAATTTGAAATAGTTAAACCACTAGTGACCATCATATGCTCACCCTGTGGGGTGAAGATTCTGTCGCACAATGCCAAAAATGAATGACAGCTAATCTATTAATCAACAATGCCAAAAATCGTTTCAGGTGGACGCCTGACAAATTAGAAAAGCTAAATATTGCCATACAAAGATGTCAGTCAGAATCTTATACTGCCTCTTATGTGCACCTTGGAGCCTTTCAAATCTAAAGGGGTAATCCATATACAAGACTTCTATATAAAGATTCATCGACACACCTATGCCACTCATGTCCAACAAATAAAGACATGCTATAGAAAGTTATTAAGATTGGCTTGTAAATTGTTGCGCGAACAAAGAAAGCCAGCTGTCCAATCTATTAAATGCAAATACAGAAATTGGATACAGACTTATAAGGCTGTCTTGTTCCAAAAGGTTAGTGAGACGTTTATGGCCGCAATTGCTTGAAAAAATGGCTCTCAAATATGGATACTCCTAAATGGAAGAACATCGCATAATCAGGTGGACACACAGTTGAATGGAGTCTCTGAATCTGATTGGGTATCATATTTTTCGGCTCTCTATTCAGATGTAAAATTTGAAAACTACAACTATGCAATCTACATCAACTTGGAAGTTAGAATGTTCTGCAACAATCATTGAAGACTTTATCATCAAATCCTCGAGTTTGCGTGCAGCAGGCCCTGATGGTCTCCCAAACTTCATGCTAAAGGAGCACCCGAAGAGACGGGCAATCATTTTGAACAACATCTTTCAACATATTCTTCGGACTCGCAAGATCCCACAATCCTGGCTTACATCTCTTATCATCCGCATCTTTCAAAAAGATGATCAAGGAGTGCCGTCTAATTATCGACCTATAGCACTCCTCGACACCCCTGGAAAAATGTTCTCATGCTTAGTTTTGCATGATTTCACTCTATGGTTGGATGAGGCAAAGCAACAGGATCCTAACCAAACCGGTTTCGTCGCAGGAATGGGAACGGCAATTTGTCTATTTTCATTGAATGCATTGAAAAAACATGCACAGCACTCTAAATCTCCAATATATTTTGCATTCATCGATATGAAATCTGCATTCGACTCAGTATCAAGAGTCATCTTAATGGACAAACGTATTGGAGCACATTGTCCACTAAGCCTGGTGGACATCATCTATCAATTGCATTCCTTTACATCAGTCCAGATTAGACTATCAATGGCTGGCCTATTGTCATCAGTGATATGCACTGTAAGAGGGCTGAAGTAAGGTTGTGTACTTGCTTCGGCCCTCTTTAATTTCTTCATCCATAATGTGAGATTTTCTTTCATGAATATTGACACTGATTCCCCTAAATTGGCCGAAGTCATGATAAAAGCCCTCTGGTACGCCGATGACCTTGTGTTGATTTCTAAGACCCCAATGGGGCTCCCGAGACTAATAACTGCGCTTACGCAATACTTTGATGACAATGAGCTTATTATGAACTTAAGTCTCAGATTGTGATGTATGCATCCAAATGTTCAACGCGCAATAGAATGGAATGGAAGGTCAAACAAGTGAATCTGGACATTGTCCCAGTGTACATCTATTTAGGTTTAGCCATTGATGGTAGTCCTTCTGCTCATTCACAGATGACTATCATGGAAAATAAGCTGACGCCTGCTATATCTCAGACCAAATTGATTTTACACAAATTTGGCAAATTCTCTATCTGGCCAGCTGTCGTCTACTGGAATCAAAGAATTATTCCTACACTCTTATATGGTTTGTCATTCACTACTATCATCAAAAATGACCTTCTCAATAAACTTGAAGCTAAATATTGGAGACAAATCCTAAATGTCCCTCAATCCATCCCGGAACCATGGATAAGATATGAACCAGGTCTTACATCATTACAAGCTAAATATCAGTGGCAAGTGTGCGCCTTATTTTGTAAACATGTGACATATTCCAAGTTTGATTCATTATTAACAATTCTTGCTGTCTATATGTTTACAACTACTCAAAGATGTGTGAAAGAATGGATTAACAATGTCTTTGAAATAATGGTTATTGCTGACGTAACTTTAGATGTTTTGATTAATGACCCGAATAGAGCTAAAAAAAAAATCTTCTGGCAGGATTGGATTAATACTCGCTCCAAATGTTTAACCTATAAACATTTCCATCAGCATCTTTTTGGCGACAAGAAATTGGTCACTGTGGAACCATACCTGCTCAAGGCCCCTAACCCGCAGATACGATCTGCAATTCTAAGAGTTTGATTGAACTTATGGCCTACCCGTGACCTCATGGCTCAGCGACAGTTAATTGGCCCAGAGGAAAACTATTGTAGATTTTGTGCCAATTTTACAACTAAAGAAACTCTTGAACATTTGGTTATAGACTGTATAGTGTTGTCTGATGTAAGGGGGAAATGCTTTGTTAATTACATGACTAAAATTGCAAGTGTTCCATCTGAATATAGATGGGCCATGATAGTAACAACTCCCGATATGAGCGTACGCATTACAACAATTAACTTTCTTAATGTCTTGCACCTATTTGCTGAGAATAATATTGATAACCCTTGAACATTGCGGTTAATTAATTTATGATTATCGTTGTTGATAAATTCATGTGAGAAATGATCTGTTTTTACTTTTGTACAAGATTACAAGTGCTCTTGATTGTTCCTTTGTCAATTGTTTGATTTAAGTTTTTATGTTACTGGCACATATATAAATTGTAAAGTTGAGTAATCAGCTAAATCAATAAAAAAAAAAAAAACTATGTTATTATTATTGCGGTCTTCCATGAGGGAGGGAATTCCTTTCTTGCTGTAATCTCCCCAAAGAGCCAGCGCAAACGTTTTTCCCATAAAGGGGGGTTGTTCTAGTATGTGAGACCATTTAGCCCTGCTGCTTTTGAAGTTGAGCTGTTCCCAATTAATTCTATTAGTCTGTTCATTGAAGGGAAGGCTCCAAACCACTTCCTTGCTGTACTGAAGGATGGATTTTCGAGGATTCCCAAAAACCTCAGATATATACTTAATCCAGCCTTTCTCCGAGACTAGATTGCATAGTGATTTTTTTTTAACTTTCCTTCTAGTTGATTTATAACTGACCAGAACTCTCTTGAATTTCAATTCCCAATCATTTTCAGCATTTGTTCCCCATCTTGTTGTAGTCTCAGCATCTTTCTCGCCACTGACTAGGACTTATTGTTCTGTAATAAAGATCTAGATTTACTTCTACGAGCCACCTCATTCATAGACTCTTTTTCAACTTCCATCAGCTTTGGTTAAAAAATGTTTTCCTCAGCATAGTTTCCTCATCAAATGCGTGGCAATGTATCAGTCTGCCCCCCCACCTTACTTTTGTTTGGGGAACAGACTGTCCAAACAAATTTGGTGAAGCACTCGGGCTGACAGTTCTCGAATTGAGTGCTCTCTGGCATCTTCCCAAGGAAATCGTTGAGCTCCCTCCCACCCCTTTTTTATTTATGCAAACGTACTTTTCCTTTCCTACCAACAACAACCTGACTATATTTTTGTTGCTGTTCCAACAGTAATTCTGGGAAGCCCAATGCTAATTGTGAGGGATTACCCCCCACACTCCCCCCCCCCTGTTCGACATTCAATGTAAATTCCTGAGCAAACATTCCTGCTGTCATAAAAAAATAATCTAAGGTGGAGGTAGCCAAACCCTGATTACGAGTTGGTTTCACTGGAATGTCCCCCGGTAACATTTTTAGCCCCCATCCTGTAAGGAACTCCACCCATCCACGACCCCTATCCGACACTCTTCGTGCAGTCTGTTTCTTTATCTCTTTTAACAGTGGAGTACGTTGTGAATTTAAATCCCCCATCCCCAA
The DNA here is from genome assembly GCF_040938575.1 of Ambystoma mexicanum. Lineage (NCBI taxonomy): Eukaryota > Metazoa > Chordata > Amphibia > Caudata > Ambystomatidae > Ambystoma > Ambystoma mexicanum. Next base: position 492,093,540 of record NC_090938.1, on the reverse strand, counting down.
ATAATTTGGGTTCCTCTATGATTTTCCTTTCCCAATGTAGTTGCTAAGTTGGTGAAAAAAAACTTGCTGTATGGAGCACGCGGGGTTCCAGTAAATGTTGACAAAAATCATCTCGAGGCTTGCTCCTTGGCTTTATAAGATTACTTTGCAAGCTTAAATCCCCAGTTTGTTATCTGAGATCATTATGGCATCTTTAATTATGAAGTTTTTTAAAGCCAACATCATGCCTCCACTAGGCCTGTCCATTGCTTTTTGAAGTGCAGACTGGGAGAATATTGCGTACCCTTCTACATTAATCGAATTTACCAACCAAGTTTCCTTTAAGAATAGTACACACCTCTCCCCTTTCTGAACATGTACTCTTTCATTTTTTTGTTTGGTGGTAAAAGTATTTGGACCCTGCGTGTTCCAACAGATTACATTTAAATCCTGGATGGTTAAAGAGGCTTCTGGCCCACCCCTAATTTTTGGAAAACATATGTCAACATGTCTAGTAACATGGACAAACAATTTTCTTGTGAATGTTCTACGATAATCTCAGTTTTCTTTTGAGGTGTCTTGAGGTGTCTTGATGTTCGATCTGGGTCCCTCACCAAACCCTGCCTTGGAAACCCATTTCAGTGCTGCTGCTGGTGTCTTTACATGTCCCTCCTGTTGGGTGGTGTTAACTAGAAGGTCTTGTTTTGCCAGTTCCCTTGCAGCACCTAATATTGCCTCGAACCCTTCCCTTGATGCTAACCCAACTTCTGCCACCCATGGGTACTCATGATCCGGGAACCGCACAAACTCGATGTCTTTAGTATTAAAAAGGTACAAACTAGGCAGTTTTTTCAACATGGGCAGAATAACTCCCCTGTTCAAGGAATTGATTTGATTTTCATTCGATGTTAAAGGTAGCCATATTATTGGCATCGCAAATGCTGTGCTTCCTACACCTTTCCATTTTCCTTGCATCTCTGCTTGCGTCTGACACATCTGTATGTACTCCTGCGATTTAGGCTGATCATTCATTCTGGTAGATTTCCGTTCTCCATTGGAGTTCATGTCCACCATACTGTGCTTCCCTTCCCCCAATTTGACTTCTTAAATTGGGTTCATTATTTCTGACTTTCTTGGAATGCATTTAAGAAATATTGGTGCAATTCTCTGCTTTTCCCGCAGGGTTGACTCCTCCAATTATTGCCTTGTCGGCCTGTCTGGCCCAGATTTCTTTTTCTTCATTAGGAAAATTGGGGCGATCGGAATTGATCCCTTAATTGGAGGTTGACATAGTTTGAGATCTCCTTGGCTTCTTGAGTTTGGGTCAGACAGGGTTTTTCCGAACTCTTGTTGTTTTTCAATTTCTCCAATGATCTCATATTTCCAAGCTCACTCCTTTCTGTTTGGAGACCCCCACTCACTCTTATGATCTTGACTCCTGGCGTTTGAGCTGAAACATTAGACCTTTTTTTCTTCTACAATAATGCGTGACACTTGGGGCGTTAGTGGGTTCAAAGGGACCAAGTCCACGCTGTCTCCCGCAATATGACTTCGACAAGCCAAGCAAAAATAGTATGTCCTTACAACGCATCTTGCCGCAGCTTGCTCATTCAAAGAGTCACAGTTTGTGAGCAAGAAAGGAGTCCTAAAGCCAAATTCCTTTTAAAACCCTTATCACATTTCCCAACGGGATTTGATAAACAGCAATTTTAGACTTTAAAGTTAACTGGATCAAAGGGACTGGGTCCCAGCAGTCTCCCGTGGCCCAAATGTAACCCAGCAATAGAGCTGCTAAGCAAATCAAGTGATGTGTCCTTGTGACGCGGCGTGCCGTTACTTACCCAATTGAGAAGTCACGTTGCTTTCCAGATACAATCCTCTCGTGATATAAGAACTTCCCGCCTTACTTCTCCGATATTATCACAGGAATATCAGTAATAGCAGGAACTAACAAAGATACCAAAATAACAGCCACGGGCACACTCGCCGCAGCCCACGTCGGGTTGTGTCGGATCAATGTTCCTTCGTTCCTCACTCGCTCCTCTCCGGCACAGGATTGATTAGAGGAGAGGACCTACAACAAACATGTCCACAGTCATCAAACCGCTGGAACTGGAGACTGGCACTGGAACTAGAGACTGAGAAAGAGTTAACCAGCCGCTTTACAAAATGCTTTTATGAGACCTGAAGGAACTCACTGAATTCTGCCACAGTGGAGATTTGGAAGTGTTCCATAACGTGCTTAATGTACAGGCTAAAAAGGTTGCATTTTGGCAGGGACTGTATGGAGGCCAGAACAAGACTGGCTGTACTTGCACACAGCGAGAAAGTTGGTAGGAAACAAGTAAACACTGCAGGAACTTTTGTATGCTTTGGTACATTCGTTACAATATGGCGTTTACAAAAAGAAGCAAACAGTGGGTGACAAAGCCAATAGTTTAACAGATGGATTTTGAATATGTTAAAGATCTGGCATTGACCATGCTGGCCATGCATACGCATGGAATGGATCCCGATTTTGTTCCCAGGGCCCAGTCTATGCCACAGAACATTGCAAAAGAGTTTTGTCCTCCAAAACCTGAACTTGTTGAAAGGTTGACTTCAAGATTCAAATGATGTGTGGCTGTCTTAACCATTTATTTTACAAAGCAAGTTTCAAGTATTTGCCCAATGTTTGGAAACTGTTTTGATTGTACAATAAATGTAATAGTATATAACTTGCAATGCAATTGTTGAATCATTTATTTTAATGTAATTATTTTTAGTGATGTAATCTTACTAGGTCTGCATTATTAGTTCTATAAATGTCAATGTGATTATTTTACGTATGTGCCATTATTGCAAAATCATTGAAAAGTATTTTTTGATTATATTATTAGAAGCATATGCTTTTTTTTTCTCATTGTTAATTATGAGAAATAGAACATCGACTGAAAGTAATGCAATCACATACTTGAATATTTAAAATACAACTGATGCAAGATGTACTAATAAAATTGTTTGAATTTACCTTGCACACAGGACATTGATGGAACAATGACTATTAATTGTGTGACTGATAGTAATTAAGCATTGTGACCGGGCTCAAGTCGAAGGGACACAAGTGTATACAGAATAGCCCCACTTTTTCCAGTAGTCCACCTACTTTTTTCAGGGTGCACCTTACTTTGCTAATTTCAGTTGAAACAATGTTCAATTGATTTGTTAATGATTGGAAACTTTTTTTTTGGACACTTTTTTTTAGGGCGGAGGGACTTGACCATTGGATTAATGTCTGACCGTGCACAATGATGAGCAAATAGGCTGACTATGTATGGGTTTTAGCATGCAACAAAGATGCATTTAATTTTAAACTTTGACAAACATTACCTCTGTCGCATAGCATTAAGAAGAGTGATTCACAGTAGTCTTAATTTAAACATATGTTCAGAATGCAATCATGCATTACCTTGTTAGACCAAGTAAGTAGTAGTAGCGAGTTCCACAAGGAGTTTCATTGGCTTGCAAGTCGAGGATCAATATTTTGCTACAGCCACTTAAACTAATGACCCAGCTTTCATGATTTATACCTCTCTCATTTTCCCTCTTTTACATCCATCAAACCATATGGTGGTCTTCCTTTGCAACATATCCTTGATGCCCCTTCATGCTATGATTATTTACAATAAAATGTCATACCTCTTTTACCATTGTGCGCCATCCCATCACTCTTTACTGACTTCCCTTCCCTGGCACACAACCCCTTTCATTTGCCCACATCGCGCATTGAGTAATTGCTTATGAATCACCTCCTCCCATTGCCCTGGTTCACATGTACATGTCGGATCACATTTATTTGCCATTCATGTTATGGAAGACACCAGAAGTAGTTGTGGTCAGGCACTTGATGGTAATTGTAGCTATGGGGACGGCCCATGGACAAAACAGTGAAAGACATTATTGCGCAGACATATTGCCATTTCTTGTAAAGTGTCATAAATCACCAAAGTATCAACTGAAAAGGATACAGTAACCAAAAAAGGATACAATTTGGTAGGGCTTTTCTGGATCCTATCATCACACGACTTGATTGTAGGCAGGTCAAATTAGACCTTCCAAATGCTACAACTCTGACTGAATAAAACAGGCAGAGAGATGGATCACTGGAAAGGGCGTGGGAATTGTATAGGAAGTATGCCTAGAATAGATAGGTATCATAAGACACTGTCCCAAGTCAAATACTAAGAAACACAGAATTGGGATTAATTCAGACACTGACCTTAAGGCTAAACTGAAGAATTCCAGGACAGTTTCTTGAAGAGTCCCAAGAGTTGAACAAACGACAAAGGAAGGGAAGATTAGTAAGGGAGACTTATCCCGAACGGCACGAGGCTCTCGCTAGATACCGGGTTGGTGCACCACAGGATAGCGTCCAATGTACTGTGCACAATCACCTTCCAATAGTTCATGAAATACTTTCTTTCCCACGAAGAACAAAATAAGAGTCTCACCTGTTGACTGTCACAGGTACCAAAAGTTCGAAGTAGTTCAGAAAAACACGTGCATGATTGCACGCGACAGTATACACACAGCCAAGCCAGCCGCGCTTGTAGACAGTGTTTCCGCGTGAAGATTTAGACACGCGAACAGGATTCACGCAGCTCAGGACAGCCGCGCTTGCAGACAGCGTCCGCGAGGAGATTCGACACGCGAACTGGATTCATGCAGCACATGACAGCCGCGCTTGCAGACAGCGTCCTTGTGGAGATTTGGCACGCGAACAGGATTCACGCAGCTCAGGACAGCCGCGCTTGCAGACAGCGTCCGCGTGGAGAATTAGCACGCGAACAGGATTCACGCAGCTCAGGACAGCCGCGCTTGCAGACAGCGTCCGCGTGGAGAATTGGCACGCGAACAGGATTCACGCAGCTCAGGACAGCCGCGCTTGCAGACAGCGTCCGCGTGGATAATTGGCACGCGAACAGGATTCACGCAGCTCAGGACAGCCGCGCTTGCAGACAGCGTCCGCGTGGAGAATTGGCACGCGAACAGGATACACGCAGCTCAGGACAGCCGCGCTTGCAGACAGCTTCCGCGTGGAAATTTGGTACGCAAACTGGATACACGCAACCCAGGAATTAGCGTGTGGAGGAATGCAGGCTCAAATTAGGCCAAAGAAGTTTGCTGAAACGAATGCGAGAACGCAGGTCCGAAGTTCAGCTACAAACGTCAAAATTGATTTAATCAGAAGCAGTGAATGGAGTTTCCACGCTGCTTATGTACGCACTGCCGTGATACACGTGACGGACCTAAGTCACGTGAAAGTTAACGACGTGAAAAATGCAGGCGTCGTTTTCCGGGCAATGTATCGAACAACCTCCATTTTGAGTAAAAAGGTTTACTGGATCTATGGGCGTAACTCATCTTGTATGGAGAAGTTGTTCCTGGCCAGAGGTATGTCCGGCAGGCATGACATAAAGTTTGCTGCATATTTCAATTCATGGAAGCAGAGGTAACTGCGTGGGGTGTCATCCATGGCTATTGTGATGGAGAAGGGAGTAAGTCTGACCAATAATATGTATTTGTGTTGTGCACGAAGTGGAGGAACTTTCCTTAAAAAAAAATTAGTTTTCAGAAAGGGCCATGGAAAGGGCTAAAAATGATGACATCACAGATGAACACATTATCCAGCATTGGATCTTTCATGGATTCACATGCTGTGAATATTCCCTGTCGTCAGGCCGGGAAACCTCGGTCACTTTAATCTAGCGTTCTCCTACGAAAACTTCGACACGTTAGTGTCCCATCAACGTCCTTTTCGGGTGCTTTAGTCCCCACCAATAGGACATAGGGTATAAATAGCCCGCCTCATCGGCTTCCCTTCAGATTTCAACTGTCTTCAAACTGTTGGGATCACCTCGTGTTCTTCGTGTTTTTGCACGTGCGTTTTGGTAATCGAGAGCTACGATGTCTTCAGGGGCTCAGAAGAAGTCTCTTTTTCGAGCCTTTGCTACTTGTGGCTTGAAGAAGGTGCATGAAGGTGACGGCCATATGGATTGCCTTTACTGCCTTTACCCCCATCACTCGGCAGACACTTGAGATTTGTCAAGGGTTCTCGCAGAAGACTCTTAAGGACTGCAATCAGCGGCTTATCTGTTGGCTCAATGAGGGCACGTACCCGGCTTCTGAGGTGGGGTCAGTCCGGAGTCTGTCCTCTCAGCGGGCTGTGAAGTCTGCAGAACATCGCCATGCGGTGTCGGCCGAGCCTCCGGCCAAGATACATCGCCCTGCTTTGCCAGCGTCATAGGTGGGGAAGAGCAGTAAATCTTCTTGAAGTAAGCAGCTGTCGAAGGGTACATCTTCGTCCAAGCATGGTCGATTGGACCGTTCCCGTGGGTCTGGTAGTAGGCCCGAGAATTCAACGGCACAGGAGAAGGGCTTGTCCAAGCAGAAGGAATCGTCATCAAAGCGCTTGTCTTCCGGGCACCATCACAGGTCGTCCTCCAGCCGGGAGTCTTCTAAACACTGGTCCAATTCTACCAAGAAAGCCGGTTCTTCGGTGAAGTCCACGCCGAGGGAGGCGGTGCCGTCGACGCCCTCATCGATGGTTGGACTGCAGGCTACAATTCCGTCGTCAATGGTGGTGTCGTCTCTGGTGATGACAGTGGTTGACAGTGGACCAATTGTCATGGCCATTGGACAAGGGTCCAGGCCTTCCTCACCCCCGAGGTCCAGATGGACCCAGTCCTGGCATCTCTGGCGCCAGGCTCATGGAAAATGTGATTTGCACACTCTGTGCCTAGGGCACGTGCATCAGGGCCCGGCGTGGCCATAGAACATCATTGGATGGCACGTGCAAGAGTCCCTGGGAGGGGCAAGGTGGAACCACAAGGCGGGCCAAAGGGAGGGGCTAGGGCCAGCCTATTTAAGGCCAACCCACCCACATGCCTCCGCTTCGCGTTATTCTGCTTTCAGCAGCGTAACGCTTACTGATGTCCTTACTTGTTCATCTCGTCGTGCATCCACCTGATTCCTGCTGCTCCATCACTGAAGACCACATTACCTAATTCCAGCTCAGCTACCCCATCGCTGAAGGCGCATCTTACCAGATTCCAGCCGCTCCATCGCTGTGCGTGCATCTTACCTGCATCTCATCGCTATCGGAGTCGGAGCCTTTCCTCACCTGATCCGGGTGTCCAGCAATGCGGGAGCTCCACTTCTTTTCTTCATATTCGCTGTGCCTTCATCCTGCAGCCGCGGAGCTGCTCCCGCGCATCCAGACTCCGCTCTACGCCACCAGTCCTCTCCTGCAAGGGAAAAAGAACACAACAGGTTAGAAGCCATATAAATAAAGAAGCCTTGGCCGCGCCATACCTGAGTCTAGAGTTCCATTATAAAGGCCAATTTACCAGCTAATTCGGGAGCTCCATCATCCCCAGGGAATCCCCGGACTCGCTCCATGACTCCGATCTACCATCTTCACACCTATTGGGAAGAGATAAGACATAGCAAGAATTACTATTAATAATCAAGGCAAAAGACATTATAATATAATGAACATTAATCAAAACTAAAAGACTTACCTTCTAAGTGGATTGGTCGCAGCCTGTCTGGATCACCACTTCCACGGTCTAGTGAAGCAACTAGGTCCACTGTAGGCACCCCTGCTACAAGAAGCAGGACGGAGAGCTCAACGTTACAAAACCACAGGTGTGCTTGCATGGGAAAAAAATTGGCGCACTTCATTTTGGCATGAGAGGGTCAAGGGAATTCACACCACCACCACACCAATCTCATTGTCTCATCTTCACTCAGGGGCAATACCATCGTCCATAACAGCAGGCTCAGCAGCAGCTGGCCGAGAGAGTCTATACAGGGGAGCCAAGTCGAGGGAGGGCTCCAAACGTGCCCCAACGCCCCCGCAGAGACCAGGTGAGCGTAACACCGATGCTGTTCTCGTCCACGCGAGTGGAAACGGAATGATTGTTGTTGACGAGTGGGCCGTGGCAGGCTTCAGCCTTTGATTCGCTTCTTCCGGACAACATTTTGCATCAAGATCAGCAATGTTTTCACTGTCATCAGAGGTTGACGACGACCAGGATCCGGTGCTGGGCCCGTCGGCTTTGGGCCTACAAAGTGTGGGCCCTTCGACTTCCAGTGGAATGGGTGCTGGTCCAACAAGTTATCCGCTGGTTAACCCACAGTCTCTTTTGTCCCTCTAAGGACTGTCCACGCTGCCGTCGTTCTTGGCTCAGCTGGATGCGAGGTTGTCTCCTCCGAATGTGAACCCGGCGGTGCCGGTGGTCGAGGTTCCTGGTGCACCTCCGAGGAAGTCTCCTCCGGCACGGTTGCCAGTGCCGTTGCCAGTGAGGGAAGATCGTCCACTGTTGTATCAAGAAGAAAGTGAGCTACCTGAGTCTGAGCCAGAGAGTGTTCCACGGGACATCGTTTTGCTTTGCCAGCATCGGAGGAGGGGAAGAGCAGTAAGTGTTTGTTGAGCAAGCAGCTGTCGAAGGGTACGAGTACCTCTTCATCCAAGCATGGTCGGTCGGACCATTCCCGGGGGTCTGGTAGTAGGCCTGAGAAATCGACTGCGCAGGAGAAAGGCTTGGCCAAGCGAAAGGAATAGTCATCGAAGCGCTCGTCATCCGGGGACCATCACAGGTCATCATCCAGCCAGGAGTCTTCCAAACACCGGTCCAGTGTTTCCAATAAAACCGGGTCTCTGGTGAAGTCAACGCTGAGGGAAGCGGTTCTGGCGACGACCTCATCGACAGTGGATCCGTCGTCAACGGTTGGGCAGAAATCTATTGTTTCGTCTTCGCCGACGAGAGACTACGCATGAGATATGGACGTGGAGGTGGAACAGCCTCGGAGTCTGGAGCAACCATCTCCACCAGATGATAATTGGGGCGTTCCCCGCCATGATGTGTAAGGCATGTGTGGAGTTTGGATTAGCACCAGAAGAGGAGCGGAAAGATTGCTTCTTGTTCGATCATAAGGGCAAGAGAAGGAAGGCTGTCTTCTCCATGCCTATTCTTGACCATGTGTGGCAGGAGTGCTTGCGCACAATGTGCCATCCATTTTCGGAGCCAGCTGTTAAAGGTCGATTTGAGAAGAAGTTCAAGGCCCCAAAGTCTAAAATGCTTGGTGTCACAGCCAACGCCTGAGTCAGTGGTGTCGGCGGTGGCCAGCCGGAAGGCCAGAAGTCACCACAAGTGTGTTACTCCTCTGGACAAAGAGGCCAGGAGGCAGGACTCCTTCAGGGAGGTTTTGTCGGTTGGGGTGACGATGGTCAAGGAGGCAAATTCCTTGGCGATCATGGCACGTTATGATCGCAAAATGTGGCATAGGCTGGCTTCTATTCTGGAACATCTGCCGGAGCAGCACCGCAAGAACGCCATGCTGTTTGTGCGTCACTGTGAAGAGGCCTCCAACCACAGCATAAATATTGCAGTGGACCTGGCAGAGTCTGGGTTTAAGCAGATTAACAATGGGGTGGTGATTAGACGACAAGCCTGGCTAAAATGCACTGACTTTCGGCCGGAAGTACAATACAAAGTCATCGACATGCCTTGTGAGGGAGAGCACTTGTTTGGTGAAAATATTGATGAAGCCCTGAAAGGGATGAAGGAGGACATGAAAACAGCTAAGGCCTTACAGAGTGACGCTCTTTTCGCTCCTTTTGGCCGTTCCAGGGTGCTTCCGGTAATGCCCGGTTTGCTTCCACCAGGGACCGGGGTTACAGTCGGCCCAGTTATTCCTCGCAAGGATATCGACGGTCGGCCCAGTCGGCGCAGAAGAGTTGGGACTTCCAGGCTCAGCAGAAGAGGGGTTTGCAGTCCTTCGCTTCTAAAGGGAGGAAAGCTAAGCCGCAACAATGACCGCCTTCAGGCCAATCTACTGGGGGGCAGGGTGGCTATGCACGTGGACGAGTGGAGAAAACATCGGATCGTTGGGTGTAGGACACAGTGTGTCTAGGCCACTCGTTAGAATTCAAGTGTCCCCCGGTTCCCATTCCACCGGTGTATGTCTTACAACCGCATCTTCAAATCTTGCGGCAGGAGGTGGTTCTTGTGCTTGAGAAAGGGGCTATAGAACCAGTGCCGGTAGCAGAGCGGGCCAAGCGGTTTATTCCTGCTGGTTCGTGGTGAAGAAGTCCAACAGCAAGTGGCAGCCCATTCTGGATCTTCGGGCGTTGATCAAGACTCTGCAACGCCTGAAGTTCAAGATGCTCACTCTTGAGGAGGTCATACGGTTGGTGCAGTCGGACGAATTTCTGGCATCATTGGACCTACAGGATGCATATTTTCACATTCGTATGCGTCGACAGCACTGCACATTTCTGCAGTTTGTAGTCTTCGAGGAACATTACCAGTTTCGGGTCCTCCCGTTTGGCTTGAAGTCGTCTCCCAGGACGTTCACAAAGTGTTTGGCACCACTCTGAGCGATCCTCCGACGGGAAGGTCATCATGTATACCCCTACCTGGACGACTGGTTGGTGAGGGGTTTGTCACCGGGGAGGGCGCAAGACAGTCTCAGGGCTACCATGTAGCTTTTGCAGTGACTGGGATTCGCCATCAACTTTGAAAAATCGTTTCTGGTGCCGTCCAATGAGTTGGTGTTTCTGGGGGCAGAGTTTCTCACCTGGCACAATCTGGTGAAGCCCTCCAGCGAGCGTGTCAAGAAGTTGCTGCAAAGGACAGGAAGGTGGAAGGAAGGCTCAAGTGTGTCGGTCAAAAGCTACATGTTGCTGCTGGGGGCCATGGCTTCGTGTATTCCGCTACTGCCAAACTGTCGTCTCTTCATGCGGCCGATGCAAGAGTTCCTCGCATACAGATGGGTGCAGAGTCGTGGATCTTGGTCCGACAAGTTGATAATCAACGGAAGTCTGATGCACGCTCTTCGCTGATGGACATGCACAGCCACGGCCAATCTGGTATGGGGCATACCGTTGCTGGAGCCAGAGTTCCAAATTACGATTGTGGCTGAAGCCTCTCAGACGGGACGGGGGGCTCATCTCGGCGATTTGCAGATGCAGGGCCTGTGGTCTCGGGAGGAATCTCTGTTCCACATCATTGTGCTCAAGTTGAGAGCAGTACACTGGGCCCTCAAGTCGTTTCTGTCGCACATATGCAGTTCGGTGGTGAGGGTGTTCGACAGAACATGTTTTATCTAAGGAAAAGGGGGCACACATTCCAGGGGCCTGTCGAAGGAGACGCAGGACGTTTGGCATTGGGCACTGGCTCACGAGATCAGCATTGTGGCCTAGCATCTGCCGGGAGTGTTGAATGTTCAGGCCGACGCGCTCAGCAGGGCCGCGGGCCAGCTGCACGAGTGGAAGCTGAAGGAGCAACAAGTTTCAATGATATTCCGGAAATGGGGGCATCCCCCGTTGGATCTTTTTGCAACCATCGAAAACGAGCAGTGCCGGGAGTTCGCCAGCAGAAGGGCTCATCCATACTTCGGCCAAGCGGATATCGGAGTTGCAGGCATTGGTCGTCGACCCTCCATACTTGAGATTCCTAAAGGATAAGGTTATTCTGGTCACAAACCTGCACTTTATCCCCAAAGTGCCAATGTCATTTCACAAACTGTCTTCTATTGTTTTGCCCTTGTTTTTTGCATCGGCATCCACGCCTGCAGAACGGGCCCTGCATTCTCTGGACGTTAAGACGGCGTTAAAGTTTTATCTGAATCAAACTCAGGACTTCAGGAAGTCAAAGTAGCCGTTTGTGGTTTATGGTCTGTCCAACAAGAGACAGGCTATCTCCAACCAGGGACTCTCACGTTGGGTGTCCTCTACTATTTCGTTGTTCCACTCTAAAGCTAGGAAGCCCTTGAGGAGGGATCCTAAGGCTCACTCGACGCGGTCCACGGCTTCGTCAGCGGCGTTGTGGCCTGGGATTCCGCTGGTGGACATTTGCCAGGCGACCTTCTGGGCGGTGCCGCATACCTTCACCCGGCATTACTGTCTAGGGCAGCAGCATGGTGATAATGTACAGGTGGGACGTGTGGTCCTGCAACGCCTGTTCCATAAAGGTAAGCTCCCCCCAGCTTCGGGGTGTTTATTTGAACTTTGTCACTTGATGGGTTTGTTGTCTCATATATGTGATTAAGTTTTGTTCATTGGTTTGCCTTTTACACTCTGCCATGCATGATTGGTACTGCTATGTAATCTATTCACAGCATGTAAATCCATAAAAGATCAAGTGCTGGAGAAGGGGGAGTAGTTTCTTACCTGTAGCTCCATTTCGAGGGGATTGGGTCCTCCGACGTATTCCATATCTATGACATGTAATCACCACAGCTGTGCTGCTTCGGAAACTTTTTTCTGCGTCCTGCGTCGATGACGTCGATGCACCGTCGTTGAGGACCTCCTCCGACGTCATCCGATGTGATAAGTAGGACGCACGACGCCCGTATCCTCAGTTCCGTTTTTTCCGCGAACGTGTTGCTTCGTGAATCTCGTTTAATGCCTCGACTCTTTGGAGTTCTGTTCTACTCGGTTCTTCGAACCTGTTCGTTTTTGTGAAAATCCTTTGTGTGAAGATGTCTTCTACTTCGTCTTCGACCCCGCGTCCGGGCTTCAAGAAGTGCGGGTAGTGTGGGTCCAAGATGTCGGTGACGGACTCGCACGACACCTGCCTCTGGTGCCTCGGGGAGGTCCACGACACGGATGACTGTATCGACTGCCAGTCGCTCACGTCCAAAGCCTTACACGAACGTAAGAAGAAGTTGTCGGTAGGTCGGGTGTCCAAGCCCCGGAAGACGAAGTCTGCGGGCCTTTCGACGGATGATTCGAGGGGTGACTCTCCGCGTCATCGTCGGAAGTCTCGTGGGTCTCCTTCTAGGAGTCGGTATCGCCACTCTTCAGCCTCTTCGAGGCATTCTCGGAAGCGCCGACACCGGTCGTCTTCCAGGTCCTCTTCGGAGGACTCTGCCCGGCACGTCGATTACCCCAACAGCCATGCGATGCCGGAGGAATGGGCTTCCTTCGGGAAGAAAATGCTGGCGATTCTTGAGTCGCAGGGTACTAAGCCGTCCGCGCCCCCGAGTGGGATCGGTTTTGAGAGGTCGAGAGACACCGCTCGCAAGAGTGGTTGGCTCGAGTCACGGGAGAGGTCCCGTTCGGACAAGGAGACTCGTTCTCGACGTACCCGTTCCAGGTCCCGGTCCTCGGCGCGTTCGAGACCGTGTGCACCTGTGAGGTCTTCGAGGATGACATCGACGTCTGAGGCGTCGAGGGCGTCGACAGGCTTTCTCGAGGCTCCGGCTCCGAGGAAGTCGTCAAAGCCGTCGACGCTCAGGTCGTCGAAGGACACGCTCGGGGCTCCGGCTTCGAGGGCTGTGTCGACGCCGCCGATGCTGGTGGCGCTGCATCTGACGTCGACGCCGATTTCCTCGACGCCGATGCCTGTTCTCTCGACGCCGGCGCCGATTCGCTCGACGCCATCGACGCCTTTCGTGTCGGAGGTACCCCGTGGCACGGGGGAACCCCCTAGGAAGGCTCTGGATAAGAGCAAGCACTCTCGGGTGCCTTCTTTTCGCCACCAGGAATATATTTCAGAGGCGGATGAGGATTCTGATGGCCTGGTTCCTAGTCAGGTTCCAGATGAAATTGTCTCGGGCCATAGTCAGTTTGACGATTTGAAGCAGTCACTGCATGATGCCAGTGGACTGGACACCTCTCCGGAGGTGGAGTTTTGTAGGCCTGAGCCTGGCTCTCATGCCGATTCCTCGTACTGGCGCCTTATGGCTAGGGTTTCTGAGTACTTGGGATAGTCTGCTCCCCCAGGGGAGTTTGTGCAGGATGATCTAACGGACATCCTTGATGTTGGTCCCCCAACTGACCCGGTACTGCCGTTCCATATGGCTTTACAGAGAAGGGTGGCGGCGGCTTGGACTGCTCCGGGGAGTCTCCTGGCAGTGGGCAGATCCTTGTCGCGAAAATACCGTCTAGCCAGTAGCGACCCCTGCTACTTGACCAGGCACCCCACTCCGGAGAGTTTGGTGGTGCAGGCGGCCACGGCCCCGGCAAAGCAGGCGTCGTACCCTACCATCCCTCCTGATAGGGACGACAAACGTTTTGATGGCTGGGCGAAGAAAGTGTTTTCTTCAAGTGGTATGGCGCTTTAGGCGGCCAACTCCATTTGTGCCTTGTCTCGTTTCACACACACTCTGTGGAACTGTGTTGCGTTAGCGGCTGAACGTATTCCCGAAGGGGACGAATGGGATGGTTTCCTTGCTATGGTCCAGGATGGTAAGGATGCCATGTGTGAGTCCGTTCAGTCGGGTTTGGACATGGCTGAATGTGTCAGCAGGTCCATGGCAGTGAGCACCGTGATACGCAGGTTTGCGTGGTTGCGGAAGTCGGGGTTTGCTCCTGATGTGCAGTCTCGGCTCCTCAACATGCCCTTTGACGGTGAACACCTTTTTGGCAGCAAGGCTGACGAGAGCCTTGAGAGGTTGCAGACCTCAAAAGCTGCAGCGAAGTCGTTGGGCGCTGCAGTTCGCCAACCTCCGCCTTTTCGTCCTAGGGGACAGCAGTGTTGGGGTGGTTCCTTTCGCTATTACTCGTCCTTCAGTAAAGCGAGAGGAACTGGCAGTCAAAGAGGCCAACGCAGGGGTACCAGAGGTGGTTGACAGGGTACCCGTGGTGCCAAGGCCGCTCGGGCAGTTGCCTCTTTGCCCTCAGGTAACTCCGCAGCCGCTCCCACTCAGTTATGAGGCCATGTCCCATGGTTCGCCGGTTGGGGGAAGGCTGGCGCAGCATCTTGTAGAGTGGCAAGCCATTACTTCAGATGTGTGGGTTCTGGAGATCATAACCCACGACTACTGTCTTCCCTTTCGGCACAGGCTTCGCGACAATCCACCAGGGAACCTCTCTTTGCAGAGTCCGGATCCGCTCCTTGCGCAGGAAATTCAAGCCCTGCTGGAGAAAGGCACCATAGAACTGGTGCCTGTAGCGGAGAGGAACAAGGGATGGTATTCCCCTTATTTTTTGATTTCTAAGAAAGACGGGGGATTGAGACCCATCATGGACTTGCGCGGTTTGAACAAACTCCTCAGGAAGGACAAGTTCAAGATGGTTACTCTCTCTCAAGTCCTCCAGGCCCTTCAGCTTCAGGACTGGTTGGTGTCACTCGACCTCAAGGATGCTTACTTCCATGTGCCGATCCATCCCAAGTACCTGAGGTTCGCGGTTGGCGACTCGCACTTTCAGTTTCGGATCCTGCCGTTCGGATGGACCTCCGCCCCGAGGGTTTTCACCAAGCTCATGGTGGTGGTGGCAGCTCATCTCAGGCAAGGGGGGATTCACGTCTACCCCTACCTGGACGATTGGTTGATCAGGGGGAGCTCTCCCGAGCAAGTCCTGGATCATCTGTCCGTCACCTGCCACTCCCTTCACAGGCTGGGCTTCTCCCTCAATTTAAAGAAGTCCCATTTGACGCCAACACAGCGGCTCCAGTACATCGGAGCAGTGCTCGACACTTCCCTGCGGCAGTGTTTTCCTCCCCAGGTGAGGGCTCTTCACATTCAGCAGATCGTGCACAAGTTTCGGCATGCCCAGACGCTCCCAGCGTTCCAGTTCTTGAGGTTGCTCGGCCTCATGGCATCCTGCATTCTTCTGGTGCCAGAGGCTCGCCTGCGGATGAGATCTTTGCAGTGGGCACTCAAGACGCAATGGTCGCAGTCCTCCGGCAGGATGTCGGACCCGGTTCAGGTGCCGCCCTCGGTCGCCCGGGACCTTCTGTGGTGGGCCGTCGAAGGCAACTTGATGAAGGGGGCTCCATTTTGGCTTCCCTGGCCAGAGGTGACGATCGTGACGGATGCATCCCTCACGGGATGGGGAGCTCATGCCAACGGGCTGACAGTCAGCGGTCGTTGGTCTCCGTCGGAGTCCAGACTCCATATCAATCTGTTGGAGCTGAGGGCCGTCAGGCTAGCCCTGAAGGCTTTTCTGCCGACTGTGCGAGGAAAGAGTGTCCTGATCCTGACGGACAACACAGTGGCCATGCACTACCTCAACAAAAAGGGGGGGCAGGGTCACTTCCTCTGTGCAGGGAGGCGATGCAGCTCGAGTTCTGGGCCATCCAGCAGGAAGTTTCGATCTCGGCAGTTCATCTGGCCGGAGACAAAAACGTGACGGCGGACGCTCTGAGCAGGCAGAGCGCGATCTCTCACGAGTGGGAGTTGGCTCAGGAGATTCTCCTTGAGATCGTCCCCCTTTGGGGGACCCCTCAAGTGGATCTCTTCGCCTTCAGTGTCAACCGGAAGTGCGAAAGGTTTTGCTCGTGGGAATTTCCTCCAAAAGGAGCCTTAGGAGACGCATTTGTGGTGGAGTGGTCATTCCCGCTGCTGTACGCGTTTCCTCCAGTCCCCGTCATCCCGCAAGTGCTGTGGAGGTACGGAAGTTCGGTTCCCGGATGATCCTCATTGCCCCAGCGTGGGCTCGGAGGACGTGGTACCCGGACCTTCTCGACTTGTCCATCTGCCCTCCACGTCGTCTTCCCTACCGAGACGATCTGCTCTCACGGGAGGGGGGTCAGGCTCTCCATCCAGAGGTCAGATCCCTCAACCTTCACGCTTGGCTTCTGAAAGGTTGAGGTATAAGGATTGGGACCTCCCTGAAGACGTGATGGAGGTGTTGCTTTCGGCCCGAAGGCCAGCAATAAAGTCTCTGTACCGTTGCTGTTGCTGTAAGTTCTGCGACTGGTGCAGAGTTCAGAATGTGGATCCTTTTGCATGTGACATCCCCATGGTTCTGTCCTTTTTACTTTCTTTGGCCCACAGGGGCTTGCAAGTGGGTACCATTAAAGGTTACCTGGCGGCGCTGTCCATCTTTAAGCGCTCGTCTGATGAGTGTTCTTACTTTAAAATCCCTTTAATTTCACAGTTTCTGAAAGGGCTCACTAATGTGTTCCCTCCGTCACCTTTCCTGGTGCCCGGTTGGGATTTAAACCTTGTTCTTAAGTTTCTTATGGGTGCTCCGTTTGAGCCTTTACATTCTTGCCCTTTGAGGCTGTTAACTCTGAAAACTGTGTTTTTAGTTGCTGTTACTTCCGCTCGCAGAGTGAGTGAGTTACGGGCACTTTCAGTTAAGCCACCCTTCACTGTATTTCACAAGGACAGGGTTGTCCTTAGAGTTCGTCCTTCTTTTCTTCCGAAGGTAGTGACGGAATTTCATTTGGCCCAGAAGGTTGTTCTTCCGGCATTCTATCCTCCTCCGCATCCTGGTAAGGATGAGGAGAGGCTCCGTAGGCTTGATCCTGGGAGAGCTTTAAGCTTTTATGTTTCACGCATGTCCCGGGTCAGAGTGGACAATCAACTCTTTATTGGTTACGCTGGAAAGCGTTTGGGGCAAGCTGTGACGAAACAGACTTTGTCTCGCTGGATTATTTTGGCCATCTCGGAGTGTTACCGCTTGGCGGGTAAGGACCCACCGGCTGGCTTGCGGGCCCATTCTACCAGGGGTATGGCTGCATCTACTGCCCTGCAGAGGGGTGTTCCTATTCGCAACATCTGTGATGCAGCCACCTGGGCTTCAGTACATACATTTGTACGTCACTATTCCCTCGATTCCATCCGAGGACAGGATCTGGCCTTTGGCAAGGCGGTCCTTTGCTCTGCTATTTGATTGGCTATTCTAAATTTTGATTCTAACTTCTTTCCCTCCTCCTTGCTCTGGTACTGCTTTGGGAGTCTGTCATAGATATGGAATACGTCGGAGGACCCAATCCCCTCGAAGAACAAGTTACTTTCTTACCTGGTAACGTTCTTTCGATGGGATGGTGCGACAACGTATTCCATATCGCTCCCGCCCTGCCTTCCCCGCTGCAGAATTTCTTTTGCGATTGCAGCTTACTTTCCGCAAGGCTTTGTGTCTGACTGGCAGTTGACTAATGTCACACGTTCTGGGGGAAAAAACTACAACTGAGGCTAGGGGCGTCGTGCGTCCTACTTATCACATCGGATGACGTCGGAGGAGGTCCTCGGCGACGGCGCATCAACGTCATCGACGCAGGACGCAGACGCCGAAAAAAGTTTCCGAAGCAGCACAGCTGTGGTGATTACATGTCATAGATATGGAATACGTCGTCGGACCATCCCATCGAAAGAACATTACCAGGTTAGAAAGTAACTTGTTCTTTTCCAGCGTTGGTATCTTTCATGGATTCACATGCGCATGCCGGCCGCCCATGTAGGCAAATCTGGTTCAGGTTCCCTCTACTTTGGAGGTTAAAATCTGAAGGGAAGCCGTGGGGGCAGGCTATTTAAACCTTACGTCCTATTGGTGGGGACTAAAACACCCAAAAAAGAAAATTGATGGGACACTAAAGTGTCAAAGATTTCTTTTCTTTTTTTTCTTTTTTTATAGTTAATTACGAACTTTTAAAAACGAGAGAATTTGAGAATACATTTCAAACGCAGACCTTAAACATCAATTAAAGGAAAACGGAAGGAAAAAAAAAAAGCAGAATAAGAACAATAAAAAGAAGCAAACAGAGTCAGCATATTAGAAACACCACACATAGGGGGTGGATCATTTGGCACAAAATAATAATCTGTACAACCAATACCATAATTAAGTTATGTAAATTAAGTCAAGTAACTCAATTGCACGAGTAACTCTACAAAGATAAGCTATATTCTTTCCAGTTATTCTGTCACCAAGTTATGCTCCGTGACAGGTGACTGTAACATTAACAGTTCTAATTTCTCAAGAAAGAATGTTAAGGCAATAACAAGTTTAAAGTCTGAGCCTTCAGAAAACACGTTCCACCAATCTTCCCCGTCTAGGTTCGGCCTCTTGTAAATTTCGAGACCCAAGAAAGCCGTTCTTAGACCTCTTAGATTTTCACAAAAGAGGACTAGATGTTTCAGCGTTTTTCTTTTTTTTGCAGAATCTGCAATCCTCCGAAGCCTCTTTAGCTTTACTTTGTATTCTTAGAATTGCTTTAGTTTTGTACAGGTTCATCCGAAATTTAAGATAATAGAATCTTCTTTTGAAGCATGGAAATGTTTGAAGGTATTTTGGCAAGGTGTTATAGGCCCGTTCTTCCGTCGCATTTTCTTCCATACACCTGTGTGTTGCTCTTTGGTCTTGATTTTCACACCAATATTGCTCCCACAGTTTTTTTTTTTTAACAGCATTCAGATTCTGAAAAAGTGTAGCTTTGTCAGTTTGGAGCTGGGTAAGGGTGTTCCTGCAAGATTTTTTCCACATTTGCAGTACAGATGCTTTAGTTGATCCATCATCACTTCTGAGAATTCTATATTGTGGTAAATCGTCTGCTCCCAAAACTTTCCTGTAGATTGACAGCATGTTCTACATCACCTTCGCATTGATTGAGGTCAATCCAAGCTCGTAACGAATGCAAGCCGTCGGTGTCCCCCTAGGCAATGATAGTACTTTTCCCCAAAATGTGTTCTCACACCAGGTCATGTCTCTGGCGGGCATCCGAACATAGCTTCTACACCAAAAATCAAGGCCGGAATGACCTTTAAGTTGTAAAATGCAATGACAGGTTTCAAGGTGAACTTCCCGTACTTTTTATTCAGTACGACTCCTTGTGCTGTTAGTGAGTTACATTTCCGACGAATTTTCATGATCATATTTGCGTCTTGTATACTGGAATTTATGGTTACACCGAGATATTGGATTTCCTTTGCAAGGAGTATAGATTGATTCTCCAATTTCCAGTTGAATTTTCGTTTGTTATTAGCTCCAACTAGGTTTTGCAATATCAGTATCTCAGATTTTGTTGAATTAATCTCAAGACCATTTGCATCAGTATACTCTTTGAGGGCTAATAATTTCCTCTGTAACCCAATCGGAGTGAGGTCCATGAGAACAATGTCATCAGCATTTAAGATGTAATCAATTTTAGTTCCATTCAGTTTTGGTGCGAAGGATCTAATTGTGTCGAACACCTTTCCGATGTCTGAGATAAAGGCATTAAACAAGGAGGCCCCAAGGGGACAACCCTGCTTGACACCTCGAGATGTCTCAATTTGATCCGTTAGAGATCCTTGTGAGTCTAGTCTGACTTTAATGGTGGTATCGGTATACAGTAGTTTAATTGCAGCAAGCAGACTCCGGGGGCATCCCCATTTGTTGAGTTTGGACCATAATAGCTCTCGGTCAATACCATCAAAAGCGTGCGCCAGGTCCACAAAGGCCATATAAACTTTTGATTTTGTTCGAATCGCCTCCATTTTCATTAGGTTGATGATCATGATGTTCAATCCGCAACCAACTCCTTTTGAGAAGCCAGTTTGGCGATGATTGGCTAGACCTGCGACCTTTATCCACTGTGTCAGTTTTGCTAATAGTTGGGTTGCAAAGATCTTTCCGACAAAGTCCATAAGGGCGATAGGTCTGTAGTTTTTTGGATCTGTTCTCACACCTTTCTTGAAAATGGGAATAATAATGGCGCTTTTCCACGAAGTAGGGATTCTTTTTTCTTCAATGATGTTTTTGAATAAGATGAAGCAAAACTCGGCCCAGGCCTCAGGATGTAATTTCAATGAATAATTTGTGAGGCCATCAGGGCCGGGGGCTCTGGATGAACTTAGCCGTTTAATGTTATCAAGAATATCCACCTTCTCAATAGTGATCTCCCATGCTTCCGATGGCTTTGGATCAGTATAGCTGCTATCTGTATTTTTGGTGAATAGGTTTGTAAAATGTTCACACCATGTCACTTCATTCACCATATTGATCTGAATAGCTTGTTGGGGTGTAGCCAAGTTGTTTATGGCATCCCAGAACATCCATCCGTTATTACTGCCAAGTATTTGGAGCATTTTTTCGGCATCATTCTGTATCATCATGTTCTTGTGTATTCGTAGCCAGTTTTTATATGTTTTCTGCAACTCTTTTTTGTCGGGCAGATAGTTCGAGTCTCGATATTTTTGCAGCCTTCTAATTTTTTGCTTCAGGTCACGTTTTTTAGCCACTACCTCTTGGTCGTGGAAATGTAACCTCTTAAAGTTGTTTAGTCTGTTGTTACAGGAGGTTACAGTAAAGGCCTGTAGCAAGGTTGGATATTCAATTTGATCCGTGTTTATTGATGGTTCTCTTGTTAATGCATTTGTCATTGAGGTAATATGATATTCATTTAATCTTAGCCGATTTCTGCCTGGAGTACTAGTGACTTCTTGACTCCATGTTTCTTGTGGATTCTTTTTTATGCATCGGAGCGTTATTCTTACCAAGTCGTGATCACTGTTTTGCATATTAATTACCATCAGTGATTCAGTGTCAGCGATTATATTTTCTGAGACATAGAAGTTATCGAGGATTGATTCCAAGTTGGTATTTCCCCATGTCGCCTTCAGAGGAATGTCACCATTCGTACAACCATTTAACATTTTCATACCTCTTACTTCCATCTCCTCTTCCCATGCTTGGATTAAGCGGACTTTTTTATGTTGAGACATCGACCAAAGTGGAGCTGTTTGTCCTTGCAGTTTTGGACTTTTCAAGCATTCCATGTTAAGGTCACCGCAAAGTATAATTCTTGCATTCTCATCATTTGACAGAGTAGAATCTAACAGGTCCCCTATCGCATCAAGGTACTCCCATTCGTCAGAGGCTTCGTGTTGCCAATATAAGTTTATTATATGGATTGTTTCCTTAGTCGCCCCATTCCAGTTTGTGGCAACGTTCACATATTGGATATAAAGGGTCACATTAATGCTCTTTAATATTCGAAGACCTAGATTCTGTTTTACAAGTGTTAAAAGCCCTGCCATTGGTCTTCCTTTAGGCTGTCTAATCGCTGGATTCCAAGCGATTTCATAACCTTCCACAACTGGTTCGTTCAAGAGCCACGATTCTTGCAGGCAAATAATATGTAGAGGTTCGAGACCTCCCAAACTGTTGTTAAACAGATGCACGAAGCCTCTTGTATTCCATGCTCCAACCTGTAAAGTCGTAGATATAGTTTCCTGTTGGCATTATTGATTGACTTTAGAATTTAGGGACTTTGCCACCCAATTCCAGCATGTTTCATCCGCTTTACGCTCAGACTTGTTCTCAATCGAGCTTTGTGAGTAATTTTCATTGTCGGTACAGTCAATTGTAATTTTAATTTGTTTTTTAAATTGACTTGTGTCCCCGTCTTCCCGGGACAAATCTGATCTTTCTTCAAGTTCCTTTGCGTTTAATTTAGTTTTCAAGGTTTGGAGAGGTTTGCTGATTCTTTGGTCTTTCGGTTCTTCGAATCTTTTTGAGATTTCGGTTTTAGTGATTTTGGATTTAGAATGAGGAAACTCCTCCCACGGCTCCGATACCACAAAACCCAGATCATCAAGATCCAATGAGTTTTCAATGATTATATCTCTAATTGCACGAGAATAAATGTGCAATAGCACACGGTCGGTAATGTCATCATGAATGAATTCGACCGCTTTGATGTCGTTAGTTGTTACAGAACAAAGCCGTGGAAGATGATTCAAGAGTTGGAGCACGTTGTATCTGTTTAGAATCAAGCCATCATTCGATGAGAACTTTTCTTTCCAAAAGGAAGCAGAAATTAGATGTTATGTCCTGCTTTTTTTTATCAACGCTTTTTGTTTATCAAACGGTGCTCGTTTTGTCCTTTCTCCAATCATCTTGAGCCTCTTCATAACGTGTTTGGTCCCGTTCTTTCGTTGATAATATCGATTTTATACTCGCTTCTTTTCCAGGACATAAATCTTGTGAATTTGTTTTTTCACTTTGTTGTTTAATCAGGGCACAGTCTGATTTCTCATTAAAATGTAAATTTTCCAGAGCCCATCTTTCATCTAGAGTCACACGCCTTTTTATTGTTTGTGTTGTGTCATCAGGAATCTGAAATTGAATCGAACGTTTTTTCTCTTTTTCCTGTGTCTCTTCAATTATACAGATTCTTGATGGTTTTATTTTATCTAGTGGTTTACTTTGATCTTCATTACTGGTAGGCGACCCTGTCAACAAATTTTGTTCACTTTCACTTTCTTGATTCAGAGCTAGGTCTTCATTTGATTCGTAAGTTGATAAATTGGCAAGTTCTTCTATCATTCGATTGTCGTCCTCCTCGTCACAATCATGTACCGAAGATTGGGTTTCTTCATTCGTCACCACTCCTATTAATTTTGTTATCTGGGTTCCCGGCTCAGGGACCTTATTCGTAGATGGTGATTTGTTTGAATCAGTTTGGATCGTCACATTCAATGATTTAATGTTTCTTAGAAAATTGTTCACATTTTTGTTGTTTGCTTTCCTTTTATTTGGCATGTTTTTTGATTTCTTGGTCTGTTTTATAGTAATTTTTTTGATCGCTCCTTCTTTGGTTGAGCTTTCTCTTCTGGTTTTATCAAAAATGGCAAATGTTTCATTTTTTTCAGTGTGTTCGAGCGTTTGTAGCTGATTGCTGTTATCAGTTTGCCGTTCCCGTTTGGTGCTCAACACTTAAGACAGTACCAGACACAATCGGTCGTGTCCACGATCGCTTCAAGATCAATGACGTTCTCCTCTGATAGCGTCAATATGGGATTTTCAAGGTTATTTGCCTTATTATTTACAGCCTCAACACATGGCAACTCAGTGTTAGCTGATGATGCAATGATTGATTCAATTTTGTGGGCTGTTTCTTCCACTCTTGAACTCGTTTGTGTTTTGTGGTTTTGTGGTCGTTGCTTAGTATTTCTTCTCTCCGCGTTACCCATTGTAACTCCATCCACAGCACGTAGCACACAATTTTCTTCATTTGTCGTTTGTTGATTTTTTAAAATCAATATGGCCTCTCTTGCTAGTTCAGCTAAGAGACGTTTATCATCGGCACTATTTTTTAATGGCTCTTTTATTTGATCGACAAAGGCATCATTGTTTCTGAGATTATTTGCTGTTTGATTTTTCATTAATTTCTGCTCCAGATCCATGTTTATTAATTTTACATTTACAGACCCCATAAGCGAGATTTGGTCTTTCAGACTCTCGTGCAGATGCTCATAAAGTTTTAACAATGGAGCGACTGTAATTGTCAGTGCAGAGATGATATTAGGTCTCAGCTGATTTATCACTTGTTCGACCAAATCATATCATTCAGTTTGTAGGCCACTTCTTTCATTTGCGCTGCCTATTCTTTTTTTCTTATAAGTTGGATGTCTCCGTTTGTAGGGGCCTCTTGTCGGCCTTTTGTACTCAGAGTCAGAAGAAGAGTCTTCGCTTGAATCAATTGAATCAGGTGGTGTGGAATTTGATTCAGAGTTTTCTTGTATTTTTTTGTTCATTGACTTCACTGTGTGTGGAGCATTGTTTCCTTTGAGTGCAATCACCAACCCTTGTTCGTTTCTGTGAACAAGGAATAGGTGCTGAACTTGACGTTACTCTTCTCCTCTTATTAGGGCGATAAATATTTTGTTGCAAACTTTGAGGATCCACTCTTTTGTACTCTAATTTATCACAACAAACTCCATTGATTTCTTTATGACTTAAGGAGGCTTTTGTACTTTCCACGTGACCATTTATTTGTTTTGAGTTGCTCGTGGATGGCGAAGGAGTCATCCTTGCATTGATAGTTTTAAGGTCTTCAAGTAACTTGTCTGCCAGGAATAACGAATTTCGCCTTTCTTGCCGTATTTTACTTTGGGGGTTATATTCTGGCAGCACAATCTCCTGAGAAAGTTGATCACTTGGCACTGTGAAAAGTTCAGGCTCAGGATTCCAGATATCTTGTGTTTGGTTTTCAATTAGTGAATTCCTCAGTGAGTCAATTGAATCATCAATTTTTGAGCAAGGTTCCGTGAGTCCAGTCACTAGTTTCGTTTTCTCTGGGTTTAGACAATTTTTCTGCAAGGATTGATTAACATTTTTGTTTTTTTCTGAATTTGGTAATTTCTTGTCTTTGTTATCTTTCTGGATAACTCTCCAAGCTAGAACTCTGAGTGAGGGAGGGGGGCCTCTGAGGGGCTTGGACAGCAGTTTATAAAAAACATTAATGTCATTGCTGGCAATCGCCCGGTCGTTCTGGCATTTGGGGCAGGATATGTGCACATTGTCGTTTGTGCAGTGATTGAGGTGTTTACGTTCCATATATGCCCAAAGGGGGGTTCATGAGAACCATCAGGCAGTACGTTCTGGCCCCGACAGCGCCCCCAACCACGGCTGGCATTTCCCACTCCTTGCCTTCGGACTTCCCGATAGGCGACAACACTGAGCAGCAGGCATCGCGAGGCGCGCCAGACGCGCACGCGCACCAGCATCGGCAGGGCTCCCCCAGTCCTCCCCCGCTCCGCCCGCAGCAGCCCGCCGACGGCGCCGAAGCCGTGACAGCAGGCGGAACAAGCGGAGGACCAGAAGCGCGCCGCGGATGGCGTCTCCAGTGGGGGACACGGCACTGATACGGTAAGACATGGAGGGGTTGGAACGAAGCTCAGGGGTGCTTTTTTATCCGTATTCAGAGGATCTGAAACGGACAAGTCGCGCCAAGCACCGCACCCGGTCTGAGAGCCAACATGACTCTTCGTACAGCCGGCATGCCGTTGTGATGCAGGGACATGAGCACTATCACAATCGCGGGCAATGTGGATATGAGTCAGGTTTTCAACATCAATAATGGTAGCCGCCCCATCCCCTCCCTCAGCACGTTCACATCCCGTTTGGTCCATGGAGTCCCTGGAATCCATTACGTTATGGTGTTGTTGAACTGATTGTATTACAGTCAGATTGAGCGGGAGCAGAATGGAGCCTCCACAACCTTGCTCTAGAGACAGGGGTTCGGAGGCTAATGCAGGGTGTTCTCTGCTTTGCCAAGTCCATTGCTGCAAACAGCACTGGACTCTCTCGAACACTCTTGAACACTCCCAAACACTCTGCGACGCTCCGCGTGGAAGTGAGGTTTTTAACAAAAATGCACCTCCTCCTTTCACGAGTAGAGGTAGTAGAGTTACTGCACCACAGTCCAGCAGAGGGTCAGCCACATAGAACACTCCCAAACACAAATCCATGAAAGATACCAACGCTGGAGAAATGGAGTTACAGGTAAGAAACTACTCCCTTCTCGTGGCCTTTCACAGGAAAATCTTTAAGGGGACAATATTGTTTATTATGTGCATAAAATATGACCAGTAATGATACTAGTATTAGATGTAATACCTCCTTCTGCACGTGCTACTGAACTGTGCACAAAAGTGCTACAATCTACCATAATTGTGTTATTCATTGTTATTAATGGGGGTGCTACCAAACTCTTTTTGGTAATGAACTTCCATGAGTTCAAGAATCTCATCAAAAAAGTGGAGCAGCAATCCTACAGAATGAAAGCAAGTAAAAACTCTTAGGATATGAAATTCAACTTCTTTTGCAAGTAGGAATCATGTAAGTGGCTGCAGATTGCAATAGACCAAATGATTATGGGCCACAGAGTTAGCCAGCGTCATCAACCAAATCATGTCATTTAAATGCACATTTTGCTGATGGTCACTATGAACATACTCCTGTGGCCTTTGCTAATTTTCATCTTACTGTGGAGGCCCACATGTGGAGGACACCCAGGGGCGCCTGCAACATTGCAGAAATCAAGATGATTGCTGGACTAGATTTACACAGAAGCCAGCAAGCCTTTCAAAACTCAGCTCATTCTAGGCATGCTGGAATTTTAGTGATTTAATATATAAGAAGAGTGTGTTGCAGTAGTCGATTTTTTTTAGAGCACTAGTGCTCTAGCTAGGGTGATGTACTACTGGGTGAGAGGAAAGGCTTGCATGCATTGATCAGCTTGTTTGTGTAAGCGGTAGATGATGCAGTGGTGTTCACTTGCTTTTTTAACGAGAGAGTAGAATCCAAGTATACCCCTAAAGTTTTAATTTCTTTGGCCACTTTGATTAGGTTTCCATCAATGATGATGGATGCGTATCGTGGGTCTAATTTGTTTAGTCGTCGTTGGGAGCAGTAGCTCGGTTTTCTCATCATTGAGACGTAAGCTGTGGTTTGCCATCCATGCCTAGATCTCCAGGTATAGGCCATTAATCAATTTAGAGTCCTCTTCGTAGCATCCTGATAGCGTGATGAGAACCTGGGTGTGTCATTAGGCCCAGACAGCCTTGTGGATAATGCAGAGGGATTTGAATTTAAGCCGTGCAGCAACCAGGAGCCAATGAAGACTTTTTAGGGCACTCTAGATGCGGTCCATGGGCTTAACACAGTTTGTCAGCATTATATTTTACTGCCACAAAATCATTGACCACGGGGCCTTGAGGATGTTTTTAAAGCAGCATTTGTGCTCTGTTTCTGATCCTGATTTTTCTCCTCTTCCCAATGCATAGTAATCTACAGGGACACCAAATGGCATACACTGCCCGATTGCCTGAGGCCCAGTAAGTTGTTGTCTTCCAGTTGTTTTTGGATTTGTAGATAGGCTAGTCTATCTAAGATCTTAAAGATATAGGGCACTGTGGTGATAGGCGTGTAGTTCAAGGGATTGTTGGGGTCTAAGTTCATTTTTTTCAATAGGGGCATAACCCAAGACTCTTTAAGGTTATTGGGTACTGAGTTCGTTTTGAAGGAGGAGTTGATTATGGCTGTTATGAAGGGGGTCAGGCGTTGGTGCCTTCCTGAATGATTGCAGCTGGGCATAAATCCAGTGACTAATCTAAAATTGCAATTTGTATTGTACATTGCATTCGACATAGATATACATTAGCATGCAAACCCCTTCCTTTCACTTCTAAAGCTCAGTCAAGGAGGGGGACAGAGGCAACTTTAGCTTACATTTCAAACGCTCCTTTCGATGTAATCTGAAAAGCAGTTACTTGGAGTTCAGTGCACACTATCACAAGGCCCAGTTGTGTAGTGACACAATCATGGGTAGACTTGCAGGTGGCACAGGTTTTACTTAAACTTTTATTTTCATCTGTTCTTTCAGCTGAAACACTACCATCTTCAGGTACTCAATGCTAGTTTATGGAAAGCATGTGAGTCTAAACAGATTCACAAGCCGCAGAAGGCTACTTACCCAGGAACTATCTTTCAGCAGTCATTTGTATCTGTTAAGAGTGAAATGTGCCCACCTGTCCTCCCCACAGGAGTGCTAAAGTGCACACCCTCACTGATACCTTTTCTCACTCAATTTCAGGAAAAGAAAACTATCTGAGGCTGTTGATGTGTGAAACATCATGGGTGCACATAAGGTAGAGCTAGTGTGACAGGAACACCCCTGTCAATGCCCTTTGTCCCAGATGGCCTTAATAATTAACAAAGTCCCAAATATTCAAGTATTTTATCAGACTGATAATTAGATAGTCAGATCTGCAGTGGCTTGTCCTGGATTTGGGCACACTTGCAGCTGTTTCTTGTCTCCTGTGTGCTCCCACCTCCCTCACCCAGGTGTCCCTAACCCCAAGCTAGTTTGGCTAGTGATTGGTAAACTCTACTAAGAATCTGACTAGCTGGGGGCGTCTAAAGCCCTCAGCATTTTCAGTCTCAATCCCTCTGGGAGTTTCTAGGGAGTGCTATAACTCTGCAAAGGTATTTCCCAAGTCTCAATAGGTATTTTAAAGGTTGAGTGTGCCAAAACAGATGACTTGCTATTTGCACTTGCTTCCACACTCACTCCTGTACCTGGTCTTCTAAGTCATTTTTCTCCCATCCTACTCCCTCCAGTCTTCACACGCTATGCCCCGTTCATCTTACTTTCCACCTCTTCCCCTCTTGTCCCCTCTCGCCCCCGACCAGACCAGAATCTGAGAAACTCTTATTTGTGACCACATTCTCATGTTTGTCCAATGGAATTAAAAAAGCTATTTTGAAGAACTGGAAGGTCTTCCAGACTAGCGATAAGATGATGCAACCTCCGATCTGTACCTTCAGGAGAAGTAGAAATCTCAAAGAAAAGTGCACTAGAACTGACATTCGTATTCCAATACAGAAAGAAAGAAGCCTCCCAGAATTGTGGGTTATGAATAGAATTGAAGGACATGCACCGCGTGGGAGATGTAAATGTTGCAATTCCACAAAGAAGTGATAAATGTGACCTGGGAATGGCTACCGCATGGCGTCAGCTGACATTTCACCAATTGCACCTCAGATATGGTTTTGTATGCCATTTGGTGTCCCTGCAGACTACTATGCAATGGGAAGAAGAGAAAAATCAGTATCAGAAATAGAGCACAAATGCTGCTTTATAAACATACTCACGGCCCCGTGGTCAATCATTTTGTGGCAGTAAAACATAATGCTGACAAACTGTGTTAAGCCCATGGACCACATCTAGAGTGCCCTAAAAAGTCTTCATTGGGAAGAGACCCAGTCACTGATAAAGAAAGGTTATTGAGAAAAGAGCAGGAGAACGTTTTTCTGACAGAGTTATATGAGAGGTTTAAATGACAACATTGAATGGTCATGGGTGAAGAGCTAAAGCACATCTTATAGCAACCGTATAAGTAACTAGAAACTTTGGGAATCTGTATTGAACATCTAAAGCAGGCTCTAGCTATTGGAACACAGGGTAGAGTAAAGGAGTGTTTATTATTATTTTATTTTTTTCAATTTTATTATTTTATAAACAACACTCCAAACATTACAAACAATGAGGACATCTGTGTTTAAGCTTCACAACATTACATTACAAAATACGCGTTTCGGTCCTCCCCACTCCCGCCCCTTTAACTCGAGCCCCTGCTTCCATGTCATCGTCCTGCTTATCTACAAGCATGTCTACTTCCATTATCTCTTCCGTATCATTATCACTATGGTCGGCCTGGGAGGGTCCTACCATCGGGCCACCAATTGTCTCCATGCTATAAGGGGTCCCACTGTCACGCCTCTTCGGAGACGTTGGTCTTTGTGGCATCGTTGGTTCCATGGACGACGAATTACGGCCATTTTTCCTTCCAAGATGGCCGCCGCAACGGACTGTGGGGGTCTAGACAATGCACAACCAAGCACCAAGGAAGCGCCACCCTCCTACTCGTGATTCAGTTGATCTGTCCCTGCTGACCGCACGGATGCGTTGCTACTCTTCACAGACAACGCTACGTAAGTTCGTATCTAGGAATACCTTTCCAATACGTCTTTCCTGCATCCAAAACTTCATAGCATCTAAATCTGTCCCTCGTTCTTTCCGGCTTTCAGACTCTGCATTTCTACTCGACTCCATTCCTCTCTCACACACACCTAATCATCGGCTCCGTCAAGGATTCCGGCGAGCAGACTGTTAGGGTTCATCGGTACGAAGGATAGACATAAACAGACACCCCCTGATTCAAACAGCAACCCTTAGTTGACACATTGCTTTCCCTTATTCAATATCTAGGGATCCCGAGTTCGGTCTACAGACCCGCTCGTTCAACACCTGCTATTGCCGTTGTACACCCAAGCTCCTCTCCCACAACTTGCCAGGTAAAGACCCCTTAATTTTACACTTCTTGCTCACTCTGTACTCTGTACTGTGCTAACGAATTTCCGTACTTCATCAGGTGATTACCAGAAGTCTCCTCTTCCAGCGTGACACACCTCCTAATCCTTTTTAAGGGTAACTTGAGAAATACTTACCTTAAATTTCTATCACTCACTTACCCTCATATACTTAACAAACTCTCTTCTTTCTCCGTCAAGACCGCTTTCCACCAGTCTTCACCTGAATCTTCGCTGCACAGACGACATCGATCCTGCAGTCGCTGACACAGGGTTTCCTTCACCAGAGGGTTTCCCTGAGACCTTTTCTCTCCTCTAGTTTTCTAGATGTAGGAAAAAGGGTTTAGGGAGGCTTTCGTACTCATCCCCCTGTTGATCCAGAGAGAGGGAGAGAATGGAGAGGAAGAGGAGTATCGGTGAGTCATTGAGGTAACCTGTCAGTTACCTAACTTGTTCTGAATCTGCAATTATTACAGTTAGCAACGCCCGATTATTTAAATCTGGGATTTCCCAGAGACTGAACGGTTATCTCAAAGTTCACGGTAGTTATCTTCACGAGAAACTATGGACCCAGCCCAACAACAACAGTTAGGTACAGCAATGCAATCTTTGACTGCTGAGGTGCAGGCTTTAAAGCAGGAGAATGCATTTCTCTGGCAACAGGTGGGGAGAGTTCCTAGTTGTTCTGAATTACCACCGGGCCCGATTCCGGGGGGTTTATTTGACAGCAATCCTCATACACTCAAGGCTTTTATAGATGCCTGCACAATCCAATTTTCATTTATAACTGCGTTTTTTTCAAAATGATCGCGACAAGGTAGGACACATGATTGCTAACTTAACGGGTCCTGCCTTCGCGTGGGCTACGCCACTAGTTACCACAAACAATGCTCTGCTAAATTCTTATCCCGCCTTTTTGAATAGCCTTAGAGCAATGTTTATGCGGCAGGAGATCACAGTGTTAGCCCAGGAACAGTTGTTGGACTTTGAACAAGGATCACAAGATTTACTGTCATACATCACCATTTTTAAACAGCTAGCAGCCGGAACCTTGTGGGCTGATGATGCGCTGATCAGGTTATTCCGGAGAGGATTGAACGAGGAACTAAAGGATGAAGTTTCCCGAGTGCCTAGACCTCCAAATCTAGGAGAATTGATTACGATGGTAATGCAGATGGACTGTTGGTTGCAAGAAAGACTTAAAGAACAACGCCGAAGCCGTTCCTTAAGACAACCAATGACATATTCTCCCAGTTCAGGGAGAGCCCAGACCGATGAACCTATGCAGATAGGAGCTACAAGAGGCAGACTTACCCCGGAAGAGCGTAATAGACGTCGAGTCAAGGGGTTGTGTATGTATTGCGGATCCAAGGATCACGCAGTTCAAGATTGCCCTATCATCCCTGTCAAGAGACAGGGAAATGCCTCTTCCCAACCGCTAGGGGAACCGCGGCTAGGGAGTCAGTAACAGGTTCCTTAACAGCACCCTTGCCTTCTCAAGTAACAGACATTCCCGATCTCCCTATGCTGGTCCTACAGGTCAAGATCGAGTGGGGTGCTTCAGACTCCATACTGGTTTTGGCCTTGATTGATTGCGGGGCCGCCGGTAATTTTATCGATACCCATTGGCAGGCAACTCATAGAATCCCGTGTTCAGCCAAATCCTTGGCAATTCCGGTAGAATGAGTGGATGGAAGTCTGCTAGTTTCGGGTCCCATAAAGGAACAGACTAGACCAATACAGATGAAGATTTCCTCCCATCAAGAAACCATCGTATTTGATGTTATCCGTACTGCACATTATCCCTTGATTTTAGGATTACCCTGGCTTCGACCCCATAATCCTTATATCAATTGGAAGGCCTTGCACAATCTTTCTAGGGTCAGAACATTGTTTGACTCATTGTCTCTCTAATGGAGCACTTGGTTTTCGTCCTACAATCTCTGTCTTAGAAAACAGTTGCACAACCTCCATGTTAAACAATATCCTAGAAATTCCCCCCCGAGTACCGGAAATTTCAGGCAGTATTTTCTGACTCAGAATATGCGGAATTACCCCCACACCATAGAGATGATTGTGCCTTGGACCTTGTTCCAGATGCACCGATCCCCTTTGGTCGCATGTATGCACTGTCCACACAGAAACGAGAAGTCCTTAAGGAATACCTCCAAAAGAACTTAAGCAATGGGCTTATTCAAGAGTCCACCTCTCTGCAGGGGCTTCATTGTTCTTCATCCCCAAGAAGGATTCAACGGAACTCCGACCGTGTATTGACTATCAAGGGTTGAATAAGATCACGACCCCTGATCGATATTCGATGCCTCTAATATCGGATATTCTTGAGGCCGTTAAGGGAGCTACAATCTTCACTAAACTGGACCTCAGCGGGGCGTACCATCTCATCTGCATACGTGCCGGCGATGAGTGGAAGACGGCCTTTCGTACTCCCTTGGGACATTACGAATATAGAGTAATGCCATTCGGCCTATCTAATGCCCCAGCTGTTTTCCAGCGTTTTATGGACCATATATTTTCCGATATTCTTCTTCACGCAGTCATCGTCTACTTAGATGACATATTGGTTTTCTCTACTTCTTTCTCTGAACACAGTCATCACGTAAGAGAAGTCCTGCAGAGACTTTCCGACAATCATCTTTTTTGCAAATTGGGCAAATGTGAATTCCACAAGAGCAAGGTGGCTTATTTAGGGTACATATTATCAGCCAAAGGGATCGCAATGGACACAAGAAAGGTCTCAGCTATTACTGAATGGCCTATTCCACTGTGCATCAAGGATCTGCAGAGATTCTTGTGATTTGCACATTTTTATAGACGCTTCATCCCCCACTATTCTGAGGAGATTCTTCCGATGACGGCACTTCTTAAGAAAGATGTACGATTCCATTAGTCGGAAGAGGCCCACCAAGCATTTGAGAAACTCAAGAAACACTTCCTTACTGAACCCATACTGATTACTCCGGACCAATCCAAAAGGTTCATTGTAGAATCAGACGCATCACATCATGCTTTAGGAGCCGTTCTGCTTCAAGAAAATGAACAAGGGGTAGAATGCCCCGTAGCCTATCTATCGAAGACGCTTTAACCTTCAGAAAAAAACTATTCAGTTCTCAAAAAGGAACTTCTGGCGATCAAGAGAGCATTTGAGGAGTGGAGACACCTACTATTGGGGGCAAGACACGCTATTGAAGTTCGAACAGATCACAGCAATCTGCAAGTCTTACAATACTCACAGACCCGGAATAGCCGACAGGCACGTTGGGCTCATTTCTTTTCCCCCCTTTGAGATAGTATTCACCTTCATACCAGGAAGAGTTAATCTAAAGGCAGACGCACTCTCCAGGAAGGATTACAACACCACAACCCCTTTCCGATCTGAACCTATTTTTCCACGAGCAAGATTTTTACAGGTGGTTACAACCTTTCTTCAGTCGGTGGCTGACTCAACCTCTCAATTCATCCAGCTGAATCCCCGATTTGTGGCCACTTGGAAGCTTACCCTCTCCCAAGGGTGTGCTTATAGAGATAAACTATTTCTCCCCTCAGAGGAATTGAGAAGATCGGTTCTACAACTCAGCCACGACTCCCGGTTGGCTGGCCATAGAGGCGTGGCAAATACCAAGGAGTTGGTTCAACGTAATTTCTGGTGGCCGAAGATGACTCGAGACATACAAGATTATGTGTCCGCCTGTGCCATATGTTTGCAATCCAAGCCCCCTCGGTCAGCCCCCTCGGGTCTTCTTTCGATAATGCCTGTCCCAGATCATCCTTGGCAAATGATATCAACGGATTTTGTAGTTGAACTACCTATATCTGACGGTTGCACTGTGATCATGGTGACAGTGGACTATTTTACAAAAATGGCTCATTTTGTCCCTCTTCCTTGTATTCCCACAGCAGCCCAGATGGCAAAGTTCTTCCTTTCACGGATATTCACTCTTCATGGCCTTCCTGAAACAATCGTCTCTGATCGTGGGTCTCAATATACGTCTCGATATTGGCAGCAAGTTTGCAAAAGCTTGAACATCTCCCGAGCGTTGAGTTCGGGTTTCCATCCACAAACTAACGGCCAGACAGAACAATTGAATCAGACTCTCGAGGGGTACTTGCGATGTTACATCTCTGCTTCACAAGACAACTGGTGTTCTTTACTACCCCAGAGTTCGCCTACAATAACTCTCATCACTCCGCTCTGGGTTTCAGCCTTTTCTTTTGCTCCTACGGTTATCACCCAACCTGTTTTCCTACTGGTCCTGCATCCTCGTCCCGGTTTCCGGATGTGAGCAACCTGCTCAGGACGATCCAAGCGGGACATCGAACAGCTAAGACATCTCTTTTTGATGCTCGGAGTTGTGTCAAACGCTTTGCGGACAGACACCGCACTCCAGCGCCAAGATTGGTGCCGGGTGATTTAGTGTGGTTGGCTTCTCGATTTTTACCCCGTCATTTGGTCCCTTCCAAATTGTCTCCTAAATATTTCGGTCCCTTTCCCATATTGCAACAACTGGGTTCATCTGCTTTCAGACTCAAGCTACCCCCTTCTTGGTCCAGAATTCATCCAGTATTCCATGTGTCTGAGCTGAAGAAGGATGTTGTTGATCGGTTTTCTAGAGCAAGGGATGCTCCTCCTCCTATTGTCACTCCGATGGGACCTGAATATGAAGTGGCTGGCATCTGTGACTCTCGCCTTTTTCGGGGTCGTCTTCAGTTCCTGATTGATTGGAAGGGTTATTCTCAAGCTGATCGCTCATGGGAACCTGCCTCAGCGGTTCATGCTCCGGCGCTTATCCGCCTGGTTTATTCGGACACATCCTGATAAACCGGGGGCCCCAGCCCGTTGGAGGGGGCATACTGTGACGCCTCTTTGGAGACATTGGTCTTTGTGGCATCGTTAGTCCCATGGACGACGAATTTCGGCCATTTTTCCTTCCAAGATGACCGCCGCAACGGACGGTGTGGGTCTAGACAATTCACAACCCAGCACCAAGGAAGCTCCACCCTCCTACTAGAGATTCAGTTTATCTGTCCCTACTGACAACGCACGGATACGTTTCTACTCTTCACAGACAACGCTACGTAAGTTCGTATCTAGGAATACCTTTCCAATACGTCTTTCCTGCATCCAAAACTTCATTGCATCTAAATCTGTCCCTCATTCTTTCCGGCTTTCAGACTCTGCATTTCTACTTGACTCCTCTCCGACCACAGAGACTCCAGTGCCCTCTCGAACACACCTAATCATCGGCTCCGTCAAGGAATCCGGCGAGCAGACTGTTAGGGTTCATCGGTACGAAGGATAGACGTAAACAGACACCCCCTGATTCAAACAGCAACCCTTAGTTGACACATTTCTTTCCCTTATTCAATATCTAGGGATCCCGAGTTTGGTCTGCAGACCCGCTCGTTCAACACCTGCTATTGCTGTTGTACACCCAAGCTCCTTTCCCACAACTTGCCAGGTAAAGACCCCTTAATTTTACACTTCTTGCTCACTCTATACTCTGTACTGTGCTAACGAATTTCCGTACTTCATCAGGTGATTACCAGAAGTCTCCTCTTCCAGCGTGATACACCTCCTAATCCTTTTTAAGGGTAACTTGAGAAATACTTACCTTAAATTTCTATCACTCACTTACCCTCATATACTTACCAAACTCTCTTCTTCTTTCTCCGTCAGTCTTCACCTGAATCTTCGCTGCACAGACAACATTGATCCTGCAGTCACTGACACAGGGTTTTCTTCCCCAGAGGGTTTACCTGAGACCTTCAGAAGCGACCGCAAACATAAATACGACGTTTTTAAAGCTGCGGTTTTATTTCTAAGTTTTCCGGGCTCCTCCAGCCCGGAAAACTTAGAAAAAAAAACGCAGCTAGTGCTTATTTTTTAAAAAAAAATAAATATCACTTACCGAGATTCAGCTGCAGCTTTCCTGCTCTGGTCTCCTGTCCCGTCTTCCGCCTACAGCACTAATGAAGGGAAAGCCACCCAGCGGTAGCTTTTGTTTACTACAGCTGGCTGGCTTTTCCTTCATTAGTGCCGCAAAAGCCAGCACAGGCGGGGCCTCCATTTCACAAAATGGATGCGCCCATGTGCTTGCTTTTGCGAATTTTGAGCTTGAATAGCTCAAAATTTTACATAGGAAGTTTTAAAACGGAGAATGCTAGTATTTTTTTTTTTTATGTTGCCTATCTATTTTTTAAATAAAAATGTTTACTAGACCATCCCTTTAATACCTTCAACTGCCTTTTCTGTATTGTATTTGTGTTCCTCTCCCTACGTGTGGTATATATCAATACCTAAGTATCGGAACGTCTCGGTTCGCCAGGGTATTGGCAAGACCGGTAGACTCCTTGGTAGGGCGCGTCCGTACCTCCCCAGGGGGAACATGCTAGATTTCTTGGGGTTTACTGCTATGCCCGAGAGGGTAGCGTATCGTTCCATCACCTCCAGGACATATTGTAGGTTTTCCTCTGGGAAGCGCAGATATAACAGTATATCATCGGCATACAATGATATGAGATGCGAACCTCCCGCAGTGTGGATCCCTATCCCCCCGTATTGTTGTCTGAGGCAGACTGCCAATGGCTCCAACGCAAGGATATACAGCATGGGCGACCAGGTGCAACCCTGTCTAGTGCCCCTGCTGAGTTGCCATTTATCTGAGATTGTAGCACCCGTTTTGACCCTTGCAATTGGGGAACATTTTGACCCACCTCAGATACCCCGGCCCCATCCCATATTCTCTCAGAGCCGCTAGCAACCAAGGCCATCTCACATTCAGTCGAAGGCCTTAATGGCATCCAGCGAGACAATTACCAGTTCGCCGGGGTCCTTCTCTGTTTGGTCGATAATGTGGTGAAGTCTCCTATGACTGTCGGTTATGTTCCTGCCAGGGACGTGGCCTGTTTGGTCAGGATGTATCAGTTTACCGATGACTCGCTTAAGCCTGTTTGCCAGCGCTGCTGTGAGGATTTTGCTGTCCTGATTAAGCATCGATAGGGGTCTGTATGAACTGCATTCTGTGCTTGGCTTACCTGGTTTTAAGAGTGGGATGATCAACGCCTCCTGTAGGGACTCTGGCAACCTACCATGCTCAAACGCCTCATTAAGCATGGCCAGCAGCGGGGGGAGCAACTCTTGTTTGTATGTTTTATAGAATTTGCTGGGGAGCCCGTCCGACCCCGGGGCTTTGCATGTGGGCAGGTGCTGAATCACTATCTCTAATACTTTTGAGGTGATTGGGGTGTCCAGGTCTGCCCGCTCCTGATCGTCTAATTTGGGCAAGCCTATGTCTTCTAATGTTTCCTGAATCTCTTGATCCATTTCTTCCCCTGCGTCCCCAAAAATACGTTTGTAGTATCTAAGGAACTGTTCGTTTACTCCCTCCTGGTTATCCCAGATCTGGCCCTCGTCCCCTCTGATTTCCCTGATCACTGGTTGTGATGTTTCATTTTTATAAACCAGGCCAGCAATCTGCCCGGCTTGTCTCCTCCCACGTGCTGCCTTTCGACGTATTAATTGTAGCTCAATTTACATAATCTATCCCAGTGCTCACTGCTGGCTTGTTGTAGCTGCTTCATCCTTACCTCATCCATCTGTGAGGTGCCCCCCTTACGCATTATGTCTTCCAACTCCCTCTGTTTCTTGCAACTCCCGTTCTATGCCCCCTTGGAGCCCTCTGGATTTTGATATGGCTACGCCCCGCACTACTACTGAATGTCCCCGATAAGGTTCCCACCGATTGAACGCTTCCAGTGTTAGTGTCGAAATACTCAGTGATCGCCTCCCTTAGGTCCTCCCGGAATCCCGAGTCCTGCAGGGCCTGAGCTCTGAGCTTGCACGTCGGGATTCGCACTCTAGGGGGCTGTTGTCGCCCTCCAGGACCAAGGGGGAGTGGTCCGAGAGCACTCTGGCCTTATACTCCGTGCCCGTCATTTCTCCTACCAACTCAGCAGCAGCAAACATATAATCCAGCCTCGTGTGCAGGTTATGTGGGGCCGCGTAATGTGAGTACTGCCTATCTGCTGGGTGTAGCTGTCTCCAGACATCTTCGAGTCCAAAATCTCTCAGCAGAGCCAGTAACGCCTTTGCGGCCGGAGTGGGTTTGTCTGGTTTACCATCTGATCTGTCCATTTTAGGATTTAATGTACAGTTAAAGTCCCCTCCCCATAAGATCGCGCTGCCCAATAGGAGGCTAATTTTGCCATATAGGGTCCTAAAATAAGCCGCTGTATCTTGGTTAGGAGCGTATACATTTATAATGCTCACTTCCCGGTTTTGCAGCATCCCCCGCACCACTATCATTCTGCCTTTAGGGTCCATTGTAGACTGAATCAGCTGAAATGGTACATGCGGTGCCGCCCATGTGATAACTCCCCTCACGTAAGCTGAGTATGTGGCTCCCGTGGTACTCCCTCTCCACTTTCTCTTGACCACCTCCAGTTTCTCCCTAGTAAGGTGGGTTTCCTGTAATAATGCTATGTCAATCCTCATCCTTCTTAGGTACATCATTACTTTATTATGCTTCAAATAGCTGTTGAGGCCCCTTACGTTCCAGGTCACCAGTCTAAGGCTACCCAACGCCATCTGTGGGATATCCCGCCTCCCCTTCCAGTTTCCCCTCCCGCCTGATTTGACACAAGATTTGACTCATTCCCCTCCCACTTCCAACAAAAAATCCCCAGCTAACCCCCCCTACACAACTGTCAACCACTGCACACAACCCCAACAAGTGCCCAGCTCCATCACTGGATCTCAGGCTCCTCTGCGTTTGGACCTGCCTCAGGATGGCGAGGACAGGAACCCGGCAGGGTGTCACCGGTCTACCGCTGACCCAACTAATCTATTTGCTGTGGGGGGGTGAGGGATAGTTCCGTTCGGCTCCTACGACATTAGCTAAGTTTCCCGTGCTCAAGGATCATGCCCATGTGTGTAACCCTAGTCACACGCCTCCTGCAGGCTATATCCTGTACTATATTCAAGTCCCAATGTCTTAGACTGCGACACATTGGGTGCCACAGTCGCATATTACTTATCTGGGACGTCTTCCTTCTGGATGCCCGATTCTTGGGGACAGCTCTGCGAGTCTAGCCATTCCATAGCATCCTCCGGGGTTTCAAAAAACAATGTTCTGCTCTTGTGGAACACTTTCAGTTTTGCCGGGTAGATCAGCATGTATTTGTGACGTGCTTCACGCAGCCTTCTTTTCACGGTCCCGAAGTTCACTTTTAGGTCAGCAATCGCAGCGAGGATCTCCTGATCTTTGCCCATGGTGTCTGTGCTTCCAGCAAGGGTTTTGTCTTTGCTCCTGGCCCCTTCTGCCCCTGGCGGGGTCCTGGTGTAGTCCTCGAGCGTGGGTTGCTTGCTCTTCATTCTGGTCAGTTTGTTAGTCATCTCAGTGCGTCAGGGCAGTGTGTGCAAGTTCCACAACGTGTGGCCTCTGGCCTTCGTTAGGTTAGGCTGTTTTTGGTGCCCGGGAGTTGTGCTTGGGCACTTCAGTCCGCTCAAACAGTGAGCTCAAACAGTGAGCCCCAGCCACTGCAGGTCTGATTCCGTGGGCACACACCCGAGTTCTTATGGATCTCTCCGAGTACAAGCGCTGCCCCAGCGTGTGTTAGCCGTGAGCCCCCCCAGATCACTGTTTTGTCCCTCGCTTAGGTGGTAATTGCAGAGCTCTCCGCCAGGCGCACCTCGCTGTGCTCCCCTCTTTACCTCCTGCGTGGGCTGGGGGTGTCTCCTTCTTTTTGCCTCTATGAGCACTATGCGCAGCCCTTAATCATGGGGGGCCCAATCGACAGTTTCTTAATGTCCACCATGTCAATCCACTTGGCACCTCGTTGATGTCTACATGACCAGTGCTGGTCCAGGCATGCCTGCAGGGCTAGACTCTTCTCTGTGTATTGGCCGCAGTTCCTGCTTCCCAATGAGGGTCTTAGACGTGTACGCTCACCTCTGTTTTAGGCGGGCGACCGTCCCGTCATTCCGCTTATATGGACACCCACATCCATATCCATATTCGAGGCAGCGATCGTCTGCCCCCACACACCTTGTTAGGGAGAATTCTCTTATAAGGCTAATTTCCCAAACCTAATGAGTCCCCCAGCAGCTTTGCTGGATTTTTGGGGTTTGTTTTTTTTCTCCTGCTAAGAGTGAGACTCTTTCCCTCCCACTCTTAGGCATGATTTGAGGTATGTCTTTGACTTTGTATGTGCTTATGGGCTATGGGGTCTTTCACTCCATAGGGTATCATCTGTTTTTGTGTATGTGTTACACAGCACCCTCAGTGCAGTAACACTGGGGTGTCATAGTGACCCCCAAACATAGACTCCATACCCTGGGACTGACTACTGTCTCCCAGGGCATGTAAAGTCACCATTGACTTCACTAGTCCAAAAATGTGAACAGAATTAGTACAAACCATCATATTGTGGAAGTACTGGATGGGTTTATTCAATTGCCCCTGGGTCTGTTTTCAAGGGGGCACTATCCAGTCCCCCCTTGTCGAGTTTCTGGCTGGTGGCATTGGTTACCACGCAAAATATTCCACCAGAATATTTCCTATGGGATTTTCCCATTGATTTTAAACGCACCACTTTTTGGTGCAATGTTAAAGATACCGCCGGTTTATTTATTTAATATTAAATCAACGGTTGGGTCTTTTTGCCAGAATTCTTTTCTAAAATGGCGTTTGTGTCCGTCTCTGTAACTCTAACCAAGGTCGAGTCCTTTGTTCCACTTTTTGGTGGGCTTCTCCACAGAAGCCCTCCAAATGGTGCCACTCTGTCTGGGTTCCACAGGATGTGTGGGGAGGGGAATTGGCACCCTGGACTGCGTTGCCTTAGCAACCCAAGTCGCACTTTATTCTGATTGGCCCGGTGGTGAGCTGCCCGGCTCACCACTTAGCATGTTTGA
The DNA here is from genome assembly GCF_040938575.1 of Ambystoma mexicanum. NCBI lineage: Eukaryota > Metazoa > Chordata > Amphibia > Caudata > Ambystomatidae > Ambystoma > Ambystoma mexicanum. The sequence continues at coordinate 492,052,264 of NC_090938.1, read as the reverse complement.
GTGACAGCTGGGCTGTTGAATGGTGGTTTTTCTGCATAAAAGCAGGGTCTTTGGGACTGGAACTTCAGAAGTCGCCACAGGACCTAAGAATTTGAAGAGGGAAGAAGCTGAGCCATCTGCAACGACAACACCACCGGTGGAGCCCTGCTGCAATAAACTCGCCACTTTCCCAACGACAAGAGAAGATCTTCTGCTGAACGAGTCTTCTTCCTTTGAGCTGGTGGGATCAACCGGTTCGCCCCTTTCGCCTTCCAAAGATGTCTATTGGTCGAATCGCCCGTGCCAAGGACCCCAGCGGCCGGATAGCCAAGCTTCACCGCTTTGACCTCGAATAAAAGGAACGCACCTTTTAACCGACAAACTCCACGGCTGGTTTCATCCCTGGGCAGTGCAACGTCTCCAGGTTTCCTCCTCGATGAGATCCTCTCTTCCCCTGGTCGAAACAACGAACTGAAACCACTGCCAGGAACAGCTGCCACCGCTGGAGCTTCCTCTCTCTTTAAGGTACTGTGTTCTGCCTGGCCTCCCTTTCAACAGATTGCTAAAGGTGACCCTTAAATCCTTGGATTTCCAACTGGGTTGGCCCCAGCCCTTCTTACCGTTACTTCTTGAATCACTCCAACCTCTTTTGAACATTCTGCAAAGACTTTTAGTGCATTTTAAACTGTGTGATCTTGGGCACATTTCGCTTTGCTCCATTTAAAGTGGGCCTGTCCTATAAACTTTGGCTCTACAGTGTATACTGCCTTTACTCCCTTGCTTTGAACTTCTAAAAGTGTTGGGAACTGTTTTATTTTTATGCCCTGACTTTTTCTCTCCCTTTAGCTTAACTATTGGAGTGCCATATAAGTTACGCGCTCACATCTGTTTTAACAAATAGTGGTGTTTTAACTCTGACGTATCTTATAGTTATCAAGGGAGGTGTCTATAGTTTACCTGACTGTGTTTTAACTTGCTTTTGATTTAGAGTGCTAGTGTATTGCCTAAAGTGTGTTTTAAATAAATAATTATATACTTTTAATACGAAGCTCTGGTCAGTGTTTGTTTGCTCTGTGTTTTTAGCCCTATTGTGTATACTCTATATACTGCCCTACTCTTCTTAAGAGAAGTCTGACTGCTCAGCCACAGCTACCAGGTAAATCTGGGTGGTACAGACTGCTACCAATTGGGTTTACTGCTTACTCCTGTAGTCTTAATCTTCTTGCAGTGTTCCCCAAGGGAACTGCACAGGATTCTGCCTAACACACCTCACTGGATCTGCCTTGATACAAATGTTTCAGCAGCCGCTCGGTTCAAATCCAGATGCGCACCTACGACTGTACGCTTGCGCCGGAGCCCGTGATCGGAGACAATGTAGCACTCCCAGCGGGCCTGGCTTCTTCTTTGTTTACGCAGAGCGCTCCCTGCAGCAGGCGGTCTTCGCTTGGCTACGGCCGGCACACGCAGGCCCTGTGGCTCTCCGAATTCAGTCTCCGCACAGCAGGGCCTGCCACAGGCCCCCAGACAGGGTGCCTGGCTCTCCCCACATTCCTCTCGCTCTGTCCATGCACCGGCCCAGCTTTCCTTTGTTCTCCAGCACATTAAGCAGCAGCCATTTTTCCTTTGTGTGCCACGGGCACCCACGATTCAAACAAGGCTCCAGCTGCCTCCTCCGTACCTGCGGTCCGCATCTATTTTCGACAATGTGTGCTCCACTGCTTCCCCTGCTTGGACATCTGCTTTGCGGGCTGAATAGTCCAATTATATAGCACGATTATCACAGGATTCTGTTCGGATCAACAGGAGCTCTGGCCGGACACGTCCTCTTACATGGCTTCTTAGCCACCCCCCCCCCACCCCCCAGAGTAAAGGAGTTAATGGCTAATTTTACAAGTAAAATTACATCAGGTGATAACCACGTGAGCAGTTCTAAATATTGAGAATCTATACTGAACGTCGAAATGAAACTTTACCATGACGCTGCATACACACTGAGGAGTGGCCCTATCCGACCCCTTGAGCAACATCTCCTGGAAGAGGAAAGCACCCTCAAGCGGCATTGCACCTAGACGTGAGTCACATATGTGGGAACCAGGTTATATCGGTAACCTATGCGTACATTTCGAATAAGCTGCCATGAAGCAACTAAGACACTGCAGATTATTTCCGCATTTAAGTAAGTTAGACTAATTGTCTTGCCAGCAGGAACAATAGAATGAGGATTATGAGTAAGACAAGTGACTAAGATGGCTATGTCTTTCAGTGACGAGACGCACTGCAGCGCCATTTCAGAAGCTGTCACCAAAGTGGGGCATGCTAAAAGAAGGCTAGAAAGCATTCGTGCTACCCAAATGTTTATAGTAAATTGTTCCACGAGTGAGTCCGCTTGTTAGGGTAACTTTATGAACATGAGAGGGGTGCACTGATGGGATGGACTGGGTTAATGGTACAGTCTTTTTTGCTGCTTGAAAACAGACACTAAAGCTCTGAGCAGTAAACAAGAGCACGTAAGTGTGTTGATTCTAGTATGGATTTAAAAATGAACTTCACACATACTATTGGTATTAATTATGAATAGATAATTGATCAAGGACATTTTGGTTGCTTACAGATAATTGTCAGCATTTAGTTGTGCTTTGACATGAGGAGGAATTAATTGACCGAAGTAATACCTTGTGATGAATATCGAAGTTGGCTCCAGATATTGGTGTGTGGGAAGTGCCTATACTAAATGAGATGCACGAGATAAAGAGAAGTGCGTTGTAGTTGAACATTAATTTAAACGATTAACTGGTTTGTTTACAAACGTGTAGTAAGAGTTATTACGCTAGTCAGTAGGCATGAACTCTGGGTACCTTGTCATTATGGCTAAGACGCTTATTAGAAGGAATGTGTTGTCCATGATTATTCCATATTGGTGTAGAACAAAACATGTTGGGCCAATTGATCAAGTTATGTAGCTCATTAATTGTATGAGGGCACTTAGTTAATGTGAAGAAGATTTGTAAAAGCAGGTGTAGCACGATTGCACTTTAGACAATTGTTGATAGGAGCACTTTAGGTATGTTTGAGGAGAGAGAATGTGAGAGGATGACAACTTTGTACATTATTTGGATATATGCGTTTTAGATGTGTTGAAATGGTCTTTATATAAACTATATGTAATAGTTGGTTTTTGACAAGAGGTCTAGCCATGTGAAATGTCAACCAGATGTTATGCTTAATGAAATACAAATTAAATATTTTTGTGCTGTGCAAAAGAATTCAGTGGAGTGGGTTTAATGTTTAAGATTGAGTTTCCAGGGGTGACCCACTCTAGCATTTTTGTATTCCTGTGGTCTCCCATTGGTTGTGTTTGGTACTCAAACTTCATTAGTGAATAACATTAATCTTGATTGACCCAACACAGAAATGACAAGTGTGGCACCCTAATCTGCTGCACCCGTCAGTACAACCACCCATCACGTTATGGCCTATTTACAATCTGTTAATGCAGCAAGAGAACCAGATAACTCATCCCAACCCACTTGGCAGTCTGGCTACTGAAGTCATAGGCTTTGGTCAGACAGTGTGTGGATGTGTACTCTTTGCGGCATGAAAGCCTAATACCAGGTTTTGCTACTTAAATCAATGGAAGACATTTATTATCTGCAGCAACAAGACAGTGGTTAGCCCAAAAGAATGCTCCTTCACTGATATTGTTTCATACTTTAGACTCCGGCTTAGTATGCAACTCTCGCAAATTGGATTTCCCTGCTATGGCAACATATACCCCATCTCATTGCAACATTTCTTGGTGGAAAGTTCCAGTAGTTGAATCTTACATTGAAGGCATTAAATGCTTGCTCACAGAATCATGGTTCATGGTTCCTATACATAAAGCCTTGCTAAAATTCCTTACTAAGAAGCCAGCTCTCATCCTAGTAATCCCTTCTATAAGAAGTGAGGGACCTGCAGGCATTACAAACATTGTAATGCCTGCAGGTCCCTCACTGTCTTCACCTCAGAGGGGAGAAAGTGTTGCATACACTTGACGTCCATGTACAACATTGCCAACAAAGAGACTCCGTAAGACCAGTACATTCTATGTCTCTTTTGCCACAGAAAAGGATTGCTTTCCTGTTACTAAGGCAAGCATTGCTCGCTGGGCTGTTTTGATTTAAAGTAGGCTATCAAATTGCACCTTTCATCCCTAAAGTATATTTTACTTGAGCTGTCGCAGCAGAAGCATTGATAGTTAATGTATCTTGTGATGCCATTCGCAAAGCGGGCAACATGCAGCTCTAGTCGCACTTTAATGAATCATTACTGTCTTGTCACGCAGACACAAGCAGATTCATTGGAAGGACAAGCAGCAGTACTTGTTTTGCACAGTCCTAACAGTTGCACCCACCTCATTGTACTGCTTGCTAAGCATGTGACTCGAAATAGATTCACAAGCCTCAGAGGACTAATGGTTCTTAGTAATGGTCTGGGCAATTTGGGCATTGGGGCTCAGCCTACCTCTAAACACCAGCTGTCACTCATTCTGTCATGCTCTGTTCTCAATTTCAGGAGTGCTTTATACAACAGACGATTGCCTGCTGGTTGCATGGAGAAAGCCCTTCTCAACACACTCGTCCACAGGGAATCCTGCCAGTCCTCGGTTCCTGCAGCCAACAGATTGCAGCAATTAATTGTGGCCCATAGGAAACCATGAAGACGTCAAATTGAACGTTCCACTTGTGTCTTCCTAAGGGCTGTGCAGGAAATGGGTCTCATTGTGGGAAGTGCCATTCAACTTCCCTCTAGACTTCCTATTTCATTGTCATGCCCATGAAAAGGGCAAAGGTGAGGGAAAAGTGTGGTAAATACCTTTTATAATTGGGTAACCACGATTTCTTGCAGTTGGATGTTATGACGACTGACTTTATGGGCACAGTCCAAGTTCTAACTGGCTTTCAAGGGCACAGCCAGCATGGTCATGCTTTCTTGCACAGGAATATTACTGGCAATATGTACAAAAGCCAAAGTGGATATTCTTGGAGGAGGATACAGGCTCATATTGGTACACTAACTTACGTTTGTGTTTTTGCATTGGCATGATAAAGGATTTGATATTTTATTTATATTCCGCTCGTTCACAAGTGTCTCAGAGCGTGACAAGGCAGGGAGGGGAACAGGGGAGAACAAAACAACAATTTTACTCGGCCCAGTGACATTGAGAACGCGCAAGTGCAAAGGAAAGGGGAACAGTGCATGGAGGGGGGAGAAGTTGAAAGTGCGGAGCAGAGGAGAAAACGGATAAATGATAATAAATAAATAAAATAAATAATAAAGGCAATAAACTGTGGTTGTGCAGCCAGTAAGTGGCAAGTGCTGGGTTTAAGGCAGCAGACTGGGTATGTCTGATAAGTGCAGAAAGAAAAGAAAGGGGGTGGGCGGCTGTATGGTTACAGATACAGACCCCAGTGCAAGGGGTGGCCCGGAGGCAGTGCAGAAGGATGGCAGGGTGAGCAGGTACCTTGGCCCGGAACACAGAGGGTGGCCAGGTGCACGATGCTGAGAGAAACAGATCAGCAGGGGAGAGGGGGGGTGGCGAAGGCAGAAGCAAAGAGGAAGGTCTTGAGGTGCTTCTGGAGCTGGAGATGATTCTCCTCAAGTTTCAGAGTGGCAGGGAGGCTGTTCCAAAAGGAGGCCCCAGCCGAAGACAGAGATCTACCCCCAGCTCGTTTCTTTGAAAAACGACTGACCCCGAGGAAATTAGAGGTAAAGGAGCGAAGAGCTCGAGAGGGGGGTATATTTATGGAGGGATAGTTGAAGGTATTTTGGACCCAGGTCCCAGAAAGCCTTGTGGACAATGCAGAGGGTTTTGAATTTAATACTTGCATCCACTGGGAGCAAGAAGGAGAGGGTAGGGGAGCAGAGCAGAGCGGAGGGAAGGGGAGGGGAGAGGGAAGGGAGGAGAGGGTGGATAGGATGTCCTGGGTTTTTGAGATAAAGTGAGAGGCAAGGGCATTGCAAAGAGCCTGGGAGGCAAGAGGAGGGGTACAGACTGCAGCAGGGTTGGCCAGCTCCTTGCAGATTTTAAAGAGTTTTGCCGAGTTATTAGATACCGCAGAGACACAGGCTTGAATGTGGACTCTCTTCTTGGTGAGGACAGGGAGTCTGTATTGCCTTTGGAGCAGGCGACAGGCCAGTTTGTCAGAGGATGAACAAGAAGCCCTCCATTTCCTCTCGGCCACCCTATACTTACGTTTAAGTATAGCTAGGTCGGAGTCATACCAGGAATTGCACTTGGCTTTGGACTTCACACGGATCCGCATGACGGGGCAAGAGCATCAAGAGTATCCGAAATAGAAGAGTAGAGCCAGGACAGGGCTGTGTCAGGGTGTGAGTGAGCCAGAGGTGAAGGGGCGAAATAAGGTGGCAGCAAAAGCCTCAACTGAAACGCGCTTCATGGGTCAGATGTCCGTGGCAGTGTTGGGGTAGGGTTGGCTTGGGAGGAGAGGAGAGATGAGATGAGAAGAGAGGAGGCAGTGGTCACTCCAAGAGAGAGGAGTGATCAGAGGGGTAGAGAGGGGGAGGCCAGAGGAGATCAAGACATCAAATGTGTGTCCTGCAGAGTGAGTCGGGCCAGAGGGGAGGATAGAAAGTGGGAGGGAATCGCAGAGGTCACGAAAGAGCAAAGATGAGGAACAGGAAGAATCGAGATGGATGTTTAAGTCACCAAGGAGGAGGAGTTGAGTGGTTGAGGCCAGGAGGGAAGAGGAGAGGTCTGCCCACTCAGAGACAAATTAGGTGATTTGACCAGGGTGCCGGTAGAGAGTAGCAACAGTAAGAGAATGGCTAGGCGAGAAAGAGGGAGCCTACAGACAAGGCGCTCGAAAGAGGAGTAATTCTGAGTGGGAATGATAGAGGCAGGAATCCACTCAGGAAAGATCAGGGCTACACCCCCTCCGGGCCAGGTAGATCTGGGTGCGGAGAGGATCTTGTAGCCATCAGGGAGGAGAGTGTCGAAGCTCGTGACAGAGCTGACCATGAACCATGTCTCGGTAAAACCGAGGACATCAAGGTCTAGTTCTTCCAAGAGGTGGCAGATATCATAGGAGTGTTTGACAGCAGAGCGAGAGTTGAGAGTGGCAAGATTAAGAAGGTTGTCATCCTTAAAGACCTTCTGGGGAGGGGTACAAATCAAAGGTACTCGTGAAGAGGTGTGGAGGGAGCCCGAAGTGGGGCAGAGGAGGAGCGAAGAGAGGGCAAGGTAGCCGAGGGAGGAGAGGGTAGTACAGCCGGAGATGAAAGGAAGTTGATGAGGCGGAGGAACCGCTTATTGAAGAGGAGGAGATTGGCTTGAGGGCCTTGGACTGTGACAGTGCCATTTAGGTAGACGATAATGATGACTCTTGCGGAGTTGAAGGAATCCATGAGGACTTCCCAGCGGGTGCCACCATTAATGGGAGAGGAGACAGGACAGAGCACCGAGATCATATGAGGGGTCCATAGATCTAGCGAAGGGACGACAAAGAGGATGTCGGTGAGGGTCTGTCTGGAAGAGGCGCTGGAATAGGTATCGGCGATGGGGAGACCTGGGTTGGAGGCCAAGATATCCCTTTTAAACGTCTTCTTCCCAGACTTAGTGTCAAGGGAAGGATAGTTGATAGAGAAGCAGTTGGAGTAGATAGGAGAAACAGAAAGTGCCATGGGTGAGTAGAGAGAGGAGGCAGTGGGAGGAATATGCAAGTACAGCGGCATAGAACAGTCAATGAGCTAGCAAGTTAGAATCCGTGGCCAAAGTTAAATGCTAAACACATTCAAAGGTCAGTGCTAAGGCACAGTAGATATCGAAACACAATATGCATCAAAAGTTAGAGTAAAGTGCAGAAACAAGTGCATTTGAGAGCAATACATGGAGAACTGTGAGAAAAAGCAGAGAACGAAGCAAAGGACCCAAGAAGGGAAAAAAGGGCAATCAGAAGGAGGTAATTAACCCATTGTGAGTGAGGTAAGAGAGTCTTGGTAGTCCAGATTCCTACCTGAGTGAGGTAGCATCCTCAGGGAGGGTCGGGTTGTGGCAATAGTCTCATGAGGCGTCCTGGTAGCAGACAGGGGCCTTAGAAGTGGGCCTTAGAAGTGGGCCTTTGCTGAAGGGACCGGCTTAAAGCCTGCTGGTCCCTCGTTGGTCCAAAAAAGCAACTCCCTAGCCAATTCCTAGGAAGGTTGGAGAAAGGCAGAAAGCAAACACTGCCTCAGATGTTGAACTGGCCCGGGCGGCCATGTTGAAAGCACTGCATGCTGCCAGTTCGTGCAGGCATAAAGAACACAACACAGATGTACTCAGTGCAAGGAAGTAGGAACCTAAAACAAAAACTGCCCAGAAGTGTGATGATGAAGCTCTGTAAATTAAGGCTTAAATGCACCAATTAAAGAATGATTTTGTTCTTTGCAGATTTTGCCAAAAGAGTGCCCAATATTCTTTGGAGCAGCAGGGGTGAATCAAACAATTGCTCCTACCTCAACTAGTGGGCCGAAAGCAGCTCTGCACCAACATGGCTCCAACGATACAGGCAGGCAGGTGATGTATTGCAGGACCTTGCGCTTCGACACGTTAAGAAGAAAGAAAACAAACAAAAGTCAAGGGCCTTGCTGAGGGGGCTGGCTAAAGCCTGCCGGTCCCTCGTTGGTCCAAAAAAGCAACTCCCCAGCCAATCCCTAGGCAGGTTGGAGAAAGGCAGAAAGTAAACACTGCCTCAGATGCAAGGAAGCCGGAACTAAAAACAAAAACTGGCCAGAAACGCGATGATGAAGTGCTGTAAATTAAGGGTTAAATGCACCAATTAAAGAGTGATTTTTTTGTGTGTGCAGATTTTTCCCAAAATGTGCCCAATATTCTTTGGAGGAGCAAGGGTGGAGCAAACAATTGAAACCGACTAGTCAAGTTCGTACGTTGAAAGAAGACACAGGGATGGAATCTTTTTAGTGATAGCCAGGATAGAGTTCGTATTTAACACCTTCACATCCGATTTTAGTGTTTTACTTTCAAGCCATATTTTAGGAATTCCAAACGGGAGAAGACCACTTTCCTTGGCTATAGAGCTTGGCCCCACCACACCACTGAACGAGTCGCTTACCGGGGGCGCGGGGCTGGCGGCGGCAATCACCGCTCCAGTGTTTCCTTGCATTCTCAGGTCGAGAATTACTGATGCCGATGACATAGGAGGCAAAGTGGAAACTGGACAGGAATAGGAAGCCTAGGGGTTATGTGTTTCTCCCTACTGAAGATCGGAGCCAGTTTGATTACCTTTTTTTGGGATTTCAGGAGTTCTACAACAGCAGAAACTGGTAAAGGAGCCCCATCCGTTTGAGAAGAGGAATCAGCTAGTCTTACCGCAGTTTGTTTGGGGGCTTTATTGATGTCTTGCTTAGATTCCCGCACCTTCCTCAGTTTTGACTTCCCCTTTCTTTTCACTTCCTTCACCAGTGACGGTTTGCGAGGCATCTCTGCGACATCTGGTGATTCACCAACTTTATCGATGCGGCTAAAGAATTGGTGATTGTCAGCTCTCCTAGATCTTTTTCTGCATAGGAAGCTGGGAGGCTTTTTCCTTAGCCCTCTTATGGTTGGCTTTGTTTTGTAAGATCTCGTCAGGAATGATTTCTGAAGAAACCGTTAGACATTGGATTGAGACCCGCTTCTCATAAGGAACACTCCCTAGCTTTACTCCAACTCTAGGAAGATCTGTTTCAGGCAGAATTTGGGCAAGCCTAACAAACTCCTCCATTGTTGAAAGACAGGCGAGAGTCATCCAGAACTTCCGCCAGTACTGCCGGAGGGGCTGAAAACTCCCCAGACTTCATGGAGGTCACCATGTCAATCGAACTGTCCATTTTAACATTAATTCCCAAAATTTGGTGATTCAGAGAAGATACCTCTCCCTAGAGGGTATTGAGAGTTGAAGATTGCACGTTAACATCCCTCTTAATGATGGCAAAATTCTCTGAAAAAAACATGTTCACAGCAGTCTTTAGCCCAACCATGGTGGATTCACACCCCCCACTTCTTTCGTTAGTTCCAATAATGTACATGATTGCACGTGAACTTCTCCCTTCAATAGTTCGAAGACCTTTAACCTAGAGGTTAATACAAAGTTGAGCGCCACAAGCACTGTTTGCTGAGGATTAGTGGGATCCGGTGGTAAAAGAGTTCTCTGTTACCTGAGGGTGTTGAAGCCTGATTGGCCTTTAACACTGACACTTCGACTGGACCCCTCTCTGATGCATCATTTGATGATAAGATTGGACTCATTTTTGACACTTTGCTCATATTGAAAGAAGTATTTTCCAAATTTCTACTGACATCATGGTTTGGAGGCATAATTACCTGAGACTTCCGCGCTGTTGAAGTAATCGGGACCGGGCCCTGTGAAACTACACCACTTGGATTTTTAGCTCACGCCCCTTCCAGGGCATCCTCGTCAGTCAAGCTACGGTTATGGCCAAGCGGAAGACCATAATTTATCTTCCTTCTAATTGAAGAGGAGGATAAAGTATAGTCCTTGCCAATTTACAAATGGATGATGCGCCCTTAAGTTTGTCCGAGGAGAGTTCCCAGGGGATAAAGTCGTTGGACCTGTAGAGAATACATGAGTTTCTTAATTTATGGGTAGACTAAGCTGAAAGCAAGTCACAGTCCACCCTGGTAGCCATTTGATCATCCCTGTAGACACCACTCCTCAGATTATACATAGAGGTATGGTTGTTAGGCCAAGCTCCTATGTTAGGCCCAACTACTTCTGATTTGCAGTTAATTCGTCCAAGTCAAAAGTTCAGAATTAATTTCTCCAAAGACATTCTCGGTCGGTGGAGTACAATAAATTGGTTATTAGGCCGCCAAAAAACAGCGCTGTGATTGTGTAACAAATTGGTCCTAGTAAATACAAGAAAATGTCACAGTGGCGGTTCGACAAAAGAGGAACTTTGGAATTTAAAGGGCGAGGTTGCTTACACTCACTCCAGCCGCTCAAATGGAAAATTCCTAAGATCGCGTTCTGCGAGATCCAGGTACTTCCTGGACGGGTCTCTTTTGCTGTTATGATTATTTAAGCAGGGCAGAAAATGTTTGGAGCTCAAAGGCTTGGGATGCCAGCAGTCACTCCCAAGCTTCCGTTAGGCAGCCAGACGGCCAGAGACCAAAGAGACGCGTGCGTGAAAAAGATTAAGGAGAAGCAAATGCCAATAAATGCATTCACGTGCTGTAAAGTACTTACTGCCTATTAAAGGGCAGCGTCCACCGAGCACACAATTCAGTGTTGGCTGTGTGCGTTTGGAAGCTGCCATTAGAGTGATTTAATCCCTCTGAGTGTACAGATTGATACTTTACGGCTTGACTGTGTGGATTTCTCCTTTGCAAACACGTTGACTGCTGCTTTGCTTGTTACAGTCTTGATCCCTACATCTGTGAAGGTGTGGCGATACTTTAGCGGACTATGACGCTTTTGTGAAGTAGTAGTCTCTCATTTGGCGAGAAACCAGCGAATTTGTCATCCTGTGACGCGCTTTGAAGTTTCACCATTTAAAGGCTCGGAGGTTCTTTCCTTCCTTTGCCTGTATAGAAGTTTGAATCTACCCTTTCAGCACGGTGTTGAAGAGATTAGTGGATGCTTTTTTAAAAAAAATTTCCCCTGAAGAATGTTCGCCCGAACTGGGCAGTGAAGAACAGAAACATGTTGGGATGGTTGTTGTTTTAGAGACACATTGAGATTTTTTTGTGTTATGTTATGTGATATCTTTTGTGTCATGCAAATAAGTGAACTTTGTATTTCATGTTTTAGTAACTGTTTTTTAGTGTTTAGTACACTGTGTTAGGTGAGGGTAGTGTTTTATGTTTAAATTCAGTTCGAATTATTTGAATAAAAATTTGTTATACACATTTTTTAATCAATCATAGCAGACGGTCCATTTTGTCAGGACTAGTGATGCCGGAAAACCTTATAGAGTTCCTGTGTAAAGGGGGTTGGATGTAAGTAAAACAAGACGTGTTATCTTACTCTTTATTGTATTATACATATTGATATCCCTGTCAGTAGAGTAGGATGTTATTATAGGGACTGTTTATACCTATTTGAACATAGTACCTTTTGTCATACCAGGGATCACAAGAGTGTTGTTGCACTGTGTGGTTGCGCCACCAGGAACTATTCCTTCATTGCTAAAACAAAGTTCAAAATGTTTGGCTCTATTCACACTGTCTTCTTCATTGTTGCAATCCGCGTTAGCCTTGTGATGTGTTGGGACCATATTTGCGCACAGACAGTCTCTTCTTAGGATATTGTTTCTCCACTGTACTCGATCAGCCCATCTGCCAGGCACATCACTGTGGTGCAAAGCCATTTGTCATTGTCATTTAAGTAACCTCCCAAGGAAAAATATGGTCCTTGTAGACACTGGCGCTATTTTGTGTTGCCATTTCATAACGCTGGGTCCAGATCAATGCTCCTCAACTACACACTAGGTGCCTGGAATGTGCCCTTTATAGTGCAAGAAATACCAAGCATTGTGCCTCTGTAATTGGGATTGGATGTGGAACTAAAACCTTAGGAGCCCCTAATGCGTGCAGGATAGGTGCACACATGTAACAGCTTTCTTTGATTATATTCCTTCCTGCAATGTGCATATCAGAGTACCAGCTATTCAATGTTTCTACATGCTGGATGTCAGAAATAGTAACAAAGCCCAACTCCTTATATAAATAATACATCATTCATACTTCCCGTTTAAATAGTCTAAGAAAACTTGGAAGGGGTGACCGGCAAAAAGTGAGACATTTTGTGATTGTGTTTTTGTTTCATAGATGTATTTATACTAGCATTATTTTCCAACTATCCATCCCCCACCTTTATATGGCCACCCCAAATAACAAACATCCCTTCATCCACTCCAAAAACCACAACCAGTGTCATACAAAACAACATAGCACTTTATATAATACATAGTTCCTAGAACAAATCACTTTTGTTTTAATCTTATCCCTACATAACAAAGAGGTCGGTCAGCCATCTTTGCTTATTCCTGGAGAGGAGAAAAAAGGTTATCAAGAAAGAGAGGGGAAGAATGAGAGGGGAAGAGAGAGAAGGGTGAGAGAGAGAAGTGGGGGGAGAGGGAGAAGGGGGAGGGAGGGGGCGAGAGAGATAGGAAAAGAGGGAGACCCTTTTTCCACTAGGGCCAACCGGATACTGGACCTTCCACAAAAAATGAAAAATGAAATACAAATGAAAAAAAGAAAAAAGCAGACATGTGCCACTGTACACCACCCTGGCATTGATCCTCAAAAATGTCTGTTTTGGCTGTTCCCTTACTAAACTTTGCCTTGTCTCAGGTGCTCTTTGGACATCTGAGAGATGCACCCAATATCTAACTCCTTCATACGGACGGCGAGAGGAGTACAGAACACCTCATATGGACCTTTAAACCTGGGGCTGATCAGTTCCCCAGATAATAATGGTCCACTTGTAATATGGGCAATGCTGTGTATGGAACTATGGTCTTGCTTTCTACAGGGGTGGTCTCCCCCCCCTTTACCGCACGCCACTACCGCCCATGTGTGCTTCCGTCCCGTCCCAATGTCAATTATTTTTGACCCATCAACATATAATATGTCTCCTTCCGTCAGTGCATGAGCCGTTCATCAGAGTTGGAAAATAAATAAAACTCCTGTATATAATCCGTAGTTGCTAAAACAGGGGCCTTGCAAATAGCTTAAGTCCTCAAATTGTCTAGACATTTTGTCAGTCCATTAAAATGTACTTTCAAGTCCTCTGTCCTTCCCTTAGACTTTGTTACAGTGGCCTTGTGTAGACTGCATAGTCTAGGATTCATGCCCTATACTAATTACATAAACCCAAAAAACTGCTACATTTCCTTCACAGTACTGGGCCTAGGGGCGGTGCGTACTGCCGACGCCCTATCTGATAATATTTTTCCCCATTATTTCCACAATTTTATCTAGTGCCCTCTGGACCTCTTCTGGTAGTCCCCTCTTTACAATAAAATAGAAAAATGGTAGTGTCTCAACTCTCCACATTTCCTGTAACTTAAGAATAAACCTATCTGGGTCCTCATCATTAGCCATTGTGCACTGCATTAAAGAATGTAAATCAGGGGTATCTGGGTACATCCTTCGTAGGGCAGCCCATACCCTTGCCCTTACCTCATCAAAGTCTGCTCCATCCTGTTCATTGTCTGCAAGACTTGCCCCAGCCCTTGCCCATATGTCCCCAGCCTGGTCCCCAACTATGGTGACCAGTAAACTCTCCTACTCCTAAGGCTACACCTGCTGTTTGTTTTTAAAATTCATAGATCCGTTTACTAGCTTCATCTGTAAGCTGGGGGAGAGCTTTAATCAAATTATTTTTGTCCATTTGATGAGGCCATGGCACATACTGCGTTATCCCTACTTCTTTATGTATTAGAGGTATCTGCGTTTCGAATGGATTGTGTCCTCTCACGTATTCCTCATCTTATGATAATTCATTATCGCGAGCTTCGCTGCTTCGGAATTTTTTTTTCGGCAGAGGGCGCTGTGCTCGAGGTCTTGGCGTTGATTGTCCCTCGATGGGCTCCATACCTTGTCGACGTCACTACTGGTATAAATAGCTTGAACCGCGCCCGTTGGCTTCAGTTCCGTTTTTCCGATTGCTTCGCTCTCTAGAACGGTGCACTTCGAAATTTTCTACTGAAAATGTTGCCTTCAACACCCAAGACTGGGTTTAAAAAGTGTATCGACTGCGGATCGAAGATGTCGATCACAGATCCTCACCGCGTTTGTCTCTGGTGCCTCGGTTCAAGTCATCGAACCAGTGACTGTGGCTCCTGTCAGTCAATGACGGAGAAGGCCCTTCGTGAGAGGAAAGGTAAACTGGCGGTGGGGAGGGAAGCTTCTAAAGCCTTGAAGGCTTCGTCAAAAAAACATAAAAAATCGAGCCATTCGAAAGAATCGGATTGTCATAGACACTCTAAGAGATGGGAGGAATTTCGAAAGAAGATGATGGCGGTATTTGACAATGCGGCCTCGACCCCCTCGAAGAAACCTCAGTAGAGCCGTACCCCTGTCGCTCCATTGGATGACAAAGGGAAGTCGGGAACTACTGTGGTAAAACCCGGTAGTATGGGGGGAAACTCGAAAAACTCGAGTCAACGCCAAGTCGTCGAAGACTCAACGAAAGTCAAGTATTTCTCCGATACCACATAAGAAACAGAAGTCGTCGAAAACGTCCATGACTTTGTCGACACCATCGGCGCCAGCAGCTTCAACATCGAAGCCAAAAGCGTCTTCGACACCTGTGTCAAAGCCTTCATCAGGGTCGTCGAAGATTCCTTCGACACCTTCGAAGAATCTTTCCATTCCTTCGACGAAAACTCAGGAGGAAGAGAGGAGTTTTACTACATTACCGAAATCAGACTTTAAGTCTGTCTTCGATCTGGCTCTGAGGATGAGGAAATCTCTCCTTTTGGAGTGCAATAAGGCACTAGACAAGTTCCAGAAGAACTTATAGACCCAGAATCTAAAATGAGAGCCCTGTGCGAGAGACTGCATTCTGCTAGTGGCATTGACGTGTCACCTGAAATAGTGTTTGCTAAGCCTAACCCTGCAGAGCATGCAGATTCCGGGTACAGGAGTCTGATGAATAGAGTGATAGAATATATGGGTTGGGGTAGAACCTCACCCACTTTTGAACAGGATGATATGACGGACATAATTATTTGGGGTTCTCGGAAGGATCCAGTTCTCCCCTTCCATAGGGCACTCCAGAGAACAGTGGAAAAGAACTGGGAAATTCCTGAAAATATTGCTGCTGTAAACAGTAATTTTCCCAAAAAATATAGCCCGTCTAGTTCTGATCCTGAATATTTAAACAGATATCCCACTCCAGAAAATCTGGTTATTCAAACAGCAACTACTTCAAGACAGACTGCATATCCTACTATCCCCCCGGATAGAGCGGATAAAAAGTCGATGCTTGGGCCCGTAAAGTTTTTACTTCGGGTAGTATGGCTCTTAAGTCAACCAATGTCAGCTGTACCTTGGCCAGGTTTACCTATACCCTGTAGGACTGCATTTCGGCAGCGGCTGATCATATTCCGGAAGGCGAGGAAAGGGAAGGCTTCCTGAATATTGTCAAAGACGGGAAGGAGGCAATGGGGGAATGCCTCCAGTCTAGACTGGATACTGCTGTTAGTATCAGCAGATCCATGGCTGCAAGCACTGTACTACTCAGATTTGCGTGGTTGAGGAAGTCGGGGTTTGCACCAGATGTGCAGGCCAGACTTCTCAACATGCCTTTTGATAGCTTGAGGCTGTTTGGTAGTAAGGCTGATGAAAGCCTAGAAAAACTTCGGACCTCAAAAGCGGCAACTAAATCTCTTAGCGCCTCCATGCGACAGCCTCAGAAACCCTATTCGGGCTCATCTTCCTGGAGGGGTCGTTCATTCGGTACTCCTCCTCTTTTGGTAGAGGAAGAGGACAGGCTTTTCAAAGAGGCAAAAGAAATGTCCCTCGTAGTGGACGAGGAAGAAGTGCGAAACCAGCCTCAGGAACGGCATCTTTGCCCTCAGCCGCTCCTGCAGCCGCCTCCAAATCACTCTGAGACCTTGTTACACAAAACCCCAGTGGGAGGCAGGATCTCTCAGCATCTGAAGGAATGGTGGGGCATTACCTTGGATGCTTGGGTGCTGGAAACAGTAGCTCAAGGTTAATGTCTCCCCTTCCTAAAAAGGCCTCCGAACCATCCACTGGGAACCAACTCTGTCAAAATTCCAGATCCGCTCCTGTTGCAGGAAATTTTAACCCTGCTGGAGAAAGGTGCTATAGAACAAATACCTGTAGAAGAGAGGAACGAACAAGGGTTGGTACTCCCCATACTTTCTCATCCCAAAAAAGGACAGAGGATTGAGACTGTTAGGCAGAATCCAGTGCAGTTCCCTTAGGGAGCACTACACCAGATTAGGACTACAGGTGAGGGCAATAAATCCCCTTTGGTATCAGCCTGTACCACAAAGATTTAGTTGGTAGCTGTGGCTGAGCAGTCAGACTTATCTCAAGAGGGAGATGAGCAGTATTCAGGGTTTACACAATAGGGCCACTAGACTATGGCACAAGGAAACACTGACCAAAGCTTGTAGTTAAAAAGTAAATATATATTTATTTTATACACCTCTAATCATACACATCTATCACAAGTATCAAGCAAGTTGAATTAAGTCAAGGAAAAATATACACACTCCCTATATAAATTGCAGACCAAGTGAACCAGAGTGAAAACTGAACAAAACGGCACAGTGAAAACTACACACAAGGGAAGTTCTGACAATTTCTCACAAGGGAGGGAAAACACAGGTTATTCAGAAATAGCTTCTTATACGCCCTAGCAACACTTCCCATTAGCTTGTGACCCAGTTAGAGCAAGACAATGCATCAATATAAGCAGTACTTAAATGAAAACTGAGCAAAATGGCATTTTCCAAGATTCAACAGTGGGAAAGAAAGGGTAGTTATAAGAAAGGGGTGCACCACACAGTTCGAATGGAGAATCAATCTCGAGCAAGCAGATCTAACAAATGTGTCCAGAGACAATAGGCCTGTGCCAAAATTAGTGGTACAGGGCAAGGGCCCAGGAGCAAAATGTTCTCGTAGCTGCAGTCAAGTCTTTGGTTAACGATATTTGAAATGGTGGTTGCAAGAGTTGAAAAGACAATGTTAAGAGAGGGGGTCGGCCAACCCAACAGGTAGGTAAAGGTTTTAAAACACCTTTAGCACTACCGCGAAGAAAGGGCGGCCTGCCGGAACAATGTACCTTTAAAGTGAAGAAGTGGCTCCTGTGGTGGCGGTTGTTCCTGGTAGTACCTGCAGTTCGAGGGGTCCAGCAGAGGAAGAGAGGCTCTCGTCGTGGAGGAAGATTCGAGGTACTGCACTTCCCAAGGATGAAACCAGCCGTGGTGCTGCCAAACGAAGTTTAAAAGCTACGCTCCTTTTAATCGCGGTCCGGATCGATAGCTGCTTGGCTATCCGGTCTCCAAGTGCAGGGCACTGGCGATTCGACCGCAGCAGGTTCGGGAAGGCGATTGGCAAACTGGTTGGCCCCACCAGCTCAAGGGAAGAAGGCTCTTTCAGATGAAGATCTCCTCTCGTTGTGTGGAGAAAAATGGTGAGACGCTGCAGCAGGGCTTCACTGGTGGTTGTCGTTGCAGGTGTCTTTGGCTTCTCTCCTCTTCGGCTTCTTAGTTCCAGTCGTGACGTCTTTCTCTTCCAGTCCCTGCTTTTATGCAAAAAGAGCCCCATTCATACAGCCTAGCTGTCACTCACACAGTGGAGTGGTAATCTTGGCGGGAGACCCTCCAGCCTATCAGGATAGAGTGCGACATGGTTTGCGGAGGCAACCCTGTCCAGGGGTCCTACTCCCCCTCCCACACAATGGACCCACCCTAGACTCAGTGGCACTGGAAAGAGGGCTTCTGGGCAGAAGCCCGCTAAACGGACGAACAAAGGATCCCCAACCTGGGTTAGGATTGTAGAGAAAGACACGAGAAAGAAGTTATATTAAAGTTCTGGCAAATAAAACCTGAGCAAAGTTGATATTAAAATGCACCGACGGTATGTTAGAGGCTGTCAGAAAAAGTGGTAGCCTCGAACAATGGGAAAATCCATAGAGAAATATTTGCGGTCGAATATTTTTGGTAGTAACCACTGTCACCAGCCAGAAACTTTTGAGAAGGGTACTCTAGAGTACCCTCTCAAAAATGAACATAGGGGAAAATTATTAACCCCTTCCAGTACCTCCATAGTAAGATGCGTTGTACTGGTTTAGTTGATAGAAATTGACTAGTAAAGTCAATGGGGACTTTACATGCCCTGGGAGACAGTAGTCAGTCCCAGGGTATGGAGTCTATGATTGGGGGTCGCTATGACACCCCAGTGTCACTACACTGAGGGTGCTGTGTGACACAAGTGAATAAAGATGGTTACTATGGGGGAGAAAAAATCCCATAGGCATTAAACTCAAAAATAGCCTAGAACACACATAGCTAAAATGCCTAAGAGTGGGAAAAAGAGTCTCACTCTTAGCAGGTAAAAAGAAACAAACCCTTCAAATCCAGCAAAGATGCTGGGGGACTCTATAGGTAAGGGAAATTAGCCATAAAGTGAGAATTCTCCCTAACAGAGACCCATCTTGGACTTAAGAAACTTGAACAAGTTCCTCAGGAAGGACAAGTTCAAGATGGTGACCCTTTCTCAGATCCTTCAGGCTCACAAACTCCAAGACTGATTGATGTCATTGGACCTCCAGGATGCTTACTTTCATGTGCCAATCCATCTCAAGCACAGAAAGTACCTGAGGTTTGCGATTGGCAATTCTCACTATCAGTTTTGAGTTCTGCCATTCGGGTTTGACCTCCTCTCCAAAGGTTTTCACCAAATTAATGGCGGTGGTGGCAGCGAGTCTCAGGAGAGGGGGGGATTCACGTCTACCCCTACCTGGACGATTGGTTCATCAGAGCACGTTCTCCCGAACAAGCTCAGGAACATCTTTCGATCACCTACCATTTCCGTCACATATTGGGCTTCTCCCTCAATTTCAAGAAGTCCCACATGGTACCATCCCAAAAGCTCCAGTTTATCGGAGCAGTCTTGGATACTTCCTTGGGAAAAGCCTCGTCTCCCGAGGTGAGAGCTCTCCACATTCTGCAGATGGTAACAAAGTTCCAGAATTCCCAGCATCTACAGGCCTTCGATTTTCTGAGGTTGCTCGGCCTCATGGCATCCTGCATTTTCCTAGTACTAGAGGCCAGATTGAGAATGAGATCCCTTCAATGGGCACTCAGAACTCAGTGGTCCCAGTTCTCAGGGAATATGTCAGATCTTCTGCAAGTCCTGAGCGCAGTTGCTCCGGGTCTACTATGGTGGGCTTGCAATGACGGCATCCTCAAAGGAGAATCTTTTTGGCAACCACGGCCAGTGATAACAGTAGTAAGGGATGCCTCACTCACGGGGTGGGGAGCACACACTAGCGATCTGACTATCAGCGGTCGTTGGTCTCCATCGGAGTCCAAACTACACATCTCAACCTATTGGAGCTGAGGGAAATCAGACTAGCGCTGAAGGCCTTCCTGCCCTCTGTACAGGGAAAGAATGTCCTGATAATGACGGACAACACAGTGGCCATGTACTACCTCAACAAGAGAGGAGGCGTAGGGTCACTACCACTGTGCAGAGAGTCAATGCAGCTCTGGTTCTGGGCAATACGAGAAGGATTCTCTCTATCAGCAGTTCACCTAGCTGGAGAGCAGAACACGGCGGCAGACGCTCTGAGCAGGCAGAGCACAGTCTCCCACGAGTGGGAGCTAGCTCAGGAAGTCCTTCTGGAGATCTTCGCCCTTTGGGGAACCCCTCAAGTGGATCTGTTCTCTACCGCGATCAACCAGAAGTGCGAACAGTACTGCTCAAGAGAATTTCCTCCGAGAGGAGCTCTAGGTACGCATTCGTAGTGGAGTGGAAGTTCCCACTTCTGTACGCGTTTCCTCCAGTCCCCGTGATTCCTCAAGTAATCAGGAGGTTGAGAAAGTTCAGGAAAACCATGATCCTAATTGCCCCGGATTGGGCCAGGAGGATGTGGTACCCGGACCTTCTGGACATGTCCATCTGCCCTACAATACGTCTTCCGCAAAGAGAGGATCTTCTCTCGCAAGAGGAAGGTCGGGTTCTCCATCCAGAGGTCAAGACACTCAACCTTCACGCATGGTTTCTGAGAGGTTGAGATACAAGGATTGGGATCTTCCGATGATGTTATGGAGATTTTGCTTTCGGCCAGAAGGCCGGCAACGAAATCTTTGTACCGATGTCGTTGGAACAAGTTCAGTAACTAGTGCAAAGATAAGGATGTGGACCCTTTTCAATGTGGCACCCCAATGGTGCTTTCTTTCCTATTACATCTAGCCAATCTGGGGCTCCAGATTGGAACAATTAAAGGATATCTTGCTGCGCTGTCCATTTTCAAGCGCTCCTCGGAAGAGGTTTCCTACTTCAAAATTCCATTTATTATTCAATTCCTGAAAGGGCTTACTAACGTATACCCTCCAGTACCTTTTCATGTCCCAACTCAAGCTATTTATACCATCAGTGACGTCAACAAGGTACGGAGCCCGTCGAGGGACAATCGACGCGACGACCTCGAGCACAGCGCCCTCTGCCCAAAAAAAGAATTCTGAAGCAGCGAAGCTGCCGATAACGAATTATCATAAGATGAGGAATACGTGGGAGGAACATCCAGTCGAAAGAAAGTTGCAGTTGGTAAGTAACTTGTTCATCTATTTTGTTTTCTACCCCTTTAGTATTCTTCTGATCTTGAACTACCATGATTAAATTTGGTCTATTTCTTGGTCTGTCTCTCCCCACTGCCTCTTGTGGCAGGGACGAGTTTCTCACTGCCTCCTCTCCTTGATCTCCTTCTTGTCCTGTCTCGTCATTATTTCTACCACCTTGATCTTTCCCTCTATTTTCCTTTGTTTGTTCTACTTCTTGTCCCAGGACCGTCCATACCATCTGCCCATCATCTTTTTCAACACAAACATTTCTTATTGCCCCAGGGTTAAACATAAACAAAAAATCTCCTGACTTCCAATCCCCCATTTTCTGTACCAGTACCCTTATTTCGAGGCGATTGGGTCCTCCGACGTATTCCATATCTATGACAGTAATCAACACAGCTGTGCTGCTTCGGAAAATCTTTCTGCGTCCTGCGTCGATGACGTTGATACGCTGTCCTTGAGGTCCTCCGTCGAGCTGACGTCACCGGATGTTATAGGTAGGACGCGCGACGCCCGTAGCCTCAGTTCCGTTTTTTCCGCGAACGTGTTCGCTTCGGAGATCTCGGCACGCCTTGATTCTACTAAATCCTGTTCTTTCGGTTCTTCGAAACTGTTTCTTCATTGCTATTGTATGTCGTCTTTGGCTTCTTCCACCCCACGGTCCGGGTTTAAGAAGTGTCTGGTGTGCAGGTCCAAGATGTCACTGACGGATACGCACAGCGCTTGCCTCTGATGCCTCGGGGAGGACCATGATACGGACAAGTGTGTCGACTGCCAATCGCTCACATCGAAGGCCTTGCGGGAGCGTAAGAAGAAGCTGTCGGTCGGTAAAGTGGCCAAGCCCCAGAAGTCGCGTTCCACTGGTCTTTCAACGGACGATTCGAGGGGCGACTCTCCGCATCGTCATCATGAGTCTGGGGGTTCTCGGTCTGGGAGTCTGAGGACGCCGATCATGGCCGTGCTAGAGACACCCTTTGTCCGCCTTCGGGCCCGAGCAGTCGTCGTGACCACCAGCGCCTTCGAGGTCCCGGTCCGACAAGGATGGTCGCTCTAGACCTGCCTGTTCCAGGTCCCGGTCCTCGACGCCCTCGAGACCGCGAGAATCTGTGTAGTCTTCGAGGAAGACATTGATGCCGAGGTTGTCAATGGACTCTCTCGAGGCCCCGCCTCCGAGGAAGTCGTCGACGCCATCGGCGCCCAGGCTGTCGAGAGACACTCTTGGGGCTCTGCCCTCGAGGCCTGTGCCACGCTTGACGTCGACGCTGATTCTCTTGAAGCCTTTCGAGGTGGCTTTGTCGGAGGTGCCCCGTGGCACGGTGGCACCCCCCAGGAAGGCGCTGGCCAAGGCTAAACATGTCTTTGTGCCTTTTTTCTGTACCTTCCTTCCAGCCTATGGATTATATTTCTGAGGTGGATGAGGGGTCTGAGGAAGGTGAGGTTCCTGCAGGGGTTCCAAGACATTGTTTCTGGTCATAGTCAACTTGAGGACCTGCGTCAGTTGCTGCACGACGCCAGTGGTCGAGACACCTCTCCGGAGGTGGGGTTTGGTAGGCCGGAGCCTGGCACGCATGCTGAATCCTCATACCGGCGCCTCATGTCGAGGGTCACGGATTACCTGGGGTGGTCTGCCCCCCCCTCGGGATTTTCAGCAGGATGACCGGACTGATATCCTGGACCAAGGTCCTCCAACTGGCCCGGTGCTGCCATTCCATATGGCCTTGCAGAGAAGGGTGGCTGCGGCCTGGACTTCTCTGGAGAGTCTCCCGGCAGTGAGCAAGTCCTTGCTGAAGAAATATCACCCAGCCAGTGGCGACCCCTGCTACTTGACCACGCACCCTACTCTGGAGAGTTTGGTGGGGCAGGCGGCTACAGCCCCAGCAAAGCAGGCGTTGTACCCTACCATCCCTCCTGATAGGGACGACAAACGTTTTGATGGCTGGGCGAAGAAGGTATTTTCTTCTGGGTGTATGGCGCTTCAGGCTTCCAACTCCGTTTGTGCCTTGTCTCGTTTCACGCACACTCTGTGGAACTGTATTTCCTTAGCGGCTGATCATATTCCCGCAGGGGACGAACGGGATGGTTTCCTTGCTATGGTCCAGGATGGTAGGGATGCCATGTGTGAATCCGTTCAGTCGGTCTGGACATGGTGGATTGCGTCAGCCGGTCCATGGCGGCGAGCACCGTAATACGCAGGTTTGCGTGGTTGCGGAAGTCTGGTTTTGCTCCTGATGTGCAAGCCCGGCTCCTCAACATGCCCTTTGATGGTGAACATCTTTTTGGCAGCAAGGCTGACGAGAGCCTTGAGAGGTTGCAGACCTCCAAAGCTGCAGCAAAGTCGTTGGGCGCTACAGTTTGCTAACCTCCGCCGTTTCGTCCTAGGGGACAGCAATGGAGGGGAGGTTCCTTTCGATATTACTCGTCCTTTAGTAAATCGAGAGGAGCGGCAAGTCAAAGGGGCAACCATAGGAGTACCAGAGGTGGAAAACAAGGTACTCGAGGTGCCAAGGCCGCGCGAGCAGTTGCCTCTTTGCCCTCAGGCACTGCCGCAGCCGCTTCAGCTCAGCTCAGTAATGAGGCCCATGCTTCTCCAGTTGGGGGAAGGCTGGCGCAGCACCTTGTAGAATGGCGTGCCATTACTTCAGATGTGTGGGTTCTGGAGATCATAGCTCACGGCTACTGTCTTCCTTTCCGGCAGAGGTCTCACGACAATCCACCAGGGAATCTCTCTTTGAAGAGTCTGGATCCGCTCCTTGTGCTGGAAATTCAATCCCTGCTGGAGAAAGGCACCATAGAACTGGTGCCTGTTACGGAGAGGAACAAGGGATGGTATTACCCTTATTTTTTGATTTCGAAGAAAGACGGGTGATTGAGACCCATTATGGACTTGCGCGGTTTGAACAAGCTCCTCAGGAAGGACAAATTCAAGATGGTTACTCTTTCTCAAGTCGTCCAGGCCCTTCAACTTCAGGACTGGTTGGTGTCTCTCGACCTCAAGGATGCTAATTTTCATGTGCCGATCCATCCCAAGCACAAGAAGTACCTGAGGTTCGCGGTTGGCGACTCGCACTTTCAGTTTCGGGTCCTGCCGTTCGGATTGACCTCCGCCCCGAGGGTTTTCACCAAGCTCATGGTGGTGGCAGCGTATCTCAGGAAAGGGGTGATTCACGTCTACCCCTACCTGGATGATTGTTTGAACAGGGTGTGCTCTCCCGAGCAAGTCCTGGATCATCTGTCCGTCACATGCCACTCCCTTCACAAGCTGGGCTTCTCCCTCAACTTAAAGAAGTCCCACTTGACGCCAACTCAGCGGCCCCAGTACATCGGAGCAGCGCTCGACACGTCCCTGGGGCAGTGTTTTCCTCCCCAGGTGAGGGCTCACCACATTCAACAGATGGTGCACAAGTTTCAACATGCCCAGACGCTCCCAGCGTTCGAGTTCTTGAGGTTGCTCGGCCTCATGGCATCCTGCATTCTTCTGGTGCCAGAGGCCAGCTTGCGGATTAGATCTTTGCAATGGGCTCTCAAAATCCAGTGGTCACAGTCCTCCGGCAGGATGTCGGACCCCGTTCGGGTGCCGCCCTCGGTCGCCCAGGACCTTCTATGGTGGGCCGTGGAAGGCAATCTGATGAGGGGGCTCCGGTTCGGCTACCCTGGCCGGAGGTGACGATCGTGACGGGCGCGTCCCTCACGGGATGGAGGGCTCATGCCAACGAGCTGATAGTCAGCGGTCATTTGTCTCCGTCGGAGTCCAGACTCCATATCACTCTGTTGGAGCTGAGGGCCGTCAGGCTTGCCCTGAAGGCTTTTCTGCCAACTTTGCGAGGAAAGGATGTCCCGATTCTGACGGACAACACAGGGGCTATGCACTACCTCAACAAAAAGGGGGGGCAGGGTCACTTCCTCTGTGCAGGGAGGCGATGCAGCTCTGGTTCTGGTCATCCAGCAGGAAATTTCGATCTCGGCAGTTCATCTGGCCGGAGAAGAAAACGAGACGGCGGATGCTCTGAGCAGACAGAGCGCGATCTCTCACGAGTGGGAGTTGGCTCAGGAGATTCTCCTGGAGATCTTCGCCCTTTGGAGGACCCATCAAGTGGATCTCTTCGCCTCCAGTGTCAACCGGAAGTGCGAAAGGTTCTGCTCGCAGGAATTTCCTCCAAGAGGATCCCTAGGAGACGCGTTCATAGTGGAGTAGTCCTTCCCACTGCTGTACGTGTTTCCTCCAGTCCCCGTCATCCCGCAAGTATTGTTGAGGTTACAGAGGTTCGGTTCTCGGATGATCCTCATTGCTCCGGCATGGGCCCAAAGGACGTGGTACCCGGACCTTCTCGATTTGTCCATCTGCCCTCCACGTCGTCTTCCCTACCGAGACGATCTGCTGTCACAGGAGGGGGGTCAGGTTCTCCATCCTTCACGCTTGGCTTCTGAAAGGTTGAGATATAAGGATTGGGACCTCCCTGAAGATGTGATGGAGGTGTTGCTTTCGGCCAGACAGTCGGCAACAAAGTCCCTGTACCGTTGCCGTTGGAGAAAGTTCTGCGACTGGTGCAGGGTTAAGAATGTGGATCCTTTTTCATATGACATTCCTGTGGATTTGTCTTTTTTGCTTTCTTTAGCCCACAGGGGTTTGCAAGTGGGTACCGTTAAAGGTTACCTGGCGGCGCTGTCCATATTTAAGTGCTCATCTGTGGAGTGTTCTTATTTTAAAATTCCTTTAATTTCTCAGTTTCTGAAAGGGCTCACTAATGTGTTCCCTCCGTCACCTTTCCAGGTACCCGGTTGGGATTTGAACCTTGTTCTCAAGTTTCTAATGGGTGCTCTATTTGAGCCTTTACATTCTTGTCCTTTGAGACTGTTTGCCCTTAAAACTGTATTTTTAGTTGCGGTCACTTCCGCTCGCAGAGTGAGTGAGTGAGTTATAGGCACTTTCAGTTAAGCCACCCTTCACTGTGTTTCATAAGGACAGGGTTGTCCTTTGAGTTCGTCCTTCCTTTCTTCCGAAGGTGGTGTCAGAATTTCATTTAAACCAGAAGGTTATTCTTCCGGCATTTTATCCTCCTGCACATCCTGGTAAGGAAGAGGAGAGGCTCCATAGGCTGGATCCTAGGAGAGCTTTAAGCTTCTACATTTCACGCATGTCCCGGGTCAGAGTGGACGATCAGCTCTTTATTGGTTACGCTGGAAGGCGTTTGGGAGAAGCTGTGACTAAGCAGACTTTGTCTAGATGGATTGTCTTGGCAATTTCTGAGTGTTACCGCCTGGCGGGTAAGGACCCTCCGGTAGGCTTAAGGGCCCATTTGACTAGGGGTATGGCTGCCTCTACTGCTCTGCAGAGGGGTGTTCCTATTCGTAACATCTGTGAAGCAGCCACTTGGGCTTCAATTCATACTTTTGTACGTCACTACTCCCATGGGCAGGATCTGGCCTTTGGCAAGGCCATCCTTTACTCTGCAATTTGATTGGACATTCTAGATTCTTTCCCCACCTCCTTACATTGGTACTGCTTTGCAGTCTTGTCATAGATATGTAATACGTCGGAGGACCCAATCCCCTCGAAGAACAAGTTACTCTCTTACCTGGTAGCGTTCTTTCGATGGGATGGTCGACGACGTTTTCCATATCGCTCCCTCTCTGCCTACCCCGCTACAGAATTTCTTATGCGATTGCAGCTTCCGTTTCCGCAAGGCTTTCTGTGGTCATACTGGCAGTAGATTGGTGCCACACGTTCTGGGGAAAAAACTACAACTGAGGCTACGGGCGTTGTGCGTCCTACTTATAACATCCGGTGACGTCAGCTCGACGGAGGCCCTCGAGGACAGCGTATCGACGTCATCGACGCAGGACGCAGACGCCGAAAGATTTTCCGAAGCAGCTGTGGTGATTACTGTCATAGATATGGAATACGTCGTCGGACCATCGAAAGAAAGTTTCCAGGTAAGAGAGTAACTTGTTCTTCTGGTGCTACTTCTTCAGGCTCTTGTAACCTGACCAACCTTTCCTGCAATGCTCTTAGCTCATTGTCAATGTCTACTTGTGGACACTCTGGGTACACCAATGCTACAGGCATATAAGAGTTTGTGGATGGGTTATATGGAGGTGCAAAAGCTCTTGAGTCCCCCCTCGTAGTTGCTAATCCTGTTGACACGCTCTTCCTGTGGAGGCTTATAGACTGAGTTTTTATACCCTACTGCAGGTTTAGGCGTTACGGGGTATATCCCCTTACATTCTATCTCTTTTTCAACTTCCTGATCTCCCATATCCTCAACTAATTGACCAAGATCTAGAATCTCTTCTCTTTTATGGGACTTGTTCCCTTCATATTTTGCTGCTACAAAGATGGACATTTTTTCTAGCATGTTTCTGTTATGCAAGCCCTGCTCTGGCCAGGAGCTGGACGTCCCCACTTCCTTTGTTTCTACTATCATTTGTTTATTCTGTTACAATACAGTGGCAGTGTAACGCTCACCTGACTCCCACGGAGGCGCAGGTCTAGTCTGGGTTGCTGTGGCCTCTTCGAGCGTGATGCGCAGAACTCGGAACACCGACTGAACAGGACCCTCAAATCTTGCTTGTCTGGCCCGTAGGAATATCCTTCTGCAGATGAGAAAGGGGATTAACAGTCTGCAGAATAGTGTGCTTGCTCCCCCCTTCCCCCCTTCGTTCTTCTCTAACTTCCTCCAAAATCCCCGGTTGAAGCTCACCTTATGGTTTGAAAGGATGAACTCTCCATCCTGCTTCTGGTGCAGGGGCGCGTGTTTGTCCAGTTACTTCACTGGTTTTCAGAATGGCGCTGGCAAAATCCACTTGACTTTTCCGAGCGGAACGCCGTAAGTATGAAGATTACAAAAGTTCAAGTGTTGAGCCTCCTTTTCTGTTGCCTTCCTAACCTGTGATCTGTCCTTTATTTCAGGTGCAGAATGAAGGCGATGCGTTGAGGGATTGAATTGCCAATGGTAAACTCTGGTGAGTTAGCGATGGGGGCGATCCCTCTTAATGTCTTTATATTCCTCCAGTAATGTCTTTTGTCCTTTCCCCATAGGGGCCGGGGTGCGGTACCTGCCAACAAAGTGGCGCCGACCCGAAGTGAGGAATGGTCCACCAACAGAAGACCGGTAAGTGTTATGGCGGAAAATTAGGCTTTCCTCATATGTTCCTTCTGCTCACCTTTTGTCTCTTCTTCTCTCCCCTAGGCGCAGAGATGTGGCGACCGGTGCAGACAGTCGCGGTGAGCCAGAAGAACTCCCGAGGACAGGTGAGTGAAGCGCGGCGCTGCAGCGAGCAACGCAGTGCTTTTAAATGAGTCTTTTCTCAGGAACGCTGACGTGAAGGTTCCGGATGCAGGTAAGAAGTTTGATAAAATTCTTGGTTTTCACCTTTCTCTTCTCTTCTTTCCTTACAGGTGTTCCAGGATCCCAGATGCAGGAGCAGACACGGTGAGCGTTCAGCTGCTTGGATGCAGAACAACGCGAAGCGTGAGCTACTGTCTGGGCGTGGCTTAAATAGTCCCCAAAGTAGTTCCAGGTAAGTATCCTTCCCTGGCCACGCCCGAGTGACAAAATAGTCCCAATGAAAAAATAGTCCCTTTCAGGTCTCAGGGAGGCCTGAATATTGCAGCATGGTCTGCATCAGGTAAGTGCACAAAACACCTTCCTTTATGAGCCTGGCGCCTATGGCGCCAGGACTGATGTCCAACATGAGCCTGGCGCCAAAGGCGCCAGGACAGAGTCCAAAGAGCTCCTATAAGGGGCCGCTGGGCTTTTACCCGGGGGCATGATGCCTGATCCCGGGGGTGCTGGGCCTGGCCTGGTGCTCCGGGGGTAGGCATCATGACAGGCAGAACCCTATGCATGTGTTTTTTTTTTTTACCACAAAAGACAGCAAGAGAAAATATAAAAAATGGACTCAAATCCAGGTTCATTCCTTATACTGAGCCACTACTATACCACTTATTGCTTTTATCATCATAAGAAGAATGTGTGGTACACTCATCTCCCAGTCCTTATAAGCTGGGGATCCCGTTCCTTCCCTTTCCATTTTACAAAGTAGAAAAACAGAAATATGTAACAATTTCAATACATGACGCACTTTTTATCCAATCTACTCCTTTACACATCACCTGAAATCCAATACAATCTATCCTATCCAATCTTATTCCTTATCACCAAAAAGTCCTAGTTTATACTGCAAGACTAACATCACCAAAAGTCCTATGCCATAATACATCACCAAGTCCTATTCCATTGACCTTGTACAACACATCACCATAATACCATTCACATCCCCATACCTGTTCCCATGTTATCACTTGCAAGAGTATCGTCACCTGGGCGTGCTTCACTTGAGTTTCCCAACGTTATGAAGTCGCATGCTGGCCTGTAATTCTGGAGCCATGCCCTCCTCCAGTGAGCAGAAAGGATTTCTTTAAAAATGGTTTCTACTAAAGTTGCTCAGGACGCATGTTTATTTTTTTTTTTTGAAGAGTCTGATCACTACAGATGGACGTGCTGACGTGGCTGACCTGCCTGAGGTTTTGCAAAGTATGGGGGAAGAAACTAAGTAACACTTTGTGTCGTCAACACTGAAAGCAAACCCCAACTTACAAGGGTGCTCCATAAATACAGGGGACCCATAATCACGCTTGAATTAGAGTAAATGCACCCCTTTGGGGAATTAAAGCCATGAGTCTATCTTGCAAGAGATAACAAAACGTTAATCTTTACCGATCATGAGGATTGGGGGAAATGGCAGAGCACTCTGCCATTTCCGACCAACATTCTGTCGTCCGTGGCTGACTCCGAGGTCCTGAAGACTGGTACTGGGCCTGCGGCTTAAATACTATTGACCTGGTTACTGGATACTGGTAGAGCTCATACACAATTGTTCTTCTTGCCATACAAGGGATGCTGTAGTCTCCAGTGTTGCATGGCCATGTTCCGTTTTGGACAAGCTACTTAACATAATGCTGCATCTGCAGGAATACTTTGTTGCTCTTCTTTAGCATAATTTACTATGTTATAAACATTCATACATTAACACATCTTCCCGCCATTATCTTCACACTTAACTCAACATAATTATGTTTGATCTGGTCCAGTAATTCCTACAAAAAACCCTTGTTTTCCTAGTACTTTGTATGTTGTGCTGTATCTTTTTTAGTCTCCATTGGCTTTTGATTGACAGGAACAGCTGCTGAGTTACCTCGTGCTCTCTGCCAGCCTGCCTGTAGTTTATATTTAGCAGAGCCTGAATTCACTGTGTGCTTTAAGCAAAGCTAACTACAATTTAACAGTTTTACAAATATATCCATCTAAATAATTGTTTGCACCTTATATTTCAATCCTAACTATCTATACTTAGTCACTGGCCTGGCCACGCCTCTGTGTGAATATTTTTGCATTAAAAAAGCTTTCTCAGTGCTATAGTGCTTCGAAGTCTTGCCTAATTGTAAAGCACTTGAGGGGTGCAGGAAGGCGCTAGTTCCTCCCAGACAAACCCCAAGGCCAACCCAAATGGCCCAGATAATTAATGCCAAATCTCCAACGCACCTTTCAGCAGCAAAATCCCAGAAAATTAATCGACCAACAGCTACAGGAACATGTTGATAGCAACAACCTCCTCCACAAATTCAAAACACAGATTCAAGCCAACTAGATGAACAGAATTCCCATTTTGCTCGATTTGGGACATACTAAAGATCAATGTGGACTGAGACGTGCTAAGTGCTCTCCTTTTACTGTATGTTTTGGGTGCCTTCAATACCATCAGTCACAAGATTGTACTGATCAGATTAGAGACCACTCGAATAAAGGTACTCACCCTAAACTGAATTGCCTCCTTCCTTCCAGAGAGAATAGAGACACTCAAGCCCTCTTTCATGTCACTCCCTTGTAACCCAATTTGCTGAGTAGCCCAAAGTCCCAGCTTCTTGCTCCTTCTCCACCATATAAATGACCTTGCTCTGGATCGCAACATCTTGGAGCTCATGTGCTTCAGCTGCGCATTTGACACCCAACTATTTCACAAGCTCATTAATGATCCAACACAGGACACATCGGAATTCAGCACATGCCTCAGATGCACTCTGGAGTGACCTCAAACAGTCTAAAACCCAACCAAAAACAGAACTAATGATCTGCAGCACTTTACTACTTTACCCCACTTGAAACCCCTGTCTCGACGTAATGCCAGCCAGCTCGCAGCCTACTTCAACTGTGCGAAACCTAAACATACCAATGGATTGCAACCGTAAACTAAAACCACAGGTGAAGCCTTTGCAAAGAATTTCTTTTGACAACATAAATGCCATCTGACGGATTATGCTGTACCTGAACCCCACCAGGGCTATGGCAGTTATCGCACTAGTAATTTAAAGAACTGACTATACCAACAGCCTATATCTGAATCTCCTGGAGAACCTACTCCACAGATTACAAAAAGTCCATAATGTGACCGGCAAGGCAAAAAAAAAAGCACATCACCCGAGCACTGCACACACTACAATGGCTCCCAGTTGAAATGAGAATCCACTTCAAAACTCTTTGCATCGCTCAGCGTGCCTACCATGGAAGGCACCTTGAATCGATCACAAGGAAATTCTCACACTAACATCAAGATAGGACTGTTCTCGCTGGAGGATCACCTTTATCCATCCTAGGAACCAAAAACTGGAAATCTCTGCCCAAATACTTCAGTACAGAATATGGGCACCTAACTTTCAGAAAACTGCTAAAAATCTGGCTTCTTCTCTAACTCCAGCACTAGAGCAGCCACAAGACATAAACAGTCTCTATTCCCCCTCTTGCATCAACTTTGGTACAACAGATGGAGCTGCTCTTATATTGTAGGAAGATACCACACACACACATACAACCCACCAAATAGGATTTATTTAAAATGGACTTGCTTAGGTCGGAAGGCGCGCCACTCTTAAATAATAGGATTACCACAAACTCGCACACAGCTTGCTGACATGGACTATCACGAAACAGACTAATAGGCACTTGGCTCGCAAAATGCAATACCGACCCTGCTTTCCAATTATGTCCGTTTAAATCTTTCACTTCAATATGTTTTTTAAAATAACATCAATCACTTTAAGATCTAATTCTGAGAACCTTTTACATTCAACATTTACATCTGACCAAGAATAAAGATTTTCGATAATAACTTACAAGAAAGTCTTAATTCTATTAAAGACACAGAGGCGAGCATTATGCTTCTCTTTCTTTTATTAAACATGTGAAAAGAAGCTCAGCAGCATGTATTTTATGCACCTGTCTGCGAGCAAATAGTATGCATAACAAAAGGTGCACTCAAATATTAATAAAGTATCAACAAAAACAAAGGCTTAGTCCATAACTGTCTCTGAAGGGACAAAAAACTAAATTTTCCAGGAGACTTCACTAGAGTTCATAATAGGTCACCAACATGTGACACCAGTTCACCAATAGGCATACAGCTGCCCTGCCAAATAGTATTGAACATAATATAACTTCCTCTTTCAAGGCTGCGAACTTGGCTGTCCATAAACCATAAGAATGAAACTGTAACTTGAGGCCGTCTTATGGAAGGAGAAACAGCCGATATGGAGGTCAGACGGACTTGTCTGCAGCCACTGTCAAGGAAAGGAAACAAATAACTGGCATTACTTGATGCGTATGACCACCCGAACCTCCCTTGCGAGGGTGGGAGAGAAATCAGAGTGTTCTTGTAAATACATATATCCTGAAAAGTGACACTTACCCCTGAAGCAATGCGAACAACAACTGCCCTCAAGCGTGTCTTGCAGCGCTATTTTGCTCACTGGGCGGGATAATGCTCACCTCTGTGTCTTAAATAGAATTGAGACTTTCTTGTAAGTTATTATAGAAAATCTTTATTCTGTGTCAAGACCGGAGGCTCACATTATTCTTGTTTAAAGTTTACTTACCACGATGGATGCAGGCTGTTCTACCGGTTTCAGATAGAATTGCTTAAAGATTCACTCACCTGCCCCATAAGCCATCCTCATGATGTCCTCTCAACAAACTCGAACTTGAAAGGCTTTGGAAGCCATGGCCCCTCTCACGGAATGGGCGCCAAAGTTAAGAGTATCTATCCCTGTTTACATTAGGGTCAAACACACCCAGAATGCTAATGTTGGGGCGGAAACCGCTTTGTGTGGTCTGCGCATAGCTATCAATAACTGTCCATTAGGAGAGCTTCTATGAGGAGCCGTTACCTCTTCGTAGACCTTTAAGCACTTGACCAAGCAAAGTTTGGGCTGCCCTCTAAAGGCTGGGTAACAAATCACCCTTGAGTTGCATTTTGTCCTCCTATGTATGTGGGACACTATATCATCAGGAGAAAAGGTCCTGCCTGCTAGATCGAGAGCTCTGACATCCGAGACTCTCCTGCAGGAGACCAAGCAAAGCAGCGTAGTAAGTTTGCCGTAGAGCGCAGTACGGGATAACTCATTATGAGGCGATGAAAGAAAAAGATTGAGTACCTTATTGTCGTCCCAAAGCTTGTCATAGTTGGACGGAGGTGGCACTGTAAGTCTAATACCTTTCAGTAATCTGCAAACAAGGTGATGTTCTCCTGCTGGGACCCCTTGAACGAGGTCGTGGCCAGCAGAAATTGCTGAGCAGTAAGCGTTGACTGTCCTGTAGGTGAGACCTCTCTCAACTAATTAGGCTAGGAAATTTAGAATTTCTTCTATAGGTGCTGAAACCAGATGGAACCCTCGTTCCTGGCACCAATTCCTCCAGGCGCTCCAAGAGTTGGAGTATCTCTTGAAGGTAGCAGGAGCTGAGCTCTCCTTGATGAGACTGATGGCCTAGAGTGACATGCCTGGAACTCTCCATCTTGACTTTAAATCCTCCAGGCTGCTAGGGTCAGGGATCCACTGAGGAGAAGATCTGGAAATTCGGGTAGAAGGATTGCAAAACCTGAGGAAAGTTCCAGCAGAACAGGATACCAATTCTGAGAGGTCCAGACTGGGGCTTTGAGGACCAGCTCTGTTCGCTCCTGACAAGCCTTCACCAGGGTCCTCGCTATCATGGTAATGGGGGGAAAGGCATAATGGATCCCCTTGGACCAACGCTGCAGAAATGCATCTGTTGCAGTCGCTACTGGATCCGTTATCCAGCTGTAAAACTCTGGTAGCTGAGTGTTGAAGCGAGAGGCAAAGAGATCCTTGGACATGGGGCCCCAAACTTGTTGGAGGTGGAGAAAGATGTCTTTGTTGAGCCTCCAGTCGCTGTAATCTGTAGAATGGTGGGAGTGCCAGTCCGCCTCCATGTTTCTGAGAGCTGGGAGATACTCTGCCGTGACGCAGATCTGGTCCTGCAGGCCGAAATGCCAAAAGTCTTTGACTAGCTCCGCTAGAGGCCTTGATTTGGTGCCACCCAGATGATTGATGTATCTCACTGCAGAAATGTTGTCCATTTTCAGTAAAATACAACAACTCGCTCTGTCTCTGGCAAATGAGCGCATTGCGAAAGAGCCAGCGAGGAGCTCCAGGCAGTTTATATGCATTTCCAGCTCCTGAGGAGAACAAGTCCCTCCCGTGGCTACTGAGCCGCATCTCGCTCCCCAACCGGAGCGGCTAGCGTCTGACTCGATGATAATATCCGGAGTGGATATGAAGATGGCTCTGCCGTTCCAGGCTTCCATGTGCATGAGCCACCAGTTGAGCTCCGTTCTCGCTTGAGGCGAGTGTGTCAGATGCTGGGAGTAGGAGAGGCTTGCGCCTTAAGTGCTGACCCTTCAGCCTATGCAATTTTCGAAAGTGAAGAGGACCGGGAAACATTGCTTAGATGGAAGTGGCTAGGAGACCTATTACTATCGCTAGTTCTCGAAGAGATATGTTGTTCCTCTGCAGAAGTCTGCGAATCACCCGCCGAGTGGAGTGTATCTAGGCCACGGGGAGACAGAGCTGCGAAATCTGGGTATGTTAGGCAGAAACCTGTGCAGTTCCCTCTGGGACCACTGTAAAAGATTTAGGACTACAGGTGTTTGGCAGTAAACCCACTTGGTAGCAGTGTGTACCACACAGATTCACTTGGTGGCTGTGGCTGAGCAGACAGACTTCCCTCAAGAAGAGTTAGGCAGTATACACAGTATTCACAATAGGTCAAGAGAACACAGTAGAACAAGTAAACGCTGACCAGGGTTTGGTGTAAAAGAGATATAATTATTTATTTAAAACCACATCTAGAAAAACACACAGGCACTAATACTAAGCAATTCAAAAACACGGTCACTAAAAGATATACACTCCCTTAAAAGAATATTAGACAAGTTTTAAGTAAAGCCCCACTTATTTTCAGACAGCGGTGAGCGCTTAAAGTAGATGGCACTCTAATAGTTCATTTTAAAAAGGGAGAGAAAAGCAGAGAACAAGTTGAAACAGATCCCAACACTTTTTTATCAGAACATAACAAGAGAGGAAGGCAAAGTAAAACCGTGAAGTTCGAGTTCAAGAGGCCGGATCCGCTTTCAGAGGATCCAAACGAAATGTGTCCAAGGTCACACGGTTGCAGTGCACAAAAGACTTGTAAAGGTTCAAAAAGGAGTAGGACCAAAGAAATGGACCAGTTAGAGGGTCAAGGCGGCCAGCCTAGTCCAGAAGGTTAAGGGGTTATTATTACCTTGTAGCAATCTTTAGAAAGGGAGGCCTGGCGGACACGGTACCTTAAAGAGGTGAGAACGCTCCAGGGGGGGCAGTTGTTCCTGACAGCGGGTGCAAGTCGGTGCTTCGTCCGGTGGAAGAGAGGATCTCGTCGTGGAGGAAGACAGGAGTCCGTTGTACTGCCAGGGAAGAAACCAGCCGCAGAGTTTCTCAGGTACAAGGAGCAGTCCGGTGATTCGCGGTTCAGTGGTGAGTGGCTATCCGGCTGCCGGGGTGCTTGGCGCACGGGCAGTTCGACCACAAACCGGGCTGGGGTGCGAAGAAAGAAAGGTAAACTGGTTGTGCCCACCAGTCAGGGGAAGAAGCCTCTCCAGCCGGGAGATCTTCTCTGTCGCCGGGAAGTGGTGAGTCGGTTCTGCAGGGCTCCACCGGTGGTGTCGTCGTGGTAGGTCGGCTCAGCTTCTCCCTCGTCGGATTCTCAGGTCCTGTGCGACTTCTGAAGTTCCAGTCCCCAAAGCCCTGCTTTTATGCAGAAAACCCCCATTCACTCAGCCTAGCTGTCACTCAAACATGCTAAGTGGTGAGCCGGCCGGCTCACCACTTGGGCCAATCACACAAGAGTGCGACTTGAGTTACCAAGGTAACTCAGTCCAGGGTGCCTAAACCCCCTCCCACACCCCCTGTGATACCCAGACAGAGTGGCACCACTTTTGGAGGCTTCTGTGGAGAAGCCCGCCAAAAAGTGGAACAAAGGGCTCGACTTGGGTTGGAGTCACAGAAGAGAACACAAACGCCATTTTGAATCGAGTCTTGGCAAAAAATACCAACCAGAGAATTAATATTAATTAAATAAACTGGCGGTATGTTCGAGGCTATGAGAATTAAATAATTAAAGTTGGTAGCCTCGAACAATGGGAAAATCACATAGGAAAATATTTGCGGTCGAATATAAAAAGTAGTTTCCACTGCCACCAGCCAAAACTCGATCAGGGGGGACGGAGACGTGCCCCCTCGACTAACAGACTCCGGGGCAATCGAATTCCCCCGACCAGTACGTCCACAATATGATGGTTTGTACTGGTTTCTGTTAAGTCACTATGACACCCCTGTGTTACTGCACGGAGGGTGCTGTGTAACACACATAGGAAAAACCCATGAGACCCTATATAGTAAAGGACCCCATAGCCCACAAAACACATTACCAGTCAAAGGAATACCATAAATCCTGTCCAAGAGTGGGAGAAAGAGTCTCACTCTTGGCAGGAGGAAAAAACAAACTCCAGAAATCCAGCAAAGCTGCTGGGGGACTCACTAGGTTAGGAAATTCAGCCTAAAGAGAGAATTCTCCCTAACAGGGTATCCACCACGAACCCTAGAAATTCTAGATTCCTGGATGGACAAAGGATCGATTTCTCCCAATTTATAAGGAAACAGACTGTGTTGCAGATCTATGGCCAGTCTGGCCAGCTGTTCTACCAAGGCCTGAGACTGAGCCATGAAGATGATGTCGTCTAGGTAGACTATTAGTCTGACACCCTGCTCTCTTAGATGAGCTACTATGGGTCTTAGAAGCTTGGTAAAGGCGCAAGGTGCCGAGGAGAGCCCAAAAGGTAAACTTGTGCACTCCCAGTCCTGGTGTTTCCAGGAGAACCTCAGATAGCTTACGTGCGCCGGATGTATGAGCACTGCGAGGTAAGCATCCTTGAGGTCCAGTCGCATGAGCCCGTCGTTTGGTCTCAAGATGTCCCTGAGCATGTGGATCCCCTCCATCTTGAAGTGGCGGTAGACAATGAAATCGTTGAGAGCCCTGAGATTTATCACTTGGCCCACTTTCTGCTTCCTGCGAACCAACAATATGGGGCTGAGGAAGCCGTCCTAGCTCGAGCATGGGCGAATATCCTGTTTCAGTTATAAGCTTTGTATCTCGCTGTCTCGTCCGCTTTGGACGTTACTAACGGGGCGGGCGGGGCGACAGTCTTGAAAGGACTGAGTGAAGAATTCTGCGTCCCTGACCCAGGCATCTCCTGACAAGGAGTCCCATGCTCGCGCAAAGAGAGCTAATCTTCCTCCTATGGGTGTTTGTGGCGCGGGCGCTGCTATGGGTACACTCACCTGTGGGGGGTTGTTGGGCTGGATATCTTGCGGCTCTTCTCTAGCCACGGCCTCTTCCTCGCCCTCTTGATGGATGGGAAGAAGGTGTCCGAGCGGTCCTGCCATGCATTGTGCTGGTCCCTGGAATGTTGCTGTCTTCTATCAAATGAATATCGGCCGGAGGAGCGAGCACCCCTCCCCCACCCCCCACCTCATCCGACCCTGGGGAAAATTTTGGAAGCAAAAACTCTTAAGTGTTTTGCGGAGTAGCGGCATAGTAGCAGTCTGAAGCAGAGACTGCCAGTTATTCTACGTTCCAGTCTTTCTACTGTTTTTATTTTGAAAGATCACCCGACCAGCCTTTAAAAACTCCTTGCTCCCGCGGAGCGGCCGCGGAGTAGCGGCAGAGTAGCAGTCTGAAGCAGAGACTGCCAGTTATTCTACGTTCCAGTCTTTCTACTGTTGTTATTTTTCAAGATCACCTGACCAGCCTTTAAAAACTCCTTGCTCCCGCGGAGCGGCCGCGGAGTAACGGCAGAGTAGCAGTCTGAAGCAGTCTATGGCAGCTATGGACGCTGGGGACTCTACTCTGCCGTCCCCGCATACTGCAGAGAAAAGTGTGAACGATTTGCAGCAAAGGAGCTCACGCTTGCGCACTGGCGCTGAAACGGAGGGACTATATGTACATAGCAGAAGAAACCCTTTGCCACAGTCAAATTTGCCCAAACTGACACCCACTGAACAGCCGCAGAGCCTACTGAGTCCTTTCCGAAGAAATGAGCCCACTTTATTGACTCTAGAGACTAGTGGGGGCTCTTGCCCGAAAACAACATGGGGCAAAGATAAATCATCGGCAGAGTCATTTTCTCCAACACAGGGTTTTCAGCCTACTGCCCAAGGCTCCTACATTAATGAGCTGGGAGAGATGGATTCCCGGACCGTATGCCGAATAAATTATGAAACATTTAAAAACATACAGGGCCACTCCGAGGCTCTTCAGGATGGCCGACGAATCATGTGGAAATGGCCGCGTCTTCCCAACTGTGTGTGCTCCGCCGTCTGTCGGAGGACTGACGGCATCGAGCATGGCCCAGCTGGTGGAGAACGGTCTGGGAGATCGAACTCAAGGGCCCGCGGGGCCTCTGGTGATGGACCCGGGGGTCGCGGCGAGGCTCCCTACGGAGGGATCGTGGGGACAAAAATCTATGGAGGAGGAAACAGAGGAGGGCGAAGCTCGACAAGCACCGGCTGAATCAGAGGGCCCTCTGGTGGCCGCCACGAGAAAGACCACGACCGAAAACTCGATTGCAGCGCCATTCCAGGATTTCCACAGACCTGATACCCAACTGAAAGACAGCTCAGTGGGTACGGCAGGAGTAACATCTCTGAAACCCCCATGGGAGACGACAATACCTGATTTGAAAGAATTGCCCTTATTAAAAGAAACCGATCAGGTGGAAAATATAAACCACCCAAAAGACTGTCAACCGACAAAACCACCTGTAAGGCAATTAGAAAAAGGACCGTGCTGTAAAAAATTGAAAATTACTCAAAAACCAAATAACTCCTCAGTGGCTAAAATATACCCCGAAATTGTACAATCACTTCCAGGTCAGCTGCCAGAAAGCAAAGGCTTTGACTTCAACAACGCTGGAAAAAAAGAGAAGAAAAAGACAAATAAGGCGAGTACTAGAATGTACAAACAGCAAAAGCCGTCAAGAAACTTCCATATTCTCGCCTCAGAGCATGGCAGATTTTTTTGTGAATCCTATAAAAAGGAAACTTGATAACACGAGAAATAACTGATAGCGAAATGCTGTAAGTGGTGCACTGTGCAGAGGATTTACAGCCGGAAACATCACCTTTGGGACTGAATATTGGAGGCCCAAATCTAGAAAGCCATAAAATTTACTCGGTTGTGCCATAGAGGAGCAAGATAAACTCGTGTCCAGTCCTCCCCCTACAAACGAACCCGCGGGGGATGAGAATCAAGTAAAGACACCGGAAAAGGAGCCCAAAAGGGGCAGCACTAAATTGGCCGGTTCTGGGATAAAAAAAAACCCAATTAATAATAATAATGAAAAACCTACATCGATTAACTCTATAGAAAGCGAGGACCCAGAAGACTGGCTTGCAACAGCTGAGGACGTTAACATATCGACACATGAGCCAGACGCATCTGAAACAGGCACGCCAATTAGAGATTTGGGGAGAAACCCTAGACATGATTCCTTGGTAGCGAATACACCGGAAAAAAAATTGGACATGGTGACACTGATGGCCGCGGTGGCAGTTGCCATGGCCCCCTTCACCAAACTGTACGAGGCTATAAATGACTCATTAAAAGACAACTGCGCTCTACTGGCTACAATGCACACTAAGTTTGTTTACCTGGAGGGGTATGTTACCGCCATGGAAACTGAAAAGTTAAAGGCGGATGCATCAAGACCATCGCCGACAGGGATAGGAGAAAAGATGACAAATACTGAAATTGTATACACTGAAAAGGGCGCCCAAACACGGGATAATGTGTCAACAAAAACCCAAGTGCCTACAAAACCAACAGAAGAAGCCGAGGTATTCATTATAGAGGAACCTGCTCTTACTCAGCCGCTAACAATGAGACCTAAGTCTACAAGTACACATCTTCATCCAAATGTAGCAAGGAATGACTCCTTGCCTAGCGGACATAAATCAAAAACAATGCAAACTCCAGCTTCTAAAAAAAAAAAATCTACTCTAAAAAACCTCCCAAACAAAAGTATGGAATCTGCTATCAATAAAGAATTTTCCATTTTTTCAGAATGTAAGTCATCAGCTATATCAGCCGCCTACAACGAAAAACAACTTGTGTTTTGCTTACCAGTCCAGAAATGAGCTTCAAAGATAGGAAGAAGACACAGACGACGAAAATAAAAGCAAATACTGATGCAAACTGTTTAATTTCAACAAATATAGAGACATCTAACACACCAACAGGTGTAAATGAAATGGATACCTCCAAAGCTTCCATAACATCAAAGTGCACAGAAGATCTCCTGATGGATGAAGTGCTTGAAAACCTAAATCAACCCTGCGGATCACCCACCATAGAGAAGGGCCATCATAACTCAGAACCTCAAACAGATGGAGGCCAAACAGAAACAGGGGATGAAAGAACATTTTTATCACTAGAGGATCGTTGTAAAAAGATCTCCTGTAATGCAAACTGGGGCCTTACAAAGCGGGCAAAAATTGGACCAAATATTGTTAACAAGAGTTCGCAAAACTCAGACTCAATAAAAGAGCTAGAATTTTGGGATAGAAGGGGTGAAAAACAATCTCCCACTATACCTGAAAAAGGCAGTAAAACAAGACAGATCTGAGTACCGCACATGGAAAGAAGACAGAAAAGTGAATAGACAGGAAACAAAACAGGAAAGACATGAAAAAAAATACGAAAGAAAGGCCCAGGGTCGAGGGGCGACATC
Organism: Ambystoma mexicanum; assembly: GCF_040938575.1. NCBI lineage: Eukaryota > Metazoa > Chordata > Amphibia > Caudata > Ambystomatidae > Ambystoma > Ambystoma mexicanum. Next base: position 492,010,777 of record NC_090938.1, on the reverse strand, counting down.
CAAAAAGTACTTTGGAGGCACTCCAGCCTTTAAAATTGAACAACTTGGAAACTGTCATGACTATGTGATCTTGAACAGGAGAACTGTTATGGAATTACTACATAGTATCCCGAACTTAAGATCAGTGAACTCCAGAGATCTGGAACTAGTTTAGCCCTTTCATGAAGGACGCCAAGCTATGACCCATTTATTAATTTCCTCTACATCAGTTAAGCAGAGACTGTGTGACTCCGTGAAGTACTTCTTAAAAATGGGTTATGATATCATTGAACTGGGAGAAGAGAGAGCAGCAAAAGGAGCAGATTTAAACAATCTGAGCGAAAAAAAACAGTCCCAGAGGAAAGAAAAAGACCCACGAGGTGATTACAGAACCCGAGAAGAGAGGAGCCAAAAAATAGACCTTCCAATACACTATAAAAATGATAACTCAGAACTGGGAGTCCAGAAAAGGACGAGGCATCTGTCTAAACGAGAACATGGCCAAGAAAGGACAACAGAGCCAGACTCTGGGGCTTCCGCCTTAGGGCACACAAACAAAGAACTAGACACCGAAGTGACGAAATACGATAGAAAGCCAAAGGGGCCAGCATTGCAGATCAAAAGAACGTGCACACAGGAGACGAAAGTGGCAATCAATACCAAAGGAACAAAAGAAAATATAAACCCTCTACAAAACTTGTGGGCCTGGCTCCCGAAAGCTTTGAGTTCTCAAAGCAACAAATAGCAATTCATCTCTGGCAAAAACTTTGGAGACGACCTGAAAAGAGGCCAAAACACAAATCATGCAAAACTCTGCTCATGGAATACGCGAGGGTTTATGCACCTCACTGTACAGAACGAAGTGAACTTTGCCTCCTTCGACATAAAATGTTTACAAGAGACATGGCTTACTACAAAGCCTATTCTTGATGGATTTGAAATTGCTTTTGCGACTGCCAAAAAGGGACAAAAAGAACGACCTTCCTCTGGCCTGTTAAATTGATTAAGATTAAGATTCTGACTCTGTCTCTCTTGATGATCTCAGTACAAGTCAAATGGAAATACTGGGATATACAAAAAATTAAACCAGTCTCAACAACAGCTATCATTATAAACTTGTACTGGAATCCTGAAGCCATCTCCAATCAGGATTTTCTGGACATGGTCGAACTAGAAATAGACAAAGCATACATCGACCACTTTGAAACACATCTATTAGTCTGTGGAGACCTGAATGCTGTATGCACTACTAACGCCCAAATTAAAACCAAAGCCGAAGCTAGGGGAAAAGCATGGTCACTACTGATGAAAGCCAAAGATCTGACAAATGTGAGCTCAATGTTCCAGAACTCGGACCTGTTGCCAACTTGGGAAGGTCGAGGCTTGGTGGCAACAATAGACTACATCTACGCCTCGACAGCCTTACTGTCTATTATTTCATCTTTTGACATCATTAAAACAAAGGCGAGTGATCACAACCTTTTGTCCTTAACTTGGCCAAACGTCTCATGAACAAACATCCTCGACCCCAAAGCTCGAAGTAAATACAAAAGGAAACCGACTTGCCTTGAGCTTGGACAACGTCATCTCTTTGACGAAAAACTACATCAAGATAGAACAGAAGGCGCAAGCTGACAATTTACCAGACTATAGTACCTTATTGAATGTCTTCAAAAAACCGAGATTGCAAAATCGCATTAATACGAATAAGTCAATCCACACCTATGACAACCTTTTAGTTGAAAAAAGACGCCAACTTAGGAGAGTCAAGCAAAGACTAATAAAACACAGCTCAAACCATAATAAACAACTATGGATAAGCGAACAAAAAACCTATAAGTCCTGGCTGAAAACCCATTGTCTTGCGATGTATCAAAAAGACTCTGAAGATATGCTGCAATGTATAACCACTAAGTACTCGAGAACTTTTTGGGCTTTAATCAACGCAACGGAACGGATAAACTCGGATGCTTTCATAAATGGCATTCCTGAAGCCAAATGGACAGCGCATTTTGAAAACCTCTTCTTAAACCGAGAGGGCATGCAACCCACAAACTTCACAGACACCGAACCTTGGATTGAGCTTCATGATCCGCAGGACATTTTATTCGTCTTAAAAAAACTGAAAAATTCCAGGGCACCTGGGCCAGATGGCCTTACAAACAGACATTTAAAAGAACACCCTGAGGCATGGGCCAATTTCATAAGCGAGGTATTCCAAAGATTGACAATTGCAAAGGTACTACCGAAATCCTGGACAAATGCAGTGGTTGTACCTATTTACAAAAGAGGGTCGAGGGACGACCCAAAACATTTCCGGCCCATTGCTTTGCTGAATGTGATTGGGAAGGTGTATGGTTCGCTACTTTTACGACATTTCCTAAGATGGGCAAAGGAGGCACCCTGTGAAGATCCTCTTCAATTTGGCTTTAAAAAGAATGTGGGAACTACAATTAATATTCTAACGATTAACATCCTAAAAAACAAAAGCCAGTCGAGAGGGACCAGAACTTATATGGCCTTCATTGACCTAAAACAAGCTTTTGACCAAGTCAATAGACAGAGACTATGGGAGAAGCTAAGATCATGGAAATGCCCTGAACAAATCTTACACCCAATCATGGCTTTATACACAGCCACAAAGATACAAGTGAGGCTTGATAATCAAGGTACACTTTCGGAGGAGATTTCAACCAACCAGGGGGTCAAGCAAGGATGCCCTTTGGCTCCTGCACTCTTCTTGAGTTTCATTGGAGACTACAAAGAAACAGAAGAAAAAATAAGATCTTTTCCCCCGCAAATTGGACAGATGAAAATTTCAAGAATCATGTACGCGGACGACATCTTGATTGCTGATCAAACCACAATAGGGTTGCAGAGACAACTAAACAACCTCGCGGAATATATAAATGCAAATGGCCTCGAAATAAATAAACCAAAGACCAAAATCATGCTCCTTGGCAAAACAAGAAATAAAGGTGACTCTTTTACTTGGTTCCTAGAAGGCGAACAGATTGAAATAGTAGATGAATTTAAATATTTGGGCATTATTGTGGACAATTCATCTAAGGAGCTTGCAATGCAAAAACATCTGCTTCAGAAAACAAAGAACTTAACATCGCAAGCGAAAGCGATTGACAGAAAATATGGCCGTTTTTCACTTATCCCAATTGTGGACTTCTACAGGGTAAAGGTTGTCCCTACACTAGTTTATGGAGCTGAAGCGATGCTTGGGATACCACAAAACATCTGGAACAAGATGGAAAGTCAATATTGGAGAGAAATCTTGAATTTACCAAAATCAACGCCAATAGCCCTGATTAGACGCGAAATGAGCCAGCTCTCACTTGGCTCTATAGTGGAAAGGAACAGCATGATGCTGTTCAGAAAATTACTGTTGGAAAATCGTCCAATGCTTGTGGGAGCAATAAACAAAGAAGCTGAAGAAGGCGGTGTGGCCAGTCTGACCAAATGGTACAGAATCCAGGAAGCAAAACTCGATCATATCCAATGCTCAAAAAAAATCTAATGGATAATCCGACAAAAATCCAAAAAAAAAACGAAACGAAATGGATTGGATATGTACTTTGGAAAAGGCAGCCTCATACAAACTAACTTCACATCTGCCACATACTGCTCACAAACTACACGCACTTCAACCATATGTGAAAAAGTATCCCAATAGAAAGCTGAGGAATACTTTTTTAAGAGCCCGCCTCAACTTACTACCCACAAATGAAATCTTATAAATAAGAGGCCTGGCCACTACAAACACGTGTAGATTCTGTAAAGATCTGAGCACAGTGGAAACAATTGAACACTTGTTGTTAAGATGCCCAGGAGTTGACTCAATAAGAGGACCTTACCTGAAAGAAATCTTAGCCGCGGCCTATACCTATGAGGTAGAGACCTGGTGGCCGAGATTGATTGGAGGTGGTAGAATCACCTGGGTAACTGCCACGGCAAAAATCCTGGACATAATTCTGTCATCGGTCGAAAAAGGCAAATAAGTGAAATTGAAAGAAAGAAAGAAAACAGAAAGTTCACTTTTAAAAACCCTACGGGTTATATAAAGTATTAAAAAAAAAAAAAACTCTTAATGGACTTAATGGATGCTTGAGCCTTGTCCAGGGCAGTAAAGGTGCCGACAAATTTTGACATTTCTTTCATAAATGGATCCCCAAATAGCAGGCCTTGGGCTGCTGCTCCGGACTCAGTGTCTGCTAGCTCACCCAACTTAGCATCAAGTTTGAACAGGATGCCTTCCGGCGTTCAGCTGATATGGCACAGCTGGCGTTTCCCAGCAGACAGAGTGCTTGTTGGGCCCAACCTGTAAGAATCAGAGGGTCGATGGGGTTGCCTGTGTCGAAGGCTACTTCAGCTTGGTCCATTATTTTCGCCAGGGGACCAGTGATGTCCAGGACCCTGTCCTGGCAGGATCTCCAGGCACGGTCAATGCCCTTTCTTGGATCTTTGGCATTCTTTCCCAGGAAAGTGATCATCTTAGGGTCTAATTCTGGAGTTAGAGCCACCTTGTCTGGAATCTCTGGGCGAGGGCATTCTGCTCTGAGTCTGGCTCTCACCTCTTTATCCAGGGGCTTACGCAGCCTGGCCTTGATATATTCTGTTGTTCTCGACGATGGTTCCCAGTCTGTAGATCTGAGGTGCACCAGATCTTCTAGCGTAAACATCCCCGCTAGCGGAGACTGTTCACCGGCTGTCCCCTTGGGGATGGGGACTGCCGCAATCCCTCAGGTGGAGGGTCGAGACCCAATGGTTTGAACATCCTCGTCAGAGGAGGTGGGGGATAGGTCATCGATATCATAGACCCCCGTGACCTGTTCGTCGTCAGTGCCCTGTCGGTATCCCTCCAAGCTCGAGGGTCTAGCACTCCTGCTGCCCTCTCGGGGTGGTAGGGTTCATCGCGGGAAGTGGCTTCCTCCCTCGTCCAAAAGGCTTTTTTAAGCCTGTAGAAGGCATCTGAAATGGCAACAGTGGCTGATTCTGGCTGGCTCAGAGGGGTCGGAGAGTCTTTACTCTTATGAGCTGAAATTCATCCGCATCTCAAAGGTGCTTTCTTTTTTGTGTCGTCTTTCTCCCTTCCGGGGAGGTCTCTTGCAGGTGCTCCTCCATGCTGTCCAGGCGCTGCTGAATGGGTAAGAGCATATTTGAGACAGCCTTCCTGATGCTGGTCTCTACAGAGGATCCTGGTACCTTTTTGAAGCGGTCTGCCACAGCCACTTCATCAATTTAGTAGGCATCCTCCTCATACTCTGACCAATCTTGGTCTGCACGAGGGGAGTACTGAACTGCCATAATGATAATGTGTATATGCACCTTTCTCTCACCCTTTTATAAAAAAAAAATGTTTTAATCGTTTTTCTGTCTTTTGTGGGCAAAACAGACTGCCTTCTCTCAAGCCCACTATATTCAATGAATGAGGCTGTGCTGTCAACACTGTATTCTAGCCTCTTTACACCTTCTGTGTTTTATTATTATTATTTTTTTTTAATCAAATACGAACAAAAAATGATGTCGGGGAGAGCTGGAAATAGCTTCTGGCGCTCACGAAACCGTTATGAAAAACACACGGAAATGCGCTTGCGAGCGCCAAAAGCTTAGGAAAGGACCAGAGCTCGCCGGAGCTCCCTCTAGTGGCTGCGGGCTGCGTCGCGGCCACGTAGAAGCTCCCGGCAGCTTCCCTGAGCCTGCGGGACCGGACTAGGGAGTCAAGCCCAAAGGTGCGCGAGGGTCCGCAGAGGCGGGCTCTGTTAATAACAAAAACAGAGCAGCTCAAAGAAAAATCGAGGGCTCAGAGTGCTCCCAACATTCTCCGATGCCAGCAGGAAGCAGCTGGTGTCGAAGAGGCGCACAACGGGAGCCGAAAGAGGACGTGAGAAAAAACACATTCCTCAAATGAAAACAAAACCGAAGGATCAGAATGACAAGAGTATGTTACGACGAACGGCAGCAATATAATTAACTGATGTTAAACATGAAGTGTATAAGAAGAAAGCATATCAATGCAAATATACTGATATTAATAAGCGCAGTAATAGGAACATGAAATGTACGTATCTCTTGTTGTGAGCAGCAAAAAAAGAGGAAGTTACATCATGTTCAGGACTATTTGGCGGGGCAGTTGTATGCCTATTGGTGAACTGGTGTCAAATGTTGGTGACCTATTGTGAACTCTAGTGAAGTCTCCTGGGAAATTTAGTTTTTTTTGTCCCTTCAGAGACAGTTATGGACTAAGCCTTTGTTTTTGTTAATACTTTATTAATATTTTAGTGCACCTTTTGTTATGCATACTATTTGCTCGCAGACAGGTGCATAAAATACCTGCTGCAGAGCTTCTTTTCATATGTTTAATAAAAGAAAGAGAAGCATAACGTGAGCCTCCGTCCTTGACATAGAATTGATTTCTTAAAATGCAACTCTGCTAGAAATGTGGACTGTTTACAAGCTGTCATTTTCACTGATTCGAGGTGTTAAATCGTCATTTAGATAAGACATCAATTCCAAACCTTCATTCCATGCATGCTACTCCTTTAGACAATGAAGCTTAAAATACGTTTTTTTTTGCTTTGGAAAAGATAAACCCACATTACAGTTAATTCTCAATCATTTCACACTGCACCATCTGATGAAGTCGTCTATGTGAATTCTAAAGCTAATGCATTGTTCTATCTCTGCATAATATTTCCACTTAGTCCAATAAAATGTATTAAACCTGCATTTTGAGTGGTCTTTAAACTGGACTAACAAGGCGCCAAAGTTTTCTTTGCACACAGGGATGCAAGTGTTTCTCATGCTGTGGGAAATATTTCAGAATCAACCACCGTTGGATTCCATGGTTAAAATAAGCAGCGTCCTAGTGAGGAAAATCACACTTCACCTGATTGTAAAGAAATTAGCAGGAATTTTAGCCAGCATCAATTGTAATTGATGGACATAGTGCATGTATGAATTCCTGCTCTTTTCAGTAGCTCATTTAATGTACGCTATTACCATTTGATTTGTTCTTGGGAAAATCAAAATCGTTTGGTCGATATTGAATCCATGATGTGCCCAAGACAGCAACTTGGCATTTAACTAAATAACCATTTTCTCTTTGCTTTTCTGCTTTATTTGATATAACTCTTCATACAGATGCCAACTTCTAAGAGTTCCCACATTTGTCAGATTAGAAAGCTGAAGCAAATGGGAAAAGATATATGCCCAAGATCACACAATGATGAATGGACAAGTAGGGGTATTGATAAGCATCTGTGGGCATAACTCACCAAAATTACTGTCACTAAATGGACATCACACAACACTTGACTCCTCAATGACATCACAGTTTGAGACATGGAAGATCCACTACAAATAAAATCTTATTTAAACCTTTGAGGATACTCGGGTTAATAGACAGCTATTTAAAGTAAGGACCCACAGTCTGTTTTTAAAACAACCAAACACTAAAGTCCTACTGATTCAACAGGTAAGTAATCGGATGGGTTGCAAATTATGTCGCAATGTTTGAAAGTAGCAACATTGGAGTAGCAGATGCTATGCTAAATGAACAATATCATAGCCCGGACGTTCTGAATCCAAAGTGTATGATTTAACCACTAGACTGTACCTCTCAAGAGTTTTTTTTAGTGGTACATTGTTCCTTTACTCGTACTCTGTGGTTTGCCCATGGGTTAAACAGGCAAAGCTGAGAAGCCTGGATTAGAATCTGGATCATTTTATATTAAAGTATGCAACATCATTGCTAGGCTGCATCTGCCCCACTCCTTCTTTTTTGCCAATAATTATGATTTAGTATAGCACATTATATTGGAGTTCTGTTTATTTCTTAGCACTCCCCCATTTGAAAGATAATAAAACACACGTACGGGGACGTAAAGTAACGTACCAAACATCGAACAGTTCTGTTCAGGTGTGTGAGCCAGGTAAACTAATCCATATTTTTTGATTCCATAGTCTGCTTGTTAGCCACTAAACTACCCCGTCATATTTTGCCCAATCTTTTCGGATTAATGAAGCAAGCTTTACTGGTGTTAAAGGTATGTCTAAGCACTTCACCTTTTAGCAAACAAACATAAAGTTATTTGCACAAGATTGCAAAATAAATCTGGTATTAGAACTTGGATCTTCTGGTTCCAAAACACAAATTTTCTAGTTGGCATCTTCCTTGCCCCTGCCCCTGTTGCCCTCATCCCCATGCTAATCCACTCCTATTGCCTCTCCTCCACTTTTCCTGTGGTTAGTTGGACAGTGGTTATGTGCCTTGGGAGGTTATGGGTGAAAGAGTGTGCTTTGTATGGGTTGGTGGATGGATGGATGGAGTGTGGGGGATTTGATTATCAGGGAGGTGATTGTGCTGGATGGTAGGTTGGTGATATGCCCTGGGGGCTGTGGCTAGGCAGCGCCTGTGTGGGGATTAGTTTGCATTGAGAGCATGGGCTCTTTGTGTGAATGTGTCTGCAGGGGATGTTGAGTAAATAGATTGATGCGGATTGCTAGTGGGACTGTTGGGAGTTAGGGTTGTCTGAGAAGGCATGGTGTGCGTGCCATGTGGCAATGTGTCTGTAGGTGAATTGGACGTAGTGATGTGTATGTGGGGCTGTTGATGGTTGGTGAAACTAAGCTGTTGAGGGCAGAGCTGTGACTTTGATGGTAAAGATAGGTTTGATATGTGACAAATAGAATGTCTGAGCTGTCAGATTAGTAATTATTGCTAATCCTTCATGAACTCATACTGCCTAATGCAACCAGAAATGCTAATTCTGCTTTTGATTTTTATTCCCAAACCTTTGTGAGGCCATTCTTGCTAATTCTGTCTGTCATTATTCCTCTGTAGAGGGCTGTCATATGGATATTGGTCAATGCACATTACCAAAATGGCATTGAAATGCAGCGTTTGTGTCTAAATTTAAAGGAATCTTAGTAGAGAAGACTTCTTAAGGTGCCTTAAGAATGGTTATGCTCACTTGATCTGTAACTCTACCATTGTGGGAAATATTTTACATTGATCCATGGTTTGTGGGAAATTTTGTTTCCTGGAAGTTAATGCAATTCTACTGTTCCATTTGTCTCTTTGCCTTTCAAACCAGTCCTAAAATGGCATGTAAAAAAATGAATGTGTTGATTAGCAATAGATGGTTCCATGACCTGAAGTGTTGATGTATGCTGAAATTCTGAGTGGACAGGACATTGAAGTAAAGTATGCTGACCCAGTCACTACATGGTGCTACCACGTGGGCCTTTGAGTTTCGGCATAGCTGTAAAATATATTATTCTTGCAATTACAGTAAAAGGCCTTACATCGCTCGCTGTGGTGAGTGGTCCCTATTATTGACTCAAAAGAATGAGAGTACATAATCTTTCAACACCAGAAATGCCCCTTCTTCAGGTATTAACTGTTAAAATAGTTGATCCACATCCAGTGTTTTGTCATGTAGCCTGAAGCTGACTTTATTAGGCATATTGCATTTGTTTATGAAGCAGATGTCAGTCAAGATTATATTGGCGTGCCCCTTTTGGTGGAATCTGGCCATGATTATAATAAACAGTGGAGATTGCCCATGCTTATAGCGCAGGGTAGTCTTGATTCTATTAAAGACACGGAGGCAAGCATTATGCTGTACTTTCTTTAATACTGCAATTTACAGCTTTTTAAAACTTGGAACATTTAAACTGGGTATTTTTGTTTTACTTACAAGTCCATGAGAAAAAAGGAAATCCAATAGTTTAAAGAGTTCAGGGAAAGAAATTCGAAAGTTCAAAAGTGGCACTGCAAGCCCCATGAGTCTCTAGTCCCTGATAGTTCTGAGGCTCATATCTTCCACCTATCAGGTGTTAGACTCCAGTATATGTGGCCCCTGCACTAGCTCCCTTCCTTTTCTTTTGGCAGCAAACTCTGTCCAATTCCAAAACGTAGTAACTTTGCTCCATGCAAACTTTTCCGTGCTTCGGACTTCCAACTGTTCTATCGATTCCGTGGTCACTCTGGCCCAGTGGGGCAACATGCGTACTTCTCGATAATTCTCTCGACCATCCTCCCGTTACATCTCAGGCTGTTTTCTACTCGTCTCCTATGATGAATGTAGAAGACATCATGAGGGCGGGAAATGTGCTAAAGAGCTTCCACAGTATGAACATACATGTTGAACATCAAGCCTTTTGCCATTTTGGGTGGGATATAATGCTTGCCTCGTTGTCTTTAATAGAATCAAGACTACCCTGCGCTATAAGCATGGGCAATCTTCATTCTATGTCAAGATAGGAGGTGAGCATTATGCTTGTTCAAAGCTTGCTACCAGCCTACTAGTTATCTGAGACACAGGTTTTAAATAAAACGTTTTAAACGTTGCTTCAGAAGACCAATTGGCTCACTTCATAATGTCTTGTAGGAACACCCTGGCCGAGAAGGCTCTAGATGCCATCGCCCCTCTAGCAGAATGCGTGCCAAATATGGACAGGTCTATGCACACCCAATGCATCACTTTTCTAACCCATCTCGCTATTGTAGCTTTGCCGTGATATGACTTCCTACGCGCTATAAGCAGTTGCGTTACTCCTGTTGGTCTAAAGTGCGCTGTCGCTGCTTCAAACTTTTTTATGCACTGTGCCACGCATATCTTCTTATTGTCTGCAAAATAAGGGTAGGAAATGATCTTGGAGTTAAACGTCGTTCTCTTGGCTATGCTAAATGCCACCCCGTCTGGGTAAAATATCTTTCTGTCTATCTCCAATGCTTTAACATGAGATACTCTCCTACACGTTGCTTAGCAGAGCATTATCGCTAGCTTCCCTGATAATTGCGAATAGGATAGGCTGCTATTCTGTGGCCAGCCGAGAAAGAGACGAAATACACGCCTGACGTCCCATAGTACTGCATATTTAGGCTCCATTGATTTCTTTAGCTTTACTCCCTTGAGCAGACAAATGACTGCGGGGTGTTCTCCCACTGACTTCCCTTCTATTTTATCGTGGCCTGCTGACACTGCTAATTAATAAACTCAGTGTTCTATAGGCGGAGCCGTCGTGAAACCTGTTGGCTAGGAAGTTGAGAACGTGGACTATAGGTGCTGAAACGGGATGAATATTGCGCCCCGTGCACCACTAGGACCATCGGCCCCAAGCGGCGCCATAGCTCTGTGTGGTGGAAGGCGCCCAGGTATCTCTAATGCAGTCGGCAGCGAGCTGCTAAATGCCTGACAATTTCCATCTTTTCCTGAAACCCTGTAGGCTATTAGGTGGAGTAGGAGACTGGTCGGGCTGAGCAGAAGGTCCCGCCGATGAGGAACTGTCTTTGGAAAATCTGAAGAAAGTTCCATCGCTACTGGAAACCAGGCGTAGGACTTCCAAAACGGTATTACCATCACAAGCTCCACTTCCTCTCTGCGGACTTTCGCCAGTATTCTTGTCAGCATGATGAAAGGCATAGTGCACTGCTCCGCCCCACAGGTGTAAGAATGCATCTGTCCCTACTGCATCCTCCAACTGATGGACTTGGGCATCTGAGCGTTCAGCCTGGATGCGAACAGATCGGTGTCCAGTGGACCCCAAATCTCCTGCAACCGATTGGAAACTTGGGGATGAAGCTTCCAGTTGCTGGAGTCTGTGAGATACCGAGAGTTCCAGTCTGCTACACGGTTCTGCACACCTGCTAAGTATTCTGATGATACTGCAATCTGATGTAGGCAGTGTTGCCAAAAATCAAATCTTTAGCTAACACTGCTAGCATCTTGTGTCTGGTCCCTCCTAATTTGTGTATATAGCACACGGCCAAAATGTTGTCCATCTTGAGTAAGACACAACATTTGGCTTTGCCCTTGGTAAATGCACACACCGCGAATGAGCGAGTTCGAGACAATTTATGGGTAATTTCAACTCTTCTGTTGATCACTTTCCTCCTGTTTCTGTTGACCACTTTCCTCCTGTTTCTATTTGCTCGCATCTGGCTCCCAAGCCTGCTCTGCTCGCATCTGACTCTATAACTAGATCTGGTACGTAGCCGAAAATCGCTCGGCCGTTCCAGGCTCCCATATTTTGTAGCCACCAATGGAGCTCTGTCAGCGCCTCCTGATCTATGGTCACTATCTGATGATACCTGACTCCACCTTGCAAGTGTCTGATCTTGAACCTTTTGTAAAGCTCTGTAATGAAGAGGTCCGGGAAAGATTGCCTGAATCAAGGCCGCTAGTAGGCCCACTATCCTGGCTAGACTGCGAAGCGAAATAACCTTCTTTGCTATGACCACCCTCAGCTCTTTCTTGATGGCTTTTACCTTGGGTTGGCAACTCAAGCACTGCTTTCTTGGTATCCATCATAAACCCCATGAACTTTATTCTCTGTACTGGTTGAAGTTGAGACTTGTCTATGTTTACGATAAGTCCCAGAGAGGACACCAGGGCGAAGACCCAGCGAACGTACTCCTGAAGCACCACTTTGCTCTGGGCCAAGACTAGGATATCGTCTAGATAGATGATAATCCTTATTCCTCTTTCTCTTATGGCCGCAGCTACCGGCCTCATTATCTTGTTAAAGGCCTTAGGGGCAGATGCTAGGCGGAAAGGGAGACACGTGAAGCTCCACTTCTTCTTGTTCCTCTCAAAGCAGAGGGATTTCCGATGAACTGTCGCTATCGGGATAGTGAGGTATGCGTCTCTGTGGTCTAAGCACACCAGCCAATCTCCCGTGCGTAGGAGGTCTCGCGGGAGGTGAATTCCCTCCATCTGGAAATGGTCTTACGTTAGCCATTCCTTTAGACCCTTTACATTTATTACTGGCCTTATCTTTTCTCCCCTGTGTACTAGAAACATATTGCTCTCTATCGCATTCCTGTCCACCATCTTGCACAGTTCGACTTGCAGGAGTGCTAGCTCTTCCTGTGGCATGTGTATCGGCCAGGGCTCTACTCTCTGCACTCGTTTGCCCGTGAACTCGAGATAACTCTGCTACAACTTGAAGCACCCAGACATCGTTGGATAATGCTTACCATTCGCGCAGAAAAGGGAGAGTTCTCCCTCCCAACTTTACCAATTGCGTGTCTGGTGTACTCACCACCTGATGCCCCTGGCTGTCTGTACGAGCCTCTTCCTCTGTTCCCTCTGGGAAATCGCGTTCTGGTTGGGAGATCTGCAGTGTAAATTGAAGCGACCGCACGATCAACCCCGGTGTCTTCCTGCCTGGCAAAAACTCACCCTGGAAAGATCGTCCTGATGGAACTTTGTCCGTTTTCTAAAGTGGAGTAGGTTCCTACAAACTGTGCCATTTCCTTGGCAAAGGCCTCCCCGAAGAGCAACACTTCGCCCCTTCCCCTGCTTCAAAGGAAGCTAAATCACTGAGCTTGCTGTCAATTTTTAATAGTACACCTCTCCTCCTTTCTGAGGAGAGCGCGCGCAGTTTGCATTGCCCAGAAGGAAACTGCGTGCTGAGCCCAGTTACTGAACGCCTGGGGGTTTACCGGCTTTCCAGTGTCTTTGGCTTTCTCTGCCAAAACCATTATTTTGGTCAATGGCCCGCCAGGTATAGCAGCTTCTCCTGGCACCCTCTCCTGGCGCGGTCAACACCTTTTCTAATATCTCTGGCTGTTTTCATCACAAATGTGACAATTTTTAGATCAGGTCAGGAGTGTCTGCCAATTTGCTAGGCAGCGCTGGCAGTGGGCATTCTGATCTCATTCCTGCGCGCACCTCCCTGTCAAAGGGCTTCCGAATGTGTTGTGACATATAGAGGGCTACCCTGGGTGACAGCACCAATTCTGAAGATTTTGGGTGTCTGATAGACTCCGGATCAAACGTGTCACCTGTCCCGTCTTACTCTTCTGGCACTGGGTCTTCGTCGAGGAGCTCTTTGGGGATAACTTCCTCCTCGTCTCCTTTGGCATCTGGCGAATAGCCCTCGTCATCGTCCCCTAAAGTATTCACCCCTGGGCTAGGGGATCGATCCTGGTGGATTGCAGACTGCAATAGCAAGGCCTTTTTTAGCCTGGTGACTGGGTCGGCCACCTCTTGGGGAACAGAGTTTACCCTTTCAGTCTGTCTCAGGGGTGAGGGGGTGCAAGACCACAGCCTCTTCTGAGCTTTTTTACACCCCCTTTGTTCAACCCCTTCGTGGGGTTGTCTTGCTGATGTCCCTTCGCCAGGGCTGTCTGCCCGTCTTTTTCTAGAAGCTAGCTGGTCTGCTTTCTGTTTAGACATCATTGCTTCTATCTAATCGCTGTGCTATGGGTTGCACACCTACCTTGGGAAACTGCTTGGGAAGGGAGTCCCATAAGACCTTCTTGAAAATGAGGGACAGCTCTGGTCTCTTTCTCTGTGGGCTCTTCCTCACTCCACTCTTGTGTGGTTGATTGAGACCTTCCTGGTTCCTCATTTTGACTGCTTACTCTCTGTTCTCTCCTCCTCTCCCTTTTCCTATCTTCTCCCCTTACTTTCTTCTATGCACTTACTCTATCAGAATTGTCCCTGGACCTAGTATGATAGCAACCTCGTCTGTCTCCTCCCCTCTCCCCTTGCTTGTTCTCCCTCCCTGCCCCCCCTGCAGCACTATCTGAAATGTCGTCAGGCCTAGTACGATAGTCGCTTATTTTGTTCCTCCCATTCCTTTCTGAAACCTTCTCCCTCACCTTTTGTTTTCTCTGGCTCTACCAGAAATGTCATTAGGCCTAGTACGGTAGTTGCCTGTCTGTTTTCATTTCCTTCCCACTCTCCCCCTCCCTTCCTTTTCTGTGTCTTAGCTCTTGCACTATCTGAAATGTCGTCAGGCCGAGTACGATAGTTAATTTCACATCCTTACTGTTCATGGCCTGTAACAATGTCATCATATTTTCCCTTGTTCTCTCCCTTTCCTTGAAGTGCTTTGAAACACATTGTGTATAGACGCTATATAAATAAACTATCATATATATATATATATATATATATATATATATATATATATCACAGTGAGCCATGGCTGATAGTGACTGGCAAGGCCAGCTTCTGGACTGTCGGCTTGGAAAAGGCTCAAAGCAGTTTAATATAAAGTCTGCTTATTCTTAATATATATTCTTTTTTTTCTTTTCTTTTTTATGCAATGCCTGTGAAATCGTTTAGTCTGAGGAGCGTTCTGTGTGCTGCAAAACGTTCTCTTTGAAATGGCAGTCAGGGAGGCCCAGGGGATGAAGGGAAGGCTAGGCACCTCCCGCTCCCCTGGGTCCTATTGCTCGTCTCGTTTGCCAACGCTATTACGCGCACCAGCTCTTAGGGGCTGCCTAATGCGAACGCGTTTGCTCGCACCTCCAGCCCCGACTCCTGAGGTAAACTTAATCCCCACGAATGAAAATAATGTATAATCCTGAAACATGCATGCGCTCGCAGGTTGCACCTCCATGTGAATACCACACAATAAAGTTATCTCGCTCCTAATTAAAATATATAATGTGTGCGGTCACACAGAACGGGTCAAAGAATCATAAAACAGTAATCTCGCTACTTTGCGCTGCAATAACATTAGTAAGATAAATAACGCACACGCATTAACTTCCTAATGTTGACAAAGCAATTATGACATTAATCCACTTATCTGAGAGCTGCAGGTAAAAGAAAGAGTAAGGGATCTAGTGCAGGGGCCTCTTATACTGGAGTCTAACACCTGATATATGGAAATTATGAGCCTCAGAACTACCAGGGACTAGAGTCTCTTGGGGCTTGTAGTGCCACTTTTGTACTTTAGAATTTCTTTCGCTGAACTCTTTAAAATATTGGATTTCCTTTTTTGTCATGGACTTATGAGTAAAACAAAAATGCCCAGTTTAAATGTTCAAAGTTTTTAAAAGCCGTGAGTTGCAGTATTAAAGAAAGTACAGAATAATGCGGCCTCCTGTCTTGACATAGAATTGTTTCCCTCAGTATGCCATTTTCGTATGAGGTTGATCTTTGTATGAGCATCTTTAGTTCCATCATTTGCATTTATTGGTCAGCAGTGAACTGTGAATGGTGCAGTTTGAGCTGCAGAGGCCAGATACCCAGTTCACAAGTGTTTAGTAAGGAAAAGGCTGATATTTGCTTAATGGCATATTTTATTAATTTTGTTTCGTTCTTAGGCCCTCTTCCCTATTTTGACACAAGGCTAGCTGAGCCTCAAACAAGTTTGCAAAAAAGCAAAGCTGTATTATCAAGCACAACAAATACTTTCTTTTACTCTAATATTTAATACTTTGTGGTGATTTTCTAATTGTTTTGACCCCTTCAATGTTGTCAAAGAGGAGGTTGTGCTATTGCTTTTTATGCATCGATCTACTACTTGGTTCAGAAAGAAAAGGTTACTTGACGTTTCCTTTTTTGTATGGAATCTGTTAAATTACAAAATGGTCCTAATATAAACACATCAAGGAGAGCAAATGACAACAAAATCAAACGTTTTTGCTTCATTAGTACATCCCTTTCCCTGCCCCTTAAATGCTCTGCCTTGTGTAGCCATCTCACCAAATACGAATAAACAACCAAAAAATGAATCTTATGAGATTTTACCCTACAAGATGCTTTCCCATTACCCTCCTTACACGTGCACTCCTACATAATTTCCCCTCTTTGCCATATACGTAAATCATTCAGTGCAACACTCGGGCTACCATACAATTCAGTCAGACTTAACACTCTTGGCATGTTGAACAGGTGTAGCCTCTTGCATAAATTGAGTTAGGGTCTGCCTTTGTGTTTGTTTCGTGTCTTTTGCCCCAAGGACACTTCCTGGCATGCAAGGCATTCTTACTCCTGCAGCGCAGTGACATCAGTCCCAGTGGTCCATGTCATGGGTCATCTCTAGTTTCTTCACTGTGGAATGCTTCACAGCAGAGGGCAGACCTGTTCTTTGAATGGTTAAACGGAAGTGGGCTGGCATGTGCTGTGACTATATCAGTTGCTGGCACTAATAGCACTCTGTCATTTTTGGATAGCTCACAGGTAATTCAGTGAGAGCCTTCACTGTGCTATGTGTCCCTACATACCTTGGCTAGCTTTGGAAACTGATGGTCAATGAATTCACCATGTACATTGCAGAAATTGACTACTGAGGTACTGGAGGATTGGGGTAGAAATGGGTTATTTAGTTACTGGCAGGGATGGTTTATCAACCCCCTCCCAATTTACGACAGACCAGTTTTGGTGACCAAAACGGCCCCCTTCAGAGGGCCACCTTTAAGAGCCGAAACTTCCCCTGTCTAAGCCTCAGCAACATCTCCAGCACATCCTGCATGCTCTAAAATGAAGGACTCTTGATCCTGCGCTGGGGAGGACTCAGCAAGAGGGGATAAAAACAAAGGAAGGACTTGCTGAAATGAGAAGCTGGCATCGAGTTTGCACAACCTGGAAAACTCAAACCTGGGGAAGAGAAGTCCATGAAAGGAAGCTGATACTCAGTCCAGGGGAAGACGTAGAACTGACAGAGAAGCCATTTTGGACAATCCTGACAGCTGCGTGACCTCAAGGAGGCAGACTGTGGTTCGCAAACAGTGCAATAACCGTCAAACAAGGGCTCTGCAGATCTGCAGAATGAGAGGAGAAGTTGCGAAGAAAACCGCTGAGAGCGCCTATGGGAAAGAACCAGTGGCATGCACCCGTCGAGCGAGAGGTAATGGGAGCTGCGGTAGACCTCCGAGGGGTGCGTGTAATTGTGAGAGCTTTAAGAGACCTCAAGAGTGGTATGGGCGGGGGGGATCATCCTCATCACAGTAATTGAGAAGACCATAAGAAAAGGCAAGAGTGTTACGGGAGTGATATCCCTCGTCACAGTACTTGTGAAGGTCATAAGAGAAATAAAAGCCAAGAGTGGTATGGGAGCAATCTTCTTCGTCACAGTGATTGTGAAAATCCTAAGCGAAGTAAGAGGGAAGATTGGTACGGGAGCAATCTCCCTCGTCACAGTGGTTATGAAAATCCTAAAAAAAGTCAAGAGGGCTATGGGGTAATCTCCCTTGTCGCAGTAATTGTGAAGATAATGAGAAAAGCCAAGCGTGTTACAGGAGAAATCTCCCTCACAGCAGTAATTGTGAAAACCATCAGAAAACCCAAGAGAACCACGGGAGTGATCCCCCTCATCACAGTTAATGGGGAAACCCTAGGAAAATACAAGAATACTATGCGAGTAACCTCCCTTATTCTAACAGTGGGAAGAACAGTTTATTGGATGCTTGAGAAAGACCAAAGTCGTCCCTGGAGAGAATATATCAACAACAGTTAAGGAAAGAACCATTTTGCACATTGAGAGCCAATAGTCATTGTACACTTGGGAAAGATTAAAGAATTCCCTTTGAAGAGCTGCAGGGGCTAATCTGAACTGTTATAAGAGAATATAAGTTCAGTCACTAAGGCTGAACCAGCCAGGCCAGGAGAAGGGAGTCATTCTCCTGAGCCTCATTTCGTTTTCTGAATCCTTTTTGGTTTGTGGTAGGGTCAGAAGTAGGTTCGGTTTTGGACACAGGACAGTTTTTGTTTTGGAGAAACAACCCTGATGAGCACCCTAGTTAGAATTCTGGTAGGTAGGGCAAACCCTTTTTAGTATAATGAAAGGTATGTCTTTTTCTTATTTAAATAAAAGCCTTGTGTAAAATGCCACCCCTTTGTCCGACCCCTTCTTCTAACTCACTACAGCCTTGAAACGATGGTGCCGACTGAGAAGGAAGGCTCACAACTCCCAACAAAAATTCAAAACCTGGTGGTATCACCATTAGTATTGTATCAAGCACCTAGAAGTACCCCTGTGTGGTACACACCCTTATTCTGTCTGTGGAGTAATAGTTCCTCTGTAATGCCATACAGTAGCAAGGCACAATATTTCCAAAAGTGAATGTTTGATCCAAGCAGTCTCACAATTCAGGAAGTTCCTAAACAGAAGGCAATACACCCAGCTTTACTTAAGAGGCGTTCACAAAACATTATATGCTCAGAAGCGCTCTGCGAGAATTAAGCCAGTGACTAGACATGGAGTTTACCATATGGGAGCAATGTGACCGCTTATCCTTCTCCTTGTTTCCTACGGCACAGTGAGAACATCCGCCAATACGGACGGGACGCGTAGGCTTTTACAACCTATTACATGACTAAGTAAGAGGTTCTTAGATTCCATAACGTGACTATATCCACAAAGCGTCAAGAGCGTCTTTCTGATTTTTCAAAATGGTAACCAATTCCAAAAACACTAGAACGTTAAACACAGTAACTGAAACTGAACGCCCATTCGTTGCAACATTAATGGACTAACTGAAACTGAACGCCCATTCGTTGCAACATTAATAGACTAAGTGCCTATGAGTCAACACAGCGTTCTATCAAAATCAAGGAGAACAAGATTATAGGTATACTATATAGTGTGACATGTAATTTAGTTATAAAACACTGTCCTTACAATGTCACGCGAAAGTCACATAGCTCATAATTAACATGTGACTTATTCCCCATAACCTGTTAAATGTTCTCCACAAGCATAAGTGTACAAACAATGACTGAACAAAAATAAACATGGTCAACACACCAAATCAGACAAGAAAATGAATTCTCAGTTATTGGAAAGGGCCAGGCTACTGAAGCACCCAGGGACCTGTTCCACAAACCCAGGCAACAACCAAGCACCATCCGTGAATACTACTCTTATCCTGTGGAGTTGGAATTGCTAACTCAACATAAATGTAACCTCTGTATACCACTAGATCAATTGGCGTAGATCAATATTGGGGTAATACCTTATCCATTTTGAGGGAAATAGCACTCAGCAGATGAGATCCTGTACCTATTCTTGATGAGCTATCCTGTAAAATAACACAGGGTATCCAACAGGCATAACAAACTTCTCATGTTTATGCATTATGCTGTTCTACAAACTCAATAAGGCCATTGAATTGACTTTTGGTCATGAATATAGGTTTCTGTTCCTGTTTTAGCAGTTTCTGATTTGCCACTTCTTGGTTATTGCCCTTAATTCTCATCAAGATTACCCGTTGTATGTTTTGATGAATCTGATGGACTCGTCACTGTTTTCCCAGCAGTGACCTTCACCCATGTGGCCAGGAGATGGCAGCCGCTACTTGATCCTGACTCTGGGGGTGACTATATAAGTGAGGATCACATGGGAGGAGACAGCTACCAGGGGGAGGTGGTGACTCCATCTGATGAGACGTGGTATTCCCCAATTTCCTCTAAGGAAGTGCCTATGATACCTGAGTTCTTAAATGCTTCCCACATAACGGTTCCCCCACATATAAAAAGTCAGAAAAAGGGGGTGCGCTGCTGCGCAAGATGGCGGACTAGATGTGAGCAGCTCTAGCTCTGCTCCGGCACCAGGAGTGAGGAGGCACTGAGACTGAGACCTCATTGCAGTGAACTATTGCTGCTACAGGGATCTCTGGGGATTTGGAGTGTCAGGATAGAACACCCCGGCCCGAGAGCACACACAACTCGCCGACAAGAATGGAAAAGGAAAATATGCGGCCGCAATGAAAATGGTGGCCTGGGGTGAGGGAGAAAAAACGAGATGCGGAGGGTTGAAGGCGGCCCCAAGAGAGGAGAATGGAGGCCCGGGCAGGTGATCCAGCTAGACTCTAGACAAGTGATGAAGCTGGGAGGCAGAAGCGGGGACAGTCGCAGCCGGGACGGCGTTGAAGACTTAAGCGGAACCCGGCGTCCCCGCTTACATCTGTGCGCGGTGATGAGAAGCAATGCAGCGCAGCATACAGGGCTGGCCGGGCTTCCTGATCGCCATTAAGGTCGTGGAACAGGAGCGGGAAACGATGTGGCCGGGACTGCAGTGAGGAGGAGAGCAGAGCCCGGCTCTCCCTCCATAGCAAGCAAGTTTTGTGGGGGAGCCGAAACTGAGTAGCAAAGAGGAGCGTGGCACAGAGCCGGGAGCAGCAGCTAGGCCATACTGAGGACCCAGGGGGTGGTCTGGAGTCCAGGCCCCACCCCAAACGCATGTGATGAGCATTTGGGACCCTGAGGGGGCAGTGAGAACAGTGTGGGGGGGCATAGAGGCAAAGAGGAGGCCCGCCGGGGGCTGAGGGAGTCCAATGGAAAAGAGACCCTGTCACCTGGGACAAGGAAGAAGAGGGGCATAAAGTGGGAGTTGAAGGAACATAGACATCTTTCACCATCTTTTCATCTGTACTCACTCAAGCATTCGCTTCAGGCACGCTCATGGCAGAACAAAATCAACTGGGGGGATCTTGACGCGTGAGGGATCATGGCTACACTACACATCACAGTAAGGATAGTGCTACAGGCATTCCCAGGTCAACGTCCTTTATCGATCTTCGAAAAAAAGATGCAATTCTCTGTGATTACCCCTAGATGTGGGACTATATGCACAGCATGTGAATCTAAGCAGATGCAAGCACCAGAAATACGATTACGGTAAGAGATGTTTGTCTTCCTACAGATGCCCGAACCCTTTTCTGTGCGTAAGACGCTATCCCTATATTTTTAACCCCAGTGGGACTTAAAAGCAGTTTGCTGTATTTTAGAACTTCTTTAATGATGAAGGCTTAAACATAACTTACAGAAAACTAAATCTATGGTTTTCAAAGAGAGACAAAACTTAAACTCTTCAACCTTTGTTGGCTTATAGTCCTTTCAAGGGCGATTCTGCTGTGCCGCGGATCCTGGCGAGTATGCTCTAGGCAATCGGACCTGGCAAATGTAAAGAAGATTAAGATTCATTACTTTTGGCGAAAAGAAACCCACTCTCGAGTTTTGAAATTAAAAACTACAATTATTTTTCAAAAAGTGAACATCACAAAAGGAATCTCTCCTGAAGAACCACGGCTAAATGCTGTGGTGAAACACGTGTTGGGAGATTATAAGTGTTTTCATGAAAATTCAATAACATGTACAAATGTATGAAGTCAATACATATGAAGTCAATACATGTAAAAATGAATGAATAATTGCTACAGATTGAGGATTGGAATGTATGAAATTAATACATGAAGAATAAAACCACTTATTAACTAAATAATTAAGAGTCTATCGCATTACATCTGGTGCAGGAATCGCACAAATTATAAGTGACAACGTATGAGGAAAACTTAAACTGGTGATGGATGAAGTGGACATTGAGCAAGTCAGTATATATGACTATTTAGAGTTGAGGTTCTTCAGCAGGAGGAATTGCAAGTACCAACTGGAAAAAGCTGGGACAGCCCTGTTGAGCTATAGTGGAGCTATCGCTAGATTGACAAACTGTCATGGGAATGGGGCAGTAACATTCTCCCTTGAGCGCTCAGGCTGCATGCATGGCAGGCAGCTTTATATGGGTCAGAGCTTTCGGAACATGTGGATTGTAAGTTGGTTGATAATGTGGAGAATGTTTTTTTTTTTTAAACTATACTCGTTTGCCGTCAAGTTCTCCGACTGTCCCATTGTATATGGGATTAAATCTACCCCAGGTGAGATGGGTTATTGCCATCAACCCGAATCGGGGTGCTGTGGTAGAGTCTGGAGTTCACCGGCTCTGACCAAATATAAGGATGTACTAAGACTTCTAACACAAGAAGGGGTCAGTGACTATACCCTGGTGTAATTGTGTTTAAGGACACTAAATATGATTGAGTGGACAAAAGCTAACAAACTAAATATAAGAACTCAAAGGTAATGTAAAAAGAAGTTTCCTTACTGAAGAGAGCATCAAATCTCTTTAATTCTCAATACACAATCCTTGCTGTCCTATTGGTTGCTCAAAATAAAACCGGGTTATGAAATGTACCGAGAAACTATGGAACCTAAGTTCATGCATTATGTACAATTTAGAATTGCCCTATTGCTTATTGGATGAACAAATGGAAGGAAAGATATTCTGAAAAATGCACCTTTTGTTGCATCCAGGTAGAAAATGAAATACACTTTTTGTTGGTTTTGCCATTTTATTGGCACTATAGAAGGCATTAAGATTTCTGGATAATATTAGAACGACGGTCCAAGCAATACATTTATGCAGACTGATAATGAGTTTACAATATATGCAGTGGCAAAATATTTACATAGAGCCTGGTTGTGGAGAAAGATATTTTTAAATTACTTTCTTGATAGTTTTATGCAGTTTTATGCATGTCACATTCATTTTATTTTTTTTTAAATTTAGCTTTGAGATTTTACAGTGCAATACAATACAGTACGGCACATCACAGGAACTTGAACAAGAAAAATCAACATTCGGCTGGCCTCCAGAAATCGTACTCTTAATTGTTGTTCTATTCTCTCCCCCCCGCCTCTTCTCAATCCACCACTTG
Source organism: Ambystoma mexicanum (assembly GCF_040938575.1). Taxonomy (NCBI): domain Eukaryota; kingdom Metazoa; phylum Chordata; class Amphibia; order Caudata; family Ambystomatidae; genus Ambystoma; species Ambystoma mexicanum. Next base: position 491,987,541 of record NC_090938.1, on the reverse strand, counting down.
GCCCCAGGAGAAACCGCCTGGAAGTACCAAGATTTAAATTTGCCAAAATTGGCGACACCAGTTTCCCTGTCACAGCTGCCAAATTGTGGAATGCGCTACCACACAACCTGAGAGTAGACCAACCATTCTCACAGCTTAGAAAAAACCTGATCAAACACTTTAACACTAAAAACCTGTAGTCACCTCAGATCCCTCTGTACCTTGACTAATTGTATATATACAGTTACTTTTAAATAACCTCTACTTCTTGTATATTAATTGCTCTCAACTCTTGACTATACTGTTTCACTGTATTTACGTAATTTGGATACTATGTATTATTGTAAATTCTGTAACGGTGTAATGCCCAGATTGTTGTAACAATATAAGTTTCGCATATTCTTGTTCTGTTGCGCCCGGTTACCTCAGGGTCTGGCGCGCATTATAAATAAATAAACAAACAGAGTGCAGTCCTTTGTTTCCATCCTGGTGATGTTGCTTCTGGTGGTGCGCTGGCTTCCAGAGATGGTGAGCTTCTCAAGCAAGTAAAGGGATGTTTTGGTCGTGACTGCTTTGTAGGTGAACCAGGCAATCTTGAAAGGGTAGCTAATACAGCTGCTTGAGGATGTAGGTGATGTGGCTGAATAGTCTTCATTTTGTGGTGAGACGTGACGGACAGCTTAAAGAAGGGCAGTGTGGGACAGGGTACAACGTCCTTTCATCGACACCTGTTTTTACGACTGGTGTTTTTTGTGCAGAATTTTTGCAGAAAATAACTTTTCTGAATTTGTTGAGGGGTGGGAAAGGGCATATAAAGGGTTGAGGGTGTCGAGAATAAAGAAATGGGCAAATGACAGGGGTTTTGGGGGGAGCCCCCAAAAAATAATTTAAAAAAAATTCAAAAGGTTTTTTCATCAAATTCTGCAGAAAAACACCCATCGTAAAAACGGGTGTCTATGAAATGACAGAACCATGGGACAGGAATAAAGGACAGGTTTGTGGGGAAGGTGGATAACAACGGTCTGGCAGTGAGTGAGGTAGGGTCTCAGAGAGAACCTCTAGGTATACAGTTCTCTCCCTCTTTTCCTACAGTGCGTACTGAAAGGCCCATCCTGTTCCCTGAATCTTTCAAATGGACACATTTGGCTGGAGAGCTAATGTTAGATAGCAGGAGCACAGAGGGAGTCTGGCAGGTAAATACCCCCTTTGTTTTCCTTAGCAGGCGTGACTTCCGAGAGGACAGGGGCATGTCGGGTCTCGATTATTTCTTTCCAGATTGTTGTTGGATAGTCTGTGACATCCTTCTGGTACAAGAAGGCGAGGCCTAGGCTATGGAACCCAAATCCTGACTGTAAGCTGCTTGGGTGGCTGTACCATAATGGCCCCAATGAACTTTGTATATTTCTGAATATGGTTGTGCTTGCATTGGGACTATTGGTGACCGTTAGGGGAGGCTGCCTTTTCCCTGTGCAAATTTGACAGGAAGAGGAGAGCAGTGGATACTGTGTACACTGGCAATAGGATTGAACTCAAGACTGAGCTACACAGAGGAAACCCAAAGTGTACATTTACACTTCTACGTTATGCTGTTTACCCCTTAAACAACTAGGGGTTTGTCTCCACTGAACTGTTCAAACATTTAGTGAATCCGCAGAATTCTGCCACTGATACAAATATGGGAATTCGAAGGCATTAGTCACTCTGGTGCAATTACAACCATGCCCATTTCCTAATGAAATTACAAATATCAGGAACTTTATCTCCGAAACAATGTAATCATTGAGACACTGTCATATCAGACAGTTCAAGATTATAGATCCCAAATTCGCACGTACTAAATCTGAACCCATCTTGGAGCACTCCTTTGATTTTAAACTCTTTCGCCCACATAATATTAAATCGATTAGACTTAGTCTAAGGTATAGCTACGCAGGAGACCCTTGACCATCGTAAAAGAGTGTGGGCCTAATTCACAGAGCATTTTCCTATGGGCTTTTGCCATTATAAAACGCTCTGTGAATTAGGCCCTGTGTACACTTAATCTGCCCATCAATCCCGACTTTTATTAATGCATCATTCTGTGATGGACTGGTTCCAGACAATCAAAGACAAATCTGGGTTACCCCACCCTTATTTAAAAAAAAAAAAAAGAAAAAGGCTAAGCTGGATACTGAGGATTGTAGCATCTACCATCCCATCTCAAATGCCCCATTCTTGCCTAAAATCCTCGATAAGGTGGCCTCCATGCAATTACAGACCTTAGAACCTAGGCATATAATGGGGTACTAGTCATCCTGGATTCTTACCGATGTTAAAATTATCAGCAGCATTTGACACCCTGGACCACAGCATTCTTTTACAGTGTTTTTCTAATATCACGGGTGCCTAAAATAAAGGTGTCTCTTTATTTGATTTGTAAATTTGTTACGCGCAAACCCATGAGGGGGACCAGGCACGAATGCATCTAGCCGCAGAGGTAATCTTAAAGCATTCACCATGGTATCACAGGGATTCAGGCTAACAATTGAACAGTCAAAATGAATGTAAAAGAAAAATACTCAAGTGCGCCAACCTTTGAAATGCTTGCTGGTGAGTAAATAAATGAAATTGTACATTGAAGCTTACCTGAGGTCAAAAGTGGAACCAATTTTATTTGTTGCATAAAGGATTCTGATAAATGTAACAAGGTGTTACTTCACACCTTGTATATTAGTATTTTCTCTCAGTTTTCAAATAACATTTAGTTATTGAATGCTTCACTCAGATAAATGGTAAATACAAGTTGTCACATTGTAGCTTGAATAACAAACAATTCTCTCAACACGTGTTTCCCCATTGTCTGTAACAATGGTTCATCAGGAGAGAAAAAGGTGTTCCTGATTCGTTTAACCAATAAATGTTCCTTATTGTGTCCAATTTGTTAATTTTGAGGATACTGAGAATTCAATTAGTTGAGTGAAGATCCTATGACAAGTTATGTCTTTGAGGTTTAATGTATTTCTCGCCGTCATAAGCACAAAGGTAACCAGGTAGGTGAACAGTCTGAACTAGGCAAACAAATAAGTTTTTAATTGTTTCCTAAAGATTAACATAGAGTCAAGATGTCAAAGGTTCAACGGGAGAGCATTCCATGCTCGGGGGTGGGGGGGGGGCAAAGGTGAAAAACCTTCTCTCACCCCATGTGGTCGTTCTGATCCTTGGGACCTGCAGGAGGTGCTTGTCAGATGAGCGCAGCAGTCTCTGAGCACGATACAGCTGAATCTTTGTGCTCAGATAAGCTGGTGCCATCCCATGGATACACTTAAACACCAAACAGAGCACTTTGAACAAGATTCTCTGAGTTATTGGAAGCCAGTGTATTTGTCTTCAATACTGGGAAATGTGAGTTCTTCTGTTTAATGCAAAGATCAGTCTGATAGCAGAGTTTTGGGCTACCTGGAGTCTCTTTATTCGAAGTTTTTGAACCCCCGTAAAAAGCGCGTTGCAGTAGTCCAGCCTCGCGTTGGTTAGTATTCCAACCACAGTTGGCCAATCCTTCTCTGCAATAAGGGGCATTACTGGATTTAGAAGCCTCAATTGAAAGTATACTGACTTTACCATCTGACTAATATGTGGGTTGCAGTCCATGCTAGATTGCCAGATGCACCCAAGGTTTTTTTACAGTATCTGAGTAACCAGTGGGGGCACCAAAAAGAGAGGGACACGGAATAGTGTGAACCATTTACTGTACCAGCCTCTTTGCACCCAACATAATATCTGTTTTTGAGGGATTCAGTTGCAATTTATTTTCCAACATCCAATTCACACAGCGCTACGTTAAGTGCTTCCACAGGTTGATTAAGTCGTAAGTAAAAGTGGGTGTCGTCTGCATATGAGTGGTATGACAAACCAAATTCTGCAAGAATATTGAGCCGTGTTCGAATATTAATGTTCAACAGGTGTGACAATGAGGACCTCTGGGGTACCCCACATTCAACTGGCACAGTCTCAGAGAGACAGTCACCCATCTTCACCTGTTGGGAGCGGTCAGACAAAAGGGACACAAACCATCTCATATCCTTTTCTGAAACATGTGCCACTGATGACAGCCTTGCAATTGGATTCTTGAAGTCAACTGTGTCGAAGGCCGCCAACAGGTCCAGCATGCTAACAGTACCTTCATCGGCGGGCCCGCAACAGATCGTCTCAGACCGACACCAGGGCGGTCTCAGTACAATGGCCAGGTCTGAAACCCGACTGAAAGCAGTCAAGGATCTTGGGCTCATCTATAAATGCCTGAAGTTGTTTAGTCACCACTTTCTCCAAGATCTTAGCAGGCCATAATAGGCTTGCCATTGGACGATAGTTGGAGAGGACTTTTTGGTCCAATGTTGTTTTTTTTTTTTAACAGTGGTGTGAGAAAGTATCTTTTTAAGTCAAGGGCAACACAGCCCTGTGATAATGAGGCATTTATCATAGATGCCAAAGGTTCACTAAGAGCTAAGGCATGCTGTTCAGCCAGATATGCAGGAATTGGGTCGTAGATGAAGTTTGTTGGTTTCAGCTTTTCCAGATATTTAAGGATTTCATCAGCCCCAACAACAGAAAAAGGGAAATGAGGGCAAAGTCTTGATGAGGAATAAGGGACACTCGTATCGGCCTCAATAGGGGCTGAACGGGCAGGCATGTTATTTCTGATGGTATTGACTTTCTCTTGAAAGATGCAGTTAAATTTGTTGGCCACAGTGACTGACGATGGAAGTTGAGAATTAACATTCTCCGGAGTGTAAACATTTCTTATTGCACGAAACAGTGCTTTTGGTCTATTCTCTGTTTGGTCAATTTGTTCTTGCATTACAAAAGATTTCACAAGTAGAATTTCCTTTTTATAAATTGCCAAAGCTGATTAAGCGAAGAAAAAAACGGGATTATGTCCTGACAGGCATGAGCCTCATAGCTCAAAAGACATTCATATTGATTATTGGTTGTCTCCTCAATATAAAGGACATTACACTGAGAGTCTGTATGTTCCTCGACTGCTGGAGTGTCCTAAATTGAACTCCCTATTAAATGGAGAGCTCCTAGATATGTGTTTATTATTTACATATCTCCCTATGTCCTCATATCGGTACCTTGGAACCTAAGGGCCCAAAACACTCAATTCTATTGAGTAATTTCAAAAGTAACTTGTTTATTACTAATACACAAGGTTTATACATTTCAAACAGCAGTTAAACACTGCATACAATACAAATATAAGAAAGAATTAAAAAAACACAATATATACAATTTAGATGCTAAAATAGAGTATCCTATACACAATTTACATACATGAAAATAATAATACCCTAAAATATTAGAGAGAGTATCCTAATAATATTTTTAAACAATTGTTCAAAAGAATAAACAACAAATTGTATCCAATTAGTATTCCAAAGCACAAAAAGATCTGCATTCACTTGGGTACATACTGTCCTAAGTGTTAACTGAGTAGTGTTCTCAATTACAGCTATTTTTCAATTTTAACTCAACTGGATTTAAAAAAAAAAAAGAATTCTTTTCAATAATCATTAACCCAATTTTGGAAGTCGACTCCATACGTAGCTGAGCTGAAGTTCTCAGTTCAACTGTATGTATTTTCAAAACACCTTGGATAGAACGAAGGGTCTTAATGAGGAGCTACCATCGAGATTTTTTTAGGGCTACTGCTCGTCTCCGGCATTACAACCCCAGTGACCCGGTCATTCCGGAGGCGGAATTCTATAAATCCCCATTCCCATGGAGTCCCATAGGACTCCATGAGGATGGGGACAATGGTAACACTGGTTCCGTCTATGACAGAACCGGTGTTTCCATTTCTGCCTGCGTGCGGGTGGCGTTACTCCTGCCAGGTCGGACCTGGCGGGAGCCTCACCTCCCGCTTGCAGAACTCGGAATCAGCCGGTCCGGAAACAACGGTGGCGGCGGATTTACCGCCACCATTGTTTCCAGAGCGGCAGGGTCATAATGAGGCCCAATGTTTTGTGACTGAGACTGGCAGGAACTCCGTAGGAGAAAATTCCCCTATGAAGGTCAAACCAACTGACAGAAGTTATGACAGTCACCCAAGTCTGAACCTCGATAAATCACTGGGCCCAAACAATGGCCACCTCTGTGGGTGGGTAAGTCAGACAGAAGCCGAAGGTCATGTGTTTTAGAATATCAGACAAGTGTCTGAAATTACTGTCTTCCATGATATTGCACCAGATATTAAAATCGCCCAAGATGATAAAATTACCATGTTGGAGCGCCTCTGAGCCTAGATAAACATCTAGGGCATCCAGGAATGATGTAGCTGAGCCAGGAGGTCTACAGCTGAGGAGAAGATGAGCCTCACTAGGTGATGGAAAATAGGTACAGGCCAAAATTTGAGATGAGTCATCCCAGTCAACAGCTTGGAAGTTACTGACTTCGAGGAAGGACTTAATTACAATAGCTACTCCCCTCCCCCCCTCTTTGAGTGGTTCTGTTATGCAACTTTAGGTAATATGTATCTGGTACTAACAGATAGAAGTGAGCTGTGCAATTATCTGAAAAGCAAGTTTCAGTTATGAAACATATATCAAGGTCTGAAGAACAAATAATGTCATTAAGAGCAGTAGCATACTCCTACGTCCCGTCCCCTTTCTTCCATGTGGGACATTCCGTCCTTCGGGACTGGACTGGAGCACTTTTGTTTAAAAAGTATCAAATATTTGTATTTTGTCCTTTGTTTATTTTTACGCGGGACCACCGCACGTGGCTGTAACCCCGTTCTCCTGAGCTCTGCCCCATGCATCGCCCTTCAGTCCTTTTCTCTGCGTGGTCTGGGCGCACTTGCATCACCAGGAATTTTGTTTTTTATTCCCTTTGTCCTTTCTTCCTGTTACAGTTCCACGGTCATCTTGTCCTCCGTCTATGGATTTGTGTCCTGTTCTTCCTGCGAACGTCGTTTCACAGGGGTGGATCCTCATCCTGTTTGCCTGGAGTGTCTAGGCCCGAAACATCGCTGGGGCTCGTGTCTTTACTGCGACTCCCTCTCCGTCCGAGCACTCCAGCGCTGTCTTCTTTGGTGGGTGGTCGTGTTCCAACACGTTTCTCCACCTCATTTGCAGCTCTTCATTGATGAAAAAAAGAAACACCCAGTAAGTTCTTTACTTTTTAGGGCACCCTGGCTGGGAGACTCCTTTCTGGGCTCTTCCAGGACCGGCAGGGGCTCGTGCAGCTCTACTACCAGGGACATCCCTGAGGTGTCCCGCGAGGGGCCTAATAGGCACACCGGAGCGTTCTCAGAGGGTCCCCATAATGGGGCTGCCAAAACAGACATTCTTCTGAGGTTGGACACCGGGGTTCGCCTTGAGGTCTCCATTTCTGGAGCTTTGCACTCCGAGTCGCGACTCGAGGCCCCTTTTGAGTGAGCTAAATGTCCAGGTTTAAACCCTGAGGTTTCTCTTCTTGGGGCTAAATCCGACAATGGCGGAAACGAGAGACCCTCTTTGAGTGTCTTGTCGGTGAAGTACATTCCTCAACCTTCCCACGCTTGGGGTCGTTGTAGTACCCTTTCTGTTGAGGGGGCAAAAAAGGCCGTCACGCACCACAGGCCTTTGCGCACTGGCTCTACTGAGGTTCCTTCACTGAAGGCTAATTTGGGGGCAGTGCCTAAAATGTCCAGCAAACATCCTAGATCTGCCAGTACCGGCTCGGCCGCGGATCCTTGTTTCAAGGCTAAAATAACACCAAAGCCCTCTGACTCCCCTGAGGAGACGGTTGTCCCAATCTGTTCTGTGACGCAGTTCACCTCAGGTGTCGACAAAATGGTGGCTCAACCTCTGCGGTCCACGGCGGCCATTTTGTATATCTCTTACACCAACGTTCACTATGGCTGGTGCTGGGAGCATTCCTTTCAGGGCTGAGCAGCCTTTTCCACCCCATGTGGACAACAGGAACCTGTTCCGCCCTTCAATCGATTGGCTTGCTCGGGCACCGCTGCCTCATACAGTCTCGCTCCCTCCTGGTTCCGCGCCCCTGATATATGTGGACCCAATTGGTGAAGGTCCTTCCTGGCAACCATCCTCATTACATTCATGGCGGTATGCCCCTTCCGAGCGGCCTCTGTCCACTCCAGCACCTAGACCTTCATCCAAGGATGTGTTTTTTGGGAGATTTCAGATGCTCGTGCACTCTGATCCTATGAGGGCGTACTTTAAAGGTCTTTTTATGGAGTTGTTCCCTGCTCCTCCTGTACCACCTTCGGCCCTGGTTGTCCCTATGCAGGTACAGGTGGTGCCACCTCCTCCACCTCTTCCTGACGGACCTCCTCCACCACTTCCTCCTCTGCCTCCACTTTCCCCGATAGAGAAAACATTGGTTGCTCCAGATAATACTTTGAAACCTGAGGCGCCACGTGCAGTAAATCAGGCTTCTGCTCCTGCTTACCTGGATGAGGACCAAGCGGACCAGGACAGCAATGAACAGTCCCGCTCTATTAGAGCATTTCATGACCGGGTGCTGGACATGATGGCTTTGCTTGACATTCCAGTGCCTGAGGCCTCTACTCCACTGGAGGGGATGCTTTTCTGGAGCCTTCACTGCATCACCCCAGGAGCGTACCGGCCTGTTCTCTAGAAGGACGTCTTGGCCGAGGCCTGCAAGGTCTGGGAAAAACCCCATTCCGGGCAGCATCTTAACAAAAGGATTGACGCTCGATGTAAGCTTCACACCTCGAAAGACGTATCTTTGTCGGTTTGTCCGCTCCCATCTTCGACTGTGGTAGCAGCTGCCACCCTCCAGTCCAAACCGGCCTCTACATCCTCCACGGGGGCGGGCCAAATCCTCTCCAAGGAGGACAAACTTCTGGACGCCATTGGCAAAAAAGTATTTTCCAACTCGGCGCTCCAACTTTGTCAGGCCAACACTGAGCTCATACTGGCGGTGGCCAATGTTAAGCTGAGGAGAGAGTTAGCTGATTTCTAGGAATGTATTCCTGCGGATAGGCTTAACGACTTTAAGGCCGGGTTGTCGGGTGCCAGTGTGTTAGCACAGGACCTTCTGGAGGCCGCAACACACCGCATAGATATCTCTACTCGAGGTCTAATGGTCGAAGTTGAAGTCTCCTGCCAAGCATGGCTCCATGCTACAAAGTTCTGAAAGGAAGTGCAGGATAAGGTGCTGGATCTTCCTTTAGATGGGAAAGAATTGTTCCATTCTTCTACTGACGAGGAGCTTACAAGGACTAAGGCAAGCACTCAGACTGCCAAGTCTTTAACGGCCCTGGCAAAGACTCCAGCTAAGACCCATTATTCAGAAAGGTCTGGGTCCCAAACTTGATCCTTCTCGGGATTTGGAGGTTTTCAGGATCGACCTTCGTGCCGTTCTGATGCTCCGGCGGGTGGGCCCCGATGTAAGCAACAGCGGCAAGGGGTCCGATTTTTCTCTCGCCCATCAGCCTCTACTCCAGGGACAGGTAGTCTCCCTGCTGACAAATCTTCCAAATGATCTTGTGGGTCGCATGAATCTCCTGTGGGAGGACGAATTACGTCTCATCTGAAGGTGTGTCAAACTATCACGCAAGACCGATGGGATTTGTGGATTGCTCGGGTGTGATTCCGCTTGCCCCTCTCCCTTACCCCACCCTTCAACCCTCCCTTCCAGCAGACTGGGTCGCCCTCCCTCAAAGCCGAGGTACAGAAACTTCTAGACCTCAGAGCAGTGGAGCCTGTTCTGCTAGGCCATAAAGACTGCATATGGAAACTAAGGCACAATAACCATATACTATTATGACACGTCAGACGCGAGGTTCATTTTCCAAACAAGTCTGGTTTTATTCAGAGTTCCTCAGTCAGCCAACTGGGTCTCAACGCCTCACGACGTGTGTTCCCAGACCTTGTGAGATGTGAGAGAGCGAACAGCGCTCAAGCAGCAATATATATATACATCATACATTATCTTTTGTTAAGGCAATTCGACCCGCCCTCATACATGTCATACAGGCAAGGGTTCAGTGATTGACAATTATGACAAGCCTTCATTCAGTATAAACATAGTTATTCTAGCAAAGGCAGCAAAGACAGCTTTCTGTTATGGGGAACATGGAGCTCTGGCTCGGTAAGGATATCTTGTTCTTAGCAGAGAAACATTCCATACTACGTTATCTGTGTTACGGCTCATGAGCTAAGGGTCAGATAGTTTTGAAGCAGAGAATACCATTCTCCACGAAGGAGCACCGCTAGGAGAATATAATTCATGTTTAACTGCCTTTTACAACAGTGCTTGAAAGACAAACTGGCACCTGGACTACTGATTAGATGCGGCTTCTGCTCGACTTCAAGGATTTAGTGAGAGAGAAAACAATGTATTTCTGCACAGTTCGACATTCCTGTCTGCGTTAGCATTTCACCGTTCAAGCCGTGGCCTCGCACTGTGTGCGGATCTAAAGCATAGAATATATTTGCAAAGCATTAAACAGAAAAGAAAAAAAATGTCCGGTGTTAGGTAGAATTCTCATTCTATGGCTAATTTCATTTACCTTAGTCCCCCAGCAGCTTTGCTGGATTTGAAGGGTTTGTTTTTTTCTCCTGCTAAGAGTGAGACTCTTTTTCCCACTCTTAGACGTTTTTGCTATGTGTGTTCTAGGCTATTTTTGTGTTTAATGTCCCCATTGACTTTATTAGTCAATGTTTGTGAACTAAACCAGTACAACCCATCTTACTATGGAGGTACTGGGAAGGGTTAATAGTTTTGCCCTTATGTTCATTTTCGAGAGGTTACAGTACAGTCCCTCCCTCAAATGTTTCTGGCTGGTGGCAGTGGTTACTACCTTAAATATTCGACCGCAAATATTTTCCTATGGGATTTTCCCATTGTTCGAGGTTACCACATTTTCTGACAGCCTCTAACATGCCGCCAGTGTATGTTAATATTGACTTTACTCCGGTAGGTTTTATTTGCCAGAACTTTAATATAACTTCTTTCTCGTGTCTTTCTCCAAACTCCTAACCCAGGTCGGGGATCCTTTGTTCGTCCTTTGGGCGGGCTTCTGCCAAGAAGCCCGCCTTTCGGTGCCACTGAGTCTGGGGTGGGTCCATTGTGTGGGAGGGGGAGTAGGACCCCTGGACAGGGTTGCCTCAGCAACCCATGTCGCACTCTATCCTGATAGGCTGGAGGGTCTCCCGCCAAGATGACCACTCCACTGTCTAAGTGACAGCTAAGCTGTATGAATGGGGATCTTTTTTGCATAAAAGCAGGTTCCTGAGGACTGGAAGAGACGATGCCACTGGAATTAAGAAGCCGAAGAGGAGAGAAGCCAAAGACATCTGCAACGACTGAACCACCGGTGAAGCCCTGCTGCAGCGTCTCGCCACTTTTCTCCACACGACGAGAGAAGATCTTCACCTGCAAGAGCCTTCTTTCCTTGAGCTGGTGAGGCCAACCAGTTTGCCAATCGCCTTCCTGGACCTGCTCTGGTCGAATCGCCAGTACCCTGTACTCGGAGACTGGATAGCCAGGCACCAGTCCACCCGGACTGCGATTTAAAGGAGCGTACCTTTTATTCGTCGGGCAGCACCGCGGCTGGTTTCATCCCTGGGTAGTGCGGTAACTCGAACCTTCTTCCACAACGAGAGCCTCTCTTCCTCTGCTGGATCTCCCGAACTGCAGGAACTACCAGGAACAACCGCCACTGCCGGAGCCACTTCTTCATTTTAAAGGTACATTGTTCCGCCAGGCCGCCCTTTCTGCGTGGTAGTGTTAAAGGTGTTTTAAATCCTTTACCTACCTGTTGGGTTGGCCACCCCTCCCTCTTAACTTTGTCTTTCACCTTTTGCATCCAGCTTTTCAAATCGTTAACCAAAGACTTGACTGCAGCTACAAGAACATTTTGATCCTGGGCCCTTGCCCTGTACCACTGACTCTGGCACAGGCCTATTGACTCTGGCTAAATTTGTTAGAACTGCCTTCTCTGCTTCTCAACTAGAACTGTATTGGTGCACCTGCTTCTTATAACCACCTTTTCCTTCCCACTTTCATAACCTGTGAAGTGCCATTTTGCTCGGTTTTCATTTCAGTATTCTTTATGCTTAAGTACTGCCTTGCCTAAACTTGTTCACAAACTTATGGGAAGTGTTGCTAGGGTATGTAAGAAGATATTTCTGTATAACTTGTGATTTCCTTCCCTTGTGAGAAATTGTCAGAGTGCCATTTGTGTTTGGTTTTCACTGTGCCGTTTTGATCAGTTTTCACTCTTGTTCAAACTTGTCTACAATTTAACTAGGGAGTTGTGTATACTTTTCTTGACTGAATGTAACTTGCTTAATAACTGTGATAAATGTGTTTAACTAGAAGTGTATAAAATAAATATATATATATATATATATATATATATATATATATATATGTATATATATATATATATATTCTTTTTACTACAAGCTTTGGTCAGTGTGTCCTTGTGCCATAGTACTGTAGCCCTATTGTTTAAACTCTGAATACTGCTCATCTCCCTCTGGAGATAAGTCTGACTGCTCAGCCACAGCTACCAACTAAACATTTGTGGTACAGACTGATACCAAAGGGGATTTATTGCTCTCACCTGTAGTCCTAATCTTCTGTAGTGCTCCCTAAGAGAACTTCACAGGATTCTGCCTAACACTGGTGTACAGCGGTGAGGATAAAAGTATTGGATTTACATTTTAGTGTGCTGCTAGTACCTTGTTTCAAATAACCACAAGGCTAACTATCACAACAAGTTTATTTTAAACAAAGTCAAAAATATGGAAAGTTACAGTCAGGAGACCCTCCTTAATAATACTGCAGATTATTTAAAGGTTCTGTGTAGACAGAAAGGTCTTCCTGTCAAAGGCAAGAAATTGGAAATTATTGATAGACTGTAAGAGAAACAAAGTCTGGATAGTGGTGCTGTAGTGCCCACTACTCCAGCAAATGTAGCAAACATTGAGGATGATAATGTTGAAAATGTTATTGTTGAAACAGATGAGGACGAGGAGGATAATAATGTCACCCCCTCTGGCCCTCTACCTGCTCAAAGGCCTCAACCTGTGGCTACTGGACCTTTACCAGGTCCCACATTAAGTCCTGAATTTATCTCTCTAAAAAAAATGAGACTTGAGCTAGCATTCAAAAGAATTAGTGCCCAAACTGAACAGAGACATCAAGAACTAAAGCTCAAAGAAATGGAGCTCAATCATGAGCTTGAGATGAAGAAATTGTGTTTGGAAAATGCTTCTCTCTCCGAATCCTCTAGATCTTCCAGTCCAAAAAGAGCCCGGATGCCTAAAGAGATTGTGGGTATGTATGAACCTAAGTTGGATGTATTAGATTGGTTAGCTATGTTTGAATACAATCATGGGCTCCAGGATATCACAGGGAATCAGTTGATCCCCTGGTTATTCTCTAGGCTCCCCACTGTTGCATCTGATGTGGTAATGGAGTTGGGGGAGGTGGATAGGATGGATCATGAATGTGTGAAACTGGCTTTGATAGCTAGATTTGAGAAGACTACTTCCCAGTACCTTAAGAGGTTTAGGAACCTCAAAAAGCATGATAGTACCCCTTGGGCTATTTGGGTGAATGAGTGTTTGAAGAACTTAGAGGGATGGATTAAGGGTTACAGAGAACACTTATGAAGGAATGAAAAATCTTGTAATGTTGGAGTCTATCTATGATGCCTGCTCTCCTGAGCTCAGGCAGCACTTGGCTGATTCAAAAGAACTAGATTCTAAGAAACTAGCTAAGGCTGCTGACTTGTGGGTTGCCAACAGAGCTACTCACAAGGATTCAGGGGTCACTCAGAAAAAGGATGAGGGAAAGCAGCCTAAGAAAGACAACCACGATAATTCAAATAATTCCAATTCCAAAGAGGCCCCCAAACAAAATTCTAAGGGTAAGCCCCAAGGGGAAACCTAATCAGGCTAGTGCAAGTGCACCTTCTGGTCCCAGACCAGAAGGAGGTCAGAACAAGCCACCATTCATAAAGACATTTGGGAAATGTTATGTTTGTGGCTCTACTGATCATGTGAAAGGGGATCCCAGATGTAAGGGTAAACCTTCAGGCGTCCACACTGTCTCCTTAGCCTTCACTCCAGAGGAGGAAGTACATATGGACAGTGGAAACTTTCAACTACTAGCTGAAGGCCCCATTGGAGTCTCAGCTAGTGTATCTTTAGTATCCCTAGGGTTGTGGGAGCAACAGAATGTAGATGTGTATAATTCTACCCCCCCTAATACTAAAGAGTATTATAAAGACGGTGTCATAGTCAATGGTCAGGAGACTCCTGCCATTAGAGACACTTGGGCCAGCATAACTGTGGTGGACGAATCGTTTTTCAAGGGGGAGGATGTTGCTAAGGCACCCAAGTGCCTCACCAAGTTAGCTGGAGGGCCTGTGCAGATGCTTCCCCAATTGCCAGCTCTCATCCAGTGCAATGAAATGACTGTCAGGATACCTGTGAGTGTACAATCTGAAGTACCAGGAAGGGTACTGTTGGGCAATGATCTGAAAGACCTGGTGGTAGTGTGAAGTACTGCCAGACCTCCTAGTAAGAGATTACAGGAGCTTACCAGACCTGCAGGAGAGAGGACCTTGAGGGGCTCTTCTGAGGAGATGATAGAAAAAGGAATCACTCCTACTCCACTGGAGTTACTAACTGCTATTTCAAAGCAACCAGAAGCAAAGGGGAAACCCAAGACTTCAAAGAAGAAACCAGCAGAAAGCACTCCAGTGCCTCCAACCAGGAAATCTCCTAGGTGTTCAAAAATCACACATGTGATTCCTCCTCCAAATGAGGCTGAGAGTGAGGTACAACCCTGTGTGGTTGAACTAGAGCCTGAAGATTCAGATCTAGTAGGAGGCCAGGAACTCATTGGAGATCTTGACCCTGTGGACCATCCTGAGCTGCAGTCTTTACTGGCAGAAGGTGGCCCCAACAGGGCAGGCTTCAGTAGGGGACAAAGAGAATGTCCAACTCTGGAAGGTCTTCACCACCAGGCAGCTTCTCAGCTTGAAGGGCAAGAGCCTGGGAAGTATAGGTTACACTGGGAAGATGGCCTCTTCTATAGTGAACCGACAGTCAATCCCTGGAGACTACAAGAGACTTGTAGTGCCCCAATAAAACAGACAACAATTCTTGCAACTAGCCCATGAGGTACCTTTGGCTGGTCACTTGAGTTTCAAGAAGACCAAGGAAAGGCTCTCTTTCTACTTTTATTGGCCTAAAATGGGGGCTGAGGTGGATATGTATTGTAAGAGTTGCGACACTTGCCAAACTTCTGGTAAAAGTGGCTCCAAGAACGTGGCACCTTTAGTGCCGCTCCTTGTGGTGGGAGTACCATTTGAAAGGGTAGGAATCGACATTGTCCCCTTGATCCTCCAACATCTTCAGGCAACAGGTTTATACTTGTTGTAGTAGACCATGCTACTAGGTACCCTGAAGCAATTCCTATGAGAACTGTTACATCTCAGGGTGTGGCTAAGGCCCTCCTTGGTATTTTTACCAGGGTTGGGTTTCCTAAGGAGGTAATATCCAACAGGGGGTAACATTTTATGTCCCACTACATGAAGGCCATGTGGAAAAACTGTGGAGTTACCTGCAAGTTCCCACCCGCATACCACCCTCAAAGGGGTTGGTAAAAGGTTTAACAGAACCATGAAGAGCATGATAGGAGCTTAAGAGGATCCCCTTAAGAAAAAGTGGGATCTCCTACTGCCATGCCTTCTCTTTGTATATGGAGAAGTGCCTCAGGAGGGAGTGGGTTACAGTCCCTTTGAACTTCTCTATGGCCGTCCTGTCAGAGGTCCATTGGCCCTGATCAAGGAGGGGTTGGAGAGTGTGCCTTCCCCCACACCATTCAGAGTCACTGACTATGTGATAGGACTCCGGAGGAGGATGTCACACATGATGGCTGAGGCAAGTGATAACTTGAAAGCAGGTCAGGCTCTGGTTAAGCATTGGCATGACCAGAAGGCCAACATGGTTGGGTTCGCTCAAGACCAGCTAGTTCTTGTTATGGTACCAACAAGGCAGAGGGCCTTGCAGGACAAATGGATGGGACCCTTCAACGTTGTGGGAAAACTTGGAGAGGTGAACTATCTGGTGGACCTGGGCAATCCTAAGGAGGCTCCTAGAGTCTTTCACATCAACCGTCTAAAAGTTTGTCGTGAGACTAGAACTGGGAGCTTTGCTTCTAGCTTCAGCTCAAGAGGAGGAGGAGAGTGAACCTCTGCCTGACCTCCTCAGAGGCAAACCTTTAGATGAGAAAGTATAAGGAGTTAATCTCTCTTCTAATCTGACTTCTGCACAACTGGAGGAGTGCAAAGTTTTGTTAAATCAATTTGCCCCTCTGTTTTCTCTAGCACCAGGCTTGACCCCTTGGGGCCGCATTATATCAATACTGGTGACTGTTAACCTGTCAAAGGCAGGGGTTACAGAATGTCAGAACATGTAAGAACCCACATCAAAGGAGAGGTCAACAAGATGCTTGATCTCTGGGTAATAGACCCTCTACTAGTCCATGGTCTAGCCCAGTTGTGTTAGTACCAAAGACAGGATCCAAGGAGTTGAGATTCTGTGTGGACTATAGAGCCCTAAATGCAGTCACAAAGACTGATGCCC
Source organism: Ambystoma mexicanum (assembly GCF_040938575.1). Classification (NCBI taxonomy): domain Eukaryota; kingdom Metazoa; phylum Chordata; class Amphibia; order Caudata; family Ambystomatidae; genus Ambystoma; species Ambystoma mexicanum. Next base: position 491,970,940 of record NC_090938.1, on the reverse strand, counting down.
ATCCTTTGCCAAGGACAGATGAGCTGGTGGATAGACTTCGTTCAGCCAAGTTCCTCAGCACATTTGATTTCACGTCAGGCTATTGGCAAATAGCCCTGACTGACCATGCCAAGGAGAAAACTACATTCTCCACCACACTTGGCTTATACCAGTTTAAGGTGTTAAAGAATGTACCTGCTACATTCCAAAGGATGGTTAACCAGGTTCTGAATGGGACGGAGGACTTCGGCATGGTATACTTGGATGGCATTGCAGTGTTCAGCCCTACTTGGAAAGACCATGTTAACCACCAAGGATATGCTTTGCAGGCTCTTGAGCAGGCCCATCTGACCATAAAGGCAGGTACATGCCAAATTGGTCAGAGTAAAGTGGTCTACCTTGGGCATGAGGTAGGAGGTGGTGAAATAAGGCCTTTGCTCAGCAAGATTGAAGCTGTGCAAAATTGGACAACCCCTTCTACTCAAACCCAGGTGAGAGCCTTCCTAGGCATCACTGGGTATTACAGGAATTTAATTGAGAACTATGGGTCCATAGCTTCTCCACTGCATGTAATCTCTTCTCCTAAGTTCCCCAAAAAGATAAAATGGAATGAAGAGTGCAATCAGGCCTTTGAAAGCCTGAAGAAAGCCCTTTGTCAAGCTCCATTTCTCAGAGCTCCTGAGTACCACCAACCGTTCATTGTGCAGACAGATGCCTCCAATATAGGTATAGGTGCAGTCCTTAGTCAACTGGATGAGAAAGGTAGGGAGCACCCCATTTGCTTCATCAGTAGGAAACTGAAGGAACCTGAAACAAGGTGGGCAACTATTGAGAGAGAATGTTTTGCCATTGTGTGGTCTTTGAAGAAGTTTAGACCATACTTGTATGGTTCTACTTTCATCATTCAAACAGACCACCAACCCTTGAGATGGTTGATGCAAATGAAAGGGGAAAACCCAAAACTGCTAACATGGTCAATCTGCCTCCAAGGGTTTGATTTTACAATTGAGCACAGGTCAGGATGTCGCCACCAAAATGCTGATGGTCTCTCTAGTATGTTTATAACCGACTAGAGGTAAGAGACTCATCCAGGAGTGGATTAGATCCTCCTGTCCCTTAGTCTGGGGGGGCAAGTGTTTGGGAGAATTCTCATTCTATGGCTAATTTCCCTTACCTATAGAGTCCCCCAGCAGCTTTGCTGGATTTGAAGAGTTTGTTTTTTTCTCCTGCTAAGAGTGAGACTCTTTTTCCCACTCTTAGACATTTTTGCTATGTGTGTTCTAGGCAATTTTTGTGTTTAATGTCCATGGGTTTTTTCTCGCCTCCATAGAAACCATCTTTATTCACATGTGTTACAGAGCACCCTCAATACAGTGACACAGGGGTGTCATAGCGACCCCCAAATATAGACTCCATACCCTGGGACTGACTATTGTCTCCCAGGTCATGTAAAGTCCCCATTGACTTTACTAGTCCATGTTTGTGAACTAAACCAGTACAACCCATCTTACTATGGAGGTACTGGGAAGGGTTAATAGTTTTTCCCTTATGTTCATTTTTGAGAGGGTACCGTAGAGTCCCTCCCTCAAAGGTTTCTGGCTAGTGGCAGTGGTTACTGCCGTAAATATTTGACCGCAAATATTTTCCTATGGGATTTTCCCATTGTTCGAGGCTACCACATTTTCTGACAGCTTCTAACATACCGCTGGTGTATTTTAATATTAGCTTTACTCCGGTAGGTTTTATTTGCCAGAACTTTAATACAACTTGTTTCTCGTGTCTTTCTCTAAACTCCTAACCCAGGTTTGGGATCCTTTGTTCATCTTTTTGGTGGGCTTCTGCAAGAAGCCCTCCTTTCGGCGCCACTGAGTCTGGGGTGGGTCCATTGTGTGGGAGGGGGAGTAGGACCCCTGGACAGAGTTGCCTCAGCAACCCATGTCGCACTCTATCCTGATAGGCTGCAGAGTCTCCCGCCAAGATGACCACTCCACTGTGTGAGTAACAGCTAGGCTATATGAATGGGGATCGTTTTGCATAAAAGCAGGGTCCTGAGGACCTGAAGAGCAAGACGTTGCCACTGGAATTAAGAAGCCGGAGAGGAGAGAAGCCAAAGACATCTGCAACAACTGAACCACCGGTGAAGCCCTGCTAACAGCGTCTTGCCACTTTTCTCCACACGACGAGAGAAGATCTTCACCTGCAAGAGCATTCTTCCCTTGAGCTGGTGGGGCCAACCAGTTTGCCAATCGCCTTCCTGGATCTGCTCTGGTCGAATCGCCAGTACCCTGTACTCGGAGACCGGATAGCCAGGCACCAGTCCACCCGGACCTCGATTTAAAGTCGCGTACCTTTTATTCGTCGGGCAGCACCGCGGCTGGTTTCATCCCTGGGTAGTGCGGTAACTCGAACCTTCCTCCATGACAAGAGCCTCTCTTCCTCTGCTGGATCTCCCAAACTGCAGGAACTACCAGGAACAACCGCCACTGCAGGAGTCACTTATTCATTTTAAAGGTACATTGTTCCGCCAGGCCGCCCTTTCTGCGTGGTAGTGCTAAAGGTGTTTTAAATCCTTTACCTACCTTTCGGGTTGGCTGGCCCTCTCTCTTAACATTGTCTTTCACCTTCTGCATCCACCTTTTCAAATCGTTTACCAAAGACTTGACTGCAGCTACAAGAACATTTTGATCCTGGGCCCTTGCCCTGTACCACTGACTCTGGCACAGGCCTATTGACTCTGGCTAAATTTGTTAGAACTACCTTCTCTAGATTGCTTCTCAACTAGAACTGTGTTGGTGCACCTGCTTCTTATAACCACCTTTTCCTTCCCACTTTTATAACACGTGAAGTGCCATTTTGCTCGGTTTTCTTTTCAGTAGTCTTTATGCTAAAGTACTGCCTTGCCTAAACTTGTTCACAAACTTATGGGAAGTGTTGCTAGGGTGTGTAAGAAGATATTTCTGTATAACTTGTGCTTTCCCTCCCTTGTGAGAAATTGTCAGAGTGCCATTTGTGTTTGGTTTCCACTTTGCCGTTTTGCTCAGTTTTCGCTCTTGGTCAAACTTGTCTACAATTTAACTAGGGAGTTGTGTATACTTTTCTTGACTGAATTTAACTTGCTTAATAACTGTGATAAATGTGTTTAACTAGAAGTGTATAAAATAAATATATTCTTTTTACTATAAGCTTTGGTCAGTGTTTCCTTGTGCCATAGTACTGTAGCCCTTTTGTGTAAACCCTGAATACTGCTCATCTCCCTCTGGAGATAAGTCTGACTGCTCAGCCACAGCCAGCTACCAACTAAATCTTTGTGGTACAGACTGATACCAAAGGGGATTTATTGCTCTCACCTGTAATCCTAATCTTCTGTAGTGCTCCCTAAGGGAACTGCACAGGATTCTGCCTAACAGGCAGCATTTCACAAAATGGACTCCCTTTGGTTACATTCATGTTTCTTGGATTGCGATGTTTGTCACATGATACGATTCGCTTTTGCCCAACATACTATACGTATCATTCGGCTATGGGATTACTTTTCTGGTCTAACAGTTCCCCTCAGGGAACAAGGGGAGGGCTACTACTCCCGTCTGTTCCGTGCCCAAACCCAACCAGACTGGCCCGTGCACTATTCTCGATCTTTCCCAGTTCAGTCTTTCTCTTCCCCAAGAGAAATTCAAGATGATCACGCCTTGCCCGATAAAGTCCTCTCCAGAAGAGCGACTGGCTCAGCGTGGTAAATCTTCATGATGCATACATGCACATTCTGATTTGGAGTCTGCATCGAAATCTTCTGCGGTTATCCTTGGGAGCCGAACACTTTCAGTTTCGGGTGCTCCCTTTTGGACTCAGCTCGGCGCTGCGTGTCTTTCTGAAGATGTCGGTCATCGTAGCTTTCCTCAGACTGCAGGGGATTCATGTATACCCATAGTTACACGACTGGCTCCTGCGCAGTCTGTGCCCTTAGACTTCTTTGGCCAATCTTCAGTCTCACCTTCAGCTCCTGTTCCAACTCAGGCTGTCGGCGAACTGGCGGAAATCATTCTCTCTCAAGTCCTGATCTTCCTGGTTTTCCATTGGAACACAGTCAGTGCCAAGGTGTTTCTAATGGCAGACAGGATTGCAGACCTATCGACCACATGTCAGCTCTTCCTCCAGTCCTCACAAATGACGGCCTGATGGTTCCAGAGACTATTAGGTCTCATGGCCTCTGGCGTGTTAGCTCTTCCTCTTGCGCGTTTGAAGATGAGGCGGACTCACCTAGCCCTCCGGCGCTGCTGGTCTCAGGCAACCGATCTGGATTCCAAGATGATTCCAGTTCCACCCTGCATGATGGCAGATCTACAATGGTGGTCCTCGCAACAACCTTTCAGTGGGGGCCTCCTTCCAGGAGCCCTGTCCACAAGTGACGGTTACTACAGACTCCTCCCTGCTGGGGTGGGGAGCGATGTTGCATTACCTCCAAGTTTTCGACCAATGGACACCTCAAGACGGGCAGTTTCTTATCCATTACCTGGAACTCCTGGCTGTGTTCCTGGCGCTCAGAGCTTTCCAACCGTCTATCTCCAACAAAGTGGACCATATCTGCACAGACAATTCTGTGGCGATGTTTTACATAAGCAAGCAGGGCGGCACCAAGTCACCTCTTTTCGTGAATCTTGCTATATAAATGTGGGACTGGGCCATCCAGCACAAGTTCTGGCTCCAGGCTGCACACATTCCATGTCACATCAATGTGACTGCAGACTCACTCAGTCGCCAATCGGCAGCCAGTTACGAGTGGGAACTGAACAGCAATGTTCTCTCCAACCTTTTCCACCAATGGCGCACTCCGGAGGTGGACCTCTTTGCGACATTGGCCAACAGGAAACTCCCGCTTTATGCATCAAGGAACAGGCTTGGAGCATCCTCCCTGGGAGACGCCCTCGAGATTCTGTGGGACAACATGAAGGCTTATGCTTTCCCCCCATTACGTCCAATTCATTGGTTACTCTGCAAGCTCAGAGCTACATCAAACTGCACTCTCCTGTTCATAGCTCCTTGGTGGCCAGCCAGAGTCTGGTTTTCGGAACTTCAGCATCTGTTGGTCTGTCCCCGATCTGATTGCCCTTGATACCCAATCTTCTTTACCAGAGCGATCACCAGTTGTGGCACCCCTCCCCCTCAATATTTCTGCTTGGCGGCCTGAATCCTGAGTTCAGATCTCTAGCGCAGTTCCATTTGTCAGATGACAACATGCTCATTATCCAAGTTCACAGGAAACCTCCTACATGGGCCCAGTACAGGAGCAAATTGCTTTGCTTTTGCCATTGGTGTTTAGCTAAGCAGCTCGATCCCATGCAGGGTACGGTCGAAACTGTGTTATCCTTTGTGTCGCATTTGGCAGCTTCTGGCATTCATGTCCTCCTATGTTGGACCTATTTGTCCGCCGTTGCGGCCTACCTTTCCACGGACAGCTATTCCTTTTCATTGACCAATCCAGTCATTAATAGACATTTTGCGGTACTCCATCTCTTTCCGCCGGTTAGGACACCTCATCACAAATGGGATCTGAAAGTGGTTCTCACCGCGTTCCGCCATAAATCTTGGCAACTACCGATCTTAAGTAACTTTCCTGGAAAGTCGCCTTTTTGATTGCAATTACATCGGCAAGGAGAGTGAGCAAGCTTCAAGCTCTCTCTCTGTAGAACACCTGTTTCACACTTTCAACAAGGACAAGGCTGTGCTACGTACTCATCCTTCCTTTCTGCCCAAGGTGGTTACTGATTTTCATCTGAATCAATCAATCTCCCTGCCTGTATTTTTCCCTAATCCAGCATCGGATGCTGAGAGAGTCTTGCATAACTTGGATATTAGACAAGCCTTAACATTTTACCTCGATAGACCGAGTGAATTTAGGGGCTCCTCACAGCTGGTCGTTACATTCAGAGATCGGAAAGGGAAATCAGCTTCCAAGGCAACCATCTCCCGTTGGATTGCCTCATGTATTTCTGAGGCCTATACTGTTCAGGGCCTTCAACCACCAAATGGCATCCACGCACATTTAGTTTGTGGCAAAGCGGCTGCTGTTGCCTTTCAAAAGTATGTCCCTTGGGAGTCCATCGCCAAGGCGGCTACTTGGGCTTCCCCATCAGCTTTTTGTAAGCATTACTGCTTAGACCTGTGCTCCAGGGCTGATGCCCAATTTGGCCAGGCTGTACTTAAAAACCTATTCCAGTAAAGGGATTTTCCATCCACCGGACTACCTATGGTTGTGCTTGGGAATCTCCCACAAGTATGGAGGAAAGAGGATGGGACGTAGGAGTATAACAAAGTTACTCACCATAGTGATTACCTTATTCATAGTCCATAGTCCCCTTTCCTCCATATGGCCACCCGCCGTCCCCTCAAAAATGTTTCCTCTATTATTGCTTAAATGGTCTCAGAGCTGGCTATAGAAAAAGGCGCTGCACGGGGCGGAGCTCAGATGGGCGGGGTTACAGCCATGTGATAGTGCACAAAAAGTTGTTTTCCATAATGACAATAGGTGGTCAGCTGAGTAAAAAAGGGTTATGCACCAAACTATGGGATCACACTCAATAGTACCTACAAAAAAAGGGTCCTACCTCAAAGGGATGGGTCTGCACAGCAACACGGACCGACACAGAACGGCTGGTCTCTGTCGCGCCTGTAAACAGTATAACAGGGTTAAGAGAAATACAACTCACTTGGGAGTTGTAGTTCAGAGCGCAGCTCAGGAGCTAATGATGCTGCGTTTCTGAAAGGTAAAATAAATGCAACCCGTGTTGCTTTTCCAGAGTAGCTTCCTCGAATAAAGCGAGGTAAATGCAACATAAACAGAAATAAACTTTTTTGGAGCAATATTTGTATTTAAATTCTTGTATGCCAGTAAATCGTGGCCGCACCTCAACAGACTCCTAAAAATACAGATAATGATTTAAAAGTGATTAGAAATGTATTAAAAAGCAAATTAACACAGAGCATGTTCTTCCGTTCTCAACCACAGAACATCTTTGATAAAACTAATAAAATATCTTTTCACACAATTATAGTTGATTTTGGTGTCCCACGAGCAGCCTGCATTTCACTGATTTTACTTAACCTTTATCTTACCCGCTTCAGGATGTTCTATCAGAATTAAGTGTGGAATTCCAAAATTATGCTGATGACACTCAGATCATTATCAAGAAGTCCTCCAATTTAATCAAACGAAAATCGAGCAAATCTTTGAAATATGGATGTTTGAAAATTGACTGTGGCTAAATAAGGAAAAAACAGCTATCGTAATTTTCAGCACACCTACAAGTTATACCAAAATATTCGAATGCTATACATAATTCAGCTTAGGCGGACACAAGATTAAACCTGCAAAAGCTGTCAAGATTCTCAGTCGTCCTCGAGATTGAGCTCTCCATGTCTTCACAGGTTTCTCATATACTGTGATCAACCAATGTTCATGTTATGCTACGGAGACAGATGAGACCTTTATAATTGGAGCATCACTGTGCAACTATTGCTAGAGCTGTTTTGGGAGCAAGAATGGATTAAGTCAGTGCCCTCATAGCAGGAACTAGCTTATCCATAACTTTCGTACTTCAAACCACTACACCTCAGATAGTCCCTAAGCATGCACACATTTTTCTAGCTCTCAAAACTTTTGATTGCCTTCCTATAAAATCTAGAATATCCTTTAAATAGATTGTTGGGCCTCACAACATGGTACTGCTCAAATGTATCTAAATAAACATCTAAAATGGTATACATCTAGTTGCCCACTATGAGCCTCCTGTAAATATTCTATATTTGCCCCTGCTGTATGCAAATCCAGAGAATATGCCAAATCGCATACAGTCTGAGCAATCAAACTTTGGAACCGTTTACCACTGAAACTGTGGAAAATTGGAGATCTTTTGATGTTTCTGAAACACATAAAAACATTCTTATTTTAAATACCTTCTTGAAAGTCCACCGCCTTTCCTGCACATAATAAAAGTATGCACCTAGATACTGAAAAGTTGTAGTGCCTTAGCTAGCCCTCTTAGCCCGCAATAGGAGGATTACGAATAGACTGGAAAACTGCACCCCATCTTCATCAGTACCTCTTTGTTCCTCACTCTGCATCTCCAGTGGCTCCACTGCCGACCCTACTTGATTGAAAAACCTTACAGATGCTCTGCTGCTGTTGAGGAACTTGAATACAGGGAACTGCCGCCATTCACATCTTGACCTGAGCATTGAATGATCAGTTGGAAATTGCTAAAGATACCCAACCACGAGGTTCTCAAAGGGGCTTATGCCCATAGACTGAAACAAATGGCCAGAAAAAAATTCTTCGGCAACAAAATTGCATTTGGAAAAATCCTAGGAGGTGAATTTGGTTGGGTATAGTTTGGGAGTAGGGGAGGATGAAGCAGAAGTCTGTGGGGGGATGTGGGAATCCCCCATAAAAGTAGAGAGGTGCTGTACATTTAAACCAATGAAATGTAGTTGGACGTTTTCAAGCAGAATGCTTTTGGAAACCAAATGGTTAACTGCCCCATAGTAAAACTCACTATCTTCGTTCTTGGCTCTACACTTAACAGGAGGCCTATGCTTAACAGGGACGGTGTAGCCTCAGCACCAGCACCCCCATCAGTCAATTTAAATACCTTCGCTCACTGCCACTATTTGCTTTAGAGAATAGACTGCATTTAAGGGAAGTCCTACAGCACTACCTGGAGCACTCAATAATTACCTATCAAGCCCTGGTTGATCCTGGACCTTGCAACTGACCTCATCAACCGGGTTCTTTTTAGCTCCTGCTTGCAGCCTAGGTTAGCTTCACACTACAGCTGCCTTGAGTTACTTTTGATTCCTATGGTAACTGGTTCCATACAAACATACCTCTCTGTCATTAACTCTTGAGTGTTGGTGAATGTGTGTAAAGGAATATTTGGATAAATCTAGAACATATTCAAACCATAATGGGTAATAGTTAGGTTGTTTGCCCCTCAAGTGGCCCGTTATGCGATCAGGAAGCAACTACGCTTGATGGTCTAGTATTTTCTGAGACTAACGTCATTGCGCACGTTCGTGCCAACTCTGGAAGTATATCAACATTCAGTCCTCAGAGCAAAGCGTCACACCGCTTTGCTTTGCAGGTACGCTTTTAGAAATTTCTGTCCTTTTTCCTTGATCTCCGTTCCGTTCCTCCTTACTTCTCCAGCTCGTCCAGTGCCTCCTGATTCTTTGATCTTCCTGGTACTTACCCTGTTCTTGTCTGTATTCTTCTTCAGTCTCCCTCCCGACTGTCATCCTCGGTTACTGGAATGTACACATCAGTGGGGAGTTTTATTCCCCAGAGGGTTTCCCCCTTCCAGAGCCAATTGGGCTATTTTCTGGGGTTGATCCGTCTGCAGATTGTACCATCCGTCTAAAGGCTGGCCTCCCACAGGGATAGACCCTAGCTTTATGTGCCCAAGGATTACCGAAGGATCAGGCCAATATTTACTCCAGAAAGACCACAGATATACAAGGTGAGCCATGCATTGAGACTCAAGGAACCCACTTAGAGCCTGAGAATCTTGATACTAGCTCCTTGTTTCCCAGAGTTAACCTCTGCTTAGTGCATGATGCCGGATATCCAGGAGCTGCTTTTAGCTTCTGCTCGACCAATTCATGTTCCGATCCCTGCTATCATATAGGGTAGTGACTAACGAACATTGCCATGTACCTGCGCTTTCTTAGATGTCCCTGGACCTAGTAAGATTGCTGTTTTGTTTTTTGTTTCTCCGTTGTTCCCCTGCCTTTTTTCCTGGTCGTGCTCTGAAACACTTGTGTACGAGCACGATATAAATAAAATATAATTAATTCATTCATTTCCTTAAAAAGAAATGGCTACTTTCTAAACCTAACTAACTTAACTGTCACCCGCATCAATACTCTTTACTGATATTTAGCAAGATATAATGTGTATTTCATATATACATACATTTCTTCATACAAAATATTGTTAACTGTGTAGCCTTTTTTTCATTAATCACTTGATCAATTAGCACTACGTGAACCAAGGAAGTGAGGGGATGGCCTGTTTTTCTTGGTTTGCCAATGCTTAACCCAAGGTTTGGAGGATTCTTTAAAATAGGGACATTTTGGCTATTAACGTGTCTTTATTTCTTAAATAGGCACAATTATTAAGAGTTTGCGAGAACTAGTGTTGCCAATGGGCTACAACCAACTGCATTTCTACTCCCACGCCATAAGCAAAAATGTACTAGACTTAGCTTTCTACCATGACACCTAGGATGTGTTCACTGGCCAATGCCACAAAATCATTTAGTGATGATTAAATGTAAGCATAAACCAGATTTGATTGGATGTGCTGATATTTTGTTTGGATAGCAGTAGAGCTTCAAGTCAATGTGTTGTCTGCTTCCGACTTAATGGATGTCTTTCTGATCTCTACATGCATGTTTTTTTTGGGCAGTTTGCTGGCGGGAGTGGTCCAGGAACCAGTCCTGGTAGAAGTGTGCCACCTGTGGCCAGATCCTCACCGCAACATTCCTTATCTAATCCCTTACCTTTACCAGTGAGTATTGCTCTGGTTCTATTTTACATAAGATTAGGTTTAATAGTTGCTGGATTTGAGGGGGGGGGGGTGAAGTTGAATTTGCCTTGGGATTTTCAAGCAGTTCCTGTCTTCAAATGTATTGGTCCCAAATTTGAGAATGTTGCACATAGTGGAGTTTTTGCTGACCAGCATTTGATGCTGGGATCTGGGTACATTCCTCCACTCCTGTGTGTTCTGGCATGTTCTGTTGGTATAGGACCATCCAATTATTACGTTTGCAGACATACTTTTGTGTGGGTTGTTTAGATTATACAGATTCCCGGCAGTTGGACTTTTTTCCTTGGGTGCTTCATTTATTTCGAATGATTGCAACTGCACGTTTACTAGTATGGTAGGATCTAAAAATAACTGCCACTTTCAAGCTACCTGAATTTTAGTATGGAATTAGGTTATTTTCTTTGGTGGTAGACATTCATGTGCTGTGGTCTTTTGCTGCATTTGCTTTGTAATTTGTAATGTTTTCAGAGTTAAAAAGTTGTTGTTTGGTTTTGTATTTTTTTGATGGATACTTTCTGTTCAGCAATTATCTGAAATTAGAACACTTATTATGCATTTGCTATAATTAACCAAGTTCACACCGGGTATGGTTCTCCAATAAACATGAAAATACCCTACTGCGTTTTTTTCACTGAAACAGTATTGAAAGAAAATATTGCAAATATAACTCCCCGGAGGCTTTTGTTTAAGCAGTAGTCATTGGTATTGGCGCAAATAAATGATAGGGTTAAACTACCAATAGGCATGCTTCACTGTCAAAGGTTTCATCATTTTAGTGAATTCTTAAAGGAGCTGGACAATCTTCCCCACCCAGTCACTGCTTAAAGTACCTACATTCACAGTTCTTGGAATCAGTACCTCAATCACAACGTAGCCCATGGTCCAGCTTCAAAGGATATGCAAAAGGGTTTTAAATATTAAATGCTAGATATAATTGCTAGATGATATTCACCTGTATTTTATACCTTTATTTTGCAGAATCTGTATAACTGTTGTGCTGATTTGCTAAGTGTTCTGCGTCAAATCGGAGGTGATCATCCCAAAGACCCTGGCCCGAGGCCCTTCTCACTTGGGCAGGGAGAGGCAGATGCTTCCTGACCCAGAGGGGGATGGGGGTTAGGAGGTGGGCTCTGAGGGAGGATTACATGGGTGGGGACTCGGGTCAGGAGAATTGGGAGCACCCTCTAACCAACTTCCCTAATGATCCCATGTATTATACTTAATACATTATTTTTTACCGAAACCATGAACAGCGAAAAAAATACCGTAATTTGGTAAAAAGGTATGTGGTGGGTGGGATAAGGGGGTAAAATGGGCGGGAATGGGGTTTGGGGTGGGCTTAGGCTTACAGAGAAACAGGGGGGTAGGGAGTGCCCAAAAATCAAAACAAAAGATAAGGGATTTTTTTTTTTTTGGGGTTGGTAAAATAGCATTTTCTGTAATGAAATCCGTTACAATCCCGAAGATCCAATAATCCTACCGTTTTAATGGCCAATTGTAAAATGGAAGCCTTTGATGTTAAAAGGAACAAGAACATTGGTGACTTCAAGTCCCATAATGCTATAGGTACTGGGACGAGGAAGAGGGGCTCAGAGGTGCAGAATTGCAGTGTTCAGTCTAGTGTTTCTAATGACATACACCTGAGTAGGACTTTTAAATATTTAAAACTCCTTCAGGTGCAGGCCATTAGCAGTAGGCAGCAGCAGCAGTGGGAGCAGCGGGAAGCTGTGAGAGTCGTAGAAGTTGGGACTATGAAATGCAGAGATTGCGCAGCGGGAGGCGTTGCAGAGACGAGCTGTCCCATAGGAGAGAGATGCTCTCCTAACTCTGTGTCCTACTCTGGTGGATGGTGTTCATCGTAGTATGTGAGGAGCAAGACATGCTCCCTTTGGAGAAGGCGCAGTCTGCGTGGGTGTGACTGGAGCTGTCAGACGCCCAGGAACCGACGAGAGAAGTTAAAGCAGCAGCGGTTCGAATGGGCGCACAGGGAAAGACCAGTGAGTTGGCTTTTGCTAGGTAAACCTGGGGCACCCCGTAATAGACCTCTGACTGAAAGCAATTAGTTTGAATACCGAACTAATGAATTGAAGCATTTTTGGCATAACGCTTATATTGAGGGAGGCCGAGTGTAACGCTTATATTGAGAGATACCAAGTGAAGAAGTATTGTGACCATCATTGCCAAAGTAAAGAGGGAGCAGCATTTGAACCAGATGAATGTAATCTACAAAAAGGGAGATTACCTAAAAGGGAAAATAACAAGCATTGCCTAAATCAAAGAAGGACAATTATAAACAAAGGTGTGAGACCGCTTTCTTAAAAGAGAAACCTGAACAAGACATTATCAGAAGTTAATTGGTGGTGTGGAAGAAATTCAAAGGTGGCAGGAGAGAGAAGCCCTCCATGTAGAAATCACCAAGGGGGAGAAGAATATAACCTGTGTGAAATCAGTGGAACAAACTGTGTCATTGTGTAATGTACTCTTGTGGAAGAAGTTGTAAACCCCAATATTGTTGTTGAAAGTTAGACTTTTCCAAGAAGCAGTTTTCTTTGGTTACCTTTCCACATTGAGGATATAAGTGTGGAAAGTTATGTTATTGTTATGTTAATCCAACTCGTAAAGCGCACGGTCACCCAAAGGTATCATGGTGCTGAGGTGAGAGGATCCTAGTGAAGCCAAAGAGCCCTAGAAAATAAGTGTTTTTATGGCCTTCCTGAACGCTAAGTAGCTATGAATTTTCTTTATGGTCATTGGAAGGCCATTCCACAATACTACGGCAGCCACAGTAAAGGCACGTCCTCCAACCCTGGTCCGTTTATAACCGGGCACCATTAGGAGGTCAGCCAAGGCAGAGCGGAGGGATGGAAAAGGCACATATGGCGAGAATTTCTCCTGAAGGTATTCAGCTCCTTGGCCATGTATGGCCCGGTGCACAGTGTATAGTGACTTAAAAATAATCTGTCGGTTTACAGGAAGCCAATGCAGTGCTCAAAGTACTGGAGATATATGGGCTCCATAAGGGGAGCCGGTGGCAACCCAGGCGGCCATATTTTGAAGCCGTTGAAGCCGGCAGATAACTCCCTTGGGTTGACCCAAATAAAGGGAGTTACAATAATCCAGCCATGAGATCACCAAAGCCGCCACTACAGGAGGGTACAGAGGGGCAGGGTTATAGGGAGTACCTTTCTAAGTGTCTTGAGTTGAAAATGACCAGCTTGGCATACGGCTGTTACTTGCTTGTCCATAGACAATGAAGCAGATAGTATAACCCCAAGGTTTCTAACCTTGTCTACCGGGGAGGGCAGGGGACCTAGGGACGGAGGCCAGAATGAAGACACCCAAAGTGAGGGATCAGGAGGACAACCCACCACCATCACCTCAGTTTTGTCCCCATTCAGTTTGAGCCAATTGTGGTCCATCCAATCTCCCACAGCCGCCAGACATCCCCGCAGGCAAGACGATATCTCATCCCGATCAAGATCCAGCCGGATCAGGATCTGAGTGTCGTCTGCATACGAGTAACATCTGATGCCAAAGGAGTGGATGTGATACACAAGGGCCCATATGTATATATTGAACAGAATGGGAGACAAAGAGGAGCCTTGTGGGACACCACAGCTGAGGTACAAAAGGGGCGGAAAGAAAAGGAGACCTAGAGAGGGTCTGGGTGCGATCCACCAGAAAGGAGGTGAACCAGGCCTGCACCTGCTTGGATATACCCAACTGGGCAAGGCGATACAGCAGGTTGGAGTGGTCGACTGTGTCGAAAGCTGCTGAGAGATCTAATAGTATCAGTTCTCCCACTCCACCTGCATCCACCAGCCTGGCCATGTCATCCTGGACGGCGACCAGCACACTCACTGTCCCTCTGCCTGGACGAAACCCTGATTGAACAGAATCAAGCAAGCAAGAAGATTCCAGAAATGTAGAAAGTAGAGGTGACACCAGTCATTCTAGCAGTTTAGCCAAGAAAGGTAGAAGAGAAATAGGGCGGAAATTGGACAAAGTACTAGGGTCGAGGGACGTTTTTTTCAAAAGCGGAATTACTCTAGCCGCCTTTAATTGACTTTAAAAGTCTGAAGCAGTGCAAGCATCACCACAGAGTTACTTGTAGTAGTGGTAGGAGATTTATCATGGCAGGCAAGTATACCAGGAAAGGGGGTATTAGTCGTTAGTCCTGACAGGTTAGTGGACCAGGATGAAGACAATTAAAGTACTGCAGTGTGGTAGAAGGTTGTGGTGGAAACAAAGTGGCAAGCCCACTAATGTGTCATGATGAACTGTGCTAAAACCATGCTGACTAAATTTTGTTGATGACCATTATTTTGAAGAGTGGTAACTTGGCTATTGAAAAGGACTTTCTTGATTTGAACTTTGGTTTAGAAAATCCAGAATTGATCCTGTGGAAGGGGATCCGACCTGGTTACAAGGATACATATTTGCCAAGTTTGTTTACAAATAACTGTTATTTTGTTGAGTTGAAGCGGCCATATAATACCTGTATAATTTTTTTTAATGTTATGTTAAAGGTAATTATATAGCGCACCTTCAACAAAGGGAATTGGTCCCCAGGCGGATCTGTAAATGAGAAGGCGGGATGGGTTAGTGAGGTGAAGAGGGAGTAGGATAGTGAGAGGAGTGGTGTACTGTTGGCAGCTTCAACACGGTAGACACTGGGTGCTGAGCGTTGGTGCTAGTATTGTATCGGTGTCAGTCCGCGTGTGCTGTTGGTGAGGTTTATGTGTTGTTGCAGTGTGGTGAAGTGCGTGCAGCTTGTTGTGCGAGAGATGGTTGTGTGAGTTTTTTTTTTAAGATGAGTATGCAGGGAGTTTGAGTTTGTATTGGTTAGTGGGTTATATGACATTTAACATGTAAGCATTCACACTTCTAAATGTAGCACTTGCTGACCTACATAATTCTCTAAGTGTGGCACTCGCTAACCTTCACAATCCTATCTAGGTACGGCGCGGGCTAATGTTCTCAATGTGTGGCACATACTAACATTTACAGTTTCATCTAAGTATGGTGCTTGCTAACATTCATAATCCCATCTAGACGTGAGGCAGGCCAAAACTAAGAATTCTAAGTGCTGTGCATGCCTACATTCACATTTCTAACATTTCAATCAGAGTTCTATCAAGTACGGTGTATGCTAAACCTTCCTAATTCCATCCAAGTAGTCAGATGCCGACAATCACAAACCTATCTAGATGTGACGCAGGCTGGCGTCCCCAATTCCCTCCTGGTTTGACACTTGTTAACATTGACTAGTATGTTAGAACACAGTGCAGGGCAACATTTCTAATTCTGTCATGGATGAAATCCAGCTGGTAGTCACAAAAGTATGCATGGGCTAAGTCTATGGCAGTCTACGTTATGGGAAGGTAGGGTAGAGTGGCATTTTTTTTTTGGTGTAGAGTAATTGCTCTACACCCCACCCATGCCACACTTAGTTTTTGTTGGTGTCTATTAACTGCTGGCTTCATTGGCTTCTCCTGCGGACACCTGCCGACACTGTTTGGAGCTGACACTGTTTGGAGCCGCCATTGTAGGAGCCGCCCTTTGCCTTGGGGCCCTTAACCGAAGGGGCTGCTGGGCAGAGGGCTGCCCAGGGTCGGTGAGTTTGGGTAATCCCCCGGTCAATCACCCAGCCAATCAGGCTCACGGGCGGGCTAGGAGGCACAAGGAGGGAGAGAAGCCAGGGGGAGGTTGCGGGAGGCAGGACAAATGGGAGGAAGCTGCGCAGGTGTTGGGAGGCAGTGAGGGGCTTGCAGCCCCAAGATGGTGCTATGGAGGGGCCGGGGCACAACGGGCACACATGCTTACCTGGGCAGGATGGAAATGGCACAGGAAGCGAAAATGCCCAGGGTTAAGCCCTCGCCGGCATGGTGCTGCATATGGCCAGTAAGGGCCAGAGGGAGGTTGAGGGAGGCGGGACAAATGGGAGGAAGCTGCCGCAGGTGTTGGGAGGCAATGAGGGGCTTGCAGCCCCAAGATGGTGCTATGGAGGTGCAGGGGCACAACACGCACTCACGCTTACCTGGGCCAGGCTGGATATGGCACAGGAAGCGAAAATGCACAGGGTTAATATAAGTGTGACAGACAGATACCTTTTGATATTAGTGTTTTCATTTAGTCTTAGTTTGACAGGCAGGGAAATCCCCTTTAGGTTAGGGTAAGCAAGGCATTTTGCTCTACCTTATTATTTTTAAAAAATGGTTAATTGTGAGAAAGCTCTTATCTATTTGTATGTCTCGCATTTCTGACCCCTCACAGTTCACACAACAAGTGTCTGTCCATGACTTATTAACGTTGTTTGAACTAAAAGGTGTTCAAGATCTTTCTGAAGGTGAGCCGATGTACTGTCTAAGTTCCAGAGTAGGTCTCAGCCTAATGTTTTTCTGTGCTGTGAAGTTGCTCTAGCCTGCTTCAAATTATTCTGATCCACCAGTGAAGTGAGCAGTAATGTCCAAATGGCTGTTCTAGTAAACATTATATTGGCCCACAACATTTCCTTTAAATGAACTTGCCACATTGCTGTGGGTGTATTTATGAATTTCCAGTGGAGTGTTACTTGATCACATTGGTGCTATATTTTCCAGGCTCATTATTGCATTGGGCTATGGTTCTGTGAAAGTAGCAAAAGAGCCCATTTTCTCTCCTGCTTCTTTCAAGCCTACAAAATCTGCATGGGATAAGTAGGACATGGTAGTATTGCCTGCAAGGAAAATATTTTGCTCTCCATCATTTTTACTCTAAGCATCACCGGAAATGTAGATGAATTAAATTGGCAAGAATGTGTGTTTAAAAGCACTACGCTTTGAGTGGCTGTGGCCGTAGTTTTCTTAAGACATCGTGACAAGTCGTTGTGGGAACTGATTGAACAACTGGCACAGTTAATGCCTGTGGGCAAAGAAGAGCACACCCCTGAGGTGATGAGGGGGATGAGAGGCCATGTGTTCAGAGCCACAACAAACCTTGTGGATGTGGCATCCAGAGAATAGTGTCTTAGTCTTTCCCGTAGATGTTGATAACAGAGGTTGACATCACTGGGATCTGAAGAACATAAAACTGAGAACCTTCCTTTTGTTGGTTCTCCTCCCCTTGTCATTTATCGGACTCTTGTGGAAGAGGACATCAAAACAATGAAGAGCAAAGTGGATGCACTCAAACCTGTGCATCTGGATAAAAGGACTCCAAAGCCCACCGAGTCAGTTTCTATCAGCAGAGTGTTCAAGTCTCTTATGGGCAACTTCAAGGCCAAAGGCCTCAGTTCCACCAGAGACAAAAAATTATATCGGGAGTGCGCTCATTCCTTGGTTGCTGCATGGCTGGTTTAACATGCCCAAAAGCCTCAGTGACTCAACTCCATTCCTTCTACTCAAGCGCACCCTGGTAGGAGGCATCAAGCATCATGCCTTAGCTTCAGGCAACATCACAATTGATATGTGGGGTTCTCAACATTGACCAGCTGAGGTACACATTGAGACTGAAATCCTGCATGCCTCCCATAAATCGGCTGACTGAGTTTATCACATTAGGCAGACTACAGCAAGAAATTAACATCCTCCATTTAAGGGGGACATTACTTTACTTTGTTTTTCCTGGTACAAAATAAAGGTCAGAAAATCGATACCATGCCCTTTCTGGATCTCATACTGGCCATCAAGTGGGTCAAGAAATACAAATTCATGATGCTAGCTGTTCATCAGATTGTCTTTAGATCACCTTTCAACTTCTTTGAAGGCAGAAAATCTAATTTCACCACCTGCAGAAAGGCCTTCTCATGGTCCTTACTATGTATTGTTTGTTTTAAAGTATTTATTTAGAGAAGTTCAATTATAGCCCAGTTCTGGGCAAGGCTTTGCAAGCTGCTGGCCAATCGCAATCTACTCGATGCTCCTGTTATCCCAGCCCCCTCTAGGATTTCCCAGATAAAATTGCATTCCTCATCACTTGGTTCCTCTCCCAACTGGTGGGGGAAATGTCTCAAGAAGATATCCAGCTTGCTCTCATTTAAAATTACAGCCTTGGCAGAGGAATGGGTGAACTATCAATAGTAACCTAAAATTGCTAATTGCAGTATTTACAAGTAGCTGACTGGGATATCCATTGAATGCTTAGTTGTCTGCTTTTAGCCCTCGTATGAGTTTCATTTGCTGGCATCTTTGGTGACTTCAGAATTGACAGTGTTCGATGAAGGAGTTGGCGGTTCCTGAGCCCTCTTGCGTCATGTGATGGGAACCCAGCAGGCATTACCGGAGAGTGTAGACCAAGTGTGCTGGGTGTCCCGACTTTCGTCATTGGTCGGCAGTATATATGAACAAGATATCTGCAGTTCTTGAGGATTGCTATGGGTCATGTTAAGCATTGCTGGGGATGTTCCTGAAATGTATTGATGGACCTGACTGCCCCAGTGGCTTGCAAATATGTCCCTTGGACCAACACAAAGTAATTTTTTTTTTTTCCTATTTGGGCTGTATTGATGTGCTCCTAAGAACCGAACAAACAGTATTCTGCCCATTTGCTTGCCTAAATTGTTAGATTATACGGCCTGATTATTGTGGAGTTAATTGTTGGCACAGTTTTTCATTCTCCTTTTGGTGCCTTTCAACACGGAATGAGTGGTGTATAGTGTTTATTTTTTTTAACTCACTAGTTTTATTTCTTTTTCCTCTCTTGTTCCAGCTTCCCATTATTCATTCTAATCTCTTTTCCCTTTGGTACATGCTTTTTCAGTCAGAATGAACTATTGCCATTGATTTTATTTGTTCTTGTGAATCAGGTTGATAAAATGCTTTAATCATTGGTTTGTCCTATATAAATCCATAAAATCCCTACAAAGATTTGTAAATAAATGCTCACACACCCCAGCAAAGGCATTCTCCAACTTCAAAGTTAATGTTGCCTTTCCCAATTGTGTGCCTGTTTTGTTACTTCATATAGATTTATAATATTTGACAGGAAATCCTGGTGTCTCTCTTCTGTTGAGTCAAGGAGATGGCATTGTGTTCTTTCGAGCCATTTCTGAACTTCTGTACCGTCAATGCAGCACTTAAGAGACTGTGCTAGGCTGGAAAGAAGGCAATCTTCTATTTCCCTGTAAACCGGACAATATTTTCCCTAACCCCTATATGCCAGTTGAACAGACTTATTGCACACACACACCCCCAGCCCCCGAAAAGAGCATTGAAATTCTATTGACGCATATACACAAGAAAAACAAAGCACTTTTCTTTAACTCATTTTTGGCACGGTCGACCTTGCAGCCCCCAAGTAATGGGTTTACAAGACTGATTGTTTCTTGAATTAATAATTGTTACCAAAAGACAGGCAGAACTTTGCCTGGAAAGCCAAAGCACATTCCACCACAGGAAATGCAGCCACCTTAAGCAATGTTCTCATTGCTTGCATCTAAATGTAGAGCTTTACATACCCTTAAGAGGCATTGCGCGCCTGTCCCATTCTCCGGCTTGCACTCGCATTCCCCCTGAAATCTGCTCTGCCATTCTCACCTCCCTCACTCGCTTCCCTCACAACTTAGGGCCTGCATCCGCGCCTGCGCCCCCCTCACAACCTGATCGCCTGACATAGCGCATTCCTTTCTGCGTTGCTCTCCACGCATCCCTCTCTGCATTCTCCCCACATAACTGTCCCTTACGTTCTGTGACCATTGTTTTGTCATTCCACTATATCGTTTTCACTACTGTATTGTCATTCCATTGAACTACCTGCATTTCCTCGTTACTTCCAGGTTTCCTTGTATGATATGATAGGTTATTTATACCATCTGTGTGTGTTATTGTATGTAGGGTTCTATTGTATTGTTACGTGCTGCATCCATGCCTTTCTCTTCCTCCCCTCAAGGGTCTCTCAACTTCCTGCTTTGTATTTTTGTACTATACTTTCATTTTTATGACCTTGAGTTCCATTGTAGTGTACTTTTCTTGCCTGCACTCTTCGTCTTCACCCACGCTAAGACCTTGCAGGGTCCAGTGTTCTTGATCTGTGTTGTATGTACCTGTTGCCCTCTTGTGCTGTGTGTGACCCCCTTGTGTACCTCCCTCCTGTTTGCCCCTAGCGTTTGACCCCCCCCTCTCCTGCTTGGGCCCCCCCACTCTCCGCCCCACACCCTCTATGGTGCTCTCTGCTCCCTTATCTACTCTAACTGCTATTCTATCGACTATCCTATCCCTCTCACAAAGTCTGGGAGGGAGAAGCTCAAAGGGACATCCTGGTCTCCAACTCAGGCCTCCCTATCGGTGATGCATACACCAGTGCTTCCTCCAGACAGACCATCACCAACATTCTCTTTGGCGTTCCTTCTCCATGCCTATGGACCCCTCATATGGTCTGTTCTCTCTCCTTTTTCCTCCTCCCCCGTTAATGTTGGCATTCGGTGGGGTGCCCTCCTGGCCCCCTTCCACACCTCCAACACCATCATTAATGTCTACTTAAATGGTACCGTCTTGGTCCAGGGCCCTCAGGCCAATCTCCTTTTTTTTCGATAGATGTTTCCTGTGTCTCATCAACTACCTTTCTTCTCCTGCTACTCCTATCTACCCCTCTCTGGCTCTTCTGCCGCCTCCCTTACACCCTTCACTGTTTTATTGTCTGCTCTGCCGCCTCCTTCCTCCGCCACCTCTCTAGCTCCTTCTGCTGCTTATCTGGCCGCTCTGCCTTCTCCCTCCGCCACCTCTCAGGCACTCTCTTCCTCCTCTGACTACCCTGCCTTCTCCTCCT
Source organism: Ambystoma mexicanum (assembly GCF_040938575.1). Lineage (NCBI taxonomy): Eukaryota > Metazoa > Chordata > Amphibia > Caudata > Ambystomatidae > Ambystoma > Ambystoma mexicanum. The sequence continues at coordinate 491,949,618 of NC_090938.1, read as the reverse complement.
CCTTCATCCTTTGCCCATTCTCGGGCACCTAAAAATCTTCTGCAGGGCCTATCCCATGCTTGTACCCCTCCACGGAAGTTTTGCAAAGGTGTCAATCTGTTCCACGTCGCTATTCTTAACTCTCGCTCTGCTGTCAAACACTCCTCGAACATCTGCTGTCTCCTGGAAGAGCTTGATTTGGATGTATTCAGTCTCACAGAGACTTGGTTCGCGGTCAGCTCTGTCACAAGTTTTGACACTCTCCTCCCTGATGGCTACAAGATGCTCTCCGAACCCACAAGCAACCTTCTTGGTGGGGTAATAGCCCGGATTTTCCCTGAGTCGATCCATGCTTCTGTCATTCCTACACAGGCCTACTGCTGCTTTGAATTCCTGGTCTGCAGACTCTACATCTCTCCTGGCCTCTCTCTCTCACTGTGGCCACCATCTAAAGGCCGCCTGGCCAGGTCGCCCTCATCCTCTCCGAATGGGCGGTCTGCTCCTTGCCGCTACTTCTCAATTTCTCCTACTCAGAGACTTAAACTTTCACTTTGATGCTACTAGACCCTGCTCTGGGCTCTTTCACAACCTCTGCATCTCTCCCTTGCTCTCTTTCCCCCAGAAGCTCACTGTCTCCAGAGCCCTGGACCTCTCTAGGCTGGACTACTGTAACAGCCCCTTTCTAAATCTGCCTTCCTCTACTCTTGGCGCTTTGCAACTAATCCAGAACAGAACTGTGAGACTTGTCCTTGGCCTCAATCCCAGGGATCGTATCTCTGCAGCCCTGAAATCTCTCCACTAGCTCCCTGTAGCTGCAAGGATCAAGTTCGAGACCCTCTGCATTGTCCACAAGGCTTTCTGGTGCCGGGGACCACAGTACACCCAACTTTCTCTTCCTAAACCTCTTCCTTCTCGAGCCCTCCATTCATCCATCTCCAAATCTGATGGTCAGTGGCTTCTCCAGGCAGAGAATGGTGGGTAGATCTCTCTCTTCGGCTGGGGCCTCCCTCTGGAACAGCCTCACTGCCTCTCTCAAACTTGAGCACGACCATCTAAGGTTCCGGAAGCAACTCACAACCTTCCATTTCGCTTCTGCTTTCTCTCTCCTGCTCCCTTGCTGATGTCGATGTTTAGTGTGCACTCTGGTTACCTGGCCACCCACTGAACTTACAGGACTAGGCTCCTGCACGACCAGTTGTTCTTGCACTGCCTCCTGGCCTCCCAACCACTTATGGGACTGTATCTGCAACCCTATAGTCCCCTGACTCACAAGCCACTACCCAAAGCACTTACGAGCTACTTACGCTCCTCCCCTCCACCCCAAACTAACTGGCACTTCTCCCCCTCCCCGCCGCACGTGCGCGATCTGAATGACGCAAGGCCTAGTAAGATCATTGTTTTGTCCTCCTGTTCCCCCTTCCTTGTCTTGCCACGCCTAGAAGCACTTGTGTACAAGCGTGTTATAAATGACCTATCATATCATATTTTGCTGTCTTGACGAAGATTCTGAAGGAGATACATTAGGACGAGCTTCCCTTTGTAATTTATTCAGTTTGCAAACTTAATATGGGCCTTAGTGTTGAAATGGTGGGGTCGGTTTGTTTTTGTCGCTTGGGAATTTGGATTAACATGCTGTGCATTGGCCTCCATTTAGTGGTTGGCCCAAGGTAGTGTACGTTTTTGCTAAACTTTGTTAGGTGTCAACAGGGGTGGATCAGTAATAAGATCCCTGTGTGGTGTATACAAGTTACCAACAATGCTCTAACTAGATCATTCGTGCCTTGTATTGTTGTCTTTGCCATTGGTTTCTTTTACACGGTTGGGAGAGCAGACGGAAGACTGATGGCTTTAAACTTTGTGGTGATTGATCAGAAAACAGGTCAAATCCAGAACAAATGCAATTTTTTTGTGATTTTATTGCTTGGGCCCAGGTGCAAAACTACATTTAAGTTCGTTCCATCCATTAAAGACAGTTTCCCTTGGATAGACTAACAGAAGATGTGCAACAGGTGTCTTCCAAGGGAGCATGGTGAAAGCAAGTTCTAGGTTTGCAAACAATTCCGACCTAAGACACAAATGAAAAGATGCTGTGCAGCCCACACTGTGGAGGCTGGGAGAGATGACACCTTGGCACAGTCAGAACAACTAGGATGGAACAGCTAAATGACAATTTGGTGTCTGATATGGAGGCAGGCTTCGGAGAGAGTGAGCCTCTTATGTTTAATGAAGACAGCCATTGGATGAAAAGCAGCGGTCTCACATAACCACAGTGCTCAGATAAAAGGCCACCACATACCATCACTCTTAAAAAAAAGTATGCAAGAAAAGACATGGCGTTGAGAAACAAAAGAACAAGTTGAGCTCAGTGGGATGTTGCAGGGGTCATCATAAATCAGAAAATCACTTCACCCCAAATATATGCGCCCCCTGAAAAAGTCTACTGGTGACTAATTACCACAGAATATAGCGCAGAAAAAAATGACATCAAGTATTTAAACAAGATGCAGCTAGTGGTCAGAAACACAGCACCATAAGACTGCCTGGCAGAGTGACACAATATGCTGCTTAAAGCCTACATGGCATTGAGGTGCAACATGATGCTGAAAAACGACTCATGGGTAGAATATTGAAAAGGCATGATTGAAGAAACAATATAGCAGCAGGACACTTATGTCGGGGCAACCATCAGAGATTTCTTTCATACTAAGGAAACTGAGCAAAATTTTACATATTTCTAAGGCCTGCAAATCTGCTTTGATTGACATGCTTTGCTTAGGCCGCTGTCTGGTGGTTGGTGTATAGTATTACGTGTTTGTTTTCGAATTTGAAAATTAGCATCGACAGAGGCGTACCTTGAACACTATCCCTACTCTACCTGTGCGGACCCATGATCCTTCACACATAGACATCCTCAGATAGATTTTTACCAACATTACGGTTCAACACTAAATGCACAGTCACCGTATTTCTCAAGTACGAATTATGGAGTCCCTCAAAGTATATTGAGGTCAAACATATCTCATCTTCTTCCAAACTATCAATGTGAACTGCATTGGTCTAGAACGACATCATTACGAAAGGCACCCCACACGGAAAGGCGATTCAGTAGGGAGAATGGTGGAGAGTGACAATTTTCACACTCAAGTCCAGTTAATAGAATACCTCTATTCCCACGTAGATTTACCTATTTAAGCTTGTTCACTTTCTTGCCACATGACGCATACACAATTTAACTTTGCCCAGTGAGCAGCACCAAGTTTCCCTGGAAAGACGTGCATTGTGTGTGCAATAATTGTCTTCCAAGAGACCACGACGATTCTCTGTGTCGAGCCTGCAAGCTCCAAAAACTCTTAAGGAGCATCGTACCAAATGGTGGGCAGCCTATGTTATGCAGGCAGATAAGACAATCGCAGAGACTCCCACCACCGTAGAAGAACTCTATGCTGAAGAGGTGAGCATCAGCTTTGATGGTGACGTCAAAGAGCAAAACCAGGAATGAACAAAATGTTTCTTCACAGTCGGTTCCAGCTCCTTAGAGCTGATGTCAAGTTGTGCTGTGGAAGCTACAACTGCCGTCTAAAAGGCTGCTAACAACTAACGTAGGTCCAAAACAAAGTCAGACGATACCCGACCTAAAACTACGTCTGATCAATCTGTTTCTATGCCGAGGCATAAAGCAATAATTGAACACTGGACGCACGTGTAAAAAAATAAAACTACACTGCGCGAAGCCGAGCATGGAAAAATATGTTGCGAAAGATAGAACATAAGACTTCTTCCTCAACGTCTGTGGAATGGAAAGGCACACATTTAGCTGTTAGGCAGATGAAGGGCCTTGTCTCTACCTTAGAGTCAGAAGGAAATGTAGAGGAAGAAGGGCCACTGAGGAAAGTGTTGCAACAGAATAGTACACAGTGAAAAATGTGGTCCAATGAGAGGTTTGCATCAATTCTAGGGAAGATGGTATCCTTTATGGAGTGTTATGAAACACTTCCTACAAAGAGAATAGGGTAGACGTCAATGGATGTCATCCCATCCAAAAAGAGTAAAACGCATACAGAGCAGGCGGAACAGCTCATAGAGGAGGAAGAAAGTTAGGAAGATGATCATCCAGAGGTCGTCATTTCGGTTTACGAAGACAACCTTCATCCAGAGCAATCTACAATTCCATCTCTGGGTAATGTAGACCCTCCCATTACTTCCTCTCCAACTGAAGATCAAGTTCTTTACACCAACCTCTTAAGAGAGTGGCTTCTAGTTTCAAGATACAAATGCATGAATAATGATGACACTTATTTTATACAGGAGGTTTTTAAAGGAAAGCAGTCATTCTCGCAATCAATCCCTCTACTTAAAAGCATACAAAAAGGGGTTATCCTTCTCTACTTATCCCGGTACAGACCAAGCCAATAAACACCAGAAAAAAAATACAAGCCATCCACTAGTGATCCACTCAACATTGAGGGACGTTTAAAGGTAGGACTCTTTAGTTGCTACTATGACTAGAAAAAGGGGAGGGGGCCCCTTTTATTAACCAGGGAGTACTGTTCTGATAAGGAAAACAATATTATTTACTCTTTTGACAAAAACATGCCCATGTCAGCACCATATCAACTGCGTATATCTAATAAAACAGCCCTTCTGGCACAATATAATAGGGACCACATTGCACATGAAAGATCCATACTTTCATATATCAATGTTCCCAGATCATTGCAAATATCTTGGCTTCAAAATAGAGCGAATACCTTTTCAATTCAAAGTTCTCTTTTGGAATTGCATTGGCACCAAGGTGCTCGCAGTCGTGTCAGCGCATCTGCGCCACAAAGCAATCTCAGTCTACCCCTATCTAGATGACTGGCTAATAACGGGGAGGTGCAGAAGAGTGCCTACATCACACGCAACATACTGTAAACTTCTTCTACAGTTTGGGATTTTTAATCAATGAGAAGAAAATCAATTTTCTTATCAAGTCAAAAGACTACTTTCCTACTACTACTAGTGCTAAACACTCAAAAGAGCAGTTGCCTATAGAACACTTGAAAGAGTATCAGCGATACAGGCACATTTTATTCAGAGGTTCGACTGATAACAGTCAGAAAGGTAATAACTCTTGGGCTTGATGGCATTTAGCATCATTATTATTTTGTATGCCTGCATCAACTTGTGCCCAACCCAACAGGGGCTGGCAGATCAACATTATCAAAAGCCCGGCGAGAGTGCAAGAATATAGTTTTGGTCTTGCAAGCAATTGTAAAAAGTCTGCAATGGTGGTCACTGGAGATTATGTTAAAGGGAAAAACCTTTACTAAACCGCCAGCACGAATTACGATCACAACCGGCGCTTCTCTGAAAGGTTGGTGGGCACATTGCCAAAAATTCACAACCAAATGGAAGTGGTCAAGCATACAGATTGGGATTGCAAGCAATCAAAATGGCACTTTACTCTTTTTCAAAACCTACTGACTGGAAACATAATTCTCATAAATACACACCACACAACCAACATGTTTTACATTAACAAAGGAGTTACACACTGAAGGAAGATGTCTTTGCTTGCATAGAATTTGGAGCTGGTTGCATCCCGAAAAATATTTACGTTCAAGCTCAACATGTCCCAGACGAACATAACTGTCTAGGGGACACTTCATGCAGAGTGCTTATAACAGAACACAAGTGGGAACTCAACACCAATACTCTCAAACAGATCTTTGCAACATGCAGTTATCCATCAATACACCTGTTTTCAACAGTCAAACAAATGCTAGTTTCGCATCCCGGTACCCACAAACAGGGTCCCTAGCCAATGCACTATGGATGAGCAGGTCAGGGATATGTGCACACGCTCCCCACACCCCTTAATACCACTCCTCTGCAAAGTAATTCACAAATTATACCAGGAATGTTCAACAGGATTACACCAATGTGGGCAACACAGACATGGTACTAACACCTGCATAATACCAACCATTTAACAGCTTGGCTCCTGAGGTCATAGAATTTGGACACTTTGAGCTACCCACATGGTAAATGAATTTCTGATGTTTGTTAATCTGCTTAGAATCACATGCTGTGCATAGTCCGACATCCAGTGGTCACTGCGGAGTATTGCATTTTGTTTTTCGTAGTCGAAAAGGGGACGTCGACCAGGCGTGTCTGTAACACTCTCCCTATAGTGACGTGCGGTGTACCCACAATCCCTCACGCGTCGAGGTCCCTATTGCAGGAGGCAAGAAAACCAAATACCAGACGTTACTGCAAAAAGTGAAAAGGTTTTGTTATGTAATGTAATCACAGACAGATCAATCAGATTGTTCTGCGTAAGAGGTGGTCACTTCTCCAGCATGGGGTCTGGCATGGATTCACATGCTCATGAATATTCACCGTCATCAGGCTGGGAATCCTTGGTAAAACAAAAAAGTTTCACTTTCACTTTAAAACTGTATTTTTCCTCTAAACCAATCACTGTCCTCTGGGGTCAGACTGCCCCCATCCAATGACAGTCCTCTCCCTAAGCTCCGCCTCTGGCAGCCATCTTCTGATTTTTACTGCATGCTTCAATGTTGGGAGTCCTTGATTTGCTCTCAGAGCTATTTTGTACTTTTTTTCCAAGTCTTTTCGTGGAAAAGTTCTATTTTTGTTCCATCGGAGCCCATGTGCTCCTATATTCATCAGCCACAACAGGGACTCGGGGAAGTTGCGCGCCCCTCAAGGGCGGTTATTCATCAAAGTTTCTGGAAGGCCGTCTTGTGCCTGCTTTGCACCCTCAGGCCATGATGGAGAAGAAAAAGGAGGGAAGGACACTTTTCGGGCCCTACACCCAATCCGGGCTAAGGAACGTCTTCGTGGAAGACTAACGTCAGATGTGTCTGTACTGCTTGCACCCAGACCACAACAAGGATGGGGCGAGAGGTGCCTGGGCTTCTTGAAAAAACGAAGAAAGACTGGTATAGCAAGCTGGCGGCATGGCTCAAGGGTTCCATGTGTTAATATCCCCGCAAAAATATCGCCATACAAAAATATTGCTATATTTTTGCAGCGATATTAAGGCATGGAACCTGCAGGGGACACCCCCACATTATTTTTAAAGGAGCGGGGGACACCCCTGCAATCCTGCTCCCAAAAACCCCCAAAAATTATTCCCCCCCAAAAATATTGCCTATGGCCATTCCCGACTACCATATATATGGCGATATTTTTGGTGGGGATAATAAGTAGTGATACCGGCTCAAGTCGAGCAAGGCCCCTGACCTGTGCTCCTAGCAGGGTCATGCCTCACCCAGCACAGGTCGGTTCTAGGAGTGGTCTCCATTCGGATAGAACGGCATAGCTGTCTGCCTCATCAGCCAGCCTGCCATCGGGCTCCTCCTCAGAGGAAGTCTTCCACCCCGGCCAAATTACAGGACAAATCAGAGAAACATAGGCAGAGGAAGAGAAGAAGGCCTCATAGCAGGCCCATCAGGCGCAGCCTAAGACCCTGTCGATCGCCGACATCCTCTGGGGCAACCGCTATGGCGGGTGGTACCGACCCGACTAGGGTGGTCCCTACAGCGCAGTGTCCCTGCCTCCCAGGGTGACACGACCGCCAAGGCAGCGGCGAAGGCTGCAGGCACCCCTCAAGGAGTGGGGGGGCAGGAAGCACCGGCGCAGGTCCCGGTACACGCCCTTCAGGAGGAAAAAGGGGGGGGCACAAAGAGGCCACAAAGCAGACCTCCAAGGTTTACATTCAGCCAATGGACATCTCATCCACGGACGAGCAAGCATTTTTCCATACAGTCCACGAGGAAGATAGCGGCGCAGGGCCTAGCACTCCATCACTCCCTCTACAGGAGAAGGGACATATCCATGGGAATCCTGTCAACTCTCCACACCCTAGTGTTGGAGATCCTGCAGGGGTTGCCACCAGCACCTGTCAGAAGTGGAAGCGCCATCCAACAACGCCACATCACCCTCCTCCACTGTGTGGGGCCCCGACTCCACCAGAGGACCCGGATACACACACGGACACTGGTACAGAGAAGGCCACGGAAACCGACGAAGATGAGGACTTTGTCCTGGCAGATGACGAATCACAGCACCTGGACTCCCCTCATAGAGGCTCTCCACCAGGCGAGGTGGGATCACTCCACTCTTTGATCTCCAGGGCTTCCGAGCTATTCCAGCTAGTGCCTGAGGAAATCAAGAAGGAGGGCTTCCTATATCGACAACGGGAGTCCAAGAGGAAGTCGATCATGGCGGTACCATTTTTGGACATTTGGGAGGAATGCCTAGGCCTCATGAAAAACTCATGCATGGCTCCAACCAAACGAGACGGGTTGGAAAAGAAATACAGGGTGCTGGACTCCGCACCCAAGTGCTTGCGAACACAACCATCACCGAACTTGGTAGTGTCGGCCACCGCAAGGAAATGTTCGACCATCCCGGCCTCCGCATAGTTGACCCCCCCCCCATCCCTCAGGACAACGAGGGGAAGAAGATGGACGCCATGGGGGAAGAGAGTCATCTATGCGGCAGCATCCATGATCAAGGCGGTTAATGCTCTGGCTATCTTGTCCCAATATGACCAAGAGCTTTGGTACATTCCTACCCGATGAAAAAACAGAGGCTCTCGCCCTCTTTCAGGAAGGGGAGGTGACGTCGGATCATGCCATTACGGTGGCAATGGACATCGCCAACATGGTCTTCCGACAGATGGGCAACAGAGTTTGCGTTTGTCGGTAGGGATGGTTGAAGGCCACAAACATTCGTCAGGCAGTTCATGTGAAGGTGCTGGACATGGCTTTCGACAGTGAAAATCTGCTCGGGAAGGAGGTCAACGAATCCCTTCAAAGCCATAAAGACGGGCACGGTGGCGGCACGTTCCCTTGGCACTCTACACCAGCATTGCTCATCGTCTTTTCGCTCCTCCAGGGGAAAATTGAGCCGATCATCCAAGGGATACTCCTCATCATACATGCAACCTCCCCAATCCTCCATGCAGGAAGCCTACAGGGCTCGCCAGCAGGGCGCCGGTGCCCAAGCAAGCCTGAACTGGCCAAGATGTCGGGCCCCCATTCGTGCACCCCGGTGGGAGGCCGGCTGACTAGGTTCTTCAGCGAGTGGTTTGGTATCTGGATCTACTTAGCCTGTCAGTGTCGCCTCCAGTCAAGTTGCTGGTTCTTCTGGATCTACTCACCAGGGAGAGAAGTGCAATCCTTCATCGCAACCCAGGATTTCTGAATGGCTCCTGCAGCCTTAGAGTTTGGAGGTTATAAATTGCCAGCAGACTGCAGGGAGGTCCTCGCCAAGGCCAGGACGCCGTCGTTGCTACGGCCATAATGGGAAACGTTTTGCTACGTGGTGCCGGTCGCAGAATATTACCCCTCTGAGGGTCATGGCCCCGCATATTCTTCCATACTTGCTTTCCTTGGCAAAAGCTGGACTGGCTCATGCATCCATCAAAGTACACCTGGCGGCCGTCTCACGCTACACCAGATCCCCAGGGAGATCCTCGCTGTGGTTCCACAGACACGTCAAGGAGTTTCTCAAGGGGCTTTTTTGATCTTTCCATCCTGAAAAGGTGCCTGCTGTGGCATGGGAAATCAACATGGTCCTGACAAGTCTTATGGGGGCACCTTTCAAACCTATGCATCAAGCTCCACTCCAGTTTCTCTCGTGGAAAGACTGCATTCCTTGTGGCCATCACCTCAGCCAGACAGGTGAGTGAGATACAGGCCCTATCCTGCAAGCAGCCATACCTGACTTTACACGAATCAAGGGTGGTACTGCGTACACACACCACTTTCATGCCGAATGTTCCGTTGGAATTCTAACTCAACAAGCCTTTGGTGTTGCCTGTTTTCTTCCCAAACCCTTCGTTGCTGGCGGAGAGGGCCTTGCATTCGCTGGACGTTGCTCGTGCCTTGAAGTTCTACGTGGCACACACGAGTTTTCGGAAGATTTCTCAATTGTTTGCTAACTTTGGACCTGTGAATTGTGGGCAGGCCTTGTCCACGACATCCATCTCAAGATGGCTCTCTGGCTGCATCATGCACTGTCATCTGCTGGCTAACCGGCCTCTTCCGGGCCGTCCGCGAGCCCACTCCACCAGGGCGATCGCTGCAACAATGGCGTTCCTTGCTGGTGTGCCCCTGCTTGACATCTGCAGGGCTGCAACGTGGAGGTCCACGCATAACTTCACGAAATTCTGTTGCGCCGACGGGGATTCCAGGGACGGGTACGCAACCTGTTTGCTTGAGGTGAGTCTGTTCCAGGGGTAAGCGTTAATTGCTTCTGTTGAGCATTGCCACTTCCTGTGGTTGTGTAATGTTGTACTGCTATATATTAGTTACTCGTGAGCATGGGAATCCATGCCAGACCCCATGCGGGAGAAGGTTTAAGTTACTTACCTGTAACTATTGTTCTCCAGCATGGGTCTGGCATGGATTCACATGCAAACCCTACCTAAGGCCCCTCTGCGGCTCTTCTTGGTCATACTGCCACTTACTCTTATGCCCTGTCCCTTTGCTAGGGGGCGCGGCCTTGGGAGCATGCCCTCGCCTGATTCCGCCCACCAGCGTCATTCCTCAGTCCCCTTTTCCACATCGATGGGAACGGGCCGATTTCACCAGCACTCCTGGGTTTGGCTTCGGCCATGTAATACCACAAGCTCTTCCCCGAATACTTCTATCTTTTCTTTTTCGATCAGGTACATGGTCCTCCGACGCCACGCTCCTCCCCGGCGCATGTCGACTTCATCAGGCTTTAGCCGGTGTCCAGCCTGCGAGGGGATCTTCCCTACACCTGATCCCCACGCTCATTGCCTCTGCTGCTTTGGCCCCGACCACGGCTGGGGAAGGTTGTACCGCGTGCAACGCTCTGACTCCACGCGCACTGAAGAACAGGCTAGCCAGGTGGAAGCAGTTTTTCGAAAGGTCACCTCCGGAGGACTTAAAGGACTTAGTTAAACATCGATCAAGGCCCAGGATAAGGCCCCTGTTTACCATCGCTCCCTGCAAAGGCGACTCTTTCCATAGGAAGTGCCTGAGCTGGAGGAACATCTTGGGTTCTCGCGCCAGCACACGTACCAAAGCTAGTCCAGCTACCGGCCTAACGGCCGAGGGGGTCTCCAGATCCTTCCGGGGTCAGTGCTGAGGGACTGCATGGTTCTTTTACCGGGGTCACACCCGAGGGGCAATGCCCTAGTTCCGGCATTATGTCCGAGGGGCCGCCTACACGCAGCACTACCGGCACTTCTGCCGAGGGCAATCTGCCTCCCAGGCCTCGGCCTGAGATGCAGGGTATGCTTCATGTTCAAACACCAAGTGTCTTGGACTAGGCTGGGCCTGGTGAGCCAAGCACCACGACCTCAGCATGTGGCACGCAGCTCGACAAGATGGCCGCTGCGCCAAACAAAATGGCTGCTCATCCAACACCACACCTGGGAACGGAGAGGGTGGAGGAAAGAGTCACAAGGTGGGACTGGTGTCAACCAGGTAAGTGGCCTACAGTTTATCCATCAGCGGGGCAGGGCAGGTTTCCCCTGCACCCCAGGCAGAGTGTGTCCCGGCCCCAGCAGCCTCCAACCACTCTGTCAATATCACCTGCCACCGCTTCAGCCTCCGAAGACAGGTTCTTCGAAAGGTTCCTATCGCTGATGAGAACCCCTCAAATGGGTGTCCTCCTTTGGGATGCTATCAGGGACATGCTCCTTCTGGTCATTCCACTGGCACCCATAGTCATTCCTCCTATGACTCCAGCGCCTGAGGCCCCAGTGCAGCCCCCATTGCCCCTGCCGGCTCCTCTGACTCTGACTCCGACTCAGTACAGGCGGTCCCGCACCATCCTCCACAGCAGTCACCGCCCCCGGTCTCCACACCGCCGGACCCTACGGACACTCGAGTGGACACTGATGAGGACGACTACCCCGCCATGCTGTCCTCCGCCAGGGCCTTCCACGAACGCCTTGCAAATTCGGCAGAATATTTGGGCCTTCCTCAGCTTGAGGTAGAGCAGCACGAGGAGGGGCTCTTGGCAGAGGTCCTCACCCTAAGACCCCATACCAGAATGGGATCCGAAGCAGAAAGATGTTGCCCTGGCCAAGAAGGGTTGGTTCAAGCTGCACTCGCCGCAACCTGTCAATCGGCGCCTCGACGCCAAGTATAGGCAGACTGAGGGGGATACACTTGATTTCGGCGCATCCTCAGCCGCACTCTTCCGAGATCGCTGCAGTGTCACTCTATTCCAAGCCTCAGTCGTCCTCGGCCACCTCGTCCTCGACGCTGCTAGTCAAGGAGGAGATTATCTTGGAGGCGTACAGGAAAAAGCTGTATTAATACACCTCCCTGCGTCAAGCCAACGCCGATGCCATGCTGGCAGCCGTTGACCAAAGGCTTTGGCGGGAGATTTCGGACTTCCTCCCTGAACTTCTGACGCAGAGCCAGGCGCGCTTTAAAGCTGGACTAGGAGAAGCCATGCTGATAGCGCAGGACCTCATGCAGTCCACTGTGGCCCAAATCGATGCCTCTGGCCGGGCCATCTGCATCACCACTGACATGAGAAGGACAGCCGGGCTCTGGGCTACTAAGTTTAATCCCGATGTCCAGGAATGCATATTGGACCTTCCATTTGAGGGTAAGTGCCCTCTTTCACTCCACCATGGATGAGGAATTGGATAAAAAGAACAGCTTGCAAACCGCAAAGTCTTTATCTATTCTTACTAAGGCCACGCCCAATGCGTACACCCAGTCACATCAATGCTCCGACAAGGGGCGGGTGTTTGGCGGGTTCCGGATCTTCCAAGAACGCAGGTCCGGACAGCCTCACAGTCAGCACCGGCAGAAACAACAAAAGGTGGGTGGGGGGAGCAAGGGCTTTTTCCAGTCCCCCTCCTCTGCAACAGCCTCAGAGGGAAACAAAGGCATGACTCATCCCTTCGTCTGCATGTGTCTCCGGTGGGGGGCAGGCTTGCCTTTCACGTGCAATTTTAGCGCCAGAATTTTTTGGACCCCTGGATCCTATCCGTAGTCTCCTACCGGTCCCTTCCTCTCCTCCCTCCTCCCCTCCTCTCCCACAGATTGGGACAGCAACTCTGTTGGCGGAGATCCGGTCACTCGTCGAGAGCCAGGCAGTGGAAGAAGTCCCAGCTTCCCACAGAGGATTGGGCTTCTATTCCAGGATTTTCTCCATACAGAAGAAGAACCAGGCTGGCCTGAGAGTTGTCTTGGACCTTCCATCCTCAACTTCTCCCTTCCTCTGCAAAAATTCAAGATGGTTACGCCAGCATTCATTGCGGAGACACTGGACAGGGGAGACTGGATGTGCTCCTTGGATCTGAAGTACGTGTATCTACACGTCACGATTGGCAGCCACATCGTTCCTTCCTCAGGTTCAGGATTATGGGCTGCCATTTCCAATACAAGGTCCTACTCTTTGGCCTCTACTCAGCCCGCAGGGTATTTACCTGACTCATAAATGCAGTGGCAGCCCTCCTCTGGGCCCAGGGCACCACATGTACCCGTACCTAGATGACTGGCTCGTCAGGGCCACATCCCCGGAGGCGGTTCACCACACCTCTGCACTGATGAACACACTCCACGACCTAGGGTTCACTATCAATCTCAAGAAGTCTCAGCTGCAGCCTTCGCACAGCCTTACCTTCCTGGGCCTTATCTGGGACACGAGCTCCGAGAGAGTCTTTCCCTCCGAGGACAAGATCATGGCCATCAAGAGAGCCACTACTCCCTTCCTCTCCAGGACAGTGACCATGGCCTGGTGGTACCAACACTTGTTGGGAATAATGGCAGCGGTCCTACTAGCCGTACCCCACACAAGACTCCGGATGTGGAGATTACAGCTGCACTTCCAGTCTCATAGAATCAGGAGAGGAGTTCCCAAGCGGAGCCGGTCAGCATTCCTCCTTTTCTCCACTCGAACCTCACATTGTGGTCTGGGGACGGGCAAGCCTTTCCGGCAGCCCTCGCCTCGGGTCACCATTACTACAGACTCTTCACTGGAGGGCTGGGGTGCCACGCAAGGCAGCCACAGCATCCACAGAGTCTAGACTCAGCAGGAGTCCCACATCAATTGGCTGGAGCTGAAGGCCGTCTGGCTGGCCCTCAAGGCCTTTCTCCTGCTCATGTCTGGCAAGGCAGTACTTATCCAGACAGACAACTCCACCAGCATGTATATGTCAACAAGCAGGGTGGATAGCAGGTCCCCTCCACTATGCAACCTAGCGATCAGTATTTGGGAATGGGCACCAGAGAACAAAATCTAACTCATGGCCGTCCACCTCCCCGGGGAGTCCAACCTTGAAGTGGACAGGCTCAGCAGACTGGGAGGTGACGATTACAAGTGGCAATTGAATGACCTGGTACTGAAGGGGATCTTCCTCAGATGGAGGCACCCTCAAGTAGATCTGTTTGCCTCCTGGAACAACAGGAAATGCCAGCAGTTAGCCTTGTGGCAGGGTCAAGGGCCCCGGCTCCCTGGTGACACATTCCAGATACAGTGGAAGGGCATATGCCTTCCCACCCACACCCCTGGTCCACAGGGTAATCTGCAAGATAAAGGAGTCTTATCACCTCAGCATCATTGTGATAGCTCCCTGGTGTCCGGCGAGACCATGGTTCTCCGAGCTTCTCAGCCTATCGGACAGACCACCTATTCACCTACCATAGGGCCTATCTTATCTCCTGGCACAGCAGTGGGGCAGAGTAGTCCACCCTGGCCCACACAAGCTAGCCCTCGCAGCATGGTTCCTGAGCAGGTCACGCCTAAGCACTTGAGCCTTTCTCAGGCTTACCTAGAGATCGTTCAGGGTGCCAGAAGCAAGGCTACTAGGAGCCAATACAAGAACAACTGGTCTAGATTCAGACATTGGTCTGACTCTAAGGAGATCGACCCCCCCTGCACTTTGGATGACATACTTTCATTTTCCGCACACCTTGCCCATTCTGGCTTACAGGTGGACACATGTCGCACCTATTTGGCCGCCATTGGGGCTTACAGGAATTCGGAGGAGGGCATATTCTCCTCCTCCAACCCAGTGGTCAAGTGACATTTGGCGGGCCCCCACAGACTCTACCTGCCTATAAAGAAGCCACACCCGGTGTGGGACCTCAATGTAGTGTTGGGCACCTTGCCCTAGACCAGGCCTAGGGAGCCACACCTGATGAGTCAGTGAAATACAGGCTCTGGTGGCATCAGAACCTTACACAACCTTTTGCATGGACAAGGTGGTCCTACGAATTCACCCTGTGTTCCTGCCCAAGGTAGCCTCCTCTTTCCATCTTAATGAGGAGATAGTCTTGCCCACTTTCTTCGCCGACCCCAAGGATGAGCCTCAGAGGGTTTTGCACTGTCTAGATGTCAGACACACTCTGAAATACTATCTGGACAGGACCAATGACTTCCAAGGTGTTTGTCACCTTCGGTGGGTCTAGGCCAGGTTATCAGGCTTCCAAGGCCTCCATAGCAAGGTGGATGGTTTAAGCCATCATGGAGGCCTATGAGGGGCAGTACAAGCCATTGCCAGATAACATGTATGCCCATGCTGTCTGAGCCAAGGCCACAACCATTGCATTCCAATGGCATGTCCCGTGGCAGGTAATCAGCAGGGCAGTCACCTGGGCCACCCTCTCAGCTTTCTGTAAGCACTACTGCTTGGACGCCACCTCTAGGTCAGACGCAGCTTTCGTACAGGCGGTTCTGAGGAACCCATTTTCTTAAGGAGGGCCTCCTCTCCACCCTAGGGCTACATTCAGTTGTAATCGCCCATATAGTATGCAGGTAAGGGGACGGGACCTAAGAGTAATTAATAGTTACTCACCGTAGTGACTAACGTACTTCGTCCATAGTCCCCTTTCCTCCATACATCCCACCATCCTCTCTCCCCCTAATAATACTGGTGTCATTAGGCAATGTTGAATATTGTCGACGCGTCAATGGGGACTGAGGAGTGGAGGCGGTGGGCGGAGTCAGGTGAATGCATGCTCCCAAGGCCGCGCGCCTCTAAATTTAAAGGGAAAGAAGGTATTTACTTGTGGAAAAGGTTCCGTCTCCTGTCCCTAGTGAATGGACACCAATACAGTATGAAGGAAAGGGGACCATGGACTAAGAGCATGTTAGTCACTACGGTGATAACTATTTATTTACCCGCTTACTAAATCTGAAGATGGCTGCCAGAGGCACGGTTTAGGGAGAGGACTGGTATTGGATGGGGGGCAGTCTGACCCAGAGGACAGTGATTGGTTTAGAGGAGAAATCGTGAAAGTGAATACATGCCACACCCATGCTGGAGAACAATAGTTACAGGTAAGTAACTTAAACCATACCTGCTCTACCTTTTCGATTCAGGTCTCGCTTACAACTCGCTCAAGTACACTTAGCAGCCTTAGCAGCTTGCACTACATCATAGCATAAAATACCATGGTGGAAAGTACCAGTAATTAATGGTTTCATGGAAGGATTCAAGTGGATCTATCCTCCACTGACTACCCCCCAACAGGGTGGGATCTAAACACTAATTTCAAGATTCGAGCCTAGATTTTAAAACTCCATTAAAGAAGCTTTCGTATAAAGTGGGTTTTCTCATTGAAGTCAAATCAATCAGAAGGATTATTGAGTCGCAAGCCCTGTCGGTGTCTGAGCCTTTTTTTTGCATTGTCCCCAAGGTTTTCTGAGTCCCGGGACTGCACTACCTCCAACTCTCTCTTCCTAAACATCTCTTCTCGAGCTCTCCACTCATTCAACTCCAACTCTCGCTTTTCCAATCAGATGGTTGGGGGCAGATCTCCATCTTCAGCTGGGGCCTCTCTCTGGAACAGCCTCCCTGCTTCTAAAACTTGAGCAGAACCACCTTTGTTTCCGGAAGCATCTCAAGACCTTCCTCTTTCCTTACGCTTTCTCTCTTCCTCTACCCTGCTGGTTTCCCAGCTGCTCCACGCACTGGTCACATGGCCACCCTCTGAACTTGGGCCCAGGCTCCTGCATGTTCAGTTGCACCTTGCACTGCCTCTTGACTCTCCCAGCACTTATTGTCTGTATATGCAACCCTACAGTCTTTCTCTCTGCACTTCTGAGCCACCCGTTGGCTGCACTTTCTGATTTACATGCACTGAGCCAACCGCTGGCTGCACTTTTGAGTTACATGTACTTCTCTCTCCTCCCTCTCAGTACTTCTCCCCTTCCACTTCCCTGCACTTGTGCGATCTGAATGACATGAGGCCTAGTAAGATCGTTGTTTTGTCCTCCCTCTGTTTCCCCCCTCCTTGTCTTGTCACGCCTAGAAACACTTGTGTACAGGTGCGTTATAAATGCCATATCATAGACATAAGGTGGTATTTGGAACACATCTTAAGTTCTCCTAAGTTCATACCTAAGTGCCATGTTAACCAATCGAGTTACCAGCTTTTTTTCAAAACCTACAAAGCAGAGAGGATAGAGCCTTACACACACTCTACGTTCGTCAGGCAGGCATGTGTTACTTGGAGAGGAATCCCCTCTTTTGGATCTCCAAAAGGGTTTGCTGCCTGGTGTGTTTTGTTAACCAGGTCTTTCTACAATGTTCACTTTCTTTCAAAGTATAAGTCAGTTGTACTCCTTCACTGTTCATACCTTTTGACTTTAAGTACTTGTTCCAACTTCCCCCATATTGACATCTCCTATATGGAGATGTGTTCACGTTTTTTCTCTCAACCTCTTTGCTAGTATCTCTTGGCTTGTGGCAATGCTTTTTCTAATTTTCCCCAAACTGCCGTTTCATATAAGGAGACTTGTGCAATCTTTGCCGTAACAGTCGATCTGGTTGGTATTCAAAATGTCTATGCAATTGTTTTTATGATTGCTGACACTTACCGGGATCCTGACTTCTCTGGGCCAACTCACTGGTGCAACGTGTAGCTGCATCAAAGCACTGTCTCTGGGAAGGCTTCCCTGATCACGTATACTCCTACGTCCCGTCCCATTTCCTCCATACTTGTGGGACATTCCGTCCATCGGGACGGGAACGGAGCACTTTTTTAAGAGCATTAAAAATCAGCCCGGCACATCACCCTCCAGTCCTTTTCTCAGCATGGTCGGGGTCGGACGCACTAGCATCATAGGGAATATTTTTCTTTTTGTTCCCTTGTCCTTCATTCCTGCTCGGTTCCGTGGTCATCTCTTCTTTCTTCTATGCCGGAGGGTCTGGGGTTTGTGTCTTGTTCATATGTTTCCCTAATAAGTCACCCTAAGCTTCCCAGGGTCATCCAGACGTGGATCCCTTGCTTACTGTGCTCAGAGAGGCACAGCTCCACTTCACTGATGATGCCCATCAAGACTCAAACACATGTATGGGGTTGCTGTTGGTACTCTTGTTCAGAAGGGAATTGACATAGCATTTTGGTGCTGTACTGCCCATGTGGGCAGGACAAAGACAGATATGCAAATAGATATTTCCCATCTGTGAAGGGTACAGTGACCTAAAGTGTGGCAGCGGACTCTAGGGTGGGTATCTTCCCAAAGAACAGACCATTTATGCCGTGCTCGTTCTCATAAAGGGGCGCCCATGACAAATTTTTGTACTTTAAGGATTTGTTTAACAAAATGTACCCTAAACCTCCTCTTCCAGCGATACCTATGCTGATTCCGGTTTCGCAACCTCCTCCAACGCCTCTGCCTCCTCTTTCCCCAGTGGAAAAGACTCTGGTGGCTCTGCCAAACACCACCTTCTCCAGCATTGGGTCTGGCATGGATTCACATGTTCATGAATATTCCCTGTCGTTAGGCTGGGAATTCTCAGTAAAGAAAAAAATCAGTTTCAGTTTCGTTTCTGAACTGTCTTTCTCCTAATAAACAATTACTGGTCTCTGGGTCATACTGCCCCAGCCAATGACTGCCCTCTACCTAAGCCCCGCCTCTGGCAGCCATCTTTAGATTTTTACCGCACGTTCAAGTGTTGGGAGTCCTCATGCTATAGCTCTCGAGCTTTTACTGCATTTTGCGATTTTTCTAAGAGTTTTGCTCTATTTTTCGGTCAATCGAGCCTCAAGCTCCATCGATCCACCAACTGACTAACGGGGACTAATTTTGCTGAACTTTCTACCCTCCTCAAGGGCGATTTTTCATTGAGTTCACTTCTCAGAGGATTCCAGAAGACTCTTGGAGGGCTACACCGTGTGGACATGGCCGAAGATAAAGGAGACTCGACACCTCTGTTCAGGATCTGCCGAGGATGCGGGCTACGGAACATCTTCCTGGAGGATGGGCACTCCATGTGCCTTTTATTGCCTACATTTGGACAGCTTGCACGTGGAAGAGGCCTGTGCTCCCTGCAAGGACATGCGCTCTTGCACCATGAAGGGCCGTCACAAGCGGCTCGCCGAGTGGCTGGAGACAAAGAACCCGGTGGCAGGTGATCCCCGACAACATACATCTCCCAAGAGGAAATATGAGCGGTCTTCTAAGACCTTTGAGGGCACTCCGGCAACGGGGGGCCAACATAAGGCAAAGCACTGCAAGTCCACGCCCACCAGTGTTAGGCAGAATCCTGTGCAGTTCCCTTCGGGAACACTGCAAAAAGATTAAGACTACAGGAGCAAGCAGTAAACCCAATTGGTAGCAGTCTGCACCACCCAGATTTACCTGGTAGCTGTGGCTGTGCAGTCAGACTTCTCTCAAGAAGAGTAGGGCAGTATATAGAGTATACACAATAGGGCTAAAAACACAGTAGAGCAAACAAACACTGACCAGAGCTTTGTATAAAAAGTATATATTTATTTATTTAAAACACACTTCAGGCAATATGCTAGCGCTCTAAATCAAAAGCAAGTTAAAACACAGTCAGGTAAAGTATACACACCTCCCTTAATCACTATTAGACAAGTCAGAATTAAAACACCACGATTTGTTAAACAGATGTGAGCGCATAACCTGATGGCACTCCAATAGTTCAGTTAAAGGGAGAGAAAAAGGCAGAGCATAGAAATAAAACAGTTCCCAACATTTTTAGGAGTTCTCAGCAAGGGAATAAAGGCAGTAAATACTGTAGAGCCAAAGTTCATAGGCCAGGCCCACTTTAAATGGAGAAAAGCGAAATGTGCCCAGGATCACACGGTTTAAAATGCACTAAAAGTCTTTGCAGAATGTTCAAAAGAGGTTGGGATGATTCAAGAAGGTAAAGTTAGAAGGTCTGGGGCCAACCCAGTTGGCAAGCCAAGGATTTAAGGGTCACCTTGGGCAAACCGAAGAAAGGGAGGCCAGGCAGGACACGGTACCTTAAGAGAGAGGAAGCTCCAGCGGTGGCAGTTGTTCCTGGTAGTGGTTGCAGTTTGTTGTTTCCACCAGGGGAAGAGAGGATCTCGTCGAGGAGGAAACGTGGAGTTGTTGCACTGCACAAGGATGAAACCAGCCGCAGAGTTCATCAATAAAAGGAGCTTGGCTATCCGGCCGCCGGGGTGCTTGGCACGGGCGATTCAACCAAGAGACGTCTTTGGAAGGCGAAAAGGGCGAACTGGTTGGTCCCACCAGCTCAGAGGAGGAAGACTCGTCCAGCAGAAGATCTTCTCTTGTCGTCGGGAAAGTGGTGAGGTAGTTGCAGCATGGCTTCACCGGTGGTGGTGTTGCAGATGGCTCAGCTTCTTCCCTCTTCGGATTCTTAGGTCTTGTGGTGACTTCTGAAGTTCCAGTCCCAAAGGCCCTGCTTTTATGCAGAAAAACCCCCATTCATCAGCCTAGCTGTCAATCACACATGCTAAGAGGTGAGCCGGGCGGCTCACCACTCGGCCAATCAGAGTAGAGTGCGACTTGGGTTGCCGAGGCAACGCAGTCCAGGGTGCCAATTCCCCCCCCCCTCCACCCTTCCTGTGGAACCCAGACAGACACATGGCACCATTTGGAGGGATTCTGTGGAGAAGCCCGCCAAAAAGTGGAACAAAGGGCTCGACCTTGGTCAGAGTCACAGAGACGGACACGGACGCCATTTTAGAAAAGAGTTCTGGCAAAAAGACCCAACCGTTAATTTAATAAATAAATAAACCGGCGGTATCTTTAGCATTGCACCAAAAAGTGGTGCTTTTAAAATCAATGGGAAAATCCCATAGGGAATATTCCGGTGGAATATTTTGCGTGGTAACCACTGCCACCAGCCAGAAACTCGACAAGGGGGACTGGACAGTGCCCCCTTGAAAACAGACCCAGGGGCAATATAATTAACCCCTTCCAGTACTTCCACAATATGATGGTTTGTACTGGTTCTGTTCACAATTTAGGACTAGTAAAGATGATACCCTATGGAGTAAAAAGAAAACCCCATAGCCCATAAGCACACAAAGAGTCAGACATACCTCAAATCATGCCTAAGAGAGGGAGGAAAAGAGTCTCACTCTTAGCTCTTAGCAGGAGAAAAAAAAAAACAAAAAAAAATCCAGCAAAGCTGCTGGGGGACTTGCTAGGTTTGGGAAATTAGCCTTATAAGAGAATTCTCCCTAACAACCGGGAGCACCGTTGGTACGGACTCTGTGGCAGCCAGGCCAGACGTAGCATCGCTGACGCCTGCCAACCACAAGCCAACGCTCCGGCTCGGCGAAGAAAAGGAAGTCGGATCACCTGGGTAAGCTTCTGGAGAAGGCCCGACCGACTCCGACAGAGAAAGCCAAGGGGGAGAGAGGCGCTGACCCTCCCCCCACAGTGAAGGCCTCAGACGCGCCCAAGGTCGTGATGGCCTAGGTTCACCAGGCGAAAGTCTATTGAGGGAGTGGTGGCGTCCCTAGTGAAGGCTGCGGATGCGGGTTACCAGCAGACATCCACCAAGACAAGAGTTTCCCTGCCCGCCCGGAGGGAATCGTCCTTTCTGCCCATTCTGAAGACTCCTGTGAAGACAATGCCGATCATCTCCCAGAGACCATCACCCCTGGCTGAGAAGAAGGGGGGAGGGTGCAGTGGTCCAACTGGACTCGGAGATCTTTTTCGAGGAGGAGCTTTCAAGCCTGGCAACAGTGCCTGAGGAGAAGGGCGCCGAGGCCAGGTGCTACGGGAAGGACCCCGACTAGGCAGATGGGGAGAGCGACGAGGGAACCGATGAACAGCAGGGTGGTGAGGAACCGGACACCACGCCACTTCCAACGCTCCTGTTGCAACCGCCTCCACCACTGACGGACAGGTCGGAGGACATCCTACTAGCTCTGCACACCCTGTGCACTGAGATACGGACAAGGTTGCCCACTCCTCCGACGGGCGATCCGGCACCTGGACTTTCAGAGGATCCACCAGCTAAGAGCAGACGCATTCCATCATCCTCCACCGTACCAGCCCTCCCCTCCGCCGAGGGACGAGACAGAACCGGATACATCGACAACGGGTATGGGCGACGACGATAGAACAGATCTCTGGTCGCCAGTACCCATGGCTTCTCCCCCAATGAGATCGGCTCCTTCCACGCCATGATCTCTAGGGCCTCTGAGCTGTTCCAGCTCAAACCTGAGGAAAAGAGGAAGGAGGGATTCCTTTATCAACGACGAGAGGCCAAGAGGAAGACAGTATTCTCGATCCTGCTGTTGGACGACATTTAGGATGAAGGGCTGTCCCTCCTGAAGAACCCGTCCTCGGCACCGGCTAAGAGGGACTTGTGCGAGAAGAAATACCGGGTTCCAGACTCTGCACCAAAGTGTCTCGGAGCGCAGCCGTCCCCGGACTCAGTAGTCTTGGCGGCGGCCAGGAAGAAATCTGCAGGGTCGGCGGCATTAACTTCCACTTCCCCACCAGACTGCGAGGGAAAGAAGCTAGACGCCATGGGACGAGAGGTCATCTCGTAGGCGGCGACAACCATTAAGGCGGCCAACGCTCTCGCCATCGTGGCCCGCTACGACAGGGAGCTGTGGTTTAAAATCGACCTCTCCTGGATTTCCTCCCAGATGACGAGAGCAGAGGCCCTTGAAATCCTTCAAGAAGGCAAGGTGGCATCGCACCATGCCATCGCGGTGGCCACGGACATCGCCGACCCCGGGTTCCGCCAGATGGGCAACAGCTTTTGCCTTCGTCGGCGTGGTTGGCTCAAGGCCACTAACTTCCATCAGGATGTCCAGACGAGGGTATTGGACATGCCCTTCCACGAGGGACAATTTGTTCGTTAAGATTTCGGACGAATTGCTGCAGGATATCAAGGCAGACACCGAGACGGCCCGTGCCTTGGGCACACTCCAGCAGCGACGGCCGTCCTTTCGGGCTTCCAGAGGCAAGTCACCGGGTGCCTCCAAAGGATTCGGTGGTAGCTTTTCTTCCTACGGTCAAGTGGCCTGTTCTTCGTCCCAGGAAGCCTACAGGGGCCGCAGCAAGGCCGTAGGACATCATCATCATCATCATCGTTGTCCTTAAGGCCCAAGGTGGTACGGCCTCTGCGAAACAGGACTGAATCGGCCGTGATGTCGGGCCCCCACACGAGCACCCCGGTGGGAGGCTGGCTGGCGAACTTCATTGGTGTGTGGAAATCCATCTCAACCGACCGTTGAGTGATGGATGCCCTGGCCCACAGACACACCCTGGAGGTCCAAAGGAAGAGTCCCCGTTTTCTACCTGGGGCCAGGAAAGAAAACCACATTCCGCAACTGCTTCTAGAGGTACGAGTGATGCTGAAAAAGGGCACGATAGAACTCGTCCCGAAGAGGCTCTGGGGCACCGGAGTATACTCTGGGTACTTCCTCGTCCGAAAGAAGACCGGCGGTTGGCGACACATTCTAGATCTCTGCCGCCTCAACAAATCCATCAAGTCCCAGAAGTTCCGGATGGTCGCCCTTCTGCACGTGCTGGGACAGCTGGAGGAAGGAGATTTCCTGTTATCGCTGCACTTGGAGGATGCTTATTTCCAAATCCCCATCCACAAGGGGAATTGAAATTTCCTGCCCTTTGTGGTCCAAGGGCAGCACTATCAATTCAAGGCTCTTCCCTTCGGTTTGAAGTCAGCTCCAAGGGTCTTCACCAAGTACCTGGCACTGGCGGCGGTGCAGCTGCGCCTGCAGGGGGTCCATGTCTACCCCCATCTCGATGATTTGCTCATCCGAGCGAAGTCAAGGGAACTTGCTGTTGAACACACAGCGTGGATCGTCCGCCTGCTCACAGAACTGGGTTTCTCGATAAACTATGCAAAGTCCTGCTTGGTGGTTGACCATGGAAGTTGCCAGGGCGAGTTCCATAAGTCCCTGCTCGGCATGATGCCATCATGCATCTACCTTGTTCGGCTGTGCAGGCTGCGGCCGCTGCAGGAGTCCCTCGATGCCCGTTGGATACAAGTGTCTGGAAGCTTCGAGGACAAAATCGCCCTCAACAAGACATGCCGTCGAGCGATTCGGTGGTGGAGCGTCTGCACGCATCTAGCAGCGGTCACAGACTTTCAGACCCCAGCAAAGCATGCTTACATGCATATTCTGATCTGGATCCCGCTTCGAACATATCTGTGGTTCTCTGTGGGAACAGAACACTTCCAGTATCGTGTGCTCCCGTTTGGTCTCAGTTCAGCACTGCGTGTCTTTACGAAGATGTTGGTCATTGCGGCATTCCTCTGGCTGCAGGGTATTCATGTGTATCCATATATGAACGATTGGGTTCTGTGCAGTCCTTGCCCACAAGCCTCTTCGACCAATCTTCAGTCACTTCTTTAGCGCTTGTTCACTCTTGGGCTGTCAGTGAACTGGTGGAAATCTTCGATGACTGTCTCTCAAGACCTGACCTTTTTAGGTTTCCGTTGGGACACCATCAGTACCAGAGTCTTCCTGACGGAGGACAAGATTACGTACCTTTCGGCCACCATGCCAGCTCTTCCTGTAGTCCTCCCACATGTCGGCCTGGTGGTTCCAGAGGCTTCTGGGCCTCATGGCCTCTTGTGTGTTAGTTCGGCCTCTCGTATGCCTAAAGATGAGGCGCATGCAGCTTGCTCTTCGGAGCTTCTAGTCCCAGGCTACAAACCCGGATTCCAAGATACTCTTTCTTTTGGCTCCGGTCCGGTTTATTCACCATTTCTTTTTGTTAGTCTTTCTTGTGTTTTACTTTGCGTGGCAAACCAGGTTTGCCTTCTTTGTTCACCGTCTTTTGGCAGGCTTCTGCCAAGAAGCCCTCCTCTAGGCGCCTGGGTGTCTAGGTGGGCTGAATGTGAGGGAGGGGTGTAGTCACCCCCCCTGCACAGGGTATCCTAGGAAACCCAAGTCGCACTTTGCCATGATTGGCTGAGGTGGTTGTCCGGGCTGGACAACCCCCCTGCTGTGTGATTGACAGTCTGGCTGTGTGAATGGGGGATTTTCGCATAAAAGGCAGGACTCTTGGGCTGGAAGTCAGAGTCGCCACTGGAACTACAAGGAACCGAAGAGAAGCGGAGAAGAAGACGGCTGCTGCAACTACCCTGTCCCGGTGAAGCCCTGCTGCAGTCCTGAGCTATCTACCCTTCGACGACCAGAGAAGATCCAGTCCGGAGTCTTCTTCCCTTGAGCCTGGTGGGGTCAACCAGCTCATCTTCGATAGCCAGAGGATCCTCTTCGTGGTCGAAATCGCTGCACACTGCTGTAGTGGTCCGGATAGCCATTTGAGGAGCCTCTCCTGTTTTTAAGGAGCGCACCTTTTATTCACCGGCGCTGCTGCTGGCTTCATCCCTGTGTGGTGCCGACCCCTCCAGAGGTCGTCCTTCTTGCCGAAGCTCCAGGAACCATGGGTCTGCAGGAAACTACCAGGTACAACTGCCGTGGCACCAGCTTCTTCCTTGAATAAGGTACTGTGTTCTGCTTCGAGGATCTAGGTTGAATCCCTTTTCTCATCCTCCAAGGCTTGCCCTTGTCTTCCCTCCTTCTTATAACCTTTGCTTCCTCTGTTGACAATATCCAAGTACTCCTGGCAACGTTGAATCTTGAACTGTCTGACTGTGTGATCCTCGACAACAGGAACCCGGTTCCACTTGACACTGGCTCCGGCCTATTGACGTTTGTATTTCTGTCAGTGAGTGTTCTCTGGTTCTGTCTTCCTTGACAAAAGTATTGCCTATGAATTTTGCCCCCATCTCTCTCTGGTTAACTCAGGTGCTAAGTGTGTTTTTGCCCCGGTAACATTTCTTTCCGCGGATATGCGTATCTTTCGTAAGACCGAACTGTCATTACTGTCAAAAAGTGATTGCATATGTATACCACGTAACGTCTGTCAGGGAGAATTCTCTCTTTAGGCTGAATTTCCTAACCTAGTGAGTCCCCCAGCAGCTTTGCTGGATTTCTGGAGTTTGTTTTTTTTCCTCCTGCCAAGAGTGAGACTCTTTTTCTACCACTCTTGGACATGATTAATGGTATTCCTTTGATACACAGCACTCTCCGTGCAGTAACACCGGGGTGTCATAGTGACACCCCACCAAAGACTCCATACCCTGGGACTGACTACTGTCTCCCAGGGCATGTAAAGTCACCATTGGCTTTACTAGTCCCAAATTATTAACAGAAAACCAGTACAAACCATCATATTGTGGACGTACTGGTCGGGGCAATTCGATTGCCCCTTGGTCTGTTAGTCGAGGGGGCACGTCTCCGTCCCCCCTGATCGAGTTTTGGCTGGTGGCAGTGGAAACTACTTTTTATATTCGACCGCAAATATTTTCCTATGGGATTTTCCCATTGTTCGAGGCTACCAACTTTAATTATTTAATTCTCATAGCCTTGAACATACCGCCGGTTTATTTAATTAATATTAATTCTCCGGTTGGTATTTTTTGCCAAGACCCGATTCTAAAATGGCGTTTGTGTTCTCTTCTGTGACTCCAACCCAAGTCGTGCCCTTTGTTCCACTTTTTGGCGGGCTTCTCCACAGAAGCCTCCAAAAGTGGTGCCACTCTGTCTGGGTACCACAGGGGGTGTGGGAGGGGGTTTAGGCACCCTGGACCGAGTTACCTTGGTAACTCAGATCGCACTCGTGTGATTGGCCCAAGTGGTAAGCCGGCCGGCTCACCACTTAGCATGTTTGAGTGACAGCTAGGCTGAGTGAATGGGGGTTTTCTGCATAAAAGCAGGGCTTTAGGGACTGGAACTTCAGAAGTCGCCACAAGACCTGAGAATCCGACGAGAGAGAAGCTGAGCCGACCTACCACGACGACACCACTGGTGGAGCCCTGCAGAACCGACTCACCACTTCCCGACGACAGTGAAGATCTCCCGGCTGGAGAGGCTTCTTAACCTGACTGGTGGGCACAACCAGTTTTCCTTTCTTTCTTCGCACCCCAGCCCGGTTTGTGGTCGAACTGCCCGTGCCAAGCACCCCAGCATCCGGATAGCCTCTCACCACTGAACCGCGAACCACCGGACCGCTCCTTGTACCTGAGAAACTCCGCGGCTGGTTTCTTCCCTGGCAGTGCAACAGACTCCTGTCTTCCTCCACGACAAGATCCTCTCTTCCTCAGGACGAAGCACCGACTTGCACCCGCTGCCAGGAACAACTGCCCCCTGCTGGAGCGTTCTCACCCCTTTAAGGTACCGTGTCCGCCAGGCCTCCCTTTCTAAAGATTGCTACAAGGTAATAATAACCCCTTAACCTTCTGGACTGGGCTGGCCGCCTTGACCTTCTAACTGGTCCCTTTCTTTGGTCCAACTCCTTTTTGAACCTTTACAAGACTCTTGTGCACTGCAAACGTGTGACCTTGGACACATTTCGTTTGATCCTCTTAAAGCGGATCCGGCCTACTGACTCTGAATTCACGGTGTTACTTTGCCTTCCTCTCTTGTGTGTTTGTGAAAAAGTATTGGGACCTGTTTCAGTTTATTCTCTGCTTTTCTCTCCCTTTTTTTAAAACGAGTTATTAGAGTGCCATCTACGTTAAGCGCTGACCGCTGTCTGAAAATAAGTGGGGCTTTACTTAAGACTTGTCTAATATTCTTTTAAGGGAGTGTATATCTTTTAGTGACCGTGTTTTTGAATTGCTTACTATTAGTGCCTGTGTGTTTTTTTTTTTTTTAGATGTGGTTTTAAATAAATAATTATATCTCTTTTACACCAAGCCCTGGTCCGCGTTTACTTGTTCTACTGTGTTCTCTTGACCTATTGTGAATACTCTGTATACTGCCTAACTCTTCTTGAGGGAAGTCTGACTGCTCAGCCACAGCTACCAAGTGAATCTGTGTGGTACAGACTGCTACCAAGTGGGTTTACTGCCAGACACCTGTAGTCCTAAATCTTTTGCAGTGGTCCCAGAGGGAAATGCACAGGTTTCTGCCTAACAACATCTTTTGTTTCACAACACCAGTCTGTTAAAACATAGGGTACTTACCTTGAGTTATACTGTACCAAGTGAATTGGTTGTAGTGTGTTTTACGTGTGGTTTTGAATTAATAGAAGTGTTGTGTTTTACAGATGGTTTAACCCTTTAACTGCCATGGGTCCCCCCTGACCCCCCCAGTGCCAAGGCCTTTTTTTGGTGATTTCGGTATGTGGCCATTCAAATCCTTGTACATTTTTTGTTACATGATATATCTCGGCCTCTTCGGCTCCTTTTTTTCCCACTTGTAGGCGGTCGTAACGCCACCCAGGAATCCTAGGTTGCTGTAGGGGGGTGAGAGAAAATAAGCAAAAAGGGGGAAAATGTTGGGTTTTTTCAAAAAATGCCAATAAAATGATTTACAAAGAAGCCTGTGGTTTTTTCCCTGTAAGAGCTAGGAGCTGTGCTGAATTCCCCAATTTCCTGGCTTTCAAGAACAGGTTGAGTGGAAACGAAAAAAAAATATTTTGATGTGGTTATCAACTGTTTTGTGAGAGGTAGGCGATTTTGGCCATTTTTGCATGGACGGAATGGAAGAAAAGGGTAGGAAAGCCGAATTGGAGGACAGAAAGGCATATATTTCTGAAAAGTAGACAAAATTCCAAGTTTAGGAAGGGGTGATTTGCATAGGTCAGGCTACAACTAGGTAGGGGAAAATGCCATAGATTGGGGGAAAAGCGGGAAAATGACTGAAAAAATTGGTATTTGTTGGACATGGTTGGCTTGGTACGGCAATGGCTTCTATGAATTTTGAGAAAAGCAATGCTCCGCTACAATCCCCCGACTCTTGCAATTAAGAAAGCACACATTTTTTGTAGTGTTTTACAAAATAAGCAATACAACAAGCCAAACACTGAGCCATGGTACACAGGAGTTTTACGCTCACGGCCTGAACAGACGCACTTAGCATGTGTAAATCGGGAAAACCAATGTGGTGAGGAACGGCAAACATCATTTTTTGAAAGAGCACAGGCAGACCTTTTCAGGGGTAGGTGACTTGTGCAGGTTACAAAAGTGTATGGTGCCTAAAGCAGCGACTAAATGTAGGTCACATTTGGGAAATGAAAGGGTTGTGTGACAAAGGGCAGCAGCAAATGGGTCAAAACGTTATAAAAACCACACAAGCACAACAAATGTTATACCTCCCTGCGTTCCCACAGGTGTCCCGATGAAAACGGTACCTCACATGTGTGGGTGCACCTAACTGGGCGCCAAGGGGAAAGCCTAAAACACAGGTAACCCCAAGTCTGTTTCAACACCTGAATTTGACACTTTCTCCAGACGAGCACAACATACAGATATGGGCCCCAGGTGTCCAAGCCACCAAGGAAAACAGGGAACCCCATGCATTTCCGAAAAGAGGACACCCGTGGGAATCCGCAGAGGTATGATTTGCACAAATCGGCCCAGAATATATTACCCAGACACCCCCGCAAAGTCCGAAATGTGGGGAAAAAAAACGCATTTTCCGCACATTTCACTCGGCGCACCCTTCGAAACATGCCGCCAACAACACATGGCCTACCATCCCGCGTTCCCACAGGTGTCCCGATGAAAACGGTACCTCATGTGTGGGTGCACCTTCCTGGGCACCTAGGGGAAAGCCTAAAACACAGGTAACCCCAAGTCTGTTTCGACATCTGAATTTGACACTTTCTCCAGACAAGCACAACATACAGATATGGGCCTCGGGTGTCCAAGCCACCAAGGAAAACAGGGAACCCCATGCATTTCGAAAAGAGGACATGTGTGGGAATCCGCAGAGGTATGATTTGTGCAAATCGGCCCAGAATTTGTTTCCAAGAAGCCCTGCCAAAGTCTGAAATGTGCTGAAAAAACCCACATTTTTCACTTTGTCAGGGGCTCTGGGTAAAACATTCTGGTCCACTTCGCGCAAGTTTGGACCTCTGTGGATTCCTACTGGTGCCCTCTTTTCAGAAATACAAGGGGTTCCCAGTTTTCCTTGGTGGCTTCGACACCCTATGCCCAAATCTGTAGGTTATCTCCCCAAACCCTTTTGTGGTTATCAGTGGGTTAGCCTTTTCCCTTTGCGGCTAGATTGGTGAACCCACACATGTGAGGTACCGTTTTTGTTGGGACACCTGTGGGAACGCAGGAAGGTATGACATCTGTTGTTGGCAGTGTGTTTCGGTGGTTGAGCAGAGTGAAATGTCAGGAAATTGTGTTTTTTACCCCGAAATTTGGAATTTGCCGGGGGTTCTGGATAGTAGTTTCTGGGCCGCTTCACGCAAGTCAGACCTCTGTGCATTCCCACGGGTG
Source organism: Ambystoma mexicanum (assembly GCF_040938575.1). Classification (NCBI taxonomy): domain Eukaryota; kingdom Metazoa; phylum Chordata; class Amphibia; order Caudata; family Ambystomatidae; genus Ambystoma; species Ambystoma mexicanum. The sequence goes on along the minus strand of NC_090938.1, from coordinate 491,919,137 downwards.
TCCTCTTTTGGGAAATGCATGGGGTTCCCTGTTTTCCTTGCTGGCTTCGACACCCTGGGCCCAAATCTGTAGGTTGCCCATATGAACAAATTGTGCTGTGGCGAAAAGGCTTGGGGTTACCAGCGGGTTACCCTTTTCCTTTTGCGCCCCCAGTAGGTGCACCCACACATTTGAGGTACCTTTTTCATCGGGACACCTGTGGGAACGCGAGAAGGTATGACATCTGTTGCTGGCGACGTGTTTCGGTGAGTGGACACAGGGAAATGTCTCTGAAATTGGGTGTAAATGAAGACAATTCTCAGACATTTCGATCTGGCCACCGCAACACACCGCCAACAACACATGGCCTACCTTCCCGCGTCCCCACACGTGTCCTGATGAAAACGGTACCTAACATGTGTGGGTGCACCTACTGGGGGCGCAAAAGGAAAAGGGTAACCCAATGGTAACCCCAAGCCTTTCGCCTCTGCCCATTTAGTTCATGTGTGTCAACCTAAAGATTTGGGCCTAGGGTGTCGAAGCCAGCAAGGGAAACAGGGAACCCCATGCATTTCCCAAAAGAGGACACCCGTGGGAATCCACAGAGGTCTGACTTACGCAAATCGGCCCAGAATTTATTACCCAGAACCCCTGTCAAAGACCCACATGGGAGAAGGGTGCCCAAGGCCAGGGATATTACCGCCGACTTTGCTGGAGCCCTGGCTGCCCTGCGTTACAGCTTCTACCCACCAAGGAGTCTTGGCAGTGTGCCAAAACCTCCCCGAAGGGAAAAGCTGTAATGCAGCCCAGCCGCAACTCCAGGACAGTTGGAGGTGATCTACCCAGACGGGCCATTCCCACCCACACCAACAATCTCACCCACCCCACTGACAGTGGGCCCTAACCATAGAATAATAAAAAACAGTACTCACATAACCTTGGAGCTGCAATTTCTAATGGCCCTCTCCCCCCTCACCCCAAATGAGTGGCGGGGGCACCTCATGCAGGCTTCCCTGGGCCTCCTACAAACGGCTGTGTGAGGTACACCCCCCCTCCATTTGGGGTGTGGGGGAGAAGGCCACCAAAATGTGTGGGACAGGCCCCCCGGTGGGTGGGGCAGTAAGGTTTGGGCACCCTGGGGCCAGATTCGCACACCAATGTGCCCCTCTGTACCAAGGAAAGTTTCGTAAACAAAGAAAAAAAGGTACACTACACTTTAGGGCGGGCTGAGGTGCACCCTAAACCACCAGGTAATTTTCTAATGTAATGGGGGGTGACCCTCTACCCACCACACCAAATGCAGGGGGGCATCTCATTCAGCCCTCTCTGGGGGCAGATAAGAGGGGGGCATCTCATGCAGCCCTCCCTGGGGTCAGATGCCCCTTCCTAGGAGCAGATATCTGCCCCCAGGGAGGGCTACAAGGGGTGCCCCCATTTCCCCTTGGGGTGAGGGGGAGAGGGCCACCCCCCTTTTCTGTAAAATCTTCCCTTTCCAACGATACCCACCTCGATCTCCGGCTTGAAATACAGCCGGATATCGAGGGGGAGAAAGGTGAAGACTCAACTTATATTTTCATTGCAGCAGCCCGAAAAGGCTGCTGCAGTGAAAATTATTTTTAGTTTCATGTCGGCGTGCGTCACGCACGCCGACGTGAAACTGAAGGTAATCCAGCCCCTTGGCACTGAGGGGGGGACCTCCCCTTCACATAGCCCGGGGGTTGGATTACCGTTCTCTGATCCCTGCTTTGCAGGGATCACACAAAATAAAGTGCCTGAAAGGACGAGCTATCTCGTCCATGGCAACAGGGAGGGAATCCCAAGGACGAGATAGCTCGCCCTTAGCACTAATGAGGTTAAAAATAAAGGTACTTATATTTTTTACCTGAAACCTTGAATCAGTGTTTGCTTGAGTCACAGTAATTGAGGTCCCTTTGTGTATTCTCTGCTACTGCTCAAATACTCTTGAGATAAGTCTGGCTGCTCCGCTACTGCTACCACTTTAACAAAGTAGTACGGCTTGTACCAAAGGGGAATTTGTATTACCACTTCTAGTCTTAATTGTAAGTAGTGGTCCCTAAGGGCACTGTACAGGATTCTGCCTAACACTGGTGTACAGCGTTGAGGATTTGGAAGTAGAGTGATTACACTTAGAGTGCAGCTATTGATTGGGTTCAACTAACCACAAGGCTAACACCACTAATTCTATTTAACTGGGAAATCATGTCAAATATGGAAAGCTACACTGAAGAGGGTCTCTTAAACTACACTGCTGAGGTTTTGAGAACCATGTGTAGGGAGAGGAGTCTCTCTGATAAAGGAAAGAAATCTGAATTGATTGCAAAGTTAATGGGAAAACAAAGTCTGGAGAGTGGGTCAGAAGGGCCTACACCTCCAGCAAATGTGGATACTGATGTTTCTGATTCTGAGAACGTTAATTTAGAAGAAGTAGATGAGTCCTTGTTAGGAAACCCTACAACTCCTTTGCCTGCTCAGAAAGCACAACCTATGTCCACAGGGACCCCCACAAGTCCTACACTTACTCCTGAGTTTATTGCACTTGAGAAAATGAGACTTGAATTGGAAGTTAAATGTATTGATGCACAAACTGCAATGAAACATCAAGAGTTAAGGCTCAGAGAAATGGAGCTGAATCATGAACTAGAAATGAAGAAATTGTCTTTAGAAAATGCTTCTCTCCCAGAGTCTTCTAGGTCTTCCAGCTCTAAGAGACCCTGTATGCCAAAGTAAATTATTGGTATGTATGAGACTACACTTGATGTTTTGGATTGGTTAGCAATGTTTGAGTACAATCATGGGATTCAAGGTATCTCTGGGAATCATCTGATTCATTGGCTTTTCTCTAGGCTTCCCCCTGTTGCAAGTGATGCTGTAATGGAGTTGGGGGAGGAGGATAAACAGGATTATGAGTGTGTGAAGCTAGCATTAATAGCTAGATTTGGGAAGTCCCCTTTGCAGTATCTTAAGAGGTTTAGAACCCTCAAAAAGCATGATGGTACCCGTTGGGCTACCTGGTTGTGTGAATGTTTGAAAAACTTAGATGGTTGGGTTAAGGGTTACAAAGTGAACACTTATGAAGGTTTGAAGAATCTTGTAATTTTGGAGTCTATTTTTGATGTCTGCTCTCCTGAGCTTTGAAAACACTTGGCTGATTCAAAGGAGATGGATCCTAAGAAGTTAGCTAAGGCTGCTTACTTGTGGGTTGCCAACAGGGCTACTCACAAGGATTCTGCGGCAACTCAGAAAAAGGATGCGGGAAAGCAGCCAAAGAAAGACAACAGAGAATTCCAATAATTCCAATCCAAAAGAGGGCCCCAAACATAACCAGGGTAAGCCACAAGGGAAACAGAATCAAGCTAGTGTACCATCTGGTCCCAAACCAGATGGAGGTCAGAACAAACCCCCATTCCAGAAAGCATTTGGAAAATGCTTTGCTTGTAGGTCATCTGACCATGTGAAAGGGGATCCCAGATGTAAGGGTAAACCTTCAGGGGTCCACACCGTCGCCTTAGCCTTCTCCCAGGTGGATGAAGTATCTATAGCCAGTGGAAACATTCAGTTACTGGGTGATGAGCCCATGAGAATCTCAGCTCGTGTTTCTTTAGTGTCCTTGGATCTTTGGGAACAACAGAACTTAGATGTCTATAACTCAATCCCAGATAATAATTGTAACGCTCACCTGATTCCCACGGAGGCGCAGGTCTGGCTTTGAGTGCTGATGCTTCTTCAATGGTGAAGCGCAGGACTCTGAAGAGGGACAGGAAGGGCCCTCTATTCTGGCTTCTCCGGCTCGCAGGAATATTCCCCTGTGCGTGAAAAGGGAGTATTACCTACTGACTGAGTTATGCTCAAGCCTCCCACTCTCTTCCAACCCTCCACGATACCCTTCCACGATTCCCCGTGAAGTCTCACCTTAGGGTCAGGAAGGAGGAGCTCTCCATCCTGCTTCTGATGCAGGGGCGCGTTGAAACCCAGTTACTTAACTGGATTGAGGATTGATGGGAGTTCTGGTAAGCTTGACTATTCAGGTAAGGCTCTGTAAAAGTTATGTTGCAAATTCAAAAGTCCAAGCTTAATGATAATGTTCATTGTCTTTTTGCAGCAAGCGCTAATGCTTATGTCTTTTTTCCCCTTAGGGGCCGGGGTTCGGAATGCCGGAGATATGGCGCCGACCCGAAGTGAAACGTGCAGTTCCAGTACATGGCAGGTTAGTTCTGGATGAGCGCTCGGGAACTGTCTTTGCATATGCTCATTCAATGTCTTTGTCTTTTTTCCCCATAGGGGCCAGGGTCCGGAAAATGCCTGGAAGCGGCAAGACCCGAAATGAAATGGGAATGACCCAACAGGTAAGTCTTATTCCCTTCCTTCTCTCACCTCTTATTCTTGTCTTTTTCTCTAGGCTCTGGGAAGTGGCTGTGTATCTGGATGATCGCTGCTGAAGATGGAGGAACCCAGGAAAGGTGAGTGAAATGCAGCGCTGCAGCGATCGTAACGAAATGCTTTTAAAAATGTCTTCCCTTTCAGGATCGTCGGTGATGTCTCTGTGGTGCAGATTTAGCTGGTAAGGTCTCTTGTCTCCCTTTGCAGGTGACCCAGGATGCTGACAGGCATGGCTGAAGTCCACATGCAGGAGCTGACACGGTGAGCGTCCAGCTGCGAGGAGCAGAACAACGCGAAGCGTGAGTTGCTGATCGGGTGTGGTTTAAATAGCTTTGGAAGAAGTTCCAAGTGTGTATCCTTCCTCCGATCAGGTATGTATCCTTCCCCGACCACACCCGGGTGGAAAGTAATCCCACAGGTAAAGTAGTTCCATTCAGGCCTCAAGAGGGCCTGGATGTGGCAGCATGGTCTGCATCAGGTATGTGCACATTAAAACACTTGAACACATGTCTAGCTTTATGAGCCTGGCGCCTAAGGCGCCAGGACAGGGGTCCAACATGAGCCTGACGCCTAAGGCGCCAGGACTGCATCCAAAGGGCCCCAGCTTGGGCCCGCTGGCACTCCCCTGGGGGAAATGATGCCTGCCTCTGGGGTTGCTGGGTCAGACCTGGCTCCTTGGAGGTAGGCATCATGACAGTACCCCCCCTCAAGGCCCCTCCCAAGGTTCTTCCCTCCGGGGGTTTTGGCTTGTTCGGAAATCTCCGGTGAAACCTTTGTACTAATCGAGGTGCGTGGACATGGTTACTAGGCTCCCACGATCTCTCCTGAGGTCCATATCCCTTCCAGTCAACAAGATAGAAGAGTTTCGACTTTACCACCTTGGAGTCTAAAATGTCTTTAACTTCGAATTCTAATTCCCCTTCAATTTGAACTGGATCTCTGGAGGCTTGGACAATCGGGTTCCTGGTTGTACGGGCTTCAAAAGTGATGCATGAAAAACTGGATGTATACGCATGTTGGACGGTAGATCCAGTTTAAAGGCCACTGGGTTGATTATAGCCTTGATGGGATAAGGTCCTATGAATCTGGGATTGAAGGTTCGCGGGCCGTTGAGGGATAAGTGTTTAGTTGCTAGCCATACCTGGCCTCCTACTTGGTAAGGCGGAGTTTTACTCCGGTGTAAATCTGCGTTTTCTTTATACTTTTTCTTGGCTTGCTGTAAATGAGTTGCAGCTTCTTTGAAGGCTCGGGTTATTGTGGAATGCAGATGATTTACTGCGGGCATTTCCAGGGTCAGAGGTGGATCTAGGTCAGAGGTCCGAGGATGGTGACCATACAAAGTATAAAACAGGGTTTGTCCGGTTCCAGAATGCACTGAATTGTTGTATGCATATTCTGCGATCCAAAGGATGCCTTTCCAATTTAACTCGGATTGGTGCAACATGCACCGAAGATATTGCTGGAGAGTCTGATTGGTTCTCTCGGTTTGTCCGTTGGTCTGGCGGTGGTGCCTGGTGGATAACCGCACATCTATTTGTGCTAGTTGGCAACACTTCTTCCAAAAATGGGAGATAAATTGACTTCCACGATCCGAGACTAATATGGAAGGGAAACCATGTATGCGAACTACATTCTCCAGGAATTCCTTGGCCAAGGTGGAAGCAGAAGGCAAACCCTTTAAAGGGATAAAGTGGGCCATTTTGGTGAATAGGTCCACAATTACAAGGATTGTGTTGTAACCAGCACAAGGAGGCAGGTCGGTTATAAAGTCCATTGACAGGGTGTGCCATGGCACCGGTGGAATATCCAAGGGTTGAAGTAGGCCAGCTGGCCTTTTCTTTTGAGCCTTGTTTTGGGCGCAAATTCCGCAAGACAGAACAAAAAACTTTGTCTTTTCTCCAAGAAGGCCACCAGAAGTGACGTTTAATTTTTTCCTCCGTTTTAGCGATACCAGGATGTCCTTCCATTAAAGATTCATGATGATGGGCAATAACAAGTTCTTGCAATTCTTTACTTGGCAGAAACAACCGCTCCTGGAAGTAGGGTAAGTCATCCTTAACGGTGTAATGAGGACCCTTCTGACTCCATTCCAGTAAGGTTGAAGAGTCTAGAAGTAGTTTTACTTGCGTTTGGATGTCCTCAATAGTGTGCAATGAGGTTAAGCCTAAGATTCTTTGCTCAGGTATGATGGGCACAGGTTCTAAGCTCGAATTAGGTTCTTCCATGCCAATCCGGGATAAGGTGTCCGCTTTTTCATTCTTGCAGCCAGGGCGATAGGTAATTACAAAATCAAATTCCGCAAAGAATAGAGCCCAGCGGAGTTGTCGTGAAGATTGAGCTTTGGCCGTTTTTAAATACTGTAAGTTTCTGTGGTCCGTAATTACGGTGATGGTGTATCTTGCCCCGAGAAAGTAGTGACGCCAAGTCTTGAAAGCAGATTTGATGGCCAGTAACTCTTTATCAGTAATTGCGTAGTTGATTTCAGGAGGAGAAAATTTTCTGGACCAAAAGGCCACTGAGTGTAGTTGGTTAGTTTTTGGGTCTCTTTGCGACAGGACAGCTCCCATGGCCGAACTGGATGCATCGGTTTCCACTATGTACGGGAGATCTGGGTGCGGGTGCTTCAATACAGGTGCAGAGGTGAATTTGGTTTTCGGGTCCTGGAAGGCTTGTTCGGCCTCAAGAGTCCATTCGAAGCGTTTGTTTTTCTTTAGGAGAGCGGTGATGGGTTGGACTGTTCGGGAAAATTCCGGGATGAATTTTCGAGCATGCTCTGAACTCCCTTCACCGAGCTTGGAGATGGCCATTTGAGGATGGCGTCCACCTTTCGCGAGTCCATTCGGACTCCTTGAGGTGTCAGGATGAATCCGAGAAACTCAACTTCTGTGGTATGAAAAACACATTTTTCGAGTTTTGCAAATAGTCTGTGCTGGCGCAGTTTCTCAAGAACTGCCCTAACATGTTTTCTGTGATCAGATTCTGAAGAAGAGTACACCAGGATGTCGTCAATGTAAACAATGACACAGACATCGATAAGTTCCCGAAGAACATCATTCATAAAGTACTGAAAGGCGGCAGGTGCATTGCACAACCCGAAGGGCATCACCTGATATTCGAAGAGCCCAAACTTGGTGCGGAATGCAGTCTTCCATTCGTCGCCTTCTTTTATGCGCACCAGGTGATAAGCTCCTCGGAGATCTAACTTGGTGTACACACAAGCGTCTTTCACCTGATCGATAAGCTCAGGGATCAAGGGAAGAGGATAACGATTCTTAATCGTTATTTGATTTAGGGCGCGATAGTCTATACACGTTCTAAGGTCGCCTTCTTTTTTCGGCACGAAGAACAGAGCTGAAGAGACAGGAGACTTGGACGGGCGAATAAAACCATTGGCTAGGTACTGATCTAAATACTGACGCAAATGCAGGTTCTCAGGTTCCGTAAGAGCATAAATCCTACTACAAGGTAGTTGAGCATTGGGTACCAGATCGATTTGGCAATCATAAGACCGATGGGGAGGTAACGTGTTGGCCTGTTCTTTCTGAAAAACGTCTTGGAATTCTTGGTATTCTGACGGTAGCTGTACAGGGGTGGAAGTTGCTTAGGCTAGACCCATAGCTGGATTTCTTGGATAACAAGTTGGTTCACAATCAGGAAAACTTATCTTCTTTGCTCGCCAGTCAATTCTGGGATTATGTGTTTCTAACCAAGGAATTCCAAGAATCACTTGAAATTGTGGGGCCTTGATCACATCAAACACGATTGGTGGGTCAGGATGGACATCGGGAACCAGTGTCACTTCAACAGTGGACTGCGTTACAGGCCCTGAGGCTATTTCGGTTCCATCTACTGTAGTAATGACATCTTGGGTTACTTTCGGGCGGAGAGGAAGCTTAATCCTGGAAGACAATTCACGGTCTATGTAATTTCCAATAGCTCCACTGTCGATGTATGCTTTAATAGCATGCAACTGCTGAGGCTGTTTTGGGTCCAGGAGCACCATTGGCATGACAAAATGCGAGGTCAAAGAGTTAGTTTTCAAGCTCGGCAAGTGGACCCCTACGCTTGCCGGGCTAGGTCGTTTCCCGAATCAGGTGTCACGAATTCGTTATCAGTAGCTCCAACCACCTTCTTAAGTGGTTTAACTGGACAATTTCGAAGAAAGTGACCGGAAGTCCCGCAATACAGACAAAGTTGCATTTGCCGCCTTCTCTCTCGTTCTTTCTGCGTTAATGGTCCTTTAACACCACCGATTTGCATAGGTTCAGATACGTCGGTACTCTCGGAGTTAGCGTGGGTTTTGATCGGTGCTCGGTTTTCATACTTGAACCGATCTGCTTTTCTATTTTGAAGTCTGTGATCAAGTTGAACCACCAAGTCAATGTAGTCTGCGCAGACCTGGGGTGGGTTTAACTATCTGAGCTAGAACATCCTTAAGCTCTCCGTGCAGGCCTCGATGAAACAATGTGATCCTTTTGCTTTCTGGCCATCCAGTTTCCACAACCAGTCTGTTAAAGGTGGCTATGTAGGACAGAAGATCCTGATTACCTTGTCGTAAGGATAGCAGTTCGTTATCAAGGGCCTGTCCTTGAGAGTGTCGAGCGAACAATCTTTCCATGCTGGCCTGGAAGCCCTGAAAATTCTGGAGAATGGGATCTTCTTGATTTACCAATGGAATAGACCAATCTGCAGCACTGCCACTGAGGTAAGATAGTATAAAAGCTACCTTGGTCTGGTCATTAGGGAAGGCTCCGGGTCTGCATAGAAAGTGTAAACGACATTGGTTCATAAAGACGGCATATTTCTTGGGATCCCCCGCAAAAACGCTCAGGCGGGGCCAAAGGCATGTGTCCAGGTAGATTAATTTGTACCGGGTTACTCAAACACATTGATGTGGAAATGTCTCCTGAATTAGGTAAAGGAGTGTGCCCTACCTGGGCCTGTAATAACCTTTTGGCTAGGTCATCTGTTCTTTCCTTGGATAAAATCAGTTCTCTTTTGAGAGCGTTAGTCTCCTGGCGGGCTGAGTGCACCTCCGCCCGTAATTCCCCCAAAAGCTGGGCCAGCTGGTCAGTTTCGGAAGCCTCCATAGCGCCCGGGTGGGAAATTGTGGGTAGGCTTCGCGTTCTGTAACGCTCACCTGATTCCCACGGAGGCGCAGGTCTGGCCTTGAGTGCTGATGCTTCTTCAATGGTGAAGCGCAGGACTCTGAAGAGAGACAGGAAGGGCCCTCTACTCTGGCTTCTCCGGCTCACAGGAATATTCCCCTGTGCGTGAAAAGGGAGTATTACCTACTGACTGAGTTATGCTCAAGCCTCCCACTCTCTTCCAACCCTCCACGATACCCTTCCACGATTCCCCGTGAAGTCTCACCTTAGGGTCAGGAAGGAGGAGCTCTCCATCCTGCTTCTGATGCAGGGGCGCGTTGAAACCCAGTTACTTAACTGGATTGAGGATTGATTGGAGTTCTGGTAAGCTTGACTATTCAGGTAAGGCTCTGTAAAAGTTCTGTTGCAAATTCAAAAGTCCAAGCTTATTGATAATGTTCATTGTCTTTTTGCAGCAAGCGCTAATGCTTATGTCTTTTTTCCCCTTAGGGGCCGGGGTTCGGAATGCCGGAGATATGGTGCCGACCCGAAGTGAAACGTGCAGTTCCAGTTCCAGTAAATGGCAGGTTAGTTCTGGATGAGCGCTCGGGAACTGTCTTTGCATATGCTCATTCAATGTCTTTGTCTTTTTTCCCCATAGGGGCCGGGGTCCGGAAAATGCCTGGAAGCGGCAAGACCCGAAATGAAATGGGAATGACCCAACAGGTAAGTCTTATTCCCTTCCTTCTCTCACCTCTTATTCTTGTCTTTTTCTCTAGGCTCTGGGAAGTGGCTGTGTATCTGGATGATCGCTGCTGAAGATGGAGGAACCCAGGAAAGGTGAGTGAAATGCAGCGCTGCAGCAATCGTAACGAAATGCTTTTAAAAATAATGTCTTCCCTTTCAGGATCGTCGGTGATGTCTCCGTGGTGCAGATTTAGCTGGTAAGGTCTCTTGTCTCCCTTTGCAGGTGACCCAGGATGCTGACAGGCGTGAACAACGCGAAGCGTGAGTTGCTGATCGGGTGTGGTTTAAATAGCTTTGGAGGAAGTTCCAAGTGTGTATCCTTCCTCCGATCAGGTATGTATCCTTCCCCGACCACACCAGGGTGGAAAGTAATCCCACAGGTAAAGTAGTTCCATTCAGGCCTCAAGAGGGCCTGGATGTGGCAGCATGGTCTGCATCAGGTATGTGCACATGAAAACACTTGAACACATGTCTAGCTTTATGAGCCTGGCGCCTAAGGCGCCAGGACAGGGGTCCAACATGAGCCTGGCGCCTAAGGCGCCAGGACTGCATCCAAAGGGCCCCAGCTTGGGCCCGCTGGCACTCCCCTGGGGGAAATGATGCCTGCCTCTGGGGTTGCTGGGTCGGACCTGGCTCCTTGGAGGTAGGCATCATGACAATAATAGAGTATTACAAAGATAGCATTCTTGTGAATGGTCAGGAAACCCCTGCCATCAGAGACACTGGAGCCAGCATAACTGTGGTTGATGAATGTTTTTGCAAGGTGGAGGATGTTGCTAAGGCACCCAAACACCTAACCAAGTTAGCTGGAGGCCCTGTGCAAATGGTTCCCCAGTTTCCAGCTCTCATCCAGTGCAATTACATGACTGTCAGAATACCTGTAAGTGTGCAAAGTGACGTACCTGGAAGAGTCCTGTTGGGCAATGACCTTATAACTCTTGGAGTTTTGTCTAGTACCCCCGGTCCTCCCAGCAAAAGGAAGCAGGAACTCACAATGTCTGCTAGGGAGAGAACCTTGAGAGGCTCTCCTGGGGACAAGATAGAGGAAACTATCACCCCAAGTCCACAGGGCTTACTTACTGCTATTGCAGGACAAGAAAAGACAAAGGGGAAACCTAAGTCTACCAGCAAGAAACCAGCAAACACTCGTGTGTCCAGAAGGACATCTCAAAGACTGTCCAAAGTCACATCTGTGACTCCTCCACCAGCTAAGGCTGAGTGTGAGGTTCAACCCTGTATGGTTCACCTAGATACTGAGGAATCAGATCTAGAAGAGGATGTTACCTTGGTAGGAGATCTTGACCCTGTTGACCATCCTGAGCTGCAGTCTTTACTGGCAGAAGGTGGACCCAACAGGGCAGATTTCAGCAAAGGACAAAGATAGTGCCCTACCCTTGAAGGTCTTCGCCTACAGGCAGCTTCTCAGCTCAATGGGCCTGAGCCTGGGAAGTATAGGTTGCACTGGGAAGATGGCCTCTTCTACAGTGAACCGACTGAGTTAACCCCTGGAGACTGCAAAAGACTTGTAGTACCTCTAGTGAACCGACTCCAGTTTCTGCAGTTAGCCCACGAGATACCTTTGGCTGGACACTTAAGTTTTAAGAAGACCAAGGAAAGGCTCTCTCTTTACTTCTACTGGCCCAAGATGGGCTCAGAAGTAGATGAATTCTGCAGGAGCTGCCACACTTGCCAAACCTATGGCAAGAGTAGAGCCAAGAATGTGGCACCCTTGGTGCCTCTCCCAGTGGTGGGAGTTCCTTTTGAGAGGGTAGGGATTGACATTGTTGGTCCCCTTGATCCTCCCACATCTTCAGGCAACAGGTTTATCCTGCTTGTAGTGGATCATGCCACTAGGTATCCTGAAGCAATACCTATGAGGACTGTTACGGCTCAGGCTGTGGCTAAGGTCCTACTTGGTATTTTTACCAGAGTAGGTTTTCCTAAGGAGTTGATATCTGACATGGGATCACATTCTATGTCCCACTATATGCAAGCCATGTGGAAAACCTATGGAATCAACTACAAGTTCTCAACGGCCTACCATCCCCAAACCAATGGGTTGGTGGAGAGGTTTAACAGAACTATGAAGAGCATGAGAGGTGCTTTAGAAGAACCCCTTAAAAGAAAGTGGGACCTTCTACTGCCATGCCTTCTCTTTGCATATAGAGAAGTCCCTCGGGAGGGAGTGGGTTACAGTCCTTTCGAACTTCTTTATGGCCATCCAGTCAGAGGTCCATTGGCCCGGATTAAGGAGGGGTTGGAGAATGCTCCTTCCCCAAAGACAGTCAGAGTGGCTGACTATGTGATAGGTCTACGGAGGAGAATGTCACACATGATGGCAGCGGCAAGTGATAACTTGAAGGCTGGTCAGGCTCTGGTCAAGCACTGGCATAACCAGAAGGCTAACATGGTTGAGTTTACTCAAGACCAGCTTGTTCTTGTTATGGTCCCAACAAGGCAGAGGGCCTTGCAGGACAAATGGATAGGACCCTTCAATGTTGTGGGTAAACTTGGAGAGGTGAACTATCTGTTGGATTTAGGCAATTCTAAGGAGGCTCCTAGAATCTTTCACACCAACCGTTTGAAGGCTTATGTCTCTAGACCTGACATAGGAGCTTTGTTTCTAGCTTCAGCTCAGGAGGAGGAGGAGAGTGGACCTCTGCCTGACCTCCTTAGAGGCTTACCTTTAGATGAGCAAGTGGAAGGAGTTCATCTCTTCCAGTCTCACATCTGACCAGCAAGATGAGTGCAAATTACTGTTAAATCAGTTTGCCTCCCTGTTCTCACTTTCACCAGGCTTGACCCCTTGGGGCCAGCATGATATACACACTGGTGACTGTTTGCCTGTCAAAAGCAGGGGGTACAGAATGTCAGACAATGTAAGAACCCATATAAGGAATGAGGTCAACAAGATGCTTGATCTCGGGGTTATCGAGCCCTCTACTAGCCCATGGTCTAGCCCAGTTGTGCTTGTACGAAAGGCAGGATCCAAGGAGTTGAGATTCTGCATGGACTATAGAGCTCTAAATGCAGTCACAAAGACTGATGCCCATCCTTTGCCTAGGACAGATGAGCTGGTGGACAAACTTGGTGCAGCCAAGTACCTCAGCACATTTGACCTAATGTCAGGCTATTGGTAAATAGCCCTGACAGACCATGCCAAGGAGAAAACTGCATTCTCCACCCCAGCTGGCCTCTACCAATTCAAGGTAATGGCTTTTGGACTAAAGGATGCACCTGCTACATTTCAGAGGATGGTCAATCAAGTTCTGAATGGGATGGAAGACTTCTGCATGGCATACTTGGATGACATTGCAGTATTCAGCCCTACATCGAAAGAACATTTTGAACACCTAGGATATGTATTGCAGGCTCTGGAACATACCCATCTGACCATAAAGGCAAGCAAATGTCAAATTGGTCAGAGTACAGTGTCTAACTTGGACATGAGGTGAAATAAGGCCGGCCATTGCCTAGCAAAGTACAAGCTGTACACAACTGGGCCACCGCTACTACTCAAACCTAAGTGAGAGCCTTCTTAGGTCTCACTGGGTATTACAGGAACTTCATAGAGAACTATGGGACCATAGCTTCTCCCTTGAATGTCATCTCCTCTCCCAAATTTCCTAAAAAGGTCAAGTGGAACGAGGAGTGCAATGAAGCCTTTGAAGGTCTGAAGAAAGCCCTTTGTCAAGCTCCAGTCCTAAGAGCTCCTGACTACCACCAACCCTTCATTGTACAAACTGATGCTTCTAATGTAGGTATAGGTACAGTCCTTAGTCAACTGGATGGGAAAGGTAGGGAACACCCCATTTGTTTCATCAGCAGGCAGTTAAAGGATCCTGAGACAAGGTGGGCAACAGTAGAACGTGAATGTTTTGCTATTGTGTGGTCACAGAAGAGGTTTAGACAATACTTGTATGGATCTATCTTCATCATTCAGACTGACCACCAACTCTTGAGATGGCTGATGCAAATGAAAGGGGAAAACCCAAAACTACTCAGATGTTCAATCTGCCTACAAGGCTTTGATTTTTCCATTGAGTACAGAGCAGGAAGTCACCACCAAAATGCTGATGGTCTCTCTAGGATGTTTATAACCGACTAGAGGTATGAGAACCATCCAGCAGTGGATTAAATCCTCCTGTACCTTAGTCTGGGGGGAGCGAATGTTAGGGAGAATTCTCATCCAATGCCTAATTTCCCTTACCTAGTGAGTCCCTCAGCAGCTTTGCTGGATTTCTGGAGTTTACTTTTTTCCACTTGGTAAGAGTGTGAGCTTTCCCCCCACTCTTACCTGTGTTTTACCATGTGTATTTCCGCTGTTTTTGTGATCATGGACTCTGCAGCACACCACTTTAGTAGCCTCACTCTTTTGTGTGTTACACAGCACCTTCAGTGCAGTGACACAGGGTTGTCTTTGAGACTTCCCACCGACTCCATTTCTGGGGCTGACTACTGTCCCCCAGAAAAGGGTAAAGTTGCCATTAACTTTACATAGTCAAATAACCAAAGATCCAGTACACCCCATCTTACATGGAGTATTGGAAAGGGTTAATCCTTAGCCCTTTTTATCTGTACCTCCTAGGGCATTGTTTTGCTCTTTTAACATTTAGACTTGGCTGGTGGCAGTGATATCTATCCTACCTTTTCTACTGCGATTATACTATATAAACGTGGTATTGTTTTAGGCTTTTATATTAGCCTCGAACATAAACCCGCTTGACCAAATTTCTTTGGACTCCGGTCGGGTTTATACGCCATTTCTTTTTGTTGAAGTCCTTCTTGTGTTTTACTTTGCGTGACAAACCAGGTCTGCCTTCTTTGTTCACCATGTTTTGGCGGGCTTCTGCCAAGAAGCCTTCCACTAGGTGCCTGGGTGTCTAGGTGGGCTGAATGTGAGGGAGGGGTGTAGTCACCCCCTACACAGGGTATCCTAGGAAACCCAAGTCGCACTTTGCCATGATTGGCTGAGGTGGTTGTCCGGGCTGGACAACCTCCCAGCTGCGTGATTGACAGCCAGGCTGTGTGAATGGGGGATTTTCGCATAAAAGGCAGGACTCTTGGGCTGGAAGTCAGTCGCCACTGGAACTACAAGGAACCAAAGAGAAACGGAGAAGAAGATGGCTGCTGCAACTATCCTGTCCCGGTGAAGCCCTCCTGCAGTCCTGAGCTATCTACCCTTCGATGACCAGAGAAGATCCAGTCCGGAGTCTTCTTCCCTTGAGCCTGGTGGGGTCAACCAGCTCATCTTCCACAGCCAGAGGATTCTCTTCGTGGAGGAAATCGCTGCATACTGCTGTATTGGTCCGGATTGCCATCTGAAGTCCTCACCTTTTTAAGGAGCGCACCTTTTATTCACCGTCGCTGCTGCTGGCTTCATCCCTGTGTGGTGCAGACCCCTCCAGACGTCGTCCTTCTTGCCGAAGCTCCAGGAACCGTGGGTCTTCAGGAAACTACCAGGAACAACTGCCGTGGCTCCAGCTTCTTCCTTGAATAAGGTACTGTGATCTGCTTTGAGGAGCTAGGGTGAATCCCTGGCTTGCCCTGGTCTTCCCTCCTTCTTATAACTTTTGCTTCCTCTGTTGACAATATCCAAGTACTCCTGGCAACATTGAATCTTGAACTGTCTGACTGTGTGATCCTCGACAACAGGAACCCGGTTCCACATGACACTGGCTCCGGCCTATTGACTTTTGTATTTCTGTCAGTGAGTGTTCTCTGGTTCTGTCTGCCTTGACAAAAGTATTGCCTATGATTTTTGCTCCCAACTCTCTCTGGTTAACTCGGGTGCTAAGTGTGTTTTTGCCCCGGTAACCTTTCTTTCTGCGGAAACGCTCATCTTTTGTAAGACCGAACTGTCGTTACTGTCAAAAAGTGATCGCATATGTATTCCCGGTAACGTCTTTTGTTTCATAACACCGGTGCGTTAAAACATAGGGTACTTACCTTGAGTTATACTGTACCAAGTGAAGTGGTTGTTTGTAGTGTGTTTTACGTATGGTTTTGAATTAATAGAAGTGTTGTGTTTTACAGATGGTTTAAAAATAAATGTACTTATATTTTTTACTTGAAACCTTGAGTCAGTGTTTGCTTGAGTCACAGTAATTGTGGTCCCTTTGTGTAATCTCTGCTACTGCTCATATACTCTTGAGGTAAGCCTGGCTGCTCCGCTACTGCTACCACTTTAACATAGTAGTACAGGCTTGTACCAAAGGTGAACTTGTATTACCACTTGTAGTCTTAATTGTGTGTAGTGGTCCTTAAGGGCACTGCACAGGATTCTGCCTAACAGGCACTCCTACCCGCAATCGCTCACCTTGGTGGCCTGGTGCCTGAGTTCTGATCTTTAGCGCGTTTCAACCTCTCTGAGGATAACATCTGTATTATACAAGTGGCGCGAAAGCCCTCTACGAGAGCTAAATACACAAGCAAATGGCTCTACTTCTGTTACTGGTGTTTGGCCAAGAGCCTTGACCCCAGACAGGCGTCTATCAACACTGTTTTGTCTTTCATATCGGACCTGGCGGCCTCTGGTATACACGTTCTGTCTTGAAGGACTTACTTGTCCTCCATTGCGGTTTATCGGTCTACAGACAGCTGCTCTTCTTCGCTGGCTTACCCCGTCATCAAGAGACACTTTGCAGGTCTTGTACACCTTTTCCAGCCAGTTCGGACTCCTCATCCAAAATCGGACTTGAATGTGGTCCTCACTGCTTAATGCCATACTTTTTTTGAACCAATGGTCCCTCCTGATCGCAAATACCTTTCTTGGAAGGTTGCCTTTCTGTTTGCGGTCACATCGGTAAAACGAGTAAGTGAGCTCCAAGCTCTTTCTCTTGAACATCTGTTCCTCACTTTCCACAAGGATAAGGTTGTGCTTTGCACTCATCCTTCCTTTCTGCCAAAGGTTTTTACTGATTTTCATTTAAACCAGTCAATCTCTTTGCCGGTCTTCTTCCCGAACCTGGCCTCTGATGCCGAGAGAGTTCTACACAATTTGGATGTTAGGAGAGCTCTAAAGTTCTACCTTGATAGAACTAGTGATTTCAGAAGCTCCTCACAACTCTTCGTCACGTTTGGCAACCCGAAAGGGGAACCAGCCTCCAAAACTTCAATTTCCCGCTGGATTGCGTCATGTATTTCGGAAGCCTGCAGTGCACAAGGCTTTCAACCACCAAAGGGTTTCCATGCACATCTGGTCTGCAGCAAAGCGGCCGCTGTTGCTTTGCAAAAGTACGTCCCTTGGGAGTCAATCGCCAAAGCAGCTACGTGGGCCTCCCCATCAGCCCATGATGCCCAATTTGTTCAGGCAGTTCTCAAGAAATTATTCCAATGAGGGAATTTTCAATCCACCCCATAATACCTATGGTTAGTGCTTGGGGAATCTCCCACAAGTATGGAGGAAAGGGGGCAGGACGTAGGAGTATGACAGTTACTCACTGTAGTGACTACTTTACTCCTAGACCATAGTCCCCTTTCCTCCATACGCTCGCCCACCGTCCCCTCTAAAAAGTATGCTCTATTATTGCTAAATGGTCCTAGACCTGGCAATAGAAAAGGACTGAACGGCGATGCGCGGGGCGGAGCTCAGCAGGGCAGGCTGCAGTCACGTGCCATAGCCATGTAAAAATAAAAGGATTATTTGATGCTCTTAAAGTGCTCCAGTACCGTCACAATGGACGGAATGTCCCACAAATATGGAGGAAAGGGGACTATTGACTAGGAGTAAGGTAGTCACTACAGTAAATAAATTTGTCAGACCCTCCTGCGGTTCAAGTGTCGGCTTTACCACTCCTCGCTGACGGAACTGAGAAAGTCTCACCAAGACTGCATTCTCTACAGCCTCGTGGCGGCTTTCTGCCTTCCAGCAGTCTTCCCGCTGAACTTTCACTGGTCTCCTGTTTCACTGGTGAAAAGCTCCTTGCTCTCTCAGCACGGCCCATCTCTGTATCTCTCCTCCTGATCTTGGTCACGCTTCCCGCTCTGCAGCTCTACTCTCCTTTCTCCTATTCAAAATTGCCATCGGATTTAAATGTCCCGCTCAGCCGATTGCTAGCATAACAAATAGTCTGCACGTTGAACTTCATGTTCTTTGTATTCCACATTGACTCCTTCCTTGTCTCAGTACACGAGGCATTATGAGATTTGGAGTCCACAAAAGTTTCAAACCTTTTACTGTTACATGGTTTTACATTTATGTTTAAATTGGAGACAGATGATGTTATGTTGGTGCTAGGCACATATGAAGTGTGAAAGGCATTTTGTTTAGGAGGGGTTTTAAGGTTTCACAACTGGAGCGCTTTGAATAATGACAACATGCCATCAGAAACTCTGGAAGTATAGGGTCTTCTTCACATGAAAGGGAAAATGCTGCGTCTCTCTGCATGGTCATCACATCTCCCTGATATCCTTCTCCACCATTTGATTCTTACTTAAAATACTGCCCACGGTTCAGGATAAGGAAGCAGCTGCCTTCCCCTGGCCACATGGGAGAAGACTTTAGGATGGGGTTCAGTCATAACTCCATAGGATTCAGCAAACTTGCCTTTCATGTCCACATAAGCTTAAAACCAGTCCTTCTCACATAACCACAAGAGGGCCCTCTGGGGATGTCCATTTAATAAGAATGGCTTTTCTGGCAGCGAACAGCATTGTATGCATCAGTCTAACCAGATTAACATCATCATGCCAATCCTCCACCCGCGCCCGAATAGCATGGCCGTAGGCTCTAGCAGCAGCATCGCTCCAGGGATTCCACATGGAATCACCCAAAAAGACAGAGAATAAAAGACTGAATGGGAGATTTGACCAAATTTCGTCCGATAAAAATTCCGAACGGCCGAAAAGTTCGACCAAATTACCCATTCGGTGGCAGGGGCTGAGGGGCGGGGGTCACCTGCCCCCCCTGTGCACTATATTGTGTGGGGCGGTGTCCTGGGGGGAAAAAAAAGGTCCCTGCAGCACCGGTTCGCGATCACGGAAGTGAAAGGGGACAGGCGTTGCAGGGACACAGCGGGCCAGCGGCACACAAGTCATCGGCACACAGCGAAGTTTGCCGCAGCATTGTAAGTAGGGAGGTGGGGGTGTGGGTGAGGTTGGAAGCCTGTGCCTGCAATGTTCGGGCGAGAAAAGAACGAAAGTTTTCTGAAAAATAATTGTCGTGCTTTACTCCCTCGAACATTTCTGTCACAGGCTTCCAACCGATATCCTACACAGCTTCCCCCAAACAATGCCCTAGAATCTGTGGACAATTGAGCAGGACCAGAACATATGCCCCAACAGCTCTTGCTGTCTACACCACAACCCCTCCAACAATCAGTGAATGTCAGCAATTTCATTGCGGCCATCTAGACCGACGTGTAATATCTTTGAACGATTTTATTCTGAATTTCTCTATTTCCATACTGTAAGAAACCTCATTAATCGGTGAAAAGAATGTGTATACATCTCCACAATCCAGCTGGATTTCTAATTCTGCTGCCCACTATCACATTCCTCCCCACATTATTAGGGATGCTAAGCAGACAGATGGCTTTTAATTTAGGACACTCTAACCTGTCGACCTCCAGTTCCAATTTGCAATTTGGGGGGGCTGCAAGCAAACATGGTCTCAGTTGTCAGATTTCGGATCAGGGCGATCAATGCCCTATGTTCCAACCAATGCATTTGTTCCAGTCCTAGCACCACTCTGGCCTCTGCGAACAGTAGTGGAGCTGCCCCTTTGAACAGATCCATTATGTGTACCTGCCGCCAGGTTTCACATCGGGCCCATCGCTCCCTCACCCTTGGACACGTCAGAAGCAGCGCTCCGAGGGCCAGCCAAGGTGGCACTGATTTTGTCTACCCCAGTTTTCCTAAGCAGCTGAGACGAATATCGCAGTGAAGAGCCCACAATGGCATGTCAGGTAACATGGTGCAGGACGTGGGCCCACGGCAGAGCCACAACCACTTGTGGAGTGGGGGGTAGTAATATTGCCAAATCCATTTTATGCCAGCTGGCAAACTCATTAGAGATCAGCCATCTCTTGATCCAACACCTCTGTGCTGCTAAGAAGTAGGAGTGCCACCATGGAAGTGCTAGCCCCATCTTGCTTATTTATTTATTTATTATTATTATTTTTTTCATTTGTTACACGCCCAGACCCTGGGGTATCACGGCGTGGTTACAGACAGCTTGAGGCAACTTGGTAATACATTTGTACAGTTACCAGACATTATTACAGAAGGCAGAATATACAGTTGTCTCCACCTAATTACATAAGCAAGCAGGTGTACTTAATTTTAATATTGGTTGAATAGCCAGGTTTTTAACAGTTTTTTTAAAACCTTGGAGGGAAGTCTTTTTTTTGGTTGATAGGGAGGGAGTTCCAATAATTAGGTGCTAAGACCTTGAAGCTACTACCACCCGCTCTAGTATTTTTGTATCATGTGGTCATTAAGAGTAAGTTATCGTTAGATGTTAAAGTTCTGGTGTTTTCTTTTTTCTGAAGGGCGTTGCTGAGGTAGATCTAGGCTTTTTTAGCCAGACATTTGTGTGTGATGCAGAGAGATTTAAAGATAATTCTAGCTTTGATGGGGAGCCAGTGGGCTTCCTTCCTTATCTTGGAAAAATGCTCAAACTTTTTTATCCCAAGTGCTGCTCTTAAGGCCCTGTTTTGAATCAGTTTTAATTTGTTGAGGTTATTGTTAGATATTCCTAGCAGTAAGACATTGCAGTAATCTAACTTGTTTAGTACTAGGGCCGTGGATAAAGTGAGGCAATTAGTGGGAGTCAGAAATTGTCTACTGGAAGCTATGAGTTTAGACGTGTACGCTGAGGTGGAAGAGAGCGTACTAATATGTTTAGACATGGTGAGGTTGGAGTCGAGGTATACGCCTAATGTTTTTACTTGCCTGAGTATTGGAATAGAAGTGCCATCGATATTGATCGAGGAATAGTCAGGGTGGAGGGCCGCTAAATTGGACGGGAGGGCCCACGATGAGGATTTCCGCCTTCCCATCGTTGAGACAAAGACTATTTAACGCCATCCAGTTTTTTATAATGCATAGATTTTGTTAATAGTCCTGGTATCTTGGTCATAGTTTCCTGAGATGGGTATGAGAATCTGGGTGTCATCCGCAAAGTTAGTGTAGATGACACCCATGTCATCTAGTGCCGAGAATAGTAGTTTGGTGTAGGCATTATAAAGAGTGGGAGAGAGGCATGATCCTTGTGGCACTCCAATGGGGACTGGGATAGGATCGGCAGCTTCTTTACCTATGGCCACTCTAGAAGTGCGATCAGCAAGGAATGATTTGACCCACATAATGGCATCATTGTAGAAGTGGAAGTCTTTGGCTAATGTTTTACACAATTTGTCATGGTCCACGAGATCGAAGGTGGCAGATCAGTCTAACAGCATGTGGATGCAGAGTTTCCCTGAGTCTCTGATGGTATCCATTTGGATTTTTAGTTCCAGAAGGGCCGTTTCCGTGCTATGATTGGGTCTGAAGCCGGATTGTCTAGTTCCAAGTAAGTGGTTCTGTTCGAGATGGGCTTGTATTTGTGTGTAGGCTATTTTGTCTATAAGTTTGAGTAGGAAGGGGACCGTTGTTATTCGTCGGTAGTTAGTGGCTACAGTGTGGTCCAACAAGGGTTTTTTCAGAAGTGGGGTGACCCAGACTTCCTTAATGCTGGTTGGGACTGTATTTGTGTGGAAAGAGGAGTTGACAAAGTTGGTGATGGTGGGGGTGAGGGAGGGTGCGCAAGCTTTGACTAATTTGGCTGGGACGTCATCTCCTTTACAGTTGGATGCTTTTAATTTGGAAATGGTGTCCAGCACTAGTTCTCGTGAGACCGGTGAGAATTGGAATCGGGAGTTGGTATTGTCATTGGCTGGGTGAGGAGTGTCGGTGGTTAAGGTATTTTTTCCTGCTAGTATCATTCTTTTGTTGCTTATTTTATTTTGTAACACAGCAATTTTAGCAGCAAGGGCATCTTGAATAGTGGTGCACCAATCTTTGCTTCCATTATTTGGAGGCGCAGTGGGAATAGGATTTTCTAATTATCTAAGGATTAAGAACAATTCCTTGGAGTCTGATGCAGCATTACTGATGCGTGTGTTGTAGGAATTGGCTTTATGGGAGATAATGGCTGTTTTATGGCATGTGTTGGCATCCTTAAAAGCTTTGTCTGGGTCGGGCGAGGGGTGTTTGTTATGGGCGTGTTCCAGGGCACGTTTAGTTCTCCTTAGGGTGGCTAGTTCTTCATTAAACCAGATATGGGATTTTTTGTCACAACGTCGGGTTTTGGTTGTAATGGGTGCTACTTCGTTGATAGTGCAGGTTAGGCATTTAAGGTAATAGTCAGCGATAGTTCTAGGATCGTTGCTGATAACTGTGTTGGTTGCTAAAGTTTTATTTAAGGTATGAACAAAATTCTCTGCGGTGAGCTTTCTAGGATTTCTAGCTTCAAATGTTTCTTTTACTATTGTCTTTCGAGATTGGGGTTCGTCGCTCAGGAGAGTGAGGTTAATGCAGTGGTGGTGAGACCAGCTCAGCGGAGAAATGGAATCAATGGTTACTCTGGTATTAAGTGAGAGTTTCCAGTCGAGGGTTCTGCCCTTGATATGAGTAGGATAATTCACCAACTGGATGAAGTTAAGATCTTTGAGTGCTAAGTGTAGCACTGTGGCTTTGGGGTCTAGTTCATCGTTGAAGCCTAAATTTAAGTCTCCAAGTATTATACATTTCGTATTTGGTTTAATGAAGGGGGCAAGGAGGAGTGGGATGTCTATTTCCGGGTGACTATTGGTACTAGGAGTTCTATATATCACCAGAAAGTTAATTGTCGTTTTGTCATTTCAGGCTAGTTTAGCTAGCAGTATTTCATATCCTAGGAGGACCTCAATGGTAATAGTTCTGAATTTCAAATTATTCTTGGCTATGATGGCGACACCACCTCCTATGGAGTGGGTTCTATCTACTCTGAGGATAGAATAATCAGGTGGGATGGCCAAAGATAGTAGAGGTCCTGAAGCTTGGTGCAGCCAGGATTCTGTTACTTACCAGTAAGTCACGGTTCTGTTCAATAATGAGATCCTGGATTTCAATGGCATGTGCTCCAAGTGAGCGGACATTAATGAGGGCACATTTGATATTTGAAGGTGTCTTGGGTTTAACTACGATAGTGGTCTTAGGCATAGTGGGGTACGGTGTAGGAAGGGTAGGTATTGAAGACACACTAGTGACTTGTGCTCTTTCTTTTGGCAGGAGTCGTATTTTCTTGATTTGGTAGCTGAAGGTGTAGTGGTGTAGCTGCATTGGTTAGGTTTAGTGCGTGATCTTAGTCGATGAGCTCTATGGTCTCCAGTGATAGAATATGTTTTGGGGACTAAGGCGGCCTTAGGGGTTAGAGGATAGCCTGATAATAGCGGTGGGATATGAGTGTGTGTGAAGGCTTGCTCTGGAATCATAGTAGAAAGGCTAACTTTGAGGGTTTGTTCTGTGTTGGTTGGAAAGGGAGCGGTATGTGGGAGGAAGGGTGTAGGACAGGGTGTGGGGTAGTGTCTTGGACATGCCTGTTTGGACAGTACATTTTTGAAGACCTGGTAGTGGTTTCCTGTGCAGGGGATGCTGTCTAGAACTCAGCAAAAAGGGAACATGGCGAAGAGTATTCCGCCTAGCATAACTATGTTGAGTATAATGTTAGTTAATGGGAGTGGGAGAACGGGGCTTTGGTTAGCTGGCAAGAGTCTCTGCATGTATTATCAAAGGCACATCATGGCATAACATTAGAAAGCAGGTGCTACTAGGCAAAACACAGTGTATCACAACACGATGCAGATGCAACTAAGCAAGGGCAGTGTAGCACAACACAATGTAAGGGCAGGCTAGAAGCAAGATGTTATCAGGGGCACAACACAGCATAACATTAGAATGTAGGTGCTGCTTGGAGATATACAGCAACTCCGTTTTCAATCTAGCTCTCCTACGTCACCAGATGAATTTCCAAATGTGCCTATCGAGTTCCTGTCTCATCTTTGGGGGCATAGGGGTGGGAATCATTTGCACCAGATACACTGATTTAGGGTGGGTATTCATGTTTACAACATTAAACCTACCCTGCAGATATATTGGTGAAGTGTTCCACTTGAGCAGGCCAGATTGAATCCTCGATCAATGCAGGGTAGATATCATGGGCTAGAGTTACCACTAAGGGGCCTACTTGAATCTCAAAATATTTAAGGGGATACATTTGTAATCTAAACGGGGTCACACCTTCCCCCAGGATCCTAGGGAATGTCAATGAAAAGCGGCATTACTTCCGACTTGTCATAATTGACTTTATATCCTGCTATCAAGCCGAAGTCTTGCAAGGAGGACAGGATCCGGGGGAGGTTGATTCTCCAATTGGCCAGATATAAGAGGATGTCATCCTCATATAGAGATGTGATGTTCGATCCCCGCTCTCGAGATACCCCTCTACATGAGTCTCATTGGATCCTGGCCACTAGAGGTTCAATGCCCACGGCATATAGGAGCGGTGACAAGGGACAGCATTGTCGCCTGCCTGAAAGCAGACGGAAGGGAGCCAGAGGTATATCCATTGGTGACCACCGATGCCTTAGGATTGTGAAACAGGAGCCCCACCATATCCAGGAAGTATCCTTCAATGCCCAAAGTGTGCAATACTGCAAACATATAGTCCCAATTGACTTTATGGAACACCTTTTCAGCACCGAGGGATAGAACAATATTATCCTGGTCTACCTCTACAGCTACCGCATTCAGGAATCGTTGCACTTTATCGCAAGAATGCGGACCTCGGATAAAGCCTGTCTGGTCCGGTTGCACCAGCCTTTGAAGGATAAGATCTAGTCGTCGCTTTAAACATTTGTCGAGGATTTTTGTATCCGTATTGATAAGGGTCTTACTCCAACGTCCCGCCCCCTTTCCTCCATACTTATGGGGCATTCCTCCGTCCAGTGAGACGGGACCGGAGCACTTTGTAAAAAGCATCCAGAAATTTTGCAAACATTTTGTCCTTCCTCTCTTTCTTGCGCGGGGCCCTGCAGCGGCCATAACCCCGCCCATCTCGGCTCCGCATCGCCCATCAGTCCTTTTCTTTGGTGGTTTGGGACTGGATGCACTTGAATTCGCGGAAGATTTTCATCTTTTTTTTTCCTCTCTGGCTCTCGCTAGCTATCGTGTACTAGTCTGTCTATGTCGTTCAAACTGGACTTTCCAGATTGTTCATCGTGTCACCGACATTTCGCGAGGGCGGACCCCCCATCCTCTTTGTCTCGAGTGTTTGGGTCCGGATCACTGTTGGACTCCTGTTTTTACTGTGATTCCCTTTCGGTCTGGGCACTTCAACGTCGGTTGGAGCGTTGGGAGGAGGTGTTTCAGCTGACTCCTCCTTCGCATTTTCAAGCGTTTATCGAGGAAAAGAAGAAACGCCCGGTGAGTTCTTTACTTTTCAGAGCACCCCGGCCGGGAGACAACTTCCCGGGTTCTTCCTGAGCTGGGAGGAGCGTCAACGGGGATTGCCCCGAGGTGCCTTCTGGGCCTAATAATTGTACCAGAGTTTTCTCTGAGGGTCTCCGTAAGGGGCCTGTGGATACCGGAGTACACTCCGAGGACCCTCCTGTGGGGGCTGCTTGTAGACCCAGTTCTACTGATTCAAGGGGTACCGGAGCTTGTTTTGAGGACTTTATCGGCTTCCCTCAACAATAAAACCGGGGTACGCCCCGAGGTCTTAGTTGGGCTTGGTGTTACCGAACGGATGTTCGAGGCCCATGCTAGTAAGGCTGTTACCGGACCTGGGTCCGAGGTCCCCCGTACAGAGGCTAAGGTTACCAACATTTCTGAGAGGCCTGGCAAGGCCTTATCGGTGAAAGTCGTTTCTCACTGTTCCCGCTCTTGTGGCGATGCCAGAACTGTTGTGGGGGCAGAAAAGGAAAGTTCTTCCTTTACCGGCAGCGCCAAGGTCCTCCCTGGGAAGGCTAATTTGGCTATTGGTATGTCGCAGAAACATTCCAGGCCTCATAGTACTAGCTCAGCCGAGGTTCCTTATGTTAAGGCTAAAGTTAAGACCCCTGATCCATCGACGGGGACCCCTGCCTCACTTCCTCATGTGCCGTAGTTCCCCTCAGGTGATGACAAAATGGCGACCGTTCCCGCCACAACCACGGTGGCCATTTTGGTTGCTACCCCTACAGCTATGTCATCGGCTTCAGGTGTAGGGCTTGGTTCTGTGGGTGTACATAGAATTCCTTGTGCGCATCCTTTTCGTCCAGTTTACGACTGGAACGCTCGGATGCCCCTTCCGCACAATGTTTTGTTGCCTGCGGGGTCGGCACCTTTGATTTTTGTCGATACATCGGGAGATGGGCCTGCGTGGCAACCCTCCCCGTTGCGTCCCTGGAATTATCTTCCTCATGAGAGGCCTCCTCCGGTACCAAAACAGTCACAGGAGGACGGCTTCTTCGGCAAATTTCAGACGCTCATGCGTTCTGACCCCATGAGGGAATATTTCAAAGGGCTTTTTAAGGAAATATGTCCACACGCGCCTCCGGCTCCACCTGCTCCTTCGGTGGTTCCGCCGGCGCCGCCCTTGCCTATGGTGCCTTCCCCGACCCTTGTGCCATTGCCCCCATTGTCTCCTGTGGACAAGGCAGTTTCCAACACGGTTCAGCAGGATCCTGACCTGTCGGATGAGGCGCTGGGCGATCAGGACAACGAGGATCTGCCCCGCTCTATTAGAGCTTTTCATGACCGGGTACTGGACATGATGTGCTTCTTGGATGTTCCGGTGCCCGAGGCACCTGCTCCGCAGGAGGGCATGCTTTCTGGGGCGTTCACCCTGTCTCCTTTGGAGCGTACCAGCCTGTTCTTGCAGAAGGACGTTCTGGCCGAGGTCTGTAGGGTCTGGGAAAAGCCGCACTCTGGACTTTTCATCAATAAGAAAATTGACGCGCGATACAGGCTGCATTCTTCGGAAGAGGTGGCCCTGTCGTCTTGTCTGCCCCCCTCCTCCACAGTGGTGGCTGCGGCTACTTTACAGTCCAGACCTGCAGCATCCTCTTCGACAACTGCTCAGGTTCTGGGGAAGGAGGACAAGCTCCTCGACTCCCTTGGGAGGAAGATCCTTGCTAACTCGGCCTTGCAGCTCCGACTGGCCAATGGCGAACTTGTCTTATCGGGGGCGAATATGAGGATCTGGGAAGGTCTGTCGGAGTTTAAGGAGTTCATTCCGGTCGAGAAGCTGGAAGACTTTAAAGCAGGATTATCCAATGCCAAGATCTTGGCCCAGGATCTGCTGGAGGCTGCGGCTCACCACGTAGACACTTCGGCTCGGTGCCTTATGCTGGGGGTTGATACCTCCCGACAGGTGTTCTTGTCGGTCCTAGTTAAAACTCCCGTTAAGGCCGAGAGGCCGTTATCGCAGAGTCGGCCCTCTTCTGGTTTCACGGGCTTCCTAGACCAGAAATCTCATAAAGTGGATACCCCTTCGGGTAATAACCGCCGGAGGCAACAACGGACTTGCTTTTTCTCCCGCTCCTCAGGTGGCAATACCACTGAAAAGCCTACAAAATGAGGGTTCTCCGCGCTCGCTCGAGACCCCGGTGGGAGGACGCATTGCGACTCATTGGGAGGCATTGAAGACCATCACCGAAGACCGATGGGTCTGGTCAGTCGCTCGGGCGGGCTTCAGCTTACCTTTACCCCCTACCCCACCCTTCAACCCTCCTTTCCAACAGTCGGGGTCGTCCTCCCTAAAAGCCGAGGTTCAGAAACTGCTGGACCTCAGAGCTGTGGAACCCGTTGGGGAACGAGGGGAGGGCTTCTATTCCCAGCTGTTTACGGTGCCCAAACCCAACCAGGCTGGCCTGCGCACCATCCTAGACCTTTCCCAGTTCAATCTTTTCCTACCCCAAGAGAAATTCAAGAGGATCACGCCCGGCCAGATACGGTCCTCCTTGCAGATGGGCAATTGGCTCAGTGTGGTGGACCTACAGGATGCCTACATGCATATTCTGATCTGGAATCCACACAGGAGATTTCTCTGTTTCTCTGTGGGAGGGGAGCACTTCCAGTTTCGAGTGCTTTCTTTTGGCCTCAGCTCGGTACCGCGTGTCTTTACGAAGATGTTGTTGGTGATCGCGGCCTATCTTCGTCTGCAGGGTATCCATGTGTATCTATATTTGGACGACTGGCTCTCACGCAGCCCTTGCCCGTTGAAAGCAGCAGGAAATCTTCAGTCTCTCCTTCAGCTCCTGTTCCATCTTGTTCTGTCAGTGAACTGGCGGAAATCTTCCATGACGGTCTCGCAGGACTTGATTTTCCTGGGTTTTCGCTGGAACAAGATCGACTGCAGAGTGTACCTGACCGGGGACAGAATGGCGGATCTGTTGGCCACGTGTCACATGTTTGCGCTGTCAGAGATCATGTTGGCCTGGTGGTTCCAGAGGCTTCTGGGCCTCATGGCCTTGTGCGTATTTGCTCTTCCTCTTGCTCGTCTCAAGATGCTTCGGACTCAGACGGCTCTTCGGAGTTCTTGGCGTCAGGCTGTGGATCCGGACTCCAAGTTGATATTGATTCCGGCTTCCATGAGAGCGGACCTGGAGTGGTGGTCGTCTCTCAGCAACCTGTTGGTGGGTGCGGGTTTTCAGGACCCAGCCCCTATGGTAACGGTCACGACGGACTCCTCCCTTTTGGGGTGGGGTGCGACGTTGGATCTTCTTCAGGTCTCGGATCTTTGGTCGCCTCAGGACAAGCTCCTCCACATAAATCATCTGGAGCTTCTGGCGATCTTCCTAGCGCTCAAGGCGTTCAGACCGATCATTGCCAACAAAGTGGTCCGTATCCGCACGGACAATGTGGTGTTGCTGTATTACATCAACAAGCAAGGGGGAACGAAGTCTCCCCCCCCCGTCCCCGCCCCCCTCCTCCTCGTGGATTTGACCATCCAGAGTGGGCTGTTCTTCATGGTGTCTGGCTTCTTTGCATAACACATCCCGGGCCAGCTGAATGTCACGGCAGATGTCCTCAGTCGGCGGACGATGGTCAGCTACGAGTGGGAGTTGAAGGCGGAGATCCTCTCATGGATTTTCCTGCGTTGGGGCACTCCGGAAGTGGACCTCTATATGCCTCCAGAAACGGGCTGGGAGACTCCTCTCTGGGGGATGCTCTCGAGAGTCCATGGCACAACATGAGAGCTTATGCCTTCCCGCCTCTGATTCACCGGACGATTTGCAATTTGAAGAACTTGGTGAACTGTTCTCTTCTGCTCATAGCCCCGTGGTGGCCGGCCAGGTTCTGGTTCTCAGAACTTCAACACCTGTCGGTGTATCCGCCGATCAGGTTACCGGTGTGTTAGGCAGAATCCTTTGCAGTGCCCTTAGGGACCACTACACACAATTAGGACTAAAGGTGGCAGTACAAGTTTTACCTTTGCTACAAGCCTGTACTACTAAGTTATAGTGGTAGCAGTAGCGGAGCAGCCAGGCTTATCTCAAGAGTATATGAGCAGTAGCAGAGATTACACAAAGGGCCCAGAATTACTGTGTCTCAAGCAAACACTGACTCAAGGTTTCAGGTAAAAAATATAAGTACATTTATTTTTAACCCAATTGTTATCGACACGACACTTCTATTCAAAAACCACACATTAAATATACTACAACTAACCAATTCACTTTGTACAGTATTGTTTGAGGTAAGTACCCTGTGTTTGAATGGACCGGTGTTCTGAAACAGAACACTTTACCGTGAATACAATTGCGATCGCTTTTTGACAGTTCGGCCTACTAGATAAACGCATGTCCGTGGCAAGAAATGCTACCGGGGTAAAAACACACTTAGCACCGGAAATACCCAGAGAGAGTTGGGGGCAAAAATCACAGGCAATATGTTGGTTAGGCTGACAGAATCGAAGAAGACAGGAATTCAAGAGTCAAGGGGCCGGAGCCAAAGTCAAATAACACCGGGTGCCTGTTGTCGAGGATCACAAAGTCGGACAGTTCGAGATTCAACGTTGCCAAGAGTTCTTTGATATTGTCAATGTTCGCAAGCAAAAGTTATAAGAAGGAGGGAAAAGTAAGGAAAAGCCTTAAAATAGAGAAATAGGATTGCACGCAAAATTCCTCAAACAGGACACAGTACCTTTCTCAAGGAACGAAGCTGGTGCCACTGCAGTTGTTCCTGTTGGTTTCCCGCAAACCCATGCTTTCCTGCAGTTTCAGCACGAAGGACGATGAGGGGGTCCGCAACACACAGGGATGAGGCCGGCAGCAGCGACAATGAATAAAAGGTATGCTCCTTAAAAAACAGGAGAGGTTCTTCAGGTGGCTATCCAGACCACCACAGCAATGTGCAGCGATTTTGACCATGAAAGCGACCTCTGGCTGAAGAAGGTGAGCTGGTTATCCCCACCAGGCTCAAGGGAAGAGGACTACGGACTGGATCTCCTGTTAGTCGTTGAAGGGTAGATAGCTCAGGACTGCAGTATGGCTTCACCGGTACGGGGTAGTTGCAGTAGTTGACCTCTCCTCCACTTCTCGTCGGTTCCTTGTAGTTCCAATGGCTACTCTCTGACTTCCAGCCCAAGAGACCTGCCTTTTATGCGCAAAACCCCCATTCACACAGCCAATCACCCAGCAGGGGGGTTGTCCAGCCCAGACAACCACCTTGCCCAATCATGGTAAAGTGTGACTTGGGTTTCCTAGGATACCCTGTGCAGGGGGTGACTACACCCCTCCCTCGCATTCAGCCCACCTAGACACCCAGGTGTCTGGAGGAGGTCTTCTTGGCAGAAGCCCGCCAAAAGACAGTGAACAAAGAAGGCAAACTTGGTTTGCCGCGCAAAGTAAAACACAAGAAGGGTTTTAACAAAAAGAAATGGTGAATAAACCGTACCGGAGCCAAGAGAAAAAGCATTTGGTCAAGCGGGTTTAAGTTCGAAGCTAATACAATAGCCTACAATATTACCACAGTTATATAAGATAACCGCTGTAGAAAGTTAGGGTAGATACCACTGCCACCAGCCATGTCTAAATGTTAAAAAGAGCAAAACCATGCTCTGTGAGGTACAGATAAAGAGTTAACCCTTCCAGCACTCCATGTAAGATGGTGTGTACTGGATCTGTGGTTAAATTTGACTAAGTAAAGTTAATGGTAACTTTACCCTTTTCTGCGGGACGGTAGTCGCCTCAGAAATGGAGTCGGGGGAGTCTGAACGACAACCCTATGCCACTGCACAGAAGGTGCTGGGTGACACCCACAAAGAAGGGGGCTACTGAAGTGGTGTACTGCAGAGCCCACAATCCCAAAAAAACAGGTCGAGTGGGGAAAAACTCACACTCTTACCAAGTGGAAAGAAACAGCTCCAGGGATCCAGCAAAGCTGCTGAGGGACTCGCTAGGTAAGGAAAATTAGCCATGAAATGAAAATTCTCCCTAACATGGTGACCCCTGATCTTCTTCACTAGGGGGAACAGCAGCTGTGGCACCCCTCCCCACAATCGCTCAGCTTGGTGGCATGGTGCCTGAGTTCAAGTCTTTAGAACATCTTAATTTCTCTGCGGATAACATGCGTATTATCCAGGCAGCCAGAAAACTTTCGACTAGGGCCCAGTAGAGAAGCAAATGGCTCAGGTTCTGTCATTGGTGTTTAAGTAAGCAGTTGGACACAAGGGGGGGCTACAATTGACACGGTACTGTCCTTTGTATCCTTCTTAGCAGAGTCGGGTGTCCACGTTCTGTCATGCAGAACTTATCTTTCAGCGGTTTCCGCTTACCTTTCTACAGACCAATGCTCTTACTCTCTGTGTAACCAAGTGGTTAAGAGGCACTTTGCAGGCTTGACGCGCATTTATCCTCCGATTCGTAGTCCGCACCCAACGTGGGATCTGAATGTGGTCTTGACTGCGCTGTGCCATAAACCTTTCGAACCAATGGCCACGGTGGACCTCAAGCACCTGTCATGGAAGGTGTCCTTTTTGGTTGTCGTTACTTCAGCAAGGCGGGTGAGTGAGCTCCAGGCTTTGTCGGTGGAGCATCCCTTCTTGGTGTTTCACAAGGATAAGGTGGTCCTATGGACAAATCCTGCCGAAGGTGGTATCTGAGTTTCATTCGAACCAGTCGATCTCCCTGCCGTTTTTTTTCTCCAAACCCTGCCACAGAGGCAGAAAGGGTTCTGCATTGTCTCGATGTCAGAAGGGCTCTTAAGCTCTATCTAGACAGAACATACGAGCTTAGGAGTTCTTCTGAACTGTTTGCGACCTTTGGTAACCTGCAAGGTAAGCAGGCATCTAAGGCGACTATTTCTCGGTGGATCGCCGCCTGCATTACAGAGTCTTACACCGTCCAAGGGCTGAAGCCTCCTAAAGGTATTCATGCACACCTGTTGCGGGGCAAGGCAGCCGCAGTTGCCTTTCAGAAATATGTCCCCTGGGAGACCATCGCGAAGGCGGCTACTTGGGCCTCCCCATCTGCTTTTTGTAAGCATTATTGTCTAGACATGAGCTCAAGAGCTGATGCTCAGTTTGGTCAGGCTTTGCTGAAGAACCTTTTTCAGTAAGGGTTTTTTTCAATCCACCCATAGTTCCTGTAAGGAGTGCTTGGGAATCTCCCATAAGTATGGAGGAAAGGGGACGGGACGTAAGAGTATAACCAGATTACTCACCGTAGTGACCACCTTACTCCTAGTCCATAGTCTCCTTTCCTCCATACGCTCACCCGCCGTCCCCTCTAATAAGGTTCCTCTGTTATTGCTAAGAGGTCTTGGACCTGACGATAGAAAAGGACTGATGGGCGATGCACGGGGCGGAGCCGAGATGGGCGGGGTTACAGCCGCGTTCCGGGCCCCGCGCAAGAAACCGAGGAAGGACAACATTTGTGCAAAATGTTTGGATGCTTTTTACAAAGTGCTCCGGTCCCGTCCCACAGGACGGAGGAATGTCCCATAAGTATGGAAATGGGACTATGGACTAGGAATAAGGTGGTCACTACAGTGAGTAACCTGGTTAACATGCACTACATTCGGTGGGATCCTTTACAGATTAGGGGAAACTAAATAATTAGCCTCCAGCAGTGATTCGGGTACGGACCACACATTCCTCGCTTCATTAAAGAGGGTTGCAAGCCTCTGATCCATTTTATCTACCAACACCTTATATAGATCGATTGGAAGAACATTGGGCTCGTGGCCTTTCTCCTGTCAATCGCGCCACAGCACCCACAACCTCACCCTCCTCGATCGGGGCATTCAGCAGGCACAGATCTTCCATGGATACAGTCGCTAGAGTAATCCCATCCAGAAAATCCGGAATTAATCTGGCTTTGGGAGCGGATGATTCGGCATTAAGCGGTCAATTGTATTCAACAAAGCGATCATTTATTGCTTTAGTGTCCGAAAGGCCCAGACTTCACAGCATCAATGAACTGCACTTGTTGCCGCCCCTTCAAGAGGACAGCCAACGGTCGCAGAGGGTGATTTTTATTCTCAAAAAAGGATTAACATTCGGAGAAAAAAATCTCCGCTCTGTGTGGTGCAACTCTTTAGGTCCCTCCAACATTGTTTAATTTTACCCAGTAGACCCTGACCTTGTGAAGCCTTATGTGCTTGTTCCATGCCCAGTATGTCCACCTGAAGCTGTTGTTCGTGCTGGCTCCACCCCTTCAATTTAAAGGCCCATTTAGTGGTACATTGCTCCCTCAGTGAGGCTTTGACTGCATCTCAACATCTCACAGCACTAAAGCCCTCTGTTAGGTTTTCGTCCCAGAAGAAATCTGTCTAGCCCCAGGTGCTCCACAAAGTCGGAATATTGCTGGGACGTGGGTTTCAGTCTCCAGGGCGGGGTTTGAAGCTGCGCTATTGGGAGCGATGGCTGCAGAAATGCTGGGCCATGATCTGATATAGTTATGGGTTGTATCTCAAACAAACTACCATGGACAGCATTGGTGAAACGAGGAGCCAGTAATCAAGACGAGCATTGCTTGCATGATAATTGGAAGAGAAGTAGAAATCTCTTTCCTGCGAATGCAACTCCCTCCACACATCTCGCAATCGAAGCTTCTCCATCAAGAGCACAAGAGTCCTTGTTTTTCTAGAAAGTGCAGCATGGGTGGGGGAAGGAGACTGTTTGTCCATAGCAGGCGATAAAGCTACGTTGACTCCCCTGCGCACACCGCACCCCCCACCCAACAAACCTAAGTTGGCCCATGTAGGGAGCGCTCTGTGTGAGGACATGTGAGAAAAAGCTAGCATGGTCATCGATCGGACCATAAACATTCAGGAGGGTGAGACATTGTTGAAAAAGCATCCCCTTCACGAGGACAAATTCGGATTGGACGAAGTACTCAACGGGGCAAAAGACAGGTGTTTGTGAATAAGGAGAGATACCCCTCTCTTCTGAATAAATGGATCATGAAAGGCCTGCCGAACCCACCCTCTGAGCTAGCTTTTTCAATTCCCTCCATTCAGATGGGTTTCCTGGAGGAAGACAATATCCCCTGCCCTCATCCTGCATTAGGTTCAGCATTCAACGTCGCTTAATTGGGTCTCCCAAGCCCTGAATGTTCAAGGTAATAACCCTAATCAGTCATGTCTGCAAGCTAGCCAAACACCAGCACACCCCCTTAGCATCGGTCTGCCAAGAGAAACACATGTAGCCCTGCAATATCCAGTAATTTCCCCCCACAAATAAATGTTCAGCCCGATTAATGACCAAATCAACTTTATAATCCCCCTGGCATATCCATATTCTCTCCCATTGCTCAACCAAAGCAGCAAATAGCACCCCCCACCGACCCCCAGCCTGTCATCCACAACATAACAATAAAGAACAGGAATAACATTCAAACAATGAGTACCCAAGTCGGGAGCCCAATGAGAGATTAAACCAATGTGTAACAGGTAGGCGAAAATCCACATATCTCGCTCACGTTTCGCAAGTAACAATGACTAACAATTGGGTGGAAACAGTTACAACATTAGAGGGGCCAGATGAGCCACTTAGCTGTAATAGACATAGCGGTTTCTGCCCCGACTCTTAGGGAACAAAAGAAAGGATGAGATTTGTGAAGTCTCATAATCACTCCCTCCCTCCCCCAAGTTACCCCCAATTAGCTCTGTCTCATGATGGTCAACTGTTCTTCGCCCATCCCCCCCAGTTGTTTTCTTTATTGAAATCTCGATGAACATATTATGAAACATTGCCATGCATCAGGAGCATTAACGAGGAATCATCAAAATTTCATTTTTACAATTTCTCAATTGAACTCCCCACCCACCCCAAAATCCCAACAGAACAGGAAGAGAGACGGAAGAGAAGTAAGAAAAAGCTTTTTTCTCCATTGATTCAGACCCGAGTCGGGATCTTTACACACTGCATCTGAGTGGAGCCGCAGCGCGTGCCTGTGCGCGTCCCTAGCAACAGTATCCGGGGCACGCACGCGCGGCACGGCGACTTGTAAGAGCTTAGGAGTGTGGCCGCCACATATAACCTCGTCATGGACCAATAAGACCATATGACAGTGCACGATTCAATACTGTCACTGTACAATACTAAACGGAGACATGATTATTCAGCAAAACGAGGACTACACAGGAGATACAGCGTCCCACACCAAGATGGCGTCCCGCACAGAGACAGGCATGCGCGCCGTCCCTATGGCAACCTATTTTGCTTGGGAGAGCCGTGCAGCGGGTCCTTGTGACGGGCTGCTACGTTTGGTACACCGAGGGCGATTCTTATGAAGTAAGTTGTGAATGAATAACTTTACTCATTGACAATCTGTGATCACGATTACAGCACCATGATATATAATAGTCGCGGTGACTCAGCAGCACTGCTTTTGGAGCGAATTGTTAACATATCTAACTATGAGTTACACAATCACACAGCCTCCTGGCTCGGTGTGTAGTAATTTATATTATCGCGGTATCTCAGCAGCACTGCTTTTGGAGCTAATTGTTAACATATCTAACTATGAGTTACACAATCACACAGCCTCCAGGCTCGGTGTGTAGTAATTTAGATTATCTCTTCTCTCCCAATGCCTCCAGTT
The DNA here is from genome assembly GCF_040938575.1 of Ambystoma mexicanum. Taxonomy (NCBI): domain Eukaryota; kingdom Metazoa; phylum Chordata; class Amphibia; order Caudata; family Ambystomatidae; genus Ambystoma; species Ambystoma mexicanum. Next base: position 491,882,869 of record NC_090938.1, on the reverse strand, counting down.
GTCCACATCTGTAGCCACAGCTTGACACTGCCTTTTGCACCCGGTGGGACACTTTGGGTTTTCTGACCGGGTGAGTTATCATGAATCATTTGAATAGTACCCTAGAGCATGATTCTGCGCCTAGTAGCAAACATTTGCAAACTGTATGCAATGTCACTTTAACCAACGCAGGTGATCATGAATCGTTTCTACTTACCTGGAAAAACAGGTCAGTGTATCTCTGTTCATGAGAGTAACCTGTCTAGTTCCCAAAACTTAATTAGTGATCTAATTAGTGTATCCTTATACTTTGTAGGAACTCAACCGAATTTTGCTGAAACTAAAACACATCCAGCCCTGAAGATGGATTACCAATAATCCGAAACGCGTTGGCACTGATTACTTAATAGGAGTGTCTTTAGGAATCTGAGCAGAGTGAATGTAACTGCTCAGAAGCAGGGAAACACAAATGTGGTGACCACCTTGTACATGAATTATTGCCATCAGCTTAGCTGAGACAAAGTGTATTTTACATTTGTTTGCCCTTTCTTTACTAAACATGGTTTGTTTGATCATTTTTTCAGCTTAATTGAAATTTCGTCCTTTGTTTATGAATCTTTAATTGCCTTGTATGTATTTACCTATGTTTTGAATTAATCTCCACACACTTCTTAGGTAATAGTGTGGTGCAAATTAAATTTGATGATGTGGTGATATGATGACAATTGGGTCTGTCTCATATCTGTCTGCCCTCAGCCAGGTATATTCTAGTCTGTAGACTTACAGGTTGACAGTGCCTCATGTATCTTGTTTGCTATCTAATCACTATATAAAGTTAATCGTATCACTTGGAATACTACTGAGATCAACCCTTGTACAACTAATACTCCCAGTTGGGAGCGTATGGTTACTGCAAGGTAGAACTACCAGTTGGGACTAGCTCCCGTCAGGAGTGCAGCATAGGGTTACCGGCTGGCAACGGTTGGTGTGTGTCTTGTGCTTTAAGAAAGAAAAAGGTCACACGAATATTAGCCATGTTCATGTCTTTCAGCATTGCAATCCCACACAGTCCCGACCCTCACGTGACAGCTAAGTCAGCAATACATTTTTCATAAGCTGTGGCCTAAAGATCGTGTGCTCTTTCTCTCAGGTAAACTCCAGGAAGGGTCCCAAATGCAGGAGAATTTCACCATTTGATCGAATAAGTGCGCAGAAAGTTTTTTTGTAGATGAGACCTCCCATATTTTCACCCACCAGTGCCGAGATTCAGGGGCTTTCCGAGGTCTTCCAGAAGCGGGCACGATTTGTTTTAGGTGCTGTCAACAAGTGTGAACTGAGGTCTACTCTAGGGCCTGACATTGGATATGTGCCATCATCAGGAACATCCCCCAGGAGCAGGATTAGCGGACACATGGGAAGCAAGCAGTCTGTGATATCTTTTATCCTTGTCCGGATTTCTTGCCAGTATGACTGTATAATTGGACAGTGTCACCACATGTGTGCGAGATCTCCAAGCTGGCTGCAGCCGTGCCAGCAGTGATCACAGTAATCTAAGTGAATGGCATGTCATCTTTGGGGGGGGTCATGTACCAACAAAAGCATAATTTAATGGCTCCCTCCCTGATTAAGGTGCTAAAAGAGCTCTTGTGAGCACGGTTCGGATCCTCTGCAATGAGTATCCTGTAATTTCCAGCCCTAGTTCCCTCTGCCAGCGCACCATATTTTGTAATTGTAATGGGTTATTTATAATACGCTTAATACGCAGAGGTTTCTAAGCTCAGACCCGGGTATCGAACCTGTGTTGCTCTGTTCATCTTGCTTCCAATACGAGCACATTGCCACTGAACTATCCTCCCGAGACTTTGGTAAAGGTATATGGTAACTTGTCCTCAGGGAAGCACATTCTAATAGGCGAGAACAGGTGGAAACCTTTCTTGATTCTTGACCTTCCACCACTTTAAGTTCTATTCCTCTGGGTGGCCGGCAAGCTGCTCGCTTGATTTCATTATTGGACACCCAGTGTCGAAGTTGGAAATAACGAAAGTGCTCAGTCTCAGAGGACTTAAACTTCTCTTTACACTCTGTAAAGGTGGGTGGCACCTCAGCTGCAAGGCCCCTTGCAATTCCCATTGTGCAAACCTCTTATCACCCATACCTGGGGAAAACTCTGTGTTGTGTAATACCAGAAAGAGGGTACCCAGCCCTGATTTAAACCCTCGCTGGGTGCAAGCTTTATCCCAATAATGCAAGGTGGCGCAAGTGGTCTCCAGGAGGCCCTGATGGGACCCTCTCATAGAATTAGAAAGAAATGGGGGCTGAACCAATGGAACCAGTGAGCCAGTTTGTTGCAGGGCCTTCCATTTCGGCAGAGGTCAACTGTTCTAATGATTGAAGGCAACAGCCTCTTCACATCAGTTGCTGGACTTCTGCCTCCCCCTTGCCAGTCGCAATGTGCCCTTAGGTCGTCTGCAGTTATTCTTTTGCCAGCGTGATCTCACTTCGGATGGGTTTCACGCCAAGACTCCCTCCTTAGCAGTTGAGGCCTGTGAATCCAGGACAGGGATAGAATCCTGGTCCAGCATATCATGAGGGCCCAAAAACAGCCAGGCCTCCATAGGAGAGTCAAACGAGTGCCATTTTGCATTAAGCTGAAAGCACCAAATAGCTGGGAATACCAAATAGTAGCAATGCAGCGATCCTTAAAGTGCCTGGAAGAAGATTGGATTGAACTCACTGCGCCGTTTGGACACCTCCACTGAGAAGTCATTGAAGAGTTGTATTCCGTATAGCTGGATGGAACCATGTTGTTGGTATGCCTTCAAGGATTATTTAGGCTGCAAGTTTAAGAAGCTCATAGTGATGGCCCGGAGGAAAGCATCCTTGGCCAGCTTTTGGATTGGTGCCCTCTGGGCCTGTTCAATAAGGAACTCTCTGGGATTCCCAAGGTGAAGCGCTGACTGCCATAAAGAATACTTAAACCCATCGAGATAGTCGCCTTCCACGCCCTCTGGCAATCTGACCAGCCGGACATTGTTGTGGTGTGACCGATTTCCTTGGTCATCCAGTTTTGCTCCCAAACATTGAATCGCCTTAATAGCTCCATCCAATTACAAGGCCATATTCCGTTGATAGTCTTCTGCAGCACTGAGCCGCTGTTCATTATCAGTGGTCTGCTTGGCCTGGGCATTGAGACAACTATTTATGTCCTTAAATTCCTTCACCACATCTTGAACATCTAGAATCGTCTCATATGAGCGCTTGTTCAGGGTCTTAATTTCAGCCAAGATTTCTTGGAATTGTGCCGTTGTATCCATGTTGTCCTTATCTGCCGAATCTTATACTGTTACAAGACTGCTTTCCGTCCTGCCGCCCTTTGGGACTGGTGGTGCAGCGCTGTTTTCATGGCGTGGATATATCTTGCCTGCCACAGATAATCTATAGGTATATCCTCACCAGTGGTACTCCACACAGTGCTAACTTCAGGGAGACTGCTGTTCGCTCTCTGGAGTACTACGCTAGCAGTGGGGCAGTTGTCTTAGCCACCATCCATTCAGGGCAGGGAAGGTCGGTCAGCCAGAACAGGGAGATAAACTGCCAGCGGGGCTGAGGACTCATAGCCACGGTGGGTGGGGGTGATGAAAGCTGCATGTTGGCATAGCGTGCGCACCCAGCAGCCCCATTAGAAACCCTAGCTCAGTTATTATCTGCCTAACCAGTGCCCCCCCACTGCTCGCCGAGATTAGCTCAATGCTGGCTGGGCTCCATAGGTGCTCATCGCACGGAGAGCAGTGAACACACCCAGAGAGTCTGCTCTCATTGCAGATACACACTGTGATCATCCCTGAGAGGTGGAGGAGATCCAGTTCCCCAAGCCAAATCCACATAACGTGATGCAGGCCACCTCTGATCCTGCCACGCTGTCCGCTGCAGTCACAGCAGCAGGGGCGGCAATGTGTTCCAAGGCAGGCCGCACTGCATAGTTGCATCAGGGCGAGTCACCCAGACCCCGCCTTTAAGCCACTACACAGTGTCGACAGGTCCTGGTGCCCCCCGCCTGCCATTACCTGTGTTCGCTGGGTGCAGCACCTGTCCTGAAGCAGTCTTCCCACAGCGTTCCACCCATTGCCGGTGCTAAGTGCCCTCACTCCAGTTGTACTGCACTCAACAGCTACATGTCGGCGCTGTTCTCCACGCTTTGCTGCCTACGGTAGCATCTCCAGAGGCTGTGCTGGGCCTCCGACAAAGCTCTGTAGTTTGTAGTGTTTTTGCGGGCAGCTTCAGGGCTGTTGGTTAGAGGAAAACATGCAGCATGCAATTGGAGGCACAATGCCCCCTGCTGCAGATGGCAAGTGGTCCGTGAGCCGGGCATAACGTTCACTTCACGACTCCATCGTCCCGGAGCTTCACAAGAAGGCTGCCATCTTGCTCAGGCTCTCAAATCCCCCCAACCCCCTCAGCACATAGCTCTTCTGACTGTTATTTGCTGGCTGCTTATGTAACAGGATATTTGGTTTACTAGATTTTGTACCCTCTGATTGGAGGTATGAACTAGTGCTATCTTTGTGTTGATAATGGCCCCAGCAATTGTTTTTGCTGGCTTGGGACAAGGCTCTTTTTTTTGTCGTTGATTTAAAAACCTTAGATTTTGTAATATATTGATAGCGTAGTGTAAGGAAGGCATGGTATCAACAGTAAGACGAACACAAGTGACCATAGTTCAAGGGTGTTTATTGAACTTCAAAAAGGGTTTGAAAAATGCCTATCTAATCTTAAATCTAAAGATGGGAGCAAACTACAACCATCAAATAATAACACAGTCCTAGTAGTGTCTTGTCAAAATAAGAGCCTATACTAATAAACCTATTGCCAATCCTTACCTCTTAATTCAAATAGTGTGAGATACAATGTTACTAAAAAGAAAGAAGTGTTCACAAAATGATATGTCGGGGTTTCAGGCCGTTGGCCTCCCTTCCTCAGGTTTTCAGCACGGGATAAGGCGGTGCACTCAAGCTTAGCACAGTCTCTAGCTTTTCCAGCACAAGGATCCATTTCAATCATTAGCATCTGGGCCTTCTGTACCCAAGTCTGTCTTTCAAAGTCTCTTCATTCAGAAGGCATGATTCGACAAACAAGTTATTTTCCTTTTTCAGATTATCATAAATACTCAATTTCTGTGTCGATTCGTCATTCACCTTGGACCCCCCTCAGCCGGGTTCAGATCCTTTCAACACAATGTTGGTACTTTATTTATGCATTTAATTTCTCATGAAGTATTCTTTCTCGGGTGACTCAAGGTTCACCCCAGATCCCCCTCAGTTGGGTTCAGATCTCGGATCGCCCTCGGTCAGGCTCCGATTCCTTTGAACACAATGTTCATAACTTGACACAAACTTGCTTTAACCAAAAGATTTTAGCTGATCTCCCTCCACCGGGCTCAGACCAACTTCTTACATAATTTCATCAACTATCAAAGACTTTCGAATGTGCACAGGGTTTTGCTTGACCCGTTGCAGGACCACTTCGATTTCACAATTCTTTGTCAGTCTTCACATTTCCCACCTTTCAGGTGGATACCTAACAGATACTTTCAAATGAGCACCCACGTGGTGCCGGACCCCTCTGCATACGATTATCGTAATTTGGCTTCAAAATTCAATCATCTACCTGCTGGATTAATTGTGTTCGCTTCACTTGCCAAATAAGCTTCATACACTGTTCTCTTCAGTTTTCACTATACAATAGTCACCGGAAGGATAACTCAGAAGCAACGCGCTTGCCTTGGAAGCAAGACGATGCAGAGCAACACAGGTTCGATCGCTGGGTCCGCGCTTGGAAACCTCTGGGTATTAAGCGTGTTATAAATAAACAATTATAGTGTTGCTGCTTGCAACTTTGACTTCAACACAGACCGGTCTGGTATCAGTCTCCCGAACTCACCAGCTGTGCTGACTTCACTGGCACTGCTTTGTTGTAGGAGCTAAGGACAGTACCACAGCGGCAAACGATTCTCCTCACCTGGACTATCGACCCAGTAGAACCCCAGGTACATCCAACACACAATGCAGGATTCTTCAGCCTCGATTCCTAGTCTTAGGTTTCCTATTCTCGAAGGTTCATAAAAGTAAGTCTTTTGTTGAAAAGGTGAAGGGCACTTCCCTCTCTGCAAACCTCTTTGGTTTCGCTGTCTTGCACCTTATATTAAACTACCATTTTGGAACTGCTGCTTTCTCGTGTGCTTTGCCTTGCTCAGGGTGTGCTTTTGTGCTCTGCCTTTTTTCCGTGTGGTGAAGCGTTATGTAAGTCATGTGTGTAATGGTCAGTAATTGCCTGATCCTGCCTGTCCATTGTATTGGGACATTTCGGGTATACGGCTCAGGTGTTAGTCCGTTTTCTCTCACAGTGAGATGTCTGTGAGAAAGTGTTAGTGTTGGAAAGGGGAGTGGGTGAGTTCCTAAGTAATCAACCTGGTAGGATGCGGTAAAGATGTTACAGGGAAGGGGAAACTGTGTTTCACCCTCCGGTGTCCCTCTTCCACTCCCCGAGGACCCCTCACCTTGTGATCCTCCCACACTGGTCCACCCCCAGGAACTGGATCCAAAAGCGATGGCCGTGTCCTGGCCACCTGGATGACAGATCCCTGGGGACTAGCAGGTGAGACACCTTCAGGTTTCGCAACATACTTCTGGATTTTCCTCTGTTATGAACCAGTCGTCCAGATGTAAGGGTACACTTGAATGCCTTCTCTGTGAAAGGTGTGCTGCAACCACCGTCGGCATTTTTATGGACACCCGCGGTGCTGAGTCAATTACAAGGTGGTAGTACTTTCAATTGGTAATGTACCGGATTTAGTTTGAATCCCAGCTCCTTTTGATGACCTGGGAACATCGAAGTTTCAAAAAGTATCTGCCATATCCAGAGTTGCCAGATCTTCTAGAGGAAGAACTTCTTGTAATGTTGTTCTGATATTTTTTTTGTTTTACAGATTTACTTGCTGGTCTTATATCCAACACTGGTCTTTTTGTCTTGTCTTTCTTTTGAACAAGGAAGTAGAGAGTATACCATTGTTTACTTGAGAATGACGAAATTGTTCTATTGCTTCCTTTTCGAGCTCTGACCGCATTCTTTTGTTCCTGGCGGTTCGGGGTACCGGGTAGATCGCACAGTCTAGAGATTAATTTGAGGCAATACCCCTGTGCCATAGTGGACAAGACCCACATTGGTGTATGATGATATATAACCTGGTAAGTGATGTGTACAAGGACGTAAATGCATCGTTGTTGAGGTGGCTCCCCTCTTCTGCACCTAAATTGTCTCTGGAATCTTGATGGAGTTGGATTCTGTGGACCCTGGTTTTAAAACCAGTTGCCTGAGGTTGTGGACTGAGATGTTGCCATGGGGTTTGCCTGTAATATGACCCAAAGATTGAATGGTCTTGTGTCCTTTCTTTATGCAGTTGAACATACGCCTGTGTCCTTCAGTGTTACAAAAGACGTCTGCATCTGAACGTCCATCAAAACCTCCTACACAAGAAACGGGTGTAAAACAACCTTTGAAATGCCCTCAATCTCACTACACTATACAATATAGAAGCTTTGCTTTCTAAACCAACACATGACCATGAATAAATTATATTTCCTCTTAAAGATACTCCAAGAACAGTCTCTTGGACAAATGTTTTGAGCAACTATGGACAAAGTCTCATCATCTGTGTGATTTATGGAAAAATATCCTATTAAACAAAAGTATATTGATTTAGAACAGGAAGAGTCTCTAAATTACAAGAGGAGGTCCATTCACCGCCCGAAGGTGCAGGGTTTACAGAATAGGTCATTCATTTAGATCAAGATAATACTGATCAGGGAACTTCACAATAATATTGTGGTGATGATTATCGTAGTAATGAGGAGGACACATTTCTGTTTCCCTCACCTCAATATGGATGACCAACCTGTAGCGGATTCTTCTGTTCATGACCAGGTTTTATATAATCTGCTTTAATAGATGAAATGCTGGAGAAAAAGCCTCTATTGGGCAATTCATTCCACTGCTTCAGTCACTATCCACTAGAAATCAGCCTTCTTTAGTAATGCCTTCTCTCACCAGAGCTGTAATCCCAGGGTGGAGAAAACCTATCGTCCTACGCTGTCTTACCCATTATACATATGAGGTCACCTTAAGCTAGATCCCCTTGTAGTTACTACCACCCACAATAGGTTGGGTATGCACTTAGCTTCTGCAGAAGCCCTTCCTGAAAAGGAAAGTAACACACCTTTTACCACAGGGAAACAAAGTGGCCACTTCAGCTGCGTACCAAGTGTGTATTGCTAACAATAGCACTCTTCTTTCCAGCTATAATGGGGCACTCTGGGACAATGTTCAGTCACATCTAGACTCCAAACCACTTTGTACTCCAATCTCCAAGACAGTAGCCGAGGGCAAGCAAGTGGCTAACGATATTATTAAAGGGAATTTAGATGCAGTTGACAATGCCAGTAGGGTTCAAGCAGAAGTCACATTTCTAAAGCGCCACACTTGGTTACGATAATCTAGCTTTAAGCTTGAAACTCAAACAAACGTACTAAATATTCCCATTTAGGCTAACATGTTGTTTGGAAAGGCGGTGGATGATTCCTTGGAAACCGCTAAAAAAAGAGCACAAGACTCTAAAGCAATTTCAAACAAACACAATGTTCAGTGGGGTGTTTTTAACCCAGACCAGTCTTTTTGTGGGCAGACATATCCACTCACAACACGGTCTGCCTTCAACCAAAGCTCATTAACCCCTTAGTCCTCCAATACTTCACATTGAACACCCTTTCAATCCACCCAGCAAAAGGGGCTTCAGTCGGGCCAGAGGTCACTCTAGAGCAACAGCTGCTAAAGGCTCAGCTGCCCAAAAACAGTGACAGTCCGATTCGGGATCCCTCTCATGTTTCCCCACTCGGGGGTTGCATCTCACAATTCACCCACACATGGGAGGGAATCACTTCAGACAAGTAGTTACTTTCCACCTCATTACCCTCCACCAAAGCAACAAAGAATGTTGCAAGAATGCCAGCAAATTCTACAAGACGAGATTCAAACTCTTCTACTAAAAGGAGCAATTGCTACGCTCACCTGGCTCCCACAGGGGTGTCGAGCGGAGCCCACGGTCCGCACCAACGTGATGCGTAGTGCAGAGATGACTGACTGGACTAGCCCACCTAGTTTCGTCTGCTTGACCCGTAGAAGTAGTCTCCTAAAGACGGGGAAAGGGAATTAGCCACCCGTGGATTTGAGTATTAACACCTCACTGCGTCCCCACTTATCACGTCTGACATTCCCTTTCACAAAGCTCACCTTATAGTTTTGTATGATGAGCTCTCCATCCTGCGAAGAATGCAGGGGCACGTTGATGGCCAGTTACTTCACTGGCTTGAGGATATTGGAAGAGTTCTGGACAAATCTTGGCTCCAAACCTCCGGGCGAAAGGCCGTAAGTATATAGTTCTGAGTTCAAAATGTCCGATTAATCACTCTTGTCCAATTCCTTGTTTCTTTTACAGCTTAGACCCAAAAGATGATCGTCTTGTGGCAGCTGAAAGCGTTCAGGTAAGAGTCTGTGTTTTGTAACACTGTCCGGTAAATGATGCCAAGGTTTAACCCGCTGCTTTCTCTTTTCTTGCAGGTGCAGCGTAGGAAGATTTGGCGTGCTGGGGGATAATACCTCCTGCGGGATAATCAGGTAAGCATATGGTGGCAAGAGATTGTCCTTGTTTGTTCCCTTGGCTCACCTTGTTGTTTTCTTGTCCCCCTTAGGCGCTGGAATGCGGCAACCAGGTGATGGAGACAGCACCGGATCGTAGAGATGCTGCGAGGAACGGTGAGTATGGTGCGGCGCTGCTGCTGGCGATGCGACACGTTTAAAATGAAGTCTGTTTCTGGTTCGAAGATGCGCTTAATCCGAAATCAGGTAAGAAATCCAGTAAAGTTCTTGTTCTAACCTTTCTTCTTCTTTCCCTTCTTTCTAGGCGCTCTGGCGCCCGAGGCGGGCGTGGCAAGATGCTGGATGCTGACTGCAGACACGGTGAGCGTTACGCTGCTGGATGCAGAATAACGCGAAGCATGTGCTGCTCTTCGGGCGTGGTTTAAATAGCCTTCAAAGTAGTCCCAGGTAAGTATTCCTCCACAGCAAAACCCGAGTAACAAAATAGTCCCTAAGATAAAATAGTCCCTTCAAGCCTCACATGGGCTTGGATCCCTTGCAGCATGGTCTGCATCAGGTAAGTTTAACATATGAGCCTGGCGCCTATGGCGGCAGGACTGATGTCCCATATGAGCCTGGCGCCATAGGCGCCAGGACTATACCCAGATAGCCCCTAACAGGGGTTGCAGGGTTTGCTCCAGGTAACATGATGCCTGCTTCCGGGGTTGAAGGACTTGGTCTGGATGCCCGGAGGTAGGCATCATGACAGCAATAGAACTGGTCCTTCCTCACGAGGTAAACAAGGATATTTATTCAACCTACTTCCTTGTGTCCAATAAAGATGCAACTATGCGCCCTCTGTTAGTATTATGTCCAGCAAACTCATATATTAAACCACGAACCTTTTGAATGTCAACATTGGACATGAAAGATGCATACTTTCATATTTCAATGTTGCCAGCGCACAGTAAATATCTCGGGTTTAAAGTCTGAATGACTCATTACCATTTCAAGGTGCTTCCCTTCAGCATATCCTCAGCGCCAAGTGTATTCGCCGAAGTCCTGACAGTAGCGGCAGCCCACCTGCACAGACAATCCATTCAAGTGTACCCTTATCTCGACGACTAGCTAATTGCAGGTGAGACACCACAAGAGTGTCAGCAGAACACCCAAGGGACAATTGACCTACTCGACTTATATCAGCGAGAGAAAAAAATCAAGTCTTGTTCCAAATCAAACAAAAATAGTTTCTTGGCACCCAAATTAGAACAAAAGGCACCTTAGTCTAACCCTCCAACGAGAGAGTACAGAATATGCTATTCCAAGTTCCACATGTGGCTGGTCATCAGATAACCGCACAAAAGGCTATGTACCTTCTAGGGATGATGGATTCTTGTATTTACCTAGTACCCCACACCCGGCTGCGCATGTGTCCTATGCAGGAGTGGCTAGCAAAACAATGGTCGAAAGAAAGCGGTCAGTGGGACGATCTAGTGGTCATTTTGCAAAACATGGTTCAACCTTCTGCAGCGCAAACCATTTACCACCCCAGCAGAACAGGCCACTCTTAGCACAGACCCATCACTGTCAGGGTGCGGAACACATCTCATATCTCACTGCTCTCGGCAAATTTTCACAATTACTAATAAAGGAGCACATAATAAGCCTTCTGGAATTGTTAGCAGTGTTCAAAGCTCTTCAAGCCTTTCAACATCTACTTCAGGATGAAAAAAGTCCTAGTCCTACCAGGCAGCATTACAGCTATTTTTTACATACACAAGCAACAAATTATCCAGGTCTGTCCAAACTAGCACAGAACATATGGAATTGGGGTTTAAAACGCAAAATGTTCCTACTGTCCCAACATGTTTCAAGAGAACCCAACTACCTCGCCGATGTGTTAAGCAGAGATTTACAGCTTCCATCAGAATACTATTGACAATTGCACAGAGATAGTCTGCAAGAAATATTCGCAAACTGGGGACAACCAGACATAGCTCTGTTTGCAACCCAGGACAATGTACAATATCCAAACTGTGCGTCAAGGTACAACCAAACATGGTCCACAGGGAGAACCCTCTGTGGATGAGCTGGTCAGGGAGATTTGCCCCCCACCCCCGCCCCCCTCTCCCCGCACCAATATTCAACAATGTCATCTACAAGATGCATTAGGAACAAGTCAAACTCATTCTAATAGCTCCAATGTGGGCACATCAACCATGGTTCTCACACCTGCTTGCAATGTCCATTTCCTCACCAGTGAAACCTTCAGACCCATATAACATGCTATCCTAACATTAGGAGGCAGCATATCATCCGTGCCCTCAAACACTGAACTTGGCAGCTTGTCTGCTGAAGTCATAGAGTTTGGTCATTAATACTTCCCACAAAGATGTATGGACATATTTAAAAAGGCACGCAAACCTAACACCAGGCATTGCTACTACAATCAATGGAAACAGTTTATCTGGTGCAAAGCTCGAGACATCAACCCAGTTAATTGTTCTCCTTCACACATTGTTCTCTGCTTACTTTACCTGTTAGATTCAGGTTTAATCTTTAATTCTCTTAGAATCCATTTAACAGCACTCTGCATACACCTGATCACCTCTCAAATTAAACTGTCTTGGTGGCAGGTGCCAATGTTAATTTGGAGGGGGTTAAAAGATTACACCCACCTATTTCTAACCCAGCAACTGGATGGAATTTAAATATTGTACTTAAAAAAAACCTCAAGGTTCCCCCATTTGAGCCAGTGCATAAAATCAGTCTTAAACACCTTATTTACAAAACTGCATTCCTCATTGCCATTACAACCATTGGAAGGGTCAGTAAACTACAAGCACATGCAGTTCAAGATACCTTTTATTGTCATTCATTAAGACAAAGTGGTGCTAAGAAAACACCCAAGTTTGTCTCCTAAATTTAATTCAAAGTTACATGTCAACCAGTCCATAGAACTTCCAGCTTTCTTCAAAACCCTACCAATTCGGCATAAAAATGCCTCAATAAATTAGATGATAGATGGGCTGCATTGTATTACCTTAACAAGACAAAGCCAATGAGAAAAACTGATCAATTGTTTGTGTCCGTAGCCACTGGCAAAGAAGGTAATCCTGCCTCTAAATCAGCCATCTCAAAATGGATAGTTAATGCATTCAAATTTGCTACTCCCTTTCAAACGACACCCTGCTTTTCATGCCCAATGCACACTTGTGTGGCACAGGGACCTACCTTTAGCTTTTATTGCAAATGTCCCTTTTGAAGAGGAGATTTGTTTGCAACCGTAAAGGTACCTTCACTGTGCACAAACAGGTTTTTGTGGCAAAATAGCAACACACAGTGTAGGATATCACCTGAGCTCTTCTCTTTTTTTCCTTTTTCATATTTGTTCTCAGAATTATATTTGGGGTGTTCTCCACTCATTTGCAACATGTTAAGGTACTGTGAGACTACAGCATAATTAAGATCATGAAGTTTGTACATAAAATGCGATTGGTACTAACTTGATGTTTTTTCTGTTTTCTGTCCATGCCACCAACTGTTTGTATTGTTTATATTCTGTGCTGTAGGTCGCCCAGAAGACAAACCTCGTTTTGAAATGCATAGGCATGACCTTATGAGAATGAACTCTGTGCTCCTCCATTAATAAATATCATTTTTTGTTTTTCCTTTTAAATGTCATTTTTTGTTGACTTTACACAGCACTCATACATTGAAATGGGATTATTAGCTCTTTATGAGCTTTGTTGGTTGAGGCTGAGGTTTCTGTGTAAGGTGTCCTCGGCAAAGTCCTTGTTGGTTGTACCTTTACCCTGGTGCTAAGGGTAGTATCTCCTCAGTACCCCCAGACTATGAAGTATCTTCATTGATGTAATTGTATTTGGGTTTGTAAATCCAGCGGTGCCCATCCCTCCCCACCATTTGTTCAAGTGTCCCTCTAGATGCCATTTGCAAGGCAGCTACTTGGAGTTCTGTACATACTTTCACACAACATTACTGTCTGGATGCACATTCCAAACAATATTCACAGGGAGGACACGCAGTGTTAAGACGTCTCTTTGCTGCTGTACTTTCAAACATCCCACCACCTTCTATAGGTACTGCTAGCTAGTCTATGCAAAGCATGTGATTCTAAGCAGATCCACAAGCCTCAGAAGGATTACATTACTTACTGTAATCGTATTTCTGATGCCTGTGTCTGTTTAGATTCAGATGCGCCCACCCTTCCTCCCTGCTTGGAGTTTAAGGTACATAGACATCTTACACATAATGTATGCACTTGGGCATACAATTCATGCTCACTCATATCAGAAACAAAATAATCTGATGTACCTACACGGGTGAAGGACCATGGGTATAACCGACATCATACTAGGGAAAGTATTACAGACTTGCGCAGTCGACAACCCTTTTCGAACTTTGAAAACAAGTCCTACAATACTCTGCACATACCACTAGATGGCAGCCTATGCAAAGCATATGAATCTAAGCAGATATAAGCATCAAAAATATGATTACTGTAAGTAATGTATGCTATATATATATATTTTTTTTTTGTATGGGTCTTCTGCAACTTTCTTTCGCATAGTGTACCATCTTGATGTGAGTATTACATGTTTTTTTTTTTTGTTTTTTGAAAAAAATGGGCATCGACCTGGGCGTATTTGTAAGACTATCCCTTGCCTACATGATCCTTCACACATCAAGGTCCTTAGATTTCTTTTTCTCCAGCATTAAGGATGGAACCGAAAAGCATAATATCTGTATGCACGAAGAACGGAATCCGTCGATGCCCATTGCACAAATCAACGGCATCGAGCACAACGGTGAGAGCGGCATCGTTTTCAAATGTCGAGTGTCGAAAGGCGCATCAGACCAAAAAGGCGATGCAGTAAGGAGAGTGGGGTTATAAGGTCTAGTTGCACTTTTCTAGATATATATTATTTAGATAATGCATTTCACTTCCATTGTTGTTTCACCTACACTCATTACATTTAGCTCGCCCTTTTCCTGGCCAACCAATGGAGAAAACTCCATTTACATTTTTCCCCAGGTGCAATTCCCTTAGAAGGACATGCACTAAGTGTACAATAACTGCCTTCAAAGGGATTGCGACAACTCTTGGTGCAAAGCTTGCAAGCTTTTTAAGCCGAAGACCCTGAAAGAGAGTCGTACAGAATGGTGTGTAGCCTATGCAATGTAGGCTGAACAAAAGTTGGGCGAATCTGCGGCCATAGAATAAGACTTCAAGGCAGAAGAAGCAGGATCAGCTTTGAGAGCGATGACACAGAGCATGATATAGAGCTAACGTCGTAAGTTCCTCGCATCCGACCCCCAGATCTGTAAGAACTCCGTCCTGTCATGCTGTGGAGATGACTGGCATCCATAAGGCTGTGCAAGACCACAAGCCCAAAAATTAAATGGACGAACATCGACCAAATCATTTGTCAAACACTTTGGTTTCTGAACTGAAGAGACACACTCCAGTTCTGTACCTAAACCTAGGCCACTGACGGCACATCAGAACACTGGATGAGTGCGTTGAAACCGAAACACTAGAACCAAATCTCAGTCGAGTAGGGATAAAAATACCTTGAAAGACGTCTCCGTGTTTAAAATACACAAATCAAGCTCAACACACACAGAAGGTAAGGGAACGTCAATTTCCAAGTCCATGAAAGGGAAAGGTACACTATCATCTGCCTTGCAGAAAAAGGGCAACATCTGCACATCAGGGTCAGAGTTAGAGGAGGAATATGATTTTCCTGATAGTACCTGTTAGGCAGAATCCCGTGCAGTGCCCTTAGGGACCACTACACACAATTAAGACTACAGGTGGTAATACAAGTTCACCTTTGGTACAAGCCTGTACTACTATGTTAAAGTGGTAGCAGTAGCGGAGCAGCTAGGCTTATCTCAAGAGTATATGAGCAGTAGCAGAGATTACACAAAGGGACCACAATTACTGTGACTCAAGCAAACACTGACTCAAGGTTTTAGGTAAAAAATATAAGTACATTTATTTTTAAACCATTTGTTATAAACACACTTCTATTAATTCAAAACCACACGTAAAATACACTAAAACCAACCAATTCACTTGGTACAGTATAACTCAAGGTAAGTACCCTATCTTTTAACGGACCGGTGTTGTGAAACAAAAGACGTTACCGGGAATTCATATGCGATCACTTTTTGACAATAATGACAGTTCGGTCTTAGTAAAGATACGCGTATCTGCGGCAAGAAATGTTACCGGGGCAAAAACACACTTAGCACATGAGTTAACCAGAGAGAGTTGGGGGCAAAAATCATAAGCAATACTTTTGTCAGGGCAGACAGAATCATAGAACACTAGTTGACAGAAATTCAAGAGTCAATAGGCCAGAGCCAGTGTCAAGTGGAACCGGGTTCCTGTTGTCGAGGATCACACAGTCGGACAGTTCAAGATTCAACGTTGCCAGGAGTACTTAGATATTGTCAACAGAGGAAACAAAAGTTATAAGAAGGAGGAAAGAAGATGAGGACAAGCCTTGGAGGAGGAGAAAAGGGATTCACCCTAGCCCTTTGAAGCAGAACACAGTACATTATTCAAGGAAGAAGCTGGTCCCACGGTGGCTGGAGCTTTGGCAAGAAGGCGGACGTCTGGCGGGGTCTGCACTACGCAGGGATGAGGCCAGCAGTAGCGACGGTGAATAAAAGGTGCGCTCCTTAAAAACAGGAGAGGCTCTTCGGATGGCTATCTGGACCACTACAGCAGGTTGCAGCGATTTCAACCAAGAAGAGGATCCTCTGACTATGGAAGATGAGCTGGTTGACCCCACCAGGCTCAAGGGAAGAAGACTCCGGACTGGATCTTCCCTGGTCGTCGAGGGGTAGATATCTCGGGACTGTAGCAGGGCATCACCGGGACAGGGTAGTTGCAGCAGCTTTCTTCTTCTCCGCTTCTCTTCGGTTCCTTGTAGTTCCAGAGGCGACTCTGACTTCTAGCCCAAGAGACCTGCCTTTTATGCGCAAAAACCCCCATTCACACAGCCTGGCTGTCAATCACGCAGCAGGGGGGTTGTCCAGCCGGGACAACCACCTCAGCCAATCATGGCAAAGTGTGACTTGGGTTTCCTAGGATACCCTGTGCAGGGGGTGACTACACCCCTTCCCCACATTCAGTCTACCTAAACAACCAGGCGCCAAGAGGAGGGCTTCTCTGCAGAAGCCCGCCAAAAGACGGTGAACAAAGAAGGCGAACCTAGTTTGTCACGCAAAGTAAAACACAAGAAGGACTTTAACAAAAATAAATGGCGAATAAACCCAACCAGAGCCAAAAGAAAGACGATTTGGTCAAGCAGGTTTATGTTCGAGGCTAATAAAATAGCCAAGAACAGTACCATGTTTATCTAATATAATCTTGGATAGAAAAGGTAGGGTAGATACCACTGCCACCTGCCAAGTCTAAATGTTAAAAGAGCAAAACAATGCTCAGGGAGTTACAGACCGAAAAGGGGTACAGATTAGCCCTTTCCAGTACTCCATGTAAGATGGGGTGTACTGGGTCTGTGGTAAAAATGACTATGTAAAGTAAATGGCAACTTTACCTTTCTCTGGGGGACAGTAGTCGGCCCCAGCGAAATGGAGTCGGAGGGAAGTCTAAAAGACAACCCTGGGTTACTACACTAAAGGTGCTGTGTAACCCATACAAGAACAGGGGCACTTGGAGTGGTGTGCTCAGTGCCCAAGATCACACAATGAGTAACAACACATAGGCCAAAACACATGTAAGTGTGGAAAAAGGATGTACACTTTTACCAGGTGGAAAAAAATAAACTCCAGAAATCCAGCAAAGCTGCTAGGGGACTCATTAGGTGAGGGAAATTAGCCCTAGAAGGAGAATTCTCCCTAACAGCGGCCACTACTGGGAAACTGTCAACACAAGTAGACTCACTGATGGCAACCACTACAAGAAACAGAGCTGGGGCACCTTTATCAACTAGCGAATAAACCCCAGACAAAGCAAGAAATTCAATGATTTTGGGAGAAATATAGCAACTTTGGTAGCTCACAAAGTTATAATTACTAACACACCAGCCCTCATGGAAAGATTTAGCAGAGATCAATGGGATGAAATTGAACGTCTCACTGATCAAGTTGCTGAACCCACTGAATCAGTCCTGATTAAATACATGAGAGTAAAAACTCTACCAACACGATTATTAAAAGCACACTAGATACTGCAGAGACAGCGGGAGAAAAATGGGTTCCAGCATAATCAAAAGGCATGCCTGGTTTAGAGGTTCGGGTTTCAAACCTGAAACCCTTGCTAATTTATTAGACAAGCCAGTTCAGGATAACTGTTGTTTGCAGCGGCAGTAGTTGAGATATTTGGGAAGGTAATGAAGAAACAGGACACCTTAAAATGCTTTGGACAAATATCAGGAATATGTGAAAAACCTGAGGGTGTTTATTTGCCTAGAACCCGGCAATCCCTTACTCAGGTTGCCAGGGCACAGCCATCACCTTTGGATCCGGGCCCTGGGGGTGGACAAATGCAGGAGGATTACCTGGGTGAGGGGTCCTCGGGGAGTGGAGGAGGAACGCCTGATGGTGAGACATCGTATCCCCCTTTCCATATACCCCTGTCCCATACTATTTTATAGGATATTCCAACTTTCCATATCCCCCCACCCCTTTCCTACACAAACAGCCGAGGAAGAGGTTGTCTGATGCTGAAAGGAGTACCGCCCATGCAATACATTGGAAATGTCCCACTAAAATATCAGGCAGGGTCAGGCACTTGATCTTAATTTCGAACACTGGCCAATTATTAGCTCTCCCCACATGGTTAAAAGGTGGAACACTGAGACACACTCTGAGCAAGGCAATGCACAAGAAGGATCAGTTCCTCCAGGGCAATGGCGAAACAGGCGGAGCAGAACTACAGGCCGAGGGACGGAACAGAGGTACAGAGAAACCTTGGGCACCCCGGCGAGAAATAGTTGCTTCCGAAGGACCTTGAAGGTTGCACAAGGTAGCCCAGCTAGAGAGAAGAGACAAACCTCTTTTGTGTTATAAGGATACCAACCACGCTTCCGGGTGAATGGCAGAGTTGGGGAGGTGCAGTGGCAGTTGTGGTATCAGCCTTGACTTCAGGATCAAAGCCTCGAATGATGAAAATGAATTAACACAGCCAGTGAGTTGATATGCAAGTCCGGTCTGTGTTAAATTAAACTTGACGGTAACAGTGTCCGACGAATGAAGGTTGCACATGTGCCGATAAGACGCGACAGAAAGCAAAGTATTGTAAAGAACTGTAATTTTAAAGATACAAAGTAACAAGAGTGGCTTGCGAAAGAAGATTGCCCAGTCGAAAGTCTGTGTGAAATGTCTGATGCCATAGAAGTGGCGGGAAGAGAAAAACTGAGATGCAAAATTTGAACTGTTAGCTTTGATCCCGGCAGAGGGAATCTTGGATGTGAGAGTTATCTTTGAACTTTAAAAATAAGTACTGTGCTTGAAACTACATTTACCAAGAAGCCTTGGTGTAGGAAAGGAAAAGTGACGTTTGAGGAAAGAAGGTCATCGTGGTCATGCCGAGGTAAGCGCAAAAGCCTCAGTTTCAAAAGTCTTCGACAGAGGAAGGAAAGTGAAAAGAGGCTTGAGCCCTACGGAGGGAAGCCTATGAAGGTGTGATTGAAGCTTGGGAAAGGGAACTCCCACAAATTGTGATTGAAAGGTTTGAGCCCGGCGGAGGGAAACCTCTACTGAATTGTGGTAACCAGATGGAAACAAACTTTTGTTGAACTGTATTACAAGCTAAAAGGTGACCTGGGCTGCAGTGAGAGAATGCGGAGAGGTCCAGCAGATAAACTAGTGACTTTTTCGTGGAAGGCCAAGTGGGCCCTCGTCCACGAAAAAAACTGCATCCTTGTGTCCAACGCCAGAGTCTGTTGCAAGGTCCAAGTGTGCCACCTTACCCCGTGCTACAAAACGTGGGGAAGGGAGTTTACTCAGCCAAACTGGCATTTCTTTTGAACACATTTGCCTCTTTGCATTACACATTCCCTTTTAAACATTTATTGCATTAGAAAGAGGGCAGGCATTAGGTATATTAGTATACGCCATTTTATTTTGACTAAGGACTGACTAGGACTGTATTTTCGTTTTGTTTAATGGTCTAGAATACTCGCATCTTAGTTATGGGGCAAGACGGGAGTTTTCCAACCCCTTTTTGTGTTGGAAAACTAGTATTTGTGGAAAGCCTTTTAGAGGGCTGTCTTTTTTGTTTGCTGATACTCCTTAACCTACCTTGCTAAGTTCTCCTGCCTTTATAGAGTCGTCATCTAAGACCGAATTCCTATTTTGGTTCATCTAGCGTCACATTTTGGGGCATCACAAGTTTTACTTTTGGTTCCTGCATTTTTTGCTTTCTTGATCTCGTTTTGGTGGCTAGAGGGTCCAACCTCTGATTACGTCCCTTTATATCATACATAAAGTATATGGTATTGGGCTACCACCAAGGCTTTAAGTACAGGTGTGCCCCTCAGGCTCCC
Source organism: Ambystoma mexicanum (assembly GCF_040938575.1). Lineage (NCBI taxonomy): Eukaryota > Metazoa > Chordata > Amphibia > Caudata > Ambystomatidae > Ambystoma > Ambystoma mexicanum. The sequence goes on along the minus strand of NC_090938.1, from coordinate 491,862,659 downwards.
ATAGTTGCCTTCTGTGATTTTTATCACCCTAAAAAGGTTTTAGGGAGGAGGTTAAGGACAGCTAAACTTTAGTTTGGCCTTCAGCAAGGGTGCAAGCTATGTACCATTTTGGTAGCCATTGGGGTCAATATTCTTTTAAAATCCCGATCACTGCCATTGTGTGTTTTGGGGCTTCCTTCGTTCAGGTTGACCACAAAGTCAGCCCAAAAAGGCAGCTCTGACCATGTGAGCTTCCTGTGAGCACACCGGTGCATCACCCATATTGGTCCCAACTGGTTCAGGCCATTTTTTCACCTCCTGCAGGGCTAGCCAAGGCCAACCGGCATTCCCACCGACCAAAGGGCATGGCCGGTCATCTGAACCCGTGCCCCAAGCCTTTTCTAATGATTGGTCAGCTGGCCTATGGTTATTTAGGCTTTGTCCTGCCCCCGCTTCCTTCTCGCCTTCTTGTTCCTGCTACTTGCAGGTGCAGGGTCACTGACGCACTTAAGGAGTTTTCTTGCATACTGCCGTTTTTACAATTTTTAAAGCCCTCACTTGGCAACAACCTTTATGTCCTGTGGCTTGGGCACAACCCGCCTTGTGTCTACCACTAGAGGTTGAGTCTGGGCCTCCCGAAGACCTCGGGTGACTCTATACCTCTGCCGTGTCGTGCCCTCCACCCTGGAAACGCCTTCTGGGTAGCTAACTGCGGTCTGCTGCCAGTATCGTTCACCCGGCCGTGGATCGCCACTGGAGGCCAGAGGGATGCAGAGCCTCAATCACTCCACCAGATCATCAGCCTGGGATGTCAAGAGTGTGCCTCCAACCATTGTCCCCATACTATACCATTTGCTGCTGTGCTGCCCATCTTTTATTTGTTGAGATACTGGGAGATATGTTTTCTGGTTCCTACATCTTCCTAGAGGCCTGACCGGAATCTCTGATGTAGGCTTCAAGACCAAGGCCAAGGGAAGAGCCTTTGTTCCTTTTCTGCTAAGCAGGGATTGTCATTCACCTAGGGTTAAAGTCCCTGGCAACCAAATCCTGAAAACCACAATTGTGAAAGAGTTCACTCACCGAGTTGTGTTTGGTTTCTCCCAGAGTTGACCTGAAACATCCGTCACAAGTAACTACCTTGGGTCCTGATTTAAGCGATTATTCAAGATAATCACACTGAGGTGACCCTCTGGCCCGGGACAGAGGTACTCCAGAGGGGAGTCGTCACCACATTCCCATAGAATACTATTTGGGGTCCTCCTGTTATGCTACTTCTGTAACTGGGGCTTTGGGCCTATCTTCCTACTGCTTGTACACTTCCTTGGGCTCTCTTCAGGCCCTCCCCAGGGCTGCAAGTCCCAGAATCCTGTGGGGGTCAGAGACTTCCCTTCACTAAAGCGGATGCCTCCAACTTTCTCCCATTCTTTCGGTTATGTCAGCTTTTGTATCACCCTCTGTTGAGGATGTTACAACCACTTACTCTAGGGGAAAGGCGAACACCTAACAAGAAAGGGAAGCCAAACCCTATTAGTGCTGGTAACGTGGTCGGAGCGACAAGCACCACTCTCAGAGTAGGTTGACAGAGGTACAATTAATCAACACACATCATCCAAGAACATTTACTACACTGAAAAAGTGAAATAAGTACTTGGGGATATTAATATACAAGATTATAAAGATAACAGCATATTATAAAAATAGTAAAGTCCATAAAAGGACTAACAACGGTGTGTGTATATGCTGGTCCCCCACCAAGGGTAAGCAACCAACATAAAATAACAGGTACCAGTTCTATTGCTTCTTTTTCAATGAGTGCCTTCATCTCTTCTTGCAGGACTTTTAGATGCTCTTGGTATATTGGTCTTGACTTGGTTTGGTGATTGTGTGGTCTTGATAATAGCTCGATGGAGTAACCTCACCTTTACTGTGCTAAAAACCCTCTTGTACGAGTTATCCCCTCCCATGTGTGGATGCAAGATGATATACCACGCTCTACTAGAGTAACATGCGTGCGGACCTGTACTAGACAGTCATTTTGTTGTTGTGTCTGCGCCCCTACCATGTGCCTGATCTCTGAGGGTTTGGCGCATGGGTGGAAATCTGCTCGTTCCCTGTTGTAAGCTGCATTGGTAACTAGAAGTACCCTGTTCAAAGTTTGAGTGTCCTGTTTGTCTATAGGGCTGGGCTCACAAGAACAGCCCGGCAGTGAAAGCCCCCCGGTGTTGGATAGGTTTCTGTGAGGGAGGCACGGTAGGAGCAGCCTAGAATAGCCCAAATTGAGCAGGTGAGGTGGTTTATTGGGATCTTAATACCCTTCCAGGTGGTGGCACCTTCCAACTCCAACATTTTTGGAACAATGCTATAAAACTGGCACATAGACCATAAAGTGGCTCGGAGACTATTCCAGCACAGAATGCCTGTCCCAGCCATCAATGGAGTTAGCAGGAGGCCTAGGGAGAACCAGAAAGGATATCCAGCCGCCATCCGAAAATGAGAACCAGAGTTGAGCCCAGGACACAAAATCCAGACATGGATGGATTTGGTCCCTAAACATACAGCAACTACTTAACCACAGCAGGAATCCTCTAGCAAATAAGTAAGCTACCTGGCTTCAATGAAACTTTAAGCAAAATTGAGTCTAGGTTAAGTGTCTTCTGTAGATATATCCGCCCCCACAGTGGCTGGCAAAGGCCAGCCCACCAAACACACAAAGGGGTTAAAACCAAATGTGCTTGGCCCCTAAACCACCTATCACCCATGACCACCCACAGGAAGTATGATGACATGCCCAGGTATAAGAACTGGTCTAGACCATTTCAAATGAGTATGTTGCTGGGTTCATGGAGGCTTCATGGTCACAAGACGTGTTGGGCCTATCTATTGGTTTCCATGAATAAAGGATGCCAAAGAAACAAGGTGGCTGAGGTAGGTCTAAAAATGGTTCCCCTAATGGCTACCGAAAAGGTACATTGGGCTAACAATGCGGTGTTTTGGCTTGCATACCTGGTGAAGCTAAAACTGATTTACAGCTGTCATAACTTTTTGGCCTCCCTTCCTCACATCTAGCCCCTCTTAAATCCATCTACCATCCGTTCTCTCTGTCTTCTTTCCTACCAGGACTCGCTCTCTTCATCCCTTACCTCACTGGGTTGGCTCTCCTTTCTCTCTCAACTCAAATACAACTTCCGCTGACTTGTTTTCAAATATCTATACAGACTTGCCCCCCCAACCTCGCTTCCCTCCTCTCCTATTCACCCTCTCGTTCTCTCCGCTCTGCTGATCTCTTCCGCCTTACTGTTCTGCCTGCCCCTTGTATTTCCATGCCTTCCAACTTCTTGCCCCACTTCACTGGAACAGTCTACCTCTCTCTGCTCCATCACCTCTTACTCCTCCTTCCACACTTCTTTAGAAGCCCACCTACTCCAGTCACCTGCCTGAAGGTTAACGGCTGATTTGATAACTGTCCAACTCTGCTCGAATTTATATTACTGTTTCATGGTAAATTGTTCTTTATATTGTTCTCTGCCACATGATTCATGAAAAGAATTCACTTTGCTTTGTATGTATTACCTGTTGTTCTATGTAAAGCGATTTGGGTAAAAGCACTATATAAAATCCAATAAAATACAAATATAAATAAATAACAGGTGGGAAAGCTGTGAACAGAAAAATGTCCCATTCCTGAGACTTTCGCTGCTCTACGGCACCTTGATTGGGTTTGGCTAACCACCCTCAGAATTCTCCCACAGTGACAGATTTTGGAAATCCATCTTAACGCTTGATGGCGTCTCTACTTTGGTTTTGGCTTCACTGGGTGTGCCAGCCATATTACTGCATTGGTGGCCCAGTGCCATTTTAGTAGCCATTAAGACACCAGTGCATTTTTTTTTATCATGCTCTGTCTTTTTTTAGTTTGGTGCTCAGGGAAACTATAAGGCAGCCTTAAGATTGCTGTTCTGACCATGTGTGCATTTTCTGAGCCCCCGGATGTTCGTCTTTATGTTGGTTTTAACCGGTTTTGGTTAGTGTAAGACCCTGAGTTTTCCCTCTCACTTTCTTTTTGGGGTGGGTTGGACTTGGTGGCTGTCCTGCTGTGCGGCCAGTGGAGTTGGCCATCTGACTCTTTGTTGCCCGGCCCCCCTACTGATTTAGCCTTTTTCCAGCTCCTTTCTGCAGTGGACGTAAGGCCCTACATTACCCCTTGGTTTCCTGTTGTGCTGCTTGGAAGAAGCATATTTGCTGACCTGCTTTAAGTTTTTCCCACTGTTCTTGCAGTTTCAAGCCTTTGCTTGGCTAAACTGGCTGCTTTCTTTGAGTCTGCAGTTCCTGAAGACTCCTGCCTACCCACATCTGGCCGGGCCTTTGACACTGGAGCAGTTTTCTGTGCTTTTAAGTGCCACCTCCCTCCGTTTGCTGCCATGATCTTCCTCTTGGCTAGGGGTTGCAGATGTTGTCCGGGGGGCTGCTGAGATTTTGCCACCCTGCCAGGTCTTCAGCTTGGGGCGTTCAATGGTTTTTGGGTGGGTGATTATTTGTGATACACGCCCTTGAGGGTTGGTGGGGGTCCTCCATTCTGAGGTTGCGATTCTTTGGAGGCCAGGTTGTAAAGCATTTTCAGGGATTTCTGTTCTGCTGCATCGTCTTCAGGGGCTCCTAGTTGGTCAAGGGACCTCTGGATATTGTCCTTTGGATCTCTAATGGCTTTTCCTGGAGTTGCCTGGTGCAGAAACTGCTCCTGTAGGATAGAACTGACTTTCCCCTGTTAAGGATTTCAATCAGCCGACCCACACCTTGGTCTCGCCTCGGATGTAGCGCTCAGTTGAGATGCCTTTTTCTTTATTTTATATGGATTCATTTTGAGATGGTACACAACTCTTATCACACCTCCTTTTTCAAATACCATGGGTCACAATGGACCATGAACCAGACCGGTTGGTGAAATGCAATATTTATTTATTTATTTTAAAATTCAAAAGAAATCATACAATATTTAATGTGGGGCAGAAATCACCAATGGGGTGATAATTTACAATGAAAATGAAATCAATGCACTTGGTTAACCTTCTCCTAGAACATATACACAGCACAATTGAATAGGAGCACTTTTTGATTTCAGTGCTCAACCCCAACACTAAAATATATGAAACTAGTTTGGTTACTCCAAATATAACTAAGGGCTTATAATTTACACCAGACAAAATTGAAAAGAGATGCTGCTAGCACTTAAACATTAAGGAAAGGATACGAGGAAAATTCAAGTTGTTTCAACAAGTTACCAGGGTATAAATATGACAATTTAGAGAGTGCGATAATGACAAAGGCAAGACAAGATCGGCTATATGTTTCTATGGGGTGGGGATTATACTCACAGTCCACCTTTTAGTTTTGGCATTTTTGGACAGTCAACGGGGTCTGGTCACCACACGGTGGCACACCTGGCAAGTCGGCTGGGCAGAGTTTGGTAACCAGGTAGGGAACACCTGGGCAATTTGGCCCAGGTACCTCTGGATGCAGTTAGTGGGCAAGCAGTTAGAGGGCAGCAAGCCAGGCTGGTCTCAGGATGCGTCCCAAAGGAATACCACAGCTTTTTCCCTTTGGTTATTTGGGATTTTAGTGGGGATTTCATGATTGAGACCTTGCTGGAATAGGATCAGCAATGCTTAAGCCTTGTAGTTGGAATTAGCAAGATGAATGGAGCGGATCAGGAACGCAGCACAGGAACTTCAGGAAGCGTTTGTGTCTAGAGTCTTGTCATGGACATAGTGACAACATAGAAGTATATGGCGGGGCAGGCTTAGCTAAACACACCTCGAACCCACTGGATTGGTCAGGGGTGCTAGTCCCCGCCTTGCTCTCAGCTGCTAGAATTTAAAGGGCAGGATGGCAGATTTATGATGTGAGTTTTACAATATCCTAAAACATCCCACAGTTACTAAAATCCGATTTTGCCACAAATGGTACATTTATACAGTTGAAGTCTTGCAGCAAATTACATAAACAGGTTACATATTTTATGCAGATCTTTGCAGTCCATCTCTGCAATCTGTGAGACATTGTTTCGTACGTTTAATAATCTTTGGTCACTTTCAGTGTGAAATATTCGGCATAAACTTTACACGTGTGTACATACTATCATAGGACCTATTTCTGTTAATTTTTCACGTTCCATCATATGTCCTTTCCCCATGATTGTAACGCTCACCTGATTTCCCACGGAGGCGCTGATCCCGGCTGGGCTGCTATCGTTTCTTCAATTGAGAAGCGTAGAGCTCGGACGACTGTCAGGACTGGGCTTCCTCTTATCGAATGTCTGACTTGCAGGGTAAGTTTTCTGCAGGTGGAAGAAAAAGGGTTAATCACCGTTTGATGGGATTCCTTCTCCCACCAATCGCCAGTTTCTCCCACAGCCTAGCTTTCTACTTGTCTCGGCGAGCTCTCACCTTAGGCGTATAAATGCTGAGCTCTCCATCCTGCGTCTGGTGCAGGGGTGCGTGGATTCCAGTTACATCACTGGATGAGTTCAGTGTTGAGGCTCAAGTCTTTTGCGGCCTTAGTTGTGGCACTGGTGCTGGGATGCCGGAAGAGCGATGCCGCTGTTACTGCACGAGCGGATGCCTGTAAGTATACTGTAGTCTTTAAAAGATGGGCACATCAATAATGTCCCTTTTCCTTTGTTTCAGGCCTCGGGATGCTGTGGGCGTAGTTTTCCGTTGCCGCTGCACGTGCCGATGCACGTAAGTATAATGTTCGTTGGCCGCTTTTAATGGCACCTCTAATAATGTCCTTTTTCTAGTTTTCAGGTGCCGGGATGCTGCGGTTGATGCGGCCGCTTCTGCGCGTGCAAAAACTGGTAAGTTAAGATGAATGCGACTGCCTTCACTCGAACCCCTTTTTAATTATGTCCTTTGCCTTTCAGGTGCAGAGAAGCTTATGTTTATTCGGTTTTGCCGGTGACTGGATTCCGGGATCTGGTAAGTATTGTTCTGTGTCTTTCTTCATCCACAGGTTGCTGCGCGGAAGATGAAGATGACTCTGGACCTGGAATGCAGGAGCCGACTCGGTGAGCGTCCTGCTGCTGCTGCAGAATAACGCGAAGCACGTGTTTTCCATCGGGTGTGGTTTAAATAGCAGAGAAGTGCTTCCAGTGTGTGTTCTTCCACCGGTTCCACCCAGGTAAGAAAAGAGTTCCTGAATGGAGGGAATAGTTCCTCCCAGCCCTGATGGCTGGGGACTTCAACCAGACTGGATTGTTCTGGGTAAATATGCTGCATGGTCTGACTCAGGTAAGTCCACCCAAGCATTATTACACGGTTTATCAATATGAGCCCGGCGCCTATGGCGCCGGGACTGAAACCCTTCATGAGCCTGGCGCCAAAGGCGCCAGGACACGGTCCAAAGGGCCCCTGTAGGAGTGTGCTGGGTCCGGAGTAGTGGAAGACGCGTCTGCTTCCAAGGGCGCTGGGCCAGTCCTGGCCCCTCGGGAGTAGCGCCCATGACAATGATTCACATTCTTCTGGTGTTCATGTCCCTTACATGCTATTGACAGCCAAGACATCTTATTTGAAAGCCACAAAAATCACATTTAAACTGTTAAATTTTCATATTTTTGCAAAGTCCTGCTGCAAAGATAAGTCTTTAAAGTTTATTTATAAAATAGTCTCTTCCCAGCTTGATTGAACGTTTATTGCCCCTTCTCCACTTCACACTTCCCTGTCCTGGAAGTTCCATTGTCGGAGGGTTCATCCCAGACTAGAGTCTGTCCAACCTAGTAATTATCACTGGAGTATTAGTATCTACTGAGAGGGACCCTTTTGTTTCTGTCATCCTCTCAGCAGAAACCTGTTTTGGACTGACATCCCCCCATGCAGCCACTAAAGTTTGATTTAATTGTATTTATTTTTGTTCTGAATTGGAAGAAAACCTGCGGAATAGAACCATCTCATCCATGTATTTTCACAGCACAATCCCCTCTCACATTGATAGGCAAGAAGTTTGTGTTCAACATAGTACTTTCAAACAAGCATGTTTCTTCTTTAGTTTGCAAAGCCTATTTTTACACATGTGGTGCAAGCTACTAGCACTTTACTTTCAAATTCTGTTTTTGACTTTCCATCTGGATTCCCACACTGTTTTGCAGCCATAGTTATTTTCTTGTAGGTAGTACTTTATTTGAACCACCTATGCACTGAAATTGACATAGCCCAGAGCTGAAGTTTCTTTGAATTACTGATCACTGACACTTTGTAACTTAAAAGTGAAGCGTTTCCGATGCGGTGGAAAATGAAGTTTCTTTGTTGATTTTTCTCAGATTTGGTTTGACAGAGCCTGTCTTTCAGGGGTCATGCTTGGTTTTGCTGAAGCACAATGGGCATGGCAGTGCCATATTAATAACAGTAGCTTGAGGAAGAACAGGTGAAAATAGTGTCAGCAGTATCATTTTAAGGTAAAATACCCCCTTTTCAATGGGGACTTTGGGCTGGCAGCAAAGCAGCACTGCTGTTTCACTCTGTTTCTTTTGTATATGTAAGAACACACTCGCAAGCTCCCTTGGTGTGCCCCCTTGTTCCATCCTGCCCAATATGTGCAGCCATCTTTTTGTCGCTTCAAAACGCAGTTTTGAGGCCATGGTGCTCATAGCAGCCAGCGCAGCCATTTTGCTGTTTCTGCTGAAATGCAGCCTGGTGATGTGGGGAAGTACAGCCGAGTTGGGTCAATATATCCCACACCCCCATTAAAGCGGATGTCCCTTGGACTTGCTTCACATCGATTCATATGGAACTTTGTACCTGTCCTGCGTCTCTCCGAAATTAACTCTGGTGTGCTAAAATATCGCTGGTCATTTTTCCTGTTACCCACAAGGTGTTCAGTTAGCTCTTGACCAAGAATCAGAAGTTTAGTACTTCCCTCCCATTGTGAATTCTTTTTTACAGTTATGCACAGAATTTCTCTCATGGTGAATCTATAAAAAAAAATCATAGTGCTGGAAAAAGGAGCTAAAGGTAAGTAACTTGTTCTTTATTGCCTGTAATAGTATTTCTCTAGACAATCCTTGTTCATTATAGAACTTCCCTGCACCCTCTGTTCCCACTGGGGCTGTTTACAATATGTTGTATTAATGAACAAACGTTAAGAGTGTCTGAAAAGAAGTGTCTGGAGATCGGTCTTGTCAGGGCAAATCCATTATCCTCCAACTAGGAATGTGGTTTATTATTTGTGACAGTGTACTTATGGAAAAATATATTCGACAACATAAATGGTATACCATCTTACTTCAAATGGTTGCTGGTTGGTTTTTCTGAACAGCTACAGGGCTGATTACTCTTAAGACATAACCCACTCTTAGTTATGCTAAAAGTAGCAAAGGAGTTGTTGGGTTAGGGAAACTTGGTTGAGGCCTTGTTTTGAATATTATAGTTGCTGATTCTGACTTTTCCGAGCTCAAGTGCACTTGGACATTGACACCCGTTGGGTATTTCTCTTGATAGAGTAGGTGTACTTGGACATTGGTGCCCTTTGAATATTCCTGCTGCCAAGCAGCCCAGAGTGCTAGTGTGGCTGCAGAGAACAGACCAGGCCTGATTCCACAATGGCTGTTGAAGTCAGGGAGTTGCTTACACTTAGTTAAAATGCAGGCAGATAGGGAGTGGCCAGCCCTCAGGCAACCAAGCAAACGGATGCCAAAAAGCACTGATAATAATAATTTAACATTTCTGTAGCGCTACGAACCCTCAGACATCTGAGCGCTGCTTATTATTACCAGCGGTGTGTGGTGCTCATTTATCAACCTCGGAAGCATGAAAGGCTGAGTTTGGCCATGCAGGGATTTGAACCTGCATCAGCTGGCTCTGCATGGATACCAAAGCGAGCGTTCTACTCGTTGTGCTATTTGACCGGCTGATATAGAAAATTTGGTTGCAGAACTACAGAGGGATTTTCTTGGTTTCCATTTATATTCTCCCACTGGTGCATTGTTCACCAGACAGTTTGCATGTGAATGTATCAAGGCCCTACCCTTCGCCTTGAAGTCAGCCCCCAGAGTGTTCACGAAATGCTTGACACCAGTGGCAGCTCGTCTACGTCTAGAGGGCATACACGTATAACCGTACCTCGACGACTGGCTGATTCTCGCCTGCTTGCGGGAGCTGGTCGACAGACACATGGAGGCATCCGTCCGGCTACTAACGGATCTGGGGTTCTCCGTCAACTATCCAAAGTCCTGCTTAACACCATCACAGAATGTGCTGCTCCTAGGCGCCAGACTAAATGCAGTGTTTTGCCTGGCGTTGCCCTCGGAGGAGAGGATAGCTAACATTCTGGGGAAGGAGCAACAGCTGTCTTTGGCAAAGACGGCCACGGTGCGGGCCATCAAGTCTTTACTGCGCTTGATGTCAACCTGCATCTACCTCGTCCAGCTCTGCAGGTTGCATATGTGACCCCTTCAGGAATTCCTGGACGTCCGCTTCACGGACAAGATATTTCTCAACAATGAGTTCCATCGGGTGATAGTATGGTGGGACGTTCGCTCCAAGTCACAGGATTTCAGAGCCAGCCATAGCAGGAGACGGTCACCACAGAAGCCTCCCTATGCGGTTTGCCTCTTCATTCTCTCAGAATGCAGACAACTGGTGGGCCTCCACAGATATCCCTCTAGGGAGGCGTCTGTGGAGGCACTCCAGTTGTCTGCACGCCAGAGGCCTGTGGCTGCCAGAGGAGAAGGATCTTCATATCAATATCTGTTAAGCTCACCTGGCTCCCACAGGGGCGCCGATCCGAACTGGACAGCTGCGGTCTCCACCAATGTGACGTGTAGTGCCGAGATGACAGTCTGGACTGGCCCATCCAGCTTGGTTTGCTTGGTCCGTAGGAGTATTCTTCTGTAAATGGAGAAAGGGAATTAACCACCCGTGGAGTTGAGAGTTAACCTCCACTTCCCCCTGCTGTTCTCCCCATTGATCGCCTCTAATGTCTCTTCTTAAAGTCTCACCTGATGGTTTGGAAGGATGAGCTCTCCATCCTGCATCGAGCGCAGGTGCGCGTAGATAACAGTTGCTTCACTGGTTAGAAGGAATTGGTGAGTTTCAGAACATTGTAGTTCGTAAGAGTTCAAATGTCTGACTTTCACTCTTGTCCGATTCCTTGCAGTTTGCAGCTTCACCCCAGCGAAGAGTTCCTCGTGGTAGCTGACGAAGTTCAGGTAATGATTTGTCTTATCCAACACAGGTCAATGAAATAAGGCCAGAATGTAACCTGTTGCTTTCTCCCTTATTCAGGTGCGGAGAGGAAATATGAAGTCTGGGGAATAATGCCTCTGGCGGTAAAATTAGGTAAGTCTTTTGTGGTGAGAAGGAGTCCCCTTGCTTGTCCCTTTGTCTCACCTTGTTGTCCTTTTGTGTCCTTTTAGGGGCCAGGGTACGGCGAGGATGCTATGGAGACTGCGCCGACCCGTGAAGAGGAATAGTACCCCCGGCGGTAAATCAGGTAAGTCTATGGGGGTAGTTACAATTGCCTCTGTTTATTCCCTTGGCTCAGCTTTGCTGTTCTTGTGTTCCCCTTAGGTGCCGGATTGCGGCGGGAACGTGCAGAAGGATGCAGTGGATCGTGGGAATGCTGCGAAGGCCGGTAAGTTCAGCGCGGCGCTGCAGCAGGCAAGGGGGCGCGCATGAATACTTATTTCTTCCAGCTCTAAGGCGCGGTGGATCCGGAATTCAGGTAAGGATCGAAGGTATTGCTCTTGTTCTAACCTTTTCTCCTTCTGTTTTCCCCCTTTTTCTAGGAGCTGCAGACTCGAGGCGGGCGTGGCAGAATACTGGATGCAGGCTTGCAGACACAGTGAGCGTTACGCTGCTGGAGGCTGAATAACGGGAAGCATGTGCTGCTCTTCGGGCTTTGTTTAAATAGCCCCCAAAGTAGTCCCAGGTAAGTATTCCTCCCCAGCCCCACCCGAGTAAAAAATAGTCCCAAGGTAAAATAGTCCCTTCCAAGCCTCATTTGGCTTGGAGCTCTTGCAGCATGGTCTGCATCAGGTAAGTTTGCAGCATGGTCTGCATCAGGTAAGTTCTACTCTGAGCCTGGCGCCTATGGCGCCAGGACTGACTCTCCATATGAGCCAGGCGCCATAGACGCCAGGACCGCACCCAAACAGCCCCTAGCAGGGGTTTTTGGGCTTGCTAAAAATAACTTGATTCCTGCTTCCGGGGTTGCTGGACCTGGTCTGGGTCCCCGGGGATAGGCATCATGACAATATCCTGGAGTTAGGAGCAGTTTTCTGGGCCCCCAAGTCGTTCCTCCCGTCTCTGAAAGGCAAGGTGGTGAGGATATTCACGGACAACACCAGCACCATGTTTTAAATCAGGAAGCAGGAGGGCACTCGATCCCCGGCGCTCTCCAAGGAAGCACAGGACTTTTGGCACTGCGCCGTCGGACAGGGGATGTTCCTCGTCCCTCTCTACCATGCGGGAGTCAAGAACACCATTGCAGAATCCCTCAGAAGGCAACTTTGCTCCTGCTAAGGGTGGGAGGTTTGTCAGGATCAGGTGGACTGCCTGTTCGTCAAGTGGGGCAAGCCCCAGATAGATCTGTTTGCGACGGCGGCAAACTCCAGTGGTAGAAGCTTGCCAGCAGGTTCCACCAGCCGAGGAGCCTCAGGGCCGCGTTCTCCTTCCTGTGGCAAGGGTTGTTCCTGCACAGGTTCCCTCTCCTGCTACGAGTTATCAACACACTGAGACAGTGTCCATGCAAGATGATACTCATCGCCTTAGCGTGGCTGAGGCAGATTTGGTATGCGGACCTTGTCAGCGTCACTTCCGGTCAAACTGCCAGTGCTACTGGATCTTCTCACCAGAGGAGGCAGCGCAATCCTTCATCACGACCCAGGATCACTGAACCGGAGGGCTCATACTTGGCTCATGCTGGACTGGCACACACCTCTATCAGGGTACAGCTGGCGACTATCTCGTGCTACACCAGGTCTCCATGAATATTTTCACTTTTGTCTCATTGACTCGTCAAGGAGTTCCTCAAAGGACTTTTCTCGGTCCTTCCCGCTGGTGAAGGCTCCTGGGGGCCCCCTTCACACCTATGCATCAGACCCCTCTCAGGTTCCTCTCGTGGAAAACGGCTTTCCTTGTGGCCATCACCTCTGCCAGGCGTGTAGGTGAGATCCAGGCCCTATCCTGCAAACAACCATACCTGACTTTCCACGATTCGAGGGTGGTGCCTCTCATGTCGAAGGTTCCGTCAGAATTCCACCTCAACGAGCCTTTGGTGTTAGCTGTTTCTTTCCTGAAGCCTTCATCATCGGCTGAAAGGGCCTTGCACTTGCTGGACGTTGCTCGTGCCCTGTAGTTCTACGTGGCACACACAAAGAGTTTTTGGAAGACTTCACAACTGTTCGTGAACTTTGGTCCTGTGAACCATGGGAAGGCCTTGTCCAAGGCTTCCATTTCAAGGTGGCTCTCCGGCTGCATCACACACTGTCATCGGTTGGCGAACCAACCGCTGCCCGGCAGTTTGTGAGCCCACTCCACCAGAGCAATCGCTGCACCGATGGCGCTCCTGTCTGGTGTGTCCCTGCTGGACATTTGCAGGGCTGCTACGTGGAGGTCAACACATGCCTTCACAAAGTTTTACTGTGTCGACAGGGATTCCAGGGAGTAGTCCAGAGTCGACCAGGCAGTGCTACACAACCTGTTCTCTTGAGGTGAGTCTGTTCGAGGGATAAGAGTTCTTGTTTCTGTTGAGCCTTGCCAGCGCCTGTGGTTGTGTAATGTACTGCTATGTATTTGTTATTCATGAGCATGCTGGAGAAGGTTTGTTACTCACCTGTAACTATTGTTCGAGGGGATTGGGTCCTCCGACGTATTCCATATCTATGACAGTATTCACCACAGCTGTGCTGCTTCGGAAAATCTTCGGCGTTTGCGTCGATGATGTCGATACGCCGCCCTCGAGGACCTCCTCCGACGGCCGACATCACTGGATGTTATAAGTAGGACGCACGACGCCCATAGCCTCAGTTCCGTTTTTTCTGCGAATGTGATCGATTCGGAGATCTCGGCGCGCCTCGACTCTTTGGAGTTCTTGTTCTTTCTCGGTTCTTCAAACCTGTTTGGTATTGTGAAGTCTTTCTTCGTGAAGATGTCTACCTCGTCTTCCAAACCGCGTCTGGGCTTTAAGAAGTGCGGGGACTGTGGGTCCAAGATGTCGGTTACGGACTCGCACGACGCCTGCCTCTGGTGCCTCGGGGAGGCCCATGACACGGATGACTGTTTCCACTGCCAGTCGTTCATGTCTGAAGCCTTGCGGGAGCGCAAGTTGTTATCGGTAGGTAAGGCGTCCAAGCCCCGGAAGTAGAGGTCTGCGGGGCTTTCGACGGACGATTCGAGGGGCGACTTTCCGCATCGTTGTCGGAAGTCCAGTGGGTCTCGGTCCCAGAGTCGGTCTCGCCACTCTTCTGCCTCTTCGAGGCACTCCCGGAAGCGCCGTCATCGGTCGCCTTCCCCGTCCTCTTCCGAGGACTCCGCCCGTTGGCGGGTCGCTTACCCCACCAAGCATGCAACGCCGGAGGAATGGGCTTCCTTCGGGAAGAAAACGTTGGTGATTCTCGAATTGCAGGCTACTGGTCCATCCGCGTCTCCGAGTGGGTTCGGTCGTGATCGGTCGAGAGACACCGCTCGCACGCCTTTGAGCTCGGGTGGTTGTCACGATTCATGGGAGAGGTCCCGCTCGGACAAGGGGAATCGTTCTCGTCATGCCCGGTCCAGGTCCCGGTCCTCGACGCGCTCGAGACCGTGTGAACCTGTGGTGTTTTCAAGGAAGACGCCGACGCCAAGGTCGTCGACGGACTCTTTCGAGGCCCCGCCATCGGCGCCCCGACTGTCGAGGGACACGCTCGGGGCCCGGCCTCGAGGACTGTGTCGGCGCCATCGATGCTGTCGGCGCCACGTTCGGCGTCGACGCCGATTCACTCGATGCCCTCAACGCCTTTCAATGCTGTTTCGACAGGGGTTCCCCGGGGATCGGTGGAACCGCCTAGGAAGGCTCTGGGAAAGGCCAAGCATGGCTTTGTTCCACATTCTGTGCCTTCTTTCCGCCAGCTTGAGTTTATTTCAGATGTGGATGAGGGCTCTGATGATGGCATGGTTCTGGATACGGTACCGGACGAGATTGTATCGGGCCATAGCCAAATTGAAGACCTGCAGCAATCCCTGCACGATGCCAGTGGGCTGGACACCTCTCCGGAGGTGGAGTTTTGTAGGCCTGATCCTGGCACTCATGCCGACTCCTCGTACCGGCGCCTTATGTCCAGGGTCACCGAGTACTTGGGATGGTCTGCTCCCCCAGGGGATTTTCTTCAGGATGACCTTACGGATATCTTCGACCAAGGTCCACCAACTGACCCGATACTGCCATTCCATATGGCTCTGCAGAGGAGGATGGTGGCGGCTTGGATTGCTCCGGAGAGTCTCCCGGCAGTGGGCAAGTCTTTGCCGCGAAAATACCGCCCAGCCAGTAGCGACCCCTGCTACTTGACCAAGCACCCCACTCCGGAGAGTTTGGTGGTGCAGGCGGCTACGGCCCCGACAAAGCAGGCGTTGTATCCTACCATCCCTCCTGATAGGGACGACAAGCGTTTTGACGGCTGGGCGAAGAAAGTGTTTTCTTCATGGGGTATGGCGCTTCAGGCGGCCAACTCCGTATGTGCCTTGTCGCGTTTCACGCACACTCGGTTGAATATATTCCCGAAGGGGACGAACGGGATGGTTTCCTTGCCATGGTTCAGGATGGCAAGGATGCCATGTGTGAGGCCGTTCAATCGGGTTTGGACATGGCAGATTGCGTCAGCCGGTCCATCGCGGCGAGCACCGTGATACGCAGGTTTGCGTGGTTGCGGAAGTCGGGGTTTGCTCCTGATGTGCAGGCCCAGCTCCTCAACATGCCCTTTGACGCGGAACATCTTTTTGGCAGCAAGGCTGATGGGAGCCTTGAGAGGTTGCAGACGTCCAAAGCTGCAGCAAAGGCGTTGGGAGCTGCAGTTCGCCAACCTCCGCCTTTTCGTCCTAGGGGACAGCAGTGGAGGGGTGGTTCCTTTCGCTATTACTCGTCCTTCAGTAAAGCGAGAGGAGCTGGCAGTCAAAGAGGCCAACGCAGGGGTACCAGAGGTGGACGACAGGGTACCCGTGGTGCCAAGGCCGCTCGGGCAGTTGCCTCTTTGCCCTCAGTTAACGCCGCAGCCGCTCCCACTCAGTCATGAGGCCATGTCCCATGGTTCGCCGGTTGGGGGAAGGCTGGCGCAGCATCTTGTAGAGTGGCAAGCCATTACTTCATATGTGTGGGTTCTGGAGATCATAACCCACGGCTACTGTCTTCCCTTTCAGCACAGGCCTCGCGACAATCCACCGGGGAACCTCTCTTTGCAGAGTCCGGATCCGCTCCTTGCGCAGGAAATTCAAGCCCTGCTGGAGAAAGGCGCCATAGAACTGGTGCCTGTAGCGGAGAGGAACAAGGGATGGTATTCCCCTTATTTTTTGATTTCGAAGAAAGACGGGGGATTGAGACCCATCATGTACTTGCGCGGTTTGAACAAACTCCTCAGGAAGGAGAAGTTCTAGATGGTTACTCTCTCTCAAGTCCTCCAGGCCCTTCAGCCTCAGGACTGGTTGGTGTCACTCGACCTCAAGGATGCTTACTTCCATGTGCCGATCCATCCCAAGCACAAGAAGTACCTGAGGTTCGCGGTTGGCGACTCGCACTTTCAGTTTCGGGTCCTGCCGTTCGGATTGACCTCCGCCCCAAGGGTTTTCACCAAGCTCATGGTGGTGGTGGCAGCGCATCTCAGGCAAGGGGGGATTCACGTCTACCCCTACCTGGACGATTGGTTTATCAGGGGGCGCTCTCCCGAGCAAGTCCTGGATCATCTGTCCGTCACCTGCCACTCCCTTCACAGGCTGGGCTTCTCCCTCAATTTAAAGAAGTCCCATTTGACGCCAACACAGTGGCTCCAGTACATCGGAGCAGTGCTCAACACTTCCCTGGGGCAGTGTTTTCCTCCCCAGGTGAGGGCTCTTCACATTCAGCAGATCGTGCACAAGTTTCAGCATGCCCAGACGCTCCCAGCGTTCGAGTTCTTGAGGTTGCTCGGCCTCATGGCATCCTGCATTCTTCTGGTGCCAGAGGCTCGCCTGCGGATGAGATCTTTGCAGTTGGCACTCAAGACGCAATGGTCGCAGTCCTCCGGCAGGATGTCGGACCCGGTTCAGGTGCCGCCCTCGGTCGCCCGGGACCTTCTGTGGTGGGCCGTCGAAGGCAACTTGATGAAGGGGGCTCCATTTTGGCTTCCCTGGCCGGAGGTGACGATCGTGACGGATGCATCCCTCACGGGATGGGGAGCTCATGCCAACGGGCTGACAGTCAGCGGTCGTTGGTCTCCGTCGGAGTCCAGACTCCATATCAATCTGTTGGAGCTGAGGGCCGTCAGGCTAGCCCTGAAGGCTTTTCTGCCGACTGTGCGAGGAAAGAGTGTCCTGATCCTGACGGACAACACAGTGGCCATGCACTACCTCAACAAAAAGGGGGGGGCAGGGTCACTTCCTCTGTGCAGGGAGGCGATGCAGCTCGAGTTCTGGGCCATCCAGCAGGAAGTTTCGATCTCGGAAGTTCATCTGGCCGGAGACGAAAACGTGACGGCGGACGCTCTGAGCAGGCAGAGCGCGATCTCTCACGAGTGGGAGTTGGCTCAGGAGATTCTCCTGGAGATCTTCGCCCTTTGGGGGACCCCTCAAGTGGATCTCTTCGCCTCCAGTGTCAACCGGAAGTGCGAAAGGTTTTGCTCGCGGGAATTTCCTCCAAAAGGAGCCTTAGGAGACGCGTTTGTGGTGGAGTGGTCATTCCCGCTGCTGTACGCGTTTCCTCCAGTCCCCGTCATCCCGCAAGTGCTGCGGAGGTTACGGAAGTTCAGTTCCCGGATGATCCTCATTTCCCCGGCGTGGGCTCGGAGGACGTGGTACCCGGACCTTCTCGACTTGTCCATCTGCCCTCCACGTCGTCTTCCCTACCGAGACGATCTGCTCTCACAGGAGGGGGGTCAGGTTCTCCATCCAGAGGTCAGATCCCTCAACCTTCACGCTTGGCTTCTGAAAGGTTGAGGTATAAGGATTGGGACCTCCCTGAAGACTTGATGGAGGTGTTGCTTTCGGCCCGAAGGCCAGCAACAGTGTCTCTGTACCGTTGCCGTTGGCGTAAGTTCTGCGACTGGTGCAGAGTTCAGAATGTGGATCCTTTTGCATGTGACATCCCCATGGTTCTGTCCTTTTTACTTTCTTTGGCCCACAGGGGCTTGCAAGTGGGTACCATTAAAGGTTACCTGGCGGCGCTGTCCATCTTTAAGCGCTCGTCTGAAGAGTGTTGTTACTTTAAAATCCCTTTAATTTCACAGTTTCTGAAAGGGCTCACTAATGTGTTCCCTCCGTCACCTTTCCTGGTGCCCGGTTGGGATTTAAACCTTGTTCTTAAGTTTCTTATGGGTGCTCTGTTTGAGCCTTTACATTCTTGCCCTTTGAGGCTGTTAACTCTGAAAACTGTGTTTTTAGTTCCTGTTACTTCCGCTCGCAGAGTGAGTGAGGTACAGGCACTTTCAGTTAAGCCACCCTTCACTGTATTTCACAAGGACAGGGTTGTCCTTGGAGTTCGTCCTTCTTTTCTTCCGAAGGTAGTGACGGAATTTCATTTGGCCCAGAAGGTTGTTCTTCCGGCATTCTATCCTCCTCCGCATCCTGGTAAGGATGAGGAGAGGCTCCATAGGCTTGATCCTAGGAGAGCTTTAAGCTTTTATGTTTCACGCATGTCCCGGGTCAGAGTGGACGATCAACTCCTTATTGGTTACGCTGGAAAGCGTTTGGGGCAAGCTGTGACGAAACAGACTTTGTCTCGCTGGATTATTTTGGCCATCTCGGAGTGTTACCGCTTGGCGGGTAAGGACCCACCGGCTGGCTTGCGGGCCCATTCTACCAGGGGTATGGCTGCATCTACTGCCCTGCAGAGGGGTGTTCCTGGGCTTCAGTACATACATTTGTACGTCACTATTCCCTCGATTTCATCCGAGGACAGGATCTGGCCTTTGGCAAGGCGGTCCTTTGCTCTGCTATTTGATTGGCTATTCTAAATTTTGATTCTACATTCTTTCCCTCCTCCTTGCTCTGGTACTGCTTTGGGAGTCTGTCATAGATATGGAATACGTCGTCGGACCATCCCATCGAAAGAACGTTACCAGGTAAGAAAGTAACTTGTTCTTCTACAGCATGGGTATAGCATGGATTCACATGTGAAGCCTCTCCCCTCCCCCTCTGCGGCTCTTCATGGTCAGACTGCCACTTTACGTGCTTACCATATCTGAAGATGGCTGCCAGAGGAGGGGCTTAGCGAGAGGACTGTCATTGGATGGGTGCAGTATGACCCAGAGGACAGTGATTGGTTTAAAGGAGAAATTCAATTTTTAAGTGAAACTGAAACAATTTTTTATTTTACGGAGGATTCCGAGCCTGATGATGGGGAATATTCATATGTCAGACCCATGCTAGAGAACAATAGTTACAGGTAAGTAACTTAAACCTTCTCCTAAATAGGCCACCTGGCGACAACCAGAATTTCTCCGACCCCCTCTGTTACTCCCTCTCAACTACGCTGATCCAACACTTTTTGCTCACTCTGCTACCAGTTTTAACGTTTCGTTTGATGTTCCTGCCAGTCCTATGGCCCGCTCCCTCACTGACAATCTGGAAGCTCTCGGCCTAACACAACTGATATCCTGGCATCCTGTCATTGAAGGAAATACCCTCAACACACTATTCTGCACGTCCGACCGAGTCTCGCCACTCCCCCCCCTCACCCTCTCATCTGGACTGATCACCACACTATTCCGTTCTCACTTCAGCACCACTCACCCACCTCACCACTTCAGCAAACATCTCTTCAACTACCCCCACCTCACTCCCTCTCTGGAGTAAAATCATCAACCCAGACCTATCCAATTCCCTATCACTTACGCTGCCTGATCTCTCTCACAAGGAAGGACACCCCTTTATTGACCTTTTCGACCAATGGCTCTCCAAAACTCACCCCTTACACGACTTGTCGCCCACACCCCAAGTGGTACACTCCTTCCCTGAAAGCCTTCAAAACGCTCAAGCTTAGCCTAGAGCGAATTTAGGACCAAACCTTCTCCACAAAACAAAACGGCCTTCGCAAGACTACCTGTCCGGAATCAAGAAAATCAAAAAGAAAGCACTATGGAAACATAATCTCCAACTGCAACAATCTATGCTATGAACTTCACATACTCCTATGGGAATTCAAGTCCCCTCACTGTCTAACCCCCCCTTCCCTAACACACAAGCGTTCTTCAACAAACTATCCAATCACTTTCATAACATTGTGCTTGAAAGACATTTCACCATCACCTCAAAACTAGCTCTGCCCTCCCTCGAACCCAACACTTTCCTCGACCTGCTTACCAGCCCTCTCTCGTTCCCACCTATCTCCCAGACCGAGTTCTACAACCTACTAGCACAAAGCCGACCCTCAGGCTTTCCTGGAGACTCTTGCCCACCCTCCCTTCTAAATAAGATCCTTGCCACCACCTGTGCAGGCAGTGTCGCCCGCTTCATCACCAATGACTCCCTCTCATCTGGCAACTTCCCAGAGGCCTTTAATGCCTCTCATTTTGAACCGCTACTCAGAAAACCCAGTCTCGACCCTCTCCCCATCAAGCTACCGCCCAATCTCCAACACCTGCTTCATTGCTAAACTAATAGACTGCGCTGCATACAAGCATCTTTGCATCTTCACAGAAGCCAATAAGCTCCTCGACCCAACCCAATCAGGGTTTTGACTCCCCTGGAACGGAATCCTCCCTGGTCTCTATCTGGGACAACCTAAAATAACTGCTGATTCAGAAGGATGAGCTGCACTTATCCTCCTCAATCTATCTGCGGAATTTGACACCACGTACCCACACAATAGTGAGGGACAGCCTCCTCATCCTAGGCATCAAAGAATCTGCCCTCAATTGGATTTACTCATTCATTTCTAATCACTTGCAGATCATTCTCCTGCCACCTTTTTCCTCTGCCCCGTGCCCTGTCACAAAAGGGACCCCACAAAAAGCTTCCTTTTCACCCCTCCTCTTTAATACCTACCCAAGCCCACTGCCGACTCTCATCCGCTCTCACGACCTTACCTGCTAAAATTACGCTTATGACACGAATTCCCAAGACTCAAGCCCCAGCAGACCCCCACCCCCTCTCCCCACCCTTCACGACCATGCCTCCCGGCTATCAACCTATGGATGACAACCAACCACCTTATTCTCAACCCCTGGCAAATCAGAAATTCTTTACTGCGCTCTCATTCCCCAACCAATACCACGGCCACAAGCCCTGGTAGCCCCACTAGCTGCATTCATCTCTGTTAAAAATCTTGGAATGCCCCATGGATCCGACCTATCTCTCTCTAAACACATCAACCCTGTATCCAGAACTTGCCACTTCAGCATACTAAAGCAAATCTTTCCCCATTTCTCCTTTCCTCAAAAAGTCTCTGCAATACTGGCCGTCATCATCTCTAACTCCCCTTTTCTCGGTGTCCCAGCATGCCAATTTAGGAAACTCCCAACAAATCCAAAACTCAGCGGTCAGACTGCTCCTTGCCCTCTCGCCCAGAGAACATATCACCCCGCCCTCAGAGTACTACACTGGTTGCCTATCAGTCTAAGAGCGACCTTCAAAGCTGTGTGCATCACACACTGAGCCCTCCACAATACAAAACCAGAGTACCTACAGGAGAAGATCATCCATTACCAACCAGAAACCTCTGACCGGGCTCGGCTTTCCCTCTCGCTAGTTCATTTCACCACTTCACCCGAGTAGCTACTTACATCAAACTTGCCTCAACACCTCTGACATTGAGATACAGCGACATCCTATGACAAAATTCAGGATAGGGACACATATGTCTCTTGCACTCGCATACACTCATGACCTCCCACGTGCCTGACCTCTGGGGTTGCTTTCAGGAGCCCAGCCAGCCCTCCTAACTCCTTATCTTGGCCAAAATGCACACATGCATTCTAAACCTCGATGAGAATGTCCCATACTCTGGACTGCGGTCCCTGAGGGCATTCCCACCACAAACGCATTGAGACTGTAATAATGGTAAAAGGCACCATACAAATGTCAACTACACTACACTACAATACAATACAAAAACATTAGGTAAATACAGTAATGTACTATGTTTACTTTTTGGTACCCAAAAAAGACAAGACCATGAGACCAGTACTAGATCTATTACCTGCAAACAAATACATAATACTCCAGAAATTTAGAATGATAACCCTACAAGAGGTCATACCACTCCTAAAAAGAGCGAACGTCATGACAACACTGTATATGAAAAGTGCATACTTTCATATTTCAATGTTCCCAAGTCATTGAAAGTACCACTGTGCCAGCGGCAGAAAACACCTTCCACAAGAAGCTATTTAAGCATTATCAACATTTGTGTATGTTTCCAATCTGTAAAGCACCCTGTGCTTGGTGACAAGTTTGCAGCATACTCACAGACCAGGAGGGGTGCTCTGAGCACCCTCCTGTGCTGCAAGGCAGCTGTTACCAGGGATTGCCATGGATTGTCTCAATGGCCTAAAGCCAGTGCTAACAAAGGTGCGGCTGCCTGCTTTGGCAGCCAAGCACTAGTCACAAAACCAAGGTTTTTCACTTCAATTTGGCTTACTTATAGGCTATTCACCACACACTTAGTTCGGGAGTCACCTTGAAACCTATACATTAACCTTGATCCTTGCTTAAGTTCTGACTGGAAACCTTCAGGGTCCCCTCAAGTGCTGCAGGATGAACAGTTTTACTTTTCCTTAAAGCTGCCTGCCTTTACACTGTGACCTTCATGGTGGATGGTGTTTATCACGTTCTCAATGCGCTGCACGTATGCGTGTACCACAAAATATTTAAAAGTTGGGCCTACAGATTGTAGACGATATTGGATCATCTTTGCTATTGTGAAACACCTGAAGGTGTTTCACGACTCAGTCCCCGGGGATCCCTTATTCAGGTGACCAGGGAAAGGTCATCGCTATTGGATCCCGACCCTGGGGGGTGGACAAGTGAGGGAGGATCACCTGGGTAGGGGGTCCTTGGGGAGTGGGGAGGAGACACTGGAAGGTGAGACATGGTATGCCCCATTTCGGACAGTTATTTACCTCCTATTCCCTCTACCTTTTGAGATACTACAACTCCCATAACGCCCCTCCTTTCCTAATTAGCCCAAATACTGAGACGTGGAAGAGGAAGAATGAGACTAGCAAGATTACCACTAGTAACATGTACTGCCTTGTCCCACTAATCAGGCCAGACACTCAGTCACAATCACACACACCTGAAATTCATGGACCATTTTTCAAACTATAAAAGGTAGAGCACGGAAAGACAGAGAGGAAGGCAGGGGCCAAGATGGAAGGCCAGCTGGATGGCGAGATGGAGGAGCAGCTGAAAGAGCTGCTGAGAACCAGGCCAGGGAGAACGTGATGCTGACAGGCTGCGAGTTGAGGCAGGAGAAAGCATGGCGAGGGAGCCATATATCCAAGAAGCCAGGAGGGTTCAAGAAGGGATCTGAGGGGCCAGCAAGTCCCTTTCCTCCGTGCACCAGCAAACTGCAGGTTTCCTCCCTTGGGTGGCAAGGCCACCCGAGAGTGTCTGAGGGGCAGGTGCGCAAGACCCTGATCTTGACGAGTTGAAAACTGAAGGACACGCAAAAGCAATCATAATCCGAGTTCAAAAGAAAGGGAGAGCCCGGTTTGTGATACGAGCAATTGTGAAAGCTACACTGTTACACGCAAGGCTATGTGTTAAAGAATAAAGACATTGAATTTGAAAGTACTGAGCCGGCGAGGGAGCCTATGAGAAACAAAGTAATGAAGCAGTGCCATGTAAGAAGGCACGTTGTTGAACGCTTCGTGAAAGATGAAAGGACAGTGATTAATGAAAGTGAAATGTTTTGAAAGCCATTGAAGGGAAGGACACAAGGGAAAGAGAGCACTCAGAGATCCTGAAAGGCTAATGTGACAGTAAACAGACTTTTAAGTGAAACAAAGAACAGAGTGGCTGAGGGACCGTCCTAATTAACTATATTTTTCTGTTAAATGAGGAACAGAGTGGCAGAGGGACCGTTCTACGAAATCAAGTGCAAGAGGCATAGAGATTAAGAAACCATCCCTATTGTAATTGTGGTCACGCATAGGAGTGATACTATGCGGTTGCAAAGGTTTCTGACATGTGAACATTGTGCAAGAGAAGCACAAAAGGTTGGGGAAGGGAGTTTTCACCGGGCTCTGAGAAACAGAGCGGTTTAGCTGGAAAGTGTTTCAACCATGTTGAAGTGTTTGAAGACAGGCGAGGGTAGCCTGTGAAGCTCTGAGAAGCAGAGCTGTTTGAAGCCTGGTGAGGGAAGCCCGAAAGAATCCCTTGAAGAGAACTGTGATGCATATTGAACTGACATTGAAATAGACGAGGGAAGCTGAACAGATTAGTGAGAGATTTTTGAACTGTGCATACGACCCACCTTGAAGGAACTTTGTAAGAACCCCATTGAACTGAACTTGGGGAAGTGATTGGTGGCGCACTTTCATTGCTATTCTGACATTCTTCTAATACACTCTTTATTTTCATCCATTTTTCCACACTTATTGTGAAACGTGAGGCCAAGTATAGGTTTCTGACACAGCCTTTTTCCTTTGTTTTACTGACTAACTTGGACCATTTTATTTTACTTTGATGGTCGAGACTGCTCCCATTATAGAATTAGGGCCAGTTAGGAAGTCTCCATTTCATCAAACTTAATAAAGGTGTTGAAACTTGTACCGTTTGTGTCCTTACTTATGATACCATGCCTGCCTCACACTATCCACAGCCATGGGCAGAGCTCTAAATATTCAGCTTAGGCTCGAATCAGACATCTCAACAGTGGCAATCTGCCTTAATAAGAGGAGTAAGGGTATCTCTCCTGCCTAGCACAGGAGTTTCTCAGTAACCTTTTCCTGAGTAATTAACAGAGAAGATGAGATTCTGAGTACATTCTGCCCTTGTTAGCAGGCTCCTTCTCCACCGACAATCTGAGTGAAGTGATGATACTCTAATTCTCTGCTCTAGCTCTTCCATGACCCTACAGTGTGCTGGTCAGTAGAGCCCGTAATTTGCCTACTAAGGGCTCCCTTCAGGGCCAATTCCTTCTACAAGGCTAAAATGTCTGTGGTGGGGGATAAGGGGAGCGGTCCGGAGGATTCATTGCTAAATCAATCTCACTCATTCATAACCTCTTTCAGCTGAACATTTTAAAACTGTATTTTTCTTTTTATTGTATTGGTAATTTGTCTATGAAACATCCGCAAAACAAAAGCCACTTCGTGTTTCCACAGAAGGATTGGAGCTTTCAACTGCTATGGGTTGTCCTCCATGCTTGGGTCCCGTGTAGTGTAGGGGTGTGTGTTTCTCAAAGAACTACCATCTATTACAATTTGGAAGTCCCATGCTTTGGACAGAGCTGTGAAAGATATTTGGTGCCGCTTCCTTTTACTGCTCAGAAACTGAAGATTGCTCTTAGGTTTTTGGATTAAATTACAGGCATGGGAGATGCACTTATGCTGCTAGGCCAGAGGAATGGCAGGTGCAGCAGGATTCTAGTACCAAGAAGACTGTGGTATTTTGTTATGTTGAGACATTAGGGTGTTCTCTTTCATCCAGTCTTGGTTTGTTTCAAAACCTTGGTTCATGCGAAGCCTGTTTAACCTGTTTCGGCCTGGTTAGACTTGAGGGCTCAAGGTGGTGGCAACCTATGTTAACTTTCATTGTTCTTTGTACATAAGGGCCTAGCTCTCGCCGTTAAGCTCCTGTGATAAGTAGAACTAATGTCCTCTGCCATGCCGCCCACTTTGCTAAGATTTAGCATATAATGATTTGATTTGCTCTTTGGTGGAACAAGCTAATATAGAGAACTACTTGCGTTTCCCCGCTAGTCCATTCTCCTTAGTACTTGTGCCTATGGTAAGCAAATGGATATTGAGGTTGCCTACAGAGCTTTTGAAGATGGCCAAGGAATTGCTCCCATTATTAAGTCAATTTCATGCCAAATTCGGATTCAGCTTTATCAGAAACCCTGTGAACCTATTGCATTGTAGTTGTCATTTATATAGCGCCTTTTCCCATTTGTATGGCCCCAATGTGTTTTGTGGTAGGAACGCCCTTGGGGACTGAAGTCCAGGAATGGGAACATTCTCAGAAAGGCTTAAAGTGTGTCTGTGCATTTGGCCAAGATTAGTAATTAGGTGGGCTAGCTAGTCTCCAGTAAGCAACCCAAGAGGTCAGGCATGTGGTTGGGTGCTGAGGGAGGTCACTACAGAGGGCTGGTGCACGAGACTCGATGTGTGCCCAGCTAGACCGAAAATTGTGGTAAATTGTCGATGTATTCTTATAGCAGAGGTGTTGAGGCAGGTCTGGTGTAAGGGCGAAGCCGTTACGTGTCCAGCAGACTGTATTTGTCCTAGCCTTAGCTTCATTCTAAAGTGCGTGGATGGATAGACGTACGTGCGGCAGATGTCCACCGAAGTGTTGTGTTTATACATACCATAAACTCAGATTGTGCTAATCTTAGTACTTGCTGTGTGATCCGGTCATCTGTGTGAAGAATACAAGCTACCGTCATATGCTATTCTAGGCACCATAGATAAGTCCTCAAAGCGCAATATAGACCGGCTACGGCTATGTTACACCATCTTCTAAGCGTGGAATCCAGGCTGCATTAGGATCTAGAGTCATAAGATTTTCTAGTGCAATAGACAGTCTACCCTTATAGACTAACTTTATACCTTCTAAGTACCATAATAGGCGCACATCAGGCATCTTCTAGTGCAGTATCAAGGATACCTGGATATTTCATTCTTAGTTACAGTGGCTGACTTGTAGATGTCCTAATTGCAGTTGGTGGATTACCATCATATATCTTTTAGCACAATAGACAGGATAACATTCTACAGTGCTGCCCAAAGCTTCGCCTCCCAGATCTATCCGGGTGCAGCACATAGCTCACCCTTCAATCCGTCTAACCTTCACAGAACATCTAAGTGAAATACTTGTGCTAACATCACATCTTTTCTAGAGCCGTACCTGTGCAAGTCTTCACATTTCTTAAAGTGCAATTGTCTTTGAAGTAGTTTGTGGTAAGGTCATCTATAAAGGCTGTGTTTTCTCCAGATTGGAACAGGGCATGCTGGCTTTATACATCTTGCAGTTGTAATAGACAGGTTGTCATCCACGCGCTTGTGATTCCCAATTTCAAGAACGTCCTGAGCGCTTTATCAGCAATCCCCTTCTATCTTTGTCACGAGATGGGCTACCATTATTGGTCCTCTAGGTGTGCAGCCGAGGCGGGGTGTAAAGACGGGAACACAGTGCGTGTTTTGTGCCCTGAGCGAATATCCTGATACTTTTCTTTGGTAAAGTTCAGACTGTCAAGAGTTTTATTCCGGTAGCCTGACTGCACCAGCTAGAGCGAAGGACGCCCGGAGGGCTGATCTGTTTTTGTGTACAGCGAGTGGTCCATTGGTTGTTAGTAGGGCGGACTGCTGCAACAATGCCTGCCATCCACATGTGAGTTTATGTAGAAGAAGGTTGTCTGTTTTTTGATGTGTGTAGGGCAGCCCAAAGCGACAACAGCCGGCATCCGCTACAAACGTGAATTGTTGGTGTTTAGATGTGAGTGAGGCTGATGTATGCAAATGATGCTGTGGTGATGGAAATCGGGGAAGGGAAGAGGGTGTCAGGTTGCTCTAGGGAATAGCCAGGTTTTGAGGGCCTTTCTGAAGGAGAGGCGATGATGAGAGGGAGCATGTTCCAGATGGCAGGGGCTTGGATGGAGAAAGAGGATCCTACCAATCTGGTGGAGTTTTAATGGGGCATAACGAGGAGAAAGCAGAACCAGATCTGAGGTTCCTGGTGGGTTGGTAGCATGTGAGTTTATCCTGTAGGAATTCAGGTCCAATGTTTGGTACAGTGAGTGATGTCGCCATTCAATTCCTTTTTTGTTACATGAGATATCTCAGCCAAATTTGGCCCTTTTTTTCCCCCACATGTAGGCGAATCCTAGTTTGCTGTAGGGGGGTGAGAGAAAAATAACCAAAAAGGGAGAAGACTTTGGGTTTTTTCAACAAATGCCAATAAAATGATGTACACACAAGCCTGTGGTTTTTTCCTTGTGAGAGCTAGGAACATATGATTTGCTGTACTGAATTCCCCAATTTCCTAGCTATCAAGAACAGGTTGAGTGGAAACAAAAGAAAATTATTTTGATGTGGTTATCAACCGTTTTGTGAGAGGTAGGCAATTTTGGCCATTTTTGCCAATTGGACATGCGTGGATGGAATGGAAGAAAAGGTTAGGAAAGCTGAATTGGAGGACAGAAAGGCATACATTTCTGAAAGGTAGACTAAATTCCAAGTTTAGGAAGGGGTGATTTGCGCATGTCAGGTAACAACTAGGTAGGGAAAAATTCCATAGTTTGGGGGAAAAATCGGGAAAATGACCGAAAAAAAGGTATGTGGTGGACATGGTTGGCCTGGTACGGCAATGGTTGTTAGGTAG
Organism: Ambystoma mexicanum; assembly: GCF_040938575.1. Taxonomy (NCBI): domain Eukaryota; kingdom Metazoa; phylum Chordata; class Amphibia; order Caudata; family Ambystomatidae; genus Ambystoma; species Ambystoma mexicanum. The sequence continues at coordinate 491,833,986 of NC_090938.1, read as the reverse complement.
AATCCCCTGCAGTTCCCTTGGGGAGCACTACAGCAGATTAAGACTACATGTATATGTAATTAATTCCCTTTGGTATCAGTCTGTACCACAAATATTTAATTGGTAGCTGTGGCTGATCAGTCAGACTTATCTCAAGAGGACGATGAGCAGTATTCAGGGTTTACACATTAGGACTATAGTACTATGGTACAAGGAAACACTGACCAAAGCTTTGTATTAAAAAGAATATATATATATTTTATTTTACACACTTCTAGTTCAATACATAAATAACATTTATCAAAGCAAGTTAAAACAGTCAAGAAAAGTATACACAACTCCCTATTTAACTTATAGATAGGTTTGAGAGTGAAAACTGAGCAAAATGGCACAGGGTCAACCCAGCAAAATGGCACTCTAATAATTTCCCAAAACGCAGGAAAAGGACAAGTTGTACAGAGTTAACCTCTTAAATACACGAGCAACACTTCTCAAGTGGATTGTGAACAAGTTAGGCAAGGTAGCACTATAGCAATACTCATACATAGTTACAAATTGAGCAAAATGGCACTTCAGCAATACTTAAGAGGGAAGGAAGAGTGGTTATAAGAGTTTTTGGTGCACCAACACAGTTGAGGGTGAAAGCAATCTAGTGAAGGCAGTTGTAATAGATTTAGCCAAAGTCAATAGGACTGTGCCAGAGTTAGTGGTACAGGGCAATGTGCCCAGGATCAAACTGTTCGAGTAGCTGCAGTCAGTCTTTGGTTTAACGATTCAAAAGGAGGGTGCAGAAGGTAAAAGATAATGTTAGTCGATAGGGGCGGCCAACCCAGGAGGTAGGTAAACGATTTCAAACACCTTTAGCAGTACCCCTCGAAACGGGAGGCCTGGCAGAACAATGTACCTGAAAAAGTGGAAGCGGCTCCTGTGGTGACCGTGTTTCCTAGTAGTTCCTGCAGTTCATGTTGTCAAGCAGGGGAAGAGAGGCTCTCGTCGTGGAGGAAGGTTCGAGTTACTGCACTGCCCAGGGAAGAAGCCAGCCGCGGTGATGCCGAAACAGATTAAAAGGTACGCTCCTTTAAATTGCGGTCGTGGTGGACGGGTGCCTGGCTATCCGGTCTCCGAATGCAGAGCACTGGCGATTCGACCAAGGCCGGTCCTGGAAGGCGATTGGCGAACTGGTTGGCCCCACCAGCTCAAGGGAAGAAGACTCTTGCAGAGGAAGATCTTCTCAAGTCGTTGGAGAAAAAAGAGGTGAGGATCTGCAGCAGGGCTTCACCGGTGGTTCAGTCGTTGCAGATGTCTTCAGCTTCTCTCCACTTCGATTTCTTAGTTCCAGTGGCGCCGTCTTGTCCTTCAGTCCTCAGGACTCTGCTTTTATGCAGCAAGAGCCCCATTCATACAGCCTAGCTGTCACTCACACAGTGGGGTGGCTCTCCTGGCGGGAGGACCCCCCAGCCTATCAGGGCAGAGTGCTACTTGGGTTGCGTAGGCAACCCTGTCCAGGGTGCCTATTCCCCCTCCCACATATCCTGTCTACCCCAGACTCAGTGGCGCCGAGAGGAGGGCTTGTGTGCAGAAGCCCGCCAAAAGGACGAACAGAGGATCCCCGACCCGGGTTAGGATTTCAGAGAAAGACGCGAGAAAGAAATATTATTACTGACAAAAAAAAAACCACCGGATTAAAGTTAATATTAAAATAAACCGGCGGTATGTTAGAGGCTGTCATTAAAAGTGGTAGCCTCGAACAGTTGGAAAATCCCATGGGAAAATATTTGCGGTAGAATATTTATGATAGTAACCACTGCCACTAGCCAGAAACTTTTGAGAAAGGGACTTAACCCCTCGAAAATGAACACTGGGGAAAAACTGTTAAGCCTTTCCAGTACTTCCATTGTAAGATGGGTTCTACTGGTTTAGTTCATAACTATTGACTAGTAAAGTCAATGGGGACTTTACATGCCCTGGGAGACAGTAGTCAGTCCCAGGGTATGGAGTCTGTGTTTGGGGGTCGCTATGACACCCCTGTGGTATGGCACAGAGGGTGCTGTGTACCACACATGTTAAAAAGAGGATTCCTATGAGGGTGAGAAAAACCCCATAGACATTAAAAATAAAAAATAGCATAGAACACACATCAGCAATCTGTCTAAGATTGGGGAAAAAGAGTCTCACTCTTAGCAGGAGAAAAAACAAACCCTTCAAATCCAGCAAAGCTGCTGGGGGACTCCATAGGTAATGAAATTCACCATAGAATGAGAATTCTCCCTAACAATGGCTTCTATGAATTTTGAGAAAAACAATGCTCCGCTACATTCCCCCGACTCTTGCAGTTAGGAAATCACCCATTTTTTGTAATGTGTCACAAAACAAGCAATACCACAAGCCAAAAACAGAACCATGGTACACAGGAGTTGTATGCTTACGGCTTGAACAGACGTACTTGGCATGTTTAAATCAGAAACCCCAATGTGGTGAGGAAGGGCAAGCATACATTTTTTGAACAAACACAGGCAGACCTTTTCAAGGGTAGGTGACTTGTGCAGGTTACAAAAGTGTATGGTGCCTAAAGCAGCAACTAAACGTAAGTCACATTTGGGAAATGAAAGGGTTGTGTGACAAAGGGCAGCAGCAAATGGGTCGAAATGTTATGAAAACCACGCAAACACAACAAATGTTGTACCTTCCCACGTTCCCACAGGTGTCCAGGCAAAAACGGTACCTCACATGTGTGGGTGCACCTATCTGGGCGCAAAGGGAAAGCCTAAAACACGGCTAACCCCAAGTCTTTTCAGACAGCAGAATTTGAGGAATTCTGCTCATGTGCACAACCTACTGATTTGGGTCTAGGGTGTTGAAGCCACCAAGGAAAACCAGGAACCTCATGCATTTCCAAAAAGAGGACCCCCGTGGGAATCCGCAGAGGTCTGACTTGCGCAAATCAGCCCAGAATTTATTACCCACAATCCACAAAAAAGTTTGATATTTGGTGGGAAAAAACCTCAATATTCACTTTGTCGGGGGTTCTGGGTAATAAATTATGGGCCGCTTCACCCAAGTCAGACCTCTGTGGATTGCCACAGGTGTCCCCTTTTCAGAATGTATTACCCACAATAGGGAGGGCTGCATGAGATGGCCCCCACTCCATTTTGGGTGGGGTGGGAGAGGGCCGCCACCACTTCCCATTACAAAATTCCCTGGTGGGGGGCCTGTCCGTTTTGTGGTGGCCCTCTCCCCCCCACCCCAAATGGGTGGGGGGCACCTCATGCAGGCCTCCCTGGGGCTCCACGAACGGCTGCATGAGGTGCCCCCACCCTCCATTTGGGGTGGGGGGAGAGGGCCATCAAACAACGTGGGACAGACCACCCAGTGGATGAGGCAGTAGGGTGTGGACAACCTGGGGGCAGATTGGCACACTAATGTGCCCATCTGTGCCAAGGAAAGTTTGGTAAACAAAGAAAAACATTGAAAATGGTACACTGCACTTTAGGGGGGGCTGAAGGGCACCCTAAACTGCTGGGGAATTTTCTAATGTAAAGGGGGGTGGCCCTCTCCCCCCACACCAAATGCAGGGGGGGCATCTCATTCAGCCCTCCCTGGGGGTCAGATGCCCCTTCCTAGGGGCAGAAAACTGCCCCCAGGGAGGGCTGCATGACATGGGGGAGTCACCCTCTTTCCATAAAAACAATTCCCTGTTGGTTTTGGGCGGAGTGCCCCCCCACTAGACCAACCATGAATTTATTAAAATTTTGTATTCTTTGGGCCCATTCCCTAGGAGCAGATGGGGGCATATGGGCACCCATTTGCCCCAGGGAGCCCCTAACCTGCAGGCCCTTTCCTTTTGGGGCCTGCCCACACATTCCTGGTGGCTCCCTCACGCCCCCTCCAATTGGATGGGGGGGCCACCTCATGTACTCCTGCCTGGAGGCAGAAATCTGCCCCCAGGGAGGGCTACAAGGGGTGCCCCCCCTTTCCACTTGGGGTGGGAAGGGGAGGGCCACCACCCTTTCATGTAGCAAAAGAAATCCCTGGTGGCTAGTGGCCCCCACCCACACCCCCGTTTGCTATGTGTTCATTTTTTGTTAATTTCTTTTTCAAATATCCCCTACCCTGGGGGCAGATGATCACCCATCTGCCCCCAGGGGTCGCCATACCTGTGGCCCCATGCTTTGGTGCCTCGGGGGGGGGGGGGATGAAGGGGCCGCTTACCTAGTGCGTAGGCCCCCCTCCCCTGCACGAAAAACGGATCCCTGGTGGTACAGTGGCATTGCTGACCACGGATCGAGCGCACTGCGCCTGATCCGTAACCAGCAATGCTTTCACAAAAGGTGTCGTTGGAAAGGGGAGAATGTCCCCTTTCCAACGACACCGCCCTCGATCTCTGGTTTGAAATACAGCCAGAGATCGAGGCAGAGAAAGGTGGACACTCATCTTCTCTTTTCACTGCGGCAGCTGAAAATGGCTGCCGCAGTGAAAATTCTTTGTTTCATGTCGGTGTGTATTTCGCAAGCCGACGTGAAACTGAAGGTAATACAACCCCTGGGCAGTGAGGAGGGACCTCCCCCTCACATAGCCCGGGGGTTGGATTACTGTCTTGTGTGATCCCTGCTTTTCAGGGATCACACAAAACTAAGTGCCTAAAAGGACGAGATACCTCGTCCTTGGCACTTAAGGGGTTAAAGATGGTCTGTCAGTCGATGGCGAGCCAGTTTAGGGGCTAATATGTACTCTAGGTGAGAGCCCAAGGAGGAGACAGGCAGCAGCGTTTTGGATTCTTTGGAGTTTCCTGAGCTGGTATGCCAGAGAGCCTCAGTAAAGGGAGTTCGCAAAGTCTATGCAGGAGAGAATGATGGCAAAGAAAGCAGAAATTTGGTGTAGGTAGGTGCAGTACAGGAACATTTGCCTGAGGATGCATAGGTGGAAGATACAGGTTCTGGAAATGGAGTTGATGTGATGGGAGAGGATAGATTGAGTCCAGCGTGCATCCAAGGTTTTTTACAGAACTGGATGTTGCAGGGGTGCGTGCTAGGGGATAGGTTGAGGAAGGAGAGCGGATTTGCCTCATACTAGGATTTACATTTTGCCAGGGTTGAAGAGTAGGTAGTTGATTGTCATCCAGTGGCCGATATCAGAAAGGAAGGAGAAGAGGTCAGGACGGGCGGAGGCTGACTAGTTTGCGATCTTGAGGATGATCTGGGTGTCTGTGTAGTTGTAGCAGATGACGTTATGAGATTGGATGACTGCAGGGTGTGAGCCAAGGTAGATATTGAAGAGGAGGAAAGACAAGGGCTCTTTGCTGGACCCTTTCGGCACAGGTTGAGAGAGGGAGGAGCATAATTTGTGAGCGGATGAGATGAATTAGGAGATCCATGTTAGAGCAGAGTCTTTGATTCCTAAGGACTGTAGCCTGTCTGAGGATGGTGTGGTCAATGGTGCCGAAAGCGGCAGATAGGTCAAGAAGGATGAGTGCTGCACATCCTTCCGCTTCTGCTTTTATTTTTAAGTCATCCCAAACCGATACAAGAGAGACTCCGTTCCTCTGGGGGGTCTGAAGCCTGTTTGGGTTAGGTCAAGGAGGTGTTTGGATTCTGTGAAGAGGCAGAGCTGTTTATATGCAGTGCGCCCCAGAGTTTCGCAATGAAGCAGGTGTTGGAAACAAGCCAGTAGTTTGGGGCATGGGGGGGGGGGGTTGGTCGGGCGAGAGTTTTTTGAGTAGAGGTTTGACGCAAGAGGTTTTGAAGGCTTTCGGGAAGATTCCTTAGGAGATGTACTGGTTAAAGATGGACCGTGCAATGCTGCCTGCACATGTTAGGATGTTCTTGAGAAAAGCAGGACGACGGGTCTCCAGGGCAGCCTGATTGACAGCTTTGCGCTAGAAGCTTGAGGAACACAGGGTGTGAGATGGGCGAGAAAGAGGCAAAGACTGGCATAGAGAGATTGATAGGTCTGCTGTTGGGTGGAGAAGAGTATGGGGCATCACTGCTAGTTTTAAAAGGGTGGCACAGTGCCTATCAATATCAATATTGTGAAAGTGGTGACAGGTTGTCGCAGAAAGATTGAGAGTTAGACTGTGATGATTCTGTGCAGTTCCTGGCTTGGGTTTTGGTAGTTGAATATTCGGTTCCCGTAGAATTTGTTTTTTGGCTTTCCTAATTGATGACCAGTAGGGCGTTGAGTGTCTAGCAAGAGATGATTTGTTTTAAGGAGTGGGGTTGATTCTCCAAGTCCGATTCAATCGGTGCTTGAGAGTTTTGATAGATTTGAGGTGGGGTGTGTGCCACTTGGTATTGGGGCCTGGTGTTTGAGAGGTATGTTTCGTTGGAGTGAGATGGACGAGGGCGCTAGAGAGCCAGTGTTAGAAGAGTTCAATGGCGGGGAGGGCATTCCTGGAGTGAGAGTGCTGGGAGTGAGTTAAGGAGGGAATTGGCTAGATCTGGGTTAATGGTGACTTTATTCCAGAGAGAGGGGTCTGGGAGACAGGGGCAGTAGAGGGCAAGCTGGTGAGCTGGGAGAGAGAGGGTGGGGAGATAAGGAGGGTGAAGATGATTGCGGAATGATCTGTACAGATTAGTAGTGGGGAAAGGCAACTGGATTCAGAATACACAGCATTAGGGGAAAAAGTACCTAGATTCAGAACACTCAGTAGTGGGAAAATGCTTCTAGATTCCGAACACACCGCAATGGGTGAAAATGTATCTAGATTCAGAACAAACAGTAATGGGAAAAATGCACCTGGATACAGATCCCACAGTAGTGGTGGGAAAATGCGCCTAGATTCAGCGCACACACATAGTAGTGGGGGGGCACCTAGATTCAGAACACACAGTAGTGTGAAAATGCGCCTAGATGTCACGACCTTAGCCCCAGGCCAAGGAACTCGGACTTCCTGGCCCACGCCACAGTATTTTAACAAGGCCCTGGAGTCAGTCCTGGCGCCGTTGGCATCAGACTCACATGGCAGGTGTGGATTCGAATGGGAAATGAACTAACATGGCTGCCCCCACTAGGATCAATGGGGAACTGCAACAAGCAGGCTAGAATCCAGGGCGGGACCGCCCCGAAGGCACCTGGGATACCTGCTGGGTATTTAAACCACGCCCAACCCGAGGCACGCGCTTTGCGTTATTCTGCTCTTGCAGCGTGACTTTCACCGAGTCCTGCTCAGCATCTTGGCCTGCACGGGCGAGAGAAGAACAAGAACATCCTTACTTGCCCAGTTTCCAGCTCCTCCATCCATCCGGAGCGTTCCTGGATCTTCGCTACCTTTCTCCAGCAACATCCCTGGGAAGAAGGATGAGAATAAGACATTTAGTAAGCTTACTTACCAAGTTCTCCTGGAACTCCACCACCACTCGAACATCGTCCATCCGGCGTCTGGTTCCTTCGACCACCATCTTCCAGGATTCCTCCTGCGACCTGCAAGGAACAATAGCACAGGTTAGCCAACTTTCAAGGACGCTCATAGCGCCGCGCCTTTTGCCTTCTCGAGCTCAGCCATCTGCATCAGCTCAACTTCACCATCATCCCTTCGGCATCTGCAATAAAGAAGGTGAAGGTTATTCAGGGCATCTACAGTTACAGACATTCATTCTTAATACGAAAGTCTTACCTCAAAAGTGGAGTCGCATGCCGGTCAGGACTCCAGATGCACGCTAGTGAAGTAACTCGGTGGTACGGTGCCCAGCGACGACGCGCCCCCACCCAGCATGGCAGGACGGAGAGCGTACCTTAACGAAAACCAAGGTGAGAAAAGTCCCAAGGGGAACCGCAAGGGGAGCACAGGGAGGTGGCCCTCGAGGGAAAGTGTAGTTGCTAAAACCCACCTCCTGTCTTCCAGAACTGGCCCTTGGCAGCACGAATCCCAGTGAAGGTGCAGTGTCCCCAGAAGCGTCCAGACTTGTCGAGCGGCATCCCTGTGGATACAAGGTGAGCGTTACACTAGATTCTGAACACACAGCAGTGGGAAAATGTGCCTAGATTCTGAACACACAGTAGTGGGGAAAATACGCCTAGAATCAGAACACACAGCAGTGAGGAAAATGCGCCTAGATTCAGAACACACAGCAGTGGGGAAAATTGGCTCATGTAAACTGTATTCGTTGCCTTTGAAAGGTAAACCCGCTTGTGAAGAAATACATTAGAATTTGTGGGATATCTGTCCAATCGCTCAAAAATCCACCTCGCCCCTACTTCAATGATTTGTTCGCAGGGGATTGCTTGGAACAATATTTACATTGGCGTTTACTAAATGTACGCTCATTGCCAGTTTGTGCTTTTGAAATCCATGACTTAATTTCTGGTCATAATTTGTATCTGTTAGGTATTTGAGTTTTGGCTTACAGTGGTCTGGACCTGTTATTTCATCTGCCTTACCAGCAGATTACTCTCATCTCAGAGTAGAGGGAAGAGGGGGGTGGCATACAAATAACATCAATATACCATCCATCTTCATATGTCCCCAACTGTGCGCTTTTGATTATTAGAATTTCGGGGATCACATAAGACCCTCTCAAGTAATCATGCTATATAGATCTACAAACTTTCTGCAGTAATCTCCTTAATTTTTTATTACCATTGATAGAAGATATTGTTTCTTGTCGTATTGGAAGATTTACATATGGAGTTTAATGATCCTAAAGACTCTTTAGCATTTTTTTAGGGGCTTTAAGAACTTGGTTTTACACACTTATCCACTCCCTGCAGCTATATTAAGGGTCACACACTAGATTGGGTGTTTGGATATAATACGTTGGTCCTATTTTTCTTAGAGGCGTGTGTAATGGTCTGATCCTGCTTTGATCTGCTTTACCATGCCTTACTTGATCTTTTGATTCAGCAACTATTTCCTTTAGTGATGGATGGAAGCTGACAATGGAATCCTATTTTCTCAAATATGGAGGGTTTCTCCTCTGACAAACCATCAACTTCTGCCATGGTGACTATAAAAACTTGATCCAGTCAACCTTGGATCTGTTGGCTCCTCTAAAAAGAAAAAAAAGTATTCAAACGAAGCACATTTTTTGTATAAACAGGCGTTTACAACGATGAATGTCTAGACGAGTAGTAGAACATAAATGGAGACCTAACACATTTTAGAACTGTTTGTTTAAAATGTAAACTCTCGGAGACCACCAGGGGGCGCAGAAGAAATGGCTGCTTAAGCCATCTCTCCCTCACCCCCCCACAGAACTATGACGCACTAACATGGAAATCCATAGCCAAATAGCCCCAAAGTGTAGGAGCTTGCATCGGAAGGTGACGAGCAACAAAGTGCAAAATAACGAAACCGGGAATCCACTGGAAGCCAGAGAAAAGCAACACACCGACCAGAAAGGAGATGGCAGAGCAGCGAGAGAACAAAGCTGCGCGGCACTCTCACCCTCCCCCCAGCCACAGAGGAGCGGATCATAGCAGTCAGACACGAAGACTCCGGAGACAGCAGGAATCGGGCCAGAAGAGAGGTGACAAGCCGCCGGAGCCCCGGACCAATGCAAAACCGCAGGATTGAATGGAAGAAGAAAATCGCATAGCCCGAGAAGGTGGTGAGGAGAGGCCCAACCTGCGTACAGTACGGCACAGATCACCGGCAGCAGCGCAAACGTTCCAGCACCCGTCTGCCTACCCGGGGCCCCCCACCAGGAACGGTTCTACATGCGGACACCCACCCAGAGCACTGGCGTGAGGGGCAGGGATAGCGGGAGTGTAGTGGAAAGCAGGATCCACGGAAAGAGGGACGCGGAGACCAGATGTAAAGTGCCCAAACCCCAGAAAACAACAGGTCAAGGTGGGAAAGGCATATTACGCCATTCAGACCCATAGACCGCACCATAGCTGAGGTGTAAAGAGGACAATAGCAGCAAGCTTCGAGCAAGCGTAACTCAACAAGATACAAGTTAAGGGGTGGCAACACCACTCCAACAACAGACAGCAACAGCAAACCCAGAGAAGCTAATAAACTGCAACACTTGTGCACTCATAGAAAATGATTGGACAGACATGGGAACAGGGTGCCCACCTTAACCCTCCCAGGACATACAAAACCTAAGGCGAGGACCCGAAACCCTCCTGAAACCGCTAAAACAACCGAGGGAAAGAGAAGTATATAAACAAGAAAGAAAATGTCGAAAGGGGGCACATAGCCGAAAGCAGCTACAGGAGATATCAAAGCACTACTGGGGATACAAGAGAAGGAGAAAGAGAAGGAGAAGAACACAAAAGAAACACAGGCGAGATCCACCCAGCACCAAGGGGTCAAGCACTCAGTCCGCATTTACCAAAGAGGGTCTTATAGAAATGCTAACTGTGTTGAAACAGGACTTGACGAAAGAGATCAAGGACACCAAAGTAGCAATGGTCAAAACAGTGGCAGAGCTAAACTCCCACATGATGGGACTAGAAGCTAGGCTGAATGAGGTGGAAAACACACCATGCGAACAAGCCCTCGATCAGGCAGAGCTCAACAGGATGCTGGGCATAGAAGAGCAACTTGAAGTGATATGGGCAAAGCAGGAAGATCTTGAAAATAGAGCCTGGAGAAATAACATCAGAATTCGAGGAATCCCCCAGATCATGAAATAACGGCCTACATGCAGGACATGTTCCAGATGCTCCTGGAGCTGCCAGACTCCGAAGCGATAGAACTGGACAGGACACAGTCTATTCGACAATGCAACAGCGCTGCAACCTCTTAACGGATAATACTGTCTCAAAACACTAAAAATATGCATAAAACCACAAAGTAATACAAACATGTATATACAATGAATGCAGTATAAAGCAAAACTGTGTCTAAATCTACACTGGATTATAACTACTTGAATGTGTCAATCATGCTTATTCTCATTGCATTCAAAGCCCATACTTACCAAGCCTACCAGACCATAGTAATTGCCTTGATATAGAACCTTCTGGGGGTCGAAACACGTGTTGGCACCTTGAACAATAATAAAAACAGAAATGGAAACCAAGCAAAAGCATGCGTGATCCTTCTTTCTTGGGATCTCCCAAAGAACCAAATAGGTTTGTTTAGAATTCAGATATGAAGCCCGGCTTCCCCCGATTCCCACCACAACCCCAGGCTCTCATTTAGCATTGAGGATGTGTCAATTGCCATTAATTCACAAAAGGCAGCCAAAGCCTGCAGGCCCAGATAAAGTACTGATAGATATCTACAAGGAAGAGTTCTCTATCTGAGCATCAATCCTTCAGGAGCTATTAATTGCCGGCGTTAATACTAACTTGGTCCCGGAAACATGGCATCCCAAGGGATCTCCTCTTGTGAGTGCTGGTGAAAAGGGGAATGCCTTACGGCCTAATCACTGTTGTTGAATCTCTGTATAGGAAGAATAGTGCTGGTTTCAGAGTGGGGCTGGGTCAGGATTGGTCACCGCTCAACTAGATGCCACCAAAGGAAGGTGAGAGGCCAGGGTGCGCCCTGGCCCCACTCTTGTTGTGTGTGTGTGTGTGTGTGTGTGTGTGTGTGTGTGTGTGTGTGTAAAATATATATTTCTCTCTCTGAGGCTTGTGGAATCTGCTTAGATCACATGCTATGCATTGGCCGACATCTAGTGGAAGTTGCAGAGTATTACAGTTGTTGTTTTCTGTGACATCCACTGTACCCATGGTTCTACACACGTCGAGGTCCCTCAGATTGTTTTGCACCATCTAGTTTGTAAGCTCATTCGACCCAAGAGCCTTAAAGATCGCAGAACAAAACACTGGGCCCATCATGCCATGCAGGCCGAGGCCGCCATGGACGTGGAGGGAGCCTCCAGTGACTGCAGCAGCGCCGTCTTTTCGGGCGGCGAGGGCGACTGGGAACAGCCATGTTCCCAAGTGCTAGCCCCCGACCCTGGAAGATAGGCCGGCGGCACTGTTGTGGGGACTACACCCGAAAAGCAAGAGCACGCCCTCTTCCCACACTAAACACACACCCTGCGGCGATGCGTTTGCTCTGCCGAACAAACACCCAGATTTGGCATCTAGGAGGAGATCAGTAGATTCCCTGTCCTCAGGGCACTCCAAGTCTCGGTCGCCTCATGACAGGTGTCAGGCTCGCCGTCTTGCGCGGAGGTAGCACGTACACCTACCTCCCCGTTGGGTCTTGGTGCCCGGTTTGTTTAAGAAACACAGGCCACCGCGACCCGCTGGGGAAAGAGGGTTAGGGTCCGCTGGAGTGGATAGGTAAGGGGAATTAGGGTAACCGGGTAGGGGGTAAGGGAGTGGTTTTGGGTTGGGTAAGGAGACTGGGGAAGGGGGAAGATTCACCTTGATGTTCCCTGCTGGAGCTCCTGAGTTCGAGGTACACCTTCTCAGACTTGTGCTCCCCAATACCTCAGGCTTAGACACCGTATTTGAACATTAACATAAAACCATATGCATGAGCGTTTCCATCACACCCCAAATCAAGCTTTTCCCTGGTTGGTATCTCCCAAGCACACTACTTGCCCAACAGGTAGAAATCGAGACTGCACTTAGCTCTGAGTGTTTTCTGCAAGGCGACTGCCTGTTCTTGCCGTCATGCCTCAGCGCTGATTGTTCGTGCTGTCAGTTCTGCGGAGCTCCGCTACAAGAGAACCAAAACATACGTGAGGCCGGGTCAAATCCGTGTTGTTTTCACACGGCGTACATACAAACATCAACATACGACTCCACTAGACGCCGAGTTGCTGCACTCGGCGTTACGGGTGCTCGTAAAGGTCTGCACCAAGTCTTGCCACAACACGTGGCATGCCCAAGCTTTCCCCAGCTGTCCGGCGCGTACGCGCGCCTGATTCGCCAAGGGAGTATTCCCCACGAGGGCCTCTACATATAACAAGCGATCCACAAACTCGCTTGTGCGAAAGCATGCACAGAGAAGGAGAAGCACTTATCTGTCTGGGTGCGCGGGGCCTGCAGTTCTCACAGGCGGGGGATGGCCCCGCACGTCGCTGCCTGCAGGAGCCCTCTGCCAAGACGTCTTCTCTGCTCCGTGTCCATTAGCGCAAGCAGGGATCCTTGCGCGCACCGCGCGCATGCGCTGAAAGTCGGGCGTGGTCCGGAAAGTAGTTCTTTGGCTCGCGGACCCGCGAGCATGCTGGGCAATGTAGTCTTTCACCAGTCTAGGTGCCGGATGGCGTTTTCTGCCGCCCCCAGCCCATCTCCTGCAATAAGGACACAACAGAGTCCTGAAATATAGTTGTCTGTACCCCATCACCTTTGTCCCGAGTCCAGGTTGCTCCCTTCCATGCAGCAGATCCACCTTGGTTACAGTGGTGGCCCTGACAACAGGCCCCATAAAACAAAAGACGCCGCCCATAAAACTTCCTCAACCGACCGCTGAACGTTGACGGATGTGGCAGAGGTTCTTCCCAGTGCCGAAACTTGACGCATTTCGTCGAAATCTACAGAGCATCCTAAAGGTTCAGGGTTATCACATCTGGCGAAAAAACATGTCCCAGACAGCCTTATTAAGTCCTCTCAATCCAGAAAATCTTCCTCCAAGAGTCCCAATCATAGAGACAAGTCCCAGAAAGACAAGGACAAACCTCATAAGGAAACGTCTACCCCTTCCAAGGAAAAGGGCACTGTTCCACAAGAGAAGGATCAGGGTCCCTTATGTGAGTCCCTACATAATAAAGAGTGTGACACAAACCTAACTCCCGCTATACCTTATCCATGGGGCATTCCCAGCTCGGCCCTATGGTCAGCAAGAGGACATTGATAGGGTGATGTCTAGAATGACTTTCTTTGCAGATTTCTTTGAAAAGAACCCTCATGCTCTAGAGAATTTCCAGGTTACACCTCCCAAGGGGTCAACCCTCAAGCTCTCAGCCCCTGCATTCCACTCCTCAGCCCCTCTCTTCATCCCAGCCACCAGCAAAGAGGTCTCACACTTCTGCTGAGCTTTATGACATCCATACAGGTACTGAAGCGGATCAGGAGGAATATCAGTACTATGGGGATGATGATGGGATAATAATGACGATGAGTCAAAGGTTTACACTATTGCCTCTCCCATTCCACAAGACTCCCCTCTGCCTGATTCTCCAGTAAATAATCAGCCATTATTTAATGACTTACTAATCAAAGCAGCTGAGCACTTCGGTAGTCAGCCTCAGGAGGTTCAGCAGGACAAAGATTTTGTTGAAGATATCTTGGGAGACAAAAAAGCTGCCAACCAGTTCATACCCATCTTAAAGTCGATCCAAAGAAGGATCCAACCCTCCCTTGAGACGCCCAATCAGACAAGGGCAGTTAACCATGGATAGAAAAACGATTCCGTCCGGCACCATCTGATCCCTTATATGTCGGAGGACAATTTAAGCCGGATTCACTAGTTGTCACAACTACTCGAAAGAGGGCGGGCAGACAAGGAGAGCAAGAAGCTTTATACCATGGGGCACAAATTTGCAACTTTGGTGGCTTTTCAAGCTAGGATTGCCAACAATTCCGCACTGTTGGCGAGCTAGGACTGTCATGAATTGGGATGAGGTCGCAGCTCTTAGCGAATCTGCTCCAGAACCTCTAAAATCTAGACTTGCCCTTGTGGCTGCGGAAGGCAAAGCCTCTGCCAGTAGCTTGCTGAAAAACAGCCTTGACGCTGCAGACAATGCTGGATGCATAATTGCAAAAGGAACCACCCTCAAACGCCATGCTTGGCATTCGCCATTCTGGCTTTAAGCTTGAGACGCAGGCAACGTTGCTCAACATGCCGGTGGAACCAGCTGTACTTTTCAGCAAGGCGGTGGAGGATGTTCTAAAGTCGACCAAAGAAGAATATGATACCCTCATATCCCTTGCCCAACTTACCAATAAGCAAACTGGGCAAAGGGGCGGAAACAATTTGCGCTGCTTTCGCGGTCAAAATCCCCAAAGAGGCTCTGGATACAGACGAAACCAAAATTCATCATGGAACATCAACCAGGGTCAAGCGTTCCAGGGTTATCCAAAAGGCCAGCGCAGGGGCCGTGGCCGGGGGAGACTCTCCACTTCCCGAGGTGGTGGAGGAGCGCCTCCCAAACAATGACAACCCGGTACAGGTCCCCTCCCATGCCTCCCCAGTAGGGGGACGAATTTCAAACTTCACCCACACCTGGGAGGGTATAACCACGGACAAGTGGGTGTTATCGACAGTAGCGGGGTGTTATTGCGTGGAGCTCCTAGAAACACCATCAAACCTCCCTCATGCCAAAGGACAACATCAAGAGAAGAGCAACTCATCTTGATAGAAGTCAACGCGCTGCTCCCCAAGGACGCCATCGAGATTGTGCCGTCCAATGAGGTAAACAAGGGTATTTAGTCAACATACTTCCTTGTGCCAAAAAACGATCTAACCATGCACCCAGTGTTAGACTTGCGCCCTGCAAACACTTGTGTAAAGGCACAAAAGTTCAGCATGACAACGCTACAAGAGGTAATTCCCCTGCTAAAACGGGACGATTACATGGCAACATTGCATATGAAAGATGCTTATTTTCATATTTCAATGCTCCAAACGCACAGAAGACTCTTGTGGTTCAAAGTAGCAAAACAGCACTACCAATTCAAGGTGCTACCCTTCGGAATAGCTCCAGCGCCAAGGGTATTCACCGAGGTACTGGCAGTGGTGGCGGCGCACCTGCCCAGGGAGGCTATCCCAGTGTACCCCTACCTGGACGACTGGCTGATGTGGGATATATTTACCCACTCGGCAGTACTTGCCCACAACACCAAGCTGCACTTCAGCAGAACCAGCAAAATGGCTCCGCTGGCTCCTGTGAGCACCATTGCATCCAAACTGCGTTTTGCAGTGACAAAAGGATGGCTGCACTGTTTTGCCAAGTGCCATTGATCAAGATGGAACAGGGAGCACCCTGAGAAAGGCTACTAGGGTGTGTTCTTGTTTGTATTAAAGAAGTGGAGTGAAAAAGCAACGCTGTTTTGCTGCAAGCCCAAAGTTCCCATTGGCAAAGGGAATATTTCACCTTTAAAATGATACTGCTCTGATGCTCTTTTCCTCTGTTTTTGATCACCCTAATTTCATCAGTAAGACACTGCCATGCCCATTCCTATTCACATTGTGCTCCATTAGAAAAGAGCATTATTCCTGAATGGCAGGCTGTGCCAGCCAAAACTGGGAAAATCAACAAAAGCTTTACTTCAGCTCTACAGAAAAATGCTTAACTTTTGCTACAAAATGTCAAGAATCACTCCTTGAAAAGAGAATCATGTCAATTTCAAAAGACCTTTGCCTTATACAGACTGTTGTGTAAAAGAAGCTGGCTGCAGCAACAGAATAATATTGGGAAGTAGATGGAAGAGAAATCCCAGCAACATTTACCATGTGTCAAATTGGGCTTTTGCAAACCAAGGGGAAAAAATGCCAGTTTTAAAAGTACAATGTTGAATATAAACTTGTCCGTGCCTAGCAAATGAAAAGGGGTTTGTTGCTGGGAAAACATACATGGGATGTTTTATTCAACAGGCTTGTTTTTGATTCAGGACAAAATAAAGTAAAATAAACGTTAAACTGCATTGGCTGGATTTTGCAAGTTCCAGAACAGGTTTTTCCTGTTGGCTAAGCTAAGGCTTCCCCCAAAAGGAACCACCATAAACTTCCAGGACACTTGGCTGAGAATTACTAGGTTGGAAAACTTTGACTAACCAAGACAAAGTTCACATACTCATCAGACTTTCGTGTGTTCTGAGGCCTTTTACAGTAGAAATTCCGGGACACGTATGTGCGAAAAAGAAAATCACACCTCCCTGTGACTTCTACAAGAAGCTTCAAAGAAAAACTCCATGACAACCCTGGTCTGAGGGGGGTAGCTTGGAAGCTATACCCATATATGGGGAACAATACTGAACATTTGCCTCCAAAGACTGTTATTAATAAAACTTGTAAGACTTTTATCTTTGCCACAGGACTTTGCAAAAATGTGAACAGCAACAGTTTAAATGTGATTTTGTGGGCTTTAATTTAAGATGTCATAGACGTCATTGCTACAATCTGCTCATGTAATTTGTTAAAATGTTACCACTGTACAAAGGTGCCATTTATGTCAAAACTGGGTTGTGGCAAAATTAACTGAGAGGTTCTGGACATTGTAAAACTCACATCATAAACCTGACATCATGCCCTTCAAACCCAACCAGCTGAGAGCAAGGCGTCAACCATTACCCCTGACCAATCCAGTTGTTTAGGGGCGTGCTCAGCTAAGCCTGCCCCACCATATAATTAGATGATGTCACCATGCATTATAAATAAGAATCCCTGACAGAACTCTACACACGCTCTCCTGAATTTCCTGCGCCTGCGTTCCTGAACTGCTACATTCATTTTGCCTGATTCCAGATTCCACTGAAAGGCCAAATTATTGCTAACCCTACTCCAGCAAGGCCAAAGCATAGCTGATCCTATCCTAGCAAGGCCATTGATCCAGAAAAACCCACTAAAATCACAATAACCAAAGCGATAAACTGTGGTACCTTTTTTGGGAAGTATCCTGAAACCAGGCCGGCTTCTTACCCACTACCTGCATGCCCACTGACCTTTAGTATCTGGTGACCAGACATTTGCCCAGCTGTCTTTTGCCAGGAAAGTCCGCTATCCGGTGACCAGAATCTTTTGTGACCAGAACTGGTTGACTGTCCAAAATCCCAGATTCAAAAGTGGACTGTGAGTATTTTCCCCATCCCAGAGAAACACACAGTCTCCCCATCTTGACCCTTTTGTCTTTATTCCACCTTCTCAGTAATCCTTTCCATACCCTGGTAATTTGTATAAACTGTAAGAATTTTCTGTGCATCTTGTCATAAATCTTCAAGCGTTAGTGCCACTTTCCTATTCCTTTCTATTCTGCATAGATCATAAGCCCGTAGTCATATTTTGAGTAATCAAACTAATTTCCAGTTAAAGTTGAAAGCTGGGGTGCCAAGGTTGACGTCGCGAATCAACCTTGGATCTTACTGTGTCCCTCTTTATCAATATAGTCTTAATAATCTAGTTTAAGTCAAACCTGTACTTTTCTCCGCTGATTTTCTTTTTCTCATTCACAGCGTTATTTTACCCAAATCAAACCTTTTTCTATCTTGCAAATCTTATCCAGTTTTGTAGCTAGAGACATCCTTTCACTTCTGTATTGTCCCTGTGATGTACATCTATTCCCCAGCCCAAAACCGCATTGGAAATCCAAGTATTTCACCCGTTTTTCATTTGTCATTTTTAATGGGATTTGAAGAAAAATGCAATTTTCTAACGCGTGAATTCGGCTGCAGCATGTTCTAACTTCCCACTTGTTTTAGAATTGTATGCCTTTTGCTGTTCCATTTTTTTAAAACAATTTTTATTATTTTTTAACAACAATACAACCAAACTTGCAGTACAGTTAACACTATTACAATATTGCTTTTCTTCAATAATGTATGCTGCGCCCTCTGCCCACCCCCCTCCCGAGTCTATTCTTCCACACCTACTGTTCCTGCGCCTTGCAGGTGGAGTCCTTCATCTGAATTCTCTAATGAGTCGCGATCACTCGACCCATCATGCATGGGCCCAAATATCGTAGCTACTAAATGCTTCCAAGCTATCAAGGTTTCTGCTTCCTCCTCCCCACCCGAGTTATTTGCCTCCTGCCACACTGTGGTTTCAGTTTCTGACCACTTTTGTAGATCTTTCCACCACACTTCTACTATCGGACCATGGCATGCCTTCCAGTTCATAGCAACTCTACGTTTTGCAAGTATATACACCAGGTCTTTAAGTTTAATGACGTGCTTCGATTTACGTGGTCTGGGGAACCCTCCTATCAAGCACGCCCACGCTGATTCTATCATTAGCTTAACCCCTTTTGTGTTTAGCCTATCCGCCACTCCCCTCCAGAAGCTTTGAATCACTGGGCACGCCCAGAACATGTGGTCCATCCCAGCATTATTCTCGTTATATTTAGGGCATGCTTGCTGCCCTGCATTCGCAAATTTAGCTATTCTTTGGGCCGTCATGTAAGCCCTGTGGGTGATATACAGCTGTATCTGCTGCAACCTAGCATTTCTTGACACCTTCTTATGATATCTTTGGGCTCTCTCCCACATCCCATTTGTCATAGGGGTGCCCACCTCTTCTTCCCATTCCTGTCGTTATCGCATTGGTTCTTTCCCCACTTTGGACATAACCATCTCATATAGTCTGGATATCTCATGTCCTCCCTCTGCTATGTCGTATATAACCTCTAAGGTGGCATCTGGTTGGCTTTCCAGTATTATCTCTGACCATGTTTTTTTAACCCGCCGCACCACCCTGTGGTATGTAATATACTGTCCCCTGTGTAATCCGGGTTCCTCTACCAAAGTCTCAAAATCAATAATCTTCCCCTCTTGCCATACATCACCCAGCGTTGCTATCCCAACTAGTTCCCAGTGCTTCCTGATCGTTTTCATTAGTTGGGCGTCTTTTCCCACCAGTGCCACAAGTGGCACCTGCGGGGAGCATGGGGAAGGACTCTCCATTACCCGACAGGCCCTCTGCCATATGTCCCGTCCCAGCAACATAATTTTCGGGCACTCTTTCATATTGGCTCTGGGCAGCCACATCATTTCTTGTAAAAAAACGGTGCGCATTCTGATCTAAACAGCCTAGGTTCCGAGGTTGAGTCTCCCGATAATCATTTTGCTACATATTGTAATTGACTTGCTAAATAATAGACCTCGTAGTTTGGCAGTTTTATCCCTCCTTTCTCATGCGTATTTTGTAGCTTTCAGAGGGCTATTCTATTTCTAGTCCCACTCCATTGGAAATCTCTACATATGCTATGTAGTCGGGCAAAGAATCGTTTTGGGATCAGATGCAGTATATTACTAAAGTAGTGCCATAGTCTTGGCAGGTACACCATTTTCAACATTGCCCCGCCTTTTGCTGATCCTTTGCCTTGTGATTGCTAGTGATATAACATACTTCCTACTGTGATAAAACATATGATAAAACATATGTATGTAATTATTTAAACACACATATAGTTAATTAGTTGTTAAAATCTGAGTGTCATTTTAGGACTTTACAAAGGATTTTGTGAGGGAAGGTCGGATTTTGATTCTGTTTACTGTCACATATTCCTGACTACCTGCTGCTTCTTTCTATCCACTCCGAATTTGATTATTTCTGGGTTGAGGGAACCTTGCAGGGGGAAATCTTAACTTGGGTGCTATCTCTCCTAATTCAAAAAGTGCTCCTATTCAATTGTGCTTTGGATATGTTCTGGGAGAAGGTTAGCCAAGTGCGTTGCTTCCGTTTCCATTGTAATTATCACCCCGTTGGTGATTGCTACCCAATATTAAAATTGTATGATTTCCTTTGAATTTTAAAAATAAATAAATATTGCAGTTTCACCAACCGGCCAATGTTCATGGTCCATTGTGGCCTGGGGTATTTCAAAAAGGGTGTGTGATACGAGTTCTGTACCATCTCAAATTGAATTTAAAGGCATCTCAATTGTGTGCTACATACTAGGCTGAGACCAAGGTGTGTTGCCCGATTGAAATCCTTAACACTGATCACAGAAGAAAATCTCAATTTTTGTAAACAAAACACGCAAAGAACCATAAATCTTCTATTCCAATTGGGCTTCTCGATAAACAAGAAAAAGTCAAGTCTTGTACCAAACAAAATCGTTCCTAGGAGCTGTTTTAGAAACGAGAACAGGCTTAGCCTTTCCATCCATGGAAAGAGTGCAGAATATGCTTCTGCAAATACCCCAGTATCAAGCCGGTTTCCAGATAAGCGTACGCAAAGCAATGCGTTTGCTAGGCATGATGGCATCGTGCATATATCTAGTCCCACACGCACGTCTGCGCATGAGACCAATGCAGGAGTGGTTGGGGAAACCATGGTCTCAGGCAAGTGGTTAGTGGTCGTTTCGCCAACACTAGTACAAAGCATACGCTGGTGGTCAGGAGAAAATCTGTTAAAGGGAAAACCCTTCCACGATCCTGAGGCACAGGTGACTGTCAAAACAGATGCGTCACTCTCGGGGTGGGGGGCTCATTACCTTCACCACGCAGCACATGGTCTGTGGACTCACATCACAAAACCATATCATCCTGCTGGAACTACTAACGGTACTAAAGGCACTGCAAGCCTTCGAGACGCAACTAACAAATCAAGCGGTCCAAGTTCAAACGGACAGCACAACTGCAATGTTCTACATCAACAAACAGGGGGGGTACACTCTCTCCAAGTCTGTCCAAGTTGGCGCAGAAAATATGGGAATGGGCCCTCAGATGGGGGATGTCCCTATCCTCACAACACATTCCAGAGGTACTCAACACTCTAGCATACACTCCGAGTAGAGATCCCCTACCAGAGGAACACGAGTGGCAACTTGACTCGGGCGTCCTAGACCACATCTTCTCTCAATGGGGTTACCCCACACTAGACTTGTTCGCTACAGGAGAAAACAAGCAATGCCTAGACTTCGCGTCCAGGTTCCCCCTGCCAGTTTGCCAGACCCCAAGGGGAACGCCCTATGGAGGAACTGGTTAGGGAAATTTGCTTACGCTTTTCCCCCCAACACCCTTAATGAGCAGGATCAGGATAGTGGACAAGATGCACAGAGAACAGATAACGCTCATTCTAGTTGCTCCTATGTGGGCAAGACAACTATGGGATCCACATCTGCGCAAACTGGCTATTTGCGATCTCATCAAACTCTCGTACCTAACCAACCTGTTAACCCAACACGGGGGAACAACATGCTCCCACAACCACTCTCAATTAACTTGGCAGCATGGCTCCTAAAGTCAGAGTTTGAACACCTTAATCTACCACAGCGGTGTATGGATATCCTCAAGGAGGCACGAAAACCAAACCCTAGGCACTGCTATTTCGACAAGTGGAGGAGATTTGTAATTTGGTGCCAGTCAAAACAAATAAACCCCATAGAATGTACTCCTTCACACCTTCTAAATGATATGTTCCACTTGTTAGATTCAGCGTTAGTATTCAGTTCTATAAAGGTCCACCTGGCAGCTTTATCAGCTTATACCACATCTCAAAATAAAATATTGTGGTGGAAAGTCCCAGTCATTAAGGCGTTTATAGAGGGAGTAAAGAGACTCTGCCCTCAAATTTCTAACCCTCCACCAGGATGGGATCTCAATGTAGTACTAGCAAAGCTCATGGGGGGCCCGATTCAAGCCTATGCATCAGTCAAGTCTTAGAGGCCTGACATACAAGACTGCCTTCTTAGTGGCTATTACTTCCATAAGAAGAGTTAGTGAATTGCAGGCATTGTCCGTGCAGGACCCTTTCTTTATTATTCATGAATATAAATTGGTTTTACATACTCATCCTAAGTTCTCCCCTAAATTCATTTGTAAATTCCACGTAAACCAATCCATTGAGCTTCTGGCTTTTTTTCAGAATCCAACTAGCTCAGCTGAGGTTACACTCCACAAACTAGATGTGAGGAGAGCGGTCCTCCACTACGTAGGCAAGACCAGGCCGCTTAGGAAAACAGACCAACTGTTTGTCTCCGTAAGCACCAGGCAGAGAAGGAGACAGCATTTCCAAAAATGCTATCTCCCGATGGATAGTTAGACGTATACAATTATGCTATTCACTATCAAAGAAGACACTGCCTTTCACACCAAGAGCTCACTCCACATGGAGCACAGGAGCTACTCTGGCTTTTATCGCAAATGTCCCTTTAGACAGCATTTGCAAAGCAGCTACATGGAGCTCAGTACACACTTTCACTCAGCACTACTGCATTACAACACATTCCAAAGCAGATACACAGGTGGGACAAGCAGTTCTAAAACATCTATTTGCCGCTGCTCTTTCTCACAACCCACCACCTTCTTCTAACACGGCTCGCTAATCTATATATAGCATGTGATCAGAGTAGATTCCACAAGCCTCAGAAGGGATACATTACTCACCGTAATCATATTTCTGATGCTTGTATCTGCTTAGATTTTCATGCACCCATCCTTCCTCACCCTGAGAGAAGATGCATGGATGTTATATGAGCTTTCTGTTATCTATCTGCTTGGATACACCTGTAATTACGCTACACTTCATGCAACCACATGTCAGAACAAAACATTCGAAGGGATTGTGTCCTCCGACGTATTCCTCATCTTAGATATCTCCTTCCAGCTCTGCTGGCCTCGGAAAAAATGTTCTCTCTCTAGAGGGCGCTGCGCGTCGACGTCCTCCGAGTCGATGTCCCTCGACAGCCGCCGTATCGACGTCGACGTCATCCTGCCTATAAAGGCCGCGCGCAGCGTCCGTTGCTCAGTTCCGTTTTTCCGCGCTTACTCAGTGCCTCGGAATACCGTTGCTCAGTTCTTGTCCTAGTTACCTCGAGTTATTCGATCCGTACTCGATGGCTTCCTCGTCGGAACCGACAACTCCTCGATCCGGCTTCAAAAAATGCCGAGATTGTGGGAAAAAGATGTCGCTGACTGACCCTCACAGAGTTTGTCTGTGGTGTTTGGGAGCTGAACACCATTGTTCGGAATGCGAGGACTGTATGTCCATGACAGCTAAGGCCCTGAAGGAGTGTAGGGGGAAGCTGGAGAAAGGTAAGACTTTTAAAGCTTCTTCTTCGTCGACGAAGTCGAGACACTCGTCTCCTCGTCACCATTCGCGCTCCAGGTCTCGGAGTGGGTCCCATCACTCCTCGAGATCGAAGCACTCGAAGAGGAGACGTCGAAGATCCCCTTCTCCGTCTTCCTCTTCCTCTATTTCGCCGAAAAGAATCCCTTGCCCCACGAAACATAGTTCCCGGGCTGAATGGGAGGAATTCCGCAAAAATATGATGAGCGTCTTCGAGAAAGCGGCCTTGACCCCCTCGAAGACTGCCGAGAGCGATGCTCTGGTCGAAAGACCCGAAGGTCAAAAACGCCGCGAGTTGCAGTACCCGGCGAAGGAAACCTCTCGAGCGCGCCTCGAACCCTCGAGTAGGACTATGACCTCCAAACCTTCCTCGAAGGTTCCGTCGACGCCGTCGACGAGGGTTCCGACGACGCCGAGGTCGGTGTCTTCGACGCCGTTGTCGAAGGGACCTTCGACACACGGGTCTGTCGACTCGACGCCAGCTTCGACACCGGCGTCGACGCCAAGAAAAGTCACGGTTACGACACACCCAGTGACTATCCCCAGGTCCTCGACGTCGATGGCTTCGAGATTGTCGAGTAGAATTCCAATTCTGTCGAGGTCTTCGAGGCCTCCGCCTTTGTTTTCGACGCCACGTTCGAAGACGTCGGCGTCGACGACATTGACGTTTTCGAGGCCGATAATGACAAGTTCGGCACCCTCTGCCTTGGAAATGGGATTTACTCCCTTTATGAGTTCAAAACAATTGAGAACTATGTCCTCAATCTTGGAAGAGGGTGAATTGTCTGAACAGGAAGACACATATGAGTTGCAGGGACCTGTAACCCCAATTAGAGAGGAATTTTCCTCTGAAGAACGCAGGTTAAAGGATCTTCATGATTCCTTACATGAGGCAAGTGGATTAGACACTTCCCCTGAGGTGGAGTTTGCTAGGCCAGACGCGGGGGAGCATGCTGAAACCCCCTATAGAGCCTTAATGGCCAGGATCTTCCTTACATGAGGCAAGTGGATTAGACACTTCCCCTGAGGTGGAGTTTGCTAGGCCAGACGCGGGGGAGCATGCTGAAACCCCCTATAGAGCCTTAATGGCCAGGATCACAGAGTTCATGGGGTGGTCTGCACCTTCACAATCTTTCCAACAAGATGACCTCACGGATATTCTTGACAAATGCCCACAGGAGGATCCTGTGGTGCCTTTTCATAAAGCTCTTCAGAGGAAGATCATGACAAACTGGGTGTCATGATCTCTGCTTCCAAAAGGTCAGGGTTTTCCCAACTCCCTTGGAAGCAGATCCATAACCCAGGTTCCGAGGGCCAACTAGTCCCAATTGGGACCTTTTGGACCCAGTCCTGGCGCCAGTGGCACCAGGCTCATAAATATGCCCAGTCCCAGCGCTGGAAGCGCCGGGCTCATAATGCTTGGGTGGACTTACCTGCAGCAGACCATGCTGCTTACTTGCCTGCCAGTTGAGCCTCTGATCCTCTTCTGTTTGGAACTACTTTTCCTGTTGGGTGGGGCAGGAGCCACTCCCTAGGTTCAGAACACTGGAACTCTTCTGGAAAGCAGGAACTCTTTTCTTACCTAGGCGTGGCTGTGGAAGGAGACACCTAAGCACTACAGGAGGCTATTTAAACCACACCCGATGGATGAATCTTGCTTTGCGTTATTCTGCATCCTCTGCAGCAGAACGCTCATCGTGTCTTCTGCATCTGATCCTGGGCCTAAGGAAAAAGGCTTACCATCCTGAATCCAGTCTTCAGCAACACCTATAAAGACAAGAAAGAACAGGTTAGCATTACGGTCTTCAGTGACAGCGCTTCACTTACCTGGTCCATCGGCTGTCACCAACGCCTCGCGCTGCATTCTGGCATCTGAAAGACAAAGGCTTACCTACTCTTCGTGCGCTCCGGAGGTCTTCGCACTGCATTCCGGCATCTGAAAGACAAAAGCTTACCAACTCTTCGCACGCTCCGGAGGCCTTCGGCGCTGCATCCCGCATCTGAAAGACAAAACAAGGTGCGTTTAAAGACATTGGGGAACTTTAATACTCACGTGCCATTACTCCTTTCCACATCTAACCCAGTGGGTATTCCGGCACCCTGCAGCCGCTCCGAACTTGTACCTGCAAAATAAAAAGACAGTTAGAGCGCATCGTGAAGCAGGCAACAAGCGCTTACTTACGTGCTTCCAGGCGCTTCTATTCATCACACGGGCTCCATCTTCAACTCACTTCAGCCCGTCATCCGCCATCGCCGGAACCCTGCAAAACAAGAGACATCATTACTAAAGACTTTTAAAGACATTAGAATTACTCGACACTTACCGTTCGTGCAGTAAACGACGGACAGCAGTCCTCTGAAGTCAAGAGGCCTGCTCCCCTTATCCAGTGAAGAAACTGGTTACAGCACCCTGCCCCGAGGCAGATGGAGAGCACGGCGTTCACTTACCTAAGGTGAGAGCGTTAACCTTTGGGATTCTACAGGAGAAGAGAAAGGGAAGAAGAGAGAGACATTCAATAACCCAGTTCATTAATCCCATATTTTCTATCTGCAGACATCTTACCCTTCGAGTCAGACATACAGTGCACAGAGGTCCAGCCCAAAGAGCCAGCCATGTGTTACACATCACCTTTGAAGATACGGTATACGCCCAGTCAAGACCGGCGCCTCTACGGGAATCAGGTGAGCGTTACAGAACGCAAAGCCTACCGCAAAACTCCCGTCCAGGCGCTATGGAAACCTCGGATACCGACCAGCTAGCCCAGTTACTTGGGGAACTAAGGGCAGAAGTGCATGCAGCCCGTCAGGAAACGAACGCTCTAAGAAGGGAACTGATTATTTCCAAGGAGCGAACAGATGATCTCGCTAGACAATTGCTACAGTCACAAGCCGGACAGACCCCGTTACCCGCATCTGGGGGAAATCTTCCTTCTACATCCTCTATGAATCCAGTGCAGATCAACCTACCTGGGAATGTACCTCTGGCTCCGCCCGAACGATTTTCTGGTGACCCAAAGAGGTTTGCAGTATTTATCAATCAGTGCCGGTTGCATTTCTTATGCCGGCCAGCAGCCTTTCCAACTGATCAAGCTAAAGTAGCTTTCGTGCTTTCGTACCTTAGTGGCAATGCGGCAGACTGGTCGATCCCTCTAGTAAATCAAGATGATCCGGTCCTCCATGATTTTCAAGCTTTTCAGCTTAGTATGGAAAAACTGTTCACAAGACATTCACAGGGGCAGGCCTTGGACAATGAGCTTCTTTTGTTGCAACAAGGCAATCAAGACCTTTTGGCTTATATTGCGTCTTTCAACAGACTGATAGTGGAAACTCAATGGCCTGAGGACAAAAGGATTACGCTGTTTTATAGAGGTCTACGTGGAGAGCTCAAAGATGTGTTAGCCCAAGTAGTGAATCCCCCACAAGATTGTTCGGACTATATAGACTTAGTCGTTCAAATAGATCACAGACTGCAGAACAGGAAGGCCGATCATTCCAAGTTTGATGCTCGAGTATTTTCCAAACCGCCAACTCCTTCCAAAGGAGTAGACTCCGGGGAACCCATGCAAATAGGGGGCATGAAAGGTCCTCTAACACAAAAGGAGCGGGAAAGGAGAAAACAGTTGCAATTATGCCTCTATTGCGGAAACTCAGGGCACTTTCTTTGAGACTGTCCTGGTGAAACCTGCCAAGAAGGCAGTAGGAGCTGCAGTTACCAAAGTTACAAACTCTGAGCAGGGAAACGACCTCGCCCGACAAGAATAGAGGTCCTCTTGCCGAGCGTGAAAACCAGTTCCGTGACCTCGCATTTCGTGATACCTATGGTCCTCATTAGCCCTGATAATCCGGATCGATTACATGCAATTGAAGCTTACGTCGACAGCGGTGCCATCGGCAATTATGTGGATCATGAAATGGTTTTGAGGATGAATCTAACTCTTTGTCCCAAGGCTGTAAAGGACGTCATTACTACGGTGGATGGAACGGAGATAGCCTCCGGACCAGTAACGCATACCACTCAAGAAGTGACGCTAGTAAGTCAAGATGGACACCATGAGAAGATCGTGTTCGATGTGATCAAGGCTCCTCAGTTTCAGATTATTCTAGGAATACCTTGGTTAGAGAAACACAATCCTCTGATCGATTGGCGAGCAAGAACGGTCCAGTTTCCAGAATGTGTCTCTACTTGTCACCCTCCACCTGGTGTTGCACTGGCAGCAATTTCTTCAGAGACTCCCCAGTTACCTCCCGAATACCAAGATGTTTTCCGGAAGGATCAGGCTAACTCTCTACCTCCTCATAGGTCTTATGACTGCCAGATAGACCTGATACCTGGATCTACTCCTCCTTGTAGTAGAATTTATGCCCTCACCGAGCCTGAGAACCTTCACCTTCGACAATACCTGGATCAATACCTGGCAAATGGGTTTATTCGTCCTTCCAAGTCCCCTGCTTCTTCAGCTTTGTTCTTCGTTCCAAAAAAGGAAGGAGACCTTAGAACTTGTATAGATTATCGCTCCCTGAACCAGATCACCGTCAAGAATAGATATCCGTTACCTTTGATCCCTGAACTCCTGGACCAAGTCAGAAAAGCATGCATATATACAAAGCTGGATCTTAGAGGAGCCTACCACTTGGTACGAGTAAAAGAGGGCGATGAATGGAAGACAGCCTTCCGCACCAAATATGGGCTATTTGAATATCAGGTCATGCCCTTCGGACTTTGCAATGCCCCGGCCGCCTTTCAATATTTTATGAACGATGTCCTCAGAGAGCTCATAGATGTGTGTGTGGTTGTTTACATTGACGACATCCTCGTTTATTCTTCATCGGAATCTGAACATCGGAAACACGTGAAAATGGTCCTCGAAAGATTGCGTCAACACAAACTTTTCGCTAAGTTGGAAAAATGTGTTTTCAACGTGACAGAAGTTGAATTCTTGGGATTCATATTATCACCTAGCGGAGTGCGTATGGATTCAAAGAAGGTCGATGCAGTTCTCAAATGGCCATCACCATCCTCCGTAAAAGGTGTGCAAAGCATGTTAGGCTTCGCTAACTTTTACCGCAGGTTTATCCCCGAATTTTCTCGGATAGTCCAGCCCATCACTGCCTTGTTAAAGAAAAACAAACGTTTTGAATGGTCTACCGAGGCGGAACAAGCTTTCCAGGATTTGAAGACTAAATTTATCTCTGCACCAATCTTAAAACACCCTCGCCCCGAACTCCCCTACATCGTGGAAACTGATGCTTCAAGCCTTGCCATGGGGGCAGTTCTATCACAAAAGGACCCGGTAACCAATCAGTTGCATCCCGTGGCATTTTGGTCCCGCAAATTCTCGCCTCCTGAAATCAATTACACGATTACTGACAAGGAACTTCTGGCTATCAAGTCTGCCTTTAAGGCTTGGCGGCATTATCTGCTGGGGGCCCGACACACCGTTACTGTGATTACGGATCACCGAAACCTGCAATATTTGAAAACCGCAAAAGCCCAATCCTCTAGACAACTCAGTTGGGCATTATTCTTTGCCGAGTTTGACTTCATAATTACCTATCGACCTGGTACAAAAAACGGTAAAGCTGATGCCCTTTCTCGGATGGGAGTGGAAGAACACTTTATCAACCCTAAACCTGTACCAATCATTCCCGAACAAAGAATTCTGGGTGTAATCGCCGCACAATCCATAGAGGAAGTTAAGGATAAAGCCAGGCAACTTGTAACTCCAGCAGACATACAGAATTGGCATCTGCAGGGAAAGGACTTTGCAGTAAAGGACAACTTATTGTATTTCCAAGAACGATTATACCTGCCCAGCACAGATTTACAGAAAAAAGTAATCTCTTGTTATCACGATTCTTTAATGGAAGGACATCCCGGTATGGCCAAGACCTCAGAAAATATCAAGCGCTACTTCTGGTGGCCGTCTTGGAAAAAAGATATCAGAGACTTTATAATGTCCTGTGGAGTATGCGCCCAAAACAAGAGTCAAAAGGGAAGACCAGCAGGCCTCTTACGCCCTATTGACATCCCACCTCGCCCTTGGCATACGCTTTCTATGGACTTCATCACCGATCTACCTCCATGCTCCGGATACAATACGATTCTAGTAATCGTGGACTTATTCTCCAAGATGGCGCATTTCATTCCGCTCAAAGGCTTGCCAACAGCAGCAACTCTGGCCCGAGAATTTCTCAAAAACATCGTCCGACTGCACGGTTTTCCTTCGGTTCTAATTTCGGATCGAGGTAGTCAATTTATTTCTCATTTTTGGCGAAGTTGCTGTCGGTCGGCTCAAATTGATGTGAGACTATCGACCAGTCACCACCCTCAGACCGACGGACAAACCGAGAGGACCAATCAAACTCTGGAACAGTATTTACGCTGCATGCTGCAACAAACTGAAAAAACTTGGAAAGACATCCTTTGGATAGCCGAATATGCCTACAATAACTCTGTCCATTCGGGAACTGGGAAAACCCCGTTTTTTCTTTTATACGGCAGTCACCCTGGAACCTCGGAGTTGGATCCCCTCCAAGATCTTGAAACACCAGCAGTAGACTACCTGCATTCTACAATCACCCAAGCCTTTAAGGAAGCTGTTTCTCACCTTCAAAGGGCTAAAGAACAATATAAGAAAGGAGCAGATCAACATCGGAAGGAAGCCCCTCAATATCAAGTAGGGGATCAAGTCTGGTTATCTGCCAAATATCTACCTCTAAAAGGGCCACGCACATTCAACCCAAGATACCTTGGTCCCTATTCCATCACTACCATAGTAAACCCAGTAGCGGTCAAGTTGGACTTGCCCCCGCACATAAAGATAATCCGGTCTTCCACGTCTCTCTATTAAAACCTGTGCAACCTCAAACCCGACTAACTAAATCTCCAAAACCCATCCTAGTTGATGGAGAACTCGAGTTTGAAGTCAAAAGCATTCTGGACTCCAAGATCTCCAAATCTAAACTATTTTACCTAATTGACTGGAAAGGCTACGGCCCCCAAGAGAGATCCTGGGAACCTGCTGAATATGTCCACGCTCCTCGCCTAATCAAAAGATTTCACCGAACATTTCCTGACCAGCCAAAACCCCCGGAGAAGCCCGGTTTGGGAGGGGCCTTGAGGGGGGGTACTGTCATGATCTCTGCTTCCAAAAGGTCAGGGTTTTCCCAACTCCCTTGGAAGCAGATCCATAACCCAGGTTCCGAGGGCCAACCAGTTCCAATTGGGACCTTTTGGACCCAGTCCTGGCGCCAGTGGCACCAGGCTCATAAATATGCCCAGTCCCAGCGCTGGAAGCGCCGGGCTCATAATGCTTGGGTGGACTTACCTGCAGCAGACCATGCTGCTTACTTGCCTGCCAGTTGAGCCTCTGATCTGAAACATAGTTCCCGGGCTGAATGGGAGGAATTCCGCAAAAATATGATGAGCGTCTTCGAGAAAGCGGCCTTGACCCCCTCGAAGACTGCCGAGAGCGATGCTCTGGTCGAAAGACCCGAAGGTCAAAAACGCCGCGAGTTGCAGTACCCGGCGAAGGAAACCTCTCGAGCGCGCCTCGAACCCTCGAGTAGGACTATGACCTCCAAACCTTCCTCGAAGGTTCCGTCGACGCCGTCGACGAGGGTTCCGACGACGCCGAGGTCGGTGTCTTCGACGCCGTTGTCGAAGGGACCTTCGACACACGGGTCTGTCGACTCGACGCCAGCTTCGACACCGGCGTCGACGCCAAGAAAAGTCACGGTTACGACACACCCAGTGACTATCCCCAGGTCCTCGACGTCGATGGCTTCGAGATTGTCGAGTAGAATTCCAATTCTGTCGAGGTCTTCGAGGCCTCCGCCTTTGTTTTCGACGCCACGTTCGAAGACGTCGGCGTCGACGACATTGACGTTTTCGAGGCCGATAATGACAAGTTCGGCACCCTCTGCCTTGGAAATGGGATTTACTCCCTTTATGAGTTCAAAACAATTGAGAACTATGTCCTCAATCTTGGAAGAGGGTGAATTGTCTGAACAGGAAGACACATATGAGTTGCAGGGACCTGTAACCCCAATTAGAGAGGAATTTTCCTCTGAAGAACGCAGGTTAAAGGATCTTCATGATTCCTTACATGAGGCAAGTGGATTAGACACTTCCCCTGAGGTGGAGTTTGCTAGGCCAGACGCGGGGGAGCATGCTGAAACCCCCTATAGAGCCTTAATGGCCAGGATCTTCCTTACATGAGGCAAGTGGATTAGACACTTCCCCTGAGGTGGAGTTTGCTAGGCCAGACGCGGGGGAGCATGCTGAAACCCCCTATAGAGCCTTAATGGCCAGGATCACAGAGTTCATGGGGTGGTCTGCACCTTCACAATCTTTCCAACAAGATGACCTCACGGATATTCTTGACAAATGCCCACAGGAGGATCCTGTGGTGCCTTTTCATAAAGCTCTTCAGAGGAAGATCATGACAAACTGGGTGTCATGATCTCTGCTTCCAAAAGGTCAGGGTTTTCCCAACTCCCTTGGAAGCAGATCCATAACCCAGGTTCCGAGGGCCAACTAGTCCCAATTGGGACCTTTTGGACCCAGTCCTGGCGCCAGTGGCACCAGGCTCATAAATATGCCCAGTCCCAGCGCTGGAAGCGCCGGGCTCATAATGCTTGGGTGGACTTACCTGCAGCAGACCATGCTGCTTACTTGCCTGCCAGTTGAGCCTCTGATCCTCTTCTGTTTGGAACTACTTTTCCTGTTGGGTGGGGCAGGAGCCACTCCCTAGGTTCAGAACACTGGAACTCTTCTGGAAAGCAGGAACTCTTTTCTTACCTAGGCGTGGCTGTGGAAGGAGACACCTAAGCACTACAGGAGGCTATTTAAACCACACCCGATGGATGAATCTTGCTTTGCGTTATTCTGCATCCTCTGCAGCAGAACGCTCATCGTGTCTTCTGCATCTGATCCTGGGCCTAAGGAAAAAGGCTTACCATCCTGAATCCAGTCTTCAGCAACACCTATAAAGACAAGAAAGAACAGGTTAGCATTACGGTCTTCAGTGACAGCGCTTCACTTACCTGGTCCATCGGCTGTCACCAACGCCTCGCGCTGCGTTCCGGCATCTGAAAGACAAAGGCTTACCTACTCTTCGTGCGCTCCGGAGGTCTTCGCACTGCATTCCGGCATCTGAAAGACAAAAGCTTACCAACTCTTCGCACGCTCCGGAGGCCTTCGGCGCTGCATCCCGGATCTGAAAGACAAAACAAGGTGCGTTTAAAGACATTGGGGAACTTTAATACTCACGTGCCATTACTCCTTTCCACATCTAACCCAGTGGGTATTCCGGCACCCTGCAGCCGCTCCGAACTTGTACCTGCAAAATAAAAAGACAGTTAGAGCGCATCGTGAAGCAGGCAACAAGCGCTTACTTACGTGCTTCCAGGCGCTTCTATTCATCACACGGGCTCCATCTTCAACTCACTTCAGCCCGTCATCCGCCATCGCCGGAACCCTGCAAAACGAGACATCATTACTAAAGACTTTTAAAGACATTAGAATTAATCGACACTTACCGTTCGTGCAGTAAACGACGGACAGCAGTCCTCTGAAGTCAAGAGGCCTGCTCCCCTTATCCAGTGAAGAAACTGGTTACAGCACCCTGCCCCGAGGCAGATGGAGAGCACGGCGTTCACTTACCTAAGGTGAGAGCGTTAACCTTTGGGATTCTACAGGAGAAGAGAAAGGGAAGAAGAGAGAGACATTCAATAACCCAGTTCATTAATCCCATATTTTCTATCTGCAGACATCTTACCCTTCGAGTCAGACATACAGTGCACAGAGGTCCAGCCCAAAGAGCCAGCCGTGTGTTACACATCACCTTTGAAGATACGGTATACGCCCAGTCAAGACCGGCGCCTCTACGGGAATCAGGTGAGCGTTACACTGGGAAACCCCAGATGTTGTACCAGCAGTAAATAAAAAACTGTCTACAAAGTACAGGGTATCTTCTACAGACCCGGAGTTTTTGTCTAAACACCCATCCCCAGAAAGTCTGGTGGTACAGGCAGCATCCTCTACCGATGTCAAGACGGCTTATCCTACCGTCCCACAGGACAGGGACGATAAAAAATATGATGCTATGGCAAAGAAAGTCTTTTCAGCATGTAGCATGGCGTTAAAATCTGTGAATGCTACTTGCACCCTTGCTAGGTTCAGCCATACACTTTGGGAGTGTGCTTCTACAGCGGCTGACTGCATCCCGGAGGGAGAAGAAAGGGATGCGTTCCTGAATATTATACAGGACGGTAAAGACGCTATGTGCGAATCCCTCCAGACGGGCATTGATTCGGCTGACAGTATCAGCAGAGCAATGGCGGCAAGTACATCAACCAGGAGATTCGCTTGGTTGAGAAAGTCTGCTTTTGCCCCAGATGTGCAAGCCAGACTCTTGAACATGCCATTCGATGGCTCTTCTTTGTTCGGGAAAAAGGCGGATGACAGTTTAGAGAAACTGCAAACTTCAAAAGCAGCAGCTAAATCCCTAGGAGCTGCAATCCGTCAGACTCCTTTTCGTCCCACAGGAACCTCTGCGAAGGGTAAGTCCTTTCGCTTCTACTCCGCATTCGGAAGAGGTAGAGGACGACCGGCTCAAAGGGGACAAAGAAGAACTACCCGAGGTGGACGGGGTAGATATTCAAAAGCCGCAGCAACAGCAGGTGCCTCTTTACCATCGGCATCTGCATCAGCCGCCCCAAAACCACTCTGAGGACTTCCCTCACAGGACACCTGTAGGAGGCAGGTTGACTCAACATCTGGCGGTATGGCAGGCTATCGCGTCAGATGCTTGGGCATTGGAAACAGTTGCCCAAGGTTACTGCCTGCCTTTCCTACGTATACCTCAGAGTCATCCACCGGGGATCAGCTCTCAGAAAGCTCCAGATCCGCTCCTCTTGCAGGAAATTTTGGACCTGCTAGAGAAAGGTGCCATAGAACCGGTACCTGTAGCGGAGAGGAACAAGGGCTGGTACTCCCCTTACTTTCTCATTCCAAAGAAAGACGGAGGACTGAGACCCATCTTGGACTTGCGAGAGTTGAACAAATTCCTCAGAAAAGACAAATTCAAGATGGTCACTCTTTCTCAGATCCTCCAGGCCCTTCAGTTCCAGGACTGATTGGTATCTCTGGACCTTCAGGACGCTTATTTCCATGTGCCTATCCATCTCAAACACAGGAAATACCTGAGGTTCGCAATTGGCAACTCTCACTATCAATTTCGAGTGCTGCCATTTGGGCTGACCTCCGCCCCGAGGGTCTTCACCAAGTTAATGTCGGTAGTGGCTGCAAGTCTAAGGAGGGAAGGTATTCACGTCTACCCCTACCTGGACGATTGGTTGATCAGGGCTATTTCTTCAGAACAAGCTCAGATCCAGCTAAATCACGTGTGCCACTTCCTTCACAGACTGGGCTTCTCCCTCAATTTAAAGAAGTCACAAAGGATACCATCGCAGAGACTCCAGTTTATAGGAGCGATCCTGGACACTTCCCTTGGAAAAGCCTCGCCACCAGAGGTGAGGGCTCAAGATATTCTACAGATGGTCACCAAGTTCCAACATGCCCAACGTCTTCCAGCCTTCGACTTTTTGAGGTTGCTAGGCCTCATGGCTTCCTGCATTTTCCTAGTGCCAGAGGCTCGCTTGAGAATGAGATCCCTCCAGTGGGCACTGAGGACTCAGTGGTCACAATTCTCAGGGAGAATGACAGATCTTCTTCAAGTTCCCGACAGAGTAGCTCGAGACCTTCAGTGGTGGGCCTGTCAGGAAAACATTCTGAAAGGAGAACAGTTTTGGCAACCCTGGCCGGAGAGAACAGTAGTCACGGATGCCTCACTCACGGGGTGGGGAGCCCACGCCAACGACTTGACCATCAGCGGTCGTTGGTCTCCATCGGAGTCCAGACTACATATCAACCTGTTAGAGCTGAGAACCATCAGACTTGCGCTGAAGGCGTTCCTGCCAGCTGTACAAGGGAAGAACGTCCTGATAATGACGGACAACACGGTGGCCATGCATTACCTCAACAAAAGAGGAGGCGTAGGATCACTACCCCTGTGCAGAGAGGCGATGCAGCTCTGGTTTTGGGCAATCCAAGAAGGAATCTCTCTATCGGCAGTTCACCTAGCCGGAGAGAAGAACTTGACAGCGGACGCTCTGAGCAGGCAGAGCACAGTCTCCCATGAGTGGGAACTAGCTCAGGAAGTCCTTCAAGAGATCTTCGCCATTTGGGGAACCCCTCAGGTAGATCTGTTCGCCACCAGCCTAAACAGGAAATGCGACCTGTTCTGCTCAAGGGAATTTCCCCCGAGAGGAGCTCTGGGAGACGCGTTCATAGTGGACTGGGAGTTTCCGCTTCTGTACGCGTTCCCACCGGTCCCTGTCATTCCTCAAATGATGAGGTTGAGAAGATTCCGGAGAACCATGATCCTAATTGCCCCGGATTGGGCCAGGAGAACGTGGTACCCGGACCTTCTAGACTTGTCCATCTGCCCTCCAATTCGACTTCCGCTCAGAGAGAACCTACTCTCACAGAAGGGAGGTCAGGTTCTCCATCCAGACATCAAAACCCTCAACCTTCACGCTTGGCTTCTGAAAGGCTGAGGTACAAGGATTGGGACCTCCCTGATGATGTTATGGAGGTGTTGCTTTCGGCAAGGAGGCCAGCAACAAAGTCTTTATACCGCTGCCGTTGGAACAGATTTTGCAGCTGGTGTAGAGAACAGAATATCGACCCTTTTTCATGTGGTACACCAAGGGTTTTGTCCTTCCTACTATATTTGGCAAATTCAGGCCTTCAAGTTGGCACCATTCAGGGCTATCTCGCAGCGCTATCCATCTTTAAGCGTACTGCGGAAGAACCATCCTATTTCAAATTACCCTTGGTAATACAGTTTCTAAAGGGGTTAACCAATGTTTATCCCCCAAGACCATTCCAAGTTCCCCTATGGGATTTAAACTTAGTACTAACTTTCCTGATGGGCACACCTTTCGAACCTGTCCATTCTTGTTCGTTAAGGTTCCTTACCCTTAAAACTGTTTTATTAATAGCACTTACATCTGCTAGAAGGGTGAGCGAATTACAAGCTCTTTCTTGTAAACCCCCTCACACAATATTTCACAAAGACAAAGTTGTCCTGCAAGTGAAGCCTAATTTACTCCCAAAGGTGGTTTCTGAATTCCATATCACTCAGAAGATTACCCTACAATCTTTCTATCCTCCTCCTCACCCGGGGAAAGAGGAAGAGAGGTTACACAGGCTAGACCCTAGGAGGGCTTTAAGTTTTTACATCAGTAGACTAGCCAGGATAAGACAGGCAGACCAGATGTTTGTAGTTTACGCAGGTCACAAGCTGGGGTTACCAATAACTAAGCAGACCATTTCCAGATGGATCATTCTAGCCATTCTGGAATGTTATAAACTGGCAGGGAAAGAGCCCCCTCAAAACCTTAGGGCTCATTCGACCAGAGGTATTGCAGCTTTTTCGGCCCTCAAAAGAGGCGTGCCGGTTAAAGACATCTGTGCGGCCGCTACATGGTCGTCTGTCCATACCTTTACACGTTTTTACAATTTGGATTCCTCCTCCAGTCAAGAGACTAGGTTTGGAAGGGCTGTACTGCATTCTATTCATCAATAGAAGACAGCGTGAAGTCAGTACTCCCTCCTCCAATAATAGAATACTGCTATGGGAGCCTATCTAAGATGAGGAATACGTCGGAGGACACAATCCCTTCGAAGAACTAGTTACTTCTTTCCTTGTAACGTTCTTTCGACGGGATGTTCCTCCGACGTATTCCTCATCGACCCTCCCATCCATCCCCGCAGTTCTACTTCCCTTGTTGTTGCAGCTTACGCTCCTTCAGGGTGATTAGTTTAGTCCAGAAAGTATTATTGTGGGCTACAAAACAGAACTGAGCAACGGACGCTGCGCGCGGCCTTTATAGGCAGGATGACGTCGACGTCGATACGGCGGCTGTCGAGGGACATCGACTCGGAGGACGTCGACGCGCAGCGCCCTCTAGAGAGAGAAAAAATTTCCGAGGCCAGCAGAGCTGGAAGGAGATATCTAAGATGAGGAATACGTCGGAGGAACATCCCGTCGAAAGAACGTTACAAGGTAAGAAGTAACTCGTTCATCTGAGGGACCTCGATGCGTGAAGGACAATGGGTACAGTGGACGTCACATTAGGGATAGTATTACTGGCACACCCTGTCGACGTCCTTTTTCGAGTTTCAAAAACAACTGTAATACTCTGCAGCTAGATGTCGGCCTATGCATTGCATGTGAATCCAAGCAGATACAAGCATCAGAAATAAGATTACGGTGAGTAATGTATCCCATATATATAGAGGCAGTTATCGAATCGCTGCTCCTAGAAGGCAAGGAACCCCCACAACTGGGCCATAGGAGATATCCCGGCCTCTTTGTTGCAGATGACGATGTGATGCTGTCCACCACCCCCAGGGCCTGAGAGCATTGTTGGCATCTTTCGAAGGAAATGCAGGGAATGAAAGTTGAGCCTGAACACAGATAAAACAAAACCATGGTGTTCAGGCCCAAGCTTGCTAAACAATTGAAACGTGACATCAGGGTGGAGGGCACAATGCTCGAACAAGTGGAGGCATGATTACCTTGGTACATGTTTCAAGAAAACGGGAACTGGTCGAGTCAACTATTAAGTCCACTGTGATCCTGGAGAAGTACAGTGATGGAAATCGTGCATTTTTTAACAGGTATGGGAGAGGGGCTTTATCCCCAGCCCTTGCCTTTTATGGGAAACAAGCCAGAGTTGCCGCCTTTTACAGGGTGGAACTCTGGGTGCATGCAAACATGAAACCACTGAATGCAGTAGAAAGTAAATTCTTAGAGTATCCTATGGCTCCCTCAGAGAACAGCTAATGTCCTGCTACATCTACAAGTCAATATGTGCCCCATTGATGTGATAGCTCCATTTAAACACATTATGTATTTATTGTGGCTATGGCAGAACCCGGAACTCATGATCTTTAAGAACGATTTGATACACCTGCTGAGTCTCGAAGGTGCCATGAGCCTCCCATGGGTGACTCATCTCAGGAAGGGCCTGTCTGATTTGAAGGAACTGGATAGTTTGTTGCACCCTGAGCAGATATACAAGGTAAAAGATCTCAGCATAAAAAGAAAAATACGTGATGAATCTATTTAGGAGAGCATGGTTGTTGCATGTAGAAACCTTAGGCTTGCCCCAAACTATGTGAGAATACAATTTGATTTTGGTTATGAAAAATAATTGGACCTAATAATACCCCCCTGCACCCCACATATGCACGCATGCTGTATATCGCCTTCAGATTCGGCACATTGAAAGTGGCCAAATTTACTGCGTCATGGGGTCGAGGAATTCTTGCTTTGCCCACTTTGTTCTAATTTTGAAAAGAGTGTTGCCTATTTCCTTTTTCTCTGCCTAACACTAAGATAGAAGTCTGAGAGCCTTCTATCTTAAACCTCTCCTAAGAAGTTCAGGCATATGCACCACTGCTGATGCACTGGAGCTCTGTAAGAGATCTGATGACCTCATCAAAGGGATCTGTGTTGTTTGACCGAAGTCAATAGATTTGCGGCGGAATTGACCATAGTCTATTTCACCGCAAATCTATTTGACTTTCGGGAAAACAACCCAAATCCCTGTCCCGCCTGCAGTCCTATAACAATCCTGCTTCCCCTACTTACCTTTTTCACCGGCAACCATCGCTCCTGCTATACCCCTGCGGCGTCAGTACCATCCCTCCAATTCGAGTCGGAGCTGCCGCTGCAGGGTCCCTTTTTGTCTTTTTTAGTCCCCTGCTTCCATTACCTTGGAAGCGGGGATCACGCTCCAAGTCCATTATACCGAACATGGGGAGAAGGGGACACCCCCCTCAACCCCGCTCCTCATATTCGGTATAATGGGCTTCGATTTGTTAGTAGTGGCCGGATTCGGTTAAATCAACCATGCGGTCAAAAATAATCGATCAAATTGGGTTGTACCTATCAAAGTACACAGAATGGCTAAATACATACATTGTTCCTGGCTACTGAAGCCTACAGTGTAGTATGGTAGGGTTGTATTGCTCTGTGTCCTGTATGCAGTGCTGAATCAACAGGAAAACATATTTTCTGGTGGCTGCAATCCCAGAAATGTAGATGATTGTTAAACTTCTGTTAAAAGCTTTTTAGATATTAAACGTGCACTATGTGATTGATTAATCTATTATAACCTTGCTTTTTAGAACATATTTTATAAAAATCTGTTTTTTCCTTGATGTATTGTTTTTATGGAATTGCACTGAATTTAATTCATATTGATAGATTGAATCTGTTTTCCTGGAGTGGGCAAGCACAAATGGGGGTTGTTGAGGAGTTCAAGTCTGTATACAAGTTCTTGTTGTCTATACCGATCTCCAGATCCACTTGGCACGCTGTGTGTGCACCGAGAAAACATTATGCTCTATTCCTGGGAAGTGGCTTTCTGCGGTTGGATGATGTTGACTAGGACACATAGAGAATTTATAAAGAATTTCTCTGCTTTAAACTATGATAAACTGTGAATAACAAAGGGGCACTTAATTACTCTTATCTGATGTTCGATTCTGATAGTGTAGGCTTCGGATCTTATAATATGAGAGTCTGAAAAGGAGGGGTTCCTTTACATACCTCCTCCAGTTAGCTCCTTACTAAGCTTGTGAGCATCTCCAGCCACAGAGTCTCTCCCATTACAATGGTGGCCCAAACTGTGATGATCCAGTGGCTCATCAGTTAGCTATCTGCTTTGTAGTGAAATTTAAACTGCTAGCTTTAGAGCATATATGGTAACATTAATTCCAACTCACCACCTGTGAATATTTGATCCAGGCTGTTTGCAAAGTGAATGCCTCCTTTCCGCCAAAACGTACCTCTGCCCTGCTACCATGATCAAACAAAATAAAAACAACTTAGCTCAACCACCCCCATCAACTTCTCCTACCATGCCGAAGTGCAATCTGACTTTTAAGAATCCATGATTTGTACCCATTCTGAAAGAAATATTGATGTAAACATCAATGTTATTTCAATGTAAAGTTTTATTTTGGTTTCCATCATGAAAGCATTTCCATACATATACAAAAAGTGGCATACATTAACAGTCAGGCAATTAATATCAGAAATTTCAAAAATAAAATGGCCAAAAAATATATGACCTCAAACTTCGTTCTCCTAAAAAGCATTTGTTAAAGTTGCTACTGCATAGAACACTGGCATAACACATTTTGATTTCAATAACTTGATTGCTTCTCTTCTAGTTCTAATACAGTAGGAATTAAAAATTGGTTTGAGCCATTTGTGTCTAGGAACTTCATATGAAGGGCAAAATGCAATTCGTCTTCATCACATAGTTTGCAGAAGAGGCATTTAGGTTTAAAGCCAGTGTGCCAATGAGCCGTAAACATGGCTAATGGCAATATGCCTAAACAGAATTTTGCATGCAAGATTTGTTCACGTCTTAGACAGGGAAAATCAAGATAGTTCCATGCCCAATACAGTTTTTACAGCCATATACTTAGGCAACAAATGGCGAGAGAAGCATTCATCTAGTATATCTTTTAGAACCCAACCTTTACAAGAATTCTTTAGAATGCCTCTAGACAGTGCACCAAGTTTGAAGGGTTCATACCAATGGATTTCCAGACCTATCTCATACAGCAAACACCTAACATATATTTAAACCAGGGCAATGAGTTTCCTCCCTTGGTCTGCTGAACATCATGGATACCCTCTTTATAAAGAGTTGGGGCTTCAGAGTTCCAGATCTTTAACCAAAAATACAAGGGTTTTAGCATTATTTCATATGTAATCTCTGTTAAGCCTAGTTCCAGGGCTTCATGGGCAGAAGGTGCTCTAAAAGGTAAGCCCATTAGGTGTTTTAAAAGTGTATTCTCTGTCACCTGCATACTGGTACATCCCGTTCCTTTTCCTCCATCCTTGTCGGCGTCCCCCAACATGCGGCCAGTAACGGAACCTTTGGCTGCGAAAAAATGTGCTTCCGCTTTAAATTTAGCATAGCACGAAGCCACTGGCATGAGAACGCTCCCGAGACCCTCCCCTCCGGCACCTCACCTTAGTCCCTTTTTCCGCACAGATGGTTTTGAATCTGGCAGTTGGGCGCAGGAACTTTTTATTAACTTTCTGTATGCTCCCCGTTTTTTGATTTTCTTCACTTTCCTTCGTTGCCTTGCCTCCACTGGCCCATGTCGGCTGCAGGAGGCTTCACTATATGAGCATCCTGCGAAAAAATGTGCTTCCGCTTTAAATTTAGCATAGCGTGCAGCCACGGGCATGGGAACGCTCCCGAGACCCTCCCCTCCAGCACCTCACCTTAGTCCCTTTTTCCGCACAAATGGTTTTGAATCTGGCAGTTAGGCGCAGGAACTTTTTTTAACTTTCTGTATGCTCCCCGTTTTTTGATTTTCTTCACTTTCCTTTGTTGCCTTGCCTCCCTTGGCCCATGTCGGCTGCAGGAGGCTTCACTAGATGAGCTTCCTGCGATCGCTCGTTCCCGGCCTTAGGCCCCCATGTGCTCTGCCTTGAGTGCCGACCACTGCTGGGACGCGTACGCCGCTTGCAGCTCTCTCGGTCACCAAGCCTTGAAGAATCGTCTTTCCAGGCGGAGGGAGATCTTCCATTCTTCTCTTCCCGGTCATCTTAAAGAGATTGTCGCTAGGACCCCACGTCAGTGCAAGGTAGATCCTTTGTTGAACAAGGCCCTTCTGCATGGAGACTCCTTCCCGGGGACTCCCGCTGAGAAGGGGACCGTGGATTCTGGTTTTGTCAGGCCGCAAGCCATTAAGGCTACCAGATCCCAAGCCGAGGGGCCCAGGGTCTCTTCCGGGCACTCCACGGAGGGGCGATCCACCTCGTTGTCCTCTGCACCAGGGTACAAAGGATCGTTGAGTTAAGCTTCCAGGAGTTAGTTTGAAGCATGATCCAAAATGACTACCGGTTCCATAGCTGAGGGCGTGCAGCCTACCAGAGCCACCTCCGAGGATGTCGCGCAGGGTGATACGACTACTGGCCCGCTGGCTGAGGGCTCTGGGTCTACTGGAAACCTCTCCGAGTTCAGTGCTTATGCTTCATGATCTGGGGCCATGGAGTCATCTCCATGTCTGAGTCACTGCAGGGACTGCGCGCACCCTTTCTCCCAGGGTGTGGCGCCAGGACCAAAGATGGCGGAAAAGCATGCGGCAGAACTTGCAAGGCTGGCAGCCATCTTTGAATTGGACTCTGGGCTTCAACCGGTCCCTTCACCTTCAGAGTGGGCCACTCAAGAGGGTTCCAGCCCCCTTCCTTTGGGACGTGTCGGCGTGCCCTACGGTG
Organism: Ambystoma mexicanum; assembly: GCF_040938575.1. Taxonomy (NCBI): domain Eukaryota; kingdom Metazoa; phylum Chordata; class Amphibia; order Caudata; family Ambystomatidae; genus Ambystoma; species Ambystoma mexicanum. The sequence continues at coordinate 491,791,041 of NC_090938.1, read as the reverse complement.
TAGGCGGATGGTCTCTGCAGGGTTACATCCACCCATCTCAGCCTTATAACTACATGCCCCAGGCTCCTAAATGCTTCATTCAGGAAAGGAGGCCCAGCGCCGCAGAGTTGCGTGCCCCCTGGGATCCGGCGGCATGTGAGGATCACTTCTTCAAGCGCTTCCTCCTCCTCATGTGCTCTCCGCAGATGTCTGGGCTCCTCAAGAGCCTCATCAAGGAGGTGGTTCCGCAGGTCGTGCTTCCTAGGCCGCCTCCTTTGTTCCCCCCAGGAGTTCCAGTCCGGCAGCCTGTTCTGCCCTCAATCCAGGCCCTGTCATTGCTTCTGAGCCCTCCTCCTCCTGTACCACCAATGCCTCCCTCCACCCCCCAGTCGCCTATCGATGTTCAGTCGCCTTTGGGTGCTGATCAGGGGGGACCCCTCTGGCTCCTATGATGCAGGACCTGGACTGCCCTCCGTCTGGCAAAAAGTGGGGGGCGATGATGATAATGACGATGCACAGGATGAAGAGCCTTTGGCGACAGTGAATGTGTTTCATGACCGTCTTCAGGCACTTGCAGAGTTTTTGGGGTCCCCCAGCCAGAGCAGGCCCCCCAGTAGTCAGGGTGTTGGCAAAGGTTCTGGCCTGGCGTACCACGTGCCGCTCGGGCATTCCCCCCCCAGAATGTCGGTGGCTAGACAGGTCTGGGTGAAGCCTGAGGCCAATGCCCAGATGAACAAGAAATTGGACAGACGTTTTAGGCTTTTGGATGTGGAACCAGTCTTCCTGGCCTCCCACTCTCAACCACACTCTTCAGTCGTGGCAGCAGCCTTCTTGTACTCCAAGACATCGTCCTTGTCATCCAAGGCAGGTGCCGCATCCAGTTATCTCACCAAGGAGGCCCTTTAGCCTTTTGGCAAGCGTTATCTTAACGGCGGGCTGCACTTGATACAGGCCAACGATGATGCCCTCCTAGCCGCAGTGAACCAGAAGCTCTGTCGAGCGATCAGCAAGTTCCTTCTTGACCTCCCTCTGGAGAGCCAGTCTGGTGGAGGCCCGCGCAGTTGCACAGGAGTCCTCGGTCTCATACATTGATACAGCCAGCAGAGGTCAGTTCTCGGATGGGCAGGAGATTGGAAAATAAATTTCATTCGTCCACAGATGATGAGCTGGTGAAAAAGATGGCCTCTTTGCAGACTGCTAAGATCTTGGCCACCCTGACCAAACCGGGGCAAGAGTCCGCCTCTCAGTCCCAGGGTCGGTCCAACTTCAAACCCAGCTCCTTCACCTTCAGCAGCTTCAAGCGGTTTTGTGACCGCAGTGCACGGCGTCCACACAGGTCCCCCAGCGACAACAGGAGAAAGCAGCAGAGGACATTGCAGGGCTTTTCTGCTCCCCGTCCTCCGCTCAAAACATTAACGTACCGATCAAGGAACACAGCTCGCCTGTTGGGGGCCGACTGGCTCTCTTCACGGACCTCTGACAGTGTTGTTTCAAGAGTCCTTGGATTCTTTCGATAGTCTCCATGGGCTTCAGTCTTCCTCTACCTTCTTCTCTACCCCCCTCCTGCTTCAGATTGGGTCACCGGCACTGTTGCAGGAGATGTTCTCTTCTGGACTTGCAGGCGGTGGAACCGGTTCCTCAATCAGACTGGGGTTCCGGCTTCTATTCCAGTATTTTGGCAGCACTCTAAAACAACCAGGCTGGCCTGAGGGTAGTGTTAGACCTGTTTTTCTTCAACCTATCTTTACCGCTCAAACGTTTCAAGATGATCACCCCTGCACACATAGCTGAGTCGCTGTGCGCAGGCGACTGGATGTGTTCCATAGACCTCAATGATGCATACCTTCATGTCCCCATCTACCAGCCGCAACGGAAATGTCTGCGGTTCATGAACATGTTGCACCACGTCCTTACAAGGTGCTGCCATTCGGCCTCAAATCGGCCCCTTGTGTGTTCACGAAACTCATGAATGCAGTGGCTGGCCTCCTGAAGGGTGATCACTTGTACCCCTATCTGGACGACTGGCTGGTGAGGGCCAGCTCGCCCGAGGAGGGGGTGCACTCCTGCCGACTGCTGGACATTCTTCACCAGCTGGGGTTCTCACTCAACCAGCGGCAGTCGTAGTTGACTCACACCCAGGATCTGGTGTTCCTTGGAGTACACTGGGACACAGCCGTGCAGCGGGTGTTCCCCTAAGTCTGAAAGGCTCCAGTCCCTCAGCAAGGCGATGGGGCACTTTCTGGCCAATTCAACCACCTCGGCATGGTGGTTTCCGTATGTTAGGGAGAATTCTCTGTTTAGGCTGAATTTCCTAACCTAGTGAGTCCCCCAGCAGCTTTGCTGGATTTTTGGGGTTTATTTTTTTCTCCTGCCAAGAGTGAGACTCTTTTACCAAGTGAGACTCTTGGACATGATTTGAGTGTGTTTCTTTGGATCTAGATGTGTTTAATGGGCTATGGGGTCTTTTACCCCATAGGGCTTAATGTGTTTTTGTGATGTGTGTTACACAGCACCCTCAGTGCAGTGACACAGGGGTGTCATAGTGACCCCCCAGTATAGACTCCATACCCTGGGACTGACTACTGTCTCCCAGGGCATGTAAAGTCACCATTGACTTTACTAGTCTTAAATTCTGAACAGAACCAGTACAAACCATCATATTGTGGACGTACTGGCTGGGGCAATTCGATTGCCCCAGGATCTGTTAGTCGAGGGGGCACGTCTCCGTCCCCCCTGATCGAGTTTTGGCTGGTGGCAGTGGATACTACTTTTAATATTCAACCGCGAATATTTTCCTATGGGATTTCCCATTGTTTTAGGCTACTATCTTTATTTAATTATTTACGGTAGCCTCGAACATACCGCCGGTTTATTTAATTAATATTAATTCTCCGGTTGGTATTTTTTGCCAAAACTTGATTCTAAAATGGCGTTTGTGTTCTCTTCTGTGACTCCAACCCAAGCCGAGCCCTTTGTTCCACTTTTTGGCGGGCTTCTCCACAGAAGCCCTCCAAAGTGGTGCCACTCTGTCTGGGGTACTTAGGAGGGGTGGAGGGGAATTTAGGCACCCTGGACTGAGTTGCCTAGGCAACTCAAGTCGCACTCCATCCTGATTGGCCCAAGTGGTGAGCCGGCCGGCTCACCACTTAGCATGTTTGAGTGACAGCTAGGCTGAGTGAATGGGGATTTGCTGCATAAAAGCAGGGCTTTGGGGACTGGACCTAAGAATCCGACGAGGGAGAAGCTGAGCCGACCTGCCACGACACCACCACCGGTGGAGCCCTGCTGGACTGCCTCACCACTTTTCCCAACGACTGAGAAGATCTCCCGCCGGAGAGTATTCTTCCTTTGACTGGTGGGGATAACCAGTTTCACCGTCTTTTCGCCTTCCCGACGTACCTCGTGGCCGCCTTGCCTGTGCCAAGCACCCCGGCAACCGGGATACCACATTTTACCACAACCGCGAAACAAAGGTACCACCTTTAACCGGAAAACTCCACAGCTGGTTTCTTCCCTGGTAGTGCAATGGCCGTCATCTTTCCTCCAAGTCGAGATCTTCTCTTCCCCTGGACGACGACGCAACTTGCACCCACTACCAGGAACAACTGCCACCGCTGGAGGATCCTTCCCACTTAAGGTACCGTGTCCCGCCTGGCTTCCCTTGCTACCGACTGTACGGGGTAGATTTAGCCCCTGGCTTGCGAACCTGGGTTAGCCTGGGACACCCTGGCTAAACTTTCCTAAGCCTCTCTAAACTCTTTTTGAACCCTGTGCAAGACTTTCTAAGCCTAGTGTAACTGTGTGATCTTGGGCGCATTTGTGCTCTGCTCTCTCTAAGAGGGGGCCCAGCCTTTGGACTTTGGCTCACCAGTGACTTTTTTCTCTTCTGCCTTGCTAATAGTGTTCCTGAATCTTAGAGTGGTATACCTTTCCATATTCTGTCTTTTTCCCTCCCTTTCTCACAAACGTATTGGAGTGCCATCTAGTTAAGCGCTCACCTCTGTATGAAAATAAGTGGTGTTTTACATTGACTTATCTGATAAGGAAAAAGGGGTGTATATATTATAATAGTAACTGTGTTTAGAATATTTTACAATAAGAGTGCTGGAGTGTTTTCAACAGTGTGTTTTTAAATAAATTATTATATACTTTGATACCAAAGCTCTGGTCAGTGTTTGTTTGTATTATTGTATCTGAGTGCCTATTGTGTATACTTGAGGGAAGTCTGACTGCTCAGCCACAGCTACCAGGTAAATCTGGGTGGTACAGACTGCTACCAAGTGGGTTTACTGCCAACACCTGTAGTCTTAAATCTTTTGCAGTGGTCCCTAAGGGAACTGCACAGGTTTCTGCCTAACACCGTACCTTCGGGGCCTATCTTGCATGCTCACAGTACGGCACGCCCGCCTCAAGATGAGACAACTCCAGCTCCATCTAGCGGTCAACTGGGACCAGGAAACTGGGTCGCAATTGGACAGATTCCCTATCCCTCTCTCCCTCCTTTCGGATCTTCACTGGTAGCTGTTAGACTGAAATGTTGTAGTGGGAGCCCCCTTCACCCTGCCGGAGCCCACTGTGGTGGTGACGATGGATTCCTCACTCAGGCAGCAGGGCTACCCTGGAGGGCTACTTGATTAATGGCACTCTGGACCTTTATACTGGTCATCAGGGACAAGGCTGTTCTTGTCAGGACTGACAAATCCACAACAATGTTCAACTTGAACAAGCAGGGTGGCACCCGTTCTCCCCTCCTGTGCATGCAGGCGGTGCCAATTTGGGAATGGGCTCTGTTGGAGGGGATATGGATCTCCTCGTTCCATCTCCCGAGGGACAACAATGCAGAAGCGGACCAGCTCAGCTACCTGTGCTTCAATAACCTACAAATGGGAGTTACACATCAGCTGTTTGTTGCCCCTGTTCCAGAGATAGGGGTTTCTGGATTTATTTGCATCTCCTCTGAATTCCAAATGCCTACCAGTTTGCTTCTTGGGCTGGATGGGGTAAGGTGTCTCTGGGGACACGTTCCAGCTCTGCTGGCACGGTCGCAGGTGCAATGCGTTTCCTCCTCCATTGCTCCAGCGGACCCTCTGCAAATTCTGAGCCTCTGTAGGCTGCAGCCTCATCCTGATTGCCCCCACTGGACATTGGTGGCTTGGTTCTCGGATCTGCTGTAGTTGTGCTCCCAGGGGCCTGTCCATCTCCCGATCCCTAGCAGGGGCTCCTGACACAGCAGGGCAGTGCAGTGGAGCATCTGGACCCAGACTGGCTGGCCCTCGTGGCCTGGTTTCTGACCAGCTGTGACTGCACCACTCCCAGTCCTCGGATGACAACTGGGACATCATACAGGAGGCCAAGAGGCCATCTACGCACTCTCAGTACAAGAGCAAGTGGACCATGTTCTGCTACTGAGCTCATGACGAGGGGCTGGACCCCCTTTTCTGCTCCCGTCCATTGGGGCCTACAAAAATTCCCCAGAGCACACTTTTTCAGCAGCCAACCCAGTAGTTTAGGATCATCTCAAGGGGTTGTCCAGGCTTTTTCCTCCGGTTCATAAGCCACACGTGGTCTGAGGCCTCAGCGTGGTTCTTGCGGCTTTACAGGGTAAGCCCTTCGAGCTGATGGTCTCGGTGGACGTCAGGCTTGTGACACTCAAAGTGCTGCGAGCAGCAGGCTGTCATCTTGTGAGCCCTTCACAGTTTTCCACAATGACATGGTCATCTTGCACACTCAAACGTCTTGCCGAAGGTGGCCTTTCCATTCCATTTGAATCAGGAAATCTGCCTGCTGGTGTTCTTTCCTAACCCGTATTTGGAGGCTGAACGGTCTTTGCATTCCTTGGACCTAAAGAGATGAGGGTGCTCAAGTTCTATCTCTCCCAGAAGTCTGAGGCGTTGTTCATCACCTTTGGGGCCTCATCTCCCGGCACCCAGGCTTCCAAAGCTGTTTTTGCCCATTGGATGGTCCAGGCCATTTCGGAGGCTTGCACGGCCATGACTTAGGCGGTACCCACAGGGATCCATGCCCATGCGGTCAGAGCAAAGGCTACGACTGTTGCCTTTCAGAGACATGCTTCTTGTGATGTCATCAGCAGGACGGCTACTTGGGCCACTCTGTCTGCGTTCTGTAACCACTATTCCCTGGATACCAGCTCCAGGCGAGATGCAGAGTTCGGTCAGGTGGTTCTGAAGAACCTTTTTGCTTCTTCTTAAATATGAGACAGGTTGTCACAGCTCCACCCAAGTGTCTTGTCTGGTGGAATCACCCACATGGATGGAGGAAAGGGGACAGGAAGTATGAGTAATTAAAGTTACTCACTTTAGTGACTAGAGTATTCATAGTCCCCATTCCTCCATACGTGCCACCCAGTTTGTATACCAGGGTCTAAAAGTATCAGCATAGCTAGGTATTAAAGCGTCTGATGTGCAAAAAGGGGACTTTGGTAAGGCGCCGGAGGATGGAGTCTTGGGGGCATTCTCACGCGCTGTGCTAAATTTAAAGGGGAAGCTCATTTTTTCTCTGCCAAAGGTTTCCGGTACCGTCCCCATGTTGGGGGACGCCCACAAGGATGGAAGAAAGGGGACAAAGGATTATGAGTACTCTAGTCACTACAGTTAGTAACTTTAATTTTTAGAACATAGGTCCTAGCCCCACAATTCTGCCCCAAAAGTGATAGCTGGAAGTGCTTGGGAATTAAATACTTTCATAGCATTTGATATCTGTTATTTACTCCCGAAACGAAAACCTAACAGTGTTGTCTTGTTTTGCTGCTGTTAAATTGCTTTTCTCTGGGTTGTCCATTTCAAATTACTGGAAATAGTGTCTCCCACATATTCAAAATCCGAGAAGGTATCAAGTGAGATTGTTTTGGTAGAATTTGGGGGAAGGTCGAAGACTGCAGCCTGCAGTTTAGCATACTATAACATAACTTTTGTTTTAGCTATATTGATGGTCATCCCATTGTTCCTACAGATAGCCGAGCAAGCAGAGAGTTGCTGTTGTAAGCCATATGGGGTTTTAGATAGATGCACACCGTCATACACAAACAGCAACAAACTCCATTTATTTTTGCCTAAGGCCATCGCTAGAGTGTTAATAGTTGTGGCAATGTCATTGGACCCCTTGCTCATAGCTGGCACAGCAGTTAACTCTAAAGCACAGGATGATGGGCCAGGCCGCTGCACGTAACTAGGAAACGTGGTCCTTGTTTTCGCACTAGAAGGGACTATGGATGGCGATCTCTCTCCGAGAACCTCACGGAGGGAGAATATTATCCATCCATCAAGTACTTAAATCACCTGTGAGATGCAGCAATGTTCCTTGTACATAGATGGAACCCAGGAATTAGACATTGTGTTTTTTTCCGTTTTTTTTCTCTTTATTTAGAGTCAACAGCTAACGCATTTCTCCACTGGCATACTGCAATCTTTGCAATTTAGTGGAAGGCACAGCTTCACTCCATACACCCTGCACACACATACAACACAAACACTATTGCACATCACCTCTGCCATAAGAATGAAGCTACTCTTAACAACACAAACTCGAAGTGTAGCTTCCCATCAAACTCGCCTGAAACACAATCCCCCCTTGAGTCCATAGTATTCCTCTGCTGCGCCCACACACACTCCATTTAGACATGGGTGACTATCGGGGTCTTGGCCACCCTCACATAACTTTAATGGCTGAAATGCACACATGCACAATAGCTCCCCCCAAACTTTGCCACATTTTCGACTGCTGTCCCTCTGAGGGTGTAAAACCAAAAGCGCATTGGGACCATAATTATGGTGAAAGGCACTATAACAAATGGCAAAATGAATGAAAATGAATTCATACAAAGGCGGAACAGCAAGGGGAACAACACACACCCTTACATCACTCCTGTATTGAGGACTACCGGATCAGAGCCTTCGCCATTTGGGCCACATCCTGTCCTTGCATGGTTATTGCAATATAAGGATTGTATCAATAGGTATAAATGAGGTGGAATCTGTAATGTTGCAAGAATCTGTCAGAGCAGAGGCTGTGTGTAGTATCAAATGCAGTCTGTAGGTTGATTGAAAGCCATTGATGTGGCATGGCCTTTCAATTTTACACATTTGTCAAGAATAAGAAACAGCCTAAAGGACTGGTTTAATGTTGAAACCCGTTTAAAGAAACCAGCCTGTGCTACAGAGTTTTTGCCTTGTACTTTTAGGAAACAACGCGCCTCTAGTGTGGGAGAAACCACGCACCTCTAGTGTGGGAGACACCTGCCTGTGGAATCTTTTTTAAGGCTGAAATACCATAAGAAAGAGCATTGTAAAATTCAGGAAAAAAACATATGGCACACCTTTTCAATCCAGCTTTCCCACCAGAAGGACCCTCCTTCCTTGATGACCTGTCAATACAGACTAGTTCTTCTGAACGGCTGCAGAACTTTGTTTTTCTTCCATTGTTTAATTTTGCACTACGTCTCCAGGCTTTCACTTAGCTTCTCCCTACTCTTCACTGCTTCATCCCCTCTACTCTTCTGAAATGTTTCTGTACATCTAAGTACTTGCTTACTCTATTGTGACTGATTGCACTTCTCCCCTTGCACCCCCACTAATTAGCTCTTACTCTTAACTGGAGGTACTAAGACCTGCATATGATCAGCTCATTGTGTCCCTGTCTCCCCCTGCAGAAAACTCAGTCTCAAAGCTGTAGTGAAGTGATCTATATTCATTTAAAACTGGTTTCTTCAAATTTCGTTATTGCCCTTTTTTGTAAGAGTACATTTGTTGAAATATAATTCTGCTGTGATTAACATCAGCTTACAGACCTACAAGGTAATTTATTCTACATACCTTATAGTAAAATGCCTAATTGTAGCAAGCTGAAATGCTTTGAATGAACATCCTTTTAAGCTCAGGTTACAATTCTGCACTTTTGACTGATCATCTGCAGTTTAACAACTCGACAACTTAATCTAGCTTTTGTTTGCTTTTAGGAAGACACTGATAAAAGCCCACCAGATTTGTCAAAGTTCCTAAACCTGTAAAATCTAGCTGTTCTAGTTATCAGTTACCATTTTCTTTACCTTCTCCACTTTAATAATGCACTTTTGAGAAATTGATCAAACAAAGTAGCATGTGTCTTGCCTTCTGCTACACAAGCTTAGGTCTTATCTATACACAGCCATTTGTGAACACAAAACTTGAACAGCACACACAGACTGATGTAAATAGGCTATGCTTACTCGAACACCAATTGAATTTAGTAGTTGTTGAAAGCTGTAGTTCATCACACATTGTTTCAGGTGAATCAGCATTACAATCAGTTTACCATAGGATAACTCTTTTCAAGGATACTTTTCATGGCCAAACCTCAATAGGTTAGTCCAGGACTATGTCCCTTGAATGTATACACTAAAGTATGAAGGAAATAGTAATGGGCATGCAGAATATCAGTGTACAATTTGGCTGCTACCAGGTACCTAGTATGAATGTGGATGCATTCTTTAAAGATAGTTCAAGCGTGAGAACACACTTTTTGCATGAACACAGTGACACAAACCTTCAGTTCCCAAAAAAACAAAAAAAGTAAGCCCATTGCACTTGGTTGATGTATGCATATTGGTGCTAAGGATGTAGCATTGGCTGTTAATTCAACATGATATTTTTCCCCCTTTCTGTCTCCTAGTGCAATTGCTTTGATATCCAAGCACGTCATAGTGCCTTTTGCACATGCACTCTCCTCCTTTACAGCCAGATGGATTAGGTGTATGTAATGTATCATGCCATTAATGTCATTAATTAAATCTTGTAGGGAAACCATTGCATAGAATAAACACGTGTCCATACAAAAAATCTTATTTCCTAAAGAATGCCTTTCATGTGTTACTAAATGGACCTCTTCCACACATTTTAATTAGTGTTACCAGTTCACCTAATTATATAGGCACTAAACTTAATCTGTATATACATACCTGCTACAGTTAAATAAATGAACATGGTAGAGCAATGCCATTTCACTTTAGAGAGCACATTGCATTACTTGGAAGAGTCAGTCATTGTTTAATGGGTTCAGTGAAAAGTCAGCCAGTCTCATACGTGTACTAAAGTTAAAGGAAGTTTTTCAGCCATGAGGCATGTCTTCATTTGGCATGGTGGCAAAGTTATGAAAAGCACTGACAACACCCTGGCCATATATGAGCAATGAGGGCAGCATCCACTCAAACATTAGGATTCCTCTAACAATCCAACTGTTTTTTCTTTTCATTGGTGAGGGAAATTTCACTATTGATCGCTCAGCTTGTGGCATACTCAACCAGAACAGTGTCTGAGCAGAATGTGCACCTAAACCTTAAGATTGTGGGTCGGATGTGGCAGTGCTCCCATAGGTTTACTTGCATCAAAGGAGAACTTGCATGCCCAGATTTAGTTATTGTTGATGCAGAGGTTAAAGATGGGGATGGAAGTCCTCCAACAGTGTAAGCAGAAGTTTGTTTGAACTCATTCCCTTCTCCCCCAACGCAAAGTGATCTTCAAACTCTGTAGAACTCTATTTTTACTATCAAACTGGGGACTGTACTGGTCTGATCAGATTTGGTTCTTAGACCTTGTTAAATTGGCTGAAGAATTCCTCTGAATTCTACTTTCGAAAGGTGGTCTACAGTCATAGAGAGAGGAACGATAACACATTCCTACCATCGCTCTCTCCATTTGGGTTCCATATTCTTGAGTGTTAGTGATTTCCAGCTACCAGCACCTCAACCTATGATAATCTATATTGCTAGCTAGCGCTGAGGTTGCCTCAATTGTAGAAGATATGGGGGTCCTGGAAGCTGAATGGAGCAACCATGATCCCCTGATAATGAAGAGTGGGATTTTTTCTCCTCCTTTGGGGAGCATTAAATCAGGGGACCTCTCCGCCTGCCACACTCTAAACCGCATAGTATGGTCAGAGAAAAATATTTTGAAAGCAGTTAAGGCTGCTGTTGAATGGGACCTGAAACGTGCACACGGATTTAATCATCTGTCACCTGAACAAATTGAGAGATAGATATGTGTATTTTCGGGGACACATGCTTCCTTTAGAACCCCGCTGATGATGGGGAAATCCCTGAATGAAGCTTCTTTTGATATTTCTATCAGACAAAAAACTGAGGCTCAGAAAAGATATTCGTAACTCAAGATGTGTGGCGTATCCCTCTGCTGTGACAATATCCAATAATATCAGGAAATTAATAAATAGATATCGTTCTTGGCTAAAAATACATAATGAGTATAGGAAATTGGAAAGATGGCAACATACGGTTAAACATTATGCAGTAGATATACACAAAATATCTGGTCACTTTTGGGGGAAGCGAAGGGGAACAAATCCTCCCATATGATCAATCCTATTGGTATTGTGGAATGGACTACCTTTGTGGAAAATCGTAATGGTATGGAGTGTAGTAAGGTTATTATGCATAACCGCATTAAACTTGTTACCCCCCCTTTGCTGTCTCTACAGAGGAGCTTCTACACAAAATTGGAGAGTTGAATTTGTCCCGTGCCACGGTCCTAATGGCCTATCCAATGTGGTTATGAGGAATAATCCCCAATTCTCGGCTGGTCTGCTGAAGATCCTATTTGAGAACATTTTGATGGAGGGGCGCATTCCTACGTCCTGGCCGGCTGCCATACTCATTCCAGTGTTTAAAAAAGGGAATAAAACTGAGCCTGGGAACGAACGATTATTGTCCATGTTGGACTGCATGGGCAAAATGTTTGCTTCCTTCCTCTTGAAGGAATTACAGAAGTGGGCTGATGGAGCGGGAATCTTAGACCGCTTTCAGAGGGGTTTTAGGGTTGGCTACTCTACATCCCACAATCTGTTTATTATGGATTCCCTTAGGAGTAAGACTCTTTCACATTCTAGTCCCCCGGTGTACGCCCTGCATGTAGATTTCAGGGCGGCCTTTGACTCTGTCAACAGAACCTTACTGTGGAGAAAATTGAGAAGTCTGGCCTGCCCTGACTCTATAGTATACTATCTTGAGCTCTTACATTCCAACACTTTGGTACAACTGAGGCTAGATAATCACGGGTCCACCACCAATGCCATCCCTCAATTGAGAGGCGTAAAGCAGAGTTGTGTAACAGCTCCCACATTGTACAACTTATTTGTCTCTGATGCCCCTGAGTATCTCCAGGGGATCAACAACTGCCCGCCAAAAATCGTCTCTAGTCATTGCCCGATATTGGCGTATGCAGACCATCTTGTGATTTTAGATCACACATCTAGTGTGATTCTTAGATCAGCGGAACAACTCGGGCTCTATGCTGAGGCCAAGGAATTGGTTATCAATCATAGTAAAATGGAATTGATACTATACACAGCGGGCAAGGTGGCTAGGCCCGTATACTTGTGGGACCAATAGAAATTAACTATACACACTCATACAAATATCTAGGCGTCGACTTTGACAGCAGGCGACAGTACATTACTTGTATCCAGGTCCGTAAAACTAAGGCGGCACAGCTTACTGCTTTAATCGTTAACTTCACACGGGATCAGAGTGTTTTTTCCATCTGGGCTGCACGTCAGTTGTATATACAATGGCTTGTACCAATTGTAACATACGGCCTAGACCCTCTAAACCATATGAATTTGAACTGGTTGCAGTTAGTTGAAGGCAAGTTTTGGAGAAAAATCCTCAGCCTCCCTCAATGTATCCCTATGGCAGTGATTAGGCTGGAGCTAGGAATCATCTCCCTCAAAGCTATTGTATTACGAAAGCAAGATGAATTCAATATTAGAATTAAAAACAATCCCACTAATCTGCTCCTTATGGCTATTGTGGAAGATAGGCGTGCAGGTAGACAAGATGATCTAGAAATGCAAATGAATACCTTGTTTGAGGAAATAAGCTGGTCCCCGGAATGGAGACAGGAAAATGAATACCTGTTTCAATTGTTGCATAAACGTTTAAATCTCTGGGACTGGCAGAACAACTTTGCACATCTAGAGAACTTGAAAATTTATACATTCATCTTGCATGTTCTGTTTACGTATAAAAAGGCCCAGCCTTACTTAGATCCCTGAACATCTTAGGCGTTTTATTCTGCTATTACGTATCAACCATTTGCCAACTTTGGAATCCAGAGGCCCAGAAATGGGCCTACCGGAAACAGAAATGTATTGCAGAATATGTGATTTACGCACTGGGCTAGAAACTGCCCGACATGTTCTCACCCAATGTCGAGCGATGAGCGGAAGTCGTATAAAATACCTGGGGAAGTTTGTAAACAGTCTTGAATATTTAGGACAAGTGGAATTTTGGTACCAGTGTATTAACAAACTGAACTCTAAATTGCATTTAGCCTTATTCCAGGTATGGCGTGAAGCCTTAAGTTGTATGAATCGTTGCATTAGGATGGGCCTTGTGACTATGTAGTCTCTTTTTGGAATGTAATAAGTAAGCTAGGTATGTATGTTTAAACCAATTGAAGCAGGTGACTAATCTGTATATATATTTATTTATTTAGTAACCCGCCTACTTGGTCTTCACCTTTTATATTTTTACCTTTCAGATTATCATTATTAATTTTCATTTATGTATTAGGAAAGGTTTAGTTTTTTGTTTTCCTTATTGATTTCCTTAATGAATTCTTGTTGTTTTTGTTGATTGTTTTATGTGTAAAGTTTTTACTTCCGTATAAACTGTATCTCATTAAATAAATAAATAATCTACATTCAGGCAGTCCAGAAGATCTCCCCTTCCCTCCACCCCCAGATGTCCATGCAAGAGAAAATGGTTTTGGTTCTATTACTGGATTGTGGAGGAAAATGTTTAAATGCCTTTTTTTGCGATCCTGTCAATCTTTGATATATTATTTCTAATTAAGCCCCTTTGGGTTTCTATATAGATTGTGTTAATGTCTACATATCAGTAGGATTCCACTGAAATGTAGCAGGCTTATTCTACTCAAAGGTTTTCTGGAGGCATTTTTGTTTCATTTTCTAGACCCCAACCCTGATAATTGCAAAATCTAATCTGATTTCCTGTCTAAAGATCGTTTTGAACCAATTGCCTCTTCGGCCTTTTGCAACCATGCTTTATTTTAGCTCGTTCTTCAGTTTAAATGAAAGTTCACATTTTTCACTTAATTCAAGAATGATGTCTTTTTTCATTTTTCTGAACCCTTTGCATACTCAAAATGTGGGAAATGTGGGTGTTCGAGTGTTCTGCAGTTCAGAAACTATTAATGTCCTCACAGTTAAAGCTAAGGTAGTCTCCATAGTTTTTCAGAAATCCTCGCACTGATATTCATTCACAGAAGTCCCCATTGGCACTGAATATTTCTACAAGGACTGTGCATTAAAGTACCTAAAGCTGTGCCTGAAACAAAATTCTGCTGAATTGTCTAGGATATGGTCTTATTTGGGAATCTCTGGGCGAATGGAGGCAAAAATAAGGCAGAGTTACTCATTGTAGTTGATACTTCAGCATCTTTATTAATACATCAAGTCGGCAGAGTTACTGTACTTCATTTTAGCCATGATATACTCATCAACTGGAGAAAAGGTGACTGAATTGAGAGTAGAGGGCTCTGAGAGAAGTGGATAGCGCCTGGGACTGGGTGTAACCGACCATTTTCAATCATGAGTTTAACACGCAAAAAATATTTAGCCGTACTTGCTGTTGTATTTCAGATTAATCCTTCGTCAATTTGTTCATGGGCTGGCGTTTACTTAAGACTGTACCAGAAGTGGATATGCCTTGGTGCAAGTATGGACCAGAAACCCTTAGTCATTGCTCTTAAGTACTTAAGGCCTTGCTTGCGCCCTAGAAATACAATACGATTAGTTGTCGTCATCATCAATCAATTTTATTTCGGGCTTAGCCCATAAAGGAAGAATTTAGTAAAAAATGTGAGACAATAAAATCGCAAACTGTTGAACTGAGCAAGGATGGTTATCAACAATGTACAGCCTGAATACAAATAGTTTTCCTAGCAGTTCCACATATCTCCAATTTTGTCATAGGCAGTTGGAAAGCTTTATCAGTCTACTAGGAAACAGATAAACAAACGCATGAGTGCGTTGCTTTGGAAAAAGTGGATAGATGTTCAGCAGGTCGACTTCAAATGGTTGGTGTACAAATGAATACATATATGCTTTGTCCAGGCCTCTGTTTGCACCCACCACTAGCTATTGATTATTTACTCATGGTGAGTAAGAACTAGTGTGTGATCTGTATGTGGAGAATTGACGGGGCAAGTAACCTTTTATGCCTAGCTAGTAGCTTCAACTTGAAATGTTTACCCCTGTTTAATGTTTTTTCTTCTTCTGTTTCAGGCACAACAAGGCAGCCCCACCTCTACGGTATCTGGAAATATTGAACTTTCCTGCAGCACACTTAAACAGATTTCTGTCTTGCACAGGCATACGCAGGTAATACTTCAGAAATTGTCTGTATAAGATCAAAGTACAATATCATTATCAGAGTCCTTTATTTTAAGGTTCCAGGCGATTGATAGTCTGATAGCTGCTCCTTTTGTCAATGAAAGTTATGTTTGCAAGTATTTTAACTTGACAGTAGCTTGGAGACCGCATTATTATGGTATTTGAGCATGGACCAAGCTTCGAGAAGCAACAGAGTACTTTACATGGGAATACACCAATACAGATACACATCATAGCATTTTACAGAGGTGTACAACATTACAGATGCATAATGGAGTGCTTTTCAGTATTAACAATGGAACAGATATACAGTGGGGGGTACTATACAGAGGAGTACAGCTGTACAAGGTGTTGGGGACGAGAGGGGCGGACAGCATTTAACGTGTCATGTGGCGTGAGGGGCAACGTGATGGCCTAGGTGTTGAGGAGGAGAGACTCCTTGAAGAGGTGGGTTTTGGGTTCTTTTTTAAATTGTAGGAGCATGGAGACAAGTCTAATGCCAATGGGGCGGAGGTTCCATAGTCTTGGGGCGTAGGCAGAGAAGGCTTGTTTTCTTGTCCTTTCCTTTTTGCAGTGACGGATTTCAAGTCTGCACGTGTCCTGGCTTCTGGTGGTGTGCTCTCTGCCGGAGATGCATAGTTTCTCTGCGAGGTAGATGGGTCACTTGAGGGCGACTGCCTTATAGATGATGCAGTAAGACTTCAAGGTAATTTGTGCATGCAGTGGGAGCCAGTGAAGGTCTGGGTGATGTGGTTGTATCTGCATAGACCCTTGATGAGGCGTGCAGCCGCGTGTAGGACACTTCTCGGGGGCACAAGGGAGGATGACGGAGGCCTTAGAAGAGTGCATTGCCCCCATCCAGGTGGGGTAGGACAAGTGCTTGAACAGTGAATCTAAAGCTGTCCGGAGGGAGGAAGGGCTTGACTTTTTGCAGGAGGGAGAGCTGATACCAAGCTGAGTTTTCTTAGCTATGTGTGTCTTGAAGGAGAGTTGTTTGTTGATATGGAATCAGAGGGACTTGGCGCAGGAGGTCAGCTTGGGTGTGAATCCCTCAGAGTTCATTGTTGATAGTCAGGTCTGTATTTCTGGGTGTTCGCTGTTGTTGGTGAGGAGTAGGAATTTGGTCTTGCATGGGTTGAGCTTCAAGTATGCACTGGACATCCAAGACTGGATCAGCGAGAGGCAGGTTTTAAGCCTATAGATGTTCTTGATGGAGTCGATCTTGAGGTACAGCTGTTTGTCGCCAGCGTATTGGTGGTGGTTGTGTGTGGCTAGGATGGCTCCCAGCGGCTCTATGTATAGATTGAAGATCACTGGGGAGAGGATGGAACCCTGCTGGACTTCACAGGTGACGTCCATCTGAACAAACTGCTTGCGGTTGGTGAGGTTGGACTTGAACCAGCGTAGGACAAAGTTGCTGATCCCCATGCACCAATGTAGGGTGTCCGTAAGTGGCCGAAAGGTTGAGTAGAACCAGGAGGCAGGGGTGGCCATCATCAATGATCTTGAGGGCGTTCTCCATCTCCTGTATGGTTGCTGTCTCTGTGCTGCATCTGGGTTTGAATCCGGATTGGAGGAGATTATTGGTGTCAATGTGTTGCTGGAGTTGTGCAGCTACCACTTGCTCGATGATCTTACCTAGGAAGGGAAGATGGGTGATGGGGCGATAGTTACCTAGGTTGTCAGGATCCAGGGTGGGTTTCTTTAGTAGATGGAGGATTTGTCCTGTTTTTAGGGTCAATGGGAAGTTGCTTTGAGTTAGGGGGCTGTTGATGATCTCCAGGTAGGGAAGGAGAGCTTCTGCAGGGAGGGTCTTGAGGATGGATGCTGGGAGGATGTCCTCTGTACACAGCGTGACTTTGAGGGCGGCCAGGGTTTCTACTTGGTCCTCTGCCGAGAGTGTCTTGAATGTTGTCCAGGGTGTGGAGATTTTGCGAGGAGGGACGCAAGTTGAGTCTGTGGATGCAGAGCCGACATCTATGTGCTGGCAAATCTTACTGATTTTGTCGATGAAGAAGGTGTTGATAGCAGTGGATTTTTCGATGGAGTGTAGTATGGAAGGGCTGGGTAGCGGGTTGACGCACTACTTGACCGCTTTGAAGAGGGCTCTGCTTTTGTTGCAATGGCCCCAGAAGGCTCCAATGAATGTGATGTGCAAATTGGCTTTACTGTTCAGTGCAAAGACTTTGCCTAACAATACCTTTACAACTGAGCCTATAATTTTCAGAAACTGGAGAAATGTGCGTTTGTCAACCTCATTAGCTTGAAATGTGAAATGCTTGAGGCTTAATAAAATCAATAAACCCACGGAATTCCTAGCTTTCACCCCTTCTTATTTTCTCTTTGGGTAGTAGCACAGCTTCTAACGCCTCAAAATGAAGTAGATCCAACATTTAAGGACCCCAAAATGATCTTGTTCTGAATCATGCCCTTTAACCCTCTACCAAACCATTCCTATTCGTACAGGCTAAGCTCCTGTTATTTTCTGACCTTTAAAAAAAATGCAAGAATGTTCACTCGTTTGAACCATATTCACTAGATACACAAGTAAACATCGTTTGAATGATATATGATATGATATGGCATTTATAACACGCCTTTACACAAGTGTTGCCATCTCTGCAGCCACTATGCTGTACTTAGAGATTTCTTTTGAACAAAGTACTGTTATTTCTTTTTTTACATAACCAACGTTAGCAATTAGCATGATCAATTCACTCCTATTTTTCAGGGCTTCCCTGTATATACTGAACTTATTTTTTATATATATATATTTCTGAGGATTGTGGAATCTGCTTAGATCACATGCTATGCATAGGCTGACATCTAGTGAAAGCTGCAGAGTATTACAGTTGTTGTTTTCGAAATTTGAAAAGGGACCTCCATAGGGCGTGCCAGTAATACTATCCCTAGTGTGATGTCCACTGTACCCATGATCCCTCACGCGTCGAGGTCCCTCAGATTGTTTTTTTTCCGTCATCGTGAGCGGTCGCTTCTACGCAGAGCGCAATTTCGGCTAACACCACTGACTT
Organism: Ambystoma mexicanum; assembly: GCF_040938575.1. NCBI lineage: Eukaryota > Metazoa > Chordata > Amphibia > Caudata > Ambystomatidae > Ambystoma > Ambystoma mexicanum. The sequence goes on along the minus strand of NC_090938.1, from coordinate 491,772,610 downwards.
TATAAAGTGTTAATAATAGTTACTCTTCCTGTCCTTTTTCGACTGCCGTGTGTCGACGCGGTGAAGAACTCAGTGAAGGACAAGACGAAGCGTCGACGAAGTACTTCAACGGTTCCTATCGGCCTCAGATGGCCCAATGGGCCTAGGCCCTTACAGTAGGGAGAGTGGGGGGTGTTCATTACACAATGTATTTATCCACCCCTTTCCCTGGTCCCCCAGCTGCCTACCCCAAACATGGAGAGGACAACTTTTAAATTTTGCCCATCCTGTAACAAGAAATGTACGTGGTTCGATAAGCACAGTGTGTGCAACCTGTGTCTTACTTGAGACCACGACGAGGGGCACTGTCGAGCCTGTAAACTGCTTCGACCGAAGACCCTTGAAGACCGTAGGACGAAACGTTGGGTCCACCACGCCATGCAGGTCGCAGCCGCCGTGGACGTGGAGGGAGCCTCCAGCGCCGGCAGCGCCGCTGTCTTTTGGGACGGCGAGGGTGACGGGGAACCCCCACGTTCCCCAGTGCTAGCCCCCGACCCTAGTAGACAGGCCGGCGGCTCTGTTGTGGGGACTACACCTGGTGGCAAGAGCACTACATGTTCCCACACAGCACATACCCAGCGGCGATGTGTCTGACACACACTGAGAGTCGGCGTCTAGGGGTAAATCTTCAGATTTGCTATCCTCTGGGCACTCCGAGCCTCGGTTGCCTCATGACAAGCCCCATAAGACCTAGGACGCTGGCCATAAGACCCATTCTACTGACTGCAGGACGTCGAAAGACACGGCGGAAGCCCTTCCCAGTGCAGAAATTCGACCTACACCTGGTGGGAGAGCTAAAGAGTCAGGACTGTCACATTTAATTAAGAAACATGTCCCCAAGGGTCTAACTAAAGCTTCTAGTTCCAAAAAGTCATCCTCTAAGAGCTTTAATCACAAGGATAAGCACAGGGACAAGGATCACTCCCAGAAGGATAAGGATAAGGACCTTCAGGATAAGGATAAGGCCCTTCACGACAAACCTCATAGTAAAGAGCCTGCCCCTACCAAGGACATTCTACAGGAGCCTGATGAAATCCTAATAGAGGAGAGGGAGGGGGGATGACAACTTATTTACACCCCCCACTTCTGCTACTACTTATTCTGAGATCATCCTCAGCTCAGCCCAGGACATAGACAGAGTATTTGTATTTTATTTATTTGTATAGCCCGCCTGGCCCTGAGGCATCCGGGCGCATATCTTAGCTTACAGGGACATATTCGCAAGGCATAAGTTACAGACATATACAACGCAGTGGCAATAAGCAAAACATACATACAGTTAAGTAGTCATACAGATAATTTACAATGTATTTATAAACAAAGGCTAATCTGCAAGTAGAAGCAGTGAGAGCGGAGTGGTGACTAGTGGACTAGTTAGGGCCGGGAGGAGTTGGGGTGGGGCGGGGGGGTCTTGGGCGGACAGCCATGCTTTGGCCTTGCTCTTAAAGGCGTAGAACGAAGCTTCAGCTCTAAGAGCGTTAGGTAGTGAGTTCCAGAGTTTTGCAGCGAGGACAGGGAAGCTCGCTGCACCTGATTTCTGAAGTTTGTAACGTGGTATGGAGACAGTTGGCTTGGGCAGTTCTGCGTGGTTGGTTGGAGGTGTGGTGGGCAAAACGGCTGGCTAGGTAGTTAGGCGCTTGGTTGGCGAGGCATTTGTGCATCAGAGCAAGTGTTTTGAGTGAGACTCTTTCCGATACTGAGAGCCAACGTAAGCTCCATCTGATGTCTGATATGTGCTGACTCCTAGGGATGTTTAGCGCGGCTCTGATGGCATTGTTCTGGGTGACCTGTAGCTTGTTAAGATTGCATTGATTCATGCCTAGGTAGAGAGCGTTAAAGCAGTCAATTTTCGACATAACTAAAGTTCTGGCAGTGTGGTACAGTTGACCGGGGTGAGGAATGGTCGGCAGGCTGAGTTTTCAGGTGTAGGCAGATGCCGAGGATACTGCGTTTGTTTGTCTGGTGAGGCATAAGGTGGAATCTAGATAGATGCCTAGCGTTTTAGTATCGTTTCAGACTTTAATGGTATTCCCATCAATGACGATGGATTTAAAGGAGGGGTCCAGTCTGTTGAGTCTGTGATGAGAGCCCAAGATGAGGAGCGCTGTCTTTTTCGTCATTGAGACAGAGTTCATGTTGGGCCATCCAGGCATGGATAACTTGATGGTATTTACAGCTAGTGTGTCAGCTGTGTGATCCTCGGTAATGGGAATGAGTATCTGGGTGTCGCCCGCATAATTCGTGTAGGTGACACCCAGATAATCCAGAATATCAAAAAGTGGTTTCGTAAACACATTGTAAAGTGTTGGGGAAACGCACGATCCTTGGGGTACCCCACAGGGAACTGGTGAAGGTTCGGCAGCAGAGGTGGGAGAAAAGACCCTCATGCATCTATTATCCAGGAAGGAGTTGATCCATGAAGTAGCTTTGTCTGAGAAGTGTGCAGCCAATTTAAGGTGTCGACAGAAGATTTGGTGGTTTACCAAAAGCAGTTTTTAAGTCAATAACGGCGGTTTCGTTTCCATGACGGGGTCGAAAACCCGATTGTCTGAGGCCCAGGAGTTTGTTGGATTCCAAGTAGCCTTGGATCTGCACGTAAGCTGCTCAGTCTAAGATTTTAAGCAGGAAAGGCACAGTGGTGATAGGCCTTTAATTAGTAGGTATGCTTGCGTCCAGTGTAGGCTTTTTAAGACGGGGGATAACCCAAGCATCCTTAAGGTTATCTGGGACAATACCTGTGTTAAATGAGTTTATAAAGGCGGTAATGAAAGGGGCTCGTTTGTGAGACACCTCCTTGATAATAGGAGCTGGGCACAAATCACCCTGGCATTTGGAGGGTTTGGGATTGTTGATGATACTTTCAACCTGAGAGGTAGAGAGAGGCGTGAAACTGAATGGTTTGTGGGTATGCATGCTAGTTATGGATCTGTCATGCAGGGAATTGCATGGAGGGTCAATCTGGAGGCAGATTTTTTTGTTGTTGATTTTGGCTTGGAGTGTAGCTATTTTACCAATGAGCGCTTTTTGAATGTTAGTGCTATCTTTGCTGCAAGTGAATAATGTGCAGAATGACTTTAATTGCGAACTTCTTTGAAGATCACCCCCAGGCTCTTAAAAGTTTAATAAATACACCTACCACTCAGGCATCTAGTTTTCTAACTGTGCCTGCAGCCTCTTAGCCCCGCACGTCACCCCACCCATCAGGGAAGAGATCTCTCACCCCTGCTGAGATGTATGAAGCGCCATCGGCAAAACAGTCTTGCACTTCTGCTAGACTCTATGATCTGCATGCAGAGGCTGAAGAATATCAAGACGATGATTTATATTATGATGGGGATGACGATGGGGACGATGACCATAATGGTGATGACGAGTCAGAGGTCTATGCTATGGACTCTCCAGTCCCACAAGACCCCCCCTTTACCTGATTCCCCAGTGGATAATCAGCCCTTGTTTAACGATGGCTTACTCAAGGCTGCTGAGCACTTCAGCATTGACACTCAAGAGGCCCAGCAAGACAAAGATTTTGTCGAACATCCTGGGGGACAAGAAGGCTGCCACCCAGTTTATACCCTTGCTAAAATCCATTCAAAGAAGGATAAAGCCTTCCCTGGAGACCCCCAATCAAACTAGGTCAGTCAACCCAAGAATAAAGAAGTTATTCCGTCCGGCACCATCTGATCCCTTGTGCATAAGGGGACAGCTTAAGCCGGATTCACTGGTGGTCACTATTACCCAAAAGAGAGCTGGTACACCCTTGGCCTCTTCCAAAGCTCCCCCAGCCAGAGAGCAAGAAGCTCTACTCAATGGTGAGAAAGGTAGCATCCTCTGCAGCTTACCAAGCCAGAATCGCCAACAATTCCACTCTGTTGGGAAGTTACGATTGCACTAAATGGGACGACGTTACGGCCCTGGTGGATTCGGCTCCAGAACCCTGCAAATCAAAACTCGCCCTTGCAGCAGCCCAAGGCTTAGCTACTGCCTGCAATCTACTTAAAAACAACCTGGACGCTGCAGACAATGCCGGGCGCATTATTGGAGAAGGCACTATCCTGAAGCGCCATGCCTGGCTTTGTTAGTCCAGTTTTAAGCTGGAAACACAAGCAACCTTGCTTAATAGGCCAATAGAACCCAATCTTTTATTTGGCAAAGCAGTAGCTTACTAACAAGCGGACGGGACAAAGAGGTGGTAACAATTTTTGCTGTTTTTGTGGCCAAACTTCCCAAAGAGGCTCGGGATATGGGCAGCACCAGAACACCTCATGGAATAACAACCAAGTTATTATCCAAGTTATCCTTGAGGCCAGCACAGAGGCCCCAATCGGGGGAGACCCTCCACCTCTAAGGGTGGAGGTACGCCTCCCAAACAATGATGCCCTGCTACAGATCCCCTCCCATACCTCCCCAGTTGGGGGGCAGATTGTGAACTTCACCCATGCATGGGAGGGGATACCCACGGACAAGTGGGTGTCATCAACGGTAGTGGGGGGTTTTTGCATCAAACTCCTAGGGACTCCATCAAACCTTCCCCCGCGGCAAAAAAAGTAATCAAAAGAACAGCTCATCTTGATGGAAGAAGTCCAGGCGCTACTCCTCAAGGACGCCATCAAGATCGTGACAGCCAACCAGGTAAACAAGGCTATCTATTCAACGTACTTCCTTGTTCCAAAAAAAATCTAACCATGCCCCCAGTTTTAGACTTGCGCCCTGCAAACAAATATGTAAAGCCACAAAGATTCTGCATGCTAACGCTACAAGAGGTAATTCCCCTGCTAAAATGGGGGGATTACATGGCAACATTGGACATGAAAGATGCTTATTTTCATATTTCAATGCTCCCAGCGCACAGAAGGTTCTTGCGTGTCAAGTAGCAGACCAGCACTACTAATTGAAGGTGCTGCCCTTCGGAATAGCGTCAGCTCCAACGGTATTCACCAAAGTACTGGCGGTGGTGGCAGCGCACCTACACAGGGAGACAATCCCAGTGTACCCCTACCTGGACGACTGGCTAATCACAGGGGAAACTTACCATCTTTGCAGGCTAAACATGCAAAGAACTATAAACCTTCTTTTCCAATTGGGCTTCTCGATAAATGAGAAAAAGTCAAGTCTGGTACCAAACACATCAAAACAGTTCCTAGGAGCTGTTTTAGATACAGAGACAGGCTTAGCCTTCCCATCCATGGAAAGAGTGCAAAACATGCTTTGGCAAATACCCCAGTATCAAGCTGGTCTCCAGATAAGCGTACGCAAAGCGATGTGGTTACTAGGCATGATCGCATTTTGCATTTATCTGGTCCCACACGTAAGCCTGTACATGCAACCAATGCAGGAATGGTTGGCGAAACAATGGTCCCAGGCAAGTGGTCAGTGGGTCGATCTAGTGGTCGTTTTGCCTACTCTGGTTCAAAACCTACGCTGGTAGTCGAGAGAAAACCTGCTGAAGGGAAAACCCTTCCACAATCCGGAAGCGCAAGCGATTGTCACTACAGATGCGTCACTCTCCGGGTGGGGGGCCCATTACCTTCACCACACAGCACACTGTCTGTGGACACAAGCTACGGCACAGAACCATATCCACGTACTGGAGTTACTAGTAGTCCTCAAGGCACTGCAAGCATTCGAGGGACATCTGACAAACCAGTCAGTCCAAGTCCTAACAGACAGCACCACTGCCATGTTTTATATCAACAAACAGGGGGGCACACACTCTCTGAATCTGTCCAAGTTGGCACAGAAAATATGGAGGTGGGCACTCAAACTAGGGATGTCCCTGTCCTCCCAACACATTCCAGGGGTACTCAACACTCTAGCGGACTCTCTCAGCAGAGATCCACTGCCAGAGGAACACGAGTGGCCACTGCACCCAAATGTTGTAGACCACATCTTCTCTCAGTGGGGTTACCCTACACTAGACTTGTTCGCTACAGGAGAAAACAAGCAATGCCCAGACTTCGTGTCCAGGTTCCACCAACCAGACTCCACTATGGGTGAGCTGGTCAGGGAAATTTGCTTACACTCCCCCCCCCCCCCAACACATTTAATGAACAGGATAGTGAACAAGATGCACAGAGAACAGATAACACTCATCCTAGTTGCTCCTATGTGGGCGAGACAACCATGGTACTCACATCTGCGCAAACTGGCGACGTGCGATCCCATTAAGTTCCCATACCAGATCAACCTGTTAACCCAACACAGGGGGACAACGGTACACCCACAACCACACTCCAATAACTTGGCAGCATGGCTCCTGAAGTCATAGAATTCAGACACCTTAATCTTCCACAGCGGTGTATGGATATCCTCAAGTGGAGAATATTTGTCGTTTGATGCCAGTTTAAACAAATAAATCCCATACTCTTTCACACATTCTAAATGATATGCTCCACTTGTTGGATTCAGGGTTAGTTTTTAATTCCATAAAGGTCCATCTGGCAGCTTTATCGGCCTATACCACCTCTCAAAATAAAGTCTTGTGGTGGAAAGTGCCAGTCATTAAGGCATTCATGGAGGGAGTAAAGAGGCTTCACCCTCCAATTTCTAATCCCCCGCCCGGTTGAGATCTCAATGTGGTACTAGCAAAGCACATGAGACCCCCCCTTCGAGGCAATGCACCAAGTAAGTTTCAAACACATTACCTACAAGACTGCCTTCTTAGTGGCTATCACTTCCATAAGAAGAGTCGGTGAACTACAAGCATTGTCAGTGAAGGACCCTTTCTTTATTATCCATAAAGATAAATTGGTTTTACGGACTCACCCTAGGTTCTCACCTAAATTCATTTCCAAATTCCACGTAAACCAATCCATTGAGCTTCCAGCCTTCTTTCAGAAGCCAACTAGCTCAGCTGAGGTCAAACTCCACACACTAGACGTGAGGAGAGCGGTTCTCTACTACGTAGATAAAACCAGGCCGCTTAGGAAAACAGATCAACTGTCTCCATAGCTACAGGCAGAGAAGGAGAACGCATTTCCAAAAATGCCATCTCCAGATGGATAGTCGGATGTATACAATTATGCTATTCATTATCAAACAAGACACTGCCTTTTACACCAAGGGCTCACTCCACACGCAGCACTGGAGCTACTTTGGCTTTTATTGCATATGTCCCTCTAGACAGCATTTGAAAGGCAGCTACATGGAACTCAGTACACACCTTCACTCAGCACTACTGCATTGACACACATTCCACGACAGATACACAGGTGGGACAAGCGGTTCTAAAACATCTATTTGCCGCTGCTCCTTCTCTCGACCCACCACCTTCTCATAACACTGCTCGCTAATCTCCCCGTGCGAAGGTGCATAGATGTTATATGAGCTTTCTGTCTATAGCTGCTTGTATACAACTGTACTCACTGTACTTAGATCACATGCTGTGCATAGGCCGACATCTAGTGGATGCTGCGGAGTATTACAGTTGTTGTTTTCGAACTTCGAAATAGGGACGTCGACAGGGCGTGCCAGTAATACTATCCCTAGTGTGACTTTCACTCTACCCATGATCCCTCACGCGTGTAGGTCCCTCAGATTGTTTTTTCCGCATTCTAGACAGATGCATATGTGCAGAGTTCCCTTTTCGGCATAAAGCCTTTGATTTATTCAATTACCGTTATAACTCTTTCTATCCTTTATTCACCATCCTCTGAAATAAGACGCCAGTGAAGACGAAGGAGACTGCCCGTCCGTGACTACAGCGACGGACCGTTCAGCCTTGGAAGGCCGCCCCGGGCCTCAGCACACTGTTCGGCCTTGGAAAGCCGCCCCGGGCCCTGGCGTTGGCCCAGATAGTAGGGAGAGAGGGGGGAGGTCATAGAGAATGCATATATCCCCCTTCCTACATAAACTTTGCCCCGCTGCCATAATCTGTAGGTATGGAGAGTACTCCTTTTAAATTCTGCCCCAAGTATAATTGTAAATTCCCGTTGGTGGACAAGCATTTAACCTGTAATTTGTGTCTCCCCAGAGACCACGTCGAAATGTCTTGTAGTGCCTGTAGGCTCTTCATACCGAAGATGATGAAGGACCGCTCCACTAAGCACTGGGCCCACTACGCCAGGCAGTTCGACGCCATGGAAGTAGAAGCTGCCTTTAGCGATGGCAGCAATGCTGCCGTTTTGGATGGTGAGGGCGACGGGGTGGCTCCGGCTACCCAGGCGTCGGCCCCCAAACCCGTAGGACAAGTCAGACGCCATGTTGTGGGGACTACACCTGGCTACGGTAGCGCAACAAAAACACACACAACTAAGCACACAAGCCCAGGTCGAGACTCGACACGTGGGTCGAGCAATCGCCAGCGGTCGACACCTAGGGAAAGGTCCACCGAGTCCCTGTCCTCTGGGCACTCTCGCTCGAGATCGCCGCACGACAAGGCCCAGCCGTCGACAGACGGCAAGGGTGTCACCCATAAAACTACCTTCGAGAGCCAATCGTCCGTAGATGAGGCCTCGGCCCTACCCGCATCCGAAAGTCGACGCTCTGCGTTGGACCAGGTTACAGGCCCCAAGAAGTCAGCTAAACACACTTCCGGGCAGCAGGGAGGGGATAAACACCATAAGAAATCCTCTAAAACTCCTCATAGGGACAAGGCCCCTCAAAAGGAAAAGGACAAGCCCATAGAAACTCCTGAGGAATCTAGGCCTATACCTCCCAGACAAATATCTAAGGTTGTACCTCCCACAGACGAGACTTGGGTCTCACCCCTCAGCCTGTGGTAATCCCGAGCTCCAAGGAATGGTTCTCTCAGGATATAGATAGGGTGATGAGAAGAATGACCTTTATGGCCAATTTTTATGAAAGAGACCCTAATTACTTTCAGAGTTTCCAAACCACCCCACCCACCTCAGCTCCCTCTGGTTCACTGAACCACACTCTGCCTACTCAACTCCCTTCTGTAACGCCGCCTGTCCTGGGGTCTCCTTACCCGCTAAGGCGCTCCCCGTCCTGGAGGTTGTATCCCCGCTTTCGGCTTCGAGGTCCGGGGCTGTCCTGGGTCTCGGGCGCTTCCGGGTCTCCTGTGCGCACTCCTTTGCGCATGCGCGGGTGTCCGCTCTCCGCGCATGCGCGGTGCGCAGGATGCTCGGTTCGGGGAGATCTGCGGCTCAAGCCTCGTTGTGGGTTATCCAATGCCTGGGAGGCGGCACGGCTTGCGTTGCAAGCCTCCCAGATGCTGGTGGGCCTATTTAAGGAGCCCTGATCCTTTTCCAAACCGCGTCTCAAAGCGGTTTGTACGTATCGTGTTTTCGCTGCCCTTGTGTTGCCTTCCCGTTTTCCTGTTGTCTTCCTCCTGCCCTTGCCTCCTTACCTGTTCTGCCTCGCTCCCTCCTTCCTGATTCCATCTGGTTCAGAGTTCCCATTGCTCCTTCTGGTTCTCGTGGCTCTCCTCACCGGCCAGCCTACTCCTCTTGCTGCCTAGTCGTCGCTCCTGGAGGAACTGTTCTGCTTTTGGTCTCCCGATCTTCATCAGCAACCGTCGGGATCACACTGCCTCCTGTGGACCTTGAACCTTCTACCCAGAGGCTCCCCCTGTCAGTGCTTGCACTGTCCTGACGCCATGTAAATCAGGGGTGAGCCAACACGTGGCGTTGGGAGCCGGTTCACCTCCAATCCGGTTCCATTCGGGCTGGTGTTGGGCTGGTTCCCTGCGCCATCAGTCAGGTCTCCACGGATCATCTGACAGCCTGGCCTCATCACCAAGGAACCCAACCGGACGAACAGGTACGCAGCGTTCTCGTGATGCTATTTACAACACCTTCTTAGAGGTTTCGTACAGATGCTCCTTTTCAGAGCACGTGCATAGATCCCTATGAGCCAGAATCTAACCATGAAGATCTCTACTTTGTGGAGACTGCTGACCCTCAAATCGATGATGAGGAGACTGCAGACCCTTATTATGGGGATGACGAGGACCAGGAGGCGGACCAAGAAGCTATGTACTCCTTGGACTCCCCTATTCAGCAAGACACTCCAGTGGTTGATTCTCCCATCGATAACGAGCCCTTTCTTAATGAACACTTTCAGATTGATCCCCAGGAGGTACAGGAGGAGACTTTGCTGAACATATCCTCTGGGACAAGAAATCGGTGACGCAGTTCATTCCTCTGCTGAAATCAGTACAGCACAGGATACAACCGTCATTAGAAACTCCTAACCATACGCGTGCGGTGAACCCGCGCGTGGAGAAATTATTCAGACCCGCACCTTCAGACCCGTTGTATATTAGAGGGCAACTGAAACCAGACTCCTTAGTTGTCACAACAACTAGAAAGAGGGCGCGCATTCCCCTTGCTTCCTCTGAGGCAACTCCTGACAAAGAAAGCAAGAGGATTTACGCCTTGGGGTGGAAAGTCGCCACCTCGGCGGCCTATCAGACCAGGATAGCCAACATGCCACTCTCTTGGCTAGTTATAACTGTCACAAGTGGGAGAAGATGTCGGCACTACTTTCCTCTGCCCCAGAGCCACTGAAAACCCAGGTAGCAAAGGTGGCGGCGGAAGGAAGGGCAGTGTCTGGCCGTCTTCTTAAGACAAACTTTGACGTGGCTGACAATGCCGGGAGAATTATCACTCACGGGACGGTAATTAAAGTCATGCATGGCTGTGCCAATCGGGCGTCAAACCTGAGACGCAGGCCACCCTGATAAGCATGTCGATCCAACCCAATGTGCTATTTGGCAAGGCCGTCGAAGATGCCCTCAAGATGGCTAAAGACGAGTATGACACTCTGAAATCATCTTTAGGTCAACTCACTAACAAGCCCTCCGGGCAGAGGGGCAACAGGAATTTTCACCGTTTTAGCAGCCAAAATTCCCAGAGAGGGTCCAACTATAGTCAGAACCAGGGTCCCTAATGGGGAAATAATCAATTCCAAACCACCCAGGGTTATCCTAGAGGACAACGCAGAGGTCGTGGCTGAGGGAGGCGCAACCCCGCCAGAGGTGGCACTCCACCTCCAAAGCAGTGACGTTCCGCTTCAGGTGCCCTCCCATGCATCCCCAGTCGGGGGACGCATTACCAACTTAACCCACGTATGGGAGGGGATCACCTCAGACAGATGGGTGCTGTCTACAGTAAAAGGCGGTTGCTGTGTCGAACTTCTCCAATGCCCCCACGACCACTCCCCACGACAAAAAGAACACTGGCGGATCCTCCTCGAGGAGATTGCCACTCTGCTGTTAAAGGACACCATAGAAGTCGTCCTGGGCCAACCAGGTAAACAGGGGTATTTATTCAACCAACTTCCTTGTGCCAAAGAAATATCTTGCAATGCGCCCCGTATTAGATTTGCACCCTGCAAACAAGTATGTCAAGCCAAAAAAGTTCTGCATGACTACACTACAAGAGGTAATCCCTCTACTAAAAAGTGGGGATTATGGCAACACTGGATATGATAGATGCCTATTTTCATATTTCAATGTTCCCAGCGCACAGAAGATTCTTGCGTATTAAGATAGCAAACCAGCACTACCAATTCAAAGTGCTGCCCTTCGGAATAGCATCTACTCCAAGGCTATTCACGAAGGTACTGGCGGTGGTGGCAGCGCACCTGCGCAGGGAGGCAATCCCAGTGTACCCTTACCTGGACGACTGGCTCATTACAGGGAAGACCCCCCGCCCCCCTCATTTGCAAACAAATCAACCAAAGGACTATCAACCTTCTCTTTCAATTGGGCTTCTGAATCAACGAGAAAAAGTCAAAACCTGGTGCCAAACACTTCAAAACAGTTCCTAGGAGCTGTCCTAGACACTCAAGAGGGGTTGGCCCTTCCATCAGAGGAAAGAGTTCAGAATGTGTTACTGCAAATTCCACAATATCAGGCCGGTGCCAGATAAGGGTGCGCAAAGCAATGCGTTTGCTAGGCATGAGGGCATCTTGCATTTACCTGGTCCCCCACGCGGGCCTGCGCATGTGACCCATGCAGGAGTGGTTGGCGAAACAGTGGTCTCGGGCAAGTGGTCAGTGGGACGATCTAGCGGTCATTTCGCCAGCTCTGGTACAAAACCTTCGCTGGTGGACAAGACAAAATCTAACAAAGCGGAAGCCCTTCTATGATCCAAAAGTACAGGCGGTTGTCACGACGGACACCTCCTCTACCTTAACCACACAGCTCAGGGTCTGTGGTCTTGCACGGTAGCTCAGAACCACATCAATCTGCTAGATCTTCTGCCGGTGTTCAGAGCGTTTCAGGCATTCAAACCCCTCTTAACAAACCAGTTGGAGCAGATCCTAACAGACAGCACGACTGCAATGTTTTAGATCAACAAACAAGGTGGCACACGTTCTCCAAATCTATCCGACTTGCACAGCAAATTTGGAGATGGGCACTCAAACGGAAGATTTACCTGTCATCACAGCATGTTCCAGGGGAACTCAACTCTCTAGCAGACTCTCTGAGCAGAGATCCCCCTTCCAGAGGACCACGAATGGCGGCTGCACGAAGGAGTCGTAAAACACCTCTTCTCTCAATGGGGCTTCCCCACAATAGACTTATTCGCCACAAGCGAAAACAGTCAATGCCCAGACTTCGCGTCCAGGCTCCCCCAGCCAGGCTCCAAGGGAAACGCCCTATGGATGAACAGGTCAGGGACATTTGCTTACGCTTTCCCCCCCACAACACCTCTCATAAAGAAGGTGGTGAACAAGATCCACAAGGAGCCGATGACGCTTATCCTCGTTGCTCCTATGTGGGCAAGACAAACATGGTATCCACATCTGCGCAAACTGGCGGTGTGCGATCCCATCAAACTCCTTTGCTAGTACAACCTACTCTCCCAGCACAAGGGACTAACAGTGCACCCGCAGCCCCACTCAGTGAACTTGGCAGCATGGTTCCTAAGGTCATAGAGTTTGGACATCTCAACCTTCCACCGAGATGCATGGATATCTTGAAGGAGTCAAGAAAACCCAACACTAGACACTGTTACTTTGACAAATGGAGGCGCTTTGTAAACTGATGCCAGTCTAAACTTAACCCCATAGAATGTACTCCATCTCACATTCTAACTTGTATGCTCCATTTGGTAGATGCAAGGTTAGTATTCAACTCCCTAAAGGTCCACCTGGCGGCTTTGTCAGCTTATACCACTTCACATAGTAAAGTTTTGTGGTGGAAGCGTCCTATTATTAAGGCATTCATGGAGGGAGTAAAGAGACTCCACCCTCCAATTTCAAAACTGCCGCCAGGTTGGGATCTCAATGTGGTACTCGCTAAGCTCATGGGCCCCCCCTTTGAGCCTATGCACAAGACTAGTCTCAAACACCTGACTTCTAAAACTGCCTTCTTAGTGGCTATCACTTCGATAAGAAGCGCTGGTGAAATTCAAGTTCTGTCAGTGCAAGATCCTTTCTTTATTTTACACAAGGATAAGCTGGTTTTACGGACTCACCTTAGGTTCTCCCCTAAATTCATTTCCAAATTCCATGTAAACCAGTCATTTGAGCTACCGGCTTTCTCCCAAGAACCCAACAGCTTTGCTGAGATAAAACTCCACACACTAGATGTGAGGAGGGCGGTTCTCTACTACGTAGACAAGACCAGACCGCTCAGGAAAACAGATCAATTCTTTGTCTCCTAGCGCCAGGCAGAGAAGGTGACGGCATTTCTAAAAATGCCATCTCTAGGTGGATAGTCAGATGTATCCTGTGCTATTCCCTATCGGATAAAATACTGCCTTTTATGCCCAGGGCTCCCTCTACAAAGGCGCAGGAGCCACTCTGGGGTTGATTGTAAATGTCCCCCTAGACAGTATTTGTAAAGCAGCTACATGGAGCTCTGTTCACACCTTTACTCAGCACTACTGCATTGACACTCATTCCAAGACAGATACACAAGTGGGACAAGCGGTTTTAAGACATTTTTTCGCTCATGACCCTTCTCACATCCCACCTCCTTCTAACACTGCTCGCTAATCTATGCACAGCATGTGATCTAAGCAGATTCCACAAGCCTCAGAAGGGAAACATTTCTCAGCGTATTTTCTGATGCTTGTATCTGCTTCGATTCACATGCGCCCACCCTTCCTCCCCTCTGAGAGAAGGCGCATGGATGCTATGAGCTTGTTGCAGCAGCACGCAGCCCTTTTTGCCTAACTATTTCAACATCTACAGTGGACATATCTCTGAGTTAGTTACTAGGGTTCTACGTGATTTCGCCAACCTATTTTTGGTTGTGGTACTTTTCATCGCCGAATTTTACATCGCCAGAAACCCTGTTTTTGTTTTTTTTTATTCTGGAGGGGGCTCCCCCCCCCTCCCACACTCCCCCCTTACTATTATAATAATACCCCAACCCCAACAAAACACCCCCCAAAATAAAAAACTTAAAAAACGGGATTTCTGGCGATGTAAAATCCGGCGATGAAAAGTACCACGACCAAAAATAGGTCGGCGAAATGCGTGTATACCGTTACTAGGTATTAGGTAGTTACTAGGTAGGGGATATGGGCTACAGTCTTTTTCTATTGTTTCATTATGGACAGTTGACATCCCTGAAGGCTGTGGCCAGTGATATCTGGTTAGTTAATAGGCAGTCATATGGGTCATGGCCAAATGTCTTGGTCTTTTCTAATAATTGGTTCAAAAGTGACAAGGGACATGACCCAATGCCAGTGGGCCCTGGAGAAGATATAGCATTACCAAATCCTTGATATTCAGCGAAAAAGTATCAGTTGAGACTGAGCTCAATTATCCAATTCATTGCAACAAAACGGGTTGGGAAGTGACAGCCATCTTCACTCTGACCCCTCAACCCAGTTGCTCAGGCCATGAACACACATATGATATGATATGATATGGCATTTATAACGCGCCTATACACAAGTGTTTTAAGGCGTGAAATACATGTGATCGCCGCATGGGTCAACAATGCGATCAAAAATAACATCATGGTGACCTCTTCAGTGGGTGCAGGGGACTCAGTTAAGATGGTCATCACTTCCCACACCTGACAAATTTCCCTTTTGTTTTTTGCAATTAATCTCATCTTAAGTCTTGGAAACTAAAAGTTATATGCAGTGTGTTGAAAGTGAGTAGCTACTTAGGATAGTCTTTTTGTTCAGTAACCTCTGTGGAATTCAAAAAATATTCAGGAAACGGTTCAGAAATAAGCATTCGCAGGGTATCTGGAGAGGGTGTAATTTTTCTGGCTACATTTATGTACACCATCAAGTAGTTTCTTGCTGCTGAGAGTAACTGCAAACATGGCAAAGATAGAAAGTCTAACAAAGAGAAAATAGAAATGTCTTGATGTTTTATAACATATGGAAGAATAATAATTGACCAGAGCTTCAAGCAAAGGTGATGTCATTCTATAGGGGGCAAGTTGGAAAATCTTTATTGCCTTTCTTAGACTAGGAAATCCGGGCAGAAATGGGTAAAGATAATAGGGAGAGCAAGGACGAACATATTTTGTAAGATGGTGGTTAAGAAAAGTAGGACTTACTGAATTGAACTGTAAAGCTGTAACTGTGGCACCCCAACAGAAAAGCTAAGATAGGGTAATCTTTTGCATAAAAGACTGAGTTGATGAAAATGGTAAGCATTATCCAAACAAACTGGGTCCAAAGAGCATGTTTTAGTAGAGTTGAAACCTGAGTTTGAAGACAGAAGTTACTGCGGCAGAGCAAAGTGGAAGAAAAGCTGCCCAGAAGGAAGAGGTGAAGATAGGACCACTCCCAACTACCAAAACAGAAGGTATGCCTCGAACTACTAAAACTTCAGGTTTGTCAGAATTCATTTTATGAGTTGCAGGATATCCAGTGTGACAAGAACCAAAGTGTCTGAATACTTCAGATTAAAATAACCTAGGCAGCAATCAAGAGAGAAAGAGGCATGATGAAGAGTTTCAATAGAAGAATTAATAAGGGAGACCTGGGAACCCCACAGGTAGGAAGGAAGACAAGTGAAGGGAGAAAGGGAGACTCCTGGAAACTGATTAGTTAGAAAGGAAGAAAGCCATTCCAAGGAGAATCCTCAGATCTCAAGTGCTGCTAGTCCATTGATCAAGATGGACTGATTCACTATATGAAATGTGGTGGAGAGATCTAGAAGAACCAGTGCAGTTGGTATCAGTGTTTTGTCTGACATAACCTAGTACAACAGTGAGCACTTGTTAAATGCCTCTTCCTGGACAGAACCATAATTGAAGGGCTGGTGGTGAAAGTAGAAGGTAGTTAGTAATGATATGGAGCTCAGAAATATCAAAGCGCATTTAGATCTTGGGCAAACACCAATGTTTGCTAAGGAGATAAACTCAAAAAGAAAGTGTATGGTTTTATGTATTTATTTATTTATTTGTTATGCGCCGGTAACTCGCAAGTCTCAGGGTGCAGAAACAAGAACACGAAAGACAAAACATATATATGATGGGACAATTCTAACTAAGAATATCTGAAGAATCGGGGAGTCAGAGGTGGCATAATCAGTGAAAGAGGTAAGTTTTCACTAGCTTACGAAAACTTAAGTAGTTGGGTTCTTTCCTTATGTTAACTGGCAAATTATTCCAGATACCTGCTGTGATGACAGGAAAGGATTTACCCAGGCCCAGCTTGCGTTTGTGTGGCGCTACTACGATTCTATTTTGATCCATAGATCTTAGGGTGCGGCTGGGAGCATAAGAGCATATTTTGGATTTCACGTAGCCAGAGGCTTTCCCATGGATGCATCGATGCTCTATTGTAAGAGCCTTGAAGTGGGTTCTGCTTTGCACTTTAAGCCAGTGTAGCTCCTTCCTAGAACTACTGATGTGGTCAGATTTTAATTTGTATTCATTATCCTAACCGCATTGTTTTGGATGATCTGGTACACCTGTAGGCTTTTTTGTTAGCTCCTACCATTGATTCGTTCCCGTAGTCTAATCAGGATAGGATGGTTGCTCTGGCCACTGTCGAACTGTTGTTCTCTGAGAGATGGGGTCTAATGGCTTTAAAGAGTTGTAGATAGTAATTACATGTTTTTTCTATGTACTTAGTCTGAGCTTCAGCTCCTAGCGATGCTTCCATCATCATACCTAGGGTTTTCACCTTCTCAGGTACTTCGATGTTTGTGTCTTCAATCTTACAATTTGTGTAGTCTGGGGTTAGAGAGTTTCTGGCTTGAATTTCTGGTTATTGTGCAAGCTTAGTCAGAGATTGCACAAGTGTTTGTGCTTTGGTTATGCCAATGGTTTCCTATGTTGTTCAGTGCAATAAACCTGGGGTAAGCTTCTGGTTAGAGTAAGAAGGAACTGTCAAAGTTGTGGTCCTGCTTTGATGGTGTGTTGTGTCCAGGCAGCGATCCACAGTCAAGGAGGATGACGGAAGCGCATTGGACAACACTGCGGGATAAAAAATAGCAGAACAATGTGCTGGGGACTGGTGAAGCTACCTCCGTAGCCAAGATTGAAGCCTCGCTGGGAAAGTGGTTCAGAAGCAGGTGAGATGATTCCTGAGTAGTCATACGTCATGTATACTACCCACT
Source organism: Ambystoma mexicanum (assembly GCF_040938575.1). Taxonomy (NCBI): domain Eukaryota; kingdom Metazoa; phylum Chordata; class Amphibia; order Caudata; family Ambystomatidae; genus Ambystoma; species Ambystoma mexicanum. Next base: position 491,755,114 of record NC_090938.1, on the reverse strand, counting down.
CTGTCTTTTGTTGGAGAGCTGGGATCCTACAACATAAAGTAGACCTGTGTATCGGCTGGCCAGTGCTAATCCATGGAAGCTAGAGTCCTAAACAGCAGTACTATGACTGTGCTCGTTGAGTAGAGGGAAAAGGGAGTACTGATGTGGTACCCCCAGGCCCTGGAGTGAGGTCAGCAATGCTCAGGCACCACAGATCCTAGCCCATCTGTTTGCTGTGTTCAGGATCAGAGCCACCTTCTTTCTTGGGTAAATTCTTTCCAGGTGCTCGGTATGAGTCCTATCATTTCTAAAAGATATGATATGATATATGGCATGTATAACTCGCCTATACAAAGTGTTTCATGGTGCAGGCTGTCCTGTTCTTTTACCGCTAGACAGGGCTGGATGCACATAGGGCCTCCAATGATGTATACTGCAATGTTCAAGCATTTGGGAAATCACCCAGTCAGTACTGATTAGACCATTCAAACTTTACTGGGCTTCTTCTGTGGCAAATGTTGAGGGTGTGGATTCTACATTGAATCCCAGGCACAAATTCATACATTCTGCCAGATCTAGTCATGGCATCCCTGAGCTCACAAACTGAAGTCCCAAGGAGGTCATGCCCAAATATGGCACACACTTGTTTTCTTGCTTACCAGGTAAACCCGGCCTTTTGAAGAATCTCACTGGACTTGTAAATTCTTTGTCACTGTTTTAATGGGCATTTGCAGGGAGCAAGCCTTTTTGTTCCCTGATGGCGAAATGGCTGCAACATCGTTGAGCATTCCATTTGTCATTATTGGTTCTCTACCCGGGTCTCTCACTCTCACCATTATTCTCCGGTTGTTAGGGAGAATTCCCTGTTTAGGCTGAATTTCCTAACCTAGGGAGTCCCCCAGCAGCTTTGCTGGATTTTTGGGGTTTATTTTGTTTTTCCTGCCAAGAGTGAGACTCTTTTACCCTCACTCTTGGGAATGATTTGAGTGTGTTTCTTTGACTCTAGATGTGTTTAATGGGCTATGGGGTCTTTTACTCCATAGGGCTTCATGTGTTTTTGTGATGTGTGTTACACTGCACCCTCAGTGCAGTAACACAGGGATGTCATAGTGACCCCCCCAATATAGACTCCATACCCTGGCACTGACTACTGTCTCCCAGGGCATGTAAAGTCACCATTGACTTTACTAGTCTCAAATTCTGAACAGAACCAGTACAAACCATCATATTGTGGACGTACTGGCCGGGGCAATTCGATTGCCCCGTGGTCTGTTAGTCAAGGGGGCACGTCTCCGTCCCCCCTGATCGAGTTTTGGCTTGTGGCAGTGGATACTACTTTTCATATTCGACCGGGAATATATCTCTATGGGATTTCCCATTGTTCGAGGCTACCAACTTTAATTATTTAATTCCCATAGCCTCGAACATACCGCCGGTTTATTTATTTAATATTAATTCTCCGGTTGGTATTTTTTGCCAGAACACGATTCTAAAATGGCGTTTGTGTTCGTTTCTGTGACTCCAACCCAAGTTGAGCCCTTTGTTCCACTTTTTGGCGGGCTTCTCCACAGAAGCCCTCCAAAGTGGTGCCACTCTGTCTGGGGTATTTAGGAGGGGTGGAGGGGGATTTAGGCACCCTGGACTGAGTTGCCTAGGCAACTCAAGTCTCACTCCGTCCTGATTGGCCCAAGTGGTGAGCCGGCCGGCTCACCACTTAGCATGTTTGAGTGACAGCTAGGCTGAGTGAATGGGGGTTTTCTGCATAAAAGCAGGGCTTTGGGGACTGGAACTTTAGAAGTCGCCACAGGACCTAAGAATCCGACGAGGGAGAAGCTGAGTCGACCTGCTACGACGACACCACCGTTGGAGCCCTGCTGAACCGTCTCACCACTTTTCCCAACGACAGAGGAGATCTCCAGCCCGGAGAGTCTTCTTCCTTCGACTGGTGGGGATAACCAGTCTGCTTCCTTTTTCGCTTCCTGGGGCATCTCGTGGCCGCCTTGCCTGTGCCAAGCACCCCGGCAACCGGGATACCACGTTTTACCACTACCGCAAATCAAAGGCCAGTACCTTTAACCGGAAAACTCTGCGGCTGGTTTCTTCCCTGGCAGTGCAACGACCTTCATCTTTCCTCCACGTCGAGATCTTCTCTTCCTCTGGACGACGCTGCGACTTGCACCCGCTGCCAGGAACAGCTGCCCCCGCTGGAGGATCCATTCCACATAAGGTACCGTGTTCCGCCTGGCTTTCCTTGCAACCGACTGTACGGGGTAGATTTAGCCCCCGGCTTTCGACCCTGGGTTAGCCTGGGACACCCTGGCTAAACTTTTCTGAGCCTAACTAAAAACCTTTCTGAACTCCCTGCAAGACTTTTTAAGCCTGTTGTCATTGTGTGATCTTGGGTGCATTTGTGCCCTGCTCTCTCCAAGAGTGGGCCCAGCCTATGGACTTTGGCTCACAAGTAACTTTTGACTTTCCTGCCTTGCTTAAGAGTTCCTAAGTATTAGTGTGGTGTATTTTCCTACATTTGCCTTTTTCCCTCCCTTTTTCGTTAACTTATTGGAGTGCCATCTATAGTTAAGCGCTCACCTCTGTCTGGAAATAAGTGGTGTTAACTAAGACTTGTCTGATAAGGAATAAGGGATGTAGATATAATAATAGTAACTGTGTTTAGAGTGATTTACAATAATAGTGCTGGAGTGTTTCAATAAGTGTGTTTTTTAAATAAATAATTATTTACCTTGATTATAAAGCTCTGGTCAGTGTTTGCTTGTGCTATTGTGTCTGAGTGCCTATTGTGTATACTTTACATACTGCCTAACTCTTCTTGAGGGAAGTCTGACTGCTCAGCCACAGCTACTAGGTAAATCTGGGTGGTACAAACTGCTACAAAGTGGGTTTACTGCCAACACCTGTAGTCCTAAACCTTTTGCAGTGGTCCCCAAGGGAACTGCACAGGTTTCTGCCTAACACCGGTCACGCCACCACTTCTCACTCGATCATTCCTGTGAGAAATCTGAAGGTGTCTCACCCGCTAGTCCCGGGGATCTGTCACCCAGGTGGCCAGGACACTGCCTTCGCTTTTGGATCCAGTTCCTAGGGGTGGACCAGTGCGGGTGGATCACCTGGATGAGGGGAGTGGAAGTGGGACACCGGATGGCGAGACGCAGTATCCCCTTCCCTGTAACACCTTTACCCCATCCTACAAGGTAGGATACTTAAGAACTCAACCTCCCTCTCTTTTCCAACACACATACTCGCAGACAGCTCACTGTGAGAGTGTACGGACTCCGAGCCGTTTACCTGACATGTCCCAATACAATGGTCGGGCAGGGCAGGCAATTACTGATCATTACACACACCTGATTTCCATCACACTTCCCCAAACGGATAAAAGGTGGATAAAAAGCGGAGCACGAAAGCACACTCTGAGCAAGGCAAAGCACACAAGGAAGCAGCAGTTCCAAGATGGCAGTTTAATACAAGGAGAAAGACGGCAAGACCGAAGAGGGTTGCAAGGTAGTGCTCTTGACCTTTTCAGGGAAAGACTGTTAATTTCATGAGCCTTCAATAATAAGAAACGTAAGACCTGGAATCAAAGCTGAAGAAACCTGCTTTGTGTGGCGGAGGTACCAGGGGCTCTGCCCCGTCGATAGTCAAGGCGGGGTGGATTGTTCGCCTCCTTGGTACTTTACTTGGCTCCTACAACAAAGCAGCGCCAGTGAAGTCAGCACAGCCGGTGAGTTGGGGAGACTGATACCAGACCGATCTGTGTTGAAGCCAAGGTTGCAAGCAGCAACATTGTATAGTGAAAACTGAAGAGAACAATGTATGAAATGTATGTCAAGTGACGCAAACATGATTAAAACACAGATGAGTGTTTGAACTTTGAAGCCAAGATACGATACCGTAGACAGTGGTCCGGCACCACGTGGGTGCTGATTCGAAAGTCTCCGTTAGGTATCCGACTGAGAGGTGGCAAATGTTACAAGAAAAGGAATTGTGAAATTGAGGTGGTCCTGCAAAGTGTCAAGCAAAACCCTGGGCACATTCGAAAGTCTTCGATAGTAAGAATATAAAGAAAGTAAATGAAGTTTGTCCAAGCCAGGCAGAGGGAGATCAGCTAAGAGCTTTTTGGTAAAGCAAGTTTGTGTCTACACGTGAAATTGAAATTGGTCCGATCCTGGCCGAGGGAAACTAGCTGTGAACAAGCATCTGAGCCCGGCTGAGGGGGATCCGGGGTGAACTGTGAGTCACACGAGAAAGAATATCGTACAAACATTGTATGAAGAGTATCTTTGCCCAGCTGAGGGGGATCTGGGGTGAATGGTGAATCGCCTAAGAAAGTGAATACTTATGAAATCTGAAAAAGGAAAATAACTTTTCGTTTATTTGTTGCATCAGGCCCTTTTAAGGAAGAGACGGAGAAAAACGAAGAGACTTGGGCACAGAAGGCACTGATGCTAATGATTGAACTGTATCCTTGTGCTAGAGAAGCCAGAGACTGCTAAACTCGAGTGAACCGCCTTATCCCTTGCTGAAAACGTGGGCAAACGAGGCCAAACGGCCTCAACGTCCTGACGTACCATTTTGTAACCTTGTTTCCCACACTATTTGTACTAAGAGGTAAGGATTGGCAATAAGTGTATCAGTAGAGGCCCTTTTATTCTGACATGACAGCACTAAGACTGAGTTATTATTTGATGGTCGTTGCTTGCTCCGATCTGTAGATTTAGGATTAGATAGATGTTTTCCAACCCTTTTTTGAAGCTCAATAAACTCCCTTGAACTGTGGTCACTTGTCTGTCTTCACTGTTGATACCATGCCTTCTTTACATTCTTGAGAGTGAAGCCTTCCTTCGGCTTCTCGCATTTCATGCTGTCCAGAAGGTACATTTTCTGGCCTTGCATGCCTGCTTCCTTTCAGCCTCTGCAGCCGTGCTTCCCGGTTTCCTTCAGCTCCTTCCTCCCAGGTGATTCACATTCCCCAGGCTACTCTCTCTGTTAGGTCTCCTACCCTTTGATTTATGACGCTGCCGTGGGATTTCCCTGGCGGAGTGTCAAAGCCCCTTCTCTCTGCCCTACTTGTACTTAGTATTCTTTTAGTGGTTTTCTTCTTCTCAGTACCACCTAAATATTTTCTGTCCAGGTTTATTCAGGTGTTCCACATGACAATAACAAGTATCCACTTGTTCTTCATGTTTTCTTCTGGTAGGTGTGATTAGTGATGGACTATGGGTGGGAGGGTTAGGGAGTTCCTACTTGGACTGGGAGTCCTTGTCCCCAAGGGGGCGGGGGGATTCTCTCACGGTGAGGTACCGCTTGCCTTTACCCTTAGGGCAGGTATTGCATAGCGGGCTCACCTCCCTAGCATCATGGGGAAAAGCTCCCCCTATAGGTGTAAAAGAAGGTACGCTCACGAGTAGAGCTGTGGATAGTGTTGTTATAAGCAAATTCAGCTATCGGAAGCAGTTTAAACCAGTTGTGGCAGAAGAGAAGCAACGTAGATATTGTTTGACAGTCTGGTTCAAACGTTCTATGTACCCGTTAGACTGAGGTTGGTATCCAGACAGAAATTTTGTGTCGTTACCTAGCAGGCTACATAAAGCGGTCCAAAACGGCTGCTATACGGAGTGCCTCAATCGCACGCAATAGATGCTGGGAGACTATTGTTGGGAAGGGGGCAGCCCGCAAACCCCCAGGAGCTTTAAACTAAGGGGGGATGCATTCAAGGCACTGTGATGAGCCAGGGGCAGGGGAGCCAATCTCCCGTCCAGCAGGACCACATGCTAACATAACCAAGTACAGTTTGACTATATGGTCTGGCCCAAGACGTGGGTGGCATCGCTATTTTGCGTAGATATTAATTATCATAGGTAGAAGAGAAGGCTTGCGCTGTAAATGCGGCATTACATGCACTAGGCCCAAATCCACGAGGTCACAGAAATCTCCAGTCATGCCCGAACTCTCATGAGGACAGTTCGCACCGTCACCCGCCACACTGTTTATTCATTCTTGAAAGTGTTGCAAAGATTTGTTTCTCACCCAGGAGGAATGTGCCCGACAAGGCCGCGATCAGAGACCGGCGCCTGGTGTGCATGTTATCTCACACTGGCCAAATGTATGACCCGGCCCTTTCACAGGTGACCTTGGGTTATTGCCAATATAACTGACTAAAACACTAAGATCTCCGAATTCCAGGGCACCAGGTGCCCTTTGACCACGAACCCCAAAGTAACAAGTCTTGAAATGTTCAAAGAGGATGGATAGGGCATATCGTTGAAGCAACAATTGTGTGATTTGTATTGCGAGGTGCTGGGAGGGATACATTATAGTTCAAAACGAGGGTGGAAACCTTGGAGCTCGATGGCGTGGAGGGAGGGTGTGAGTGAAATGTGTGTGTGTGAAGGTTAGAGTTCCCCAGAACCTCCTGTGTGTCCGTCTTAAGGCCTGCCAAGGGCACAGTATGAGTGATCGAAGCAAGCTGTATAGTAGGAGTATAATTTGTTTTCTGACCTTCAACGTGAGAAGATGAGCCCCGCAGCACCCACGTGATGGAAGACTGACGGACTCGGCTGGTACCAATAAACTACCATCCATTATGGATAAAGGTGGTATCTGTATAGGGTCCATCCAATCAGCCACGCTTTTTACTGTATGTATTGCATCAGTTATGACGATGTTTTCATTTATAAGATTTTGCTTGTACTACTTTTTGGAAGAACGTTCTTAGCAGCAGTTATTTGCTGTTGCTCTCATCGGCGTGTGCGATCAAACTTGTTATCCTTACAAGATCGGCTTGGCCCTTTCTTCACTAGCGTGTTGTATTCTCTCTGGTGTGAGCGTTCAGGGGCATGCCTTCAATTGGTGACCCCCGACATGATCTCAGCACCCGCGTACCTGCACAGGCTTCCAGGCCGCATCTCCAGAAGGAGCCGCGCCCACCTACAGCTACTGGCCCCTAAAAAACATGTGCTTTGTCATTTTAAGAAATGTCCTCTCTGCTCTTTGAAGCGTGGCGCGGTACCAAGGAGAGTGCAGGCCCGTGTTGGAACCCTGTGACGGAGGAGTTCGGGTTAGCATGCTCATGTGAGTAGATTCTTGGAAGAGATAACAAGTAGTGGACAGGTGCATGGGGAAGTGTGAAGGGTGTAAGTACGTGGGGAGCAAGGTCATTGATGTGGCGTGGATGAGGTTAGGGCTATTTGTTGACAAAATTCGTATTGGTTGAGTGGGTCGGTAAAAGTATTATTATTATTAAAATTTTTATTTTATGATGTTGTTTTTTTATAAAAGTATTATAAGGCAAGGCAGGGATCCCCTCTATGGAAGGTGGTACCATGAGGCAGAACAGTATTCAAAGGAGGTTTATGGAAATAAAAGGTAGTGGTCCTGTATAAGTAGTAGGCCTGGAATAAGTAGTGGTTGTTAGTTTTAGCGTGTTATTTTAATTTATGGTGGATGTGTTTCTTGGGTGAAGAGCAGGCCGTAGAAGGGGCGGTAGTTGTGTGCATCGCGGTGTGGTGCTGGCCAATTTTCGGGAGTAGTGTGTGTGCATATGGAAGGGTGAGCGAGAAGGGTTGGGATTGATTTTCTTGTTTTTGTTGTTGCAAGCAAGCGGCAGCTTGCGTGGGACATTAGAAGAATTTTTGTGGGGTCAGTAAGAGATGATGTCACTAGCATGGGTGGAGGAACACCAATAGAGGACATGTACAAGGCCCTGCCACTGTATCGTGACAGGGTGGAAAAATATCATAAGCAGTGGATTGCAAAGACAGGAGTAGGGGGAGGCCCTGTCCATGGCCAAGGCAGGGCTCACACAATAAGAGTAGTTTGAAACACATGTCCATATTTCTAGTAGCAAAATAAGGGGAAGCATCTACAGAAGAGAAAAGAGATTCTCGATCTTTGGCGTACGCTCGAAGATGTAGAGGATCAAAGAAAAGGAGTAGAGGGGCAGAGACAGAAAGATGGGAAGTGCAGAAAGGGAGAAGGAGAAGGCGGGATGCCAGTGGGGAGTAGGTGATTATATCCCTTGAAAAAATACCCCACAAAGTGCTGGCATCAGCAGGTTATAGGTCAAAGGAGTTTGAGGATAGGTTGACGGGATTACTAACAGAACTGAAAAGGATACAGACATCCCCAAGAACAGTGTGGGATATAAGTGCATTGAGAGAAGGGTCGGGAGAGTGGAAGTCAGGGTAAGTGTTGCTTAAGATGGATACTGAAGGTATAAGACACGTACGTGTTGAGAAAGAAAGGTGTCCGGTTGGGTGGATTATCCTGGGAGAGGAGAATACAGTGTTGGGAGAGGAGTTGGAGGAAGGGGATGCTGATAAGTTGGCAAAGGATCAGAATGAAGGAGAAGGGGAAGGTGTGAAGAGGCGGCTGAGGATACCACCCCCCAAGGAGGAGGTTTATGGCGGAAGCAGATTGAGGAATAGAACCTGGCGCATGGCGTTGGTCAAGAAAAGGAGTCACGAGGAAGGGTGTGGGAAGTAGGGCAAAGATGGTGATCATCCTCATACATAAGGCGGAAGGGAGCACACAGTATGTGCACAAGCCCCAAATGGATAAGAATAATTTAATTAAGGCACTCCTGCACCTCACAGCAGCGGCGAGAAGGTGGATATACAAATTCGATAAACAAAAATGGCTGTGGTGCCCCTGGAAATAGGGGATCTTAAGAGCCTGTTGGTTGCTGTAATTGGGGATCAGGCTGGGGACTTGTGGGTTAAGGCCAGATTCCTGTGAGTAACCCTGGGGGACGACGTAGATGATGGAGCATCATTTAATGGAGTTAGAGCATTGGCACGGGACACACAACAGAGGGCCGAATACTCCCGATTTATAGTCTTTGATGCAGTATACTAAGGGTGATGATGAGGACCCAGCTATATTTATTCTTAAAATGCACGAGAAGTGATGAGCTAAGATGTGAGGGCCGAGGGATCAATCAATACCATTCTTCTATTTGATCGTAAAGAGGGGTTTGCCGAAGGAAATGCAGAACGCGCTGGATAAGATTGTGGGTATTGAGGCGAAGGGATGGCCGGAAATACAGAGTATAATAGTACTTCAGATGTTTGTTAATCTGCTTAGAATCACATGCTGTGCATAGTCCGACATCCAGTGGTCACTGCGGAGTATTGCATCTTGTTTTTCGAAAGTCGAAAAGGGGACGTCGACGTAGGCGTGTCTGTAATAATTTCCCTATAGTGACGTGTAGTGTACCCAAAATCCCTCATGCGTCAAGGTCCCTCAGATTGTTTTTTCCCTCCCAGATTCCTGGTTGCCTTATGCGGAGCTCCTAAGAGACATTGCCATTCATCATTTATTCGACCTTTGGTCGATTTGTCAGTATTATTAACTTTAAACCACCTCCAGCCCTCTTCGACGGCCATTCAACTTCCCGCCGAGTCAAGATCTTCGATGGCGGTGGTTTCGACGGAGGTGATCCTATCGCCAGCCTACACAGTAGGCAGAGTGGGGGTCGTGTAGACATTTCTGTTTCTTCTAGAATGCATTTCCTTTTCTGCCCCCTTTCCTTCCGGGTCGTTATCACCGGTTACGTCCTCAGTTATGCAGAGGACTCCTTTTAGATTTTGCCCACGTTGTAACGGCAAATTTACGCGGAAGGACAAGCATAAGCGGTGTAACCACTGCTTACCCCTCGACCACAACGAGACCGGGTGTGCGGCCTGTAAACTCCTTCATCAAAAAACTTTGAAGGAACGCAGGGTCATGAGGTGGGCAGCCTACGGCATGTCGAAGGCTGATTCTTCACCCGCGGCTGCCACCGTCGAGTGTGACGAGGGGGATAGTGATGACGCTACCTCCGGAACGGAGGTTGTTGACCTCTCATCCATCGTGTCTGTCCCTTGCTCTGAAAAGCTCCGCTCTGGCCCTACTTATGGGGATGTACACCCCGGCGGCGCTGACGCACACAAAAAAGTCACTAAGCACACAACCCATGGCCATTCCTCGAGTAAATTGAAGAAGGCCTCAGCGCCAACAGAGACGCCGAATCAACCGGCAGCCTCCGCCGACCATAAGGGTCGACAGCCCTCCCCGCAGCTGCATGTGCGCCTAGCGACTGGGCCATCTTCAAGTAAGGGCGCTACCACCAAAACATCTGTCGAAACGCCTTGGAATAGGGCATCCATCGACGGTAAGGTTCCGGCTCTGCCGAAAACTATTCACGACCAGCCCTCGACGGAGAAATGAGTCCTGGAAAGCATAGCTAGTATAGTCTCCCAAGACTCGCAGAAACGGCTGGTGAAGGAGTCACCAAAGCCCGCTCAGAGGGTCAGAGAGACGCCGAAATCTACGGAGGGTACACCGGAACCTCCCCCCATGTCGAAGGGAAAACCCAGAGATACGTCCCCATCGACGGGCCCATGCGAAGGGTTCTCAGAGGGCGACGGGGGTATATCCTCAACGCTTTGGGAAAGAACTGGATGCCTAGAGGCGGTGGAGCAAGACTTTCCGCCACTAGACCGTTCAGGGTTATCCCAGTGGACTAGGGAAATATTTAAATCATGTATGGACAGGCTAGATAGGTTTGTGTCCACCTCTGAACACATTCCACCCAAAAAGCCAAGGGAGGTGCTCCCTGAAGACCCTATGGCCAAATTCCCAAGACTTCTTGACCCACTTGAGGAAGAAAGAGATGCTTATGACCTCACTGAAGAGGATCCTGACTTTCAGGAAGAGGAAGAATTCCTAAATACTGAAGATCTACAAGACCCTGTAGGGGACTTTGAGGAAGACCCAGACATATGTGAACCACAGACCTGGCAATCACCAGGGGCGTCAACACACCCTGATGTTTTAGACCTGCCCTCTTCTCAGACCACGCCGGTCAGAGAGCCTTCGCCTGTGGATGATCAACCCACATTCAATACAATGCTATGCAAGGCAGCAGCACATTTTCAAATTGATACAGGGGAAACTACCCCAGAAGTAGATTTTGTAGAAAAAATAATCAAGGAAAAGCTGTCTGCTAGCCAAGCCATACCCCTTCTCGCCTCAATCAAGCGACGCCTCGTCCCCTCTTTATCTACACCTGCATTGGTTAGAGGGGTCAATCCAAGAATCGAGAAGCTTTTTAGTCCCTCACCTTCTGATCTCTTATATATTAGGGGTAATTCCATACCTGATTCCCTGGTAGTAACCACCACGAGGAAAAGGGCAGGGGTTCCGATATCTACTAGCAAAGCACCTCCGGACAAAGAGGGGAAGAAGCTTTATTCCTTAGGGAAGAGGATTACATCCTCTGCAGTTTTTGCCACACGTATTGCCAACAATAATACAACTTACAACTTTGGCGCTTTATAAATGACTTAACATAACATGGCCAACGACAAAATCAACAACAATACACCTCAGCCAGCAACTGGTCCTCCCCTCATGGAACCAGTGGACAGTATGCTCAAAGAGGACAACGTTGTGGCAAGGGAAGAGGTTGGGGCCCCACTCCCAGAGGCTCCCCGGCTACCACCACCAAATGACCCGAAAGTTCAGGTCCCCTCCCATGCATCTCCGGTCGGGGGCCGGTTAACCTCATTTCTGCAAGCATGGGAAGGAATTACCACAGACTGTTGGGTACTGTCAACAATAGCCACGGTTACTGCATCAAATTCAGTCAGACCCTTAAGGGGAAGACGTCTATCACCGGAACACCTCTCCATCCTTCTTCAGGAAGTTAAACTGCTGCTGGAAAAAGGAGCCATAGAGGTCGTACCTTTATCACAGGTAAAGAAGGGTATTTATTCAGTGTACTTCCTTGTACCCAAAAAGGATTTAACCATGCGCCCTGTATTAGATCTACGCCCAGCGAACAAATTTGGAAAACCTCAAAAATTTCGTATGGTGACTTTGCAGGAGGTAATCCCCCTGCTCACGCAGGGGGATTACATGGCAACACTGGACATGAAAGATGCATACTTTCATATTTCAATGTTGCCAGCGCACAGGATATACCTCAGGTTCATGATAGAAGGCAAACACTATCAGTTCAAAGTGCTAACCTTCGGCATAGCCTCAGCGTCAATGGTATTCACGAAGGTAGTGGCAGCGGCACACCTGCGCAGGTTGTCCATTCTGGTCTATCCTTACCTCGACGACTGGCTCATAACAGGGGATTCTTACGAAACATGCTTCTCAAATACCCAAAACACTGTAGACCTCTTGTTCCACCTGGGCTTCTCCATCAACGAGAAGTCGTCCAGTCTAGACCCCAACCAAGTCAAGCAATTCCTAGGGGCTCTAATTCGAACAAAGGACAGCATCGTCTTCCCCTCCAACGTGAAGGTCCAAAACATGCTGTTTCAGATCCCTCAATATGTAGCCGTTCGAGAGGTGACGGTACGCAAAGCCATTCGATTGCTAGGAATGATGGCGTCATGTATTTATTTTGACCCTCACACGCATCTGCGCATGCGCCCAATGCAAGAGTGGCTCAACAGCCAGTGGTGTCAGGCCAGAGGACAATGAGATGATCTAGTGGTTGTCTCGCAAGTTTTGGTTCTCTCGCTACGGTGGTGGTCGAGGGAAAACCTTGTATTGGGGAAATCCTTCGCCACCCCCGTAGTGGAAGCCACTCTAACCACAGACGCATCCCTCACAGGATGGGGGGCTCACCTATCCCCTCAGACTGCACACAGTTCAAGTGTGGCGTGCAAACACATAAACCTGCTGGAATTGCTGGTGGTCTTCAAAGCACTGAAGGTTTCCCAGACACACCTACAAGGGAAAACAGTGCTGATCCTCACAGACCGCACCACGGCCATGTACTACCTGAACAAGCAAGGGGGTACTCACTCTCCAGGACTGTCCAAACTGTCCCAGAACATCTGGAAGTTGGCTCTCAAACACATGTTCCTGTTATCTCAACGTGTACCAGGGGAACTCAATCTTCTGGCAGATGGACTCAGCAGAGACTTCCCTCTGCCCGCAAAGTACGAATGGTGACTTAACGAAAACATTGTCTCCAACGTTTTCGCAGATTGGGGCTTTCCAGAGATCGACCTGTTCGCAACTCTAGAGAACACCCAATGCCAAGATTACGCCTCCAGGTACCCCCAGAACTGCTCCAAAGGGAACGGTCTCTGGATAACATGGTCTGGGAAATTTGTCTGCACTTTTCCCCATACTCCCCTTCTCAACAAGATAGTGCACCAGGAACCAGTTACCACGATACTGGTGGCCTCCATGTGGGCCCGCCAACCCTGGTTCGCTTATCTGATGGAGATGTCACTGTCTCCTCCAGTGAAACTGCCCTGCCCGTACAACACGTTGTCACAGGACAGGGGCCAAACGCTGCATCCATGCCCACAGACCCTGAACTTGGCAGCCTGGCTCCTGAGGTCATAGAATTTGAACATTTGCAGCTCCCTCAGAGATGCATGGACATTCTCAGAGAGGCAAGGAAACCGAACACTCGTTACTAATACTCTAGCAAGTAGAAACGGTTCATCATCTGGTGTAACTCAAAGAGCATCAACCCCGTTGACTGCTCCCCCACACATATTGTTCTATACCTGACTCACTTGCTGGACTCAGGTTTAGTCTTTAATTCTATTAAATTTCACCTAGCTGCACTCTCCACCTACACTACGTCACAATATAAGGTGTCATGGTGGAAAGTTCCAGTGATTAAAGCCTTCATGGAGGGAGTGAAAAGGATTCACCCTCCTATATCTAACCCAGCTCCTGGATGGGACCTGAACGTTGTACTAACCAGGCTAACGGGCTCCCCCTTCGAGCCCATGCATAAAGCAACCCTTAAGGATCTCACTGTTAAGTCTGCTTTCTTGATAGCTATCATCTCCATTAGGAGAGTGAGTGAACTACAAGCGCTCTCTATATTAGATCCCTTTGTAACAGTTCACAAAGATAAAATGGTTCTACGCACACACCCTAGGTTTGCACCGAAATTCATTTCAAAATTTAATGTCAACTAGTCTATAGAACTACCAACGTTTTTTCAAAACCCATCTAACTTGGGAGAAAAGAGCCTGCACACACTTGATGTGCGCAGGGCGGTCATGTTTTACATGGAAAGAACTCGACCACTGAGAAAGACTAATCAGTTCTTTGTCTCAGTGGCGGCAGGAAAAGGAGGAGATGCAGTTTCCAAATCCACTATATCTAGATGGATTGTCCAGTGCATTACTCTCCGTTACACTCTTGCTAAGAGAGTCTGCCCGTCAAGCCTAGAGCACATTCTACTCGAGGCACTGGGGCATCCATAGCATTCATTGCAAATGTTCCCCTTGAGTCCATTTGCAAGGCGGCAACCTGGAGTTCTATACACACCTTTATAAAACATTATTGTCTAGATGCCCATTCTAGAGCCGATTCTCAGGTGGGACAGGCAGTACTAAGACATCTTTTCTCTACTGTTCCTTCTCACAACCTACCTCCAACTCCGGGTACTGCTCGCTAGTCTATGCACAGCATGTGATTCTAAGCAGATTAACAAACATCAGAAGACATGCATTACTTACCGTAAAAGCAATTCCGATGGTTGTATCTGCTTAGATTCACATGCACCCGGCCTTCCTCCCCGCTCGGATGGAAGGAACATAGACGTCTTATTACTTTCTCTCTTTTCTGTACTCACTCACATTAGTCATACGGCTCCCTCATGGCAGAGAAAATACAAACAGAGGGACCTCGACGCATGAGGGATTTTGGGTACACTACATGTCACTATAGGGATATTATTACAGACACGCCTATGTCGACGTCCCCTTTTCAACTTTCCAAAAACAAGATGCAATACTCCGCAGTGACCACTGGATGTCGGACTATGCACAGCATGTGAATCTAAGCAGATACAACCATCAGAAATGCTTTTACGGTAAGTAATGCATGTCATCCTTGTAAAAGGATTAAGGAGCGGGGGAGGGAAACAGCGCAAAGGCGTCAGGGGGATGAAGCGAAATTGGTGGAGAAATAACTTGGCAAAGGTGGCAGTTCAGGTGCCTGTGCCGACCCCAGTACAGGTAGATGGAACAGAGAGTACCCAACACGTTGTGAGTGCCACTATTGCAGTGCTCTGGGCCAAAGGAGGACAAAGACAGTGGCGAGGGGGGCAACAGTACCCCAGCCCACTGTGGCAGCAAGGGGGGCCGCAGCGAGGAAGAGGGGGATTTCGAGGAGCAAGAGGAGGGTTTGGACCCAGGGGAGGTGGGTTCGGACAATCTCAATTTTGAAAAGGTGGGGGCATTTTGTAAGGGAAGGCAGGGGCAGGCCTGCAGTGGGGTATAATTATGGGCCACAGCAACAGGCCCAAGGACCCCAAAGACTAGGGTACCTGCAACAGGGTCTAGGGTACCAGAATCGGGAGTATCCACAAGGGCGATACCAGACTTACAATCAGCAGCCCCAAGCATTGGATACACAAGCGCAGCACCCGCCGCAGCAACAGCAGGGCGCTGCTGCCCCAGTAAAAAGTGTGCTAGGTGGGGCTGCCATTCCGTTTGGGGGAGCAGCAGTAGTAGGAGGTAGCCCCTTCTCGTTCCATGGAACAAGCATGTATCCTGATTAGGACAACCCACAGAGAGCACTTGCATGTCTGGTCTTGTCAACTACCCACCATGAAGAGGAACCGTTGGTGGGGGTGGAGATAGGAAATAAATAGTTCATATTCATGGGGGACTCTGGTACTACTAAATCATGCATCATTAAAGGAAACTTTCCACTATCAGGAAAATATTCCGACGCACAGGAATTCTCTGGGGCTATTTCCAAGGTTCCATACACTGAGAGGCTGGCGTAAAGGTGGGAGGGAAGGTGGTAACGGCGCCCTTACTATATTCCGGGAGTTCCTCTTTCAGTTGACTGGGTAGGGACCTGCTCATTAAGGTAAACATGACCATAGCTTTCACAGATCATGGTGTAGTCTGTTCCACGCCTGAGATGTGCGCTGTGAGATCATTGTTGATAATAGATACAATGACAAGGGAGGTGGTATTACGCGGGATTCCCGTAGACCCAGGCATATTTATCTATGGTATTACAGTGCTTGTGAAGGCAGTGCCCTAGATTGCCAAACAGTGCTTGCGAGTGTGCCTACCGATTTTGTCACCCGAGCTGGTGGCAGGAACGATATTATCACTGGACCTACAGGGGTTGTTGGTTTTTGGACAAAAGCATAGTCCTATTGCGAATGGATAGGGACAGGTGTGAGTGGCGCACAGTGCTCTGTGTATATCCAACAGTGCAGCTAAAGGAGATGATGGATGACTAACTATTTGGGAATGATGACAAGGAGCGGGAAATAATACTGGAGATTTGCATTCCATGTGACATGATACCGTATTGAAGAGTGCAGTGTCCCTTAATGGCAGCAGTAACTCCATTTTTCGAGGAAGATTTACAGCACGTGCCTTCACAGTTGTGGACTACAAATACACATGATGTAGGTTTATTGAAAGATGTAACACCTGTGGGTACAGCACTGAAACAAGGTGCAGTGCTTCCCAGGGTCAGACAGTATCCACTGTCAAGAGAGGAAGAGGAAGGCATTAGAAAAACAATACAGGCCATACTGTACCAGGGTATTATCGTTCCATCTACGTCGCTATGTAACACAGCACTGTATCCTGTTAAAAAAAATCAACAGGGGGCAATTGGAGAATGATCCAGGACTTGTGCCCCCTAAATGATGTGGTGCAGAAAGAGTTTCCAGTAGTCATGAATCCTGTGACAATTTTATGCAGCATCCCCAAAGAAGACACATATTTTACTGTAGTGGTATTGAAAAATGCAGTCTTTTTGATTCCACTCCATCTGGAGTCGAGGCACCTCACGGCATTTACGCAGGGCTAGATGCAGTTCAAACACACTGGTTTACCCCAGGGGTACTGTCAGAGTCTGAGCATATTCAACAGAGTACTGCATGCCGATTTTGGGAATATAGTGGTGCCTAGCACGATTGTCCAGTACGTGGACGATCTGCTAGTGTGTAGTGGTATTGAACAGCACTGCCGAAGGGACTCAATTGCACTCCTACACTTGTTGGCCTGTAAGGGGTACAAGATCGATAAGGCCAAATTACAATATTGCCAGCAAGAAGTGATCTATTTGGGGCAGTTCATATCAGCGAATGGGAAGAGGATACTAACCGACAGTGCAGCGTCTGTGTGCGCCACTCCCAGACTCGCCTCGGCTAAAGAGATGCAAACATTTCTGGGCTTATGTAATTACTGTAGGGCCTGGATTCTAGATTATGCTGCATACACGATACTGTCATGATGCCTACCTCCAAGGAGCCAGGTCCGACCCAACAACCCCAGAGGCAGGCATCATTTCCCCCAGGGGAGTGCCAGCGGGCCCAAGCTGGGGCCCTTTGGACGCAGTCCTGGCGCCTTAGGCGCCAGGCTCATGTTGGACCTCTGTCCTGGCGCCTTAGGCGCCAGGCTCATAAAGCTAGACATGTGTTCAAGTGTTTTTATGTGTACTTACCTGATGCAGACCATGCTGCCACATCCAGGCCCTCTTGAGGCCTGAATGGAACTACTTTACCTGTGGGACTACTTTCCACCCGGGTGTGGTCGGGGAAGGATACATACCTGATTGGAGGAAGGATACACACTTGGAACTTCTTCCAAAGCTATTTAAACCACACCCGATCTGCAACTCACGCTTCGCGTTGTTCTGCTCCTCGCAGCTGGACGCTCACCGTGTCAGCTCCTGCATCTGGACCTCAGCCACGCCTGTCAGTATCCTGGGTCACCTGCAAAGGGAGACAAAAGACCTTACCTGCTAAATCAGCACCACAGAGACATCACTCCGACGATCCTGAAAAGGAAGACATCATTTTAAAAGCATTTCGCTACGATCGCTGCAGTGCTGCATTTCACTCACCTTTCCTGGACGCCACCGTCTTCAGCAGCGATCATCCGGATCCACAGCCACTTCCCAGAGCCTAGAGAGAAAAAGACAAGATTAAGGTGAAAGAAGGAAGGGAATAGGAAAAGCTCAGTTTCCTTCTAAGTCTTACCTGTTGGGTCATTCCCATTTCATTTCGGGTCTTGCCGCTTCCAGGCATCCGGACCCCGGCCCCTATGGGGAAAAAAGACAAAGACATTGAATGAGCGAATGCAAAGACATTACCCGAGCGCTCATCCAGAACTTACCTGTCATTTACTGGAACTGCACGTTTCACTTCGGGTCGGCGCCATATCTCCGGCATTCCGAACCCCGGCCCCTAAGGGGAAAAAGACAATGAACATTATTATTAAGCTTGGACTTTTGAACTTGCAACAGAACTTTTACAGAGCCTTACCTGAATAGTCAAGCTTACCTGAACTCCCATCAATCCTCAATCCAGTGAAGTAACTGGGTTTCAATGCGCCCCTGCATCAGAAGCAGGATGGAGAGCTCATCCTTCCTGACCCTAAGGTGAGACTTCACGGGGAATCGTGGAAGGGTATCGTGGAGGGTTGGAAGAGAGTGGGAGGCTTGAGCATAACTCAGTCAGTAGGTAATACTCCCTTTTCACGCACAGGGGAATATTCCTGCGAGCCAGAGAAGCCAGAATAGAGGGGCCTTCCTGTCCATCTTCAGAGTCCTGCGCTTCACCATTGAAGAAGCATCAGCACTCGAAGCCAGACCTGCGCCTCCGTGGGAATCAGGTGAGCGTTACAGATACCACTCCTACAGGCCCTTAGGGAAGCGCAAAAGACGAAAGGACCTCAAATTCCAGTGGACGGCTGAGATGTTTAGACAGTTTGACAACTTAAAGGAGATGATTAGTTTGCACTCGTACTGGCCACCCTGGATTATACACAAGAATTGTTTTCACATTCTGATGGTCAGCTTATGAAGGCAATGCTGACGCATAAAAGCACTATGGACCATAAGCCATTGGCCTATTATAGTGGCACTTTGTATGTGGTGATGCAAGGGCAGTTTGCGTGCGAACAAGCCTTAGCAGCTGCTGTATTTGCAATAGAGAAAGGTTCTACGATCAGAATGGAGTGTTCAGTAATGTTGTATGTGCAGCTTTCTTTGTTTGCTATTCTAGAAAGGTCAAAATCTACCCTGACTACCCAAAGGTCCTCGGCATATGAGATCATCATCTTTATACCCCATATTCATGTGGTTAGGTGTAAGACAGTGAATCCTGCCACCTTTTTAACAGACATGGTTACTACAGAGGACTTGACGGCCCACGATTGCGCCACATATGAGGGGGGAAGATGATACCCCCAAAGCAAGGGATTGTGCACTGACAGAGGGTGAGATACTTTTTGTTGATGGGTCGTCACAATTGACCTGCAGGATGAACCCAGACGGACGGGGGCAGTAGTGGTATGTCTTGAGGGAGGGGATTACAAGACGGTAGTCATCAAAAGGTTGCCTACACTCTATTCTGCACTAGTGACGGAACTTGTGGCACTCATTGAAGCACTGAGAACATCACAAGGGGGCCATGTCACAATATATTCGGACTCTGCGCACGTTACAACAATGGTACACACCGGTTTCTCCTGCTGGAAGAGGAGGGGGTGGATGGATCCCCAGTGAAGCATGCACTGCTGCTAGACATACTGATAGGAGCGTTCTCGCAGCCATCTGTTGTGGCGGTCATCAAGTGCACCATGCATACTCACGGGACAGACGAAATATCGAGGGGGAACGCAGCCGCCGATGCAGCAGCCAAAATGGTGGCGTATCTGCCAAATGAAATGCACACTGAGTACGTTCTGACTGCTCCACCGGCAAACGAGCATCCAGTGCCGTACACCGCATTGCCCATCTCCCAGATTATCGAACTACAAGGAAGGGCACCTGAAAGGGAGAAGTTGTGGTTATGGGGAGGGTGTAAGCAAACTCCGACAGATCTGGTATGGTGGCAGGAGAGCTTTGGGAAGACAATAATGCCCCAGCAGCTGCTAGCAGTAGCGTTTGAACAATTACACTACCCGTCTCACAGTTCGAAGCAACACATATAAGCAGACATACAGGAGGACTGCTTCACACCAAACAACCAGGAAAGCATTACAGAAATGGTCATACATTGCACCAGATGTGAAAGTTTTAGTACAGGGATGACACCACGAACGTTACAGGGCACCTTGCCCCACCCTACTGCCCCATTCCTTGAATAACATATAGACTACGCAGATATGGGTGAGCGTTGTAATGGATCCAGATACCTCATTATGGTGGTCTATCCTTTCTCAAGGTGTCCAGCCCAGGTGTCAAGTGTGCTGCAAGGTTTCTAGCATGGGAAGTTTTCCTGCGCTGGGCTGCGTGTGAGTTATTAATGTCAGACAATGGCAAACATTTCTTCAATGCGATATTCCAACCCATTACAGCACTTCTTGGGATCAAGCTTCAGATATGTTCAATTTATCACCCACAGGCCAATGGCGTTGTAGAGAGAATAAATGGCCTTGTTAAGAGCAAAGGGCTGCAGCGGTGTTAGGAGAGGAATTAATGGAATATTTGACACTAACTCGGGCCATTAAATGTGTCTCCCGACAGATTGTCATCACAGAGACGCCCGATGCTGCGCAGATTACTAGGACAGATCATGAGCATATAACGACTCAACCACTGCTGCCTGTGGACTATATATATGTTCGCAATTGTGTGCGCAGGAGGAACAATCCTTGGTTCCAAAGACTGTACAAGGTGGTGTTTTGTACTCCCCTCACTGTTAAAGTGAAAGAATCATGCTACTGGGTCCACCTCTGACATTCGTAGGGCACCTCCAGAGAGCACAGTGGTGAATCAGTTATCTTAAAACAAGGGATAACAGTGCGTGTACCCCAATTACCTCACCGGCCTGTCCAGGGGCGATACGGGTGTGGTGACATGTCTTGGCGGGCCAAAGCTCAGCTGCTATCTCTGCATTTTCTTTTTCTGGAAGCGCTTCCCTCTCTCTTTCTCCCCCTATCCCATATTCTCTCACGTCTCTACTGCTGGAAGGCCACCAAAAGTAACTTGTTCATCCACCAGGTTCCATATTGCAAGGAAATCCCAATGTCCTTCTTTGGGAGTATCGTGACATAGAGAGAGAACCTGATGTTGATCCAGGATGAAAGGTAAATACGATACTCTATCATTGAATAGGTATCCTTGATGGTGATGCATTTCCGGACAGGAATTGGTACAAATTGGAGCCCCATGGGACGCGTGAATTCTGAATAGAGATGCGTTTATCGCATGTAAGAAGTGTTTTCCTTCCAGTATGCAGCCAGGAAAATGTGTATAAGTAGCCTCATTTCCGTCTCTTTGGGAAAGAGCGTTGGCTATATGGTAAGAAGAGCCTGGTATGTAGGTGATATAAAAATCATAATGGGCAAACAAGCATGCCCATCATGCTTGTTGACAGTGCATTCGATCTGTTGGAGTACCTGTAGATTCCTGTGATCGAATTGCACTTCAAACTGATGTTGTGCTCTTAGAAGTTGTTGACAACATTCTTTGCAGGCATACTTGATGGCCAGCAGCTTATTTTCAAATGCAGAGTAATGGATTTGAGTTAGTCATCTTATGAGAGTAATATGCTACTTGATATTCATGCGAGTCTTGGTATTTCTGCTTAAGTATTGACCCTGAAGCGCGTTGAAACACATTGTGTATAGGCGCTATATGAATAAACTATCATATCATATCGTAGTTGAAGGCGTCTGCTTCGACTATAAAAGGGCAAGCAGGATCCGGTTGTTTCAAAATTGGTTCGGTAGTAAATGCCTCCTTTAGTGTAGCCAAATCTTGGGCAGCATCAGCTGTTCATAGGAGGTTATTTCCCTTAAGAGGATTTAGAGGTAAGGCTGTACTCGATAAGTGTAGTATAAATCTGTGATGTAAATGGCTCAAGGCCAGAAAATGTACGCGTTTGAAGAGGGTATTTCAGGATTGTGTCCGTTGGTTTGAAGTCCATAGAGACACTGTGTGGGGAAAGGCAGAACCCCAAGCAGAGCATGGATGAATTGACACTTCAGATTTCGCAAGGAGACGATTGAGACTGAGTCCATAGTAGACTTGGTTCTTGGAAAAGATCAAACTATCGTCAAGGTAGACTATCAGGGTATGGACAATTAGGTCCGAAAAGACGTGGTCCATAACTCGTTGAAAGTCTGCCGGAGCGTTAGTAAGGCCAAAGGGCATCACCTAATACTGGTAATGGCCAAACGGTGTGCAAAATGCTGTCTTCCACTCATCGCCCTTCTATATTCGTACCAGATGGTAAGCCCCTATCAGGTCCAATTTGAGCTAAGGTTGTCGAAGAAGGAAGCTGACACAAAGGTGTTATGTTTTTGGTTTTAAACCTTTTTATTTCTGAAGTAAAAGGCCTCACTATCCTTATCTCTAAGAGGGGTTTCCCTTCCTCAAACTAAAACCTAAACAAATTGTCAGTATGTCAGTCAACTCAAAGTGCCACCGCCCTGTGCCAAATCCTACTCTAACTTTGCACTAAAACTAAAGAGTAAACTAACAAAGTTCCTTCTTCAGGAGAATGACAATAGTTGTTTTCTCTCAACAGAAAATACCAGTGGGAATGCGTCCCTTTCCCTGGTTTACGGGCTTCACCCAGTCATTATCCAATGTCCAGGACAATGACTCATTTCTCCCTATATACACTTATGCGGTTCCCAATTGAACCAGGAGGAATGACTCCCCTCCCCTGGCAGCTCTATCACAAGTCTTAGCCTGCTCGGTTCACCACAACGCCAGGGGGAATGAACCCCTTACCCCATCATCTTTAACACAAGTCTTGGGCCGAAGCCAGAGAATGGCTCCCTTCTCCTAGTGTTTGGGTCAATTCACAATATGGCCAGGGGGAATGACTCCTTCCCCTGGCGTCTTTATCACAGCTCTTTGTCCGATACCAAGAGAATGGGCCTCATTACGAGAAGAGTGCAAAAAACGGGGTCATTACCGGCATGGAGGAACTAGCGGGTCCGTGCTCGTATGATGCTGCTAATAGCGGCTGATTACAAGTGCGCAAGCACGCGCGAACCCCCATGCCGGTAATGGCCATACCGGCATGCCGCTAAAGGCCCTCCAACCCCCCAATAGTGCCATCACGGGACCTGCCTATACCGCCTCCGCCTAGGAGGCACCCCTTAATACCGACCCGGTAATAACATCATGCTAATACCAGGCTCGTATTACCGGACCCGGAAGTAACGTCATCGCGTCGGAACGGGAAATGCGTCGGCAGCCATCTTTAAAAACACAATCCATTGTAATCCTCCCAAACCACCAGTGTTGCACAGGAGAGACCAGGGCCTTCCAAATCAACATGTCTAAGGCAACCAGAAAATCCAACCCCCGCCTGCGCAAGAAGCGTTTTTCTGATGAGGAACTCAACATGTTGGCGGACACCCTTGGTGCCCATGCTGATGACACAAACACCCATACCCTCAAAAGGGAGGCGCAGCAGAGAAAGGAGATATGGGAGGAGGTAGCCCGCAAGGTATCTGCAGTCGGCACCACCCCACGGGCAGTCAAAGACTGCAAGAAAAGGTGGGATGATCTCCGCCTTAGGGTCCGCAACATCCTGGCCAGCAATCGGAGGGAGGCCATGGCCACAGGTAGGGGTGCCCACTCCCCGACCAAACTAATGCGCTGGGAGGAGACCTGTAGTACTTTCATCCAGATGGAGTCTATCGAGGGCTTTGGTGAGATGGAGACGGGTGCCGCAACATCTGGAGATGGAGGTGAGTGACCCTGCAGACCCCAGTAGGGGAAACCATGACTTAGCACAAGTGATCTGGAATAGAGCCTAGGCAAGGCAATGCATGTCCAAACACACACACATCAACATATCCATGTCCAGATGGAGGCCCAAAGCCTGCCACACTGAAATGCATGCTGAGTGCAAATCCCATTACCAACAGACAGCCAACACACAGGGACCATTCCCATGTCATACATAAATCAAACCCCAATACAACAGCATGCCAGCTGCCATGCAGCAGTCCTGAATTGAGACGTCACGGCAAATGTCAAAATGCCCCCCTTCAAACTACCCTGTGACACACACCTGTAAGATATGAATGCATGATAAATGAAAATCTCCACAGCACCATATAATGCATCTTGCAAGTAACACCATCACTGATGCCCTGCATCTCTTCAAACCCCCCCCCCTCCCAAACTCCCCCCCAGGCACCGATGGAAACTATGGCAGTGAAGAACCAGCCACAAGGGCATCCACGTCCCGGGCCAAAACAACTGCCACAGCCAAAACCACCTCCGGGGCAGCCTTGCAGCCCACACCAAAAGAGTGCCCAGACCATGCCCGCACATGAGGGCCCCACAACTACGCCTGAGACTGTAACCACAGAGCTGGCAACACCAGCGGAAGGGGAGGCCAGTGGCACCCATTCTCCAGAAACAAGTTCCATGGGCGAGGCAGCAGCCACAGCCCCACTGAGCGACATCAAAATTGGAGCGGAGGAGTATGTGGACGAGGAAGGCCTAATCCATGTGGCATGTCCACACACCCCAAACCCCCTGTCCACACCCCAACACCACACTCAGGCCACACCCTCCAGCACCACCTGCGGATCCTGCACTCCACAGTTCAGACCTCAGCACCACCCCCGAGGCCAGCCCTGCAAATGCACACCCGGTCGCAGCACCCTCAACCTCTGCTGCTCCCACCGACCTTGAGACACGGCATTCGAGGGTGGAGGCAAGACAGGACTCCATGCTGGAACTTGTTCGATAATATGTGGCGGAGGGAGAGGACACAAGGCGAGAGATAGTGCAGGCCATTGCAGGGAACACTTCCACCATAAATGCCTCTGCAGTGATGATGCGTGACAGTCTGGGGGCTGTCACGCAGGTGCTGACCTCAATACTGCAGCACATGCAGCAGCAGCAACCCGCGCCAGCCGTGCCAATCACTACGGCATCCACCCCATCCACCACACCCGTTTCCTCAGCACTCTCCAGCCCTGTGCGTCTGACAAGGCGGAGTGCGAGGCAGTCACAAATGCAAGAAAGCACAGAAATAGTGTGCGACAACAATGGGAGTGGGGAAGATGGTGTTGGTTGTGTATAGGTGTATAAGAGGGAGATCATTGGGGGTATGGGGAGTTCATGGGGGTAAGGGGAGTTTTGCTGTTTGGGGGGTAGCACTTTTCTGTACTTTACATTAATACACCCGTTGTGTAAAAAAATCATTTAATGCTTGGACATTGTTAATTTCGTGTGTATCCATTTTATTCATGACCGTGCCCAACTCCCCACATACCCTGTGTGCATGCCCACATGGACCCATTGCTCAGTGTAGCACTGACACATATCCATCAACGTCCCTGTGGTTCAGAAGTTTTCGTCAATCAGTGATTGGCGTACAGCACGGCCATCTTGTGCATCACCTACTGGCAGGGGTGCTGCTTCTCCTCCGTCTTCATCCTCATCATCCACACCCGGTGCATGCATGTCAATGTCAGGTGGCAGTGGTACATTCTCCGGACGCACATGTTGTGCAGCATGACACAGGCCATGGTGATCTTTGCCACCTTCTCAGGCCTATAAAGGAGTACTCCACCAGACATGCTTAGGCAGCGGAACCGCGTCTTCAACAGGCCAAAGGTCTGCTCAATCATGACAAGGTTATGGGTATGAACCCGATTGTACTCCTCTTCATTGCTGTTCGGCGGGTTCCGCACAGGGGTAAGTAGCCACGGCTTCAAGGGATATCCTCCATCACCTGCATGCAAATACAAAGAGGTCTGTGTGAGTCACTCTGAGCTGCCACCTTCAGGATTAACAGCCATGGCCGCAGCAATTTGCTGTTGACATGCACATGTCCCTGTACGTATGCACAAATAGTATTTAGATGCATTGTATACTGCAATATGATGTGCTAGTCTGGATGGCGTTGAACAGATGATGCAGGGTGATTACTTGCATGCTGATGCGGATGTACTGTGGATGCAGGACGATGGCTTGCCTCCCATGATTGCAGTGTATACTACTCTGTGCATAATCACACTAGCCACATTGGCACAGTTGCAATCATGTTTGGTCATGCATTGCTTGACATACCCATGGTGGCCAGGTTGTGCGTCTTACATGTTGTCATTGATATACGGCATTGGTCCAATGTGTGGCAGTGATGTGTCATGTTCGGGTTGGGAGGTTCAGGTCAGGAGTATTTAGCTCTGCGTGCATTCTCCACTCGCCACCCGTTCCCACCCTGGTGGCTTATGCATCCCCCCACCTCACAACCCCGATGCACTGCCATGGGCCAGTCAGGCAACTCACCAAGCAGCCAGGCACGTCGTCCAGCATGTTGCTCCATGTGACAGGGTAGCGTGGAGTTAGGCAGCACCATGGCATCATGTGTAGATCTGGGATATCGGGCACAACAATGTGTGATGATCTTGCTGGAGTCTCATACCATCTGCACATTGATGGAGTGGTATTGCTTGCGATTGCGGTACACCGCCTCTAGGGCATGGGCGACTACCAATTCCACATGGGTGCAGTCGAGGGCACCAACACAATTGGGCATGCCTGCCAGTGCATGGAAGCCTACTTTGGTGTCGGGAATCTCCTGGGCAGTCTGTGGTAGGGATATGTGGGTGCTAGCGTGCTTCAGGAGGGCATCCAGCACTTGGGTTAGCATGCGTGAAAAGAGTGGTTGTGAAATGCCATGCAGCTGGCCCACTGTGGGCTGGTAAGCCTGTAGCCAGGAAGTGGAGCACAGACACCACCTTTAGTAGCGGGGGGATGGCAGTGCGTATTTCAATGAGGCTGACGATGTCGTCATGTATCATTTCGGGATGGAGACGCAAACTAACCAACCATTTCCCTTTTTGCATACACCTCTCAAACTCCAAACCAAACACAACCAAAACCTACAGCACAACAAACTCCACAAACTTCACTACATTGCAGTAACAAAACAAAAACACACATAGTCTTGCACAACAGTACACAACGGCTACCGGCCGCAAACACCCCAGGCCCAGCCAACGGACCCACCGGGCTGAGGCCGCCGACAGCACATCACTGCTCTCTTGCACTTTTCCTGCTTCCTCCCACTGACTCAACCCCTCCCTCCTCTTTCAGAGCCGCCAGAGCGCCAGGGGACCACTCCGGTGGTGATAGTGCGCGGTACAAATGTCCTTTAACATTAACATCATGTCCACAATGGTGGTGATGGTGTCCCGGTCCAACCGGTACATGGTGTGGATCTGCTCGGGGGTTAGATTGAATGGACTGGGTCTGATGCGAGGGATTGGTGGCTGCCTACGAGGTACTACTGGCTGCACTGGGTGTGGGTGTACTCATTTTATACTAGGACAGATTCCATTGACTCCACCTGTGGTGATTCTGTGCACCTGTGGCAGTTGTCTTTGACTGCAGGTTGCTGTTTACGGGTGGTCCGCGATGCCTGTATGGCCGCCATCGTGCAGGCCCTAATTACTGCCTTCGGGGTGCTGGTGATTGCATGCCCGCGTGAGTTGTGATCTCCTCCTATAACCGGCATCCCGGTATTTACTCAGCAAAGGGACGCGTTTACGCGCGCGAGCCCGTATGAAGGGGTGCAGTCGCGGTATTGGCATCTAACCCTGATTCTCATTGCACCAATGTTGGCGTGACTGTTGCCACCTCCTGAGCATTTCAGTGTAGTCACCAATTGTGCCCTGTACAACTGTACAAGATATGAACACAAAGCAATCATGAAATAGCACACCCATGTCCACAGACTGTGAACTTGGCAGCTTTGCCCCTGAAGTCATAGAGTTTGGTAATTTACACTTGCTGCCATGATACACGAACATCTTGTGTGAGGTAAGACACCTCACACTAGACACTACTACTTTAACAAGTTGCAGTGGTTTGTCATTTTGTGTTCAAAGAAACGTATCACGCTAATTGACTGCTCACCAACATATAGTCCTGCCTATCTGCTTTTGCTCCTTGATTCATGATTAGTTTCAAATTCTCTCAAGTTGAACTTGGCGGCATTGGCCACATACATCACCTCACAACACAAGATGTCATGGTAGTCAAGTGCTGGTAGTCCAGATCTTTATCGAAGGGGGGGGTGGAGGGGTGCACATTTACCCGCTAGTTACGCAAACCCCCTGACCTGGTTCTAAATGTAGTCCTTCAAAGGTTATTGGGTTCTCATTTTGAACCAATGCATGAATCTCCTTTGAAAGAGCTATCTTAGCATTCCTTTTTGCAGTCGCATCTCTCAGAAGTATAAGTGAGCTTCAAACTCGGTCACTGAACCCCTAGTCACCATTCCCAAGTATAAAACTTGGATGTGTTCTTAGAACCACTTCTAACCGAAATCCATGTCAACCAGTCAGTGGAGTTACCAGCTTTCTTTCACAGAACGCACCCTATGTTCAAACAGCTTTTCGACTGCTCAGCATGCATCCTAACTGTTTGAACACCACCCCATCCGTGCCCCCTTGTGACTGTCTTTTTTTAATATAATGGTTTTGTAGCTGTACGTTAGTAGAACAAAGGACCTGAGTGAAACAAGTAAATTCTGTTTTCCTTCGCGCCAGGAAGGGAAGGTGATTCAATGACTACATCCACCACTGCAGGTGGAGTGTTAATTGTATATAACTCTGCTACACATTGGCACTTACACCAGCTCCATTCACCCTTCGCACTATTACACAAGTGTAGCCAGCATATGCAATCTTAGAATATGATTACTACAGTTTTGAAAGCATTTAATGCTAAATAATTGTTCGGGCCAATTTGCTATCCAGAAATATTTCAATTTTATTAGTTATTTTCTTTCTTATTCACAGCAGTCATTTGATGCATATTTAATTCATTTTTTTTACTTACTTGCTTTTTTAAATTTAAACAAATCTTCATAATGCTGTCATGAACATGAAATCATCGTCATGGTAATGTATTAAACAATAACTCATTGACATCCTAACCAAACATTAAAACAAATGCTGTGAAAACCTCTAGACACTCAAAAGAAACACTTGTTTTGAATCAGGGTCTATGTCTCCAATCATATAGATTAGGGATACCATTCTCCCAATTTAAGACTGCAGGGTGAAAAAAACACTGCTTGTACGCTGATGTTTCGGCAGCTCTATGTTAATGTTAAAGGATATTTATACCGAGCACTATCACCACCGGACCAGAGTGGTCCCCTGGTGCTCTGGTGGCTCTGAAAGAGGGAAAAAAGGAGGGGTGAGTTAGTGGGAAGAAGCTGGAAGAGTGCAAGAGAGCAGTGATGTGCTGTTGGCAGCCTCAGCCCGGTGGGTCCATTGGCTGGGCCTGGGGTGTTTCCGGTCGGTGGTCGTCGTGTACTGTTGTGTGAGTCTGTGTGTTTTGTTTTGTTGTTGCAGTGTAGTGAAATTTATGCAGTTTGTTGTGCTGTAGGCTTGTGGTTGTGTTTGTTTAGAGTTTGAGAGGTATATACAGTGAGGGGAAATTGTTAGTAGATTGGTTGATTGGCATTTCTGTACCAGAGTGAGGCGCTGAGTTTACATATTCTCTCCAGGTGGGGTGTGGGAGCATTTCTGCGTCTCTATCATGATATGGACCTGTCCAATACTCACCGTTCCTTTCACGCCTGACCTCCCCTCCTATTCATAACCTTGCCTAAGTCACACCTCTGTGACACCTATTTGTATGAGAGACCGGCAGGCGTATATGTGTCCCTTCAAATCTGGCCCATAGAGCATTCCCAATTTAGTCAGTGCGCGGTATTGATTAGTCAAGGTTATTCCATCGATGTGTGGCGTGTAGTGGCATTAGTCATCATATTCAGTTAGTTGTTTTTGCATGCTATCGTTCCTAGCTCTTTCGCAACGTGGCACATGCCAGTGCTTGCATTATTTCTAGGCGGGGACCTGCCTTCATTCACAGCTCATACGGTCAGTGTCCATGCTAATGTCCACAACTTAATTCGAGTGTAGTGGGTGCTGACATTCAAACAACTCTATACCAGTATGATATCTGGTAGTAATTATGGGGCGGGTGAAGTTGTTGGCTGGAGTTAGTTGGGGATGCCGATTACTGTCCTTATGGGTGTCACCTGTGTTCTATTTGATTGGCGTTGCCTATCTTATTGTGCTAAGATTTTTCACTGGTCGGTTGTGGGTGTTGTTAGTGTCCTCTTAAGTTTAGTCATACTTTTGCGTCTTCCTTTCGGTTGTTCAGTTTGAGTCTGTAGTGTCGAAGAGCCAGGTTTCAGTAATTTTCTGAATTGTAGGTGATCTTTGGTGTTTCTTATTTCTTTCGGGATGTTGTTCTTTGCGGCTAAGTGGGAGAAGGAGGCGCCTCCACGTTTTTTCTTAAGGTATGGTTTTTGTTCAAGGCGGATTTCGTTGCTTGATCTGAGGAGTATCGGCTTGTAGATTATTTTCTTTTGTAGGAATTCTTCTCCTTGTCTGCTGATTGCCCTGTGTGTTATGCACATTGTTTTGAAGGTGATGCAATGTTTTACTGGGAGCCAGTGCAGTGTTTTTAGGGCCAGAGTGATGTGGTCTCTTCTGGATAGTTTGAGGAGTAGTCCGGCTGCTGTATTTTGGATCTGTTGTAGTTTCTTCATGAGGTATTCTGGTATTCCGAGGTAGAGTCTGTTTCCATAGTCGATTCTTGACATGATGAAGGTGACGATTGTGGGTGTTTTGTGTGTGAAGGAGAGGGAAAGGTAGGATTCTTCTTGCTGTGTGGAGGAGGAGGAAGAAGCATTTCTTGATTGCATTTATTTGTGGTTCTAAGGTTAGGGTGTTGTCCATCCGGACTCCCAGATTTTTCACTACCTTAGATGGTGTTGGTGCGGTTCCCATTTCCATTGGCCATGGAATGTCGGTTTCGTTCTCTTGGTTTTTGGATATAATCATGATTTCTGTCTTTCCTGGGTTGATTTTCAGGTTGTTGGCATTCATCCAGTTGAAGACTTCTTTTAGACACTCGATTAGGGTTGAGTGATCGGCCTGGGTGTCTTCGATTTTGTAGATGATTTGAGTGTCATCTGCGTAGTTGTATCATGTAATGTATTTTTTGAAGATTCTGGTAACTGGAGTCTGGTAGATGTTGAAGTATAGTGGTGATAGTGAGGATACTTGTACTCCATAGTCGTTAACTCGTGGGGTGGATTTGAAGGGTTTAATCCATACGGTTTCTGTTCTGTCTGCTAGGAATGATTTAATCCAGAGTAGTGCCATGACTGTTATATGCCTATGTCTTCTAGTCTTTTGGTTAGGGTGTCATGGCTAACTGTGTCGAAAGCTGCGGAGAGGTCGAGCAGAATCAGGGCTGAGGTTGTGTTGGAGTCTGCGTTAGTTTTTAGGTCGTCCCAGATGGATAGTAGTGCTGTTTCTGTTCCTCTTGCGGGTCTGAAACCAACTTGTGCTTGGTCTAGCAGGTGGTGTTTTTCTACGTGTTCTTGGGTTAGTTTGTATATGTAGGTTTCAATGAGTTTTGGTGGGTAGGGAATGTTGGAAATCGGCCTGTAGCTCGACAGGTCATCTACGTCGCCACTTGTGTTTTTTAAAAGCGGTTTGATATATGCTGATTTGAAGGTCCTTGGTACAGTTCCTGTTGCTAGTGATAGATTTAGGAGGTTTCTGTAATATTGTGCTGGCGTTCCTTGTGCGAGGATTAATTTGTTGATGTCCGGGGGACAGGGGTCCGTGGGTGATCCTGCTTTTCTACTGTGTTTTACCAACAAGGCGAATGCCTCTGCTGATATTTCAGGAACGGTTTGGAGTTTGTGCTGTGGCTCTGTGTTAGGTTCGTTTGGTTGAGTGTTGTGGTTGGTTGGTTGGTCTGTTTTGTATGGTTTGTCAGATGTTGATTTTGTTCTTGGAGTGGTCTGCCAGGTTGTTGCAAAGTTTCTCTGAGGGGGTTGGGCTGTTGTCGCAGTCTGGTGGGTTTCTCATCTCTTTAATGATGTTGAACATTTCTTTTTGTGTGTTGGTGGCATTGGCATCATCCTGGCATCTATCCTGATGTGAACGGCTGGCACAGAATGCAAAGCATAGCTACACGCTCTCTTTCAAAAGCTGAAGGGGATAAGCAAGCAGTAAAGTGAGGTGGATGTCTCACTGAATACTAGCTTGACAACCACCTATGGTTTTTATACACTTGCATTTACATATTTTTACATCGGATACGGCTCTGTGCACGTTAACAAGGAGCTGCAGGCACAGAGAACCTTAACCCATGTCCGCGAGGGCAGCGCAGATATACTATCCGCTTAGAGGTTAGTCCTTCATGTGGAGTCGGGAATGGGAATGAAACTCGGACACAAGCCAAGTCTGTGGATCAGTGGACTAATCCATCCAGGACAGGGACCCTGTGTTTGACCCCATGGTCACAAGTTTGAATCCCAGCGGGTCCACTCGGCCCTTCATCTTTTCGAGATTGATAAAATGAGTACCATTAAATTTGGTAACAAGGAAACATCTGTAATCTGTCAGTAGCGTCAGGATGCCCCTCTGGGGTTGAACGTGCGCTCTACAACTACACCTGTTATATTATGTTATGTTACAAGTTAGCCATGATTTTGGTTGAAGACATTTATTGAAAATAAAAGGTTTTGGGAAAATTATTTTCTGACCCTGCTCTGAGATATTTCCCTACCAAAACTAAGGACATATCTGTGTCAGAATGTCCAAAACAAAACTCTCCTATGTCCAAAATTCTATTCTGACCCACACACTAAAACTAAACTCTAAGGTGAAACTGAAAATGTCTTTAACCTTGGAAGGCCTATGCAAAGCATGTGATTCTAAGCAGATGCAAGCAACAAAAAGACAATTACAGGCTTAGTAATGTATGTCATAATATAGAAGATAAAATCAATTTTTCCGAGGCTTGTGGAATCTGCTTAGATCACATGCTGTGCATAGGCCGACATCGAGTGGAAGCTGCGGAGTATTACAGTTTGTTTTCCGAAACTCGAAAAGGGCATCGACACAGGGCGTGCCAGTAATACTACCCCTAGTGTGACGTCCACTGTATCCATAATCCCTCACGCGTCTAGGTCCCTCAGATTGCTTTTTTCCGCCATACTGGTCAGAAGCATTTCGTAGAGTTCCCTGGCCTTAGCCATACTTTTGCTAAATATTATTAAATTTACCAATTTCTCCACCCCAACGTCGAGTCACCGAACTTCCACACTCGTCGCCGGCCCGGAGAAGAATTCGACCGTCGACAGCTGCACAACAGATTTGGGCCTAGGAAGGCCGCTGGCCTCGGCCCGGGCGTTGGAAGGCCGCTGGCCTCGGCCCTGCAAGTAGGGAGAGTGGGGGGTGGACATACTCTACACTCTTTTGGTATATAGGTACATTCTTATATATTCCTACACTTACAAGCCCGCTGCCACAAGGTGCGTATGGAGGGTACCCCTTTCTAATTCTGCCCCAAGTGCAACCGCAAATACCCTTGGGTCGACAGGCACGCCACATGCAATCTCTGCTTGCCGAGGGACTACCCCGAAGCGAACTGCAGAGCATGTAGTAGGTTTAAACCCAAAACACTTGAGGACCGTTCGATCAAGCGTTGGACCCACCACGCCAGGCGTCAAGAGGCCATGGCAGCGGAGGGTGCCTTCAGCAATGGCAGCGACGCCGTGCTTTCGGACAGCGAGGGCATTATGGCGTCGAAAGACAGCCGAGCGCAAGTCCTCGACCTCGGAAGGTCATTCGGCAGGGCAGCTATGGGGAAGACCCCCGGAGACACAAGCGCTTCCCACAGCACTTCCACAAAACACATAAAGTCCAACCGGGACTCGACGCGCACGTCGAGTTCTCGGAAAGCGGCACATAGAGAACGGTCAGAATCGGCGTCCTCTGGGCGTTCTCGATCAAGATCGCTGCATGACTCCAGGCAATCATCCACTATTGCCAAGAGTGCCTCGCTCCCCAAGGTAACGGAAGTTCGATCGTCAGAGGACGAAGCCGACTTCCATCCGCAGACCGCACTCCAGGAGTCGTCGCCCGCAGACTGCGTTACGGCGGTTCCCGAACACCTATCTCCACACTCGAAGGATAGAGACACTACCCCCGAACTTCCACGCCAGGCGTCGAAAGGCTCCGAAGGGGCGAAAAAACAGGGAAAACACTCTTCCACTCACGGGGAGGGGGAAAAAACAACAAAGGAAGCAGCCTCTGCCTACTTCCACACCTTTAAGACACTCCACTCCTCATAAACAGACAGACAAATCCAAGTCTTCTGCTATCACAAAGACTCCTACTCAGACCATCAAGTCTAGTCAGGATAAGTCGGAGAAACTTCCAGAAAGAGTCATTCCCAGTTCTAGAGAATGGTCTTGTGATGACATAGACAGGGTCGTGTCAAGGATGTCATCATTGGCAGATTTTTACGCAAAAAACCCTGAACACTTTCTCTCTTATACTCCTGACGGGTCAGCACCCTCAGGCTCTAAGGATCCTATACCTCCAAGTAAAAAGTCCCAGCGTGAAACACCAACACAGTCTTCGGACACCTTCTATGTACAGCCCTACTCTCAGTATCAAGGAGAGACATCCTTTTGTGAGGATCCAGATTTGGGCATGTTGGAAGAACAAACTGGTACGTGCTATTATGGGGATGATGAGGACCAAGAAGAGGATGAGGACGACCCGGAAACCTACAGAGTAGATTCCCCGGTAGAGAAGGAACCCCCAGTTACCGACTCCCCTGTCGACAACCAACCTCTCCTGAATGAAGTTCTGTCTCGAGCAGCTGAATATTTCCACATTGACACCCAGGGTGCTCAAGAGGAGAGGGACTTCGCCGAAGAGTTAGTGGGAGAAAGGAGGCCTGTTGCTCAGGCCATCCCTATCCTGAAGTCTATTCAGAGAAGAATAGACCCTTCACTCGTAAATCCTAACCTCACCAGAGCAGTGAACCCCAGGATTGAGAAACTTTTCAGGGCAGCCCAATCAGACCCACTGTATATAAGGGGGCATCTGAAACCGGACTCCCTGGTTGTTACAAACACCCGTAAGAGGGCTGGAACACTATCGACCTCCTCTTCGAATTGGGCTTCTCAATAAACGAGAAAAAGTCAAGTCTGGTGCCAAGCCCATCCAAACAGTTCCTAGGAGCTATCCTAGACACTCAAGAGGGGTTGACCTTTTCTTCCGAGGAAAGAATTTGGAATATACTGCTGCAAATTCCACAATATCAGTCCGGTCGCCAGATAACGGTACGCAAAGCAATGCGTTTGCTGGGCATGATGGCATCATGTATTTACCTGGTCCCCCACGCGTGCCTGCGCATGCGTCCCATGCAGGAATGGTTGGCAAAACAGTGGTCTCAGGCAAGTAGTCAGTGGGACGATCTAGTGGTCGTTTCGCCAATACTTGTACAAAGCCTTCACTGGTGGACAAGAGAGAATCTGTCCATGGGGAAACCCTTTTACGATCCCGAGATACAGGCGGTAGTCGCAACCGATGCATGCCTGACGGGGTGGGGAGCTCACCATCTCCACCACACAGCTCAGGGTCTCTGGTCGCACTCGGTGGCCAAGAATCACATCAACCTGTTAGAGCTTCTGGCAGTATTCAGAGCACTTCAAGCGTTCGAGCCCTACGTGTTAAATCTGTCAGTGCAAATCCGGACAGATAGCACTACAGCCATGTTCTACCTGAACAAGCAAGGAGGGACTTGGTCGCCAAATCTGTCCAAGCTTGCCCAGAAAATCTGGATATGGGCACTCAGACGGAACATCTTCCTGTCATCGCAACATGTTCCAGGGGATCTCAATTCCCTAGCGGATGCTCTAAGCAGAGACCCCCCTCCCAGAGGAACTCGAATGGTGTCTACACAGAGAAGTCGTAGAAGATATCTTCTCTCAGTGGGGTTTCCCCACTATAGACCCATTTGCCACAAGCGAAAACAGACAATGCCCAGGATTTGCATCCAGGTTCTCCCAACCAGACTCCCAGGGGAACGCCCTGTGGATGAACTGGTCAGGGATGTTTGCGTATGCTTTTCCACCAACTCCTCTAATCAGGAAGGTGGTCAACAAGATGAACAGAGAATCGATGACGCTCGTCCTAGTTGCTCCCATGTGGGCAAGACAACCGTGGTTCCCACACTTAAGCAGATTGGCGGTGTGCGAACCCATCAAACTTCCGGGCTGGTACAACCTACTGTCCCATCACCAAGGTCAAACAGTGCATCCTCAACCCAACTCAATGAACCTGGCAGCATGGCTCCTGAGGTCATAGAGTTCGGACATCTCAATTTACCACAGAGGTGTATGGACATCCTAAAGGAATCTAGGAACCCTAACACGAGGCACTGCTACTTTGACAAATGGAAGAGATTCGTTATCTGGTGCCAGAATAAACAAATCAACCCAGTTGATTGCACTCCTTCCACTATTGTTACATACATACTCCACCTACTGGACGCAGGACTGGTTTTTAACTCACTGAAGGTACACCTGGCAGCCCTGTCAGCATACACCACTTCCCATAACAAGGTGTCGTGGTGGAAAGTACCAGTAGTTAAAGCCTTCATGGAAGGAGTAAAGAGACTTCACCCTCCTATTTCAAACCCACCACCAGGATGGGACCTTAACGTGGTGCTATCTAAGCTCATGGGCACCCCATTCGAGCCCATGTACAAAAGCAGTCTCAAACTCCTGACTTACAAAACGGCCTTCTTAGTAGCAATTACATCTATAAGAAGAGTGAGTGAAATTCAGGCTCTGTCAGTGCAAGATCCCTTCTTTACTATCCATAAAGATAAACTGGTTTTACGCACACACCCTAGGTTCTCACCAAAGATAAACTGGTTTTACGCACACACCCTAGGTTCTCACCTAAGTTTATTTCAAAATTCCACGTGAACCAGTGCATCGAGCTTCCGGCTTTCTTCCAAGACCCACAAAGCTTGGCTGAGGTGAAACTACACACACTAGATGTGCGTAGGGCGGTCCTCTACTATGTAAACAAGACCAGACCGTTAAGGAAAACAGATCGGCCGCTTGTCTCTGTAGCTACAGGCAGAGAGGGGGATCACGTCTCTAAAGGTGCCATCTCTAAGTGGATTATTAACTGTATCCAACTGTGCTACTCACTTTCTGAAAAGACTCTGCCTTTCACGCCTAGGGCCCACTCTACAAGAGGCATTGGGGCCACTCTGGCTTTCATTGCAAATGTACCCCTTGACACCATTTGCAAAGCAGCTACTTGGAGCTCTATTCACACTTTTACTCAGCACTACTGCATTGACACTCATTCCAAGACAGATACACAAGTGGGACAAGCGGTTCTAAGACACTTATTTGCTCATGTCCCTTCTCACATCCCACCTCCTTCTTCAGGTACTGCTCGCTAATCTATGCACAGCATGTGATCTAAGCAGATTCCACAAGCCTCAGAAGGGATACATTACTCACCGTAATCGTATTTCTGATGCTTGTATCTGCTTAGATTCACATGCGACCAACCCTTCCTCCCCTCTGAGAGAAGGCGCATGGATGCTTGTAGTCTTACCTTTCTATCTATCTGCTTGGATTATCTGTACTCACGCTACTCCTCATGCTACCTCATGTCAGAAAAAATACAATCTGAGGGTCCTAGACGCGTGAGGGATCATGGGTACAGTGGACGTCACACTAGGGATAGTATTACTGGCACGCCCTGTGTCGACGACATTTTCGAGTTTCAAAAAACAAACTGTAATACTCTGCAGCTTCCACTAGATGTTGGCCTATGCACAGCATGTGAATCTAAGCAGATACAAGCATCAGAAATACGATTACGGTGAGTAATGTATCCCATATCGACGCCAACATTTGTATTAATAACTTTTGGCTTGTGGGAAAGCTCTATCTAAAATATTCAGTCAAAAATCTCTGCCCCTCACCCCCCAAATGGGAATATTGCGGAAAATGTTTTTAACGGTTTATCAGTCATTAAGCATTAATGACTACTTCCTGTCATTTTCCCATAAAGAAACCGGTACATCCCTTGAACACGATTGCAACAAAGACCACTGTAAATATTTTGAGCCTAATGGGAAACAAATTGTCCACAAAGCATTGAATGTATTCCTTTTTTTTGGTTAGTTTTAAATCTGTGAAATAGTTTAAAAGTTTGACGGGGAAGGGTGTGAACCCTGCCCAAAACCATATATATATATATATATATATATATCTCCCAGGATGCATTGCAGCAACTGAGACTTTTTGGACATGAAAACCAGATCTTTTCTTTTAATTGTGTCATGATAATTCTCTGTAAAATCACTTTGCAAAATATATGATAAAACACCTAGTAGATAATTTTGCAAAAAATGTTAATTGCATTCAGGCAACCACCAACATTGGTACTTAAATGCGATTGGGTCCTGTTTGAAATGTAAACATTTCCAAACAGTGTTTAAAAGTGAAGAGTAAAACCAGGCAAAATCACCTTTGCTCTTTGTGAGTACGCTCCCGTTTGGAAAAAATGTAAATGCTCCTTCCAAATTATGCTTTGTCCACAGCATTTACAAGGGATTTGTCTGGAATCTTCATGCTATTAATGGGTGCTAAATACAGACAGATTCGATTGGGACCTATTGGTATGAAAACGTACATTTGTCCACCCTCTAAGATGAAACCAATTTGCGTTGACGTTGCCAGCAGTTGTTTGCTAATAACTGCTCTCCCATAACCACTCCCCGACCCCCTAATAAACTGCAAACTGTGCGGAAAAATTACTTAATGGTTAAATAGTTTTTAAGGAAAGAAAACTGGTTTTCGATTGAAAACGAGCACTGGGTAATCTGCTGGATGGATTTGAGCCAAAAAAGAAACGAGCTGGGCAGGAATCATCACAGGTATCCCTTTAGGTGATTTGGTGCAACTCTGTCCAGAAGTTTTCTAAATATTTGATGCAGGAAGGGTGCTCCCAGTCCAGAAAATGATCTATATTACTCCTACGTCCCGTCCCCTTTCCTCCATACTGTATGGGTGTCTGTCGCTAGGGACGTGAAACAACCTTTTTCACCAGAAAAACCTGTCTTTTGCTTTAAATTTAGAAGCGTGCAGGGGCGCAGCCCCGGGAGCATGCGCTCCCCGGACTGCGCCCATGGCGCCATTTCTCAGTACTCGTTTCCGTGTCGACGGGAGTGGAATGATTTCACCAGTGCTCCTGGGTTAGGCCTCCGGCCTTGTAATTCCAAGCGATCTTCCCCGGGATATTTTTTCCCTTTTTTCTTCCATAGTGAATTCTTGATAATTTAAGGTACTCTGTCCTCTGGTGCCACGCTTCTCCCTGGCGCCTAACGACGGCGGGATTCAGCAGGTGTACAACCTGCTAGGGTTCCTTCCCCACATCGGATCCACACGCTCTCTGCCTCAAGAAGAACTGCCTGACCAGTTGTAGGGAGCTGTTCGCAAGATCACCAC
Source organism: Ambystoma mexicanum (assembly GCF_040938575.1). Lineage (NCBI taxonomy): Eukaryota > Metazoa > Chordata > Amphibia > Caudata > Ambystomatidae > Ambystoma > Ambystoma mexicanum. Next base: position 491,715,774 of record NC_090938.1, on the reverse strand, counting down.
CGGAGAACCTAAAGGAGTACGTCAAGGAAGACCAGGCCAAAGGTAGGTGCCCTATTCTCGTCTGCACCCCGCAAGGGCGACTCCTTCACTGGGAAGCGCCCATGCAGGAGGGGCCTTCCAGGCCCTAAGACCAGCAAAGGGACGAGAGGCTCGAGGAGCTACTGGCCATCTGGCTGAGGGGTCCACGGACCCTCCCGGTCCCACCGTTGAGGGACTGCAAGGCTCTTGTACTGGGGACCTCCCTGAGGGGCTTTGCTCGGACACCGGGCTCGATTCTGAGGGGGCACTTAAACGCATTACAAGCACTACCGGCGCCATGGCCGAGGGCACTGCGCCTCCCAGGTACCTACCTGAGGTGCAGGGTAGGTCCGACCCTTCTCAATCAAGCGCATAGGGCGGATGCTGGTCCCAGTACAACGGTCGGCATGCGGCAAGCACATTGCGCAGTACAAGAGAAAATGTCCGCCCGGCCAGACGAAATGGCAGCGCTTAGAGGGCCTTCACATTCCAACAGGAAGGCATCGGAACGCACATCAAGGTGAGATTGGTCAATGCCAGTTACTTGGTCGACCTCATATCCAACTGCATCCGCACAAGGGCGTTTCTAAGACCCTAGCTATGTCAGACCAGTGGCAGCGCAAGCACAGCAACAGGTCCGGGTTCAAGGACCCGCTCCCACAGGCTCCTCACCAGTTTGCGAGGACAGGTTCTTTGAGAAGTTTCTCACCCTCATGAGATCCTCTCAAATGGGCACTGTACTAAGGGGGGGGTCATCCAGGACATGCTCCTTCTTGCACTGCCTCAAACTCCTGACATGGTCCAGGCCCCGCTATCCAGGCTGGCGGCTATTGTCAAAGCCACTCAGCCCCTGCGGCAACCACTGACACTGCCAGTCAGCACTCCACAGCTGCCCACAGCACTCCCCAACACTCCACCAGCAGCACCTTACTTGCAGGACACAGTGGGCGATACGAACGACGATGAGGACCAGGAAATTTCCTCCTCAGCTAGGGCCTTCCATGAGAGGTTGGCATGCGTTGCTGAATATCTGGGGATCCCTCAGCCGCAGAACCGGAGGCGGGTGTATTGGCAGAGGTACTGAAAATCCACTCAACCACAAGAACCGGCATCCCTCTGCTGAAGCCACATTCCACTCAGCCTTCTAACAAGCGGCTAGATGGCAAGTATAGACAGGCAGAGGGGGAGATGCTCTCGTTCTGGCAGTGTACCCTCAACCTCATTCTCCAGTTATAGCGGCAGCTTCTATGTATTCTAAGCCACAATTCTCCACATCGGCCCCCTTTGGAAAAGAAGAAAAGCTCCTGGAGGCCTATTGGAAGAATATCTATTCCACTGCCATGCTCCACCTAAGACAGGCCAATGCGGACGCAATGCTTGCTGCGGTCAACCAAAAAGTTTGGCAGGAGATAGCGGACTTCCTTCCTGAGCTTCCAGCACACAGTCGGGCAAGATTGAAGGCAGAGGCGAAGATAGTGACCCAGCATATCATGAAGTCAACAGTGGCATACATCGACACCACAGGCAGGGCGATTTGTGTCGCCATGGACATGAGAAGAACCGCTTGGCTGAAAGCAACCAAGTTTAACCCTAACGTGCAGGATCACATTCTTGACCTGCCATTTGAGGGTGGGGGAACAGGGGCACTTGTTTCATTCAACAATGGATGAGGAGCTTGATAAAAAATAGTCAATTCTAAACAAGTCTGCGCCCAAGACCTATAGCCAGAGTCACCCAAGCTTGAACAGAGGTCGTACCTTGGGTGGCTTCAGGGGCTTTCAGGAGTGCAGGTCGAGGAAGCCGGATAGGTCGCCCAGCCAGCACTGACACAAACAGCAAAAGTCATCAAATAAGTGGTTCTTCCAGTTCCCCTCCCACTCATCACCCTCTGAAGGAAAGAAACAGTGACAGTTCTCCGGTGGGGGGCAGGCTTACCCTTCAAGTTGATTCCTGATGGGGCAAGGTGCGCAGACCTGTGGATTCTGTGTTTTCCTCAGGCTTCCGCCTGCCGATACCGCCATTTGCTCTACCGCCCCCCACTATGACATATTGGGACAGCAACTCTTTTGGCGGAGATCTGCTCGCTCATGGTGAGTCAGGCGGTGGTGGAGGTTCCAGCCTCACAAAGAGGCATGGGCTTCTATTGCACATCTTCGCCATAATACAGAAAAAGAACCAGGCGGGCCCGAAAGTTGTACTCAACGTTTCATCCTTGAACCTTTCCCTTCAAAACTTCAAGATGGTTACTCCAGCGCTCATCGCGAAGACATTGTGTGGGTGAGACTGGATGTGCTCCCTGGATCTGAAAGATGCATACTTACACCGATTTGGGAGCCCCATCGTTCTTTCCTCTGTTTCAGGATCATGGGCTGTCATTTCCAATTCAAGGTTCTCCCTTTTGGCCTCAATTCAGCTCTGAGGGTCTTTACAATGTTAATTAATGTGGTAGCAGGCCCGCCCCTGCCAGAGGGCCACCACATTTATCCATGCCTCGACAACTGGCTCATCTGAGCAGAGTTGCCTGAGGGGGTCCAGCGCAGAGCTGCCACACTTATGCACATGCTATACGAGCTGGGGTTCTCCATCAACTTAAAGAAGTTACTTCCCATGCAGTCAGTTCAAGCAGCCGCCCCCGGAGCTCAACATTACCACAGACTTGTCCCTAGAGGGATGGGGCCCTACCCTGGACAACCAGTGTCAATGTAGTCTGGTCACGGCAGGAACAACTGGAACACATCAACTGGCTTGAAATGATGGCCATCTGGCTGGCTCTCGAAGCGTTCCTCAACGGTTTGCATTCATCAACAAGCAGGGAGGTACCAGGTCTCCTCCCCTCTGCAGGCTGTCGATCGACATATGGGAGTGGGAACTGGCGAACAACATTTACCTATCAGCAGTCCACCTCCTGTGGGAATCAAACTTGGAGGTGGACAGGCTCAGCAGGTTGGGGGTCGATAACTACGAGTGGCAGTTGAACGAGGATGTTCTGGAAGAGATCTTAATCTGGTGGGGACACCCTCGGGTGGACCTATTTGCCACCAGGAGCAACAGGAGAGGCCTCCAGTTTGCGTCCTGGATGGGTCAAGGCATGGGATCTCTGGGGGACGCATTGCAGACTCAATGGAAAGACATGAGCGCATACGCTCCCCTCGCCCACTCCATTGATTCACAAGGTCATCTGCAAGGTAAAGGAATCACAGCAGAGGCTTCAGCTCATCTTAATAGTGCCATAGTGGCCAGCCATACCTTTGTTCCCAGAACTCCTCTGGCTGTCGGATCAGCCTCCGGTCCCCCTTCCGGTGGGTCCAGCCGCCCCTACTATCCCAGCATGGAGGCACAGTGTTTCACCCCGCTCTGCAGAACTTATCCCTGGCAGCGTGGTTCCTGAACAAGTCACCCTGAAACATCTGCACCTGTCACAGGACAACTTGGCTATAATTCAGGGGGCCAGAAGTGGCGCCACAAGGAGTCAGTACAGAAGCAAATGGACCAGGTTCTGTCACTGGGCCAAGGCAAACAAGATAAATCCTCTGGCATGCTCACTGGACGATGCGTTATCTTTCTCTGCGCATCTGTCTCACTCTGGAGTGCAGGTAAACAACTGTCGTATGTATCTGGCGGCCATAGGGGCCTACAAAAACTGGTGATAACATTTTTTCCTATACCAATTCAGTGGTCAAAAAGCACTTGACGGGCCTGACCAAAATGTATCCCCCGGTCAGGCGCTTTCATCCGGTCTCAGACCTTAACGTGGTGCTGGGCGCTCTGGCTCACAAGCATTTGGTCCCATGGCTTCAGCGGATATCAGGCTGGTTACTATAAATGCTGCTCTTCTGGCTGGCCTTACATCAGCGTCCAGGATCAGTGAGATACAGGCGCTGGTGGCTTAAGAGCCGTACACCACATTTCGAAGGGATTGTGTCCTCCGACGTATTCCTTATCTTAGATATAAATCCTTCAGCTTTGCTGGCCTCGGAAAATTTTTTCGCCAGAGGGCGCTGCGCGTCGATGATCGCCGAGTCGATGACCCTCGACGGCCTCCGTGCCGACGTCGACGTCATCCTGCCTATAAAGGCCGCGCGCAGCGTCCGTTGCTCAGTTCCGTTTTTCCGCGCTTCGTTGTGCCTCGGAACACCGTTGCTCAGTTCTCGTCAAGATAACGTATATAATAACTACTATTTACCTCGATATCGATGGCATCCTCCTCCGACCCGACGACCCCTCGGTCCGGTTTCAAAAAGTGCCGAGACTGCGGGAAGAAAATGTCGTTGACGGACCCTCACAGGGTCTGTTTGTGGTGTCTGGGAATCACGCACCAGAGTTCGGAGTGTGAGGAATGCCTTTCCATGACGGCGAAAGCCTTGAAGGAGCGTAGGGGGAAGCTCGAGAGAGGTAGGTCAACTTTAACTTCCTCGAAAGCTTCTTCGGTAGAGTCGAGACGTTCGTCTCCTCACCATAAAAAACACTCTCGATCTAGATCACGAAGTGGCTCCCACCACTCGTCGACATCGAGACACTCGAAGAAGAGACGTAGGAGATCCCCTTCGTCATCTTCGTCGAGTTCTCCTGAGAGAGTTCATTGCCCCACAAAACGCAGCTCGCAAGCTGAGTGGGAGGAATTCAGGAAAAAGATGCTAAGCGTCTTCGAGAAAGCGGCCTCGTCCCCCTCGAAGACAGCTGAGGGTGATACCCCGGGTAAAAAACCCAAAAAATCTAAACGCCGCGAGTCGCAGTACCCGGCGGAAAAGTCAACCCGAAAGCGCCTCGAGCCATCGGGAGATAAAGCATCATCGACGCCATCGTCGAAAACTCCTTCGAAACAGAGGTCGGCGCCATCGACGCCGTTGTCGAAGGATTCATCGGCGCATCAGTCGATCGAGTCGACGCCGACGTCGACGCCGATATCGACGCCGGTGAAGGAAAGAACCACGGCTACTCCACAGCCAACGGTTAGACAAAAGACCTCCGACTCGACGCCGAGAACGTCGACGTCGTTCTCGAGCAGGACTCCGATCCTTTCGAGTTCTTCGAGGCCTAGTACACATTTCTCGACGCTTTTCACGGCGCCTTCGAGTACTTTCACGTCGGTGTCGACGACATCGACGTTTTCAAGGCCTGTGATGATGGCTCCTTCTGCATTGGAAATGGGGTTTATACCATTCCAAAAACCAATGTATCCCCCTTTAACCTCGATTTTTGAGGAAAGGGAGGATTCAGACCAAGATATTGATTTACAGAGGACCACATCACCAGAGCCAGAGACTTTCGCCTCTGAGGAAGGAAGATTAAAAAATCTTCAGGATGCACTTCAGGAAGCTAGTGGCTTGGACACTTCTCCTGAAGCAGAATTTATCAAACCAGACCCAGGAGAACATGCGGAGACTCCATATAGAGCTCTGATGTCTAGAATCATAGAATTTATGGGTTGGTCTGCACCTTCTCCTGCCTTTCAGCAGGATGACCTCACTGACATACTGGACAAGGGCCCACAGGAGGATCCTGTGGTTCCATTTCACTCTGCTCTACAGAGAAGGATTTTGACAAACTGGGAAACGCCAGAAATTATCCCGGCAGTAAATAAAAAACTGTCAACAAAATACAGGGTGGCTAGTTCTGACCCTGAATATTTGTCAAAACACCCTACTCCTGAGAGCTTGGTTGTACAGGCTGCAACCTCATCAGGCAGCACATCTGCATACCCCACTGCTCCGCAGGATAGGGATGACAAAAAGTATGATGCCATGGCTAAGAAGGTTTTTTCTGCCTGTAGCATGGCGTTAAAGTCTATTAACGCGACCTGTACGCTCGCTAGGTTCAGCCACACCCTTTGGGAGTGCGCTTCATCAGCGGCTGACTGCCTCCAAGAAGGAGAGGAAAGGGACGCATTTTTAAACATCATCAGGGATGGTAAAGATGCGATGTGCGAGACCCTACAAACTGGCCTAGATTCTGCTGACAGTATCAGCAGGGCCATGGCGGCAAGTACCACAATCCGCAGGCATGCGTGGTTGAGGAAGTCTGGTTTTGCCTCTGACGTGCAGACCAGGCTTTTGAATATGCCCTTTGACGGTTCTACCCTCTTTGGAAAGAAGGCGGATGACAGTTTGGAGAAACTGCAAACGTCCAAGGCAGCAGCCAAGTCATTGGGAGCTGCTATCCGTCAGAATACCTTTCGTCCTTCGGGATCATCGTGGAGAGGACGGTCCTTTCGTTACTATTCCTCATATGGAAGGGGCAGGGGACGACCGGCTCAAAGAGGCCAAGGAAGATTTACCCGTGGTGGACGGGGTAGGGGAAAGAAAGCCGCACCCGCAGGAGCAGGAGCCACTTTACCTTCGGCAACTGCATCAGCCGCTTCAAAACCACTCTGAGGTCTCCCCTCACAGAACACCAGTAGGGGGCAGGTTAACTCACCATCTGACGGAATGGCAGGCTATTACGTCAGATGCTTGGGCTCTGGAGACAGTGGCCCAAGGTTACTGCCTGCCCTTCCTACATATCCCTCAGAGTCATCCACCGGGGAACAACCCTTTGAAGCTTCCAGATCCGCTCCTCTTGCAGGAGGTTTTAGACCTGCTAGAAAAAGGTGCCATAGAACTGGTACCTGTAGCGGAAAGGAACAAGGGTTGGTACTCCCCCTACTTCATAATACCGAAGAAGGACGGAGGACTGAGACCCATCTTAGACTTACGGGAATTGAACAAATTCCTCCGAAAGGACAAGTTCAAGATGGTGACTCTCTCTCAGATCCTTCAGGCCCTCCAGCTTCAGGACTGGTTGGTATCTCTAGACCTCCAGGACGCTTATTTCCATGTGCCGATCCATCCCAGGCACAGGAGATACCTGAGGTTCGCAATTGGCAGCTCTCATTATCAATTTCGAGTTCTGCCATTTGGGCTAACCTCCGCCCCGAGGGTCTTTACCAAGCTAATGTCGGTTGTGGCTGCAAGTCTAAGGAGGGAAGGGATTCATGTCTACCCTTACCTAGACGATTGGTTGATCAGAGCTGTATCTTCGGAACAGGCTCAGAGACAACTAGATTATGTTTGCCACTTCCTTCACAAGCTGGGCTTCTCCCTCAATTTAAAGAAGTCACAGATGATACCATCACAGAGACTCCAATTCATTGGAGCAGTCCTGGACACTTCCCTGGGAAAAGCCTTGCCACCAGAGGTGAGGGCTCGAGATATTCTGCAGATGGTCATCAGATTTCAGAATGCCCAATATCTCCCAGCCTACGACTTTCTGAGGTTGCTAGGCCTCATGGCATCCTGCATATTCCTCGTGCCGGAGGCTCGCCTGAGAATGAGATCCCTCCAGTGGGCACTGAGAACTCAGTGGTCACAGTTCTCAGGAAGGATGACAGATCTCCTTCGGATCCCGGTCAAAGTAGCCCGAGACCTTCAGTGGTGGGCCTGTCGGGAGAACATCCTGAAAGGAGAAATGTTTTGGCAACCATGGCCGGAGATAACAGTAGTCACGGATGCCTCACTCACGGGGTGGGGAGCTCACGCCAACGACTTGACCATCAGCGGTCGTTGGTCTCCATCGGAGTCCAGACTACATATCAACCTGTTGGAGCTGAGAGCCATCAGACTAGCGCTGAAGGCTTTTCTGCCGTCTGTACGGGGAAGAAACGTCCTAATAATGACGGACAATACAGTGGCCATGCACTACCTCAACAAAAGAGGAGGCGTAGGCTCACTACCACTGTGCAGAGAGGCGATGCAGCTCTGGTTTTGGACAATTCAGGAAGGAATCTCTCTATCGGCAATTCACCTAGCCGGAGAGAAGAACTTGACAGCGGACGCTCTGAGCAGGCAGAGCACAGTCTCTCACGAGTGGGAGATAGCTCAGGAAGTCCTTCAAGAGATCTTCGCCCTTTGGGGAACCCCTCAAGTGGATCTGTTCGCCACCAGTATCAACAGGAAGTGCGACAGATTTTGCTCAAGGGAATTTCCCCCGAGAGGAGCTCTAGGAGATGCGTTCGTAGTGGACTGGGAGTTCCCACTTCTGTACGCGTTCCCTCCGGTCCCTGTCATTCCTCAAATGATCAGGAGGTTGAGAAGGTTTCGGAAGACCATGATCCTAATTGCCCCGGATTGGGCCAGGAGAACGTGGTACCCGGACCTTCTAGACATGTCCATCTGCCCTCCAATTCGACTGCCATACAGAGAGGATCTTCTCTCGCAGAAGGAAGGTCAGGTTCTCCATCCAGCCATCAAGACCCTCAACCTTCACGCTTGGTGTCTGAAAGGTTGAGGTACAAGGATTGGGACCTTCCGGATGATGTTATGGAGGTGTTGCTTTCGGCCAGAAGGCCGGCAACTAAAACTCTATACCGCTGCCGTTGGAACAAATTTTGCAGCTGGTGCAGAGAAAAGAATATTGAACCCTTTTCTTGTGGTACACCTATGGTGTTGTCATTCTTACTTTATCTGGCTAATTCAGGCCTACAGGTTGGCACAATTAAGGGCTATCTCGCAGCGCTATCAATCTTTAAGCGCACTGCAGAGGAGCCTTCATACTTCAAAATTCCATTGGTAATACAATACCTAAAAGGATTAACTAATGTTTATCCCCCGAAACCTTTTCAAGTTCCCTTATGGGATTTAAACCTAATTTTAAACTTCCTAAAGGGTGCCCCTTTTGAACCACTACACTCTTGTTCATTGAAGCTTCTCACCCTCAAAACTGTTTTGCTAATAGCATTGACATCTGCTAGAAGGGTTAGCGAGTTGCAAGCCTTATCGTGTAAACCTCCACATACAATCTTTTACAAGGACAAAGTTGTTCTTCAGGTGAAGCCTAACTTCCTCCCGAAGGTAGTCTCGGAGTTTCACATCACTCAGAAGATTATATTACCTTCTTTCTACCCTCCTCCTCATCCGGGGAAGGAGGAAGAGAGACTGCACAGGCTGGACCCTAAGCGAGCCTTGAGCTTCTATATCAGCAGATTGGCTAAGATCAGACAAGCAGACCAACTCTTTGTAGGTTATGCAGGACATAAGTTGGGCCTTCCAATAACAAAACAAACCATCTCCAGATGGATTATTTTAGCCATTCTGGAGTGCTACAAATTGGCAGGAAAGGAGCCTCCTCAAAATCTAAGGGCTCATTCTACCAGGGGTATCGCAACATCCTCAGCCCTTCAAAGAGGGGTGCCAATTCGAGATATATGTGCGGCTGCCACATGGTCGTCCGCACATACATTTACCAAATTCTATAGCCTGGATTCCTCCTCTAGTCAAGAAACTAGATTCGGCAAGGCTGTGTTACACTCTGTCCATTCTGGAAGGGTAACATAACTTTTATTACTCCCGCCTCCAGTCACAATACCACTGCTATGGGAGTCTATCTAAGATAAGGAATACGTCGGAGGACACAATCCCTTCGAAGAACTAGTTACTCTTACCTTGTAACGTTCTTTCGATGGGATGTTCCTCCGACGTATTCCTTATCGACCCTCCCATCCATCCCCGCAGTATGACTTCCTGTGGGTTTGCAGCCTATGCTCCTTCAAGGTGATTAGTCTAATCCAAAAACATTACTGGGGACTACAAAACGGAACTGAGCAACGGACGCTGCGCGCGGCCTTTATAGGCAGGATGACGTCGGCACGGAGGCCGTCGAGGGTCATCGACTCGGCGATCATCGACGCGCAGCGCCCTCTGGCGAAAAAATTTTCCGAGGCCAGCAAAGCTGAAGGATTTATATCTAAGATAAGGAATACGTCGGAGGAACATCCCATCGAAAGAACGTTACAAGGTAAGAGTAACTAGTTCTTCTCTGGGACAAGGTGGTGCTTATGACACACCCTTCATTTCTCCCTAAGCGTATGTCATCCTTTCAACTTAACGAGGAGATAGTACCTCCAACATTCTTTGTGGGCTCAAAGGATGAGGCTCAGAAAGTATTGCACTGTCTAGATGTCAGGCGTGCGCTAAGACTTTACAAGGACAGGACAAAGAGCTTCTGTAAATTGGATGCCTTAATCATCACTTTTGGCAGGTCAAAAGGCTTCAATGGCAAGGTGGATGGTGATATTCATCAAGGAGGCGTATGAAGGCCAGGACAGGTCTTTGCTAGCAAACATGCATGCCCAGGCCATACGAGCCAAGGCCTCGGTTGTGGCCTTCCAGAGACACGTTCCGTGGCAGACGATCAGCAAGGCGGCTACTTGGGCTTCCCCATCAGCCTTTTGCAAACACTACTGCTTGGATGCCAGCGCCTGGTCTGACGCAGCATTTGGCCAGGCCGTTCTGAAGAACTTGTTTTCTTAGAGGGGCAACTCTCCTCCCCAGGGCTGCATTCAGTTGTAATTACCCATACAGTATGGAGGAAAGGGGACGGGACGTAGTAGTAATTGTTACTCACCGTAGTGACTAACATACTCCTAGTCCCCTTTCCTCCATACGTCCCACTATCCTCCTCCTTAATAAACCTGTGTCATTAAGCAATTATAACATTGTCAACGCTTTAAAGAAGACTCGGGGGTGGTGCCGGTGGGCAGAGTCAGGGGAGCGCATGCTCCCTGGGCTGCGACCCGTGCCCATCTAAATTTAAAAGGGAAGACAAGTTTTTCTGGTGAATGGTTCCATTTCCCGTCCCTAGCAAGGATGCTCATGCAGCATGGAGGATACAGGACAATGGACTAGGAGTATGTTAGTCACTACGGTGAGTAACATATATTTCTCATGGTTTTTCAAAAATGAAAAGGTTTAATTTGCTCTTTTTTATTTTTTTCTTGATACGCGCGACTCCTGTGGAAATACAAAAAATAAATGGGCTAAAAATTATATTTGGAGCAGGGAAAGGGGTGCTTTAGTTCTGGATAGGGGTGGGGAGTGGGAAAGAAGACCAAATTGTTAGGTAGAGACAGTTTCTTACCAAATAAATACTGTGGAATTCCTGCAGTAACATTGAGAGACTTGGTGAGGAGAAAAGAAGTGTGTTACAGGAAAGGTAGGGAGAAATTGTATAAAAGGCAAGAATAAGTGATATATACAGTGGATTAGTGTCAGAGTGGGGGATGAGGGGATGGGGAAGACAATTACATTTTCAAGCATTTTCCCATTATTGTGGGTAATACAAGGTGGTGCAACAGTGACCGTAGCTATTTTTGCATAGGAAATGTTCAGGGGTAGACTACCGTGGTAATGAAAGGAGGAAAAAAAGTCAGTCATGAGCCATTGGTTATTGGTTTTTTAGCCTAATTCTGCAAAGTGGACAGTGGCCACTGGCAATAGCTGGTTGGATCTGGTTATTAGTGAGGGGCATAAGGTTCCTGGCCATATGGCCTGTGGACAGTCCTTTTTCTTGAATATTTCAACGTGGACAAAGGCATTGTGATCTGGGTATTTACTAGTGAGGGGGATATAGATCATTGTCATTTTTCGTAATTGTTGCAGAGTGGACAGTGGCCACAGTTGAAGGCCATGGCCAGTGGCCACTGGAGAGAGCATAAAAAAAACCATTGACATTCCTTCGGTTGTACTCGAAATTAAGTCACTTCATTCATCCGCCGAATTTCATGTGTTTTTTGCAGTGAATTGGACCATCCTTTCTTAGCTAAAGTTTTTTTCAACACGCGCACACATACCCGTATGTACACACACGCACAGACACATACTAATATCACTTGAAACATTTCAGTCTCTATGCTACAGCAATGGAACCAAATCTATAGGAGGTGGTGTAGCCATCATAGCTAAGAGTGATTTACAAATCAGATCAAGCTCCATTGAAGACATCACAGGGTATGAATTACTACTATGTAAGCTCACTTTGGATAAAAAAACAGGAGTAATATTGTGGTGATCTACAGATCATGCAGCATCAATAGTCACCCAGAAACAGACATTCCACTACTACTTGCACCCATCATTAAACCTAAAACAAAAGGCATTATCCTTGGAGACCTGAATTTAGGCTTTAATGATGCCTTGGACCCTAAAGCTGCATCCCTTCACTCAGCACTCCGACATGAATTTAATTCAACTTGTCAATGCCCCCACTCATATCAAGGGCAGAACCCTTGATTGGATCCTCTCACTCAACATTAATCTCACCATAGTCTCAATTACCTCACTCAGCTGGACAGATCATTTCTGCTTAGAATTCACCATCATGAGTGATGAATCCTGTCCACCTAAGGCCAAAGAAGTTATGGACACCTACGAAGCAAGAAACCCCCGGAGGCTCACTGTAGAGAACTTCGCTCCTATCCTTAACAAAACACGAGAAACTAACCTAGTAATTAGAAATGATCCAAGTGTCATTACTATTACCATAAATGCCTCACCCTTACTATTGATGAAGTAGCACCTATAACAACCAAAACGCAACGTATCAAAAAAAAAAATTCTGGTTCAACGAAAAACTATTCTCCCTAAGAAGGACAAAACGCTCTCTTCAACGCATCTACAACAAGCACCCCACCCTCGACTCTGCCAAAGCCTTCAATAGTGAATTGCTAAAGTGTATTGCTGTCTCACTGTCTAGCGGGAAAGCGGGTGTGGGTGGTTTTGTAAATTTTCTTTCCTTATTTATTTATTTTTATTTGTTGTAGGTCTTTTCCTTAAATTTTTTATTTTTCCTTTTTACTTAATTTAGTTTTCATTATTACTTTTATGGCACGCCAGACTAATTTATTGACATCTGGCATGCCGGAATCGTTTGTTAATATTTACAATCCGTTGCCCTCTCGACCAGACAAGGTCCTCTTAAGTACACGGTCCAAAGAACAAAAAGAGAGACTTCGAGCGACCTCACTTAATGTGGACATTCGATCATTTTATACATCAAGAGTTGGTTCAGGGAAGCAAACGGTACGCATCCAGCGTAACATTCAGCCGCCGACTCTTACTATCCCGGAGACTGACCTGGTCCCGGATCCTCATGTTAATTGTGCTAACATGGTTGAGGCGACAGCTGTCCCTATAGCCGTGGCTGAAGTTCATTTACCCGCAGATGTGGCTTTAAAAAATCCTGAGAGCAATTTAGTCACAATTTGCTCTGAACAGGATGTGCCGGACCATATTGCTGGTCATGCAATTGGTCAGCTACCTCACTTAAGATTCGAGGTGGCCGACGCCACAATCTCTATGGCTTATTCAACAGGTGAAATTGGTACTACACAACAAACTATGCCCGTTGCGGTTAATCCGAATGTTCAATCTCTAATTGTTCCCCCCCAGGTGCCTCTGTGCTCTGTTGAAGCACAGCGCATATTACGTGCTGAGTCCGCCAAATTAACAACGGTGGGGGAGTTTGGTAATGATACATTGGCCTCCATCCTGGCGTCTAGCCCTCATGAACTCAAGTCCCATGATGTTCTTTACATTTGTTCAAATACGGGCGATTTGATTCAACTCACTGAAATCTCAGTCTCAAACAAGCGGGTGTAACGATACGGCCCATAAGTCAAACTCTCTTCCACCAACAGAGTCTAAAAATCCTGACCTATACAAATCACTGGTGTTATTTGCTAAGTCGCCATCTCCAATATCTAATACTTCCTTTGTAGTTCCTACACCTAGGCGCACCAGATTTTCAGAACCCGACCATAGTCATCCTTACTTTATTCGCGATAGCCAGATGCCATACAAAGAAAACAGATTCTCCTTTCCCGAGGCTCCGGCACTAAATAATACATTGAGTGCCATGAATACCGCTCTTATCCTTGGCTAAATTATATGAATCCCTTGATGAAAAGATGCGTTCGCAAAATAGTGAACTGCATATGTTACACATGCTCTTGAAGGAAGAACAAAAGGCACGTATTTTGTTACCCAGGCCTAGTATTTATAAAATGATTAATCAATCTATACAGACAAATCCATGCATAGAATCTGGTGTGCTGTCATCAAATTTGACATCTAAATAACCATTCTCCAATACCACTTCTGATGTTAGATCTCACTTTCCCACGGGCATTTCGTCCGTGTCCATATTGGAGGGCCAAATCACATTGCCCATTGTACAAGAACCTTCTTCGCTTCCAGTTTCTGTAATGAAAAATGGGATAACCCCAAAAGTTTTGGGTGTCTCATTTGCCCCCTTGTTTGGTAACTCTAAAAATTCATCTGTAGCAACCTTGGGTTGCACCTTAGGTGAACCAGCAACTAAAAAGTTTCAATCATCTTATACCACAAACACAAAGACAAAAGCGAAGAAAGTTACTAAGTTGGCTGTATCGGCCAGAAAAAAGCGAAAATTATATGATGATACGGAAATTCAGTCCCCTAGACAGGAAACTTTAATGTATCAACCATTAGATGATTTGTTGGAAGTAGTAGATTCTTCAACTACTAACCAAATACATCATAGCATTCGGTCTCCAAGAGTGGAGTCCTTGACGCAATCTGTTTCCACTGAAGGTCTCCATCCACTAGCCATCACACAAGGGATGCAGGCCATAGACACAGGTACTGCTTGTATACTTGACTCTACAGTGGCTGTAAACTTGTCAAGAACACCCATTGACATTATTCAAGAAGTGCGAGCAGAATTAAGAGCCTCCTTTGACAAGCAGATTAAAGCCAGTGCGGCTCTTGTACAGCGTTTCAGTGCTCCAGCTAACAAGAGCAAGATTGAACAAACTAATTCCATTGACCTACAAGAGGTGAGGGGAAAAACTCAGATACAGCACTCTGTTGACCTTCTACAGGATCTACGAGAGGAGATTCGTGCATCCTTTGAAAGGTATACTAGTGAAAATGAATCTAGTAAGTTATTAAAACAAGGTTCACCATATACATCTGATTTTAACACTCAGAATTCTCAAAAGGGTCTACCTAACATTGATCCTTTAATAAAGGGTCCGATGAAAGCACAGAACATACCCTTGCGCAAACCCATGGAGGAAGGTTCTAGGGGTTCTATAGCCCCCAGCACGAGACAACAGAGCGAGCTCATATCTAGATCATCCAGGCACACTGGTAATGCTCATTTTAAAAATCATTACCGTCTTTTGATAAGATGTCGTGGCCACCCCTTTCCTACATATGATCTCAATCGAGCCAGCATATTGAATATTTGTGCCGATATTGCCGCTCTTGAAGACATTACATCAGCTGACATTAGTTTGGTCGAGTTTACCAACGATCGCGACCTCACAGAAGCACGTATATTTGTGCAGTCAAGAGTGGTACTAAACACATTATGGCTGGCTCGTACTGCCTTTTACAACTTAGGCTTTATAGTGACACAAGATGTATCCCATGAGGATCAGACACAATTCATTGATGATCATTCTAAAAATCGCATATATGGTGAAAAGATGGCTTCTAAGACATCAGAGATGGGGCCTATGCATAATGCTTGGTCCCGCAGCAGGGATCATGTGGGCTCGTAACTAGTTCAGAAGTTCGATTCAGTCAGTCTACTTTCCTGGAACACAAGAGGGCATAAACATTTTCTTAATAATGAAAACAAGGATCTCTCACAATTTGATATCCTGGTGTTTCAGGAAACATTGCTTCGTAATGTTCCAACCTGGGACATATATAACATCTTGATGGTTCCAGCGGTGGAGGCAGTTAAAGGTCGTCCGATGGCAGGGCTCTTATGGCCTTCCGCAAGGATAAGAATATCGAAATTATCTGGCATAAGACGTTTCCACCATGTTTTCAATATGTAAAAATTTGCGTTGCCGACAGTTTTTGTGCCTTGGTAAATATCTATTGGGGGAAAAAACATATTTCTTCAAATTAATTATTCGATACTATCAGAAGGATCCTTGACCAACTTTCATTGGATGTGACCATTACCAACACACTCATAATGGGGGATTTAAACTTGCATCTTTTTGCTCCAAAACAATGGTGCCCCTTATCTGATGAATGTCGTTGGCTAACTTTAATGGCTGACCGTAATTTTCTAATGGTCAATGGATCAATATCTGGAGATGTTCCCCCCCAAATCTACTTGGCACAATTTTCACTGTTCTGCAACGTTGGATTATATCTTTGTTAATGCCAAATTTCTGAACAATATATCTAAATTTTCTATTAAGCAGACCCACTTGAGTGATCGTAGTTGGTTACAACTAACATATGAATGGCCTAAAACAAAATCACTTCCTTCAAATATGAATGCGGCAAATTTACGGCTCAATAATGTTGGTAATCGTGTACATTGGTCCAAGTGGAAACTGCATTAGCTTAGAGACACCTTGTTGGCACAATATGCTGATGACGCTGACTGTCTTAGCGGTTGCTACGTACATGCCATCCAACGTTTTGCAACTCAGAGGTCTCGATATAAAGGTTTTACTCAGTTACATCAACATGCCTTTGATCTAGAAGTAAAACGCAAGAAATGTGAACTAAGAAGGGATATCAAAGATCTGTTAAATAGGCACGCTGACATCCCAGGAGCTAACCAAGATCAGATTAAACAATTAAAAAGGGAGTATAAAATCTGGATTAGAAATCGGCGTGCGACCCAATATCAATATGATGGGGAGGTCATGTTAAAGCAAATCATCCTTAAGTCAGCAGCAGGTATATGGGCATTATTAAATAATACTGGGTTGAAAACTCAACATTCACTACAAGTTATCTCCATTTCGCATGAATCTTGGAATTATTTTTATGGCATTATATATACTTCACCCTTTACTGATCTTGGTCTAACATGGGACGGCAGTGTGGCCAATCATATTGTCAACTTTGATCGCGAGGATATATTGTTTCTTATATCCAAATTGAGCTAGTCTAGAGCAGCTGGACCGGATGGATTACACAATGTAACGATCAAACAGTATAAACATCTTTGGGCAGATATTTTGTTTGACATGTTTAATCACATTATGCTTACTGGCCTGGTGCTGCCGAATTGGCAAACATCAATTATTCTTCCGATTTTTAAGAAAGGAGATCGAACAGATCCAGCCTCGTATAGACCAATTGCATTGCTTGACTGCCCTGGAAAAATTTTTGCCCGATTGATCTTGGGTGAATTTAACCGCTGGTTAGATCAACTGTGCCTGCGAGATTCCTTTCAAACAGGTTTTGTCCGTGGACTGGGTACTGCTGTTAATTTGATAACTTTGAAAGCCATTATCCATTTGAATATGCAACGCAACCAAGCAATTTACATGGCCTTCGTTGATTTCAAGGCAGCTTTCGATTTAGTCCCGAGGGAACTATTATTCAAGAAACTAATTGATGTAGGGTTTCCATGGAATATACTTAAATGGATTATCCAGTTACATTCCAATACATCCATTTCAATTCGCCTGAACAACGAGGGCCTGTTGTCTGAGCCCATACAAACTACGAGGGGATTGAAACAAGGATGTTTATTGGCGTCAGCCTTGTTTAATTTTTTTCTATTAGATTTTGGTTTATGTATTGAAGGTTTGATTGTTGATTCTCCTAAACTACAAGGTGTAGCTATTCCTTGGCTCTTATACACCGACGACATGGTATTAGTATCCAAGACACCCTCCGGCCTATGTAA
Organism: Ambystoma mexicanum; assembly: GCF_040938575.1. Lineage (NCBI taxonomy): Eukaryota > Metazoa > Chordata > Amphibia > Caudata > Ambystomatidae > Ambystoma > Ambystoma mexicanum. The sequence continues at coordinate 491,698,287 of NC_090938.1, read as the reverse complement.
TATGCTAAGTGCCTTGGATATATATGGGGAACGAAATTGCATTAGTATCAACACCAATAAAACTCAGGTAATGCAATTCGGCAGTAATAAGGGTCGGAGTCGGTGTTGTTGGCAACTAGAGGGCACTAATCTGCAGCTTGTAAATTCCTATATCTACTTGGGAATCTGTGTCTTTAGTCGATTTTTGGATAAATCACAAGATCATCTTTTACAATCGAAGCTTCAGAACGCATTATCTCAACTCCAACTAATTCGGGCAAAATATTGCAAATTTACTATTAAACCATTGGTTATATATTATAAGCAAAAATTTGTGCCCACCATCTTATATGGATCTGAAGTGGAGATATGTTTAACATATAAATACTGGGCTAACTTCGAAAGCAAGTTTTGGAAAAGAGCGCTTATGCTCCCTAAATCTGAGTCTATTTCGATCATTAGATATGAATTAGGTCTTATATCACTGTACGCTGCATTTAAATGGAAATTATGTCTTTTGTTTAGAAAGTGCATCATGAAAGAGAGGACTAATGGGTTACTCGATATTATATCTATCTATTAGCAGCAGAGGAGCACTTTCCAACGAAATGGCAGGCTATTGTCTCAAAAATATTGACAGGCGCTGACATCTCCGAAGCCTTACTCATTGAAAACCCCAACAAAGCGAAAAATAAATTATGGGAATCAGATTGGATTAAAACCTGTGAAGCGTGCTTGAAAATAATTAAATTTGAGTCAAACCCTTTTTGCCTTAAAAAACCAGGGACACATAGAAAAATATCTTAACCAATCACCACACCCTCAACATCGCACTGATTTTTTGCCTTTTAGATTGAATATCTGGCCTACCAGAGAAATTTTGTTTAGATGGAAGAAGATATCAGTTCAAACTTGTCGATTTTGCCATCAAGGGGTGGAAACATTGAAACATCTAGTGATTGAATGCGTCACCCTTTTACCATCTAGAATAATGTACTTTAAGCATTTGATCAACAAGCCAATAGTGATGCATGATGAATTGTGGTCAATATTATTTCAAGGCCATTCAAAACAACTGAGGTACGCCCTTGTAAATTTTCTAAATGCTTTAGAAATCAAGTTACCAGAAATAGATGTTATTAAAACAGCTTAGTTGTGATGATTACATGTATCTTATGCTGGAGAATGAGCCTTGTTTTGAGTGAGTAATAATTAATATGTAACATGTTAATAGTGAGTTTAACAATTGTATATTTGGAAATACGGATGTATAATTTTACATTTTAAAAGTTTGTAATGTCATGATTATCTTCTCTTGTTGAAAGGTCAGGTTTTACTGATCAAAACAAAAAAAAAAAAAAAGCCTTCAAGGGCGCCAACAAAATCTATAAAACAGCCATCATCTCCCATAAAGCTAATGCCTATAACTCGCGTATTAGTAACGCCTCATCAGATTCTAAAGACCTCTTCTCTATCCTTAGAGAATTAGAAAATCCCATACCCACCATGACCTCAGCCAACTCTAGGAAAAAATGGTGCACGACCATACAAGACGCTCTTTCCTCCAAAATTGCCTTACTACAAAAATAAATTACTACCAAAAGATTGTTACTAGCTGATAAAAATGCATCCACCCCAATCCCCTCATCACAACCAATGATAACCCGAATTCCCTATTCCACTTTACCCCAGTCGCTCAAGAACTAGTGCTTGATACCATCGGTAAGTCAAAGCCTCCAACTGTAAAGGGGACAGCGTCCCAGCCAAACTAGTTAAAGCATGTGCTTCCACCCTTACCCCCACCATCACCAACTTTGTAAATTCCTCTTTTAACACTAACACAGTTCCAGCCAACATCAAAGAAGCTTGGGTTACTCCTCTTCTCAAAAAGCCTACACTGGAACCCTCAATACTGACCAATTACCGCCCAATAACTACGGTCCCATTTTTACTCAAACTCATAGACAAGATAGCATACACGCAAATCCAAACGCACCTTGAACAGAACCAACTCCTCGGAACCAGACAATCGGGCTTTAGGTCCAATCACAGCACAGAAACAGCTCTCCTGGATCTCAAAATCCAGATGGACGCTATCAGAGATTCAGGGAAACTTTGCATACTCCTGCTGTTAGATCTGTCTGCGGCATTTCACCTCATAGACCATAACAAACTATGCATGTCACTCGCCAAGGACTGCAACTTCTCCAATGATGCAACTCTTTGGGTCAAATCCATACTAGCAGATCGCACTTCCAGAGTCGCCATAGGCAAAGAAGCGGCTGATGCCATCCCAGTCCACATCGGAGTACCCCAAGGCTCATGCCTTTCCCCCACTCTATACAATGCCTACACAAAGCTCCTCTGCTCTGCCTTGGACAATACGGGTGTAATCTAGACCAATTTTGCAAATGACACCCAGATCCTCATAGCCATCTCGGGCAACTACGACCAAGTCACCTTGACCATTAATAAAATATATGCCATCATCCAAAACTGGATGGCACTGAAAAGTCTGTCTTAACGATGAGAAGACTGAAGTTCTCATCGTGGGATCACCATCTGAAATAGCTGCCTTGCACCCAGACTATTCCTCTATAAATATAGACAGTACCCAATCCCAGTAGTGAAGCAAGTGAAAACTTTAGGCGTATGCCTAGACACTAATCTCACCATGACCAAACATATTAACACGCTATCCTCATCCACGGCCTATACGTCCAAGCTTATCGCTCCAAGTTGACAATTTCTGACCCTCACCAATTGCCTCACTTTGGCCAGAGCTTTGGTACTATCCAAATTGGATTACTGTAATGTGCTATTGCTAGGAACTTCCAGCTCCAATATCCCTAAATTGCAGCTCATGCAAAACAAAGTATTAAGGGCAGCATTAGGAGCATTAGGGATAAAAGAGTTTGATCACATCTCTAAAACCAGGAAGGATGCCCACTGGCTACCTATCAAAGCTAGAATTATCTTTAAAACACTCTGCATCACTCACAAATGCCTTGCCAAAAAGCCCCAATCTACCTCAACAATGCCCTACAGAAAAAATAATCCACAAGAACTCTGAGATTTAATGACAATCTTACTCTTAGTTTCTCCTCGTTATAAAACTACCAAAGCGTGGGGCAGTAGCTTCATTGTGCTATCCCCTAAACATTGGAACACCCTCCCCTTCAACATAAAAAAAAGACTTCCCTCCCTAGCGTTAAGAAGAGGCTAAAAACCTGGTTATTTAACCAATATTAGCACATTGATCTGCTAATCTATGTTGGCCCGACCACCGACTGAATCTGTAAAAAAAAAAAAAAATGGCCATGAATGTATTTTATGATCTTTCTTGTTTTCTATTTCTGTAAACTGTATCACGTATGCATAATGTATGATCAATGCCAAAACTGTCTGTAACCACGCCGTGATACCCCAGGTTCTGGGCGTGTAACAAATAAATAAAATAAATGGTCTTTGAATAAGAGAAAGGCAAAGGATGATCATCTTGATTACATGTAATCTTAACTCACCAGGACTGGTATTTCAGATATTTGCTTTGGACAGGGTTGGGTGACATTTCAAGTTAAATACAGTCCCTCAAAGCTCTACCGAACAAGATACCTAAGATGTGGTCCGAAATTAACATTTTGAAGGGATAATGGTTTTATTTGATGTTACATTAATTGCAGATTTTTCTTTTGTTTTTAGTCTGACCTCACCATGGACAAAATATGTGCTTTAGAAAACATCAAAAACACAGACCTAGAGAAGAAGGAAGGAAGGATAGATGATTTATTACGGGTAAGGATTCAGTGTGTTGGTATAAAGATCTTGAATGAGAGCACCAAGCTTTGGTTGATGTATGCATTTTCATTATTAATTTAGATTTCCTATATTATGCCGGACACATTGTACTCCTTTTTCTGCAACTATTTCACATTAACAATGGACATGTGAATCTTTGCTTAAACGAAGTTAATGCTTGACCAGGGAATTCCCTTTATTGCATGCATGTGCTACCCACAATGCTCCTTTCAGGCGACATCATTCACAACGGTTCTTTGGTACACCATCAATTCAGTCATGGAGGTGAGGGCAGCGAGGAGAGAACAATAATTGAGGCATTTGTTTCAGTGTTTGAGAGAAACTAATTGGTGAAGGAAAGTGGTCATGTTGTATAATATTGAAACCTACAATATTGTACAAGTGTGAATATTTGCAAATCTTGAGTTTCAATGTGTGCTGTGGTCATAATGGGAAGGAATCCTTTGTTTTTTGCCCCATGTGCAGCCATACATTCCTGTTGGTAGGTAAACTTAAGGGACCAGATTCTCAAAAAACCTTGTTTGGCACAAGTGAGGAGATGCACTAGTGCATCTCCTCACTTGCGCCAAAAAAGTTGCAGCCCAATCCTCAAAGGCTATCTGAACAGGCGCTTTTTAGATGCGCTTATTCAGATGCCCTTTACCCCTCTTTGTGCATATCACCAAATAAGGAGTTTCTGCACATTTAAAAGCACATCCCAAATCCACAAACTGGATGTGCTATTCTTTTCCACTTTGTGTTTATTAAGTTTTACAAAAAGCAACAAACACAACAGTAAACATCTGATAAAGAATCAAAACGAAAAAACCTTACCCACAAACCCAAAAGAGAAAAAACAGAGGAACATTATATATCCTCACCCTCCCTGCCCATCCACCCGCCACCCTGGAGGCCCCCCTCCCACCCAAACAAGGAGCTACACAGGAAGAACAAACAAAGTGTGCACTGGAGTTCGAGCCAAAGTCTTAACCAACGGGCAACGCCCTTATGACCCCTCTCCGACGGTAAGGTCCCTAATAAATTTAAAAAAAGCCCCCGATACAACCACACCCATCTTTAAGTCTCATCCCGAGTCCAATTAAATGAAAGCTTCAAGGCTTCGCAATCCTCACTTAACAACACAATAGTCCACTCCTGCAGGAAAGAAGGCATGTTATCATTAGCAATAGCTGCAAGTTTCTCATAGGTAAAAATTGCCAAGAGTTTATTCAACCATTCTGCTTTCGTTGACCTGGGGACTTTTCCATTTCTGGTCTAGGGCCATTCTCCCAGCCCGCAACATAGCTCTCTTCACCTTAGAGAAGAGCGGCGTCTCGGAGTCAGGCCTAGGAGTACTCAGTAGGATCTCCAAAGGGTGAAGGGAGGGGGATGAGCCCAGGATGTCCCTGATCCAGCTGAGGACCTCCGCCCAATAACCTTTAATGACCGGACACTCCCACCACATATGAAACCACTTTCCTCTGCCCGTACACGCCCTAGGACACATGGGAGACACATTAGGAAACATTCTAGACATGGTGACAGGGGGCCGATGCCAGGAAGGGGGCCGATGCCAGGAATGCAAGAGCTTAAAATTGTGCTCCATGGCTGCGGTGTAGAGCTTCCCCTGAAAAGTTACCCTAAATACTGAATCCCAAACTCGATCATCTAAGGACTCACCCACCCTCTCCTCCCATACACCCTTAAAACCCTGCCTGACACCAAAACATTGTAGATCTTAGAAAGAGAGCCCTTCCTGGACTTGGCCTCCACAAACATTTTCTCATAGGGAGTCAAAGGACGAGAGAGGGGAACCACCAAGTCCGCTTCAGTAAGGATGCCCTTGAGCCGCAAATAATCAAAGGTAGAGATTGGCTTTGCCGGGTGATCTTCCGATAGCTGGGCAAAGTCAATAAAACAACCCTGGTTAAACAACTGCGCAGCCCTTTCCAGCCCCTGATCCGACCACAACTGTGTTCCACGAAAGTGGAGCAGGGGGCCCCACGACGACGACAGGGGGGAAGGCCAAGAAGAGAGAAGCTTATTGTCCCTGTTCGGCTTCCATAGTGCCCAAAGAACCGAATGGATTGGGTGGGATTTAGCCACCGCAGGCATAGAGCGCTGGAGAGCCCAGAGCAAGTCTCTGACATTATATGGATGGACCTGCACATCTTCGACATATGTCCAGTATGTCCTCAAGTCATCCCTAAGATGTTCAAGCATCGCCCGCAACTGAGCTGCTTTATAGTACAACTTAATATCTGGAAGGCCAAATCCCCAGAGCGCCTTTGGGAGCATCAAGATACCAAATGTTTACAGTAACCATCCGCCCAAACCAGGACAGTGTGAGAGGAGCCCATCTGACCAGGTCACTAAATATCCTGGCTTGCAGGAGGGGAGGAGGGGGAGTTCAACTAATAGATCCTACCCAGATCCCTAGGTATGTTAGTGCCCGAATACCTAGTAAAAGAGTACTCCACTCTCATCCCCAACACCTCTGCCTTACCACAAGTCGCTTGGTCTAGCCTACCCATGGACATAAAGCAGGATTTGGATAGATTCATTTTGAGCCCAGAGAATGCCCTAAAGCATCGAATAATATCCAACAACCGCGGGAGAGAGTTATGGATCTCAGACACGTACACCAAGATATCGTCCGCAAAGAGAGATCATTTAAATTCAAAGTCCCCACACTTCACCCCCACAACTCCTTTGTCAATTCTGACCGCAATGGCGAATGGCTCCAATGCCAAGGCATATAAGAGGGGGGAAAGAGGGCAACCCTGGCGAGTTCCCCTCGAAAGCGGAAATCCAGATGAAGTAGAGCTTTTAGCGAGGACCCGCACAGATGGACCATTATATAGGGCAGAGACCTACCCACAGAATCTATCACCAAAGCCCATCCTACGAAGCACCTTCCCCATAAATGGCCACTCCACGCGATCGAAGGCCTTTTCAGAGTCGAGCGTGAGGAGATAAGCCTCCGACTCCGCTTGGACACCTCGTACATCAAACCCAGCGTTTTCCTGATGTTGTCCGTGCCCTGACGTCCGGGGATAAATCCCACTTGGTCCCCATGGACCAATGAGGGAAGGAATTTGGACACCCTATTTGCTAAAAGTTTGGCCAACATTTTGACATCTACATTAAGGAGTGAAATAGGTCTGTAGGATTGACAAAGTGAGGGATCCTTTCCCTCCTTCGGAATAACCACTATCAGGGCCGACATCATTGAAGGGGGAGAGACCCATACTCAAGGGCGTCGTTATACACTCTAGCTAAAAAAGGGGCCAAAGTAGAATGAAATGTTTTAAAGAACTGGACAGAGAATCCATCATACCCTGGAGCCGTACCACTCTTCAGAGAAGAGATAGCATCCGCAACTTCCTGGGGCGATATGAGAAGGTCCAGGGAGGCAGAGCTCTACTGAGCGAGACATGGGAAAGGGAGAGGGTCAAGAAACCGATCTATATCAACTCTGTCTCCACTATAGTCCGACGTGTAAAGTTGTTCATAGTACATCTTGAACTGCTCCGCAATTTGAGTATCACCCAACAGCCTCTCACCCGCCGGAGAAATAACACAGTTAACACGCCTGCTCTGACGAAGTTCTCGCAGCCGCCAGGCAAGAATCTTGTCCGCCTTCTCCCCCCTCTCCATATAGCGCTGCTTCAGAAACGCCAGCTTTCTCTCCGTCTGACCCACCATGAGTGCGGATAACTTCGCTCTAAGACGACGTAGTCTCACGCGGTCGTCAGGGCTCATCTGTGACTTCACCTTACCCCCCGGCTGAATGGTTTGAATGTGCTCCCTTAGTTTGCGCTCCTCTCTAGATCTTTCTTTCTTTCTCCTAGCTCCCATCTCCATTAGAATACCCCTGACTGTGGCCTTAAATGCGTCCCATATACTTCTAATTCCCACTTCCCCCGTATCATTAAAAAAAAAAGAATTCTTGGATAGAGGCTAGAAGGGATTGCCTAAGATCCTTATCCTGTAGTAGGGAATCGTTACTTATCCACCGAAGATGGCGCTGTTCCACCGCGGGGAGACTGAGCTTAACCCGAACCAGGTCGTGGTAAGACCAGGGGATAGTTTCAACGCAAAAATCTGTAATAAATTCCCGGGTCGCGGAGTCCACAAACACATAATCTATCCAGGAGGAGGACTGGTGGACTGTGGAGAAATAAGTGAAAAAGGGTTCACAACCTTCATCAGACAGATGGGAATCCATCAGGCCCAGATCCTCATTTACCTGGCGGAAAGAGTCTGCTAGCCTCGTCTGTGGTCCAAGGTCAGAACTAGATTTAGAAAGCTTCCTGTCTCTATCGGGATGCAAGACCATGTTAAAGTCACCCCCGACTATCAATGCCCCCTCTGCAAATTCCCTGATTTTCTCCCCTATACCCTGCCAGAAAACATCTTGCCCTACATTCGGGGCGTGTACTCCCACAAAAGTTAGAAGACGACCCTTCACCTCTCCCTTAACCATAATATAACGGCCTTCCGGGTCCACCCTCTGGTCTCTGGGAGAGAAATGGGCATTGGGGGAAACCAGAAGCACAACCCCTCTCCTCTTCGCCCCATATGAAGACAGAAACAACTGCAGAATAGCTTTGGACTTAAAAGCGGGCTCCCTCCCCTTAATCCAATGGGACTCTTTCACAAAGAGAAAGTGAAGCTTCAGCCTCACAAACTCCCTCAACACCAGGGACCTCTTGGTTGGAGAGTTCAGACCACGCCCATTAAGGGACCCCACCGACATTGGCTAAACCAGGTCATCCATTACGGAAGCCAGAGTGTCTATTCAAGGCCTAATGGCGGCCCCCTTGCAGACCCAGCCCCAAATCCCCAGAGGACACACATAAGCCACTCACCAGTTGAAAGAGTCCTGTGAACAAAGTAGCTTCAACCTCCCCCCTCCCCCAAGACCCAACTCGTTAACCCCCACCCACCCCCCAACATGTGAGCGTTTGAAAGGACTGCATTGACAGATTGCCGAGCCCCCAGACCACCACAGATCGCCTCCACCTGGGCGATAGAACCCTTAAAACACCACAAAAGCTGGGCCCCTCCAGCCCTTAGCAAAAGAGAAAGAAAAAAAAAAACAAGAATTCATTCAACCATTCAAACAGGGATGCATTCCAAAAAACCCAAGTATAGAGATCCAGCCCGGCCAGCCAGCCATAAGGTCCCATCAGTTACACTACAACCTCATCGAAAAGAAAAAAAACACTCAGATTCTCCCTCCTGTCTTCGGCTGCCCCGGAGAGGGCAGAGCAATTCAGGATCCTCCACATCAGGGGGGCTTCGCCAACTGCTCCGGGGAGGGCGGTGCAACTTTTCTATACTTCCTGTGCCCCCGAACTCGGCGCCGGCCCATTGCGCCCGAAGGACCCTTATGACTCCCCTTCTTTCCGCCTTCCAAACTGGGACTCAAGGACACAGCCCCCAGTAAGTCACTAGACACTTTTTGAATCTCAGATTCCGTAGTTAGGGAGTACTTAAAGCCATCCAACTCAAACCTAAGTGAGAACGGATGTCCCCACCTATAACGCACTCCCCTCGCCTGCAGCCACTTTGTCAGGGGGGCCACACAGTCTCCGGCGGGCGAGGGTGAACGCCGACAGGTCCTGGTAGATCGTTATCTTAGCGCCCTCCTAATCAATAGGGCCCTTTCTACGCGCCAGTTCCAAGATCTTTGACTTCTCTACGTAATAGTGGAACTTGACAAGAACGGATCTCGGCCTACCCACACGACCTCCCGCTCTGTGGGCTCTATCAATTGTGGGCTCGCTGGTGTTCTCTCCGTCAAAGAGCCTGCTTATAATTGACTTGACTCTCATTGCAATATCCATCTGGGTCTCCCCCTCCCGCTCCGGGATACCCAGAAACCTGAGGTTGGAGCGCTGTTCCCTATTTTCCAGGTCATCAAGCTTGAGCGCGACCTTCTCCTCTCACCTCTCCAACTCCGCCAGGCGCATGTCAAATTGAGTTTCGAAGAGATCCGCCGAGGTCTGATTGGCCTCAAGGGCTTGGACCCGGTCCTCGATATCATCCACCTTTTTATCTAGGGAGTCGAGCCGCCTACCAATGTCTGCCCTGAAGCCGCGGATCTCCTCCAATAGAGCAGCCATGTTCTGGCTCATGGATTGAACCTCCGCTGGCTCCGACAAACCCACGGACTGCATATTGGCCCCCTCCCACGACTGTTCAGGGCCACGTCGAAACTTCTGTAGGGACTGTGGCCAGTCCATCCAGGCACCAGAGCAGCGTGGTCCACCTTAGAAGCACCAGCAGAGGCACCAGGAAGTCCCCCCAGAGACACCCTCCGCAATTCTGCTGCACCCCTCCACCCGAGACCAAAAACCCTGCTGCAGATTGAACGTTGCTCTGCACACCGCACACAAGGATAGTATCTGGCGGGCCACATCCGCAGACATGTGGCCCTCCTCTGGATGGCCTCGGCGCGGAAGACGGCAGCCAGCACCACCGCCCGAACTCTGGACACCTGCCACTGGCAAGCAGGAGCTCCCAGCCCAGATCACCCTGGTGCCTGGGGGGTAGGTTTCAGATGTGGGATGATAGCAGGACCACCTGTCTCCCCCAAGGGCTCCTTCTGAGAGCCAATTGCAACTGCACGCAGCAAGGCCGTTAGGCCAACCAGTCCCAGACCTCAAACACTCTCCCAAATTGCAGGGGACTCCAGACCATGCCCAAGCACACAGTCTACTCTGCAGGCAGTTATCAGGGAAGGAGCGTCTGATACAGCTAACATAGGCAGGTTACTGGCCTTGAGTGAAGTCTCGTGGAGCCACCACGGCCGAACGACAGTCCAACAAAAATGGGGTAGCCGACCCCTCAGGATCAGGAGGGGGGTCTCCGCTGCAGGTCGCGTGTACCTGGTGTGACGCCGAGACCACCTCGCGGAATCAGCCGACCGGTCCCTCAAGGCTCACAATGGGACCCATCATCTGCAGACAAACGAGCAAAACCAGCAGGTCCTCCAGCGGGGCTGCTCCGATCGTCCTCCTTCAGGCCCCCGCAAGGACCGCAGCCGTCCCGCCAAAGCTCTTCACGGCGGGGGCTGGGCCCGCGGCAGAGGCTCCTGTCCCTCCCCCTCCGACAGGCAGCCGGCGCTCACGCGGTTCCCGCAGCCGGGCGCATCAGTCCTCTGCCACCGCTCGCCTCTGAATGTCGACTGATATCCTTTGCAGGCGCATAGGGGCACCGGAGTCACAGTCCCCAGAAGCACACCAACACAGGCATTCACTGGGGTGGTCCACTCTCGACTCCCATGGGGCTGGGGGGGCCCGAATTACGAAAATCCACACCCAGGGGAGGAGATCAGCCTAGACCCGTCACACCATCTCGGCGCCCCCTGGCGGCTCCCCGGATATGCTTTTTAATATACAGAAATGATGGTCCCTCCCCACCCCGCTGACCCTGAGAACAGGGTTTGGGGGGCACAAATCATGGCAGTGTCATATTGTACCCTGTCATGATTCCTTTTTGAATTGTGACAGCCGCAGGTTAAATCACGGCTGGCACACTAGCATTTCCATCCCCCAAAAGGAAAGGATTTTTCCCACCCTCGATAATTTCAGAGACATACCCTTTAAGGGCACGTCAATGTGAAATGTGCTCTGTGCAACCACATGGTTGCTGGAAATCTGCTCCAGTCACTAATGTATGCAAGGGGGCTGGACAATGCATCTTGGTGCCACTGTCCAGCCCTCTGGAAATATGCAAGTCACCTTTGAGAAGATGGTGACCTGCGCATTTCAGCAGTGAGTGGAAATGAAAAAAATGCAGATCTCAAATCAGATATTGCAAAGTCTGCAATATGTGTCTCCCTGGAGAACACAAAAAAGTTACTGTTCATATGTCCCGTCCCCTTTCCTCCATTCTTGTGGGCGTCCCCCAACATGGGGACGGTACCAGAACCTTTTGCAGCAAAACATTTAGCTTACCTTTTAAGTTTAGTAAAGCGCTAAGGGGCGCGGCCCCGGGCATGGGTACCCCCAAACCTTGAGGCCCCATCCTCTGGCACCTCACCTCTGTCCCTTTTTCCACACGGACAGTGTCGTACCTGGCAGCTAGGCACGGAGACTTGTTAACTTTCCTCTTGCTCCCCTCTATTTTGTTTTTCAATCTTATTCACCTCCCTTCGGTGCCTCACCTCCTCCGGCGCATGTCGGCTACAGGAGGATTCATGAGATGTGCCTCAAGTGACTGGTCATTCCCGGCCTCTGACCCCCATGTACTCTGTCTTGAGTGCCTGGGCCCGACAACCGCTGGGACGCGTATGTGACTTTCAGCGCTCTCGGTCATTGGGCATTAAATAATTGGTTGTAGCGCTGGAGGGAGATCTTCCACATTTCTCCTCCAGCGCAGTTTTAAAGACTTTTGTCTCCAGGGCCTCTTGTCAAGATAAGGTAGGCCCTTTGTTTAGTATGGCTCCTCAGCGCTGCAACTCCTTCCTAGGGGTCCCCACGTTCAAGGATTCCTTGGATTCAGGTTCTGGAAGGCCCAAGACCTCCAAGTTTAACCCTGACGTGCAGAATTGCATTGTCGCCCTGCCATTTCAGGGGGGCTTGTTTCATACAACAACTGATGAGGACCTTGATTAAAAGAAAAACAGCTCCCAGACAGCGAAGTCCCTGTCAATTCTAACCAAGTCTGCGCCCAAGACATATAGCCAGAGTCACCCAAGCTCGGACAGAGGACATACATTTGGTGGCTTCATGGGCTTTCAGGAGCGCAGGTCGAGGCAGCCGGATGCGTCGGCCAGCCAGCACTGACACGAACAGCACAAGTCATCAAATAATGGGTTCTTCCAGTCCCCCTCGCAGTCCACTAGCCTCAGAAGGAAAGAAACAGTGACTGTGCCATCCAGATCCACAGTTCTTCGGTGGGGGGGCAAGCTTGCCCTTCACTTTCATTCCTGACGGGCAGGTTCGCGGCCTCGTGTATTCTCAGTGGTTTCTTCGGGTTTCACCTGCCGATACCTCAATGTCCTCTTCGCCTCCACGCCCCCTCACTCTCACAGATCGGGCCAGCAACTCTTCTGGTAGAGATCCGCTCACTCATGGCGATTTAGCGGTGGAGGAAGTTCCAGCCTCACAACGAGGCATGGACTTCTATTCCCGTATTAGCCATAAAGAAAAAGAACCAGGCTGGACTGAGGCTAGTACTCGACCTTTCATCCTTGAACCGTTCCCATCCCCTTCAAAAGTTCAAGATGGTTATTCCAGCGCTCATCGCAGAGACTCTGTGCGGGGGAGATTGGATGTGCTCCCTGGATCTGAAAGATGCATAGTTGTACGTCCTGATTTGGGAGCCCCATCGTTCCTTCCTCCGGTTCAGGATGATGGGCTTTAATATCCAATACAAGGTTCTCCCTTATTGCCTCTTTTCAGCTCTGAGGGTCTTTACAAGTTTAATGAATGTGGTTGCAGCCCTACTGCAGGCAGAGAGCCCACCACATTTATCCATACCTCTATGACGGGCTCATCCGAGCTGAGGCGCCTCAGTGAGTCCAGCGCACAGCTTCCACACTTATGAACATGCTATACGAGCTGGGGTTCTCCATCAACCTCAAAAAGTCTGTTACTTCCCACGCAGTCCTTAACATTCCTGGGGCTAATTTGGGATACGACGGTAGAGAAGATCTTCCTCCCAGAGGACAAGATCAAGGCAAACAAGAAGGTCACGGGGCCATTTCTCAGCAGACCAGAAACCTTGGCGTGGTGCTACCAGCACCTGCTCGGCATAATGGCGGCTTGCCTCCTGGCGGTGCCACATCTGAGGCTCAAAATGAGGAGGCTGCAGCTACATTTCTCAGCCTCCTGGAATCAGGAGATGGGCTCTGTCAGCTCCAGTCAGCATACCACCACACCTTCACCACGACCTCTCGTGGTGGAGGACAGATGCCAACCTGTTCGTGGGTAGGCGGTTCAGGCAGCCACCCCCGGAGCTCACCATTACTACAGACTCGTCCCTAGAGAGATGGGGCACAATACTGGACATCCACAGTGTCCATTGAGTGTGGCCACGGCAGGAACAACTGGAACACGTCAACTGGCTCGAGACGATGGGCAACTGGCTGGCTCTCAAAGCGTTCCTCCCCATTGTCAACAACAAGTCAGTTTGCATTCAGACAGCGCTACATGCATGTATTACATCAACAAGCAAGGAGGTACCAGGTCTCCTGCCCTCTGCAGGCTGTTGATCGACATATGGGCGTGGGCACTGGCGAACAACACTTACCTATCAGCAGTCCACCTCCCGGGGGAATCCAACTTGGAGGCGGACAGGCTCAGCAGGTTGGGGATCACAACTACGAGTGGCAGTTGAACACGAATGTTCTGGGAGAGATTTTCATCAGGTGGGGATACCTGCAGGTGTACCTGTTCACCATCAGGAGCAACAGGAGATGCCATCAGTTTGCGTCTTGGATGGGTCAAGGCATGGGCTCTATCGGGGACGCGTTGAAGATTCAATGGAACGACAAGAGCGCATATACTTTTCCCCCCACTCCGTTGATTCACACCGTTATCTTCAAGGTAAAGAAATCACAGAGGCTTGAACTCATCTTGATAGCGCTGTGGTGGCCAGCTAGACCTTGGTTCTCAGAACTCCTCCGGCTGTTGGATCAGCCCCCTTCTGGTGCGTCCAGCCCCACTACTATCCCAGCAGGGAAGGCAGTGTTTCACCCCGCTTGCAGAATTGAGCCCTGGCAGCGTGGTTCCTGAACAAGTCACCCTGAAACTTGCTCACTGGATGATATGTTGTCTTTCTCTGCGCATGTGGCTCACTCCGGAGTGCAGGTAGACATCTGTTGTACGTAGCTGGCGGCCATAGGGGCCTACAAAAACTCGGGCGATAAAATGTTTTCCTCCTCCAATCCGGTGGTTAAAAGGCACTTGGCGGGATTGACCAGAATGTATCCCCAGTCATGCGCCCTCATCCGCTCTTGGACCTTAAAGTGGTGCTGCACGCCCCGGCCCACAAGCCTTTTGAGCCCATGGCGTCAGCAGATATCAGGCTGGGTACTATTGCTTTTCTGGTTGGCCTTACATCGGCATGCAGGATCCAGTGAGATTCAGGCAATGGTGGCTTCAGAGCTGTATACCACATTGCACCGGGACAAGGTGGTGCTTAGGACACACCCTTCATTTCTCCCGAAGGTCATGTCATCTTTTACCTTAACAAGGAGATGGTACTTCCAACATTCTTTGCGGATCCAAAGGATGAGGCTCAAACTATTACACGGTCTGGATGTCAGGCGTGCTCTAAGATTTTACCTGGACAGGGCAACGAGCTTCTGTTAATCGGATGTTTTGTTCATCACTTTTGGCGGGTCAAAAACCAGACTCTCGAGTCTCCAAGGCTTCAATAGCAAGGTGGATGGTGATGGCCATCAAGGAGGTGTATGAAAGTCAACACAGGTCTTTGCCAGCAAACATGCACACCCACACCATTCGAGCCAAGGCCACGGCTGTGTACTTCCAGAGACACATTCCATGGCACACGATCAGCAAGGCGGCTACTTGGGCTTCCCCATCAGCCTTTTGCAAACACTACCGCTTGGATGCCAGCGCCAGATCTGAAGCAGCATTTATCCAGGCTGTTCTGAAGAACTTGTTTTGTTAGAGGGCATCTCTCCTCCCCAGGGCTGCATTGAGTTGTAATCGCCCATAGAGTATGCAGTAAAGGGGACGGGACGTAGGCGTAATGGTTACTCATCGTAGTGACTAACATACTCCTAGTCCATAGTGCCCTTTCCTCCATACGTCCCACCATCCTCCCCCTTAATAAACCTTTCTCATTAAGCAATTATATTGTTGACGCATCAAAGGGAAATGAGGAGTGGCGCCGGATGGCGGAGTCTGGGGAGCGCATGCTCCCGGGGGACGCCCCCGTGCGCATCTAAATATAAAGGGGAAGACACGTTTTTCTGGTTAAAGAAAAAAGGTTGTTTCCTGTCCCTAGCGAGGGACGCCCATACAGTATGGAGGAAATGGGACTATGGACTAGGAATATGTTACGGTGAGGACTCAACACTCAGAAGCACGAAGGATAAATGGTGGCGGCCTATGCCATGGAGGATGAATGTGCTGAAGCCTCGAAATCTGTACATATAAAGCAGGCCAAGGAATTGGAAGCTGAAATGGCATCAGAACATGAAGCAGAGTCTGGATAGATTGCTTAATTTCAAGCTCTTATTAACAGTGACTGAGCATCTGAGATCTGCGACGAATCGAAGGAATGTGTCCCTTCTCCCAAGGGGGAGGGGGAAATCCCTTTCCTGTGAGGCTAGGCAGGTGAGCCCGCTCCGCAAAACACCCTCCATAGGCGTAGAAGCAAGTGGGAGCTCACAGAGAGAGACTCCTCCTTGAGGGACAAGGACTCCCGTTCCAATGAGGAACTCCCTAAAGCTGTACACATTATTGCCTACCTGTGAAGCTCCCAAATATCAGAAAACCTTTCTCATCAAGACTGGGATAAAGAAACTCAGCAGAGATGCTATCATCTTACTGAAAACAAATATGCCCCTTTAAATGAGAATAACCAATCTACTGGGATGAGTATGTTGATTAATGTAACCTTGATGAGGCAGAGAGCGAGAGGAGAGGGAGAGGAATTCAGACGTCGGTCTGGGAGGTCCCAGAGCTGCCCAACACGTGCAGATATCAGGAAGGATGAAGCCTGCAGGTTCCAACCCGCTCAAGAGTAGAGAGCAGAACGCCAGCACTGCGGCAGGGCCAGAGCCCTAGAATAGATGGACCACAAAGGATGATCTGATACCGTGAGAGTGACGTTGCAGGGTGTCGGGTCCAACAGCTGAGCACTGAGAATAGACAAGAGAACAGGAAGAGAGGAGGAACTGTGAGAAAGCTAGCGCTGACGAAGGAAAGGAGCTGGCGGCCAAAGCAAAGCGAGAAGGATTCAGAGGGACCCGACTCCGTAAAAGACTAAGGTAACCAGGAAGACCAGAGTCTTGTGTGTCCTCAAAGAGCGAATCATTATACCGAACAGTCAACTCGTCTGTGTTGATCATGAATCGAAGTTATTAATGAAACAAGTAAATTTAAAATGTGATAATTACAAAGAACCGATTAGTGAAAATCTAAAGAAAGAAAGAAAGAGAAGAACCAGTGATCCCAATACCCTGGGAAAAGGGAATCCTTGAACCTGATTAACTTAAAATGTGATCACACGAAGGAGCAACTTACTGAGAAGCTGAACAAAGAGAGAGAAGAACCAGTGGTAATAGTACCCTGGGAAAAGGCAAACATAGTACAGCAGAGACAAGTTTAAGAAGACCACAATGAACTGAGCTATAATAAAAAAAAGGGGACAGACGCCCCAAACAATGAACCTATCCAGGGATATGCCGAGAACCATAACCAGGAGTGAAACACTTAAGAGATCCCTGTAGACCTTTTGAAGAGTTGTAGAGACTGATCAGACAAGTCACAAGGGGCTGTTTAAGGATCAAATATTAATCTACAAACCGATACTAGAAGTATCCTAAATAGAAGGGATCCATTCTCCGAGTCTCATTTAGTTTATATAGTGGGAGGGTCAGTGAGGGTAGTTTTGGACTTGCACGACAGATTTACGAGCACCTTAGTTAGTAAGATAGGTAGGGACCACCCATAGTTATAGGGAAAGTTAGGCCTTATAATTCTCGAGCATGGGGTCTGGCATGGATTCACATGCTCATGAAATTTCCCCGTCAGGCTGGGAATCCTCGGTAAAGAAAAAAATCTGTTTCAGTTTCACTTCTGAACTGTCTTTTTCCTAACAACCAAGCGCTGGTCTCTGGGTCATACTGACCCCAGCCAATGACTTCCCTCTACCTAAGCCCTTCCTCTAGCAACCATCTTCAGATTTCTACTGCACGTTCAAGTGTTGGGAGTCCTCGTCCTATAGCTCTCAAGCTTTTACCTCGTATTGCATTTTTTCAAAGAGTTTTCTCTATTTTTTCAGTTAATTGAGCCTCAAGCTCCACCGATTCATCATCCGATTAACGGGGACCCGTTTTCGGAAGCTTCTACGCCCCTCAAGGGGGATTTTTCATCGAACTTCACTTCTTGAAGGATTCCAGAAGATTCTTGAGGCCTACCCCGAGTGGACATGGCAGAAGATAAGGGGAGACTCGACACCTCTGTTCAGGATCTGCCCAGGATGTGGACTACGGAACATTTTCCTGGAGGATGGGCACTCCTGGTGCCTTTACTGCCTACACTAAGACAAATCGCACGTGTAGGAGGCCTGTGCGTTCTGCAAGGACATGTCCTTCCGCACCTTGAAGGACCGTCGCAAGCGGCTCGCCGAGTGGCTGGAGACGAAGAACCCGGCAGCAGGTGAGCCCCGGCAACATACTTCTCCCAAGAGGAAATCTGAGCAGTCTTTTAAGACCTTTGAGGGTGCTCCGGCGACAGGGGCCCAACAGAAGGCAAAGCACTGCAAGTCCGCAGGCACTGGGAACGCCGTTGGTACAGGCTCTGCGGCAGCCAGGCTGGGCACAGCATAGCCGACGCCGTCAACCACGAGCCAACGGCTAAGCGAAGAAAAGGAAGTCGGAGCACCCGGGTAAGCTTCTGGAGAAGGCCCGATCAACTCTGACGGAGAAAGCCAAGGGGGAGCGAGGCGCTGACCCTCCCCCCATGGTGAAGGTCGTGAAGGCCCAGGATCACCAGGCGAAAGCGTTTATTGAGGGATTGATGGCGTCCCTAGGGAAGGCCGCGGATGCAGGTTCCCAGGAGACCTCCACCAAGGCGAGAGTTTCCCTGCCCGCCCGGAGGGAATAGTCTTTTCTGCCCATTGAGCAGACTCCCAAGAAGACAATGCCGATCATCTCCCCGAGACCGTCGCCCCTGGCCGAGAAGTAGGGGGGGGGGGCAGTGGCCCAGCTGGTCTCGGAGATCTCTTCCAAGGAGGAACTTTTGAGCCTGACAACAGTGCCTGAGAAAAAGGGCGTCAAAGTCAGGGCCTACGAGAAGGACACTTCCAACACTGCCGTCGCAACCACCTCCACCACCAACGGACAGGTCGGAGGACATCCTACTAGCTCTGCACACCATGTGCACTGAGATATGGACAAGGTTGCCCATGCCTCCTACCGGTAATCCGGGCCTGGGCCTTTAGAGGATCCACCATCTAAGAAGAGACCAGTCCATCCTCCTCCACAGTACCATTCCTCCCCTCCATCCCCTCTGCTGAGGGACGAGACAGAGTCGGATCCGGCAACGACGGGGACAGACGATCGGCTCCGTCAACGCTATTAAATCTTGGGCCTCGGAGCTGTTTCAGCTCAACCCTGAGGAAAAGAGGAAGGAGGGATTCCTTTTATGAACTACGAGAGGCCAAGAGGAAGACTGTGCTCTCGATCTCGCTGTTGGACGACATTTGGTACGAATGGCTGTCCCTCCTGAAGAACTCGTCCTCGGCCCCGGCGAAGAGACCGGTATGAGAAGAAATACTGGGTTCCAGATTTTGCACCGAAGTGTCTCAGAGCGCAGCCGTCCCCGGACTCGGTGGTCTCGGCGGTGGCCAGGAAGAAATCTGCAGGGTCGGAGGCATCAACTTCCACTTCCCCACTGGACGGCGAGGAAAAGAAGCTAGACGCCATGGGACGACGGGTCATCTCGTCGGCGGCGATGACCATTAAGGCGGCCAATGCTCTCGCCATTGTGGCCCGGTACGACAAGGAGCTGTGGTTTAAAATCGCCCCTCTCCTGGACTTCCTCCCAGGCGACAAGAGGGCAGAGGCCCTTGAAATCCTACAAGAAGGCGATGTGGCATCGGACCATGCCATCACAGTGGCCATGGACATCGCCGACACCGGGTTCCGCCAGATGGGCAACAGCATTTGCCTTCGTCAGCGCGGTTGGCTCAAGGCAACCAACTTCCGTCAGGACGTCCAGACGAGGGTATTGGACATGCCCTTCGGCATGGACAACTTGTTCGGCAAGACGGTGGACGAGTCGCTGCAGGCCATCAAGGCAGACACCGAGATTGCCCGTGCGTTGGGCACACTCAAGCAGTGACAGCCGTCCTTTCGGGCTTCCGGAGGCAAGTCACAGGGTGCCTCCAAAGAATTCGGCGGCAGCTTTTCTTCATACCGTCAAGCGGCCCGTTTTTCATCCCAGGAAGCCTACAGGGGCCGCGGCAAGGTCGGAGGAAATCGTCATCGCCAAGGGGCCCAATGTGGTACAGCCTCGGCGAAACAGGATTGAACCGGCCATGACGTCGCGCCCCCAAACGAGCACCCCGGAGGGAGGCTGGCTGGCGAATTTCGTCGGCATGTGAAAGTCCATCTCCACCGACCGTTGGGTGCTAGATGCCTTGGCCCACGGACACACCTTGGAGTTCCAAAGGAAGTGTCCCTGTTTTCCACCTGTGGCCAGGAAAGAAAATCACGTTCCGCAACTGCTTCTAGAGGTACGAGCGATGCTGCAAAAAAGGGCACGATAGAACTCATCCCGAAAAGTCTCCAGGGCTCCGGAGTATACTCGCGGTACTTCCTCGTCCGAAAGAAGACCGGCGGTTGGCGACCCATTCTAGATCTCCACCGCCTCAACAAATACATCAAGTCCCAGAAGTTCCAGATGGTCACCCTTCACGTGCTGGGACAGTGGAGGGAGGAGATTTCCTGTCATCACTGGACTTGGAGGATGCTTATTTCCACATCCCCATCCACAAGGGGCATTGAAAGTTTCTGTGCTTTGTGGTCCAAGGACAGCACTATCTATTCAAGGCCCTTCCCTTTGGTTTGAAGTCAGCTCCAAGGGTCTTCACCAAGTGCCTGGCACCGGTGGCGACACGGCTGTGCCTGCAGGGGTTCACGTCTACCCCTATTTGAACTGTTGGCTTATCCGAGTGAAGTCAAGGGAACTCGTCATCAAACACACAGCGTGGACCGGCCGCCTGCACATGTAACTGGGGTTCTCGATAAACTATGCAAAGTCCTGCTTGGTGCCATCACAGGACGCTCGGTTACTGGGGTCCAGGCTCAACACGGTGGCTC
Organism: Ambystoma mexicanum; assembly: GCF_040938575.1. Classification (NCBI taxonomy): domain Eukaryota; kingdom Metazoa; phylum Chordata; class Amphibia; order Caudata; family Ambystomatidae; genus Ambystoma; species Ambystoma mexicanum. Next base: position 491,677,469 of record NC_090938.1, on the reverse strand, counting down.
GTCTGTCCTCACCGTCGGAGGACAGGATAAAAACCATCCTGGGCAAGGTACAACAGCTGTTGACCATGGAAGTTGCCAGGGTGTGGTCCATCAAGTCCCTGCTCGGCATGATGTTGTCATGAATCTACCTCGTTCGGCTGTGCAGGCTGCGGATGCGGCCGCTGCAGGAGTTCCTCAACGCTCGTTGGATTCCAAGTGTCGGGAGGCTTCGAAGGACAAGATCGCCCTCAACAAGACATTACGTCGAGCGATTCGGTGGTGAGGCGTCCGCGCGCATTTAGAGGCGGGCACAGACCTTCAGACCCCAGCACATCAGAAGGCGTGATGACGGACGCTTCCCTGAAGGGATGGGGTGCGCACATTGGAGATCTCCACGCAAGAGGCCTTTGGCTACTGGAGAAGTCATTGCACATCAACGTTCTGGAACTCCAGGCCATGTTTTGGGCCATCAGATCATTCCTCCCGTCCCTCAAGGGCAAGGTGGTGCAGGTCTTCACCGACAACACCATCACCACGATGTTCTACATTCGGAAGCAGGGGGGCACCAGATCCCCGGCCCTCTCCAAGGAAGCGCAGGATTTGTGGCACTGGGCCGTCGCCCAGGGGATGTTCTTGATACCCTTTCATCTGGCAGGAGTGAAGAACATTGTCGCCGACTCACTCAGCAGAGAGCTGCGCTCTTGCCACGAGAGGGAGCTGCGGCAGGATCAAGTGGATCTACTGTTTCGACGATGGGCCAATCCCCTGATCGACCTTTTTGCGACAGCGAGGAACTCCCAAGTGCCGGAGGTTTGCCAGCAGGTTTCGCCAGCCGGGGAACTTGGGGGATGTGTTCTCCTTCCCCTGGGACGGCCTGTTCCTCTATGCGTTTCACCCATTGCTGTTGCTTTTGCGACTCATGAGTCAACTCAGACGGTCCCGGTGCAGGATGATCCTCTGTGGAAGAGGTTCACCGTCTTGGCCCGTGCACAGAAGATAAACCCTCTACGGATTACGGCCTCTCAAGTGCTGCCGTACTTGCTGTCGCTGGACAAGGCGGGGCTGGCGTACGCCTCCATCAAAATTCATCTGGCGGCTATTTCATGTTATACCAGGGCTCCGGGGCTGGTGCACCGCCTGGTCAATGAGTTCATGAAAGAACTTTTCTGCTCATTCTCACCGGTGAAGGCTCCGACCCCGGCGTGGGAGCTCATTGTGGTGCTGACTATGCTCATGGGTCCTCCGTTCGAGCCTCTGCATTCGGCACCACTGAAATTCCTATTGTGGAAGACGAGTGGGAGAGGACCAGGCCCTCTCCTGTAAGTCCCCGTACTCAAGCCCAAGGATCGGATCTCTCCAGGACTGAAATCTCTGCACTGGCTCCCAGTGCATGCGAGGATTAAGTTCAAAACCCTCTGCATTGTCCAAAAGGCCTTCTGGGGCCTCAATACCTTCAACTCTCTCTTCTTAAATAACTTCCTTCTCGAGCTCTTCGCTCATCTGCCTCAAACTCCCTCAGGGTCAGTCGCTTCTGCAAGAAATGAGTTGGTGTTAGATCTCTTTCTTTGGCAGGGGCCTCCCTCTGGAACAGCTTCCCTGAAACTTGAGGAGAATCATCTTTGGTTCCGGAAACACCTCAAAACCTTTCTTTTTGCTTCTGCTTTTTCTCCTCCACTCCCTTGCTGACTTCCTGGCTGACACTAAAACTGCACTGGTTACCTGGCCACTCTCTGATCTCGGGCCCAGGTCCCTCCCCCGCAAGTCGCACTCCTGCACCTCCTTCCTGGCCACCCCTGCACTTGGGGACTGTTTTCTGTATCCCTACAGTCCCATTACCAGCCTGCACTTGACATCTGATGTCTGCACTTACCCTTGCCACCTGCTGGCCGTACTTTTACTTATTGTTTATTTATTTTCTTATACCATGTACTGCACTGTCCTCTTCCCCCCCACCCCCGCACTTCTCCTCCCTCCATGTCCCATGCACTTGCTCGATCTTAATGACACCTGGCCTAGTAGGATCGTTGTATGTCTTCCCTCTGTTCCCCCTCCCTTGCCTCGCCGCGCCTTGAAACACTTGTGTATAGGCGCTTTATAAATGCCATGTCATATCATATCATATACTTGACATTCCACGAAATGAGGGTCGTGTTGAGGATGCACCCCTCCTTCATGCCCAAGGTGCCGTCGGACTTCCATTTCAACGAGCCCTTAGTGTTGCCTGTTTTCTTTCCGTCGCCGGCTGAGAGGACTTTGTACTCGCTGGATGTGGCTAGAGCTCTGAAATTCTACGTGGACCGCACAAAGAGTTTTCGGAAGACATCACAGCTGTTTGTGAACTTTGGCCCTGTGAACCAAGGGAAGGCCCTTTCCAATGCTTCCATTTCCAGGTGGCTCTCTGGCTGCATCACCCATTGTCATCGGTTGGCAAACCGACTGTTTCCTGGCCGTCCGAGAGCCAATTCGACCAGAGCGATCTCTGCAACTACAGCGTTCCTGTCTGGTGTGCCCCTGCTGGACACCTGCAGGGCTGCTACGTGGAGGTCGACGCACACCTTCACGAGATTCTACTGCGTCGACCGGGATACCAGGGTGGAGTCCAGAGTCAGCCAAGCAGTGCTGCGCAACCTGTGAGCTTGAAGGTGAGCCTGGTGAGGAGGTAAGAGATGCTTATCATTGAGATGTTGAAATGCTTAATGTTGAGCATTGCCACCTCCTGTGGTTGTGCATGTGTGTACTGCTATGTATTCTTTATTCATGAGTATGTGAATTCATGCCAGACCCAATGCTGGAGAAGGAACAAGTTACTACCTGTAACTGTTGTTCTCCAGCATGGGTCTGGCATGGATTCACATGTAAACCCTCTTGCCTACCCCTCTGCGGCTCTTCTCTTGGTCCTACTGCCACTTTACGTGCTACCAAATCTGAAGATGGCTGGCAGAGGAGGGGCTAAGGTAGAGAGCAGTCATTGGCTGGGGGCAGTATGACCCAGAGACCAGTGATTGGTTGTTAGGAGAAAGACCGAGGATTCCCAGCCTGAAGACGGGCAATATTCATCAGCATGTGAATCCTTGCCAGACCCATGCTGGAGAACAACAGTTACAGGTAGTAACTTGTTCCTTCTTACTTTAATAAACCATCCTGAAAAATGTCATCTTAATGCCTGTGTCCTTCTTCTGACTCGCAACAGATCCCATGCATCAAAGACCTCTGCTCCCAGCAAAAGTGCCACAAACACAGCTCCTAAAAGCTTGCGGCATGATCCCACTGAGGAACCATCAAAAACTCACAGTAGCGGAAGTCAGATGCCAAAGGAGCTATTGGTGGCTCAAGCCCTGAAAATTCTGATTAAAAATGGCTGAGACATGCCATCAAAAAGACTGACCCCAAGACACTGAGGACTATGATTGAGAAAGGCAATAGCAGTGAGCAGTATTTGTTAGGAGTTGGGCCCTTTTGATATCCTGAAGCTTGGGCCCATCATACTGGTGATGGGCAACACATCCCTCTGGAGTGAAAAGGGCACTTTATACCTGCAGAAGTCCATCTTCAGTCTGTACTGCTCTTCCCCCTGAATAGATTGCAATTGCAAGACAGGGATTGATGTTGTGGGTGTAATCAGAATTCATGTACACCTAGGCAGATGTAGTTTGAGTGCAGCAGAAACTCAAAGTTCAGGGGCAAGACCAATAGAATGGGCTTGGTACTAACCGAGAATATTGCAATAGCCCATGAGTTGCTTTACTGCATGACACTTCCGGAAAGCCTTGATTGAGTGGATATGTTATGATGTGATAGGATATTTATAAGGCGCTTAATACCCAGAGGTTTCTAAGCGCTGATCCGGGGATCAAACCTGTGTTGTTCCGTGTCGTCTTGCTTCCAAGGCGAGCACATTTCCACTGAGCTATCCTTTGCACTGTTTGAAACATATCTTGGGACTTTGGAAGACCAAAGCTAAGCGTGGACAACCAGATCTTAGACCTTGTGACCCTTTACAAGTTTGAAAAGCTAATGCACGATAGTCTCATGAAGAGGGCTATAAACACATTTGGTTAACTCAAAATGAATTGCGTGTCTGGTCAATAGTGGTCTATCTTTTTTGCATGCTATTATGGCATGCCTGTTGTCTGTATTCTGTGGACCATGCCCTCCCCAAATGAATGTCTGTTAGTTTAGTTTTTTGAGGTTATGCTGTTCATCTTTTTTGGAGCCCTATTATTCTTCTTAATCACCTCTCCACTCTTTTTAGGATCTCTGCTTTATTTTTGTGGTCAGGGGAGCTTCTGCTGACACTTCTTTTAGTAAATGGTCGTATGGTAGCTGTGACAGATCCGGGGAATTCGTCCCCAGGAAGGTGAGCCCGCTACGCCTTACACCAACTAGAGTACAGGGCAAGGGAGATCCCACAGAGGGTAGCCCCCTGTGACATAGGGGGGCTAGAAACCCTAAACAGCTATATGTATTAGCCTCCCTTATCCCCGGAATGTAATGTTTTTTTTGGCTACCTCGCAGTTGACTTGTATAATGACTTATATCCCAGAGTGGGGTGTGGTAGACCAGCCCCCAAGGCGAGATGAGAACAAACCCCAAGGCTGGGTGAGAGCGACCCGACCCCCAAGGTGCAGCAAGAATAAACCGACTCAGACCCCAAGGCGTGCTGAAATCAATCAGACCCCAAAGTGAAGGGCAAGAAACCACACCCCAAGGTGTGGTGCCAGCAACCCAACCCAAAGGTGAGGGGTGAGAGCATCCTGAGCCTAAGGCAGGTAGAAAACAATCCAACCCGAGGTGAGGTGAGCGCAACCAATCTCCCTGGCGGGGTAAGAGCAAACATTCCCAGGGGTGATGTGCGAGCTACCTGACCCCAAGGCGTGGGATGTGAGCTACCTGACCCGAAGGCGTGGGGTGTGAGCTACCTGACCACTGGTGCAGGTTGCGAACAACCAGACCCCAAGACGCGAGAAACGAACACCAATGCGGGGTGTGAAACCAGAGTACCTAGGGAGGGTTAATTAACATGGGTCGGGGGATGGAGGACACATCACGATGTTCCTTGGATGGTAACCCAAGGATAATTCCTGGTTTGGATTTATGAACCAGGGGAGGTTCTCAAGGGTGGAGGATGAATGGAGAATAAGTCAAATTCCATGGCCATTCAGGTAGAAAGAGAGACTGACCAAGGAGTGATAAGTATCCCCAGCAGGGGAAATTGAAAGGCATTTGTTGGTGGTGTTGTGTCATGATCCCAGTAAAAGAGCAGAGTTCCCAATCAAACATACAGGGGAAGCAACGGACATCACATCAGACAGCAGGACAACAGTGGCTACAAGCCTGGCACAAATGGCATTTGTATCATTCATAGAATTGCACCCATAGGCTCTCAGTGCTTACATTGATTTTCATACACCAAACATGGCCGCCGCCAGGTCCGGAGATTTACATCACATTCTATACCTATTGCAGAGGGAGCTACTTAAGCCCTGCCTCCGCTGGAGCGCTCGCTTCGCTTCTGCCTTGCTGACAGCGGATAACGCTACTAGCATTTCTCCTCATAGGACCTGTCAAAGGAGAAAAGACAGACATTCGTTTTTCACAGAAAAGTCAACAGAATACCATTGTTATTGAAAAGACCTACCAAACCGAATGTATTTCCGAAGCGTTTCTTCTGTCGGCTGTTTTGTTCGTAGCCGCAGCATATTCTGTCAGAAGTTCCCTCACAGCCGCAGCATTCTCTTCGCAGCAGTCTTCGTTCGCGATCGCAGTACTTTCATTCAGAGGTTTCCTCAGCAGACTCCGCATCTTCCAAAGGTATTTCTTCAACAGCTTTCCGAAAACCTGCAAAAACAAAAGGTATTTCATTAACTAACGAACTTAATAGAAATAAGAAAGAAGAAGTTTAAATAAGTTACGTACCTGAAGTTTCTTCACGCATTCACTGCTTAGTTATTACTGCGCTCTTCCCTGAAGGCTATTACTCCGTATAGACAAACTTACGTTGTTAGAAGTTTCTACGTGTTAGAAGTTTCCTCATTACGAGTATTGTCGCAGCCATTCCACAGCCATTAACCTTTCCGAAATCCAAGAACCTGCAAGATTAAGAGAAAAATATTAGAAAGAGAGATCTCTCCAACGTAGGGGCTACTCAGAATCTTATGAACTATAATATTTTCACCAAATACTTACCCAAGACAACTCAAGAAAAGCAAGGACATTATTTAAGACAACAGTCATTTGAACACTGCAGCCTTCCAAGTTAAAAGTTCTTATACCAACACGCCCCTGTAGAATGCAGGATGGAGAGCTCCAGAAAACTTAAAACAAAGGTGAGAAGGGAGGGTTTACCAAAGGCACATTGCTATACAGTATATCCCAGAAAAGATAGATATTACAGTAGTTCTATTGTATTTGTTGTTGTTTACACAGAAAAAGAATCCTAAAAGTGCCCAAGTAACGGATCCACTGGCCGAGAAGACATTACCCTCCCGAGGAGTCCAGGTAAGTATTACACTTTGTTGGAACTATGCATTGGACGAGAAGATCTTTCTGATAGAGACCTTATGTAACGCTCACCTGATTCCCGTAGAGGCGCCGGTCTTGACTGGGCGTATACCGTATCTTCAAAGGTGATGTGTAACACACAGCTGGCTCTTTGGGCTGGACCTCTGTGCACTGTATGTCTGACTCGAAGGGTAAGATGTCTGCAGATAGAAAATATGGGATTAAGGAACTGGGTTATTGAATGTCTCTCTCTTCTTCCCTTTCTCTTCTCCTGTAGAACCTCAAAGGTTAACGCTCTCACCTTAGGTAAGTGAACGCCGTGCTCTCCATCTGCCTCGGGGCAGGGTGCTGTAACCAGTTCCTTCACTGGATAAGGGGAGCAGGCCTCTTGACTTCAGAGGACTGCTGTCCGTCGTTTACTGCACGAACGGTAAGTTTCGAGTAATTCTAATGTCTTTAAAGTCTTTAGTAATGATGTTTCTTGTTTTGCAGGGTTCCCGCGATGGCGGATGACGGGCTGAAGTGAGTTGAAGATGGAGCCCGTGTGATGAATAGAAGCGCCTGGAAGCACGTAAGTAAGCGCTTGTTGCCTGCTTCACGATGCGCTCTAACTGTCTTTTTATTTTGCAGGTACAAGTTCGGAGCGGCTGCAGGGTGCCGGAATACCCACTGGGTTAGATGTGGAAAGGAGTAATGGCACGTGAGTATTAAAGTTCCCCAATGTCTTTAAACGCACCTTGTTTTGTCTTTCAGATGCGGGATGCAGCGCCGAAGGCCTCCGGAGCGTGCGAAGAGTTGGTAAGCTTTTGTCTTTCAGATGCCGGAATGCAGTGTGAAGACCTCCGGAGCGCACGAAGAGTAGGTAAGCCTTTGTCTTTCAGATGCCGGAATGCAGCGCGAGGCGTTGGTGACAGCCGATGGACCAGGTAAGTGAAGAGCTGTCACTGAAGACTGTAATGCTAACCTGTTCTTTCTTGTCTTTATAGGTGTTGCTGAAGACTGGATTCAGGATGGTAAGCCTTTTTCCTTAGGCCCAGGATCAGATGCAGAAGACACGATGAGCGTTCTGCTACAGAGGATGCAGAATAACGCAAAGCAAGATTCATCCATCGGGTGTGGTTTAAATAGCCTCCTGTAGTGCTTAGTGTCTCCTTCCAGAGCCACGCCTAGGTAAGAAAAGAGTTCCTGCTTTCCAGAAGAGTTCCAGTGTTCTGAATCTAGGGAGTGGCTCCTGCCCCACCCAACAGGAAAAGTAGTTCCAAACAGAAGAGGATCAGAGGCTCAACTGGCAGGCAAGTAAGCAGCATGGTCTGCTGCAGGTAAGTCCACCCAAGCATTATGAGCCCGGCGCTTCCAGCGCTGGGACTGGGCATATTTATGAGCCTGGTGCCACTGGCGCCAGGACTGGGTCCAAAAGGTCCCAATTGGGACTGGTTGGCACTCGGAACCTGGGTTATGGATCTGCTTCCAAGGGAGTTGGGAAAACCCTGACCTTTTGGAAGCAGAGATCATGACAGTACCCCCCCTCAAGGCCCCTCCCAAACCGGGCTTCTCCGGGGGTTTTGGCTTGTCAGGAAATGTTCGGTGAAATCTTTTGATTAGGCGAGGAGCGTGGACATATTCAGCAGGTTCCCAGGATCTCTCTTGGGGGCCGTAGCCTTTCCAGTCAATTAGGTAAAATAGTTTAGATTTGGAGATCTTGGAGTCCAGAATGCTTTTGACTTCAAACTCGAGTTCTCCATCAACTAGGATAGGTTTTGGAGATTTAGTTAGTCGGGTTTGAGGTTGCACGGGTTTTAATAGAGAGACGTGGAAGACCGGATGTATCTTCATGTGCGGGGGCAAGTCCAACTTGACCGCTACTGGGTTTACTATGGTAGTGATGGAATAGGGACCAAGGTATCTTGGGTTGAATGTGCGTGGCCCTTTTAGAGGTAGATATTTGGTGGATAACCAGACTTGATCCCCTACTTGATATTGAGGGGCTTCCTTCCGATGTTGATCTGCTCCTTTCTTGTATTGTTCTTTAGCCCTTTGAAGGTGAGAAACAGCTTCCTTAAAGGCTTGGGTGATTGTAGAATGCCAGGTAGTCTACTGCTGGTGTTTCAAGATCTTGGAGGGGATCCAACTCCGAGGTTCGAGGGTGACTGCCGTACAAAAGAAAAAACGGGGTTTTCCCAGTTCCCGAATGGACAGAGTTATTGTAGGCATATTCGGCTATCCAAAGGATGTCTTTCCAAGTTTTTTCAGTTTGTTGCAGCATGCAGCGTAAATACTGTTCCAGAGTTTGATTGGTCCTCTCGGTTTGTCCGTCGGTCTGAGGGTGGTGACTGGTCGATAGTCTCACATCAATTTGAGCCGACCGACAGCAACTTCGCCAAAAATGAGAAATAAATTGACTACCTCGATCTGAAATTAGAACCGAAGGAAAACCGTGCAGTCGGACGATGTTTTCGAGAAATTCTCGGGCCAGAGTTGCTGCTGTTGGCAAGCCTTTGAGCGGAATGAAATGCGCCATCTTGGAGAATAAGTCCACGATTACTAGAATCGTATTGTATCCGGAGCATGGAGGTAGATCGGTGATGAAGTCCATAGAAAGCGTATGCCAAGGGCGAGGTGGGATGTCAATAGGGCGTAAGAGGCCTGTTGGTCTTTCCTTTTGACTCTTGTTTTGGGCGCATACTCCACAGGACATTATAAAGTCTCTGATATTTTTTTTCCAAAACGGCCACCAGAAGTAGCGCTTGATCTTTTCTGAGGTCTTGGCCATACCGGGATGTCCTTCCATTAAAGAATCGTGATAACAAGAGATTACTTTTTTCTGTAAATCTGTGCTGGGTAGGTATAATCGTTCTTGGAAATACAATAAGTTGTCCTTTACTGCAAAGTCCTTTCCCTGCAGATGCCAATTCTGTATGTCTGGTGGAGTTACAAGTTGCCTGGCTTTATCCTTAACTTCCTCTATGGATTCTGTGGCGATTACACCCAGAATTCTTTGTTCGGGAATGATTGGTACAGGTTTAGGGTTGATCAAGTGTTCTTCCACTCCCATCCGAGAAAGGGCATCAGCTTTACCGTTCTTTGTACCAGGTCGATAGGTAATTATGAAGTCAAATTCGGCAAAGAATAATGCCCAACGGAGTTGTCTAGAGGATTGGGCTTTTGCGGTTTTCAAATATTGCAGGTTTCGGTGATCCGTAATCACAGTAACGGTGTGTCGGGCCCCCAGCAGATAATGCCGCCAAGCCTTAAAGGCAGTCTTGATAGCCAAAAGTTCCTTGTCAGTAATCGTGTAATTGATTTCAGGAGGCGAGAATTTGCGGGACGAAAATGCCACGGGATGCAACTGATTGGTTACCGGGTCCTTTTGTGATAGAACTGCCCCCATGGCAAGGCTTGAAGCATCAGTTTCCACGATGTAGGGGAGTTCGGGGCGAGGGTGTTTTAAGATTGGTGCAGAGATAAATTTAGACTTCAAATCCTGGAAAGCTTGTTCCGCCTCGGTAGACCATTCAAAACGTTTGTTTTTCTTTAACAAGGCAGTGATGGGCTGGACTATTCGAGAGAATTCGGGGATAAACCTGCGGTAAAAGTTAGCGAAGCCTAACCTGCTTTGCACACCTTTTACGGAGGATGGTGATGGCCATTTGAGAACTGCATCGACCTTCTTTGAATCCATACGCACTCCGCCAGGTGATAATATGAATCCCAAGAATTCAACTTCAGTCACGTTGAAAACACATTTTTCCAATTTAGCGAAAAGTTTGTGTTGACGCAATCTTTCGAGGACCATTTTCACGTGTTTCCGATGTTCAGATTCCGATGAAGAATAAACGAGGATGTCGTCAATGTAAACAACAACACACACATCTATGAGCTCTCTGAGGACATCGTTCATAAAATATTGAAAGACGGCCGGGGCATTGCAAAGTCCGAAGGGCATGACCTGATATTCAAATAGCCCATACTTGGTGCGGAAGGCCGCCTTCCATTCATCGCCCTCTTTTACTCGTACCAAGTGGTAAGCTCCTCTAAGATCCAGCTTTGTATATATGCATGCTTTTCTGACTTGGTCCAGGAGTTCAGGGATCAAAGGTAACGGATATCTATTCTTAACGGTGATCTGGTTCAGGGAGCGATAATCTATACAAGTTCTAAAGTCTCCTTCCTTTTTTGGAACGAAGAACAAAGCTGAAGAAGCAGGGGACTTGGAAGGACGAATAAACCCATTTGCCAGGTATTGATCCAGGTATTGTCGAAGGTGAAGGTTCTCAGGCTCGGTGAGGGCATAAATTCTACTACAAGGAGGAGTAGATCCAGGTATCAGGTCTATCTGGCAGTCATAAGACCTATGAGGAGGTAGAGAGTTAGCCTGATCCTTCCGGAAAACATCTTGGTATTCTAGGTATTCGGGAGGTAACTGGGGAGTCTCTGAAGAAATTGCTGCCAGTGCAACACCAGGTGGAGGGTGACAAGTAGAGACACATTCTGGAAACTGGACCGTTCTTGCTCGCCAATCGATCAGAGGATTGTGTTTCTCTAACCAAGGTATTCCTAGAATAATCTGAAACTGAGGGGCCTTGATCACATCGAACACGATCTTCTCATGGTGTCCATCTTGACTTACTAGCGTCACCTCTTGAGTGGTATGCGTTACTGGCCCGGAGGCTATCTCCGTACCATCCACCGTAGTAATGACGTCCTTTACAGCCTTGGGACAAAGAGTTAGATTCATCCTCAAAACCATTTCATGATCCACATAATTGCCGATGGCACCGCTGTCGACGTAAGCTTCAATTGCATGTAATCGATCCGGATTATCAGGGCTAATGAGGACCATAGGTATCACGAAATGCGAGGTCACGGAACTGGTTTTCACGCTCGGCAAGAGGACCTCTATTCTTGTCGGGCGAGGTCGTTTCCCTGCTCAGAGTTTGTAACTTTGGTAACTGCAGCTCCTACTGCCTTCTTGGCAGGTTTCACCGGACAGTCTCGAAGAAAGTGCCCTGAGTTTCCGCAATAGAGGCATAATTGCAGCTGTTTTCTCCTTTCCCGCTCCTTTTGTGTTAGAGGACCTTTCAGACCCCCTATTTGCATGGGTTCCCCGGAGTCTACTCCTTTGGAAGGAGTTGGCGGTTTGGAAAATACTCGAGCATCAAACTTGGAACGATCGGCCTTCCTGTTCTGCAGTCTGTGATCTATTTGAACGACTAAGTCTATATAGTCCGAACAATCTTGTGGGGGATTCACTACTTGGGCTAACACATCTTTGAGCTCTCCACGTAGACCTCTATAAAACAGCGTAATCCTTTTGTCCTCAGGCCATTGAGTTTCCACTATCAGTCTGTTGAAAGACGCAATATAAGCCAAAAGGTCTTGATTACCTTGTCGCAACGAAAGAAGCTCATTGTCCAAGGCCTGCCCCTGTGAATGTCTTGCGAACAGTTTTTCCATACTGAGCTGAAAAGCTTGAAAATCATGGAGGACCGGATCATCTTGATTTACTAGAGGGATCGACCAGTCTGCCGCATTGCCACTAAGGTACGAAAGCACGAAAGCTACTTTAGCTTGATCAGTTGGAAAGGCTGCTGGCCGGCATAAGAAATGCAACCGGCACTGATTGATAAATATTGCAAACCTCTTTGGGTCACCAGAAAGAGGTACATTCCCAGGTAGGTTGATCTGCACTGGATTCATAGAGGATGTAGAAGGAAGATTTCCCCCAGATGCGGGTAACGGGGTCTGTCCGGCTTGTGACTCTAGCAATTGTCTAGCGAGATCATCTGTTCGCTCCTTGGAAATAATCAGTTCCCTTCTTAGAGCGTTCGTTTCCTGACGGGCTGCATGCACTTCTGCCCTTAGTTCCCCAAGTAACTGGGCTAGCTGGTCGGTATCCGAGGTTTCCATAGCGCCTGGACGGGAGTTTTGTGGTAGGCTTTGCGTTCTGTAACGCTCACCTGATTCCCGTAGAGGCGCCGGTCTTGACTGGGCGTATACCGTATCTTCAAAGGTGATGTGTAACACACGGCTGGCTCTTTGGGCTGGACCTCTGTGCACTGTATGTCTGACTCGAAGGGTAAGATGTCTGCAGATAGAAAATATGGGATTAAGGAACTGGGTTATTGAATGTCTCTCTCTTCTTCCCTTTCTCTTCTCCTGTAGAACCCCAAAGGTTAACGCTCTCACCTTAGGTAAGTGAACGCCGTGCTCTCCATCTGCCTCGGGGCAGGGTGCTGTAACCCGTTTCTTCACTGGATAAGGGGAGCAGGCCTCTTGACTTCAGAGGACTGCTGTCCGTCGTTTACTGCACGAACGGTAAGTTTCGAGTAATTCTAATGTCTTTAAAGTCTTTAGTAATGATGTTTCTTGTTTTGCAGGGTTCCGGCGATGGCGGATGACGGGCTGAAGTGAGTTGAAGATGGAGCCCGTGTGATGAATAGAAGCGCCTGGAACCACGTAAGTAAGCGCTTGTTGCCTGCTTCACGATGCGCTCTAACTGTCTTTTTATTTTGCAGGTACAAGTTCGAAGCGGCTGCAGGGTGCCGGAATACCCACTGGGTTAGATGTGGAAAGGAGTAATGGCACGTGAGTATTAAAGTTTCCCAATGTCTTTAAACGCACCTTGTTTTGTCTTTCAGATGCGGGATGCAGCGCCGAAGGCCTCCGGAGCGTGCGAAGAGTTGGTAAGCTTTTGTCTTTCAGATGCCGGAATGCAGTGTGAAGACCTCCGGAGCGCACGAAGAGTAGGTAAGCCTTTGTCTTTCAGATGCCGGAATGCAGCGCGAGGCGTTGGTGACAGCCGATGGACCAGGTAAGTGAAGAGCTGTCACTGAAGACCGTAATGCTAACCTGTTCTTTCTTGTCTTTATAGGTGTTGCTGAAGACTGGATTCAGGATGGTAAGCCTTTTTCCTTAGGCCCAGGATCAGATGCAGAAGACACGATGAGCGTTCTGCTGCAGAGGATGCAGAATAACGCAAAGCAAGATTCATCCATCGGGTGTGGTTTAAATAGCCTCCTGTAGTGCTTAGGTGTCTCCTTCCACAGCCACGCCTAGGTAAGAAAAGAGTTCCTGCTTTCCAGAAGAGTTCCAGTGTTCTGAATCTAGGGAGTGGCTCCTGCCCCACCCAACAGGAAAAGTAGTTCCAAACAGAAGAGGATCAGAGGCTCAACTGGCAGGCAAGTAAGCAGCATGGTCTGCTGCAGGTAAGTCCACCCAAGCATTATGAGCCCGGCGCTTCCAGCGCTGGGACTGGGCATATTTATGAGCCTGGTGCCACTGGCGCCAGGACTGGGTCCAAAAGGTCCCAATTGGGACTGGTTGGCACTCGGAACCTGGGTTATGGATCTGCTTCCAAGGGAGTTGGGAAAACCCTGACCTTTTGGAAGCAGAGATCATGACACCTTACTGTAGGGTCAGAAACCATCTACTATTCTATCATTTGGGTAGAATTTGTTAAGTTATGCTCTTTTTAGTTTGTCGTGGTACGGACAGGAATCGGGATAGGATAGGTTTTCAGGATGGCTGACTTTGATTATTTTGTATGTCTTCCTGATGAGCACCCTTTAGACTTCTTCTTTTACTTAGGAGTAGAGTTGAGAAACATAGGGATTTTATAGTGTGTTGTGTTCAAATAAAGAACTGCTACCCACAAATGGCATCTGGTCTGTCTCCTAATTGACTTCCAGTGGTGTGGGATACACGTGACCTGATACAATGTCCAATCCTAAATCCACCTCTTCATGTCTAAACCCATTGATAAACTACCTCGTGCAGTTGGGTATTAAACTTTTCCTAGTAGCCCATAAGAAGCACAAATCTGAAGGGTACAAAGATCAAGAACATGTTCCAATAGCCAACCCCTTGGCAAGTGAGCTACCAGAGGATTCAGAAGACCACACTGAAGTAGGGTTTTCTCAGCCTGAACGTGTTTCTAATAGTGACAGCTTTGTCGAGGCCTTGGAACATGTGGGATATCGAGGGTAAGAATGGCTAGTTCCTCATCTTTGAAGTCTCTAATCGAATTTTTAGCAGCCAGGAGAAAGCGGTCTTAAGACCCCAAGAAACTCTTGACAAGTTAGATGGATTCTCAGGTAGCCGCCCACTTCCTCACAGAGTGTTACAACATTACAGTAAAGGGGACAATTTGAGTGCTTTCTTTACTCATTTTGACAGATTGGCTACCCAATTCCAATGGGATGACCTTCTGAAAACCTGCTATTTAGCACCATTTCTGAAAGGAAAAGCACCAGTTGGCATATCAAAATATAAATGCCACAAATGACACCCCCTTTACTGAAATTATGACTCTCCTGACTAGAGATGGGCAGACTGACCCCTTTTTACCAAAGAAAGTTAAGGACCACCCAATTGCTCCCCAACAAGACCCCTATGACATTGGCAAGTAGAATACAAAACATCTGCCAGTGGTTTGGGGAGAAGAGCTTGCCAGAGGTCTTCGAAGACTTCGCTTTGGAGCAATTCATAAAATCATTGCTCTCCCCACTCTAACGAGTTTTTCTGCAAAACTACTAGACTTTAGAGATGGCCATTCAAGTTACCCAGGCTCGCTCTTGAGGCTTTTCAATTTCTTAAATGCCATCTACTACAACCCCCGGAACTGCAGAAGGAAATGAAATCTGCTTTTAAGGAATTTCAGCTCCCTTGAGAGGAATGACGAGTCGATAAGAAAACTGGTTAAACTACCTTTTTGGAAAACCACCTGAGCTACCAGAGATCCCTTGTAGTAAGGCAAAACCCATTCTTTCAGTTCAGCCCACCTAATATAATGTAAAGTGGTCTTATATAGCATTCTTCTGCTAGTAATATTGGCCTTGCTGTGCATGGCTCTGTAAGAGAGGAAGGCAGTGTGTGTTAGTCAGATAGCGGGAAGGCAGATGCAGAAACCTTTAGTGTTGATGGATACAGGTCAGAAGTACCAGTTACCTGTGTGTCGATATTACAATCTCAAAGTTGTTTGTGGTTGGTACCGACTGGGCAGGTTAGCCATATGGGCTTCCCCCGGATTGTGAGCGCAAAAAATGACAACATGGTTGTTGATAGAAGATGGATAGGTTCTGGATCTGTTAAGTACTCTAGTCCTAGCATATAGTCTGTAGGAGTGTGGTAGGTGTAAGGATTCAAGATTTTAGTAGTTAGGAGTTAGTTACGGTATGAGGGGTTGAAGAGTGGGGGCGAGGTTGTGGTCACTTTATTGCTCTTGGTGGTAGATTACGCCAAGATGAAAGGTGTGAACCTGTGCTGCTCAGGAGTGATTTCTTGTGTTAGCTCAGTTTGCTGCAGACGGTTGTGCCAAGAGTTTCAAAAAATGTGTGTTGTAAATTAGCACAACAGTTTCTGATGTTTTTTGGTTGCTATTATTTTTCATTTCTTTCAAAGTGGTCGGTTAGAAAGCCAATTCTTGAGCCGTTTCCTGAAATTCAGGTGGTCCTCCAGGCCCAGAGGGGTTTGGGTAGGGGGTTCTACAGTTTGTGGCTAGAACTGAAAAAGAGGATGCTCCTTGATGGTTCTTGTTGAAGTTCAGGACTAGCACACAGTGCAGCATTGCTGGACTGAAGTGTTCTGGAAGGAGTTGTGATGTGTCTGAAGATGCCATCAATCCTTTCCTGGCGGTAACCTCTTCCCATGTGGCCAGGGGCTGGCAGCTGCTACCTGATCCTGACCCTGTGGTGGCTATATGAGGGAGGACCACATGGAGGGAGGTGACCCACAGAGGGGTGACACAACATCATTGGATGAGACATGGTATCCCCCTTTGCCTCGTAGGGATACCCTTTCTATTCCTCATGCCTTAATGACCTATTGTAATGCGACCTTCTGATAATACTTTCCAATTTTCTGTACATAGGTTACCAAAAATTGACTACCATTTCCATGCATGTGAAAGTACTGTGACAAGAAAGCTGAATGGAGCAATGAGGATCAGTAAAGGCGAGAAGCACAAGATGCGCTCTAGTGGTTGCGAGCGCATGAAAGGTGCCAGGACATTTAAAAATCCTATCCAACTGGCAAGCGGAAAGCCTCTTCCTGGGAAAGCCTTGTATTCTTGTCCGTATTGACCAAGGAACTACTTTGAAAACCGTGGAGCCTGCCGGCTCATGGAGAAGGCCAGAGCGCTTACTTACCGCATCATAGCACTCTTAATGCGCCATCATTTACCAGCGGGGCTCAACCAAGCCAGTTCGCCGCGCTGAAGCTCCGCAAACCTAAGGGAGAAAAAAGAGACATTTTAAACAAAGAAAGGCTGCAGGGTAGCAACAAAACTAAAGAACAGCAATAAGACCTATCTGAACAATATCAAACGGGCCGGCGACAGTGAAGTAACTGGACCGCACTCGCCCATGAAAGACAACGCGCCCCAGCAAAGAAGGCAGGATGGAGAGCACGCCTAATTCTACCACAAGGTGAGGAGAGGGCGCCAGAGGGACTGAAATCATTCGGGGGTGGAGGGAGGATACTTACCCCAGTCGGTCAGTCCTGAACACAGTCATCCTGTATTTTCAGGCAGAACCTTCCCCGCAGACCACATCAGGGCAAAGCTGAGAAGCATACCAGCGAGTAACTCGGCTGGGTGGCGTCCCTGTGGATACCAGGTGAACGTAACAGGAAACTGAGACACCAGGGCGCTTCAGCAACCTTACCAAGGACAAATAAGAGTAAATGAAGCAGATAATAAAAGGAATGTGAAACACAATATTTCCAGAGGGGGAATAACAGAATGAATGCAAGATGTATAGAAGTTTGCAAGTGTGTCAAGTGAAACACATGAAAAAGCCCTGACCCTATGTACATTCGCGGTCATGCCACACCAGACTCCCTGGTTGTTACAACCACCAGAAAAAGGGCTGGGGTGCCACTGTCTACGGCAGAGGCTCCCCCCGATAAGCACTGCAAAGAACTCTATGCCCTTGCCCTTGGCAAGCGTATTACCACATCGGCAGCCTTTTGTACCAGAATTGTGAATAATATCACTCTTCTCGCTAGTTACAATGACGTGCAATGGGGCCTGCTTCAAGAAGGCCTCCAGGAGGTCCTTGAACCCACGTGATCATGCCTGCTGGCGGTCGTCTCTGAGGGTGGAGAGGTGACCCATAACATTCTTAAGAACACGCTAGACGCTGCTGAAATGGTGGGACGTACTCTGGCATAGGGAACTCTCCTCAAGAGGCACACCTGGCTAAACAAATTCAGGTTTCTAGACGGAGACTCAGGCCTCCTTGATAAATAAGCCTGTGGAAGAGTCTAACTTGTTTGTTAAGGCTGTTGAAAACCACGATAAAAGAGCATGAGACGGTAAAATCATCCATCAAATCACAGCCAAGCCTTTTCAACAGCAGGGAGGTTCAAACTCTCGCCGTTTCCTTTCCCTGACCTCCACATTGTCATGAACTACAGAACATGCCCCTTTTGGACTTCCTGGTCCTTGTCTCAACGGGACTTACACTCCCTTATACTTCCAACATGGCCGTCCACTGTGAAACACCTTCCTCGCTCTAGACCTTAGACGTAGAGTGTTCTATTTATAGACCACGCCTCCCGCGGCTCTGCGCGTCTCAATGCTATTGTGAAGTAGCGACCAGACATGTGCTCCGTAGCTCGCGGTATTGTTTCCCTTGCTTCTCCCAGCCTACTCCATTCCTAGTCCCTTTCCTTCCTTTCTTGATTCCTGGACTCGTGTGCTAGTTGCGCACTCTGTTAATTTCCTGGATTCCTGGATCCTTGCATCCCGGAACTTTGAACGCACGCTGGAGTCGGAAGAGACTCGTGCCGCCTCATTCAAGACTCAATCAGTCCACAAGAAGACATCGATCAAGAAATCCATCAAAGATCGAGTTCAGATGAGAAGGGGGGGGAACTCCTTGACAGTTTGAGACGCCAACCAACCGAACTCGATATAGACATGGAAGCGGCCGTCCTGGACCTGATGCGTGGCATGCAAGAGTTATCAACCGAGGTGCAGAATCTAAAGGGGGAAAACGCTGCTCTCAAACAATTAGTTCTATCCCGTGATTCTGCCACAAAAGAAAGTGTGTTGCTGGGCGGCATAGTGGACAAATACGATGGCTCGGCAAAAACCCTTCGCGGATTTCTGGATTCATGTTTGGTGCACTTTACTTTTAAGCCCTACTACTTTTCAACTCCCAGGGCTAAGGTGGGGTTCATCATTTCCCACCTTTCAAGAAACGCCTTAACCTGGGCTACACCCCTTGTTAATTCCAGCGATGCTCTTCTAGATGACTATGATGGCTTCATACAAGCCCTTAAGACCATGTTTGACCGTCCAGAGCAGGTCTATAGTGCCCAGGAATGTCTGTTAGACTTTCAGCAAGGATCCCAGGATATGCTCTCCTATGTTACCCGATTCAAGCAATTATTCAAGGAAGTTGATTGGTCCCCTGAGGCGAGTTTTACCCTTTTCAGGAGAGGACTGAACAAGGAGATTATGGATGAGTTGGCCAGAGTGGATCGCCCAAACTCATTCCAGGCACTAATGGACCTTGTCATGCAAATAGATTTCTGTATCCAGGAAAGGAAGGCAGGGAAGAAGAAATCCAAGGGTAATCCTCCGAAGTTGTCCTTTGAGAGTACTATCAAGACGGACACAAACCCAGGCTCAGCCTCTGAACCAGAACCCATGCGGATAGGAGTCTTCCGTGGACCTATATCTCCACAAGAAAGAATGAGAAGGATTCATACGGGGTTGTGCATGTATTGTGCCTCAGACAAACACTTGGTTAGGGAGTGTCCTCTAGCCCCTCCTCGGCATTCGGGAAACACCAGCTCCCGATCCTAGATGGAGCAGAGCTTCGGGAGAGAGATGTTTGCTCCACATCAATTCCATCCTTGAACTTTCCTGGACAAAACAATTTGGTGATACTACAGGCCTTCCTGTCACCCTCCAAGAATAAGACTTATCCCATTCTGGCCTTGGTAGACTGCGGAGCTATGGGAATTTTCATTGATCAAGACTGGGTTGTTAGTCATCCTATTCCGTACGAGACACGAAGCATCATGCAGCCGGTGGAAACAATCGACGGAAGACCCCTCACTTCAGGACCCATAAGCCTGCAGACAAAAGAGATCCAACTTTCCATAAACCATCACCAAGAGCGGATTACATTCGACATCATTGTCAGCTCATCACCCCATGGTATTGGGTATGCCCTGGTTACAGAAGCACAATCCGTATATCAATTGGACAGCAGGATCACTATTCCCTGGCTCAGAGTTTTGTATGTCCCACTGTCTATTCCTGGATCCCTCCTCGACACCCCGTCAAGAACAACTAAGAGACCAGAAAACACCACTCATGGTTTCCAACATCATACAAGTCCCAGAGGCCTATCGGGGATATGCTGATGTATTTTCAACTGCCATAGTCCAGGCCTTACCCCCTCACAGACCTGAAGACTGTGCCATAGATACAGATCCCTCAGCAGTGATTCCTTTCGTCAGAATGTTCATCCTTTCCGAACCAGAGAAAAAGGTCCTCCGAGAATACCTGGATACCAACCTTGAAAACTGCACCATAAAACCCTCCAAATCTCCAGCAGGTGCTTTGCTGTTTGTTCCCAAGAAGGACACCAAGGAACTCAGACCTTGCCTCGACTATCGTAGCTTAAATCAATGCACCCTCAAAGATCGGTACCCACTGCCCCTGATCTCGGATATCCTGGAAGCTGTGAGAGGCGCCGTAATATTCACGAAGTTGGATCTCCGGGGTGCCTATCATTTGATCCGTGTCCGGGAAGGAGACGAATGGAAAACAGCCTTTAGAACACCTTTTGGTCACTATGAATATCTAGTCATGCCCTTTGGACTAGCTAATGCCTCCGCAGTTTTTCAACGTTTTATGGATAGGGTGTTTTCTGACATGTGATTCCTCTTCGTCATTGTCTATCTGGATGACATATTGATCTTTTCCAAGGATCCTCTAAAGCATGAAGAACATGTAAAGGCAGTATTACGACGACTCTGTGAACACAAACTTTTAGCCAAACCCGTAAAATGCTTGTTTCACGTTTACTACCTAGGATTCATCCTCAGCCCAGAAGGGATTGGTATGGACCCTTCAAAGGTAAAGGCCATAATGGCATGGCCCGCTCCCACGTCCGTGAAACAAGTTCAATCCTTCCTGGGGCTTGCCAACTTCTACCGGAAGTTCATTTCTACCTTTTCTGAGATCGTTCAGCTGATCGTTGCCCTCTTGAAGAAAGACACCCCCTTTATCTGGTCTACACCGAAAGACAAGGCATTCCAATGTTTAAAGACAGAGTTCACGCAAGCCCCCATCTTGGCCCAATCCGGCATAAATCGGCCATTCCTAGTGGAAACGGATGCCTCTAACTACGCCATAGGAGCGGTCTTGAAGCAGGAACTTGAGGATAAACTGGAACACCCCATTGCTTACCTCTCACGAACCCTGACTCCCAGTGAGACACACTATTCCGTCCTGGAAAAGGAACTGTTAGCCATCCGACAAGCCTTCACTGAATGGCGACGTCTACTTCTGGGTGCTAGAAATCCAGTTCAGGTCCGCACGGACCATAGGAATCTTCAAATTCTACAGTCGTTGGAGTGCAGCAACAGTCGTCAGGCGCGTTGGGCTTCCTTCTTTTCCCACTACCAATTCCAAATCACTCAAGTTCCGGGATCACAAAACATGATTGCTGATGCCTTATCTCGACGTCCTGACTATGCAACCACTGAAGACGAGGCCTATCCTAAGATGTTTCCCCACACGATCTTTGTAGCTCAAGCAGTCAACCTCCTGGAAGAAATTTGAGTGCAAACCCAATCCTATGTTCTCTGGAAGGATATTTCAAGGAAGCATCCATGGAGCCTAAGACTTATGGAAGGATATTTATTCAAGGACAATGCTCTGGTCATTCCTACACAGAAATTACAACAAAGAATAATAAACCTCTGTCATGATACCCTTCACTCCGGACATCGTGGCATAACCAACACCCTCCGTTTTATACAAAGACAATTTTGGTGGCCTGGAATGAAGACCAACGTACAGCAGTACATCAAAGCTTGTACTGTCTGCAGTCAAAATAAACATAACAAGAGACCAGCGGGTCTTCTACTGCAACCTACACTGCCAACAAGGCCATGGGAATTCATTGCTACATACTTCATTGTAGAATTACCACCTTCCCGAGGATACACGACCATCATGGTTACCATTGACTTGTTCACTCATATGGCTCATTTTACACCCCTGTGTAAGCTGCCATCCTCGTCCGAGCTTGCTGGAATCTTCCGGGAACATATATTCCGTTTACATGGACTTCCTTTCAAGATCATATCTGATCGAGGACCTCAATACGTCTCTCAATTCTGGAAACATCTCTGACGCATTTTGGGAATCCAACGCGCCCTCTCTTCTGGTTATCATCCCCAAACCAACAGGGCTAAAGAACGTGCTAATCGGACCCTAGAGCAGTATCTTCGATGTTTCGCCACCAAGGTTCAGGATGACTGGTTGCTCCTGATAAGCGTGGCTGAATTCGCTTACAACTATTCTGATCATTCAGCACTTAAGACCAGTCCCTTTTATTGTAGCCAAGGTTTCCATCCATCGGTTCTACCCTCTGTTCGCCCTCATCCTACACCAGTACCTACTGTCGACTCCTGGATAGAAACCCTCATCAACGTACACCAGGAGGCCAAAGAAAACTTAGAGAGGGCCAGAACACAGACTAAGAGGTATGCAGATTTCAAAAGAAGACCAGGCCCTTCTTATGCAATTGGTGATCAAGTCTGGTTGTCCTCGAAATTACTACCCCGACATCCACGTCCAAACAAGTTGGCCCCTCTGTACTATGGTCCATTTCCCATCAAGGAAATTATCAATCCAGTTTCATACCGGATCAGACTACCAGACTCCTGGAAGAAAATTCACCCAGTAGTTCACACATCCTTATTAAAACCCTACACCCAATCCTCCCGGAAATCCTGCCGACCTCCTCCTCCTCTACTGGTCGACAACCAATTGGAATATGAAGTATCCCGAATATGTGACTCCAGGTATAAACGGGGTCAGCTTCAATACCTGGTTGAATGGAAAGGATATCCTCCTAGTGAAAGAACCTGGGAACCACTTTCTAATCTCAAGGCCCCTCGACTACTCAGAAGATTTCACCTTATACACCTGGGCAAACCCAGAGGAACGGGCCTTCGGAGGAGGCATGCTGTCATGAACTACAGAACACGCCCCTTTTGGACTTCCTGGTCCTTGTCTCAACGGGGCTTACACTCCCTTATACATCCAACATGGCCGTCCACTGTGAAACACCTTCCTCGCTCTACACCTTAGACGTAGCGTGTTCTATTTATAGACCACGTCGCCCGCGGCTCCGCGCGTCCCAATGCTATTGTGAAGTAGCGACCAAACGTGTGCTCCGTAGCTCGCGGTATTGTTTCCCTTGCTTCTCCCAGCCTACCCCTTTCCTAGTCCCTTTCCTTCCTTTCTTGATTCCTGGACTCGTGTGCTAGTTGCGCACTCTGTTAATTTCCCGGATTCCTGGATCCTTGCATCCCGGAACTTTGAACGCACGCTGGAGTCGCAAGAAACTTGTGCCGCCTTATTCAAGACTCGATCAGTCCGCAAGAAGACATTGATCAAGAAATCCAGCAAAGATCGAATTCAGGTGAGAAGGGGGGAACTCCTTGACACACATGGGCAATATGGCACAGGAGGTACTGCATCAAAATGACTCGCCAGTCCCGGTCTCCTCCCATACCGCCCCGGTCAGTGGACGGTTGTCATTCACGCATGGGAGGGGAATCGCATCAGACCAGTGGGTGCTCAAGACCGTCGCCCACGGTTATTGCACTGGCCACCTCCATACCATCCACCAAGTAGCAGACTCCTATCACCAGCACACCTGCAAATCCTGCTGGAAGAGGTGCTGATCCTTCAGGAAAAGAGCGCCATAGAAGTCATCCCCATTCACCAGGTAAACAAGGGTATTTATTCAGTGTTTTTCTTTGTACCCAAAAAGGATCTCACCACACGCCCTGTTAGACTTGCGCCCAGTGAACAAATATGTCAAACTGACAACATTGCAGGAATTAATCCCACTGCTGGTGCAGGGGTATAACATGGCAACATTGGACATGAAAGATGCATACTTTCATATTTCAATGTTGCCAGCGCACAGAAAGTACCTTAGGTTCATGATAGAGGACACGCACTATCAGTTCAATTTTTTCCCTTCAGCATTGCCTCAGCTCCACGGGTGTTCACAAAGGTACTGGCGGTAGGAGCTGCTCACCTGTGTAGGCTGTCCAGCCCAGTCCAGTCTACCCTTACCTCAACAACTGGCTATAATAATGGGGGGATTTGTACAGAACATGCCTAACATGGCTATCAAAAACCCAGAGGACGGTAGATCTCCTCTTCAGTCTTGGGTTCTCGATCAACGAGAAGAAGTCCAGTCTAGACCCCAGCCAAGTCACAGTTTCTGGAGGCTCTAATTTCGGACCAAAGACCGCCTTGTCTTTCCCTCCAGCAAGAGGGTTCAAAACATGCTCTTCCAGATCTCTCACTATGTAGCCATTCACGAGGTGACCATACGCAAAGCCATGCGACTGTTGGGGATGATGGCCTCCTGCATTTACATACACGTCTGTGCATGCGCCCCATGCAAGAGTGGCTCTCGAGCCAATGGTGTCAGGCCAGCGGACAATGGGAGGATCTAGTGGTTGTCTCGGCTGCCCTCATTCAGTCACTGCAGTGGTGGTCAAGGGAAAACCTTGTGCAGGGGAAGACCTTCCCCACCCCCAAAGTAGAAGCCACTCTCACCACAGATGCATCTCTGATGGCGTGCAGGGCACACCTCCTTCATCAGATGGCGCGTGGTCCCCAGCAGTAGCAACCAACCACATAAACCTGTTGGAACTGCTAGCAGTGTTCAAGGCCCTGAAGGCATTCAAACACACCTCTAGGGAAAGACAGCCCTAGTCCTCAAGGACAGTACTATGGCCATGTATTACCTAAACAAACAAGGTAGCACTCACTCTCCAGGGCTATCTAAACGGTCACAGAACATATGAAAATGGGCTTTTAGACACAAGATGTTCCTCTTGTCACAATACGTTCCAGGGGAACTCAATCTCCTGGCGGACGTACTCCGCAGAGACGTCCTACTACCCGTAGAATACGAGTGGCGATTACATGAAGACATGGTTCTCAACTTCTTCGCATACTGGGGCTTCCCAGAGTTTGACTTGTTTGCAACTCTGTCGAACACCTAATGTCCAGATTACGCTTCCAGATACCCACAGAACTGCTCCAATGGGAACGGTCTCTGGATAACAATGTCGGGGAAATTTGTCTACACTGCACCCCCTGCTCAACAAGCTAGTGCACAAGATGCACCAGGAACCAGTCAGGATTATTCTGGTGGCCCAGATGTGGGCCCGCCAGCCTTGGTTCTCCCATCTCATGGCAATGTCAGTCTCCCCTTCCAGGAAGCTGCCATGCCCTTACAACATGCTGTCGCAAGGCAAGGGGGAAACACTTCATCCATGCCCTCAAACTCTCAATTTATCAGCCTGGCTCCTGAGGTCATAGAGTTCGGGCACCCCCAACACCCTCAAAGATGTATGGACATACTCAGGGAAGCACGGAAACCCAACACCAGACATTGCTACTCCAGCAAATGGAAACACCTTGACATCTGGTGTAATGGCAAAAGCATCAATCCGATTGAATGTGCACCAGCACATATTGTCCTGAACCTAACTCACCTGCTAGGTTCAGGTCTACTTTTCAATTCCCTAAAAGTCCACTTAGCTGTACTTTAAGCATACACCACGTCCCAGAATTCTTGTGGTGGGAAATTCCAGTAATAAAGGCATTTATGGAGGGGGTAAAGTAATTTCCAACCCAGCTCCCGTATGGGACCTGAACGTTGTACTGACTAGACTAATGGGAGGGTCGGCGGAGGTCCCTGTGGACCAATACATAAGGCTAGCCTTAAAGCACTCACCTGCAAGACCGCCTTCTTGGTGGCAATCACATCAATAAGGACAGTTGGTGAACTGCAAGCCCTTTCAGTTGAAGACCCATTTGTCACAATTCACAAGGATAAGGTGGTCCTGCGCACTCACCCACGATTTGCGCCTACATTTATTTCACAGTTCTCTGTGAACCAGTCCATAGAACTACCCACCTTTTTACAGAACCCCACTAACGTGGCAGAAAGAAGCCTCCACACACTAGATATGAGGAGAGCGGTGATCTGTTACCTGGAAAAAAATAGACCACTAAGCAAGACAAACCAGTTTTTCATTTCAGTGGCAGCTGGTAGAGAAGGGGACCATTTCTCTAAATCAGCTATTTCACAGTGGATCGTAAACTGTATCACACTGTGCTACAATCTTGCCAAGAGAGATCTGCCCTTCACGCCTAGAGCACACTTTACTCTGGGCACAGGGGCTACCATAACATTCGTTGCAAATGGTCCTCTTGAGTGCATTTTTAAAGCAGCAACCTGGAGTTCTGTACACACCTTTAAACTACACTATTGCCTAGATACACATTCTAGGTCTGATTCTCAGGTAGGACAAGCAGTGATAAGACATCTCTTTGCTACTGTTCCTTCACACATTCCACCACCATCTCTGGGTACTCCTCGCTAGTCTATGCACAGCATGTTATTCTAAACAGATTAACAAACATCAGAAGGCATGCATAACTCACCGTAATACCATTTCTGATGATTGTATCTGCTTAGATTCACATGCGCCCACCCTTCCTCCCCTCATGGAGTAGAAGGAACATAGACATCTTACACCTTCGCTCTTCTGTACTCACTCACGCTGACCATAAGGCTCCCTCACGGCAGAAAAACACAATCGGAGGGTCCTCATCGCGTGAGGGATTTTGGGTACATTACATGTCACGTTGGGGATAGTATTACAGTCAAGCCTATGTCGACGTCCCCTTTCAATCCTCGAAAGAAAGATGCAATACTCGATTACCCCTAGATGTCAGACTATATGCACAGCATGTGAATCTAAGCAGCTACAATCATCAGAAATGCTATTATGGTGAGTAATGCATGTCATTCACCAGCATTTGCATGTACCTTGACTCAATTTCCTGAACTCATTTCCGAAAACATGTACACATATCTCTGATTTGAATGGATTGTGTCCTCCAACGTAGTCCACATCTTTGACATGTAATGCCCACAGCTGGCTGCTTCGGAAATTTTTCAGCAGAGGGCGTCCTGCGTCAATGGCGTCGGGTTGATGTCCCTCGAAGGCCTCCGTCGAGGGTGATGTCATTGGATTATATAAGTAGGATGCACTGCGCCTGTGGCGTCAGTTCTGTTTTTTCTGCAAACATGTTTGCTTCGAAAACTTGGCACGCCTTGTGTTATCTTCTTTGAATTATGTCTTCCTCTTCTACCCCGCCGACCCCACGGTCTGGCTTCAAGAAGTGTCGGGACTGTAAGCCCAAGATGTTGATCACGGACCCGCACTGCATCTGCTTGTGGTGCCTGGGTGAGAGCCACGACACCGACAACTGCTCGAAATGCCAGTCGCTGACTGCCAAGGCCTTGCAGGAGCGTAAGGGGAAGTAGCAGGTAGGTCGGATTCCCAAGCCCAGTAAATCCAAGAAATCTGCTGATCTTTCCATCGACGACTCCCTGTCGGCTGGAGTCCAGAGGGGGGTCTTGCTCCCGGAGTGGTTCTCGCCACTCGTCCGCCTCGTGGAGGCACTCCCAGAAGTGACGTCACTGGTCGCCTTCCCTATCCTCATCGGATGATGGCTCTGCGAGTAAGGTGGCTTGCCCCACTAAATCCTCTACTGCGGAGGAGTGGGAAGCGTCCAGGGTGCAAATGCTGGAGATTTTCAATCTCAGGGCACTGTTCCGTCCACGCTTTTGGTTGAAGCCGGCAAGGAACGGTCTCAACCGCCGCTCGTGCGCCTTCGAGCCCAGGCTGTCGGCGCGATACGCATCAGGAACCGTCAAGGTCCCGGTCAGACAAGGCTCCAGTAGATTGCTAGAGACGTGCCAGATCCCGCTCACGGTCTTCGTCCCCGGCCGTCAAAGTCTGGGAAGGTGTCGAGGAAGGTGTCAACACCATCGCTGCTGTGTCCCTCGAGGCTGGCTGTAGAGGTTTTGCCCTCGGACCAGTCATTGTCGCCCTTGTCGACGTTGACGCTGTCGGGCCTGCATTTGCTGGTGAAGGCCCCTAGGGTTGTGGACCCTCCGAGGAAGGCTCTGGCTAAGGCGGTGAGGCCTGTTCTTGACCCCAGGTCTGCTTCTGGGTCCCAGAAGGAGTTCTTCCATTCTCTCCAGGATATCTATGAGGATCAGGAGCGATCTGATGTTGAGTTGGAGCCTTTTGAGGCTTCTGGGGCTGCCCCTGGTGCTCCTGACATGGGCTTTTCTGAGGAATCTCAGTTGGAGGATCTGCGTCAGTCTTTTCATGATGCCAGTGCCCTGGCTACTTCTCCAGCAATGGAGTTTGGCAAGCCTGAGCATGGGTCTCATGCTGACCCCTCTTATAGGAGGTTGATGTCTAGAGTTACGGATTACCTGCGGTGGTCCGGTCCTCCGGTTGAATTTATTTAGGATGACCTGACGGACATTTTGGATCAGGGTCCGTCCACTGACTTGGTGTTGCCTTTCCACATGGCATTGCAGAAAAGGGTGGCTGCTGCTTGCAACACTCCGGAGTCTCTTTGGGCTGTGAACAAGTCGTTCACTAAGAAATACCGGCCATCCAGTAGCGACCCAAGCTACCTATCCATGCAAGGTGGTTCAAGAGGCTACGGCCACTTCGAGGCAGGCGGCGTACCCTACCATCCCTCCAGATAGGGACGAAAAGCGCTTCGAAGGATGGGCTTGCAAGGTATTTTCGGCTGAGTGTATGGCCCTTAAATCGGCCAACTCCACCTGAGCCTTGGCCAAGTTTTTGCACACTCTGTGGAATTGTGTCTCTCTAGCGGCTGAGCATATTCCTGAGGGGGAAGAAAGGGATGGGTTTGTTGCTATTGTACAGGATGGGCAAGGATGCCATGTGTGAATCCCTTCAGTCGGGGTTAGACACAGCCGATAGTGTCAGCTGGTCCATGGCTGCGAGCACAGTGATACGCAGGAGACGAGAGCCTTGAGAGGTTGAAGACCTCCAAAGCTGCTGCTAATTCTTTGGGCGCAGCTGTATGTCAACCTCCGCCTTTTCGTCCTAGGGGACAGCATTGGAGGGGTTCCTTTCGCTACTACTCCTCTTTTGGTAGAACGAGAGGAGCAGCCAGTCAAAGGGGCCACAGAAAAGCTCTTCGTGGTGGACGGGAATGAGGTGCAAAAGCCACTCAAGCGGCTGTCTCTTTGCCATCAGGCGCTGCCGCAGCCATCTCCAAAACAGTCCTGAGGCCAGGTCTGCTTGTTCGCCGGTGGGGGGCAGACTGTCGGAGCATCTCGAAGCGTGGCGGGCCATTACTTCAGATGCGTGGGTTCTGGAGACAATCACCCATGGCTTCTGCCTGCCTTTCCTGCGTCGCCTCACGACAATCCACCGGTGAATCTCTCTTTGAAGGTTCCGGATCTGCTCCTTGTGCAGGAAATATTGACCCTGCTGGAGAAAGGTGCTATATTTATTTTATTTTTATTTATTTTATTACATTTGTTATACACCCAGACCCGGAGGTATCACGGCGTAGTTAGACAGCTCGGTAAGACATTCTTGCAAGTTTATGCTCAACAGCCAAAAAACAATCAAAAATAAGTTGTACAATTATAAACACAGCATGTTCGTTGCGAGTTAATGCAATACTTAGTCATGGGAGCTAGCTTGCTATGATGGCATAGATGGGTGGGGAGAGTGAGTTAGTATCTGATTAGAATTGGTCGAATAGCCAGGTTTTCAGCAATATTTTGAATAGCTGGTGCGATTCTTCATTCTTGATGTTTATGGGGAGGGCGTTCCAATGTCTAGGTGCTAGGACTTTGAAGCTTCTGCCCCCTGCTCTCCTTCTTTTGTAGTGGGGGGATTTCAAGGCCTGGGTTGTTACTGGATCTGAGAGGTCTGGTGGATGATTTTTTCATGATTAAATTGTTAAGGTATTTGGGGACATTGTTGGCGATGCATTTGTGAGTGATGCATAGTGTTTTGAATATTATCCTCGCATTGATGGCTAGCCAGTGGTTGTCTCTCCTAATGTTAGAGATGTTTGCTCTTTTTTATGCCTAGTGCAGCGTGGAGGGCTTTGTTCTGCAAGAGTTGGAGTTTGGACAGGTTGGTTTTGGAAGTGCCTAGTAGGAGAAAATTATAGTAGTCAAGCTTTGAAAGTATTAAGGCTCTTGCTAAGGTGACACAGTTATTTGGCGTGTGGAATTTGCAACTTAGGGAATGGCAGTGTAGGAGGTGGTTGATGCGAGAGCGTTGATTTGTTTGGACATGGTAGAGTGGCTTCTAGGTAGACGCCAAGAGTTTTGACTTGTTTGAGTATAGGGATTATGGTGTTGTCAATGTTGAATGAGGCGTAGGCGGGGTGAAGTGAATTGATTGTAGAAGATGAGCCCACTATGAGTAGCTCTGTTTCGTCATTGTTGAGGCAGAGACTATTGTGGGCCATCCAATTTTGTATTAGTATATAGATTTGGTTGATGAGCAGCATGTCCTGCTCATGATTACCTGAAAGGGGTAGGTGGAGCTAGGTGTCATCTGTGAAGTTTGTGTAGATGACACCCATGGCATCCTGGGCTGCAAATAGCAGCTTGGTATAGGCATTGTAGAGAATTGATGATGGGCAGGATCCTTGGGGGACTCCTACGGGGACCGGTATGGGGTCTGCAGCCTCTTTGCCAATAGAGACTCTTGAGGTCCTGTCTGCAAGGAAAGATTTGATCCATTCAGTGGTTTCCTTGGAGAAGTTGAAGTTGTTAGCTAGCGTGGCGCATAGTTTGTCGTGGTCAACTAAATCAAAGGCCGCCGAGAGGTCTAATAAAATTAGAAGACAGAGTTTGCCTGATTCTCTGGTGGCATCCATTTGAATTTTCAAATCAAGAAGTGTTGTTTCTTTGCTGTGATTTGGGTGGAATCCTGATTGTCGGGCGCTTAGTAGTTGGTGCTGTTCTAGGTGGTTTTGTATTTGAGTGTTTGCTATTTTGTCTATTATCTTCAGAAGGAAAGGGACAGTGGTTATTGGATGGTAGTTAGTGGAGATGGATGGATCTAGTGTGGGCTTTTTCAGGAGGGGGGGGTCACCCATGTTTTTTAATGCTAGTGGGGACTCTGTTGGAGCTGAAGGAAGCATTGACAAATTCTGTGATGATGGGCGTTCGCGTTGGCACGCAGAGTTTGACTAGGTGGGGGAATTGGTCTTGTTTGTATTTCGAGGCTATGAGTTTGGCTATGGTATTTAGCACTTCTTTTTGTGAGACAGGGGTGAATTGGAATGGTTTGCTCGAGTTAGCGTTAGTCGCGTCCTCTAATATGGTGGGTGGAGATTTGATAGTTAATAGTTGTTTTTTGTTTGCAATTTTCTTTTGTAGGAGTAGGATTTTGGCAGCTAGGGCTTCTTGAATGGTAGTGCACCACTCTTTGCTGGCAATAACGGGTGAAGTGACTTGACAGGGATTCTCTAGTTCTCAGAGTATAGAGAACAGTTCCTTGGAGTTTGAAGAGGCATTGGTGATGCGCAGATTGAGGGCGTTGGCTTTGTGGGTGATTATGGCTGCTTTGTAGGTTTTATTGGCATCATAGAAAGCTTTTTCTGAGTCTGGTGTGTTGGTTTTGTTATGGATGTGTTCTAGCAATCTTTTTGTGCGTCTCAAGGAGACTAGTTCCTCATTGAACCAAAAGCAGGAGCGTTTGTCTGATTTACAGGTTTTGGTTATGACCGGAGCTAGTAGGTCAATGGTGCTGGCGAGGCCTTGTTGGTAGCGATCTGCTAGGTAGGTGGGGTTGTTGCTCTCGGAGGTGGAGGCTAGGGCTTCTCTGAGTGCGGGTGAGAGGTTGTCAATTGTTCGTTTTTTTGTGTTTCTAGTTTCAAAGGTGTCAGGTTTTTTCGTTAAAGTATTATTGATGGTCCTGTTGTCCAAGGAGAAACGGATGATGTGGTGGTCTGACCAGTCGATGGGCGGAACGGAGTCCATGGTTACTTGTGAATTAAGGGTGAGGACCCAGTCTAGTGTTCTGCCTTTGTCGGGGAGGGGGGTATTAATCATTTGTAAGAAGCTCATGTCTTGCCTGTGTCACAACCTTAACCCCTGGCCAGGACACTCGGGGCCTCTGGCCCTCACTGCAGTATTTCAACAAAGCCCAGGGGCCCAATCATGCCCCTCTCTGGTGCCCTGGAGCCAGTCCTGGCGCCAGGCTCATATGGCAGGTGTAGTTTCCATTGGGTAGTGGACCAACATGGCTGCCCCTACAAGGATCAACGTGGAACTGCAGCATGCAGTCTAGCATCCAGGGCGTGGCCCGCCCCGAAGGCACCTGGGATACCTGCTGGCTATTTAAACCACGCCCGACTGAAGGCACGCACTTCGCGTTATTCTGCTCTTGCAGCGTGACATTCACCGGGTCCTCCTCAGCATCTTTGGCCTGCATGTGCGAGAGGAGAAGAAGAAGAAGAAGAACCTCGTTGTTATCATTACCTGCTCAGCATCCAGCTCCTCTAATAATCCGGAGTCTTCCCTGGAATTAGTTATCTTCATCCAGCAACATCCTAAGGAAAAGAGACGAGAAGAAGAGAATTAATAAGTGACTATTCATCCGCTCCATCATCGTCAGGCTTCACTTACTTACCAAACTCTCCTGGAAGTGTACCACAGTACGGACACTGTCCATCCGGCATCTTGTTCCATCTTCCAGGAGTCTTCGGCGACCTGCAAGGAACAGCAGCACAAGTTAGCGCTCATAGCGCCACGCCTTGCGCTTACTTACCTCCTCGAGCTTAGCCCTCCTCATCAGCTCAACGTCTCCATCATCCCTTCCTCATCTGCAAGAAAGGAGGAGAAGGTTATTCAGGGCGACCACAATTACGGACATTCATTCTTAATCATCACACGAGAGACTTACCTAAAGAGTGGAGTCACAGCCGGTCTGGACTCCAGGGCCACGCCAGTGAATTAACTTGGCGGATCGGTGCCCAGCGACGACGCGCCCCTGCTCTACACGCCAGTGCGGAGAGCGCACCATAACGAAAACCAAGGTGAGAAAGGGCTCCCAGGGAGGCATCACAAGGGGAGCACAGGGAAGGTGGGCTCCGAGAAAGATTGAGGGAATTAGCTAAACCGAACTCCTGTTTTCCAGAACTGGCCATCAGCAGCGCGAGCCCCCGGGGAAGGTGCAGCGGTCCCAGAAGCATTCCAGACCAGTCGAGTGGCATCCCTGTGGATACAAGGTGAGCGTTACAGCCTGGCTGTGTTGAAGGCCATTGCTGCATGATCTAGGGGGTCGTGATAGCCTAGGTTGAGGTCACCTAGAATTATACATTTAGTGTTAGGTTTGATTTAGGGGTCGATCAGTAGTGGGATGTCTAAGTCGGGGTCAGTGTTTTTATTAGGCGATCTGTAAACAACTAGGAAGTTGGTGGTGGTTTTGGGGTTGGAGGTGAATTTGGCTATAAAGAATTCATATCCTTGCGTTTCTTCAATAGGGCAAGCTCTGATTTGCATTGTGGATTTTGCTGCCAAGGCGACTCCTCTTCCTTGGGAGTTGGTTCCATCCACTCTAAGAATACTGAATCCTGGGGGGATGGCGATTGCTAAGTGGGGGCCTGAGGCGGGGTGCAGCCAGGTTTCTGTGACAACTAAGATGTTGAGTTGTTGGTCTATGATGAGGTTGTGGATTCCTATGGCGTGTGCTCTGAGGGACCGTGCGTTGATAAGAGCGCATTTGAGATCAGGATTTGGGTCTTGGTGTGGTGGCTGGGTTGGGTGCGGGTGTTGGGGCTTTTGAGCTGCTGGGAAGTGGGGCTCGTGTTTTGGGATGGCCATTGTGTTTGTGGGTGTTAGATGTGAGGTCTGTTTTGGTAGTGGTGGAGAAGGTGGGGGTGGTCGCCAGGTGTAGCAATTTGGTTCGGGATTTGAGTCTATAGTATCGGTCTTTGCCCAGAATGTTTTTTTTCTTGTTAGTGATTTCTGCAAAAGGAGAGAATTTTGTGGTGCGATGGGTGAAGGTGGGGGTTGGCTCTGTATTGATGGTGGTATTAGGATTTTTAGTCATTAGTTCATGTGGGATAGGGAATGGATGGATGGTAGAGAGGAATGGGGTGGGGCAGGTGGGGGTGATGGCGCTGGCAGCCGAGTCTAGATAGGCTGTTGTCGTGCTTGATAAAAGAGCCAAATGTACAAGGTATGGCATGGTGCGGTATGCAGAGGGGAAACATAAACGATGATAGGAAGTCTAGCACGCTGAGCTTGGCTAGGGTTTACACGTTATAACAGTGTAGTTGGGCAGTAAGGCAGCGACTGTGGGTAGGGGCTACTCACTAGGGTCACGTTAGGTATGAGTTTATTGTGTGGATAGGCACGATGGAAGGGCAATTGAATTGGGTTGCAATACTATGGGTGGCAGGAAAACGCTAGAGCGCACATAGGCATAATATTTGAGTATAGATATCGGAACACAGAAGTGCAAGTGGGCAGACAGTACTGAGGCCGTGGGTATGTTAGTCTAGCGCTTGAAGGACATATTATGCACAACAGTCAACAGTGTTGGTGTCTGGATATTACTAAAGTACAGCATGAACATATGAGCATCATTGCGGATAAATGAGGTACAGCGTGAACATATGAGCATCAGCGCGGATAAGTGAGGTACAGCATGAACATATGAGCATCAGCACGGATAAATGAGGTACAGCGTGAACATATGAAAATCAGCGTGGATATTAGGGAGCAGCGATGCAGTTGGGGCAAGGGAACATCAGAACTGAATGAGTGAGTATATAGGGAGGCCGATGGTTAGTCGCAACATGAGCATACGGTATGGACACAGGTGTCACAGTGTTGGGAAGCAGCTCGGACAGTAGTTCTGTGGGGGGGGTTAATAAGTGGAAGTGTGGAGGGGAGCCGCAAGGTACTGCTAGAAGCAAAAGTTAAGCATAGGGTACAGAGTTAACATGAATGTTCGGCGGAGTAGCCAGGCATGTAGTCGGGATGTCCAATTTATTTGTAGGTGATTTCGCTGGTGGCGCTGATGCCACAGGCCTGTTGAGAGGAGAGTGTTGCGAGAGATTACATGTTGCAGACTGGAAGTCGGGCAGTAGCAGCAAGTGGGTGTCTGACGTTGCTGCTGCTGTGGTCGGAATCTGCTGTGGTGGATTAGTTCTGTTGGTGGTCTGAGGTGGTCTGAGGTAGGCGGGGCAGTTAGAAATGTTGTTGGTGTTTGTTGAATTTGTACTCCGTAGATGGAGTGAAGAAGCAAGGCGTGCGCAGCGGTGGGTGGTGGAAGAGGAACGGGCTATGCAATAATGTACCTGCTATCGGCTATCGGCTTGCTTTAGAACTAGTGCTTGTGGCGGAGAGGAACAAATGATGGTATTCCCCATATTTTTTGATTCCCAAGAAAGACGGGGGACTGAGACCCATCTTGGACTTGCGTCGCTTGAATAAGTTCCTCCGGAATGACAAGTTCAAAATGGTCACTCTTTCTCAGGTCCTTCAGGCCCTTCGACTTCAGGATTGGTTGTTGTCATTGGACCTACATGATGCTTATTTTCGTGTGCCGATCCATCCAAAGCAAAGGAAATACCTGAGGTTCGCGGTTGGCAGCTCGCACTTTCAGTTTCGGGTCAAACCATTCGGGTTGACCTCCGCCCCGATGGTCTTCACCAAGCTCGTGGTGGTGTGGTGGCAGCGTATCTCGGGAGAGGGGGGATTCACGTCTACCCCTACCTGGACGATTGGCTGATCAGGGCGAGTTCTCCCAAACAAGCCTTGGCTCATCTCAACGTCACCTGCCATTCCCTTCACAGCTGGGCTTCTCCCTCAATTTCAAGAAGTCTCATCTGACACCTTCCCAGCTGCTCCTGTACATCGGGGCAGTGTTGGGCATATCCTTGGGGAAGTGCTCGCCTCCCATGGTGAGGGCTCATCACATTTTTCAGATGGTCAACAAGTTTCAACATGCCCAGTGTCTCCCGGCTTCCAAATTCTTAAGGTTGCTCGGCCTCATGGCATCCTGCATTGTTCTGGTGTCGGAGTCGAGGCTGCGGATTAGGCCCTTTCAATGGGCTCTCAGGACGCAGTGCTCACAATTCTCAGATGAGATGTCTGATCTCCTCCGCATTCCGCCCACGGTCTCTCGGGTTCTTCTGTTGTGGGCCGGCGAAGGGAATCTGATGAAAAGGAAGCCTTTTTGGCAGCTGTTGTTGGAAGTGACGGTAGTGACGGATGCTTCCATCACAGGTTGGGGCGCTTATGCCAACGATCTGACCTTCAGCGGTCATTGGTCTCTGTCGGAGTCCAAACTTCACATGCATCTTTTGGAGCCGCGGGAATCAGGCTAGCTCTGAAGGCTTTTCTGCCCTTGGTACACGGGAAGACTGTCCTGATCATGACTGATAACACGGTGGCCATGCATTACCTCAACAAAAAGGGGGGTGTAGGGTCGCTCCTGTTGCGCAGGGAGGCGATACAGCTCTGGTTCTGGGCAATACAGCAAGGAATCTCGCTCTCTGCGGTTCATCTGGCCGGAGAGGAGAATGCGGCGGCGGACTCTCTGAGCAGGCAGAGCACGGTCTCCCACGAGTGGGAGTTGGCTCAGGAAGTCCTTCAAGAGATCTTCGCCCTTTGGGGAACCCCTCAAGGGGTTCTGTTCGTGACCGCTGCCAACCGGAAGTGCGAGAGATACTGCTCAAGGGAATTTCCTCAGAGAGGAGCTTTATGGAATGCGTTCATCATAGATTGGTCATTCCCACTTCTGTACGCGTTT
The DNA here is from genome assembly GCF_040938575.1 of Ambystoma mexicanum. Lineage (NCBI taxonomy): Eukaryota > Metazoa > Chordata > Amphibia > Caudata > Ambystomatidae > Ambystoma > Ambystoma mexicanum. Next base: position 491,641,052 of record NC_090938.1, on the reverse strand, counting down.
CCTCTGGTCCCCGTCATTCCTCAGGGTCTACGGAGGTTGCGGAGGTTCGAGGTCCACATGATCCTCATTGCTCCGGATTGGGCCAAGAGAGCGTGGTACCCGGACCTTCTGGAAATGTCCATCTGTCCTCCACGCTGTCTTCCCCACCGAGGGGATCTTCTCTCTCTAGTCTTGAAATTCATGATGGGTGCTCTGTTTGAACCCTTGCACTCTTGTCCTTTTAGGCTGTTGTCCTTCAAGACTGTTTTCTCGATTGCAGTTACATCTGCTCGCAGAGTGAGCGAGTTGCAGGCCCTGTCATCTAAGCCACCCTGTAGTGTGTTCCACAAGGATAGGGTTGTACTTAGGGTACGTCCTTCCTTCCTACCTAAGGTAGTGTCAGAATTTCATTTAAGTAAGGTAAGAAGATGGTACTTCCTGCTTTCTATCCTCATCCTGATCTTGGTAAGGAGGAGGAGAGACTCCATAGTTGGACCCTAGGAAAGCTTTGAGCTTTTATATTTCTAGGATGTCAAGGGTCAGAGTGGACGACCAACTTTTTGTAGGATACACTGGACACCGATTGGGCCAGGCTGTTACCAAACAGACCTTGTCCAGGTGGATTATCCTTACCATTGCTGAATGCCACAACTCTTGCAGCTAGCTGGATTTCCTAGCCATCGCCAGCCGGAGCGCAACCTTAAACTGACCCCATCTTGTAACTTTACATCTTGGAGTTGGGGTAATATAATGCAGCCCAAGCCATCCACTGTCGATGAGTCCCCTTGCCCCCCAGAACTGATTAAGTTAACCCCCTGCTGGCAGGGACCCCCCCATTGGACCATCGACAGGTGAAGAAACCTCTGTGACTGCAAGCAGATGGACTGTAGAAATAGGGACACAAGGGGCACGAACAGGTATCTAGTGATCTGTCACTAGATAAAGGCCCACCTGGCTTTCCTCTCCTTTGTAAGCAAGGAGCTAACTTTACACCAACTCACTCTGGGGGGTGGGGGGTGGACGGGCAACGTCCAGTGTTTGCCAATGCAGTACTGTGCTGACTGAAATCTGATTCCTTAAAAATTTTGTTTCCAGTCTGATCAATCTGGTAGGCAGGGGTATGTGCAAGGAGGGGTCATTGATTGGCAAGGGGTTTGAAGGAAGGGGACTAGACAAACCAGCGGATGCTGGTTCACTTGTACCTGAAATGAGACCCGACAACACTAGGGCCACTCAGGATGATAGTGGTTTCATTAATGGGCCAGAAACACTCGCGCTATGACTGGACCAGTGGGGAGAGGAGGTATCGCCTAAGACAGACTTAAACAATCGCGCCCACAGTACAAATATCAATTGCTCACCTCCTCCCTTGCTGATGCTAGGCAGCGACCATATCTGTAAGGGCATCAACTGCGTGGGGCCATGCACCTTGTATTTCAACTGCTAACAGTAGGCCTATGGCATCGTGGGCAGGGGGCGTCACTCTACCTGCACAAGGTCCCCATGCTTGCCTCAAATCAACACAAGTCCAGTGATGCTCTTGTAAGCAAGTGCATCTAATGGAGTCTGGTAGTGAGGGACTGCTTATTTGTTAGTGTGGAGCAAATCACCCACTGCATCAGGATCCACTGACAGGGAGCCAGGGTATACGATTCCATTAGAATTGATTTTAGAGATCATGGTTTAGCTGAGGCCTTATTTAATTTCAACAAGAGATGCCAACCCCAGTAAACTTCTTAATAGAACTCCGCCACCTGTCTTGTCAAAATTAATCATATTGGACTATGCTCTCGTGAGCAAATGTTGGACCGTTGGGTAATAGGCCCCTGAATGAGGCGCTCTGGCTCAGATCTTTAAGGTTTACGGTTCATTAACAGCATTAAGTCATATTGTATTTTATTCTAACTAATTCTGAACAATCTTAGTTATCCATGTGTTATAACTGAGTGATTTCTAGATGATCTTTAATTCAAAGTTGTCCTTACTCTGATTGTGATGGGAAATTTATTTTTGATGTTTCATATTTGTATTATTCAATGTTTTGTTTGCAAACTTGTATGGCTCTTCGCTGAAATAAAGTTATGAATGAATGAATTGCATTCTTATGATCAGTGTACATGGTGATGGTATGTCTTGCCCTCATGAGGTAATGTCTCCATTCTCCCAATGCTTCCTTAATTGCCAACAACTCTCTCTTGGCCACCGGATAGTTATGCTCACAAGGTGAGAGTTTCCTGGAAAAATAGGCAACGGGATGTAACACCCCCTCATCACCTCTCTGCGAAAATATGGCTCCCACTGCATCCCCAGAAGTGTCTGTTTCTACCCGAAAAGAGCGGGCTTAGAACATCAAAGGCACGGCCTGCTTGTACGTCCCACTCAAAGCGAACTCCCTTTTTCAACAATCTAGTGATTGGAGTGACTATATCGGAAAAAGATGGTATAAACCTTCAATAAAAATGTGTGAGCCCCAAAAAAGATTGCACATCTTTCACCTTATTTGTGATTGGCAACTCTACCACTGCTTTAACCTTGCTTGGATCCACGACAATACCCTTGGGTGTTAAAACATGTCCTAGAAATGATCCTGTGTTTTACTGAAACACAGACTTTTCCAATTTAACATACAACTGATTTTCCCTCAAACGTAACACCAGTCTTACATGCTCTTGATGATCCTCAATCGATTCTGAATAAATGAAAATATCATTGATATACACAATCACAAAAACATCCAGTATCCCTCTTAACACTTCCGGCATAAAAACATGGAAAGCAGCAGGAGCGTTGCACAAACCAAAGGGGCATCACGAAGTACTGAAACAAGCCAAACTTGGTCCAAAATGTAGTCTTCCACTCATCACCCTCCTTTATCTGCACTAGATGATAGGTCTCCCTCAAATCCAGCTTGGTATACACTCGAGCAGATCAAATTTGATCCAGCAACATTGATATCAATGGCAACAGGAAACGATTCATCACGTCACCTTGTTGACTGCTCTGTAATCTATGCAAGCTCTAAGCATACCTTCTTTTTTGGGAATAAAAAACAGAGGAGAGGACTCTGGTGATTGGGAAGGTCGAATAAATCCAATTTCTAACATCTGACCCAAATACGTAAATGTTGATTTTCTTCTTTACTGAGCGCATAAAAACGACAACAAGGCAATGTTGCTGCGGCCTCCAATTAAGTCGCGTAATCATAAGGCCTATGAGGGGGCAATGTTTCAGTTCTTTCTCAGCATAATCCAGACACCATATTTGCAAGTCAGTATTTAAAGCACAAATCTGATGGGAATAATGTGTACTAGCCACCAACCTACCCACTGGTCTATGCATCTCTTCGACATGTCTAGCACATTGCTTAGCCAAATATGACATCTTTCTGGCTTGCCAGTCTATGGTTGGATTATGCACCACCAGCCAAGGCATTCCTAGTATGATCTTAAACTGGGGCGCTGCAATTAAATCAAACAGAATGTTTTCTTCATTGTTTGGGAAACAACTCATGGCTGTTATTTTTGTTTGAGTGGTAATGGGCCAGATGTTAGCAATGACCCATCAACGTAATGTACTGGTTCAATGATCAATTTTGCCTGTATCAGATTCTTTACACTCTGAGCACAATCTACACCTATCAAATTCCCTATCTCCTCTGAATCAATCATAGCAAAGGCCGGGACTCTATATTCCTCAAATGTTAGTGTCCCCAGAATCAAAATGTCAGGTTCCCCTTGTGGAGTTAAGGAAGAGGTGTAGGTAGGGGCTTGTATCTTCCCACCTGTGCCCGAGTCCATGCCCCCACCATTCTTCCCTCTTGGCTCTGTGGATTTTCGAAATGAAGAATTGCTTCCTTTGGCCATGTTGGGACAGTCCTCTATAAAATGCCCGGACATTCCACAATATAGACATTGATTATTTCTTCTATGCCTATCCTTTTCTTATGGACTAAGGGGGCCCCTTACACTCGCTATGTGCATAGGTTCTGTGTCCCCACCCTTCTGCTCATGAACTTTATGTAGAGGAACAAAATATAGTTGATCCTTTCGTCTCTCACCCTTCCTCTCCGGCCACTGATAATCTAATCATAATGCCAAATAAATACGTTCAGTACATGACTGTGGCTGAGGTTCTACCTGAGAAATAGCATCCTTTAAACCTTGATAAAATAGTACCTGTCTTTTCTCTGCTGGCCAGTCGGCTTCAATGACTAGTCGATTGAACTGAGTCACATATGTGTGCAAATCCTTAGATCCTTGTTTTAACATTAACAATACCTTGTCTGACACTAGAGCAATTGCACGTCTATCAAACTATCAACCAAACTCCTGTTTAAACTGACTCCAGTTGTACAATATCGGATCATCTTTGTTAACCAACGGAATTGCCCAAGTGCAGCGTCTCCTGCTAAATATGAGATGACAAAAGCAGTTCTAGACTGTGTGAACTGAAAGTCCAAAGGTTTACAAAGAAAATGCAACGGACATTGAGTCATAAACATCTGAAATGTTTGGGCATCAACTGAAAATCTTTCAGGGGCTGCTAATGAAACTTGAACTGATGGTGCCAGTACCACAGTTGGTGTTACATCTGCCCCAACACAGAAACCTGTGCTGCCCCATTCCCTGCATGTAGTGGTGTGGCTTGTTCCGTTTTAGTCTGTGCTTGCACCCGTAACACTGCAGTCTCTGTTGTACACCTCTCCAACTTTCTTTGAATGTCTTGTAATGCCTTCATGTCTGCCAAGGCGGAGGCTGTCGTGTCCATGCTGCCTGGGTAGTTAAACCGTAGGCTTACGATTTGGTAACGTGTGCGATTCACACTCTTAAGCTAACCACAGAAGCTGCATGTGCACGACCCTCTCAACTTGATTGGGACGAAGGGCCCACTTTAGATACACATGCCACCTCGAGGCAATCAATGAGGGGGGGGGGTTAGGAAGAGATTATGGATAGGCACAGGGAGTTAGGAACACCGGAAAGAGGTTTAGGGAGAGGTTTTGGCTAGAAAAGGGGAGTTAGGAAAAACTCACTCTATTCTGCACTCTTTTGATCTTCAATGGCATATGTCATACTAAGTAATTCTCAATGGAATTGGTTCATAAACACCCGAACATTTTACACCAGATAACAGATATACGTGAATTCACTAACATTTACATATGCATGTATTCACCAACATTTGCCTGTACCTTGACCTAATTTCCTGAATTAATTTCCTCACACATGTACAACCATCTCTGATACACTAATTGGTTTGCTTAGTTCATGGTTCTAATTCACTCAGCATAATATGACTGCAATAAGCGTACTCTGTGCTGATCACGTTTCTCAATTGTTCTAGTTTCAATCAATGTTCATCTGAGAACTTCAAATCGTATCAGCACTTGTCCATTCTCTGTGTGTTCATGGCCGCACACTGATACACTGCAAACAAAGACTGTACAAACATTCTCAAACACTTGTGTTGCATCACACGATTATTTCCAAACTCATAGCCACTCATCTGATGCCTCCAAACCCACAAGTGAGTTCAGAGGCTGAAGTTTGTCCAGCGTCCCTCAATGTACTGCCGTTTGTTGAGGGGGAGGATTACCCGCTGTCCCCACCGCGGCCCGCTACCAATATGGAGCAGACCACTTCACTGCGTGCCCGGCTTTTCCTCAGTCACTGCCACGCCGGGCGTCTGTCCTGTCCTACAACACCAACTCTCACGTGCCAGGGTGCTAATCGCAAGCACCTGCGCCTGGGCGCTGGCCCCCTTTACATGCCGCCCGGTGTACATGCGCACTCGCACACACCCACAGCACTCTGGGAATCATAGTTCTGTGTCGGTGCTGGAGCATCCCGTTGCTCCACACCACTCCAACACAGGCACACCCGACACACATGAAGTCCTGGGCGCAGAATACACCAGGAAAAACCCAAGAGTGTGAATAAAGATTTACATTAAAGTGGAGAAGAAACCTGTCAAGGGAGTACAACATGTGTCCTACGAAGTTGGCATTAACTGCCAAGTTGTTTTATATACAAGTTATTTTTTTTGTTGTTGATCAGAAAATTCCAAGGACGACTGATACCCATAGGAGTTAACTGTCTTGAGGGGCATGGCCTGAGCCCATGGTGTGAGGCTGTGAGCAGACAGAGCTCCTGTCAGAATCCTGAATTGATCCTGTGTTACGACGGTAGCAGCGATTGCTGATAATGTAAGGCGGCACCCACAGGTAGGGGAAGCTGCAGCCCAGCTCCTTAGCGTGGTTCCGGCCCAAATCGGTGAGGTTTGCTGGAAGTGAGGTGGTCCGAAACTTGGACCCCCGGCAGAAAGAAGATGGCGGACGGTGCCACGCTGCAGAGATAAGGGGGAGGAGGAGCCGCAACGCAGCAACAATGTACAGCCCATCCAAAGGCTCGCTGTGCAGCAAGGATCTCTGGTGCTTTCACTGAACAGGCATGTCTGGTGGGTAGGTAGGCCCCCGGAGACTGCACCTAGCCAGTGGTTAGGCGGTGCTAACAGCAGCGAGCGGACCCGCTTGCGGAACGATACGGCAGGAGTCAGCAGCTGGCTGGAGGAATCGGCGGCGAGCTGGACTGGGGCTTGCGCAACACTCTGGGGCTTGCCCTTGAATGTGAGTTGGTCTACACCCACCAAGGAGTGCGAGCGGGCTGCGCATGGTGGTGGAATACAGCTGACCAAGAAGCGCTGACAAAGAACAGTGTTGGATGGCGACCTCGCAAGCATTATGATCCGGAGTGCCTGAACATGGAGGTGCACTAGGGTGAAGGAGCTGGTCCTGTGTGGGCCCCTCAAACTTCTGTCACAGGGTTTGGTAAGGCGGATCTCTTGGGTCCCTGTGGGCAGTTGTGCTGGTGGACAGAGGACTGAGCCACTCGTATCTGTTTCTCCAATTCAAATCACAAAATGAATCTAACCAATTTAACTACTTTGAAGCCACAGCAAAAGAAGGTATCCAAACCGTTGGCACCAAAAATCCCTGAGGCTTCCGTTAAAGCACAACCACCTGCCCGCCCATCCTAAAGATCCTCTGTTGAACCCCCAGTGCCACCTACACCTTTACATAATACGGAGAATCTGCAGAGTACTGGTGGCGCGATGCCTGCAATACTACTGGGGAGCAGTGCTGAGACGAGACGGTGCGTAACGATACCGCAGCGCTGTCTAAGAGGTGGAGGACTGCGGTAAGTGCGTGAATTAAGGGGGCTGCCTCCCGAAAGGGACAAACCCGGTTCCCCGAAGCCCCTCTGTACACCGGGGGTCGCTGCTGTACAAAGACTTTCCTAACACCCTGTGGGCCTGGACTCTAAAGTAGTTGAGGCATGAACTGGTGGTTGATGGACGGCCGTAGCAGACACTATAGGAGTGTGGGGCCCGCATGAATACACGGCTGGAGAATTTGTTACCCCCAAAGGCTATGTATTGAGCTACAGGCGCAGAGCCTTGGCACAGCCACTGGGACTGCAGGGCACAGTGCACCGGCAGCGAACGGCAAGACAAATGGTGACCTAACTCTGGCAGCGCTGCTCTTTTGCTGAGGGAGTAGATAAACAGTGGCTGGGGGTTTCTGGCCCCAGTGGCTGAGCTGCTCCGTGCTAGACCTGAACATTTCTAAGCTGCTTGACCTGGAGTTGCTCCTGTTCTACTGGTACTGTGGCAGCGTGTTGGGAGGCGCATAAACAGTGCAGGCGTGATCCGGGAGCGAGGACACTGCTGGCTTGGAGACCTGTGGACCGAACCTGGGGGGTGATGACTGGAGAGTGGAGATGTCACTGATACTTGCTGAGCAGGCAAACAACGAAGTTTAAAATCTCCTGAGTTGAATTCCCTGGGAAGCGTGGTTGGAGGAGGGAACACTGGGTATTGCAGCAAATATAGGATCTGGCACCTGATGTAGCGCTGGAAAGTGACCCTGCAGTTGTTTCTCTGGCCCGTTTGGGTTTATGAAGGTTGTTGACCCCTGGGGGCTAGCCGCAATACACTGGTACTGCAAGATTGGTTGACCTGGGAAGGGGGGCCTGCGCAGGTGGCGTGGGGGAATCCATCTGAAGAACTGAACAGGAACCTGGGTTGATGCTGGGGATTAACTCTGTCGGACTGCAACTGGGTGCACTGTAGCTGGAGTTGAGACAACTACATAACGGAACTATGCCACAGAGGCTAGTGCTGGGTTGTTGGTGGTTGACTGCTACGACCGTAGACGGGCATGTCCCCCTCCAAGGGCAAGGGCAACTCCACGATCATGGATTTGTTTAACAACACCGGCAGGCCCAGAGACCCAGGGAGAGTAAGGCTGCAACGCATACGGAGACAGAAGCACCTGAGTCGGGCAAGCAGGAATATTTGGTGCTGGCGGCGATAGTGGTGCTGAGGTCATCTCTGGAAGCAAGGATAGATGAGGTTAAGGTGGACGTGCACCTGCTGCGATAAGATGTCTGTAATCTGGCGGAGAGGGTGACATCGGCCGACACTGACCTGAACGAAACCCGGGAGTCTACGAAGGATCTTGAGGCTCGAGTAAAGGAGTTGGAGAGAAGGAACACAGTTCTGGAGCTCCGGTCTGAGGACGTGAAGGGGCGGTCCCAGCGGAACAAAGTTAGGCTGCTGGGGATCCCAGAGATCTTGAGGGCCCGAACTCAACACGTTATGTGGAGAACTTAATGCTACAAGAAATTGGTGTAGGAAACTGGTCGCAAGGATTTTCAGTTGTGTGTGCCCACCGTTCGCTGCAAAAAGGAAGGTGGAGAAATCCAGCAAGACAATTCCAAAATTGCCATTTATCTGGATTGCACGCCAGCTGTCCAGAGGGCCAGGAACTCTTTTGTACCGATCAAAGCATTTTCTCCAGTACTTAATAAATACATGCTCATGTATCCGGCCAGGCTCAAAGTCATCTATAAGGGCAGAGCACACTTTCTTGAAACCCCCGCTGCGGCCAACATGTGGCTGGAGCACATCAGTCTGGCCTGTCGAGAGGAACCCATCACGTGAGGCGATGAACACTACCAACGAGGCAGGTTAACTGTGCTAGGGGGCTGGGAATGTTTTAGATTTGCAGTGTTTCTGCTGCCGAATTGTGGGTGTAAATTGAGATCTGTTATCGCTGCGCTAATTGTTCTTTATTGTTGATGGGAGCAAAGTTTGATCGCCTCCCTAGGGTTCAGTGGTCTGTCCCACACATAGGCTGGTGTTGGCCTGTTGCCGACACCCATTACTTTGCATACAATGGCTTGGAGAGGCCGTAAAGGTGCGGTGTATGCCTGAGCCAGTTGCTGGGCGGAGGTTTAGGGTTTTGTTTGTTGTGTTGTTGGTTACACATTCTTCACGCAAATGGGTGTGCATAGTGAATAGCTTGTTTCGCTGGCTGGGTGAGTGGAAGAGGACAGGGCGGCTGAAGGTGATCTGTGACCTGGGGATAGTTACGGTGGATTGGTGGGAGGTTGTTTCCGGGGTGCGAAGGGTAAGACCTAGTCATATGCATGGCATCCCCCATTAAGGTATTGATGTTGAATGTGCGAGGGCTGGGCACGTACCTGCACAGAATTCGAGTGAAGTCCTTTCTAAATCGCAAAAAGGTGTCCATTGCCCTAATACAGGAGACCCAACTTACAGCTGAGGAACTGGAACTGGAAAGATTAAAGAACGCTGGAGGGGGCAAGGATATGGAGTGGCATACTCTAAATATGCTAAGGGGTGTTCACATGGATAAGTGCTAATGTGCCGTTCCAATTGACAGAGGTGGAAGCGGATATGGACGGGAAGTACCTTATTTTGAGGGGGTTACATAGACCACATTGCAGTGTGTATAATCGACTCCTATTTTCAAATTATGGCATCCCATCACATGTTAACACACTCTGTGCCAAGGTAGTGCACCACTCAGAGTGTTTCTTCATATGGGGAGGTGATTTTAATTGCGTTAGGGATCCGTTGTTGGACAGGTCCTCCCTTCCCAAGAAGGGCATGGGGCCGGCACCTACAGCTCTTAATGCGGCACTAGCCAACCTAGACTTGGTGGATGTATGGAGAGAGTTATACCCCGAGGATAAGGGCTACTCTTACTACTCCTTGCCTCACTGCCTATACACCAGGATAGATTACTTCTTTGTAGGCCGTACCCAAATGTCTGAAATAAGTGCAGCAAAGTACCTGGGTGGAACAATCTCTGACCACTCTCCATTGCTGATGGAGTAGAACATCTGCGGTCCCCGGCCCCCCATCCCGATGTGGCGCATGCCTACTGATGCCTTGACGGACCAAATCTTCAGGGATAAGCTACAGCAGACGCGGGAGGAGTTTGTGGAACGCAACATAGGCAGTGTAAAGGACTGGGGCACTTTGTGGGAAACCCTGAAAGTAGTAGTTAGGGGTGAGGTCATTGCTAGTGCGGGAGGGCGGATATGGATAAAATAGAAGAAGAAATACGGGACATGGAGAGGCGGGAGGTGGGACAGCAATCTGATGAAGTGAAGCTGGCTGAAGCCAGGCATCGGTTTCTTGAGGCCTGGGGGAGGTTGTCAAAATTCAACTATACAGTTAAAAACACCAGAGCCCATGCAGAGGGGGATAGCCCGGTAGACTCTTATCGTGGCTCTGTGAGAGGGAACACCCTAGACGTCTGACCACGGAGTTGAGAAATGGAGATGGTACCATGTGCAGGACACAGCTAGGAATCAGCAATATATTTGCTAACTTTTACTCTCAACTATATGGGCATGCGGACCTGGTCCCTCAGGAGGAAGTGCTGGGCGCACTGGCAGAGGTAGGGCTACCTAGATTGGAAGCTGCGCATCAGGCTGCATTTGACAAAGTTATTACGGTCGAGGAGGTGAGTGAGGCAATTGCATCACTTGCCACCAGCAAAACTCTGGGCAGTGACGGACTCCCCCCCCCCCCCCTGAATTTTACAAAACATATGTGTCTTTAGTGGCCCCGGTGCTGCTCAAGGTATTTGAAGAGGTCTACACAAGGGGCGAGCTCCCGGCGAGTATGAGGTAAACTTTAGTAATCCCAATCCCCAAACCTGGGAAACCCATGGATTAATGCGATTTCTACTGGCCGTTAGCCATGCTAAATTATGACATGAAGATCTTGACGAAAATATTGGCGGGCGGCTCCGTAGGGTGATTGTGGGTTTGGTACACAGTCACCAGAATGGCTTTATCCCGGGTTGTAGTACTGCCCTCAATCTATGTCACCTGCAACATATTATTGCGCAGACTAATGATTGCCCTGAACAGTGCGCAGTGGTATTACTGGACGTGATAAAAGCTTTTAATTCATTATATTGGGAATGGCTTTTCGCAGTACTACAGGAGTTTGGGTTTAGTGAGCAGTTATTACGCTCGGTACGAATCCTATATTCCTCACCGGTTGCAAGGTTTAAAACTGGAAGTCGGGTATCAGCGGCATGGAACATAGAGAGGTACGGGTCTGGGGTGTCCGCTATCACCCATGCTGGACGTGCTGGTACTAGAGCCGTTAGCAATCTACCTTCGTAAATAATCCTGGAGGCAGGTATATGGGTTGGTGGCACGGGTCATCTAGTCTCATTATACACAGATGATGTCCTACTCTGCCTCAGGGACCCGCAACACAATTTGCCAATAGTCATGGAGGTGTTGGATAACTTTGCGAGGTTGTCAGGAATTTTTTTTCAGCAAGGAGAAGTTTTGCCTGTCCCATTAGCTGGCCTTTGGGGGGAGATCTACCGGAAGTGGGGCTCTCATGGTGTTTGGAATTCTTTAAATATCTAGGGGTACACATCATGCACACATCTGAGGCAATGCATGACCGGAACACAGTGGGGGGTGGTAAAAGGCCTGAGGAGGTCTGACATTCTGGTCAAGGCACGCTTTGTTGCTGATGGGCAGGATTGCAATTGCAAAAATGATAATCTTACAGAGAATTCTATACTTCTTTACTAATGTCCACCACTACATCAAAGCCTCTTTCTTCCTTCTACTGGAGTCGCTGATTAGGGAATTCCTTTGGGGCCCATCTCAAGTTTGCTCTAGCAACGCTGTGCCTACCCTATAAGGAGGGAAGGGAGCAACTCCCAGACTTTTACTTGGCAGCACAACTCGGCTTTATCGCCAAGTGGCTATCCGACGAAGCCACATCTGAGTCGATTTTATTACAGCAACTGGTGGTTCCTGCGCAACTCAAAGAAATAGTATGGTTGCCGCTGAGCTGCACTACCCCCCAACTGGTCGACCTGGGCAGAAAGGTGTGGTGCAGGACCCTGAGACTTTGTTACTTACCTTGATGTACACCTTGAATGACGGCTGGAAACTGGTATCCAGGCTGTATGGCAGCTTGGCCAACAGACCCAATCCTCGGAGCTCTGACCTCAAAGCACGTTGGGAGGTGGATCTTCGGGAGGACATAGAGGAGAGGGAATGGGAACATATGCTGGGTTTCCTGCGAGAGGTGTCTAGAAACCCCATGTCTTAAACTGGTCCAATTAAATGTGTTATATTGCACCTGCATGACACCTAGTAGGGTGGCTAAGTTCAGCAGCAGTACACAATCAACATGTCCTTGGTGTGGCCGTACAGGGGCGGATTTAATCCATGTGTTTTGGGGCTGCGCAAAAGTACAGAGTTTTTTGGCTCGCATTGAGCAGGTGTGCAGGAGTGCTGGGGTCACTAGATATACCTGGAACCCGAAAAGAGTGTCTGCCTGGAGCATACCCAAGGAATAGCAAATATAAACATGTTATTAAATTCATGGGCAAGGCATGCATTCTGGCTAAGAGGTGCATTGCCATGGCATGGAAGTCAGCTGGGGCCCCACAATGCAGAAGCTGGCACAGGGACTTTGAGAGCTGGGCTGAGGCAGAAACCAGAGTGTGGGTTGGTACGTTCTACAGTCTCGAAGCAACCACTAGTGGAACCTATGAGTTCCACCCCTCAGATGACAACCCTCTGTGAAGACACTGTTACCCTATAAAACATTGCAGTAGCATTCTGACTGTATGAAGTTAAGGGCCCAGCTAGGCACCTTAGATTTGACCACAAAATGATGCTCTCACGAACACCATGCCCCAAAGTCTGAGAAGGCTGCCCACAGTGTGTCCCCGCACAACTAGCCTGACTATGGAATCAATACACGGGATAGATACCTAGTTCATATGCGTTAGGAAAGTTGTTCTGTTAATATGTTGAAGTGTTTTTACAGAACTGTAATCAATCATACATATAAGCTTATTGTGTTTGCAACAACGGAGTGGATCTGAATTGTATGATTGTATGTTTATAAATGCTGATAAAAATCATTTAAAATAAAATAGGAGTTAACTGTCTTAAAGAGATAACCTGGAGAAGGGAGCAATGCACTGGAACTGTGAACATTAGCCATTGGCAACTTTTGTTTTGGAGTTACGCCTTTCCTTTTGAACTTGACCATTTGTGCACTTTCAAAGCCAAAGACATTACCCTTTTCACTTTGGAGTTAATGTGAGGGGCAGAATAGTATTTCGGTCAGAAGACATTTTTGTTTTGGGCATCTTGACATTTGACAGACCCTTCGTTTTTGGTTGCGGTAGGGAAATGCCTCTTAGTAGGGACAGCGAGGCATTTTCCAACGCCTTTTTATTTTGAATAAAAGTCTATAACCACAAACATGAGCTCTATGTTCGTGTCTCATTGCAGGCTCTTCAGACTGTAGTGTTGAAACGTACTTCTGAAGGAGGAAAGGCCCACTCCGTGCTACGAACAGTGGGCTATGCACAAGGTTTTGAAATGCACCCTTTTTTTTATGGGTAGCCAGTGGGAAGGCGTAATGATGGCATGATATGTAAAACACTTAATTCTAAGCAAAAGTCTTGCAGCTGCATTTTGGACTCTATGAAGTTTCCTCAATAGGTAATCTGGGAGTCCGAGATGGAGGCTGTTTGCAAAGTCTAGTGGATGGTAGTAGAGACGTTATAGCCATGGCACTGGGTGGATCAAAGCTGTTGTCCATTTTCAATTTCACGATTTCTTACTATGGTTGACAAGTTTGGGCAGGATCCCATCTTGTCAGGTCAAGGGATTCTGGGGGAGTTAGGACCTATAGAATTACAGAGCTTCAGCTTTATTTGGCTAGGGTTTATTTACAATTGTGAGAGAATTACTTGAAGACCCAAGTTTTCAGTTGCTTCCAGAAGGGCCAATATGATTGATCTGCTCTTAATTTGTCGGTTTGCTGTCATCCATGCCTCCACCTGTGCAAGGCAATTTTTAGTGTCCGGGGTGTTTGGTGATGGGTGGTTCTCAAATTTGTCAAAAAAGGTAGCAGGCGCTCCTCTCCAGAAAGAACATGGCATGATAACCTGTTCTGAGATGAGTTTTCAGCACACGCTTTTTGCTCACTGTACCTTTCACAGATGGGAAATATCCATTTACATATCAGTCTTTGTCCCGCCCACATGGGCAGTCCAGCACCGAAATGCTATGGCAATTCCTCTCTGAACGAGAGTACAAAAAAAAAGCAACCCCATACACGTGTTTCAGCCTTGTTGGGCCTCATCAGTGAGGTGAAGCTGTGCCTCTCTAAGCACAGTGAGCTCAAATGTGTAGGTTTGTTTGTCATCCGTATAGTTGTAACAGGAGATACATTTATTGATGTCAAGTAGTTGTTGAAAAGTAGAGGTGTGAGAGTGGATCCTTGAGGTACTCGGCATATGAGTGGGTGAGGCTGGGAATTATAGGGCCCCAAGATTGTGGTTTCTGTTCTACCCATTAGGAAGGAGGTGATCGAGAGACGATTATGTACTCCTAGTATGTCTAAAACCATGCTGTGCCTCATTCAGGAGTTGGTTTGTTTCGATGAAATCCTCCAGTTGCCCATGTATACATTTTTTCAGAGGTTTCCCAATGAAAGGAGTGTTAGAGATTGGAGATAACTGGCTGGGTCATATGGGTCTGCTCTGGGCTTTTTGAGCAAAGGTCTGATGTATGCAGATTTCAACTATTCCTGCGCTGATGGAGTCATTGGGAAGGGATAGGAAGATGAGTGCCAAGTCTGGGAATTTCATGATTGATTTGTAAAAATTGGAGGGACATGGATCCTCAGGAAATTCTGATGGGTTGCATTAGTCAATGGTAGCTTGTACATCCTCTGCGGAAAGACAATCGAGAAGAGATAAGGCAGGCATTGGTGGGATCTCGGTGGCATGTGGGTGGTAGTGTTCTTTTTCACAGTGAACCTGCATGACTAGGATGTTTTGGCTGAAATATGTAGCAATCTGGTCAGAGCTCTTTTGTAGGTGTAGGAGTTGAGTTACAGGCTGTAGGATTGTTGAAGCCTCTGATGATCTTCTACATTTCCCTTTTGCTGTGATGTGCCAGATCAATGCGTTTGGATTAGTGTGCTGGAGTTGGTAGGCATGACTGTTGATGGTAGGCAAATTTGCTAGTGTGTAGATGGTTCCATGTCATTCTACCGAAAGGAATTCCTCTAAAGTATTTTACTTCACAGGAATTTGGCCCAAAAACTCTGTTTCTTTGAACTTTGTTTTAAAAAAATTGGGGGCTGGGGGGTTCCTCCCAAGTCCCGCTTGCCCCTTTACCTATACTAGTACCATTATCCCAAGCCTCTCCCCACCTCTTTTAACCCCTTACCTCCACCACAATATAATTTAATTAGTTTTTCCCAGAAGAATGCCTTTCAGCAAAGTGACGGGATATGGTGTAGATTGATCGGTCTTCAAACTTTCTCCAGTTTCCGGTTTTCCTTTTTTAATTGATTTAGTCTGGGGGTGAACCATTTGGCTAGTTTCTTTTTTGAGAGATTTTTAAAGGTTTTTTAGGGACAGTGCAGTCCAACACGGAAATAAACCAGTTGTGAATGTGGTGGAGTTTTGCATCCATTGTGGTTATTGGTCCATCTGCAGTTATGTCCGTTTCTGACATCTGTGTGCCGCCTGCTGATGCAGGTTCGAATCCCGGGAGGGCCAACTCAACCTTTCATACTTCTGAGGTCGATAAATTGAGTACCACGCTGTGGGATAACAATATCAACTGTTATCTCAGCGCTCAGATGCCTGCAGGCTTGGAGCGCTCTATAAAACTAAATATTAATAATCATAATAATATTTGATTGCTTCTAGTCTTTATTGTAGAGAGCTGTGCGTTTCTTTTCATGGTCTGGACATGGTCCTTTTGAAGATCCTTCGAGGTGTGGTATCTCTATGAATATTGGAGAAAAGGTGCACAACCAGAGAATTTTTCCTAGACATGATGTATTCCTAGGGACACGATAGCTAAGATCAAATCTGGGTTATGATGAACTATAATTAACCCATCTCATTAAGGCTTGTTTTCAATGTGTTTACACTGACAACTTTGAAATTAATGTGTTACTTTGCTGTTAGAAAAAAATAACCTTATTGGAAAAAAACAATATTGGGTACCACAACATTGGTACCAATATCCCACTTAGCCAATAAAGACGCAGATCTTTATCTTTACCTTTAAGTACTAGTTCAGTGTAGTGCCCCTGGCATTCTACTAGCCAAACAATAATTTGCTGAAAAGACCCTTTGACCTTGGTGTTAGGCAGAATTATATGCAGTACTCTTTGGGAACACCACACACAATTAAGACTACAAGTGACAGTACAAATTCACCTTTAGTACAAGCCCGTACTACACAGTTAAAGTGGTAGCGATGGCTGAGCAGCCAGAATTATCTCAAGAGCAAGTGAGCAGTATCAAATAGTTACACAAAGGACAGCAATTACTATGATTCAAACAAACACTGACTCAAGGTTTCCAAGTAAAAGAATATGCATTGAATTTTTCTTTAGTTATATAAAATTTCACTATCATAAAGCAGTTTAAAAATCACACTCTTAATACACCACACCACTCCCAATAAGTTCCAGACAAGTTAAGTTCACAAAATGAAGTGGGAGCAAAATGGCACTCCAGCAATTTAAAAGGGAGGGAAAGACCAAGTTAATAGAAATTGAACCACTCCAACAGGTAAGTACTCAGGGCAATTGAGCAAGAGGAACTACAGTGATAGAATCAAGTAGAAAATGCTTAGGGCCAAAGTCAATGGGTCAAAAGTATTTTGCTCAAGATCACACGGTTCAGGGTAGTTTGTGGTAAAGTTTGTGCCATGGATTCCAGACGAGGTTGGTTGGTAGAAATGTTAGTTCAAAGAGAAGAGAAGGAAAAGCACTCGGTTTGGAGAAAGATTTCAAACACTTTCACCGCGGCTGAACGAAACGAACAACCAGTTGCACAGTACCTTAAAACGAAGAGGAAGCTGTAGCTGAGGCGGACGTTCCTGGTAGTTCCTGCAGGCTCACGTTTCCTGAAGCGACTGTCGGACTGACAAGAAGTAGGAAGACTGGAGGGTCCTGCACTACCCAGGGAAGAAACCAGCAGCAGAGCGAAAAAATGAGTGAAAGGTGCGCTCCTTAAAACCCAAGCTGGGTCCGACCTTCGTAGCTATCCGGCCCACTGTAGTTCTGTACACCAAATTCAACCAGAGGAGGGGTCCTGGCTTGCAGTTTGGGCGAACCAGTTGGTCCCACCAGCTCAAGGGAAGAAGTTTCCTTGAGGATCTTCTCTGTCGTCGGATTCTGAAGATTTGGACCTGCAGCAGGGCTTCACCGGGCGGTTCAGTCGTTGTAGGGGTCCTCTTCTATCAGCTCCTCATTGGTTCTTTCGTTCCAGTGGCGACTCTGCCTTTCCAGTTCCAGAGACCTGCTTTTTATGCAATTTTCCCCCATTCACACAACCTGGCTGTCAATCACACAGCAGGGTGGCTGTCCTGGCAAAGACAGTCACCCAGCCAATCAAACAGGAGTGCGTCTTGGGTTACCAAGGGAACCCATGGCAGGGGTCCTAAGACCACTCCCTCACATCCTGCCTACCCAGACTTTCAGGCGCCTTAAGTAGAAGCCCGCGAAAAGACAGCGAACAAAGGGACCAAACCTGTTTTGGCGCGCAGAGTAAGACACGAGAAAGACTTTAACAAAAAGAAATGACGAATAAACCCAGCCGGAGCAGAAATAAAATATATTTGGTCAAGCGGGTTTATGTTCGAGGCTAATATAATAGCCTAAAACAATACCATGGTTATTTAAGATAATTGCAGTAGAACAAATAGGGTAGTTACCGCTGCCACTAGCCAAGTTTTGATGAAAAGGGAGCGAAACGGTGCTCCAAGAGAAACAGACAAAAAGGGATAAGAATTAACCCTTTCCAATACTCCATGTAAGATGTGGTTTAAAGAGACTACATAAAGTTGATGGCAACTTTACATGTTTCTGGGAGACAGTAGTCAGTCCCAGAAAAATTGAGTCAGTGGGAAGTCTAAAAGATAAACCGGTGTCACTGCAATGAGGGTGCTGTGTAGCACATAAAAATGATGCTCATGGAGTAGGTGAGATCACACACATGGTAAAAACACACACAGCAAAACACATGTAAGAGTGGGAAACATTTTCACACTCTTACCAGGTGAAAAAAAGAAACCCTAGAAATCCAGCAAAGCTGCTGAGGTACTCATTAGGTAAGGAAAATCGGGCATTTCTGATGCTTGTTAATCTGCTTAGAATCACATGCTGTGCATATGGTCCGACATCCAGTGGTAACCACGGAGTATTGCATCTTGTCTTTCGGGGGACCGAAATGGGACGTCGGCATAGGCGTGTCTGAAACACTATCCCTATCGTGACGTGTGTAGTACCCAAAATCCCTCACGTGCCGGGGTCCCTCAGATTGTTTTTTTCTGCCCAGATAACTGGTCGCCCTATAGCGGAGCTCTTCATGAGACATTGTTTATCTTACCAAATTGTCGGTTTATTCCCCGTTAAGTCACTTCGCTCATCAAGAACATCTTCGACGAAGACTACGGGGGAATCGTCTACGGCTGTGGGTTCCGCGCCTATGATCTGGCGTTCGCACTTCCACGTGGTCGGGCCTTCTGGCCGGCCTACACAGTAGGGAGAGTGAGCTCGGGGTTTGCCATACTGTTATGTCTTTCCTCTTTTCCACTGCTTTCCTTTTTGGTCTGGTCACCCTTCCCTTCTGCTATGGAAAGGACTCCATTTAGATTCTGCCCTGTGTGTAGGGTCAGATATCCGTGGAAAGACGAGAACATGTCGTGTAATGCTTGTCTACCCCTAGAGCATGACGAAAAGCAGTGTTCGGCGTGTAAACTCCTTAAACCTAAAACCCTTAAGGAGCGCCGGTTGAAGTGGTGGGCCGCGTACGTTATGTCACGCTTGGAGCCTCCCTCCCCTGCCGCGACACCAGCCGAAAGTGACGGGGGTACATCGGATGACCAAACGTCCAAACCGGACGCTATAGGCCTTGAGGTGGACTATTCTAGGGCCGCTACGCCCATCCCCGACCCTTCCAGGCTCGACTCCGGTCTTGCTACAGGGACCACACCCGGTGACAGGGGCGTACAATTGCACCACACAAAGCACACAACCCAAGCGCCCTCCTCTACGACTTCGTCAAAGAAGGCCAAAGCGCCAACGGGTCCGCCGGAAACTTTGGCCACGCCCACGGATCGGTCTGATCCGAAGCCTTCCCCGCATCCGCAGCAGCGCATGATGACTGGGCATAACAAACATAACAAGGGCGCTTCTCCCCAAACTACACGCGCTGAAGTTTCAGAACAAGAAACTTCGACGGATTCCAAGGTTTCTAAGGCCCGTACAGGCCCGAAAACTACGAGTAGGCCTCTACCCGAGAAGCCATCCGCTGGCCCTTCTGGAGCCGCGGAAGACATTTTCACTGCCGACACATCGGAGGCGTTGTCTCCCGAAGATTCGGTGACTATCCGTAAGAGCATGAATAGGATTGCTACGGCGGTGGGCATAGTACCGGTTCCGCCCACAGTTATGGGCCAATCCGCTGAAAAGTTTTCCACGGATTGGGAAGACGATCCCGTAGACTCTTAAGAAGAAAGCCAGATACCCCGCTCAAGCACCCTGAGGAGATCCTTTCAACGCCTTAGGACGGAGAACACGGTTACTACTCAGCTAGGTCCATTTGGGTCATCCAAGTGGACCACGGAGCAATTTGAGGGGTGTATGGATCGGCTGGAGCAGTTTTTAAGGGCTTCTGATCAACCTCCGCCGAAAAAAGCTCGGGTAGACCGTAACCCTCAAACACAAGATGTCCAACACCAAGTTGACTATCAAGAAGATGTCAAGATGGACACGTATAGAGACATATATACAGAAGAAGAGTCGTCTTCTTTTCTGGACAACTATGGGGAAGATCAAGGAGCAACGGACAACTGGGAGGAAACCCAGCAGGACGATCACAATTGTGATATCGTTTGCCTCGACTCTCCCCCTTCTACCCCGATTCGACAAGCTTCCCCGCTGGGCGATCAAATGGCTTTCAACAACATGTTGAAAAAAGCAGCAGAATTCTTTAAAATTGCCACGCTTGAAGCCTTGCCGAACAGGATTTCGCGGAGGACATTATTAATGAAAAGCCTCCGGCAAGCCAGTCTACCCCTCTCTTGAGCTCTGTAAAGAGACGGCTGGCCCCTTCCTTACTCACACCCGCTCAGACTAGGGCTGCGAACCCAAGGGTCGAAAAACTTTTCCGACCCTCCCCCCCGACCCACTTTATATCAAAGGACACGAAATCCCAGACTCGCTGGTGGTGACCAACACTCGCAAGAGAGCAGGGGTTCCCCTTGCCACGGGAGAGTCACCCCCGGACAAGGAGTCCAAAAGGTTGTATGCCTTAGGTAAACGGGTTACGTTGGCGGCAACCTATACCGTCCGGATTGCCAATAACACGACGTTACTAGCAAGCTACGTCGACGCGCAATGGAACCTACTCCAGGAAGGCTTTCAAGAGGTTCCGGAACCAACCAGAGCCAAGCTTCTCACCATTGTCTCGGAGGGCAAACTTGCCAATCAGAATGTGGTAAAGAATACCCTGGACACCGCAGAGACAGCAGGCAGGTCTCTCGCACAGGGTACTCTCCTAAAGAGGCAAGCGTGGCTGCACACGTCGGGCTTCAAGCCTGAGACCCAGGCATCCATTATCAACAAGCCCATCGAAGAGACCAACCTCTTCGGGAAGGCGGTAGACAATGCGCTGGAGACCGCCAAGAAGGAGCACGAGACTATTAAGTCGCTGCACCAGATTTCCCAGAAACCCTCTTCAGAGATGCAGTAATTCTCGGCGGTCCTTTCGAGGACAAGCCCGCGCCGCTCAAAACAACTTCGGCACGGGCAACTTCAACTCAAATCAACCTGCTGCAAGCCCCACTTACTACCCCCAGAGGGGTCAGAAGCACGGAAAGAATAGAGGCAGAGGCTCCAATTCCAGAGGAGTGTCAACTGCTGGTCAGAAATGACCACCAAGTCCAGGTCCCCTCCCATGTCTCCCCGGTGGGGGGGCGATTAACATCCTTCCTCAAGGCATGGGAGGGGATAACTTCAGGCCAGTGGGTCTTAAAGACGGTCGCCCACAGTTACTGTGTGGAATGCGCCCGACCTCCACAATTCAGACCGCCGAAACATCGACGCCTTTCACCGGAACATCTGCAGATCCTGATCCAAGAGGTTCAGGCGCTGCTGGGAAAGGATGCCATAGAAGCCGTTCCAATTCTTCAGGTAAACGAGGGTATCTATTCAGTGTACTTCCTTACCCAAAAAGGATCTCCCCATGCGTCCTGTTCTAGACCTGCGCCCAGCAAACAAGTTCATAAAGCCCCAGAGGTTTTGCATGGTAACCCTGCAAGAGGTGATCCCATTGCTAAAACAGGGGGACTTCATGACAACATTGGATATGAAAGATGCATACTTTCATATTTCAATCCTGCCAGCGCTCAGAAAATTCCTAAGGTTTGTGATTCAGGACAAACACTACCAGTTCAAGGTACTTCCCTTCGGCATAGCCTCAGCGCCAAGGGTGTTTACCAAGGTCCTGGCAGTGGCAGCGGCACACCTGCGCAGACTTTCAGTTCCAGTTTACCCTTACCTCGACGATTGGCTCATCACGGGGGACTCGTTCGACGTTTGTTTTTCGAACACCCAAAAAACAGTGGACCTACTGTTCAGCCTGGGATTTTCTATCAACGAAAAGAAATCCAGCTTAGTCCCCAGCCAAGTAAAACAGTTCCTGTGGGGCTCTGATTCGTACGGAAGATGGTCTAGCCTTCCCTTCCAGCGAGAGGGTTCAGAACATGCTCTCTCAGGTTCCTCAGTATGTAGCCAGTCGAGAGGTGATGGTACGCAAAGCTATGCGTTTGCTAGGAATGATGGTGTCATGCATATACTTGGTTCCCCATGCGCGGCTGCACATGCGTCCCATGCAAGAGTGGCTCAACAGCCAGTGGTGTCAGGCCAGCGGACAATGGGAAGATCTGTTAGTTGTCTCGCCAGCCCTCGTTCTCTCTCTGCAGTGGTGGTCGAGGGAGAACCTCTTGAAGGGGAAAACCTTCACCACCCCTGAGTGGAAGCCACTCTCACGACAGACGCATCTCTCACGGGGTGAGGGGCTCACCTGCTTCAGCAGACAGCGCACAGAGTGTGGTCCCCTCAGGTAGCGTCCAACCATATAAACCTACTGGAGCTACTAGCAGTGTTCAAAGCATTGAAAGCCTTTCAGAAGCAACTGCAAGGGAAGACAGTGCTGGTCCTAACCGACAGCACAACATCAATGTATTACCTGAACAAACGGGGGAGCACTCACTCTCCAGGGCTATCCAAGCTGTCCCAAAACATCTGGATATGGGCTCTCAAACACAAGATGTTGCTGATATCCCAACATGTTCCAGTGGAACTCAATCTTCTGGCAGACGTACTCAGCAGGGATTTTCCTCTGCCAGAAGAGTATGAATGGCGACTGCACAAAGACATTGTATCCAACATCTTCGCAGAGTGGGGGTTTCGAGAGATCGACCTGTTCGCTACTCAGGAGAACGCCCAATGCCAAGATTACGCCTCCAGGTACCCCCAGAACCGATCCAAGGGGAACGGTCTCTGGATAACATGGTCAGGGAAATTTGTCTACGCTTTTCTCCAGCATGGGGTCTGGCATGGATTCACATGCTCATGAATATTCCCCGTCGTCAGGCCGGGAATCCTCAGTATAGAAAAAAATCAGTATCAGTTTCGTTTCTGATCTGTCTTTCTTAGTAACCAATCACTGGTCTCTGGGTTATACTGCCCCCAGCCAATGACTGCCCTCTCCCTAAGCCCCGCCGTCGGCAGCCATCCTCAGATTTTTACCGCACGTTCAAGTGTTGGGAGTCCTCGTGCTGTAGCTCTCGAGCTTTTGCTGCGTTTTCGTGCTTTTTCAGGAGATTTTTCTCATTTTTCGGTTACATAGATCCTCAAGCTCCACCGTTTCTACATCTGATCAACGGGGATCCATTTCGGAGTTTTCTACGCCCCTCAAGGGTGAAGATTTCATCGAGGTACGCTTTTGGAGGATTCCAGAAGTTCCGAGGCCTACCCCGGACATGGCCCAGGAGAAAGGAAGCTCGACTCCCGGGAAGCTGTTCAGGACCTGCCCTGGATGCCAGCTTCAGAATGTTTTCAAGAAGGACGAGCATTCGTTATGCCTCTACTGTCTCCATGAGGACAAGACGCACACGGAGAAGGACTGTGCGTTTTGTGGGAACATGTCAGAGCGGACCATGAAGGATCGCCACCTCCATCTCGCCAACTGGCTGGGAAGGGAAGAGCCCGTCAGGTGAGAAGAAGAAAAAGAAGTCCGAGCGGTCTTCTAAGTCATGTGAGGGCGCCCTGGCGGCGGGGGCCCAACAAAAGGCCAAGCACTGCGAGTCCGCGGGCACCGGGAGCACCGAACGGGCGGGCTCCTTGGCTGCCAGGCAGGGCGCATCCTCCCCGGCGCCATCAACCACGAGCCAACGCACTGGCTCAGGTAAGAGGAAGTCCGAGAACCCGGCGAAGCTTCTGGAGAGGCCCCGGTCGATCTCGAAGATTCTGGCAGAGGGGGAGCGAGGCTCGGACCCTCCCCCCAAGGTGAAAGGCCCCAGGCGTACAGAAGGTGACAATGGCCTTAATTCACCCTGCTAAGACCTCAATTGAGGATGTCGCAGCGGCCCTGGCTCAGCCTGTGGAGGCTACGCCAGTGGAGGCGACCTCAGGACCCAGAGTCTCCTTGCCACCGCGGAGGGAATCATCTTTCAGGCCCATTGAGAAGACCCCCACAAAGTCCTTGTTGGAAAAGGTGGGGGAGGGGCAGGTGGCCATCGTGGATACGGACACGACCTCTGAAGAAGAGCTCATCGAAGTCGTGGAAGAGGCCCAGCCCATCGGGAGGGATCCCGACGAGGGCGACGACGAGAGCGACGGTGTCGCCGACGAGGTTCCTCAAGAGCCCTCGCGCCCGTCGCTTCCGGCGCCGCAGGACATTTCGGCGGCCATTTTGTCAGCGATTTAGTCCTTATGCTCGGAGATGAGGACAAGGATGCCCCTCCCCCCGACGGAGGTACCTGAGCCAGACCCGACGAGGGAACCGGAGCCAGGACCTTCGGAAAGTCTACCGCATAAGAGTAGGAGGACGCATCCTACGCCACCTCTCCCACCTCTGCGGCCTGCTCTGCCTTCCCCCCGGTCTACTACCCATGGGGATGATACAGGCACGGACACGGCTACGACAGGTACAGATGACCACGGAGGTGACGACAGGACGTGTCCCCCGTCGCCCCCTGCCCGGGCGTCCCCGCCCGACGAGATTGGATCCTTTCATGCCATGATTTCCAGGGCATCCAAGCTCTTCCAGAAGTGCCTCAGAAGTGGCTGTTGGGCTGTTAGGCTGAGCAGGGAGGAGGGAGCTGTGGTGTACCCATACGATTGTAATTTGAAGCTTCCATACAAGGGGAGGAACTATACACGTTTGGTCAGTAATGGTTATTTTAGCACCCTAATTGGGATATGTGTTAAGCCACATTTAGCCAACTGTGTACTTAGGGCTATCGCCAATAACTAATTGATTCCGACTAAAAGATGATAGCGCGTCTACGCAGTGGACACAAAGAGGGGCAGCCTCCACTTAAGCAGCGGCGAAGTACGCCCCACGGTTCGAATCAACTAGCAAATCTAAAAAGTGCATCTGTTGTTCTGGCAAACAGTGTTAATATAAAATCAAATATAGGGGGTAAAGAACTGCGAGATCTAAACGAAAAAATGAAAGAAGAGCCTACTATTTGCCATGAGGTGGCCTTTGCTTACATGAAAGCCTCTATGAACCTTCCGTCTCTACCTATTACCCACAACCCGATCATAGAGTCTGAGAAGAGGTCCATTGCAAATGCACCAAAAAGCTTCTTAAGCATGAGAGAGAGTGAACTAATCATCTCACCAGTAAATGATGAGCATAATGATGCAGCGGATGTATCCATGCTCGCACCTGAGATTCTCAACGTGCTCGAAAAACGAATGGAGCTCTCAGAGGGCCCTTCAACTCCAGTGACTGCACCAGCAGGGAGAGTAGCAAAAGTACATTTTCATAGAGCCATGCAGAGTCAGCCCTCACTGCCCACGGACTATACCATGGCCGAGGAAGAATATGCAGTTGAATTGGGGGAGTTATCCTCTAACATCCCTAACAAACTCTTGGCATATGAAGAGGCATCTATAGAAGAGGAAGTAGAGATGCCCCCTAGAATATCATCACATAACACCACATCTCCCGCTCCACTCATGTCCCCATTCGAAGAAATGCAAACTCTGGAATCGAACTATCCAGTGATATCCAGAATCTTAAATCTCCTAGATAAAGCACATGAGTACACTCATTACGAGTTAAGGGATATTAAAACGGCTCTAGCACTTATTCTGGAAAAGTTTAACAAGCTAGAGGGGTTTATATTTGCTGAAACCTACAAACAAAATGGGGGATTAATATCACCAAAATCAATGGCTACGATCAAAAAAGCAATTGCGACCCAAACGGACCTTGATGTCATGAACAACGATCAGCACGTTGAAATACCCCCAATTCAAAAGGAACATCAGATAGAAGGTCCACCAATTTACACCTTTCCTCAATCCTTTGCAAAAATTGTGAATACGAAAAACACTGAGGAGACGATCCAAATCTTCTCAAATGCACAACTATGTCAGATGATTACAGCTCATGCAGAGAAAATTGACCAACTGATGTTCTTTAATCAGATTAATGAAGAGGAAAAAGGAGTGGAGGTTAGTTCAGAAGTTTTACCTAATCACATAGGGAACGAAACCTCACCCGACAATCCTTCAGAACTCATAAAACTGATGGATGAGGAAAATAAACAGAAGGAGGAGGCAGACGAAGCTGATTACATTGAAGATGCCTCTTTAAATATCCCTCAGGGTAAGCACTTCATTTCCAGAAAAGAAAAAAGATCCTACCTTCGTGCCTTAAAAAGAACCCAACTTCGAAAGGCTTGTGATGGTGAATCCAACAAAAAACTGCCTACAGGCAACAATATTAATAAAGAACAAAGAAAGACAAAAAAAGGTGTAAGAATTGAAGGAATTAAAAAAGAAAAAATGAAAAACACCAATCCCCAAGAAACATCAGACTTGGGAATAAATGTGGAGGAACTCACCATGGAGAGTAGATTAGCACTCCAGTTAAACGCAAAGGGTGAGGCTATAACTACTGATAAAGCAAACCTGAAAATCATGGAGTTTCCAGATGATGCTGTAGCTAAACAAAGGGCTGAACTGATTGTGCAAAAACAAAATGAATTTGCATCATCTCTCACGGTGTCGCAACAGACACTACTCTCCACTTTTTTCAAACCCATCCCAAATAAAAAATCTAACATGGGGAAATGTTTAGGGGACAGTGAGGGGGACAAAGTGTCAAAGGTAGTTGAACGTAGTTGAACATGAAACAAAAACAGCCTTAAATGGGTCTACTGAAAAAAACAAAAAGGTATTGGATGAACAGATTAATCAAAAAATGGACGAGGCAGTAACTAAGGAAGGTGCCAAAAAGACCACAAAAAATAATCATTTAAAAGACGAACAGCCTGTGTCATCACCAAAAAAACTATTCCATAAGCAGGAACGGGGTGGCTCTCAGGAGCATGAACTTCAAGAGTACAATGAAAGACCGAATTGTATTGAAGATAATTATGAAGGAACCAAAGAGGAGGAGAATGTAGAATCCACTCCTCTGATGACCTGTATTATAGGATGGATCAGTTCCCCTGAAATCAACCAACAAAAGAGCTTACATCGGTCATTCATGCTACAAGCTTTTCAAAAAATCCCTGCATTGAGAACACTATCCTCTAACGATATTGAGTGGATTACGCTCCCACCGATTAAAAACTATAGGATGCTGTTCCAGGTACAATCCACAATCATCACTGAATTGCTGTGGAAGCATAAAAGACAACTAAACATGATAGGCTTGGAGCCGCATCTTTTACAATCAATTGAGGATGCAATTGAATTCAATGAGAAACCCTTACCAATTATTTCATCGCAAGTAACTCCCAGGGCACAAAACATAGAGAATAACTCTTCTGAAATGGCGGTTTTAGCACAATTAGTAGCTATGTCGGCGACCAGCAAGGATTGGTCTTGGTTGTCTGCATTTTTAGAATCTTCAAAAGAATCCAAAAAATCACCAAATATTTAACCATTAAATACACCACTACGTGTGATCTCATGGAATTCCTGTGGCACTAAAAACGTATTATGTTGGGCAAGTAAAACCAACATTCAGGATAAGGTAGATATTATCCTCTCACAGGAAACCATGAGTTCGGCAACCATTCAGATTAATTGTTTTAAGGCTGTTCAAATAGCTGCAACACAGGGTTCTCAAGGAAGGCCTGCAGGGGGAATTGCTATTTTCATAAATAACAAACTAGGTTACGTGATTTATAAAACATATAAGGTTCAATCCTTTGTGGCAATTGTGATTCAAATAGGGATTGAGGACAAAGAATGGTATTTGGTAATTTCCCTATATCACAATCCTATCAACGTTAAATTAGATCAGATAACGAAGAATTTAGCAGCCATGCTTGAGGATGCTTTTTTGCAATGGCCACAAATTAATGTGATTCTAGGAGGAGACTTTAATGCAGACTGTCTTAGACATACACAGCCAAATTTAGTCAATTGTGCCAACCATAAAAAAACTTCAGCCAATTTACGTGGGGAGGTATGGTGTTCTTTTTTAACGTCTTGGGAGTTATTCTTTGTACCGTTTGAATCTGAAAATGTGTTGGCTACCTGGTCCAGAAATTACAATTACTCTGTGATCGACTATTTTGTTGGTTCCATAGGAATATGCGGCAAGTGTAATGATATTGTAATTACGGACCCAGGTGTCAGCGATCATAAGATGTTGTATTTAACGTGGAAACAAAAAACTGTAAGATTAGTATGTGACCCTTTGCATGTTCTAATAACAAACGATAGGCTAGGAGCCTCTTTAAGGTGGAGCGCGTATACTTGTGATACTCTAAACGCGTTAATTGAAGAGGATATACAAAGATATGCACAAGCTCATACTCTACCAACAAACGTACAATTCAGGCTGGAACTATATTTGAAAGCTATCAAGTGGGCACTTGCAAAACTCATCTTAAGACAAAAAACAAGAAAAATAAAGAACAGTTGCTTACAGAACTTTAGTAGAGAAATTCAAATTGCCAAAAGGCAAAAAAATCTTGAAATTAGAAAATTGAAATATCTACAATTGAACAATGAAGAATTACAACTAAAGAAAAGATGGTTATGCAATCATTATAGAAATAGATGCAAAAACTATCAAATCTATCAATACAATCTTACCAACCAGGCGATGATATCTAATCTGTGTCGCAACGATAGGCGCTCCACCTGGGCTATTTTGCGTGATGACCAAGATAAAAAGAGAGGGCAACAAACATCTATTATATCAGAGGATGAATGGTATAATTTTTATAAACAAAAATTTGGCCTTCCTGAACGCTTTGAAAGAACTTATACAAACAAGCCACTCATCATTTTGGGATATTTTACATGTTGGGTTTTGTCGAAAATTATAACTGCCATAAAAAAACTTAACAACTCAAAAGCACCTGGACCGGATTGTATCCCTCCATGTGCGATTAAAAGAGATCCCATGTTATGGGCTAATATAATACTCGCCCAAATCCAACAAATCATGTGTAATCAAGCAATTCCTCAATCATGGGTAAAGGCTATAATCGTACCTATTCACAAAAAGGGTATGCTAACAGACCCGTTAAACTATAGACCTATTGCACTAATTGATGCAAGTGCTAAAGTGTTTGCAATTTTAATTTTACATGAACTACAAACCATTATTAGTGAAGCGCAAATATTCTCACGCTTCCAAATTGGTTTTAGAGCCCATATGGGCACTGCTCTGAATGCATCACTATTAGCTCACTTACTGGCACAATCTAAAATTCCCAACTCAGGCCCACTATAAATGGCCTCAGTGGACCTGTCGTCAGCATTTGATTGCGTGATAAGAGCAATTCTTTGGGAAAAAATGGCCAGGCAGGGAATTCCAGCTTATTTAGTTTCCTTAATTTCGGGACTCCATTATAATGCATCCTATTTGGTTAGAACCAGCTTCACAGGTGCAACTACACGTCCAATACCAACGGAGGTGGGGATTAAGCAGGGCTGCACCTTGGCGGCGACCCTGTTTAACCTCTACCTCTGTGACATTGACAAAATCCGGACCAAGGAGGTATCATACCCCGCAAGGCTTGGCCACTTAAAAATTCAGTGGCTGGCCTTTGCGGATGATATACTCATTTTGACAGAACACCATATGGTCTACAATTGAAGTTAAACATTTTTGCCGAATTGCTTTACAAACATAATCTGCAATTAATGTAAATAAATCTAAAATTATGATATGCAGAAATTTGAAGAGGAACCCAAAGAAAATGAAATGGACCATTGATTCCATGACCATACCAGTAGAAACTTCCCTAAAATATCTGGGTTGCAACGTAACGGATACTAACTCTAAAATAATTTGGAAGGAGGGGCTAAATGGAAAACTTTCTACTTTAGTGACACAAATGAAGATGATCTATGAGAGATTTTGTAAGTATTCGATGTGCCCTCTTATTGAATTTTACATGCTCAAAGTGGAACCAGCTCTACTATATGGGCTCGATCTGTGCTTACTGGATATTTACGACATTTTAGATCAGCTACAGGGAAAAACTTGGAAATGTACATTGCGGTTGGCTAAATCCATGCCAAACTGTGTGTTGCGGCAGGAATTGGGCCTAACGGCACTATCGGCGAGATTCCAATGGCGGCAATTGTGGAATTTAGCAAGGATGTTGTACCCGCCAAAAAATTCAATATATGAAGAATTTAGGGTGATGATCATGGAGTCGAAACCACCATCTGTTATGAAATTTTATCAAGAAATGGGAACTTTACTTAAGGAAATGGCTTTAACAACTGAGGACCTGGAATGTAGGGTGTTGCATGTCAAGAAACGATTATTTGAATTGGATTGGACTAAAACACTGAATATGATGAACACCAAAATGTATTATTATGAGGCCAATTTGTATGCAACCGCAAGAATTCCGCGAAAAATGTATTTAAAACAATTTCCTTGCAACAAACACAGAGATTTATATATCAGATTCAAGTTGAATCAACTCCACACCTTAAAAAATACTGCAAGATGGCATCAAACAGCTGAATCCACCATTGTAACTTCCTGTCGATTCTGCAAAGTTATATCACAAACTGAATCATTGAAACACTTGGTTATTTACTGTAGTTACTTTGAATCAGCACGGCAGTGTATGATAGGACCCGAAAAAACTCTCCAAGCGCAAGGGAATGGTTTTGGAAAAATAAGATGTGGGGCAACTCGATTAAAACCATAATCTCTCTAACGAAATTTCTTACATTGTTGGTACACGAGTTAGAACAAAAAGAGGTGATCAATACACATAAATTGTATAATAGCCAAGGTATAACTGGTACTTGAAATGCAAAGTATATTTACGATAGAAAAACGTAAGTTTGTTCCTATCTTTAATGATGAATAAATTGTGTTACGAATATAAAAATTAACTATTATGTGTGATTCAGGAGAGTAGTTACCACGACATTTTCTATTCGGAATTATCCATATGTATATATTTTGCTTTTAATTATAAAGTGTTCAAAAAGATTTGTAGAAATTAATGTTTTTTAGGAAGGAACTTATGTGGTATTTTTTCTTTTTTTTATGTGATATATGTTAAAAAAAATAAGCAATGTATTCTGAAAGGTGATAATATGTGATTATGTTGTAAAAGTTTGTTAATCAAACTGTCAAACAACTTTTAGATAAAAAAAAAAATAAATCAGCAATATCAAGGCGGATTGTCAAATGCATCACACTATGTTACACTCTTGCAAAGAGAGAACTGCCCTTCAAGCCTAGAGCACACTCTACTCGAGGCACTGGGGCATCCATAGCATTCATTGCAAATGTTCCCCTAGAGTCCATTTGCAAAGCGGCAACCTGGAGTTCTGTACACACCTTTACAAAACACTATTGCCTAGACACTCATTCTAGGTCTGATTCTCAGGTGGGACAAGCAGTACTAAAACATCTTTTTTCTACTGTTCCTTCTCACAACCCACCTTCAATCTCCGGGTACTGCTCGCTAGTCTATGCACAGCATGTGATTCGAAGCAGATTAACAAGCATCAGAAGACATGCATTACTTACCGTAAAAGCATTTCTGATGATTGTATCTGCTTAGATTCACATGCGCCCTCCCTGCCTCCCCGCTCTGGGTGGAAGGAACATAGACTTCTTACTACATTCTGTCTTCATGTACTCACTCACTATAGCCTTGGGCTCCCTCATGGCAGAAAAAATACAATCGGAGGGACCTCGGCGCGTGAGGGATTTTGGGTAGTGCACACGTCACGATAGGGATAGTGTTTCAGACACGCCTATGCCGACGTCCCCTTTCGGCCCCCCGAAAGACAAGATGCAATACTCCGCGGTTACCACTGGATGTCGGACCATATGCACAGCATGTGAATCTAAGCAGATACAATCATCAGAAATGCTTTTACGGTAATTAATGCATGTCTTATGAGAATTCTCCCCAACACTCGCCCCCCCCCCCCAACCCCCCCCAAGACTATGGGATTCAATCCATTCCTGGATGAATCTCTACCTCTAGTCGGTTAAAAACATCCTAGATAGACCATCAGCATTTAGTGGCGACTTCCTGCTCTGTGCTCAACGGTGAAATCAAACCCTTGCAGGCAGATTGACCATTTTAGTAGTTTTGGGTTCTCCCTTTTCATTTGCATTAACCATCTCAAGGGTTGGTGGTCTGTCTGAATCACAAAGGTAGATCCATACAAGTATGGTCTAAACCTCTTCAGAGCCCACACAATGGCAAAACATACACGCTCTATGGTTGCCAACCTTGTTTCTGGTTCCTTCAGTTTCCTACTGATGAAGCAAATGGGGTGCTCCCTACCTTTCTCATCCAGTTGACTAAGGGACTGCACCTATACCTATATTGGAGGCATCTGTCTGCACAATGAAGGGTTGGGGATAATCAGGAGCTCTTAGGAATGTAGCTCGACAAAAGGCTTTCTTCAGGTTTTCAAAGGCTTGAGTGCGCACCTCTTTGAATCTAACCTTTTTAGAGAATTTTGGAGAGGAGAACACATTCAAGGGAGAAGCTATGGACCCATAGTTCTTTATGAAATTCCTGTAGTACCCAGTGAGACCTAGGAAAGCACTCACTTAGGTTTGAGTAGTAGGGGTGGCCCAGGTTTGCGCAGCTTGTACTTTGTTGGGCAATTGACTTATTTCACCTCCTCCTACCACATGTCCAAGGTAGACCACTTTGCTCTGACCAATTTGACATTTACTTGCCTTTATGGTCAGATAAACCTGCTCAAGAGCCTGCAAAACATATCCCAGGTGATCAATATGTTCTTTCCATGTAGGGCTGAACACTGCAATGTCATCCAAGTATGCCATGCAGAAGTCCTCCATCCCATTCAGAACTTGATTAACGACCCTTTGAAATGTAGCAGGTGCATTCTTTAGTCCAAAAGGCATAACCTTAAACTGGTAAAGGCCTGCTAGGGTGGAGAATGCAGTTTTCTCCTTGGCATGGTCTGTCAGTGCTATTTGCAAATAGCCTGAGGTTAGGTCAAATGTACTGAGGTACTTGGCTGAACCAAGTCTATCCATCAGTTCATCTGTCCTTGGCAAAGGATGGGCATCAGTCTTAGTGACTGCATTTAGAGTTCTATAGTCCACACAGAATCTCAACTCCTTGGATCCTGCCTTTGGTACAAGCACAACTGGACTAGACCATGGACTTGTAGATGGCTCTGTAACCCCGAGATCAAGCATCTTGTTGACCCCTCCTTTGATATGGGATCTCATATGTTCTGACATTCTGTAACCTCTGCTTTTCACAGGTAAACAGTCACCAGTGAGAATATCATGCTGGCCCCAAGGGGTCAAGCCTGATGATAGTGAAAACGGGGAGGCAAACTGATTCAACAGAACGTTGCACTCCTCCTGTTGTTCAGAAGTCAGCTGAGAAGAGAGATTAACTCCTTCTATTTTCTCATCTAAAGGTTGGCCTCTGAGGAGGTCAGGTAGAGGTTCAATCTCATCTTCCTCTTGAGCTGGAGCTAGAAGCAAAGCTCCTATTTCTGGTCTCGAGACATAAGCCTTTAAACGGTTGGTGTGGAAGACTCTGGGAGCCTCCTTAGGTCTGTCTAAGTCCACCAAATAGTTCACCTCTCCAAGTTTGCCCACAACCTTGAAGGGTCCTATCCATTTGTCCTGCAACGCCCTCTGCCTTGTTGCCACCATAACTAGTACAAGCTGGTCTTGAGTAAACTCAGCTATGCAGGCCTTCTGGTCATGCCAATGTTTGACCAGAGTCTAACCTGCTTTCAAGTTATCACTTGCATCTGCCATCATGTGTGACATTCTCCTCTGGTGACCGATCACATAGTCAGTCACTCTGACTGGCTTGGGGAAAGGAGCACTCTCCAACTCCTCCTTAATCCGGCCCAATGGACCTCTGACTGGGTGGCCATAGAGAAGTTCAAAGGGACTGTAACCAACTCCTTCCTGAGGGACTTCTCTATATGCAAAGAGAAGGCATAGCAGTAGAAGGTCCCACTTTCTTTTAAGGGGTTCTTCTAAAGCATCTATCGTGCTTTTCATAGTACGATTTTAAACCTCTCTACCAGACCATTTGTCTGTGGATGGTAGGCTGTAGAGAACTTGCAAGTGACACCACAGTTTTTCCTCAGGGCTTGCATGTAGCGGGATATAAAATTGGATCCCCTGTCGGATATCACTTCCTTAGGAAACCCTACTCTGGTAAAAATACCAAGTAGAGTCTTAGCCACAGCCTGAGCCGTAACAGTTCTGATAGGTAGGGCTCGGGTTATCTTGTACCATGGTCTACTGCAACCAGGATAAACCTGTTCCCTGAAGATGTGGGAGGGTCAAGGGGACTGTCAATGTCAATGCCCACCCTCTCAAAAGGAACTCCCACCACTGGGAGAGGGACCAGGGGTGCCACATTCTTGGCTCCACTCTTGCCAGAGGTTTGGCAAGTGTGACAGCTCCTACAGAATTTGCCAACTTCTGAACCCATCATAGGCCAGTAGAAGTAGAGAGAGAACCTTTCCTTGGTTTTCTTGAAGCTCAAGTGACCATCCAAAGGTATCTCATGGGCTAACTGTAGTTACTGGAGTCTGTTGGCAAGGGGCACTACAATTCTTTTGCAGTCCCCAGGGATAGACTCAGTTGGTTCACTGTAGAAGAGGCCATCTTCCCAGCTTAACCTGTGCTTTCCAACTTCTTGCCCATCAAGTTGGTTAGCAGCCTGTTGTCGAAGACCTTCGAGTGTAGGACACTCTCTGTCCTTTGCTGAAGTCTGCCCTGTTGGGTCCACCTTCTGACAGTAAAGACTGCAGCTCAGGATAGTCAACAGGGTCAAGATCTCCAGTGTCTTCTTCCAGATCTCATACTTCAGATATTGGCTCAACCACACAAGGTGAAGGGCTTCACCGGGCGGTTCAGTCGTTGTAGGGGTCCTCTTCTATCAGCTCCTCGTTGGTTCTTTCCTTCCAGTGGCGACTCTGCCTTTCCAGTCCCAGAGACTTGCT
Source organism: Ambystoma mexicanum (assembly GCF_040938575.1). Classification (NCBI taxonomy): domain Eukaryota; kingdom Metazoa; phylum Chordata; class Amphibia; order Caudata; family Ambystomatidae; genus Ambystoma; species Ambystoma mexicanum. The sequence goes on along the minus strand of NC_090938.1, from coordinate 491,605,922 downwards.
TTTTATGCAGTTTTCCCCCATTCACACAGCCTGGCTGTCAATCACACAGCAGGGTGGCTGTCCTGGCAAAGACAGTCACCCAGCCAATCAAACAGGAGTGCGACTTCGGTTACCAAGGGAACCCATGGCAGGGGTCCTAAGACCCCTCCCTCACATCCTGCCTACCCAGAATTTTAGGCGCCTTAGGAAGGGCTTCTGCATAGAAGCCCGCGAAAAGACGGCAAACAAAAGGACCAAGCCTGTTTTGGCGTGCAGAGTAAAACAGGAGAAAGACTTTAACAAAAAGAAATGGTGAATAAACACCAGCCGGAGACGAAATAAAATATATTTGGTCAAGTGGGTTTATGTTCGAGGCTAATATAATAGCCTAAAACAATACCATGGTTATTTAAGATAACCGCGGTAGAAAAAATAGGGTAGTTACAACTGCCACTAGCCAAGTCTTGATGAAAAGGGAGCGAAACAGTGCTCCAAGAGAAACAGACAAAAAGGGATAAGAATTAACCCTTTTCAATAATCCGTGTAAGAAGGGGTGTACTGGGTCTGTGGTTTAAAGAGACTGCATAAAGTTAATGGCAACTTTACATGTTTCTGGGAGACAGTAGTCAGTCCCAGAAAAATTGAGTCAGTGGAAGTCTAAAAGACAACCCTGTGTCACTGCACTGAGGGTGCCGTGTAACAAACATAAAAATTATGCTCATGGAGTAGGTGAGGCCCCAGAGCCCAAGATCACACAAATGGTAAAAACACACACAGCAAAACACATGTGAGAGTGGGAAAAAGGTTCACACTCTTACCAGGTGAAAAAAAAATTAAAAAAAATAAACCATAGAAAATCCAGCAAAGCTGCTGAGAGACTCATTATGTAAGGGAAATCGGCCATTTACGAGAATTCTCCCTTACACTTGGACATTGCCAGTGACTTTAACACTCTTTGCAAACAAATCCACTGGCGTTAGCCAAATGATTTTTTGATTGGTGGCATTACCCAATTCAAACTTTTTTATTTTTTTGTTACTTGCACGTTTCTGCCGGGGATGGTAAGCTGGCCACTTCATTTAATTTTCACATGATGAACCAACAGCTCGACAGAGCTACGCAGTCGTAAATAAAACCAGGCGATGAGTATGTGCAAGCATGTTCCAGCAGTTTCATGGAAAACTACACTAACAAAAACATACCTGCAACAGATGTGCCTTTTTACTGAGTGAGTTCAACCTTTGCAGCACTGATAGTCCTCTACTCTTTGCTCATCCTTAATGGTCCTGTATTAAAAACCTCTGGGAAAATGACTGTTATGTATGTGGCTGTCGTGTTATCGGCCACGCAGTGATCCAGGCCAGAGCCCTACTGGTGCTCGTGGCACTTTTGGGGCTGGTGAACCGCAGGGACTGTTCCTGTCAGGCTATTGCATGAGGGTAATGCTTAGTGCGCCACTAGTGGCTGTGTTGTGTTTAGGTTGCCATTGCTGGAGAATGGTGCTTTATAAAGATACCCTGCTGTCTACCTGTGTTTGTGGGAATGACAATGCAGAACTTAAATTGCTCTCAGCCCAGAATTGCACCCTATAAAATGCTTTAAACTTGGTTAGCCCTATTTACCTCCCCTAACATGCCCAATGCACATCCTGTGTGTGAGTCTCTCTAATTCAGAGCTAAAGCCATTCAAGGCAGTTCCTTTTGTTTTTTCTTTTCTTTTTTTGTCGGTTTACAGTAAACCTTTCACAAACAAAACGAGAACCAAATGTACAAAATTGATGTAGAATTGATTTGTAGACATTCACAATCCAATCCCCATAGTTCAGTAAGCAAAAAAACACGATGCCATACCATAATGGTCCACTTATGTAAAATGAAATTAGTGAGCCTTTACAATTTTTCTTCAAAAAGGTAAACCTTTTTTTTTAAATCAAATCCACGACTAATATCAATGAGATTAGCTCCCTTGTCAAAATGCAGAACCAAAATTGCTCAGTTAGGATATGGGAGAGATTATGATCAAACCTGGCAAAGACCCTCACTCTTATTTCCATTGTCCCTTCAGATTTGATATATACATAAGTGCTTCCATGTTTCAACAGTATTTTTTTCATCTGCAGAGTCTACAGCCTCTGTGATCTAATTAGAAGTATGAGGGGTCAGAAATGTGAGGCGGACAACTTTGTCAAAGTTTCTCAACAAATGCCATTTTATTATAATATACGGTTGGATGAACTCCTCGCTATGCTTACCCTGATGGCGATTTCCCTGCCTAGAATAAACTAATGGAAACACTTTAACATAGGATATCTGTCTATCACACTTATTCATACAACAAATAAACAAAGCAATACATGGCAATTCCAAACAAACAATAACAATTGAATTTGTAATGTAACCACAATATCTTTTTGTAACCTTGGCCAATTCCCCTTCCCCTGGTTCAAACGTGATTCTGTTTCACAGTTGAAGAAAAGAAAACAAGCTAATCCTGATTTGCAACAATGTTTCACCAAAGTACGATTCTACTTCAAGTTCCAACTCAGAAAATTGAAGGAACGTTTGCTTCTATGAACAAGTTTTCAGTTCATAAACATCAACAATAATTGTCTTTGTCAGGATGATTTGCCACAAATACCTTTTAGCACCGCAAAAACCATAAATTGTCTTGGTCAGAACCCCTTTTAAGCACTTCATCTTCCACCTTGTTTACTCACATGCCATGCCTACTCCTCCCAACAGTTTGCCATCCAGCTATACTCCCCTGCCCGAACAGCATTTTACAACAACTGCTTTTGGGGTTAATGTCACTTGACAAGAGTTTCACAACAACTTAATAATCAACAAATGGCAGCTTCAAAACTCCCAACAAGGAAAATAAGATTTACATTGGTGCTCTTTGATACTCTTCTGCAAATAATGCTCTTCTGGATTTCTTTTCTCAGAAGGGCAGCCTTTTTGCCACCCTTGTTTCCCCGCTAGACAAGAAAACAGACGGATAGGGAAAGGGTATTTTACTTCTCCTCCCTTGGCTTGGGCAATGTGGGTTTATACCATCTTTCACCATATGTTGTACAAAGTATGGGCAACAAGTTTCTCTGCTCATGAAACCTCCAGTAGCCCATTTTCGTTGTTGGCAATCTTTACTAGATTGTAACTGCCTTGGTTTTACTTTCTCTTGGCTTGGGCAATGCCTTTAGGTGTTCACTTTTAACAATGTTGCCCCTTTAGATTGCTGGTGTTTCCATAGACTCTTACTCATAAGATAAGTCTTTTGGCTTTCTTACAATGGGGTTTCGCTGCTTTGCATTACTTCAGTATTCATGTTTACCTTGGGAATCACTTTCACTTGCTCACGTGTGCTGCTTCAGCGAAGATTCAAAAATGCTTTTCAAACTATTTTCATTACACGCCAGTGTTCTTCACTTGCCGAATGCCTGCCTTGCATACGCGAGCGGGGAAGGAGAGCTCCGGGGTCACGAACAAGGTGTGAACTCACCAGGTAGGACATGTGCTTCCATTCCTCTCGCTGCTTGCAGTACTTCTCTTCTTGTGTCTCCTCATGACTCGGCAAACCTCTTTTAGTCCGCCACCGCCCACTGCGAATGGAGATCTTGTTGCTCCTGAGTTCCTCTGATGCACTCCAGCCACCAGAGACAACCTCGAGGCCCTCGGGTGCATGCCAGTCACCTGAGACGGCCTCCGGGAAGGGAAAGCCTCCCTCTCCTTGGCTTTCCGCTGCGCAGCCTCTGCAGATTAGGTCGCCAGTAGGCAGGCTGTCCTCTTGAACGCTTTCTCCTGCGCAACCTCTGCTATGGTCCCGGTGTCTTCTCTGTCCTCCAGCTTCTGCCTGGGCTGCTTGCATGACCGACGCTGCTTCTGCTTCTTGCTTCCTCTGCTCCACTCCGACTCGCTAATGGCCTGCACATGAGGGGGACAGGGGTCTTTTAAACCTCTCTGCCTGACTCAGGTGTGGGTCATTTGCATTAATGATCTGACCCCTACAACAGCACTGGGCCTATTCAGCCATCTTCCTCGTCCCAGTACTTGGGGTATTATGGGACTTTAAGTTCTGTTTGACAGTTAGATTTTTTGAGTTTGAATTTCACTTCTAAACCCACATTTGTTCTTGATAACATTCTTTAGAGGAATATCATAAAGATTAGTCACTATATCTGATTTAAAAAAGAAAGGCAATTATTTTAGGTCATTATTATCCATAGATTTCCTTTCACTGTACCTTTTGGTGTAGAGGAGGTCTTTAGCTTCACAAGTCTTTGGGACTTTGAAAGGGTTTCTATTTCTTTTAGGCCTAGGATTTTGTGATTGTTTTTACCCCTTTTTACACATGTATTTTGTGACACAGAGAGATAGTTTTTACAAGCCATTACACACTTTGGCAATACGCTGTCTTCCACCCTAGAGGAAGATGAATACCGTTTCTCATCCCACAGAGTCCTCTCATTCCAGTGAGACTTTTCTGCTCCCAAATGATCTTCCCGCAGTATACTACCTGCAAGGTCAGGACCGGAAAGTGTCTGCCTTTCCCTGGCTACCTGGGAGGAGACTTTAGGCAGCAAATTAGTGAGGAGTCCATAGGATTCATTACACAAGTCTTATAATTGGGCCTGGGATTTATACATTCATTATAAAACAAAGAAACATCATCCTTAAATCCTTACTGGGGTACAACCTGCCCATGTGGTGTTCTTCACACATTCTTCCTATTTACTAGAATGTTCGACCGTAGTTCTAATACACCAATCTCATTTAGTAATTTGTAACCCCAAAATGATTGTCCATTAGTGGCTGTTTATTGCTTGCAATGTCCTCAGGTGGCCTGCTCTTCAGAAGCCTTAAATCTGTTTTCATTTGGGGTTCTAATGGAAGTTGTCTGTTACTGATTCCTAAGCAATGCAACTGACGGAAACTAAATCCCAAATTTCCAATATTAGGTACTGCTCTGTCCTCAGGTGCCACACTCATCCCCCGGCGCATGTCGACGATGGCGGGCTTCAGCAGGTGTCCAGCCTGTGAGGGTCCCTTCCCAACGTCCGACCTCAATGCCCTCTGCCTCCGTTGCCTTAACCCAGACCACGGCTGGCAAGGCTGTACCGCGTGCGATGCCTTGACTCCACGCCCAAGGATAGACTAGCCAAGTGGAGGGAGCTCTTTGGAAGATCACCTCCAGAGGACTTGACAGCTTTTGTGAAGCAAGCAGAAGACCAGGTCCAAGGTAGGCGCCCTGTTCTCCTTTGAACCCCGCAAAGGCGATGCCTTCCAAAGGAAGCGCCCAAGTGGGAGGAGCCTCTCAGGTCCTAAGACCAGCAAGAACACTGAGGCTGCTCTAGCTACCGGTTTCCAGCAGGCCGAGGGATCGCAAGATCCTACCGGTGCTACCGCTGAGGGGCTGCAAGACTCTATTACCGGGACCCAACCTGAGGGGCTACGCCCTATCACCGGACACATGTCTGAGGGGGCGCCTGTATGCAGCACTACCGGCGCCACAGCCGAGGGCACTCTGCCTACCAGGCCTCGAACTGAGGTGCAGCGAATGCCACAACCACCACCACTCAGCGTACTGGTGGAAGCCGGTCCCAGCTCGGCAAGTTCCACGACGCAGACATGAAGCAAAACAAAATGGCCGCCGGGCCAGCAAAAGTGGCAGCTCACCCGATGCCTTTTCCCTTCAGAGACCAGGCAGGGGAAGGGGCTTTGAGGTGGGATTGGTAAACCCCTGTCACTTCGTCCACATCCTATCCATCCACTTTGCAGGTTAAATACACTTCGTCCTCTGCAGCTATACAGGGCACGCCAAGGACCGAGCAGCCTTAGGGCCCGACCCCTATGCCTATACTGCCGGGCACTCCTCCGGCCTGTGAAGACAGGTTCTTTGAGAAGTTCCTCAGGGACGTGATCAGGGACATGCGCCCTCTTGTACAGCCGCAAGCACCCACGGCCACAGCGCCCCCGGGTCCAGCTCCCCCCCTGGCTCCCATGCCTGTAACAGTCACGACAGCCCCTTCTCCCATGCCTGTACTAGTCACGGAAGCCCTGGCTCTACCACCTCAGCAGCCACCGGCACTGATAATCATCATGCCACAGCTGCCTGCGCCAAGCACTCCTTCAGCTTCCCCGGACTCGCAGGACACAACAGTGGGCACAGACGAGGAGGAAGACCCGGACACCCTGTCCTTAGCCAAAGCTTTTCACCAACGACTGGCGGGACTAGTCGAGTACCTAGGAACCCCTCAGCCACAGTTGGAACAACCAGAGGCGGGGGTACTGGCAGAAGTCCTCACGCTATGGCCTACTTCTAAAATGGGAATTCTGCTTCAAAGGGATGTCAAAAAAGGTTTGCTCAAGCCAAACTCTACCAAACATACCAATAGGCGTCTCTACACTAAGTACAGGCAAATGGAAGGGGACCACCTCCTATTGTCGGCCATCCACAACCACATTCTTGGGTGATAGCGGCCGCATCACTGTACTGCAAACCACAATCCTCCTTGGCGGCTTGGACCTCTGCACTCCTCAGCAAGGAGGAAAAGCTGTTGGAGGTGTTTGCAGAGAACATTTATTCTAACGCCACTCTACACCTGCGTCAGGTCAACGCCGACGCCATGTTGGTGGATGTCAACCAGAGACTGTGGCGGGAAATTGCAGTAGGCCTTACCTCTGCACGCCGAATCAGTGAAATCCAGGCACTGGTGGCGTCAGAGCCATATACTACATTTCACAAGGACAAGTTGGTGCTTAGAACACAGCCCTCATTTTTACCTAAGGTCGTCTCCTCTTTTCACCTAAATGAGGAGATAGTGTTCCGACATTCTTCGCAAACCCCATAGGATGATGCTCAGATGGTATTGCACGTTCTGGATGTCAGACGTGTGCTAAGATTCTACCTGGACAGAACCAAGAGCTTCCATAAATCAGATGCTCTCTTCATCACCTTTGAGGGGTCAAAGCCAGGCTGTCAGGCCTCCAAGGCCTCCATAGCAAGGTGGATGGTTATGGCCATCAAGGAGGCGTATGAAGGGCAGCACAACCCATTGCCAGAGAACATGCATGCCCACGCCATCAGAGCTAAGGCCACAGCGATAACCTGCCACAGAACTTGTCTTTGGAAAGCTATCAGCAAGGCAGCTACGTGGGCTACTCCCTTGACCTTCTGCAAGCACTACTGCTTGGATGCCAGCACCAGGTTGGATGCAGCATTTGGTCAGGCAGTGTTAAGGAACTTGTTTTCTTACGAGCGTCAGTCCTCCTCCCTGGGGCTACATTCAGTTGTAATTGCCCATACAGTATGGAGGAAAGGGGACGGGACGTAGGAGTAATTATAAGTTAATCACTGTAGTTGCTAACATACTCCTAGTTCATAGTCCCCTTTCCTCCATACGTCTCACCATCCTCCCCCCAAATAGAACTGGTGTCATTAGGCAATGTTAATATTGTCGACGCGTCAAAGGGGACTGAGGAGTGGTGCCGGTGGTGGAGTCCGTGGTGCATGCTCCCAGGGCCGTGCCCCCGCAGGTTTCTCAATTTAAAGGGGAAGATGATTTTTCTGGTGAAAAAGGTTCCATCTCCCATCCCTAGCGAGGGACGCCCATACATTATGGAGGAAATGGGGACTGTGGACTAGGAGTATGTTAACCACTACAGTGATTAATTTATAATTTCTGTGATTATTCTGAACTGTCTTTTGTGGTAGATCAAAATGAGCAGACTGACAAGGTGGCATTGTGTTTGAACCTTTCTTCATTCTGAATCATAAAAATCGTATATTGTCCGTAACTCAAGGTTCTTGGCCCTACTCCATTAAGAAAACTATAAAAAAGTGCTTGTCAGGATTTCCGTTACATAGTCCTGTGTCCAGAATCCTATGCTTACCCGGGTTCTGTCCGTACCACTGTAAAAGAGACACATAAATTCAACGATTGGCCCTGAGCAAATGACTGGCGGTTGACTTCCGACGCTCACCCTCTCAATAAAGGCTCCCTGTCCCCATGAACCATCAAAGCCAGTAGGCTGAATGGCCCTCCAAGCTTCTCTTGTCCGTGTTGTTCAATTTGGTCCAATAAATGTCGCTTTTCTTTGTTCTTAGGTGGGCCACATCTATCCCATTTTTCACCACTCCAACTGTTCTCCTGGTAGTCTTTCTCCCAAGAAAGATCCTGTCTTTCTCTCTCTCAAGGCAGTTCTTGTTCTTCGTCCCACCTTGGGTTTCAGTTCCAATCACTCCGCCTAGGGGACTGGTTTCTCTCACCGCCCCGGCTCCTGGGATCTCTCACCGCCTTGGAGTTTCGTTCTTTTAACCCCACCTTGGGGTCTTTAATCTGGAATTGGGGTTTGGTTTCTTTCACCTCACCATCTGGTCTCCGGTCTCTCAACCCGCCATGGAGTTTCGGTCCTTTTACCATGTCCTGAGGTCTCAGATCTCTCACCCCACCTTGGGTATGGTTAAGGGAAATCTGGCTACAATGTCTATTTTCAAGAGCACTTCTGAACAAGGTTTATTGTGTTCTATTCCTTTGATTGCCTAGTTCTTGAAGGGCTTGAAGAATTTTTGTGGTTCCACCTAAGGACCTTAGCCTGCTTCTAACAATCCTTATGACCTTTCCTTTCAAGTTTACGTATTTGTGTTGTCTTATAGTCCTTACCAATATGTGGGCTTGATGTCGGTGCGAACCAGATGCTTTTTTAAGCCCCCTGATCTACATTTGTTGAAGGAAAAGGTCTCCGTTGGTGAGTCCTTCTTTTTAACCAATAATTTTACAATTTAATATTAACCAAAAAGTGTCTTTGTTTGCCCCTCCCGTCCTCCTTAGTAGGAAAAGCTGCACTGGCAAGAATTTGAATTTCAGTGTAGCCAGGATGGATTTCTTCCTTCGAGATTAACTGTTTTTTGTGTTGTGTTTTTTGTGTCTTTTTTCAAGTACAGTGTTAAACCAACATTTTTATTTTGGGGATTTTAGGGCCACCTTTTGGGACCCCTGAACATTTTGCTTTTTCCCCTTGTCTTTTTTTGGTTCTTTACTATCTTTTAGGTAGCCAGGGCGACTTCTCATGAAGTCCCTCTGTCATTTCCTTTTATACCTTAAATAAGGTGTATGGTAGTGGATTGTTCCTAAGGTACCCCTGCTTCTCAGGCACCCCATTTCTGCCCCAGAGTGATTGATTCACTATAATTTGGTTTTAGGGCATAGGTTGGTGTGCTTTAATTTTGGCTACACTTAGGGTGCAAGCTATTCTACCGCATTGGTAGCCAAATTCACCTTTTTGGTAGCCATTGGAGTAACACTATTTTTTTTTGTTTTGTTAATGCTGCTCCGGGCCTTTTTTTGTTTTCTAGGTTTTCCCTTTGTCTAGGTGGCCACGAGGAGGCTACAAAAGGGCAGTTCTGACCATGTGAGCTATTTGTGAGCTCAGCATAGCTGCCTCAATACGGGTCCTTGCCGGTTTAGGATAGTAGGGGTCCCTGGACTAGCCCTCTCTCTTCCTGTGGGGGTTGCTTTGGCTGAGTGGAAGTCCCATTGACTGATCAGTACGGTTGTTCACCTGAGCCTCTGCTCCCAGACACTGTTTTTGATTGGCTGGATGGCCAGAGGCAAGCCCCATTCACAGGGTTGTTTAGGTTCTGCCCTGCCCCTAACTCTTCACTTGCTGCTTTGTTTCTGGAACTTAGAGGTGGCAGCTCTGCTGACCTGCTGGAGTTTTCCTGCTGCTTCCTGCCTTTTTTAAAGCCCTCACTTGATATATATCATGTCATTTATAACGTGCCTGTAGACAAGTGTTTCTAGGCGTGACTAGACAAGGGAGGGAAGATCGAGGGAAGACCAGACAAACGATCTTACTAGGCCTTGTGTCATTCAAATCGTCGAGGGAGGGGAAAGGGGAAAGTGCCAGTGAGACGGAAAGGGGAAATGTAGTCATGGTAGCATAGCTCTGAGTAAGTGCAGCCAGGGCAGTGCAGCTCTGGCTAAGTGCAAGGAGGCAGGGGACTGGAGGGTTACAGTTTCAGCCCCTAAGTGCGTGATGGGCGCAGAGGCAGTGCAGGGGGACTGATGAAAGAGCAGCCTGGTAACCAATGAGACTGTAAGGGTAGCCAAGCAACCAGTCGGTGCAACAGACGGGTAGTTCAGCAAGGGAGAGAGTGAGAGAGAAAGCAGAGGAGGAAAGGAAGGTATTAAGCTGCTCAACGAACTTCAGATGGTCCGGCTCAAGTTTGAGAGGGCAGGGAGGCCATTCCAGAGGGAGACACCTGCAGAAGAGAGACCTACCCCCTACTCTCTGCCTTCAGAAGCATCTGACCATTGGAGAGGTTGAGGTAGCTGAGCGAAGGGCTCGAGAGGGAAGGTATTTAGGAAGAGAGAGTTGGATGTAGTGCGTCCCCGGCCCCAGAAAGCCTGGTGGATGCAGCAGAGGGTCTTTAACTTGATCCTTGCAGCCACTGAGAGCCAGCGGAGCGATTTCAGGGCTGGAGAGATACAGTGCCTGGGCTTGACGCCGAGGACACGTCTTGTATTCCTGTTCTGGATTAGTTGCAGAGGGCGGAGAGAAGAAGGTAGGTTGAAAAAAGAAAGCTGTTGTCCACCCTAGAGGGAACCAGGGCTCTGGAGTCAGTGAGCTTCTGGGGGAGAGTGAAAAAAGGCAGACTACCTCTGAGGAGGTGCAGCTGCTAGTGGGCCTTATTGGCAAGGTCCGTGATGTGAGGAGAGGAGGAGAGTGAAGTCGAAGATGACACCAAGGTTTTTTGCCTCACAAGAAGGCTAGGGAAGAGCGCCCAAGGAACCCTCCTAGAGTGAGAGAGGGAAAATGGGAGCAGAAGTCCCAATGCAAAGGATCTCTGTCTTACTGGCATTAAGGCAGAGATCGTTGGAGGCGCACCAATCCTGAATCATGGATAGGCAGTCGGGAATGAGCGAGAGAGAAGAGCAGGCTGAGGGTAGCCTGAAAGAGAGCTGGGTGTCATCTGCATAACACTGAAAGTTACAGAAGAAGGTAGAGATCAGGTGAACCAATGGGGCCAAGTAGACATTGAAGAGCCATGGTGAGAGGTTGGAGCCCTGGGGAACACCACATGTGGAGAAGGGAGGTGGTGGAGCGAAAGGACCCAAGTTGGTCCTTGGAAGGTCAGTCCAGGAGGAGGGTCAACCACTCCAGGGCCTGACCCGTGATGCCCAGGTTCTCAAGGAGTCGATTGATCAGGATGGAATGATTAACTGTGTCAAAAGCAGAGGGAAGATCAAGGAGGATGAGGAAAGAAGGCAGGAGTCAAGATTAGCGCGCATATCTTCACGGGTGTTCAGGAGAGCAGTTTCTGTGCCTCTGGCTGCTTTGAAGCCAGACTGTTGTTCATGGAGACAGCCAACAGATTGTGTGGAGAGTAAGCTTGGCAATACTTGTTAAGTGCAGTGGATGGGATTCAGCCCGGTTTGCATTTTTTTGCAGCCAGAGGTTCTGTCTGGATTTCTTGGAGACATCACGTGACTCCCCACATCTACTGAGGTGAGCCCTCCACTTTGAGACCATTTCTGTGCAGTTTTACCACTGTTTACCACCAGGATCTTCTGCTTGACTGCAAGTGTCCAAAGAGTAGCTGCAAGGTCAATTTCTGTGCTGGATCCTTAGACTGGGCTGTCTTAAGATGCCACAAGTGGTGTCCTCATCCTGGGACAGTTTGCTGCGCTGTTGCTTTGTTGTTCGCTTTGTTGTTTGCCCTACTGCTGGGAGCAGTTTCTTCAGGTTCCCCTTTCTCCTGGGAGACTTCTTCACGGATCTTTCACTCCTGGCTTGAAGACAGGGAACCTGGTAGGAGCTTCTATTTCTTCTCTGCATTGCTGTGGCTTTTGTTGGCAGAGGATTCAAGTACTAGCAAGACAAATTCATGTGTCAAGTCCTGGAGGTCTATCTGCCGTAACTGATGTTGTGAATGCTTACCTTGGGGTCCTAGGAAGGGTTGTTGTTCCTGATACTCTCTCTTGTGTCTTCCCCCGGTCTGTGGTAGGCACTCTTGGGTGGTGAGTCCTAACCAGGATTCCCCATAGGCTTGCATTGCAGCGTCCTCCTCTTATTCAACTTCATCCAGGGTCCCTCTTCCAAACTGTGAACTCTCCCTTTGAGTCTTCTGTGGCCTTCCCGGGGTTGTTTGTTGCAGCATCTGCATCTGTGGGGTAGAAGTGTACTTGCCTCCTACTCTTACGTCCCGTCCCCTTTCCTCCATACTGTATGAGCGTCCCTACCAAGGGATGGAAGAAAGAACCTTTTTCACCAGAAAAAACCTTCTTCACCATTAAATTTAGAAGTCCCGCGGCCCAGGGAGCATGCGCTGCCCTGACTCTGCCCTCCGGCGCCACACCTCAGTCCCCTTTTCCACATCGACAGGAACGGGCCGAATTCACCAGCGCTCCTGGATTTGGCTTCGGCCATGTAATTCCATGCACTGATACTTCTTCTTTGTCTTTTTTTTGTCTTATCTATCATTCAGGTACTCAGTCCTCAGATGTCGCGCTCCTCCCCCGGCGCATGTCGACTTCTACAGGGTTCAGCTGGTGTCCATCCTGCACTGGGCTCTTCCCAACTTCAGACCCCCACGCCCTCTGCCTATGTTGCCTTCTCCCAGACCACAGTTGGCAATCATGTTCGGCGTGTAGCTCGCTGTCCTCGAAGGCGCTGAAGAACAGACTAGCCAGGTGGAGGGAGCTCTTCCAGAGGATCTCAAGAACTTCGTGAAGCATCGAACCAGGCCCAAGGTCGGGCCGATATTTTCCAGCGCACCCCACAAGGGAGACACCTTTCCAGGGAATATCCCGCGCAGGAGGGGCCGGCCCGGTCCTTCTACCGACACATGCACCAAGGCTGCTACAGCTACCAGCCTATGGGTTGAGGGATCCTCAGATCCTCCCGGGCGCAGTGTTGAGGGACCGGAAGGTTCTTGTACCGGGTCTACACCGAGGGGCTATGCCATTTTACCGGCACAATGGCTGAGGGGCTATGCCCTAACACTGGCAATGCATCCGAGGGGCTATGCCCTAATACTGGCAGTACGTCTGAGGGGGGTGCCTAAACGCAGCTCTAACGACCCCTGGGTCGAGGGTGTCACACCTACCGGGCCGAGGCCCGAGGAGTGGGGTAGGCCTCGTGATCCACACGCAAGAGTCTTGGATGAGGCCGGGCCCAGCGGGCTGAGCAACACGTTGCAGGCACGTGGTAGGCAGCTCGACAAAATGGCCACGGTGCCAGAAAGGGGCACCCGTCCGACGCCATTCCACGAATTCGGCAAAGAAAAAGTGTCAAGGTGGGACTGGCTTCAACCAGGTATGTGGCCTACAGTCTACCCGTCATTTTTGCAGGGCAACTTTCCTTTGCGTCCATATGGTCAGGGTATGCAGCGGCCCCAGCAGCCCCTCGCTACCCTGTCGGTACCCACTGCCACCTCTTTGGCCAGTGAGGAGGTGCTCTTCGAGAAGTTTCTCAGCCTCATGAGGTCTCCTCAGATGGGGGTTATCATCAAAGACGCAGTCAGGGAATCCTCCCCGCCATGCTAGAGGCACCACAGACGCCTCCATCGGGACCCCAGGCCCTGGTGCAGCCGCCTCCTCCGGCTCTTCAACCAACTCTGCAACCTCTGCCGCCTCCTCAGGCTCTGGCTGCGATCCCTGTACCCCAGCCTCTGGCGCCATCTACTCAGCCAGGGCCTTCCATTAATACCCGAGGTCAACCTGGGCCTCCCCCAACCCGAGGTCAAACAGCTGGCAGAGAGGGTTCTGTCTGAAGTCCTCATGAGACTCCCCTCTACCAACACAGGGATGCCACTGCAAACTGATGTAGTCTCCCTGGCCAAGAAGGGTTGGCTCAAGCCCCACTCGGTCCAGCCGGTCAACCAACGCCTGGACGCCAAGTACAGGCAGATGGAGGGGGGTACACTCTTGCTCTCGACCCATCCTCAGCCACACTCTGTGGTGATCGCTGCGGCTTCACTATACTCCAAGCCTTAGTCGTCCTCAGTCTCCTCCTCTGCCGCGCTGCTAGGCAAGGAGGAGAAGATCTTGGAGGCATACGGCAAGAAGATCTACTCCAACGCCTCCTTGCACCTGCGTCAGGCTAACGCAGATGCCATGCTGGCTGCCGCCAACCAACGGTTATGGCGGGAAATTGCGGACTTCCTCCTGGAACTCCCCACCAATGCCAATCACGCTTTAAGACGTGGCTACAGGAAGCCAAGCTTGTGGCGCATGACCTCATGGTATCCACAGTAGCTCATTTCGATACCTCAGGCCGTGCCATCTGCATTGCCACGGACATGAGGAGAACAGCCTGGCTCCGGGCAACGTAATTCAGCACGGATGTCCAGGAGTGCATTCTAGATCTACCGTTCATGGGGGGGTGGGACCTCTTCCACTCCTCTTACGGATGAAGAGCTGTACAAGAAGAACAGCAGCTCACAAATGGCGAAGTCTTTATCCATTCTTGCAAAGACCACGCCCAAGTCGTACACCCAATCTCAGCCGCGCTCGGAAATGGGTCGTACATATGGAGGGTTCCGCGGCTTCCAGGAACGCAGATCCAGGCAGCCGGACCGCTCACTGTTTCAGAACCGGCACAAACAACAAAAAGAGGGTCGGGGGGGACAAGGGCTTTTACCAGTCCCCCTCCTCAGCGTCAGCCTCCCAGGGAAAGAAGGCATGACACGCCCCTTTGGGTCCACGTTTCTCCGTTGGGGGGGCAGGCTTGCTCTCCATGCACTATTTTGGCATCAGAATTTCGCGGACCCCTGGATCCTCTCTGTAGTATCCACGGCGTACTGCCTTCCTATCCCCGCCCCTCCTCCCCCGATTTGGCAGCCCCGTTCTTTCCTACGGTTCAGGATCATGGGCTACCATTTCCAATTCAAAGTCCTTCCATTTGGCCCCAGGGTCTTTACCAGACTCATGAACGCTGTGGCGGCCCTCCTCAGAGCGCAAGGCCTCCACATCTACCCATACCTCGACGACTGGCTCGTCAGGGCTACATCTCTGGAAACGGTTTGCCACTCTTCCCATGCCCTTATGAACACACTGCACGACCTGGGCGTCTCGCTCAACCTCAAGAAGTCACAGCTGCACCCTACGCAGACTCTGACATTCCTCTGACTCATTTGGGACACATGCTCCAAGAGGGTTTACTCTTCCAAAGACAAAATCTCAGCCATCAAGAGGGCTACCGCCCACTTCCTCAGCAGAAAAGGGACCTCAGCATGGTGGTACCAACATCTCCTGGGTCTACTGGCGGCGCTCCTGTTAGCCGTGCCGCACACAAGACTAAGGAGGAGAAGGATTCAGCTGCACTTTGCGGCCTCATGGAATCTGCAGCGGGGCTCGGAATCCGAGATGATCAACGATCCTCCATCTCTCCACCCGGACCTAACTTGGTTGTCCCAGGACTGTAACCTATGGACGGGCAAGCCGTTTCAGCCGCCCTCACCGCTGGTCACCATCACCACAGACTCCTCTCTCAAGGGCTGGGGAGCCACCCTGGACGATCTCTCGGTCCACGGCACCTGGACTCGAAAGGAGCAGGAATATCACATCAATTGGTTGGAGCTGAACGCCATCTGGATAGAGCTCAGAGCATGCCTACCACTTCTCAAGGGAAAGGTTGTCCTCATCCAGACAGACAACTCGACCAGCATGTACTACGTCAACAAGCAGGGAGGCACCGGATCCCCTCCTTTGTGCAGTCTGGCGATCAGCATGTGGGAATGGACCCTGGAAAACGACATTCAATCGGCAGTCCACCTCCTGGGGGAATCCAACCTGGAGGCGGACAGGCTCAGAAGGCTGGGAGCAGACAATTACAAGTCGCAGCTCAGTATTCAGGAGATTTTCAACAGGTGGGGTCATCCCCAAGTGGATCTCTTTGCCACCTGACACAACAAGAAGTGTCCCCAATTTGCATCCTGGCAGGGTCAGGGCCCCAGCTTCCTGGGCGACTCATTTCACCTTCAGTGGACCGGCATGAGGGCTTACGCCCTTTCCGCCTACTCCCCTGATCCACAGGGTAATTTGCAAGATCAAGGAGTCCGATGCACCTTCCGACGGGCCCAGCACATCTTCTGGCGCAGCAGGGGGGGCAGAATCATCCACCCAGGGAAACTAGCCCTCACAGCGTGGTACCTGAGCAGGTTACGCTTCAGCACCTTAGCCTCTCACAGGCCAATCTGGAGATCATACAAGGCGCCAGGAGCAAAGCCACCAGGGCCCAGTACAAAAGCAAATGCACCAGATTCTGCCACTGGGTAGACTCTGAGCGAATTGACCCCTTGGCCTGCAATTTGGATGACGTGCTCTCCTTTTTGGTGCACCTTGCTCATTCGGGCGTTTAGGTGGACCTGCCGTACATACCTTGCAGCCATTGGGGCTTACATGAACTCGGAGGAAGGCATTTTTTCCTCCTCCAACCCTATCATGAAGAACCATCTGACTGGTCTCACTAGGCTCTTCCCGCCCGTCAAGAGACTGCACCCTGTGTGGGACCTTAACATAGTCTTGGGAGCCCTGGTGCACAAACCATTCAAGCCAATGGTGTCCGTGGACATTAGGCTGGTCGCCATCAAGACGGCGTTACTAGTCGGTCTTACCTTGGCTCGCAGAGTCAGCGAGATCCTGGCGCTGGTCGCCTCTGAACCATATACCACCTTTCACAAGGACAAGGTAGTCATGCAGACGCATCCGACATTTCTGCCCAAGGTTTCATCTGCATTTCAATTGAAGAAAGAAATAGTCCTTTCTACGTTCTTTCCCGATGCCAAGGACGAAGCACACAGAGTGCTGCACTGCCTGGATGTCAGGGGTGCCCTAAAATTTTACTTGGATAGGACCAAGGGCTTCCGCAAGTCGGACGCTCTGTTTTTCACTTTCAGAGACTCGAGGCCAGGCTATTAGGCCTCTAAGGCCTCCATATCCTGCTGGATGGTCTCGGCCTTCAAGGAAGCGTACGAGGGCCAGCACAAGCCGCTCCCGGCCAACATGCATGCCCAAGTAGTCAGGGCCAAGGCAACGGCCATCGCATTCCAGCACCATGTCCCTTGGCAAGCCATAAGCAGGGTGGCCACTTGGGCCTTTCCCTCGGCTTTCTGCAAGCATTACTGTTTGGACAGGCGGTTCTCAGGAACCTATTTGCTTAGGGAGGGTCTCCTCTCCACCCTGGGGCTACAATCAATTGTAATCGCCCATACAGTATGGAGGAAAGGGGACGGGATGTAAGAGTAATTATAAGTTACTCACCGTAGTGACTAACGTACTTAGTCCATAGTCCCCTTTCCTCCATTAGTCCCACCAACCTCCCCCCTAATAATACTGGTGCTATTAGGCAATGTTAAATGTATTGTTGACGCGTCATTGAGGACCTGCCGTACATACCTTGCAGAGGTGTGGCGCCTGAGGACGGAGTCAGGGCAGTGCATGCTCCCTGGGCCACGCCCCTCTAAATTTAAAGGGGAAGAAGGTTTTTTCTGGTGAAAAAGGTTCCATCTCCCATCCCTTGGTAGGGACGCCCATACAGTATGGAGGAAAGTGGGCTATGAACTAAGAGTATGTTAGTCACTACGGTGAGCAATTTATCATTTCCGGGTTGATGGGCCTTTAACTTTTACCGTCATCTCCTGTGGAACTTTGAACTGAATTGGAACTCTCCTGAAAGTGCCTCTGGGGTACCTGCCCTTGGACATGTTTACTGGATTCCCTAGGTGTTTATTGAGCCCTGGACTCAGTCTCATTATTTCAACATTTACCTGTATTTTTCCATCTATGTTTATTTGTATTTGTATTTATTGAATTTTATATAGCACTTTTAACCAAAGCGCTTTACATAGAACAACAAGTACATTGCATAAGCAATGGTGAGTACATTTATGAATCATGTAGCAGAGAACAATATAAAGAAAAATGTACCATAATACAGACAGTAATACATGTTTGCGCAGTGCGGGACGGTGATCAAAATCAGCCGTGAACAGTCAGGCAGGTGACTGGAGTAGGTGGGATTTCAAAGAAGAGTGGCAGGAGCAGTAGGAGGTGATGGAGTGGAGAGAGAGAGGGAGAAGTTTCCAGTGAAGTGGGGCAAGAAGTTGGAAGGATCGGAAACGGGATTGTGCACAAGGGGCAGGCGGTACAATAGTAGGAAGTGATCAGCAGAGCGGAGAGAACGAGAGGGAGAATAGAAGGAGAGGAGGGACGCTAGGTGGGGGGTTGGGGCAAGTCCGTAGAGAGATTTGAAGACAAGACAGAGGAAGTTGTACTTGAGTTGAGAGTGGAAGGAGAGCCATCCCAGTGAGGTATGGGATGAAGAGATAGTCCTGATGGGAAGGATGGCAGAATAGTATATACATTTGAGAGGGACTAGACATGAGGAAGGAATGCCAAAGAGAACAGAGCAATAGAAAAGTCGGAAGAAGATTAAAGAGGATACTAGGAGTTTAATGGCGTGGAAAGTCAGGAAGGAATGGATTTTGCGTAAGTTGTAAAGGTGGAAGCGACGGGTCCGGGAAGTGAGAGAGATGTGGTGAATGAAGGAGATTATTGTCAAGGTGGAGACCAGGATGCGGGCAGAGAGGGAGATGGGAAGGGGGGAAAGAGAATGGGAGGAGGAGGGGAAGGAGGAGGGAGGACATTAGCGGGAAAAAAAAGGACTTCAGTTTTCCCAGTTTTCAGGGTAAGAAAGTGGGAGGTCATCCAGGATTTGATGACAGTGAGGCAGGATGAGAGTTAGTTTGTAATGAATGTCAGGGGTGAAAGATGAGAAAGGGAGAAAAAGCAGGGTGTCGTCAGCATAGAAGTGGTGAGATACTCCAAAGGAAGAGATGATAGGAGCAAGAAATGAGGTGTACAAAGAGAAAAGAAAAGGGCCAAGTACGGAGCCTTGGGGGACGCCGTGGTCGAGTGAGAGGTAGGGGCAGGTGCAGCCGCCCCAAGAAACAGCAAAGGTGCGGTTGGATAGATAGGAAGTGAACCAGTCAAGGATGGAGCCACTGAAGCCAAAGGAGGAGAGAGAGTCAAGAGTGATCAACTGTGTCAAAGACGGCAGATAGATCAAGAAAAATGAGGATAGAAGAGAGTTTGGAGTAGCAGGCATTAAGGAGGGAGTTAAGGACAGAGGTGAGAGCAGTTTCAGTGGAGTGGAGGAACCCTGATTAAGTAGGGGGGAAGAGAGAGGAGAGACGTGTGCTCAGAGTTGGGAGTAAACAAGGCGTTCAAGCAGCTTGGATAGGAAGGATAAGAGGGAGATGGGGGAGAAAGTTTGAGACCAGGAGAGGGTTTGCTGAGGGTTTTTTCAGCATGGGAATGATAATAGCGTGCTTGAAGGCAGATGGAAAGGTAGAGGTAGTAAGACAGATGTTGAAAAAGGAGGTAAGGTACTGGGAGTGGGTAGATTTTGGGAATGAGAGAGGTGGGAAGGGGGTAGCCAGGAGCAGTGGTAGGGTGAGGTTTGGATAGGAGAAGAGAGAGATCAGTAGTCTGAGAAAGGGGTGAAGTTAGAAACGGTGGTGGAGGGGGTTGGGAAGGATGAAGAAGAGGGAGTATAAGAGGGGGATTGTAGAATATCTTGATGTAGTGTGTGCACCTTAGAGGAGAAGAAGTTAGCGAGATCAGTAGCTGAGAGAGATGAAGCAATAGAAGGGGCAGTAGTGGGAGGAGAGGGAAGGCGAGTCAAGGTTTGAAAGATACAGCAAGGGTGAGTAGATTGAATGTGGGGAAGGTTTGAAAAGTAAGATTGTTTGGCGGATTTAATGCAGTTGTCATAGAGAGTGTGGTAGGAGAAGTAAGTAGCCTGGTTGGCAGAAGAGTGGTGTTTGTGCCAGAGTCTTTCAAGGAGGCGGCGCATAGAGGAGAGATGTCGAGAGAGCCAGGGTTGGGCTGGTTTAAGGGTGGGGTGGAAGGAGGTGAGAGGGTAGAGTTGGTCAAGACTGGAGGTGAGGGAAGAGAAGACGGCAGATGTGGCCTCATTCGCAGATAGAGTGGAGAAGTGAGTAAGAGGGTGGCGGGAACTGGTGCAGGTGTTGTAGAAGAGTGAAGAATTGAATTTGCGTAGGTTGCGTCGAGAGAAGGGGGGAGTGGGAGAGGGAGAGGCGGGGGGGGTAAGAGAGACGGATAGTAAAGAGTGGTCTGACAAATAGCTAGGGAGGTCAGATACAGAGGAAGCAGTGAAGTAAGAGATAAAGATTAGATCAAGAGTGGAGCCGGATGAGTGAGTGGGAGGAGTAGGGAGAGGGGTAAGTAGGTAGGAGTCGAGAATTGAGACGAAGGAGGTAGATAGGTGAGTGGTGGAGCGATGGAGGTTAAAGTCACCAAGCACAATCAGTGGTGTGGGACTAGGAGAGATGAGACCTAAGAGATGGTCAATGTCTTCATAGAAAGACCCAAGCGGGCCAGGTGGACGGTAGATAATTAGAAAGGATATATAGCGTGTGGGGAGGTGAAGATTTTGTACATGAATTCGAAGAAGGGGAAGTCAGTAAGAGGTGCTGGACAGGGTACAGATTGGTACTTTGGGTGATATAATAGGCCAATGCCGCTGCCATGTCCAGATGTGCGGGGAATATGGGCGAAAGAAGAGAAGGAGGAAGTAAGAGATTCAAGAACTGTGGTATTGTCGGCAGGACCCATGTTTCAGTAATGCAGAGGAAGTGAAGGTTTATACATAGGAATAGGTCTAGAACAGCAGCGGTTTTGTTGCATATAGATCTCACGTTCCATAATGGAAGGTCAATGATGTTGGAAGTGTCAACGAGTTGGGGATAGATGAGGTTGTGGTGCGGAGGGGCGGTGGACCCAGGAGTTGGGGGGTGTTGGACTGTTGAGTGTGGAGATGGTCATGGTGATTAAGCACAGTACCTTGAGGGAGGGCTAGACAGGAGGACGGGGAGTTTTGGACGAAAACAAAAAGAGCAGGCAGGTGGAATGCTGCATGCCTGAGGGCCCTTTAGGTGCAGAGTAGCTGCGGACAGCTGAGTCACAGTTTGCCTCGCTTCCCCATGTCATCGCCTAGAGGCGGATCTTGCGAACCGCGGGGAGCAGGGAGACAGGGTGGTTGATGGGCGTGGCCTCTGACTGTTTGGGTTTGTTTGGTACTGGGATGCTGCTTCTGGTGGAGGTGGGGGAGAGGGGCGTCAGGAAGGGTGGGGGCCTGGATTGAAGTGGTCCGAGGGCAGGTAGGGAGAAGCTGGAAACGTTCCCTAGCTGCGGGCTAGTGCTTCTACACTTCTTGAGATTTCACAGAGCATGTGTATTGACGGAAT
Organism: Ambystoma mexicanum; assembly: GCF_040938575.1. Taxonomy (NCBI): domain Eukaryota; kingdom Metazoa; phylum Chordata; class Amphibia; order Caudata; family Ambystomatidae; genus Ambystoma; species Ambystoma mexicanum. Next base: position 491,584,670 of record NC_090938.1, on the reverse strand, counting down.
GACTTGGGGCAGAGAGTGATGCTGTGTCTCTAGGTCCTGTTGTCATATGGTATCCAAGTGGGGGAGGGAGAAGGAGTGTGGAAGAGCTGCTCCTCAGCTGGTGGCAAGCATATGGAAGCTGGTATGTGGATCTTCTGAATGCAAGGCGGATCACTGGGGCGGGGAGGAAGCAAACCTGGGTGGGGGGGGCACAATACAGTGGGAGCAGACTCCTTGTTGTTGACGCGGATGTGTCCCCTTTGGGAAGTTGGTGAGGTTCTTGCAAATGCTCGTCCCCGCTTCAGGGACCAGCCTAGCGAGCCTGGATGGGCGGACACAGTACAGCGGAGGCAGAGTCTTCACTGTCACCGCGCACAGGGCAGTGGAGGCTGAATCTTCTTAGCGCAAGTGTGTGCCCCTAGGAGGGAGCGCAACTGGGTCGGCGAGTGATCATCTTGTCAGTATGTGTTGTAGTGCTGGCTTATGGGACGTTCGTTATGGCCTGCAGAAGGGATCTCGTTTGGTGCAGCACCGATGGCAGACGTGCTCTGGGAGAGATAGAAAGCTGATTCACTGGACTTGATCGGTGCATGCTCTGGAAAGTTGCAGCACTAACTGAGTTGGGGCTCCAGGGATAGAGCGGTGAGCCGGATGTGGGGGCGTGGGGGAAGGGTGCAGCGAGCCGCTCTGGTTATGAGAGGCCCTCTGTTCCCCACTCCTTACCAGTGGTGGCTTTTCACAACTGCTGTGTGGGGTCTGTCGCTGGGCAATTCAAAATGTTAGCTTTATATAGAGGGTACGGCTGGTGCAGGAGATGCGGTAGCCTGTCAGGTTAATGTGAGCTCGGCTTCTTGGTGCGCTCGTGGCAGGGACAGACGCGGCTCTAAATCCTTCATTCTATCAGGTCGGCTCTGCGATATATGATGAAGAATCTCCTTGTGATGCCTGACATTTTTATGGGCATAGATGTGCAATAGGAGTGTGGCACAAACTGAGCTGGGGCTCAAGAGAGAGAGCTGGACACGGAGGCAAGGGAGTGGGGGACGGGTGCAGCAAGCCATGGCAGTTTACGAGAGGTCTACGGTTCCCCACTCTCCTTACCGGTGGCTTCACATCACAGCTACTGAGTAGGTGGTCGTAGCTGGGCAATTCGATGCGTTGGCTTTGTATGGTGGGTCTTGGCTGGACTAAATTTAATTTTAAATTCACCCCTTGCATTTCTGCACTGGTAAATGTACCTGAAACACTGTAACCAGTAACTTTTTATGTATGTTCTTCCAGGAAAAGCAGCAGGGGGGTAGCTATTATTCAAATGTTCATTGAGGCTTAGAAGCTTCTGCTAATGTTTACTGCTGTTCCATCCTCTGAGGCCTTAGTGTATTGTTCCGGGCATTAATACTGTAATAAGGCCGTAGGGACTCTAAATTGATAGTGGTCTGTTTTAGGCCTTGGTATTGTGAATGCAGTTTTCCTTTGGGTTAATGTGTGTTTCCCTTTTTAGTCTCACCCCCTGCTTTATATGTACAGTATTGGCCACCAGGCATTGGGCCTTTCACATATACTAGGGCTGGGATGTGCCTTTAGGATACTGCACTTAGTTGTGCAGGCTACTAGGTGTTTACCTGCTTGTTGAGTTCTATGGTATCCTGGTTCTCTCGACCCCCAGGTTATTTTATGTTTGGTGCTGGCCCTTGACAAATGACCCACATATAGACATCGGGGTCGGGAGAGTCCTTGTATAGGCATTACTGTTTTTATACATATACTTGGTCTGTTTAATACGGTATATTATCGCCTAAAGTAAACATGTAGCTGATGGGGGGCTAATATTGAGTTGAGCTAACTACCGAAATGCTTTTAACTTGATAAAGAGTCTAATGGGTACACCATTAATACAATGCTGGGAGTGGGCAAGCAGGATCCAATGTTAGCCTGTGACCTAAGCCCAAGGTCCCATAAAATCGTATAAATCACAGTACATCCTGGCCATCTGCACCCAAGGTACTCCCTCTCAATATACATTCAAATTAGTTGATAGCAAAAATTCAAATGTCCAGTTTGTTCAAGAAATGTCTTTTCATATTTAATGTTCATAAACAGCCAAAATATGTTTTGACCCTTTCACGGTCTACCTCAGGGCTGTATGACTAATTTCCAACAAGACATATACATGAAAACGTTAGGGGCCCAATCATTCAAAAGAACTTAATAAATGTACACAAATATTCAACTGAAAATCAAACACAAATTACCCCAATTCAAAAAGAAGTGAAAATGAATTTAATGAATTTGGTTCCCCACAAATATCACCAACAAATGATTGGAGTTCATTATAACATAGTACTTTATATAGTACATATAGTGTGTGTGTGTGTATATATATATATATATATATCAGCAATGTGTTCACCTTGGAAGCAAGACGACACGAAGCAACACAGTTTAGATCCCCGGGTCTGCGCTTAGAAACCTCTGGGTATTTAAGCGCGTTATAAATACACAACTAAGGCAAAAAAAAAAACAATTGCGCAACTAAAAAAAACAGACAATTCCTGTAACAGCGCCTCGATGCCCGTGGGCTGTGTGAGCGCTTTAAAAAAAATGCAAATAAATAAATGCCGACTGGCGACCAGCATGTGGGAGTGGGCCCTGGACAACATCTACCTCACGGCAGTCCACCTTCCGGGGGTTCCAACCTGGAGGTGGACAGGCTCAGCAGGTTGGGAGCAGACAATTACGAGTGCCAGCTAAACAACCTCGCTCTTCAGTAGATCTTCAGCAGATGGGGACACCCCCAGGTTGACCTCTTTGCCACCTGGCACAACAAGAAGTGCCACAGTTTGCCTCCTGGCAGGGAGAGGGCTCCGGCTCCCTGGGTGACGCATTTCAGATTCAGTGGAACGGCAGGACAGCATAAGCCTTTCCTCTCACACCGCTGATTCACAGAGTGATGTGGAAGATCAAGGAGTCTCGCCAGCTCAGCATCATTCTAATAGCTCAATGGTGGCCAGAGAGGCCATGGTTCTCGGAGCTGCTCAGCCTCTCAGAGATACCAATGATTCATCTCCCGACAGGCCCAGCACATCTTCTAGCGCAGCAGGGGGGCAGGGTCATCCACGACGCGCCACAGAAGTTGGCCCTCTCAGCATGGTATCTGAGCAGTAACGCTAGGGCCCCTCAGCTTCTCCCAGGCTAATCTAGAGATCTTATAGGGAGCAAGGAGCAAGGCTACCAGTGCCCAGTATAAAAGCAAGTGGACCAGGTTCTGCCATTGGGCAGACTATGAAAATCGACCCCCTTGCATGTACGCTGAACGACGTGCTCTCCTTGTCGGCGCACCTCGGCCACTCTGGCGTGCAGGTGGACACCTGCCACACTTACCTCGCAGCCATCGGGGCTTACAGGAACTCAGAGGAGGAGGTCTTCTCCTCCTCCAATCTGATTGTCAAGAAACATTTGACTGGACTTGAAAGGCTCTATCCTCCCATCAGGAAGTCACACCCTGTGTGGCGGGTCACCATTAAGACGGCCTTACTAGTCGGCCTCACCTCGGCTCGCAGAGTCGGCGAAATCCAGGAACTTGTCGCCTCAGAACTATATACTACCTTTCACAGGGACAAAGTAGTCCTGCGGACGCACCCAGCATTCCTGCCTAAGGTGCCGTCTGCTTTCCATTTAAATGAGGAAATAGTGCTTCCTCCATTTTTTGCCGATTCTAAAGACGAGGCACAGAGAGTTTTGCACTGCCTGGATGTCAGGCGTTCCCTGAAATTCTACCTTGAAAGGACCAAGGGCTTCCGCAAGTCAGACGCCCTATTTGTCACTTTTGGAAGTGCAAGACCAGGCTATCAGGCCTCCAAGGCCTCCATATCCTACTGGATGGTCTCGGCCATCAAAGAAGCATACGAAGGTCAGCATAAGCCACTCCCGGCCAACATGCACACCCACACAGTCAGGGCCAAGGCAACGGCCATTGCATTACAGCGGCATGTCCTTTGGCAAGTCTTAAGCAGGGCGGCCACCTGGACCACCCCTTTGGCTTTCTGCAAGCACTACTGTTTGGATGTCGGCTCTAGATCAGATGCGGCTTTCAGACAGGCGGTTCTCAGGAACTTGTTTGCTTAAGACTGGTAAGACTGGTCTCCTCTCCACCCTGGGGCTACATTCAGTTGTAATTGCCCATGCAGTATGGCGTAAAGGGGACGGGACTTAAGAGTAATTATAAATTACTCACCATAGTGACTAACATACTCTTAGTCCTTTGTCCCCATTCCTCCATACGTCTCACCATACTCCACCCCCCCTAATAAAACTGGTGTCATTAGGCAATGTTAATCTATTTTTTTATGCGTCTATGGGGACTGAGCTCTGGCGCCAGAGGGCGCAGTCAGGGCAGCGCATGCTCCCAGGGCCGCACCCCAACGCGCCTCTACATTTAAAGGGGAAGAAGGTTTTTTTCTGGTGAAAAAGGTTCCATCTCCCGTTCCTTGGAAGGGCCGCCCATGCAGTATGGAGGAAAGGGGACTAAGGACTAAGAGTACGTTAGTCACTATGGTGAGTAACTTATAATTTTTCAGATCCACAGCGCCCCAGTTGGGGGTAGGTTGGCCCTGCATACTCAAGTTTGGCGCACACACTTTAGGGACTCATGGGTGATTTCAGTAGTCTCCTCGGGCTTCCGGCTTTCCCTACTGTCTCCTTCTCCTCACCCCTCCCCCCACCACTCCGACAGATCGAGACTCCTTCACTCTTAGCAGAGAAACGTTCCCTTGTGGAGAGCGAGGCAGTGGAGGAGGTTCCTCTCCCTCAGCAGGGGCAGGGCTTTTACTCCTGCATCTTTGCTATTCAAAAGAAGAACCAGGCGGGCCTGTGAGTGGTCCTAGATCTTTCCTTCCTGAATCTGTAACTACCTCTGCAGAAGTTCAAAATGCTGACGCCAGCTCTTATAGCAGAGACGATGTGTTCGGGGGGGGGGGGGGGGGACTGGACTTTCTCCATGGATCTGAAAGACACATACTTACACATCCCTATAGTGCAGTCTCATCTATCCTTCCTCAGGTTCCGGGTCATGGGGTTTCACTTTCAATACAAGGTGCTGCAGTTCGGCTTGAATTCACCGTCAAGGGTATTCCCAAGACTGATGAATGCAGTGGCTGCTCTGCTCAGGTTGGAGGGCCATCATGTATAGCCTTACCTCGACGACTGGTTAGTCCGAGGGGGTCCCCGGAGCAGGTCAGGTACTGAGCGGCCAGACTTATGAGTACACTCTACGAACTGGGGTTCTGAATCAACTTCCAGAAGTCTCGGCTCTAGCCTACACAAACACTGGTGTTTTTAAGGCTTCTGTGGGATATGCAGAATCGGAAGGTGTTCCCCACTGGGGAGAAGGTGGCAGCGATCAAAGCTTCTGTCGCTCACTTTCTCAGCAGAACGGTAACTATGTCCTGGTGGTACCAGCCCCTGCTGGGAGTATTGGCCGCATGCCTCCTGGCTATCCCTTACACCAGGTTACGAATGAGGTGGAAGCACCAGCATTTTTCAGCAACTGGGATCAGGAGTCAGGTCATCCAGAAGCCCCAGTCACTATACTCTCTCACCTACAGCAGGACCTCACTTGGTGGGGCAGGATACAAACCTCATGGTAGGCAGGCCATTCCGACTGCCTCCAGCAGATCATACTATAACTACGGATTCCTCGCTCCGGGGGTTGGTGGTCTGCCCTGGGGACACATTCGGTACATGGTCTGTGGTCCAGGACCAACCAACAAAATCACACCAACTGGCTGGAAATGATGACTATTTCTCTCACACTCAAGGCATTCCTCCCAGTAATTAGGAACAGTGCAGTTTGCATTCAGACAGACAACTCTACCTGCATGTACTACCTCAACAAACAGGGGGGTCCACATCTCTGCCCCTATGCAGGTTGGCCCTCAGCATCTGTTTGTGGGCAATTGCGCAGGACATATGGATCTCAGCAGTGCACCTGCTGGAAGAGTCAAACCTGGAGGCGGACAGACTCAGTCGGTTGGGCTCCGACAACAAGTGGCAACTGAACGAGAGTATCCTTCAGGAGATTTTCAGCAGGTGGGGTCACCCGGTCACAGAGCTGTTTGCGACGGAGAACAGCCCTACTTGTCAGCAGTTTGCTTCCTGGGCGGGAAGCGGGCACGCCTCCCTCTGGGACACGCTTCCGATCCTCTGGGACAGGATGTGGGCGTATGCATTTCCTCCTACCCCTCTCATCCACAAGGTTGTTGGCAAGATCAGGCAGACCCAGCGGCTGCATCTCATTCTCATAGTGCTTCAGTGGCCTGCCAGGCCCTGGTTCGCAGACCTTCAACAGCTGTCAGTCCAGCCAGAAGTTCCTCTCCCGTTGTTGTAGGGCCCGCTTCTGGCGCATCAGTGAGCAGTCCTCCACCCCTCCCCAGGGAGGCTAGCCCTAGCAGCCTGGTTCCTGAGCAGGTAACTCTTCAACATCTCCAGCTGTCTCGGGACAACCTGGAAATCGAGGGAGCCAGGAGTAAGGCTACTTGAAAACAGTCCAAAAGCAAATGGACCAGGTTCTGCTTCTGGTACAAAGAAAAGGGAGTGGACCTGCTATCTTGCATGCTGGATCAGGTTTTGTCTTTCTCGACGTACCTAGCCAGATAAGGGGTCCAGGTCGACACCTGTCGGACATACCTAGTGTCCATTGGCGCATACAGGAACTCTGACAAGTTTCCTTCCTCATCTGGCATCCCAGTGGTTAAAATACATCTGGTGGGGTTTACCAGGCTGTTCCCACCTGTCAAACGCCTGGCCCTTGCGCACAAACCATTAGCTCACATGGCCACAGTGGACATTAAATTGGTCACGCTCAAGACATCGCTACTAGTGGGGCTTACTTCAGCTCGCAGAGTTAGCGAAATTCAGGCCCTTGTGTCTTACGTGCCCTACACTATGCTTCATCGGGACAAGGTCGTGCTCTGCACTCACCCTTGGTTCCTCCCCAAGGTTGTGTCCTCATTCCACATTAACAAAGAAATTGTGCTCCCCACTTTCTTTTACGAACCCCAAGGAAGATGCTGAGAAGGTTCTTCACTGTTTGGACGTCAGAAGAGCACTGAAATTCTATCTTGACAGAACCAAGGACTTTCGCAAGACTGATGCCTTATTAGTCACATTTGGAGGGTCAAGACCTGGACAGAACTCGTCCAAAGCTTGAATAGCTAGATGGATGATTGCAACCATCCAGGAGGCATACAAGGCTCTGCACAAAGAATCACCAAGGGGCATGCACGCTCAAGCGATTAGGGCTAAGGCATCGGCTGTTGTCTTCCAGCGTCACGTACTGTGGCAGGTGATTAGCAGGCCGGCGACATGGGCCACCTCATCAGCCTTCTGTAAGCATTATATTGTCAGGGCTGACGCAGCATTTGGCCAGGCCGTCCTTCGTAATTGGTTTGCCTAGAGTGTCAAGCTCTCCTCCCCAGGGTGGTTGTATTATGGTAGTCACCCATACAGGATGCAGCAAAGGGGACGGGACATGGGTGTAATTAAGTCTTTACTGTGGGTGTACACTATCCTACAGAGTCTTTCTACATTGCCTGCTGCAGAGGGACAAGTATGTTTCACATATACTCAGCTCCATAGCGGAGCGCTGCAGGAGTGTTTACTGTGGGTCTACGCTATCATACAGTGTCTTTCTATGCTACCTGCTGCAGAGGGAGGAGTGTGTTTCATATAGACTCAGCTCCATAGCGGAGCGACTGCGGAGTGCTGCAGGAGTGTTTACTGTGTTTCGTTTGGGTTTGCAGCTACAAAACTCGACCTGTCCGCGTACCAAGAACAGCGCTTGCCAGCGGACGGAAGGGGGCCAGGTAAGGCTGAAGAACATGGAGGAGGGCAGGACCTTGAGGAGCAAAATAAGGTGCCCTTCCACTCTCCATTCAGGCTTGAGACTGCATCTAGCGGGTAAGTGTATCTCGCAACCCGTCCTCCCCTCCACTCCCCCCCCTTTGAAGTATGTTTGATTACGAACACAGTTGAGAGCGGTGACCGGTACCCCTTGCCCGACTGCCCGGACGCCCTGGCTCTGGACAACTTGTCCAGGATGCTCCCAATCTTGCCTGATTGCGACGTGCCGTTTCCCCATGAGCCACAAATGAACCATAGTACATTGTCCCCGGAGAGCCCCTCATCACAGCTGCGGCGGACAGTTTGGCCTTGGTTTTGCTCCCAACGCTGTGCATGCCATCTACTGCCCTAATTCCACAATTAGAGGCAAAGGCTGCCCCTAAAGGTCAACCAATGCCATTCACGCTAAGGCCACACGATGGGGAGGTAAGACTACTTGATTCCAATGCCACAAATGCTGACGGTAGCCTCACTGACACCCCAAAGAAGAGCGTCTATGTGCTGGACATCTGCCTCCAGTCCCAGGACTCTACTAACTTGCTGTCCATGTTTGACCAACCCCCCCATCGCCCTCGTGTACAGGTAATTGCCCAAGTGCACAGTTTGGAGAGTGCAATGACTCATGACTCCTTACATCTAATCCCCTCCCCAATGCACCCCCCGCTTGCGGCTGGCTGACGGAACCAGTATTTCCTGCAAGTGAAACTGAGGGGGTTCAGCGTGCCTCTCCTACCTGTCCAGGGCCCAAACCCCGTTCAAGCTCAAAGTTGGACGAAACCTGTGTTGGGCATACAAGAGAGAGCCAGATCTTGGGAGCACACTGGCCTGAGGGAGACCGCTGTTCCTCTTCAACAGGGGGTGGGCGGGTCTTTGTCGGACAGCAGATGGATCGCTCCTTACTCTTACGTCCCGTCCCCTTTCCTCCATACTGCATGGGCTTCCCTTCCAATGGAAGGGAGACAGAACCTTTTTCACCAGGAAAAACCTTCGTCCCCTGTAAATTTAGAGGCGTGCGGGGGTGCGGCCCAGGGAGCATGCGCTGCCCTGACTCCGCCCTCCGGCGCCACAACTCAGCCCCTTTTCCACGTCGACGGGAACGGGGCGAATTCACCAGCGTTCTTGGGTTTTGCTTCGGCCATTTAATTCCACGCACGGATACTTCTTCTGTCTTTTTTGTCTTTTATCACAGATACTCGGTCCTCAGGCGTCACGCTCCTCCCCAGCGCATGTCGACTTCCATAGCGTTCAGCAGGTGTCCATCTGGTCATGGGCTCTTCGGAACTTCAGACCTCCACGCCCTCTGCCTACGTTGCCTTGGCCCAGACCACGGTTAGCAAGCTTGTACAGCGTGTGACGCTTTGTCTAGGCCCGAAGAGCAGGGTGGGCCTCATGATCCATACTCAAGAGTCCTGGAGGAGACTGGACCCAGCGAGCCGAGCAACATGACGCAGGCATGTGGAAGGCAGCTTGACAAGATGGCTGCTGCACCAGACATCAACACCCGTCCGCCATTCCACGAATCCGGCGAAGAACGAGTGTCAAGGTGGGACTGGCATCAACCAGGGAGTGGCCTACGGCCTACCCTTCATTTGCGCACTGCAAATTCCCCTTGCTTCCATACAGGCAGGGTATGCAGCGGCCCCAGCAGCCTCCCGCTACCCCATCAATATCGCCTACCACCTCTTCAGCCTATGAGGACAGCTTCTTCGAGAAGTTCCTTGGGTTTATGAAATCTCCTCCGATGTTGGGGATCCTCAGGGACGCCGTCTGGGAAGTTCTCCCAACTATGCTAGCAGCACCACAGATGCCTCTGCTGACGGCCCCGGCAGAGGCTCTGCCGTCTTCCCAGGCCCCCCAGCCCATTGTATAGGCCGTTCCGTACTAGCCTCCGCTGCAGCCTCTGGCTCCGGTCCCCTTACCTCAGCCGCCGGCTCCCATCACTCCTCCACCGGTGCAGGATCCCCCAGACCCGCAGGTGGACACAGATGAGGAGGAGGACCCCGACACGTCCTCATCAGCCAAGGCCTTCCATGAACTTCTCGCTGGACTGGCAGAGTATCTGGTTTTTCCTCAACTGCAGGCCGAGCAGCCAGCAGAGGGGGTCCTCGCAGAAGTCCTCACGCGATGCCCCTCTGCTAAAACAGGGATCCCTATGTAGACAGACGCAGTCGCCTTGGCCAAAAAGCGTTGGCTCAAGCCCCACTCAGTCCAGCCGATCAATCGACGCCTGGATGCCAAATACATGCAGATGGAGGGAGATACACTCTTGCTATCGGCCCATCCTCAGCCACACTCCTCAGTGATCACTGCAGCATCACTATACTCCAAACCGCAGTCCTCCACTTCCTCCTCGACAGCCCTGCTAGGTAAGGAGGAGAAGATCTTGGAGGCGTACGGGAAGAAGCTGTATTCCAACGCATCCTTACATCTTTGTCAAGCCAGTGCGGATGCCATGCTGTCTGCCGCTAACCAGAACCTTTGGCTCCCAGGCAAATCTGGAAATCATACATGGCACCAGGAGCAAGACTACCAGGGCCCAGTATAAGAGTAAATGGACCAGGTTCTGCCACTGGGCAGACTCCAAGGAGATCGACCCCCTGGCATGCTCTTTGGACAACGTGCTCTCCTTCTTGGCACATCTCGCCCACTCAGGAGTGCAGGTAGACACCTGCCACACTTACCTCGCAGCCATCAGGGCTTACAGAAACTCAGAGGAGCGTGTCTTCTCCTCCTCCTCCTCCTCCTCCTCCTTCTCCAATCCAATCCAATTGTCAGGAAACATTTGACTGGACTAGCAAGGCTCTACCCTCCCATCAAGAGGCTACACCCTGTGTGGGACCTGAACATAGACTTGGGCGCCCTGGCGCACAAACCATTCAAACCAATGGCGGCCGCGGACGTCGGGCTGGTCACCAATACGACGGCCTTTCTAGTCGGCCTCACCTCGGCGCACAGAGTCAGCGAGATCCAAGCGCTGGTCGCCTCAGAAGCATATTCTACCTTTCACAAGGACAAAGTAGTCCTCTGTACACACCCAGCATTTCTGCCTAAGGTGCCATCGGTTTTCCATTTGAACGAGGAAATAGTCCTTCCTATGTTTTCTGCCAATCCTAAGGATGAAGAACAGAGAGTTCTGCACTGCCTGGATGTCAGGCGTGTCCTGAAGTTCTACCTTGATGGGGCCAAGGGTTTACGCAAGTCTGACACCCTATTCGTCGCCTTTGGTGGCGCACGACACGGCTATCGGGCCTCCATATCCGGCTGGATGGTCTCGGGCCATCAAAGAAGCATATGAAGGGCAGCACAAACATCTGCTGGCGAACATGCATGCCCCCGCAGACAGGGCCGAGGCAACGGCCATCGCATTCCAGCACCATGTCCCGTGGCAAGTCCTAAGCAGGGCAGCCACATGGGCCACTCCCTGAGCTTTCTGCAAGCATTACTGTTTGGATGCCGGCTCTAGATCTGATGCGGCTTTCGGACACGTTTTTTTTCTTCGGGACCTGTTTGCATAAAGAGGGACTCCTCTCCACCCTGGGGCTACATTCAGTTGTAATCGCCCATGCAGTATGGAGGAAAGGGGATGGGACGTAAGAGTAATTATAAGTTACTCACCGTTGTGACTAACATACTCTTACTCCATAGTCCCCTTTCCTCCATACGTCCCACCATCCCCCCCCCCTAATAATACTGGCGTCATTAGGCAATGGTAAATCTATTGTCGACACGTCTATGGGGACTGAGGTGTGGCGCTGGAGGGTGTTGTCAGGGCAGCGCAGGCTCCCTGGGCCGCACCCCAACGCACCTCTAAATTTAAAGGGGAAGATGTTTTTTTCTGGTGAAAAAGGTTCTGTCTCCCGTCCCTTGGAAGGGTCGCCCATGCATTATGGAGGATAGGGGACTATGGACTATGAGTACGTTAGTAACTATGGTGAGTTACTTATAATTTCTCCCAAATTACAACTAAAGGAGGGAATCGGAACACTCTAAACAGGAATTTAACAAACCTTTATTCTTTTTCTGCAAGTTCAAGGAAAGGGAGCAATTCTCCAGACGGTGTCGGAGAAATGTCGGATGCTGACATTCTGCAAGGTGCAGGTGAGGGGAAATCACCCAGCCCGAGGTTAGTGCCGGAGACCTCCAAGTCCTTTAAGAAGCCTGCTCCTAGGGGCATGGCCCCAGCCCCTGTACCCCATCAAGTTTCCCATAAATTAGATGAAAACATAAACACAAACAAGTGCCACCACATAACGAACTTGAATGAGTCAAACATAGAACACGCTGACCCCAGAGGAAGGAGGCCTTCAGTGAAAACCCTGAAGCTGAAATCAAGGGAGACACCACTTGAACAAACTAAGAGACTTACAATCCACGGGAATCTCTCTTAAGGGTCACCCTCTGAGAACAAGGGCCCCAACCTTGTTGTGAGTGATCCACTGTTGAGGGAGATTGTGAACCCGAGGAGAGAGGTAGAAAGGTCTGACCCAGAAGAACATCAGGCATCTCAATTAAGATCTTCAACAGTGTTTACTGACTTACCTGTTGAGGATCCGCACCTTTTGGGAAACCATTCCTCGTTACGGCTTCACCAGGAGACCTTCAACCATTCATCCAGTTTAGAAACCTCCACAGACCCTTCGATGTTCCATACAAGACGGCCTCGTGTTAGACCACACTCGTGCCAGGCAGTTACGTCAACAAAGCCTGACCTGTTGACCATCATGTCATCAATAACAATAGCCCTGGCGCTATTCACTAAGCTGTATGAAGCCCATAATGACACCTTAAAGGACCAGATAACAATGATGGCTATGATACATTCTAAACTGTTACTAGAGGGTTTTATAGCAGCTTTGGAACTGAGCCAGGTAGGTACAACAGTGATCAGAACTACACTGAAAGAGCAGGATACACCAAGGAAAAACATGAAGGTGACCACTCGAGATCAGCGAGTGCAGACAAGCCCGGGCTTCTAGCCCGACAAAATTGCCAGAAGATGGAGGTACAGCCAACGTCAGTCTGGACAGAAATACCAGCGCAAGAAAGGAGGTCCTAAGAGACCTCTACGGCGCTTACGCTTGAGCGCAATGGGGATGGCATAGGTACTGTGGAGGCCTCAGCCCCATTAAAAAAAACAGACTCTGCAAACAACGAATATCTGATTTTTGGTTCTAAACGGAAGCTGAAGCCAAGCAAAGAACTGGCAGGGCCCCCCCAACCAACGTGAAAAACGTTGGTGCAACATCAAACCTAGGGTACTCTAAAAACTGTGTCTACGAAGTATGTGACCTAAAGATCAAGGATAACCTGGAGCACCCCACCGGTGCTAGTGGTATGTTATGACCACTGCTGATAGCGGACGAGAGAGATCAAGATTTAAGAGCCGAGACAGGAGAGTTGGACTTAATTACCATTGAAGAACTGATGAACCTCGCAGTATACTCAATAGAAGAGTCGGAATCCCAGTTGGATCTCCCCCATATCGCCCCTTCAATCGAACGGAGGCCGACTGTAGCCCCCAGTTCAATGTCACATCAAAAGAAAAACAGGTGGATGTAGTTTTTCCAAATTTCCTAAAACTAGAAGAAAAAGGATTGAGATTAGACAACAAACCTGAAGGTGAAAATGGGGCCCTGGAGCCGGAGTGCCGCTTAACAGCACCCAGGTTGTACTGCTGAATGCTCGTCCAGAACAGTAGAAGTTACTGAATCTACCCAGGCATTGGAACACTCTGTGACTAAATTCCTAACTCCGCAGGAATGGAGACGACGGATAAGCAGACATCCGTTATGGCAACCTCGGATGGGGGGATCTCGTACCAACCAACGATGCAGATCCATTTGCACAGCGCAGGGCCTCAACAGTGGGAGATCTTGAAATTAGCCCCCATTTGAGGAATACAGCACCCTGACGGGGCCACGAAATGTACCATCAAGGTCATAAGCAGAGAAGGAAAAATCGAGAACCCAGCTACATCGCAAGGCTGATTAGATCCTCAAACTAACGGGGCAGGCCAGAGGGGCCAATTAGCAAAGGAGGGACCACGTGGACCACCAGGTCCCCCAGGTAGAAGGAGAGCCCAATATAACTCATGCACCCATTCAGTGACGCTGTAAAGGCTGGTGGACACGGAAGGACCACCTAATCCTGAACAGGAAGAGGGTAATGGACCTCCTATTGTGCATCCCAAATCTGCGTCAGATTACATCAAATTACTTTAAAATCATTGGATTTGTGGATGAGACCCGTACTGACAGCGTATTTTTGCACACGACCTCCCCGGTCGTGAAGGGGATGTTGCCGAAAGCCTACTGATGATAGGTTTTGACCGCACAGCCATGACAGGAACAGAAGCCACTTATATTCAGGACCCAGAAGCGCAGGCTGTAGCGGCAGAAAGTATCCGCTGACTGAACATACAGAAGAACCAAAGGCAAAAAACCCTGACAGAGATTGGATTAATGCTTCTGCAAAAGCCTCCCCTTCAAACTAAAGAGCTCAGAACCAACTATACACAAACACAGGAACGCACAACTTCAGTATTACAGTGAAGGCTAATAATGGGACTAATTAGCAGAGAGGTCAAATGGGCCACCGGAGCTTAAATCTGGGTCCCTAGAAGTGTTTTCCTGGTCATGGTTATCAGGAACCTTGGCCGACACTAAACAATCCTAGCTCAATACCCTCGCTTGCCCGGGCCAAATTAGGATGGCCTTGTGGATTTGACAACTGAAAGCGATGTGACCTACTTACTATGCTTACAAGAGACATGGTTACGCTTCTGGACGGGTATTGCATGACTTTAAGCCCAACTGAAAAAGGCCTGAAGGGGCAACCAAAGTCAGGCCTGTTAACTGCAATCAAATCAGGGAGTCGTCCTTGCTTAATTAAAGGGGTAAGCAACAACCTGTGCGCCCAAGAGATCATTGTGGACTGGGTCCCTCAAGTGGCAGGGCAGAGTCAAGAGGGTGCCATGGGCGTAGAACATTGGGGGGGGAACAGGGGGGGACAAATCCCCCCCCACAATTTTAAGTGGGGGGGGATGTAATGTCATTTATCCCCCCAGAATATGTTTGGTGTGTCGTGCAGGGATCTGTTTTCTGTTTTTGAAGTGGGGAGAGGGGCTGCTTACTATTTAAGCTGCGCTCTCCCTGCTGACCCCCAAAGCATGGGAGCAATACCCTTGGGGCAGATGGGTGATCATTTATTACCCACAATCCCAGACAAAGTGAAAATTGTGTTTTTTCCACCAAATTTCAGCATTTGTCAGGGATTGTGGGTCATAAATTATGGGGCGATTCGCACAAGTCAGACCTCTGTGGATTCCCACGGGTGTCTTCTTTTCGGAAATGCTTGGGGTTCCCTGTTTTCCTTTGTGGCTTCGACACCTTAGGCCCAAATCTGTAGGTTGTCCACATGAGCACAATTCCTGATAATATGCTGTGCGAAAAGACTTGGGGTTGCCAGTGTTTTAGGCTTTTCCCTTTGCACCCAGGTAGGTGCACCCACACATGTGAGGTACCGTTTTTCCCGGGAAATGTGTGGGAACGCGGGAAGGTAGGCCATGTGTGTTGCCTGCGTGTTTTGGTGGGTGACCATAGTGAAATGTGCGGAAATTGTGTTTTTATTTCTGTCATTTTCCCGATTTCCCCCCAAACTATGGAATCTTTCCCTACATAGCTGTTGCCTGACCTGCGCAAATCACCCCTTCCTAAACTTGGAATATTGTCTACTTTTCAGAAATGTATGCCTTTCTGGCTTCCCATTCAGCTTTCCTACCCTTTTCTTCCATTCCGTCCACGCATGTCCTATTGGACAAAAAACGCCAAGATCGCCTACCTCTCACAAAACGGCTGATTAGCATATCAAAATGTTATTTTGGTTTCCACTCAATTTGTTCTTGAAAGCTTGGAAAATGGAAAATCCAGCACAGCAAACCATTTGTTCCCAGCTCTTACAAGGAAAACACCACAGGCTTCTTTGTACAACATTTTATTGCCATTTTCTGAAGAAAAAAAAACACATGTTCTCCTTTTTGGTTATTTTATCTCACCCCCCTACAGCAAACTAGGATTCCGGGGTGGCGTTACGACTGCCTACATGTGGGAAAAAAGGGGCCAACTTCGGCAGAGATATCTCATGTAACAAAGAAGTTACAAGGGATTGAATGGCGACATACTGAAATCACCAAAAAAGGCCTTGGCACTGGGGGGAAATACCCATGGCAGTTAAGGGGTTAAGACAGTAAAGCCCCAGAGGAGATATCATTTGTAAGGTAGCTCAGTTAGTTAATGCTCCAAATGCAGATTGTGCACAGGAATATGTAACACCTGTGTTCAGCACCTGGCTTAATCTTCCGGTGGGATAATAGGCAGAGTGAATGCATTCAACGTCCGATGCCACACAGCATTTTCTAGGTCAATTGGTTCAGAAAAAGTGGTGGAAAACACTATTACTGCCGCTTTTTCTAATTGGCCAGATTTTCGTGCATTTTATGGGTGGAGTTCGGGAGCCGAGTGGACACACCAGGACCCCCTGTGTTTCCTGCTCCACCAGACAAATGCGGCCTTACTGCCAGCATGGATTCTCATGCTGGAAATAGGGAAAGGGATTCCTCTGGGATCTGCTTGGAAATTAAACCTGGTAAAAGCGGGCAGAGTCCAGAGGAAGCCATTGTCAATTCCACCAGCAATCGCTAATTGCGCAAGGTATTTACACTCTTCCAAAGTGGAAAAGCAATGTGATTTCACCTGCCTTTTACTCTAAAATATTCAATTTTGTGGCGGAAAAGTAAAAACGTGTGCCAATGGAAGTGGTCCACTCCATGCAGTTTACTTTGCGCCTTGAGGCTTGGGGGTTTTGCGTGCACACATGTAATAAATAAATAAATACATTTAACATGACCCAAGATAAATAGCAATTCATGATCAGAATGAGTGAGCATGGCATGTTGCTGGTAAGAGGGTGTCCTGTGCTTGAGTGCGCTTGCAAATGCCCTTAATTGCCATCTTGCGTTAAGCAGGTGCTTAAACCCATCAGTGTGGATTTCACAATAATAAGTCGACAGAGGTATTTCAAATGGTCAATTTCGCTCTTTGGGTGACATTGTCAAAGTGGGAGAATGTTGCCCAGCATGTGCCTCTTTCTCTGCGGAGTGAATTGTGCCCACCCCGAGGAAGAAGTGTGAAAAACCCACAAGTGCACTGTACCCTACTCTTTCTATGTGTGTCTTCCCCACAGCGCGACGGATGCCGACTCAGACATGGGTAAGTCTCAGGTGGCAAGCCTGTACCCTAGTTGATGTGGCAAAGGATTCCAGATTTCTGAGGCTGATAACATTAGTAGCATTGAGTTACATGCCACCTGACAGGTATGTGTGATAAAGTTGCAAAGCAGAGCTGTTAGTGGGCTAAAGCAGGAGGCAATGTCTGCCCACCCTCAAAGGGTACGTACAACCAAAAGTAATAGGCCCCTACCCCCATCATGGCTGTAGGGGCCAGGCTCCAAACCAGGGCAAGAATGCCCTCCAATCATCCATGCCCACGAGTAGGGTACCCCTTGTGCTCCAGGAACCCTGTTAAGCAACCTCTGTGCTTTCCAGGTGATACTAACGTTATTTAAAGCCAGAAGTCTAAAAGGTAATTGCTTAATTGCAGCTGGAAATTAGCTCCTGGCATGATCAAAATGTCTTAACCAAGTGTGACATCATCCCCTTCATTTATAAGCAATATGTGTGTTCTCGCATTTCTTCATCCACTGAATTACTGTTAGAATCAAAGGCAAGAGTTGTGTCTCTTGTGTAGGCATTAGGAAGGCAGTTGCCAGCCTCTAGCATAATATGCCCATGTTCTTCCAATATTGGCTAGCTGTTGCACTCTTATGGCCAGGTAGAACCATCATGGCAGTGACTGGCAAATGCCTTTCCCCTGCAGACAGAAAAGAGGAAATAAGAGGCCAATTCAAGACACGGAACAAATAGAAGTTAAGACAGACTGCAGCTGCCATTGCTGTGTTAGGGAGAATATGTTCAATGTTCAAGCAAGGAGGTATGTATTAAGCAAGCAAGCAATGAGACAAGGAAGAGGCAAACAAAGGCCACAGGGGCTCTTTGAATCATGTAACAGGGCAGAGGACCCATGCTCTGCCGTCCTAGTAACATATGAGAGAATCAAATAGATCAGGTTTTGCAGCAATTGTTAAACGAGAAAGGAACAGAGTCCAGCTCTGCATTCAGAATAACAAAGGCAAAGAAAGGCTAGGCTCTGAAGCCAGCATGAGATGGAATTAGAGGGACCAGACTCATAGTGAGAGGCTGGCTGGCCCTCGCAGGGGCGCTAGAGGGGCAGCACACATAGCGGGCTGCCCCTCTGGCCACCCCACTCGGTCCACATACACCCCACCTACTAGGCATCCCCCAAGTCCGACACATCCAGCCGCGGACCTGGGGAATGCTCATCCTCCTTGTTTACTGTAGCCCCCGCACCCCCCGGAGGACAGTCAAAGCAGGAACATCACACACCTGGTCCCTCTACTCCCATAACAGGGCTTACTCAGAGGTACAAACAAGATTTCCTCTTTCTTTGAAACCCCCATCCTTCCATTCCAAGAGACACACATGTACTCCTTGCCCCACACAAAAAAGTAGCAACGTGCAGTTGATAGAAAAGGCTGCAACTCCTTTATTTGGAAGTAGTCCACTTACAGGTGATCTGCCTCTTAACGAGCTGGCGTCCAAGCTGTGGCCCACTGGAAGTAATTGTTATTTCCTCTCTCTTACCATGAACTCATAGTAAGATGAAAAATCCAGAAATGCAACATACAAAGACATGTTCTTTGCTTCTGCATCCTTTAATTTTCTTCCGTTTTCTTTTCTTCTTTTCTCTTGTTTTATACAGTTATTTTTTGTAATTTAATACGTACTGCTATTTTAATTCTAATTTCGTGAAAAGTCGAGTTCTTTGACTAAAACACAATAAATAAATAAAGCCAAGTCCCCAAGATGTCCCCTGTCCCCCCCAGATTTGATGTGTCTCCTACACCCCTGGAGGGTGCTACTCGCCTGGCCATTATAAACGTCTACTGGAACCCAACAGCCATACAGGACTGGGGTTTTCTAGACCTGGTGATCAAAATAATAGACAATGCCTATACAAATCGAGGCGCAGAACATATAATCCGCCGGGATCTTAACGTGACGTGCCTGACCAAGGACTTAAAGATAAAAATAAATCTCCAAACAATTCTAGAATGAGAGGAGAATAATGGGTATCCTTAATGGCCTCTAAAGGCATGCATATGTTAAATGGACAAACGCCAGGAGATATACCACTCAAAACGACCTGGTCAAGGGCCAACCAGTCGGCATTAATAGATTACATCTTTGTGTCCCGGAACTTTTTCCAAATTGTCACCTCCCTTAAGATCATTGGGACGACTCGCAGCAATCACTATCTCGTTGAAATGAGATGGAACTTGAACGGGGAAACAAGTCAACCTAGAATGCCTGGACCAGTGACTGTATGCAATGGTGGGGTAAGACTAAGAATGTCGAGAGAGGCCATTGAGCAACTAACTATACGATTTAAAAACACCCTCACCCAAGGTCTGGGATCGGCAGAGTATTGACCGATTATACACCCCTACTTAAATGCTTCCATAAAAAAGTTTTAACACTCAATGCTGGTCTGATAGGAAAGTATTGCATACCTATAATGAGATCTTGGTTGCCAGGAGAAGAGTTAAAAAAAGACGACCTCCTGCAAGCCAAAATCGCAAACAAGCGTTAAAAGAAAAGGTTACGAGCACACAGATTAAAAATGCACCAGACAGACTCAGAGTCAATGCTGAAAATAATCTGTGAGTCGAAATCATGTGAATTTTGGTCTTTAATAAATAACCATCTTGAGAACCTATCAACAATACAGACCAGTGTTCCAGAGGAAGCCTGAGTGAAACATTTCTGGTCTCCCTACGAGGGAAAATGGGCCGATTGATTGTGCGGACACCCTGTGCCATGGGAATTACCACGTCGAATAGAGGACATCATGGGGAAATTGGAAAATCTGAATGGCTCACGAGCCCCAGGGCCAGACGGCCTGATCAACGCCTTGCTAAAATAGATCGCTCGTACCCACACTCTCCTGGCATCCTGGAGAAAGGCAATCACGGTCCCTATTTTCAAGGAGGGCAACAGAAGGGAGCTCAAAAACAATCATCCAATAGCCCTTCTGGACATTATTGGGAAGGTCTTTGGCTCACTGTTGCTTGTAAAGGTGAATGACTGGTTATATTGTGAGGGCCTTAATGACCAGTTTCAAACTGGGTTTGTCAAAGGGATCGGAACCAGTGTGAAACAGTTGCTCTTAAACATCCTTAAATGGGAAAGTTTGGGATAAAAAAAAACACAGGATATATCTGGCCATTGTGGCATTTGTTCAGGCGTTCGAGCAGGTGGAACATGGTCACCTGTGGAATAAACTATTGAAATGTTACTGTCCGAGACCAATCTTGGAACTACTAATCTCACTCCACTCCGACACCAGCATGTGATTACACCTGAATAAAGCCACTTTGATGTCGCAAGAGGCCTGAAGCAAAGATTGCCTACTGGCATCATCTCTCCACAACCTTTTCATATCTGACCTGGATGAAACACTACGCCTCCTCTACGCTCAAGGTTTGGTCCTAATAGACCAAACACCGGTGGGCCTCCAAAGGCCGCTGGACAGACTGTAGGAGTATGTGGAATCGAGCGATTTGCAAATAAACACAGACAAGACGAAGATTCTGGTTCTGAAAAAAGCAAACTTCAAGTGGAGGCTGGGGTCATCGCAATCAAACAAGTTGATTTGTTTCCATACCTGGGAATAGAGATAAACAGCAACAGTTCAGAAGCCCCAATGGTGGCACCTCTACGTCAAGAGGCCAGAACACTGGTGTCTCAAGCTTCAATCTTAAACATCAAATTTGGCTGCTTCTCACTGTTCCCGCTAGTACATTTCTATACTTTAGAAATGTATTTTGATGTATTGCTCGGAGGCTATACTTTTGATTTCTGACAAATTGTGACCATTAGTGGAAAGTACCTTCTGGAAGGCTGTTTTGAAGGTTCCATCTTGGATCCCAATACAGTAACTTGACCTTCTACCATTAAGGGCAAAGGTCGATTGGAAGCATTTCGCACTATACAGAAAATGCTTTTGGGCTTGGGAGTAAGAACTTCTGAAATGATTTACAACTCAGTCATGAAGGGGTCAACTGGGGCACTTAAGGTCTGGGTGACATCAAACCAAAACAAACTGGTAGAGATGGGTTGTACAGAGGAAGACCTAAAATTGAACCCAGGTCATGTGAAAACCAAATTAAAAGAGCTAGATTGGATAACTACAGACAACAAGGCAAACAACTACAAATTGTTTCAACAACTAACCCAGGAAGTTCGAGCACTGGGCGAACTGCCAGGTTACCTGGCAAAATTCCTGAGTAGATGTCACCGGGATACATTTCTAAGAGTACCACTAAATGTGTTTCTGACAAAAGAAATTGTGGCTGCAAGATTGGCAGCTACAGCTCCTAAGGATAACATATGTCGTTTTTGTGGGAAGGAGGAATTTGTGGAGAATTTGAAACATTGTTACACATCATTTCAAGGGTTGACTAAAGTCATAACAAAGCTCTTTGGTCACATGATTACTGACTTGAGGTCCTTGACTCCATATGACTGGTGGACTTTGGTCCTGAGAGGGGAAAAGATCTTGTTGGAATTGGCAGCTGTGTCATTTATTGAGGAAATCCTGGTGGAACACGATGGGGGAAGGGGGTTTGGAAGTTTTTACCTTTTGGTTAAATGTATTTTTACATTTTCTCTTCCCTTTTGGTTCATTTTTGGGCGATCTCAAAGGCGTACATACGGGTAGGCGGGACTATCTGCTCGAAAACTTGCTCCTCGTCTTTTAGTCGTTCTTGGATTTCTCTTTTAATTTTTCTTCCTTTCCCCTCTCTAAATGTTTACTTGCTTAAAAATGTATTTTTTAAAATAAAAGCATTAAAATAAAAACAATCAAGTGTTACTTACCGAAGTGACTAATGTACTCCTAGTCCATATTTATGTATTTATTTATTGTATTTATTCGTTACACACCCAGACCCATGGGTGTCACGGCGAGGTTACAAGACACCTTAAAAATTAATAATACATTGTTACATTGGTTACATTACATTTTAGAAGGGCAGGTGCTGAATAACAGTGTGCAAGTATTCACTAACAGGTTGCTTCAATACGGAGGCCTGACTTGGGTGCTAATATTGGTTGAATAACCAGGTTTTTAGCAGTTTCTTGTAGGTTATGAAAGAGGTTTCTTTTTTGATATTAACAGGTAGGGTGTTCCAGTGTTTGGGGACTAGAGCGGTGAAGCTGCTACCCCCTGCTCTAGTTGATTTGAAGCGGGCAGGAGCCAGAAGGAGTTTGTCGTTAGATCTTAGTGATCTCCTATCATCTTTAGGGTGAAGGGTGTTGTTGAGGTAGATAGGTCCTTTTCTAGTCAGGCATTTATGTGTGATACATAATGTTTTAAAGATGATTCTGGCTTTGATAGGGAGCCAATGAGCGTCCCTTCTAGTCTTGGAGATGTGGTCTGATTTTTTTTTATACCTAGCGCTGCTCTTAGGACTTTGTTTTGCAACAATTGCATTTTGGCTAGGTTGGTGTTGGAGGTGCCTATTAATAGTATATTGCAATAATCCAGTTTCGATAGAACCAGAGCTCTGGCTAAAGTGAGGCAATTTGCTGCAGTCAGGAATTGTCGGCTAAGAGTTATGAGCTTGGAGGTGTACTCCGTGGAGGAGGCAAGTGCATTGATCTGTTTAGTCATAGTAAGACTGGCATCAATGTACACTCCCAGCGTTTTGACATGCTTCAGCACGGGGATAGCGGTGCCATCGATGTTGATGGTAGAGTATTCTGGGTGGAGGGTTGCTATTTTGGCTGGCGAGCCTACGATGAGGACTTCTGTCTTCTCATCGTTCAGACAGAGGCTATTTAAAGCCATCCAATGTTGTATGATGACGTATATTTTATTGATAGTTAAGGTGTCCTGGTCGTAGTTGCCTGTGAATGGTATTAGGATCTGGGTGTCATCTGCAAAATGTGTGTATATGACACCCATATCGTCTAGTGGTGAGAATAGAAGTTTGGTGTATGCGTTGTACAATGTAGGGGAGAGACATGAGCCTTGGGGAACTCCTCTAGGGACTGGAATGGGATTGGCTGCTTCTTTCCCTATAGACACTCTGGAAGTACGGTCGGATAGCAACGATTTCACCCATGCTGTGGCTTCACTGGAGAAGTTAAACTCGCGGGCGAGTGACATGCAGAGTTTGTCATGGTCCACCAGGTCAAAGGCAGCAGAGAGGTCCAGGAGCAGGGGAATACAGAGTTTCCCAGAATCTCTGATAGCATCCATCTTGATTTTGAGGTCCAAGAGGGCGGTTTCCGTGCTATGGTTAGGCCTAAAGCCTGATTGTCTGGTGCCGAGAAGCTGATTAGATTCCAGATGGGATTGTATTTGGTTGTAGGTTAGTTTGTTGATGATTTTTAGTAGGAACAGCACCATGGTTATGGGGCGATAGTTAGTCGGAGTGGTGGGATCTAGGTTTGTTTTTTTTAGGAGTGGGGTAACCCATGCTTCTTTGATGCAAGTAGGAACTATGTTGGACTTAAAGGAGGCGTTGACAAATTTAGTGATGGTGGGGGGGTCAGAGTAGAGGCACAAGCTTTGACTAGTTTGGCTGGGACCGTGTCCCCTTTGCAATTGGATGCTTTTAGTTTGGAAATGGTGTTGAATACAAGATCTTGGGTGACAGGCGTGAAGGGGGAGGTGGTGTTGTCGCTGGAGGATACACTGGGGTTAGTGGTGGAGGAGTTTTTGTCTGCTAGGAGTAGTCTTTTGGTAGTGATTTTATTCTGCAACATAGAAATTTTGGAAGCAAGTGCATCTTGTATGGTGGTGCACCATTCTTTGCTCGCGTCGGTGGGTGTATCAGTAGGTAGGGGGTTTTCCAGTTCTCTGAGTGTAGAGAAGAGCTCTTTGGAGTCTGATGCTGCATTACTGATGCGAGCATTGAAGGCGTTGGCTTTGTGAGCGATGATGGCTGTTTTGTAGGTGGTATTAGCGTCTTTGAAGGCTTTGGCCGTATTGGGGGAGGTTTACTATGGGCGTGTTTGAGGGAGCGTTTTTTCCTTCTTAGGGTGACTAGTTCTTCGTTAAACCAGAAGTTGTTTTTTTTATTAACACGTCTTAGTTTGGTGGTGACCGGCGCAATTGTATCGATCGCTGTGGAGATGCATTTGTGGTAATACTCCGCTATAGTAGTAGGATCGCTACTAGTGATAGAGTGGGTGTCTAGAATTTTATTCAGAATGGGATCGAGATTCTCTATAGTGAGTTTTTTAGGGTTTCTTCTTTCAACGGTATCCATGATTATGTCCTTAGGCGGGCAGGGATCATCACTGGTGGTGATAAATTCTATGCAATGGTGGTCTGTCCAGCTGAGTGGGGTGATTGGTCCTATATTGATTTTGGTGTAGAGGGTGAGGATCCAGTCCAGGGTTCTACCCTTATTGTGGGTGGGGGCATTGACGTGTTGGCAGAAGTTCATGTCATTAAGTGCTAGGAGAAGGGAGGTTGCTTTAGTGTCTTGGTCATCGTAAAAGCCTAGATTCAAATCTCCAATAACAATGCATTTGGTTTTGGGTTTAAGGATGAGTGCCAATATTAATGGGATGTCTGTTTCTGGGTGACTATTGGTGCTAGGAGTTCTGTAACTAACCACTATGTTTATTGTGGTATTTTCATTCATGGCTAGTTTAGCAAGCAGTATTTCATATCCTGCGATTGTTTCAGTAGAGCTTGATCTTATTTTAAGGGTGTTTTTGGTTATGATAGCAACACCGCCTCCCGCGGAGGTGGTTCTATCCACTCTGTGAATGGTGTAGTCAGGTGGGATGGCCAGTGCTAGTAAGGGACCAGAGGCTTGGTGTAGCCAAGTTTCCGTGATTACTAATAGATCTAAGTCAAGTTCGGTGATGAGTTTGTGTATTTCTATAGCGTGGGCTCCTAAGGAGCGGGCATTGATAAGTGCATTTTTTAGGCTAACGAGGGGTTTGGTATCCTTTGTGGGTACTTTCTTCATTGTTAGGTTACTGGACTCGGTGAGATTGCTCGGGATATATAGGGTGAGTTGTTTTTTTGTTAGTTATGCAGGCCATACTTTTGGGTGATCTGGGTAGCGGGGTCATAGTGGTGTGATTGTAGTATGGTAATTTAGTGCATACCTTTAGGCGAGACGTTCTCTGAATCCCTAAAATGGGGTATGTTTTATCATTGCCTGAGAGTTTGGGTAGTGAGAGTAGGTTGGTGAGGTGTGTGGATGTCGGGAGGTCTTCCTTAAATATAGTGCAGCGGTCCTTGGGGCTGGGAATCTGGCTGTGTGGAGGTAAGGGAAGGGGGGTGAGGTTGGGAGGAAGGGAGTGGGGCAGGGGATGGGGTGGTGTCTTGGGCATGCCAATTTGGTGAGGCCGTTCATGAAAGTGAAGAAGTGGTTGTTGGTGCAGGGGGTGTCTGCTTGGACCAAGTAGAAGGGGAACATGATGAACACTATCCAACCTATCATAGCTGAGGACATTGAGGATGGTGAAGTGCGACTTGGCTATCTTAGTCAATCAGGGTGGGGAATGGTAGGGTGTGGTCAAGGGGTAGGTGGGTTCAATCACCTAAGGGTGTGCAGTAGTCCCGGTTAGGGCATAATACTAGGCTAAATGCAGTTATTACATGCAAAGCACCATTAGGCTAGATGCAGAGGACCCAGGTGGGGTGCAAATTAGGCTAGACAGGTTAGGCTAAATGCAAAATACCAAATTAGGCACAAATTGGGCTAGATGCAGTGGACCCAGGTGGGGTGTCAATTAGGCTAGACAGGTTAGGCTAAATACAAAATACCAAATTAGGCACAAATTGGGCTAGATGCAGTGGACCCAGGTGGGGTAATATAGGCTGATTACAATAGACATAACTTGGGAACCAGTAGGTTATGTAGTAAAGTCAGACGGCAAGCTATAGGATCCCTGGGTTGGCCTGACCAGGCATGCTAGGGATCAAGTTGGGCATCATGTTGTCGTAGGGCTTAGGTGGAGCATTACTTGCGCACGGCAACCAAGGTTTAGTACAAGGAGATAGTTAACTTACGCATGTGTGGCAACGTAGGGTTTGTGTTCAGAAAGTGGCGGGTTGTAGCAGGGTCTTACTGGTAACGTGCGATGACTCATGTATCTAGGCGTGTGGTGATGTCAGGCAGCTTCGGGGGGTAGCGCGGGGCGCACGTTGCACAAAGCTTATGTAAGCTATGCAAGAGCCCCAGAACGGGTGTGTGGGGGGTTTCCTCGCGGCTCCGATGCGGCAAAGACAGGCGTAGACAGGCAATGGCCCTTTTGCTGGCCGGCCCTTTGGGTGCGCCGGCTCTCGCCTTCCGGTTGAGGGCGGGCGTAAGGTATGGATGAAACAGCCAACCCTGGCTGCAAGCGGTCGCTAGGAGACTACGACGCTCGTTCGTAGGTGGCCATTTTGGTTGTCCCCACGTGGAAAATATACTTGTAACAGCTGATTGAACGGGCTAGGCTTTCAAAAAAGGCAGCGCCTACCCGCACTGGGATGCCGTGATCGAGTGGATTCACAGATATGAGCCTCGTGCAAGAGCACACGTAGGCTGGGTGGTGGGCCCCTCTCCTCCATACATCCTACCATCCTACCCCCTTAAAAAGAGTAGAGCGGTTGAACTGTTTAATATAGCCGACGCGTCAAAGGAGACTGAGGTGTCGCCGGAGGGTGGGATTAAGGGAACGCGTCCTTGCGCGCATATACATTTAAAGAGAAAGTGTTATTTTTCTGGTGAAAAAGGTTCTGTTCCTGTCCCTAGCGAGGGACCGCCCATACAGGATGGAGGAAAGGGGACTATGGACTAGGAGTACGTTGGTCACTCCGGTGAGTAACACTTATTTTATAGATCCTATTTATGAAAAAGTTAACCTCCTAGATCCCTGTGCTTATCTCTTGATGCTTTTAGATGAAACTTCAAAGCTTTTTGCTGGTCTGCTCCTCAAAAGGCTTGCGGCATGGGTTTGGGAAACTGTTGTCAGACACCCAACTTGCTTTTAGGCCAGGTACTGGTATGATTTTTTAGGGCTTAAATCTGTTTTTGATCCTTGCCAAGTGTGTCAAGACCATTGGGTTCCTGTCTGTGTCCTTTATAGACTTCGAGTTCAGCTTTTGACCATGTAGACCGGAATTTCCTGTCAACACTGCTCCAAGATCTGGGTATACTGGCATCACCTCTGCAAGCCATTGTGGCCCTTCATGAAGATTCTGAGGTGAGGATTTGCTTTGGCACGGGAGGCGAGTTAAGTGAGGAAATCCCAGTGTGAAAGCGGTTCGCCAAGGGTGTGTGTCCTGCCACCCCTTTTATTTAATTTATATACCAACTCCCTTGAATCATTGCTCACCCTTTGGGCAGATGAACCTAGATGTAAGGACAGAAGACTCCTGGTACTCAGTTACACAGATGATGCAGTTTTAATTGCTACCACTCCCCGATCATTGAAGACAATGGTTTACGGGTACTCGGTGTACATGACAGATAAGGGCCTTAAAGTAAATGCAAAGGAATGCAAGATTTATGCTTCTCTGGAAGACCAAAGCCTGTGCCGATGATTCACCTGGACGGACAGCTAATTGACGTCTGCAAAGGTTTTGACTACCTCAGTTTGAGATTTAATGATAGATTAACTTGGGGTGACCATCTATCCAGATTGGGGACAAAAATGAGACCGACTATTGGCGGGATATTCAGGTATCCTAAAAAATCTGGGACATTCCTCACCAGTCCTCATGCTAAACATCTATAAAGGGGAAGCTGTCATAAAGAAAACTTTTATCTCTTCCCAAGTCCACTTTGAGCTAGTTTATGAATTTCTCCAGCATGGGGTCTGGCATGGATTCACATGCTCATGAATATTCCCCGTCGTCAGGCTGGGAATCCTCGGTAAAGAAAAAACCAGTATCAGTTTCGATTCTGATCTGTCTTTCGTAGTAATAACCAATCACTGATCTCTGCGTCATACTGACCACAGCCAATGACTGCCCTCTACCTAAGCCCCGCCTCTGGCAGCCATCTTCAGATTTTTACCGCACGTTCATGTGTTGGGATCCTCGTGCTATTGCTCTCGAGCGTTAGTGCTATTTTTTTCACGTTTTTTCTCAAAAACTTCGTTTTTTCGGTCAAAAGAGCCTCAAGCTCCACCGACTCTCCATCCGATCAACGGGGACCCGTGTCGGATTCGTCTGCGCCCCTCAAGGGTGAAGATTTCGTCGAGCTACGCTTTTGGAGGACTCCAGAAGTTTCTCAGGCCCGGTTATGGCCCAGGAGAAGGGAAGCTCGACGCCCGGAAAGCTGTTCAGGGTCTGCCCTGGATGCCAGCTGCAGAACGTCTTCAAGGAGGACGAACACTCTTTTTGTCTTTACTGCCTACATGAGGACGAGACGCACGTGGAGAAGGACTGTGCGTTTTGCGGCAACATGTCGGAGCGGACCATGAAGGACCGCCATCAACGTCTCGCCAACTGGCTAGAAGGGAAGAGCCCGTCCGGCGAGAAGAAGAGGAAGAAATCCGAGCGGTCTTCTAAGACCTTTGAGGACGCCCCGGCGACGGGGGTCCAACATAAGGCCAAGCACCGCGAGTCCGCTGGCACTGGGAGCGCCGAACGGTCGGGCTCTACGGGCGCCAGGCAGGGCGCACCCTCCCCGGCACCATCAACCACGTGCCAACGCTCTGGGTCGGGTAAGAGGAAGGCCGAGCACCCGGCGAAGCTCCTGGAGAGGCCCCGGTCGAGCTCGAAGGCGGAGGGGGAGCAAGACAGTGTCCACCCCCTCAAGGATAAGGCGGTGAGCGCACCTAAGGTGGTGAAGGCCTTAATCCATCCGGCCAAGCCCTCTATCGAAACTGTCGCGGCGGCCCTGGCTCAGCCTGTGGAGGCTAGACCAGTGGTGGCGACCTCGGGGCTCAGAGTTTCCTTGCCACCTCGTAGGGAGTCCTCTTTTGTGCCCATCGATAGGACCCCCGTGAAATCCCCCGAGGGGAAGAAAAAGGGGGGGGCAGGGCGTCGTCGTAGATTCGGCTTCAACCTCGGAGGAGGAGCTGGTCGAGGTCTTAAGCCACGGCCTCGGCGTGGAAGAAGACCGGCCCGTCGGGATGGATCCCGACGCAGGTGACGACGACATCGTCGAGGGTACCGACGGGGCCCCTGATCGCCCGTCGGATTCCCCTCTGCCAGCGCCGCAAGACAACTCGGCGGCCATTTTGTTGGCTACACAGTCCTTATGCTCAGAGATAAGGACGAGACTACTGTTGCCGACGGAGGAACCTCTCCCGTCGGGGGACCCAGAACCGGGACCTTCTGGTGTTCCCCCTACCAAGAGAAGAAGGATCCACCGTCCACCTCCTTTTCAGCCGTTCTTGCGCCGTCCAGCCCTCCTCCCCGTCCACCCGAGGGGATGATACGGGGACTGACACGGCAGCGACGGGTACAGACGACGAGGTATACGACGAGGATGTACCGTCGTCGCCTCCCACCAGGGCTTCTCCGCCCGACGAGATTGGATCGTTCCACTCCATGATCACCAGGGCATCCGAGCTTTTCCAACTCTGCCCTGAGGAGAAGAAGAAGGAAGGTTTCCTTTATCAGCGGCGCGAGGCCAAGAGGAAGACGGTCCTCGCAGTGCCTCTATTGGACGACATTTGGGATGAGGGCCTCACCCTCCTCAAGAACTCTTCCACGACGCCAGCTAGAAGAGACCGGTACGAGAAGAAGTACCGGGTCCCGGACAGGCCCCCCTGTGCCTCCGGGCGCAGCCTACCCCGGACTCCGTCGTCTCCGCGGCGGCCAGGAAGAAAGCGGGGGGGGGGGTGCGGCCTCCACATCGACTTCCCCACCGGACGGCGAGGGAAAGAAATTGGACGCTATGGGACGCAGAGTCATCTCGTCTGCAGCGACGACGATTAAAGCGGCCAACGCCTTGGCTATCGTGGCCCGCTACGACAGGGAGCTCTGGTACAAACTGGCTCCCCTGCTGGACTTCCTGCCGGACGACAAGAGGGCAGAGGCCCTGGAGATCCTGCAGGAAGGTGAGGTGGCTTCGGACCACGCCATTACCGTTGCGACGGACATCGCCGACACTGGGTTCCGCCAGTTGGGCAACGGCGTTTGCCTTAGGCGGCGTGGATGGCTCAAGGCTACGGACTTCCGTCAAGACGTTCAGACCAGAGTCCTGGACATGCCCTTCGATGGGAACAACCTGTTTGGGAAAACAGTGGACGATTCCCTTCAGGTCATTAAAGCGGACACTGAGACGGCCCGGGCCCTTGGAGTTCTGCAACAACGACGGACGCCCTTTCGGAGCAGCGGAGGCAAGGGCGCCTCCAAAGGTTCCGGCGGCGGTTTCTCCACAGAGGCCTACAGAGGACGAGGCAAGTCTGGCGGACCCCGCCGTCGTCGCCAAGGAGGTCAAGGCGGCAAAGCCTCGTCGAAGCAGGATTGAACCGGCCGTGGGGTCGGGCCCCCACCGAAGCACCCCGGTGGGAGGCCGGCTGGCGAGCTTCGTCAGCGTGTGGGAGTCCATCTCCACCGACCGTTGGGTGCTGGACGCCTTGGCCCGGGGCCACGCGCTCGAGTTTCAAAGAAGGTGCCCGCGCGTCCCCCCCGTGGCCAGGAAAGAACTTCACGTCCCTCAACTTCTCCTGGAGGTAAAGGCGATGCTCAGGAAGGGCGCCATCGAACTCGTCCCAAAGAGGCTTCGGGGCTCCGGAGTTTACTCGAGATACTTCCTCGTGAAGAAGAAGACGGGGGGATGGCGCCCCATCCTGGACCTGCGACGTCTGAACAAGTTCATCAAGGCGCAGAAGTTCCGGATGGTCACCCTCCAGCACGTCCTGGGTCAGCTGGAGGAAGGAGACTTCCTGTCGTCGTTGGATTTGGAGGATGCCTACTTCCATATTCCCATCCTAAAGGGGCACCGAAAATTCCTCAGGTTTGTGGTCCAAGGGCGTCATTACCAGTTCAAAGCCCTCCCCTTCGGACTACGGTCGGCACCCAGGGTATTCACCAAGTGCCTCGCACTGGTGGCGGCGCAGCTGCGCCGCGAGGGGGTCCACGTCTACCCCTACCTGGACGACTGGCTCATCCGAGCCAAGACGAGGGAGCTCGCCGTGGTTCACACGGCAAGGACCGTCCAACTTCTCACGGACCTGGGATTCTCCGTGAACTACGCCAAATCCCACCTGGTACCCGCGCAAGACGCTCTGTTTCTGGGAGCGAGGCTCAACACAGTGTCCCTTCTGGCCTCCCCGTCGGAGGAGAGGACCAGGACCATCCTGGGCAAGGTGCAGCGGATGTTGGTGGCCGACGCGGCCAAGGTGAGGTCCATCAAGTCCCTCCTCGGAATGATGTCTTCCTGCATCTACCTCATTCCCATGTGCAGGCTCCGGATGCGCCCGTTGCAGGAGTTCCTGGACGCGCGCTGGATCCAAACGACGGGCAGCTTCGAGGAAAGGATCACACTTGACGAGAGTTTCCGACGAGCGATCCGGTGGTGGGGCACCCGCGCGCATCTGACGGCGGGCATGGACTTCCAGACCCCAGCCCACCAGGAGACAGTGACCACGGATGCCTCCCTGGAAGGGTGGGGGAGCGCACACCGAAAATCTGCACGCAAGAGGCCTTTGGCTCCCGACGGAGAAATCCCTTCATATCAACGTCCTGGAGCTCCGTGCAGTGTTTTGGGCCCTCAGGTCCTTCCTTCCGTCCCTCAAGGGCAAGGTGGTGAGGATCTTCACCGACAACACCACCACCATGTTTTACATCAGGAAACGGGGCGGAACCAGGTCCCCAGCACTGTCCAAGGAGGCGCAGGACCTGTGGCATTGGGCCGTCGCCCAAAGGATATTTCTGGTGCCGTTTCATCTGGCAGGGATAAAAAACACCATCGCCGACTCACTCAGCAGGGAGCTGCGCTCGTGCCACGAGTGGGAGCTACGGCAGGATCTAGTGGATCGCCTCTTCCGACGGTGGGGCACACCCCAGATCGACCTGTTCGCGACGGCGACGAACTCCAAGTGCCGGAGGTTCGCCAGCAGGTTTCCCCAGGCGAGGAGCATGGGCGATGCTTTCTCGTTCCCCTGGTAGGGCCTGTTCCTCTACGCGTTCCCTCCTTTGCCACTGCTAATCCGGCTCGTCAACCAGCTCAAGAGGTCACGGTGCAGGATGATCCTCGTCGCACCTGCGTGGCCGAGGCAGATATGGTTCCCGGACCTTCTGGACTTGTCAGCGTCCCCGCCAATCAAGCTGCCGGTGGACGCGGATCTACTCTCCAGGGAAGGAGGCGCCATCCTCCACCACGACCCGAAATCGCTGAACTTGCAGGCCTGGCTCCTGCAGCGCTAGAGTTTGGAGGATACGACATACCGGCCGACTGCAGAGAGGTTCTTGCAAAGGCCAGGGCGTCCTCGACTCTTAAATGCTACGGACACAAATGGAAGAGGTTCTCTGTCTGGTGCCACGCACAGAAGATTAACCCTCTACGGATTACGGCTCCCCAAGTACTGCCGTACCTGCTGACGCTGGCCAAAGCTGGACTGGCACACGCGTCCATCAAGATTCATCTTGCTGCGATCTCCCGATACACCAGAACCACAGGGCGGACGTCCTTGTGGTCTCATCGTCTGGTGAAAGAGTTCATGAAGGGACTGTTCAGATCGTTCCCGCCGGTGAAGGCTCCGGCCCTGGCGTGGGAGCTCGACGTGGTGCTGACCAAGCTCATGGGAGCTCCGTTCGAGCCTCTGCACTCGGCTCCGTTGAAATTTCTGTCGTGGAAAACAGCGTTTCTTGTGGCCATCACCTCCGCACGACGAGTGGGAGAGATCCAGGCCCTTTCCTGTAAGGCCCCGTACTTGACTTTTCACGACACGAGGGTAGTGCTCAGGACGCACCCCTCCTTCATGCCCAAGGTACCGTCGGACTTCCATCTCAACGAACCCTTGGTGTTGCCTGTGTTCTTCCCGTCGCCTTCGTCGCCGGCTGAGAGGACTTTGCACTCGCTGGATGTGGCTAGAGCGCTGAAGTTCTACGTGGACCGCACGAAGTGTTTTCGGAAGACGTCACAACTCTTTGTGAACTTTGGACCTGTCAATCTGGGGAAGGCTCTCTCGAAGGCTTCCATTTCCAGATGGCTCTCCGGCTGTATCATGTACTGTCACCGGTTGGCAAACCGACCGCTGCCTGGCCGTCCGAGAGCCCATTCCACCAGAGCGATCGCAGCTACCACGGCGTTCCTATCTGGTGTGCCCCTGCTGGACATATGCAGGGCTGCTACGTGGAGGTCGATGCACACCTTCACGAAATTCTACTGCGTCGACCGGGATCCCAGGGAGGAGTCCAGGGTCGGCCAAGCAGTGCTGCGCAACCTGTTCGCCTGAGGTGAGCCTGGTGAGGAGGTTAGATGCTTAATGTTGAGTTTGATGTAATGCTTAATGTTGAGCCTTTGCCACCTCCCGTGGTTGTGCATGTGTGTACTGCTATGTATTCTTTATTCATGAGCATGTGAATCCATGCCAGACCCCATGCTGGAGAAGGAACAAGTTACTTACCTGTAACTGTTGTTCTCCAGCATGGGTCTGGCATGGATTCACATGCGAACCCTCCCGCCTACCCCTCTGCGGCTCTTCACTTGGTCATACTGCCACTTCACGTGCTTCCAAATCTGAAGATGGCTGCCAGAGGCGGGGCTTAGGTAGAGGGCAGTCATTGGCTGTGGTCAGTATGACGCAGAGATCAGTGATTGGTTATTACTACGAAAGACAGATCAGAATCGAAACTGATACTGGTTTTTTCTTTACCGAGGATTCCCAGCCTGACGACGGGGAATATTCATGAGCATGTGAATCCATGCCAGACCCATGCTGGAGAACAACAGTTACAGGTAAGTAACTTGTTCCATAGCGCCTATACACAATGTGTTTCAAAGTATCCCATTTGGAAACTGGGCAGTCTTGTATAGCGGACCTGACTTATGCAAGACTGATTGTTTTTTGGGACACTATCAAGACTTAAAAGGGTACCAACTCAACTAAGGCCTGATCCATAATCTGTTGGCGCATAGTAGCTGGAGTAAAATCGACTGGCGGCTTCAATCAAGTCCTTGCTTCTCAGGCTGCAGAGGCGTTGCTAGGGTGGGGTAAGGGGGCTATAGCCCCTGGTCTTTTGGTTGTAGCCCTGGATAGAATCTCAGGAGCTACAAACAAAAGGCTAGCTAGCCCCCAGTCCTGACATTTCCGACAGCAGCATAGCCCCGGGTATTTTCCAGACCTGGCAACACCCCTGTCATGCTGAGTCAGGAAGCATGTTTTAAGGACCCTGCACAGCTGGCTATTATCTCCAAAAGAACTTGGAAGCTTAAAACTGAACAGCATTTTGCAGATAGTAGGGAAACTGAAATGCTAATTGGCACACAGGTTAGGACTTAACTCCCGCGTAGTTATATGCAGGGTTTGCCTGGAAATCTCACCTTTGTTATTCATCAACATCAGATTATGCTTACTAGAGCAAGGATGGATGTCTTGCCGCTAGCAAATACGCACATGTAGAAGGAAAGGGGGGAAAAAGCTACTTGTGTACATGTGGGGCAACAGAGAAATTGATTTATTTAATTTTTTTTGGCCACATTTATGGAGGTCTTGGGAAGATCTGGTTGTCAAGCATCCTTGGGGACAAGGGTTGTAGACATTGCAAACCTCCTTTCATCTTCTTACTTAGGTGTTCAGAGGTAAAAGCTGCATTTGCCTTGGGCTCTTATTTGAACCGGGCACAGTCATGCAGAACAAGGGCTATTGGAGCCTTCGAGAACTGACCATGCCAGGGTTTTGCCTAGGGTGGGGGAGGCTAGTTAAATAATATGTCCACAACATTTTCTATGCCTTTTCATTCCCTGTTTTTGTTGTTATTGGCCGAAATTGTCAGGCAGATTAATTACATTGTATGTTGTTGGGGATTTTGTTTTTCTATGAGATTTGTATGTTGCTGAGAATTGCTAATTTGTATATAGACTTGTAATCTTTTATGGTGGTGCCTGCCAAAATAAAGAATATGATTATGATGGCTGCAAAATACACCTTGAATCTGCCCTACTAGTGTCGTCCTTTACATCCCCAAAACCTTCTGCATATTAGTCCCCATGTGAACTGTTCTTTGATTCATTTTCTGTTGCAAATCACATTCCCTCACCCCACAATATTTCTCAATTTTTCAGTGTCCTAAATTAAGATGTCTACTTCCGCTAGTGGGTCCACTAGTTAAGCTGTGTTCTTAGACCCCTATTCCAGAAATAACCAAGCGGTCGTCTTATGCTTACCTTTTCTTAAACCACAAGAAGATCAAATAAAATGAAAATGCAATAAAAATAAAATATGAGATGAAACCATTCACATTAAGGGCGGTCTCAAACGTCCTTGATCAGTCATAACTGTAATAAACCAGAAGGTGTCTCACCCACTAGTCCCCGGGGATCTGTCATCCAGGTGACCAGGAAACAGCCATTGCTTTTGGATCCAGTTCCTGGGGGTGGACCAGTGCGAGAGGATCACCTGGGTGAGGGGTCTTCAGGGAGTGGGAGTGGAACACTGGATGGTGAGATGTGGTATCCCCTTCCTTGTAACACCTTTACCCCATACTACCCGGTAGAATATTTAGGAACTCTATACCCCCTCTTTTGCAACACTTTCTCACTGACAGCCCGCTCGAAGGGAAAACAAACACACACCCGAGCCGTGTACCTGACATGTCCCAATGCTATGGTCAGGCGAGGTCAGGCAATTATCGACAATCACTCACACCGGACTTCCATTACACTTCCCCACACGGATAAAAGGCGGAACATGATGAGAGCACACACTGCGCAATGCAAAACACGAGGAAACCGCAGTTTCAAGATGGCAGTTTAATGAGAGAAGAAAGAGGGCGAAATAAAAAGGGATCACAAGGAGGGAAATACCCTTGACCTTTTCGATAAGCAACTGTTGCTTTCATAAGTGCTCGAGATTGGAAAGCATAACACCAGGAAAACAGGCTGAAGAATCCTGCATTGTGTGTCAGCGATACACAGGGCCCTCCCGTGTCTATAATCAAGGCGGGGAGAATCACCAGCCACCGTGGTACTGTCTTTGACTCCAAGGATAAAGCTGCTTCAGTGAAAACAACACAGCCGGTGAGTTGGGGAGATCGATACAAGACCGGTCCGTGTTGTAGCCAAGGTTGCAAGCTGCAACTTTGTATGGCGACCGCGGAACGAACATTTTTAAAATGTGTGTGATGAGACACGAGTGAAGTTAAACTGCTGATGAGTGATTGAACTTTAAAGCAAGCTAGGATACCTTTGACAGAGTGGTCCGGCACTGCGTGGGTGCTCAATAGAAGGACTATGTAAGGTATCCAGCTGACGAATAACGAAAGTAGATACATTTGATCTGAGCCCGGCGGAGGGATATCATTTGAAAGTGAACAAATAAATGTGAATTGAAGTAGTCCTGCGACGGGTCAAGCAAAATCCTGCGCAGTTGATTTTGATGAAATGGAGAAAGTTTGGAAAAATACACAATCTGGTCCGAGCCCGGCAGAGGGACAGCAATTAAAGTTTTGTTTTACAGTGGGTCTGAGCCCAGCAGAGGGGGATCCGGGGTGAACAGTGAATCACCCAAGAAGGTTGTGTATTGAGCCCGGCAGAGGGGGACCCGGGTTGAGTTGAAAATCGCCCAAGAAGTTGTACATGAGAATCCTGAGGTTAAAGGAACTTTTGAATGTTTGTCTTATCAGTATGTCAGGATTCCGACCAGCGGCCCTTCGGTTGGCATCAGGTCCGCATCACGCAATTGGAGAAGGCCGCATACGACATATCTCGTTACAGCCCGAGGGGCCCCACTCCGCAGAATGCATCACACTACAATCCAAGGGGCTCTGGTCCGCAGACACAGGAGCGGTAAGGTTACATCTGCGACTGTGTTTCGTGGTGCTTGGAAGTTGGCATGGCAACGCTGGCATCCCCTACACGCTTATAGTTGTCTGCCTCCAGTACGGAGGAACGTTGAGCGTGGCCATATGACGCCGCAATCATAAGCACCTCCATGTTTCCCCTTCAGTACTTCTGAATTTGTTTCGGTGGCTGGTTGTTATGTATCTTGACTTCTTGACTTCCTTGTTGTGTACTGACTGCTGTTTCTGCCTTCACGGACCTCGCCTTGCTTTGCCCTTTGGAACTCTTGTTAATGAACTTTGGCTTCTGACTTGGAACGTTTACACGGACCTTCTTGTATCAGCGTTCTGTGCCTCGCTGCCCGCAGCTTGCCTGACCCGGACCATTTCACAGACTCCCTGTCTACTGTGTTTGTCTGTACTTTGCTGCCTGCTCTCTGTTTGACCCAGACCGTTCCACAGACTCCCTGCCTTCTGGGTTTTGTGTGCTTTGCCGCCCGCTACCTGCCCGGCCAGGAAAGCATCACGGACTGCCTTTTCTTCTTGGAACTTTGTTCATCATTTAAAGATTCCATGTCTGCCTGCTGTACACGGACGAGAGACTGTCTGCACAGTACTAAATCAAGTAGGTATACTCGTGCCATCGAGGTAGGTGGTGTCTGGATTATTGGGTCTCATTCCACGGATTTTGCATCACTTGAAGAGAATCCTTCCCTGCTTCTGAAACCCCAACAGGATTACCACACGGTAAGCTGATCTGTCTTGTGGGGACGCTGTCTTTTTTGCATCCACATTGCTCTCATAC
The DNA here is from genome assembly GCF_040938575.1 of Ambystoma mexicanum. Classification (NCBI taxonomy): domain Eukaryota; kingdom Metazoa; phylum Chordata; class Amphibia; order Caudata; family Ambystomatidae; genus Ambystoma; species Ambystoma mexicanum. Next base: position 491,546,867 of record NC_090938.1, on the reverse strand, counting down.
CAATTGGGTATTTCGTTGCAGAATAACCTACCAGTGGCCTTACAAACATGTCTACTGTGACACTGATCTGCCATTTGAATCACTTGCTGTGTTTCGGCACAGGTTAGTCCATTGCTGTTCGGGGAGTGGCATTGTGTTGGTATCAGTGTCAACTAGTAGAAGTTACTTATCTTTATACTTCTTTTGCAGCCTCCAGTGTCTCGTGTTGTATCCCGTCTTACAATTAATTGATTCCACTTCATGTATTTTGTACATTCAGAGGGGTACATTGGTAGGGAGAATTCATCTCCTACACAACGGTCAAGCCCTCTGCATCCACTGCCTACGAAGAAGAGCGCTGACACAGGCCCTCTGAAGTAAGAGACTTTGAATGGCAAACGGACTTTGGCAGAGAAGGCCCTGGTACTGAGATTTGAACTGCATCCTCGTGCTAGAGAAGCCAGAGACTGCTAAGCTCGAGTGTGCCGCCTTGTCCCATGCTGAAAACCTGGGGAAGGGAAGCCAACTGCTTGAATATCCTGACATATTTCTTGAACACTTTTCTTTTGCTTAACATTGTTTCCCACACTATTTGTATTTAGAAGTAAGGATTGGCAATCGTTTTATTAGTATCGGCCCTTTTATTGTGACAAGACACCACTAGGGCAGCGTTGGATGGTCGTAGCTTGCTCCCATGTTAGATTTAGGTTTAGATTAGGTGTTTTTCCAATCTACCCATACAGTTTAATGAACACTCTTGAACTGTGATCAATGTCTGTCTTTACTGTTGCCACCATGAGTTCCTTACACTACCCATTCTCTTAAGGTAGCAAGGGAGCTGGAAATCAGTGTGGGATTGGTCACGACTGGTTATTAAAGGATTCTATGGGGTATTTTTGGAGCCTGTAAAAGATAAGGTGTGGCTCAGTGAGTGCAAATTTTGCAATCTTCGAGAAAATAAAACCTGGTGCAAAATGAAACAAGGAATGCAATAAAAAATCTGGGAAACAGAGAAAAAGAAAACATAATAAATCGCAAGAATCCTTTGGCAAAAAGCTCATGCAAATTCTTACGTAATATAAAAGCACTAAATGTGACCATACAAACGGATTCCTTGAAAGTGCCCCCCATGAAATGTTTGGGGGACCAGGACCAGAGCCTGCTGCAAAAACCACCAAGTAAAAGCAACACAAAGAATGGAGGACAACTTAAGACTTTGAGTGAACAACAAATAGAGGATGCCAATTTGTTGAAGCTGAGCTCGATAATGAAGCGGTGGAGTTAATAAACGAGGAAGAAGATGGCAATGACGCCGATTTGGGAAAGGAAGCCCAGGTTGTTGCGACCAAGCAAGCCTCTGAACGTCCTGAAATATGCCCAAAAAGGAAGTGCATCATTGTGAGCCCTCCAACTAATGTGAATCAAGCAAAGCCATTGCTAATTGAAAAGGTGTGCGAACAAAATCGATTTCTGAACCTAGATGAACATAGAGATCTTGTTATAAACAAAAAATATTTGAATTCCCATTCAAAAAAGGGAAATACATGATAAGTTACTAATGTGGAAGATAATCCACAAAGATTCAAATGCCTAAAAGCAGGGCTGTGCAGTGAAAGTGGAAAGAGGAAAGCAGAAACTCAGTGGAGGGCTCCACTTAATTGGAATAATGAAAAAAGATCATTATCAAAAGTGGCAGGTAAAGATACTGCAAAAGGCAGCCGCCAATTACTGCCGCTTGATGGAAATAATTTTTTGGTCTCGAGATCCTCTAATTCTGAATAGATATAACATGTTACAACTATTTAGACATATACCGCAACTGCGATCTGTAGCTACTGAGGATATTAAAACAGTAGAATTCTTAGATAAGGTGCCTACAGACAGAGTTATACCACATATATATTCAAGAAATATTGGTGATCTGATCCTAAACTGTAGCATGGACTTGAATTCATTGGGTTTTGACATAAGGGAAGTTTATACCGAGGATGTCCTGTCCAATGGACACGATCAAAAAAATCAGCCTCTGGAAGTAAGAGGCACAACAAATAATAATGAGCTAAAGTGTGACCGGCAACAGAAGGTTGATAAAACTAAAAGTTCCCTTGTATGGATAGAAAGCATCACCAAGTTAGCAGAAGATAATTACCAACTTCAAGAAGCTTCGGACAGCCCTATGAAACAAATCAAAATAACGGTGGAGAGTAATGTGAAACTAGTGAAAGATGGTAATAATAAATCGATGAACCCTGGAGCCATGAGTGAATTGAGAAATTGGAGTTGGCTGGCAGGAAGCTTAAATCGCTCCTCAGAGAGTTAACGCCAAAAAGATGAAAATGAGGATTCAATATGGATGGGCTCGTGGAACAAGCGAGGGTGCATCCATTTGTTTGGAGGGACAGAATTAGATTTGAATAAATTGGATATCGTCTGCCTGCAAGAAAACTGGCTTCAAACACTGCCAAATGCGGTAGGCTTTGAAATAGTTCTGAACCCCGCTATTAAACAAGCCAAGGTTAGACTAATGGCAGGCCTAATAATAATGGTGAAAACAAGTCAAGACATCCATATAAGAAACTCAACAAACCCTTTGCCTTATTTACAAGTAGGAGAAAGAACAAAAGGGAACAAGAACTTGCTATATATTATTTTTTATTGGCAACAGACGAATTGGAATTCCTTGAACTGATTTGTGAGAGCATTGACTTAATTAAAACAGCCGGAGAAGAACCGGCCATAATACTGTGTGGAGATCTCAATATGGAATGCCTGCAATTAGACATGAGCAGAATGAAAAAACGAAACACTAAAGACCCTTACCAAATAAAATCAGTTTGGTAAAAAGAAATGAACGAGAGAGACTTAATTTTAATGAATGGAAACATCAGAGGTGATATCCCTCCTAATCCAACATGAGCACAGGCTCGGAGCGAATCAATATTGGACTATTTTTATGTATCCAATTCCATGGCTGAGAAGATATCAAATCTTAAGGTGATAGCGACGGTCTAGAGCAATCATAATTTGGTCACAATCAAAATAGATGGTCTAAATCACCTAATAAGAGTTGTGGAGCGCACAGATAAGTGTAATGCCAGGAAGAAACAGGATCTGAATATATGGCGAGAAAATATCACTGCTAACTAAATTGCTCAGTGACAGGGAGAACTCTGACCAGATGGATTCAATAGAATACCCGGCACTCCTAGAGTGCTATGGTGAACAACAAGTTGGTAGGAGCAAGTCAGGTTTTCGACACCATCATGTTTATGACCCCCAAATTGTATGAAGAAAAACAGAGCAAAGAAGATCGATGAGAGCGATTCTGGTTAACCATGCATGTGAACGTTCAACTGAAATCAGGAAAATAAAATCTGCATATAAAATGTGGTTACACTCTCACAAAACCTTAATGCTTCAAAAACATGCAGAGGATCTGATCAAGACTATGACTGACAGGAACACAAGACATTTTTGGACCATTATAAATAACATAGAGGCACCCTAGAGTGCCCTTCAAACTTCCCTGTTTACTGAGAGGCAATGGATTGACAATTACTCTGAATTATTTGAGAAGCAAGGTCAAGCAGAATATCAGGACCAGGAATCCCTTAGCTCTTGGGATTTGGAAATTAACCAAAGAGATATTCTAGATAACATCAAAGAAATAGGTACATCAAGTGCTCCTGGCCCGATGGGCTGACAAACTTGATACTAAAGCAGAACCCGGAAGAATGGGCAGAGTTATGCTACAATCTATTTCAAAACATCCTAAAAGAAGGGCGGGTGCCAACGTCCTGGAAACGTGCCCTGATCGTTCCAATATTTAAAAAAGGCTTAAGATCTGAGCCAAATCATTTTAGACCTATAGCTTTATTGGAGGTTGTTGGAAAAATCTTCGCAACTCAGTTACTGAACCAATTAACAACATGGATCAGAGGAGTAGAAGCATTTGATATTCGACAAACCGGGTTTGTAAAAGGAGTCAGTTGTGCCCTGAATCTGTTTCTGATCAACCTGTTAAAGATGGAGGCGATTATAAAAAGAACAAGAACATATTTAGCCTTTGTCGATCTGGCTCACGCCTTCGACAGTGTTGATCGAGAATTACTTTGGACTAAGATGGATGCAAAAAAATGTCCGAAGAGCTTTGTTAGGGAGAATTCTCTGTTAAGGCTAATTTCCCAAATCTAATGAGTCCCCCAGCAGTTTTGCTGGATTTGTGGGGTTTATTTTTTTCTCCTGCTAAGAGTAAGACTCTTTTTCTCCCACTCTTAGACAGGATTTGAGATATCCTTTGACTTTGTAATGTGTTTTATGGGCTATGGGGTCTTTTACTCCATAGGGTTTCATGTGGTTTTTGTTAAGTGTGTTACACAGCACCCTCAGTGCAGTAACACAGGGGTGTCATAGTGACCCCCAAACATAGACTCCATACTGTCTCCCAGGGCATGTAAAGTCACCATTGACTTTACTAGTCTTAAATTGGGCCAGAACCAGTACAAACCATCATATTGTGGAAGTACTGGTAGGGGTAATTAGATTGCCCATGGGTCTGTTTTTCGAGGGGGCACTGTGCAGTCCCCCCTCGTCGAGTTTCTGGCTGGTGGCAGTGGTTACCATGCGAAATATTCCACCGGAATATTTCCTATGGGATTTTCCATTTCATTTTAAACGCACCACTTTTTGGTGAAATGTTAAAGATACTGCCGGGTTATTTATTTAATATGTATTCCCCGGTTGGGTCTTTTTGCCAGAACTCGGTTTTAAAATGGCGTTTGTGTTCGCCTCTGTAACTCCAACCCAAGTCGAGCCCTTTGTTCCACTTTTTGGCGGGCTTCTCCACAGAAGCCTCCAAAAGTGGTGCCACTCTGTCTGGGTCTACAGGATGTGTGGGAGGGGGGTTTAGGCACCCTGGACTGAGTTGCCTCGGCAACTCAAGGCGCACTCTTGTATGATTGACCCAGTGGTGAGTCGCCTGGCTCACCACTTAGCATGTTTGAGTGACTGCTAGGACTGATGAATGGGGGTTTCTCCAGCATGGGTTCACATGCTCATGAATATTCCCCGTCGTCAGGCTGGGAATCCTCGGTAAAGAAAAAACAAGTATCAGTTAAGTTTCTGATCTGTCTTTCGTAGTAGTAACCAATCACTGATCTCTGCGTCATACTGACCACAGCCAATGACTGCCCTCTACCTAAGGCCCGCCTCTGGCAGCCATCTTCAGATTTTTACCGCACGTTCAAGTGTTGGGATCCTCGTGCTATTGCTCTCGAGCGTTGGTGCTATTTTTTCACGTTTTTTTCTCAAAACTTCGATTTTTTTCAGTCAAAAAGAGCCTCAAGCTCCACCGATTCTTCATCCGATCAACGGGGACCCGTGTCGGATTCGTCTACGCCCCTCAAGGGTGAAGATTTCGTCGAGCTACGCTTTTGGAGGACTCTAGAAGTTTCTCAGGCCCATCTCGGACATGGCCCAGGAGAAGGGAAGCTCGACGCCCGGAAAGCTGTTCAGGGTCTGCCCTGGATGCCAGCTTCAGAATGTCTTTAAGGAGGATGAACACTCCTTTTGTCTTTACTGCCTACATGAGGACAAGACGCACGTGGAGAAGGACTGTGCGTTTTGCGGCAATATGTCGGAGCGGACCATGAAGGACCGCCATCAACGTCTCGCCAACTGGCTGGAAGGGCCCGTCAGGCGAGAAGAAGAGGAAGAAATCCGAGCGGTCTTCTAAGACCTTTGAGGACGCCCCGGCGACGGGGGTCCAACACAAAGCCAAGCACCGCGTGTCCGCTGACACCGGGAGCGCCGAACGGTCGGGCTCTACGGGCGCCAGGCAGGGCGCATCCTCCCCGGCACCATCAACCACGAGCCAACGCTCTGGTTCGGGTAAGAGGAAGGCCGAGGACCCGGCGAAGCTCCTGGAGAGGCCCCGGTCGAGCTCGAAGGCCCCATCGGAGGGAGAGCGAGGCAGTGCCCCCCCCCAAGGAGAAGGCGGTGAGCGCACCTAAGGTGGTGAAAGCCTTAATCCATCCGGCCAAGGCCTCTATCGAGACAGTCGCGGCAGCCCTGGCTCAGCCTGTGGAGGCTACACCAGTGGTGGCGACCTTGGGGCTCAGAGTCTCCCTGCCACCGCGGAGGGAGTCCTCTTTTATGCCCATCGACAGGACCCCCGTGAAACCGCCGACGGAGAAGAAAAAGGGGGGGCAGGAGGTCGTCGTGGATTCGGCCTCAACCTCTGAGGAAGAGCTGATCGAGGTCTTAAGCCACGGCGTTGGCGTGGAAGAAGACCAGCCCGTCGGGAGGGATCCTGACGTAGGAGACGACGATATCGACGAGGGTGCCGACGGGGCCCCTGACCGCCCGTCGGACTCCCCTCAACCAGCGCCGCAAGACAACTCGGCGGCCATTTTGTTGGCTATACAGTCCTTATGCTCGGAGACAAGGACGAGACTGCCGTTACCACCAGCGGAGGAACCGCTCCCGACGAGGGACCCGGAGCCAGGCCCTTCTGGGAGCCCTCCCCCTAAGAGAAGAAAGATTCACCCTCCACCTTCTTTTCAGCCATCGCGCCGTGTTCAGCCCTCCTCCCCGTCCACGACTCATGGGGATGATACGGGGACTGACACGGCCGCGACGGGTACGGACGATGAGGTTTACGACGAGGATCTGCCGTCGTCACCTCCCACCCGGGCTTCCCCGCCCGACTAGATTGGATCGTTTCACTCCATGATCGCCAGGGCATCCGAGCTCTTCCAGCTCTGCCCGGAGGAGAAGAAGAAGGAAGGTTTCCATCAACGGCGCGAGGCCAAGAGGAAGACGTTCCTCTCCGTGCCTCTACTGGACGATATTTGGGATGAGGGCCTCGCCCTCCTCAAGAACCCATCCACGACGCCGGCTAGAAGGGATCGGTACGAGAAGAAGAACCGGGTCCCGGACGCGGCCCCCTTGTGCCTCCGGGCACAGCCGACCCCGGACTCCGTCGTCTCCGCGGCGGCCAGGAAGAAAGCGGGGGGGTGCGGCCTCCACGTCGACTTCCCCGCCGGACGGCGAGGGAAAGAAATTGGATACGATGGGACGCAGGGTCATCTCGTCTGCAGCGACGATGATTAAGGCGGCCAACGCCTTGGCTATCGTAGCCCGCTACGACAGGGAGCTGTGGTACAAACTGGCCCCCCTGCTGGACTTCCTACCGGACGACAAGAGGGCGGATGCCCTAGAGATCTTGCAGGAAGGTGAGGTGGCGTCGGACCACGCCATTACGATTGCGACGGACATCGCCGACACTGGATTTCGCCAGTTGGGCAACGGCGTGTGCCTTAGGCGGCGTGGATGGCTCAAGGCTACTGACTTCCGTCAAGACGTGCAGACCAGAGTCTTGGACATGCCGTTCGATGGAAACAACCTGTTTGGGAAAACAGTGGACGATTCCCTTCAAGCCATCAAAGCAGACACGGAGACGGCCCGGGCTCTTGGGGTTCTCCAGCAACGGCGGCTGCCCTTTCGGAGCGGCGGAGGCAAGGGTTCCTCCAAAGGTTCCGGCGGCGGATTTTCCACCTACCGTCAAGCGGCCCGTTTGTCATCGCAGGAAGCTTACAGGGGACGAGGCAAGTCAGGCGGACCTCGCCGTCGTCGCCAAGGAGGTCAAGGCGGCAAAGCCTCGTCGAAACAGGACTGAACCGGCCGTGGGGTCGGGCCCCCACCGAAGCACCCCGGTGGGAGGCCGGCTGGCGAGCTTCGTCAGCGTGTGGGAGTCCATCTCCACCGACCGTTGGGTGCTGGACGCCCTAGCCCAGGGTCACGCGCTCGAGTTTCAAAGAAGGTGCCCGCGCGTCCCCCCTGTGTCCAGGAAAGAACTCCACGTCCCTCAACTTCTCTTGGAGGTAAAGGCGATGCTCAGAAAGGGCGCCATCAAGCTCATCCCAAAGAGGCTTCGGGGCTCCGGAGTTTACTCAAGATACTTCCTCGTGAAGAAGAAGGGAGGATGGCGTCCCATCCTGGACCTACGACGACTGAACAAATTCATCAAGGCACAGAAGTTCCGGATGGTCACCCTCCAACACGTCCTGGGTCAGCTGGAGGAGGGCGATTTTCTGTCGTCGTTGGATTTGGAGGATGCCTACTTCCATATTCTCATCCTAAAGGGACACCGAAAGTTTCTCAGGTTCGTGGTCCAAGGGCGTCACTATCAGTTCAGTTCAGATCCCTTCCCTTCGGACTAAGGTCGGCACCCAGGGTGTTCACCAAGTGCCTCGCACCAGTGGCGGCGCAGCTGCGCCAAGAGGGGATCCACATCTACCCCTACCTGGACGACTGGCTCATCCGAGCGAAGACGAAGGAGCTCGCCGTGGAGCACACGGCAAGGACCGTCCAACTTCTCACGGACCTGGGATTCTCCATAAACTACGCCAAGTCCCACCTGGTGCCCGCGCAAGACGAACTGTTTCTGGGAGCGAAGCTCGACACAGTGTCGCTCCTGGCCTATCCGTCGGAGGAAAGGACGAGGGCCATTCTGGGCAAGGTGCAGCGGATGCTGGTTGCGGACACGGCCAGAGTGAGGTCCATCAAGTCCCTCCTCGGAATGATGTCTTCTTGCATTTACCTCATCCCCCTGTGCAGGCTCCGGATGCGCCCGTTGCAGGAGTTCCTGGACGCGCGCTGGATCCAGACTACGGGCAGCTTCGAGGAGAGGATCACACTCGACGAGAGTTTCCGACGAGCGATCTGGTGGTGGGGCACCCGCGCGCATCTGATGGCGGGCATGGACTTCCAGACCCCCGGCCACCAGGAGACAGTGACCACGGATGCCTCTCTGGAAGGGTGGGGAGCGCACACCGAAAATCTGCACGCGAGAGGCCTTTGGCTCCCGACGGAGAAGTCTCTCCATATCAACGTCCTGGAGCTCCGTGCAGTGTTTTGGGCCCTCAGTTCCTTCCTTCCGTCCCTCAAGGGCAAGGTGGTGAGGATCTTCACCGACAACACCACCACCATGTTCTACATCAGGAAACAGGGCGGAACCAGGTCCCCAGCCCTGTCCAGGGAGGCGCAGGATCTGTGGCATTGGGCCGTCGCCCAAGGGATGTTTCTGGTGCCGTTCCATCTGGCAGGGATAAATAACACCATCGCCGACTCACTCAGCAGGAAGCTGCGCTCGTGCCACGAGTGGGAACTACGGCAGGATCTAGTGGACCGCCTCTTCCGACGGTGGGGCACACCTCAGATTGATCTGTTCGCGACGGCGACAAACTCCAAGTGCCGGAGGTTCGCCAGCAGGTTTCCCCAGCCGAGGAGCATGGGTGATGCTTTCTCGTTCCCCTGGGAGGGCCTGTTTCTATATGCGTTCCCTCCATTGCCATTGCTGATCCGGCTCATCAACCAGCTCAAGAGGTCACGGTGCAGGATGATCCTCGTCGCACCTGCGTGGCCGAGGCAGATATGGTTCCCGGACCTTCTGGACTTGTCAGCGTCCCCGTCAATCAAGCTGCCAGGGGACACAGATCTTCTCTCCAGGGAAGGAGGCGCCATCCTCCATCACAACCCGAAGTCGCTGAACTTGCAGGCCTGGCTCCTGCAGCTTTAGAGTTTGGAGGATACGACATACCGGCCGACTGCAGAGAGGTTCTTGCAAAGGCCAGGGCGTCCTGAACTCTTAAATGCTACGGACACAAATGGAAGAGGTTCTCTGTCTGGTGCCACGCACAGAAGATTAACCCTCTACGGATTACGGCTCCCCAAGTACTGCCGTACCTACTGACGCTGGCCAAAGCTGGACTGGCGCACGCGTCCATCAAGATTCATCTTGCTGCGATCTCCCGATACACCAGAACCACGGGACGGACATCCTTGTAGTCTCATCGTCTGGTGAAAGAGTTCATGAAGGGACTGTTCAGATCGTTCCCGCCGGTGAAGGCTCCGGCCCCGGCGTGGGAGCTCAACGTGGTGCTGACCAAGCTCATGGGACCTCCGTTCGAGCCTCTGCACTCGGCTCTGTTGAAGTTCTTGTCGTGGAAAACAGTGTTTCTTGTGGCCATCACCTCCGCACGACGGGTGGGAGAGATCCAGGCCCTTTCCTGCAAGGCCCCATACTTGACTTTTCACGACACGAGGGTAGTGCTCAGGACGCACCCCTCCTTCATGCCCAAGGTGCCGTCCGACTTCCACCTCAACAAACCCTTGGTGTTGCCTGTTTTCTTCCCGTCGCCTTCGTCGTCGGCTGAAAGGACTTTGCACTCGCTGGATGTGGCTAGAGCACTGAAGTTCTACGTGGACCGCACAAAGTGTTTTCGGAAGATGTCACAACTCTTTGTGAACTTTGGACCTGTCAATCAGGGGAAGGCTCTCTCGAAGGCTTCCATTTCCAGATGGCTCTCCGGCTGTATCATGTACTGTCATCGGTTGGCAAACCGACCGCTGCCTGGCCGTCCGAGAGCCCATTCCACCAGAGCGATCGCAGCTACCACGGCGTTCCTATCTGGTGTGCCCTTGCTGGACATCTGCAGGGCTGCTACGTGGAGGTCGACGCACACCTTCACGAAATTCTACTGCGTCGATCGGGATTCCAGGGAGGAGTCCAGGGTCGGCCAAGCAGTGCTGCGCAACCTGTTCGCCTAAGGTGAGCCTGGTGAGGAGGTAAGATTTGCTTAATGTTGAGTTTGATGTAATGCTTAATGTTGAGCCTTTGCCACCTCCCGTGGTTGTGCATGTGTGTACTGCTATGTATTCTTTATTCATGAGCATGTGAATCCATGCCAGACCCCATGCTAGAGAAGGAACAAGTTACTTACCTGTAACTGTTGTTCTCCAGCATGGGTCTGGCATGGATTCACATGCGAACCCTCCCGCCTACCCCTCTGCGGCTCTTCACTTGGTCATACTGCCACTTCACGTGCTACCAAATCTGAAGATGGCTGCCAGAGGCGGGGCTTAGGTAGAGGGCAGTCATTGGCTGTGGTCAGTATGACGCAGAGATCAGTGATTGGTTACTACTACGAAAGACAGATCAGAAACGAAACTGATACTGGTTTTTTCTTTACCGAGGATTCCCAGCCTGACGACGGGGAATATTCATGAGCATGTGAATCCATGCCAGACCCATGCTGGAGAACAACAGTTACAGGCAAGTAACTTGTTCCTTTCTGCATAAAAGCAGGGCTTTGGGGACTGGAACTTCAGACGTTGCCACATGACCTAAAGAATACAAGGAGGGAGAAGCTGAGCCGACCTGCAACGACGACACCACCGGTGGAGCCCTGCTGAACCGTCTCACCACTTTTCCCGACGACAGAGAAAATCTTCATTCCGAAGAGTCTTCTTCCTTTGACTGGTGGGGATAACCAGTTTGCCCGCCTTTTCGCCTTCCCGGATCATCACGTGGCTGCCTTGCCTGTGCCAAGCACCCTGGCAACCGGGATACCACGATTTACCACTACCACGAATAAAAGGGTAGTACCTTTCAACCGGAGAACTCAGCGGCTGGTTTCTTCCCTGGCAGTGCAACGACCTTCAGCTTTCCTCCACGTCGAGATCTTCTCTTCCTCTGGACGACACCACGACTTGCACCCGCTGCCAGGAACAACTTCCCCCGCTGGAGGATCCTCTCCATTTTAAAGGCACTGTGTATGCCTAGCCTCCCTTGCAACGGTCTGTACGGGGTGTCTATTAAATCCTCGACTTACTACCTAGCTGACCCTAGGCTGGCTAACTGAACTTTTCTGAGCTGAACTAATTCCTTTTTGAACTCTCTGCAAGACTTTTTCAAGCCTCTTAAACTGTGTGATCTTGGGCGCATTGGGGCTCTGCTCTCTCTAAGAGGGAGCCTGGCCTCTGAACTTTTTGCTCACAAGTAGACTTTAACTTTCCTGCCTTGCTGGGTGCTTCTAAAGTATTAGTGTTGTGTGCTTTTCTAATTTCTGCCTTTTCCTTCCCTTTTTTGATAACTTATTGGAGTGCCATCTTCAGTTAAGCGCTCACCTCTGTCTGAAAATAAGTGGTGTTAACTAAGACTTGTCTAAATAAGGAATAAGGGATTTATATATATTAATAGTGACTGTGTTTTGAACTTGCTTAAAATAATAGTGCTGGAGTGTTTCTATAAGTGTGTCTTTAAATAAATAATTATATACTTTGATACCAAAGCTCTGGTCAGTGTTTGCTTGTGCTACTGTATTTTGGTACCTATCTTGTATACTCTATATACTGTCTAACTCTTCTTGAGAGAAGTCTGGCTGCTCAGCCATAGCTACCAGGTAAATCTGGGTGGTACAGACTGCTACCAATTGGGTTTACTGCCAACACCTGTAGTCTTAAGCCTTTTGCAGTGGTCCCTAAGGGAACTGCACAGGTTTCTGCCTAACAAGCTTAAGGAAGGCGATTCAAGAGTTGTATTCGGATACAGATATCAGAATTGGGCTCGATCAAAAGGGCTCCCTATCGTATGCGATAAATACAACAAGGAGAGTGCAGCAGGGCTACCCATTGGGGGCAACCCTGTTTAATTTATTTATCTCAGATGTGGGAAGAGAAATGGATGAAGTAAGGGGATGCCCCGTGAAGATCGACAGAAACCCGCTGATCTATATATTATATGCAGATGATCTTGTTTTGCTGGATTCAACTCCAGTCAGTTTACAAGGTAAACCGACAGTTCTGAAAACATATTTAGACACCAATGGATTGGTCATAAATGTGGCCAAAACAGACACTTTAGTTCTTCAAGACTTAACAGGATTAACATGCAACAGAAAGAAGAAATTTAAATGGGCAATTTGTGGCGAACTAATTAATTGTGTAAATGAAATACAATGTTTAGGAGTTTTAATCAGCCCACACATAAATGACGATCCAATGGTACAAAAAACCAAAAGAAAATGTAAACTCTTATCTGTCCAGGGAATGGTAATAAACAAAAAAAATGGACAATTTTCCCTGAAACCAGTGATAGTTCTACAAATCTGAGGACAAACCATCACTGATATTTGGTGCTGAAACAATGCTGGGATGTCCGCAACACTACATGGCCTTGGTGTGAAAAGACCTATTAGAAAAAAATTCTACAACTTCCAAGAGGCACCCCAAATGCCTGCATACGGTATGAATTGGGATTAGCATCAATTAACGTAAGGGTGATGTGGAATTCCCTAGTATTATATAGAAAAATAATTGGAGCTGACAATTTGCCCCAACTCAAGATTTTGAATACACCAAAAAGAGAAATATCTGACTCAATTATTGGGCAATGGGAAAGAACCTGTGAAAGTATTCAGACACAACTAAGTCTTGATCAAGAAACTCTGATTCAGAATCCGAACAAAGTAAAGAGCAAACTATGGGAGCACGATTGGTGTGAAACCATAGAAGCAAGGTCTGCTCATAGATGTATGAGTCAAGTGGCTCCTGAATCAAGAGCATTGAATAACTTACCTAAATATCAGGAGATATTCCCTTGTATGAACTTTAGGACAAAAGAGGTACTGAATTTGTGGCATAAAAAAGATGTTCCAGATGACCTTTTGCAGATTTTGTGACACATCAAGTGAGACCCTGAACCATTTTATTTTGCACTGTAAAAAATTAACAGACTTGAGAACGGTATTATTGGTAAACAAAGTAATAATAGAAAGGTCTTGTCTAAGTGAAGAGGAGTGGTGGAGAGTGATGTCTGAAGGTACCGACAATAAACTAGTTTTTGCTTTGACATTATTTTTGGAAGAGATTGGAAAGAGACTGTTTGAAAATGGTAGTGAAAACGATCATATAGGACCGGATAATTGTCAAGCATGAGTCTGTCAGATTTTTGAAGTTGTACAATGTGACTAATCTGATTTAGCAATTTTATGGAAACAATGTGAAACGTTGTTTAATGAATTTTAAAGTTTGTAATGAACTATAAAAAATAAAAAAAATACAAAATTGTAGAATACGTACTGGGGCACAGCCAACCTGTCCCTATGATTAGCAGCCAAAGGCAAAGTCACTACCTTTGCTTTGGGCTGGTATTTGCAGAGGGCCTGGAGAACCACTACTAAATGTACAAGTTAGCCTAAGGAGGTTACCTATGGTTCCCGCTATCTGTGCGACAAACCCCACTTCCTGGTGGCAACTAGATATTGTGTAAAAGAGAGTCTATCTTTTGATGAATTCGATTGGCCTTCGTGGCGGAACATAGATCCTCTGATTGTCTAACAACTGATAGAAGTGATTGCACGTTTGCACTTTGCAAGAACCCTTTTTAATGATTTAAACTATCTTAAATTCAGATTTGTATTTTTGCACTTGTGTTTTTTACTGTTTAGCACTAGATTTTACCTATGTTCTGAGGTTTTTCTGTGTTTTTCTCAATGTGTATCGCAGCTGTTGACTTTTATGGTATTTTTCCAAAAATAATGTATTAACAAACAAACAAAACATTTGTGAGATCTCTGAAGGAGAGCTTAACGGCCGGGTCTAATGTGCCAGCCTATCCAATTTTTGCGAAAATAAAATTAAAAAAAAGAGAAACCTCTTCCTGCAGGATCAAGAGGAGGAGAGGAAGGAGGCAGAGACGTCGGTATCTACAGACGATTTAATGGATACATCTGGAGGGTTGTTGGTTGAAAGCTCATCACAAACGTCACCAGTGAAAAATAGATGCAATACTGTGGCAGAGGCGAGGCCCTGTGCCTCCTAGGCCGTAGTCCTAGTTGGTGCAATGGCAGGGCCCATTACCACTGCAGTAATTGATTCAACCAACAATTGACTATTACCATCTGTAGTAACTTGAAGTATAATCCCTGAAGATCCTATGAGTCTAATAGTAGAAGCAGTGTTTCGATTGAAGGATAATCTATTAAATGGGCATGTGGTATTAAGCCTCTTCAGGAGAATCAACACTTTACAGAAAATAGTCGCAAAGGATATTGAATGCACATTCTTCCTGGAAACTGCTCGTTGGGATATAGTGGAATTGCTAATCCCAACATCCATTGTTGTATTGTTCTATTTTGGCAGCATCAGATGAATTGAGGGCATGCGGTTATGACATTTGCCCCCCCCCCCCCCCAGTCTTGTGCTAACAGTGGTCTACCAGTGACTGGTTAATCCCAGTTGAGCAGAACAGATCCCATCTTACAGATAAGGATTCTAAGAGATGTGGCAGCTGCTCACCCGAGGCAGGTGTTTGCGTGTAACACCCACAATTTTAATTCGGAATCGGCCTAGATGGTTGAATAAGGAGGGCTCTCGTGAAGGATTTATACAACTAGGATTTGAATAAATATAAAGGAGGGAATACCTGGAACTCTCATGGGAATAAACATCTTTTACAGAATGGACAGTTGTGTTCCAGATTGGCTGAGGCGGACATTATCTGTTTACAAGAGACTTTTGCAACTTGAACACTCGTGTTTGATGGTTTCTGCTGTTTGACACAAAATGCTGCCAAACCAATAAGTGGTAGGCTGTCAAGTGGTTTGCTAACGGCAGTTAAGAATCAGGGGGCGTAGAAAGCAGTTCACATGTTTATTGAAACTGTTGGGGGGCATATTGGCTGTACATATTTGTGATTGAAACGCTGGGCTACATGCGTTAGTTGTGAATGTAAACTGGAGTGATTCTAAAATGCAATTGAATTCCTTTCTTGATCAGCTGGAGCAGGTCCTGAGACGATGGAGAGAAGGTTTAGTACCGCATGTGTTTACGTTGTAGGGAATTTAAATGCAAATTGCATGTGGGAAAAGGAGCTAATAAATTATAACATTGCTGTATTATCTAAGTACCAACTCCAGCAGATCAGGAGTGGAAAACAGTGGGAGAATATTATGAATTACTGGGCTTTCTTTCGCTTAAATGGTAATGTGGAGATTGACTTAGGTGTGGATTTTACCTGGGTGAGGGGGACTAATTGATCATGGATCGATTTTATGTTTATGAAGCATTGTTTAGTTTTGGAAATTATCCCCACCGATTTGAGTGATCACATAATGGTGTGTGCCTCCATTGGAGATTGGGGCTCTCGCAGGGGCGAACGCGATGCTAGGTTAGATCAGGGGGTAGGTATGACAATTGTGATAAATCCAATGGAGTCATTGCTGATTCCCTGCCGGTAACCTCCTCCCATGTGCCCTGGGAACGACAGCCGCTACCTGATCCTGACCCTGGGGTGATTTTATGAGGGAGGGTCACATGGGAGGAGACCGCTACCGGAGAGAGATTTTGGCTTCATTGGTCAAGGCGCTTTATTCCCTCTCCTTTCCCATGAGGAAGACTCTTTGATATCAGAGTTACTAAGGGCCCTTCTAGTCAGGCCTCCACATTTAGCTCAAACACCCATAACTAACAAATCCACCTCCTGTTTCTTATGTGCCTTATTGTAAACATCCAAAGATTTTTTTTTTGAGAAGTAGAATCCCAGTGACATCTATGGACTCCAACTTCCATAATCGCTCAGGCACTAAGACGAGGAGGAGGAGTTTGTGCAGCGTGACCACTGCCCAAAGTACAATGTGCAGGCCAGTAGTTTTTCAAATCCTACATTGCGCGGGACATTTAAAGATGTTGTTCGCACTAAGGAGCAGAGCAGTGCAGGAGAGGACGATAAACTCGGCGGAGAGTCGCGAGACATACAGATAAGGTTACCGGGAGAGAATGAGGGACGCTGTAGACGAGCAGGAAAAGCCGTGAAGACACGAGGATCTGCGCAGATGTTTCTGAGTGACGGATCGCTCTTGAAGGCAATGAGAGAAGCCATTGTGTGATAGCAGAGCTGTACAGAACGCTGGAGAGACCTCCGCTAACTCCAGGGTGGAAAACGAACAGAGCAGCTGTTCCACAAAGGCAAGGGCAGAGTCGAAGACACAGGAAGAGACCGGTGAGTTGACCCAAAGCAGCTGGGTACACTAGGGCGGACCGACAGGCGCGCCAGCCTGTATTTGATAAATATGCTTCTTTTCATAATTAATCTCAGAAGACGAATATTTGAATGTAGTAAAGACACAGTGATAACGCAACACCAACAAGAAGAATGTTTGTATGCAGACAAGACACAGTGCCAAGAGTAACCCCAACCCAATACACGGGCATGAAATGAGAGTGTGGGTGAGCGGTTTGAGTAAGTGCTACCTTAGGCATATATACCGAGTATCTCATGGTGTAAGACATTGTTGAATAACCAAGGAACTGTGAATCAATTAAGAAAAGTGCTGACAGGCAAGATTTCTGGCAGGGGAGTAACTTGGGGATCTGAAAGGAATTGTAAAAGAAATCCTAGCAGGCGAGTTTACTAGGTGGATGAGATAGAGTGAAGATTCCTGGCAGGGGAGTACACCAGGCAATCTGGAGAGTTAAAGGAAACCTTCTAGAAAGACTTTTGCAAACCATATGATTCAAACAAGAACCTTTGTGAGTCCAGCGAAGACCAAAGGAACTGTTAAAGTGGCACTTTTGCCACCCTATTGAAGATTACCTTGGAGAACGTTTTTTTGGAGTCGTCATTACATTTTTAATTTTTAACACTTTTTGCCAAAACCAAGAAAAATATGTCCTTGCACCCTTTGTTGTTTTGTTTCAGTGTGAGGGTAAGGATAGGACGTTTTGAAAACACAGACAACTTTTCAGTTAACGGACGTCCTGACCTGGACTGATCCTTAGTTTTGATTTTTAGGTAGGGAAATTCTTCTTCAAATAGGGCCAGTTAGGCAGTTTCCCAACCCATGCATGTTTCAATAAATGTCTTTACCTGACAATATATGAATACCTTGTGACCTACTCTCATTTCTGATGCCTCACACAATCCAAAATAATCGGGTATGCTGGCACCCTAGGGCTATAAGTCATTTGAAAAGGTGGTCCCCTCCCAGCTGAACTCCCACCTTTGTGGTTCGAAAGTGGATCGCTTGAATCCAGATTTGTTTCAGATTATTTGTTGTTATTTCATCTTCTTTACATAAGGGGTTGCCTCCTGAGTCGGGTGGGTTTTATGCCAGATATCCAGGATTTAAAAAGGGAGAAGAGAATTTGCATAAGACGTATTAAGAGATCAAACGGCTCAGTGTTGAAAAAACGGGAGGACATTAGGAAGTGTGAAACCAACAATATAAGAATAAAGTGAAAAAGGTTAAGGGCTCTTAATAGCAAGTAAATGGGGAGAAGATGTTGGAAACCGTGATTTTAAAATATGGGTCTAATTATTGGAAATTGCTTAACACCCAACAAAATGTCCAAGTAGTGGCATACACCAAGCCGATCCCTGAAGAAACTTGGGTACAGTATTTATATAGTCGAATACCATGTGAGGTCTGCATGGAATGCCCTAGCTTGCCATGGGAAATCTACTTTGATCAAGAAGGTGTTTGCATGGCTATACTGAAGTGTAATAACTTGGGGGTGCCTTATCGAATAGAATTTTGACACTAATAATATAAATAACTTGCAGGCACACTGGGCAAGTTTTTTTGTATGAATTGTTTAAGAATATTCTAAGTGAGAAAACCTTTCCAAGCACCTTTCATTCTGGGAAAGTTTTTTTTACGATTTTTAAAAAGGGATAATTTAGACCCCCGGAACTATCGGGCAATTAAGCTATTGGATGCTGATCAACAAAGGTTTGTGGCTATGCTGCTGACTTCCGTTTTCGAGTTTCGAAAATAAATCTTGTAATACTCTGCGACTTCCGCTAGATGTCGGACTATGCAGAGCATGTGAATCTAAGCAGATACAAGCACCAGAAATATGATTACGGTGAGTAATGTATACCATTAAAACCTTAGCAGGTGGGTTTTAGGTGAGATGTCGGGACATCGTTGCCTGCATCATTCATGGATCTGTTACAGCATATGGTGCAACAAAAGGGACAGTCGGTGATACATGTGGGCAGCATCGACTTGTCCCTTGTGTTCAATACCACAAATGGGAATGCCTGTGGTGGAAACTGCAGCGATTGAATACTCCCCTGGTATTGTTGAGCATTCTGATGAGTTTGCATAAAGATATGTCCATAAGGGTCCGGCTCAATCTGAAGGGAGATCTCATGAAACCAATAAACACCGAAAGAGGTTTACGGCAGGGGTGCATTCTTGCACCCCTGCTGTTTAACCTTTACTTATCCGATTTGGGTGAATCCCATCAAAATGCCTCATTGATCGCTCTGCATGTATTTTATTTATTTATTTTAAAATTTGTAGAAGCACACACAGCCCTTTGGCATCTAGACACTGTGCATTCAGTACAGTAGGTTCATACAGTCTTAGTTAGTTGATTAGGTTTCTGAACAGGTGATGGGAAGGTTCAGATTGATGTGGAAGAGATAGATTGTTAGAGGTTAGCTGTCACCACAGGAAGATCGATCCCCTGGCTCTTTTACGTCTGAATCTTGGCCTGACAAGGCAGTGGCTTTGGGTGGATCGGGGATCCAGACCATTAACCGAATGACTTTACATCGAGAGCTTTTTAATCTAAAAATATTTACTGAAAGACTTTTTCATCGAAAAAATCATTCACTGAATTTTTTGAGATATCGAATATAACAATGTAACATTAAAAATGTTTAAGGTATAATGTATATTTGGGTGGGGTAAGGGAATGTTTGGGGTGTTTTTAGGGGTGGAAAACTGGGGTTAGGGGTGGCCCAATAATAAAATCAAATAAAAAAGAATTCAGTATACAGGTTTATGGGGGTCTCTCTGACCTTGAACTAGCTATTCATTTGATGTTGGATTGTAGCACTAGCCACAGAAAGGCCAGTTCAGATCGCTATAACATTGTTTTCTTTAACTTTGTCACAAAATGTGTACCTCCACTTGCTTCCAGGTCGGTTTCTAAACATGGCAGCTAATTGCTTCATGGTAACAGTAGTTCGCCAGCCATCTAAAGAAACAGCTGTAGGGGAGATGATCCTTGCATCTTAAAGGCAGGTAGGCCCCCACAACTTCTGGTCCTTGTTGCCAAATGTGGTGTTGGAACCACATGAAACATGCAAGCAATGTGCAATGATGAGGCAGGCGAGGATTATTAGAAGCAGATATATTTATTTACAAAGTATTTTATGAACATATTTGTTAACCCAGGAGCAGGCTAGAGGGCAAGGGCTGGTGCCATCATGTGTCGCTCACCCACACACGTGTGCACTCTTACAACTTTCTGAGCAAAGCAGAGGGAGCTGGCCGGTGCTGAACTTGATTGTTACTGTATGCAAGTCATTAGATCGAGGGCATGTTTTACAGATTTATTTTTTTTGTACATAAAGTGCATTTACCAATTTCACATTAAACATTGAAAAGTGTTTATATACCGAAACTCTTTATGGTAAAAGTGTTTTCGTATATAAACACTTTTCACTTTATGTAAATTCGGTGGAACAGTTTTCGGTAAAAACAAATTGCTAAAACATGCCCTCGATGTCTATTTTTCGAGGTAAAGACCTGTAACTAGTGGATCGCAGTGGTCTGGATGATGTGTGAATGGTGAGTTTCTGGGCTAGGTAAGTCGGGGAGTGGTTAGCGAGGCATCCATGGGTGATTGAGAGGATTTTGAATTTAATTCTTTCTCTGATAGCCAATGGACAGATCTTCATGCATCAGAGATGTGGTCATACTTGTTCAGGCCCAACGCGGCACGGAGGGCATTGTTTTGTGTAACGTGGGGCCTGTTTAAGTTTTATTCAGAGGTGACGCATAGCAGATCATTACAATAGCCCAGTTTAGAACCTATGGTATGGTATGGGATTGCTTATTTATAAAGCGCCTATACACAAAGCAAGTTTTCAAAGCGTTCACGGAGGGAGGGAACAAGGGGGGTGAGGACAAGTCATTCAGAGCCCTTGAATTCCTGAATGATACAAGTCTGCACGGGCAGAGTCGGTGGATGGAACAAATGCATATAATCTAATTAACGGTGTAGATAACAGCAAATGGGTCTGACAACGATTCTGCAGTTTTCCAAGTGAATTGAGGTGCCACCATGCAAGGAGGGGAGACCAGGGAAAGACAGACGATCTTCAAGCCATGGTGCATTCAGATTGTGCAAGTGCGCAGATAGGTGCAGGAAGGGGTGGGAACATGTACGCTCAGTCAGTCAGAAACTGGGGTAAGTGCTCAGAGTTGCCACTCTCATGGGTCATTGACCAAGTGCTGTAACAATGAGGCAAGTGCAAGGCCCGGAGCAAGTGCGAGAGGACTGGCGAGGGTGCTGGAGACCTGTGAGAATGAGGTACACCAGGCGGCCAGTCAGCAGGCTTCATGGAAAAGGAGGGATAGAGCGGAGAGAAAGGGTAGCAGGGTTGAGGGGGGGAGAGAAGGAAGAGAAGAGGAATGTTTTAAGGAGTTTCTGAATTTAAGGAGATCAGGCTTAAGACAGAGTGCAGCAGGGAAGCTATTCCAGAGGGAGATCCCTGCAGAGGATAAAGCTCCCCCTCAGAATCTCTGCTTGGAGAACTGGCTCAATCGTAGAAGGTTAGAGGTAGATGAGCAGAGGGCTCAGGAAGGACAGTATTTATGTAGGTTAACGTTGCAGATAGGTAGGTCACAGGCCCCAGAAAGCCTTGTGGACCATGCAGAGGGTCTTGAACTTGATCCTTACAGCCACGGGCAGCCAGTGGAGCCTATGAGAGCGCGGGCAACAATCGGGTGAGTAAGAATGGTTTCCTAACTCGTATCAGCTTGGTGGCGGAGGGTGTTGAAATGTGGCTGATTTGGTGGGACATATTGAGCAAAGCGTCAAGGTGATTATGTTTAGCTGCAAAGTTCTGATGATTTTGTATGCGGTTGACATATTTCATGATCACTTGAGAGTAGGGCTACGAAGGCTCATTGATGCCTTTGTAGTTTATGCTTGCCAGAGCCACTTAGTAAATAACAATAAGAAAACTAAGAATTTGCTGTTCGTTGGCAAAAATAAACAGAAGAAAGTCATTTGGAGTTTAGCAGTGAGTAAACTGGTGAGCGTGGATGAGTTGATATATTTAAGCTTTAAACTTCTGACTCGCTCCAACCGACAAACTCTAGTGTACATGATCAAGGCCATACCGAGAGCATTTGGCTTTCAGATAAGGTATTCATTGAGGACATTTGCGAAGTTTATGGAGGAAATCTTGCATGGACAAAGTAGTCCTAGCTCTTTCCTATGGAGTGGAGACCTACCAGTCACTATTTCAGTTTGATTTTAATATCTTTGAGGGACTGGTTTGGAAAGTAGCCTGACACTTCCTAAGTGCGTGCCTATGGTAGCTCTTCGATTTGAATTGGGCTTGGTCTCTTTAAATATGCATATCCTATGGAAGAGACTGTTACTGTGTGACAAATGTGACCCCACCGGACCATTACTTATTTGAGACCTTCGGGCATAGTGCGCAGGGGGAGGTGAACCCTTATGCCATGGTATGTGCAAAGGCATTGTCTCAGTGGGATTTGAACTTGGAGTACTGAAAAAGAAGTTATTTAATCAGGACTGGTGTGACACAGTGGACTCCCTTGCCACTTATAAATGTCTGGGAAATATTTTCCAGGTGCAGAAAAAATGGGGAGAACTCCCACTCTATCTTGAGCGTTTTCCCTCTCCAACCAGTAGAGCGGTCTATATGCATTTTCACCTGAACCTCATAAAAACTAGGGACAATCCTATTCTGTTGAAAAACTTTCCGGAAGCTACTGCCCGTTATAGATATTGTATGGTGGAAAATTAGTCACTAAAGCATATGATCCTTAAGAGCGAATGTTTAAATGCTAAAAGAATTGTGCACTTTGGCCGATTTGTAAATTCAACTAATCTTACCCTAAGCGAGTTCCTCTGGGATAAATTTTTAATACTTCAGTAGCTTCTATTGCACTTCTGCACTTTATTTAAAAGCCTATTCATTGTCGCAATCCCATATCTTAGGAAGGATAACGGCCTTATTTAAGATTTGTATCTGGTATATAAATTAAGATTAAGGAAAGTTAAAAAAAATATATATATAGTGTGATTTTTATTTTTCTTCATAGCATTGGTGCTCATGGTCCTGTGGTGTGGGTTAACAAAGTTTGTAGTTATTTTCTGTTTTGTTTACAAATGTGTATGGTATTTTGAGATTGTTTTAAAGATAACATGATACATGTTTTAGATGGGTTACAATGGGAAATAATGTGTATATGGTCAAGCAGATGGTATAGTAATGAATGAATGAAGGTGAGAGATGACGTAGAATGTGTCTCAGAATGAGTAGTAAGATATCTGATTGTAGTACCTATGTGGACTTTTTTATGTAAAGCTGTTTTTTTTTGTGCAAGATTTGTTCAAACCCAATTTTAACTTTCTGAGTTAAGGTACATTAAGGGACAGCGGGATTCCCCCACAACCCTTTCAGGAAATATTTTTAAACTTCAATTGTATGATGATTATCAACTTTTCAGTATGTTTCCTTTATCCGTCGCTTCATAGGAATGGCCTAGTCTTTTGACATGTTAAAAAAAAAATGAGTTGACATGAGTGTTTGCAGATACTGCTTTTTCTTGCTATGGTTTTGAGAGTTTGGGGGGTTCTTTGTTAGGATTGAGCACTGCCTTTGCTGCGACCTGCACACCCTCCTGTATTAAACTATTGATAGTTTGAACGTAGAAATATAGGTTATGATTTATACTTAATTATTGTTTAGTTTCTTTTTGTAAGTGTGACTTTTCTTAAATGATAATTGTATGTGTAAGGTTTGCTTAATAAAGCAAAAAACAATTAAAAAAAAAAAGGAAATCGGGGGTTCGCTAGCATCGGATCTTGCATGGATTAATGAATATTTCTTGTCATCAAGCTGGGAATCCTTGGTAAAAAGAAAGCAGTTTAGCTTTAAACTGCTCGTCTCCTTCATAGCCCATCCGTGTCCTTTGAGTCATACTGTCCCAGCTAATGACACGTGTCCTTTTAAACTCCACCCATGGTGGCCAGCTTCAGATTTTACTGCACGTTTATATCGTTGGGAGTCCTTGTGCTTCACTGCTCGAAATGCGTAGGTTTTTCACTCTGTTTTCTCCAAGAAATCTTGCATCTCTTCTTCCTTAACCATCACTCGGCAATAAACAAGAGCGGGACCCATTATCAGTGAAGATCTTCAGTCCACTGTCAGATCTTCAACCCGTGGCGCCAACAGGACCAGGCTTTGTGCCTACACCTGGACCATGGCTGATGCCACGAAGAAAAGCCTCTACAGGGCCTGGGAAAGCTGCGGCCTGAAGAACGTCTTCGTCGAGGACCAGCACCTCAAGTGCCTTTGTCTTCACCTCGACCGTGACCCGGACTGATGCTCCATCTGCCAATCCTTTTCATTGAAGACCAAGAAGTAATACACTGGAGGTTAGTGGCTTGGATCGAGGAAGGGAAGGCCTCTTATGCAGCCTTCGAGTGCAGTCATGCCCCTTCCAGGCCCGGCAGGTCTCATGAGGGTACTATTAAGAAGAGGTTGAGGTTCTTTGAGGAGGCTTACTCTGCCAAGATGCAAAAGGAGAAATCCCACGCTCCATTTGTGTCCTCTTCAACGGTCTGCGGGAAAGGGTTCTTGAAAGGGTCGGTCACTGTCACTGTTTCCTTTGACGGTTAGTTTACCGGCTAGTGGGTTACCTCCATCCACAAGGAAATTGTTGACGCCTTCCAAGCACAAATCGTTTAAGGATCCGTCACCGACTCAGTCGTCGACGACAAGCACCCTGTCTATGAAGGCAAAAACAAGTATTTTTTCAATGACATCGTTTGTCAACGACCGTCTCTTTACCTCCTCAACGGTTGCCGCATCCAGGGCCTCGCTGCCTCCCAGAACCCTGTCAACGGTCCCGACGCCAATGGCTCCTATTCTGGATCCGCAGGCTCCTGTTCTTTTTCGAAGGTCTCTCACCTGGTGAGAGACATGCCTCATGCTCTGGATTTCCTGCCCAGGCCCAGAATGCCCCAAACCATCTACACCAGTTCTTTGGAGGAGAAGCCAGAAGATATTTATTCTGAGGAAGAGGACCATGAGGAACTGGACCCCATTCTGCCTACACCTCACTGGGGGTCACTGACCCGTAGGCTTTCCCAGCCGTTTAGCCCTCTAAGGGGCTCAAGCCCAGTTCCTCCTACACCTGCACCAGGTGCTGCACCAAGGGACATGTCTCTGGATATCCTGACCACCCAGCATACTTTGGTGGCAGAGATACAGCAGCAGCTGCCCACTGCCCCTGTGCTTGGATCAGCCAAGAGTCCTTCAAGGCCTTTTCAGCATCAGCCGACACTGCCTCATGAAGCACCTCTTACCCATCAGCCAGTGATAGGGGCCCTGCCCCCTGTGGCAGAGTAGCCAGTACACACCGTCATTGGCACAGGCAGCGACACCACCAGCACTCACACTGATGAGTTGGACTACGTTCCCGTGGATGGGTTAACCCTGGGTGTTGATGAACCCTCAAGGGCGTCTCCCCCTGATGAAATTGCCTCCTTTCACGCTGTGATATCGAGAGCTGCCAATCTCTTCAACCTGGTGTCAGAAGGGAAGGAGGGGTTCCTTTTTCAGCTGCGGGAGTCCGCTAAGAAGATCATCGTATCGGTCCCTTTGTTGGACATTTGGGAGGATGGCTTGGCAGTCATGAAGGCTCCAAATACCATGCATGCCAAGCGTGAACGGCTGGAGAAGAAATAGCGGGTTCTTCGGCTCCCAGTTGTCTCGGGTCTGAGCCTTCGCCCTCCAGACCAGGAAGGCTAGAAAGTCGGTGCAGCTGGCAATTGCATCATTACCACAGCAGCCTCCACCATCAAGGCAGCCAATGCCCTCGCCATCCTATCAAGGTACGACAGGGAGCTGTGGTACGAGCTGGGGCCCATCCTTGACTTCCTCCCTGATGACAAGAAGGGGGAAGCCTTGCCCGTATTCCTGGAAGGAGTGGTGGCTCCGGACCACGCCATCACTGTTGTGCTCGACATAGTGGACTCAGGCTTCCGCCAAATGGGAAATGGTGTGGCCCCTGACGTCAAGGCTGTCTAAAGGCCACTAATTTCCTCACAGACAGGCAGACCAAGGTCGTCGACATGCTGTGCGATGAGGATCACCTGTTTTGGAAGGTAGTAGATGACACCATCCAGGCCATCAAGGCCAACGCAGAGATTGCACACTCTCTCGGGACCCTGCAGCAGAGAAGATCATCCTTTCTTTCCCCAAAAAAGAGAGAGTCTCCAGATCATCCAAGATGTACACCACCCCTATAGTCAGCTCTCCCGCTCCACCAGCCAGAAGGCATGCAGGGGTTGCGCCCAGACCGATGTCAGTGGGACCGAGCGTCATCATCTTCCACCCCAATCAAGGATGCAGATGCCAAGCGGGCCTGAACTGGCCAAGGACCCGCACCCCTGTTTTCGCAACCCCATTGGGAGGCATACTGTCAAACTTTGTCGATCAGTGGCGACAGAGCTCCACAGACAAATGGGTGCTGGATGTTCTTCAGCAGGGGCACGCTTTAAAATTTCAAGACAGGTGCCCCCACATTCCTCCTGTCGCACAAGAACTATACAAGGCCCAGCTACGGCAGGAGGTTCAGGCCATGCTACACAAGGACCAATAGAACCAGTCCCCCAGCGACTCCGGCGTATACTCTAGATACTTTCTGGTGAGGAAAAAGTCAGGATGTTGACCACCAATCCTAGACTTGTGACGCCCCAACAAGTTTCTAAAATTCCAAAAGATCAGGATGGTCACATTGCAGCACATGCTCGACCCGCTGGAAGATGGGGATTTTCTGGCAACTCTCGATCTGGAGGATACGTACTTCCTCATCCCCATTCATCACAGACACCGGAAGTTCCTACGTGTTGTCGTCCATGTGCGGCATTACCAATTCAAGGCTCTTCCCTTTGTCCTGAAATCGGCTTGAAGGGTATTCACCAAATGATTGGCCCCGGTAGCGGCACCTCTAAGCTGCAAGGGAATCCAGGCCTACCCTCAACTGGATGAGTGGCTCATCCGGTCCCGCTCCCACGCACTGGCAACCCAGCACACAGCGGAGACCATCCAACTTCTGACTTCGCTGGGATTCTCGATCAACTATCTGAAGTCCTGCATAGTGCCATCTCAGAACTCCTGGGCACACGGCTCAATATAGTATTGTGTCTGGATACTCCCTCAGAAGAGAGGGTTTAGGCTATCCTGAGAAAGGTCCAGCGGCTGTCCACAGCATCTACTGCAACAACCCGGTACATCAAATCCCTTCTGGGGATGAGGTCTTCCTGCATCCATCTGGTTCCCTTTTGCAGGCTCCAACTGTGACCCCTCCAAGAATTTTTGGATGCCAGGTGGCAACAGGCCACTGGTACATAGACAACATTGCCTTCAATTGGGCATTCCGTCAAGCTCTCCAATGGTGGGCAGTTCGCCTCCACCTCACACAAGAAGCTCCTTTCCAGATCCCTCTGTACCAGGCTACTGTCACGAGCGACACCTCTCTGGAGGGTTGGGGAGCCCACACAGGACATTCTCATGCCAGAGGACAAGGTGGTACACATAAACGTCCTTGAACTGTGGACAGTGTTCTGGGCTCTCAGGTCGTTCCAGCCTCAGCTATAGGGAAAGGTGGTGCACATCTTCACGAACAACACCACAACCATGTTTACATCAGTAACAGAGTGATACGTGCTCCCCCGCTCTCTCCCTCGAAGCCTAGTCTGTATGGCACTCGGCCATTCTTCAACGCATGTTTCTCATCCTGTTTGACCTGGCAGAACACCAGTGTGGACTCTCTCAGCAGGGAGTTAAGGTCTTCCCACGAATGGGAGCTTCAGCAAGTGCCATGCCTTTTCAGCTAGTGGGGTCTTCCTCAGATTGATCTCTTTGCGTTGGCTACCAACTCTCTGATATATATATATCCTCAGCTAAGGAGTCTGTGGGATGCCTTCTCGTGACCCTGGAAGGGGCTCTTCCTTTACGCCTTCCCGCCAATTCTGCTTCTGCTACGTGTGATCCAAACTCAGACGTTGCCACTGCTGGATGATCCTCATCGGGCCAGTGTGGCTGAGGCAGATCTGGTACATCTGACTGTGGTTCCGGCCATCCAACTGCCTCCACTTCCCAACCTCCTCGCCAGAGAAGGAGGATCAATCCTGCACCAAGACCCAGCATCATTAAACCTCACGGCCTGGCTCCTGTAGCCTTAGAATTTACACACTATTAGCTGCCCTTGGAATGCAAGAAGATCCTGGCAAGGCTTTTTGACAATTTTGGACATGTGGGCCACGGGAACGCCCTGTCTAAGGCTTCCATCTCCAGGTGGATCTTCGGCTGTATCATGCATTGACATAGTCTGGCCAACAGACCGCTTCCAGGCCGGCCAAGAGCCCACTCCACCAGAGCCATTGCAGCAACAACAGCGTTTCTCTCTGGTGTTCCCCTGCTCGACATCTGCAGAGCTGCTACGTGTAGGTCGACCCACACCTTCATGAAATTGTACTGTGTCGACGGGGATTCCAAGATGGAGTACTGGGTCGGTCAAGCGGTGCTACGCAACCTGTTTGAGGCGAGTCTGTTCGTGGGGTAAGGGTATTGCATCTCTGACCCACGCCACCTCCCGTAGTTGTTTATATGTACTGCTCTGTAATCGTATTCATGAGCATGTGAATCCATGCAAGACCCCATGCAGGAGAAGGTACAAGTTACTTACCTGTAACTCTTGTTCTGCAGCATAGGTCATGCATGGATTCTCATGCGAACCCTCCCGCCTTCCCCTCTTCTTCATTCATCCTGCCACTTTACGTGCTCTGCCAAATTGCCCGGGGGTGGTATGACCCAAAGGACACTGATAGGCTATAGAATAGACGAGCTAAAGCTAAACTGCTTTCTTTTTACAGAGGATTTCCAGCCTGACGACAGGGAATATTCCTAAGCATGTGAATCCATGCAAGACCCATGCTGGAGAACAAGAGTTGCAGGTAAGTAACTTGTACCTTTTGCTGGTTATCTTTGACTACTGTAACTCTATAGCATTCGTTGCAGAACCATGTTTAAATAGCAAAAAGTGCCCAAGTAAAACACAGATCAATTGACTGGTGTGGTAGGTGCATCATAAATACGTTTAATAGGTCCATGATGAAAGCCTTATGCAACCTTGCGATAATACCTTATACTCAAGATCCAGAATCGGACCGTGTTCCTGCTTTAAACCACCCTCTTGGTCTATAAGATACTAGATTGTTCAGCCCTAGGATCATTTTCCAGACTGTTGAACATTTGCCTGCCTCTGCACCTCTGTTCTATTCCTCATAAGGGTATGTCCGTCCACCAAGCAAAGTATGAACACTTTTTTTAGGGGAAACTTAAGTGGCCCCGGTTTGAAGATAGAACACACACTTGAATTCCCTGTGCATTGAAACACTCTTTCAAGAATACCATAATGGGCATCCCATCTTTGTATGGTGCCTTGTCAAAGCGCCAGTGTTTCCAACGCCACATTTCCCATGCCGTTTTCTCTTTGAAGTATTTTCTGCGCTGGTAGTGTATCCCATCAATATGAAGGGGTGTACAGATGGATTTCCTAAATCAGCCCTGGTAATAGGATTTTGGGAGCCCCCCTGCACCCTTCCTACTTGTTGTCAACAGGGAAGACATTGAGAGGTTAGGCAAAACCCAGTCTTGGTAAGGTTGCTGAGCAGTCAAGGCTTAGTCTCAGGAAAGGTGTGAGCGTTATCTAGGGCTACAAGGGGTCCACACAGAGTAACACTAATAATCCAAGTTAGACAGTATATAAAAATTGTTATTTATTAGTCCCTTAGTTACACACTGAGCACAAATAAATCGCTGTTATGTATTGTCGCACAAAACCTTCTAAAACATATATACACAGTCACCATTAGGAGAATAGTATTGCATATGAATCAATGACCAGTGCAACACAGGTGAGTGTTCCGATACAAGGAGAAATAGGCAGCACTCTTTAAAAATCACACTGGACAACTTCCCTCAATCGTATCAAGATCAACCCTAAAATGTTATGGGCCTTGTGTACAAACCTCAGCAGTTCAGTGTCAGTGGTGGTGCTTCATAAGTGTTCAAAAGTTATATAAGTATTCAGTAATGTTCAGATACGCACTAAACTCAATCCAGCACACTGGGGTAGGCATAGGGAAGGATCCTTAACCCAGGTTCCACCACCAAAGACCAGGTCAGATTGAGTTAGGGTCAGGATTTTACACCCAGTGCAACTCTATGAAGGACAGCGGGAGACAAACTGGTATTTTGACTTAACCCCCTGACTTTGATTCTTCCAGGCACCACTGTAGTTGTTCCAGAATCGGTCAGGAACACAATCGTCTGAGCTAGATCCGTGTGTGGAAGGCCCAGGGATCGTGGGTGCAGAGGTCACTTTTGGTCTCTAGATTAATTTTGGTGGGTCACAATGCACAGGAATCTGTGCCTGACAGCTTCCAGTTAAAGCCCCAAAACAATAATAAATGGGAACTTGCAGACCCCTCAGGACACCTCACAGGATTGAAGTGTTCCAACAAAGGTCACCACAGTGAGGTGGCAACAGTCGATCGTCCAGCTGCGAACACAGAGCTTCCCTTGAAGTGAGATGGCTGAAAACACAGGAGCAGGCGACTTGTGGCATAAACATAAGCAGAAGATCTGCAAAGTTCCAAGGCTCTACTCGGAATGTTGATACCTGCAGCGAGTTAGCCCAGGAGTGACTTGGTCAGTTCACTGGTTGGTCCAGGGACACTTGGGCATGGATCCTCTAGCAGGAGTCAGACTGGTTATTCCCACTGGTCCAGGAGTCGGAGCACCAACGAGGGCCTTCTTGAGATCAGGCAAAATAGTGTGGCTTCATCAGGCCAATCACTGGAGATGATGCTGGTCAGCTGTAGGAGTCATCCTTGGGGGTTCAGTCTACTAGTCTTCATGGATGTTTTGGCTCCAGCTGGAATCTGAAGAACAGTTGCAGGAGTCCTCCTTTTGTCCAAGATTCAGGCTCGGAGCAAGCCAAAGTCTGCCAGTGGTAAGGATCTACACCATTGAAACAGCAAGGAGTCGTCCATTCTGGACAACCATTGGCCCCACATCTGCCAGGAACCAGAGTTTGTGCATTGGAACTAGATGGACCGAGCCCGTCTTTGGCTCACACACCCACAAAGCCCCTTAGCCCCCGAAAGCCACAGCGTTCGCCGGGAAAGGGATTCTCTAATAAGGCTTTTCTTGACCTGGGAAGGCAGGAAGAGGAAGGTCAAACAAAATATGGTCAAAGAACAAGCAAAAAATCTTCTTGTGGCGAGCCCTTAGGATGCTGGCCACCTTTAGTACCCATTTGTGGTAAATGCAAACTGCATGAGAAATATATCACAAAAAAGCACGCCCCTGCCACCAGCTTGTCTTGGGACACATTGTCAAAATAATCAAAAAGCCATTATATGAAGAGTGATAAGGATACAAAATATATGTATAAAGAGGCATAGTCTCTCAGTACTGATAGTCTTAGACTAGTCCGTTTCCCCATGAGAATGAGCAAAACAGGCAATGGAAGTAAAGCAGAAGGCTTTACTGTGTCCACAAGTTAGGACAGAGATCAAAAACAAGCAAAAAGAATGGGGTTCCAATGAGGAATCCGTGGAGGGAAAGGTGCAAAAAGAAAATATTGGTCCCAGGAGGATAGCTCAGCGGCAACGTGCTCGCCTTGGAAACAAGACGACACAAAGCAACACAGGTTCGATCCCTGGGTTCGCACGTAGAAACCTCTGGGTATTAAGCGCGTTATAAATACGCAACTAAGACATAGTCCTGTAACAGTGCCTCAAGCTGTGTGAGCGCTTTAAAAATGCAAATAAATGAATAAAATCTTTCCAAACAAGGGGGATCCCCTTCCTTCACCGCTGTCTACCCACTTTCCCACACACACAACCCCTTAAGCCCCATGCAGACATTTAGTCTCTCCATGGAAGTTGAGGGGGGAATCTCTCCCTTGACCTTCCCATATTGCTTCTGACTCGCTGGCAAGGAGGCTCATAAGCACAATGGTAATTTTGGGTGGTGGCCAGGTATTTCTGGCCACACTGAAGCAGATGTGCCTCCCTTCTGCCCCACAGATGAGTTGGTCCTGTATCAGCGATACTGAATTGAGCGATCATCCAGACTCTGTGATACTTTTACAATGATGTATGCTCAGACGGATAATCCTGCAGTGTTACAAAGACATATCCTGCTGTAAAGTGTTGCTTTTCTCTGATTAAAAATAGCCCCACATCGGAAGAATTTCTAGTTGCCAGAGTTGCTTATGGCAGTGTTATCTTTGTGTCTTAAATTGGTTTTAGAACGTTATGAGCCCTATACTAAGGCAAGCTTTAACACCATCATTGGGCTTGTTTTGTTATATCTTGGAATGCAATTTTGGGTTGACTGAGTGCCTAGCCAACTTTGTTTCTCACACTTTCCTTAGAAGACCAGTCTAATGAAGATGTGATGTTTGAGCTTGTATTTAAAGGTCCCCTCCAGTAAAGTGCCAGCCTATGTTTGTAATAAGGATTTAAGTAGCTACGTGTTTGCTGTTTTCACTTGTTTTTTCTTAAAATATTAATCCATAAGTACCTCCAATAGCTTCAATAACAAACTTGTTTTTATTGGTAGTCTGGGGAATCTTGCAAAGTCTAGCAGTATTAACTACCCCTTACTCAAATTAAAACTGGTTACAGAATACCACATGAACATCAAGAAGTTGGTAATAATGCTATGTGCATATTGAGTTAAGCGTACATTAAACATATGGTATGAATTGATGCAGCAATGGTTTTTCGGGAATATTAAAAGCACATATGTTTCCCCTAAAGACCAGAAGTATTCTAACGAGTTTAACATTGAAATGAAATCTTGCAAATGTAAAAGGTGCATATTAGAATACACCGTTGATGGCCACAGGAAAAGAGGGTTCTGGAGGGAAATGATGGGTTATTCAAATTGCCAGACACCTTTTGAACAACTCGCAATGCAGATGCCTCAATCATTTACAAAATGTGAAAGTGTTCTCGGAAATCCTGTTGAATAACGGTCAGTAAAGATTTATACAAATAACTAACATCCCTTGTTTATTCAGATGAATTGTGATCTAAGGCGGCAGGTGGATGAACAGAAGAAAATGCTGGAAAAATACAAGGAACGGTTAAACCGCTGTGTGACAATGAGCAAAAAGCTTCTAATAGAAAAGGTAAAGTGGGTTTGTTTGTGCACTGCAATACTGATTCATCCACATTTCGAGGGGCATTGATATTTTAGAAATGTAGGAAAGTTTATCTTGCTGTTTTCATTTAATAATTAAGAAAGCAAAAGGAAATATTGTTGGAAAAAGACCTGAAGCTGACTGAGAGGAGCAATAGAGATGGTACAAATGTTTGGAAATTGACAAATGTTTTATATTCTGGTATGAATGTCTGCATATTCTGTATTTTCTATTGTTTAGTACGTTGTGACATCTACCCTTTGGATTGTGTGATTTTCATCAAAGGATCTTCCCTAGAGTCACAAGCTTATAATAGCTTCCTCATGTTGGGCTAGGTCATGATACTCGTATACAGATGTCTTCCATGAAATATGTTTAGACATGAGCAGCAAAGTTGTTGAGCTTTGTTGTGATCTGCACTTTTCTCTTCCACGAATGTGAAAAACCTCCCAGCCATTGGATTCAATTGGAAACTCAGCTTCCATTGAATCCTGTGGATGGAGGGATCCCATTTGTGAGGAGGCAGTTTACTGGCTGGCTAAGTAGGTGGATGTAGGAGCTGCTCTGTGCTCTGAACTTGCACACAGACGTAAGTATGTTGCGTGGAGGGAGATACATTTGTACTGTTCCAATGCTTAATGTAATACTGTACAAACCATAACTTGCACTTGCTTTGCAGCATTGAAAGGCGTTTACCCGTTAAATGTGACTAATTGCACTGCCATTTGAAACACACATTCTCCCCACTGTTTGGAAGTGGTGCTTGTAACACATTGTGTTGGAATGTTATTGTTTTCAAATATGAATGCATTCTTATATTCAGAGGGGTGGAGGGCCTTGGTATAATGTTTTTTTACTAAATGCTTTCATGCAGTGTCTTAGTGATGTATTAAAAATTAAACTAAAGATCTAGTAGCTGTGGGTGTGATAGTGATGATGCTGCTAAGAGTAGTCTGTGCAAAAAGTGCACATATATCGCTTAACACACCTGCTGCCAGTCCCTTGAATCGAACATTGATTTCAGTTAACAGTGTAATGCTGGTATTCTGGAAAATCTGTGTGCTTTTTTTTTATAGTTTCCTTTCCTGCAGTGCTGTGAAAAAAGTAGATCTAGTAATATAACTTACAGTAGAGTTTGTTGACGTTTTGAGTAGACCTACTGTTGCCAAACTGTTTCCTTTTAGTACCTTTCCCTTCATTAAACTCCCAGCATATCTCTGACTATGTGTACATGCTACTTTTGGAGTCGGTGTGGTATTTCTAAACTCACTCTCTTGCTCACTTCACAACGTTCGGGGGCATCTGTGAGTCCCACAGGACACCAATGCAGGGTGTGTTTTTCTCCCTTTTACCTTTTCCTGTATTTTCTTTTATTTATTTTTTTAATTTATATTGCATTTGGTTACATTGTAGCCTTTACACTGTACACAATAAGAAAAAGATCAATATACAAAAGAAAAACAGGTCTTTAGGAACAATCGCTTAAAAGTCCTTTTAAATATCTCCATAAAAACTCTTAAAAATGAATTAAAGATGAAACAGTACAACAGCACAATTTACATTTCATTAACAGATCACTTATGGTAAGGGTAGTCTACTGGCAACTGATTTCCAAACATAATAAGCTGCCTCCAATATGACCAGCGACTCCGCCCCATAAATACTACTCCAAAATTGATCGTATGACAGGCCAAATTTACTATATGCTCTCTCATGGAAACTGTCCAGCGCTTCACATTGGATCAGAACATGTTGGGCAGACTCCACATGTTTAAGGCAGAGGCTGCAGATTCTGTCTGCATAGGGCATGCCCACCCAGGCCCCAGTAAATTCCAGGACCTGACAAGTGCTGGGACACAAGAGTTTTAATAAGTATGACTTCGGAACTACAAATACAAAAGCTTGGTGGACATATTGGGCACATTTCTGGAGTGTCACTAAGTGAGTCAGTGCCCGATCTGCATCAAAGGACTGGGATTTCTCCGGAATCTTTGCAAGATTAAAATCAAGCCAGGATTCAGGAAATGGGGACACCCCAATCTCCCCTAAATAAGTCCTGACTCTAGTATCCATATTCCTAAACCAAATGCTTCAAGAGAATCTCAAGGAGTGTTGAGATGAATGTCCCAATAAAGGGCCCGATTCATGGTATTTTTTGCACGTAAAATTGGGGAATCGCGCGCAAGCGCCCGTTCGTCGATTCATGGTACACAAGGTGCGGGGCTTACCAGGGACTTTCAAGGAATCCGCTCCGGTCCAACGTGTAACTCCAACACCACGAACGCCTTGCGCGAGACTTCCAGCGAAGGGCTGGCCGGGTCTGCCCAGTCTCCTAAAAAGGGGGGCGGAAAACGTGGATTGGGGAAACACAAGCAAAAATGTGGGCGCTGCCGTATTCATGGGATTGAACAGGGTTCGCCGGCGCACAGAAAAAGAGGTGCAAATCCTGAAACACGTGCGCCACACGATAGCTGGCGTAAACGTCAACGCGCACACTAACAAATGCATAAAAAGCCAGTGCAATCAACAAACCCACGTATACAGCTACGATGAGTGTACCATTTCTCGCAGCGGTGTTCGTGGGACACCGTAGGAGGAGGAGGATGGCCAGGGCCTGGATTTTTCTACCAAGGACCAGCCTTTTTGGGATGCCTGATGACCAGTTCTATGCCAGGTATAGGTTTCCACCTCATATCATCTTAGACCTGGTCACAGAGTGGGAAGATGACCTTGCATCACCCACCCTGTGCTCCCAAGCACTGAGCCCCTTGTAAAAACTGCTCTGTGTACTGCATTTTTTGGCCACTGGGTCATTTCAGCAGACCACTGCCGTAGTTGGGGGCATTTCACAGCACACACAGTCACGCTGCCTATGCCAGGTGTTGACAATAATGACTGCACGCCCCTCAGTCCGCAGGTACATCTACATGCCCAGAACACCTGCAGGAGTTTTATAGGGTGGCGCACTTCCCTAAAGTGCTTGGTGCCATCGATTGCACCCATGTTGCACTACGTCCACCTAGGACTACAGAGCACATTTTTTGCAATCGTAAACACTGGCACTCCATCAACGTGCAGGTTGTATGTGATGCCAAGGGCATCATAACTTCTGTATATCCCAACTATCCAGGGTCCACTCATGATAGTTATATATTCAGAATGTCACCCCTACACCGGGCCCTGGAATGTGGGAGGCATGGCAGCACATGGCTCATTGGTGAGTATAAATGGCCCTGCACATGCATGCATGTCACACACAAATAGACACCAATGACAAATATTTTCACCTCTCATGGGGACAGTGCCTACCCTCTGAGCACCTATATGATGATGCCAATAAAACACAGCCCATATTGCAACTCGGGCCTCAGTGGAGCGCACATTCGGAGTGCTGAAGTCACGTTTCCGCTATATGTACCACCAGTAGTCTGCAGGATCATTTTGGCAGCATGTGTCCCGCACAATTTTGCAACACGGCTTGGCCTACCGGTGGACATGGTGGTGCCCCCAACTCCGCAATCACATTCACGCCGCTTGCGTATGGCTGGGCTAAGGGCACGTGGAAAGGCTGCCCATACCAAGCTTGTGTCTACTTTTTTCACCTAAACCCCATCACCTGCGGGAGTGCACACGACCGTGCCACATTCCAGGTGCCATTCAATGATGAAAATGGGCCAATCAACAGTGTCCACGAAACCACCCTGAGCATGTGCCCCTGGAAGTGCAAAATTGTGTGCATCCCTTGCAACTTAAAACACATTCCTCTCTTACCACCGCAAGTAACATAGTGACGTCACTACCAACATGCCAAACCCTCAATTCATTCACTTCTGTGTCACTCAACCCATATCTCATGTAAAATGTTAATTATACTGTGTCACGGTATGGCACGTCATGCTTAAGTATATTACGAAATACCTGATGCACAACGCAAGTTTCTGAAACAGATCATGGATGGATGGAATAAGGGGTGAAAAAGAACACTTGTACAGAGCCCTAGAATCACTGAAACCTTAATAGACACTTTTTTCCTACTCTTACATGTGTTTTGCCATGTGTATTTCTACCGTTTGTGTGTTCTTGGGCTCTGGAGCCACACTCCTCCATGAGCTCAACTTTTTGTGTGTTTTACACAGCACCTTCAGTGCAGTGACACAGGGTTGTCTCTAAGACTTCCCACTGACTCAATGTTTCTGGGGCTGACTACTGTCCCCCAGAAACAGGTAAAGTTGCCATTTACTTTATGTAGTCATTTAAACTGCAGACCCAATACACCCCATCTTACATGGAGTATTGGAAAGGGTTAATTCCTACTCTTTTGTCTGCGCCTCTTGGAGCTTTGTTTTGCCCCTTAACACTACGACTTGGGTGGTGGCAGTGGTATCGACCCTATTTTTTCTACCAAGATTATACTATATAAACGTGGTACTGTTTTAGGCTATTATATCAGCCTAGAACATAAACCCACTTGACCAAATACTCTTTCTTTTGGCTCCGGTCAGGCTTAGTCGCCATTTCTTTGTGTTAATATTCTTCTTGTGTTTTACTTTGCGCGGCAAACCAGGTTTGCCTTTTTTTGTGCGACCTTTGGTGGGCTTCTGTCCAGAAGCCCTCCTTTGGTATCTGGGTGTCTAGGTGGGCTGAATGTGAGGGAGGGGTTTAGTAACCCCCTGCACAGGGTCTCCTTGGAGACCCAAGTCGCACTTTGTGTCCATTGGCTGGAGGGGTTGTCCGGGCTGGACAAACCCCCCTGCTGTGTGATTGACAGCCAGGCTGTGTGAATGGGGGACATTCGCATAAAAGGCAGGACTCTTGGGCTGGAAGTCAGAGTCGCCACTGGAACTACAAGAACCGAAGAGAAGCGGAGAAGAAGATGGCCGCTGCAACTCCCGAGTCCCGGTGAAGCCCTGCTGCAGTCCTGAGCT
This sequence comes from Ambystoma mexicanum, assembly GCF_040938575.1. Lineage (NCBI taxonomy): Eukaryota > Metazoa > Chordata > Amphibia > Caudata > Ambystomatidae > Ambystoma > Ambystoma mexicanum. The sequence continues at coordinate 491,508,823 of NC_090938.1, read as the reverse complement.
ATCTACCCTTCAACAACAGAGAAGATCCAGTCCGGAGTCGTCTTCCCTTGAGCCTGGTGGGATCAACCAGCTCACCTTTCTACAGCCAGAGAATCCTCTCCTGGGTTGAAATCGCTGTACGAAGCTGTAGTGGTCCGGATTGCCATCAGAAGAGCTCTCTCCTGTTTTGAAGGAGCGCACCTTTTATTCACTGTTGCTTTTACTGCTTCTGGCTTCATCCCTGGGTAGTGCAGATCGCTCCAGACATCCTCCTTCTTGTCCCCACGGCTGAAGCTTCAGGAACCGTGAGCCTGCAGGAACTACCAGGAACAACTGCTGTGGCACCAGCTTTCTTCATACGAATAAGGTACTGTGCACATTTGGTTGTTCCCTACGTCCGACCTTGAGGAATCGGGGTGAACCCTTTTTCTTACCCAAGGCTTGTCCTTTCTTCCCTCCCTCTTATAACTTTTGCCTCCCTTTGACAATATCCAAGTACTCCTGGCATCGTTGTATTTGTATTTTATTTATTTATAAAGCGCAGCCAGGCCCGGGGGCATACGGGCGCGTACGTTATATCTGGTTACAGTTACAATTAAAAGCAGTCAAAAAAGGGTTATGTTACAGTTACAGGTATGTACATACTAGTGTTGCAAGTGCATACATACATAATCAAAGATGTCATACATACATAGTCTAAGATAAATACATTAATTACAAAAGTGTGCAGTCAGCAGTCAATCCTGCTAGGAACAGGAGGTTAGGCTGTCATAGAGTCCATGTTGTGAAGCCAACACTTCGTGTTGTGTTTGAATAGGTTAAATGAAGGTTCTGCTCGCAAAAGCGCAGGGATTGTGTTCCATAATTTAGAAGCTTGTACAGGGAAGCTAGCTCCTCCCGAGTTATGAAGTTTGAATCTCGGTATGGACATAATGTTAGCTTGTGCTGCTCTGAGTGGTCTTGAGGAGGTGTGAGGCGTAAGTTGGTTGGTAAGGTATGCTGGTGCCAGGTTGGCTCTGGCTTTGTGTGTAAGGGCCAGAGTTTTGAGGGCTATTCTGTGCTCGACTGGGAGCCAGCGTAGTTTGCGTCTGGTTTCAGAGATGTGCGCCTTTTTGGGAATGTTGAGGGCGGCCCTGATGGCATTATTTTGAATTACTTGAAGTTTGTTGATATTTTTGTGGCTAGTGCCTAAGTAAAGGGCATTACAATAGTCTATTTTGGATAGGACTAATGGTCTAGCAAGAGTAATGCAATTGGGTGAGGAGATAAACGGCTTACATGCAGTGATCAGCTTACAGGTGTAAGCAGCTGATGATGCTACTGCATTAGTTTGTTTGGAGAAGGATAAGGTAGCATCGATGTAGATACCAAGGGTTTTGGTATTATTTGACACGGGGATGAGATTGCCATCTATGGTGAAGGATTTGAATGCATGATTAAGATTTTTGAGTTTGGCGTGGGTGCCAAGGATGATGAGCTCAGTTTTTTCGTCATTGAGGCAAAGACCATGATGTGCCATCCATGCTTGAATTACTGAGTATATTTCATTAAGGGTTTTGCTGTCTGTTTCATAGTTGCCCGAGATAGGAATGAGTATCTGGGTGTCATCCGCGTAATTAGTATACGTGACACCCAGATAGTCAAGGATATCAAAGAGGGGCTTTGTGAATACACTATAAAGTGTCGGGGACACACAAGAGCCTTGCGGGACTCCACAGGGTACTGGCGAGGGTTCAGCAGAATCAGTGGGAGAGAAGACCCTCATGGTTCTGTTCGCCAAGAAGGAACTGATCCAAGCTGTGGCTGTGTCTGAGAAGTGTGCTGCAGTTTTCAAGTGGTGACAGAGTGTTTGGTGGTTGACCAAGTCGAAAGCTGCTGACAGGTCAAGCAGTAAGAGGAGTGCCAGTTTGCCATTGTCTTTCAGGATTTGGATCTGGGTCGTGAGATCTATTAAAGCAGTTTCCGTACTGTGTCTAGGTCGGAAACCTGATTGCCTAGGTCTGTATTTGTAAGTAGGCTGCTCTGTCCAGTATTTTTAATAAGAAAGGTACAGTCGTTATCGGCCTATAGTTAGACGGTTTGGCTGGGTCAAGTGTAGGTTTTTTGAGGAGTGGTATGACCCACGCGTCTTTTAGGTTATCAGGTACTACTCCAGATTTGAAGGATGCATTGATGAGGTTGGTGATGAATGGTGCTAGATCGTGCGCGGCGGCTTTGATGGTCGGGGCAGGGCAGGCATCACCTTGGCAATTTGAGGGTTTGAGTTTCCTGATGATGTTTTCTACTTCCCAAGTTGAGAGGGGTGAGAAGCTGAAAGGTTTACAAGTTGACTTAAAGGTAGGTGATTTGTTAGGTAATTGTTTGTAGTCCGGGTCAGCTAATAGTAGGGATTTTTTTGCATTGATTTTAGATTGTAGGCAAACTATTTTATCTAATAAGGCCTTCTGAATATTACTACACCATAGTGCGTCAGTAACACATTTGTCTATAGGGGCAATGGGGGATTCTAATTCTTTCAGAATCTTAAAAAGTTCTTTTGTGTTGGATTCCACTTGTGTAATCCTTTTCTTATAGGTGTCTTTTTTAGCAAGAAGGATGGCTTCTTTGTAACTGGAGGAGGCTAGGGCTAGCTCAGTCTTATTGGATGCTGTGGGATGTTTTTTCCAATGTGCCTCAGCGGTTCTCTTGGTTTTGCGTAATTCTCTTAACTGCGGAGTGAACCAGGTGTTAAGGTGACGCTGTGTTTTAGGTTTCCGCAATTTTAGAGGGACGATGGTGTTCAGTGCTTTGAGTATGGCCTGGTTGTAGATATCCACTAAAACTGTGGGGTCAGCATCTGAGTCAATATTGTTCAAGATGGGGAGTAATAAAGGTAGGAGTTTGTCAGGAGTAATGTCTTTCTTATTTCTCGTGCTGGTGGCTGGGGCGATGATAGGTGCCAGGTGTGGTGTGTTGGCTTTGATCGAAAAGGTTATTTTATGATGATCAGACCACATGCATGGGTCGTTAGATAGGAGGTCAATAGAGCAATTGAGGTGAGTGAGCCAGTCCAGTGTTCTGCCTTTGATATGAGTGGGCTCGTGAATAATGTGCGTATGACCCAAGTCAGATAAGGTGCTGGCTAAGTCATGGGCGTTAGTGTTCTTAGGGTCGTTAAAACCGAGATTAAAATCCCCAAGTAAGATGGTTTGAGAATTAGGTTTGGTATCTGAGGTTATGAGTGATGCAATGTCCTCTATGAAAGAAGAGATGGGACCTGGTGGTCGGTAAATAAGGTGCATAGTTGCCGTCTGGTTAGGTGATATAGGTAGCTTGATGGACAAGGATTCGGCAGAGGGGATTTGAGCGTCCTGGATGACTCTAATGTCGAAGGTATTTCTGAATATGAAGGCGAGTCCACCTCCCTTCGTTTGAGAGGTGTTTCTGTCGCATCTAATGATCGCATAATCATTAGGTATGGCAAGGGCCAGGGATGGACCGGAGGCAGCATTAAGCCAGGTTTCCGTGACTGCAAGGAGATCAAGTTTTTCATAAGTTATAAAATCAGCGATGTCGAGAGCATGGGCAGGAAGAGACCTGGCATTCACCAAGGCTGCTTTAATAAGTTTGTCTTTTTGGGGAAATTTTTCTGGTGGTATAGGTAGGTCATGAAGGAGGATATGGGCTAGCTTGTCTGGGTCAATGGCCGAATTGGCAAGGTTGTGGTCAATATGCAAATGTTTCATACAACGGACTCTTAATCTAGAATTTCTAGTTAGAATGCTAGGGTGGTGAGAGCATGGAAAGGTAGATAGGCTAGTTCTAGAATTCAATCTAGTGTTTCTAATAGCGATAGTACAAGGTTGGTTAGGAGTTGGTCTAGTAGCAAAGTGGCGTATCCAAAGTGCTGGATCATCCAGGTACGGGTTTGCATGTGTCATGGTGCTAGGCCACGAGGTGAGGGTGGTGGTTGCCATACATGTGCTAGTGTATGTGTCTTGATTAAAATGTGGGTTGGGTTGACTAGTCCAGTGTCTAGTGTAGATATACAGTAGGTGGATGAAAGTAGTTAGGCACTAATACATGATGTGAGTAGTGTTGCTAGTAGGCAGGGGTTGCAAGTGTGGTCTATTAGCGACCATAAGGCACAGCACAAATCAATCAAATGTGGTCTGTAGGAGACCATAGGGCACAACACAATAATCAAATGTGGTCTGTAGGCGACCATAAGGCACAACACAACAATCAAATGTGGTCTAAGGCGACCATAAGGCACAACACAACAAACAAATGTGGTCTGTGGGTGACCATAAGGCACAACACAACAATCAAATGTGGTCTAAGGCGACCAAAAGGCACAACACAACAAACAAATGTGGTCTGTGGGCGACCATAAGGCACAACTAAGATCAATCAAATGTGGTCTGTAGGCGACCATAAGGCACAACTCAGATCAATCAAATGTGGTCTGTAGGCGACCATAAGGCATAATACAATCAGGTGTGGTCTGTGGGCGACCAGAGGCACGACACAAATCAACTGGCATTTTCAAACAGGTGCATCAGGGCACTAGGCCACCTAAATTCGAAAATCCATATGAAGGCTTAATTAGCATTTTTCAAACAGGTGCATCAGGGCACTGGGCCACCTAAATTCGGAAATCCACAAGAAGGCTTAATTAGCATTTTTTCCCAGACAGTACTCATTGCTTATAAAGATCCATGTATAGCAGGATTAGAGTACAGTATGTAGACATCGATACTGTGCAAAATAGGGTTCACTTAGCAGGTAAGTTAGAAGTGAGTGAGATGCCGTTTATCACTTCGGTGGCAGGGCAAGTCACTATGGCATCGAGCACGTAAAAGGTGACTGTGCCGAGTGACTCCCGCAGGTGATGGGGGCAGGCGCCCCAGCGGGTGGCGGGAATACCAATAAGGTGTTGATAGGGTCAAATGGTGCAGCAGAAGATAAAAAATGCCGGGTTAGGCAAGATGATAGGCACTGTAAACGGTCAAAGTGCATTGGGCAATACCCAGAGGAGGGGAGTAGTTCTGAGTTTCTTACCGCTAGACTGTTGGGTAGCAAGGAGGGATCAGGGTAGTTGTGTCCAAACAAGCAGAAGTCCTGGCCCTTGGCACTGTCGGCACTGGACAGGCTCAGGACAGGAAGGAGCCTTTGTGTTTCCAGCCTTCGTGTTGGAGGCCGGCTCGGAGCCTGCCGGCTCGTAGTTGGCGCAGAAAAGGCACCGGATAGCCAATCAGGAGTTGGCTGCACACAAGGAGGAAGGAGGTGCAGCTCGGATTTCTCGGGCGGCCATCTTCGAAATGGCTGGTCTCCTCTTCTTGTTTAATGGAGAATGCACGCACGTTAGGCTGCTGAGTGTGGTCCCAGCTAGTATGGGGCTTTGCACGCAATTATTGGGCAAGGCAGTTTACAATACTGCAATTGTGGTGCATTCCGCCGAAAAATGCAAACAAATAAAAGCGATTTCTTTTTTTGCAGGAAATTCGATGTAATAAGCCCAGGGGCCTACCTTAGTGGTCGTTAGTAGATGCAGGGGCCATGGACACTGCTCCTGCAGTGTAAGGAGCTCCTGCTCCTGTGATAGAGGCACGATTCGTTAATCTCGAACTGTTCTAAACGTGTGATCCTCGACAACAGAGCCCTGCTCCATTTGACACTGGCGCAGGCCTTTTGACTATTTGTATTTTTGAACACGTCCTCTGATTCTAGTGCCTTGACAAAAGTATTGCCTATGATTTTTATCCCCTTTGCCTTGGTTTTTATTCAAAGTGCTAAGTGTGTTTGACTACGGTTGCATTTCTTCCCGTGGGTACACTTTTCTTTCGTAAGACCGAACTGTCATTACTGTCAAAAAGTGAGCGTTTCCTAACCCCCGGTAACGTCTTTTGTTCCACAACACCGGTCTGTCAAATCCTAAGGTACTTACCTTGAATTGTCCTAAACCAAGGGAATTGGTTGTGTGTAGTATATTTAAGAGTGTGGTTTTGTTTAATAGAAGTAAACTATTTTGTGAACAGATGGTTTAAAAATGAATGTACTTATATTTTTTAACCAGAAACCTTGTGTCAGTGTTTGGTTGAGTCACAGTAATTGTAGTCCTTTGTGTAATTCCTATTACTGCTCATTTGCTCTTGAGATAAGTCTGGCTGCTCTGCTACTGCTACCACTTTAACTGTGTAGTGAGGGCTTGTACCAAAGGTGAAATTGTACTGCCACTTGTAGACTTAATCACATGTAGCGTTCCCTAAGGGTACTGCAGAGGATTCTGCCTAACATCACTGCAGGCCACCTCTGTGCCTGTCACACAATCAACCATGGTGGCAACAGTGATTATGTTTGATAATGAAGCTACAGTTTCATCAAGTGCATGAATGTGCCACCATGCAGGGAGCAAGGACAGGGTGGAACAGACAGACACCATACAGGCATGGTGAAATCAGAAGGAGCAAGTGCACAGACGTTTACAGGGGCGTGGTATTTGGAGGGTGTGAACACGTTCAGGGGTGGTTCAAGTGTGTCCAGTGAGTGGATGCTTTGGTAGGTGCAGAGAGATGCAACTCTCTAGGGTAATTTCCCAAGTGCAGTGATGATGACACTAGTCCAGGTCCTGGAGACAACTGGCAAATAAATTGCTGGGGGTGACAGTGGCGTGTGAGACCTTGAGGTACATCAAGCAGACTGTCATCAAGCAGCAAGGAAAAAAGTATGGAGAGACTGAGAGAGCAGAGGGATTGCTTAGCAGGGGAGAGGGAGCGAGAAGGAAGAGTAGAAGAGGAAACTCCTGAGGAGTTCCAGGAACTTAATGATATGAGGCCCCAAACAGAGGGTGCAAGGAAGGTTATCCCAGAGTGTGGCCCCTGCTGACCATAAAGATCCCCCTAAAAAAATGTATACAGAAGTGGCTCACCTGAAGATGGTTGGAGTAAGATGATCTGGCTCTGGATGGACAGCATTGAGGTATGAATATTTGCAGATTAGTAGTAAACAGGCCCCACAAAGGCCTGTGTGCAAAATGCATACTTCCTAGGAATCAACCCTTTCAGCCACAGCCAGTGGAGGAAAATCGGTTGCAGAAAGATGTGGTCCCTGGTCTTGAGGCCAAACTGAATCCTTCCGGTCTTGTTCTGAATGAGTCACAGAGGGGTGTGTATTAGAAGCATGGAGTTTGAGCAAGAGGCAGTTGCAGTAGTGCAGCCTGGCTCAAATCTGGACTGTGGAGACAGTGGCCTGCTGGGGGAAAGTGAGAAAGGTGCAGTAGCTCAGAGGAGGCATAGCAGATAGTCGAACTTCAAAGAGCTGACTGAAATGGGACACGAGATGCAGGGAGTTGAGGTGAACATGTCCACAATCATTAATATGTATGCAGGTGGTTGTGGCTGTATGGCCAAGTGAGTGTGGCCACAGAGAACGTGGGAAAGCTGGTTCCGGGGCCACAATGCAAATGAACCCAGTCCTGCTGGAGTCAAGGCAGCGGTTCTTTGGAGCACATCATAACTGAATCGTGGACAGTCAGATATGAGTGATGAAGATGAGGCGGCTGATGGTTGCCTCATATAAAGTACTGTGTCATCCACTCAACACTTGAATCCAGAGGTGAAAGTGCTAATCACACGTGCAAAGTCAGCCATGTACACGTAGGATCACCAGGTTGGACCGCTCACTTCCCTCTTTAGCGCCACAGTTTCAAAGAGCCATAGAAGAATTCAAGCTTTAGATGTCCATGTGGGATGGGTGGGCAGAAAGGAATGAGGTGAACCACACCATAGCTTTATCCCTGAACCATGAATATCATACACACACAGTAGTATACACAAGCTGCATTGGTGTATGACAACTAACCTGCCGTTTAAAACCGTAACCTTACATAATGATCAGTGTAAAAGAACATCTTACTTGTACCCTTGCCATGCAGTTCACTATTTCCGAGCATGAAATAACCAACATCACGAGATGTAAGGATCTGCAGACAACGAAAAACATGAAACATTGTCATGTCACACATAAATGCATAGAAATACTTCAATACACACAGGCACCCCTCATTGAACTGAAACACATGCAAACCACAAGTCCCGATTCGGCCAGTAACATGTGTCTCTGCACACATGCAGTCAAATCTGTACACTGCATGCAATTCAAACCCCCAATACACACACACTCACACCCAACAATTCCTCTCACACTGCCTACACCCATCATTAACATGCAGCAAATGTGCATGCAACACATCCACAATCATCACACGTCACATAAAAAATGCACACTGCACTCCACATGCGGCATGAAACTGTGAAGACCACATTATCCAAAAATGTCAACCAAACCAAAAATGGGACATCGTCCAAACAATACCAATGTCTGGATAAGGCAGACCATCACCTGCATATTATCAGGTCATTGCACTCCACACAGTCATGGAAGCACATTACCAATTAACATATGTGTTGCGCATTGCTCAGGCATGCATCCAATATCCAAAAAAGTTTGTAAGGGCACGCAGCACAACAGGTTGGGGACAGGTGAATCTAGACAATTATTCACTAACCCAGAGCAGTCAGACAATCTAAACTTCAAAGAAATCATGAAATCACTTGAAGGGGAGAGAGAAGGCCACAATGCCTTGTGAGTGCGCACGACGTGCAAGTGTACAGGTGATGTTATTAGGGCAAAAGCTTGGGATTAGTGCATGGAGAAAATCTTGTGCATTAAAGGAAATAAAATAAAACACTTGTGGAAGTGATTAGTCACTTGGCAATGTTGATCGTGAGCAACTATACCACACACACAGTAATCAACATGATGCATGTGTGTGGTCAGGCATATGGACATGATGCACACTACTGCATCAATAGCACGGAATACAGTAGAAGATAGAAGTGGAGAAGAGAAAGGACTACATGATCAATGTGACCCTAAGGAGTACTTGCTCAATGTGCATGGGGGCAGTGAGTCTACTACAGAGAAGGCATCACTCGTAGCAAATGTCCCGACCACCATCCCTTCCAATATCTAAGTGCTTCACACACAGGGATTAGTTGCCTGAGGAATGCATGAGTACAGAAGGGTAGTGTATCATCAGGAAGCATTGAAGACGATACCGAGACACAGACATCCCTATGGGTGTTGTACCGGTATTACAAAGCAATACATGCAGAGTCTGTGAGACTCAGAAGCATTCATATTGCAGTAGAGACGTTGGCCCTGGCCATGAGTCAAATGACGAGTCACACATACACAATCAGGGTATGCTGGAGGGATAACAGGGTAGAACAAGGAACACTCATGAGTCGGATGTTGCAGTAGTGTAGCATGGAGTGTACCACAACACGTGTGACATTGAACCTCTGCGTAATGTTGTGGAAGTGTACATTAACTGTGTGCAACAAGAGCTGCAAGTGGGACTCCTTCACAATGTAACAAATATGTGGCAGTAAGGGAAGTGGGTAGTGGGAGATTAATCAAAGATTACTGCCTTGGTATGAGTGTGTAGGGAGTGAGCCCATGTAGGAAGGACTGAGTCAATGCCAGAAGTAGGCTGCAGTGGAGCCAGTTGTGATACTCAATTTTGTAAATTGTGTACAAGCCAAGTCATTTGTAGTGCACCAGTCCTGGATGGCTGTGAGACAGACATTGTGAATAGGGGTGCAAGTGTGTCACTATGAACAGTGCTGAAGAGTAGTCTGTCCTCATAGCACATGAATCAGTTTGACAATGGTTCAAATATGCGTTGCAGCAGGCACATGTATATGTCAAAGATGCATGGGAAAGGAATGGACACGTGCATGATGTCACAGGTGATGGCTAAAGTAGGGTAGAAGAAATGACACAGTATGGGGTATCTATGGAATGTATCTTTTTGGAATGACCTAAGCAAATCCACTGTCCGTTCAAGGAGCATCCAAATGAGGATGGAACGCATCACTGTGTGAAAAGCACACGAGACATCAAGGATGATGAGGACTGCAGGGCATTATGAATTGAGGGATTCTACCATTAATTCATGTGACCCCTGTAGAGCAGTGACTGTTGCACCAGACAGTTTCAATCCACACTGGTGTCCATGTACATCTCCAAGAATGCCCTCACAGCTCACAGGTGTACATTTGTGTGCGGCCAAACTTGGCAAGCAGTTTCTGCCAGAAGGTGTACAATGCTATTCCCCAGTATGTTGATGGTCATGAAGGCTGTGCATATGTCATAGTGAGGATGGTGCGCACAAGTGAGTGCCTGATGGAGGAGGGAAACTAAACACCAGGAAAGGAGAGTGTGCAAAGATCACCAAGACCATTTGACAGAGGAGATGTTGCCAATGATGGTTCTGTATGAGCATCCGGACACCAATAGGGATGGCACCTTGATGGACTTGTCAACTCTGTCGATTACTTCAGGGGAGACATGAGTGACAGAGGAGAATAAATAATGATGATGGTGACTGGTGGTGCAGAGGGTTGTGTTTGAAGACATTGTCACTAGTCGGTTCAGTCAGTCATGTGTATCTGCCACACATATGTGCTGCGAGTGCATACCAAAGGTACTGTGAAGGAGTACTAGCAGAATATACAGTGGATGTCTTGCCAATCATTGAGCAACTCACCTCTTGCACCTCTGCCAGAACCATGCTTGATGGCACAAATTAGTTCTGCACACCGATGGACCGTCAATGGAAGACATAAGCTGACAACACAAAGCAAATAGATAAAATGATAAACAACTAATTGATGCGAAAAGTACACTGTTAACCACCAAACCATGTGGTCAATGCTGACTTAATTGTCACCTCATAGCACTGGTCTAATACTGCATCTATTCCAATGCATCACCACCATGCACCCAGGCGTGTTGCACTAGAAGCTGCATACACCATGGTGCCGCATGCAGGAGAAATGAAAGAAACCCCACTGAACCTGATGTGCCATTACACCAATTATCCCACATAACATCAGATATAGCAACATGTTTGTGGCTTCACAATGCTGTAGCACACCTCAATGGTTGATCCATATTTTTGACATGCCAAATGTGACAAACATCCGTAATCCCACAAACCCTGCTAGAGATCGAATGTGTCACTCATTAGACATGATAAAAATAGAATGAGGAACACCTCAGCCCAAACATCTGCACCTGATCATCCACAAACTGTTGACCATGTTACACACTAGAAAACAGCCATGAAAGCCCTTCACGCAGTCACAAAGAACAGTGATCATAATCATTGAACAGTGGCCCCAGCAATCCATCTGATGAGCATGACCATAGCCATCATTACAACCACCACTGTGTGAATCATGCCCCCTCAAGGAAAAGTGTTTGAGCACAAGGTAAGTCATTCCAAAGTGAACGCACACAGTGCCACACTCCCATGCCAACACAGCTGAAGTGTCAGCAAATGCCATGCACTTACCTGTCCATGGAACTCACCTGCCTTGAATACAATGCAGAGTAACAGCACAAACAACATGCACATACATGATCTGACATAATCACAGAAAGAAAATATGCATACAACACACAGTGCATGAGCAACACAGTGTGCCACAGGGTGAATGGGAATCGATAGTGAATCGTCCAGGAGTGCAGTGCACCACAACCGAGAGAGGGAGTGAGAGTGACACAGAGAGGGAATTACAAGGAATGGAGATATCTAGGAGTACACGGCCTGGTCTTCTGATGTACAATGACATGCTGCATATCACAGTATGTTCGCCCACACAGGTATACACATTGGTAGGTTACACAGTGACATGAGCACCGCCCAAATTACCATAACGGCATGCCGGGATGCAGAGGACATATAAGACAACAAACAAATGCAGCAAACATGCACACAAATGACGCATGTTCAACATGCAAGACAGTGCAAAAGCTTACCCGCTGACTTTGCCTGTATGGTGTCAATCCCACATCACCTTCACCAGGAACTGTTTCCTAATTTTTTACAGGACTGACAGTGTTTGGTGGAGGTCAAGAGGAGCATGCATTTGAAATGGGACAGGGTGTCTCCACTGGTACAGCATTCACCGCCACATCACGGATTACTGAAACAACGTGGGAGAACACAATAAAACAGGCATTTTGGAGTACCATTGATACAGCACACACGTGCAACGGAACACAGAACCAATAATTATCTGCACATGCAATCCTGTGCACCCGCATGCAAACATGCTAGTTGACTTCACTAGGCATGCCTGCATGTACACCACAGCACACGTGTAGTCCTTGAGGAGCCAATGACACACCTCAAAGGAAATCGAGAAACAAACAGGAAAAAAATACAACCAGGAAAGAGCAATAAAAACCATGCCATGCCAACATCTGGCCAGGGGGTTGTAAAAAAAAAAGAAATTGTTTAAAGTAAGAATTAATATGTCCATCTTGGACCGGGTGGGGGAGGGCACCCATGAGGGGGAATGGGGGGAGGGTGCACGTCAACTCCCATATGGGTGGATGTTGGAGAAATAAAACCATGGGCACATTGACCGCACGGCTATCTTGGATTGGGATGCATGTCTCTGCTGTGGCCACCTTCCTGGGTTGAATCAGAAGGTGGTCGTGGTAAGGGAGGTTGACCACATAGTGCCCTGGCCTGGTCCTCACTGGCATCGGCCAGACGGGACACAGATGAATGCATCTGCAACCTGAAGGCTCAGAGGTCCTCATGCAACACCTCACGGGCTGCACGGGTTTCCTCCGAGATGGTCTCCCTCAATAGTTGCATCTCCTGTTTGTACTGTGTCCTGCGGGCTACCTCTTGCACTTCGATTGAAGTTCTGAGGGCCAGCAACTCTGACCTCAGGGCTTCCCTGTGGGCCACACCCTCTGCAAGCACGGATGCCTGCTGAGAACTCCGATCGGCCCGTTGGCTCCTGCTGTTGGCCTCCATGTGCAGCCTGTGTGAGCGGCATGTTGACCGCAATGCCTGCAGCCGGTGCTCTACCTGTGTTTCTGGTGGTATCATGGAATTGGCCACCCTATCCATGCCTTTTGCCAACATCTCCTAGGCAGCACCCTGTTGTTGTGCAACAGTATACATGTACTGCTCCCACACTGTCTCCCCAGCCTGCACACGTCCACCACGTGTGCGGGGCCTATGTTTGCCTGACCCAAGGGAGCCATGGCCCTTGATGTGATGCCACTGTCTGTGGCTGCAGGACTGCATCCCTTCCTCGGACATCTAGCCCAGGACCAGAAACCAATATTGTGGAGCGTGGCCTTGCAGCTGTAACTACCACAGATGGACATGACAACACTGACTGGCCCTGTGAGGGCACCTGACCCCCCTGCAGACTCACAGGCAACAACAGCTCCAACACTTGGTGCACTCACCTCCGACAGCATAGAGGGTTGGGCATCTGGTTCAGCACCAGAGGTACTGGTTTCATAGGAGTCGGTGTTGAACTGAGACATACCCTGGATCGACTGTAGAACCAGCAGATTTTCATGAGCTGCCACACCACGTCCTCCACTAGTGGCCTGTTCCGGCTCTCGCTCCCATTCCTCCTCTACCTCCTCTCCTGCATCTAGTGCATCATCACCTGCACAAGGACATATAAAGACATGAAAAATCATGTTAATTGCATCAACAATTTACATTTGTAGCACAATGCTGTCCTGCAACACATTGCTGTGCATGTTACCATGCCATACATTGAATACACTATGTCCAAGAAGCTTTCAGATCATGGCGTATGCAGACTTGCAACAACATCCCATGTCCCTTACCAAGTAGCCAGTGGACACATTGCCAATAGACTTGGATTTCTGAAAGCACATTCTGTCCCATGGCACAGCAAACCGTTAACAAAAACATGGTAAATATGCATCATCATGGGGCTATGCAACATGCCATTAAAGTACATGTGAACAAGTGCACACATAATCACAGCCAAGTTATGTTATGTTACTTTGCATTTATATAGTGCCTTATGTACCATTGGTATGATCTCAAGGCGCTGGTAGGTTGAATGCCCTTGGGAACCGTAGTTCAAGTCAGTAGAGAGAGAGAGAGAGAGAGAGTCATAAGGTGCGTGTGAGCACAGCATATGTGTGCAGCAGGTGTGGCACTCGTATGATAGCTGCTTCTTAGCGGTAGATGTGATGGTTGGGAGATCAGGAGTATGTGTTCGTTCTGGCATGGTGTTACCCTGACCGATTCTGGCTGCGTTGGGCCTGATGAGAGAATGTCTAGACTGGCGCGTGTGCAGCCAGCTGTGTTTGGTTAGGGTGATGGGGCGTATGTGGCAGGTGTTGGTATGAGAACAGCTATACTGAATGTGTCATAGTATTGCTGTGTTCTAGTTGAGTGGTGGTGTATAGAAGAGAGTACATGTGGTGATGTGATATGGTGGTTTTGAGTAGGTGCTTGAGCTCAAGCGCACATCTGTACCATTTATTCAATCAGTTTTATTCACACAGTCTGTTCAATCGTCTTCGTCTGTTCACACATTTCGCCTAGTTCTTTATTTGGTTTATTAGTCATTCCATTCATTCTATCATTCATCTACTAAAGCTGTTCGGCTATCTTCATCTGTTCTCTCCACTCTATGCGTTCCGCCATCTTGATTTGATTGTTCCATTCCATCCATTCAATCTGTTCCATCAATTCCATCCGTTCAATCTACACCATCCGTTCAATCCACGTCATTCTTTTCATCGACTCCAGTCGTTCCGTCTGTTCCATCTGTTCCATCTGTTCCATCCACTCTATCGGTTCCACCCACTCCATCCGTTTAATCCACTCCATCCGTTCCATAAACTCTATTAGTTCCATCCACTCTAAGCGTCCCATGCATTCCATCCGTCACATGCCCTTCATCCATCACATGCACTACATAGGTTCTATGTACTCGTCATTTCCATGCACTTTATCCGTTTCATGCATTCCACCTGTTCCATGATCTCCCTCCATTTTATGCACTCCATCAGTTCTATCCGTAACATCTACTCCATCCGTTCTATCTGCTCCATTCGTTCTATCCGCTCCATTTGTTCCTGTCATTCCATGCGCTCTATCCATTCTATGCACTCTATCCGTTCCATGTACTCTATCCGGTCCATGTACTCTATCCGGTCCATGTACTCTATCCGTTCCATGCACTCTATCCGTTCCATGCATCCGTTCCATGCACTCTATCCGTTCCATGCACTCTATCCGTTCCATGCACTCTATCCGTTCCATGCACTCTATCCGTTCAATGCACTCTATCCGTTCAATGCACTCTATCCGTTCAATGCACTCCATCTGTTCCATGCATTCTGTTCCATGCATTCCATCTGTTCACATACACTCCATCTTTTGAAACCGTTCCGTTAGTTCCATTCGTTCCCACTATTCTGTCCGTTCAATTCCTCTATCCATTCCATCACTCGAAGCGTTTTACCACTCAAACCGTTGCGTCTATTCCATCCGCTGAGTCTGCGCCATTCGTTGATTACTCGATGTTTTCCATGCACTCCCACCATGCACTCCAACCGTTCCATGCACTTCAACCGTTCCATGCACTTCAACCGTTCCATGCACTCCAACCGTTCCATGCACTTCAACCGTTCCATGCACTCCAATCCTCCTTGCACAATGTTCATCTGTTCCATGCATTCCATCCGTTGCTTGTACTCCCTCAATTCTATGCACTCTATTTGTTCATCCGTTCCACGCGCTTCATCCGTTCCACGCGCTTCATCCGTTCCACGCGCTTCATCCGTTCCACGCGCTTCATCCGTTCCACGCGCTTCATCCGTTCCACGCGCTTCATCCTTTCCCCGCGCTTCATCCTTTCCCCGCGCTTCATCCTTTCCCCGCGCTTCATCCTTTCCCCGCGCTTCATCCTTTCCCCACGCTTCATCCTTTCCCTGCGCTTCATCCAATTTTTTCCACGCACTTCATCCATTTCCGCCACCCACTTCATCCATTTCCGCCCGCCACACTTTATCCGCCCCCCACTTCATCCATTTCCACCCCCCAAACTTTATCCGCCCCCAAACTTTATCCGCCCCCCAAACTTTATCCGCCCCCCACACTCTTCAATTGCTCCATACTCTTCATCTGTTCCACCCACTTCATTCGTTGCACGTGCGACATCCATCTCAAGCACTTGATTTCTCTATTCCGTTCGTTCCGTTCATTCCACGCCCTCTGTCATTCCTTGCCATCTATCAGTTCCATGCACTCTATCTATTGCATGCACTCCATTGGTATCATGTACTCATCATTTCCATCCTCTCGTCCACTTTATTCTTCTTGTTCACTTCGTTCTTCTTGTCCATTTCTTTAATTTCAACTACTTCACTGCTTTCATACAATTTATTCCTTTCATCCACTTCACTACTTTCATCCACTTCACTTTTTCTTTTCTGTTTAGCCGTTTTAACTCCCATTAGCAGTGATTAGTTTTCGATTTCTCGCTCGGGTCATGATGCTGGATTGTTATTTATGATCTAGCAGCTTTGGGCTGAGGTAATTGAATTGCTGTTATCCAGTTTGAGTTAAGAGTCAATTTTAGGCGAAGAACCATGTTTTCAGTAATTTGCGGAAAGACATGAGGTCCTCGGTGAGTCGGATGTGGGTTGGAAGTGCGTTCCACAGAGTGGGGGCCAGGGCTGAGAATGATGATCCACCTAACCTGACTGAGTTGGTTTTTGGTATGACTAGGAGGCCGGCAGAGCTTGATCTTAGAATACGTGGGGCATGGTAGGGTTTTAGTTTGTCTTGAAGATCTGGAGTTCTGGTTTTATGCATTGCTCTGTGAGAGATGCATAAGATTTTGAAGGTTACTCTTCTGGCAACCGGAAGCCAGTGTAGAGTTTTATGGGCTGGGGAGATGTGATCTCTTGGACCAAGTGCTAGTAGCAGTTTGGCTGCAGCGTTTTGTGCTCTTTGTAGTTTAGTCAGTTGGTACGCGTGGACTTCGAGGTAGAGGGGGTTAGCATAGTCTAGTCTTGACATAAAAATTGATTGGACTGTTGGGAAAGGAGAGGTATGGAAAAATGCGCCTACTAGTTTTAAGGTGGAAGTAGCAGGACTTAGAGACGTTGTTGACTTGGAACGAGAGGGTTAGGTCTGAGTCGGTTATAGGTCAAAGATTCGAATGCAAAGGATCGAATGACAAAAGGGTTGAATCAAAAGAACCTAAAACAAAAGGGTCGATTGTTTTTTTTAACATTTTTTTGTCCCCCCACACCCCCACCCGTGCCCCCTCTGCCCCCCGAACCCTCTTTTTTGTGGTAAAGACCACTTTTTTTTCAAAAACGGAAACCCCAAAAAACTATATTTAAAAAAAAAAAAAATTCAACCCTTTTGTTTTAGGTAAAATTGACTCGATCCTATGGCTTTCGATCCTTTTGGATTCGAATCTTTGACCAGACACCGTCTGAGTCTAGGGTGCATCCAAGGTTTTTTACTGAATTAGAGGGTGTCAGCGAATTGCCCATGGCAGCTTGCCAGGGTAGCGGGTGCGGAAGTTTGGTGTTGCCACATACCATGATTTCAGTTTTGGAGGGGTTTAGCAAGAGGTGGTTTGTGGTCATCCAGTGATCTATGTCGAGGAGGCAGGAAGCGAGATCTGGTTGGGAGTTGGGTTTTGATTTCAGGAGTTTTAGGATTAGTTGTGTGTCCTCGGTGCAGTTGTAGCATAGGATATTGTGCGAGCGGATTAGTCGTTGGAGGGTGGCCATAAATAGGTTAAGCAGGAGGGCTGATAGGCATGCTCCTTGTGGAACTCCAGTGTTGACTGGTCGGGCGTGGGAAGCATAGGCGGAGAGTATGATTATTTGGTTCCTATTATTGAGGAAGGAAGCTATCCACTTCAGAGCGTTTCCACGGATTCCCAGGGAGTGAAGGCGGTCAAGGAGGATTGAGTGGTTGATTGTGTCGAAGGCGGCGGATAGGTCGAGAAGGATTAGTGCGGTGCAATGTTTTTAAGGTCATCCCAGATTGAGGTTTCGGGGTCTGAGATTGTTGGCTTCGACAAAGGCATTTAGTTGGGAGTAGGCGGTTCGGACAATGAGTTTGGCAAGGAACCTGGTGTTTGAGATAGGGCAGTAGTTTTTGGGCTTGAGAGGGTCGAGGGAAGGTTTTTTTTAGAAGAGGCTTGACATGAATAGTTTTGAATGCGTCGGGAAAAATTCCTGAGGAGAGGGAGTCGTTTATGATGGTTCTAGCATGTTCTCCTGCGCAGGTAGATGCAAAAATTTCTTTGAGGTTTGTGTGCTGGGCAGGGGTCCAGCGGGGAGCCGGATGGTTTGCGGGCAGAGAGAAGTTTGAGAAATTGGTCAGTTGATATTGGACTGAAGGAGCCGAAAGTCGGTTGGGTAGCGGTCGCAGGCGGTGGGATGCGTGTTGGGTGTAAGAGATCTAGTTTGTTGGTTAGAGAGTTTGTTCTTTCTAGAGCTGTAGTGTAAAAGTGGAGAGAGAGTGAGTCGTCTTGAAACAAACAGGGAAAGCTTAAAAAAGCTAAAGAGCACAGACTAACGGTGGTCGTCCTTTTAACCGTTAACAAGGAAACATGTGGTAGCACAAAAACAACGGTTTTCTAGGAAGGTAGTCATTCGCTACACTTCGCTACCGCACTAGGCGCGCACATAGGCTAGCAGCAACTACCATACAGGTATGGTCTACTCTATAGTCTGATCCTCTCTGGCCATAAGCACCGATTTGCTTTTCCCCAACACGATCATTACGCTAACCAGCCACATTGTGGTCGTGTTTTTTCAGATGGCATAGACGTGTGCATTGGTTGCTGCCTCCCATTGGCTTTTGTCATTTGATTGACCTCTGACATTTGATTGCCTCCTTGCTCCCCATTTGGATGTCATTTAAGAGGTATGGTTTCTACCACCCCTCCACCTGCACAGTGGGCATTTTTCATTTAAGAGGTATGGTCTCTACCACCCCTCCACCTGCACAGTGGGTACTTTTCAACTCCCCACGCATAGACACCAGCAGGTTCTCCCGCACTCCCCTCTGCACCCTTGATGCATTCTTCACTGGGGCACCTGGATGCCTGTTTACCTTAATTATCCCCCCGTAATCCCACAACCCGGCCCCTCACTCCCTTCACCTCCTGGCTACAAGTAACCTGCATCCGTTGCCCTCCTTTCTACCCACACCTCCCCACGCCCTCCCCCCTTTTTGGCGGTGAGACCTCTCACAGGTGCTCAATCCACCCACCCCACCTGCCATCCCACCGCCTGCGACCGCTACCCAACCGACTTTCGGCTCCTTCAGTCCAATATCAACTGACCAATTTCTCAAACTTCTCTCTGCCCGCAAACCATCCGGCTCCCCGCTGGACCCCTGCCCATCCACAAACCTCAAAGTTTCAGTTGTGGTCAGTGAGAATTCGAGAGAGGGGTTTCAGGCTGGGTGATGCAGTGGGGGGGGGGGGGGTGTTGATGATCGAGATTGGGAGGATGAGGACGGGGGTTAAGACAGGAGTGGCGATGAGAACTGGGAGATTGAGGGAGACCAGGTATGTTTTCTCTTCAGTGTTTTTGTTGTGGTTGGTGTGTGAGAGAGGGTGGGGGATCAGAGATGGGGAAGGGAAGTGGCTACTGTTCTTGCTAGGGCGAGGCGTGCAATTTTTAGGGAGGGGGAGGAGTGTGGTCGGAGGGGGATGATGGTGGGTGTTGATGAGGGGAGTGGGGGCGGATGGTTGCGGGGCTGGGTGTGCATGGAAGACTAGGCGGGTCGTTAGTCGGGGCAGCGGGGGGAGTGGGTATGATCATAGTAGGCGGGTGGTGGGGGGGTGGGAAGAGCAGTGGTCTTAGGATGGTTGGCTCGCCATCGTGCCCCTCTGGCTTGGTGCTTGATAGGGGATGGGAAGGGGATGTGGTGGAGGGCTGGATGTTTTGCGGAAGAGGGAGACGGGGGGGGTAGGGCTCGCGGCAAGGGAGGCGGGCATGCGGGGGTCATTTTCGGTGTCCTTGGTTGGTTGAGTGCACTCATGGTTTGGATTAGTTTGAAATGTGATATAGATGGGGTTGGATGATTTCGTTCACACCTTCCCACTTCAACTATACCACTGGATGTTAATTGTTC
The DNA here is from genome assembly GCF_040938575.1 of Ambystoma mexicanum. Taxonomy (NCBI): domain Eukaryota; kingdom Metazoa; phylum Chordata; class Amphibia; order Caudata; family Ambystomatidae; genus Ambystoma; species Ambystoma mexicanum. The sequence goes on along the minus strand of NC_090938.1, from coordinate 491,488,803 downwards.
ACACTCTCTATAATTAACTGTACTACAGCTGTACCACAGCGATTATTCACACTTTCTAAATTCAACTATACCACCGGGTGAGATTATTCACATATTCTAAGTTCAACTATACCGCAGGGTGATATTATTCACACTTTCTAAGTTGAACTATACCACATGGTGAAATTAATCACAGTTTTAAAATTCCACTATACCATAGGGTGATATAAATATAAATATAAAAATATAACCCAAGGTCAGATTACTCAGAGTTTCTAAATTCAACTATACTACAGGGTGAGATTATTCACAGTTACTAAGTTCAATTATATCACATGGTTATATTATTCACAGTTTCTAAGTACACTATACCACAGGGTGATATTTTTCGCCGTTTTCATGATCAACTATACCAGAGGGTGAGATTATTCACATACTCTAAATTCAACTATATCATAGTTTCTATTTAGACTTTCAGAATGCAACTAGACTACAAGTATGCTAATAGGCTGACTTTCTATATGTAACTAAATCACGGATATGCTATTGGGTAGACATTCTAAATGCGACTAACCCAATGGTGTGCTATTAGGTGGACTTTCTAAATGCAACCAGACCACAGATATGCTATTAGGCACATTTCTTAATGCAATTATACCAGAGATATGCTATTAGGGACACTTTCTAAATGCCATTTCATCACAGATATGCTATTCAGCATACTTTCTAAATACAATTACACGACAGGTATGTTAATTCAGCACACTTTCCAAATGCAATTTACACTACAGCTATGTTATTAGGTGTATTATCTAAATGCTCCACTACATTTACATGAAACACCAGGATGCAACTGGCACAGGGAGTGCACGCAATGTGGACATGGCCCGAGTGTGGAGTCCCAGTGTGTGATGTGGAGAGAGTAATTACATGCACTGGGAGGTGGGAAGAGGGGACAGTGACACACAAGATAGACAGGGGTATGGACCCATGGAGTGTGTGTTGAGTGTGGGAGGTTAACAGGGATGAATCTTGACAAATATGTGTCAACAGGGTTGGATGAACTATCTACAATATGCAGTGCATGATGTGTAACACAAGCTCTTGTCTAGCATAGCAGAGTCACTTACATCACTGATGCAACTAACCATATGCCACGTAGAATGGCATATAGAATTTCTATTTTGTGTATGCCGGTTGGTGAGAACTACTGTCACAAAGCCATGTGCAACGGATGTACGGCACATGGCTTGTATTCACTCTGCAGTACACTGTCCATGAGTCAGTACACCATGACATGGCTCACCCAGGGCAGTCATTCAAATGCAGGCACAAGTGCAACACAATCATACTTGTTTGTTTAATCTACATACACATATTGGGAATGCACACAGTTGATCACTCACTGGACGTGTCCTTGTAATTTGGCAGGCCTCCCATGCCTTGCACCTGATTCACATGAATTAACGTGCTCATGGCCTCTTCATGTGGTGTGAGCTCCTGCTCCTGTGGTGACCCCCCTCCAGTTGTCAGAGCAGAGGCAAGGTTGGCACCCAGCTTGTGTTTGGTGCGACAGTGGAGGTCATTCCACCGCTTCATGAACTGAGCAGCGGTGTGTCTCTCGTTCCCTAAGGCGTTGCTGTCATCTGTGACTTGATGCCAGTGCAAGATACGCTGACCAGGTGTCTGTGTGCTCCCTGGCTGCGTGCACATGTCACAGTGGTGTTCGCGCACGTAGTCACGAGGATCTGGAGTTCTTCATTGAAGCTCCTCTTCCTCGACGTGGCAGTATCCTGTGCCATGCATTGGGGTTGAGCCTCTTCCTGTTGTGCACACTTTGCTTTGGCATGTGGTGCAGACCCTGTGTGTCTGGGACCACTCGGGCACCAGAGGCTGTACCACTAGTAGTCTGGGCCATGGCATCACCCACTGATACTGGGACAGCAGCGGCCCCTGCAACTCCCTGACCCTGGGTGGTGAGGACAGCAGCTGCCGCTGCAGGTCCCTGGACCTGGGTGATGGGGACAGGTGCTGCCCTGCAGCTCCCTGACCCTGTTGGGGGGCGGACCACAGCTCTCTCTGCACGTTCCCTACCCCTGGAGTGGGAGGCAGAAGCTTCATCTGCACATCCCCGACCCCCTATACCACCTTTCCCGCTTGGGGCCTTCCTAACCATGGTACAGATGGACTAGTACAATGGAAGGCACACCAAGCAATTGTCCTGGGCAATCGGAGTGAGGGGGCAGTGTATGTATTGGAAAACGTACTTCTGTGGTCCAGCAAGGCTCAATAGTACCCCTGGTGAAAAAAATATACGGGACACGTAACTCACAGGCACCCCAAAAATGAGTGTACGCGACACCTCTGTAGCTCCCTTAAAAAGAAAAAAGCATTACGTTATACGCTGTGGCACCCAGCAACACAAAGCATGCGTACGCGAACCCCGGTAAGCTACTGTAATGGTAATTATGGAGGTATGTGATACACAGGGGCACCCAGTGTATGAATAATGCGTACGCGACTCACCCTTGGCCTCTGAAAAAAGAAAACTACACACGTGTATGTGCGGAGTCAAATTCCCCACCCAAAAAAGGAAAGTTTGTACTGTCACAGTAGTGAACGAATTGCGTGGCACCCCAATATTCTCTGTAATGCACTCGTCCGTCCACTCCCAATCGCACGTATGGTCAGATTTGCTTCTACGTACTTCCTTATCCAGATTCTGAATGCCAGCACCCAGCGTGTGTCACGTAAGTTACGCGCTGAGGGACTTTCCTCTGATTTCACATGTCTGCGCTCATTTCAAATGCGCTAAGTAACCATCACTCTGTTTCCGGCTGCCCACGCAATAGACATTGAAGACCCACTTTTACGACAGTTTTTCTGAAGTTCTACCAACTTCTTCAAAACCATTCTACTGAGGCAGTACAAGACTCCACTCTTAATATAAGGCTGTACCACCTGAGTACATGGCAGCGTAGGCAGAGCAGCCAGGCTTATTTTAGGAGGGAGCGAGGGCTGTAGAATCAGTACAAATGAAATTGTAATACAAATGGTCCAAAGAAACACTGAAACACTATGTATGTAAAAATAAATGATTTATTTAGATACAAGTAGGCCCAGATAAATCTAGTGGTAAATAAGTACTATCACACAGTATATGTAATCACAATTCAAAACACCACACTACACTTGAAGGTACTCACACCAAAGTATAAACCTTATTCGGAACACCTAACAGTAGTTCTAGGGAAGTCAAACCTTTTCATACACATTCAGTATAGGTCACACCTATTCTTGGGGAGTAAAAACCCATGGTTACTCTAAGATTACATTCAGTAATACAAGGGCAGTAGGCCCTACCAGTTGTACAATGACTCTCAGTACAAATCATATAATCAGTCAACTGGACAATATACTTTGGGTGAATAGTGGAACACTTATTCTAGGTACAGTAAAAACCTATAACTACTTTTGTGATAACACACAGTTACACTAGGTGAGTAAAACCTAAGGATGTAATATTCAATTGCAGGTGCTTTTGGGATCAGTGAAACACAGATAGAGATAAACAGTAACTATGGTAACTTATTTATGGATGGCACACAGCTAACTCAAGGTAAGTAAAACCCATATACTTTTTCAATCTCACAAGGAAGTCCAGGTTGGATAGCACAGGGAAAGTAAAACCCAATGTTGCACTTTACTGAATGACTCAAAGTTATTCTAGGTAGGCAACAACCTAATACAGACTTATTCTGGACAGGCTAGCAGCAAGTCAGGGGAAGCAAGACCCAGTTAGGGAACACATATACAATTATCCTCAAAGGACCAATCTGGTGATACCAACAGTTGGAGGACACTCCTACAATTACCCTGCAGGAATAATCTGGTGAAACCAACTCTTTACTTTTGGGAAGAGGCACAACCTAATCACAGGAGAGTAGAATACCTTCACTTTCTATTAGAATGGCAAAACAGTTTCTAAGGAAGAAAATATGTTAACCATACTTTTAAGAATAGTGCATCACACAGTCAAGATAAGTAAGAACTTTTGTAACTGTTCACTCTTAGAGTTGCAGTTACCAACCAACTCTTTTACAAGTAAGTAACTTTTAAACACGTATTTTCTTTTCTATGTACAAGTCCCAATCCCTTCAAAAGTCTTTCCCTGGTTCTTGGAGCATGAGTGTTCTCAGTGGCAGAAGGGGGATTACTAGGACTAGTGACCAACAGACAGTGTCAGACTAGGTTCTTTAGTAGCAAAGTCAGTGTTCCTTAGGAAAACTGGGCAAACAGGTGAGTACTTTACTTCTAGGGTTAGAAGAGGGTCCAGGGGCTTCGCAGAAGACACCCCAGCAGGATTCTAGCAGTGGGACTGGGTACACTGGACGAGGAACCTCCCAATCACAGAAAGCACCCCACAGCCACAAAGAAATCCTAACAGGCTTCAGGTAAGTACATACCCAAGCCAACACAGTACCTCTGCATTGAAGAATATTTTGCAGCAGGACGACTTCAGGATCTGCAGCCAAAAACCCAGTCAGTGGATTCCTTGTCCTGGTGACTGAAAACAAGACCTCAGAAGGAACTTTGCAGCAGGGCTCGAGGAAGGAGGCTCTAGGCAAGGTTTCCCTCGTGGCTTAACGCGGTTCTGCAGATTTGGTGCCTTTTCAAGGAGCACAGAAGAAGACAGAACATCGCGGTTGAATTCTCGTCTTTACTAAGGTCCAGCACTCTGTTGAGGGGACTTTTCGGACTCGATTCGTGTCTCTGGTGATCCACCACAATGCCCACGAAGTTTCACTGAGATTCGGTATTCGGATCGGAAGACCGTGCACCACACAGTGGCTTGAGTTCCCAGCATAATGGGGTATTGCAGCAATGCAAGGTCGCAGCAACGCGTGGGATGGCTCAAAATGCAGGTCTTCTTTAGTCTAGTGGGTTGCACCAAGCCCAGGGTCAGAGTCATTTTCGGAGTCCCCAGGTCGATTGGAAGGAAGGGTTGCAGCAGGCTCGGGTTACACAGCAGGCTCTCCGGTTTCCTTCATCATCCTCTTCGGTTTAAGTTCCAGTGGTTGACTACTCTTCAGCTTCCAGGTTCGCAGTATTTATCAGGAATTGCAACACAACTTCTGCATTCTCTCCCTGCATTTTACAAGAAGGGGTGGTCTGCTTGTCCAATCAGGACAGCCAGCCCCCCACTGGGATTTGTCCCCATTCAGGCAAGGCGTAAAACGAAAGGCTGTGGAGTTTTGGACGCCTCCCTTGCTTCCTTCCCTCAGACACTAAAGCCTGGGCAGGGAGTCCGGGAGACTCCCTCCGAAGATAAAAATCACACAAAGGAATTTCGTGCCCTTGATGTCCCGGGAAGGAACAGGAACAGACAAGAAACACTAAAATGGCAAAAAAAGAAGCCAGGGTCCATTGTGGTAAAATGATCCCCCATAGGTGACTTAACTGCAGCTGTGATCACAGCCTACGGTAAAAGTGCACCAAATTAATACAAGGTATCACTGCCACCAGCCATTGTAGGTAAGCTTGTCCCTGTAATAGAATTGTTCGTTTTAATGTGAAAGGGAATGCATTCTCTCCAGCACTCCACATAAGGTGGGTGTGCTGGTTTCACTTAACAAAATGTGAAAGGGATCCAAAGATCCTTTCTGCCCTTGGGAACTGTAGTTCTCTCAAGGTTAGCAAAAGAAAGTTAAAAGGGGAGCCTGTAGGGCAACCCAGCAACAACAGGCACTTATTGCCAATAAGTTGTTAAAGAGGATAACTTTAAAAAGACTCTGTGGAAAGTCTGAAATATGACACTCATAAAAAGAGTTAAAGATTATGTGATTGGGGAAAAAGGTTCCCACTCACTGAGGTAATAAGGAAAAATATCCCACTAGTAAAGCAAAATGTTCTGGGGTTGACCCAGGTCAGGAAGATTTACCAGTTCTGTGAAAATGTTTACTATTACCACGCTCCTGCCTACGAGCCTCCTACTGCCCTGAGCTGCCTTCTACTGAGCAATCTGCTGCTGCCTGGCCACTGTGTGTGCCTGCTGCCCACCTGCCCTGCATTTTGAGTGCCTGCTGTCCAGCCATTGCCAGTGTTCCTGTTCTTGGCCATGTGACCACCTCAACTAATTGACCAGATTCCCAACGTGCCAGAGCATCACCACAGCTCTACAGCCCAGCCCCAGGACTACCTTGCCCACCCACACCTGCCTCTGGGGTTGCCATGTCTCAAGCAACATCTTCTGAGGTAAGTGGCAACCCCGTGGCAGCGAGGCAGAGGTCTGTCAACTTCACTGCCAAGGAAGTTGACAGCCTGGTAGAGCATGTCCTGGGGCAATTTTGATGCCTGCTTCAATCCCCAGATGCAACACGGCAAGGAAGGACGTAAGTTGATCTGGGACGGGATCGTGGATGCCATCCACGCTGAGTGGGTGGCATCCTGCACCTTCAAACATGTGCACAAGCACTGGGAGGAGCTAAAGTCCAGGACCCACAGCAAGGCCGTGCACTTCCTCCAGGCCGGTGCGACATGAGAGGGGTGTAGGTGCCGGATCAACACCACTAACATGCAGGCCTTGGAGAAGTTCTGCCCGGTGCTGCACGCCCAGGTCAGCGAGTTGCAGCAAAGTCTGGAGTCATCAGGTGAGTGTCCATGTGTTTCTGGGCTCCACAGTGCATGTGCATGTTCTTGTATGTTGGGAGTTAGCACCTTAGTTTTACAGCAAGTGTGCATCTTGTACGTATGTCTGCGTGCATGACCCAGACAGTGCTATACATGTGTGCAGTGAGCATGTGTAATTTTAATGAAATTACATTTGCATTGTGTGTTGATCTGCCGCCTTTCAAAACGTGCACGTGTTTTGTTACATGTATCTGAGACATGCCCATGAGACAAGTGTGACAGATGAGGTGGTGTTGGCAACGTCATGTGCATGCATGATGTTCATGTGTATGTGCGAAAGATGTGATTGTATGACTGGACATCACTCATGGCGTGAAGAAACAGGTGCATTGCAATGTGTGACGTAGTCAAGTTGCGGGATTGCTGTTGACGTTGCTCTGATGCGATTGCTCTTTGCACTGCTTGTCGATTGTCAGGAGATGTGTGTGCATGACATGTGTATGTGCACATGATGCATGTGTGTGTAGCATGGGCGATTGATGGGTTGTGACAGTGCCATGTACCCGGATGTGATTGTATGTTGGGATGGACAGGCATATATGTGCATTGCATGTACATGTGTGTTGTGGAGGAGGATGATGGTTGATCCCTTTACCAGTGAACTTCATGTTAAAGTTTGTGTTGCCAGGTACACGTTGGTGCAGCACCCTGATATTTGTGTTCTATGTCTCCTTATCCGCATTTGCGTTGGAAGAAAAGAGCGGAGACAGTGCTGTGGAGCAAGGCAGCAGGTATGCCTCCACCAGGCGGAGGCTTAATGCCCAGCCACGCCCCCTGGAAACAACATCGGGGAGCGAGGAGGCTGGTGCCGCGTCTGGACCATCGGCCAAAGCTGCTGGGGCGGGGGGGGAGTCCAAGAGGACGAAGGTGGACGTGGGCTCCTCCGCAGCGGTGGGGACAGGTGAGACAACACACGGGCCATCCAGTGCGGAAGATGCTCTGGAGTCATCTCGGTTGATGGGGGTGGAGGGGGAGGAGGCGGCCGTGGTAGCCCAGCACATGGGGATCAGGCGGGAGTGGTTCGGTGAGTGTGACTACTGCAGTCCTGCTCCTGGTTTGAGGCTGTGTAGGTTCCGCTTGTGGTGCCTGTGCAAATCCCTGCCCCTGCACCAGCGGCAACAGCTGTATGCACCTGTCGGCAAGCCTCAACTCGGACCAAGCCCAAGGTGTCGGATGCTTCCACTCAGACCGACACCCCAATGCCGGCGGCTGTTGCCATTCAGGACAGAGTGGTACCCCTGCTGATCGGTGTAGGGTGGCGTACCGACGTCATACGTGACTAAGTGCCGACTTGCTGTCGAGTGCTTGCACATCATCACAATGACGTATGGCGTCTACTCACATAGCTAGCGAGTATGCTGTTCCAGATTGTGCTGCGTGGGCTGGCCAATAATGCGACCCCCTCGTCTTCCTCCTCTGTGCGCCAGTCATCCTCCGGGCGCCTTCCGACCCAGATACCACCAGGGCCCCCTGTGCATCAATCGCACCTACATTGGCCCGTTTGCTGGAGTCAACATCCCTGCCTGATTTGGAAGTCGACAGTGAATCAGCCGAGGTGGTCTCTATGCTGATCCAGCCAACAGTGCACTGGCAACAGAGGGAGAGCAGGCACCCACGAGCAGGGCACAGGCCAGACACCCCCGGGTAATGTCATCTGCCCGGAGGGTGTCCACACGAAGCAGGCACCGGGCACAATGGCAGCAGCAGGCTCTTAGGAGAAGGCTATTTCACTCAGGCCGTACCATCGCAAGGGGTTAGGTACACAGCGTCAGGCAGGATGCAAATGTGGAACTGAGAACAAGAATGTCTTCTGTGTTCGTGCGCTACGGGCAGTGTATCGGGGCAGAGGGGCAGCGGGCTTGGGAGGCAAGAATGACAATGGCCAGGGCGGAGGTTCCACTGCGTTGAGGCAAGGAGGCGGTCTGCCATCCAGGAGGCAACTTGCAGGGAGGTGGAGGGGTTGAAGAGGCACATGCTGGATTCAGCGGAGGCCCGCCTGGGGGGTAATGGATGCAGTTCTCAATGATGCCCTGGTCCAGGCTTTGAGTGAGATAGGTGGATGCGGAGGACTAGGCTGCCTGTGTAAATAGTTTTGTAGGTGTACGTTTTCTTTATATTTTTTTTATTTTGGAGCTGAATATTTGGACAAAACCCCATTTTATATTCGTGCATAGTTCGGTAGATGTAATTTTCCTTGTTTTTTTTTTCTTTGGAGTGGACTAATTGGACAATACTCTATTTTTTAGGGTGATTTTTTTCTGATAATTATAAACCACACTTTATGGACATGTATATTATTTTTGAATTGTACATACTATTTTAGACATGTAGATGTATATATATTTTTATTGATGTACATGGACACCTTTTTCCTCTTTTTTTAACAGTCTGTATCACGTTAATACTACTGTATATTATATTTTTTATTACTCTGAATCATTGTTTGGAGCAGTTCTTTTTGCTGTGTGCGTGTTTGGTAGTCTATTTAGTAGCCGTACTTCCATCCATTGGTAGTCATGTGTGTTTGCTTACATGCCTGCGTGTTGTTGCTGGGCTGGTTTGCGAGGGCAGTATACACATGTGGCTGACCAGTGGTGGTGTGTGAAGTGGAAGGATTGTTGTGCACTGTCAAATGGCATTTCCTTTCACATGTGCTGCATCACTCTGTGTTTGCCTTCACTGTGGTTGGGATGGAGTGACTGTGGGAGTGTTACATGTTCACATCAGGGCACATGACTTAGTTAATGCTGTGTAACACACCTGTAGTGCATTCACCTTCACCAGCATGTGTTTCGCCAGTATTCATTAGCTCTGGTGTTGGTCAACCTCTTGCACTGGGATACAGGAGTGGCATGTCTTTAAATTCCACAGTTGCTGCCCAATTCACCTCTCTATGTGAGTCGTGGACTCTATGAATGCCCTGTCCTTCACACATGCCTGGAACGGTGATGTGATTGTTGGGGGATATCTTTTCAATATAGCAGCTCATTGAGGCTCAGACTGTGACACACTTGCCCATTGTTTGTTGATGTAGCACACATTGAGGGTATGTTTGCTTCTGTCATTGGCAAACATTCGGTCCCTTGGGATTAATGACATGACATTGTCACATGGGCTGCCGGGCCTCACTTTAACATTCACATGTGTATGTTGGGGGATGGTTACGGCAAGCAAGTGTGTGTGAGCAGATGTAGCTCCGGTGAATGCTTTCATATTAGTTTGCAGGATACATGTTCCTGATGATATTCTGGCTGATGTCACAACACAGCGGTCCAGGTGCACAACACACAATCGTTGCAGTGATGATGTGTCACAATGTCAGAGTACCGCATGCAGGTGATGTCCCTTGTGCAGGGGGCTGCCTGCAGGGTGGTGTCACAGGTGTAAGGGGCTGTGAGGTGGTGTCCCTTGTGGAGGGGGGTGCCTGCAGGGGGGTGTCACAGCTGTAAGGGGCTGAGGATGGTGTCCCTGGTGGAGGGGGATGCCTACATGGGTGTGTGGCAGAAAGGGTCTGGGGTGGTGTCCTTCGTGGAGGGGGATGCCTGCAGGTGGTGTGACAGGTAAGTGGTGCTGGGGCGGTGGTGTCCCTTTTGGAGGGGGCTGCCTGCAGGGGGGCGTCACAGATGAAAGGGGCTGAGGGTGGTGTCCCTTGTGGAGGGGGATGCCTACATGGTTGTGTGATAGAAAGGGGCTGAGGTGGTGTCCTTTGTGGAGGGGGCTGCCTGCATGGGGTTGTCACAGGTGAGGGGGGCTTGAGGGTGGTGTCCTTTGTGGAGGGGGATACCTGAAGGGGGTGTCCCTTGTGGAGGGGGCTGCCTGCAAAGGGGAGGTGTCCCTTGGGGAGGGGGGCTACCTGTAGGGGGGTGCCACAAGTGAGGGGGCTGGAGTGTGATGTCCCTTGTGGAGGGGGCTTGACGTAATAAGGATACTCAGATATTTGTATTTCATAATTCGCTCCAGCCTAACCCCCCCCCAGCCACCAATTAAATGGGCCTTTGGCGTGGGCCTCCCTATCACAAACCATAACCTTAGTATTGGTCAGTATTTGGACTAAGGCCCAGGACACTCGAAAAACTATGGAGTGCATAGAGGGAGCGCTGAAGGCCATTCTGGGTACGATCCAGAATGACCTCATCCGCATAGGATAGGCAAGGAAGAAACTCTCAGCCATACAATGGCGGGAAATTCTGAACCTGTCTCAAACTTAACGGAAGTTGGGAGATATAAAGATTAAAAAGAAAGGGGGCTAAAGAGCACCCCTGCTTTAATCCTTGCTTGGTGGGGAAGGGCATCAACCGTTCTCCCTCCTGGGACAGTCTGACTCTAACCTCAGTCTTGCTATAAAGAGCCTTAATGAAGTAGAGGAGTGATGGATCTTTCTCCCAGGATTCAAGCATTGCCCAAAGTTTTACTCTTACCACGCTGCCAAACACAGCCGAGTAATCCACAAAACATAAGTACAATGTCGTCCCATGATAACACTGAGTGTCAGAGATTAGGTTCAGGAGGGTGCAGATCGAATGAGTGGTTGCACACCCCTTCCTGGATCCCGTTTGTTGATAGTTTATCAGGCCCTTCTCCTCCACCCAAGCTGACAGCAGTTACATGCCTGCATCAGTGCCGACACTTGGATCAAGAAAACAAAATGTGGGGCGCGATGCGGCGCCACAACGAGGCTCAGCATCCTCGTGGTTGCTAAGCAACCAGTGTTGTAAATGTGCCTGTTTCCGCCAGCAGGCGGAAGAGCCGGCCTCATCAAAGGCCGTCCAAGGCCCTGTTTGCCCCTGAAATCGACAGTCTTCCTCCATCTGGTGGCGAGGGCAGGAGCACCCACCCATCCACAGCAGCACCGAAGTCCATCTGACCCACCCACCCGCCGTGCCGCGCCGATCCGCATCAGCAGTCTAGTAAACCCGCCCCATTGATGAGGACCCACTGCCTGATTTACCTAGTTCAGGTTCTGCCACAGCAACCCATTTTCACCCTGGGCAGCCCTGGTTACACGCTTGCATCAGCGCCGACACTTGGATCAAGAAAACAAAAAGTCGGGCGCGATGCGGCGCCACAACGAGGCTCAGCGTCCTCGTGGTTGCTAAGCAACCAGTGTTTTGAATTTGCCTGCTTCCGCCGGCAGGCGGAAGAGCCGGCCTCATCAAAGGCCATCTAAGGCCCTGCTTGCCACTGTTCGCCGCTGGACGGCGCATGGCGATCATCACAAGACTCTACCTTGGACACTAATCCTTGTGAGTACGAATATGTAGTGAGCCTGTATGCTTGCCTTGTATTAATGTCTGCACACACCCTTTCGGCAGAAATGGTTAACTTGCTGCAGCCTTAATCGTTAAGCCTCTATTCTCCTCATAACCGCTGCCTCCTACAGCCGATTCGCACTGTGCTAGCGATTTTTTACTGTGCTTTGGGTTCCATGTAATAATGTCGCCACAAAAATCTCGCAGAAAAATTGTTGTTTTTTGTGGCGACATTATTGCATGGAACATGCGGGGGACACCCCCGCAATCCCTAAACTTTTTTTTTCTTTTTTTTTAAAAAATATATTTTTTTTGCCCCTGTCGCCATATATATGGTCACCCAAATAATATCGCCACAACATTTTCCCGGCAATATTATTTACGGCGACCATATATATGGCTATATTATTACCTGAAACCGTGCTTTGCGGGCTGTTATGGATTGTTGTTCCTAATTGCAGACTGTTTTTCATCCTCACCTTGATTCTAACACTTGGGTGAACCTTCACTGCTACCATTGTGCTTGCTTGTTACCATTTTACATACCTGTTGCAAATCTGTTACCATTACAAGCCCTAGTGCTTAATTAGCATGCTAGGTCAGTACACCGTGTGTTCCTACCGACCCTAAATTGGTGTATAGTAACTCCCTTTTCTGCTATAAATCGGCTTCAGTGTGCTCTCTCTCTCTGAAATCCCAGTAGCGATAGCACCACCATCATGCTCTTTAGGACATTCTACGCCATCTATCGCTACCTGGCCTCACTTACTCACCCGCAGCACATGCCCCCGCCCCAATTTCCACTCCTTATCACCCCTACCACTTTTTCAGCCTTCTGATAGCACCATTGCACTCAGCCCTTACTACATACCACTGCCTAGATTCTTATCGGAGATGAGTTGCCTTGAGACCACTCCCAATGATCACCACCACAGTAACAACTCCCCTAACCAGTACCTTAATGATCCCGCCCTATGGCTAGATCATTTTGCGAGGAAACCCACACCAAATCAGCCTTGCTCCCTTCCACTCAGAAACAAGAGACTTGGCTCAAGATTCCACTGCCACACACACCGTACAATAACCCTAAACACGCCATACCCAAAACACTGCGTTCAGCTTCTCCTAACACTACTCCTAATATTTCCATCCGACTAGCCAAACTCCAACGGATCAAGGGCGCCCTCCTTTGTTGGTGAATTGTCCACTCTACTTTTGGACAAAACTAAAACTAACTCACAAGTCATCATTCTAGGTGACCTCAATCTGGGACTCGGCGACCCCAATGACCATGTTGCCGTAGACCTACAGAATGCACTTCCTGACTTTGGCTTCACCATGCACATCCAAGAACCTACGCATAACAAAGGGAGGACTCTTGACTGGCTAGCTAGTTCCAACTGTATGATCAATGTCCTCTCCAATACCCCTTGCTTATGGTATGATCACCACATCATTACCTTCAATATTGAAGCAGCACCGAACCCTCCTCCTGTGACTGCCCCAGCCCTCCCCACTAGAAATAAAAGGGACATAACTAAAGAGAAACTCCTCCCTCTGCTACTCCCTGCTCTCACTGCAGTCACTCATTCCTGCATTGACCCTACAACCTTAGCAGACACCTACAATTGCACCATGCTCACAGCTATAAACTCAATCGCCCCCATCAAACTCAGGAAGTCTAAACCTCACCCTCATCTTAACTGTTGGTTTACACCTCAGTTAAGAGTGCTCCGCAAAGCTAAACACTGCGCTGAAAATCGCTGTAAAAGTCACCCCTCCGATGAACATAAAGACAGCTTCATCCTTGCTTCCCTCCTCTACAAAGATGCTATTATCACTGCTGAAAAGGAGTCGCTCAATACCCGTATCATGCGAGCAGACTCTAATACAAAAGAGCTCTTCAAGATTCTTAAAGAACTTGAATCGCCAGCCACCCCTCTAACACTTGTACCAAAGATAGTAAATGGTGCGCCAACATCCAGTCCGCCATACTGAATAAAATATCTACTTTACAATCCAAAATCGAAGACAAACAAAACAGCCTGAATCAGGACAATCGTCCTCCAATCCCGTTAAGGGACGCTCCTCCAACTCCCCTTAATACTAAACCTTTTGCCTTCTCTCCACTTACCATTGCTTAAGTGTAAGGCATCATTAAGAGAATCAAACCGTCAAACTGTCAAGGCTATCCCTGCCCTGCTCCTATCATTAAGGATTCTGCCTACGATCTGGCCCCATTCATCACGACCTTCATTAACGCATTCTTTAAAACAGGCATTGTCCCGAACAACCTTAAGGACGCATGGGTGATCCCATTGCTAAAAAAACCATCCTTAGACCCTAGTATACTTACCAATTTCAGACCCATAACCACGGTCCCTTTCTTGCTGAAGATCTTAGATCGCGCAGCATACCTGCAGATCCAAGACTACTTGGACTCTAATAACCTCCTAGGTCTGAGGCAATCAGGATTCCGTCCTAGACATGGGACCGAAACAGCTTTGATAGACCTGAAAACTTAAATTGAGGTCCTGAAAGACAATGGGAAACTAGCCGTGCTACTCCTATTAGACCTTTCTGCAGCCTTTGATCTGGTCAATCATCAAATCCTTTGCCAACACCTTCACTCTGCTGCCCACTTCTCTGACTCAGCCACAACTTGGATTAAATCCTTTCTGAGTAACAGATCTATGAGGGTCTTCTCCCTGTCGGCAGCCACTGACCCCGCTCCAATTCACTGCGGTGTCCCTCAAGGTTCCTGCGTGAAGCCTACACTCTACAATGTCTTCATGAAACCTCTCTTTGATGTACTTGACTATCTGGGTGTGTCCTACACTAACTACGCCAACGACACCCAGATACTCATTCCCATCACTGGTGATTACATGGCTCTCACAAAGGCCTTGAACGACGACTTTCTGGTCATACAGGCCTGAATGGCCCAACACAAATTATGTCTTAACGATGACAAGACGGAGCTCCTTATCTTAGGCTCCTCGCAACATCTCAATAAATTAGATCCTTCCTACCAATCATTCATCATAGACGGTAATACCATTAAGGTCTCCAAAGACACAAAAACTTTAGGATTCTATCTTGACGCCACCCTGTCACTGACACAAAAAACTAATGCAGTCAGATCATCCGCTGCCTATACCTGCAAACTGATTGCAGCCTCCAGCCCTTTTCTGACCACCCCCAACAGCATCACCTTAGCCAGAACGCTCATCATGCCTAAAATTGACTATTGCAGTGCCCTCTACCTAGGGACAAGTCAAGGGAACCTGAATAAATTACAAATCACCCAGAACAACGCCATCAGGGCAGCGCTAAACATCCCTAGAAACCACCATATCTCAGAAGCTTGAACAAATTTACATTGGTTACCTGTCAAGCAGATCATTTCACTAAAAACGTTGGCCCTTACTCACAAATGCCTGGCGAACAAGGCTCCCCCCTACTTGTGCAGCAGACTCTCCCTCCACACATCCATTCGGCCTCAAAGAATAGCCCAAACCAACTGCCTATCGGTCACAAGTTTCAAACTTCAAAAAGCGGGGGGCCTGAGCTTCCCTGTCCTAGCATCCAAGCTCTGGAACACCCTCCCTGTTACCGTCCGGTCTGAGGTCTCATTCAACACCTTCAAGTTGAAATCGAAATCTGGCTCCTTGCTCCGAACTGAGACTTCCCACTACTGCCCTAGTTTGCAGTCGTCTGCCTTTACCTTGATTTGGTTGTATATACCTGTATGTATCTTGCTTGTAAATATCTAATGTAAATATCTGATGTAACTATGTCATGTAACTCTCTTATGTAACTATTGTATGCAATTATCTCTCAAGTTTTGTGCCCTGATGCCCTTGGGCCTGTTGGTGCGCGTTATAAATAAAACATAAACATAAACAGCTCCAGTAATAAGTTGGCAAAAATCTTCAAGCTGCAGTTAAGCATTGCTAACCATCTATAATTATAGGGCAGGTCACAGGGTCCGTTCTTAAAATTGGGAATTAGGATCGATGCTTTCCATGATCTTGGAATACATCCTGTTTCACAAATCTGCTGAAATAGTTGATGTAAAATATTAGCCCACATTTGCGGGCCGGCCTTCAGCACCAAGTTAGATGGGCCATCTGGTCCAACCGCACTTGAAGTCTTAGATTTAATTATGCAGGCCTCCAGATCCGCCTCCTTAATATGCATGCTCACCAATGAGTTGGCCATAGATTTGAATTCACATAACCCACCACCAATTTCCCCACCTTCAAAAATGCTACCAATCAAAGCAGCCCATTGATCCCCTGATACACCCACAATCTTTTGCGCTGACACATTCGCCTCATGCCCACGGAGCCAATGCCATGATTTCCTAGGATCATTTATGGTTATCAACCTGTTCAAATATCCCCACCCTGTTTCATTCTTAGAAAACCTATGCCCCAAGAGCCGGGAGCCCAGCTAACTGATTTCGCTTATCGCACCCCAAGAGATGACAGTTTCTTCTTATCCTACGAGAGACTGCGTTCAGCTCTCATTTTTTCTTGGCAATTGCCATATCAAAACAGCGTGCTTTATTTAGAGGGCCATTCCGTTTGAGAATATACCAAGGCTCCGGGGGACCAAAAAGGGCATTCAGATTTCCTAGATCTTTATTACAGTATGATAAAATGTCGGGCTTGTTAATACCACTATTTCTCAAGAAGTGATTATACTTACAATAGTTCCTGCTGACCAACGCAGTCTATTTCCCTGAGATGTCACCACAGGGTTGCAAACCAATCTCTCTCTCTAAAACTGCGCTGGGCCGTACGGCAGCTCAGCATCACATGGTTGCTTACCATGGAGAATCTTGTCTACAGATCTGAGCGATACCTGGCCAGGCGATCATTCGTAAAGATTAAATCTATATGGCTACTGTAAGCACCATTAGACAAGGTCATTTTGCCCGGACCTTCTTTCAAGCGCAGGGGTCGGAGTTCAAACTCTGCCATTGCCCCAACCACTCTTTGGCCCTAACACTCAGCCCTCCTTTTTTATCCAACCTATCCCTTTGTGGTTTAATGACACAAACAACATTAAAATCATCAGTTAAGGTAATAATTCCACCAGGAAAGTGCATCAACCAATTTCTAAAAGTCTCCACCGCAGTGTCAATTATTTCTGCAGTCAATGCACACCCCGGCGGGTTGTAAAGGGTCGCCAGCAAAATAGGCTCATTACCAACTCCTACATTCTTTATTTGAGCTGCCAGAAAGTTAGGATGAGCCGTGCTAGAACAATACCCAGTAAAGTTAGTCGTTACTCTGGCACCAATGCAAAGGCCACCTTTTGGTCGACCTCTCATGGGTGCCACAGACAGGCGATAAATGTACGAATAGCCATCAAGTTCAAATGCATCACACAGCCAGATCTCCTGTAAAAAGAAACACAACACTCCTCAAGATTTCTATTGTTTGGACAGTGCCAAAAAGGAGCCATGGCTCCTAGAGTTCCAGGAAAGCAGTTGAATCAGGCCTGCTCCTTCAAATGCAGGATGTCACTGTATAGCCAGTGGGACCATGGCCCATTGCCCACTCTGTCGTAGCAGCTCCTGGGTTATCTTGTTCCCCCAGAGTCCCCTCGGTACCACCAGGGATTGCGTTTCCAGATTGCTTGGCAAAAAGGCCAGAATTTCAAAACCCAGCTGCGTTAGGGCCCTGGCATTGTTATATATACGCTCAACCACTAATGGAGACACGAACGTTACCACAGCCCAATTATCACTGCTCTTGAATTTTGGGAGTTCGAACTTAAGAAAATCCTTTGAGGAAATGATTCCAAGATCCAGAATCATATGTAGTAGCTCAAGAAGTGTCGAGACTTGATATGTCGTGAAGAGTAAAGGGGCCTCCGTCCCCAAGTACCACACAGGGAGAATTAAATGCACTCCCTGTGCGATCCTTGAGGCCACAGGTGTGGATGTTGGATTGCCGGAACCACGCAACACCGATAACCCCAAGGCCATTGTAAAGGAAACCGGGATTAGCACAAGCAGTCACAGTAATAAATGTACAGGCGACAGTGTAGATATATTGGCTAGAAGGCTTACCTAGATATGGTAGTGAATCACTGCTAACCATACGGGACCTGGGAGAGTGCTGCGGGGAGGGCGCATGAACAGTGCTCTATGTTGCTGGTATGATGGAGAGGAAACATCAGCTATTGGACACACCCAATCAGTTCTTGATGGTAGAACAACCAAAGAACAATCCGAATGCAAGACGTGAATTCTGGAGAGTTCATAAGCAAGGTCAGCAGTCCAGGGGTAAAGCAAAAGAAGTCAGTTGGTAAGATCTGAGGTCGAAGAGACAGGTAATCACAAAGAAGTGCGCCAATGCAAGGCAATATCCGATAGAAGACCGTAGTCTGAAGTCCGTGGTTCTTGAAGCCAAAATAGATCCTGATCGATAAGCAAACGCCAAACAGAGTCGCAAAACCGATGTGAAGCAACGAGTGCTTGCGAGGACACTGTTTTATCCTGATCGTTTCCTTGTCACGGGAACAAGAGCAGAATCACTTGACCGGGATTTTGTCACGTGACCAGGAAACCGATGCGACAGCCTGACTCTGCCTGACTGTACTCGCCACGGCAGTTGCCAGGGCAGGAAGGGAAACCAACGAGACTGCACACGGCCTCCACCTCGGGTCATAGACTGCCCATGCGACCCCCGCGCTGCAGGTACGCTAAAACTGGTGGGTGTAGGTGTACTGATGGAGGGTTTAGCGGGGGAACTATGTGGAACAGAGAGTGATGTCGGGATCCTAGTAGGGGCATGGATGTGGTGCATGACAAGAAGCCAAGTTTGGTTGAGGAAAGGGCTGTGCGCTGTAGTTTTTGTTTTCACAATCTTGATATGCAGCAAGTCTGAGCACCACGCTGGATCCAATTTCGCACCTCCCAAACCCTGAGTTTTAGGCCTTAATTGTTCTACCTGGTCAAGCTAGGAGACCTGTTTGACAGTGGTCAAAACTTGAGAATACTGATGGGAAACATTAGTTGAGGCTCCAGCGATTTGAGCTTTCGAATTAACAACTGCCAAAGAGGCAGAGGTTACTGGCAAAGCCTTTCCGGTGGCACAATCCTGTCCACTTGGTTGCGTAGGTTCCATGTTAGCCGATTTTACCAGGACATTACCCAGCCCTGTACCAAACCGGACCAGATTGTCCGCTATTGTTCGAGCCGCAGGCTGCTTGCCAATCATTTTCGGATCAAGAGTATTGGAAGGAGACCACACCGGCGTTGCTTGGGGAGTGACAGGTTTGGGGGATTGGGGGATAGGATCCGAGGATTCAAGTCCAACCATTCCTTTGTTGATATTTTGGAAGCACAGATTGACACCAGATTGGTGGCCCTGGAGAGGATGGAAGAGGAGAAAGCCTAAGGATGGATGACTTTGAAAATAGGAAAAGGAGGAACAGTTTTTTGGGACTTCGTGAGGTGGAACAGGAGTCTAAGCGAGACATTGTCCGCGCTCTGAAGGATGTGATCTGGCTCTTCTTCGGTGTCAACTCAACAAATGAGCCTACACAGGGCAGTGGAGAGAGCTGGAGGGCCAAGATCCGTCCTTGTCCGCTTTCTCTATTGTGTGGAAAAAGCCAAAATCTTAGAGGAGGCTAGGAAGTTTAATTCCATCACTTATAACAATGCAACAATTACGATTTTTCAAAACCTCTCTTCCTTTACCCTGGCAAGATGACGGATGTGCTCTGTGTTAACGCAGTGGCTCAGAGTGAAGGGGATACGCTACTGTTGGGGGTTTCCCTCATCTATTGTCTTTGAGAATGAAGGTCAACAATACAGGCTGATGTCGCCATTAGAAGAGCAATTGTGGAGCTGGTGGATCCCATGAGGAGTTGGAGCCATGATCCCGATGAGGCCGCAGAGAGGGGGATAGGAAGGGGCCTTCGAGGGACAGGAGGCGGGTCCCTGGATCTAGGAAATGTAAGAAGTAGAATACCCCCCGACAAATGGGCCTTGAGGCCTGGGTTGCCGAGAAGGAGACATTGCATTGATTTTACTTAAGAATTAGTAACTCCCTCCCGGGGGGTGGAGTGAGAGGGGCCACAAGGGGATGTTGGTTAAAGTTTTTCGGGCCTTTAGGGGTTTAACTAGTTTGGGAGGTGGGTAGTTAGTTCAGAGAGGTGCTTGAGGGGTTGGGGATAGGATGGGAGGAGGGGGGGTTCTGGGTTTAGTGGGGGTATCAGGTGAGGTCTTCTGTGGATGTCTAGTCCTCTGGTTGTGTTGACGATTGGGACCCTAAATGCTAGGGGTGTTAAATCATCAACAAAGAGGTCTCTGCTGCTTTGTGGGTTCTCGCCAGCCAAGCTCAATGTGTTGTTCCTAAAGGAGACACATTGGTTGAGGGGGAGGGAGCCCTGTCTCAGGTCCACAAGGATAGAGGGAGTTCACATTGGTACATTTACAGCAAAAAAAACAGGGCTTGGCGGTGATCCTGGCTAATAGGATGGGGTTTAGGGTGGAGAATGAGCTCAAGCACCCAGAGGATAGTTTTGTGTTCCTCTGGGTTACCATGCAAGGGACCACTTTGACCCTGGTCACAATGTATTGTCCGAATGTAGGATAGGTGGTGTTCTGGGAAAGGGTTAAACATAGACATGTGTCCTTTGTGCTAGGCCCCCTGATTGTGGGCGGTGAGTACAAGATGGTCCTAGACGAGACTAGGGATAGGCAGAGAATGGGGGCAGCAGGAGCTACCAAGTACTGGAAGGGAAACTCCATACAGTTCCAGCGGATAAACCACAAGTTGGGGGTGGTGGATTCCCCAACACTCTCTCCCGTTGATGACCCTCCATTTGTGTGTTATTCTTGAGTGCACGATTCTTTCTCGAGGATCTATCACATTCTGGTGGACCGTGGCCTCCGTGAATATATTTCCGACTTTCGGGTTGACCCGGTGCCGTGGTCGGACCATGATCTGGTAAAAGTGGAGGAGGGGTCGGTGGAAATGTCCCTGCTGCAGGACACGGAGTCTGCTCGGGCTTTGCTCACCAATATTAGCGAGTATTTTGAATTTAATGATAATGGGAAAGTTGGTCCGGCCACATTGTGGGAGGAGTTCAAGGCTACGATCAGGGGGGAGTTGATCAGGATGGGATCTATAAAGAAATGAGCTAGGTTGAGAGAGGATGAGGCACTGCAGAGTAAAATCACAGCAGTACAGTCGGGGCAGGGTGGTGGGGGGTAATACTGGCCTCGAATACACATCGCATGTTAAGGTATTGCTGCTGAATGATACAGAAAAGAATTTGCTTTTCCTAAAGCAAAATATCACGAGAAAGGGGACCGGGCGGATAAGATCCTTGCATGTAAACTGGGGGAGGTACAGTGGAATAAGATGGTGGGCACTATTTGGGCTGATGGGGGTGCGCTATGATACAAAGGGTATTGGGGACCAGTTTAAGCGCTACTATGAAGTTATATTCATCAGGATATGAGGGTTATGGGTCGCGCATTGCTGAGTACATTGACCCCTTACTGATACCGAAGCTAGCAGATGATATGGTGGTGCCGCTTGATGAGCCAGTAACGGAGGACAAAGTTATCCAAACAATTGAAGGGGGGCACATCTCCCGGGGATGACGGCTTCTCTGTCAAGTTCTATAAACAGTTTCATTTCAATTTGGCCCCCTAACTGATTCGGGTGTTTAATGCAGTGTTGGGCGGGGAGGCCCACCCGATACCATGATGGGAGCAATCATAGTGGTGATTCCCAAGAAGGGTAGGGACCCCACACAGTGTTCATCCTAGCAACCCATCTCATTGCTTAACAACGATATCAAGATACTGGCAAAAGTGCTTGGGAGCAGACTGCAGAGGATCCTGCCTTCTTTGGTCCATGGAGACCAGGTGAGCTTTGTTAGAGGTCGGCAGGGTTCGGGCAACATTCGGAAAACCATTGATTTGATGCATTATGCCCAGGAATTAGATCTGGACGCTTGCTTCCTTTCATTGGGCTCTGAGAAGGTTTTCGATGGGGTGGAATGGGGGTATATGCCCATGCTTCTCTGGAAAATTGGGCTGGGGTCAACTTCCGAAGGTGGGTGGTGGCCCTATATAGCTTCCCATCGGCACAAGTGCAGGTTAATGGTTGTCTCACTTAGGCCTTTTCTCTGACAAGGGGCACGATCCGGGTGGGAGGGCAGGGTTGTCCACTCTACCCACTCCTGTATGCACTAACCATGGAACCACTGGCCATTGTGATTCGTCAACATTCCTGTATTAAGGGGATTAGAAGAGGGAAGGTGGAATTTAAGCTCTCGTTGTTTGCTGCTGACATCTCATGTTATCTTAGTGATGTGAAATCTTCTGTCCTGGAACTGCTGGCTCTTATTACATGGTTTGGGACCTTTTCAGGGTTAAAAATGAATACCTCTAAATCATCCATAATAACTTTGAAGGCCCGGGCCTCAGGAATTCAAGGTAGGAGACCGGTATATCAGATTTGGGTGGAGGAGGTGGTGGTATGATATCTGGGGATCCTCATGCCAGTGGAACTGTCTCAGTTCGCAGAGGTCAATTTTGACCCGCTTATTCCGTCAGTCAAGAAGGATCTACAGAGGTGGGGTTCACTGGTGCTGTCGTGGTACGGTAGAATGACGGCAGTTGAAGATGAATGTCCTCCCCAGGTTTTTGGACCTCTTTATGGCCATCCCGACAAAACTCTCTAATGGTTTTTCACACATCTGAACTCCCTACTGAGTAGGTTTGTATGGCAGGACCAGCGCCCCAGGATTAAGAGGTCTGCCCTGACTCTTCCACAGGCCCACTGGGGATTTGGCTATCCAGACTTCTATCTGTGTTATTTGGCAGCTCATTTGCGAGTTTTAGATGAGCACATGAGGGATGATTGGGGCACGTTCTGGACATATCTGGAAGATATGGACGCCCACCCGGTAAAGGTATGTGACCTATTATGGGCACCCCTCACGGCGGTGCCGAATGGGAATCTGGATCATCCTACATTGGGGGTCCTATGGCATCTGTGGAAGTGAGGAGGGTTCATGGAGAAACTTTCCTTTTGGCCGTCACCCATGACGTCGGTGTGGGGCCCTCTGCTGGGACTAGGGTGGCGGGTCTTTGGGCACGCACAGATCTTGTTGGATGCAGGATTGGAGAGAGCAGGGCAGTTGTTTTGGTGGGGGGGCACAGCTTTCTGTACTACGATACGATCAGTGATGTTTTAGGTAGGCATTCCATCCTGATCGTTGACTACATCAGGCTTAATGGGATGCTCACGGATCAGAAATGGAGGGCTGCGCTTAGGGGAACGCTAACACCCTTTGAGTAGGTAATTGACGACTGAGCCCCTCGGAAAGGCCTTGTATCCAGACTCTGTGGGGTTCTGATCTCAGTGGACAGGATGGATAGGCAGAACATTAAAAAGTACTGGCGTAATCTAGCAGGCGAGGAGCTTTCAGAGGACATGTGGGATAGGATCTTTAAGATCGTTTTTCATCGTAATCTGTTCTCAACGTCTATCGAACATAATGTTACGCTGTTGCATGGGTGGAATCTGGGACCCATTGCGGATCTCAAAGATGTTTTCAGGAGCACTTCCACTATGTCCAAGGAGGATGTGTGGAGGTGATGTCCTTGGCCCACATGTGGTGGCACTGCCCAAGAGTCCAGAGTTTCTAGAAGGTCCTAGTGGGGTGATGGCAGAGGTGACGGGAGAGCTTCTCTCACTATACCCCCTCCAGATGCTTTTGGGGTTGCCTCCATCGAATAAAGCAGATTTTGCGATACCCCAGAATGTGGGAAGCCATTCTCAGAGCTGGGCGGGTGGCCTTAGCCCAGGTTTGGATGTGCCCCAACCTGCTGAGCCATAACAATTGAAAGCACAAGCTCAGAGACATGTTTCTCATGGGTAAGTTGACAGCCCTAGTTCATTACTATGCAAGTACGTTTGGGGAGGAATGGGGCCTCGTGATACAGAAGTGGGGCTGCGATGTGCACTACTGGGTGGGGAAAGAGTAGGAGTGAGGCGGAGGGGGAAAGGATGTGCTGGGCTGGCTGACTGGGGGGCTATGCAGGGATAGGTGGGGAGGCATAGGGAGAAAACAAAATGAGAGGGGCCTGATGGACGGGGGGATAGGACTGTCTGTTTTAGGGAATGTTCAGACTGCCACAGGGAGAATCTTTCACATTTATACAGTACACACAATCACAAAAGTACCTAAAATACTCTTAAAAATCGTCCCTTTACTTAAAGTTCCACTATATCATAAACATCTTATTCAAATTAATATCTCTAAAATCTAATGTGTTATTAGTTCTAATTATTCACCAACAATTTTCAAATAAGGTTTTAAAATTAGCTGGCAAATTGTAAATTTGTAAAACATTGCAAAATTCAATTTTCGACTTCCCATGGGAACATTAGTGACCAAAATTGGTAATTCAGAATATTTCTAATATCTGACGCAACATTATTGTGACCTTTAACATACATTTTTTCCAATTTAGGACAAGATGTTAGTAGATGTTGAGAAGATTCAATATTATCATTACAAATGCGGCAAGGTATTTCCTCATATGCCACTTTAGTCCCTACTCCTGTGCCTTCTAATATAGGCAATCGTTCAAATCGTAATCTCATTACAAATCGTCGCGCCTCTGAATTCCAGACTTATATATATTTAAAAGGCTCTCTAACAGTAAAACCCTGAGCTGCATATGTAGCTTAAGTGGACTTTTTGTCACATTTTTCCGCTTTACACTTCATGTCCTTAACATCCGAACCAATGTTTAACGGGATGACAAACAATAAAGCCAATTTTGAGGTGGAAAGATTTAATATCTTGCAGCCATACTCCCATTGCTTCTAAAAGACCATTCAGATTAAATATTTGTTCACATTCAAAAAGCAGACACCCTGGCTTCTGACTCTGCTCTAGCATCTGAAGGTAACGTGTATGCATAGAGATAGTTCCCAAATTCACCACATATAGCCTATATGTGTGTGGATGGCGAAATCCCCAATGTGCTTCACCATAGCTTACCTTTCAGAGCCTTCTTCCAGCACATTTCTTTTTCAAGTAAAATCTCAAGTCTATACAATGCTGGCATTAAATATTTTTAGAAGGCCCTCCATTGAGTATCCTCCACTATGAGATATTAACAATCTAATGGCATTGAATTTCTTAATTTTGTTCTAGTGACCTTCGACAATAGTCTATGATCAAATGAATCATAAAGTGGCTTCCTAGATACGTGTAATTCTTAACTATGTCCATAGTAGTGCCTTTTAGTTTACAAACACAATTCTTGTATTTATTATTCTTGCCATTAATGATCATTGTTTTTTTCAATTTGAGCACTAGGTCATTTGTTTTTGAAAACTCCTACAAAGCGGATAGGCATCATCGGCGTAAGATAACCATCCCATCGGCTGTCGGACAGTCTTAGGACGGTAGTTCTTAGATTTACTCAGAGCATCATCTAAATCTGCTTTATACAAGTTGAAAAGAACAGAGGCCAATGTGCACCTCTGTTTCAATCTATAATTTGTTCCAACATCTATACCCAATTGGCCATCTTGATCCTTGCTTGAGAAGTATGGGAATATAAGGACATGACAAAATGTGAAGTAACCAGGTCGAGGCCCCATCTGTGTAGTTTCCACCATAATCTGTGCCTATTGACTGTATCAAAAGCTTTGTTATAATCTACATAACATATGTAAAGTGCTTTTTTTGTTTTTGCAGTTATATGCAGAACGAACTAGATAGATAAAACGTCAAAGATTGACCAGTGTATTGGTTTGTGCCCTAAAACCGGTTTGTTATTTTTTTCAATCAATATTTTGCCAGATTGAACCCATTTTTTTTTTCTCAAAAAAATGACAAAATATTTTGGTTGAAGAGTCAACCATTGCCAACAACCGATAACTTTCAGGGCTTTCTCACCAATATTGACCTCTTCAAACTATCCGGGATTACACCCGATTCAATTACTTGCTTAAGCAATGTTTCAGTAATATTAGCCCAGACACCAGGATTTCTTTTAAACACAATGTTAGCCACTTGGTCTGGGCCAGGTGGTCACGACCCTATTAGCTTAATGATTACTTCTTCAATATCATCAGCAGTGATAATAAATGCTTCTCCAGTCTACTTTGGCATATGACCTATTTCATTAAGCATAGTTTAATTTATCAGTCAATTTTTAACATGTCTTCTGGGCATATTTTTCCCGGCATATTGCAGAAATCTGGTTAATTTCATTTTTTACAATTAGGTCAGATGTATGCTGCTTATATATATTCCAAAATGTATGTGAATCAGAATTACGCACAGCATTATGCATGATTTGCCACTGAACTTTGGTTATACAGTGTTTATGTTGCCTAGTCCAGTTACGATCACTTCTGAGCTTAACCATAGCTTTATATTTTTAATGTGGGTGAGATCCCATTTTTTTATTTTACGAAGGTTGGACCTAAATAGTTTTTCAAAGTCCCATAACCATTCTCTGTTTATTCAAGAAACGACTATCATAAAACGGAACATGGATTGTGAGACCAATGACGAAATAACACTTCTAAATGTTTACTGGAACCATCAGAAAGTAGGCAAACATGAATTTATGGAGAAAATTGCTGAAATTCTGGATGATCTCCTTGAAGGGAAGGCTAGGGCAAACATCCTGATATGCAGGGATTTGAATGTTGACCTCTTTAAACTGGCAACTGAAGACAAAAAGGCGATTGCCAATGATTGGCTTGAAGAAATGGAAATTAAACAACTGCAATGCTGAACGGAAACACGATTGGGGATATGCCACCTGCAGCAGCGTGCCGATTCTGCATCAATAATTGACTACGTCTTTGTATCAACTATTCTGCATGCCAGAATAAAATCCTTTGAGATCAACAAGCAAACAAACAGCGATCATAACATGTTAATAACAAAACTCCTTATATCATTAAAGGATGGATCCTTGATGTGGCAACACACTCTCTCGGCAGTAGCAACAAGAGGTCAACCAATTGTCAACAGCTTATTGTCAGGACAGTATTGAACTGGAATACGACCAGTTTTTGTTCCAATTCAAGACTAAGAACATTGGACTGAAAAAGTTAAATTCGGTTCGAAAAAACATTGGTTTGATCCCAAAATTCAGAAACGGAAACGGAAGATGCGACAGGTCATTCGACAGGCTCGATTATCAGACTCGAATACTAGAAAGTCGCAAACCAAAGCAGCCAAGCAGTCATACAAGAACTGGCTGAAGGCCCACATACACATGACTTTACAAAACGATGCCGAGATAATGTTATCCATCCTAAAGAACAAAAATACAAGAGAGTTTTGGAGGATTGCAAATAACATGCAGGCCCCGCAAAAATCGCTGCAAAAGTGTCTGGTGACTGAAACAGCATGGACGTCCCATTTTGAGGCCCTTTACAGGGGGACTAAATTTGCAGGTGATGAGATAAAGCCAACATTCCCACCCAGAAGCCTCACATACTACAAAGATGAGATCGTGGACATAATAAAGAGGGCCAATAATTCAAGAGCTCCCGGCCCCGATGGCCTAACGAACTATACTATAAAACAACATCCAGAGATTTGGGCTGAGATATGCATTACACTATTCGAAAGAATAAACAACCTAGGCAACTCTCCCAAATCATGGAAAACGGCAATTATTGTGCCGATTTTTAAAAAAGGGGACAGGTCAAATCTGAAAAACTATCGACCAGTGGCTTTGCTAGATGTCCTGGGCAAAGTTTATGCCACCACCCTTCAACAAAAGTTGGTTCAATGGGCATCAGACACTGGTCACGTTGATGCCAGACAGGCAGGTTTCGTCAAACAAGTTGGCTGCTCTTTAAATTTATTATTATTAAACTTGGCAAAAATGGAGGCCATAAAAACAAATACTGCAGTATACTTAGCGTTTATAGACTTCTTGAGCGCTTTTGACACTGTTGATTGTGTCCTTTTGTGGGCAGAACTGCGGCGGTGGGGTATCCGCGATCCAAGAACTACACACGGAAACATCGATCAAGATACGCTTGGATCAAGCTGGAACGTTGTCACCGGCTGTACCTACAGGGAACGGTGTAAAGCAAGGCTGCCCGCTTGCTGCAGCCATTTTCAGCTTGTTTATATCGGATATTGGCATCTCGATAGATGCGGTAAGTTCATTCCCACCGAAAATAAACAGATCACATATAAGCTGGCTTCTTTACGCCGATGATCTTGTCGTGATGGATTTAACGCCCATCGGCTTACAATGAAAACTAGATGCCGTTCAGAGGTATGTAAGCGAGAATCGGCTGTTAATCAACTCAAACAAAAGTGAAATCCTAACATTTAAGAACTTGAAAGGAGGTTCCTCGAAAAAGGCCAAAAAGTTCAGATGGACCCTGGGTGGAACTCCATTGAGTTGCAAAGTGTGAAAATACTTGGGAATGACATTAAGCTCCTGCATCAATGATGGTCCCTGGATAGCCGACACCAAGAGGAAATGTGTTCAACTATCCAGCCAAGCTGTTATTATGAAAAATAAATTTGGAAAGTTCTCTCTCGAACCACTAAGGTTGTTTTACCAACAGAAAGTCATCCCAGTATTGATCTATGGGGCCGAAAATGCATTGGGCTTTACACACGAACTTTGGTCCTCACTCGAGAATCAATTCTGGATGAAAGTTTTGGGACTTCCTAGAGGAACGAAGACTGCATCATCAGATATGAACGTTCCCTCATTTCACTTCAGGCTAGAATCACTTTGAACCTGTTATCCTTGTTTCGAAAGACCAGAGCGCAAGAAAACATTCTGCAGTTTTTGCAGTTTGAAATCCTCCACAGTGCATCGGATAAAGGTCAGAATTTAGTGGCTATGTGGATGCAAAGATGTGAAAGCTTACTAACTGAATACGACATCAAGATCCTCACACTACACGAAAACCCGAACGCTGCTAAACCAAAAATCTGGCGCATAGATTGGGAGCGAACCTGTGCCCAAAGAGCCGTAGCGAAACTGTTGATAGACGTTCCAGCTGAAGCTTGCGCATTCAACAAGGCACAACGTTATATCAGCCTTTTCCAAGATCCCGAGGCACGTAGACGCTTCATGTTATTCCGCATGAACTTATTTAGAACTAAAGAGAGATTACAAATGTGGAAAAGCAACAAGAACATGAACCTTATGTGTAGATTCTGCGCAAAGGAACCAGAACCATTGAAGCATCTGGTTCTCTTTTGCTCCAACCTCCGTAATGAAAGATCCTTACACCTGGGCCCGTGGAGCGTCAACCATCTCTCCTTTGGTGCGGATGACTGGTGGGGCCACATGTTCAATGGAATCGACTCCAAACTGTTAATTCCTCACTTTTTAAAAATAATTGAAGAGCGACTAAGATTGGTCGAAGTTGATTGAGCAATGGCTAAAAGGAGGGTTGGGTAATCTGGACGATGGAGGGAGGAGGACGACGGGAGAAACATGTGGATCACTGAATAACAATGTTTGTTTTATGTTGTTTTGCTAATGTGTATGTAAAAGATTTTAAAGCTTTTTATAAACCGTATAAAATGAAAAATAAAAGTTTTTTTCTTGTGAGCAATGGCTACATCATATATCTTGCCAGTATTAGAATTTTTAATTGCAGCATTACGCACACATTCCAGAATAGATTCAATTTTAGCGTAATACATTTCAAAATCATTCATATACTCAAATTCTGCAAATAGCTTCATAACCTCTTCATTCGTTTTTACAATGTTTCTTTCTGTCCAGATTAACCAATTAACTGTGGTGTTGACAGTGCATGTTCCAACCATTATTTCATTGGGCCTATTAACAGTAGATAGTATAACTTTTTTAATCGCACCCTGATCACTAGGCATGAAACACTTGTGTATAGGCACGTTATAAATGCCTTATCATATCATATATGTTGGTTACCAATTCAAATCTGTCAACACTTTTAAATAGGTCACTCTGGACAAAAATATCATCAGTCCAGGATTTATTTAAGCCATTAAACCAAGTGAATGGAAATCCGGGTTTCTCCTCTAGATACAATTGTCGAAGATCAAAGTTCACAATCGTACTCATACGTCCCGTCCCCTTTCCTCCATCCTTGTGGGCGTCCCCCAACATGGAGACGGTACCTGAACGTTAACAGCAAGAAATGTTAGCTACCCCTTTAAATTTAGAATAGCTTGCGGGGTGCGGACCTAGGTGTAGGAATGCCCCTGAGGCACCGCCCTCCAGCACCTCACCTCAGTCCCTTTTTCCGCACAGACTTTCAGACCTGGCAGCTAGGCGCGGAAGCTATATCAATGTTCTGCATGCTCCCCTTCTTTTGTCTTTTCGAATTTCTTCACCTCCCTTGGGTGCCTTGCCTCCCCCAGCGCATATTGGCAGCAGGAGGCTTCACGAGATGTGTATCTTGCCATCACTCGTTCCTGGCCTCGGGCCCCTTTGCGCTCAGCCTTGAGTGCCTCCGGCCAGACCATCGCTGGGATGCGTGCGCGTCTTGTAGCTCTCTCGGGCATCATTCGTTGAAGAATCGTATTTCCCGCTGGATGGAGATCTTCTACGACGCTTCACCACCTGTACATCTGAAGAACTTAGTGGCTAAGACCTTGCCTCACAAGAAGATAGGTCCTCTATTCTCTATGGCACGCCAGCTAGTAGACTCCTTCGCGAGACTTGCGGTTGGGAGGGGTCCCTCAGACTCTATCATCGGTGGTAGGCCTAAGGCCGTCAAGGCTACCGGCTTCCTAACTGAGGAGCCCAGGGGCTCTTCTGGGCAAGTCACAAAGAGGCAGTCCAGCTCTTCTTCTGCACCAAGGTGCAAGGGGCTTTAAAGCTCAGGTTCCAGGTACAACCCTGAGGCGTGGTCCCATACAGCGACCAGCCTGGCGGCTGAGGGCAAAAAGCCTCTTGGAGCCGACTCCGAGATCGTAACACAGGGGGACAGTTTGACTTCCAGCCCGCTGGCTGAGGGCCCTAGGCCTACCGGAGCCCTCCCTGAGGTCTGTGCTGCTGCTTCAGGGTCGGGGTACAAACAGTCCTCGCCCTCGTGCCCTCCCTACCCTCCTAGGGCATGGCGCAAGCTCCCAAACTGGTGGACAAGAATGTTGCAGAGCCTGCACGACCCGCT
Organism: Ambystoma mexicanum; assembly: GCF_040938575.1. Lineage (NCBI taxonomy): Eukaryota > Metazoa > Chordata > Amphibia > Caudata > Ambystomatidae > Ambystoma > Ambystoma mexicanum. The sequence continues at coordinate 491,457,704 of NC_090938.1, read as the reverse complement.
GCCATCTTTGCTTCTGACAGTAGGCCTCAGGTGGCCCCATCACCCTCGGGAATGGGCGGCACAAGGGGGATCCAGTCCTCTTCCTACGGGGAGCGGCCTGGGGCTTCAGGGCCCAGCTGGGTAGTCCCTAAAGGGCTACATTTATGCTATCCATCCTTACCGATACCTTCCCAGGTACCTCAGCGCTTTACGCAGGACAGGAGGCCCAGAGGGTCGGAGGGCCATGCCCCATCCTTGCGATCCAGTGGCCTGCAAAGGCATTTCTTTTGAGCGCTTACTTCTGCTCATGCGCTCTTCACAGATGGCTGGATTCCTCAAGGTTATCATTAAGGATGTGGTATCCCAAGTGGTTACTCCAAGGCCCCCTGCTTTGGGCGCTCCCCGGTCCCTCTGTGGGTCCTAGTACCACAACCCGTGGATGCTCTGGTCCAGGCCCCGCCCACCCCTCTTCCAATTCCTTTGACTCTGGTAGCTGCTCCTCCAAATCCTGCGCTCTTGTCCCAGACGCCAGTCGCTCTGCAGCCCTCTCTGGGGGGGGACAACTCTGACCCGCCGCAGCAGGACCCAGACTACCCTTCGCCTGACAAAAACATGGGGGTGGGAGATAGCGATGCTCCGGAAAAGGAGCCTTCTGCTTCAGTAAAAGCATTTCATGACCATCTTCTGGGCTTAGCAGAGTTACTGGGGGAGCCCCATTCGGAACAGGCCCCACAGCAGCTGGGGGTGCTTGCATAGGTTCTTGCCTTGTGTGCCATGGGCCGCTCTGGCATTCCTCTGCAAAAAGATGTGCTTTCTTTGGCCAACAAGGTCTGGGAAAAGCCAAGGACCAACTCTCGGATGAACAGGAAGCTGGATGGCCATTTCTGGCTCCTTGACGGTGAGCCAGTCCTCCAGGCGACGCACCCTCAGCCACATTTTTCAGTAGTTGCTGTTGTGCCTTTGTATTCAAAGTCTTCCTCGTCTTCTATGGCTGGCCCACCTCCAACTGTTTGTCCAAAGAGGACAAGGCGATCAAGTCTTTCAGCAGGAAATGCTGCCTCAGCACTGATCTTCATCTACACCAGGCTAATGGTGATGCAGCGTACTTGTGGCGGCGAACCAGAAATTGTGGCATGAGATTGGGGAATTTCTCACAGACTTGCCTTTGGTGAGGCAAGCCTCCTTCAAGGCAGATCTAGCCAAGGCTTGTGCAGTTGGCAGGATCTTATGGAGTCCAAGCTCTCCCAAATTGACATGGACAGCCGGTGCCTCTGCTTGGGTGTTGAGATGAGGCAGACGGGATGGATGCACGCAACAACATTTTCCTCAGACATGCAACATAGGATCCTCGACTTCCCTTTCGGGGTGTCTGATCTGTTCCACTCGTCTACAGACAACAAATTAACGAAGAAGACGACGTCCGCTCAGACTGCGAAGTTCTTGGCGATCCTAACCAAGCCGGGGCCTAAATCCTACCCACAGAGCCAGGGCAGGTTGGATTTCAAGCCACGCTCCTTCAACAGTTTCGCGACAGTAGAACCCGCCAACTATACAGGTCACCTTGTGATCATAGGAAGAAGCAGCAGAGGACCTTGCTGGGCTTTTTTCGCTCCCCCTCCTCCACACCTGCCTCTGACAGCAAAAAGTAAGGATGTTTTGGTTCGGGAATACAGTTCTCCTGTGGGGGGGGGCGGCTGGCTCCCTTTGTGAGCAACTGGAAGTGTTTTGTTACAAGTCCTTGGATTCTTTCAGTAGTCTCCCCAGGGTTCATTCTTCCTCTTCCTTTCCCACCCTCCTTCTCTGCTGTTGCAGATACGGTTTCTGAGCTTTTGCAGTAGATCCTGCTTTTATTAGAAATGCAGGTGGTGGAACCGGTCTCCCCCTTCGGACAGGGGTTCAGGGGGGTATTCCAGAATTTTTGTGCAGTGCCCAAGAGCAACCAGGCAGTCCTGAGGGTTTTCCTCGACCTTTCGTTCCTCAACTTGTCTTTACCCTTCGAACACTTAAAGATGATCACTCCTGCTCACATAGCGGAGTCGCAGTGCACAGGGGACTGGATTTGTTCCTTAGACCTCAAAGATGTGATCCTACACGTCCCTATCTTCCAACCACACAGGAAATTCCTGTGGTTCACGATTATGTCGCACCATTTCCAATACTGGGTGCTGCCGTTTGGCATCAATTCGGCACCTTGTGTATTCACAAAGCTTGTGAATGCTATGGCAGGCCTCCTTTGCTTGGAGGGTCACCACCTACACCCTTATCTGGATGACTGGCTGTTGAGGGCCGGCTCTCCAAAGGGGGCCATTCACTCCTGCAAGTAGCTAGTGGATGTACTTCATCAATTGATTTCCATTGGAAGTCGCAGTTGAACCCCTCCCAGGACCTTGTGTTTCACGGAATAACGTGGGACATGGCCATTTAGAGGGGTTTCCCCATGGAAGACGGGCTACTATTCCTCCAGAGGGCAATTCACCACTTCCTGGCCAACTCGACTACCTCGGGGTTCCAACACCTACTTGGTCTCATGGCTTCATGCATGCTCACGTGTGGCATGCCACACTCAAGATGAGATGCCTCCAGCTCCACCTGGCATCCAACTGGGACCAAGAGACTGGGGCACAGTCGGACAGGCTGCCAATTGCCTGGATCTTCTTCCGGCTCTTCACTGGTGGCTCCTTGACAGAAATGTGGTGGTGGGAGCCCCCTTCTCTCAACCGGAGCCAACCATGTTGGTGACGGCTGACGCCTCCCTCCTGGGTTGGGAAGTGACTCTGGGCGGAGACTTGGTTCTCGGCTCATGGTCCTGCGCGGATGCCCTCCTTCATATCATCCTTTTGGAGCTCAGAGCAGTGGGCCTGGCACTTGACACTAATGTTCTACTTGAACAAGCAGGGGCGGACCCGGTCCCCCCCCCTCCTCTGCATGGAAGCAGTGTCCATCTGGGAGGGAGTGTTGTTGGAGGAGATCTGGATCTCGGCAGTCCATCTTCCGGGGGACACCAATGTGGTGGCGGACAAGTTCAGCCGTTTGAATGAATTATACACCAACCCTTGTTTTCTCTCTTCCAGATGTGGATGTTTCAGAAACTGGACTTATTTGCATCGCCTCAGAACTCCAAATGCCACCTCTTTGCTTCATGCGCGGGTTCAGGCTGTGGGGTCTCTGGGGGACGCGTTCCAGCTCTGCTGTCATGGCCGCAGGTGCTATGCGTTTCCTCCTCCTTTGCTCCAGCGGACCCTCCGCAAGTTTTTCGTATCTCAGAGGGTGCAGCCTTATCTTGATTTCCTCCCACTGGGCATGGGCATGGTTCTCGGATCTCCTCCTGCTCTGGTCCCAGGGGCCGATCATCTCCCGATCCCCAGCAGGGGCTTCCTCACACAGCAGCAGGGGCGGTTGAACACCTGTACTCAGCCAAACTAGCTCCTGACCTGCTAAAACTTCATCACTCGCTGTTCTCTGAAAGTAATCATACAGGAGGCTGTCCACGCGCTCACAGTGCAAGAGTAAGTGGACCAGGTTTTGCGACTGGGCGTGTGGGAGGCTATTGACCTCCTTGGACAACACAGTGGGCCTCATTACGAGTTAGCCGGTCTGGATTTATCGGTGCTGGTAAAACCGTACTGGCACTGTTTTCCGGACCGGCTAACTAGTTATGTGGCCGTGTGGTGTTACACCCACCAGGTCTGACCTGGCGGGTGTAACGCCACGGGGCGCACACAGACTTGATAACACCAGCACCATTACCGCATGGTGCCGGTGTTTCCACTGCCCTCATTCCCATGGAGTCCTATGGGACTCCACGGGAATGGGAAGTAACGGAATACCGGCTCTGGAATTACTGGACTGTAATGCTCTGGTAAATCCGGCTATTCTGGAGCTGGTAAATACCTACGAGTCCGGCCGTAGCCTGGCGGTTTTTCAGGCACGGCTACCGCCGGACCCGTAATGAGCCCCATTGTCTTTTTCTGCTCACCTGGCTCGGTCAGGGGTCCAGGTGGATACTTGCTGCTCTTACATAGCGGCCATCGAGGTGTACAAAGACTCACTGTATCTCACTTTCTCAGCAGCCAACCCGGTGATCAAGGCCCACTTTAAGTGCTTGACCATACTGTTTCATCCCGTACATAGGCCCCATCCGATCTGGGACCTGAATGTGGTTCTCGCCGCCCTTCAGCGCAAACCCTTTGAACCAATGGAGACGGTCGACTGTTAGGGAGAATTCTCATAAATGGTTGATTTCTCTTACCTACTGAGTCCCTCAGCAGCTTTGCTGGATTTCTAGGATTTATTTTTTTCACCTGGTAAGAGTTTGAGCCTTTTTCCCACTCTTGCATCTTTTTTGCTATGTGTATTTCTACTTTTTGTGTGATCTTGGGCACTGGAGCCTCACCTACTCCAGGGCACCATATTTATCATGTGTGTTACACAGCACCTTCAGTGCAGTGACACAGGGTTGTCTTTTAGACTTTACACTGACTCTGTTTTTCTGGGGCTGACTACTGTCCCCCAGAAAAGATAAAGTTGCCATTAACTTTAGTCACTTTTACCACAGACTCAGTACACCCCATCTTCCATGCAGTATTGGAAAGGGTTAATTCTCATCCCTTTTTGTCTGTGCCTTTTGGAGCATTGTTTCACTCCCTTTACGTTAAGATTTGGCTGGTGGCAGTGGTATTTACCCTAACTTTTCTACCGTGTTTATCTTATATAAACGTGGTAATGTTTTAGGCTATTATATTAGCCTCGAACATAAACCCGCTTGACCAAAACATTTTATGAGCTTTTGCGATGTCTCACACACACACTTCCTACACCTGAGGTGACTTCAATTGCTAGGACAATGTGGACATTGATAGATCATTTTTTACACTTGCAAATGTTACTGAGGTTATGGAAAAGGGAAAGGGAATAGGTTAGGAAGGAAACAAAGGTTAACACATTTCTCAAATAGGTAAGTACTTTTCAATCCCCTAGTGAAATATAGGTTAACCCTTTCCAGCTATACAAGTAACTTATGTATGACTTTTTGGAGGGACAGATCAACACAAAGTCAAAGGGTAAGAAGAGTTTTCAGGGAGCCAGGACAGCCAATGTCAATTGAGCAAAGTCTAGGGGAGCTGAGGCACTAATTGAAGATGGTCAAAAGTCTTGCACAATGTTAAAGAGAGTTTTGTTGTAAAAAGGAATCACTGTTGGGCCACAAGCTGGAAGGCTTGTGAAGGGCAAAGATGCAAGCAACTCTACAAAGGGCAGCAAATGCAAGTCTCCAGTCAAAGCAAGCAAGCGACACACAACAAGAGGCGAGTAACCCTAGTTACACAGTACCTTGAGTCTGAAGAAAAGGTTCCAGCTTGCTTTTGTTCCTGTTGTAGTCCTGCAGATCCTGTTGTTCCTGGGCCTTTGTCGTAGGGACAAGAGGGAGGACGTCTGGGGTCTTTTGCACTACGGTTTGAAGGTCGGCGGCAGCAATGGGCACACTTAAGATCAGCAGCATTTTGCGGTTTCGGCTACTTGCAAATAGCACCACTGTGGGTGTTGGACACCTTGTGGGCTCTCCTTGCTTCTGGGGTCCACCACTCTGTTGAGGTGACTCATGCTCCGGAGGATGTTCCTTGAGCTTGTGTCTGACTAAAAAACAATGCACTCGATTCTGGTGTTCCTGTTCCCTAGCACTCGGTTCCAGCAGCAGCAAAGAAGTACAGCCTGCAGGGAGAGGGGTTCCAGTCAAGTTCGTCTTGGGGTCAGTTGGTCCCACCAACCCAAGGGAAGAAGTAGTCTTTTCTGGGCTTCTCTGGTAGTTTCGATATTTGGAGCTTCAGCACTGCAGCAGGGCTTCACCGTGCAAACCATCGGTCCAGGATGGTGCAGCAAGCTTCTCTTCTAGTTTCTTCTTCGGTTCCTTCGTTCAGTGGTCGACTCTGCCTTCCTTGCAAATGACCTTGCCTTTTATGCAATTCTCTCCCACTCATTCGCAGCCTAGCTTTCACTCATAAAGCAGGGTGGCTGTCCTTCAAGGACAGCCAGCCGGCCCAACACCTTTGGGTGCATTCCTGTAACCAAGGAGACTAAGCACAGGGAGTTTCAGGAACCTCCCTTTCTTCCTGCCCTGCCAGATACGCTGGAGTCAGCGGCAGGCTTCACTAGTATCACGCCAAAGACCAAACGAACAAAGGGACCAAACCAGGTTTGGCGCACAGAGTAAATCTCAAGAAAGACCTTACACACAAGAAATGGCGAAAAAAGAAGACCCGGGCAATTTTGACAAAATGGGCACCCATGGGTGCAATACTGCAGCTGCGAATGCAGCCCGCGGTAGAAACACTCAATGGAAGTAAAAAGTAAACCACTGCCACCAGCCATTAATTGTATAAAGGGTAACATAAAAATGTTACATGAGAAACTAGACATAGGGAATACTAAGTAACCCCTCCAGCACCCTATTGTAAAATGGTGTGTGCTGGGTCTACAGCCAGTGCTCTCGGTGCTTGCTGTACTTCAATTTGCTGCTGCAGGCACCGAGTGCAAGGGAGAGGAACACCAGAATCGAGTGCATAATTTTTAAGTCCGACCCGAGCTCCAGGAAGATCTTCCAGATTCCCTTGAAGCAGGTCAGACCAAGACTGATCCATGCTGGACCCCAGAAGCAAGGAAAGTCCATCTTGTGTCTGAGACCCGCAGTGGTGCTATTGCTGAGTAGCTGAACTTTGTCCATTGTTGCCGCTGCCATTCGAATCGTAGTGCAGGAGTACCCAGACGTCCTCCCTCTTGTCCCCACGATTGAGGGCCAGGAACAAAGGATCTGCAGGACCTACAAAAGGAACTGAAGCCAGCTGGAACCAATTTCTTCAGACCTAAGGTACTGTAAACTAAGAGGGACTTGCCTCTTGTGGTGTAGCTTGCTAGCTCTCAGTTGAGACTTGCATTTGCTGCCCTTTGCAGAGTTGCTTGCAGCTTTGCCCCTCACAAGCCTTTCAGCTTGTGGCTCAACAGTGTTTTCCTCTTCTACAAAACTCTCTAACATTGTGCAAGACTTTTTGCTTACCTTCAAGAAGGGCCTCAGCTCCCCTAGACTTTGCTCAATTGACATTGGCTGTCCTGGCACCCTAAAGACTCTTCTAACCTCTGACTTTGCTTTTCAGCTGTCCCTCAAAACGTTGTACATTCTTTACTTGGATAGCTGGGTAAGGGTTAATTTTCATTGCATTGGGGGGGATTTAAAGTACTTACCTGTTTGAGAAACTTGTTAACCATCGTTTCTTCCCCTAAACGTTTCCTTTTGACTCCAAACTCAGTATTGATCTAAATGTACAAGTGGTATATCAATGTCCACAGTGTCCTAGCTATAGAAGTCACCTGAGGGTGTAGGAAGTGTCTGTGTGCCATCCCAAATGGGCATCTACTAATTTACTGAAACTGACAGTGTGTATTTTTGAAGTATATTTAAGTGTTACATATTTGCTCCCTTCTGAAGAAGGCTTATTCAAACCGACTGTTGAATAAATGTTTAATCAAGGAACATTGAGTTATACATTTTATTTGGATACTTGTCACTGTGAAACTCTGTTACAACACTACAGCTCGTATTGACCCCTCTTGAGATAAGCCTGGCTGCTCAGTCACTCTACCAACTTGTGTAGTACATGCTTATACCAAAGGTTGGGTTAACTATTGCCAAGAGGGCAAGGCTGGTACAGTCTCCCACAGGCTACTGCATACACTCTTGCCTAACAGACCTGTTCACGACTCTGGAAAAAGCCCAATGCCCAGACTACGCCTCCAGGTACCCTCGGAGGTGGTCCAAGGGGAACAACGGTCTTTGGTTAAGATGATCAGGGAGATTTGCCTATGCTTTTCTCCCGATTTCCCTTCTCAACAGGATAGTGCACAAGATCACCAGGACACAAGTCACTATGATCCAGGTGGTTCCAATGTGGGCTTGACAGCCATGGTTCTCTCATTTCATGATGATGTCAGTCTCCCCTCCCAGTTAACTGCCCTGCCCATACAACATGATGTCACAAGACTTAGGGCAAACACTACATATGCACCCCCAAACACTCAATTTAGCAGCTTGGCTCCTGACGTCATAGAGTTTGGGCACCTCCAACTACTTCAGAAATGTATGGACATACTTGGAGGCACGCAAACCTAACACCAGACATTGTTACTCCAATAAATGGAAACGTTTTGTCATCTGGTGCAATACTAAAAACATCAACCCTATTGACTGTTCACCTAAAGATATAGTCCTTTATCTAACACATCAGGACTTGTTTTTAATTCCCTAAAGGTCCACCTTGCCAACCTCTCTGCGTATACCACAACTCAGAGCAAGGTTTCATGGTGGAAGATTCCAGTGATCAAGGCTCTCATGAAAAGGGTAAAGACAAAAAAATCCTGGATTGGACTTGAATGTTATCACAAGATTAATGGGACCTCCTTTCGAACCAATGCATAAGGCTAGTCTTAAGGCCCTTACCTATAAGACTGCCTTCTTGGTGGCCATTACCTCTATAAGGAGAGTAAGTGAACTGCAGGCTCTCCATTCAGCACCCATTTGTGATTAATCATAAAGATAATGTGGTTTTGCTCATACACCCTTGTTTTGTGCCTAAATTAATCTCGAATTTCCATGTGAAGAAATCAATAGAACTTCCTACTTTCTTTCATAACCCCACTAACTCAGCTGAAAGAAGCCTGCATACACTTGATGTTAGGAGAGTGGTCGTATACTATCATGAAAAGACAACCTCTGAGAAAATCAAAAAATGTTGTCTGTGTGGAAGCTGGTAGAGCAGGGGATCCTGTCTCTAAATCAGTTATTTCCAAATGGTTTGTTAAATGCATCACACTCTGTTACTCTCTGGCCAAGAGAGACTTACCCTTTACGTCTAGACCTCACTGTACTCTGGGGACAGAGGCTACCATAGCATTCATTGCAAATGTTCCTCTAAATTCTATTTGCAAAGCAGCAACTCCAACAAGACAGTGAACTAATGTCGACTCTGCCTGTAGCCCACAAACCTCGCCTTTTAACAAGTTTTCCCATTCATGCACAGCCTAGGCTGTCAATCACACAGCAGGCTGGCTGTTCTTTAAGGCCAGCCAGCCGGCCAATCAGGACTAGTCTCGTTCCGGCACTCCTAGAGACTAAGGACAGAGGAGTTTCGGGACCCTCCCTCACATCCTGTCCTACCAGACACACTTGAAGACAAACAAAGGGCTCAAACCTGTCTCAACGCACAGAGTAAAAGCCAAGAAAGACCTCACAAACAGAAAATGGCAAAAAAAGAAGACCGGGCCATTTTAACAAAATGGACACCCATAGGTGCTGTCCTGCAGCTGAGGGTTCAGCTTGCGGTAGAAAAGCACAATAATAGTTCAAATTAAACCACTGCCACCAGTCATGTGAAGTAGTGAGGGTAACAAATAAATGTTACATGAGAAAGTAGAATAAGGGACTGCTAAGTAACGCCCCAGCACTCCACATAAGATGGGGTGTGCTGGACTTACATAGAGAAAAAGATAAGTAAAGTCAATTTCACCTTAATATTCTTGGGAACGGTAGTTCACCCAAGAAAAGGTATTTAAACCTTAAGAGAAATCCAAAGGACCTCTCAGTGACACTGCACTGAAGGTGCTGTGTATCACCATACTAAAAGCAGATGCCTATGGAGTTTGTCAGACTTCAAAAACAGTGAAAACACAAAATCCAAATCGGGTAAAAACACATGAGTGAAAAAACGTTCCACTCACTCAGGAGTTAAAATTGAAAAGTCCTAAATTCAGCAAAAGAGCTGGGGGGTTTATAAGGTGGGAGGATTTTAGCATAGAAATAAAAATTCGCCCTAACGGGCCACATAGTTATTGACAAGTGCCCTAAATCATTACTATAATTTGGTTTTCTTGCCTGATTTCTGTGCAGGTTCACTGAAATCTCCCAATACTAATGCTAACTTCCCAATGATTATTTCAAGATCTTTAACAGTACGATTGACTTTGTACGTTCAATGATCTATTATTCTTAGTTGAGATATTTATAATTTTTTCATCAGGCATACGATTACATTCAAAACCAATTCTCTGAAAAGCTTCCCAATTAGTCATAACCAACTCTGAAAGGTGAAGCAAACTGTACAATTGCCCAGTTTGTGTCTTCCGGCTTAGTTGGGATTTCAACTAATACCAGGTCCTTTATTAATAAGGTGCACCTGTGGTGAACTACGTAATATGTCAAGTGTTCTTTGCTTGTTCATAATTGGGCTGTCCACAGTAGCATGTACTTCATTCATTCTTATCTTATTGTTTTGATAATGTATAACCAGTTCAAGTCTTTTCACTGTCGGATTCAGATACTCAAGATCTTCATTTTTATTTTCAGTCTGTTGACTGTTTCGCATCAAAACATCCATCTCAGGGCCTCATTGAGAGCTTGTGCTAATTATAGTGTGGAAATACAACATTCTCCTCTCCAGTTTCCAGCACCATCATTCTGAGATGGGTGGACATTTTGTAGGTGAAATGTGATTTTTAGCAGCAAAAGCTGCTATCATCACATGTTGTGGGGGAAATATGTGCTCCAGTGGCATTGCAAGCATTTTCCAGAAGACTGCCACTTTTCCAATTTACGAAAGTTTTCATAAACTTTCATTTAACTATAAAAGTGGTGCTGCAGTCTGAGAAATGCCATGTTTAAAATGGGATAAAGTGTGCTGTGGTGTTTAACGGCACTTCCTAGGGTACCGTTAATGAATGCCACTTTTGGCTGGTGCAGGAAGGGTGTGCTGGCCTCGGAATACAGTCCTTGCCAGCCCCTTACATGGAGGTGGTTGTCAAGGCTGTTGCCATGCTGTAAATCATGGCTTTGCGGGAGTGGTGGACTTCGTTTATTGCTGCCACTCCCGTATTACTTCATAATACTTGTCTTTATGGAAAAGTGTCCGTTATCTCAGACACAACACCATGGTAACATGTACCTTTGAACCGGGTCCTCAGTTGGATTGTTGTCGTCCTCCTTTTTTGTGCTGTGATCTTATATCATTCACTTGTGGTGAGAGCAACAGATAGCATAGCTCAGTGGCAACACGCTCGTCTTGGAAGTTCGCATCTTAGGTTCGCATCTTAGGTCTGCGCTTAGAAACCGCTTTGATATTAAGCGCGTTAAAACAATTGTATTATTATAATCTCATTATGTCTATCCCAGTTATGCAATGATCTGGGAAAAATTCTATTTGCAGGGCCTTTATTAATAGGCATCGCTATCAATGACTCAAAACAATTGGGTGTTAAAACAGAATCAGCTTTAGCCTTGGTCACCACCTCCCTGGCCACACTTTGTAGAATATCATTAGTGTTTTCTTTTGGTTTGGCGACTATCAAATTGACTTTCATCTGCCTGACTTTTGGCTCAATGCCTTTTCTTCCATAATTTCCTTGTCAGGCCCCTGGGCGTGTTTAGCGCCATGTGTAGGAATGTTAGCAGTGGATGTTAATGTGTTCTCCAGCATGGATTCCCATGCTCATGAATATTCCCCGTCGTCAGGCTGGGAATCCTCTGTAAAAGAAAAAACAGTTTCAGTTTAGTTTCTGAACTGTCCTTTTCCTATAAACCAATCATTGAGCTCTGGGTGATACTGCCATACTGCCCCCAGCCAATGACTGCCCTCTACCGAAGACCCTCCCCAGGCAGTCATCTTCAGATTTTTACTGCACGTTCAAGTGTTGGGAGTCCTCGTGCTTCGCTCTTCGAGCCTTTGCTGTTTATTTTCACTTTTTTGAGAGTTAAACTCTTATTGTTCGGTCAATCAAGTCTGTGTGCTCCATTGATCATCCTTCCAACTAACTGGTACCCGTTTTACGGATTTTCCAGCGCCCCTCAAGAGCTGTTTTCGTCGAGTAATCTTCTTGGAGGCTTCCAGAAGATTCTTCAGGCTTGCACCGCGTGGATCATGTCAGACGAGAAGGACGGCATTTCCTCATCAGGCTTTGCTCCGACTGCGGTCTACAGAATGTGTATATGGACGACAAGCATTGTCAATGCCTGTACTGCCTGCAACCTATGCACAATTAGGAAGATTGTATGATTTGCCGTGGCTTCATGAAGCTCACGTTGAAGGATCGGCACCAACGATTGGAGTTGTGGTTGCAGTCCAAGGCCTCTGACCTGGGTGCCACCCAGGAGCATGCCTCTGGATCCGGAAAACCTGAGCGGGCTTCTAAGTCCTTTGAGGGTGCTCCACCCATGGGGGCCCAACACAAGGCCAAGAACTGCGAGTCCGCTTCAGTCGTGGTCGGCGCTACTGCGGGTCCCGCGACGGTCAGTGCGCGATAGTTATCCCCATCGCCATCAACCTCCAACCACCACTTTGGATCATCATCCAAGAAAAAGTCGGCTACCCCGGGGAAGCTGAGAGAGAATCCGTAGAAGGCCAAGAGGGAGGAGGCCAAGCAGGGTGGAGTGCCCTACCTGCCCCCGTCGGAAAAGGACAAGGGTTCCGACAAGGCCCCGAAGGAGAAGGCCAAGCAGCAGGTCAAGGTGTCCAACACAGCCAGGCAGGAAGGAAATGGCCATACCGGACATGGGATCCAGCCTTTCCGTGAAAGCCCAAGTGCACTAGGCGAAATAGTCATCAACCTCCCTCGAGGTGGTGGTGGCGTCGCTTTTGAAGGCCGCAGGGGCGGACCCGCAGGGTTCCCTGATGGCTCTTCATCTCAGGAGAGAGGCTTCCAACATACCTGTTAAAAAGACCCCAGAGAAGAGGATGCCGGACCTCAGCCTGAGACCGACCCCTCTGGACCGGAAGAAAGGGGGAGGGGGGTGTTGAAGGCCTTCAGGGATCAGACATTTCTTCAGCTGATGAGGATGAGATCATTTCCATCCACACCGTTCAGGAGGGCGATGACGACGAGGGAGACACCAGGGAGTCACCCCATGACGGGGCAACGACGACAGTGAGGGCGATGACGACGGGGTTACCATCGATGGAGACGATGAGGACCCTGAACCTAACACTCCTGCACCCCAGATACTGCTTAGAGATGTTTCACTGGACATCCTCTCGACCCTCCACACTCTGGTGTCCAAGATACAGAGGAGGATGCGGGCTACCCCACTGCCCACTCCTCCCGCGGCACCTGTACCGGCTACCCCATTGACACCAGGGGACCCTCCGACCAAGAAGAGGAGGAGGCACACTACGCCTCCCTGCCACCCTTTCCCCCCTCTCTCCTGAGGGAGACAGAGATGGACACAGCGTCAACGGGGGGATGGGGGACCTCCCTTCACCTGCGCCCAGTACCACCCCTCCGGACAAGGTGGGGGTCTTTCCATGCAATGAACACCCGAGCATCAGAGCTGCTCCAGCTCACGCTGGAGGAAAAGAAGAAGGAACACCTCTTATATCAGCGCCGGGAGGCGAAGAGGAAGACCATCCTATCGGTCCCTTTCCTGGATGATGTTTGGGACGACGGGCTGGTTTTGATGATGAACCCCTCTACAACCCCAGCGAAGAGAGACCGGTTGGAGAAAAAGTACCGGGTGCTGGACTCTACACCCAAGTGCTTACGTTCTCAACCGTTGCCAGACTCGGTGGCCACCAGGAATAAATTGTCTGGCTCTGCCTTCTCTTCCTCCTCCACGCTTCCGGACAACGAGGGAAAGAAGTTGGATGCGATGGGTAGAAAGGTAATCTACTCGGTGGTGACGACTGTCAAGGCTGCCAACACCCTCGTGATCGTGGCCAGATACGACCGGGAGCTGTGGTTTAAGTTGGCTCTGCTACTGGACTTCTTCCCCGATGACAAGAAGGCGAGGTGGAGTCGGACCACGCCATCTCAGTGGCCATGGACATCGCATACACAGGTTTCCGCCAGATGGGGAATGGAGTCTGTCTTCGCTGTCGTGGCTGGCTCAAGGCCAGCATCTTTAGACCAGAGGTCCAGACAAGGGTTTTGGACATGCCCTTTGACTGGGACCACCTGTTCGGGAAGGCTGTGGATGAATCGCTCCAGGCCATCAAGGCCGACACGACACAGCACGTGCCTTAGGCACTCTACAGCAATGAAGACCGTCCTTTCATTCCTCAGGAGGGAAGTCTATCCGCTCTTCGAAAAGGGCTTCGGCGGGGCACGTCCTCTTACCGCCAGCCCTCTTGCTCTCGCCCATGGACACACCTTGGAGTTTCATTGAAAGTGTCCTCCAGTACCATCGGTGGCCCGGCAGGAAAACCACATCCCTCAGCTGCTGCTGGAGGTTCGGGCCATGTTATGAAAAGGGTCAATACATCTGGTTCCACGGCGACTCTGGGGCTCCGGAGTATACTCAAGGTACTTCCTTGTAAGGAAGAAGACCGGAGCCTGGAGGCCCATCCTCGACCTCTGACGGCCCAACAAGTACATAAAGTCCCAGAAGTTCTGGATGGTCACGCTACAGCACGTGCTCAGCCTGTAGGAGGAAGGGGACTTTCTGTCATTGTTAGATCTAGAGGTCGAGTACTTCCACATCCCCAAAATAAAGGACACAGCAAGTTTCTGCGCTTCTACTTTCAGGGATAGCATCATCAGGTCAAGGCTCTTCCCTTCGGATTGAAGTCGTCACCCATAGTCTTTACCAAGTGCTTGGCACCGGCCCACCTGCGACTGCAAGGGATACTCGTTTACCCCTACCTGGACGACTGGCTCATCCGGGCCAAGTCAAGGGACATCGCGGTCAAAAAGACGATGGGGACCGTTTGTCTACTGACGGATCTGGGGTTCTCAGTGAATTGTGCAAAATCCTGCTTCACTCCATCGCAGGACACTCTGTTCCTGGATCCAAACTCAACAGGGTGTCATGCCTGACATCACCGTCGGAGGAAAGGATATCGCCATCTCGGGCAAGGTGCAACGGCTGTTGGCACTGAAGGTCGCCACGGTGAGGACCATCAAGTCTCTTCTCAGCATGATGTCGTCCTGCATATACCTGGTTCGGCTCTGCAGGTTGCGGATGCGGCCACTGCAGGAGTTCCTAGATGGCCATTGTGTCCAGGTGACCGGAAGCTTCCAGGACCGGATTGCGCTCGACAAGAAATTCCGACGAGCGATCAGATGGTGTGGCGTTGTTAGGTAAGATTTCCACAGAGCTGGTAAATCTTGCTTTCCTGGTTCAACTCCAGAACTTTTTGCTTTTCTAGTGGGATATTTTTCATTAATACCTCAGTGAGTGGGAACCTTTTTGGGTGTCATTTTTAGGACGCTCCATAGTGTCTTTTTAAAGTTATCATGTCTAACAACTTATTGGCAATAAGTGCCTGTTGTTGCTGGTTTGCCCTAGGGGCTCTCCATTTAACGTTCTTGAGCCAACCTTGAGTCAACTACAGTTCCCAAGGGTAGAAAGGATCTTTGGATCCCTTTTACATTTCATTCTGTGAAACCAGCACACCCCACCTTATGTGGAGTGCTGGGGAGATGTAATGTATCCCCTTGCACATTAAAACTGTAACAATTCTGTTACAGTGACAAGCTTACCTTTAATGGCTGGTGGCAGTGATTCCTTTTACTAATTTGGTGCACCTTTACCGCGGGCTGTAATCACAGCTGCAGTAAAGGCACCTATGGGTGCTCATTTTACCAAAATGGCCCCTGTTTTTTTTTTCTGGCATTTTAATGTTTCTTGTCGTTTCTTGTTCCTTTCCCTGACATCCAGGGTGGGAAATTCCTTTGTTTGAGTTTTGTCTTTGGCAGGAGTCCCCTGGACACCCCGCCCAGGCTCCAGTCAGTCTGTAAGCACAGGAAGTGGGGGAGGAGTCAAAAACTTCCCCCTCCTTTGTCTTACGCCTTCCTTCAACTGGGACAAATCCCAATGGGGGGCTGGCTGTCCTGATTGAACAACCAGACGCCCCTTTCATGTAAAATGCAGGGAGAGAGTGCAGAGGGTGTGCTGTAGTTCCTAATAAATACTGGAAACCTGAAAGCTGAAGTCATGTCGACCACTGGAACAGAAAACCCGAAGAGGATGATGAAGGAAAAGCGGCGGGAATGATTTCCAGCGACCAGAGAGCCTGCTGTGTAACCGGAGCCTGCTGCAGCCCTTCCTTCTAATCCACCTGGGGTCTCCGAAAACGACGACCCAGAACCTGTTGAGACCCACTAGACTCAAGAAGACCTGCATTTTGAGCCATCGCACGGGTGCTGCGACCTTGCGTTCTTGCAATACCCCAATACCCTGGGACTTCCAGCCACTGTGCAGTGCAGAGTCTTCTGAATCTCGCTGAAACTTCGTGGGCATCCTGGTGTATCTCCAGAGACACGAATCGAGTCCGAAAAGTCCCCTCACAAGGGTGCTGGACCTTTTAAACGACAAGAATTCAACCGCAGCTTTCTGTCTTCTTCTGTGCTCCTTGAAAAGGCGCCAAACCTGCAGAACCGCATTCAGCCACGAGAGAAATCTTGCCTAGAGCCTTCTTCATCAATCCCTGCTGCAAAGTCCCTTCTGAGGTCTTGTGTTCAGTCTCCAGGACAAGGAATCCACTGACCGGGTATTTGGCTGCAGTCCCTGAAGTTCTCCTGCTGCAATCTCTTCTTCATTGCTGAGGTACTGTGTTGGCTTGGGTATATACTTACCTTAAGCCTGTTGGGATTTCTATGTAGCTTTGGGGTGTCATCTGTGATTGGGAGGTCCCTCATCCAGTGCACCCAGACCCACTGCTAGAATCCTGCTGGGGTGTCTTCTGTGAAGCCCCTGGACCCTCTTCTAACCCTAGAAGTAAAGTACTCACCTGTTTGCCAGTTTTCCTAAGAAACTCTGACTTTTGCTACTAAAGAACTTATTCTAACACTGCCTGTTGGTCACTAGTCCTAATGACCCCTTTTCTGCCACTCATGCTCTAAGAATAAGGGAAAGACTTTGGAGGGATTGGGACTTCTGCCTAGAAAAGAAATCAAGTGTTTTACTTACTTGTAAAGAGTTGGTGGGTAACTGTAATTCTAAGAGTGAACAGTTACAAAAGTTCTTACTGATCTTGAATGTGTGATGCACTATTCTTAAAAGTATGATTAACATCTTTTCTTCCTTAGCCACTGTTTTGCCAGTCTAAAAGAAAGTAGATGTAAAGGTGTTTTACTCTCCTGTGATTAGGTTGTGCCTCTTTACAAAAGTAATGTGTTGGTTTCACCAGATTATTCCTTTAGGGTAATTGTATAAGTGTCCTCCAACTGTTGGTATCACCAGGTTAGTCCTGTTAGGATAACTGTACGAGTGTCCCCCAACTGGGTCTTGCTTCCCCTGACTTGCTGCTAGCCTGTCCTTAATAAGTCTACATTAGGTTGTTGCCTACCTAGAATAACTATTCAGTAAAGTGTGACATTGGGTTTTACTTTCCCCTTCATTGTGAATTTAAAGTATGTGGGTTTTACTTACCTTGTGTTAGCTGTGTGCCATCCAAAACAAGTTACCAGAGTTATTGCTTACCTCAAACTGGGGTTCCCTGATTTCCACAGCATCTGTAATTGTATATTACATCCTTAGGTATGTGTTATGACAAAAGTAGTTATAGGTTTCTACTGCACCTAGAATACGTGTTTCACGATTCACCAAAATGTATATTTTCCAGTTGACTGTTTGTGATTTGTTCCAAGAGTCACTCTACAACTGGAAGGGCCTACTGCCCTTGTATTACCAAAAGTAATCTAAAAGTAACCATTGGTCTTTTACTCCCAAAGAATAGTCTTGACATATACTAAATGTGTATAACAAGGTTTTGACTTCCCTAGAACTACTGTTAGGTGTTCCAAATAAGGTTTATACTTGGGCCTGTGTGCTTTCAAGTATAGTGTTGTGTTTTATGGTGGACAGTCATAATGTCGACAAAAAAATGTCGACAGACAAAAATGTCGACAAAAAAATGTCGAAAAAAAAAGTCGACTTTCTCTTTTTTTAATTATATATTTATTTTAGGGGTTTGGGAGCTAAAAAAAAGGGAAAAATTAAAAAAAAAAATTAAAAAAGGGGGGTTGGGGGGGAACCCCCCCATATAAAAAAAAAATGCATTGAAAAAAAAAGTCGACATTTTATTTTTCGACATTTTTTTTTCGACATTTTGACTGTCGACATTTTGACTATAAACCGTGTTTTATATTGTGATTTCATATAATGTGTTAGTACTTACTTAACCCCTAGATTTATCTGGGCCTACCTGTATTTAAATAAATCCTTTATTTTTACAATACATAGTGTTTCAGTGTTTCTTTGGATCATTTGTATTACAATTTCACTTGTACTGTATTTACTGCCCTCTCTCCCTCCTAAGATAAGCCTGGCTGCTCTGCCTACGCTGCCATGTACTCAGGTGGTACATTCTTATACTAAGAGTGGAGTCTTATAGTGCCTCAGTTGAATGGTTTTGAAGAAGTGGGTAGCACTTCAGAAAAACTGTCCTAACAGGCATATGCTCCAATATCACCGGCGGCATGGATTTCCAGAGCCCTCCGTACCAGGAGACGGTCATGATGAACGCATCTCTGGAATGGTAGGGGGCCCACACCGGACGGCTTCACGCCTGAGGCCTGTGGCTGCCGGAAGAGAAGACACTGCACATAAATGTAGAACTGCGGGCGGTGATTTGGGCCCTAAAGTCGTTTCTGCCGTCCCTCAATGGCATAGTGGTGAGTGTCTTCACAGACAATACCGCCACAATGTTTTACATCCATAAGCAGGGGGGCACCAGATCCCCAGCGCACTCCATGGAGGCGCAGGACTTGTGGCACTGGGCCGTCGCCCAAGGGATGTTCCTCATTCCATTCCACCTGGCAGGAGTACACAACACTGTTGTCGACTCTCTCAGCAGGGAGCTACACTCTTGCCACAAGTGGGAACTTCGGCAGGACCAAATGGACGTTCTGGTCAACAAATGGGGCAATTCCCAGATCGATCTGTTTGCGATGGCGACAAACACCAAGTGCACGTCAACGTTCCCTCCAGTCAAGCTTCCAGTGGTCGCAGATTTTCTCGCCAGGGAAGGAGGCGCAATACTGCACCACGACCCAGGATCGCTGAACCTGAAGGCCTGGCTCCTGCAGCGTTAGTGTTCGGGGGTTATGACCTTCCAGCAGACTGCAAGGTGGTGCTCCGCAAAGGCCAGGGCATCGTCTACTCTAAAATGCTATGGACACAAATGGAAGAGATTCGCAGTTTGGTGCCGTTCACAGAAGGTTGACCCTCTGAGGGTCACAGCCCCTCAAGTGCTTCCATATTTGTAGTCATTGGCTAAGTCGGGGCTAGCTCATGCCTCCATCAAGATTCATCTGGCAGATATCTCCAGCTACACCAGATATCTGGGACGGTACTCCCTGTGGTTGCACTGTGTAATTAAGGAATTCGTCAAGGGACTGTTCCGTTCGTTCCCGCCGGGGAAGGCTCCAGCCCCGGCGTGGGAACTCAACGTGGTGCTGATTTAGGCTCAATGGGACTCAATTCGAACCTATGCATACAGCTCTGCTGAAGTTCCAGTCTTGGAAGACAGCTTTCCTCGTGGCCATCACCTCTGTCAGAAGAGGAGGTGAGATCAAGGTGCTCTCCTGTAAGCCGCCTTACTTGACATTTCACAAGACAACCCCTCCTTCATGCCCAAGGTTCCGTTGGACTTTCATCTCAACAAACCCTTGATGTTACCTGTGTGTTTTCCGACGCCTTTGTCGCCGGCTGAAAGGACTTTGCACTCGCTGGATGTGGCTTGAACGCTGAAGTTTTATGCGGCCCGATCTAAGGATTTCTGGAAGACTAATCAGCTTTTTGTGAACTTTGGTCCTGTGAACCATGGGAAGGCTCTGTCCAAAGCTTCCATTTCCAGGTAGCTCTCCAGCTGCATCACCCACGGTCACCGGTTGGCAAACCAACCCTTGCCTGGCCATCTGAGAGCCCATTCCACCAGAGTGATCGCTGCTTTAATGGCGTTCTTGTCTGGTGTACCCATGAAGGACATCTGCAGGGCTGCTACATGGAGGTCGATGCACACCTTCACGAGATTATGCTGCGTCAACAGGGATTCCAGGGAGGAGTCCCGAGTCGGCCAAGCAGTGCTGCGCAACCTGTTCGTTTGAATGTGAGCCTGGTGAGGAGGTAAGAGATTCCTTCTGTTGAGCCTTGCCACCTCCCGCGGTTGTGCATGTGTGTGCTGCTATGTGTTCTATATTCATGAGCATGTGAATCCATGCCAGACCCCATGCTGGAGAAGGAACAAGTTACTTACCAATAACTGTTGTTCTCCAGCATGGGTCTGGCATGGATTCACATGCAAACCCTCCCTCCTACCCCTCTGCGGCTCTTCTCTTGGTCTTACTACCACTTTCTGTGCTACCAAATCTGAAGAGGGCTACCTGGGTAGGGGCTTAGGTAGAGGGCAGTCATTGGCTGGGGGCAGTATGACCCAGAGCTCAGTGATTATAGGAAAAGGACAGTTCAGAAACGAAACTGAAACTGTTTTTTCTTTTACCGAGGATTCCCAGCCTGACAACAGTGACTATTCATTAGCATGTGAATCCATGCCAGAGAACAACAGTTACAGGTAAGTAACTTGTTCCTTATTGGTAGAAAAAATGTTATCAAGTATTCTTTCATTGATTTCACCACTAATCACATTTTCAAATGAAGCTTCCTGAAAAGACTCACTCTCCGTGTCAACAGGCTTATCAATTCATTAGGGCCAATATTATTAGTTTCACTTGAAGGTTCCTCTGATCTCTAGAGTCCGCCGATAACACAACGTCAACCAATTTAAGTATGCCCGTTTTCAGTGTTAGCTGCTCTTTATAAAGATTGTTACAAAGAGCATACACTGCCTTTAATATGGTTAAAGATTCAGGACCAGCTAATGCATCCTCATCTGATGATTTCAATGAGCTAAAAGAAATATCATTAACAGAGGAGGATCCTTATAACCTCCGTTATTCACATTAAATCTGGCGATTTCGAATCGTTTGTAGAAGCCATGCCAATGATGTTACTAAGGGCCTCATTTCAAATTTTCAGTTTATTTAATGGTGCTCGATTGCCTATCGAATCTCGCTGTAAGCTTAAGCACATGTTTTGCAATGAATTATTATCTATTGAGTCTGTCATTAATAGTTCAGTCGGCATTTGCAAATTTAATTCTTCTTTTTGTTCTCCTGTTTGTCACCCTTGTTAATTCCACCGTTGGTAATATTACTGGTTTTAAAACGGCAGTAATTTTACTATGTGCAATTTCTGCTCTGCTTTTTCAACGGATGTAGCTATGCCGTGAGCAGTCGCGTTGTGGAGTTTACAGCGCATGCGTTTTTTTTAAATGTCTACAGAGCAACATTTTTTCTGTATTATTCACACTTCGCAGCTGATCTACTTTGCGAGTTGCTAGCATTTGCGAGTCGCGCCTTGAAACACTTGTGTATAGGCGCGTTACAAATACCATATCATATCATATCATAGATGAGTAAGATTTAACTTGCCACTCGGCAACCAGTTAAACTGCAAAACTGCTACCGCACTCTGTGCTCTCTGCATGCAGCAGTATGGCTTTGACTCCAAAGTCGCAGGTACTGTGGAAAGACTCCAAAACACGGCAAAGCAGTGTTTTTCCTGAAAAACTGCTACTGCACTCTATCGCCTCCTTCACTGAGACCTCTCGACAGTACCGGCGCCTTTTGACAAAGCTTCATGGCTTTTCGAAGGCTTTGGTGGATGGACTTGTGATGGCCTACACCTCTTCATGCTTTTGTCATACACAGTAGGGATAATGGGCGGGGGGAAATCACTTTGCACAATTGGAGGAGAATGTCTCCATACATTATATTTCGTCATACTGTTCACCAGCGTTAACCATGGAGAAAACTCTTTTTAAATTTTGCCACACATGTAAACGTAGGTTTCCCTGCCAGAATGCACACAACGTGCGTAACCATCGTCTTCCAAGAGACCACCAGGAAGGCAAATGTTGAGCATGTAAGCACTTCAAGCCATCACTGCTTATGGGTCATAGATTACAATGCTTGTAGGCCTTCGTGATTCAAACTGACGCTTCAATGGAATATCCTGCCAGGGCAGAGCAATCAGAGGCTTAGCAGAACATTTACTGCTAGATAAGTGATGCCGAGCAGACATCTGGTTGGGAAACTGACGTTTCTCAGGTGCCAGTCCCCTGCTCGAAATGGCAGGCATTTCGCTCTGTTAAGGAGGCTTCCTCTGACGACAAGACCAAACGTATAAAACACCTGCATTTGGTCAGCTTGACACACTTTGCACAGACGCCAAGCAAAAAGAAGTATGCTCCTGCTTCACAAAAACGTACATCGTCCACTTCAGTTTCTACGCATACGCATTTGTCAAAAGGCACAAATGCTTTGGCTGATCATGTATCCTCAGCAAGCGGCTCCAAAAACCTTTGCACCTCGGTGCTTGCTCATCGCATGTTCCCAAAACATTACACACGCCTAGTCTGCCCAGTTCTGCACCAATAATAGCTGCACATTCACGGAACCATAAATTACACGTATTGAAACATACTATTTCGACATTGTTAGAAACACCCAAGTCAAGGTACACAAGTAGAGCTTCCTCTTTAGTGGAAACACTTAAAAGAAAGAAGCATACCCAGGAAAGTCACGAGAAAAAAGTGCTTTTCCCACTGCAAGCCACTCCTAGAGGTGCTGGGACAAAAGATAGATTTGAAAAGAGATAATGGCCTCTTCCATGGAGTTTTTAGAAGGAAAAAAAAACATATAAAACGTAAACATGTTGTACAGGAGCAAAGGTTCCACGTGAAACAGCTAGAACAGATCTCTCTCTCTCTCTCAATATCGTCCTCACCCATTGATGATCAAATTTTGTACAATGATCTTAAAATGGAAGCTGATTTTTTTCAAGGTTGACACCTATGAGTCAGAAGAGGACACTGATTTAAATTTAGTTGATTACGTTCTCAGCGAGAAAAAGCAAGTACATCAATATGTTGCATTATTACAGTCTGTAATAAGGAGATTGACACCATCCCTCTCAACACCAGAGCTGTCAATCCACGCATTGAAAAGTGTTTCAAGCCAGCACCTACTGACCCTCTTTTTATTGGAGGGCATCTTAAACAAGATTCCCTCATAGTTACTACTATCTGTGAAAGAGCTTCGACTCCCTTAGCTACATCCGAGGTACTCCTGATAAGGAGAGCAAAAGGATTTAAGCCCTAGGGAAAACTGTAGCGACATCAGCTGTTTTTAATATGCGTATTGCCATAATACAACTCGTATGGCAAGTTTTGATAGAGCACAATGGGATCATGTGGAGGACTTTGTTAATGGCATCCATGAACCCCTTTAGTCTGAAATTCTTCAGATTGTAATATAAGTAAAATAATTAGCTAACACCCTCATCAAGAACACGCTTGATGCTGCAGAAACCGCTGGTAGAATGGTTGCAGAGGGCACCCTCTTTAAAAGACATGTGTGGCTAAGAAATTCTGGGTTTAGACCAAAGACTCAGGCCACACTGCCAAACATGTCTGTAGAAGATAGTGTCTTATTTGGCAAAGTAGCAGATGATGCTCTTGAAACTGCAAAGAGCACGAAACTCTTAAAACATTGGGACACATTTCAAATAAGCCATTTCAACAAAGAGGTTCCTTTTCTAACTGCTGTAGTTTTCACATCAAAGCTACTATAGATCATCAAGCCAGTCGGGCTATACTGCAGGTTCCGGCTTCAGTTCTTGGTATACCAACCAGAGTCAAAAGTCCACATCTCAATCTTTATTTCCCAGACAATTTAGAAGGGGATGTAGCAGAGGTAGAGGCCAAGCCACTCGAGGTTCAGCCACACAATGACTCCTTGTTTCTGGTCCCCTCCCTCACTGCCCCTGTAGGTGGTCACATTACATCATTCACCCACATATGGGAGGGGATTATCAACAGTAAGACACAGGTATTGCTTGGAACTCGACCTCAGACCAGCAAACACTTATGTCAAACCACAAAAGTTCACAATGACAACATTGCAGGAAGTCATCCCATTGCTCAAAAAGGGAACTTCATGGCAACACTGGACATAAAAGATGCATACTTTCATATTTCAGTGCTGCCAGCGCATCAAAAATATCTATGGTTCAAAGTAGGGTCAGCACACTGCCAATTCAAGGTGGTTCCCTTCCGGATCGCATCAGCCCTTTAGGTATTCACAAAGATACTAGCAGTAGCACAACTGTGCAGAGAGAGCATCCCAGTCTGCCCTTATCTGGACAACTGGCTAATAACAGGAGAGACACCAGAAATGTGTCTGAAAAAATACACAGAAAACGATGCATCTGCATCAATTATTCTTCTCTATCAACGAAACGAAGTCAAGCCCAATACCCAGTCAGCATAAACTGTTTCCAGGGGCAGTAATTCAGACAAAGGAGACTTTAGTCCGTCCCTCCAATGGAACTGTCCAAAACATACTATGACAAATCCCCTGTTATGCATTCGGTTGTCGGATAAGTCAAGAAAGTAATGCAGCTTCTCAGCATGATGGCATCATACATCTTCATTATCCAACATGTGAGGCTACACATGCGTCCAGTGCAACAGTGGTCAGCGAAACAATGGTCGCAGGCAAATGGCAGTTAGGGTGATTTAGTGGCGGTTTCATAAACAGTGATGTTAACGCTTCAGTGGTGGGCAAAAAAGAAAACGTTACAAGGGAAACCTTTTGTCAACCTGCCCAAACGCATCACAATCACAACAGGCGCATCACTCTCAGGATGGGGAGTTCATTGTCCCCACCATACAATGCAGGGCATCTGGGCACAAACACTTGCCAAAAAGCAGCACATCAATGTTCTTGAATTGCTAGCAGTTTACCAGCTCTACAAGCTTTCCAACATCACTTAATAGGGAACAAATGTACTGATTATAACAGACAGCACAACCACCATGTTTACATCTACAAACAGGGTGGGACTCACTCCCTAAGTCTGTCCACACTAGCACAAAAGATTTGGAAATTGAACCTCCAAAGGGAAATTCATCTCCTATCTCAACATGTTCCAGGAGAACACAACGGCCTATCAGACACACTAAGCAGGAACGCAACTCAACCCTCGGAACAAGAATGGGAGTTACATTCAGACATTCTAGACTGTATTGTCACACTGTGGGGGCAACTCGACATAGACCTGTTTGCCACAAAACAAAACGCAAAATGCCTAGGTTATGCCTCCATGTTCTCGCAGAAAGGGTCTAAGGGGAATACAGTGTGAATCAGTTGGTCAGGGATGTTTGCATATGTTTTTCCTCCAACAACACTCTTGGAACAATGTGATCCACAAAATGCACCAGTAGCACATAAGAATTATTCTAATTGCTCCGACATGGGCATGTGAAACGTGGTATTCCCACTCCTCAAAATATTCATTTGCCCACCGATGAGGCTAACATATCCTTGCCACATGTCACAGAATT
Organism: Ambystoma mexicanum; assembly: GCF_040938575.1. Taxonomy (NCBI): domain Eukaryota; kingdom Metazoa; phylum Chordata; class Amphibia; order Caudata; family Ambystomatidae; genus Ambystoma; species Ambystoma mexicanum. The sequence goes on along the minus strand of NC_090938.1, from coordinate 491,432,289 downwards.
GGGGGCTAATCCTACACCCTCAATCTCGGACAACCAACTCAGTAGCTTGGCTCCTGAAGTAGGGGTTTGGACACCTACATTTGCCTGTTGGATGCATGGGAATATTAAAGGAAGCCTGTAAGCAAAACACTAAACACTGCTACTTTAACAAATGGAAAATATTTGTGTTATGGTGTACACATTAAATAGTCAACCCAATTGAATGTTCACCATCGCAGTGCTGTCTCCTGTACTTGTTAGACTCGGGTCTGGTCTTGAATTAATTAAAGGTTCATTTAGCCACACTATCTGCATACACAACATCACAGAACAAGAATTCATGGTGAAAAGTTCCAGTTGTTAAAGCCTTCATGGAGGGAGTAAAAAGGCTTTAGCTTACAACTGCAAACCCACCCCCTGGTTGGGATTTAAACTCATGGGTGTTAAGATGGATTTCTGAACTCTGACCTGGTGGGCAGCTGTTCAGGAGGCCAGTCTAGTTTCTTGGAACAGGGTAACCTTCTGGACAAGCCAGACCAATCAAGGCGGTCAAGACTAGGTCTCAGGAGGGGTGAGGGTGATTGAAGGACTTCAATGAGCACACAGAGTAAAGGACACTTAAAAATCACTCCCAGTCAGGTGTAGATATATTAAAAATACATTTACATTTATTTCAAGGCCTTTGAGTTTTAAACACATAAATCAAATCACAGTAATACTTATTAAGCCAACACAATCCTATCAGAATACAATATACATGACTATTGGGGTCTTAAGGGTTAACTGCATGAATGGGTCCACAACCTAAAAGGGGAAGAAACAGGCAGTGCAAGTAGTCTTTAGCCCCTTCTACATCCAACACACTCCTAACTAAGGCGCAGTCCAATCCCTAAGAAGAGGGGAGCCTTATGCTCAAAAGTACAGGGCATGCAAGCGCATATGTAAGTTCCAATGGGCAAAACGGGGTCTCTTCAGGGGGCTGTAGCAGCTCAGGAAGGTGGGTGAGGCGATGAAGAATAGGTTCCCACTATTCGAGGAGGGCCTCCACTTGAGGGCAGAGTCGATTCCAAGAGCTGGCAATAGTTTGCTAGTTCGCACTAGCAGTGGAAAGGAGAGGGGCCCTCAGAGGTACTCGTGCGTAAAAATGGATGGAGGCGCTAGGGGCCACCGGTTAAGGTTGCGATTACTCACGAACCCCGGCGCACTCCGGACCAAACAAGCGCAGTTGTGTCCACTTCGTTTGCAGGTTCAAGCGCGGCAAAATGGCGGCTCTGCGGCTTTCAGCGATGAAGATACAGCGATGATTCCCAAACGGGACAGTGGCAATTTCTCTGCTCCTGGTGGATGGATCAGGCCAGTTTCACTGCAGCAGGCTTCAGGGGCAAGAGGGTCACAAATGCAGCGCACCTGCAAAGATTGTCACTGCGGCCCGGGCTACACGGTACCCGCGTCTGCTCCAGTTCTGGCGTACTCGTCTCACTTCAGACCTGGGAATGCCAAGTGTGTGAAATTCTGTGTGAGGGTGCCGTGAACACAGAGCTAGCAGTATACCAAGTTTCGAGAGTCTCCTCTAAACAGCGGCGGAGACAAAGCAAAGGTCCTGCGTAAGCTGGTCAGTCCACTGGATGGCCCCGGGAGACTTCCGAGAGGGCTTACTTGCAGGGTTTGTTGAAGGTGCCGAGAATAATTGATCCCACTATTCCAATGGGCTGAAGCATCTTCGCAGACCTTCTGGGGCGACCAGAGGCAGAGGGGTCCCACGGGACGACAGCGGGATCAGGGTGCCAAACCTTCCAGCGGTTCACCAGCGATTCCTCGACTCGGCTTCTTAGCTTCAGAATACTTGGATCCTATCCTTCGCTCAGTGAGCACTCCAGAGATCGACATGGTACGGCTGTTTGGGGGCTTCTTATCCAGAATCCCCTTCGCGCCACCAATCGTGGACCACGGTGGTCCCAGGCATTCACAGCACTCCAGACTCTCTGGCACCCAGAATGTCTATTGTGGATAGACGCCGAGCCCACATCCTGGAGGCACACACACAAGACAAGCAGAAGCCCGCGAAAGCTTGGAGTTTCGCGGGAGTATGCATGCCCAAATAAGGACTGACCTAGGTCGGCTCGGCCTGGGGAAGGCAAAGGAGCAAGATGGCCAAAAGGACAGGACAAAGAACCTCGTGGCATGGCATTTTGGAGCCAGGCCACCTATCCGTGCCAAACGCGGTTAACATGGCAAGAAGGGGTTAAAAATATATGAAAAGATAAGCTTCCACCAACCCTGTCCATAGCTCATCCGCACTGCTCCTAAAAATCCCTTTGAGAGTATCTCGGGCCTTTGGAAATGACTAGAGACCCCCAATGCACTGTACTGTAAGGTACTTAGTGCATTGGTAACATGTTGCTAAAAAGTTGCAACATAGAAAAGGACTTAGGGAAACAAAGTCTCCCAGTACCGATTGTCTTAAGGGCATGTCAGTTTCCCCATAAAAAGTGAGTGAAAGCCCAGAGGAAGTCCAGTGTTGGGGGTTTTACAACTGGAGGCAAAATTACCCATGAAATGGAAATCTTTCCTAACAATGTGTCATGACCGCAGCCTCCAAGGAGTCAGGTTTAGCCCAACTGCCTCGGAAGCTGGGTCACAACTTCATTTCCAGGCACCCATCGGCTCCCATAGGGGCCTTATGGACCTTGTCCTGGCGCCAGTGGCGCCAGGCTCATAAGGGGACCCAGTCCCGGCACAGGACGTGCCGGGCTCATGATGTAAGGAATGGTGCTTGGGTGGACCTACCTGCTGCAGACCATGCTGCTCACTCACCTGCAGGATGAAATCCTCATCCATCCATGGCTGGAACTACTTTACCTTCTGGGTGTGGCCAGCACCACTCCCTGGGACTGGATACTGGAACTATTCTGGAAGCTGGGACTTCTTACCTGGGCGAGGCTGCTGTGGAAGGAGACACCTAAGCACTCCAGTAAGCTATTTAAACCACGCCCGATCAGAGCAACGTGCTTCGCGTTATTCTGCAATAGCAGCAGGACGCTCACCGTGTCAGCTCCAGAGAATCTTCAACTTCTGCATCTGGGCAAGAGAAATCCGCAATCTTACCTTCTGAAATACCATCTTCGTCTTCAGCAGCATCTGAAAAGGGAAAAGAACACCAGGTTAGCACGAGATAAAAACCAGCGCAGCACTTACCCAGTCCATCGGTGCATCTCAAGCCACGGGCTGCAGCTTTACATTTTTCCGGCACCCTGTGGAAGCAAAGACATTGGTTAGTAAACCTCCGTGAAACTTTCCTTACCTGCGCTGCATTCTTCTCGCCTCCGCCGACGCTGCTACTCGCATCTGCAAAACAAAAGGACATCATTAAGAAATACAAAACTCCATCTATACGCACGTGTTTTGGGCAGCGCTCATCTTTCTCACTCCTCGGCGCATTCCTCGACATCCATTTTTCTACCCAGCTGCTTCTGCGACCTGAAAAAGAAAAGAGACATTAAGAAGTGCTTTTAACTTCGAATTGACATTTTCTACTTACTTGACTGCAATACCTTCGCCATTCCATCGCTCTCCGGACCTCCATATTCAAGCAACCGCCGTTCGTGCTGCTAACAACGGCCTAGCTCCAAATCTTCATCCTCTGCAACCAAGAGGCTGGACAATTAACCAGTGAAGTAACTGGCTTCGGCGCCCCTGCACAGACGCAGGATGGAGAGCTCCGCTTTCACCTACATAAGGTGAGCACATTTAGCCTACGAACTACTTGGGAGTACCAGGAAGGGGAGGCAGCTTACCCAGTCAGGCTTATATATCCGTATTAACCCCTTGCTCTCATAATTGCAGACACCTCACCCTTCAGATCAAGATCTCAGTGAGGAAAGGGCCTTTCCAGGGTGGCATTCGAGGCTTGCGCGTGACCCTAGAAGACTCCGAGAACCCCCAGCCCAGACCTGCGCCTCCGAGGGATTCAGGTGAGCGTTACACAATGGGCTCTTCTTTTGAGCCTATGCATAAAGAAAGCCTCAATCAGCTCACTTACAAAGCTACTTTCCTTATAGCAGTCACTTTTATTAGAAGATTAAGCGAGCTTCAGCCATTGTCTGTAACTGAACCCATTGTCACAATACATAAAAACAAGGTGGTCTTATGAACGCACCCATGCTTCTCACCAAAGTACATTTCCAAGTTCCATGGCAACCAATTCATTGAACTGCCAGCTTCCTTCCAAAACCCACACAAATCTGGTGTGGAAAAAGCAATTTGTACATTAGGTGTTCGGAGAGCAGTCGTGTACTACCTCAACAAAATAAATGGACTTAGAAAAACAGACCAGTTCTTTGTGCCCCCGGCAGCCGGAAGAGAAGGGGATTCTCTCTCAAAGGCTACCATTGCTAGATGGATTGTAAGATACATAAAGCAGTGTTACACGTTAGCAAACAAAACACTGCCATTTACACCGCACTCCACACAAAGTACAGGGACTACATTGACCTTCATTGCAAAAATGCCTCTGGAAGTTATCTGCAGGACAGCCACATGGAGTTCAATGCACACTTTCACACATTACTGTTTTAACACACAAACAAGAAATGACTCGCAGGTAGGACAGGCAGTATTAAAGCATTTATTTGCCTCTGTTTCTTATATCAACCCACCACCTTCATCTGGTACTGCTCGCTAGTCTAGGAAAAGCATGTAATTCTACGCAGATTCACAAGCCTCAGAAGGGAAGCATTACATACCTGTAATAGTCTTTCTGATGTTTTTATTTGCTTAGATGCACATGCACCCACCCGTTCTCCCCTTGTTGGGTGGGTGTAGACGGTACCATGGGCAACATTTAATGTGAGGGAATTTCAACTTCTTCACATTCATATTTCATTTTACACGTCATGCAGCCTCAGGTCAGAAAAATAACAATCTGAAGACCTCGACATGTGAAGGATAAGTATCATGGGTTTTGTGTTCTCGCAAGCGCTTTCATTTTGATTCAGAGCGGCGAGCGCTCTTCATGATTTGTAAATTGCCTGATCTGCCTAGTATACAACACAGCAGCGCTACACTGCCGAATTTGTTTGTCTGCTTGTGATATTCTTGCAAAGCCCAGTTTTCTGTTCTTGGCGAGTTCTGATTTGCAAACATGGCTGCTGCCTGAGGAAAGCACTGGAGTGCCTGCCCTGCCTTACCGTCCACCGCAGTGATAGGTCATCACGTCATTCATCTATGCCCAATCACGGAGGCTGACAGGCGAATGCTGGACCCCTCGCTAAGGCCGGTTGGGCTGAGAGCCCTGGGCCTTGATAGTGCCATTACGATAGACATTGATGATGCACCTGGATGATGAGAAATGAGCCAAGAGCACTGAGCACTTCCCATCTGGTACCACCGTTAATGGGGGAGGAAGAGAAAGGGGAGAGGACAGAGACCATATGGGGTGTCCTTAGGTCAGGAGAAGGAACGGCAAACACAATAAAAGTACCCCACCACTGTAGCCCCCAAAAAACTTTCAAATGGGGCAGCCCTCTCAACTCTCGCTCTGTTGTCAAACCCTCAAGAGGCATCTGGCTCCTCCTAGAAGACCTTGACCTCGACGTCCTTGCTCTCACTGAGACGTGGTTCAAGGCCAGCTCTTTCACTGCTTTTGATACCTCCTCCCTGATTGCTACTGTTAGGGAGAATTCTCTTATAAGGCTAATTTCCGAAACCTAGTGAGTCCCCCAGCAGCTTTGCTGGATTTTTGGGGTTTGTTTTTTTCTCCTGCTAAGAGTGAGACTCTTTTCCTCCCACTCTTAGGCATGATTTGAGGTATGTCTTTGACTCTTTTTGTGCTTATGGGCTATCGGGTTTTCTTTTTACTCCATAGGGTATCATCTGTTTTTCTGTATGTGTGGTACACAGCACCCTCAGTGCAGTACCACAGGGGTGTCACAGTGACCCCCAAACATAGACTCCATACCCTGGAACTGACTACTGTCTCCCAGGGCATGTAAAGTCACCATTGGCTTTACTAGTCCAAAATTGTGAACAGAACCAGTACAAACCATCATATTGTGGAAGTACTGGTAATGGGTAATTCGATTGCCCCTGGGTCTGTTTTCGAGGGGGCACTATCCTGTCCCCCCTCGTCGAGTTTCTGGCTGGTGGCAGTGGTTACCACGCAAAATATTCCACCGAAATATTCTCTATGGGATTTTCCCATTGATTTTAACGCACCACTTTTTGGTTCAATGTTAAAGATACCGCCGGTTTATTTATTTAATATTAAATCACTTGTTGGGTCTTTTTGCCAGAACTCGATTCTAAAATGGCTTTTGTAACTCTGACCAAGGTCGAGCCCTTTGTTCCACTATTTTGGCGGGCTTCTTCACAGAAGACCTCCAAATGGTGCCACTCCGTCTGGGTTCCACAGGAAGGGTGGAGGGGGGTATTGGCTCCCTAGACTGCGTTGCCTTAGCAACCCAAGTCGCACTCTACTCTGATTGGCCCAGTGGTGAGCCGCCCGGCTCACCACTTAGCATGTGTGATTGACAGCTAGGCTGGTGAATGGGGGGGTTTTCTGCATAAAAGCAGGGCCTTTGGGACTGGAACTTCAGAGGTCGCCACAGGACCTAAGAATCCGAAGAGGGAAGAAGCTGAGCCATCTGCAACGACGACACCACCGGTGAAGCCCTGTTGCAACTACCTCAACACTTTCCCGACGACAAGAGAAGATCTTCTGCTGGACGAGTCTTCGTCCCCTGAGCTGGTGGGGTCAACCAGTTCGCCCTTTTCGCCTTCCAAAGACGGCTCTTGGTCGAATCGGCCGTGCCAAGCACCCCGGCGGCCGGATAGCCAAGCTCACCACTTTTGACCGCGAATAAAAGGACCGCACCTTTTAATCGGGAACTCCGCGGCTGGTTTCATCCCTGTGCAGTGCAACGACTCCACGGTCCCTCCTTGTCGATATTGTCTCTTCCCCTGGTCGGAACCACGAACTTCAACCACTGCCAGGAACAACTGCCCCCGCTGGAGCTTCCTTTCTCTTTAAGGTACTGTGTCCTGCCTGGCCTCCCTTTCTACAGATTGCTAAAGGTGACCCTGAAATCCTTGGCTTCTAAACTGGGTTGGCACCAGGCCTTCTAACTATAACTTTTGAATCACCCCAACCTCTTTTGAACATTCTGCAAAGACTTTCAGTGCACTTTAAACCTTGTGCTCCTGGGCACGTTTCGCTTTGCTCTATTTAAAGTGGGCCTGACCTATGAACTTTGGCTCTACAGTATAACATGCCTTTCTCCCCTTGGTCTGAATTCCTAAAAGTGTTGGGAATTGTTTTATTTCAATGCTCTGCCTTTTTCTCTCCCTTTAACTATATTATCAGAGTGCCGTCTTGGTTAAGCGCTCACATCTGTTCTAACAAATGGTAGTATTTTAACCCTGACTTGTCTGATAACTATTAAGGGAGGTGTGTATACTTTACCTGACTGTGTTTTAACTTGCTTTAGATTGAGAGTGCTAGTATATGCCCTAAAGTGTGTTTTAAATAAATAATTATATACTTTTTATACAAAGCTCTGGTCAGTGTTTGTTTGCTCTACTGTGTTTTGGCCCTATTGTGTATACTCTGCATACTGCCCTACTCTTCTTGAGAGAAGTCTGACTGCTCAGCCACAGCTAGCAGGTAAATCTGGGTGGTGCAGACTGCTACAAGATCTTATCCAATCCTAGGCCCACCCGTTCTGGGAGTGGCGTGGCCCTAATTTTCCCTGAGTGGGTTCCCACCACCATCATTCCCACTGAATCCTACTCCTCCTTTGAATGCCTTGTCTGTAGGCTCTGTCTCCCCTACCCTATTGTACTATCTACAGCCCTCCTGGACCTACCCCCTTCTTCCTGAATCGTCAGACCTCTCCTCCTCTCTCCTGGCCTCCTCCCCCACACTCCTTCCTTGGGAATTTCAACATCCATCTTGATTCCCCTGACTTGTCCACTGTACTCATTTGTGACCTCTGTGATCTTTCCCTCAACATTCTTCTCTCTGTTTCAACCCACTTTGCTGGTCTCACCTTGGATGCTCATCTCTTCGGGCATCCTTCTCTCCAACCCTCTTATGACTCCGCTCTCCTGGACCGACCACTCTCTCCTCTTGTCACATTTTGAGCTGCCTGGGCCACAAACAATGCCTCTATCCGCACTGCCAGCCTCAGTCTGTCATTCAACCAATGAAGCGTTTGTCAGTTGCTGCATTTGCCGCCATCTTCATCCCTCCTCTACTTCCGACTCTCCAACCGAATCTACACCAGCTAACTTCCATCTCTCCATCTCAAATACACTGGACATCCTTGCCCCTTCCATGAGGATCCGCATAAAGCCTGCTGCCAAATGCAACTCTTGGTATGACTCCGACTTGGCAGCCTTGAAACGCAAGTACAAAGCTGCCCAGTGGAATTGGCAGGCCTCTGTTACATCCCCTGACAAACTGGCCTGCCGCCTGCTCCAAAGGCAATATCGTCTCGCCATCCACTCCAAGAAAAGAGCGCATGTCCATGCCTGCATGTCGGGGCAACTAATAACACAACTGAACTTTTCAAAATCTGCAAGGAACGGGCCAATCATACTGCAGTCTCCTCTTCCCAGCCCTCCTAACTCCTATGCACTGCACTTGCCTCCCATTTCTCCACCAAAACTCAGGACATCCTGTCTTCACTGTCATCTCCCCTTCTTCCCTCTCCTCCCTTGGTCCCCCTCATGTCCCCTCCCATACTCTTACGTCCCGTCCCCTTTCCTCTTTACTGTATGGGTTTGGATTCGGCCATGTAATACCACGTGCTCTTCCCCGGATACTTTCTTCTTTCTTTTTATCTTATTTTTGTCAATCAGGTACTTGGTCCTCCAGCGCCACGCTCCTCCCCAGCGCATATCGGCTTCAGCAGGTGTCCAGCCTGCGAGAGGCTCTTCCCTACGTCCGATCCCCACGCTCTTTGCCTCCGCTGCCTTGGCCTCGACCACAGCTAGGAGGGTTGTACCGAATGCAACGCACTTACACTGCACGCTCTGAAGAACAGGCTAGGTCGGTGGAGGGAGCACTTCGAGAACTTGCCTCCAGAGGACTTGAAGGGCTTCATCAGACATAAGGCAAGGTCCAAGGGAGGGCCGCTGTTTTCCATCGCACCCCGTTAAGGCGACTCCGTCCCAAGAAAACGCCCGAGAGGGAGGAACCTTTCTGATTCTCGCAACAGTACAGGTACCGAGGCTAGTCCAGCTCCGGCCTGACGGCCAAGGGGTCATCAGATCTTTCCGGAGACAGTGCTGAGGGACTGCAAGGTTCATGTACCGGGTACACACCTGAAGGACAACGCCCTAATACCGGCCTAATGTCCGAGGGGGCGCCTGCATGCAGCACTACTGGCGAGACTGCTGAGGGCAACACGCCTACCAGGCACCGTCCTGAGGTGCATGGTAGGTCTCATGCTCCAGCACCAAGAGTCTTGGAGGAGGCCGTCCCAGTGAGACAAGCACCACGACTTCAGCACGTGGCACGCAGCTCGACAAGATGGCCGTCGCGCCAGACAAAATGGCCACTCGTCCGATACCGCACCTAGGAATTGAGCAGGTGTGAGAAAGAGGTACAAGGTGGTACTGGTGTTAACCAGGTACGTGTCCTACAGCGTATCCATCAGCAGCGCAGAGCAGGTTTCCCCTGCAACCGACTAGACAGAGTACGCACCAGCCCCAGCAGTCGCACGTTACCTGTCAACATCACCTGCCACCTCACCGGCCTGCGAGGACAGGTTCTTTGAAAAGTTCCTCACGCTGATGACATCTCCTCAGATGGGGGCCATCCTTCAGGATGTGATTAGGGACACGCTCCCTCCGCTTCTGCCTATAGTCATTGCTCCTATGGCTCCAGCACCACAGGCCCTGGTGCAGCTCCTGCAGCCCTTGCCTGCTCCTTCGATTCCGGCTCGATTCCGGCGCCCCTGCCTCCCACAGTTCAGGCATTTCCACATCAGACTCCGCAACAGCCACCGGCTCTGGTTCCTACACCGCAGCCCTTGGCGCCCAGCACTCTTCCAACCACTGGACACCATGCTGGATACAGACGAGGAGGAGGACCCTGACACGCTGTCGTCAGCCAAGGCTTTCCATGAACGCCTTGCAGGTTTGGCAGAATATTTGTGGCTCCCTCAACCCGAGGTCGAACAACCGGAGGCGGAGGTCCTGGCCGAGGTCCTCACTCTACACCTGCCGGCTAGAACGGGGATCCCGATGCAGAAGGATGTTGTTGCCTTGGCCAAGATGGGGTGGCTCAAGCCACACTCAGCCCAGCCTGTCAATCAGCGCCTCAAGTATAGGCAAATGGAGGGGGATCCACTCTTGCTGTCGGCACACCCTTAACCATGCTCTTCGCGGATCGCTGCAGCGTCACTCTACTCAATGCCTCCGTTATCCTCGGCCACCTCATCCTCGCCGCTGCTAGGCAAGGAGGGGAAGATCTTGGAGGCTTACAGAAAGAAGCTGTATTGCAATGCCTGCTGCACCTTCGCGGATGCCATGCTGGCAGCCGTTAACCAGAGACTTTGGCGGGAAATAGCAGACTTCTTTCCAGAACTTCCGGTGCAGAGCCAAGCACGCTTCTAAGCGGGGCTGGCAGAGGCCAAACTGGTGGCAGAGGACATCATGGAGTCCACCGTGGCCCACATTGACACCTCTGGCCGGGTCATATGCATCGCCACGGACATGAGCAGGACTGCCTGGCTTCGGGCTACTAAATTCAACCCAGACGTCCAGAAATGCATATTGGACCTTCCTTTCAAGGGTAGTGACCTCTTTCACTCCACCAGTGATGAGGACTTAAATAAAAAGAACAGTTCCCAAACTGCAAAGTCTTTATCCTTACGAAGGCCACGCCGAAGGCGTACACCCTGTCGCATCAGTGCTCAGATAAGGGGCGGGCGTTCGGAGGGTTCTGGGGCTTCCAAGAACAGAGGTATAGACAGCCTGACCGTTCCCCGAGTCAGCATCGGCGCAAACAACAAAAGGGGGGGAGCAAGGGCTTCTTTCAGTCCCCCTCCTCCGCAACAGCCTCAGAGGGAAAGAAGGAATGACGCGCCCCTTTGGGTCCATGTGTCTCCGGTGGGGGGCAGGCTTACCCATCACACACAGTTTTGGCGTCCGATGTTCACGGACCCCTGGATCCTATCCGTACTATCCATGGGGTACCGCCTGCCGAATCCTCCCTCCTCTCATCCACTCCCATAGATTGGGACAGCAACTCTGTTGGCGGAAATTCGGTCGCTCGTCGAGAGCCAGGCAGTGGAAGAAGTCCCAAAGTCCTAGCGAGGCTTGGGCTTCTACTCAAGGATTTTCACTGCACTAAAGAAGGACCAAGCTGAGACACTGTGCAGGGGAGACTGGATGTGCTCCCTGCATCTGAAGGGCACTTATCTACACGTTCCTATTTGGCAGCCTCATCAATCCTTTCTGCGGTTCAGGGTCATGGGCTGCCATTTCCAATACAATGTCCTGCACTTTGGCCTCCATTCAGTCCCCAGGGTTTTTACCAGACTAATGAATATAGTGGCGGCCCTCCTCAGGGCTACCATATCTATCCATACCTGGACGAATGGCTCGTCATGGTGAACTCACCGGAGGCAGTCTATAACACTTCACCCGCTCTCATGACCACTCTCCACGAGCTGGCTTTTTCTATCAACCTCAAAAATCTCAACTACAGCCTACGCAGAGCCTGAGCTTTCTGGGTCTCATCTGGGACACGAGCTCCGAGAGAGTCTTTGCCTCAGAGGACAAGATCATGGCCATCAAGAGGGCCGTAAATCAACAACATTTACTGGGGATCATGGCAGCGGTCCTGCTGGCCTTCCCCCACACGAGACTCAAGATGAGAAAATTACAGCTGCACTTTGCAGCTTCATGGAATCGAGAGCGGGGCTCCCAAGCGGAACTTGTCAGTATTCCTCCTTCACTCCACCCGGACCTCACCTTGTGGTCCAGGGATTGCAACCTGAGGATGGGCAGACCCTTCCGGCAGCCTCTGCCTCAGTTCACTATCACCACAAATTCCTCCCTGGAAGGCTGGGGGGTTACGCTGAACAACCACAGTGTCCATGGAGTCTGGTCCTTGCAGGAGCAGGAGTCTTATATCAACTGGCTGGAGCTGAAAGCTATCGGCCTAGTTCTAAAAGCTTTCCTTCTGCTCCCGTGGGGCCAAGATCATCCTCATCCAGACAGACAACTCCACCAGCATGTATTATGTCAACAAGCAGGGTGGCACCAGTTCTACCCCTCTGTGCGCCCTAGCAGTCACCTTTTGGGAATGGGCCCTGGAGAACAATGTATACCTGACGGCTATCCACCTCCCTGGGGAGTCTAATCTGGAAGCGGACAGGCTCAACAGATTGGGAGCGGACAGTTACAAATGGCAATTGAACGCCTAGGTACTGCTGGAGATCTTCAGCAGATGGAGGCATCTCAGGTGGACCTCTTTGCCACCAGCCTCAACAGGAAGTGCCTGCAGTTTGCGTCCTGGCAGGGCCCGGGCTCCCTGGGCGATGCCTTTCAGTTGCAGTGGAACAGCATGACAGCATACGCCTTTCCTCCCAATCCCCTTGTACACAGAGTGAACTGCAAGATAATTCATGTCACCTCCACATCATTCTGGCTGGCGAGACCTTGGTTCTCCATGGTGGCCGGCGAGACCTTGGTTCTCGGAGCTCCTCAGCCTCTCGGACAGGCCTCCCATCCACCTGCCACAGGGCCTAGCTCACCTTCTCTGGCAGCAGCGGGGCAGGGTCATCCACCCGGCTCCACAGAAATTAGCCCTAGTAGCGTGGTTCCTGAGCAGGTCACACTGAAACATCTGAGCCTGTCTCAGGCTAACCTGGAAATCATTCAGGGCGCTAGGAGCAATACAAGAGTAAATGGATGAGGTTCTGTCATTGTGTGGACTCTAAGGAGATCAACCCCTTTATTGCACATTGGACGATGAGCTTTCTTTCTCGGCACATCTCGCACACTCAGGGTTGCAAATAGACACGTGCTGCACCTACCTAGCAGCCATAGGTGCCTACAGGAACTCAGAGGAGGAGCTTTTCTCCTCCAACCCAGTGGTTAAGCGTCATCTGGCCAGCCTCACCAGGCTCTAACCATCCTTTAGAAACCACACCCGGTGTGCGACCTCAATGTAGTGTTGAAGCAGTGGCGTCCGCGGACATCAGACTGGTCACGAGATCCAGGCTCTGGTGGCTTCAGAACCCTACACTACGTTCCACAAAGATAAGGTTGTCCTGAGAACGCACCCTGCGTTTGTACCTAAAGTAGTTTCTTCCTAACATCTAAATGAGGAGATAATGTTACCTATCTTCTTTACTAATCCTATGAACGATGCTCAAAGGGTCTTACACTGTGTGGATGTCAGACGCGCTCTGAAATTCTATCTGGACAGGGCCAAGAGCTTCTGCAAGTCGATGCTCTATTTGTCACATTTGGTGGGTCAAGGCCTCTATCGCAAGATGGATGGTTGCTGCCATCAAGGAGGCTTATGAGGGGCAGCACAAACCAATGGCAGCGAACATGCACGGCCATGCTGTCAGAGCTAAGGCCACGGCGGTTGCATTCCAGAGGTAGGTACCGTGGCAGGTCATCAGCAAGGCACCCACCTGGGCAACTCCTTTGGCATTCTGTAAAAACTACTGTTTGGATGCCGGCTCTAAGTCAGACGCGGCTTTCGGACAGGCAGTTCTAAGGAACTTGTTTTCTTAGGGAGGGTCACCTCTCACCCCTGGGGCTACACTCAGTTGTAATTTCCCATGCAGTATGGAGGAATGGGGACGGGATGTAAGAGTAATTATGTCAATTACCTTAGTGACTAATGTACTCTTAGTCCATAGTCCCCTTTCCGCCATACGTCCCACCATCCTCCCCCCTAATGATACTGTTGTCATTAGGCAATGTTAATATTGTCAATGTGTCAATGGGGCTGAGGAGTGGCGCCGATGGGCGGAGTCAGGAGAGCGCATGCTCCCAGGGCCGCACCCCTGCGTGCCTCTAGATTTAAAGGGGAAGGTTTTTTCTGTCTGGTGAAAAAGGTTCTGTCTCCCGTCCCTAGCGAGGGACGCCCATGCAGTATGGAGGAAAGGGGACTATGGACTAAGAGTATTTTAGTCACTTTTATTTTATTGGTTTGTACCCTGCAGACATCAGGGTGCAACATAAAAACAAAGACTAGACGAGAACAAACAATGAGAGGGCAACTAAACTAGGTTTCATCTCCTGAGATATGTATGGAGAAATTTTGATAATCACTTGTTCACTTAAATAGGCGAGTCTTCAACTTTTCTCTGAAGCTGTTGTGATTTTTTTCTTGTTTTAGCTCAATTGGAAGTTTATTCCAATTTTGGGCTCCTCTGACGCTACTCTGACTGGGAACGCTCTCCCCATGCCATGTGAACATTTGTACGGGGTGCTTTTAATCTGGTTCATGACCTCCGATCTTAAGGATCTTGTGGGTGTGTATAGAGTGATCTTTTCTTTGAGGTATCTTGGGGCCTGTCCAAATAGGCCTTTATGTGCCAGTGTCATGCTTTTAAAGATGTTTCTTTCTTCTGCTGCAAGCCAGTGGAGATCAATTCTATCTTTTGTGATGTGTTCTCTTGGAGACCGCATTGTTTAGAATAGTTTGGCACTTGGCCTGCCAACCTTTGCTAGCGCCTAGCATCAATGCGTTCCCGTAATACAGCTGTGATAAAATGATAGATCTTGCGATTGTTGCTGTATTCTCTTCACTTGGGTAGGGTCTAATGGACAGGAGTAAGCGTGTATAGTATTGACTGTTTTTTTTTGCAAATACACAACCTGAGCCTCGGCCCCCAAAGAGGCTTCCAGTGTCATACCTAGTGTTTCACTTCCTCACTGACCGGTACGACCGCATCTTTAATGGTGAACGACTTATATTGAGGACTGAGTTTTTTTTCTGGCTTGAGTGGTGCTGAATATCATCAGCTCAGTCTTCTTCCCATTCAGGCACATCCAGTGCTTCAGCATCCACGCCTCGATGGTATTATATATGGCTTCCAACTTGACACAGTCCTGGATGTAACACCCGCTTAGTTCAACCACCACCTGTTTGTCATCTGCGTAGTTGGTAAAATATGCTCCTATGCTCTCGAGCACAAAACAGAGACTCTCGCCTTGTGGGATGACACTGTCAATCGGCACTTCCGGGGAGAATTTCTCTCCCCAGTGGACTTTGGATTTTCTGCCTGAAATGAGAGATTAGCCATTTAGTAGCTTCTGGAGAACAGTTTGCCACCTTTTCTGGGACCCACTGTAGCTGCTTATGATCTAGCAAGTCAAAGGCAGCACTTGGATCAAGCAGAACTAGTAAACCGGTTTTACCTCCATCCCTGATGTTCAACATGTGGGTCTGCAGGTCTATGCTAGCCGTTTCTGTGCTAAGTGCCGATCTGAACCCAGATTGTCGCTTATGCAGAATTTCATTCTCTTCGACATATTTTTGGAACTCGGCTGTTGCAATTTTGTCCATGATCTTAAGGAGTAAATTGCAATTCGTAATCTTCCACAAATTGCTGGGTTCTTTTGAATCTTGTCCAATTCATTTTTATCAGCGGGGTGATTGTGACTGTCTTGAGTTTCTTAGGGATTATACCTTCTTTAAAGGAGGCATTCACCATCCACGTAAGTAATGGTACAAAAATCTCTTTATTTTCCAAGATGATCTTTGGAGGGAGAGTGTTCTCTACGCAGGAAGTCGGTTTCACATGTGTCAGTATTTTTAGCATCTCTTCCGAAGTAATCTGCTGGAAATCAAATTTATCTCGTGTCTGTTAACCGTGAGTAATTTATAATTTCTCTCCCCCTTCTCTGCCATTGCACCAGAGGAGATTTATAGAGTAGTCTGCTCTATGAAAGTCCCCTCTAACCAGCTGCCACCCTGCTCCTCCAGAACCATCATGGACAACATTTCCTCTCTCGCACCGTCCTTGGCTAACCTCTGCAACCCCTTGTTTGCCACTGGCTCGTTCCCACACACTCTCAAGCACTCTCTTGAACACCCTCTTCTAAAAATGCCATCTACAGACCCTTCATGCCTGGCCAACTATCAGCGTATCTTTATCACCCCCTTCTTGGGCAAACTTATGTAGAAGTTGTTCATCACCCAACTGACCCCCCACACCAAACTGGCAGGCTGTCTCCACGACCACCAGTCTAGCTTCAGAGCATCCAGAGGCACAGACACTGCTCTCCTGAACACACCTCTCAAACCTGGACTCTAACTCTCCCTCTGTTCTGATCCTCCTTGATCTTTCCTCTGCCTTTGACACAGTCAATTATGTCATCCTTATAACTTGTCTTCGTGATACCCTTGGAATCACAGACCGGACACTGGCTTGGCTGACCTTCCTTTCAAACCGACCCTTTCCTTTCCTTCACCTCACTCTCTACCTGTGACGTACCTCAGGGCTCTATCCTATTGCCATGGCTTTTCAACATCTACCTTGCCCTCCTTGCCCACCTCATCTCCACCTTCTCTCCTCATTTCGAATGCTGTGCTGATGACACTCGGCTTTCCTTTAAACTTCCTTCCTCGCTCATCCCTGACTGCTTTTCAGGTGTGGTGCTCTGCTAATGATCTCTGCCTTAACGCCAGTAAGACAGAGATTCTTCTCATTGGGACACCTGCTCCCTGCTTCCCCCCCACTCTCTGGCCACTCTCCTTTGGTCCCCTCCCCTTACCCTCTTGTGAGGCTAAAAACCTCAGGGTCCTCTTTGACTCCTCTCCTTTTCTCTGCATATCACAGACCTTGCCAAGAAGTCCAATTATCAGCTTCACCTCCTCTGAGGCATTCTCCCTTTCCTCACCTACCACCAGAAGATCAATGTTTCCAGAGCTCTGGTTTTCTCTAGGCTGAACTACTGCAACAGCCTCTTCCTCAATCTGCCTCTTTCTTTCCTTCACCCTCTTCCACCAATCCAGAATAGGTCTGTCAGACTTATCCTTGGCCTTGAGCCCTTACATCTGTCCACTGGCTCCCTGTGACTGCAATAATCAAATTCAAGACCCTTTGCATCATCCACAAGGCTGTCTGGGGCCTGGGACCTCGCCATATCCAGCTCTCTCTCCCTAAATACCTCCCTGCTAGAGTTCTTCGGTCCTCTAGCTCCAACTCTCTGCACGTCAGACGTTTCTCCAAGCAGAGTGGGAGGTATGCAGCCCGATTCTCTCAAAAGAGCCTTGCAAGAGTCAGACCCCGGCCGCTCCTTTGGACGACGCAGGAAGGTCAAAAACTACTTTGGCTAAGTCAAGTAGTAAATCGGAGACTCGCCATACTCGACCCGACACTAAGGTGTTGAGGGTTTTGACTCGGAAGTAAAGTCCGTCTCCGGTACTGGCGAAAAAGCATGAAACGTTGAAGCATTCAACATTTCATTGACGTCGATTGCTTCGACGCCCAAGTTAAAGGAGATATCTACTCCTTTATCGAAGACGTCGTCGATGCTGTTGACGGTATCTTCGATTCCATCGAAGCAAATTCCTGTTCAGGAGAAAATATTCAAACCTGTACCGAAGAAAGACTTTTTTAAGTCAATGTCCTCGATCTATGAAGAGGAAAGTGCTTCAGATGAGGATATTTCTCCATTGGGAGTTAGATTTGGCACTAGAGAAATGCCTGAATAATTAATTGACCCTGAGTCAAGAATGAAAGATCTCTTCGACTCCCTCCACTCTGCCAGTGGTCTTGATACATCACCAGAGCTGGAGTTTGCTAAACCTGACCCATCGGACCATGCTGACTCAGGGTACCGGAATCTTATGAACAGGGTCACTGACTACATGGGTTGGAGTAGGGCATCACCAACCTTCGAACAGGATGACATGTCAGACATCCTGGACCACGGTCACCAAAAAGACCCAATTCTACCTTTTTTTTATTTTAGTTTTTATTGTTTATGGTTTAGAAAACACTTTACAAATATCAAATTACAATATTAAACATAAAAAAACCAAATGCAATATTATAATAAAACATCAATAAAAACCTATACAAAGCAGGATAAAAATATTGACAAAACCAAATCCATATTAGTGCACAAACCTATGATTTTGTTATCTTTGTAAAAATGACATTACATTTTTTTTAACAACCAAGACCATGTTCATACACAGGTTTACGAATTCATTACCTTTATAAAGTTAACATCACCACATCTGCTAGTTTTGCTTTGATAATTATTAACAATTCAATTAGTTTCAAAGACATATGGAGACTGTAACCCCCCATACATCGTTTCCACAGAAACTCTGTGACATTGTAAGATTGGATACTTGGATTCAGTCCAAAAATGTGTTCCCGTGGTACCTTAAATGAGTTACAATAGACCATTAAATGTTTCAAGGTTTCTATGGTTTGGATGGAATTGCAACAGCGACAAAGACCAGAACCTATGATACCTTGGCAGCGATTGCACAATTTAGTTCTTTCATAGGTATGGAATTGATTTAACCTGAAGCGGAGATATATTTGTCTTGCACTGGCAGATGGAAATTGAACCATGTATTTAGGGCGATCACCCCATTTGCGGCAAAAGAAGTTATATTCATAAAATGATGGATAAGGTCTTACCTTGTCTGACAGAAGACACCAATAGTACCTTTCAAATTTGATCTTTTGGCTTGGCAAATACATGCACATCGATTCAGGTGTTTAATTGATCTGATTCAAAATCAACTTTAATTTTTTGGTGAATAGGTCAAGAGAGAGAATATTGGGATCACCAAGGATTTGGTTAAGTTTGACATACATAGTATCTTTAGGGGGGACAAGCATTTTAAGATAATTTTTAATGCTTCTCCAATTTCTCTTCGCAGATAAAGGCACTAAGTTGATTTCAAGACAGATTAATTCATTGGGGATCGATGATGCTAATCCCAACACAGTTTTCCACAGCTTTCCCTGCATAACATCAAGGATAGCATCAATTTCAAATGTACATGTGTCCAGGCAGTATAACAATATAGGTTCGACTTTAAGTAGGTAGAAATGAATCAGAGGTAACAATGAGTACATACAGTATTTGTTATGTATTATTTTCATCTGTGAAGTCAGGCTTTTTAGCTTATTTTCTAAATACTTTTTCAACATGGTGAGAGAGTAGGAATCAGTGGGGTATCCTATGTAACGTATCATTGGGGCATCATTAATAGTGATCTAATTCAGTGACCAAACATAACAAAGGGATTTCGACTTACCATTGGCAATAATCAAGATGTACGATTTTGCTGGGTACACTGTTAGATTGTGTGCTGGTGCAAATTGTGCAAACAAGGTCAATTTTTCTTGTAGGCCGAAAGGGGTTCTATCAAGAAACAAAAGGTCATCTGCAAAACCGATCCAATCTAATTTGATGGATCCCAATTTAGCAGGAAAAGTCACTGTATTTTTCAGAGGTTGTCAATTCCTAGTAGGTACAAATTAAAGAGAACTGCCGCCATATTACAGCCCTGTTTGACGCTTAGTTTGGTGGAAAAGGCATCACTGAGCACCCCCTCATTGTTCAGCCGAATTCGATAGTTGGTATTTTGATGTAGTAAAGCAATGAGGGCGACCAAATAAGAGGGTATACCTAATTTTAACATTTGACTCCATAGAATTTCACGGATGACCCTATCGAACGCCGCAGTTAGGTCTAAACTGGCGATGTATACAGGGCCCATTTTGGCATGAAGTGTTTGGCCCGAAGGTGAGCTAAAATGGTGGCGTTCAAAGGGCATCCAATTAGTTTACGGAAACCCACCTGATTAGGAGATAGTAATGAATATTGATCAATATGTAGCTGTAAGCGATGGAGTATTAATAGGGAAAAGATCTTTGAAGATGCGTCTGTAAGGGCAATAGGGTGGTAATTGCCAGGAAAGTCGGGGGTCCTTTTTTTTTATAAATGGGAATAATATGGGCAGATTGCCAAGAAATAGGAACAATACCTGTTTGAATAATTGCATCAAAGCGTAATTTTAGGAGATGGGCCCAAAACTGGGGAGCCGCTTTGTAAACGCATGGGGGCAAGCCATCAGGACCAGCGGCCTTGGAATGTTTTAGTTTTTGTATGGCATGCAAGATATCAACATTCTCCAGCATTGGATCTTTCATGGATTCACATGCTTAGAATATTCCCCGTCGTCAGACTGGGACCCCTCGGTACACATATATAGCCTTTTCCAATAGGAAAACTTCCGACACTTTTGTGTCCTATCTACGTCCTTTTAGAACCCGCCTATGCATGCTCCGTAGGCCGTCCCCGTATAAGAGGCCCGCCCCCGCGGTTCCCCTTCAGATTTCAACCGTCTCCAAAGTAGTGGGATCTCCTCGCGTTGTCTTACTATTTTGTACAAGGTTGCATTACTGGAATTTGAGTACAGAAAATGTCCTCCGTGTCAGGAAAAGCGCTGTTCCGCCCATGCGCGACGTGCGGCTTGAAAAAAGTTTACGAGGGGGACGGACATATGGATTGTATATATTGCCTCCACTCTCATCACTCGGCAGATAACTGCGACATATGCAAAGGGTTTTCTCAAAAAACCCTCAAAGACCGCAGTCGACTGGTGGCATGGCTGAATGATGGAGCGGGGGCATACCCCCCTTCGGAGGTAGGCTCCACACAATCGGCGAAAACATCACGCCGCGCTACCTCGTCGGAACCACCGGCGAAGAAATCTCGACCGACGGAAAAAGAGTTGTCTGGAAGAGACTCCTCGTCAAAGAAATCATCTTCATCAAAAAAGCATGAAAAGGAAAGGAAATCCTCCTCGGGCGACCATCATAGATCGACCACGAGTCGAGAGTCGAGTAAAAGCAAGTCAAGTGTGGAAAAGGCGGGACCGCCAAAACCACCTGCTAAGTCACCGTCGTCGACGGCGGCCCAGTCATCGGCCTCCACCCTGCCACTTACGCAGGTGGCATCCACCGTCCCACCGACAACGATGTCGACGATGGCCTCGTCGACGGGGGTTCTACAGGAGGCCTGGAGGCCTGAAGTTTTTGATC
Source organism: Ambystoma mexicanum (assembly GCF_040938575.1). NCBI lineage: Eukaryota > Metazoa > Chordata > Amphibia > Caudata > Ambystomatidae > Ambystoma > Ambystoma mexicanum. The sequence continues at coordinate 491,411,248 of NC_090938.1, read as the reverse complement.
CGACCCCCCCGGATACTTTACTACAAGAACAGGCTGTGTTACTGTCCTCGGAGGACGAGAATGAGAGAATAGCTGGCCCAGCAGACCTAGGGCTACGAGTGGCTGATAAGTCGTCGACGAGGGGATCCGTTATACCGGTATCTGCCCCTCTTCTCAATCCTCAATCTGTTTTGTCGTTGGAAATTCTGTCCACGCTTCAGTCGTTGTTACAGTCGTTGGACCAGAGACTACCTCAGGCAAACCTGCCACAGTCACCCGTCGACGAGCCGGGCCCGTCCCGTCAACCGACGCACCTACGCACTGGCACAAGAGGAAGGTGAGCTGCCAGATTCGGAGTCTGACAGGGGAGCCATGTCGGATATCTCATCATCCCCCTCCAGGGATCCAACCTGGGAGTCAGAGGTGGAGTTGGAAACCCCTAGAAGCCCAGCTGACCCGTCCCCTCCGGACGACATTGCGTCATTCCATTCTATGATGGAGAAGGCATGCAAAGAATTTGGTTTGTCCCAGGAAGAACAGAAAAAGGACTGTTTTTTGTTCGACCACATGGGTAAGAGAAGGAGGTCTGTGTTCTCGATACCAATACTAGACCATGTATGGAAGGAGGGGTTGCAGACAATGCGTCACCCGTTTTCAGAGCCGGCAGTGAAAGGACGCCAGGAAAAAAAGTTTAAGGCTCCAGAGTCTACCCCCAAGTGTTTATCCTCCCAACCAACGCCAGACTCGGTGGTGTCGGCGGCAGCAGCGAGGAAGCGAAGGCCCAGCACAAGTGCACGACTCCTCCTGAGAACGAAGCGAGATGCCAAGATGCCTTTGGCAAAAAAATGCTATCCGTGGGAGCGACCACAGTGAAGGCCGCAAACTCTCTGGCAATTGTTGCCAGATACGATAGGGAGATGTGGCACAGGCTAGCTCCGTTGCTTGATCATCTTCCGGAAGAGCATAGGAAGGCAGCGATGTTACTCGTCCGAGAAGGTGAGGAAGCCTCAAATCACGCAATAAACATCGCGGTGGACCTCGCTGAGTCAGGCTTCAAGCAAGTCAATAATGGGGTCGTATTACGTCGACAGTCATGGCTTAAGTGTGACTACTTCAGGCCAGAAGTACAATACAAAGTTTTAGATATGCCCTTTGAGGGAGACCTTCTTTTCGGTGAGAAGGTGGACGAAGCCCTAAAGGGAATGAAAGAGGACTCGGACACGGCACGTTCATTGGGTGCCCTCCAGAGTGGCAGAAACTACAAGTCTTTTCGTCCCTTTAGAGGGGCTTCAGGTAATTCAAGATTCTCTGCATCTGGAGACAGATCCTTTGGCAGATCAGCTTACCCCTCCCAGGGATACGGACGTGCCTCCCAAACGGCAAACCGTCGCCGGAACTTCCAGACTTCCAGGAAAAGACCATCATATCCGTCGTCGTCGAGAGACGAGCAAAATAAAGATCAGCAGTGACATACAACACACCGTTCTGGGGGGAAGAGTTTCAGCATATGTCGACGAATGGGAACGAATAACGACTGATCAATGGGTGCTGGATACTATAACAAACGGACACTCTCTACAATTCAAACACAGCCCTCCGCAAATTCCACCTGCGTTCACCGCTCATTCCCATCTGAAGATACTGCAACAAGAGGTAACACTCATGTTAGCAAAGGGCGTGATAGAATTAGTTCCAACATCACAGAGAGGTCAAGGAGTCTACTCAAGATATTTCGTCATAAAAAAGCCGAACGGCAAACGGCGTCCCATTTTAGACTTACGCGATCTCAACAAGTCTTTAAAGAGCCTAAAATTCAAGATGCTCACTCTGCAGGAAGTGATCCGCGCCGTTCAAGAGGGGGATTTTCTAGCGTCCCTGGATTTACAGGACGCGTATTTCCATATTCCAATGTGTCGGAAACACAGGAAATTCCTAAGATTTGTAATACGGCGGACTCACTACCAATTAACGGTTCTTCCTTTTGGGCTCAAGACCTCCCCCAGAACGTTCACGAAATGCCTGGCTCCAGTAGCGGCCTGGCTAAGGAAGCAAGGCCACCATGTATACCCATACCTCGACGACTGGCTGGTAAGGGGATCCTCCCCAGCGTCGACCAACACAAGTTTACAAGCCACCATGCAGCTTCTACAACAGCTGGGATTCGCCATAAACTTCGAAAAATCCTCTCTGCAGCCATCGAGATCGCTGTTATTCCTGGGGGCACAGTTCGAGACCCAGTTAGGGCTAGTGAAACCTTCTCTCGACAGAACCTCAAGACTCGATCAACAAGCATGCCGACTACGGCGAAACACCAAGATCTCAGTGAGAAAATACGTTTCGGTCCTAGGGGCCATGGCATCCTGCATCCATCTGGTGGAAAACTTGTCGCCTATTCATGAGGCCAGTCCAGGAATTCCTCGCGGACCGATGGACGCAGGCTCAAGGATCGTGGTCAGACAAGATAACCATCGACGACGACAAGCTGCTTCGGACCCTTCAGTGGTGGCAGAGTTTCCACAATCTGAACAACAACGTACCCCTACAGGAGCCGGAGTTTCAGCGAACCATAGTCACGGATGCTTCCCTAACCGGATGGGGAGCTCACATGGGTGCTCTCCAAACGCAAGGTCGCTGGTCTCCAACGGAGTCACTCCTACACATAAACGTGTTAGAGCTCAGAGCAGTACGATGGGCCTTGAAGGCATTCCTACCACACATCAAGGGCTCGCGAGTATGAATACTGACCGACAATACAACAGCCATGTTTTATCTGAGGAAACAAGGAGGGACGCGATCAAGAACTCTTTCCATAGAAGCCCAGAAAACATGGCATTGGGCATTAAAGCACGAAATTTCCATTGTGGCTCATCACCTTCCAGGAGTGAGGAACTCCCAAGCAGACTCCCTCAGCAGAAGCATGGCCCAGATACACGAGTGGGAAATGGACACAGTTCACCTGATGAAAGTGTTCGAGAAATGGGGTCACCCCCCTCTGGACGCCTTCGCGACAAAAGACAACAAGAAATGCGAGCAATTCGCAAGCAGATGGCCTCAAGAGGGCTCCAGCGGGGAGGCATTCTCCTTCCCATGGACGGACATGTTCCTCTATGCTTTTCCCCCGTTCCCCCTCATACGGAGGACAATACAGTGGATACGCAGATACAATTGCCGGGTAATTCTAGTGACACCATACTGGCCAAGGCAACCGTGGTTCTCCGACCTGCTTCACCTGTCGCTGGAACATCCCATAGGGTTTCCGAAAGTCCCGAACCTACTATCCCGGGACAAAGGCACGGTGTGGCATCACGACCCGGACAGTCTCAACCCTACAGCCTGGCTCCTGACTTTTCGGAGTTCGGTGCTTTAGACGTTTCGGAGGATTGTCAAAAAATTCTGCAGGCGGCTAGAGCCCCTTCTAAAAACAAATCCTACTCCTATAAGTTGCAGAGGTTCTGTGAATGGTGTAGGGGACAACAGGGCCTACAACCGTTGTCGGTGACGCCGGAACAAGTTCTACCTTACCTGCTCCTCTTGGCGGAGAGGGGATTATCCTTCACATCGATAAAGGTGCACCTGGCGGCCATCTCGAGGTTCACAAGGAAAAGGCAGTCGTTTCCTCTATTTAGCGACAGACTTGTAAAACACTTCATGAGGGGTTTATTTCGAGCTTTTCCCCCGGAAAAACGTTTCCCCCCAACTTGGAGTCTCAACACAGTGTTGGCAGGCTTAATGAAACCGCCTTTTGAGCCTATGGCCACGTCCGACATAAAATTCATTTCGTGGAAGTTGGCATTCTTGATTGCTATCACATCAGCTAGAAGAATCTTTGAACTGGAAGCGCTGGTCGTAGACCCGCCATACCTAAGATTCTTTAAGGACAAAGTAGTCCTGGCAACTAATCCTATGTTCGTCCCAAAAGTTCCGACAGTGTATCACAAACACTCGTCCATTGTTCTCCCTACTTTCTTCGCCACACCATCATCGGCAGCAGAAAAAGCTCTTCATACCCTGGACGTTAAGAGGGCTCTGAAATTTTACCTACATCGTACACAGGAATTCAGGTCTACTAGACAACTGTTCGTCGCATATGGTCCGTCGACGAGAGGAAAAGCAATCTCTAAATAAGGATTGGCTCGATGGGTCTCATCGACGATTGCGTTTTGTCACTCTAAGGCGGGAAGGCCACTGCAAGGACATCCTAGAGCCCATTCTACAAGATCGATGTCCTCCTCAACAGCTTTATGGGCAGGAATTCCGTTGACGGACATATGCCAAGCTGCGGCATGGTCAGTGCCCCACACGTTTACCCGCCACTACTGCCTTGCCAGGCAGCATGCGGACGAGGTGCAGATGGGAAAAGCTGTTCTGCGCCATCTGTTTCAGTAAGGTAAGCTCCACGCTGTGGAGAATCTGTTGTCTACCTTTTTCATGACAGTTTATTTTATGTGGGTAAGGTTATATGAGGTAACTTATTCCTACTGTACATATGCATTGTGTAGCATGTTGAGGGTATATTACATTACATTCTCACCGCCGTCTCAAGTGTTACTGCTATACAATCTATTCTAAGCATGTGAATCCATGAAAGATCCAATGCTGGAGAAGGGAATAGTTTCTTACCTGTAACTCCATTTCTCCAGCATTGGTATCTTTCATGGATTCACATGCGCCCGCCAACCTCCCCGGAATGTAATGTATTTGATTGATAAATTTAACCCTTCCTACTTTGGAGGGGCCGAAATCTGAAGGGGAACCGCGGGGGCGGGCCTCTTATACGGGGACCCGCCTACAGAGCATGCGTAGGCGGGTCCTAAAAGGACGTAGATAGGACACAAAAGTGTCAGAGGTTTTCCTATTGGAAAAGGCTATATAAGTGTACCGAGGGGTCCCAGTCTGACGACGGGGAATATTCTAAGCATGTGAATCCATGAAAGATACCAATGCTGGAGAAATGGAGTTACAGGTAAGAAACTATTCCCATATACCATGATGATTGCGTACCAAGTTCAAGTTTGGGCACTTTCCCTCTAAGTGACGCAAAACGAAGAGGCAGTTCATATTTATTCTTAAAGTAACTCCCCCAAACCTTTGCGGAAATAACCAAGATTTCCAAGCTTATGTCAGCTGCGGAGGCAGAAGACAGGGAGCGCAATGTAGACCACACTTGTCTGGTATCATGTCTGAGTAAAAGATGAATCATATTTTGGTTGTCCACCCAATGAAGTTCTCTTCTCATCCATACAGTTTTGTTTTTATAAGACTGTTTAATGTGCCTTATATGTTCAATTAAGTCATGCGATAAGACATTATTTTTCAATAAACGTCTGATATTTGAGTTTTTTTCTTTTTTTAGATTGGCAAGTTTCAAATTATAGGAATGAACATGAGAGGATTTAGAGGGAGAGACCCTCCCAGTTGAGAACGATAGCTTATATAAATGGAAGTGTATACGGGTAACATTTTTATCTACAATTTGGAGTAAAGAAGAGCCACCTGGAACAAAAGTAGTAATGAATTCAGCATCTGAAGCAATCAAATTGATAAGCTTATGACAGAAAGAAGGATTCCAGGGCACTGTCATAGCATGACGGTCGGGTTCAAGCATTGTTAATAATGTGTCTTTTGAAAAACGGGCATTGAGCATGTATAGTTTTAGAATAATCATAATATGATCCCCAAATAATGGATTCATAATTTTAACAGGGGAGGTGTACCGATAGAGACCTGATGAGATGAAGAAGCGATCTATCTTGGATCTCTTGTTACCCCTATACCACGTGTAATTAAATTGCTCCACCATAATAGGGAGAAGTTGAATGTCCCATTCCAAAAGGACATTTATCCATGTTTGCCCGTTTTTCTTTGACATTTCTGAGTGTAAAGACCTCAAGTCATCTGTGTAAAGATCAACAGAGTCACAGAAAGCATTGAAATCACCACCAATAATTATACTTTCGCCAAGATTGGCAATCAGAACAGACTCTAACAAGAGAGTCAGTTCATCCAACAGATCAGATACTACGGTGGAACATTTATTCCAATATAGGCAAATAAACAATATAACATTTGAAGGATTATCATTACTTTCCAATTGAATAGCCAACAAGGCTGGTGAGCTTTTAACGAGTTTTGTAGAGCAATTACCAGCAATGTTTATTAAGATGGCTAAACCACCTGATGGTATTCCAGCGATACCCCGAATTGCTTCTTGCGTGTATGACATATAACCCTCAACAGTAAAGGGCAATTGGGACATTGTATTCTGGAGTAGGATTATATTTGGGTTGATTTGTTGGTTGTTCCTAAACCAGGATCTAAAATTACTTAAACCACAGGAATTCCAGGAGATAATCTTAAAATCGTCGGAGCTAAGACTCTCTTGACGTGCTTGTCAACGGGTCTGATGATTCTGTACCAGACTCCGTCCAAGATAGCCCTTTCAAAGCAGACACAAAGGCCATTAGCTGTTTCATGGCGTTGACATCAACATTTGTACAACATTATGTGAAATGGAGTATGGACATATCTCTGCAGAGGGAAGAGGAGTTTCAACGTAGAACATAGCTTCCTCAATGGAGACAAATCGTGATGGAATGAGACCAATGGACTTTAAATCCTCGCAATACTCCCAGATTAATTTCATGATCATAGGAGAAGCGAGTTTACAGATCATTCTATTGTTTATATAGGTCGGTTTTACCCATTCGATATCATTGGATCTTATAATGCGTAAGGCAGGAATGTCCTGTAATAAGGATAAGAAGGATCGATTGAGTCGAGCCTTACCGTGTCGTGATGAATCGCTTTCCCATCCCATGAAAGTGACTGATTTAAAGTCATTTGGTTTAAGGGGACAGATTTGAGGTGGAAAGTCTCGATCATGAGCATCGCTGCTCACAGAACAGCCCGGTATTAGAGCATTTGAATTAGGGGCTATCTGTGGAGCCCGCCCTTCATATTGTTGCTCGGCTGAATGGTAAGCTCCTTCTTTCAATTTGTTAGATTGAATGCAGACAAAGAAGGGAGTTCAGCTTCCATCGCGCTTCCGGAACTAACTGGGGTCTTTGTAGGCTTTTTGTTGTTTAACCCTATAATCACTTTCTCAGTTTTTTTTTACTCCTTGCAGGGGATAAATGTTTGTCAAAGCTGATTGTTTATGCACAATTGGAACAAAATCGGAAACTGGAGAAAGTATAACTGGAACTTTTTTATCCTAAGGGCAATATGGGTGTATTTGTTTTTGTGCAAACATTTCTATCTAGTTTGTTCTAAAGATTCAAATTGACAGCAACCATCTCTGTTACCTAATGAGTCATTTGCCGCCTTTGGAGACCCTTTCTCTTTTTGAGCTTGCTGATTAGGGTCGGAGGTTTAACATTGCTTTTGATTCCTCATTTAGTTTGTTGCGATCAATAATAATATCTCCAACCGATAGGTTACATATATCCTTTATATGTGTGTTGTGTTTGTCCAGATTAACTGAGGGCTGATTTTTTATTTATTTTTTTCCAGCCTTTCCCTTCATTTTTTAGTCAATGGCCTTACGCTTTTCTGTTTTGGCTAGGGTACGTTTTTGTTTTCTGGTAAGATTTATGATAGGAGCCTCTACAGGGCAAATTGCTTCTTCAAATGTGTTGGCGGGTGGTCTCAACTCATTTGTTTTGCTTGTCAGGTCAATGAGATCAGTCGGCACGGTGGGACTATCGGAGGTTAACGACTCCGAGGTAATCTCTGGTGTCAAAAGTTCTGCAACTGTATCTCCTGAACGGATTGCCTGATTTGTCGCCCTAAGATTTAATGTTGAAGTCAAGTCTACAATCTTTGCCACGTTAATAGCCACCAATTGCGGCAGTGAGACCTCCTTGCACGAGACAAGATAAGGATTTTGGGTTACACCTTCAGTCACTGCCTCCGCAAATGATTTCGTTTGGGTGGCTGTAGATGTGATGTCTGCCTTCAGGCCCTGTTTTTGTGACAGGATGGAAATTGCATCACAAGTAAAGAGGAGACCCTCAATTCTGCTTAATTTAGCAATCATCTCTGACATTTGGAGATCGAGAAATCTCACTTCGTCGTGTGTTCGTTCATGGCCTTGATCAAGTAGATTAAGGATCCTTATAATTACAGGAAAAGCCTCAGGGATAAATTCATTGGCAGAATTAGGATCCAAAGGTGGTCTAAATCTAATTTCTCTGGAATTTTTGGTGCATATTGAGAATGTAGCAAACAATCAGGCCTGTTGGAACGTTGATTAAGATCGCTAGCAGATTTCTCTGATATAGGGGAACTGCAATTTTGCGTATGAGTAGCAGCGATAGGTACCGTTCTTGGTGTAAATATACTCCCAATCTCTCTGGTTTAAGTACAGGATAGAGAGGGGGCACAGAGTAGGAGTAATTAGGCTGGTTGTTAAACAAAAAAACATTATCAACACCATATTTCCTGTGTGCAACAGGAGTAGAGGTCCCTAGCTCTGTTTCAATTGCAGGGCCTAACATAGAAAAATCTGCAATTTGGGTTTTGAAACTTGCAACACCCATTTTTTTCCTTATCGCATCTCTGTCTAAACTTAAATCCATCTGTTCATAGTCGGATTCCCATACTTTTGGAGAGAGTTTATTTGCATCTTTGATAGATAAAGACGCTTTGCTTGTGAAAGTAATTGTGGATTATTTAGGGGCTCCATGGATTCCCTTATCTCTTGGGGAGATATTATGTCCACAGCCACTGGTGACTTTATCATTGATTTAGAGACAGCAAAGCTGTTAGCTAGGGGAGGAAAATTCTCTGCATCAAGCGAAAACGTGGCCTCTTCTTGTGTAGTTGTGGAATTAGGTGGAGACACAAGACCCAACGACACGGGAGGGGTTGTAACAATCAGCTCCTCTTCTGTCATAGAAGTGGCTACATTTGCAGATGGAGAGCAATTATATTAATTTTCCATTGGGTTACAGGAGGGAACCTCCAATCCATTACCAAGGGGTGTGGGCACCAAACATTCATTAACAGGAGATTTCATTATACTTGTTAGCTTTCTTCCACTATGAAGCCCGTTAACCATTATAGCGGGCGGCGCTTAAGGAATCAGCCGTACCCAGAAATCACTTCTATTGGACCGCCAGAGTCTGCTCCAATCTGGACTGGCGTATAAAAATAATTTACCTAACTTTGTGAGTGCGAGCGAACTTAATAATTTATGCTGCCAATACCATCCACTGACCAGCCAACAATAGAATAGAAAAATAAACACTGTTTAAATCTTACCCATGTTAGCAAAAAGAGGCCCGCGCCTCCCCAGCCGAACAGCCCAACAGTCACCTTGAAGCACTTTGGATGCACACGTGCATCGCGTGTGCACGAAGTAGGTATGGGAAGTGATGCAGCAGTGGGCCTGCTGGGGGGCGGGCGGGCCGCCAGGGTCAAAGCACGTTAATGACATTTTCCAAATCCAAGTTACGGCAACGCCCATTCTTCCTCTCGCGGATGGCGGGTTAGGTAACCAGCAATGAGGCAGTGAGGCAGAGAAACAAGTCGGGCACTCCTCCGTCTGATACAGCCCAACAGTCACTTTGAAGCACTTGAGATGCGCGCCCTTTTCATAGGGCCCTTCAGAGGAAGGTGGTAGCTAACTGGGAAAATCCTGAATTTGGTCCAGCTGTCAATAGCGGCTTCGACAGGAAATATAGGCACTCAAGCAGAGACCCTGATTATCTCAGCAAACACCCTACGCCTGAGAGTTTGGTGGTCCAGGCTACGACTTCCACCAGTCAGTCAGCCTTTCCCTTTATTCCCCCCGATAGAGATGATAAAAAAGTGGACGCATGGGCTTGCAAGGTATTTACGTCGGGCAGTATGGCCCTAAAGCCCACACTAATGTCACCTGTACCCTGGTCATGTTCACCCATACCCTGTGGGACTGTGTAAGTATGGCGGCTGAACATATGCCAAAAGGTGAAGAAAGGGAAGGCTTTCTGAATATAGTTAAGGATGGCAAGGAGGCGATGGGAGAATGTCTCCAGTCAGGACTGGATACTGCTGACAGTATTAGATCATCCATGGCTGCAAGCACTGTACTATGGAGATTTGCGTGGTTGAGAAAGTCGGGGTTTGCACCGAACATGCAGGCCAGGCTACTCAACATGCCTTTGCACGGCTCGAGGTTGTTCGGCAGCAAGGTGGATGAGAGTCTGGAGAAGCTGCAGACCTCCAAAGCAGCAGCTAAGTCCCTTAGTGCCTCCATTCGGCAACCTCAACAACCTTATTCGGGTTCATCTGCCTGGAGAGGTCTCTCTTTTCGTTTCTATTGCTCAGTTGGTAGAGGAAGAGGACAGGCTGTACAAATAGGGCAAAGATTATTCCCTTGCGGTGGATGACAAAGGGATGCTAAATCAGCAGCGGCAGCTTTACCCTCAGCAGCTGCTGCAGCCGCCTCTAAGCCACTCTGAGGCCTTGACATACAAGACCCCTGTGGGAGGCAGAATCTCTCAGCATCTGAACGAATGGCGGGGTGTTACTTCAGTTGCTTGGGAACTGGAAACATTAGCTCAAGGTTACTGCCTTCCTTTTCTACAAAGGCCTCAGGATCATCCACCGCAAACCAACTCAGAGTGGAACAATGGTTGGTATTCCCCCACTTTCTCATTCTCAAGAAGGACGGAGGATAAGAAACTTGAACAAGTTCCTCAAGAAGGACAAGTTCAAGATGGTTACCCTTTCTCAGATCCTTCATGCTCTCCAACTCCAAGAATGGTTGGTATCATTGGACCTTCAGGATGCTTACTTTCATGTGCCAATCCATCTCAAACACAAAAAGTACCTGAGGTTCGCTTCTGGCGGTTCTCATCAGTTTCGAGTTCTGCCATTCGGGATGACCTCCGCCCAAGGATTTTCACCAAACTGATGAGGGTAGTGGCAGCAAATCTCAGAAGGGGGCTGGGGGGATTCACGTCTACCCCTACCTGGATGATTGGTTGATCAGGGCTTGTTCACCCAAACAAGCTCAGGAACATCTCAGTATCACCTGCCACTCCCTGCACAGACTGAGCTTCTCCTTCAATTTCAAGAAGTTCCATATGATACCATTCCAGAGACTTCAGTTCATCAGAGCAGTCTTGGATACTTCCTTGGGGAAAGCCTTGCCTCCTGAGGTGAGAGCTCAACACATTCAGCAGATGGTACAAACATTTCAGAATGCCCAACATCTTCCGGCCTTTGATTTTTTGAGGTTGCTCGGTCTCATGGCGTTTTGCATTTTCCTGGTGCCAGAGGCCCGATTGAGAATGAGATCCCCACAATGGGCTCTCAGAACTCAGTGGTCCCAATTTTCAGGGAATATGTTGGATCTTCTACAAGTTCTGAGCAGAGTTGCTCAGGGCCTAATTTGATGGGCTTGCAAGGACAACCTTCTCAAGGGACAACCTTTTTGGCAGCCATGTCCTGAGATAATGGTAGTGACGGACGCCTCACTCACGGGGTGGGGAGCCCACACCAACAAACTGACAATCAGCGGTCATTGGTCTCATTCAGAGTCCAAACTACACATCAACCTTTTGGAGCTGAGGGCAATCAGACTAGCGCTGAAGGCCTTTCTGCCCTCTGTACCGGGAAAGCATGTTGTGATAATGACCGAAAACACAGTGGCCATGTACTACCGCAACAAGAGAGGAATCATAGGGGTCACTACCACTGTGCAGAGAGGCAATGCAGCTCTGGTTCTGGGCAATACAAGAAGGCATCTCTCTATCGGCAGTTCACCTAGCCGGAGAGCAGAACACAGTGGCAGATGCTCTGAGCAGGTAAAGTACAGTCTCCCACAAGTGGGAACTAGCTCAGGAAGTCCTTCTAGAGATCTTCACCCTTTGGGGAGCCCCTCAAGTGGATCTGTTCGCGACCAGTGTCAACAGGAAGTGCGAACAGTACTGCTCCATTACGTCTTCCACGAAGAGAGGATCTTCTCTCTCAAGGGGAAGGTCGGGTTCTCCATCCATAGGTCAAGTCACTTGGCCTTCACGCATGGTTTCTGAGAGGCTAAGATATAAGGATTGGGACCTGCCGGATGACGTAATGGAGATCTTGCTTTCAGCCAGAAGGCCAGCAACCAAATCTTTGTACCGGTGTCGTTGGAATAAATTCAGTAACTTGTTTGTTTATTTATTTGGCATAGTGCACCAAACCTGCAGGTAACTGGGCGCAAGCAGTACATGTTATTCTTTAGGCTTAAGTTACAGTATATACAGAATAGCAGCAGTTAGGTTACAATAAATGAGAAATAGTTATAGCAATACTTAGATTAGTGATATACAGTTTGGGAGGTTTCAATTTACATAATTTACAGAATTACATGATGGAGTACTTTTAGTAAACGTTAGTACAGAAGAGAGCAGGTGGCGTTGGATTGTCTAGAATAGGGCATCAAGGTAGTAGTTAATAGGGTTTAGGATTTGTTGGCGTAGCACAGTAGTCTTTGAGTTAAGTCCCAGGGTGACTATCATTGGTTCGAAGCCATTTTTGAATATTGCGGCTGAAGCTAAGGTAGGTTTGGTCAGTGTGGAGTGTGAGTGGGAGTGAGTTCCAAGTTTGAGCTGCCTTGACTGGGAAGCTTCTGCCGCCAGATTTGGTTAGGTTGAATCTTGGTACGTTAAGGCAGAATGCGTTAGCATTTCTGGATGGACGATTAGATGTTTTCCTGACTATCCTGTTGGTGAGATAAAGTTGGGCAGCGTTATTCAGACATTTGTGGGTCAGTGAGGTTGTTTTGAGGAGGATTCCATCTTTGATTGTCAGCCAGTGAGATATGGTCTTTGGGACATTTAATGCTGTTCTTAGGGTTTGGATCTTGTCAGGATGTATTTATTAGCACCCAAGTATAAGGCATTACAGTAGTCCAGTCTTGAGAGTATAAAGGCATTTGCTAAGGTAATGCAGCTGGATGGGGAGAGGTACGGTCTGCAGGCCCTAATTAGCTTGCATGTGTATGCTGACGTTGAGGCTAGAAAGTTGACTTGTTTACTCAGTGACTAGGTTTTTACCTTGATTCCACCTTAAGTTTTTACTTCATTACGACCTTGATAGTGTTGCCATCTATATTAAAGGATGAGTAATCAGGGTTAAGTTTTTTAAGGTTGGTCGTGGTTCCAAGGATTAGGAGTTCAGTCTTATCGTCATTCAGGCAGAGGCCACGGGTGGCCATCCATGCCTGAATGAGGAGGTATATCTTGTTCACAAGAGCCTTGTCACTAAGATAATTGCCCGAAAGGATAATAATATGGACCCTTTTCTATGTGGCTCTCCTATGGTGCTTTCTTTCCTGTTGCATCTGTCTAATCTGGGGCTCCAGATTGGAACAGTAAAAGGATACCTAGCCGCGCTTTCCATCTTTAAGCGCTCCTCTGAAGAGGTTTCCTATTTCAAGATACCATTAATTGTCCAATTTCTGAAGGGACTCACTAACATGTACCCTCCAGTCCCATTTCATGTCCCTGCTTGGGATTTTAATCTTGTGTTAGTTTCAACATGTATACCTTTTGAGCCTTTACATTCCTGCCAGTTAAGGCTCTTAACACTAAAAACTGCCCTTCTTGTGGCAGTAACATCAGCCCGCAGGGTAAGTGAGTTGCAGGCTCTTTCATGCAAACCTCCTTATATTGCCTTTCATAAGGATAAAGTTAAACCATCTTTCTTGCCGAAAGTAGTTTCTGACGTTCACTTGCCGCAAAAAATAACACTCCCAACTTTCTACCCTCCTCCTCATTTGGGCAAAGAGGAAGAGAGGTTGTATAGACTAGACCCAAAAAGGGCTCTGAGTTTTTATATAGCGAGAATGTCAAAATTTCGCCATTATGACCAACTTTTTGTGGGTTATACCGGTCCTAAATTGGGGCTACCGGTGACAAAACAGACTATATCCTGATTACTCTGGCTATTGAAGAGTGTTACAGGCTAGTTGGAAAGGAACCGCCGGAAGGGCTTAAAGCTCATTCCCCAATGGGCATGGCAACTTCCGCGGCTCTTCAGAGGGGAGTCCCCATAATTGATATCTGCTCAGCTGCAACTTGGGCGTCAATTCATACTTGCGTTAAGCATTACTGCTTAGACTCTTCTTCTTCCCAAGAAGGCCTTTTTGCCAAGGCAGTACTTCATTCCATTCATAAGACAAGACTAAATAGTACTCCCGCCTTCAAAATGATGACTGCTTTGGGGGTCTATCAAAGATGAGGAATATGTAGGAGGACACAATCCATTCGAAGAACAAGTTATTTACCAACTGGTAACGTTCTTTCGACTGGATGTTCCTCCCACGTATTCCTCATCGCCCCTCCCAGCCTACCCCGCTGTACAATTTACGTGATTTACACTCTGTGTTTCCAAAGAGCTTACAGTCTTGAGCACGCCTTGATAGTTCCTCGAGTTATAGAAAGAAAAAACAGAACTGAAGCCAACGGGCGTGGCACAAGCTATTTGTACTACTGGTGACGTCGACACGCCACAGTGGCCCTCGAGGGACATCGTGCACATCGCCCTCTGCAGAGAACATTTTTTTTCCGAAGCAGCAAAGCTGGCGAGATACGAATATCAAAGATGAGGAATACTTGGGAGGAACATCCAGTCCAAAGAACGTTACCAATTGGTAAGTAACTTGTTCTTCTGAGGTTTTTAGATCTGCTTAGAATCACATACTTTGCATAGGCCGACATCTAGCGGTTGGTGCACAGTATTGCATGACTTGTTTTCTAAATCGAAAAAGGGACGTTGACATAGCGTGTTTGTAATACTATCCCTACTGTGAAGTGTACTGTACCCATTGCCCTTTACGGGTCCATGTACTCAGATTGTGTTTTCTTCCGCCATCGTGTTGGTAGCATATCGCAGAGTTCCAGTTTCAGAGTTCCAGGTAGTCACCAAGCGTTTTAATTTGTATTACTTGATTAGTATAACTCTTCAGTATACCATCTTCAGTGATCACGCTCGACGCAAACTGCAACTCTCGACGATGTCTTTGCAACGGCCAGTGATTCCGGAGCCCCACCGACGGCCTACAGTTCTTCAGGCTTCAGCTTACACAGTAGGTAGAGTGAGGGGGCGTTTGGTACATTTTCAGAGAATGTCTCCACACGTTTCCCCTATAATACATTTTGTCTCACTGTCCTCCAGCACTAAAAATGCAGAAGACTCTTAAAATACGGTTATTATCATCCCTTGCTACTCCAGCACAAACCAGGGCTGTCAATCCACGTATACAGAAACACTTTAGGCCAGCATCCAGGGGCCCACTTTTTATTAAATATCAGTTAAAGCTCGTAACTACCATCCGCCAAATTTGTGGTACAACTTTAGCTACTTCAGAGGCCCCACCAGATAAGGAAAGCAAGAAAAATATGCTTTAGGAGAAAACGTCCTGACATCAGCTACGTTTCAGATGCGTATCGCTAATAATTCCACCCTGATGGGCAGTTTTAATAGAGATGAATGGAACCAGGTGCAAGACCAGGTTAGCGGAGTCCATGACCCTCTATCGTCTAAAATACTGAAGACCTTATCTGAGGGCAAGCAGAGCGCAAACGCCAGTATGAAAAATTCTCCGGAGCCTGCATATACATCTGGTAGAATAGTGGCAGAGGAAACCCTTCTAAAAAGCCATATGTGGCTCAGACATTCAGGGTTCAATCCAGAGACTTTGGCCATACTAATTAAAATGCCAGTTGAGGATAATGTCCTGTTGGGCAAGGCAGTAGATGATGCCCTAACAACCAAAGAACAACATGAGACACTTAAAACCCTGGGGCAGATTGCAAATAAACCCTTCCTGCAAAGAGGGTCATATGGCAACTGCCGTACATTTCGTGGACAGGGATTTGAAAGATCCTTGACCCAGTCATCCTATACATCGAAGGCAGGCTCCAGGTCTTGGTACATCAATCAAGGGCAATTACCAGCTTCACAGTCGTCCTTTCAGAGGCAATTCAGACAAGGGTGTAGCAGGGGTAGAGGCCAAACCGCCAGAGGTTTGACTATGTTAGGGAGAATTCTCTGTTAAGGCTAATTTTCCAAACCTAGTGAGTCCCCCAGCAGCTTTGCTGGATTTTTGGGGTTTATTTTTTCTCCTGCTAGGAGTGAGACTCTTTTTCTCCCACTCTTGGGCATGATTTGAGATATCCTTTGACTTTGTAATGTGTTTTATGGGCTATGGGGTCTTTTACTCCATAGGGTTTCATGTGTTTTTGTTAAGTGTTACACAGCACCCTCAGTGCAGTAACACAGGGGTGTCATAGTGACCCCCAGACATAGACTCCATACCCTGGGACTGACAACTGTCTCCCAGGGCATGTAAAGTCACCATTGACTTTACTAGTCTTAAATTGGGAACAGAACCAGTACAAACCATCATATTGTGGAAGTACTGGTAGGGGTAATTAGATTGCCCCTGGGTCTGTTTTTCGAGGGGGCACTGTGCCACTGGAATATTTCCTATGGGATTTTCCAATTCATTTTAATCGCACCACTTTTTGGTGCAATGTTAAAGATACTGCCGGGTTATTTATGTAATATTTATTCCCCGGTTGGGTCTTTTCGTCAGGACTCGGTTTTAAAATGGCGTCTGTGTTTGCCTCTGTAACTCCAACCCAAGTCGAGCCCTTTGTTACACTTTTTGGCGGGCTTCTCCACAGAAGCCTCCAAAAGTGGTGCCACTCTGTCTGGGTCTACAGGATGTGTGGGAGGGGGGTTTAGGCACCCTGGACTAAGTTGCCTCGGCAACTCAAGTCGCACTCTTGTGTGATTGGCCCAGTGGTGAGCCGCCCGGCTCACCACTTACCATGTTTGAGTGACAGCTAGGACTGAGGAATGGGGGTTCTCTGCATAAAAGCAGGGCTTTGGGGACTGGAACTTCAGAAGTCGCCACAGGACCAAAGAATCCGAAGAGGGAGAAGCTGAGCCGACCTGCAACGACGACACCACTGATGGAGCCCTGCTGAACTGTCTCACCACTTCCCAACGACAGAGAAAATCTTCATCCCGGAGAGTCTTCTTCCTCTGAGCTGGTGGGGATATCCAGTTCGCCCTCTTTTTCGCCTTCCTGGATCGTCTCGTGGTCGAATCGCCCATGCCAAGCACCCCGGCGGCCGGATAGCCACGCTTCACCACTACCGCGAATAAAAGGGTAGTACCTTTCAACCAAGAAACTGTGCGGCTGGTTTCTTCCCTGGCAGTGCAACAACCTCCAGCTTTCCTCCACGTCCAGATCTCCTCTTCCCCTGGACGAAGCACCGACTTGCACCCGCTGCCAGGAACAACTGCCCCCGCTGGAGCTTTCTCACCATTTCAGGTACTGAGTCCCGCCTGGTCTCCCTTGCAGGTGTCCTGTAAATCCTTGACTTTCCATCCTGGGGTGACTTGGGACCTACTAACTAACCTTTCCTGCCTTGATCCAACCCTTTTCGAACTATCTGCAAAGACTCTTTAAAGTACTATTCAACTGTGTGATCTTGGACACATTCCGCCTTGCTCTCTTCAAGAGTGGGCCTGGCCCATGACTCTCTTGCTCCTCAGTAGATTCTGCCTTTTCTGACTTGCTCTGGTTCTCCTAAAGTGTTGGTATTGTGTATGTTCCTAATTCTACCTTTTTCCCTCCCTTTTTAATTAACTTATTGGAGTGCCATCTTAGGTTAAGCGCTCACCACTGTCTGAAAATAAGTGGTGTTTTACTTAAGACTTGTTCAATAAGTGATCAGGGATGTATATATATTAATTGTGACTGCGTTTGAACTTGTTTGCCATATTAGTGTTAGTGTATTTTACAAAGTGTGTTTTTAAATAAATAATTCTATACTTTTATACCCAAGCTCTGGTCAGTGTTTGCTTGTGCTACTGTATTTTGGTACCTATCTTGTATACTCTATGTACTGTCTAACTCTTCCTGAGAGAAGTCTGGCTGCTCAGCCACAGCTACCGGGTAAATCTGGGTGGTACAGACTGCTACCAATTGGGTTTACTGCCAACACCTGTAGTCTTAAGCCTTTTGCAGTGGTCCCTAAGGGAACTGCACAGGTTTCTGCCTAACAGACTACTCCCACCTAACAATGACTCTCTGTTTCAGGTCCCTTTCTACATCAACCGGTAAAGGGGGGGGGGTTGCGTAACACTATTCGGTCACATATTGGAGTGGATCACATCTGATGCAGAAGGTCTACTGTCTTCTGCCTATGGTGTTGACATATTTGTGTTCTCTCCTGTTATGAGCCTTCCGTCCAGATAAGGGTACACTGGGATTGTATGCATAGATGTGACGCGATTACTGCTAGTACCTTTTTAAAGACCCAAGAGGTTGACACAATGCCGAAGGGGAGTACTTTGAATTTGTAGTGTGTGGGCCCCACTTGTACAGGTTATTTTCTGTTGATTTACAGCATTCTAAGGTCACCCTGAAGATGAACTTATGTTCGAAATGCATCAGCCTTACTTTGAGAATGGACCCTGTGCTCCTCAATGAATACATATTATTTAGTTGATTTTTTTGTTGTTGTAAGAAATGTTGCCTACTATTTTGAAATGTGCACCTTGATCTGATGAATGTTAGATTGACGTGTGTTCATCTTGTAATTAGCTTATTTTAGTTGAGCCTGGGGTTTTCAAGGTAGGGCTCCTGGGAAGGGTTGGCTTGTGTTAGGATTCTACCATGGTTCTAAGGGCAGTGTTACCTCATTGCTCCCCTACAATCAAGTAATTGCAATAATGTAACAAGAGGGTTTGTTAACACTGTGGTGCCCACCCTTCTTGCCAATTGAATACTCCTGATTCACCACAATGTATATAGGCCGGATTTACCTGGTCAAGAGGCATGGATATCAAGGTCAAAGAAAAAGGTTCCTTATAGTGACCTTATTTAAAGCCCCGTAGTCGATGAAAATCCTCATTGTGCCCTCTTTCTTGGGCACAATGAGGTGTGAGGACACTGGCAATTACAGATGCTGAAAGAACCCACATTCCAACATTTGGTCGATGTACTGTCTTAGATGTTGATTTTCTGTCTCTGTGGAGGCATATATCCTGCTACAAGGTAGCTATGCATTTTTGTTCCAGGTTGATGACCGTCATAAGATTTTTGTGGAAGTAAAGCCTCTGCTTGTTTTTTGTCAAAAACTTCACTATAGTCTTCATAGGTTACTGGAAGCATTACTTCCACTGCACCTATTAAGAGTTCTTCCTCTACGCCTTCAGATAGATAAGTAGCGTTGGATCGAACATAAAAGTTAGATTCTCCCAGTTTATTACTGAATTGCGTAGCTAACCCTGGTATTCTGATAAAGGCAAACTTTGGTGTGGCAATCAAATAAAATAAGTCTTCTTCACTCCCTGTTAGTCTGATCATACGAAGCAGGTGAGTTTGCATAATGATGGGAAGCATCCACAGATCGTACTAGTTCTGTGGAGGCCTGGTTGTCCACAGGTACTAACTTCCTGCAAGCGTAATGTCAGGGCTGGAAATTGAGTGGAGGTGGGAGCTGTTTAGCTCCTGCTTCTAGCCTAGGGCAGCCTGATGTAAGGGTGTCCCTAATTACGCTCATGCCAGAAGAAATACACGCCTCTAGGGAAGTAAGGCCAAGAGTCTATTTTGTAAGGATAACACGTTTGTCTTTCTCTCTGGAGCCACGCCGTGCTTCAGTGAGCGGAGAGGATTTCTTTATAAATGGCTCCTACTAAAGCCATTTCAGGAAACCTGTGTGTTTTTGATTTGGGGACCGGTCTCTGTAGATGGGCGTGTCTCCTTCCTTGTGACTAGGCCTGGGTCTTCGCAAAGTGCGGGGGAAAGACTGAGATCACATCGGGGTCACCACTGTAAGGGTGTCCCTAATTACGTTAACACCAGAAGAAATAAACCCCTCTGGGGAAATAAGGCCAAGAGTCTATCTTGTAAGGATAAGAAATTTAATTGTACAGAAATGAGGATGGGGGCAAAGAACTCTGCTTCCTGGATGGTCTTCTGTCCCTCTTTTGTTCCTTTCTCCTGCCACAGTGATGCCAGGCAGGGGTTTATATACTCTTGGCTTGCTGCAGTTCTGTCACTGGATACGGGCGTGGCTCCATCCCAAACTGTCCTCCTTCCATACAAGGGATGCCTCAGCCTTCCATTCTTCAACATCAGCGCTTTCTGTCAGGACATGCTACTTTACATATTGCTAGCCTATGCAAGAATACACTGTGGCTCATGCTTTCCTTCATTTTGCTACCTATGAACATTTATATATAAAAACAGTTCCCGTCATTCTCTCCATATTTCATTCATTCTACTCTTGTATTTATCTAGTCCTGTAATTTACTTTAAACCTTGTTTTCATAATTTTGCATGTTGTGCATCGAGCCTTAGCCTGCATGGGCATTTGACAGAGAGCAAACACCTGGTGGGTCCCTTCGTGCTGGCAGTGCTAGCACGAACACTGTGTGGAAGCCTGTAGTCTATTTTTAGCACAGGCTGCATTCTTTCCGGCAGAGAGCTTGCTGCTACCGTGCCTTAAGATTTTAGAACTGAATAGAATTTGACATTTATAAATGTATTCAGCTAATAGTTATTTGCACCTTATATTTAAATAACTGCCTTCTTTTAGTGCCTGCCCATGTCTGTGTATATGATTATATTTGCATGAGAAAGCTTTGCCAGTGCCCCTCCTCCCCCCTGGCCCTTGTAGTGCTTAGAAGAAGTCATAAGAAGTCTTGCCTAATCCTAAAGCGCTTGTTCGTGCAGGAAGATCCTAGTTCCTTCCCAACACTGATAGCCTGACAGAAACAGCTACCAGGAGCTAATTTTGACTCCCCAGGCTATTGGTCCCTTACAAACATGCATACATGTCTTTAAGTCTGAGTATTTGGAGGAGGAGGTGGGACCCCTGATGGCATGGAGACAATTGGTGGCCTTGTTGATGGGGCTCTCCCAGGCCGACCATAGTGAGGATGATGCGGAATAGACACCCGAAGTAACCACGCCTAGAGATGAGTAAAACAGTGACATTTACGTAGGGGCTCAAGTTAAAGGGACGGGAGGGGGGAGGACCGAAATGTTTAATCAGTAATATAATGATCAGGGAAATGCAAATGTGGAGACCTTTAAGTTTATAATGTTTGGAGTTTTTGTTGATAAAATATTTTTTTTAAAAAACAGAGTATTTGAGAATGCTAATAAAGAAGAATGAGGATACATCTAGTGCATGTTTAAACATAATGAATCATTAATTATGGAAACAAAGTTAATGTGCATCTCACATGGAAGTTAGATTTGTGATGCGCTGGACACTTGCTCCTAGTTACCCAGCAGTAGCTCTTGCCTACTCAGTGATGCCCGACACCCTGGAACTAGTTTTAGCTCCTGCTCATAGGATCTTCATTTTGAAACCTGTAATTTTAATAGTTACTAGTCTCTCCTGAGTCCACTATGGCTGAGACAATTGTTTTTGTGGCCAAGAAATACAAAGTTACCAGAAGGTCCACGTGCAGAGTTTTGTTCTGGTTCGTGTTAACAGGGGTAATTAGGAACTCCCCATTGGACAGACTCGGCAATATAGATCACACCTACTACCGAACAACCTCTTTTACCGCCTACGTGTTCTATTTCTTAAAGTACACTTTCCTCTTAGTGATATTTGTGCATTCCTGTATAAAATGCCCTGCCAATTGGCAGTGTAAACAGTGGTTGTTTTTCCATCTCTTGCCCTTTTCCTCAGTTGTCAAAGGCACTATAATGCTCCCTACCTGCATAGGTGCTGCCTTGGTACTTTATGCTTCATAATCTTTCCCTTTATCCAGGTGAACCATGGAAAAGGCGGCCTGTTCCCTCTCTTCCCCCATCTTTTCAGTCAGGCAGTGATCTGATCTAACGCTAAGTCCTTTAACGTGCAATACGTGGCCGTGGTTCAGCCTGCGCTAATGATTTCTTTAGTTGATCCCAAACACCCTGATAGAACAAGGCTTGCTTTTGCTCTGGCCACTCAGTTTCTATGATCAACTGATTGAACTGCGTAACATAGGTAAGTAGATCTTTAGTCCCCCGGGTTTAATCAACAGTTCTTTATCTTGTACTAGGGACACACGAACAGACAGCCCCGTTCGGTTTTGAACATACAATAGCAGATAGTCTTACTGAACCTAAGGAGTATCCCATGCTGCTGCATCACCTGTCAGTGAAGAATTAAAGGCTTATCTGGCTTGCACAATCCTTTGGTTATATGTGATCTTACCGACGGAAAATTCAGAGTGGTACATTTCATCGCAACCAAAAAATACTGAATCTTTTTTGTTTCATTTGGGCGGTTCTACCCACCCCCAAACCCTCTGATTTTCTATCCTTATAATGCCACCCCAATCCCATCCGACCCATTTTAACCCCTTACCCCGCTACCCTATATATATTTATTTGATATATTTGGTATTTTTCGATATTATGGTTTTCGGTGAAATGTACCCCTCTGAATTCTTTTCGGTAAATTGACTGGGTACCAATATTTTTTATTGAAATTGGGTCAAAATGGCTAGATACTTGCAGAGATCCCCTGCAAAGTATTCAGAAGCTGCTAACAAAGCTGAAGGGCTCTGTGACGAATCTCGAGATGTAGTCGATTCTCCTTGAGGGGGAGCCCCTTCCCATGAGGCCAGGGAGGTGAGGCTGCTACCCGATGGTCACCCTGGGGGTGATACTCAGTGTGAGGATTTCATGGGGAGAAACTCCCCCTCTGGGGATCAGGGAGAATACCTCAGGAGAATGCAGTATGACCACTCCCCTCCAAAACCTCTTGCCCACCCCCCGACTAGATTTAACCCATTACACCTCTGCATCTCTATGCTTTTCTTACTCTTACGTACCATGCCCTTTCTTCCATACTGTATGGTTGACCCTTGCGAGGGACGGGAGATGGAACCTTTTTCATCAGAAAAATCTTCTTCTCCTTTAAATTTAGAGGCACGCGGGACACCGCCCTGGGAGCATGCACTCGCCTGATTCCGCCCACCGACCCAACTCCTCAGTCCCCTTTTCTGCATCGACGGGAATGGGCCGATTTCACAAGTGCGCCAGGGTTTGGCTTCGGCCATGTAATTCCACGCGCTCTTCCCTGGATATTCTTCCATCTTATCTTTTTCTTTTTCTTTTAGATACTTGGTCCTCCGATGCCACGCTCCTCCCCGGCACATGTCGACTTCAGCGGACTTCAGCAGGTGTCCAGCCTGTGAGGGGCTCTTCCCAACATCCGACCCCCACGCCCTTTGCCTTCGCTGCCTTGGCCTCGACCATGGCTGGGAAGTTTGTTCCGCGTGCACCTCCCTGACTCTGAGGGCACTGAAGAACAGGCTAGCTAGGTGGAGGGAGCTCTTCCAGAAGTCACCACCGGAGGACCTGAAGGACTTTATCAGACAACGCTCGAGGCCAAAGGCAAAGCTGCTATTCTCCATCGCACCCCGCAGGGTGACTCCTTTCCGAGGAAGCGCCCGACCAAGAGGAACCTATTGGGTTCTAGCACCAGCACTCGTACCGAGGCTAGTACAGCTTCCGGCTGAGGGGTCTCCGGATCCTTCTGATACCAGTGCTGAGCGACCACAGGGTTCTTTTACCAGGATTAATGTCAGAGGGGGCGCCTTTACGCAGCACTACCAGCAACTCTGCCGAGGGCAATACGCCTTCCATGCCCCAGCCTGAGGTGCGGGATAGGCCTTATGTTCCAAAACCTGGCATCTTGGACGGGCTGGTTTCAGCGAGCTAGGCACCACGATTTCGGCACGTGGCGCGTAGCGTGACAAAATGGCTGCCACACCAGACAAGATGGCCGATCGTCCAATACCTCCTCGAGCAGAGCGGGTGGAGGAACGAGTCACAAGGTGGGACTGGTGTCAACCAGGTACGTGGCTTACAGTCAGTCCATCAGCAGGGCAGGTTTTCCCTGCACCCCAGACAGAGTGTGCCCCGGCCACTCTGTCAATATCCCTTGCCACACCTCCAGCGTCCGAAGACAGGTTCTTGATGGGGGCCATCCCCCGGGATGCTCTCAGTTACATGCTCCCTCCGGTCACCCCACCGGCGCCCATAGTCATCCTCCAATGGCTCCAGCACCTCAGGCCCCAGCTCTGCCCATGCAGCCCTTGCTCCTCCTCAGATTCTGGCACCCTGCCTCCGGCAGTTCAGGCAGTTCCACACCAGCCTCCGCAACATGCTCCGGTCTCTACACCGCAGCCAACGGCAACCAGTACCCCTCCATCAGGTCTGGGCCCTCTGAGCACTCAAGTGGACACAGGCGAGGAAGAGGACCCCCACACGCCATCTTCAGTGAAGGCCTTCCTCAGCCCGAGGTCGAAGAACCCGAGGAGGGGGTCTTGGCAGAAGTCCTCACCCTAAGGCCCCACTCCAACACGGGGATCCTGATGCAGAAGGACTTTGTTGCCCTGGCCAAAAAGGGGTGGCTCAAGCCACACTCGGCCCAACCTGTCAACTGGCGCCTCAACGCCAAATACAGGCAAGTAGAGGGGAATTCACTCTTGCTTTAGGCTCATCCTCAGCCGCACTCCTCACTGATCGATGCGCCATCACTCTATTCTGAGCCTCAGTTCTCCTCGGCCACCTCGTCCTCTGCGCTGCTTAGGCAAGGAGAAGATCTTGGAGGCGTACGGGAAAAAGCTGTATTCCAACGCCTCCCTGCAAGCTGACAGCCGTTAACCAAGGGCTCTGGTGGGAAATTTGCAGACTTCCTCCCGGAACTTCCGCCCCAAAACCAGGTTCGCTTTAAAAGCGGGACTAGGCGAAGCCAGGCTGGTAGCGTCCGGCATCATGGAGTCAACAGTGTCCCATATCGATACCTCTGGCCGAGCCATCTGCATCGCCACGGACATGAGAAGGATGGCATGGCTCTGGATTAAGTTTAACCCGGATGTCCAGGACCTTCCATTCGAGGGTAGTGACCTCTTACACTCCTCTACGGATGAAGAATCAGATAAAAAGAACAGCAGCTCACAGACCGCTAAGTCTTTATCTATTCTTAAAAAGGCCACGCCCAAGGCGTACACCCAGTCCAATCAACGCTCCGACAAGGGGCGGGCATCTGGAGGGTTCTGAGTCTTCCAAGAGCAGAGGTCCAGACAACCTGACCTTTTCCTGAGTCAGTATCGGAGGAAACAACAAAAGGGGGGTGGGGGCAAGGGTTTTTTTCCAATCCCCCTCAACAGCCTCGGAGGGAAAAAAGGCATGACATGTCCCTCCAGGTCCACGTGTTTCCGGAGGGGGGGGTGGGACAGGCTTGCCTCGCACGTGCAGTTTGCAATTTTGTCGCCAAAACTTGTCGGACCCCTTGATCCTATCTGTAGTCTCCACGGGGTACCGCCTACCGGTCCCTTCCTCTCCCCTCCCCCACAGATTGGGACAGCAACCCTGTTGGCAGAGATTCGGTCGCTCGTCGTGAGCCAGGCCATGGAAGAAGTCCCAGCCTCCCAGAGAGGATTGGGCTTCTATTCCAGGATTTTCACCATACAGAAGAAGAACCAGGCTGGCCTGAGACGTGAGTGTGTTGGACCTTTCCTCCCTCAATCTCTCCCTTTCACTACAAAAATCCAAGATGGTTATGCCAGCTCTCATTGCAGAGACAATGAGCACGGGAGACTGGATGTGCTCCCTGGATCTGAAGGACGTGTATCTACACGTCGTGATTTGGCAGCCGCATCGGTCCTTTCTATGCTTCAGGATCATGGGCTGCCATTTCCAATACAAGGTGTTACCCTTCGGCCTCAATTCAGCCCCCAGGGTATTTACCAGATTGATGAATGCGGTGGCGGCTCTCCTCAGGGCTACCACGTCTACCCATACCTGGACGACTGGCTTGTCCGGCCTCATCCCCAGAGACGGTTCTCCACACCTCCTCCGCGCTCATGACCACACTCCACGACCTGGGGTTTACTATCAATCTCAAGAAGTCTCCCCTACAACCCACGCAGAAGCTGACCTTCCTGGGCCTCGTCTGGGACACCGGTTCCAAAAGGTTTTTCTCTTCGGAGGACAAGATCACTGCCATTAGGAGAGCTACGACTCCCTTCCTCTCCAGGACTGTGACCTCGTACTGGTGGTACCAACACCTGCTGGGCATTATGGCGCGGTCCTTTTAGCCGTACCTCCCACAAGACTCAGGTTGAGGAGACTGCAGCTGCACTTAGCAGCCTCATGGAATCAGGAGAGGGTCTCACAATCGCAGCCAGTGGACATTCCCACGTCTTTCCACCCTGACCTCATCTGGTGGTCCGCAGACTTCAACCTACGGCGGGGCAAGCCTTTCCGGCAGCCTCTCCCTCAGGTCACTGTCACAACGGACTCTTCCCTGGAGGGCTGGAGAGCCACCCTGGATAGCAACAGCGTCCATGGAGTTTGGACCAGGCAGGAGTCCCACATCAACTGGCTAGAGTTCAAGTCCATATGGCTGGCCCTCAAAGCCTTCCTCCCTCTCATAGAGGGCATGACAGTACTTATACAGACGGATAACTCCACCAGCATGTAGTATATAAACAAGCCGGGGGGGTACCAGATCCCCTCCACTATGCCACCTCATGGTCAGCATATGGGAATGAGCTGTGGACGGGCTGAGCAGACTACGGTCGGACAATTACGAATGGCAGTTGAATGACTTGGTACTGGAAGAGATCTTCCTCAGGTGGGGGCACAACCAAGTGGATCTGTTTGCCTCCCAAGACAACAAGAAATGCCAGCAGTTCGCCTCCTGGCAGGGACAGGGCCCCGGCTCTCTGGGCGATGCATTCCAGATACCATGGAACCACATGACGGCATACGCCTTCCCATCCACTTCCCTGGTTCACAGAGTGATCTGCAAGATAAAGCAGTCTTGGCACCTCAGCATCATTCTGAAAGCTCCCTGGTGGCCGGTGAGACCGTGACTAGCCCTCGCAGTATGGTTCCTGAGCAGGCCACTCTGAAGCACTTGAGCCTATCGCAGGCTAACCTGGAGATCATCCAGGGCGCCAGAAGCAAAGCTACCAGGAGCCAGTATAAGAGCAAGTGGTCTAGATTCTGTCATTGGGCCAACTCTAAGGAGATCAACCCCCATAAGTGCTCATTGAATGACGTGCTCTGCTTCTCGGCACACCTCGCCCACTCCGGTGTGCAGGTCGACACATGCCGCACTTATCTGGCAGCCATAGGTGCCTACAGGAATTCGGAGGAGGGTCTTTTTTCCCTCCTCTTTGACGTGCCTCCACAGACTCTACCCGCCTATAAAGAAGCCACACCCGGTGTGGGACCTCCAATGTAGTGTTGGGCGCTTTGGCACACAAACCATTCGAACCAATGGCATCCGTGGACATCAGGCTGGTCACCCTAAGAACAGCTCTGCTCGTGGGTCTCACCTCCACTCGCAGAGTCAGCGAAAATCTAGGCTCTCATGGCATCAGAGCCCTACACCACTTTTCACAAGGATACTGGACGCATCCTGCCTTCCTACCGAAGGTCTCGTCCTCCTTCCTCCTAAACGAGGAGATAGTCTTACCTACCTTCTTCGCCAACTCCAAGGATGAACCTCAGAGTGTTTTGCATCGTCTGGATGTCCGACGCGCTCTGACGTACTACCTGGACAGGACCAAGGAATTCTGCAAGTCGGATGCTGTTTTTATCACCTTCGGTGGGTCAAGGCCAGGTTATCAGGCTTCCGAGGCCTTCATTGCAAGATTGATAGTTGCGGCCATCAAGGAGGTGTATGAGGGGCAGCACAGGCCAGTTCCAGCTAATTCGCATGCCCATGCGGTCAGAGCCAAAGCCACGGTCATTGCTTTCCAACGGCATGTACCATTGCAAGTCCATCAGCAGGGCGGCCACCTGGGCCACCCCCTCAGATTTTTGCAAGCACAACTGTCTGGACGCCACCTTTAGGTCAGACGCGCTCTTCAGGCAAGAGGTTCTAAGAAACCTGTTTGCTTAAGGAGGGTCTCCTCTCTATCCTAGGTCTTCATTCAGTTGTAATCACCCATACAGTATGGAGGAAAGGGGACGGGACGTAAGAGTAATTAATAGTTACTCACCGTAGTGACTAATATACTTAGTCCATAGTCCCCTTTCCTCCATACATCCCCAATCCTCCCCCCTAATAATACTGGTGTCATTAGGCAATGTGGTATATTGTCGACACATCAATGGGGACTGAGGAGTGGTGCCAGTGGGCGGAGTCAGGCGAGTGCATGCTCCCAGGGCCATGTCCCCGCGTGCCTCTGAATTTAAAGGGGAAGAAGATTTTTCTGGTGAAAAAGGTTCTGTCTCCCGTCCCTCGCAAGGGACGCCCATATAGTATGGAGGAAAGGAGACTTTGGACTAAGAGAACGTTAGTCACTACAGTGAGTAACTATTAATTACTCCTACGTCCTGTCCCCTTTCCTCCATCCTCTATGGGCATACCTCGCAAGCGATGGAATGGAACCAGTTTTCCACCAGAAAAATAGTTTTCTCGTTTAAATTTACTGGTGTGCAGCCTCGGGAGCCTGTGCTCCCTTAACCCTGCTTATTAGTGCCACATCCCAGTCCCCTTTTCCACGTCGACTGGAATGGACCGCTCCACCAGCGCTCATGGGTAAGGCCTAACCTCGTAATTCCCCACGCTTCCCCAATAGTTTAACTAACTTTTTCATTGTATTGCAGACTTGGGAACACCATCCTCCGGTGCCCTAGCTTAGTCCCCGGTGCATGTCAGCCCGACAGGCTTCAGCAGGTGCCTGCTGTGCGACGGTTCCTCTGTCTCCGATGCCTAGGTGAGGACACGGCTGGGACGGTTGCTCCGCGTGTGACCCCCTCACGCCCAGGTCGCTCAATCACCAACTCTAGCGTTGGAGGGAACTCTTCAACAGAACTCTGCTGCTGAACATAAAAGACCAAGTCAGGAGGAAGACACAGAAGACAGGTGTGTTGATCTCCCAAGGCACCCGCGAAGGCGACTCCTTCCAGAGGGAAGCCCTCTGACGGGAGGGGTCGGTCTGGCCCTCACACCGGCACAGGGATCACTGAGGCTCAAGAAGCTACCAGCCTCACGGCCAAGGGGTCCAAGGGCCCTCCCAGACCCGCAGCCGAGGGGTTTGTGAGTTCTACAACCACCGGGACACGTCCCGAGGAGTATCGCCCTTATTCTGGGTCTTCACATGAGGGAGCGCCTTCACGCAAATCCAGCACTACTGGCACAGAGACCGAGGGTGAACCGCCTACCGGGGGCACACCCGAGGTGCAGGGCCGGGCAGAGTTGGTGCCCTCGAGCATGCAGGCCAAGCCCGCGATCTCGTCCAGCTGCAGGTCCACATGCACAAGGAGCCGACAAAATGGCGGCTAGAGACAAGATGGCTGCCATTCTCGAAACTTTCAGGCGGGAAGCCTCGCAAGGGGGCACAGAAGCCAGTCAGCCCACTGAACAGTAAAGGAGAAGTACTCCTAGGACAGACAGCACCACCAACGCCGATCACCTGGACCACGTCTCATCCTAACATCCCTGGGTCCGGGTACAATAATTCCATGTACGGGCAGGGGCTTGGTAGGCAGCTGGCTTATTCGCCCCTGCGGCCAGTGCCAGACTGCTCACAACCAGACTGTGAAGACAGGTTCTTTGACAAGTTCATGACACTTACGCGTTCCCCTCAGATGGGCTCAATCCTCATGGGCATCATTAAAGACATGTTGCCTCCGGCCGCCTCGCTGCAGCCCACCGCAACACAGCTCATGCCTCCCCCGCTGGCTCCACCTCCGCAACAGCTCAGCGCAGAGGCTCAGGTAACTCCGGTGTGGTTCCACAGGATTGCCGGCCTGTCGGAATACCTGGGTACCCCACAGCCACAACAGGAGCTCCCTGAAGCTGCAGTTCTAGCCAAGGTCCTCGGCATCAAGGCTGAAGTCCGGTCTGGCATTCCTCTACAAAAAGATGTGGAAGCATTGGCGAAAAAAGGCTGGCTTAAGCCACACTCCACACAACCGGTCAACAAGAAACTTGATGCCAGGTTAAGACAAACAGAGGCAAACAGCGTTCTACTTTCTACACACCCTCAGCCCCTGTTGTCAGTAATAGCAGCGGCATCTATGTATGCCAAACCCCTGGCCTCCACCAGTACCGCCACTACAGCGATACTCAACAACGAGGACAAGACCCTTGACTCTTGTGGCAAGAAGGTCTATTCCAATGCAGGACTACACCGTACGCAGGCCAATGCTGGCACCATCCGAGGTGCGGCTAACCAACGTCTGTGGAGGGAAATCATAGACTTCCTGCCAACTATACCAAATGACAAGCAAGCCTCCTTTAAGGCCCGTCTGGTGGAGGCGAAAATTGTAGGCCAAGAAATGGATCCAGCAGTGGACCACATTGACACGGCAAATAGGTCTAAATGTCTGGCAACAGACCTGAGGCGTACAGCCTTGTTGAAGGCCACTAGATTCAATCAGGATGTCCAGGGCAGAATTCTCGATCTTCTATTTGAGGTGGGCTGTGGGGAATCTCTTCCACGCCTCGACCGATGAGGAGCTTGACAAAAAAGAAGGCTAGCTCCCAGAGAGCAAAATCTCTGACATACTTAAAAAATCGGCCAATAAACACTTCTCTCAGTCGTAGCCTGGTTCAGACAAGGGGCGCTCCTTCGGAGTCTTCCCAGGGTTCCAAGATCGTAAGGCCAGGCACCCTGACAGATCTTCAAGTCAACATCGCAGAAAGCACGAAACGACTGCCCATAAGGGGTTCTATCAGCCCCCCGCCCCCTCAGCAGCAGCCTAAGACCAGAAGAAGCAATGACCCTCTGCGTCGCGTCCACAACACCCCAGTCGGGGGCAGGCTGGCCCTGCACAGTCAAGCTTGGTGGGCGAAGTTCGCAAACGCCTGGGTCCTCTCAGTAGTGTCCTAGGGCATCTGGCTACCTCTTCCCTCTCCCCCTCCCAGTTCACCCCTACTTCCACAGATTGGCACACCCTCACTCTTAGCAGAGATTTGCTATCTAGTTGAGAGCGAAGCGGTAGATCAGGTACCACCCTCTCCGCAGGGGCACTGTTTTTACTCCAGCATCTTCGCTATCCAGAAAAACCAGGGGGGCCTGCGAGTGGTGTTGGATCTTTCCTCCCTTAATCTTTACCTACCTTTCAAGATGGTAAAGCCAGCGCTTACTGCTGCAACACTGTGTGGAGGAGGCTGGACATGTTCCCTGGACCTGAAGGACTTGTATCTCCACGTTCCCATTGTGCAGCCTCACCGGGCCTTCCTCAGGTTCCAGGTTATGGGTCTGCATTTTCAGTACAGGATTCTGCCCTTCGGGCTAAATTCAGCTCGGAGAGTCTTCATATGGCTCATGAATGTGGTGGCGGCTCTCCTCCGGTCGGAGGGGTTTCATGTCAACCGGTATTTCAATGACGGACTAGTCAGGGGTTCCTCTCCGGAGCAGGTCTGGTACTCTGCGGACAGACTCATCTCTACCCTATTCGACTGGGTTTTTCGATGAACTACCAAAAATTTCAGCTCACCCCTACTCAGGCGCTGGTGTTCCTGTGCCTGTTGTGGGATACACAGCAGCAGAGGGTGTTCCCCACGGGGGAAAAGGTGACAGCAATCTGATCCGCAGTCTCCCATTTCCTCAGCAGGTCAGGCACCACAGCCTGGTGGTATCAACACCTTCTGGGAGTACTGGCAGCATGTCTCCTGTGTGAGAAACCTGAAGGTGTCTCCCTAGCTAGTCTCTGGGTATCTATCATCCAGCTGGCCAGGACGCGGCCATCGCTATTAGATCCAGTTCTTGGAGGTAGACCAGTGAGGGAGGATCACCTCGATGGGGGGTCCTCGGCGAGTGGGACAGGGACACCGATGGGTGAGACACGGTATCCCCCTTCCTTAAACACCCTTTTCCCATCCTCTCACATAGGATATTCAGAAACACTGCTCCTCCAATCCCCTTTTCCGACACAAACACTTTTGCACAACATGCAAGAGAAAGGACTAACACCAGAGCCGTTTACCTGACATGTCCCAATGCAAGGGTCAGGCAATTGACCAGAATCAATTACACCTGACTGCCCTTTCCCTTACCCACAGGGATAAAAGGTGGAGCAAGAGAGCACAGTATGAGCAAGGTAGACCGCACGACGAGACAGCTATCCAGGTCCGTCAGTTCAAGAGAAGAAAGGCTGTGAATATCTAAAGGCTGGCAAGGAGAATCCTCCCCCTAAGTAAAACCAGGAAACTAACTTTCATTTTGTTGAAGGCACTTTTGTTTTGTTATTTGAATATGTCAGGCCCTCAAAGGCAAGAGACTTTCAAGAGAAACGAGACTTGGCCATCGATGGCCCTGATAGCTGCAAGCAGAATTGTCTTGTGCTGGGGAAGCTTGAGAATGTGCTGTGCTCCAAGAGACCCATGCTACCGCATCCTGCCGTATTATAATGTCTTTACGCCACGTGGTGGCCCACGTGGCGTAAAGACATTATCCAATTCATCCTATCTTGTGGAGTGTGTACTCAAAACAAGTCACGATTCATGATTCCTGCCCCTCATGTCCCCAGCCCTCCAAGATGTCAGGCTGGAGCCAGGCCACGATCACCTACATGGCCCTCAAGGGCCTCTCCATCCCTCCAAAGACCCACTTGGAGTCAGACTTAGCGCTTGTGGCACCAGACTCACTCACTCCCATAGGATAACATTGGGGATTGGACTTGTAGTGCATTGATGGGGACAAGATGGATGCCCCACATATTTCGGTTCCCAGAACTGCATGTGCGGTCTAGTCTTTTGGGTGTGGTTCAGCCCAGAGACACCTGGGATACCCAGAGACTATTTAAGCCACACCCAGGCTGAGAAGCATGCTTTGCGTTTTCTGCACCTGCAGCGTGACACTGAGTGTTCGAATCGGTCTCCAGTAGGCCTGCATCTTTCTTCTGCGCTCAGCTCCTACAAGAACACTGTTAGGAACAGCCTTACCTTGCGGCGCTTCTGCCCATCATTCATTGCTTCTTCTGTTCTGCGGGTATCTTCGGCGGTGTCTTTCCCATCCTGGCACACCGCTTCCTAAGGGAAAAGAACAGAAAAAAGGCATTAGTAAGCATTCAGCAAATCTTCGCTTATTTTTAAATACTGTACGAGCTTCAAACGTTTACCTAAATCCACACCGCTCTGGGGGAACTCAGTCTCCAGAACTTCTCATCCATCTGCAAGAGGGAAAAGACACTCCAGGTTAGCGTGGAAACATCTAGAAGCGCTGCATACCGCGCTTAGCCACCACATTTGTTCTTCATAACCGGCATCCACGCTGAAAATGTTGCGGCACCTAAAAGACACAGAAAAATAACTCAGTTCAATGCAAATACGAAAGGGGTGCATCGCGCAATAGTGCTCTCACTCACCTTCGGCACTAGTCATCTCGGCGGCACGCCACCATCCCAGGACACCGGCCGTCATCTAAGGAAGGAAATAAACGAAGATAGAGAACTGTTCAAAAGACTCATTATACTTACCTGTCGGACTCTTGCCAGTGACGTAACTAGGCAGCAACGAGCCTGCATCAATCAACGCGCCCCTGCGCTGAAAGCAGGACGGGGAGCACACTATCCAAGAAAACAAGGTGAGCTGTGGATCAAAGGGAAGGGTTGGACCCCGGGGAAGAAGGGGTTCAAGCACACAGAGACAATAGCGAGTTAAACTCTACCAATCCTGTGTTTCAGGCCCAGTCTCCAGTCGAATAGCCTCCAGGGAAGGATTTGAGGTCGTAAGAGGTCAGAACAGGCTGAGTGACGTCCCCGTGGATACCAGGTGAGCGTTACACCAACCTCTTCAGGCAACCGGTTTATCCTGGTTGTAGTAGACCATGCTACTAAGTATCCTGAAGCTATACCTATGAGGACTGTTGCAGCTTAGGCTGTTGCTAAGGCCCTACTTGGTATTTTTTTACCAGGGTAGGTTTTCCTAAGGAAGTTGTCTCTGACAGGGGATCACATTTTATGTCCCACTACATGCAGGCCATGTGGAAAAACTGTGGAGTAACTTACAAGTTCTCAACTGCTTACCATCTCCAGACGAATAGGTTGGTAGAGAGGTTTAACAGAACTATGAAGAGCATGACAGGTGCTTTAGAGGAACCCCTTAGAAGAATGTGGGACCTTCTACTGCCATGCCTTCTCTTTGCTTATAGAGAAGTCCCTCAGGAGGAAGTTGGATTTAGTCCCTTTGGGCTTCTCTATGGTCATCCCCTTAGAGGTCCATTGGCCCTAATTAAGGAGGGGTTGGAGAGTGCTCCTTCCCCCAAGCCAGTGAGAGTCACTGACTGTGTGTTAGGTCTCCGGAGAAGAATGGCACTCATGATGACAGAGGCATCAGATAACTTAAAAGCAGGTCAGGCTCTAGTGGAACATTGGCATGACCAGAAGGCCAACATGGTTGACTTTGTCCAAGACCAGAACGTTTAAGTTATGGTACTACAAGGCAGAGGGCCTTACAGGACAAGTAGATTGGACCCTTCAAGGTTGTGGGGAAACTTGGAGAGGTCCATTATCTGGTGGATTTAGGCAATCCTAAGGAGGCCCCAAAGGTCTTTCACACCAACCGTCTTCATGCCTATGTCTCTAGACCAGAACTGGGAGCTTTGCCTCTAGCTTCTGCTCAGGAGGAAGAGGCGAGTGAACCTCTATCTGACCTCCTCAGGGGACAACCTTTAGATGAGCAAATAGGAGGTAATCTCTCTTCTAATCTTACACTGGAACAACAGGAGGAGTGCAAGTTTCTGTTAAATCAGTTTGCCTCCTTGTTTTCACTATCACCAGGCTTGACCCCTTGGGGCCAACATGATATTCTCACTGGTGACTGTGTACCTGTTAAAAGCAGAGGTTACTGGATGTCGGATATTGTAAGAACCCACATAAAGGAGGAGGTCAACAAGATGCTTGATCTCGGGGTAATGGAGCCATCTACAAGCCCATGGTCAAGTCCAGTTGTACTACTGGCAAATGCAGGATTCAAGGAGTTGAGATTATGTGTGGACAATAGAGCTCTTAATGCAGTCACAAAGACGGATGCCATCCTTTACCTGGGACAGACAATCTGGTGGATAGACCTGGTTCATCCAAGTACCTCAGTACATTTGACCTATCATCAGGCTATTGGCAAATAGCCCTGACAGACCATGCCAACGAGAAAACTGCCTTCTCAACCCCAGCAGGCCTCTACCAGTTTAAGGTTATGCCTTTTGGATTAAAGAATGCACCTGCTACATTCTGAATGGGATGGGGACTTCTGCATGGCATACTTGGATGACATTGCAGTGTTCAGCCCTACTTGGAAAGAACATGTTGACCACTTAGGATATGTTTTGCAGGCTCCTCAGTAGGCCCATCTGACCATAAAGGCAAGCAAATGTCAAATTGGTCAGAGCAAAGTGGTCTACCTTGGACATGAGGTAGGAGGAGGTGAGATAAGGCCATTGCCTAGCAAAGTACAAGCTGTACAAGGCTGGGTCACCCCTACTACTCAAACCCAAGTGAGAGCCTTCATAGGCCTCAATGGTTACTACAGGAACTTCATAGAGTACTATGGGACTATAACTTCTCCCTTGAATGTTGTCTCCTCACCCAAATTCCTCAACAAGGTCACGTGGAATGAGGAGTGCACTCAAGCATTTGAAGGACTAAAGAAAGCCCTTTGTCAAGCTCCAGTCCTAAGAGCTCCTGACTACAACCAAACCTTCATTGTGCAAACAGAGGCTTCCAATACAGGTATTGGTGCCGTTCCGAGTCACCTGGATGAGAAAGGTAGGCAACACCCCCATTTGCTTCATTAGCAGGAAGCTAAAGGAACCTGAGACAAGGTGAGCAACCATAGAACGTGAGTGTTTTGCCATTGTGTGGTCTCTGAAGAAGTTTGAGGCCATACTTGTATGGATCTACCTTTGTGATTCAGACAGACCACCAATCCTTGAGATCGTTAATGCAGATGAAGGGGGGAAAATCCTAAATTGTTAAGATGGTCAATCATCCTACAGAGGTTTGATTTTACCATTGAGCACAGGTCAGGGTGTAATCACCAAAATGCTGATTGTCTCTCCCGAATGTTTGACCAACTGGAGTAAGGAGATTCATCCAGAAGTGGATTAAATCCTACTGCCCCTTAGTCTGGGGGGGACGAGTGTAAGGGAGAATTCTCAAGAATGTGCCAATTCCCTTCACCTTGGAGTCCATCAGCAACTTTGTTGGATTTTTTGGGTTTCATTTTTCACCTGGAGAGAGGGTGACCCTTTGGTCCCACTCTATCATGTATTTTGACGTGTGTTTTACTCTTGTGTTCATTGATTATGGGGTTTTAGACCACTCCATAGGCATCATCCTTTTGTGTGTGTGTGTGTGTGTCACACAGCACCCTCAGTGCAGTGACACAGGGAAGCCTTACATGCTCTCTCAAGGTCTACATACCTTTTCTGGGGTGAACTACTGTTCCCCAGAGAATGTAAAGTTAAATTGACTTTACTAGTCTTTTTAAATTCCTAGACCCAGCACACCCTGTCTTACAACAGAGTGCTGGAGGGGTTCCTTGGGATCCCCTGTGTGTAGAAAACTCATGTAGCATCCAAATGCTACCCTTTACTCTCAGAATGACTGGTGGCAGTGGTATTACCATGATTTTCCCGACTGCGAACTTCTTATAAGGTCCGGTAGCTAAAATCCACAAGGAGCCATGTTTTTCAAGATGGCGACTGAGCTCCCTTTGTTTAAACGGGTCCTGTTCTTCTTTTTTCGCCATTTCTTTTTGGAGAGGTCCTTCTAGAGTTTGTCTCTGCGCGCCAAACCAGGTTTGGTCCCTTAGTTCCAACGCCTTTGGCGGGCTTCAGGACTGAAGCACCACCTCTGGCGCCTGAGTGTCTGGGGTGGGCAGGAAGTGAGGGAGGTGCCCAAAACTCCCTGTGCCTGGTCTCCTGGGAGACCCGAACGCACTCTGGCGTGATTGGCTGGCTGACTGTCAAGCAAGGACAGCCACCCTGCTGGGTGATTGGCAGCGAGGCTGGAATGAATATGAGAAAACTGGATAAAAGGCAAGTCTATGGGCTTGGAAGGCAGAGTCGACCACTGGAACGAAAGAACCGAAGACAAGCTGAAGGAAGACGTCTGCTGCAACTCCTGCACTGTTGGTTTGCCTGGTGAAGCCCTGCTGCAGGTCAGAATCGCCTGAAACCTCCTCGACAGAGAAGCCCCTTCAAGGACGACTTCTTCCTTTGAGTTGGTGGGACCAATGAATGTGTAAGCCACCTGGATACCGATCTCAAAGCTGGTTAGGTTAACCCTGGAGAAGGACACCAGCTTGTGTGCTTGAATCGACAGCTACTGGAACTGAAGAATTGCCAGCTTTCGAACAGTCCCATGCACTGCAGGAGTCCCACGACATCCTCCCTCTTGTTCCCCCGACTGAGGCTCAGGAACAGTGAGATCTGCAGGACCTGCCCTGAACCAACGTCCTCTGCTGCTGCTTTTTCTTCATTTAAAGGTACTTTGAAATCTGATAGAGATAATGTATCTCCCACCACAAAAGTTTGTACAACTTTTGCAACTTTCAGGCCTGATCAGCTTGTTACCCCTGATATGATTCTCTAGTCCACAAACTACTTCGGAGAACTTTTAGAGACTTTAACGTTTGAAAACCAGAACTGTTATATCCTATGCAAGAATTCTTGCCTATTGACTTTGGTCTAAACTATTGACTTTCATTGACTCTTCTGGTGAGCTCCAAGTCTCTGTATAACAAGGGGGGTGGTTACCGCTGTTCAAAGTTAAACCATTCTTAAAATGTAGAATGTTGTATTTCGAAGGAACTGTAGTGGTGTTTAAAAATTATCACCCTATTCCAAACCTGCAAGAACTGAAACATGAACTCGCATTTATCTGTAAGTAACAAAGCAGATTAAATCATTCTTTATGTGCCCTTATTAATCAGGGAGCATGTGTTTATTTACATGTGATAAAAAAGAAAGAAAGACATATTCACATCTTTAGGCAAAGCAGACTTGTTATGTTACATTTTGCCATGGTGTATAAAGCAACACAATGATAGACAATGTTAAACACTAGGATTGTCCATATGAAAGAAAAACAGAAGTTCTATGTTAAGAACTATAACCAGCATTTACATTTTAGTTGGAAGGATAGCTCTTGTGCATGAACCTATCTGCAGAGGAGAGTTTGTTCCTAGTACATCAAGCATAACTTTTTTTCTCCAACAAAGGTCTATATATTGATATTGCTCCTGTAATTTACTAACAGAGCTACAATATTATCTAATGCAATCAGAGTATGTGCTCATTGACCCAATCATGAAAATACTCACAACAAGTAGAATGTATTGTGTTTTGTGGGCGCCGTTATGTACATGACATTAGGGTCAGGGGGAAGAAAAGAACAACAAATAAGCAAAAGAGCAAAACGACCACACTTAACATAAAATGTGGCATAATTTAGAAAGTGCTCAGTCTGCCTTTATGCAGTTTAATTTAAGCCAGTCAAGTTTTGATGTTTTGTGTTGAGGTCTTTGCACATCAATGTAATGGTGGCCAATCCTTGGTCTGTGGGTGATTGCTATTGAAATGAAGCAGTGTGTTGCGGTCGGTTTCTTTCCGATATAATGTGCATTGAAGCCTGTTGTCATCTGGAGAGATTGTTAAGTCCAAGAAATTGATAGTGGTCCGGCTGTAATTGAGAGTGAATTGAATTTCTGTTACTTGAGTGTTCAGCCATGTGAAAAATGTGGTGAGATCAGGTATGGTACCTCTCCAGACAAACAAAATGTCATCAATGTATCTGTGCCAATGAAAGATTTTCTCAGAGAATGGATTCTGTTGATTAAGTACAAAGGATGCTTCATATTCTGCCATAAAAATGATGGCAAGACTGGGAGCAAATGCTGCACCCATGGCGGTGCCGCTGACCTGTAAGTAAAATGTTTCTTCAAAAGTGAAGAAATTTTTGGTTAAAGCAATTTCCAAAAGTTCCAAAATAAAGTTGACCGGAACTCTGCTTTGCTCCATGTGATGAGTGAGGTGGTGTCTTATGCAATCGAGAGCTGCTGTTTGAGGAATGCTTGTATAGAGGGCTTTGATATCCAGAGTGACAAGAGTGTCATGGCTATTGTCAAACGGAAGGTCTTCAAAGATGTTAATAGTAGACATAGTGTCTTTAAGATATGTCGGTGTAAGTTGGCACAAAGGCTTCAGAAAGAAGTCAATGAATTTACAGAGGGGTTCCAAAATGGAACCACAGCCTGACACGATAGGCCTGCCAGGTGGATTGGAGGCATCTTTGTGAATTTTAGGAAGTGCATAAAGTGCATAAAAAGCTGGAATTCTCTCTGCCTTGTTCGAGAATACTTGTGATCCTTTCTGTACCTTATTCTATTTAACCTTTGCCTTTTTCTT
Organism: Ambystoma mexicanum; assembly: GCF_040938575.1. Taxonomy (NCBI): domain Eukaryota; kingdom Metazoa; phylum Chordata; class Amphibia; order Caudata; family Ambystomatidae; genus Ambystoma; species Ambystoma mexicanum. Next base: position 491,371,873 of record NC_090938.1, on the reverse strand, counting down.
ACTCTTTTTGTATAACCTGAATGCCATTTTGCTCCTACTTCAAAGTAGTGTAAATGCCTCAGCCCCTTACTGAGTATAATACTGTAGATATTTAAGTGTGATATTACTTACCTCCTTCTAGTGAATGCTTTGGAACCTACTGTGAAATAAATTAAGAAGTGTTTTACCAAGAAACCTTGAGTAGGAGTCTCTGAGTGATTGTAACTAAAAACCTCTGTAACATCCTTTTTTGCTCACATTCCCTCTTAAGATGAGCCTGGGTGCTCAGCTCGCTACCAAGAGTGTGGTACAGACTTATACTATGCTAAGGGTTGGTTTTTGCTTACACCTGTTCACAGAATGGGGTGTAGTGGTCCCAAGGGGAACTACATACAAATCTTGCCTAAACGAGACACACTCCAGGTACCCTGGAATGGGATGAGGGCCTATGCATTCCTACCCACGCACAAGTTAATGAGCAAGATCAGGAACCTCACGAACATCCTAGTGGTGCCTTGCTGGCCGGCGGGGCCCTGGTTCTCGGACCTGTGGCAGATGTCACTCCAGCTCGAGATTTTGCTCCCCCTCGAGAAGGGCCCCTCTACTATTGCAGCATGGAGGTGCAGTGCTTCACCCCTCTCCAGGGAGCTAGCCCCAGCGGTCTGGTTTCTGAGCAGCAGACTCTCCAGCACCTTCAGCTCTCTTCAGACAATCTGGAAATCATCCAAGGGGCCAGGGGCCAGGAGCCAGGCTACACGCAAGTAGTACAAAAGCAAGTGGACAAAATTCTGCTTTTGGGCGAAAGAACACAGTGTGAACCCACTGACATGCGCCCTCGACCAGGATTTGTCATTCTCAGCCTATCTTGCCAGGTCTGGAGTCCAGGTTGATACCTGTAGAACGTACCTGGCAGCTATCGGTGCATATAGGAACTTTGATTCTCTTGTTGTTCAATCCTGTAGTGAAAAGGCACCTCATGGGGCTGACCAGGCTGTCCTAATCGTCCCCCCCCCGGTCAAGCGTCGTCATCCCGTCTGGGACATGAATGTAATCCTAAGCGCTATAGCACATAAACCATTTCAGCCACAGGCCAATGCAGATATTAGGTTGGTCACACTAAAGACAGCCCTTCTTGTCGTACTCACTTCAGCTCGCAGATTGAGTCAGATTCAGGCGTTAGTCGCCTCAAAGCCATAAACTAGATTTCACAAGGACAAGGTTGTGCGCCGCGCACACCCCAAATTCTTTCGGAAGGTGGTTTCATCCTTCTATATCAATGAGGAGATTGTGCTTCCCACGTTCTTCCCGGACCACAAGGAGGATGCAGAGAAAACGCTTCACTGCCTGGATGTCAGGCGGTCGTTAAAATTCTACCTAGACCGAACAAAGGGCAACTGTAAGACGGATGCGCTGTTTGTAACATTTGGAGGCTTTAGGCCTGGGCAGCAGGCCTCCAAGGCATATATAGCCCGATGGATGACCGCAGCGATCCAATGGGCATAAAAGTTGTAACGTAAGAATCTGCCATAGGACATGCACGTGCATGCGGTAAGAGCTAAAACAACAACAGTCGCCTTCCAGCACCTTGGTCCCTGGCAGGTGATCAGCAGGGCGGCAACATGGGCCACGCCTTTGGCTTTTTACAAGCACTACTGTTGGGATACCAGTGCCAAAGCCGATGCAGCATTTGGACAGACGGTGCTGCACAATCTTTTTGCTTAAGAGGTCAGGCTCACCTCCCCAGGGCGTTGGTCAGTTGTAATCGCTGATGCAGGAAAGGGGACAGGACGTAGGAGTAAATAAGTGTTACTCACCGGAGTGACTAATGAACTCCTAGACTATAGTACGCTTTCCTCCATACGTCCCACCATCCATTCCCTTATAATAAGACCAGTGAAGTTGCTAGAAGTTAATACAGCCAACGTGTCATAAGGGGACTTAGGTGTGGCGCCGGTGGGTGGGGTTAAGGGAGCCTGCGCTCCTGCGGCAATGCCCCCGTGCATCTGTAAATTTAAAGGGCAACAGTCTTTTTCTGGTGGAAAAATTGTTATTTCCCGTCCCTCGCGAGGGACACCCATTCAGGATGGAGGAAAGGGGACTATGGACTAGGAGAACGTTTGTCACTCCGGTGAGTAACACTTAATTTACCCTCTCACCTTGTACCTCGATGCATTATTGCCAAGGAGGAGTCACTGGGACGAGGAAGAGCAGCGTGAGTGTTAACCACTCAAGTACTGGGATTAGTTGGCCCCGCGGATTCCTAGAGAAAGAACATAGGAAACTGACAAAGGACTTGCACAGCCAAACCAGACGTGGCTGGCAACAATGTACAAAAACCAATAATTGAATACCGACAACGAGAAAGTTAACTGCGAGTGACTGCAGGTGCACCAAATGTGAGACCAAATGTGAGAGTTTCGAACTCGCGTTCGTGACCAGGATGAGAGGAGCTCGAAAGACGCTGGCAGTCGGTCAAGCATTGGGACCAGAGGGTTTGCCAGAGCGGACCTGCGCAGAGGGCCAGGCTAAGGGGCGAGCATGCGCAGGCTAAAGCAAGAAATGCTGTCCCGGCAGTGCAGCAGAAACCAAACACCGGGGAAGCCCAGCTGATTGTTCGATGTCTCTGGAAGCCCCGGGGACATGCTGAAACCCTGAGAGGGGTTAAGGGGGGCACCGAGAGATCCCGAAGGGAAGCAGGAGGACCCCTTGAACTGGCGCAGGTGGCTCTCCCTGGAATCCTATATAGTCCAGACACGAGGGTGTCGCCCCAGGAACGGATAGCCTATAATCCTCTTTCGCCTGGTCACAGTGGCCAGGTCAAACCAACTGGCCACCAGGGAGGGGTTAAGGACCCCTTGCAGCAGCAAGAAAATCACAGGGGGGAATAGTCCATCACAGCGGTCAGGGCCAACCCACTGACCACTAGGTAAGAGTCAAGGACCCCTACAGGCCACAAGAGAATCCTAGAGAGAAGAGTCCCTCGTCACAGTGGTCAGGTCAAACCTACTGACCACCAGGGAAGCGTTGAGTACCCCAACCCAACAGCTGTTTTGAAATTCCCGGGTTTCTCTCTCACTGGTATCTCCGCCTTCACTACTTATGACGCTCCACTGGGGCTTGCCCTGCGTAATGTTATAGTCTTTCTTTTTTGTTGGACTGGCATTCATTCTTGTCCCATGGGTTTTCTTTATCACTGTATCAGATAGGTACTTCTTCTCAGATAAAGTATCACAGTAGCAAATGTTTAGTGATTTGTCCAGTTTTCTCCCAGCAGGTTTCACTAACTTTGGTGGTTTTGATATTTGGGTACGGAGTTGCTCATCGGAACATGAGTCCTTGTCCCCATGGGGGAGTTCTCTTCCGGTCAGGTCCCGCTTGCCTCTACCCGTAGGGGGTGTTAGGCAGAATCCTGTGTAGTTCCCTTGGGGAACACTGCAAAAAGATTTAAGACTACAGGAGTAAGCAGTAAACCCAATTGGTAGCAGTCTGCACCACCCAGATTTACCTGGTAGCTGTGGCTGAGCAGTCAGACCTCTCTCAAGAAGAGTAAGGCAGTATACAGAGGATACACAATAGGGCTAAAAACACAGTAGAGCAAGCAAACACTGACCAGAGCTTTGTATCAAAGTATATAATTATTTATGTAGCACACACTTTAGAAGGTACACTAGCACTATTAATCAAAGCAAGTTCAAAACACAATCAGAAAAGTATACACACCTACCTTAAGAATTATTAGACAAGTCTAAGTCAAAACACCACTTTTTGTCAAAACCGAGGTGAGCGCGTAACTTAGATGGCAATCCAATAATTAAGTAAAAGGGAGAGAAAAAGGCAGGTCATAAAAATAAAACAGTTCCCAACACTTTTAAAAGACCAAAACAAGTTAAAGAAGGCAGAGTCTACTGTAGAGCCAAAGTTCATAGGCCAGGCCCACTTTAAATGGAGCAAGAGGAAATGTGCCCAAGATCACACAGTTGAGAAATGCGTTCAAGTATTTGGTTGATTCTGAAGGTAAAGCTAGAAGTTCTGTGGGCCAACCGAGTTGGAAAGCAAAGGATTTAAGGGTCAACTTTAGCAAACCGTAGAAAGGGAGGGGAGGCCAGGTGGAACACAGTACCTTTAAAGTTGAGGAAGCAACAGCGGTGGCAGTTGTTCCTGGCAGCGGGTGCAGTTCGTGGTTTTGACCAGGGGAAGAGATGATCTTGTCGAGGAGGAAACTTGGAGTCGTTGCACTGCCCAAAAAAGAAACCAGCCGCAGAGTTTGTTGGTTAAAAGGTGCGTTCCTGGTATTCACGGTCACAGTAGTGAAGCTTGGCTATCCGGCCGCCGGGGTGCTTGGCACGGGCAATTCGACCAAGAGACGTTGTGGAAGGCGAAATGGCGAACTGGTTGATCCCACCAGCTCAGAAGAAGACGACTCTTTCAGCAGAAGATCTTCTCTTGTCGTCTGGAAAGTGGTGAGGTTGTTACAGCAGGGCTCCACCGGTGGTGTGGTCGTTGCAGATGGCTCAGCTTCTCCTCTCTTTGGATTTCTTAGGTCCTGTGGTGACTTCTGAAGTTCCAGTCCCAAAAGCCCTGCTTTTATGCAGAAAAACCCTGATTCAACAGCCTAGCTGTCACTCATACATGCTAAGTGGTGAGCCGGGCGGCTCACCACTGGGCCAATCGGAACAGGGTGCGACTTGAGTTGCTAAGGGAACACAGTCCAGGGTGCCAATTTCCCCACCCACACATCCTGTGGAACCCAGACAGAGTGGCACCATTTGGAGGGCTTCTGTGGAGAAGTCCGCCAAAAAGTGGAACAAAGGGCCTGACCTTGGTTGGAGTTACAGAGACGGACACAAACGGCATTTTAGAAAAGAGTTCTGGCAAAAAGACCCAACCGGTGATTTAATGTCAAATAAATAAACCGGCGGTATCTTTAACATTGCACCAAAAAGTGGTGTGTTTAAAATCAAGGGGAAAATCCCAGAGGAAATATTCCAGTGGAATATTTTGTGTGGTAACCACTGCCACCAGCCAGAAACTCGACAAGGGGGGACTGGACAGAGCCCCATTGGAAACGGACCTAGGGGCAATCGAATTAACCCCTTCCAGTACTTCCACAATATGATGATGGTTTGTACTGGTTCTGTTCACAATTTTGGACTAGTAATGTCAATGGTGAATTTACATGCCCTGGGAGACAGTAGTCAGTCCCAGGGTATGGAGTCTATGTTTGGAGGTCACTATGACACCTCTGTGTTACTGCACTGAGGGTGCTGTGTAACACATACACAAAAACAGATGATACCCTATGGAGTAAAAAAAACCCATAGCCCATAAGCACACAAAAAGTCAAAGACATACCTCAATCATGCCTAAGAGTGGGAGGAAAAGAGTCTCACTGTTAGCAGGAGCAAAAAAACAAACCCCAAAAATCCAGCAAAGCTGCTGGGGGACTCACTAGGAATGGGAAATTAGCCTTATAAGAGAATTCTCCCTAACAGGGGGCACACCTCCTAGCCTCACGTGGGAAGACACTTCCCCTGGACAACACGAGTTGGATTTGGAGCCTGAGTAAATGTCTGCTTCAGCATGTCAGTAGTTGCAGGTATTTTCCACGGCCTCCATACTTTAGCAGTTCAGGCAAAAGGTGCTGGATTGGATTGCCAAGGGCTGCAGGAATATTGGTTTTTGGCTCCTGTGGTGAACAGGGGCCAGCTGCACCATCCCAGCCAGTGGAGGACCATCATTGCGCCACAACCACACTCTTGGTAACTTTGTCACAGAGCCTGAGTTATCTGCTCCCCCTCAGCACGTCAGCACTGTGTGGTTCCGTTTTACATGTAGTAGCACATCTTTGGTGACTTTGCACAGATTCTCCTCTGGAAAAGACTGAGAGCTTGACATCTACTCTGTTGGTTCAGGTTTTCGATGAGGATTCAGTCCCTTTTGACCTGGTGTCTTTGGAAGAGGGTTTGCTGGTGTTCTTCCCTCGAGAGTTTAATTTAACAGGATGTTAGGTTTGTGAACTTGAGCTTTGATCTTCAGGGCACCTTTGGCCTTTGCACTTCTCCAGAACTTGATTTAATTTAAGCTGCTTGTTGTGCCTCAAGCACAGGCTAGTGTGCCTCTCAACACGATTGCCATGGCTCTGTGGTATTATGTAATGTGGTCTTGTATAGCACACCTGGCAGTTTGCCCACTCTGTGACCAAAACAACACAACCTGTGGACTTTCTGGAGCAAGGTAATTCCACAGAGACCCTCCTTCCTTTCTGATACTGTATGTTCAGAGTGGAAAAAATCTGCTTCAGCTCTGGCTGTTGATAAAGACTTGGTCAGGAAACACTGCCCTGCATCTGCAGACCGTGTTTTTATCCATCCAGAATACACCCAAAGGCAGGTGCCAACAATTCCATAACGCTTCTTCAGATGGGAACAGCAAAATGCTTGTTGATTTCGGGAGTAGGATATTCGCCCCAGATAGTTTAGCTCTTTTACACTCCTGCACATACTTGCACACGCTGTGTGGTGTGGTTAAGTAGGCACCTGACCCCTGAGATGCATTAGTCCTTTTACAAGCTGGTTGCTAATGTCAAGGAAGATGTCAAATCATTTTTTTTGGTGGGCCTAGACATAGCAGAATTTTTGTGGCACACTCTATGCTTGCATGCAATCATTAAGAGGCGTCCATGTATGTGAAGCCGAACCTTTCGCCATACCCTTTGACAGGTCCAAACTGTTTGGCTCTAATGCAGATGAGTCATTGTGAAAATCCAAAGTTTCCAAGGACAAGTCACTTTGTCTGGCTGGGCAACAACATTCTACAGCTTTACAGGGCAGGGGTTATATGCACCAAAGCAGAAAGCACAAGCTGACGTGCATTCCACCAGCTAAAGGAATAGGTATGCCCAGCGGCTGTGTTTCTGCCTTCTTGATCCTCTTCCCCACCCCAACCCCCATTCATTTTCCCTTCCATCATTTGTCACCAGTGTGGTGGAAGCCTTCCTTATTTTTCCTGTAGTGGATCAAGACTGACTATGATGCCTACACTATGTAGGTTATTCCGTAGGGACAATGTCTCGCTTTCCTCCATTGGCCCCCGAACATTCCATCACCCTTGCTCTGCTCTACCCCAGATGCTGTGTTCCACAGATTTTACAACTCCTTGTGAAGGCCAACATAGATTAAGGGCCCACCTCAGAGTGAATGAGGGTGCGGTCCATCCTCGATCTCTGGCTGCTGAACTTGTAACTGCACAATGGCAAGCTTAGTTTGGACCTTTAAGTCCCATGGCTTTCAGGACTGGCTGGTGTCCTGGATCTCATGGATGCCAACTTCAGTGTGCCCATCCACCCAAAGCATAGGCGGTACAGAGGCTTCTGGTGGGGGAGTGCCCATTACACATGTGTGGTCCTGCCCTTTTCTCCCAAACTTGGCCTCAGTTCAGGGGTCGCCTGGCTAGTCCAATGATTGTCTTTTGGGATCACAATGCTTGAAAGAGAACAGATTCATCTCCTTTTGTTGCCTTGCCATTAGATGGGACTTCTGGCTTTCCTCTGCTTGGGTCAAGGCAGGTGTCCACACGGAAAACACCACATCGATGCATGATTATTAATCGTTTTTTTTTCCTCGCCAGCTAGTAGTCTCGGAGCACGGAAACCTTGTATGAGTTGAGGTGCATTAATTCTTCCCAAGGACAGCAGAAACTTAGTCTGCTTCAGATGCATTGACTGGAAAAAGGTGTGATATAAGAGGTGTTCAAACAAAATCAGGTGTGGAGCATTATTACCTTACCAAGAGAGAGGTTGGGGTGGTATTGTTGCCTCTGTGGAGGAGGCTTACAACTGTGGGATGGAGCTTTGTATGACATCTTCATTTTAGTCTGCCATGGCAGATAATGTTGTGCCTGACGTTATGAGCACGCATTTGTTGTTCTCTTAAGAGTGGGGGCTGTGCCATGAAGCTTTGGGCGAGAGATTTTTCTCCCCGCAAGTGGACCTTTTTGCTTTCAGGCTCAATCGAGAGTCCATTTCCCTCAAAGGGGGGCATTGGGGATGCATTGTAGAGTGGAACATCAGTCTCCTCTATAGCGTTCCCCGATTGCATCTTGTTGATCCTCAGGAGACTGGGGAGGTTGGAGTGCACCTGCTTTCTAATCTCTCCAGACTGGGCCATGAGGGCATGGTATCTGGAACTTCTGCACATGCCCATTTATTGTACATGGCCCCTCCTGGCTTAGTGTATTAGCTCTCTCAGTCGAGGGTAGAGTCCTCGATCTGAGCGTTGGCAGTATCCACCTGTATGCTTTCCTACTGAGAGGCTCCACAACAAAGGGGTGGAACAGCTCTGATTTCCAGATGTACTCCCTTTGGCTTGGGGACCAGCTACCAAGTCGATATTCACCTGCAGGTGGCGTCCTTTTTGCAGTTTGGGCAGGAATAAAGGTCTGGACTCCTTGTCTTGCTCGACTTCCTCTGTGCTTGATTGTATGCTCTCCTTGGTCAAGAAAGCCTTCAGACTGCCATTGTGAAGGGCTATTTTTCCACATTTGTTTTTAAAAGGACTGCTGAAAAGGGATCTTTCTTTTCGTCCCTACTGTTGTACAGTTATATAAACTGTTAACTATGCCAGTACCTTGTTCCTGAATGCGTTTTAAATCTTGTTCTTGCCTTCTTAATGGTGGCTCTGTTTGAGCCATTGCATTTATTCTTACTACGTTTAATGAGCTTTAAGGTGATTTTCCTAGTGGCCATAATTTCCACTGTGTGTGTAAGTTAGTTATAGGCCCTTTCTATGAAGTCTACCGATATTACGTTTTCCAAGCAAAGGGTACATTTTTGGATAAAGCCATCCTTTCTTTCCAACGTTGTGACAGAGTATCCTCTTTGACAAAATATATTTTTTTCTTGTCTTCTTTCCTCTGACTCATCCATCTGTGACAGAGTGGTAACATTGTTGCCCTGAATTACTATGTATTTCTGATGTCAGCCAGCTCAGGATAGAAACACATCCTTGTTTACAAAATCATGTGCAGGCATGATCGGGTTTGCTGGTGCATAGTTTGGAAGGGTGGAGACCAAACAGACCCTGTCCAGGGGGATTGTCCGCTGCATTTTGAAGTGCTACAATTTAGCCAAAAAGTTCTTGCAGGCTTTCAAACTCGTTGGCTTTCAGGCTGCTGCTTTACAGAAGGGCTTCATTGTGTATGTTTGCCAAGCATTATTGCTTGGATTCCTTATCTGGTCACGATGTCCAATTCAGTGCTTTAGTTTCCTAATATAATATAGATTCCTCATTCTCCTACTTCAACTAGAATTCTATACTGCTTTGGGCCTCATATTGTGAGGATCAGAGAGAGTTGTGAGCTTCTCAAATGTGGTCTGTAGTTGGACTTTAATTTAATAGTGTTGCCTGTCCTCTCATGGGCATGAACCCCCAAGCTCCTCTTTTGTAGTATAACCGGTTAATTTGAGAGGGTGGACTGTGTATGCTGGTAAATTATTCATTTGTATAAAGTATTTCCAGTTGGATTTTTTTTTTAATAACAATCAGTTCCATAGAGTGCAAATATGAACACATGTTTTGTGCACTTGGGCACTTCCACAGGACAACAATGTGAGGGCACTTTTGGCTCCAGCACCAAAGATCTGGGAACTTCGTAGGTGCTCCATTTATGACAGGGCAACATTGGCAACTCGAGGATTAAACAAGCGCTAAGACCTGGTCTTTTGGGACCTGCTCAAACCTTAGGTACTTGCACCAATGGTGACATTATTTCCAACTATCAATGTATTATATTATATAAATTAATCGTTACCAGTGACAACTGTTCACCCTATACAGCTAACCTGCTTTGGAAGCCTTTTCAAATTGAGTAATCTGTTGGATTAAGGAATACATTAGAACGACAAATTACATAACTTTGGTAATGGTCTTTCTGATGCATTAGCCTTTCTGCCTTACAGATTCCTCCTTACTCTTGTGTTTGCTCCTCATATGGGATGGTTTTAACCCTGTACAGTTCTGTAGTTCCTCAGTCTTAATGTGCAGAGACAAATGGGGCGAAATTGATGTCATAGGGCTCAGCCAGCTCCATATAGAAGACCCAAGACATCACATCCAGACTCATGGGCGCCAACAACATTGAATAGAGCTGAATCCATGCAGCATTGTGTCCCCTGGTGGCTCAAAGTGTCTAAAGCCAGACTTGCACCTAGCAGGATTTTTCTAACATGATCGGTCTATTGGACGAAGAACTAATCGATCTGACAGAACTTTATCAGTAGTAAGTAATTTGTCCATCACTCTGATTGCTCTCTTGGTACATATGTTGTCACTGCAATTCTCTTACTATAGTTGTGTGGATTGTCTCCCTGTAGTCGAAACAAGAGAAGATGGCGTGCCGGGATAAGAGCATGCAGGACCGCCTTCGCTTAGGACATTTCACCACAGTTCGCCACGGGGCCTCTTTCACTGAACAGTGGACAGATGGTTATGCTTTCCAGAACCTCATCAAGTAAGATGGATCTTATATTTTAGCTATAAAACAACTGGACACTCTACTTCTGCATGTTTCCTCTTGGTTTCTTTACTCCTTCACTTGATAAGAATTTTGCATTTTCAACAGATTGTTTTTTCTTCTGTAACTTTATTTTTGTACTGTAACAAAGGCTGCTGCAGTTTTCCTTGTATTTGCATTTTCTTCTGCAATGCCCTTCTTCTGTTCCTCCATCCTTCTGGAGATGCCCCATCCTCGTGGACCGGAGTGGAGCATGATGCGAAGCAGCATTAATTATACCACAGAAAAACAGGTGCCAAGTTTTATGCATGACTCTGGTCTAGCAGCAACTCCCTTGAGCATGCTCCTGGTCCAAAACGCTACTCTTTTTCTCAAAGGGGGCGAGGCAGGGGGCATTTTACAGCACCTGTGTAGCTTTCTAGTCATCCTCCAATTTCTTTTTTGGGTTTTCCTCTCCGACAATGTCCCATGCCTGGTCATGGCTCAGTGACAGTAGGTAGGGCCTCACCACTCGCTAAGGGATGTGAGGCCGGGAGGCAGTATATGGATGATCACCTGCCCCACTGTGTGGGGATGTGTTGGCAGGGGATTTTCACAAGGATGGTGCTGCACCTTCTCTCTCTTTGGTGGGAGTGCCTTTTCAGATTACCTCTGGGAATTGGCAGACCATGTAAACTGGATCTACAGTGTCAGAACTCTTCAAATAATTTGAACGGGTGTGGAATAAAGTTATTGATCACCACTATTAGGGAAAACCATACCGACCATACACAATTAAATGCTCATTGCTACTGAATGTAGCACAGAGGCAACCGGGGAAGCATGCGCAACTCTGACGAAACAAACATGGAGGATTGACTTTTTAGAGGCTCGGTCTTTTCGGAGCAAATTGCGCACTTATATTATATTTTCAGCTGCAGACCCGTGAGAAAAACTAGGCCCATTAGGAGAGAACATGGAGATATAAAATACCACAGGAAGAAAAAAGCAGTGTGGGTAGTTGAGTCCCAGAGTGGTTATGAAGTGAATGTGGAGAGAGCACTTGAGGTGCAGAGAGCTGGAAGTGCAGACAGCACCATCTGAAAAGATTTAGGGGCCCAAGGCAAAGATATATTTGTGCCACTCTAATAAATTAATTTAATGTATTCCAAATATCCATGGTGGGCCTGCCCTGCGCCCTCAAATCGAGATCACAACCCATATCTTGATAAGCTGCCCTAGCAGCGATCTGAATAAGCATGGGTGTTTGCTACTCCCTACTGCCTCCATCCTTGCTGGAATCGCAATAGCAACTGAATACAATTTCAAGAGCAAAATTAGCAGTCCATAATGAGGGTACTTGTTTTGTAGCATACTGTTAGCACAGGATATATTTTCACAGCAACAGTCAACAGGAAGGTATACGAGCTGTGGTATGGTTGCAGGACACCGATCAGCAATTGTATGCAAAAAGTACAATACCACAGAGTAGATGCAGAACTCTGGTTAGCAGCCTTACAGAATATTCTAGTGTCTTTGTGCAAGAGTTGGTGGAGGTGCAGTAGTTGGTGAACTGGTGGAGAGATTGGAAGATGCAGAAGTAGGTGGAGTAGCATGGTAATCGATCGGAGGGTAAAAGTGAGACAAGAGAAAATTAGTTAAATATAAGATATATGTAGATAGAAGTGAGTTCTTTTAGATGCACAAATCTCGACAGCCAGAGAGCTAGAAAACACAGAGCTTATCAGTTGTCGGGGAAAGGTTTGAGCTGCAATGAGCATGGATCATCGGAGGTTAGTCGACAGCCAGCGCAAGGGACAGCGTTGAGTGCCAATTGTCAGGCAGAATCCTGTGCAGTTCCCTTAGGGAGCACTACATAAGATTAAGACTACAGGTATGAGCAATAAATCCCCTTTGGTATCAGTCTGTACCACAAAGATTTAGTTGGTAGCTGTGGCTAAGCAGTCAGACTTATCTCAAGAGGGAGATGAGCAGTATTCAGGGTTTACACAATAGGACTACAATACTAGGGTACAAGGAAACACTTACCAAAGCTTTGTATTAAAAAGAATATATATATATTTATTTTACACACTTCTAGTTCAACACATTAATCACAGTTATTAAAGCAAGTTAAAATCAGTCAAGAAAAGTATACACAACTCCCTAGTTAAATTGTAGACAAGTTTGAGCAAGAGTGAAAACTGAGCAAAACGGCACAGTGAAAACTAAACACAAATGGCACTCTAGCAATTTTTCACACGGGAGGGAAAGCACAAGTTATACAGGAATATCTTCTTACACACCCTAGCAACACTTCCCATAAGTTTGTGAACAAGTTTAGGCAAGGCAGTACTTTAAGTTATATGAGGCTTAAATGAAAACCAAGTAAAATGGCACTTCACAAGTTTTAAAAATGGGAAGAAAAAGGTGGTTATAAGAAGTAGGTGCACCAACACAGTTCTTATTGAGAAGCAATCTAGATAAGGCAGTTCTAACAAATTTAGCCAGAGTCAATAGGCCTGTGCCAGAGTCAGTGGTACAGGGCAAAGGGCCCAGGAGCAAAATGTTCTTGTAGCTGCAGTCAAGTCTTTGGTTAACGATTCGAAAAGGTGGATGCAGAAGGTGAAAGACAATGTTAGAGGATAGGGGCGGCCAACCCAACAGGTAGGTAAAGGATTTAAAACACCTTTAGCACTACCACGCGAAAAGGGCGGCCTGGCGGAACAATGTACCTTAAAATGTAGAAGAGGCTCCTGCAGTGGCAGTTGTTCCTGGCAGTTCCTGCAGTTCGGGTGATCCAGCAGAGGAAGAGGGACTCTCGTCATGGAGGAAGGTTCGAGTTACGGCACTGCCCAGGGATGAAACCAGCCATGGTGCTGCCCAACGAATAAAAGGTATGCTTCTTTAAATCGCGATCCGTGTGAACGGGTGCCTGGCTATCCGGTCTCCGAGTACAGGGTACTGGAGATTCGACCGAAGCAGGTCCAGGAAGGCGATTGGCAAACTTGTTGGCCCCACCAGCTCAAGGGAAGAAGGCTCTTGCAGATGAAGATCTTCTCTCGTCGTGTGGAGAAAAGTGGTGAGACGCTGCAGCAGGGCTTCACCGGTGGTTCAGTCGTTGCAGATGTCTTTGGCTTCTCTCCTCTTCGGCTTCTTAGTTCCAGTGGCGACGTCTTGCTCTTCCAGTCCACAGGACCCTGCTTTTATGCAAAAAGATCCCCATTCATACAGCCTAGCTGTCACTCACACAGTGGAGTGGTCATCTTGGCGGGAGACCCTCCAGCCTATCAGGGCAGAGTGCGACATGGGTTGCTGAGGCAACCCTGTCCAGGGGTCCTACTCCCCCTCCCACACAATGGATCCACCCCAGACTCAGTGGCGCCGAAAGGAAGGCTTCTTGGCACAAGCCCGCCAAAGGTCGAACAAAGGATCCCCGACCTGGGTTAGGAGTTTAGAGAAAGACACGAGAAAGAATTTATACTAAAGTTCTGGCAAATAAAACCTACCGGAGTAAAGTTAATATTAAAATAAACTGGCGGTATTTTAGAGGCTGTCAGTAAATGTGGTAGCCTCGAACAATGGGAAAATCCCATAGGGAAATATTTGCGGTCGAATATTTTTGGTAGTAACCACCGCCACCAGCCAGAAACTTTTGAGAGAGGGACTGTATGGTACCCTCGCGAAAATGAACATAAGGGAAAAACTATTAACCTTTGCCAGTACCGCCATAGTAAGATACAAACATTGTACTGTTTTTGTTCATAAAGATTGACTCGTGAAGTCAATGGGGACTTTACATGCCCTGGGAGACGGTAGTCAGTCTCAGGGTATGGAGTCTGTCTTTGGGGGTCGCTACGACACCCCTTTGTCACTGCACGGAGGGTGCTGTGTAACACATGTGGATGAAGATGGTCCCTATGGGTTTGAGATATACTCCATAGACATTAAACACAAAAAATAGCCTAGAACACACATAGCAAATATGCCTAAGAGTGGGAAAAAGAGTCACACTCTTAGCAGGAGAAAAAAAGAAACCCTTCAAATCCAGCAAAGGTAAAAGAAATTAGCCATAAGATGATAATTCTCCCTAACACCAATGTCAGGCCCCAAGGCACAAGTGAGCAACTGATCAGCAAGGAGGCTAGTGAGATGTTTTTCGGTGGTAGCAGGATCATGCCCCCGAGACAAGGAGGTGAACCAACACATAATTGGGCACCTAGGGGGACCCTGCTAGACTGCCTCACTTCTTGGAGACACTGGAACTACAATGCAAATACCAAATTTCATAAGTAACCTTGTATTTGAAGACTGAGTGACACTGGGGTGAGACCCAGTGAGACTTTTAAGGACCTTGCAAAAAAACATTGTCTGCCATTTTGACCATTTGATTAGTTACCCAACTATGTGTATAGTCCCAAACACACGTATTTGAACCCATCTTTTAAGTTGCATACTCTCTTGATAAAAAGGATGTATTTATTAGCACTTTTGCCAAAGCGCTCCACATGGAACATATTTACCTATAATTGGCACCCAACAAAGCTTGTACTCCCTTATCAACCTTGGACAGATGAAAGGGTGTGTTGGCATTGCCGGGATTTTAACCAGCAGATCACACTCCGATCGCAATAGTGAGCGCTTAACCCATTGAGCTATGTTATCGACACTTTCTTGCTTGAGTACACTTGGCTTCTGGACACCTCGCTTATTATGCCCTGTTCTTGGATCATTGACATCACTTCTTGTGGCCATCTTGAGTTGACCCACGCTTCAACTGAAGGCCACAAAAAATTCCTCTAGGAACATCAATCAAGAAGAAATTGCCTCATCCCAGCAACACTAGGTAATAAAATTGGAGACCAACGACTGATGGACTAGGTGATCAGGCAACAAGAGCGTGTGTCATCATTTTTGAACTCCGTAGGGACAGGCGGCTAGTCAGGGGCATCCCAGTGAAAGGTGAAGACCAGCCACTGACCACCTTGCCTATGAGCCTTTACTTTTGTCTTTCTCCCTGCTGCATCTTTGAGTACTCATAGCTTGTTAATTGCTGTGCTTACTACTACGTCCCATCCTCTTTCCTCCATCCTGCATGGCGTCCCTCGCGAGGGACGGGAACTGAACCTCTTTTCCACCAGAAAGACATTTCCCCCTTAAATTTACTGGTGCGCAGGAACGCGGACAACCTTAACCCTGCATGCGCACTTAATCCCGCCCACTGGCGCCACACCTCAGTCCCCTTTTCTGCATCGACAAGAACGGACGGCTACCACCAGCGCTCCTGGGGGAGGCTTCAAGCCTCATAATTACACGTGCTTTCCCCAAAATATTTTCTTCTCTTTTTTTTTGTGCAGATTCAGGAACACGGTCCACAGGTGCCCTAGTTTGTCCCAGGTGCATGTCTGCCTCGACAGGCTTTAGCAGGTGCCCGTCATGCTGCTTCCCCAGAGCAGATCCGCACGCACTCTGTCTCCGGTGCCTACGTGAAGACCACAGATGGGACGGGTGCTCTGCGTGCAACGCTCACACGCAGGTTGTTTAACACCAGCTCGCGCATTGGAGAGAGCTGTTCAAGAAGACTCCTCCACAGAACATCAACGAATACGTCCGGAGGAAGACAAAGCAGGTAGGTGCCCTCGTCTCCAAAGCACCCCACAGAGGCGACTCCTTCCCGGGAAAGCCCTCTAGCGGGAGAGGTCAATCTGCCCCTCACACCGACTCAGGGAGCACTGAGGCTCCTGCAGCTACCGGCCTCACGGCTGAGGGGTCCAAGGACCCTACCGGTTCCACAGTTGAGGGGCCTGTGTGCTCTATCGCTACCAGGACTCTTTCCGAGGGGCCTCGCCCTGATACCGGGTCTTTAGTCGAGGGGGCGCATATATGCAGGGTCAGCACTACTGGCCGGTACGCTGAGGGCGCACAGCCCACCGGGTGTACACCTGAGGTGCAGGGCTGTGCGGTGTTGGTGCAGACAAGCATGCAGGCCGAGCCAGGGAACACGCCGGCTACAGGTCCACATGCTCAAGGCACGGACAAAATGGCAGCGGCAAGAGACAAGATGGCCGGCACTCCCGATCCTCAAAGGTGGGGGAATCCACACAGGCATGTGCGGAAGCCCGCCAGCCAGGTGTTCAATAGAGGAGAAGCTTTACTCCAACCGTCACCTGGACCACGTCATAGCCCAACATCTCGGATTCCAGGTTCAGTAACCCCATGTACTGACAAGGGCTGGGGAGGCAGCAGGCGCATTCCCCACCGCCTCTGGTATTGGATCACGCTTAGCTAGCCTGTGACAACAGGTTGTTTGACAAATTCATGTCTCTCATGTGGTCTCCACAAATGGGCTCCGTTCTCAGGGGCTTTATCAAGGACATGTTGCCTCCAGCTTCGCCCACGCAGCCCACCGCAAAACAACCCATGCTCCCGCGTACAGCACCGCCTCCGCAGCAGCCTGTTCCTGAGGCTTCAGTGACACTGGTGCAGGTGCACACCACCACACCGGAAGCGCCTCCAAAGGATGCTGGCGTCACCCCTCCTGGGACAGATGACCAGCAGGACACACCTCCCTTGGCAAAACCCTTCCATGACAGTACTGCTGACATGTCGGAATACCTGGGCATTCCCCAGCCCCAGAAGGAGATTCTGGACAAGAAGAAGAGCAGCTCTCAGACAGCAAAGTCGCTGGCGATTCATACCAAACCAGCAGCCTTTCTCACAGGCACAGTCTCGCTCAGACAAGGGGCGCTCTTTTGGAGTTTTCTGCAGGTTCCAGGACCGCAAAGCCAGGCAACCTGACAGGTCTCCCAGTCAGTACAGGCGAAAACACCACAAAGCCTCAAATAAGGGGTTCTTCCAGTCCCCTTCCCACTCATCAGCCTCTGACCAGAAGAAACAATGACAATTCTTTCAGGTTCACAGCACCCCAGTTGGGGGCAGGCTAACCCTGCACAGTCCGGCTTAGCGGGCGAAGTTCGCAAATGCATGGATCATCTCATTTGTTTCCTGGGGCTTCCGGTTACCTCTTCCTTCTCCTCTCCCGAGTTCTCCATCACTCCTAGCAGAGATTCGCTCTCTTGTAGCGAGCAAGGCGGTAGAGGAGCTCCCTCCACCCCCGCCCCCCAGCAGGGGCAGGGTTTTTACTCCTGAATTTTTGCTATTCAAAAGAAGAACCAGGCGGGCCTGCGAGTCGTGTTGGATTTGTGTTCACTGAATCTTGACCTACCCCTGCAGAAGTTCAAGATGGCGACACCAGCACTCATAGCCGAGACACTGTGTAGGGGAGACTAGACGTGCTCCCTTGACCTGAAGGACTCGTATCTCCACGTTCCTATTGTGCAGCTTCACGAGGCCTCACTCAGGTTCTGGGTCATATTTCTGCATTTTCAGTACAATGTTCTGCCCTTTGGGTGAAATTAAGCTCTGAGAGTCTTCACCAGGCTTATGAATGCGGCTCTCCTCAGGTCAGAGGGGCTGCATGTCTATCCGTACCTCGACGACTGGTTAGTCAGGGCCTCGTCTCCGGAGCAGGTTCGAGCCTCAACAGACTGGCTCATCTCCACCCTATTCGACCTGGGGTTTTCAATCAACTACCAGAAATCTCAACTCACCCCTATAGAGACACTAGTGTTTCTGGGCCTGTTGTGGGACACACAGCAGCAGAGAAGGTATTCCACACCGGGGACAAGGTTACAGCGATTCATAGTGCCGTCTCCTATTTCCGCAGAAGGTCAATCACCATGGCATGGTGGTATCAACACCTTCTGGGCATTCTGGCAGCATGCCTCCTGGCGGTCCCGTACACCAGGCTCTGCATGAGGAGGCTTCAATTGCTTTTTGCGGATTCCTGGGATCAGGAGTCGGTTATCAAGGGACCAAGGTCTCCCTCCCTCAACTACTGGACCACGATCTCAAATAGTGGCAGCAGGAGGAGAACATCTTGGTGGGCAGGCTGCTCCGTCCACCCCCCATAGACTCACTTTGGGAACACACTCTGGGCATGGGCTTTGTACCCAGACCGGCCGGCAGAATCACATCAACTGGTTGGAACTTATGGCAATCTGGTTGGTCCTCAAGTCCTTTCTCCCGACCTTCAAGTGCAGGTCTGTGTGCATTCAGACAGTCAACACGACCTGCATGCACTATATCAACAAACGGGGACACCAGATCCCCGCAACTGTGCTCGCTGACCCTGGAAATCTGGGAATGGGCCATCAGTCAGGAGGTGTGGATCTCAGCGGTTCATCTTCTGGGAGAATCCAATCTGGAAGCAGACAGGCTCAGTCGCCTGGCTGCCGACATTTACGAGTGGCAGCTGAATGGGAAAATACTCAAGGAAGTGTTCAGCAGATGGGGCCGCCCCACCACAGACCAATTTGCGACAGTAAACAACCGGATGTGTCAGCATTTTGCATCCTGGGGAGGAAGGGGATGCAACGTCCTCTGGGATGCACTCCAGATACCCTGGGACAGGATTTGGGCATATGCATTCCCACCCACACCGCTGGTTCACAAGGTGGTGAGCAAGATCAGGAACTTGAAGGTAATACTCATAGCGCCTCGCTGGCAGGCACAACCCCAGTTCTTGTACCTGCGCCAGCTGTCAACCCAGCTGGAGATTGTGCTTCCCCTCGGGAAGGGCCCTCTACTAACGCATCAGGAAGGTGTAGTCCTATACCCCTCCCTGGAGAGGCTAGCCCTAGTGGCCTGGTTCCTGAGCAGCTAATGCTCCAGCACCTGCAGTTGTCTAGCGACAATCTGGATATCATTCACAGTGCCAGAAGTTCGGCTACGCACAAGCAGTACAAGAGCAAATGGATGAGATTCTGTTTTTGGGCTAAGGAAAATGGGGTGAATCCACTGACATGCACCCTCGACCAAGTCTTATCATTCTCGGCCTATCTCGCCAGATCGGGTGTCAAGATGGATACCTGGCAAACATACCTGGCCCCCATTGGCACATACAGGAACTTCGATTTTCATATCCTGTCTTCGCCAATCCCGTTGTGAAAAAACACCCGACGGGCCTGACCAGGCTGTTTCCCCCGGTCAAATGCCTGCATTCCTTGTGGAACCTTAATATAGTGCTAAGTGCTATAGCCCACACAGCATTTGAACCCATGGCTACAGCAGACATTGTTAGTCACTCTGAGGACAGCCCTTCTGGTTGGTCTTACGTCTGCTCGCAGTGTGAGTGAGTGAGACCCATGAGTTAATCGCCTTGGAACCATACACTACATTTCATAAAGACAAGGTTGTGCTGCGCACGCACCCCAAGTTCCTTCCAAAGGTGGTGTCATCCTTTCATATCAATGAGGAGATTGTGCTCCCCACATTCTTCCTGGACCCCAAGGAAGCTGCAGAAAAAAACGCTCCACTGCCTGAATGTCAGGAGAGCGTTGAAATTCTATGCGTACAGAACAAAGGGCATCCGTAAGATGGACACACTGTTTGTAACATTTGGAGGCTCCAGGCCTGAGCGGCAAGCCTCCAAAGCATCCATTGCTCGATGGATGACGGCAGCAATCCAGGAGGCATACAAGGGACAACGTAAGGATCCACCTCACAGGGCATGCATGTGCATGCGGTAAGAGCCAAGGCGACCACATTCGCATTCCAGCGCCACATTTCCTGGCAGGTGATCAGCAGGGCGACAACATGGGCCACTCCTTTGGCTTTTTGTAAGCACTACTGCTTGGATACCAGTGCCAAGGCAGATGCAGCATTCGGCCAAGCGGTGCTGCGTAATCTATTTGCCTAGAGGGTCAGGCTGTCTACCCCAGGGCATTGTCAGTTGTAATCGCCCATACAGGATGGAGGAAAGGGGACAGGACGTAGGAGAAATTAAGTGTTACTCACCGGAGTGACTGACAAACTCCTAGTCCATAGTCCCCTTTCCTCCCTACGTCCCATCATCTATCCCCCTATAAGACGAGTGAGGTTGATAAAAGTGTGATACAGCTGACGTGTCATAAGGGGACCAAGGTATAGCACCGGTGGGCGGGGTTAAGGGAGCCTGCACTCCCAGCGCTGTGCGCACGCTAATACATTTAACGGGGAAATGTCACAAGGGACGCCCATACAGGATGGAGGAAAGGGGACTATGGACTAGGAGTACGTTAGTCACTCCGGCGAGTAACACTTAATGTCTCTCCACACTGCAGTATTCACCAGCAATGCATTTGTTCCTGCTGCTCCTGCTACTCTTCCTACTCACCTCTGCCTATGCTTTCTCCAATCATGCTACAACTTCCTCCTTTCCTATTCCTATTGTAAAACCCACAGATCAAAACTCCCACTACTCATCTCTTTCACCTCCTACTTCCAACAAACAAAGCCGACGAGCTAACCATACCTGCCCTAACACCTATTCACCTCACCTTTCTTTGTCTGAGACTCAACTTCTCTACTCTGCTTTACTGCATCAACTGAACATTGCACTCTGGAATGCTCAGTATGTATGCAACAAAGCTTTCTTTATCATGGACTACTTTCTTGCCAGCTCGCCTCCCCTAGATCTCCTTGCTATCACTGAAACCTGGATTTCGGCATCTGACACTGCCACCCTGGCGGCCTTACGTGACTCCAAACTATCCTTCATTCACTTTCCTCATCTGACTGGCAGAGGTGGCGGTGTCGGACACCTACTCTCTACCCGCCTGAATCCCTCACAAATCTCCAATGACATGTCCTCTCCCACCTCTTTTGAATTCACCATCTATACTATTGCTCTCCCTCACTCGGTTCACATCATCTCCATCTATCGCCCTCCTGATCTCACTGGACCTTTTTTGGAAGAACTTGGGCCACTCCTTGATTCTCTTTCCCCTATACCTCATTCTCTCAGGTGCCTTTAACCTTCCTTCTCCAACCACTCCTCAGAAATCTGAACTTCAGTCTTTTCTTAGTGACCACACTCTCCACTTTATCCATGACCTAGCTACTCACACTGGGGGTAACTCTCTGAATCTTATTCATCTCCATCTCTGTCAGCCACAAATACTACTGTCACACCTTCCCTATCTGATCACTCGGTTGTTTCTACCACCATCTTCCTTCCACCCTCTAATCTCTCCTCACCACTTACTAATAGGAAATGTAAACCGTCTGCCATTCCTCCCTTTGTCTCGTATCTACAGTTCTCACTCGCCACCTTCACAACTGATGCCTCTTCACCAACACTGCCTTCCCCAACTTCCAATCACTACTATGACTCATTCTCCTCTTAGTCCCTCTGATAACTTTCCCCCCTAAGTCTTAGCATCCTCAACCATGGGTCACCCTATTCATACGCCGTCTCCGCACAGACTTGTCACCTGCTGCGCAAATGGAGGCATACCCACTCACATGAGAACCTTAAACTCTACCTCTTTGCCCTAAACACACACAAGTCCTTTCTTGATACAAGAATGCATTTCTCCTGCATGTTCATTGACTCGCTCCAACCATTCTCGCTAGCTACAGCGCACCATAAACACTCACTCCTCGTAAACCTAGCTCTATCATCTCCACTCTCGCAACTGACCTAGCTGAATACTTGGCTGCAAAATTTTCCAAAATTAGAGAATCTTTTGATGAATCCGATGGAGTCATCACTGATATTCCAGCGGTAACCACCTCCCGTGTGGCCAGGGGATGGCAGCTGCTACCTGATGGATCGGCACAGACGGGTCAAGGAGTGGCTACAGGCCAAGGCTGCTGCACCGGGTGAATCCTGTGATCATGCCTCCCCTGCTCCCAAGAAAGCTCAGGGCCCCCCTCCCGCGGGAGTCCAACCTTCCATCGAAGGGGTGGTGGCATCCCTCGCGATGGCCACCGTGGCGGATCTACCTCATCCGACTGTGCAGGCTACGGATACGTCCAGGCTACGGATGCGTCCACTACAGGAGTTCCTTGACGACCGTTTGATACAAGCGTCGGGAAGCTTCCAGGACAAGATCACGCTCAATAAGAGTTTCCATCGGGCGATAAGGTGGTGGGGAGTTTCCCCACATGTGTCCGGAAGTGCAGGTTTCCAGACCCCACAGCACCAGGAGACAGTCACGATGGACGCCTCTCTGGAAGGTTGGGGACCTCACACCGGAAGTCTTCACGCAAGAAAGAGGCCTGTGGCTGCCGGAGGAGAAGACGTTGCACATCATGTGCTGGAGCTGCGAGAAGTGTTTTGGGCCTTCAAGTCCTTACTTCCGTCCCTCAAGGGCAAGGTGGTGCGGGTCTTCACGGACCATACCACGACAATGTTTTACATCAGGAAGCAAGGGGGCACCAGATCCCTGGCACTCTCCAAGGAAGTGCAGGACCTCTGGCACTGGTCAGTAGCCCAGGGGATATTCCTCATCCAGTTTCATCTGGCAGGAGTGAAGAACATCGTTGCCGACTCCCTCAGCAGGGAGCTGCGCTCTTGCCATGAATGGGAGCTTCGGCAGGACCAAGTGGATCTCCTGTTCCGACGATGGGGCAATCCCCAGATCGATCTGTTTGCGACTTTACTTTATTGCATTTGTATAGCGCAGCCATGGACCCTAATGCGTGAGGGCGATACAAGACATAGACAAACAAATAATAGAGATCATAAGAAATACATGGTTGGGTGCTAAAAAGAGAAGTTAAAATCATCAGATAAAAGCTATGAATAAGTTAATTAAAAAGGTGAGTCTTCAACCTTTTCTTGAAAATCTCAAGTGACTCAGTGCATCTCATATCCAGTGGGAGAGCATTCCAGACCTTAGTCCCAATGGATAAAAGGGCTGAGTTGGCCACTTTTTCAACATTTCGGCACAAATGAACACCAAGTGCCGGAGGTTCGCCAGCAGATTTCCCCAGTGGCGGAGCATGGGGCACGCATTCTCAAACCATTGGAACATCCTGTTTATGTATGCATTCCCTCAGTTGCCGTTAATATTTCGACTCATCAATCAACTCAGATGGTCCCGTCTGGAGCGATCTGCACTACCCAGGGATGAAGCCAGCAGCAGCAAAGCGACAGTGAATAAAAGGAGCGCTCCTTTAAAACAGGAGAGGATCCTCAGATGGCTATCGGACCACTACAGCAGTGTGCAGCGATTTCGACCAAGAAGAGGATCCTCTGGCTGTGGAAGGTGAGCTGGTTGATCCCACCAGGCTCAAGGGAAGACGACTCCGGACTGGATCTTCTCTTGTCGTTGAGGGGTAGATAGCTTAGGACTGCAGCAGGGCTTCACCGGGACAGGGTAGTTGCAGCAGCCGTCTTCTTCTCCGCTTCTCTTCGGTTCCTTGCAGTTCCAGTGGCGACTCTGACTGCCAGCCCAAGAGTCCTGCCTTTTATGCCAAAATCCCCCATTCACTCAGCCTGGCTGTCAATCACTCAGCATGGGGGGTTGTCTGGCCCGGACAACCACCTCAGCCAATCAAGGCAAAGTGCAACCTGGGTCCCCAAGGAGACCCTGTGCAGGGGGTGACTACACCCCTCCCTCACATTCAGCCCACCTAGACACCCAGACGCCTAAGGAGTGCTTCTGGACAGAAGCCTGCCAAAAGTAGGCGAACAAAGGAGGAAAACCTGGTTTGCTGCGCAAAGTAAAACACAAGAAGGACTTTAACAAAAAGAAATGGCGATTAAACCCAACCGGAGCCGAAATAAAAAGTACTTGGTCAAGTGGGTTTAAGTTCGAGGCTAATATAATAGCCTAAAACAGTACAACATTTATGTAGTATAATCGCGGTAGAAAAGTAGGGTGGATACCACTGCCACCAGCCAAGTCTTAGTGTGACGAGAGCAAAATAAAGCTCAGAGAGGCACAGACGAAAAGGAGTAGGAAATATCTCTTTCCAGTACTCCATGTAAGATGGGGTGTACTGCGTCTGCAGTTTAAAGTGACTATATAAAGTTAATGGCAACTTTACATGTTGCTGGGGGGCAGTAGTCAGCCCCAGAAAAATTGAGTCATTGGGAAGTCTCAAAGACAACCCTGTGTCACTGCACTGAAGGTGCTGTGTAACGCACACAAAAAGAGGGGCTCATGGAGTGGTGTAGCTCCAGAGCCCAAGATCACACAAACAGTAGAAATACACATGGCAAAACACATGTAAGAGTGGGAAAATGGCTCACACTCTTACCAGGTGGAAGAAATAAACCCCTGAAATCCAGCAAAGCTGCTGAGGGACTCACTAGGTGAAGGAAGTCCCTGTAGTGCCTAGTGAGACCTAGGAAGGCTCTCACTTGGGTTTGAGTAGTAGGGGTGGCCCAGTTTTGTACAGCTTGTCCTTTGCTAGGCAATGGCCTTATTTCACCTCCTCCTACCTCATGTCCAAGGTTGACCACTTTGCTCTGACCAATTTGACATTTGCTTGCCTTTATGGTCAGATGGGCCTGTTCAAGAGCCTGCAAAACATGTCCTAGGTGATGAATATGTTCTTTCCATGTAGGGCTGAACACTGCAATGTCATCAAAGTATGCCATGCAGAAGTCCTCCATCCTATTCAGAACTTAATTGACCATCCTCTGAAATGTAGCAGGTGCATTATTTAGTCCAAAAGGCATTACCTTAAACTGGTAGAGGCCTGCTGGGGTGGAGAATACAGTTTTCTCGTTTAACATGGTCTGTCAGGGCTATTTGCCAATAGCCTGACGTTAGGTCAAATGTGCTGAGGTACTTGGCTGCACCAAGTTTATCCACTAGCTCATCTGTCCTAGGTAAAGTTTGGGCATCAGTCCTTGTGACTGCATTTATAGCTCTATAGTACACGCAGAATCTCAACTCTTTGGATCCTGCCTTTGGTACAAGCACAACTGGGTTAGGCCATGGACTAGTAGAGGGTTCTATAACCCAGAGATCAAGCATCGTGTTGACCTCATTCCTTATGTGGGTTCTGACATTGTCTGACATTCTGTACCCTCTGCTTTTCACAGGCAAACAGTCACCAGTGAGGATATCGTGCTGGCCCCAAGGGGTCAAGCCTGGTGAAAGTGAGAACAGGGAGGCAAACTGATTTAACAGTAATTTGCACTCATCCTGCTGGTCAGATGTTAGACTGGAAGAGAGATTAACTCCTTCCACTTTCTCATTTAAAGGTACGACTCTGAAGAGGTCAGGTAGAGGTTCACTATCCTCCTCCTCTTGAGCTGAAGCTAGAAGCAAAGCTCCTATCTCGGGTCTAGAGACCTAAGCCTTTAAACGGTTGGTGTGAAAGACTCTGGGAGCCTCCTTAGGATTGCCTAAGTCCACCAGATAGTTCACCTCTCCAAGTTTACCCACAACTTGTCTCCCCACTTCTCATCATCTGCCCAGGGAAGAGGGCAGGAGCCCTCTCCCCCTCCCTGAAGCCGCCAGCAGCATCGACGAGGTCCCTAGAGACCTGCGTGATTAGGTCTTCGAGGCCTGCCTGACCTCTTCATGCCGGGCGCAGCGCGGTGCCAAAACGAGGCTGAGACCGCCTCCTTCTTCGGACGAGCATCCGCCGGCAGGCGGATACGCCGGCCCTCACAAAGGCCACACTAAGGCCTGTTGGGTGCCTGTTCGGAGCCTTAGGAGCCAGGGACCAGGAACTCTGCCCCTACCGCTCCAGAGCCAGGAGGAGCAGGAGCTCCTTCCATCTACTGCAGGAGCAGTAGCCAGCCCTGCCTGACTCCAGGTATGTCATGAGCCCTTAGCTGCATATTGGAAGCTTGCAGCACGAGCATGCGTTTTTGAGACAACACGCGGCGGATTATTTAATAATATCCGCGCCGCTCCAGCGTTGCCCAGTGGCCTTTTCCAGCCAGGATTTGCCCCCTTATTGCACTCAGATTGCATCCAGCCACCATTTGAACCCACGAGGTCTGCACCATTCTAAAATGGCCGACCGTCGCATCTTCAGCCCTCCACTCGGCCCCGCAGCCCTGCAAACATCGTGATTGGCCCCTCTCCTCTACTTGGGAGCCAACCACAAGCCAGCAGGCTTCGAGCCGGCCCACCACGAAGGCACTGTGCCTGTCTCTAGCCTGTCTACGCCGTCGAGCATAGGGCTAGAACCCCTGCCCACCTCCTCTGGGGTAAGCATATTGCCCTTTACAGCAGCCTTTTTCCCACTGCATTACCCAGCGACCTGAACTGTTTCAAGTCTTCGCTGACCCAGTATACAAGAACCTCTCATCATTGCTACCTCCAAGGTCTCCTCATCACAATGGTGCACTTGAACTGCCACAAAATGCTTCTCTGCCCTACTTGTACACACTCAACCAATTACAGACCAACAGTCCTGTGTAGCCATTAGTAATCGTCTTAGCACTGCATTAGCATTTTGATCCAAGCCTCCCCGGCTTCATACTAGTTACATGTATCATCACCTGCATTCTGCTTTTGCCATGCCCTACCGTATGCTGCCCCTGACAACTGTTTTTGGAGTACGGTCTAACATAGACTACTATTACACTGTGTTGTGCCTTATGGTGGCTTAGAGACCACTGTGACATTATGTTGTGCCTTATGGTCGCTTAGAGACCACTGTGACATTATGTTGTGCCTTATGGTCGCTTAGAGACCACTGTGACAGTGTGCTATGCCTTATGGTCGATTAGAGACCACTGTGACATTGTGTTGTGCCTTATGGTCGCTTAGAGACCACTGTGACAGTGTGCTATGCCTTATGGTCGCTTAGAGACCACTGTGACATTGTGTTGTGCCTTATGGTCGCTTAGAGACCACTGTGACAGTGTGCTATGCCTTATGGTCGCTTAGAGACCACTGTGACATAGTGTTGTGCCCCATGGTCACCAGAGACTACAGGGATACTGTTTTGCCCAAATGATAATTCTATCCCACTCTCGCTTACCCACCTCAATATGTACGCCACACATACACTGTACCTCCTCATAGGCCTAGTCCACACCTTACTGACCAGTAGTACTGACTTCTCTATGCCCGCAGGGCAACCCGACAACCATATCATGGAACCTAGACACACCACCACGCATGCTACTCCCTCCAATATCATACTCAGACAGTACAGACTCAGAATATGGACATTTCCTTTAGCACTCCCCTCTACACCAATGCAGGCAACAGACAGGAACTTACGCATAAGCTCTCGCCACCACACACCAGCACAGCGACCCAACGCCCTAACAGTGCTCCAACGTTCGATCAAACCCCACATGACCAGCGTAAAGTCGGACACCACTTGACTAGCAAGCCTACACACATTACCAAAAAGTCCATCACTAGCACACTCCTCAAGCCACCACAACCAAAAAAGATCCAACACCTCAGATGTGCGTTATTAAATGTTCGCTCACTCAACGCCCACGCTATAGAAGTTAATGACATTATTACCAATCAGGACCTAGATATGTTAGCCATAACAGAAACTTGGCTGCACTCTGCCGCTGGACCGACCATCATCTTAGCTGTACCATCAGGATATTCGATCCTAAGACAGGATAGATTAACTAAAATAGGAGGCGGAGTTGCACTGATTTTCAAAGACACCTTAGCCTTAAAACAGACTCCCACCCCCGAGGAAGACACCACTGACATCCTCTCAGCCAAACTTACCCTCTCTCCCAAAAATACGGTAAACATTCACGTCATATATAGACCCCCAGGCCCGGCTAATAACTTCAAAAGCATAGTCAACCATCTTCTTGGAAAAAACCTCAAACAAACTTCCAAAACACTGTTTCTAGGAGACCTCAATCTTGGATTTAATGATAAACTCGACAAAGAAGCTGCCACCCTCGCAAGAAACCTCACAGATTTAGGATTCACACAAATAATCACTGCCCCGACCCATAATAAAGGCCGCATCTTAGACTGGGTGGCAGATCACAACTGTGGATCCACTCTCAACTCTAACACAGCCCTCCCATGGTCTGATCACAACTGCCTCCAATTCTGCATCCCCATATCATTTTACTCCAAACCTCTAAAACCTGCACCGGCCACGCTAACCAGAAGTGCCAAAAAACTCACAGCAGACAATATACGTCCCTTCCTTAACACCCCAAGCCTAGCACCCCCGTTTTCCCCCAACCCCAACACTCTAGCAGAGATCTTCAAAAACACGCTCACCATGGCCATCAATACCGCAGCCCCTCTTGAAAACAAAAAAGAAAAAAAATCGTTTCATTCTAACTCATGGTTCACGGATGACTTACTAAATCTGCGCCAACGTAAGCGCCAAGCCCTCAAAACATGGCAGGCAAATCCCTGTGAGGCCACCAAAGTAGACTTCCTTTGTATCTCTAAAAAATACAAAAATGCCATATTCAAGGCAAAGTCAGAAACCTACAATAAACGTATCCTGGAAGCCAACTCCCACTCAAAAGAGCTCTTCACCATCTTTAAAGAGCTCACTATCCCCCCTATCTGCACAGATGAGATTGTTAAGGATGAAGCCTGGTGCAATAGCATCCAAACAGCGATGTTAAATAAAATAGACCTTCTCCAAACTAAAATAGCAGAACACTATAGGGCTCTACACCCCCAACAGACCCTCTCCGCCAATACCGCCAAAGATAAGCACACCTCAAAATTCAATTTTTCGCCAATCACCGAGTCGGACACTCTCCACATCCTTAAACAGCTCAAACCATCTCAATGCAAAGGCGACATTTGCCCCCCCAACATAATCAAAGAGTGTGCTGCACCCCTCGCACCGATCATCACAGCTTTCGTTAATGCCTCATTCAAGACAGGTAAAGTCCCGGACAGCCTTAAAGAGGCGTGGGTACGCCCGCTCTTAAAGAAACCAACCTTGGACCCCGCCCAACCTAACAATTACCGGCCCATTACAACGGTTCCATTTCTCTTAAAAATCCTAGATAAAGTTGCACATATGCAGATACAGGCCTACCTGGAAAACAACTCTGTCCTAGGCAAAAGGCAGTCCGGATTCCGTAAAGGTCATGGAACTGAAACTGCGTTACTAGATCTGAAGAATCAAATCACCCTAATCCTAGATAAAGGTAAGCCAGCCCTCCTGCTCCTCCTAGACCTTTCAGCGGCCTTTGATTTAGTCGATCATGCCATTCTCACGAACCACCTAACTCAGGCCGCTCATTTCTCCAAACAAGCCACAAATTGGATTACCTCTTTCCTCAAAGGTAGAGTGATGAAAGTGTTCTCCAATATAGCCAACGCAGAGCCTACCACCATCAGATATGGAGTCCCTCAGGGTTCATGTACAGCTCCCACTCTCTATAATCTTTTCACCAAACCTCTCTTTGACAAATTGGACGCACTTGGGATCACATACACCAACTACGCTGACGATACCCAAGTACTCCTCCCGCTCACAGGACACTACCTCCAGGACGCAACCACCCTCCAGAATATATACGCCACCATCCAAGCATGGATGGCCACGAATGGCCTATGTCTTAACGGGGACAAGACCGAAATTCTCATCCTTGGCCAAAAATCCACTCTCAAGAATCTCGACCCTCTCTACACAAACTTCTGCATAGACAATTGTGTCATCCCAGTTCTACCTTCTGTAAAAACACTAGGAGTCCACATTGACGCATCACTATCCATGGACAAGCAAGTCAACTCCATTGTCTCTGCCTCCGCTCTGAGCACTAAGCTCATTAATGCCATTAAACCATTCCTAACCAAAGATAATTGCTTATCTATTGCAAGAGCCACCATAGGAGCCAAGATAGATTATTGTAATGCACTACTGGCTGGTACTTCCATCACTAATCTCAATAAACTCCAAACAACACAAAATAATGCACTAAGAGCAGCCCTCAATATACCTAAACGGGACCACATCACGCAAGCCAGAAAGGCAGCACACTGGCTACCTGTCAAAGAGCGCATCACATTCAAAATACTTACCACTGCACATAAATGTATTCACCTATCTGCACCTTCCTACCTGTCTGACACGCTAGTCAGATCGCACTCCACTAGACCAACCAGACAATGCCACACCAACCAGCTTAGGGTCCCACGCATCAAACGAGCCAGAGCAGGTGGAATAAGCTTCCCTTACATTGCACCGAAGCTATGGAATGCACTACCTAGCACACTCAGAGCAGAAACATCTCTCATTGCCTTCCGAAAAAAACTGAAAACCACCTTGTTCAACTAGCTCGTCGTACAACATCATCTCCTCTTCCTTTCCTATCTTCTCCTTACTACTCTCTTGTAACTAAGTAATGACTTCTTTGTATGTATAACAAGTCATCTCTGTAACAAGCGCCACGATGCCCTATGGGCTGTATGTGCGCTTAACAAATGTGAATAAATAAATAAATAACTTTGAAGGGTCCAATCCATTTGTCCTGCAAGGCCCTCTGCCTTGTGGGTACCATAACAAGAACAAGCTGGTCTTGAGTAAACTCAACCATGTTATCCTTCTGGTCATGCCAATGCTTGACCGGAACTTGACTAGCCCTCAAGTTGTCACTTGCTTCTGCCATCATGTGTGACATTCTCCTCCGGAGACCTATCACATAGTCAGTCACTCTGACTGGCTTGGGGGAAGGAGCGCTCTCCAACCCCTCCTTAATCAAGGCCAATGGACCTCTGACCGGATGGCCATAGAGAAGTTCAAAGGGACTGTAACCTACTCCCTCCTGTGGGACTTCTCTATATGCAAAGAGAAGGCATGGCAGTAGAAAGTCCCACTTTCTTTTAAGGGGTTCTTCTCAAGCACCTATCATGCTCTTCATAGTTCTGTTAAACCTCTCCACCAACCCATTGGTTTGTGGGTGGTAGGCAGTAGATAACTTGTAAGTGACCCCACAGGTTTTCCACATGGCTTGCATGTAGTGGGACATAAAATGTGATCCCCTGTCAGATATCACTTCCTTAGGAAAACCTACTCTGGTAAAAATACCAAGTAGGGCCTTAGCCACAGCCAGAGCCGTAACAGTTTGTATAGGTATGGCTTCAGGATACCAAGTAGCATGGTCTACTACACCCAGGATAAAGCTGTTACCTGAAGATGTGGGAGGGTCAAGAGGACCAACAATGTCAATCATGACCCTCTCAAAAGGGACTCCCACCACTGGGAGAGGCACCAAGGATGCCACATTCTTGGCTCCACTTTTTTTTTTTTAAAGTTTTTATTATTTTGAAAACAAATAAACAATGCAAACCAAACTTGCAGCATTATTTACAACAGACTTGTGAACATCAATTAATGCACATTACTGCTCCCCAAATCCCCCCCCCCCAAGAGCTTGTTTGCGTTTCTCGTTCTGTATCAGCTGCGTGTGGCCGGGTATCGCTTCCTTCCGAAGCTGCAGAATCTATTATTGTGCCAAACAGTCCTGTTATTAACACTCGCCATGCCATTAGGTTACCCACTTCTTCTTCCCCGCACTTGCTACATGCCTCCTGCCATACTACCGTTTCAGCCTCCGCCCATTTTTGCAAATCCCGCCACCATACCTCAACCCGTGGCCTGTAGCACTGCTTCCAGCCCATGGCAATCCTTCTTTTTGCAAGCACATATGCCAGGTCCCTCAATTTCCC
Source organism: Ambystoma mexicanum (assembly GCF_040938575.1). Lineage (NCBI taxonomy): Eukaryota > Metazoa > Chordata > Amphibia > Caudata > Ambystomatidae > Ambystoma > Ambystoma mexicanum. Next base: position 491,339,960 of record NC_090938.1, on the reverse strand, counting down.
AACATGTTTAGTATTCCGTGGTCTGGGAAACCCTCCCAATAGGCAGGCCCAGGCCGTATCTATGTTGAGCGTGACCCCTTTATCTGCTAGTTTTTGTGCCACTTCTCCCCAAAAACCTTCAATCACTGGGCAAGACCAGAACATGTGTGTCATATCAGCATCTTCTTCATCGCATTTTGGGCATGCTTGTCTTCTTGCGTTTACAAACTTAGATATTCTCTTCGGGGTCATATAGGCTCTATGCGTTATGTATAACTGTATCTGCTGCAATCTGGCGTTTCTGGACACCTTCTTGTGGTATCCCATAGCACGCTCCCACATCCCATCGGTCATCTGTGCCCCCACCTCCGCTTCCCAGTCCAGCCTCAAATGAGTCAAATCCTTCCCCACCCGGGTCGTCACCATCTCATACAATCTAGAGATCTCATGCCCTCCTTCTGATATGTCATATATTGTTCCCTTTATGACGTTTAGCTCCTCCGCCAGTACATCTCTGGACAGGTTTTACAAATAATCTGCACTAGCCTAAGATACGTGACATGTTGGCCTCTGTGCAAGCCTGCCTCTTCTCCCAGTTCTTCGAAATCCTTAAAGATCCCCTCTTGCCATACATCTCCCAATGTGACCAGCCCGACCGATTCCCAATAGGTCCTGATTATCATTCTGAGTTGGCTGTCTCCCCCAGCCAAGGCGACTAGCGGCACCTGTGGGGAACACGGGTACGGGTTCTCCATCAGTCGGCATACTCTGCGCCACATCTTCCACCCAAGCAACATCAAACCCGGGCGTTCTTTCATTTCAAGTCTAGGCACCCAGATAATCTCCTTTAAGTAAAACAGAGTGCAGTCCTGTCCAAACAGCCTAACTTCAGGAGTTACCTCATCAGAAAGCCATTTGGTTACATATTGCAACTGACCAGCTACATAATAGGCCTCAAAATTTGGCAGCTTAATGCCCCCTCTATCATGGAAGTTCTGCAGCTTCCATTGCGCCACTCTATTGCGAGTGCCATGCCATAGGAAGTCTCTGCACATGCTTTTCAGTTTGACAAAAAACCTTTTGGGTATCAAGTATGGTATATTACTGAAGAAATGTAACAGCCAGGGCAGGACCACCATTTTGAGCATCGCCCCCGTCCCATCATCGCCAGCGGCAACTTCTCCCAAAACTTCATACTTGTTTGGATTTTTCCCACAGCCACCCCGGTATTATGCAACTGCTCCTCCTCCACCGTATGGTACACATCTATTCCGAGGTAGCGGAAGGAATCAACCGCCCATGGTACGGACAACACCGGCAACCGCTCCAGAGGGGCTCCTCTGTAGCTTCCCAATGGGAACATGCTCGATTTTTGGGGGTTCACCGCTATGCCGGACAGTTCTGCATACCTTTCCATAACCTCTAGAATATATTGAAGATTTTCCTCCGGATATTTCAAGTATAGTAGTAAATCGTCAGCATACAAGGATATTAGATGTTTCTCTCCCCCTACCTCAATACCAACCATGTCATATTGTTGTGTGAGGTACACTGCCAGGGGCTCGAGGGCTAGAATGTATAACATCGGGGACCAGAGGCACCCTTGTCTGGTGCCCCTACTGAGTTGCCATCTCTCAGATATCACCGATCCTGTGCGCACCCTGGCCAGTGGTTCACTGTATAGTAATTTTGCCCACCTAACATAGCCCAGGCCCAGCCCCATCCCGTATTCTTTCAGGGCCTCCAGCAACCATGGCCACCTCACTGAGTCAAAAGCTTTGACTGCATCTAGGGAGACCATCGCCATTTCCCCCTCGCTCCTGTTTCCCTCTTCAATCACCCGGTGGAGTCGCCTATGGTTGTGGGTTATATTTCTGCTGGGGACATAACCTGTCTGGTCCGGGTGTATCAGTTTGCTAATAACTCTACGCAGCCTATTGGCCTGGACCGCCGTCAATATCTTGCTATCCTGGTTCAACATTGACAAAGGCCTATAGGAGACGCAGCTATGCCCTGGCTTCTTGGGCTTAGGAAGCGGCACAATTAACGTTTCTCTAAGCGATTCCGGCAGCCGGCCCATCTCAAGACTCATTGAGCATCTCTAGCATAGGGGGGAGTACTTCCTCTCTATATGTTTTATAAAACTCGCCAGGGAATCCGTCCGCGCCCGGGGTCTTACAGGTGGGTAGCTGCTTCACCACCTCCTCCAATTCCTCTAAGGTAATCGGTGCGTCCAGCTCCTCCCTTTCTTCAGCACTAATCTTAGGTAATTCCATGTCTTTTAGAGTTTCTCTAATCTCCTCTCGATTGTCCCCTCTTCTGTCCTCGTATAATGACCTATAATAGTCTAAGAATGCCTCGTTGACTCCCTCTTGGGTGTCAACCACCTCCCCGTCTTCTCTAGTTATTGTCCTAATCAGGGGCCTGGGGGTTTCGCTCTTATATAACCACGCCAACAAGCGGCCAGTTTTATCCCCACCTGCATGTTGCCTCTCAACATACTTCTTATAGTTAAGGTTGCAGAGCCTTTCCCAAAGCTCTGCACACCTCTGCTGTAGTTCTGCATCCCCTCCCGCCCTGTTGCTTTCCCGTTCCAGTTTCTCTTCCACTTCCTCTAACTCCGTTAGGACCCCACCCTGTAGGCCTTTTGATTAGCAATAGCAGCACCCCACAATACCACCTTAAAGACTTCCCAGAGCGTGCACGCTGAGTCCACGCTGCCTGTGTTTACCTCAAAGTACTGTGTGATCGCATCCCTGATATCTTCCCTGAAGACCGGGTCCCGGAGAGCCTCCGCCCAGAGGCGCAATGTCGGTATCCGCGCCCTGGGGCGGCAGCACTGCCAACTCAGAACCAGAGGCGAGTGGTCCGACAGGACCCTCGCTCTATAGTCTATTTGGGTGGTCTCTATCACCACATCTGACGTGGCAAAAAAGTAATCAAGTCTTGTGTGCAGTTGCTGCGGAGCTGAGTAATGCGAGTACTGTGTTTCATTAGGGTGTTTCAGCCTCCAAACATCTGCCAACCCGAAGTCGTCTAGTAATGTCTGCAATACCGTGGCTGCTTGGGTGGGCCTATCAATCTTATCATCAGATCTGTCTGCCTTTGGGTTGAGCACGCAGTTGAAATCCCCTCCCCAGATAACCACTCCTCCCATACACGCGCCCAGATGAGTACACAGGGTTCTAAAATATGCCGCAGTATTTTGGTTGGGGGCATACGTATTTATAATGCACACCTCTCTATTCTCCACCAAAGCCTTTAATATGACCAACCTCCCCTCCGTGTCCACCACTTCTTGTGTAAGTTGGAGCGGAACGTGCGGTGTCACCCAGACCAGCACTCCCCTAGTGTAGGCAGAATACGGAGAGCCTACTACAGTACCTCTCCACTTCTTCCCCACCAGTTCCAGTTTTTGCCGGGTCAAATGTGTTTCCTGCAACAACGCAATATCAATCTTCTGTCTTTTCAAGTACATCATGACTTTGTTTCTCTTTAAGTAACTGTTGAGTCCCCTGACATTCCATGTTACGATCTTAAGGTCCCCCATGGCTCCCGAGTGTCTTCTTGCCTTCCGTGTAGCGAATCCCCCTTGCCCACGTGTTACAGATACAGCTCTTCATCTTTACTTGTAGCTTCTTGTACCAGCTCAAACTATCCATAACTATGTACACAACAAATTCCCAACTTCCCTCCCCTCCCTCCACCCGTCCCTTCCCCAACACCACACACCCCAACTGCTGCCCAGCTCCATACTCAGAACTCAGGCACCCCCACATCTAACCCTGCAAGCACCAAACAATGCACAGAGCTCAGTAGGGTGAAGTCGCCCTTATGGCCACTTAACTAAGATTATTGTGGGGTAAAGAGATCCGCTCTGTAAGGCTCCCATTACTTCAATAATAATTACAATGCTCATAACATCTAGTGCAATAGTCTGACCTTCTCTACTGAAGGCTGTGCAAATGACTATATTCAAGTCCCACGGGTCCGTGCCGCGCTATCTTGTGGCACCTTCCTCGTGCATTACTTATCTCTTCCGTGCTCTCTCTCCGTCCGAACTTCTGACTCCTGGGGACATCCCTACGCATCGAGCCAGCCCATGGCATCCTCCGGGGTCTCAAAAAACAAAGTTTTGTGTTTATGTATAACTTTCATTTTTGCCGGATACAGTAACATGTATTTGTGGCCCGCCTCTCTGTCTCCTCTTTACCGTCCCAAAGTTCATGCGGCTACGCTGCACAGACAGGGAGGGTATAGTCCGGGTAGGCCGTGATGTTTGCCGCTCCTCGTATAATTGTTCCTCCCTTGCGGAAGTGTTCCAATATCCTCTCCCGGTCCCGGTAATTAAGAATTTTGGCTATCACCGGCCTAGGCGGGTTTCCTGGCGGCGGCCTCCTTGTTAGAGCTCTATGTGCCCTTTCCACCGCAAATCCTTGAGATAGGGCTCCTCCGGGTATCTCTTGCAGTAGCATGGACTCAATAAACTCTGTGGGATCGTGGCCCTCAAAACCCTCCGGCAGGCCCACAATGCGGATGTTGTTTCGTCGGGCGCGTCCTTCCGCCTCCTCCGCTCTGCTCTCCAAGTTGCCCACTCTCTGTATCAGGGCATGCAATTCGGCCTTATGGGAGGCACAATTTGCGGTATTCGGGCTGACTTCCTTCTCAAGGGACTCCGTGCGCTCCGCCAAGGCCCTGACGTCCTGTCAGAGTAGATTAACATCCTCCTGCACCTCTCCGACCTTAAGGTCCAGTGCCGTTTTCAGTTCAGTGACGGCTAGTTCGAGTTTAGATTCCCAGGCCGCCTTTAGGTCTGCAATCGCTGCTAGGACTTCTTGGTTAGCGCCTGTTGTTATCATGCTGCCTGCAGGCGGCTTATCCTTGCTCTTGGTATTGTCTTGACCAAGGGACGTCTTAGCAAAGTCGTCCAGGGTGGGCTGTTTCGGCTTCGGCCTCACCGTTCTATTCGACGTGACCCAGAGGACCTGTGTTCTGCACAAGTGACAACAGCGCGCCCAGTACGCCTCTTTCGCTCGATCACCGTGCGGCCTGCTCCTTCCTTTGTTCCGGACATTGGTCGGCCATTTTGTGTCGTCTTTTGTCTCCGGCGCTCTTTATCCTTTCCGCACAGATCTCTGCCGCCGTTCTTCCTACACCTTCCAAAAGTTCACTAAGCGTGGCCCGATCATTCACACACCGACATGTGTATTTTCAGCAGTCGTCGGCCCATCGTTGTGCACTTTTACGCCCGGATCATTTCAGGATCTCGGGAGCTCCCCCAGATCACGTCCTCCTACATGGCCCTCGTAGCCACGCCCCCCCTTCTTGGCTCCACTTTTGCCAGAGGTTTGGCAAGTGGGGCAGCTCCTACAGAACTCTACTTCTGAACCCATCTTAGGCCAGTAGAAGTAAAGAGAGAGCCTTTCCTTGGTCTTCTTAAAACTTAAGTGTCCAGCCAAAGGTATCTTGTTGGCTAACTGCAGGAACTGGAGTCAGTTCACTAGAGGTACTACAAGTCTTTTGCAGTCTTCAGGGGTTGACTCAGTCGGTTCACTGTAGAAGAGGCCATCTTCCCAGTGCAACCTATACTTCCCAGGCTCTTCCCCACTGAGCTGAGAAGCTGCCTGTAGGCGAAGACCTTCAGGAGTAGGACACTCTTTGTCCTCTGCTGAAGTCTGCTCTGTTGGGTCCACCTTCTGGCAGTAAAGACTGCAGCTCAGGATGTTCAACAGGGTCAATATCTCCAACCAGAGTAAGGTCTTCTTCCAGATTTGAGTCCTCAGTATCTGGTGTAACCATATAGGGTTGAACCTCTCAGTCAGCCTCAGCTGGTGGAGGAGTCACAGGTGTGACTTTGGACAGTCTTGGTGATGTCCTCAAAGTCACAGGGGTGCTTGCTGTTTTCTTGCTGGTAGACTTGGGTTTCCCCTTTGTCTCTTTTTGTCTTGCAATAAGTAAGTCCTGTGGACTTGGGGTGATAGCTTCTTCTATCAAGTCCCCAGGAGAGCCTCTCAATGTTCTCTCCCTAGCAGACCTTGTGAGATCCTGCTTTCTTTTGCTGGGCCGCCGGGGGGAACTAGACACAACTCCAAGAGTTTAAGGTCATTACCCAACAGGACTCACCCAAGTACGTCACTTTGCACACTTACAGGTATTCTGACAGTCATGTCATTGCACTGGATGAGGGCTGGTATCTGGGGAGCCATTTGCACAAGGCATCCAGCTATCTTGGTTAGGTGTTTGGGTGCCTTAGCAACATCCTCTACCTTGAAAAACCATTAATCAACCAAAGTTATGCTGGCTCCATTGTCTCTGATGGCAGGGGTCTCCTGACCATTCACAAGAACACTGTCTTTGTAATACTCTTTAGTGTTATCTGGGATTGGGTTATAGACATCCAAGTTCTGTTGTTCCCAAAGACCCAAGGACACTAAAGAAACACTAGCTGAGACTCTCATGGGTTCATCAGCCAGTAATTGAAAGTTACCAGTTGTGATAGGTACTTCTTCCACCTGGGAGAAGGCTAAGGAGATAGTGTGGACCCCTGAAGATTTACCCTTACATCTGGGATCCCCTTTCACATGGTTAGTTGACCCACAAACAAAGCATTTCCCAAATGCTTTAATGAATGGGGGCTTGTTCTGACCTCCATCTGGTTTGGCACCAGATGGCACACTAGCCTGATTCGGTTTCCCTTGTGGCTTACCCTGGTTGTGTTTGTGGCCCTCTTTTGGATGGGAATTATTGGAATTCTCCTTGTTATCTTTCTTTGGCTTCTTTCCCTCATCCTTCTTGTGAGTAGCCCTATTGGCAACCCACAAGTCAGCAGCTTTAGCTAGTTTCTTAGGATGTATCTCCTTTGAATCTGCCAAGTGCTGTCTAAGCTCAGGAGAGCAGGCATCAAACATTGACTCCAACATAACAAGATTCCTCAAACTTTCATAAGTGTTCACTTTGTAACCCTTAACCCGACCATCTAAGTTTTTCGCAGTCACACACCCAGGTAGTCCAAGGGATACTATCATGCTTTTTGAGGGTCCTAAACCTCTTAAGGTACTGGGAAGGGGTCTTCCCAAATCTAGCTATCAAAGCTAGCTTCACACACTCATAATCCTGCTTATCCACCTCCCCCAACTCCATTACAGCATCACTTGCAACAGGGGGAAGCCTAGAGAAAAGCCAAGGAATCAACTGATTCCCTGAGATACCTTGAATCCCATGATTGTACTCAAACATTGCTAACCAATCCAAAACATCAAGTTTAGTCTCATACATACCAATCATTTCCTTTGGCATACAGGGTCTCTTTGGGCTGGAAGACCTAGAAGATCCTGTGGAGAGAAACATGTTCTACAGACAATTTCTTCATCTCTAAAGCATGAGCCATCTCCATTTCTCTGAGCCTTAATTCTTGATGTTTTATGGCAGTTTATGCATCAATACGTTTCACTTCCAATTCAAGTCTCATTTTCTCAAGTGCAATAAATTCAGGAGTGAGTGTAGGACCTGTTGGGGTCCCTGTGGACAGAGGTTTTTCTTTCTGAGCAGGTAAGGGAGCTGTCGGGTTTCCTAACAAGGACTCATCTACTTCTTCTAATCCAGCACTCTCAGAATCAGAAACATCAGTATCCACATTTGCTTGCCCTTCTGACCCACTCTCCAGACTTTGTTTTCCCAATAATTTAGCAACCAGTTCAGATTTTTTTTCTTTACCAAAGAGGTTTTTTCTCTACACATGGTTCTCAAAACCTCCGCAGTATAGTTTAAGAGACTCTCTTCACTGTAGTTTTCCATATTTGACATGCTTTTTCAGTTAATAGAATTCTGTGGTGTCTAGCCTTGTGGTTAGTTGACCCAAAGTAATAGCAGCACTCTAAGTGTAATCACTATACTTAAAAATCCCACCGCTGTACACCAGTGTTAGGCAGAATCTTGTGCAGTGCCCTTAGGGTCCACTACACACAATTAAGACTACAAGTGGTAATACAATTTCACCTTTAGTACAAGCCTGTACTACACAGTTATAGTGGTAGCAGTAGCGGAGCAGCCAGACTTATTTCGAGCAAATGAGCAGTAGTAGAAATTACATAAAGGACTACAATTACTGTGACTCAAACAAACACTGACTCAAGGTTTTTTGGTTAAAAATTTAAAGTACATTTATTCTTAGACCATTTGTTCACAAAACGCTTCACTTCTATTAAATTAAAACCACATGTAAAATACACTACACACAACCAATTCACTTTGTGCAGAACAATTCAAGGTAAGTACCTTTGGTTTTGACGGACCGGTGTTGTGAAACAGAGCCGTTACCTGGGGTTGTTACGCGATCATTTTTTGACGGTAATGACAGTTCGGTCTTACGAAAGAGACGCGTACCCGCGTGAAGAAATGTTACCGTAGTAAAACAACACACTTAGCACATGAATTAAAACAAGAGAGTTGGGGTCAAAAATCATAGACAGTACTTTTGTCAAGGCAGATGGAATCAAGAGACACTTTCTAAAACATAGATACAAGTCAATAGCCCTGTGCCAGTGTCAATGGGACAGGGGTCCTGTTGTCGAGGATCACAAGGTTAGAACAGTTCACGCTTCGAGATTGCCAGGGTACTTAGATATTGTCAAAAGGGAAGCAAAAGTTATAAGAGGGAAGGAAGACAAGGGCAAGCCTTGGGTGAGGAGAAAATGGTTCACCCTAGTTCCTCGAAGTCGGACACAGTACCTTTATTCGTATGAAGAACAACAAGTGCCACGGCAGTTGTTCCTGGTAGTTCCTGCAGACTCACGCTTCCTGAAGCTTCAGTCGTGGGGACAAGGACGACGACGTCTGGAGCGATCTGTACTACCCAGGGTTGAAGCCAGCAGCAGCAAAGCGACGGTGAATAAAAGGTGCGCGCCTTTAAAACAGAAGAGGCTCTTCATATGGCTATCCGGACCACTACAGCAGTGTGCAGCGATTTCGACCAAGAAGAGGATCCTCTGGCTGTGGAAGGTGAGCTGGTTGATCCCACCAGGCTCAAGGGAAGAAGACTCCGGACTGGATCTTCTCTTGTCGTTGAAGGGTAGATAGCTCAGGACTGCGGCAGGGCTTCACTGGGACTCGGGAATCACAGCAGCCGTCTTCTCCGCTTCTCTTCGGTTCTTTGCAGTTCCAGTGGCGACTCACTTCCAGTCCAAGAGTCCTGCCTTTTATGCCAAAATCCCCCATTCACACAGCCTGGCTGTCAATCACTCAGCTGAGGCGTTGTCCGGCCCAGACAACCACCTCAGCCAATCAAGACAAAGTGCGACCTGGGTCTCCAAGGAGACCCTGTGCAGGGGGTGACTACACCCCTCCCTCACATTCAGCCCACCTAGACACCCAGACGCCAAAGGAGGGCTTCTGGACAGAAGCCCGCCAAAGGTCGTCGAACAAAGGAGGCAAACCTGGTTTGCCGCGCAAAGTAAAACACAAGAAGGACTTTAACAAAAAGAAATGGCGATAAAACCCAACCGGAGCCAAGAAAAAAGTATTTGGTTAAACAGGTTTAAGTTCGAGTCTAATACAATAGCCTAAAACAGTACCACGTTTATATAGTATAATCGCGGTACAAAAGTTAGGGTAGATACCACTGCCACCAGCCAAGTCTTAGTGGTAAGAGAGAAAAATAAAGCTCAGAGAGGCACAGATGAAAAGGGGTAGGAATTAACCCTTTCCAGTACTCCATGTATGATGGGGTGTACTGGGTCTGCAGTTTAAATGACTACATAAAGTAAATGGCAACTTTACCTGTTTCTGGGGGACAGTAGTCAGCCCCAGAAAAAATGGAGTCAGTGGGAAGTCTCAAGGACAACCCTGTCTCACTGCACTGAAGGTGCTGTGTAACACACAACATAAAGGGGGCTCATGGAGTGGTGTAGCTCCAGAGCCCAAGATCACACAAACAGTAGAAATACACATGGCAAAACACGTGTAAGAGTGGGAAAAAGGCTCACACTCTTACCAGGTGGAACAAATAAACTCCAGAAATCCAGCAAAGCTGCTGAGGGACTCGCTGGGTGAGTGAAATTAGCCATAAATGAGAATTCTCCCTAACATCACCCCAGAAAAAACAAATAACTACTACTCTCCGATCACAGCCCCCCTTTTAAAGCCATCCCTGGTGTTCTACTGACCCTCACCCCCCAGTAAAAACACATTGCCTCTTCCTAGGGGCATATTGCAAGTTTGCATTAGCAATCTGCCCCCAGGGAGGGCTACATGATAGCCCACCCATCCATTTGGTTTTGGGGGGAGAGGGCCATCCCCCTTTTCATTACATAAGTCACTGGTGGTTTAGGGTGCCCCCCACCAACCTAGATTTATTTTTGTGCCCCTAGCCTAGGGGCAGATGGACACCCCCTCGTTCATTGGGTAACATTTCTGGTGGTCTAATGACCCCCCACCCAAAACAAAAATGTTGTATTTTTTTTTGCACCAGTTATACATGTAATTATTCATATCGGTTATCAGATTATTTTGTCATATCCCTGACAAGAACACTGCTCGAAACATGTGTTGTCTTAATACACTCTTAAGTGTTTCTAAAGAAATCTAAATTTTTTAAAACTTAAATGCGAGGCTCACTTTAAAACTGAATGTTCACCCCTTAGGCAAGCTTGTATGCAGTAAACCTGTGGGAGACTACACCAGTCTTGTCCACTTGGTATTAGGTAACCCACATATTGGTATAGGTCTGTACTACACAAGTTGGTATAGTGACTGAGCAGCCAGACCTATCTCAAGAGGGGTAAATGTGAGCTGTAGAGCTGTTGCATCGAAATCCACGCATACAAGTATCCAAATAACACTTACTCAAGGTTTTATAGTAAAATAATTCTTTAACGGTCAGTTTTAAATAAGCATACTCTTACGTCCCGTCCCCTTTCCTATATACTCTATGGACGTCTCTTGCGAGTGATAGGAGACAGAACCTTTTTCACCAGAAAAAAACATCTTCCTCTTTAAATTTAGAGGCGCGCGGGGCGGGAATGCGGCCATGGGTGCATGTGCTCATCTGACTTAGCCCACTGGTGCCACTCCTCAGTCCCCTTTTCCGCATTGATGGGAATGTGCTGATTTCACCAGCGCTCCTGGGTTTGGCTTTGGCCATGTAATACCACATGCTCTTCCCCGGATATGTTTGCCTTCTTTTTGTCAATCAGGTACTTTGCCCTCCAACGCCACACTCCTACCCGGCGCATGTCGACTTCAGCAGGCTTTAGCACCTGGGGCTCTTCCCTACATATGATCCCCACGCTCTTTGCCTCTGCTGCCTTGGCCCCGACCACGACTGGGCAGGTTGTGCCGCGTGTAACGCACTTACTCCATGCGCATTCAAGAACAGGCTAGCTCGGTGGAGGAAGCTCTTCAAAAGGTCGCCTACGGAGGACTTAAAGGACTTCGTCAAACATCGATCAAGGCCCAAGGGAAGGCTGCTTTTTGCCATCGCACCCCTCAAGGGCGACTCCTTCCCAAGTGGGTGGAACCTCATGCGAGTAACCTCTTGGGTTCTCACACCAGCGCACATACCGTGGCTAGTCCAGCTACTGGCCTTGCGGCTGATGGGTCTCCAGATCCTTCCGGTGTCTGTGCTGAGGGACCGCAAGGTTCTTTTACCGGGTGTACACCTGAGGGGCAACACCCTAGTACCAGCATCATTTGCACTACCGGCATCTCAGTCGAGGGCAATACGTCTTTCAGGCTCCAACACCATGTGTCTTGGAGGAGACTAGGCCCAGTGAGCCAGGCACCAATACTGTGGCACTTGGCACACAGCTCGACAAAATAGCCACCGTGCACCAGTTAAAATGGCCGCTCGTCCAATGCCACACCTAGGAAAGAGCGGGTGGAGGAACGAGTTACAAGGTGGGACTGGTGTCAACCAGGTACGTGGCCTACCGTTTACTCATCGGCAGCACAGGGCAGGTTTCTGCTGCAACCGAGGCAGAGTGCGCTCCAGGCCCCAGAAGCCGCCAGCCACTCCCTCAATATCACCTGCCACCCCATGTTCCTGGCGCTGATGCAAACTCCCCAGATGGGGGCCATCCTTCGGGATGCTATCAGGGACATGCTCCCTCCAGTCACTCCACCAGCACGCATAGTCATTCCTCCTATGACTCCGGTACCGCAGGCCCCAGTGCAGCCCCCGCTGCCCCTGCCGGCTCCTCCGATTCTGGCTCCCCGGCCTGCCACAGTACAGGCGGTTCCGCACCAGCGTCTGCAGCAGCCACCAGCTCTGGTCTCCACAGCACAGCCCACAGCGCCCAATACTCTGCCACCCGCTCTGGTGGACATAGACGAGGAGGAGGACCCCGACACGCCATCTTCAACCAGGGTGTCATGCCTGCCACCCCAGGGTCCGTTACTTACCCCAAACGCTCTTATTTCCCGGCATCCTCAGCCTTCAGAATGGCCAGGCCGTTCTATACTCAATGGAAATTGGCCGGGAGACGCTACTGAGAGAGCTTGCGTCACGTGACCAACGTACGCGTCATCGCGTTGGTCAGGTGCACGTCAGCTGACATTATTTAACGAGGCTGATGCCTTACAGCTGCGCTTCTGATCGTTTCGGGTATCTGCGTTCCAGAGCTTGCTTCTGCTGTTCTTCGCAGATGCTCTTCTTTTCATCGCAAGAAACGGTTGCCTTTCTCCGCGTTCCTACGCAGTTTCAGGCAACCTCCCAGCTCGTCTCAGAGCTACTCCTTTCTTACGCAGCTTCTACTAACTTTATCTAGTTCCAATAGGGAGCCCCGTCATGTTCCTACGTGACGCTCTTCTACCTGTTGCTTCGTTCCAAGACGGACCCCCGCCAAGTTCCTACGTGACATAGCAATTTCCACGGACTGCAGTGAACACCCGGCAGAGTTCCACTCCATATACATCCATTCGGCAATACTATTAACCTCATTACTCTGTCATTTTCCGTAGACATTTCCATTCTGGATATACTTCCTCTGCTAGATCCCATCCTAAATGCAGTAGAGTTTAGACAGTCTCTGTACTCACTCCTGATCAGGACTCAACTGGACCTTCAACTATTGCAAAGGGTTTGTCTCCCTGGATCAAGATTTCTTTTCCTCCTACTACAAAGTGCACAGAACTTTGGACGCTTACCTGTGTGCACCAACCCGACTCTGGTGCAGACCTCGTTCCGCCCGGGTTAGATTCCTTACTCCCCTTTCCTTGTCGTTGTTTTCTCCTTGGATTCATCGGACATTGTTGGGACTTACCTGTGGCTGTACATCCAGGTTAGTGTATTTAACATCGGTTCTTACTGCCCTTTTGTACCAATAGCTTTCTAATTAGTCCACTCTCTATCGACAGCCTGGTGAATCTTGGTCCACTCCTGCCCTTCTCACTAATAGCTCTCTTTGACTGTGGGTTTTACTAGTCAGAGAGTGACATTAGTTAGGTTTCTCTTGAGACACTAGGTTCTACCTCTGACAACCGTAGATGGGGGAAGACATTGAGTGTATCCTTTGCAACTACCAGTCTGTATCCTTTAAGTGAACCTTTGACGTTACTTCTGTATCTGTTGTGTTCATTATCACCAGCCTGGTTATGACACAGGGCCTTCCATGAACGCCTTGCAGGTTTGGCAGAATATTTGGGCCTTCCTCAACCTGAGGTCGAGCAGCCTGAGGAGGGGGTCTTGGCAGAAGTCGTCTCCCTAGGACCCACCACCAGATCGGGGATCCCGATGCAGAAAGATGTTGCCCTGGACAGAAAGGGGTGGCTCAAGCCATGCTCGGCCCAACCTGTCAAATCAGCGCCTCAACGCCAAGTATAGGCAGCTGGAGGGGGATACACTCTTGCTATTGGTGCATCCTCAGCCGCACTCTTGGGTGATCGCTGCAGCGTCACTCTACTCTAAGCCTCAGTCGTCCTCGACCACCTCGTCCCCGGCGCTGCTAGGTAAGGAGGAGAAGATCTTGGAGGCGTACGGGAAAAAGCTGTACCCCAATGCCTCCTTACACCTACGTCAATCCAACGCGGATGCCATGCTGGCAGCCGTTAACCAAAGGCTTTGGTGGGAGATTGTGGACTTCCTCCGGAACTTCCGGCGCAGAGCCAAGCACGCTTCAAGGCAGGCCTAGGAGAAGCCAAGCTGGTAGTGCACAACATAATGGAGTCCACCGTGGGCCTGATTACTACCTGGGGATCACTTACCCCCTGTTTCTCTTCCTTATGTTTCCTGGCAGGAAGCAGAGGTATTCATCGAATCACTACAATAGAATTCGACTAAGAAGAATACTATATATAATCTGAATGGTCCTGAAGATGATGATTACAGCAGCCACTATCATCGAAACCGGTCGACCCAATCCGGCATGAGTGAACCCATGTTCACCAGCACACCATTTGGACACATTTACAAAGACATGTTTCATTGCTAGAAAGCTTCAGTAGCATCTAGCAGGTTATGTTCTTATTATAGAGCTAGTTTTGAAGCCTCTATCAGAATAAAGTCTTTTTTCAACATAACATTTTATTGACATTTTAACTTATGACAGTACATCAGACATTAGCCGTGCTAATGCAACAGCGGTTTGCCGCTGTTGGGAGGTTTGTACATGAGCGAGCTATGTGGCCTGTTAAGGGGAACTCTCCGTCCCATGTGTCCTCCAGCAAGACGATCCCTGGGTCCCAGGGGATTGCGCGGCCTGTGATTGCTTTCATGTGGTCTAGTATTTATCTCCAGTATTTCGTCGCTTGTGGACATGTCCATAGCATGTGAAACAGGGTACCTTCAGCTTTGCAGCCCCTCCAGCAGTCCGGTGGAATGTTTGGGTTGGCTTTATGTAACTGCGTCGGTATGATGTAGTATCTGTAACAGATCTTGTATCCGCATTCTCTGTTGGTGATGCATTGGGTGCTTTTATGGGTTCTCGCCCATATCTTGTTCCAGGTTTCCTCCTCTATTGGTCGCCCCAGGTCTTTCTCCCAGTTGGTCATATATCTCTTTGATTGTGGGGTCGTGCTTATCCAGGAGCCGATATAGTGTGGAGACCTTTCCTCTCAGAGGGGCCAATGTTCGTGTTAGCTCTAGTGGTGTGAGCTCTCTGGAGCCCTTTTCCTTGACTACTCTTTGAGATATCCAGTGTCGTATCTAGGAGTATCTGAACCGTTTTCTCTCTGGGATTTTGAATTTGGTCTTGCACTCTTCGAACTTGAGTGGATTGCCTCCTTCTAAAAACTCTGAGATTGTTTGGAGGCCCCCGTCTTGCCATGTGGCAAAGCTCTGAGGTTGGAGGCCAGGTGAGAAGTCTGGGTTGCCCCATAGCAATGTCAGTGGGCCCAGTGTTCCAGTGCATCCCCATTTTCGTGCTGCCGTTTTCCACTTTATCACTGTGTTGAGTGTTGCTTTTAGGGGTCCTGTGTTCAGCTGGTTTTTTGGCCCCCGGATGTGTGGGAGGTCGATTAGGGGAGATTTGCACCATGCTTCTTCTATTTGTTTCCAGTATGGTGGATCTGATGCTTGTGTCCAGGTGAATGCGTGGGCTAGTTGAGCCGCTTGTCTGTACCTGGCCACCTCTGGTACCCCCAGCCTCCCTGCGTTGCGGTTTCGAGTCATGATTCGCTTTGCTATCTGGGGTGTTCTCCCCCGCCCCAGGTGTATTTCAATATGGATTGCTGTAGGTCGGCTAGCTCATTCTCTGGGATGTGCACTAGTAGTGCCATGCAGTGGTAAATTAGTCTGGGGATCAGGTTCATTTTATTGCTGCCACACTGCCCAGCCATGAGATCTCTTGCTTGTTCCAGTGGTGTATGTCCCTTTTCAGTTCTCTGAATAGTTGTGTGAAGTTGCTTTGGTATGTTTGCGTGTGGTTTTTGGAAATGCGGACCCCCAGGTATTGGATTGCTTCTTTGGCCCATGGAATCTGGGATTTGTGGGAGAGTTCCTCTTCCTGCTTCTTTGTGGTGTTGATTGCTAGTGCGGCTGATTTGTCGTAGTTCACCTTGAATCTTGACTCTATTCCAAACGCTTCTAGCTATTCCGCTTTGTATTCTCTGCCACCCACTGCGCTTCCTTTTATGTCCTGGTTTTGCCTAATCCTTCCAGCAAAGGGTTCCATAGATAGGGTGAATACCATGGGGGAGAGAGGGCAACCCTGACGTGTTACCCGGGTGATGGGTATGCTTTCTGATCTCCTCCCATTCACCCGCAGCTGGGTATTTGCGGAATGATAGTTCGCCATTATCCATGTAGTGAAGTTGTGGCCAAAACCCAAGTGTTCGAGTGTGCTCTTGATGTAGTCCCAGCCTACAAGGTCAAACACTTTGTGGGCGTCTAGAGATATGACCAGGAGTTCTTCCTTCTGCTGTGTAGCGCTCTCGATAAGATCTAGCGTTCTTCTGATGTTATCAAATGTGCCTCTCCCAGGAATGAACCAAGTTTGGTCCCTGTATCAGGTCTGGGAGTACAAATGCAACACAAACAAGTCCCAGTTTCACTGCGCCAAGTATAGCAAAATTAAAATCGGGAGTCCAAGTGATTTGTATGAAAGAACAGCCTTTAAAGTCCAAGGTTTAGTACAGGCAACAGCCTAACACGTGTTTCGAGCCTTCCACGGCTCTTCATCTGAGGCTTTATAGGGATAGAGCCTGAAATTTAAGCTGAAGGGACAATGCCCAAAAAGTACTCTGAAGGCTTCGCAATTGCGGTTAAAGCTGGTCGGCTGTTTACTGGTTAGACACACTGAAAAAATCAGTGCGCAGTATATCCACACTACCCAGATACCTGCAGCCATGACGCTCTTTGTCTAATTTATACTTACAAGCGCTGTGGATCGTGACTTTTTCTGCCAATTTGTTCTTTCCAGGTCTGGGAGTATCCTTCCAGTATAGCGGCCAGGACTTTGGAGTAGATCTTCCTGTCTACGTTCATAATTTCGGTCTATAGGAGGTTACCTGCTTTGGGTATTTCCACGGTTTGTGGACTAAAATGGTGAGTGAATCTCCCATAGATTTAGTGACCTTCCCGGATTCTAGGAATAAATTAAATACCAGCGTGAGCTGTGGCGCTAGTGTCTGCGCATATGATTTGAAGAACTTCGCCGTTAGTCTGTCAGGATCTGGGACCAGGTTAACTGTTTGCTGGGGGCCCAGAGTTGGGGACTTTGTTGGAAGGCCAGAATTCTTGTGGTCTGGGCTTTTGGATCAACTGCTACCAGAGGGACAGCAAACGCCAGTTAGGGTGCTCATGAGGCACACCCACTCTCGCTTGGCTGCACAGCTTCTCCAGACATTGTGTTTGTGCCTACCAGCAGCGACCACTGTACCCGACAATCCTGGGGGATCCAGCATGCTTACCTTGAGCATAGCAATGACTGTTTGCTACTCTAAAACAACCTGGCAGGCTGTGCAGAAGGCCCTCGGGTGATAGCATGCAAAGTAGCAGGCTTCACCAGAGATCTGGCTACCCAGCCATCCAGAGGACCTCTAAGGCATATCTGCCTTATCTGCCCAGCCTCTAGATTATTGATCACACAGATCCTCCTTACTCTGCTTTTGTCTCTTGGTCTGGCCAATAATGGCCAATTTTGCCTTCTGATTCCCCGGGTTTGGCCCCTTTTCTTTAATTACGACTTCAGATGTCTGACTTTACGAGGAGGTGAGTTTGGTGCATTTAGCATAGAAAGTTCAGCACAAATGGCCTGCAGAGCCCGCTATCTGATTCCGCCACCACATATGCCCTTTCTAGATGATGATTCGCCTGCCTGGGTGGCACTGATGAGCCTAGTGGCCATTAGTTGGTCGGCTTCCTGATGGTACGTGCCCCTTGCACTCCTTTACATACTTGCTATGCTAGCGGCCACATCCTCCTTGAGCGACAACTATTCTTCTGCCATGTTTGAGCAGAGTACCAATAGTGCCTCAATTTTTCACTTCCAGGACCCCCAATAAGTTCTTCTCGGCAGGGGAGGTAAGCTGACCCATTTCAGCACACACCTTCCTGGTTTCCAACAAACTCTCCTCAGCATCACTCAACCCAGGGGCAGACTGCAAGGAGGTCATACCATTTTCCAAATTGGGAGTTCGGGAGAGGTTACCAGACAAAATGTTATCCGGCTCAAAATCCACCGGCCTCATTGAGTTCCTTTTTACCTCATGGCATAGTTTCAATAGGGAGCCAATTTATGTCTATCGACGTGGCAAAATCCAAATCTTCCAGTATCTGGACAGTGATGGCATCCTTTGTGACTGCAGACCGTGTCTCTGTGGTTTAAAATAATTATTTTATCTTGGATTGTGTGAGTGGGTTCGTGGGCACAGGAAGCTCTGTGATGTTTTTCCTTCGAGTTAAACTTCTTAATGCTGATTTATTGATAATCTGACTTCTCGCCTGTTTGCCCCGGGTCTTCATCTCCTTTTATATAGATTTGACCCCAAGGGATCAAGAATTGTCAAAATTAGTTTGAATGTAACTCTTTGAGGTTTTCTGGAAAAAAGTAACTTGTCCCTGCTTGGCGTAGTTAGAGGGGTACCCCAAGTATGTAACTGATGGCTGTGTTCTATTAATGGGCCCTGATTGCTCCCCTCAGCAGGCACTAGATCTTCCGGATATCCAACTAACAGCAACAACAAAGGGGGGGGGGGGATTTGAGGGTCAGAGCACCTTATCCGTACCTCTGCAA
This sequence comes from Ambystoma mexicanum, assembly GCF_040938575.1. NCBI lineage: Eukaryota > Metazoa > Chordata > Amphibia > Caudata > Ambystomatidae > Ambystoma > Ambystoma mexicanum. The sequence goes on along the minus strand of NC_090938.1, from coordinate 491,321,316 downwards.
GTACACCCACAATTTCACACTGCTCAATCCACGCCGGGAGTGAAGTTTTATGGTCTTGACGGCCTCTTCCTCGCAGCACGTTGCACAGAGCGCAGTCCAATTTGTTAAAGGGCCAGCAACAGATGGAAAAAATGCTGTGGATCGCCTTTCCGAAATGTTCAACCTTGAACGTTTCAAAAGTGCAGCAGTACACACAGGTACCACAGACCACTTTCGCCGACTATGGTTTCCGGGAGATGGGCAACAGGGTCACCCTACCCCATCAAAGTTGGCTGAAGGCCATGAATTCAGGCAGGACGTCCAAACCAAGGTACACAGACGGCCCGCACTCTGGGCACGCTGCAGCAGAGGAGTGTGATGAAACTGATGATGTCATCACTCCTTTCCTGTTGATAGCTTCTCCACATGTGGCCAGGGAACGGCAGCAGCTCCCTGATCCTGACCCTTGGGGTGTCTATGCGATGGAGGGTCACGTGTGGGGAGACGACCCTCAGGAGTTAAGGGGAGTGAGAACTTGTCAGATGAGACATGGTACCCCCTTTCTCTTTTAGAGATATCCCCTCAATTCCTCATGCCATTATGACATATTATATAGACAAGGAGACCGTAAACATGGCTGATTATTCCCTACATATACCTGATCCAATCTGCACTACTGGGACGAGGAAAAGGAACTAAACAATGAAGATCTGCAAAGCTCGAAGGACAGCATGTTCTAGTTGTTGGAAGGAATGGCGCTATGTCAGGACCTTTAAATCCCCGAATGCTGATGCGAAGAGAGACTGACGGGAGCAGGTGGCACCCGTTAGATTCGGAGAAGGCTGGGCTGCAGAGAAGACTGGACAAACTGCGGGAAGCAAGCGCAGTGGAACAGGAGCTTGGAGCGCTCTGGGAAACGCTGTTCCCCGAGCACTGAAGAACCGAAGGTCTGCGAGGGTGAGGTCAGAGACAGCGTGAGGTCGGAGACAGCTGGTGATTGTCCGAGGACACTGGAGACTAAATGGGAAGGCAAGCGGAAGCGAGACACACCCTCGAAGCGCTGGCAAGCAGCAGCACCAACCGGACAGTGCGACGAATGCCTAAGTGACTACCCGAAACTGGTGAGCACAGTGGGAAGAGATGGGACGCTGAGTCGCCTCACGTTGAACGAAGCGCATCGCAGTAAAGCCTGAGGAATTTGTTTGACAGGCCGGCAAGCTCGTTGACGTCAGAGACTAACGTTGACCGACTTCATAAGGAAAGCATGTAGACGTCTGTTGCCTTGTATTGTGAGAGTCTGGGACCCGCATCCAAATTGAATAACTGTGTAAAGAGAATCCCAAGCAAGATTCATGGCCTTAGGATTTTGAATTGCAGTTGTAACTTACAGAATGCCAGGAAAGATTCATGCCCTTAGGATCTTGAACTATATTGCATGTAGAAAAGACCTGGGGAAGGGAGTCATTGCCCCGTGAGTGAATTGCAACGCTAAAGGAGAGGGTTATCCTCTTGAGCTACAAAGGACTTTGCTATTCTTTAGGAACCCTTTTGTTTTGGCAGAGAGAAACTTGGCAAAGGGAGCCATTCCCTGGAACTGTGAACACTATCCATTTGAGACATCTGTTGGATTTATACCTTTCTGTTGAACTCACACATTTGTGCACTTTTCAAGCCAAAGACATTAGCTTTAGCATCTTATAGTTACTTTTAGAATGAGAGAGCTAGGATAGGACTTCAGACACAGGACGTTATTGCTTGGACATCTTGACACCGGACATGCTCTTTGTTTTTGATTGAGGTCGGGAAATAGCTCCTACGTTAGGCACAGTGAGGCATTTTCCAACCCCTTGATTAGTTAATAAAAGTTTATGACAACCATTATGTGTCATCTGTGTCTCATTCCTGTTGTCTCACATGGGGCAAACTTTTCGCTCCCAGAATGGGACGATCTCCCGAACTCAGGGTGCTCAGCCCTTCCTACCGTCAGCCCTCCTGCTCCAGTACTCAGGAAGCATATAGAGGCCGTTCTCAGGTCTATAGGTCAGGGTACCCGGCATTGTTGTCCGCAAGCCACAAGGACGCAGATGGAAGCCTGACCAGGCCCGGCCTCCGAACCCCCACTTCAGCACCCGAGTGGGAGGCCGGGCTTCTCCATTTATTTGATATGTGGCACAATATCTCCACAGACAAATGAGCACTCAACGTCATCGAGCAAGGGCATTCTCTGGTGTTCCAAGACAAGTGACCTCACATTCCTCCAGTGTGAAGACAAGAACAGCACGGAGCCCATCTCGTCAAGGAAGTTCAGGCCATGCTGTGGAAAAGGGGCAATGGAACTGGCCCAGCTGCACTTCCGGGGCTCCAGCGTATACTCTATATACTTTCTGGTTCGCAAGAAGTCTGGCGGCTGGAGACCCATCCTGGACTTGCGTCATCTCAAAAAATTCCTGAAGTCCCAGAAGTTCGGAACGGTCACATTGCAGCACATGCTTAGCCAACTGGAGGAGGGAGATTTCCTGGCGATGCTAGATCTGGTGGATGCCTATTTTCACATCCCCATTCACATGAAACATTGGAGGTTTCTAAGGTTCATCGTCCCAGGAAGACACCAAATCAAGGTCTTACCCTTCGGCCTCAAATTAACCTGAGGGTGTTCACCAAGTGCCTAGCCCCAGTGGCGGCTTTCCCTCGTCGGAAGGGAGTGTAAGTCTACCCCTACCTGGAACATTGGCTAGTCCAGTCTTGTTCGCATGCTCAGGCGGCGTAGCATACAGCAGAGACTGCCCAGAGTCCAACCTTTCTGGGATTCTCCATAAGCTAACACAAATCCTTCATGGTGCTCTCACAAGACGCTCTGTTCCTGGGGGCCTGACTCAACAGTCTTGCGCCTGGCAGTCCCATCAGCGGACAGGATATGTACCACCCTAGGGAAGGTCCAAAGGCTATCTTCCATTGGAGTGGCAACAGTCCGATCCATCAAATCCCTGTTGGGATGATGTCCTTGTGTATACATCTGGTTCCGCATTGCAGGCTGCAAATGAGACCACTTCCGGAGTTCCTGGATGCCAGGTGGAAGCAGATCTGACTCATGGAATGATAGGATAGCCCTTAACCAAGCTTTCTGCCAGGCCCTGCACTGATGGTCCATTCACCCCCACATATCGCAGGGAGCTCCCTTCAGGACCCCTCTGGATCAGGAGACGGTCATGTCCGACTCCTCACTGGAAGGTTGGCGCGCCCACACAAACCTCTTGGTGTTATTGTAATGCGCCCACACAGGCCAACTGTATGCCAGAGTCCTAAGGCTCCCTCAGGACAAGGTATTGGATGTCAACGTCCTGGAACAATGGGCAGTTTTCTGGGCTCTCAAGTTTTTCAAGCCTCAGCTCTTGGGCTAGGTGGTCAGGATCTTTATAACATCAAAAAGCCAGGGACTGGACGTGGTCTCCCATCCTCCCTCGGGAGTCACAGAACCTAAGGCTCTGTGCCACTGCTCACCGGATATAGTCCTGTTGCATCTGGCAGGCGTTCAAAACACAATTTCAAACTCTGAGAGGGGAGCTGTGATACTGCCACGAGTGGGAGCTCCAACAATCTCAAGCCTCCCAGATCTTCAAGTGGGGCCGGCCTCAACACACCTGTTTGCAACAGCGGCCAATATCAAGTGTCAGCGGTTTGCCAGCAGGTATGCTCAGACAAGGAGTGTGGAAGGCTCCTTCTCATTCCTGTGGGAAACCTATTCCTTTATGTATTCCCATCAATTCTGCTGCTCCTACATGTGATCCACAAACTCAAACGTTCTCGCTGCAAGGTGATCCTCATTGTACTGTCGTGGCCTAGACAGATCTGGTACCTGGACCTTCTTCACCTGTGAGTGGTTTCGGCCATCACACTGCCACCTCTTCTGGACCTGCTATCCAAAGAAGGAGGGCAATCCTGCTCCATGACCCTGCGTCCCTGAACCTGTAAGCCTGGCTCTTAGACCTTAGAATTGGGGCATTTCTCGCTGACATTGGAATGCAAGAAGATTCTAGGCAAGGCCAGGGCTCCCTCTACACTTGCATGCTACAAACACAAGTGGAAGAGATTTACAGTGTGGTGCCAGTCACAGAAGATCACTCCACAGCTCTTCACAGTGCCGCAACTTCTGCCTTACCTGCTCTCGCTGACTAAACCTGGCATTGCCCATGCGTCCATCAAATCGCACTTGGCCACAATATCCCGTTATACCCAGGCTCCTTGCAAATTCTCCCTGTGGTCTCTCAGGTTCCTAAAGGAATTCCTTATGGGCCTCTGCAGAACATTCCCTTCGATGAATGCTCCTGCACCACTGTGGGAGTTGAACGGGGTCCTGTCCAAACTGATGGGTTTGTGCCTATGCATCGTACATCTTCGAAGTTCCTCTCGTGGATTACCGCCTTCCTAGTGGTGATCACCTAGGCCAGACATGTTGGAGAAATCCAGGCTCTATACTGTAAGCCTCCATATTTGTCTTTTAACCAATCCAAAGTGGTTCTGCAGACTAATCTGTCCTTTATGCCAAATGCCCATCTGACTTTCCTTTAAACAAACCTTTTGTCTTACCAGTTTTCTTTGCAAACCCTTCCATGCCTGCTGAAAGGTCCTTGCATTCGCTGGACGTGTCAAATGCCTTGAGATTCTTTGTGGCACGCACTGAAGACTTTCGAAAGATGTCTCAGCTTTTCCATAATTTTGGACCTGTGGTTCATGCAAACCCTCCCTCCTTCACCTCTACTGCTCTTCTGGGGTCCTTACTGACACTTTGTGTGCGTGACCAAATCTGAAAATGGCCACCATGGGTGGAGCTAAGGAAGACCAGTGTCATTGGTTGGCGCAGTATGACCCAAAGTGACAGCCATAGGCTATGCAACTGACAATGCCGTTTTGAGTTTAAAGCGAAATAGCTTTTTTTTCCAGAGGATTCCCAGCCTAACACCGGGGAATATTCATAATATGTGAATCCATGCAAGACCCATACTGGAGAACAAGAGTTACAGGTAAGTAACTTGTTCCTTATATGGTCCTGTGATGTCTCTGGTGTTGTGGGAGAAGGATACATCTATGATGGGTATTGTTTGTATGGAGTCTGCCTTACATCAATATGGGAGCTCTTCTGGCAGATAGATTATCTTTCACTAGTTGCTGGATCCCTGACAACAATAACTGGGAGAGCATATAATCTTGAGTCTTGCTCATTTCTTGATGTCCCTCTCTTTAATGCCTTCCGTAGTTGGGAATGGACCGAAAGTTGGAAGGGGGTCAATAATAATATAATTGATATTATTTTTTACCCCGTAGAGAAGACCCAGCTTCCCTGCAAAGAATGCCCCTGTCAAACCCTTACCCTCTTCCACTTAGTTTGCTTGCTCAAAGGCCGAGTGGAGAGGAACGGTCATTATGCTGGGCCAGGTCCAAGTCAGGACAAATGGAAAGGAGGGTCAGAGAGAGTGTGAAGAACAAACTCATGTTTACCCCTCCCTTCTAGTTTGGTCAGCTCTTGCAGCTCAGGTTTCACATATGTTTAACACACGTGTGGCTATGGGATCCAACTCCTGAAGAATACAAATGTTCTTGCTGTGTTTAAAGAGTAGCATCTTGACAACACCCATGTAATCTTTGACCACTCCATCTCCTACATATAGGCCATATTTTATTGCCAGTCCTGGCTAGCCTCACATAAATCATTTTGGGAAGTTGAACTTTGAACCTGGTGGAAGTTATGGCCCGGCTCCCTGCTGGTAATCTACCGGGCCTACATTGTACTGGTCTAAGCCATCTGATCCTTGGGTGCTCTTAAAAGGGGAGTTGGATAACCCTTACACCCTTCTAGGAAGGGCATGGTGAAACCTATTTCAGATCTCATTGTTCCCATTTCTGGCACCATATGTGTGTTTCGAGGGGATTGTGACCTCCGACGTATTCCACATCTATGACAGGTAATGACCACAGCTGTGCTGCTTCAGCAAATTTTCAGCAGAGGGTGTCCTGCATCGATGACGTCCATACGTTGTTCATCGAGGGCCTCGGTCGAGGGTCGACATTACTGGATGTTATATATAGGACTCACGGCACCCGTAGCCTCAGTTCTGTTTGCTTTGTAATCTCAGCGCGCTCGATTCTTCTCTTCGATAGCGATGTCTTCTTCTTCTACTACCCCGAAGTTGGGCTTTAAGAAATGTCGGGACTGCGGGTCGAAGATGTCCATCACGAACCCGCACGACATCTGCCACCGACGACTGCAATGATTGCCAGTCCCTGACGTCTAAGGCCTTGCGGGAATGTAAGAAGAAATTAAAGGTAGGTAGGGTGTCTAAGCCCCATAAATCGAAGTCCGCTGGGCTTTTGACTGATGATTCACGGGGTGACTCTCCGCGTCGGCGAAAATCCAGGGGGTCTCGGAGTAGTTCCCGCCATTCCTCTGCCTCTTCGAGGCACTCTTGGAAGCACTGTCAAGGGTCGCCTTCCTCGTCGGAGGACTCCGCCAGATGGGTGACTTGTCCCACCAAGTCTTTGTCGCGGGCTGAGTGGGATGCATTCCGCCAGCAGATGATGGCGATTTTCGAATCGCAAGGCACAGTTCCGGCCACGCTTTCGAAAGAATCCGGCAGGGAACGGGCTCGGTCCACCACTCGCACGCCTTTGGGCTCGGGGGGTCCGGGCGATCATCGGGAGCCTTCGAGGTCCCAATCGGACAAGGAAGATTGCCGTAGCCATGCCAGATCCAGGTCCCGGTCCTCGACACCATTGAGACCGTCGGAACCTGTGAAGCCCTCGAGGAAGGCGTCGATGCCATCGGTGCCGTGTCCGTCGAAGGGCTCTCTCGGGGCTCCTCCCTCGAAGAAATTGTCAACGCCATTGGCGCCTCGGTCGACGTCGATTTCCCCCGGTGCCTTCGATGCCGTTTGTGGAGGATTTGCCAGAGGTGCCCCAGAGGACTGTGGAAACTCTGAGGAAGGCTCTCAGTAAGTCCGTGAGGCCTTTTTTTGAGCCCTTCTCTGTTCCTCGACCCAGATTGGATTTGTTCCAACCTTTGGATTATATTTCGGAGGTTGAAGAAGGGTCTGATGAGGAGATGGTTGTGCCTCCTGATGTCCCTGATGACCTTTTGTCTGGTCACAGTCAGATGGAAGAACTCTAGTGGTCTTGACACCTCTCCAGAGGTGGAGTTTTGTAGGCCTGAGCCTGGGACGCATGCCGAATCCTCCTATAGGCGTCTCATGTCCAGTGTGACTGAATACTTGGGGTGGTCTGCTCCACCTGTTGATTTTGATCAGGATGATCTGACGGACATACTGGACCAAGGTCCACCCACTGACCCGGTGTTGCCATTTCACATGGCTTTGCAAAGAAGGGTGGCAGCGGCTTGGACTGCTGCTGAGAGTCTCCCGGCAGTGAATAAGTCGCTTCCGAAAAAATGCCGTCCAGCCAGTAGTGACCCGTGCTACTTGTCGACGCACCCTACTCCGGAGAGTTTGGTGGTGCAGGCGGCTATGGCCCCCGCAAAGCAGGCTGCGTACCCTACCATCCCTCCTGATTGGGACGATAAGCGCTTTGATGGTTGGGCGAAGAAGGTATTTTCATCTGGGGGTATGGCTTTGAAGGCAGCCAACTCTGTTTGTGACTTGGCGAGATTCACTCCCACTCTGTGGAATTGTGTATCTTTGCGGCTGAGCATATTCCCGAAGGGGACGAATGGGATGGTTTTCTAGCCCTCGTGCAAGACGGCAAGGATGCCATGTGTGAATCCCTTCAGTCAGGTTTGGACACGGCAGACTGTGTCAGCCGGTCAATGGCTGCGAGCACCGTGATACGCAAGTTTGTGTGGTTGCGGAAGTCGGGTTTGCTCCTGATATGCAATCACGGCTTCTCAACATGCCCTTTTGATGGTGTCCATCTGTTTGGCAGCAAGGCTGACGAGAGCCTTGAGAGGTTGCAGACCTCCGAAGCTGCAGCGAAGTCTTTGAGCGCTGCAGTACGTCACCCTTCGCCTTTTCTTCCTAGGGGACAGCAACGGAGGGGAGGTTCCTTTCGGTACTACTCTACCTTTGGTAGATCGAGAGGAGCTGCCAGTCAAAGGGGCCACCCTAGGAGTACCAGAGGTGGAAAGCAAGGTGCTCGAGGTGCCACAGCCGCTCGAACAGTTGCCTCTTTGCCCTCAGGTACTGCCGAAGCTGCGTCCGCTCAGTCATGAGGCCATGTCCCATGGTTCGCCGGTTGAGGGCAGACTTGCGCAGCATCTTGGAGAATGGCGTGCCATTACTTCAGATGTGTGGGTTCTGGAGATCATAGCCCACGGCTACTGTCTTCCCTTCCGGCAGAGGCCTCACGACAATCCACTGGGGTAGCTCTCTTTGAAGCGCCCGGGTCCGCTCCTTGCGCAGGAAATCCTAACCCTGCTGGAGAAAGGTGCTATAGAACTGGTGCCTGTAGCGGAGAGGAACAAGGGATGGTATTCCCCTTATTTTTTTATCCCGAAAAAAGATGGGGGATTGAGACCCATCATGGACTTGCGTTGGCTGAATAAGCTCAGAAAGGACAAGTTCAAGATAGTAACTCTTTCTCAAGTCCTCCAGGCCCTTCAACTTCAGGATTGCTTGGTGTCTCTCGACTTCAAGGATGCTTACTTTCATGTGCCGATTCATCCCAAGCACAGGAAGTACCTGAAGTTCGCGGATGACGACTTGCATTTTCAGTTTCGGGTCCTGCCGTTCGGATTGACTTCCGCCCCGAGGGTCTTCACCAAGCTGATGGTGGTGGTGGCAGCATATCTCAGGAAAGGGGGGATTCACGTCTACCCCTACCTGGACGATTGGTTCATCAGGGCGCGCTGTCCCGAGCAAGCCCTGGATCATCTGTCTGTCACCTGCCACTCCCTTCACAAGCTGGGCTTCTCCCTCAATTTAAAGAAGTCCCATTTGACACCTATCCAGCGGCTCCAATACATCGGAGCAGTGCTCGACACATCCCTGGGGCAGTGTTCGTCTCCCCAGGTGAACGCTCATCACATTCTGCTGATGGTGGACAAATTTCAACGTGCCCAGAGTCTCCCAGCGTTCGAGTTCTTGAGGTTGCTCGGCCTCATGGCATTCTGCATTTTCCTGGTGCCAGAGGCCAGGCTGCGGATGAGATCTCTGCAGTGGGCTCTCAAGATCCACTGGTTGCAGTTCTCCGGCAGGATGTAGGATCCCGTTCAGATTCCGCCCTCGGTCGCACAGGATCTTCTGTGGTGGGCTGTTGAAGGCAATCTGATGAAGGGAGCTCCATTTTGGCAACCTTGGCCGGAGGTGACGATTCGTGACGGACGCATGCCTCACAGGTTGGGGAGCTCATGCCAACGAGTTGACAGCCAGCGGCAGTTGGTCTCCGTTGGAGTCCAGACTCCACATCAATCTGTTAGAGCTATGGGCTGTCAGGCTAGCCCTGAGGGCTTTTCTGCCGTCTGTGCGGGGAAAGAATGTCCTGATTATGACGGACAATAAGGTGGGCATGCACTACCTCAACAAAAAAGGGAGGGGCAGGGTCACTCCCGTTGTGCAGGGAGGCGATGCAGCTCTGATTCTGGGCCATACAGCAGGAAGTTTTGATCTTGGCAGTTCATCTGGCCGGAGATGAAAACATGGCGGCAGACGCTCTGAGCAGGCAGAGCAGTCTCTCAGGAGTGCGAGCTGGCTCAGGAAGTTCTGTTGGAGATCTTTGCCCTTTGGGGAACCCCACAAGTGGATCTATTTGCCACCAATGTCAACCGGAAGTGCGAAAGATTCTGCTTGTGGGAATTTCCTCCAAGAGGAGCCTTGGGGGACGTGTTCATAGTGGAGTGGTCCTTCCCACTACTGTACGCGTTTCCTCCAGTCCCCTCATTCCGCAAGTGTTGCGGAGGTTACGAAGGTTCGGTTCCCGGATGATCCTCATTGCTCCGCCATGGGCCAGGAGAGTGTGGTACCCGGACCTTCTATACATGTCCATCAGCCCTCCACGCTGTCTTCCCTACCGAGACAATCTGCTCTCACGGGAGGGGTGTCGGGTTCTCCATCCAGAGGTCAAATCTTTCAGCCTTCATGCTTGGTTTCTGAATGGTTGAGGTATAAGGATTGGGACCTCCCCGAAGAGGTGATGGAGGTGTTGCTTTCGGCCAGAAGGCCCGCAACAAAATCCCTGTACCGTTGCTGTTGGAGAAAGTTCTGTGACTGATGCAGGGTACAAAATGTGGATCCATTCCAATGTTCCATTCCTTTCGTTTTGTCTTTTTTGCTTTCTTTAGCCCACAAGGGCCTGCAAGTGGGGGTACCATTAAGGGTTACCTGGCGGCGCTGTCCATATTTAAGCGCTCGTCTGAGTAATGTTCTTATTTTAAGATCCCTTTGATTTCTCAGTTTCTAAAAGGGCTAACTAACTTTCCACCGTCGCTGTTCCAGGTGCCGGGATGGGATTTGAATTTGGTTTTAAAGTTCCTAATGGGAGCTCCGTTTGAGCCCTTACATTCTTGTCCTTTGAGACTGTTGTCCTTTAAAACTGTGTTTTTAGATGCAGTTACTTCTGAGTGAGTTTCAGGCACGTTCTGCCAAGCCACCCTTTACTGTATTCCATAAGGACAGGTTTGTCCTAGGGGTGCGGCCTTCTTTTCTTCCGAAGGTTGTGTCGGAGTTCCATTTGAGCCAGAAGGTAACTCTTCCAGCATTTTATCCTCCTCCACATCCTGGTAAGGAAGAGGAGAGGCTCCAGAGGTTGTACCCTAGGAGAGCTTTGAGTTTCTATCTCTCACTGATGTCCCAGGACAGAGTGGAAGATCAGCTCTTTGTTGGGTATGCAGGAAGACGCTTGGGTCAGGCTGTTTCCAAGCAGACCTTGTCCAGATGGATCATTTTGACGATCTCTGAGTGTTACCGTTTGGCGGCAGAGAACCCTCCAGTGGGCTTGCGGGCTCACTCTACTAGGGGTGTGGCTGCCTCTACTGCTCTGCAGAGGGGTGTTCCTATTCGCAACATTTGAGAAGCAGCCACATGGTCCTCTGTCCATACTTTTGTGAGACACTATTCCTTGGACTCCATCCATGGGTGTAACGCTCACCTTGTATCCACAGGGACGCCACCCGACTGGTCTGGAATGCTTCTGGGACCACTGCACCTTCCCCAGGGCTTGTGCTGCTGAGGGCCAGTTTTGGAAAACAGGAGTTCGGTTTAGCTACAACCCTCACTCTTTCTCGGAGGCCACCTTCCCCGTGCTCCCCTGGTGATGCCTCCCTGGGAGCCCGTCTCACTTTGGTTTTCATTAAGGTGCGCTCTCAGTCCTGCTGTGTAGAGCAGGGGCGCGTCGTCGCTAGGCACCGATCCGCCAAGTTACTTCACTGGCGTGGCCCTGGACTCCAGACTGGCTGCGACTCCACTCTTTCGGTAAGTCTCTCGTATGATGATTAAGAATGAATGTCCGTAATTGTGGTTGCCCTGAATAACATTTTCCTCCTTTCTTGCAGATGCGGAAGGGATGATGGAGACGTCGAGCTGATGTGGAGGGCTAAGCTCGAGGAGGTAAGTAAACGCAAGCCGTGGCGCTATGAGCGTCCTTTGAAGTGGCTAACCTGTGTTGTTGTTCCTTGCAGGCCGCCCAAGACTCCTGGAAGATGGAACAAGACGCCGGATGGACAGTATCCGTACTGCGGTAGACTTCCAGGAGAGTTTGGTAAGTAAGTGAAGCCTGGCAATGATGGAGCGGATGAATAGTCTCTTACTAATTGTCTTCTTCTCGTCTCTTTTCCTTAGGGTGTTGCTGGATGAAGATAATGAATTGCAGGGAAGACTCCAGATTATTAGAGGAGCTGGATGCTGAGCAGCTAAGGATAACAATGTGGTTCTTCTTCTTCTCTCGCCTTCATTCAAAGGACGAATGAAACCGTTGGCCAGGTATTGCTTCAAGTACATCTTCAGGTGCTGGTTTTCAGGTTCAGTGAGCGTGTAAATTCCCCCACATGAAATTCGGGCTCCAGGTAATAGGTCGATCTGCCAATCGTAGGGCCTATGGGGTGGCAAAGTGTTCGCTTGCTCCTTTTGTAATACGTCTTGAAAGTCCTTGTACTGCGTTGGTAGGGTAGCGACCATCCCTAGGGCACTCATAGTACCTTCTTGAACGAATGAACTGGCATGCTTTCCCTTCCGTCCGGGTAGCAAGCGTACGAGCACCCATCTTCACATAGGTGGGTGAGTTCTGTGGTGCATTCGGACACGGGACCAGAGGCGATCTCGGTGCCATCTACAGTAGTTACAGTAGTTACAGTTTCTGCGGTAGGTTTAGGGCAGAGTGGCAGCCCCATCTTTGCTGCAATGTCCTGGTCAATATAATTCCCCACTGCGCCGCTATCAATGTAAGCTTCCAGAGATATTTTGCGTATTTGATGGCTGTTGATGGGTAATTCGGATCACAGGTAGAGCAAAATGGGAGGTCTGTAGTTGGATCTCTTCGCTCGACAATTGGACGCCTACAATTGCCGGGCTTGGGCAGTTTTCCGACTCCTCACTAGGGGTCTCCTTGTCTGTAGCTCCGACGGTTCTTAATGGCAGCTTGACATGGCTGGCCTTACCACAGTACAGGCATAACTGCTGTTCTCTCCTCTTATCTAATTCGGCTTTGGTCAACGGAGGCCTAACCCCTCCCAGTTGCATGGGTTCAATGGTGTTTTCTGATCCCCGCTGGACTTGGTCTTTCGGACGTGCAAACATGGGACGTGAATCCGGTTTGCTTCGGTCTATTCACATATCCTGCAATCGCCGGTCTAGTTGCACAACCAGATTAATGAACTCAGCACAGTCCCTGGGTGGATCTACTACTTGGGCCAATACATCCTTTAACTCCCCTCGTAAGCCCCGGTGAAACAAAGTGGTTTGTTTGTCCTTGTTAGGCAGAATACTGTGCAGTTCCCGTGGGGAACACTGCAAAAAGATTAAGACTACAGGAGTAAGCAGTAAACCCAACTGGTAGCAGTCTGCACCACCCAGATTTACCTGGTAGCTGTGGCTGAACAGTCAGACTTCTCTCAAGAAGAGTAGGGCAGTATGTAGAGTATACACAATAGGGCCAAAACACAGTAGAGCAAACAAACACTGACCAGAGCTTTGTATCAAAAGTATAGATTTATTTATTTAAAACACACTTTAGGCAATACACTAGCACTCTCAATGAAAAGTAAGTTAAAACACAGTCAGGTAAGTATACACACCTCCCTTGATAACTATCAGACAAGTCAGGGTTAAAGCACAACTATTTGTTAAGACAGAAGTGAGCGCTTAACCTAGATGGCACTCCAATAGTTTAGGTTAAAGAGGGAGAGAAAAGGCAGAGCATAAAATAAAACAGTTCCCAACACTTTTAAGAGTTCAGAGCAAGGGGAGAAAGGCATGTTATACTGTAGAGCCAAAGTTCATAGGCTAGGCCCACTTTAAATGGTGCAAAGCGAAATGCGCCCAGGATCACACGGTTTAAAGTGCACTGAACGTCTTTGCAGAGTGTTCAAAAGAGGTTGGGGTGATTCAAAATATATAGTTAGAAGGCCTGGAGCCAACCCACTTTAGAAGCCAAGGATTTAAGGGTCACCTTTAGCAATCTGTAGAAAGGGAGGCCAGGCAGGACACAGTACCTTAAAGAGAAAGGAAGCTCCAGCGGGGGCAGTTGTTCCTGGCAGTGGTTGAAGTTTGTGGTTCCGACCAGGGGAAGAGAAGATCTCATCGAGGAGAGGATGTGGAGTCGTTGCACTGCACAGGGATGAAACCAGCCGTGGAGTTCCCGATTAAAAGGTGCGGTCCTTTTATTCGCGGTCAAAAGTGGTGAGCTTGGCTATCCGGCCGCCGGGGTGTTTGGCACGGGCGATTCGACCAAGTGACGTCTTTGGAAGCGAAAAAGAGCGAACTGGTTGGTCCTACCAGCTCAAAGGGAGAAGACGCTCCAGCAGAAGATGTTCTCTTGTCGTTGGAAAAGTGGTGAGTTTGTTGCAGCAGGGCTTCACCAGTGGTGTCGTCGGTTGCAGGTGGCTCAGCTTCTTCCCTCTTCGGATTCTTAGGTCCTGTGGCGACTTCTGAAGTTCCAGTCTCAAAGGCCCTGCTTTTATGCAGAAAACCCCCCATTCATCAGCCTAGCTGTCAGTCACACATGCTAAGTGGTGAGCCGGGCGGCTCACCACTGGGCCAATCAAAGTAGAGTGCGACTTGGGTTGCTAAGGCAACGCAGTCCAGGGTGCCAATTCCCCCCTCCACCCTTCCTGTGGAACCCAGACAGAGTGGCACCATTTGGAGGGCTTCTGTGGAGAAGCCCGCCAAAACAGTGGAACAAAGGGCTCGACTTACAGAGACGGACACAAACACCATTTTAGAATCGAGTTCTGGCAAAAAGACACAACCGGTGATTTAATATTAAATAAATAAACCAGCGGTATCTCTAACAGTGCACCAAAAAGTGGTGCGTTTAAAATCAAGGGGAAAAACCCATAGAGAATATTCCTGTGGAATATTTTGCGTGGTAACCACTGCCACCAGCCAGAAACTCGACGAGGGGGGACGGGAAAGTGCCCCCTCAAAAACAGACCCAGGGGCAATCGAATTACCCCTTACCAGTACTTCAACAATATGATGGTTTGTACTGGTTCTGTTCACAGTTTTGGACTAGTAAAGCCAATGGTGACTTTACATGTTCTGGTAGACAGTAGTCAGTCCCAGGGTATGGAGTCTATGTTTGGGGGTCACTGTGACACCCCTGTGGTACTGCACTGAGGGTGCTGTGTACCACACATACAGAAAAACAGATGATACCCTATGGATTAAAAAGAAACCCCATAGCCCATAAGCACATAACAAGTCAAAGACATACCTCAAATCATGTCTAAGAGTGGGAGTAAAAGAGACTCACTCTTAGCAGTAGAAAAAAACAAACCCCAAAAATCCAGCAAAGCTGCTGGGGAACTCACTAGGTTTGGGAAATTAGCCTTATAAGAGAATTCTCCCTAACAGTCCTCCGGCCATTCGGCTTCAACCACCAACCTGTCAAAGGTGGCTATGTATGTGTCATGATTCCTGCCCCTCATGTCCCCAGCCCTCCAAGATGCAGGCTGGAGCCAGGCCACGATCACCTACATGGCCCTCAAGGGCCTCTCCATCCCTCCAAAGACCCACTTGGAGTCATACTCGGCGTTTGTGGCACCAGACTCACTCACTCCCATAGAATAGAATAACATTGGGGATTGGACTTGTAGTGCATTGATGGGGACAAGATGGATGCCCCCACATATTTTGGTTCCCAGAACTGCATGTGCGGTCCAGTCTTTTGGGTGTGGTTCAGCCCAGAGACACCTGGGATTCCCAGAGACTATTTAAGCCACACCCAGGCTGAGAAACATGCTTTGCGTTTTCTGCACCTGCAGCGTGACACACACCATGTTCGGATCGGTCTCCAGTAGGCCTGCATCTTTCTTCTGCGCTCAGCTCCTGCAAGAACAAGAACACCGTTAGGAACAGCCTAACCTTGCAGCGCTTCTGCCCATCATTCATCGCTCCTTCTGTTCTGCGGGCATCTTCGGCGGTGTCATTCCCATCCCGGCACGCCGCTTCCTAAGGAAAAGGGAAAAGAACAGAAAAAAAGGCATTAGTAAGCATTCTGCAAATCTTCGCTTATTTTTAAATACTGTACGAGCTTCAAACGCTTACCTGAATCCCAGCCGCTCTGGGGGAACTCTGTCTCCGGAACTTCTCATCCATCTGCAAGAGGGAAAAGACACTCCAGGTTAGCGTGGAAAAATCTAGAAGCGCCTCATACCGCACTTACCCACCGCATTTGTTCTTTATAACCGGCATCCACGCTGAAAACGTTGCAGCACCTAAAAGACACAGAAAAAGAACTCGGTTCAATGCAAATACGAAAGGGGTGCATCGCGCTCTCACTCACCTTCAGCGCTACTCATCTCAGCAGCACGCTGCCATCCCCGGACGCCGGCCATCATCTAAGGAAGGAAAGGAACGAAGTTAGAGAACTGTTCAAAAGACTCATTATACTTACCTGTCAGACTCTTGCCAGTGAAGTAACTAGGCAGCAATGAGCCTGCATCAATCAACGCGCCCCTGTGCTGAAAGCAGGACGGAGAGCACACTATCCAAGAAAACAAGGTGAGCTGTGGATCAAAGGGGAGGGTTGGATCCCGGGATCCCGGGGAAGAAGGGGTTCAAGCACACAGAGACAATAGGGAGTTAAACTCTACCAATCCTGTGTTTCAGGCCCAGTATCCAGTCGAATAGCCTCCAGGGAAGGGTTCGAGGTCGTAAGAGGTCAGAACAGGCTGAGTGACGTCCCCGTGGATACCAGGTGACCGTTAAAGTATGCCAACAGATCCTGATTCCCTTGTCGGAGGGATAAGAGCTCATTGTCCAAGGCCTGGCCATAAGAGCGATGGGCAAAAAGTTTCTCCAGCTCCAGCTGGAAGCCCACAAAATCATCTAACAGCGGATCGTCCCGGCTGATGAATGGCACCGACCAGTCCGCTGCATTACCACTCAAGTACGACAAAACAAAAGCCACTCGCAATTGGTCATTGGGGAATGCCCCAGGTCGGCACAAAGTGGAGGCGACACTGATTCATGAAGGTCACATATTTTTGGGGGTCCCCCGAGAAACGCTCCGGTGGGGCTAATGGCACTGTCCCCGGTAGATTAATCTGAACCGGATTACTCGTGGGCGTTGGCATAGGTGTGTTAGCTCCGGGCAGCGAGGCCTGTCCGACCTGCAATTGAAGGAGTTGTCTGCCAAGATCATCAGTTCGTTCTTTTGCCATTATTAATTCACTCCGCAAGGCATTAGTTTCTTGTCGGGCCGAATGTACCTCCGCACGTAACTGCCCTAACAACTGGACCAACTGGTCGGTCTCTGAGGTTTCCATGCTAGATGTCTGGGTGGAATATTATGTTTTTTTGGCTTTGCATTCTGTAACGCTCACCTTGTATCCACAGGGACGCCACCCGACTGGTCTCTTATGCTTCTGGGACCTCTGCACCTTCCCCGGGGCTCACGCTGCTGAGGGCCAGTTCTGGAAAACAGGAGTTCGGTTTAGCTACAACCCTCACTCTTTCTCGGAGCCCACCTTTCCCGTGCTCCCCTGGTGATGCCTACCTGGGAGCCCTTCTCACCTTGGTTTTCGTTAAGGTGCGCTCTCCGTCCTGCCGTGTGGAGCAGGGGTGCTTCGTCGCTGGGCACCGATCCGCCGAGTTACTTCACTTGCGTGGCCCTGGAGTCCAGACCGGCTGCGACTCCACTCTTTAGGTAAGTCTCTTGTATGATGATTAAGAATGAATGTCCGTAATTGTGGTTGCCCTGAATAACCTTCGTCTTCTTTCTTGCAGATGCGGAAGGGATGATGGAGACGTCAAGCTGATGTGGAGGGCTAAGCTCGAGGAGGTAAGTAAACGCAAGGCGTGGCGCTATGCGCGTCCTTTGTGGTGGCTAACCTGTGCTGTTGTTCCTTGCAGGTCGCTGAAGACTCCTGGAAGATGGAACAAGACGCCGGATGGACAATATCCGTACTGCGGTAGACTTCCAGGAGAGTTTGGTAAGTGAAGCCTGGCGATGATGGAGCGGATTAATAGTCTTACTAATTGTCTTCTTCTCGTCTCTTTTCCGTGTTGCTGGATGAAGATGACGAATTCCAGGGAAGACTCCAAATTATTAGAGGAGCTGGATGCTGAGCAGGTAAGGATAACAACGTGGTTCTTCTTCTTCTTCTCTCGCCCATGCAGGCCAAAGATGCTGAGAAGGACCCGGTGAACGTCACGCTGCAAAAGCAGATTAACGTGAAGCGCGTGCCTCCAGTCGGGCGTGGTTTAAATAGCCAGCAGGTATCCCAGGTGCCTTCGGGGCGGGCCACGCCCTGGATGCTAGACTGCATGCTGCAGATCCACGTTTATCCTTGTGGGGGCAGCCATGTTGGTCCACTGCCCAATGGAAACTACACCTGCCATATGAGCCTGGCGCCAGCGGCGCCAGGACTGGCTCCAGGGTACCCGAGAGGGGCATCATTGGGCCCTTGAGGCTTTGTTGAAATACCGTGGCAAGGGCCAGAGGCCTGAGTGTCCTGGCCAGGGATTAAGGGCGTGACAGCGTCAGGATTTGGCCTTTGGTAAGGCAGTCCTCTATTCAGCCGTTTGATTGGGCATTCTAAAATTGTAAATTCTTTTCCCACCTCCATACGTTGGTACTGCTTTGGGAGTCGGTCATAGATGTGGAATACGTCGGAGGACACAATCCCCTCGGAGAACAAGTTACTTACGTTATCTGGTAACGTTCTTTCAATGGGATGTTCCTCCGACGTATTCCATATCGCACCCTCCCAGCCTGCCCCTCTACAGAATTTCTTATGCGATTTGCAGCTTACGTTTCCGCAAGGCTTTCTACAGTCATACTGGCAGGAGATTGGTGCCACACGTTCTGGGAAAAAACTACAACTGAGGCTACGGGTGCCGTGCTTCCTATATATAACATCCGGTGACGTCGACCCTCGACGGAGGCCCTCGAGGAACAACGTACCAACATCATCGACGCAGGACGCCCTCTGCTGAAAATTTTCCGAAGCAGCACAGCTGTGGTCATTACCTGTCATAGATGTGGAATACGTCGGAGGAACATCCCATCGAAAGAACGTTACCAGATAAGGTAAGTAACTTGTTCTTCTCATTTAGATTGATACCCAACAGAGACCTTCGAATGAGCAGCCTCTCGGGCACCGGACCACTCTGTATTTGGTATCTGATTTAGCTTTCAACAGTTCATTCGCTCCTTAAGCTTTCAATTGCTCACGGTTCTCAACACATGTGCTTTAAACACAGTCCTTTGTAGAATTCTTCATACAATGTTGCCGCTTGCAACCTTGGTTCAAACATAGGGTGATTTCTTATCGGTTTCTCCGGCTCACCGGCTGTGCTGCTTTTATTGGCGCTGCTTTCCTGCAGGCGCCAAGGACAGTACCACTGTGGCCATCGATCCTCGCGGCCTGGATTATCAATACAGGAGCGCCCCAGAAACTTTTGATGCACAGCATAGGTCTGCTCAGCTTCAGTTCCTTGTCTTGGGCTTTTCACTTTCCAAGGCTCTTGTAAATAGCGAATTCTAGAGGTCAAGGTTACTTCCCTCCTTGCAACCCTCTCCGGTCTCGCTGCTCGCTGCCTTTCTCCTTGTGTTAAATCGCCACCTTGGAACTGATGCCTCCTCGTGTGCTTTTCCTCGCTCAGTGTGCTTTCGTGCTCCGCCTTTTATCCGTATGGGGAAGTGTGATGGGAGTCAGGTGTGTGTAATCATTAGTAATTGCCTGACCTTGCCTGACTAAGTTGTTGGGACATGTCAGGTATATGGTTCTGGTGTTAGTCCGTTGTTGCTCATGATGAAGTGTCCATGAGAAAGTGTTTGTGTCAGAAAAGGGGGAGTAGGGGGGGATTGAGCTTCCCTGTATCCTACCTGGTAGGATGTGGAAAAGGTGTTACAGGAAAGGGGTTACCGCGTCTCACCTTTCGGTGTCCCACTCCCCAAAGATCCCCCATCCAGGTGATCCTCCCACACTGGTCCACCCCCAGGAACTGTATCCAATAGCTATGGCCGTGTCCTGGCCACCTGGATGACGGATCCTGGGGGACTCACACCAAGCTCAAGCTTCTGTAGCTCTTCCCCCGCACTAAGCTGTTGCTTTTGTTGCTCTCCCCCAGCCCCCTGGCCAACATCTGGCTTTTGTCGCTCTCCCTCTACCCAAGCTCTGGCTTCTGTCACTCACACCCCAGACACAAGCTCTGGTTCTATCACTTTCTTCAGACCCACCCCCAAGGTCTGACTTCTGTCAACCCCCTTAACATCACATCTGGCTTCTTTCCTAATCCCCCTCCCAAACATATGGCCTCTCTCACCCCAACATCTGTTTTGTCTAGCCCAAACCCACACTCCTCCCTCGTCTGGCTTCTGTTACCCCCTCCCACATTCACTGTCTGGCTTCTGTCGCACTTCTCCTCCCCCACCCCCCACTCAAGCTCTGGCTTCTGTCGCTCTCTTCCTCACCTAACCTCTGGCTTCTTTAACTTTTCCCCACCCCTACCCAAGTTCTGGCTTCTGTCGCTCTCTCCCCACAAAAGCACTGTATTCTCTCACCCCCTTCCCCTCTCACCCCCAAAGTCTAACTTCTGTCACGCCCCCCCCCTTAACATAACATCTGCTTCTGGGAAGTCCCCCTTCAACACCTGTCATCCGATGCCCTCTCAATTTCTGACCACCCTTCTCACCCCGCTTCATCTGACTTCTGTCCTAATCCCCCTCTCAAACATCTGACTTCTGTCCCACACCCAACATCTGGCATTTGTCGAGGTGAAACCCACAAACCTCCCTCAGTCTGGTTTCTGCCACCCCCCACATTCACTTTCTGGCTTCTGTTGCTCTCCCCACCCAAGCTTTGGCTTCCATCACTTCCCCCCTCCCCCTCAAAGCTCTGGCTTCTGTTGACCCCTCCTCCCCCAATACTTTGACTTCTGTTGCTCGCCACCAAGCTCTCGCTTCCGTTGCTCTCTACCCCTCCCCCTTCCCCCTCAACACACACACAAGCTCCGATGACCGAGGCCACAGGGAACTGCTACTGGGACCCCCATTGGCCAAGTCAACTGCTGCAAGGCAAAGCAATGCTATTGAATTGACAGGGGAGACCTTCCATGGTATCTGCCCCCAGAACTGGTGGGCCTAACTAGTTTGGATTCCTCCATCGCTGAGATTGACATCCTTAAGCTTTGAGGAGTTAGTTGTGGTCCTGTATCTGGGGAACATCAGCTGAATTAGGGACATTGGTTGCTGGCCCCTGGAGCAGCCCGGTTCTGTCAATCGTTCAATGCATTCTTACTGTGGGCCTGGGACATTGCTGCTATCGTTTCGGGAGGATAGCTAAGCAGCAACGTGCTCGCCTTGGAAGCAAGACGACACAGAGAAACACAGGTTTGATGCCCGGGGCCGCGCTTAGGAACCTCTGGGTATTAAACGCGTTATAAATAACCTATCATATCATATCATATCATATGCTGCTGCTCTCCGTCAAGAAGGATAGCTTTGGTAGAGCTTGAGGCCTGTGTTCCTTAGTCCTTTTGTCTGCAGACACTTTGCAGGTTAACTTCAACTGCGTGTCATGCCCCAGATGTCCTAGGGGTCCTCCAACATTGTGGGGTCATCTAGGAGTTGTTCCTTCAACTTCAGCCATCTCCAGCCTGGTGATGATCCATTTCCAAAAGGTTCCTTATGGAGTCGGCAAATGCTCAATATTCAGACCCAGCTGTCAAAGTTGTCACCTTAAGAAACCTCTGCACCTGTGACCCCTTGACCTCCAACCCCATTACAGACTGAGAGAAAAGTTGTCTCCACCTGCCCTAACTTTCTTACCTGTTTTATACCCCCCACAGCCTCCCCCCGTTCTTAACTGCTCATCCGTGCTACTAAGATTCAAGTACAGTTGTTTTTGTGTGAAACCTTTGCATGTCTGCAAATGTTCCCTTCACAGAACTCTGCAGCAGTAGTGGTTCCCGAAAATCCTAACGCACATTTGCAGTAAATAAGTTCCTGAGACTTCCCAAGACGCATCAGGCTGGTACCTGGACATTATATGGCCTGGTTGGGCTAACTTCCTAGAGTCATACCTTGGTGACCTTGCAAAAAACACATACTGCTCGGACATCTCCATGGAAACCAGCAAAAGTTCTACTTACCTGTTAAATGTACGAATGGGAACCGTTCTGTCAGCTGGGTGTAGGAGGCTTACCAGGGGGAAGTCCAGAGCCAGTTATATCCCTGAGAACCGTGGCATTTTAGAGGCCAGCAATTCCTGCCCCTCGTTGTTCCAGCATGTATTTCAACAGTACACTCTTTCTCAAGCTATATCTCCTATACAAGATGCTTTCCCGTGTTTTTCCGTTTATCGTAGAAACACATAATCTCAGTGAGAAACCATCAAGAAGCCTCCGAATTAGAATAATTGCCCAACTCTCTACCTCAGAAATAAGAAAGCTAAAATCCGACCACCAACAACCTGTGCCACGGGATTCAGTGATCAACAATGTGGAGAGCAAAGCTGTAGCGCCCATGAGAACCTGTGCCTCAGTATTCAGAGATCTGCAACGGGACAGAGAGACCAGCAGAGAGAAACCGTGGTGTCCATGTGCAGAAGGCAGGACCCTGCAGGGCTGCTTAGGAA
Source organism: Ambystoma mexicanum (assembly GCF_040938575.1). Lineage (NCBI taxonomy): Eukaryota > Metazoa > Chordata > Amphibia > Caudata > Ambystomatidae > Ambystoma > Ambystoma mexicanum. Next base: position 491,299,100 of record NC_090938.1, on the reverse strand, counting down.
AAAGGGCGTGCCCATGCAACGGCCAGCCAGCTGGCAAGACCACCGAGGCCTAATGTGGTGAAAGTCCAATCCCTTCCCCATGTAACTTACCTTAAGGGCATCCGTACCCAGGCCCCAGATTACAAACATTTGTCTTCCCAGGCCACCATTGTTTTTTTACGGCAGACTCGCACAGCGAAAATGGGCAGTGCTTTTGGGTTCTTGAACACACCTCAGCAGTGGAAGATTGGACCAATTGGCCAGGGACAGTGAACCAATGCTATGGAGGGAGGAGGATATAAGGTGGCAAGAGGAAATGGGCATCGTGGGTTATTCGGGTGATGTCAGAGAAGGAGGAGTTGGATGACCAAGAGACTAGCAGGAAGGATGAGTGGTGCAGTGTCGACAACATTTCTAGAGAAGGTCTAGTTAGTGTAAGTGGTACTGCATTGACGAGCGTACCTGGTAGTGTGGAAAGTGTTTTTAGTAGGTCTGCGTATGGCGTTAGTGTGAAGTGTTTGGCACTGGGTGAAAGGAAGGTCACTGAGTAGTAGTAGGAGGAGGAGAGAGTAGTTGAATTGTGGTAGTGTGGAGGAGGGAGTAGAAGTAATGTAGGAAGGGAGAAAAGGAGTGAGACATCAGAAGAACATAACATTTGGATGAGGATAGGTGGGGACATATTGAGGAAGGGGAGTAGGAGGAGAGGGAGAGGTGAGAGTGGACGTGACCAGAGGAAGACTGAAACTAACAAGGGTGTCTGTAGAGGGCAATTTCCATATCCCAGTAGAACCCCATGTACTGGATAGAGTGGGGAAAGTTAGGAAGTCTCAGAGGCAGCATAGTGAGAAAAAGCGTTCTGCCTTTAGGTTTTCACATCTAGTCGAAGGCAGTGTTACACAGTACGGGTCAACATTCTATATATACTAATAAAGGGTTAGGCGGGACGTTCAAATTAAGACGAGAGGTAGAGAGGGCCCACAAATATTTAAATAAAACTCTTTGAAACAGCCTCTGACACTTGTTGATTCTTGTGCCATCTGTGATAATATAAAGTTCTTACGGTAATAATAATCGAACTGTAACCTTGTGTGTGTGTGTGCGCGCTTTCATCGACAAGTATCTTGTATTGTATTTCTGTCGCTTCACATGGCCTCTGGAGAAGTATGCCGTGGCTGCTCAGCCACATTTATCTTAGATTGCATGCGGTCAATCGGAACGTACTACAAGCTTGCTTAGATCAGAGTGGCGTTTCTGGGGCTTGAACAAAAGCCCTGGGAGATTATTTTTGATACCAGAATAACCAACATCTCCATTTGGACAGCGTGCAGCATATTTAGGGACACAGAATTCATGGAGGTCATAGCTATATGTTCAGATAAACCCTCTTAAGCCTGGGCATAAAATAGCTGCTAACCAGTCTGTGGGCCTGCATCTTTGCAAGGCCTGCTGCTCTTTCTCTATGCTTTTTGAGTTTCTACTTCCATTAAATTAAAGTTTTCTTATTTTAGGCAACAAGAACGAATAAATTCTCAACGGGAAGAAATTGAGCGTCAGAGAAAACTGCTAGCGAAAAGAAAACCTCCTGCCATGGGCCAGACCCCGCCTGCAAACAATGAGCAGAAACAACGCAAGAGCAAGACCAACGGGGCAGAAAATGAGACGTAAGTCCGATTTGGGAACCCTGTTTAGTTTGTAAGTCACAATAGTGCTTTGTTGAGTCCATCCTTCTCCCACCCCTGATTAGCAGAAAAAAAGACATTTCTACCCTCAGAAAATCTTGACTTCATCTCCTCGGCATGGGTCAAGAACAAAAAACCTCTGTCAGACCAGCACCCTCTGAACTGAAGACAAACCTTCGATTCACCACAGGCCACACCATTCATCACAAAGGAGTGTTCCATATCAAACTACAATCTATTCAGTACTTTTCATCATGCGCACATGCTTCCACTGTTTATATTACTGCGACTTCCAAGGATAAATGTTTTGACTCAATTCTTCTTTTCTATACGTTTTAATCTTCGTATCGTTGCCAAACGCAAGTTTGGGCATAGTTGACTAACGTAGGTCTGACTATAGGCACTTTCAAACAGCTTTTAGTTTAAAAAGTATTTGGCTGGAAATATGATTATTCTGGATACTTTCAAGCCAGTGACAGCCTATATTGCAGCAAGGAAAACATTCCCAGTCAACGCTTGCACCCTGGCCTCCTTAAGTTCTATGTGCATTTATAATCTCAAGGACAGAGCTGCTTAGAAAAACACACTACATTCAATACTCGTCAGACACACAGACGTATAGGGGTAACATCTTGTTATAAATTGTGTTACTACTGTGCTACAAACTAACACTTTGTGCTATGCAGGACCACCATAGTGTCTAGAAGTTGTGCATTCATAAAATAATGATACTGGATTGACAACAGAAGCTTGTCAAATCATAACAATTCTGTCTTCACTGGGGTGTTTAAAATATCAAGGATCTTGTACATTCCAGGATATCACAGAATTAAACAAAATTGTTGCACTCCCATTTTTTTATTACTCCTATGCACACACACGGAAAAATTGTTTGCATTTAAATTCCGAAACAGCACGTGTGATTAAATCACTTGACTTAAGCAAAATGGCTTGCAGCAGATAGAATCCTGATCTTTAAGATATATAGAATTGTTTCTTATCAGGATAATGTAAACAGCTGTTTTGGAACATAAAAACAAAGGTTGATTAAAATTAAAACATGGTGGTGTTTTCGTTAGAACGGGCAGCAACTATTAACTTCACATTATGCCCCCTCAGCCCCACCACTAAAGATCTGGAATATAATTAAAAATCAACAGTGAGTGGGGGTGGGGGGGATTGCGAATAGAGGTTATATCACTGGTTGGAAGGGGCACACTCTCGTTCCCTGCACAATTCACCTCCCCAGCTACTGATGTTTACCCTCCTACCGGTTTCTGTGCTTATCACGTCATCAGGGAGGCAGTCTCACTTGAAGCAAAGAGCCAGTGCAGGTGTAATCAATCAATGTTGATTCTGCTGCAAGCTATTATGGTAGCTGTAGTCATTATGTTTTCAGGGAACCTGCTCATTCCCAAACAGCCACAGTGGGGTAGGGGAGGTAAGTAGCCCAAAGTGTGGCACTCCAAAGATAACGAAAACAAAGGTTGATTAAAGTTAAATAATTGTGGTGTTTTCGTTGGAATAGGCAGCAACTTTAAACTTTGCATTATGCCCCCTCAGCCCCACCACCGAAGAGCGGGAATATAATTAAAAATCAACAGTGAATGCAGAGCAGGCATAGTGTTGATGGCGAGGGGAAGCAGAGAGATGGAAGCAGGGCTACTGTAGCAGACTTAACCAAACAGAGATTAAAGAACCTTTTATCTTTATTTTCCTGTGTTAACAGATTACTCTCTTGGCCACATTACGGATGTTTTTTTTATATTTGAGTTGTACATAGGTACTCGTTTATTATTCTTTTTAGAATGGACTATTTGAACTTATGAATGATTTCTTCTGTTTTCCTTTTTTTGTTTTATTTTTACCTATGCGCTCCCCCCCCTTCCCTCTCCCCTGCGCTTGATCATTCTCAATGTCACTGGGCCTAGTAAGATCATTTTTGTTCTCCCTTCTACCCCTCCCTTGCTTTGTCGCGCCCTGAAACACTTGTGTATAGGTGCAATATAAATAAAATATATCATATCATGTGTTAAAAGCTTGTAATTAACTACTGCACAATAAAAAAGATGAAAGATCCAAAGTGCAGTGTATAAGCCATTCTACGAACACATAGGCATTGCATACTGCACATTAGCAGTCCATTGAGCATCCTTAAAACCTTGCAGAATGAATGCACATGACCGCAACTGTAATGGGGTGTAATATTTTAGAGATTTGAACACACGAACAGCAAACAGAGATAGAAAATGTTCATTAGCTGAAATACATTTTTGGCCAGGCACAAGTATTTTATTAACTAATCAAGCTTAATTTGACAAACATGTTTTTGCTTGTGCAATTTCAAGAATTCATAAGGCTTAAAAATAAGTAATTGTCTAAAAGCCAGACATTATCTGATGTTTTAAAATGCTAGCTCTTGTTAGAAGATACGTGCTGCTGGTTTACAGGGATTTGTTTTGATGTATAGTATAGAGATGCATGAAGTAATTGAATGACACTGTACCAGATAACCTGTAAAATGATTCCCAGTTAAATTGGAGAGAAATAAGAAAAAAATCAATGCTTTAAGAGTTTTATATCTTGTGAATACAACTTCAAAAGATGCAGTATCGTTTTTTACTTCAATGTGTGCTAAATGAGAAATGGCTGATTAAGTGTTTTACATGCGTTCATGGAGCTCCAGGGAAAGTAATGTACACGTCTGAAATTACATGGTGAGTTTAAATTCTCCTTCAAGCGAAGGGAGCAATTGTAGGCCTGTAAATTATGTAATGTATTGCATGGCAAATCTACACAAAGCGGGACCTGCAACTAATTGTTATAATTGCAAATTCAGCCAGAGGCGTCTACAAGGGCGAGAGAGTCACTTTTCACCGTTTTCTTAGAATACTGACAATTAGCCCACTGATTTAAGGCTGAAGCTACAAATTCATCAGGGGCGACTAGCTCCCATCTGAGATGGGGAAAAGTCAACAAATGAGTTGTGCGTAAAAACATGAGCAGGCATCCAGCAGTGATGTGCTTTGAAACAATAAGCATATGTTGGGCATGGTGCCAAACCGTGCCCAAATCGTGTGTATTTTGGGCATGTTGCTCAAGTGTGCATCTCTAATCTACCTTAAAAGCTTTTAATCTAGAGAACCTGGTTCTAGATGTTTTTATAGCCGCCTTTTGTAAAGTGTGCACTTTTTCATGCAGTTTTTGTCAACCTGAATCCTACTTTTTATATAGAAATCAGACAATAGATCTAAGAAATATTCAAAAAGTAAGAGCAAGGGAAGCATGACAGTCATCAATTTTATGCAGAACAAATACTGTCTCAGAGCCAGTCAGACATTCTTTGACGAGAGAAATACCTGTGGCAAGTGAGCATAGAACATAAAGGTTTGCATTTAATTCTGCCAGCAGAAAGATCTAACTTACTGCACAAGGTGGTAGGTTTAAAAAAGTGAATTCATCCTCACACAGCAGCACACTCTTTAAGCCACAGAGCACCACCAGTAGGGGAACAAATGCATAGATAATTCCCCCACAAAGGAAATCTCTAAAATTATACATTCTATATAGAACTTAGGTATATAATATTTGCTAGGAGTCATACCAAACAGAGCTCTGGTATAAAAATAGATCATTTGCCTATTAAAATAACCTTAGTAAGCATAGGGAGCAATCACAAAAAAGGTACCATATTCTTTTAGGGGGCATCATGTATGATGGAAAAGGTCCATCTTTACAAAACAAATGGATCAGCGTTTCAAATATTTAAACGCTAAATAGAATCTGAACTGGTTAAGCAACACCACACCCATTTCAAACTGCTGTATGGAAGTCCATGCAAAAACAAGGTGGGAGGAGTCCTGGGAGTCCCTCTGCTAGCCAATAAGTCCCCGTTTTGAGATCTTACCCAGATTCTTTAGCTCACCATCTCTTTCACAGAGGAGAAATATCCATAACATATCAGTCTTTGTCCTGCCCTGGGGCAGTTCAGCACCGAAATGCCAGACAATTCTCCTCTGAATAAATGTGTTTTGGCCTTGTTGGGCCTCATCAGTAGGGTGGAGCTGTGCCGGCAGAGGGACTTGTTTTGGCATAATTAAAGTAACTTTGGGTCTCACCCCAAGTTACTAGGGTAATCCAGACGTGGACCCCTTGCTCACTGTTCCTTAGAGAGGCACAGCTCCTCCCTACTGATGAGGCCCAACAAGGCCGAAACATATGTCTAGGGTTGCTGTCGGTACTCTTGTTCAGAGGAGAATTGCCCAGCATTTCGGTGCTGGACTGCCCGAGGGCAGGACAAAGACTGATATGTTATGGATATTTCTGCTCTGTGAAAGAGATAGTGAGTTAAAGAATCTGGGTAAGACTCTGGAAACGGGGAATTATTGGACGGCAGAAGGACTCCCAGGACCCCCCTTGTTTTTGTATAGTAGTACATGTTCAGAAAGCATCTTCTAATTAAGGAATTGAGAATTGTATGCCCATTTAATCACGGTTAAAAAGGGATGGGTTAACTAATAAAGAGGACCAAGTACAGTGCACCTTCTTAACAAAGGCAAGGGTTAGGCACAGTCAGCACAAGTTTAAAGTAAACCCAATTGCTCTGGTTAAATAGCATGTGCTTTAAATGCTGTTTCAAAGTCATTCTCAAATACAGTAATGCATTTTTCATCATTCTCGCTCAGAAAAAGACCAGGTAAAGGAATAGTCTGTAATCTATATACCGTACAATTGCAACTAAATTAGGCTGCAGAACAAAAACAAATCGGCTATACCATAACAGGCCAAAAAAAGTTCTCCATTGCGGCTACTCCCGATTAACATGGTTTTCAGACGATCAATGCCGGACAAAGCCAAAGCTAAAGCTGACAGTCTTGGTACTCTTCAAACTTAAGGTGGTGCGGTCATGTAGATTGTACCCTCGGTTGAAAATATAATAAAAATTGTTTAAACGAAGAAAACGTAATGCGTATTCAGTAGGGAGAGCGGTATGCGGGGGCGGAACATTATACAAATAAGGCCTCTGTTCCCGTTTCATGTTATTGGTTATGCTAGATTCCTGTCCCCCAAATGGAGAACACCAACTTTAAATGTTGTCCTGGGCGTAACGCTAAATTTCCCTGGAAGGAAACGGCACAACAGTGTGCAACAGTTGTCTTCCTCGAGATCATATCGAGGACTACTGCCTGGCATGTCAAAAGTTTGACCCCAAGACCTTAAGTGACCGCTGACGGATACACTGGGCTAATTAATCCACGCAGGCAGAATTGGCGATGGGCGAGACCAGCACAACAGTGCATCTTTCGATATCGAGAAATCAACCATGGACTTACAGACCCCGGACAACCACTTGTCAAGGCGCCAGCAGGTAATGCCTTGCAGTAAGCCCCCAGCTCTGAAGACTCACCTTCAAGGCAACTTATGGAGAAAACAAAACCAAGAGGCTGCACAGTAACATTGCTCAAAATATAAACATCTGCACTCGGAAAGCAGGCCCTCCACCTCAAAATGCAAGGAGTTGAACAAAACAAAAATGCATTGTACCGCTAGTTCCGATGCCGGGAAACACTCCATGTTCTAATCATAAGTCTGCTCTTTTAAAGGAAGATTCAAAAAGACAACATGCAGCCAACTGCCTGTTATATGATATGATATAATGCCCTAAACCAGTATGCAAAAGAAAATCACATGGTGATAAGATCAAAACAAAAATAGTCTGAAGGACTTCCAAAACAACTCAAAGAACCCACAGCGGCATTTGGATAGTTCAACCTTGGACACAGTCAAGGAAGTTATCTACTTGGGCTTCCCAATATGGTCCACCCCATCTGCCTCCAAATATGAAGATCATATCTATACAAAAATTGGAGGAGATGGGCAGCCATAAAATCATATCTGGAACACAGGGGTGGCAGTAACACTGAAGGGTTTATACAAATTTAAGACAAGCATATGTCCTGCTATTTTGTACGCACTTGAGATTGTCAACCCGGGAAATTGGCTGGCTTAATAAATTGGAGGCCAAATGCCTTCGGACAATTATGAATATGTTGAGAGGTGTCCCAGTGGAGGCTCTGCTCTTGGAGTATGGCTTGCAGCCATTATCTTCAAGCTGGGCATTCAAAAGGATATTGCTCTATCTTAAAATGGACAAGATGTCACTGGGTACAAACCACCTACTTCAATTACTGGGCGAAGATTTGACCAAAAGCCGTCCAAATAACTTTGTTAAAGACCTTCACGGAAGACCTGTTGTCGAACCTAGGCCTTACCATGGACATAATACGTGAGCGACCAGACTGCCTATCATTGATAAAAAGGAAAATATCTGAGTCAGACATGGTCAATGCGATAGACAGATTGAGCAGCCTCAGTAGATACAGAAAATATTCTCAGCAGGCTTTTAAGAAGGGTCAACCTCGAAGTTACTTATCAAACCTGTCCAACCCTGCCCTCAGAAGATTTACAATACAACTGAGGTTCAATATACTGGAGACAAAGGAATATAGGAATAAGTGGGCCAAAATTGAACAAGGTGACATGTGCAGGCATTGTGCTAGGGAAGTAGAGACCAGCAGACACTTATTGACATCGTGTCCAGCTTTGAATGTACTCTATAGTAAATAATTTGGGGATTTGTGCGCTTAATAGATAATATAAGCATGGACCAATTTTGGGTGGCCTTAATAAGCGTTGACTCCATTGTAGTTAACGCAGCAGCCTGTAACATTTGGAAATCAGCAACTCTTGACAATCAGATTGTATGATTGTATGCTCTGAATATAGAACATTTTATTTGTATGCTTATTATTGTGATGTTTGATTTTTGTTAATTTCTTGGATTGATAAATGTGATTTTGTATTTTATATATTAAATGTGCAAAAGTTTGTTCTTAACGGAATATAAACTAAAAGCACAGTAACAAAAAAATATGATAATTTATTTATATAACACATATACGCAATGTGTTTCACAGTGCTTCAACGCAAGGGAGGGAACAGGGGAAAATACAATGACATTCTTACAGGCCACGAACAACAAGAATGTGAAATAACTATGGTACTCGGCCTGGCGACATTTCAGATAATGCAAAAGCTTAGACACAGATGGGAAGGAAATGGGAAACAGACAGGTGACTACCGTACTAGGACTGATGACATTTCTGGTAGAACCGGAACAATGTAAGAGGGGAGGAGAAAGGAGGGAGAAGAACAAAACAAGCGACTATAGTACTAGGACTGACGACATTTCAGATAGTGCTGGAAGGGCAGGGACGAGTATGGGAGGGGGGAGGAGACAAACAATTGTTGCTATTGTACTAGGTCCAAGGATAATTCTGATAGAGTAAGTGCAAAGAAAAAAAAAGGAAGGGAGAGGAGGAGAGAACGGAGAATAAAACAGTGAAAAAGAGCAGAGAAACAGAGGGGAGAGCGAGATACAGATGCAGAGGTCAATAAAACGCAATGTTGCAGGGAACAGAAAAATGTAGGCAAGGATTCATGAAGACGATGGGCAGAGTGTGATTCAGGGCCAACCCGAGTACGAGATCCAGGGACGTCCAGCATGAGAGTTGAGAAGGTGAAGCACCAAAGTCAATGTATCCATAAAGTCAAATCCAAGCATTGGCAACAGGTCGGAGATGGTGAAAAAACCATAGTGAATCAAGACCACTCCTGCAGTAGGTGTAGGGTGGGGTGGAAGAAAGCGGAAGCGGGAAGAAGAGAGCTGGAAAGCATGCTGGGAGGGGGAAGGACATAAAGAGGATAGCGGGGGTTGGGAGGGGAGCACAACATCATCACAGGGGACCAAAGGGAGGGTGGAGGGGGTACAGAAGGACATCACGGGAGACCAGAGGGGGGTGGGGTAAGCGTGCACAGAATGACATCATGGGGGACCAGAGGGGTGTGGGGGTAAGCGGGCAGCGTTTCGGTAGCGGTTAGGGAGCAGACGGAGGCCTTAAGGTCAGGCCTTTGGTGGATGGCCAGCCAAGCCTGGCGGCATACAAATTGTCTGAGAAGAGTGGAAAAGCAGCCAATAAGGGCACAGCACAAAGCACTCCAGTGCTCCGAATGCGGGCCAACATCTTGGAATAGCGGCTTGCACTGCAGTACAGATCTAATCAAATAAAGATACAGGTGAAAGCTTGTTAAGCGTGATGATCTTTCCTGTCCTCTGTCACGGGTATGTTGCTGTGAGCATCAGGTAAAAAGTCAAGAAAAAAGGCAGATGGGGGGGGGGGGGCTTACCTTCTGATCCATGAGGAGGAGAGGGGCACCAAGGGTCACCCAATGTGCAGGGTCGAGGCGATGAGGCAGCCCGCAACTGCTGCCTAGCAGAAGCGTAGAAGAATGACTGGTATAGGGACCTACACTGAGGAAACCGTCCTCAGCGGTGCAGCAGAAGGGCTTATTTGACTTTTTGGAGTCTGAGGAGGACTGAGGGGAAGATGGATAGGATACCCACCCTTTCGAGGTCAAACCGAAACACCTATTCTGACTCCCAAGATATGCGAGATATGGGGAATGATCAAATTCGGTATGGGGAGATAATTTAGATCCAGAGGAATAAATAATGGCCACACCAGAAGAGGGAGATTTTCTGATTACTCCATCACCAACTGAGTATCATTACCAATATGCATACCAACACACTGAAAAATGAAACCAGCAGGTAGTGCCATAACAAAATATCATTTAAATGAAATCTATACAATTACCAGTATGCTCATTCATAATACATCATTAAATAACGAACGGGGTGAAACAGTTAAGTAATGCAGATGAAGATGAAATTATGAGAACCAGTCACAAGTGCCATTCCTCATACATTAGTCAAACCCTAAGATGTATGGTGCTTAGTGCCCAAAAGTCACAGGTTTCAGCACAGGATTTCTAGCAGGTATGTATTTTAATTTTAACTAATTTCAAGATCAGCAACAATTTACCAGAAGACAGGTACACTCTCCTCCGTCTTCCAGATCCAATGCTAGCCCAGGAGCATGATCCTTGACCAAGGTTTGACAACCAAAGGTAAATAAGAGAGCGATAGAAGAGTGAGCTTTGCTTCCAGTGTGATCCTATGGAGGACATGGTGGGGTGGGGTGGTTGGGGGTAGGGACGGACAGGCATGGGTATGCTTACTTACTCCCCTGACTCCTATTGTCCCAGGATCACGATGGGTCATCTGAGGGACGCTGGGCATGTGCAGTCTTCCTCCCTTTGTTCGGGTGAGAGGTACTCAGGGGCGGCTGGTTCGAGGCTTCTTTTGTCTGGTACAAATGCAGCTGTAAGCCGAGTCGAAGAAATGCAGACTTCTATAGGACACTTTACAGGATGGAAATTCAGGAGCAGGTGACTTTTGGCACAAGCTGGCAATCACAAATGTTCCGGCCTGCATGCAGAACGGCGATGGTTCTGAAGTGGTAGACCATGAGGTAGCTTGTCAGTTCACTGGGCAGTTACTGGACACTTCCAAAATCTCTGAGGGGCTGGATCATTGATAAATCAAGACTAGTTGGTCCCACTAGTCCAAGGGCTGAAACATTGATGAGGGTCTTTGGAGATCAAGTAGAGGAGCAGGACTTCAGTGGGTCAATTACTTGAGGGGATGCTGGTCCATTGCAGAATTCGTCCACGGGTCGTTAACGGGCTACTCTAGTTATGTCATGATCTCTGCTTCCAAAAGATCAGGACTTGCCCGACTCCCTTGGAAGCAGACCCATAACCCCGGTTCCGAGTGCCAGCCAGTCCCAATTGGGACCTTTTGGACCCTGTCCTGGCGCCAGTGGCACCAGGCTCATAAAGATGCCCAGTCCCAGCGCTGGAAGCGCCGGGCTCATAATGCTTGGGTGGACTTACCTGCAGCAGACCATGCTGCTTACTTACCTGCCAGTTGAACCCCTGATCCTCTTCTGTTTGGGACTACTTTTCCTGTTGGGTGGGGCAGGAGCCACTCCCTAGGTTCAGAACACTGGAACTCTTCTGGAAAGCAGGAACTCTTTTCTTAGGCGTGGCTGTGGAAGGAGACACCTAAGCACTACAGGAGGCTATTTAAACCACACCCGATGGATGAATCTTGCTTTGCGTTATTCTGCATTCTCTGCAGCAGAACGCTCATCTTGTCTTCTGCTTCTGATCCTGGGCCTAAGGGAACAAAGGCTTACCATCCTGGAATCCAGTCTTCAGCAGCACCTGTAAAGACAAAGAAAGAACAGGTTAGCACTACGGTCTTCAGTGGCAGCGCATCTCTTACCTGGTCCATCGGCTGTCACCAACGCCTCGCGCTGCATTCCGGCATCTGAAAGACAAAAGCTTACCAGCTCTTCGCATGCTCCGGAGGTCTTCGCACTGCATTCCGGCATCTGAAAGACAAAAGCTTACCAGCTCTTCGCACGCTCCGGAGGCCTTCGGCGCTGCATCCCGCATCTGAAAGACAAAAGAAGGTGCGTTTAAAGACATTGGGCAACTTTATTACTCACGTGCCATTACTCCTTCCCACGCCGAATCCAGTGGGTATTCCAGCACCCTTCAGCTTCTCTAAAGCTCCAAACTTGTACCTGCAAGATAAAAGGGACAGTGCGCATCGTGAAGCAGGCTACAAGCGCTTACTTACGTGCTTCCAGGCGCTTCTATTCCTCACGCGGGTTCGATCCTCAACTCTCATCAGCCCGCCATCGCCGGAACCCTGCAAAACAAGAGATATCATTACAAAAGACTTTTAAGACATTTGAAGTGCCCAGAACTTACCGTTCGTGCAGTTAACGACGGACAGCAGTCCTCTGAGGTCAAGAGGCCTGCACCCTTATCCAGTGAAGAAACTGGTTACGGCACCCTGCCCCGAGGCAGATGGAGAGCTCGGCGTTCACTTACCTAAGGTGAGGGTGTTAACCTTTGGGGTTCTACAGGAGAAGAGAAAGGGAAGAGGAGAGAGGCACCCAATAACCCCAGTTCATTAATCCCATATTTTCTATCTGCAGACATCTTACTCTTCGAGTCAGACATACAGTGCACAGAGGTCCAGCCCAAAGAGCCAACCGTGTTACACATCACCTTTGAAGATACGGCATTCACCCAGTCAAGACCGGCGCCTCTGCGGGAATCAGGTGAGCGTTACAAGTTAGGATTCTTGGCTCCCACATAGATCTGAAGAATGGCTCCAGGAGGCCTCCTCTTCTCCAGAATGGGGTCTGGCATGGATTCACATGCTCATGAATATTCCCTGTCGTCATGCCGGGAATCCTTGGTAAAAGAAAAAAACAGTTTCACTTTCACTTACAAACTGTCTTTCTCCTATAAACCAATCACGGAGCTCTGGGTCATACTGCCCCCAGCCAATGACTGCCCTCTCCCTAAGCCCCTCCTCTGGGAGTCATCTTCAGATTTTTACTGCATGTTCAAGTGTTGAGTCCACGTGTTTTGCTCTGTGAGCTTTTCTACCTTTGCACGCTTTTTTTGTTAGAGTTCCTATTTTTGTCCAATAGAGCCTGTGTGCTCTTTTGCTCGGCCAGCGGGGATCCGTTTGTCAGCATCTTTCAATGCACCCTCAAGTGCAAGAATCGTCGAGAGTTTCATTGAAGATTCCACAAGGACATTGAGCCTACATCGCACACCGGACCTTTTCGGAGGAGGAGGACGGGGGTTCCCTCTTCAAACTCTGCTCCAGCTGCGGATTGAGGAATGTGTTGGTGGAGGACAAACACTCCCAGTGCCTCTACTGTCTCCATCCGGACCACAATGAAGCAGACTGTGAAATCTGCCTTGGTTTCTCCAAATGCACTGTCAAGGATCATCACAGTAGAATGACTGCGTGGCTCAACGCCAAAGCCTCTACCCCGTCTGGCATGCAGGGGCCTGCCTCACCCTGGACCGGCCGGTCCGAGGAGCGAGGTTCTAAGTCCTTTGAGGGCGCTCCATCCGTGGGGGCCCAAGACGAGGCCAAGCACGGCAAGTCCATTTCCGTCGGGGTCGCTGTGCAAGCGAGTCCCGCGATGAGCAGGGCGTGCTCATCTTCACCGTCTCCCTCCATCTCAGTCATCGCTCCGGCTCCTCCTCAAAGAGGAAGTCGGCTAACCCAGGGAAACAGCAGGAGAAGTTGGATAAGAACAAGGTGTAGAGTAAGGTATCCGACCTGCTGCTGAAGGCCCAGGTGGTGCAGGCAAAGTCATCCTCGACGATCGAGTTGGGGGCGGCTGCCTTCTCGAAGGTGCAAGGGGCTGACCCGGTCCAGGAGACCCTGACGGCGCCCAGAGTGGCCCTCCCACCAAGGCGAGAGGCTTCGGCCAAGCCTGTGGAGAAAACGCCAGAGAAAAGGATGCCATCCCCGAGCCCGACCCCTCAGGACGCAATAAAGGGGGGGGGGCAGTGGAGGCCTCTACCATGCTCCACGGCACGGACATTTCCTCTTCAGATGAAGAGGACAGGGTGCCTGTTCACACGGTCCCAAAGGCCGCGGGGAACGGCGACGACAGCGAAATCGCCGAGGGGGATGACTACGGCCGAGCCAACGATGGCAGAGACCTCCACAACATAGGCGCTGGGCCCAACAAGCCTACTCCCCCCCCCCCCCCCCCCCGACACCTCCCAGGGACATATCGCTGGACATCCTTTCAACTCTCCACATGCTGGTGTCGGAGATCCAGGAGAGGATGCAGCACTGCACTGCGCCCCCGCCGGCGAAGAGGAGGAATGGGCACCCCACGCCACCTCATCAACCGTCTCACATGCCCTCCCCACTAGGGGATACGGGGATGGACACAGCGACGACGGACACAGATGAGGGCGGCGGTAGTGTTTCCCTGCTGCTGAGATGTTCTCCCCCGGACAAAGTGGGTTTTTTCCATGCCATGGTCACTCGTATGTCTGAGCTCTTCCAGCTGACGCCAGAAGAGACCAAGAAGGAAGGTTTCCTTTCCCAGTGCCGAGAGCAGCAGAGGAAGACCATTCTAGCAGTGCCTCTCCTGGATGACGTTTGGGATGAGGGCCTGGCGCTGATGAGGCATCGCTCCTCAGCCCCGGCGAAAAGATACAGGCTGGAAAAGAAGTACCAGGTGCCGGATTCTGCACCCAAGTGCCTGCGGGTCGCAGCCCTCCCCGGACTCTGTGGTCTTGACGGCTGCTAAGAAGAAGTAATTAAACCCCTCATCTTCAGCCTCAGCTCCCCCAGACAGCAAGAGGAAGAAGTTGGACGCTGTGGGTATGAAAGTGATCTACTCGGCGACAACGGTCAAAGCAGCGAACGCTCTTGCGATCCTGGCCAGATACGACAGGGAGCTGTTGTATAAGATGGCGCCACTGCTGGAATTTCTCCCCGACGACAAGCGGGTCGAGGCACAGGAGATTCTCCAGGAGGGTGAGGTGCCATCGGACCATGCCATCACCGTGGCCCTGGACATCGCAGGCACGGGATTCTGAAGGGGAACGGTGCCTGCCTCTGTCGTCGTGGCTGGTTGAAAGCCACCAAATTTGGGCATGAGGGTTCTGGCATGCCTTTCGACAGGGACAGTCTTTTTGGGAAGGCAGTCGACGAATCGTTGCAAGCCATCAAGACTGACACAGAGACGGCCCGGGCCCTTGGCATGCTTCAACAACATTGTCCTTCCTTTCGTGCCTCAGACGGGAAATCTGGCAGATCGAAGGGCTTCGGTGGGGGTTCATCCACTTAGAGCCAGCCCTCCCGGTCCACGACCCAGGTGGTGTACGGGGTTGTTCCAAGGCTTTCGGAGGTGGCCGCCGCCGTCACTCCCAGGGCGGCACGCAGGCCCCGAAGCAAGACTGAACCGGCCAGGACGTCAGGCCCCTGCCCATGCACCCTGGTGGGAGGCCGGCTGGCGGGCTTCGTCAGTGAGTGGGTAAAGATCTTCACCGACTGATGGGTGCTGGACGCTCTCGCCCATGGACAACACTCGAGAATTCGAGCAGGTGTGTCTGCAGATACCACCGGTGGCCCTGCAAAAGCAGCACATCCCTCAGCTCCGGCAGGAAGTGCGGGCCATGCTATGAAAAGGGGCGATAGAGCTGGTTCCAAAGCGACTCCACTGCTCTGGAGTCTACTCAAAATACTTCTTGGTGAAAAAGACGACCTGGGGCTGGAAGCCCATTCTCGACCTGCGACGTCTAAACAAGTACCTCAAGTCCCAAAAATTCAGGATGGTCATGTTGCAGCATGTGCTCAGCCAGCTGGAGTAAGGAGACTTCTTGACATTGCTGGATCTAGAGGACGCTTACTTCCACGTCCCCATTCACGTGATGCATCGGAAGTTCCTTTGCTTTGTCAGACAGGGACAGCACTACCAATTCAAGACCCTTCCCTTCGGACTGAAGTCGGTGACCAGGGTGTTTACGAAGTGCCTGGCACCAGTGGCGGCCCATCTACGTCTACAATGGATACATGTATACCCATACCTCGACGACTGGCTCATCTGGGCCTAGTCAAGGGAAGCCGCTGTCGAACACACTTAGAGGACCGCCCAGCTGCTGACGGGTCTGGGGCTGTTAGGGAGAATTCTCATTTATGGCTAATTTCCCATAACTAGAGAGTCCCTCGGCAACTTTGCTGGATTTCTGGGGTTTATTTCTTACACCTGGTAAGAGTGTGAACCGTTTTCCCACTCTTAAATCTGTTTTTGCCATGTGTACTTCTACTCTTTGTGTGATCTTGGGCTCTGGAGCCACACTACTCCAAAGACTTCCCACTGACTATATTTTTCTGGGGCTGTCTACTGTCCCCCAGAAACAGGTAAAGTTACCATTTACTTTATGTAGTTATTTAAACTACAGACCCAGAACCCCCCATTTTACATGGAGTATTGGAAAGGATTAACTCTGATCCCTTTTTGTCTGTACCTCCTGGAGCCTTTTTTGGTCCCCCCTTAACACTAAGACTTGGCTGGTGGCAGTGGTATCTACCCTAACTTTTCTACCTTGATTATACTATATAAACGTGGTACTGTTTTAGGCTATTGTATTAGCCTCGAACATAAACCCTGCTTGACCAAATACTTTTTCTTTTTGTTAATATCCTTCTTGTGTTTAACTTTGCGTGGCAAACCAGGCTTGCCTTCTTTGTTCGCCGTCCTTTGGTGGGCTTCTACGAAGAAGCCCTCCTTTGGCATCTGGGTGTCTAGGTGGGCTCAATGTGAGGGAGGGGTTTAGTAACCCCCTGCACAGGGTCTCCTTGGAGACCCAAGTCGCACTTTGTGGCCATTGGCTGGGGTGGTTGTCCGGGCTGGACAAACCCCCTGCTGTGTGATTGACAGCCAGCCTGTCTGAATGGGTGATTTTTGCATAAAAAGCAGGACTCTTGGGCTGGAAGTCAGAGTCGCCACTGGAACTACAAGAACCGAAGAGAAGCGAAGAAAAAGACGATTGCTGCAACTCCCGAGTCCCGGTGAAGCCCTGCTGCAGTCCTGAGCTATCTACGCTTCAACGACAGAGAAGATCCAGTCCGGAGTCTTCTTTCCTTGGGCCTGGTGGGATCAACCAGCTCATCTTCCACAGCCAGAGAATCCTCTTCTGGGTCCAAATCGCTGCACAAAGCTGTAGTGGTCCAAATAGCCATCAGAAGAGCCCTCTCCTTCCTATTTTAAAGGAGCGCACCTTTTATTCACAGTTGCTTTGCTGCTGCTGGCCTCATCCCTGGGTAGTGCAGATTGCTCCAGACGTCGTCCTTCTTGTCCCCACGACTGAAGCTCCAGGATCCGTGAGTCTGCAGGAACAACTGCCGTAGCACCAGCTTTTCTTCAATTGAATAAGGTACTGTGTCCATTTGGTCGTTCTGTCCGTCTGACCTTGAGGAATCTGGGTGAACCCTTTTCCTTGCCAAAGGCTTGTCCTTTCTTCCTTCCCTCTTATAACTTTTCCCCCCCTTTGACAATATCCAAGTACTCCTGGCAACGTTAATCTCAAACTGTTCTGATTGTTTGATCCTCGACATCGGAGCCCTGCTCCATTTGACACTGGCGCAGGCCTATTGACTTTATCTGTGTCTTAGAATACGTCCTGTGATTCATGTGCCTTGACAAAAGTATTGCCTATGGTTTTTATCCCCTTTGCCTTGGTTTTTATTCAATGTGCTTGTGTTTTGACTACGGTTACAATTCTCCCCGCAGGTATGCTTTTCTTTCGTAAGACCGAACTGTCATTACTGTCAAAAAGTGAGCGCCTCTTAACCCCCGGTAACGTCTTTTGTTTCACAACACTGGCCTGTCAAATCCTAATGTACTTACCTTGAATTGACCTGAACCAAAGGAATTGGTTGTGTGTAGTATATTTTAGAGTGTGGTTGTGTTTAATAGAAGTGAAGTGTTTTGTGGACAGATGGTTTAAAAATAAATGTACTTACATTTTTTAACCAGAAACCTTGAGTCAGTGTTTGTTTGAGTCACAGTAATCGTAGTCCTTTGTGTAATTCATATTACTGCTCATTTTCTGGCTGCTGCTCCACTACTACTACCACTATAACTGTGTAGTACAGGCTTGTACCAAAGGTGAAATTGTACTGCCACTTGTAGACTTAATTGTCTGTAGTGTTCCGTAGTGGGCACTGCAGAGGATTCTGCCTAACAGGGGCTCTCTGTGAACTATCCAAAGTCCTGCTTGATTCCATCATAGACTGCACTGTTCCTGGGGTCCAGGCTCAACATAGTGTCCTGCTGCCTGGCGGTTCCCTTCGAGAGTGAATAGCAGCCATACTGAGCAAGGTGCAACGACTGTTGGCACTGAAGATCGCCACGATGCGGACTATCAAGTTGCTGCTCGGCATGATGATGATGTGTATTTACCTGATCAGACTCTGCAGATTGCGGATGCAACCCCTTCAGGAATTCCTGGACGCTTGCTGGATCCAGGTGTCCGGGAGCTTCGCGGACAGGATTGTTCTCGACGAGGAGTTCTGTCGTACTATAAGGTGGTGAGGTGTGCACTCCAATATCTCCAGGTGCACTGATTTCCAGAGCCCCCTGCCCAGACCAGGAGACGGTCACCACAGACGCCTCCCTGAAGGGCTGGGAAGCCCACACCTGACGTCTCCACGCCAGAGGCCTGTGGCTACCTGAGGAGAAGGATCTCCACATCAATGTCCTGGCACTGCGAGCAGTATTTTGGACCCTCAAGTCATTCCTTTCCGTCCCTCAAAGGCAAGGTGGTGAGGGTCTTCACAGACAATACCACCATGATGTTCTACATCAGGAAGCAAGGGTGTACCAGATCCCTGGCGCTCTCCAGAGAGGCGCAGGATTTGTGGCACTGGGCCGTTGCCCTGGGGATGCTCCTCATTCCTTTTCACCTGGTGGGAGTCCAGAACACCATCGCCGACTCGCTCAGCCGGTAGCTGCACTCTTGCCACAGTGGGAGCTTTGACAGGATCAAGTGGACAGCCTCTTCCTCAGGTGGGGCAGACCACAGATCGACCTGTTGGCGATGGCGACAAACTACATATGTCAGAGATTCGCCAGCAGGTTCCACCAGTCGAGGAGCATGGGGGACGCATTCTCCTCCCCGTGGGAAGGCCTGTTTCTGTATGCGTTCCCTCCGTTGCCTCTCCTGCTGTGAGTCATCGATCAACTCAAACAGTGCCGATGCAGTATGATCCTCGTCGCCGAGGCAGATTTGGTACCTGGACCTTCTCAGCCTGTCGACGTCGCCTCCAGTCACGCTGTTAGTGGTTGCAGATCTGATCACCAGGGAAGGAGGCGCAATCCTGCACCACAACCCAGGATTGCTGAACCTGAAGGCTTGGCTCCTACAGCCTTTCAGTTTGGAGGGTATGGGCTGCCGGCAGACTGCAGACTGCAGGGAGGTCCTTGCCAGGGCCAGAGCGCCGTCTCATCTGAAGTGTTACGGGCACAATCGGAAATGTTTTGCGACGTGGTACCAGACGCAGAAGATCATCCCTCTAAGGGTCACGGCCACTTAGATTCTTCTGTGCTTGTTGTCCTTGGCCAAGACGGGGCTAGGGCACGCCTCCATCAAGGTGCACCTGGCGGCTATTTCCCGCTACACCAGGTCTTCCGGACGGGCTTCTCTTTGGTCCCAATGTCTAGTCGAGGAGTTCCTCAAAGGACTGTTCCGTTCGTTCCCGTCGGTGAAGGCCCCTGCCCTGGCGTGGGAACTCAATGTGGTGCGGACAAGGCTCATGGGGGCTCCTTTCAAGCCTATGCATCACTCCCCTCTCAAGTTCCTTTCGTGGAAGACTGCTTTTCTCGTGGTTATCACCTCTGCCAGGATCGTAGGTGAGATTCAGGCCCTTTGCTGCAAACAGCCATATCTGACTCATGAATTGAGGGTGGTGCTGTGAACACACCTCTCCTTCAT
The DNA here is from genome assembly GCF_040938575.1 of Ambystoma mexicanum. Taxonomy (NCBI): domain Eukaryota; kingdom Metazoa; phylum Chordata; class Amphibia; order Caudata; family Ambystomatidae; genus Ambystoma; species Ambystoma mexicanum. Next base: position 491,279,133 of record NC_090938.1, on the reverse strand, counting down.
GCCACAGGTTCCGTTGGAATTGAACCTAAACAAGCCTTTGGTGTTGCCTGCGTTTTTTCCAAAACCTTCGTCACCGGCTGAAAGAACTTTGCACTCGCTGGATGTAGCTTGAGCGCTGAATTTCTATGCGGCACGCACAAAGAGTTTCCGGAAGACAACTCAACTATTCGTAAACTTTGGTCCTGTGAACCATGGAAAGGCCTTTTCCAAGGCTTCCATCTCCAGGTGGCTCTCCGGCTGCATCATGCCCTATCACTGGTTGGCAAACTGACCGCTGCCCAGCTGTCCAAGAGCCGATTCCACCAGAGAGATCGCTGTGATGACGGCTTTCCTGTCTGGTGTGCCCCTGCTGGACATCTGCACGCATACCTTCACAAGATTCTACAGCGTCAACAGGAATTCCAGGGAGGAGTACAAGGACAGCCAAGCGGTGCTATGCAACCTGTTCACTTGAAAGTGAGCCTGTTCTGGAGGTAAGAGCATTTGCTTCTGTTGAGCCTTGCCACCTCCCGTGGTTGTGTATTGTTGTACTGCTATGTATTCTTTATTCATGAGCATGTGAATCCATGCCAGACCCCATGCTGGAGAAAGAACAAGTTACTTACCTGTAACTATTGTTCTCCAGCATGAGTCTGGCATGGATTCACATTCAAACCCTCCCTTCTGCCCCTCTGCGGCTTTTTTTGGTCATACTGCCACTTTACGTGCTTACCAAATCTGAAAATGGCTGCTAGAGGAGGGGCTTAGGGAGAGGGCAGTCATTGAATGGCGGCAGTATGACCCAAAGCTCAGTGATTGGTTTAGAGGAGAAAGACAGTTTGTAAAGGAAACTGTTTTTTCTTTTACCGAGGATTTCCTGCCTGACGACTGGGAATATTCATGAGCATGTGAATCCATGCCAGACCCCTGCTGGAGAACAATAGTTACAGGTAAGTAACTTGTTCCTTATCCACAATTCGAGCTGAAAGCAAGTCAAAGGCCACCAATCGTAAGTATTTGCACCATTCAGACAGCTGTTAGTTGTCTAGTCGGTGAAAAGTGCTGATTTCACATACGCCCCAATAGCAGATTTTCTGGCACCAGGGATGTTGACTGGGAGTAGACAGCCCCCTTCCTAAGATACATATGCATATATATATATATATTTCTGAGGCTTGTGGAATCTGCTTAGATTCACATGCTGTGCATAGGCCGACATCTAGTGGAAGCTGCGGAGTATTACAGTTTGTTTTTCGAAACTCGAAAATGGGCGTCGACACAGGGCGTGCCAGTAATACTACCCCTAGTGTGATGTCCACTCTACCCATGATCCCTCACGCGTCTAGGACCCTCAGATTGTTTTTTTCCGCCATGCTGGTCGGAAGCACTGAGTGGAGTTCCCTGACTTAGTCAGATTTTGCAAATATTGTTATATATTTCCCCGTTTATTCCACCTATACGTCGAGTTTCCGAACATCGACACTCGGTGCCGGATTGGAGAAAATTCGACCGTCGGACTACAGCGACGGATTTGGGCCTCGGAAGGCCTCTGGCCTCGGCCCGGGCCTCGGAAGCCCTCTGGACTCGGCCCTGCAAGTAGGGAGAGTGGGGGGTGGCACATATCCTACACTCTGATTAATATAGGTACATTACTTATATTCCTACACTCCCAGCCCGCTGCCACAGGGTGCGTATGGAGGGTACCCCTTTTCAATTTTGCCCCAAGTGCAACCGCAAGTATCCTTGGGTTGACAGACACGCCACGTGTAACCTCTGCTTGCCGAGGGACCACCCTGAGGCGAATTGCAGAGCATGCAGTCGGTTTAAACCGAAGACCCTTAAGGACCGTTGGACAAAGCGTTGGGCCCACCACGCCAGGCGACAAGAGGCCATGGCCGCGGAGGGTGCCTTCAGCGATGGCAGCGACGCCGTACTTTCGGACGGCGAGGGCAATGTGGTGTCGATGGACAGCCAAGCGCAAGTCCCCGACCTCGGAAGGTTGTCCTGCAGGGCAGCTATGGGGAAGACCCCCGGCGACACGAGCGCTTCCCACACCACTTCCAGCAAACAAAGGTCCAACTGAGACTCGACGCGCACGTCGAGTTCCCGGAAAGAGGCACCTAGAGAACGGTCCACTGAGTCAGTGTCCTCTGGGCATTCGCGTTCGAGATCGCCTCATGACACCAGGCAACCCTCCACTGTTGCTAAGAGTGCCTCGCTCCCCTTAGTGACTGAGGTTCGGTCGTCGGAAGACGACGCCGACCTCTACCCCCGGGCGGCACTCCAGGAGTCGGCGTCTGCAGGCAGCACGAAGGCTGCTACCGAATCCCTTACACTCTCCAGAGACAGGGACTCTACCCCCGAATTTGACGCCAGGCATCGAAAAGCTCTGATAGGGCCCAAAAATCGGGGAAACACTCTTCATCCTGCGGGGAGGGGGGAAACAACAAAGTAAGCAGTCCCAGCCTACTTCCACTCCTAAACTACATTCTACTCCACCTACACAGACGGACAAGTCTCAGTCTCTTGTCCCTAAGGCCCCTGTTCAGGCCAGTAGGTCTAGTCAGGACAAATCTCGGTCCGTTGTCCCTAAGACCCCTGTTCAAACAAGTAGATCTAGTCAGGATAAAACAGGAAAACCACTCCAGGAAAGAGTTATTCCCAGTTCAAGGGAATGGTCCAGTAATGACATAGAGTAATGTCAAGGATGTCATCATTGTCAGATTTCTACGCCAAAAACCCGGAACACTTTCTCTCTTATACCCCAGAAGGATCAACTCCCTCAAGCTCTAAGGATCCAATACCCCCAAGTAAGAAGTCCCGGGGTGAAGCACCAACTCAGTCTTCAGACCCCTTCTATACACAGCCCTATTCTCAATATCAGGAAGATCCATCCTTTGGTGAGGATCCAGACGTGGGCATGTTCGAAGAACAAACTGGGACAGGCTATTATGGGGATGATGAGGACCAAGAGGAGGAGGAGGACGACGACGACCCAGATACATACAGGGTAGATTCCCCGGTAGAGAAAGAGCCTGCGGTTTCCGGCTCCCCTGTCGACAACCAGCCTCTCCTGAATTAGGTCCTGTCCAGAGCGGCACAGCACTTCCACATTGACATCCAAGGTGCTCAGGAAGAGAGGGACTTTGCAGAATTGGTGGGAGAAAAGCGACCTGTTGCTCAGGCCATCCCTATCCTTAAGTCAATACAAAGGAGGATAGACCCTTCCCTTGTTAACCCCAATCTCACTAGGGCAGTAAACCCCAGAATTGAAAAGCTTTTCAGGGCAGCCCAGTCTGACCCACTGTACATAAGGGGACATCTCAAACCGGACTCCCTGGTTGTTACAAAGAGGGCGGGAACACCCTTGTCATCGTCCGAAGCTCCCCCCGACAAGGAGAGCAAGAAGATTTATGGCTTGGGTAGGAAAGTAGCCTCCACTTCCGCCTACCAGGCAAGGATTGCCATCTCCACCACCCTGCTGGCTAGTTACAACTGCCACCAGTGGGAAGAAGTCGCGGCTCTCATAGACTCCGCCCCAGAGCCCTTAAAGAGCCAATTGGCACGAGTTTCGGCAGAGGGGAGAGCCGTGTCAGGTTGCATTTTAAAAGCAACCTTTGATGCTGCGGATAACGCTGGCAGATTAATTGCTGAAAGCACGGTCATCAAGAGACATGCTTGGCTACGGCAGTCTGGTTTCAAAGCCGAGACCCAAGCATTGTTGATAGATAAGCCAGTGGAGTTGGATCTATTGTTTGGAAAGGCGGTCGAGGACGCGCTGAAGAATGCCAAGGATGAGTACGAGACACTCAAGTCCCTAGGGTAACTAACCAACAAACCCCCTAACCAGAGAGGGAATGGCAATTTTCGTCGGCCTCGCGGACAAAACTCCCAAAGAGGCTCAGACTGTTCCCAAGGCCAGGGTACTACATGAACACTAACCAGCAGTCTACCCAGAGTTATGGTAGGGGTAACAAGAGAGGTCGTGGTAGGGGTAGAGGCAGTCCCAATAAAGGAGGGGACACGCCTCCACCAAAACAGTGACGCTCCGTTCAGGGTCCCTTCTCATGCATCCCCAGTAGGGGGACGCATTTCCATCTTCACCCAAGCTTGGGAAGGGATCACATCAGACAGATGGGTGCTGTCCACAGTGTCCGCAGGATACTGCATAGAACTCCTAGAGCGTCCCCGAAACCACCTTCCACGACAGAGAATGCACTCCTTAGACCACCAGAAGATCCTACTCGAAGAGATCGAAAATCTTCTCGCAAATGACGCGATAGAACTCGTCCCAGGACACCAGGTAAACAAGGGTATTTATTCACCTTACTTCCTTGGGCCAAAAAAAGATTTGACAATGCGCCCAGTATTGGACTTACGGCCTGCAAACAAGTATGTCAAGCCCCAAAAATTTTGCATGACTACTCTCCAAGAGGTAATTCCCCTCCTAAAAAAGGGGGATTACATGGCAACATTGGATATGAAAGATGCCTATTTTCATATTTCCATGTTCCCAGCGCACAGAAAATATCCGCGCTTCAAGGTGGACAGTCAGCACTACCAGTTCAAGGTACTGCCTTTGGGATAGCCTCGGCTCCAAGGGTATTCACCAAGGTACTGGCGGTGGCGGCGGCACACCTACGCAGGGATGCAATCCCAGTGTACCCTTATCTGGATGACTGGCTCATCACGGGGGAGACCCCAGTAATTTGCAGGACAAACATTCAAAGAACTATCGACCTCCTCTTCGAAATTGAGCTTCTCCATAAACGAGAAAAAATCAAGTCTGGTGCCCAGCACCTCCAAGCAGTTCCTAGGAGCTGTTCTAAATACTCAAGAGGGGTTGGCTTTTCCTTCAGAGGAAAGAATCCGAAATATACTACTGCAAATTCCGCAATATCAGTCCGGTCGCCAGATAACAGTACGCAAAGCAATGCGTTTGCTGGGCATGATGGCGTCATGTATTTACCTGGTCCCCCACGCGCGCCTGCGCATGCGTCCCATGCAAGAATGGTTGGCGAAACTGTGGTCTCAGGCAAGTGGTCAGTGGGACGATCTAGTGGTCGTTTCGCCAACACTTGTACAAAGCCTCCACTGGTGGACAAGAGACAATCTATCCAAGGGGCAACCCTTTTACTATCCCGAGATACAGGCGGTAGTCACGACGGACGCATGCCTGACAGGATGGGGAGCTCACCATCTCCACCACACAGCTCAGGGTCTCTGGTCTCACACAGTGACCAAGAATCACATCAACCTGCTAGAGCTTCTGGCAGTTTTCAGAGCATTTCAAGCGTTCGAGCCCCACCTACTGAACCTGTCGGTGCAGATCCGGACAGACAGCACGACAGCCATGTTCTACCTCAACAAGCAAGGAGGGACTCGTTCGCCAAATCTGTCCAGACTTGCCCAGAAAATTTGGATATGGGCACTCGGATAGAACATCTTTCTGTCATCTCAACATGTTCCAGGGGATCTCAATTCTCTAGCGGACGCATTGAGCAGAGATCCCCTTCCGGAGGAACACGAATGGTGTCTACACAGAGAAATCATAGAAGATCTCTTCTCTCAGTGGGGTTTCCCCACTATAGACCTATTCGCCACAAACGAAAACAGACAGTGCCCAGGATTCGCATCCAGGTTTCCCCAACCAGACTCCTTAGGGAACGCCCTGTGGATGAACTGGTCAGGGATGTTTGCGTACGCTTTTCCACCAACTCCTCTCATCAGGAAGGTGGTGAACAAGATGAACAGAGAGTCGATGACGCTCGTCCTAGTTGCTCCCATGTGGGCGAGACAACCGTGGTTTCCACACCTATGCAGACTTTCGGTGTGCGATCCCATGAAACTCCCGATCTGGTACAATCTTTTGTCCCAGCACCAAGGTCAGAAGGTGCATCCTCTAACCAACTCCATGAACCTAGCAGCATGGCTCCTGAGGTCATAGAGTTGGACATCACAATTTACCACAGAGGTGTATGGACATCCTAAAAGAGTCTAGGAAACTGAACACGAGGCATTGCTACTTTGACAAATGGAAGAGATTTGTTATCTGGTGCCAGAATAAACAAATCAACCCAGTTGATTGCACTCCTTCCACAATCGTGACATACATGCTCCACCTGCTGGACACAGGGTTGGTTTTCAACTCACTAAAGGTACACCTGGCAGCACTGTCAGCGTACACCACCTCACATAGCAAGGAGTCGTGGTGGAAGGTACCCGTGGTTAAAGCCTTCATGGAGGGAGTAAAGAGACTTCATCCTCCTATATCTAACCCACCACCAGGATGGGACCTGAACGTGGTGCTATCTAAACTCATGGGCCCCCCATTCGAGCCCATGCATAAAACAAGTCTCAAAAACCTGACCTATAAGACTGCCTTCTTAGTAGCCATTACATCCATAAGAAGGGACAGTGAAATTCAGGCTCTGTCAGTGCAGGATCCTTTCTTTACTATTCATAAGGATAAGCTGGTTTTACGGACACACCCTAGGTTCTCACCTAAGTTTATTTCTAAATTCCATGTAAACCAGTCCATCGAGCTTCCGGCTTTCTTCCAAAACCCACAAAGCTCGGCTGAGGTTAAACTACACACCCTAGATGTGCATAGGGCGGTCCTTTACTACGTAAACAAGACCAGACCGCTTAGGAAAACAGATCAACTGTTTGTCTCCGTAGCCACAAGCAAAGAGGGAGATCGCGTCTCTAAGGGTGCCATCTCCAAGTGGATTGTCAACTGTATCCAGTTGTGTTACTCTCTTTCTGACATAACTGCCTTTTACGCCCAGAGCCCACTCGACAAGAGGCATTGGGGGCACTCTTGCTTTCATTGCAAATGTTCCCCTTGACACAATTTGCAAAGCAGCTACTTGGAGCTCTATTCACACTTTTCCTCAGCACTACTGCATTGACACCCATTCCAAGACAGATACTCAAGTGGGACAAGCGGTTCTAAGACATTTATTTGCTCCTGACCCTTCTCAAATCCTACCTCCTTCTAACACTGCTCGCTAATCTATGCACAGCATGTGATCTAAGCAGATTCCACAAGCCTCAGAAGGGATACATTACTCACCGTAATCGTATTTCTGATGCTTGTATTTGCTTAGATTCACATGCGACCTACCCTTCCTCCCCTCTGAGAGAAGGCGCATGTATGCTTGTAGTCTTATCTTATCTATCTTCTATCTGCTTGGATCATCTGTACTCACGCTACTCCTCATGCTACCTCATGTCAGGAAAAATACAATCTGAGGGTCCTAGACGCATGAGGGATCATGGGTACAGTGGACGTCACACTAGGGATAGTATTACTGGCACGCCCTGTGTCGACGCCCATTTTTGAGTTTCGAAAAACAAACTGTAATACTCCGCAGCTTCCACTAGATGTCGGCCTATGCACAGCATGTGAATCTAAGCAGATACAAGCATCAGAAATACGATTACGGTGAGTAATGTATCATATATATATATATATATATATATACACACACACACACACACACCCCCACACAAAAATCACCCCCCCCCCCCCCAAATAAGGATTTCCTGACCCGGGAAGGGACGAAAAAGCCCAAACTACAATATGGCCAAAGAACAAGCAAAAGTCTCACGTTGCAGACATTTCAGGGCATTAGCCACGTTTGGTAGCCATACACTGTAAATACGAACGTGTGCACACAAACAAAAGTGCAAAATGGGTAAAAATGGAACAGCTGCCACCAGCTTGTCTTTAATTATCAGGGAGGGGGGGTTCCTGGGAGTGAGTCTGCCAGACATTAGTCCTGGTTACGAGAGCCTTTCCCAGAGTCTTTAGCTCACTATCTTTCACAGAGGAGAAATATCCCAAACATATCAGTCTTTGTCCTGCCCAGGCAGTACAGCACAGAAATGCTAGGCAATTCTCCTCTGAACAAGAGTACCAACAGCAACCACAGACACTTGATTCGGTCTGATTGAGACCCAGTGTTACTTAAAATATGCAAATAACAGAGGGGGGCCTGGGAGTCTCTCTTGTCTTTAGGCAGATATAAATGTAACCAAAAATCCCATGTGTAAAAAGATACTGTAAAAGTATCCCCACTGCACTGTAAGTTGCTGTTGCAATGTAAAAATACAAAAATTAAAATGGGAAACATAGTTTCCCAGTACTGATAGTCCTAAGGTCTAGACAGTTTCCCCATAACAAATTAGCAAAAGGGAAGTGAAGCTGAAGGCTTTACTTTCCTCAAAAGGTGTGGACAGGATCAAAAACAAAGCAAAAAGAAAGGGGTTCCATAAAAACCGATGGAGAGTAAGTTGCAATAAGAAAATCTTTCTTAACACTGTGTATTGAAGTAATATCGTCCTTCCCCAACAAACCCATTGTATGTTAGGGGCCATCAGACACCAGACTCTGTGTTTTCTACTGCTAGGAAGAGGGCTAATGCTTGCCTGTTAATTACATGGTATCCTCATGAGAAGGAGAGCATTGGAATGTACTATTTTGGATGTAAAACAGTCACTTTCATCGGCTTTCAATGTATGTATAACCAATGCCACTGCCCTTAAGGTCCAGATGCAACAGGTCCCAATGGGACGACATGGAAGCCCTAAGTGAGGACTTCCCACTTGCGCTACAGCCATCATTTCTAAAGAAGGTAAATGGACTGCTAAAGTGGTCATCAAGAAGGCTCTGGATATAGCTGAAACTTCAGGTCATCAGAAAGCAGGGGCAGCAGTTGTATAACACCTGTCTAAAGGGTACTAGGTTTTAACTAGAGACTTTGGCCACCCTCCTGGTCAAACCCGGGGAGGAATCAGTCCTCTTGGGATGGCTGTTGAAGAGGCACTTTAAAAGCCGAAAAAATTTCACAACATCCTTAAGAACCCAACCCAATTTCAGGCAGAGGCTACCATTAAGGAGGGTCTTTGTCTATTAGTGGGTTCTTTCGGTCCACACCTTAATTGCATTCCTCAGACACCCCAAGGATCAGGAAGTGGTTGATTTTCCCCACCCCAACCACAAACCTATACATTCATATCTGCACTAGGTCAACCACGCAAAGGACAACAGAGGGAGAGGACAGACCCCTATTGGGGTGTCTTGTTCCTCATAAGTGACAACAAGGGTCAAGTGTTCTTCCATCTTTCCCCAGTAGGGTTCATAGAGATAATGTTGAATTCAAAAAAGTCGAATACAAAAATGTTGAAAAAAAACAAAATTCGAATGTTTTTTTTAATGGGGGGTTTACCTCCCCAGCCCCCCGTTTATTTTTACTACCCAAACCCAAAAAATATACAAATAAAAAAAAACACATTCTATTTTTTTTTTTGACATTTTTTTTCGACTTTTTTTTTCGACATTTTTGTTTTCGACTTTTTTGCAGTCGACATTATGACTACACACCGTGGCTCAATGGTATTGGGTCAAACCTCTTAACAAGCCCTGCAATCTGCTACCACGCGATAGGGAAATACTGTGCAAACCTCCATCTCCAGGAATAAGTTGGCGAGACATATTTGTAGCAAAGAACACCATGAAACCAGTTCTCCAGCATTGGATCTTTCATAGATTCAGATGCTTGAATATTTCCCGTCGTCAGACCGGGAATCCTCTGTGATTTAAATAATTATAAAAAATGTAACATATATACATAATTAACATAGGACCTCACTTTGGTCCTTTATGACCCTGAGCAATGAGGTGGCAGGGCTTAAGCTCCGCCCCAGGCAGCCATTTTCAGATTCTTCACCGCAGTCTAACAGACAGAGGGAATCCTCAGCTCTCTGAGCTTTTCGTTTCTATCTATTGTTAGATTTGTTATTTTTCTTCTCAAACTTAGATTTTCTTGTTCTACTGATCACGATCTATCTAGTCTGTGTTTCTGGGCTCAGTAAACTATTTTTCTGTGCAAGTTCGTCGACTGAAAATCTCTTCAGAACATGGCTGAGCAGTCAACTGCCAGAAAGCCTTCCCTTTTCAGGGACTGCATGAGGTGCACGAAAAAACTAGTCTTTATGAAAGACCCTCATGACCAATGTATTTTTTGCCTTTATCCACATGATATCAAGGAGTGCGACATTTGCAAGACTTTCTCCACCAAGACCTTGCAGGACAGGCACAGAAGGCTTCTTCTGCACCTGGAATCTAAAGAACTCTCTTCAGATGAGGAGTCGGTCAAAACAGCCCCTGTAACTTCTGCAAAGCCACCTGCGGGGTAAACTTCAAAGAGAAGGGCCTCTACAGTAGAAAGGAGTGCCTCCCATTCACTTAAGAAAAGGAAGGTGGAGTTGGTCTCCCTCACGCCCATTCTAGGCTCTGGAGACCACAAGAAACGGCATCCTGAGGAAAAAACCTCCTCTAAAGGTAAGGAGGCGTCTTTAAAAAATTCAGGGGGGCAGTCGTCTTCAAAAATGCTGTCCACGAGCGGCGCCGGCGATAGAGGCCCATTGACAACCAAGCCGTCGACGACGTAGACCACGACAACACTTCACACCTCAGCGTCGACAAGCAAATCCTAGTCATCGAGGTTGGCGTCCACGAAGCAGTCATCAACAAAGCAATCTCATCACTCGTCTACTAAGCTCTCGTCGACGGGCAAGGACCATCACCCATCGACGGAGCCACCGTCGAAGTCCTCGTCTGCGAAGTCCTCGTCGACGAAGCATGGATCAGCACCATCGTCGACACAGGCAACCTCTTCCTCTACGGAGAAAACTAAACGCAAGACATCACCTGCGGACACCACTGTTTCACCATCCCGTGAAGGCAGTCTGATCGAGCCGATAGGAGCGGGTTCTACCGCTCATGAACTCCAAGAACCTATTGGAAGACTGCTCCTTTAAGAGAGATGATGGAACTTCCAGACATCATTCTTCAGGAAGAGTTTTTGGACTTGTAATTCTTTGGTGAGAAGATTGTGCTCATCCCCAAGGAGAACAGTCCTCCCTGGCACCCGACATCGGAGGAAACCGCCGATCCATATGATCCAAAGGTCATGGAGTCGATGCAAAAGATCATCAACAAGTTTAACAGGGAGAGTAATCGGCCGTCAGTGCCGTGAGACACAAGACCTCTGCAGAGGGAAATATCACCTCACCATAGCATGCCAAGAAGCTCCCTCAGCAGGAGCATCCGAAAAAGGGCACGTTCACCTGAGCCCCCTCGCAAATCCAGGAGCAGGACGCTCAGTGCTTCACCGACAAGGGTCCCTCTCCCTAGATCATTGCCAGGGCCAAGCTCCCCGGATAGAGACTCTACAGTTGTGTCCTCTGCCTCATCAATATCGGATTGTCAAGAAGATCCTTTTAGGGACTTCTCAGATCCTGAAGAGGGAGAGGTTACGCAGGAGCCGGACGTTCAAAGCGATTGGGACGACTACATTGTAGAGAAACTTGGAAAGAAGGATTCTCCAGGGGATGTGTCCGCTCCTGATGACTTGGTGTCCTTTCACACCGGTTCATAGTCATTTTTTCAAGAAAAAAAAAGTTGAATTTCTTTTTCAATACGTTTTTTTTTTTCGAAATGGGGGGTTTCCCCCACCAACCCCCCCTTTTTTTCTATTTTTATTATTTTACCCCTTTTTTTATATTCCCGGACCCCAAAATAAATATATAATTTAAAAAAAAGAGAATTCAACTTTTTTTTCGATATTTTTTTTTTTCAACATTATGTTTTCGAAAAAATTACTGCACACCTTTGACACCATTATTGGCAAGGCTGCTGACCTGTTCAATTTACAAGTCACATCGGAAGAGAAGAAGTCAGTGCTTTATGAGCACAGGGACAAGCATAGAAGAACAGTCACTACGATTCCACTTCTTGATACCATTTGGGACTCAGGATCCAAGATATTGGCTACACCGCTATCCACCCCAGATTTAGTGTCAAGGCCAGAGAAAAAGTACAAGGCACCAGACACAGGTCCCCTTTCTCTAAGAGGACACACTGGGCCAGACTCTGTCATCACGGTGGCAGCCAGGAAGAAATTAGCTAATCCGGCATCGCCCTTATCGGCCCCCCTCCCGCTCGATAAGGAGGGACGCAAGTTAGAAACCATGGGCAGAAAGGTGTCTTCCTCAGCCTCGCTTACCATCAGGGCCGGTAATGCATTAGCCATGACAGCTAGATTTGACCGCAAGCTTTGGCTCCACATGTCTAAGCTAGCCAAGCATTTGCCAGCGGATCTCCAAGAGGAAGCCAGATCGATCATTTTGGACGGAGAAGTCACTTCCGATCATATGATTGACGCAGCAGTCGATGTGGCAGAGTCAGGTTTTAGGCAAATGGCCCACGGTACTGTCCTGAGAAGGCAAGCCTGGATGAAGGCTATGAATTTTAGACCAGAGGTCCAAGTACAAATATTGGACATGCCCTTTGATGGTCAAGACTTGTTTGGGAAAAAGATCGATGACCACCTCAAAGGGATAAAAGCTGACATGGATACAGCCCGGGCTATCAGTTCCCTTAAGGATAAAGACAAGGATTGCAGGCCCTTTCGTGCCTTTCAGGGTGCTTCGTCAAGGTACAGAGGTTTTGGGCACCCCTTTTACGGTCCGCAGGCACAAGCTGGCAACTTTCAGGACAGCAGATATCATCAGTCCTCAAATAGATACGCCCAAAAGGGGAAGCATGGACCTTCCCAGGGAAAAACCCAAATCAAACAATTGACAAATCCTGTCTTTCCCCTCTACTTCACCCCCCGGTCGGGGGAAGGGTCAGTCGATTTTACCAACGTTGGCAAACAATAACATCGGATAAGTGGGTGTTGCGGGTGATTCACGAGGGTCACACCATCGAATTTCTGGATCAACCGCCATTTATCCCCCCCCACCCCCATACCACGCAAAGTACATCTTTTAAAATATGTCATTGAAGAAATTGCCAAACTGCTCCAGAAAGCAGCTATAGAACTGGTCCCAGACCAGCAGAAGGGAAGAGGCTTCTACTCTTGATATTTTTCTAGTCAAAAAGAAAAACGGTAAGTGGAAACCCATACTAGACCTGAGGGCTCTCAACAAATTCATCAAGTGCATCAAGTTCAAGATGACATCCCTTCAGAATGTTTTACTGTGGTTAACCAGCACGATTTTCTGGCCACTCTGGACTTGGAGGATGCCTAGTTCCATATTCCCATCCATCCGGCCCACAGACAGTTCCTCAGGTTCGCAGTAGGGGATTCGCACTTTCAATTCTGTGCCCTCCCATTCAGGCTAAAATCTGCACCAAGAGTGTTTACCAAGTGCCTGGCACTGGTGGCAGCATACCTCAGAAGATCAAAAACGGAAGTCTTCCCATATTTAGATGATTGGCTGATAAGGGCAAGCTCATTCAAGCTGACGAGCTTGGCAGTGGAGAAAACAATAAACCTCTTGAAAGAGTTAGTTTTTTCGATAAACGAGGAAAAATCCTGTCCGTTTCCCAGCAAAACGGAACTTTTTCTGGGGGCCGATCTCAACACCAACGTTCCCATTGTAAGGCCGTTAACACAGAATTTCTGCTTTGACTCAGCTGGCTACACAGTTTCAGAGCGTCGAGACAACCACGGTTCGCTCCCTAAAATCCCTCCTGGGCATGATGTCCTCGTGCATATTCCTCATACTAAATTGCAGGCTTCACATGAGGCTGATCCAAGAGACACTGGACTGCCAATGGAAACAAGCAGTCGGGTCATGCGAGGATACCGTACAGCTACCAGCAACCTTTCACAAGGCCCTCCGATGATGGTGCATTCAGCAAAACCTTCTACAGGGAATGCCTTTTCAAGTTCCAACCTCAACTATACTCCTCAGGATGAATGCTTCGCTGTCGGGCTGGGGAGCACACCTGGCGAATCTTCAAACAAAAGGCACTTGGTCCCCCAAGAGTCTCAATGGCATGTAGATGTCCTAGAGCTCAGAGCAATATGGTAGGCTTTGAAGTAGTTACCGTCCAAACGGACAACACGACTTTGATGCATTACACGAACAAACAAGGGGGAACGAGGTCGGAGTTGTTGTCTCAGGAAGCTCAAAGACTATGGATCTGGGCGCTACATCACAAGATCCACATCAAGGCGGAGCACCTACTAGGGGTGGACAACGTTCTGGCAGACAAGTTGATCAGAGACTATTCAGCATCCCACGAATGGGAGCTAGACGAAACAGAAGTCCTACGGATTTTCCACAAGTGGGGACACCCTCAAATCAACCTTTTTGCTACCAAGGCCAACAAAAAATGCTGCAGGTTCTCTTCCAGGAAACCAGAGCATCTCTCGCTGGGGGACGCCTTCTCAGTGGACTGGACAGCCAAATTCCTTTATGCCTCCCCCCCACATCCCACTCATAGCGCGAGTGCTACGCAGACTGAAGGAACAGCCTTGCTTGATGATCCTGATAGCGCCGGATTGGGCTCGCCAAGTCTGGTACCTGTTAGGGAGAGTTCTCTGTAAAGGCTAATTTCCCAAACCGGGTGAGTCCCCCAGCAGCTTTACTGGATTTTTTGGGGTTTCTTTTTTTCTCCTGCTAAGAGTGAGACTCTTTTACTCCCACTCTTAGACATGATTTGAGGTGTTCCTTTGTCTTTCCATGTGTTTTATGGGCTATGGGGTCTTTTACTCCATAAGGTTTCATGTGTTTTTGATGTGGGTTACACAGCACCCTCCGTGCCGTAACCCAGGGGTGTCGTAGCGACCCCCAAACATAGACTCCATACCCTGGGACTGACTACTGTCTCCCAGGGCATGTAAAGTCACCATTGGCTTTACTAGTCCCAAATTATGAACAGAAACCAGTACAAACCATAATATTGTGGACGTACTGGTCGGGGCAATTCGATTGCCCCGGGGTCTGTTGTTCGAGGGGGCACGTCTCCGTCCCCCCTGATCGAGTTTTGGCTGGTGGCAGTGGATACTACTTTTTATATTTGACCGCGACTATATCTCTATGGGATTTTCCCATTGTTCGAGGCTACCAACTTTATTTATTTAATTCCTATGGCCTCGAACATAACGCTGGTTTATTTATTTAATATGAATTCACCGGTTGGTATTTTTTGCCAGAACTCGATTCTAAAATGGCGTCTGTGTTCTCTTCTGTGAGTCCAACCCAAGTTGAGCCCTTTGTTCCACTTTTTGGCGGGCTTCTCCACAGAAGACCTCCAAAGTGGTGCCACTCTGTCTGGGTTAGCAGGATGTGTGGGAAGGGGGTTTCGGCACTCTGGAGTGTGAGTTGCCTTGGCAACTCAAGTCGCACTCTTGTGTGATTGGCCCAATTGGTGAGCCGGCCGGCTCACCACTTAGCATGTTTGATTGGCAGCTAGGCTGAATGAATGGGGGTTTGCTGCATAAAAGCAGGGCTTTGGGGACTGCAACTTCAGAAGTCGCCACAGGACCTAAGAATCCGAGGAGGGAGAAGCTGAGCCGACCTGCAACGACGACACCACCGGTGGAGCCCTGCTGAACCGTCTCACCACTTTTCCTGACGACAGAGGAGATATCCAGTCCGGAGAGTCTTCTTCCTTTGACTGGTGGGGATAACCAGTTTTGCCTTCTTTTCACCTTCCTGGAGCATCTCGTGGCCGCCTTGCCCGTGCCAAGCACCCCGTCAACCGGAATACCACAGTTTACCACTACCGCAAATAGAAGGGTAGTACCTCTTAACCGAAGAACTCCTTTCCTCCACATCGAGACCTCCTCTTCCTCTGGACGAAACACCGACTTGCACCCGCTGCCAGGAACAACTGCCCCCGCTGGAGCTTCCTTCCTGCTTAAGGTACTGTGTCCCGCCTGGCTTTCCTTGCAACAGATCGTTCGGGGTGAAAGTAAAGCCTCGACTTTCTAACCTGGGCTGGCCTGGGACAACCTAGCTAACTTTTCCTGACTTTAATTTCATTCTTTTTGTGCGAACTATCTACAAGACTCTTTGGGCATAATCCCACTGTGTGAACCTGGACCCCTTCTGCTTGCTCTCTCCAAGAGTGGGCCTTGCAATTGACTTCCTTGCTCTCCAGTAGAACTCTGCCTATCCTGCCTTACTGTGGTTCTTTAAAAAGTATTGACATTTGTGTACTTCCATAACTCTGCCTTTTTCCCTCCGTTTTTAGAGTGCCATCTTATGTTAAGCGCTCACCTCTGTCTGAAAATAAGTGGTGTTTCTCATTAGGACTTGTCTAATAAGTAATTAGGGTTGTATATATATAATAGTGACTGTGTGCTGAATTTGCTTACCTCTTTGTGCTAGTGTAATTTACAAGTGTGTCTTTAAATAAATTATATACTTTTACACCAAAGCTCTGGTCAGTGTTTGCTTGTGCTACTGTATCTCTGTACCTTTTGTGTATACTCTATATACTGCCTAACTCTTCTTGAGGGAAGTCTGACTGGTCAGCCACAGCTACCAAGTGAATCTGTGTAGTACAGACTGCTACCAAGTGGGTTTACTGCCAAACACCTGTAGTCTTAAATCTTTTGCATTGGTCCCTAAGGGAACTGCACAGGTTTCTGCCTAACAGTACCCAACCCTGCATCACCTGTCTCTATGGCCCCCTATTCGCCTCAAGGTTCATTCTAATGCAGCAGGATCGGAAAGTTCTCCACTACAACCCAGCGAGCTTGTAACTCCATGCGTGGTTCCTGAGCAACGAAGGTTAATTGATCTCAACCTACCTCCGGATTGCTGGGACATAATCAAGGGCTCTCGGGCCCCGTCTACAAGAACGACTTACATTAGGAAATTGACTCGTTTTACCAAGTGGTGTGAAACAGTTTCAGTGAACCTGCTTTCCGCTTCCATCGAATAGAAACTACCGTACATTTTGCACGTGGCTAAGGCAGGTCTCTCCCTGTCCTCCATCAGGGTGCCATTTTTCCGCCATATCGGCATACATGACTAGCCCAGGTCAACGGTCCTTGCTCACCTTGCCGGCGGTCAAAATATTTTTGAAAGGCCTGATGCAAACTTTCCCACCAACTCCTCTACCGGTTCCGGCATGGAGCCTGAACACAGTCTCAGCAGCGGTCATGGAACCACCTTTTGAACCGATTCACAAGTGTGACATCAAGTTCTTATCTTGTAAAGCAGCTTTCTTGGTAGCTATCACGTCAGCCAGGAGGATGAGCGAGCTACAAGCCCTTTCCTTAGAACCTCCATTAACCTTGTTTATGAAAGACCACATCATGCTGAAGATGCATCCTATATTTGTACCCAAGGTGCTGTCAGAAATTACGCTCACCGAGCGTATCGTACTTCCTACCTTCTTCAGGAATTACTCATCGGGTGCTGAGAGATCCTTACACTCGCTGGACGAGGCAAGGGTTCTTAAGTTCTATATCCAAAGAACTAGAGCTTTCCGTGCCTCGACTAGACGGTTCATTGCATTTGCTGGCCGAGCTAAGGGGCAGCACATTTCCAAACGGTTTGGCGTGTTGGGTCTCAAAGTATATCAGTCTAAAGGCGATCCGCTCGCCAGACCTCCTCCCGCCCACTCCACCAGAGGAAGAGCAGCTTTGGTGGCGTTTCATGCCAGGGTTCCATTGAGAGACATCTGCAGAGCCGCAACCTGGAACACTCTGCATACGTTCGCCAAGCATTACTGCTTAAGGTAGGAACAGCCTTCTCTTCCCGCCTTTCCCTTAATAATTTAACCTTGATAGTTGCTGTATTGCAAGGCGATCAGAAGGTTCTTCAAAATTAACATAATGTTTGACATGCCTAACTGCTTGGTATTCTATTCAAGCATCTGAATCTATGAAAGATCCAATGCTGGAGAAGTTTTAGTTACTTACCTGTAACTGTATTTCTCCAGCATTGGTATCTTTCATAGATTCAGATACGCCCACCCGCCTCCCTTGAGAGGCTGCTCCTACGCCCAGCAGTCATCATACTGTAGTCTCTACGGTTCAAAATCTGAAGATGGCTGCCAGGGGCAGAGCTTAAGCCCTGCCACCTCATTGGTCAGGCTCATAAAGGACCAAAGTGAGGTGGAGGGACTACAAAATATAATGGTTCATAGGCTATTATGGGCGATCTACATTATTTTCTATGGAAATAATGTATACATGTTTTATTTTTAATAATTATTTAAATCACTGAGGATTCCCAGTCTGACGACGGGGAGTATTCAAGCATCTGAATCTATGACAGATACCAATGCTGGAGAAATACAGTTACAGGTAAGTAACTAAAACTTCCCTATCATCAAATAAACCTGGGCATTTGCTCTCTGTATTTCCTGGTACCCAAAAAAGACCAGACAAAAAGGCCAGTGCTAGATTTATGGCCAACAAAAAGAGTATGTAAAACAAAGAAAACCCCATTTGACCATCCTTCAGAAGGTTACTCCACTTCTGAAAAAAGGTAATTACATGGCGACGCTGTCGCCACTCTTGTTCGGAGGAGAATTGCCTGGTATTTTGGTGCTGGACTGCCCCAGTGCAGGACAAAGACTGATATGTTATGGATATTTCTCCTCTGGGAAAGAGATAGTGAGCTATTGAATCCAGCTAAGACTCTCAAAACCAGGACTGACCCCCCCCCATTGTTTTTACATGGCGACACTGGATATGAAAGAAGCATACTTTCATATTTCATTTTTTGCTACGTCACATGAAATGTATAAGGTTCAAAGTGGACTCATGCCATTTCCAATAAAAAGGTACTTCCTTTTGGAATTCCATCAGCACCTTGTGTATTCACCAAAGTACTCCCTGGTGTGGCGGCACAACATTTTCATCTGAATATTCCTGCATACCCATATCTATGACTATTAAGATGGATTTCCACACTTCAAGATGGCCGCCGATACGAGATAGACGTGTCGACGGTGCTTCTGAGCCCACCAGCATCTACGAGCTGATCCACCAACCCGCAGAGGCAGTGAAAAACGTATAAAGAAAGAGCCCACAACGGAGGGAAAGATAGGCACAGTGCCGACCCCGAAAAGTAGAGCGGAACCCACCTAGGGGAGGAGGCGCCCAGTCGAGACGCCCGGGACAGTAGACCCAGGAGAGAATCTGCCTCCAGTACAGCGGACCTCGAGGAGGCCCAGCGATCAAACAGAGGAGAGACAGAGGCACCCTGTGGTAACTGCGGATTGGCCGGAAGGCGAACCGCAAGACCAGCAAGCAACGGGGCTATCCCAGAAAAATGAGTGGAGGGACCTGGAGAGAGGAGAGACATCCAAGCACCTGGAGAAGACGGACCCAACGGCGAGGGAAAACGGCATCAGAGTCGGGAAAACGAGGAGACACACCTTTGCGGAGCAGACATCTTCTGGAGGGCAAAGCGGAACGGGGGAGTAAGCGCAGGAGCCCGCCGGGAGAGATGGGCACAAGTGGGGACCACTGAGGTGGGGAAGGCCCCAGCGCACACGACAACCCGGAGGGGCCTTAGGGCATCAAGGGATCCCCAGGCTCCCAGAGGACAGAAGAAGCAGCTGTAGAACAAGACAATGGGGGCCTCACCAGGGGGGACCCACAACAAAAGGACGGGAGGTCGCACTGGGGAGAAAACCCAAGGCATTTAGCCCCTGGCCCTATAATTCGTCCTTGCCGGGGACTGTCTCCACACCAAAAGACACTCGGCAGGAGAGGGAAGAGCCGGGAAGCAGTTCCGCCGCCCAAACCCGGGACCCTCATAGAAGCGGAGGAGACACAGAAGGAGTAGTGTGACGGGACACCATAAGGGCCCAGAGAGGGCTCATCCACAGTCAAAGGATCAGCGAGAAGACACGCAAAGGGAGGGGAAAAGGCAAGGCAGAGGCCTGCAACAGACAGAACTACACCAAACACTGACCACGGCACAGGAGACCAGGAACTGCCCCGAATGAGCTGACTGAAGGAGGGGAGTGACAGTGAGACCCCACCCCACGCCTTCGTGAGGCCTCATTGAAACAGAAACACCGGGAACCAGGATAAAAACAGAGAACCGACCCAAATGCAGCCAGGGGCGCCAAAAAATGTCAACTAAGACCAAAGGCAAGACAAATAAAGGGGTGCCCCCTCAGGGAGACACCCCCGGAACACTACCCACAATGTGGACGGCCAGGGAGGCTAACGGAACACTCATGGGCCCCCAGGAGGGAGCAACGGGCTGCAGCACACTGGAGGAGATGGATCCGTCAGCCCCAATATCACGCCAAGACTTACACAGGGAAATGCTCTCCCTACAGTCAAACCTAGTAACGACATTCCAGGACCAGTTTCAGCTACTGATGTCTGACCTCAGCTCGGCCCTGGGGGAAATGAAACCGGTTTTGGGACAAATGGGAGAGAGGATAGATATCCTGGAAAAGGGCCTTCAGGAGGTAGAGAGACAAACAATGGCGAACAGCGAGGCCATAGAGCGACTAGACACGGCGACACGGATCCTGGAACTCCAGATGGAAGAACTGGAGAACAGATCTCGGAGGGTCAATATATGGCTGAAAATGCTTTCGGAAACAGTAGCGGATAGAGAGCTGAAGTAGGTCATCCAGGGCATCTCTGCGGATCTCCTGGGAGAAGCGACCCCAAGCGCAGTGGAACTGTAAGTCTAGAAACTACCCTAACAAGTATAGAAGGTATATTATGTTGGCCGAAAACCAGCTTCATCATATGCCCTACATCGCCAACGGGGAATCGCCAGTATAACAATAGGGTGTCCATTTTTGAGTAACATCCGCCATTTGCTTCTTTTCCCTTCTGTGAACCACTTTGCAAAATGTATTTTATTATGATAGCTTATACACGGTGCGAGGCCACGGTTTGCATGTTGAGAAATCGGCCCAGACAGAAATGCCAAACAGTACAGAAATACATTGTTTCCCCTTCCCCTCACAAGTCCTTGAAGGCGAGCAGAGAGGCATTTAATCAGCAGCCTAGGTGCCGGTTGGTCTCGCTAGAACTGACGAAACGGACCATTAAAACATGAATTATACTTTTCCAGCGGCCCCGCTTCGGGGCTCTTCTTAGAGCGGGCTGACCTCTAGTTCACGAATAGAAACCAGTAGATAACACGCTTTGGAATGTGTCTCCCACAAACACAGTAGCCTTGCCGAACAAGACCCTTTTCTTCATAACAAAGAACTATGTCTGCAAGCTGCAAATTGCAACTGTTGCTAAAACACGTGTAAGAGATCAAGTAAGAAACGTGTCCTAATGTTTCATATTTGTCATAATTGTTAATTACTGAACCCAAGCTCGAGAAAATGCATTATGGGCGATTTTGATGTGTCACAAAAAGATGTGTATGATTGCATGTTTATATATATGATACTATTGTAGAATGTTCTCTCTCTTGCGCCTAACGAGGTCTGGGTGACACGTTGTGAGACGTTAGACCCAGTCGGCCGACTGAGAATATATTTGCTTTGCAATAAACCCTAGTACTTGGAAATCGAACCTTGTGTCTGTCGTATCACTAGTATATGGTGATTGTGCCTTGTTTCCATATGCAAATGGTCTTCAGGGCCTAGCAGAACTGGACAGAGTTCACAGGGTGGGACGCCTTAACAGAAGCTCGAACGCCAGACCGAGAGACGTGCTGGCTGCTTTCACAAGATACGGCCAAAAGGAAGCGGTCCTGAAAGTGGCAAGACAACAAGAACCGGTTGAGTACAAGGACCGACAAATCGAGCTGTATCAGGATCTAGCAAGCAGCACCTTAGCTAAGCGCCGCCAAATGGGCCCGGTCCTAGCAGTACTCAAGGAAAAAGGGGTCAGATACAAATGGACCTTCCCCTTTGAGTGGGCAGGGGGGCAAAGACGAACAACCACGCTACAAGAGGGGCAGATATACTGCACCTCGACCTGGACCAGGAGCAAAGGGATGACAGACCTGAGAGATCACCAGGTGCAGAAAATGGAATGAGACTCAGACCATGGGAATGGACCACTGTTGGAGATAAAAGGAGAAGATAAACCACACTACGCGGCTCACCGCACAAGGATAGGGGCGAAAAGTCAAATGTAGAGGAGGAGGGTACACCCAATGGGGGGAGCCCTGATCAGGTAACACAGAAAAGGGGTGGTGGACGTAAAAAGGATAATAAGGGCGGGTGAGAGGGGGTAAACATCATGAAGTTAGAAAGGGCGAAGAGGCCCGGCGAGAGGGACGGGGAGTGGGAAGGCGAGAACCCCTCTATCGGGGAGGGAGATAGGAGAGGGGGCAAATCGAGGAAGAGGGGCAGACAGGTGCATAGAAATGGGAGGTACAAGGGGATAGGGCAGACTAGAGAGGGCAACAAGGGGGCTCATAGGAAGAGGGGAATACGGGGAACAACAGCAGGCACAGGAAGTAGACAAAGCAATAACCATTCAAGTGGCTGACCCATAATGTTAGGGGACTCAATTCCCCTCTGAAAAGGAAAAAGCTAGAGCACTTCACGAGGAAGGAGGTACCGGATATGCTGGGGTTATAAGAAAAGCACCTCATGCACAAAGACCAGGGGTGACTAAAACTGCGAGGATTCGATCAGATCCTGCACACAACGGGAATGAACAAGACAGGGGGGGTGGCCCTGGCCATTAAAAACACAGTGGACTTCAGGGTGACTGCAGTCCTTCGGGACAAGGGGGGCAGGTACATCGTAGTCAAGGGGACACATCTGGACCTCCCCTACACCATAGCGGTTGCCTACACACCCAATTCAGGCCAAGAAATATTTCTGAGGCGATTCCTGGGCGTATTGGAAGACAGCGCAAGGGGCCAAATAATTATTGAGAGACCTCAACATAGCCTGGGATAGGGTATGGAATAGGTCAGGGGGGACGGGTAGGGGGAGCGGTGGCGTCAGCAGAATTAAGAGACAGGATTAAGCGGGCGGGCCTGTGGGATGTGTGGCGGGAATTGAAGGGTGACGAAGAGGGCTACGCAATCCTACCAGGCGTACACAGAACACAATCAAGGATCGATTATATATGGGTATCAGCAGGCCTGCTGGGGCAGGTTAGGGAAGTGAAGACGGGCCCTATCGGAATAGCAGATCACAGGATAGTCTCCATGCAAATGGGTCTAGGGTGCAAGGAGAGGTGGGTGTGGGGATGGAAATATCCAAGGTTCCTTCTAAGAGACGCAGTAATTAGAGGGGAAATAGAAGGGAAGATTAAATCATTCTTTGAGACCAATAAGAGGGGGGAATCGAGGGAAGACACAAGATGGGACGCATTCAAAGCTACATTCGGGGGGGAGGGCTGATAGCAGCAAAAGCGCAGAGGGAAAAGCAGCTAAAGATACTGAGGCACAGCTGGAAGCGTATGTTGAGGTGACAAGGCAATCAGCGGGAGCAACCCCCCATCCAGGTCCTCTATGAGGGAGTATAGGTGCGCAGTCGGGCAGTTAAAGATCCTTCAAACAAAGAGGGTGGAAGCAGCATTGCTTACCATCCGACAAAAGTATTACGCCAACACAAATAAGGCCGATGCACTCTTGGCGCGCCTCCTGAGGGGAACGTGGATGAAAAATGCGATTACGGCACTGAAAACAGAAACCGAGGAGCACGTTAAACGGGCAGGGGACATCCAAGAAAGTCTTGCAAAATTCTATGAGACTCTATACACATCGTAAAACCCCCAGGACCACTTACAAGCGTAATTCCTCGAGAGGGTAGAGATGCACAAAATAGGCAGGGAAGCCCAAAATACCCTAAACCGGGAGATCATGGAAGATAAGGAGGTCATAGGGAACCTACCACCGAACAAGGCACCGGGCCCAGATGGATTCACAGCGGCCTTTTACAAAACATTTGCACCCATACTAACCCAGCACCTAACACACCTCTTCAACACATTCAAAACCACATGCAGTATAACCCCATGGAAGAGGCCAGACAGACTCTATTCTTAAACCCCACAACGACCCTACAGAGAGAACATCCTACAGGCCTATTGCGCTAATAAACATGGACGCTAAAATCTACACAAAGATCCTAGCAAATAGGCTAGAGGGGTTTTTCCCAGAACTGATCCACCGACCAGGCAGGATTTATAAGGGGTAGACAGACGGCAGACCACATTAGGAGGGTGGCACACTTACTGGAAAAAAAAGTGCAGAAAACGGACACTCCCGCGGCCCTCTTATCACTAGACGCAGAAAAAGCGTTTGACCGCATGGAGTGGTCATTCCTGTTTCGGATTATGGGGAAAATGGGCCTGGGCAGCGATTTTCTTAAAAAGTTGCAAGCCAACTACCAGACACCATTTTCGCATGTGGAGGTGAACGAGGCCATGTCACGACCATTCAGGCTGGGCAGAGGGACGCAACAAGGGTGCCCACTATCCCCAATGCTCTACGCAATCTACCTGGAACCCCTCATACAGGCAATAAGGGAGGCTGACAAGATACAGGGCTTCTCATTCGGGAGACAGCAACATAAGGTAGCAGCCTTCGCTGATGACATGCTGTTCACACTGACTAAACCCCTGGAATCCATCATAGCAACAGGGCCCTGTTAGAGGAATTCGGGGAGATATCGGGCCTGCGAGTTAATGTCGGCAAATCCAAGCTATTGAACCTCCCTCTGGGGGCAGCGGACGGCAACACACTGAGGGCAGCCACCCTGTTTGTGTTGAGCGCAGGGGGGATTAGGTACTTGGGAGTGAAGATCACATCGGCCCTCTCAGGGTGGTATGCAGGTCTCCTGGATGGGAAGGCTGGCAGCAGTAAAAATTGTTACGCTCCCGCAGCTGCTATACTTATTCCAGGCGATCCCACAGGCGGTGCCGGCAAGTTTCTTTAGGGAGATAAGGGCCCTAAAGGGAGGGAGAGAGGGCTGGCTGGCCCTACCCAACTTCCAGCAGTTTTATGAGGCCACACAATTAAGGGTAATTAGGGAAATGGCTCCAGGAGGGGGGGGGGGGGAGTACACAAAGTAAGCAATGGGTTAAGATGGACAGGGCAGTAGCGCAACATGCACTGAAAGAAGTGCTGTGGCTACCGAAACAGCACAGACCTACGCACATGTACGAGAGCACTGTCAAGAAACTGGTAGCGGACACTGGGATAAATTAGTGGGAAACAGAAATCACAACCTTCCCGTCCCCCTTCACGTTTATATTCAACAACGGAGACTTCACACCCGGGATGGAGGGGGGGGCCTCTAAACAATGGTAAGAAGGAGGGTGCCGGAAACTGCAGGATATGTTCCAGGGGGAGGAGATAATCTCATTTGGGGAATGCAAAAGAGAATTCTCAGTGGGGGAAGGGGAGAGGCTTAGGTACGCTCAACTAAGACACTGGGTAATGAACCCTGAAAACAAAGAGGCAGCAATCGGAAAGGTGACTCTGTTTGTAAAATTCCTGCTGTCAAACGATGGGGCCAAAGGGTTGATATCCAACTTGTACAGGATATTGGATAATGCTTCCACTAGACAGCATTGGCCATACATGCAGAGATGGGAACAAACACTGGGAAGAGACATAGAAAGGGAAGAATGGGAGAGACTGTGGGGGAAGATTCCCAAGCTTGCAAGAGCGTCCCAGCTACAAGAAGCATGGTATAAAATACTCCTTGGCTGGCACTACACACCAGCCCGCCTCCACAGGATATACCCGGGAACCTCGGGGGAGTGTTGGAGGGGGTGCGGGAAGGAGGGTACAGCGGATCATATCTGGTGGAAATGCCAATAAATCGAGCCATTCTGGATGGAGGTACAGTGGGCACAGGACCAAGCCTATGGGCTAGGGGCAAGCAGTCCACCGGAACGCATCTTACTAGAAATGAAGGGGGGAGGACCGGCGGGAGAACACAAATCCAGTAAAAAAGCGAGAGTTGTGTTAACACTGGCGGCAATAATGATAATTGCATGTAGATGGAAGAGCACAAGCGTACCCACGGTACAGGATTGGCTGCGAAAAATATGGGAAAGTGTGGCCCTGGAATGGGTGACGTACGCCATGAACAGTAACGTGCACAACTTCGCGAAAGACTGGGGGGGAGAAACCCTGTCCTTCCTCAAGGACGAGTTTCAGATTGTATTGTGCCCATCAGTACCTAAAACTCCTAAACTTGCAGTGAACTACAGCGATCCGTCCATAAAAGAAAAGGACCAGGGAAAAACTTGAGCTTGCCTCTCGGGGGTGGGAGCAGGGAGGGGGGGGGGGCAGGTTGGGGAAATGTTGAACATGTTGTAAAACCAATAAAAAGAGTTTTTAAAAAAAAGATGGATTTCCAAAATCAAACAGGGGTGCAAGGATTTTGGGAGGCCACCTTATTCTGGTTAACTGGGAAGACACTTGAGAGGTTAGCCAAACCCAATCAAGGTAAGGTTGCAGAGCTTCCAGGCTGGAAGGGTGTTAGAATAATATGGGCCTACAATGAGTCCTCAGAGTGCAACACCAATAATTCTAGTTACACAGGAAAGTATACAAATACAATAGTTTATTAGGCCTTTAAAATGCACATTAAGCAAGTAAAACCTTCAGTCTAAAATTGTCACACAGATCCTTATAAAATCGTATATACACATTCACACCATTATGAGAAATAGAATAGCATTTGATTCAATGACTACTGAAACACAAGTAAGTACTCGCACGCTTTAGGAACAGAAAGAACACTTGATAATCATAAGACAGCTTACCTAGCTCTTATAAAGTCCAACCCTAAGATGGTTTGGGGCCTTGTGCTCAAAAGTCACAAGTTCAAAAGTAGATACTTTTCAGGTAGGTTTATAAAGAAATTGGCAGAGCCAGTAGTTATGATTAATAATAGTCCAAAAGTTCGGTAAAATTCAGTAAAGTAGAATCACTCAATCCCAGTCCTTAGGATTGTCCAAGGAAGGGATCTTGACCATTTTGCATCCAACCAAAGACAGGAAGGAGTGATTTAGGTTCTGGACTTCACGCCCATGTAACTCTATGGAGAAAACGGGTCAGGGGGACAGAAACAGATATGTTAATGCACCATTGCCAAACCATGCTCCATGTTCTCGCCCCCAGGTATATACCCTGGAGTTTCAGCACAGGTGTCTGTGGATCCCTCTGGTGGCCTGGCAAGAGCAGCACATCCCTCAACTCTTGGATGAGGTACGGGCCATGCTGCAAAAGGGGGCGATAGAGCTGGTTCCTCGACGACTCAATGAGTCTACTCCAGATACTTTTTTGTCAAAAAGAAAACCGGGGGCTGGTGGCCCATTCTAGACCTGCAGCGTCCTAACAAGTACCTCAAGTCGCAAAGATTCAGGATGATCACGCTGCAGCACGTGCTCAGCCAACTGGAAGAAAGGGGACTTCTTGACATCGCTGGACCTGGAGGACACCTACTTCCACGTCCCCATTCACAATAAGGACCAAATGTTCCTACGCTTCGTAGTGCAGGGGTGGCACTACCAGTTCAAGGCCCTCCCCTTTAGCCTAAAGCCGGCCCCCAGGGTGTTCACAACGTGCCTGGCACCAGGGCGGGCCATCTGCACCCGGACGACAGGCTCATTCGTGCCAGTTCGCGAGAGTTGGCCATCTGACACACGGAGACGACCGTCCAGCTACTGACGGATCCGGGATTCTTCATCAATTATCCAAAGTCCTGCTTTATGCCATCGCAGAACATGCTGTTCCTAGGGGCCAGACTCAATACAGTCTCCTGCCTAGTGTCGCCCTCGGAGGAGAGGGTAGCGGTCATTCTGGGGAAAGTGCAACGACTGTTGTCACTCAAGACTGCTATGGTGCGGACTCAGCATGATGTCTTCTTGCATCTACCTTATCCAGCTCTGCAGGTTATGGATTCAACCTCTTCAGGAGTTCCTGGATGCTCTCTGGATTCAGGTGTCCGGAAGCTTCACAGACAAGATCCCGCTAGACCAGGAGTTCCGTCGGGCGATAAGGTGGTGGGGCGTTCACTCCGTCGCCCGTGGCACATGGTTTCAAAGCCCCCCTTACCAGGAAACAGTCACCACGGACGCTTCCCCGGAAGTCTGGGGAGCCTATGCCAGACATCCACACGCCAGAGGCCTGTGGCAGGCGGAGGAGAAGGATCTTCACATCAATATCCTGGAGCTGCGGGCAGTGTTCTGGGCCCTCAAGTCATTCCTTCCATCTCTGAAGGGAAAGGTGGTGAGGATCTTCACAGACAACGCCACCACAACATTCTACAACAGGAAGCAGGGGGGCACCCGATCCCCAGTGCTCTCCAAAGAGGCACAGAACCTGTGGCACTGGGCCGTCGGACAAGATATGTTCCTCATCCCATTTCACCTGGCGGGAGTCAAGAACACCATCACCGACTCCCTCAGCAGGGAATTGTGCACCTGCCACGAGTGGGAACTTCAGCAGGACCTGGTGGACGTATCTTCATCAAGTGGTGCAGCCCCCAGATCGATCTGTTTGCAACGGCGAAGAACTCCAAATGCCAGAGGTTTGCCAACAGGTTCCACCAACCAAGGAGCCTGGGGTACGCGTTCTCCTTCCTGTGGGATGGCCTGTTTCTGAATGCGTTCCCCCCCCATTGCCTCTCCTGTTACGAGTGATCAACACACTCAAACAGTGCCGATGCAGGATGATGCTCATCGCCCCGGCGTGGCTGAGGCAGATTTAGGACCCGGACCTTCTCAGCTTGTCGGTGTTGCCTCTGGCCCAGCTGCCAGTTGTCCTGGATCTTCTCACCAGAGAAGAAGGCGCAATCCTGCCTCACAACCCAGGATCGCTGAACTTGAGGGCTTGGCTCCTGCCGCCCTAGAGTTTAGAGGATATGAGTTGCCAGCGGACTGCAGGGAGGTCCTTGCCAACGCCAGAGCGTCGTCGACTCTGAAGTGCTAGGGTCACAAGTGGAAGTGTTTCGCTACGTGGTGCCGGTCACAGAAGATCACCCCTCTGAAGGTCACGCCCCTGCAGATTCTTCTATACTTGTTGTCCTTGGCCAAGGCGGGACTGGTGCACTCTTCTAACGCGGTGCATCTGGCGGCTATCTCCCGCTACACCAGGTCTCCAGGAAGATCTTCTCTTTGGTCTCACTGTCTCGTCAAGGAGTTCCTCAAAGGACTATTTCGATCTTTCCCGCCAGTGAAGGCTCCTGCCCTGGCATGGGAATTCAACGTGCTGCTGACGAGGCTCACGGGGGGCCCCCTTCGAGCCTATGCATCAGGACACTCTCAAGTTCCTCTCGTGGAAAACTGCTTTCCTTGTGGCCATAACCTCTGCCATGGGGGTGGGTGAGATCCAGGCCCTATCCTGCAAACAGCCGTATCCGACTTTCCACAGGTTGAGGGTGGTGCTGCCGATGCACCCCTCTTTCATGCCGAAGGTTCCATCCGAATCCCACCTCAATGAGCCTTTGGTGTTACCTGTGTTTGTCCTGAAGCCTTCGTCACCGGCTGAAATGACCTTGCACTCACTGGACGATGCTCATGCCCTGAAGTTCTATGTGGCACACACAAAGAGTTTTCGGAAGACTTCTCAACTGTTTGTGAACTTTGGTCCTGTGAATCATGGGAAGGCCTTGTCCAAGGCTTCCATCTCAAGGTGGCTCTCCAGCTGCATCACGCACTGTCATCGGTTGGTGAATCGACTGCTGGCCAGTCGTCCGAGAGCCCCCTCCACCAGAACAATCGCTGCAACGACGGTGTTCCTGTCTGGTGTGCCCCTGCTGGACATCTGTAGGGCTGCTACGTGGAGGTCCATGCACACCTTCATGAAGTTCTACTGCGTCGACAGGAATTCCAGGGAGGAGTCTAGATTCGGCCAAGCAGTGCTACGCAACCGTTCGCTTGAGCTGAGTCTGTTGCAGAGGTAAGAGTAATTGCTTCTGTTGAGCCTTGCCACCTCCCGTGGTTGTGTTAAGTACTGCTATGTATTCGTTATTCATGAGAATGTGAATCCATGCCAGACCCCTTGCTGGAGAAGGAATAAGTTACTTACCTGTAACTATTGTTCTCCAGCATGGGGCTGGCATGGATTCACATGCGAACCCTCCCTCTGACCCCTCTGCGGCTCTTCTTGGTCATACTGCCACTTTACTTGCTTACCATATCTGAAGATGGCTGCCAGAGGAGGGGCTTATGGAGAAGACTGTCATTGGGAGAGGACAGTATGACCCAGAGGACAGTGATTGGTTTAGAGGAGAAATGCAGTTTGTAAGTGAAAGTGAAACTGTTTTTCTTTTACCAAGTATTCCCCGCCTGATGACGGGGATTATTCATGAGCATATGAATCCATGCCAGACCCATGCTGGAGAACAATAGTTACAGGTAAGTAACTTGTTCCATCCTCCAAGTTCCAAATGTGTACTGGGAACGGTGATGGCTGCAGTGAGGTAGCCAAGGAGAAAGCTAATCAGTCCACAAGTTAGTCCAGGGACACTTCTGAAGGCTCAGAAGGTGCCGATCCTCAAGCAGGGGTTGAGACTGGTTGTTCCCACTGGTCTATGGGTCAAAGCACTGACAGGGGCCTTCTTGAGATCAGGCTGAGGTGCAGGGCTTCACCGGGACATCACTGGAGTCAATGCTTGTCAACTGCATATGTCATCTTGTTCCTGGGGGACTCAACTCCAGCAATCTGTCGAATAGTTGCAGGAGCCCTTCTTGTATCCAAGATTCAGGCTGAGAGCATGCGCAAGCCCACCAATGGATTAGGATCTGCACCAATCAAATAGTCAGTGGCATCCGATCATGAATATCTACTGGCCACAACATCTGCCCAGCAACAGACATTCAGGTACCAGAGATGTAGATTGACACTAGACAGTCCCAGCCCCCTTCTCTGACACACACACACACACACACGCACACGCACACACGCCCGCCCGCCCCTTGGCTCTCAAAAGCCAAAGCTTTTCCTGGGAAAGTGATTTCCATGCAAGGCATTTCTTGACTTTAGAAGGCAGGAAGAAGGCCAAAGAATAATATGGCCAAGGAACAAGCGGAAAATGTAGCGGGTCTGCCTTGGGGTGCTAGTCACCATTAGTAGCCATATGCGGTAAATGCAAAAGTGCACAAGTAGGGGGCGTGGCTTGGCGCCATGGTGAACGGTTGGGTCCAGTGAGAGCTCCCGGCCACGACCACGTGTTTACCTGTAATGCCCCAGTAAAATCAGGCTCCCGCGAACAAAGTCGGTGCCCTGCAGAGCCGTGAGGCTTCGGCATCCCATGCCTTAATTTCGCCGCCCTAAACTGGATGGGGACCGAGTTTAAGCTGTTTTCCCACTGCGAGATGTCTTGGCGCCAGCGACGATCCAAGAAGGCGGACCGTGGAGCGGTGTAATAGATCCTTCCCTCTAGCGCCCGAGTGGAGCGGGAACTGGAGCAGCTCACCACGGAGCTTATAGCAACCTCTCCCCCTGAAGCGGCAGGATCCGGAGGCTCCCTGCACCACCGCTGGAAGACCCATCCGTGCTGGTGCTGTGGCCGACCATGGAAGAAGCGGGCACCGGGTCTATAGACTGGCAACGGGGTTAGTCCTGCTACGGAAAAGGGGCAGCACAAGGCTCCTTTGCCCGCCCTCGCCCTGTCTGAGGTGAAAGAACCGCGACCATCTGCGGCCTGGGGGAGCACCAGCAACTATTGGGCCTGTTTTACCTGCATCTGCAGCGCCCGTAGCTGAAATCAGTGGGTTCGGCCGTCAAAAGAGGCTCAAGTTGGCTCTGGCAACTATCAGCGACAGCAGATGAAGTCCTGCCTCGGAGAATCAGAGCACGGGACCCCGCCTCCTTCCCTTAGTTCACCAGCACCTCGACAGTGGGAGGACAGCAAAGGCCGCCGCTTCTCCGTTGGTGGCGTGGGGTTCCCGCCCCCCCTCCTCCCCCAGACCCGCTGGCTCACTGCCATCCGCAGCCTCTGGGGTCCGGAGTCGGCCAGTAGCCTAAAGCGTCTGGGCTGGTGCTGGGGGCACGGGGGCCCACCCTACATCAATTTGCCAGCAGCAACGTCTGGAGCCGGGAGGGAGCTGGAGGAGCACACCTCGGAGCCGACCGCGATCCCCATCCCTGAAGTGGTGGGATGCAGCAGAGGCCTCCTGCGCCCCCACCTGTAGAGGCAGCCGAATCCCTCTAGTGCCCGACCAAGAAAGCAGCAACCCCCCCCCCCCAAACCCCCACACAGGTTCGGGACCCCCAGTGGCCCCGGGGGCGGAGGAATCATGATATTTGCTCCCGGAGGAAAGTAAGGCGGCACCTGCCGCATTCTGCAAAAGTTCCTTGGGCCCGCAAGCCAACCCACCCACACCGGCTCCCAGGCGAGTCGTAGAGTCATCCATCTAGGCACGGACCCTTCTGAGAGTGGGACCTGGGCATAAATTGGCAGGGGAGGCCGCATCTCTCCTCCCACATCGAACCTCACGGCGCCGGGGGGCTTTTCGCGCCTACACCAGAGACACCATCTTGCCACCAGAGAAGCGTTTTGCCCGAGGGTGGCTTGTTGCCCTGATACCTCCCACCTGAACTCCAAGCCTCTGTAAGAACGTAGCAGCAACCCACTCAGTTGGCTATGTAGCAAAATCCCCAAACAAGTCCGTCCACCGGGGGAACGGGGCAAAGGGGGCCACAGGTGTGCTAAAACGAGGGGGGGGGCGCACAGACTCCCGCTCAAATCACAAGGAGTAATGTCCAGGAACACGAAACCATCCAAACAAACCCACATTGCGATCCTGCTATCTACCAACATGGGAGAAAAGACTAAGAAAGGGGAACGCAATGACACTGCGGGCGCACCCCTGGACCCCGGCGGTGAGCTTTCAACCCAAACAGTAACTAAAGCTGACCTCCAAGAACTCCTTTCTGCCATAACTAAGGATTACAACAAAGGGACAGAGGAACTGAAAGGCAAAATATACGTCCCTGGATAAGAGGGTGGGGGAAGTCGAAAACAGAACAGAAGATATAGAAACCACCTTGTTCGAGCAAAACTTCGAGATCGGGGAAGGGGCTGATAGACTCACTGCGTTGGAGGCCAGGTGTGAAGCCCTCGAGAACAAACAAGAAGAGGCCGAAAACAGATCCAGGCGCAACAGTATCCGCTTGAGGGGAATTCCGAGTTCGGTCTCGGACAAAGAACTTTACACCTATGTCAACGACCTATTCCGCTTCATTCTAACGCTCCCAGACGGAGCTCCCTTGGAACTGGATAGGGTCCACAGGTTCAGAGCCAGACAAAACGCAACTGCCATGCCGGACGTTTAAGCAAGGGTTCACTTCTATAAAGTCAAGGAAGAAATCTTGCAGGAAGCCAGAAGCTCAGCCCGAATCAGGTTCCGAGATGCCGAAATATCCCTGTACCAGGACCTTGCAGCGGCTACTCTGGCAAAAAGAAAAGCCCTTAAGCCACTCGCCGAATGGCTGCGTGTGAGGAAAACATCCTATTGCTGGGGCTTCCCCACAGCTCTAGTCTTCAGGTGGGAGGGCAGATCTCGCATAATCCCCTCCCCCAGGGAAGCCGAGCGATTTATGAACCCGGGAGGTGAGGGGGGATCCCCACCAAAGCTACGGAGGCCCCCCGGGAGATCCCGTGGGGACTCCACCGGTGCTTGGACCAAGATATCGGGGTGCCGCAGACTTCGAGGCCCCCCCGGGCAAGCCAAAAAGGGATAACAACCGCTGAGCAAATGGTTCTTGCCACCTGGGGCCTTTGGGCAGGGGGAGTCCCAAGACCCTGTATGGCCTAATCGCCCACCTCACGCCAAGGGATACCGAAAAGCTTCAAGCCGACACTACTAAATGGATTCTCTAATTTCAGCCTGAATTTTACTGGCCAATAGAAGAGGCACTGTTTGCCTCCAAGCAGAATTAATACACCGGTCCGGCCGAATGCCCCGTTGGTCGAAGGCTGGTCCGGAAACCTTGTCACTGTTTGGGGGAGAGGGAGGGGAGGAGGGGGGGCAGGGAGGGGAAGAGATCCTCATGAAGGGGGGAGAACTGAGGAACAAAACACCAGAAGACATGGAACAAGGAAGTTTTAAGGAAGACCACGAACCAACCTACTTAAAACTCAAAGGATGGGTTCACTAGACAAAACACTTACTATCACGTCTTGGAATGTGCAAAGGCTCAATGCACCAAGAAAGCGGAAGTCAGTCTAACACAAACTAGACCAATTAGGAGCTGACATTGTTTTCATCCAGGAAACCCACCTGATTGAGGAAGATGAAAAGCAAATCCGTTTCCGACGCTACCCGAAATGCTACTTTGCCTCTGCCGCACAGAGAAAGAGAGGAGTCGCTATATTACTAGGGCAAGATCTCCCCCTAATGCAGATCACCACCAAAAGAGATCCGTAGGGCAGATTCCACTCATGAAAGGCCTCTTAGTCGAACTCACAATCACCCTGGTGGCAATCTATGGGCCAAACAAAGAGCAAGACCAATTCCTTCGCAATCTGCTCCCGACTATCACAGCCTTCTCTGCGGGCCAATTGCTAATTGGAGGTGATTTCAATCTTCCCCCCAGATCCGCAGGTGGACAAGACGCTACCAGCCTCGAGGGAAGACTTTGGCAAATCTCATGGCCTCCTTCGTGGAAAACATCCAAATCGGTCCTATTGCAATCTATGACCACGCGCCAGTCCCGATGACGCTGCTGCTTCACGGAGTTCCTGAACCTAACCAACGGCAATGGAAACTCCAAGACTACATCCTTACTGACATAGTGGCCAGCTCCGACCTCACGGAGGCGATACAGAATTACTTCATCGAGAACACAACCCCAGACTCCTCAATGGCAACAATATGGGACGCCATGAAACTGGTAATCCGAGGGGTGGCGATGGACTCAACTGCTAGACTCAAGCGCCAAAACCAGATGAAGCAACGTAAGCTGGAGTAAAGACTTGTAGACCTAGAAAACAAGCTCAAGAATCGCTATACGAAAACAGCTAACGTGAACTAAAAAGAGCGAAAAGAGAGCTGGAGATCCACTTAGCAGACCGGGCCGCCAGAGCATTAATCTATACTAAACAGTACTATTACCTTAATAGTAACAAAGTGAACCGTAGCACACAAACTGAAAAAGCTCCAAACCAGGAACCACATCCAAGCCCTGCTGGACAAAAACGGCTCTTTACACCATCTGGACGCTGAAAAGCTTGAGATAATGATGCAGCACCACAAGGAAATCATGACAGGACCGCCGACACTATCCCCAGCCATCTCCCAATTCTTGGCCCCTATCCCGAAGCCACAGCCAGCCCCGTCACTGTCTGATTTGGAGGGCCTAATCTCAGGGGAGGAAGTCAGTGAAATGATTTGCCACCTGAAAAACACTACTCCCGGGCCTGACGGTTTATCTTCAAAATTCTACAAGAAGTTTGCCCACCTGCTAGCCCCACAGCTGGCAAAGCTATACAACTCCTTCCTCTCCCCTGGCTCTACGACAGCATCCATGAACGAGTCGATCACAGTATTGATCCCAAAACCGGGGAAAGACCGAACGCAATGCGCATCATATAGGCTCCTAAATAATGATGCGAAGATTTTCGCCAAGATCCTGGCAATCCGGCTGGCCCCCTCCCTTCCAGAGATCATCCACCCAGACCAAGCAGGCTTCATTCCGGGACGCGCACACAAGACAATATCCGCAGAACCATCAACATCATTGATTCAGCGAACAGATTGGGCTCAAGGCTAGCAATCCTCTCTCTGGATGTGCATAAAGCATTTGATATGCTCGATTGGGGCTATGTAGAGAAAATCCTACAACATTTTGGCATCGGCCCAAACTTTGTAAAATGGGCCTTAGCCATCTACCAAAAATCTCTTACGAAAATACGCCTTAACAGGGCCAAATCCAGCAGCATAAATATAACTAGAGGCACGAGGCAAGGATGCCTACTCTCCCCGCTTATTTTTGCCCTATCAATGGAGCCATTCGCGGACAGGGTCCGCCGAAACTCATCAATTCACGGCCTCACGATCAAAAAAGAATCCTACAAAATCGCCCGATGTGCTCCTCACATTTACCCGCCCAGCAGAATCAATAAGAGCCCTATGGCAAAATCTTGAAGAATTCCGAGCAGCCTTAAGGTTCACAATAAACATCTCCAAATCAGTTGCACTGGGCATCAACATTCCAGGCAAGCTCAAATCCAATCTCGAAGCGGAGTTCCGGTTACCCTGGGCAAGAAGCAGCATAAGCTACCTAAGAGTCCAAATACCCAACAAAAATGAGAAGCCGTACAAGACAAACTTTCCGGCACTCTTCAGGGACCTGAAAAACGATGTCAGCTGATGGAAAAAACAAGAAATCTCCTGGTTTGGCCAGATTACGGCGATAAAAATGAACCTAACCCCAAGGCTGCTATTCCACGCACAAGCCCTGCCGGTGACAATCCGGGAAAAAGCCCTACGAAAGCTGCAAGGAGAGATCTTGAACCTCGTCTGGGAAGATAAGAAGTCCCGCATCCCGAAACGCATCATGCTCCGATGCTCCGCCCTAGGTGGCCTGGGGGTCCCAGATGTAGCGAGGTATTGTCTCGCAGCCCAGCTAGCCCCGGCCTTCGCCTGGAAGCTACGCGTTAACCTCCCCCGATGGCTACAACTGGAGGAAGATTGGAACGGAGCCCCGTTAGAAACCCTGCCCCATCTTAAAGATCCTAAAAGGAACCAAGACTTGGACCCCCTACCAGCAACAAGGAACATGATCGCTATCTGGTAAAGGGCAGCCCGCCTGTGGAAATGTAGAGGCACAACGGGACCTCTCACCCCAATCTGAGACAACCCCGACTTCTCCCTGGGGATCTCACCAAATCAGTTCACGGAGTGGAGAGCGGGGGGCTTAGAGACTATGGCAGACTTCTTCGAGAATGGCCTCCCTCTAAACTTCGAGGAGTGTAAAGCAAAATTCAAAATTCCGGAGACTGTAAGGTTTCATTACACTCAACTGAGACACCGGCTGTCGAATCCCCAGGTCAGGAAACAGGGTAGTAGAGAGCTAACGGCATTAGAACTCACCCTTTAGGGGAACCCCCCGAGAGGGAAAATCTCAGCACTATATAAGATGCTAGATAGAACGGACCACACTAAAAAAGAACCATACATGCTGAAATGGGAAGAGGACATCGGTAAACCCATCGAACCAGAGGAATGGCTCCACATCTGGTCCAGCGCACAAAAAAGCTTGAAATGTGTAACAAAGAAAGCGCGTTTAAAGTATGCTACAGATGGTACCGAACCCCTGTAATCCTAAATAAGTGTAACCCGGCTATCCCCGCGCAGTGCTGGAGGGGGTGCTCAGACCGCGGAACCCTGTTCCACCTCCTCTGGACTTGTCTGAAAGCCACCCTATTCTGGAAGAATATTTTGGAACAAGTCAAAGCAATCACTGGGTTAACTATCCCCTGGGACCCAGGAATCGTGCTGCTGGGGGTGACGGGAGATGGCCAATTCCCCCTAACAGGCTGCCTGGCGGAACTCTGCTCCCATCTGCCACAATTACCATCGCCAGACTCTGGAAAAACCCGGAAGGCCCATCCACGCAAATGTGGTGGGCCAAATGCTGGGATATAGTGGCAGCCGAGAAAGTTACAGCCATCAGACTAGGCAACAAGCCCAAATTCAAATGCACATGGGCCCCCTCCCTGGACTATGTGCAACAATTCCCCCAGGGTGGCAAGACAACCCCCAGCCCTGCGCTGGATGGAAACTCAGGACTGAAAAGAACAAAGCAGAAACTATGTCCAAGGCACGCTCGGGCTCCGCCACACCCCTGAGCAGCCTAAAAAACCGCCCGGAACAGACCCCCACCCCCCCATCCTGAAGGGACTGTGCCGAAGAATCCGCCCCAAACCTCGCCAAAGAGTCTTCTCGAACTTTTGTCCCCTTACCCCCCCCCCAACCCGCCTCCTCAGTTGTAATTAATAATTTTGTTTTTGTAGAAAACGCATGGTTAGCTAAATCTCAGGTGCATTTAATGCTGTTTTCCTCTTAAAGGCTCAACAATACTGCAAAGTATGTAACATTCAAAGTGCCTGTATGACTTGTTCTGCCAAAAATAATAAAAATAATGTTGGAAAAAAAAGTGCACAAGTAAAATGTATCAAAGACAGTAAAAATATGACTGCTGCCAGCAGCTTGTCTTGGGCACATTGTGAAAGTAACCAAAAAGCCATTAAATAGAAAGATAGAATGATAGAAATTATCCTAAGTGCACTTCACTCTAAGGTCATGTGTGAAATTATAAAAATATAGGAATTCACAAAGAGGAACGTAGTTTGTCAGTACCAATCAGTTTCTCCGATAAGAATAAGCAAAAAGTAACGCAAAAGGCATTACGTACCTCCAAAAAGTCAGGACAGGCTTCAAAACAAGCTAAAATTAAGGGTGCCTCATAAAATTCTACTGAGGAAAGTAGCAAAGAAAAAATCTTTCTTAGCAATGACTGATTTATAATGGGGAAACAGAAGCACAGTGTTTGCTCAGTCCTCAAATCTACTCCACCAACTAGGTGTTTCAATCAACGAGGCCAAATCAAGTCTTGTACCTTCTCAAACCAAACAATTCCCTGGGGCAGTTCTCAACACAGAACACGCAATAATAGCCTATCCCCCTCAGAAGAGTGCAAGTCTTGGTAGCCCTGATAGCCTATTATCAAGCCGGAGCTCAAATAACATTCCAGAAGGTAATGACGCTGTTTGATATGATGTCGCCGTATATTTACATCACGCCTCTAGCACGCCTAAACTATGCACTCTGCAGCAATGGCTCACAGACCAATCGTCTCAGGTGTCTGGCGGCTGGGACGATTTAGTGTGATGTTGCAAAAGGTGATGTGATGAACCGGATTTTGTCATCACTCCTTTCCCAGAGGTAGTGTGATAAATCCTGCATCACTGAACCCCAACCTAGGATCTCCTCCCATGTGGCCAGGGGAAGGCAGCCGATACCTGATCCTAACCCTGTGGGTGGTAACATGAGGAAGGATCATATGGGAAGAGATGGCTGTCAGGGAGAAGTGGTGACTCCTTTGGGAGAGAAGCAGTATTCATCTTGTGAGAATGAGGCTCCCATAATTCCCAAATACCTAATGGTATGCTCTCATTTCACAAGTCTCTCCCATGAAACTACCCATAGAACATGCTATGAAAAGTCACCTAAACGGAATAAGGTTTATACCTTGGGTGTTCAGGAATTAAATATGACATCCTCCAATTAAGAATTAAGTCATAATTCTGCCTTAGGTACAAGTCCTTACTTCAGTGTTAAAGCACAACCTTTTTCATTACATCCCTTAACTCTGACATCTCTCATTGCACAAAGCCATCAAACTATCTAAATATCAAAGGACCAAAACCCCACTATGGACTGCAGGATCCATAATGCCTGTAGTACTGTGACGAGGAAGAGGGATTCAGAGCTAGTAAGGATAAAAAGTGCTATTAAACAAAATGTGCAGTCTAGTTGTTGTAGAGTCAGACACGAGTGGAACATTTAAAATTAGGAATTAATTTTAGCTGAAGAGAGATGGGGAAGGTGTAGCAGAGGCAGATGCCGTCCGGAGTGCTGGGATTGGCGCAGAAGGAAGAATGCCAGCTAGTGCCAACACGAGAAGTGAAGGCGTGCGACATTGCAGAGTGAGTGCAGTAGGAAGCGGCATACGGAAGAGAATCCCAGCCGAAGTGGAGACGTGCTCACAGCCCGATGTGTGGTTCTTCATTGTGCGAGAGGATGCGTAGGACCAGCAGAGCTCTGCAGAAGATCCGCGCAGTACACTGAAGTTACGCTGGAACTTGCAATGGAGTGGGCAGGACACAGGCGGTTCGCCACTGCAGCAGAAAGTGGAGCAGAGATGCCAAAGAAGACTGGTTGGTTAGCCTGAAGTTAAAGGTGACCCTGTGGCGCTACAAGCCGGACAATTGACAGTAAACAATAATTTTGAATACTGAACCAATAAAGTACAGAGTCGACAGGGGCGCAACTCTCCTTCTATGGGACACCAACTGGGGGAGACCTGTAAACTGCATTGCCAACAGCCAAGAGACTGTAAAGAAGCAGTCGAGAGGCAACTTCGGCGCAATCCTCCTATCTTGAGTTTCCAGTTTGGGGAAACGTGTTACCCACATTACCAAGAGACAAGAGACATTAAAAAGAGGCAGCCGTTGTTCAGCCCTCCTCACATGGGATACTGGTGTGGGGAATCTTAGAACAAATATTGCAGTAATATCAAATGCACTTGTAGGATTTTTTCTACCTGGCAGGTGAGTACCTCAGGAAAGGGATCATAGTACTTCGTCCAGGCAGGCGAGAATACCAGGAAAGAAGATGATGATTTCACGAAGTAGGTTTGTGGCAAAAAGGTGTGGTGGAAAGAACTTGTTAACTCTATTATCATTGTTAGAAACTGTTGCATCACCAAAGGTAGTTGTTATCATGACAAAATTATTCCATTGGAAGAATAAGGGTGATATGCTTATAATTGCTTTACATCCTGTACAGAATAATTGCCTTGGTTTATGAACTTGTGTTTTGTGAGGGAGACATTTGCCTTACCAAGAAGGAATATTGTGGAACACAACAATTGCTTTGATTTTGTTAACAAGTATTTTTGGAAGAGACATTTACTTTACCAAGTGGAAGGAGGCAGTGGCGGAACAGAACTTTGTTGAATTAGAACTTTTCCAAGGGTATTCCTGAATTTATCCAGGGGAAGGGAGCCCAACTCTGGTCACAAGGAGTACTTTCTAAACCTATAAGTTTGAACTTTTATACTGTTTTGTTGAACAGAAGACAGACAAATATTCCTTGTTTCTGATGCTTGTGGATCTGCTTAGTCACATGCTGTGCATATAGTCAAATATCTAATGGAAATCGCGGAGTATTGCATCTTTTTTTTGATGATCGAAAGGGACATCAACATGGGCGTGACTGTAGCACTATCCCCAACGTGAAGTGCAGTGTACCCATAACCCCTCACATGTTGTTTTTTTCTGCCAACCTAGTTGGTCGCTTATGCAGAGCTTGTAAGAGTTTTATATTGCTTACCTAATTCCACTGCCTACGGTGGTTTAGTCAATCTTCATCCATCATTTCGATGGCTGTTTCATGGGATTCCTGCTCTCTGACGCCCCCATCCCCGACTCCTCGATGACTGTTGACCATGTGGCCTCGGCCTTCAGGCCCGGCCTTTACAGTAGGGAGAGTGGGGCCCTGTTTTCTTCTTCCTCTCTTTGAGAATGTATTTCTTTCACTCCTCTTTCTTTCCTCTTGGTCTGGCTGCCGCTCACCTCTGCTATGGAGAGGACTCCCTTTAAATTCTGCCCGTCATGTAATGGCAAATTTCCGCAGATAGACACCCATCGTAAATGTAACAGATGTCATTCTTGCGACCGCGATGAGCGCTCCTGTAAGACCTGTAAAAACTTTTGGCCTAAAATGCTGAAAGACAGGGGGACTAAACGGTGGGCGGCCTTCACTTTGAGTGCTGAGAATCTTTCCCCCGCGGGTGCCGTCGCTTTGGACGAGGAATCTATCGGCAGCCATTGCTACGGTTCGGAAGGAAGCCATCGACCTTTCTGAGGAGCCTATGCGCTCCCATGTGTCCGTCCCCGGACCGACAGGCATGCCGCCGGCACTGCAATGGGGAGGTTGCGCCCTGGCGACAAGGGCGCCCACACACCACGTGTCCATAAACACACAACCAACAAAGCTGCTTCGACAGGATCGTCGAAGGCCTCAACGTCCATAGGTCCATCGAAGTCTTCGGCGGAGCCTTCCGAACCTCCTAGTTTGGCATCCTCCACCCAAACGCCACCGCTGCATGCAAATGGGCATAAAATCTCTTCTGGAATGGGTGGTTCCCTTCAAACTTCCACCACCAACGCGTTACCATCCAAAGGCGCTGGGACACCAAAAGGGGCAGTAGCGTCGTCGGCTCCACCAGCGCCTACAGTTGTGCAGAAATCCACTAGGCTGTCAATAATGCTTTCAAAGCTCTGCGAAAAGCTTTTGGCTACCATTTCGACCACCAGGGACTGAAGAGAAGCCCCCTATTCTGAGTCCTCCCAGCCTATTTCTAAGGTCTTACATAGGGATTTGCCCCCTTCTGTGCCACCTCTTCACTACCCAAGCACCCGACTCTTCAGCTTCCTCGGAATGGACCAGTGGAAGATTTGAGGAGTGTATGGCTAGGATGGCTGAGTTCATCAACTTTTCAGGCTACTATGATAATATTTTGAAGAGGCGTAGAGAAGTGGACTCAGAATGACCCTCCCTTGGTCCCCAGATTCCCTCTTTGGAGGACCCACAGGAACACCCCTTAAATATCTTTGGGTATGACCCAACCCAGAGGACCCGTGTCAGGATGTTACTAAAGACCATCGCCGACGGGTACTGTATCGAGTTCCCCCGAACCCCCTCGCTACCATTCACCAAGAAGCAGACGCCTGTCACCAGAACACCTGCGCATCCTGCTGGAAGAAGTTCAGGGTCTTCTGGCAAAGGGCCCCATCAAAGTTGTCCACCTTCTCCAGGTAAACAAGGGAATTTATACAGTGTACTTCCTTGTACCCAAAAAGGATCTCACCATGCGCCCTGTTTTAGACCTGCGCCCTCGGAACAAGTATGTCAAACCTCATAAATTCAGGATGCCAACTCTTCAGGAGGTAATCACACTGCTGCAGCAGGGGGATTACATGGCCACATTGGACATGAAAGATACATACTTTCATATTTCAATGTTGCCAGTGCACAGAAAGTACCTCAGGTTCATGATGGAGGACACCCATTATCAGTTCAAGGTTCTCCCCTTTGGCATTGCCTCAGCCCCAAGGGTGTTAACGAAGGTACTGCCGTTGGTGGCGGCTCACCTGCGCAGGCAGTCCATCCCAACCTCAAAGACTGGCTCATAACAGGAGATTCATACCGAACATGCCTAGCAAAGACAGTGGAACTTCGGTTTGACCTGGGTTTCTCTATCAACGAGAAGAAATCCAGCTTGACCCCCAGCCAAATCAAACAGTTTCTGCGGTCACTGATTTGGACAGAAGACTGGCTCGTCTTCCCCTTCAATGTGAGGGTGCAAAACATGCTGCGCCCGATACCTCACTATGTAGCCAGTTATAGGGTATTTGTATGCAAGGCCATGCGGCTGCTGGGGATGATGGCTTCCTCCATCTTCCTAGTTCCTCAGTTCCTCTGCCCATGCACCCCATACAAGAGTGGCTCTCGAGCCAATGGTGTCAGGCCAGCGGCCAATGGGACGATCTAGTGGTTGTCTCGGCAGCCCTCATTCAGTTTTCTGCAGTGTTGGTCAAGGGAAACCCTTCTGAAGGGAAAAACCTTCACCACCCCAGCAGTAGAAGCCACTCTTACCAGACACGTATTTCTGTCGGGGTGGCAGGGGCCCACCTCCTTCAGCAGATGGCGCACAGCATATGGTCCCCACCAGTAGCGTCCAACCACATCAACCTGTTGGAACTGCTAGCAGTGTTCAAGACCCTGAAGGCTTTCCAGGCACACCTCCAGGGGAAGACAGTTCTGATCTTCACGGACAGCACTACGGCCATGTACTACCTGAATAAACGGGGGGTCACTCACTCTCTGGGGCTATCCCGACTGTCCCAGAACATCTGGAAGTGGACACTCAAACACAATCTGTTGCTCCTCTCACAACATGTTCCAGGGGTACTCAATCTTCTGGCAGTTCTACTCCGCAGAGACTTTCCCCTACCCGTAGAGCACGAGTGGCGGCTACAAGAGGATATTTTACTCAACCTCTTAGCAGAATGGGGCTTCCCAGAGATCGACTTGTTTGCCACTCTGGAAAACGCCCAGTGCCCAGGCTATGCATCCAGATACCCACAGATCCGCTTCGAGGTGAACAGTCTCTGTATAACATGGTCCGGGAGATTAGCCTACACTTTTCCCCAGATTCCACTTCCCAACAGAATAGTGCACAAGATGCACCAGGAACTAGTCACGATGATCCTGGTGGCCCCTATGAGGGCCAACAAACCTTGTTTCTCCCATCTCATGTCAATGTCAGTCTCCCTTCCCGGAAAACTGTCATGCCTGTACAACATGCTGTCCCAAGATCAGGGAGTGACACTACATCCATGCCCCCAAACACTGAATTTAGCAGCCTGGCTCCTGAAGTCACAGAGTTTGGGCACCTTCAATTCCCTCAGAGATGCATGGTCATACTCGGGCAGGCACAGAAACCTACCAACAGACATTGCTGCTCCAGTAAATGGAAGCGCTTTGTTACCTGGTGTAATACCAAGCATGTCAATCCTATTGATTGCTCTACTAAAGACATCGTCCTTTACCTAACTCACCTGTTGGATCCAGGACTGGTTTTCAATTCTCTAAAGGTCCACATAGCTGTTCTTTTGGCATACACCACATCCCAGAGCAAGGTTTTGTGGTGGATGATTCCTGTGATTAAAGCCTTTATTGGGGGAGGTAAAGAGACTTCATCCCCCATCTCCAACCCAGCTCCAGGATGGCGCTTGAATGTTTTCGTTACCAGACTAATGCGACCTCCCTTTGAACCATTGCACAAGGCTAGCCTTATGGCACTCGTCTACAAGATTGCCTTCCTAGTGGCCATATCCTCTATAAGGAGAGTTAGTGAACTGCAGGCCATTTCAGTTTAGGACCCCTTCATTACGATTCGCAAGGACAAGGTGGTTTTGCACACACACCCACACTTCGCAGCCATATCTATCTCAAAGTTCCATGTGAACCAGTCCATCCAACTGGTCACATTCTTCCAAGCCCCCACTAACGTGGCAGAAAGGAGCCTCCACACACTAGATGTGAGGAGGGCAGAGATTTACTATCTGGAAAAAACAAAGCCACTAAGAAAAACAAACCAGTTTTTCGTTTCTGTGGCAGCTGGTAGAGTGAAAGGCACAGTGTCTCTAAATCAGCTATTTTAAGGTGGATCGTACACTTCATCACATCA
Source organism: Ambystoma mexicanum (assembly GCF_040938575.1). Classification (NCBI taxonomy): domain Eukaryota; kingdom Metazoa; phylum Chordata; class Amphibia; order Caudata; family Ambystomatidae; genus Ambystoma; species Ambystoma mexicanum. Next base: position 491,234,403 of record NC_090938.1, on the reverse strand, counting down.
CACTGTTACACTCTTGCCAAGAGAGATCTTCCCTTCACGCCTAGAGCTCACGCGACTCGGGGCACAGGCGATACCATAGCATTAATTGCAAATGTTCCTCTAGATTCCATTTGCTAAGCCGGAACCTGGAGTTCTGTACACCCTTTTACACACACTACTTCCTAGATGCAAGCTCTAGGTCTGATTCTCAGGTGGGACAAACAGTGCTAAGACATCTCTTTGCTACAGTTCCTTCACACATCCCACCACCATCTCTGGTTACTGCTCGCTAGTCTATGCATAGCATGTGACTTTAAGCAGATCCACAAGCATCAGAAGACATACATTACGCACCATAATTGTATTTCTGATGATTGTATCTGCTTAGATTCACATGCGCCCACCCTTCCTCCCCTCTAACACTAGATGTCGGAATATATGCACAGCATGTGAATCAAAGCAGATACAATCATCAGAAATACGATTACAGTGAATAATGTATGTCATACTTTTGTTGTGTGTACTTGTATGAGGGTCACAGACTGTTTGGACACTAAGTCATCCTTCTTTAGTTTGCTAGGTAGGGAAATCCTTGTTAGGATAAGGAATGATAGCTGTTTATCTCACACCTTTTCATTTAATAAATGGCAAACATTGAGAAAACTATGCCTTTGTGTCAGTCTCGCATTTCTGACCCCTCACAGTAGCCTCTCCTCATGTGAACAGGGGACAGCAGCTGCTACCTGACCATTGGGGCGGCTATTTGAGGGAGATCGACATGGGGGAGGCGACCCTCAGGGTGGTGTTTGGGGGGGGGGGCAGGGGTGAAGCGACATCATTGTATGAGACATGGTATCCCCCATTACCTTTTAGCGACACCCCTTCAGTACCTCAGGCCCTCATGGCATATTACGGCAGTAATCCTCAATATTCCCCAACACTTAGCCATAGAACTCTCAAACACCCTGCAGTGTTATCAGTAACAAAGACTGACACGTGGAAGAGAGCAACCAGAATGAAGATTACTCTGCTAGACCAAAGTGAATGGTCCATCCGATTGGCTCTAAACAGCTCCCTTCTCTACCGCAGTAGCCGTGGAAAACTGTAGACACACCCGACCGCAATTGAAGAAGGGATCCGAGACAGAGCAGACCGCTGACGCGAGACACGGAGCAGGGGAAGCTCTGTCACATACACCAGAGCGAGGAGAGGACCGGCGAGCATTGGAGACACTGACGCTTACCAAAGCTCGAACCAATGTATAGGACCCCGAAGCTGCCTAATATCGGTGAGCCAGAGATAGCAGAAAGGGGATACTAGGGGCTTCGCTGCATGGACCGCAGAGAAACCCAGAAGGGAGGGCTCCATTCCGAGGCAGTGAACAAGGGAGCTGGGACCTTGTGGAAACGGTTCATAGACATAATTTCGAATACAAAATATTCGAAAGTCAAAAAGTCGAAAAAAAAAATGTCGAATTTTTTTTTTAATGACGTTTTTTTTTCGAAATGGGGGGGTTCCCCCCAACCCCCCTTTTTTTTATTTTTACCTATTTTTTTCACAAAAACTAAAGCCCAAAAAAAATATCGAAAAAAAAAAAACAATTCGACATTTTTTTTTTCGACATTTTTGATTCGACTTTTTTGACTTTCGAAATTATGTTTTCGAAATTATGACTGGACACCTGTGGAAACCAAGTGGACAAAAGTGAATTTGGGAAAACCAAGTGTTGTGCAAGTCTGGGACCTGCACCCATAATCACATATGGTGAAAATCATTCTCAAGGAAGTTTTATACCATTTTGAGAGGTTGTCCTGGCAGGAGAGTACACCAGGACGACAGTAAGAGTGAACAGTATAATTAAGACCTGGCAAGAGAGAATGCCAGGCGTCGTCATAGTCTGGGACCCGCACCCATAAGTGTAATTGTTGAAGTATACTATCTCAAGGAAGAATCATATCCTTAGAGATATTATGTTGGCTGGGGAGTATATCAGGATGTATGAGAGAATGAAATATACATTGGAGAGCCAGTCCGGAGAGTATTTGTATTTTATTACATTTTATATATTGCTTTACACCAAAGAGCTTTATATTGCAACAACAAGAATACATTAGAATAAATTGGAAGCATAAATGCAAAACATGAGACAAACAATCAAAAACAATATGTAGAACAATTTACCTAGGACTGTAAAAGAGAAACAGGACAGAGGAAGAGTAAAAGGGAAGTAATGAGGTTAGCAGGACGGAGGATGAAGAAGATGAGATTTCAAGGAGGAGCGAAAGGAGGAGTAAGAGGAAATGGAGCGGATAGGGAGAGGTAGAGAGAGTTCCAGTGTTCGGGGGCAAGGAGCTGAAATGATCGGAAACGAGAAGAGGCACCAGGAGACGGAGGAACAGTGAGTAGGAAGAGATCAGCAGATCCGAGGGTGTAGGAGGGGGCGTAGAACGAGAGGAGAGAGGAAAGGTAGGGAGGGGCGAGATCATGAAGAGATTTAAAGACGAGACAGAGGAAGTTAAATTTAAGTTGAGAGTGAAAGGGAAGCCAGCTAAGATAAGAAAGCAAACAGGAAATGGAATTGTGAGGAGAGAGAAGAAAAAGGGTACGGATAGCAGAGTGATGGAGGGATTTGAGGGGAGCAAGATGAGAGGCAGGGAGGCCAAAGAGGAGAGTAGAGCAATAGAAAAGATGAGGGAAGAGAGTTTATTGGCGTGGAAGGTGAGGCAAGAAACGAACTTTACAAACATTGAAGAGGTGGTAGTGACAGGCGTGGCAGGTAAGAGAAATGTGGTGGGTAAAGGAGAGGGAGAAGTCGAAGTGGAGACCTAGATTGCGGGCAGTGTCAGAGATGGGGAGATTATAAGGGGGAAAGAGAATAAAAGGAGGGGAGAGGGAGGCGGAAGCGTGTTAGAGGGAAACAATAAGACTTCAGTCTTATCAGTGTTGATGGAGAGAAAGTGGGATAACACCCAGTTTTTGATAGCATTAAGAGATTAAGGTGGATGTCAGGAGTGAAAGAAGAGAAAGGGAGAAAGACCTGGGTGTCATCAGCATAGAAATGGTGAGAGATACCGAAGGAAGAGATGACAGGGGCAAGAAGAGAAGTGTAAAGTGAGAAAAGGAAAGGGCCAAGTACAGAGCCTTGGGGAACAACTAAGTCAAGGGCGAGAGTAGGGGAGGAAGGACTGCTCCAAGACACAGCGAAAGAACGGTTGGAGAGATGGGAAGAGAACCAGTTGAGAACAGAGCCTTTGAGGCCAAAGGAAGAAAGGGTGTTGAGGAGTAAGGGGTGATCAACGGTACCAAAGGCAGCAGAGAGATCTAGGATAGAGGATTGCTTAGAGTACCGAGCAGTAAGGAGGGAGTTGAGAGCGGAGTTGAGTGCAGTTTCAGTGGAGTGTTTAGGGCGGAATCCGGACTGAGAAGGGGGAGAAGAGAGGGGTTGGATACAAAAGCTGAGAGTTGAGAATAGACTAAGCGTTCAAGAAGCTTTGAAAGCATTGGTAGAAGAGCGATTGAATGAAAGTTGGAGCAAGGAGGGGGTTAGCAGAGGGTTTCTTTCCTAATAGGGCGGATAGTAGCATGTTTGAAGATGGAAGGGAAGGTGGCAGAAGAGAGTCAGATGTTGAAGAAGGAGGTGAGGTAAGGAATGAGAAGAGGGTAGATTTTAGAAATCAGGTGGGTCGGAAGGGGATCAGAAGGGGCAGCAGTTGGGTGAGTTTTGGACAGGAGGAGGGAAACATTGGAAGGATAAAAGGGGAGAAGTTTGACATGTAAGAGGAAGGGCGGAGAGAGAGGGGGAAGGAGGGCACTAAGAAGGGGAGCGAAGAATGTTTTGGCGTAGAGTGAGTATCTTGGATGAGAAAAAGTCAGCGAAATTGGAAGGAGAGAGGGGAGAGATAGAATGGTCAGGAGTAGGCGGGGAGAGAAGACGAGATAGGGTCTGGAAGATACGAGGATGGGAGGATTGGGATTGGAGGAGGTTAGAGTAGTAAGAACGCTTAGCTAAGCTAAGGCAGGAGTCCTAACGAGAGGGGTATGAGAAATAGGAGGCTTTTTTAGTAGGCGAGCAGCGCTTGAGCCAACGTCGCTCAAGGTGATGGAGGAGGTGGCGCATAGACAATAGGTGAGGGGAAAGCCAGGGTTGAGAGGGTTTGCCGGCAGGGCGGAAAGAGGAGAGAGGGTGAAGTTGATCGAGACTGGAGGACATGGAGGAGGACAGTGAGGATAAAGCTTCGCTGGTCGAGAGAGATTAGAAATCCGAGATAGGTGGGAGGAAGGAAGAGCAGGTATTGAGGAAAAGAGAAGGACTAAAGTTACGGAGATCCCGTTGAGAGAAAGAAATTGGGGAAGGGGGAGAGTGGACAGAGGGAGAGGGGGAGTGAGGGAGAAAGAGAGTAAGGCATGGTCAGAAAGATAGTTGGGAAGGGTAGAGACAGGGGAGGAGGAGAAGGTAGAGATAAAGATAAGATCAAGAGTGGAGTCCGAGGAGTGAGTAGGAGCAGTAGGGAGGGGAGTGAGAAGGTTGGAGTCGAGAATGGAAAGAGGGGATGGTTGATGGGAAGAGGGGAGGTGAAGGTTGAAGTCACTGAGTACTGTAAGGGGAGAGTTGGAGGGTGAGATCGGGGAAAGAAGGTGATCAAGGTCATCATAGAAGGAAGAGAGTGGGGGCCAGGCGGTTTGTAGATAATTAGAAAAGAGATAGCGTGAGGGGAAGTAAAGGATTTGTACAGATATTGAAAGGAAGGGAAGACAGGAAGAGGCGTTGGAGAGGGGGACAAGTGACAGTTAGGGTGATAGAGGAGACCAATGCCACCACTGCAGCCAGAAGGGCGGGAGACATGAGAGGAGGAGGAGGAGGAGGTGGTAAGAGAAGCAGGTACAGTAGAGTTGTGACGGGGGATCCAAGTTTCTGTAATACAGAGGAATTGAAGTTTGAGTCGCAAAAACATGTCCAGAACAGCTGCGGTCTTGTTGCAGAGGGATCTTGTATTCCAGAGGGCAATATTGATGAGACCAGAGGGTTCAAGGATAGGGGATAGATGGGGTTGGGACGGGGAGGGAGCGGGATGGCGTGAACAGGGGCAAAGGTTGAGCAAGGGGGGGGTCCTGAGGATAAGGGAGAGGGATGGGAAAAGGGGCCAGAAGTAGGGGTGTGGAGAGGGGGAGGAGAGCAAAGAATAAGGAGGAAGAGGAGAGTGGAGAACAGGAACACGCATGTCAGAGGGGGAGGAGAAAAGGATGGACTGAGAAGAATGGTGGGAGTAATTGGCAAAAGGAGGTTAAAGAAGGAAGGGGAGAGTTGAGAGATGGAGCAAAGGGAAAGGGGGGGGAAAGGGAACTAGGGGGTCTCTGGGGAAGAGTACGCTGAGGAGCTATAGGGTATGGATGAAAAGGAAGTGCTGCCGACAAGTTGGGGCAGGGAGCTGGTACAGATAGGAGGGCTAAAAAGGGGCAGGCCGAAGCAGTACTGGTATGGGCGTCGAAAGGTAGGAGGTATGCAGCAGGTAGGGAGGGTCACTGGATGGTAAGCAGGTAGAGATGGTTAGAGCAGATGGTAACACTGCCCGAAGCAACCAGCCCGGGGGAACCAAGGGGGGGAGGGGCCAATAGGGGTACAAATGGAACCGGGAGCACTGAAGATAGTCACTGGGTGCTGGGAGAGGTCTCAGAGGTGGTCGAGGCCAGACTAGTGGGGGGAGGGAGCAGAGAAAAGGGATGCGTGGTGTTGGGAGAGGTCTCGGAGGCAGCTGAGGCAGAGTTTGTGGGGGAAACAGAACAGGGTGCGGGCTCTGGGCAGAAGTCACAGTACCGGCTGGTCGAAGGCGCAAGGCAGCCACAAGATTGAGGGGGGCTGCAGGGGACTGGCATCGCGGAATACAGAGGCGTGCTCAGTAGCACTGGAGGCCAGCAGACTGGAGAACACAGATGGCAGGCCAGCAGGACCCAGGCGGATATAGGGGCAGGCCGTGGGAGGTGGGCAGGCCCAGGGTGGAGAGGGCCTACAGAGATCCAAATGCTGCAGGAAATGTTGATGACTCAGCGGCAGAGGGTGTCCGGGGCCAGAGGGACAGCGTCACAGCCCAGGCTTGCACAAGTACCAAACGGGCGGGTTCCACAAGGTGAAGAGGCAAGCCGCAGGAGGCGGGCGGGCTCACGAAGGAGAGGGTCCACAGAGATCCAGCCAGTTGCTGCAAGATATGTTAAAGGGCCATAGTGGTGAAAGTCGGGAGCAGCGCAGGCTGGCACAGCACCACACTGGCAGGTCCCATGAAGACAAAGAGGTAAGCCGCGGGAGGGCTCACGAAAGAGAGGGTCCACAGAGATCCAGCCAGTTGCTGCAGGATGAGTTAACGGGCCATAGTGATGAAAGTCAGGAGCAAGAGGAGCACTGGGAGTATACTAGGTGTTTTGTGAGGCAGAGAAATCGAAGGAAGATTCATGCCCATAGGATTTTGAAGTGGAAAAGAAAATTCGAAGGAAGATTTCTGCCCTTAAGATTTTGAACTGCATTAAATGTGGAAAAGAACTGGGGAAGGGAGTTATTTCCCCTGGAGTGAGTTGCAACACCAAGAGGAGGGGGGTTATCCTCTTGGGCTACTAAGAACATGGTTATTCTTTTGAACTTGTGTTGTGCTGGAGAGAAACCTGCCGAAGGCAGTTCATCCCTGCAACTGTGAACATTACCTATTTGGAGCCTTTTTTGGATTCATACCTTTTTGTTGAACTTGAACATTTGAGCACTTTTCAAGTCAAAGACAAAACCCTTAACACCTTAGTTACTTTTAGAATGAGAGAGCTAGGATAAGATTTTGACACTGGACATTTTTGCTTTTGATATCTTGACACAGGACAGGCCCTTAGTTTTTGTTTGAGGTAGAGAAATACCTCCTAAATTAGGGACAGTGAGGCATTTTCCAATCCCTTATTTAGATAAAGGTTTATAGCAATCATCATGAGTCTTCTGTGTCCGAAACGGTTTCCTGGTACCTCACAGTGGTAAACTATCTACAATGGTGGACAGAGCGATGCATGTTAACGGGCAAACCTGTCATTATCCCACCACTGTCTGATGGGGAGCCCGTTGTCCCACTCACATGCAGGGGGCATGGTCTCAGCAACCGGAAAAACAAGACATACATGTTTTGGAGCTTTTATCCATAGAGCTAGTACTACACTCATTTCAGAACAAAATTCAGGACAAGATTGGGCTTGCCAGTACAGGCAATGTCAGCACTGCTTTACAGAAACAAGGAAGGTGGTACGCACTCAAAACCCCTGTCACTACTAACCCTGAGAACTTGCCACTGGTGCACCAGAAGCAATCATTTTCTTCAGGCTCAACCAGGGGATCATAACTGCCTTGCAGACAGTCTAAGCATATTGCTCATTCAAGATCACAAGTCGAAAAAAGACACAAACACTCTCAGGTTTTTACATTATGGGGTAAACAGTCAATGGTTCTGTTTGCAACAGCCTAGAATGTCAAAAGCCAAAATGTTACATCCTGGGCCCCGCAGAATGGGCCACTAGGGAACTTAATAAGGATTAAGTGGTCTGGGATATCTGCCTTCGGCCAGCAAATTATCACTCTACAAGGTAATACACAAACTAATACACAACTCATTGACATGGATTCTTACTGCACCAATGTGGGCAAGGCAAACGTGACATCCGGCCTCATCTTGAAGATGTTGGTTCAACTGCTTGTGAAACTCAAGGCAATTCGCATTCAGTACTTCAAAACATAAGGTCTCATGACTGAAGGTTCCTGTTATTCAGGCTTTTATAGAGGTGGTCAAGCACATATACCACCTAATCTCTCATCCTCCACCTGACTGGAATCTTAATGTAGTGCTGCATGGGCTGATTAATTTCCCTTTTGAACCAATGTGTAAAGCAGGTCTTAAGGATGCTCTATGCATTGGTTCACCTCACTTATAATTATGCATTCTTGATAGCTGTAATATCCATCAGAACAATTGTCAATGTGAGGGGTCAGAAATGAGAGCCAGACACAAGGTTGTCATGTTTTTGTCAAAGATATTTATTAAATGTAAAGGGTTGGGGAAAATGCCTCTCTGACCCCATGCTAAAGAGGAGTTTCTCTACCTATAAACCAGAATTAAGGATCGCTCTGTGTCAGGATGTCAAATAACTGAAAAGCCGGCCTTGTGTCCAAAACGTCCTATCCTGACCCTCAACACTACAAAAACAATCAAAATGTATAGGGAAATATCTTTAACTTGAAACTGGCAAAAAGGTGTTAGCAACTGGAGTAAGAATAATTCCAACAAAAATGTTCTTTAAGGTGGAAGCCCTTGGTTCCAGAGGGTGAATCCTTTTTGCTGGATTCTTGAGTAGTGAAAAACAGTTTCTTTTACTAGCAGTTACTTTATTTCCTGCTCAGCTTCACAAGGTTCACGTTTAGACAGTAACATCTTTGACTATCTTTCCTTAATGCAACTTTCTCCTTGATTCAAACACCAATCTTTCCTTGGAAAAGCCAATGTGGTGTTTCTTTGCCATTTCTGGGGCTTGCATATTACCTGGTATACTCTCTTGGCAGGTTCCCTTATGCAATGTCAACTGCTTGCTATACTCGCCTGCCAGGACTTCCCTTTATGGATTTCGTTTGCGTGGTAAAATCCCCTTCACTTTAGGAATTTGGTTTTCCTGGTATAATCCCCTGCCAGGACTTTTTTTTTAAATATATTTATATATATATATCTATCTCAGTTGCCTGGTTTCTTGCTTGCCAGGACTTCTCACGCACTTTACAGTTCTCAGTATCACCAATACTGTATGTATTGTTCTTGGTTTTGTAGGTAGGTTTGTGCTACGATTTGCATTACATTTGCACTTTAGGTATTCATAGTTCATTGGGGGTTGTACTTTGCCATTTCCTGCATTCAAACAATTCTAATCCTTTATTGCAGCAGAGTATTCATAATTGCTGTGACTTTCATTATAAGTTTCCTGGGCCCGCCTCAACCGGGCCTGCCAGCCTGGTGGCATTTTAGGGGCACTTCTTCCCACGGGAAGCAGGGCCCATAACTCCATGCTGTACCCTGACTGCGTTCTCTGCTCTCCGGCAGCAATAAGCAAAAGCTCCCACTAGTGAGTTGATTACTGCTGCAAGAGCAGAGTTAACATAAACACAGGAGGCTGGTTCATTGTACAAAATGGATGCCTCTTAGTGCTTTAAAATTCAGACTTTGAGGCTCATTTGTTGAATGTTTTACATAGGAACGTTTTGTAAAAGTGTTTTTAATATATATTTTTTATTCTGGACAATATTTTAAAAGCATAACATTTTTGAAAGAACTACCCCTTTAAATGTTTTTGCTGTCAGAGGTGCTTTGACAGGCGTCCCAAAAGATAAATGCACTTGTCGTGTGTGTGGTCTACCAAGTTCCCTGGAGACATCAAGGCATGTATTGACTTCTTGTCCAGTGTTCTTAAGTATTTGTCAGAGGTATTATGGTGCACAAGTTGAGCATATGACAGAAATTCTTAGTGAAACATTCTGGCTGCGCTGCAATTCCAGTTATAGTTCATAGTTTATCGTTGGTGCTAGCAGTTACAACAGTATGGTCAGCGGTAGAAGTAAAACTGAATTAGGTAATCACTGTAGAGGGGAGGTAGTATTTCCTGTTTGAATAAGTGTGCCATTATTCTAGTATATGTTGTTGGTAGGGAAGTAAGTTATTTATTGAAGATGTTGGATTTAATTACCAATTTAAGCAATATGTGGTGGGAAGAATTAAATGTTGGGAATGTATGTTGGGATAAGTATTGAAGGTTTATGATATTTTATAGATACATTTTATGAATAATTTAATGTTATTGTATTGTAAGTTGTACAATGAGTTGTATACATTTTATATGTGTTTGTAAAGTTTATTTAACTATCACACTAATAAAGAAAAAAGAAACTCTGGAAGGCCAACAGGGCATATGGTGTGGATGATTGGTTACGCTGTATAATGACAGTGTCCAAATGCTAGAAACTATGAATACTAGATGCAGAAGCCTGCAGGAATATGAATGTGTTTGGGGCAACAACAACATGTGCACTTAAATAAATAATTAAGTGGTAAAAAGAGGTAAGATGCCCAGTTATTCATGTGTGGATGCCTTCTGTATGTGTTCCCCTGCCCTCCACCGGTTTGGTTATCTAGTGTTGCCCATAAGCCTTGGTATATAATGTGCTTCAATCAGTGCTATTCTTGATGGCAAGGTGGTTAAGCGATTTGACTTCTCAGAGTTGCAAACATGTATCCTGCATTGCTAGAATCTTCTAACATATCCAGACTTGATGAATAAAAAAAAAAACAAGAACTGGTTTCTATTTGTTAGACTGAACGGTGACTAACATCTTATTCTGCTGCCGCAGAATAGATGACTAAGCAAACAACATGAACAGTGGGTGGTGGTATTCCAAATAGAGAATATATACAACTAATTGTTATAATGGCTAATTCAGCCAGAGGTGTCTACAGGGGCAAGAAAATTACTTTTGACATTTTTAACAGAATAAATACAATTACCGTGCAATTTAAGGCCAAAGCCACAAACTCAGTGAGAAGAGCTAGCCCCTTTCTGGTCGGGTAGTGGGGAAAGCCAGCAGCTGGGATGTGCAAAAAACTGGACTGATCCATCCTCAAACAAGTGACATATCTTTCAACGGCCTGGCAACACAGATTACATCCCATCTCCCTTCCTTACACATGTGGGTAGTAGTCCCCTTTGATGATGATAGCATGATGCGCGTAGCAGCATTAAATTAAAAAAGATAAGAGATTGGGATGCTAGGATTAATGCTTCCATGCTTGATCAGGCCTGCTCCTGGGCCTTACCTCCAATCTTGTTCTCCATTCAGATGAGACTGGAGCATAGGTGAGTGGCGCAAGGGCTTGCCTCATATTAACTTACATTTTCCTTTTTTCTTTTCTCCATCTATGTGTTGCACCTCATGACTTTAGATAGTGACAGCACCTGAAAAAGTCTACCCCTTCTCGACCTTAAAATTGAGGAGGTTTCTTCTTTTGCGTGCACCCTGGCGGGGTGATCACTGGACTGGGAGAGCTTCGTTCAGGCCACTATTGTGCTTGACTACATGCTTGTCAAGCCTAAGACCAGAGGCATCCTTAGGTGCTGTTTCCTTAACCTAGTTTGGTGCCTGACCACTCTGTGGAGTAACCCTGAAGAGACTGCATGGAGCCTTCATTGTTCTTTAAATAGTGACTGATAACTGCTGAAAAATCGCTTTTCTACGTCACCAAACATGAACCTTACGCCAGCTGTGGTGACACCATTCTGTATCACCTGGATGCCCAACAAAGCTGCATCCCATGGACAGCATGTTATGGACAGGTTTACTTTTTGCAACTTTCCCTTATTTGGTTTGAAATACACCCATGGCAAATGTGTCTAGACCTTTGTATCCTGGCTACTTTTGGGGCGATTTCTTTTTAGCCTCATGCTCATCATGGTTTGGGGACACTGGTTATTAACAAAGGCTACCTATTCAGGGAGAGTTTTTCTCCCATTTACTTTTTCCTGTGTTTCCACTTTGTAGCACAAGCCAACTTTGGTAGAGTTTTGCAGGGACACTCCGTCCTTTTTTTCTGTTAGCCTAGCAACAAGTTGTGTTGCGTTTTAGAAGTGCACAGGACACTCTTTTCTGGCAGTGAACAGTATTTTGCATTCTCCAGCATGGGGTCTGGCATGGATTCACATGCCCATGAATATTCTCCGGCGGCAGGCTAGGAATCCTCTGTAAAAGAAAAAACAGTTTCACTTTTGCTTACAAACTATATCTCCCCTAAACCAATCACTGTACTCTGGGTGATATTGCCTCTAGCCAATGACTGCCCTCTACCTAAGCCCCTCCTCTGGCAGCCATCTTCAGATTTTTACTGCACGTTCAAGTGTTGGCAGTCCCCGAGTTTTGCTCCGTAAGCTATTCTACGGTTTTCGTGCTTTTTTTAGAAAAAGTTCTATATTTGTCGAATCAGACCCTGTGTGCTCTTCTCTCCCTCTGCCGACAAGCAGGGATCCATTTGTCAGTGAATTTCAATGCGCCTCAAGTGCAAGGATCGTCAAACTTTAATCAAAATTTCCAGAAGGTCATCAGGCCTACTCTGCACCTATGACCATAGCGGAGGAGAAGGCAGGAAGTTCCCTTTTCAAGCTCTGCACCAGATTCAGACTGCGTAACGTGTTTGTGGAGGGCAAACACCTTCAATGCCTCTACTGCCTTCACCCAAACCACAAAGAAGGGGATTGCGAGATCTTCCTCGGCATCTCCAAGAAAACGATGAAGGATCACTACAGTAGACTAGCAGCGTGGCTTGGCGCTAAGGCCTCGGCCCCAAGCAGGGTTATGCCTCACCTAGGACTGGCCTGTCCGAAGAGCGGTCTTCGAAGTACTTTCAGGGCGCTCCATCCATGGGGCCACAAGACAAGGCCAAGTACTGCAAGTCTGCTACTGTCGGGGTCGCCGCGCAAGCGGGTCCTGTGACGGGCGGGGCGCAATCAACGTCCTCCTATCAAACTACCCGGCACAGACAACTTTTTGACCCTGGATCAGGGAACAATGCTGCACCCGTGCCCTCAGGAGCTGAACTTGGCATCTTGGCTCCTGACGTCATAGAATTTGGTCACCTTAACCTAGACCATAGGTGCTTGGAAATGCTCAAGGAGGCATGCAAGCCTAACACAAGGCACTGCTAATTTAACAAATGGAAATGCTTTGTTATGGTGCAGGACACGGTCTCTCAATACAACTGACTGTTCACCCACTGATATAGTCAACTTCCTGCTTGACTCAGGGTTAGTCTTTAACTCGATCAAAGTACACCTAGTGGCTCTCTGCTTACATCAAGTCTGAGAACCGAATTTTGTGGTGGAAGGTGCCCATAGTAAAGGCTTTCATGGAGGGCGTCGTAAAACGTTACCCTCCCATCTCTAATCCTACTCCCGGCTGGGGCCTCAATGTCATACTCGCAAGGCACATGAGGAGCCCCCTTCGACTCTATGCACAAAGCTAATTACAAGAAAAGGGGTTTACCCCTAGCGATGCAGCTATGGTGGGGGGTCTAAAATGTGCATACTTAGCGTTCCAAAAAGCTGCTAATGAAATTATTATTTTAGCCTCACTAATGAATTAAATTCAATTAGTGTTCGTGTTTGGTATCATTGTTATCCATGTTGATTAACCCTCTATAGTTAAAATACACAGTCAGCAGAAAGAAGGTGAAAGGAAGGGAATTGAAGCATATTTGATTTTGTTGATTTATTCCATTTATCAAAAAGTCCAAAAAAGTGCTAATAATTTGCAGTTAAAGCAATGATGGTGAGGACCTGAAAGATTCCAAACAATACAATTGCTAAATAAACTCAAAGTAAAACACTCTTCAGATGCAGACAATAAAGAATTAAAAAAACAAACATTTTTTTTTTACAAATGGACAAAAAATACATTTATACAAAGAATGTTTTTCTTTTCTTGAAAACAGTTTTGTGAAAAGAACCTATGTAGAAGAGGTTTTGACAACAGAGAAAAACAATAAAACACCAAAAAACAGTTTATGATATTGTTTGTGCAAAATAAATTATTTGTTCTGGTTGAAATTTTGCCTACGTAGATGACAACGGTTAATAATTTTCTCCAGGGTCTAAAATGCTGTAAACCAAACTAATGGAGGACTATAAAGTTTTTCTTTGGCATTAACCTCAATACGTTTCAGCGAGACCACCTATGGGGCCTAGATTTCAAAGAACACCTTCCTCTGGGCCGATTTTGGCGTAATGATCCCTGTAAGGGAAGCAAACAAAAGAAAAATCCTAAGAGCTTCGTACTGACTGTGTTTAGCTACAGGGTTATATTATGCAATTTTTATTAAGTAAACTAGTGACTTCTTATTTGAAAACTCCCGAAAAAGAGCCTTACCACGTAAAATGGTGAGGATAGAACAGGAGCAGTTTATCCCAGACAGAGACCCATGTCGTCACCAGTATGCGCGTTCCATCATAGCGAAGAGTCAGTGCCAATTTTTCAGTATGGCGTCTACTCTTCATGTAGGTAATTTGACTGTTCAAGATGTAGCAGTGCCAAATATTCCTAAGTAAATGGGATTGATGATTTAAATGACCTTTAATTAAAAGTTTACAGAAACATTATTTTATTCTAATTCACCTGAAATTACAAGGTACATTTATATCTGAACATACCCTTTGCTTGGTTGTTACAGATGCATCTGTGTTTTCAGAGTGAACACTCCTTCAGTACGTGTAGTTTTATAATTTTCTTTCTCATGCAGAGTCAAAAATGTATTCTTGCTGCAGATGTGTTTCAGGAAGTGAATCCTAAGAAAGTAGTGAACAAAATTCTTTCAGAGTCATGGTAACGTAATTTGCTAGCCAGACTGATATGCATGGGCGATTGTGAGCTGAAAAGCTCAGCATCAATTAGCTCAACAGATGCGGTGATCAAGTGGCCTTAAAGAACACGGCAACTATTGTCTAAAAAATGCCACAGAGCCAAATTGGAATGTGGTCCGATGAACCGGCATGTATTTGTAAAAAATGAAGTTCTTATTTTGTGCATTCATGTGCCGTGCGCAATGCTTACCCTCTTGTCCGCGATTCCCTTTTGACATTGGCTCTAGAGGTGAAGCTGTAGTTTGGCTCAGACGCTTGCTAACGGGAGGGTTCGTCTCAGATGCCTACATCCTACTATGATGTTGCTGGGTCCTGATTGGTTGCTTACTTCCTGCTCCTGCCTATACTGCTCACATGGCTTCCTGTTTGTAACGTAGCCTTGTAGCCAAGGCAATGTGTAAATAATCTTGTTGCTAGTGAAACCTACCGTGTTCAGATAGAATGGTGAATATATTCTTAAAGTTAGCAGGCAAGAAACGCTTTTGAGATGTGCTTATAGCCACCATGTGTCGAATTTAAATGTTAAAAGTGGTAAATGCCCTAGAGCGCGTTTCAAAGTAGAAACCTAATGTGTATTATGATTGGTTGGCTACTTCCTGCTGTAGCGTGAGCTACTCCGGATTGGTCACGCAATACACAGATTACTGTGTACAACAAAGGTACAGGCTTGACCAATCAGGAGTAGCTCACTCTACAGCAGGAAGTAGCCAACCAATCATAATACACATTAGGTCCAGGCAGCCGGAACGCTCGCCAACTCCACATCGGCACAAGCAACAAAAAGGGGGTGGGGATCGGGAGTAATGGCTTTTTTCCAGTCCTCTCCTCTGCAACAGCCTCTGAGGGAAAAAAGGCATGGCACGCCCCTCCGGGTCCACATGTCTCCAGTGGGGGGCAGGCTTGCTCTCCACACGCATTTTTGGCGCCAGAACTTCACGGACCCCTGGATCCTCTCGGTAGTCTCCACGCGGTACCGCCTACCTATCCCTGCCTATCCTTCCTCCTCCCCTCCACTCTCTCAAGTTGGGACAGCAACTCTTTTGGCGGAGATTCGGTCGCTCGTGCTGAGCCAGGCAGTGTATGAAGTCCACGCGAGGCTTGGGCTTTTACTCCAGGATTTTTGCCATTCAGAAAAAGAACCAGACTGGCCTGATAGTTGTGCTGGACCTTCACACCCTCAACCTCTCCTTACCTATACAAAGATTCAAGAGCCTTTATTGCAGAGACACTGTGCAGGGGAGACTGGATGTGCTCCCTGGATCTGAAGGAAGCGTACCTACACGTACCAATTTGGCAACCCCACCGTTCCTCCGGTTTAGGATCATGGACTACCATTTCCAGTACAAGGTCCTTCCTTTTGGCCTCAACTCGGCTCCTAGGGTCTTTACCAGACTCATGAATATGGTGGCTGCCCTCCTCAGGGCTCAGGGTCTTCACATCTACCCATATCTCGACGACTGGCTCGTCAGGACTACATCTCCGGAAGCAGTTCACCACTCCTCCCAGGCGCTGATGAACATGCTGCACTTTCTGGGCTTTTCGCTCAATCTCAAAAAGTCGGAGCTGCAGCCCACGCAGACTCTTAGCTTCTTGGGCCTCATCTGGGACACACGCTCTGAGAAAGTGTTTCCCTCGGAGGACAAGATCACGGCCATCAAGAGGGCCACCTCCCACTTCCTCAGCAGAGGAGCAACCTCGGCCTGGTGGTACCAACATCTCCTCAGTCTTCTTGCAGCGGTCCTGTTGGCCGTCCCCCACACAAGACTCAGGAGGAGGAGGATACAGCTGCACGATGCAGCATCATGGAACCAGGTGCGGGGCTCTCAATCCGAGATAATCAATGTTCCTCCATCTCTCTACCCGGACCTCACATGGTGGTCCAGGGACTACGGACTGGCAAACCATTCCGCCCTCCCGTCCCACAGGTGACGATCACCACAGACTCCTCTCTCGCGGGCTGGGGAGCCACCCTGGAGGATCTCTCGGTCCACGGCACCTGGACTCGACCAGAGCAGGAGTACCACATCAATTGGATGGAGCTGAACGCCATCTGGCTAGTGCTCCGAGCCGTCCTTCCACGTCTCAAGGGCAGGGTTGTCCTCATCCAGACAGACAACTCGACCCGCATGTACTACGTCAACAGGCAGGGAGGGACCAGGTCCCCTCCACTATGCAGACTGGCGATCAGCATGTGGGAATCGGCCCTGGAAAATGACATCTACCTCACAGCAGTCCACCTTCTGGGGGAATCCAACCAGGAGGCGGACAGGCTAAGCAGGTTGGGAGCAGACCACTATGAGTTGCAGCTAAATGGCCTCGTTACTCGGGAGATCTTCCCCAGAATGGGTCTCCCCAAGGTGGATCTCTTTGCCACCTAGCACAACAAGAAGGGTCCTCGGTTCACCTCCTGGCAGGGACTGGGCCCCGGCTCCCTAGGCGACGCATTTCAGATTCAGTGGAACGGCATGACAGCCTACGCCTTCCCGCCCACTCTGCTGATTCACAGAGCGCAAGTTCAAGGAGTCTCGCCATCTCAACATCATTCTGATAGCTCCATGGTGGCCAGCCAAGCCATGGTTCTCAGAGCTGCTCAGCCTCTCGCAGATGCCTCTGATTCACCTCCCGACAGGCCCAGCACATCTTCTAACACAGCAGGGGGGCAATGTCATCCACCCCGCGCCACTGAAGCTGGCCCTCACAGCGTGGTTCCTGAGCATTTAACGCTCAGTCACCTCAACCTATCCCAGGCTAATATGGAGATCACAGAAGGCACTAGGAGCAAGGCTGCCAGGGCCCAGTATAAAAGTAAATGGACCAGGTTCTGCCACTGGGCACACTCCAGGGAAATCGACCCACTGGCATGTACCTTGGACAACGTGCTTTCTTTCTCGGCGCACCTCGCCTACTCAGGCGTGCAGGTGGACACCTGCCACACATGCCTCTGAGCCATTGGGGCCTACAGGAACTCGGAGGAGGGGGTCTTCAACAATCCGATTGTCAAACATTTGGCCGGGCTCGCAAGGCTCTACCCGCTCATCAAAAGGCCACACCCTGTGTGGGACCGGAACATAGTCTTGGGCGCCCTGGCGCACAAACCGTTTGAGCCAATGGCATCCGCGGACATCATGCTGGTCACCATTAAGACAGCCTTACTAGTCGGCCTCACCTCGACTGGCAGAGTCAGCGTAATCCAGGCGCTCGTTGCCTCAGAACCCTATGCTACCTTTCACAAGGATAAGGTGGTCCTGCGGACACACCCAGCATTTCTGCCTAAGGTGCCATCTGCTTTTCACTTGAACGAGGAAATTGTCCTTCCTATGTTTTTTGTGGACCCTAAGGACGTGGCTCAGAGAGTTCTGCACTGCCTAAATGTCGGGCGTACCCTGAAATTCTATCTTCTATCAGGACCAAGAGCTTCCGCAACTCAGACGCCCTATTTGTCACTTTTGGAGTTGCAAGACCAGGCTTTAAGTCTCCAAGGCCTCCATATCCCACTGGATGGTCGCGGCCATCAAAGAAGCATACAAGGGCCAACATAAGCCTCTTCTGGCGAACATGCACGCCCACGCAGCCAGAGCCAAGGCAACGGCCATCGCATTTCAGCGCCATGTCCCCTGGCAGGTCATAAGCAGGGCGGCCACGCAGGCCACTCCCTCGGCTTTCTGCAAGCACTACTGTTTGGATGCCTGCTCCAGATCGGATGCGGTTTTCGGACAGGCTGTTCTCAGGAACCTATTTGCTTATGGAGGGTTTCCTCTCCACCCTGGGGCTACATTCAGTTGTAATTGCGCATGCAGTATGGAGGAAAGTGGACAGGAGGTAAGAGTAATTATAAGTTACTCACTGTAGTGACTAATGTTCTCTTAGTCCATAGTCCCCTTTCCTCCATACGTCCCACCATCCTCCCCCCTAATAAGGTGTCATTAGGCAATGTTAAATCTATTGTCGACACGTCTAGGGAGACTGAGGTGTGGCGGCGGAGTCAGGGTAGCGCATGCTCCTAGGGTCGCATCCCCGCGTGCCTCTAAATGTAAAGGGGAAGAAGGTTTTGTCTGGTGAAAAGGGTTCTATCTCCCGTCCCTCGCAAGGGACGCCCATGCAGTATGGAGGAAAGGGGACTATGGACTAAGAATACATTAGTCATTACAGTGATTAACTTATAATTTCATGTCCATGCACCTGTTGGAATGCTCTGGGTTCACTATCAAATGGCCAATTCACCAATTTCTCCTGGCGTCTCTGACTCGTGGTTTGTGGTAATGGCAGAGTTCTGTTATGGGTATGACATCCGTAACTTGTTTGAAACCCTTTCAGGTTCTCTGCTTGTTTCACGGTCCCTCGCCGGTACGGGTACTGCTTTCCGTCGAGGCAGTGATGTTAACAAACTCTGCAGTTGCTGATGCCTACTGTCCTTCTCTGGAGCCCAATAAACTCTTTTGGGTCTCCCACCGGCTCTGGTACATTGGAGTGACAGGAGGCAGTCCAGGAGCTCCTTTCCTGCGTAGTCTGGTGCACTCCTGCACGTCTGCCTCTCTCAGCAGCTCCACTTCCCGTTGTGCGCACTCTGCATCCTGACCTGGCTTCTCCTTCACTTTCTCCTGCTCGTTCTTGTTTCTCTTTTACCTGGAGATGTTTCTCACATTTAAATATCCTATGCTGTTTATTAAAGGGACAACCAATCGACTACACATTACTATTGGCCATATTGTTCAACTTCATTAACTCTTCATTCCTCCTCTTCATCCCAGTACTTGGAGGCTTCTGGGAATTGAAGTCCCATGGATTTATTTATTTATTGTGCATTTGTTAGGCGCTTATACAGTAAGTAAATTCTGTTTCAAAGCACCCACAGGGCAGCAGGAAGGGAACTTGGGATTGAAAAACAACGAATACAGTAAAAGATAAAGACGAGCCTACTATGCCTTGTGAGTATTCAGAATGTGAAAGTGCAGCGAGAAGAGGTGAAGTGGCGGGTGGGGGTAAGTGGTGGAATGTCTGTGCTCGTGGGTGCGCAGCAGATGAGGTGCATAGTAGGTAAGTGCTATGCTGCCTGGGGCCGCATTGGGTAGAAAGTGCAAGCCTACAGGATTGAAACAGGTGGGTGCCGAGATGTAGACAGAGGCTGGGGCGATTACCCCAGTATTTTAAGTTCTGTTGTTAATTATTTGTATCTATATAACGGGCATCATCACTAGCAAATATTAAATAATTTTTTAGAGCGGTTACATGTGTTTGAAGAATAAAGAATATTCTGCTTAAAAGGTTCAACAGAAGTGGATTTCAAGACCTCATAGTTAAAGGGTTCTGTATAATGGAAGCAGGCCATCAGAAACTCTGGAATTTTAGTTTCTTCTACACTGCTATGAGAAGAGTACTGTGTTTCCCCTGTCGGAATCGCCACCTTCCCCGACTGCCACCTCTGCCCGTGTGATCCACTCTCCGACTAATAACCCCAGGGTCAGGATCAAGTAGCAGCTGCCTTCCCTAAGCCAAATGGGAGAGTCTTTAGGCTGGTGTTCAGTGATAACTCTGCAGGGTTCATCAACGACCCTTTGCCAGTATATAAATATGTCAGGCTAGTATATCGCCGACAGAGGAAGAATGAGCTCTACATTTTAAAGAGAAAACCCTGTCCTTAGCCCGACAGGCGAAAATAATCAATCGAAAGTACGGAAAATGTTCAGTGACCCCAGTAGTTACGTTCTATAAACAAAAAGTAACGGCTATACTAGCATATGGAAACAATGATAAAAATCAACAGCAACATCTGGGGCAAATTAGAAGGGAGCTTTTGGAAGAAAGTGTTGAATCTACCAATATCACTGCCTACCACACGAATTAGAGCTGAACTTGCACTCCACTCGCTCGAATCCATTGTCCTATGGAAACAACTCGACCTTTACAGAAAAATTATGACCAAATCCATTATCCCTCTGCTTGAAATATTCAGAACTGGGAACATTTATAACACAGAACACGCCTTAGAAATATGGAAAACAGTGATAGAAGCAAACAGAGAACAACAGGACATATCAATGGAAATGCTACTAGAACGATCACAAAAAGCGAAAATCAAACTAAAAGAGAATGACTGGCTGAAGTCTAATCAAGAGAAAGCTAAATACCGGCAAAACATGCACAGTACATCTGATAATAGAAGAATCAACCAACTACCTTCGTACTTGCAAATATTTCCGTCTTCAAAAATAAGAGACACATTTATGAGACTACGGTTGAACATCCTTCCGACTCGAGAAATAATGGCAGCTAGGAAACAAATTCCCGAAAATAATAAATACTGCTGATTTTGCAAGAACTCCAGAATGACCGAGAGCCTACATCATATAATCATGAGATGTCCGGCACTGAATGAAAAAAGACAGCAATCCAGAGAATGGTTTATGGAAACATAAATTGCCCTAACACCTGAAGATCGCTGGGCAAGGATGATTGCTGGGAATGAAAGAAAATTAGTGTTTGCTTTAATATCATTTTGGAACAACATCATGACCAATAGACAAGCAGGATAACGCATCCCTACGATGAAAGAAAATAAGAAGCTGAAGTTAAAATCATCAACTACGAGAACGGCTACAGATATAACTCCTATAGCTAACTCTACGCAACTTGAGTAATCGATACAAAAGAAGCAAGATGAGAGGTTTGAATTTAAACCAAACATTATAAAATAAAAAAAATAAAAATAAATTTCAGCCTAGTATAGCCTTGAAACACTTGTGTATAGGCGCGTTATAAATGCCATATATCATATCATAGCATAGCGGTCCGGCACATACAAGGGGACTGAGGCTGGGGCTGTTCTAGCGTGGCTCGCCCGTAGCTGGGCCTGCGCGCACCTGTACATTTAAAGGGGAATTGCTCTTTTTTGGAAGAAAAAGGATTCCGTTCCGCCCCTTGGGAGGAACGTCCCATACAATATGGAGGATGGGGACTATTGACTAGGAATAAGTTAGTCACTACAGTGAGTAACTTTTAATTTAGACAACTTGGCACCTGCAAAGACCTGTTGGTGTGCACGTGGAATGGTCACTGCAGAAAGGTGCCGCAGCCGAGGGTGCGGCAACGCAATTCCTAGCTGCTCGGAGGGCCTGGAGATCAAGTCTGGGTCACCAAATGTAGAAGGGTAAACCAAAATCCTGATAAAATAAAAAAACTCAGAAAAGGGCAGGTTGCCTAAATGCAAATGGCCAGAAGGGTTAGTCAGCTTTGTAAAACTAAGACCTAACAACTCTTTGTCGTGTTCAACAAAGTTACAGCTTTTATACTCAAGATCAGACAATTTGCATAATTAATAATGTGATGACTCCAGTGGAGTCATCACTGATTTCTTGGCCGTGGCCTCCTCCCATTTGGTGAGGGGTTGGCAGCTGCTACCTGATCCTGACTGTGGGGACGGCTATATGAGTGAGGATCACATGGGAGGAGACAGCCTCTGGGGATATGTCATGGTCCCATCGGATGAGACATGGTATCCCCCATTTCCCACTGGAAAATAACATGCTCATGTCTGAAACCCCTCATGGCTTATTGTCATGTATACACTCCTCCAACCTTTGTCTACCTTGTCAATGTGAGGAAATCACCCTTTTCAATTCCACTTGTCAATCAATCAGAACTGACATGACTTCAAAACCATTTAAAAAATGCTTATCCAAATTCCATAAGTAAATCATTTGCAATTGACTTCTATTCCCAGTATTCACAAAATACTGGGACGAAGGAGGAGGATTGAGCAATATAGAGCAAAACAGACTTCAATCCTAGTACTCCTCTAGTGTTTTCTGGCACACACCTGTGTGCAGGAAATTTAAGCTGCCTAAACAAAGAATGGAAGACAGCTGCTGTGGCGACTGGTGAGAGAGTGTGGCACCACTAGGAAGATCGGAGAGCCGAGAAGCAAGAACCGGCGTGGTCGAGCCAGGTGGCTCACCACCAGAGGACGAAGGAACTCCTGAACCAAGAGATGCTGCGGGAATGCCAGGAGCCAGTGAAGAACTTGTGGGCGTTCGCAGATGAAGGAAAGCAGCATTTCACTTACCGGAGCCAAGAAGACAGCAGGCTTGTCGAGTGGAAGCTGCGGAGGACCGGCGTACGAAGGAAAGGAGGCAGCGAGAAGGACACAGACGAAATCCTTCACTGGCCGACCGCAAGAGAAGATAACGCCTACAGAAACCAGTGAGTCCTCCCAAAAGCAACGGGGACACTGGGGTGTATCAGCGAATACGCTGAGGGCGAACAATTGAAATTTGCTTACCTGAGAGAGGCACGAGAAATGCAAATATTGAAAAAAGGGATCTTAAGTCGCAAAAAATCCTTTTTCTAATGTTTAAATGTACACAGTGCCAATAAGAAAAAAGAAGGTCATATATCAGGAAGATATATCATCCAATACAATATACAAACAACTTTGGGAGCGGGTGAAATACCCAAGTGTGTGAATCAGAAGTACTGGCAGGAGAGTACAGCAGGCAATTGAAAAGGATTGTGTTAAACAAGAAAGAAGAGTCAAACAGTGTTGTGTGCAAGTGTTGCACATGGCCAAGAGAGGCCCAAAGAACTGTTCTGTATGAGAACCTCAAGGAGTAAAGAAGAATCCAGGGGAAGGGAGCTTATATCTGGAATCCAATAACTTTATCCTTGAAGAAACTTTGGTTTAAGTCATTTATTCTTCCTTTATGAACACTTTACCAAAAAAGACAATTTCCTTTTTACCTTAGTTATTAGTGTGAGAGTCAGAATAGAACTTTGGACACAAGACATTTTTGTTTTTGACATGACACGGGCAGATCCTTAGTTTTTATTTATGTTGGGAAATTCCTCTTAGAGCAGGGTCACAGATGCCTTTTGCCTACCCCTTTCATTTTCAACAAAAGTCTTTAACTAAAAACATGGCAAAATGTTGTCTTGGTCCCATTTCTCACTCTTCACAATACTTAACAGTTACAACATAATCCCCATATTTCCATTGGCTAACCCCTATACAAAAATTTAAAGTTAATCTATATTCTCTAACCCCATTGGAGACAACTATCTAAACACAATCCCCTTTCACGTGGCCTCATTGCGCAGTCAATTGTGACATTGTGAAATAAAATTGTTTTGCCGTTTAAAACAATTTGCAATAGTTGACTTGCCTCATTTGTGAAAGAAACTTTAACCCAGTTCAAGACGTGCATAACCTCGACAAGATTCCCATCAAAGAGAAGGAGGAGTGAAAACAATGGCCATTCCTTTGATCGTACAATTCTCTCCTCATTATCCCAGACCAGCTTTGCAATACCTCATGCGACTTCCATCTTAAATCATATGGCATCCCTAGCAGGTATCCTGCTCATTTTCCTGAGAACCCAAATGGAATCATAAAACACTGGTCAAGCTCTGCTCTCGAGCATCCATTTCATGTATTTATTGACTCACCCCAATTCGACCCACGCAACCTAACCAAACCCGTTCAGTAACAAGGCTTTGTGTTCCCACAAAGTTTGTCCCTCGTATCTACACATCCATCTAACCATAAAAACGAACCTAATGGCAGTTAATTCCGTTCTTGCCTCCAGCAACCATTTTGCTTGCTTTGCCATCTGCCCGATGTGCTCTACTTCCTCCCCCTCTCCTGACTTTGGTCATCCAAAACACTCCCAGAGGGAAGCAAACTCAACTTCTGCGAACCGGAAACTGTGCGGTTTAAGGCTCTAACTACAATGAGCCTGCAATCTTTAATAAGGCTTTTTATATAAAGGCAGACCCCTCGAAAGGCAGTTTCTACCTCGAGGCAGAAAGCAATTGATCTGAAGAACTTTTTTTTATACAAAAGATGTGTTAATGGTCATAACCTTGGACTCATAGACAGTCTGTCTCTATTCAATTTGCTTTGTAGCTTTAGGCAGATCCTACCTCGAGAGGTAGTTTTCACCTCGAGGTACACGGAAGTATCAAATTTGAAGAACTGTTTTCATACACAAGAAGTGTCAATGGTTACAACATAGATGTGTCAAATGTTACTAACCTGTGATTTTGGTTTTCAGTTGACCAATTCTTTTTGAATCAGAGTTTGATTTTGAATTCTGTATTTTTCCCTTTTTTTCTTTTTGGCAATTAGTATATGTACTGTCAAGTGACTAACCATTTCAATCTTTTTTATTTGTTCCGAGTGTGTTATTTTGGTTTAATTTATGTATCTGTACAGGTGTGGTTTAATTTATGTATTTGTACAGTTGTGTTTTTAGCTCTAAGAATACATATTAAGTTCACTCTGGTCTATCAATATTTTTTCTGGCACACGAATAATGACTCACTACAATCGCCTCTGGCGATACTAGCCGGCGGCCCAAGGATTTTCTCAAATATTATAACCCATGTGTAACCAACCACACGTGTAGCAGTACCTTCTCCTGTTGATATATTTTATATAAAGATGGCAGAACTCTTGAGACCACAGCAATCTAACTACACATTTATCCTAAATCCCTATGTATCTACTTCACAAGTTTACGTCAACCCACTTCTGTACGCTACAAGTTGTACCCCACACAATGACATTTGCGATTACATTGTTGCTCATTATGTTGCTACATGAGGCAAACCAAGATGTATTCAGACCAGCTACAAATCTCCAACTTACGTAGAACACACACTAACTGTAACATTACCGCGTTTTAAACAAGCCTCATACAGCATAATAAAACGGTGCAACGTGAACCTCTTTTCCTTTTCAGGATGCTGTATGTGCATCCCAACAATATCAAAAAGCCTGCCTAGACCTTAAGATAGCCACAGAGACTGTGACAGTTGAAGCAGCCATTATGCATAGCCTATCGCAAATGGTAGTGTTTGGGTGAGACCTGAAACTCGATCGATGGTTGTGTTGTAATGAATCCAGGGCAGATACTCTTAGTCCTGCTTTCCCAGGCCTGAAACTAAGGAACCCATTCCGAAACTGGTTCCAGGACAGGTTTCCCAAAAAAGCAGAGAAAATTGCCTTAATTGCCCTCAGACTTTGCTCCTCGAGAAGATCAGGTATCGCTTCCAGCTTCTGTATACAGTACAAAAGTAACACCCTTTCAGTTCCCCCATAGACCCCTTGGTTCCAGCGAGTTGTTTTGGGTCAAAGTCTATGTAGAAATTAGAAGAAATGTATAGGGGATGCTGCAAAAAAAGGGCCGGGATGTGCGTCAGTCACATTAGACATTCCTCCTTGGCCACATACGGGGGCTCTGGGCCACCTGCTGCGTGATGAGCTCCCTGTACTTCAATATGGGGAAATTCTCAGAGCCACTCAATTCTACAGTCCCACGCATGTACTCTTGACCAAAGCAGAGGTAGATCAGCCTACCTGTGCTGTTTAAGGTGGGGTAGAAGTAATGCTGTGCTCCCAACGCAAGTAGAGGTTCATGGACGCTAGTGGATCCGTCAGGCCGACCCCTGCAGAGATGCACTCCCAATCCAACAACCTGGACCCCCATTGGTATGTAAAACTCTCTGGGGCAAGGTTTAGTCGTGCTGGAAAACCGGTTGAAATGTGTTCCCTGTTGACTGCAGCCTGTGAGGGAGAATGATATGTGGCACACAGCCGCTTCTACTGTGAACAGTGCCCTTTAGCAGGAAAACTTTCCGTTTTCCAGCACTAGCTGGCTCAGAAGCAGAAAGTCACAGCATAGGCACACATTTCACCTTCCTGGGGAAACACTTGGAACTTGCAACAATACTTTGAGCCTCGCAGCTACCATCTTTCGTCTGCCCAACCTCAAAATGGCAGACTCAGTCCTTATACTGTTGGCTGCCTCACTGTGTGTAAAAAGCCAAAATTATCAAAAGTGAATACGCCATCAGACCCACCTGGGTAGCCTTAGGGAAAAAAGGAAATGCCTCTTAGGGTGTGCATAGCAAAGGATAAGTTATCACTTACAGGGAAGACTGGGAATAACCTATACCAAGGATTATTGGACAATGCACTCAATCCAGAGGACTGTAAATCCGCTCAAGTGGCTGCATTCAGAGGTACCCATTGTCTGCAGACCAGATGCCAGAGGGAGCATAGAAGTAAACTGCTGAGAGTGCGGGAGATCCAGAGAGCCTTCTCGGGGCCAAATCTCAGATCCTGTGAAAGAAACACACTGAATGCGAACCAGGATACATTTGCCAGAAGGTCGACCAGTGGTTAGATGGTACCAAGATCACATGCAAACAAAAACCCTAAGCAAAGAGCAAGAAATACTTACTTTGTGGCACCGTGTGAGAGAGAGATCAATCTGCCAAGGAATGTGACCCATGATCCGAATTGTGGAAATCCGAGTCTGACATACCCTAAGTTAAGGGGTAGAGAAGTGTTTATCAATAGGAAGCAAATGAGCAGCTGGTTACTTTATCCCTGGGAGGGACTGTAATGTTTAACTAAGCAGCATGTAAGTCAGCATGTACCATGTGAGGAATAGGTTGCATTCCATTCCTACAAGACTGAAGGTCTAATCTGATTTGAAACCACTTGCCTGTTCATGCAAGCCATCTTTATGACCTGCAGCACTTACGTACTATCTAGTTCTTGCGCGCCAATGTTTGTAAATTAGGATTTGTTGAATTTTAGTGTACCATAATACCAACAAATGTGTGTGTTGGTGAAGCACAGCTTTTTCTAACATAAGTTGCTTATTTTAACCCCTTTACTTTCTTCATAGTCCCACATCTGGGCATGCTTGGCAACCTATTTGTTTCCTCATACATCAAATATGTCAATGCTTTCTACTGGAAACTACATTATTCCACTTAAGAAGGCTATAAGGTGTTAAGAACAATGTTTTCAAAATGACTAGTTATGTAATATTTAGTGTCACTATACGATTTAGAAAGGTTGGATACCATTCATGAAGCTTTGAGTAATATTTATGTGTAGCATTTTTCTGCTCTGTGATAGTTGTGTTTAGGATAGAATCTCCCAAAAATTATTTTATCTGTTGCAGATTACCAGCCAAACAACTAATTTAATATGTATCATTTTGAGTACTTTGAATATTCATAGGTTATAAGCCAGAACACTGTTTTAATGTATATCTAGTTTGTGGAAGGCTATTTCTGGAGATAAATTGGTCACATTAGGTGAGAGGTAATCAAAATGTGTCATATTGTTCAATGCTGCAGCGACTTGATTATTAGCAGTTTTTAATGATGTTCTCTTTTTAAACAGCTTAACGTTGGCCGAATACCATGAGCAGGAGGAAATCTTCAAACTTCGGCTAGGTCATCTTAAAAAGGTACATGTTGCCACCCCCACATTTCTGGCATTTACCACATGTTTCTAGCTCTTGCACTCTGCCTATGACATTTGAAGTGACCATGTGACCTTGTGACCCTGGCACTCCACCTGAGATGCTCAGACCTTACCATAATATGTATGTATTGTTTTTGCCACTGGCTCTGGTTAAGTGTTGTCTGAACACTTGTATTGTACCACTGAAAATCACCTTATGCCCCTAACATACACGTACGCCATGCCCCCTAACCCTCGCCCATGTTTCTCAGTACTTGTCCAATATACCTAGCACCCAACAGGTCTGAAATTTCCCATTTTCCAAGCATCTATTTTACCAGGATATCTATGAATTAATCATTTTATGATATGTACATAATACTATGGCTGCTTTTCCTACTCTTTAAGTACTTAATCATGAAGGATGTAGACATACACCCGTCCTAGCATCATATTTGAATGGCCCTGCACTGTTGCTGCAAGCAATGGGTTGCAGCATTTATGTTAATTACCTTCTAAATTGTGAATGCTTTGAATTTCATGTACTGATAGATAGGAGAAATGTAAAAACATATCTTCCTAAAAAAAAGTATAGTTTTTGACATTTCATTAGCCCTTGTTTATTAGTTACTAAACAGTTTTATATACATTTCTCTTTCTTTGGTGCTTTTGGATAAGGTTTGCTCACATTCAAGCATATACATTCTCACTATTGCGCAGTGTTTTATTACAAGCCTTTGTTTTTTTAATATAGGCATTAAGCTGCCCCATTTCCTATAATCATTGCATGGTCTGTGTCTGTAGCTCGCTGTCTACTTGACAAAAACTGCCAGTGATCTCTCCAAATCACCTCACCCAGAAGAGATTATTGCATGCATTCACTAGGAAAAGCTGTTAAAAAGTTAAAGAAGTAGGATGGTTCTCCTGAACTAGATTTTTTTGTTTAGTCACATGGTATGATTATTCCCAACCATCAGGCTTGGATTACAGGATACATAAATAGCATATCAGTTTCAACTAAAACTTAAAAACAATAACTACTCCACATCATTTTATTCTCATCTGCTGTAGTAATTGGGACCTAATTCCACCCCAAAAGACCATCTTCAGATTCTTTCATAACACTACAAGTTGGGAAATCTTAATTTTATGCTACTGCCCACTAAAGAATTTGAGCAAAAACATTATTTTAGCGTTTATTTTCTGAAAATATTCAGCTTCATTTTCTTTGGAAATTGAGAAGCCCATTTCAAGGCCCCTGTGTAGTCTTATCTCCAAACAAGGAATATATTATACACAGATGGAACAAAGCATTAGCTTTCAAAGTCCCATTGACGTCTTCATTCGATGGTGCAGAGGGAAATGATTGGTAATGAAAATCTCACAGGACTGTTCGTTCTCAAAGTGAAAAAATGAGTTTTAAACTTCATTAGCTGAAAGAATGGTATGCATGGAATGCAGTGTTGGAATTTCCCTCTTATTTAAAAGACCATCAAACTCCAGGAAGCAGGGAATACACAATGGTTTGAAAGCAGCCCACATTGCTAGCTGAGAGATGCATTTTAAGAAAACAAATCGTGTTCACATGCAACTGTTGAATGTGATATGTTTTCAAAGTAAGGCCCATGCAGACTTAATGCAGGCCCCAATCATTTTGTAAAATTACTAATGTTCTTTTAAAAACCTTTTGACGGGAAAAGTTAAAAAAACAAATAACTGGGTAGCAGTCTAAAAGTGTGTTGCGCACGTTCTGTATAGGATATGACAATTTTAGTGATTTCATCCCAGCTGCTAATGTTTTCTGGCTGGCATACGTGGCACTACAAAATCTATTCGGGTTTAATTGGTGTAGTCTTCAGTGTTACACCAGTATGCCTCAAGCCTCACAATATTTTGTCTGGCATGCATTCAGTATGGCAAATACAAAATATGTTGCTAATTTTTCAACAGTGCCATGTCAACTGTTTCCTCAGTGTTTCATGCTTCATAATAGGTGCCAACCATTTGATTTAGACACCCAAGATTTCCATTTCCAGTGTCTTGTGCCCTCGCCCATTAGGGTGGTCCTGGACAGTAGTATCCAACTGCTGTTGGTGAGAGCTGGTACTGGAGGGTTGTCTGCAGACAACGTTAGTGTGATTGCATTGCTGATCCTAGGCTCAATGTTTGTCATAGTATCATAAAAGCCCACATCTATTCAGACCTCTTTGAGTTTATGCTTGAGCTCCCATGTTCTTCTGTATGTGGTATTCGAGAAATGCCTTTCAAAACCATCACTGGCAGATCATGCCATGTGTGCGAAACCTGTGTAAAATGGCGACTCGCTTGTGTTCGTTTTTTGGTTCAAGATGGTGTATTTGTCTAGGTTAATCATTTCACCTAGCTGTGTTGGCAGGTCTCGCCTGCATACTTTCCTTCCATGGATTTCTAGCATTGGATGCTAATGCTTTGTTCCATCCCTGCGCAATATTGTAGTTGGTTCAATAAAGGGTATCAAAACGTGCATTTTTTAGGATATTGTTTTTATCTTTAAACCTGAAAAAACAAGGTGTTGAACCTTTCTCTTCACTCCAAGCAAGGTTGATATGGTGCTTGTGAGGATCTCCAAGTTTTTTGCCTTTGTTTCTTATGGCATCTGCCACCCTTTTTATAATAGATCTGCTGGCAAGGAAGTCTGCCTCTCATCGGCTCTTCATTACTCTTCATTAAAGACTGAATATTAGCAGAATTATGAAATAGTTTGATGCCCATCTGGCTTTCTTTTATAATATTTATCCACAAATGTGCATTTGTGATGTTTTTATTCAGATATAGAGCCATATATGTAGCATAGAATAAATAAATAAAACTAAAACAAGCAGCTAGACATAAACCGAGAGAGAGACCTGCCGCTTTATTGCTGGCATGTAACACTTCTATTCTGCCATAAAATGTGGCAACAGCGGTGTCTCTGTACATTTTTATGCTCTTTGGGGTAAGGATCTCTGGGAACTGATGGAGCTTTTCAGGCTTTTTCACATTAAAAATATACTTTAAAGGAATTTCTCATCAAGTTCTTCATACTTAGTCTGAACCAGACAGTTTTCAAACGCCCACCAGCAGATGCAGCACAGCTCTGCTGCTACTCCATGTCCCCTTGGCATAATTTACACAAAAATGGATGTCACCAGGCTGTTGTGTGCCAGTCTGTGTACACATTGAGTAGCCATCTCCATGTTCCTTTGTTTCAAATACTCCTCCATATCTGACATCAGAAAAAAGAATCACCCATGTTTTTCAATACTATTTTAGCAGAAATGCCCCCCTCTGTCCCCCTACATTGAAATGTCAGCCCTAGCCCTGTCTGGAATGTGACTGACAAATATAAGTTCCTGATTCACACCTCTTGTGTCTGATGCCAAGGTAAGGAATACGACACTGAGGAATGTAGGCTGTGCCGCTCCATGCACTCTAAAGCAATAAGTAAGGTGTGACTCAGATTTTACTTGCCATTAGTTAGACGTCTCCAGAATAATCTCCTGGAAAATCTACTCTGGAGAGCTTGACTCCCAAATTCGCAGCACAGATCGAACAGCTCATGCTTGTGCAGGTAGGAGGAAAGTCTCTAGAAAAAGAAACCATAGCACCAACCTTCCCAAAGTGAGTCCGTGTTTTGAAAACTAATTCTTCACCAATCAGGTTCCGGAGATCCTGGTTGAGAAGGGCTCATTCAGATGATGATGATGGCCCTGAATTCATTAAGTGGAGTATGAAACTTTCTTCCCCACTTCTGCTTCCACCCCGAAAGAGTGGAATGCCATCAGGGTGACAATAGTGCCAGTGTTGGAGAAGGCACCTCACTCTCTAAATCCTGCCATTGACCCTGCTGCTCTGCTCAGGCATAGCGCTGGGCTTACACACTCTCACCACTACACGCTTAAGGGCTCAGTTGGCTTCACTGGTTCCATCATGACCTATGTAGCATCCTCCTATCTCTTTCCTCGTCAGCACCATTGAAACAAGCATCTTAAAAGCTGTCTCAGGCTGTGAAGAATGATCAACAAAACACACGAATCATAGGTATAAAGTTAAAACAACCTTTAATTTTTTCAGGATGGTTGGGACAGGTCCGTAGGACCCAAGGCAATCCAACTATAGAAATAATGGTCACTGAGCTAAGTGTCAGGATGGTTCAAATCAAGGCACAAACTAAGGGTAGGGAATTCTCCCATGTTTCCTAAACTAACATACTTAGTATACTGTCTCTGTTCTTAAGCATCCAGCACTCTTCTTAGTAATCTCAGGTCGGGGGATAAGGAGACAACCTTGTGGTAAGCTATTGGTAGTTAGTTGTAACATGATTCTCATGCCTGTATAGATCTGGTAAAAAATGACGAGATCACCACCCTATAACATAGATGCAATCTTAGTACGAGCCACACTTGGAGGGCAACTAGCCTTCACATATGAACACAGAGGTAAATCCGCCAGATAAAGATTACCTAATAGGGGAGCCATCCCACAACCTTGCTTGACTCCCCTGTATATCTTAATAGATGCTGAAATGTGGCCCTCCTGATTAAGTCGATTGCAGTAATATACACATTTCCTAGATCCAATTAGGACATCACATGTGTTTCAACTTCCCCCCACAGTATAGTCTGATTTACACAGTCAAAGGCTGCTTTAAAATCAGTAAACTTTACATTCAAGCCTGGCTCATTCCTGGATCTTGCTTTACAAATCAAGGCATCCAACAGTCTAATATTATGGATGGTCGAGGACCCCTGACGAAAAACGCCTGTTTTGAATGGGTACTATAAATGAATCGATTGAGCCCAACCAAATAAGTTTTTTAATATTTCAAAAAAGGTAGCAGGTTTTTAAGCACCAATGTCGCAAACAGTTTACCGGTCACGTCAAGCAAAGAGAATAGCCTGTAGTTTTCAGGAAGTTCTCTAGCACACTTCTTGAAAACCGGCACCAGGATGGAACACTGCCATGAGGCAGGGATTTCCCGTCCCTGGCACACCCTGGTGAATAGTAGCTTTAAAATCTGCAACCGGCCTTCAGGGTCACTTTTGAGTGCTATATTGGCGAGGCCATTTTGGTCCGGAGCTCGAGAGCACTTGAGTTTCAAGATCGCCAACCTAATGTCCAGTATAGTGCAGTTGGGAGGCCAGCACTCCCAGCATGATACAGGAGATGTGAATACAACATCCCTGACAGTTGGTTTAGAGCTGATATGCCTAATCCAGCCCTCTTCTGTTACTGAGTTAATAGTCGACAGGCTTATATTTCCTTTGGCCTTGGCTAACAACTGCCATACTGACCGCATGTTACAGCTTCAGAATACCCCCAAAGTACGTTTGCATTGGGCATTGTCATTTACTGTAGGTTTGTTGACCCTGTCAATTTGACCTTTAAGTTCATACGAAGGACACATGCTCTTTCTAGGAGTTCAGACCTCTCTAGGCATGAGCCTCTTAGCGTCACGTATCTTGCTATCAAAAGGTTTAGGGGCCGTTTTATTACACACAGCATAATACTTAATAGTCATACCCCCCCCCCCATGTTAAGTGCTAACCGTGAAAGCCATATGTTAATTTTGTGGGCTGAACAATAATTCGGTGAAGACAATTCAACATACATTGCATATATGACGACTTATGCTGTCCTTAACACGCTAGCACTAGTCCAAGATATGAGATTGCTTTGGTCATTAGCCATAACAGCGCCTGCATTAACAAGCCTTGTAGGTTCCCTCCACTCAAGGGCTAATGAAAGCGAGGGTATAGCATGGTCACTGTAAGCATTAAATAATACAAAGATATCAAGAACACATTCCAGTACGGCATTATTCCCTCCAAAATAATCAAGTGTCCCTTCTAGGGGGCCATTCCTCCATGTGACTTCCCCCAACCCCCGTGGACAGTCTCCGAGGTACAGAAGGTAATTGTACACGCCTCCCTCACATGTTTGTAACGTACTGATGGGGTTCTGTCATTACACCGGGCGTTTAAATCCCCCCAAGTAGGACCAACTCACACTTAGGGGGGCATACCCAGTGAGTGAACACATGTTCGGTAGATTCAAATATCCCGTCCGTGTCGTCACCTCCCAGTGTCATGACCCATGGAACTTGCCCTTTCTGGACTTCCTGGTCCTTATCGCGACGGGGCTTGTAGTCCTTGTTACTAACATGGCCGTGCCAAGTGACTTGCCTCGCACCAGCCTCTACGTCGGACACGCCACGTTCTATAAATTGGACACGCCCCCGCACGTCTCAACGCTATCATTAGGTAGTGACTAGACGTGTGTGTGCTGTTCGGCGAATCCACTATTCCTAGTTTCCTGGTCTCTTCTTCCTTCCTTTCACCTTTTCCCTCTAAATCTGCTCCCGGAATCCTCAACCCTAGCGACCGCTACTTTTCTTCCTGGACATCCTGGAACTCTGAACGCGCTCTGGAGCTGGACGAGACTCGAGCAAGCCTATACAAGACCCAATCCGTCCACAAGAGGAATCCTCCCGCGGAACAGAGCAAGAAGCGATCCCAGGTGAGACGGGGGGAGATGTACGACACCCAGAGGATCATACACATTTAATATCAATAGAGAATCCCCCACTATGCCCTCATCAGGATAAACTTCAGTAGCCCTTACGTTCCCCTTAGAACACTGCACAGGTATCCTTCCTTCTAGAGTTCAAGCATTGCTTAACTCTGACAAGGAGAACCCCGGAGGGACAGCGAACGCCTGGTAAATATGGTATGCTGACATACATATAGAGAAAGTCAACCATGCCTCGTGGAATAAAATAATATCATAATCCATTAATAGACTGCAGGAAACAGATTTAGAAATAAAATGATAGTATCCGCGTGTATTCCAACTGGCAACTTGGCAACCAAGTTCATCTATGCTCAATGTTCGGCACTGGCAAAGCACTCTTGAGCCATTCTCAACCTTTGATGTTGTCATAGAGTAATGCTGGAGAAACTCAAAATCTATGGGCCAAGATAAAGTTTGACCTAGCAGGTCCTGATAGCCTGCTGGCACTTACCATCCTACATGCTAGGAGACATGAATCCAGTAAATGGTTCAGCGAGCTCGAGGCTAGAAGCATACATTATACGCACAAAATCGGCCTTACACAAACACCAAAGACCTGGCTGGAATATAACCTGGCAAAAATCCCTGAAAAGGCTAGGACTATTGACATAGACTCCGCATTGATGCACCTTGCTAACCTGAGTAAATACAGAGAATATGCCAATCAGGCATTCGATAGAAACAGCCCTTGCCTTTGCCTAACTAGGAAACGATATCCTAAAATGACCAGGTTCATTCTTTCACTCAGACTCCAAACCATCAAGGTGCTGAAAAATACGGGCGCATGGAAGGCCATCCCTCGAACAAAGGAGATGCACACTATGCGGGAGACATCTCAAGACTGCTAGACATCTCCTAACTCAATGTGAAGAACTAGAGGCAGAATATAAACTAGCGTATAAAAACCACTGTAACCCTAATATGGATGTGTTTTGGAGTGAGCAGTTTGCTGCCAGGTCATCAGTATTAAATCATGCAGCATTTTACGTGTGGGAGCTAATTATCAAAAAACTAGTTGAAATAGAGGAAGAACATTTACAGTGATTTTAAGAATTCTGCATTTTGGAAATGTATGTATTTAACAGTTTTTTTATTAATCATGATGAAAGGTAAAATGTGATAACAAAAATTGCTGCATGATTTTATGCAAGTATTTTAAAACGATTGAAATGTAAAATGTTATTAGAAAACTGTAAATTGATTTTATATGTCCGTGTGAAAAAGATGCAAGTCATCTAATAACACACTATAAACGGAATAAAAAAAGAAATGAAACTCAATCCCCAACCGGAGGTACCCTAGGCTCCCCTCTACATTTAGGGCAGCAGTTACTGAGATGCATCACAAACAGAGACATGCCAATTGTGTGCCCCATATTCCGCAGTGTACTAGTGTAGGAGGGTACCATAGTGGCAGTTTTGAGGAGATAACAGTGGACGCGGTCTATATTGCCCAGTTCATAATCTAGTGGTTTCACATAATCAAAATCATTAGTATTCAGAACACGGAAGAAAGGAATTCTATGCAAGACTGAAAGCATCTCGAGCGATTTAATCTTCTCTTCGCATGAGCCATAGGATCAGCTCTTATGGTAAAGATCCTAGGGTCAAGTTCAGGTAAGGTTTCGGCAGTTAGTATGCTATTGCAGATGTCGTGCCCCTTTGCCTGATTTACCTTCTGCAGAACCATATCTTGCACTTGGTTAGTGACCTGCACCGGTAGAGGGTCAGCCGGAGCCTCAGCAGCTCCATCGATTATTCAAATATCCCCATCATCCTTAATTCCATCAGCATTGTCATTTCTAATCAACCAGCTCGTCAGGGTACTGGCATTCTTCTGGAGTCTTTTCTTCCCGTGAGCATCCCTTTTCCTAGTTTTCTTTGTCTTGGCAGGACAAGTAGACCTAATAGTAGAATTCAGAGGTTCAGTAGACCGGTGAGAGCAAGCTTGCGTAGAGTTATTTCCATTCCGTGCACGTCGCTTTGGCAGTCGTCTCTCCCGACGTGTTAGATAAAGTGAGGAAGCAATTTGGCTAGCCTCACCGGCAGCCACAGTGATCTGTCCTGTCCCCCTCTAGCATGGAAACAATTTCTTGAATCTCAGTCGTAGATACAATGGCAGGTAGTCTTCACTCCAATAAGTTCATCATTTGATGGATGCCAGATCCCTGCATTTTGAGATCTTCATGGATTCCACCACTCATTTTCATCAAAATCTTGATTGCAAATTGCATGATTCCCATACTAGAAGTAGCGCGAGGACTAGTTTGTGTTTTCACCACTGCAAGAGTTAAACCTTTTGTGTAATATTAGGCTCTATTACCTACTCATGATACAAAACTGCAAAAGCCTACAGAGTTTGGGCAGAAATAGAATCACCCAATGAAGAGAAGGCTGAGATCGGAGGGGCAACATCTGTCACTGCAGTGTTTGGCTGGCCAGGCAACATCCTTGATATGATAAGTTAATTATAACGTGCTAAATACCCAGAGGTTTCTAAGCACAGATCTGGGGATGGAACCTATGGTGCTGTGTCGTCTTGCTTCCAAGGCGAGCACGTTGTCCCTGAGCTATCCTCCCGAGACGATCCTTGTACACTGCTATTTGTATTTGTATTTTAATTACAGCGAGCGCCAGGCCCAGGGGCATCCGGGCGCGAAAAAGTTATGAGCATATTTACACAGTTCCACAACATATACAAATCAACAGTAAGGCAAATCTACAATATAGTACAAAGGTGATCAACATGGGTAGATATCATGTGCACATAACTTAGTCGAGACGCAGTATAGTGGAGGCAGATAAATCGAGATGATTGCAACAGGGGAGGCTGCATTAGATTTGAGCGAAGAGCCAAGATATGGTTTTCAATTTAAATGCATTGAATGAAGGCTCAGTCCTGATATTAGACAGAAGCGTGTTCCAAAGCTTAGAGGCCAGAACAGGGAAACTTACGCTCCCTGCTTTTTGGAGTTTGAATCTGGGCAAAGATAGGCTGTGTATCTGGGCAGTTCTTTGAGGTCGGGAGGAAGTGTGCAAGGAGAGGCGGTTGGAAAGGTAGAGAGGGGCCTTGTTAGACAAACATTTGTGGGTTAGGGCAAGTGTTTTCAGCGCAATTCTTTGTTTGACAGGGAGCCAATGCAGGTTAGTCCTGGTCACGGATATGTGTTGGTTTCTTGGAATATTTAACACCGCTCTAATGGCGTTATTCTGGGTAGTTTGCAGTTTATTAAGGTTGGACTGGCTGGTCCCCTGATAGAGGGCACTGCAGTAGTCGATCTTAGACATGATAAGTGTTCTAGCTAGAATGATGCTATTGGGGTTGGTCAGGAAGGGTCTGGAGGCTGCAATTAGTTTGCAGGTATATGCCGACGCTGATCTGACGGCATTAGTTTGTCTTGTCAAGGACAGGGTGGAGTTGAGATAGATGCCCACGGTTTTGGTATTCTTGGAAACTTTAATGACATTG
The DNA here is from genome assembly GCF_040938575.1 of Ambystoma mexicanum. Classification (NCBI taxonomy): domain Eukaryota; kingdom Metazoa; phylum Chordata; class Amphibia; order Caudata; family Ambystomatidae; genus Ambystoma; species Ambystoma mexicanum. The sequence goes on along the minus strand of NC_090938.1, from coordinate 491,196,653 downwards.
CCATCAATGATGAAGGCCTGGTACAAGGGATCTAATTTATTAAGCCTTTGAGCGGAGCCCGAGATGAGGAACTCCGTCTTATCGTCATTGAGACATGTGTTGGGCCATCCAAGCCTGGATTACCAGATAGACTTCATTCAATGCCTTGCTATCCGCAATGTGATCACCTGTGATGGGGATGAGTATCTGGGTGTCATCAGCATAATTAATGTAGGAGACACCCAGCTAGTAAAGAACATTAAAGAGTGGTTTGGTAAACACATTGTAGAGTGTTGGTGACACACATGCGCCTTGTGGGACCCCACATTGGATAGGTGCTGGGTCAGCGGCTGCTGAAGGGGAGAAAACCCTCATGTGTCTATTACTGAGAAAGGAGCTGATCCACGCCGTGGCAGAATCAGAGAAGTGGGCGGCCGATCGGAGGTGCTGGCACAAGATTTTGTGATTGACAAGATCGAAGGCCGCAGACAGGTCAAGAAGTAGTAGCAAGGCTAATTTCCCATTATCTTTCAAGACGTCGATTTCAATTTTCAAATCTATCAGAGCCATTTCAGTCCCATGCCTGGGACAGAAGCCAGATTGTCTTAATCCAAGGAGGTTGTTAAATTCCAAGTAGTCTTGAATCTACAGGTAGGCCGCACGATCAAGTATTTTGAGCATGAACAGGACAGTAGTAATAGGTCTGTAATTAGTTGGTATACTCGGGTCTAAAGAAGGTTTTTCTTAGCAATGGGATCACCCAGCCGTCCTTGAGAATGTCAGGGACAATACCTGCTTTAAAGGAGGAGTTGATAAAGGCTGTTAAGAAAGGAGCAAGGTCATGGTCTGATTCCTTGATGATGGAAGCAGGGCAGGAGTCTCCTTGGCAGTTTGACAGTTTGATTCTATTGATGATGTCTTCCACTTCGGCAATGGTGAGTGGAGCGAAGGCAAACGGTTTGATTTTAGGTGGTACCGTAGGAGTCGTCGTGAAGGTAGAGGGCTGACGATTCTCCAATTTTAGTCCATTTTGTTTGTCTGTGATCTTGGATTAGAGAGAAGCGATTTTGTTCAGTAGGGCTGTCTGGATATTAGTGCACCACTTGCTGTCTTTATTGCAAGTGTCAGGAGGTGTGGCAGCAGATTCCAATTCCTTTAAGATCTTAAATAGTTATCTGGTATTAGTTTCCTTGCATAATGCGAGTATTAAAGGACTCTTTTTTGGCGTGGTAGATAGCTTCTTTATAGTTAATGGTGGCTAGGATAAGGCTGTCCTTGTGAGCATCTGACTGATGGCTTCTCCAGCGGTTTTCAGCGCAACGTTTAGTTTTGTGGAGCACTCTTAGCTGCGGTGTAAACCAGGCGTTAAGGTGCGCATGCTGTTTAGGCTTTCTCAGTTTAATGGGGGCAATAGAGATAGAGCTGAGCGCATAGCTTGATTGTAAGTGTCAGCAAGGATGGTAGGATCAGAGCAGGAATGTATGACCTTGTTGAGGGAGGGGAGTAAAAGAGGGAGTAATTTCTCTCTAGTTATGTCCTTTTTATTTCTCACAGGGATGGCAGGAGCCATAGTGGGTAGAGGGCGAACGGCTGCTTCAATCGTAAAGGTGATGATATGGTGGTCAGACCAAAGGCAGGGTATGTTAGATGTTACATTGATATTGCAATTGGTATCAGCTAACCAGTCAACTGTCCTTCCTTTTATGTGTGTAGGTTCTAGGATGTGCTGAGTGAATCCGAGATCGGTTAGCGTGTTAGCAAGGTCAATGACGATAGGGTCATTGAGGTCACGGAATGCCAAATTGAGGTCTACTAGTAGGATGATTTGCGAGTTAGTTTTGGATTTCTCAAGTAATAAGGTAGAAATGTCATCCGCAAAGGATGAGGCTGGGCCAGGTGGTCTGTAGATTAGGTGTACAGTGGCAGTTTGGTTGGGCGTTAAAGGTAGTTTGACTGAGAGTAGCTCCGCAGACCCCAAGCTGACATTAGGTACAGCTCCTTAAGCCAATTGAGTTTTTGTGGATCAGGGCAACTTACTTACCATGGTGCTGAGCAGGTGAGTCGTGGCCTTGGGAGATCCTCCTGGGCCCCCTTTTAGCCATCGTTAGGGCCTTGTTTGCCTGTTGGCCTCCTCTCCCTTCCCCGCTCCCTCGCTCTCCTGTGCCTTCCTCCCGCCTCCCCAACCCGCCCACCACCCCTGATTGGTCCTTACACCTTCCCATGCTGCTGGGCTTCTGTGGGCCAAACACTGTGCTCGCCATTACCATGGGGCTGAGCAGGTGAGTCGTGGCCTTGGGAGACCCTCCTGGGCCCCCTTTTAGCCATCTTTAGGGCTTTGTTTGCCCATTGGCCTCCTCTCCTTTCCCGCTCCCTCGCTCGCCCGTGCCTTCGTCCCGCCTCCCCAACCCGCCCACCACCCCTGATTGGTCCTTCCACCTTCCCATGCTTCCATCAGGTGCTGCACAGGTGAGTGAGGCCCTGCACAAGACCCTCCTGGGTCCCTTTTTTAATTTTTTTTTAAAAAAAAGATTGAGAGGCCCGGTGTACCTCCTGGTACCGGCGCCCACGTGGTTCTTTCTCCCTGTTCCCCTTTTGCTTCCCATTCCTCCCCTCCCAGACCACCCCTCACATCGATTGGCTCACTCTACACTATTAAAGCCATCTCCCCAGGGCAGCCCTCCGCCCGGCAGCCCCTGCGGCGAAGGGCCCCAAGGGCAGCTCCAACAGAGGCGGCTCCATATCGTAGACTGACATAGACTTTAATAATACATACTTAGGAAGACTTGTGACCACTGTAAAAGGATTATAAATGTAGCCTTGTGATTCATATGCTAGTGCCACACATGTAGGGAATGGAACTTTAGCTCGCTTCGCATCTAGATAGAAATTTGACTGTTAACATGCACCACACTTAGAATTCTGAACTTTAGCTTGCGTCGCATCTAGATGGAAGTGTGACTGTTAGCATGTGCCTCACTCAGGAATCTTAACTTTAGCTTGCGTCGCATCTAGATAGAAATGTGATAGTTAGCATGGGTCACACTCAGGATTCTGAACTTTAGCTCGCGTCGCATCTAGATAGAAATGTGACTGTTAGCATGTGCCACACTCGTATGGAATTCTGAACTTTAGCTTGCGTCGCATCTAGATAGAAATGTGACTGTGAGCATGTGCCACACTCGTATGGAATTCTGAACTTTAGCTCGCGTAGCATCTAGATAGAAATGTGATAGTTAGCATGTGCCACACTCGTATGGAATTCTGAACTTTAGCTTGCGTCACATCTAGATAGAAATGTGACTGTGAGCATGTGCCACACTCGTATGGAATTCTGAACTTTAGCTTGCGTCGCATCTAGATAGAAATGTGATAGTTAGCATGTATCGCATCTAGATGGAATCCCATAATTGCAATGGACGGCAATGCCAACTAACCAACCAACTAAAAATTCCATCCCTTTGCATACGGTATACACGCATATCATCGAAGTACTTTTCATCGTGGGACTTTTCATCACCACTTTTTCATCGACCAAAACTCTTTTTTTTTTTTTTTAAATATTTTTTGTGGGGTGTTTTTTTGGGGTTAGGGTAAGATTAGGAGGTGCTCTGCGGGGAGGAACCCCCCACCAGATATAAAAAAAAAAAAATTAAAAAAAGAGTTTTGGTCGATGAAAAAGTGGCGATGAAAAGTACTTTGACGATATAACGTAGAACCCTGCATACACCTCTCAAACCCTAACCAAACACAACCACAAGCCTAAAACGCAGCAATCCGCACAAACTTCACAACGATGCAACAACAAAACAAACTGCACATAGACCTGCACAACAGAACACGATGACTACAGACCGTAAAACACCCCAAGCCCAGCCAACGGACCCACCGGGCTGAGGCTGCCAACAGCACATCACTGCTCTCTTGCACTTTTCCAGCTTACTCCCATTAACCCACCCCTTCTGCTCCCCTTTTTCAGAGCCGCCAGGGGACCACTTTGATGGTGATAGTGCGTGGTACAAATGTCCTTTAACATTAACATTCACCCCCTTTGCTTAAGGTGAGATATTAACACATTTGCCAAAGTCATCCTCCTGGCCCACTTAAGTTGTCTTTTTAGTGTACCTCCCGGTTCTGTTCAAACTATTCTGCAGACAGTATCTCTATTAGCACATTCTCTTCCTTTCCCCTGATGTCCAGCTCACAGTGCTTCTCTCCCTGGCCTGTACACCAGTATGTTCCTCTTGCCTAGGCGCCCTGAACCTTTATATTGCTTGTGATTAGTCGGAGTTCTCAATACATTTTTGTTATTTGTTATTCCCTGGTCGGTGCCTAAAACCAGAATGGGATAAGTTATTCCACCCACTTTGTTCATTCCTCCTTGTTAAGATAGATTTCTAGAATCTGGCCTGGTGGACAGATTTTAGGAGGTCACTCTAGTTACAGTGAACAGGGAACTCCAAGAGGTTTGCCAAAACCCAATCAAGATCAGTGGATGAGCAGTCAAGGCTTACTCTCAGGAGTGTGTGTGGGATTGGGGGCCCTCAATGAGTCGACACAGTTCAATGTAGACAGTAAGTTTAAAACATTATTTATTATAGGCCCTCTGAACACTGAAAAATGAATCTAACAGCTAGTATTATCACACAGTACTCTGATATATATATTTCTGATGCTTTTGAATCTGCTTAGAATCACATGCTGTGCATATAGTCTAAGTTCTAGAAGTAATCGCAGAGTATTGCATCTTTCTTTCGAAGATCGAAAAGGGACGTCGACCTGGCCGTGACTGTAACACTATCCCTATTGTGACGTGTAGTGTACCCAAAATCCTTCACACGTCGATGACCCGCCAGATTGTTTTTTCCACCTTTTGTAGTTGGTCGCTTAATGCGGACCTCGTTACCGAGTTTATATTGCTATTGTATTTTCTTGGCGCCTTATCGCCAGGAATCCTCAACGGCTGTCTCGATTACTACTCCACATCCTCTCGAAGGCTGATATTGCTTCGCCGACTCTACAACTCCAGCAATTCAACGGATGATGTCTTCTCGACCTTGGCACTCGGGCATGGCCTCTCAATAGGGAGTGTGGGGACTTGTTCTACTGACTTTCTCTTAAGAATGCCTCTTCTTGGGGGCGTGGCCTGGAGCGCCGACGATGCGGATGCTCCTTTAATGGCCTCCGTGGGTTACCCGCTGCGTCCAGCCTTAAATGCGGCTGTAGCCCTTCATCATGGAAATAAAACCTCTGTGGGCAAGCATAACATCTAGGGCAATCTGCCGATCAACTTCCATGTGCCTCCGATTTGGTTGAGGCAAGATCTGGGCGAGTCTTTCCCCTGCGGGCCCTCCGCTCGCCACCTCGAGGGATCCAAGATGGCGGGCGGGACTGCGGCATCGGAGCACTATCGGAGGGGGAGAGAGAAAATGAGTGGTGGCCATCTCTGCTGAGCCTTTTAGGCGGCACTCAGCTGTTGGGGGCTCCCCGCTCCTCACTGTGGGCTCCTGGGCGGACAGGCTGTCCCATGTCCCTGCCTGGAGGAGGTGCCGTGGTCCTTCGTTCGCTACGCCCGCCCAACTTCGCTTTCGTCTGCGGTGCTTCACGCTGGGGGCCTGCCTGGGAGTGCGCCTGCCGGCGCGGAAACAGAAACAAAGCTGATCATCGCCGATCGGGGTGGCCTGACCCCGGTGCCCACACCGGCACCCCTTGCACTCCGGTTGGTTCCTTCGCGCGGGGCGGCCCCTGACTTCTGTGGGGGGGGTGCTGGAGGAGGCGCCCTCTGCACCTGGTACTCTTCTGGGAGAGGGTCTGTGGGAACTAGCACTGTGCCTGGGGCCTGATTCCCCCCTGTGGGTGGTGTGGCTGGCCTCCCCCTTCCCTCACATCCATCTGGGAACTACACAAGGTGGGTCCCGGCAGTCGCATCAGCGCCGGTGGCCCTTGGGACCCCATCTGAGCTGGACCTTGCGAGGGGTGAATTGGAGGCAACGTCTTGCCCTTGCTCAGCGACCTCATCACAGGCTCTACATCAGGGAGACCCTGGCAGGCTCCTCACTCCATGGTGTGATTTAACCAACATTCCATTAAGGGAACCTACGCTCTCCTAATCTGGAACAAGTAGAGGTAAGCCCTAGCTGACACTGACTTTTCTCCCCGGCCTACTTACGCTGCTCCTTTGTCCCCCCCCCCCCCTCTGAACATTTCCAGGGGCGCCCCGGCCCACATCCTGACCACTCTTCTGCCCCCTGCACCCCCCTGCACACCTGGAAGGTACCTTGCACTGTTACCTACTTTCTGGGGGAATGGAGAGTCCTCTCTACAAGTCACCTTGGCACTCGCGCCGGCCATGCACGCCACCACCCGGTTGGGGGACCCTGAGCGGCCCCAATTAGCCCACCAGCAACAGAGAGATTGTTTTCCTTTCCACTTCTCCGGGGGACCTGAGTCCGCCCCTCTGCTCATGATTGTCACAATGGCCAAGCAATTGAAATCCAACAAGAACCCAGACATCGCAGCAATCTTAATGGTGTCCGCAAAACCGAAGAAACAGGACCCCCACTCCTCTCCGCAGGAATCCTTAGATAACAAGGGATCCCTGGTGACCAGGGACGATATTCGAGAGTTCATGGCCGATATCAAATCCGAATTCAGGTCCTGCATGGATGAGCTCACCACCAAACTAGAAAGCACTGACAGAAGGATAACGGAGGCTGAACAAAGGCTGGGAGAAGTCGAGGACTGAACCCAGGATCATACATCCACCCTGTTGGAAGTGCACCGCGCGATCAGACACCTCCAAGACAAATGCAAAATCTTGGAATTCAAACAGGAGGACTTAGAAAATAGGGCCCGACGTAACAATCTTTGGATTTGTGGAATCCCAGCCTCAGTCCCAGCTAAAAACCTGGCGGAATATGTGGGTGACTTTTTTCAATCCCTCCTTCCACAACTAGAGAAGTCACAACTCCTCCTAGATCGCACCCATAGACTGCGCCCTCGCCGCAGGGTGCAATCAGACTCTCCACTGGACGTCATCACCAGAGTACACTTCTTCACTACAAAGGGATTGGCCGCACCAAAGATGAAATGACCTTTCAGGGCTCCCCCTCCAAATATACCAAGACCTATCTCTCCTCACCCTCCAGAAAAGACGAGCCCTCCGTCCTCTGTCTTCCTTCAAGATCAACAAATCCGCTACAGTTTGCTCTTTCCTACAGTTCTCCCACAGGGGCACGCTGAGGAGGATCAGCCACCAGGCGGATGCTGAGAAAATCATGCACCCTGATTCGCCCAAATGTCCATCGCCACCAACCACAGGAACCGTCAATGACTCGGACCTCACAGCCTCCCCAAAATCTAAGCAAAATTCATGGTCAAAGGTTCCGAGGTTTAGAAGAAAGAAGTTATCTGACATGAAGAAGAAACAGATTCACCAAAATGTTGAAGCCCTGTGTGCCGAAGTCCGGGTCCCGAAGAAGTTCCCTACCTACGAAAATGCAGATGAACCCTGACAGGCGGAGCAGCGGGCCCCACCCCACGGCCCATGCCCATTATAGTACAATCTACCTATGAGTCCTTGGAATGATCCAGTAAGTTTATTCTTAGTGGCTGTACACTGTTACATGGCCCCGTTGGCCGGGGGTTATCCGGATCCATAAAATGGCCCCCCCAGTTAAATCTTGGCCCATGCTGACTGATCCATCCACGTCTCCCCCCGCCCCTCTCCGACTCCACCAATAACGCCACAACCTATCCCGGAACACCAAACTATGCGGTTTGTCTCCCTGAATGTTAAAGGACTAAACTCTCCTGCTAAACGTAAATCAATCCTGCAAAAACTTCAAGATGATAATGCAGCAGTGGCTATGCTTCAGGAAACGCATCTCTTACCTGCTGACTTTGGGCGCCTGCGCTCCCAGTGCTTTCCAAAACAGCTCTTGGCATCAGGAAATACCAAAAAAGGTGGCATGGCGATCCTCTTTAGGAGAGGGTTAAACCCCAAGATACTGGACAGTATACTTTGCCTGGATGGGCGATTCACAATCGTCAAGTGCCTTCTGCTGGGACAGCTATACTCCTTTGCCTCAGTATACGCCCCAAACACAGGCCAAGCCACCTTCTATGAGTCATTAAGCTCCACACTCTCGCCCTTCCTAGAGGGCCAGATAGTAATCGGGGGTGATTTTAATGGAGTTCCGAACCCAACAAAGGATAAATCACATCTGCCTTCCTCCGGAGATTTCACTTCAGCATTGGCACTCCTACAGCTGTTTAGGACCCTAGAGGTGGTGGACTCATGGAGGGTACTTCATCCCGCCGAAAGAGACTTCTCCTTTAATTCCAATGTTCAAAGGACATTCTTCAGAATAGACAACCTCCTGGTATCCCTGCAAATAAACACATTTACCAACGTCGTCGCCATAGGCCCAAGGATCCTGTCCGATCATGCCCCGGTAACCCTGGAAATTCGAGTACACGAGCCATCCCCCGCTGTGCCACGCAGGGGGACACGCTACGACCCAATACTTAACGAGATGCTGCTCAGGGACTCAATAGCGACCTCCATTAAGAACTTTTTCAAGGAAAATCCCAGCAAAGACACCCCCCCCCCTGCTAACAATTGGGATGCCATGAAAGCAGTAATACAGGGAGAATTGATCACCACAGGGAGTGGCCTTCCACAAGAAAAGTCGACAAATCCGCTTGCCCCTCGAAGAGGACCTCCGGAAAGCAGAGAAAACCCACAAGGAGAAAGCTTGGTCCCCAAAAACCCAATGAGCTATTTGCACGGCACGACAGAAGATCGAGGCCCATTACGCCGAACATACTGCACATCAACTGGCGAAGGCTAAGCAGTTTTACTACACCAAGAATGATAAGGCGAATAAACTATTGGTGGCCAAACTCACTAAAGCGAAAAGACTAGCCATCATCGCCAAAACTAAGCTTGGCATGAGACTCACCCCTTCACCGGCCATTGAATCCTGCGAAATAATGTCTACGAAGACGCCTACTGCTAATTCTTAAACACTTAACCTCCACTTGATATACAGACCCCCTGGTCCCATCAAGACTTTTTTAGAAGACCTATTTACCATCCTCACAGAAAACCTGAAAGATACCACAAGAGGTCAGTACTACTTGGTGACCTGAATATTGGCTTCAACGATATAAATTACCCACAAGCCATAGCAGCATCCAACATCTTGACTGAACTGGAATACACCCAAAGAGTGCATGAGCCTACGCACATCAAAGGAAGAACTCTAGACTGGGTTGCTGACCACAACTGCACAATATCTACCCTTACTATCTCACCTCAAATATGGACAGATCACCACCTGATATCATTCTCCTTGGACACCACAACTCCCAAACTGCAACAACTTTGCGCACCACCTGCACTTACCAGAAACAAAAAAAATATGGCCCTAGACAACCTACTCCCCGGCATTATGCCCACTCTGAATGCTCTACACAACAACCTAAACCCTTACGACTTAGTGGACGAATTTAATAAAATTATGAACAAAACTCTTGATATCGCTCCGCTAAATCTTAGAAACAGTAAACCACAGAGCCACCTGAATAACTGCTTCACCCCTCTCCTAAAAAATCTTAGGATAGAAAAAAGAAAATGGGAAAACACTTGGAAAGCGCCCCCCACACCGGAAAATAAACTGAAATTAAATAACATCTCTTCTCAATATAAAAAAGAAAAAATTTCAGCTAAACAAGAAACCTACAACAACAGAATTATACAAGCTAAATCAAGCACAAAAGAACTGTTCTCCATACTCCGAGAACTGGAAAATCCCATAACGCCTCCAGACAACTGCCTCAAGGACAAAAAATGGTGCTCCGAAATCCAGCATGCATTATCTAACAAAGTCCTAAACCTTCAAAAGAAAATAGAACTAAAAAGAGAGACATTAGCCACCACCACACTGCCTACCACTAAAACGCCATCCAATCCTAAACCATCCACCCATTTCAACTTCTCCAAAGTTTCCATAATAGAGGTGGAAAAAGTAATACTCGGTCTTAAACCGTCCAACTTCAAAGGAGATCCGTGCCCAGCACAACTCATCAAAGATGCTGCGCGAGACTTAGCACCGTTCATCACAAAGCTGATTAATGCCTCCTTTACCACTGGCACCATCCCGAGCAACCTAAAGGAATCCTGGGTGCTCCCACTCCTAAAAAAGCAAACCTTGGACCCAGCTATACCCACTAATTATAGACCGATTACAACTGTGCCGTTCCTCCTGAAGATCCTGGATAAGGTGGCATATATCCAAATACAGAACTTCCTGGAACAAAACCAACTACTAGGCTCCCGTCAATCTGGTTTCCGTCCACTGCACGGAACAGAAACTGCATTGATTGACCTAAAAGCCTAATAGACAAATTACGAGATTCTGGAAAACTAGCACTACTCCTCCTATTAGATCTATCTGCTGCATTTGACTTCGTGGATCATAGAGTCCTGTGTAACCACTTAGATACAGCAGCACACTTCTCCACTGAGGCTATAGTGTGGATCCAATCATTCCTTAGTGACCGCACTATGAGGGTCTTCTCCCCTACAGCAGCCGCAGACCCTCATCCCCTTCATCTGTGGCGTGCCACAGGGCTCTTGCATCTCACCAACGCTATACAACATTTTCACTAAGCCCCTGTTTGATGACCTGGACCACCTGGGTATCACGTATACTAACTACGCTGACGATACCCAGATCCTCCTCCCACTCTCAGGGGACTACGAAAAGGACTTAGCAATGGTGAACAGAATCTACAGCATCGTTCAGGCATGGATGGCAACCCATGGCTTATGCCTGAACGATGATAAAACTGAGCTTCTCATCCTAGGTACCACCTCCCACATCAATAAACTAAGTACAAACTACTCTTCCTTCATCATCGATGAAAACCTCATACAAGTAGCCAAAGAAGTAAAAACGTTAGGTATCTACCTTGACTCCACTTTATCATTCTCCAAACAGGTAAATACCCTAGCCTCATCAACAGCTTACACATGCAAATTAATCAGAGCAGGAAAACAATTTTTATCTCAGCACAGCTGCCTAACATTAGCTAGAGCCCTAATTATCTCCAAACTTGACTACTGTAATGCATTGTACATTGGAGCCACTAAATCCACCATCAACAAAATCCAGATACAGCAGAACAATGCTCTCCGAGCAGCATTGAACATTCCCAAGAGAGAACACATTTCCGAAACAAGAAGGAAACACAAATGGCTCTCCACCCACGAGAAAATCAAACTCAAAACTGCATCCCTCACACACAAATCACTTTATAATAAAGCCCCACAATACTTAAAGGACAGATTCACTAGAACACATTCCACAAGACAAACACGACAAGCCAACACCAATCGCCTGCAAGTTCCCCGATTCAAACTCGCCACTATAGGAGGAGCCAGCTTCCCAGTCAAAGCTGCGCAATTGTGGAATGAACTACCCACCCCTGTGAGATTAGAACAACCTTTCACCAAATTCAGGCAAAACTTGATCAACTGGCTGACGACAACAAATGTTAAATGAATGTATGAACTTGCTACTGACTGCCTCTACCTACATGTCTGACACAACTGTTACCTTTCACATGTGTAACACACTTGTAACCTGCAACCTCTTTCTAAGCTGTACATCTTCCTACCTGCTGCGCCCTTATACTCCAGGGTCCGGTGCACATAATAAATAATAAACAAACAAACACAATACGATCATTGGTTTGCGGGATTCGCAAGGAAGAATACAATACGCCGACCAGGACAAACAACGCCTGGCAGCAAATCACCTGACACAGGTGATGACCACCCCAATACGGGAAATAGAGGAACAAAAGGCATACCTACAAAAAGCTGCACTCCCTCAACTGAAAAACCTAGCTCGAGAATCCCTGGACGCTCCGATCTCGAGCAAAGAAGTAGACTAGGCGATAAAGTCTCTCAAATCCTGAGCCTCTGGTCCTGATGGCTACTCAACCAGATTCTATAAGATTTTCAAGCCCCAGCTGCTCGCACCACTGGTACAATTATTCAACTCATTCAGAACCAGAGGGGTCATAACTCCTTCCATGCAAGAATCAATCACAGTCCTGCTACCCAAGCCTGGAGGCGACCCGAGAAACCCTGCTTACTACAGACCAATCGCCCTGCTTAACATAGATGCCAACATCTACTCTAAGATTCTAGTGACTCGCCTATCCCATATTTTGCCGGACATAATTCACCCCGATCAATGTTGATTTCTCAAGTACAGATCCACGGCCGACAACATTCGCAGAGCCTTGGACCTGGTAGACCTTGCTTCCGGGGACTCACAAGGACTAGCACTCTTGGCACTCGATGCGGCCAAGGCATTTGATAAGGTGGACTGGACTTTCATGAAGCTTAGCCTTGAAGCATTTGGGTTTGGGCCGGAATTTTGCACCATTGTCTTGGCTAACTATAAATCGCCCAAGACCCTTCTCAGAATCAATGGTACCTTCTCTACCCCAATCGCCCTGACTTGTGGAACCAGACAGGGATGCCCACTGTCCCCACTCTTGTTCGCACTAATCATGGAGCCATTTGCCCAACGAATCAGGCTGAACGCCTTGGTTAAGGGCTTCTGGGTTGGTACCTCGCACCATAAACTAGCACTCTATGCGGATGACGTCCTGCTGGCCATCACGGAGCCCTGCTCTTCCTTGCCTCATGCTTTGGCCAAAATAAATAGCTATGGAAAGGTCACAGGATTCTCCATCAACTTTAAGAAATCGGCAGCACTGGGGATAGGGATACCCCCAGGGAGCAAAAAGTCTTGATTCCAATGTGCCCGATCCAATGGAAGTCAAAAGCTATTAACTATCTAGGGGGTCCATATCCCGGCCGACCAGGCAAACTTCCCCCCCACTATTTAAGGAACTGGAAACAGACCTCAAACGCTGGGCGACCCAAGAAATATCATTAATGGCCGGATCACAGCCTGCAAAATGAATCTACTACCGAGATTTCTAGACGCATGCTCATCCCTTCCACTTTCAATCCTGGCACCTGCCCTCCAAAACTTAGAGCAAAATGCTCCAATTCATTTGGAGGGCGAAAAAAGCCAGAAGACCTAAAGACACAAATCTCGGCAACGCAAGCGTGGTGGTTTGGGTGTCCCGGACCTACAGAGATATAAGATGGTGGCCCAGCTGGCATGCACCCAGGCATGGCAAACTCTCACCAACCGACCCAGATGGGTGGACCTCGAACAATCATGATTACCTCTCCCACTACTCTTCCTTCCACACATCCCACCACCAATGCGGCGGCAATGGCAGGGTCTGTTGGCGGCCACCACACACACCATCTTTATTTGGGAAAAAACCTCAAGAAAAAAGGGGGTTCCGGTCGGACTTGGCCCCTCTTCCCCATTCTTCTTGAACCCAGCTTTTTCGCCTGGGGCTTCCCCCCGAAACTTTAAAACCTGGACCGCAGGGGGATTTGAGACCTTGGGACAGCTCTACGAAAGAGGACAACCTTGCACTTTTGAACGCTGCAAAGAAATCTTCCAGTTCTGGGAAAAGGATAGATTTACATACATCCAGCAACGTCACTGATGCTCCCACCCACAAACTCGCCAAGCAGCTATCCGCCCACTCCCCCCCCCCCACACAGCTATAGAAGTGACTCTCAAGGAGCTTCCAACCCGGGGCAAAATTTATACTCTATATAAACGCCTCCAGCAGGATTTCCTAACCTCCAAAACCAGATCCATGGCCCAGTGGGAGGCCACCACATAGAGGACCAATCCTTGGTGGACATTTGGACCCACGCTCAGTCATCATCTGCATGCATCACGAACAGAGAATGCGCATACAAAATCCTTTTACGCTGGTACTATCCACCCCTAAGACTCCACCATATGAACCATACTCTTGATCTGACTTGCTGGAGACAATGCGGCCAAATAGGGTCCTTCTTTCACATGTGGTGAACTTGCCCAAAAGCCCAAAAACAGTGCCTGTCGACCATCGCAGAAATTACTCCGACAAGGCTCTCCTTAGACCCCGAATCCATTTTGTTGGCCATCCCAGTCCCTGGAATCTATCCAAGATCTGGAGCCAAAGCCAAACTGCTATCCCAATGCCTTCTGGCGGGTAGAATTGTAGTAGCCCGCTTATGGAAATATGTGGAGTGTCCTCTCCTACCCCTCTGGAGGGTGAAAATATGGGATGTACTAATTGCATAAAAGGTGACGGCAGCCAGGGCGGGTCTTCTTCATCGCTTTCGGAACATTTGGGGCCCAATCCTTAACTTTGATCGAGACTTCGCAGCTCTGACTTAAAACCTCAGCTGGCCCGGAGAATCCTGGTCGATGGAGGGGCTCCGCAGGAACAGGAATAGGGAGAGCGGCCTTGGGCGGCCTGGCAACCACAGGGAGGGAGGGAGAGTAATAAAAGATGTTGTTATTAAGATGTATAATACGCTTGTTAAAAATTCTGTATTGCTTATGAAGCTGGAGACCGAGTCAAAATACTAGGTCACACAGCCGCTCTCCGTTGGACCCAACCTGGGTAAGGAATTATCTCAAATTAAAGAAAGTTCAATCATGTATCCAAGGTAGTACACTTGTTCAAATGAAAGTGTCTGTTGTTGCTTAACAAAAGTAATGATTTATCAGAAAAACTAAAAGTAGAGCTATCACTAATACATTCTTAGTGAGGAAGCAGTTGCCACAGCTCGTTAATAGGTCAGACTTAATATGCTTATGCATTTCGGAAAGCAATTTCCTTCTTCAGGGCAAGTCTGTTATATTGCAGGTAAGTTGAATACACACATAGGTTTCATCATAATAGTTACGAAAATTACACCAAAAATAAGCACAAACGAGAAAACACATAATTGTCATAAAAGTAAAACATAGCACATACCATTCAGTTGAAATTTCTGTGGGTAATATGCCAGAGGAAAAAAGAATAAATGTAATGAGTGGACTATTCGTTTACACATCATGTGGCTAGGAAGGAATATATGTGAGATCCATTACCTGTATGAAGTGGCAAACTCTGTACATAAGTAGTGCGGGGAAAGAAAGGCGTTCGTTGCAGGTGCCCAATGTGATTTGAGCAGTCAAATGCCATTAATCCTGCGACTGCAATGCAGGACGAGAGCGTGATTAGTGAGAGATAGTGTATGCAAAGGTAAAATTAGTGAGATCCAGTTGGACCCAAAGCCATACCGTGAGTCACACGGATCGTCGGTGTTCTTCTGTGCGCAGCCGAACAGGTCTCCGACTGCCGTGTACAGCCGTTGTCAGGGCAACGGTCCTTTTATAGAACACGTGACCGCCTTGCGTCCAGGAGGGACTGGCGGCCACGATTAAATGTAGTTTGCGAGTGAATGTGTGCACTAATGTGTAAAGCAAATCATTATCAGGCTTAGTGTGATAGTAATGCAAATTGTAACAAAGCTAAATTCAAAAAACAAAAAAAAAATCGAAATAATGAAAATAGAAAAAATACTGTATGGATGATACTATGGGTATAAGAGTCCATGCTTGAAGTTTCACATAAGACATTATGAAACAACCCAGTAGGGGTAAATAGCATACCATAAATATCACGGGTCGTCCAAAGTCCATACTGGGAACATCACATTAGATTAGATGAAGCAACCTTGTTGCGAAAGGTGTCGCCAACGGGCGGCACCTTCGGTCCCAGACAAGAAGTCCAGGATGTGCGGCGAGGTTACTACTTGGTTGCGTGAAAGGAAACAGTGAGAACCAGTTGGATTGCAAAACAATAGTTCAAACAACATACATCTAGAAAGCTAGAGTAAAAAATACATGCATAGTGCTGGGTTGCACCACTGGTCACGATGGTAAGAAAAGTAGGTTCACAGGCTCAACAACAAATTTCAAATGTAGCAAATTCTGTATTGCTACCATCCTGCCTTGTTCAAAAATAAACCTATTTTAAAAAAAAGAATGCCTCTTCTTGGCCCCACCTCTTCCCTTTCCTTCCATATGGCTGCCTTTTCTCTCCATAATGGAGGAAGCACCTTTTAAATTTTGCCCTTCTCGTTACAGCAAATTCCCTTGGTATGACAATCATAAAGCGTGCAATTTGTGCCTCCCTCATGACGAGCAGCGTTGCAAGGCCTGTAAACTTTTTTGGCCCAAAACCTTGAAAGACACGCGCACCAAGCAGTGGGTGGCCTACGCCATGCAAGCCAAAGTCATTCTCCTGCCAGTGCCTCAAAGGAGTAGTCTATTGGCAGCCACGGCTCGATTTGGATGCCGTAGACGTACCTGTGGAGTCTATTGACTCCTGCGTGTTTGTCCCTGGCCCCGATAAGCATGCCGTCGGCCGTACGATGGGGACTCCACAACCTGGCGACAAGGACACACACTACACAAACTCCATGCCTCACTCTATGGACTTGTCGTGAAAGCCGTTGATGCCTGTAGGCCCATCGAAAACTTCAGCAAGGCCTACCGAACCTTGTGGTTCAGAGCCCGCTGTGCTCCCACCATTGTGGCATATGCATTGGCTTAAGACTTCAACTTTACTGGGCGTTTGACATAAATCTTCGGCCCTCGGTGTGGGAGCTCCAGCTGCTTTGTCTCCCTCCCCCCACCCCCCACCACTGATGAATCCTCTCCCTATGTGTGGACTAGGGAGAGATTTTAGGCCTGTATGGAGAGGATGTCTGAATTTATTATATTTTCAGGGTATCCCTACATATTATCCCCACCAAAAATATCGCCGTACATATGGTCGTTTGACTCGCCATAGGCAATATTTTTGGGGGGATAATTTGTGGGAGCGGGGTGTCCCCCGCACATTTAAAAATAATGCAGGGGTTTCAGGGATGTCCCCCGCAGGGTCAATGGCTCAATATCGCCGTTAAAATATGGCAATATTTTTGTATCGCAGTATTTTTGCGGGGATATTAACACATGGATCCATTTTCAGACATATTTGATGAAGTGGTGAAGAGGCATACGTCTATGAACACTTCCCCTATACTTAAAGTCCCCATGGCTCCATTCTCCAGGTGCACAGTTTGCATCCCCATCTGAACAACGGCCAGACAGAACTCCTGTGGATGCCTTCCAGGAGGACCAGGATGAACCTGATGACAACTACTGTGTCCCATATCCGGATCATGTCTCGCAGGTAACTGGGTCCCTGCTGATGACCAGGGTACTTCGCCCACTACTGGTCTATGAACTTGACCCGGAGAACATTTTCTTGGAGACTCCTCCCATCGTTCAGCCCCGGGGCTAATTGCTGATTCACAATTAGATGTTATTCAACAACCTCCTCAAGAAGGCTGCTGACCATTTCAAGATCGTAACGCAGGAGGCCATACCCGACACAGATTTCGTTGAGGATATCCTCAAGGAAAAAGTCCCTGTCAGTCAGGCATTTCCTCTTCTGAACTCAGTAAAGAAACACCTTGCTCCCCTCCTTACTTACACCCTTGCTCACTCTGGCCGTCAACCCTAGGGTTGAGAAGATGTTTCATCAAGCGCCCTCCAATCCTCTGTAAATCAGAGGCCATGCAGTTCTGAAATCCCTGGTTGTAACAACCACCAGAAAACTGGCAGGGGTGTTAGGACAGTTTTTCTGAAGTCCAACTAAGGGCTTAGTAAAACCATTCAACTGAGGCAGTATAAGACTCCACTCTTAGTATAAAGCTGTACCACCTGACTTCATAGTAGCATAGACCGGGCAGCCAGGCTTATTTTAGGAGGGAGAGCGGGCTGTAGAATCACTACAAATTAAATTGTAATACAAATGACCCAAAGAAACACTGAAAAACTATGTATTGTAATGTTGGGTAAAAATTTGGGGTAGCACACTTAGGGTGTACTATAACAACCTTAGCCTCCTGGCAATAGGACCCAACCTTTGGTATAAGTCTGAACTACACAGGTTGGTAGTGTGGTAGAGCAGCCTGGCTTATCTCAAGAGGGGTCAATGTGAGCAGTACAAAAGTTACACAAAGTTTGACAATGACAAGTATTCAAACAAACACTTAAACTCTTAAACACTTAAACTAAAGGTTTTCTGGGCAAAACAATTATTTATTTACTGATCATTTCAAGTAAGCCTTCCTAGAAGGGAGCAGTATAATAGCAACACACCAATATCTTCAGAAAACACACACTCTTAGGTTCTAAATCAGCAAGCACCCATTGGGGATGCCACACAGACACTTCCTACACCCTCAGGTGACATCAATTGTTTAGGACACTGTGGACATTGATATATTACTGTTTGGCATTTAGAATAGTCAGAGTTGGGTCAAAGCAAAGGTTGTTAGAATAAACAAGAGATCACAATTATCTTAAGCAGGAAAATACGTTTCAGCCCTCCCCAATGTCAGAGGAGAGAAGTGTCTTTCAGTGGAATTAGGTTAGGCTAAAGTCGATAGGCAAAAGTCTATGTAGCTGAAGCACCTCTTGTAGGTAAGTATAAAAGTCTTTGCACAATGTCTTAAGAAGTCTTTAGTGAAAAAGAAGAAGCAATGTAGGGCCACAAGCTGTTAGGCTTGTGAAGAGTAGAAACAAATCTACAACAAGAGGTAAATTCTCTTAGACTTTACAGTACCTTTAGTTAGAAGAAAAGCAGCATCTCTGCAGATCCTGGTGTTCCTGAGCCTCAGTCGTGGGGACAAGAAGGAGGACTTCTGGGGACTCCTGCACTGCAATGGGACGGTTGCCGACAGCAGCCGGCTATCTTCTTACAAGTGGCAATTCTGTGTTTCAGCACCTTGCGTCTACCGCAATCAGCAACACTGCGGTTCCTGGCTGTCGAGGTGGGCTTTCCTTGCATCTGGGATCCAGCACTCTGTTGAGGTGGCTCAGGCTTGGTCATTCCTGCTTCCTGGGAGTCCGGAGGATCTTCCTGGAGCTCTTGGCCAGCTTAAATGCAACGCACACAAACTGGTGTTCCTCTCTCTGGTAATTCAGTTCCAGCAGCAACTCTGTGGAATTTCAACCAGCTTCGAGACGGATGTCCAGGTGGCTTACTTTGGAGTTGATTGGTCCCACCAACTCAAAGGGAGAAGTCGTCCTTGCAGGGGCTTCTCTGTCGATGCGAATTTGTGGCTTCAGCACTGCAGCAGGGCTTCACCGGGCAAACCAACAGTCCAGGAGTTGCAGTAGGCGTCTTCTTCAAGTTCTTCTTCAGATTCCTTCGTCCAGTGGTCGACTCTGCCTTCCAAGCCAAAAAGCCTCTCCTTTTATGCAGGTTTTTCCCATTCATTCCAGCCAGCCGGCCAATCGCCAAGGAGTGCATTCCTTGTCCTAGAAGACTAAGCACAGGGAGTTTCGGTCACCTCCCTCACTTCCTGCCCCCACCAGACACCTTGGAACCAGGGGCGGGTTTCACTCGTGAAGCCCGCCAGAGAGTAAATGAACAAAGGGACCAAACCTGGTTTGGCGCACAGATTAAATCTCAAGAAGGACCAAAACAACAAGAAATTGTGAAAAAAGGAGACCGGGGCCATTTTGACAAAAATGGCACCCAACGGTACTTTACTGCAGCTGCGAACGCAGCACGCGGTAAAGGCACACCATGGTAGTAAATGGTAACAACTGCCACCAGCCATTAATTGTGTAATGGGTAACATAAAAAATGTTACATGAGAAGTTAGACAAAGGGGCTACTAAGTATCCCCTCCAGCACTCTATGGTAAGATAGGGTGTGCTGGGTCTAGAGTTAGAATTGCAAAGTAAAGTCAATTTCACTTTACTGCTCTGGGAAACAGGAGTTATCCCAGAGAAATGTATTTAAACCTTTGGGGGAAATCTGAAAGACCTCTCTGTAGCACTACACTGAAGGTGCTGTGTGCTACTATGTAGAAAAGATGCATGTGGAGTTTGTCAGACTCCATCAACCAAAAGAAACACACAGAGAAAATCACCTTAAAATACATGAGAAAGTGGGAAAAAGGGTCTCACTCTCTCCAGGAAAAAAGAAAATGTCCTAGAGCCCAGCAAAAGAGCTGGGGGTCTCTAAGGTAGAAAGGAATTAGCACATTTCTGAGAATTCTCCCTAACATGTAAAAATAAAGGATGTTTTTAAATGCAAGTAGGGCCAGATAAATCTAGGGGTAAATAAGTACTGTCACACATTATATGTAATCACAATTATAAAAACACAACACTATGCTTGAAGGCACACAGACCAAATCATACACCTTATTTGGAACACCCAACAATAGTTCTTGGGAAGTCAAACCTTGTCATACACATTCAGTATAGGTCACACCTATTCTTGGGGAGTAAAAACCAATGGTTACTTTCAAATTACATTCAGTAATTCCAGGGTAGTAGACCCTACCAGCTGTACCGTGACACTCCGCAGCAAATCGCATAATCAGTCAAATGGACAGTATACTTTTTGTGAATAGTGGAACACTTATTCTAGGTACAGTAAAAACCTATAACTATTTTTGTGATGATACACAGTTATACTAGGTGAGTAAAACCTAAGGATGTAATATTCAATTACAGGTGCTTTTGAGATCAGTGAACCACAGATTGAGATAAGCAGTAACTCTTGTAACTTATTTTTGGATGACACACAGCTAACTCAAGGTAAGTAAAACCCATATACGTTTCTAATCTCACAATGAAGTGCAGGTTAGATATTTCCCAGCTATACAAGTAAGTTATGTATGTCTTATAAGGGACAGTTGGATGCCAAAGACTCTTCTTGTGTCTGTCTACAACAGTACAGGGAAAGCAAAACCCAATGTTACACTTTACTGAATGACTCAGTTATTCTAGGTAGGTAAGACCTAATGCAGACTTATTCTGGACAGGCTAGCAGCAAGTCGGGGGAAGCAAGACTCAGTTGGGGGACACTCATACAATTATCCTAACAGGAATAATCAGGTGATACCAACTGTTGGGGACACTCATACAATCATCCTAACAGGAATAACCTGGTGAAACCAACACATTACTTTTTGGGAAGAGGCACAACCTAATCACAGGTGAGTAATATACCTTCACATCTACTTTCTATTAGAATGACAAAACGGTTTCTAAGGAAAGAAAGATGTTAACCATACTTTTGAGAATAGTGCATGCCACATCCAAGATAAGTAAGAACGTTTGTAACTGTTCACTCTTAGAGTTACAGTTACCAACCAACTCTCTTTCAAGTAAGTAACTTTGAAACACTTATTTGCTTTTCTAGGCAAAAGGCCCAATCCGTTATTCTTAGACCATGAGTGTTCTCAGTGGCAGAACGGGGGTCACTAGGATCTAGTGAACAACAGTCTCAGAAGCGGTTCTTAAGTAGCAAAAGTCAGAGTTCCTTAGGATTACTGGGCAAACAGGTGGTTACTTTACTCTAGATTTAGAAGAGGGTCCAGGGGCTTCACAGAATACACCCTAGCAGGATTCTAGCAGTAGGACTGGGTGCACTGGATTAGAGGCCTCCCCATCACAGAAAACACCCCACAGCTACACAGAAATCCTAAGCGACTTAAGGTAAGTACATACCCAAGCCAACACAGTACCTCAGTATTGAAGAAGAGTTTGCAGCAGCAGGACTTCAGGATCTGCAACCAAATACCTGGTAAGTGGATTCCTTGTCGTGGTGACTAAAGACAGGACCTTGGAAGGGACTTTGCAGTAGGGATCAACAAAGAAGGCTCTAGGCAAGGTTTTCCTCGCGGCTGGATGGGGTTCTGTGGGTATGGCACCTTTTACAGGAGCACAGATGACAGAAAATCGAGGTTGAATTCTCATCATTACAAAAGTCCAGCACTCTGGTGAGGGGACTCGATTCGTGTCTCTGGAGATACACCAGGATGCCCACGAAGTTTCAGCGAGATTCTGATTTTGGAAAACCGTGCACCGCACAAAGGCTCGAGGTCCAAGGGTATAGGGGTATTGCAGCCCGCAAGGTCGCAGCAACGTATGGGATGGCTCAAAATGCAGGTCTTCTTTAGTCTAGAGGGTCTCACCAGGCTCGGCGTAATGGTCAGCATTTTCTGAGTCCCCAGGTCGATTGCAGGGCTCCGGTTACACAGCAGGCTCTCCGGTCACTGGAAATTGTCTCAGCGGCTTTTCCTTCATCATCCTCTTCGGTTTCGGTTCCAGTGGTCAACTTGGCTTCAGCTTCCAGGTTCGGAGTATTTAACATGAACTACAGCACAACCTCTGCATTCTCTCCTTGCATTTTACAACAAGGGGCGGTCTGGTTGTCCAATCAGGACAGCCAGCCCCCCACTGGGATTTGTCCCAATTCAGGCAAGGAGGAAGACAAAGGGCTGTGGAGTTTTGGACTCCTCCCTCGCTTCCTGCCTTTACAGACAGACTGGAACCTGGGCGGGGAGTCCAGGGAACTCCCACCGAAGATAAAGATCACACAAAGGCATTTCCCGCCGTGGATGTCAGGAGAAGGAACAAGAAAGGACAAGAAACACTTAAATGGCAAAAAAGAAGGGCCGTTTTGGTAAAGTTTGCACCCTTTGGTCCCTTTACTGCAGCTGTGAACACAGCCCGCGGTAAAGGTTCACCAAATTTATACAAAGTATCACTGCCACCAGCCATTGAAGGTAAGCTTGTCCCTGTAACAGAATTGTTAGTTTTAGTGTGAAAGGGGATACATTGTATCTCCCCAGCACTCCACATAAGGTGGGGTGTGCTGGTTTTACTAAATAAAATGTAAAAGGGATCCAAAGATCCTTTCTACCCTTGGGAACTGTAGTTCTCTCAAGGTTAGCAAAATAAAGTTAAAAGGGGAGCCCCTAGGGCAACCCAGCAACAACAGGCACTTATTGCCAAAACGTTGTTAAGGAGGATAACTTTAAAAAGACACTATGCAAAGTCTAATACATGACACCCATAAAAAGAGTAAAAGATTCTGTGGGTGTGGAAAAAGGTTCCCACTCACAGAGGTATTAAAGAAAAATAACCCAACAGTAAAGCAAAATGTTCTGGGGTTGACACAGGTCAGGATGATCTACCATTTTTATGAAAATCTTAACTAACAAGGCGTACCACTGTCCACGTCTGAGTTGCCTCCGGAGAAGGTTTGTAAAATGCTTAATGCTCTGGGTAAATGGATCCACAAGGGACCCTGTTAAAGCATCATGCATGGCTCAAAAACTCTGGCTTTAAGCCAGATACGCAGGCTTCTCTCACAAACAACCATGTGGAAGCCTCGGCCCTCTTTGGTAAGGCGGTCGATGAGGCCCTTGAGACTGCTAAAAAAGAGCAAGAGACGCTGAAGTCATTGAGACAGATCTCAGCCAATCCTTTTGTACAACGGGGCGCCTTTAACACCCGCTGGTCCTTTCGCAGGCAATTCTTTTCCGGCTCCTCCCAAGAGAACTTCGGAACAGGAGGGACTCCTTTGTATACCAGACAAGGCACTTCCGGCAGTTTCCAGACCCCTCAACAATGGGGATTATGCAGCGGAAATGATAGAGGGAGAAACTCTGCAGCCAGAGGCACCCCAACCCCAGCCAACAAATGACTCTGCAGTACAGGTCCACTCCCATGTCTCGCCGGTAGGGGGTTGATTAACATCTTTTACCCATGCACGGCATGGCATCACCTCGGACCGGTAGGTACTCAAAACCATTGGCAGCGCTTACTGCATAGAATTCCTGCAACCACTCTGATACCATCCACCCAAGAGCAGACGGCTGTCGCCGAAACATCTGCAAGTCTTGCTAGAAAAGGTTCATATCCTACTGCAGAAGGGAGCGATCGAGGATCTAACCATGTGCCCTGTTTTAGATCTGTGTCCTGCAAACCAGTACGTCAAACCTTAAAAGTTCAGGATGTCAACTCTACAGGAGGTAATCCCACTGCTACAGCAGGGTGATTACATGACCACTGCAACAACAAAACAAACTACACATAGCCTGGCACAATAGCACAGGAAGGCTACCAACTGAAAAATACCTAAGCTCATCGAACAGTGCAATCCAAACTGAAGCTGCCAACAGCACATCACAGCTCTCTTGCTCTTTTTCACGCTCTGTCCTGCTAACTGAACCAACCTTCTTGCCTTTCAGAGCCGCCAGCGCGGCAGGGGACCACTCCAGTGGTGAAAGTGCACAGTATAAATATCCTTTAACATTATTATTGGATATGAAAGATCAATCGACGAGAAAAAGTCAAGTATGGTCCCCAGTCAAGTCATACAGATTCTAGGAGCACTAATTCGTACAGACGCTGTCCTCGTCTTCCCCTCCAACGAGAGTGTTCAAAACATGTTGTTCCAGATCCCTGAGTATGTCACCAGTCGCTGCATAACCATACAGAAAGCCTTGCAGTTACTGTGTATGATGGCATACTGCATCTTTCTGGTTCCACACGCCCATCTGCGCATGCGCCCCATGCACGAGTGGCTCTTGAGCCAGTGGTGTCAGGCAAGCAGTCAACGGGACAATCTAGTAGTTGTCTCAACAGACCTCGTCCAGTATTTGCAGTGGTGGTCAAAGGAAAACCTTCTAAAGGGGAAATCCTTCACCACCCCCCAGTAGAAACCACTCTCACCACGGACGCATCTCTGTCAGGGTGGGGGAGCACACCTCCTAAAACAGACAGCGCACAGCATCTGGTCTCCATAAGTAGTATTCAAACATATCAATCTGTTGGAACTACTGGCGGTGTTCAAAGCAGTGAAAGCCTTCCAAATATACCTACAGGGGAAGACAGTTCTTGTCCTCACAGACAGCACCACAGCCATGTACTATCTGAACAAACAGGGAGGCACTCAATCTCCAGGGCTATCCAAACTGTTACAGAAAATTTGGAAGTGGGCAGTGAAACACATGTTCCTACTATTGCAATGTGTTCCTGGGGAACATAATGCTCTGGCAGACTTGCTCAGCAGAGACTTGCACCTTCCCATAGAAAACGAATGGTGCTTGCAAGAACATATTTTACTCAACGTCTTTGCAGAATGGTGTCATCCAAACATCGATTTGTTTGTGACTCTGAAGAATGCCCAGATTACGCTTACAGGTACCCTCAGAAATGGTCCAATGGGAACGGTCTCTGGATAACATGGTCTGGGAGATTTGCCTACCAGCCCCACCGCTCCCCACCGATTCCCCTTCTAAACAGTATAGGGCACAAGATGCACCAGGAACATGTCACGCTGATCCTGTTAGCACCAATGTGGACTCGACAGCCATGGTTCTCTCATCTCATGAGTGTGTCAGTCTCCCCTCCCAGGAAACTGCCCTGCCCATACAACATGCTGTCACAAGACCTAAGGAAAACACTGCAACCGTGCTCCCAAACACTGAACTTAGCAGCTTGGCTCCTTAAGTCATAGAGTTTAGGGACCTCCAACTACAACTACCTCAGAGATGTATGGACTTTGTTACTCCAATAAATGGAAACATTGTGTTTGGTGCAATAGTAAAAACATCAACCATATTAACTGTTGACCTCAAGTTATAGTCCTTTATCTAACACACCTCTTAGATTCAGGACTTGTTTTCAACTCCCCTATGGTCCACCTTGCTGCCCTTTCTGCATACACCAGATCACAGATCACAGTTTCCTTATGGAAAAAGCATTGACAGAAGGGTTAAAGAGACTTCACCCTCCTATGTCTAACCTAACACCAGGATAAGACTGGAATGGTGGACTTACAAGACTAATGGGATCTCCTTTTGAGTAAATGCATAAGGATTGTCCTAAGGCCCACACCTATAAGACTGCCTTCCTAGGGTCCATTAACTCTATAAGGAGAGTTGGTGAACTGCAGGCTCTCTCAGTTCAAAACCCATTTCTGAGCATTCATAAAGAAAAGGTGTTATTGCGCGTACACACAAGCTTTGTGCCTAAATTCATTAAGTTCCATGTGAACCAATCCATCGAACTTCCAACTTTCTGTCAGAATCCCACTAATTCAGCTGAATGAAGAACTCCTTACACTAGATGTTAGGGGAGCAGTGGTATATTACCTTGAGAAGACTAAACCACTAACAAAGGCAAACCAATTAATTATTTGTCTCTGTTGCCGCTGGTAGAGAAGGGGACCCTGTCTCTATGTTAGCTATTTCTAAATCGATTCATACATGCATCGCTATATTACTCTTGCCAAGAGAGATATACCCTTTACACCTAGAGCTCATTCTACCTCGAGCCACAGGAGCTACTATAGCCTTTGTTGCAAATGTTCCTCTTTATTCTATTTGCAAAGCAGCCACCTGGAGTTCTGTTCACACTTTCACTCAACATTACTGCTCAGACACGCACTCCTAAGTCTGATTCTCAGGTGGGACAGGCCAAGACGTTTCTTTGCTACTGTTCCTTCCCACATCCCACCATCATCTCCTGGTACTGCTTGCTGGTCTCTGCACGGCATGTGATTCTAAGCAGATTCACAAGCCCCAGATGACAAACATTACTCACTGTAATCATATTTCTGATGATTGTATCTGCTTAGATTCACATGAACCCCTACTTCCTTCCCTCTTGGAGTAGAAGGAACAAAGACATCTTGCACCTTCTTTTCTTCTGTTCTCACTA
The DNA here is from genome assembly GCF_040938575.1 of Ambystoma mexicanum. NCBI lineage: Eukaryota > Metazoa > Chordata > Amphibia > Caudata > Ambystomatidae > Ambystoma > Ambystoma mexicanum. The sequence goes on along the minus strand of NC_090938.1, from coordinate 491,170,137 downwards.
ACATATTCTATAAGGCACCCCCACGGCAGAACAAAACAACCGGTAGGACCTCGACTCGTGAATGATTTTGGGTACACTACACGTTAGGGATAGTGCTGCAGTCGCGCCCAGTTCGATGTCCCTTTTCAATCTTCGAAAGAAAGATGCAGTACTGCGCGATTACCACTAGATGTGGGACTATAAGCACAGCATGTCAATCTAAGCAGGTACATTACTCACCGTAATCCTCTTTCTGAAGATTGTGTGTCATACATTCACCATATGTACATACCTGTATTAAATGTTACTTATTAAGCAAGCAGGTAAATAAAGTAAATGCAATAAATGATGGAACCAGGTCACAAGTGAATTCCCTAACCTAAGCTGTCCAAACCCTAAGAAGAATTGGGCCTTGCACCCAAAAGACACAGCCACAATGTTTCTCCTTTGAAGAGCATCTCTGCAGGAAAGCTACATTTCACTTGTGTTGGCGAAAGTTCAAAATGTTTGTCAACGATTTTCTAAAGGTACGTAAATGTTTTTATATTTCAGGTTCTACGACCAAACGGTGAGTGGAATGGAATCCAGGGACACACAGCCTTGTTCCCAGTGTTATTCTATGCAGGATGGTGGTACAGATACACTGTTTACTGTGCCCTGACTCCAATTTTCCCATATGACTTTGTGCATCGTCTAATAGTCACTGGGGGTTCTTTCCTCTGCTGTTGGTTACATTGAGCGATGCCCAGGAGTTGCGGATTCAAGGATTCTTCTGGTCGGGTGCAACTGTAAGCCGCAACCTCTGGTGATAAAGAAATGCAAAGAACACTGATGCAGACCGCCTCAGGACACTTCACAGGTTGGAGAAAGGCGAGTTCTAGCAATGGTCTGAGCACACAGGTGTTGACAGGCTTTCTAGTTGTGATCACAGAAGATGTTCCAAGACAATATCCCTTGATAATGGGATGCTGAAATTCAGGGAGAAGGCGAATTGTGGCACGCGCTGGCAACCACCAAAGCTCTGGGCTTGAATGTGGATTGGCAATGCTTCTAGCGAGGTAGCCCACAAAAGATCTGATCAGTCCACCAGGTCGCAGAGGGACACTTCTGAAGGCTCAGATGGGCAGTATCCTCAAGAAAGCATTGAGACTAGTCGGTCCCACAAGTCTTTGTCACGCCGCCCGCATTGGGGTCCACTTACTTGAAGCGGCCCGCATTGGGGTCCACTTACTTGAAGCGGCGCACCCCATCCTGGAGGATGTACCCGCGCTTTCGCTTGGGGGCTCCTGGGTTGTCCTGGTCCTTGGGCGCTTCCGGGTTTCCTGGGCATGTTGGTCTGCGCATGCGCGGGCGGCCGTTTCACGTTCTCCGCGCATGCGCACTGCACGGGGCACTCGGTTTGGAGGACCTTGCGGTCCACGCCTCTCTCCAAACCAACCAACGCATGGGAGACAGCACGGCTTGCGTTCCAAGCCTCCTAGGTGTTGGTAGTCCTATTTAAGGAGCCCGGCCATTCATTCAAACCGCGTCTCAACGCGGTTTGAATTGGATCGTGTTTCCTCGCCGGTTCCTTGTGCCTTCCTTACCTGTTACCTGATTCCCGTTCTTCTTGTTCCTGGTACCCTCCTGGTACAACCTGAAGTTGTTTTGTCCTGTCTTCCCTTCTCCTTGTCCTGTGGTTGGGGCTCCCTTTTCCCTGCTTCTGAGTTGGGTGATTCCCTTTCTGTGTCTACTAGCTGGCTCTTGCACCTTGTCTGCCTGCCCGCTCTGCCTCCCTCTGCCTTTGTACCTACCTTGTGGGCAATCCCACTACCATCCTCTGCCGGATCCAGCCTCCAACCAACTTCCACTGTGTCCTGATCCTTGGGACTTCCATCTTCCGGATCCAGTCTTCCTTGGGACTCAGTATCGTCATCTGGAAAGGCTCCCCCTGTCAGTGCTTGCACTGTCCTGACGCCACGCTAATCAGGGGAGAGCACACTCGTGGCGTTGGGAGCTGGTTCATCTCCAACCCGGTTCCATTCGGGCGGGAGCTGGGCTGGCTTCTCGCGTCATCAACCACATCACCACAGGACTCCTGACAGCCTGGCATCATCTTCAAGGTCCACAACCGGACGAACAGGTACGCAACGTCCTCGTGACGCAGTCTATAACAGTCTTTGGCTTGAAGCATCGCTCAGGGTCTTCGGAGATCAGGTAGACACACATGGCTTCACTGGGCCGGACACAAGAAGGGATGCTGAGCCATTTCATGAGTCGCCTTTGTATCTTCAGCAGCCTGTGCTTCTTCAAGGGATTCTTGACTTCAACGATCTGGCTAAATGGCTACAGAGGTCCTCTTATACAAAATCGAAGATGGAAGCAAGTCCACACCCACCAATAGGAAGGATCTGTACCATTCAAACAGCCAGTAGTTGTCCAATTAAGGACAACTACTGGTTTCACATTTGCCCCACAATTACACTTTCTGGCACCACCGATGTGAAGTGTGACGAGTAGTCCCACCCCCTTCCTGTGCAATGCGCACAAAGGCAGCACTAGCCCGTGAAAGTTCATGACCTTATAAGGGATTTCCTGACGTGGCTAGTTATGAAGAAGACCAAACAACAATATGGCCAAAGGACAAGCATGAATGTGCACACTAAAAATAATGCAAAATGGTAAAAATGTATCTTCTGCCACCAAGTTGTCTTAAGGCATTGTGACGATTCAGTAGATGCCCCCACTTCTCCCCGAGGGGGAGCTCTTTCCCATGTAGCCAGGGAGGTGTTGCTGCTAGCTGATAGTTCCCCTGGGGGTGGTATAATGTGGGAGGGTTCCATGTGTTAAAATCGCGGCAAAAAGGCTGTGGTTTTGCCGTCACAATTCATGTAAAGGATGCGGGGACACCCCTGCAACCCCTGTTCCCATTATACCATTTAAGGAGAGCGGGGGTGTCCCCCGCTCCCCTTAAATGGTATAATGGGGTACACCTTTACCGGGTCAAACCACAGCATTTTTGCCGCGATTTCTTTTGTAGCAGCGACCATTTTGCCGCAATTTTATCACTGCATACCTGTGGGATGCTCTCATGGGGAAGGACTCCCCCTCTAGGGATGAGGATGACCTTCTAGGCTACAGTCCTTATGAGAACATCACACCCCCACATACTCTACATTTCCTTCCTCTGCTAGCCTCTTTGTAGATAGTAGACCTATGTAATCTTAGAATGCAGAGTACCACAAGTTTCTGGAAAGTACTGAGATGAAGAACAACAACAGTAACCTGGAGAATCCAACTACTGGAACGAATTGGCCCCACGGAGAAATGAAGATGAAACCTGTCAAAGAGACGATGGACTTATGCTAGTGGCCCAGACACCGCTGGCGACATTGTATAAAAATCGACAATGGACTAAACACTGTGTCTCAGGCAGCTTCGGAAGACGGCGGGTGTGCTGCGCACCAAACGCAGGAAATACAAACCTGCTTCGCTGATCCGGAGGGAGAGACCTTCAAGGACGCTGGCAGTCCGTCACGTCTGATGATCGGGAGGTCTGCAGGAGCAGACCGGTGCACAGCAGTGTCGAGAGGAAGGAACGCAGAAGGCAGCCAGGAACCATGTTGCACAGCTAGAGGGAAAGCAAGATGCCTGAAAAGCCGAACAGAACACCAGCAATCCTAGGAAGCCCCAGCGACGTGCCAAAAACCCCTACAAGGTAAAGGATGGCATGGGAGCCCGGGCGGGGACACATGGTGGCTTACCAAGAGGGTGAATGCAGTTGTCCCTAGGCTCTTTTGCAAGCATACTGTTTGGGTGGCACGGCAGGGGCAGAAAACCTACACACCATCTCCTCTTCATCACTGTGGTGAAATGAACCCTGTTGACCACCAGGGACGGGTTGAGGATCCCAAGTACCATAAAGGGAACTCGAGAGGGAGAGTCCTTCACAACAGTGGCAGGGATAAACCCACTGACCAAGAAACCAGGGTCTAGGACCCAAAGCGAGAGATTAATAAAAGTCATCTTCATCGTGGCAGTACTTGCTTGACAGAGAAGTGAATCAAGTGGGCCAAGTCAAAGAAAAAGAGAAGCCAGGGTCGTGGACACTCCTAACACTCAGGGTTGGGTGTTGTAGGTGCAAAGCCTAATGAAAAGACCAGGGGAGTTGTAAGGAACTGATGACAAGATACCAGGAGAAGGGAGCCATTCTCCTGGTAACCCAGACTGGCAGTAAGATCCAAAAAGGCCTGACGAAGAGACTCATTCTCCTGGACTATCTGAAACTGTATGCCAGTAGAAGGCAAACATTCTCTTGGGCCACCAAGAAAGTATTGTTTGGAATTTTCAAGAATGTTTTGATTGGAACTTTACTATCAGGGGAAGAGATCCATTCCCCTTGACAATGTGTGAGACCCAATACTGTTCTAAGATACTATTTCCACAAACCAGGAACCCTAACCCAGGAGAAGGGAGCCATTCTCCTGGGGCCAGAACAGTACTGCCTTATTCTTTAGTTTCTACTTTAAGGGACATAAGTAAGGTTTTCTTGACACATGACGGTGGACACTTTTGAGTTGACAAGACATCATGACAGACACCTTATCTTTAGTTGAGCCAGGGAAACCCCTCTTAGGAATAGGGGTATATGGGTTTTCTCTTGCTTTGTTTAAATAAGTCTTTAGCCCCAAACATGCGACCTTTGTGCCAGCCTCCTTCTTCTGTACCCTTACAGCACATATACAAGTAACCAAAAATCCCAAGTGTAAAAAGGTAGGTGATAGAAAGTATACCCATTGCACTGCACTGTAAGGTGCTGTGTGTAATGTTTAAAAGTACAGGATTTCAAAGGGAAACAGTTTCCCAGTACTGATAGTCTGAATGACTGATCAGCTTCCCCATAACCATGGGCAAAGGCAAGGGAAGTGAAACTGAAGGATTTACTTGCCTTCAAAATGGCAGAACAGGTTAAACCGAGCAAAAAGTGTGGGAGCCCATAGGAACTATGGAGGGAAAGTTGCAAAAAGAGAAATTTGTCCTAACATTCTCTCCTTCCTTGTAAATTTCAACTCCTTTTGGCTATTACCGAGACCCTGCTGGTAATTATTTTCAGCCAATGTTTATGCAACAGTGGCCATTGGCTTAATTTATGTTACGAAGGTTATTTCAGAACCACTATTGGTGTAGAGTTCTAGGAAGCCAACCTTAATGCACCAGCAAGGATTGCACATCTAACCAGACCATCATTTGGTAGAGTGACTGAGCAGTAAGGCTGAGACAAAGGAGATCAGATAATTGGTGTACATTTCAGTTAATATGCACATGGGGTTGTCAAGCAATAGATTGCCCACATAGGTAAGTATAAAAAACATTCTTAGGTTTGCATATTTGCATATTCCTCCATCTAGTGATCGGTCCAGAGTAGTTTCCCATGCTACATACACCCTCAGATTGTTTTCTTCCCACTATCGCAGGAGAGGAGTGGAAAACACAGACCTAGACCAGATTCACATAGCGGACAATAGCTTTAAAAAACGGGCAACGTTGATAACAACATTGACTGACAGTACAGCAGTTTGCTAGGGTTATTGGGTTAGCTGTGGTCTCAGCCTCTTGCCCCGATTGAGGCATATTTTGTGACAGGTCGTATCAATCAGAGAATCACTGACATATTTTATGTAAATTGTTGGTCTCTATCCCCCGACACCTAGCACTTTCATGGAGATAACTCAATTTCAAATGTAAAAGTGCATCAAACCGTTTCCCTGGCTTGACACCATTAGGGTATTTAGCAAGTGTTTGGCTATAGATCACCCAATACGTTCATGCACTGCATGCTAAATGTTTAAGGAAAAGACACTTAAAATGTGTTGAACACTGCTTTCGGTAGCATGTGCCATAGAGGGCTAAAGATCAGGGCCACCAGAGCAAAGCGATGATGCATTTGAAGTCGAGTCAGCTGGGGAGGTTTAACAGTCAGACTCTGAAGAGAGACAGAACCAATCTCGACTCCAAAAAATGGAACCCACAATGTTGCATCACATCAGCCCCCATCTTTGTAGAGCTCACCCAAGTCAAGCTCAGTAAATCACAAAATGGCATTCAAAACGCTGAAGAGACATCTCTGTCTCGGTGTGGATACGTTTGAAAGGCTTTCGGTGGTGCTCAGCCTGAGCACTAGCAGACCATTACACATACTCTACTGAAACCCAAGAAAATATGTGTCCGTGATATAGGAGATTACTCTGCACCAGAAAGCCAGGGGCTGAGAAAAACACACAGATTAAACACTGCTGAAAAACCAGTAGCCGAGACACTCAAGAAACATGGTTTTGAAAAAAGCTAGCCGAAGGATGCATTTAAAACAGCATGCCAAAAAATCTCTCTCCAGCTGACAGATCCTACACTACCCATGAAGCCAAATTATTGGCATTATGGGACACAAATCAAAAGTTTTAATGTAAAACTTGCCGTAGTGGAACACAAGAAGAAACATGATGCTTTATTTTTTTTATCTTTTTTTATGCTTTAAATTCTGTACATACAACAAGGAAGACTTCCGACATGTTGGCGCGAAGACTCGGACACCTACAAAGAAGGCTGCAAAACAAAGAACAGATATACTCGCAAAGCCTAAGGCAGTCTTAATCACACTTTTCCAAACCAAATCTTGTCCTCATTCAATCAACTTTCAAACCAAGCACTGTATATGCTTCTTTCACTATGAAACTACAGTACCCACCACAAGCCAAGTCCACGAACCCTGTCGGAGAAGTAAAAAGAGGAAACGTTTGAAGAGGCAGAGCAGGAAGGCATCTATGATGTCATTAAGGATGACAAAATGGGTTTATGGCAGGCCAGGCATTTGCACAAACATTACTAATTGTAGACTTGTTCATGCATAAGTGCAAAGAAAGAGGAAAATGGGTCCCAAGCCCCGTAGTACCCCACCCTTAAAGATGTCAAGACTGATGGTAGGACCCCCAGATGTCACTGGCTATTCGAATACACCTCGACAATAAGGATTGTAAATTAGCCAAAGGGCACTTGTTATCATATCTAAATAACCAGACTGAGAATAAAATTGGCTTTAACAAAGCCAGAACTGAATATGGAATAACCTTAGCAAAATCGAATTCTGGGGCAGAAAAACAGTTATGGTAACACTTTTTGGTGGCCTCTACCTCCAAAGATGTTAGATCTTTTTGGAGGTTAGTTGCTTCAGGCTCAGACACAAATGGTATCTCAGATGCTCTGCAGGATAATATTTCTAGTGATACATGGTATAATCATTTTGTGGAGGTTTATAGTCAATCGTTTTGTTTCGCCCCAATGTTGATTTAACAGTCTCATTAAATACTCTTTTCTAAGATTTAATTAATCTTGTATTCTTCATACTTGTCTTTATGCCTCCTTTCCCCTTCACCGACCCACCTGTAACCAGGGTCCTTCATTGTTATCATTACATTGTGTTGTAATATGCCTGCACCTTCTTTGTTACCTACAAGTTTCTCAAGCGCCCAGTTACCTCAGGGTTTGGTGAGCAATACAAATAATAAACAAATACAAATACTCTTGCTAATGAATTAACTATTGATAAATTAGCAACTCATATAAGACAACTGCCATCTTTGAAGGCACCAGGACCTCTTGGTGTGCAGGAGATTTATACAAAACAGATTTGTTTATCTGGGGAGACTTATTATGTAATGCCTTTCGTGCTGTTCTTAACTGAAGGAAATTACAGCCATCTTGGATTTTTTCAAATATAACTCCTATATTTAAAAATGGAAATTGTGATTCGAGGGGATTGGGTCCTCTGACGTAATTAATATCTTTGACAGTAATCACCAATAGCTGTGCTGCTTCGGAAAGTTTTCTGCGTCCTACGTCGATGACGTCGATGCGCCGTCCCCGAGGACCTCCTCCGACGGCCGACGTCACCCGATGTGATAAGTAGGACGCATGACGCCCATAGCCTCAGTTCCGTTTTTCCGCGAACGTGTTTGCTTTCGTGAATCTCGGTACGCCTCGACTCTTTGGAGTTTCTGTTGTAATCTTCTCGGTTCTTTGAACCTGTACGGTTTTGTGAAAAAAGCCAGTTTGTGATGTCTACCTCGTCTTCAACCCCGCGTCCGGGCTTCAAAAAATGTGGGGACTGTGGGTCCAAGATCTCGGTAACGGACTCGCACAACGCTTGCCTCTGGTGCCTCGGGGAGGCCCACTACATGGACGACTGTGTCGACTGCCAGTCGCTCACGGCCAAGGCCTTGCAGGAGCGCAAGAAGAAGTTGTCGGTAGGTAGGGTGTCTAAGCCCCGGAAGTCGAGGTCTGCGGGGCTTTCGACGGATGAATCGAGAGGTGACTCTCCGCGTCATCGTCGGAGGTCCAGTGGGTCTCCTTCCAGGAGTCGGTCTCACCACTCCTCTGCCTCCTCGAGGCATTCCCGGAAGCGCCGGCATTGGTCGCCTTCCCCGTCCTCTTCCGAGGACTCCGCCCGTCGGCGGGTCGCTTATCCCACCATGCAAGCGACACTGGAGGAATAGGCTTCCTTCGGGAAGAAGATGTTAGCGATTCTCGAATCGCAGGGCACCGGTCCGTCCGCGCCTCTGAGTGGTGTCGGTCGTGATCGGTCGCGAGACACCACTCATACGCCTTCAGGCTCGGGTGGTCAGCACGGTTCGCAGGAGAGGTCCCGCTCGGACAAGGGTAACCGTTCTCGCCATGGCCGTTCCAGGTCCCGGTCCTCGACGCGCTCGAGACCGCGTGATCCTGTGCAGTCTTCGAGGAAGACCTCTACCCCTGCTACTTGTCCTGGCACCCATCTCCGGAGAGTTTGGTGGTGCAGGTGGCTACGGCCCCGGCAAAGCAGGCATCGTATCCTACCATCCCTCCGGATAGGGACGACAAACATTTTGATGGCTGGGCAAAGAAAGTGTTTTCTTCAGGGAGTATGGCGCTTCAGGCAGCCAACTCCGTATGTGCCTTGTCTCATTTCACACACACTCTGTGGAACTGTGTTGCATTAGCGGCTAGACATATTCCCGAAGGGGACGAACGGATGTTTTCCTTGCTATGGTCCAGGGTGGCAATGATGCCATGTGTGAGGCCGTTCAGTCGGGTTTGGACATGGCAGATTGTGTCAGCCGGTCCATGGTGGCGAGCACCGTAATACGCAAGTTTGCGTGGTTGCGGAAATCGGGGTTCGCTCCTGATGCGCAGTCCCGGCTCCTCAACATGCCCTTTGACGGTGAACATCTTTTTGGCAGCAAGGCTGACGAGAGCCTTGAGAGGTTGCAGACCTCCAAAGCTGCAGTGAAGTCGTTGGGCGCTGCAGTTCGACAACCTCCGCCTTTTCGTCCTAGGGGACAACAATAGAGGGGAGGTTCCTTTCGTTATTACTCATCCTTCAGTAAAGCGAGAGAGGCTGTCAGTCAAAGAGGCCACCGTAGGAGTACCAGAGGTGGAAAACGGGGTACTCGAGGTGCCGAAGCCGCTCGGGCAGTTGCCCTCAGGCAACGCTGCAGCCGCTACCACTCAGTCATGAGGCCATGTCCCATGGTTCGCCGGTTGGGGGAAGGCTGGCGCAGCATCTTGTAGAGTGGCGTGCCATTACTTCAGATGTGTGGGTTCTGGCGATCACCCACAGCTACTGTCTTCCCTTTCGGCAGAGGCCTCATGACAATCCACCTGGGAACCTCTCTTTGAAGAGTCTGGATCCGCTCCTTGCGCAGGAAATTCAAGCCCTGCTGGAGAAAGGCGCCATAGAACTGGTTCCTGTAGCGGAGAGGAACAAGGGATGGTATTCCCCTTATTTTTTGATTTCGAAGAAAGACGGGGGATTGAGATCCATCATGGACTTGCACGGTTTGAACAAACTCCTACGGAAGGACAAGTTCAAGATGGTCACTCTCTCTCAAGTCCTCCAGGCCCTTCAACTTCTGGACTGGTTGGTGTCTCTCGACCTCAAGGACGCTTACTTCCATGTGCCGATCTATCCCAAGCACAAGAAGTACCTGAGGTTCGCGGTGGGCGACTCGCACTTTCAGTTTCGGGTCCTGCTGTTCGGATTGACCTCCGCCCCGAGGGTTTTCACCAAGTTCATGGTGGTGGTGGCAGCGCTTCTCAGGAAAGGGAGGATTCACGTCTACCCCTACCTGGACGATTGGTTGATCAGGGGGAGCTCTCCCGAGCAAGTCCTGGATCACCTGTCCATCACCTGCCACTCCCTTCACAAGCTGGGCTTCTCCCTCAATTTAAAGAAGTCCCATTTGACGCCAACACAGCGGCTCCAGTACATCGGAGCAGTGCTCGACACATCCCTGGGGCTGTGTTTTCCTCCCCAGGTGAGGGCTCTTCACATTCAGCAGATGGTGCACAAGTTTCAACTTGCCCAGATAATCCCGGCGTTAGAGTTCTTGAGTTTGCTCGGCCTCATGCCATCCTGCATTCTTCTGGTGCCAGAGGCTCGTCTGCGGATGAGATCTTTGCAATGGGCACTCAAGATGCAGTGGTCGCAATCTTCAGGCAGGATGTCGGACCCTGTTCAGGTGCCGCCCTCTGTCGCCCAGGACCTTCTGTGGTGGGCCGTCGAAGGCAATCTGATGAAGGGGGCTCCGTTTTGGCTTCCCTGGCCAGAGGTGACAATCGTGACAGACGCATCCCTCACGCGATGGGGAGCTCATGCCAACGAGTTGACAGTCTGCAGTCGTTGGTCTCCGTCGGAGTCCAGACTCCATATCAATCTGTTGGAGCTGAGGGCCGTCAGGCTAGCCCTGAAGGCTTTTCTGCCGACTGTGCGAGGAAAGAGTGTCCTGATCCTGACGGACAACACGGTGGCCATGCACTACCTCAACAAAAAGGGGGGGGCAGGGTCACTTCTTCTGTGCAGGGAGGCGATGGAGCTTGAGTTCTGGGCCATCCAGCAAGAAGTTTCGATCTCGGCTGTTCATCTGGCCGGAGACGACAACGAGACGGCGGACGCTCTGAGCAGGCAGAGCACGATCTCTCACGAGTGGGAGCTGGCTCAGGAGATTCTCCTGGAGATCTTCGCACTTTGGGGGACCCCTCAAGTGGATCTCTTCGCCTCCAGTGTCAACCGGAAGTGCGAAAGGTTCTGCTCGCGGGAATTTCCTCCAAAAGGAGCCTTAGTAGACGCGTTTGTGGTGAGTGGTCATTCCCACTGCTGTACGCGTTTCCTCCAGTCCCCGTCATCCCGCAAGTACTGCGGATGTTACGTAGGTTCGGTTCCCGGATGATCCTCATTGCTCCGGCGTGGGCCCGGAGGACGTGGTACCCGGACCTTCTCGACTTGTCCATCTGCCCTCCTCGTCGTCTTCCCTACCAAGACGATCTGCTCTCACGGGAGGGGGGTCAGGTTCTCCATCCAGAGGTCAGATCCCTCAACCTTCACACTTGGCTTCTGAAAGGTTGAGGTATAAGGATTGGGACCTCCCTGAAAACGTGTTGGAGGTGTTGCTCTCGGCCAGACGGCCGGCAACAAAGTCTCTGTACCGTTGCCGTTGGCGTAAATTCTGGTGCAGAGTTAAGAATGTGGATCCTTTTGAATGTGACATTCCCATGGTTGTATCTTTTTTGCTTTCTTTGGCCCACAGGGGCTTGCAAGTGGGTACCATTAAAGGTTACCTGGCGGCGCTGTCCATATTTAAGCGCTCGTCTGAAGAATGTTCCTATATTAGGATTCCTTTAATTTCTCTGTTTTTGAAAGGGCTCACTAATGTGTTACTTCTGTCACCTTTTCTGGTGCCCGGTTGGGCTTTGAACCTTGTTCTTAAGTTTCGTATGGGTGCTCCGTTTGAGCCTTTGCATTCTTGCCCTTTGAGACTATTAACTCTTAAAACTATGTTTTTGGTTGTGGTTACTTCCGCTCGCAGAATGAGTGAGTTACAGGCGCTTTCAGTTAAGCCACCCTTCACTGTGTTTCATAAGGACAGGGTTGTCCTTAGAGTTCGTCCTTCCTTTCTTCCGAAGGTGGTTTCGGAATTTAATTTGGGCCAGAAGGTTGTTTTTCCGGCATTCTATCCTCCTCTGCATCCTGGTAAGGAAGAGGAGAGGCTCCATAGGCTTGATCCTGGGAGAGCATTGAGCTTTTATATTTCACGCATGTCCCGGATCAGAGTGGACAATCAACTCTTCATTGGTTACGCTGGAAAGCGTTTGGGACAAGCTGTGACGAAACGGACTTTGGCTCGTTGGATTATTTTGGCTATCTCCGAGTGTTAGCGCTTGGCGGGTAAGGACCCAACGGCTGGCTTGCGGGCCCATTCTACCAGGTGTATGGCTGCATCTACTGCCATACAAAGGGGTGTTCCTATTTGTAACATCTGTGATGCAGCCACCTGGGCTTCTGTACATACTTTTGTATGTCACTACTCCCTCGATTCCATCCGAGGACAGGATCTGGCCTTTGGCAAGGCAGTCCTTTATTCCGCAATTTGATTGGGCATGCTAAATTTGTGTTCTAAATTCTTTTCCCACCTCCTTGCTTTGGTACTGCTTTGGGAGTCTGTCAAAGATATGGAATACGTCGGAGGACCCAATCCCCTCGAAGAACAAGTTACTCTCTTACCTGGTAACGTTCTTGTGATGGAATGGTCCGACGACTTATTCCATATCGCTCCCTCTCTACCTTCCCCGCTGCAGAATTTCGTATGCGATTGCAGCTTACGTTTCCGCAAGGCCTTGTGAGTGGCAGAAGACTGGTGGCACACGTTCTGGGGGGAAAAAATACAACTGAGGCTACGGGCATCGTGCGTCCTACTTATCACATCGGCTGACGTCGGCCGTCGGAGGAGGTCTTCGGGGACGGGACATGGATGTGGGACGCAGACGCCGAAAATTTTCCGAAGCAGCACAGCTGTGGTGATTACGGTCAAAGATATGGAATACGTCGTCGGACCATCCCATCGAAAGAACGTTACCAGGTAAGAGAGTAACTTGTTCATCTCAATGTTATAAAGCAATATCCCTAACTTTGTTAGGCAAGTTTCTCCTTGAAAAATTGACAACTTCGATTGTGGAAGAGACATAATTACCGATCTCCAATTGGGTTTTTGAAAATCCCTAGGAACGATTAAACAATGCTTACATTTGGCCCTAATCGTAGACAAGTACTGTACTGCCAAACGAGAAAAAATGTTTTCGCCCTTTACGGGTGTGGATAAAGAGCTTCTTAGTCTTTTGGTCCAACTGCCTACGAATACTAAAGCATTTGTTTCTTATGGCAAACATGGTGCAAAGACGAGCTGTTTTGAATGGATTTTGTCCTCCCACGTATTCCTTATCTATGATATCTCCATTTCTCCAGCATGGGGTCTGGCATGGATTCACATGCTCATGAATATTCCCCGTCGTCAGGCTGGGAATCCTCGGTAAAGAAAAAACCAGTATCAGTTTCGATTCTGATCTGTCTTTCGTAGTAATAACCAATCACTGATCTCTGCGTCATACTGACCACAGCCAATGACTGCCCTCTACCTAAGCCCCGCCTCTGGCAGCCATCTTCAGATTTTTACCGCACGTTCATGTGTTGGGATCCTCGTGCTATTGCTCTCGAGCGTTAGTGCTATTTTTTTCACGTTTTTTCTCAAAAACTTTGTTTTTTTGGTCAAAAGAGCCTCAAGCTCCACCGACTCTCCATCCGATCAACGGGGACCCGTGTCGGATTCGTCTGCGCCCCTCAAGGGTGAAGATTTCGTCGAGCTACGCTTTTGGAGGACTCCAGAAGTTTCTCAGGCCCGGTCATGGCCCAGGAGAAGGGAAGCTCGACGCCCGGAAAGCTGTTCAGGGTCTGCCCTGGATGCCAGCTGCAGAACGTCTTCAAGGAGGACGAACACTCTTTTTGTCTTTACTGCCTACATGAGGACGAGACGCACGTGGAGAAGGACTGTGCGTTTTGCGGCAACATGTCGGAGCGGACCATGAAGGACCGCCATCAACGTCTCGCCAACTGGCTAGAAGGGAAGAGCCCGTCCGGCGAGAAGAAGAGGAAGAAATCCGAGCGGTCTTCTAAGACCTTTGAGGACGCCCCGGCGACGGGGGTCCAACATAAGGCCAAGCACCGCGAGTCCGCTGGCACCGGGAGCGCCGAACGGTCGGGCTCTACGGGCGCCAGGCAGGGCGCACCCTCCCCGGCACCATCAACCACGAGCCAACGCTCTGGGTCGGGTAAGAGGAAGGCCGAGCACCCGGCGAAGCTCCTGGAGAGGCCCCGGTCGAGCTCGAAGGCGGAGGGGGAGCGAGGCAGTGTCCCCCCCCTCAAGGATAAGGCGGTGAGCGCACCTAAGGTGGTGAAGGCCTTAATCCATCCGGCCAAGCCCTCTATCGATACTGTCGCGGCGGCCCTGGCTCAGCCTGTGGAGGCTAGACCAGTGGTGGCGACCTCGGGGCTCAGAGTTTCCCTGCCACCTCGGAGGGAGTCCTCTTTTGTGCCCATCGATAGGACCCCCGTGAAATCCCCCGAGGGGAAGAAAAAGGGGGGGCAGGGCGTCGTCGTAGATTCGGCTTCAACCTCGGAGGAGGAGCTGGTCGAGGTCTTAAGCCACGGCCTCGGCGTGGAAGAAGACCGGCCCGTCGGGATGGATCCCGACGCAGGTGACGACATCGTCGAGGGTACCGACGGGGCCCCTGATCGCCCGTCGGATTCCCCTCTGCCAGCGCCGCAAGACAACTCGGCGGCCATTTTGTTGGCTATACAGTCCTTATGCTCAGAGATAAGGACGAGACTACTGTTGCCGACGGAGGAACCTCTCCCGTCGGGGGACCCAGAACCAGGACCTTCTGGTGTTCCCCCTACCAAGAAAAGAAGGATCCACCCTCCACCTCCTTTTCAGCCGTCGCGCCCCGTCCAGCCCTCCTCCCCGTCCACCCGAGGGGATGATACGGGGACTGACACGGTAGCGACGGGTACGGACGACGAGGTATACGACGAGGATGTACCGTCGTCGCCTCCCACCAGGGCTTCTCCGCCCGACGAGATTGGATCGTTCCACTCCATGATCACCAGGGCATCCGAGCTTTTCCAACTCTGCCCTGAGGAGAAGAAGAAGGAAGGTTTCCTTTATCAGCGGCGCGAGGCCAAGAGGAAGACGGTCCTCGCAGTGCCTCTATTGGACGACATTTGGGATGAGGGCCTCACCCTCCTCAAGAACCCTTCCACGACGCCAGCTAGAAGAGACCGGTACGAGAAGAAGTACCGGGTCCCGGACACGGCCCCCCTGTGCCTCCGGGCGCAGCCTACCCCGGACTCCGTCGTCTCCGCGGCGGCCAGGAAGAAAGCGGGGGGGGGGTGCGGCCTCCACATCGACTTCCCCACCGGACGGCGAGGGAAAGAAATTGGACGCTATGGGACGCAGGGTCATCTCGTCGGCAGCTACGACGATTAAAGCGGCCAACGCCTTGGCTATCGTGGCCCGCTACGACAGGGAGCTATGGTACAAACTGGCTCCCCTGCTGGACTTCCTACCGGACGACAAGAGGGCGGATGCCCTGGAGATCCTACAGGAAGGCGAGGTGGCGTCGGACCACGCCATTACCGTTGCGACGGACATCGCCGACACTGGGTTCCGCCAGTTGGGCAACGGCGTTTGCCTTAGGCGGCGTGGATAGCTCAAGGCTACGGACTTCCGTCAGGACGTTCAGACCAGAGTCCTGGACATGCCCTTCGATGGGAACAACCTGTTTGGGAAAACAGTGGACGATTCCCTTCAGGCCATTAAAGCGGACACTGAGGCGGCCCGGGCCCTTGGAGTTCTGCAACAACGACGGACGCCCTTTCGGAGCAGCGGAGGCAAGGGCGCCTCCAAAGGTTCCGGCGGCGGTTTCTCCACCTACCGTCAAGCGGCCCGCTCGTCGTCTCAGGAGGCCTACAGAGGACGAGGCAAGTCTGGCGGACCCCGCCGTCGTCGCCAAGGAGGTCAAGGCGGCAAAGCCTCGTCGAAGCAGGATTGAACCGGCCGTGGGGTCGGGCCCCCACCGAAGCACCCCGGTGGGAGGCCAGCTGGCGAGCTTCGTCAGCGTGTGGGAGTCCATCTCCACCGACGGTTGGGTGATGGACGCCTTGGCCCGGGCCACGCGCTCGAGTTTCAAAGAAGGTGCCCGCGCGTCCCCCCCGTGGCCAGGAAAGAACTTCACGTCCCTCAACTTCTCCTGGAGGTAAAGGCGATGCTCAGGAAGGGCGCCATCGAACTCGTCCCAAAGAGGCTTCGGGGCTCCGGAGTTTACTCGAGATACTTCCTCGTGAAGAAGAAGACGGGGGGATGGCGCCCCATCCTGGACCTGTGACGTCTGAACAAGTTCATCAAGGCGCAGAAGTTCCGGATGGTCACCCTCCAGCACGTCATGGGTCAGCTGGAGGAAGGAGACTTCCTGTCGTCGTTGGATTTGGAGCATGCCTACTTCCATATTCCCATCCTAAAGGGGCACCGAAAATTCCTCAGGTTTGTGGTCCAAGGGCGTCATTACCAGTTCAAAGCCCTCCCCTTCGGACTACGGTCGGCACCCAGGGTATTCACCAAGTGCCTCGCACCGGTGGCGGCGCAGCTGCGCCGCGAGGGGGTCCACGTCTACCCCTACCTGGACGACTGGCTCATCCGAGCCGAGACGAGGGAGCTCGCCGTGGTTCACACGGCAAGGACCGTCCAACTTCTTACGGACCTGGGATTCTCCGTGAACTACGCCAAATCCCACCTGGTACCCGCGCAAGACGCTCTGTTTCTGGGAGCGAGGCTCAACACAGTGTCCCTTCTGGCCTCCCCGTCGGAGGAGAGGACCAGGACCATCCTGGGCAAGGTGCAGCGGATGTTGGTGGCCGACGCGGCCAAGGTGAGGTCCATCAAGTCCCTCCTCGGAATGATGTCTTCCTGCATCTACCTCATTCCCATGTGCAGGCTCCGGATGCGCCCGTTGCAGGAGTTCCTGGACGCGCGCTGGATCCAAACGACGGGCAGCTTCGAGGAAAGGATCACACTCGACGAGAGTTTCCGACGAGCGATCCGGTGGTGGGGCACCCGCGCGCATCTGACGGCGGGCATGGACTTCCAGTCCCCAGCCCACCAGGAGACAGTGACCACGGATGCCTCCCTGGAAGGGTGGGGAGCGCACACCGAAAATCTGCACGCAAGAGGCCTTTGGCTCCCGACGGAGAAATCCCTACATATCAACGCCCTGGAGCTCCGTGCAGTGTTTTGGGCCCACAGGTCCTTCCTTCCGTCCCTCAAGGGCAAGGTGGTGAGGATCTTCACCGACAACACCACCACCATGTTTTACATCAGGAAACAGGGCGGAACCAGGTCCCCAGCACTGTCCAAGGAGGCGCAGGACCTGTGGCATTGGGCCGTCGCCCAAAGGATATTTCTGGTGCCGTTTCATCTGGCAGGGATAAAAAACACCATCGCCGACTCACTCAGCAGGGAGCTGCGCTCGTGCCACGAGTGGGAGCTATGGCAGGATCTAGTGGATCGCCTCTTCCGACGGTGGGGCACACCCCAGATCGACCTGTTCGCGACGGCGACGAACTCCAAGTGCCGGAGGTTCGCCAGCAGGTTTCCCCAGGCGAGGAGCATGGGCGATGCTTTCTCGTTCCCCTGGGAGGGCCTGTTCCTCTACGCGTTCCCTCCTTTGCCACTGCTAATCCGGCTCGTCAACCAGCTCAAGAGGTCACGGTGCAGGATGATCCTCGTCGCACCTGCGTGGCCGAGGCAGATATGGTTCCCGGACCTTCTGGACTTGTCGGCGTCCCCGCCAATCAAGCTGCCGGTGGACGCGGATCTACTCTCCAGGGAAGGAGGCGCCATCCTCCACCACGACCCGAAATCGCTGAACTTGCAGGCCTGGCTCCTGCAGCGCTAGAGTTTGGAGGATACGACATACCGGCCGACTGCAGAGAGGTTCTTGCAAAGGCCTGGGCGTCCTCGACTCTTAAATGCTACGGACACAAATGGAAGAGGTTCTCTGTCTGGTGCCACGCACAGGAGATTAACCCTCTACGGATTACGGCTCCCCAAGTACTGCCGTACCTGCTGACGCTGGCCAAAGCTGGACTGGCACACGCGTCCATCAAGATTCATCTTGCTGCGATCTCCCGATACACCAGAACCACGGGGCGTACGTCCTTTTGGTCTCATCGTCTGGTGAAAGAGTTCATGAAGGGACTGTTCAGATCGTTCCCGCCGGTGAAGGCTCCGGCCCCGGCGTGGGAGCTCAACGTGGTGCTGACCAAGCTCATGGGACCTCCGTTCGAGCCTCTGCACTCGGCTCCGTTGAAATTTCTGTCGTGGAAAACAGCGTTTCTTGTGGCCATCACCTCCGCACGACGAGTGGGAGAGATCCAGGCCCTTTCCTGTAAGGCCCCGTACTTGACTTTTCACGACACAAGGGTAGTGCTCAGGACGCACCCCTCCTTCATGCCCAAGGTACCGTCGGACTTCCATCTCAACGAACCCTTGGTGTTGCTTGTGTTCTTCCCGTCGCCTTCATCGCCGGCTGAGAGGACTTTGCACTCGCTGGATGTGGCTAGAGCGCTAAAGTTCTACGTGGACCGTACGAAGTGTTTTCGGAAGACGTCACAACTCTTTGTGAACTTTGGACCTGTCAATCAGGGGAAGGCTCTCGCGAAGGCTTCCATTTCCAGATGGCTCTCCGGCTGTATCATGTACTGTCACCGGTTGGCAAACCGACCGCTGCCTGGCCGTCCGAGAGCCCATTCCACCAGAGCGATCGCAGCTACCACGGCGTTCCTATCTGGTGTGCCCCTGCTGGACATATGCAGGGCTGCTACGTGGAGGTCGAAGCACACCTTCACGAAATTCTACTGCGTCGACCGGGATTCCAGGGAGGAGTCCAGGGTCGGCCAAGCAGTGCTGCGCAACCTGTTCGCCTGAGGTGAGCCTGGTGAGGAGGTAAGATGCTTAATGTTGAGTTTGATGTAATGCTTAATGTTGAGCCTTTGCCACCTCCCGTGGTTGTGCATGTGTGTACTGCTATGTATTCTTTATTCATGAGCATGTGAATCCATGCCAGACCGCATGCTGGAGAAGGAACAAGTTACTTACCTGTAACTGTTGTTCTCTAGCATGGGTCTGGCATGGATTCACATGCGAACCCTCCCGCCTACCCCTCTGCGGCTCTTCACTTGGTCATACTGCCACTTCACGTGCTTCCAAATCTGAAGATGGCTGCCAGAGGCGGGGCTTAGGTAGAGGGCAGTCATTGGCTGTGGTCAGTATGACGCAGAGATCAGTGATTGGTTATTACTACGAAAGACAGATCAGAATCGAAACTGATACTGGTTTTTTCTTTACCGAGGATTCCCAGCCTGACGACGGGGAATATTCATGAGCATGTGAATCCATGCCAGACCCATGCTGGAGAACAACAGTTACAGGTAAGTAACTTGTTCCATCCAGCTTTCTGCTCCGGAAACTTTTTCCCAGTAGAGGGCGCTGTGCGTCAACTCTCGGGTTGATGTCCCTTGAGGGCCTCCGTCTCGGCATAGACGTCCTCACTTGCATAAATAGTTGCGCGCAGCGTCCGTTGCTCACTTCCGTTTTTCCGCGCTTCGAGTGCTTCGGGAACATGAACACTCAACTCAGTTTCTGTGAAGAGATTAAATTTCCAAGTTTTTGTCAAAAATCCTTCGAAACAACTCGAGTTCCTGATGGCCTCTTCATCGGCTCCATCTACGCCCAGATCCGGCTTTAAAATAAGTCGAGATTGTGTGGCAAAGATGTCCTTGACAGACCTCGACAGGGTCTGTCTATAGTGCCTTGGGGCAGAGCATCTCTCTTCAGAGTGTGAGGAGTTCCTCTCGATGACGGCGAAAGCCTTGAGGGAGCGCAGGGGGAAGCTGGAAAGAGGTAGGCCTACTAAATCTATTACCACGACCAAATTTACTTCAGACGAGTCGAGAATGCCGTCTCCTCGTCGAAAGAAACACTCCCGATCGAGGTCCCGGAGCGGATCCCATCACTCATCCCTTCGAGACATGCCAACAAAAGGCATCATAAATCGCCTTCATGTTCATCCTCCAGTTCACCGGAGAAAGTAACTTGCCCCACTAAAGACAGCTTGCCGGCTCAGTGGGAGGAATTTCGGAAAATAATTAAGGTGTTCGAGAACGCAGCCTTGTCCCACCTCAGAGACACCTAGAGGCGATACTCCAGGGAGAAAACCTGGTAGTCATAAAAGCTGTGAGTCCTCGACCCCAGCAAAGCATACTCCTCGAGACCGTCACAAAACCCACAAGGCGAGTCGAAGCCTCTTCGCTGCATAGGGCGTCAACATCATCCATTCAAATGGCATGTCTACATCGTCCATTCATAAGGCATCGATGCCAATAACTGCGTCATCGACACCAATGCACACATCGACGGCGACAACTACGTCGATGCCTTCGGCAGCTCGCACAAATGCCCTGTCGACGTCGATCATTTCAACCTCCTCGACGCCTTTGTCGAGGGCATCGAAGCCGTTGTCAATATTGTCGACACCGTCGAAGCCAAAGGCAATTTTTTCGAAACCTTTAACTTCCACATCAACTCTGACAAGTCTAGCCCCTCCCCCCTGTAATGACTTATATAGCTCCTTCCTCCTTAGAAAGGAGTTATACATCTCTACCAAAGTCTGATTTTTTTTTTCAGAGCTTTATCCTCAATTTATGAGGAGGGTGAAAAGAAAATTCAGACTCAGAGAGACCCTTTGGCCTCAAATTCCTAAAGAATGTATTCCTGAAGAAGTCAGACTACAAGAATTACAAGAATCCTTGCAGGAGGCAAGTGGAATAGACACAACCCCTGAAATAGACTTCAGCAAACCTGAACTAGGGAAACATGCTGAGAGCAACTATAGATCATTAATGAACAGAGTCATTGAGTACATGGGGTGGGCAAGACCTACACCCGTGTTTGAACAAGATGACCTTACGGACATTCTTGACATAGGCCCACAAGAGGACCCTATAGTTCCTTTTCATAATGCTCTGCAGAAAAAAAGTGTCCCCTAATTGGGAAACACCGGAAGTTATTCCAGCAGTCAGCAAAAAATTATCTGCCAAATATAGGGCTTTGTCTGCATACCCACCATACTTGTCAAAGCATCCAACCCCTGAAAGCTTGGTTGTTCAAATGGTTACTTCGTCAGGTAGACCAACTGCGTATCCCACAATCCCCCAGGATCGTGAAGTTAAAAAGATCGATGCCATGGCCAAGAAGGTCTTCTCGGCATGTAGCATGGCGTGAAGTCTGCAAACCCCACATGCACGCTGGCAAGGTTTAGCCACACCCTTTGGGAGTGTGCTTCAATGGCGGCTGATCATCTCCCAGAAGGGGAGTAACGAGACGGATTTTTGAATATTATATTATCGAGGATGGGAAGGATGCAATGTGTGAATCCTTCCAAACCTGTCTCGACTCTGTTGACAGCATCAGCATAGCCATGGTCGGCGAGTACCACAATTCGCAGATTTGCATTGTTGCGGAAATCTGGTTTTGCTCCTGATGTGCAATCCAGACTTCTAAATATGCCCTTTGACGGCACCCATCTATTTGGTAAAAAAGCTGATGACAGTTTGGAGAAGTTGTAAACTTCCAAAGCAGCGGCAAAATCGCTCGGGGCTGCAATTATACAGACTCCAATCCGCCCCTCGGGTACACCCTGGAGGGGTAAGTCCTTTCGTTATTACTCCACATTTGGAAAAAAAGGGAGGACAGCCAGTTCAAAGGGGTCAGAAACGATTCACCCCGTGGTGGACGGGGCAAAGGTACCAAGGCCACATCCACAAGTGCTGCTTTACCCTCAGCATCTGCTTCAGCCACCTCAAAACCCCTCCAAGGTCTTACTTCACAAGACACCAGTAGGGGGGAGGTTAACTCAACATCTGACAGAATGGCAGGCCTATACTTCAGATGCAGATGCTTGGGCATTGGAGACAATTACCCAAGTTTAATGCCTCCCATTCCTACACCCACCTCAGAATCATCCAACAGGGAACAACTCTTTGATGTTTCCAGATCCTCTCCCTATGCAGGAGATTTTGGACCTGCTAGAGAAAGGTGCTATAAAACCAGTGCCTGTAGCGGAGAAGAACAAGGGTTGGTACTCCCCATACTTTCTAATTCCGAAAAAAAACAGAGGAATGAGACCCATCTTGGACTTGTGGGAATTCAACAAAATCCTAAGCGAAGAAAAGTTCAAGATGGTTACTCTTTCTCAGATCCTTCAGGCCCTCCAACTCCAGGATTGGTTGGTATCTCTGGACCTTCATGTGCCAATACATTTAAAACACAGAAAGTACCTGAGGGTTGCCATTGGCAACTCTCGCTATCAGTTTCTGGTTCTGCCATTTGGGCTAACCTCCGCCCCAGGGTCTTTACCAAGCTAATGGCGGTTGTGGCAGCGAGTCTCAGGAGAGGGGGGATTTACGTCTACCCTTACCTGGACAATTGGTTGATCAGAGCAAATTCCCCGGAACAAGCTTAACATCACCTAAGTCATGTTTGCCACTCCCTCCAAAGGCTGGCCTTCTCCCTCAAATTCAAGAAGTCCCAAACGATACCATCTCAGAAGCTCCAGTTTATTGGAGCAATTCTGGACACATCCCTGGAAAAAGCCTCGCCACCAGAGGTGAGGGCTCAAGACATTTTACAGATGGTTACAAAGTTCCAGAATGCCCAACATCTCCCAGCTTTCGACTTTCTAAGGTTGCTCGGCCTGATGGCATCCTGCATTTGTTTGGTGCCTCAGGCCCGCCTGAGAATGAGATCTCTCCAGTGGGCTGTCAGGACCCAGTGGTCGCAATTCTCAGGAAAGATGTCAGATCTCCTACAAATCCCAGATAGTCTCACTGGACCTTCAGTGGTGGGCCTGTCAGGAGAATATCTTGAAGGGAGAATCTTTTTGGCAACCATGGCCGGAGATAACAGTAGTGACGGACGCCTCACTCACGGGGTGGGGAGCCCATACCAACGATTTGACCATCAGCAGTCGTTGGTCTCCATCGGAGTCCAAACTACACATCAACCTTTTAGGGCTGAGGGGAATCAGACTAGCGCTGAAGGCCTTTCTGCCATCTGTACAGGGAAAGAATGTCCTGATAATGACGAACAACACAGTGGCCATGTACTACCTCAACAAAAGAGGTGGTGTAGGGTCACTACTGCTGTGCAGGAGGCATTGCAGCTCTGGTTCTGGGCAATACAAAAAGGAATCTCTCTTTCGGCAGTCCACCTAGCTGGAGAGAGGAACACGGTGGTAGACGCT
Organism: Ambystoma mexicanum; assembly: GCF_040938575.1. Classification (NCBI taxonomy): domain Eukaryota; kingdom Metazoa; phylum Chordata; class Amphibia; order Caudata; family Ambystomatidae; genus Ambystoma; species Ambystoma mexicanum. The sequence goes on along the minus strand of NC_090938.1, from coordinate 491,146,905 downwards.
CTAAGTGGGAACTAGCTCAGGAAGTCCTTCAAGAGATCATCGCCTTTTAGGGGAACACCTCAAGTGGATCTGTTCATGTCCAGTACCAACAGGAAGTGCGAACGGTACTGCTTCCAGGGAATTTCCCCTGAGAGGAGCTCTAGAAGACACGTTTGTGGTGGACAGGGAATATCCGCTCCTTTACCCATTTCCTCCAGTCCCCGTCATTCCTCAAGTATTAAGGAGGTTGAGAAGATTGAGGAAAGCCACGATCCTCATTGCCCCAGATTTGACCAGGAGAACGTTGTACCCGGATCTTCTACACATGTCCATCTGTCCTCCAATTCGTCTTCCAAAGGAGAGGATCTTCTCTCGCAAGAGGAAGGTCAGGATCTCCATCCGGATATCAGTACTCTAAACCTTCACGCATGGTTTCTGAGAGGTTGAGGTGTAAAGATTGGGACCTCCCGGACGACCTAATGGAGGTGTTGCTTTCGGCCAGAAGACCAGCAACAAAATCACTATACCGCTGCCGTTGGAACAATTTCTGCAGCTGGTGTAGATATGAACATGTTTACCCTTTTTCATGCAATACACCAACAGTGTCCTGTTACACCTAGCAAATCTAGGACTCCAGATAGGCACAGTCAAGGGTTAGCTAGCAGCGTTCTCTATTTTTAAACGCACTGCTGAGGAACCCTCATACTTCAAGATTCCCTTGGTTATTCAATTCTTAAAAGGGTTAACCAATGTTTACCCTCCAACTCCATTCCAGGTTTTCCTGTGGGACCTTAACGGTCTTGACATTCCTAATGGGGACCCCATTTGAACCTCTTCATTCGTACCCGCTGAGGTTTCTCACCTTCAAAACTGTTTTTCTGGTTGCATTAATATCTGCACGGCGGGTTAGTGAGTTGCAAGCCCTATCCTGCAAACCCCCTCACACCGTCTTCCATAAAGACAATTGTCCTACAAGTGAAGCCTAATTTCCTCCCAAAAGTGGTTTCGGAATTTCATATTACGCAAAAGATAACCTTACCTTCTTTTTACCCAAGAGGAAGAAAGGCTGCACAGGCTTGACCCAAAGCGTGCTTTGAGTTTCTACATCAGCAGACCTGGAAATCTTAGGTAAACAGACCAATTGTTTGTAGGATACGCAGGACATAAGCTAGGACTGGCCATCACTAGACAAACCATTTCGAGATGGATAATTTGAACTATCCTAGAATGCTATAAATTAGCAGGGAAAGGCCCTCCTCAAAATCTGAGGGCTCATTCAACCGGGGGTATCGCAGTTTCGGCAGCTCTCCAGAGGGAGTTCCAATAAGACATCTGTGCAGCTGCCACATGGTCATCTGCACACACCTTCACCAGATTCTATAGTCTGGACTCCTCCACGAGCCAAGAAACCAAATTTGGAAAGGCTGTGTTGCACTCGGTGCACATGTAATACATTCAATTTTTTTCTCCTGCCTCCTATACACATTACTGCTTTGGGAGTTTATCGTAGATAAGGTATACGTGGGAGGACGCAATCCAATCGAAGAACAAATTACCAACTGTAATTTTCATTTGACTGGATGTTCCTCCCACGTATTCCTTTTCGCCCCTCCCATCCTTCCCCGCAGTAAAACTTCCCTTGTAATTGCAGCATGCACTCCTTCAAGGGTAGTAACACTCATCCTACAAATACCAAACTCTACAAAACGGAACTGAGCAATGGACGCTGCGCGTGACCATTTATGCAAGTGATGACGTCGATGCTGAGACGGGGGCCCTCGAGGAACATCGATCCGAGAGTCATCGACCCGCAGCGCCCTCTAGTGGGAAATAGTTTCCATAGCAGCAAGCAGAGCAGCAAGCTGGATATGGAGATATCATAGATAAGGAATACATGGGAGGAACATCCAGTCGAAAGAACGTTACAGTTGGTAAGTAACTTGTTCTTCTTGATTAATGAAGGCATCAAACAAGGATGTGTCCTTGCGCCACTACTGTTTAATACTCCGGTCCCCTTTTCTCCATCCTTGTGGGCGTCGCCCAACATGGGAACGGTACCGGAACCTTTGGCAGCGAAAAAAATGTAGCTTCCACTTTAAATTTAGTATATTGCGCGGGGGTATGGACTCGAGCGTGTTAACGCCCCACCTCACCTGAGTCCCTTTTTCCGCACGGACGGGGTTGGACCTGGCAGCCTGCCCAGAGACTTTTTATGCTTTCAGCTCACTCCCTGTTTTGTTTTTTCAATCTTATTTAACTTCCCTTTGGTGCCTTGCCTCCTCCGGCACATGTCTGCTGCAGGAGGTTTAACGAGATTTGCCTCATGCGACTGCTCGTTCTCAGCCTCGGACACCCATGCCCTCTGTCTTGAGTGTTTGGGGCCCGGCCACCACTGGGACGCATGTTCGGCTTGCAGCGCTCTCGGCACAGAGCATTGAAGATTATGTTGTCGCCGTGGAGGGACATCTTCCACACTTCTCCTCCGCCCCACCTTAAGGCCTTTGTCTCCAGGACCTCTGGTCAAGACCAGGTACGCCCTCTGTTCAGCGCGGCTCTGCAACGCGGCAACTCCTTCCTGGGGGTTCCCACAGATAGGGGTTCCTCCGATTCAGGTTCTGGCAGGCCCAAGGCCTCTAAGGCTACTGGCTCCCAAGCCGAGGGGCCCGGGGGCATACCTGAAGCCTTCCAGCTACCGGCTCCCAAGCCGAGGATCTCAGGGCTGTGCTCAGATGGGCGCTCAAGTTTGTCCTCTTCTTTAACCCCAAGGGGTAAGGGATTGTCGAGTGCCACTTCCAAGAGTATTTCCTCTGTGTGATCCAGCACGGCTAACGGCATAGGTGCCAAGGGCATCCAGCCTACCGGAGCTCCCTCCAAGATCGTGAGTCAGGGCGTTATGACTACCAGCCAGCCGGCCGAGGGCTCAGCACCTATTAGAGTGATCTCTCAGGTCGACGCTTCCGGTGCAGGACCCAAGCTGTATCCTCCCTAGTCTGAGGCCTCTTGTAGCTCAGGGCCCTGCCAACCAGGGTGTAGCGCAAGGCTTCAGAATGTCAGAGAGGCACATGGCGGAGAGTGCCAGGACGTTGGCCATCTTCAGGGCCTGCCTTTGCTTTTGCATATTGAATAGGCTTTGCAAGATAATTTTAGTTCCCTTCCCTTTGGAAGTGGCAGTGGATTATACAGTACAGGCATCTGGTCTCCCCAGGGACACATCTACCCATCGCAGCCTTACGGCTGCACACCCCGGGCACCTCTTCGCTTTGACCAGCTGCGGAGGCCCAGCGCTGCGAAGGGCCGGGCTCTTAGACACCCGGCAGGTTGCCAGGACCGCTTCTTCGAGCGCTTCCTGTTCCTCATGCATTCCCCTCAGATGAAGGGGCTCCTGAAGGATATAGTGAAGGAGGTCATTCTGCAGGTGTTGCCTCCCCGGTCCTCTCCTCTGTGTACTCATCCCGTTCCTCCAGCGCTGCTGGATCCAGTGCTGGTCCAGGACCTACCGGTTGTTCAGACCCCTCGACCACCTCCTGTACCACCAACGCCTCCCCCTCAACAGCTGTTGGACCTGTCTTAGGCGCCGGACTTCGGGGGACCCCGTCGGCATCGGTGTCCCAGGACCCGGACTTGGTCTTACAAAAAAAAGGGGGGGGCGGGCGATGATGACACCCAGGACGATGAACCCTCCGTTAAGGTCTTTCATGACTGCCTTTAGGGCCTGGCAGAGTTCTTGGGGATCCTTCTGCTTGAGGAAGCCCCCAGGAGTCAGGAGTGCTAGCAGAGGTTTTGGGTAAGTGCACCATGATCCAGTCTGGCATCCCTCTCCAGAAGGATTTCCTGCAGGTGGCGAGTAAGGTCTGTCTGGGAGAAGCCCAGGGCCAACGTCCAGATGAACAAGAAGCTGGACAGCAGGTTCAGGTTGACAGATGGGGAGCCAATCCTCCTGGCTTCCCACCGAAGCTGCATTCTTCAGTGGTGGCTGTGGCCTAATTATAGTCTAAACAATCGTCTTTGCCACCTTCCTCCAAAGGAGCCACCTTCAGTTGTCTTTCTAAGGAGCACAAGGAGCTCAAGTCTTTGGGCAAGCTTGATCTCAGGACTGCATCTGCGGCTAGCCAACGCAGAGCAGACGCCCTCTCGGCTGCGGCAAGCCTTGGTGTCGAGATGAGAAGTTTTCTTCTGACATGCAGGAGTGGATCCTGTCTGCCCTTCGAGGGCGTGATCCTTTTTCCTTAGTCAACCGATGACGAGTTGACAAAACCTCTACTCAAGTCCTTGGCCATCCTTTCAAAGGCAGAACAGAAATCCTTCCCTCGGGCTCAGGGCAGGACAGAGTTCAAACCCTGCGCGTTCTTCAGCTTGAAGGGGTTTCGGGATCGTGGTACACAGAGGCCTTACAGGTCGCCCAGCGACAACAGGAGAAAGCATCAGAGTACTTTGAACAGATTTGTGTGCTCCCCCTCCTCTGCTCCCGCCTCCGACTCCAAGAAGCAGTGACGTCAAGGAACACAGGTCACCTATGGGGGGGGTCGGTTGGCTCTTTTCCAGGACACCTGGAAGTGTCCTTTCGACAACCAGTGGCTCCTCTCCATAGTCACCATGGGCTTCAGTCTTAATCTTTCTTTCCCTCTACCATCCTCTCCTCCTCTTTGTCAGATCGGGTCCCTGGCTCTTTTACGGAGGTCCTTTCGCTCTTGGAAATGCAGGCAATAGAACCGGTTCCTCTTTCAGGCATGGTAATATTCCAGGATTATTGCTATACCCAAGAACAAACTGGCTGGCTGAGGGTTGTCCTGGACCTGTCATTTCTGAATCTGTCTTTACCGCTAGAACATTCAAGATGATTACTCCTGTGCACATAGCCGAGTCTGCTTGCAAGGGACTGGGTGTGTTCCCTGCACCTCAAGGATGCGTACCTGCATGTACCCATCTACCAACCGCATCAGATGTTTCTGCGGTCCGCAATTATGTCGTACCATTTTCAGTACAAGGTGCTGCCCTTCGACCGGAACCCAGCTCCTTGTTTCTTCATGAACGTGCAGTGGCGGGCCATCATCTATACCCTTATTTGGACTGGCTGGTGAGGTTGGGGTCACCCTAGTGGGTGGTGCATTCCTTACAGAGATTGGCCGATGTCCTTCATCAGCTCGGTTTTTTAATTTTCTTTTATTTATATAGCACTACAAACCCTCTGGCATCTGAGCGCTGCTTATTTCCCACGGTTTGTGGTGCTCTTTTTATCGACCTTGGAAGCATGAAAGGCTGAATTTGGCCCTGCTGGGATTTGAACCTGCGACGGCAGGCTCTGCACTGATGTCAAAGCAAGCGCTCTACTCGCTGTGCTATCTGACCGGCATGAGACCGGGTTCTCCATCAACTAGAGGAAGTCACAGTTGTGCCCATCCCAGGATCTGGTCTTCCTAGGGGTACGTTGGAACACGACCGTTCTGCGGGTGTTCACCACGCCTGAGATGTTCCTGTCCCTCTCCAAGGCGGTGGGACATTTTCTGACCAACTGGACCGCCTTGGCATGGTGGTTCCAGCACCTTCTGGGCCTTAAGGTCTCCTGCGTGCTCACTGTACAGCACGCTCGCCTCAAGAGGAGGTGCCTCCTGCTCCACCCGGTGGCCAATAATGTGGATCAGGAGACAGGGTCTCAGTCAGACAGGATCCCGATACCACCGCTCCTACTGCAGGATCTTCGCTGATGAATGATGGATGGCAATGTTTCAGTGGGAGCCCCCTTCACCCGGACGGAGCCTACCTTGGTTTTGATGACGGACTCCTCCCTTGCGGGCTGTCGGCTACTCTGGAGGGCTACATGATTCATGGCGCATGGCCCAGGATGGAAGCCCTCCTGCATATCAATCTGCTTGAGCTCCGGCCAGTGGGCTTGGCCCTCAAGGCGATTCTGAACCCTCATCGGGGACAAGTCTGTTCTGGCCAGGACGGACAACTCTACTGCGATGTTCTCTTACGTCCCGTCCCCTTTCCTCCATACTGCATGGGCTTCCCTTCCAAGGGACGGGAGATGAGCCTTTCTCATTAGAAAACCTTCTTCCCCTTTAAATTTAGAGGTGCACAGGGGTGCGGTGCCCAGACCTCGGTTGGCAAGCTTGTACTGCGTGCAACGCCCTTTCGTCAAGGTCTCTGAAGAACAGACTAGCCAGGTGGCAGGCGCTCTTCTAGAGATCGCCTCCTGAGGACCTTAAAGGACTTTTTTTTTTTTTCTTTATTTGGTATAGCTGATAAAATCAACCTTTCAAATATATGAAAACACAATTAACAATATACAATTACACTTCCACATTAGATCATTTATCATAGAAATGTAAAATTATTTGATCACCTGAATTTCACAATATATATAACAAATTGGAAACATGAGTAAAAAAGGGCTCATTCGATATCATTATTATCATTAGATAAAATAGCGTTTAAGAATTGTGTTATTGCAACTCTAATAGATAATTTTGTGCTCCTGAATAATCTGATCCAAATTTCATTTTCATCCCTAGGGACATAAGCACACAGTAAATTAGAAAAAAAAAGATTTCTTATTAATATTAAAGCTGGGCAGGTCACTAACAGGTGCTGTAAAGTCTCAGAAGCGTCTGAGTTTTCACAAAAACGACAATAATTTAAATGTTTTGAAATCAGCCCTTTCCTTGCCATTATTTCTCTTGTCGGTAGTAAGTTAAACCTAAATCGTAGATATTGTTGTCTCGTGTATGGCGCTGGAAATTTGACTAAATAGTCTGCCATAGTGCGCAACTTTTTTTGTCCAAACCATTGTTCATTAAAATCTTTGAATGCGCAACATTTGGCCGTATTGCGTATCCAATCATATTGGAACAGCTTTAACTTGGCTCGATCAGGGTTTGTGAGGAGTGTTTCAAGCGATATACTTGCATCTGCTAGGGCGTTTAACACACAAGTTCGCCATCTAATTGGAAAAAGATCTTGGGAGTTAGCAAGATAAAACGCAACTGTGCTTAAGATGTTATTTTTAGCCAACCCTAACAAACATTTCCTGAATAGTGCGCACATTTTCCATATTAATTGTGAAAATAGTGATACCAAACCCATTTCAAAACGAATCATGGGGAGTGGGGCACAATTCGGTAGTTTTAAAACAGATCTCCAAAACCGTGCTTCACATAAGTCCCATATGTTGCTTCTAATAGGGAGTTTGGTGTCAACTCCATATAATAAAATCGGAACTACTTTTGTTTGATAAAAAGTCATGATGTGAGTGTATGAGAACTTACCATAACGATACACAAGTATATTGGCTTGTGATTTCAATGTGTCGAGTTTAGAATTGAGAGTGATAACATAGGCTTTTTCACTTTGTGTGTTATAAATGGTCAAGCCTAGATATTTATAGTTTTCAACATTCATTAAGGTGACCTTATTTAGATGCCATTTATATTTTTTCGCACTAGAGCTGTTGTTAACTTTATGACAAACAACTACTTGTGTTTTCTCTAGATTAATTATAAGATTATTTTCTGTTGAGTATGCATATAGTTTATCTAATAGATTCTGTAACCCTTTAGGGGTTTGGGATAAGAGGACTAAATCGTCCGCATATAATAACCAGGCTATGCGTTGAAGGCCCAATTTTGGTGCGTCACTAATTATGTCTGCAAAAGATTCACCAAGATCAAGAATAAACAGGACACTCGTACATACGGAGGACTTCTTTGTATCAGGAGGGATTCATCCCTGTGAACTTCAGCACCTTTATGCATTATGCAGTGACTTATGAGCTATCTATATAGCCTGGATTCGATAAAGGCAGCTCTGCCGAAACACGTGTCATCCACAAAGGCTCTAACATCACAAAAATAAACAGGAATTGATTAATCATCACTACTTGCCATTCCATTATTTTTCGGCGCACTATCAAGGGATAGCTCAACACAACCATTATATTCAAGAATAAACAGGTTGAATAAAAAGGATGCCAGAATACAGCCTTGCTTAAGGCCTCGGCCAGTGAGAATTAATTTAGAGAGCAGGCCTTCCATGGTGAGGCGAACTTGGATCGAGGTATTAGTATGAAGTTGTTTTATAATGGAGATTAAAGAAGAGGGACATGAAAAGCGAATTAATTTTTGATAAAGCAAATGACGGTCAATAGAGTCAAAAGCAACCCTGAAATCGATGAAGGCCAAATATAGCAGGCTATTTCGAACTATGCACTGTGATTTCAACATATTTAAGGTCATGATGTTTGGGGCCGTTCCTAAACCTGCCACAAAACCCGCTTGAAAGGGATCTCTCGTTTTTAAATTAGAAGCCCAATTATTTAGGTCCCGGAGTACAATACGATTGAAAATCTTTCCCGGGGCATCCAACAAGGCGATGGGTCTGTAACTTGCTGGATCAGATCTATTTCCTTTTTTTGTAAATTGGAAGAATAATTGAACGCTTCCATGAATCCGGGATTAATTGTGTGTGAATTATATTTGAAAACATATTGTATAATATCTCAGACCAAATTTCGGGGTGTTGCTTTAACGTAAAATTCGAAAGCCCATCAGGACCCGGAGCTCGAGAAGCGCTTGCTTTATTTATGAAAAATAGTATATCTTCTTTATCAAAAGTTAAAGTAAAATGGTTTGTTAATTCTGGCAGGTTTTGTCTATTTATGTTTGAACATGGCATGTATAAATTTGAAAAGTGCGTGATCCATGCTTGTTCAGACACATTGGGCCTCATTACGACCCTGGCGGTAAGGGGTTAGCGCCAGCGTTAGCTGCGCCGACCCCTTACCGCCAATCACGAGTTCCCTTTCCGCCATGGCGGATTTTACACCTGCTTCTAGCGGGTGTAAAAAACCATGGCGGTAAGGGAACTTGATGTTAATTACGCCACCGTAATTTACGGTGGCGTAATTAACGCCTTCCCCACTCCCATTATGCCCTATGGGGCAAAAATGGGAATGGGGAAGGGTAAATGGGGATTGGGGACTTACCGCCCCGCCGACCTCGGAATGGGGCGGTAAGTCCGCCAACCACCATGGCGTAAACGTAGTTTACGCCATGGTGGTAAAGTCACGGCCCAGGCGGTAACTTACCGCCTGGGTCGTAATGAGGCCCATTGTTAGATTGTTGAGTTATTTGGTGATTTGTAGTCACCTTATTTATTATTGACCAAATTTGTGAAGTATTCTTTCCTGCTATCATGTTTAGCATATTGGAGTTGTCATTTTGATATAGAATCGCTCGGTGTGATCTTAGCCAATTTTTATAGTTTGTCCTTAGTTGAGAATTGACAATATTTCTTAAATTGGGCGGCAGTTTCAAAAGCTTGTCGCTTTTTCGAGCGATATAGTGTTTTTGCAGCTTCCACGACCCTATCGAATACATGCATAGTGCGAGTACTAGACAACATACATTTTTTAGCTTTATGTTGAAAAAGTTGCATTACTTTATGGTAAGGCGTTTGTATCATGGAGTGTATATTAGCTTCAGATGTTGATCTGGCATAGAATTGATTAAATCTTTTTAGAGAGGTGTCACTCCAGCATAGGCGATTACCACCATGATTGACAGTTATGAAATCTAAGGTGTTATTAGTGGCCTGAACGCTTATTGAATCAATTATATTCCAGTGCATAGAGAGGCAATTATGATCACTCAAAGTTGAGGGATTTACTTCAAACTTAGAAACTTGTGAAATGAGGGATTGGCTTACATAGATGTAATCGATAATTGCTAGGGACTGTCCTCTATGCCACGTTGGTTGTGGGGGAATGTCATCTATAAATGATCCATTTAGCATTTAAAGATTATGTGCCTCGATGAAGTGGTTCCATAATATCAATCTATTACAAGATTTATGACGATCAAAGTAATGCAAATTTAGATCCCCTGTTATAATAATATGTTTTATAGTGTTGTCAAGACTCGCCAAATGCATTAAAGAATTCATGTCTCTCATGAATAAGTGGTCGGAAATACTAGCAGGGTTCCAATATACGTTTATTAAGGCATATACTGATTCACCAATCTTAAGTTTTATCATCTGCTGGAAACAATTTGGAGATGACCAATGTTCAGATTCAATGAGAGGATTTTGTTTAACAGCTATAAGAAGCCCTGACGTCGGTCGTCCATGATTTGATTTATGGGCTAAATTTGTGTGTATATTATAATTGTCCCAAGTTGGGGCACTAGTGAGCCAGGTTTCTTGAAGCGTGGCTATATCAACGTCATCAAGGCTTAATTCAACAGTATTCAATAAATGACGAAACCCTCTCGTATTCCAACTAGTAAGAGAGACATGAGTTCGAGGCTTAGATGTAACTAGCTAGTGCTCATTATGAGTTGACTGACAATTGCAAGACTTTCTAAAGAAAACTGAGGAGTCCTGGGTGGTAGTTGTTTCAATGTTCTTCTCATGAGTGTCATTTAGAGGCGAGGATTTTGTCATCGGAGTTTTAGATGAGAGATGACTGACTTCGACGACAAAACCTAAATCATATAGATGATTCTTAGCTGACCATATGGTATTGACAACCACTCTAGAGTTTATCCACAGTTTTACTGAAGTGAGAATCTGGGCATCTTCAAACTCTACCAACTGAATGTCATTTGAGTGTATATCTTCTAATTGAGGGATTTCAGCAAAGATGGTAAGTATGGAGCTGCGATTTAGATCATATTGCACGTTTGGGGGTTGACGACAAGCAATGATCAATGAATGCAATGCTGGTCGTTTGGGATCATTTTTGAATAATCTTTTGTTCTGTAACAGAACCGGGTCAGACTTAGCTGGAATCGATTCTGGTGAGACTTGTATGTCTAGAGAATTTGCTATGGTTGTTTCAATTAGTCGTTGTAGTTGTGGTCCCAGTGCTGTTAAAAGATGTTTTTCTTGTAGCGCATTGTTTATATCAGGCATTGTTTTTTCCATTAGTGGTGGATCGACTATGGAGGTTTGATTGCTTGCCTTAATGCAGTTAAGTCCAAGAGAATGCTGGGATACGAGTTGAGTCTTAGCAGTCCCAGTTTCAGCCTCACAAGCTTGACGAGGGATTTCTAGTCTTGGAATAGAGGTTTCTTGACCATGGAGAGAGAAGTTGCTAGTTGGGTCGAAGTGTCTAAAGTATTTTTGTGCTGGTTGTGCTGACATATATGCATCTACTGCACACCGAATCTCCTTTCTATATTCTTCTAAAGTCTGCTGGGAGGATCCGTGTGAAAGAAGATTATGATTGATTTGCTTTTCAGATTTATTTTGTGTAGACGGTGGAGTGTACTCTGAACTATCCACAGTGCTAGCCAGGCTGTCTAGATTGGATTTTACATGATGTTTAGCAGCTACGGTGGTTTTCCCTTGATCGTTATTAGCATTTTCTTGACGTGCTAAAGTCTGTAAATGGTATTTTTTAGAGATTGCTTTTGATGCCAAAACTATGCGTTTCTGCGAAATGACTGAGGACTTGATCGATCGCTTCGCCATAGGGATACCGCAATTTTTTGGGTGGACCATGTTTTTTGTTTCTTTCTTGTCTGTCAAAGAAGTTGTACTTTTGTTTGAATCAAGGGTTGTGTGAGAATTAGAGACAACAGGTTCTCTCTCATGAGTGAATGATATTGAAATCGCATCTGGTCTTTGGCTTGCGTTTGCAACATATACTTCATTTGAGCCTAATAGAGGTAGAGTTTTAAATTTACCAGTGCCAAGTTTTATTTCTATCTCATGATCAAGTATTGGTGATTGATTTTGACCATGATGATTTTTTAGAAATATGGGGGCAATGGTCCGCAGGGCCTCTTTGATTTGATTAACAGTACTACTAGGTGGAGATGATGAAACATTTTTTAAAGAACTTTTCCGAAGGAAAATTGGAGCTATTTTTAAAGTCTTCTGTGGTGATGATGTAGAGGATCCTGTGGATTGATCAAAGGTTACTTTGGTGGTCTGCGAACTTGTTGATGTCATCAATGTTGTAAAGAACTACCTCTTGATTTTGTTTATTGATTGTAGAACTGCTCTTCACAATTTTTTGAGAGGTGTGCTTTTTCTTGTGTTTCATGTTGATGCCTTGGTCACGTAATCTTTTTTTCCTTCTCGCTTCTTTTTTTCTTTGTTTCTTTCCTCCTGATGACGAAGGTTGTTGTGGACATGGAGTATGCACCACACATTGCTCTTCACTGACGGGGACCGGGTCAATTGTTATATGTGTGTTTAGGATATTCTCATTTTCACACTCAATACTTACATTAGCCAGTCTTCGAAATTCATCGAGAATTGACTCAGACAAGGGAGTATCGTCTAAAGGCTGGCATATGTCATTATTAGTGGGTTGAGTGAGTAAAGACGGAGCTTTGATGGCAGAATTTTGTATATGATTGAGAAGCTCCTGAAGTGAATTTTTATTGGATTCTTCTAAAGTATTTTTAAGAGCCATGGATCTCTGAATGGCAGAGAGATCCATTCCTTGTTTTGCTGATTCTAGTTTGAGTTCTTGTATTTGTTGCAAAAGATTGTTGTTGATAAGATTGCAACAACCTACCATCGCACCATCCAAAACAGCAACTTCTTTAGTTAGTTCAATAAGGGAGCCTGTCTGTGATTGAACTTCACTCTTTAGCAATTCAAAGACAGAGACTAATGAGTTTAGAACATAACTAAGAGCATGTAGAGTATGTGCAGAAGGACCAGGTGAACTTTGGAGAGGCTCGTCCTGCAAAATTTGAACTTCAGACGGGGTATGAGGCATTAGTAAATTGATATCTTGGTCAGAGGATAAAGAGGCTGAACTCCCATCTGAATTTGATAGATTTATCTTCTCGAGGGGATGGATGGTTGTATCAGAAATTGGTGATATTGGAGCAGCAACGGCTTTAATGGATGCGGATTCACCATGAATGATCACCGGAGCAGCTTCTTTGAGAATTATTTTTCCACCGAAGTGATCGTCGATTTTTTTCTGTATCTTTGATGTTGTAACAGTGAATTCGAGTCCTCTTTTCCAATTTTCAATTAGGGGAGGACAAGCTTCATGAGTTGCGTGTGCTCTATTAGGAGTTAAAATAGGCGACTCTAAATGAATGTGTGCTATGGTTTGTGGAGGCACTACATTAGAGGAAGATGATGGCGCATAATCTAGTTGTGTGCTCATCGGTGTATTATCAGGTATTATGGTTGATATAATAGGCTCTTCCCATTCAGGTGTCTTCAGATCATTTTCAGGCGGATTGCTACGAAGTTTCATCACTTTTAAGTATAGAGTAGTTTTTAGATAGAACTTTTAAAATGAGCACCTTGTTATATGATTTTAATTAAATATTAGTTAATACCAGGCTCACTTACTTCAACTAGCTCATCCGAGTTAAGGACTAAAAAATTCACAGTTTATTCAATTATCAAGATACCTTGTTTCCAGGTGGCGGGAAGTGCAGCAAGTTTGACTGTGTGACGGGACTCAATGTCTATGCCTCTCAGAGCCAAACAGCAGCAAAACAGTTCTTGTAAAAATAAGAAGGCAACGCCCTTTACTCCGCACCGGGCTTAACGCCGCAAGGGTGAGCGGGGTTGCTTTTTAAGATGTGATCAAGTCACGTGATAGGTCACGTGACCGCCGATGGGCTCCGCCGCCTCCAGGAAGCGAGCGCGGGCTGAGAAGGCAAGAGTCCCCCTGGACTCGCAGTGCCAGCCGCTGGTGTTGCAGGTAACAGGAGTCGATTCAGCAGGATGTCAGGTTTGAATAAAACATAAGCGCCGCTCGAACGATCGGGGCTGCTTTTTAAGATGTGATCAAGTCACGTGATAGGTCACGTGACCGCCGATGGGCTCCGCCTCCTCCAGGAAGCGAGCGCGGGCTGAGAAGGCAAGAGTCCCCCTGGACTCGCAGTGCCAGCCGCTGGTGTTGCAGGTAACAGGAGTCGATTCAGCAGGATGTCAGGTTTGAATAAAACAAAAGCGCCGCTCGAACGATCGGGGCTGCTTTTTAAGATGTGATCAAGTCACGTGATAGGTCACGTGACCGCCGATGGGCTCCGCCTCCTCCAGGAAGCGAGCGCGGGCTGAGAAGGCAAGAGTCCCCCTGGACTCGCAGTGCCAGCCGCTGGTGTTGCAGGTAACAGGAGTCGATTCAGCAGGATGTCAGGTTTGAATAAAGGACTTTGTCTAACATCGATCCGGGCCCAATGTAGGGCCTCTCTTCTCCCTCACACACCGCAAGGGAGACTCCTTCCCGAGGACTCCCCCGCGTGGGAGGGACCGTTCAGGTTCTCGTACTAGTACGTGCACCGAGGCTACCTTAGCTACCAGCCTACAGGCTGAGGGATCCTTGGATCCTGCCAGTGACAGTGTTGAGAGACTGGAAGGTTCTTTTACTGGGTCTTCACCCGAGGGGCCACGCCCTAGTACCGGCAATATGGCAGAGGGGGCGCCTAAACGCGGCTCTACTGGCCACCCGGCCGAGGGTGTAACGCCTACCAGTCCTCGGCCTGAGGAGCAGGGTAGGCCTCATGATCCAAGAGTCCTGGAGGAGGTTGGGCCCAGTGAACCATGCAGCACAACACAGGCACGTGGAAGGCAGCTCGACAAGATGACCGCTGTGCCAGACATTAGCACCTGTCCGACCCCGCACCAGGAAAGGGAGCATGCCGAGGAACGAGTGTCAAGGTGGAACTGGTGTCAACCAGGTACGTGGCCTACAGCCTATCCTTCTTTTGCGCTAGGCAGGTTCCCGCTGTGTCAATATGGGCAGGGTATTCAGCGGCTCCAGCAACCTCCCGCTACCCAGTCAATATCACCTACTACCACTCCAGCCTGTGAGGACAGGTTCTTTTGAAAGGTTCCTCTGGCTCATGAAATCTCCTCGGATGGGGGGTCATCCTCATGGTTGCCATCAGGGACGTGCTCCCTCCAATGCTTCTGGCGCTGCAGGCCCCTCCGCCGGCACCTCTGGACCCAGCGCAGCCTCCGCCACCTGCTCCGGCCCCCCACCGATTGTACAGGCGGTTCCGTACCAGCCTCCGCCACAGCCTCCGGCTCGGGTCACTGTGCCTCAGCCTCCGGCTCCCATCACTCCTTTACTGGTACCCGAGTCTCCGAACCCTCAGATGGACACGGACGAGGAAGAGGACCCCGACACGCCATTGTAAGCCAAAGCCTTCCATGAACGTCTTTCAGGGCTAGCATAGTACCTGGGCCTTCCTCAGCCCGAGGTCGAGCAACCAGCAGAGGGGGTCCTTGCATAAGTCCTCACGCGACGCCCCTCTGCTAAAACGGGAATGCTGATGCAGACTGATGTAGTCGCCTTGGCCAAAAAGGGTTGGCTCAAGCCCCACTCTGTCCAGCCGGTCAATCGACGCCTGGACGCCAAGTACAGGCAGATGGAGGGGGATGCACTCTTGCTATCGGCCCATCCTCAGCCACACTCCTTGGTGATCGCAGCGGCATCACTATACTCCAAGCCTCAGTCATCTTCAACTTCCTGCTCTGCGGTGCTGCTAGGCAAGGAAGAGAAGATCTTGGAGGCGTATGGGAAGATGCTGTATTCCAACGCGTCCTTGCATGCTGGCAGCTGCTAACCAGATGGTATCGCGGGAAATCGCAGTTTCAAGGTGGGACTGGCTGAGGCCAAACTGGTGGCGCAGGACATCATGGAGTCCACCGTGACCCACATTGAAACCTCTAGCTGGGCCATCTGCATCGCCACAGACATGAGGACAGCCTGGCTCTGTGCTACTTAATTCAACCTGGACGTCCAGGAACGCATATTAGACCTGCTGTTTGAGGAGGGTGACCTCTTCACTCCACCACAGATGAAGAGCTGGACAAAAAGAAAAACAGCTCACAAACGCCCAAGTCTTTATACATCCTAACAAAGACCACACCCAAATCGTACACCCAGTCACAGCAGCACTCCGACAAGGGGAGTACATACAGAGGGTTCCGCGACTTCCAAGAACGGAGGTCCAGGCTCAAGGAGTCTCGCCAGCTCAACATCATACTGATAGCTCGATGGTGGGCAGCCAGGCCATGGTTCTCGGAGCTACTCAGCCTCTCAGAGATCCCACCGATTCACCTTCTGGCGGGCCCAGCACATCTTCTGGTGCAGCAGGGGGGCAGGGTCATCCACACTGCACCACAGAAGCTAGCCCTCACAGCGTGGTTTCTGAGCAGATAATGCTAAGGCACCTCAGCCACTACCAGGCTAATCTGGAGATAATACAGGGCGCAAGGAGCAAGGCTACCAGGGCCCAGTATAAACGTAAATGGACAAGGTTCTGCTACTGGGCAGACTCCAAGGATTTCGATCCCCTGGCATGTACTTTGGACGACGTGCTCTCCTTCTCGGCGCACCTCGCCCACTTAGGTGTGCAGGTGAATACCTGCCCCACTTTCTTCGCAGCCATCATGGCTTACAGGAACTCGGAGGAGAGGGTCTTCTCCTCCTACAATCCGATTGTCAAGAAACATTTGACGGGACTCGCAAGGCTCTACCCGTCCATCAAGAGGCTACGCCCTGTGTGGGACCTGAACATAGTCTTGGGCGCCCTGGCGCACAAACCATTTGAGCCAGTTGCGTCCGTGAACATCAGGCTTGTCACCATTAAGACGGCCTTACTAGTCGGCCTCACCTCGGCTCGCAGAGTCAGCAAAATCCAGGCGCTGGTCGCCTCAGAACCATATACTACCTTTCACAGGGACAAAGTATACCTACATACACACCCAGCATTTCTGCTTAAGATGCTGTCTGCTTTCCATTTAAACGAGGAAATAGTGCTTCCTACCTTTTTTGCCGATCCTAAGGACGAGGCACAGAGAGTTCAGCACTGCCTAGACGTCAGGCGTGCCCTGAAATTCTACCTTGAATAGACCAAGGGATTCTGCAAGTCAGACGCCCTATTCGTCACTTGATGGTCTCGGCCATCAAAGAAACATACGAGGGGCAGCACAAGCCTCTTCCGGCAAACATGCACGCTCATGCAGTCAGGGCCACGGCAACAGCCATCGCGTTCCAACGCCATGTCTCCTGACAAACCATAAGCAGGGCAGCCACATGGACCACTCCCTCGGCTTTCTGCAAGCGTTACTGTTTGGATGCCAGCTCTAGATCTGATGCTGCTTTCGGACAGGCGGTTCTCAGGAACCTACTTGCTTAGTGTTAGGCCCAATCCTCTGCAGTACCCTTAGGGAACACTACAGGTGATTAAGTCTACAAGTGGCAGTACAATTTCACCTTTGGTACAAGCCTGTACTAAACAGTTATAGTGGTAGTGGAGCAGCCAGATTTATCTCAAGAGCAAATGGAGCAGTAATAGGAATTACACAAAGGACTACAATTACTGTGACTCAAGCAAACACTGACTCAAGGTTTCTGGTTAAAAAATATGAGTACATTTATTTTTAAACCATCTGTTCACAAAACACTTCACTTCTATTAAACAAAACCACACTCTTAAATATACTACACCCAACCAATTCCCTTGGTTTAGGACAATTAGGATTTGACCGGTGTTGTGAAACAAAAGACGTTACCCGGGGTTAAGAAACGCTCACTTTTTGACAGTAATGACAGTTCTGTCTTACGAAAGAAAAGCGTACCCGCTGGAAGAAATGCAATCGTAGTCAAACACACTTAGCACTTTGAATAAAAACCAAGAGAAAGGGGATAAAAATCATAGTCAATATTTTTGTCAAGGCAGTAGAATCAGAGGACATGTTCAAAAATACAGATAAAGTCAATAGGCCTGCGCCAGTGTCAAATGGAGCAGGGCCCTGTTGTCGAGGATCACACGATTAGAACAGTTCGAGATTAACGATGCCAGGAGTACTTGGATATTGTCAAAGGGAGGCAAAAGTTATAAGAGGGAAGGGAGAAAGGACCAGCCTTCGGTAAGAAAAAGGGTTCACCCTGATTCCTCAAAGTCGGACGTAGAGAACGACCAAAGGTGCACAGTACCTTATTCGTATGAAGAAAGCTGGTGCCACGGCAGTTGTTCCTGGTAGTTCCTGCAGACTCACGGTTCCTGAAGCTTCAGTCGTGGGGACAAGAAGGACGACGTCTGGAGCGATCTGCACTACCCAGGGATGAGGCCAGCAGCAGCAGCAAAAGCAACGGTGAATAAAAGGTGTGCTTCTTTTAAACAGGAGATGGCTCTTCTGATGGCTATCCGGACCACTACAGCTTTGTGCAGCGATTTCGACCCAGGAGAGGATTCTCTGGCTGTAGAAAGGTGAGCTGGTTGATCCCACCAGGCTCAAGGGAAGAAGACTCCGGACTGGATGTTCTCTGTTGTTGTAGGGTAGATGGCTCAGGACTGCAGCAGGGCTTCACCAAGACTCGGGGGTTGCAGCAGCCGTCTTCTCCGCTTCTCTTCGGTTCTTGTAGTTCCAGTGGCGACTCTGACTTCCAGCTCAAAAGTCCTGCCTCTTATGCGAAAATCCCTCATTCTCACAGCCTGGCTGTTAATCACACAGCAGGGGGGTTGTCCAGCCCGGACAACCCCTCCAGCCAATGAACACAAAGGGCGACTTGGGTCTCCAAGGAGACCCTGTGCAGGGGATTACTAAACCCCTCCCTCACATTCAGCCCACCCAGACACCCAGACGCCAAAGGAGGGCTCCTGGACAGAAGCCCGCCAAAGGTCGACGAACAAAGAAGGCAAACCTGGTTTGTCGCGCAAAGTAAAACACAAGAAGGATATTAACACAAAGAAATGGCGACTAAACCCGACCAGAGCCAACAGAAAGAGTATTTGGTCAAGCGGGTTTATGTTCAAGGCTGATATAATAGCCTAAAACAGTACCACGTATATATAGTATAATCGCGGTAGAAAAGATAGGGCAGATACCACTGCCACCAGCCATGTCTTAGTGTTAAGGGAGCGAAACAAAGTTCCAAGAGGCGCAGACAAAAAGGAGTAGGAATTAACTCCTTCCAATACTCTGTGTAAAATGGGGTGTATTGGGTCTGCAGTTTAAATGACTACATAAAATAAATGGCAACTTTACCTGTTTCTGGGGGACAGTAGTCAGCCCAGAAAAATTGAGTCAGTGGGAAGTCTCAAAGACAACCCTCTATCATTACACTGAAGGTGCTGTGCAACACACACAAAAAGGTGTGCTCATGGAGTGGTGAGGCTCCAGAGCCCAAGATCAGACAAACAGTAGAAATACACATGGCAAAACACATGTAAGAGTGGGGAAAAGGTTCACACTCTTACCAGGTGGGAAAAATAAACCCCAAAAATCCAGCAAAGCTGCTGAGGGACTCACTAGGTAAGGGAAATTATCCATAAATGAGAATTCTTACTAACACTTAGGGAGGTTCTCCTCTCCACCGTGGGGCTATATTCAGTTGTAATCACCCTTGCAGTATGGAGGAAAGGGGACGGGATGCAGGAGTCATTATAAGTTACTCACAGTAGTGACTAACGTACTCTTAGTCCCCTCTACTCCATACGTCCCACCATTACCCCCCCTAATAATGCTGGTGTCATTAGTCCATGTTAATCTATTGTCGATGCGTCCATGGGCACTGAGGTGTGGTGCCGGAGTCAGGGCAGCGCATGCTCAAAGGGCCGCACCCCTGCACGCCTCTAAATTTAAGGGGGAAGAAGTATTTTCTGGTGGAAAAAGGTTCAGTTTCCCATCCCTTGGAAGGGACATGCATGCAGTATGGAGGAAAGGGGACTAAGGACAGTGAGTAACTTATAATTTTTACCTGAACAAGCAGGTTGGCACCCATTCCCCTACTCCTCTGCCGGGAGGTGATATCAATCCGGCAATGGGCCCTGGTGGAAGGGGTTTGGATTTTGGCGGTTCACTTTCCAGGGGACAGCAGTGCAGAAGCAGACCAACTGAACACCTATGAGTGGGAGTTGCACACCAACTCCTTGCCCCTGTTCCAGTGTTGGTTGTTGGCAGACCTGGACTTCTTCGCATCTCCCCGGAATGCCAAGTGCCCCCAGTTTGCTTCATGGTTAGGTTGGGGGGGGGGGTCACTTCCAGATCTGTTTGCACGGCTGCAGGTGTTATTTGTTCCCACCCATCCCTCTGCTCCAACGGACACTCTGCAAACTCCGGGCTTCGGTGGATTGCAGCCTCATCCTGGTTGCCCCCCACTGGCCTTCGAGACCATGGTTTTCAGATCTGCTGCAGTTGTGCTTCCAGGGGCCTTTCCACCTTCTAATCTCCAGCAAGGGGCTTCCTGATGCAGCAGGTCATGGGCAGTGGAATATCCGGACCTGTCCAAGCTGGCACCGGCGGCCTGGTTCCTAACCAGCTGAAGCTTCAGCACGCTCAATTTTCAGATGACATCTGGGACATCATTCAGCAGGCTGAGAGGCACTTGATTCGGTCCCAGTATAAGAGCAAATGGACTAGGTTCTACCATTGGGATCGTGACAAGGGTTTGGATCCTGTCACCTGTCCTCTGTGTGACCTACTGGCCTTTTCGGTTCACCTGGCTCGTTCTGGAGTTCAGGTTGATACTTGATGCACCTATTTGGCGGCCATTGGGGCTTAGAAGAATTCCTCTGAGCATGTTTTTTCAGCGGCCAAACCCAGTGTTTATGGCCCACCTTAAGGGTTTGTCTGGGCTTTTTCCTCCGAGGGAATTGGCTGCACCTGCTCGGCGACCTCAATGTGGTTGTTGCAGCTTTGCAGCGCAAGCCTTTTGAGCGCTACAGCCTCTGTGGACATCCGCTTGGTGACACTAAAAACAGTTTTACTGGTGGATTTCACCTCTGCGCGCAGGGTTAGTGAGCTGCAGGTGTCTTTGTGCGAGCCCTTCGTCGCCCTTTGCCACGTTTCACGACAAGTTCTTGCCCAAGGTGGTCTCTTGATTTAATCTGAATCAAGAGTTCTGCCTGCCGGTGTTCTTCCTGCACCCACAGTCAGTGGCAGAGAGGGCCCTACATTCCTTGGACCTCAAGTTTTAGCTCTCTGACAAAATCCTTCAGGAAGTCAGAGGCATTGTTTGTGACTTCTGGTGGCTCCTCCCCCGGCTCTCAGGCTTCCAAGTCTTCCATCTCCCATTGGATGGTTTAGGCCATTTCGGAGGCATACACTGCCATTGACAAACCTTTTCCTGAGAGGATTCATGCTCATGCGGTCAGAGCCAAGGCCACGTCCGTCGCGTTTCAGAGACATGCTACTTGAGAGGTCATCAGGAAGGCGCTACTTGGGCCACTCCGTCAGACTTCTGTAAGCAGTACTCACTGGACACCACCTCCAGGCGCGATGCAGAGTTTGGTCAGGCAGTTCTGAAGAACCTTTTGTGCTTCGTCCTAGATATGAAGCAGGTTATCACAGCTCCACCCTATGTTCTTGTTCGGTGGAATCACCCACAAGGATGGAGGAAAGAGGACGGGACCTATGAGGAGATACTCACAGTAGTGACTAGAGTACTTGTAGCCCAGAGTCCCCTTTCTTCCATACGTCCCACCTGCCTCCCCCTGCTAGTATGCCAAGGGCTAATATATACCAAGGATAGCAGGTATGTAAGCGTCTTATGTGTTCTAAGGGGACAGAGGTGAGGTGCTGGAGGGTGTGGCTTCGGCTGGGTGTTCCCGAGGCCTCGCCCCTGGGTGCTATAATAAATGTAATGGGGAAGCTCAATTTTCTGCTGCCAAAGATTCCGATACGATCTCCATGTTGGGGGTCACTCACAAGGGTGGAAGATGGGGAACTATGAGTACTCTAGTCACTACAGTGAGTAACTTTAATTATCTTTTTGACTGCTTTGGCAGACACATTTCTTGCATATTCTCTAGACATATCTCATGCAGCTAGAAGATGCATTCCATACCTAACTTATGCAGATGATGTACTACTGATTGCCCATACTCCATCCTTACAAGCTCTTTTGATTGGCTATAACAACTTAATGTCTGCATTTAAGTTGACAAATAATGTGGCCACATCTAAAGTTTTGATTTATCCTAGCAACGTGAAGCCTTCTTATTAGTAACCAAGACCTGGAAAGAGTGGAACATTTGGATCTTTGGGAATAGGATTGCAAAAATGGCCACCAAAATGAACCAGGCAGTGTACTCCACTTAAACATCATGGCAGAGGTGTAGTAGGCCCTCCCTAAAAGTATATGATGCAAAATGTTGCTGTTTTGCAAAATATGCAAGTGTGTGTGGGCCCTATCCTTGCTTGAACCATTGCAGCCACGTTTACATCCCGACTCAACTTTTGGAAGACCTATTTCGTACCACTGGTGTCCTTGCATCTCGGCTATTGCTCCAAATAGGGCGGTTAGGGTTTCCTGATGATTGTGACCGATTGTCAATTGACCCTTTACCAAAACCTTTAGTAGGCCTTCCATGATGGCTAGTAATGCTTCAGCCATACAAGAGCTTGGATTTTCTTCTGGTGATTTGACTGGATACTCATCATCCTGGTCCTTGCTAGTTGGGTTCTTTCAACTGTTGGAATGTCAGAGCATTAGTAAAGGTTGACGGCCCACTTCTACTGGCTTGGCTTCTGCCTCCTTCCACTGGGTTGGCTTCCACTTTATTCAACTGGCTGTTTCTTTCCCTCACCACCTGTATCTTTTTCAACCAGATATTCTTCGGTTCCTGTGCCAGGGTGAATATTTCCTCTCAGAAGTCTGTCGTGATGGGGATATCGTTGGATCAGGATGATTCCCCAGAGTCCTTTGACCCTTGCTGATGTTTCCATATTGAGTAACTCTACCACTCCTCCCATGCCCCACATCTTTATCTAGAGGTCTAGTAGCTGCATTTACCCATGAATCTCCTACGTCTGATACTCCATCCGTTTTTACTCGCATGGGATGGCCTCTGTGTCAGGGCCTGAACATTCCTATAATGGCCGTGTCACAGATGGCATCACAAACTCTCAGACTTCAAAGTGTCCAATAGTTTTTATTAAAAATACAATAAAGTGGTGAGACCTATGGTTTTTAGATCAGGTATTGGAGTACACGAATGGTCTTCCCGCCTCCCTAGGCAGTGTCCCTAAACCCCATTGTGGCAACTAGTGATTGGTAACCCATTCTGTTGAAGGACTGGCTAAAGTATGTATGTTAAGGCCATAGCCGCATTTATCCCTCTGGGCTTCTTTTAAGGGCTTCCCTATCCTAACTTGCCCCTGGGCCAGATTGTGCGATCTGGGTTTTCCCATATTGTGCTTTCACAAATGCCCTGCGCCTCTCTTCTCTTGCTCACTCCTGTTCCTTTCCCTCTTGGTTCTTCTTCTCCTGCCTTCTTCTCCTGTACTCCTAAGTATTCAAGGACCTTTTTGAGGGCAGTCCCTTCTCCCTCGTCTAGTGGTGCCTTCCCTAACCCAGGTCCCTCAACCCTGTGATGTTCACTAGAGATTGGTAACTTCTATCTAAAAAACTGCCTAGCTCAGGTTGATGGGCTAAAGGCAAATGCCTAATCTATCTAAATTCTCCCTGCAAATAATTGAGTGTCCCTGCTATAAGATTCCCCATGGTGATTTAAGTTAAGGGTTTGGTTGTTTTCTTGATTTTATTCTTCCATGCTCTGCTGCTCCCCTTCCTAAGTCTTTCGGTCACTCTTACATTTCTGCTCCTACTCTGCTCCGTCCTTCTCTACCCACCGCCTCCCCTTCCTCTCCGTGAGACACTGTTCCTCTGATGTTCCTCTCTCCACTATCTAACTCCACCCTCTGATCTTACCCCCTCTCCTACACACTACTACCACTACTCCCCTCGCCACAGTTCTTCCCTCCCCACACTACTACTAGCTCTGTCCACACCCTCTCCCTCATTCATCCTCCTTTTACTTCCCCAGTCACCCTCCTTTTATTTTCTAGTCTCCCACTACTATCACTCAGTCACCTTTCAAACACACTCAAACTCCTGTCCCACTCTCTTCCACCAACCTGTACTGCACCTTGCACATTCCTTCAATAAGTCTCCTTCACGCCCCTCTGCTCCTTCCTTCCTCTGCCTGGTCCGTTAGTCCTGCTACTCCTCCCAGGTCCTCACTCGAATAACCCACACCTTCCTGTTTCCCGGGATATCTTGAATCCCCCCTCTGGCCCCGGCTAATCATGCAGTGTCATCTCTGCCGATGAGGTGTTAGTTTCAGACAAACTTTCAAATAGCGGGCTAAGCTCCATCCATTTTCTCAGCGTAGGGTTGCCATGATGCAGTATTAGGGGCCGCTTTGCACATTGTTCAAGTTCTGGTTAGGGAGCCTTGTAGTGGCTTCCGCTGAGGTAAGTATAGTTTGTGTTGGTGGTGGTAGCCCTTGTTTCATTCCTTGGTGGTCTATGGAATTTGGAATGCTCCTGACGTTGCTTTCAAAGGTGTATTGGCCAGGTTGCTTTGCTGTTTACCTGGACCAACCACTGACTGCTCCTTTTCCCCGAGAAGGAGGTACAAACATCAAAGCCTTCAAAAAAGGGCTTAAGCTCAGCCCCATTTTCATACGCCAGAATGCCTGTCTCCCACTATGGTGGCTTGTGAAAGTCGCCTCCCATTTTCGCATGCGTGGCAGCTGGTTGCTCTTGGGCTGATTCTTTGCATCTTCCAGCTCATGGTTGTTTGGCGTCTTTCCCTTACAGTAGTCTGGTTGTGGTTGTGGTGGTGGTGGTGCTGCTGCTGCTGCCGCCGCCGCTGCCAAGGCTGATGAATTTGTCGGCTCTAGGAGACCGAGAAAGGCACTGGCCAGAATGAGGATGGGCAGGCATGGGATGATAGTGGTACTGCTGTCATGCATCCAGGAACAAGGAGAGGGTGCAAGAACTAGGGCCCTTTCAATGCCCACACCCTGCTTCTGTAGAAGGACTGGCTATGGCGTTAACCCTTGTAGGCCTCCTTCCCCAGGCTGAGGGGTCCCTACCCCCCACCTGATTGTGACAGATCCCTGGTACCATTACACTATCTTCACTTACACTCCTCATCTGTCCCTATGGTATGTTAATTCAATCTCTTCTCTCCTTCCTTCTCATCTCTACTCTCCCTTCTCCTGGTCTTCACCCATCTTTACTCTCATTCCTCTTTCTACACCTATCTCCTTTCACTCAAATCACCACTCTTACTTGCGCACAACCTCACTCATGATCTGGCACCACTCTCTCACTACCAACACCACACCTGTAATAACCTCTGCCACAATCTCGTCAGCACTCCGATCTACTATCCTTCCTCCACCGTGTCCCTTGGTCCACTACTCCTCTCCTCCTGACCTCTTTGTTCAATTCCTCTCGTCCTCACCCAAACACTCCTTACTCTGCTCTTTGTGTGTCAGCCTATTATACCCCTCCTAGCCTTCTCCCTTCCTACCTGTGCCTGTTGGCCAATGTAAGAGTGCTCCTTCCCCCTGGGGTGGTCTTCTACATTAAAAATCTTCATAAGTCCCCTTACGCCTGCCCCTTTCGCGTTTGAAACATCTGAATTTAGCTTTGTGCTTGGGATAATTCTGTGTTCGTTCTGCTTGCCCTTCCTCACATTCTGCTGTAAGTGTGTTTGCTTTAATGTAGTGAGCGTCTCTGTTAATGCGGGTGCTTCTGAGACTTTAAGAGGACCACCAATTGTCCCATTGGGTCTCTCTGGAAGTGGCAGGGCAGGCTTCTCTTTGTATTTCTAAAAAGAGGCAAAAAGGACTCTGCCCAGTATTGGAGCTGCAAGGTATGGTGTGATTGACAGTGGCACCATAGGCATTCAACATGTTATGTTAAGTTAAAGGTTCTTATACCACAGATTGTTGCCACCTGCGTGGTTTCTTGGTGCAAAGGCGGAAGGGTGGGGTAAGTTAATAGGATTGAGTGGGATAAAGAGAAAGAAAGCTGTGATGTGCTGTTGGCAGTTTCAGTTCCTTTGACACTGTTCGTTGAGCGTAGGGGTGTGTTACGGTTGGTAGCCACCATGTGCTGTTGGGCAAGGCTATGTGTGGGTTGTTCTGTTGTGGTGTAGTGAAGTGTGTGCGGTTTGTAGTACTGTAAGAGGTATGGTTGTGTTTAGTTCAGAATTTGAGGTGTATGCAGAAGGGTGAGTTTTTGGTAGGGTTGGTTAGTGGTTGTTCCCTTTCCTACCGCCTCTGTTATGACTTACTGTGGCACATATCCTTCCCCCTGTCATACATTCTGGTGTGCTGCAATTACCGCCCCTACGGTGTATGCAGAAGTGTAGGTTCCCAGCAGGGTTATTCAGTGTCGGCACCCCCTTGACACCCAGTGTTCCTACCAGGTGCAGCCCATATCCCCTCCCCATAGCACACCCTGGTGTGCAGCAACCACCACCCCCATGGGTCCCTCCAAGGGGAAAGGGTGTTCCCTGTGCCCTGCGGTCCATCATTTCCGAGATCAGGACACCTCTCTCTGCCCTGTTTCTGTCTTAGGTCCTCTACCAGTGGTCCAATTAAGTTGTGTCTATCTCCCCCTCTGTTTCCCCTTTGAACCCTTTATGGGGAAGGGTATACCCTACCACCCCTCCCATTCAGACGCCCATCTACTGCCCTGCGCTGTGTTCCAGTCCGCACTGGTCTAATCCCCATTCCTTCTTAGTTGTGTGTTCATTTCATAGTACGTCAATGTTTGTTCAAACGTTTTCGGCCCATGTATGGTTTAGGTTTTATGCAGATGTCGTCACTGGATCTAAATGTTCTCGTCAACTGGTCGATGGTGATTTTCTTTTGTATGAATTCCGCTCCTAGACCGTGGATTACTGTATGTGTTATGCACATCGCTTTGAAGGTCATTCGTTTTTTTGAACGGGAGCTACTGTCACATCTTTAGCGCTGTAGTCCCTTCTTGAGAGTTTGAGGAGAATTCTGGCAGCTGCATTCTGTATTCATTGCAGTTGCCTCAGTAAGTAGTCCGGCATTTCTAGGTATAAGCTGTTGGCGTAGTCTATCCTGGATATGATGAGGGATGTGGTGGCCAGTGTTTTGTGCATGAAGGAGAGCAATGGTAGAATCTTTTTGATCGTCTATAGATGGAAGAAGCATTTCTTTATTATCATGTTTACTTCCGTTTCTAGGGTTAGATTGTTGTCCGTTAGGAGTCCAAGCTTTTATTTTTTTTTTATTTTTTATTGGGTTATATTACAACCCTTTAAAAAAAGAAACAAACACAAGCCAAGCCAAAAATTTTTACATTCGTCTCGAATCAGTGCTAGCCCTCATCTCTACATCTATTTCCCATAACATGGGCTCGGGTACGGATCTCAGAGCGTCCCAGCGATCGAATCCACCGAGACATCGTGTAGATGATCTTTTATAACACGAAGGAAAGAAACCAGTGCATATAGCACCGCTCTGTTTGACCCTTCAAACAGGGCTCTCCACCAATCATCTCGGGTGAGGAGCTGAAAGTTCATTGTTATTGGGCTAAAGATGTTAACTCTTTTAGTCTCAAACTCGGGGCACATTAGGATTAGATGTTTCAGAGTTTCTTTGGAGGTGGAGCAGAAACGACAAGTAAGGTCCAAGTCTGGGGATTGTGACCAGTAGCAGAGGCGTTCTTTAGTTGTCATAACATTCAACCTAAAGTGGAGGTAAAAGGCCCGAGCCCACTGGTCCGGAAAACAAGCTAAATACGGAGGTACACATCCATATGCTCTTGCCTCGGCCGGCACTTCAAGCATGGACCTCGAATTGGCTCGTTTATCACAGGTCTGGATCCAGTCATTTCTCCAGATCTTTAGTTTTGCGGCATCTGGATTTTCAAGCAGCAGTTGCATCGTAATATCATACGTGCTAAGCACATCATGGCATAGCTTGTTCCATTGGAATGCAATTGTAGGGGCCTTGGCAGACTGTAGGTTGTATAAAATATCCATCTGGGGCAATGTGATCTTCACGTTTAATTTCCTGAAAACGCTTAGAAGGTTCCAAGCGACTCTCGCTTGCATAGATATGTATCCAAGTTCATATCTAATACACACTGTGGCGGTGCCTTTGGGGAGATGGAGAACCCTAGACCAGAAGATGTTTTCTAAGGAATTCCACACTTCAGACCCACACCCAAAGGCGTTTTCGCCAGCATATATCAGAGACGGTACCACCTTCTGCTGGAAGAAAGTTAGCGTCGGTCTTAAACTAAATTTTCCAAACTTTTTATTGATTAAGACTGCTTGGCATGCCAATTGACGGCATTTTTTCTTGGCTGAATCAACCCAGGGTGCGTCATTTCTGCTAGCACTTAGCTGCATTCCTAGGTATCTGGTGTTGAGCACGCGCCCAATGGGTTCTTTGTTCACATACCATTTGAATTTCTGCCGAATCAGATTAGATCCTTGGAGTCTTTCAAGGACCATGGCTTCGCATTTCCCTCTGTTGATAACCAGCCCGTTATCTGTTAGGTATTTTTCCACGGCATTCAGTTTCCGCTGTAGACCTATAGGAGTTGAGTCTATGTCGTCTGCATAGACTAAATAGTCCACATGGGAGCCATGGAGTTTTGGCGGGAAAGTGCGAAGGCCACAGAATACATTCTTGATATCGGATATGAACAAGTTAAATAGGATTGCCGCAAGCGGGCATCCTTGCTTGACACCTCGAAAGGTGTCAATGGGTGAAGAAAGGTTACCCTTTTGATCTAGTCGAACTCTGATGGTCGTGTTCGTGTGGAGTTCATAAATGGCAGCCAGCAGACTTGCAGGGCAGTTCCATTTGGTCAATTTGGACCAGAGCAGTTCTCTGTTAATACTGTCGAATGCCTGGGACAAGTCCACGAAGGCGAGATAAGTCTTGGAGTTAGATCGTAAGGCTTCCATTTTCAATAGGTTTAGTATTAAAAGGTTAATACCGCAGCCCAAACCTTTGACGAAACCAGTTTGTCTAGGGTCCATCTGGTTGCAATTTGTTAACCATTCCGTCAGTTTTTGTTGAAGGAGAGTAGCATAGACCTTGCCCAATACGTCAAGTAGAGCAATTGGTCTATAATTCTTTGGATTGCGGCGGTCGCCTTTTTTGAAAATGGGTATAATCACTGCCGATTTCCAGGACGTGGGAGTCTTGCAGTTATTGACAATCCTTTTGAACAATAGCTCGCAAAAGGTGGTCCATATTTCAGGTTGGAGCTTGAGCGTAAAGTTCGTTAGGCCATCAGGACCAGGGGCTCTTGAGTTGTGCAAGTTCTTAATGACTCTCAATATATCCTCATGGTCGAAGACCAAGTCCCAATGTGACAGTGCAGGAGGCCTCCAAGCAGCAACCTCATTGTTATTGCAGAAGAGGTTTGCATAGAAGGATACCCACTCGGCCTCAGAGACCAAGTTAGCCTGGAGAGCATGTTGAGGAGCAAGATTGTCGTTTATCAGTCTCCAGTATTCAGCGGCATTTGAGCTCTTCATTTTTGATAACATTAGCTCTGCATCATTCTGCAACATGATACACTTGTAGGACTTAAGCCAGTTCTTATAGCGTTGTTTAAATTTTCTGACAAGTCCGTTGGCAACACTGGGTATTTGTTTGCGGGCCGATCTTGTCTGCCAGCGTAAGAGACGTTTCCGTTTTTGCACCTCAAGATCAAATTTGTGCTTCGATGAGAACAGACTGTTGCCCATGTGGGTCCTGTATTCACGGTATTGAGTTAAAAGATAGTCATATTCCGTGAATTCAGAGGTCTGGAAACCCCTCAAGATGTTGCTTGTCTCAGTACAATCTAGATTTAAACGGATCCTACCAGTTCCTGTTCTGATAGGAAAGGCCCAAAGATCTCGAGGGTTTTCAACCGTTTCCATGAATGTCAAGACCACCATGTCATGGTCGCTGTGCTGCATTGTTTGGACAGACAGACTAGTCGTTCTCATATGAATCCTACTGGATACAAAGATGTAGTCCAAGGTTGAATTGAGTTCGCCTCGACGCCAAGTAGGAGCAGCTGGAATATCGCCCAACGTTTGACCATTCAGCATCATCAGGTCACGTATCTTCATTTCTAGACACCATTGGGTTACCGGAAGAAATTCTAAGTTATTTACAGTCTTCTTGTAACCTGATTCATTCGAATGATCAAAGCAGTCAATATTAAGGTCTCCACAGACTATCAGCTCGTATGGGGGGCCAGCTTCCATATACTCATCCAAGGACTTCGTAACTTCATCTATGAAGTTTATGGTTCCACTAACCGCATGGTTCCAATAAAGATTAAAAATACAGATGGTGGTTGAAGCTCCAGCGGGTGTGCTTCCCACCCCGACCGTAGTCACCTGGATATATGGAGAGATGTCAATTGAATTCAGAATCCGAAGACCTGAGTTGATCCTGGCAGCTACAAGGAGGCCTGCCATCGGTCTCCCCCTAGTCTGTTTGAGCGCCGGTGTATAGGCAATTTCAAATCCTTCCAAAATGGGTTTTTCACAGAGCCATGTCTCCTGTAGGCAGATAAGATCCAAGTCATCGGCCCAGGTGGTGTTGAACAGGTGACTGAAGCCTCTTGTGTTCCAGGAGCCCAAGGTGAGGGTTTTTTTGTTGTTAAGATGCTTGGGGGCCTGGCGTTAACAAGGCATGGTATTGTTTAGGGTTTCAGCAACCCAAGCCCAGTCATTCCCTTGCGTCATAGATGATATGTCAGACCCTGGCCGGTCTTCAGTTCGGTGTGTTTGGCTGACTCCTTGGATTGTAATCTTGATGTTGTTTTGGCTAGATGACTCATTCATAGGCTTCCAAGTCTTCTGTACCGGGGAGAGTGGTCTTGAATGAAAAGCTGCAGTAACCCGCTCGCTTGAGCGCGTTGGAGGATTTTTGTCATCTCTACCAGCTTCCATCGGGTTCGCAGCTTCATTCAAGGCCTCTGCTGAGGCCCATGTTGAGGCTAGTGAGATATCAAAACCTAGCGACATTAACACCGGTCCGGCTTGGAGCAATGTATCAGCTATGATTTTTGACTGAACATGTAAAATGACTGCATCATTTTTGGTTTCCTCGAGGAATTCTACAATTTTCAAGTCGCCTGATTCAATTGCCCGAAGGCTTGGGACCAGGTGACATAGCCACAGAACATTGTGGCGATTCATTATCAAATCATCATCAGAATCAATACGTTCTAAAAGTACCTGATGGTAAGAAGACTCACTCTTCCAATGTTTGCTCTTAGGAGGTTCTTTTGTTATTTGCTTTTTCAGTGTGGGATTTCCTTGCGGAACTCCCATGGCCTTAGATTGCAACGGTTTAGTCTGGGTCTGGTCCTGTAATTTAGAACCTGAAGGATCAGTCTTAAAGGCTTTGGGTAGTTGCCGGTTAGTGCAAGGGATTAAAGAAGCTTGAGTTTCTGGATCTTTCGATTTAGAAGGGCCCTTGTTAAACTGGCTGCAGGTCTTACGACGTTTCTCTTCAAGCGTCATGGAGGATTTAGAGCAGATGTTCATATCATCTATTGAAGTGGTAATTGGCCCAGTTACTTCACATAAAGATATAATTCTAGATGTTTTCCGGGCCGGCACTTTTGACGGAAAAGAATTAATGCCAGACAAATTTAATCCAGTGTCGGGCCGGTTCATTATTTGGGGACAGACTGCATTCGAGAGAACAGCGGTGTTATCAATCAGCCTGGGTACATCAAGGGGGGTAACTAACAACAAATTGTGCTCCGCAGCCCCATCCACTTTCTCGGCTACTTCATCGTCATATACCGACATGTTTAACAGCTCCTCCGGGATGCCACATAAATCAATTATAGGTTCAGTGGCCGGGTTCGACTCAATGGCAGTAGCATTTGGCTGAGGTTCACACACATCTTTTTTGTCTTTTGGAGTTGTTTTGTTGACAATTAAATTCAAAGTTTTTAAATTACATAAGAATTTCTTGGGATCATTACCTCGGTTCCTTTTTTTCATGGGCATGTTTTTTGATTTTTTGGATTCGGTGCCTCTGTAATTTCCGGCTTTCAAACCAATGATGGGCCCTCTCGTAGGGTGTATAAATATGTCGAAGACTGCAGCAGCAGCGTCATTTCCAGGTTTTAGTGCATCGACCGGCACCTCTTTAGCAGGAACAGACCAAGATTTAGGTTTGAAGAGGCAGCCACTTGAGTATCATGAAGAGCCAAATTCTCTGCAGCTTGAGTTTCCAGGCAAATGGCCTGAAAATTGGTCAACACAAGTGTAGTCAGATCAGTGGCGGAGGAGGCAAGCTCGGCCGTTTGCGGGCCTGAAGCACATGGATCGAGTAGCAACAAAGATTGTTCTTGTCCATCTTCGGGTGTCGCCTTTTCAGTACAAGCCAGCTTGTCTGCACTTCTCTTGCACTCAAGAGCAGTGGCTTCTGCAATCTGGGCACACGTGGCTATTGGTATCCGAGGAGGTGAACATGCTACATGATTATTTGGAATTCGAGAGGTCTGTGCATCTCTGTCTTCAGGAACCTCAATATAGCCAGGATTATCGGCTTTTTGTTGAAAGAGGTGTAAAGCCTGTTTAGCCACTTCAGCCAGTAATTTTCTGTCTAAGAGTGCGTTTTTGTTACTGTCTATTAGAGCAACTATTGCCAATTCCACCTGTTTGTTGGTATGCAAGGATGTATTCATTAGAATCGTTTGAGAATTCTCCAGTTTAGCAATCTTCGCATTTGAACCACTAATTGAAGCTTTTAGGTCTTTCATGGTGTCATTTATGTGTTCATACATTTTTAAAAAAGGAGCCAAAGCAATTGTGGTTGATGACATAATGAGAGTTTGAAGCTCTTGCATACTTGGTGTATGGCATGCATTGCCAATGCTGTCCATTGTGTGGCCTTTAGATCGCCTTTTGCCCACTGGAAGGCGTCTGATTTTGGGAAAGGGGCGCTCCATTAAAGATGAGTCCGATGTAGATGAATCTGACTTATCGTCAGATTCGGAACTCAGGCTTGAGGGTCCATGCATACGTTGATGTAAGTTAGACGATGCACCATTTTGCGATATAGTGGGGTCAGCCCCTTTCACCAAAGCAGATTTCTTCTGTGAGCATAAAATGCTCGGTGAGAGACTCGAGCGTCCACTTCTACTTTCGATCAGGTTGGCCGTAGCAGATTTCTTCTGTGAGCATAAAATGCTCGGTGAGAGACTCGAGCGTCCACTTCTACTTTCGATCAGGTTGGCCGTAGAAAGGCTCAGCGGGGGGATTTTAGCCAGCAACGCTGATAGGGGCACCCCAGCCACAGAGTTAGTGGACGCTCTCGTTGGGGCTGTAGCACCCGGCGTAAAGTTTTTTATGGCCGAGTTATTTGATCTGCTTTTATTCAAATGCTTAAGGTCCATCAAGAGCTTATTAACAACTTCTAAGGAATTTCTGCGGTTGATTGGGTCTTTTTCTTGCAGAATCGGCACCCTCTCCCCCTCAGCATTTACAAAGGAATCACGGGAAAAGGTTTGTGGATCCAGATTTTGAACCGGTTTAATCACTTCATTAAATGTGAACGCTGTGTCAGGCGAACTACCTTCGTGCAGCGTATTTAGTGGCGACGCCAGCGAAGGTAGCAACTTCTCATGTGCACTGTAGAATCGTGTGCGTGGGGAACCATTACTTGATTCTTTTTGTGTTAGGACACCTACTGCATCACAATCACCAGGACTCGTTTGGAGCACCTGGGCACCGGGCGTCGCACTAGTGAGTTGACAAAGAGGCGTTTGCATGACAGCGAGATCATATCACATTGGGCTACTGTCATATGATGAAGTACTAGCTGGGGATTCAGAAGGGCCATATATTAGGGCCGAATTAAGCATAACCATCGGAATAGTTTGTGCTTCATGGGAACTAGCACACTTATCAGGTGGCCCATCACGTTTACTTTGACACGGGGAGCGGGATGAAAAAGCATGGGGAGGGACCATTTTAGATGGACTGGGCTGGGCAATAACGATGTCAATAGTAGACTGTAAAGCAGTTGCCTCAGCCACTCTCTCAGCCCCCAGACCCTCTGCCGCTCCTCCCATTTGCCGGAAATGAGAAGGAGAGTCTGGGTCCGCTCGTGAAGTGGCAGCCACACAAACACTTACTATTTCTCCATCGTTGTCGTTGTGTGTATGTGTCGATGCTAGCTGCATCAGACGCTCACCTTCGTTCTTAAATTGTACACAATCGGGGTCAGCAGCGACAGCATGGATAGATGTATGGAGCGCCTCCGAAGACTCCGCCGAAATCCATGAGTGTTCGGAGTCAAGGCACGCTGGCTCGCGCACACGCTTCCTTTGGGCTCGAGTCTTTATAGCAGCACTCGCGGTCTTCCCTTTCGCCAGAGCCGTGAAAGCGTTTGTTCGCATTATAGCTGCGACTGAAGCGGGAATGAGTACAGTATGCAGGGAGCCAGGGGAGTCCAGACGAAAGTCCCGGATTCCACGGACTTCCTCGGACTCCTCAGACTCTGCCAGACTCCGCGCCCGCTCCGCGGGGAGAGGCAGGTTTTAAGCAAAAGTCACTCCCACAGCAATAGAAAGCGAAGAGTTACTGGTCACTCCTCAGACTCTGCCAGACTCCGCGCCCGCTCCGCGGGTAGAGGCAGGTTTTAAGCAAAAGTCACTCCCACAGCAATAGAAAGCGAAGAGTTACTAGTCACTCCTCAGACTCTGCCAGACTCCGTGCCCGCTCCGCGGGGAGAGGCAGGTTTTAAGCAAAAGTCACTCCCACAGCAATAGAAAGCGAAGAGTTACTGGTCACTCCTCAGACTCTGCCAGACTCCGCGCCCACTCCGCGGGGAGAGGCAGGTTTTAAGCAAAAGTCACTCCCACAGCAATAGAAAGCGAAGAGTTACTGGTCACTCCTCAGACTCTGCCAGACTCCGCGGGGAGAGGCAGGTTTTAAGCAAAAGTCACTCCCACAGCAATAGAAAGCGAAGAGTTACTGGTCACTCCTCAGACTCTGCCAGACTCCAAGCTTTTTGACAACTTTGTTTGATGTGGGTGGTGTTCCCAGTTCTGTGGGCCATAGGATGTACTAGTTGCTTCCTTGGTTGTTGGATGTGATGATGATTTCCGTCTTGTCCCGGTTGCTTTTGGGGTTATTAGTGTTCATCCATTGGTAGCGTTCTTTGAGACAGTCTATTAGCGTTGTGTCCGCCTCTCGTTCTTCGCAGATTTTGTAGATGATTTGGGTTTCATCTGCGTAGTTGTAGCATATGAAGCTGTCCTAGAGTCCCTGCCCACCCCTGGAGCACACACTTTTTTTTTTATTTACACACAGGGTGGGTAATTGTATTCCAAGGGATCATGCCGCTAACAGGTTTCCGGCGTGCAAGACCTTCAAATCTAAGACATTTAAGGAGCACAGATTTATGGGCTGGATGGCATACGCCATGCATACCGAGTCGGCACTGCTCGAAACCTGACACTTCCGGCGAGGGTGAGGTCATTCGACAGAATGCCAAGATAAAAGCCAACCTTGAGCAGCCCCAAAAGGTGGTTCCCCAGTAGAAATCCTCACATCAAGCCCGTCTCCGAAGGCCTGTCAAGTCGAGCTACTGATAAGACCCCTGGTGACCATGAGATTGCTTCAATTCGTAGGCCCCAACACAGGGTAAATCCTGGCAGCACTGGCGAGGGAACACCAAAAGATAGTCTGATTGGGCAAAGACCTTGACCGTAACAAGCGTCAAACCATCAAAACAAAAGCACAAAAACCCTTCTCCTTTCTGAAGTAGAGCCAAAAACAAAAAAAGTTACAAACTTGCATGGTTAGCAAGGGAGGCTCTAAGGGAGCCATCACAAAAACACTGTCCTACCCCCCACCTCCCTCAGAAATACACAGTTAATATCAAGGCTCGTTTCTCCAATGAAGCAGCAAAACCTCTTGGAATTTTCATTATCGGATGAAAAATAGGTGTAGAGGGGTGGGGTGCAAAGGATGGCCAGACTAGACACACTCTTCGATAATGTGTGGGACATAGCTGAATTTGCCAAAACCTTGGCGAAAATTGCCTCTCTTTTGGGACCCCGGGAACTTGAGATAAAACACAGTGAGGTAATCGACTCTGCTGACACCTCATCATACAAAAAGCAGAACGTTCAGATGCATCCCCTAATGGATCTGACCCACTGGAAGAAGATCCTCAAGGTTATAATGAGAATCTCAATGAGCAGGTGGAGAGATTCCCACAAGGGGAGGTTATGGAAAACCAGGGGAGTCCCATTGGACTCTCCAGAAAATCTAGACCCTCACATCACAGTCTTCGTTGCTAAAGGTCGCTATACATATAACATGGCACTTAAAAGGGCAGTGGGTTGTTTATGGATCAAGGCCCAAGTGTCTGACTATGATATGGATTTTATAGAGGATATTCTCGAGGAGAGAAAAATCAACATTCGATTAGATACCCATAATGTAATCTGTGAAGAAGCCCCATACTCCTTATGACCAGCAGCAGCAAAGAAGAAAAAAGGTTTTTGAAAGAACAGGAACCTGGGCAAACATCCCTTTTGAATTATAGAATTTGCAGGTTTTGCAAGAAGCAATTGGAGACCAGCAGGCACATTCTGACAGGTTGCAGATGTTTTGCAGAATATTATGAAAAAGGATATGCAAGATTCTCCTCCGACTCTCAGGGGCATTAAATTGACCAATTTTGGTCGACTTTGTATGCTGCAGAATCGTGGTTAATAGCAGCGGCATTTCATGTGGGGGAATAAATAGTGCCATTGATACAGTGTTGGGAATATAGAAGCTACAGAGAAATAAACAATATGTGTAATTGTTCTGTGCTCATGGGTTTAGATTTTTTACCTTCGTGTAGGACAGGATAAGACTGCTGGATACGATTGTATTGTACCAATGGAAATTGCTGTATTTAATAAACATTTTTAACAATGTTAAGATAATTATGAAGTCTGGATAATGGATTGTTTTATAACTGTTTGTTTTATAACTTGTTTTAAAGAGAAAATGTATATTAAATGTATTATATGTATATTTAATAAATATGTAAAAAGCTAGGTAACTAGCCATGTACATTTTATAATTAAAATAAAAGTGCAGTGGGTAGGTTATGGATCAAGACCCAAGTGTCTGACAAGGATGTGGATTTTATAGAGGATATTCTCGAGGAGGAAAGAAAATCAACTTCCAATTAGATAACACTTATGAAATCTGTGAAGACGCACCGTACCCACTAGGACCAGCAGCAACAAAGGACATTACCCAACATATAAAGAAAAAATGCAAGCCGTCTCCATCAGACCCCATATTTATCCAAGGGCATCCTACACCAAATTCCCTAGTGGTCACTAACACCTGCAAAAGAGATAATTCCCTTCCATGGACACTTCTGGTGAAAATAGCATCCACATTGCTAATGCAAAAGCATTAATGGCACAATATATGTGAGCTTAATGGGATGAGCTAGACTTGCTCATCAAAGAAGTGGCAGCCACCTTGCAGGTGGTCTTGCAGAAAAGGAAATAGACTCCTAATGCTTTAATTAAAAATAAGTTAGAAGCAGCAGACACCACAAGCCAACAAGGTGCCAGAGCAGCAGTAGTGAAATGCCACAAATGGATGTGCGGCACAAGTTTTAAAATGGAAATGCAGGCAAGCCTGCAAGATAAAGCTCTAGAATACTCGCAGTGGATGAGGATTTGGAGAAAGCAAGACATGAGCATGAAATGCTGGTCCAAATCGGCATAAGGACATACTAACAGAGGTGGGAATGGCTTCAAATAAACTGACCTTTTGTGGACAAACCTATGCTCAGTTGCACAGAATCAGCCAGCCTTTAGGCTCGGTTTTTTATCTTCCCTACTCCACGCCACTGTGGCAACAGCAACATGCACGAGGCAGAAGTAGTGGCCAAATCCCCAGAGGAGTGGCTGCATCCACAAAACAGTGACACTTTGGTGCAAGTCCTTTCCCATGTCTCTCCAGTAAGAGGCAGAATATAGTTCCCCCATGCCTGGAAATAAATCACCACAGACAAGTGGGTGTTAAGCACAGTAAAACATGGGTTCTTTGTCCAGTTCTTTTGGAAGCCATGTAACCTTCTGCCATGCAAAAAAATAATACTGCAAGAACTACTCCTTTTGCTACAAGTAGTAGTTCAGGCACTTCTCCAAAAAAGGAGCTATTGTTCCAGGAGCCAAGAGTCAGGTAAACACATGAATATATTCCCTTGTTCGACCCATTTCAAATAAAGACAAAATACTGCAGTCATGTTTGTAAAACTGCAAATGTTCGGAATGACCAATTTACGACAAGTGATCCCGTATTAAAACAGGGATATTACATGGCAACCTTGGACATGAAAGATTCAAACTTTCAGGTGTTCCCAGGCCTTCTCAAGTATATGCTCTTCAAAGAGTGGACACACTTCACTTCAAGTTCAAAGTACTTTCTTCTAGGATTGCATCTATAACTTGTGTGTTAATAAAGGTGCTCACAGTGGCCGCAGCCCATCTGTGCCTCCCAAATATTTGTTTGCCCTTATTTAGACGATTGACTGATAATGGGAGAAAACATGGCATTTTGCAAACAAACCACTCAAAAAAACAAACTACTTCGTCAGCTTTTTTTTCAATCAATGAAAAAAGATCCAAACTCATTCCAAACCATAACAAACAGTTCCTAACACCAATCCTAGAAACAAGACAAAAGCCTAGCACAACTCTCTTATTTCCAGGTCAGCTCTTAAATAACAAGACAAAAGGTAATGAGTTGAATGATGGCATCATGCGTCTTCATCATTCACTTTGCTCGCCTCGAAATGCGCCCAATACAACAGTGGTTTTTGTAAAGACTGGAGGGGGGTGTCTGTACTCCTGCTCTCTATATGGCAGAGGAGAGGCACAGAGGACCCCAGCCAAGATTCTCTATAGGGTAGCTATTGTCGAGCAATCAAGGCATAGCTTCTCAGGAGGTGATGCAGGCTGGTTCTTAAGTACAGTGTAGTCCCCAAGACCCCGCAAAGGAATGTCCACCCACTGTATTAATGAAAACAGTCTTTATATAATTAAGGTTCAAGGTTATATACACAATCACAATAACTCATTTTGTGCTCAGTGAATCTACAGTGGCAAATATATACACAGTGGTAACACAATTGCTTTCAGATTTCATTAAAGGGCATCAACTGTACGATGGTCAAATGTCACACAAATCAATTAATAAAGGTAACCAACAATAGATAAAGGAGGAAAGCAGTTGGTTAGAGCAATAGGCAGAATACTGGCCCCATTACCTAGACACAGTTCTGCGTGGAGATTCCCCCACCTGGGCAACCTGTAAATAAAGATATATTGTACAAGCCCAGTCCATATAGTGTTCACAAGACTCTTATTTCCATCTAAATAGTTCTACAACCCCAATGTACCTGGAACAGCAGAGTTCGACGTCAGGTCGTCGACGGATCCTTCTTGAGCTGCTTCCTGTAAGGCAGGAGCCACGGATTGAGATCCCACGAGGAAATGGGTGAACAACGGCGGTGAGGCAGCAGCTTCGTTCCTGGCGGTGCTCGTCGACAATCGGTCATTGACGTCCTGCAAAGAAGAGGCATGCGGGACCGCAAAGAGTCTATTAAGAACTTTGTCCCAGCAAAGGTGTCGGGTCATCAGCGTCTGTGCAGTCTTCAGGTGGCGGGAAATCAACCAGTGGATACTCCTCTGCGCGTCAGTGGCCTCGACTTTCTCCGGCGGGACAAAGTCCTTGGATCAAATGTTCTTAGGCAAAGGGAGCACTGCGGCTCCGGTCGGCGACGGTGATGGACTTCAATGTCTGGGCGCTTCTCTTCGTGATTCCGCGGCGGTCCCCGTCTCTGTTCGGCAGCCTTTCGTAGGTCTGTCTACCAGAGAGCTTTGGAAAAGATCAGCTGGTGCACGATGGTCCCTCTTAGCTCGGGAAGAGTCTCCTAGCCAAGTCCTCTCTTGGATCAGTTCTTGGAGACACAACAGCTTTCAGACCGACGAAGTAGAGCAGCAGCAATCCTTCTCATCCAGCAGGGCTTCAAGATCAAGCATCAGTTTCAATGTCAGTTTCAATTTATGCTTCTGAACTATTTCTAGCAGTGAGAGGCCCCAGATATACTAGTCGGTCTCTCATTCATTCTGCTGGGTCACACTCAGGCAACCAATCACTCAGAAGTAAATTCATGCAGGCAGGCAGCCAATCAGGTGCGTAGTGCATTCAGGCCATTCAATTCTCTCCAGACACTCGCAACAAGTAATGTGTCTTGGGACAAGTACCAAGCCATTCAACACTCCACACTACATTCATACCAGTTTTGGGCAGAGTTGTATGTCTTTGTGTCACATACCAGAAACTAGACATCCACAACAAGAAGTGCATATTCTTCACACACTCCATTCACCCAGGTCCCACCCCACAGGCGTACCCACAACATACAATCGTTGGGAAGGCTCCAGCCAGTCTGGTCAGCACTTCCCCCACACTACCATATATGGAACTTCCACCCAACAGCCAGTAAGGGGGCAGGGACAGAGACAGGGCTTCCCGGGACTTCGGGAAAACAAGGTAACAGGCCACGGGGGCCATCTTGTCTCCGTCAGGAATCAACGGATTCCAATGAAAGGGCCTGGGCATCCCAAAATAGAGGATGCTCACGACATCTGTCAATTCAGCACGGAGCTGCCACCAGCCCATACCCTGCTCTGTCGGCCACACACAGGTGCCCAAAAACATACACTAGAAGTACAGGGTTGTACTCCCACCTAAGGGTGCCATAAGGGTATCCCAAGGGTCTGTTCACCAAACCAAAAAGGAGAGCTGTACCGCCAGGAGTCCCACGGGCACTCCTGCGCAGAAAACACAACAGAACACACGATAAAAAGCAATGAAGGACAAGGATACAGAGGCCCTGTCACTCTGATGCATTTCCAGCATCACATCTTTGGAGCTAATGGACGCAGGTGTCGGGCAAATGGGAAGATCTAGTGGTAGTGCCTGTTAAAATGGATTTCTGAACTCTGACCTGGTGGGCAGAGGTTCAGAAGGCCAGCCTAGTTTCTTGGAACAGGGTAACCTTCTGGACAAGCCAGACCAATCAAGGTAGCATTGGCGGTGGTCAAGACTAGGCCTCAGGAGGGGTGAGGGTGACTGAAAGCCCACAATGTGCACACACAGTAAAGGACACTACAAATCACTCCCAGTCAGGTGTGTGTGTATATATATTAAAAATACATGTACATTTATTCAAGGCCTTTAGAGGTTTAACATACAGTAATTCTCAACTATTGTAGATTATCCTGTATTAATATGCCTATCATTGTATGCATCTTGGTTTAGCAATTTCATGTGTGTATCTAATCTACGTTATAACTAAGCTTTTAAATATTCTTGTAATGCTTGCGCCCAGCTACCTGAGGGTTTTAGCTGCGCTTTATCAAATAAATAAACAAATAAAAAAAAAAAACAAACAGTAATACTTTTAAACCAATACAACACTACTATAATATATATATACAATACCAAGTGGACTAAAGGGTTAATGCACAGAATGGCTCCACAACCTAAAAGGAAAGGGAGCAAGCAGTGCAAATAAACTTTATGCAGTTCTGCATCGATCAATTCCTAATTGAGAGGCAGTCCAGTCCCTACGAAGAGTGGAGCCTAGTGCTTAAATATACTTTCAAATGCTGGTGCACGCGATAGTGCAGAAGGGCGAAAATTGGTTCTTTTGTAGGGTCTGTAGCAGAACAGGTTCCAGAAGTTGGGAATAGGATGGTAGCTTGGGCTACCTGTGGAAAGGTGAGTGGCCCTCTCGAGACACTTGTGCGTAAAAATGAATGGTTGCGCTACTTGCCACCGGTAAGGGTTGCAAGTTCTCACCGACCCCCAGCGCACTCCTGACCAAACCTCGGCAGTGGAGTCCACTTTGGTTGTAGGTTCAAATGCTGAATTTGTATGGCTCTGCGGCTTTCAGGGGCAAAGTTACAGCGTTGATTCCCTGGTGGGACAGTGGCAATTTCTCCACTCCTTGGGGATGGATCAGGCCAGTTTCACTGTAGCAGTCTACAGGACACAGAGGGGCACAGCAGCAAGGCACCTGCGAAGTTCGTCACTACGGCTGGGCGGCACAGTAACCGTGTAAACTACGGTTTGGATG
The DNA here is from genome assembly GCF_040938575.1 of Ambystoma mexicanum. Lineage (NCBI taxonomy): Eukaryota > Metazoa > Chordata > Amphibia > Caudata > Ambystomatidae > Ambystoma > Ambystoma mexicanum. The sequence continues at coordinate 491,104,981 of NC_090938.1, read as the reverse complement.
CTCTCTCTTTATTCCAGACCTGGGAATGCCAAGTGTACGAAATTCGGTGTGAGCGTGCCATGAACACAGAGCGTGTGATGTACCAAGTTTCAAGGGTCTCCTCAAAAAGGTGGTGGTTTCAGAGCAAAGGTCCTGCGCAAGCTAGTCAGCCCATTGGTTGGCCCAGGGACACTTCCGAAGGGGTTTACTTGCAGGTTTAGATGAAGGTGTCGTGAATAGTTAGTCCCACTATTCAAATGGGTGGAAGCGCCTTTGCAGACCTTCTGATTCGATCAAATACAGAGGGGTCCAGCGGGACAACATCGGGTTCAGGGTGCCAAACCTTCCAGCTGTTCCTCGGCTCGGCTTCTTAATTTCAGGATACTTGTATCCTATCCTAGGTTCAGTGAGAACTCAAGAGATCAACCTGGTATGGGTGTTTGGAGCCTTCTGTTATCCCGTATCTCCTTCGCGCCCAAACGAAGGGTACCCAATGGGAGATCTTCTCATATACAGGCACACCAGACGTGGACCAATCACGGACCACGGTGGTCCCAGTCATTCCCAGCACACCAGACTCTCTGGCACCGAGAATGTGTATTGGAACTAGACAGTCGAGCCCACATCCTGGAGGCATACACACAAGACATGCAGAAGCCCGCGAAAGCTTGGTGTTTCGCAGGAGAATGCATGCCCATATAAGGACTGACCCGGTTTGGCTCGACCTGCGGAAGGTAAAGGAGCAAGATGGCCAAAGGACAGGACAAAGAACCTCGTGGCATGGCCATTTTGGAGCCAGGCCACCTTCCTGTGCCAACCGCGGTAAACGGAGTTTGCATGGCAAGAAAGGGTTAAAAATAAGCGAAATGATAAGCTGCCACCAGCCCTGTCCAAGGCACGTATGCACTTCTAAAAAATCCTTTAAAGGTCTAGGGCCTTTGGAAACGAAAGACCCAAGCCCACTTACTGTAAGGTACATTGTGGACTTGTAACATGTTGCATAAAAACATTAGAAAGGACTAAGGGAAACAAAGTCTCCCAGTACTGACTGTCTTTAAGGGCATGTCAGTTTCCCATAATAAAGTGAGAGAAAGCCCAGGGGAGTGCAGCTGAAGGCTGTGCCCCACTGGTTAAAGTCAGTGGGAGGGTTCACAACTGGAGGGAAAATTACAAATGGGAAACCTAACAGTGCCACAAAAGGTGGTAAACTCATTGCAGTGGTGGATACAAACATGTTAAAGTGGAAACCTTTTGTTAGCCCGCCAGAGCAAGTAACCGTTAGCATTGCAAGCAGGTTGTGGGAGCCATTGCCAAATGGTCAAGGCACAAGGGTAGTGGATTGCTCATGTGCGACAGCACATTAACATTATGTACCTACCTATGGCTCTATGCATGTTCCAAATGCATCTTCCAAATAAGGGGGTCCTTATCTACTCAGAGTAAACTGCAGAAATGTTTTACATAAGCAAACCGGGCCGAACACACTGAAAGGTGCTCTCCCTTCTCGCACAACAAATTTGGCATTGCTGCATAAGCAAGCAGATATTTGTTCAGGCACATCGTGCTCAGTGTCTTGCAGACCGCTTAAGCATGTTGTTGGTCTAAGAACATGAATGGGAACTGAACACAAATCTACTCCCAGATTTTCACAGCCCTGGGGTAACCTCAATTAGACCTGCTAGCAACAAAAGAAAATTCCAAATACCCAGGCTTCGACTCCAGGTACCCATAACAGGGTCCCCCAGGCAAAGAACCCAGATACTGACGGGTTTGGTGCTCTATATAAGCAAATAAACTAAACTAAAATACTGGATGAACTGTTCAGGGATATTTACATACACTTTCCAAACATCAAGAATTCTGAACATCCCCTGACACTTAGTTGTATGCTGCTGTTAAGTTGGACTCCGAAAATCAGCCTTGGTGGGAGGATTTTTGAAAGGCACCCTATTATGGTGAGCAGTGAAGACACTGAGATGTTAGCCACACCCAATCTAGGTGAGGTAGCAGAGTGGCAAGGCTTCGTCTCAGGAAGGGTGTGTGAATGGTCTAGGGCTAAAATTAGTGTTCACAGAGCAACACCAGCAATTCAAGTTAGACAAGAGAATTAAAAAATATATATTTTTTAGGCCTTTAGTTTACACACTAAGCTGACACAAATACTAGGCAAATATTGTCACACAAAACCCTTATGAAGCAGATATATATATATGTATGTGTGTGTATATATATATATATATATATATATATATATATATATATATATATATATATATATATATATATATATATATATATATATACCCTTATGCTATATAGACAAGCATTTCATTCAATGACCAGTGCAACATTGGTAAGTAGTCAGATGCAAGACAGAGGAACAGGGCTTCACCGGGACAACACTGGAGTCAATGCTGGTCAACTGCTGTGGTCGTCTGCCGTCTGTTTTTATTTGTAGAGGACTTGGCTCCAGCAGTGATCTGATAAACAGTTCCAGGAGCCCTCCTTTAACCAAGATTCAGTCTGGGAGCCAGCCCACACTCACCAATGCTAAGGATCTGCACCACTCAAAAAGCCAGTGGCTCTCCAATTATGGTCACCACACCTGCCCAGCAACAGACGTTCAAGGACCAGAGACGTGGAATGGGAGTAGACAGTCCCAGCCCTGAACAAACGAAAAACCTTGTGGCATGGACTGCTTACTGTGCTAGACCCCTTTAGTAACCGTTCACGGTAAATGCAAAAGTGTGGTGCAAGTAAAATGCATTCAGTTTGTGTGAAGGCCGCAACTGTGGCTTTCTAGAGGCGGGTCTCGTGGGATGTGAAGCCAGCTACTTAGTCAACCCCTTCTACCAACACTATTGCATGGATACTAGTTCTCAAGCAGGTTCAGCCTTTGGGCAGGCATTATTGAGGAATCTCTACTCCTGAATTAGCTGAATTTCCTTGTCCCATCTGGTGGGCTGTGCTGTGTAGTCACCCACACAATATACAGGAAAGGGGACTGGATGCAGGAGTAAGGAAACGTTACTCACCGTTAAGACTTCTCTACTTGTCGTCCATAGTCCTCCATAAGATCCTTCTTCCGGACCCCATAAAGTATGGCTAGTGTTGTCAAAACGACTACAGTTTTGATGCAAATGCATGTAAAGACCGGTCCCTCATGTTCTTTTTTTATTATTCAATTTGAATATACCAAATATGTCAAATTTTATTATTCTGATGACCACATATATTTTGAGTTTCTAAGTTAGATGAAGAGCTCCATGTCCAATCCTTGGCTTTGAAAGCAAAGTGAATGACCTTAAAGTGCACTTTTGAATGGATTGTGTCCTCCGAGTATTCCACATCTTTGACGTATAATGTCCACCACTGTGCTGCTTCAGAAGTTTTTTTGGCAGAGGGCGTCCTGCGTCAATGGCGTCGGGTCGATGTCCCTCAAGGGCTTCTATCGAGGGTGACGTCATCGGATGTTATAATTAGGATGCACAGCACCCGTAGCCTCAGTGCCGTTTTTTCCGCCAACGGGTTTGCTTTGTGAAACACGGCGCGCCTTATCTTCGAGATGTCTTCATTTCTGTTGGGGAGAATTCTCTGTAAAGGCTAATTTCCCAAACCTAGTGAGTCCCCCAGCAGCTTTGCTGGATTCTTGGGGTTTATTTTTTTCTCCTACTAAGAGTGAGACTCTTTTTCTCCCACTCTTAGGCATGATTTGAGAATGTCCTTTGACTTTGTAATGTGTTTTATGGGCTATGGGGTCTTTTACTCCATAAGGCTTCATATGTTTTTGGTATGTGTGTTACACAGCACCCTCAGTGCAGTAACACAGGGGTGTCATAGTGACCCCCAAACATAGACTCCATACCCTGGGACTGACTACTGTCTCCCAGGGCATGTAAAGTCACCATTGACTTTACTAGTCTTAAATTGTGAACAGAACCAGTACAAACCATCATATTGTGGAAGTACTGGTAGGGGTAATTCGATTGCCCCTGGGTCTGTTTTTCAAGGGGGCACTGTCCAGTCCCCCCTTGTCGAATTTCTGGCTGGTGGCAGTAGTTACCACGCGAAATATTCCACCGGAATATTTCCTATGGGATTTTCCCATTCATTTTAAACGCACCACTTTTTTGGTGCAATGTTAAAGATACCGCTGGGTTATTTATTTAATATTTATTCCCCGGTTGGGACTTTTTGCCAGGACTCAGTTTTAAAATGGCATTTGTGTTCGCCTCTGTAACTCCAACCCAAGTCGAGCCCTTTGTTCCTCTTTTGGCGGGCTTCTGCACAGAAGCCTCCAAAAGTGGTGCCACTCTGTCTGGGTCTACAGGATGTGTGGGAGGGGGGAATAGGCACCCTGGACTGAGTTGCCTTGGCAACTCAAGTCACACTCTTGTACGATTGGCCCAGTGGTGAGCCGCCTGGCTCACCACTTAGCATGATTGATTGACAGCTAGGCTGATGAATGGGGGCTTTGCTGCATAAAAGCAGTGCTTTGGTAATTGGAACTTCAGAAGTCGCCACAGGAGCTAAAGACTCCGAAGAGGGGAGAAGCTGAGCCATCTACGACGATGACACCACCGGTGGAGCCCTGCTGTCCGAAACTCACCACTTTCCCCGATGACAGAGAAGATCTTCTTCCAGGAGAGTCTTCTTCCCTTTGAGCTGGTGGGACCAACCAGTTCGCCTTTTTTGCCTTCCTGGATCGTCTCGTGGTCGAATCGCCCGTGCCAAGCACCCCGGCGGTCGGATAGCCACGCTTCACCACTACCGCAAATAAAAGGGTAGTACCTTTTAACCGGGAAACTCCGCGGCTGGTTTCTTCCCTGGCAGTGCAACGATCTCCAGCTTTCCTCCACGTCGAGATCTTCTCTTCCCCTGGACGAAGCACTGACTTGCACCCGCTGCCAGGAACAACCGCCCTCGCTGGAGCTTTATCACCAATTCAGGTACTGTGTCCCGCCTGGTCTCCCTTGCAACAGACTGTCCAAGGTGTCCCGTAAATCCTTGACTCTCTATCCTAGGGTGACCTCAGACCTGTTAACATTACCTTTCTAACTTGATCCAACCTCTTTTTGACTTTCCTGCAAAGACTTTTAGTGCATTTCCACTGTGTGATCTTGGGCACATTCCGCCTTGCTCTCTCCAAGAGTGGGCCTGGCCTATGAACTTTTTGCTCTACAGTAGACCCTGCCTTTCTTGACTTGCTGTGGTTCTTCAAAAGTGTTGGTATTGTGTGTTTTTCCTATTTCTGCCTTTTCTCTCCCTTTTTAAATAATTATTGGAGTGCAATCTATGGTTACGCGCTCACCTCTCTTTTGCTAAATAAGTGGTGTATTAACCTAGACTTATCAAATAATTAATTAGGGAGGTGTATATATTTCTAGTGACTGTGTTTGAACTTGCTTGACATATTAGTGCCAGTGATTTTTACAAGTGTTTTTACATAAATAATTATATACTTTTATACCAAAGCTCTGGTCAGTGTTTGCTTGTGCTACTGTGTTTTTAGCCCTATTGTGCTTACTCTATATACTGCCTAACTCTTCTTGAGAGAAGTCTGACTGCTCAGCCACAGCTACCAGGTAAATCTGGGTGGTGCAAACTGCTAACAATTGGGTTTACTGCCAACACCTGTAGTCTTAAACTTTTTGCAGTGGTCCCTAAGGGAACTGCACAGGTTTCTGCCTAACAATTTCTACCCCTCCAACCCCGCAGTCGGGCTTCAAGCGGTGCAAGGACTGTACGTCCAAGATGTCCATCACGGACCCGCACTGTGTCAACCTGTGGTGTCTGGGTGAGAGCCACAACACTGACGACTGCGCGAAGTGCCAGTCGTTGACTGCTAAGGCCTTCCAGGAGTGTAAGGGGAAATTACAGGTAGGTCGGGTTCCCAAACCGCAAAAGTCTGAAAAGTCTAAATCTGGTCTTTCCAAACACGACTCGAGGCTTGACTCTCCCCGTCAGCGGAAGTCCCGGGGAACTCGGTCCCAGAGTGGTTCTCGCCACTCGTCCGCCTCATCGCAGCACTCTCGGAAGCGGCGTCATCGGTCGCTTTCCCCGTCCGATGATGGCTCCACGAGGACGGTAGCTTTCCCCAAGAAATCCTCCACCCCGGAGGACTGGGAAGCGTTCAGGGAGCAGATGTTGGAGATTTTTCAATCTCAGGGCACTGCCCCGTCCTTGCCTTCGAAAGAAGCCGGCGTGGGTCGGTCTCGATCTGACGCTCGTACGCCTTTGGGCTCGAGCGGTCGGCGTGATAAGCAACGGGAACTGTCTCGGTCCCGTTCGGACAAGGATCCTGTTGATCGCCAGAGACGTGCCAGATCCAGGTTGCGGTCGTAGTCACCGGCAAGACCGTCGAAACCTGTGAAGGTGTTGAGGAAGAAGTCGACGCCGTCTGCTCAGATCCGTCGGGGGCACCTGTTGGGGTGTTGCCTTCGGACCGGCCCTCAGCGCCGTTGTCGACGCCGAAGCAGTCAACGCCATCGGGGTCTACAGCGATGGCTTTGCTGGTGGTGGCTCCTAGGGTTGTGGAATCTCAGAGGAAGTCTTTGTCCAAGTCTGTGAGGCCCCCTGTCGACTCCAGACCTCCTCCTGGTCCCAGGGGACAGTTTTTTTCACTCTCTTCATGACATCTTTGAGGAGACGGAGAGGTCTGAGGTGGAGTTGTTTCCCTTTGAGGATCCTGATGTGGTTCCTGAGGCTCTTGATATGGGGTTCTCGGTGGACAGTCACTTGGAAGATCTGCATCAATTCTTGCATGACGCCAGTGTCCTGGATACGTCTCCAGAGATGGAGTTTGGTAGGCCCGAGCCTGGTGCTCATGCTGAGTCCTCCTATCAGAGTTTGATGTCGAGGGTTACAGAATGCCTCGGGTTGTCGTGCCCTCCAGTTGAATTTGTTCAGGATGACCTGACTGATATTTTGGATCAGGGTCCGTCCGCTGACCCAGTTTTGCCTTTTCATGCGGCCTTGCAGAAGAGGGTGGTGGCGGCTTGGACCGCCCCGGAGTCGCTACCGGCAGTCAATAAGTCGTTGACTAAGAAATACCGCCCATCCAGTGGCGACCCCAGCTACCTATCCACTCACCCCACTCCTGAGAATTTGGTGGTTCAGGCGGCCAACTCCACTTGTGCCTTGGCCAGGTTTTCGCACACTCTGTGGAATTGTCTCTCTCTGACGGCTGAGCATATTCCAAAGGGGGATGAAAGGGACAGCTTCCTTGCTCTTGTTCAGGATGGCAAGGATGCTATGTGTGAGTTCCTTTAGTCTGGGTTGGACACGGCCGATAGTGTGGCACGGTCCATGAGTGCGAGCGACATGATACACAGGTTTGCGTGATATGATATGATAATATGGTATTTATAACGCGCCTATACACAAGTGTTTCAAGGCGTGACGAGGCGGGGGGGGGAACAAGGGGAGACATACAGCGATCCTACTAGGCCAGGTGTCATTCAGATCGCGCAAGTGCAAGGGAGGAGGGGAAAGGGAGAAGTGCAAGGGGAAAGGGAGAGGGGAAAGTGCAGTACAGGGTAATAGCATACAGGAAAGTAACAAGGGCCAGCTAGTGGCAGTGCGAGTAAGTGCACATAAGTGCTGGGAAGGAGGGGCTGTAGGGATACAGACACAGTCCCATAGTGCAGGGGGTGCCAGGGAGGCAGTGCAGGGGAGAGTGGCTGGGCCAAGGACCGAGAAGGTGAGTGGCCCAGTTGCAGATTCGTTGTAGTTTAGTAACTTTAGCAGGGGAGAGGGGGAGAGAAAGCAGAGGCGAAGAGGAAGGTTTTGAGGTGCTTCCAGAACCGGAGATGGTTCTCCTCAAGTTTCAGGGGGGCAGGAAGGCTGTTCCAGAGCGAGGCCCCTGCAGCGGAGAGAGATCTTGCGGAAGTCGGGGTTTGCACCGGACGTGCATTTCCATCTCCTCAACATGCCCTTTGACGGATCTCAATTGTTTGGCAGCAAGGCTGACGAGAGCCTTGAGAGGTTGCAGACCTCCAAAGCAGCTGCAAAGTCTTTGGCCGCTACTGTGCAGCAACCTCTGACTTTTCGTCCTAGTGGACAGCAGTGGAGGGGTTCCTTTCGTTACTACTCCTCTTTTGGTAGAGCGAGAGGGACATCCGGTCAAATGGGCCGACGTAAAGGTCCTCAAGGTGGAAGAGGACGTGGTGCCAAAGCCACTCAAGCAGTTGCCTGTTTGCCCTCAGGTGCTGCCGCAGCCGCTCTGAAACAGCTATTAGACCTTGTCCAATTGTTCACCGGTCGGGGCCAGACTGTTTGAGCATCTGGCAGAATGGCAGACCATTACTTCAGATGCGTGGGTTCTGGAGACAGTTGCCCACGGATACTGCCTATCCTTCCCAACTCGGCCTCACGACAATCCACCGGGCAAACTCTCTTTGAACGTTCCGAACCCGCTCCTTGTGCAGGAGATATTAACCCTGCTCGAGAAAGGTGCTATAGAACTAGTGCCTGTGGCGGAGAGGAACAAGGAATGGTTTTCCCCATATTTTTTGATTCCCAAGAAAGACAGTAACCCATCTTGGACTTGCGTCGCTTGAACAAGTTCCTCAGGAAGGACAAGTTCAAGATGGTCACTCTTTCTCAGGTCCTTCAGGCCCTTCGAATTAAGGATTTTTTGGTGTTATTGGACCTACAGGATGCTTATTTTCATGTGCCGATCCATCGGAAGCACAGGAAATACCTGAGGTTCACCGTTGGCGACTCGCACCTTCAGTTTCGGGTTCTGCCGTTGGGATTGACCTCCACACCGAGAGTCTTCACCAAGCTGATGATGGTGGTGGTGACTGCGTACCTTAGGAGAGGGGGGATTCATGTCTACCCCTATCTGGACGATTGGCTGATCAGGGCGTGTTATCCCGAACAAGCCTTGGCTCATCTCTTCGTCACCTGCCATTCCCTTCACAAGCTGGGCTTCTCCCTCAATTTCAAGAAGTCGCACATGACACCTTCCCAACAGCTGCAGTACATCGGGGCTGTGTTGGACACGTCCTTGGGGAAGTGCTCGCCACCCAAGGTGAGGGCTTCTCACATTGTACAGATGGTCGACACGTTTCAGCATGCCCAGAGTCTCCTGGCTTTCAAATTCATACGGTTGCTCGGCCTCATGGCATCCTGCCTTTTCCTGGTGCCAGAGGCCAGACTGCGGATGAGATCCCTTCAATGGTGCCTCCGGAGGCAGTGGTCTCAATTCTCAGGCAACATGTCGGATCTCCTGCAGATTCTGTTGGCAGTCTCACAGGCTCTTCTGTGGTGGGCCAGCGAAGTGAATCTGATGAAAGGGGAGCCATTTTGGCAGCCTTGGCCAGAGGGGACGGTAGTGACGAATGCTTCCCTCACAGGATGGGGGGCTCATGCCAACATGCTGACCGCTTGCAGTCGTTGGATTCCGTTGGAGTCCTGACTTCACTTAAACATCTTGGAGCTGTGGGCAGTCGGGTTAGCCCTGCAGTCTTTTCTGCGTTCTTAGCACGGAAGAAGTGTCCTGATCATGCCGGACAACACGGTGACCATGCATTACCTCAACAAGAAGGGGGGTATAGGGTCGCTGCCGCTGTGCAGAGAGGCGATACAGCTCTGGTTCTGGGTGATACAGCACGGCATCTCGCTCTCGGCAGTGCATCTGGCGGGCGACAAGAATGCGGCGGCGGATGCTCTGAGCAGGCAGGGCACAGTCTCCCATGAGTGGGAGCTAGGTCAGAAAGTCGTTCAAGAGATTTCGCCCTTTGGGGAACCCCTCAAGTGGATCTGTTCGCACCCGGATGCGAACCGGAAGTGCAACGCCTGCTGCTCAAGGGAATTTCTGAGAGGAGCTTTAGGGGACGAGTTCATCATGGATTGGTCCTTCGCATTTCTGTATGCGTTCCCTCAAGTCCCCGTCATTCCTCAAGTTCTACAGAGGTTGCAGAGATTTGGTCTCACATGATACTCATTGACCCGGATTGGGCCCAGAGAGTGTGGTACCCGGACCTTCTGGAAATGTCCATCTGTCCTCCACGCTGTCTTCCACACTGGGAGGATCTTCTCTCACAGGAGGGGGGTCAGGTTCTCCATCCAGAGGTCAGGACTCTCAACCTTCACGCTTGGTTTCTGAAAGGTTGAGATATAGGGATTGGGACCTCCCGGATGACGTGATAGAGGTGTTGCCTTCAGCCCGGCGGCCGGCAACCAAGTCCCTGTACTGTTGCCGTTGGCATATGTTCTGCAACTGGTGCAGGGAACGCAATGTTGATTATTTTCAGTGTTCCATTCTGATGGTTCTTTCTTTCTTGGGTTCATTGGCCCACAGGAGGCTACAAGTGGGTACCATTAAAGGTTACCTGGGGCCGCTGTCTATTTTCAAGCACTCGTCTGAAGAATGTTCTTTCTTTAAGATTCCTTTGATTACCCAGTTTCTCAAAGGGCTTACAAATGTGTTCCTGCTGTCACCTTTTCAGGTGCCAGTCTGGGTTCTAAATCTTGTCTTGGAAGTTCTTAATGGGTGTTCTGTTTGAACCTTTGCACTCTTGTCCTTTAAGGTTGTTGACCTTCAAGACAGTTTTCTTGGTTACAGTTACATCTGCTCGCAGAGTGAGTGAGTTGCAGGCACTTTTGTCTAAGCTACTGATTACTGTGTTCCACCGGGATAGTGTTGTACTGAGGGTACGTTCTTTCCTTCCTACCTAAGGTAGTGTCTGAGTTTCATTTGAGCCAGAAGGTGGTTCTCCCTGCTTTTTATTCTCCTCCTCATCCTGCTAAGGTAGAGGAGAGGCTCCATAGATTGGACCCTAGGAGAGCTTTGAGCTTTTACAATTGTAGGATGTCCAGCGTCAGAGTGGACAACCAGATTTTTGTGGGTTACAGTGGACACTGATTGAGCCAGGCTGTTACCAAGCAGACCTTGTCCAGGTGGATTATTCAAACCATTACCGAATGCTACAAATTGGCTGGCAATGACCCCCCTGAGGGGTTGCGGGCTCACTCCACCAGGGGCGTGGCTACTTCCACAGCCCTGCAACAGGAGTTCCTGTCAAAAGCATTTGTGAAGCTGCATCTAGCACTACTCCCTGGATGCTCTCCATGGGCCGGATTTGGCCTTTGGTAAGGCGGTGCTTCATTCTGCCATCTGATTGGGTATCTCCAAATTCTGCTCCCTCCGCCTCTCACGGTTACTGCTTTGGGAGTCTGTCAAAGATGTGGAATACGTTGGAGGACATAATCCATTTAAAACATGGACCCGACACCATCGACGCAGGACACCCTCTGCCGAAAAAATGTCCAAAGCAGCACAGCTGTGGACATTACATGTTAAAGATGTGGAATACGTTGGAGGAACATCCAGTCGAAAGAACGTTACCAGTTGTTAATTAACTTGTTCTTTTGTCCACTGGAAGTGTTTCAAACATTGGAGTGACGTTTTCAGGCTTTCTACTTGTCAATCACTAATCAGGCCATCCTATGTTGATCTTGTAGGATTTTGGATTGTTGCCATTCATTGCTGCATAGACATCGCTTGATTATCATTTTCAAATATACCAAAAAGTGCATGTTTTCCTTGTAGGTTTACTTTATCCATTTGAGATGTGATTCTCTTTTGCTTTGTTATATTTGCGCATTTGTCTTGTTGACTAAGCCATTATTATAGCGTTTAGTGAATGGCGTTGGCGAGCTTACCTACCCACAAATGGCCATCTAGTCCAGAATAATTGGCCAGAGTGAAGCAAGGACCCCCATACCCTCTCCACAAAGGGTTTAGTGGGATTACTGGCTGGATAAACAGGCATGCTAATGCAATTTGCACCCCATCCAAAAAATCCTGGGCTCCTATTTTTTTTTTTTTTTTTTTTTTTAAAGGAAAATCATCTATGCATTGTCAACCTGGGAAATAGTAAAGCGCGCTCATGCTGAGTCCCTTTACTATTTCCATTGTGTCAAACTGATAATGAACTTGCGCCAAGGCTGCAGCAGATGGCGGTGGGGAGATGGCGAGCTTAAGATAAGTGCAGGTAGCAGGTGGCAAGGGATGGCCACTAGGGTAGTGGGCTGCTGTTGTCTGTGAGAGGGTGGGGTGGCCGGCAGAGTGAAAATGGCAGCCTAAGGAAGAGGCACTGCCGTAAAAGGCAGGCTTTTATTTTTCCATCTAGCCCACATTCCTGGACTTCTGATTGGATGGTGCCTTTCCAGTAGTTGCTTATTCTCCTTGGAGCTCTACATCGACCAGTTCTTTCAGCTCTAAAAGACTCCAATCACGTTTACCTTAAAGCATGCAACGTCTTAAAACAACTTCTGCATTCTTTTTCTCGAAGTTGGAGTGAAACTGTCTACTTGAATATCCAAGAAACTGTAACCTAATATGATTTAATGTCTTCAGTGTTTGTCCTGGAAACCTTGTAAGAGCAATCAAAGTTGATATCGGCTCTTAGCAATGACACATTGAGTCACTGTGATGTTTTTCTTTGTCTGTTGCAGGAAGAAGCAGAGATACAGGCGGAGCTGGAGCGACTGGAGAGGGTTAGGAATCTACACATCAGGGAACTAAAAAGGATACACAATGAAGATAATTCACAGTAAGCGATTGATGGGATCACAGAGGTAGTGGGGTAGTGAGGAGGCAGGGCATAGAAAAGAGGCTAAACATAGGATATTACAAGCCTTGGGAATCTTCCTACCCAACTCTAACTTACACTAGCATGAAATACGGCAAATATTTGAGGGGAGGACGGGGAGGGGTAGTTTTAGGGCCTACCAGGTTTCTCTCAAATAAATCACATCGCAAAAAGCATAGAAACAGTCCAAAAAGTGAAGTTGGCACAGAGCAACGATAACTTGCCCAATGCACACATAAATCAGAAGAACCGAGGTCAACTCACTGTCTGAAGGGTGCAATGGATTGGTTATGTGTTCGTAGAACAGGAAGCATTTGAGTAATGAAGCAGAAAAATAATTAAGTTGAGGAGCTAAAACTTTCTTTGCGACTTTGGGTTCCAGTCTTCTCCCTAACTGCAATTGTGTGAATAAAGCTTGCCTCACTGCTTCTGCACCTTACATTGACGGCAGCAGAATATCTGAAATTGCCCTACTGGAGCGTTCAAAACTACAATGACTGACGTTAATGTATTATTTCTTTATAGAGCAGCAATAAGGGTGCGTGTTTGTAAATTGTGCCCGCTACTGTGGTTAGGTACTACATACTTGCTTTGATCTTGAGATTTCCACACTGTACCAAGCATTGCCATTTGTTTTGTCTACTCAGATTTAAAGACCACCCAACACTAAATGATCGATATTTGCTGCTACATCTTCTGGGAAGGGGAGGATTTAGTGAGGTATATAAGGTAAGGATTGACAGCTAGTGTGCCATGTTTGAAAAACTAGATAAATGTTGTTTCTTTTAATTGCTCCCTATCCTAAAACTAGTGCACAGCCTATGTTTTTCACCCCATTCCTTTGTGCTTCAATAATTGCACATAGCTGGGACAATTGAAGTTGAGAAAATGTGATGGTCGAAAAACGTTGCTGATTCTGAGATTCAAATCTTAATCAGTTGAAGCGTATTGTATGTCGGTGCAACCTCTGTGTGTTCTATTTTTCAGTCTTTCCATGTACTCTCTGGAAAATGTATCAACTCACCTTAGTGTAAAATCAGTCTTAAAGCCATTGCATTAGACAATATTGGGCAGGCCAGGGTGTATGGAGATTTCTATATGACCCCTTCCAGTGGAAAATCCTGGGTTGAGCCTCCCCCAGCACACTGCGCTATAGTGTTGTCGGCTACACTCTTTGGTACGAGTCAGACAACATCTTTCTTGTCGCAGAATCTTTTGGGCGTGAGAGCAGCCTCCTAGATTATGCAGGAAAGACAGTTTACCAAAACTCTGCCCGAGCTTCAGGCAGGCCAATGCCGAAGTTGTAATGGCAGCAGCCAACTTTAAGGTCTGGGAAGAGCTGGGCGACTTTTGGAATGGATTTCTATACTCTGCTCTGGTGAATTTTTAGCAGGCCACCCTTGTTTAGTGAAATATAGAACACTTCTGGGAAGATAGCCATACCAATTCACGGTAGCTTGGAGAGCAGTCAAGGCTAAATCGCAGGATGAGTGGGGTGATCTGAGGTCTTTGATGAGCACACACAGTTAGACACCAAGAATTACCCTTAGACAGTAGCATATGAAAATATACAATTTATTAGGCCCAAGAATAAACACAAGTGAAAAAATGGAAAACGCACTAATATCACTACTCGAACACACACCATGGAAAATATCTGTACAGTCACTTTGGTCAATGCGGTAAAATGTGGAATCTCACCAAAACCTGTAAGAACAAAGGGCAGGCAAAGTTTATAACATTGACAGTCTTCAGAGAAGGGATACCCTAACTTTACAAATCCAGCCCTACAACGCATGGAGCCTTGTGCTCAATGTTGGATGTGCACGTAAAAGCTCTCAGTGTGCATAAAGTCAGAAGGTTCAATATCTAAGGGGCTCACAAAGTTAGAAACAGGATTCTGAAGTGTGGAAAACAGGTTCTGAGAGTCGGGGGAGGATCTGCTGCAGAGAACAAAGCTATTCCCAACTTCCGGAGGGCTTTAGGGAGCAGAGGCTACCCAAGCCAAGGCAAGGACCACAAGGGATCCTTTGTGCATAAAGATGCAATGCATGAACTGGGGGCCACAGGTAAGTGGTGTCAGTACTCCCCTCCCTTAGCTCACTTCATGTCCAGACTTGGCAGGTCTAGAGAGGGTCACCTGCAGTACGGTTTCCCACCCTTGTTTCGGCTTCAAAGTGCACAGGCTCTGCTGGTGCAGATGCGGGTCTGGTTTACACTAGGAGCTGTGTCTCTCGTCTCGGTTGCAGGACAAAGGAAGCACTGATGCAGCTGGTCTCAGGACACTTGAAGAAAGGCGTGAAAGTCACTAGCAGCGACAGTCACTGTCACACAGTGACTCAAGTTCAGCCAACTCAATGTTCTGACACATGCTGATCTCTCTGGGCCAACGAAATTTGGCAAGACGGTGCTTTGCTGTGCACGCTAGGATTCCCCCAAAGCTCGAGGCAAAACTTGATAGGACGCTCCTGCATGGATGCCAAGGTCCGAGCTGGTCAAGTCCACTGCATGGCCATGGGACACTTCCGAGAAGGATCTTTTGCAAGGCAACAAGGCAACATCGAGAGTGATTGGACCCACCACTCCAAGGGGTTGGAGCGCAAAGCAGGGCTCTATCAGGACAACAGCGGGCTCAGGGTGCCAACCTTCTGCGCTGTTCCGGATAGTCCTTGGGTCTGCTCGGCTCTTCTGGATACTTGGCTCCGTCTACAGGTCGATTCGGACCTGTTGCTGATCTGCTTGCCTACATTCAGGACCCCTTCTCATTTCCGCAAGCCCAGTGAGTGCTCACACCCAGCTGGCCAATGAGAGATCTGCCCCACTCATGCATGCCAGCAGTGGTCCAATCAGGGACCACTGCGGCTCTCATGCTCTCATACACACCAGACATCCTGGTACCCGTAGTGTGGATTGGGACCAGACAGTCCCAGCACACTTTCTGGGTGCCTACACACGTGACCTGCAGTAGCCTGCAAAAAGCAGTGGCTTTCACGGGCAACTGCATGCCCAAATAAGGGTATCCCAGGTCACAAAGACCAGGGGGAAGGCCAATGGCCAAAATGGCCAAAGGAGAAGACAAAATACCTTGTGGCACGGCCATGACGGACACTAGCCACAGTCATGAGCCACACGCTGTAAGCGCGGCATGGCTCTGTAAAATATTGTTAAAAAAACATTAAAAAGCTTCTGCTGCCACCAGACTACTATTAGGCACATTGTCCAGTTACCTTAGTGGATGTCTAGGGCCCGAAAAGCACAAAGACCCCATTGCACAGTACAGTAATGTACTTTGTGCAATGAAATACAGTTGCCAAAAGTGGCCACAAAGTAAGTAGAAAGACTAAGAGAAACACATTTCTCAGTACTGAAAGTCTGAAGGACATGTCAATTTTCCCATAACGATGAGCTAATGCGGGTGGAGTGCAGCTGAAGGCTGTGCTCCACTGGGAAAAATCAGGACAGGAGGCTTTAACAAAAGCTATTCATTTGGGGGTGTCCACAAATATAGAGGTAAAATAGCAGTAAGTGAAAGATTCCTTAACGGCGACTACATCTCTCTCATCCCTCCTGAATTTCAAGCGGGGTTCCACTCAGGCCTTGCAGAAGCTCACCATGTAGAGCAGGGCTTCATGGATGCCTCCTACCACCACCTGGACAACGCTGCTAGGGGTATGGCTGCTAACAATTTTTATTTTTTATTTATTCATTTGTATATGGTTCACAAAGAAACCTTTACAAACAAAAGAAAAGGAACACTTCTAGCACATAAAGCTAAAAGTGACCTGTTCAAGTTAAAACTATTTATACGTTACAATTGACATGTAAGCAATTGAATCCAAGAAAACAAGCAAGACAACACAAGTAGACAAAAAAAGTAAGATAACAATGAAGATTAAAAATGTCCACTAATAAGTACATCAACTACAAACACAACACATAAGTAATAGACATACTGCATATTGGCTTACATACAGGCTATATAGTAATAATACATTATGAGCTAAATCATGAAGACTATAACTGATTCATCTTGGTAAGCATTTCTTCAAGGTTATGCAAAAAACGAGCCAAAGCAAGAATTAAACGAATATGGTCGCATCTCATAGCATGTTCCCTAAATGATTGATGTGCAATAGAATTTGGTTCAGGGTAACAGGGGTGGAGCCCAACAAAAGCCTTCTATTATTTTCAAAATGGGGGCAACAGGCCACTAAGTGTTTTATCGTTTCCTCTTGCGATGGAATGCAACAGAAGCGACATACACCAATGTTCGCCTGAGATAACACAGGAAACTTATAATGGGTATGCTCCAAAAGTGGGAAACTGATTTAATTTGAATCTCATATAGATTTGACGAACCCTAGGACAAGGACATTTGAGTATGTATGCAGCACAAATAGATCTTTTTCTTTCAAAAGTGGATTAGTACTTGTAAGTTTTATTCGTATGATTGTGGTCAATCGTTTGGATCCAATCCATTTCATACATTTTTGTTTTCACATTTGCTAGAGCCATCATAAGATCCTCTACAGACTAGTTGATAAGCGAGAGAGTCTGCTGCATTTGCAAGGCATAAGATACTAATGAGGGCACCTTTTGAATGAGGAGTAGCACATTTAGGTTTTCATATAAAGAGTTGCGCGAAGACACCAATATTTTAGTATAAAAAGTAAGCTTTCGCCAGGTATGTCTTGCGGCTAAAGATATTAACCCAAGTTCATGTCGGACAATGGAGTTGGGAACAGCAGAAGCTAGTCCCAACGTGGATTTCCAAATTTGACCTTGCAATCTATTTAAGGTATCATCAAACATAAATTGACAGACAAAAGTCCCGCACCAAACAGTAGTGTCGGTTCAACTTTAAGGGTATTAAAATCCAAAACCGGCATTAATGGGCAATAATGAGAATTTCCCATACTTCCTCACAATGATCTTCATTTGCGAAAGTAAGGGAGGCAGCTTTGCTTTCAACTCTGCTGTCCATTACTTAATAGAGTTGGTATCCGATAAGTGATACCCCAAATAACGTAATGAGGCTACCTGCAGGATGTTTTGACCGGCCATGTACCATTTATATTGTTTTGGACGTCTATTATTAACAAAGACAATAATGTTCGATTTCGCATAGTTCGCCTTTAAGTTTTGAGCATATGCAAACTCATGAAAGAGAGTGAGCTTTCGTTGAAGTCCTGCGGGTGTTCTATCGAACAAAATAATGTTGTCCGCAAAACATAGCCAGTGTATATGTAAGGTCGCTATTGTAGCAGGGTACATGGCAGCATCTCCCCATAGTTGATCAATATCTCATAGATATAAATTAAAAGGTGTGGCTGCTAGATTGCAGCCTTGCTTTACACCAGTCATGGTCAAAATATTAGAGGTGATCGCACCCTCCTGATTAACATGTACCTGAAAGGAGGTATTAGTGTGTAATAGAGCAATCAGCTGTTTCAACCTCCGCAGAATTTTAGCCCATAAGATTTCCCTAATGACTGCATCGAAGGCAGATGAAAGATCCAGTGATGCAGCATATAACAGCCCTGTTTTGGTGACGTAAGTTGGAGCCAAGAGGTGTGCCAAGACCGTGGCATTCGGGGAGGTACTCATATTGTTTCTGAATCCAATTTGATATCACGAATAAATATCATTCTCCAGCATTGGATCTTTCATGGATTCACATGCTTAGAATATTCCCCGTCGTCAGACTGGGACCCCTCGGTACACATATATAGCCTTTTCCAATAGGAAAACTTCCGACACTTTTGTGTCCTATCTACGTCCCTTTAGCACCCGCCTACGCATGCTCCGTAGGCCGTCCCCGTATAAGAGGCCCGCCCCCGCGGTTCCCCTTCAGATTTCAACCGTCTCCAAAGTAGTGGGATCTCCTCGTGTTGTCTTACTATTTTGTACAAGGTTGCATTACTGGATTTTTGAGTACAGAAAATGTCCTCCGTGTCAGGAAAAGCGCTGTTCCGCCCATGCGCGACGTGCGGCTTGAAAAAAGTTTACGAGGGGGACGGACATATGGATTTTATATATTGCCTCCACCCTCATCATTCGGCGGATAACTGCGACATATGCAAAGGGTTTTCCCAAAAAACCCTTAAAGACCGCAGTCGACGACTGGTGGCATGGCTGAATGATGGAGCGGGGGCATACCCCCCTTCGGAGGTAGGCTCCACACAATCGGCGAAACATCACGCCGCGCTACCTCGTCGGAACCACCGGCGAAGAAATCTCGACCGACGGAAAAAGAGTCGTCTGGAAGAGACTCCTCGTCAAAGAAATCATCTTCATCAAAAAAGCATGAAAAGGAAAGGAAATCCTCCTCGGGCGATCATCATAGATCGACCACGAGTCGAGAGTCGAGTAAAAGCAAGTCAAGTGTGGAAAAGGCGGGACCGCCAAAACCACCTGCTAAGTCACCGTCGTCGACGGCGGCCCAGTCATCGGCCTCCACCCTGCCACTTACGCAGGTGGCATCCACCGTCCCACCGACGACGACGTCGACGATGGCCTCGTCAACGGGGGTTCTACTGGAGGCCTGAAGTTTTTGATCCGACCCCCCCCCCCGGATACTTTACTACAAGAACAGGCTGTGTTGCTGTCCTCGGAGGACGAGAACGAAAAAATAGCTGGCCCAGCAGACCTAGGGCTAAGAGTGGCTGACAAGTCGTCGACGAGGGGATCCGTTATACCGGTATCTGCCCCTCTTCTCAATCCTCAATCTGTTTTGTCGTTGGAAATTCTGTCCACGCTTCAGTCGTTGTTACAGTCGTTGGACCAGAGACTACCTCAGGCAAACCTGCCACAGTCACCCGTCGACGAGCCGGGCCCGTCCCGTCAACCGACGCACCTACGCACGCCAATCTCAGCACTGGCACAAGAGGAAGGTGAGCTGCCAGATTCGGAGTCTGACAGGGGAGCCATGTCGGATATCTCATCATCCACCTCCAGGGATCCAACCTGGGAGTCAGAGGTGGAGTTGGAAACCCCTAGAAGCCCAGCTCACCCGTCCCCTCCGGACGACATTGCGTCATTCCATTCTATGATGGAGAAGGCATGAAAAGAATTTGGTTTGTCCCAGGAAGAACAGAAAAAGGACTGTTTTTTGTTTGACCACATGGGTAAGAGAAGGAGATCTGTGTTCTCGATACCAATACTAGACCATGTATGGAAGGAGGGGTTGCAGACAATGCGTCACCCGTTTTCAGAGCCGGCAGTGAAAGGACGCCTGGAAAAAAAAGTTTAAGGCTCCAGAGTCTACCCCCAAGTGTTTATCCTCCCAACCAACGCCAGACTCGGTGGTGTCGGCGGCAGCGGCGAGGAAGGCGAAGGCCCAGCGCAAGTGCACGACTCCTCCTGGGAACGAAGCGAGACGACAAGATGCCTTTGGCAAAAAAGTGCTATCCGTGGGAGCGACCACAGTAAAGGCCGCAAACTCTCTGGCAATTGTTGCCAGATACGATAGGGAGATGTGGCACAGGCTAGCTCCGTTGCTTTGTTCATCTTCCGGAGGAGTATAGGAAGGCAGCGATGCTACTCGTCCGAGAAGGTGAGGAAGCCTCAAATCACGCAATAAACATTGCGGTGGACCTCGCTGAGTCAGGCTTCAAGCAAGCCAATAATGGGGTCGTATTACGTCGACAGTCATGGCTTAAGTGTACATACTTCAGGCCAGAAGTACAATACAAAGTTTTAGATATGCCCTTTGAGGGAGACCTTCTTTTCGTGAGAAGGTGGACGAAGCCCTAAAGGGAATGAAAGAGGACTCCGACACGGCACGTTCATTGGGTGCCCTCCAGAGTGGCAGAAACTACAAGTCTTTTCGTCCCTTTAGAGGGGCTTCAGGTAATTCAAGATTCTCTGCATCTGGAGACAGATCCTTTGGCAGATCAGCTTACCCCTCCCAGGGATACAGACGTGCCTCCCAAACGGCAAACCGTCGATGGAACTTCCAGACTTCCAGGAAAAGACCATCATATCCGTTGTCGTCGAGAGACAAGCAGAATAAAGATCAGCAGTGACATACAACACACCGTTCTGGGGGGAAGAGTTTCAGCATATGTCGACGAATGGGAACGAATAACGACGGATCAATGGGTGCTGGATACTATAAGAAACGGACACTCTCTACAATTCAAACACAGCCCTCCGCAAATTCCACCTGCGTTCACCGCTCATTCCCATCTGAAGATACTGCAACAAGAGTTAACACTCATGTTAGCAAAGGGCGTGATAGAATTAGTCCCAACATCACAGAGAGGTCAAGGAGTCTACTCAAGGTATTTCGTCGTAAAAAAGCCGAACGGCAAATGGCGTCCCATTTTAGACTTACGCGATCTCAACAAGTCATTAAAGAGCCTAAAATTCAAGATGCTCACTCTGCAGGAAGTGATCCGCGCCGTTCAAGAGGGGGATTTTCTAGCGTCCCTGGATTTACAGGACGCGTATTTCCATATTCCAATGTGTCGGAAACACAGGAAATTCCTAAGATTTGTAATACGGCGGACTCACTACCAATTCACGGTTCTTCCTTTTGGGCTCAAGACCTCCCCCAGAACGTTCACGAAATGCCTGGCTCCAGTAGCGGCCTGGCTAAGGAAGCAAGGCCACCATTTATACCCATACCTCGACGACTGGCTGGTAAGGGGATCCTCCCCAGCGTCGACCAACACAAGTTTACAAGCCACCATGCAGCTTCTACAACAGCTGGGATTCGCCATAAACTTCGAAAAATCCTCCCTGCAGCCATCGAGATCGCTGGTATTCCTGGGGGCACAGTTCGAGACCCAGTTAGGGCTAGTGAAACCTTCTCTCGACAGAACCTCAAGACTCAATCAACAAGCATGCCGACTATGGCGAAACACCAAGATCTCAGTGAGAAAATACGTTACGGTCCTAGGGGCCATGGCATCCTGCATCCATCTGGTGGAAAACTGTTGCCTATTCATGAGGCCAGTCCAGGAATTCCTCGCGGAACGATGGACGCAGGCTCAAGGATCGTGGTCAGACAAGATAACCATCGACGACGACAAGCTGCTTCGGACCCTTCAGTGGTGGCAGAGTTTCCACAATCTGAACAACGGCGTACCCCTACAGGAGCCGGAGTTTCAGCGAACCATAGTCACAGATGCGTCCCTAACTGGATGGGGAGCTCACATGGGTGCTCTCCAAACACAAGGACGCTGGTCTCCAACGGAGTCACTCCTACACATAAACGTGTTAGAGCTCAGAGCAGTACGATGGGCCTTGAAGGCATTCCTACCACACATCAAGGGCTTGCGAGTACGAATACTGACCGACAATACAACAGCCATGTTTTATCTGAGGAAACAAGGAGGGACGCGATCAAGAACTCTTTTCATAGAAGCCCAGAAAACATGGCATTGGGCATTAAAGCACGAAATTTCCATTGTGGCTCATCACCTTCCAGCAGTGAGGAACTCCCAAGCAGACTCCCTCAGCAGAAGCATGGCCCAGATACACGAGTGGGAAATGGACACAGTTCACCTGATGAAAGTGTATGGGGTCACCCCTCTCTGGACGCCTTCGCGACCAAAGACAACAAGAAATGCGAGCAATTCGCAAGCAGATGGCCTCAAGAGGGCTCCAGGGGGGGAGGCATTCTCCTTCCCATGGACGGACATGTTCCTCTATGCTTTTCCCCCGTTCCCCCTCATACGGAGGAGAATACAGTGGATACGGAGATACAATTGCCGGGTAATTCTAGTGACACCGTACTGGCCAAGGCAACCGTGGTTCTCCGACCTGCTTCACCTGTCGCTGGAACATCCCATAGGGTTTCCGAAAGTCCCATACCTACTATCCCGGGACAAAGGCACGGTGTGGCATCACGACCCGGACAGTCTCAACCTTACAGCCTGGCTCCTGACTTCTCTGAGGTCGGTGCGTTAGACGTTTCGGAGGATTGTCAAAATATTCTGCAGGCGGCTAGAGCCCCTTCTACAAACAAATCCTACTCCTATAAGTGGCGGACGTTCTGTGAATGGTGTAGGGGACAACAGGGCCTACAACCGTTGTCGGTGACGCCGGAACAAGTTCTACCTTACCTGCTCCTCTTGGCGGAGAGGGGATTATCCTTCACATCGATAAAGGTGCACCTGGCGGCCATCTCGAGGTTCACAAGGAAAAGGCAGTCGTCTCCTCTATTTAGCAACAGACTTGTAAAACACTTCATGAGGGGTTTATTTCGAGCTTTTCCCCCGGAAAAACGTTTCCCCCCGACTTGGAGTCTCAACACAGTGTTGGCAGGCTTAATGAAACCGCCTTTTGAGCCTTTGGCCACGTCCGACATAAAATTCATTTCGTGGAAGTTGGCATTGTTGATTGCTATCACATCAGCTAGAAGAATCTCGGAACTCCAAGCGCTGGTCGTAGACCCGCCATACCTAAGATTCTTTAAGGACAAAGTAGTCCTGGCAACTAATCCTATGTTCGTCCCAAAAGTTCCGACAGTGTATCACAAACACTCGTCCATTGTTCTCCCTACTTTCTTCGCCACACCATCATCGGCAGCAGAAAAAGCTCTTCATACCATGGACGTTAAGACGGCTCTGAAATTTTACCTACATCGTACACAGGAATTCAGGTCTACTAGACAACTGTTCGTCGCATATGGTCCGTCGACGAGAGGAAAAGCAATCTCTAAACAAGGATTGGCTCGATGGGTCTCATCGATGATTGCGTTTTGTCCCTCTAAGGCTGGAAGGCCACTGCAAGGACATCCTAGAGCCCATTCTACAAGATCGATGTCCTCCTCAACAGCTTTATGGGCAGGAATTCCGTTGACGGACATAAGCTGCGGCATGGTCAGTGCCCCACACGTTTACCCGCCACTACTGCCTTGCCAGGCAGCATGCGGACGAGGTGCAGATGGGAAGAGCTGGCCTGCGTCATCTGTTTCAGTAAGGTAAGCTCTACGCTGTGGAGAATCTGTGGTGTACCTTTTTTAATGACAGTTTATTTTATGTGGGTAAGGTTATACGAGGTAACTTATTCCTACCGTACATATGCATCGTGTAGTATGTTGAGGGTATACTACATTACATTCTCACCGCCGTCTTAAGTGTTACTGCTATACAATCTATTCTAAGCATGTGAATCCATGAAAGATCCAATGCTGGAGAAGGGAATAGTTTCTTACCTGTAAGTCCATTTCTCCAGCATTGGTATCTTTCATGGATTCACATGCGCCCGCCAACCTCCCCGGAATGTAATGTATTTGATTGATAAATTTAACCCTTCCTACTTTGGAGGGGCCGAAATCTGAAGGGGAACCGCGGGGGCGGGCCTCTTATACGGGGACGGCCTACGGAGCCTGCGTAGGCGGGTCCTAAAAGGACGTAGATAGGACACAAAAGTGTCGGAAGTTTTCCTATTGGAAAAGGCTATATATGTGTACCGAGGGGTCCCAGTCTGACGACGGGGAATATTCTAAGCATGTGAATCCATGAAAGATACCAATGCTGGAGAAATGGAGTTACAAGTAAGAAACTATTCCCTTAGCAAATATGAGTTTCCAGATGTTTTAATAGAAGGATAACAAATATCTTAGCAGCAGCTTCCATTAGAGCATTTGGACGATAGTTGTGTGGATCATGGGGATCACCTTTCTTGTAGATGGGGATTATGATGGCATTACACCATGATACAGGAATTTTGGTGGAACAAAGAATATAGTCAAATTTTGTGACAAGTACAGCCGCCCAGAATTGGGGATCAGATTTTATAATACAAGGTGGTAGACCATCAGGATCGGCTGACTTTGAATTCTTCATTTGTCCAATTGCCCACAGGATGTCTGCTATTGAAAATGAAAGATTGACATTCGCTATCGCTGATATGCCAGAGTCATAGCATAGAAATGATTACGGCAACCTAAACTTACTTAGAATATAATGTTTCCACACATCTACAGAGATACTAACTCCCAAGTCTGTCTTGGGTGTAGTGAAAGTGCCTCTCAGAGCAGACCAAGTTTGACAGATATCTCGTTGACATATTAATAGGAGTCGTCTCTGATTGTCCGCCTCATGCCTTTGATGCTTGATGACCTTAATTTTATTTCTATAGCTTTGCTTAATTATGTGTTTGCGGAACAGGTACTCCTCTTGGGATATGGCACTCCTGGTTAGAGTTTTTAGGGCATTTTATTTGTCTTTCTTGTATTTTGCTATGACTGAATTATAGGGATGCTTGTTTACCCATCACATGTTCACTAAACGTGTGCGCCAACTCACCGAGAATAGTTTTGATTATGGATGCGTTCCATAGCTCCCTTTGTATGGAGAGCTGAGGTAGTAAGGTGACGTCATCTACCTGCCATACATCTCTGCTGACTAAGTATGACAGTTGTCTACATAGCTTAGGCGACCAGTGGACAGAGTGCATATTTCGATCGACCTGAATCAACGTCAGGTCTGGTTTGGGAGCAAGAGGTACCGTCGGCAGATGGATAGTAAGAGTGATTGGTTGATGATCGCTAAACTGACTAGTTCCAATCTTCACCGATTAACAAAGTCGAGTAAGTTAGCCGAAATAAAGAAATAGTCAATACAAGATGAAGCAGGGGCTCTTTGCCAAGTAACCATAGGGGACTTTGCACCAAACATGGCCATGTGCAAATTCCAATGTTCAAAATATTGTAACCAAGCTTCTCCTCTATGTATTGAAGCAGAGTTGGAACCCACTTTCATACAATTGGAAGATTGAAGACCATAGCACCTTAGATTTGGCATCGATTTTATTATTGATAAGTATGGCGAGGTTGCCAGAAGGCGTCCCACAGGAGAAGCCTTAGCAGAATGCGAGAAAGTGGTGAAACCATCCACAGCAAATAATTGAGTGGACATAGTTTCTTGAATAAGAGAATAGAAGGAAGTTCATTATAGGATGTAGCTTTAAACCATGCTCGCAAATTCAAACAACCACAACAATTCCAGGATCTAACAGTAAAAAGATCAGGGCTACGCTCGTTTGGCTTTTTTAGAGATTTCGATAATAGTTGTCAATAAAGGACCTAACCAAGTAAGATTGTTGGCATTAGCCACCAATGCAGTTAGTTGAGGTATTAATTCACCATTAATATTGGGAATGTTGCCGTTGGGAGTTTCCATCAGAGGGGGAGAGCTGGTCAGTAAAGGAGCATCAAGAAAATCGTTTGCTTTCTCTAGTGAATTAAATGTGCAGTGTAAGGCCTCGAGATTTAAAATCTTCCGTTTGAGACCAAATCAGGTTCAAGACATTATGTGAATAGGTACCACATATCATCTTATGGTTATTGATATTGGATAACCGGATCCACGCTATATCTTCCGATGTCAAAGTCCTCAACTGGGAACTGTGCTTAATGGTATTGAAAAGAAATGACCGATAATTCTTTGTTGGCCATTTTTAGATGGTTCACTAATCCATCCCAATATGTTAGGAATGCCCCTGGAACACTCATCAGGTTCAATATTCGTTGCTAGCAGTGCCTTAGACAAGGGGCCAGATGCCAATGCATCTAGACAGGGAGCAACTGTAACGTTGGCAACATCATTAGATGTTTTAATGCTGCGTAACCCCTTTGGAGCGTGAGTTTGAATGTAAGAGGCATGTTGAACTAGTTGTATGAGTGGTTCAGATGGCAATGGTTTTAACCCCTTAAGTGCCAAGGACGAGGTATCCCGTCCTTGGGATTACCCCCTTCTTGCCAAGGACGAGATACCTTGTCCTTGGCACTTAAGGGGTTAATGAAAGACAAAACGTTAGAAGGCATTGAATGGAGACATACCAGAATCACCAAAAAAGGCATTGGCACTGGGGGGGGGGGGACCCATGGCAGTTAAATGGTTAAAGGACATACAGTGTTGGGCTGATTTATCTTTCCAGAGCCCGTTCTTTTAGTATGTATCACAGGAAAAAACAGCATAATTTGGCTCGGACTAGTCTCCCATTGCAATTGGCATATCGGAAAGCAATGGAAGAGTACTATGGATTTCCTGAGGTTTGGTAGTTGGATTGTGTTTAGGGGAAGCAGAAATGATCGGAACATCATTAAGGTTTTTATTTTCGGCAATTGCCGAATTATTCTTTTTTTTTGTTGCTTTTTTTTGGATTTTTTCGTTTTCCATAGTGCATCCTGTTTGTCAATGTTTAAAAGTAATTTAGATTCTTCATTGAGTTGATCCAAATCAATGATAGGTTCTTCAATGGTAGGCATGGGCAATGCATTAGTGTCCAATTGTTTGTCATCAGATCTCGTATCCAGCAAGTTTTTTTATTTTTTTTGTTTGTGAAATTTGTACCAGGAATTGGATGGCCTTCGATGGATTATTACGCTTAAGCGCTCTTGTATGGGCGTGCCTAAGCTTGCAGGAATATAGTCTCAAGTCGGGGATCTGTGGGACCAACCCAGAGGAGGCCATGTTCACATTTGGTACAACAGCAGTCCAATTCTCCATCTTTTCCATGGCTTCAATGAGCCTCGAGGGACTATTTTGATCTAGAGTTGGATGTGGGATAATATCAGAATTAACAGGCAGATTAATGTCAGCATCCTTGACAGACACGTATGGGACATTCTTTTCAGTAATCAGAAATCTGAACACGTCATCGAACTTTTGTGAATTAAGTTGGACAACATTGAGTATGGAGATACTGCCTGCAGCTGGTTGCATGACCTCCACAGAGGGTTCCTCCGAAAGAGCCTGAGCATAAGTACCCGCAGAGGTGTTTAAAGCAGGCCAATTTTCAAGTATTTGAGTAGATATCGAATTCGAGCGTAATTGGGATGGCAAATGAGCTTTTGCAATGAATGTGTCCAGTGTAAGCAGCTTATCCCCCTGGAAATTAACATGTGCCAACATGAAACCCTCGCGTTTACAGATCTTTCTCAATAGATTTCCAATGATGTGTTTGATTTAATCAAGTTCCAGATGTGTTTGTTCATGGCCCTTGTCCAAGAGGTTAAGTATCTGAGACATCACAGGGAAGTCGTAAACGTCCTCTTGGACAAATGGGTTATGAGTCTGATTATTAATACCTTCTGCGATATTTGATTGCTCATCATTGGGAAGTGAGGAGAAAGTACGATTAATTCCCTTATTGGCAAATTCAGTTTCACTAGAGGAGGTGTTCAGAGCCGGGGTTGGAGAACTAGTAGAGTGGTAATGCAATTTTCCAAGTTGAGGCCCCTCATGCTCAACACTTTTTTGAACATCATTGGGTTCAAGGTTGCTATAAAGGCAATAATTTGTTGCCACAGCGGGCAACATAGCCATAGGGGTAAAGTGACCCATCGAGGAACGACATTGTTTAGTCCATTCTGCGTGAACAGTAGGTGAAAGAATGGACACATCAGAAATGCACGTGCCATAGGATGGTGCCCCTAAGATCTGTGGATGTGCTTTCGTCAAGAATGGTACTGGTCCGGAACCAAGAGTAGAAAGGGAAAGCATTTTATCACTAGCATACACAGTAGACTTTTTAACCTTCATTAGAAGTGGATTACCTACTGATGCTAGCTTCATGCTATCGTTTGGTTCTAAGGCCAGAGATTGCAAACTATATGGAACAGTTGTGGAGTCCATGGACCTTTCATCATGCCTAGAGGAATCGGGCGTGGGATATAAGTAAGCCCCTCATCGTCCCTCTCATAGGATGCGTGAAACTGAATAGGGGCAGTTTAATGAAGACTGGAGTTCAAAGGTTTTTCGTTTAAGCATTTGCCACTGCAGAGACTACCAACCATGATGAAATAGGCAGGAAAAAACAAGTGGCACTATCAAATGATCAAGATCTAAAAATCGTTGGAACACACAGCCCAGTTGTAAATGTTTATACTGGTGAATATCTGAGTGTGTATCCAATAGTAAGATTTACATACAATATTATTTTTGAGAAAATTGTAATATCAATGCTCAAACAAACCACAGCAGAACTAAATGCACCAATCTGTCCAATGCGTAGTATTGGAATTACGCACCTAGAAATACAATTGTGTGCGCAGCCACATAAGTGGATCAATGGAAGTAGATCTATGGAATAATAGAACAGTAGCATTGAAAAACACCATCTCATACCATGAGTTACATGCGGCCAAAAGAGTCCTTAGTGCAGAATGCGCTTTTCCAGAAGGCTATTTGCATTCAGACTATCGAATGCAAAATAGTTCAGAATGTTAACATAAGCGTTCCAGATTTAAAGCAACTTTAACTCACGTCAGTGAAATAGTTCAGTGTCATGCGAGCAGAGCTGTTTCAAAAAATCCAAAAGTAAGATGAAAGTGCAAGCAACAACAATATATAAAGCCAGTTCCGGCCCCACCCCATACCACCGCACTACCGAAGAGCCAAACAGCCACTTGTCGCCACTTGGCAGTGCGCGAGGCAGTGACCTGATGTAGGCCTGCTGGGAGAAAGGGGGTGGGGCAAAAGCCATAACGTTTATGCTGCAGTGAAGAAAAGAGATGAGTAAGTGAAAAGCGCGCCGACCAAACGTAGAGTCCACAATCAAAGTCCATGTCACTTCCAATGAGCAACAAAGTCTGATAATTACTGAATTAAGTAATCAGGAAGCTCCACGCGTTTCAGTGCAGCGCAAGCTTCCTCTCCCAGACGGCGATGCAGTCAGGCACAGAACGAACTCCTCCAGTCCAGCACAGCCAAACAGCCACTTTTTGCCACTTGGGGAGACAAGTGGCTGCTATCTCTTTGGCAGCAAGCACTGCCCAAAGCCACCAAGTTCCTGTCAGTCCTTTATGAGCAAATCATGGAACTTCTGATTGATGGAGTGGAAATTTCAACCAGGCTACGGATGAGGAGCGGAATAAAAGAAAACTGTCTCCAGTGGTTAAGTCTTTAGCAGCCCTAACCAACACCCCAGCAAAATTAGGGTTTTTGGGTCTTCAGAGACAGTCATTTACTGCCAAGAGTTCAGGAGGTTTTAGAGGCTTCCATGACCGCCGGAGCAGACCAGACAAATCTCCTAGTACCCTACAGAAGAAGCAAGCACCTCCTTCCCCCGGGAGTTCTACTCTGTTATGAAAGATTTCCTTTTTTCACTTTTGCCTTCATAGATTGCTATGGCCTCCCTTGGTCCTCTTCCTTCTCCCACCTGCAAGGCTAAAAACCTCGGGGTTATCTTCGACTCTACACTCTCCTTCTCTCCTCACATCTCTGACGTCACTAAGAAGTCAAACTACCAGCTGCACCACCTCAGAGATATACTTCCTTTCCTCTCCTTCCCCCAGAATCTCACTGTCTCCAAAGCCCTGATTCTCTCTAAGCTGGCCTATTGCAACAGCCTCTTTCTAAATCTGCCTGCTTCTACTCTCTGCCCTCTGCAACTTATCCAGAACAGGACCGCGAGACTTGTCCTTGGCCTCAAGCCCAGGGATCGTATCTCTCCAGGACTGAAATCTCTGCACTGGCTCCCAGTGGCTGCGAGGATTAAGTTCAAAGCCCTCTGCATCGTCCGTAAGGCCTTCTGGGGCCTGGGGCCTCAATACCTTCAACTCTCGCTCCCTAAACACCTCCCCTCTCGAGCTCTTTGCTCATCTACCTCAAACTCCCTCAGTGTCAGTCGCTTCTCCAAGCAACGAGTTGGTGGTAGGTCTCTTTCCTCGGCTGGTGCCTCCCTCTGGAACAGCCTCCCCGTCTCCCTGAAATTTGAGGAGAATCATCTTCGATTCCGGAAGCACCTCAAAACCTTTCTCTTTGCTTCTGCTTTTTCTCCTCCTCTTCCTGGCTGACACTGAATTTGTACTAGTTACCTGGTCACCCTCTGATCTCGGGCCCATGTCCCTTCCACTCACACTCCTGCACTTCCTTCACGGCTTCCCCAGCACCTGGGGACTGGTTCTGCATCCCTACAGTCCCACCACCAGCACTTGACAACCTGATGGCTGCACTTCCTTGCACATGTCACCTGTGGGCCGTACTTTTACGCACTATATATCTTAATTTATTTATTTTGTTTGGTTCTTATCCCATGTACTGCACTGTCCTCTCCCCCTCCTCCCTCGCACTTCTCCTCCTTCCCATGCACTTGAGCGATCTGAATGACACCTGGCCTAGTAGGATCGTTGTCGGTCCTCCCTTGTTCCCCCTCCCATGCCTTGTCACACCTTGACACACTTGTGTATAGGCGCATTATAAATGCCATATCATATCATGGGACGCCCCAGTCCTTTTGCAATTTTTTTTTTAACTTTGTTTTTATTGACATCATACATATAAGGTAGGGTGCGCGAGCAATCCCTGCCAGCAGTACATTGAACAAACATAAATGTCAGTATTTTTGCCTTTTACTCCCATCCCGCCTCCTTCCACCCACCCCAAACTTTTCAACATACCAAGTCTTGAGGCTATGCAGGTTATAGAAGCAGCGGAGAGAACATTCGAATATCATTGTATTATTAGTCGTACTATTTGACATAGTGGGGTCAGCTCGGTTCACAGCAGGTAGGGAGCCCAACTAGGTCCATGGGGTTGGTGGTGAGATGTGTGAAATAGAGGCGTTATGGGTCGTACTTTACAAGCGCATAGAGATGCAGTCATCATTGAGGAGCACTGCAGTCCATTCCTGTACAAATTCTGACATGGTATCATTTGTTATCGCAGTGAGTTTTTCATAAGTAAAGATAGACCTAAGTTTAGAAAGCTATTCCTCCTTGGATGGAGCTAAAACACTTTTTCCATTTTTGGGCTAGTGCTAGCCTCCCCGCCCTCAACATGGCCCCAATGACCCTCGGGAATGCAGTCTGTTCTGTCTCCGGCATGGGAGTACCCAGGAGGATTTCCAGTGGAGACAGTGTCGCAGAGTACCCCTCTATGTCCTTAATCCAGCTGAGAAGTTCCGACCAGTACACCTGAATAACCGGGCATCCCCACCACATGTGAAACCAAGTCCCCCGTTGTTGACATATCCTGCGGCAAAAAGGGGACACCTCTTTAAACATTTTGGACAGGGTGGCTGGAGGGCGATGCCATTTTACACATTTTTTAACCCTATTTCAGTGGTCGTAGTGGGGGGAGCGGTGCTCCCCTACTTTTTTAATTACATTTTACTGTTCCTATACTTTTATTTTAAAAATAAACCATTCCAGAATGGCTTAGTTTTAAAATAAAAGTGTAGGAAGAATTTGAAACGTGCACTTCAGTGCACTGCACTGAACGCTCCCTTAAACAGCAGGCGTGCTTGTTTTGGGGTGTGGATTGTGCCTGGGAGGGCCACACCAATGGAATTTGTAGGTAGTGGGGTCAGGTCAACAGGGATCATAGTTCCTCTGCTTGTTTTCGTACACTTTGACCACTGCCCTATTTTGATTTCTGGAGGTCAGGAAAGACTTCTGGTTTATTTCCTTTGCCTTGCTTATGAGGAATCGGAATAGTCCCTAAGACTGTCAATACTGAGGGACTTTTTTTGGCCTCAAAATAAGTTGGCCGGTTCACAGTAAAAGTGGCAGTAATTACATTTACCAGCACTTTTACCGGAATAGCCTACTACAACTTTGCCGATAGGGATGGAGGATTTACCTCCAGATACAAGCTGGAGGTAAATCTGACCCTTACTGACAAAAAACAGCTGATATTACCAGCACAGCAATACCATTTCTGGTAATACCAGCAAAATCCCACCATAGAGTCCTATGGGACTCCATCGATGGAGATTTACCGTTTAAACCGGCACTCGTAATCTGCTAGAAATACCCGAAGACAACAGCCTGTAAATTTGTTTGCATTTGCGGGTATCCCGCCGGAATTACCAGTGGGATACAGGCATACATGTAATGAGGCCCTTTGACTCTCCTTTGGAATTATTGTATTTTTACAATTGCGCACATCACCTTACAGTGAAGTGCAGTTAGGATACTTTGTATCCTTATAACGTTTTACCTAATGGCTTTTTGGTTAATTTGACAGTATGCCTAACACTAGCTGGTGGCAGCTGTGTGACTTGTACTGTTTTTGTGATATCTTTCTCATTCACTTTTGCTTTTACTGCAAAAGGCTACTTACGGTGGCTAGCTCCCTAAAATGACCATGCCACAGGATTTTGGCTTGTTCTTTAACCATGTTGTTCTTTGGCAGTCTTCCTGCCTTCTCAGGTCAGGAAATGCCATATATGGTAACCCTTTTCCTGGTGAAAGCTGCTGCTTTCTCGGGCGAGTGGGCTGTGTGTGTAAGCGCCAGATGAGGCTGCTGGGGCAGTTTGTTGTTGTTGCTCAAAATTGGACAACCCAGATCTGTTTGAATGTTGCAGATCCTTACCATTGGTGGGCTTGGGCTTGCTCCCAGCCTGAATCTTGGATATAAATATGGCTCCTGCAGCTATTCGACAGATCATTGTTGGAACTAAAATCAGCCAGCTGACAACCCAAAGACTACCTTTGTAGCTGACCAGCATCGGCTTCGATGATTTGCTTGGTGAAGCCCTGCTCCCCTGTCTGATCTCAAGACACCCGTTGGTGCTTCGACCCTTGGACCAATGGGAATAACAAATCTCAAATTTTAACCCCTGCTTGGGGATTCATGCCTTATAAGCCTTCGGAAGTGTCCCTGGTGACCCAGTGGACTGATTATCTCCCTTTTGGGCTACCTCACTATTGCCATTCCGAGCAGAGCCATGGGACTATCTTCAGCTTATTTCATAAGTCGTGCGTCCACACATTTTCTGCCATGTCACTACAATGGAAGCTGTGCTGGGGCCTCTTGTGTGTTCACCGAAGGAAGATCACCTTTTACCACCTGACTGTGGTGAACTCTGCTGGAACAATATTTCGAGGGGATTGGGTCCTCCGACGTATTCCATATCTATGACAGTAATCACCACAGCTGTGCTGCTTCGGAAACTTTTTCGGCGTCTGCGTCCTGCGTCGATGACGTCGATGCGCCGCCGTCGAGGACCTCCTCCGACGTCCGACGTCATCCGATGTGATAAGTAGGACGCACGACGCCAGTAGCCTCAGTTCCGTTTTTTCCGCAAACGTGTTGCTTCGTGTTTCTCGGTTCTAGCCTCGACTCTTTGGAGTTCTGTTCTTTCTGGTTCTTCGAGCCTGTTCGTTTGTGAATATTCCTTCGCAGCGATGTCTTCCACTTCGTCTTCAACCCCGCGTCCGGGCTTCAAGAAGTGCGGGGTGTGTGGGTCCAAGATGTCGGTGACTGACTCGCACGACGCCTGCCTCTGGTGCCTCGGGGAGGCCCACGACACGGATGACTGTGTCGACTGCCTGTCGCTCACTTCCAAGGCCTTACGCGAACGTAAGAAGAAATTGTCGGTAGGTCGGGTGTCCAAGCCCCGGAATTCGAAGTCGGCGGGGCTTTCGACGGATGATTCGAGGGGTGACTCTCCGCGTCATCGTCGGAGGTCTCGTCGGTCTTCTTCTAGGAGTCGGTCTCGCCACTCCTCTGCCTCTTCGAGGCGTTCTCGGAAGCGCCGTCACCGGTCGCCTTCCAGGTCCTCTTCCGAGGACTCTGCCCGGCACGTCGGTTCTCCCACCAGCCGTGCGACGCCGGAGGAATGGGCTTCCTTCGGGAAGAAAATGTTGGCGATTCTTGAGTCGCAGGGTACTCAACCGTCCGCGCCCCCGAGTGGGGTCGGCCGTGTGAGGTCGAGAGACGCCGCTCGCAAGAGTGGTCGGCACGAGTCACGGGAGAGGTCCCGTTCGGACAAGGAGGCTCGTTCTCGCCGTACCCGTTCCAGGTCCCGGTCCTCGACGCGATCGAGACCGTGTGCACCTGTGATGTCTTCGAGGAAGACATCGACGTCTGAGGCGTCGAGGGCGTCGACAGGCTTTCTCGAAGCTCCGGCTCCGAGGAAGTCGTCGAAGCCGTCGTCGTTCAGGTCGTCGAGGGACACGCTCGGGGCTCCGGCTTCGAGGGCTGTGTCGACGCCGCCGATATTGGAGGCGCTGCATCTGACGTCGACGCCGATTTCCTCGACGTCGACGCCGATCCTCTCGGCGCCGTTGCCGGTTTTCTCGACGGCGGCGCCGATTCGCTCGACGCCATCGACGCCTTTCGTGTCGGAGGTGCCCCGTGTCTCGGGTGTACCCCCTAGGAAGGCTCTGGCTAAGAGCAGGCACTCTCAGGTGCCTTTCCGCCACTTGGATTATATTTCGGAGGCGGATGAGGATTCGGTTGGCCTGGTTCCTGATCGGGTGCCGGATGACATTGTCTCGGGCCATAGTCAATTTGACGATTTGAGGCAGTCGCTGCATGATGCTAGTGGTCTGGACACCTCTCCGGAGGTGGAATTTGGTCGGCCTGAGCCTGGCTCCCATGCCGATTCCTCATACCGGCGCCTTATGGCTAGGGTGTCTGAGTATCTGGGATGGTCTGCTCCCCCAGGGGAGTTTGTGCAGGATGATCTGACGGACATCCTTGATGTTGGTCCCCCATCTGACCCGGTACTGCCATTCCATATGGCTTTACAGCGTAGGGTGGCGGCGGCTTGGACTGCTCCGGAGAGTCTCCCGGCAGTGGGCAGATCCTTGTCGCGGAAATACCGTCCGGCCTGTGGCGACCCCTGCTACTTGACCAGGCACCCCACTCCGGAAAGTTTGGTGGTGCAGGCGGCCACGGCCCCGGCAAAGCAGGCGTCGTACCCTACCATCCCTCCTGATAGGGACGACAAACGTTTTGATGGCTGGGCGAAGAAGGTGTTTTCTTCTGGTGGTATGGCGCTTCAGGCGGCCAACTCCATTTGTGCCTTGTCACGTTTCACGCACACTCTGTGGAACTGTGTTGCGTTAGCGGCTGAACATATTCCCGAAGGGGACGAACGGGATGGTTTCCTTGCTTTGGTCCAGGATGGTAAGGATGCCATGTGTGAGTCCGTTCAGTCGGGTTTGGACTTAGCTGAATGCGTCAGTAGGTCCATGGCGGCGAGCACCGTGATACGCAGGTTTGCGTGGTTGCGGAAGTCGGGGTTTGCTCCTGATGTGCAGTCCCGGCTCCTCAACATGCCCTTTGATGGTGAACATCTTTTTGGCAGCAAGGCTGACGAGAGCCTTGAGAGGTTGCAGACCTCAAAAGCGGCAGCGAAGTCGTTGGGCGCTGCAGTTCGCCGACCTCCGCCTTTTCGTCCTAGGGGACAGCAGTGGAGGGGTGGCTCCTTTCGCTATTACTCGTCCTTTGGTAGAGCGAGAGGAGCTGGCAGTCAAAGGGGCCAGCGCAGGGGTACCAGAGGTGGACGACAGGGTACCCGTGGTGCCAAGGCCGCTCGGGCAGTTGCCTCTTTGCCCTCAGGTAACGCCGCAGCCGCTCCTACTCAGTCATGAGGCCTTGTCCCATGGTTCGCCGGTTGGGGGAAGGCTGGCGCAGCATCTTGTAGAGTGGCGTGCCATTACTTCGGATGTGTGGGTTCTGGAGATCATAACCCACGGCTACTGTCTTCCCTTTCGGCACAGGCCTCGCGACAATCCACCGGGGAACCTCTCTTTGAAGTGTCCGGATCCGCTCCTTGCGCAGGTAATTCAAGCCCTGCTGGAGAAAGGCGCCATAGAACTGGTGCCTGTAGCGGAGAGGAACAAGGGATGGTATTCCCCTTATTTTTTGATTTCCAAGAAAGACGGGGGATTGAGACCCGTCATGGACTTGCGCGGTTTGAACAAACTCCTCAGGAAGGACAAGTTCAAGATGGTTACTCTCTCTCAAGTCCTCCAGGCCCTTCAGCTTCAGGACTGGTTGGTGTCACTCGACCTCAAGGATGCTTACTTCCATGTGCCGATCCATCCCAAGCACAAGAAGTACCTGAGGTTTGCGGTTGGCGACTCGCACTTTCAGTTTCGGGTCCTGCCGTTCGGTTTGACCTCCGCCCTGAGGGTTTTCACCAAGCTCATGGTGGTGGTGGCAGCGCATCTCAGGCAAGGGGGGATTCACGTCTACCCCTACCTGGACGATTGGTTGATCAGGGGGTGCTCTCCCGAGCAGGTCCTGGATCATCTGTCCGTCGCCTGCCACTCCCTTCACAGACTGGGCTTCTCCCTCAATTTAAAGAAGTCCCATTTGACGCCAACGCAGAGGCTCCAGTACATCGGAGCAGTGCTCGACACTTCCCTGGGGCAGTGTTTTCCTCCCCAGGTGAGGGCTCTTCACATTCAGCAGATGGTGCGCAAGTTTCAGCATGCCCAGACGCTCCCAGCGTTCGAGTTCTTGAGGTTGCTCGGCCTCATGGCATCCTGCATTCTTCTGGTGCCAGAGGCTCGCCTGCGAATGAGATCTTTGCAGTGGGCACTCAAGATGCAATGGTCGCAGTCCTCCGGCAGGATGTCGGACCCGATTCAGGTGCCGCCCTCGGTCGCCCGGGACCTTCTGTGGTGGGCCGTCGAAGGCAACTTGATGAAGGGGGCTCCGTTTTGGCTTCCCTGGCCGGAGGTGACGATCGTGTCGGATGCATCCCTCACGGGATGGGGAGCTCATGCCAACGGGCTGACAGTCAGCGGTCGTTGGTCTCCGTCGGAGTCCAGACTCCATATCAATCTGTTGGAGCTGAGGGCCGTCAGGCTAGCCCTGAGGGCTTTTCTGCCGACTGTGCGAGGGAAGAATGTCCTGATCCTGACGGACAACACAGTGGCCATGCACTACCTCAACAAAAAGGGGGGGGCAGGGTCACTTCCTCTGTGCAGGGAGGCGATGCAGCTCGAGTTCTGGGCCATCCAGCAGGAAGTTTCGATCTCGGCAGTTCATCTGGCCGGAGTCGAGAACGTGACGGCGGTCGCTCTGAGCAGGCAGAGCACGATCTCTCACGAGTGGGAGTTGGCTCAGGAGATTCTCCTGGAGATCTTCGCCCTTTGGGGGACCCCTCAAGTGGATCTCTTTGCCTCCAGTGTCAACCGGAAGTGCGAAAGGTTTTGCTCGCGGGAATTTCCTCCAAAAGGAGCCTTAGGAGACGCGTTCGTGGTGGAGTGGTCGTTCCCGCTGCTGTACGCGTTTCCTCCAGTCCCCGTCATCCCGCAAGTGCTGCGGAGGTTACGGAAGTTCGGTTCCCGGATGATCCTCATTGCTCCGGCGTGGGCTCGGAGGACGTGGTACCCGGACCTTCTCGACTTGTCCATCTGCCCTCCACGTCGTCTTCCCTACCGAGACGATCTGCTCTCACGGGAGGGGGGTCAGGTTCTCCATCCAGAGGTCGGATCCCTCAACCTTCACGCTTGGCTTCTGAAAGGTTGAGGTATAAGGATTGGGACCTCCCTGAAGACGTGATGGAGGTGTTGCTTTCGGCCCGAAGGCCCGCAACTAAGTCTCTGTACCGTTGCCGTTGGCGTAAGTTCTGCGACTGGTGCAGAGTTCAGAATGTGGATCCTTTTGCATGTGACATCCCCATGGTTCTGTCCTTTTTGCTTTCTTTGGCCCACAGGGGCTTGCAAGTGGGTACCGTTAAGGGTTACCTGGCGGCGCTGTCCATCTTTAAGCGCTCATCTGAAGGATGTTCTTACTTTAAAATCCCTTTAATTTCACAGTTTCTGAAAGGGCT
Organism: Ambystoma mexicanum; assembly: GCF_040938575.1. Lineage (NCBI taxonomy): Eukaryota > Metazoa > Chordata > Amphibia > Caudata > Ambystomatidae > Ambystoma > Ambystoma mexicanum. The sequence goes on along the minus strand of NC_090938.1, from coordinate 491,066,912 downwards.
CACTAATGTGTTCCCTCCGTCGCCTTTCCTGGTGCCCGGTTGGGATTTGAACCTTGTTCTTAGGTTTCTTATGGGTGCTCCGTTTGAGCCGTTACATTCTTGCCCTTTGAGGCTGTTGACTTTGAAAACTGTGTTTTTAGTTGCGGTTACTTCCGCTCGCAGAGTGAGTGAGTTACAGGCACTTTCTGTTAAGCCACCCTTCACTGTATTTCACAAGGACAGGGTTGTCCTTCGAGTTCGTCCTTCTTTTCTTCCGAAGGTAGTGACGGAATTTCATTTGGCCCAGAAGATTGTTCTTCCGGCATTCTATCCTCCTCCGCATCCTGGTAAGGAAGAGGAGAGGCTCCATAGGCTTGATCCTAGGAGAGCTTTGAGCTTTTATGTTTCTCGCATGTCCCGGGTCAGAGTGGACGATCAACTCTTTATTGGTTACGCTGGTAAGCGCTTGGGGCAAGCTGTGACGAAACAGACTTTGTCCCGCTGGATTGTTTTGGCCATCTCGGAGTGTTACCGCTTGGCGGGCAAGGACCCTCCGGCTGGCTTGCGGGCCCATTCTACCAGGGGCTTGGCTGCATCTACTGCCCTGCAGAGGGGTGTTCCTATTCGCAACATCTGTGATGCTGCCACCTGGGCTTCAGTGCATACATTTGTGCGGCATTATTCCCTCGATTCCATCAGAGGGCAGGATCTGGCCTTTGGCAAGGCGGTCCTTTGCTCTGCTATTTGATTGGCTATTCTAAATTTTGTTTCTAAATTCTTTCCCTCCTCCTTGATTTGGTACTGCTTTGGGAGTCTGTCATAGATATGGAATACGTCGGAGGACCCAATCCCCTCGAAGAACAAGTTACTTTCTTACCTGGTAACGTTCTTTCGATGGGATGGTCCGATGACGTATTCCATATCGCTCCCGCCCTGCCTTCCCCGCTGCAGAATTTCTGTTGCGTTTGCAGCTTACGTTCCGCAAGGCTTTGTGTCGGACTGGCAGTTGACTATTGTCACACGTTCTGGGGGAAAAAACTACAACTGAGGCTACTGGCGTCGTGCGTCCTACTTATCACATCGGATGACGTCGGACGTCGGAGGAGGTCCTCGACGGCGGCGCATCGACGTCATCGACGCAGGACGCAGACGCCGAAAAAGTTTCCGAAGCAGCACAGCTGTGGTGATTACTGTCATAGATATGGAATACGTCGTCGGACCATCCCATCGAAAGAACGTTACCAGGTAAGAAAGTAACTTGTTCTTCTGCACTCCCATGAGGTGCCCTGAAGAGTCTGCACTGCCAAAGCCTTCACCTTTTTTTTTCTTTTTTCTTGAAGCAGACTTGAACTGTCTGGTGAGATTCCCAACCAGCTTCCGACCTGAAAAGTGACCTCTGCACCGCAACCTCTGGGCTTCCCTCACCGGAACCAAGTACAGAAGATTGTGTTGCTAGCGAAATTCCAAAAGACCTGCAGTGTCACCTGAAAGAAACTGAGTCGGTGGGGGGAGGGAAGAGGGAAGAGGGAAGAGGGAGTCAACATACCAGTTTGTCCCTTCCTGTCCTCCATAGGGTAACATTGGGTGTTGAGCCCTTTTGCCTAAACTCCTTCTGGCATGGCCTGCTATGATCGTCGAAACTGTGCAAAGGATTGTTTCCTAGGGCGTTCCTTGTGACTAGGATAGTGTGGGGTACTTTCCTGATTTGAAGTAAAAATGTACCTTACTTTAAACATTTCAAAGCACCAACACAGCCCACTGCATCAGTTCTGAAATACCTTCCCTGAAGAAACCATAGTTTGGAACTGTTGACTTTTGGGCACAAGCCCCATACATCTAAGGGCTGGAGTTCATAAAAAGGGGGAAATTGGGTCTGTGCTTATTCTAACTATTCTACCTATTTTTCCTGCATCTGATTTCTCACCTATTGAACACTGGTACGTAATGAATATGCAGTTCTATTTCCAAGGGTGAATGTATATTTGTTATATATGGTTTTTGATCTACATTACTTACCTGTATTTTCTGTATCCTTAGTGTGTTCCTAAAGGCCTAATAAATAATTGTATTTTTATATACTTTTTCTGTGGGGATTTATTGTAGCCCTAGACAACGCTCACACTTTTTCTGAGACTAAGCCTCGACTGCTCATCCATCCACCTACCTTCCTACCTTAATTGGGATTTTGGCTAACCTCTGTGTCTTCCCTGTTTAACATTAATAGGGTGGCCTACGGAAACCCTGGGGGCTGATTTTAAAAAATCTCTCTTAAAATTCTTCCAACCCTGCCCTGCTCCAGAATCAAAGCAGTCTAAGTGACATGAAGGTGCAGATCTGCAGTTCACCAGCCGATTGATTCTCAGAAATGTCCTAATTCCTCTCTGCCTTAGAGACCCCCAGCACTTTTGCTGGACTCTAGGACTTTTTCATTTTGAACCTGGAGAGAGCGAGACCTTTTTCCCACTCTCTCATGTATTTTTTGATTATTAACTCTGTGTTTTCTTGTGTTAACTCCATAGGCATCTTTTTTGCATTGAAACACAGCACCTTTAGTGCAGTGACACAGGGGAGTCTTTCAGATTTCCCCGGTTTAAATACCTTACTCTTGGATTAACTACTGTTTCCAAAGGCAGTAAATTGAAAATGACTTTACTTACATTGTAACTTTCTAGACCCAGCACACACTATCTTACAAGTGTGTTCTGGAGAGATTACTTAGTAGCCCCTTTGTCTAGCTTATCTTTTATGTTACCCTTAACACAATTAATGGCTGGTTTCAGTGGTTACTTTTTACTACCGTGTCGTGTCTTTACCGCTGGCTGCTTTCGCAGCTACAGAAAAGCACCCATGGGTGCCATTTTTGTCAAAATGGCCCCAATCTTCTTTTTTCGCCATTTCTTGTTGTTTTGGTCCTTCTTGAGATTTACTCTGCGCGCCAAACCAGGTTTGGTACTTTGTTTGTTTTGTCTTTGGCGGGCTTGACGAGTGAACCCCGCCTCTGGCTCCAGAGAGTCTGCTGGGGGCATGAAGTGAGGGAGGAGACAGAAATGCATTCCTTGGTGGTTGGCCGGCTGTCTGTCCGGCAAGGACAGCAACCCTGCTGGGTGATTGACAGCTAGGCTGGACTGAATGGGAGAAACCTGCATAAAAGGTGAGGCTTTTTGGCTGGAAGACAGAGTCAACCACTGAACGAAGGAATCTGAAGAGGAACTGGAAGAAGACACCTGCTGCAACTCCTGGAACGTTGGTTTGCCCGGTGACGCCCTGCTGCTGTGCTGAAGCTCCAAGTTCGCCTCGACAGAGAAGCCCTGCAAAGATGACTTCTCCCCTTGAGTTGGTGGGACCAATCAACTCCCAAGTAAGCCACCTGGACATCCATCTCAGAGCTGGTTGCATTTCCACAGAATGCTGCTGGAAACCGTATAGCCAGCAAGAGAGACACCAGTTTGTGTGCGTTGCTTTAAGTTGGTCAAGAGACTACAGGAAGATCCTTTGGACTCCCAGGAAGCAGGACTGACCGAGCCTGAGCCCCCTCAACAAAGGGCACGACTCCAGATGGAAGGAAGGCCCATCTCGACAGCCAGAAACCGCAGTGGTGCTGCTTGTGGTAGACGCAAGGAGCTCAAACACAGAAGAGCCACTGATTTGAAGTTTGCCGGTTGCGGTCAGTGACCATTCTGTTGTGGTGCAGTAGTCTCCAGGAGTCCTCCCTCTTGTCCCCATGACTGAGGCCCAGAAACAATCAGGACCTGCAGAGCTGCACGGGAACCAGGATCACCAACTGCCTCTTTTCTTCAAACCAAAGGCACTGTAAAGTCTGAGAGAAATTACCTCTCACTGTACATTTGCTTGTAGTTTCTACTTCACAAGTCTTCCGGCTTGTGGCCCTACATTTGATTCTTCTTTCTTCTTCAAAGAACTTTTAAAACATTGTGCAAAGACTTTTACTCACCTTCAAGAAGTGCTCCAGTTACCAAGACTTTTGCCCATTGACATTGGTGTAGCCTAGTTCCCTGAAGAGCCCCTCTCTCCTCTGCTGTTGTGTTACACCTATCCTTCCAGGAAGGGGTTAAACTAGTCTGCATTGGGGGGGTTCAAAAGTATCTGCCTTGTTTGCAATGTGCATTTGAGATCTCTTGTTTATTCTGTTGAATCCTTCTTTTGACATTCTCTCTGCCTACTCTAGAGGTAACAGTAATATATGAATGCCAACAGCATCATAGTTATTTGTCACCCGAGGGTGTAGCAAGTGTCTGTATGCCATCCCCAATGGGAAATACTGAATCTAAAGAAACCTAAGAGTGTGGATTATTTAAGTGTTGCTTTAATATTGCTCCCTTCTGAAGAAGGCTTGTTTAAATGACGGGTAACTAAATTAATAACTGTTTTATCAAGAAACCTTGAGTATCAGTGTTTATTTGAATACTTGTCACTGTGAATCTCTGTGTAACTGCATTACCGCTCACATTGACCAATCTTGAGATAAGCCTGGCTGCTCAGCCACACTACCAACCTGTGTAGTTCAAACTTATACCAAAGGTTGAGTCCTATTGCCAGGAGGCCAAGGTCCTTGTAGTGCACCCTAAGGGTACTACCCCAAATCTTAACCTAACAGTGCTCCATCATCTTCCCAAATGGAGGACCATAACCTGCTACAGCTGGTCCCTGTCGGTGGCCCACAGGGGCTATCGCTTTCCTTTTTCCCCTCCCAATCCTCCATTCCACTGCCTTTACCCCCCACCCCCCACACCATTCAAAGAGGCTCGGGCACTATTGGCCTTTCCCCCTTGAATCTTACTTAACCTGAGAAAAGTTTAAGATGACTGCACCCCCCCTCATCCAATCATTACTTCAACGAGGCGACTGGCTGGTAACTGAGGACCTGCAAAATGCAGTTTTGCACATCCTCATTTGGCCTCTTCACCGTGTTACCTGCGATTCTCCATATGCCACAGTCTTTTGCAATACGAAACCTTACCTTTTGGCCTCCGCTCAGCCTCCAGGTTATTTACCAAATTAATGCCGGTGGTGGCTACATATCTAGTCCAAAAAGGCATTCACCTGTATCCTCTCTTGGATGACTGGTTGATCAGAGCTGGGCCCCCAGGCCAATTGTCAGACCATCTGCAGTATCTTCTAGACCTCATGTATGCACTGGGCTTATCAGTCAAATAAAGAAACTCACACTCAGCCCAACACAGAAGCTGGAGTTCACAGGCTTCCTCTGTGATTCTTCTATAGGCAAAGTCTTTCCTACAAAAACTAGGCTAAACAATCTGCTGGAGACAGTCACATTGTTCCAATCTCATTCCCTAATGACTGCATGGTGGTTCTTATGTCTGTTGGGATTGATGGCAGCCTGTGTTCTACCAGTACCTATGGCCAGATTGCGGATGCGACCACACTCCGCTGCACCTGTCAGTGAGTTGGACTGGGGTATCGGACCCTCTAGCCAAGAGGGTCCCCACCCCATCATGACCTCCCACAGCAAGATCTTCTGTGGTGGGCGGACCCTAGAAACCTTTGGGGAAGCACCATTTTCGAGGACCTTCCTCATCAGTTTACCATCACTACTGAATATTCCATATCAAAGGAGTGTGGGGTGGCAACGCTGTGAGATCTCCAAGTTCACAACGTGTATAACAAGGTTGATTCGCAGGAAAACATTCAATTCCTGGAGTTGAAGGTGGAATTCTTAGCCTCGCAGGCATTCCTGCCAATGATGGTAAACTCCAGAGCAACAGTGTTTTACATCGACAAATGATCTCGAGCAGTGAACCCCGGGGGATTTGGACCAAGAGCTGGGAAGCTAAGCGGAGAGAATGAGAGGGGACGTAAAGAAGGAATTTTCTCCCGCAGGAACTCTGGCCCAAAGCCTTAGAAGGCCAGTGCACCAGACAAAGCGATTTAAAGTCAACACTTCTGGCTACCAGCAGCCAGTGCAAAGAGGCTAGGATAGGGCAGACAGAGGTGCGAAAAAGGGCTCGTAGCTATTCTGGTGGCTGTATTTTGCAGGACCTGAAAGCGGTGGCGTAGGGAGAGAGGCTGAGCAAGATGCAGCGTGTTACATTAGTTCAGACTACCTGCCACCATAGATTATATCACCACAGAATGAAGGTTGAAGGGAAGGTAGGGTAGGACTTTGCAAATAACCTTGAGTTTAAAATAGACTGACTGACACACTGCACTGACATGTAGCTCGAAGGACAGCGTGAATGAAGGCTTGATGCCTATGCTTTTCACAAACTGGGCCAGCTTTGGCAGAGGACCCCTGGAAGGGGCCCAGAAATCAGCATTCCAAATGACGGAGCTTGAGGCTTGACGCACGACCAAGACCTCTGTTTTGTTGCCATTTAATTTATTTATTTTATTTTATTTTTGTAATTGTAGAGCGCACTACAGCCCACAGGCATCGAGGCGCTATGAGGAAGCATAAGAAGGCTTGAATCAGTGTTATAAAATTGCCGCCCAAAACAGAACATTACTTAATACAGAAAGTTACGTTGCATAATACATTTGATCGACCTTACTTAGATATGGACAGAGATAACACTGGAAATAGAGCCTTGTCTTGATGGCTTTCCCGGAAGGCTGCATGAGAGTCAATCGTCCTGATCTGGGATAGGAGGGTGTTCCAGAAGGTGACGGCCATGGTTGGGAAGCTAGAACCACCTGCACGCACTCTCTGCGTGAGGGAACAGTGATTAGATTGTAGTAAGCCTATCTGGAGGGTCTCGATGGCAAGTGTCTGATGATTCTTTGTGCTAGGTAAGGGGGAGCCAAACCGTGGAAACATGTGTGTGTCAGGGCGAGGGTTTTGAAGACAATCCTTTCCTGGATGGGGAGCCAGTGTACCTGCCTTCTGACCCCTGAAATATGTTCTCTGCGTGAGATGGCTGTTGCGGCCCTCAGGTCATTGTTCTGAGCTAACTGAAGTTTGGCCAGATTTTTGCTTGAGGTCCCAACAAAAAGGGCATTACAGTAATCCAGCCTCGACCCAATAAATGCCCTAGCAATTGTGAGGCAGTTTTGTTGGGAGAGGAGGGGTCTGGCAGCTTTTAGCAATTTTGAGTGATATGCAGCGGAGGATGCAATGGCATTAACCTGTCTGTCCGTGGTAAGGTTTGGTTCGAGATACACACCCAATGTCTTGATGACTGGTGAGACTTTGATAGGGATGTTGTCAACGGTGAAGGAGCAGTATAGCTTGTCGAGTTTACCCAAGGTGGAGGGGGAACGTATCGGTACAAGTTCGGTTTTCTCACTGTTGAGACATAACCAGTTTTCTGCCATCCAGCATTGGATCGTTGCATAGGTGGTGTTGAGGTTGTTCATGTCCGTTTGATAGTCGCCCGAAAGGGGGATGAGCACCTGAGTGTCATCTGCATAGTTCGTGTATGAGATACCCAGGGCGTCAAGATTCTGAACAGGGGCCTTGTAAGAGGTTAAAGAGGGTGGGGGCTATGCACAAGCCCTATGGGACCCACCATTTGATGGGACATGGGGTGGCACAGGAGGATTCAGAGAAAACCTCAGAGAAAAGTTGGCTGCTGAGGAAAGATGATGGCAAAGGGTTTTGTGATCCACCAGATCGAAGGCAGCTGAGAGGTCTAAAAGAACGAGGAGCGCAGGTTTGCCTGCGTCTCTAAGGTCACCCATTTGATTTTTTTTTTTAAACTTTGGTTTTATTAGCATTTTTGTAAATATAACAAACAGGCGCCATACATATTCAAGAGCTTTACATATAACCGGCCCAACAAACCCCACCCCTCCTTCCCCCCACCCCGATGCACCCCCACCCCCCTAACCACTTAATCAAACCTGAACCGTAATGTTGGGAGACTTGGACTTTTCTTTTGTGTCCAGTGCTTGGTAATGAATGTGAACGTCGACAATCTTTTATGGCTGTGATTCGACCGCCTACCCCCCGGGCTGTGGGCGCCCATTATGTCTTTGGTACCTCCCAGTCTTGTCCCACTGGGCCCCACCTGGGCCTCCACCGGACATCAGTGCACGTCCCATCCCCAGGACTGCTGCACCCCATACCCGTTTTCAAGGAATGAGCCAGAGTCATTGTTCACCATTGCCGTTAGCTTGTCCATTAACAACATATTTTTTAACTTCTTTAGCCAGTCCTCCTTTGAGGGGTCTCCGGGCTCTTCCATTTCTGCGCCAGTGCCACCCTTCCCGCCTTCAGCATTGTTTCCCACATTCTGGGGTACCTGTAAACATCTGAGACCTCCGGGGGGAGACCCAACAACACCGTCAGAGGGTTCTGGGGGAGCAATTCCTCAGTGACCTCAGCCATCCAGCCCCTGACCTTTTCCCAGTACGCCTGCACTTTTGGGCAATGCCACCACATGTGGCCCCTCGAGCCAGTCTGACCACACCCCCTCGGACACATAGGGGACACTCCCGTAAACATTTTTGATAATTTCACAGGGTCTCTGTGCCACCCCTACAAGATCTTGAAGTTGTGTTCCATGTCTGCTGTGCATAAGTTCCTGTGAAAAGCTATTCTGCATATCCGCGTCCAGGCGTCCTCCGAGATCACCTCACCTGCCAGGTCATTCCAGAATGTGCAGAAACCCCACCTTTCCACTAAATTTGCAGTGTTAAGGATTTTGTACATCCCCGGAGACCGCTCCCTTCCTAGAGGTTGCTGTGTCGAGTAATTTCTCAAAGGGGGTTAGCTGCCTCTTCAGGTTCTCGCCCCATGACTGGTCGCAAAGGATGCCCTTTAAGCAGAGATATTCGAATATGGAGAGGGACCCCTGCCCGATGGCATCCCTCAGAACCTCATATGGCAGGAATTCCCACTCCCGGAACAACTGCCCCGCCCATTCCAGACCCGATTCGGACCAGGCCTGTGCCTTGCTGAACCCCCTGTTACCCAATCTGAGGGGGTGTTCCCAGAGTGAGGACATCGGAGATGGCCACGACGTAAGGTGCGCTGTCTGGGGGCCCTCCCTCCAGATTGCCCAGAGAACTCCCAGAGTGGGGTGGGTTTTGAGTCTATTCGGGATAAACCTGCGTGGAGCCCAGAGGAGGTCTCGAACTTTGAGCCATTTGATTTTTTAGGTCAAGAAGTGCCGTTTCGGTGCTGTCGTGGCCGGAAGCCGGACTGGCGTAAACCAAGAAGGTGATTGGACTGAGGGGGTCAAGGGAAGGTTTTTTAGAAGCAGTCGGACCCACGCTTCCTTGAGTCCAGTTGGGACATGGCCAGACTGGAAGGAGGAATTGATGAAGGCAGTGATAAATGGAGTGAATGAGGGGGCGCAGTCTTTGATGACCTGAGCTGGTGAAGCGTCACCTTTACAGTTCGACGGCTTGATAGACGTGAGGAGAGCCGTGACTTCGGGTTCACTCATGTCCGTGAATTCGAACACTGGGGTCTGTCTAGGATGAGTGCCTGGGAGAGGGCAAGTCGGAATATTAGCTAGTAGATTGGACAAGGCCATTTGGTGGGCTAGGATGTTAGTGTGCAAGGTGACCAATTTATCAATCCTGCCAGCTTGAATTTTGTTGCATCAAGTCTCATCCTTCTAGAGGGTAGAAGGTGGGGGCAGGGGGTCACCAATTCTCTAAAGATGGCAAAGATTTCCTTTGTCCCAGATTTGGCTTTTTCAATCCTGGAGTTGAAGGAGGCGGCTTTAGCCAGTATAGTGGCAGATTTGTATTCTTTACATATAGTCCTGAAGGCTGCTTTGGATGCGTCATTAGGGCTGCCTTTCCAAATAGCAAGCACTGCCCTTTTTTGGTGTGAAATTCCAGGAGCTCCTGAGTGAACCAGGCATTGGAGTGCTTTGCTTTCTTGGCTTTTTTAAGGGTGAGCAGGGCGATAACATCAACCGCTTGGGTGATGACATTATTGAAAGCTGTGGCCAGGAGCTCCGGGTCATTAGGGAAGGGGGGCTGGTGAGCCGGAAACTGGAGGTAAGGGGATAGATTCTCCTTGGTGAGCTTCTGTGAGCTTCTCGAGAATGCAGCAGGTAGAGCGATAGTGGACTTAGTGGGTCCCTTAGAGGTAGTGATGTCTAGTTTGATGCAGAAATGGTCAGACCATGGAATGGGAGAGATTTCTGAGATGAGAAGTGGACAGTTATGATGAGAAACCCAATCGAGTGTGCAACCTTTTAAGGTGGGTTGGCTTAGAGATGGCTTGGGTAAACCCTAAGGTGGTCAGGGCTTTTTGCAGGGGAAGGCGTTGATATCATTAGAATCACTAAACCCTAAATTGAGGTCACCCAGAAGCAGGACTTTGGATGATTTTTTGAGGTTATCTGATAGGGCATGGTTAATGGCCTCCTGGAGGTCAGTAGAAGGGCCTAGTGGGCGGTACACAAGATGGAAGGCAATAGTGCAGTTTAAGTAAAAGGTCATCCATGTTCTGACCCAGTTCCCCTTGAACCCTTCTGATGGTGAGTGTGACTTTTGCAATGAGAGCTACCCCGCAGCCTCTTTCACCAGCCCCGTCTTGCCTAAATATGGTGTACCCAGATGGGACAGTAAGGGAGAGTGCAGGGCTAGAGGTCTCGTTCACCAAGTTTTGCAGAGAAACAGTAGGTCAAGCTTGTCCTTAATGATGAGGTCATGAACAACCAGGGTGTGTGCTGGTAAGGAGCGGGTGTTGACAAGGACACATTTGAGTGGGACATCTGAGGTGAGACGGGGCTGGGGAATTGGGAGCATTTATAATTGGTCGGTTGGACGCAAGGCCGTTAGCAGGGCTCAGTACAAAGGTAGCTGTGCTAGGGCGGAGTGAAGGGTGGGTAGACGGCCTGGCCAGAGGGATAGTAACTTCACTAATATCACATGGTAATGCTGGTAGATGGGCTGCAGGCATTACTTCAGGAATGGTAGCAGCATAAGTGTCACATGGTGTTACAGGTAGATGGGCTGCAGGCAAAGCTATAGTGCTAGTAATGGCATAAATATCACATTGTGTTACCGGAAATGGGCTTCAGGCATAACTTCTGGGCTAGTAATGGCACAAATATCACATGGTGTTACAGGTAAATGGGCTGCAGGCATAGCTTCAGGGCTAGTAATAGCACAAATATCACATGGTGTTACAGGTAAATGGGCTGCAGGCATAGCTTCAGGGCTAGCATAGCACAAATATCACATGGTGTTACAGGTAAATGGGCTGCAGGCATAGCCTCAGGGCTAGTAATAGCACAAATATCACATGGTGTTAAAAGTAAATGGGCTGCAGGCATACCTTCAGGGCTAGTAATAGCACAAATATGACATGGTGTTACAAGTAAATAGGCTGCAGGCATAACTTCAGGGCTGGTATCAGCAGTAGTGTCATATGGTAGCAGAGGTAGATGGGCTGCAGGCAGTGACAGAAAGTACGTTGCAGCACCGATAGGGAGCAGCTCATGTTGGATGGCCGCATGTGTTCTAGTGAGCCCAGCAGGTGGTGATAAGTTCCTGTACATGGCGGCGAGACTGGCAGTGGGCTGTATCTTGGTCCGGTTTCAGGGGTCAAGGGTGCGTGCACCAGTTGGATTGAGGACAGGGCGGGGGCCCAGGCCCTGCCTGCAAGGAGCAGTTGCGGACAAGGGCATTACGTCACGTGACAAGGCGCAAGTGCCCCAGAGTGGCAGCGTTTCAGGGCAGATTGAGATGGCGCAGGGGGACTTCTGCGCCTTTCCCTATGTTGACGGCGACCGCAGGCGTGAATGGTCTAGCGGCTGCGGGTGGGCTTCCACAGCAGTCCTTGACTCATCATGCTGAGTGACAACAGGAGGCAGGCGGGAATCCACGACATGGGCAATGCGCATGGAGCCTTGAGTGAGGTGGTCTGCCGTTCAGTGACGGGAACGGGCGGCTCAGCAATAAAGAGGTGCTCTCTGGACAGATGAATGAGGACATGAATGGAGTGTTGCTTCTAGCACCTAGGCGTGCATTCCTCCGGGCTATGGTCAGGGCGATAGATGAGCAGTGGACAGACATAATGCGGGAGCGGAGGCGCAAGTTTCTTAGCACGATTGAAAAGGGGGGGTTCTTAAGGTGGTGGGGGAGCCAGCATGACTCTTACCTCGAAACAGCGCAGCATGATGCGGCAAACGGCATCTCCGAGCAGCAGAGAGGGGTTCTGGCCTTTTCTCCTGGCCTTCCCTCCACGGCTTCTCCTCTCCTCCATTTAAAGCAGGAGGGGAGGGCTGTGCAAGGTTTTGTAACGATTCCGGACGCTGGGCTGTATTTTGTTTGTGGTTTCCGCGGAAACCATCGCGGCAGCCATTTCCGAGGTTGCAGGATCCTCGTGGCCCTGAATGGCGTTGGTGAGGTTCTTCTTGCCACGCAGTGGGTGCAGGCACGATCCAGGGGCTGTAACTGGGCGCTGGGACAGCACTCTTCTCCCTCCTCGCAGCAGCTGCAGAGAGGGGTTCCGGCCTTTTCTCCTAGCCTTTCCTCCGCGTCTTTGTCGCTCATCCCGGTGTTGACCACCATCAAGCACGCCATTGTTAGGGAGAATTCTCTGTAAAGGCTAATTTCTCAAACCTAGTGAGTCCCCCAGCAGCTTTGCTGGATTTTTGGGGTTTATTTTTTTCTCCTGCTAAGAGTTAGATTCTTTTTCTCCCACTCTTAGACATGATTTGAGGTGTTCCTTTGACTTTGTATGTGTTTTATGGGCTATGGGGTCCTTTACCCAATAGGGCTTCATGTGTTTTTGGTATGTGGGTTACACAGCACCCTCCGTGCAGTAACCCAGGGGTGTCATAGCGACCCCCAAACATAGACTCCATACCCTGGGACTGACTACTGTCTCCCAGGGCATGTAATGTCACCATTGGCTTTACTAGCCTTAAATTGTGAACAGAACCAGTACAAACCATCATATTGTGGACGTACTGGTCGGGGCAATTCAATTGCCCCGGGGTCTGTTGTTCGAGTGGGCACTGTCCAGTCCCCCCCTGACCTTGTTTTAGCTGGTGGCAGTGGATACTACTTTTTATATTCGACCGCAAATATATTCCTATGGGATTTTCCCATTGTTCAAGGCTACCACTTTTTAATATAGCCTCGAACATACCGCTGGTTTATTGAATTAATATAAATTCACCGGTTGGTATTTTTTGCCGAATCTCTTTTCCAAAATGGCGTTTGTTCTCGCTTCTGTGACTCCAACCCAAGTCGAGCCCTTTGTTCCACTTTTTGGCGGGCTTCTCCACAGAAGCCTCCAAAAGTGGTGCCTCTCTGTCTGGGTACCACAGGGGTGTGGGAGGGGGTTTAGGCACCCTGGACTGAGTTGCCTCGGCAACTCAAGTCGCACTCTTGTGTGATTGGCCCAGTGGTGAGCCGCCCGGCTCACCACTTAGCATGTTTGAGTGACAGCTAGGACTGATGAATGGGGGTTTTCTGCATAAAAGCAGGGCTTTGGGGACTGGAACTTCAGAAGTCGCCACAGGAACAAAGAATCCAAAGAGGGAGAAGCTGAGCCAACCTGCAACGACACCACCGGTGGAGCCATGCTGAACCGTCTCACCACTTTTCCCGACGACAGAGGAGATCTTCAATCCAAAGAGTCTTCTTCCTTTGACTGGTGGGGATAACCAGTTTGCCCGCCTTTTCGCCTTCCCAGATCATCTCGTGGCCGCCTTGCCTGTGCCAAGCACCCCGGCAACCGGGATACCACGTTTTCTCCACTACCGAGAATAAAAGGGTAGTACCTTTTAACCGGAGAACTCCGCGGCTGGTTACTTCCCTGGCAGTGCAACGACCTTCAGTCTTCCTCCACGTCGAGATCATCTCTTCCTCTGGACGACGCAGTGACTTGCACCCGCTGCCAGGAACAACTGCCCCCGCTGGAGGATCCTCTCCACTTTAAAGTTACTGTGTCCGCCTGGCCTCCCTCGCAACGGACTGTGTGGGGTGACTCTTAAAGCCTCAATTTACCACTTGAGTTGGCCCTAGGCTGGCCAAGTGAACATTTCTAAAGCTGAGCTAATTCCTTTCTGAAACTCCCTGCAAGACTTTTCAAGACTTTTTAACTTTGTGATCTTGGGCACAGTGGTGTTCTACTCTCTGAACCTTTTGCTCACAAGTAGACTTTTACTTTCCTGCCTTGCTAAGTGCTTCTGAAGGATTGTGTTGTGTGCTGTTCCTAATTTCTGCCTTTTCCCTCCCTTTTTCTTAAACTTATTGGAGTGCCATCTTTAGTTAAGCGCTCACCTCTGTCTGGAAATAAGTGGTGTTTACCAAGACTTGTCTAATAAGGAAATAGGGATGTATATATACTAATAGTGACTGTGTTTTTGAACTTGCTTATAATAATAGTGCTGGAGTGTTTCTAAGTGTGTCTTTAAATAAATAATTGTATACTTTGTTACCAAAGCTCTGGTCAGTGTTTGCTTGTGCTACTGTATTTTGGGTACCTATCTTGTATACTCTATAAACTGTCTAACTCTTCTTGAGAGAAGTCTGGCTGCTCAGCCACAGCTACCAGGTAAATCTGGGTGGTACAGACCTCTACCAATTGGGTTTACCGCCAACACCTGTAGTCTTAAGCCTTTTGCAGTGGTCCCTAAGGGAACTGCACAGGTTTCTGCCTAACAGCCATGACCTTGAGAAGCTGTGTGCTGCTGTAGTAGGTAAAGACGGATCAGTATTTGTATGCCATTCATGTAAGAGTAACACCTAAACCCAAAAGAGTGAATAAGGATTACCATATGCTGAATATAGATATTGAAAAGGAGAGGAGAGAGAGCGGACCTTTGTGGAACCCCATAGGAGACGGGCGAAGGAGTGGAACAGAAAGGAGAGAGCAGAAGAGATTGTGATCGCCCAGAAAGAAAAGAGAGGAACCATGCGAGCACCGAGCCAGAGATGACCCCAGGCAACCCTGTCCACCAGCATGACATGGTCGATGGTGTTGAAGGCTGCTGATAGCTCTAGCAAAATCAGAAGCCTCCCCCCCCGGCCACCGTGATCCACCATGAGGGCCAGGTCGTCCACAACGGACACCAGCACAGACTCGGTCCCACGCCCGGGTCTGAAACCGGATTGAAAATGGTCCAAGAAACCAGAGTCTTCCAAGAATGAGCAGGGTAAAGGCATCACTAAGGATTCAAGAAGTTTCATGAAAAAAGGGAGAAGAGGGAGGGGTCGGATGTTAGAGGGAACAGGAGTCCAGAGAGGTTTTGTTTTTAGAAGTTGGATCACCATATGTTTGAAAGAGGCAGGGATACAACTATGAGCCTCTTGAGGGAGAGTTGGATGGGGCCGGCAGGGAAGCCAACTTGAGAGCAGTAGTAGCCTTCAGGATGTCCCCCTTGCTAAAGACAGGGACACAGGCCCAGATGTGTGAAGAGTTAGGCCTACAGGGGCCAGTTGCTGAATATGACTCAGACCCTGAGTCCACTGTTTTCTGCCATATCATGATGATTTTATCCACAAAGATTTCTGCCAGAGAGTTGCACAGCCCCTGAGTGGGCGCAAAGGTGAAGGCAGCAGTAGAGGATGATAATGACTGGGCCAGCCTAAATAGTTCCCTGGGTGGATTCACAGCGACCACCACCCGTGAGGAAAAGAAAACGTGTTTGGCCTCAAAGACTGCAGTTTGAAAAACTGCCGTAGCCTTGCGCAGCTCAAGGCGGTTTGCGGGAATATAGGAGACACGCCATTTACGTTCTGCCTGCCTGCGGATCAGGCAGAGAGCAGCAAGTTCGGGGGAGAACCAAGGCTCTGAAGGTAGCCTGCGTGGTCTATATTGCGTTAAGGGGACCAAGAAATTGGCCATAGAGGTAAAGGCTGAGGCTAGGGTTGCCAGCTCTGTAGCCTGTGGAGAGGGACAAAAGAGTGAGATTGGCCACCATATCTGACAAACTGATAGTCCGCCACCTGCGGTAGGAGGCGAGTGCAGATGGGTGGCGTTACCAGAGGCACTGTGTTAAAAGAGCAAGTAATCAGTCCAAACCATAGGGCTGGCGAGGAAAACAAACACCAATCTGAGGGCCGAAAACAACAGGTCTAAGGTGTTGCCCAACATGTGATTGGGGCCTCCAACCAGTTGAAAGAACACAAGATTGGAGAGGGCAGAATTGAGCAGTCCCGCGTGTGAGTCCAGTGGGTCATTTGGGTGCAAATTAAAGACACCCAGAATGATGCGATCTCTGTAGCGCAGTTGTAGATGCGCAATGGCTTCAGAAAGAGCAGTGGAAACAGAGCCCATGGCCGGTGGGCGGGGAGCGGTAAAGAACGCAGACATGGGCTGCACTAGCCACTGATATGTCGATATGGAGCAAGAGAGCCTCCATTTTAAGATAATGAATGAGGGGAGGATAGAGCATACGAACCAGGAGTGATGGACAAGCGCGACTCCACCCACTTGAGGAGGACGATGACGATCAAAACGCAGGATGCGATAGTCAGACCAGAGGTCCCACCAGGCTTTGGTGATGAAATTGAAGTCAGGCATATGTTCTTGGAGCAGTTCATAAAATGGAAGAGCATGAGCTCTTAACAATCGCATGTTGAGCAGAAAGAATTTCACCTGGTCGAGCGAGCCAGCTGGAACAGAGGGAGTGGGTGGAGGCGGTAAACCAGCCCGGGGGCCTCGAGGTTGTAGGGAGAGCCAGTTTAACAAGAGCGTCGCCTGAGAGACGTATGTGGTTGCTCAGAGAGTTATCCACCCAGATCTCGTCTGGAGTGCAGATGGACACAGATGGGCCGCACTTTGGCTGGACTTCGGCTTAGATGAGGTGCTTCCGCTGCGCTGCCTGGAGGTGGGGGGGGGCATTCCTAGAAGGCACATGATATGGGCAGGAGCCAATCAGCTGAGCTCTCGTGATGGCAAGCAAGGAAAGAATTGCAGTGGGCAGGCGGAATGGGGTGCAAGACACCAGAACACCCGATGAGGCCAGGCAACCCCAGCCGCAATGAGGTGGTATACAAGGAAAGTAAATGTAGCCAAAATAAAATTAAAATAATACTGTCATATAAAATAATGTAAGCAGAATGCACAGAATGTGAAAAATCATGCGCCAAGTCACACGCCCATGCAGCGTGCAACACACAAACTGTAAAAGGAAAATAATACAAATTCTAAATGAAACAAAACAAACATAAACAAGAAGAGGGAGCTTTGCAAGCAGCCCTGTCTCACCAAGATAGCCGGCAAGCAGGAACCGGGAGGCTATAAGCCTTAGAGTAATGCCAATCGGCTGTGCTCGCGTGATGGCAAGCAAGGAAAGACTTGCGGTGCATGCGAGTATAAAATGTGAAAGGACCCATGAGGGCAGGCAGAGTCGGGCGTGAGATACCAGACCGCTCAATGAGGCTAGGCAATCTCAGCATACAAGGAAAGTAAATTTAACTAAAGTAAAATAAAATTAAAATAATACCATCAAATAAAATAACATAAGCTGAATGCACAGAATGTGAAAAACCATGCGCCCATGCAGCCTGTAAAAGGAAAATAATACAAATTCAAAATGAAACCGAACAAACATAAAAAAGAAGAGGGAGCTTTGCAAGCAGCCCTGTCTCACAGCCCTGTCTCACCAGCGTTTCCTCCTCTCCCTCTGATTCCGAAGGTCTTGCAGAAATTCAGAGCCTCCGATCAGAGTGAACTCCTTCTGAAAGCCCCCCGTTTAGCCCACAGAGGCATTGGTTCTCAGGCCTATTGTTTATGGCAGGTGGACCGCCTCACCTCTCCTTCCGGATCTGTTTCACAAGCAATGGGGCAAGGTGATACCTCCTTGCCCACAAACGCTTTTTTGCCATTGTGGCACCTCAAACATTGACCTGTGGTCACTAGGGGTTATCAGACGATAAACTCATGTTGATGGGAGCATCCCAGAAACCTTCCCTTCGCTCACAGTATAGCGGAAAATGGTTCTGTTTTAGTTTAGTTTATTTGCTTGTATGGCGCACCAAACCCAGAGGTATCTAGGTGCTTTTCCTTACATATAAAACAGTTGTTACATAAAGTAAAGTTATTTACATGAACAACGAGCAGTCTCGTAAAATGAGATATCACAGTTAATACATGAACAAATGGTGGTCTCATAGAATAACAGTAGGATACAGTAACAGTGTGTTGGAGATTGCAGAATGAGAGAGTGCAGAGTGTTACAGATTAAATAAAAATGGCTTGGAATGTACTATACAAATTATAAACAGAATATTATACAAGTAGGGCAGTGGAAGGCATGACGGGAAGCGTCTAGTGTTACATATCTAGACGCGGGTCATTAGTATGAGTTAGACTAATAGATACATGGTATGCGTATTAATGTAAGATCAGTGGTGGCAATGAATCCTTAATTCAGTTGGGAGAAAAGCCAAGATTTTACCTTGCTTCTGAAGGATGAGGAAGGATGTTTCAACTCTTAGAGCAGGTGGCATAGAGTTCCACATTTTAGCTGCCAACACTGGGTAGCTAGTCCCGCCGGCCTTCAACAATTTGAATTTTGGGATATTGAGGCAGTGGAGGTAGTTAGCTTTAGTAGGTCTGAAAGATTCCTTTCTGGAGAATTTATCGGTCAAGTATTTGGGGGCAATGTTTGAGAGGCATTTGTGGGTAATCATTAAGGTTCTGAACGTGATCCGGTCTTGTATGGGGAGCCAGTTGGTAAGGCGTCTTGCTTGTGAGATGTGGTTGGAACGAGGAATGTTGAGAGCTGATCTGAGGTCATTGTTTTGCAACACTTGTAACTTATTTAGGTGGCGTTTGCTAGTGCCGAAGTATAGAGTGTTACAATAGTTCAATTTGGAGAGAAGGAGAGCTCTTGCAAGCATGATACAACTGATAGTGGACAAGAAGGGTCTGCATGCATTTATTAATTTGGAAGTATAGGCAGTTGCTTGCGTTGTTGCGTTGACTTGTTTGGACAGGGGTAGGGTGGAGCCTAAGTACACTCCCAGTGCTTTGGCATCCTTTGACACTTTGATGTTGTTCCCTTCAATATTGAATGTGTTGTATTGATGATCTACCTTGTTGAGGCAGTGCCTGGAGCCTATAAGAGCAGTAGCTCGGTCTTGTCATCATTGAGGCAAAGACCATGCTCGGCCTTCCAGGCTTGAATGCTGCGCTGAGGTAGATTTCATTTAGACGTGAGGAATCTTTACCATATGAACCTGAGAGAGTGAGGCGTAACGTCTGCGTAGTTTGTGTACGGGACGCCATTGTCATCTAAGTGGTCAAACAGAAGCTTTGTAAATATGTTGTATAGGGTTGGTGAGACACAGGAGCCCTGTGGGACTCCACATTTGATAGGTGCGTTTTCTATGAGGCTGATGGAGAAAAGACCCTAATTGTTCTCTGAGAGGAAGAACTGGGCCCAAGCAGCGGCTTTAGGGGAAAAGGAGGCTGCTGTGGTCAGGTGTGTGGTTAGGATGTTATGATCAACTAAATCGAATGCTTCTTAGAGGTTGAGTAACAGGAATAGGGCAGGGTGTCCATTATCTTTAGCTTCATCCATTTGTATTTTTAATCTGTTGTCGGGAAACACAAAGATCTGCTTCAGGCATCTATTGACCAGATCCTCTTTCTCGACAAACCTTTTTCAGACAGGGACCCAAGTCTCTTCCTACAGAACATATCTACAGCTATAGGAACGTGCCTGTCGAATAAAGAGTGATGTCTCCTTCGCTAACCCAAACAATCAAACCTCACTTCAGGGTACTTGTCCACCTCACCACACAGCCCCCTGACAACAACGCCCTATTGTGAGATGGGATATGAACATCCTTTCTTTTAATAACACCTTTTATTGTATTTTCACATATATTCTAAACAGAAAAGCAAAATTACCTTCTTCGACAGTGTGTTTCAGCTGGTTTACCTGTGACGCTAATCACCTTTTGCTAATCTCTTCAATCACTAGATTATTCTTCCTAGCTACACCAGATTTTCTTTGTGGACAACATCTGTCTCTATACACATTTGTCTACTCCTTACTTCATTTGGCCAGGCTCTGCCTCTCTCCGACCCCCCATTTCGCTGCTATGTCTCTTTTGGATACCATGAGTCCATCGGACGCAAATAGTTTCCCATAGATGTTTACATCCCCTTCAATCAAAATATTTATGAAGCCCAGTTTTGGGCATTTAGTAGGTGCCTCGGGTGTGATCCTATCAATATAGGACAAATAATTGTTCCAGTAATGTTGGCGTTTGGAACAACTCCATATTGTGTGGAAGAAAGTACCCTCCTGGGTCAGACATCAAAGACATGCTGGGTCAGGGGCACGGCCACATTTATATGCAACTTCTCTGGAATTATAGACTCATTTTCAAATTTTAAATTGTACGAGT
Organism: Ambystoma mexicanum; assembly: GCF_040938575.1. Taxonomy (NCBI): domain Eukaryota; kingdom Metazoa; phylum Chordata; class Amphibia; order Caudata; family Ambystomatidae; genus Ambystoma; species Ambystoma mexicanum. Next base: position 491,046,662 of record NC_090938.1, on the reverse strand, counting down.
CAGAATATGTTACTAATGTTAACCACTATTCCCGCCATGAAAGCCTTCATCCAGTCTTTTTTCCTCGATCTTCCCATTTACTCCACAGTTTAGTTAGTGGGGGTGGGGGATCTTAATATCTTGAAATGGGTCTGTCCAGGATTTCTTCTGTCAAAAGGTTGGTTACCATGGGGGAGCACTGCAGAAGTTCAAGGTTTAGGATTTGTTTATTTAGTGCATATTTGAATCCGATATATGCTCTTTGCTGTCTAAATTAAACCCATTGTAAAGCTCTTCAAAAGTTAGCAATAGCCATTCATTAAATATGTCCTGAACATATTTCTGGCACGGCTCCTCACCCAATTCCTTCGATCCAATGGTGTCAATTGATTTACATCCGGTCACTTGGAAGATGGCTATTCTGGTGGCAATTACTGTAGCCTGCGTATTAGGAAACTTTAAGCCCTGACTATTGAGGAACCTTATCTCAGATTGAATTGAGACATGATAGCCTTACAGATGCACCCTTCCTTTTTACCTAAAGTGGTCTTCCATATACCTTAAAATGTCATTACCTGTATTCTTTCTAGATCCACAATCAGAAGCTGATCAGATTCTGCATACCTTAGATGTTTGCAGGGCTCTCGAGAAGGCTAGGCCTCGCAGGTTCTCAGACAGGCTATTTGTCCCCTTGATGGGGTACATCCGAGCAAACAAGTAGATAAAGCTACTATGGCGAGATTGATAGTTTCTTGCATTTCCCACACATTCAAAGTGCAGGACAAGGGACCCTCTCAAGGCTTGCTTGCCCATTTGACAAAGGCAAAAAATACGGCAGTAGCCTTTCAACGTCCTTTACCTTTGGAGCCCAAATACAAGACAACCACATACAAGAACCCTCCATTTGCTTTTTGCAAACGTTATACTCTGAACTCCAGCTCCAGGGTTTATGCCCAATTTGGACAGGAAGTCCCAAGAAATATTTTTGCAAACGTTTAATTCCATTTTCCCTGGGCAAGAGTAGTGCTTTATGCTCTCCCATAAGAATGGAGGAAAGGGGACGGGGTGTAGGTGTAACAAATGTTTACTCGCGATAATGACTTTTGTACTCAAAGTTCAATTTCTCTTTTCCTCCATATGCTCACCCTCCATTGGAAGGAGAGTGAGAGGCGGTCTCCTTGTTGTGGTCGCGCTATGTGCACCTTGCCCGCTTCTGCAGGCTCTCTAAATTCTTTAAGGAGAAGCCTGCATGGGCTTGCTATGGTTCTTGTCCCCGCTCTGGTGGAACTACCATAAGTATGGATAAATGAGGACATTTGACTAGAAGTACAGTAGTCACTATAGTGAGTAACTTTTCCTAAATAACCCAACAGGGAGAAAAATGACAGAATAGCTTCTCCTATAATTCGGTTTCATAAATTGACCTTGAGTATAGGGGGAGGGGACTGTTTGGGAGAAAAGGAGATGGTTCAAATAATGAATCGAGAATGAAGAAGGCAGATATGTTTTGAGACATTCTGTTGCTTTGCCATACTGAATATGGCCTGGTGAACAGTTTTTAGGAGGCCACCCTAGTTATAGTGAACAGGGAACTCTAAGAGGTTTGCCAAAACCAATCAAGGTAGGTGGATGAGTAGTCAAGGCTTATTCTCAGGAGAGTGTGAGTGGGTTCAGGGGCCTTCAATGAGTACACACAATATGGCACACAATAATTCAATTTAGATAGCAAGTAAGAAATAAACCGTTGTTTATTATAAGCCTTCTGAGCACACTGAAAGAGGAATCTAACAGGTAGTAGTATCGCACAATACACAGGTAAGTAGATTAAATGCAGTAAATGATGGCACCAGGTCAAGGTTATTCCCTAACTTAAGCAGTCCAAACACTAAGAAGAATGAGGCCTTGTGCCCAAAAGACACAGGAGCCACAATGTTACACCCCTGAAGGTAGTCTCTGCAGGTAAGTTACAGTTCACTTGTGTTGGTGATAGTTTGTTCAGAAAGTTGTTCAACAAGTTTGCTAAAGGTAAGTAAATGTTTTCTTACATTTCAGGTTACTTTAGCCAGGATCGACTAACAAAAAGGTGAATGTAGGAGACAAAGGGACTGTTTCCCAATGTTACCCTAAGAAGCACCCGGGAGATTGTGGGGGGCACATATGCACTAGTTTATTTACCTCCCACACTGCAATTTTCCCAGATTACTTTGTGGATCATCTGGGGGTCTTTGGTGGCTTGTTCTTCCGCCGTTGGATCCGGTGAGTGATGCCCGGGAGTTGCGGGTTCAAGGATCCTTCTGGTCGGGTGCAGCTGCAAGATGCAACCACTGGCGATGAAGAAATGCAAGAGATTCACACCTTCTCAGGACACTTCATACGTTGGAGAAAGGTAATTTCTCGCAACGTTCTCTGCACACAGGTGATGACGGGCGTCCTTTCAGTCACCGTCACAGAAACTTCTCCAGGACGAGATCCCTTGATGCTGGGACGCTGAAATTTGGGAAGATGGTGACTTGTGGCACGAGCTGATGATGACAGAAGTATTAGGCTTGAACAATGAACAGCAGCTTTTCTGGCGAGGAAGTGCACGAGCGAGCTGGTCAGTCCATCGGGCAGTCCAGGGACAGACTAGTTGGTCCCACTAGTCTAAGCGCTGAAGCATGGCTCAGGGTCTTCGGAGATCAGGTAGTCACACAACGGTAGAGCCGGGCCAGACACGGGAAGGGGTGCTGGGCCACTTCAAGAGTAATCTTCCGATCTTCAAGCTATGCTTCTTCAGGAGATATCATGGAGAACTATCAGTTTCACATTGGCCCACACAAAGACATTCTGGCATAACAGATGTGGAGTGAGGCTAGACAGTCCCCCGGACAAATACATGACCTTATAAGGAATTTCCTGACTAAAAAGGCAGGAAGAAGACGAAACAAGAATATGGCTAATGAAGCAAGAGCAAATCTTGTGGCACAGCCATTTTAAGACACTAGCCATGTTTAGATTCCATATGCTGTAAACGCGAATGTGCACACTAAAATAATGCAAAATTGTAATAATGTATTTAAAGGCATATGACTAGGGCCCAGAGACTGTCGGGGGCCACACCATAGAATTGTTCAAGTAGTGAAAGTGAATGTAGCTGGGGCTCTAGTCCAGACTGTGATGGGATTTGTAAGGCCAGTCCAAATAATGTATTGCTAATTGCTTGAAAACCTAGGTTACAGTGGGGGAGCTTGGGGGAAGAGGCTTCAAATACTACCTGAAAGCACCTGGTAGGATGGAAAATAGATGTCTTATACACAGAGAAACCCATTGAGAAAATGTTTTTAGGCTGGGGCCCCCACAGCCTCCTGGTCATAGGGGTGACTGGCAGGTCAGAGGGAGGTTTCAAAGAACCCAGAGATAACATTCCCCCACTCTCTTGCATACCACTCAACATGTTGAGTCTTGAAGCGGAAGCTGATCCAGTTGTAGTCAATAGATAGCATTTTTTAAAATCTGTTTTTAAACCTGTTCTGTCTTTTTTTGCAGATAATTAAACCTTCAGCTTCACTTTCCTTTAGCTCATTGTTAGGGGAAACTGATCAGTCCTTCAGATCATCAGTACTGGGAAACAAGGTTTCCCTTTTGAATTATTTTACTTTTTAACTTTGCAAACAGCAGAAACTCCCAAGTTGACCGAAAAAATGTGTCCAAATAGACGAATTGGACAAATTCAGCCACTACAAAAAATTGAAACCCATTATACCAATACCGAAATCAACTACCATCAATTCCGCTGCAAATATATCGACTTCGCTCAAACAACCCACACCTTACAGTGCAATGCAATGGGGATACTTTTGTATCACCCTAGCTTTTTGCACTTGGGATTTTTGGTGACTTGTACATGGGCTTCAAGACAAGCTGGTGGCAGCAGAAATAGGCTGTCCCTTCAACCTGGCTTTTGCTGAGCTTTATCTTCACTGACTTGGCTAACTCGTCTTATCGCCCAATTGTGATTTAACCCACTTGTATTGTTCAACGCAGATTGTAATTCTCCTCCTCCTTGCCTTACACTCTATCTCCTCAAGCTCTCCTCTCTGTAGCACCACTGAGTCAGGTACACTGTTCTATCATCCACCATGTTAGGAGGTTTCTGTCACTGATTTTATAGGTGCTGTTGGAGTAAATGACGTGATGGGGGTTCTTATTTGCAATGCTACTTCCCCATTATTTTTGTGTATTGTGATTGACACAGGCTGGATGGTCCCACCTCTTTCCAAATTCTGGAGCTAGTGTTAATTTTTTGTGGCAGGTGTGCACATTTTTCGATGAGCATGGGTTAGTGCCTCTGCAACAAGACCCAAAGTAACAAATAACGATGAAAAGGGGTGGGTTTGGAAGGTTACTTGCGCCTAGCCTATTACATTTATTTCTTGAAATAAAACCAAAGCGATCATATGCTGTCACACTGGTCTGACTCCCCTTCTCCTGAGGTGTTAGATTCGGTCAGAAAATACCCTTCATCCTCCTCACCTGATGTGCTGGGATCCGGTGACGGCTTCTTCTTCCTTCTTCTCTGGGGGATCTCTCTTTTTTTTTTAAGCAGATAAGGTCTGCCTCGAAAGGAAGCCACCTTGGCTGCCTACAAGGCAGAAGAGGGGCCTCACTTCCGGGACAGGGGAAAAAGCTGCGAGGCATAAAAAACCCCAGTGGAGAGATTGTTTCCGAAGTATTCCAGGGAAGCGTTGTAGTATCCCCAAAGGTCTTTGGTAGAAGATAATATTGGGTCCAGATCAATGCAGGATCCTTGAAAGGGAAAGGTAAGTACCACTGTCGGCAGCCCCCAAAGTTCGAGGTAAACAACACTGGATACAGAGTACATGAAGATGGCAGGATGTGTATGCAGGATCAAGAGATGCGGTAGCAGGACCACCGCTCGCGTGCCCGGGGGGACTGAGCAAGCAGAAAGGAAAAGGCAGCAAGAAAGCAAAGAAGACTAGAGAAAGCAACGGAGAGCAAAACGCACTGACTGAGAAAGACGCGAGTCAGCAGAATGCTAATAAGGTAAGGAAAAGGGGAAAACAGGGAAAGGCATGAGCCGAAGAAAACAGGGAGACTGGAGAAACAAAAGAAAAGAAGATTCGGGGGAGAACCAGACTCAAGAAAAGCTAGGGGAAAGAAAAAGTAGCAAGAAGTAATAGAGGAAAATCCAGACGGGAGGAAGGAAAGAGATAGGGACGGAGCACCGTCTAAGGGAAATGATACAGAAGCGTGGGCAACAAAGCAGAGTACAAACCGTACGAGTTGCTATGCGCCGGCCGCAGAGAAACACACTGAATAAGAGTTTCCCGGCCGCAACCATGTTGGAAGAAGAGTAGACTGTGTCAAGTGGAATGCGGCCGAATGTAATGGCAAACCGAATGGAGTTCACGTCTCGAGCGGCTCCAAAGCTTCCAACCCCCAGGATGCGTGACATATGTTCATTGATTTTTATTAGTTACATACCATAGGTATTCTTTTTAGATATAAAGGTGCCAATATACTCCATTTGGAGGCATGTGCATTTGTTTCGCCCTTACCCGGGCTTTCTCAAGGCACAGTTGTGAGTAGGCGTGTAATACTGCGTGTTCTATTCTTTCAGTATCCGATGTGAGGGCACATGGCAGTGAGTGTTAAGATGTTCGAGCAATGGCAAACACAACAACCAAAGTCTGGGCATGCCCTTTTGCCCTTGGCAAGCCTTAAGGAAAAGGTTTGATTAAATGCCTACTTTTACTGTGGGTAAAACTAGAATCTGTTGTCAGTTAAACTGGAATCTGGTTGGTTAAACAAAGTGATGGCTAATTTGCCATAGCACTAAGCCTCTTCATAGGCTATCATTCAAACATATGTGTCTTAAATGCGCTTTAAACTTTATTTCCCCTCCTGGGACACCCTATTCCAAAAATGAGTTCCAACAGGTGGCTAACATAAAATCCAATGACTATTCTTGTCCTCACTCTCATCTACCCTAAGCTAAAGAGAAGAGTAGGCAAAAAAGGTTGACAAGTTTGCCCCTAATCCATCAGTACAAACACAATTGTTCTGTGGAAAACTCCCCTCCTGGTCTTCCTACTCTCACACTATGCTCTTTGCCTTTTGTGGATTGCAGCTCTCATCCACTCTTTGGGCTCCTCTAACTCCCCTCCTAGGAAACTATTACTACTTTGGCATTCCTTGGCCATACTTCACCTTTCTCCGGTTCACCACCTCTTTCTACGGCCCACTTTCTGGTACTCTTCAACCTTTCACCCCACCAATCTGGGTCACTGTCAGAGACAATATTGTAGCTCTCCTGCCACAGGATTGCTCCTCCATCTTCACCCCACACCTCTTCACCCCTCTGGTTTGCTGGTGGAAACTTAAAACACTGTGGCATTTCGGTTCCCTTGGGTTTCTTCCATTTTTGTCGCAGTTTATTATGTGGTCACACAACTCAGGGAGTTCCTTTCCCCCAATGAATGTGGCACACAATAGAGCACTATTAGTTTGTTCACTTTGATAAGGCCTCAACCCGTCTCGCACCCAACATCAACAAATACCCGGTGCCACAATGGACTAGGAACCAGGTTGTTGTGTAGTAAGAATTTCGCTTTAATTTATTTAAACCAAATTTGACAAACAGACTAACATCAGCCACCAATGCTGTGGCAACACAAGAACAAAATAATTTCAATAATGGCACCAACATGGAGATAATACTGCGATATTCAGTCACAATTTCCTGCAGCTTTCTTTTCAAATCGCCCACCAATACAGAAAAAGAACAATTCAAGAGACACAGTGATTGCTGATTTGACCCCCCACTGCCCGCCCTCCAAACATCAATTAGACTTGGCCCCTCTGAACTGAAGGCCAGTGGCAGAGAGTGGGAACACAATGGGGAAAATCGTTTTGGGATTCAGATAAAATGCACTTTTTGGAAAAAGGGATTCAAGGGGCAAAATATATATATATTTCTGAGGCTTGTGGAATCTGCTTAGATCACATGCTGTGCATAGGCCGACATCTAGTGGAAGCTGCGGAGTATTACAGTTTGTTTTTCGAACTCGAAAATGGGCGTCGACACAGGCGTGCCAGTAATACTATCCCTAGTGTGACGTCCACTGTACCCAAGATCCCTCACGCGTCTAGGATCCTCAGATTGTTTTTTTCCGCCATACTGGTCGGAAGCATCTTGCGGAGTTCCCTGGCCTTAGCCATACTTTTGCTGTTATTGTAATTTTAATTATTATTCATTCCCTTCCCCAACCCAACGTCGACCCTCGACCTCGACGACGGCTGGAGAAGTCATCGACCGTCGACTGCTGCACGACGGATCTGGGCCTAGGAAGGCCGCTGGCCTCGGCCCGGGCCTAGTAGGCCGCTGGCCTCGGCCCTTGCAAGTAGGGAGAGTGGGGGGTGGTACATACTCTTCACTCTTGATATATAGTTACATATATATTCCTACACTTAGCAGCCCGCTGCCTTAAGGTGCGTATGGAGGGTACCCCTTTTCAATTCTGCCCCAAGTGCAATCGCAAATACCCTTGGGTAGACAGGCACGCCACGTGCAATCTCTGCTTGCCGAGTGATCACCCCGAAGCGAACTGCAGAGCGTGTAGTAGGTTTAAACCTAAAACACTTAAGGACCGTTCGACAAAGCGTTGGGCCCACCACGCCAGGCAGGAGGCCATGGCAGCGGAGGGCGCCTTCAGCGATGGCAGCGACGCCGTACTTTCGGACGGCGAGGGCATTACGGCGTCGAAAGACAGCCGACGAGCGCAGGTCCCCGACCTCGGAAGGTCGTCCGGCAGGGCGGCTATGGGGAAGACCCCCGGCGACGCAAGCGCTACACACCTAGCACACACTAAACACACTAAGACCAACCGGACCTCGACGACGTCGACTTCTCGGAAAGAGGCACAAAAAGAACGGTCCGACTCGGTGTCCTCTGGGCGCTCTCGATCGAGATCGCCTCACGACGCAAGGCAATCATCCACTCTTGCCAAGAGTGCCTCGCTACACACATTAACGGAAGTTCGATCGTCGGGAGACGAAGACGACTTCCACCCGCAGGCCGCGCTCCAAGATACCGAGGCCGCGGTTAACACCAGTGAGGCCCCACGCTCGAAACGCACAGATACCTCTCCAGACCCTCGGCGCCAGGCGTCGAAAGTCTCTGGGGCCTCCAAGGGACAGGGAAAACATTTTTCCACGCACGGGGAGGGGGGAAAACAGCGGAAAGCACAGACTTCCACTCCTGTAAAGCCATCCTCCCACCCTAGGCAGACAAGCAAACACAAGTCTACCCTTGAAAGGTCCCATAAATCACCTACTAAATCACCACCTACTAAAGTAATACCCTGTTCCAGGGAATGGTCCAGTGAAGACATAGACAGGGTTATGTCTAGGATGTCTTCCTTGGCTGATTTTTATGATAAGAACCCAGAACATTTTCTTTCATATAACCCTCAAGGGGCCACACCCTCGGGCTCCTCCGATCCTATCCCTCTAAGTAAGAAGCCCCGGTTCGAAAGACCTGAACCTTTCGAGGTACAGCCTTACTCCACTCCATATTCTACTCCACATCCCAGTTACCAGGGACAAGGTTTCCATGAAGAAGACCAGGAGTTTCAAGTTATGGGAGAACAAACCGGGACGGATTACTATGCAGATGATGAGGACCTGGAGGAGGGAGAAGATGAGCAGGAAATTTACAGAGTAGATTCCCCAGTACAAAGTGAAGCCCCAGTTACCGACTCTCCAGTTGATAACCAGCCCCTCCTTAACGAAGTTCTCGCTCGCGCAGCGGAACATTTCCACATCGACACCCACGGTGTACAGGAGGAAAGGGACTTCGCGGAGGAGTTTGTAGGAGAGAGGAGACCGGTCGCTCAGACCATCCCTATCCTCAAATCCATCCAACGAAGAATAGATCCTTCCCTGGTGAATCCTAACCTCACCAGAGCCGTCAACCCCAGAATTGAAAAGATTTTCCGGGCAGCCCAGTCTGACCCTCTGTATATAAGGGGACATCTTAAACCAGATTCCCTAGTGGTTACCAACACTAGAAAAAGGGCTGGCACGCCCTTATCTTCATCAGAAGCTCCTCCCGACAAGGAGAGCAAAAAACTTTACGGGTTTGGCAGGAAGGTAGCCTCAACGTCCGCCTACCAAGCAAGAATTGCTAATTCCACCACCCTGTTGGCTAGTTACAACTGCCATCAATGGGAAGAGGTCGCGGCACTCATTGCCTCTGCCCCAGAACCGTTAAAGGGCCAGCTGGCTCGAATCTCGGCAGAGGGGAGAGCCGTGTCTGGTTGCATTTTAAAGGCAACCTTCGACGCCGCTGACAACGCAGGAAGATTGATAGCAGAAGGTACTGTTATCAAAAGACATGCGTGGTTACGGCAGTCGGGATTTAAAACAGAAACACAAGCTTCTCTAATAGACAAGCCGGTGGAACCCGATCTACTGTTTGGGAAAGCGGTCGAAGACGCACTTAAAAATGCCAAGGATGAATACGAGACTCTCAAATCCCTTGGCCAGCTTACCAACAAACCCCCTAATCAGAGGGGGAACAGTAATTTTCGTCGCCCACGCGGCCAAAATTCCCAAAGAGGCAACTATGCCCAGGGACAGGGTACACAATGGAATAACAACCAGCAGTCTACCCAAAGTTACGGCAGAGGTAACAAGAGAGGTCGTGGTAGAGGCAGAGGCAGCCCCAACAAGGGAGGTAGCACGCCTCCACCAAAGCAGTGACGCTCAGTTCAAGGTCCCTTCTCACGCAACCCCAGTAGGGGGACGCATTTCCACCTTCACCCAGGCTTGGGAAGGGATCACCTCAGACAGATGGGTGCTGTCAACAGTATCCACTGGATATTGTATAGAACTACTGCAGCGTCCCCGGAACCACCCTCCACGACAAAGAATACACTCCCTAGAACATCAGAAGATCCTTCTCGAGGAGATCGCCATTCTGCTAGAAAAGGACGCGATAGAACTCGTCCCAGGACACCAGGTAAACAAGGGTATCTATTCAACTTACTTCCTTGTGCCAAAGAAAGATTTGACAATGCGCCCAGTATTGGACTTACGGCCTGCCAACAAGTATGTCAAGCCCCAAAAATTCCGTATGACCACGTTACAAGAGGTAATCCCACTCCTAAAGAAGGGGGATTACATGGCAACCTTGGATATGAAAGATGCCTATTTTCATATTTCCATGCTCCCGGCGCACAGAAAGTACTTGCGCTTCAAGGTGGACAGTCGCCACTACCAATTCAAGGTACTGCCCTTCGGGATAGCCTCAGCACCAAGGGTATTCACCAAGGTACTGGCGGTGGCAGCTGCACACCTACGCAGGGAGGCAATCCCAGTGTACCCTTATCTGGACGACTGGCTCATAACGGGGGAAACCCCAGGAATTTGCAGGTCAAACATTCAGAGGACTATCGACCTCCTCCACGAATTAGGTTTCTCTATCAACGAGAAAAAGTCAAGTCTGGTGCCAAGCACCTCAAAACAGTTTCTAGGAGCCATCCTAGACACTCAGAAAGGATTGACCTTCCCCTCGAAAGAACGAATTCGGAATATACTTCTGCAAATTCCGCATTATCAGTCAGGTCAACAGATAACAGTACGCAAAGCTATGCGGTTACTGGGCATGATGGCGTCATGCATTTACCTGGTCCCTCACGCGCGTCTGCGCATGCGTCCCATGCAGGAATGGTTGGCGAAACAGTGGTCTCAGGCAAGTGGTCGGTGGGACGATCTAGTGGTCGTTTCGCCAACACTCGTACAGAGCCTACACTGGTGGACAAGAGAAAATCTCGCAAGGGGGAAACCCTTTTACGATCCCGAAGTACAGGCAGTGGTGACTACAGATGCATGCCTGACTGGGTGGGGAGCTCACCATCTCCACCACACAGCTCAGGGTCTCTGGTCTCACTCAGTAGCCAAGAACCACATCAATCTGCTAGAGCTTCTGGCAGTATTCCGAGCGCTAAAGGCGTTCGAGCCCCATCTACTGAACTTGTCGGTGCAGATCAGGACAGACAGCACGACAGCCATGTTCTATCTGAACAAGCAAGGGGGGACTCGTTCGCCAAATCTGTCCAAGCTTGCCCAGAAAATCTGGATATGGGCACTCAGACGGAACATCTTCCTGTCATCGCAACATGTTCCAGGGGAGCTCAATTCCCTAGCAGATGCTCTAAGCAGAGACTCCCTCCCAGAAGAACACGAATGGGTCCTTCACAGAGACGTAGTAGAAGATCTCTTCTCTCAGTGGGGTTTCCCCACTATAGACCTATTCGCCACAAGCGAAAACAAACAATGTCCAGGATTTGCATCCAGGTTCCCCCAACCGGACTCCCAAGGGAATGCCCTGTGGATCAACTGGTCAGGGATGTTTGCGTACGCTTTTCCACCAACTCCTCTCATCAGGAAGGTGGTGTACAAGATGAACAAGGAATCGATGACGCTCATCCTAGTTGCTCCCATGTGGGCGAGACAACCATGGTTTCCACACCTACGCAGGATGGCGGTGTGCGAACCCATCAGACTCCCAGCCTGGTACAACCTACTGTCCCAGCAACAGGGTCAGACAGTGCATCAAGAACCCAACTCTATGAATCTAGCAGCTTGGCTCCTGAAGTCATAGAGTTTGGACATCTCAAATTACCACAGAGGTGTATGGACATTCTAAAAGAGTCCAGGAAACCAAATACAAGGCACTGTTACTTTGATAAGTGGAAAAGATTCGTTATCTGGTGCCAGAATAAACAAATCAACCCAGTTGATTGCACTCCTTCCAACGTTGTAACATACATGCTCCACCTGCTGGATGCAGGGTTGGTTTTTAACTCTCTGAAAGTACACCTGGCAGCCCTCTCGGCTTACACCACATCCCATAACAAGGTCTCGTGGTGGAAAGTACCAGTGGTTAAAGCCTTCATGGAAGGAGTAAAGAGACTTCACCCTCCTATTTCGAACCCACCGCCAGGATGGGACCTCAACGTGGTGCTAGCTAAGCTCATGGGACCCCCCTTCGAACCCATGCATAAAAGTAGTCTCAAACACCTGACTTATAAAACGGCCTTCTTAGTAGCCATTACCTCCATAAGAAGGGTCAGTGAAATTCAGGCTCTGTCAGTGCAGGATCCTTTCTTTACTATCCACAAGGACAAACTGGTTTTACGCACACACCCTAGGTTCTCACCTAAATTCATATCCAAGTTCCATGTAAACCAGTCCATCGAGCTTCCGGCTTTCTTCCAAAACCCGCAAAGCTCGGCTGAGGTGAAACTACACACCCTAGATGTGCGTAGGGCGGTCCTATACTATGTAAATAAAACCAGACCGCTAAGGAAAACAGATCAACTGTTTGTCTCCGTAGCTACAGGCAGAGAGGGGGATCGCGTCTCTAAGGGCGCTATCTCGAAGTGGATTATCAACTGTATACAGCTGTGTTACTCTCTTGCTGAGAAAACTCTGCCTTTTACGCCAAGGGCCCACTCGACTAGAGGCATTGGTGCCACTCTGGCTTTCATTGCAAATGTTCCCCTCGACACCATTTGCAAAGCAGCTACCTGGAGCTCTATTCACACTTTTACTCAGCATTACTGCATTGACACTCATTCCAAGACAGATACACAAGTGGGACAAGCGGTTCTAAGACACCTGTTTGCTCATGACCCTTCTCACATCCCACCTCCTTCTTCTGGTACTGCTCGCTAATCTATGCACAGCATGTGATCTAAGCAGATTCCACAAGCCTCAGAAGGGATACATTACTCACCGTAATCGTATTTCTGATGCTTGTATCTGCTTAGATTCACATGCGACCCACCCTTCCTCCCCTCCGAGAGAAGGCGCATGATTGCTTGTAGTCTTACCTTTCTGTCTATCTGCTTGGACTATCTGTACTCACGCTACTCCTCATGCTTCCTCATGTCAGAAAAAATACAATCTGAGGATCCTAGACGCGTGAGGGATCTTGGGTACAGTGGACGTCACACTAGGGATAGTATTACTGGCACGCCTGTGTCGACGCCCATTTTCGAGTTCGAAAAACAAACTGTAATACTCCGCAGCTTCCACTAGATGTCGGCCTATGCACAGCATGTGATCTAAGCAGATACAAGCATCAGAAATACGATTACGGTGAGTAATGTATCCCATATATATATATATATATATATATATATATATATATATATATATTGTGTGCTTATTACCACAGATGTAATATGAGCGAAAGAAAAGCAATGTGACCATTTGTTTTGCCACACCTAAAAAGAGCAGGCAGGGCTTTGTGGTTTGGGTCAGAGCACAATGGGAACAAAGGGGCAATTTCCTTTTGCACCCTGCACATTGACAGGGAAACAAGGTTTTGGGATTAATTCTTTTGGCTAATATGTGTCTATACCAGCACTAAACACACTGGGAAGAGCTTGTTAGTTTCGAATGCCAACAAAACACATCTTGTGATTTTTTTTTATAGGGGAATTAATTGATTTACTTATGTTAAAGATCTACAGAGACACAGGATATTTTGCTTGGGGAAATGACTAGAACAATACTTGGAAAAATGCATGGCCTATACAATCTATGGCTTTGGGGATAGTTTTACTTACGGTAGAGGCCTTATGAGCATCAGGGAACAGCAGGGCGCCTCTGCCACAGCAAGAGTGTCTTGCCAGAATAGTCCCCTCTGGCTCCTACAAGGGGTCCCAGTCAGCTTTTATGTCTCCTGGTACCTCTCTCCAATGCAAGATTTGGGGCCTCTGCTTGGATGTTTCTCGCAAGAGTTCAGCAGCAGGTTGCCTGCCAGAATGAGTGGAAAAAGCCTAGCTCTGATGCAAACTGGTTTACTTCTAGGAAAAGTCATGATTCCCGCAAAAGGGATTGGATGGTTTCTCTACTCACCTCCCACTTGTGTGCTAATAGGACAAGGAGATGAGGGGTGGGAGTTGGGAAAGCTGTGGAAGGAGAAAGCTTTGTCATCCCAAACAGACATGTGGCTCGGCCTGTTTAGACTCTGAAAATCTATCAACATGGCAATTAGCCTCATTTTTCAAATCTTTACATGTATTGATATATTATTAAGAACTAGATTTTAAGGCAAATCAGATGATGCTAATATGAAGTCGGCATGCCCCTCCTATGCAGAGATATGTTTTTTCTTGATTTACTCAGGAGCCGTATCAGTGAAAAATATGCCACTGCATAGTTCCCATGTTAATTTTACACTTCACCCTTACACCAACTTTAAAATCTCTCAGAACCAAGGGAAGGCCCACATCAAATATTCACTAATAACTTTAGTTATGTTTATCACACACACATTGTTTTGGCATGGTTCAAAGGGGGTTACTGTCACCTTTAATAAAAGTCTGGAATGACTGTTGCACATATGCTGCATTTTGTATGCAATAATATGCATTTTTTAATTAACCTAACTCCTGCCTTTCCTTTGGTCTCTTAAGTTGCATTTCCCCTTAAGTATGTGATCAGTTAGAGGCTGGCTCCTGTTTATCTTCGCCTCTCCCTTCATGGCCTTTAATGGCCCTGGGTGCAACTCTAATGGACGTTTTTGTGGGAGTTGTGACCTCAAGGTCACTTCTGCTGAAATAACAGGCATGGTTTTATCTGTTTCCACCATGGTTTAAATCTAGGTAGTGTATTTCTTTCTATATTTTTAAGTAATGGGCCGATTTGATGGTTGACAACGAGACCTCCCTCTCCAGGATGAGCATATGAAAGGTCTTGGAGGATAAGTTTAATCTTTAGGAGAAATGACTGGCTGCATATAAAATTCTGCTTTTAAAATCTCTCAATACATTTTATAAGGCACCTGGGTCTTATATCCACATGTACCATGCTTTAATCTCACAGTTGCAAAATACATGAATATCACTTGAATGGTCCATATGTATAGGGCAGTTATATGAGAAAAGCTTGTTCAAAGCATACTGTTATTTGGATGAGGAAAAAGGAAGTTCTTTTATTTCTTATGTACAATGAGCTTGGTTTCACTTGAGATGACTTGAGAACAATAGGGTATTAATTAAATTGAAGATAATGGACACATTGTTATCTGTCTTTTAAAAGTGCAGCTCCATGGATTCAGTAAAACTGCATTGTCAGCCACATGTTTTTTTTTCTTGCTGAAATGCATTGCGCATATCTTCGCACTTTTGAGATTCAAGCCCACTTTCTTTCCTTTGAGGTTTAGGCCTATTTTTGGTTCAGTATGCCTCATGTTAACATCACAATTTCTTTGCTGGCCTTACACTTCAATGGGACTTACCAAATCACTTTATTTCTGGCATTCAGGGGGCTATATTTCACCCCACAGCTACTCTGGAATGAGCTTGGCTAACCTTCTCTTCCAGAGCATTCAGTCAAGGTTAGTCTGCAAGTGCTCTTCCCTGAGCCGTCTTGCTGCATCTTTCTCTAGACGGTTGCCTTCTTCCCTTGCATCTCTGGTACTGCCTTCTGCCAGGCAGTCGTTCTCTCCAGCCGCTCTCCTCAATTGGCTTCCCCATGTACCATGGGGCATCCAGAAACATGACTGGTTCCTACATGTCCTATCCAAAGAGTGAATCCTTAGCACCTTTTTAGATCCCTTTGGCTGTGTGGCCTGTTCTGAGGGTAAGCCTTGAAGGTTACTGCCGGCGACTAGCTAGGATTTGTTTTGAGTGTCATTTTAATAGTCCTGTTTAACAAGAAACATTGATGCATAAGCCCCTCCTTAAATGTAATTACGAGCAGGAGGGTTTCATAACTCTGCACAGTGATTGGCAAGACCAATCGTGAAGTGGACGAGTGCCTAGTCCAGCGGACGAGTAGCGTGGAGCAAAAGAATGTGTGGCGTGAAGCCCGAGTTAGTTAAGGGCGAGTGATTATCTACCTGGCTGTTTGCTGTTTGCTGCTTTGCGCGTTTTGCGTTTTGCGGCAAGAAAGGTAGCGGAGTGGCAATGAGTGGCAGCCCTGCAGTCATGGCTGGCAGGGCTGCCAGAGCGAACAAGAAAACCAATATAAATGAACCCTCCCGTGAAGAAGAGGAAGGTCGGTGCTTGAGAAGTGCCAAATTGTCACAAAAACATCAGGGCACTACCCTCAAGGGACAAGAGGGAACTTTGATACATAGTCCTAAGGAAAACGAAAAAGGCAGACTCAGGGATTCGAATGCGCCTGAGGATGATTGCAAAGAGCAGATGAGTACGTAGAGCTGCTGAATGCATAGAGAGGACGGAACGGATGACGTATGTGGATGAAACGGGCGACGTAAAAGGATGAAACGGGTGGTATATATGCATGGAACTTGTGAAAAATATCAATGGAACGAATGAAGTATGTAGATGGTACTAGTGAAATATGTGGGTGAAGTGCATAAAACAACCTAGAATACCCGGAACGGATCGGAGTAAATAGAACGGACTGGAGTGCGTGGGGCGCACTGGAGTGCGTGGGGCGCACTGGAGTGCATAGAATTGCGTGACTGACATGGAGCGCACTGGAGTGCATGGAAAGTTTGAAAGAGCATGTAACCCATCATATCACATCACCACGCTTACTCTCTTCTTTACACCACCATTCAACTAGAACACAGAGATACTATGACACCATTCGGTATAACTGTTCGCGTACTAACATTCTGCCGCATACTCCCAATCACTCTAAGTAAACACTGCTGGTTACACCCCCCCAGCCAGGCGTTCTCCTCAGGCCTAACGCAGCCACATTCGGTCTGGATAAATCCTGCCAGAACGAACACATACTCCTGAACTCTCAATCACCACACCTCCCGCTAAGAAGCAGCTATTACACGAATGTAACACCAGCTGCACACATATCCGGTGCTCACACGCACCTTTGACTCTCTGTACTCTCTCTACTGACGTGAACTCCTGTTCCCAAGGGCGTTCAACCTACCATCGCCTTCAGACCATAACAATGGTACATAAGGCGCTATATAAATGCAAAGTAACATAACATAACAGTATGTTTCCATACAATTGGTATATGCTGTATACATTTCACACATATATTAATGCAATCAAATAGTTTTTAAACATGGGTGAGTCATGAAAATACAGTTTGTTTGAAAATCAAAGCAATAGATTGATAAGTGGGCAAGCTTAATGGTACTGTAGTGAGATAAGGAGAGATGGTAAGGTAGAGTAGTATTAGTAAGGTCAGAAATTTGGTTTATAATGATCTAATCAAAAAATCAGTAACCAGTTTTATCCTGATATGTCTTACCTATGGGCTTTAGCTTATAGTCTATTCAATTTTCTGGGGTTAAGTTCCTTAGTCCTCATACAGTTGGTTATACTAATCCACTATGACATTTAATCTATCCCAAAGTGTTAATGTATCTGAATCCGAAATCTATGGAGGTGAAATGAAGACGTTGGTTGAATTGAGTAGATGGATCATATGGAGAAAGCATACTTTATTTATTTGCATTTGTTAAGCGCCTAAGCCCGTGGGCATCAGAGCGCTGATGCAAACATGTTACATAATACACAAACTTGGCAAAATAAGAGATAACATTAGAGAAAAGAAGATATTAGCAAAACACAGTAAGGGCGGGTGTGCTTATCATCTTGGCGAGGTTAGATGCTTCTACAGTACAGGTTTGTCCAATGTGTTTAGGTAAAGAGGAACGTTTAGTGCTTTTCTGAAGGGTTAGTGTGAGCTCTCTGCACTTATACAGTCACTTTATGCACTTACTGGTTCCGTAGTGTTCCCAGTTTTAATTTCCAGGTCAGGATTTTTCAATAGGGATAGGTCTGACTTCAAATCTTCCCTTGCATGCTTAATCTATATGTGACAAAGGGTCATGCCACTAAATTGTACATGGTTTAATAAAGTTGGGTCAGTCGTTTTGGATCCTGCACAAACTAGCAGTGTCTTACCTTAGGATGGTAAGTTGCTTTTTTCCAGGGTCAATTCTTTCAAAGTATCCAGTTGTAAAGTAACTCAATCTGAAAAATATTAGGCTTCAAATGATTAAATGTTATCCATTTAGAACCCCAATATAATCTGTCAAGTCTCCCATCATCAATTAGTTCCGAAATTACCTGCAAAGGTGTGCGCTTGGACTGCTGCGGCATTCCGCGTGTGTCTGCCCTCTGTTAGCGTGATGATGTCATCCACACTGGCCGTGATTTCCAGTCCGGCGTGATTGCGACTGCGTTCTGTGAAACAGTTGTAATCGTGGTTGTGCTAATAAGCTCCTTGCTGGTCTCAAAATAACTAAAATGATGACATTACTTCAGATTGAGAGTAGTGTCAGTTTGCATTATTTGATTCAACATGTGTCTGGTGGCTTAATGTTCTTAATTTGAATTTGAAAAGTGGGCTAATACATTGTGCCCGTGGGTACGTCATTTATGCTCATTTTACGTGCATTGCCATGATAGCATACATTTTAATCCGATCGCATCAAGGTTATTAAAAGGTTGTGCATCAGTTTTCACGGTACCATTTCTTATTAGTCGTGCCATCAGTATTTAATTCTGAGAATTCCACTAGTTACACATAATGATTAGGAGTGGATTAGTCCATCTTGTTGCGATGTTGTTACCTTGTAACAACTTCTTTGGACGTTCTTGTTTCTCGCACATTGAGGCAGTTAATGCTCAGAATGGGCCATTTTATAATTTGCATAAGTATTATTGTAGGGTTATTTTCTCCCCTGATAGTCTGATATTTTTGTTTAGCATCCTACCAGGTATTCATGGAATACTTAGAATAGTATGGTGTGTTTTTCAGAATTATTTCTTATTTGTATAAAGCATCAGATCCTCTATATTCATTCTAGGGGAATAATAGTCCAGTCCTTTTCACAAATATGTTTTGCACTCAATGTCATTAATTCATTTTCCTGTTGTATAGTACCAGTATGCATATCGACTGAACATTCATATCTTGATTTTTACAGAACATAATGCATCTCATTAGCCATGTTGAAGCCCTCTGTGGTTGATCTTAAGTTGCATATTAATTTGGATTCTTGTTGGCCCAAAGCTTTCTCTTGGACACCCAATCTTGCATCCAGACTGGTATGTTTTGCTCCGAAGAACTTGATGTCCTCCTTTCTGTCTTTGGAGCGCTCCTTTTAACCAATGTTCTGCTAGGGCAGATTTGCATCCTGGTGTCGTCAAGTTTCCAAGGTGTTCCCCGATTCTTATTCTTAGTTTGTGTATTGTACTGCCCACATATATTCTGTTATATATACATATAATCACGTAAATCACAAACGTCTGCAATTTTGCATATTGTTTAGCACATGTCTGCACATGCTGCAGTTGCTACATTTGTAAAATCCCTTGATCTGGTTCCCTGTTAAGATGTTAGTTTGGTGTTTGTGATTAGTCGTGTCCATGAAATTGGGGCTCAATTTGGTCCTTAATGTTGGCGCTTTAGTGTAGGTTATGTCTGGTCTTTCCAAAATATAGTGTAGCAGGTGTTAGTTAAGGGTGAGTGATTATCTACCTGGCTGTTGGCTGTATCGGCTGTCCTGCTGTGGAAAGACTGCATTGGAGTCCCGCGAGCGACGTGGCGCTAAGCCCCGCCCCTTTTCCAGGACGTGCAGGATAAAAGTGGAGTCCAGCAGCCCTTGTGGCGTGAAGCCCGAGTTAGTTAAGGGCGAGTGATTATCTACCTGGCTGTTGGCTGTTTGCTGCTTTGCGCGTTTTGCGTTTTGCGGCAAGAAAGGTAGCGGAGTGGCAATGAGTGGCAGCCCTGCAGTCATGGCTGGCAGGGCTGCCAGAGCGAACAAGAAAACCAATATAAATGAACCCTCCCGTGAAGAAGAGGAAGGTCGGTGCTTGAGAAGTGCCAAATTGTCACAAAAACATCAGGGCACTACCCTCAAGGGACAAGAGGGAACTTTGATACATAGTCCTAAGGAAAACGAAAAAGGCAGACTCAGGGATTCGAATGCGCCTGAGGTCGGTGACCAACGGACTTTACACCAAACTTTGGCCCCGCCAATTGAACAATCAGATCTCATTACATTGACAAAGCTTCCATCAGTGGCGCCTACGCTAAATGGAAAGGAAAAACAACAACTTCAGTCACCGTTTCTATTACCATTACCTGAGCCTGTCTTCGATGCCGATCCTGCCGATCCTGTTACGGAGCTGAGCCTGGGCGACCCGCGTGTGGTTCCTTCGGCCCAGATTCAGATGGCTTATGGAGCGAGGAGTGATCGGGAAGGCGAGGAGGTTCCGGGATCCTTGCAGCACGGACCAAGTGGTGAGTTGTGCCGACCCTCTCCCGGCGCGGACCAGCAGGGGGTGCTGTGCTGCACGGCGAATCTAAACTGTGATTTGAGTCTACAATCTAACCTTGATACAAGAGAAGAGTGGGGAAAACCAGCTAACCCGACCCTAATGGGGCAGGATCATCCTCCAATCCACCTAGAAAATGAAAATCCACAGGGAAAGTCGGTCACTGAAGATGAAGTGGAGGCAGCTAGTGGTACTCCAATAGAGATGGAAAGATTAAAGAAAACACCCCAGAAAGGCGAACCTGCATCATCATCTCCACTGATCGGCAAAGAAGGTGGGTCAGATTTAGATGGCGTGACATCCACAAAGTCATTCCAGCCAGGAGTCAGACCCCAAAATAATAGAATGCCCCAGACGGGATCGGTCTTCGAGCAAGATGAAAAAAAACACAAATTTAGTAGATCTACTAAGCCCGTCAAACTTGACCAAAATGGTTCAGGCTCAAACAAAGAAACATTTGCAAAACCACCATCAAAATTCGGGGGGGGCATGAAAACCCTAGCCCACGAGTAGATAAGATCGGGAATCGAAGGTGCTCATTGGACACAGCCAGATCGACTAAAAGTCAGGGGGGGAACCTGACAGTTGCCCAAACCGACTCTCCAACAAAGCGCTCCCCAACGCCTCAACATTCATCAAGTCCAGCGGAGCACTTAAATAAGAAGATCGATCTACTCTCGATTGTCATCGGTAAATATAGCAATCTCTCCATTTATGAAACTTTATGAAGCCATCACAGATTCCTTGAAAGATCACACCAGCATTCAAGCAATGATGTATAGCAAAGTTATCTTTTTAGAAGCATACATTATGGCGTTAGAAGTAAGAAAAACTAACAATCTGGAAGCAAACCAGGATTCAGTATTAACCCTGAAACAAGTAGGTCGGAAAGGTGAAGACCAGACAACAGTGGGAAAAACAGTAGGAACCCAAACTATCACTATGATCGATCTAACAGCAAGTAAAATATCGAAAGAAAAGCCAATTAAACCAGGGGTGACGAATTGTAAACCTGGTCTACCGTACACAACTCTGAATCCAAACAAACCAGAAATCATAATTGAAGTAACAGGAGGACAACCCCAAAATCGAAAAGTGAGCCAAAAAACTGGAAAAAAGCCTTCGTCGCCAAGTCTGGCTAAGCCGGGTTCTCAATCAGCAGAAGCCATCTTCCAGTTTTTTACGCGGCCAGTAAGTCATAAAGATAAAACAGGTCCGGGAGATCGAGTAGGCACATATACAGAGAAGAATAAAAGAAAAGAAAGCTTGGAGATAAACGAGATACCACCACCTACGACGACAAATGATTTCCTTGTAAACGAGGAATTGATGAATTTGAGCCAATATGTATCGGAAGACTCTGCATCAGATATGAGCCCAAAGAAAGCTTTTAAAAAAGCGAGCTTACAAACTAGGAAAACTAGTAAAGCTGACCCCAACACAGAGGTGAACTCACAGAGGAGTGATAATTGTCAAAACCGAATAGAGGCTAACATCGTCAGCCAAAACAAAAAAAATACTCGGCCAACTGAAACCTCGATACAGAAAATTTTAAAACAAATGATGGAAGACACCAAAAAGGAGAGAGCAAGGGCGAGATCAAGAACACCGGAAAAACTGAGCCGTAGACATTCGGAGAAGATACACCATTACTCCCGCACAAGGCAAGGGGCCCGTGAGGACGAGCAAGTCAAGTGGTATCAGCGAGTTGACTTCCAGCACCGCCAAGTGGAGCAAGAGAACAAAAGAAAAAACTCTAGTCGGCAAATGCCAACTCGCCTCTACACAAAACCAAAATATGACAAATATAAAGAAAATGAAAAGATTTCTTCGTGCCCATCGAGGGATCCGGGGGAAATGGGCCCCCAGTGTAGAGCTACGACTAAATTGTACAGCCAGAAACCAAGGAAATGGGAGGAAGCGAAATGGCAGATTAAATTGACGCAAGTGGAAGAAAATAATGATAAGATCACACTAAACAGAAATTCGGTGCTAAAACTGTTCAAATACATTCGAAACTTAAAACACATCAAATCAGAAGAGTTACTTGTGGTAGAGCCTAGTCACAGAGATACTAAGGCCAGAACTTATCTACACATTGCGTCAACAACGTTAAAAAACACCATTCTTGAAAATAAAAGTGAATTAGAAAACATGGGCTATGACCTAAGAGTCTATCCGGTGACCCACACAGGACAGAAATAAGCAAATGAAGATGGGATGAGGCAAGAAATTCCAGACACAAAGCTGAGTAAACACCAAAACCTCAATTCCCACATAAAGAAAAGTCACAAAAGTCCTGTGGTAAAAGAAAAGATACGGGAAACTCAAACACGAGCAGGGCAAAAGTCGCTGAGCCCCAAAAAAAACTAATTACCATAGAAGAACAACTGAGGAAGAAGACAAAAGAAAGTTCGACAGAGCTAGAACAACAAACTCCCAAAAGGAACAAAACCAAGAACAACAACAAAAAAAAAACAGAGAGTAACCGGCCTCTAAAATGCGCACCGATGAAAGGAATATGGTCATGGCTCCCAAGAGCGCTAACAGAAAAAAAGCAAAAATAGCAGTTCATCGGAGCCGAGCACATTCTACGGGAAAGAGTCAACACAAACCACCAGAAATAGGTGATAAAAATGTGCTCGTGGAATACGAGAGGGCACCTCCATCTTCTATCTACGAGCGACATGAATCTCGGGGCATATGATGTGATATGCCTACAGGAGACCTGGTTGTGTGAACCACCCTCTATGAGGGGTTACGACTTAATCTTGGCACCAGATTAGATTAGAAGAGACACTGGTCAGTAACCAAGAGATATTAATGATGAAAGCCTCATGGAGCCGCAAGACAAACAACAAGGAAGGCTATGAAAAAAGAACTTTAATAATAGCAAATGTCTATTGGAATCCAGCGGCTATAGAAACAACCACCTTCCTGGAAAAAATCGAGGAAGCAATTGACGAGGCCTTGGCTGGCCATTTAACAAAATACTTCTTGATCTGTGGGGACCTAAATGCTACCTGCTCTGTAACTCCAAGAATTGGAAATAAACAAGCAAAGAGATCACCGGGAGAACAACGTGAAGAGTTATGGTCCCGCATGATGGAATCAAGAAACATACATAACTTGCATGAAGCTTTCCCAGACCTAAACCGTCCGCCCTCATGGGAAAGAAACAACACTAAAGCAACAATAGACTATATTTTCGTCACAGAACCAATTCTGGCCATAACAAAAGTTTTTGAAATAACAAGAACAAGTGCTAGTGACCATAACACTCTTTTGACCACCTGGGAGTCAATTGGCCCACTGAATGACTACATGGAAGCTAACATTGTTACCAATGGACAGGGAAATCGATTAAAATTAACAAAGGAGTCCATTGTGGAAATAGAGAACAGATTTAGCTCTATGACGGAGATAGAGGGTGTAAACAAAACCAACTATATTCCTCTCTTAATGAAGTACAAAAAAACGACACTTGCAAAAAAGTTTGGTGGAAACCCCCCAAAGCACGTGTTTGACAAACTGCTGGTTGACAAACGTCGCACCCTTCGACAAATCCAACGTAGAGCAAAAACAAAAGATACACCGGCGGCAAAGGAAGAAGCAGTGGCAGCAGCAAAATATTATAAATCCTGGGTAAGAGGATGAAAGGAAGCGCCCCCAATTTCAGCACGATCCTCCCCGCAATGAGAGACAATAAAGGACCCTCCCGTAGTGGGAATAAGGCCAAGACAGAGTGCGGGTGAGCGTAAGTGGGAGTTTATCCAAGAATAGGGCATGCAAAGAACTCTGCAACCTCCGAGAGCGCTCTGTCTGACAATAGCAAAGACAGGCGTATTTCTAATACAAAAAACGTCATCAGCACCTACACACTATAGGGGGCACAAGTTAATTGGGATTGGGTGGCGTCGACTAACTATAGGTGTTGCTGCAGCGTGGTTGGTCTTGGCGTGAAGACGTCACTGGTCAGCCTCGTGGGTTGGGTTGGGCCTGGCAGGCCAGCTTGAGGTCATCCGCGCGGTGTTGGTATGCTGGGGCAGCCTGTGACAATGACGAATACCTTTCCTGTCTCGTTTGCCCTAGGCCATGCACACTGCAGTTATTCAAAAAACGACATTTAAGTTCATCAATAAATCGCTCAGCAGTTTATCTTATAAAATAAACGCAACACATGAGGAATGCACCTCGTGAGAGGTCTGGTGGTTGTCGGTTGGGGTGAGATTTACCTGTGTCCTATTGACCGGTATTTTAGGTCGCGGGACTGGGCTCTGGGGCCTGGGCCGAATGATACATGTCTGTCTGCCGCGTTAGAAGTTATTATATAAATGGGTCTCTGTGTCTTGTCCCAATGATGGGGGTCGTCCTTGCACGGGGTCATGATTCTTGGGGGGTCTAGGGGGGGGTTGTGGGATTTATGAGAGGGTGCTGGTAGATCAGT
Source organism: Ambystoma mexicanum (assembly GCF_040938575.1). Lineage (NCBI taxonomy): Eukaryota > Metazoa > Chordata > Amphibia > Caudata > Ambystomatidae > Ambystoma > Ambystoma mexicanum. The sequence continues at coordinate 491,021,918 of NC_090938.1, read as the reverse complement.
GGATTCAAACGTGGGTTTATTACCGTGCTGTAAATAACACAGGTGGCGGGCTGTGGCCTTGGTTGCGGTACCGGGGCCTCTGACTCTCTGAAGTAACTCCAGCTTGGTTGGGGGAGGTGAGGGAGCGCGGCACAAGTCTTAGCTTTTTTATCTGGCAGGCTTGGTAGGGTGGGAGGGAGAATGGCCTTGCATATATTCACAAAGGTCTTTTCCTCGTGCGTTGCTGACTTTTGAATGCAGAATTTTTATAATGTTCTGCCTTATTTTGATGTTATTTAGACACACATATATATTTCAATTTCGTTACACATTTCTTTAATACAGTCGGTTCCAGTACCTTTTCATTACCTAACATTATATTCACTACATTGTGTGCGTATTGTATGTACATTAGACGTTATACGAGGTAGTTCTAGGTTATGGCCTACAGAGATTGATGCTCGCCGCTTTGGGTGATTAAGAAAACATATATGAGTTCAGGTTTCTACATAATATTGAAAGAACACTTATACAGATAGAGGTTACACGTTTGGTCAACATCTTTCTCTGTGGTTATAGCAGCACTAGTCCAGACCTGGGGTGATATCATATAACGTTACATTTTTATGGTTTATTCACAGTTTACAGGATCTGTTTAAACAGAGGTAGTTCTTAATACCAATACTTGAATTGTTTTCTACTTTCTTCAGATAGTGATGCTTCAGCTTTTTCCCCGTCACCCCGGCCTCGCGGACCAGGTCATGTAGGGTGCAATATTACATTGTGAATGATAAAATGTTACAGTGTTGGCATCTCGGGTTTAGCTCATATCCGACTTTCTCATGGGAACGCGCTCGCAGCGGATCTACCAGGGCTGCTGCGGCGGCAGAGATGCATGAAAGGCCCTCCAAAGGTGGGGGCCTCGTTACAGTGTGCTGAACTCACGCCATGTTTGCTGGACAAGATGGCTTCTAGGCCTACTGAATTTTGGTAAATGCAAGGAAAGGATACGTGTGGGCAATGTCGTCGGCGGGTGAACCCTCCTCCACCTGGGCCCGGGTGGCATGAGGGGACGCCCACCGAGTCATGGTCCTCACCTGGGGAGAAGGCTGCAGGTGAGGAGGGCCTCGCGGCCAGTCCTCCCCTACATTTCCCCCCTTTCGTTACTAAAGTAACGAATTCTTTAGCTCTTCCAATCTTCTACATTCTTGTTCCTCTATCACTGCGTCATCCCATGCAGGGGTTCCTTTTCTAGGCATCCATGCTCTGCACACCCCCCTTAAGCTCTCACCTCTTCTAGCATACTCGTCTGGTGTACATGTTAAATATATACAGTCGCCAGTTCCTTCCAAATCTACCCAGACCTCCTCATACCATTCCAGTTCCACGTCTCGTGGTTCTTTGATAGTGGTGTGCCATAGTTTATCTACTATGTACTTATCATGGTACATAGGCACTAACTGGTACCTGGGAGTGTTATCTGTTCCTGTCTGTACATGTACTTCTTGGGTCGCCTTAATTGTACCACCAGAGTTGCCCATTGTCACCATCATCATTGCACCGTTAGGGACTGCGTTAGCACAACATCGGAGGCCCACCTGGCACAGGCAGAACACCACGAGGAGGACCACCACAATTGGTATCAAGAACTTCATTGCCATTCCAAGCCATGAGGGAACCCAGGAGAAGATATTGTCGAACCATGAGCTATCTTCAGCTCCACCTTCCATTTTCATCTTCTCGCCCAGGTTATGTACTGCTTCAATGACGTGGGACAGGGACCCATTTTCTGCGTCTTCGGAAGGTACGAACGTGCAGCACGCACTTCCTATTTTTCGGCAAACACCTCCATCGATCGCTGTTAACAGGTCCAGAACATACCTGTTCTGCATGGTCATTAATCGCAGAGCTCGTAGTTCCACCTTTATTATGTTGAACCCTTCTTCAGTGTCATTGGCCAACTGAATCAGTTCCCACCGTGTGATCTGGAGCCATTTTGCATTTGCTCTTGCTTGGACACTTGAAACTAGTGAGGCAAAAAATGTTTCCACGGAGCTGAACAGGCGATACCTGTCTGGGATCTGTGCCAATAAATCGGATGATGCTTGTGATATGTAGTTCGATGCTCGCTTGTTCCGTGATAGCTCCTCTTCTTTCCCTCCGGAGGACAGGACATAGAGGTGCGCTTTTGCAGTGGGAGAAGTCACATCCTGGTTCACGTTTCCTTGCATCCTTTTATTTCCGTCGATGTGACTTTCTGGAATCACCATTAGGGCTGAATGCAAAGTGGCCATTGAGCAGCTGCCACTCCATGCTTGGGGAAGGTGCAAGTAAGCCTGATTTCCGCATACCCAGTATGTGTCCATTAGTGCTGCTGTTCCTTTTTTCATGTCTGGGATGGTGAGAGTTTTGTTACAGTTCTTATTCGTTCCCATTGCCACTTTTCCTTCTCCCTTGAAACATAGTTCGTTTTGTATTTCACTTTGTAGCTTGAAGGGTTTCTCCATCGCCGTCACCCATGTTAGTTTAGAGATGTGTTCTTTCCATATTGGCAAGCACGTTTTTTCCATCCACCGCAGCTTGTCTGGTTGGACACCTCTCAGTGCTTCCGCTTTGCACAGTACTTCTTCATCTTTCCATTTGTTTTCGGAAAACAGTGTCCCTTGTATTGCAAAGAAAGGTTCTTTAAGACAGACCACTCCAGACGCTTGTGAATAGCACGTTTTGTTGTTCTGTAGCATTCTGAAAGAGACATCGTGTGCTTGGAAGGTGTTCTTTATTCTACACAGCGTGAGATGAAGGAGACATTGGGCATCCACAATGGGCAATTCTCTTGGCAACAACACTTTAGGTGTGCCTGATGCATGGGGGATGAGCGAACAGACATAACAGCTTTCATTGGTTGTCTGTTTAGCTGTTGTACTCATATCTGCATACCATTTATTTGCTTGGTGGGGGTGTCGTGGGTCTTCCATCTTGTCTAATCCTAACCCATAATACTCATCATACCCCCTTCTACTTGTCTCTCTTCTCCGCCTACTTTTCTCCCTCCTTCTGTACCTTTTAGTTTCGATAGGTGAAAGAATAGGCCCCCCTTTCTCCTTCCCACCCCCCTTTTCCAATTCTTCATATAGGAACTTGCGTTCTGTCATCGTAATTACTTTTCCATTTTCCTCAATAAACAGCAAATCGCTGTTTTGGATCGGGGCGGGAAGGGTCGTGGGGTTGTTATATATTTCAGGTAGGGACATTGTGTCATTTTCCATTTCTTTATTTCTTGATTGTGACAGGGCAGCAGTGGGTGGTGTAGTATAGTAACCCCATACAAAGTGTGATCCATCCCAGACCAAAAAATCACCTTCTTTAATATGCATAGTTGTAATTAAATTCGTTCCAGGGGCAAGGGTGGTGTTATTCCCCCCTCCCCCCTCGTTCATCTCGGTAGAGATGAACGCTATGACCCAATATGTTACCAGGCAAAATATTGAGATGAAGAACACAATAACACACATTGATAAACCACATTCGTATGAATATGTCAATCTATCTACTAACATTTCTCTAAATCTAACACATCTATTAGTTGCAGGCTGCCCATTGGATGCCATGGTAAATCCTGTTTGAAACACAAAAGTGCATTAAGTACAAGCATGTAAACATTTCTAACGTTGTGACGTTGCTTCGACAAAATATAGGAATGGGTGAGGGAGGGGGTGTGTTGACAGACAAGGTAACTTTACAATCATCACTATCCGTACATTATTTTATATACAAAAAATGAAAGTTGAGAGACAAAAAAACTTCTTCAAAAACAAAAAAAAAAAACCCACAAAAACCTTCAAACGTTGTAATCAAAAAATTATATATATACATATACATATTTATTCCAGTACGCTTGTTGTGCGCCAGTCGCGTTCACTGTTCATCACTTAATGCACACAAAAATCCCATCATTCATTCTGCACAACTTCATTGTCCGCTGTTGCCTGTGCCTCGTCCTGCACCTCACTTTCCGCGGCGCTGTAAGCTTTACGTACGTCTGTCAAATGCACCCAGTATCGTAGGCCCTTCACCTTTACTGCTGTGGGCGTGCAAAACACTACCTCATAGGGGCCATGGAAACGTGGTGCATTCCACCTCCGCACAAAACTTCTGACATATATAAGGTCACCAGGCATTAGTTGTAATGGTTTTTCAGGCAGCGTCTCTGATTCGGTTGTGTTCCCCTCCTCTCTTGTAGAGGGGGGGGCTAGTTGCTTCGCAATTACGCGCGCTGCCCGTGTCAGTTTTTTCAAGTACTCTGTGAACTCCTCTCCCAATATTGCTGCGCTTCTGTGTGCATCAGAACGCTCACGGAGAGGCGAATGCGCTGTGTGCATTCTCCTTCCCGTGACGATCTCATGCGGGGACAAGTGGTGGTCTTTACTTGGCTGATTTCGTAACTCGAACAAGGCCAAAGGCAGGCAGTACATCCAGGTCTTTTTAAGGGAAAAACACAGTTTTGACAATCTGCTTTTTAACAAACCGTTCATCTTTTCCACAACGCCATTACTTTGAGGATGATAAATCGAACATAATTTGTGCTTTATTCCCAATAGCGTAGTCACTTCTTTGAATAGTTCATTAACAAAATGCGTGCCGTTATCTGAGCGAATAACGTCGCAAATTCCCCAGCGCGGAAATACTTCCCGCACTAGGAACTTCGCGGCGCCCTTCGCATCAGGGCGCGCACAAGGGCCTGCCTCCACCCACCTCGAGAATGGACATACAACCACAATCATGTAGCGAGCCCCGTTACACCTTTCTCCCATGTCTACATAATCAATGTGGAGCTCTCTGAATGGGCCATTTGGTTTTGGTATCGTTCCTCTTAGTGTGCGCAATGTCATACCTGAGTTGTAAATCTGACATGTCGTGCATTCTAAAGCCAGCCTTGTGATGTGTTCCTGGAGGCAAGGTGCAAACCAATCTTCTTGTATCTCCGCCATTATGTGTTGCTTTGCGTTGTGTGCGGGAAAGTGTAGTTGTTGAAATGCTATTTCTAACAATGTAACTGGCATTACCGCTTTTCCTGAACTTTCTTGTCGCCACAATAAATCAGTCGGCGATTTGCTGCATCCCCTCTTAGTCCACAGCAATTTTTCTTCTGCACTAGCTCCCTCTTGCAGCTCTATTATTTCCTGTGTGGGCATCATGTTGTATCCTGTGGGGACCTCTTGGCTTGCTGTGTGGTGCAACATGTACTCTCCTATTTCACCTTTCTGTAAATACGAAGCTGCTTTGGCAGCGGCGTCTGCTGCCGCGTTCCCCAAAGATATAAAATCTGTATTTGTGGTGTGGGCTTGGCATTTTACGATGGCCACTGCCGTGGGGTCTTGCAGGGCCTCAATCAGTTCTTTCAATAATTCTGCATGCTGAACCGGTGTTCCATCTGCTCGTCGAAACCCTCTCCGCCCCCACCGTGCCAACCCGCCGTGGACTGTTGTTGTCATGTATGCTGAGTCTGTATATATTGTCACTGCGCACCCCTTGGCGGCATGCAATGCTTCTATTAGCGCTATTAGTTCTGCTGCTTGCGCTGAATAGTGTGATGGGAGGCGGTGTTGCACTAGTGTCTCGTATTCATCTTCCTCTAATCGTACCACTGCCATACCCACATGTTTTTCTCCTGTCTCCATGTCTATTGATGCTGACCCGTCCACGAAATACACCTCTCCCTCGTTCAGGGCATTCTCAAAAATCACTTGATCCTGACCTTCGTCACCTGTGTACGTGGCGCAGTTGTGGTTCTGCATGTCCTCTACGGTGCATGCCTCTGTGATGAATGTGGCCGGGTTCACTGTTTTACATCTTACTATATGGATGTTAGCGCTGGACAGTATTATTTCATATGCTGTGGCGCGTTGTGTTGTCAATGTGCTCTTTGATCGCTCTAATATTGCAAAGAGTGAGTGTTCCACAAACAGTGTCACCGGACAGCCCATCACTATCGTGGCACTTTTTTCAATCGCGAACGCGGCTGCAGCTAGGGATTGCTCGCACGCGAAATGACCTTGCATTACTGCGTCTAGGGTGCCGCTATAGTAAGCCAGTGGTTTGTGCCCTAACGATGTCTTTTGTGTCAGTACTGCTGTCATCAGTGTTCCTTTGCAGTGTGAAAATAAGAAGAATTCGCGCCCATAATCTGGATTCGCCAGTACTGGAGCGCTTGATATCAGCTCTTTTAGTGAGTTGAATGCTGTGTTCATCTCCTCTGTCCATTCTATGTGTTTGTTTTCTTGTTGTGCTTCTTTTAGTGCCTGTAACAAGGGCCTTGTGTACGCTGCATAATCCAATATCCATGCTCGGCAATAGTTGCACATACCCAGAAATTTCTGCATCTCTTTTACTGTTTTGGGCTCCCCAACTGTTCTAATCGCCTGTGCCCTGTCTGGTATGATCCGCTTGCCATCCTTTGATATCAGCTGACCCAAGTAAAGGACCTCTGTCAGACAGTATTGTAACTTCCCCTTGTCCACCTTGTACCCTTTATTGGCCAATAATGTCAGGAGTGTTATTGAGTCCTTTCTACACTCCTCCTCAGTTTGTAGCAACGTCACAACGTTAGAAATGTTTACATGCTTGTACTTAATGCACTTTTGTGTTTCAAACAGGATTTACCATGGCATCCAATGGGCAGCCTGCAACTAATAGATGTGTTAGATTTAGAGAAATGTTAGTAGATAGATTGACATATTCATACGAATGAATGTTAAAACTCTACCAACAAGACTCAGAAAACATCTTAAAAATCATAAGCAAGAGAAATACAAGGGAATTTTGGAGTACCCTGAGAGCGACTCTTGATGTACAAGAAAAATCTATAATAAGTGAGGTTGGTGAAGCCATGTGGGTAAAACACTTTGAAGCAATGTATGTGGCCCCAACGACACCAACTATTCGACACCCGGGTTGTAAGCCTGGCGAATGGGTAAAAGTGGATGATCGAGAGGAGATCCGACTGAAGATCTTAAGCCTGAAGAACTCAAGAGCCCCTGGGCCGGACGGGGTCAACAACGTGGACTTAAAAACAAATCCTGATGAGTGGGCAAGTTTATTGAGTAAAATCTTTGAGAAATGCACGGATTTGAGGACCATACCGCCGTCATGGAAATCGGCAACAGTGGTTCCTATTTTCAAAAAAGGAGATAAAAAGGACCCAGCGAACTATAGACCAATCGCGTTGTTAGACGTAATAGGGAAAGTGTTTGGTTCAATGTTGTTAGACCACTTCAAAACCTGGGCAGCAAAGGCCCCATGTGAAGACCCGTTTCAAACAGGATTTAAGAAAAACATGGGGACGACGGCTAATATTCTACTCCTAAACGTGCTGAAAAATAAAGTCCTGGAAGGGGGTCCAAATATTTATGTTGCATTCATCGATCTCACTCAGGCCTTCGACCGCATAGACAGGGCCAGGCTCTGGTCAAAACTGGAAGCGTGGGTTTGCCCAGCTTCCCTGATGAACCCAATCAAGGCTCTGTATACAGATACCAACATGCGGATTCGGTTGGACGAAAATGGCCTACTATCAACCTCGATTAAAACAGCAAGAGGTGTGAAACAGGGGTGCCCATTGGCCCAGGCCTTGTTCCTGGCATTTATTCGAGACATAAACAGCTTAGACACAGAAACACGTTCTTTCCCCCCTAAACTGGGCAACACGCCTGTAACGAGGCTTCTCTACGTGGATGATTTGGTCCTTTTGGATTATACCCCCATCGGACTACAGAGGCAAATGGCAAGTTTACAGATTTACATGCAAGAAAACAAGTTGGAAATAAATGTAAAAAAACTAAACTGTTGACATTTGAGACATCGACTAGAAAAAGAAAAAGCCCACGTTTAAACCTCGAGGGAGTGCAGATCGAAACAGTTCTTGACTTCCAATATCTAGGAGTCACACTAGACAGCACAAAACAGGACAAAGCCATGCAAGCATCACTAACAGCGAAAGTAAATAAAATGGCATGTCAAGCCAGGGCCATAGATAGAAAGTTTGGCAGATACTCGCTGACCCCAGTGCGCGAATTTTACAAGAAAAAGGTAATGCCGACACTATCATATGGAGGAGATGCTATGATAAATTTGCCACTCGACATCTGGACCAAAATGGAGGCAAAGTTCTGGAGGAAAGTTCTTATGCTGCCAAACTCAACATCAGGCGCTTTAATTCGTAAAGAGCTAAGTCTACGTCTCTCAAAAGCTCTGTGGAGCAGGCAAAACTGATGTTGTACAGGAAGTGCAGAATGGCAGCGCCACCTTCAATTTACAGTCTAATAAACCAGGAAATTGAACAATTGAGCACTAGAAGTTTGATAAAGTGGAAAGAAGAGAACATCAGAGTGCTCGAACAAATACAGGAGGATGAAGAAACGTTAATTATCAATCCAAAAAAAATCCTTGAGTAAAAAAAAACAGAGTACGACTGGATATTGACTTTAGAAACTGCAGAAAAAAATAAATTAACCAGACACTTACCACCAAACGTCAAAAGAGTAAATGAACTCCAAGAATAAATCAAAAAATTCCCTTGTAGGAAGGGGAGAGACATGCTGTTATGTGCTCGCCTCAATCTTTTGCCCACAAATGAGATCTTGGCAATAAGAGGTAAAACTGCATCTAACTTTTGCCGATTCTGTAATACACAAGAAACAGAATCGATTCGTCACCTACTGCTAAAATGTGCCGCTAACCAACAAGTAAGAGACCGTTATTTAAGACCGATCTTCTCGGACTTCGTCATTGCAGATGAAGAAACTTGTTGGGCTCGCTTAATGGGAGGAGATAAGATGAAATGGCAAATAGCCACATACAAAATATTGGAAGCAATAAATCTGCCACGGACATAGAACGAGGGCACATTTTTAGTGAGACCTGCTGCTACATGTGCATCTATGATAAAATGCATTTTTGTAAAAATCTTCTTTGATTAAATACAAATAAAAAACAAAATAGTGTAGCAGGTGCCAGTTTTTTGGGAAGATCTTACGTACTGTTTGGTTGTCTCTAGAACATTGGGTGATCATTCTCCCTATAGCTCTGTCCTTAGTTCTATCCTTGTTTCGTGGCTTATGGTATTCCAACCGTTTATTATTGACTTTGGTTCTTGCTTTATTGATGCATTCTTTAGAGTAGCCTCATGATAGGACTAAGTCCTCAATGAGTCTACATTCTGTCTGGTATGTGGTGTCCTTGCTGCAGTTCCTTCTGGGTCTAGTGAATTCTCCTATGGGGATATTGTGAATGGTGCTCTTCAAATGGCAGCTGTTTGCGTGCACTGTAGCATTTACTTCAGCCTTTTTTTGCAGTATGTCCTGGTCTCTAGGGTCCCGTTCTCTACATAGATGTGTAGGTCAAGAAATGTCACCGTTATCTTGCTCATTTCCAATGTGAATTGGAACCAAAAAGTATTGTCTTTTAGGTAATTGCAGAATTTGTAAATGTCTTCCTCATTCCCATTCCATACAATAAAAATGTCAGCTATATATCTTTGTCAATTCCCAATTTTCTCAGACATTCTTAGGTGTACAAATGCATGTTTGCTCTCAAATTCTCCAACAAAGAGATTGGCCATAGATGGTGTGAAGCATGTGCCCATTGCTGTGCCTTTTGTCTGTTGGTATAGTATAGTATATCATTAAACAAAAATAGGTTATTTCTCAAGACATATGCTAGCAGATCTTTCAACATATCTATAAACAGGTAGTGTGAAGATGAGACATCTTGGTATGTGAAATCTATGGTTTTAAGTGCCAGTGTGTGGTTTATACAAGTAAACAAGGCTTTCACACCCATGGTTCCTAGTTTCTTCTTTTTGTTTCAATTTCCTGAGGTTTTCTAATACATGCATGGTGTCCCTAAAATATGATCCTAGTTTGTAAACCACTGGCCTAATAATGTTGTCAATATATTTTGATACGTTTTCAGTGGCCCAGCCAGTGCAAATGACAGTTGGTCTTGCCTCCAGCAGATCAGTGAATTTTTTGTGTGTTTTTGGCAAGAAATAAATTGTCTGTATTCTTGGTTTGTTAATTACTAAAAATTATTTTTCATCATGACTAAGCAGTTGTTTAGTATGCCATTTGCCATTTCTCTGTAGTCCTTGTATAGCGTTTGGTACAAATCTTTTGTGACCTTCTTTGTTACATCCTGGTTTTGCAAGGTGATAGTTTGCCATCTTTATGTAATCACGTGTTCAGGATCACAATATTGCCCCCTTTGTCTGCCTCCTTGATTATTTCCCTGTCTGATTTTAGGTTGTCTAAAACTAAACTTTCTCTGGCATTGAGGAGGTTGTGTTCCCTGCGGGCATTGTAGGACTAGTTCATCCTTCTCTCTGTGTCTTTGGTCACTGCTTTGTGGAAAGTGTCAATGGAATTCTCTTGTTGTATTATGGGAATACATTTAGATTTGGGTTTAAGTTCACGCTCTCTCAATACACACCCAGTCGGTTGATAAGTCTGTCTCCGGTATTTCCAGATTATCTTCTAAAGATAGAAGTTATCTAGTGGTAGTCATTTGTTTGATGGATAGGTTATTTATTGGAGTTTCTCACTTCTTCTCGGATGGGTTCTAAATTATGAAAGAACTTTTTTAACTTTAGTTTGCGTATGAATTTAAATGTATCGATCTGCAAACTACTATAGTCTGGATCAATATTAGGAGCAAATGATAGGCCTTTGTTAAGTCCACTGATGTATGTGTTACTCAACACTTTGTTTGATAGGTTAAGTACTAGGTTTACCTCTGTTCCACGACTTCCTTTCTGTATTCCGATCGTGTTCTCATCCCGAGTTTACTCCCTCCTACTCCTCTTTCCTTCTCTTTCTCTGCACCTACAGTCCCATGTGTGGATCTTGTGGTTGAAGTATGTAGGGGTGCACGTACGGAGGGTTACGCGGCTTCCAATAACAGAGGTCCAGGCAGCCGCAACGCTCACCGACTCCACATCAGTGCAAGCAACAAAATTGGGGCGGGGGGAGTATGGGCTTTTTCCAGTCCCCCTCCTCCTCAACAGCCTCGGAGGGAAAGAAGGCATGACACGCCCCTCCGGGTGCATGTGTCTCCAGTGGGGGGCAGGCTTGCTCTCCACGTGCATTTTTGGTGCCATAACTTCACAGACCCTTGGAGCCTCTCGGTAGTCTCCACGGGGTACCGTCTACCTATCCCTGCCTCTCCTCCCTCCTCCCCTCCACTCCCTCAAGTTGGGACAGCAACTCTTTTGGCAGAGATTCTGTAGCTCGTTCTCGGCCAGGCCGTAGACGAAGTCCCAGCCTCCCAGCAAGGCTTGGGCTTTTACTCCAGGATTTTTGCCATTCAGAAAAAGAACCAGGCTGGCCTGAGAGTTGTGCTGGACCTTTCCACCCTCAACCTCTCCTTACCACTACAAAGATTAAAGATGGTTACTCCAGCTTTTATTGCGTACACACTGTGCAGGGGAGACTGGATATGCTCCCTGGATCTGAAAGATGCGTACCTACACATCTCGATTTGGCAACCCCATCGTTCTTTCCTCCGGTTCAGGATCATGGACTACCATTTCCAGTACTAGGTCCTTCCTTTTGGCCTCAACTCGGCTCCCAGGGTCTTTACCAGCTTCATGAATACAGTGGCTGCCCTCCTCAGGGCTCAGGGCCTCTACATATACCCATACCTCAATGACTGGCTCTTCAGGGCTACATCTCCGGAAGCAGTTCACCACTCCTCCCATGCTCTGATGAACATGCTGCACAATCTGGGCTTTACGCTCAATCTCAAGAAGTCGCAGCTGCAACACACGCACTCTGACGTTCTTGGACCTCATCTGGGACACACGCTCCAAGAAGGGGCTTGCCTCAGAGGACAAGATCATGGCCATCAAGAGGGCCACGTACCACTTCCTCGGTAGAGAGGTGACCTCGGCCTGGTGGTACCAGCATCTCCTGGTTCTTCTAGCAGCAGTCCTATTGGCCTTCCCCCTCACAAGACTCAAGATGCGGAGGATACATGGAACCAGGAGAGGGACTCTCAATCCAAGATAATCAACGTTCCTCCATCTCTCCACACGGACCTCACATGGTGGTCCAGGGACTGCAACCTACGGATGGGCAAGCCCTTCCAGCCTCCTAACCCGCAGGTGACCATCACCACAGACTCCTCTCTCAAGGGCTGAGGAGCAACCCTGGAGGATCTATCGGCCCACGACACCTGGACTCGACAGGAGCAGGAGTACCTCATCTATTGGTTGGAACTGAACGCCATCTGGCTAGGGCTCAGTGCTTTCCTTCCACCTCTCAAGGGAAGGGTTGTCCTCATCCAGACAGACAACTCGACCAGCATGTACTATGTCAAAAAGCAGCGAGGGACCACATCCCCTCCACTGTGCAGACTGGCGATCAGCATATGGGAATGGGCCCTGGAAAACGACATCTACCTCACGGCAGTCCACCTTCCAGGGGAATTCAACCTAGAGGCGGACAGGCTCAGCAGGTTGAGAGCAGACCACTACGAGTGGCAGCTAAACAACCTTGTTATTCAGGAGATCTTCCACAGATGGGGGTCTTCCCCAGGTGGATCTCTTTGCCCCCTGGCACAACAAGAAGTGCCCTCAATTCACCTCCTGGCAGGAACGGGTCCCTGGGCAATGCATTTCGAATTCAGTGGAACGGCATGACAGCTTACGCCTTCCCACCCCCAGTCCACTGATTCACAAGTTCAAGGAGTCTCGCCAGCTCAACATCATTCTAATAGCTCCATGGTGGCCGGCCAGGCCATGGTTTTCTGAGCTGCTCAGCCTCTAGAGATGCCTCCGATTCACCTCCCGACAGGCCCAGCACATCTTCTAGCGCAGCAGGGGGGGCAGGGTCATCCACCCTGCGCCACAGAAGCTGGCCCTCAAAGCATGGTTCCTGAGCCAGTAACGCTCAGTCCCCTCATCCTATCCCAGGCTAATCTGGAGATCATACAGGGCGCAAGGAGCAAGGCCACCAGGGCCCAGTATAAAAGTAAATGGTCCAGGTTCTGCCACTGGGCAGACTCCAAGAAAATCGACCCCCTGGCATGTACGTTGGACGACGTGCTCTCCTTCTCGACACACCTCGCCCACTCAGGCATGCAGGCGGACACCTGCTGCACGTACCTCTCTGCCATCGGGGCCTACAGGTTCTTGGAGGAACTGGTCTTCTCCTCCTCCAATCTGATCATCAAGAAGCACTTGGCTGGGCTTGCAAGGCTTTGTCCGCCCATCAAGAGGCCACAACCCCCTGTGTGGGACCTGAACATAGATTAGGTGCCCTGGCGCACAAACAATTTGAGCCAATGGCGTCCATGGACATCAGGCTGGTCACCATTAAGACAGCCTTACTAGTTGGCCTCACATTGGCTCGGAGAGTCAGTGAAATCCAGGCGCTGGTCGCATCAGAACCATATACTACCTTTCACAAGGACAAGGTGGTCCTGCGGACACACCCAGCATTTTTGCCCAAGGTGCCATCTGCTTTTCACTTGAATGAGGAAATTGTCCTCCCTACGTTTTTTGCCGATCCTAAGGACGAGGCACAGAGAGTTCTGCACTGCCTAGATGTCAGGCGTGCCCTGAAATTCTGCCTGGGCAGGACCGATGGCTTCCGCAAGTCAGACGCCCTATTTGTCACTTTTGGAGTTGCAAGACCAGGCTATCGGGCTTCCAAAGCCTCCATATCCTGCTGGATGGTCTCGGCCCTCAAAGAAGCATACGAGGGCCAGCATAAGCCCCTCCTGACGAACAAGCACACCTACGCAGTCAGGGCCAAGGCAACGGCCATGGCATTTCACCGCCATGTCCATTGGTAACTCATAAGCAGGGCGGCCACATGGGCCACTCCTTCGGCTTTCTGCAAGCATTACTGTTTGGATTCCGGCTCCAGATCGGATGCGACTTTCGGACAGGTGGTTTTCAGGAACCTTTTTGCTTAAGGAGGGTCTCCTCTCCACCTTTGGGTTACATTCAGTTGTAATCGCCCATGCAGTATGGAGGAAAGGGGACGGGACGTAAGAGTAATTATAAGTTACTCACTGTAGTGACTAACGTACTCTTAGTCCATAGTCCCCTTTCCTCCATACGTCCCGCCATCCTCCCCCCTAATAATACTGATATCATTAGGCAATGGTAAATCTATTGTCGGCGTGTCTGAGGACTGAGGTGTGGCGCCTGAGGGCTGAATCAGGGCAGCACATACTCCCAGGGCTGCACCCCTCCGTGCCTCTAAATTTAAAGGGGAAGAAGGCTTTTTCTGGTGAAAAAGGTTCCGTCTCCCGTTTCTCACAAGGGACGCCCATGCAGTGTGGAGGAAAGGGGACTATGGGCTAAGAATATGTTAGTCACTATAGTGAGTAACTTCTAATAACTCCACAACGAGCCAGGTGTCCTAAAAAAGCTGTTGCGTCATCCAGAGGACAGATGACAGGATCCACACCTGTCACAAGCCCAATAGCAGAACCTACTCCATTTACTCTAATACTGGGAAAAAGTCGACGGCCTACTTGCCTGCTGAATGATGTCCCAGTTATCATCCAAAAATTGAGCATGTTGAAGCCTCAGCTGGTCAGGAACCAGGCCCCCAGCGCCAGCTTGGCCAGGTCCTGATATTCCTACTCCCGCACTGCTACATCACTAATCCCCTGCTCGAGATCGGAAGGGGGGCAGGACCCTGGGAGCACAACTGCAGCAGATCTTAAACCCAGATACCCCCGACTCTGCCTGTCCATGAAGCAAACTCGGGGCACTTGTAATACAGACGGGATGCAAACAAATCTAGTTCTGCGAACCCCCAAGACTGGAACAGGGGCCACAAGGTGTCTGTGTGCAACTCCCACTCGTAGGTGTTGAACCCCAAGTGGCTCAGCTGGTCCACTTCTGCATTGCTGTCTCCCGGGAGGTGGACTGCTGAAATCCAAACTCCCTCCGTCAGGTCCCATTCCCAGATCGAGAACGCCTCCATGCAGAGAAGGGTGGCTGGGGGGGGGGGGGGGGGACGGGTGCCTCCCTGCTTGTTCTGGTAAAACATCATAGTAGAATTGTCCGTCCTTACCAGAACAGACTTGTTCCTGATGAGGGGTAAAACGTCTTGAGGGCCAGGCCCACTGCCCTGAGCTTGAGCAAATTGATATGCAGCAGAGCTTCCATTCTGGCCCATGCCCCATTTATCACGTAGCCCTACAGAGTAGCCCCCCAGCCCAAAAGAGAGGAGTGTGCCACCCCCAGGGTAGGCTCTGGTCAGGTGGAGGGGGCTCCCACTGAAAAATTGTCATCCACCCCCAAAGATCGGGCAGAAGGAGCGGTGGTATTGGGATCCTGTCTGACTGAGACCCCATCTCCTGGTCCCAGATGGCCGCCAGGTGGAGCTGGAGTTGTCTCATCTTGAGGCGAGCTTGCTGTACAGTGAGCACGCAGGAGGCCATCGGACCCAGAGTGTGCTGGAACCACCATGCCGAGGTGGTCAAATGGGCCAGAAAGTGGAGGGACAGGAGCCTCATGGGTGTGGGGAACACCCGCTGAATGGTAGTGCTCCAAGGCACCGTTAAGAAGACCAGTTTCTGAGATGGGCACAACTGTGACTTCCTCTGGTTGAGGGAGCACCCCAGCCTATGAAGGATATCCGCCAATCTCTGGCAGGAGTGCAACACCCCCACAGGTGACCCTGCCCTCACCAACCAGTCGTCCAAATAACAGTACAGGCGATGGTCCTCCAAGCGGAGAAGGTCTGCCACTGCGTTCATCAACTTTGTGAAGTCACGATTGGCAGAGTTGAGGCTGAAAGGTGACCTTGCACTGAAAGTGGTACTGCATAATCGTGAACCTCTGATGCGGTTGGTAGATGGGTACATGCAGGTACTCATCCTTGAGGTCCAGGGAACACATCCAATCCCCTGCACGCAGAGACTCTGCTATGTGTGCAGGAGTAATTATTTTGAAGCGTTCTTGTGGTAATGACAGATTTAGAAATGACAGATCCAGGACAACCCTCAGGGCAGCCAGGTTGTTCTTGGGTGCTGCAACAATCCTGGAAAAGTACCCAAAGCTCGTGTCTGAAAGAGGAACCGGTTCTATCGCCTGCATCTGCAAGAGGGAAAGGACTCCAGTAAAAGAGCTGGGGACCCGATCTGATGACGACGAAGAGGAGGAGAGGATGGTAGAGGCAAAGGAAGAGGAAGACTGAAGCCTGTAGAGACTACGGATAAGATCCACGGGTTGCAGAAAAGATGCTTCCAGGTGTCCTCGAAAAGAGCCTGACGGCCTGCCACAGGCAAGCTTTGTTACCCGACCTTGATGTCATTGCTTCTTGGCATCAGAGGCGAGGGCAGAGAAGGGGGAGTGGAAAAACCTGCTGAACGTCCTCTGCTGCTTCCTCCTTGTGTACCGATGTCCCGGAACCCCTTGAAGCCAGAGAAAGCACAGGGTTTGAACTCGGTCCTGCCCTGCGACTGAAGGAACAATTTCAGTCCCGGTTTTGTCAGGATGGCCAAGGACTTTGCGGTTTGAGTGGAGGTTTTCTTCTTTGTCTGTTCGTCATTGGTTGACGAATGAAAAAGGTCCATGGCCTCGAAGGGCAGATCCAGGATCTGCTCCTGCACGTCAGATGAAAACTTAGTGGCGTGCATCCACCCCGTCCTGTTCATCTCGACCCAAGACAAAGCCCTCTGCTGGCTGTGTCGATGTGGGAGACTGAAGACTCCATGAGGTCCTGGGCAATGGCCCGGGCATCTGCCAGATCGGCCTTGAAGGAGGCATGCTTGTCCAAAGGGATGTCGGGCAGAAATAACATGAGCTCCCACCACAGCTTCTGGTTAGCCACAACCAAGAGTGCATCTGCTTTGGCTTGCTGCAAATGCAGTTCTTAGATGGAATAACAGCGCTTTCTCAAAGACCTGAGGACTTTGTCCTCGTTCGAAAGACAACCGGAGGTGGCTGCCGTGGAGGAAGACGACAAAGAGAGTGGTTTAGAATATAACAAGGCCACCACTTAAGAATGCAGCTGCGGATGGGAGGCCAGGAGGATTGGCTCCCCGTACATCAACCTGAATCTGCGCTCCAACTTCTTATTCATCTGGGCGTTGGCCCTGGGCCTCTCCCAGACCTTTCAGGCCACCTACAGGACATCCTTCTGGAGAGAGTTGCAGACTGGATCATGGTGCACTTACCCAAGACCTCTGCTAGCACTCCCGATTCCTGGAGGGCTCCCTCAGGCAGAGGGATCCCCAAGAACTCCACCAGGCCCTGAATGCAGTCATGAAAAGCCTTAACGGATGCTGAGGGTTCATCGTCCTCATCATCATCGTTCCATCCCCCTCCCACTTTTTCAAAGACCGAGGAGAGTCCGGGCTTGGGACACACGTGCTAACTGGGTCCCCCCCTAGTTCCGGTGCCCAAGACAGGACCGCTGTTTAGGGGGAGGCGTTGGTGGTACAGGAGGAGGTGGAGGCGTCTGAACAACTGGTAGGGCCTAGACCGGTGGAGGGACCGGCACTGGAACTGGCAGCGCTGGAGGACAAAAGGGAGGAGTTTCCAGAAGAGGGGGCCGGGGAGGCGCCATCTACGGGATGACCTCCTTCACAATATCCTTCATGAGCCCCTTCATCTGAGGGGAATGCATGAGGGAGAGGATGTGCTTGAAGAAGCAGTCCTCGCAAGCCACCGGATCCCTATGGGCCTGGCCCTCTGAGGCGCTGAGCCTCTGCTCCTGGTTAAAGCGCTGCGGCATGTAGCCGTTAGGCTGCGGTGGGTAGATGTATCCCTGAGACCACCAGATGCCTGTACGGTTCAATCTACTGCCGCCTCCTTAGGGGAGGGCACTGGGATCATCTTGCAAAGCCCATTCAATGGGCGAAAACACAGGTGGGCCTTGATTTGGATCCAAGATGGCCCCGCCTGGCAGGCTTCGCTTTGTGCCTCTCCGCCATTTTGAATCCTTGCACCACGCTCTGGGCAGGCCAGTGCGAAGGCCCTGAGCCACGACATACCTCCGACACGGGAGGATGCAGCTGGGGTTTTGCACCCGAAGCATAAGCGTCGATTTCAGAAATTCCTCTGGTGGACGCTGAGCCCTCGGCCGTCTGGTAGTCGTAACGTCCTGACTCACGACCTCAGAGTGAGCTCTGGTAGGCTGGACGCCCTCAGCACCTGTGCCGGTAGCCGTGCTGAATCGTGCCGAGGAAACACTCTTGGAGGTGCTACTCGACGATCCCTTACTCCCTGGGGTTGAATAAGAGGACAAACTTGATCGCCCTTCCGAGGACAGCCTGGTAGGGTCCTTCTGCTTCAGAACCAGTAGCCAGGACGTCCTCTGGTCTGTGCCCGGAAGAGCCCCTGGTCCCGTTGGCTTGGGAGCCGGTAGCCTTAGCGGACTCGTGCCTACCAGAACCTGATTCCCCGATCTGTGGCAAACCCTGGGAAGGAGCCACCACACTGTGGAGCCGTGCTGAACAGAGGGCCTATCTTGTTTTGATGAGAGGTCCTGGAGACAAAGTCCTTAAGGTGGGGTGGAGAAGAAGTGTGGAAGATCTCCCTCCACCATGACAACCGATTCTTCAGTGCCCTATAACCAAGAGCGCTGCAAGCCGAACTTGCGTCCCAGCGCTGGTCGGCTGAGTGCAATACAGAGTGCATGAGGGTCCGAGGCCGGGAATGAGCAGTCGCATGAGGCACATCTTGTGGAATCTCCTGTGGCCGACATGCGCCGGGGGACGTGAGGTACCAAAGGGAAGTTAAATAAGATTGAAAAAACGGGGAGCAGGCTGAAAGGCAAAGAAGTCTCTGTGATACCTGCCTCGTCTGACACTGTCGGTGTGATAAGAGGGACTGAGGTGAAGCTCCGGGAGGCGGGGCCTCAGCGGGCTGTTCCCAAGCCAGGCTACGCTCTGTGCGCTGTACTAAATTTAAAGGGGAAGCTCCATTTTTCACTGCCAAAAGTTCTGGTACCGTCCCCATGTTGGGAGACGCCCACAAAGATGGAGGAAAGGGGACGGGACGTATGATTACATCAGAGACAGGAGATGTTAAATGTGTATTATGCTCAGATTCTGTTTGTTTTCCACTAGGAACTGTACCCTGATCACTAACGCACTCCTCATCTGAGGTTTCTGTGTTGAATTCAGAGTCGTCTCATGTGATTTCCTTTCTCCTTTCTCTCCAGGCACTCGTGGTCTTCTTTTTCACTGTCTTGCCTTTCTTTGTGAAGAAAATAGGGACAAGCTCCCCAGGAGGCCACTTTGCCTGTACCTGGGAAAAAGCTTTGGCTGACAAAACCCTGGGATGTTCTTGCAGAGATGGCAGGAGATTACTGATGTTGAAGGTTGAAGATATTGTAGACTTGAGGTAGAATTATTTTCTGGAACCATATGTACCAGCATGCAATGGAGTTCCAAGTAGGACGACGCGACACAGAGGACTAGGAATGGCAGCAAGCGCTGGAGAGGTTAGTACTGAGCCAGACACATAAGCCGTGGGAACAATAATATAAAAGGTGTAGTTCCGGACGCGGCAACAGCAATGAAGAGTGGAGGCCGAAATGGACACTCTTGAAATGCGGAAGCCACACACTTCTCAATAAGGAAAGCAGTAAGCGCTGACAAGAGCGCAGGGAGGGAAGGTAGGCTGAGAACGGGAACGGAACAGAAAGTAGCAATGTGAGGAATGGACAGGAAAGCAAAGGGGGAGAAACAGGAGTACACACAAAACAGGAGTGCTGTTACGAACACTACGCACGTCAATGCAAGGGAGTTGCAACGCACTAGAATGCTCACCTGGTGTATAATTATAGCGAAGCGGGATCCTTGAAGACTAGAGCGCTACCACGCGTTCACTGCTGAACGTGAAGGAGCATCCAGTACTTCCATATCCTGTTCCGGAAGACTAGAGCGCTACTATACGCTCACTGCTGAACGTGCAGTTAACATCTAGTACTTCCTCATTCTGTCCCATACCCTCCATGGGCGATTTGTGACAATTATATGCATATGAATGGTATTCTGCTCAGTGTTTTGCAGAAAGGGTTCTTTGGTCCTATGATGGGAGGGATTTCTAAAGTGACAATCGGCCATCAAGAATTCAGAATTCATGCAGTCTTTGTCTCTATGGCGGGAAGAATGCTGCATTTCTCTAGTTGGGGTCACCACCTTTCCCGTCTCCTCACATGTGATCCTCCCTCATGATACCACCCCAGGGTCGGGATCAGGGAGCAACTTCCATCCCCTGGCCACATGGAAGGAGATCTCCGGCTGGGGATCCGTGATGACTGCTGGATTCATCACAGTATACAGATTTATTGTGATGCATTCGCACATAGTGTTTTAAATGTGGGTGAACCCTTAATTGCTAGGGGATGTTGATTAGTATGTGTGCCTATAGGGTACGATATTCAGAGAGGAACGTCATGGTACAGAAACATTGCTTGGGACCACAATAAATATAAAATGCTATATCCTTTCCTAGCTATCACAATCAATTAGTCACTGATCTTTGGGATAATGAGCCCAAACAAGCAAACCGCCTTCCTGGCTATTTTTAGTCCCTGAAACAGTGTGCAGTTTTAAGAATTCAGTACCATTCTAGCTGTCATCCTCCTGGAAGGTGCGGTCCTCACTGTAGAACAATTGAATGAGCAAATATACAGGAGCATTACTTAAAAATATGATTTTCCGCTGCCGTCCATCTTTTTCTCTTTAAGATCACTGTGGTGGATTTGTTCAATATGGTTGGGTAGGAGTTTGTCATTTACCTCACCAGAAATATACTTGGATGAATTTGCTGTAGATAACTTGGGTGGATGGATATCAATATTGCTTTGGATGAGATTAGTTTTGAGGTGGGTGGAGACAAGTTGAGTGCTGCTGTGGCCCAAGTTGTGATGGGTGTTGAGATTGTACGAATAATACCAGCAAAGAGTTTCTAGAGATAAGTTCGATGTTGGGGTAAACGAGAGTTATTTGTCATTGTTATTAATGGTGAATTGGTTCTTTATGTTGCTTAAGTAGAGTTGGACATGAAGATGCCTGGAGATGAATGGCATGTCGAGGTGGTGAGTAGTTAGTTGTTACCCAGCTGAAGTGAGATAAGCGTTTAAATGTTATCCGGAATAAGTTGGGTATTGTGATGACGAGAGGTGATAGCAGCCAGCAGTGATATGATATAGAATTTATAACGTGCCTGTACACAAGTGTTAGTTGGTCAGAGATAGAGTGGTTATTGAGATTACTGGAAGGATGTATTTGGGTGTTGGTGTCTGGAGAGGAGTGGTTAACGTGTGGCTGAAGATCAGATATTATTCACATGACTGCAGGTGATTTCAGTATTGAGATGGCCAGAGATGAGCTGTCTCTTTAGGCCACCAGAAAATAATTTGGTACTTTTGTGGTCAGAGATCGGGTGGTTGTTGACTGGAGGGATCACTTGGTTGTTCAGATGTCTTCAGATTAGTTGGTATCAAGGTGGCTGAAGGCGAGTTGAGTGTTGACCTGACCAGAGATGATTAACGTTTCCACACAATAAGCAATTGGTGCTGAGGTGACCAGAGACAGGGAGGTTGTTGAGATGAATTGGAGGATTAGTTTGGTGTGGAATTGTCTGGAGTATAGTTTGTATTGAAATGGCTGACGCTGCGTTGGATGCCCAGGAGATCGCCCAACATAGGTGTAAAGATAGGTAGAAGGAGTTGGGTACCAGTGTGTCTGGAAGTGCGATGTTTCAATGCAATCTGAGAAACGGGTAGGGTTTTAAAGTGGTCTGAGATGATCAGGTTTTAACATTTTCCCAAAAAGATTTGCACAGATACAATTCGGCTTTTGGACAGTGTGTGGAATCACTAGAGGACAACTTCACACAGGCCACATTGTCAAGGAAGCTTTTGTTCCAGCTCTCACACTCCACCCTTTCCATTACAAAAGGGTTGTCAGTGCCAGCTCACTAGATCAATTGATCGTGGCCTTCATTGAGACCTTTGTCCAAGTTGACATGAACTACTGACCCCAGTAAACTTCATTCACGGACTACTGACCTCCAGGCTGCTTAATGTGGCCTCTCTTAAGCAAAAGCTGCCTTCTGCACATGAGTCTCAATTATCAGTGGATGGTGACCTCACAGAGATTCTCTAGTAGGCTGAGGAAGAACCAGTTACATGTCAGACGATTGTTTTTCAAAGTCCGGGTGAGATTCACTAATGTCATGTCAGCAAACCCTGAGAGGCTTATAAGCCGGACAGAATCTTTTATTAGCATGTCAAACATTATCTAGGGAGGAGTGGTGGAGTTGGGCAGTCAGCAACATGTCAGGGTGGGCCTCTGTAGTGCAAGAGCGCTGGGACAGAGCGAGTCGTATGTCAGTTCAGCAAGTTGAATGCTCAACTCAGACCTCTGGGGCTAGCCCTTTTTTTAATGTTTCAATACAATCAGGAACAATTCTGTCTGGAGAATTTGAGTACAGTTTAATTGGACAGTAACACTTGGAGAACAAAGATAAAATGGTGTGCAGCACGATTTTGTTTACAAAAGTGAAGTAGACAGTCCATTGAGAATCTCTTCTGGAATAAACTGCTATGGTGCTTTCAAAGGAGGCTTTGAAAATACAAATTAGACATATGTGTGGGACAGGTAAGGTAGCACCTTTGGGTACCAAATCTGTTGTGTGGGTCAAAAGTCATAGTCAGACGTCCGATCCCCAATATAGTGCATTCAATAATCTTCACAGGTTAATACATTATTGTAGATATCTTTTACTTGGTCAGTATTGCTGGCACACTGCATGTATCTGTGAAGCACAGTGCATATTTACCTTTCATAAAGGGTGAAAGTTAGATCATTAAAATGGATACTAGTAATATTCCTCAAAGTTACGGGATACAGTATGTCTCTTCACTCAAACCGCTCAGTAGTTCGGAAGGACTGGTGGGATTGTTCTGCTGCCAAGATCTGTGTGCATATGTCGATTCTGGTTCTAAAGAGTGAGTATCTGTCTTCTGGACACATTTGTTACCAAATCTGCGGTGAATAACTTGGACACCATCATACACAGGCAGTGTGTGTAGTGGAAGCATTGTTTAAGAGTGGCACACTGTTCTCACAGCTGGGTACCGTGGAGGGTGTTAGGTATCCGAAGCCTGTACATTACTTGACAGAACTATGTAGGTACATGAGAAAAGGATGGTCCGCGCTCTGAGGACAGAAGAATGCCAGAATGAATGGGATATTTGTGTTGGATTTATAAAACACAAACTTTGCTGGGGCAAAACAGTGCTGTATATAGTGATGCATCCAGGAGGTTACAGGTAGGGTGCAAGGGTGAGGGAATGGTTCCATCAGCTTTGAAATCAGCATGGATAACCCCGTTATTGGAAAGAGATAACCTAGATCTTACAAATAAAGCCAAATATTGACCCATCATCAATGTTCCTTTTATTCTGATGGTCCTTGATAAGCTAGCATATATTCATCTTCAAGCTCATGTTGAAGAGCATAACATCCTGGGCACTCATCAATGGGGTTATAGGTCTCGCCATGGCACAGAGACTGCTATGCTTGACCTAAAGTCCACCCAGGCAAGCATAGCATATAAAAAACAATCTTCTCTGTTGATGCTATTAGACCTCTCCGCAGCCTTCGATTTTGTTGATCACACCCTTCTATTGATGAGGCTCGGAGAGGTCGCAAACTGTTCCATCTCAGCATCAAAATGGATTGCCTCCTTCTTAGGACCACATACTGTGAGGGTCTGTGTTGGCAACAATCACTCTACTCCCATCCCTCAAACTTGCTGTGTTCCGCAGGGCTCTTGCCTGTCGCCACTACTATTTAACCTGTATATTCGGCCACTGCTAGATCTACTGAACAGCCTGGGTGTCCAATATACAAACTATGCAGATGACACTCAGGTTGTTTTTCAGCTTAGTGGCCATTACAAGAATGACGTTGCAACCCTCAACAACATCTACAGTGCCGTTCACAAATGGATGGCCTGCAATTCGTTAGCTCTCAATACCAAACAAAATGAGCTCATGATTGTCGCCAAGAAGAATACTCGGAGCAAGCTAACACCAGACTACTCCAACTTCTTGATTGCAGATCATGTTATAACAGTCTCCACTAAAGTGAAAACATTAGATGTTGCTCTTGATGATGAACTTTCAATGAGTCTCATGTATCTAACATCCGGTCGGGCTGTGGAGTCATTAATAAACGGATACAATACATAAGACCTTTCATAACTAAAGACAACTGCACTCTGCTGTTCACAGCGCTGATAAATTCTAGGTTGGACTATTGCAACAGCTTGTTGACCGGCACTACTGTTGCCAATATACAGGCACCCCATGTCACACAGAACAATGCTGTGCGCACCATTTTCAAACTATCGCGTCGCACACACATCTCTACATTCAGAAAAACTTTACACTGGCTTCCTGTAAGGCAAAGAATAACACACAAAGCGCTCACTCTGGCTCATAAATGTGTGTCTTTCACAAGACCTGTATATCTATCAGAGCGTATCAAGATCAAGACAAATAATAGGATTCTCCAGCATTGGATCTTTCGTGGATTCACATGCTTAAAATATTCCCCGTCGTCAGGCCGGGAATCCTCAGTCTCTTTTTCGAAAGCGTTTTCCATTGGAAAACTCAACACTTTTGTGTCCTACCGATGTCCTTTTGGGATGCTTACGCATGACCCAATAGGACATAAGGTATAAACAGACCTGCCCCTGCGGATCCCTTCAGATTTCAACCGTCTCCAAAGTAGTCAGGATCACCTCATGTTTTCTGCGCTTTGTTAGGTTGTATTTTTCTTTCCCAATGTCAGGGAAAGCGTTATTCGGCCCCTGTGCTATGTGTGGAATGAAGAACGTTTATGAAGGGGACGGGCACACGGACTGCCTCTATTGTCTCTACCCTCATCACTCTGCGGACACCTGTGACATCTGCAAGGGATTCTCGCAAAAAAACGTTGAAGGACCGTAATCGGCGTCTGATATCGTGGCTGAATAAAGGGGCCTACCCTCCATCTGAGGTAGGATCGGTGCGCAGTCTGGCATTGAACAGACCTAGGTCCCCTGTAGTTCCTCGCCGGTCGGTGTCGGCTGAGCCTCCTGCAAAGAAGCCACAGCCTACAGAAAAGAGTCGTTCCTCTTCGGGGAAACATCTAGCAAAAAGCGCTCCTTCATCATCAAAACATTGTCATTCGGACCAGTCCCGGAAGCCAGAAAAATCTTTGTCTTCTTCAAAAAAGAATGGAAAAGACCCTTTGAGGCGCTCCTCCTCAGGAGACCATCATAGGTCTTTATCGAGGAGGGAATCTTCAAAACACCGGCCTAGAGACTCGAAAAAGGTGGTATCGCCTAACAAGTCTGTGCCACAACTGCCAGCGCCATTAACGGGAGTCCCGTCGTCGACGGCTTCACTACAATCTGCACTGTCGATCCCTGCAGTGGTGTCGTCGACCCCAGTGGTGGCGATAGACGACGGAGAACTAGAAGCTCCTAGGTTTTCATTGACAGTTGATGCTGGTTAGGCATAAACCTGTGTAGTTCCCTTAGGGACCACTGCAAAAGGCTTAAGACTACAGGTGTTGACAGTAAACCCAATTGGTAGCAGTCTGTACCACCCAGATTTACCTGGTAGCTGTGGCTGAGCAACCAGACTTCTCTCAAGAAGAGTTACAGTATATAGAGTATACAAGATAGGTACCAAAATACAGTAGCACAAGCAAACACTGACCAGAGCTTTGGTATCAAAGTATATCATTATTTATTTAA
Source organism: Ambystoma mexicanum (assembly GCF_040938575.1). NCBI lineage: Eukaryota > Metazoa > Chordata > Amphibia > Caudata > Ambystomatidae > Ambystoma > Ambystoma mexicanum. The sequence goes on along the minus strand of NC_090938.1, from coordinate 490,996,144 downwards.
AGACACACTTATAGAAACACTCCAGCACTATTGTTGTAAGCAAGTTCAAAACACAGTCACTATTAATATATATACATCCCTTATTAGAAAAGTCTTAGTTAACACCACTTATTTTCAGACAGAGGTGAGCGCTTAACTGAAGATGGCACTCCAATAAATTATCAAAAAAGGGAGGGAAAAGGCAGAAATTAGAAAAGCACACAACACTAATACTTTAGAAGCACCCAGCAAGGCAGGAAAGTCAAAGTCTACTTGTGAGCAAAAAAGTTCAGAGGCCAGGCTCCCTCTTAGAGAGAGCAGAGCACCAATGTGCCCAAGATCACACAGTTTATGAGGCTTGAAAAAGTCTTGCAGAGAGTTCAAAAAGGAATTAGTTCAGCTCAGAAAAGTTCAGGTAGCCAGCCTAGGGTCAGCCCAAGTAGTAAGTCGAGGATTTAATAGACACCCCGTACAGACCGTTGCAAGGGAAGCTAGGCGGACACAGTACCTTTAAAATGGAGAGGATCCTCCAGCGCAGGCAGTTGTTCCTGGCAGCGGGTGCAAGTCATGGGGTCGTCCAGAGGAAGAGAAGATCTCGACGTGGAGGAAAGCTGAAGGTCGTTGCACTGCCAGGGAAGAAACCAGCCGCGGAGTTCTCTGGTTAAAAGTTACTACCCTTTTATTTGCGGTAGTGGTAAATCGTGGTATCCCGGTTGCCGGGGTGCTTGGCACAGGCAAGGCAGCCACGAGATGATCCGGGAAGGCGAAAAGGCAGGCAAACTGGTTATCCCCACCGGTCAAAGGAAAAAGACTCTTCGGAATGAAGATCTTCTCTGTCGTCGGGAAAAGTGGTGAGACGGTTCAGCAGGGCTCCACCGGTGGTGTCGTTGCAGGTCGGCTCAGCTTCTCCCTCTTCGGATTCTTTGGTCCTTTGGCGACTTCTGAAGTTCCAGTCCCCAAACCCTGCTTTTATGCAGAAAACCCCCATTCATCAGTCCTAGCTGTCACTCAAACATGCTAAGTGGTGAGCCGGGCGGCTCACCACTGGGCCAATCACACAAGAGTGCGACTTGAGTTGCCGAGGCAACTCAGTCCAGGGTGCCTAAAGCCCCCTCCCACACATCCTGAAGACCCAGACAGAGTGGCACCACTTTTGGAGGCTTCTGTGCAGAAGCCCGCCAAAAAGTGGAACAAAGGGCTCGACTTGGGTTGGAGTTACAGAGGCGAACACAAACGCCATTTTAAAACCGAGTCCTGGCAAAAAGACCCAACTGAGGAATAAATATTAAATGAAGAACCCGGCGGTATCTTTAACATTGCACCAAAAAAGTGGTGCGTTTAAAATACATGGGAAAATCCCATAGGAAATATTCCGGTGGAATATTTCGCGTAACCACTGGCACCAGCCAGAAACTCGACAAGGGGGGACTGCACAGTGCCCCCTCGAAAAACAGACCCAGGGCCAATCTAATTACCCCCATCAGTACTTCCACAATATGATGGTTTGTACTGGTTCTGTTCACAATTTAAGACTAGTAACGTCAATGGTGACTTTACATGCCCTGGGAGACAGTAGTCAGTCCCAGGGTATGGAGTCTATGTTTTGGGGTCACTATGACACCCCTGTGTTACTGCACTGAGAGCGTTGTGTAACACACTTACCAAAACCACATGAAACCATATGGAGTAAAAGACCCAATAGCCCATAAAACACATTACAAAGTCAAAAGATATCTCAAATCATGTCTAAGAGTCGGAGAAAGAGTCTCGCTCTTAGCAGGAGAAAAAAATAAACCCCAAAAATCCAGCAAAGCTGCTGGGGGACTCGCTAGGTTTGGGAAATCAGCCTTAACAGAGAATTCTCCCTAACATCTAACATGTAACACTCAGCATTTTAAATCGTAAAAACAGGACCAATTCAGAGTGTAGGCTTTAAAAGGGCCAGCTATGTGCACAAAATTCAGTTTTTAAACAGTTGTAAAGTTTTTAAAAGTTGCTGTCTCAAGAGTACCTGTTCTAAAAACACAGACACATCTCGTAGCCATGGGGCAGAATGCATTTTCGCCTACCAGTTAAACATACAACTCTGAAATGCATTTCTGGTCATTAGACAAGACATTCTAAAGGTCAAATTGGCACAAATGTAAGATTTGTGGGCTGCAGTGCCAAGCGCACCACAGGATGGTATTTTAAAAGCTTATGAACCAGGCTTTCAGTCGCAGAGAGACAGCATAACGGCAAGTGCTATAAAATAAGAGATGTCTTTCTTTGCTTTATTGCAAATATATTGACTCTTAAATGTTCTATATAATTTGCCACCATCCCCCATTTTTTTGCAACACAGATGAAAGCTTTTCTGAAGCAGCCGCAAATCCTATGTGTGTGCCAATTCAGCATTCATAATATGCTGTCTAATGCCCAGCAAATGCGTCCCAAATTAGTATGCAAAATGTTAGATCAGTTTAGGTGACCTCTGTGCACCTCCGATCTGGCAAGTGGCCTCCCACCCACAATTCCCGCTTTATATATCTTTATATATTTTCGGGCCACCATTCCAACTTTATTTATATTTTTCCCATCTGCATTTATTTATTTGCCCGTTCCCTGGGCGCCTTTGCCCCCAACTCCCCTGTCCCCTTCCTGCCCACCTGGCCAGTGATTGGCTGCTTCTTTCAAGGAAGCTAAATATTAACATAAACCAGTCCAGAGATGTTACTCACAGCAAAGGCCCGTGTGAGCAGTCCTTTTTTTTCCCTTTCTCCCCTCTGCGCACCTACATTCTGTTAAGTGGCCTCCCACCTGCTATTCCCTCTTTATATATTTTCCACCCTCCTTCCTGCTTTATTTACAAATGTTCCCACCTGCCATCTGCATTTATTTATATATTTTCCCACCCTCCACCTGCACTTATTTATTTCCATGTGGCTCCTTTCCCCCAACTCGCTCCCCTGTCCCCTTCCCGGCCAGCAATTGGCTGCTTCCTCCATGAGCTAGCCCTCTTTAATGAGGGCTCCAGGGCAGCCTTGCCCAGGCAACCGGCTAAGCGGCAAAGGGCATCTTCCACCCCCTGTTTGCACTTGTTCTCCCATGGTCACTCGACAGAACATCCTACAGCGACAACTCGTGTAAGATTGTGGGGGCATGGAGCACAGCCATTACTGTGCTCTGGTAAAAACCCTGCCTCTCGTCATTACTGTTATTTGCACCTAGCCTGATGCAGAGAATGTATTACATTCATAATTATCCAAAGGTGTAGGCTGTGTATGGCACTTGAAACTACTGTGAGGTTTAGTTATTATGTGACACTAGAACTACTGCGAAAGTGTCCAGGTTATTAAACTCTGAGTCGTGGGGGTGGCCAGTGTTTCGCTCAGGGGAGGAACTTTGAGGGCAGATAGGTTTTGCAATAGATGAATTTCTGAGGGTGAGCAATGTGTTGCAATTGGATGAGTTTCTGCGGGTGGTGATGAATCCTATAGATCCCTCACTGAATCCCTGCCTAAAGTCTCGTCCGAGGTGGCCAGAGAAAGGCAGACGCTTCCTGATCCTGACTTTGGTGGTGGTGCTCTCTGGGAGGATCACCTGGGAGGAGAAAGGTCCTAGGGAGGTGAGAGGAATCCAGGGGATGAGACCCAGTATTTGCCTTCTTTTGAAAGAGATATTTTTCAGATCCCACAATATATAATGGCTTGCTGCCACAATGACCCTTCTGTTTCAGGGGTTGACCATCTTAATATGTGTGGAATTAGTCTAAAACCCTGTAGGAATAAAATAGATAAGACATCTTTCTCAAATTTAGGGAACTCGGGCAATTGAAGATGCTCATTAGCCTAAATGACCCACACCTGAGGGAGACTGGGGGCTTAAATGGCCCCCTCAGGTGAAGGCTGTAGAGAAGCAGAAGAAGCAGTGTATGCTGTGCGGCTCGTTGCAGTTGGAGGTGGGGCACGAGGGGCGAGAAGATGCCAGGACCACTGTGGGTCCTGAGAGGGTCTATGCCTCTTGTTATCCCCCTTGCAGAGGTCACGCAGCTGGAAGCGTGAAAGAACGATTCACCCCAGAAAGCGGGTTGTGCAGAGGTTGCGCAGTGGGAAGCAGGCTTAGCAGAGAGGTCACGCACCAGAGACTCACAGAAGTACTGGAAAGGCATTGTGCTGTCACGGCGGCGAGGGCGGACTGAAAGGATCTGCTCATCTGGTTGAGAAAAGCCAAGACTACTGGAGCCTAGTGAGCACCAAGCGAAAGTCACTTACCCAGTGAGTCCACCACTTGCAAGGGTTCGGGAGCGCTCAGATTCTGTTCGCGTGTTCCGAGCCATTTGCGTCTGAATGAAAACGGTATCACTATTGAATACCGAGCTAGCAGAAAACAACGAAAGTGGTGTTCAGTGAAACAAAGTAACTGTGACATTAATTTTGTGAGTTTGTGGAAATCCCTACAACCAGGTCGGGGAATTACCTTAAGGACTGAGGTTTGCAAGCAATTCCCAAGCCAAAACAAAGTAAAACCTGGGCATTTTAAAACCAACAAGTATTGCCAAAGACCAGAGGTGAATGATAAGAATCCCAAGGGTTGTAAATTTCACTGCTTATGTTTTGGGTAAATTACACCTGATTTAAACTCACATTGTCGAAGCCGAGGCAGAAGCAGGAAAAGACTTATCCTGAAAGTTATTGTTATTGATGCAGAAGGGAAAGAAAGTTAGCAAACAGGCTGCCCTTCTGGAATGAGCTGTCCAGAGCAAACAGGCTGCCCTTCTGGAATGAGCTGTCCAGAGGGAGATGAGCATCGTTTGCAGAACAGTCCTAATGTGAATGTTCTTTTCCCTCACAGCTGCTAACATTTTGACATCAAAGAAGACTGTTTAAGTTGTTGTTATTCTAATTTGTAGGTTACTATTGAAGCACTTTTCTGTTCTGAATGTTGATTAGACAGGCAGGCGAGTATACCTGTACGGCAAGAAGTGATTGCCCAGAAGAAACCTGGTGAAAGAATAAGCTAGATAGTAGAAGGTGCAAGTGCTAAAGAGAGGTACTAATAGAAAACAACATGTTGAGTTGTGACATTTGGGGAAGAGTTGTGAAAGTTAGCTGAGGAAAAGTTAGGATTCTTCCTGCAGTTAAAATTGTGGTAAACCATCCTGACCAAATCATTTGTTACTACTACAAATGTGAGAGAATTCTTATTCAAGGAGGAGTGAGAGTTTATGACTTTTTCACGGTACTTTATTGAAGCAACAGAACTTTGTGAACCAGAACTTAAGAACTGTGTTGGAACTTTGTGTTGATTCGGATTTCATTGTTTTTCCTTTAAACTGTGGAGAAAACCTTTATTTGGATCTGGGAAAAAAAGTTGGCCCAGATCATAACAAGAGACATTGATCACATTGTTAACCAGGTCATATGTCACACGTTGTTGTTGAATTGAATTGCCATATATTTCCTTTTTGCTTTGATTGCTGTATAAGTGTGAGGGTTAAATATCCCTTGATTAGAGTGTGTCCTTTAGTTTATTTTAGTCATGCAAATCCTTGTCAGGGTTCCAACCTGTTTATTTAATAAAATGGCAGAAGTTGAAAACTCTTTACAAAGTTATCCACCTCACATTTCTGACCCCTCACAGTGGGCTATGTGTTGCACTTTACAAGCATAGACACTAGAAGCTTTTAGGGACATCGTGTCTATTACGCGTAGAAATATATGAGGGTGGCTGTTAGGCAGAAACCTGTGCAGTTCCCTTAGGGACCACTGCAAAAAGTTTAAGTCTACAGGAGTAAGCAGTAAACCCAATTGGTAGCAGTCTGCACCACCCAGATTTACCTGGTAGCTGTGGCTGAGCAGTCAGACTTCTCTCAAGAAGAGTTAGGCAGTATATAGAGTATACACAATAGAGCTAAGAAAAATACAGTAGCACAAGCAAACACTGACCAGAGCTTTGGTATAAAAGTATATAATTATTTATTTAAAAACACACTTGTAAAAAAATACACTGGCACTAATATGTCAAGCAAGTTCAAACACAGTCACTATAAGTATATACACCACCCTAGTTAATAATTTGACAATTCTAGGTTAAGACACCACTTATTTAACAAAACAGAGGTGAGCGCGTAACCATAGATGGCATTCCAATAATTTGGTTAAAAGGGGGGAGAAAACGCAGAATAGGAAAAACACATAGTGCCAACACTTTTAAGAAATCACAGCAAGTCAGGAAAGGCAGGGTCTACTGTAGAGCAAAAAGTTCATAGGCCAGGCCCACTCTTGGAGAGAGCAAGGCGGAATGTGCCCAAGATCACACAGTGGAAATGCACTCAAAGTCTTTGCAGAAAAGTCAAAAGAGGTTGGATCAAGTCAGAAAGGTAATGTTAGCAGGTCCGAGGTCACCCCAGGATAGAGAGTCAAGGATTTACGGGACACCTTGGACAGTCTGTTGCAAGGGAGACCAGGCGGGACACTACCTGAAATGGTGAGAAAGCTCCAGCGAGGGCTGTTGTTCCTGGCAGCGGGTGCAAGTCGGGGCTTCATCCAGAGGAAGAGAGGATCTCGACGTGGAGGAAAGCTGGAGGTCGTTGCACTGCCAGGGAAGAAACCAACCGCTGAGTTTCCCGGTTAAAAGTTACGACCCTTTTATTCGCGGTAGTGGTGAAGCGTGGCTATCCGGCCGCCGGGGTGCTTGGCACAGGCGATTCGACCACGAGACGATCCAGGAAGGCGAAAAAGGCGAACTGGTTTGTCCCACCAGCTCAAAGGGAAGAAGACTCTCCTGGAAGAAGATCTCCTCTGTCGTCGGGAAAGTGGCGAGTTTCGTACAGCAGGGCTCCACTGGTGGTGTCGCCGTCGTAGATGGCTCAGCTTCTCCCCTCTTCGTATTCTTTAGGTCCTGTGGCGACTTCTGAAGTTCCAGTCCCCAAAGCCCTGCTTTTATGCAGCAAAACCCCCATTCATCAGCCTAGCTGTCAATCAAACATGCTAAGTGGTGAGCCGGGCGGCTCACCACTGGGCCAATCACACAAGAGTGCGACTTGAGTTGCCAAGGCAACTCAGTCCAGGGTGCCTAATCCCCCCTCCCACACATCCTGTTGACCCCAGACAGAGTGGCACCATTTGGAGGGCTTCTGTGGAGAAGCCCGCCAAAAAGTGGAACAAAGGGCTCAACTTGGGTTAGAGTTTCAGAGGTGAACACAAACACCATGGCAAAAAGACCCAACCGGGGAATAAATATTAAATAAATAACCCGGCAGTATCTTTAACATTGCACCAAAAAGTGGTGCGTTTAAAATGAATGGGAAAATCCCATAGGAAATATTCTGGTGGAAAATTTCGCGTGGTATCCACTGCCACCAGCCAGAAACTCCACAAGGGGGGACTGGACAGTGCCCCCTTGGAAAACAGACCCAGGGGCAATCGAATTGCCCCGATCAGTACGTCCACAATACCCCTGTGTTACTGCACTGAGGGTGCTGTGTAACTCACATACCAAAAACACATGAAGCCCTATGGAGTAAAAGACCCAATAGCCCATAAAACACATTACATAGTCAAAGGACATTCTCAAATCATGTCTAAGAGTGGGAGAAAAAGAGTCTCACTCTTAGCAGGAGAAAAAATGAAACCCCAAAAATCCAGCTAAGCTGCTGGGGCACTCACTAGGTTTGGGAAATTAGCCTTAACAGAGAATTCTCCCTAACAGTGGCCTATCTATTGCACTTAGAAGATTAAGTTAGCCAAGGAAATGTACATGGAGGATGTATGCAGGTGGCCATGTATTGCATTTGGGAGACTTCTGATGCTAGCCTGTCTACAGCACTTTAGAAATGTGTAGGGACCCCTGTCTATTGTGCTTAGAAGGTATATAAGGACAGATTGTATGTAGCACTTGACAATTTGTAAGGACAGCCATTCTATTGTGCTATTGTGCACGAGACTGGCTGTCTAATACATCTTAGAAGTTGTATTACAATAGCCTGTCTATTTGCACTTAGCCCTGGTATTGCACCTACAAGATCCATGATGTTAGCCTGTCCATTGTGCTTAAGATTTATGAGGATATCCAATGAGCTGCACGTAGAAAATATATGCGGGCAGCCTTGATATTGCACTTAAAACGATATATGAAGACTTTCTATTGCGCTTAGTAGACTTTGAGGGTAGCCTTTCTATTAGACAGACGATTTGACCAAACACCTACATCAAAGACAAAGTTTCATCTGAGCCTCAAGGTACATATTCATGCACCACCTCTGTGGACATCGGCACGATTACCCACCCACACGCATCGGAATGCAGCGACAACCTATGATATAATTAAGTTTAGCTTGACACATAGTGTACTCTTACGTCCCATCCCTTTTCCTCCATACTGTTTGGACGTCCCTTGCAAGGGACGGGAGACCAAACCTTTTTCACCAGAAAAAACCCTTCTTCGCCTTTAAATTTAGAGGCGCGACCCTGGGAGCATGCGCTGCCCTGACTCCACTCTTCGGCGCCACACCTCAGTCCCCTTTTCCCTGTCAACGGGAACGGGCCGACTTCACCAACACTCCTGGGTTTGGCTTCGGCCATGTGATTCCACGTGTGGATACTTCTTCTGTCTTTTTTGTCTTTTATCTTAGGTACTCGGTCCTCAGGCGTCATGCTCCTCCCCGGTGCATGTTGACTTCTACAGGATTCAGCAGGTGCCCATCCTGCGATGGGCTCTTGCCTTCTTCAGGCCCCCACACCCTTTGCCTACGTTGCCTTGGCCCCGACCACGGCTGGCAAGCTTGTACAGCGTGCAACGCTCTGTCTTCTTCTTCTTCTTCTTCTTAATTATCGGATGCATGGGCGTACCCACACAGGCGCTTCCCCCATCCTAAAGGATGATGTGCACCAGACCCACCAATCAATACTTAGCTTACATAAACTCACAACTCCTCCCACCCCCCCCCCCCGTTTGCCTCACAAAATCCAACATCACACTATTCCTCCTCCTGCCTCTCTCCCCTTCACCTCCCAGCAAAGTCTTCCCACTCAGCTCAGCCACACCCAGCGCAGACAATCGAACCCTCATCAATTCTCTCTCCTCAACATGTCTCTCACACCTAATCAGAAAATGTCCCACAGTCTCAGGCACACCACACACCGCACAATCTCTCGACTCACGTTTCCCCACTTGAAACAGACAATCATTCAGTCCCGCATGTCCTATACTCAACCGATTCAGCATCACCTCCTCCCCCTCCTCCATTCCAGACTCCCCGCATCCACCTTCACCGACACTTTCCCACGAACACCAAACATCCACTTGCCCTTCACCCCACTCACCCACCTCTCCTGCCACTCATCTCTGACCCGTCTCACCACCACCACCTTCACCTCATCTACACTCAAAGGTAATCTCACATCAACCGCTCCCCTTCTCATACCCTCACCCGCCGCCAGATCCACTAACTCATTACCCAAAATACCACTGTGACTGGGGACCCACGCCAACTCCAAATCCATTCCCCCGTGTACACACAGATCAATTTTCCTCCTGATGTCCATAATCACGTCCTTCCTATCACCATCCCCCGCCATAATCGCCTGCAACCCACTCAATGAATCTGAAAATATCACCATCTTATCTAACCCCAACTTGCACACCCTATCGATCGCCAATGCAATCGCCACCAACTCAGCCGTACAAATTGACCCATCATTCGTCAATCGTCCCACTTTATACTCCCCAGTGCTTTCCAGATAATACGCCATACCCACTCTCCGAGACACAGGATCCTTCGAACCATCCGTAAACACCTTGCATCCTTCCTTTCCTGCCACATACGCCTGGCCCAAGCTTTGATCTCGCTCCGCAAGCCTCTTTTCTTCGACACCACATTCACTAACGCCAAACACACCTTTGGAGACCCCAACATCCACCTCGGCCATCTCTCCAAATCCGTATCTGTTACAGTCATCAAATCGCCCACACCCCACTGCACTCCCTTTTCCCACATGTGAAACCCAAAAGTGCCTCCTTTACTCCTCCACCGGTCTCTATAATAATGAAACCTCCAATTATACTTCAAACATTCACTCACCAGATGAGCCACACTCTTCGCACTGCACTTCACCCACCATCTCATATTCAACGCATCTCTCCTTAACCCCAACGGCATCTCCCCCACAAGCACCTGAACCGCATTCGCTGGAGAGGACCTCATCACACCCGAACACACCCTCAATGCCCTTGCCTGAACCCTGTCCAACCGCAACTTCTGACTTGCCGTGAAACCCACTGACACTTGACATCCGAAATCCATCACACTCAAAATTAACCTCTTATACAACATTCGTAGACACTTCTGTTGAGCACCCCACTCTTCCCCAGTCACCGCCCGCAACAAATTCAACCTTCGTTTGCTCTCATCCACCATTCCATTCACCTGCAAATTCCAGTTTAACTTCCTATCCAAAATCACCCCCAAATACCGAAACTCTTCCACGCTTTTCACCTTCTCACCTTTCAAAACCAAGTCCAACCCTTGCTGCACTCTTCTCCTTGAGAAAACCATACTCACGCTTTTATCCACAGACATCGAAAAGCCCCATTTCCCACACCACTCCTCCATACGCACTATCACAGCTTGCAACCGATTCTGCATCAACAAAAAACTTCGCCCTCTTACCCATACCACACCATCATCTGCAAAGAAATCCACCTGACACCCGAAACCCTCCAAAGTTCGAATCAACCCATCCACCATCACATTAAACAGCATCACACTAATCACACTCCCCTCCGGTGTCCCATTCTCCATCTTCCAAACCTCAGACAACACCCCCCTCACTCTCACCTGAAAGGTTCTGTCAGCCAAAAACGCCTTAATCCACAGAAACATCCTCCCCTTAACACCCATCGCCAACAGTCTCACCAGCAACCCATTCTTCTACACCATATCATACGCCTTCTCCAAATCCAAAAAGAACGCCCCCACCATCTCCCCATCACACAAAGCCTCCTCCACTCCAGTCACCAAACTCACTAACGGATCTGCCACTGACCGATTCTTCCTGAACCCACTCTGAAAATCGCTCAGACACCCATTCGACTCCAAATAGAACCCCAAGCGCTCAACTATCATCCGTTGCATAACCTTACACATCACGACAGTCTGCGCAATCGGCCTATATGACTTACACTCCGTCGGGACCTTGCCACTCTTCAAAATCGCTACCACAATCGTTCTCTTCCATAATCTCGGTAAAACTCCACTCTTCCAGATCTCATTGAACAATGCTAACACCTCCAACTTACATTCCACCGACAACTTCTCCAAAAATACATACATGACTCCATCTACCCCTGGACTTGACCACTTCCCCTTCCGAATCGCCCTATCCAACTCCACCATAGAAAACAGAGCCTCATACTGCTCTTCCCAAGGCCCAACATTCGCCAACAACTACCGCATTTCCTCCTCAACCACTCCCATACTTAGTCTCACTGCCTCTGGGAAGTTCTCTGAACTGTGCACTCTCGCAAAATGTTCCCCCAGCAAGTTCGCCTTCTCCCCATCTTCACTGACCACCTCCACCCCTTTCAACAACACAGACATGCCACCCTGCGACTTCATTAACCCGGACATCCGCTTGAACTGCTTCCAAACATCACCCAGAGACCCACAATAGCTCCTCCAATATCCGCGCTTTCTTTCCCTAATCATCCTCACGCACCATCCAGTCACATTCACCCGCAATCGCAGCAGACTCCCAGGTCAGATCCAAACACGACAACTTCCCAGTCCTCACATCCAACCGTGTGCCCGAACCGTCATTCAGCAAAAACAAACTCAATTCATCCGCCATACCCTCCAACAGTTCCCCATTTGCATCCGTCCGATCACTGCCCCACAACGTATTGGCACTGTTGAAATCACCACATAAAACACAAGGTCCCACATGTCCCCTTATCACTTCAGACAGCACATCCACCACCTCACACGGATTATAATAATTCAACACTAAGACTTCTGATCCTCCTACCCGTATACCCGCCCCGATAACCTCCACTGCTCCATATACCACCATCTCCCTTGCAACCAACCCCTTCCGAACTGCCACAGCTACACCCCCCTCCCTCTCCCCTCCGTCCTATCCTTACGAAACAACTCAAAACCCGGAATCACAAACCTCAGATCACCCCTTAACCACGTTTCCTGAATACAAACCACATCAACATTCAATTCCCCACACAACACCGCTTTCAACTCCTGCCCATTCCTCAACAAGCTCCTCGCATTCCACTGCAAAATTATGAGGCCGACACCCCACTCTGTTTCCGTACTTTAGTAACCTTCTTGAACACATCTTCTTCCGACACATCTACAACATTCAAAAACCTCCTCCCTGCTTCCACCACTCCTTTCGTAAGATTCAACACACTGACTGACTAATTCTGTCATGCATTCCGCATGGCGGCGTTTGTGGGACGTCTGGAAGCGCCATTAGCGGTTCCGTTACGTTAGCGGCCGTTCGGATTCAACGTTCTAGTTGTTATCCAAGATGGCCGCCGCGTCTATTAATGCAGGTTCTATCCTTTCTTCCCCGCGTTGCACCTTCTATGCTCCGCGAAGGTAACGCTTCTGTGTTCGTTCTTTCTCCGTTATCACTTTCATTCTGCTATTGCTACTCCCCCGTGTCTCTTGCTCCAGACACCGCTAGCGTCCCTTCCATTCAGCCCTGTATCCTGCTTCGGATATCTTGTGTTTCTCCTTCTGTGTTTCCCAGCTTCTTACCCGTCTCTTCTTGCTGTGCTGTCTGGGGGATCTCCTCTCTGGGCAGACTTACCTCTCGGTCCTCGTTGGAATCTCTTGTGGATCTGCTCCGTTATCAGCCCTAGAATCTCCTGCATGCCAAGTATCCATTCATCCGGACTCTACTCACCGCACACGCCTCCAACCGGCCTGCACACCGTGGAACCAACTAGCAGGGTTTTTTCTGCCATTCGGCTTTTTCCCTGCTCTGGAACCGGCTCCCGGGAGGCCCCCCTGTCTGGTTATAACATATACCGACAGCGTGGCATCCCAGGGAGCTCGTCCCTTTTTGCACGATAAAAAGACCAGGAAGAAAATAAACACAGAGAGGCAAGAGAGACTGAAGAAGAAGTACCAAGACGATCCATCAGCTCTCTCAGGTGAGGAGAAGGGGAAGGGAGTTACATCAGATCGTGACAGAGTGCAACGCCAAGGAAAGACAATGGCTTCGTTAGAACAGTACCAGGAATTGGTAGCTGCTATTCAAGGTCTCACTGCAGAAGTTAAATCCCTTCGCGCTGAAAACCAAACCTTGAAGCAACAGGTTACTGCTCGAGATGAATCCAGAGGAGATTTACCCCCGCTTCCTTTCCCTTTTGGGAAATATGATGGAAACCCTAAGACTCTAACAAAGTTTCTAGACGCCTGTCAATTGTACTTTACCTTTCGTCCTCGGGCTTATGAGACAGCTAAAGCCAAGGTGGGGTTCCTTGTCTCTAATTTAGATGGGAATGCCCTTGCTTGGGCAACACCGCTAATCCTTCAGTCGGACCCCTCTACTCATGAGTACGACCAGTTTGTCCAACGATTTAAAACACGTTTTGAAAGAACCGAAGTTTTATACACCACATATGAGGCCATTGTAGACATCAGACAAGGATCCCATGATGTCCAGACTTATGTTTCGACATTCATACGTCTAGCAACTGAGGCAGGGTGGCCGGATTCTGCACAACAAACATTGTTTCGCCGAGGCCTACATGAAGACATCAAAGATGAGTTGGCCCGCGTAGCCAGACCACAGTCTTTTGAGGAACTTGTCTCTCTGGCCTTACAGATTGAATTCAGATTAGGGGAGAGGAAACAAGAACGAAGGAGACCAAGACTCCCTCTCCCGCCATTGTCTTCACCTACTGGTAATCATTCTGCGTCCCAGTTAGGGGAAGAACCTATGCAAATTGGCACAGCCAGAGGTCCCCTAACAACTGAAGAAAGGAAGCGAAGAAGAGATCTGGGATTATGTATGTATTGTGGCTCCAATAAACATCTATTGCGCAACTGTCCAGATGTTCTTTCTCGCCGTCAGGGAAACGGTCTTCCCCGTACCTGAACAGGGTCAGGTCGGGGGAAGTTTGTAAGGATCCCTGTAACAGCTCTTTGCCTCTCTCCTCTCAAGAAGATCAGCGGCTGATGGTCTTTCAGATTAAGTTGTCCTGTGGTTCTTCAACAGTCTGGGATGTTATTGCCATGTTAGACTGTGGGCCAGCGGGAAATTTCATTGATGCTTCATGGGCAAGGAGGATGAAGATACCCATTCATTCTAAGGACAGGCCCATCCCGGTTGAAGGGGTGGACGGCACACCTTTGTCTTCCGGACCCATAACGCAAGAGACTCTTCCAATACAGGTGCAATTGTTCCAACATAAGGAAGAGATTGTGTTTGACCTTATAAAGGCAGCCCATTTTCCGGTGATTATGGGGATTCCATGGCTGCGTCGCCACAACCCTCTCGTAGACTGGTCAGCAAATACCATACAATTCCAGTCCTCCTATTGTCAAGAGTACTGCCTTCATCAGACTTCTTTAACCAGGCTATCCAACAGCAGGTGTTCGTTACTGGCAGCCTCTTTACATCGGGTACTAGAGCATTACCAAGACTTTCTCGAGGTTTTTTTGGATAAGCAGCCACATTCCCTTCCTCCCCACAGGAACGAAGATTGTGCCATTGACACCCTTCCCAATGCTTCCATTCCATTTGGAAGGATGTACCCTCTGTCGCTTCCCGAGCGCTAGGCCCTTAAGGAATACCTCGATAGTAACCTGCAAAACGGTCTCATTCAGGAATCTAAGTCACCCGCGGGGGCTTCATTGTTTTTCATACCCAAGAAAGACTCATGTGAACTCCGTCCCTGCATTGATTACCGGGGTCTTAATCAACTCACCATAAAGGACCGTTATCCGATGCCTCTGATCAAAGAGATATTGGAGGCAGTTCACGGTGCTTCAATTTTCAGTAAACTGGATTTAAGAGGGGCGTACCATCTGCTCCGCATTAGGCAAGGGGATGAGTGGAAGACAGCCTTTAGGACACCCCTGGGTCATTTTGAGTATCGGGTCATGCCCTTCGGTCTTGTGAATGCTCCAGCGGTGTTCCAACGCTTTATGGACAAACTTCTAGCAGACCTCCTGTTTTCTTCTGTAGTGGTTTATCTAGATGACATTTTGATTTATTCTTCTTCTCCTACTGAACACCGTAAACATGTTCGCGAGGTCTTGGACCGCCTAATGAAGAATCAACTCTATGTTAAACCAGAAAAATGCATTTTCGATTCCCCTTCTGTATCTTATCTGGGTTTCATTCTCTCACAAGAAGGTATCCGTATGGATCCAAGGAAGATACAAGCTATAATTCAGTGGCCTGTACCCAGGAACGTCAAGGAGACCCAACGGTTTCTAGGACTCGCGAATTTCTACAAACAATTTATTTCTGGTTTCTCTAATCTGGTCCTTCCTATCACCTCTTTGCTCAAGAAAGGGATACAATTCAACTGGACACCAGAAGCAGACATCGCCTTTCGAACTTTTAAGAAGGCATTTACTTCCGCACCCATTCTAATCCAGCCTGATCAAGCATTGACCTTCATCGTACAAACAGACGCCTCAGGAGGTGCCATTGGGGCTGCTCTTCTCCAAAAGAGCTTAGATGGTCTGGAACATCCAGTGGCCTATTACTCTAAGACTCTCTCTACCAGCGAAAGAAATTACTCCGTGATTGAAAGAGAACTATTAGCCATCAAGCATGCCTGTGAGGAATGGCGACACCTCCTTCAAGGGGCCCGACATCGGTTTACCGTCCGTACAGACCATAGCAATCTTCGAGTTCTGCAGCAGATGGAGTGTCGTAACGCCCGTCATGCTCGATGGGCTTATTATTTTTCACAGTTCGACTTTGAGGTCACCTATCTTCCTGGTAAAGAAAACATCCTGGCCGACGCTTTATCCCGTGGCTATCAAGAAGATGCTGAAAAGAACCTAGTCCATGACTTAATATTAGCAGGCAAGAATTTCAAGACCATAGCTAATGCTTTCCTAAGGGATGTACAACTCAGACAACAAGGGAAACTCATGAAGGAATCTGTGGATCCTCGGTTAGAAGACAGAGAAGGCTATCTATTCAAGGGGCGAGCCTTGTATCTACCCGATAGTAAATATCAAAGAATGGCCCTCTCCTGGTGTCATGATGCACCGTTAGCCGGCCACAAGGGCATTCGCGCTACCAAGGATCTCATCTTGAGACTGTTCTGGTGGCCGTCTTGGAGCCAAGATGTCCTGTCATATGTCGAATCCTGTCCCGTATGCGCTTCTAACAAATACTCCACTTCTAAACCTCTTGGTTTACTTCAGCAGGAACCAGCGCCCAAGCAACCATGGACTCATGTCTCTACGGATTTTATTGTTGATCTGCCCCGATCAGAAGGCAATACTGCCATTATGGTAACTATAGATTCCTTAAGTAAGTTGGCTCAATTTATTCCACTAAGAGCAGTACCAACTGCCCCTGAAATGGCCAGAGTGTTCCTCAAGGAAATCGTACGGTTAAATGGCGTTCCCGACACTATCGTTTCAGATCGTGGACCACAGTTCACCTCTTTGTTTTGGGGATCCCTTTGCAAGCAACTGGGTGTTCAGCGGGCTCTGTCATCTGGGTTTCATCCCCAAAGCAATGGGCAGACCGAGAGACTAAATCATACCTTAGAACAATACCTCCGTTGTTTTTGCAGCAAGAAGCAAGAAGACTGGTGTACCTTCCTCCCCATGGCCGAATTCGCCTATAATAACACCAGACATTCCGCCATCCAAATGTCTCCTTTTTTTTGCACTTATGGCTACCATCCTACCCATCTTCCTTTTGCCCAGAGGAGACCGTCTAAACTGCCTGCCATAGAACACCTCTTGCAGGAGCTCAAGAATTCTCACAGAGCAGCCAGGGAGACTCTGGATGCCAGTCGCCTATCGTACAAGACTTGGGCCGACAAGAAGAGGAAGGCTCCTCCCGCCTGGGTCGAGGGCAGCAAGGTTTGGTTGGCTACTAGGTACCTACCACGATGGACACATACAGGGAAGTTTGCGCCGAGATATATCGGTCCTTTCCAGATCATTAAGAAGATCAACCCGGTAGCCTTTAAGCTCAAACTACCCACCTATTTGAAGCATGTTCATCCTGTGTTCCATGCCTCACTTCTGAAGCCTTATCTACCTGATCCTTATAAGAGAAGATCTAGCAGAACAACCAGAACTGTTCCGGTAGAGCCTGCAGAATATGAAGTCTCATCTAGTGGATTCACGCTACCATCATGGTGTACTACAGTACCTGGTTCATTGGAAGGGGTATCCAGTGGCAGAACGATCTTGGGAGCCTGTGCGACACATACACGCACCTTTATTAATCAGGAGATTTCATAAGTTACATCCCGGCAAACCGGGAGGCCCCCCGGTGTGGAAGAGGCATACTGTCATGCATTCCGCATGGCAGCGTTTGTGGGACGTCTGGAAGCGAAGTTAGCGGTTCCGTTACGTTAGCGGCCGTTCGGATTCAACGTTCTAGTTGTTATCCAAGATGGCCGCCGCGTCTATTAATGCAGGTTCTATCCTTTCTTCCCCACGTTGCACCTTCTATGCTCCGCGTAGGTAACGCTTCTGTGTTCGTTCTTTCTCCGTTATCACTTTCCTTCTGCTATTGCTACTCCCCCGTGTCTCTTGCTCCAGACACCGCTAGCGTCCCTTCCATTCAGCCCTGTATCCTGCTTCGGATATCTTGTGTTTCTCCTTCTGTGTTTCCCAGCTTCTTACCCGTCTCTTCTTGCTGTGCTGTCTGGGGGATCTCCTCTCTGGGCAGACTTACCTCTCGGTCCTCGTTGGAATCTCTTGTGGATCTGCTCCGTTATCAGCCCTAGAATCTCCTGCATGCCAAGTATCCATTCATCCGGACTCTACTCACCGCACACGCCTCCAACCGGCCTGCACACCGTGGAACCAACTAGCAGGGTTTTTTCTGCCATTCGGCTTTTTCCCTGCTCTGGAACCGGCTCCCGGGAGGCCCCCCTGTCTGGTTATAACATATACCGACAGCGTGGCATCCCAGGGAGCTC
Organism: Ambystoma mexicanum; assembly: GCF_040938575.1. NCBI lineage: Eukaryota > Metazoa > Chordata > Amphibia > Caudata > Ambystomatidae > Ambystoma > Ambystoma mexicanum. The sequence continues at coordinate 490,978,018 of NC_090938.1, read as the reverse complement.
GTCCCTTTTTGCACGATAAAAAGACCAGGAAGAAAATAAACACAGAGAGGCAAGAGAGACTGAAGAAGAAGTACCAAGACGATCCATCAGCTCTCTCAGGTGAGGAGAAGGGGAAGGGAGTTACATCAGATCGTGACAAATTCCCCTGAACCAGCTCCAGCACATTTATTATAAAACACATAAACTCAGTTTTCGGGACAACCACCATTTATACGCCTTTCACCCCTCACCACTCTCTTCCTTCCCGCAGCCTCATCCACCACCGGCTCTCTCCTACACATTTCACTCACTACTCGAACCGGTTTCACCTTAGCCACAGCCTGCACATAAGATAAACCTTCCGCAGCCCTCACCTGCACCACCTCTCTCGCCACTCTTTGACTCTCACACCCCCTAAACGCAGTAGAGTGCCCCCCCCACAATTCACACACTTCTCCGGAGTTTCCACCTTACATTATTTAATATCATGATCTCCACCACAACTCCCACAGTGCCTCTCATTCCTGCATACTCTCGCCACATGTCCAAACTGCTGACACTTATAACATCTCAAAGGCAATGCTACATAAGCTTTCACACGAAACCTCTGATATCCCAAATTCACCACCTCCGGACACTCCGCTCTCGCAAACCTCACTGCCACAGTTGTAGACACCACATTCTCCAGCATTGGATCTTTCATGGATTCACATGCTTAGAATATTCCCCGTCGTCAGACTGGGACCCCTCGGTACACATATATAGCCTTTTCCAATAGGAAAACTTCCGACACTTTTGTGTCCTATCTACGTCCTTTTAGGACCCGCCTACGCATGCTCCGTAGGCCGTCCCCTTATAAGAGGCCCGCCCCCGCGGTTCCCCTTCAGATTTCAACCGTCTCCAAAGTAGTGGGATCTCCTCGCGTTGTCTTACTATTTTGTACAAGGTTGCATTACTGGATTTTGAGTACAGAAAATGTCCTCCGTGTCAGGAAAAGCGCTGTTCCGCCCATGCGCGACGTGCGGCTTGAAAAAAGTTTACGAGGGGGACGGACATATGGATTGTATATATTGCCTCCACCCTCGTCATTCGGCGGATAACTGCGACATATGCAAAGGGTTTTCTCAAAAAACCCTCAAAGACCGCAGTCGACGACTGGTGGCATGGCTGAATGATGGAGCGGGGGGCATACCCCCCTTCGGAGGTAGGCTCCACACAATCGGCGAAAACATCACGCTGCGCTACCTCGTTGGAACCACCGGCGAAGAAATCTCGACCGACGGAAAAAGAGTCGTCTGGAAGAGACTCCTCGTCAAAGAAATCATCTTCATCAAAAAAGCATGAAAAGGAAAGGAAATCCTCCTCGGGCGATCATCATTGATCGACCACAAGTCGAGAGTCGAGTAAAAGCAAGTCAAGTGTGGAAAAGGCTGGACTGCCAAAACCACCTGCTAAGTCACCGTCGTCGACGGCGGCCCAGTCATCGGCCTCCACCCTGCCACTTACGCAGGTGGCATCCACCGTCCCACCGACGACGACGTCGACGATGGCCTCGTCGACGGGGGTTCTACAGGAGGCCTGGAGGCCTGAAGTTTTTGATCCGACCCCCCCGGATACTTTACTACAAGAACAGGCTGTGTTACTGTCCTCGGAGGACGAGAATGAGAGAAGAGCTGGCCCAGCAGACCTAGGGCTACGAGTGGCTGATAAGTCGTCGACGAGGGGATCCGTTATACCGGTATCTGCCCCTCTTCTCAATCCTCAATCTGTTTTGTCGTTGGAAATTCTGTCCACGCTTCAGTCGTTGTTACAGTCGTTGGACCAGAGACTACCTCAGGCAAACCTGCCACAGTCACCCGTCGACGAGCCGGGCCCGTCCCGTCAACCGACGCACCTACGCACGCCAATCTCAGCACTGGCTCAAGAGGAAGGTGAGCTGCCAGATTTGGAGTCTGACAGGGGAGTCATGTCGGATATCTCATCATCCCCCTCCAGGGATCCAACCTGGGAGTCAGAGGTGGAGTTGGAAACCCCTAGAAGCCCAGCTCACCCGTCCCCTCCGGACGACATTGCGTCATTCCATTCTATGATGGAGAAGGCATGCAAAGAATTTGGTTTGTCCCAGGAAGAACAGAAAAAGGACTGTTTTTTGTTTGACCACATGGGTAAGAGAAGGAGGTCTGTGTTCTCGATACCAATACTAGACCATGTTTGGAAGGAGGGGTTGCAGACAATGCGTCACCCGTTTTCAGAGCCGGCAGTGAAAGGACGCCTGGAAAAAAAGTTTAAGGCTCCAGAGTCTACCCCCAAGTGTTTATCCTCCCAACCAACGCCAGACTCGGTGGTGTCGGCGGCAGCGGCGAGGAAGGCGAAGGCCCAGCACAAGTGCACGACTCCTCCTGAGAACGAAGCGAGACGACAAGATGCCTTTGGCAAAAAAGTGCTATCCGTGGGTGCGACCACAGTAAAGGCCGCAAACTCTCTGGCAATTGTTGCCAGATACGATAGGGAGATGTGGCACAGGCTAGCTCCGTTGCTTGATCATCTTCCGGAAGAGCATAGGAAGGCAGCGATGCTACTCGTCGGAGAAGGTGAGGAAGCCTCAAATCACGCAATAAACATCGCGGTGGACCTCGCTGAGTTAGGCTTCAAGCAAGTCAATAATGGGGTCGTATTACGTCGACAGTCATGGCTTAAGTGTACCTACTTCAGGCCAGAAGTACAATACAAAGTTTTAGATATGCCCTTTGAGGGAGACCTTCTTTTCGGTGAGAAGGTGGACGAAGCCCTAAAGGGAATGAAAGAGGACTCGGACACGGCACATCATTGGGTGCCCTCCAGAGTGGCAGAAACTACAAGTCTTTTCGTCCCTTTAGAGGGGCTTCAGGTAATTCAAGATTCTCTGCATCTGGAGACAGATCCTTTGGCAGATCAGCTTACCCCTCCCAGGGATACAGACGTGCCTCCCAAACGGCAAACCGTCGATGGAACTTCCAGACTTCCAGGAAAAGACCATCATATCCGTTGTCGTCGAGAGACAAGCAGAATAAAGATCAGCAGTGACATACAACACACCGTTCTGGGGGGAAGAGTTTCAGCATATGTCGACGAATGGGAACGAATAACGACGGATCAATGGGTGCTGGATACTATAAGAAATGGACACTCTCTATAATTCAAACACAGCCCTCCGCAAATTTCACCTGCGTTCACCGCTCATTCCCATCTGAAGATACTGCAACAAGAGGTAACACTCATGTTAGCAAAAGGCGTGATAGAATTAGTTCCAACATCACAGAGAGGTCAAGGAGTCTACTCAAGATATTTCGTCGTAAAAAAGCCGAACGGCAAATGGCGTCCCATTTTAGACTTACGCGATCTCAACAAGTCTTTAAAGAGCCTAAAATTCAAGATGCTCACTCTGCAGGAAGTGATCTGCGCCGTCCAAGAGGGGGATTTTCTAGCGTCCCTGGATTTACAGGACGCGTATTTCCATATTCCAATGTGTCGGAAACACAGGAAATTCCTAAGATTTGTAATACGGCGGACTCGCTACCAATTCACGGTTCTTCCTTTTGGGCTCAAGACCTCCCCCAGAATGTTCACGAAATGCCTGGCTCCAGTTGCGGCCTGGCTAAGGAAGCAAGGCCACCATGTATACCCATACCTTGACGACTGGCTGGTAAGGGGATCCTCCCCAGCGTCGACCAACACAAGTTTACAAGCCACCATGCAGCTTCTACAACAGCTGGGATTCGCCATAAACTTCGAAAAATCCTCTCTGCAGCCATCAAGATCGCTGGTATTCCTGGGGGCACAGTTCGAGACCCAGTTAGTGCTAGTGAAACCTTCTCTCGACAGAACCTCAAGACTCGATCAACAAGCATGCCGACTACGGCGAAACACCAAGATCTCAGTGAGAAAATACGTTTCGGTCCTAGGGGCCATGGCATCCTGCATCCATCTGGTGGAAAACTGTCGCCTATTCATGAGGCCAGTCCAGGAATTCCTCGCGGACCGATGGACGCAGGCTCAAGGATCGTGGTCAGACAAGATAACCATCGACGACGACAAGCTGCTTCGGACCCTTCAGTGGTGGCAGAGTTTCCACAATCTGAATAACGGCGTACCTCTACAGGAGCCGGAGTTTCAGCGAACCATAGTCACGGATGCGCCCCTAACCGGATGGGGAGCTCACATGGGTGCTCTCCAAACGCAAAGTCGCTGGTCTCCAACGGAGTCACTCCTACACATAAACGTGTTAGAGCTCAGAGCAGTACGATGGGCCTTGAAGGCATTCCTACCACACATCAAGGGCTTGCGAGTACGAATACTGACCGACAATACAACGGCCATGTTTTATCTGAGGAAACAAGGGGAGACGCGATCAAGAACTCTTTCCATAGAAGCCCAGAAAACATGGCATTGGGCATTAAAGCACGAAATTTCCATCGTGGCTCATCACCTTCCAGGAGTGAGGAACTCCCAAGCAGACTCCCTCAGCAGAAGCATGGCCCAGATACACGAGTGGGAAATGGACACAGTTCACCTGATGAAAGTGTTCGAGAAATGGGGTCACCCCCCTCTGGACGCCTTCGCGACCAAAGACAACAAGAAATGCAAGCAATTCGCAAGCAGATGGCCTCAAGAGGGCTCCAGGGGGGAGGCATTCTCCTTCCCATGGATGGACATGTTCCTCTATGCTTTTCCCCCGTTCCCCCTCATACGGAGGACAATACAGTGGATACGCAGATACAATTGCCGGGTAATTCTAGTGACACCATACTGGCCAAGGCAACCGTGGTTCTCCGACCTGCTTCACCTGTCGCTGGAACATCCCATAGGGTTTCCGAAAGTCCCGAACCTACTATCCCGGGACAAAGGCACGGTATGGCATCACGACCCGGACAGTCTCAACCTTACAGCCTGGCTCCTATGGAGGCATACGGGAAGAAGCTGTATTGCAACACTTACTTGCATCTTCGTCAGGCCAACGCAGATGCCATGCTGGTGGCCGCTAACTAGAAATGATGGCAGGAAATTGCAGAGTTCCTCCCAGAAATCCCCATGCAGAGCCAATCACGTTTTAAGGCAGGGCTAGCCGAGGCTAAGCTCGTGGCACAGGATATCATGGAATCCACAGTGGCTCACATTGACACCTCCTGGCTGTGCCATTTGTATTGCCATGGACATGAGAAGGACAGCCTGGCTCCGGGCGACGAAGTTCAACCCGGACGTACAGGAACGCATAATGGGACCTTCTGTTCGAGGGGAGCGACCTCTTTCACTCCACCACGAACGAAGAGCTGGACAAAAAGAACAGCTCACAAACGGCCAAGTCTTTATCCATCCTGAGAAAGACCATGCCCAAGTCTTACACCCAGTCACAGCAGCGCTCTGACAAGGAGCGCTCATCCGTGGGCTTCCGCGGCTTCCAGGAATAGAAGTCTAGGCAACCAGAGCGCTCGCTGACTCCCCATCGGCGCAAGCAAGAAAAAGTGGGGAGGGGGAGTAAGGGCTTTTTCCAGCCCCCTTCCTCCGCAACAGCCTCTGAGGGAAAGAAGGCATGACATGCCCCTTCGGGTCCACGTGTCTCCAGTGGGGGGCAGGCTTGCTCTCCACGTGCAATTTTGGCACCAAAACTTTGCGGACCCTTGGATCCTCGGTAGTATCCACGGGATACCGCCTACCTGTTCCTGCCTCTCCTACCTCCTCCCTTCCACTCCCTCAAGTTGGGACAACAACTCTTTTGGCAGAGATTCGGTCGCTCATTATTAGCCAGGCCGTGTGGGAAGTCCCAGCCTCTCAGCGAGGCTAGTGCTTTTATTGCAGGATTTTTGCCATTCAGAAAAGGAACCAGGCTGGCCTGAGTTGTGCTGGACCTTTCCACCCTCAACCTCTCCTTACCTCTACAAAGATTCAAGATGTTTACGCCAGCTTTTATTGCGGAGGCACTGTGCAGGGGAGACGGGATGTGCTCCCGGGATCTGAAGGTCGCTTACCTAAAAGTCCCGATTTGGCAACCCATCGTTCTTTCCTCCGGTTCAGGATCATGGGCTACCATTCCCAATACAAGGTCCTTCCTTTTGGCCTCAATTCGGCTCCCAGTGTCTTTACCAGAATCATGAAAGTGGTGGCTGCCCGCTTCAGGGCCTCCACATCTTGCCCATATCTCGACCACTGGCTCATCGGGGCTACATCTCCGGAAACAGTTCACCACTCCTCCCAGGCTCTGATGAACTTGCTCCACGAGCTGGGCTTTTCGCTCAACCTCAAGAAGTCGCAGCTACAACCCACACAGAGTCTGACCGTCTTGGGTCTCATCTGGGACACATGCTCCGAGAGGGTGTTCCCCTCGGAGGACAAGATCTCGGCCATCAAGAGGGCCACGTCCCACTTCCTTTGCAATGGATCAACCTCAGCTTGGTGGTACCAGCATCCCCTGGGTCTTCTGACAGCGGTCCTGTTGGCAGTCCTCCAAACGAGACTCACGATGAGGAGGACAGAGATGCACTTTGAGCCATCATGTAACCAGGAGCGAGGCACTCAATCCGAGATTATCTACGTTCCTCCATGTCTCCACCCCGACCTCACATGGTGGTCCACGGACTGCAACCTCCAGAGGGGCAAGCCCTTTCGGTCCCACGACCCGCAGGTGACCATCACCACAGACTCCTCGCTTGAGGGCTGGTGTGCCACCCTGGAGGATCTCTCTGTCCACAGCACCTGAACTCGACAGGAGCAGGAGTACCACATCAATTGGTTGGAACTGAACGCCATCGGGCTAGCTTTCAGAGCATTCTTCCCACATATCAGGGGCAGGATTGTCCTCATCCAGACAGGCAACACAACCAGCATGTACTACGTCAACAAGCAGGGGGTGACCAGGTCTCCTCCACTGTGCAGACTGGCGATCAGCATGTGGGAATGGGCCCTGGAGAACGACATTTACCTCATGGCAGTCCATCTTCCTTGGGAATCGAACCTGGAGGCGGACAGGCTCAGCAGGTTGGGATTGGACAACTAAGAGTGGCAGCTAAACGATCTCGTGGCTCAGGAGATCTTCCACACATGGGGTTCCCCCCTCCAGGTGGATCTCTTTGCCACCTGGCACAACAGGAAGTGTCCTCAGTTTGCCTCCTGGCAGGGACATGGCCCCGGCTTCCTGGGTGACGCATTTCGGATTCAGTGGAACAGCATGACGGCGTACACCTTCCCGCCCACTCCGCTGATCCACAGAGTGATTTGCAACATCAAGGAGTCTCGCCAGCTCACCATCATTCTAATAGCTCCATGGTGGCCGGCCAGGCCATGGTTCTCGGAGCTGCTCAGCCTCTCAGAGATGCCTCCCATTCACCTTCCGACAGGCCCAGCACCTCTTCTGGCGCAACAGGGTGGCAGGGTCATCCACCACGTGCCGCAGAAACTAGCCCTCACAGCGTGGTTCCTGAGCAGGTACGCTCAGTCACCTCAACCTATCCCAGGCGCTAATCTGGAGATCATACAGGGCGCTAGGAGCAAGGCTACCAGGGCCCAGTATAAAAGTAAATGGACCACGTTCTGCCACTGGGCAGACTCCAAAGAAATCGACCCACTGGCATGTACGTTGGACGACGTGCTCTCCTTCCTGGCGCACCATGCCCACTCAGGCATGCAGGTGGACACCTGCCGTACGTACTTCTTAGCCATCGGGGCCGACAGGAACTCGGAGGAGGGCGTCTTCTCCTCCTTCAATCCGATTGTCAGGAAGCATTTGGCCAGGCTCACAAGGCTCTACCCGACTATCGAGAGGCCACACCCCGTGTGGGACCTGAACATAGTCTACGGCACCCTGGTGAACAAACCGTTTGATCCAATGGCGTCCGCGGACATCAGGCTGGTCACCATTAAGACGGCCTTACTAGTCGGCCTCTCCTCGGCTCGCAGAGTCAATGAAATACAGGCGCTGGTTGCCTCATTACCATATACTACCTTTCACAAGGACATGGTGGTCTTGCAGACACACCCAGCATTTCTGCCTAAGGTGCCATCTGCTTTCCATCTTAATGAGGAAATTCTCCTCCCTATGTTTTTTGCCGATCCTAAGGATGAGGCACAGAGATCTCTGCGCTGCCTAGATGTCAACTGTGCCCTGAGATTCTACCTGGACAGGACCAAGGGCTATCAGGCTTCCAAGACCTCCATATCCCACTGGATGGTTTTGCCATCAAAGAAGCATACAAGGGCCAGCATAACCCCTTTCCGGCCAACATGCACGCCCACGCAGTCAGGGCCAAGGCAACGGCCATCGCATTTCAGCGCCATGTCCCTTGGCAGGTCATAAGCAGGGCGGCTACATGGGCCACTCCTTCGGCTTTCTGCAAGCATTACTGTTTGGATCCCGGCTCCAGTTCAGATGCGTTCTTCGGACAGGTGGTTCTCAGGGACTCGTTTGCTTCAGGAGGGTCTCCTCTCCACCCTGGGGCTACCATCAGTTGTAATCGACCAAGTAGTATGGAGGAAAGGGGATGGGACGTAAAAGTAATTTATAAGTTACTCACTGTAGTGACTAACATACTCTTAGTCCATAGTCCCACATCCTCCATACGTCCCACCATCCTCCCCCTAATAATACTGGAGTCATTAGGCAATGGTAATTATATTATCAACGTGTCTTTGGGTACTGAGGTGTAATGCCGGAGGGCGGAGTCAGGGCAGCGCATGCTCCCAGGACCGTGCCTCTGCGTGCCTCTAAATTTAAAGGGGAAGAAGTTTTTTTCTGGTGAAAAAGGTTCCGTCTCCCGTCCCTCGCAAGGGATGCCCAAGCAGTGTGGAGGAAAGGGGACTATGGACTAAGTACGTTAGTCACTACAGTGAGTAACTTATAATTTTTCCTACATACACCGACTACACCTCTGCCTTCAGAACGCAGTGACAACCTATGACATAATTTCGGTCTAGCTCGACACAAGTCTCTTGCACTTGCGCACTCTCCTGACCACCTCAGCACCCATCCACATGCCTGTCTTTCATGGGTTGCTTACTGCAGCTCGGCCAGCCCACCTAACTCCCTAATCTCGGCCAAATGTACACACGCTCTCAAATCCTCTGACAATTTTCCCATAGCTTGGACTTCGGTCTGAGGGCCTTCCCACCAGTAGTGCGCTCAGGTCACATTAATAGTATAAAGGTTTTATATAAATGAAATACTACTTCTACTTTAATGAAAATGCGGAGTCCGGCAGAGTCCAGTTTGCCCAGACCCGCTCGTGTGTGCCTGTGCCTGTGAGGAGCTGCAGCGACTGGAGTCCTGTTTCTACCTTTACTGTTGTGTTTAAAAACACTTTAGCCGCACGGAGCGCGGCGCGTAGTCCGGCAGAGTCCAGTTTGCCCAGACCCGCTTGTGTGTGCCTGTGCCTGTGAGGAGCTGTAGCGACTGGAGTCCTGTTTCTACCTTTACTGTTGTGTTTAAAAACACTTTTGCCGCGCGGAGTCCGGCAGAGTCCAGTTTGCCCAGTTCGCCCGGTGCGCTCAGGTCGCCAGGCCGCCAAGACGACCAGGGACGGAACGCCGGTATGGTTGTTCCGCAGAAAGTGTCCCTTTTAAGCGGCCCACAGACTCGTCGCAAGATGCTACAACAGCGCCGCATGTTAAATCCTTGGACTGCGCTGCCTGAGAAGTCCGCGTTTGGCCCCAAGGTAAGCATATTAGCATTGCATGATGTTCCGGCCACGTGAAAAATACTGAGCTTGAATTTGACTTTGCCTACCCTGACTAGTGCCCAAGTGCATCAATACATCGCTAATGAAGTCTCCAATGTGTCTATTGACTCTACATGCCAGATTGCAAGTTCTATCGTACCAGAAGCGACTGACTCTTCGAGCAGTCAGCCATGTACTCCTTCATGTGAAAATCCAATAAGACCTCTGGTGCTGCTTTCTCTGGCCGATTTGTAGCCGATTCCGTTCCCGCTAATTGCACATGAAGAAATAGCTGATGTCGTTCCAAGGCAAACTGTTCTCCCCGAGAAGTATTTTTCTCCATTCGACTTAACGGTCGCAGAAATCATAAGTGCTACTTTTGACACACACGAAAGACCGGCTGAAAGTATAGTCTTGTTACTAAAATGTGCTGGCGGCCTCATCCCAAGCGATGATCCCGTTTGTAAAACTGTACGAATCACTGAATGAAACGATTCGAGATCAAGCGGCAGTTTTATCAAATCTCTCAACAAAACTTGACCATCTAGATCACTTCACCAAGTCTGTACAAAAACAGATGCAAGAAGAAAAAGACAACAGACAACAGTTTGCAGTGGCAATCGCGCCTTGCCGAATTAATTGCCACGCAACAGGAGCGACATGAGCTCCAGATAAATTGTCTCTTGGAGGTGCTTAGAGAACTCGCTCCCATGTTATGTACAGATCACTGTTCAAACAACTCTGGAGGTGCCACACGGACCCCTGTCCCATCTTCCAGTACTCTTGCTGGGCCACAAGCTTCTGAGGAAGAGGCAGGTACTCGTCTATTAACGCCGGCCCAAAACAAGTCGATAGTAGCCCATGCCAACGAAAACGAAAGTGCTCAAAATACTGTGGTAGGAAACACTCAGATCACTTTTGATAGTGCTCCTCTACAAGTTCAGCCGGTAATTGACTTGTCTATCGCAGCTGCATGTGCGTCCCTCGATGGAGAGGCTACCTGTACAGGTTCCACCTCAAGTGGCTTCGCAAGGAGCTGAATTCTCTTCATTCGGCATTTTCACTGGTTCGGCCAAAACAGGAGTTGTGGGTTGCCCTGCTAAAACACCTGCAGTCTTAACAGAAGTTAAGAAACAACCACAAGTTAACAAAAAAAACAAATCCACCACAACAGTGAAGAAAGTAAAGAAACTCACTCATTCATCTACGAAAAGCTTTATACGAAACCTCACTACACCACCGAGGCAGGGGCTCTTCAAGCACCAGAGTGATGGCGCCAAGGAATCTACAGCTCCCCAAAAGAACTGAGAGTCAATGTTCTTAAAACCTGGCGCAAAACAGCATTGCATAAATTCGGACGACTGTCAATCGTCACATCAATAAACTCAGCTTCAACCGCTTTATGTGACCTTTCTACGTACTCAAACTCAGATGATGATGTGAAGTCTCATACTTCTAGCGACGAAAATCTGCCCTGTTTACATCCTTCATCTCGAGCTACAAATGCCACGACGTCTTCCTCTTCCTCAAAATCGCAAGTCGATCGAGCAATGAGTATAGCCCCTTCTAACATAGAAGAAAAGAAATCATATGTGGCAGCTTTCAGCCTGAATCCAAAACTAACTACGAATCAACATAAACAGCAAGTTCGATTTACATCAAAGGTGCATAAACCTCATGCTCACCGAGCTGCCGAATACAATTGTAAACTCAGGTTGGAAAACATCCACAAAGATGATAATGTGTTAAACTTAAACCGAGCAAATGTGCTGAGACTATTTAAACATATTCCACCCCTGCGTCTGATCCACTCTGACGATATCAAAATCGTACAATATGTTACTGAGCAATGCTCCGATGCTGTTCTGCTCCACATCGAATCGGCAGGAGTTCGTAACACTCTGCGTAAATCGGTTGACGACCTCCTGATGTTTGGATTCGACATCTCAGTCGAACCGGAAACACAATATGGGAACAGAAGCTCTGAGTCTCTGGCTTGCAGCCTAGCAGAAAACAAAGCTGTTGACGTGAACCAGCTATGTAGCAGCTTATCTGTGGAAGTGAGAAAGAGTCAATCGAGTCATCAATACGAAAAGCAAGGTGCTCGACCGAGACGGAACGCACTTGACTAGCAATGATTGAAACTCATGGATGCCCCTTTTTCTATCCTCTTATGGAACACCAGAGGATTCCATCACCTCTTTCAAGGCTTTGAGGTTCCCTTAGACGATGTTTTTGCAATATGTTTACAAGAGACTTGGCTTTCTTAAGCGCCTATGAGAGATGGATTCTCAATTTTTGTTAATCCAGCCGTCAGAAACATACAAGGACGTCCAAGTGCAGGCCTATTGACGATGGTGCGTCTATCTGAAAATTGGTCTACACCCACATGCTCAAATCCAAACCCCTTCATTCAAGGCATAATTCTGCACTCAACGACCGATGCCGCAAGGGTAAATACTTCATTGCTGATTATCAACTGTTATTGGAATCCAGCCAAAATAAATGGAAAGGTCTTCATTAATGCGATCTGCGAGCTAATGGATTAGACAATTCTGAAATACAACAATTTGACGATCATCTGTTGTGGTGATTTAAACTGTACATGGTTCCACCATGACTCAAACATCCAAAGCTATAGACAACTCGCCTATGGAGATCTGGGCGCGAAAGAGCAACATTGGTCAGACGCAATGAAGATGCGGGACTGTGTGTTGCTGAACGGTGCCGTCCAAGGCGAGATTCCGGCGCAACCGACATGGCAGCGATTGTCATCACACAGTATCATCGATTATTTTTGGGTTTCCAGGAATTTCGAGTCCAAGGTAACCAATCTTCAATCTTTGAAAATGCCCAATAGCGATCATAGGCTATTAAAACTTGGATGCCTATTAGCAGCTCCTGAAGCTGCCTTGAGATATGCTACACCAGTGGAAGCGAATTCTAGTGGCAATCGTCTTCGGTTGAGTGTGAATATAATTGGCAACTTAACTGAAAGATTAATGAATTTGCAAAACGGCGTGGATTACACTCCCCTTTTGTCAATTTACATAACAAAACAAAAAAGACCCACCTCAAAAAGTCAAAAGTCATAATCATCCATTTAGTAAAGTGATGGACGACAAAAAGAAAGAGCTGAGAAGGGATGTACGTCTATTAAAGAAAAAAAAACATCACCATTGCTCAACAGACTGAAGAGGTAAAATCAAGAAGAGCGAGCTATAGAAACTGGGCAAGATCCCATAAAAACATTGTGGAGCCAAGATCGTGCGGAACTAATGATGAAGTTCCTAATCACTAAGAACACACGTGACATCTGGCAAATCTTAAATATGGGCCACATACACAGCCTAAATTCAACCCAGAATACAATTGAGGGTGACACGTGGTGTAAACACTTTTCAGCAGTGTTTAATTCTAAAAGCAACGAGATCATACCATCTCAGGTTGCTGAAACAGTGCCCTGGGATGTGCAAATGCCACAGGCGGATATTGTCAGAGCTATTGAGCTGCTAAAAAAAACTCTTGTGCAGTTAGCCCAGATATGGTGAGCAACGTGATGTTAAAAAAAAAAAACACACGTCAATGGGCACCCTTTATTGAGTGTCTGTTAAAGAAAATTGTTTCATCTAAGAAATTACCCAATTCTTCGTTAACCGCAATTGTGGTGCCGACCCACAAGAAAGGCAGCTGGGAGGATCCAGAAAATTACCGTCCCATCGCCCTTCTAGACTCAATCGGCAAACTTTTTGGTTCGAAACTCAGGATGAAATTGGTCAACTGGGCGAAACATGCTGGAATCCTTGACGTTCGACAAACAGGCTTCTCGAAAGGAACCGGAGTAGACGTCAATCTTGCAATATTAACAATTCTGAAACTAGGTGCTATAAAAACAAGAACTGAGATTCATATAGCATTCATAGACATGAAGCAAGCATTTGACTGTGTCAAGCGTGATTTGCTCTGGTCTAAAATGCGTAAGTGGAACTGCCCGGCTGGGATTCTCAATCCAATTATTGCACTTCATTCGAAGACGTCGTTTCGAGTTCATTTCAACAAAATCGGCATGTTATCAAATAATATACTTACGACAAGGGGAGTCAAACAAGGCTGCCCACTCGCAGCAGACTTATTCAAACTATTCTTAGCGGATCTTCCGATTCATCTTGAGAAAGCCCATAGCTTCCCTCCAAAAATAAATAAGATCTTCGTAAGATACATTGCATATGCTGACGATCTGGTCCTGATAGACGGAACACAGAATGGACTTCAACGCCTACTATGCAGTCTTTATGAGTACTTGTCTATTAACGAACTTACCATCAACACAGACAAAACGAAAATACTGTCTATCGGCCCTGGGACCTGCAGAAAAGATCATGCATTTAAGTGGAAGGTTGATGGCCAGCCTTTAACTTCTGTCAACTCAATCCGCTATTTAGGAGTCCAGTTCAACACTTCAATCTGCGAAGATCAGTGGGTAAAATACCTAAAATTGAAAACCTCAAGACTAGCCCTGCAAGCGGTTAAGATAAATAAAGACTTTGGCAAATTCTCCCTTACGCCTGTGCTAATGTTCTACCAACAAAAGGTAGTACCAATTCTAACGTTTGGCGCAGAAGCCGGCTGGAACATCAGCGAGCCAAAATGGAATCAACTCGAGGGCCACTTTTGGAGACGTGTCCTCAACCTTCCGTCCTACGTATCAATGACACTGATACAACATGAGTTATCACTAAACTCGTTGTTCAGCCAGGTGATATGGAAATCTATTTCACTAATGCGTAAGATGAAAGATCGGTGGAGCTCCAGCTTATAAGATATTTGCGATCAATGACGAGCCGAAAACTGGTTGTCTGCTGAGTCAATGGTATTCAAGAGTGCAAGATTGGATCGATGCGGCTGAAATTAGCAACTTTGACCTTTTTTCTCGCCCACAACATGCCAAGAGAAAATTTGAAGCCTGGGCATGGATCACCAACTTAGAGAAACGGGAAAAACTGGTTGCAGCAGGCTGGTTAGGAATTGAACAGAAAAAATTAAATACACAGCCATACTACCTGATACGATGCTACTCTCACCACTATCGTGACCAATTCCTCCGCTTTCGTCTAAATACTTTGCAGTCGAAGGAAATCCTATGGCAAAGGAAAAATCCATCAACGAATAATAACTGTTGTCGTTTTTGTCTGGATGCGGTGGAATCCTTAAAACATTTAATCCTAGATTGCCATGCAATCTGTGGCATTCGTTTGAAACATCTGGGTCAATTTGCCCCTTTAGATGGAGACATGGCAGCGTGGTGGCATATGATCTCATCTGGCAACAACACGAAACACGTGTGTGCAATTGTTAATTACCTGAATGTACTACTGAAATTTCCTGTGTAGCCTAATATAGGCTCACCAGCGTTGAACAGAACAGGAGTCTGCTCGGCTCATGACAAATGACAGCGATGACTTTTGATGTGAAGGAATGGAGTTTATGATCTTGATTCTCTTCTCTTTCTTCATTTTCTGTTTTGAAACAAAAGTTTTTTCTTTATGTCAAAACTGTAGTTTTTCAATTTTAAAAAAAAAAATGCGGTGCACCATTCATCTTCCAGTGCTCTGTGGAAAACATCACAATTACTGATCTGATTTCTTTTATTTGTCATTCGCTTCTGTATGACTAGTACCTGCCTTTGCAAGTGTTATCTCCTGAATCAGGGCAGATAAACCTGGAATCGCTTTGGTCTTACTGTTTCTTGTGTTTAGTAGTGGAGAAGTGAATCCCTTAAGGGCTTTTGGGAGAGGTGTGGAATGCATATGCTGGGTTACGACTAAAGGTCTTGTCCGACCAGGATTATGAATAATATATTTTACTTCTTGCTATTTTATCTTCATATTGAATTGTGAAGCAAACACAGCTCTGTTATTGGAGTCTGTGATGCACTTGTTTTCACATATGTCACACATTAAGTCTGTAGTATTGAATTACCGTTGAGACAGTGTTCTGCTTAAATGGACTAACATCTTGATGCACTTAAGCAGTCGGCAGCCAAGATCAAGTTGTATTGCAGGACACACAAAGGAGCTTTTACAGGCTGATAACTGCTGCCTCATGCCCTACCTTTGATGGTTAATGCATTTCATATATGTTTTGTTTTCTTATCTGTACTGTAGAGTTTTTATTCAAAGATGCTGAAGATGTGTGTTTTCTTTTATAGGCATTCGATTTAACGGAGCAAAGATACGTAGCTGTGAAAATTCATCAGTTAAACAAAAATTGGAGGGACGAAAAGAAAGAGAATTATCACAAGTAAGAAACGGGTGCCTTAAAAAAAATAATCATACTCTTGGTGTGTATAATGAGCCGACGTTTTGAGCCCTGTGCGTGCTTCATTTATTTATTTATAATGAAGTGTGCCCTTGTTTTAGGTGTTTTCTTGCAGGTAAAGGCTGAATGAACTCTTGTTTTTGTTTTAGGCACGCTTGTCGAGAGTATCGCATTCACAAAGAACTAGATCATCCACGGATAGTAAAGCTGTATGACTACTTCTCACTCGACACAGACTCGTAAGTTGTCAAGCTTTTCGTTTATTTTCTTTGACTGGATTTTGAATGCATTCCGTATTATAAGAAAGGACAGCTTCTTGTATGCTTACCCAATCAATTCTACATACTGGTGGCAATGAATGATGAAATGCTGTGGACTGGTGCAAGTTCTAGGAAGTTCTTGTAAGGATATGGGAATGTGGAGACAGTGCAGTAGGTAGGGTCACTGGCTGTCTTTTTTCAATGATGTCTTTGTCATCTCATTAGGGTATATGGCTTTCAGCCAGAAGCCATGCATTTTTAAAGATAAGCAGTGTTTCATAGGTTCGATAATGTCTGTTTTCAGTCTCCTTGCCCTCTGCCTAAGATATTCTATCTTCAGTAGAACGCTCAAATGGGCGAAGAGTGGTCTTCTACTTGACCTTCGCCTCTTCTTTTCTCAATACTGTATATGGTGCATACACAGTCATATTTTCCCTTTCATGTAGTTCTATATCCCAGAATATTAGGCTATCCGGAAACCTCTTACATTTCTGGGAACGAGGGAGGCCTACCACTTGATAGGGTGGTTACTCTGCATTTATGTGAAGCTGTAGGAGCAAGGGGTTTCACGGTTTAGTCACTTTTGTGCATCTTTTTTTGCAGTTGCAAATTGGGAGAAATAAGTCTCCCCGTTTAAAAAGAAAAATCCCTCTTTGCTGCTTCCTTTTCTATATTTTAGGACCTCAGATGCCACCTTACAGTGGTACCAGATAATCAAAAATGCTGTTTAACCAAAGGTTGGTTGTCTGAGCAGGATAACAAAATAAACGGGCTCGATAACCAAGCTTCCTGGCCTGTTTGCGCTCTTATCCTGCTCAAAAACGTGGTTATCCATTTTCTTAACGGCAATCGTTCCTATTACTGGCAATGGAGGCACCGCTTATTGTAGCATTTCAGGTAATAAGGTGCCGGATTACAAAGCGTTTATGGTAATTCACTTTTATACCACTAAGTGTGAATGGAATGAGAATCTTCGAAACAAAACTAATTGGATATTAAACTAATAGGATAACCTTTGAATAACTAGTGTTCATGCATCATGGAGGATATAGTGAAGGATTTCTTCCTTATGTTTCCATCCAGTTCATAACTTAATCCATGTCCTCTCCTGTATAGAATCGGGTTTTGACATTCTAAGACCTAAATTACAGACTGCAAATGTCCATACATGTAAGTACAACACTATGTGCCTAAGGCACAATGTTGCAGATGGTGTACTTTCAAGCAACAATCGCATGTTGCGAGATGGTGTACTTTCAAGCAACAATCGCATGTTGCGAGTCTAGAGAAGTGGGGTGGCAAGTTCTGTGTACAATTGGCTGAGTAGATATAGTTAACAATCCTGGTTATGTGTAGAAGGGCCTAAAATCATTTGAAGATGGCTGTAGGAAAAGCAGCATAGGACAATTGTCTCTGAAGAGGACAGAGTCGGTGCATGAGTACTTGAACATAATATTGAGTTGACTGCCGAGTTTTAGTGTAAGGGGAGCACGAAAGCCTTGCATTGCGAATGGGCCCAGGATAGGTCCATTGTTGTGCATGTCTGAATTTTGTTATTGTGAAGCAATACAGCGGTGAGAAGACCGAATTGGTTAGCAGCATGAGAATGTTGAGCCAAATGTACAATTTAAAACCTTGTGCAAAAATGGCACCATATATAGTTCAGCTTTAAAATAAAATCCAGAAGCTCAGGTTTTGGTACCTTGTATTTGACTATGGGGAATTAATAATACATTAGCTTTATAAATCTCAAAGACCATCATCGGACAGTAACAGGCAAAAGTGACGGGAGAAGCCTTTTGAGAGCTTTACATCCAAGGTCGGCTTGCAAGAAATGCAGCGCTGTGATAATCTCATCAAACAGTTGTACATCTATCCTATAGAGACTTTAGCTTGTAGTCAGCAGTTTCAAAAAATTTGACTGTTTAAATAGATGCTTGCATTTGAGTTAACAGTCAAGTGTTTTGTGGGTTTCCATACACATGAAACATGCTTTCTAAAAAAGGGGGCATAGTGAATAGAAAAATATGTGCATTTCTTTTCATGGTCAAAAAGTCTTTGAGTGAAGGATTTAAAAAGGCAGACTATGCATGTGTTGTATAAAAGCTTGCACCAAAAAATAACATTTATAAATCCTGACTGCTTGTTCTAAAGGCCCAATACTAATTCACTAAAGTGGCCCTAACACTAAACACTTTGCAAAGTTCACTTTACACTACTCTGCACTTTTCACGGCTATAAATAGTAACCATAGGGTATTGGTCTTCAAACTGGGGGGGGGGTGGCGGATTTCCAGGGAGGGGTGTGGGCGGATTTCCAGAGGGGGGGGGGGGCGTGAAGCACTACAAAAAGGAGCACAGTGACTGCATTTATTAGAAAACCTAAATCAGTTCAGATAAATACTTTTTGGAATACATAATATTAAAAAGATAATATATTATGTGAATAGTAATGCCTATGCAAGGAGTCGCCTAACCGCAATGCCTATTGTGGAAAACCTGAAGGTGTCTCACTGACTAGTCCCCGGGATCTGGACACAGCCATTGCTATTGGATCCAATTCCTGGGGGTGGACCAGTGCGGGAGGATCACCTGGATGAGGGGTCCTCGTGGAGTGGAAGTGGGACACCGGGTGAGACGCGGTACCCCCTTCCTTATAACACCTTTTCCCCATCCTACCCCAAAGGATATTCAGAAACTCTAGCCTAACCGCCCCCTCCCCCCGGCTCCCCTTTCTGACACAAACACTTTCTATCACCAGGGAAGACAACGGACTGAAACCAGGGCCGTTTAACTGACCTGTCCCAACACAAGGGTCAGGCAATTGACAATAACCACGCACACACCTGACAGTACTTTCCCTTCCCCACCAGGATAAAAGGTGGACTACAAGAGCACACTGGGAGCAAGGCAAAATGCAAGAGGAGGCAGCTGTTCCAGGACGGCAATTCAAAAGGAGAAGAAAAGCGGTGAAACCTGAAGGGATGACAAGGAGGGAAGCGCCCGTGGCCCTTTTGACCCAGACCCGCGAAACCTCAATGAAGGAAGCATAAGACTGGGAACGACAGCTGGCGTGTGGTGCAACAGATGTCAACGGTGCACGATGGTCTCCCACCCTGACAACCAAGACAGAGAGAGGCAATTAGCACTGTCCTTGACTCCAGAGACGACAAACGCTGCGGAGTTCAGCTCAGCCGGTGAGTCGGAGAGCCGATAGCAGACCGGGCTGCATTGAGTAAAGGTTACAAATGGCATCATGATATGAACTGAAAGAGCTTGTGAACAAAGAACTTGTGTGTGTTAATGAACTTTTGAGAAACCAATGGGAAGACCAGCTGCAGAGTAGGCCGGCGCCAAGGGGTCGCATATGCGAAAGACTCTGGTTGGTCCCCTTTCGATTGAACTACAGATACCATGAGGCCCTGGGAGAGACCGACATTAGAGGTCAAAGTGGTCATACAAGGGTCGAGTAAAAATCCCTTGTACACTCGAAAGTCTTTGACCCGTAACCACGAGAGTAAATAAAACCTGTGAACCTTGCGAGGAACCCGACTGAGGAATATCCGCCTTGAGTTGATGGTCAGAGCCCGATCGAGGGAGGATATTGCAAAGAAGCAAGAGAGAAAGGGAAACCCACAATAAATATAAAGCAACTACAAGTCCCTAGAGGCATTGGGGCAAAGGTGAAAACCCACACAGTTCAAGCCCGGTTGAGGAAAGCGTACAACAGGAAAGAAGAGAGCGGAACAATGGTCAAAGTGGTTAGGCTGGGGTTGTCACAAGTCTCTCCCCTTCTCACCTGTTTTTCCTGTTTGCTTGCGACCTTCTTTGATGATTTCTTTTGCACGCTCCGGGATTTGTATAAACCCCTGTGCAGGTCTTCGGGGTCCAGCGTGAGGATATTAATCCAACTCCAGGAGACGTTCAGATGTCCAGGACGGGAACCAGGAAGGAACAATGTCTGGACTTGGAGGCACGGAACGCCGTGACCAGAGTGCAGGCAAAAATCCAGGAAGGAAGCTCAAAGGTAAGTTCGAGGAAAGGGAAGGAAAGGAGGAAGATTCAAGGAATCGGGAAACAGGATACAGAAGAAAGCCCTGAGCGAACTCCGGCAACACACGTCCAACTACAGCGAGCAGTAGCGTTGAGATGCGCAGAGCCGCGGGGCGTGTCTGTTTAGTAGAAAGTTGAGCATGGCAGGTAAAGACTGGCAAGCTGCGTTCTGTATCAGGCGGCCATGTTGGGAGGATCAGGGCATTCAGTCTTCTATGGTTCAGGGACCACGAAGTCCAGAATGGACGCAGGTGACGGTTCATGACAGTATGCCTCCTCTGAAGCCCAACTTCTCCGGGTTTGCCTGGATGGATGAGATGGTATCTTCGTATCAGCCGGGGAGCATTCATGTTTGACATGGGTTTCCAGGTGCGCTCACTGGGAGGATACCCTTTCCATTCGACCAAATACTGTAGTTGACCACGTCGGTACCTAGAGTCACAAATTCTGGAGACCTTGTATTCGAGTTGGTCATTGACAATCACTGGGGTAGATCTTGGAGCAGTTCGAGAAGACTGAACATATGGTTTTAACAGAAGTGTGGAAGACTGGATGAATCCTTTTCCATGACTCTGGTAATCGGAGTCGAAAGGCCACTGGATTGACGATTTCTTTTCTAGAAAAGGGCCCATAATATCTGAGAGCCAATTTGTTTGGTCGTAGGTGACGAGGAAAGAGTTTCGAGGATAACCAGACCTTATCGCCTATTGAATAGGAATGCCCAGGCCTTCTTTTGGAGTCAGCATAATGTTTAACATCTCTTCAGGCCTTTTCTAGGTGTTCCTTTGCTTCTTTGTGCACATTGATTAGTGTTTCAATCCAGGAATCAACCGCAGGAACTGGGGTAGGATGTGGAAGTATGGACGGTAGGACTGAAGGATGAAATCCTTGACTGCAGAAGAAGGGACTGGTCTTGATAGCAGAATGATCCGAATTGTTGGATGCAAATTAGGCCGCAGGTATTAAAAGTGACCAATCATCCTGGACTTTGGTGACGAAGCAACGAAGATATTGTTCCAGGGTTTGGTTTACTCGTTCCGTAACTCCATTGGTCTGAGGATGATAACCCGAAGACAATGCATGTTGGATTCCCAGTATACGATATAGCTGTTTCCAGAATGGGGATACGCACTGGGTCCTCGGTCAGAAATGATTTTGGAAGGTAGCCCATGAAGCAGGAATATGTGTTCTAGGAAAATGACAGCAAGTTCAGATGAGGATGGTAGTTTGTATAGAGGCGTAAAATGAGCCATATGTGTGAAGAAATCAATGGTAACCATTATAGTTGAGTAGCCCCTGGAAGAGGTAGTTCCACGATAAAATCTGTGGCAATGATTTCCCAGGGTCTTGTTGGTAGTGTTGGTTGGAGCAGGAGACCTGCTGGTCTTTTATTGTCATGTTTGTTCTGATTGCAGACTGCACAAGTCTGGACATGGATCTTGATATCATCCTTGGCCACCAAAACTGTCTTTGTATTAGATGGAGGGTGTTGGTTATGCCACGGTGACCTGAATGGAAAGTATCATGACATAGACTTGTGATCTTTTGTCTCAGGCCAGGAGTAGGGATGACCAATTATCCCTGAATAGATATTCGTCTTTTGTTTAGAAATTTCATCGGTTGTTTCTCCTAAACTCCTTCCAAGGTTCAGAGGACTGAGTTTGGATTCAAATATCCTCTAGGAGAGTAATTGCTTGAGCAACAAATATTGTGTTAGGAAACATCTTAGGGAAGGTTCGATCCTCAAGGGTTTTGTAATCAGGACGTCTGGATAAGGCATTGGCTATAATTTTATGTGTTCCAGGGAAATGATGGATTTGAAATTGGTATTGAGCAAAAAAGAAGGCCCAACGGGCTTGGCGACTGTTTCTACATTCTAGGGATTGTAGGACTTGAAGATTCCGATGGTCCGTGTGGACTTGCACCGGGTGTTTGGCTCCCAGAAGGAGATGACGCCAATCAGTGAAGGCTTGACGAATGGCTAACAATTCCTTTTCTAGGATGGAATAATGAGTTTCACTGGGAGTCAAGGTGCGGGAGAGATGGGCGATGGGGTGTTCTAACTTGTCGCCAAGTTCCTGTTTCAGGACTGCCCCAATGGCGTAGTTGGAGGAATCAGTTTCAACAAGTAAATGTCGATCAATGTCGGGTTGAGCCAGGAAGGGAGCTTGTGTGAACGCCGACTTCAACCGTTGAAACGCCGAATCTTGGGCTGAGGTCCACTGAAAGGGAGTGTCCTTCTTTAGTAATGTGACAATAGGGTGCACAATTTCAGAAAATGATGGTATAAACTTCCTGTAGAAATTAGCAAGCCCCAGGAAGGATTGAATTTGCTTTACAGTGGTTGGAACAGGCCAAGATAGAAGGGAGTCAACCTTGGAAGAGTCCATTCCAATCCCCTTTGGGCTAAGGAAGAATCCGAGATAGTGAACAGTAGATACATGGAAAAGACACTTCTCTGGTTTGGCCAGGAGCTTATGTTCACGTAGACGTTGTAAGACTGCTCTTACGTGCTCTTCGTGTTTCAAATGGTCCTTGGAGTAGATCATTATGTCGTCTAGATATACAATGACGAAGAGGAACAGCATATCAGAAAACACCCGATCCATAAAATGTTGGAAAATTGCTGGGGTATTAGCAAGTCCAAAGGGCATGACCAAGTATTCAAAATGGCCAAAGGGTGTTCTAAAGGCTGTTTTCCATTCATCGCCTTCTTTTATACGAATAAGATGGTAGGCACCCCTGAGATCTAGTTTTGTGAAGATGACTGCACCTCTGACTGCTTCCAGGATGTCCGAGATGAGAGGCAATGGGTAACGGTCCTTGAGAGTGCATTGGTTAAGGCCACGTTAATCCAGACATGGCCTAAGCTCCTTTACTTTACTTTACTTTATTACATTTGTAAAGCGCAACCATAGACCCATAGGTGTGAGGGTGCAGACAAGACACGAAAAAGAATGAGAGAGTCGGTCGGGAAATCTAAGGAAAGGAACCGCAGACTGAGTGTGACTATTTGAAGAGGAAAGTTTTAAGGCCTTTCTTAAAGGAGCCCAGAGGAATCCTTCTTGGGAACAAAGAAAAGGGAAGTGCCCACCGGGGACTTGGATGGTCGAATAGTTCCATTTTCCAGGTTGGTATCCAGGTATTCCCGGAGGGCCCTTTTTTCAGGTTCTGACAAAATAAACATTCTTCCTAAAAGGTATTACGGCTGAAGGTTCAGTGTCGATGGCACAATCCTCAGGTCTGTGAGGTGGTAGAGCTTGCACAATGGCTGTTGAGAATACATCGGTGTAAGCCTGGTAGGCCCTGGGAATCTGGATGATGTTAGAGACGGTGACTGGAGTTTGCTGAGTTTCTTGAGAGTCTTCAGAGGACCTTGGTGTCTAGGGACAAACAGTGGGACATACAATATTCTGAACCAAGAAACAAAGAGCCTGCTGCCCAATTGATGTAGGGGTTATGCTTCTGTAACCAGGGCATGCCTAGAACCATTGGATAGTGGGCAGATCTTATAATATCAAATTTAATCCTCTCTTGTTGGTGATTTATAGAAAGAAGAATCTCTTTGGTTTGAAGGATTATGGGTCCTGAAGACAGGGGTCTTCCATGAATAGCTTCAACAGGTTGCATAGTCTCTCTTGTTTCATGTGGAATGTTGAGTAGTAACCCAATCATGATCTATGAATATGCCCATGGCTCCGCAATCCACTAATGCCAGGATGGGGTAAGATTCTTTCTTGGAAGGCAATAGGAATGCCTGTAGAATCACAAGATTATTTTGTCCAGGAGAGTTCAAGGAAGGAATTGATGTGGAGCAGACCCCTTTCTCCCGAAACTGTGCCCCATCTAGGATCGGAAGCTGGCATTTCCCGAACACCGTGGAGGAGCGATAGGGCACTCTCTCACGAGGTGTTTATCGGAGGCGCAGTACATGCACAGACCATTGTGAATTTGGCACATCCTTTATTGTGGGGTAATGGGTCCAGGGAAGGCCCCCAGTTGCATGGGTTCTAGATCCGAGGTTGGAGAAGCTGCGGGCTCTGGTCTGTAAGGATGGTCTGTGGCAGCCTTTTGGAGTGTTGACTTAGACTTCTTTTTCTCTGCCTTTTTTTCCTGGATTCGAAAATCGATTTGTAGGAAAAGGTCCATGAGGGCCTGGAAGGAGCTTGGGCGAGCTACCCTGGCTAATTTGTCCTTTATTTCTTCATTCAGGCCTCTTCGAAAGAGGGTGAAATTGGCTTCTTGGGACCAATCAGCCTCCTTCACAAGTTGTTTGAAGCGGGTCACATAGGTAAGCATATCCTGGGATCCTTGTTGAAATTCAAGTAATCGTTCTTGGGCACTGTAAACCTTGTCTGGACGATCAAACATGGCTTTTAGGGCTTCCACAAACCCATCATAATCATCCAGGAGAGCGTTGCCCGAATTAACTAGGGGGGTTGCCAGGGTCAAGGCGTTACCAGTGAGGTGTGAGATCATAAACCCCACCTTTGCTCTTGGGGTGGAAAAGTAGTAGGGCTTGAAGGTGAAGTGCACCAAACATGAATCAAGGAAGGCACGAAGGTTCTTTGAAGAGCCATCATATTTGTCCACTACTCCTCCCAATAACACACTTTCCTTGGTTGCAGAGCCACGAGACAAGACTAACTGCTTTAAAGCAGCATTCTCTGCCCTAAGGTTCTGGCCTTCTGTGGTTAGTTCCTGTATACCTTGCATGAGGTCTTGAACCGCGGCTTCCATTTCTGTATCTGTATCGTTTTATGGCGTCTCAATCTGTCACAAGTCTCTCCCCTTCTCACCTGTTTTTCCTGTTTGCTTGCAACCTTCTTTGATGATTTCTTTTGCACGCTCTGGGATTTGTATACACCCGTGTGCAGGTCTTCGGGGTCCAGTGTGAGGATAGTAATCCAACTCCAGGAGACGTTCAGATGTCCAGGACGGGGACCAGGAAAGAACAATGTCCGCACTCTGAGTCACGGAACGCCGTGACCCGAGTGCAGGCGAAGAGGAAGGAAGGAAGCTCAAAGGTAAGTTCGAGGAAAGGGAAGGAAAGGAGGAAGATTCAAGGAATCGGGAAACAGGATACGGAAGAAAGCCCCGTGCGAACTCCGGCAACACATTTCCAACTACAGCGAGCGGTAGCGTTGAGACGTGCAGAGCCGCGGGGGAGTGTCTGTTTAGTAGAACGTTGAGCGTGGCGCGTAGAGACTGGCAAGCTGCATTCTGTATCAGGCGGCCATGTTGGGAGGATCGGGGAATTCAGTCCTCTATGGGTCAGGGACCACAAAGTCCAGAATCGACGCAGGCGACAGTTCATGACAGGGGTTCCCATAAAAGTCCTTGCCCACTCGAAAGTCTCTGACCCAGCGAACAGTGGAAACACCAAGCGACTCGAGCACAAAAGAGGGAAGCCATGGCGCAAGAACCACGGAAGAAGGTTTGAGCCCGACTGTTAGGCAGAATCCTGTGCAGTGCCCTTAGGGACCACTACACACAATTAAGACCACAAGTGGTAATACACAAGTGGTAATACAAGTTCACCTTTGGTACAAGCCTGTACTACACTGGTTTTAACAGACTGGTGTTGTGAAACAAAGGCGTTACCGGGGGTACAGATGCGATCACTTTTTGACAGTAATGACAGTTCGGTCTTACTAAATAGAAGCGTACCCGCGGGAAGAAATGTTACCGCAGTTAAAACACACTTAGCACAAGAATCAACACAAGAGAGTTGGGGATAAAAATCATAGGCAATACTTTATTCAAAGCATATAGAATCAGAGGACACTTTCCTACAAGTGAATAAAAGTCAATAGGCCTTGCGCAAGTGTCAAGTGGAACAGGGTTCCTGTTGACGAAGATCACACGGTTAGTACAGTTCACGATTCGAGATTGTAAAGAATACTTATGAAATTGTCAACAGAGGAAGCAAAAGTTATAAGAGGGAAGGAAGACAAGGGCAAGCCTTGGGTGAGACAAAAGGGGGTTCCCCCCAATTACTCAAAGCTGGACACATTACCTTATTCAAAGTGAAGAAGAGCTAGTTCCTGCAGACTTACGGTTCCTGGAGCTTCAGTCATGGAGACAAGGAGGACGTCTGGAGCGATCTGCACTACCCAGGGATGAATAAAGCAGCAGCAACAGCAACAGTTAATAAAAGATGCGCTCCTTTAAAACAGGAGAGGCTCTTCAGATGGCTATCCGGACCACTACAGCAGTGTGCAGCGATTTTGACCAAGAAGAGGATCCTCTGACTGTGGAAGATGAGCTGGCTGATCCCACCAGGCTCAAGGGAAGAAGACTCCGGACTGGATCTTCTCTGGTTGTTTAAGGGTAGATAGCTCAGGACTGCAGCAGGGCTTCACCGGGACTCTGTAGTTGCAGCACCCGTCGTCTTCTCCGCTTCGCTTCAGTTCCTTGCAGTTGCAGTGGCGACTCTGACTTCCAGCCGAAGAGTCCTGCCTTTTATGCGAAAATCCCCCATTCACACAGCCTGGCTGTCAATCACACAGCAGGGGAGTTGTCCTGCCCGGACAACCCCTCGAGCCAATGGATGCAAAGTGCGACTTGGGTTTCCAAGGAGACTCTGTGCAGGGAGTGACTACACCCCTCCCTCACATTCAGCCCACCTAGACACCCAGGCGCCAAAAGGAGGGCTTCTTCAGAGAAGCCCGCCAAAAGACGGTGAACAAAGAAGGCAAACCTGTTTGCCTTGCAAAGTAAAACACAAGAAGGACTTTAACAAAAAGAAATGGTGAATAAACCCGACCGGAGCTAAAAGAAAGAGTATTTGGTCAAGCAGGTTTATGTTCGAGGCTAATATAATAGCCTGGAACAGTACCACGTTTATATAGTATAATCGCGGTAGAAAAGTTAGGGTAGATACCACTGCCAGCAGCCAATTCTAAATGTTAAGAGCAAAACAAAGCTCAGAGAGGCACAGACAAAAAGGGATAGGAATTAACCCTTTCCATTAATCCATGTAAGATGGGGTGTACTGGGTCTGCAGTTTTAAATGACTACATAAAGTAAATGGCAACTTTACCTGTTTCCGGGGGACAGTAGTCCGCCCCAGAAAAATTGAGTCAGTGGGAAGTCTCAAAGACAACCCTGTGTCACTGCACTGAAGGTGCTGTGTAACAAACACAAAAAGTGGGGCTCATGGAGTGGTGTACTCCAGAGCCCAAGATCACAAAAATAGTAGAAATACACATGGCAAAACACATGTAAGAGTGGGAAAAAGGCTCACACTCATACCAGGTGGAAAAATAAACTCCAGAAATCCAGCAAAGCTGCTGCAGGACTCACTAGGTGAGGGAAATTAGCCATAGAATGAGAATTCTTCCCAACACCGACTGAGGGGAACCTTTTGTGATGATAGAATTGTGTGAAGCTTGCCTGGGGGCTTAAGGGGAGAGCCTGACTGGGGGCTGAGACCCGGACCTGGGGGAGAGAAGAAAGCTAAGGGAAGTGAATCCCACAATATGATAAAACCAAAGTGAACTGAATAGCTGGAAAATGTGAACCCAGCTGAGGGATGCCTGCAAAGCGGGTTGAAGCACGATAACCCTGTGAACATTGTGTTGACAAGGGTGAACCCGGCTGAGGGATGTACACATTGGAAGATTGACTAAAAAGATATTGAAACTCGTGAATAAGAAAGGAGAAATTATTCTGAGTGAAAAACTGTAGTGAACCCGACGGAGGAAGGCTAACATTTGAGAGAATCGGAACACGTTTGAGGGGAATCCAGGAGTGAAGATTTATCACCCTATGGTAAAGTATATGAAAAAGAACTTTTGTTTTATTATTTTGATACATCAAGCCCTCAGAGGTAAGAGATTTATTGTAGGAAATAAACTTCACCACTGAAGGTCCTGATATCGTTGAAAGGAACTGTAGCCTTGTGCCGAAGAAGCCCAGGATTGTGCTGTGCTCAAGAATCCCACCTTGTGCCGTGCTAAAAACGTGGGCAAGGGAGACCTTGGCCATAGCATCTGACTTATCATTTTGGTGAACACTTCTTTCTTTTCTTGTGAACACTATCCCACACTCTTTTTGTAAACGTAGTGGTAAGGATTAGAAATGTTTTTTTGTTTTTTTAGTATAGGCTCTTTTATTTGACAAGACCACAAGGACTGCCTTATTATGATTTGATGGTCATAGCTTGCTCCCATCTTAGATTTAGGTTTAGATTATGCGCTTTTCTCACCCATTTATACAGTTTAATAAACACCCTTGAACTGTGATCATTTGTGTCTGTCTTTACTGTTGCCACAATGAATTCCTTATACTATATGTCAGTCCTTTACAAAGGGTAAGCACCCATCATAAAATAACAGGGGGTTGGGAACACCATGAAACCATAAACCCTAGCAAGCAGGTAAGTGCCCAGCAGTCTGCACAAATAAGTGTCCTAACAACACACCTCAACTCTAGTGTATGTGGAAGGTCCTGGGCTTGATGGTCAGCACCTAACACATGTTGGAGGGTATGGTATTACATGGGAAACACAATTTTGCACATGGGGAATAATATGTTAAATTCACTTAGGCCTAAAACACAATTCACCATCAAGTTAGACCTCCTGGAGCCATATAACAGTATTAATGCGTAGTCACCCAGAATAATATATTAAAGTCACAAGAGGATGGAACCATAGTTAAACCTTTGCAAAAGCTTCTAAGTATCAGTAACAGTTACCTTTGCAAAATATTTAATGGTAAATTATACACATTGTTACTAGATGACTAGATGCAGTTTGTGTTTCAAGTTCATTTACTATAGCAGAAATGAAAAGGATGACTTTAAAATGTTTTATAATCTGTCCCATCTAGCTCCCTACCAATCGTCCTTTCCCACTGCCCATATAAGTCCACGTTGCATTGGGGGAGAGGGGGTGACCGCTGCTAGAACTTTGTAAAGACCGGAAATAAGGCCCCTTTCCCCATCATGTGCCGTATTGACCATATTGACTTCTGCAATTCTGCCTAAACAAGAACTTCCCAAGTTTACTCCATTTACTGAAGTCTGCTTTTATGTAGGCCTACATGGGCGGATAGTTAGCCAGATACCACCCCTGGAGCCTAGATGTTATGCGAATTCCCAGGTATCAAATCCCCCCAGGCTCCAAATGAAACGTGAGGTAGCCTCAGGTCCTCCACCTCTCACCCCATTACTGTGAGATTAGGCAGTTCCGACTTGGACACATTAATTTTCAGGCCCAATACTACCCAGACTTAGTGAGCTTGAGCAGCATGTCGTCAGCACAGGCTGCAGTTTTATGCTGGACTCCTCTGAAGGGTATTTTATGTACCTCGTTCAACTCTAGTAGGTACTGCAGGACAGGCTCTAAGTATATAGCTTAAAGCTGGGGGGACAGAGGGCACCCATGCTTGGTCCCTCTGCTCAGACTAAAGCACCTGGATAGGAATTCATTAATAGAAAGACCGTTGGGTTGTGGTAATTCGCACGGACCATCGGGAGCTGGATAGAAGTGTTTGGGAAAGACAGTGGACGTTGGTGCCCAAGACAGTTAAGGCCTCTCAGTTACAGGAGTGCTGGTACAATTTGATTTTCAGGTGGCACTACACGCTGGTCCGTCTCCACAGAATATATCCTGAGGCTTCAAAGGCCTGCAGGGGGGGTGGCTCCTGGTACCATATATAGTGGAGGTGCCCTAAAATTGAGCCATTCTGGAGGTGTGTGAGGCTCAGGTGGGTATATTTGGCAATGCTGCGGGGGCTCCCCCGGAGGACGTGATACTTTGGGTGGATGGTGGGTTGCGGGACATGGATCCCAGAGGACAGAGGAAGGCCAGAACAATATGTACTTTGGCGGCAATGCTCCCAATAGCACAGTGTTGGAATGGGACTGACACCCCCACTGTGCAAGACTGGCTATGGAAAATGTGTGAGTTTGTGGCTCTGGAGTGGGCAACGTATGCAATGAAAAATAAATTGGCGCGCTTCGCCACAGATTGGGGCACACTCTGGCGTTCCTTAGGAAAACTTCAGAGCCCAGTGGTGCCCTCAGTGCCTGAAATTATTAGACTTGTTTTAAGATGCTTGCTGGACCGCCCGAATTTTTCTTCTAGAACGCGTGTGGGTACCTGCCTGGAGGATAGGGGGGGATGATCGGGTGGGACGGGAGGTAGGGGGGGTATTAGTAAAGTTTTGCAAGTTTGTATGGGTTTTGTCTCAAACTGTATAATGTCTGCAGAACATTAATAAACAGTTAAAACAAATTATAATGTCACAGGTAAGTACAGAAATGAGACTTGGTACAGAGCTCACAGAACCTCTGGGGGGGGCGGGGTACAGGAAAACATTTGGGGCTGGCAAGTCCCCCTAGAGTCACTTTAAGGAGTGTTACAGTGTCAGTTCACAGTTCCATAGGAATGAATGGGAAAAGTTAAAGGGCCGTCCACTTTAATGGAGGTAAGTCTGTTTGAACCCACAGGTGCCAATGCTGCGAAGGGAAACCCCTCGGAAGACCACAGAGAGACACCAAAGAAGTGCTCCAGAGGTCAGCAGATGGACCCAAGCCCCAGATGAATATGCAGAACATAAGGACCCAATAGACCCATATTGGGAAATGGAGTAAGGGCTTGCCTCCCAGGACTCTCTACCACACACCAGGGGAATACCTAAGGCTGAGTAACTGTAATCTCCCACTCCAGGACTCGAAGGTAAATACTCACGCTGGTAGTTTTGGCAGAAATGGCTCCAACAGCGCAAAACAACCGAGTGAGTAGACAGCTCTTTCCTACAGGTGATGTTTGCAGGATACTGTTCCCTATGACCTGCTGCTAGGAAATAAACAATCTCTACCTTCAAGCCAGGAGTGAAAAAATCCAGCGATGTAGAATCCAACGACAAGAGGGAACCGGAACAAATGGCTCCTGGCAACAGGGTGAATAAAAGAAGTCAGCAGCACGTTAGCAAACAGTGTCATGCCCTTTTGGCACACTCGGATATCCATACTAAAGATCTTGCGGGTAGTTAAGACATCAACCACCTCTGGTCCTCTGTAGCAAACCACAGCTATCTGAAGATTCTGGCTTTAAATGGCGAGAGGCAGCAGTAAAAGAGCACAAAAAAGGTTCTGTTCTCGAGAGCTCGGCCCAGTAGATGTGAGGAGATTGCAGGGGACTTCAGGGGACCCTGACTGAACCCAAAGAGGAAAAAACCCAAACTGGGATATGCCTAAACCTCTGTACCTAACCATTATGGCCAGATAAGGGTTAAAAACGTCAACATTCTCGTTCAGCTGGCCAGAAGACTTGCTTCCTCTTGTTGCAAAAGAGTAAACCAAGAGAGAGAGAGGCAGGGGCATGGCAGAACCTAAATACCCCTGCAAATGCAGCCTGCCCCAAGACTAGCCAACCAATCACTAAAAGGGCCTGTGGGATGAGGGTCAGATGAACAAACATACTAGTTGGTAAGTAGGACTGCAGCTCAATCTTAACCACCGCCACAGGAAGTTAGAGGACTAGTCCAGGGACGTATACTAGCCTAAAACAGTTGGGGCCAATATACAGGCTGCCATGATGGGCTCACATAGAGGTAGGAAAGCCCTAAAACACAAGAGCAGGATTTAAAGAAACCCATTGTTTCCCCAAAGGCTGCCAAAAAGGTACTTTGGCATACCAATGTGTTAAAATGGCTTACACCAAAACCAATGCATTTCTGCCACAAACCTACTCATTAAAACCTTGTTAGGAAATATTTCTATTTTGACCACTTTCCCTCCATAGTTTCTATGTAGCCCCAATCTATTAGCTTTGATTTTGGCCCTGTTCTGATTTATTGAGGGAAAGTAAAGACTTCATCTGCACGTCCCCTACCTTTTGCGTATTTGTTATGGGGAAACTGTTCAATCTTCAGAATACCAGTGTTTGCCATTTATCGTTTACATTTATTTTAAAAACATTTTAACATTGCACACAGCATCTTACAATGCAGTTCAATGGGGATACTTTTTACACTTGGGATTTTTGGTTACTTGTATGTTCGCCTAAAGTGGTGGCAACAGATAGATTTTTAAAATGTTTGCATTCTTGTGTGCACATTTGCATTTACTGCCTATAGGTACCAAATGTGCCTTGAGTCCTAAAATGGCTGGGCCACTAGTTTGCTTGTTCTTTGGACATATTGTAGTTCTGCCTTCTACAGCCTTGCCAGGTCACAGAATTCCATATAAGGTCATGCACTTGCCTGGGCAAGCTTCTGCTTTCATGGGCTAGTGCTGCCTTTGTGTGTGTTGGCCCGGAAAGGGTGGAAATGTCTAGTTGCATTCCACATCTGTGGAGCCAGAGAGTCTAGGTGTGTGGCATGGGTGAAACCAATAGATGTCCCTGATTGGACAACTTCTGGCTGCATGAATGGTGCAGATCCTTGCCATTGGTGGTCTTAGACTCGTTTCCAGGCTGGATTTTGGATATGAAGACTCCTCCTGCAGTCATTTCTTGAGATCAGCGTTGGAGCCAAGAATCCCTCGTTGATGAACAGCCGACTGAAGATCCAAAGACGACTCCTGAAGTGGCCTGCCATCCCTTCCTGCGTCTGGCTCAGTGAAGCCCTGTCGGGACTACCTGATTTCCGAAGACAATGAGCGGTGCATCAGCCCCTGGACTAGTGGTGCCAACTGGTCTCAATGCCTTCTTAGGACCCAGCCCTCCTGAGTCTTCAGAAGTGTCCCTGGACCACCGGGTGGACTGACCAGCTCTTTTGTGGGCTAACTTGCCAGATGCGTTGCTGTTCTGCGTTTGCAACCAGAACTTTGGTGCTTGTCAACTCATGGTACAAGTCGCCTTTCCTGCAAATCTCTGCATCCCAGCCTCCAAGGATCATGTCCTGGAGAAGATTCTTGAACTGTGACGGGAAGGACGCCTGCCATCGTCTGGGTGCGGTGGCCGCTGCTGGACATCGTCCTTGAAGTGTCCTGAAAGGCCTGCATCAGTGAATCTTGCATTTCTTCATTGCCATGGGTTACATCTGGACCTGACTGGAAGAAACCTTGCACCGGAAGCACCTGGGCACCTCTCCCCGGGAACCAACGGCAGGAAATCCAACCTCTAGTGCCCCCCAGTCAACCCATCAAGTCATCTGAGAAAATCAAAGTCATGGGGGTAAGCAGACACAAAGCATTTTTTCTCCCCCCTGTCCTCCATAGGATAACATTGAGAAACAGTCTATTTGTATCCTGACTTCTGATGCTTGTCAATCTGCTTACAAGCACATGCTGTGCATA
Source organism: Ambystoma mexicanum (assembly GCF_040938575.1). Lineage (NCBI taxonomy): Eukaryota > Metazoa > Chordata > Amphibia > Caudata > Ambystomatidae > Ambystoma > Ambystoma mexicanum. The sequence goes on along the minus strand of NC_090938.1, from coordinate 490,944,475 downwards.
GGGTCTGACATCTAGTGGTATTCGCATATTTTTTTCGAATATCGAAAAGGGACATCGACCTGGGTGTGTCTGTAATACTATCCCTAACGTGATGTGTAGTGTACCCATGATCCCTCACACATCCCGGCCCCCCAGATTGTTTTTCCAACCATTCTGGCCAGTTGCTTTCATGCGGAACTCGTGTGAACGAGAATCATTGCTGTTCTACGTGTCTTTGACACATCCATCGATGACTGTTTCTGTTTTCCGTCCTGTGATTCTTCACTGTGAAATACCTCGACGGCTGTTGGCCTTTGCCTGCAGGCTTCGGACTTACAGTAGGGAAAGTGGAGACCTGTTTCTTGACACTTCTCGTTAGAGAATGCCTTTTCTTTCCTTTCCCTCCTCTGCCTTTACTTGTCTGGCTGCTACTTTTCCACTTTACAATGGAGAGATCTCAATTTAACGTTTGCCGTCCTGTAACAGGAAGTTTCACTGGAAAGACACTCGTAGGAAGTGTAATACTTGTCTACCTCGTGACCACGACGAGCAGCGTTGTAAGGCCTGTTGACTCTTTTGGATGAAAACGCCTAAAGAAAGGCGCATAAAGTGGTGGGCGGCCTAGGTTATGCAGGCCGAGAATCATTCTCCCACCGTTGCCTTGGAGGACTCTTTTATTGGATTCTCAGCTAAATGTGATATTCTTAAACTGTCCCGTTCCTTTGATGAAGGCCCTAGACCCTCGAAGTTGCCTAGGCTTCACTTCCCTGAGGCTCACTCTGCTTCTCCTAGACAGAAATTGCCTGATCCCTCTGAAGACATTTTTCAAGATGTTTCATTTGACCAGAACGATGATGTCTACTATGTTCCGGATAGTGATTATGGCTCCCAGGACCCTATTTCTCATGACCCAGATGCTTGGATTCCTGCAGATGGCCAAGGTCATTGTCCCACTACCCCGCTCATGAGGCAGAGCGTGATGATATCTTTTTGGACACCCCTCCTGTATCCCAACTCAAGGAGGCTTCCTCTCTAGATGATCAAATGCTTTTCAATACTATCCTTCAGGAAAATTGCTGACCATTTTTAGATTGACATGCAGGAGGCGGTGCATGACTGACTTTCTGGAGGACATCCTCAAGGTAAAAGGTTCAGTCAGCCAGTCTATCCCGCTTCTTAACTTCATTAAAAAAGCACATTACCCCCTCCTTGCTTACGCCCTCCATTACTCGGGTGGTGAATCCACGGATCGAGAAGATGTTTCACCCTGCGCCCTCTGATCCACTTTATATCCAGCGTCATTCCGTCCCGGACTCCGTAGTGGTTACCACGACTAGAAAACGTGCGGGATTTCCAGTCTTCATCCAAATCTTCCCCTTGTAAAGACTGCAAGAAACTCTGCGCCTTGGGCAAAAGAATCACTTCTTCAATACTTCTCTCCTTGTTGGCTTCAGCCATGTCCAATGGGGTCTGGTTCGAAAGGGACTGCAAAATGTCTGAACCATCGAGATCGCAACTACTTGCAGTGGTGCAAGAAGGACATCACGTCACACAGAACACCTTAATAACATGCTTGATGCCACAAACTGCGGGTAGGGTGTTGGCTGAGGGCACGCTCTTAAAACACCATGTATGGCTTTAAAAATTCCAGGTTTAAACCAGAGATGTAGGCCTCACTCATCAACAAAAACCTATAGAGGATTCGACACACTTCAGCAAGGCGGTGGACAATATGCTTGAGATCGCGAAGTAGGTGCATGATACATTAAAATCTCTTAATCAGATCTCTAGCAGGCCCTATGTACGACACAGGGTCTTCAATACCCTCAAGTCCTTTCGTGGGCAATCCTTCTCCCGATTTCTGCATGGCAAAGGCTGGGGAAGAAATGCTGCAGCCAGAGGGTCCCCTACCAGCAAATGACTCTTATTTATCGGGTCACTCCCATACCTCCCCATTAGGAGGATGGTTAACATGCTTCACCCATGCATGGGAGGGGATAACCTCGGGCCAGTGGGTGCTCAAGACTGTAGGCAACTGTGATTGTATCAAGTTTCTTCATTCGCCTCGATACCACCCGCCAAAGAACAGAAGACCGTCCCCAGAAAATCTCCTTCTCGAAGAAGTGGAGACACTGCTGCAAAAGGGAGCAATCAAACTCGTCACAGATCATCAGGTGTAAATGAGGGTATTTATTCAATATACTTCCTTGTACATGAAAAGGATCTAACCATGCGCCTGGCTTTAGACCTGCACCCTGCGAACAAGTATATCAAGTCTCAAAAGTTTAGGATGATGTCTGCAGGAGGTAATCCCGTTGATCACATGGCCTCCTTGGACATGAAAGATGCATACTTCATATTTCAGTGTTGCCAGCACACAGGAAGTACCTAAGGTTCAAGATAGAGAACACTCACTATCAGTTGTTAAAAGTACTCCCCTTCATCATTGCCTCTGTCCCAAAAGTGTTTACCAAGGTACTGGCAGTGGCGGCAGCTCACCTGCGCCGACCGTTCTGGTGTACCCTGATCTAGACGACTGGCTCGTAACTGGAGACTCACATCAAACGTACCTAGAGAACACCCAAAAGACCATATAATATATACATAATTGGTTATTTATAACACGCTTAATACCCAGAGGTTTCTAAGCACAGACCTGGGGATCGAACCTGTGTTGCTCTGCGTCGTCTTGCTTCCAAGGCGAGCGCGTTGCCCCTTAGCTATTCTCCCTAGACCAATTGACATTCTTTTCAACCTGGGGTTCTCCATCAATGAGAAAAAGTCAAGTCTTGTCCACAGCCAACTCAAACAATGTATAGGGGCTCTAATTCGAACAGAAGATGGACTCCTCTTCCCCTCCAATGAGAGGGTCCAAAACATGTTTCAGACCCCTCAGTATATAGCCGGTCGTCGGATAACTGTACAGAAAGCCATGCGGCTGTTAAGAATTATGGCATTCTGCATTTTCCTGGTTCCTCATTCCTGTCTGCATATCCAGCCTATGCAGGAGTGGCTATCGAGCCAAAGGTGTCTAGCAAGCGGTCAGTGGGACTATCCAGTGGTTGTCTCAACAACCCTCCTTCTGTCTCTGTAGTGATGATTGAAGGTGAACCTTCTGAAGGGCAAATCCTTCACCACCCCCGCAGTAGAAGCCACTCTCACCACACTCATTTTTGTTGGGGTGGGGAGCACACCTTCTACACCAGACAGCGCACAGCATGTGGTCACAATCCGTAGCAAACCAACATACCAACCTGTTAGATCTACTTGCTATGTTCAAAGCCCTAAAAGCCTTTCAGACACAACTGCAAGGGTGGACCATTCTCGTCCTTACAGGCAGCACCACGGCCATTGTTGGGGAGAATTCTCAGAAATGTGCTAATTCCTTTCAGCCTTAGAGACCCCCAGCACTTTTGCTGGACTCTAGGACTTTTCAATTTTTACCTGGAGAGAGTGAGACCCTTTTTCCCACCCTCTCATGTATTTTTCTGTGATTTGAACTCTGTGTTTCTTTTGGCTTTTTCTGACAAACTCCATAGACATCGTTTTACATTGTGACACACAGAACCTGTTACCCTTTCTATGAATAATGGCTGGTGTCAGTGGTTTACTTTTAACTACCGTGGTATGTTTTTACCACGGGCTGCGTTCGCAGCTGCAGTGAAGCACCCTTGAGTGTCAAAATGGGCCCGGTCATGTTTTTTCACCATTTCTCTGTGGAAAGGTCCTTCTTGAGATTTACTCTCCGCGCCAAACCATGTTTGGTCCCTTTGTTCGTTTTGTCTTTGGCGGGATTCACGAGTGGAGCCCGCCTCTGGCTCCAGAGTGTCTGTCAGGGGCAGGAAATGAGGGAGGTGCCTGAAACTCTGTGCTTAAACCCTGTTGGTTACAGGAATGCACCCAAAGGTGATTGGCGGGCTGGCTGTCCGGCAAGGAGAGCCACCCTGCTGTTTGACTGGCAGCTAGGCTGGAATGAATTGGAGAAACCTGCATAAAAGTTGAGGCTTTTTGGCTTGGAAGGCAGAGTCGACCACTGGACGAAGGAATCCGATGAAGAACTTGGAAGAGACGCATGCTGCAACTCCTGGACCGTTGGTTTGCCCCGTGAAGCCCTGTTGCTGTGTTTCAAGCTCTGAATTCGCCTCGACAAGAGAAGCCCTGCAAGGACGACTTCTCCCCTTGAGTTTGTGGGACCAATCAACTCCAAAGTGAACTTGTTTGGCTATCCTCTCACAGCTGGCTGTACTTCCTTGCTGCTGCAGGAACCGAAGTGCCAGGGAGAGGAATACCGGATTCGGAGTTAATCACTTTTATGCTGGCCAAGTGCTCCAGGAAGATCCTCCGGACTCCCAGGAAGCAGGACTGACCGAGCCTGAGCCACCTAAACAGAGTACTGGACCCTAGATGCAAGGAAAGCCCGTGTCGACAGCCAGAAACCGCGGTGCTGCTATTTGCGGTAGACGCGAGGAACAGAAACACCGAAGGGCCACTTGTTCGAAGATTACTGGTGGGTGTTTGGGGCCTGTCCAATTGCAGTGCAGGAGTCCACAGAAGTCCTCCTTCCTGTCCCCACTCCTGAGGCCCAGGAACACCAGAATCTGCAGAGCTGCACAGGAACAGAAGTCATCTGCCACACTTTTCATCAAACCAAAGGTACTGTACAGTCTAAGAGAACTTACCTCTTGTTGTGTAGCCTTGCTTGTTCTCAGTTGAGACTTGTCTTGTTTGCTCTGTAGAGTTGCTTGCATCTACTACTACTCGGGCATCTACTACTACTCACAAGCCTTGCCGCTTGTGGCCCTACATTGATTCTCCTTTTCTTCCAAAGACTTCTAAAATATTGTGCAAGACTTTTACTTACCTGCAGGTCACCTAGACTTTTGCCCAATTGACATTGGCCCAGCCTGGCTCCCTGAATGACTCTTCTCTCCTCTGACATTGTGTTGCACCTATCCTTCCAGGAAAGGGTTAACTTACTCTGCATTGGGGGGTTCAGAAGTACTTACCTGGTTCAGAATATTTGTGGGATCTCTTGTTTATTCTAATAACCCTTTTGAATGACACTAATCTCAGTATTACTCTAAATGTACCACCAGTGATATATTAATGTCCACAGTGTCCTAGCTTACTCTTATGTCCCGTCCCCTTTTCTCCAGACTGCATGGGCGTCCCTTCCGGGAGACCAGAAAAAAAAGTATTCCCCTTTAAATTTAGAGACGCGCAGCAGTGTGGCCCTGGGAGCATGCGCTGCCCTTACTCCGGCGCCACACCTCAGTCCCCTTTTCCGCATCGACTGGAACGGGCCGAATTCACCAGTGTTCCTGGGTTTGGCTTCGGCCATGTAATTCCACACACGGATACCTCTTATGTCTCTTCTGTCTCTTTTGTCTTTTTATCTTTCAGTTACTCGGTCCTCAGGCGTCACACTCCTCCCAGGCGCATGTCGACTTCCACAGGGTTCAGCAGGTGTCCATCCTACAATGGGCTCTTTCCAACTTCAGGCCCTCTTCCTACGTTGCCTTGGCCCAGACCATGGTTGGCAAGCTTGTACAGCGTGCAACGCCCTTTCTGCAAGGTCTCTGAAGAACAGACTAGCCAGGTGGAGGGAGCTCTTCCAGAGATTGCCTCCAGAGGACCTGAAGGACTGTCTACCATCGATCCAAGCCCAAGGTAGGGCCACCTTTCTCCATTGTACCCCGCAAGGGAGACTCCTTCCCAAGGACTCGCTCGCGTGGGAGGGACCGCCCAGGTTCTTATACCAGCACGTGCACCGAGGCTATCTCAGCTATCGGCCTACAGGCTGAGGTATTGGTTGATCCTCCCGGTGGCAGTGTTGAGGAACCGGAAGGTTCTATTACCGGGTCTTCACCCGAAGGGCCACGCCCTTGTACCGGCAGTATGTCCGAGGGGGCGCCTAAACGCAGCTCTAACGCTTCCCAGCCGAGGGTGTAATGCCTACCAGGCTTCAACCTGAGGAGCAGAATAGGCCTCATGATCCACACTCAGAGTCCTGGAGGAGGCTGGGCCCAGTGAGCCGCGCAACACGACGCAGACACGTGGAAGGCAGCTCGACAAGATGGCTGCTGTGCCAAACATTAGCACCCGTCTGCCGCACCAGGAAAGGGAGCAGGTCGAGGAACGAGTGTCAAGGTGGGACTGGTGTCAATCAGGTATGTGGCCTACAGCCTATCCTTCTTTTGCGCAGGGCAGGTTCCCGCTCCGTCCATAGGGGTAGGGTATGCTGCGGCTCCAGCACCCTCCCACCTACCACCCCTCCAACCTATGAGGACAGGTTCTTTGAAAGGTTCCTCTGGCTCATGCAATCGCTTCGGATGGGGGTCATCCTCAGGGACGCCATCAGGGACATGCTCCCTACAATGCTTCCGGCGCCGCCTGCTCCTCTGCCGGTGACTCTGGCCCGAGCGCAGCCTCTGTCACCTGCTGCGGCCCTCGAACCGATTGTGCAGGCGGTTCCGTACCATCCTCCACCGCAGCCTCTGGCTCCGGTCCCTGTACCTCAGCCTCTGGCTCCCAACACTCCTCCACCGGTTCTGGACACCCCGGAGGACAGAGATGAGGAGGAGGACCCCGACACACCATCATCAGCCAAAGCCTGCCACTAACGTCTTGCAGGGCTGGCAGAGTACCTGGGCCTGCCCCAACCCGATGTCGAGCTACCAACAGAGGGAGTCCTCGCAGAAGTCCCCATGCTACGGCCCTCTACTAGGACATGAATCCCGATGCAAAAGACGTAGTCACCTTAGCCAAGAAGGGTTGGTTCCAATACGAGATGCTTCCTGTTAGTTTCAACTCGGCCCCCAGGGTCTTCACCAGGCTGATGAATACGGTGGCAGCCCTCCTCAGGGCTCAGGGCCTCCACATTCTACCCGTACCTAGACGGCTGGCTTGTCAGGGCTACATCTCTGGAAGCAGTGCACCACACTTCCCATGCTCTCATGAACTGTTAGGCAGAATACTGTGCAGTGCCCTCAGGGACCACAACACACAATTAAGACTACAAGTGGTAATACAAGTTCACCTTTGGTACAAGCCTGTACTACACTGTTAAAGTGGTAGCAGCAGCGGAGCAGCCAGACTTATCTCAAGAGCAAATGAGCAGTAGTAGAGATTACACAAAGGACTAAAATTACTGTGACTCAACCAAACACTGACTCAAGGTTTTTGGTTAAAAAGTAGAAGTACATTTATTTTAAAACATCTGTTCACAAAACACTTCACTTCTATTAAATTAAAAACACACTTCAAATACACTACACACAACTGATTCCCCTTGTGCAGAAAAATTCAAGGTAAGTACCTTTTGGTTTTAACAGACCAGTGTTGTGAAACAAAGACGTTACCGGGGGTACAGATGCTATCACTTTTTGACAGTAAAAACAGTTCGGTCTTACTAAAGATAAGCGTACCCACGGGAAGAAATGTTACGGGAGTTAAAACACACTTAGCACATGAATCAACACATGAGAGAGTTGGGGATAAACAATCATAGGCAATACTTTTGTCAAGACAGATAGGATCAGAGAAGACTTTCCTACAAGTGAATAAAAGTCAATAGGCCTGCGCCAGTGTCAAGTGGAACAGGGTTCCTGTTGCTGAGGATCACACGGATAGTAGAGTTCACGATTCAAGATTGCCAGGAGTACTTAGATATTGTCAACAGAGGAAGCAAAAGTTATAAGAGGGAAGGAAGACAAGGGTAAGCCTTGGGTGAGGAAAAAGGGTTCACCCAAATTCCTCGAAGCTGGACACAGTACCTTATTCAAAGTGAAGAAGAGCTGGTGCTATGGCAGTTGTTCCTGGTAGTTACTGCAGACTCACTGTTCCTGGAGCTTCAGTCGTGGAGACCAGAAGGACGACGTCTGGCGCGATCTGCACTACCCAGGGATGAAGCCAGCAGCAGCAACGGCAGCAGTGAATAAAAGGTGCACTCCTTTAAAACAGGAGAGGCTCTTCAGATGGCTATCCGGACCACTACAGCAGTGTGCAGCGATTTTGACCAAGAAGAGGATCCTCTGCCTATGGAAGGTGAGCTGGTTTATCCCACCAGGCTCAAGGGAAGAAGACTCCGGACCGGATCTTCTCTGGTTGTTTAAGGGTAGATAGCTCAGGACTGCAGCAGGGCTTCACCGGGACTCGGTAGTTGCAACAGCCGTCTTCTTCTCCGCTTCTCTTCGGTTCCTTGCAGTTCCAGTGGCGACTCTGACTTCCAGCCCAAGACTCCTGCCTTTTATGCGAAAATCCCCCATTCACACAGCCTGGCTGTCAATCACACATGAGTGGGGTTGTCCGGCCCAGACAACCCCTCCAGCCAATGGACACAAAGTGCGACTTGGGTTTCCTAGGAGACCCTGTGCAGGGGGTGACTACACCCCTCCCTCACATTCAGTCCACCTAGACACCCAGGCGCCAAGAGGAGGGCTTCTTCAGGGAAGCCTGCCAAAAGACGGTGAATAAAGAAGGCAAACCTGGTTTGCCGCGCAAAGTAAAACACAAGAAGGACATTAACAAAAAGAAATGGCGAGTAAACCCAACCGGAGCCAAAAGAAAGAGTATTTGGTCAAGCGGGTTTATGTTAGAGGCTAATGTAATAGCCTGGAACAATACCACGTTTATATATAATTGCGGTAGAAAAGTTAGGGTAGATACCACTGCCACCAGCCAAGTCTAAATGTTAAGAACAAAACAAAGCTCAGAGAGGCACAAACAAAAAGGGATAGGAATTAACCCTTTCCAGTACTCCATGTAAGATGGGGTGTACTGGGTCTACAGTTTTATGGCAACTTTACCTGTTTCTGGGGGACAGTAGTCAGCCCCAGAAAAATAGAGCCCAAGGGAAGTCTCAAAGACAACCCTGTGTCACTACACTGAAGGTGCTCTGTAACACACACAAAAAGTGGGGCTCATGGAGTGGTGTACTTCAGAGCCCAAGATCACACAAACAGTAGAAATACACATGGCAAAACACATAGAGTAGAAAAAAGGCTTGCACTCTTACCAGGTGGAAAACATAAACTCCAGAAATCCAGCAAAGCTGCTGGGGGACTCACTAGGTGAGGGAAATTAGCCATAGAATGAGAATTCTCCCTAACATTAACACACTGCACGATCTGGGCTTTTCGCTCAACCTCAAAAAGTCGCAGCTGCAGCCCATGCAGAGACTGACCTTCTTGGGACTCATATGGGACACATGCTCAGAAAGAGTCTTTCCATCTGAGGACAAGATCACAGCCATCAAGAGAGCCACGACTCACTTCCTCAGCAGAGAGGTGACCTCGGCCTGGTGGTACCAACACCTCCTGGGTCTCTTGGCAGCGGTCCTATTGGCCGTCCCCCACTCGAGAATCAGGATGAGGAGGATACAGCTGCACTTTGCGGCATCATGGAACCAAGAGCGGGGCTCTCAGGCCGAGTTGATCAACGTTCCTCCATCTCTTCATCCGGACCTCACATGGTGGTCCACGGACTGCAACCTACGGACGGGCAAGCCCTTCCGGCCTCCCACCCCGCAGGTCACCATCACCACGGACTTCTCGCTCCAGGGATGGGGAGCCACCCTGGACAATCACTCGGACCATGGCACCTTGACCCGGCAGGAGCAGGCGTACCACATCAATTGGCTGGAGCTGAACGCCATGTGGCTAGCGCTCAGAGCATTCCTTCCGCTTATCAAGGGCAAGGTTGTCCTCATTCAGACTGACAACTCGACCAGCATATACTATGTCAACAAGCAGGGAGGCACAAGGTCCCCCCAACTGTGCCGACTGGCGATCTGCATGTGGGAGTGGACCCTGGACAACATCTACCTCACTGCAGTCCACCTTCTGAGGGAATGCAACCTGGAGGCGGACAGGCTCAGCAGATTGGGAGCGGACAATTACGAGTGACAGCTGAACAACCTCACTCTTCAGGAGATCTTCAGCAGATGGGGACACCCCCAGGTGGGCCTCTTTGCCGCCTGGTACAACAAGAAGTGCCAACAGTTTGCCTCCTGGCAGGGACAGGGCTCCAGCTCAATGGGCAACGCATTTCAGATTCAGTGGAATGGCATGACAGCATAAGCCTTTCCTCCCACACTGCTGATTCACAGAGTGATATGCAAGATCAAGGAGTCTTGCCAGCTCAGCATCATTCTAATATCTCCATGGTGGCCAGCCAGGCCATGGTTCTCGGAGCTGCTCAGCCTCTCAGAGATACCACCGATTCATCTCCCGACGGGCCCAGCACATCTTCTGGTGCAGGAGAGGGGCAGGGTCATCCATCCCTTGCCACAGAAGTTAGCCCTCACAGCGTGGTACCTGAGCAGGTAACGCTAGGGCACCTCAGCCTCTCCCAGGCTAATCTAGAGATCATACATAGCGCAAGGAGCAAGGCTACCAGGGCCCAGCATAAGAGCAAGTGGACCTCATTCTGCCATTGGGCAGACTCTAAGAAAATCGACCCCCTTGCATGAACGCCAGACGACGTGCTCTCCTTCTCTGTGCTCCTCACCCACTCAGGTGTGCAGGTGGACACCTGCCACACTTAACTCGCAGCCATTGGGGCTTACAGGAACTCAGAGGAGGAGGTCTTCTACTCCTCCAATCCGATTGTCAAGAAACATTTGAAGGGACTCGCGAGGCTCTATCCTCCCATCAGGAAGCCACACCCTGTGTGGGACCTGAACATAGTCTTGGGTGCCCATGCACACCAGCCGTTACAGCCAGTTACATCTGCGGACATCAGACTGTTCACCTTAAGACGGCATTACTAGTCGGCCTCACCTCGGCTCGCATAGTCAGCGAAATCTAGGCGCTGGTCGCCTCAGAACCATATACTACCTTTCACAGGGAAAAAGTAGTCCTGCGGATACACCCAGCATTCCTGCCTAAGGTGCTGTCTGCTTTCCGTTTAAACAAGGAAATAGTGCTTCCTACGTTTTTTGCCGATCCTAAGGACGAGGCACAGAGAGTTCTGCACTGCCTGGAGGTCAGGTGTGCCCTGAAATTCTACCTTTACAGGACCAAGGTCTTCCGGAAGTCAGACGCCCTACTTGTCACTTTGGAAGTGCAAGACCAAGCTATCAGGCTTCCAAGGCCTCCATATCCCGTTGGATGGTCTTGGCCATCAAAGAAGCATACGAGGGTCAGCATAAGCCACTCCCGGCCAACATGCACGTCCATGCAGTCAGGGCCAATGCAACGGCCATCGCATTCCAGCAGCGGCATGTCCCTTGCCAAGTCATAAGCCCACCATCCTCCCCCTAATAAAATTGTTATCATTAGACAATGGTAATCTATTGTCGACGCGTCTATGTGGACTGAGGTGTGGCGCCAGATGGCGGAGTCAGGGCAGCGCGTGCTCTCAGGGCTGCACACCCGCGCGCCTCTAAAGTTAAAGGGGAAGAAGGTTTTTTTCTAGTGAAAAAGATTCTGTCTCCCGTCCCTTGGAAGGGACGCCCATGCGGAATGGAAGAAATTCTACTAAGGACAAGTCACCTCAGGGTGTAGGAAGTTTGTGTGCCATCCCCAATAGGTATTTGCTGATTTTAAGAGTGTGTTTAATGGAGTGTATTTGTGTGTTACGGTTATATTTCCCCTTCTGAAGAAGGCTTATTCAAACTGACAGTTAAATAAATGAATAATTTTTTAATCCAGAAACCTTGAGTGTAAGAGTTTAATTGAATACTTGTCACTGTGAATCTCTGTGTAACTACCCTACTGCTCACATCGACCTCTCTTGAGATAAGCTTGGCTGCTCAACCACACTACCAACCTATGTAGTACAGACGTATACCAAAGGTTGGGTCCCTATTGCCAGGAGGTCAAAGTTGTTGTAGTGCACCCTAAATGGACTTCATCAAATCTTGCCTAACGGCCATGTATTACCTGAACAAACAAGGAGGCACTCTCTCACCAGGGCTATACAAACTGTCACACAGCATTTGGGCACTCAAACACATGTTCCTCCTGTCGCAACACGTTCCAGGGGAACAGTCTTCTGGCAGATGTGCTCAGCCGAAACGTGCAGCTACTCGTAGAACACTAGTATCGTTTGCATGAACACATTTTACACAACTTTTTGCAGAATGGTGACATCCAGACATCGACCTATTTGCAACATTGGAGAACGCTCAATGTCCAGACAACGCCTCCGGATATCCACAAAGACTATCCAAGGGGAACAGTCTCTGGATCACATTGTCAGGGAAATTTGCCTATGCTTTTACCACAGTTCCCCTCCTAAACAGGATCATTCACAAGAGGCACAAGGAACAGGTTATACTAATCCTGATAGCACCAAAGTGGGCTCGCCATCCCTGGTTCTCACATCTCATGAGCATGTGCTTTCACCCTCCAGCGAAACTGCCTTGCCCATACAACATGCTGTCCCAAGATCATGGAACAACACTGCACCCAGGCCCTCAAACTCTTATCAGCATGGCTACTGGGGTCATAGAGTTTGCGCATCTCCAGCTGCCTCAAAGGTGTATGGACATTCTTAGAGAGGCACCCAAGCCTATAACTAGGCGCTGTTATTCCAGTAAGTGGAAGTGCTTTGTCATTTGTACTCGTAACATCAACCCAATTGACTGTTCACCTACACACACAGTCCTTTATCTGACTCAGCACTAGTTTTCATCTCATTAAAAGTCTGCCTTTTTGCCCTTTCTGCTTACACAACATCTCAAAGCAAGGTCTCCTTGTGGAAATTCCCTGTAATCAAGGCTTTCATGGAAGGGGTAAAATGTCTTCACCCTCCTATTGCTAATCTAATCCGACTCCCATATGGGGCTTGAATGTTGTCCTTACTAAACGTATGGGCCCTCCTTTTGAGCCAATCCACAAAGCTAGTATTAAGGCTCTCACCTATAAGAAATCTTTTCAGGTGGCTATTACTTCTATTAGGAGAGTTGGTGAACTGCAGGCTCTCTCAGTTTAAGACCAGTTTATGACTATTCATAAGGACAAAGTGATATTTCGCACACACCCACACTTTGCGCCTAAATTGATTTCCAGGTTCCATGTGAGGCAATCCATTGGACTTCCAACTTTCTTTCAGAATCCCACTAGCTCAGCTGAAAGAAGCCACCATACACTAGATGTTAAAAGAGCACTGGTATATTACCTTGATAAGAAAAAAAACACTAAGAAAGACAGGCCAATTTTTTTTCTCTGTTGCTGCTGGTAAAGAAGGGGACCCTGTCTCTAAGTCTGCAATCTCTAGATGGATTAATCTAAAAGAGATTTTCCCTTTACGCTTAGAGCACATGGTACCCCAGGCACAGGAGCTACTATAGCATTCATTGCAAATGTTCCTCTTGATTCTATTTACAAAACAGCTGCCTAGAGTTCTATTCATACCTTCACTCAAGATTACTGCTAAGATACACACTCCAAGACTGATTCTCATGTGGGTCAGGTGGTGTTAAGAGATCGCTTTGCTGGCGTTCCTTCACACATCCCACCATCATCCCCTGGTACTGCTCGCTAGTCTATGCACAGCATGTGATTCTAAGCATATTCACAAGCCTCAGAAGATGCACATTACTCAGGGTGGTCATATTTCTGGTGTTTGTATCTGCTTAGATTCACATGCGCACACCCGTCCTCCCCTCTTGGCGTTAAAGGAACATAGACATCTTACACCTTCTTTTCTTCTGTACTCACTCATGTATTCTCTTCAGGCTCTCTTATGGCAGAACAAAAACAACCGGGGGGACCTTGACACACAAGGGATCATGGGTAGACTACACGTCACGTTAGGTAAAGTGTTACAGATACGCCCAGGTCGAAGTCCCTTTCCGATTTTTCGAAAAAAAGATACAACACTCCACAATTAGCACTAGATGTTGAAATATATGCACAGCATGTGAAATTAGGCCAATACAAGCACCAGAAATACAACTACAGTAAGTAAATGTATGTCATTCCATTCCATTGTCTTTTGGTCTTCGATTGTCGAACCTGGGTAGTATCTTCTGAAAAATAACACATTTTGCTTACCTAGTAACTTGGTTGCATCCCTTCTTTTGAACAATCATAGTAAAAAGTAATTGATACATTCTGGGGAGAAGCATTGTGGCTCCTGTGACTTTTGGGCACAAGGCCCCATTCTTCTTAGGGATTGGACTGCTGAAGTTGTGGAAATCCACTTGTGACTTGGTTCTGTCTTTACTGCATTACTTTAGTTTCCTTGTGTAGTGTTTGTCATACTCGTATGTACCTGAACCTTTGGCAGCGAAAAATAAGCTATCCCTTTAAATTTAACATTCCTGAAGGGGCGCGGTCCTGGGTGTGGGGATGCCCCGAGACACCCGCTGCCTCACCTCAGTGCCTTTTTCTGCACGGACAGTGTCGAACCTGGCAGTTAGGCACAGGCATTTTTTCAACTTTCTGCATGCTCCCTGTTTTGTTTGAATTTCTTTGCCTCCCCTGCCGCGTGACGGCTGCAGGAGGCTTGCTGCGATGCGCATCCTGCTATTAGTCGTTCCCGGCCTTGAACCCCCATGCGCTCTGCCTCGGGTTCCTGGGGACTGGCCACCGCTGGGATGTGTGCGCGGCTTGCAGCTCTCTCGGTCACCGAGCCTTGAAGAATCATCTCTCCTGTGGTGGTAGAACTTCCGTTCTTCTCCTCCCGGGCATCGAAAGGATTTCGTTGCAAAGACCCAGCGTCAAGAAAAGGTAGGTCCTTTGTTCCCCAAGCCCCTCTGCACAGGGACTCCCTCCTGGGGCCTCCCACCAGAAATGGGACCTTCGACTCTTGATCTGGCAGACCCAAAGCAATTAAGGCTACCGGTTCCCAAGCCGAGGGGCCCAGGGGCACTTCTGTGCGGTCCATAGAGGGGCTCCTGCTCATTGTTCTCTTCTGCACCAGGTTGCAGGGGATTGTCGAGTTCTGCTTTCAGGAGTCGGCTCGAAGCATGATCCTGGATGACTTCTGACTGAGCTGAGGGCGTTCCACCCTACCAGAGCCACTTCTATGGTCATCACGCAGGACGATTCGTCTACCAGCCCGCTGACTGAGGACCCTATGCCTACCAGACCCATATCTGAGGTCGGTGCTTCTGATTCAGGGTCGGCGGGCAAGGAGGAGTCCTCCATGTCAGAGCCCGTTCGTGGCACAGGTCCTGCATGCCCTCCCTCCGAGGACATGACACCAGGCCCAAAGATGGAGGACAAGCGCGCAGTAAAACCTACGAGGCCCGTTCCCATCTTGGATCCTGACTCAGGACCTCAAACGGCACCTTTGACTTCAGAGTGGGTCACTCAGGAGTGTTCTAGTCCTCTTCCTTTAGGGAGTGGCGTTGGGCCCTATGGCGCAGGCGGATGGTCTCTGCAGGGTTATATTTATCCCTCTAAGCCTTTTGGATACCCGCCACAGGCTCCTTGACGCTTAGTTCAGGAAAGTAGGCCCAGTGTGGTGGATGGCCGTGCCCCCGCGATGTGGAGACCTCCGATCATCGCTTCTTCAAGCACTTCCTCCCACTCATGCTCTCCTCCCTGATGTCGGGGCTCCTCAAGGGCCTCATCAAGGAGGTGGTTCCGCAGATCCTGCCTCCTAGGACTCCTCCCCTTAGTCCTCCGGTCCCGCGAGAGTACCAATGCCGCAGCCCGTTCTGCCTCCGGTCCAGGCCCTGCCAGTGCTTCTGAGCCCTTCTTCTCCAGTACCTCCTCCGCAGTGGCCTGTCGATGTCCAGCAGCCTTTGGGATCTGACCAGGGGGGACCCCTCTAATGCAGGACACGGACTCCCCTTTGTCTGGCAAAAAAGGGGGGGGGGCGATGATGCACAGGATGAAGAGCCTTCGGCGTCGGTGAAGGCGTTTCATAAGTCTTCAGGGCCTTGCAGCGTTTTTGAGGATCCCCCAGCTAGAGCAGCCCCCCAGGAATCAATGGATGTTTTCAGAGAGGTCCTGGCCCGCCGTGCCACATGCACTCGGCCATTCTCCTTCAGAAAGATGTCCTTTTGGTGGCTAGAAAGTTCTGGGAGAAGCCCCAGGCTAACGCCTAGATGAACGAGAAATTGGATAGTTGTTTTTAGGCTTATTGATTGGGCACTGGTCCTCCTGGCCTCCCACCCTCAACCACACTCTTCAGTCTTGGTGGCAGCCTCCTTGTATTCCAAGCCGTCGTCCACGGCAGGTGCTGCCTCTAGCTGTCTCTCCAAGGACGACAATGCCCTTGAGGGCGGGAGATGTTTTCTCAACGCCGAGCTGAACCTGCGACAAGCCAATGCCCTCCTCGCCGCGGCAAACCAGAAACTGGTGAGAGATCAGGGAGTTCCTGCTTGACCTCCCTCCAGAGAGCTAGGCCCCCTTGAAAGCCGGTTTGGTGGAGCCCGCGCGGTTGCACAGGACCTTTAGGGAGTTCTCTGTCTCGCACATCGACACAGCCAGCATAGGCCTATGCATGGGGGTCGAGATGAGACGGAGGGCGTGGATGTATGGCACAAAATTCTCAAATATGCAGGAGAGAATTCTTGGCCTTCCATTCGAAAGGAGGGGGCTGTTTCATTCATCCACTGATGACCAGCTGAGGAAAAAAGAACACCTCAACCACACCAGGGCAAAGTCCTTCCCACAGACCCAGGGCAGGTCTGAGTTTAAAACCCGCTCTTTCAGCGGCTTCAAGGGGTTCAGGGACCCAGGTACGCCGTGGCCAGACAGGTCCCCCAGCGACCACACGAGAAAGCAGCAGTGGACCTTTCGGGGCGATTTCTGCTCCCCTCCTCCGCTCCCGACTCGTATGCCAAAAAGCAATGACGTAACGGCCAGGGAACATAGCTCGCCTGTAGGGGGCCGGCTTGTAAATCCAGATATTATGCTTGCCTGTTAGTTATCATAAGTATAATTCATCCACATTATTCAGCCATTCAAAGCTATTTTGACCATCCATTTTGCCAGAGAAATAGGCCCCATCAATGGAGGGGTTTGCTTAGCCATGTTGTTTCCATGTTTGCTTGGAGCCATGCATTTATATGCATTTAGAATGTACACTGATCCATTTATGTAGTGCTTAGTGCTTGAAGAGATGCTTCTGTGAGCTAGAGAAATGAAACTGCTCTGTCTCTGAGCCATTTTGAAGAGCTTCGCTGTCTGCGAAAGTTTGTTGATGGTACAGTGAGTCTGGAATGCAAAACCGATTAGCTCGCCCTTTGCCCTAGTAGAAGAGAGCACGGCCTTGCTTATCTGGCTTGGGAGGAATGAGTGTTTTTCGGAAGGTCCTTAAGCTTCGTATAATGATTTTGCAATATGAGACGGCTCCTACATTGAACAGAATTTTTACATTTGTAAAGCGCACTACAGCCCCAAGGCATTGAGGCGCTGTTTACATGAAAGTGTACGTAGTCATGTGTACATTAGGACATGCGGTTACTTGGTTACAACATATGTGCTAGGTTACAGAGTACAGATGGGAATGCGGCGCCTGTCTTTTAGACAAACAGGCTAGTTTTAATGGCCTTGCGGAAAGCTAGGTGAGAGTCGATTACCCTAAGGTGTGAAGGTAGTGCGTTCCAGTGGGTGGCAGCGATGGCTGGGAAGCTGGAGCCCCCTGCACGCACTCTGCAGGTTTTGGGCTTGGTGATCAAGTTGGTGTAGGCTAGCCTGGATGGCTTTGTGGAAGTGGGGAAGGCGATGCGCTGGGCGAGGTAGGGGGGTGCCAGATCATGGAGGCATTTGTGAGTGATGGAGAGGATTTTAAAGATGATTCTTTGTTTGACAGGAAGCCAGTGAACCTGTCTCCTTAGGTCTGATATGTGGTCCTTTTTTGGGAATCCCGTGGCAGCCCTAAGGGCATTGTTCTGGACAAGTTGGAGTTTGGCGAAGACACGATATCCTGTTCTGTCCTGTTCCTTTATGTCACAGTGACCTTAGACATGCAAATACACAATCGGACACATGGCGCTTTGCTTTTAGAGAATGCTTAGCTAGTGAAATACTGTGTTTCAACATGTTTCCATAGGAATGGCCAGCTTTGCCATTTACGTCATAGAAATGTATTTAGAGACATGCCTGTGTTTTCTAGATGACATGAGCAGTTCGCTAGGAGGCATGCAGGCACATTAGGAGCTATATGGAGATACAGCATGCAAGAGAGAGCCCCGAGATGCACATTGAGATTCGCAGACCAGCTTGGGCGAGGGATGTGAGAGACCTGGGGGAGAGAGGCCCGGCTCACACCCACTTTGCTGGTGCAGGAAGATTGTTTACCCACACAGGTGAGTATTTCGGATGAATGAGGACCTTGATTAGTGAGCTGTTAGACACGTGCACAGCAATTGGCAAGCACACTCGCAGGGGTCTGAGACTAGAAGTGGAGTTGAGTCTGACTTGTCTGGCTGGGTTACTGTCTCATTAGAAAGTGCTAGTGTGTAGGGAAAGAGGGAAATGCTGACGATTAGGAGCTTTGCCATGTTTTGCTATTGGGTTGCTGTTAGCATTTAGACTCCGCTGAGCTGAGTAATTAGGCTTGCTAGCACAGCCAGAAGGGCTGGCAAGATTGCACCCATTATAAGGGCTTGCACATTTGTTTTCTAATTGTAGCACTGATAGTGATTTTATCATGCAATGCAATGCATGAATAAAAGTATTTTATTGTCGCAATTGAACAGATTTGTGAGTGTGTTTTGTTTGTGTATCACTTTGTCTCATTTCGTGTCATTTCTAGTGTTTGGTTTGTTTGTATGTCCCATAGCATAGCAATTTTGCTGTAGCATCACAGTAACACAGTGCACCCTCCCCACCCTCCTGTTATATTTCAGTTTGACAGGCTGGCTCTCCTCATGGACAGCTGGAAATGTTGATTCAGGAGTCCTTGGATTCTTTCGATATTCTCTACAGGCTTCTGTCTTCCTCTTCCATTTCCTCTACCCTCTTCTCCTCTGCTTCAGATAGGGTCTCTGGCACTGTTGCAGGAGATCCTTTCTTTTTTAGACATGCAGGCGGTGGAGCCGGTTTCTCAGTCAGACAGGTCCTCCAGCTTCTACTCCAGGAATTTTGCCGTACCCAAGAACAACGAGGCTGGCCTGAGTGTAGTCCTGGACCAGTCATTCCGCAACCTATCTTTACCCCTCAAACGCTTCAAGATGATCACCCCAGCACACATAGCAGAGTCACTGTGCGCAGGGGACTGGATGTGTTTCCTAGACCTCAAAGATGCATACCTTCATGTGCCCATCTACCAGCCGCACTGGAAATTCCTGCGGTTCACGATCATGTTGCACCACTTCCGGTACAAGGTTCTGCCATTCGGCCCCTCGTGTGTTCATGAAACTCATGAATGTGGTGGGCTGCCTCCGCCTAGAGGGCCATCACCTATACCCCTATCTGAACGACTGGCTCGTGAGGGCCAGCTCCCCCGAGGGTGCGGTGCACTCACGGATGTTCTTCACCAGCGGAAGTCGCAGTTGACCCCCCGCCCATGACCTAGTGTTCCTTGGGTACGCTGGGACACATCTGCTCAACGGGTGTTCCCCAAGTCTGATAGGCTCCAGTCCCTCCTCAAGGCGTTTTGGCACTTTCTGGCCAATTCGACCACCTCAGCATGGTGGTTCCAGCACCTCTGAGTCTGATGGCGTCATGTGTGCTTACAGTGTGGCTCGCACGCCTCAAGTTGAGACGACTCCAACTCCACCTGTTGGCCAACTGGGACCAAGAAATGGGGTCACAATCTGACAGAATCCCTATCCTGTGTCCCTTCTGCCGGATCTTCACTGCTGGCTTTTGGACTGCAATGGGTGCCTCATTCACCCAGCCGGAGAGCCCACTCTGGTGGTGATGAAGGATGCCTCTGTCTCGGGCTGGGGGACTACACTAGAGGGCTATTTGATTCATGGTGCATGGTCCAGGACAGAGCCCCTCCTGCATATCAACCTGCTCGAACTCAGGGCGGTGGGCCGGGCGCTCGGGCTTTTCTACCAGTCATCAGGAACAAGGCAGTTCTGGTCAGGACCGACAATTCCACAAATATGTTCTACTTGAAGAAGCAGGGCGGTGGCACCTGCTCTCCCCTCCTCTGCATGGAGGCGGTGTCAATTTGGGAGTGGGCGCTGTCTGAGGGGACATGGATCTCCTCGGTCCATCCCCTGCGGGACATCAATGTGGAAGCGTACCAACACAGCCGCCTGGGGTTCAACACCTACGAATGAAAGTTACACATCAACTGTCCCCCCCCCCCCCCCCCCGCGACTCCAGAAATGGGGGTTTTGAGATCTGGACTTGTTTGCATCTCCTCTGAATTCCAAGTGCCCCCTCTTTGCTTCATGGGCAGGGTCAGGGCTCCTTGGGGGACGCGTTCCAACTCTGCTAGCACGGCCTCAGGTGCAATGCGTTTCCTCCTCCTCCATTGCTCCAGCGGACCCTCTGCAAATTCCGAGCCTCAGTGGGCTGCAGCGTCATTCTGATTGCCACCTACTGGCTGTCGAGGGTCTGGTTCTAGGATCAGCAGCAGTTGGGCCTGTCCATCTCCCGATAACCAGCAGAGGCTTCCTGACGTAGCACGGCAGGGCATTGGAGCATCCGGACTGGGCCAGGCTGGCGCCCTCGGCCTGGTTTCTGACCAGCTGAGACTGCACCACTGCCAGTATTCGAATGACAACTGGGAGATCATACAGGAGATCATCTAGGCGCTCTCAGTACAAGAGCAAGGGGACCAGGTTCTGCCATTGGACAGACAAGGGGCCTGGACCACCTCACCTGCACTACATGCTGACTTTTTCCGCACATCTGGTTCGTTCAGGCGTCCAGTCCGATACTTGCCACACCTACCTGGTGTCCATTGGAGCCTACAAGAATTCCCCAAAGCATGTTTTCTCAGTGGCCAACCCAGTGGTTAAGTCTTGCCAAAACGGGTTGTCCAGGTTTTTTCCTCCAGTTCATAGGCCACACCCGGTCTGGGACCTCAACGTTTTTCTTGCTACTTTGCAGCGTAATCCCTTCGATTCAATTGCCTCGCTGGACATCAGGCTAGTAATGCTCAAGGCAGTGCTGTTGGTAGCGCTCACTTCTGCGCTCAGAGTCAGCAAGATGCAGGGTGTGTCGTTGTGCGATCCCTTCCCCCCCACTTTCCACAATGACAAGGTCATCTTGCGCAGTCATTCAAACTTCTTGCCCAAGGTGGTCTCTCCATTCCATTTGAACCAGGAAATCTTCCTGCCTGTGTTCTTCCCAACCCGCAGTCGGAGGCTGAAAGGGCTTTGCATTCCTTAGATCTAAGGAGAGTACTCACGTTCTCTCTCTCTCCTGGACGAGATATTTCCAGAAGTCTGAGGCATTGTTTATCACCTTTGGGGGCTCATCTCCCATCATCCAAGCTTCCAAAGCTTCTGTTGCCCGTTGGATGGTCCAGGCCATTTCGAAAGACTTACACGGCCATGGGTAAGGTTATTCCTGCAGGGATTCATGCGCCTGCGGTCAGGGCCAAGTCTACCACTGTCGCCTTTCAGAGACACACTTCCTGGAAAGTTATTAGCAAGATGGCTACGTGGGCCACGCCGTCTGCATTCTGTAAGCACTGTTCCCTGGATACTATCGCCAGGCAAGATTCAGAGTTCGGTCAGGCGTTTCTGAAGAACCTTTTGGCTGCTTCTTAAGCATGAGACAGGTTGTCATGGCTCCACCCAATAGTCTTGTTCAGTGGAATCACCCACAAGGAGGGAGGAAAGTGGATGGGACGTATGAATAATTCATATTACTGTAGTGACTATAGTAGGCATAGTCCTTAGTCCCCTTTCCTCCATACATCCCACACACCTTCCCCCACTTGTATGCTAGGGGCTAAAATGATCTGCATAGCCAGGTATTAAAGCGTCCGATGTGTAAAAAGGCGTCTGAGGTGAAGCATCGGAGGGCGAGGTCTCGGGGGCCTTCCCACGCCTGGAGCCGCGCCTCGCTTGCTAGGCTAAATTTAAAGGGGTAGCTAAATCTTGACTGCCAAAGGTTCCAGTACCGACTACATGTTGGGGGACGTCCACAAGGATGGATGAAAGGGGACGGAGTACTCCAGTCACTACAGTGAGTAACTTTAATTTTTAATGCATTTTAAGAAACTATGTTCAATGTATATACCTTTTTATTATTGAGTGTTGTGTGATAATATCACCTGCTAGTTACGTTTTATTGTGTGTAGGCTAGACAAAATATTTGTATGTTTATGCATTCCTGTCTAAATTGAATTGTGTGCTTCGCTGTAAACTCATTGTGAACCCATGACCCGACTCTCACGAGAATATCCTTAATTGCTCTCCATTGCTACCTTGATTGGGTTTTAGCTAACATCTCTGAGTTCCCTGTTCACTATAACTAGGGAGATAACGTGGCCTCCTAAAATATGTCTACCAGGCTATATACTAGAAATCCATCTTAACAAACTCATGCTTTGAAACACTTGGGTATAGGCGCGTTATAAATGCCATATCATGTCATATCAAACCTGTGCGCAGTGATATGACCCCAGGGCAAAAATGGGGAGCTGGAGAGTCACTTCTGTTATGGAAAGTTTTTCCCTTGTGCACAGGACAAGTTTACTTCAAAGCCAGAACAAAAAGAATCTGTCCATTATTGCCAGCTAATCCGGTACCAAATCATATGATCCAGCATGAGGACGGACTAGCAACTTGCCACCATCCATACATCTTTTCTGCAAAAACCAGGCAAATTAACAGGGAATTAGACTGCCTGTTGAAGATTCCATGAGAAAACCTGCTACAATGCAGAGAAAGGAGAATTATAGAACCAGTACCGTAGTAATCATCTATCGCCCATCGTGAACACAATTGAACAGATTTGTTAAGGATTTACAGCCAATATTCAACATTAACGAAGAACGTAGACATTGGTGTGTATTTATAGGGCGCTTACACCTAAGCGCTGAACAAAAGAACAAACGTTACAAAAACATAAGTAAAAATGTACCATTAAGAGGGTGAAGAAAGAACATCTTTATGTCCAGTATGGAAAACGGACAGGGTGGAAGAAGAGCAAGTTAAGAGGCAGGGAATTCCTATTCTTCAGAGAAATTATTGAATACTGGAAGGGGCGCGGGAGGTTTGGACACAGCAAGAAGAAAGTTTCATTTTCAGGGAACCCCCTGCATTGCATATAAGCAACCAGAAAATCTTGCACAATCCCTGAACCAGCAGTGCATTTCCAATGGCTCAAGAATGAGACTTGAAACATACCTGTGTAATATAAATGCAAAGCCTGCCAACATATATGCCGCACACATGCACAGAATCTGCCATAACAACCCCACAGAACCAAACCATACAGATTTAAGGGTATTGCAACTGCAAATGGTCCAACGTTGTATACTTCATCCAATGCAAGAAATGCTAGCAATGAATGTTTGTAGTTGAAACCTGCCAGGAACTTTGCAAAAGAATGAACCTACACATGCATACCATTTCAAATCAATAAACAGAAACACCAATAGGACACCACACCATGCAAGATGGACACAGTCTGATTTTGGCCTTGAAGGAAAATCTCCCAAATAAAGGCTACAGCAGAACATGGTAACTTACGTTTTTGAAGATGTTCAACCTAAAGAATAGATGTTTGAACAGACTTGTGGGTTTCATGTCTCACTTAGGTGAAATGTGAAGCCTAGCCCATCATATAACATACCACGAGAGCACTGGTAATGTGCCTCTCAGTTTTTTGTAGGTGCTAATAATCATACCCCATTGTCAAGACCTAGGAGTCACATAGAATGTGCCCATACCTAAAAAGGAAACTGGCCAATTAGTATGCATAGCAGTGTAAAGGCTTTTTACAAAGTAATATTAAGTGTTAAGACTTCTGTAGTCAGTCGTTACTGGTTCTTTCGAACAAGCAGTTAGGATTAGAAAATGCCCTTTTTGGGTGCTGGTTTTCTCAGCAGTGCAATTGTACCTTTGAAATTAATATACTAGAACATGTGCTCCGTCTGCCTTTTTAAACCCTGCCCTCCAAAACCTTTTCACCATGAACAAAAATATACATATATTCAAATTCACTAGGGCCCCCTTTTTAGAAAGCTTTTATTTTTTACATGTGTAGGATCGTACAAAAGTCTTCAATGCTTAAACTTCATAAATTCATGCACTCTTTAAACGGTGCAATATTTCTAGCTGCTCTCTCTGCAAGTTAACAGTTCGTAGTGTAGATTTGCAATTGCTAGGTGATCACAGCCCTGCATTCCCCTTCATGCCAACCTTGGATGCAAATCTCTCGGAAGTCTTCTCATATCTTACTTTTTCCTGTTACCATATGATGAAGAAGATTTTTGATGCTGTGAAAGCTAATGCATTATTCCGTCACTTCATATTTCATCTAGTCCAAATAAAAGGCATGGAAACTGGAACTTATGTGATTTGTATTAAAAACCTTGAAATGTTCTCAATTGTAATCAGCACTTCTGGGCTTTTGCAAAGCCTCCAAGCACTTAGAAACGCAGATTGACTCAGGGGACATAGACATTTGAGCGATATGGTGAGACCATCAGTCGGTGGGTGGACCCAAACTGGTTCTAAAGTAACTAATGTAACTATGTTGATCTTCTATGGGATTATGTGAAATACATTTTGTAACGTAAGAAAACTCGGGAAGAATAATGATCCGCCAACCCATTGAGCTTGGTGGAATTCCATCTGCTTGTCTCCCCATTTGGAAAAAGCAATATGTGGAGATGCCTTCTGTTAGGCAAAGTTTGTATGCAGTACCTTCTGGCAACACTACAAACAACTATGACTACAGGTGTAAGCAAACCAACCTTTGGTATAAGTCTGTGCTACACAGTTTTGGTAGCGTGTTGATCAGCCAGGCTTATCTCAAGAGGGGAAATGTGAGCAGTAGTGATGTTACACAGAGGTTCACAATTACAGTTGGTCAAATAAACTCTTGCACTCAAGGTTTTTTGCATAAACAATTATTAATTTATCAGTCAGTTATAAAACATTCAATAGAAGGGAGCAAATATATATTAACACCAAATAAACTTCAACACTGTACACCGAGTTTCTGATTCAGAAAAAGACCATTTTGGGATGGCCCACAGACGCAACCTACACCCACAGGTGACTTCAGTAATAAGGGTGCTGGGGACATTAATATCTTACTGTTGGCATTCAGAATACTCTCATAAATTAGCAAAAGGCAAATATTATTTAAACTTAAAAGACCACTGTTAGGGAGAATTCTCATTTTATGGCTAATTTCCCTTCCCTATAGAGTCCCCCAGCAGCTTTGCTGGATTTGAAGGGTTTGTTTCTTTTTACCTGCTAAGAGTGAGACTCTTTTTCCCACTCTTAGGCATTTTTGCTATGTGTGCTCTAAGCTATTTTTGTGTTTAATGCCTATGGGATCTTTCTCAACCCCATAGGAACCATCTTTATTCACATGTGTTACACAGCACCCTCAGTGCTACCTGTTGGGTTGGCCGCCCCTCTCTCTTAACATTGTCTTTTCAACTTCTGCAACTGCCTTTTCAACTTTGTTAACCAAAGACTTGACTGCAGCTACAAGAACATTTTTGCTCCTGGGCCCTTGTCCTGTACCGCTGACTCTAGCACAGGCCTACTGATTCTGGTGCGTTAGTTCATTTGCGGGTTGCCCCACACTAAGGTGATAATCCCTCCTACCAAGTGGGAATATACTATCTATTTAATCCAAAGAAGGGACGTATACATATTTCTTTAACAAAACATGTTACCCTCAGCAATCTGAAACCTGATCACACAGCTTATTCAGCCAAATATAGGCTGTGTCAGTCTAATAAATGACATGTATCCAATTTTTAAAATATCATATTTTAATTCATTTGCTAAACAGCACAAGTATCAACAAACATTTTTCTAAAAAATGCATTACACCACATAAAAAATATACAATGTTTAAAAGTGGTGATTTCACCACACACACTCAAGTTATACAGATCCTTGAACACTCTCCACAGTAGTTAACTCAATTTTTCTTATTTCCTACTGTGTACAACAATTTAGCCCGACTTATATAAGTTTCTGTCCTTGATGTTACTATTAATTGGACATTCTTCAGGGGCAGAAAATTGTCTTGTGCTTCCTGTAGACTTCTCTCTATGGTTCCGGTTTCTATAGCTGGGGGTACATACAATACAAAAACATATTACTACATTGGCATAATTGGTTGTTTTACTTACCCTAGCCATACCTAATCACCATTAGGATGCAACAAGTATATACTTTATACAATACTAGTGCTTAAAACCTGTAGCCAATAAATGTTGTACAGGTTTATTAGACAATCAGTTTTTTGTCCTTCACTATTCACAGTGGTTGAGAGAGATAGCCCCTATCTCACCATATTCTCTACTGTCCTCATCAAAACATCATGCTTCCTGATGTATAATATGAACATAGAGCACACACCTCTATTTTGAAACCTAAATAGGTTAACCCTTGAACAGTTTTATAGGGTATGGCCTCACCTCAGTTCCAATACTGATTTCTCTCTCTTATAGGTAAGGTAGATAGGATTTTCTCAACCCAAATCTAGTATGTGCACCCACAATGCGGTATGTGTTCTGTTAAAAAATAGGACACTCTGTAAGTTCTTAGTATAAAAAAGAGATGGACCAAACCACAGAAAGCGGAGAGAAAGGGGAAGGATCCTACCTTTATAACCCTCAGTTGTAAGATATTGCTACTTTCTGGGGTCTGCAGTCTTCTGAATAAGCTTCCAGAGCCAGAATTCTACTTTACTTAGTGGCACTCAGTGGAAAAAAACTTTTTCCTAAAATGAGGATGAAACAAACAAGAGTATCCCCTTAAAAAGTAAATTCAACAAGGGTAAGTTACTTAATAATGGAATTCCCATATGTCCCCTAAGAGTAGGCACCCTAGCTTACCTTGTACATTGCTTTAGCCGAGTCCCATCTGCAGTGCGTTATTTTCCTGCTGCTGTCTGCTCGCAACGCGAGCCTTTCTATTTATCTTGCGCCCTGCTTTCGTGCGCACCTTGATGACGTCATCGCGTCAGCCTTAACGCGATGACATCATTACGTCTAATGTGATGCTATGCCGTCGCTGAAAGTCGCTCGTTGCCATAGCAACCCGCGAAAATGCCACTGAATGTGAAAAGCACAATTACATAAGGCTAATCTGGGCTCAAGCATTTATTTACAGAAACGGGGGAAGGAGAGGTAAACTCACTTCTCTCCATCAATGACAGGGCCCTGTGGTGTAAGGATTGTGTACCCCTACCAACGTAACCAGAAAAATACTCTCTCAAGTGTATCATTGTCTCTGCACTTTGAATGTGCTGGATTATTAGAAAGGAACAGGATGGTGATAAAAAAGGAGGAAGCCCAATACCTGTGGATTAAGTCCTTCAATATTAATGGATCCACATAACACTAGCCTGTGAACACTTTCAGGGGCCAACCTCACCCTTTTAAAGAAGGATCTAGTCATTACTAATAAATGTTGCGGGGTACCCTAACCACATCATGTCCTGTTATGGGTTCTTAAAAATAAATTCCTATTTAACAGTAGATACATCTTAATAGGAAATACCAACAGACACTGCATGACACGTCCTCCAATGTTAGTTAAATGTACAAAAAACGATTTATTTAATATTGTGCCACTCAATATTTTCATTAAGTCCTGCTACTTGACTATTAGTTAAAAAAATCAATGTTTGTTCCAAATTTAACAGTTTTCTATTGATATCTTCTTGTGTCTTCCCTTTTACTTTCTTCAGGATGCACCATTCAAAATCCATGAAAGAATGGCCCTTCTCCTCAAAATGTTTCACCAGAGGGGCTTTTTCAACATGGCTTTTAAGGCAGCTCTTATGTTCTATCATGCGTGTCTTGCATTTTCTGTTGGTCTTTCCTATGTACAATAAGGCACATGGGCATCTAATCATATAGATCACATTATCTGTTTGACAATTAGTATGTTCCTTCATTTGCCATTCTGATTTCAAACCCAAATTCACAGAGGTCATTTTACGTGTAAGGGGGCACATAATGCAATCACCACAAGGATGATGTCCTACAACCCTAGGTAGTCCCCATAATGTGCTCTGTCTCACTTCCGGGCTACCAGTTTTCTGTACGTCATTTCGCATTACTAAATTGCGAATATTGGTACTTTTCTTAAACGCCACTAAAGGAGTAGGAATGGTCATAGTCTTCTTCCAATTCCTAAGGATGATGTTCTTGACTTTGTAAGAAATATTTCTAAAGATGTTAACAAATACCAAAGGGCTCTCTACCTTATCTCTATTTTTCTTTTCAAAAAGAGCTTCTCGATGATTGTTAAAAGCTCGTTTGGCTGATTGTTTAACAATCTTGGCAGGGTACCCTCTCTCTATAAGTTTGTTAATCAAGATGTTAGCCCCTTCTTCATAGTCCAGCCTCGTGCTACTATTGCGTTTAAGGCGTAAAAATTGCCCAAAAGGCAAAATTGTCACGCACATGTTTGGCATGGTGACTGCCATAATGCAGTAATGCATTCTTATCAGTACTTTTTACAAACAGTTTGACCGATAGTTGATTGTCTCTGTGATAAATAGTCAAGTCTAAATAATTGACTTCACTCGAACTCATTGATGCTGTAAATTTCAGATACCTGTTCTGATTATTTAACCATACCACAACATTGTTGGCTTCTTCTAATGTTCCATGCCACACCATAAAAACATCATCAATATATCGCAGCCACTGAGATATTTGATGTCTAAAAGGATTGACCACAGAGTAAATGACAGTTTGTTCCACCATGTCTACATACAGATTTGCTAAATTAGGGGCCATTGCTGCACCCATGGCAGTGCCTTCCACCTGCATATAAAACTGGCCCATGAATTGAAAAAAGTTTTTAGTAAGGTCACATTTGTTAGATCTGCTTTCTTTAGATTGATTCTCACTGAGAACTGTGTGGTGCATCTATTTCTTTTAACTACCCTTCCCTTCCCATTCTTAAACATTGTGAAATGCGATTTTGCTCAGTTTTCATTTTAAGTATTGCCTATACTGATGCACTGTCTTGCTGAACTGGTTCACAAACTGATGGGAAGTGTGGCTAGGGTGTATAAGAAACTATTTCTAGATAACTTGTGTTTTCCCACCCTTGTGAGGAATTGTTAGAGGTTACCTTGTGTGTAGTTTTCACTGTGCTGTTTTGCTCAGTTTTCACTTTGGTGCACTTGGTCTCCAATTTAACTTGGGAGTGTGTATATGTTTCCTTTGACTTAATTTAACTTGCTTGATAACTGTGATACATGTGTTTTATTAGAAGTGTCTAAAATAAATATATAACTACTTTTTAAACACAAAGCTTTGGACAGTGTTTCCTTGTGCCATAGTACAGTAGACCTATTGTGTAAACCCTGAATACTGCTCATCTCCCTCTTGAGATAAGTCTGACTGCTCAGCCACAGCTACCAACTAAATCCTTGTAGTACAGACTGATACCAAAGGGGATTTATTGCTCTTACCTGTAGTCCTAATCTGGTGTAGTGCTCCCTAAGGGAACTGCACTGGATTCTGCCTAACAACCACAATTATTTATAAGCAGTGCAAATACTTTCTGAGTTCAAGAGAAGTCATTCAATTCAATAGGCTAGGCCAAAGTCAATGAGCTAAAGTCTTGTATAGGATAAAGCACTTCTGGTGAGTAGACAACAAATTCTTTGCACAAGTTCTTAGTGTTAGGTAAGATTTCCACAGAGTTGGTAAATCTTCCTTTCCTGGTTCAACTCCAGAACTTTTTGCTTTTCTAGTGGGATATTTTTCATTAATACCTCAGTGAGTGGGAACCTTTTTCCACACTCACCTGTCTTTAACTCTTTTTATGGGTGTCATTTTTTAAGACTCTCGATAGTGTCTTTTTAAAGTTATCATGTCTAACAACTTATTGGCAATAAGTGCCTGTTGTTGCTGGGTTGCCACAGGGGCTCCCCATTTAACTTTCTTCTGCTAACCTTGAGTGAACTACAGTTCCCAAGGGTAGAAAGGATCTTTGGATCCCTTTTACATTTTATTCTGTGAAACCAGCACACCCCACCTTATGTGGAGTTCTGGGGAGATACAATGTATCCCGTTTCACATTTAAACTGTAACAATTCTGTTACAGTGACAAGCTTACCTTTAATGGCTGGTGGCAGTGATACCTTTTACTAATTTGGTGCACCTTTACCGCGGGCTGTGATCACAGCTGCAGTAAAAGCACCTAAGTGTGCTCATTTTACCAAAATAGCCCCTGTCTTCTTTTTCTGCCATTTTAATGTTTCTTGTCGTTTCTTGTTCCTTCCCCTGACATCCAGGGCGGGAAATTCCTTTGTTTGAGTTTTGCCTTTGGCGGGAGTCCCCTGGACACCCCGCCCAGGCTCCAGTCAGTCTGTAGGCACAGGAAGTGGGGGAGGAGTCCAAAACTTCCCCCTCCTTTGTCTTATGCCTTCCTCCAACTGGGCCAAATCCCAGTGGGGGGTTGGCTGTCCTGATTGGACAGCCAAACACCCCTTTCTTGTAAAATGCGGGGAGTGAATGCAGAGGTTGTGTTGCAGTTCCGGATAAATACTGGAAACCTGGAAGCTGAAGTCATGTCGACCACTGGAACAGAAAACCGAAGAGGATGACGAAGGAAAAGCGGCGGGAATGATTTCCAGCAACCGGAGAGCCTGCTGTATAACCAGAGCCTACTGCAGCCCTTCCTTCCGATCGACCTGGGGTCTCCGTAAACGACGACCCGAACCCAGAGCCTGGTGAGACCCACTAGACTCAAGAAGACCTGCATTTTGAGCCATTCCACGGGTTGCTGCGACCTTGCGTTCTTGCAATACCCCAATACCCTGGGACCTCCAGCCACTGTGCGGTGCACGGTCTTCCGAATTCCGAATCTCGGTGAAACTTCGTGGGCATCCTGGTCTATCTCCAGAGACACAAATCGAGTCCAAAAAGTCTCCTCACAAGAGTGCTGGACCTTTTTAACGACAAGAATTCAACCACGATTTTCTGTCTTCTTCTGTGCTCCTTGAAAAGGCGCCAAACCCGCAGCACCGCATTCAGCCGCGAGAGAAATCTTGCCTAGAGCCTTCTTCATCGATCCCTGCTGCAAAGTCCCTTCTGAGGTCTTGTGTTCAGTCTCCAGGACAAGGAATCCACTGACCGGGTATTTGGCTGCAGTCCCTGAAGTTCTCCTGCTGCAATCTCTTCTTCATTGCTGAGGTACTGTGTTGGCTTGGGTATATACTTACCTTAAGCGTGTTGGGATTTCTGTGGAGTCCTGGGGTGTTTTCTGTGATTGGGAGGTCCCTCGTCCAGTTCACCCAGTCCCACTGCTAGAATCCTGCTGGGGTGTCTTCTGTGAAGCCCCTGGACCCTCTTCTAACCCTAGAAGTAAAGTACTCACTTGTTTTCCAGTTTTCCTAAGGAAACTCTGACTTTTGCTACTAAATAACTTATTCTAACACTGCCTGTTGATCACTAGTTCTAGTGACCCCCCTACTGCTACTGAGAACACTCATGCTCTAAGGGCAAGACTTTGAAGGGATTGGGACTCCTGCCTAGAAATGAAATCGTGTTTTACTTACTTGTAAAGAGTTGATGGGTAACTGTAATGCACTATTCTTAAAAGTATGGTTAACATATTTTCTTCCTTAGCCACTGTTTTATCAGTCTAAAAGAAAGTAGATGTGAAGGTATTTTACTCTTGTGTGATTAGGTTGTGCCTCTTTACAAAAGTAATGTGTTGGTTTCACCAGATTATTCATGTAGGGTGATTTTATGAGTGTCCTCCAACTGTTGGTATCACCAGGGTAGTCCTGTTAGGATAACTGTATGAGTGTCCCCCAACTGGGTCTTACTTCCCCTGACCTGCTGCTAGCCTGTCCTTAATAAGTCTACATTAGGTTGTTGTCTATCTAGAATAACTATTCAGTAAAGTGTGACATTGGGTTTTACTTTCCCCTTCATTGTGAAGTTAAAGTAAGTGGGTTTTACTTACCTTGTGTTAGCTGTGTGCCATCCAAAACAAGTTACCAGAGTTATTGCTTACCTCAATCTGGGGTTCCCTGATTTCCAAAGCATCTTTAATTGTACATTACATCCTTAGGTTTTACTCACCTGGTATAACTGTGTGTTATGACAAAAGTAGTTATAGGTTTTTACTGCACCTAGTATAAGTGTTTCACTATTCACCAAAAATATATTGTCCAGTTGACTGTTTATGTGATTTGTTCCAAGAGTCACTGTAAACTGGAAGGGCCTACTGTCCTTGTATTACCAAAAGTAATCTAAAAGTAACCATTGGTCTTTTACTCCCAAAGAATAAGCTTGGCCTATACTAAATGTGTATAACAAGGTTTTGACTTCCCTAGAACTACTGTTAGGTGTTCCAAATAAGGTTTATACTTGGGCCTGTGTGCTTTCAAGTACAGTGTTGTGTTTTATATTGTGATTTCATTTAATGTGTTAGTACTTACTTAACCCCTAGATTTATCTGGGCCTACCTGTATTTAAATAAATCCTTTATTTTTACAATACATAGTGTTTCTTTGGATCATTTGTATTACAATGTTCACTTGTACTGTATCTACTGCCCTCTCTCCCTCCTAAAATAAGCCTGGCTGCTCTGTCTACGCTACCCTGAACTCAGGTGGTACAGCCTTACACTAAGAGTGGAGTCTTGTACTGCCTCAGTAGAATGGTTTTACTAGGCCCTTAATTGGACTTCAGAAAAGCTGTCCTAACACTTAGAAGTAGTTTGCAAAAAGAAGAATCAAATGGTGGCCCACAAGCTGGTTAGACTTGTGAGTTGCAAAGGTTTCAAGCACTTTTACTGCGAAAGGTAAGTTCTCTCAATTTTGTTTTACAGTAGCTTACAATGAAGAAAAAGATGCAGCTGATGACTTCTGTTCCTGGCAGTTCCTGCAGATCTCGCTGTTCCTGGGCCTCAGTTGTGGGGATAAGAGGGAGGACGTCGGGGGACTGGACTTGGGACAGTCAAAGCTGGCAAACTTCAATTTCATTGGCTGTCAAGGTGGACTGTCTTTGCTTCTGAGGTCCCACACTCGGCTAATGGGGGGGGGGGAGGCGGGTCAGGCTCGGTCGGTCCGACTTCATGGGAGTAAGGAGGATCTTCCAAAAGCTTTAGGCCAGCTTAAAAGTAACTCACACAATCTTGTGTCTCTCTCCCTGGCTCTACGGTTTCCTGCAGCAACTCTGAGGAAATTCAACCAGCTCTGAGATGAGTGTCCAGGTGGATTACGTTGGAGTTGATTGGTCCCACCCATTCAAAGGGAGAAGTTGTCCTTGCAGGGCTTCTCTGTCGATGCGAACTTGCCGCTCCGGCACTCTAGCAGGGCTTCACCCGGCAAACCAATGGTCCAGGAGTTGTAGCAAGCATACTCTTCAAGCTCTTCTTTGGTTCCTTCGTCCAGTGGTCGACTATCCTTCCAAGCCAAATGACTCGCCTTTTATTCAGTTCTCGCCCATTCATTCCAGCCTAGCTGCCACTCACCCAGCAGGGTGGCTGTCCTTGCCGGACAGTCAGCCAGCCAATCACCAGAGTGCATTTGGGTCTCCTAGGAGACTAAGCACAGGGAGTTTTGGGTACCTCCCACACTTCCTGCCTACCTCAGACACTCTGGAGGCAGAGGCGGGTTTCACTCCAGAAGCCCGCCAAAGGCAAAATGAACAAATAGACCAAACCTGGTTTGGCGCACAGAGAAAAACTCGAAGAACGTTTCCACAAAGAAATGGCGAAAAAAAAAAAAAGACCGGGACCATTTTAACAAAGGAGGCTCAGCGCCATCTTGAAAAACATGGCTTCCGCGATTTAACGTTACCGGAGCTGCAAACATTTCCCGGTCGGGAAAAATCATGGTAGTTTATTGTAAAACCACTGCCACCAGCCATTCTGAGAAGAAAGGGTAACATATACATGCTACATGAACAACTAGACACGGGATACTAACTAACCCCTCCAGCACTATTGTAAGATAGGGTGTGCTGGATCTAGAAATGTACAGGGCTAAGTGATTTCACTCCACTGCTCTAGGAAACAGTAGTTTATCCCAGAGAAGGTATTTAAACCTTAGGAAAGCCTATAAAGCTTCTCTGTGTCACTGCACTGAAGGTGCTCTCTGACACAATTGA
The DNA here is from genome assembly GCF_040938575.1 of Ambystoma mexicanum. Classification (NCBI taxonomy): domain Eukaryota; kingdom Metazoa; phylum Chordata; class Amphibia; order Caudata; family Ambystomatidae; genus Ambystoma; species Ambystoma mexicanum. The sequence continues at coordinate 490,910,374 of NC_090938.1, read as the reverse complement.
AAAAGATGCCGCCTATGGAGTTTGTTAGACTCATAACCAAAAGAAACACAGAGGTAAACACACATCAAAATGCATGCGAGGGTGGGGAAAAAAGGGTCACGCACTCTCCAGGTTAAAAAATCAAGTCCTCAAAATCCAGCTAAGTTGCTGGGGGCCTCTAAGGTGAAGGGAATTGGCACATTTCTGAGAATTCTCCCCAACAGCTTCGAAACTCGAAAGTTCTTAGAAGTCTGGAATCCTCTGGAGAATTACTTATGCAAGTCCCTCCCCAACTTCACATCTAATAGCATATTGCTAGAAGTCCTCAAACCTTCGTTATTAAAAACTAGTAAAGGTTCTAGCTAGAGACCCGCCGACCACTCCATCTAGCACAACTTCTCTAGAGCTTGGGCTATTTCGTAACCTTTCTTGGCTGGGCTTCTCTCTCAATGCTGCAACCCTTGGCACATCAGCTACATGGATATTTGAGCTACTCTCATTCAGTCAAATGCACTATAGTTACCCTATCAGTACCATATTTTAGTTCACTTAGGCTGGGTTCCCTTCTTCCTTCCTTTTCGCTCTTACTTACTTCCTCTCTTGCCAGGGATTCAGGTGCATATGTATTTTTTTGTATTTTTCTCTCCCCCTGCCCTCCCGGCCCCATTTACCTTCTTATGTCTTCTTTTTCTGAAGCGGCCGCGCTGGGAACACTTCTGTTCCCAGCGCGTTCGCTCCCGATGGCTGCAATGGAAAGGGAAAACGGACTCAGTTTTCCCTTTCCCGGCGGCCATTTCCTTGAACATTTTTTTTTTCTTTTCTGTTTCGAAACGCTGAGGAACAGAAAAGAATGCTATTAGTAGCCCGGTCTTGCGGTGCCGGGGTACTAATAGCAATATGACCCGAGCCGCGGGGGTATTACCGAGTCGGGTAATGCCCCGGGGCCTTGCTTAAACCCCTCGCTTTGCTCAGGCCTGTAACTATGGTCCCCGGGGCATTACCTGGCTTGGTAATGCCCCCGCGGCTCGGGGCATATTGCTTAAGTAACATTACAGTCATGGTTTTCAATGTGCCTTCTATTTTTGGTACGCACTGTAATGTCACCCGCACATATAACAATATCTTGAATGTTTTTTGTAATAAACAATACAGTTCTCTGTATTAAAGAATATATTTTGATTGTTCTTACCGACACTATGTAATAGAGCCTGTCATGGTTCAAATGATTATTGTCAATGAGTTCTTCATAGTATGTTGAGGCTCCCACTGCATACCTGCAGCCTTGTCCCTTACTTATGTATTATATGCTTTCTAACTTTGTCATTTAATTTTGACATGCTGTCTCCCTCTGTGAGGTCTCTGGCATTAGATATGTAATGTCTACTGATATCATTGTTGAAAATACAATAACACTTTTTGAACCCAGAAAACTCTTTAAAGTTTGAATGTCAAGAAATGTAGATTGATAAAATGACAGCCCACACATTTCAAAAGTAAACACAGTTTAGGCACAATGCAAATATTAAGAGCACTTACTGGTAACGTGAGAGAATAGTAATGCACAATATTATTCTAACGTGCACCACTAAAACTGGACATATCAATGTCTTGATTAGTGCCTGCCCTATAATGTACAACACAGGCAGTTGCTTTCTTACTCTCTCCTTAAGAGTCTTGCTGTTGATGTTTTGTTCATTTTTGCCACCAGGTTTTGTACAGTGTTGGAGTACTGTGAAGGGAATGACCTGGACTTCTACCTGAAGCAGCACAAGTTAATGACCGAAAAGGAGGCTCGTTCCATTATTATGCAGATTGTTAATGCTTTAAAATACCTGAATGAAATCAAGCCACCAATCATACACTATGACCTCAAGCCTGGTGAGTTGCTATTTCATTCGAATGTTGGAGTGGAATTTCCATTGTGTTTGCAAGTACAATAGACATGATGAAAAATAACCTGAAATACCGAAACAATTAATTTCTAAGAAATTGTTAGGAAAGATTTTCTTTTTGCTGCTTTCATACCATAGAACATTTTTTGGAAACTCCAACTCTGTGCTATTGTTTTGAACCTGACCTTGCTTTTGGAGGTAAGTAAAGCCTTTTTGCTTTACTTACCTCATCTGTTTTGGGGGCTGATCAGTCACTAGGCTATCCTTGCATTGAGTCTCTGTACTCCATTGTGAAATTCCTTGTTAATTGTAAACCGTACACATCAACTTTAGGGATATTTTGTGTCCCTTTAACTTTCTTTTGCAACTTTGTGGATACTTGCATGAGGTGTCAGACTGACTTGTGGCAGCAGATATTTTGTACCTTCATAATATTCTCCTGCGCACTTTGGCATTTTACTGCATAATGCCTTTTAGAGTACCCTATAGTCTTCATTAATATAATAATGAAAATATAAGATTGCACTCCCTTTACACTCTTGCCGTCTTGTCTTTTTCCTGCCCTCTCAGGGCCAGATTTGACATATATGGTAAGCACGTTCCTGTGGAAAGCTTCAGATTCCCAGGCAAGGAAGTGGCCTGTGTTTGTGGCCTAATGCTGGGGCTGGGACTTTCTGGTCCCGGACCACATTCTGGCCAAGTCTCTGTTGCTCTGTAGAAGTGGTGGTTGAAGGCTACCAATGATTAGACAGCTCTCGCCAGTTTGAAGGATGCTGGTCCTTCCAATGTGTGTGCTTGGGGGCGACTCCAGCTGGAAGCCATTCTTCAGTTCGTTTTTGGAGCCAAAGCCCCCATCAGGGCAATTATCTCGCTGAAGACCTGGAACTCATAATTGCAGCCATCCAGCATGGTCTTCAACTGTCCCAGCAACGTCCTGATCCTTTTCTAATCTTCAGAAGACCTTCATCAGTGCTTTGAACCCTGAAACAGTGGCAACAACCGTTCTAGATCCCTGTCTGAGAATGCTGCACTTGGAAGCCTTCAGAAGCGCCCCAAACAATCCTGTGGTCTGACTAGCTTCCTCATTGCTACTTCGCTGCATCCGACATCCGAAGTTCGGGACCCTGCAGACTCTTGACTTTTGAAACAAGAGACCACCACGTGCAGTTGTTGATCTCCCTCACAAAGAGCGGCCTCTCAGAAGCAGCTTCTTTGTTTCCGCCACAAGGGTAGACTTCCACTGTTTGATCGTAGTGGCCATCACTGTTTTTCACCTACATTATGTCCTTGGCTGCTCTGAGGTTGTTGACAACGTGGTGGACCTTTTTTTCTTCCAGTGATTTCCAGTGCCCGGAACCGTCTTGCCAGCACATATCATTGCACCTAACCTGACCTAAATCCCAATGCCACAAGTGACCTCTGCATCAATGGCCCTTCGGCCACCTTCAACGTACATAAACGAGACATTGAAGCACAGGGGTACAACAAATGTAGGAGCCTCTGAAGTGTTCACTGAGTGAATCTGAGTACAGAGGGTGAATTATCATACCTGTTTCCACCCCATCTCCATGGGGTTTACCGGGCGTAAAGTTCTTAACCTACCTATCACTTGCCTGACAGTGATCGGTGGAATACTCTTTATGTCCCGTCCCCTTTCCTCCATTCTTATAGGCATCACCCAGCGCGGGGACGGTACTGGAACCTTTTGGCAGTGCAAAATAAGAGCTTCCTCTTTAAATTTAGAGTACAGTGTGGGGGCGCGGCCTTGGGCGTAGGCATGCCCAGTAGGCCCCGCACCCAGCACTTCTCCTCGGTCCCTTTTTCTGCTTGGATGGAAACTAACCTGGCAACTTGCCCAGGCCTCTTTTTACGAGCTTTGCACGGTTCTGCCTCGAGGGGCTCCCTAGTTCTGAGACTGCATCACAGTGCGAGGGGCCTTCGGGCTCTAGTTTGAAAACCAGGGTGGAGGTGTCTCCTTTGAGCGCATCGACTACCAGTGCTTGCCAGAGCCATTTCCGAGGTTGAGGGTCAGTGCCATATGTGATGAATCTTAGAGACCTCACAAAAACCCTACCTAAAGTCTGTTCCTAGGTGGCCAGTGGGAGGCAGCCGCTACTTGATCCTAACCCTGGGGGTGGTATTAACTGGGAGGGTCAACCAGGAGGAGAATGGCCCCAATGGAGTTAGGAGGACTCTGTTGGATGAGCTGCTGTATTTGTCTTCCTCAGAGGAAGAAAAGTCAGTGATGCCAGCATATGTAATGGCTTGTTGTCAGTGAGGTTTCCTGTTGAAATGTTATTCATCATGGTGGGTGTGAAAACTGTCCTAATCAATCCTTTATTAGGAGTAAAACTCCCCCTCATAAAGTTACCCATATCTAGAATGACATAAAGATTAGGGTAAATTAGTCACCAGTGCGCTTGGATGGAAATTTGTACCATCTTGTGTGAAAATGTCATGGTGCTCAGAGGTAGACACAAGGATACAAGTTTCGAAAATCTTCCTTTATAAAAATGGGGTTTGAAGAATGCCCAACTTGCCTTATTTCTAAATGGGAGTAGTCTCGGCCATTAAAATACAGAAGAAAGAATAGTACAAATGTCTGTCTGTCAAAAGTAAAGAATCTGTGTGTGTCAAACCTATACTTTCCTTCATGTCCAAAGTATTGGATAAAATATATGTGTGTCTCAAAATAATATCAGGCTGGTCATGGAGTTTCTTTTCAACTCCCTTCCCCAAACTTAAGTCACTCGGGATCTCCAAAAGTTCAGTTTGTTCCAAACAGTTCACAAAAAGGCAGTTCAATAGTTTTCTTATTCTGCACAGTTCATGAATTTCTCTCAGGCTCCCCCTGCCTGATTCAATGCTCTCTAGTATAGCACAGTTCTGCTTTTACAGTGTTTTCTTTCTCAGGCTTCTTTTGCTTATTCAGTGCTTTCTAGCATACCACAGTTCTACTTTAACAATGTTCCTGGGTGGATTTTTCCGGCTTTCCTAAACTGAGTTTTTACCCTCTTTACTCATTACTTTCGACTCTTTAGTATTTTACATTACAATATATCATCATCTTGATACACAGGGTTCCCTTCCCCAACCTTCATATTTTCCTCATGCGATTTATGTCGAAGACTTTCTAAATGGCACAGCTTTACTTATTCCCATGCCTGACCACTCTGACACTGTTGCATTCTGGTTATCGTATTCCTTATAATCTGTTAGTCTTTCGTCAAGCATGCGTTCTAGCACCACGACAAGTTCTACGTCCTTGTCTCCGTCTCAAACGTGTCCTTAGCACCCCAACAATTTCCACTTTCTTGTCAATTCACTTAATCACTCAGTTCATCCGATCCCCATCGGGATCTTGCTTCACTCAATATTCTCTTCCGTAGCCTTTCCCGTCGGCTTTTACTTCCATTAACTTTATTGAAATCGCTTTTCACCTTTGCGATACTTAGTTTAACTTTCGCGTTTCACAGAGACTTTCGGCAATGCAGTATACCACAGGACCACTCTTTGTTTCATCACAGTTCAAAACCATCAAGGCTTTCTTTCAACACGTCTTGCTTCTTACCCATAACCTTGCTTGCAAATTGGTAATCATTTGCGTTGTTAAAACTGGGCTCGCACATCACATTGAACTCAACGGCTGCACTTTAACAATGCATCCTTAACAATTCATTTATCAGCAGTCAGGCTCTTCCCTCATGCCCCTCAGACCTTCCTGGGCGGCTTTGCTGTCCCAGGGAAACAAACAATCTCTTTGCACAATGTTCAGAAAGATTAACCAGCTTCTCAACCTCCTTTGACATACCCTTTTGGCTTCTTGGAGACACGGCTCAGTCGCCACGCTTTCTCCTGCTTCAGCCTGCAGCCTTGTTGCGTCTCAGCATCCCGTTCTCTCAAGCCTGGTTCTCAATAGCCTCTGCTCAGCTGCTCGCCATATTGCCTGCTCTCCTTCTCGAATTTGCTTTTGCCTTCCTGGCTTTCCATGCTCTTTGTGAAACTGGGTTACATTTTTTATAGTTTGTTCGGTTCTCAATTGGATTCAGGTGTTTGTGATCGTAGCTAAGTGCCTGACTTCGCCTGTCATCAATAGAGGGACTTTCATAGAAGGAGAAAAGTCCTTTTTAGTGTAGATAAGAAGGAGATAGCTTTGGCGAAAGACGGAACCCTGCGCTAAGTAGGTAGAGATCTATTGGCTCCTGCTGCCATTCTAGGGTTCCACAAGATCGCTGTGTTTATAGAGCAACGTGGTTTCCAGTAACATGAAAAAAGCCAACACATGTTTTGACCATGGATCTGTAGATTCCCCGTCACCGCCGAGCTTGTTCGCAGAGCCCCCTCTGGCCCCATCAGATGCTGACCAGCACCTTAATCAAGGACCGACTCATTACAACGGTGGTCAGTCTTAATTTCGAATTTAATAATCTCGAAAATAAAAATCTCGAAAATATTTGACCGAAAAATAAAATTCTCGAAAAGTAATAATCTCGAATTTTTTATATAATTTCGAATTTTATCTATCTGTATTTTTTTGAATGGTAAGTACAACAAATAGAACATCATTAATACAAATCAAACAATCTTTATTTAAATAACTTTTTATCGTTTAATAACTTGTCTTACTTTTATAAATTCTTAAATTCATATTTATTTTTATTAAACTATAATTGTATATATAATCATAAATATATATATATGTCTATAACATATGTCTGTATTTTAACTTGTAATATATGTATAGTTCACTAGATGGTGCTATTGCTTTAGAAATAAGTAGTCTCAGTACATTTAAAGTTTGTTTGTTTTCCTATGGAAATGCACGTTACGTTTGCCTACGTATAAGGAAGCGCCATTTTTAAAGCTCATTCAGTAAACGGTTCTGCAGAGGTCGCGTCTCCGTTACTTTGGTCGTGGATATTTTCGATTTTTCATGTTTTTTTTCCAAAGGAAGCCTTTGTTTTCATTGGATTAACTGGTTTTGATGGATTTGCCTTCCCTCTTCCTTTGGATCATGGAGCAGCGTTCTTTTTCCTATGGTTTTTTTCCTGGAGTTGCACTTTTTTTTTTCTTCCTGGATTCGGATATATTTTGGTTTTTTCCTGGCACATTTACATGGATTGATGTTATAGACATGGACTGATGGAGTTTCTCATCTTGGATTGTGTATTCTTTCCTCTGCTGCGGATTTGGATTTTTCTTGGAGGTTTTCTTGGTTTTTTCACAAGGATTCCTGTTCCAGATTCGGTATTATGGACCCACAGCATGCTGTTTTTGGATTTTCTTTGTCCATGCCACACTGGATTGGAGATGTTCCTGAATCGTAAGTTTGTTTAACATTTTAAGTTAAATGCCACCGAATCTAAAAAGTTTTCCTTATTTTGTGCGTCAAAATGTTGTATTAGTTGTACCAGTCTACTCTCGTAGTCCCTGTATTTTGTTTTTGGTGTTTGGTTAGCCAATGAAAGTGTTTGTGCTATTTTAAATTGCTGGTGTTGTTCTTCACTTTGTAAGTCCTTCAAAAAATGCCATAATGTAGGGTTGTGGATGTTGAAGTTTTTATTCAATCTGCTATGCCATCCTTCTAGGGTGTTATTTGTTCGAGGTGTATTTTCCGATGTAGCTTGGTAACAATTCCACAATGGTACTGGATATTTTGGTCTGCGCCTTGTTCCATTTCTAGTTAATTGTCCTATCCATGTGTTTTCAAAGTAGTCTAATAAATCAGTATTTTCTTCTTCATGATTTTTGTAGTAATCAGTCTCAATCAAATGTTCGTAATAATCAACAACATAATTTTCCTGTACAAATGCCAATGCAAAAAGTTTCTTTGTTATACTGGTAGCAACTGTCCTCTGTGTATTTAGTACTTAGTCCTAATTTTTGTAACTTGCGCCATATGCTTTGTGTGAAATGAAAAAAACATCCCTGAATCCTTGTCTCTTTGTACACTGATGAAAATCCTTTAATCTGAGCCGTTTCGTAGTCCATGATTATTGTTGTTGGTTTTGAATCCGGTGCAGCTTGCTTAGTTTTTAGTAAACACGATTCTGTATGATTCTTCAGTCTTTTTTGGCATTAATATATATACACAAGCGGTACAATTTTATCGTTTATTGTTCCATGTATTGTGTAAAACTGGTGAAAAGGTTGTGGGCACACTTTGAACGTTGCGTCACTTTGCCACTTTTGACTTTGAGTTAGATGGTGAAAGTTTGCAGCAGTAGAGAATATTAATATTTTTTCATTGTTCAATTAAAGGGTGGCATGGTGAAAATGTTCTCCTTTGGCTGTTAATTTGAAAACATCCGGGATTGTAATGTCTCGAAATAACATTGGTGCAGGTGGCAGATTCTCTTTCTGATTTTTAGTTCGGTTTATTGTAAGCTGCATCCATTTTTCAGCTGGTAACTGAGCCGTTATATGTGTTGGTAATTGGTCACAAACACCTGCTAGTATCGATCCACTAGCTTCACCGTGACTTTCCTCGGCTTTTCTTTTTAGCTCGGATAATGTTTTTTTGATAATAATATTGGTTTGATCTGGCAGATGGTTGTGTTCATTTTTACTTTTTACATCCGTTCCCTCTGTAATCGCTCGTGCGCTGCATTTATTTTTTTTTGTATTCCGTGCATTTCCAGTAAATGCGTTCCTTTTTCTCGTATTCCTTATGGAAAACGTATCCATTTAAAACCAACTGCTTTCCTCCTTTTTGTGTGGCAATAAATTCCACTTTGTTCTCCATTTCTTATTCTAAAACAAACGAGAACATTATTTTTCCTGTCATACATTTATATGTCGTATGATGCCCTAATGTCTAGTCACAAGTTTGTTTTATCAATAGTACCTGTTTTAATGTGAAACAACTCCAATCTATTTCCTGCAGTACCGTGTCAAGTGTTGTTCTGTCAGGTAATGACGGTTTTCCACAACCGTTTTTGGTTTCTTGGTACCTAAACAAGGTTCTTTACTCGTGGTTTTCACTTATGAGTTTAACCCTTTCTTACCCTCTTATGCCGAGTATAAGGGGTGAGAGGGTGGTTTGGGGGAGGGGGGGAGCGGTGGCGGTTGGCAACGGGGTGTCGAGTGAGGGGGGGGTGAGGGGAGTTGAGGGGGGAACCCCCCTCATAGTAAATGACACTCTTGTTTTTTCTTTTTCCATTTATTGATATTCGTAATCTAACATTTTTTTCGATATTTATGTTTTCGAAAAATTGACTCTTAATTGTATGTATATGTTTTCGATATTTTCAATTTCGACATTTTTTTAAAAATATTTTTGTAGTTCGACTTTCTTTTCCGATATTATCACTATAAACCCATTAAAACGATACTCCTTAGCCTTGACAAAGACCCATGGTCGAAACACGTGTTTGCTTTTTTTCATGTTACCGGCAACCACGTTGCTCTATAAACACAACAACCTTGTGCCAATTAAAACCTGTTCCACGCATACTAGACTGGCTCACTACTCTTCTTTGCACCTACCCTGTGTTAGGCAGAATCCTGTGCAGTGCCCTTAGGGACCGCTACACACAATTAAGACTACAAGGGGTAATACAAGTTCACCTTTGGTACAAACCTGTACTACACTGTTAAAGTGGTAGCAGTAGCGGAGCAGCCAGACTTATCTCAAGAGCAAATGAGCAGTAGTAGAGATTACACAAAGGACTACAATTACTGTGACTCAAGCAAACACTGACTCAAGGTTTTTGGTTGAAAAGTAAAAGTACATTTATTTTAAATCATCTGTTCACAAAACACTTCACTTCTATTAAATTAAAACCACACTTCAAATACACTACACACAACCAATTCCCCTTTTTCAGAACAATTCAAGGTAAGTACCTTTGGTTTTAACAGACCGGTGTTGTGAAACAAAGACGTTACCGGATGTACATATGCAATCACTTTTTGACAGTAATGACAGTTCGGTCTTACTAAAGATAAGCGTACCTGCGGGAAGAAATGTTACCGGAGTTAAAACACACTTAGCACATGAATCAACACAAGAGAGTTGGGGATAAAAATCATAGGCAATACATTTGTCAAGGCAGATAGAATCAGAGAACACTTTCCTACAAGTGAATTAAAGTCAATAGGCCTGCGCCAGTGTCAAGTGGAACAGGGTTCCTGTTGCCGAAGATCACACGGTTAGTACAGTTCACGATTCGAGATTGCCGGGAGTGCTTAGATATTGTCAAAAGAGGAAGCAAAAGTTATAAGAGGGAAGGAAGATAAGGACAAGCCTTTAATGAGGAGAAAAGGGTTCAACCCAATTCCTCGAAGCTGGACACAGTACCTTATTCAAAGAAGAGCTGGTGCTATGGCAGTTGTTCCTGGTAGTTCCTGCAGACTTTAAAACAGGAGAGGCTCTTCAGGTGGCTATCCGGACCAGTACAGCTGTGTGCGGCGATTTCGACCAAGAAGAGAATCCTCTGCCTGTGGAAGGTGAGCTGGCTGATCCCACCAGGCTCAAGGGAAGAAGACTCTGGACTGGATCTTCTCTGGTCGTTGAAGGGAACATAGCTCAGGACTTCAGCAGGGCTTCTCCGGGACTCATAGTTGCAGCAGCCGTCTTCTTCTCTGCTTCTCTTCGGTTCCTTGCAGTTCCAGTGGCGGCTCTGACTTCCAGCCCAAGAGCCCTGCCTTTATTATGAGAAAATCCCCCATTCACACAGCCTGGCTATCAATCACACAGCAGGGGGGTTGTCCAGCCCTGACAGCCCCTCCGGACAACCCCTCCGGCCAGTGGATGCAAAGTGCGACTTGGGTTTCCAAAGAGACCCTGTGCAGGGGGTGACTACACCCCTCCCTCACATTCAGCTCACCTAGACACTCAGGTGCCAAAAGGAGGGCTTCTTCAGAGAAGCCCGCCAAAATACAGTGAACAAAGAAGATAAACCTGGTTTGCCGCGCAAAGTAAAACACAAGAAGGACTTTAACAAAAAGAAATTGCGAATAAACCCGACCGGAGCCAAAAGAAAGCGTATTTGGTCAAGCGGGTTTATGTTTGAGGCTAATATAATAGCCTGAAACAGTACCACGTTTATATAGTATAATCGCGGTAGAAAAGTTAGGGTAGATACCACTGCCCCCAGCCAAGTCTAAATGATAAAAGAGCAAAACAAAGCTCAGAGAGGCACAGACAAAAAGGGATAGGAATTATTCCGTTCCAGTTATCAATGTAAGATGGGGTGTACTGGGTCTGTAGTTTTAAATGACTACATAAAGTAAATGGCAACTTTACCTGTTTCTGGGGGACAGTAGTCAGCCCCAGAAAAATGGAGTCAGTGGGAAGTCTCAAAGACAACCCTGTGTCACTGCACTGAAGGTGCTGTGTAACACACATAAAAAGTAGGGCTCATGGAGTGGTGTACTTCAGAGCCCAAGATCACACAAATAGTAGAAATACACATGGCAAAACACATGTAAGAGTGGGAAAAAGGCTCACACTCTTACCAGGTGGAAAAAATAAACTCCAGAAATCCAGCAAAGCTGCTGGGGGACTCACTAGGTGAGGGAAATCAGCCATAGAAAGAGAATTCTCCCTAACACCCTGAAGAATATATCTGGAAACAGTGAAAACCACTACACCCAGCGCCTATTAAAACACAAGGTTCCAGCATCCCCTTCATCCTTTTGAGTGTAGGCATTCCGTCATTATGTTATTAACATGGGAGATGCATTGAGGGCTCTGGGGAAACCAAGGATCTGTCTGACAGTGGGCAGAGGGCATGTCGGGTAGGGGGTTATTTGAAAGGGGGGATAACATGTCTCACCCTCGGGTAATCCCTCCCCTATTGACTCTCCACCCAGGTCATCTTCCCTCGCTAGTCTGCCCCATGGTCGGGATCCAAAAGATATTGTTCAGCAGTTAGTCAAGAACCTCCACATACAATTGATCTGGATTAAAAACATTGCATGTGATTTTACATTACTCTATCACACTTTGTCAGAACAGTACAAGTAGCCTATCATCTGACTGCCCAACTTCCCATTACTTAATCACAGCATATGAAAAGAAACAATAGGTTTATCATCTGACAGCCAACTCGTGTTTCGACCATATGTCGTCCTCAAGGCTAAGATATATCCCTAGTCAAATCAAATTCATAATGATCCCATGCTTGTTTTCCTTTTTTGCTTGGTCGTCCTTTATACAGTTAGATTTGATTTGTCTCTTTTTGGTTGACACAGTAAATGCGAGAAACAGGAGAGAGGAAAACATAGGAGAGACAAACAAAAGACAAAAACAAAACATATTTTGGGTAGTAGCCAAATTGTCCATTAGTATAACTTCTTAAGCCTTCTTGTGAACATGCTCCTTTTTGTGTCAATCCTGCTAGCAGATTTTGTGAAACCAACCACAGTTCATTGTCCAAAACTCATATTACTACTTAGGCTGCTTCACTTAGCCTATGATGCATGCATATAATATTTCAGGTTTAACCTATATTAAGTGCCCATGAACATGCATTTGTTGCTGTTTAGTTCTAACATACGTGTCTCACGCCTTATATCAGGATGATAATTTCATCAATGTTCCCTGTGAGGTGCTCCCGTCCACCAATTTATGCTATCTGATCATATGACGACACTTACCAGTGTCAACACAATATTCAAAAACATGCTCCTGAACCGAACTGCTGAACAATACATTTTCAACCATTTTGAAGTCCTTATGTTTTTCTTTTTGGATAACCATGTCTATAATAAGAACTCTTGTTGTCAACAAGAGAACGTTAATTGTGGACCTCAGAACATTACCGTCTTAAGTTCTGATAAAGTTAACCCTCCTTTGATTCCAAACCAATCATTCACTCCTTTTACAATTACTCTTAACAAGGTAATTAATAATGGAAGTGAAGTATGCACATTTACAAAAATGTTCAGGAAAAAGGAAATTTGGACATTGGGGACTTCAAATCCCACAATGCCCAAAGTACTGGGATGAGGAAGGGGGATTTGGAGGCACTAGATTGCAAGGTGCAGGCCAGTGATTCTAATGACCCACACCTGAGAGGGATTGGCGAGTAGAGACCCAAGCTACTCCTCACTGATGAGCCCCAACAAGGGTGAAACATGTTTGGGGATGCGTGTGGTCTCGTCCCAGAAGGGATGTGACCTAGCAGTTCAGGCTGGACTGCCCCTTTTGGGGTGGGGCCAAGCCTGATTTGCATATGGCCTTTCCCCTTCTGTAATGGCTTGGCAGGTGAAGAACGGTGGTCTGGAGGGTTGTCCAGAGCAATGTCAGTGGTTAAGATTCATTCTAAACCTTCCAGCCATCACCTCTTTGTTTTTGCTGAGTATAAAGTGCCCCCATCAGGTGCAGGCAACAAGGCGTAGCAGGAGGTGAAGCAGAATGTGGAGTAATTATCGAGACTCCACGTTACAGTGGCAGCAGAAGTTGAAGGGAAGCAGAGACGATGGATCCATCACTATTTGTAAAGCGGATGCCGGTTTCGTGAGAGCCCCACCCTTAATGAACCTGTGTGCAGAGTTTGCATTGCAGGAAGCGTTGTTCCAGAAAGCTTTCCCCAAAGTAACTTGTGCTCCGGTGACAGGCGAGTATCGGAGTACCCCTGGAGCGAGGAACGCTCCTCTCCTGATCGGCGCAGGCCAAGGGAAACGGGAAGAAGCAGCTTACCGTACCGCAGGTTGCGGGAAGCAGAAGGAAGCCGCTTGGGGAGAAGCGTAGGAAGCAGAGACCACTGTGGAAGTGGATCGAGCGGACGCGTATACACCATCGGGTGAGTTCAATAGTATTGTGTGACCCTGGAACGCTCCATAACCGTCTGCTGGCCAGTATTAACAATATTGAATACCGAACTAACAAAAAGAATTTAAAGTGGCAGACTAAGAATAACTTTGCATACCTATCTGATACAAAGCAGTTAAAGTGGCAGAATAAGAACATTGGGAACAGACAAGAAGGTTATAATTTACAAAGTAATTGCCAAACCAAAAATAGAGCAATAATTGAAAGAATGTAACAATTACCACCATTGCCAAAGCCCAGAGATGGTAATATTAAGGGAAGCTAACAACCAATATTGCCAATCCCAAGAGAAGGCAAGTAAGAAGCCAACCAATTGTAACCCCTATTGCTAAATAGGGCGTTAGGGAGATGGATCATTTTTATGCTTATCGGCTCTCCTAGTGAGACCCCCAGCACTTTTTGCTGGTCTTCTGGACCTTTTTCTTTTAATCTTGAATGAGTGGAGCCTTTTTCCACTCATTCATTCTTGTGGGCTCTATCTTTTGAACGGTATTCTTTGTATCCTACCTGTACTAGGGAGTCTGTCTGCTCCATAGCTCTTAAAGGCATCTGTGTTTATACTGCTGTAGCACACAACACAACAGTGTTGCTGGGACCCTTGGGGTACTCCTTTGAATTTTTTTTCTATATCATCAAGTAACTACAGCTCTTAAAGATAGAGATACACTTAGTATCTCTCCCAAAACTCTATTGCCTGAGAGATTGGCACATACCACCTTCAGTGGAGTGCCAAAGGGATGCCTAATATCTCTGCACCTGTGACTTTTTAGTCACATAGACAATCACCTAGTTGTGGATGGTGGCAGTGGACGTGTTATACCAGCTAGTGTGTGTGTATGTGTGTGTGTCCGTCCGTCCGTCCGTCCGTCCCTCCCTCCCTCCCTCTCTCGGATATCCCCGTCTAGGCTCCAGAGTGTCTGTGCAGGCAGAAAGGGGGGGATGGATTTTCCACCCCCGTGTCCTTTGTGTGCCAGAGTGCCCGACTAGGTCAAGCTCCCACAGGGGGTCTGGCTGTCCTGATTGGACAGCCAACCGCCCCTTTCAAATGCATTGTGTCCTCCCACGTATTCCGACTCTTGTGATAATTAGTTATCGTCAGCTTCTTCAGCTTCGCTGCTTCGGAATTTTTTTTTGGGCAGAGGGCGCTGTGCTTGAGGTCGTGGCGTCGATTGTACCTCGACGGGCTCCGTTCCGTGTCGACATCACTGATGGTATAAGTAGCTCGAGCCACGCCCGTTGGCTTCAGTTCCGTTTTTCCGATTGCTTTGCTCTCGTGAACGGTGCGCTTCGAGATTTTCTGTCAGAAAATGTCTTCATCATCAACCGCTTCTACACCCAAAACTGGGTTTAAAAAGTGTATCGACTGCGGGTCGAAGATGTCTATCCCTGATCCTCACCGTATCTGTCTTTGGTGTCTGGGTTTGGATCATCGAACCAGCGACTGTGGCTCCTGTCAGTCGATGACAGAGAAGGCCCTCTGTGAGAGGAAAAGTAAGAAGGCCTTGTCTAAAAAAGCATAAGAAATCGTCCGATTCAAAGGAATCGGAACGTCATAAAAAACATTCGAAGAGATCCCGATCTTGTAGTAGATCGAGACGATCTTCGTCTTCTAAAAAACTAAAAATGAGACGTATATCTCCATCGTCATCATCCGATACATCGACTGAATTGGTTCGATGTCCAACAAGATCGGATTCCCCTACAAAATGTGAACATTTTAGAAGAAATATGATGCAGGCCTTTGAGAAAGCGGCCTCGACCCCCTCAAAGAAACCTCAGAAAATCCAGACCCCAGTCGCTCCACGGGACGACACAGTGAAGTCAGGAACTACGGTGGTAAAACCCAGTAGTACCCATAAAACTCGATTCGACAAACCGTCGAGAGATCCTCCAGGATCGAGTGTTTCTCCGATCCCTCATAAAAAGCAGAAGTTGTCGAAGTCGAGTGCAACTTCGTCAACGCCATCGGCGCCGACAGCTTCGCCAACAAAGCCTATACTATCTTCAACGCCCTTATCGAAGACTTCGTCGAGTGTTTCGAAGGTTCCTTCTACCCCTTCGAAGAAAACACCTATTCACCCAAGTCAGATTTTTTTAGGTTCATGTCTTCAATTTTTGAAGAATATGGCTTGGAGGATGAAGATGTCACTCCCTTTGGAGTAAAATATGGCACTAGACAAGTTCCAGAGGAACTTATAAACCCTGAAACTAAAATGAGAGACCTATGCGAAACTCTACATTCTGCTAGTGGTGTTGACACATCACCTCAATTGGAGTTTGCTGCACCTGATCCTGCAGAACATGCAGACTCAGGGTACAGGAGTTTGATGAACAGGGTAATGGAGTATATGGGTTGGGAGAGCCTCACCTACTTTTGAGCAAGATGATATGACGGACATAATAGTCAGAGGACCCCAGAAAGATCCAGTTCTCCCTTTCCATAGGGCGCTTCAAAGGACAGTTGAAAGGAACTGGGAAAAACCTGATAACATTGCTGCAGTAGACCGCAATCTTCCAAAGAAGAACAGAACTTCTACTTCTGATCCAGAATATCTGAATAGACACCCTACTCCAGAAAGTCTGGTTATTCAGGCTGCTACTACTTTGAGACAGACCGCATACCCAACCATACCTCCGGATAGGGAGGTGAAGAAGGTTGATGCTTGGGCTCGTAAAGTTTTTACTTCAGGTAGCATGGCCTTGAAATCAACCAATGTAACCTGTAGCCTGGCCAGGTTCACACATACTGTGTGGGAATGCATTTCGGCGGCAGCTGAACATATTCCGGAAGGCGAGGAAAGGGAAGGCTTCCTGAATATAGTCAAAGACGGGAAGGAGGCAATGGGGGAATGTCTCCAGTCTGGACTGGATACTGCTGATAGTATTAGCAGATCCATGGCATCAAGCACAGTGCTATGCAGATTTGCGTGGCTGAGAAAGTCAGAGTTTGCACCAGATGTGCAGACCAGACTTCTCAACATGCCCTTTGATGGCTCGAGGCTGTTTGGTAGTAAGGCTGATGAGAGCCTAGATAAACTACAGACCTCAAAAGCGGCAGCTAAATCCCTTAGTGCCTCCATGCGACAGTCTCAGAAACCCTATTCGGGCTCATTTTCCTGGAGGGGTCGTCCTTTTCGATACTACCCTTTTGTTGGTATAGGAAGAGGACAGACTTTCCAAAGGGGCAAAAGGAATGTCACTCGTGGTGGACGAGGAAAGATTACAAAGCCATCTTCAGGAACGACATCTATGCCCTCAGCCGCTCCTGCAGCCGCCTCCAAATCACTCTGAGGTCTTATCATACAAAAAACCAGTGGGAGGCTGAATCTCTCAGCATCTGAAAGAATGCTGAGGCATTACTTCAGATGCTTGGGCACTGGAAACAGTAGCTCAAGGTTACTGCCTTCCCTTCCTAAAAAGACCTCCCGATCATCCACCGGGAGCCAGCTCTACCAAAATTCCAGACCTGCTCCTTTTGCAGGAAATTCTAACCCTGCTAGAGAAAGGTGCAATAGAACATGTACCTGTAGCGGAGAGGAACAAAGGTTGGTACTCCCCTTATTTTCTCATCCCAAAGAAGGACGGCGGACTGAGACCCATCTTGGACTTAAGTTCCTCTGGAAGGACAAGTTCAAGATGGTAACCCTTTCTCAGATCCTTCAGGCTCTCCAACTCCAAGACTGGTTGGTATCATTGGACCTTCAGGATGCTTATTTTCATGTGCCAATTCACCCCAAGCACAGAAAATACCTGAGGTTCGCAGTTGGCTGTTCTCACTATCAGTTTCAAGTTCTGCCTTTCGGGCTGACCTCCGCTCCGAGGGTTTTCACCAAGCTGATGTCGGTAGTGGCAGCGAGTCTCAGGAGAGGGGGGATTCACGTCTACCCCTACCTGGATGACTGGTTGATCAGAGCATGTTCTCCAGAACAAGCTCAGGAACATCTGTCGATTACCTGCTACTTCCTACACAACCTGGGCTTCTCCCTCAATTTCAAGAAGTCCCACATGATACCATCCCAACAACTCCAGTTTATCGGAGCAGTCTTGGACACTTCCTCGGGCAAAGCCTCACCGCCCGAGGTAAGAGCTCTCCACATCCAGCAGATGGTAACAAAATTCTAGAAAGCCCAGCATCTGCCGGCCTTCGATTTTCTGAGGTTGCTCGGCCTCATGGCATCCTGTATTTTTCTGGTTCCAGAGGCCAGACTGAGAATGAGATCCCTCCAATGGGCCCTCAGAACTCAGTGGTCCCAATTCTCGGGGAATATGTCAGATCTTCTGCAAGTCCCGAGCGCAGTTGCTCAGGATCTATTATGGTGGGCTTGCAACGACAACATCCTCAAGGGAGAATCTTTTGGGCAACCATGGCCGGAGATAACAGTAGTAACGAACGCCTCAATCACGGGGTGGGGTGCTCACACCAGTGATCTGACAATCAGCTCTCCATCGGAGTCCAAACTACACATGAACCTATTGGAGCTGAGGGCAATCAGACTAGCGCTGAAGGCCTTCCTGCCCTCTGTACAGGGAAGGAATGTCCTGATAATGACGGACAACACAGTGGCCATGTACTACCTCAACAAAAGAGGAGGCGTAGGATAACTACCTCTGTGCAGAGAGGCGATGCAGCTCTGGTTCTGGGCAATACGAGAAGGAATCTCTCTATCGGCAGTTCACCTAGCCGGAGAGCAGAACACGCAGACGCTCTGAGCAGGCAGAGCACATTCTCCCACGAGATGGAGTTAGCTCAGGAAGTCCTTCTGGAGAGCTTCGCCCTTTGGGGAACCCCTCAAGTGGATCTGTTCGCAACCACAGTAAACCGGAAGTGCGATCAGTTTTGCTCAAGGGAATTTCCCCCGAGAGGAGCTCTAGGAGACGCGTTCGTGGTGGACTGTGATTTTCCCCTGCTGTACGCGTTTCCTCCAGTCCCCGTGATTCCTCAAGTAATCAGGAGGTTGAGAAAGTTCAGGAAAACCATGATCCTAATTGCCTCGGACTGGGCCAGGAGGACGTGGTACCCGGACCTTCTGGACATGTCCATCTGCCCTCCAATACTTCTTCCACAAAGAAAGGATCTTCTCTCGCAAGAGGAAGATCGGGTTCTCCATCCAGAGGTCAAGACACTCAACCTACATGCATCCAGAGGTCAAGACACTCAACCTACATGCATGGATTCTGAGAGGTTGAGATACAAGGATTGGGATCTTCTGGATGACGTAATGGAGATTTTGCTTTCGGCCAGAAGGCTAGCAACAAAATCGTTGTACCGGTGTTGTTGGAACAAGTTCAGTAACTGGTGCAAAGCTAGGGATGTGGACCCTTTTCAATGTGGCACCCCAATGGTGCTTTCTTTCCTGTTACATCTATCCAATCTGGGGCTCCAGATCGGAACAATCAAAGGATATCTTGCTGGTTGTCCATTTTTAAGCGCTCCTCGGAAGAGGTTTCTTACTTTAAAATTCCATTAATCATACAGTTCCTAAAAGGACTTACCAATGTATATCCACCAATACCGTTTGATGTTCCAACTTGGGATTTAAACTTAGTTCTTAAATTCCTAACTTGTATACCATTTGAGCCTCTGCACTCCTGTCCATTGAGGCTTTTAACACTGAAAACTGTCCTTCTTGTGGTATTAAAATCAGCCCGCAGGGTTAGGGAACTACAGGATCTCTCATGTAAACCTCCATATACTATCTTTTACAAGGATAAGGTAGTTCTTAAGGTTAAACCCTCTTTCTTTCCGAAGGTAGTTTCCAACTTCCATTTGTCACAGAAAATTATTTTACCAACATTCTATCCTCCTGCTCATTTGGGAAAAGAAGAGGAGAGATTACATAGACTGGACCCCAAGAGGGCCCTCGGCTTTTACATTTCAAAGATGACAAAATTACGTCAAGATGACCAACTCTTTGTGGGTTACAGAGGTCGTAAATTGGGGTTAGCGGTGACGAAACAAACTATATCCCTCTGGATCATTCTGGCTATATTGGAATGCTACAGATTAGCAGGAAAAGACCCACCGGATGGGCTACGTGCTCGCTCCACTAGGGAAATGGCTACTTCTGCGGCTTTGAAGAGGGGAGTCCCTGCAAAAGAGATTTGCTCGGCTGCAACATGGGCATCAATGCATACCTTTATCAAGCATTATTGCTTAAATGCTTCCTCCTCCAATGAGGGGTTATTTGCCAGAGTGGTACTTCACTCCATCCATGAAAACAAAAACTAGCACTCCCACCTCCAAATTGATCACTGCTATGGGAGTCTGTCACAAGATGAGGAATACGTGGGAGATCACAATCCATTCGAAGAACTAATTACTTACCACTGTAACGTTCTTTCGACTGGATGTTCCTCCCACGTATTCCTCATCGACCCTCCCACCCTACACCACAGTACAGTTTACGTTTTCTTACAATTTACTCTCATGATGGGCCTATCAGTCACAGCATACGCCTGGATGTTCCACAAGTATTTCCTCGAAAAAACAGAACTGAAGCCAACAGGCGCGGCTCGAGCTACTTATACCATCGGTGACGTCGGCACGGAATGGAGCCCGTCGAGGGACAATCAACACCACGACCTCGAGCACAGCGCCCTCTGCCGAATTTTATAACGAATTATCACAAGATGAGGAATATGTGGGAGGAACTTCCAGTCGAAAGAACGTTAAAGTTGGTAAGTAACTTGTTCTTCTGTAAAATGCTGAAAGAGATTGCAGAGGAGTGTGTGCTAGAACTGTATAAAAGGTGACCCTTCTGGAGTGAAAAGCAAATCGATCACTGGAAGCTGAAGTAATCGAAGAAGAAGGCGACCACTGCTGTCCTGATCCTCTTTTCTGTGCGACAGAGGAGCTTCAACGAGGACGACGCCTTCCCTTTGGCTGGTGGCAACAGCCAGTCCCAAGACGAACTTTGAAACAAGCCATCTCCCAAGGTCGTAGGAGTTTCCAGAGCTACAAAACTCCAATACAAGGAGACCTGCTGCCCATTTCAAATGCATTGTCTTGGAAAGGCTGAATCCGTCCAAATCTTTGCTGAACCAGTAAGGACACTCCAGAGATCTGTTCTAACTCACCCAGACCCCCTAACCAGAGTGTGGGACTGCAGGAAGCAAAGAAGATTGACTGGGAAATCTGTGTCCTTTGTTGGGACTGCAGAAAAGGCACCAAAACCGCAGAGTGAACTTTGAAGTTGCTGAAAGTCGTGCTACAGGTCCTCCCTCAAGACTGCTGCTGATGGATTGCGTTCATTGTCCTACCTACAGTCATCAGACCAAGGAATCTGGAGGTCGGGTCTAGAGCTGCACCATTGCGGAGCATCCAGCACAAACATTTTCTTCTAACTTAAGGTACTGTGGGGGAAAAAAGGTTCTGCTTACCTGATTCCAAGAAGTCGCCCAAGAGCGTTGGAGTGCAAGTAGAGGTGTCTAGGGCAACCTCCTCTTACCTCAGACCTTAGTTGCTGCTTGTATCCCCTTCTCAAGTCTGTTTTAAGGTCTCCCTTGTTAGTTGTTAACTTGTTGCTTCAATAACACCAGAAACTGGAAGAAATCTCCAGGAACTCTTCATAATTCGCTGCTTGTAAAGACTTCAAGCCCTCTCCGAACTCCCTTTAGCTAGGGTTGTGTTTTTGGACTTAAAGGACTTACTAGATGAAGAAATTGTCTCTAGAACCTTGAACTAAGCTTATGTTACACTAACTAACCATTTTCCTCCCTTTAAGTGACTTTATTATATGTGTTTGCAGAGTAAATGCATTACCGTATAAACAGTTGTAAACCGCATGAGTGCGCAATAACCGATAATACGATAACATTGTCTTTTCCCTTTCTAGCGTTGCTACAAATGTAACAGCAAACCAACACAAAAGTGAAAGTACCCTTTGAAGTGTATTATTACGTAATCCTGAGTGTTTGTTACTCACCACACCTTCACAGCCAGGGGCATTGTCCCCAAGCGACAGGGAGCAGGATAAGGGTCTCGATGGTAAGCCTGATCCACCACGTCCTCTCAGTATACAGTCGTCCTCAACTCGAGGGAACTCTTTTTCACGATACACCCCTCTGCTGTTCAAACAAGACAGACAGAGGAGTTGATCCCACAAAAGAGCAGGGCACACACTCACCGCTTGTACCAATGCTGTAAAGAAAGAACAAGCATTAATGGGATCAAGGAAAACAAATACTGATCACTATCCTACAGCCGTAGTTATGGAGTACCTGTTGGTTATCTTGCTAATGGCAGAGAGTCTGAACCTGAAATAAGGAGAAGCAAATAATAGTAAGGGCTAGATGGAATATGGCTCAACCCCCCCTTCCAAATGCTCCGTTATTACCACCAGATCAGGAGGAAGTCAACTTGAGTACCACTGAAACATCGACAGGATAAAATAAAAAAACAGTTAGGTTAGTATGGGACAATCTACCCCGGCCGGCACGAGGGACGCACTGGGTCTGGGATGGTGCACTGGCAGCAGAGTGTTCACTGTGCACGGGAAGAGCATAGTAGACCCAGTACTTAATGGATTGGTGCTCAGTAGCAAAGGTAAGAGTAGGAAAGGTCTTTAGATTTATGCAGTACAAAGAGCAACAAGAAAACCCTGGGAGGTGAAGGGTAAGAGTTTTCCGGAACAAACCAGAACTTTGTGAAATCCTCCATTCCAGGAGAGGCTGTGTGATTACACAGGAGGAATCCCAGAACACTGAGGTAGTCAATGAAGGCGTTCCCAACCAGGTATGCAGTTTGCGTAGGACTCGGAAAGCAGGAGTAAATGAATCTGGAGTTGGAATAGAATCCAGGTAAG
This sequence comes from Ambystoma mexicanum, assembly GCF_040938575.1. Lineage (NCBI taxonomy): Eukaryota > Metazoa > Chordata > Amphibia > Caudata > Ambystomatidae > Ambystoma > Ambystoma mexicanum. The sequence continues at coordinate 490,887,917 of NC_090938.1, read as the reverse complement.
GTAGCTTTGTATCAAAATCGGAAGACATGGCAGGGTCAGGGTGGTCCGCGTTCCAGTAACCAGAGAGAAAGCCGTAACAAAATCGAAGCGCAGGAGCAAGTTCAGTAGACGGTCCGGAGTCAGAAAACACCAGAGGGCAAGTTAGAAGAGCTTCTGAATTGACAAAGGAGATTTGTCTGGGTATGCAGTCACAACCGTAACGCTAAATGGAAGCACCATGACAAGGCAAGGAGTGGATTTATATTTCCAGCAGGGGCGGAGTCTGTACGGACGCAACTCAGCTAGTAACATCTCCCACGTGACACGGGATGTATGCCTTGGTTGTCAGTTTCCAAGGCAGCCTCAATTTCTTCCACAAGGAAGTGCTGACACAGCAAAAGAAGCCCTGAGGCCGCTTTAATCCACTTGGTGCAAGTGCGCGTTGCGCAGAAGGCGCAGGGCCACATGTGACAGTGTTCACGTATAAACATAGGAAGTATTTACATTGATTCTGGTGTAAATATAATAAATATATACTTTTTATATAATTATAAGTATTTCTTTGTTGTGACTGTCTAACTAAGATTCAGTGTACTTACTTACAGCACACATCTTTCTCTCAAAATCAGATCAGCCTGACTGCTCTGTCACTCTACCAAGATCCCGAGCTATTACAGACTGATACTAAGACTTGTGGATCTACAAACAATGGGATAGCTTACTAAAGTCTTACGGCCAGTATGACTTTAGGAAAACTCCCCTAACAGAGGGGAGGAGACAATAGTTGATAAAGACCCAAACAAACATTGTCTATGCCAAAGAAGAGCAAGTGTGATATAAAGCCATTATCAGCATTTGCTTGGTGTAAGTGTGGGAAAACCAAGAGTAGCAGAGGAGCTACCCTCTTGATAGAAAGTATCAATAGGAGAGGAGCATAATCTGCATTGAATGTGGCAACCACAAAAGTGGGACAAACGGCACCAAAGTGTTTCATGTTCTACCAGAAGAAGTATTCATTGATGATGTTGTTGAAAGTCAAAATACTTTACTAAGCTGTTTAAAGCGAACTTGTAGTAGTGTTAGGAGCTTTTAGTCCTTGTAGGCGAGTATACTAGGGCAAGGGACTTTATAGTAGTAGACTTGGCAGTTTAGTGGACCAGGAAGTTGTTGTTGAAGTACTGTGTTGTGTTTAAAGACTGTTAAGAAGTAGTGGCAAGGCCTCTACAATATCTTGCAAATTATTGTGAAATCATCCTGAGAAAACATGGCTGTGCGTTTGTTTCGTACGAAGTTGTGTTGAACTGTTTGCTACAGGTAGAGAGACAAAGCTTTGTCATTTCTCTTGAACTGTTGGAAAGTCAAAGTGAGAGACCTTTGTAGTAAGAAGATCCTTATCATCAGAACTATGTTGTAAAATGAAACTTTACTAATTTTAAACTGTTGATACAAATTCCTTCTTTTAGTCTGGGCAGGGGAACATTACCCGGATTACAAGGAAAAACAGTTATTAAGTTTATGTTGGATATAACTGTGATTCTTTAAATTATATTTGAATTGCCATTTATTCCCGAAATATGTTTGTTATATGTATAAGTGTGAGGGACAGATTCCTTTTCTTAGTGTTTTCTTTAGTTTATTTTGATAGGCAGGGAAATTCTCTTCAGGGTAGGGATAGTGAGGCATTTATCAACCCTTTTAAGTTAATAAAATGGAAAAACCTTTACAAAGTTGTCATCCTCACATTTCGGACCCCTCACACAAAGGACTACTAGTCGTTTGACTGAGGATACCACACCTTCCGGAGTCCAATCCCAGAGGTCCATGAGGTTCGGTCAGGACCATCCCGTTTGGAGGCCCCGAGCATTCTTCAACTTTTGGCGCGTGACCCCAAAATGGCAGGCAAGCATGTGGCACCACCTTCCAGGCCGGACTTTGCACACAAGAGGACAGGACCACATGCAGTCTGTAGCAAGAGGCGCCTGCCCCCACGCACCCCTGGGTTGTCTTCCAAGACAGTAGCGGAACCAGCACAGCTGGATCTGGGTCCTTATGTTCGGCTCTCGTTGCCCTCTCTGGTAGTGACCACGGACTCGTCCCTCCAGGGCTGGGGGGTGACTTTGGCGGCATATTCCATTCACGGCTCATGGTCCAGACAGGAGGCCAACTCAATCTGCTTGCGCTCAAGGCAGTGGGCTTGGCTCTCCTGACTTTTCTTCCCTGATACAAGGCAGATTGATGTTTGTCAGGACTGAAAATGCAACAACAATGTTCTATCAGAACAAGTAGGGTGGAGCCAGGTCAAGGGCATTCTGCATGGAGGCAGTCTCGATCTAGGAATGGGCTATGTCACAGGGCATCTGGATCAGAGCAGTTCATCTTCCGGGGGCAGCAATGCAGAAGCCGACAGGTTGAGTCGGCTGGGCTCCAACACGTACGAAAGGGAACTGGAGAACAACGTCCCGGATCCTCTTTCTCCTGTGGGGCATGCTGCGTGTCGACCTCTTTGCGTCGCAGGACATCCATAAGTGCTTGCTGTTCGCATCATGGGCAGGACAAGGTTCGGGTTCCCTGGGGGACATGTTCCAGCTCTCCTGGGACAACCTCAACAACTATACCTTCACTCCTCCTCCCTTTCTCCGTAGGCTTCTCCGCAATTCGTGGGCTGCAGGCTTCTCCTCATTCTACCCCCATTCCCCCACATTGGCCATCAAGACCCTGGTTTTTGGACCGTCTTCAGCTCAGACTGCAGGGGCCAGTCCTGCTGCCAATCCACAATGGGACCTTCCTTACACAGCAGGTGGGTGCATGCAAAACACAGACCCGCCAGGCTGGCCCAAGCAGTTTGGCTTCTCACCAGATGAAGTTCGCACCAGCTAACTTGTTGGAAGACAACTGGGATATAATTCAGGAGGCCAGAAAGCCCTTTACTCGTGCACAGTATAAAAGCAAGTGGGTCACGGCTCTGCCATTGGGTGCGGGGTAGACCCTCTCCTTTGCTCAGTGGATGATATTCTGTCCTCCTTGGCCCATTCTGGAGTTCTGGTTGACACCTGCCGCACCTATTTGGCGGTGATTGCGCCCTACAAGAATTCATATGATGGCGTCTTTTCAGTAGTGAACACGGTGGTCAAGGCTCACCTCAAGGGTTTATCGCGATTTATTTCCACCGGTTCGTGGAGCGCAAGCCCTTTGAGCCATGGGCCTCAAGGGGGGAACACTGAATACTGTTCTGTGGTTGCACTCACTTCTGCACGGAGGATTAGCGAGCTGCAGGCTCTGTTGGCATGCAAGCCATTTATGGCCTTTCACCAGTTCTTGCCAAAAGTGGTCTCTCCCTTCCACCTGAATCAGGAGATTTGCCTACCGGTCATTTTTCCCAATCCTCAGCCAGACGTGGAATGGGCTATGCATTCCCTGGATCTGCGGAGGGTGCTTAAATTCTCGCTCTCCCAGACAAAGAAGATAAGGAGGACACAGGCTCAATTTGTCCCGTTTGGGGGCACGGTCCCTGAGACTCGGGCCTCTAAGGCGTCCATTGCCCGCTGGATGGTTCTGGCCATTCGGAGACCTACACGGCAATGGTTAAAAAGGTGCCTGAGGGAATCCACGCTCATACGGTGAGTGCCAAGTCACGGAGGTGGTGTTACAAAGGCACGCTTCCTGGGAGACCATTAGCAGGGTGGCTACTTGCGCTTCTCCCTCAGCTTTCTGCAAGCATTACTCTTTGGACATTAGTACCAGGAAGAACGCTGAGTTTGGTTAGGCAGTTGTGAGAAACCTAGGGGTATTCTCCCATTTGGACCCCGAGAATTCTCTATTCGGGTGGCCAGGGCACATCCATCGCCCTTGGATCCAGACCCTTGGGGTGGACCACTGCGGGTGGATCACCCGGGTAGGTGAGTCTGGGGTTATTCTCATCGGAATGCCCTAGTTGAGACATGGTATCCCCCTTTTTCCAGTTATCCACAATCACACACCCATCTGTCTTTTTGGGATATTTTCAAACACACGTGTCCCCTCCCCCCGCCTATTTTCACATGATACTAAGAAGAAGAGGCAACTTGGAGGGGTGAGTTTACCAGTGAAAAACCCACTAAGACACAGACGACAGACCACAACACTCTAACAGCAGGCTGTCCCCTTAAAGAGGACAGGCAAGGTCAGGCAGATGCAACCCTGACCACACAACTGCAGACAATCAACATCACACAGGTGTATAAAGGGAGGCTGCTGAGGGAGAGAAGTGAGATGCAGTTGGGAGAGCAGGAGTGAGACTGCAAGGCTGAGACCGGCAGACGATCCCTCTTCAAATCCCAAACACCAGAAGTGAGATGGGAAAGTTGTCTGACATGGAGAAGCCAAAAGGCTCGGGGCTTCCAAGGAAATCCAAAGAAGGATGCTGTTCTACAACGCTGGCCCGGTGAGAAGAAAGGGCTGCAGCATGTCGCAGGAGCCATGCCTCCTAATTGGAATCAGGCAGACTGGACCCTTCTCCGAGGCCCGGGCAATTGCTCGTTCCCTTGTGGCGAGTACCGACCCCCGGGCTTCTGAGTGGCAGGCAATAGGACCCTGACCTCAGCCCACAGGTCAAGAGGGGCTACCTGCCAGCGCAGTACTACCTGGCTGAGTCAGAGAGAGAGGAAACCAGTGGTATGCACATGACTGAAGAGGGGCAGAGATCTGAACGTAAGTTTGAAGTTTAAAGGCAAAGGAAGAAGTTCATTCTGGGAGTTGTAGTGATCTGATAGCAAACATTCTTTTTAAGTGCACAAAAGTTACCATTGAGAAAGACCGGTTTGAGCCAGACGGAGGAAAGCCTATGTTGAACTGTGCATTTATCAGAAAGAGGATATTGTCTTATCAAATTGTCAAAAGGCGGACGGTGAACCAAGAGTGCTAGAGAGAGCACTTACATGAGATAACTATATTTTCCAGAAAGCACTGGTGCCAGGAGAGCATGTATAAATTGTGTCAAGATACAAAACCTTAGACCCGAGTGGTCTGGCACCATGTGGGTGCTCATTCGAAAGTCTCTGTAAGGTATCCAACTAAAAGGTGGCAAAAGCGAAAGTGTGCAAAGAATTGTGAATCGAAGTGGTCCAGCAGGGGGTAAAGCAAAACCCATTGCACAATCGAAGGTCTTCGATGTTAATAGCTTAAAGAAAGTTGATGACAAAGTAATTTGAAGTTGGTCCGAGCCTGGCGGAGGGAGACTAATTGAACATTGATATGATAGTTTATTTATTTCGAGGGGATTGGGTACTCCGACGTATTCCATATCGATGTCAGGTAATGTCCCCAGCTGTGCTGCTTCGGAAAATCTTTGGCGTCTGTGTCCTGCGTCGATGATGTCGATGCGCCGTCCCCGAGGACCTCCTCCGACGGCCGATGTCACCCGATGTGATAAGTAGAACGCACGACGCCCATAGCCTCAGTTCTGTTTTTTCCGCGAGCGTGTTCGCTTCGTGAATCTCGGTATGCCTCGACTCGTTGGAGTTTGCCGTTTTCAATTATCGGTTCGTTGAACCTGTTCGGTTTGTTGTGAAGACCTGTTCGTGGCGATGTCTTTCTCATCTTCAACCCCGCGTCCGGGCTTCAAGAACTGCGTGGACTGTGGGTCCAAGATGTCGGTCACGGACTCGCACGACTCCTGCCTCTGGTGCCTTGGGGAGGCCCACGATACGGACGACTGTGTCGACTGCCAGTCGCTTACGGCAAAGGCCTTGCGGGAACGCAAGAAGAAGCTGTCAGTAGGCCGGGTGTCTAAGCCCCGGAAGTCGAGGTCTGCGGGGCTTTCGACGGATGACTCGAGGGGTGACTCTCCGCGTCATTGTCGGAAGTCCAGTGGGTCTCCTTCCAGGAGTCGGTCTTGCCACTCCTCCGCCTCTTCGAGGCATTCCCGGAAGCGCCAGCATAGGTCGCCTTCCCCATCCTCTTCCGAGGACTCCGCCCGTCGGCGGGTCGCTTATCCCTCCATGCAAGCGACACCGGAGGAATGGGCTTCCTTCGGGAAGCAGATGCTAGCGATTCTTGAATCGCAGGGCACCGGTCCGTACGTGCCTACGAGTGGGGTCGGTCGGCACCGGTCGAGAGCCACCGCCCGTACGCCTTTGGGCTAGGGTGGTCGGCATGGCTCGCGGGAGAGGTCCCGCTCGGAACAAGGGTAGCCGTTCTCGCCATGCCCGTTCCAGGTCCCGGTCCTCAACGCGCTCGAGACCTCGTGATCCTGTGCCGTCTTCGAAGAAGACGTCGACGCCTGTGGCGCCGAGTTCATCGACGATTTCTCTCGAGGCTCCGCCTCCGAGCGGGTCATCGAGGCCGTCGGCGCCTAGGTCGTCGAGAGACACGCTCGGAGCTCCGGCTTCGAGGCCTGTGTCGACGCCGCCGATGCTGGCAGCGCTGCAGCTGACGTTGACGGCGATTCGCTCGACGCCGGGGGCCAACTCGTTCGGCGCCCTCGGCGCCTTTCGAGGCGATGGTGTCGGAGGAGCCCCGTGGCACGGGGTTTGCCCCTAGAAAGGCTCTGGCTAAGGTCAGGCACTGCTTTGGTCCCCAGAGGTCTTCCTCTCCCCACCTGGAGTACATTTCTGAGGGTGATGAAGGCTCTGATGGCGGCTTGGTTCCGGTTCCGGTTCCCAATGAACTTATCTCGGGCCATAGCCAGTTTGATGACCTGCGGCAGTCGCTGCATGATGCCAGTGGACTAGACACCTCTCCGGAGGTGGAGTTTTGTAGGCCAGAGCCTGGCATTCATGCCGATTCTTCATATTGGCGCCTTATGTCTCGGGTTACCGAGTACTTGGGTTGGTCAGCTCCCCCAGGGGAGTTCGTTCAGGATGATCTCACGGACATCCTTGATCTCGGTCCACCCACTGACCCGGTTTTGCCTTTTCATATGGGTGTGCAGAGAAGGGTGGCGGCGGCTTGGACTGCTCCGGAGAGTCTCCCGACAGTGGGCAAGTCTTTGTTGCGAAAATACCGTCCAGCCAGTAGCGACCCCTGCTACTTGTCTAGGCACCCCACTCCGGAGAGTTTGGTGGTGCAGGCGGCTACGGCCCTGGCAAAGCAAGCGTCGTATCCTACCATCCCTCCGGATAGGGACGACAAACGTTTTGACGGCTGGGCGAAGAAAATGTTTTCTTCGGGGGTATGGCGCTTCAGGCGGCAAACTCCATATGTGCCTTGTCTCGTTTCACACACACTCTGTGGAACTGTGTTGCATTAGCGGATGAACATATTCCCGAAGGGGACGAACGGGATGGTTTCCTTGCTATGGTTCAGGATGGCAAGGATGCCATGTGTGAGGCCGTTCAGTCGGGTTTGGACTTGGCGGATTGTTTCAGCCGGTCCATGGCGGCGAGCACCGTAATGCGCAGGTTTGCGTGGTTGCGGAAGTCTGGGTTCGCTCCTGATGTGCAGTCCCGGCTCCTCAACATGCCCTTAGACGGTGAACACCTTTTTGGCAGCAAGGCTGACGAGAGCCTTGAGAGGTTGCAGACCTCCAAAGCTGCAGCGAAGTCGTTGGGCGCTGCAATTCGCCAACCTCCGCCTTTTCGTCCTAGGGGACAGCAATGGAGGGGAGGTTCCTTTCGCTATTACTCGTCCTTCAGTAAAGCGAGGGGAGCTAGCAGTCAAAGAGGCCATCGTAAGAGTGCCAGAGGTGGAAATAAAGGTACTCGAGGTGCCAAGGCCGCTCGAGCAGTTGCCTCTTTACCCTCAGGCAACGCCGCATCCGCTACCACTCAGTCATGAGGCCAGGTCCCATGGTTCGCCGGTTTGGGGGAAGGCTGGCGCAGCATCTTGTAGAGTGGCAAGCCATTACTTAGGATGTGTGGGTTCTGGAGATCATAACCCACGGCTACTGTCTTCCTTTTCGGCAGAGGCCTCATGACAATCCACCAGGGAACCTCTCTTTGAAGTGTCCGGATCCGCTCCTTGCGCAGGAAATTCAAGCCCTGCTGGAGAAAGGCGCCATAGAACTGGTGCCTGTAGTAGAGAGGAACAAGGGATGGTATTCCCCCTATTTTTTGATTTCAAAGAAAGATGGGGGATTGAGACCCATCATGGACTTGCGCGGTTTGAACAAACTCCTCAGGAAGGACAAGTTCGAGATGGTGACTCTTTCTCAAGTCCTCCAGGCCCTTCAACTTCAGGACTGGTTGGTGTCTCTCGACCTCAAGGATGCTTACTTCCATGTGCCGATCCATCCCAAGCACAAGAAGTACCTGAGGTTCGCGGTTGGCAACTCGCACTTTCAGTTTCGGGTCCTGCCGTTCGGATTGACCTCCGCCCGAGGGTTTTCACCAAGCTCATGGTGGTGGTGGCAGCGCATTTCAGGAAAGGGGGGGATTCACGTCTACCCCTACCTGGACGATTGTTTGATCAGGGGGAGCTCTCCCGAGCAAGTCCTGGATCATCTGTCCATCACCTGCCACTCCCTTCACAGGCTGGGCTTCTCCCTCAATTTAAAGAAGTCCCATTTGACACCAACGCAGCGGCTCCAGTACATCGGAGCAGTGCTCGACACATCCCTGGGGCAGTGTTTTCCTCCTCAGGTGAGGGCTCTTCACATTCAGCAGATGGTGCACAAGTTTCAGTTTGCCCAGAATCTCCCAGCGTCCGAGTTCTTGAGACTGCTCGGCCTCATGGCATCCTGCATTCTTCTGGTGCCAGAGGCTCGTCTGCGGATGAGATCTTTGCAGTGGGCACTCAAGCTCCAGTGGTCTCAGTCCTCCGGCAGGCTGTCGGACCCTGTTCAGGTGCCGTCCTCGGTAGCCCGGGACCTTCTGTGGTGGGCCGTCGAGGGCAATCTGATGAAGGGGGCCCCATTTTGGCTGCCCTGGCCGGATGGACGATCGTGACGGACGCATCCCTCATGGGATGGGGAGCTCATGCCAACGAGTTGACAGCGGTCGTTGGTCTCCGTCGGAGTCCAGACTCCATATCAATCTGTTGGAGACGAGGGCCGTCAGGCTAGCCCTGAAGGCTTTTCTGCCGACTGTGCGCGGAAAGAGTGTCCTGATTCTAACGGACAACACGGTGGCCATGCACTACCTCAACAAAAAGGGGGGGAGGCAGGGTCACTTCCGCTGTGCAGGGAGGCGATGCAGCTCGAGTTCTGGGCCATCCAGCAGGAAGTTTCGATCTCGGCGGTCCATCTGGCCGGAGACGACAACGAGACGGCGGACGCTCTGAGCAGGCAGAGCACGATCTCTCACAAGTGGGAACTGGCTCAGGAGATTCTCCTGGAGATCTTCGCCCTTTGGGGGACCCCTCAAGTGGATCTCTTCGCCTCCAGTGTCAACCGGAAGTGCGAAAGGTTTTGCTCGCGTGAATTTCCTCCAAAAGGAGCCTTAGGAGACGCGTTTGTGGTGGAGTGGTCATTCCCACTGCTGTACGCGTTTCCTCCAGTCCCTGTCATCCCGCAAGTGCTGCGGAGGTTACGGAGGTTCGGTTCGCGGATGATCCTCATTGCTCCAGCGTGGGCCCGGAGTACGTGGTACCCGGACCTTCTAGACTTGTCCATCTGCCCTCCACGTCGTCTTCCCTACCAAGACGATCTGCTCTCACGGGAGGGGCGGGGGGGTCAGGTTCTCCATCCAGAGGTCAGATCCCTCAATCTTCACGCTTGGCTTCTGAAAGGTTGAGGTATAAGGATCGGGACCTCCTGAAGACGTGATGGAGGTGTTGCTCTCGGCCAGGCGGCCGGCAAAACAGTCTCTGTACCGTTGCCGTTGGAGAACGTTCTGCGACTGGTGCGGAGTTCAGAATGTGGATCCTTTTGAATGTGACATTCCCATGGTTTTGTCTTTTTTTGCTTTCTTTGGCCCACAGGGGCTTGCAAGTGGGGACCATTAAAGGTTACCTGGCGGCGCTGTCCATATTTAAGCGCTCGTCTGAAGAGTGTTCCTATTTTAAGATTCCTTTAATTTCGCAGTTTTTGAAAGGGCTCACTAATGTGTTCCCTCCGTCACCTTTTTTTGTGCCAGGTTGGGATTTGAACCTTGTTAAGTTTCTTATGGGTGCTTCGTTTCAGCCTTTACATTCTTGCCCTTTGAGGCCGTTGACTCTGAATACTGTGTTTTTGGTTGCGGTTACTTCCGCTCGCAGAGTGAGTGAGTTACAGGCACTTTCAGTTAAGCCACCCTTCACTGTGTTTCATAAGGACAGGGTTGTCCTTAGAGTTCGTCCTTCTTTTCTTCCAAAGGTGGTTTCGGAATTTCATTTGAGCCAGAAAGTTGTTCTTCCAGCGTTCTATCCTCCTCCGCATCCTGGTAAGGAAGAGGAGAGGCTCCATAGGCTTGATCCTCGGAGAGCGTTGAGCTTTTATATTTCGCGCATGTCCCTGGTCAGAGTGGACGATCAACTTTTCATTGGTTTCGCTGGAAAGCGTTTGGGACAAGCTGTGACGAAACAGACTTTGTCTCGTTGGATTATTTTAGCTATCTCCGAGTGTTACCGCTTGGCGGGTAAGGACCTTCAGGCTGGCTTGCGGGCCCATTCTACCAGAGGAGTGGCTGCGTCTACTGCTCTGCAGAGGGGAGTTCCTATTCGTCACATCTGTGTTGCAGCCACCTGGGCTTCAGTACATACTTTTGTACGTCACTATTCCCTCGATTCCATCAGAGGGCAAGATCTGGCCTTTGGCAAGGCAGTTCTCTATTCCGCAATTTGATTGGGCATGCTAAATTTGTATTCTAAATTCTTTCCCACCTCCTTGCTTGGTACTGCTTTGGGAGTCTGTCATAGATATGGAATAAATTGGAGGACCCAATCCCCTCGAAGAACAAGTTACTTTCTTACCTGGTAACGTTCTTTCGATGGGATGGTCCAACAACGTATTCCATATCGCTCCCTCCCTGCCTTCCCCGCTGCAGAATTTCTTTTGCGATTGCAGCTTGCATTCCGCAAGGCCTTGTGTGTCTGACTGGCAGATAACTGGTGGCACACGTTCTGGGAAAAACTATAACTGAGGCTATGGGCGTTGTGCATCCTACTTATCACATCGGGTGACGTCGGCCGTCGGAGGAGATCCTCGGGGACGGCGCATCGACGTCATCGACGCAGGACGCAGACGCCAAAGATTTTCCGAAGCAGCACAGCTGTGGACATTACCTGTCATAGATATGGAATACGTCGTCGGACCATCCCATCGAAAGAACGTTACCAGGTAAGAAAGTAACTTGTTCATTGCGCATATACACAACATGTTTCAAAGCGCTTCAAGGCAATCGAGGGAACAAGGGAAAATACAATGACATTCTTACAGGCCATGAACAGTAAGGATGTGAAATTAACTATCGTACTTGGCCTGACAACATTCCAGATAGTGCAAGAGCTAAGACATAGATAAGCAAGGGAGCGGGAGAGTGGGAAGGAAATGGAAACAGACAGGCGACTAACGTACTAGGCCTGACATTTCTGGTAGAGCCCGAGAAAAACAAAAGATCAGGGAGAGGGGTGCAGAAAGTGAGGGAAGGAACAAAACAAGAAAATATCCTACTAGGCCTGACAACATTTCAGATAGTGCTGGTGGGAGGGGGGGTATTAAGGGGAGGTGGGAGGAGACAGACAAGGTTGCTATCATACTTGGTCCAGGGACAATTCTGATAGAGTAAGTGCATAGAAGATAGGAAAAGGGAGAAGGGATAGGAGGAGAGAACAGAGAGTACGCAGTGAAGAAGCAAGAGGGGAGAGCGAATACAATTGCAGAAGTCAGTTGTAACACATAATGTTGCAACCAGGATACAAGATGAAGATGGGAACAGCATGATTCAGGGCCACCATGAGTACAAGATGCAACGGAAGTCCAGCATGAGAGTTGAGAAAGGGTGATGCACTGTGAATCAATGAAGTCCATAAAAGTCCAATCCAGCATTGTCCCCAAGACGGTGATGGTGAAATCAGAATGTAGCAGGACAGACTCCTGCAGAAGGCGGCTGGAGGGGATTAGGGGAAGCAGGGTAGAAGAATCAAGCAAACAGGCAACACCTGTGTGTGCGCGAGAAGGGGGGGGCACAAGGGAACATCATGGGGGGGACCACATGGGGTTGGGGTGGCCTGTGGGGACAGAAGGTGTAAACACATGTTGGTGCATGCTTACCTGCTGTCTGAGCAGGGGGTTGGGCCCTGGGTCCTCCTGGTCCGAACAGGTTCAAACAGGAATTGCCCTTTTCTTTGTCTGCCCTTTGCTTCGGACGCCAGGGCCGGAGACGCCCTTGATCTAAGAGTTAGCATGAAGGAAGAGGCAGGGCTAAGAAGGTTTGTGGTGCTTTGGCCAGGTGACCTAGATCCACTTGCACCTGCTCCCCAGCTACAAAGGAAAAGAGGCAGGAGGGCTCCTTAAGTAGGGAAAAGAGCAGCAAACAGGAAGGCACCAGGTGGGCTGGGCTTGCTAAGTGGTGAAAAAGAGCGGCAACCAGGAACGCACCATGTGGGCGGGGTTTAGGCCAGGTGACCTAGATCCACTTTCACCTGCTCCCCAGCTGCAAAGAAAAAGAGGCAGGAGGGCTCCTTAAGTATGGAAAAGAGCGGCATGCAGGAAGGCTCCAGGTCGGTGGGGCTTGCTAACTGGTGAAAAAGAGCGGCAGCCAGGAAGGCACCAGGTGGGAGGGGCTTAGGCCAGGTGACCTAGATCCACTTGCACCTTCTTCCAAGCTGCCTGATTGTGTTGAAAGGGATCTGACACCGGCTGAGGGGGATCCGGGGTGAACCGTGAATCACCTGAGAAAGAATATCCTAAGAGAAATTGGATGCATGAATATCCAACATCACAGCCATCTATAAGAGCAAAATAATCTGCACCAAAAAAGAAACATTCCTAAAGGAATTACAAAACCCTAATCCACCCCCAGACACTTGCACTAAGGACAACCTTGGTGCACTAGCATTCAAAATGCACTCACCAACAAAATCACAGGGCTCCAAACCAAAATAGCCGACAAGCGAACCAAACTCGCGTCCTGCAACCCCTCCAGCCCTACCTCACTGTTGTCCACACATCCCAACGCAGGTTTCATATTCCATCATGTTACCATAACTGAGGTTAAAAAAAAATGATAGCTTCTCTGAAACCTTCAAACTGCAAAGGGGACAGTTGCCCTGCACAAATCATGAAAGATGCAGCGAGAAATTTATCTCCATTCATTACCAAATTTATCAAACTGTCATTCACCAGCAACTCCATCCCTAGCAATCTGAAAAAATCCTGGGTTTTCCTCCCTACTCAAGAAACAAACATTATACCTGTCTATCCCCACCAACTACAGACCTATTACTACAGTCCCTTTCCTTCTGAAAATCCTGGACAAAGTTGCATACCTCCAGATACAAGACTACCTGGAGAAAAACCAACTACTAGGAACCTGTCAGTCTGGCTTTAGACCCCCAACATGGAACGGAAACCGCCCTTGTGGATCTCAAAAGCCAAATTGACGAAATAAAAGACAAAGGTAAAACTGCCATGTTACTTCTTAGATTCATCAGCAGCCTTTGATTTGGTTGACCATCATATCTTATGCAACCACCTTTCGTCGGCTGCACATTTTTCCAACTCGGCTTCAGCTGGATTCAATCATTCCTCACAAATAGAACCATGCAAGTCTTGTCAACCACACATGCAGCTGACCCCATTCCTATTACCTGCGGTGTACCACAAGGCTCATGTGTATCACCCACTTTGTATAATATATTTACAAAGCCACTATTTGATAAACTGGACCATCTGGGTGTCACCTACACAAACTATGCAGATGACACCCAGATACTCCTAACACTATCAGGTCCTTATGACCAAGACGTCGCTCGGATCAACGAAATCTACACCATCTTTCAGGCATGGATGGCCACACATGGCCTCTGCCTGAATGATGATAAGACTGTGCTACTCCTTGTGGGTTCACCCAATAGCTTGGCGAAACTGAGTCACAACTACAGCAGCATCATCATAGATGGCAATAACATTCACATAGCAAAAAATGTAAAGACTTTGGGCTTCTATCTTGATGCTAACACCAATCTCACCAAACAAATTAACATGACTGCTTCTGTTACTGCCTACACGGGTAAGCTGATTAGAGCCTGCAGAACGCTACTATCCCCCAATAGCTGCCTCATACTGGCCAGAGCACTCATCCAGTCCAAATTTGAGTATTGCAATGGCCTATACCTAGGAGCCAACAAAACGATAATCCACAAACTTCAGGTAATGCAAAACAATGCGCTCAGAGGGGCGCTAAACATGCCTAGAAGACAGCACATATCGGCAACTAGAAAGTCCTGCAAATGGCTCTCCATTCAAGAAGAATCGACCTAAAAACCATCTGCCTCACCTACAAAGCTCTAAACCATCAAGGCACAACCTTATCTCACAGATAAATTCTCCCTGAAACAGTCAACTAGAACCACTAGATCCACTAACATTTCCTGCCTAGTTGTGCCCAAGTTCAAGCTAAAAAGCAGGCAGAACTAGCTTCCCGGTACTAGCCGCCCAACTATGGAACACACTTCCTCAGGATAGCAAAGTTATCCCAACATTTGAAAGATTCAGAAGTCATACCATCACATGGCTACTGAATAAATAGTAACTTCACCCACCCCACATCAGACATCGGTGTACCCTGCCCACACACCACGTAGTACCACCACAATGTTTATATCTATTTTACTGTACTATGTTTGTGTAACTTGTAAATCACCTGCACCTACAACTCTATATTTTCTATATATTATTGTATTCTGTAACTGTTCTTCACCGCAAGCACCCGGATACCGCTGGGTCAGGCGTGCTATATAAATAAAATAAACAAACAATTGTGTTAAGATGATCTGAGCCCAGATGAGGGGGATCTGAGGTGAATAGTGAATCACCTGAGAAATTGAATACTTGTGAAATCCTAAGAGGAAAATAAGGTATTGTTTGTTTGTTTATTGCATCAAGCCCTCTGAAAGGAGAGGTTTTGAGAGGAAAAGACACTTGGACGTGGAACGCCCTGATGCTAATGATTGAACTGTATCCTCGTGCCAGAGAAGCCAGTGTCTTTGCTAATGCTAGAGTGTACCACCTTGCCCCTTGCTGAAAGCATGGGGAAAGGGATTCCAACGGCCTGAATATCCTGACATATAATTTCTTGGACACTTCTTTCATTTGCATAACATTGTTTCCCAAACCATTTGTATTTAGAGTTAAGGATTGGCAATAGGTTTATTAGTATAGGCCCTTTTATTTTGACAAGACACCACTAGGACTGCGTTATTATTTGATGGTTTTACTTGCTCCCATCTGTAGATTTAGGATTAGATAGGCGTTTATCAAACCCTTTGTTAAGTTCAATAAACACCCTTGAACTGTGGTCACTTGTGTCTGTCTTACTGTTGATATCATGCCTTCCTTACACAGTACTCTGGAACTTGTTTGCCTCTAGCTAGACTCTTGTTCATCACCCAGTTTCGTTTGTTTTAGTGGAATCACCCATAAGGATAGAAGAAAGCCGATGGGACGTATGAGTAGTAAAAGTTGCTCAATGTAGTGATTACAGTACTCATAGTCCTTAGTACCTTTTCCTCCATACATCCCACCCGCGTTCCCCGGCTAGTAGGCCAGGGGCTAAAAGTTATCAGTACAGCCAGGTTTACAAGGGTACAATGTGTCAAAAGGGGACTGAGGTGAGGCACTGGAGGCGGGGCCTAGTGAGCATGCCTACGCCAGGGGCCGTGCACCAGCATGCTATTCTAAATTTAAAGGGGAAGCTCATATTTCTCCAGCATTGGATCTTTCATGGATTCACATGTTGTGAATATTCCCCATCGTCAGGCTGGGAATCCCTAGTTACTTTGATTTAGTAATTTTCCTATGGAAAAACCTTGACACCTTGAGTGTCCAATTGATGTTGTCGTGGGTGCTTTTGGTTTCCGCCAATAGGACCTGAGTGTATAGCTCCGCCCCAGCAGCTTCCCCTCAGATTTCAACCGTCTTTCTAGCTGGTGGGATTCCTTGAGTTCTTCTTTTTTTTATTTATAACATTTGTTATACAACCAGACCCAGCGGTATCACTACATAGGATACTTAGGAGCTTAGTTGGTTACAGAATATGCTACAAATAGCAGTTAAAATTCCAAGGAACTTAGTTGGTTACAATAGCAGTAACACAAATAGGTACAATTTATACATTTGTGACAGCATAGACAGCATATTGGGAAGGGGATACAGGAGGAGGAGGTGGGTATAATAACAGATCATTGCATTGAGTAGTGAATTAAGGGAAAGTGGGAGGTGAGCTTGGACTAGGTATAATAGTTCATGCACCGATCAGTGGGCTAGGAGTAAGGGCGGGTGGCGAGGTGGTGGTAGTGGTCTAGTGATATTTGTCAAATCGCGCTAGGTCTTAATCAGCCTCTTAAAGCGCTGGTGTGAGGGTTCGTTCCTGATGTGAATTGGCAGAGAATTCCAGAGCTTAGGGGCAGCTACAGGAAAGCTGGCACCGTCTGCTCTCTTATATCTCTTCACTGAGAAATTATCTTTCCACACAAAATATATATTTTTCAACTCTATACTTGAACCGGAGCAACCGACGACTCTTCTACGATGCTAGTTAAAAGCATGGAAACCGTTGGACATAAAAAATCCCTTATCAGGCCCTGTAGTACATGCGACCTAAAAAAAGTCTACGAAGGTGACAGGCGTGTAGACGGCTTATAATGCCTCAACTCTAACCATTCTTTGGAGGAATGTGACATCTGTCAGGGTTTTTCTCAGAAAACCCTCATAGACCGAAGCGGTCAACTGATTTGTTGGATTAATGAAGGGGCATACCCAGCATCTGAAGTGGGCTTGTCAAGGGGTGGGAGAGCTACCACCCCCCTCTGACAGGCGTTCGCCATCAAGCCACAGGTCCATGTCGGAAGAACGACCTATGAAAAACAAACAGGGGAGCCAAAATCGTTGACTAGCCAGGATAAGACTGCTTCACACCCCCAGTCTCCTACTAAAAAGACACCGGTTAGCAACGGAGGCTCCCTGTCCTTATCTAAACAGTCGTCGAAAGTCCCATTGATGAGAACACCATTGTCGAAATAGGCGGATAAGGGTTCACGCCCGTAGACGAAGTCGACCTCCCATTCGTCAAGAACATCCTCTCCTTTGAAAGAGAAACACAAGTCCAAATCGCCCACAAAGACTCCACCTTCGTTGTAGAAAAAGAGACACCACACGTCAGAGTCTCGTACTTCTAAAGAAGGTCACAGATCCTCCTCTGGGCAAGAGTCGTCAATGAAATACCCTGCAACAACTAAATTGTTGACGGGTACATATTTTGACGAAATCAGGACATCGCTCGTCGACGACAAAAAACACAAATCTTCAGGAAGTGAGGCTCTAGTTCACACATCCCTTTCAACCACTCCTACCACAGCCCAACCCACGCTTCATACAGAACAACCTATTCAAAAGTACAGCAGGACAATATGCTATCCTGTACTAAAGGAATACTGAAAACTCCAACAGAGGAACCTGTGGAGCCCAGACAACTCCCCCTAGGTGTGTCTCCCATAAACTACACTGAAATCATGCCAGATGAAATCCTACAACTTGAGATAACCTCTGATTTTTAGCCCGCAAGAGAGAAGTGCCCAGGGGTCACGGATTCAGAGGAATGCAGGATACAACCCCATGTGCAGGACAGATCTTCCGGTTACCTGCAATCAAGAGGGGAAGAAACTCCTCTAAGGCTACAGAGTGTACCCCTTGGATTTCCCTCTACACGATTGGGAACAGGAGGTATGACACCATCATATCCTCTACTAAATCCGCAATCTCTACTCTCCCTGCAAGTACTTTCCACTCTGCAAACTCTGCTGTGGCAGTTCAATGCTAGGCTCCCACCTCCTCCGTCTCAGGGGATCCATCAATGCAGGAATGACCAGGAAACACTAGATATGTAAGTAGTACAAGGAAGAGTTCAAGGGCATTTGTCAGGGACTGCGGCAAAAGTCCACGTTCGACACACAAACCCCTATCTCCACCTAGACATCCAACTCCAAGAAGAGATAGCCCGTGAATAGTTCAGCATGAAAAAGGGGGAACTAGTGGATATAGATCAAGACACAGATCCAAGGGACACAACCTCTACCGCCTCTTCAAACTCTCCCCACCAAGATAATGCGTGGGGTACAGATGATCTGGACCAGGATACACAGAGTAGTCCAGCACAACCCTCTCCACCAGATGACATTGGTGCTTTCCATGCCGTAGTATCAAAGGAGTGACAGGAATTTGGTTTAACTCCTGCAGAGGAAAAGAAATACTGTTTTTCTTTTTTATCACATGGGTAAGTGCAGAAACTTTGTATTTGCAATACCCATTCTTGATCATGTTTGGCAAGAGGGGCTGCGAACCCTGAGGCATCCTTTTTCTGAACCAGCTGTAAAAGCGAGACTAGACAAGAAATGTAAGGCAATGGATATGACACCGAAATGTCTAACCTCTCAACCCTCTCCAGAGTCGGTAGTACCAGCGGCAGCAGGTCGCAAGGCGCGTACACAACACAAAATGCGCTCCTCCCCCAGACAAGGATGGCAGGAAAATCGAAGTTTCTGCAAAACAGTACTCACCATTGGGGCAACAACAGTTAAAGCAGCCAACGCCCTTGCAATGGTGACTTGCTACGACCGCAAAATGTGGTACTTGTTAGCTCCCATATTGGAGCATTTGCCAGAGCAACAGCGAAAAGAGGCCATGACACTTGTACGTGAAAGCGAGGAGCCCTCAAACCATAGTATCAACATTGCAGTGGATCTCACAGAGAGGGAATTCAAGCAAATTGGTAATGGGGTTATCCTGAGAAGGCAAGGATGGCTACACCTCACTGACTTTAGACAGGAGCTGCAACATAAGGTTGTCGGCATGCCGTTGGAGGGAGAAAACGTTTTCGGCAGCAAGATCGATGAAGCCCTTTAGGCAATGAAAGCATACTTCAATACTCCTAGATCGCTAACCGCCCTACAGGGCAGAAAGTCTTTTCATTCCTTTCGAGGTGCCTCAGGTCAATCCAGGTTCTTTCGTCTGCAAGGGACATGAAGAACTACGGAAGATCCGGCTACTACTCCCAGGGATATTTATTTATTTGGAAGGCGCCTAAAAGACTGTGGGCATTGGGGCGCCCATAACACACACTTGGCAGGACGACCATCAAGGAACAGCGCAAAAGGGGCGCGTACAATCAGAGGGGGCAGGGGGATCACTTCAAAAGATACATTTGCAAAGCTTTTCTGAAAGTTCCTAGTGCCTCGTCTGACCTCCAGGTAACAGGGAGAGCGTTCCAAAAGATTGATGCCTTAACTGGAAAAGATCTGCCTAGTCCATTAGTACTTTTATGACCAGGGCAGATAATCTGCTTCTTTCCACTAGAGCGCAGATTTCTTGGCGGGCATTATTGTGGAATGGATGATTTTAGATGAGCAAGGGCTTGTCCAGAGATGAATTTGAAAACGACATTTCATGTCTTACAGGATTCGTTCCTCGACAGGAAGCCAGTGAAGGTTATGTGGGTGATTGGAGATGTTGGCACGCCTAGCAACCTTTTTGACAATACTTATAGCATTGTTTAGCAGAACCTGACATTTATTTAGGCATGAGTTTGAGGCTCCAATCAATATGGAGTTACAATAATCTAACCTCGAGTTGATTGAGCTATCGTGGCACTGTTCTCTTCCAAAATGTACGGACAAATGTTTCTGAGAAGGTGCAGCTGGTAATTACAATTTCAGATCAGCGGATTGACATGTGCCTCGGAACCGCAGAGTGGCCTCCAGCTGAACACCAAGCATTTTCACCTTAGTTTGAACCTGGATGGTGTTGTCTCTGATTCTAAAACTTGTGAAAGCCGGATTGAGTTTCGCCCGGGCCTGCCTGGAGCCAAAAACGGAGCCAAAAACCAGAATCTCTGTATTGTTGGTGTTCAGACAAAGCCAGTTGGAGGCCATCCAGAGTTCTATCTGGTGGACGATGTGGGAGATGGATCTGTTATCCTTGAAATGGTCCCCAGTGGATTCTAGGACCAGCTGGGTGTCATCGGCGTAGTTCATAAAGAATACCCCTTTATCATCCAATGTTGAGCAGAGAGTTCTTGTGTATATGTTGAACAAGATAGAGGACAGACTTGTCCCTTGAGGAACTCCGCACCAAATGGGAGCTGATGGAGAGAGGACTGATCCCCATTGAATTTTGGATTTGTGTCCTGATAGAAACGAATGAAGCCAATCAACAGCACGCTCGGAGCAAAGTCCCAGGTGGCGTAAGGACTGCAGGAGGTGTTGGTGATTGACCAAGTCGAAAGCCGCCTACAGGTCCAGAAATACCAGCATCAACCAAGTTGAAAGCCGCCAACAGCTCCAGAAGTACCAGCATTCTCACTTTGCCCTTTTCGACGATACCCAGCATTGGAGATTGTAGATGGAGTAGCGCTGTCTCAGTACTATAGCGGGGTTGAAAACCTGATTGTCTGTCATGGAGGGTGTTGTGTGTTTGTACGAAAGCTTGAAATTGCATGCAAGCAGTTCTATCCAAGATTTTAAGGAGGAATTGACAGTTTATAGGTCTCAGATTACCTGGATCCCTAGGGTCCAGACTGTTTTTTTTTAGCAGTGGAATAACTGTAACGGCTTTAATCGCTGATGGCACCAAGCTATCTCTAAAGGATGCATTAATAAACCTGGTCAGTAAAGGGACAAAAAGGTCTCTGTGTTCCAAGATGAACTTAGGCGGGATGATGTTTTCAGAGCATGAGGTGGGACGCATAGTGGATAAAAGATTCTGCATCTCCAGTAAAGGTATAGGTGAGAAGGCGAAGGTAGTTTTGCTTCTAGGAGCATGACCCTGAATCTTAGTCGAGAGTGCAACATTAGGCAGTACTACACTGACTTTCTCTCTGCCCTTCATTTTTTTGGCTTCAAATACTGTTTGTACATCTATGGCAGGGGTGCACAACTGATTTTGACAGAGGGCCGAAAGTACCCTACATGAGGGCTATAGTGGGCCGAAAAGTAAAAGTGGGCGGGGCGGTAGGCGGGACATGTCAGGAGGCTTTTTCAACCCCCAATTTGTATTAAACACATGGAAAAAGAATATGTTTTTGAGGGGTAACGATTTTTATTGCATTTCAAACTTACATTTTGTACTACACATTTTCCCTTGTTATCATTTATTTCGATTTAGTTATTGTATATCGTCTGTTTAATTAAATTATATATATTTTATTGACCCTTGATTGGACATTCCTTTATTTTGGACTGCTATAGTTTGCTGTTTGGGTTGCCCAAGAGGAGGATGGCCTTCGTTTAGTCGGGTTTCCTCCAAAAAGCAAAGGATGTACATCTCCTAACTGTGCCTGTTTTAGCTTTATTATTGAGTTCACTCTTGGAGTGCAACAGTATGCCCCATGGCTCCCACCCTCAACCAAACACTATGCCCCATGGCCCCCTCACCCCCAACCAAACACTATGCCCCATGGCCCCCTCACCCCAACCAAACACTATGCCCCATGGCTCCCACCCCCAACTAAACACTATGCCCCCTGTCCCTCACCCCCAACCAAACACTATGCCCCATGGCCGCCTCACCCACAACCAAACACTATGCCCCATGGCCGCCTCACCCCCAACCAAACACTATGCCCCATGGCTCCCACCCCCAACCAAACACTATGCCCCATGGCCTCCTCACCCCCAACCAAACACTATGCCCCATGGCCTCCTCACCCCCAACCAAACACTATGCCCCATGGCTCCCACCCCCAACCAAACATTATGCCCCCTGTCCCTCACCCCCAAGCAAACATTATGCCCCCTGTCCCTCACCCCCAACCAAACACTATGCCCCATGGCCCCCTTACCCCCAACCAAACACTATGCCCAATGGCTCCTCACCCCCAACCAAACACTATGCCCCATGGCTCCCACCCCCAACCAAACACTATGCCCCATGGCTCCCTCACCAAACACTATGCCCCATGGCCCCCTCACCCCCACCAAACACTATGCTCCATGGCCCCCTCACCCCCAAACATTATGCTCCATGGCCCCCTCACCCCCAATCAAACACTATGCCCACTGTCCCTCACCCCCCAAGCAAACACTATGCCACATGGCCCCCTCACCCCCAACCAAACACTATGCCCCATGGCTCCCACCCCCAACCAAACACTATGCCCCATGGCCCCCACGCCTCAAGCAAACACTATGCCCCCCGTCCCTCACCCCCAACCAAACACTATGCCCCATGGCTCCCAACCCCAACCAAACACTATGCCCCATGGCCCCCTCATCCCCAACCAAACACTATGCGCCATGGCTACCACCCCCAACCAAACACTATGCCCCCTGTCCCTCACCCCCCAAGCAAACACTATGCCCCATGGCCCCCTCACCCCCAACCAAACACTATGCCCCATGGCCCCCTGACCCCCGGACAAACACTATGCCCCATGGCTCCCACCCCCAACCAAACACTATGCCCCATGGCTCCCACCCCCAACCAAACACTATGCCCCATGGCTCCCACCCCCAACCAAACACTATGCCCCATGGCTCCCACCCCCAACCAAACACTATGCCCCATGGCCCCCACGCCTCAAGCAAACACTATGCCCCTGTCCCTCACCTCCAACCAAACACTATGCCCCATGGCTCCCATCCCTAACCAAACACTATGCCCCATGGCCCTCTCACCCCCAACCAAACACTATGCCCCATGGCTCCCACCCCTCAAGAAAGCACGATGCCCCATGGACCCCACGCCTCAAGAAAGCACGATACCCCCTGTCCCTCACCCCCAACCAAACACTATGCCCCATGGCCCTGTCACCCCCAACCAAACACTATGCCCCAAACACACTCAAGCATGCACCCATACAGACCCGAACCCCCCACATCAGCACACTCTCAAAAATGCACCCATACAGACCCGAACCCCCCACGCCCCAACTCAGCACACACACTCTCAAGCATGCACCCATACAGACCCGAACCCCCCACACCCCCAACTCAGCACACTCTCAAGCATACACCATGAACCCATACTGACCTGAACCCCCCACCCCCCAACTCAGCACACACTCTCAAGCATGCACCCATACAGACCCGAACCCCTCACACCCCCAACTCAGCACACTCTCAAGCATACACCCATACAGACCCGAACCCCCCCACACCCCGAACTCAGCACACTCTCAAGCATACATCATGAACCCATACAGACCCGAACCCCCCACCCCCCAACTCAGCACACTCTCAAGCATACACCATGAACCCATACAGACCCGAACCCCCCACACCCCCAACTCAGCACACTCTCAAGCATACACCATGAACCCATACAGACCTGAACCCCCACCCCCCAACTCAGCACACTCTCAAGCATGCACCCATACAGACCCGAAACCCCCACACCCCCAACTCAGCACACTCTCAAGCATACACCATGAACCCATACAGACCCGAACCCCCCACCCCCCAACTCAGTACACAAACTCTGAAGCAAGTACCCATACATGCATCTCAACATACACAACACGAACATTCAAAAACAAACATTCATGCACATCCAACACCCCCCCAACCCCCCATCTCAACATACACAACACAAACACTAAAAAAAAAAACATTCATACACATCCGACACACCCCCCATCCAACATACACAACACAAACACTCAAAAACAAACATTCATACACATCCGACACGCCCCCCACCCCCATCTCAACATACGCAACACAAACACTCAAAACAAACATTGATGCACATCCGACACGCCCCTCACCCCATCTCAACATACACAACACACTCGAAAACAAACATGCATACACATCCGACACGCCCCCCCCACCCACCCATCCAACATACACAACACAAACACTCAAAAACAAACATTCATACACATCCGACACGACCCCCACCCCACCCATCACAACATACACAACACAAACATACAGCAGAACAGACCCGACACACAAACACACAGACCACTTACCGAAGACGTGCTGGAAGGCAGGTAAGCTGGAACGCTGGCGAGGTAAGTGGAATCGTACTACGGCTGGCGTGGCCAGCAAGGCTGAAATGCCTTCCGGCATCAAGCCTTATGGACCACGCCAGCCGTAGTGCTGGCACTCCATTGGTGCAGCACACACGCACTACGTGGCTCATAGGGGTGACGTGGTGTGTGTGTGCTGAGCCAATGACGGCCAGTGCTTTGTCCGGCTCCGAAGACAACAAAGACTTACCTAATGGAGGGCGGCCGATGCTGCTTGCGGGCCGCCCTCCATTAGGAAAGTCTTTGTGCCTCGCGGGCAGTTGGAGGCCTACTTAACCTCAAGATTATAATACTCCTTAGTTTCGATTAATTGATTTTTTTAGGTTTTATCTAGTTCTTTCCATATTGATTGGTTTTCATCAGTTTGATCATTTTTTTAAAAATTGAATTCGTTTTTTTATTAGTTTTCCTAATTGCACAACATACCACACATCGGACACAGCCAATACAAACTTCAAAAAGCAGGAAAAAGAAAGCAATCAACAACGTCCCACACAGGATGGAACCCCCCCCCCCCACCTTTAAACCCCCCACCAGGTTATATGTACATGCAGCAAAACGCATCCAAATGTCATGAACTCATCCTAGGACACTTGACCTAGACTACCCTAATAAGACGATAAGTCAAGCACTAATAGGCCCACAGCCCAACGCAGACACTGAACAAACTGTAGAGCCAATTGTCTTTAACCCAGTCCAGAGGCACTTTCCACATTGACCTGCGACGAGAGGGCGCTTTCCGAGTCAGACTCACGAGCCATGTAGCTTCTGAAAGCTTGCCAATAGTCCTTGGGTCTATTAAGAGGGAGCGTTTGGTTGTATTGCGTCTCCCTACTCTCATACATCGACATGCATTTCACCCATTGATGTAATGAAGGTACAGTAGAGGCCCCCCATGCACGAGCCACCAGAGTCTTGGTGACCACAGAGGCCATACCAAACAGCCTTCTATCACTGCTTACATGTAGATCTACCCACGCCAGCACCCACGTTTCCGGAGTGAAAGGGATCGAGGCCTCCGACACCTGTGCCATCACCTCAGCGACGGCCCCCTAGAAGGTATCAGTTTGATCTTTTAACCAGCATAGTTCTAGTTTAAATTTTTCCTTTATTGCTGTGAGTTCAGGAGTGAACCATTTTTTGTGATTGGGGTTATCTCTCACAATTTTAGATCGATGAGGAGCTTTTGCAACAACCGGTTTAGAAAAGGTGCTTACGAATGAGGTGGCCAAGTACTCAGCTGAATCCTCACTCACAGTCTAAATCGTGAGAGTTGATAAACAAAAGGACAGGTCCTACACCTGAATCCTGTTGAAGTTACGATTGATAATGGTCTTGGAGGGGTTCTGAGGTTTAACTACTGCCTCTGGTAATTGGATGTGGAATTCAACAATGTAATGATCCGACCAAATACAGGGATACGTTTGATCAGTAGTGGTCAAAACATTTGTAGAGACCACCCAATCCAACATTTGGTTCTTATCAGTGGTGGGGTCCTTATTTACCACTTGCAAATTCAGATTATTTAAGGTTTGTTCAAGTTCAATAGCTCCTTTATCTGTTTTATCTCCCCTCCAGTAATTCAAATCACCTAAGAGAAGAGAGGCTCGGTTTCGACCTTTAAGGGAGATTAAGGTCTGAGAAATGTCCTCTATGAAGTCCGGCATAGCCGATGGAGGGCGATAAATAAGAATAAAATGCACACATGGGTTGGGGGTCAGTTTAACTAGTAAGATTTCACAACCATGGCAGGAGATGGGAGAAGCAAAAAGCGCTAAATCAGCTTTTGCTTTGATTGACGCTCCACCTCCGAGACCCTCTTGTCTGTTTTTGCAGACGATCGAATACCCTTAGGGGATGCAAGATTAATGGATAGTCCACTGGTGCCTCTGATCCAGGTCTCAGAGAGAAACAATGTCGAGTTGACTGTCCCGAATCAGATCATGGATGTTTTAGGCATGACTAATCAGTGATCTGGTGTACAAAAGGGCAGCTTTAAGACTGCGACCACTTGTTCCCGCGTTAGATGGAAATCAGTCAAGTGGGGTTACAGGGGCATAGATCTAGTATCCTGGAGAGGTTGTTGGTGTGAGTATATTTAGATGCTGTATGACTGTCGCTTGTCTGGTTAGATTTGACAGGTCGAAACACATCAGTTCTCGTGGGCTCAACAGCAGGGAACTGCTAGCCATTCAGACAAGGTTGGGGGCGCTCATTTGGTCCTCCACCCGTAACATGCGTCTCACAGGTTATGGCAATTATTAGCGTTTGGTAGACTCGGATCTATGTTGTCTAATTTAGAGTGTTTTCATTTGTTTATCAGCGCAATCCGGATAATGAGTAACTTAGTAATACCTGTGGAATGGAATCCGAGCAGGGAAAGATGCCCAAATGCTGAATACAGCCATGACTGGGGAAGGCTGGGATTGTCTCAGGTGCGCCGGCGTAGGTCAACTGATTTGAGGAGGCTGGGGCTGCTGGGAAATGTAGTTTCCCTGGCCAAGTACCTCAAGCAGAATGCACAAAGCCAAATGCTGCTCTTAAAGTGAGTAGGCTAACCTCACATGCAGCCAGGCACACAATCCATAGAACGTGATAGAATCTCACAAGTAATTACAAAAGTACTTCTATTTCAATTAAAGAGAGCCAAACACACATTCAGTTTGGCAGCAGCAAGATAACGCACACAAAAATGCAAAACAGTAAGAACCTGAAAGCGTGCGATATATGAGGTACTACCAGTCCTCACAATGCAACAGGGAGTACCACCAAGTACAAGGCCAATGCGGATCAGCCTCTTCCCAAAGAGGTAGAGAGAACAAGGCCCATCAATGACTGCCTCAAAGGCACAGGTGGAAAGAAATGTGGTGTTTCATTTCGACAGGTGGCAAGCAATTACAAAAAACAGATGAGTACTAGACCCCATCCAACTTGGCCATCTATTGGAGTTCAAACGCACACAGAAACCCTTAACTCAGGTAATGCTGTCACATCCACTTCTTCCAATTCCCCAACAAGAAGTGCACCAAATGTTTAAAAAAACGGCAATAGAAAGAGTTCCTCCTTCGTCGAGAGGAAAAGGTGTATTCTCAAGATATTTCCTAGTAAAGAACCTGGACGGGAAGTGGCGTCCAATCCTGGACTTAAGAAAGTTAAACAAAAACATAAAAAACAAAGTTCAAAATGGTCACACTACAAGAGCTCATAAAGGCTGTACAACCTCACGAATATCTAGCGGCTTTGGTCCTGAAAGACGCCTACTTTCACATCTCAATACACTGACAGTACCTCAGATTCAAGGTCGGCGAAAGTCATTACGAGTTTTGAGTCCTTCCATTCGGCATCAAATCAACCCCAAGGACTTTCATCAAATGCCTAGCACCAGTGGCAGCTTTCCTCCGAAAACAGGGCCTCCCTGTCTAACCATACCTAGACGAATGGTTGGTTTGCGGTCCAACATATCAAGAGACCGCAGTTTCTCTGAAACAAACAGAAACTCTTTTCCAACAATTGGGATTTACAATCAAATATGCCTAAACTTGCATTGTTCCGTCAAAACTTTTTGTGTTCCTTGGGTTCACAGTGTATTACGGGACAAAACCTTGTCAGACTCTCAGCCGACAAAATGCAAAAACAAATAGCCTTAGCAAACTCTTTCACTCCAAACAAACAAATCATGGTGCACAGATACATGACTCTACTGGGGACCATGTCGTCCTGCATTCACTAATACCCAGGCTGCACATGCGACCAGTACAAAGATTTCTAGCTACCGGATTGTCCCAGACACAGGGTTCCTGGGCAGACAAGATGACCATCCCCCCGGCTCTCTCGAAGTCACTGAAATGGTGGACGGTCCTCGACAACATCACAAAAGAGATACCTCTAATAGAACCCACTCACCATCTCACTATCGTAACCAATGCTTCCCTGGCGGGTTGGGGAGCTCACCTAGGCAAGCACCAAATCAAAGGCCTGTGGACTCCCGAAGAATCCACATTGCACATAAATGTCCTGGAGTTACGAGTGGTCCATTGGGCCCTGAAGTCTTGCTTTCCTCTGATCAAGAATTCAGTAGTGCGAATCCTCACGGACAATATCACCACTATGTACTCTTATGTCCCCTTTCCTCCATACCGCATGGGCGTCCCTTCTAAGGGACGGTAGACTGAACCTTGTTCACCAGAAAAAAAACCTTCTTCTGCTTTAAATTTAGAGGCACAAGGGGGTGCAGCCCTGGGAGCATGCGCTGCCCTGACTTCACCCTCCAGCGCCACACCTCAGTCCCCTTTTCTGCGTCAACTGGACCGGGCCAAATTCACCAGCGCTCCTGGGTTTGGCTTCGGCCATGTAATTCCACGCGCGGATACTTCTGTCTCTTTTGTCTTTTTATCACATAGGTACTCGGTCCTCGGGCATCGCGATTTTCCCGGGCGCATGTCGACTTCCACAGGGTTCAGCAGGTGTCCATCCTGCGACGGGCTCTTCATTACTTCAGACCCCCACGCCCTCTGCCTACGTTGCCTTGGTCCTGACCACGGTTGACAAGCTTGTACAGCATGCAACGCCCTTTCATCGAGGTCTCTGAAGAACAAGATAGCCAGGTGGAGGGAGCTCTTCCAGAAATCCCTTACAGAGGACCTGAAGGACTTCGTCAAACATCAATCCAGGCCCAAGGTAGGGCCTCTGTTCTCCATCGTACCCTGCAAGGGAGACTCCTTCCCAAGGACTCGCCTGCGCGGGAGGGACCACCCAGGTTCTCCTACCAACACGTGCACCGAGGCCTCTCTGGCACTGGCCTGTGGGTCGAGGGATCCTCGGATCCTCCCGGTGCTAGTGTTGAGGGACTGGAAGGTTCTTGTACTGGGTCTTCACCGGAGGGGCCATTCCCTTGTACCAGCAATATGTCTGAGGGGCCACGCTCTAGTACCAGAAATACGGCTTGAGGGGGCGCCTAACCGCATCTCTACCGGCCTCTGGGCCGAGGGTGTTACGCCTACCAGGACTTATCCTGAGGAGCAGGGTAGGCCTCATGATCCAAGAGTCCTGGAGGAGGCTTGGCCCAGCGAGCCGAACAACACAATGCAGGTGGAAGGCAACTTGAAAAAATGGCCGCCATGCCAGACATCAGCACCCATCCGCCACCGCACCAGGAACGGGATTTCGGCAAAGAACGAGTGTCAAGGTGGGACTGGTCTCAACCAGGTACGTGGCCTACGGCCTATCCTTAATTTGCACAGGGCAGGTTCTCATTGCGTCCATATGGGCAGGGTATGCATCGGCTCCAGCAGCCTCCCGCTACCCCGTCGCAATCACCTATCACCCCTCCAGCCTGTGAGGACAGGTTCTTTGAAAGATTCCTAGGGCTCATGAAATATCCTTCGATTGGGGTTATCCTCAGGGATGCCAATAGGGAGGTACTCGCTCCAATGCTTCCTGCGCCGCAGGCTCCTCCCCCTGCACCCCTGGCCCCGGCACAGCTTCTGCCACTGCTCCAGCCGTCCAACCAATTGTTCAGGCGGTTCCGTACCAGCTTCTGCCACAGCTTCCGGCTCCGGTCCCCGTACCTCAGCCTCCGGCTCCCATCACTCCTCCACCAGTACAGGGTCCTCCAGACCCCCAGGTGGACACGGACGAGGAGGAGGACCCCGACACGCCCTCATCAGCCAAGGCCTACCAAGAACGTCTTGCAGGGCTGGCAGAGTACCTGGGCCTTCCTCAACCCGAGGTCAAGCAACTAGCAGAGGGTGTCCTCGCAGAAGTCCTCACACAACACCAAGACAGTAATTACACTGCAGACCGATGTAATCTCCCTGACCAAGAAGAGTTGGCTGAAGCCCCACTCTGTCCATCCGGTCAATCGACACCTGCACTCTGGACTCCAAGTACAGGCAGATTGTTACGCTCACCTGGTATCCACGGGGACGCCCTTATGCCCTGGTTGCTGGATTCACCCTGGACCCTTCCCGATTCCGGATGGTGCCGTCTATCGAGGTCGGGCCTGAAAACACACGAGGACTGGACTTATGAACAGATTTCCTTTTCTTCCCCCCGCTCCCTGGATTTGATCTGATGGCCCACTCCTCAACTTGTTGTGATGTCTGGCGTGCCCTCCGTCCTGCCTTCTGTGCAGGGGAGAGTAGTTTTCCGCGGGTTTGAGCGACCGAGTTAACTTCACTGGTGCTAACCCATTCAAGTGTCTTTAAGGAGGTAAGTCTGGTTAAAGCAATCTTAAAATGTCCTTGCTTTCCTTTCTTTTTTTTTTTAATATAACATTTTTATTGTTTTGTGGACATAAACAAGCACAACAACAATAAGTAATTGACATTTGGTCACTACATAAAACCATTTAAACATTTAAACACACAGGTATACATTTCTTCCCGGCATTTGGTTTATGTTTGCATATATTGTGAAGTTGTTACATCTAGAACCATTCAAACATTTAAACACGCAGGTATACATTTCTTCCCGGCATCTGGTTTATGTTTGCATATATTGTGAAGTTGTTACATCTAGAGTTTCTCGGGATCATTCCAATGGCTTGTATCAGTGCAATGTTCAGCGCTCAGTGTTCCTATGTCAGTTCTTTGCTTGCCTTCAGTTGTCCTCCCATTTTTGCCATATCTTGGCTGCTTTCTCTGGGCATCCTCTTGTGGTGTACACTCTTGTCTCCATTGGGACGCACATGTCCACATCTGCTACCCATTTGGCATACTGTGGCGGTGTGGGCGAGCCCCATAGTTGGGCTATGTTTCTTTTTGCGAGACTCGTAGTCGTTGCAAACATGAGTTTTTCAAATCTGGATAGCTCTATATCCGCATCTATTCCCAGTATCAGGAGTTTGGGGTCCATCGGTATTTCGCGGTCAAGTACTGTTGAGAACCTATCGCAGCATTGTTGCCAAAAGTCCTGTATCCGCGGGCATTCCCATAGGATGTGGAAGAAGGTTCCTCTCAGATGGCGACATCTCAGGTAGTTAGGGTCCGTCGCCCTTCCACATTGGTGCAAGGCCTCTCTAGGATAATAAATCCTATGTAGGGTTTTTAGCTGGACCAGCCTGATTCCGGCTGAAATTGCTGATTCCCGGGGATACATGAGTGCCATTGTCCAGTCCTCTGCTTGTATTTGGCCCACATCTCTTTCCCATTTCTCTTTAAGTCCCATGAGTTCTTTCGTGGCAAATGAGTTGATGGCATTGTACATTGTAGATGTTACTCTGTGTCCAATTCGTTCCATCACTATGTTCCTCTCGATCGGGGTGCATTCTGGCACATTTGGGAGGTCTATTTTGCTTGCAGTAAGTGCGTGCCTCATCTGTATGTAGTGGAAGTGCTCCGTGGTGGGAAGGTTGAATTCGTCTTTCAGGGCTTGGAATGTCTTGATTTCGCCATCCTGTAGCAGGTCTTCTAATGTCTGTATCCCCGTCTCTTCCCAGGCTACCCATTTGGGAATGTCTTTAAGTTCCGGGAAGTGTTTATTCCACCACAGGGCTTGTTTCAATGTGATCTTCCCCTCCCATCCCAGGTATTTATGCGCATCCATCCAAATTTGCGTTCTCTGAGCCATCATTGTGTGTGTGGCTTGTCGGGTTTTCTTTTGATACAGGCTTTCTAGCGGGGTGATTCCATGGGCCGTCTGGGCGTCTGCTCTGTTGTGTGGTAGCGTTGGATCGGCATGCAGACTATCATCCACCACCGACATTTGGGAGGCCCAGTAATATGTCTGTAGGTGTGGAAGTCCGATTCCACCCTCCCACACTGAACGCTGTAGGGTTCTGAGAGTAATTCTTGGGTGCCCCCTTCCCCATAGCAGTTTCCTGAGTGATTCATCTATTTTGTGAAATTCTATTTGGGGTATATATAGCGGTGCGTTCTGCAGGGCATATAAGAACCGGGGGAGGGCCAGCATCTTGAATAAAGCAGCTCTTCCCAGTAGGGTAAGCGGAAGGGCCATCCAGTGCTTAACGTCATTTACGAATCTCTCTCTTACTGGGTGTAGGTTTTTCCCTATATACTGTGTTAGGTCTGTTGAGATCTGTATCCCCAGATATCGGAACTGCTCTTTCTCGATCTTAAATGGGTTATTAGCTAAGGTCGCTGCATCGAGCCCCTTTATTGGAAAGATCAGGGATTTGTCATAGTTCACCCTCAGCCCGCTAAAGGTTCCATATGAGCTTAGTATATTGGCTACAGTGGGACAGGAGATCGCTGGGTCACTAAGGTAGATTAGGAGGTCATCTGCATATAGGGACACCCTGTCCTCCCAGTCCTGTGCCCAGTGGAACCCCTTCCAGTCTAGGGACTCCCTCAGCAGTATCGCCAGTGGTTCAATTGCGAGTGCAAATAGCATTGCCGAGAGGGGACATCCCTGCCTGGTGCCCTTCCCAAGTTTTATGGTTCGTGAGGACCAGCCATTAACTCTGATTTATGCTATCGGGGCATTGTATAGGAGTTTGACCCAGTTTGTGAATTGCTCTCCAAATCCCATTTTGCCCATGATGAGCCACAGGGCCTCCCAATGGACCGAGTCGAAGGCCTTCTCAAAGTCAATAGTAAGCAGTGCCAATGGGTCCTGTAGAGTGGCCGATCTTTCAATGGCAGAATGAAGTCTGCGTATATTCATTCGCGTGGATCTTTGTGGCATGAAGCCGCATTGGTCCGGGTGGACCAGGGAGGTTATCACTGTTTGCAGCCTGTTGGCCAGTATTTTGGCCAATATTTTAGCTTCCGTGTTGATGAGAGAGATTGGGCGGTATTGAGCTTCATGCGTCTGGAGGTTTGCCTTCTTTGTGTATTACTACTATGCTGGCTTTTCTTAGGTCCGGTGGTAGGATGCCTTTCTCCTTTGCCTGTAGGAACATTTTGAGCATGTGTGGCGCCATTTCTCCGGTGCCAATCTTCTTCCATATTTCTACTGGAAGGCCATTCGGCCCTCGGGTTTTACCATTCTGTAGCTGGGAGATGGCTGTCGTCAGTTCTTCCTCTGTTATTGCGGCTTCGAGATTCAGCCTCTGGGTTTCGTTTAGTGCTGGGATGGTCGCTGAGTCCAATATGGTGGCGTCTCGCAGACTTATCGGTGGGGCATATAGTCTTTCATAGTAGGTTGCAAAGGCCTCAGCTATGTCTGAGTCCGTTGAGGCCCATTCAGTGTTTGTGACCCCTATCCGCCGTACCTGGAGGTGGCTGTTCTCCCTCCTTTCCAACCATGCCAGCATTTTGCTGGCTTTGTCTCCCGTTTCATATATCCTTGCTCGTGTAGTTCTGTGCGCCTGTTTAGCGCATGTTAGCGCCACATTGTATAGTTTCTTCTGTGCCACCTTTAGAGATGTATTGTCATCTGTCGTTCCTGATCTTATGAGGTTCTCCTCAGCACGTCTCACGTCTGCTTCTGCTTCTTCTACTTCTTGCTGGTGTGATTTTTTTGTGTGCTGAGGTCCAGCTCAGTATTTCACCCCTTAACGTTGCCTTATATGCTTCCCATACTATTCCAGCATCGTCCACAGAATCCTGATTTAGTTCAAAGTACGTTGCGGTTGTTTCTTGAATTTTCTCCGTTAGTTCTGGGAATCCCAGGTAGTATGCATTCAATCGCCACTTCGGTGGAGTCTGGGGTCTTTGTGTCTCAAGCAGCATCGTGAGTGGGGAGTGATCCGATATTCCTTGACTCAGTTACTTTGTGCATATTTACACCGGGGAGGAGGAAATAGTCTATCCTAGACATCGATCCATGTGCACCTGAGTGAAAGGAGAATTGTTTCTCGCCTGGGTGGAGGTCCCTCCATGCATCTTTCAGGCCCAGTGCCGATGCAAAACTGGCCAGCCTGGTTGGTCGTGTCGTATTTCCTCCTCTCTGATGTGTGCGGTCCTCAGTGCTGCACATCACCTCATCGAAGTCTCCGCCTATCACCAGTGTATCCGCTGGGTTATTTACTATTATCGGCGTGATGTCTTCGAGTAGAGGGGCTATTAATGCTGGGGGCGAGTAGATCGCCATTGTGGCTATGGTTTGGTTCCATAGTGTGCCATACATGAACACAAATCTGCCTCCCGGATCTTGAATTATCTGTGTTATGTCTATCGGGGTTCTTTTGTTTATCAGTATCAGCACACCTCTCGAGCCCATGGAGAAGCCTGCATGGATTGCTGTTTTGTACTTGGTTCTCTTGAAGAATTGGCAGTTCGTACCCGCCAGGTGTGTTTCGGTTAGCATCACCATATCCGGATCATGTCGATTAATATATTGCATTACTAGTCTTCTCTTTATGCTATTTCCCATGCCATTTACGTTCCATGTCATGAAGGCAAGCTTCTTTTCCTTAAGTCCGTCTGTAGCCATGGTTCACCGAGTTCTTTGCTATATGTGGGTGTTTGATTCTTGCCATTTTCACGTATGCCTTGTTTGAAGTGGTCCTGATGGGCCAGGTGTCATTTGGATACCTGTGTAACTCTCGATTCCCCCTCCCCATACACCTTCCCCAACTGAAGCATCTGTCGCCTATTAAACAAAACATTTATCTACTTATAGTCTCTTTGGTATTAGGATTACCACAGTGTGCACTTCGTAATTGTTCGGGGGGGGGATGGTGTGCCGTGCTGGGTTTTGGGCCGCCAGCATTCATTTCGCCAATTTTTATTATTGTTAGGTGGTCGTTGCTCGGTTTTATGTTACGTTGATTTTATCTTTTGTTCGCTCTTTCATTTATTTGTCTTAACCTTGTGGTATCACCTCCATATCTTGGTGGGATAGTTCTTGTGGGGGTTTGTTTAGCTTGGTCCATTTCCCTTCGGCTCACATCTTTTGCGTGGGCCTCAGGTGTCATGAGTTCTTTCATCTCTCAGTCATGTTTGTAGTTAATCATTTTCTCTCTGGGGTCTCGCTTCTCTTTCTTGGTGGGGTAGCCCGTTCGGTGGATCATTCAAGCATGGCCTGTTCCTTCTTATTTCTTGTCGTTTGCGTGGGTTCCACTCTCCCTTCAGATGCCCCTCAGCCCAAGCCCATGCTTCTCTCGGATCAGTAAAAGGTATTGTGGTGCTATTGTGGTATATCTTCAATTGCGCAGGGAACAGGAGTCCATACTTCACGTTCAGTGTCTGTAGGCGCTTCTTGAGAGGGTCAAAGGATTGTCTCATCTTCTGTACCTCCCTAGTGAAGTCTGGAAAGAATCCGATTCTGGAGCCGTTATATGTTATCTCTCCTTTTTGTCTGGCCATTTGTAATATTGCATCCCGATCTCTGTAATTGAGGATCTTCGCTACCACCGGTCTTGGCTGTTTCCCAGGTATTGGTGTGCCCGTTGGGACTTGGTGTGCCCTTTCTATTGAGAACAATGTCGATAGAGTCTTGGGAGCAAATAGGTCGTGCAGCCATTTTTCTAGGAAGAGCTCCATGGAATCCCCTTCAGTCTTTTCAGGCAGCCCAAGAATGCGTATATTATTCCTCCTTGACCTGCCCTCTCCCTCCTCCACCCTGGTCTCTAGTACTTTAATGCGTTCAAGCGCTCTGTTCATTTGTTGGCCCATACTTCTCAGGTCATCCTCTGCAACAGATATAAGGGTCTCGGCCTCGCCAGTGCGGGATGAGAGTTTCTGGAGGTCATGCCGCAATAGGGAGACTTCTGTGGTGATGCCATCCATTTTGACTTCCATGGAGGATCGTGAGTTGGCAATGGCATTCATCACATCCCTTAGGGATAGGGGCTCTTCAGGGTTTTGTGTGTCTTCAGATCTATCTGAATCTGTTGGTGGGGGCAGAGTAGTAGTCGTGAATTGGCCCATGGTGCTCTGATTGGTCCCCTTTTTGGTGGTTAGTGCCTTCTCCTTACCCATTGTAGTAGCTGTCTGCTGGTTTGTGTTGTTATATAGTACGCAGCTTTTAGAGTTCTGGGTCGTCTTTTGGGGTGGTTCGTTTGGTGCGGCTCTGTTCAGGAGGTTTCTTTTCCAGGCAGGTGGTTCACTATGTGGGTCTTCGTGTGGACACCTCTGCTAGTGAT
The DNA here is from genome assembly GCF_040938575.1 of Ambystoma mexicanum. Lineage (NCBI taxonomy): Eukaryota > Metazoa > Chordata > Amphibia > Caudata > Ambystomatidae > Ambystoma > Ambystoma mexicanum. The sequence continues at coordinate 490,851,866 of NC_090938.1, read as the reverse complement.
ATTCTGCTTGTTCGTGGTATTACACCGCACTACCAGTGGATGTCATCGGTTGGGGGGTTGATTCTCTCTTTCCTTATATTTCAGTCACAAGCTGGGTGTGGGGATTTATTTCTTTCCCAGATGGCCAAACCCAATTCCTGTTCAGACCCTCTGCACAGTGGCTGGATTCTGTTCCCTTTATGTTGACTTTGTCTCATTGGCAGTTCGTTTTCGGGGTATTGTTCATTCCCTGTATTCCAGGGTTCACCTTTGTGCCCAGTCCCCGGTTCTGAGAGTCTGGTGGGGTGGATTTATGGCCGATGTCTTAGGCTCACGTGTTCAGTTTGAGCCGGGGGGGACTAGTCTCCCCTCCCGTAATGTGGCGCCTTTAGTTCAGTGCGCTGCCCCACCTCCCCCTCTCCTTACCGGCGTGTCTTGTTGGGTGAGGCCGGTTGACGTCGGGCGCTCTACGGTATACGGAGCGCCCGCAAATGTCTGCTTATGAGCAGAAGGCAGCAACGCCGTGGCGTGGTCCGCCCACACCCGAGACCTCCACCCTCTAGCCTCGCTCCGATTGAGCAGGGGTTTCGGAGTTCACCCGCACGGGTCCGTCGCGGATCCTCCGGGTCTCCGGTTGGGGGCTCGCTGTCCACGCGTGACTCTGTCCGCCTCAACCTCTTCCGCCCTCGGTGGTGGCGAGGCAGCGAGCGACTGGGCGAGCAGGCAGGTAGGTCGCACTAGGTTGTTCTCCGGGCTCCGGTCGCCTCGAGAGCCGCGGTCGGTCCAGTGTCTTCTCTGTCAGGCGGCGCAGCACCATATCAGCGGATCTCGCCTCGTGCGTGTAAGTATGCCCGGGCTTCGCTCTCGATCAGTCCGCCTCCAAGCCCGTCTCCGCCGGTGCTTTCAGGCTGGATTGCAGGGTGGTGGATACTATCTCTTTGCGGCCTCAGCTCCCAGTAAGGAGGCCAGTCTGAATGTGATCTCGGCTACGGCGCCTCATTTCCTCCGCGCCGCTTTCCTCCCCTCACCAGGTGTGGCGGCCATTTTGGGTTTGCACGGCCCACACGCTGTTACTTTCAGCAGGGATTTTCTCGTCCGCTGTGCTCCGATTCAGTCTTCCCGCACAGCGCTCCGATGCAGCAAGGCTTCGCCGTCCTTGAGGTGTCTTTATTGTTCCGATATCCACCCAAAATCACAGGATTAATGCAGGATGTAGCTGGCGTCCCCGGGAGCTCACAGGAATCACGTCCTCATCGTGCACTCCTTGGCCACCCCCCCCTTGCTTTCCTTTCTTGCTATTAATGTCTTTTCCTTATTTATTCCCCCTTAGGTGCACGGAGGTTCGGCGGATGCGCAGCTTGGATCGGGCTACTACCCGGATGATGGACACAGGAGCGTGTGATGGATGGATGGTAGGTTAAGCGCAAAGTGCGACGCGGTAATGTCTTCTTTTACTAACCTGTGTTCTTTATTCCTTTTCATGTCGCGATGGTCTTTCTGGGTGTGTGAAGATTTCCAGAGCAGAGCCGGCCAAGAAATGCCCAGCCAGGTGTGGTTCTCGTGATTACTGCCGTAAATACTGTGAGTAACCTGTTTTAACGTTGTCGTTCTTTCTCTCTCCCTCCAGGTGCTTCGTTCTGGTGCGTGCGTGATGTCCTGGTGATGCTGCCGACTGGATGAAAGACCGGAAGCTGCAGCAAGACGGATACTTGACGGATTGGACGCTGCAGGTAAGCAGAGAGTGCTAATGATGTTCTTTTGTTTCCTCTGCAGGTACGCTGTTCAAGGATCGCCGGATTCTGGTCTCTAGACACGATGAGCGTCAAGCTGCTGGCTGCAGAATAACGCGTCCGTGCTACCACACCCAAAACTTTGCACTGCACAGTCTGGTTCTAAGAACTAGGCTGTGTGGGTGCCTCCAGGTTGGCTGCAGGCCTCCAATGAAAAGTAGCCCCTTCAAGACTGTGTCCCAATCTGAATATGAGCCTGGCGCCAAAGGCACCAGGACTGACTCCAGGAGAGTCCATGAGGATAGTGCAAGGCCCTTGGGGCCCTAAATGAACCCTGAGTCTTAACCCTACCTGGCATATGACCGTGCCAGTGGGGTTTTGGGTCAAGGGTCGTGACACAGATGGAGGGGGATACACTCTTGCTATAGGCCCATCCTCAGCCACACTCCTCGGTGATCGCCGCGGCATCACTATTCTCCAAGCCTCAGTCATCCTCAACCTCCTCTGCGGCGCTGCTAGGCAAGGAGGAGAAGGCCTTGGAGGCGTACGGGAAGAAGATCTATTCCAACGCATCCTTGCATCTTCGTTAGGCCAACGCCAATACCATGCTGGCGGCCGTTAACCAGAGGTTATGGCGGGAAATTGCAGATTTCCTCCCAAAACTTCCTACGCAGAGCCAATCACGTTTCAAGGCGGGACTGGCTGGGGCCAAGCTGGTGGCGCAGGACATCATGGAGTCCAACTCGGCCCACATTGACACCTCTGACCGGGCCATCTGCATCGCCACGGACATAAGAACAGCCTGGCTCTGTGTGACTAAATTCAACCCGGACGTACAGGAATGCCTATTAGACCTGCCGTTCCAGGGGAGTGACCTCTTCCACTCCACCACAGACAAGGAGCTGGACAAAAAGAAAAACAGCTCACAGAGAGCCAAGTCTTTTTCCATCCTGACAAAGACCACACCCAAATCGTACACCATTTCACAGCAGCGCTCTGACAAGGGGCGTACATACGGAGGGTTCTGCGGCTTCTAAGAACAAAGGTCCATGCAGCTGGACCGCTCGCCGACTCCACATTACGCAAGCAACAAAAAGGAGGGGGGGAGTAAGGGTTTTTTCCAGTCCCCCTCCTCCGCAACAGCCTCTGAGAGAAAGAAGGCAGGATAGTGGGGAGGCAGGCTTGCTCTCCATGCACATTTCTGGTGCCAGAATTTCGTGGACCCCTGGATCCTCTCCGTAGGATCCACGGGGTACCGCCTACCCATCCCAGCCTCTCTTCGCTCCTCCCCTCCACGCCCTCAAGTTGAGACTGCAACTCTTCTGGCGGAGATCCGGTCGCTCCTAGAGAGCCAGGCCGCAGAGGAAGTCCCAGCCTCCCAGCGAGGCTTGGGCTTTTACGCCAGAATTTTCGCCATTCAGCTAAAGAACCAGGCGGGCCTGAGAGTTGTCCTGGACCTTTCCACCCTCAACCTCTCCCTACCTCTAAAAAGATTCAAGATGGTTTACGCCAGCTTTTATTGCGGAGACATTGTGCAAGGAAGACTAGATGTGCTGCCTGGATCTGAAGGACGCGCACTTACACGTCCCGGTTTGGCAGCCCCATCGTTCTTTCCTACGGTTCAGGATCATGGGCTACCATTTCCAATACAAGGTCCTTTCTTTTGGCCTCAACTCGGCCCCCAGGGTCTTTACCAGGCTGATGAATACTGTGGCGGCCCTCCTCAAGGCCTCCACATCTACCCCTACCTCGACGACTGGCTCGTAAGGGCTACATCTCTGGAAGCAGTACACCACACTTCTCATGCTCTTATGAACACACTGCACAATCTGGGCTTTTCGCTCAATCTCAAGAAGTCACAGCTGCAACCCACGCAGACGCTGACATTCTTGGGCCTCATCTGGGACACGTGCTCCGAGAAGGTGTTTACGACGGAGGACAAGATCCCAGCCGTCAAGTGGGCCACTACTCACTTCCTCAGCAGAGACTTGACCTCGGCCTGGTAGTACCAGCACCTGCTGTGTCTCTTGGCAGCGGTCCTATTAGCTGTCCCCCACACAAGACTCAGGATGAGGAGGATACAGCTGCACTTCGCGGCATCATGGAACCAGGAGTGGGGCTCTCAATCCGAGACGATCAGCGTTCCTCCATCTCTTCACCAGGACCTCACATGGTGGTCCCTGGACGGCAGCCTGGTCGGGCAAGCCCTTTCGTCCTCCCACTCTGCAGGTCACCATCACCACGGACTCCTCTCTCGAGTGATGGGGCGCCACCTTGGACGATCACTGGGTCCACAGCACCTGGACCCTGCAGGAGTGCCACATCAATTGTTTGGAGCTGAACGCCATCTGGCTGGCGCTCAGTGCATTCCTCCCAATGATCGAGGGCAAGGTCGTCCTCAGACAGACAACTCGACCAGCATGTACTATGTCAACAAGCAGGGAGGCACCAGATCCCCTCCACTGTGCAGATAGGCAGTCGGCATGTGGGAGTGGGCCCTGGAAAATGACATCTACCTCACGGCAATCCACCTTCCGGGGAATCCAACCTGGAGGCGGACAGGATCAGCAGGTTGGGAGCGGACAATTACGAGTGGCAGCTAAACAACCTCGTTATTCAGGAGATCTTCAGCAGATGGGGTCTCCCAAGTGGATCTCTTTGCCACCTGGCACAACAAGAAGTGCCAACAGTTCGCCTCCTGCCAGGGACAGTGCCCCGGCTCTCTTGGCGATGCATTTCAGATTCAGTGGAACGGCATGACAGCATACGCCTTCCCACCCACGCCGCTGATTCACGGAGTGATTTGCAAGATCTCGCCAGCTCAACATCATCCTAATAGCTACATGGTGGCCAGCCAGGCCATAGTTCTCGGAGCTGCTCAGCCTCTCGGTGATGCCTCTGATTCATCTACCTATGGGCCCAGCACATCTTCTGGCACAGCAGGGGTGCAGAGTCGGGGGCAGAGTCATCCACCCTGCACCTCAGAAATGAGCCCTCACAGCGTGGTACCTGAACTAGAGATCATATAGGGCGCAAGGAGCAAGGCTATCAGGGCCCAGTATAAAAGTAAATGGCTCAAGTTCTGCCATTCGGCGGATTCCAAGGAAATCGACCCCCTGGCATGTACTTTGGACGACGTGCTCTCCTTCTCTGCACACTTCGCCCACTCAAGCGTGCAGGTGGACACCTGCCTCACCTCACAGCCATCGGGGTTCACAGGCACTGGGAGGAGGGGATCTTCTCCTCTTCCAACTCGATTGTCAAGAAACATTTGACGGGACTTGCAAGGCTCTACCTGCCCATCAAGAGGACACACCCCGTGTGGGATCTGAACATAGTCTTGGCGCACAAACCATTCGAGCTAATTGCATCCGCGGACATCAGGATGGTCACCATTAAGATGGCCTTACTAGTCGGCCTCACCTCGGCTCGCAGAGTCAGCGGAATCCAGTCGCTGGTCGCTTCAGAACCAAATACTACCTTTCATAAGGACAAAGTAGTACTGCGGACACACCCAGCATTCCTACCTAAGGTGCCGTCAGCTTTCCATCTAAACGAGGAAATAGTACTCCCTACGTTTTTTGCTGATCCTAAGGATGAGGCACAGAGAGTTTTGCACTGCCTAGATGTCAGGCGTGCCCTGAAATTCTACCTTTACAGGACCAGGAGCTTCCGCTAGTCGGATGCTGTATTTGTCACTTTTGGAGGTGCAAGACCAGGCTATCCAGTCTCCAAGGCCTCCTTATCTCGCTGAATGGTCTCTGCCATCAAGGAGGCATACGAGGTGCAGCACAAGCCGCTTCTGGCAAACATGAGCGCACACGCAGACAAGGCAACGGCCATCGCATTCCAGCGCCATGTCCCCTGGCAAGTCATAAGCAGGGTGGCCACTTGGGCCACTCCTTCGGCTTTTTGCAAGCAGTACTGTTTGGATGCCGACTTTAGATCTGATTCGGCTTTAGGACAGGCGGTTCTTAGAAACATGTTTGCTTAAGGAGGGTCTCCTCTCCACCCTGGGGGTACATTCAGTTGTAATCGCCCATGCAGTATGTAGGAAAGGGGATGGGACATAAGAGTAATTCTTAGTCCCCTTTCCTCCATACGCCCCACCATCCCCCCCCCCTACTAAAACTGGGTCATTAGGCAATGTTAAATCTTTTGTCAACACGTCTATGGGGACTGAGGTGTGGTGCCGGAGGGCGGAGTCAGGGCAGTGCATGCTCCCAGAGCCACACACCTTTGCGCCTCTAAATTTATAGAAAAATATGTTTTTTTTCTGGTAAAAAAGGTTCAGTCTCCCGTCCCTTGGAAGGGACGCCCATGCAGTATGGAGGAAAGGGGACTAAGGTCACTACGGTGAGTAACTTATAATTTTTACCTGCGCAAGCAAGGTCAAGCACCCTGTCTCAAGAAGCTCAAACCATTTGGCACTTGGCCATTCACAACAACATTGCATTGCAAGCATTACACCTCCCAGGGATACACAATCAGCAAGCAGACGCCCTCAACAGGGACTTGACGCAGTCCCACGAATGGGGACTGCATGACAACCAAATGTCCAAAATCTTCTCAGTATGGGGCCAGCCTCCTGTGAACCTCTTTGCCACAAAGTGCGACAGTGCAAAGAATTTACAAGCAGGATTCCACAACCCGGCTCTCAGGGGGACGCGTTTCATTCCCATGGACCGGCATCTTCGCATATGCGTTACCTCCATTCCCTCTGTTCAGGAAGACAATCCAGATGATCCGCACATATTGTTGCAAGATAATCCTGATGGTGCTGTACTGGCCCAGACAAACCTGGTTCTCGGACCTCCTTCAGCTGTTGGCGGACAACCCAACCATCTGGGGTTGCACACCGATCTCCTATCACAGTACAATGGTGCAATTCTACATCACAACCCAGGCTCCCTCAAGCTGACAGCGTGGCTCCTGATCATGCTGAATTCGGCCACCTAGACATCCCGCAGGAATTCCAGCGCATACTGGCGGCAGGTAGGGCACCTTCCACTAACAATTCCTACAACTAGAAATGGGAAAGGTTCTGTGCATGGTGTACACAGCAGCCCACCCTTCAACCACTGGCCATACAACCACAACAGGTTCTTCCCTCTCTACTGAAGCTGGCAAAGGAAGGTCTTGCGATCTCCTCCTTAAAAGTAGACCTGGCTGCAATCTCCAAGTTCACCAGAAAAAGAGAAAATCCTCCTCTCTAAAGCGATGGGTTACTTAGACACTTACTAAAGGTATTTCTTCGCACTTTTCCACCAAAGAAAATAATTCCACCGGTATGGAGCCTAAATCTAGTCCAAGCTGGTCTCATGAAACCCCCTTTTGAACCTCTATCTTCTGCGCACATCAAGTTCGTAACCTGGAAAGTAGCGTTCCATTACATCCTCCAGGCGAGTCTCTGAACTACACTCCTTAGTGGTGGACCCTCCATACCTCCGATTTGCGAAGGACAAAGTAATCCTCTCCACCAATCCTCGGTTTATCCCAAAAGTGCCATCTGAATTTCACAAGAATGCAACTATCGCCCTACCTACATTCCTTCAGAACGCCACCTCCCCAGCGGAGAGAGCATTACACTCCCTGGATGCAAAAAGGGCGTTAAAATATTACCTGGACCTGACAAAAACCTTTAGAGCAGCGAGACAGCTCTTTATCACCTTTTGGCCCCTCGAACATGGGAAAGCCATCACAAAACGGGGCATTGTAAGGTGGATATCCTCAGCGATTACCTTCTGCCACACAACGGCCAACAGGCCACTGCAGACTACAGCAAGGGCATATTCTAATAGAGCCACAGCGGCCTCTGCAGCTATCCGGTCGGGAGTGCCCATCAGACATTTGCCAGGCGCAACATGGATAGTGCCTCACACATTCATTAGGCACTACTGCCTGCAACAACAGCATGTGGAAGACATGCAAATGGGACGAGCAGTCCTTCAACGGCTATTCCAGTAAGATAAGCCACACCGCTTCTGTTTTTTTTTTCTTGTTCTTAAGTATGTATACTTCTGGCATGAGCGTATAAATGCAAAGGTTTCATATCTTTGTTTACCTGTTTTTTCTCCTCAGTGATAACCTGGGTATGACTGATCCGGCCCTGGCCTGCTCTCCGAGGTCGAACTTGGGTCCTATCTTTCCTCTATCTCACTTGCTACTTGCTGTGTTCCCCAGTGGTCTAACCTCTCTCCCTGACTCTTCAACCAATACCTGGCACCCCTCGCCCGCCGCATTGCTGTTCTCTGCTCCAACTTTCAGTGCTATGCGGACGACACTCGGCTCGTTTTCAGGCTCCCCTCGGCCACCTTCTTTCCCTCCCTCATCTCTGACTGTCTGCAATCCAGGAGTGGTGTGCTGCCAATGACCTCTGCCTCGACGCCAGTAAGACAGAGATCCTTCTCATCGGCCCTCATGCACCTTCCTTTCCTGTCACTCTCTGACTTGCCTCCCTGGGTCCTCTTCCTGCGTCCACCTGTGAGGCTAAGAACCTCGGGGTCTTCGACTCCACGCTTTCCTTTTCTCCACATATCACTGACGTCTCTAAGAAGTCAAACTACCAACTGCACCTCCTCAGGGGTATTCTTCCTTTCCTCTCCTTCCCCCATAAGCTCACTGTCTCTAAAGCTCTGGTTCTCTCTAGGCTGGACTACTGAAATAGCCTCTTTCTAAATCTTCCTGCCTCTACTCTCCGCCCGCTGCAACTCATCCAGAACAGAACTGCAAGACTTGTCATTGGCCTCAAGCCCAGAATCGTATCTCTCCTGCCCTCAAATCACTTCATTGGATCCCAGTGGCTGCAAGGATTAACTTCAAGACCCTCTGCATTGTCCACAAGGCCTTCTGGGGCCTGGGTCTGCAATACCTTCAACTCTCCATCTGGAAATACCTTCCTACTCGAGCTCTTCGCTTTGCTACCTCCAACTCCCTCAGGTTCAGTCACTTCTCCAAGCAACGAGTTGGTGGTAGATCTTTCTTCGGCTGGGGCCTCCCTCTTGAACAGCCTCCCTGCCTCTCTGAAAATCGAGGCGAACCACCTTCGGTTCCGGAAGCACCTCAAGACATTCCTCTTTGCTTCTGCCTTCTCTCTTCCTCTCCCCTGCTGATCTCTGTCTGTTTCTGTGCTGGGCTCCTGGGTACCCTCTGTATTCAGGCCCAGATCCCTGCCCACCCATCTGCTTACCCACACTGCCTCCTGGCAACCCTTCCACTTGGGTCTGTATCCAAGCCTTTGCCTGACATTTTTGAAGAAGAGGAAAGATCAGACATTGACTATCATGTTGCTCAGGATGATGCTCGGGGATTGTTGGGTGACAGTTCATTGGAGGAGTTGTGGCAGTCCCTACATTACGCCAGTGACCTGGATACTTCTCTGGAAGCTGAGTTTGGAAGGCCTGAGCAGGGGGCTCATGCAGACTCTTCCTATAGGTGGCTCATGTCTAGGGTTTGCGAATACCTCGGGTGGTCCAGTCCTCCCGAGGATGTTATTCAGGATGACCTTACTGGCATCTTGGACCAAGGTCCCCCTCTGACCCGGTATTGCCTTTCCATCTTGCATTGCAAAAAAGGGTGTCATCGGCTTGGCAGGCCCCGGAATCGCTTACGGCGGTCAATAAGAATTTGGCAAAAAAGTACTGACCATCTGTTAGCGACCCCAGCTATTTGTCTACTCACCCCATGCCTGAACGTTTGGTTGTTCAGGCGGCTACGGCCACCTCGAGGCAGCAGGCGTACCCTACCATCCCTCCGGATAGGGACGACAAGTGCTTTGACGGATGGGCGCGGAAGGTCTTTTCGTCAGGGAGCATGGCACTGAAAGCTGTCAACTCCACTTGTGCCCTGGCAAGATTTACACACACTCTGTGGACCTGTATTTCCTACTCGGCTGTGCATATTCCCAGGGGAACGAAAGGGATGGCTTCCTAGCCATTGTGCGTGACGGCAAGGATGCTATGTGTCCCTTCAGTCTGGGTTGAACACGGCAGACTGTGTCAGCCGGTCCATGGCTGCGAGCACCGTACTACGCAGGTGTGTGTGGTTGCGGAAGTCGGGGTTTGCTCCTGATGTGCATTCCCGTCTTCTGAACATGCCCTTTGATGGCGTTCATTTATTTGGCAGCAAGGCTGACGAGAGCCTTTAGAGGTTGCAGACCTCAAAAGCTGCAGCAAAGTCTTTGAGCGCTGCAGTACGTCAACCTCTGCCTTTTCGTCCTAGGGTATAGCAATGGAGGGGAGGTTCCTTTCAGTTCTACTCCTCTTTTGGTAGATCGAGAGGAGCTGCCAGTCAAAGGGGCCACCGTAACAGTACCCCTGGTGGAAATCAGGGTGCTCGGGGTGCCAAAGCCGCTCAGGCAGTTGCCTCTTTGCCCTCAGGCACTGCTGCAGCCGCGTCAGCTCAGTCATGAGGCCATGTCCCATGGTTCGCCAGTTGGGGGCAGACTTGCGCAGCATCTTGGAGAATGGCATGCCATTACTTCGGATGTGTGGGTTCTGGATATCATAGCCCACTGCCTTCCCTTCCTTCAGCGGCCTCACGACAATCCACCGTGGAAGCTCTCTTTGAAGCGTGCGGATCCGCTCCTTGCGCAGGAAATCCTTTCCCTGCTGGAGAAAGGCACCATAGAACTGGTGCCTGTAGCGGAGAGGAACAAGGGATAGTATTACCCTTATTTTTTGATTCTAAAGAAAGACTGGGGATTGAGACCCATCATGGACTTTTGAACAAGCTTCTCAGGAAGGACAAGTTCAAGATGGTCACTCTTTCTCAAGGCTTCCAGGCACTTCAACTTCAGGATTGGTTGGTGTCTCTGGACCTCAAGGGTGCTTACTTTCATGTGCCGATTCATCCCAAGCACAGGAAGTGCCTGAGGTTCGTGGCTGGCGACTCACACTTTCAGTTTCGTGTCCTGCCGTTCGGATTGACCTCCGCCCTGAGGGTCTTCAGCAAGCTGATGGTGGTGGTGGCAGCGTACCTCAGGAGATGGGGGATTCATATCTACCACTACCTGGACGATTGGTTGATCAGGGCGCGTTCTCCCGAGCAATCCCTGGATCATCTGTCCGTCACCTGCCATTCCCTTCACAAGCTGGGCTTCTCCCTGAATTTAAAGAAGTTGCATTTGACACCTTCCCAGCGGCTCCATTACATCGGAGCTGTGCTCGACACGTCCCTGGGGTAGTGTTCGCCTCCCCAGGTGAGGGCTCATCACATTCTGCAGATGGTGGCGTTCAAATTCTTAAGGTTGCTCGGCCTCATGGCACCCTGCATTTTTCTGGTGCCAGAGGCCAGACTGCATATGAGGTCTCAAGATACAGTGGTCGCAGTTCACCGGCAAGATGTCGGATCCCATTCAGATTCCGATCTCGGTCGGCCAGGATCTTCTATGGTGGGCCGACGAAGGGGATCTGATGAAAGGGGCACCGTTTTGGCAACCCTGACCGGAGGTGTGATGATCATGACAGATGCCTCCCTCACAGGATGGGGTGCTCATGCCAGCGACCTTTGGTCTCCGTCGGAGTCCAGACTCCACATCAATATGTTATAGCTGAGAGCCATCAGGCTCGCCCTGAGGGCTTTTCTGCCGTCTGTGTGGGAGAAGACTGTCCTGATTATCACGGACAACACAGTGGCCATGCATTACCTCAACAAAAAAGGGGGGCCAGGGTCACCCCCGTTGTGCAGGGAGGCGATAAAGCTCTGGTTCTGGGCCATCCAACAGGAAATCTCAATCTCGGCAGTTCACCTGGCCGGAGACGAAAACACGGTGGCGGACGCTCTGAGCAGGCAGGGCACGGTCTCTCACGAGTGGGAGTTGGCTCAGGAAGTCCTTTTGGAGATCTTCGCCCTTTGGGGAACCCCACAAGTGGATCTCTTCACCGCCAGTGTCAACCGGAAGTGCGAGAGATTCTGCTTGCGGGAATTTCCACCTAGAGGAGCCTTAGGGGACACGTTTGTAGTGGAGTGGTCCTTCCCACTGCTGTACGCGTTTCCTCCAGTCCCCGCCATTCCTCAGAGGTTGTGGAGGTTCGGTTCCCCCATGATCCTCATTGCTCCGGATTGGGCCAGGAGAGCTTGGTACCCGGACCTTTTCGACATGTACATCTGCTGTCCACGCCGTCTTTCCTACCGAGACGATCTGCTCTCACGGGAGGGGGGTCAGGTTCTGCATCCAGAGGTCAGGTCTCTCAAACTTGACGCTTGATATCTGAAAGGTTGAGATACAAGGATTGGGACCTCCCGGATGAAGTGATAGAGGTGTTTCTTTCGGCCAGGCGGCCTGCAACAAAATCCCTGTACCGTTGTCGTTGGTGGAAGCTCTGCGACTGGTGCAGGGGTCGGAATGTGGATCCTTTCCAATGTTCCATTCCTATGGTGTTGTCTTTTTTGCTTTCTTTAGCCCACTAGGGCCTTCAAGTGGGTACCATTAAGGGTTACCTGGCGGCTCTGTCTATATTTAAGCGCTCGTCTGAAGCGTGTTCTTACTTTGAGTCCTTTGATTTCACAGTTTCTGAAAGGACTGTCTAATGTGTTTCCACCGTCCCCTCCAGGTGCCGGGTTGGGATTTGAATTTGGTTTTAAAGTTCCTGATGGGGGCTCCGTTTGAGCCCTTATACTCTTGTCCGCTGAGACTGTTGTCTTTTAAAACTGTGTTTTTAGTTACGGTTACTTCCGCACGCAGAGTGAGTGAATTGCAGGCACTTTCTGCCAAGCCACCATTTATTGTTTTCCATAAGGACAGCGTTGTCCTGCGGGTGCGACCTTCTTTTCTTCCAAAGGTTGTGTCTGAATTTGATTTGAGCCGGATGGTGACTCTTCTGGCTTTTTATCCTCCTCCGCATCCTGGTAAGGAAGAGGAGAGGCTCCATAGGTTGGATCCTAGGAGAGCTTTGAGCTTTTATCTTTCACGGATGTCCCGGGTCAGAGTGGACAATCAGGTCTTTGTAGGTTATTCTGGACACTGGTTGGGTCAGGCTGTTTCCAAACAGACTTTGTCCAGATGGATTGTTTTGACTATCTCTGAATGCTACCGTTTTGCAGGTAAGGACTCTCCGGTAGGTTTACGGGCTCACTCTACTAGGGGTGTGGCTGCCTCTACTGCTCTACAAAGGGGTGTTCCTATTCGCAATATTTGTGAAGCAGCCACATGGTCCTCTGTCCATACTTTTGTTAAACACTATTCCCTGGACTCCATCCATGGGTAGGATTTGGCCTTTGGTAAGGCAGTCCTCTATTCTGCCATTTGATTGGGCACTCTAAATTTCACATTCTAAATTCTTTCCCTCCTCCATAAGTGTGGTACTGCTTTGCGAGTCTGTCATAGATGTGGAATATGTCGGAGGACACAATCCCTTCGAAGAACAAGTTACTTACCAAATTGGTAACGTTCTTTCGATGGGATTTTCCTCCGACGTATTCCACATTGCCCTCCCAGCCTGCCCCTCTGGAGAATTTCCTCTGTGATTGCAGCTTCCATTCCGCAAGGCTGTAGGCTGTTAGAAAGTGTGACACCAGTCTCCTGCCAGTATGAGGGAAAAAACTAAACTGAGGCAACGGGCGCCGTGTGTCCTGTATATAACATCCGGTGACGTCGACCCTCGACAGAGGCCCTCGAAGAACATGGGATCGACGCAAGACACCCTCTGCTGAAAAGTTTCTGAAGTGCACAGCTGTGGGACACAACTGTCGTAGATGTGGAATACGTCGGAGGAACATCCCATTGAAAGAACATTACCCGTTTGGTAAGTAACTTGTTCTTCTCCAGCATTGGTATCTTTCATGGATTCACATGCGCACTCCAGCCTTCCCCTCCAGGCAAACATCCTCTACAGGGGGGTTATCCTCCAGCTGGAGTGGTTAAAATTTGAGGGGAAGCTGCTGGGACGAAGCTATACACAACGTCCTATTGGTGGGGACCAAAAGCACCTACAACGACGTTGATGGGACACTCAAGTTGTCGAAAGTTTTTCCATAGGAAAATTAATAAATCAATGTAACCAGGGATTCCCATACTTTTGGAAGAGGGTCTCCTAAGATATTGCCTTCCATTGTTATTATCTTTGCCAACACTTGTTCAGACTACTTTAAATACTCCTTGCCTCCTGCCAAGGGTTTCATTGGGTCTTGTGACTCTATGGGCACTTGGCTACATCTCTTTTAGCGAGGTATGGACTTTGAAAGTGAAGAGCTTTATAATTAATATTCCCTGTCGTCATGCTGGGAATCCTCTGAAACATTAAAGCAGTTTTCATTTGAATTTGAAACTACAGTCACATTAGTGTTCTCTTTGTCGTACTCAGTCGTCTTGCTCCATGGCCAGTAGGGAGCCTTAGCTCTCCCCTCGGAGGCCATCTTCATGGCTAGTGGTACACTTCCAGCATCAACCCAGGCACCTCTAGGCTATCTTGGCCACCTGTTCAAATTTTCTTAAGTATCTGTTAGGAAAGATTTTCATATCATTGATAAATCTTCCTGACCTGTGTCAACCCCAGAACTTTTTACTGGACTGGTAGATCATTTTTCCCTATAGTTCAGTGAATGGGAATCTGAGTGTGGAAAAAATAGTCTTTTACAGGTGTCATTTTTAAGACTCTCCGTAGTGTCTTTTAAAAGTTATCCTCTTTGACAACATTTTGGCAATAAGTGCCTATTGTTGCTGGGTTGCCGTAGGGGCTTCCCTTTAAACTTTCTCTGGCTAACCTTGTGAGAACTACAGTTCCCAAGAGTAGAAAGGATCTTTGGATCCCTTTTACATTTTATTAGGTGATTCCCCCCCTTCCCCTCCCTTCACCTTATGTGGAGTGCTGGGGAGATACGGAGTATCCACTTTCTCATTTTAAATGTAACTTTTATGTTACAAGGGCAAACGTACCTTTAATGGCTGATGGCAGTGAACCTTTTTATTAATTTGGTGCACCTTTACCGCTGGCTGTTTCCACAGCCCCGGTAAAGGCACCCGTGGGTGATCATTTTACCAAAATGGCCCCAGTCTTCTTTTTTCGTCATTTCAGCATTTCAGCATTCCTTGTCCTTTCTTGTTCCTTCTCCTGACGTCCATGGTAATTCCATTGTGTGATTTTTATCTTAGGCAGGAATCCTTTGGATTCCCTGCCCAGGCTCCAGAGTGTCTGTGAAGGCAGAAAGCGAGGGAGCAGTCCAAAACTCTGCAGCCCTTTGTCTTCCAACCAGACTGCGAGAATCCAGTTGAAACTGGTAGGCTGGCTTTCCTGAAAGGACTGCCAACCCCTCAATTTTGAATGTTGCAAGGAAGTTTGATTGGCTGGGTTCCCACATAAAAGTCAGATCCTGAAGGTTGAAGAGGTAGTCGACCACTGAAAACCAAAACCGAAGAGGAAGACCACAGCTGTGGCGATTTCCAGGGACGCGGAGAGCCTGCTGTAGCCCTTCCTTCCAATCGACCTGGGAACTCCGAAAACTACGACCCCTACCCAAAAGCCTGGTGAGACCCACTAGACTAAAGAAGACCTGCATTTTGAGTCATCTCACACTGTGCTGCGACCTTGCAGGCTGCAATACCCTGGGACCTCAAGCCATCTGGCAGTGCACAGTCTTCCTAATTCCGAATCTCGCTGAAACCTTGTGGGCATCCTGCTGGATCTCCAGAGGCACGATTCAGGTCCAATGAGTACCCCCACCAGAGTGCTGGACCTTGCAAACAACGAGAATCTGACCAGCGATATTCTGTCTTCTCCTATGCTCCTAAAAAGGTGCCAAACCTATAGAGATGCATCCAGCTGTGAGGAAAATCTTGCCTGGAGCCTTCTTTCATGATCCCTGCTGCAAAAAGTCCTTCCAAAGTCCTGTCTTTCACCTCCCTGACAAAGGATTCCATCAGCTGGATTTTTTGCTGCAGAGCCTGAAGTCTTACTGCTGCAACTCTTCTTCTGTGCTGAGGTACTGTATTGGCTGGGGTAGTTTACTGACCTTAAGCCTTTGTAATTTCTGTATAGCTTTTTGGTGTTTTCTGTGATTGGGAGGCCACTCATCCAGTTCACCCAGGCCCACTGTGGAATCCTCCTAGTTTGTCTTCTCTGAAGTCCCTGGACCCTCAACTAACTTTAAAGTGAAATATTTACTTGTTTGAACAGTCTTCCTCTGGAACTCTGACTTTGCCTGTAACTGAATCATATCTCACCCTGCCTACAGCTGGCACCTAGACAACTAGAGTCCCTCTACTGCCTCTGAGTGAACTCGTGCTATAGAATAAGGGAAGGGCTGGATAAGTAAAGTGTTCAGCCTTGAAAAGAATAACAAGTGTTAAAAAGTTACTTGTAAAAGAAGTTGGTTGGTAACTGTAATTCCGAGATTGAATAGTTACAAAAGTTATTACTTACCTTAGAAATGTTTTGCCATTCTGAAACAAATATGTAACATCTTTCTTGCCTTAGAAACTGTTTCGCCATTCTATCAGAAAGTAGATTTAAGGTTATATTACTCACCTGTGATTTGGTTGTGCCTCTTTCCAAAAGTCATGCTGTTGGTTTCACTTCACTATTCCTGTTAGGATAAATGTATGAGTGTCCCCAACTGGGTCTTGCTTCCCCTGACGTGCTGTTAGCCTGTCCAGTCTGCCTTAGGTTTTACCAACCTAGAATATGCTTGAGTCATTCATAAAGTGTAACACTGGGTTTTTCTTTCCCTGGTCTATTTTTAGACAGACACAAAAAGAGTCTTAGGTTTACACCTGCCTTTAAGTTGCTGATAGCTCCTTTAAAATGTGTATAGGTTTTACTTACCTTGAGTAAGCTGTGCGCCATCCTCAAATAAGTTACAAGAGTTATTGCTCATCTCAATCTGTGATAAACTGATCTCACATAGCATCTGTAATAGTATATATTTTTATTTTATTATGTATTTAGTTATAAACGTTTACACAACTAAGAAACATAAGAAAAATAAAAAAAGAGCAATAAGCAAAAAAAAGAAACCATCAACATAAAAATAAGAGACAACAGCATCAGGTCATAACATAAAAACAAAAATATAAAACAATTATGCAAACATTTAAAAAATAGAATACATGCATATATGCTTATTATAACAATGTCATCACTTTTAAGAGCAGAAAGCTGCTAACATAGCGTCTTTGGAGGTTCAACAGATGTCATCTGCCTCGATATGCGAGGATTCTCTGGGGCTTATTAGGGTTACTCATATCTTATATTCAGACTTGTTACATTTAACTGATTCAGCAAGGAAAAACCTATCATGATGTCTGTTCTAAGTTAACCAACAATCTCACATCATCCTCAAATTTACATAGAAGTTCATTGGCACATTTCCAAATCGGGGTAATAGCAACAATCAGACCTTCACTATATCCAGAAAGGCAACGTAGCCAAAACACCTCTGACATGATATTTTCTTCTTCAAATTCAAATTTTGCTAAATATTTGTTATATATGGGACTTATTTTTGTACAGCAGGTCAATACATGTCTGGTCATTTCTATAATGTTGCCATCCAGGCATAATCTGCAAGTTCTAAGCTCAGCTGGCATTCCAGTCCATGCCCCACTTATATCTAGGACATTCAGACGACTAAGCCTGATGTCCATAAAGATTCTGCGTGTAGCAGGAGAAGGCAGCAGTTTTAGATATACTTGCATTTTTTTTATAGACAATAGGCATTTTAGAGAAGGTGCATAAAGATTTCAAATTAGCTACCTTATCATGACTGGACACCAGTCCCCCTTCTCAGAGGAATCTTTAAGAGATTTTAGCAGAGCACCTTCGCCTTATTCCCATTTCGGAACCCAGCTTATCTTTCCAAAGAATAGCAGAATCTTTTCTTGGAATGTATTAAATATTTGCACATTCCCTCCTTTTAGACCATCTCGAAGGATCGATAATAATGAATTAGGACGTGCAAATTTGATCCTCAAGTATAGTTTAGCACAATTTAATTCAGTACATGAAGACAGGAAGATAAGATCCACTTCGCGGCGAACCGCCTGGATAGGTGTATAGTTTGTCAAACCCAGCAATCTTCTCCATATGAACACCTCAGTGATACCCGCACAATCTGTCCAATCGGAATAGGAAGCCTACAGGGCATATAGGAATGTGGCAGCCAATTTTTGTTTGTAGATGTTAATAATGCCAAAAAGACTGTAGTCTGCTGTTTTCTTAGAGAAGGACATCACTGCGCTGAGCGTGGAATTAACCTTAGCTCTTTTATTTTGTTGGACCATGGTATTGTTTTTTTTCCCATTTCCACAAATTTCATGACCTAAATATTTATAGCACTTAACTCTTTGAATCTTACCAAGAGAGCAGGCAATGTACGGGTTTTTACTACACTTGTGGCCAACGGCCATGAATTGGGTTTTAAATGGGTTAACCTTAAGGCCATTATTTTCACCATAGTCACAGATGGCCCTTGGACTATATGCCAATATGCGTGTTATCAAACACAATGATGTCATCAGCATATCTTATCCACCCAATCTTACAGGTACCCAATTCAGGAAAAGCATTCATTTTTTCCATAAATATTCTGCCAAAATCTGCCATATAAAGATTGTATAAGGTAGGTGCCAGAGTACAGCCCTGCCTCACACCCTTTTCAATTACTATGGGATCAGACTTTAATCCAGTGTTATCTAGTCTGATTCTTGCCATACTCTCTTCATAAATCATTCTGCACATATAGATCAGATGTTCTGATATCTCAAAGGATTTGTGTTTCTTTCATAACATTTCTCGATCTATTGTGTGGAACGCGGAAGAGACATCTACAAACAACATATAAAGAGGCAACTTATCTGGGCCTTTAGCTTGTTCTACTAGCATATTAACTATGAATATGTTGTCGATGGTTGAGCAACCTTTCCGAAAACCCGTTTGTGCCTTATCAAGAATATGCTCATTCTCTATCCATATGTTAATTTCGCTAAGTACAGATCTACAGAAGATCTTACTAGGTAAGAGCCAAGAGGCGATAGTTCTCTGGTAAGTTACAGGGGCCGTTCTTATAAACAGGAATGATGTTAGACATTTTCCATTAATTTGGCATAATTCTAGTCTCAGTTACCTTATTATATATTCTTGGCAGTATGTCAGCCCATATTTCAGGGTTCTCCTTGATTATGATGTTACATAGCCCATCGGGCCCAGGAGC
This sequence comes from Ambystoma mexicanum, assembly GCF_040938575.1. Taxonomy (NCBI): domain Eukaryota; kingdom Metazoa; phylum Chordata; class Amphibia; order Caudata; family Ambystomatidae; genus Ambystoma; species Ambystoma mexicanum. Next base: position 490,833,012 of record NC_090938.1, on the reverse strand, counting down.
TCTAGAGGGCTTCAGACTCTTGATTATCCTGATGATATCATCCCTAGAGATGTTAAAGTTGGCTATGGTTTTTTTTTCAGAATATTCACAGCTCCTTTAAATTTTCCCCGAAGATAACTAGACCATGTGTAGCTATTAATAGGAATTGCCAGCTCGTGTTTACCACCATTGGTCATAGATTTGAAGCTGGCGCAGATCTTCTTTGTTTTGCCCGCTACCAACATCTCAACCATATTTTGCCGATTGATGTTATTGTTGGACATGAGATAACATCTAATCCCATTTCTGTAATTGTTCTTTATCTCGGGTCTAGCCCTAAATAATAAGTCAGTGCAGAGACCACTGCGGTCGCACAGTTTGAGATCTCAACGCATTTTGTTTTTCATATCGCGTATTTCTTTAACATATGGTCTCATGTTGTTGTTACCGGGTTTACACGTACGAAGCTTGTTACCTATGGGCATCATATCATACATACACCTAGAAATCCAACAAATAATTTCATCAGCAAATAACATGACCATCTGTTCCGCCTGTATACTATGGCTCCAGATCTTAGCCTTGGCAAGATTACCATCTGACCATCCCAGCCTGTTACCTTTACTGTTAATATCCACTTATATTGCCCCGTTTGCATTCAAGCCTAATAGTATACATCAGCAGAGAATGATCGCTATATTCGTTTGCCAAGATTTGGAAATTAGACAGCTGAACATACAACCTGTCATTCAGACAGATAAAGTCAAGGGTAGATGAATGTGAACCAATAGTCCATGTGGGCAAAATCACTGCCGGACTGGACTCAAAACCATTGGCAACCTGAATGAAGTTCTGTGTCTAATATAAAGGTTTTCCACCTTTCAGCCTTGTTCAGGCGCATATTTGGCGCCAGAACTTCGGGCACCCTTGGATCCTCTCGGTAGTCTCCACGCGGTATTGCCTACCTATCCCTGCCTCTCCTCCATCCTCCCCTCCACTCCCTCAAGTTGGGACAGCAACTCTTTTGGCGGAGATTCGTCGCACGTACGGAGCCAGGTCGTGGAGGAAGTCCCAGCCTCCCAGCGAGGCTTGGGCTTTTACTCCAGAATTTTTGCCATTCAGAAAAAGAACCAGGATGGCCTGAGAGTTGTGCTGGACCTTTCAACCTCTCTTTACCTCTACAAAGATTCAAGATGGTTACGCCAGCTTTTATTGCAGAGACAAAGTGCATTGGAGACTGGATGTGCTCCCTGGATCTGAATGACGCGTACCTACACGTCCCGATTTGGCAACCCCATTGTTCTTTCCTCCAGTTCCGGATCATGGGCTACCATTTCCAGTACAAGGTCCTTCTCTTTGGCCTCAACTAGGCACTGAGGTTCTTTACCAGACTCATGAATACGGTGGCTGCCCTCCTCTGGGCTCAGGGCCTCCACATCTACCCATATCTCGACGACTGGCTCGTTAGGGCTACATCTCCGGAAGCAGTTCACCACTCCTCCCATGCTCTTATGAACATGCTGCACGATCTGGGCTTTTCGCTCAATCTCAAGAAGTCGCAGCTGCACCCCATGCAGACTCTGACCTTCTTGGGCCTCGTCTGGGACATACGCTCCGAGAATGTGTTTCCCTCTGAGGACAAGATCACGGCCATCAAGAGGCCACGTCCCACTTCCTCGGCAGAGGGGCGACCTCGACCTGGTGGTACCAACATCTCCTGGGTGTTCTAGCAGCGGTCCTTTTGGCTGCCCCCACACAAGACTCAGGATGAGGAGGATACAGCTGCACTTCACGGCCTCATGGAACCAGGAGCGGGGCTCTCAATCCGAGATAATCAAACTTCCTCCATCCGGACCTCACATGGTGGTCCAGGGACTGCAACCTACGGATGGGCAAGCCATTCTGGCCGCCCAACCCGCAGGGGAGCCACCCTGGAGGATCTTTCGGTCCACGGCACCTGACTCGACAGGAGCAGGAGTACCACATCAATTAGTTGGAACTGAACGCCATCTGGCTAGTGCTCAGGGCTTTCCTTCCACGTCTAAAGGGCAGGGTTATCCTCATCCAGACAGACAACCCAGCATGTACTATGTCAACAAGCAGGGAGGGACCATATCCCCTCCACTGTGCAGACTGGCGATCAGCATGTGGGAATGGACCCTGGAAAACGACATCTACCTTACGGCAGTCCACCTTCTGGGGGAGTCCAACCTGGAGGTGGACAGGCTCAGCAGGTTGGGAGCAGACAACTACGAGGGGCAGCTGAATGACCTCTTTATTCAGGAGATCTTGCACAAGTGGGGTCTTCCCAAGGTGGATCTCTTTGCCACCTGGCACAACAAAAAGTGCCCTCAGTTCGTCTGCTGGCAGGGACAGTGCCCCGGCTCCCTGGGCGACGCATTTCGGATTCAGTGGAACGGCATAACAGCTTACGCCTTCCCGCCCACTCCGCTGATTCAGAGTGCTTTGCAAGATCAAGGAGTCTCGCCAGCTCAACATAATTCTGATAGCTCCATGGTGGCAAGCCAGACCATGGTTCTCGGAGCTGCTTAGCCTCTCAGAGATGCCTCCGATTCACCTCCCGACGGGCCCAGCACATCTTCTAACGCAGCAAAAGGGCAAGGTCATCCACCGCTCGCCACAGAAACTGGCCGTCACAGGGTGGTTCCTGAGTAAGTAACGCTCAGTCACCTCAACCTATCCCAGTCTAATCTGGGGATCATACAGGGCGCTAGGAGCAAGGCTAACAGGGCACAGTATAAAAGTAAATGGACCAGGTTCTGCCACTGGGCAGACTCCAAGGAAATCGACCCCCTGGTATGTACCTTGGACAACTTGCTCTCCTTCTCTGTGCACCTGGATGTCAAAGAACTATTTACAGCTTAACGCTGCTAAGACCGAACTTATATTATTCGGTCCTAAGCATTTGCTGACAGCTGCTAAAAAACTGCCAGTCCCAACACTGCTGGGTAAAAATCTACAATTTGTCTCGAAAATTAAAAATCTGGGGTGTATGTGGCAAGAAGACCTGGGGAGTGAAACACAGGTGGGAGCAAAGACCAAAGCAGTCTATTTTGTTTTGAGAATGCTACGTCAGGCACTTCCCTACATTCCCAAAGAGGCCCATGCCGCTGTGGTAGGGGCGCTAACTAGTGCCCACCTTGACTACTGTAACAGCCAATTGATGGGCATCCCTGCCAAACAACTTCAGTGACTTCAGAGAGCGCAGAATGCGGCCATCAGATTGATATTTAAATTGGGCAAATGTACCCATGTATCATCTTATCAGAGAGAGCTACACTGGCTCTCAATTGCTGACCGCATCAAATTTAAGATAGCCTGCATTATTTTCAAATGCATAAATGGCATTGCCCCTCTGTATCTGAGAGAGCTAATTCAGCCATATCACCCAACAAGACAATTACGCTCTAGTGACAGTCATCTTCTGATCATCCCCACTCAACCTATACCTCCAAAGGTGACAGAAGGTTTTCCGTCTTTGGTCCTAAGCTGTGGAATTCTCTACCTCTGCAACTTAGGACCATGAGTTCTCTTCTGCAATTCCGCCGAGCATTGAAAACCTTTCTCTTTAGGTAGACAGACCTGCTTTTTAGGGGATTTGTTTCGATTTATACACTCTACCTTTGTTTTTGTCATCTGCGCCTAAATACGATTAAGTTTGTCATGTGCGTGCTATAAATACAAAAAAGCAAATCAACCTCGCACACTGAAGCCTTCAGGGCCTTCAGGAACTCGGAGGAGGGGGCCTTCTCCTCCTCCAATCCAATTGTCAAGAAGCATTTGGCAGGGCTCGCAAGGCTCTACCCCCCATCAAGAGGCCACACCACGTGTGGAATCTCAACATAGTCTTGGGCGCCCTGGCGCACAAACCATTTGAACCAATGGCATCCATGGACATCAGGCTGGTCACCATTAAGACAGCCTTGGTAGTCGGCCTCGGCTCGCAGAGTCAGTGAAATCCAGGCGCTTGTCACCTCAGAACCATATACTAACTTTCACAAGGACAAAGTGGTCCTGCGGACACACCCAGCATTTCTGCCTAAGGTGCCATCTGCTTTTCATTTGAACAAGGAAATTGTCCTTCCTATGCTTTTTGCTGATCCAAAGGACGAGGCACAGAGAGTTCTGCACTGCCTAGATGTCAGGCGTGCTTTGAAATTCTACCTGGACAGGGCCAAGGGCTTCCGCAAGTCAGATGCCCTATTTGTCACGGTTGTAGGTCATATGGTCGAAAACAAAAGGATCGAATGCCTTTTGATTGACGGTAAAATGATGGAAAAAAAAAGTTTTCTTTATTAAAAACATTTTTCTACCATCCCAAACTAAAAATTTATATAAATAAAGAAATTCGACCTTTTTTTTCCGACCATTTGACTGTCGATCAAATGGTCATTCGATCCTTTGTTTTCGACCATTTGACTGGACACCATTTGTCACTTTTGGAGGTGCAAGACCAGGCTATCAGGCCTCCAAGGCCTCCATCTCTCGCTGGATGTTCTCTGCCATCAAAGAAGCATACGAGGGCCAGCATAAGCCTCTTATGGCGAACATGCACGCCCATGCGGTCAGAGCCAAGGCAACGGCCATCGCATTTCAGCGCCATGTCCCCTGGCAGGTCATAAGTAGGGCAGCCACGTAGGCCACTCCCTCAGCTTTCTGCAAGCACTACTGTTTGGATACCTGCTCCAGATCGGATGCAGCTTTCGGGCAGACGATTCCCAGGAACCCGTTTGCTTAAGGTGGGTCTCCTCTCCACCCTGGGGCTACATTCAGTTGCAATCGCCCATGCAGTATGGAGGAAAAGGGATGGGACGTAAGAGTCATTATAAGTTACTCACTGTAGTGACTAACATACTATTAGTCCATAGTCCTCTTTCCTCTATACGTCCCACCATCCTCCCCCCTAGTAAAACTGATGTCATTAGGCAACGTTACATCTATTGTCGCTGCGTCTATGGGGACTGAGGTGTGGCACTGGAGGGTGGAGTCAGGGCAGAGCATGCTCCCAGGGCCGCACCCCTGTTCACCTCTAAGTTTAAAGGGGAACAATATTTTTTCTGGTGAAAAAGGTTCCGTCTCCCGGCCCTCGCAAGGGACACCCATGCAGTATGGAGGAAAGGGGACTATGGACTAAGAGTACGTTAGTCACTACAGTGAGTAACATATAATAAATTCAAGAAAACACAATCAAACAGACCAACTAGAGCCTTCCGCTCCCACCTACTGTCCACCAATAGATAGAAATTGCAAAAAGCAGGGGGCCGCAGTTTACTGGTGGTTGCAGCAAAATACTGGAACGCCCTAACTCCTAACTCCTGACCTCAGAGACAAAACTTTCTTCTGGTCATTTGCACAAAGGCATCAACACTTGGCTCTTTTCACAAGATGTAGAACCACCTCTCTGCAATTTCTGTGAACTATTGTACTACCAGTTTGACCAAGCCTTAAACTTTGTGTTTTATTCTCTTTGATGATAATTTGTATAAAAGCTAACTGCGCTCTCTGTAACCAGCGCCTTGATGCCTCCACGCTTTGTGCACTCTCCAAATGACAAAATGAATGAATAAACAGTCCATGGTACTGTTGGCCCCAGCCCCGCCACAGGCTCTACCTGTTCCTCCGACTTCACTTAGACACTGCATACGTGTCTCTCAGTTGACTCCATGCCCCCTTGCAGAAACCTCAGACACTTAATCTGAGGACAACACTGTTGGGGAGAATTCTCTGTTTAGGCTGAATTTCCTAACCTAGTGAGTCCCCCAGCAGCTTTGCTGGATTTGTGGGGTTTATTTTTTTCTCCTGTCAAGAGTGAGACTCTTTTACCCTCACTCTTGGACATGATTTGAGTGTGTTTCTTTGGATCTAGATGTGTTTAATGGGCTATGGGGTCTTTTACCCCATAGGGCTTCATGTGTTTTTGTGATGTGTGTTACACAGCACCCTCAGTGCAGTGACACAGTGGTGTCATAGTGACCCCCCAGTATAGACTCCATAGCCTGGGACTGACTACTGTCTCCCAGGGCATGTAAAGTCAACATTGACTTTACTAGTCTTAAATTCTGAACAGAACCAGTACAAACCATCATATTGTGGACGTACTGGCTGGGGCAATTCGATTGCCCCAGGATCTGTTAGTCGAGGGGGCACGTCTCCGTCCCCCCTGATCGAGTTTTGGCTGGTGGCAGTGGATACTACTTTTAATATTCAACCACGAATATTTTCCTATGGGATTTCCCATTGTTTTAGGCTACTATCTTTATTTAATTATTTACGGTAGCCTCGAACATACCGCCAGTTTATTTAATTAATATTAATTCTCCGGTTGGTATTTTTTGCCAAAACTTGATTCTAAAATGGCGTTTGTGTTCTCTCCTGTGACTCCAACCCAAGTCGAGCCCTTTGTTCCACTTTTTGGCGGGCTTCTCCACAGAAGCCCTCCAAAGTTGTGCCACTCTGTCTGGGGTACTTAGGAGAGGTGGAGGGGAATTTAGGCACCCTGGACTGAGTTGCCTAGGCAACTCAAGTCGCACTCCATCCTGATTGGCCCAAGTGGTGAGCCGGCCGGCTCACCACTTAGCATGTTTGAGTGACAGCTAGGCTGAGTGAATGGGGGTTTGCTGCATAAAAGCAGGGCTTTGGGGACTGGAATTTAGGAAGTCGCCACAGGACCTAAGAATCCGACGAGGGAGAAGCTGAGCCGACCTGCCACGACACCACCACCGGTGGAGCCCTGCTGGACTGCCTCACCACTTTTCCCAACGACAGAGAAGATCTCCCGCGGGAGAGTCTTCTTCCTTTGACTGGTGGGGATAACCAGTTTCACCGTCTTTTTGCCTTCCTGACGTACCTCGTGGCCGCCTTGCCTGTGCCAAGCACCCCGGCAACCGGGATACCACGTTTTAGCACGACCGCGAAACAAAGGTTACCACCTTTAACCGGAAAACTCCACAGCTGGTTTCTTCCCTGGTAGTGCAACGACTGTCATCTTTCCTACAAGTCGAGATCTTCTCTTCCCCTGGACGACGACGCAACTTGCACCCACTAGCAGGAACAACTGCCACCGCTGGAGGATCCTTCCCACTTAAGGTACCGTGTCCCGCCTGGCTTCACTTGCTACCGACTGTACGGGGTAGATTTAGCCCCCGGTTTTCGGACCTGGGTTAGCCTGGGACACCCTGGCTAAACTTTCCTAAGCCTCTCTAAACTCTTTTTGAACCCTGTGCAAGACTTTCTAAGCGTAGTGTAACTGTGTGATCTTGGGCGCATTTGTGCTCTGCTCTCTCCAAGAGTGGGGCCCAGCCTTTGGACTTTGGCTCACCAGTGACTTTTGCTCTTCTGCCTTGCTAATAGTGTTCCTGTACCTTTCCATATTCTGTCTTTTTCCCTCCCTTTCTCACAAACTTATTGGAGTGCCATCTAGTTAAGCGCTCACCTCTGTATGAAAATAAGTGGTGTTTCTCCAGCATGGGGTCTGGCATGGATTCACATGCTCATGAATATTCCCCGTCGTCAGGCTGGGAATCCTCGGTAAAGAAAAAAAAACAGTATCAGTTTCGTTTCTGATCTGTCTTTCGTAGTAATAACCAATCACTGGTCTCTGCGTCATACTGACCACAGCCAATGACTGCCCTCTACCTAAGCACCGCCTCTGGCAGCCATCTTCAGATTTTTACCGCACGTTCATGTGTTGGGATCCTCGTGCTATTGCTCTCGAGCGTTAGTGCTATTTTTTCACGTTTTTTCTCAAAAACTTCATTTTTTCGGTCAAAAGAGCCTCAAGCTCCACCGACTCTCCATCCGATCAACGGGGACCCGTGTCGGATTCGTCTGCGCCCCTCAAGGGTGAAGAATTTGTCGAGCTACGCTTTTGGAGGACTCCAGAAGCTTCTCAGGCCCGGACATGGCCCAGGAGAAGGGAAGCTCGACGCCCGGAAAGCTGTTCAGGGTCTGCCCTGGATGCCAGCTGCAGAACGTCTTTAAGGAGGACGAACACTCCTTTTGTCTCTACTGCTTACATGAGGACAAGACGCACGTGGAGAAGGACTGTGCGTTTTGCGGCAACATGTCGGAGCGGACCATGAAGGACCGCCATCAACGTCTCTCCAACTGGCTGGAAGGGAAGAGCCCGTCGGGCGAGAAGAAGAGGAAGAAATCTAAGCGGTCTTCTAAGACCTTTGAGGACGCCCCGGCGACGGGGATCCAACACAAGGCCAAGTACCGCGAGTCCGCTGGCACCGGGAGCGCCGAACGGTCGGGCTCTACGGGCGCCAGGCAGGGCGCACCCTCCCCGGCACCTTCAGCCACGAGCCAACGCTCTGGGTCGGGTAAGAGGAAGGGCGAGCACCCGGCGAAGCTCCTGGAGAGGCCCCGGTCGAGCTCGAAGGCCCCATCGGAGGGGGAGCGAGGCAGTGTCCCCCCCCCCTCAAGGATAAGGCGGTGAGCGCACCTAAGGTGGTGAAGGCCTTAATCCATCCGGCCAAGCCCTCTATCGAAGCTGTCACGGCGGCCCTGGCTCAGCCTGTGGAGGCTACACCAGTGGTGGCGACCTCGGGGCTCAGAGTCTCCCTGCCACCTCGGAGGGAGTCCTCTTTTGTACCCATCGATAGGACCCCCGTGAAATCCCCGGCGGGGAAGAAAAAGGGGGGGGGCAGGGCGTCGTCGTAGATTCGGCTTCAACCTCGGAGGAAGAGCTGATCGAGGTCTTAAGCCAGGGCCTTGGCGTGGAAGAAGACCGGCCCGTCGGGATGGATCCCGACGCAGGTGACGACGACATTGTCGAGGGTGCCGACGGGGCCACTGATCGCCCGTCGGATCCCCCTCTGCCAGCGCCGCAAGACAACTCGGCGGCCATTTTGTTGGCTATACAGTCCTTATGCTCAGAGATAAGGACGAGACTACCGTTGCCGACGGAGGAACCTCTCCCGTCGGGGGATCCTGAACCTGGACCTTCTGGTGTTCCCCCGCCCAAGAAAAGAAGGATTCACCCTCCACCTCCTTTTCAGCCGTCGCGCCCCGTCCAGCCCTCCTCCCCGTCCACCCGAGGGGATGATACGGGGACTGACACGGCAGCGACGGGCACGGACGACGAGGTATACGACGAGGATCTACCGTCGTCACCTCCCACCAGGGCTTCTCCGCCCGACGAGATTGGATCGTTCCACTCCATGATCGCCAGGGCATCCGAGCTTTTCCAACTCTGCCCTGAGGAGAAGAAAAAGGAAGGATTCCTTTATCAACGGCGCGAGGCCAAGAGGAAGACGGTCCTCGCGGTGCCTCTACTGGACGACATTTGGGATGAGGGCCTCGCCCTCCTCAAGAACCCTTCCACGACGCCAGCTAGAAGAGACCGGTACGAGAAGAAGTACCGGGTCCCGGACGCGGCCCCCCTGTGCCTCCGGGCGCAGCCTACCCCGGACTCCGTCGTCTCCACGGCGGCCAGGAAGAAAGCGGGGGGGGGGTGCGGCCTCCACATCGACTTCCCCACCGGACGGCGAGGGAAAGAAATTGGACGCTATGGGACGCAGGGTCATCTCGTCGGCAGCGACGACGATTAAAGCGGCCAACGCCTTGGCTATCGTGGCCCGCTACGACAGGGAGCTATGGTACAAACTGGCTCCCCTGCTGGACTTCCTACCGGACGACAAGAGGGCGGATGCCCTGGAGATCCTACAGGAAGGTGAGGTGGCGTCGGACCACGCCATCACTATTGCGACGGACATCGCCGACACTGGGTTTCGCCAGTTGGGCAACGGCGTGTGCCTTAGGCGGCGTGGATGGCTCAAGGCTACGGACTTCCATCAAGACGTACAGACCAGAGTCCTGGACATGCCGTTCGATGGAAACAACCTGTTTGGGAAAACAGTGGACGATTCCCTTCAGGCCATTAAAGCGGACACTGAGACGGCCCGGGCCCTTGGGGTTCTGCAGCAACGACGGACGCCCTTTCGGAGCAGCGGAGGCAAGGGTGCCTCCAAAGGTTCCGGCGGCGGTTTCTCCACCTACCGTCAAGCGGCCCGCTCGTCGTCTCAGGAGGCCTACAGAGGACGAGGCAAGTCTGGCGGACCCCGCCGTCGTCGCCAAGGAGGTCAAGGCGGCAAAGCCTCGTCGAAACAGGATTGAACCGGCCGTGGGGTCGGGCCCCCACCGAAGCATCCCAGTGGGAGGCCGGCTGGCGAGCTTCGTCAGCGTGTGGGAGTCCCATCTCCACCGACCGTTGGGTGCTGGACGCCTTAGCCCGGGGCCACGCGCTTGAGTTTCAAAGAAGGTGCCCGCGCGTCCCTCCCGTGGCCAGGAAAGAGCTTCACGTCCCTCAGCTTCTCCTGGAGGTAAGGGCGATGCTCAGGAAGGGCGCCATCAAACTCGTCCCAAAGAGGCTTCGGGGCTCCGGAGTTTACTCGAGATACTTCCTCGTGAAGAAGAAGACGGGAGGATGGCGCCCCATCCTAGACCTGCGAAGTCTGAACAAGTTCATCAAGGCGCAGAAGTTCCGGATGGTCACCCTCCAGCACGTCCTGGGTCAGCTGGAGGAGGGAGACTTCCTGTCGTCGTTGGATTTGGAGGATGCCTACTTCCATATTCCCATCCTAAAGGGGCACCGAAAATTCCTCAGGTTTGTGGTCCAAGGGCGTCACTACCAGTTCAAAGCCCTCCCCTTCGGACTACGGTCGGCACCCAGGGTATTCACCAAGTGCCTTGCACCGGTGGCGGCGCAGCTACGCCGCGAGGGGATCCATGTCTACCCCTACCTGGACGACTGGCTCATCCGAGCCAAGACGAGGGAGCTCGCCGTGGAGCACACGGCAAGGACCGTCCACCTTCTTACGGACCTGGGATTCTCCGTGAACTACGCCAAGTCACACCTGGTACCCGTGCAAAACGCACTGTTTCTGGGAGCGAAGCTCGACACAGTGTCCCTTCTGGCCTCCCCGTCGGAGGAAAGGACCAGGTCCATCCTGGGCAAGGTACAGCGGATGTTGGTTTCCGACGCGGCCAAGGTGAGGTCCATCAAGTCCCTCCTCGGAATGATGTCTTCTTGCATCTACCTCATTCCCATGTGCAAGCTCCGGATGCGCCCGTTGCAGGAGTTCCTGGACGCGCGCTGGATCCAAACGACGGGCGGCTTCGAGGAGAGGATCACACTCGACGAGAGTTTCCGCCGAGCGGTCGGGTGGTGGGGCACCCGCGCGCATCTGACGGCGGGCATGGACTTCCAGACCCCAGACCTCCAGGAGACAGTGACCACGGATGCCTCCCTGGAAGGGTGGGGAGCGCACACCGAAAATCTGCACGCGAGAGGCCTTTGGCTCCCGACAGAGAAGTCCCTCCATATCAACGTCCTGGAGCTCCGTGCAGTGTTCTGGGCCCTCAGGTCCTTCCTTCCGTCCCTCAAGGGCAAGGTGGTGAGGATCTTCACCGACAACACCACCACCATGTTTTACATCAGGAAACCGGGCGGAACCAGGTCCCCAGCACTGTCCAAGGAGGCGCAGGACCTGTGGCATTGGGCCGTCGCCCAAAGGATGTTTCTGGTGCCGTTTCATCTGGCAGGGATAAAAAACACCATCGCCGACTCACTCAGCAGGGAGCTGCGCTCGTGCCACGAGTGGGAACTACGGCAGGATCTAGTGGATCGCCTCTTCCGACGGTGGGGCACACCCAAGATCGACGAACTCCAAGTGCCGGAGATTCGCCAGCAGGTTTCCCCAGGCGAGGAGCATGGGCGATGCTTTCTCGTTCCCCTGGGAGGGCCTGTTCCTCTACGCGTTCCCTCCTTTGCCACTGCTAATCCGGCTCGTCAACCAGCTCAAGAGGTCACGGTGCAGGATGATCCTCGTCGCACCTGCGTGGCCGAGGCAGATATGGTTCCCGGACCTTCTGGACTTGTCAGCGTCCCCGCCAATCAAGCTGCCGGTGGACGCGGATCTACTCTCCAGGGAAGGAGGCGCCATCCTCCACCACGACCCGAAATCGCTGAACTTGCAGGCCTGGCTCCTGCAGCGCTAGAGTTTGGGGGATACGACATACCGGCCGACTGCAGAGAGGTTCTTGCAAAGGCCAGGGCGTCCTCGACTCTTAAATGCTACGGACACAAATGGAAGAGGTTCTCTGTCTGGTGCCACGCACAGAAGATTAACCCTCTACGGATTACGGCTCCCCAGGTACTGCCGTACCTGCTGACACTGGCCAAAGCTTGTCTGGCACACGCGTCCATCAAGATTCATCTTGCTGCGATCTCCCGATACACCAGAACCACGGGGCGGACGTCCTTGTGGTCTCATCGTCTGGTGAAAGAGTTCATGAAGGGACTGTTCAGATCGTTCCCGCCGGTGAAGGCTCCGGCCCCGGCGTGGGAGCTCAACGTGGTGCTGACCAAGCTCATGGGACCTCCGTTCGAGCCTCTGCACTCGGGCCCCGTTGAAGTTTCTGTCGTGGAAAACAGCGTTTCTTGTGGCCATCACCTCCGCACGACGGGTGGGAGAGATCCAGGCCCTTTCCTGCAAGGCCCCGTACTTGACTTTTCACAACACGAGGGTAGTGCTCAGGACGCACCCCTCCTTCATGCCCAAGGTACCGTCGGACTTCCATCTCAACGAACCCTTGGTGTTGCCTGTGTTCTTCCCGTCGCCTTCGTCGCCGGCTGAGAGGACTTTGCACTCGCTGGATGTGGCTAGAGCGCTGAAGTTCTACGTGGACCGCACGAAGTGTTTTCGGAAGACGTCACAACTCTTTGTGAACTTTGGACCTGTCAATCAGGGGAAGGCTCTCTCGAAGGCTTCCATTTCCAGATGGCTCTCCGGCTGTATCATGTACTGTCATCGGTTGGCAAACCGACCGCTGCCTGGCCGTCCGAGAGCCCATTCCACCAGAGCGATTGCAGCTACCACGGCGTTCCTTTCTGGTGTGCCCCTGCTGGACATATGTAGGGCTGCTACGTGGAGGCCGACGCACACCTTCACGAAATTCTACTGCGTCGATCGGGATTCCAGGGAGGAGTCCAGGGTCGGCCAAGCAGTGCTGCGCAACCTGTTCGCCTGAGGTGAGCCTGGTGAGGAGGTAAGATGCTTAATGTTGAGTTTGATGTAATGCTTAATGTTGAGCCTTTGCCACCTCCCGTGGTTGTGCATGTGTGTACTGCTATGTATTCTTTATTCATGAGCATGTGAATCCATGCCAGACCCCATGCTGGAGAAGGAACAAGTTACTTACCTGTAACTGTTGTTCTCCAGCATGGGTCTGGCATGGATTCACATGCGAAGCCTCCCGCCTACCCCTCTGCGGCTCTTCACTTGTTCATACTGCCACTTCACGTGCTTCCAAATCTGAAGATGGCTGCCAGAGGCGGTGCTTAGGTAGAGGGCAGTCATTGGCTGTGGTCAGTATGACGCAGAGACCAGTGATTGGTTATTACTACGAAAGACAGATCAGAAACGAAACTGATACTGTTTTTTTTTCTTTACCGAGGATTCCCAGCCTGACGACGGGGAATATTCATGAGCATGTGAATCCATGCCAGACCCATGCTGGAGAACAACAGTTACAGGTAAGTAACTTGTTCCTTTACAGTGACTTATCTGATAAGGAAAAAGGGGTGTATATATTATAATAGTAACTGTGTTTAGAATGTTTTACAATAAGAGTGCTGGAGTGTTTTCAACAGTGTGTTTCTAAATAAATAATTATATACTTTGATACCAAAGCTCTGGTCAGTGTTTGTTTGTATTATTGTATCTGAGTGCCTATTGTGTATACTTTGCATACTGCCTAACTCTTCTTGAGGGAAGTCTGACTGCTCAGCCACAGCTACCAGGTAAATCTGGGTGGTACAGACTGCTACCAAGTGGGTTTACTGCCAACACCTGTAGTCTTAAATCTTTTGCAGTGGTCCCTAAGGGAACTGCACAGGTTTCTGCCTAACAAACACTGGTCAGGTGCTTTCTAGTTATACTTGCACTGATGTGTTTGACCTTGTTCCGGCTGATGGTAACCCTGACAATGCGCCTATCAGAGATTCCCCACCTAACGAAATTGTGACTTTTTATCCTCTTATGTCCAAGGCCACAAAAGTGATTGATTTGCTCCTTGAAGAACAGGCGAAGTCTTCTGTAGCTGCGCAGAGATCATGCATAGAAACCTGGCGTCTCTATTCTAGTGCTCGACATTCTTAACAATGAAGAGCCATTTTGCAACTCCTCCAAAAAAGGACTGGTTCGAAAGAAATACAGGGCTCCAGATAGCACCTCCAACTGCCTGCAAACCCAGCCCAGTGTAGATTCTGTAAAGACGGAGAACTGTGGTACAACCCAGGACCAATTTTAAACTTCTTGCCAGACAACAAAAAGGAGCAAGCTTTGAAGCTTCTTCGTGAAGGTGAGGCTGCTTCCGGCCACACCATCTTGGTGGACATCTTCGACACTGGTTTCTGACAGATGGGCAACGGTATGGTTCTGCGCTGTCAGCCAAAGGCTACCAACTTCCAGCTGGTAGTGCAAGCAAACATTGTGGATATGCCTTTTGATGACTAGGATATCTTTGGTAAAAAAGTGAATGGTACCCTGCAGCAACGACTGTCATTATGTGAAAATCCCTGTTTCTATAACCAACAAGGACTATAGGCCATCTTAATGAAATCGATCCAATAAATACCAATCTGGAGACTACAGAGGAAAGTCCCTATCTTATGGGGGCAGTCGGTGTAAACGCAGCTCCTCCCAAGCGCAACGTCAAGCTGTTAAGTCCATGTCCTCCTCCTGAAGGGAACTGTAGAATGCATTCCTCAAGCCCACTGGGGCCCAAGGCATTTATTCCAGGTAAAAAATCGGGCGGTTGGTGACCTTCGTCTTCTGATTAAAATCATCCGATCTTAGACCTTTAGGATGGTCATGTTTCAACACATCCTCACCCAACTTCAGCAAGGGGATTTCCTATCTTCGCTGGACTTGGAAGACGAGTACTTCCACATCCCTATCCATTATACTATTCTGTGTTGAGCTCCACCTCTAATGCTCCGCACAGCCGATGTAGCCCTACCTCTGTGTGTGGCTTTGCCGGCATGCACCGTGGGGCCTCCCTCACTGCACGTTTTTGTCCATTTCACATCCTATCCTGAAACCACAACCCCTTGAGGCCGAACGTATTACTGTTCCCCATGTATGTCTTGCTGTGATCCGCACGCCCACCATGCTTAAATAGGGACCCAGTAAGTGGGGCATGTCTCGAAAAATATTCTGAACAATTGTGTCTCAATGTCTTGTAATTCATTGTAACCAACATGTAACTGTAACTAGCACCTAGATGCCTCAGTGTTATGTGCGCTGCTATGAATGTAAAATTAAATTGTCGTCATAGGAAGTTTTTTCTATTCACAGTAGCAGGCCTGCGATATCAGTTCATGGCCTTACCGTTTGGCCTCAAGTCCGCTCCAAGGGTATTCACCTTCCCCAGCAGCGGTGCACCTTCATTGGGCGATGTGGGGTGTTCCGGAGATGAACCTCTTCGCCACCAAGTAAAAGGCAAAATGGCATAGAAAGGAAACTGGAGACAAAGGCTGAATTGTGAGCATTAAGATGCACACTATTAATGAAAATGCCAACTTTTATAGTGGTCCGCCGTGCAGCTGTGGATACATGTTGCCATGACGCTGAGGAATGCCTGTCCCACTGTGTGCGAGTCTGGCCGGTGCGGCCACCGCCATGGCGAGTCTGACAAACATGGTAGCTGCTGCGATGCCCCGCTAACCAAATTGAGACTGTAACCTCACCCCGAGTTGAACCGCAATGGGGGTAGACATGTCAGGTAAGCGGCCTTCCAGGTAGAGGGTGGTGGGCATGACCACGCTTTCACATTTGCGTGATTGAACAAGTTTCTCTAGACAGTCCCTGAGTTTTCACTAATCCCCAGGGTTTCCTGCTCGACTTCAGACGAATGCAGTTCAAACTCATCATGGTAGCTCCTGCCACAGAATTTCAGGGTCATTCATGCTAAGGCTCGTGCCCCCTCCACTGTCTCTTGCCATCATCCAAAGGGAAGCGTTTCACAATTTGGTGTACTGCCAATCATGTTGATTCTTGACGATTCCTGCTTCAGGACATTTTACCATATGTTTTGTCTGACCCTCAGTGGACTAGCACATTCATGTATTAAGGTACATCTAGCTGTGATTTCCAGGTTTACTTGTACATCTTCCATGCCTTTGTTATAGTTTCATCGTCTTATTAAAGGAATTTCTAGCCCTTGCATGGAATTTTAACGTTCTTTAAAAACTGATGGGTCCTCCCTTTGAGCCCCTGCATAAAGCAAGCATCAAATTCCTTTCCTGCAAGAATGCTTTGTCAGTCGCCATCACCTCTGCCAGATGGGTAAGGGAGATCCATGCAAGCCATCCTACCCGTTTCTTTGGTCCGCGTTACAGACAAATCCCACTTTCATGCCCAAAGTGCCTTCATTCCATCTTAATGAGCCTTTGGGTTCTGCCTGTTATGGCTGGTTAGAAGGATGAGACCGACCAGGGTTCACCATGTTTCAACTGCGTTTATTAAAATTAAAGAGAAACGGCCTAACTTTCCCTAATGTAACAGTTGTCCTGCCTAACACAAATAAAACTAGGTTGCTCGTCACCAGTTATTAAGCAGAATCGTGTGCAGTGACCTTAGGGACCACTACACACAATTAAGACTACAAGGGGTAATACAAGTTCACCTTTGGTACAAGCCTGTACTACTATGTTAAAGTGGTAGCAGTAGCGGAGCAGCCATGCTTATCACAAGAGTATATGAGCAGTAGCAGAGATTACATAAAGGGACCACAATTACTGTGATTCAAGCAAACACTGACTCAAGGTTTCAGGTAAAAAAATAGAAGTACATTTATTTTTAAACCATCTGTAAAACACAACACTTCTATTAATTCAAAACCACACGTAAAATACACTACAACCAACCAATTCACTTGGTACAGTATAACTCAAGGTAAGTACCCTATGTTTTAACGGACCGGTGTTGTGAAACAAAAGACGTTACCGGGAATACATATGCAATCACTTTTTGACAGTAATGACAGTTCGGTCTTACGAAAGATACACGTATCCGCGGAAAGAAATGTTACCGGGGCAAAAACACACTTAACACCTGAGTTAACCAGAGAGAGTTGGGGGCAAAAATCATAGGCAATACTTTTGTCAAGGCAGACAGAATCAGAGAACACTCGCTGACAGAAATACAAAAGTCAGTAGGCCGGAGCCAGTGTTAAGTGGAACCTGGTTCCTGTTGTGGAGGATCACACAGTCAGACAGTTCAAGATTCAACGTTGCCAGGAGTACTTGGATATTGTCAACAGAGGAAGCAAAAGTTATAAGAAGGAGGGAAGACGAGGGAAAGCCTTGGATGAGGAGAAAAGGGATTCCCCCTAGTTCCTCGAAGCAGAAAACAGTACCTTATTCAAGGAAGAAGCTGGTGCCACGGCAGTTGTTCCTGGTAGTTTCCTGCAGACCCACGGTTCCTGGTGCTTCGGTCGTGGAAACGAGAAGGAGGAAGTCTGGAGGGGTCTGCTCTACTCAGGCATGATGCCAGCAGCAGCGACGGTAAATGAAAGGTGCGCTCCTTTAAAAACAGGAGAGGCTCTTCAGATGGGTATCCGGACCACTACAGCAATGTGTAGAGATTTCGACCACGAAGAGGATCCTCTGGCTGTGGAAGATGAGCTGCTTGACCCCACCAGGCTCAAGGGAAGAAGACTCCAGGCTGGATCTTCCCTGGTCTTTGAAGGGCAGTTAGCTCAGGACTGCAGCAGGGCTTCACCGGGACGGGGCAGTTGCAGCAGCCGTCTTCTCCGCTTTCTTGTAGTTCCAGTGGCGACTCTGACTTCCAGCCCAAGAGTCCTGCCTTTTATGCGAAAATCCCCCATTCACACAGCCTGGCTGTCAATCACGCAGCAGGGGGGTTGTCCAGCCCAGACAACCTCCTCAGCCAATCATGGCAAAGTGCGACATGGGTTTCCTAGGATACCCTGTGCAGGGGGTGACTACACCCCTCCCTCACATTCAGCCCACCTAGACAGCCAGGCACCCAGAGGAGGGCTTCTGGGCAGAAGCCCGCAAAAAGACGGTGAACAAAGAAGGCAAACCTGGTTTGCCGCGCAAAGTAAAACACAAGAAGGACTTTAACAAAAAGAAATAGCGAATAAACCCGACCGGGGCCAAAAGAAAGAGTATTTGGTCAAGCGGGTTTATGTTCGAGGCTAATATAATAGCCTAAAACAATACCACGTTAATATAGTTTAATCGCGGTAGAAAAGTTTGGGTAGATACCACTGCCACCAGCCAAGTCTAAATTTTAAAAGAGCAAACCAATGCTCTAGGAGGTACAGATAAAAAGGTAGGAGGTACAGATAAAAAGGGCTAAGGATTAACCCTTTCCAATACTCCACGTAAGATGGGGTGTACTGGTTCTGTGATTTAATGACTATGTAAAGTTAATGGCAACTTTACCCTTTTCTGGGGGACAGTAGTCAAGCCCAGAAATGGAGTTGGTGGGAAGTCTAAAGATAACCCTTGTGCCACTGCACTGAAGGTGCTGTGTAACACACAAAAGAGTGGGGCTACTGAAGTGGTTTGCTCCAGAGTCCACAATCACAAAAACAGATTAGATACACATGGCAAAACACAGGTAAGAGTCGGGGAAAAGCTCACACTCTTACCAAGTGGAAAAAATGTAAACTCCAGAAATCCAACAAAGCTGCTGAGGGATTCACTAGGTAAGAGAAATTAGCCATTGAATGAGAATTCTCCCTTACACCAGTGTACAAGTCCAAAACAAGTGTTAGTCCTCAGTCCCAAAACTAGCATATTCTGACCCTACCACTAATACTAAACAACTGAAGACCTGGGGAATAATCACTTCTCCTGGAATGGAAAGGTTACTTCCCAATAGACTTATTCTACTTTAATCTAACAATATAGTAAAAGTCCAGATGTATGTTTGTCCGATGCAGTAGCTTTGCCTGTTGTCTCCGCTAGAGGGAGCTGTTGGTTTAGGAAATATAGTGGTCTTACTGTGTCAATGAAAACCTACACCATGGCCTGTGTACACAGGCCTGTACACTTGCATGAAATATTCAAGTAGTGTTCGACTATCTTTTTTTTACAAGTTCGTTCAGTTCTTTTAATGGACTTTTCCATGTCCTGTTGGCTAATTCTTTTAGATTCCTCAAAGTTGGTTCTGCAGGGATATTGACCCCTAACTTCTTCTGTGCCTTGATCCTGTCAGGGGTCAGAAATGTGAGGCGGATCAACTTGTGAAGTTTCCTCAACAAATGCCATTTTATTATAATAAAAGATTTCCATGCCTAAAATAAACTAAAGGAAACATTCTAACAAAGGATATCTGTCCCTCGCACTAATGCTGTTACTGACCACACCGGAAAGCACTGCTGGGTGTTTGGTTAGACAACCTTAATTCCCAGAAGTGGTAAAACGAGTAGATAAAGCAATCAGCCTCCTGTACTCCAGCTCCCCTGGATTCAATGATTCAGGCTTTCTCAAAAGAGGGGCTCTTCTATACGATATACCTCTCTGCTGTTCAGGGTAAGACAGACAGAGGTGTCGATCGCAGAAAAGAGCGGGGAACACACGCACCGCCAAACCAACGCTACAAGAAACCACAGGATTGATTAGTAACAAAACAGTATGTGTTAAATTCAACGGACAAAACCCCACAAATGGAATACCTGAGGAAAAGCTAGTTCTGGATTGGGAATGGATGAGGATCTTGAACCTATGAAAGAAAAAAACCCACACTGTAATTCTGAGGAAAAGACTTGTACGAACCCCACTGTTTGTTATATGTTATAACAGCTGACCTGAGTAGAGGAGAACTTCTTAGATGGTATGGTTCCAGGCAGTTAGCACACAACGAAAGGAGAAATATAAAACGGGGAGTTAGTAAAGGAAAATACCCTAGGCGGCTCGAGGGACGCACTAGGTACGGGTTGGTGCACAAACAGGATCGCATTCCGAATGCACAACTTGCAGGAATTGCAAAGAAGTCCAAAACAGGTCCAGAAATAAGGAGAGCAGGAATCAGGATACTGAGAGTCAGTTAGTTCCGTCGTGGTTGGCAATGGTATGCAGTGAATACAGCCCTGAGATGGAGTCTGAGTAGTAATGCAGGAGGAGCCCACTTCAGGCATTGTAGTAGGGTAAAAAGCAATGACAAGGTCTAACGTTAGCAAGAGTACTCGCACTAGTGGAGAAAACCGTTCCAGGAGCTTCCGAAACTGCACGCAAGAAGCAGCGGGAGCGGGACAAACAGGTGAGCAGTCCTGGAGCGGAAGATCCAAAAGCGATCCTCTTCTTTGGCAGGAATGCAACAGACAGGAGGCAGAGGCAATCCAGGGAAGTTCCTGGTCATGGCAACAAGGAATCGGAACAATGCAAGAGGTAGGCAAAAGGAAGTCCGGGTAATGTTTCTAATGGGTCGGAAAGCAGGTAATCAATAGGGTTGTTAACAGAGAGTAATCCGAAGACTAGGAGTCACAGGAATCGCAAAACGGGAGTGTTGCGTAACGCCACAATTAGCTTTCCAAATTGCCAGATTTAACCTGCAGGGGGGAGGAGCTACAGTGGACACGCGTTCGTAATACGCATGTGATTCGTCACCTGACCCGAACATCTCCCTGAAGTAAACCATCTCCATGGCAACCTGTATCTGTGCCAAAAAGACGTCCTAACATGCTGATTCCGCCGCGCAACAGACGAGCCGTGCTGCAGATGTGTAACTAATACATAGAACAAATGAATAAGGAAATATATGGCAGTTCAAAACAAAATGCTTACATTCACAAGAAACCGCAGTCTCTCTTGATAACCTGGATAAGCTCCCCTCCACCAGGTTTAAACATGATTCTGTTTCACAGTTCAAGAAAAGAACACAAGGAAATCCTGGTTTGAAACAGAGTTCAAATATAGCTTGATGAAACTTAAACTTGTCAATAGAAGGTTCCAACATAAAAGATATATAAGGCTCTTCCTCTTCCTTGAACAGTTTCTCAGTTCATCAACCGCAACAATAATTGTCTTGGGTCAGGATGATTTTTGCCACACTGATAACGTCTAAAGAAATATAGCTTTTTGTAACAGCTCTACTCTGCTCTTCTTTTAGCACCACAAACAACATAAATTGTCTCCGTCACAACCACCTCGTAGCACTCCTTCAACTTCTGCCTGGTCTTCTTCGATGCCAAGCCTACAACTTCAAAGGGTTCCATCCGGGTATACTCCCCTGCCTGAATAGTGTTTCACAAGAAGTGCCTTTGTGGTTACGGTCAACTGACAAAAGGTTCACAACAACTTTGCAGTCTTCAACAAATTTCAGCTTTAACACTTTTAACAACTTCTCACGGAAAACAAGATTCACATTGGTGCTCTTTAATACTCTTCTGTAATGATGCTCCTCTCCCTCTGGATATCTTTTCTCCGAAAGGCAGCGTTGTTTTACCACTCTTGTTTCCCCACTTCACAAGTAACCAATGTGAGACAGGCATGGTATCATGAGAGAAACACAGACACAATGATTCAAGTTCATGAAAACATTTATTTTGTAAAGAAAGGGGGTTTGGAGACTGCCTAACTTGCCCTACATCTATAATGGGAGTAGTCTCCACCATCAACAAAAATGTAAGTCCAAAGTCAGTCAAGTTAGTCAGAACATGTGTGTCTGTGTTATACCTATGCTTGCCCTCACACTTTGTAATACATTAACATGCATGGGATTGGACTAAATAAAAAGGTGCTTCAAAGTAAATTTCAGGATAGTGTTGGAGCTGGTCCACAGCTCCCTATTCCAAGTCTTGAGCCACTTGGGATTCAGCATGCGTTCCTCGACTTTCAAAGGCACTTCATAAAGTTCTTTTAACAAAGTTCAAACAGTTCTGGTCGCACAAGTTCAAAGTTCCTTTAGGTAAAAATTCCTCTGTGTCACCTCTCCCCAGGAAGAGTCCGCTAATTATCATTAGTTCACAAGACTTTCACAGTTCACAACAGGTTGGTGTATCAGAGCCTTTCGACAACGCCCGGTATTCCTCAGCCCAGGCGGGACCACTCGGACACCTTGGCTCTCCGCACACAGTTATTCAGCAGTTCAACATATCCAAGACTTTCGATGAAAACACAGTACTTCCGGTCCTGTGTGGGACCACTCTGATACTTTGCAGTTAAATCTTGGCTTACTTTCATCAGTGTGCCCTCGGCACCTTTTCACAGTTCAACTTCAGCTTTCCTCAATATCGTGCCGCCGGCACCTTTATACAATTCATCACCAAGTTTCACGGGGTCTCAGCATGCCTTTTCCCTCAAGCATAGCCCCCCTTCACTTGATTCCATATTCACTCTCTGCATGAACTTCACTCCTGTACACAAGGTCTCTGTTCACTAGAGATCCTGTCACCACATGTTAACGTACATGCGAACGTTCGTTACTTTGTTTCTCTCATCTTTCAATTTTCACAATGGACAATCAAAGCTTTCCTCTTCAGCGTGCTTCTTATTCATGCTTGTTCTTGTAATTAGCGTACTGCTTGCAACACGTTACCCTCGCGCTTTGCCAGTATCATCCCCAGTATATTCCCCTCTGGCTTTGGACTCACCGGTTGTTATTTCTTTAACGTCACAGTTGCCGTCTCACCGACTGAATACCAAGAGCTCCTCGCCAGCACCTCCAACTCTCCTGGTTGGCTTCTCTGGCCCAGGATAAAAAACACCCTTCCACAGACTTCACTCTGGAGAGCAGCTTTGCACATAACCCCGTTTCGGCTCCTTGGAGACACAGTTCCCTCACCACATTTTTGTTTGCCTTTTTACACCATAGGCTCTCAGCGTCTCGGCCCTCCGTTCTTCCCCCAGTAGGTCTCTGGCTCTCTCAGCATCCCAGTTCACCTGTGCTCTCATAATCCGACTCGTGGACCTCCTCAGGCTCCAGCTCGCTCATTCTGTTTCTCTGGCTCACTCCTTTTATACACCTGTGGTGTGCTAACAGTCCTCAGATGTGTTTGTTCTGTATTCAGTACCTGACTTTGCGTTTCCTTGTTAATGGGACATTGATAGAAATGAAAAAGTGCCTCTGTTGGCTTTCGTCTTGTTTTAGCAGAGCGGAGAGTTTTTGTCAAAGGGAAAAGGGGACAGACTGCGGTCATCTAATAGGAGGGAATGTTGGGTAGGGGTTATTTGAAAAAAGGTGGGAACCATGTCTCGCCTTCAGGCAATCCCTCCCCAATCCCAAAGGACCCTCCACCAAAGTGATCCTCCCTTGCTCGTCCACCCCCAGGGTCGTGATCCAATAGCGATGGCCCTCCCCTGGCCACCTTGTAGATCCCCCGGGAGTAGGGCGGGAATGACCATCAGGTTTTCCACACCAATGACTGACGAGGGATATAGTCTCTTCCTGCTTCTCTCTGGGTTTTGGCAAGGTGAGTTTATCCCAGCATGTACCATATGCTGTACAAAGTATGGGCAACACATTTCAGAGTTTATGGACCCTACATACTCTTACGTCCCGTCCCCTTTCCTCCATACTGCACGGGCGTCCCTTGGGTGGGACGGGAGACGGAAACTTTTTCAGCAGAAGAAACCTTCCCCTTTAAATTTAGAGGTGCGTGGGGGTGCGGCCCTGGGAGCATGCACTGCCCTGACTCCGCCTTCCGGCAGCACACCACAGGCCCCTTTTCCGCATCGACGGGAACGTGCCAAATTCACCAGCGCTCCTGGGTTTAGCTTCTGCCATGTAATTCCACGCACGGATACTTCTTCGTCTTTTTATCACAGGTACTCAGTCCTCGGGCGCCACGCTCCTCCCCGGCGCATGTCGACTTCCACAGCGTTCTTCAGACCCCCACGCCCTTTGTCTACGTTGCCTTGGCCCCAACCACACCTGGCAAGCTTGTACAGTGTACTACGCTCTGTCATCTAAGGCGCTGAAGAACAGACCTGTCAGGTGGAGGGAGCTCTTCAAGAAATCGCCTCCGGAGGACCTCAAGGACTTCGTCTACCATCTATCCAGGCCCAAATAGGGCCCTTGTTTTCCATCGCACCCCGTAAGGGAGACTCCTGGCCAGGGACACACCCGCGCGGGAGGGACCATTCATGTTCTTGTACCAACACGTGCACCGAGGCTGCTCCAGCTACAGGCCGAGGGATCCTCGGATCCTCCCGGTGAAAGTGTTGAGGGACCGGAAGGTTCTTTTACCGGGTATACACCCGAGTCGAGGGGGTACCTAAATGTAGCTCTACCAGCCCCTGGGCCGAGGGTGTCACACCTGCCGGCTCAAGAGTCCTGGAGGAGGCTGGGCCCAGGAGTTCAGCAACACGGTGCAGGCACGTGGCAGGCAGCTCGACAAGATGGCCGCCGAGCCGAACATCAGCACCCGTCTGACGCCATTCCACAAATTCGGTGAAGAACATGTGTCAAGGTGGGACTGGCATCAACCAGTTACGTGGCCTATGACCTACCCTTCATTCGCGCAGGGCACCTTCCCCGACAGCTTCTTTTTGAAGTTCCTGGGGTTCATGGGACGCCATCAGGGAAATCCTCCCTACGATGCTAACGGCACCACAAGCGCCTCCGGCCCCGGCCCAACCTTTGTCGTCAGTTCCGGCCCACCAACCCATTGTCCAGGCGGCTCCACAGCCCGCTCTGCAGCCTATGGCTCCGGTCCCTGCATCTCAGCCTCCGGCTCCCAACACTCCTCTGGTGCAGGATCCTCCTGACCCCCAAGACACAGACAAGGAGGAGGACCATGATACTCCCTCGTCGGCCAAGGCCTTCCACCAACATCTGGCGGGACTGATCGAGTACTTGGGCCTGCCCCAGCTCAAAGTAGAACAGCCAGTAGAGGGGGTCCTCGCTGAAGTCCTCACTAGGCACCCCTCTGCTAAGACGGGGATTCCACTACAGACCGACGTGTTTCCCTGGCCAAGATGGGTTGGCTCAGGCCCCACTCCGTCCAGCCAGTCAATCGTCTCCTGGATGCCAAGTACAGGCAGATGGAGGTGGATACACCCTTGCTCTCCACCCATCCTCAGCCACACTCCTCAGTGATAGCCGCAGCATCACTGTATTCCAAACCTCAGTCGTCCTCATCTTCGTCATCTGCACCGCTGCTAGGCAAGGAGGAGAAGACCTTAAAGGCATACGGGAAGAAGCTGTATTCCAACGCTTCCTTGCATCTTCAGCAGGCCAGCGCAGACGCCATGCTGGCGGCCGCTAACCAGAGATTATGGCGGGAAATTGCGGACTTCCTCCCAGAACTCTCCACTAAGAGCCAATCACATTTTAAGGCGGTGCTGGCTGAGGCCAAGCTGGTGGCTTAGGACATAATGGAATCCACCGTGGCCCACATCATTACTTCTGGCCGTGCCATCTGTATTGCCACAGACATGAGAAGGACAGCCTGGCTCCGGGCAGTGAATTACAATCCGGATGTCCAGGAATGCGTATTAGACCTGCCATTCGAGTGGAGCGACCTCTTTCACGCCACCATGGACAAGGAGCGGGACAAGAAGAAAAACAGCTCGCAAACAGCCAAGTCTTTATCCATCCTGACAAAGACCATGCCCAAATCGTACACACAGTCACAACAGCACTCTGACAAGGGGCGTGCGTCCGGAGAGGGTTCGGCGGCTTCCAGAAACAGAGGTCCAGACAGCCAGAACGCTTACCAACTCCACAACGGCACAAGCAACAAAAAGGGGGTGGGAGAAGGGCTTTTCCCAGTCCTCCTCCACAACAGCCTCCGAGGGAAAGAAGGCATGACACGCCCCTCTGGGTCCACGTGTCTCCAGTGGGGGGCAGGCTTGCTCTCCACACACATTTTTGGTGCCAGCACTTCGCAGACCCTTGGATCCTCTCGGTAGTCTCCATGGAGTACCGTATACCTATCCCTGCCTCTCCTCCCCTCCCTCAAGTTGGTACAGCAACTCTTTTGGCAGAGATTTGGTCGCTCGTACTGAGCCAGGCCGTGGAGGAAGTCCCAGCCTCCCAATGAGGCTAGGGCTTTTACTCCAGGATTTTTGCCATTCAGAGAAAGAACCAGGCTGGCCTGAGAGTTGTGCTGGACCTTTCCACCCTCAACCTCTCCTTACCAATACAAAGATTTAAGATGGTTACGCCAGCTTTTATTGCGGAGACACTGTATAAGGGAGACTGGATGTGCTCCCTGGATCTGAAGGACGTGTACCTACACGTCCCAATTTGGCAACCCGATCGTTCTTTCCTCCAGTTCAGGATCATGGGCTACCATTTCCAGTACAAGGTGCTTCCTTTTGGCCTCAACTTTACCAAAATCATGAATACGGTGGCTGCCCTCCTCAGGGCCTCCACATCTACCCATACCTCGACGACTGGCTCGTCAGGGCTACATCTCCGGAAGCAGTTCACCACTCCTCCCTGCTCTGATGGGCATGCTGCACGATCTGGGACTTTTCACTCAATCTCAAGTCTCAGCTGCAACCCACGCAGACTTGACATTCTTGGGCCTCATCTGGGGGACACGCGCCAAGAAGGTTTTTCCCTCAGAGGACAAGATCACGGCCATTAAGAGGGCCACATCCCACTTCCTCAGCAGAGGGGCCACCTCGGCCTGGTTGTACCAACATCTCCTGGGTCTTCTAGCAGTGGTACTGTTGGCCGTCCCCCACACAAGACTCAGGATGAGGAGGATACAGCTGCACTTCGCCGCATCATGGAACCATGAGCGGGGGCTCTCAATCCGAGATAATCATTGTTCCTCCATCTCTCCACACGGACCTCACATGGTGGTCCAGGGACTGCAACCTACGGACGGGCAAGCCCTTCCGGCCTCACAACCCGCAGGTGACTATCACCACAGACTCCTCTCTCGAGGGCTGGGGAGCCACCTGGAGGATTTCTCGGGTCCACAGTACCTGGACTCGAAAGGAGCATGAGTACCACATCAACTGGTTGGAACTGAACTTCATCTGGCTAGCACTCAGAGGTTTCCTTCCACGGCTTAGGGGGAATGTTTTGTCCTCATCCAGACAGACAACTCAACCAGCATGTACTAAGTCAACAAGCAGGGTGGGACCAGATCCTTCCACTCTGCAGACTGGCTGTCAGCATGTGGGAATGGGCCCCGGAAAACGACATCTACCTCATGGCAGTCCACCTTCCGGGGGAATCCAACCTGGAGGTGGACAGGCTCAGCAGGTTGGTAGCGGACAACTACGAGTGGCAGCTAAACAACCTAGTTATTCAGGAGATCTTCCATAGATGGGGTCCTCCACAGGTGGATCCATTTGCCACCTGGCACAAAAAGAAGTGCTCTTAGTTCGCCTCCTGGCAGGGACAGGGCCCCGGCTCCCTGGGCGAATTCAGTGGAGCGGCATGAGCGCGTACGCCTTCCCTCCCACTCCGCTAATTCAGAGTGATTTGCAAGATCAAGGAGTCTCGCCAGCTCAACATCATTCTAGTAGCTCCATGGTGGCCGGCCAGGCCATGGTACTCTGAGCTCTTCAGCCTCTCGGAGATGCCTCCGATCCACCTCCCGACGGGCTAATGGGTAACGCTCAATCACCTCAACCTATCCAAGGCTAATCGGGAGATCATTCAGGGCACTAGGAGCAAAGCTACCAGGGCCCATTATAAAAGTAAATGGACCAGGTTCTGCCACTGGGCAGACTCCAAGTAAATCGACTGCCTGGCATGAACCTTGGACGACGTGCTTTCCTTCTCTGCGCACCTCACCCACTCAGGCGTGCAGGTGGACACCTGCTGCACGTACCTCTCAGCCATCGGGCCTACAGGAACTCAGAGGAAGGGGTCTTCTCCTCCAATCCGATCGTCGAGAAGCACTTGGCTGGGTTCACAAGGCTCTCTCTGCCCATCAAGTGGCCACACCCCGTGTGGGACCTGGACATAGTCTTGGGTGCCCTGACGCACAAACCGTTTGAGCCAATGGTGTTCACGGACATCAGGCTGGTCACCATTAAGACGGCCTTACTAGTCGGCCTCACATCGGCTCGCAGAGTCAGCGAAATCTAGGCGCTGGTTGCCTCAGAACCATATACTACCTTTCACAAGGGGAAGGTGGTCCTGCAGACACACCCAGCATTTTTGCCTAAGGTGCCATCTGCTTTCCACTTGAATGAGGAAA
This sequence comes from Ambystoma mexicanum, assembly GCF_040938575.1. Taxonomy (NCBI): domain Eukaryota; kingdom Metazoa; phylum Chordata; class Amphibia; order Caudata; family Ambystomatidae; genus Ambystoma; species Ambystoma mexicanum. The sequence continues at coordinate 490,804,857 of NC_090938.1, read as the reverse complement.
TTGTCCTCCCTATGTTTTCTGGCAATCCTAAGGATGGGCCACAGGGAATTTTGCACTGCCTAGATGTCAGGCATGCCCTGAAATTCTTCCTTGACAGGACCAAGGGCTTCCGCAAGTCAGACGCCCTATTTGTCACTTTGGAGGTGCAAGACCAGGCTATCAGGCCTCCATATCCCTCTGGATGGTCTCGGCCATAAAAGAAGCATACGAGGGTCAGCATAGGTCACTCCCGGCCAACATGCACGCCCACACAGTCAGGGCCAATGCAATGGTCATCGCATTCCAGCGACATGTCCCTTGGCAAGTCATAAACAGGGCGGCCACCGGGGCCACTCCTTCGGCTTACTGCAAGCACTACTGTTTGGATGCCGGCTCTAGATCAGATGCAGCTTTTGGACAGGCGGTTCTCAGGAACCTGTTTGCTTAAGGAGGGTCTCCTCTCCACCCTGGGGTTACATTCAGTTGGAGAAAAGGGGATGGGACGTAAGAGTAATTATAAGTTACTCACCGTAGTGACTAGCGTACACTTAGTCCTTAGTCCCCTTTCCTCCATTCGTCCCACCATCCTCCCCCCTAATAATACTGGTGTCAATAGGCAATTGTAAATCTATTGTCGACGCGTCTATGGGGACTTGGTGTGGTGCCAGAGGGCGAAGTCAGGGCAGTGCATGCTCTCGGGGCCGCACCCCCACAACTCCCTAAATTTAAAGGCAAAGAAGGTTTTTTCTGGTGAAAAAGGTTCTGTCTCCCGGCCCTCGCAAGGAAGAGTTCGTTAGTCAAAACAGTGTAATTTAGCCTCCTTTTTGCTGTTGAGAATAGTGGCTAGGTTATACTGTCATTTGTCTCAGTCTCTCTTGACTTGGGCAATTTTTGTAGGTATTAGCTCTCAACAAAGTTACCCCATTGGGTTTCCACAGACTCACACTTTCAATGTTAGTCATTTTGCATTGATATAATAGACTACTACTGCTTTTCCCTAGTTCGGTATTCAACATCAGCTTGGGAATTACTTTTGCTCATATGCAAGTGCTGCTGCTGCTTTGTAATAGCTTGGAGTTCAAAACCAACTTGGGAATTACTTTTACTCACACACGAGTGCTGTTGATTCACTGAACACCTACTCCTTCTGTGCTTGCTGTGATGGAGCACTCCAGGGTCACTGCCTGCTTGTAAATTCACCGGTAAAAGGTGCACCTCCATTTCCCTCGGCGCTCACAGGACCTCTGCTGCTGTGGCTCCTCGCGACCTGGAAAACTGCTTCCAGGAATCCACCTTCGCCCACACCACCTTCTATTGGAGCTTCTCTTGCTCCGGAGGCCCTGTGGTGCACAGCAGCTACTGGAGACAGTCTCGAGGCTCTCAGGTGCACGCCAGCCATCTGAAACAGCCTCTGCAGAATGGGTCACAAGGGGCCAGGCTTCCCCCTGCACGCTTCCCGCTTCGCAACCTCTGCACTTCAGATTCCTAGAGGCACAAACCCTCTCAGGGCCGGCAGCTGATGTCTGCCAAAGAGTAGTCCCGGAATCTTCTCTGTGTTCCAGCTTGTGCCTGGGCTGCCAGCATGACCCATTCTGCTTCTTTCTTCCTCTGCTCCTCTCCAACAACAACAACTTCCTATGGCCTGCAACTGAGGGGGCCTTTTAAGCATCGAATTCTCCCTCAGGTGTGGGTCATTTGAATTAATGATCTAACCACTCTTGCAACATTGTAACTTTTCAGCCATCTTCTTCGTCCTAGTACTTAGAGAATTATGAGGTTCTATGTCATATTTCTGCTTTTTAAAGGCTGAACACGAAAAAGACTGATTATTTTTTGCCTGCTTTTGTGTTGGATTTAAAATGCCCCACCCACCAACCCGTTTCCGCCTCAACACATGCATCGTCCACACACATACACACACTCAGACACATACACGCATGTACGCACACACACACACACCTCTCACTCCCGCAACGACTACACTGGGGCGCACAGAGCCTGTCAGCTCCTGCATGCACTTGTGTGCAGCAGGGGCCTGATAGTCGATTTAGAAAGATTGCTCTGTGGGATCACAGACCGGTCTTTCTAAATCGATCCTTTTTTGGTTCACTTTTTTTTTTTTTTTTAAAGGTCTTTTGCCCTAATACCAATTATGGGACTTGAAGTCCCTAATGGAAGATTGAGGCACTCTTTTTTTCTGTTGATTACATTTAAACCCTAGTGTGTTCTTCATACTGTTCTTCAAAGGAACATCATAAGGATTAGTCATCAGCCCTGATTGAAAAGGGAAAGGCAATTCTGTTATGCCGTTGTTATGCACCTTTTTCCTTTCCTTGCACCTTTGGGTGTTGTGGAGGTCTTTAGTTTTACAGGTTTCATGCATTATAAAGGGATTTTGATTTCTCCTAAGGCCTAGGAGTTTGATTTGTTTTCACCCCTATTTACTCATGTATCTTGTGGACAAGCAAGATGTTTATCGCAACAAGCCATTACATATTTTGGCAGTGTTGAGCCATCCTCCCTAGAGGAAGGCAAATACTGTGTCTCGTCCCACAGATTCCTCCCATTTCCCTGTGCCTTTTCTCCTCCCAGGTGATCCTCCCGCAGAACACCACCCCCAAGGTCAGGATTAGAATGTATTTGCCTTTCCCTGGCTACCTGGGAGGAGACTTTAGGCAGGGAATTAGTAAGGAATCCATAGTATTCCTCACAATCCTCTCAGGATATAGTCTCTCTTGCTCATTTGGTATTCTACTATCCTCAAAGTTGTTGATTCTTATCTCTCTGGTTCCTGTTCACAAGCAGTCTTTGTTTCTTTCTTTATTAGTATGGGTTCTTGCTCACAGACACTAAATTTTGTGTCTTCTGGGTTTTCTGTTTCTCCCCTGAGATCTGGGTAATATATCCAGGGTTTGGATTCACTCCTTTTATGCTCTTCGATACTATGGGGACGAGTATAAAAAGACATGTACTTCTTTGTTCTCTTAGCACTACTGGGCGGATGTATGAGGGGGTCCTCTAGTTACTCTCACTCGTCTTATAGTTACTGTTAATACATGGATGAGTATGAGGGGGTCCCATTGTCATTCTCACTCTTCTTATAGTCTGTTACTACTGGGACGAGTAGGAGGTGTTCTGTAGTTTTTACCACTCTTCTTATTGTCTTGCCACTTAGGGGATAGCCACTCTGTATAGCCGCCCCTCTCTCCGGGTCTCCCGCACTTCCTGTTACCTTCTTGGAGTTTGGATTTACGTCACTGTGTTGGTGTCTCTTCTTGATACTTCATTACATCGATGTAGGATGGCTTCCGTGCTTTCCTTCCGTCTGTTCCACAGTTCGGCTTGTCGTACTTCTTGGATGGTGCTTCCTGATTGGAGAAGGATTTTCTCCTCTTCTGTCCTTTGTTTACTGTATGTCAGATACACAGTGCTTCTCTCGTTTCTTCCATCGGTACCGCCAGGGGCATCTCCACGCCAACAGCGTTAGTTCGGCGATGTTGCTCCTCTCCCTCCGACCTCTGACTGAGTCCTTCTACGAGCAAATCCCTCCTGGGATGCTCATCCATGGCAGAGCCTCTTGGTAGGCTGCCTGCCCTCAGGTGTTTCTCTGACCCCTCCCCCTGCTTATGTTCGGTTCTGTAGACTGGAGACCAGCTTCTCTCGTCCCGTACAACCCATTCGAAACTCCTAGGTCTCTCTCCATGTTAGCTTTGCTCCTCCCATATTTATAAGACCACCTTGAGGCTTCCCCAATCTCCAGCCATAGTCTTTCCTTTGTGTTTAAACCAGGCTCTGTTTCACTCCATTGTAATTGTTTATTTGTATCTATACACAAAGGAGTGCTTCAAAGCGCTTTAAGGCGGGAAGAGAGGAAGGGAATACAGTAATTATTTTTAGGCCTTGAAGTTTCCAAATGATCAGACATAAAAACTAGTGTAGTAGGCCTGACAGCATTTCTGCTAGTGCAAGTACATGAAGTGTTACAGTCGCTAACATGCTAGATAGGCGAGACAAAAAAGGGAGGGGGGACAGGACAAGCAAACGTACTTGTCCTAGTACCTTCAGGTCATGCATGCATACAGACAGGGTGCGAGGAAGGTGGGAGAGGGGAGGGGATACGTGTGCCCAGTACAGCGGGTCCCTGGGTTAAGTGTAGAGAGGTTGCTCACTCATGGAGTGTAAACTGAAAGTGCAGGAATTATGAACCTAGTGCAACGGCCCGTAGGCAAGTGCAAGAGACTGGCGTGGGGAGCATGGACCTGTAAGGCTCTGGAGGTGAAACAGGCAGCCAGTCAGCAGAACTAAGCTGAGTTAAGGAGGAGAAGGAGGAAGGAGGCTGAAGAGAGAGATAGCAGGGGAGAGGCAGAGAGGAGGAGGAGGAGGAGGAGGAAGAGAAGAGGACGTTCTTGAGGAGTTTTCGGAACTTAAGGTGCTCAGGCTCAAGACGGAGAGAGACAGGGTGGCTGTTCCAGAGGGATGCACCTGCAGAGAATAAAGATCTACCCCCAAATCTCTGTTTTGCAAAATGTCTCACCGCATAGAGTTGGAGGAGGACGAGCGGAGGGCACTAGAGTGGGAGTATTTAGGAAGAGAGCGTTGTAGATACTGCACGCCCCAACCCCAGAAAGCCTTGTGGATTATGCAGATGGTCTTGAACTTGGTCCTAGCAGCAAAGGGGAGCCAGCGGAGGGCATTTAGCGCTGGAGAGATGCAGTCCCTGGGCTTTAGGCCAAGGATAAGTCTTACGGTTATGTTCTGGGCGAGTTGTAGAGGACGGACAGTAGAAGTAGGACGATTGAGGAAGAGGCTTTTGCAATAGTCCAGCCTAGAGAGAACCACGGCTCTCGAGATGGTGAGCCTCTGGGGGAAAGTGAGGTTAGATCCCTGGGGGACACCACAAGTAGAGAGAGTGATAAGTGGGGCATGCAGTGCTAAGACATCTCTTTGCTACTGTTCCTTCACACATCCCACCATCATCTCCTGATACTGCTGGCTAGTCTATGTACAACATGGGATTCTAAGCAGATTCACAAGCATCAGAAGACATACATTACTGTAATCGTATTTCTAGTGCTTGTATATGCTTAGATCCACGTGTGCCCACCCTTCCGCCCCTCTTGGAAGTGAAGGAACATAGACATCTCACACTTTCTTTTCTTCTGCAGTCACTGTCACGCATTCTTTCAGGCTCCCTTATGGCAGAAAAAAAACAACCGGGGGGACCTCGACACGTGAAGGGTTTTGGGGACACTACACTACACATCACGTTAGTGATAGTGTTACAGTCACGCCCATGTCGACGTCCCTTTTCGATCTTCGTAAAAAAGATGCAATACTCTGCGATTGCCACTATATGTCAGACTATATGCACAGCATGTGAATTTAAGCAGATACAAGCTGAGTATCACCCCTGCCTTTAATAAACTTATTGGGCAAAATTCCTTGTTTTAGAACAATGCATTGCCTTAAAAAGTATGTCCAAAACTGTACCCCCCCTCAATGAGCCAGTGGATGCATGAACTAGCCCGAGCCAACAAATATAAAGAAATATATTGTGACTGTCACACCCATCCTCTAAACCCAGAGGCATTTATTATTTATTTAATGTGATATAGTTTTAACATAAAACTTTACACATATATAATACAAAAAACATACAAGATTCAAAATTCATTTCATCCTAAAATAACATTCATATGAGAGGAGATAAAATATAAGATATAGATCCCAAAAACAAGTAAAAAAAATCTAACAAAAATCAGCAAGCAATATAGTTCAATTACAAATAGACACATCTAGTATATAATAAAAAAACACAATATAAACCATTATCCGATAAATACCAATAATATGTAATAAGACATAATACGGGAAGGTGGGAAATGTAATGTGACAAAATTACAGAGCGAAAATAGCAAAATAGCAAGATATTGCTATGCCTCGATTGAGACATGGTTGATGTCCCCCATTATTTTGAGGCAGAAGTATATTCATGTGCCTCATGCTCCTGTGCCGTTGTTCGGAGCTTGTCCACCAACTTTCAAATTCTAAACAATGCCTTGTGCAATCCCCTGTTATAGGTATTAACACATTGCTTCCAGAATAGGGTATCCTTTATGGTGTCTGATATACATATTTACCCAGGTGATGCATATGGACTGTACCCAAACTAGGGAATTCTGTCAGAACATGCTTGGCCGTCCCAGCATGCGCTGTTAATGCAAATACGTCAGACGCATTCCTGTTCGGAATGGACAATGCTGGACCCAAAACACTCAGCACTGGCAGGCGGGTAATACGCAAAAGAAGGAGGAATCTCCTTAGGTGTTTTGATGGACAAACATTTAAGTACAGCTCTGCCTCCTTAAATGTATATAGCACGTCAGACACAAATGAGTAACTTTTTAACATGCTCAAGTGCGTAACATTTTCATTCCAATCCCACAGGTCTAGATGTTTTTCAAATAAGCACCTGAGATTGGTTGAAGTAATTACCCCAATTAGAGGTCCATCCTATATTTTGAAATAGAATGTTCATGTTCTTACTATGAGTTGACTTCACCTCCAATCTCCGCTCTACATTACCCAGAGACATTGGGTGTTACCTAGCAGAGAAGACAACACCACAGGCTGTGTCTGAATCATAACAGTATGGGTCAAGGTTTTGTTTGCGTAAACTGCTTGGCGATATTAACGGTTGCCGAATTAGTACGCACAGCAGTATGCATAGTTTCCTGTCTTGTCTATCTGCGTTGGTTCAGGTTCGGCTTTATGAGTGGAGAAGGGCAATGATAACATGGATTATGTGTTGAATATACTATCTACAATGGCTATTTGAATAAAGAACTTACATTTCTTTTAAAAAGAAAAGGGGGAAAAAAACAGTACTATATTGCCCGTCACCAACAGTTGCTCAAGTCATCTCAATTATTCGTGGCTTTTGGCCTCACGGCTATGGGCAAGGAGCGAGTCCAAGTCCTCCATCTCTCAATGATTGTTTGCTACGATCTCCCATTCTCACCAGATCGCTAACAGGCTTCTTCCTGGTTGGCCTAGGGCGCACTGTACAAGGGTCAAGTCTTCCACTACTGCCTCCTTCTCCAGTGTCCCGCTGCTGGGTATCTGCAAGGTGGCTACGTGGCGGTCTGCCCCCACCTTTTCAAAGCTCAAATGCGTCAAGGATTCAGGGGTCGATGTGAGACTATTTCCTCTGCTCGTTTCGCATTGTACATGTGTACTGCTCTATTCAAACAGAATGTGACTCTATGAAAGATCCAAGGCTGACGAAGGAATAAGTCACATCCCTCAAACTCCTGTTCTTCAGCATTGGTCTCTTTCATAGAGTCACATGCAACCTCCCTGCCTACCCGCTTATTGCTCTTCTTGGCTCATCTTGCCACTTTCACATGTGCTATGCTAATCCGAAGATGGGCTCCAGCTGTGGTGGTAAGGGAGACTCTCCTTATTGATTATAGGGCAAGATGACCTAAAACGATTCTAATAGAACACTGAAGTGGCTGCACTTTCAAATTCAAATGAAAACTGCTTTAATGTTTGGGAATTCCCATCCTGGCATGAGTAATATTCAAACAGCGTGTGAATCTATGAAAGATACCAATTCTGGAGAATAGGTGCTACAGGTTAGTAACTTATTCTCCAGCGTTGGATTTTTCATCGATTCATATGTTGTTTGAATATTCCCTGTCGCCAGGCTGGGAATCCTCAGTAACATTAAAAGAGTTTACATTTACATTTTAAAACTGCTGTCATTTTTGTGCTCTAGCAGTCATTTTGGGTCATATTGCCACACCACCAATAGATCTCCCTTAGCTCCACCCCCAGGAGGCCTCTTTGGATTTTTTATCCCACGTTTAGTGTTGGGAGTCCTCAAGAAAATCTTTATTTCGATGATTTGATCACTATTTCTTCATTTTCCAACTCCTATTCTGCCCATTGAGAAGTTTCCTTACACCTGTAGATGGTTAAGTTCCAGCTTCTCGTCACTTCCTGATGGCTATTTCAGCTAAGTTGTTGAGGCCCTTTGATGTGCCCGTTGACACTATTGTAGAAAGTACAGCCTTTTCAAGGCCCGTTGCACCTGTCATCTAAAGAATGTATATATTGGAGATCTTCACGACAAATGTCTTTACTGTCTCTACCCCTGGGTGAGGGGTCTATGGGGAGTGGGGCACCTGATGGCGAGACGGGGTAACCCCCTCCCTGTAACACCTTTACCCAGGAACTCTACCCTTTGCCCCCCTCTTCCCTTCACAAACACTTTCACACGGACAGCACGCCCTGGGAGAAAACAGACACACACCCAAGCAGTGTACCTGGCATGTCCCACTACTATGGTCAGGCAATTACTGGTAACCATTCACACCTGACTTCCGTGTTTTCCTGTGTCAGCTGAGCAAGGAAAGAAAGACCACAAACAAAGAAGGGTGCGCGCAAGGAGTGAGATACCATTGACCTCTCCAGCTACAAACCAGCACTTTCCAGAACCCTTCAGATTAGACAGCGTAAGGCCAGGAAACCATACTGAAGAATGCTGTATTGTGTGTCGGAGATACCCGAGACCATCCTGCACATACAAAGAGGAAAACCTAGAAAGTGAGACTACACAGTCCGAGCCCGAAACGAGGGAGACCAATTGTGAACATTGTGGTAAAGGGGCCCGAGCCCAAAGGAGGGAGATCCATGGTCTGAGCCCCAAAGAGGGTGACCAATTGTGAACATTGTGCTAAAGGGTTCTGAGCTCCAATGAGGGACACCAATTGTGATCTTTGTGTTTACGAGAACGTTTGAATGTGGAAATCCTTATAAGAAAGGAACTGTGGTGCTTGTTTGTTACAGCAGGCCCTCTGCAATAAGAGACTGTAATCAGGGGCAACGCTTTGGCAGAAGGCCCTGATACCCGTGCTTTCGACTGTATCCTTGTGACAGAGAAGCCAGAGTGTGTGCGTAGCTCGAGCGTGCCGCCTTGCCCCGTGCTGAAAATGTGGGGACGGGAAGCCAGCTGCTCAACTATCCTGACATATTATTTCTTGAACACTTTTCTTTTTGCATACATTATTGTCTCCCACCATTTGTATTTAGAAGTAAGGATTGGCAATGGATTTATTAGTATAGGCCCCACTAGGACTGCGTTATTAGGTCATAGCATGCTCCCATCCTTAAATTTAGGCTTAGATAGGCATTCAACCAACCCATTGAAGTTCAATAAACACCCTTGAACTGTGATCACTTGTGTCTGTCTTCACTGTTTGATACCATGCCTTCCTTACATTGTGCTCTGGTTGCCAGAACGTCGACAAAGGCGTTGATTACATAGTCTACGACTGCATATGTGACGGCCTTATCTACTAAGTCTATTTCGTCTATGAAACACCCAACTACATCATCTGCTGGCCCGCATTTGTCTTCTGCTAAGAAGCACTCAGCGATGACTAGTGCTGCCTAGTCGACCGCACTCTCGTAAACAGCCCATAAACAGGTGAAGTAATCCAATCCGTCAACGATTCCTTCGATGCCCACCCCGACCTATTCAACGACATGTTTGTGGTGCAACAGCCATCATATACGGCTGGAACCACTACGATCACCTCCTTCACTACAAAGGTGCATGCCTTCTCATCTGCCACTCCGACAGGGGATTCTCAGGCCTGAGACTCAGCAACTGTGCTTTCAGTCCTATATCGATGCCTACTCGTACAAACCCACCCTTTACAATGGTGCCTTATGTACCTTGTGAAGACATATGTACAGGCTTTGAGGGTCCAGAAGGTGTGTTTTGCTACAACTTCGGCTCACTCTTCATCTGTCCTGCCGCCCCATGTGCACCCCCTGTACCATCAGTGCCGCCTCCAAAGCGCGCTTCCAGTCACCCAGAGCCTCATGAGCTCTCCATGGACTTTTTGCCTACGCTGCAGAATTTGGTCTCTGAATTACAGCACAAACGTTCTACCCAGTCTCTTCTTCCTTCTCATAATCTTCTTGCAGCGCCATTGCCTACTCCTCCGCCTCCCAATGGACACCCCTCACGCTTCCTCAAACTGGCTCTTCCACCTCCTACCAATATGATGCATACCGAATCCGAGGAGGACCCCTCTCAGGGTGGGGTGTCTACTCGCATGAATACTACTGATGAATTTGATGATATGATACAAGGAGATGTTGAGCCTGATGGATCCTGCGCTCAGATATTCTCCCCCTGATGAGATCAGTCCTTCCATACCCTCATGTCTGGAGCTGCAAAATTGTGGGATTTGATACCATAAGAGCAGAAAAGGAAGGTTTCCTATGTCAGCAGAGGGACCCCAGTAGGAAATCTGTAATCGCCATACCCATCCTCGTGACATTTGGGAAGAAGGGCAGGTTTAAAAAAAGAGTATGATGCTCCTGATTCCGCCTCTAAGTGTCTCAGTTCGCAGGCCAGATTCAGTTGTCTGTTGTGGCCCGAAAGTGCTCAGCTAATCCATCATCTCCATGCACAGTCCCGCCCGACATGGAGAGAAGGCAACTTGATTCTTTTGGGAAGCATATAATCTCCACTGCCCCAACCACCATCAAAGCAGCCATTTCAATGGCTGTCATGTCCTGCTATGAGGGGGAGTTACGGTACAACATGGGTCCCATTCTAGTCATTGTGCCAGACTATAAAAAGTAAGAAGCTTTGATACTCATTTGTGAAGGTGAGTCCACGTCATACCACGCTATACATGTGGCAGTCGGTATTGTGGGCACTGGTTATGGGTAGATGGGAAACATGCCTTTCGATGGAAAGGACTTTTTTCCGTAAAAAGGTTGATGAGACTCTTCAGGCCATTATGGCCGATACTGATACAGCTCATCGCTGGGCCTGGAAGATGCGTGTTTTAATATCCCTATTAGTCTACGCCGCAGACGGCTCCTAAGGTTCACTGTTGCAGGACAACACATCAAATGGATTGTGTCCTCCCACGTATTCCTCATCTTTGATATAACCAAGTTTGCTTGCAGCTTGATTCGTTTTTTTTGTTTTGCTCATAGGGTCGAGTATTGTGCAGCATCGAGTCGTGGTCTTCGACCTCCGTAGCATCCCTCGTGATGTTGACGCTGATATATGAAGCATGCATGCTGACCGTTACCACAGTTTGGGTTTTTTTCGGATTGCTGCGCGCTTCGGAGCTTTGCCTCAGTGAAAATTCAAATGCGTTTTTCTTCGATCAAATCGATTAGATATTCATTCAAACATGTCCTCGACAGCGAAGACAGGTTTCAAATGGTGTACAACCTATGGGGCAAAAATGTACATAACAGACCCTCACCATATTTGTCTGTGGTGTTTGGGGACAGGCCACAAGATGGACGACTGGCTCATGTCAATCCATAATAGTCGAGGCCTTGCGGGAAAGAAAGGGGAAACTTGATGCAGGTAAGCCCTCTCCCAAATGCCCATCCGTTACCCCGTCCAAAAGAAAGTTGTCCCCTGAATCAAGGCATATTTACCCTGAGAGAAGGGGTCTGAAACATGTGAGATGCTCGAGATCCAGATAACGATGCTCGTCGTCTTCTCACAAAAAGTCAAAAACATCGTAGATCATCGAAGTCTTCTTCCTCTCCCGAAAAAGTGTCATTTCCCAAGAAAACTTCGACTCGGGCGGAATGGGAAAGCTTCCGTATAAAAATGGTAGACATTTTTCAGAGGCAGGTTCCTCCGAGTGGCCCTCTCAAGGAGTCGGGGAAAACAGGCCACCCCTCCACGTCTGAGAAGACCAGAAGGGAGTGTCATGTATCTCCTTCCTGCACGCCTCAGAGCCTGGGGAGGGTGACTCCTCGACGTAAGTCGAAGGAGTCTTATTTGATACATAAGAAAAACGAGTGGCTATCCCCTCGAAGCCTTCATCTCGGGTCTCGAAGCCTTCCTTGAAGGTATCGAAGCCGCTGAGTTTATCGCCTGAACCCTTGAGGCATGTTATACATTTGAAGCCATGGAAGCATTCTAAACCGTCAGGTCATTCACCAAACGTTTCGAAGTGTGGGGACAAGTGTGTTGTGTGTCGGTGAGGCTGCAGCTCCTGACTCTTTCTCTGAAATTCGCGCTTGAAATTCTGAAAAATTGAGGGAAACTGCAGTATTAGCTACTGCCCCTTTAACTGCTGTGAGAGCGTAGCCCTACAAAGGATGATGCCCCTGTTGACTGTGTGGACTGCTCTCTTTGACTTTTTTCTTCAGAGCAAGTGTCTACTAAAAACTTTTAAAGGTGTGGTGCTGTTTGGTGACTGCAGACATTGAGCCTTGCAGCCGTTCATTCACCTTGGTTTTGTTAACAAGGGTTGGTTACTTGCATATACTTAAGGGTGCGGTGCTTTTGGGTAACTGCGGGCATTGATCCTTTGAGCCCTGCAGCCTCTCTTTCGTCCTTGTTTGTCAAATAAACACAGGCTATTTCCATATGCTATTGGCGGTGTCTTGCTGTTGCAGTTTAGTCCCGTATGAGGCACTGGTGGGCGCACTAACTTTGTGTCCAGCAGAACTCTGTGCCTGCACTTAAGGAAGCGGAAGCCAATTTATAGCTTTAATAACCTGCTCATCTAATAAGGTCTTGGTGGCTGTACTGAGAAGTAAGACAAATCACCAGCTAGGGGATTCTGACCCAAACCAAATAGTTGATCTGATGCTGGATTTGTGTGAGGCAGTTGAGGATAGATCAAATCATGTTTACCAAGTTACTAATGCTACCCAGGATGACAAGGAGGCAATTGCGGGGGAGTGGGATGTGCATGATAGTGCCCAATTCTGCTGCTGGTGGTAGGGAAGAAGCCCTCCCCTGCACTGCAAAGAAGACAGGGGATTTCTTTGTAGGGGATAAGGACATTTGCAAAGTACAATCTTCCTTGGCATTATTGTCTCCCTCTGGGCTTCCGGAAAGCAAGGAGGCCCCTCTAATTCTAACTCCAGAGTTGGGTAGTAATACTGGTTGTGTGGAAATTATAAATGAAGTAGATTTGGTGTTGGATGTCTCAATATTAGCCCTGGTTATTTCTCATGAACTAGGGAACCACGTTTTTCTATCTTTGGATTTTATGTCGAACCTGTGGTCAATTCCGGACTTATCTGCCGAAGATGAAGTTCTAACTGAGATTTTGTTACATAAACCCACACAATCTGAATTACAACATAAAACCCTTATTTACCATCAAGGCAAGGGACTGTTGAGCCCCAGGTGGATGAAGTTTGGGGCGGCTTGATTAAGGGTAAACTGTATGCGGTTTCTGGATCAAAAGAGAATGTGTGTGAATCAATGTGTGAGAGGTACTGTTTGGGTGAGGGCCATGAGGATACAACTAGAGATTAATTATCGTTCCCAGTAGTGTTCTGTTTGAGTTCAATGGATCGAGGTTATGACACTCTAAACATTGAAATGCAAGAGGTTCGTTTGACCTTGAAAGAATTGTGTGCTAAGATAAACTTAATTGAAGGTTTTATCTCAGCCTCAAATTTGATCAAGAAAAATACTGAACAGAGGGAGGTGGAAAACGTGTTAGTAATTGAACATGAAGAAGGTGTCAAATTGAATTTTGTTGAGTGTGGGGAGCGCAATGTACCCCTGGAAGTTATTGATTGGCTATTGGCCCCTTTGCCAGACGATAGTATACACTCTAGTTTGAGTGAACCTCCTGCTAACATGGGGAGCACACTGACACAAATTCCTGTATGTAAAGACCTGCTCCCATCAGTTTCTATATTGGGTGAAACACCCTTGGAAGTAACAGAGAGTGCTGGCTTACCACCGTTAGATAGCAGTGTGATAGAGTTAACAGTTGTAGCAACCCCATTAGCACTAATCCCAACTAAAGGTAAACAATTTGAAAAAATCCAAAGAAACCAAAAAATTGTAAAGCCCAACGTAAACGACAGAATAATGGTTCTAGACATTTTTTGCGCCAGTTAAGGTTAAAGGTAGATGAAAATATTTGTGAACTGGTTGCCCCGAGGGAAACTGTAAAATTCTCCCAGATTACTAAAGAAAAAATGCAAGGAAATACGCAAGCTAGGGAGAAAATAATGGCGGTCAGCTGTTCGAAATCCCAGGGCATTATTAACCAATGTATGGTTCCGGTATGGAGGTAGGTGATGCTCTGGACTTAAGTAATATTCAGTACATCCAAGTTTTGGTGCTCTTGATGACCGCATCCCAGGTACAGATGATTTGAGTGACGTCAAAGAAGATATAAGCGGGGTAAAAGTGGGCTCTGGCAAAAGTCGGTGCTTGAATGATGCTCATTTTAGTATAAAGTAAACAAGTGTCTTATGCTGTACCGCCCCTCCCCCCCCCCCCGCACTCCCCTCATTCAGAGAGAGAACCCTGCAAAGTTTTACCCTATCTTTAGAATATTGGAAGAAAAGAGAATGGTATCTAAAGAGACTCCACAGCAGAGGGGTAACCTTTTTCCCTAAATCATCCCGCACACTCAGGACAGAGGAGGTGAGCAGAACAAGGGAAGGGGAGGTAAACAACACAGGGAAAAGGTGAATGTGAGAAGGGGGGACCCCCCCCAATTCTTTATATTTGTGTTGCCTTTTCGAAGAACAAGGTAAAAGTCAATTGAAACGTAAATATATTCTATCCCTACTGTCTGATGTTCCTAGTTTACGTTTGGTATAGTCTAGTGACATCCAACAGGTTCTTTCAACTATGATGAATGCGTTAATTTAGTCAAAATCTACTTGCGCACACAGATAATTAAGAATGCAATTTTGGCCGAATTTGAAGCACTCCTCTCTGGGTTATGACATTTGTGAATATTTTGACTCATTAATTCTCCACTCTGCACCCTCGAGTAAAATTTGCTGAGAAGGTGTCAACAAAACAGCTCACGATTAGCCTATCAAATGATTGAGACCACCTGAAGGAAGGGGAAAAAGTAAAATGTAATGACCTAAGAGAGGTCACTTATGATTGGCCCATCATCATAGACACCTTACATAGAACAGTGCAGCATTTTGAGCAAAACACCTGAGTCTCTAATGTTGACACATTATCTTGCAATTCTATCCTGTAAACATCATTGAAAATAAGGAGGTATTAAAATTATTTACTATTATAGGTCTGCAGGAAACCCTTATGGTGGATACGCCCATAATGGATGGCTATGAGGTGTAGGCCAGTTAGTGCCAAGCGTGCCATAAAGGGCAGGCCCTACAGGGGGCTGTTGACAGCATAAAGGGTAATCATGGTTTTGTTGTGAGGCATATGAGTACTGTAAGGGCCAACATGTTGGTGATACTGCTGATGTGGGAAGATAAGGCATCAAACATGAGCCAAAAATGTTTACTGTTTAACATGCACTTTAATCCCAGTAGTGCTTCAATACATTAATTTTTCGCTGAATTTTCATTCCTTATGCTTGGTGAAAGCCCAGAGGGCGGAGCTTATTTAAACTGTGAATGTTTGAATGATTAATGATATCGGAATACGAATAGGTTGGGTTCAAGAATAAAGAGAGCCTGAAATGGCTGCATGGAACTTGACCGCCTTGAATGGTGTAACCCAGGGTGATATTCCTCCAAATTTGTCATCTTTTCATGGTATAATAACCAGTGGAGATCAACCCTGGGTTACATTTTCATCTCGGTAGATCTGCAAGCTAAAGGTTGTGTTTTCGATATTTTGCGATAAACTTTAACTGAAAGTTCTATGCTGACATATTTGTTCACCGTAAGGACTCTCAATATAAATGTACCCTTAAATGTAAACGTCACGATTAACCTGAGGGATTCCAGTGTGAGATGGTGCCACAAAATCGCATAATCATTCAACAAAGTGATTGCGGTTCAGTTTAATAACCCTGCTATGACTATGTGATCCCCTGAATTTCGAGCCCATCGTTCGCTCCACTTTAGGAAGGCTCACATCTTCAAGGTGTCTTTTAAAAGGGGTCTCTGCTCCTCTATATAGGCATGTATTTGATATTGAGGTTCAGAGTTACAAGAAGGGACTTGGGTCAAAAATGAGAACTTTACAGAAAATAAGACCAGCAGCAAGGGCAGAGATTTGTAAGTTGAAATATACGTTTACTTTACTTTACTTTGCATTTATACCACGCACCAAGGACCCGAAGGCTTAAGGGCGCACAAAAAAGGATTTGGTTCGAGGGCTCACGTTCCTAATGCTAATTAACAATGCTGAAAGGATGCTAGGTTGTATTTCAGGGACGGCTGTGGATAGATTTTGGAGTCTGATTAAATCCCCAGGAATCGACTCCTACATGCAAACGCAGCCTACACCAGAAAAAAACTTGGATAACTAATTTCAAGAAACTCTATACTATTGAGGAAGAGGGACATGTAACTTACTACAGTGGTCTTGTGCAGGGCTATGAATTGGGAATTGGAAGATATAGTAAAATTGATTAAAAGCAGTAAAAAGTCTAACGCACCAGGCCCCGATGGGCTTTCAGCAATGACCCTAAAATCTGATGTGTTGCTTTTGACAACAATTCTTTCAGTGTTGTTCAGGAATATTTTGTCAACCCAAGTGATTACACCTTCTTGGAAGTTGGCTGTTCTGATTTTGATATTTAAGGGTGGTGATTGATTATCTCCCTTGAATTATAGACCAATTTCATTGTTAGATGCTTCAAACAAAATGTTTGTAAACATTTTGCTGTATGAGCTCCAAACCTGGGCTTGAAATACTGATTGTTTAGACCTGTATCAGGCAGGTTTGAAGAAGGGAGTAAGAACGGGTCTAAACAATTTTGTGGTTTCCCTTCTAGATACACAAGTGAGGGACCAGAAAAGTGCTCTGTATCTCGCTTTTTTGGATGCAAGCAAATCCTTTGATTGTGTTGTTAGTCATGCAATTTTATGGAAGGAGATGTCCGAGTGTTGTTGCCCAGCTCCATTAATTGGTATCCTTGTGGCCCTTCATAGGGAGACAAGAATACGAGTAAGGCCAGATTCCCATGGGAACTACTCGGGGACACAAATCAGGGGCCTTCGCAAAGGTTGTGTTCTGGCTACTTTTTTATTACATTTTTACATCAAAGATATGGGCTCCTGCTGGCACTCATTACACACCAATCCTCCACATGTGGGTCATAATAAAATTCAGTACCTGAATTATGCAGATGACTCCATTATATTTGATATGACCCTGAACGGCCTGCAACGGGCATTGGATGGTATAAACCGGTACTACTTGGGATGAGAGTTGAATTTAAACATCCCCAAATCAAATATTTTGATTTTGAATGCAGGGCATTCCAAATGGAAACATTTTAAATGAAGCATCGCAAATCAAGCACTTGAGGTTTTTATTGGGTTCAAGTACTTGGTTAGTTTTATCTATTTAGGCAAAACAAAATTGGCACTGTATAACGAAAAAAGAAAGCTATTTTTAGCGTCAGCATCACAGTTGATCCAATTTGATTATAAGTATGGTCGATTTTCAGCTATGACAATGATTACAATTTTTTTTTTTTAACATGTTCATTTTTGAACCAGCGCCCAGATGAAGTGATGCAAGCAAATCAAAGTCATGCCATAAGCTCATACTCTTACGTTCTGTCCCCTTTCCTCCATACTGCATGGGCGTCCCTTCCAGGGATGGGAGACAGAACCTTTTTCACCAGAAAAAACCTTCTCCCCCTTTAAATTTAGAGGCGCATGGAGGTGCGTCCCTCGGAGCATGCTCTGCCCTGACTCTGCCTTTCCGGCGCCACACCCCAGTCCCCTTTTCCGTGTCAACTGGAACGGGCCAAATTCACCAGCACTCCTGGGTTTGGCTTCGGCCATGTAATTCCACGCGCAGATACTTCTTCTGTCATTTTTTATCCTACTGGTACTCGGTGCTCGGGCGCCACGCTCCTCCCCGGCGCATGTCGAGCTCCACAGGGTTTAGCAGGTGTCCATCCTGTGACAGGTTCTTTCCAACTTCAGACCCCCACGCCCTCTGGCTACGTTGCCTTGGCCCAGACCACGGGTGGCAAGCTTGTTATAGTGTGCAACACACTGTCCTCGAGGTCTCTGAAGAACAGACAGCCAGGTGGAGGGAGCTCTTCTAGAAATCGCCTCCAGAGGACCTGAAGGACGACTTCAAACATCGATCCAGGCCCAAGGTAAGGCCTCTATTCTCCATCTCACCCCACAAGGGAGACTCCTTCCCAAGGACTCGCCCAGGTTCTACTACCGGCACGTGCACCCCAGCTAACGGCCTACTGGCCGAGGGATCCTTGGATCCTCCCGGTGATTGTGTTGAGGGACCGTGAGGTTCTTGTACCGGGTCTTCACCTGAGGGACCACGCCCTAGTACCAGCATTATGTCTGAGGGAGCACCTAAACACAGCTCTACCTGCCTCCTGGGCCAGGGTTACACCTACCAGGCCTCGGCCTGAGGAGCAGGGTAGGCCTCATGATCCACACTCAGAGTCCTGGACGAGGCTGGCCCAGCGAGCCTTGCAACACGACGCAGGCACGTGGAAGGCAGCTCGCCAAGATGGCCGCCATGGCAGACGTCAGCACCCGTCCGACGCCACATCAGGAACGGGAATTCCCGAAGAACGAGTGTCAAGGTGGGACTGGTCTCAACAGCCTATCCTTCATTTGCGCAGGGCAGGTTCCTGCTGCGTCCATATGGGCAGGGTATGCAGCGGCTCCAGCAGCCTCCCGCTTCACAGTCTATATCCCCTACCACACCTCCAGCCTTTGAAGACAGGTTCTTTCAGAGATTCCTCGGGCTCATGAAGTCTCCTCGGATTGGGGTTATCCTCAGGGATGCCATCAGGGACGTACTCCCTCCAATGCTTCCGGCACCTCAGGCTCCTCTGCCGGTGCCCTCTGACCCAGCGCAGCCTTTGCCACCTGCTCCGGCCCCGCAACCGATTGCCCAGGCAGTTCCGTACCAGCCTCAGCCACAGCTTCTGGCTCCGGTGCCTGTACCTCAGCCTCCGGCTCCCGCCACTCCTCCACCGGTGCAAGATCCTCCTGACCCCCAGGAGGACCCTGACACGCCATTGTCAGCCAAGGCCTTCCATGAACGTCTTGCAGGGCTGGCTGAGTACCTGGGCCTTCCTCAACCCGAGGTAAAACAACCAGCAGAGAGGGTCCTCACAAAGGTCCTCACGCAACGCCCTTCTGCTAAAATGGGAATCCCGATGCAGACTGATGTAGTCGCCCAGGCCAAAAAGGGTTGGCTCAAGCCCTTCTCTATCCAGCCGGTCAATCGACGCCTGGACGCAAAGTACAAGCAGATGGAGGGGGATACACTCTTGCTATCGGCCCATCCTCAACCACACTCCTCGGTGATCACTGCAGCATCACTATACTCCAAGCCTCAGTCGTCCTCAGCCTCCTCCTCTGCGGTGCTGCTAGGCAAGGAGGAGAAGATCTTGGATGCGCACAGGAAGAAGCTGTATTCCACCGCGTCCTTGCATCTTCGTCAGGCCAACGCCGATGCCATGCTGGCGGCCGCTAACCAGCGGTTATGACAGGAAATTGTGGATTTTCTCCCAGAACTTCCTACGCAGAGCCAATCACGTTTCAAGGCGGGACTGGCTGAGGCCAAGCTGTTGGCGCAGGACATCATGGAGTCCTTTGTGGCCCACATTGACACCTCTGGCCGGGCCATCTGCATCGCCACGGACATGAGAAGAACAGCCTGGCTCTGTGCAACTAAATTCAACCCGGATGTCCAGGAACGGATATTAGACCTGCCCTTCGAGGGGGGGGGGTGACCTCTTCCACTCCACTACGGACGAGGATCTGGACAAAAAGAAAAACAGCTCATAAACAGCCAAGTCTTTATTCATCCTGACAAAGGCCATGCCCAAATCGTACACCCAGTCACAGCAGCGCTCTGACAAGGGGCATACATATGGAGGGTTCCGCGGCTTCCAAGAACGGAAGTCCAGGCAGCCCGATCGCTCGCCGACTCAACATCGGCGCAAGCAACAAAAAGGGGGGGTGGAGTAAGGGCTTTTTCCAGTCCCCCTCCTCCGCATTAGCCTCATAGGGAAAGAAGGCATGACACGGCCCTCTGGGGCCACGTGTTTCCAGTGGGGGCCAGGCTTGCTCTCCATTCACATTTCTGGCACCAGAATTCCACGGACCCCTGGATCCTCTCTGTAGTATCCACAGGGTACCGCCTACCCATCCCGGCTTCTCCTCCCTCCTCCCCTCCCGCAAGTTGGGACAGCAACTCTTTTGGCGGAGATCCGGTCGCTCGTCGAGAACCAGGTGTTGGAGGAAGTCCCAGCCTCCCAGCGAGGCTTGGGCTTTTACTCCAGGATTTTCGCCATTCAGAAAAAGAACCAGGCAGGCCTGAGCGTTTTGCTGGGCCTTTCAACCCTCAACCTCTCCCTACCACTACAAAAATTCAAGATGGTTACGCCAGCTTTTATAGTGGAGACATTGTGCAAGGGAGACTGGATGTGCTCCCTTGATCTGAAGGACGCGTACTTACACATCCCGATTTGGCAGCCCAAATTGTGCCTTCCTCCGTTTCAGGGTCATGGACTAACATTTCCAATACAAGGTCCTTCCTTTTGGCCTCAACTCGGCCCCCAGGGTCTTTACCAGACTCATGAATACAGTGGCGGCCCTCCTCAGGGCTCAAGGCCTCCACATCTACCCATACCTCGACGACTGGCTCCTCAGGGCTACATCTCTGAAAGCAGTGCACCACACTTCCCATGCTCTTATAAACACACGGTACGATCTGGGCTTTTCGCTCAATCTCAGGAAATCACAGCTGCAACCCACGCAGACTCTGACATTCTCGCGCCTCATCTGGGACACATGCTCCGAGAAGGGGTTTCCGACGGAGGGCAAAATCACAGCCATCAAGAAGCCCACTACTCACTTCCTCAGCAGAGACGTGACCTCAACCTGGTGGTACCAGCAGTTGCTGGGTCTCTTGGCAGCTGTCCTATTAGGTGTCCCCCACACAAGACTCAGGATGAGAAGGATACAGCTGCACTTTGCGGCATCATGGAACCAGGAGCGGGCTCTCAATCCGAGATGATCAACATTCCTCCATCCCTTCGCCAGGACCTCACCCTGGACAGCAACCTTCGAACGGGTAAGCTCTTCGGCTTCCCGCTCTGCAGATCACCATCACCACGGACTCCTCTCTCGAGTGATCGGGCGCCACCCTGGACAATCACTCGGTTCACGGCACCTGGACCCGACCGCAGCAGGAGTACCACATCAATTGGTTGGAGCTAAACGCCATCTGGCTGGCACTCAGAGCATTCCTCCTGCTGATCGAGGGCAAGGTCGTCCTCATCCAGACAGACCACTTAACCAGCATGTACTATGTTAACAAGCCGGGAGGCACCAGATCCACTCCTCTGTGCAGATTGGCGATCAGCATGTGGGAATGGGCCCTGGAAAACATCTACCTCACGGCAGTCCACCTTCTGGGGGAATCCAACCTGGAGGCAGACAGGCTCAGCAGTTTGGGAGGAGACAATTACAAGTGGCAGCTAAACAACCTCGTTATTCAGGAGATCCTCAACAGATGGGGTCTCCCCATGTGGATCTCTTTGCCACCTGGCACAACGAGAAGTGCCAACAGTTCGCCTCCTGGCAGGGACAGGGCCATGGCTCTCTGGGCGACGCATTTCGGATACAGTGGAACGGCATGATGGCATACGCCTTCCCACCCACGCCGCTGATTCAATGAGTGGTTTGCAAGATCAAGGAGTCTCTCCAGCTCAACATCATCCTAATAGCTCCATGGTGGCAAGCCAGAGCATGGCTCTCAGAGCTGCTCAGCCTCTCGGAGATACCTCTCATTCATCTGCCAATGGGCCCAGCACATTTTCTGGCGCAGCAGGGGGGGACAGAGTCATCCACCTGCGCCTCAGAAGTTAGCCCTCACAGCATGGTACCTGAGCAGGTAATGTTCCGGCACCTCAGCCTCTGCAACGTTCATCTGGAGATCATAAAGGGCGCAAGGAGCAAGACTACCAGGGCCCAGTATAAAAGTAAATGGACCAGGTTCTGGCATGTACTTTAGACAACGTTCTTTCCTTCTCTGCGCACCTCGCCCACTCGGGTGTGCAGTGGGACACTTGCCACACTTAACTCGCAGCCATCAGGGCTTACAGGAATTCAGAAGAGGGGATCTTCTCCTCATCCAACCCAATTACCAAGAAACATTTGATGGGACTCGCAAGACTCTACCCGCCCATCAAGAGGCCACACCCTGTGTGGGATCTGAACACAGTCTTGGGCCCCCTGGCGCACAAACCATTCGAGCCATGGCGTCTGCGGACATCAGGCTGGTCACCATTAAGACGGCCTTACTAGTCGGCCTCACTTCGGCTCGCAGAGTCAGTGAAATCCAGGCGCTTGTCGCCTCAGAACCATATATACTACATTTCCTAAGGACAAAGTAGTACTGTGAACACACCAAGCTTTCCTACCTAAGGTGCCGTCTGCTTTCCCTCTAAACCAGGAAATAGTACTCCCTACATTTTTTGCCAATCCTATGATGAGGCACAGAGAGTTTACAGTGCCTAGATGTCAGGCGTGCCCTGAAATTCTACCTTGACAGGACCAAGGGCTTCCGCAAGTCAGATGCCCTATTTGTCACTTTTGGAGGTGCAAGACCAGGCTATGAGGCCTCCAAGGCCTCCATATCTCGCTGGATGGTGTCTGCCATCAAGGAGGCATACAAGGGGCAGCACAAGCCGCTTCCGGCAAACATACACGCCGACGCTGTCAGGGCCAAGGCAACGGCCATCGCATTCCAGCGCCATGTCCTCTCGCAAGTCATAAGCAGGGCCGCCACTTGGGCCACTCCCTCAGCTTTTTGCAAGCACTACTTTTTGGATGCCGGCTCTAGATCTGATGCGGCTTTCGGACAGGCGGTTCTTTGAAATCTGTTTGCTTAAGGATGGTATCCTCTCCACCCTGGGTCTATAACTCGGTTGTAATCGCCCATGCAGTATGGAAGAAAGGGGACGGGACGTAAGAGTAATTATAAGTTACTCACCATAGTGACTAACATACTCTTAGTCCATAGTCCCCTTTCCTCCATACGTCCCACCATTCTCCCCCCTAATAATACTGGTGTCATTAGGAAATGTTAATGTTAAATGTTAATGTCATTAGGAAACTGAGGCGTGGTACCGGAGGGCGGAGTCAGGGCAGCGCATGTTCCTAGGGCTGCACTCCTGTGCACCTCTAAATTTAAAGGGGAAGACGTTTTTTTCTGGTGAAAAAGGTTCTGTCTCCCATCCCTTGGTAGGGACGCCCATGCAGTATGGAGGAGAGGGGACTATGGACTAAATGTACGTTAGTCACTACGGTGAGTAATTTATAATTTTTGCCAAAATAGATTTTTGGTGCCGAGCACGCTATGGGAGGAACGCTGTGCTCTAAGTTAGAAGCACTCCTTTGGATAAAAATGCTGAAACTCCCAAACCCTGTACCAATTGCCGGAATTGGTTTTGAATTAGGCCTGCTACCGTTAGGGATGTTGGTAGATTGCAGGGTGCTTCAAACATATGCATCAATTTTGTCGCCTCCTCATGCTTCACTGTTCGTCAACCTGGGAAAGGACCTAGCCAAGGGAACATGCAAATCTCTATCCAAGTAGAAAAGCAAGTGTGAGGACTTAATGACTAGGATAGAGTTCTTTGCCGAGGAGCGTAGCATGAACCCCAATAAAGCTAAACTGAAACTTTACAGGTATAAATGGATTAAGACCAGGCATATTTTAACAGAGTATCTATGTTTTTATGATAATTTTAAATGGAGTATAAACATTTTTAGTATTGTGGCACCATACTTGAAAAAACGTCAGTCGAATGTTTTTAGATTGCGTTTTGTAGATTTAAATTGAATCTCTTACCATCATGTTTTAGGTGCTTAGACGCCTATGTATAGAGTTTTGCACCCTCATGGAATTACGGGCTGATAAAGTGAATAGATTTTTATATTGCTTTGAGTGTATCAACCTTGAATAATTGTGGGTGCATATTTTAAATACGTATGAAATCTCTTTATTAATCACGATTTTGAAGTTTTTATCTATTGTTTTTGATAAATTGTAAGTATTTATTGTGTATAATGATTTTAGATATCTCCGTTAGACTACTCCTGAATTATTTCTATAATGTGCTTTGAAATGTTTTTAATGTGGATCTTTTGATGTTGTTTATCTGTTAGATGTGTGAAAGGTTCTGATGTGTAACAAAAACACACAATATATTTAAAAATAGTCGTTGAAACACTCTACGCCTTCAACGTCATCAGAGCATTCTGTGCCTCTGAAGATGGTAAAGCCAGTTGTCGACCCAACCAAGTCATACAAGCCCATGCCTCCACCTGATTTCTTCAGTTCTATGAGTACCATATTCAAAGATGATGAGGTGGAAGATCAACCTCCTTTTGGAACTTATTTCACCCGAGTAGCTGGTTATGCTGATCCTTCCTACAGGTCAGTGATATGTAAGGTGGCTGAATATCTGGGGTGGTCTGTACCCGCAGCTACATTGGAAACTGATGACCTCACAGATATTTTGGATAGTGGTCCGGTTAAAGAGGCTGTTTTACCATTTCATGCTGCATTAAGGGTGAGAGTTATCGAAAATTGGCCAAAAATAGATTCCACACCCCCTGTATATAGACATTAAAAAAAGTACAGAACAGCTTCTGTTGACCCTCTTTTCCTTAACAGACATCCAGCACCTGAGAGCCTGGTTGTTCAAGTGGCAACAGATTCATCCAAGTCTGCAGCTTACCTATCAACTCCTGCCGATAAGGAGGATAGGAAAATGTACTCTCTGGTTAAGAGAATGTTTAGTGCTGGAAGCATGGCACTAAAATCAGTGGTTTTGCTTAATATACTCAGACCCTTTGGGGTGTTGATACCCTTGCGGCAGACCACGGAGGGAGAAGAAAGGGAAGGCTTTTTAAGCCTAATACAGGACAGTAAATATGCCATGAGGCAATCCTTGCAGCCCAGCTTGGATGCAGGTGACTGTAAGTAGATCCGTGGCTGCAAGTACTGTATTTAGATGCATGTCATGGCTCAAAGTCAGGATTCTCAGCAGATGTCCAAGCACGTTTTGTGGACATGCCCTTGAATTGCACATTTCTTTTTGGAGAAAAATCTAACAACAGCTTGGAAAAGTTGCAAGGCTCACGAGCTGCAGCGAAATCGTTAGGGGCAGCAATCGGGCAACCAGAGCATCTTTCAGGACAGGGCTGGAGAGGATGCCCTTTTCGCTTCTATTCCTCAATCTCTAGAGGGAGAGTACATTTCTCTCAAAGGGGTCATGGGAGAGCTCCTTGCAGAGCTAGAGACTGAGGAGTCAGAAACCCCTCTGCAATGTCATCTGATTTCCCCGCAGCTGCAATTGGAGCAGCAAAAACGACTTGTTCACAAATCTGTGGTTGGAGGCAGACTGTCAAAACATCTCTGGAGTTGGCGATGCATAACTTCGGACAAGTGGGTGCTACAGATTGTAGCTGACTGTTACTGCCTTCCATTTCTTAAGAAAACTTCAGATTGCCACCCCGAAAACCAGGTCAACCTTGGTTCCAGATCCAGTCCTTCAACAGGAGATTCTTATCCTGTTGAAGAAAGGTGCAATAGAGCAGGTACCTGTGGCAGAGAGAAACCATGGTTGGTAATCTCCCTACTTTGTAATTCCCAAAAAGGACGGAGGAGTGCAAACCATCTTAGACTTTAATGCTTGAAAAAGTCCCTGAGGGAAGGACAAGTTCAAGAGGGTAACTCTTTCGCAGATACTTCAGGCCCTTCGACTCCAGGATTGATTTTTGTCATTGGACCTTCAGGATGTTTACTTTCATGTGCCGATTCATCAGACGCACAGAAAGTATGAGGTTTGTGGTTGTCGGTACTCATTATCAGTTTCGAGTTATGCTATTCGGGCTCACCTCAGCCCCGAGGGTCTTCCCAAGCTTATGGCAGTGGTGGCCGCAAGTCTAAGGAGGGAGGGGATCCACATCTTTCACTACCTGGATGACTGGTTGATCAAAGCTGTCTCTCGGGAACCGTCACAGTCTCATCTCAGTCGCACCTGCCACTTCCTTCACAAGCTGGGCTTCTCTGAAGTCCCACTTGACACCTTCACAAAAGCTTCAATTTATTCGAGCTGTCCTTGACTGAGCCTCAGGAAACGCTTATTTTTTAAAAACATTTTTAATTTGGTTAGTTGCTAAAAACAACTTTTCAAATATTTAACATTTTTGTTTTCACATCCAGATAAAATATTACATTTTACATAACATCATTATACCCAAAGATTTTCCAAACTTAAAATACTTTTCTCTTGGCTAGACAGAATTTTACTCTCTTTAACACTTTCGTCATTTATGTACATATAAATACTGGCACAGTTGCCTCCAAAAAGTGTACAATTGCTACCTTTACAGCCAATCTTGGACTTGTCAAGAGAAATTTCCAAAGTGTGCCCTCATCTAACTCAGAGAACAACATCAGTACATTTTGAAATAGTTTCATACGCATCGACTGTAAACAGAGACATGCAACAACCAAATGTTGAAGAGTTTCTGTTTGTTGTAGATCTAAACAATATCGACAGAAATTCTCATTTGGGGCAATTAGATTTCTCCTCTGTAATGCATCGCGGGTATGCCATAAATTAAATCTAACTTTCATGTATTGTCGTTGTATATGAGGTGAAGGGCATTTGTTTAAGTATTCCGCCATAACTTTGTATTTTTTTGAGCCAAAAACTGCAATATCGAAATCTTTATAGGTTCGGCAAGCTGCTAAATTCCCAATCCAGTCATATTCAAAGATCTTTTTTTTTTGCTAAATAGGGATTGGAGACCAATGTCTTAATGCTTACCGCAGTCTCAGCCATTTCGTTGTACAGTAACGTACACCACTTATTAGGAAATCCAGTAGAGCTTGCAAGCATGTACTGTGCTACTATGCCCAATACATAGGAAACGCTTCACCACCTGAGTTAAGGGCTCAACATCCCTTGCAGATGCTACACAAATTCCAGAGTACCCTTCATCTTCCGGCCTACGACTTCCTAAGGTTGCTCTGTCTCATGGTATGCTGCATTTTTCTGGTGCCTGAAGCCTGTCTGAGAATGAGATCCCTTCAGTGGGCCCTCAGATCCCAGTGGTTTCTATTCTCCGGCAGAATAACAGACCTTCAGGTTCCGACAAAGGTTGCTCAGGATCTCGTGATTTGGGCCAGCCGAGAGAATGTGATGAGGAGGGCCCCCTTTCGCAACCATGACCAGAGATGGCAGTTGTGACAGATGCCTCCCTCACAGGATGGGGTACACACAAGCAAGATCTTTCAGTAAGCGGACACTGGTTTCAGTCTGAGTCCAGACTCGATTTCAACCTATTGTAGCTGAAGGCAATTGGACCAGCGCTGATGGTCTTCCTGCCCTCAATACGGTGGAAAAGTGTCCTGATAATGATGGACAACACAGTCGTCATGCACTACCTCAACAATAGGGGGGGGGAGTAGGTTTACTGCCCCTGTGCAGAGGCAATGCAGCTCTGGTTCTGGACACTGAGAGAAGGAATCACTCTTCTGGCAGTTCATATTGCCGGATGGGAGCAAGCTCAGGAAGTCCTTCTAGAGGTCTTCGCCCTTTGGGGAATCCCTCAAGTGGATCTGTTTGCGACCAGTATCAACCGTAAGTGCAAGCTGTTCTCTGCTCCATGGAATTTCCTCAAAGAGGTATTCTAGGGGGCGCGTTTGTAGTAGATTGGGAGTGTCCACTGCTGTATGCATTTCCTCCAGTCCCCGCCATTCCCCACGTTATCAGGAGATCAGGAAAACCATGATCCTCATTGCTCCGGATTGGGCCAGGATAACTTTTAGAGATGGCCTTCTGCCCTCCAATTAGTCTTCGTCGAAGGGAGGACCTACTCTCGCATTAGGGAGGTTGCATTTTTCACCCGGAAATTAGGACTCTCAACCTTCTCGCCTGGTGTCTGAGAGGGTGCGATATAAGGATTGGGACCTTCCAGAAGACGTGATGGAGGTGTTGCTTTCGGCTAGAAGACCAGCATCTAAATCCCTGTACCGCTGCTGCTGGAATACGTTTCGCAGCTGATGCAGGGAAAATAAACTTGATCCTTTTACATGTAAACTTCCCATTGTTCTTTCTTGCTCCACTTGACCCACTCCGGGTTACAAGTGACGACAATGAAGGGCTACTTCGCGCCACTGTCGACTTTCAAGAAGTCTCCTGACGAGGGATCATATTTTAAAGTGCCAATTGTAGTACAGTTTCTTAAGGGCCTAACACATTTTTTTCCACCTACTGCCTTCATTGTGCCAACATGGGACTTGAATATAGTATTGAAATGTCTTATGGGAGCTCCTTTCGAGCCCTTACATTCATTCATTTTAAGAGTTTGATCATCCTTCCTTCCAAATGTTGTGTTAGAGTTTCATCTTGCACAACATATTGTATTACCAACTTTTTATCCTCCTCCACATCCTTCAAAAGAGGAGGAAAGACGCCATTGTCTAGACCCTAAAAGGGTTTGCGTTAATACATTACACGAACAGCAAATACCCAACAGGTTGACAAGCTTTCTGTTGGATATGCTGGATAAAGACTAGGCTTTGCAGTCACAAAATCATTTCCTGGTGGTTTGTCATGTGCATTACAGAATCCTATTCTCTGCCAGGCAAAGATTCACTTGAAGGTTTGAGGGCGCATTCTAGTAGAGGGGTGACTGTTTCTTCAGCTCTGGAAAGAGGTGTGCCAGTGCAGGACATCTGCAGGGCAGCAACCTAGTCATCCCTTCATACCTTCAGTACATTTTACTTTATATAATCTTTATCAGGATAGGAAGCCACATTTGGCAAAGCTGTCCACCATAACATCAATAAATAAGTTCATGTCACCCACCTCTGAAGACAAACTACTTTGGGAGTCTTTCAAAGATGAGGAATAGGTGGGAGGACACCATCCATTTGAAGAACAAGTTACTTACTTGTGGTAATGTTCTTTCGACTGTATGTTCCTCCCACTTATTCCTCATCACCCTCCAATCCTTCCCCTCTTACTTGCATAGAATTTGCATATTTTACACCTTCTTTTCTCACAATGTCATGTCAGCTCCTATTGTTAAGGATTTAAATCGGGCGACACACACCTTGGTCTCAGCCTAGGATGTAGCACTCAATTGAGATGCCTTTCTCTTTATTTTATACAGATTCAATTTGAGATGGTACACAACTTGTATCACACCCCCTTTTTCAAATACCCCGGGTCACAATGGACCATGGACCATGAACCAGGCCGGGTGGTGAAATGGCAATATTTATTTTTAAATTCAAAGGAAATCATACAATTTTTAATATGGGGCAGCAATCGCCAATGGGGTGATAATTACAATGAAAATAGAAGCAATGCATTTAATTAACCTTCTCCTAGAACATATACAAAGCACAATTGAATAGGAGAACTTTTTGAATTAGGATAGATAGCATCCAATTTAGGATTTCCCCCTGAAATGTTCCCTCAACCCACAATTAATCAAATTCTGAGTGGATAGAAAGAAGCAGCGGGTAGTCAGGAATAAGAGGCAGCAAACGGAATCAGAATCCGACCTTCCATCACAAAATAAGAGGTGAAAACCAAGACAAGGTAGGACCTCTGTTCAGCACGGCTCCACAGCGCAGAGACTCCTTCCCCGGGGTTCCCACTGATCAGGGTTTCCTGCATTCAGGTTCTGGCAGGCCCCCAAGGACTCTAAGGCTACTGGTTCCCAAGGGCTCTTCGAGGCAGTCCGGGGACAGACCTTAGTCCTTCCAGGCTACCAGCCCCCAAACTGTGGGGTCCAGGGGCCCTACCAGGTTGTCCTCGGACAGCCAATCCGGCACATTCTCTTTTTCTACAGCATGGGATAAGGGATTGTCGAGTACCACCTCCAAGAGCCGTACCTCGCCTAGATCCAGCACGCCTCCCGTCACAGGTGCCATGGGCTCCCAGCCTACCGGAGCTCGCTCCAAGGCTGTCATCCAGGGCGTTTCAACAACCGGCCATCGGGCTGAGGGCTCAGCGCCTACCAGAGGGCTCTCTGAGGTCGACGTCTCTGCTTTGGGTACAAGACCCAAGCTGTATCCCCTCTTGTCTGAGGCCTCTCTTGGCTCAGGGCCTTTGCACCCACTCCCACCCATGGTGTGGTGCAAGGCTTCAAAATGGCAGAGCAGCACGTTTAAACCCCTTTGCAATAGCATGAAATGACACTCGGAAATGGCAAATAAATAATTAATGTGTGGTTAAAACTTTGGGATAAATATGATTTCTCACTAAGGCAACAATGCATAAACACTAGCAATCCGAAGGCAACGGATCACCAAGAGCATACAGTTCGAAAACAAGTGGAAAGTTTAAAACATGCTGCAGCCGAATACATGGGAAAATGGCATTTCCTTTCAATTCCCATTTAAATTTACCCAAACGGTTTTTATGAAAATGGGTGAAATACTGAAAATTGCAATGCTGTTTTTGGTCTGGGGGACAGAGGTATATTAGAGGGACAATATCAAAGTGAAAGAATGGTAGTAGCTGAAGATTTGAATGAGATTTTCAGGGTGGAATGGGGTTCAGTTTTTTTAAAAATAGAGCAGTTAAAATGACAACTTCGGTTTTGAAAGAAAGGCAAATTTTACTTAAACTAAATTATCTAGGCTATATTGTTAAAGAAGAACACAGTAAGCTCCAAGTTTGATTCGCGAGGTCAACCTTGTCACACCAGCGTTCAACCTTAACTGGAAATTAGTTTGATTACTCACAATATAATCAAGGGCTTATGATTTACACCAAACAGAAATTAAGAGAGATGGCGCTAGCACTTTAAAAAGTTAAGGACAGGGTACACTGATAATTCTAAACAGTTTTAACAAGTTACCAGGGTATAAATAGGATTGCTTAGAGAGTTTAATACAGACAAAAGGTTAAGATAAGGTAGGCTATGTGTTTCTATGGGGTGGGGATAATACTCACAGTCAACACTTAGGTTTAGAATTTTGGACAGTCAACAGGTTCTGGTCACCACACGGCGGGCGCGCCTTGCAAAAGACAGCTGGCAAGGTCTGGTCACCGGATGGCAAGGACAACTGGATGGCAGGGTTACAGCGGGCATGCAGGTAGTGGCAAGAAGTTAGGGGGCAACAGGCCGGTCTGGTTTCAGGATTGAGGCCTTGCTGGGATGGTCAGCAATGCTTGGCCTTGCTGCGTTAGAGTCAGCAATGCTTTGGCCTTGTAGTGAAATCTGGAATCAGCAAGATGAATGGAGCAGATTAGGAACGCTGGCACAGGAAATTCAGGAGAGAGTGTGTGTCTAGAGTCCTGTCAGGGGCTCTTATTTATAATGCCTAGTGACATCATAGAAGTATATGGTGGGGCAGGCTTAGCTAAGCACACCTCTAAACCACTGGATTGGTCAGGGGTGCCATTCCCCGCCTCGCTCTCAGCTGGTTGGATTTCAATGGCAGGATGTTAGATTTGTGATGCGAGTTTTACAATGTTCAAAACCTCCCACAGTTTCTTTAGCTGAAATGCAATTTTGACACAAATGGTACATTTATACATTTGAAGGCTCTTAACAAATTACATAAACAGGTTACATATTTTATGCAAACCATTCCAGTCCAACCCTCCAGTTCGTGAGACATTGTTTCGTCCTTCTAATACTTTTTAGTCATTTCGAGCATGAAATATTCGGCCTAAAATTCTGCAGCTTTACACGTGTGTCTGGATTATTGACAGGCATGTCAGTATTACATTTTACATTGGCATCAGGTACACTTTCCTTGCAATACCCAATTCTCCCCCATTTCTGTTCCCAAGGTGTCAGTGAATGTTACAATGTCTTACATTATAAACCACAAAATCACATCTAAACTGTTAAATTTTCACATTTTTGCAAAGTAATGCTGCAGAGATAAGTCTAACCTTTGTATTAATAAATAGTCTTTGGAGGCAAATGTTCAGACTGTTCGCCATATATGGGCCTGCCTTTCCAAGGCTAACCCCTCAGTCCAGGGTTGTCGTGGAGATGTTCTTTGAAGCTTCCTCTAGAAATCACGGGGCAGTATGATTTTTCACTTTCGCACATCCGTTTCCTAGAATTCTATTGTACGAGGCTGGAGCACAGACAACAGTCTGTCCAACCTAGCAATTATCAGCAGAGTGTTCTGGAGGTTTATGGTGGTTCCTTTTGCGGGGAAGTCGTAGCTCTGCCAACTGGAATAGCCTGTTTTGGGAGCTTGCAAAATCCAGCCAATGCAGTTTAACAGTTTTACTTTCTTTTATTTGGTCCTGAATCAAAAACAAGCCTGTTGAATAAAACAGGCCATATATGTTTCCCAGCAACCAACCCCTTCACATTGCTATGCACGGACAAGCTTTTCTTCAACATTGTACTTTTAAAACAAACATTTTTTCAAAGGCCCATTTTGACACATGTGGTGCAAATTGCTAGCACTTTCAAATTCGCTTTTTCCATCTGCCTTTCCAAAAGTGTTTTGCAGCCGTAGTTAGTTTCTGGTAGGCAGCAGTTTGTTTGAAACACAGATGCGTTGGAATTGACATAGCCCTGAACTGGAGTTTCTTTGAATTATTGATCGTTGACACTTTGTAGTTCAAAAGTAAAGCATTTCCCGTGCGGCAGGAAATGAAGTTTCTTTGGGCCCTTTTCAAATTTGGCTTGACAGACCCTGTCATTCAGGGGTCTTGCTTGGTTTTGCTGAAGCACATTGGGGATATGAATGGGCGTGGCAGGGCCTTATTAATAACAGTAGTTTGAGGAAGAACAGATGAAAATAGCATCAGAGCAGCAATTTTTTTAAGGTAAAATATCCTTTTTCAATGGGATCTTTGGGCTTGCAGCAAAGCAGTGCTGCTTTTTTACTCCATTTCTTTTGACAGACACGAACACCCTACTAGCCTTTCTCTGGGTGCTCCCTGTTCCATCTTGCCCAATGGCACTTGGCAAAACAGTGCATCCATCCTTTTGTCGCTGCAAAACACAGTTTTGAGGCCATGGTGCTCACAGGAGCCAGCGCAGCCATTTTGCTGTTGACTGCAGATGTGCAGCTTGGTGATGTGGGGAAATACTGCTGAGTGGGTAAATATATCCCACAAATTATCACCCCTCCCCCCCGACTCTACTGAGATTCCTTGTCGAGGGAGAGTAGGGGAAAGTGGGGTTCATCAGGTGGGCAAAACGGGGTTCATCAGGTGTAGTCCTTTCATCATCAGGGAGAGGTACTCCACGATCCTCCCGTTATCTCGCGTTGTAGTATGGAGCAACACCGACAGCTTTCTCTTGGATCTTCCTTTATGGTGTTGAGTGAAACCCCCAGATTTTCTTAGATATTTCCTTTCCGGTCCCCGTGGAGGTCCTCCATGGTAGTGAAGGCACAACAAGTACGAATCTATGAAATAAACACAAACCGGTTACTACATTTTCCCACTAACTGTCCTCCCCACTCACCCCCCCACGGCAGGTTGACAGGAGTGGGATACACATGCATTCAATAATGAAAATTGATAATGAAGAAAAATACTCCCTGTTACATAATTATACTTATAAATCTATCTGTTCCCTTCTGGTTCCTCTTTTTCTTGTTTCTTATGATTCAGATGTCGCCTCTATTTGATTTTCACTTGGCTCCTCAATTTGCTGCAAAGTGTGCCTAGGATGACAACTTTTTAAACTGATTAATATGGACCCATTTCTCTTCTGTCAGTTTTCCTTTGGGGATGCAGATTCTATGGGTGACAGGTGAAATGTTATCTATAATTTCAAAAAGACCCCGCCAGCTTGGCAAAAATGTACGCTCTTTGGTGTGGTTACTTTGAAAATTGAACAAGTAGACCGTGTCTCCTACTTGGTATTCCTTTTTGGTTGTTTTTAAATCATATTGAGTCTTCATACTCTCTACAGATCTTTCCAGATTCTGCTGAGCGTACGCAAAAGCATGTTGAAGGTGTTTTCTTAGATTCTCAACTTAGACAACTCGTGAGTTGTGGAGGCGTTTATCAGTGTCTGCTTTTGTGTTCTATAGAGCAGATGCTGAGGTAGCACCATCATCAGTCCAGTCATCAGCTCAAATGGAGACATCTTAGTTGCAAAAGGTGTAAATCTGATGGCCATCAGGACAAGCGGTAATCGGATGTCCCAACTTGGCCCAGAATCTGCCACAAACATTTTTAGAATGCTCACAATGGTTTTATTGTACCCCTCAACTCCAGCACTAGAGGACAGGCAGTATGCAATGTGGAGTTTCCTTTTTACCCCAAGTATCTCCCACATCTTTGTCATCACTTCGCTGGTGAAGTGACTACCTCTGTCTGACTCAATCCTTTGGGGTAGGCCAAAACACGAGAAGATGTGGTTGATCATCAGGGCAGCTGCTGTCTCTGCCTTGCCATTTGGGGCCGGGAGACATTCCACCTATTTGGTAAACAAGCATGTTACGGTTAACATGTACTTGTTCCCCCTAGAGGAGCGAATCAAGGGCCTGAGGAAATCTACTTGTGAATCTGACCAAGGCAGTGTCATCCCCCTCTTCTGGAGCAGAGCTCGGAGTGTGAGTGAAGTTGACTGAAATTGTGCACACACAAGACACCCCTTCAAGTATTGGTCGAGGTCCTGCCCCATCTGTGGTCAGTATGCTACCTCTCGCAAGATTTCTAAAGTAGTGTGAAACCCCCGATGACCAGCTGTGGCCACATCATGGGTGTGACTAAGCATCAGGCTTAGTCACGCAGTGGCGCGTGCCTGTAATCCCAGCTCTAACAATGGGGAGGCTGAGACTGTCGGATCCCAGGTTCGCGGCGGCTGTGGGTCTATCAGCGCATCCCGAACAAGGCTTGTTAGGCAAAATCCTGTGCAGTTCCTTTAGGGAGCCCTACAGAAGATTAAGACTACAGGTATGAGCAATAAATCCCCCTTTGGTATCAGTCTGTACCACAAAGATTTAGTTGGTAGCTGTGGCTAAGCAGTCAGACTTATCTCAAGAGGGAGATGAGCAGTGTTCAGGGTTTACACAATAGGCTACAATACTAGGGTACAAGGAAACACTGACCAAAGCTTTGTTTTAAAAAGAATATATATATTTATTTTACACACTTCTAGTTCATCACATTAATCACAGTTATTAAAGCTAGTTAAAATCAGTCAAGAAAAGTATACACAACTCCCTAGTTAAATTGTAGACAAGTTTGAGCAAGAGTGAAAACTGAGCAAAACGGCACAGTGAAAACCAAACACAAATGGCACTCTAGCAATTTCTCACAAGGGAGGGAAAGCACAGGTTATACAGGAATATCTTCTTACACACCCTAGCAACACTTCCCATAAGTTTGTGAACAAGTTTAGGCAAGGCAGTACTTTAAGTTATATGAGGCTTAAATGAAAACCGAGCAAAATGGCACTTCATAAGTTTTAAAAATGGGAAGAAAAAGGTGGTTATAAGAAGTAGGTGCACCAACACAGTTCTTATTGAGAAGCAATCTAGAGAAGGCAGTTTTAACAAATTTAGCCAGAGTCAATAGGCCTGTGCCAGAGTCAGTGGTACAGGACAAAGGGCCCAGGAGCAAAATGTTCTTGTAGCTGCAGTCAAGTCTTTAGTTAACGATTCGAAAAGATGGATACAGAAGGTGAAAGACAATATTCGAAGATGGGGCGGCCAATCCAACAGGTAGGTAAAGGATTTAAAACACCTTTAGCACTACCACGCAAAAAGGGCGGCCTGGCGGAACAATGTACCTTGAAATGTAGAAGATGCTCCTGCGGTGGCGGTTGCTCCTAGCAGTTCCTGCAGTTCGGGTGATCCAGCAGAGGAAGAGAGGCTCTCGTCGTGGAGCAAGGTTCGAGTTACTGCACTGCCCAGGGATGGAACCAGCCGTGGTGCTGCCCAACAAATAAAAGGTATGCTCCTTTAAATTGCGGTCCGGGTGGACGGGTGCCTGGATATCCGGTCTCCGAGTACAGGGTACTGGCGATTCGACCAAGGCAGGTCCAGGAAGGCGATTGTCAAACTGGTTGGCCCCGCCAACTCAAGGGAAGAAGGCTCTTGCAGATGAAGATCTCTCGTAATGTGGAGAAAAGTGGTGAGACGCTGCAGCAGGGCTTCACCGGTGGTTCAGTCGTTGCAGATGTCTTTGGCTTCTCTCCTCTTCGGCTTCTTAGTTCCAGTGGCAAAGTCTTGCTCTTCCAGTCCTCAGGACCCTGCTTTTATGCAAAAAGATCCCCATTCATACAACCTAGCTGTCAATCATACAGTGGAGTGGTCATCCTGGCGGGAAACCCTTCAGCCTATCAGGGCGGAGTTCGACATGGGTTGCTGAGGCAACCCTGTCCAGGGGTCCTACTTCCCCTCCCACACAATGGATCCACCCCAGACTCAGTGGCGCCGAAAGGAGGGGTTCTTGCCAGAAGCCCGCCAAAAGGATGAACAAAGGCTCCCCAACCTGGGTTAGGAGTTTCGAGAAAGACATGAGAAAGAAGTTATATTAATGTTCTGGCAAATAAAACCTACCAGAGTAAAGTTAATATTAAAATAAACCAGCGGTATGTTAGAGGCTGTCAGTAAATGTGGTAGCCTCGAACAATGGGAAAATCCCACAGGGAAATATTCACAGTCAAATATTTTTGGTAGTAACAACTGCCACCAGCCAGAAACTTTTGAGAGAGGGACTGTACGGTACCCTCTCGAAAATGAACATAAGGGAAAAACTATTAACCTTTGCCAGTACCTCTATAGTAAGATGGGTTGTACTGGTTTTGTTCATAAAGATTGACTAGTAAAGTCAGTGGGGTCTTTACATGCCCTGGGAAACAGTAGGCAGTCCCAGGGTATGGAGTCTATGTTTGGGGGTCGCTACGAACCCCTGTGTCACTGCACGGAGGGTGCTGTGTAACACATGTGGATAAAGATGGTTCCTATGGGGGTGAGATAAACCCCATAGACATTAAACACAAAAATAGCCTAGAAAACACATAGCAAATATGCCTAAGAGTGGGAAAAAGAGTCACACTCTTAGCAGGAGAAAAAAACAAACCCTTAAAATCCAGAAAAGCTGCCGGGGGACTCTATAGGTAAGGGAAATTAGCCATAAGACGAGAATTCTCCCTTACAAGGCCAAACTTGAAAAATGCATACTAAGCATCAAGCTTCGGAATGAGGTAGGTACCACCCACTGGTCACATCCAGAGATGAATCTCCTTACCAATAAACCGTCTTGGATTCGGAACATTTTTGGACATTTCATCAACACCCTGAGGTCCTCTTTCCCAGTGTAATCGGTATCCGTCAGGGGAAAGTTCTCGGGGTCCTCAATGTGTTGATAAAATGTACCAATAATTGGATCCCCTTTTTGTGCCGTGGTTAAATCAGCATCTGGGGTCTCCTTACTCCACTGGACAGTTGAGAGTTCATTGTGAGCATTTGTCTGGGACCTAGTGATAGCAGTGACCCGGATTTCCCCCAACAGGGACTCTATCTCAAGGAGATCCCCCTGGATGGCTCTGGTTGTGGCCAGCTGATCAGCTAGGTCATTTCCAGTGGCCCCTCTATTCTGGAATGACCCTTGATCTTCTTCCAATAGATGGTCATCACACTAGAGGTGACCAGATCATCCATTTTTGGGATTAGCTTGCCATGTTTAAGTGGTTTGTTGTTAGCACATAGCATGCCTCTGGTTTTTTCCAATTTACCAGGTGCTCCACAAACCCGTTCCGGACCTAATCTGAATCTGTGATTATTAACAGTTCGTGGAGTTGATGTTGGACGGCAACGAGGATGGCCTGATGAACTGCCATCAACTCCGCCACCTGACTACTTCAGGGACCGGTTTTGTACCCAGCGGAGGGTTGTGGGGCATCATTCACCCAGGCATTCCCAACGCCAGCCACCAGTTCCTTTTCCCCCGTTGTTGTGAACATGGTAGGAGCACCCTTCTACATAAACTGTGGGCATTCCCTCACACTTGTCTTCTTCATAGACTTTGTGCTGGGAATTCAGGTACGCCTCCATGTTGTCCCGGGTTTTAAGACTTTAGTCCCCGAGACAATTTTCTCTGGCAAAATCATGCAAGTCAGCCAGACCTTGCGCGAGGGGACTCTTCTTGTTTTGGTCATATCTGACCTCCACAGGAAAGCCTTGCATTGACAGAATCCAGGAAGTAATTCTGGAATTACTCACATTTCCGGCCCGGATTCTGTCACTTTAGAGATATTGCAAAGGCTGGTGTGAAGTCCCCACTATGATGTGTTGCCTCTGTATGAACGGGTGGTAATTTTTCAATGCCTGGAGTGCCTTCTCACAATCGTTGAATTTTTCCTCCACAGAGGATAAAGTCTTGCTTGCATAGGAGATGACTTTATTGACCTTGTCATGCTTTTGATATAATACAGCTGTCAAGCATGTATTCGAGAACCCTGTCTCCAAGAACTCCTTGTTTTTGACTTGGTAAGCTAGACAAGGCACTTGTGAGAGGCTTCTTTTGAGTTGCTTTACTACCTCGGCTTGTTCTGGACCCCACTCGCACTTGACACCCCCCTTCAACAGATGGATCAGGGGTCTTGTGACGTCTGCATAAACCTCAATGAACTTCCTATTGTAATTAGTCAGTCCAAGGAGGCTTCTTAGCTCACGTAGAGTTGTGAGGTCTTTCAGTTTTAGGAGTGCTTCCGCTTTCTTTTCCTGGGGACAGAGACCCTCAGGAGTTGCCTCTTGCCCCAAAAAGTTGACATGGGCCCTGCACCACTGTGTCTTTTGGGAGGACAGTTTTGCTCCTGCAACCCTCAACTGTGTCAGAACATAAGGGATTTCCGGTATATGTTCCTCCACAGATGGGCTTTTTTATCAGGACATCATCCACATAGGTCAGGTTAGCCCTTTAACCCAAGTCGGGCATGGCCTTATGTAAGAAGATGTT
This sequence comes from Ambystoma mexicanum, assembly GCF_040938575.1. Classification (NCBI taxonomy): domain Eukaryota; kingdom Metazoa; phylum Chordata; class Amphibia; order Caudata; family Ambystomatidae; genus Ambystoma; species Ambystoma mexicanum. The sequence goes on along the minus strand of NC_090938.1, from coordinate 490,765,939 downwards.
GAATTTGTTGCCGGAGTTGATGTATCCGAAGGGAGTCCGGGTCCACATGTACTGCTGCCCCCCAAAGGTAAAGGCAAGCTTGTATTGGTCCTCCCTACTGACAGGCACGGTCCAGTACTCATTGGTCAGGTCAATGGCAGTGTATACCTTTTGACCCCTGGATCTGGGCCAGTCCCTGGTCAATGTAGAGGAGAGGCCATCGGGACATGTGGACCCATTTATTTAGCTCCCTAAGGTCAGCACAGAGTCTCCTCTGTCCGTTCGGTTTAAAAATCCCCAGCTCTGGATTATTAAAGGTGCTGTGGACTGGACAAATCATCACACGGGACTCAAGATTTTTGATGATTTCCGTCAGGGACTCCATTTATGCAAGAGGCAAGCGGTATTGCTTCACAAACACTGAAGTCATTCCAGGGTCCATGGGAATTGTTGTAGTGTGGATTAAGGTGCGACCACAGTCATACGAGTCCACCGCAAAGAGATCTTGAAAATCTAAGAACACTTGTTTCAACTTTTGCTTTTGCTCCGGAGTCTGACAGACATCAGCTAGGTTGACCTGCTCGTAAAACCATTTGCCTGAAGCCTGAAAAGACTTCCGGTTTAGCTATCTCAGCGGCTTCCTCCAGCTGGGTGGAGAGGTCTCTGGTTAGAGTATTGACCTGGACGGGGGGTTTTAGGTAGGAGAGGCAGTCATTTTGGACCTGAAATATCACCTCATCCTGCCTGATGGCACAGGTCACATCTTCCTCACCATAAGGGCAGGAAGAATACACCAGGAAATTCCCCCCTTGCCGGGTGAAGATCATGTCTGGTGGTATGTCATTGTCACTGTCCAAACAGTCATTGGGGATTGGTCCTATCAGTTAATTTTTTAGATCCATGGAAAAATGTCGGTCATCAACCGCCATTGCAATAATGGTGCCTGCGCCCAGAGTGATGCTCCTGAGGTCGCTATTATCCATCAATATTGGAATGGTGTTGTGTTCTATATTGACTAATGGGCTTGGGTTTAACGCCAACCCTTGCTGTTGGAGATGGGCATTGAGGTGTATGTATGCATCAGGATTTTGCAGTTTCTGTCCTCTCTTAATTTTTAATTCAAGTGGGAATAGTCGGGTCGGTCCTGGGAGTTTGACCTCTCCAATTTGAACTTCAACTGCATACGGCATCAATTGGGCTGACCGAAATACTTTTTCTGAATCATCAAAGTCCATGGGATTGCCCTCTAATCGGGACCACGCTTTGTAATTGATCAGGTCCAAATTAATGGCAAAATGATTGAGAATGTCACTGCCTAAATAGAATGCAGCAGGGACATCTCACATGACCCAACAATTATGTTCTATGCTTTTGTTACTTATAGACATTTTGAGCATGCACCTGCAAGGCAGGAGATGTTTGGAATTAGGAGTTTCCAGGCCCATTTGCCACTTATCGATCAATTTAAATGTGGAAATGGATGGATCTTTTGGGAGCTTTCGGAACATGGCTTCGCTGATGAAGCTCTTACCATTGTTCACGCACACTCGGGCGAGAACAGCTTCCTTCCCCTCATTTAACTCAATAGGGATGAACAACTGTTCTCTAATTTTCTGAATGTCAGCTAAACTTTGAGCTGGTTTTTCATCACTTTTGACTATATGATTGGGATTTTCAGATTGTGAATCAGTATAAAATTTCAAAGTATTTCCTTCCAGTGTGGAATGCCACTTGAAACTGGAATGAAGGTTGATTTTCAGGAATGTAGAGGGGTTCCCATCACCAGTTTGTTGTCCTACAGCAATTACTGTCAAGTTAGGTATTTGATTGTTCTGGAAATGAAACTCAATATGATCAGGTTTTTGTTCAACCTTGTGCCATTTAAACTAACATGGTTGACACCCGGTTTTAATTTTATTGGCCTATTAATCTGAGTCCAGAGGACCTTGTTTACACATTATATTAGGGGGGACAACCTGCAGAGGATTTCATTCCCTAGTAGACAGGTTGTGCCCTCTGGAGTCACAACTATGACTGGGTGTTTCACTTTGTGTCGCCCAATTTTTATTTCCAAATCTGCAGTCCCCTCGACAGGAATTTCATTCCCATTGAATTTCTGGAGTTGTCCAGGAAGAGGGGTGAGAGGGGATCTGGTATCTCTCCCCCCTTCCTGAATTGAGCTGCTCAAAGGCCCTTTTTGACAGATGAGTGACTTGGGATCCAGTGTCCACCAGCGCTGCAAATGTACTTTGCCTTTGCACTTGGACCGGGGCATAAAATCTACCCTCCTCCTCTTCAAATGGGCAAAGGTAATGTGCATTTTGGCCAAGCTGGCTGGTCAATTTCCTTATTTTGGACTCCGAAACAGGGGTAGTTTTGGCCTAATTCTGTGTTGGAGTTTGGGAATCTGAAAACTAAATTTGACATTCTGATATTTGGGGAGTTTTGGGCTCCTTTTTCCTGATTCTGGGCTGCCCCCCCCTTTTGGAGACAGTCACCAGAATTGATTCGGGAAGTTTGGGAATTCTCTTTTAATATTTGATTCTCTGGATGCTCATTCTGGGGTTCAAGGATCGGCGATTCTGAATCAGTCCCCATATCCACCCCATCTTCATTTAGATCTCTTGGGACCCATTTGTCTTTGGGAGGAGTTCCCCCGTCCCTGAAGGAGCAGATTTTTTCCACAGAATCCTCTAAGGATTCTTCCCCTTCAAATTGGAGGACACTAACTTCCTCCACAAAATGGCCATTTTTAAGGTCTTTATTTCTCCTACCCACCCTCTATTCCCTGGGTTGCAGATTTTCAGGGGCAGGAGATTTTTGTTCTGGTTCTTGGGTGTCCAGGGACTTTTCACGAGTGAGGAAGGAAGCTTCCTCTAGGGCTTTACACCTCCCTCCCCCCCGTGCCGCCTCCTCTGGAACCGGTGAGTTGTCCGGGTTCTCTCCCCGTCATTGTTCTGGGGTGTCAGACCCTTGGTTTATGGGGTTCTGAGCCGCCATGTTCATCTGAGGGTTCTGTTGAGCCCTAAACATGCGACCCAGATCCTGGGTAAGGTTCTGGACCTGGCACTCCAGTTGGGACACCCGTTCCGGCTGATACGGGGATCTCTGTTCAAATCTAGGTGGATCACGGGAAGGGCAACTATCCCTTCTCCCGTAGTACTCAGGATATTGTGAATTTTGGTAACCCTCCATCCTTGGCCTCCCCTCGTCCGGATTAGGTTGTCTGGTTTCCTGAAAGCGGGAAAAGAAAGGAGGGTTGTCCTGTAGGTTGGGGTTTTGTGGGTACCGGGGGAAAGAAACTTAACCCAGCATTTGGGGGATTACTGCCCTCCTGGGGGATGTTAGGAGGGAAGTTTACCAGGGCAGTACTTACCTGATTGGATCCCCCCCTTTGACTGGTGGAGTCCATGCATACCACAAGATTGGTCTGTTGCCCTTGTATCTGGGACTTATATAATCAGGGGACTTAGGGGTCCCATTGGTGGGATTACCTCCCTGACCGCTACCTGTTTGTGATTGGCCTGATGGCCTTCTGGGTCTCTGATTTTGCTGATTTTGTGTAGATACATTTCTCCACCATGGGGTTTGGCATGGATTCACATGCTCATGAATATTCCCCGTCGTCAGGCTGGGAATCCTCGGTAAAGAAAAAACCAGTATCAGTTTCGTTTCTGATCTGTCTTTCGTAGCAATAACCAATCACTGGTCTCTGCGTCATACTGACCACAGCCAATGACTGCCCTCTACCTAAGCACCGCCTCTGGCAGCCATCTTCAGATTTTTACCGCACGTTCATGTGTTGGGATCCTCGTGCTATTGCTCTCGAGCGTTAGTGCTATTTTTTCACGTTTTTTCTCAAAAACTTTGTTTTTTCGGTCAAAAGAGCCTCAAGCTCCACCGACTCTCCATCCGATCAACGGGGACCCGTGTCGGATTCGTCTGCGCCCCTCAAGGGTGAAGATTTCGTCGAGCTACGCTTTTGGAGGATTCCAGAAGTTTCTCAGGCCCGGACATGGCCCAGGAGAAGGGAAGCTCGACGCCCGGAAAGCTGTTCAGGATCTGCCCTGGATGCCAGCTGCAGAACGTCTTTAAGGAGGACGAACACTCCTTTTGTCTCTACTGCTTACATGAGGACAAGACGCACGTGGAGAAAGACTGTGCGTTTTGCGGCAACATGTCGGAGCGGACCATGAAGGGCCGCCATCAACGTCTCGCCAACTGGCTGGAAGGGAAGAGCCCGTCAGGCGAGAAGAAGAGGAAGAAATCCGAGCGGTCTTCTAAGACCTTTGAGGACGCCCCGGCGACGGGGGTCCAACACAAGGCCAAGCACCGCGAGTCCGCTGGCACCGGGAGCACCGAACGGTCGGGCTCTACGGGCACCAGGCAGGGCGCACCCTCCCCGGCACCTTCAGCCACGAGCCAACGCTCTGGGTCGGGTAAGAGGAAGGGCGAGCACCCGGCGAAGCTCCTGGAGAGGCCCCGGTCGAGCTCGAAGGCCCCATCGGAGGGGGAGCGAGGCAGTGTCCCCCCCCCTCAAGGATAAGGCGGTGAGCGCACCTAAGGTGGTGAAGGCCTTAATCCATCCGGCCAAGCCCTCTATCGATACTGTCGCGGCGGCCCTGGCTCAGCCTGTGGAGGCTACACCAGTGGTGGCGACCTCGGGGCTCAGAGTCTCCCTGCCACCTCGGAGGGAGTCCTCTTTTGTGCCCATCGATAGGACCCCCTTGAAACCCCCGGCGGGGAAGAAAAAGGGGGGGGCAGGGCGTCGTCGTAGATTCGGCCTCAACCTCAGAGGAAGAGCTGATCGAGGTCTTAAGCCACGGCCTTGGCGTGGAAGAAGACCGGCCCGTCGGGATGGATCCCGACGCAGGTGACGACGACATCGTCGAGGATACCGACGGGGCCCCTGATCGCCCGTCGGATTCCCCTCTGCCAGCGCCGCAAGACAACTCGGCGGCCATTTTGTTGGCTATACAGTCCTTATGTTCAGAGATAAGGACGAGACTACCGTTGCCGACGGAGGAACCTCTCCCGTCGGGGGACCCTGAACCGGGACCTTCTGGCGCTCCCCCGCCCAAGAAAAGAAGGATTCACCCTCCACCTCCTTTTCAGCCGTCGCGCCCCGTCCAGCCCTCCTCCACGTCCACCCGAGGGGATGATACGGGGACTGACACGGCAGCGACGGGTACGGACGACGAGGTATACGACGAGGATCTACCGTCGTCACCTCCCACCAGGGTTTCTCCTCCCGACGAGATTGGATCGTTCCACTCCATGATCGCCAGGGCATCCGAGTTTTTCCAACTCTGCCCTGAGGAGAAGAAAAAGGAAGGATTCCTTTATCAACGGCGCGAGGCCAAGAGGAAGACGGTCCTCGCGGTGCCTCTACTGGACGGCATTTGGGATGAGAGCCTCGCCCTCCTCAAGAACCCTTCCACGACGCCAGAGACCGGTACGAGAAGAAGTACCGGGTCCCGGACGCGGCCCCCCTGTGCCTCCGGGCGCAGCCTACCCCGGACTCCGTCGTCTCCGCGGCGGCCAGGAAGAAAGCGGGGGGGGGGTGCGGCCTCCACATCGACTTCCCCACCGGACGGCGAGGGAAAGAAATTGGACGCTATGGGACGCAGGGTCATCTCGTCGGCAGCTACGACGATTAAAGCGGCCAACGCCTTGGCTATCGTGGCCCGCTACGACAGGGAGCTATGGTACAAACTGGCTCCCCTGCTGGACTTCCTACCGGACGACAAGAGGGCGGATGCCCTGGAGATCCTACAGGAAGGCGAGGTGGCGTCGGACCACGCCATCACTATTGCGACGGACATCGCCGACACTGGGTTTCGCCAGTTGGGCAACGGCGTGTGCCTTAGGCGGCGTGGATGGCTCAAGGCTACGGACTTCCGTCAAGACGTACAGACCAGAGTCCTGGACATGCCGTTCGATGGGAACAACCTGTTTGGGAAAACAGTGGACGATTCCCTCCAGGCCATTAAAGCGGACACTGAGACGGCCCGGGCCCTTGGGGTTCTGCAGCAACGACGGACGCCCTTTCGGAGCAGCGGAGGCAAGGGTGCCTCCAAAGGTTCCGGCGGCGGTTTCTCCACCTACCGTCAAGCGGCCCGCTCGTCGTCTCAGGAGGCCTACAGAGGACGAGGCAAGTCCGGCGGACCCCGCCGTCGTCGCCAAGGAGGTCAAGGCGGCAAAGCCTCGTCGAAACAGGATTGAACCGGACGTGGGGTCGGGCCCCCACCGAAGCACCCCGGTGGGAGGCCGGCTGGCGAGCTTCGTCAGCGTGTGGGAGTCCATCTCCACCGACCGTTGGGTGCTGGACGCCTTAGCCCGGGGCCACGCGCTCGAGTTTCAAAGAAGGTGCCCGCGCGTCCCCCCCGTGGCCAGGAAAGAGCTTCACGTCCCTCAGCTTCTCCTGGAGGTAAAGGCGATGCTCAGGAAGGGCGTCATCGAACTCGTCCCAAAGAGGCTTCGGGGCTCCGGAGTTTACTCAAGATACCTCCTCGTGAAGAAGACGACGGGAGGATGGCGCCCCATCCTAGACCTGCGACGTCTGAACAAATTCATCAAGGCGCAGAAGTTCCGGATGGTCACCCTCCAGCACGTCCTGGGTCAGCTGGAGGAAGGAGACTTCCTGTCGTCGTTGGATTTGGAGGATGCCTACTTCCATATTCCCATCCTAAAGGGGCACCGAAAATTCCTCAGGTTTGTGGTCCAAGGGCGTCACTACCAGTTCAAAGCCCTCCCCTTCGGACTACGGTCGGCACCCAGGGTATTTACCAAGTGCCTTGCACCGGTGGCGGCGCAGCTGCGGCGCGAGGGGATCCACGTCTACCCCTACCTGGACGACTGGCTCATCCGAGCCAAGACGAGGGAGCTCGCCATGGAGCACACGGCAAGGACCGTCCAACTTCTCACGGACCTGGGATTCTCCGTGAACTACGCCAAGTCCCACCTGGTACCCGCGCAAAACGCACTGTTTCTGGGAGCGAAGCTCGACACAGTGTCCCTTCTGGCCTCCCCGTCGGAGGAAAGGACCAGGTCCATCCTGGGCAAGGTACAACGGATGTTGGTTTCCGACGCGGCCAAGGTGAGGTCCATCAAGTCCCTCCTCGGAATGATGTCTTCTTGCATCTACCTCATTCCCATGTGCATGCTCCGGATGCGCCCGTTGCAGGAGTTCCTGGACGCGCGCTGGATCCAAACGACGGGCGGCTTCGAGGAAAGGATCACACTCGACGAGAGTTTCCGCCGAGCGGTCCGGTGGTGGGGCACCCGCGCGCATCTGACGGCGGGCATGGACTTCCAGACCCCAGACCACCAGGAGACAGTGACCACGGATGCCTCCCTGGAAGGGTGGGGAGCGCACACCGAAAATCTGCACGCGAGAGGCCTTTGGCTCCCGACGGAGAAGTCCCTCCATATCAAGGTCCTGGAGCTCCGTGCAGTGTTCTGGGCCCTCAGGTCCTTCCTTCCATCCCTCAAGGGCAAGGTGGTGAGGATCTTCACCGACAACACCACCACCATGTTTTACATCAGGAAACAGGGCGGAACCAGGTCCCCAGCACTGTCCAAGGAGGCGCAGGACCTGTGGCATTGGGCCGTCGCCCAAAGGATGTTTCTGGTGCCGTTTCATCTGGCAGGGATAAAAAACACCATCGCCGACTCACTCAGCAGGGAGCTGCGCTCGTGCCATGAGTGGGAACTACGGCAGGATCTAGTGGATCGCCTCTTCCGACGGTGGGGCACACCCCAGATCGACCTGTTCGCGACGGCGACGAACTCCAAGTGCCGGAGGTTCGCCAGCAGGTTTCCCCAGGCGAGGAGCATGGGCGATGCTTTCTCGTTCCCCTGGGAGGGCCTGTTCCTCTACGCGTTCCCTCCTTTGCCACTGCTAATCCGGCTCGTCAACCAGCTCAAGAGGTCACGGTGCAGGATGATCCTCGTCGCACCTGCGTGGCCGAGGCAGATATGGTTCCCGGACCTTCTGGACTTATCAGCGTCCCCGCCAATCAAGCTGCCGGTGGACGCGGATCTACTCTCCAGGGAAGGAGGCGCCATCCTCCACCACGACCCGAAATCGCTGAACTTGCAGGCCTGGCTCCTGCAGCGCTAGAGTTTGGAGGATACGACATACCGGCCGACTGCAGAGAGGTTCTTGCAAAGGCCAGGGCGTCCTCGACTCTTAAATGCTACGGACACAAATGGAAGAGGTTCTCTGTCTGGTGCCACGCACAGAAGATTAACCCTCCACGGATTACGGCTCCCCAGGTACTGCCGTACCTGCTGACGCTGGCCAAAGCTGGACTGGCACACGCGTCCATCAAGATTCATCTTGCTGCGATCTCCCGATACACCAGAACGACGGGCCGGACGTCCTTGTGGTCTCATCGTCTGGTGAAAGAGTTCATGAAGGGACTGTTCAGATCGTTCCCGCCGGTGAAGGCTCCGGCCCCGGCGTGGGAGCTCAACGTGGTGCTGACCAAGCTCATGGGACCTCCGTTCGAGCCTCTGCACCCGGCCCCGTTGAAGTTTCTGTCGTGGAAAACAGCGTTTCTTGTGGCCATCACCTACGCACGACGGGTGGGAGAGATCCAGGCCCTTTCCTACAAGGCCCCGTACTTGACTTTTCACGACACGAGGGTAGTGCTCAGGACGCACCCCTCCTTCAGGCCCAAGGTACCGTCGGACTTCCATCTCAAAGAACCCTTGGTGTTGCCTGTGTTCTTCCTGTCGCCTTCGTCGCCGGCTGAGAGGACTTTGCACTCGCTGGATGTGGCTAGAGCGCTGAAGTTCTACGTGGACCGCACAAAGTGTTTTCGGAAGACGTCACAACTCTTTGTGAATTTTGGACCTGTCAATCAGGGGAAGGCTCTCTCGAAGGCTTCCATTTCCAGATGGCTCTCCGGCTGTATCATGTACTGTCATCGGTTGGCAAACCGACCGCTGCCTGGCCGTCCGAGAGCCCATTCCACCAGAGCGATCGCAGCCACCACGGCGTTCCTTTCTGGTGTGCCCCTGCTGGACATATGCAGGGCTGCTACGTGGAGGTCGACGCACACCTTCACAAAATTCTACTGCGTCGATCGGGATTCCAGGGAGGAGTCCAGGGTCGGCCAAGCAGTGCTGCGCAACCTGTTCGCCTGAGGTGAGCCTGGTGAGGAGGTAAGGTGCTTAATGTTGGGTTTGATGTAATGCTTAATGTTGAGCCTTTGCCACCTCCCGTGGTTGTGCATGTGTGTATTGCTATGTATTCTTTATTCATGAGCATGTGAATCCATGCCAGACCCCATGCTGGAGAAGGAACAAGTTACTTACCTGTAACTGTTGTTCTCCAGCATGGGTCTGGCATGGATTCACATGCGAACCCTCCCGCCTACCCCTATGCGGCTCTTCACTTGGTCATACTGCCACTTCACGTGCTTCCAAATCTGAAGATGGCTGCCAGAGGCGGTGCTTAGGTAGAGGGAAGTCATTGGCTGTGGTCAGTATGACGCAGAGACCAGTGATTGGTTATTGCTACGAAAGACAGATCAGAAACGAAACTGATACTGGTTTTTTCTTTACCGAGGATTCCCAGCCTGACGACGGGGAATATTCATGAGCATGTGAATCCATGCCAGACCCATGCTGGAGAACAACAGTTACAGGTAAGTAACTTGTTCCTTTTAGGCTCCCCCATCTCTAGGTCGAAAATGGGGGCCACCTTAGCAGCAGCAGGGGTGTTGGCTGGTTTGGGGTTTTTGGCCAGATTTTTTATTTTCTGTAGGTTTTTGGACTTCATAAATGCGAGTCGCTTGCTCTATGACCCAGTCCAGAGATCTTTTATCTTGGAAGTCCCTCACCATCTGGGTCACAATATACTTTGGGAGTGCATGAAAGAGGGTAGTTATAAACTCCCTGCTATCCGTGCGCACCCTACTAGTGGTTTGTGCAAAGGCGCGTTTGAGCTCAAGCACAAATTCTCGTGGGGCCTTACCTTCCCAGCACTGCAGATTGTAGGCTGCTTTGCGACCTTCTTTGGGGTTTCTGTGGGCGGAAAAGTGTTCCAAGATGGCCGCCCTGTAGGTGGACCGTCTTGAATGGTTCTGGCCCTCCAGTCCAGCAAAGAAGCTAGAGCACTCTGGAGAGAAGGTCCATTTAACATACTCTATGCCATTCTGGTTGTCTTTAAGGTGAAAAGTGTCCATCATCTCTGCTCGTAGAGTTCCAAGTGTTCCCAGACAGAATATTTTGCGTTTTTGTGGTATGGGGTTATGAAACTCCTAATGGCCTTAATCTTCCTAATGGAGTCTTTTGTCATACCACTCTTTCGTTTATTTGCCTTCTTTTGCTTAGTCACCCGAGTCCACTCGCGCCTCAGACTCAGAGGCGCTGCTACTTGAGGTCCCCTCATGATCATCTAGACGCTCCCTGATTCTGTGAGCTTGAGAGGGGTTCGCAGAATGGTGGGGCCTAGTTTCTTCACTCCTGTGGCGCACAGGAGAGTAATCTTTGGACTCCTCCCTGCTCCGAGGGTTGGCAGAGTATCCACCCATTGCCCTGATTGGGTGGTGGTCTTCAGGATGCTCTTATGGGGCCTTTTTTCCTGTTGTTCCTGAGCAAATTGAACCAACTGGTCCCTTTGGAGGTAGTGCTCCTGCAGGTCTGATTCCCTGACCCTCTCCTCATAAGAGGTTTCCTGGTCAGAGACATCAGACTTTATATTTTTGTACCTGCATAGGGACGCCCTTCTATCAATTTCTGGGGGGTGCTGACCTGTCAGCCCCATTATGCATGGCCTATTAAATTCTGATGGCCTCATGGTTTCCGGCTCATGGGAACCGGTAGCCATGAAGTCAGCAGTGCGCAAAGGGTTAAATGGGTGTGAGTCCCTTAGTATAAAGATCATTATACTATGATCAGTAATTGCCCTGTCCCCCTCTACCTCTTCAGGGCCCCCCCAATTTGTATTAGATCTAGGATACTCCTTCTCCAATCTCGCTAGTTTTTCTTTTTCAGCCCCTATCTCTTGATAGTAGGCAAAGATCTGAGCCTTTTGTTCGGCTATCAGTGTTTTACTTGCCCCTATGACCGGCTCTTGCGCTGCCACTTGTTTGTGGAGCCCATCATTCTCTTCACAGAGGGCCTTGTTATCTCTTTGTGCTGCCTGTATAGTTTGGGCACCCTGAGCCAATTTTTGTTGCAGGAGACTCACCTCCTGAGTTTGTGCATTTTTGGTTTGGTTATTCTCTTCCAGAGCACCTTCTATCTGTCTGGCGTGCTCCAGTAGATTCCCATACTCTGTTTTGAGTTCATTTAGATTCTTGAGGCCTAACTCACTTCCCTGTAACTCTGTTGTTAAATTGCTTGCTTCCTGGATAGGGCATCTTTCTCTTGATTTAGGGTGCCCCTCTGTTCAGCCAAGTCATCCCTTTGTTTCTTGATGGTATTTAATTTCTCTCGCTCCTGATCAAATTCTGCTTGAGAGTGGAGGTCTCTCATAATTAATTATTTTCCTCTTTCAACCTGATCTTGCAGCATGGTTATTTGTCCTGAGCAGCTCGTGTTATACGTTAATTGTTGAGTCATTTTCTGTTGACTCTCTTCCAGAGAGTCAACCTTTTCCTGACACTATTTTTCTGCTTCTAGTTGGGCCTCTATGTCTACATTATTCTGCTGTTGGAGAGCCAAGTCCTCTTTTAATCTTATGATGTAATTTCCAGATTCTACCTCCAACTCTGGGCTCTTTTGTAATTTCTGTTCTGCTAATTTAGTTCTGTCTGGATTTTGTTTAATAGTTAAGATTGATTCTGCGCTAGAGTTCTGTTTTCCTCATGCTTTTCCCGCATCACTCCCATGTGGAGATACATGTAGGCCTTTGATTCTGACAATTTTGATTTGTGCTTCTTTAATTTTTGGGGTCATATATAACTCACTCAAAGCTTGATGTAATAGGCCACCGTCCTGTCACGTATCCAGGTTCATGGCGGTGATCTGTTGTGTTATTTCTTGTAGCCAGACTTTTTTTATCCTGTTCTGACCATTCACCTCTCACAAATCACTTGTGCAGAAGGTGCTACCTAGCCATATTGATCTCTACTGAAACAGTCATTTTAGAAATGTTCTTTCTTTATTAATTTATTTATTTATATAAGGGTAATCTGTATTCTGTTGCTTTCTGTCTATTTTGGGGTTGATTTAGCTTTAATTTTTAGACACAGGCCTGGGACTTATAGTATTTGTTTTGGGGAGGCGCTTGTACAGTGTAACCCAGCATTCTAACTACACAAAGTATCACTACCTTGCAGGTTAGTCTGCTGTGTTAGACTGCCACGGGTGGCAACCAAGCTGAATCCCCGGCTACGAGCCCCCAAATTTGTTAAGGATTTTAATCAGGCGACGCACACCTTGGTCTCAGTCTAGGATGTAGCACTCAATTGAGTTGCCTTTCTCTTTATTTTGAAAGATTCAATTTGTGATGGTACACAACTCGTATCACACACCCTTTTTTGAAATACCCTGGGTCACAATGGACCATTAACCAGGCCGGTTGGTGAAATGGCAATATTTATTTATTTTTAAATTCAAAGGAAATCATACAATTTTTAATATGGGGCAGCAATCACCAATGGGGTGATAAATTACAATGAAAATGGAAGCAATGCACTTAATTAACCTTCTCCTAGAACATATAAAAAGCACAAGTGAATGGGAGCACTTTTTGAATTAGGATTGATAGCACCCAAGTTAGGATTTCCCCCTGCAATGTTCCCTCAGCCCACAATTAATCAAATTCTGAGTGGATAGAAAGAAGCAGCGGGTAGTCAGGAATAAGAGGCAGCAAACGGAATCAAAATCCTTCCCTCACAAAATAAGAGGCGAAAACCAAGACAAGGTAGGACCTTCAGCACGGCTCCACAGCGCAAAGACTCATTCCCTGGGGTTCCCACTGATAAGGGTTTCTCGAATTCAGGTTCTGGCAGACCCCAAGGCCTCTAAGGCTACCAGGGTTTATAGTGATAATTTCGAAAACAAACATTTTGAAAGTCAAAATATCGAAAAAAATATCGTAAAAAAAAAGTCGCATTTTTTCATTACATTTTTTATTTGAAATGGGGGGGTTCCCCGCCAACCCACCCCCCCCTTTTTTTTTTTTTTTTGTTTTACCAATTTTTTTTTTTTTATTCCTGGACCCCAAAATAAATATATAATAAAAATATTCTATTTTTATTTTTTTCGATATTATTGTTTCGACATTGTCTTTCGAAATGTTTTTTTCGAAATTATGACTGACCACCGGCTACCAGTTCCCAAGGGCTCTTCGAGGCGGTCCGGGGGCCGAACTTAGTCCTTCCAGGCCACCAGCTCCCAAACTGTGGGGTCCAGGGGCCCTAACAGGTTGTCCTCGGGTGGTCAATCGGGCACGTTCTCTTTTTCTACCGCAGGGGGTAAGGGATCGTCCAGTACCACCTCCAAGAGTCGTTCCTTGGTTAGATCCAGCATGGCTACCGTCACAGGTGCCAAGGGCTCCCAGCGCCTACCAGAAGGCTCTCTGAGGACGACGTCTCTGCTTTGGGTACAAGACCCAAGCTGTATCCTCTCTTGTCTAAGGCCTTTCTTGACTCAGGGCCGTTGCAACCCCCCCCCCCGCCCATGGCGTGGTGCAAGGCTTCAAAATGGCAGAGCAGCACGTGGCGGAGCCTGCCAGACAAGCGGCCATCTTCGATCTGGCTCTGGGACCGCCAGTGTTCTTGCCCATCGAGTGGGCTTTGAAGGATGATTCCAGCCCCCTTCCTTCTGGAAACGGCAGCAGATCTTATGGTGCAGGGTCTTGGTCCCAGTATTTACCCAGCACAACCCTACAGCTACATGCACCAGGCGCCTCAGCGCTTTGACCAGGAGCGAAGGCCCAGCGCCTCGGAGGGCAGGGCTCCTTGGGACCCGGCGGCTAGTGAGGACGGCCTCTTTAGACACTTCCTTTTCCTCATGCGTTCCCTTTAGTTGAAGGGTCTCCGGAAGGATGTTGTCAAGGTTATCCCCCAAGTAGCGTAGCCTCGACCCCCGCCCCCTGCTTGGCGACTCCTCCCGTTCCTCTGGCTCTCCCAGTGCCATTCCCTCCTTCGGTTCAGGCCCTACTGGTCATGCTTACCCCACCACCTCCTCCTGTACCACCAACGCCTTCGTCTCAACAGCTGTTGGACTTGTCTGCGGCTCCGGACCTGCGGGGAGGGGGGGGCTGCCGGCACCTGCATCCCAGGGCGCGGATTCCCCATAGCCTGTGAAAAGAGGGGGGACAATGAGCCCTTGATATCGGTTAAGGCCTTTCATGATCGCATCCAGGGCCTGGCGGAGTTCTTGGGGGTGCCTCTTCCTGGGGAAGCCCCCCAGGAGTCGGGTGTGCTCGCATAGGTCTTTGGGACACGCATCACGACGCGGTCTGGCATTCCACTCCAGAAGGATGTGCTGCAGGTGGCGCAGAAGTTCTGGGAAAAGCCCAGGACTAAAGCCCAGAAGAACAAGCAGTTGGACAGCAGGTTTAGGCTGACGGACAGAGAGCCAATCCTCCTTGCCTTCCAACCAGAGCCCCATTCTTCTGTGGTGGCCGCGGCTTGCTTATATTCTAAACCATCGACTTCATCATCTTCCTCCACGGGAGCCACCTCCAGTTGCCTCTCCAAGGAGGAGTACTGAGTCCTTGGGAAATTGCTGTTACTCCATCTCAGGACTGTATCATCGGCAGGTCAACGCGGCTGCCCTCTTGGCCATGGCTAACCAGAAGCTGTGGCAGAAGCTCGGGGGACAAACACACCACCTTCAAGGCCAGTCTGGCAGATGCCTGGGCCACTGCGCATGACCTCACTTAGTTTTCAGTCTCCCACATCGACACAACCAGCAGAGGGCTGTGTCTTGGTGTCGAGATGAGAAGGACTGCCTGGATACACGCCACCAAGTTTTCATTTGACATGCAGGAGTGTGGATCTTAGAACCTCCACTCAAACCGCCAAGTCCTTGGCCATCATGACAAAGCCGGGTCAGAAATCCTTCCATCAATCCCAGGGTTGGGACCAAGCTCAAACCCTGAACCTTCTCTGGCTTCAAGGCTTGCAGAAACCGCAGTACGCAGAGGCCTGGCAGGTCGCCCAGCGACAACAAAAGGAATCAGCAGAGGACATTGCATGGGTTTTTCTGTTCCCTCTCCTCTGCCCCCGCCTCTGACGCCAAGAAGCAGTGATGTCGGGGAACACCTCGCCTGTGGCGGGCCATTTGGCTCTGTTCTGGGACACCTGGAAGCATCTTTTCACTAACCCTTGGATCCTATACGTAGTCTCCACAGGCTTCAGCCTTTCTCTTCCTCTACCATCGTCTCCGTCAGATGGGGTCCCAACTCTGTTACGGGAGGTCCTTTCGCTCTTGGAGATGCAGGCGATGGAACTGGTTCTTCTTGTTGGCAGGGGCTTTGGTTTCTATTCCAGGATTTTTGCATTACCCAAGAACAACCAGGCTGTCGTGAGGGTATTCCTAGAGCTGTCATTTCTAAATCTGTCTTTACCGCTGGAGCGCTTCAAGATGATTACGCCTGCGCACATAGCCGAGTCTCCATGTGCAGGGGACTGGATGTGTTCCCTGGACCTCAAGGATGTGTACCTGCCTGTACCTATATATCGAGAGCATCTGAGGTTTCTGTGGATCATGATTGTCGTACCACTTCCAATGCAAATTGCTACCCTTCGGCCTGAACTCATCCCCTCTTGCCTTCATGTAGTTGATGAATGCAATGGCGGGCATTCTGTGCTTGGCGGGCCATCATCTATACCCTTATGTGGACTACTGGTTGGTGAGGGCGGGGTCACCTGAAGGGGTGGTGCACTCCTGCCAGAGATTGGCGGATACCCTCCATCAGCGGGGGTTTTGCCTCAACCGCAGGAAGTCGCAGTTATGCCAGTCTCAGGAACTGGTCTTCCTAGGGGTGCGTTGGAACTCTAGCGGTCAGCAGGTGTTCCCCCCCACGCCCAAGAAGATTATGGTACTTCACAAGGTGGTGGGGCACTTCCTGGCCAACCGAACAACCTCGGCATGGTGGTTACAGCACATTCTGGTCCTGATGGTCTCCTGAGGACTCTCAATGGGAATCTGTATGCGAAAACAGCCATGCATGACGGATAATGTCCTTATATTGTTTTCATTTTTAGACTCAAAATTTTGATTAGATACTTTCAAATGTTTTATTCTTTTCGTCATATTTTTGGTAAAATCTTAGTCCAAAAATATTTTCTAATTTATTTAATTAAATAGGGAAACTGCATAACAAACAAGTATTCCAATAGATCATGTGGATACGAATCAAAATTTCGAGTCTAAAAATGAAAACAATATAGGCAGATTATCCTTAAAGCATAGCCTTTTTCGCATACAGATTCCCCACTTTCTATTGTGAAGCAGGCTACAACGTAGTGACGTCACCACCTCACACGTAGGCGTGATATCACTGACAATATAAACCTTTGGCGGCCATTTTGTTTCACGGGAGACTGCGTTTAAGAAACAATGCTTTTCTGCCAAGGACTATCATATGTGAGCGAATTGCATTCAGAATTTTGGTAAGTTTATCTGTTTTACTACACATTTTTGATTTTAAGTTAAGTACTCATTTCGGGAGTACACTCACCTTCAAAAATGTCTTTGTTTACTTTACCTACAGAATAAATAGGCATTGCGAGAAAATATAGAATCAATTTGGACATTTGTACTACATTGAGGATAACAAAGTTTAGCAATCATCACAACCAATGTTGAAATAAGCAAGGTAGACCACCTTTCAAACATTGTTTTTTTTTTTTCAATATTTGGTTTCAGAAGTCAAAGATAATAAATTAAATTTTAATACATTATGACATGTCTGTGACTTCAATGATAGAGCGAATATATTAAGCCAAAAAATAAGTTCTGTTTGATATGTGGAAGTGCCCTTCATTTAGTTTATAAAATTTGAAGTATTTTGGTTTACATAGATAAACCTGTAAACTATTGTTTCATGCATTTTGTTAGAACACAAAGACCGCCTGAGGATCCACCAACCTAAGGTGGTGAAACAGGTGTCGAGGCACCCAATCACCAAAGCACATGACAAAAGAAGTGCATTTGTATCGTAATTCAGAGTAAACGAGGCTGAATAAATAAGCCCAAAACAATTACATCGTGTCTGGCGCATCTGTTCAAACATCAATTATTTCTATACAAGTGTTACTTCAGGGCAGCCAAAAAAGTAGTGGATGTGCGGAAGTGACAAGACCACATACTTATACTAAACCAGGAACATCGACCAGTGAGAAGATTTAAAAGCTGCTCATAAAAAACAATAGGATGATTTACAATTTGAGTGCATTTCTCTAGTGATGGATTTCTTCAGCAGCTAAGAAAGCCCGGACCAGAACCAGGGTAGTGGAGTTGAGATCGAGAACAGAATAGACTTGAATTCCTTTGGTCAAAAATAGATGACATATCAAACACACACAACCTACAACCGCAGGGGGACCCAAGACAAATGGCGGGGCAGTTAAAAAAGAACTGGGAGTGAGAAGGGACTGCATATGAACAAGTGAGAGACAGACATTCTCCCCAAATCAAATGTCAAACAAACTCATTAGCTGGGGAAGGGAATCACCAGGAAAATCTGGCTACTACATTGCAATCAGAGATTGCAAACAAAACCATGCTGGAAAAGGAGGTGGTGCTGGGAAGTATTTTTTAAACGGTTCACCTGTGCAACTCAGCCCCTGGGAAAAAGAAAAGTCAAGATGGGTCCCTGTAGCCAGTTGCACTTTGCGCTTTTCAGCCAATGAAAAGGGTGGAGACATAACGGACAGGAACACAGTATATAAAAAATGAGAGTGTGGGTTGCAAGGATGAGTTCAGGCAGAGAGACTATGTGGATAGATGGTGGAGCGCAGCACTGAAGAGTTGGTGGCAGAGTTGGAGGAGAGTTCAGGTGCAGTATTTGTGCGGGACAGTGGTTTCAGTTGTATGTGATGTAGTATGAAAAGGGAGGGGTTTAAATTGGGAGTAAGACAAAAAAACAAAGTTAGAGAGAGGGCGAAAAGTGTGGTGTGACATTAGAGAGAGGGTGTGAGCATAATGGAGGTTATGATAGGAGCGTGTGGAGAGAGTGCAAGGCAGTGTAGTGGGAGAGAAAAGTGGGCAGAGTAAAGTAGAAAGGGGTTAATTAGTTTAGATAGGCAGAGAGAGTGTAGTAAGGCTATGTGATGGAGGTGTCGTTAGAGGATTGTGTGTAGCAGAGGGGTGAGGATGGAAGAGAGAACGTTGGAGAGAACGAAGAGGGAGTGGAAAGACTGTTGGAGGCAGGGAAGGGGGAATAGAGGAAATGGGAAGATCAGGGCGAGGTTAAACAGGGCATGACTGAAGGAGAGTCCGGTCCAGAATGTCTGACATTGGCATACCTGAAACCATATGATCCTATTAAGAAACCTGGGGATGTGTTGAATCAGGGCACCCATAGGAAATCCCCACAGGGAACTAGATATGTAAGGTTTTGTGCCTTTTAGGTCCACACTTCTAGCAAGCCTTAGATGGTAAATGTTACCAGTCGCTAGTTGGAGTGTAGGGAAAACTGAGTTAAGGTGGAGGGGGAAGCAGAAAACAAGAGGTGGGAGCCCATTAGTGTACGCTGCCTATGTCTTTACCTAACCTCTGACAAAGGTCATTTGTGGCAAGCATATTCTTTTATACTTGCCTGTTTGGATCATCCATTGATTAACATCTGTTTGTCAACTGTACTTCACAACAATCCTCTCCCTCCTCAGTCTAGGGCTTACTACTTCGTCCACTACTTTGTGAGGGTATGTTTCGTCTTTGTGTTTATACCAGACTGGTCCACTAGGTTGACTTCCAAGAATCCTAGTTTTGGCTGTGAAAAACCATCCTATTGGTCACGTATAAGTGGTGCTATATCCATCCCACCCTCCACTGTTTCAAACAGGTTCTGAAATGTAAACATATGGAGCTGAACATATGGAGAACCCTGAGGGCTACTGTAGAAAAAAACTGAGAAATAGTACTCCAACATTTCAGTTTGGAGCAAAACAATTCGGAAACTGGGTTGGAGAACAAGAGAAATTAGAGCTTTTAAGGAAATAGAGCTAATCTAACTGCTAAAGTTTGTAGAAAATTGGGGTTGCCAAAGACAATAGCTAGCACATCCAAAGCAGTGGTGCAGTGTCTCCTTCTTGTCCTAAATCTCCTCACGGTAAGGCGATTCCACTCCATAGTTGGCTGGAAATTATGTGGTGGGATTGTCAGACACTTGTAAATATATTCCTTATAGTGTGTCTGAAGTGTTTGTGAAGACTCCAAACTACTTGCCTGATTTGTCTCCTGACTCCTGAGTTGGCTGTTAATCACTTTTAGAAATATCTGATGAGGTAGTACGAAAGTATAATATAAAAGAGGCACTTGTAGAACAGTTTTATATAATTCCCACTCAGTATTCTAAGAGCTTGGAGGTCGTCGGATTAGTTTCTTTCCACCATCAGTTTGATCGCATTTTGCGGTGTTCTAGTCCATCAGAGTTCGTTGCTAGTCATCGAGCATTTATATTTGACTATTAGTATAGATTATTATACCTCAAATTACCATTTTCACAGAGGAAACTCAACTCGATCTGCCAACTTTCAACAGCTACTTTGCGCCACTCAAGGGCTCTGGAGCATCGCCGACAGCCTACATCTCGTCAGACGTCAGCCTACACAGTAGCGAGAGTGGAGGCGGGGGGGGGGGGGTAAATCCTTTAACACATTTTAGGAAAATGTCTCCACACATTTCCTAATGTATATCGTCTCACTATCCTCCAGCATTAGTCACGGAGAAGATGTCTTTTAAATGTTGTCCCTCATGTAACAGTAAATTTCCCTGGAAGGTGTAAGGGAGACATGGTATCACAAGTATGACACTGACACAAAAGGTACAATTTGTAAAACCTTTATTCAGTTTTCAGGTTTTTGAAAAACCCCTAATATTCCATATAGCTAGGATGGGAGTAGTCTCTACCATCAAATCATAAATAAAACAGCCCTAGTTGAGTTAATGGCCTACACTAACAAAACCTAATGCCTGTCCTATCTCTTGTACAAAAAGTGTGTAAAAGAGAATATGTATGCAAAGGAAAATCAGTGTTCGAAATCAGTGTTCGAATATAAAGAATAAATGTGGCTGAGTCAGATCTCCTCCCTATGTTAGACAGCACAGAGTAAGGCTCCCTGTTAAGGAGAATTCTTTCTAAGGCTAATTTCCCTCACCTATAGAGTCCCCCAGCAGCTTTGCTGGATTTGAAGTGTTTATTTTTTTCTCCTGCTAAGAGTGAGACTCTCTTTCCCACTCTTAGACATGTTGCTGATGTGTGTTTTAGGCTATTTTTGTGCTTATGGTCTATGGGGTTTTTCCTCACCCTCATAGGTATCATCTTTTTACATGTGTGTTACACAGCACCCTCAGTGCAGTAACCCAGAGGGATCATAGTGACCCCCAAACATAGAATCCATACTCTGGGACTGACTACTGTCTCCCAGGGCATGTAAAGTCCCCATTGACTTTACTAGTCAATAGTTATGAACAAAACCAGTACAACCCATCTTCCTATAGAAGTACTGGAAAGGGTTAATAGTTTTTCCCTGGTGTTAATTTTCGAGAGGGTACCGTCCAGTCCCTCTCTCCAAAATTTCTGGCTGGTGGCAGTGGTTACTACCGTAAATATTCGACTGCAAATATTTTCCTATGAGATTTTCCTATTGTTCGAGGCTACCACTTTTACTGACAGCCTCTAACATACCGCCGGTTTATTTTATTATTAACTTTACTCCAGTGTTTTTTTTTTTTTTTTGCCAGAACTTAAATAATATTTCTTTCTCGTGTCTTTCTCTGAAATCCTAACCCAGGTCGGGGATCCTTTGTTCGTCCTTTTGGCGGGCTTCTGCACAGAAGCCCTCCTCTATGCGCCACTGAGTCTGGGGTAGACAGGATGTATGGGAGGGGGAATAGGCACCCTGGACAGGGTTACCTAGGCAGCCCAAGTCGCACTCTGCCTTGATAAGCTGGGGGGTTATCCCGCCAGGATAACCACCCCGCTGTGTGAGTGACAGCTAGGCTGTTTGAATGGGGGTTTTTCTTCATAAAAGCAGGGCTCTGAGGACTGGAGGACAAGACGTCGCCACTGGAAATAAGAAACCCGAAGAGGAGAGAAGCTGAAGACATCTGCAATGACTGAACCACTGGTGAAGCCCTGCTGCAGATCCTCACCACTTTTCCCCAACGACTCTAGAAGATCTTCACCTGCAAGAGTCTTCTTTCCTTGAGATGGTGTGGCCAACCAGTCCACCAATCACCTTCCAGGACCTGCCTTGGTCGAATCGCCAGTGCCCAGCACTCGGAGACCGGATAGCCAGGCACCCGTCCACCACGACTGCGATTTAAAGGAGCGTACCTTTTATTCCGTTTTGGCATCACCACGGTTGGCTTCATCCCTGGGCAGTGCAGTAACGCGAACCTTCCTCCACGACGAGAGCCTCTCTTCCTCTGGTGGATCTCCCAAACTGCAGGAACTGCCAGGAACTACCGCAGGAGCCTCTTCCACTTTTAAGGTACATTGTTCCACCAGGCTTCACGTTTCATTGGGTACTGCTAAAGGTGTTTTAAATCCTTTACTTACCTTCTGGGTTGGCCGCCCCTATCGTCTAACATTGTCTTTTTATATTCTGCAACCGCCTTTTTAAATCGTTAAACAAAGCCGTTTGATCCTGGGCATTTGTCTCGTACCGCTGACTCTGGCACATGCCTATTGACTCTGGCTAAATCTGTTACAACTGCCTTCTTTAGATTGCTTTTCATCAAGAAATGTGTTGGTGCACCTAAACTCTTATAACCACCCTTCCTTCCCTTTTTAAATATTGCTGAAGTGCCATTTTGCTCGGTTTTCACCTAAGTATTGCTTTTGCTAAAGTACTGCCTTGCCTAACTTGTTCACAATCCAATTGGGAAGTGTTGCTGGTGTTTTTAGGAGTCTAACCCTGTATGACTTGTCCCTTCGCTCCCTCTGAAGAAATTGTTGAGTGCCATTTCCACTTGGTTTACACTGTGCCGTTTTGCTCAGTTTTCACTCTTGCTCAAACTTGTCTACAATTTAAATAGGGAGTTGTTTATACTTTTCTTTACTGTTTTAACTTTCTTTAATGATAGTGATTTGTGTGTTGAACCTGAGGGTGTGTAAAATGAATATATATATTCTTTTTGATACAAAGCTTTGGTCAGTGTTTCCTTGTTCCCTAGTATTGTAGCCCTATTGTGTAAACCCTGAATACTGCTCATCTCCCTCTTGAGATAAGTCTGACTGCTCAGCCACAGCTACCAACTAAATCTGTGAGGTACAGACTGATACCAAAGGGGATTTATTGGATATACCTGTAGTCCTAATCTTCTGTAGTGCTCCCTAAGGGAACTGCATAGGATTCTGCCTAACAGTCCCCATAGACCGGATAACACACACTGGCTCAGGTTCTCAAAACAAAGGCAGTTCAAAATGTGGATCGAGTCCCACCTGGCCTTCTAAGTTAAAGTCTCTCTTTCCAGCTTTCAAAACACAGTTCAACAAAAAGTTCACGCCGGTCTCCCTCAATCAGGCTCAGACCGCTCAAAGCAACAAGTTCACGTAAGTCTCCCTCAGTCGGGCTCGGACCTTTCAAAGCAAAATGTTCACATAGGTCTCCCTCAGTCGGGCTCGGACCTTTTGAACACAGCACTTGCAAGGGTTCCCTTCCCCATGCTTAATTTGCATCCTTTAGGGGCTTCCTTGCCCTAACTTATCACACTCCCGATCTCCCGCAGTCGGGCTCAGCCCTTTTCCTGATGTCGAAGACTTTCGAATGTGCGCAGTTTTCACTATAGACCTCTGCAGGAACACTTTGACTTTCCCTTCAGCTCACACTCTTGTGTTATTTGCCCCAGTGTCTCTTTGTCTGGGTAATTCGATGTCATTTGCACAAAAAGTTCAACATTCACCTTTTTACTCCCCCCCCCCCCCTTTTCCCATGGTTAATTTTGATCACTTTGCTTTTTATAGTTCATTAAAAAAAGTTGATTTATTTCAGCTAAACTTTCAATTAAAAAAAATGTATAGTTCATTAACTTTATCGCTTCATAACAAAAACATTTCAACTTTCACAGAGACTTTTGAGTGGGCTACTTCCTTTCGCCGGACCACTCTACTACTCGGTATCACTGGTTTCAAAGCTATCGGTAATTCAGAGTTCACCACAGGTCTGCCTTCCTTCACTTCTCAACCACACATGTAGCGTTCAATTGTGCAAAATACTGTTGCAACTTAAATTTTTCCATAACACACACCGCTCTTTCATGTAGCTCGCCAACTCACCGGCTGTGTGCATTCCTTTCTTGTCTTTGCAGTTTTTATTCACGAGTCAAGGTTAATATCACAGGCTTGGCCTCGCCTCACCAACACTGCGGTTCACCCTGGAGGGACGCTGGCACCCTTGAAACATATTAGTCTTCTTGACTGGGATTTGGCCTTCTCCACATGTCTTTCACAGCCTTTTCGAGGCAATGGCATCCTGCAGGGAACTCCTGGGATTCTAGACCCTTTGCTCTCGTACCTCTGTCCATCGCTCTGCTACAGTAGATTTTCCTTCGCCCCGGAGGTTCTGCTTTTTCTCGTGTTCCACCTTGCTCAGAGTGTGTCTCTATGTTCCGCCTTTTGTCCGTGTGGGACATGTCCAATGAAATATGTAATGGTTAGCCTCTTTACTCTGTCGTCTTCTCCCTCGGTCCAATGTTTGTGTAAAAAAGGGGGGGTAGAATTGTGACATTGGAAAAAGCCTTAGAATAGGATGGGTCATGTGTACGGGAAAGGAGGGAATACCGCGTCTCACCATCGGTCGCCTCACCCCCACTCCCTGAAAAACCCTCACCCAGGTGATCCTCCCGCACTGGTCCACCCCCAGGGTCTGGATCCAAAGGCAATGGCCGTGCCCTGGCCACCTTAGAGATCCCCGGGGAGTAGTTGGTAAAACATCTTTTGGTTTCTCACAAAGGATACACACAACGTGTGTAACCATTGTCTCCCAAGAGACCACCAGAAGGCCAAATGTCGAGAGTGTAATCTCTTCAAATCCGAAGACGATTAAGGATCGACAATCGAAATACTTGGCAGTCTACGCAATGCAAACTGAGGCATTGACCGAATACCCTGCCAGCGCAGAGGAATCCAATGCGTAGCAGGACAGCCCCATCTACATTAGTGACGCAGAAGAGACTTCCAATAGGGAAACTGGGTTTCAGATGCTTGTTAATCTGCTTAGAATCACATGCTGTGCATATAGTCCGACATCCAGTGGTAACCGCAGAGTATTGCATCTTGTCTTTCGAGAATGAATCAAAAGGGGATGTCGACATGGGCGTGCCTGGAACACTATCCCTAATGTGATGAGTAGTGTACCCAAAATCCCTCACGCGTTGAGGTCCCTCAGATTGTTTTTTTCCGCCCAGCATATTGGTCGCCTTATGCGGAGCTCATCAAGAGACATTGCTATTTCTTTCATCGACCCATGGTCGGATACAATTATTGTTATTTGATATTACCCTGCCATCCTCCCCATCGTCGACTGCTCCCAATCACCGCCGAAGACAGTTCCACAGACCTTTGACTGACAGTGGACCGGTCGGCGCTGCCAACCACGTGGTCGGGCCTTCTGATCGGCCTACACAGTAGAGAGGTGGGGTTGGGTGGACATTTCTTTTCAAATCTGAGAATGCCTATCCTCTCTCTTTCTATTCTGGTCTTTGTCACTTTCCGTTTCCTCAACCATGGAGAGGACTCCTTTTAGGTTTTGCCCCGTTTGCAAGGGCAAATTTCCTTGGAGAGATAAGCATACACGGTGTAACGGGCACACCAGAAGTTTCGCCTGTGCCGGCCGACCAGCAGGATCGGCAGCCCTCCGCACAGCCAAATGTGCGCCTAGCGACTGGGCACTCTACATCGAAAGGCACGACCCCCAATATTTCGGAAACCGTCGAGACGCATCATAAGAAGGCGTCCGGCGGTGACAAGAAGGCCCAACCGCAGGCCCAGGCTACGCGTATCCCCACTGAGGAGGATGTTACTGAAAGCATTGCAAGGATTGTTTCGGCGGACGCTCAGAAGCGGCGGTCCAAGGATTTGCTGACGTCTACAGGAAAGTTCAAGGATCCGTCGAAATCCAAAGATAAGCCGAAAGAGTTGCCAGAGGCCTCTGCAAAGCATAAGCAGAAGCACAAGGAGATGCATCCTGCGTCGACCCCCCCGAAAAGAGATTCGGATGGCCCTGGAGGGATTTCTTTGGCGATGAAGGAGAAATCTTGGCGTTTGGCTTCTGAGGAGCGTTTGCAGGAGCCCTTTCCACCGCTAAACCCCTCTGGGTCTTCTCTTTGGACTAGATAGACATTTGAAGAGGCTTGACAGGTTTGTAACCCTCTCAGAACAGTCCACGCCCAAAAGGCACAGGGAAGAGTGCCTTTTGCCCCCTGTTGCTAAGATTCAGAGACCCCTCTCAGGAGGAGTATGAATACACCTACAACCTCACTGAGGAGGAGGTCCCTGTGGACCCATACACTCAGGATGAAGATCCTTTCGCAGACCCTGAGGATGTGCATGACCCCATAGAGGGGTGGGGGTACAACCTGATATGGGTGACCCCCAACCTTGGCAATCTCCCAATCCATTACCGGATCCCGATGCCCTGTGTTAGGATTCCCCTCAAACCATCCCTGTTCGTCGGGCCTTGCCAGTGGACGACCAAATGACATTCAACGCTATGTTGTGTAAAGCAGCAGAACACTTCAAAATCGCCACCGATGAAGCTGTCCATGAGGCTGATTTCATTGAGGACATTGTTAAAGAGAAACCACTGGCCAGCCAGGCTATTCCTCTACTAAACTCGATCAAAAGCCTTTGGCTCCCTCGCTATTGACACCTGCACTCACAAGAGCCGTTAATCCGAGGGTAAAAAAGTTTTTTCAGCCTTCCCCCTCTGACACTCTTTATATCAGGGGGCATTCTATCCCAGACTCCCTGGTAGTCACCACCACCACCAGGAACAGGGCAGGGGTTCCCCTGTCATCCGACAAGCCACCCCCCGACAAGGAATGTAAAAGGCTTTACGCCCTAGGTAAGAGGGTCACGGTTGCAGTGGCTTTCTCTACACGCATTGCTAACAATAAGACTTTGTTGGCAAGCTACGCTGACGCTCAATGTGCCATGTTACAGGAAGGCCTGCAGGAGGTTCCTGAACCGCTTCCGGCTCATCTTCTGTCCACGATTACTGAGGGCAGACAAGTTAACAAGAGTATCCTGAAGAATACCCTGGATGCGGCTGAGACAGCGGGTCGATCCTTGGCTCAAGGCACCCTCCTGAAGAGGCATGCGTGGCTCTGAAACTCTGGCTTCAAACCACAAACTCAAGCTTCCCTTATAAATAAGCCAGTGGAGGAATCCAACCTGTTCGGGAAGGCAGTCGAGACTGCGAAGAAAAAGCACAACACCCTGAAAACTCTGGATGAAATCACTCAGAAGCCCTCCACAAGGCGAGGGAGTGGGTCCAGATGCCTTTTTCGTGGCCAACATTTCCCTCAGAGCCAATATGGATCGGGAAATAACTGGTCCTCTCCACAAGGAACCAGCGGATACACCACCCCGTATCCCCCAAGAGGTCAGCGACGTGGGAAAGGAAGGGGCCGGAACTCTACTCCCAGAGGCTCCCTGGCCTCTGGTTTAAAATGACCCGCAGATCCGTGTCTCCTCCCATGCCCCCCAAGTCGGGGGCCAGCTAACATCTTTTCTTCGAGCATGGGAGGGGATCACTACTGACCAGTGGGTACTGAAAACCTTTGCCCACAAGTACTGCATAGAGTTCTGCCGGTCCCCAAAGTTCAATACGACTGACTCCAGACCATCTGAACATCCGTCTTCAAGAAGTCAAAGCCTTACTGGTAAAGGGAGCCATAGAGGTTGTACCTCTTCCACAGGTAAACAAGGGTATTTATTCAGTTTACTTCCTTGAACCCAAAAGGATCTCACCATGCGCCCTGTACCAGATCTGCACCCAGCAAATACATTTGTAAAACCCCAAGTTTTGTATGATCACTCTGCAGGAAGTAATCCCCCTGCTCACACAGAGGGATTACATGGCAACACTGGACATGAAAGATGCATACTTTCATATTTCATTGTTGCCAGCGCACAGAAAATACCTCAGGTTCATGATACAGGACAAGCACTATCAGTTCAAGGTGCTACCCTTCAGCATAGCCTCAGCGCCAAGGGTATTCACAAAGGTACTGGCAGTGGCAGCAGCACACCTGCGCAGGTTTTCCATCCCGGTTTATCCTTACCTCAATGACAGGCTCATAACAGGGGATTCCTACAAAACATGCCCGTCAAATACCCAAAAGACGATAGACCTCTTATTCAGCTTGGGATTCTCCATCAACAAGAAATCCAGCTTAGACTCCAGCCAAGTCAAACAATTCCTAGGGGCTCTAATTCGAACAAGGGACGGCCTTGTCTTCCCCTCCAACAAGAGAGTCCAAAACATGTTGTTTCAGATCCCTCACTGTGTAGCCAGTCGAAAGGTGACAGTACGCAAGGCTATGCGACTGTTGGGAATGATGGGAATGTTGGGAATGATGGCGTCATGCATTTATTCTGGTTCCTCACGCGCTTCTGCGCATTTGTCCTATGCAGGAGTGTATCAACAGCCAGTGGTGTCAGGCCAGCGGACAGTGGGACGATCTAGTGGTTGTCTCGCCGGCCCTAGTTCTCTCACTGTGGTGGTGGTTGAGGGAAAACCTTTTGAAGGGGAAGTCCTTGACCACCCCTGCAGTGGAAGCCACTCACTACAGACGCCTCTCTCACAGGGAGGGGAGCTCACCTGCTTCAACAAACAGCGCAGGGAGTTTGGTCGTCAGACGGAGCATCCAACCACATAAACCTGTTGCAACTGCTAGCAGTTTTCAAAGTACTGAAAGCCTTTCAGACACAA
This sequence comes from Ambystoma mexicanum, assembly GCF_040938575.1. Taxonomy (NCBI): domain Eukaryota; kingdom Metazoa; phylum Chordata; class Amphibia; order Caudata; family Ambystomatidae; genus Ambystoma; species Ambystoma mexicanum. The sequence goes on along the minus strand of NC_090938.1, from coordinate 490,737,875 downwards.
CTGCAGGGGAAGGCGGTCCTGGTCCTCACGGCCATGTATTACCTGAACAAGCAGCGGGCACTCACTCTCCAGGGCTATCCAAACTGTCCCTGAACATTTGGAAGTGGGCTCTCAAACAAGACCTGTTCCTGTTGTCACAACATGTTCCAGGGGAACTCATTCTTCTGGCAGACGTGCTCAGCAGAGATTTTCCACTACCCATGGAGTATGAATGTTGATTACACAAAGACATTGTCGCCAATGTTTTTGCAGAATGGGGCTTCCCAGAGAAATCGACTTGTTCGCAACTCTGTAGAATGCTCAATGCCAAGACTACGCCTCCAGATACCCCAAGAACCGCTCCAAGGGGAACGGACTCTGGATCACATGGTCAGGGAAATTTGTCTATGCTTTTCCCCCGTCTCCACTTCTCAACAAGATAGTGCACAAGATGCACCAGGAACCAGTCACCATGATATTGATGGCCCCCATGTGGGCCTGTCAACCCTGGTTCGCTCATCTGATGCAGATGGCCCAATCTCCCCCAGTGAAACTTCCTTGCCCGTATAACATGTTGCCACAGGACAAAGGAGAGACTCTTCACCCGTGCCTGCAAACATTGAATTTAGAAGCCTGGCTCCTGAGGTCATAGAGTTCAGGCACCTCCAACTTCCTCAGAGATACATGGACATTCTTAGGGAAGCAAGAAAACCAAACACCAGATACTGCTATGCCAGTACATGGAAACGCTTCGTTATCTGGTGCAATGCCAAGAGCGTCAATCCCATTGACTGCTCTCCTACCCACATTGTGTTATACTTGACTCACCTGCTTAACTTGGGGCTGATTTTTAATTCCTTTAACGTTCACCTAGCTGCCCTCTCAGCCTACACTACTTCACAACAGGAGGTGTCGTGGTGGAAGATACCGGTGATTAAGGCTTTTACGGAAGGAGTCAAGAGAATCCATCCTCCCATTTCTAACCCAGCTCCCGGATGGGACCTGACTGTGGTATTAACCAGACTTATGTTTCGACAACAGTTGAAACATCGAAGTCAAGGTACACAGTTGGCACCGCCCCTTTAGTAGATACACTAAAAAAGAAAAGCCAAGACAGTCAGGAGGAAAGGTGGTTTTTCCAGTACAAGACACTCCTTCTAGTGGTACTTGGACTAGGCATAGGTTTGAAAATACACTTGACAAAATGGCTTCTTTCATGGAATCTTTAGAAAAACTTCCCATTAAATGAAGACATGTGGTACAAGAGGAGGAACCTCCACCGGAAATAGCTAGAGAAGAACACACTCACTCTTATGAGGAGTCTATAATAGAACTGGATGCAGATGAGGTTTTTTGCAGAAGATGACCCATGCACTAAGCCAGATGACTACATTTTCCTATCAGCAGGCATCATTGATGATGCCTTACCTGCATCAAAACTAAAGAAAATAGACCTAGGCCGACTGGCCTGCGGTGAAGGCTGCACACCCTATTCCCACTTAAAGTGGTGAACAGTTTGTTAATTTCTTGTATAAATAAAACACAATGTGTCTCAAGAATTATATTCATCATTCTTGAATAATAAGTGATCAATTTAGTATAGTCCTATAGTGACAGTTACCAGAAAGCAGGCCACTGCATTTCAAACCAGATAGGTCCATCGTCAGGGTGCAATCTCTACAGGTGAGGTGCCAGTCAACCGTGTTATTTTAAAAACCTCAGTATGCTGTCAGAATAGTGATAGAACCTCACATCGAAAATTACAAAGTAATATCCGAAATAGGTCACATTGCATGTCATTGAATCATGCATGAATAGGAGAAGACAAAAACATTGTATCTCAAATGCCATTTGATTATTGAATAATCGCATCATAGTACATGTCATTGAGACTTCCATGAGTGGGGGAAAGAAAAAAGAAAAGGGCATTTATGTTCAGGCATGTGTAAATGCTCATAGTCAATATTCCAAATCTTACATCTCGGTGCATATAAATGGAAAGCATGCTAACTTATCAAAGCTAATAAATCGTTTAGTATATTGGTGACTATTTGGACTGCAAACTAATAGCTAGCTGAGCAGTGATCTCTAGAATAGGACTCTTGCATACTTGCAGGTGCCTGATATTGTCTTTTCTTAGCTGTATAAAATGTCACACATATAGGACAAACTAAAGAAACACACAATGGTGGTGGGGCATCTCTAGTGCCCTGGACAAAACCCTGAATTACTCATGTAGGTTACATGGTTGCACTACAACTAACCTGTCATCCTTTGCAGTGATAGGGATCACTCCTGTGGTTGGGTGAATGCCAATAGAGGGACTGGTTGAAAAAAAATGCCTGCTGCGTGTAGCATTGTAAGTTCCTAAACAGGGCGAAAGAAATACATGGGGCACGTGGAATGATTTATTAAAGGGCTCATGTGAAAGGAGATGGTTGCCTAAAGACAGAACAGTACATTGATATGCTATCCTGTTGGGAACAGAGCGAGTACATTAAAGGCAACATTGCACTGCTTATGGAGAGGTTCATATAGCAATTAGCGGATAGCCCTACCTAGAAAAAATATAATGAAACTTGTCAATCAGTGTTGGGGTAATAATAAAGATCAACCAGGTAGGCTATGGATGTGGTAAACTGACTTAGTGTGCATGGGGAGCACGAGTAGGGAGCCAGAGGATCAGGAGCTATAACGGCTGTGACTGGCACCGCCAGTGTAATGTGGATCCTGGAAGTGGGTCATGTGATGACCTTCAACGTGTTGATATTGCGTACATCTGTTAGAAAAAAGCACTAGATTGAGGTGGGACTACTAGCAGACTGTGCAGATCGCAGCAGCCATGTTTAGGCATGAGACAGCATCTGTAAAACTAACGGAGTAAAAACACACTTGTAGTAATGCCGGTTGGGAAATCTGAAATAACAGCTGTAGTGCTTGTATTGAAAACATGAAGGTGGCTGTTTAAGATAAAATAGGTTGCCCATGGAAGAATAACAAAATGAGAATAAATAAATAGAGAAAATTAGTGCCAAGCAGTTTGTGGTACATGCAGGTGTCCCAATGAGGAATGATGCTGTGCATACTATTTGAATGTGCACGCTTGGAGAGTGGAATAATCCTGTCAGAGTTGGCAAAATCCAGAATGTTAACAGGTTTGCTAGCAATAAGCCAGTGTGTAACGCAATATAATGAGCAGAAATCTTATAATCATGCGAAAATACCCAATATGATACCCATTCATTCATAAAAGGGTGCATTGCTGTCTAAGGGAAATAGCGGAAAATACATTAAGATCGCAGAGTCAATAATGCTCCAGTGCCACCATTTAAAAATGTGCAAGGTGTCTGGTCTGAGATAACGGGGAGAACGGGAATGATGGGAGGCCCAGAGGGAATCCTTATACCGCACAAGACATTTTCCCCAGTGCAATTCACAAGGAAAAGTTGAACATCAAACTGAGGAACTTAAAGTGTTGTGATATAAGAGAAAAAAGTATTGAAAATTGTGAGAGTGACAGAAAATAACAGTGCATAACAATACCCTGGGAAAAGGGGAAGTACCCCAGTATTCTACACAAGAAGAGAATACCTAAGAGAAAGGATATTATGAGCTATAGCTCAGAAGACATGCCCAGTGAACATTATACAAAATCAAGTAGACCAGAACAAGGTGAACCATAATTGTCCAGGAGAGCAGGCCTACCAGAGAAATGTTTCAATGATACTTTGAATCTAGTAACCAGGAATACAGATCTTACAAAAATCCACTAAAGCTATGTGCAAGGATGGGAGAAAAGCTAGTAGCCCACTTGAAGAGTTACAGAGACTGATGCAAGAAATAACAACAGACTATTTGAAGATTAAATATTAATAAGGAATCCTACGACTGGTACCAGAAGTACCCTCAGGAGAAGGGAGCCATTTCCCGGACCTAGTTATCATAGTGGTAGGGTCCGTTTGGTTAGTTTGGACAGCTGACTTATTCCTTTGGACATTCACAAATGATTGACAAGCACCTTAGTAACATAGGTAGGAACCACCCATAGTGATGGGGAAAGATAGGCCCTATTTTTCCTTTAATAAAACCATGTGAAACATGTCCTCAGATTGTCCTCGTCCTTTTGATTCACCACTCAACTCTTGAACCATTATTCATGAGATCGGCCAAAATTGACTCGGCTGCCCAACTCACAAGAGACTCCTGATTTGATAAGGAATGTAGAGTGAACAAGAATAGTTTAGTGAAAGCCCTAAAAGCACAGACAACAAGACATGAGTGATCATTTTAACATACGAAGAACCTGATTAAATACAAAAAGGCTAAGAAAGTAGAGGAGAAATGGGATTTACTTATTGAGGCCATTAGCCCTAAGGACTCTAAACATTTTGTGAAAATAGTACAAGGTGCCAATTCCGATGATAATGCTTTGCAAAATAGTTTCACAGGAAGTACATGGTTTGAACTTTTTAAAACGCTTCACAAGGTAGTCCGATCTGCTTTCCTATCTCTCTCCTTTAATATTCCAAATCTAGGTAACTAACCCGTGTTGACATTCTCACTCCCAGATATTGTAGCTGCCATTAAGAACCAGACCCTGGGCAAAGCCTGGGGTTGGACAGGATTCCAGTGCATTTATATAAAGGTGAATACTAATTTGGGCAGCGTATGTTTTGCTACTATTTAAGTCAAATAATGAGCTGGGTAAAATACCATCATCGTAGAGCATTACCGAGATAGTCCAAATATACAAAAAAGGTAGGCGGAGCTTGCCAGGTAATTACCGATCAATATCATTATTTGATGCTTGTAGCAAGATCTATGGCAAGGTATTTTTAACAAGATTTGAAGATTGGGCAAGCCAATTGAATTTATTTAGCCATTTGCAGGCTGGCTTCTCTAGGGCAGTTAGCACTGTTGATCAAGTTTTTAGGTGTACGCTAATTATGAACAAGTATTTGTTTATCAATAGTGGAGCACTTTATTTCATGTTTATTGACCTGAATGCTGCCTTTGACAGCATTCCCAGAAAGGAGCGCTGGCCATCTCTAATGACAAACAGCATACCACTATCACTGCTTAAAGTAATAATTTCGCTATTTTACGATGGGGTGGTGGATTGGTAACCATCATCATCCTTTGACGCACCCATTCTGGGGGGGGAGAAAAGATTTTCCTTCAGATGGTATTGTGCTAATTCCTCCCCTACCCCCCCTCGTCCAAGGCTTAACCAAGCTCAAGGAAAATGTTGTGAACTTTTGTATTAATCGTGTTATGGTGATTAACTCTGATAAAACCTAAGTTATGCACTTTGCTAAAAAAAATCTCATGTGAACCACTACACATATATATATTTCTGAGGCTTGTGGAATCTGCTTAGATCACATGCTGTGCATAGGCCGACATCTAGTGGAAGCTGCGGAGTATTACAGTTTGTTTTTCGAAACTCGAAAATGGGCGTCGACACAGGGTGTGCCAGTAATACTATCCCTAGTGTGACGTCCACTGTACCCATGATCCCTTACGTGTCTAGGACCCTCAGATTGTTTTTTTCCGCCATACTGGTCAGAAGCAGCCCGCCGAGTTCCCTGGCCTTAGCCATAATTTTGCAAAATATCATAATATTTCCCCATTTTCTCCATCCCAACATCGAGTCACTGAAGTTCGACACTCGACGCCGGCCCGGAGAAGAAAACAACCGTTGAGAGCTGCACGACGGACTTTGGGCCTTGGAAGGCCTCTGGCCTCGGCCCCTGCAAGTAGGGAGAGTGGGGGGTGGTACGAGAGACAGCCAAGCGCAAGTCCCCGACCTCAGAAGGTTGTCCGGCAGGGCAGTTATGGGGGAACACCCCCGGCGACACAAGCGTTACCCACAGCACTTCCACTAAACACTCGAAGTCCAACCGAGACTCGACGCGCGCAGAGAACTGTCCACCGAATCGGTGTCCTCTGGGCATTCTCAATCAAGATCGCCGCATGACACCAGGCAACCATCCACTGTTGCCAAGGGTGCCTTGCTCACTAAAGTAACGTAGGTTCAATCGTCGGAAGAAGAAGACGACCACCATCCTCGGACCGCACTCCAGCGTGAAGCTGTTCCCGTGTCCCGACCTCCACTCTCTAACGAAAGGGACACTACCCCCGAATCTCGACGCCAGATGTCGAAGAGCTCCAAAAAGGTGAAAACACCGGGGAAGCACTCTTCCACTCACGGGGAGGGGGGAAAACCGAAGAAAAAGCATTCCCAGCCTTCATCTGCAACACAGACACATAAGGACAAGTCACAGTCTTCTGTAAAATTATCCAAGACCCCTGCACAAGGCCATAGGTCCAGTCAGGATATAGCAGGGAAACACTCTCAGGAAAGGGTAATCCCCAGCTCTAAAGAATGGTCAAGACTTCTATGCCAAAAATCCACAGCACTTCCTCGCCTATACCCCTGACGGGGCTACTGCCTCAGGGTCTAAGGACCCGCATACCCCTTTTAAAAAACCTCGAGTTGAGGAGCCAACGCAAAGTAGGTCTTCTGACCCTTTCCACATTCAGCCATACCCTCAATATGATGAGGATCCATCATTTAACGAGGATCCAGAATTGGCTACGTTGGACGTCCAAACTGGAATGGATTACTATGGGGATGACGAGTGCCAAGAGGAGGACGAAGATGACCCAGAAGTCTACATAGTAGACTCCCCAGTAGACAAAGAACCTCCGGTTACCGACTCTCCTGTTGACAACCAACCTCTCTTAAATGAGGTTTTATCTAGAGCGGCGGAACACTTCTGCATAGATACGCAGGGAGCACAGGAGGGAGAGGGCTTTACCGAGCAACTAGTGGGAGAAAAGAGACCTGTTGCCCAGGCCATCCCTATTCTCAAGTCAATACAAAGGAGAATAGACCCTTCCCTTCTCAATCCCAACCTCACCAGGGCAGTAAACCCCAGGATTGAAAAACTGTTCAGGGCAGCCCAATCAGACCCACCCTACATAAGGGGGCAACTGAAGCCGGACTCCCTGGTAGTGACTAATATCCGAAAGAAGGCGGGAACACCCTTATCGTCTGAAGCTCCCCCCGACAAGGAGGGCAAGATCATCTATGGGTTGGGAAGGAAGGTAACTTCCACTTCTGCCTACCAGGCGAGGATTGCCAACTCCACCACCCTGCTGGCGAGTTACAACTGCCATCAGTGGGAAGAAGTTGCGGCGCTCATTGACTCCGCCCCGGAACCTTTAAAAAGCCAGTTGGCACAGGTTGCGTTGGAGGGGAAGAGCCGTGTCCGGTTGCATCCTTAAGGCAACCTTTGATGCCGCGGATAACGCTGGCAGACTGATAGCAGAGAGCATTGTTATCAAAAGACATGCTTGGTTAAGACAATCTGGGTTTAAGCCCGAAACACAAGCATCCTTAATAGACAAACCGGTGGAGCCTGATCTACTGTTTGCTAACGCAGTAGAGGACGCCTTAAAAAATGTGAAAGATGAATACGAGACTCTCAAATCCCTGGGCCAGTTAACCAACAAACCCCCTAATCAAAGAGGGAATGGCAATTTTCGTCGCCCACACGGCCAAAACTCACAAAGAGGCTCCAATTATTCCCAGGGGCAGGGTACACCATGGAATAACAACAACCAGCAGTCTACCCAAGGTTATGGCAGGGGTAACAAAAGGGGACGTGGTAAGGGTAGAGGCAGCCCCAATAGAGGCGGTGGCGTGCCTCCCGCAAAACAGTGACGTTCCGTTCAGGGTCCCTTCTCACGCATCCCCAGTAGGGGGACGCATTTCCAACTTCACCCAAGCTTGGGAAGGGATCACATCAGACAGATGGGTGCTGTCCACAGTGTCCGCAGGATACTGTATAGAACTGTTAAAGTGTCCCCGAAACCATCCTCCACGTCAAAAAGTACATTCAGTAGACCACAAGAAAACCCTCCTCGAAGAGATCGCCAATCTTCTAGCAAAGGACGCGATAGAACTCGTCCCGGGACACAAGGTAAACAAGGGTATTTATTCAACTTACTTCCTTGTGCCAAAAAAAAAGATTTGACAATGCGCCCAGTATTGGACTTACGGCCTGCAAACAAGTATGTCAAGCCCCAAAAGTTTCGCATGACTACTCTCCAGGAGGTAATCCCCCTCCTAAAAAAGGGGGATTACATGGCAACATTGGACATGAAAGATGCCTATTTTCGTATTTCCATGTTCCCAGCGCACAGAAGATTCTTGCGCTTCAAGGTGGACAGTCAGCACTACCAGTTCAAGGTACTGCCCTTCGGTATAGCCCCAGTTCAAAGGGTATTCACCAAGGTACTGGCGGTGGCACACCTACGCAGGGAGGCAATCCCAGTGACCCTTACCTGGACGACTGGCTCCTCACGGGGGAGACCCCAGTAATTTGCAGATCAAACATACTAAGAACTATTGACCCCCTCTTCGAATTGGGTTTCTCCATAAACGAGTAAAAGTCAAGTCTGGTGCCAAGCACCTCCAAACAGTTCCTAGGAGCTGTCCTAAACACACAAGAAGGGTTGGCCTTTCCATCAGAGGAAAGAATTCGGAATCTAATGCTGCAAATTCCGCTATATCAGGCCGGTCGCCAGATAGCGATGCGTTTGCTGGGCATGATGGCGTCATGTATTCACCTGGTCCCCCACGCGCGCCTGCGCATGCGTCCCATGCAAGAATGGTTGGCGAAACAGTGGTCTCAGGCAAGTGATCAGTGGGACGATCTAGTGGTCGTTTCGCCAACACTTGTACAAAGTCTTCACTGGTGGAAAAGAGAAAACCTGTCAAAGGGGAAACCCTTTTACGATCCCGAGGTACAGGCTATAGTCACAACAGACGCATCCCTGTCAGGGTGGGGAGCACACCATCTCCACCACACAGCTCAGGGTCTCTGGTCTCACTCAGTGGCCAAGAATCATATCAATCTGCTAGAGCTTCTGGCAGTATTCGGAGCGCTTCAAGCGTTCGAGCCCTACCTGTTGAACCTGTCAGTGCAGATCCTGACAGACAGCACAACAGCTATGTTTTACCTAAACAAACAGGGAGGAACTTGTTCGCCGAATCTGTCCTAGCTTTCCCAGAAAATTTGGATATGGGCACTCAGACGGAACATCTACCTGTCATCTCAACATGTTCCAGGGGAGCTCAATTCTCTGGCAGACACTTTAAGTAGAGATCCCCTCCTGGAAGAACACGAATGGTGTCTACACAGAGAAATCGTAGAACATCTCTTCTCTCGGTGGGGTTTCCCCACTATAGACCTATTCGCCACAAGCGAAAATAGACAGTGCCCAGGATTCGCATCCAGGTTCCCCCAACCAGACTCCCCGGGGAACGCCCTGTTGATGAACTGGTCAGGGATGTTTGCGTACTTTTTTCCACCAACCCCTCTCATCAGGAAGGTGGTCAACAAGATACACAGGGAATCAATGACACACGTCCTAGTTGCTCCCATGTGGACGAGGCAACCGTGGTTCCCACCCTTACGCAGACTAGCGGTGTGCGAACCCATCAAACTCCCGTGTGTCATGATCTCTGCTTCCAAAAGGTCCGGGTTTTCCCAACTCCCTTGGAAGCAGATCCATAACCCAGGTTCCGAGTGCCAACCAGTCCCAATTGGGACCTTTTGGACCCAGTCCTGGCGCCAGTGGCACCAGGCTCATAAATCTGCCCAGTCCCAGCGCTGGAAGCGCCAGGCTCATAATGCTTGGGTGGACTTACCTTCAGCAGACCATGCTGCTTACTTGCCTGCCAGTTGAGCCTCTGATCCTCTTCTGTTTGGAACTACTTTTCCTGTTGGGTGGGGCTGGAGCCACTCCCTAGATTCAGAACACTGGAACTCTTCTGGAAGGCAGGACCTCTTTTCTTACCAGGAACTCTTTTCTTACTTAGGCGTGGCTGTGGAAGGAGATACCTAAGCACTACAGGAGGCTATTTAAACCACACCCGGTGGATGAATCTTGCTTTGCGTTATTCTGCAACCTCTGCAGCAGAACGCTCATCGTGTCTTCTGCATCCGGTCCTGGGCCTAAGGAAAAAGGCTTACCATCCTGAATCCAGTCTTCAGCAACACCTATAAAGACAAGAAAGAACAGGTTAGCATTCCGGCATCTGAAAGGCAAAGGCTTACCATCCTGAATCCAGTCTTCAGCAACACCTATAAAGACAAGAAAGAACAGGTTAGCATTCCGGCATCTGAAAGGCAAAGGCTTACCTACTCTTCGTGCGCTCCGGAGGTCTTCACACTGCATTCCGGCATCTGAAAGACAAAAGTTTACCAACTCTTCGCACGCTCCGGAGGCCTTCGGCGCTGCATCCCGCATCTGAAAGACAAAACAAGGTGCGTTTAAAGACTTTGGGGAACTTTAATACTCACGTGCCATTACTCCTTTCCACATCTAATCCAGTGGGTATTCCGGCACCCTGCAGCCGCTCCGAACTCGTACCTGCAAAATAAAAAGACAGTTAGAGCGCATAGTGAAGCAGGCAACAAGCGCTTACTTACGTGCTTCCAGGCGCTTCTATTCATCACACGGGCTCCATCTTCAACTCACTTCAGCCCGTCATCCGCCATCGCTGGAACCCTGCAAAACAAGAGACATCATTACTAAAGACTTTAAAGACATTTGAATGACTCGAAACTTACCGTTCGTGCAGTAAACGACGGACAGCAGTCCCCTGAAGTCAAGAGGCCTGCGCTACCTATCCAGTGAAGAAACTGGTTACAGCACCCTGCCCCGAGGCAGATGGAGAGCTCGGCATTCACTTACCTAAGGTGAGAGCGTTAACCTTTGGGGGTCTACAGGAGAGGAGAAGAGGAAAGAGATAGGGACACCCCAATAACCCCAGTTCATTAACCCCATATTTGACATCTTACTCTACACGTCAGGCATACAGTGCACAGAGGTCCAGCCCAAAGAGCCAACCGGGTGCTACACATCACCTTTGAAGATACGGTAGTCGCCCAGTCAAGACCGGCGCCTCTGCGAGAATCAGGTGAGCGTTACACCGTGCTAGTACAACCTACTGTCCCAGCACCAAGGTCAGACAGTGCATCCTCAACCCAACTCAATGAACCTGGCAGCATGGCTCCTGAGGTCATAGAGTTTGGACATCTCAATTTACCTCAGAGATGTATGGACATCCTACAAGAATCTAGGAAGCCAAACACGAGGTATTGCTACTTTGACAAATGGAAAAGATTTGTTAGCTGGTGTCAGAATAAGCAAATCAACCCAGTTGATTGCACTCCTTCCACTATAATCACCTGCATGCTCCACCTGCTGGATGCAGGGTTGGTATTTAATTCACTGAAGGTACACCTGGCAGCTCTGTCAGCATACACCACCTCACATAACAAGGTATCATGGTGGAAAGTACTAGTGGTTAAAGCCTTCGTGGAAGGAGTAAAGAGACGTCACCCTCCAATTTCTAACCCAACACCAGGATGGGACCTTAATGTGATGCTTGCTAAACTCATGGGCTCTCCCTTCGAGCCCATGCATAAAAGCAGTCTCAAACACCTGACATATAAAACTGCCTTCTTGGTAGCCATTACGTCTATAAGAAGGGTCAGTGAAATTCAGGCTCTGTCAGTGCAGGATCCTTTCTTTACTGTCCATAAAGATAAACTGGTTTTACGAACACACCCTAGGTTCTCACCTAAGTTTATTTCTAAATTCCACGTGAACCAGTCCATCGAGCTTTCGGCTTTCTTCCAAAACCCACAAAGCTCGGCTGAGGTGAAATTACACACCCTAGATGTGCGTAAGGCGGTCCTATACTATGTAAACAAAACCAGACCGCTAAGGAAAGTAGACCAACTGTTTGTCTCCGTAGCTACAGGCAGAGAGGGAGATTGCGTCTCTAAAGTTGCCATCTCTAAGTGGATTATAAACTGTATCCAGCTGTGATACTCCCTTTCTGAAGAAACTCTGCCTTTCACGCCAAGAGCCCACTCTACAAGAGGCATTGGGGCCACTCTGGCTTTCATTGCAAATGTACCGCTGGACACCATTTGCAAAGCAGCTACCTGGCGCTCTATTCACACTTTTACTCAGCACTACTGCATTGACACCCATTCCAAGACAGATACTCAAGTGGGACAAGCGGTTCTAAGACATTTTTTTGCTCATGACCCTTCTCACATCCCACCTCCTTCTTCTAACACTGCTCGCTAATCTATGCACATCATGTGATCTAAACAGATTCCACAAGCCTCAGAAGGGATACATTACTCACCGTAATCGTATTTCTGATGCTTGTATCTGCTTAGATTCACATGCGGCCAGCCCTTCCTCCCCTCTGAGAGAAGGCGCATGGATTCTTGTAGTCTTATCTTTCTATCTGCTTGGATAATCTGTACTTGCGCTACTCCTCATGCTACCTCATGTCAGAAAAAATACAATCTGAGGGTCCTAGATGCGTGAGGGATCATGGGTACAGTGGACGTCACACTAGGGATAGTATTACTGGCACGCCCTGTGTCGACGCCCATTTTTGAGTTTCGAAAAACAAACTGGAATACTCCGCAGCTTCCACTAGATGTGGGCCTATGCACAGCTAGTGAATCTAAGCAGATACAAGCATCAGAAATACGATTACGGTGAGTAATGTATCCCATATATAATGAATCGAAGATTGAAAAAGTGGGGTCCTTCGATTATCGAGTGGTTAAGCTATCCTCAAAACGCACATGTTTGGAAAGCCAATTTAATCTAGAATAAAAAGAGTAAAGCCATATTGGGGTTCTCCAAAATTATGGAAACAATATTCTATCTCCAGCACTGGAGGTCTATAGGGCCGAGGCCAGCAATGCTGCTGGCTGTGGGGCTAAGTTATGGGCCCACTCAAACACTACATGCCTGACTGTCACAGAAAACACATATTTGAAAAAACCTCTATCCCTACCAGCAAGCACACCCAATGTGGCCCTACAGCTCGAACTTGGCAAAGTACCAATTGAGGACCAAATTGCCCCCTAAACCCTTTTATGTATTGTGTTTGTGTATGGTCCTGCGAGTCTCCTGTTAAATACAGGGAGATATTGACTGACTGGCAAGGACTACAGGGAGTTGGCTCCCTTCCCTGGTTCAGGTAATGAAGACCTTACTGCTGACATTAAGACCGGGCGATATCTGTGATAGTCTGACAGCTATTCGAGTGGTTTATACAAAGGATAATCTATGCTTTCGGAAAATAGGCCCTTGCAAGGAAAATAGACAAGTGTCTAAGCCTTTCAACATGACAAACATACTTATCAAATAAGGAAGCTTATGATATTGAGAAGTATTTAACTCTGGTAGTCAAACCATTTCAAGGACCCCATATATCCAACTGAGATTGGGAACTCTGTTAATGCATTTACGACGCAGTGGTCCAATACTTCAACAGCCATGCGCCCTTTCTGTTCTGAAGTTAAAGGAACTGTCAAGCACGCCCTCTTTATGTGCCCAATGAATGAGTTAATTTGCTGCAGAAATGTAAAACCTTGTTTTCTTAATAATGGTGTTCGGACATTACATTATGCATTGATGGTGTGTGTTAAATCGCTATTGGTGGATGTAATATTTACAGTATCAAGTTATTTTCGACCTGCCTGGGCAAGAAGGAAAGGAAATATTAAGATTTGATCAAGTTTTAAATTAAGCAAGAGATTGGGAGCCCCTCCTCTGAGAACAAGCATGGGTCAAATACCCTGTTGTATGCAATGTGTTCCAATCAGGAGGGTCTACAACCAAGTTTTAGCTCACTGCCCCCTTCATGTTCTCAGTAGAAGGACTCCCCCCCCCCCCCCCCCCCTCACTGGTTTAATTTGTAAAACTTGGGGTTTCACCCTAGGTAACCCAGGGTAATCCAAAGGTGAACCCCTTGCTCACTGTGCCCTAGAGAGGCTCAGCTTCACCTCATTGAACAGCCCAAAAAGGCCAAAGAAACATGTATGGGGTTGCTGTTACTCTTGTTCAGAGCAAGCTTGCCTAGAATTTCAGTGCTGGACTGCCCTTGTGGGTGGAACCAGAGTCCAGACTGATATGCAAATGGTTATTTCTTCTCTGTGAAGGGTTCTGTGGGCTAAAACGTGTTTGTAGACACTCCTGAGTGGAAGACATTTCATAGAACAGGGTATTTGATCCACACTCCTGTTCAAGTTTTAAATTACCCCATTGATCAAGGGAAGATCTGTTTTGTATTATGTTAATGTACTGTTTTTATTGTTATCAATGTGAACCTTGTTTTATGCAAACTTTTATGATCAACTTAAAGCGAAATAAAGATTTTGACTGACTGACATCCTGCAAATGTTCACCAAATTCCAAAATGCCTCCACCCCACATTGCCAGCCCTGGACTTCCTAACGTTGCTGGGTCTTTTCTGGTGCAGAGGCCATGCTCTAGGATCTCATTGGTCACAGTTCTTGGACAACATAGCAGACTTATACAAGTCCCAATCAAGGTCTCACAGGATCTCCTGTGTTGGACCCGAATGTAGAAACTTTCGGCAGTAGAACCTTTTTGGTAACCATAGCTGGAAACAACCATAGTTATGGATGCTTTGTTGACAGGCTTGACATGAACCTAAACGAGCTGACTGTGATCCCGGCAGAAAAATGAAACTTCACATAAGCCACTTGGAGCTTAAGACTATCAGACTGGTGCTGATGGCATTTTTTGCTTTCGATACAGACAGCATGGTGGCCATGCACTTCCTCAACGGGGGTGGGGGGTATAGGATCACTCTCCTGTTGCAGGGAGGCAATGCAGCTGCACTTGGCGGGCAAGGAGAACACAATGACAGATTCCTTGACCAGGCAGGGTTCCGGCTGTCACTAATTGTAGCTATTTCAGGAAGTCATTGCTGAAATCCCCACCCACTCGGTAACCCCTCAAGTAGGCCTGCTCACATCCAGTTCCAAAAGGAAGTACTAGCTGTTCTGCTTCTGGGAATTTTCTCTTTGAAGTACACTAGCTGAGACATTTGTAATGGACTGTTACTGTGCACTTCTATATGCATATCCCTCTCCCCAAGCACAGCCCCCCATCCGTGATTCCCGTCATACCCTATTTCAACAGAAGGTTAAGATGGTTTGGAACAACCATGAACCTAATAGCTCCTTTCCTGGAGAACAGTCTTCCCTGTCATGACGACCACTGCGCACAGAGTGAGCAAGCTCCAAGTGCTTTTGTGTAAACTACCCTTGATTATTTTCGCTAAGGACAAAGTGACACTAAAGGTGCGTCCATCCTTCCTCACTAAGATGGTGCCAGATTTCCATTTTTCACAAAGAAATCATTTGCCAGCCTTCTATCCTCCTCATCCATCAAAGAAAGAGGAGAGGTTGCATATGCTTGACCACCAAAAGGGTTTAAAAGGTGTATATTGCCAGACTTAAGGGCCCACCAACAGAGGAGTAGCGGCTTCCTTCATCTATGCTCCAAGGGGGAGTCACACATCTGGACATAGGCCAACATTTCCAAAGTTAGGTGCTGATGCAGGAAAATATCTAAGATGAGGAACCTGTGGGAGGAACATCCATCAGAAAGAAAGTTACCAGTGGTAATTAATGTGTTTTTCTGCCACTGCTCCCTAGATTGGGCATTTAAACCCTTGCTCTCCTCCTTAGATGAAGTTGTGTCCTTCATCTCATGTTTTGTAATCACCTGTAAGTATGGTGAAAAGGTTATGGGATTTGGGAGTAAGTGTCTCAACATAGTGATTATTTTAGTCCTAATCTACTTTCCTCCTAAAAGGCCAGCCTGCGTCCCAGCTAATAAGAATCCACTTGGTTATTGCCCTCATTAAAGGATTGCTGGTTAGGGTTGAGAACATGCACAAGCCATATTTGGTTGGGGTAGGGAGGGTGTGGTGCATGTTCCTAGCAATTTTTGTAAATGTTTAACTTCTGTCCTGTATACTCTTGTTCTGACCCTTTCCGGGAACAAATTCACATAGGTATGGAGGAAACTAGAGTAAGAGTACAGTAAACACTGTGGTGAACAACTTGTAGTGCATTTTGCAATTTAATCCAGTTTCCAGAGTAAATACAATTTTCTGAGTTTTCATGGCACCCCCCACTTGTAGATTTGGAAATTAGGCCTGTTGATTGATCTACTGGAATGACTATGATTCATCACTGTTATTTGATATCCCTGTTGTCACCCTGGATTGGATTATTAGTTAAATTTTCGTTTTTGATTCAGTTTACATCTTTTTGCCTGGTCTTTGCTCGTTTCCCAGGTAACATTCTTCTAGTCAATGGCACAGCTTGTGGTGAAATAAAAATCACAGATTTTGGGCTTTCAAAAATCATGGATGATGACAGCTACAACTCTGTGGATGGGATGGAGCTAACGTCACAGGGAGCTGGCACCTATTGGTAAGTGTCTTTTAAGGCTATATTATGTGGTAAATTAAAGGGTACATTTTCATCTTCATTTTTGCCTTGCTACACCAAATTATATATATATTTTTTTCTGTTGTCGGATTAATCAGACTTGCATTCTCATTTTCAGTGGTGGTAAAAACAAAAGGCAATTTATTAGACAGTACCCTGTCAGTTAACTCGTTACCTCCTAACTGGCTCAACCGCCCTCCAGACCTGTCCTCTTTATATGGCATCAATCACATGACCACCAAAAGACACAGAATATCAAGGCTAGTCCTAATGGCCCACTATTCCCACCTCCAGCCTAAACAATGAGCTTATTCATGCAGACACCTCAGTCCGTCCACTCCATCTGTGTTAGGAATGATGCTTGGCAGTGAACTTGAGGTTCACCGCTCTAGTAGGTATACTTTCGGTCTCCACCCCTGTGATGACATAAGGCTTTTGTGAACTGCTCTTATCCGATCGGACTGAGGCCACATGATCCACTAGCTTTAGTACTACGGCCTTGGTCAGCAGTTTCTGACATAGACACGCGCAGTCCAGTTCCTACGGAACAACCATTGTCTTAAGTAAACTGGGAGAGGGGTGGCCCAGAAAAGTGAGCTAAAAGAAATGAAAAATAATACAACATTAAGGGCAGGGACGTAGTCCAATATCCTATGAGAGGTGTTAAGCACTCCTTCCAAAGGACAGTCCTAGAAATGAAAGGTCCCTCCTTCCCGTTCCTGGTACGCATCGTATTTTAGATCATTTATTTACTAATTCAGTAGGCTAAATGCTACCACAGTCCCTCTTTTGTGCTTCTATTGCAACAACAGACTTCTACTCAAACACTCATTTCTGCTCAATAATTGTTTAAAAATAATTTGAGAACTGGGCCAATACAAATTGGCCTTTAGTGCTCCCCTAGAATACAACCTAAATGCATACAATTTCACACAACGAATAGTTATTAAATGGCATAGCTCTTTTAGTTGGCGGGATTCTGTGTACATATCTCTAAGCACAAAGGACGTATGCAAGTCATCCTGCAAGCAATATTTGATGAGCCTGGAGGGCGCAGCATTAACAGCTATTTTCCCATCTATATTGCAAAATGTACGACGGCATACAATGGCAACTGGTAGGCTAGGCAAACACATCACAGTTTTATACATACAGTTATGCTGAGATAAGATTGTTCAGAGATTTCATTACCCGTAGAGCATACCACATCCTTGGGAGTACACAGAGCGGCTATACGATGGGCAAATTCAGAAGCATGTTTCTGTTGATTGAAAACTGCCACTAACACTTGTAAACTTTTCTTAATATCTCTTAGCTTCTTTACCTCTAGGATTAAGCTCTCTAAATTATTGAACCTTCTAAGCACAACGTTGGACCAGTCCTACAAGAACTCTATTTGAAAATGTATACATTTTCTCTCTAGTGCAGGGTAAAGCACATCAAACTGTCGAGTTCCTGTCTACAACACAAAATGGATGTCAACAGTCTCAATAGACATTAATTCAACACACACATCTTCCTTCAGAAAATGCAATCTACAATTTAGTTTAATTCCTGCTGCTCTTCCATCCCAACAAGTTATTTTTCCTGGTAAATATTGATGCTACCGAATCTTCTTTTGCCGAAAATGCTAATACTGAAACAATTTTACTGACATTTTCTTTATCTATTTAAAAAAAATAGATGGGTAGTGTGGTAAAGGGGTAAAATGGGTAGAGAGGAGGATGGGGAGGGGATAGAAACAGGGACAAAGAGGGCTTTTTTCAGTGACATTGGTTCAGTATTACCGTTTTCGGCAAAAGAAGATTTGGTCAAATCATAAGTAACCCTACTTCCCACCAGATATGTCCTCTATCGAAATTACTAAAACAGTGCATCTTGGGGGGGGGGGTGTGGGGGGTTGCAGAGGCCCTCATTTCCAAGTGTAACCCATTCCTAGCTTTAAGTCATAGGTTACACCTCGGGCTGGCGTTAACGAATGATGTGGGCTCTTGGGAGGTCACACTTCCCATAAGTCTCGATGTGTCACCCAGTCCCAGTAGCATCTATCTTGCTGGTAGGAGCTAATTTTCCTTGCACTGGCCCCGTTGCCTTGAGCATGCACTCTGTTTCCACAGTTCCACCCGCTGTACTACCAGAAGTCTCTCTATGGCCACAGTTCTGGTAATTCTGAATTATTTTGCAGGAGCCTTGGCCAGCTGTTGGGCAGCACCTCTTGGTGGATACTTAAAAGTTCAGATAATCTTGCACCTCTTTACAGGCAACATCCCATTGATGCTTTCGTCCAAAGGAGACCACATCTTTTATTCACTCTTATCTGTGCATCTTTGAAAAGTGTACTGTGATGAATGCTGCAGAGTCGTCACTGAACCCCAACCTAAACTTTCCCCTCATTCGGCATGAGGAAGGCAGCTTCTACCTGATCTTTTCCCTGGGGGTTGTATTGTGAGGGTGGATCACATGGGAGGAGATGGCTGTCGGGGGAAGGTGGTGACTCCAACAGGTGAAATAAGGTGCTCTTCGCATAACAGTGAAGAAGAAACTATCATTCCAGAGTTTCTGATGGCCTGCTGCCATTATACAGAACCCTTTAACTATGAGGTCCTGAATCCACTTCTGTTGAACCTTTTAAGCAGAATTGTCTTTATCCTTCACACATAAATACCCCCTCTAAAAATGATTTAACATCTGCTAGTAATGATGCTTGTTATATAGGTAAAAATGTGCAACAGAACTTAAAATACTGGGGTAATCCTTGAGACTTCAATTCCCAGAAGGCTCTAATTACTGGGACGAAATAGAGGAATAAAGAGTTAATGAGAATGAACAATATGGCCAATAGTAATGTGCGGTCTATTGGTTGTCCCTTTAATCAACAGCGCAGGACATTTAAATGCGAGAAACCCCTGCAGACAAAAAAGGAAGAGAAACGAGAACGAGCAGAAGAAAGGGAAGTAGAAGCCAGGTCGGGCTGACTGCACACAGCAGGAAGTGGAGCTGCTGAGAGAGGCAGACATGCGGGAGTGCACCAGGCTACAGAGGAGAGGAGCTCCAGGGCTGCCTTCTGTCACCCCAACGTACCCGGGTGGTGGGAGACACTACAGAGGTTATCTTGCTCCAGAGTAGGGCCGCAGAGGTGCCTGCAACTGCAGTCAGGCTGCCACAGCGCTGTCTCGACCGAAAGCAGCACATGTACCGGCGAGGGGCCGCGTAACGAGCAGAGGCCCTGAATGGCTGACAGGGGGTCGGACAAGTTACGTATGTCATACCCATAACCGAGCGTTGCCATTACCGCAAACCACGAGGCAGAGATGCCAGGAGAAATCGGTGAGTTGGCCATTTGATAGTGGTGATCCTGGGGCGTTCAGACAAATTTGTGGACAAGAAAGTAGAAGTTTTTAATACCGACCAAATAGAATTAAATACAGAGCACAAGGGCAGCTTTGGTACAATTCTCCTGGCATGAGATGTCACTTGGGGGAAACCTGGAATCAGCATTGCCATAAACTGAAAGCCATTGTAAGAGGAACAAGAAAGGCAGAAGTTCTACAATTCTCCTGACATGAGATGTCAGTTGGGGGAAATTTCAAACAAGCATTGCCAAGAGACATTGCAAAAGAGATTGCCCGAAGGAGCTTGAGCAAACCCTTATATTGGGTATATCAGTATGGGGGAAGTAATACAAATGTTTACTGAAGTCAACAAGGTTGTGTCTCTGTAGAAATCCAATTGTGAGAACTTTTAAAAGAAATTTGAATGTTGTAAAGAGGCCTGATAAGAGTATCAGGTATTGGGTCCTTTTTGAGAAAGATACCTAGCAGGGGAGTACGCCAGGGATCTGTATGAGTCAAAAAGGGGGTATTTCTGGCAGGACCTTAAACCAGGATATCCAAAGTTTGTGGAACCTTCTTTGGGAAAAGATACTGTTCAGAAGATTACACCAGGGATCTATGTGAACCAAAGGGGGGACAAGAAGTTGTTCTATTGAGTCTTCTTTGAAATTGGACATTTCTGGTAAGGGAGTAAACCAGGAAATCCAAAGAAAATAATTCTGTTATACTAAGCCTGAATACTACAAAAGACTGCTTTTTTCAATATATTTCAACCCTTATTGTAAAAAAGAACCTTTTCCTTTTTCACCTTAAGGAAAATCACCAGGGAAAAGACATTTTCATTATCCTTAAAAGAACTTTGGTGAAACAGAATATGTCCACATTTCCTTTCTTGAAACAGTCCAGGAGAAGGGAAACTAAACCTGGACCTTGAAAACAAGGGTTGTCTTGCTGAATATATATATATTTCTGAGGCTTGTGGAATCTGCTTAGATCACATGCTGTGCATAGGCCGACATCTAGTGGAAGCTGCAGAGTATTACAGTTTGTTTTTCGAAACTCGAAAATGGGCGTCGACACAGGGCATGGCAGTAATATTATCCCTAGTGTGACGTCCACTGTATCCATGATCCCTCATGCGTGTAGGACCCTCAGATTGGTTTTTTTCGCCATACTTGACGGAAGCATTCCGCTGAGTTCCCTGGCTTTCAGCCATATTTTGCTAAATATCATATTTCCCTCTTTCTTCCACTCTCACATCGAGTCATCGAAGTTCGACGCCGGCCCGGAGAAGAAACCACACGGACTTTGGGCCTCGGAAGGCCTCTGGCCTCGGCCCTGCAAGTAGGGAGAGTGGGGGGTGGAAACATACTCTACACTCGTATATATTTTCCTACACACACTAGCCCGCTGCCACAGGGTGCGTATGGAGGGTACTCCTTTCAAATTCTGCCCCAAGTGCAAACACAAGTATCCTTGGGTTGACAAACACGCCACCTGTAACCTCTGCTTGCCGAAGGACCACCCCGAGGCGAACTGTAGAGCGTGTAGCCGGTTCAAGGCTAAGACACTAAAGGCCCGCTCGACCAAACGTTGGGCCCACCACCCCAGGCAACGCGAGGCCATGGAAGCGGAGGGCACCTTCAGTGACGGCAGTGATGCCGTACTTTCGGACGGCGAGGGCAACGAGGTGTCGAAAGACGCCCAAGCGCAAGTACCTGACCTCGGAAGACTGTCAGGCAGGGCAGTTATGGGGAACACACCCGGCGACACAAGTGCTACCCACACCACTTCCACATCTAAACACTCGAAGTCCAACCGAGACTCGATACACATGTCAAGTTCTCGGAAAGAAGCACACAAAGAGCGGTCCACCGAATCGGTGTCCTCTGGGCGTTCTCGGTCAAGATCGCCTCACAACACCAGGCAACCATCCACAGTTGCCAAAAGTACTTCACTCACCAAAGTCATGGAGGTACGCTCGTCAGAAGACGAAGCCGACTGCCAGCCTCAGGCCGCTCACCAGGAGTCGGCTACAGCAGACCGTTCGGCAGCTGCTTCCGAATCCTGACCTCCTCACTCTAAGGAAAGGGACATTACCCCCGAATCTCGACGCCAGGCGTCCAAAAGCACTGAGAGGGTGAAAACACCAGGAAAAACACTCTTCCACTGATGGCGAAGGGGGGAAACAGCAGAAGAAACCATCTCACCCTTCTTCTGCACCACAGTTAAATAAAGACAGCTCTAAGTCTTCTGATAAGCATCTAGCCAAGACCCCTGCACAGGCCCATAGGTCCAGTCAAGTCATAGAAGGGGAATCCTCTCAAGAAGGGGTCATTCCCAGTTCCAAGAAATGGACCAGTGAGGATATAGACAGGGTTATGACTAGAATGTCCTCCCTAGCAGACTTCTACTCCAAGAACCCAGAACACTTCCTCACCTATACCCCTGACAGTGCTACTCCCTCAGGATCTGGGGACCCGCAGCCCCCTGGTAAGAAACCTTGGTTTGAGACCCCAACGCAAGGTCTGTCTTCAGACCCTTTTTACATCCAACCTTACACCGAGTATAGTGAGGATGCACTAGAAGATGAGGATCCAGACTTGGTAACGTTGGACGACCAAACTGGGGTGGACTATTATGGGGATGACGAGGACCAAGAGGAGGAGGAAGACGACCCAGAAGTCTATAGAATAAACTCCCCTGTAGGCAAAGAACCTCAAGTTACAGACTCTCCAGTCGACAACCAGCCCCTCCTAAATGAGGTCTTAACGAAAGCGGCAGAACACTTCCGCATAGACACTCAGGGAGCACAGGAGGAGAGGGACTTTGCTGAGGAACTAGTGGGAGAAAAGAAACCCATTGCCCAAGCCATTCCAATTCTCAAGTCCATCCAACGGAGAATTGATCCTTCCCTTCTCAATCCTAACCTCACAAGGGCAGTAAACCCCAGAATCGAGAAATTGTTCAGGGCAGCCCAATCAGACCCATGTTACATAAGGGGTCAACTGAAGCCTGACTCCCTGGTAGTTACTAATACCCGGAGGATGGTGGGAACACCTCTATCATCATCATCATCTGAGGCTCCCCCCGACAAGAATTGCAAGAAAATCTACAAGTTGGGAAGGAAGGTAGCCTCCACTTCCGCTTACCAGGCAAGGATTGCCAACTCCACCACTCTGCTGGCTAGTTACAACTGCCACCAGTGGGAGCAAGTAACTGCCCTCATCGACTCCGCATCAGAACCTTTAAAGGGCCAGTTGGCCCAGGTCACGTCAGAGGGGGAGAGCTGTGTCCGGTTGCATCCTTAAGGCAACCTTTGATGCCGCAGATAACGCGGGCAGGCTAATAGCAGAGAGCACTGTCATTAAGAGGCATGCTTGGTTAAGACAGTCAGGGTTTAAACCCGAGACACAAGCATCCTTAATCAACATGCCGGTGGAACCTAATCTACTGTTTGGCAAAGTGGTAGAGGACGCATTAAATACTACCAAAGATGAGTATGATACTCTGAAATCCCTGGTACAGTTGACCAAAAAGCCCCCTAATCAAAGAGGCAATAGTAATTTTCATCGCCCACGCGGCCAAAATTCACAAAGAGGCTCCAATTATTCACAGGGACAGGGTACATCATGGGGTAACAACCAGCAGTCTACCCAAAGTTACAGCAGAGGAAACAAAAGGGGCCGTTGTAAGGGTAGAGGCAGCCCCAGCAGAGGTGGCATGCCTCCCGCAAAACAGTGATGCCGCGCTTAGGGTCCCTTCTCACGCATCCCCAGTAGCGGGACGCGTTTCCAACTTCACCCAAGCTTGGGAAGGGATCACATAAGACAGATGGGTGCTGTCCACAGTGTCCGCAGGATACTGCATAGAACTGCTTGAGCGTCCCCGAAACCACCCTCCACGTCAAAAGATACATTCCTTGGACTACCAAGAGATCCTCCTCGAGGAGATTGTTAGGAGGAATTCTCTGTTTCGGCTAATTTCCCAAACCTAGTGAGTTCTCCAGCAGCTTTGCTGGATTTTTGGTGTTTATTTTTTCTCCTGCTAAGAGAGAGACTCTTTTTCTCCCACTCTTAGACATGATTTGAGGTGTTCCTTTGACTTTGTATGTGTTTTATGGGTTATGGGGTCCTTTACCCCATAGGGCTTCATGTGTTTTTGGTATGTGGGTTACGCAGCACCCTCCGTGCAGTAACCCAGGGGTGTCGTAGCGACCCCCAAACATAGACTCCATACCCTGGGACTGACTACTGTCTCCCAAGTCATGTAAAGTCACCATTGGCTTTACTAGTCTCAAATTGTGAACAGAACCAGTACAAACCATCATATTGTGGACGTACTGGTCGGGGCAATTCGATTGCCCCGGGGTCTGTTGTTCGAGGGGGCACTGTCCAGTCCCCCCCCGACCGAGTTTTGGCTGGTGGCAGTGGATACTACTTTTTATATTCGACCGCGAATATATTCCTATGAGATTTTTCCATTGTTCGAGGCTACCACTTTTTAATATAGCCTCGAACATACCGCCAGTTTATTAAATTAATATAAATTCACCGGTTGGTATTTTTTGCCGAAACTCGGTTCCAAAATGGCGTTTGTGTTCGCTTCTGTGACTTCAACCCAAGTCGAGCCCTTTGTTCCACTTTTTGGCGGGCTTCTCGACAGAAGCCTCCAAAAGTGGTGCCACTCTGTCTGGGTACCACAGTGGGTGTGGGAGGGGGTTTAGGCACCCTGGACTGAGTTGCCTCGGCAACTCAAGTCGCACTCTGGTGTGATTGGCCCAGTGGTGAGCCGCCCGGCTCACCACTTAGCATGTTTGAGTGACAGCTAGGACTGATGAATGGGGGTTTTCTGCATAAAAGCAGGGCTTTGGTGACTGGAACTTCAGAAGTCGCTACAGGACCTAAAGAATCCGAGGAGGGAGAAGCTGAGCCGACCTGTAATGACGACACCACCGGTGGAGCCCTGCTGAACCGTCTCACCACTTTTCCCGACGACAGAGGAGATCTCCAGCCCGGAGAGTCTTCTTCCTTTGACTGGTGGGGATAACCAGTTTGCCCATCTTTTCGCCTTCCTGGATCATCTCGTGGCTGCCTTGCCTGTGCCAAGCACCCCGGCAACCGGGATACCACGGTTTACCACTACTGCGAATAAAAGGGTAGTGCCTTTTAACTGGAGAACTCCGCGGCTGGTTTCTTCCCTGGCAGTGCAACGACCTTCATCTTTCCTCCACGTCGTGATCTCCTCTTACTCTGGACAAAACACCGACTTGCACCCGCTGCCAGGAACAACTGCCCCCGCTGGAGCGTTCTTCCCATTTCAGGTACTGTGTCCCGCGTGGCTTCCCTTGCGACAGATCGTTCGGGGTGACAGTAGATCCTCTACTTTCTAACCTGGGTTAGCCTGGGGCCTGTTAACTATCTACAAAGACTCTTTGGGCATAACCCCACTGTGTGATCCTGGACACATTTCGCTTGCTCTCTCTAAGAGTGGGCCTGGCATTTGAACTTCCTTGCTCTCGAGTAGACTTTGCCTAACCTGCCTCACTCTGGTTCTTTTAAAAGTATTGAAATTGTGTGCTTTCATAACTCTGCCTTTTCCCTCCCTTTTTTATAACTTATTAGAGTGCCATCTTAGGTTAAGTGCTCACCTCTGTCTGAAAATAAGTGGTGTTTCTCACTAAGACTTGTCTAATAAGTAATCAGGGTTGTATATCTATAATAGTGACTGTGTGTTGAATTTACTTACCTCTTTTTGTGCTAGTGTAATTTACAAGTGTGTCTTTAAATAAATAATTATATACTTTTACACCAAAGCTCTGGTCAGTGTTTGCTTGTGCTACTGTATCTCTGTACCTATTGTGTATACTCTATATCCTGCCTAACTCATCTTGAGAGAAGTCTGACTGCTCAGCCACAGCTACCAGGTAAATCTGGGTGGTACAGACTGCTACCAATTGGGTTTACTGCCAACCACCTGTAGTCCTAAATCTTTTGCAGTGGTCCCTAAGGGAACTGCACAGGTTTCTGCCTAACAGAGATCATCAATCTTCTAGCAAAGGACGCGATAGAACTCGTCCCGGGCAACCAGGTAAACAACTTACTTCCTTGTGCCAAAAAAAGATTTGACAATGCGCCCAGTATTAGACTTACACCCTGCAAACAAGTATGTCAAGCCCCAAAAGTTTTGCATGACTACTCTCCAAGAGGTAATCCCCCTCCTAAAGAAGGGGGATTACATGGCAACAGTGGACTTGAAAGATGCCTATTTTCATATTTCCATGTTCCCAGCGCACAGAAGATTCTTGCACTTCAAGGTGGACAGTCAGCACTACAAGTTCAAGGTGCTGCCCTTCGGTAAAGCCTCGGCTCCAAGGGTATTCACCAAGGTACTGGCGGTGGCGGCGGCACACCTGCGCAGGGAGGCAATCCCGGTGTACCCTTACCTGGACGACTGGCTCATCAAGGGGGAGACCCCAGTAATTTGCAGATCAAGCATTCAAAGAACGATCGACCTCCTCTTCGAATTGGGTTTCTCCATAAACGAGAAAAAATCAAGTCTGGTGCCAAGCACCTCCAAACAGTTCCTAGGAGCTGTCTTAAACACTCAAGAGAGGTTGGCCTTTCCATCAGAGGAAAGAATTCTGAATCTACTACTGCAAATTCCTCTATACCAGCCCGGTCGCCAGTTAAGGGTGCGCAAAGCGATGCATTTGCTGTGCATGATGGCGTCATGTATTTACCCGTTCCCAACGCGCGCCTGCGCATGCGACCCATGCAAGAATGGTTGGCGAAACAGTGGTCTCAGGCTAATGGTCAGTGGGGCGATCTAGTGGTCGTTTCGCCAACACTTGTTCAAAGTCTTCACTGGTGGACAAGAGAGAACCTGTCAATGGGGAAACCCTTCTACGATCCAGAAGTACTGGCTGTAGTCACTACAGACGCATCCCTGTCAGGGTGGGGAGCACACCTCCTCCACCACACAGCTCATGAGCTCATGGTCTCTGGTCTCACACAGTAGCCAATAATCATATCAATCAGCTAGAGCTTCTGGCAATAATCAGAGCGCTTCAGGCTTTCGAACCCCACCTGTTGAACCTGTCAGTGCAGATCCTGACGGACAGCACAACAGCGATGTTTTACCTGAGCAAACAGGGAGGGACTCGTTCGCCAAATCTGCCAAAACTTGCCCAGAAAATTTGGATGTGGGCACTCAAACGGAACATTTACCTGTCATCTCAACATGTTCCAGCGGATCTCAATTCGCTAGCGGACGCTTTGAGCAGGGATCCCCCCCCCCCCAAGAGAAAACGAATGGTGTCTACTCGGAGAAGTCGTAGAAGACATCTTCTCACAGTGGGGTTTCCCCACTACAGACCTATTTGCCACAAGCGAACCAGGCAATGCCCAGAATTCGCATTTAGTTTCCCCCAGCCAGACTCCAAGGGGAACGCCCTGTGGGTGAACTGGTCAGGAATGTTTGCCTACGCTTTTCCACCAACCCCTCTCATGAGGAAGGTGGTCCACAAGATGCACAGGGAATCGATGATGCTCATCCTAGTTGCTCCCATGTGGGCGAGGCAACCGTGGTTCCCACACCGACGCAGACTAGCGGTGTGCGAACCCATCAGACTCCCGTGCTGGTACAACCTACTGTCCTAGCACCAAAGTCAAACAGTGCATCCTCAACCCAACTCAATGAACCTGGCAGCATGGCTCCTGAAGTCATAGAGTTTGGACATCTGAACTTACCACAAAGATGTATGGACACCCTGAAGGAATCTAGGAAACCTAACACGAGGCACTGTTACTTTGATAAATGGAAGAGATTAGTTATCTGGTGCCAGAATAAGCAAATCAACCCGGTTGATTGCACTCCTTCCAATATTGTCACTTACATGCTCCACCTGCTGGATGCAGGGCTGGTATTTAACTCCCTCAAGGTACACCTGGCAGCGCTGTCAGCCTATACCACTTCCCACAACAAGGTTTTGTGGTGGAAAGTACCAGTGGTTAAAGCCTTCATGGAAGGGATAAAGAGACTCCACCCTCCAATTTCAAACCCACCTCCTGGTTGGGACTTTAATGTGGTGCTTGCTAAGCTAATGGGACCACCCTTTGAACCCATGCATAAAGCCAGTCTCAAACACCTGACCTTTAAAACTGCCTTCTTAGTAGCCATTACATCCATAAGAAGGGTCAGTGCAATTGAGGCTCTGTCAGTGCAGGATCCTTTCTTTACTGTTCATAAGGATAAACTGGTTCTACGAACACACCCTAGGTTCTCACCTAAGTTTATTTCTAAATTCCACGTTAACCAGTCCATCGAGCTTCCGGCCTTCTTCCAAGAACCCAAAGGCTCTGCTGAGGTGAAACTACACACTCTAGATGTGCGAAGAGCGGTCCTCTACTATGTAGACAAGACCAGACCGCTAAGGAAAACAGACCAACTGTTTCTCTCCGTAGCTTCAGGCAGAGGAGATCGCATCTCTAAAGGTGCCATTTCCAAATGGATAGTCAATTGTATCCAGCTATGTTACTCCCTTTCTGAAAAGACTCTGCCTTTTACGCCAAGAGCCAACTCTACAAGAGGCATTGCGGCCACTCTGGCTTTCATTGCAAATGTACCCCTTCACAACATTTGCAAAGCAGCTACTTGGAGCTCTATTCACACTTTTACTCAGCACTACTGCACTGATACTCATTCCAAGACAGATACTCAAGTGGGACAAGCGGTTCTAAGACATCTATTTGCTCATGACCCTTTTCACATCCCACCACCTTCTTCTAACACTGCTCGCTAATCTATGCACAGCATGTGTTCTAAGCAGATTCCACAAGCCTCAGAAGGGATACATTACTCACTGTAATCGTATTTCTGATGCTTGTATCTGCTTAGATTCACATGCAACCCGCCCTTCCTCCCCTCTGAGAGAAGGCGCCTGGATGCTTGTAGTCTTATCTTATCTTTCTATCTATCTGCTTGGATAATTTGTACTCGCTCTACTCCTCGTGCTACCTCATGTCAGAAAAAATACAATCTGAGGGTCCTACACGCGTGAGGGATCATGGGTACAGTGGACGTCACACTAGGGATAGTATTACTGGCACGCCCTGTGTTGTCGCTCATTTTCGAGTTTCGAAAAACAAACTGTGATACTCTCCTGCTTCCACTAGATGTCGGCCTATGCACAGCATGTGAATCTAAGCAGATACAAGCATCAGAAATACGATTACAGTCAGTAATGTATCATCTTACGTCCCGTCCCCTTTCCTCCATACTGCATGGGTGGGAAACGGAATGTTTTCACCAGAAATAAACACCTTCCCCTTTAAACTTAAAGCGGCGCAGGGGTGCAGCCCTGGGAGCATGCGCTGCCCTGACTCCGCCCCCCAGCGCCACACCCCAGTCCCCTTTTCCGCGTTGACTGGAACGGGCCGAATTCACCAGCGCTCCTGGGTTTGGCTTCGGCCATGTAGTTCCACGCGCGGATACTTCTTCTTCTGTCTTTTTTCATCTTTTTATCACAGGTACTCGGTCCTCAGGCGTCACGCTCCTCCGCAGCGCATGTCGACTTCCACAGGGTTCAGCAGGTGTCCATCCTGCGACAGGCTCTTCCCAACTTCAGACACCCATGCCCTCTGCCTACGTTGCCTTGGCCAAGACCACGGCTGGCAAGCTTCTACAGCGTGTGACGCTCTGTCATCGAAGGTGCTGAAGAACAGACTTATCAGGTGGAGGGAGCTCTTCCAGCAATCGCCTCCAGAGGACCTCAAAGACTTAGTCTACCAACGATCCAGGTCCAAGGTAGGGCCTTTGTTCTCCATCGCACCCCACAAGGGAGACTCCTTCCCAGGGACTCGCCCGTGTGGGTGGGACTGCTCAGGTTCTTGCACCAACAGGCTCACTGAGGCTGTTCGAGCTACCGGCCTGCTGGTTGGGGGATCTTCGGATCCTACAGGTGAAAGTGCGTTAGGGAGAACTCTCAGAAATGTGCCAATTCCCTTCATTTTAGAGACGCCCAGCAACTTTGCTGGATTTTGAGGACTTGATTTTTTTACCTGGAGAGAGTGTGATCCTTTTTCCCACTCTCTCGTGTATTTTGATGTGTGTTTTGCCTCTGTTTTTCTTTTGGTTATGGAGTCTAACAAACTCCACAGGCATCATCTTTTTCATTTGTGTCACACAGCACCTCCAGTGCAGTGACACAGGTAAGTCTTTCAGGCTTTCCAAAGGTTTAAATACCTTCTCTCGGATAAACTACTGTTTCAAAGAGCAGTGGAGTGAAATTGACTTCACTTAGCCTTGTACATTTCTAGACCCAGCACACCCAATCTTACAATAGAGTGCTGGAGGGGTTACTTTATATAACCTGTGTTTAGTTACTCATGTAGCATTTATATGTTACCCTTTCCTCTCAGAATGGCTGGTGGCAGTGGTTTTACAGTGAACTGCCTTGATTTTTCCCGACCGCAAACTGTTTGCAGCTCCAGCAACGTTAAATCGCAAGAGCCATGTTTTTCAAGATGGCGCCGAGCCTCTTTTGTTGAAATGGTCCCCGGTCTTCTTTTTTCGCCATTTCTTTCTGGAAAGGTCCTTCTCGAGTTTTTCTCTGCGCGCCAAACCAGGTTTGGTCTCTTTGTTCATTTTGCCTTTGGCGGGCTCCTGGAGTGAAACCCGCCTCTGCCTCCAGAGTGTCTGGGCTAGGCAGGAAGTCTGGGAGGTACCTAAAACTCCCTGTGCTTAGTCTCCTAGGAGACCCAAATGCCCTCTGTGGATATTGGCTGGCTGACTGTCCGGCAAGGGCAGCCACCCTGCTGGGTGAGTGGCAGCTAGGCTGGCTGGAATGAATTGGAGAGAACTGAATAAAAGGTGAGACTTTTGGCTTGGAAGGAGAGTCGACCACTGGACGAAGGAACCGAAGAAGAGTTTGAAGAGGATGCCTGCTGCAACTCCTGGACAGTTGGTTTGCCCGGTGAAGCACTGCTGCAGTGCTGAAACGTCAAGTTCGCATTGACAGAGAAGCCCTGCAAGGACGACTTCTCCCTTTGAGTTAATGGGACCAATCGACTCCAAAGTAAGCCACCTGGACACTCCTCCCGGAGCTGGTTAAATTTCCTCAGAGTTGCTGCAGGAAACCGTAGAGCCAGGGAGAGAGACACCAGATTGTGTGTGTTACTTTTAAGCTGGCCTAAATCTTTTGGAAGATCTTTTGCACTTCCACGAAGTCGGACCGACTGAGCCTGACCCCCCTCAGCCGAGTGTGGGACCTCAGAAGCAAGGACAGTCCACCTTGACAGCCAGGAACCGCGTTGTTGCAGTAGCTGAAATGCAAAACAGCCACTGAATTTGAAGTTTGCCAGCTTCAAGCTTTGACCGTCCGACGTGCAGTGCAAGAGTCCCCCGACGTCCTCCCTCTTGTCCCCACGACTGAGGCCCAGGAACAGCGAGATCTGCAGGAACTGCCAGGAACAGAAGTCATCAGCAGCATCTTTTTCTTCATTGTAAGGTACTGTAAAACAAGATTGAGAGAACTTGCCTCTTGCGGTAAAAGTGCTTGAAACCTTTGCAACTCACAAGTCTAATCAGCTTCTGGCCCAACATTTGATTCTTCTTTTTGCAAACTACTTCTAAGAACTTATGCAAAGACTTTTTCGTTTACTCACCAGAAGTGCTTTATCCTATTCAAGACTTTGGCCTATCTTATTGAATTGAATGACTCTTCTCTTGAACTCAAAGTATTTGCACTGCTTATAAATAATTGTGGGCTTTTATGTTTAAATAATCTTTGCCTTTTGCTAACCTATGAGAGTATTCTGAATGCCAACAGTAAGATATTAATGTCCCCAGCACGCTTATTACTAAAGTCACCCATGGGTGTAGGTTGTGTCTTTGTGCCATCCGAAAAGGGTCTTTTTCTGATTCAGAAACTCAGTGTACAGTGTGGAAGTGTATTTGGTGTTACTATATATTTGCTCCCTTCTATTGAATGCTCTCTGAATGATAAATTAATAATTGTTTATGCAAGAAACCTTTAGTGTAAGAGTTTATTTGACTAACTGTAATTGTGAACCTCTGTGTAACATCACTACTGCTCACATTTCCCCTCTTGAGATATGCCTGGCTGCTCAACACGCTACCAAAACTGTTTAGTACAGACTTATACCAAAGATTGGTTGGCTTACACCTATAGTCCTAGTTGTTTGTAGTGTTTCCAGAGGGTACTGCATGCAAACTTTGCCTAACAAGGTGTTGAGGGACCGGAAGGTTCTTTTACCGGGTTTACACCTGGGGAGGCTGCGCCCTTGTACCGGCATTATGTCCGAGGGGCCACGCCCTAATACCGGCGATTCTGCCGAGAGGGCGCCTAAACGCAGCTCTACCGGCTCCCGGCCTGAGGGTGCCACACCTACCGGGTCTAGACCCGAGGAGCGGGGTAGGCCTCATGATCCACACTCAAGAATCCTGGAGGAGGCTGGGCCCAGCGAGCCGAGCAACACGACGCAGGCACATGTCAGCCAGCTCGACAAGATGGCCACTGTGCCGGACATCAGCACCCGTCCGACGCCATTTCACAAGTTCGGCAAGGAACGTGTGTCAATGTGGGACTGGCATCAACCAGGTGCGTGGTCTACGGCCTACCCCTCATTTGTGCAGGGCAGCTTCCCCGTGCGTCCATATGGGCAGAGTATTCGCCAGCCCCAGCAGCCTTCTGCTACTCCTTCTATATTGCCTACCACCTCTTCAGCATCTGAGGGCAGCTCCTTCATGAAGTTCCTCTGGTTTATGAAATCGCTCCAGATGGGAAGTCCTCCCTACGATGCTAGCGGCCCCACAAATGCCGACGCCTCCGGCCCCTACGTTGCCGTCGGTCCCGGCTCCCCAACCTATTGTGCAGGTGGTTCTGCAACCCCCGCAGAGCCTCCGGTCTCCGCACCTCAGCCTCTGGCCGATAACCCTCCTCCTGCGCAGGATCCTTCTGACCCCCAGGACACAGACAAGGTGGAGGACCCTGACACTCCCTCATCAGCTAAGGCCTTCCACGAACGTCTTGCTGGACTGGCAGAGTACCTGGGCCTGCTCTAACGCGAGGTAGAGCAGCCAGCAGAAGGGGTCCCCACTGAAGTCCTCACGAGGCACCCCTCTGCTAAAACGGGCACTCCACTTCAGAGCGATGTAATCTCTCTGGCCAAGAAGGGATGGCTTAAGCCCCACTCCGCCCAGCCGGTCAATCGACGCCTGGATGCCAGGTACAGGCAGATGGAGGGGGATACACTCTTGCTATCGGCCCATCCTCAGTGATTGCCGCAGCATCACTATAATCCAAACCTCAGTCCTCCTCAGCCTCTTTGTCTGCGGCGCTGCTAGGCAAGGAGGAGAAGACCTTGGAGGCGTATGGGAAGAAGCTCTATTCCAACGTGTTCTTGCATCTTCGTCAGGCCAACGTAGATGCCATGCTGGCAGCCGCTAGCCAGAGATTTTGGTGGGAAATTGCGGAGTTCCTCCCAGAAATCCCCATGCAGAGCCAATCCCGCTCTAAGGCGGGGCTAGCCGAGGCCAAGCTCGTGGCGCAGGACATCATGGAATCCACTGTGGCTCACATCGACACCTCTGGCCATGTCATCTGTATTGCCACGGACATGAAAAGAACAGCCTGGTCCGGGCAACTAAGTTCAACCCAGATGTCCAGGAACGCATATTAGACCTGCCTTTCGAGGGGAGCAACCTCTTCCACTCCACCACGCAAGAGGAACTGGACAAGAAGAATAACAGCTTGCAAATGACCAAGTCTTTATCCATTCTGACAAAGACCATGCCCAAATCATACACTCAGTCACAGCAGCGCTCTGACAAGGGACGCACGTACGGAGGGTTCTGCAGCTTCCAAGAACGGAGGTCCAGGCAGCGGAACGCTTGCCGACTCCAGATTGGCGCAAGCAACAAAAAGGGAGGGGGGCTTAGGGCTTTTTCCAGTCACCCTCCTCCGCAACAGTCTCTGATGGAAAGAAGGCATGACACGCCCCTCGGGGTTCACGTTTCTCCTGTGGGGGGCAGGCTTGCTCTTCATGTGTAATTTTGGCACCAGAACTTCGCGGATCTGCTCTTGTCGTCTCCTCGGGGTACCGCCTACCTATCCCTGCCTCTTCTCCCCTCAAGGTGGGACAGCAACTCTTTTGGCTGAGATTTGATCTCTCGTTCTGAGCCAGGCCGTGGAGGAAGTCCCAGCCTCCCAGCGAGGCTTGGGCCTTTTACTCCAGGATTTTTGCCATTCAGAAAAAAAAAACAGGGTGGCCTGAGAGTTGTGCTGGACTTTTCCTTACCTCTACAAAGATTCAAGATGGTTACGCCAGCCTTTATTGCGGAGACACTGTGCAGTTGAGACTGGATGTGCTCCCTGGATCTGAAGGACGCGTACCTTTGGCAGCCCCATCGTTCTTTCCTGCGGTTCAGGATCATGGGTTACCATTTACAGTAGAAGGACCTTCCTTTTGGCCTCAACTCGCCCCCAGGGTCTTTACCAGGCTCATGAATTATGGCGGCTGCCCTCCTCGGGGCTCTGGGCCTCCACATCTACCCAAACCTCGACGACTGGCTTGTCAGGGCTACATTTCCGGAAGCAGTTGACCACGCCTCCCATGCTCTGATGAACATGCTGCACGATCTGGACTTTTCGCTCAATCTCAAGAAGGCCCAGCTGCAACCCACGCAGACTCTCACCTTCTTGGGCCTCATCTGGGACAAGAGCTCCGAGAGGGTGTTTCCCCTCAGAGGACAAGATCATGACCAACAAGAGAGCCGCATCCCACTTCCTCGGCAGAGCGGCTACATCGGCCTGGTGGTACCAACATCTCCTGGGTCTTTTAGCGGCGGTCCTGTTGGCCGTCCCCCACACCAGATTCAGGATGAGGAGGATACAGCTGCACTTCGCTGCATCATGGAACCAGGCGCGGGCCTCTCAATCCGAGATAATCAGTTTTCTTCCTCTCTCCACCCGGATCTCACTTGGTGGTCCAGGGACTGCAATTTACAGAAGGGCAAGCCCTTCAGGTCTCCCACCCCGCCGGTGACCATCACCACAGACTCCTCGCTCGAGGGCTGGGGAGCCACCCTGGAGTATCTCTCAGTCCATGGCACCTGGACTCGACAGGAGCAGGAGTAGCACATCAGTTGGTTGGAACTGAACGCCATCTGGCTAGCGCTCAGAGCTTTCCTTCCACGTCTCAGGGGCAGGGTTGTCCTTATCCAGACAGACAACTCGACCAGCATGTACTATGTCAACAAGCAATGAGGGACCAGATCCCCTTCACTGTGCAGACTGGCGATCAACATGTGGGAATGGGCCCTGGAAAACGACATCTACCTCACGGCAGTCCACCTTCCAGAAGAATCCAACCTGGAGGAGGACAGGTTCAGTAGGTTTGGAGCAGACAACTACGAGTGGCAGCTAAACGGCCTAGTTATTCAGGAGATCTTCCACAGGTGGTGTCATCCCCAGGTGGATCTCTTTGCCACCTGGCACAACAAGAAATGTCTCCAGTTCGCCTCCTTGCAGGGACAGGGCCCCGGCTCCCTGGGCAACGCATTTCGGATTCAGTGGAGCGGCATGACAGCGTACGCCTTCCCGCCCAGTCCACTGATTCACAGAGTGATTTGCAAGATCAAGGAGTCTCGCCAGCTCAACATCATTCTAATAGCTCCATGGTGGCTGGCCAGGCCATGGTTCTCGGAGCTGCTCAACCTCTCGGAGATGCCTCCCGTTCACCTTCCGATCGGCCCAGCCCATCTTCTGGCACAACAGGGTGGGCAGGGTTATCCACCCCGCGCCACAGAAACTGGCCCTCACAGCATGGTTCCTGAGCAGGTAACGCTCAGCCACCTCAACTTATCCCAGGCTAATCTGGAGATCATACAGGGCGCTAGGAGCAAGGCTACCAGGGACCAGTATAAAAGTAAATGGACTTGGTTCTGCCACTGGGCAGACTCCAACAAAATTGCCCCCTGACATGTGCTCTCCTTCTCTGCGCCGTTAGGGAGAATTCTCCTTCTAGGGCTAATTTACCTCACCTAGTGAGTCCCCCAGCAGCTTTGCTGGATTTCTGGAGTTTATTTTTTTCCACCTGGTAAGAGTGTACATCTTTTTTTCCACTCTTACATGTGTTTTGGCCTATGTGTTGTTACTCATTGTGTGATCTTGGGCACTGGAGCACACCACTCCAAGTGCCCCTGTTCTTGTATGGGTTACACACCACCTTTAGTGTAGTAACCCAGGGTTGTCTTTTAGACTTCCCTCTGACTCCATTTCGCTGGGGCTGACTACTGTCCCCCAGAGAAAGGTAAAGTTGCCATTTACTTTACATAGTCACTTTTACCACAGACCCAGTACAGCCCATCTTACATGGAGTACTGGAAAGGGCTAATCTGTACCCCTTTTCTGTCTGTACCTCCCTGAGCATTGTTTTGCTCTTTTAACATTTAGACTTGGCTGGTGACAGTGGTATCTACCCAAACTTTTCTACAGCGATTATATTAGCTAAACGTGGTACTGTTCTTGGCTATTATATTAGCCTCGAACATAACTCTGCTTGACCAAATCGTCTTTCTTTTGGCTCCAGTTGGTTTATTCGCCATTTCTTTTTGTTAAAGTCCTTCTTGTGTTTTACTAGGAAACCCAAGTCGCACTTTGCCATGATTGGCTGAGGTGGTTGTCCCGGCTGGACAACCCCCCCTGCTGCGGGATTGACAGCCAGGCTGTGTGAATGGGGTTTTTGCCCATAAAAGGCAGGTCTCTTGGGCTAGAAGTCAGAGTCGTCTCTGGAACTACAAGGAACTGAAGAGAAGCGGAGAGAACGACGGCTGCTGCAACTACCCCGTCCCGGTGAAGCCCGGCTGCAGTCCTGAGCTATCTACCCTTCGACGACTAAGAGAAGATCCAGTTCGGAGTCTTCTTCCCTTGAGCCTGGTGGGGATAACCAGCTCATCTTCTTCAGCCAGAGATCTCCGCCGTGGTCGAAATCGCTGCACACTGCTGTAGTGGTCCGGATAGCCACCGGCAAAGCCTCTCCTGTTTTTAAGGAGCACACCTTTTCGTTGTCGCTGCTGCCGGCTTCATCCCTGTGTGGTGCAGACCCCCTTCAGACGTCCTCCTTCACAACAAAGCTCCAGGAATCGTGGGTCTGCGGGAAACCAACAGGAACAACTGCCAGGGCTTCAGCTGCATCGTGGAAACAAGGTACTGTGTTCTACTCGAGGAAACTGGCTGAACCCCTTTTCGTCATCTCCAAGGCTCATCTCTCTCTTCCTCCTTCTTATAACTTTTGCTTCCGAACATTGACAATATTCAAGTACTCTTGGGCTATACAGAATCGTGAACTGTCTAACGGTGTGATCTTCGGCACAGGCCTCCGGTGTCATCTAAACCTGACTCCGACCCTTTGACTTTTGAACTCCTGTTTCTGAGTGTTTCTCGATACTGTCTGCCTAACCTAAATATTCCATGTGATTTTTGCCTCCAACTCCCTCTGGGTATCTCAAGTGCTAATTTTGTTTTTGGCCCGGTAGCTTTTCATGTCCCTGATACACGTTTATTTAGTAGACCGACCTGTCAAAAAGTGATCGCAACCGTATCCGCGGTATCGTGTTTTGTTAATAACACTGGTTCATTCAAACACAGGGTACTTACCTTGAGACTTACTCTACAAAGTGAATTGGTTAGTTGTAGTATATTTAACATGTGGTTTTGTTTAAAGTTTAATAGAGGTGTTGTGTTTATTACTGATGGTTTAAAAAGAAATGTACTTATATTTTTAACTGAAACCTTGAGTCAGTGTTTGCTTGAGTCACAGTAATTGTGGTCCCTTTGTGTAATCTCTGCTACTGCTCATATACTCTTGAGATAAGCCTGGCTGCTCTGCTACTGCTACCACTAGAACTTAGTAGTACGGGCTTGTACCAAAGGTAAAACTTGTATTGCCACCTGTAGTCTTAATCAGGTGTAGTGGTCCGTATGGGCACTGCACAGGATTCTGCCTAACAGGCGCACCTCGCCCATTCAGTCGTGCAGGTGGACACCTGCTGCACTTACCTCTCAGCCATCAGGGCCTATAGGAACTCAGAGGAGGGGCTCTTCTCCTTCTCCAATCTGATTGTCAAGAAGCATTTGGCGGGGCTCGCAAGGCTCCAACTGCCCGTCAAGAGGCCTCACCCTGTGTGGGACCTGAACAAAGTCTTGCGCGCCTTGACTCACAAACCGTTTGAGCCAATGGCATCCGCGGACATCAGGCTGATCACCATTAAGAAGGTCTTACTAGTCGGCTTCACCTCGGCTCGCAGAGTCCACGAAATACAGGAGCTGGTCGCCTCAGAACCTTATACTACCTTTCACAAGTACAAGGTCCTGCGGACACACCGAGCATTTCTGCCGAAGGTGCCATCTGCTTTCCATTTGAACGAGGAAATTGTCCTTCCTACGTGTTTTGCCTTTCCTAAGGACGAGGCACAGAAAGATTTGCACTGCCTAGATATCAGGCATGCCCTGAAATACTATCTTGACAGGACCAAGGGCTTCTGCAAGTCAGACGCCCTATTTGTCACTTTTGGAGGTGCAAGACCAGGCTATCAGGCCTCCATATGCCGCTGAATGGTCTCAGCCATCAAAGAAGCATACAAGGGCCAGCATAATCCCCTTCCAGCGAACATGCATGCCCACACAGTCAGGGCCAAGGCAACGCCCATTGCATTTTAGCGCAATGTCCCTTGGCAGGTCATA
Source organism: Ambystoma mexicanum (assembly GCF_040938575.1). Lineage (NCBI taxonomy): Eukaryota > Metazoa > Chordata > Amphibia > Caudata > Ambystomatidae > Ambystoma > Ambystoma mexicanum. Next base: position 490,699,404 of record NC_090938.1, on the reverse strand, counting down.
AGCAGGGCGGCCATATGGGCCACTCCCTCGGCTTTCTGCAAGCATTACTTTTTGGATGCCGGCTCCAGATCGGATGCAGCTTTCGGGCAGGTGGTTCTCAGGAACTTGTTTGCTTAAGGAGGGTCTTCCCTCCCCCCTGGGGCTACACTCAGTTGTATTCGCCCATGCAGTATGGAGGAAATGGGGATGGGACGTAAGAGTAATTATAAAGTTACTCACTGTAGTGACTAATGTACTCTTAGTCCCCTTTCCTCCATACGTTCCACCATCCCCCCCCCTAATAATACTGGTGTCATAAGGCAATTTTGAATCTGTTGTCGACGCGTCTATAGGGACTGAGATGGTGGCGCCGGAGGGCGGAGTCAGTGCAGCGCATGCTCCCAGGGCTGCACCCTCACGCGCCTCTAAATTTAAAGGGGAAGAAGGTCTTTTCTGGTGAAAAAGGTTCCGTCTCCCTTCCCTTGCAAGGGACGCCCATGAAGTATGGAGTAAAGGGGACTATGGACTAAGATACGTTGGTCACTACAGTGAGCAACTTATAACATATATCTATATATGTGTGTATATATATATATATATATATATATAAATATATATTCAATGAAAAATCTTTGTTAAAAGGGACGTTATGGTTAAGTTGCGCTACTTAAAACCTATCAAATTCAGTAAAAAAAACATTGTTAAAGGGACATTATGGTTCAAAGTAAAACCGAAAAACCCCTGAAATTCGGCAGTTATGGTAAGATAAGCAACCATAACTCGCGCCACCGTGCACTGCTAACACTAACAACCAGGACATCAAAGATTGCATCACAAATATCATTGATGATATCACATGTGCATTCACTTTTCATGAAAACTCTGTAAGAGGGATTCTTATAATGTTGACCAAAAAGTGTCAAGGATCATTTGAATAAATATCATGAGCTAATTAGTGCATTAAGCAATGCATTGATATAAATAGCATTCTATTAGGAAGTTCTATCCAGTATACTAAGCAACTCATGCAGAAACTTAGGTACTGTGTGCAGTATACATGATGAAGGTGCTATATTCATAATCTTGCCATGTAGAATAATGAAATGATAACTGCTTTCTTATTAGAGTTTTGCGTACTGTGAAACATGTAATAAGTAGCTAATAAAACCCACTTAATACTTAATTACATTATTACAGACAAAACACAAAGAGACAACAACACATACAAATATGAGTATATACAGGGACAGAGAAGTAAGCAAAAAAGCAGAAGTAGTAGCAGAAAGAGTTCATAACCTAACTGATTATCTTTATGCAGAGAAATGATTGCTCTGTTTCAAAGCTGCTACTTACTGTATGTATGTATCAAATGATGTCAGTGAACCCTAAGGAAAGGAGTGTGAGTACAATGTATACAAATATGAGCATATACAGGGAAGGTATACTAATAAAAATAAAACTATGAGAAAGTGCTGAAAACTCTGATTACCTTCATGCACAGAAAGGATTGCTCTCTTTCAAGCCTGTGTCTTCCGCTATATATATGTTTCATATGATATGACTTAACCCTAAGTCTACAAATATAGTACCTTTGCAATTTTTACTTCCTGACTGTTACTGAAGAAAACTATGTGGCTTAGATATGTCAGTAAAGGAAAAAAAGGGAGAACCAGCCATGTGATGTCATCAGTGATGTCATCAATGACATTTGTGATGTCATCTTTGATGTCCTGGCTGTTAGTGTTAGCAGTGCACGGTGGCGCGAGTAATGGTTGCTTATCTTACCATAACTGCCGAATTTCAGGGGTTTTTCGGTTTTACTTTGAACCATAACGTCCCTTTAACAAAGTTTTTTTACTGAATTTTATAGGTTTTTAGTAGCGCAGCTTAACCATAATGTCCCTTTTAACAACGTTTTTTCATTGAATTTCATAGGTTTTTAGTGGCACAACTTAACCATAATATCCCTTACTTTATATACATGTAACATAGAACATACTGAACCCCTAGCTAGTGATTTCGATGTCCGCGGACTACCGCCATGTCCGCTGACATATCGAAAATCTGAGCGTGGTGAATGTAAATTTAAATAGTGTGCCCCATTTCTCCTTTGAGGTTGGCTCTGAAAAGAGCCGTTTTTTCTGGGGTTTTTTGCAGATGCTTGACAGACACCTGTTATTTTGTATTTTATTTTTTTTAGTTTTCTTACTTTACTCCTAAAATCTTCACATAACCTTCTCCAAAGCAACCCTTACATTCCAAAACAGAATGGCATTTCCCATAAAAATAAGGAAATGCCATCTTCTTTAAAAGAAACAGCATTACTGGAATCAATATTCTCATTATTACAGAAGAACATACCAGTTCTAAGCATGAAGGCACACATGCCTCGGTTGATTACACACCTAGCATTGTTTTGCTGAGGACATAAAACTGAACTATTGTCCCATATTGCCCTAGGTACTAATCCAGAAAAAATTACTTTGGCATTTGGAAGGATGTTCATTACTGCTTGAACCAAGTGTTCCAAATCTGCCAACAAAGTAGGGGCACTGACATAGCCCAAATGGAAAGCACCATAGCGCAAAACTACCACATGGGGACTGTTCATCCTGCCCATATCTTCACAAACTTGTACAATTGCCTGTACATTGCAATCAGGCACAGTGCTCCACACCACCGCCACTCCTTTAACATCAAAATTCTTTGCAACATGCCTGCATTGAGCATACTGTTGTAAACCATGCACAAACATATCTCCAAGCACCAACACCCTGACTTTCTCCACTTCTGCAATCTTCACTACACACAGTCTCTTTGAACACAAATCCACAACCTCAACATCTGATTGGCTGATCACTACAGTCTTCTTTCCATGCTGGATTTGCTGGAAAACCCTGGATGTAAGCAGCCCTGTCCGCGGACCACGTAACTCTTAGTCAGCCCTTCTACCATTTCCACTTCACTCTCTGTGCCATTTCCTCATTGGATACAGCTAAGCAGGCACACAATACGGAGAACTTCCTCAGAACACCCCCATTTTATTTATTTTCGAACATTTCAGGACACCGCGAGTGTTCTTAGAACACATTCAACTTGCCAGCGAACAATACTGTTAAGGAGAATTCTCTCTTTAGGCTGAATTTCCTAACCTAGTGAGTCCCCCAGCAGCTTTGCTGGATTTCTGGAGTTTGTTTTTTTTCTCCTGCCAAAAGTGAGACTCTTTTTCTCCCACTCTTGGACATGATTTATGGTGTTCCTTTGACTGTTAATGTGTTTTATGGGCTATGGGGTTCTTTACTCCATAGGGTCTCATGTGTTTTTACTGTGTGTGTTACACAGCACCCTCCGTGCAGTAACACAGGGGTGTCATAGTGACACCCCACCATAGACTCCATACCCTGGGACTGACTACTGTCTCCCAGGGCATGTAAAGTCACCATTGGCTTTGCTAGTCCCAAATTATTAACAGAAACCAGTACAAACCATCATATTGTGGACGTACTGGTGGGGGCAATTTGATTGCCCCGGGGTCTGTTAGTCGAGGGGGCACGTCTCCGTCCCCCCTGATCGAGTTTTGGCTGGTGGCAGCGGATACTACTTTTTATATTCAACCGCAAATATATCTCTATGGGATTTTCCCATTGTTCGAGACTACCAACTTTAATTATTTAATTCTCATAGCCTCGAACATACCACCGGTTTATTTATTTAATATTAATTCGCCGGTTGGTATTTTTTGCCAGGACTCGATTCTAAAATGGCGTTTGTGTTCTCTTCTGTGACTCCAACCCAAGTCGAGCCCTTTGTTCCACTTTTTGGCGTGCTTCTCCACAGAAGCCTCCAAAAGTGGTGCCATTCTGTCTGGGTACCACAGGGGGTGTGGGAGGGGGTTTAGGCACCCTGGACTGAGTTACCTTGGTAACTCAAGTCGCACTCTTGTGTGAATGGCCCAAGTGGTGAGCCGGCCGGCTCACCACTTAGCATGTTTGAGTGACAGCTAGGCTGAATGAATGGGGGTGTGCTGCATAAAAGCAGGGATTTGGGGACTGGAACTTCAGAAGTCGCCACAGGACCTGAGAATCCGACGAGGGAGAAGCTGAGCCGACCTACCACGATGACACCACCGGTGGAGCCCTGCGGAACTGACTCACCACTTCCCAACGACAGAGAAGATCTCCCGGCTGGAGAGGCTTCTTCCCCTGACTGGTGGGCACAACCAGTTTACCTTCTTCTCTTCGCACCCCAGACCGTCTTGTGGTCGAATTGGCTGTGCCAAGCACCCCGGCAACCGGATAGCCACTTACCACTGGACCGCGAATAAAAGGACCGCTCCTTTTACCTGAGAACTCCGTGGCTTGTTTCTTCCCTGGCAGTGCAACGGACTCCTGTCTTCCTCCCCAAAGAGATCCTCTCTTCCCCCGGACGAAGCACCGACTTGAATCCGCTGCCAGGAACAACTGCCCCCGCTGGAGTGTTCTCACCACTTTAAGGTACCATGTCCGCCAGGCCTCCCTTTCTAAAGATTGCTACAAGGTAATAATAGCCCCTTAACCTTCTGGACTGGGCTGGCCGCCTTGACCCTCTAACTGGTCCCTTTCTTTTGGTCCAACTCTTTTTGAACCTTTGCAAGACTCTTGTGCACTGCAACCGTGTGACCCCGACACATTTTGTTTTGATCCCCTTAAAGTGGATCCAGCCTACTGACTCTAAACTCACGGTGTTACTTTGCCTTCCTCTCTTGTTGTGTTCGTGAAAAAGTGTTGGGATATGTTTCAATTTATTCTCTGCTTTTCTCTCCCTTGTAAAACAAATTATTAGAGTGCCATCTACGTGAAGCGCTCACCGCTGTCTGAAAATAAGTGGGGCTTTACTTAAGACTTGTCTAATATTCTTCTAAGGGAGTGTATATCTTTTAGTGACCGTGTTTTTGAATTGCTTACTATTAGTGCCTGTGTGTTTTTCTAGATGTGGTTTTAAATAAATAATTATATCTCTTTTACACCAAGCCCTGGTCAGTGTTTACTTGTTCTACTGTGTTCTTTTGACCTATTGTGAATACTCTGTATACTGCCTAACTCTTCTTGAGGGAAGTCTGACTGCTTAGCCACAGCTACCAAGTGAATCTGTGTGGTACAGACTGCTACCAAATGGGTTTACTGCCAAACACCTGTAGTCTTAAATCTTTTGCAGTGGTCCCAGAGGGAACTGCACAGGTTTCTGCCTAACAAATACGGACAACGTCCTCAGAACACCCCCATTGTCTTTATGTACGAACATTTCAGGACACCGCAAGTGTTCTTAGAACACTTTCAGCTTGACAACGAACAATGCAGACAACGTCTTCAGGACACCCCCTGCGAACATTCCAGGACCCCATGAGTCTTCTTAGAACACTTTCAACTTGACACCGAATCCATTCTGTTTATTTACGACATTTCAGAACAGCTGTTTTGTCCGCAGAAAAATCGAACACAACAAAAGCATCTAGCACATAAAAAAACAAAACATTGAACCTATCTCATACTCCCCTACCCTCCCCAAACACTCTTACACACCAACACACTCCACTAAATACAATTTTTAATCCAATTTTCACCGCGCTGTCCGCGGTCGTCGGCGAATGTAAGATGGCGGGCGCCACAGGAAATCTGGCGCGCTCCACGCCGTCCAATCAGCGAACACATCGGATGTTCGCGGACATCACGCAAGCCGCCCGGCCAATCAGGGCACTGTCTGCGGAGCAAACCGGGAAGTCCGTCCGTGAAGCGAACGGAGATATCACTAATTTTTTTGCCTTACATTTTGGTCATTTTAAAAAAAAAACTACTGGACGGATTTACACCATGCTTTCGGGACCAAGCCCCCGCTCCTGCCGCAAATTTGGTGTAAATTCGTCCAGCGGTTTGGGCTGTAGGCGTGCGCAAAGTTTTTTCCCATAATGTCTACGTTTTGGGACCCCGCCTATAACTTTGCCCTGCCTGGACCAAACCTTTCCAAACTTTGCAGAAACATTCAGAGTGGGCCATATACTTTTTTTTGCAAAGTTTGGTGAGGATTCGTCCAGAGGGAGCGAAGTTATAAGCCACCCAAAAAATGCTCTTCCTATGGAAACACCAACTTAACCATAACTACATGGACGCGGTAGTTGATATGTGATGCTTTTCCTAACTTGATTGAAGTGATGACAGAAACTGCATTGTACATTTTTCTTTTATATGTTTGTCTGAGGGATAGATGCATTTGGACTCGCGGTCAACTTATTTTAGTTTTCTTATCATAGGAATAGACATTCTCCTTTGGTTAGGGCAAGATGGGCTTTTTTCAAACCCTTTTTATTTTAATTAACATGGCAAATTTTGAGAATAGTTCAACTTTGTGTCCACCTCTCATTTCTGACCCCTCAAGGTGGTGAGTTCCAGTGACATGCAGCTCACAGATATTGGTATCTTTGTTGCGATATGTGCTCCCGCGATGCGCCTTGTAACTCTTTCTAAGTGGCATAAACAACTACATTGTATATCTAGTATATATCCCAAGCTACGAGGCCAATATTGGCACTATCCAAAATCAATCCACTAGTTCCCTTTTCCTTTTTCATAGGTCTAACTCCTCAGACTGCTGCTGTAGTAACCATAAGGCTACACCCTCTGTGGTTAGGGAACAGCATTGTGTCAGTCAATCAAATAAAGTTTTCGCCATTCACCATTAAAACCACAGTATACATCAGTGTATTAAATAAATACAATACAAATGGTAAAATCATGGCCTAACTGCTGATACAGTCTTTATACGGGGGAGACTCGGATGAAGACAGCGGAACGCCTGTACGTTTCCTAGTCGTGGTGACCACCAGGGAGTCTGGGGTGAAGTGTCCCCGAATATAAAGTAGATCAGAGGGCGTGGGTCGAAACATCTTCTCAACATGTGGATTCACAGCCCGAGTGAGGGGAGGGCAGGGCATTAGCAAAGAGGGGGCAATATGTTTCTTAATAAAGTTAAGAAGTGGCATAGCCTGACGGACTGGAACCTTTTCTTTGAGGATATCTTCCACAAAGTCAGAGTCAGGCACCTCCTCCTGATTGACAAATTTAAAATGGTCTGCTGCTTTCTAAAGAATATTATTGAAAAGCAGCTGGTCATCAATATCAATATCAGAAGCCTCCCTGGGTTGGGAGACAGGAGGGGCATCCAAAAAAATATCCAGCTCAGCCTCGTGATAAGGGGTAATGGGCCAATTCCCCTGGCCAGTTGTAGTAAGTCAAGCATCCGTGTCATGATAAATGGCGTCTTGTGAGCCATAATCACGACCCGGAACATACTGAACATCCTAAAAAATGTCTTCAGAGGGATCGGGCAGCTTAAGTCCAGGAGACGCAGGTTGAACTGCAGGGGATTGGAGACTAGGAGACTTGCAGAGCCTAGGACCCTCCTCAAAGGAATGGAAATGTTTAAGAATGTCATTAAATGTATCTGAAAACCCAATAAATTGAGATACTTTGTCCATGCACTGTTCAAATCTCTCCCTAGTTCAGGAAGTAGTGGCTGGGGTTTCTGGAATTGAAAAGCTAAGTCAGCCCCAGCAGGGCCTTTGGGACCATGTAGGGACTGGGACAAAGGAGAGGAGGCCTGTGTATGTTATGAGGGCAGAGAAGATAGTTTCTGGGGACCAGAACCATGTGAAAGTGCCTTGGAATGCTTTTCTCTCAATTTAGGATGAGTTTTGCCAAAAGAAACTTGCTTCAGCACGTCTTTCGACACATTGGAAACAGGCGTCTTAACTTTAGGGGAGGCATCCTGGGAAGCGTAAGATTTGGTACCATGCACCAACTGCAACGGCAGAGGCGCAGCAGGCCCTGAACCCTCGGGTTCACCATGCCCCGCCGAAACATTCGAAGTGGCCTGCGGGTGCTAGAGGCTTTTTCGACGATCCCGACGACGAAGACAGAGAGGTTGTGTGTTTAGCCTTGGTGTGAGAGTATGTGTGCCCTTGTCGCCTGGGGTTGGTTTCTGCGTTAGCAGTGTGTTCGGTATGCCTAATGGAGCTTGGGCCGGGCACATGGATGTCGGCTGACTTCACCACAATGTTGTTGGCCTCCAAACTAGAGCCACGGCTGCTAGAGGAAACCTCGTCCGAGGTGACGTCGCTTCTTGTGCCTTTCTTAAAGTGTCATGGGCCTAAAGAGTTGACAGGCTTTTCAATGCTGCCCGTCGTCACGAGGTAAACAGTTATTATACTCCCTATGAGTGTCCTTCCACAGAAACTTCCTGTTACAGGAAGGGCAACAATTAAATGTATTTCTCCATCGTAAAGTGGAAAAAGAGCAGCCCGACAAGTGAAGGAAGACGAGGGAAAGGAAAGAAAAGGTGTTCTCTAAATAGAAATGCCAGGAATAAGGGTCCCCACTCGCCATACTGTAAGGCCGAAGCCAGAAATCAAAGGCCGGCGGCAGCTGTCGAAAAGTCAATCAAAAATTCACAGGGCGGCAAATTGGAACAGTCGTCGAAGAATCCGTCCACGGATGCTTCGAAGACGCGTGAAGCAGCAATAAATCTAGTTAACACAAGCTCTGCATGAAATGGACAGACCAGAATGGCGGGAAAAACGATCTGGGGGACTATGATGCATGAGGGATCATGGGTACACTGCACGTCACGATAGGGATAGTGTTACTGGCACGCCTAGGGCAACGTCCCTTTTCGATCTTCGAAAAAAGATGCAATACTCAACGATTACCACTAGATGTCGGACTAGATGCACAGTATGTGAATCTAAGCAGATACAAGCACCAGACATATGATTACAGAGAATGTTTGTTTTATTAAACCTACACAATAACATTTCGTAAGATTTGTTCTTGCAACATAATAATTGGTCGGATTCGATGAACTTGCATGCGCCCAGCCAGAGATTTTTAACAAAAGATAAAATATCAAAAATATCCTCATCTGTCGGACGCATCATAAAAACAATGGTCTCTGAACAGCTTCAAATATTATACTTTTAAGAGGTGCGGCCTTAGCCATCTTCTTGCTATCTCCATGTTGAATTTACATATGACTAGAAAATATTCAAGATTTCCATCTAATCCCTACCCACATGGGCATTTCCTATCTAAACCTAGTCATTAACATTATTCTCCTGCATTCGTGAGATGTTAACCTCATAATGTTTTGGGAGGTCATGGGGGGTCATCTCAGAACATACCTCCCTGCTGTAAATGTTCAGTGACTGGAGCCGTGACATGCGCCACTGGGTATTTTCCCAGTCGTCTTTTTTGGTGCACTTTATAATAAAAAACTAGTGTTGCCCTTTTGACAGTGTTATTAAAGAAACTCTCTAAGCCCCCATTTTTCCATCAGAGCAATCCCCTTTGATAGCGATTGGTATTTGCCATGCCTGGAACAACTGCCCATTTCTTTCAGTGTATTTCAATAATCGGGTTTCAATGATGCGTCGAAATGTGCTTTTGTAAAGAAGTGGGCGAAGCGAGAGCACTCTCGACACCCTACACTGGGCAAGCCTAGTTCGTGCCGTAGTGCGTCGCCCAGGGTAGCTTTAGACTGCCCCACTATTTTCTTTAAGAAAGCATTTTTCACAGTTTCTAATGTCAACCATTAAGCAGAGCCCTACAGCTGGCTACTGTATTGTTATGTCTTGACTTTTAACACTTCAATACACTTGTCCAGCTTTTCCCCCCCATCTCAATAATACAACCTCTGAAGACCATTAAGGCTTGTTTCCATCTGCTTGGACAACATTTTTACGTGTGCATTCCAAGTCCTTTGCTTCGAGAATAATTTCCCCAGGTTGCTATAGGTATTGACCACCTCTATTTTTTCCTGATTAATATACCATGTTCCCTAGATCTGCCTTTCACGAAGACCACTATCTTTGTTTTAGAAAGGTACCTGCGTAAAGAAGACTTTGTTAGAGATCCCTTACAGTGAGATCTATCAGAGCTGTCTCATCAGCATTTAACGGGGCACTGTACTGCACCCCATTTAGCTTTGCTGGGATAACTTTATAAGATGATTCATTAAAATCAGGCAAAAAAAACAAGAATGAAAGTGGAGCTGGTGGTCACCCTTGTCTAATTCCTCTGTTAGTGTTGATGTCTTTTGAGTACTGAGTTCTGAATCGGCCCTTGCTCCATCCTTGGCCACTTCTGCAATCATTCCTTTGCCACTGGAACTTTCTCCTCCCCCATAAGCACTCTCTCTTGTGCACCCCTCCTAAAGAAGCCCTCGGCCGATCCTTCCTCTCCGGCTAACTATCACCCGATCTCCATCACTCTTTTCCTGGAAAAACTCTTGGGAAAGCTGGCCTTCTCCCAGCTTAATCTACATACTGAATCTGTTGGTTGCCTCCATCACCATCAGTCTGGCTTCAAAGCTGCCAGAAGCACGGCAACACCCATGACGGCTTGCTCTCCAGTCTTGACTCTAATCTCCTTTCTGTCCTCATTCTCCTCGATCTATCGCCTGCTTTTGACACGGTCAACCATGCCATCCTGCTTAATTGCCTCTGCAACACCTTCGGTATTACTGATCAGGCCCTGGCCTGGTTGACCTTATTTCTCACTAACAGACCCTCACCAGTCCAACTTGGGTTTTTCCTCTCTTCTATCTCTCCTTCTATTTGTGGTGGTCCCCAGGGGTCTAACCTCCCTACCTGGCTCTTCAACCACTACCTGACACCTCTTGCCCACTGCATCGCTATTTTCTGCTCCAATTTTCAATGTTATGCAGATGACACTCTGCTCTCTTTCAGGCTCCCTTCAGCCACCTCTGCTTCTTCTCTCACACCAGACTGTCTGGCTGCAATTCAGGAATGGTTTGCCACCAATGATCTCCGCCTTAATGCCAGTAAGACCGAGCTCCTCCTCATTGGGCCACCCGCTCCCTCCTTTCCTCTCTTTCTCTCGCCGCCCACTTTGGGCCCTCTCCCTGCTCCTTCCTGTGAGGCCATGAACCTTGGTGTCATCTTCAACTCCACCCTCTCCTTCTCTCCTCACATCTCTGATGTCTCTAAGAAGTCAAACTTTCAGCTGCACCTCCTCAGAGGTATTCTTCCTTTTCTCACTTTCCCCCAGAAGCTCAGTCTCCAGAGCTCTGCTCCTCTCTAGGCTGGACTATTGCAACATCCTCTTTCTAAATCTTCCTGCCTCTACTCTTCGACCATTACAACTTTTTCAGAACTGAATTGTGAGATTTGCCCTTGGCCTCATTCCCAGGGATCGTATCTCTCCGGCTTTGAAATCTTTTCACTGGTTCCCCGTGGCTGCAAGGATCAAGTACAAGACCCTCTGCATTGTCCACAAGTCTTTCTGGGGCCTGGGACCGCTCTACCTCCAACTTTCACTTCCAAAACATCTTCCTTCTCGAGCTCTCCACTCATCGACCTCCAACTCTGAGGGTCAAACGCTTCTCCAAGCAGAGAGCTGGGGGCAGATATATCTCCTCGGCTGGGGCCTCCCTCTGGAACAGCCTCCCTGCCTCTCTCAAACTTGAGGGGAACCCCCTCCGGTTCCGGAAGTACCTCAAGACTTTTCTTTTCGCTTCCGCTTTCTCTCTTTCTCGCCGCTGCTGATGCACCTGACTTGTCCGCGCACTGGTCACCCTCTGAACCTGGGCCCAGGCTCCTGCATGTCCAGTTGCCCTTGCACTACTTCCTGGCTTCCCAGCACTTAAGGGTCTGTATCTGCAACCCTACAGTCCCTCCTTTCTGCACTTATGAGCCACCCGCTGGCTGCACTTGTGATTTAACTGCACTACCCCCCGCCCCCGCAGCACTTCTCCCCTTCCCTGCACTTGCGATCTGAATGTCACAAGGCGTAGTAAGATCATTATTTTGTGCTCCATTTGTTTCCCCCTCCTTGTCGTGTCACGCCTAGAAACACTTGTGTACAGGCGCGTTATAAATGCCACCACATATCATATCTCATTTGTTTAACTCTCTGCAGTGGATCGCTATTGATGTGTCCTCAAACACCAATCGAATCATCTGAAACAATCCAATGGGACCACCAATTTAGGCTAAGTTCCTCCATGATAGATTTCCTATTTATTGAGTCAAATGCCTTACTTAAATCGAGAACAGCAAAATATACTTTGCTGCCTCTAACCTTCATGTATTTTTCAACAATAGTTTGCACTATAAGGCACTGAGCCAAAGCAGAGAAACCTTTCCTAAAGCCTGCTTGCCTGTTGGTTATCTTGATATTGGCCAAGGCCCAACTTTGTAGCCTAGCTGCCAGGCAACCTGTACATATGTTACTTGAGATGTCAAGTAGCGAGATAGGGCGATAGCAGCTTCGATCTGATGTCTTATCTTGTTTTTAAAAACAGAATTAATAGGCTTCTGTTCAATGAGCTTGGACGAGACCTCTCTAAAGCGATTGCATTAACGACATGTATCAGCACAGGTGCCCACCAGCCTAACCACCAAACAAGAATTTCTGGTCTCACCACGTCTGGACCTTCAGCTTTATCAGTTTGTAACCTAGAAATCTGTGGCTTAATGTCTTCTTGGCCAAAAACGATTGGCTTCACCAACCTTTGGGTTTTGATTTTTCCTTAGGGGGTCTCAGCCTCCTGATTATTTAGTACACACTGAAAGTGTGCTATCCAGCTGCCCGAAGGATTGGATCCGATATCCACTTTTGATTTTGTCCAAAGCCTTTCTCAACAAGCCTCCAGAACACCTTGGCCTTATTCTCTTGTACTGCTCTATCTAGTTCACCCCATTGTTTTTCTATGTGCTGATGTTTTTTGTGTTTTAAAAACCTTTTATAAGCACACTTTTTCCAATGGAGGACTGTGGCCTTCCTTGCGTCCTGATTTACTAACAACTTTGCTTGTCTGCATTCAGTATCAAACCAGGGGGCCTCACCAGCCTCTCTTGCAATCATGTTATCTGCCTATGCTGGTGGCGCTAATAATTTACCTCAGATACAGCCCATGAGGTGTTCAAACTGAGAAATTATCTTTCACTAAACAATCTCTTTCAGCAATTCAGTGCTCCATCCTTGCATTTCTACGTCCTGAAGGATGCAGAGTACTTCAGCTTTCCCAGCTCTCCTTGTGTGTTGGAATGTCACCAGCTCTGACTGTTGGCACAAATAGATATTCCCCTGGGTCATATATCTGCCATTCCACTTCCAATGGATTATGGTCACACCATACTCTCTCCAGTATCTCAAATGACTAGCCTATTAAAGGATAAACAGTATTATAGCATAATCAATAACTGATTTCTTGCATTCGCGCGTTGAAACACTTGTGTATAGGTGCGTTACAAATGCCATATCATATACCAAGCCTGCACGTATGTTTTGATGGCTTATCCCTGCTGCAACTGCCATTTAATTCCACTAGGTTGTGAACGTGCATGATTTGAGCAATGGCCTTACCATGCGCATCATATGTTAGGTTGGATAAATTCTCCAGCATTGGATCTTTCATGGATTCACATGCTGTGAATATTCCCTGTCGTCAGGCTGGGAAACCTCGACACAAGGTGTCCTAGCAATGTCTTTTTGGGTGCTTTAGGCTGCACCAATAGGACGTCTAGTATAAATAACCCTGTCCTGTGGCTTCCCTTCAGATTTGAATCGTCTCCAAACTGTTGGGATCACCTTCCTGTTTCTCTCCAGCAGCTGTGTTTTCGTGTTCTACAAATGCTTTCGGTGATCTGTGGTTCGGCATCATGTCTTCCGTGGGCCCGGAAAAATCCTTGTTTCGCCCGTGTGTGACTTGCGGCATGAAGAACGTCTATGACGGGGATGCCCACGCAGACTGTCTGTATTGTCTGTATCCGAATCATTCTGCAGACAAATATGAGATTAGTCCAGGCTTCTCACAGAAGACGCTGAAGGACAGCAACCGGCGGTTGATTTGCTGGCTGAATGAGGGTACTTACCCGGGTTCGGAAGTGGGTTTGGCCCATGGTGGCCAGGCGCCGCCACCGGCGATGAAGGTGTCCTCTTTGCACCAGAGGGCGAAGTCGGCGGAAACCCTGTCTAAGAAGCCGCGCACAGAGGTGTTGACTGAGGTGAGGAAGGGTGGCAGCGACTCTGGTTCCAGGTCGGGACATCAGAGTAAGGGGTTGGGGAAGCCCTCTCTGAACCAGTCGTCTAGGGCTGACAAGTCGGGGGAGGGGAGTGCCAGGCCGGAGAAGTCAGTGGCACTGTTGCACAAGTCCTCGACAGCAGAGAAGAAGTCGAAGTCCCGCCTGTCTTCTTCATCAGCAAAGGGTTCGTCGTCGAAGGACCTCCATAGGTCTTCATCTGGTGGGGAGTCTTCAGACATTGTTCCAGCTCCACGGCCAAGCGGGCTGCTTCACCTGAGAAAGCCAGGCCGGTGACGGCTTTGGGTCTGTCGCCGAGGGGTTCGTGTTACGGAAGTCACTTCGGCAACAGTGGTTGTACTGCCATCTATTCTGTCGTGGACCATTGTGACATTGGCGCCAGCATCGTCGGAGTTGGATGATTCGACGATGACCGAGGCAGCTGGTGTGCCGCTGTTGTAGTCCTCGGCTCCGCTGGGGCCAGAGGGTGGTCTGTTGCCTTCGGAGGTTCCATGGCAGTCGGGGTCCGGCTTTGGGCCTTTGCTCCCGTTGCAGATTCTTCAGAAAGATCCTGCACCATATTCTTTGGACTCCAGCACGGAAGAAGAGATTCAGCCGTTTTTTGATCCGTCAGCGTTGGACCTGCAGCCGGCGAGGCAGTCCTCGTCGGGCCATTTGGGCCTGTCCTACCGCAATATCCTTTGGTGAATCTGTAAGCTGTGCTGTCCATGCAGGTCCTGAGCTCGCACCAGTCGCTGTTGGGTCAGTTGGATGCAAGGCTTCCAGCTCCCCCAAGCCGGGTGGGTCCTGTGGAGCCGGATGTGAGCGTGGTGCCGAGGTAGGCGGAAGGTGCCCCTTGGCAGTGCGTCCTGAGGAAGTCGCCTTCGGGGCCGTCTCCGAAACGTTTCTCTCCTTCCCGGGGACATCCTGAAGAAGGGGAGCTGGTGGATTCGGATCCTGATAGTGTGCCTCGTGACACTCTGTCAACGGTATTGTCGTCGCCCAGGAGGGCGGATACCTGGGACACCGACCTTGAAGTGGATCCCCTGTGTAGCGCGGCTTAGCCGTCTCCGCCGGAGCTACTACATGGGCGCTTTTCACGCGATGATGTCGAAGGCTTGTCAAAAATTGACCTTACTCCATAGAAGGAACGTAAGGACTGTTTTCTCTTTGATCACATGGGGAAGAGGTGGAAGGCAGTCTTCCACGTTTTGGACCATCTGTGGCACGAGAGTCTGCATCCATTCTCTGAGCCGGCGGTCAAGAGTCGGTTAGAGAAGTTGTTTAAGGCACCAGAATCGTCTCCCAGGTGTCTCACGTCGCAACCCACGCCAGAGTCGGTGGTGTCCGTGGCGGCTAATCAAAAGGCGCAGAGTCAGCACAAGTGTGCAACGTTTGCAACGCCTCCAGACATTGAGGGGAGTAAGCAGGATGCATTCGGCAAGAAGGTGCTGCCGGTGGGAGCTACGACAGTCAAGGAGGCCAACTCCTTGGCCATTATGGCCCGCTATGACAGGGTGATGTGGCACTGGTTGGCTACTCTCTTCGATCATCTTCCGCAGCAGCAATGGAAGGAGACTATGCTGTTTCATCAGGCCAACTCCCTGACCCACCAGGGACCCTCTGCGAAGGCCTGCCGGTCCGCTCTCATCCTCTTTCATCTCCGTTGTCACTTGTCGGCTTGTCCCTGTATCCGTTACGCTGATTTGTACCTCCTTAGCCCCGCACCCTCAGCCATAAAGCCGGGTTGCTCCGCCCGCCTCCTCGCTCGGGCCGCGGAGTCCAGCTATTCATGCAGGCCCGGCATCACAGGACATCTGAGGGCCACTGCACTATGCGGCGCAACCCGGGTGCCTTGCCTTCAGCAACCGGGCCGCTGCCGAACACACAAGTCCACTGGCCGGGAAGCCTGTGGGCGGGCGCTGTAACTCCAGCGCTGCAGTCCCCAGCTCCCGGCGGACCGCACAGGACCGGAGCTGGCTGCTCGCCCCCACCAGCCCCCAAGGGTATGGGGCACTTCTTCTTTTTGGGCCGCGAGGTCCGCTTCAATCACTTCAGCCTGGGTGCAGTCCTAGCGCCGACCCTCCGTCCGCCTTGCGCGGTCTCCGGTGCTCTTCATCCGCAAAGGGGCCAACCATAGCAAGCATGCGCTTCAGCGGCACGCAAAAAGGGGGTATGTTCGTCTCACCCACCTTGCCCCACGGCCATACACACAAGGGGTGCCGCAGCCGGTCTACGTGTTACTCTTTCTTTGGATGAGCGACCACCATTTTGTTTCCACGAATCTTCGTTCCCAGGAACGTCGCTCGCCCCTAACTGGCGTTTCTTAGATTGTATGGGCTCCAGATTTTCAGCAGCAGCTCCATATATGTCCATAAACTGATGCCTATGTTTTTATCTTCAAAAGGCCAGTGCAACTGCACTTTTTCTCCGGATAAGTTCAGGATCACCAGGAGCTCCTCCAAGAGCACGTCTGCTCACATGGCCTCCTAGCCACGCCCCCACATACCACCCAAGAGAGTTCTTTCACTAAAGTTCTCTTGTCTGAGTTTTTATTACTGTGCGTTCATCCCTTAAATGTGCATATTAAATTCATCCTTCGCCATTCCTTCAGTGGGTCTTGACTCCTCCATCCACACAAGCAATTTTCCCTACGTTCTTATCCTCTGTGTGTACTAATTGTGATCTGCCACCCATATTGCTCAGCTCTTTCTTGCTGGACGCCGACCTCGTATGAGGTTTTACGATACTCCAAACAGTATCCGCCACAGTCCTGACCTCTCAGGGCAGAAGATGCTCAATATTTTCTCCATGCCGCAACCTATCCTTGCTCAGCTGGAAAATAGGAGTATGCGCATGCTATTTGGTGGATCATTCCTGCCCTATCCCAGTACCGCCTGGTTCATCGACATGCTGTGCCCAGTTTCTAGATGGCACTGCCTCAGATCCTAAGGAAGGGGCCCCTTTAACTCGGGCCTTGTTTGAATGGAGACGTCCTTCTTGGAGGGTCTTTTTTCCACCTTCCGTCCTAATTGATAAGAGAATGAATATGCCATAGTACTTGTCAACTTCTCAATAATGCTGATGCATTTGTACAGCATCCAATTTTCTCTGTTTCTGATCCCATTTGATGCCTGAATATCATCTTTCAGTATCCTAAACATGTTATCAACTCTTGCCTCCCAGGCCAATAAGAGCGTGGGGTACCCCCTTTCTGACATTCCTATTTCAGATGCTTGTGAATTTGCTTAGAATCGCATGCTGTGCATGTAGTCCAACATCTAGTGGTAATCGCAGAGTATTACATCTTTTTACGTCGACCTGGGCGTGTCGAACACTATCCCTACTGTGACGTGTAGTGTACCCATGATCACTCGCACAGTGAGGTCCTCCTGATTGTTTTGTTCTGCCATACTAGTCGGTCGCATTAATGCAGAGCTTGTGACTGTGAGATTTATTGCAAAATATTATTCATATTATCGCGTCTTCCACACACCCTTTTGACATTCGACGGCCGTTTCCAGCTCTCGTCCGAAGACTTTGGCAATTGAACTTTCGACGGCTGGCTGCAGCCTTCACCATCAGGCTTTGGCCTTTCACATTAGGGAGAGTGGGGGGGGGGGCTTTTTTTCTCAACATTCTCCTTTAGAGAATGCCTGTTACTATTCTTCCCTTTTCTATCCCTTGTCTGGCTGCTATTTCTCTTATATTTAATAAGGGAGAGAACTCCATTTAAATGTTGGCCTTCCTGTAATGGGAAGTTTCCATGGAGGGACACTCACAAAGAGTGTAACAACTGGTTGCCACGACGAGCAGCGTTGCAAGGCTTGTCAACTTTTTAAGCCCAAGAACGACGCACTAAGCGTGGGAAGCCTACACCATGCAGGCAAAATCCCATTCCTCCACTGGCACTGTCGCATTGGACAAGGAACCCTCCAGCAGCCACACCTCCAATTCAGAGGCCGAAGAAATTTTTGCAGAGTCCTCACACTACCTTGTGCCCGTCCCCAGCCCCGCTAGGCATGCCTCACGCACCTCTACAGGGATATTACCCACTGGCAACAGGGACACACTCACACCAAGGCAAAGCACACAACCACCCGGAATTAGTTGACGGTACCGTCGACTAAACCAACTTCACCCGCAGGCCCATCAATCTTCAGTGAAACCTGGGAAACCTTCTGGTTCTCGACCTGTTGCGCTTCCACCTCCTGCGTTTAGGGCATGGTTCGAAGTCCTCCATTTCCCAGGGTGCTCCCCCTAAATCTTCGGCGGCTGTTTTTGACACGTCAAATGACACGTCCAAACTTGCATCGTCCATTAAAACTAAACCTAAATTAAGGGAGAAGTTGTCCAAAAACACCTTCACAGCCTCATTTCCATGGTTCTAGCCCCCAGGCTCCTCCAGTTTTACCTGAGGGATATGCCCAAGCCGCTCTTCTGTTATCACAGTCCTTACAGGGTCACAAACATCCTGTTCCAGAGGAGTTTTTTTTTTTCCTCTCCCTGAAACCCCAGCTACAGGGACTTGGATTAGGGACAGGTTTGAGGAGTGTATGGACAAGGTGTCAGAGTTTATTGATTTCTCAAGCAGGTTCCCTAATAGCACCCTTTCCCTTGATGAGGACCCTAGACCCTTTAAGTCACGCTACCTCTCCAGTACATGAACTACTGATCTTTCAGCGGATATATTTCAAGATGAAGAATTATATTATGTCCCAGATCAAGGAGACGCACAAGATCCTTCCTCCCGGGACCCAGATGCATGGCTTAATGTCACTGATGACCAGAGGGCTTGGCCCACTACTCCTACTCTTGGTGCAGAGCCTGACAACATTTTTGTAGAGGCCACACCTGTTTTACAGTTCCGAGACGCTTCACCCATTGACAATCAGCTGCTCTTTAATAATATTCTTAAGAAGGCAGCAGATCATTTTAAAATACTCAGGAGTCAGTGCCTGACTCTAATTTTGTGGAGGATATCCTTGAAGAGAAAGAGTCAGTCAGTTAATCCTGCTTCTTAATTCTATAAAGAAGCTTTTCGCCCCTTCTTCACTCACACCTTCTTGCACGGGCAGTTAACCCACACATTGAGAAGATGTTCAGATCTGCTCCTTTCGGTCCCCTTTATATTCAGTGACGCTCTGTTCCTGATTCACTGGTGGTCACCACAACCAGGAAGGGTGCAGGCATTCCTTTGTCATCAGTGGAGGCTCCTCCCAACAAGGACTGTAAAAAATGATATGCCTTAGGCAAAAGGATTGCGCCTTCTGTACCCTATATTACCTGGATTGCGAATAACGACACCTCGCTTGCCAGCTTTAGTGATGTCCAGTAGGGTCTTGTGCAGGACGAGCTGGAGAGTGTTCCTGAACCAGCCAGGTTACAGCTACATGCTATTGTTCAAGAAGGACAGCAAGTCACCAAAATATTTTAAACACTTTGGGCTCCTCTGAGACAGCTGGCAGAGTGTTAGCTGAAGGAACTCTTCTAAAGCGCCACACTTGGTTAAAATACTTGGGTTTCAAATCAGAGACACAGGCCTCCCTTATCAACAAACCGATAGAGGAGTCGGTTTTGTTTGGGAAAAAGGTGTGCAATGCATTTGAAATGGCGAAAAAAGAGCATGAGGATCTGAAGTCTTTCAACCAAATTTTGAGCAAGTCGTAAGTTCAGTGTGGGGTTTTTAACATCCGCCACTTCTTTCGAGGGTAATCTTTTTCCAGACCCGGCCTCTTATGGCACAGGAGGTTCACCCTGGTACTCCAGTCAAGGATCGTCCAGCACCTATCGAGCTCCTCAAAAACAGGTGTTTCGGCGTGGCAAAGAAAGGGGTAGCAATGCAGCCTCCAGAGTCTCCCCTGCCAATAAATGACTCCCTGGTCCGGGTCCACTCCAATAGGAGGTAGGATAGCATATTTCACCCATGTGTGGGAGGGAATTACTTCAAACAAGTGGGTGCTCAAGACAGTGTGTAAGGGATACTGTATCTAGTTTCTCCAGACACATCGGTACCACCCGCCAAAGACAAAAATGTTTCCAGACCATCTCCTTATTCTGTAAACTCTCAGCTTCTTGGAGACACGGCTGCCTCGCCACGCTTTCTTCTGCCTCAACTTGCAGCCTGTCGGCATCCTTTTCTCCCTGACCTGGTTCTCGGCAGCTCTCTCTCAGCTGGCCCTCTGTCTCACCATCCAACTTGCCTTCCTTCTTGCCCCCTGTCTCGCTCTCCGTGTCTTTCTGTGCTCCACCTTTTATAGTTAGGAAAATGGTCCATGAGTTTCAGGTGTGTGTGATTGTGACTGAGTGCCTGACTCTGCCTGGCCTTATTAGTGGGACCGTACACGTTACTAGTGGTAATCTTCCTAGTCTCTGTCTTTCTCTTCCTCGTCTCAGTAGTTGGGCTGATTAGGAAAGGAGGGGAGTTATAGGAGTTGTTGTATCCCATAAAGGTAGAGGGAATATGGGATAAATGATAGTCCACCCCCAGGGTCGTGATCCAATGGTGATGGTCCTTCCCTGCCCACCTGAATAAGGGATCACCAGGGACAGAGTCGTGAAACACCTTCAGGTTTTTCACAGTTGTCAGCGCACATAAAATACCTAGGTTCAAGATAGAGGACACTCACTATCAATTCAAGAGTACTCTCCTTGGGCAGTGCTGCAGCCCCAAGGGTTTTTAACAAGGTCTGGCAGTGGTAGCAGCTCACTTACACAGACAGTCCGTTCCGGTGTACCCTTATCTAGATGACTGGCTCATTACAGGAGACACACTTCAGGTGTGTCTAGAGAACACCTAAGAGACTGTAGACCTCCTCTTTCAAGCCTTGCCCCCAGCCAAGTAAAACAATTTCTGGGAGCCCTAATTCGACATAAGGCCGCCTTGTCTTGCCCTCCAACGAGAGGGCCCAGAAGATGATGTTCCAGATCCCTCAATATGTAGCCGGTCAGATTACTGTACGGAGAGCCATGCAGCTTTTGTCGCGCTCTGAAACACTTGTGTACGAGCGCGATATAAATAAAATATCAATCAATCAATCAATGATGGCTTCCTGCATTTTTATGGTATCACATGCCTGTCTGCGCATGTGTCCTATGCAAGAGTGGTTCTCAAGCCAATGTTGTCAAGCAAGCGGTCAGTGGGACGATCTAGTGGTTGTCTCAAACACTTGCTCTATCACTGCAATGGTGGACAAACGAAAACATTCACAATGGGGAATCATTGAATCATTCACCACCCCCGCAGTAAAGGACACTCTCTCGACAGATGCATCCCTTTCACGGTGGGGAGCACACCTTCTCCGCCAGATGGTGCACAGCGTGTTGTCATAATAGGTAGTGGGCAAGTACAGCAACATGTTATAGCTACTACTAGTCATGTTTAAAGCCCTGAAAGGTTTTTAACAACTGCAAGGGAAGATCATTTGAGCCTTAACCATCAGCACCACAGCCATGTTTTACATAAAGAAGCAGGGAGGAACTCACTTTCCAGGGCTGTCAAAGCGGCCACAAAGCATTTGGAAGTGGGCACTCAAACACATGTTCCTCCTGTCACAACACGTTCCAGGGGAACACAATCTTCTTGCAGGCTTGCTCAACAGAGACGTTCAGCTACCCGTATGTCATGGCCATTGGCCTGGAACCCCAGATCCTGCACCATCAGGGAACGAGAGCATGGGGTAACACTACCTTTTATTGTCCTTTGGGGACAATACAGCATGGAGCGCCCAGCTGGACTCAGTCCTGGCGCCAGCCTCATGATTAAATGTGCTCTAGCACATTTTTATTTGGTGCAAGTACTTTGTTTTCCCTGCAGGGGCCTCCACGTGCATTCGGTCGGGCGTGGCTGCTGGGGAGAGTCAGACTGCATGTGTAAGCATCCCTTAGAAGTGGCAGGGTGGGGCCGGTGAGTCAAGGCTAATGGGCTTGGCCAGAGCTAGGCTATATAAGCCCGCTCAGCCCTCTTGCACGCGCTTTGCGTTATTCTGCTATTTCAGTGTAACGCTCACCGCCACCTAAGCGTTTCTAACCTGATTTCCAGATACAGCCTGAGCGCATCTTACCTTGTTTCCAGCTACCAGCCGCTGCACTTACCTTGGAATCTGCTTTCTTTGGCACACATCATTGTTGACTCTGGCATTCATCATCCATCTCCAGACCTCCGGAAAGCAGCGCTCCAGCCCGACGTTGTGACACCAAGAGCAATCCATCTGAAAACGGTGCCTGCAAGAGAAAAGAGAAAGACAAGGTTAGAATTTGCTAAGACATTACGTTTAAGGTTGCGCTTTGACAAATTCTCGGCCTTAACCTTAAACCAACACCCACCTTCTATCGGAGCATCGTGGACTCCTTTTTCTTCCCATTTGGCCTCGCTTCATGCACCTTAACTACTGCTCGGCCGCATTTCATCTGTTGGGAGAAAGCGAAGGAAAGACATTATTAAAAGATACGGACTATAATCAAGAATCACATCACAATATCTTAAAAGCCATAAGACACTTACCTTCAGGAGTGGTTCAGCCACAGCTGGTCTGGGCTGCCACGCACATGGTCCAGTGAAGGAACTCGGTCCATCATAGGCGCCCCTGCATTGAGAAGGAGGACGGAGAACTTGTCATCAATCAACAGGTGAGACTATATGGGTCGGCGCATGCTCACCACATTCTGGGAAGAAGGGTTCGAGAGAGACAGCAGTCTTATAGCTGCATTCTCACAATCTCTCATTTCCACGCTAGAGCAGTGTCAACAATCGGCGCAGCCCACAGCATATGAGCAGGGGAAGAAGTCTGACAAAGGGAATCCACTTCCAGGGAGGGCTGCAACCATGCCCCAATGTCCCCGCAGAGACCAGGTGAGCAGAACACGAAGCCTCTCCGAATCTCTGCCTGGGCGTTATGGAAACCTCGGAAACAGACCAGTTGTCCCAGCTACTGGGGGAATAACAGGCTGAAGTCCATGCCTCCAGACAGCAAACCAAGGCTTTAAGGAGGGACCTTATCGTAGCTCGGGAACAAACTGACGACTTGGCAAGAAAAATGCTTCAGACCCACGCGGGTCAGGTCCCACTACCAGGACTTGCTCATCCTCCCATGCCGCAGCCATCATCACCAGTTCAAGTGGTTCTTCCAGGTGCAGTGCCACTGGCCCCGCCCGAACCCTGTACTGGCGACCCTAACAAGTGTGCTATATTCATGAAACAATGTCGCCTCCATTTTATGTGCCGGCCTGGGGCTTTTCCTAATCAAGCCAGAGTCGCATTTGTACACTCATATTTAGGCGGCAGCGCAGCGGCCTGGTCGATACCATTAGTAAACCAGGATGATCCGCTACTTTGAGACTTTGGGGAATTTCAGCGGGAGATGGAGAAAATGTTCGCAAGACATACGCAAGAACAAGCTTTGGACAATGAATTATTATCACTCAGACAGGCAAACCAAGACCTATTGACCTACTTCGCCACTTTCAATCGTCTCGTAGCACAGACAAACTGGCCAGAAGAAAAAAGGACTACGCTCTTTTATCGAGGGATACGTGGGGAACTTAAGGATGTTCTAGCCTAGGTGGTCAATCCCCCTGAGGCATGTGCGGAGTACATCAACTTGACTGTGCTGCTCGATCACAGATTGCAGAATCGAAAAATGGATCGCACAAGAGCTGAAGGGAGGTCGGTCTATATGCGACCCCGGGACAATCAAACCTGAACCCATGAACAAACTGAACCAATGTAGATCGGCAGGTTACGAAGTCCTTTCACCCAGGCTGAGAGTGTGAAAAGGAGGTAACAGCAGCCCTGCCTATACTGCGGGAGAGCAGGACATTTCCTCCGAGAATGCCCGGTAAAACCAGCCAAGAAATTAGTTGGAGCAACAGACAATGGTGATGTGGAAAAGGAACAAGATCCGGGAAACTTTAACGCCCGACAAGCGTAGGGGTCCACCTGTTGAGCAAAAAGAAGGAATCCGTACAGACCTCACATCTAGTCATCTCGGTACTTTTGGTTAACCACAAACAACTGTCAAAGATGCATGCCTTGGAGGCATATATTGATAGCAGAGCTGTGGGAAATTATATGGACCAAGATCTGGCTGCACAAATGGGCTTTCCTCTCCAACAAAAGCTGAAATCGGAAAACGTCACAGCAGTGGATGGTTCTCAGTTATCATCCGGGCCAGTGATGCAACATACCGAAAAAGTCATGCTTATGTGCCAAGATGGTCATCAAGAAGACCTCTCCTTCGATCTCATCGGTGCTCCTCAGTTCCAGATGATATTAGGTATACCTTGGCTGGAAACCCACAACCCTAGGATCGACTGGAGAAGACGAGTTCTGACCTTTCCTCAAGAGTGTGCTAATGTTTGCTAAAATAAAGATGTGGGCAACCTGAAACCCAAGACAAAAACTATTCTGGGACTCACTGTTTCCAGAATATCTGGATTTACCAGGATGTTTTTCAGAAGGAGCAAGCAAACACTCTGCCTCCACACAGGCCTTAAGATTGCCAAATCGATCTGGTGCCCGGAGCCCAAATTCCCTGCAGTCGAATTTACACCCTAGTGGAGCAGGAAAACCAGCACCTAAAATCTTACCTGGATCAGTATTTAGCTAATGGCTTTATTCGCCCGTCAAGTCACCTGCCTCTTCGGCTCTCTTTTTCATACCTAAAAAAGAGGGCGACTTAAGAACTTGTATTGACTATAGCGCACTTAACTAGATCACAGTAAAAATCAGATACCCACTGCCACTTATTCCGGAGCTTCTGGATTAGGTTAAGAATGCTCAAATGTACACAATACTGGATCTACGAGGAGCCTATCGCCTTGTGAGAGTTAAACATGGGGATGATTGGAAGACGGCATTCTGTACCAAGCATGGTCTTTTCGAATACCAGGTTATGCCTTTAGGTTATGTAATGCCCTGGCGGCGTTCCAATTTTTTATGTACGATGTGCTTCATGAATTATTGGACGTTTGCGCACTTGTCTACATAGATGACATTCTCATTTACTCGGCTTCCAAGGAGGACCACGTCTGCCATATAAGAGCAGTATTGCAAAAACTTTGACCACATCGGCTGTTTACCAAGTTAGAAAAGTGTTTCGAGGGGATTGGGTCCTCCGACATATTCCATATCTATGACAGTAATCACCACAGCTGTGCTGCTTCGGAAAACTTCGGCGTCCTGCGTGGGTTCTGGAAATCATAACCCACGGCTACTGTCTTCCTTTCCGGCAGAGTCCTCAAGACAATTCACCGGGGAATCTCTCTTTGAAGAGTACGGATCCGCTCCTTGCGCAGGTAATTCAATCCCTGCTGGAGAAAGGCGCCATAGAACTGTTGCCTGTAGCGAAAAGGAACAAGGGATGGTATTCCCCTTATTTTTTGATTTCCAAGAAAGACAGGGGATTGAGACCCATCATGGACTTGCGCAGTTTGAACAAACTCCTCAGGAAGGACAAGTTCAAGATGGTTACTCTCTCTCAAATCCTCCAGGCCTTTCAACTTCAGGACTGGTTGGTGTCTCTCGACCTCAAGGACGCTTATTTTCATATGCCGATCCATCCAAAGCACACGAAGTACCTGAGGTTCGCGGTTGGCGACTCGCACTTTCAGTTTTGGGTCCTGTCGTTCGGATTGACCTCCGCCCCGAGGGTCTCCACCAAGCTCATGGTAGTGGTGGCAGCGCACCTCAGGAAAGGGAGGATTCACGTCTACCCCTACCTGGACAATTGGTTGATCAGGGCGCGCTCTCCCGAGCAAGTCCTGGATCATCTGTCAGTCACCTGCCACTCCCTCCACAAGCTGGGCTTCTCCCTCAACTTAAAGAAGTCCCATTTGACACCAACTCAGAGGCTCCAGTACATCGGAGCAGTGCTCGACACGTCCCCGGGTCTGTGTTTTCCTCCCCAGGTGAGGGCTCATCACATTCAGCAGATGGTGCGTAAGTTTCAACTTGCCCAGAGTCTCCCAGCGTTCGAGTTCTTGAGACTGCTCGGCCTCATGGCATCCTGCATTCTTCTGGTGCCAGAGGCCAGGTTGCGGATGAGATCTTTGCAATGGGCACTCAAGCTCCAGTGGTCTCAGTCCTCCGGCAGGTTGTCGGACCCTGTTCAGGCGCCTTCTTCGGTCGCCCAGGACCTTCTGTGGTGGGCCGACGAGGGCAATCTGATGAGGGGGGCTCCATTTTGGCTGCCCTGGCCAGAGGTGACGATCGTGACGGATGCATCCCTCACGGGATGAGAAGCTCATGCCAACGAGTTGACAGTCAGCAGTCGTTGGTCTCCGTCGGAGTCCAGACTCCAAATCAGTCTGTTGGAGCTGAGGGCCGTCAGGCTAGCCCTGAAGGCTTTTCTGCCGACTGTGCGGGGAAAGAATGTCCTGATCCTGACGGACAACACGGTGGCCATGCACTATCTCAACAAAAAGGGGGGCAAGGTCACTTCCTCTGTGCAGGGAGGCGATGCAGCTCTGGTTCTGGGCAATCCAGCAGGAAGTTTCAATCTCGGCAGTTCATCTGGCAGGAGATGAAAACGAGACGGCGGACGCTCTGAGGAGGCAGAGCGCGATCTTTCACGAGTGGGAGTTGGCTCAGGAGATTCTCCTAGAGATCTTCGCCCTTTGGGGGACCCCTCAAGTGGATATTTTCACCTCCAGTGTCAACCGGAAGTGCGAGAGGTCTGCTCGCGGGGATTTCCTCCAAACGGAGCCTTAGGAGACGTGTTCGTTGTGGAGCGGTCATTCCCACTGCTGTACGCGTTTCCCCCAGTCCCCGTCATCCCGCAAGTACTGCAGAGGTTACAGAGGTTCGGTTCCCGGATGATCCTCATTGCTCCGGCGTGGGCCTGGAGGACGTGGTACCCGGACCTTCTCGACTTGTCCATCTGCCCTCCACGACGTCTTCCTGTTAGGCAGAAACATGTGCAGTTCCCTTAGGGACCACTGCAAAAGGCTTAAGACTACAGGTGTTGGCAGTAAACCCAATTGGTAGCAGTCTGTACCACCCAGATTTACCCGATAGCTGTGGCTGAGCAGCCAGACTTCTCTCAAGAAGAGTTAGACTGTATATAGAGTATACAAGATAGGTACCCAAAATACAGTAGCACAAGCAAACACTGACCAGAGCTTTGGTAACAAAGTATATAATTATTTATTTAAAGACACACTTAGAAATACTCCAGCACTATTATTATAAGCAAGTTCAAAAACACAGTCACTATTAGTATATATACATCTCTATTTCCTTATTAGACAAGTCTTAGTTAACACCACTTATTTCCAGACAGAGGTGAGCGCTTAACTAAAGATGGCACTCCAATAAGTTTAAAAAAAAAGGGAGGGAAAAGGCAGAAATTAGGAAAAGCACACAACACAATACTTTAGAAGCACCCAGCAAGGCAGGAAAGTCAGTCTACTCGTGAGCAAAAGGTTCAGAGGCCAGGATCCCTCTTGGAGAGAGTAGAACACCACTGTGCCCAAGATCACAAAGTTTAAAAGTCTTGAAAAGTCTTGCAGGGAGTTTCAGAAAGGAATTAGTTCAGCTTTAGAAAAGTTCAGTTAGCCAGCCTAGGGCCAACCCAAGTGGTAAATTGAGGCTTTAAGAGTCACCCCACACAGACCATTGCGAGGGAGGCCAGGCGGACACAGTACCTTTAAAGTGGAGAGGATCCTCCAACGGGGGCAGTTGTTCCTGGCAGCGGGTGCAAGTCACGGCGTCGTCCAGAGGAAGAGAAGATCTCGACGTGGAGGAAAGCTGAAGGTCGTTGCACTGCCAGGGAAGAAACCAGCCGCAGAGTTCTCCGGTTAAAAGGTACTACCCTTTTATTCGCGGTAGTGGAGAAAACGTGGCATCCCGGTTGCCGTGGTGCTTGGCACAGGCAAGGCGGCCACGAGATGATCCGGGAAGGTGAAAAGGCGGGCAAACTGGTTATCCCCACCAGTCAAAGGAAGAAGACTCTTCGGGATGAAGATCTCCTCTGTCGTCGGAAGAAGTGGTGAGACGGTTCAGCAGGGCTCCACCGGTGGTGTCGTCGTTGCAGGTCAGCTCAGCGTCTCCCTCTTCGGATTCTTTGGTCCAGTGGCGACTTCTGAAGTTCCAGTCCCCAAAGCCCTGCTTTTATGCAGAAAACCACCATTCATCAGTCCTAGCTGTCAATCAAACATGCTAAGTGGTGAGCCGGCGGCTCACCACTGGGCCAATCGCACAAGAGTGTGACTTGAGTTGCCGAGTCAACTCAGTCCAGGGTGCCTAAACCCCCTCCCACATCCCCTGTGGTACCCAGACAGAGTGGCACCACTTTTGGAGGCTTCTGTGGTGAAGCCCGCCAAAAAGTAGAACAAAGGGCTCGACTTGGGTTGGAGTCACAGAAGCGAACACAAACGCCATTTTGGAACTGAGTTCTGGCAAAAAATACCAACCGCTGAATTTAAAGTAATTTAATAAACCGGCGGTATTTTCGAGGCTATATTAAAAAGTGGTAGCCTCGAACAATGGGAAAATCCCATAAGAATATATTTGCGGTCGAATATAAAGTAGTATCCATTGCTACCAGCCAAAACTCGGTCGAGGGGGACTGGACAGTGCCCCCTCGAACAACAGACCCCGGGGCAATCGAATTGCCCCGACCAGTACGTCCACAATATGATGGTTTGTACTGGTTCTGTTCACAATTTGAGACTAGTAAAGGCAATGGTGACTTTACATGCCCTGGGAGACAGTAGTCAGTCCCAGGGTATGGAGTCTATGTTTGGGGGTCGCTACGACACCCCTGGGTTACTGCACGGAGGGTGCTGTGCAACCCACATACCAAAAACACATGAAGCCCCTTTGGGGTAAAGGACCCCATAACCCATAAAACACATACAAAGTCAAAGGAACACCTCAAATCATGTCTAAGAGTGGGAGAAAAAGAGTCTCACTCTTAGCAGGAGAAAAAAATAAACCCCAAAAATCCAGCAAAACTGCTGGGGGACTCACTAGGTTTGGGAAATTAGCCTTTACAGAGAATTCTCCCTAACACTTCCCTACCGAGAAGATCTGCTCTCACGGGAGGGGGGTCCGGTTCTCCATCCAGAGGTCAGATCCCTCAACCTTCACGCTTTGTTTCTGAAAGGTTGAGGTATAAGGATTGGGACCTCCCTGAAGACGTGATAGAGGTGTTGCTCTCGGCCAGACGGCCCGCAACTAAGTCCCTGTACCGTTGCCGTTGGCGTAAGTTCTGCGACTGGTGCAGGGTTAAGAATGTGGATCCTTTTGCATGTGACATTCCCATGGTTCTGTCTTTTTTGCTTTCTTTGGCCCACATGGGTCTTCAAGTGGGTACCATTAAAGGTTACCTGGCGGCGCTGTCCATATTTAAGCGCTTGTCTGAAGAGTGTTCCTATTTTAAAATTCCTTTAATTTCTCATTTTCTGAAAGGGCTCACTAATGTGTTCCCTCCGTCACCTTTCCAGGTGCCCGGTTGGGATTTGAACGTTGTTCTCAAGTTTCTGATGGGTGCTCCGTTTGAGCCTTTGCATTCATGCCCTTTGAGACTGTTAACTCTTAAAACTGTATTTTTAGTTGCAGTCACTTCCGCTCGCAGAGTGAGTGAGTTACAGGGACTTTCATTTAAGCCACCCTTCACTGTGTTTCATAAGGACAGGGTTGTCCTTAGAGTTCATCCTTCTTTTCTTCCGAAGGTGGTGTCGGAATTTCATTTAGGCCAGAAGGTTGTTCTTCCGGCATTTTATCCTCCTCCGCATCCTGGTAAGGAAGAAGAGAGGCTCCATAGGCTTCATCCTAGGAGAGCGTTAAGCTTTTATATTTCACGCATGTCCCGGGTCAGAGTGGACGATCAGCTCTTCATTGGTTACGCTGCAAAGCGTTTCGGACGAAACAGACTTTGTCTCGCTGGATTATCTTGGCTATCTCTGAGTGTTACCGCTTGGCAGGTAAGGACCCACCGGTCGGCTTACGGGCCCATCCTACCAGGAGTATGGCTGCCTCTACTGCCCTGCATAGGGGTGTTCCTATTCGTAACATCTGTGATGCAGCCACCTGGGCTTCGGTACATACTTTTGTACATCACTACTCCCTCGATTCCATCCGGGGGCAGGATCTGGCCTTTGGCAAAGCGGTCCTTTACTCCGCAATTTGATTGGGCATGCTAAATTTCTGTTTTCTAAATTCCTTTCCCACCTCCTTGCATTGGTACTGCTTTGGGAGTCTGTCATAGATATGGAATACGTCGGAGGACCCAATCCCCTCGAAGAACAAGTTACTCTTACCTGGTAACGTTCTTTCGATGGTCCGACGACGTATTCCATAATGCTCCCTCCCTACCTTCCCCGCTACAGAATTTCTTATGCGCTTGCAGCTAACGTTTCCGCAAGGCTTTGTGTGTCATACTGGCAGAAGACTGGTGGCACACGTTCTGGGAAAAAACTACAACTGAGGCTATGGGCGTTGTGTGTCCTACTTATAACATCCAGTGACGTCGGCCGTTGGAGGAGGTCCTCGAGGGCGGCGTATCGACGTCATTGACGCAGGACGCAGACGCCGAAGATTTTCCAAAGCAGCACAGCTGTGGTGATTACTGTCATAGATATGGAATACGTCGTCAGACTATCCCATCGAAAGAAGGTTACCAGGTAGGAGAGTAACTTGTTCTTCTTCCTCGTAACAGAAGTTGAATTCTTGGGTTTTATGTTCACTCCACGAGGCGTACATATGGAAACACGCAAAGTGGATGCTATCCTTCAGTGGCCATCACTGACATCCACAAAAGGAGTACAAAGTGTGCTCGGATTCGCCAACTTTTATCAACGGTTTATCCCTAGGTTTTTGCAGATTGTTCATCCAATTACCTCCCTGCTGAGAAAAAACAAGAAATTCCTTTGGTCTCCAGAAGCAGAGAAAGCCTTCCAGGAGCTGAAACTTGCTTTCACCACAGCACCAGTTCTCTGACACCCTCGACCAGAACTGACATACGTGGTCGAAGCAGATGCCTCCAATGGTAGCCATGGGAGCAGTATTATCACAGAGACCCTGACACAGGACAATGACATCCCATAGCATTCTGGTCCCATAAGTTTTTTGCACCAGAGTTCAACTATGTGATCACAGACAAAGAACTGCTAGCGATTAAGGGAGCCTTCAAAACATGGAGACACTATCTTCTGGGGGCGAGACATAGTCACTGTCATCACGGATCACCGCAATCTGCAGTACTTGAAGACCGGCAAGGCCCAATCCTCTCATCAACTTCGGTGGGCTCTCTTCTTTGCGGAATACGATTTTATCATCACCTACAGACTTGGAGTACGCAATGGGAAAGCAGACGCTCTGTCACGCATGAGTGAGGACCAAGAAGCTTTTACCACATCTGAGCCTGTGGCCTCATTCCTGAAGAACGAATTGAGAACAAAATCATTGCAACCACCTGTTTGAATGACTTGAAAACCGTTCTCCAATCTCAAATGAACCAAGCAACACGACAGGAATGGCTATCTAGAGGGGACCAATACACCATTGAAAATGATCTACCGTATTTTCAAGGGAGGTTGTACATTCAGGACAAGAAGCTACAAGACCAAATAGCTAACTATCATGATTCACTAGTGGAAGGACATCCGGGAATTGCTAAGACTTGAACTAAAATACAAAAAGGCTATTGGTGGCCAACCTGGAGAAAAGACATTGCCCAATTTATTGCGACCTGTAGTGTCTGCGCACAACAAGAATCTCAGAAGCTAAATCCAGCTGGGTTACTGCGTCCATTGACGGTACCACCAGCACCGTGGCATACGTTGTCAATGGACTTCATCACAGATCTTCCTCCCTACAATGGATATAACACCATCTTAGTTATTGTGGATTTGTTCTTCAAAATGGCCCATTTCATTCCATTAAAAGCACTCCCCACTGCTTCCGCCCTCGCCACCGTGTTTTTGGAACAGATTGTCAAATTACACGGATTCCCATCAGTACTAATATCAGATTGGGGAACTCAGTTTGTCTCAGCACTGTGGAGGAGGTGCTGCAAAATAGCCAAAATTGATCACCGGTTATCCACTAGTCGCCATCCTCAAACTGATGGTCAAACCGAACGGACCAACCAGACCATGGAGCAATATTTGAGATGTATGTTGCAACAAACTGAGGAATGCTGGAAAGACATACTTTGGTTGACCGAATTCGCCTACAACAATTTCATCCAGACTAGCACCGGAAAGACCACATTCTACATGGTGCATGGTCGACATCCTCAAACGTCCACTTTTGATTCACTTGACGAATTGGAAATGCCAGCAGTAACAACCTTACATCAAACCATCACTCAGATTCTTAAAGAAGCAGCTGAACATCTGACCAGGGCTAAAGAGAAGCTGAAAAAGTTTGCAGATCGACACTGAAGGGAGGCCCCACATTATCAGGTCGGAGACAAGGTTTGGTTACCATCCAAAAAGATTCCCTTGAAAGGACCACACAAGCCTTCTGTCCCAGATACCTGGGGCCCTATCCCATCAAAGCCCTGATAAACCCAGCTACCATGAAATTGGAATTACCACCTAATATGCAAATCCTTCCAGTATTCCTTGTTTCACTCCTGAAACCAATGAAACCAGGTGCTCGGATTGAAGCACCACCTGAGCCCGACATCATAGAAGGAGAACCGGAATACGAGGTCAAAACTATTCTGGATTCCAAGATAGCGTGATCCAAATTGTACTACCTTATAGACTGGCAGGGTTATGGACCTCAGGACCGTATATTGGGAACCCAGTGAATTGGTCCATGCTCCACGACTAATCAGACAATTCCATCGCAACAATCCCACCAAGCCAGGAGAAAGAACACCTGTGAGAGGGGCCTTGAGGGGGGGGTGCTGTCATGGCCATTGGTCCGGAACCCCAGATCCTGCACCATCAGGGAACGAGAGCACGGGGTAACACTACCTTTTATTGTCCCTTGGCAACAATAAAGCATGGAGGGCCCAGCTGGACTCGGTCCTGGCGCCTTTGGCGCCAGGCCCGTGATTAAATGTACACTAGCAAATTTTTATTTGGTGCAAGTACTTTGTTTTCCCTGCAGGGGCCTCCACGTGCATTTGGTCGGGCGTGGCTGCTGGGGAGAGTCAGATTGAACGTGTAAGCATCCCTTAGGAGTGGCAGGGTGGGCCCGGTGAGTCAAGGCTAATGGGCATGGCCAGAGCTAGGCTTTATAAGCCTGCTCAGCCCTCTTGCACGCGCTTCGCTTTATTCTGCTATTGCAGCGTAACGCTCACTGCCACCTAAGTGCTTGTTACCTGATTTCCAGCTACATCCCGAGCGCATCTTACCTTGCTACCAGCCTGAGGGCACCTTACCTTGTTTCCAGCTACCAGCCGCTGCACTTACGCTGCACTTACCTTGGAATCTGCTTTCTTCGGCATGCATCATCGTTGACTCTGGCATTCATCATCCATCTCCAGACCTCCGGAAAGCAGCGCTGCAGCCCGACGTTGTGACACCAAGAGCAATCTATCTGAAAACGGTGCCTGCAAGAGAAAAGGGAAAGACAAGGTTAGAATTTGCTAAGACATTAGGGAAAATTCTCATTCAATGGCTAATTTCCCTTACCTAGTGAGTCCCCCAGCAGCTTTGCTGGATCTCTGGAGTTTATTTTTCCACTTGGTAAGAGTGTACCCCTTTCTTTCCACTCTTACCTGTGTTTTGCCATGTGTATTTCATCTGTTTTTGTGATTGTGGACTCTGGAGTACACCACTTCAGTAGCCCCCTTCTTTTGTGTGTTACACAGCACCTTCAGTGCAGTGACACAGGGTTGTCTTTTAGACTTCCCAACAACTCTATTTCTGAGGCTGACTACTGTCCCCCAGGAAAGGGTAAAGTTACCATTAACTTTACTTAGTCATTTAACCACAGATCCAGTACAACCCATCTTACATGGAGTACTGGAAAGGGTTAATTTTTAGCCCTTGTTATCTGTACCTCCTAGAGCATTGTTTCGCTCTTTTAACATTTTCTTATGCTGCATCTTATGCCGCATCTATAAAGGGAGAGAAAACAACAAGTTAAATTCACTCAACTTTTACCGGACAGTGTTGGGTAATACAGACTCTTACCTGAACGCCATCAGCAGCCTCCAGACAATATTTTTTGCTGCAATTCAACAAGGGAATGCAAGAGTGAATATCGGACATATTGAACTCTTTGAACTTTATAAACCCCGGAGTCAATATTCCTCCGGAACTCTTCCAGTACCTCAAACCAGTGAAGTAACTGGTATCTACGCGCCCCTACGTGCCATGCAGGATGGAGAGCTCATCATTTAAAAACATAAGGTGAGGATACTATTTGGGAATATCGGAGGTGACTAGTGGGGAGAACGAGAACAGTGGGGAGGGACCATCACTAAAATCCACGGGGCTAAATCCCTTTCTCCACTTGCAGGAGAATACTTCTACGGGTCTAGCAGACGAGATTAGGCGGGCCAGTCCAGACTGTCATCTCTGCACTACGCATTACGTTGGTGGAGACCGCAGCTGTCCGGGTCCGATCGACGCCCCTGTGGGAACCAGGTGAGCGTAACACCCGCTTGACCAAATGCTTTTTCTTTTAGCTCCAGTTGGGTTTAGTCACCATTTCTTTTTGTTAAAGTCCTTCTTGTGTTTTTCTTTGCGCGGCAAACCAGGTTTGCCTCCTTTGTTCACTGTCTTTTGGCGGGCTTCTGCCCAGAAGCCCCTCCTCTAGGCGCCTGGGTGTCTAGGTGGGCTGAATGTGAGGGAAGGGTGTAGTCACCCCCTGCACAGGATATCCTAGGAAACCCAAGTCGCACTTTGCCATGATTGGCTGAGGTGGTTGTCCGGGCCGGACAACCCCCCTGCTGCGTGATTGACAGCCAGGCTGTGTGAATGGGTGATTTTCGCATAAAAGGCAGGTCTCTTGGACTGCAAGTCAGAGAGTCGCCACTGGAACTACAAGGAATCGAAGAGAAGCAGAGAAGAAGTCGACTGCTGCAACTATCCCGTCCCGGTGAAGCCCTGCTTCTGTCCTGAGCTATCTACCCTTCGATGACCAGGGAAGGTCCAGTCGGGAGTCGTCTTCCCTTGAGCTTGGTGGGGATAACTAGCTCATCGTCTACAGCCAGAGGATCCTCTTTGTGGTCGAAATCGCTGCACACTGCTGTAGTGGTCCGGATAGCCATCTGAAGAGCCTTTACTGTTTTTAAGGAGCGCACCTTTTATTCACCGTTGCTGCTGCCGGCTTCATCCCTGTGTTGTGCAGACCCCTCCAGACGTCCTCCTTCGGATCGAAGCTCCAGGAACCGAGGGTCTGCAGGATTCTACCAGGAACAACTGCCGTGGCACCAGCTTCTTGCATGATTAAGGTACTGTGTTCTGCTCGAGGAATTTGGATAAATCCCTTTTCTTCGTCTCCAAGGCTGGCCATTGTCTTCCCTCCTTCTTATAACTTTTGCTTCCTCTGTTTACAATATCTAAGTACTCTTGGCTCCGCTGAATCGTGAACTATCCGACTGTGTGATCCTCGACAACAGGAACCCGGTTCCACTTGACACTGGCTCCGGCCTATTGACTTTTGAATTTCTGTCGAAGAATGTTCTCTGATTCTGTCTGCCTTGACAAAAGTATTGCCTATGATTTTTGCCCCCAACTCTCTCTGGGTATCTCAGGTGCTAAGTGTGTTTTTGCCCCGGTAACATTTCTTGCCGCGGATACGCGTTTCTTTAGTAAGACCGAACTGTCATTACCGTCAAAAAGTGATTGCAAGTTTATTCCCGGTAACGTCCTTTGTTTCATAACACCGGACCGCTAAAACACAGGGTACTTACCTTGAAGTATACCGTACAAAGTGAATTGGTTAGTTGTAGTATATTTTACGTGTGGTTTTTCGAATTAATAGAAGTGTTGTGTTTATAACAACTGGTTTAAAAATAAATGTACTTATATTTTTTTACCTGAAAACTTGAGTCAGTGTTTGCTTGAGTCACAGTAATTGTGGTCTCTTTGTGTAATCTCTGCTACTTGAGATAAGCCTGGCTGCTCTGTTACTACTACCACTTTAACATAGTAGTAGAGGTTTGTACCAAAGGTAAAACTTGTATTGCCACCTGTAGTCTTAATTGTGTGTAGTGGTCCCTAAGGGCACTTCACAGGATTCTGCCTAACAGTCCTTACCAGAATCAAAACAGCTTGGGTTACACCCCTACTAAAATAAACGACACTCGATCCCTCCATCCCCACCAACTACCAACCAATTACCACAGTCCCATTTCTCCTGAAAATAATTGATTAAATAGCATACGCTCAAATACAAAACCACCTAGAACACCACCAACTACTGGGGGATTGACCGTCAGGATGCTGCCCCAACCACAGCACGGAAACAGCCCTACTCGACCAGTAGATCCAAACGGATGCTACCAGAGAAGCGGGCATACTCTGCCTATTAATGCTACTAGATCTCCTGGCGGCCTTCGTTCTGGTTGACCACAACAAACTCTGTGCCACATTAGCCAATAACTTCAACCTGTCCAACAATGCCACTGACTGGATCAAATATTTCCTAGCAGATAGGACCTCAAGAGTATCCATTGTCAAAGAATCAGCAGACCCCATACCAGTCCGGTAGGCGTCCCGCAAGGATCATGCCTCTCCCCCACCCTCTACAATGCCTATACCAATCTGCTCTTTGCAGCCCTGGATGCCATGGGTGTCATCTACACTAATGTTGCAGATGACACCCAGATCCTCATCCCACTAACAGGCAACCATGAGCAAGACTCAATGCTCATTAACAAAATCTATTCACTAATCCAAAACTGGATGGTCAATAATAGCTCATGTCTCAATGATGACAAAACCGAGCTACTCATGCTAGGATCTTCCTCTATAATTGACTCTTTACAGCATGCCTATACATCCTTCATCATTGATGGCACCACGATCCCAGTGCTCAAACAAGACCCTTGGTGTCTACCTAGACGCCACACTAATGATGTCTAAACATCAACACCCTAGCCTCCTACACATCCAAACTCATCTTCCTCAGTCGCAAATTCCTCACAGCTGATAATTGCTTTACTTTAGCTAGAGCGCTCAAACTATCCAAGCTTGACTACTGCAATATCCTCTTCCTTAGCACCTCTAATACTAACATAGCCAAACTCCAATTTATGCAGAACAAAGCCCTCCGAGCGGCACTGGGCTTAAAAAAATCTGAACACATCTCCAACATCAGGAGAGACAACCGCTGGCTCCCTATCAAAGCCAGGATACTATTCAAAACCCTAAGTATCACTCACAAATGCATTGCCAACAAAGCTCCCAAATACCACCTCAATACAGTCATGAAGAAAAACCATACTAGACTCCCCAGATCCAACAACAATGAAAACCTCAAAATCCCACGATACAAAAGAGAAAAAGCAGGGGGCAGCAGCTTTATAGTTCTCGCTCCCAGACACTGGAATGCCCTACCTACCAATATCAAGAATGAAACGTCCTACCCCACAATTAAAAAAATCACTGAAAACTTGACTCTTCAACCAATACTGATGTGAACCAAGACCCCCACCCACTTAGACAGGACTCCCCATATCATGTGTATATAAAATGGATGTTCTATCCTTTTTGACTGTAATGTTTCTTTCATAATGTCAAGATTGTATTTACCCATTGTCTGTAACTACGCTGTGATACCTCCGGGTCTGGGCATATAACAAATGTAATAAATAAATAAAGGAACTGTCTCAGTCGGTGGCTCGCACCCCTTCTGGCTCGGGTTCTCGGCGCGATCCTCATCGGGAACCTTCGAGGTCCCGTTCGGACAAGGTTCAGGCTGATTGCAAGGGACGTGCTTCCAGGTCGTGATCCTCGTCCCCAGCGAGACCGCAGAAACCTGGTAAGGGCTCGAAGTCAGCGTTGACTCCGTCAGCGCTGTGTCTGTCGGATACGGATGTCGAGCGTTGCCTTCGTACCAGCCACCGGTGTCAGCGCCGTTGTCGACGTCGAAACCGTTGATGACTTTGGGGCCTTTGGCTGCTTTTTGTCTGTTGAGGTCCCCAGTACGGTGTATCCTCCCAGGAAGGCTCTTTCCCATGCTGTGCAGCATGTTAGGGTTCCCAGACCACCTTCTGTTCCGATGCAGGATTTATTTCTCCCTCTGGATGCCATCTCTGAGGGTGAGGAGAGGTCTGGGTTGGAATCTGATCCTATTAAGCTTGATGTGGCTCCTGTCTTTTCTGGGGACAGTCAGTTGGAAGAGTTTCAGCAATCTCTTCATGATGCCAGTGGCTTGGACACTTCTCCTGAGGTGGAGTTTGGCAGGCCTGAGCCTGGGGCTCATGCTGAGTTGTCCTACAGGAGACTGATGGCTAGGGTCACTGAGTATCTTGGTTGGTCTAGTCCTACTGAAGCTTTTGTTCAGGATGACTTAACTGATATTTTGGATCAAGGTCCATCCTCTGACCCGGTGTTGCCTTTTCGTTTGACATTGCAGAAGAGGTTGGCGACTGCTTGTTAGACCCCAGAATCTCTTCCGGCAGTTAACAAGTCGTTAACTAAGAAATACTGCCCTTCCAGTAGCGACCCCAGCTACCTTTCATCTCACCCCACTCCAGGGAGTTTGGTGGTTCAGGCAGCTAAGGCCACCTCGAGGCAGGCGGCGTACCCTAAAATCCCTCCTGATTGGGACAACAAACGCTTCGATGGTTGGGCACGCAAGGTGTTTTCTGCAGGAGTATGGCCGAAGTCGACCAACTCCACTTATGCCTTAGCAAGGTTTTCACACACCCTGTGGAATTGTGTTTCTCTAGCAGCTGAGCATATTCCCGAAGGAAAAGAAAGGGATGGGTTCCTTACTCTCTCGTGCAGGTTTGCAAGGATGCCATGTGTGAATCCCTTCAATCGGGTTTGGATACGGCTGACAGTGTGAGCCGGTCCATGGCTGCGAGCACCGCTATACGCAGACTTGCGTGGTTGCGGAAGTCGGGGTTTGCTCCTGATGTGCCAGCCTGTCTTTTGAACATGCCCTTTGATGGTGCACATTTGTTTGGCAGCAAGGCTGACGAGAGTCTTGAGAGGTTGCTGACCTCCAAAGCTGCGGCTAAGTATTTAAGTGCATTTCGTCCTAGGGGACAGCAGTCGAGGGGAGGAGGGTCCTTTCGTTACTACTCCTCCTTTGGTAGGACGAGGGGGCCACCAGTCAAAGTAGTTACTGTAAAAGTTCCCATGATGGTTGGGGAAATCGAGGTGCCAAAGCCGCTCGGGCAGCTGCCTCTTTGCCCTCAGGCTCTGCCGCAGCCGCTCCAAAACAGTTATGAGGCCATGTTCCATTGTTCTCCGGTTGGGGGCAGACTGTCTCAGCATCTCGAAGAATAGCAAGCTATTACTTCGGATGCGTGGGTTCTGGATACAATAGCCCACGGTTACTGTCTTCCCTTCCTGCAGCGGCCTCACGACAATCCACCGGGGAATCTCTCTTTGAAGCTGAAATCTTGACCCTGCTAGAGAAAGGCGCCATAGAACTGGTGCCTGTAGCGGAGAGGGGCAAGGGATGGTATTCTCCCATATTTTTTTATTTCAAGGAAGGACGGGGGGAGTGAGACCCATTTTGGACTTGCATTGGTTGAGCACACTTCTCAGGAAGGACTAGTTCAAGATGGTCACTCTTTCTCAGGTCCTCCAGGCCCTTCGTCTCCAGGACTGGTTGGTGTCTCTGGACCTTCAGGATGCTTACTTTCATGTGCTGATTCATCCAAAGCACAGAAAGTACCTGAGGTTTGCGGCTGGCAACTCTGTTTCGGGTCCTGCCATTCGGATTGACCTCTGCACCCAGGGTCTTCACCAAGCTGATGGTAATGGTGGCAGCGTATCTCATGCGAGGGGGGATTCATGTCTACCCCTACCTGGACGACTGGCTGATCCGTGCGTGCTCTCACGAGCAAGCGCTGGATCATCTCAGTCTCACCTGCTGCACCCTCCACAAGCTGGGCTTCTCCCTCAATTTCATCTGACACCTTACCAACGGCTCCAATACATCGGGCTGTGTTGGACACCTCCTTGGGTAAGTGCTCCCCTCCCCAGGTCAGGGCTCATCACATTGTGCAGATGGTTGACAAGTTTCAACATGCCCAGAGTCTCCCAGCTTTCGAATTCTTAAGGTTGCTCGGCCTCATGGTATCCTGCATTTTCCTGGTGCCGGAGACCAGACTGCGCATGAGGTCTCTTCAATGGGTCCTCAAGATGCAGTGGTCGCAATTCTCAGGCATGTCGTCGGATCCCGTTCAGATTCCACTCTCGGTCTCCCAGGATCTTCTGTGGTGGGCCAACAAAGGAAACCTGTTGAAAGGGGAGCCGTTTTGGCAACCTTGGCCGCAGGTGACTGTAGTGGCAGACGCTTCCCTTACAGGATGGGGGGCACATGCCGACGATTTGACTGCCAGCGGTCATTGGTCTTTGTCAGAGTCCAAACTCCACATCAACCTGTTAGAGCTGCGAGCCATCAGGCTGGCCCTGAAGGCTTTTCTGCCATCTGTGCGGGGAAGGAATGTCCTGATCCTGACGGACAACACAGTGGCCGTGCATTACCTCAACAAAAGAGGGGTCGTGGGGTCACTCCAGTTGTGCAGAGAAGCGATGCAGCTCTGGTTCTGGGCAATCCAGCAGGGAATTTCACTCTCAGCCTTTCATCTGACCGGATAGGAGAATGCAGCGGTGGACGCTCTGAGCAGGCAGAGCTCGGTCTCCCACGAGTGGGAGTTGGCTCAGGAAGTCCTTCTGGAGATCTTTGCCCTTTGGGGAGCCCCGCAGGTGGATATCTTCGCGACCAGTGGCAACTGGAAGTGCGAGAAGTTCTGCTTAAGGGAATTTCCTCCGAGAGGAGCCCTAGGAGACGCGTTTGTCGTAGAGTGGTCATTCCTGCTTCTGTACGTGTTTCCTCCAGTCCCCATCATTCCTCACATGTTGCAGAGGCTACAGAGGTTCAGATCCCACTTGATCCTCATTGCTCCGGATTGGGCCAGGAGAGCGTGGTACCCGGACCTTCTGGAAATGTCCATCTGTCCACCACGCCGTCTTCCGTGCCGCAAGGATCTTCTCTCGCAAGAGGGAGGTCGGGTTCTCCATCCAGAGGTCAAGAATCTCAAACTTCATGCTTGCTATCTGAAAGGTTGAGATATAGGGATTGGGACCACCGGGATAACATGTTGGAGGTATTGCTTTCGTCCATGCAGCCGGCTACCAAATCCCTGTACCGTTGACGTAAGTTCTATGACTGGTGCAGAGAACAAAATGTTGATCCTTTTCAGTGTTCCATTCCCATGGTTCTGTCTTTTTTGCTTTCTTTGGCCCACAGGGGCCTTCAAGTGGGTACCATTAAATGTTATCTGGCGGCGCTCTCTATCTTCAAGCGCTCGTCTGAAGAATGTTCTTATTTTAAGATTCCTTTGAATTCCCAATTTCTTAAAGGGCTCACTAATGTGTTCCCGCCGTCCCCGTTTCAGGTGCCGGTTTGGGATCTGAATTTGGTCTTGAAATTCCTGATGGGTGCTCCATTTGAGCCTCTGCACTCTTGTCCTTTGAGACTGTTTTCTTTCAAGACAGTGTTCTTGGTTGCGGTTACTTCCGCTCACAAAGTGAGTGAATTGCAGGCACTTACTGTGCTCCACAAGGATAGGGTTGTGCTGAGGGTACGTCCTTCCTTTCTACCTACGGTAGTGTCTGAATTTCATTTGAGCCAAAAAGTGGTTCTTCCTTCTTTCTATCCTCCTCCTCATCCTGGTATGAGTTGTCCAGGGTCAGAGTGGACAATCAACTCTTTGTGGGGCAGAGGTGTTGCTAGGGGGGGGCTCAAGGGGGCTATAGCCCTGGGTCGTTTGGTTGTAGCCCCGGATAGAAGCTCAGGGGTTACAGCCAAAAAGGCTAGCTAGCCCCCAGTCCTGACAGTTCGAAATTAGCGTAGCCCCTGATCTTTTCCAGATCTAGCAACGCCACTGTTGTGGGGTATGCTGGACACGGATTGGGCCAGGCTGTTGTCAAACAGACCTTGTCCAGGTGGATTATCCTCACCATTACTGAATGTTACCGATTGGCGGGCAAGGACCCTCCTGTTGGGTTGCAAGCTGTTAGGCAAAATCCTGTGCACTGCTCTTAGGGACCACTACACACAACTGAGCAGCCAGACTTATCTCAAGAGCAAATGAGCAGTAGTAGAGATGACACAAAGGACTACAATTACTGTGACTCCAGCAAATACTGACTCAAGGTTTCTAGTTAAAAAATATAAGTACATTTATTTTGAAACCATCTGTTCACAAAACACTTCACTTCTACTTAATAAAAACCACACTTCAAATCTACTACACACAACCAATTCACCTTAGGCAAAACAATTCAAGGTAAGTACCTTAGGATTTGACAGAGCGGTGTTGTGAAACAAAGACGTTACCGTGGGTTAATACGCGATCACTTTTTGACAGTAATGACAGTTCGGTTTTACGAAAGAAAGGCGTACTCGCGAGAAGAAATGTTAGCGTAGTCAAACACACCTAGCACATGAATTAACACAAGAGAATAGGGGATACAAATCATAGGAAATACTTTTGTCAAGGCAGCTAGAATCAGAGGTCACTTTCTAAAACGTAGATAAGTCAATAGGCCTGCGCCAGTGTCAAATAGCGCTGGGTCCTGTTGTCGAGGATCACACGGTTAGAACAGTTCACGATTCTAGATTGCCAGGGGTACTTGGATATTGTCAAAAGGGAAGCAAAAGTTATAAGAGGGAAGGAATACAAGGACAAGCCTTGAGTGAGGACAAAGCTCTCACCCCAATTCCTCGAAGTTGGACACATTTCCTTATTCGTTTGAAGAAAAGCTGGTGCTACGGCAGTTGTTCCTGCAGACTCATGGTTCCTGGAGCTTCAGTCGTGGGGACAAGAAGGACGACATCTGGAGCGATCTGCACTACCCAGGGATAAGGCCAGCAGCAGCGAAGCAACGGTGAATAAAAGGTGTGCTCCTTTAAAACATGAGCGGCTCTTCAGATGGCTATCCAGACCACTACAGCGGTGTGCAGCGATTTCAACCAAGAAGAGGATCCTCTGGCTGTGGAAGGTGAGCTGGTTGATCCCACCAGGCTCAAGGGAAGAAGACTCCGGACTGGATCTTCTCTTGTCGTTGAAGGGTAGATAGCGCAGGACTGCAGCAGTGCTTGACCGGGACTTGGGAGTTCCAGCAGCCGTCTTCTTCTCCTCTTCTCTTCGGTTCTTTGCAGTTCCAGGGGCAACTCTGACTTCCAGCCCAAGAATCCTGCCTTTCATGCCAAACTCACCCATTCTCACAGCCTGGCTGTCAATCACTCAGCAGGGGGGTTGTCCGGGCCCGGACAACCACCTCTGCCAATCAACACAAAGTGCGACTTGGGTCTCCAAGGAGACCCTGTGCAGGGGGTGACTAAACCACTCCCTCACATTCAGCCACCTTGACACCCAGACGCCAAAGGAGGGTTTCTGGACAGAAGCCCGCCAAAGGTCGGGGAACAAAGAAGGCAAACCTGGTTTGCCACGCAAGGTAAAACACAAGAAGGATTTAAACAAAAAGAAATTGCGATAAAACCCGACCGGAGCCAAAATAAAAAGTATTTGGTCAAGCGGGTTTAAGTTCGAGGATAATACAATAGCCTAAAACCGTACCACGTTTATATACTATAGTCGCAGTAGAAAAGATAGGGTAGGTACCAATGCCACCAGCCAAGTCTTAGTGTTAAGGGCGCGAAACAAAGCTCCAAGAGGCGCAGACAAAAAGGAGTAGGAATTAACCCTTTCCAATACTCCATGTAAGATGGGGTGTATTGGGTCTGTAGTTTAAATGACTACATAAAGTAAATGGAAACTTTAACTGTTTCTGGAGGACAGTAGTCAGCCCCAGAAAAATGGAGTCAGTGGGAAGTCTTACAGACAACCCTGTGTCACTGCACTGAAGGTGCTGTGTAACATACACAGAAAGTTGGGCTCATGGAGTGGTGCGGCTCCAGAGCCCAAGATCACACAAACAGTAGAAATACACATGGCAAAACACATGTAAGAGTGGGAAAAAGGTTCACACTCTTACCAGGTGGAAAAAATAAACCCCAGAAATCCAGCAAAGCTGCTGAGGGACTCACTAGGTAAGGGAAATTAGCCATAAATGATAATTCTCCCTAACACAAGCTCATTCCACTAGGGGCGTGGCTACTTCCACGGCCCTGCAGCGGGGAGTTCCTATTAGGAATATTTGTGATGCAGCCACATGGGCTTCTATCCATAGATTTGTGAAACATTACTCCCTGGATACACTCCATGGTCAAGATATGGCCTTTGGTAAGGCGGTTCTTTATTCTGCCATCTGAGTGGGTACTCTAAATTCTTTTCCCTCCTCCATTTTCTGGTACTGCTTTGGGAGTCTGTCAAAGATGTGGAATGGGTTGGAGGACACAATCCATTTGAAGAACAAGTTACTTACCAAACTGGTAACGTTCTTTTGATTGGATGTTCCTCTGACGCATTCCACATCGCCCTCCCAGCCTGCCCCTCTGGAGAATTTCCTATGCGATTGCAGCTAACGTTTCCGCAAGGCTATGTACAGTCATGCAGGGATTGGATGTGGGCATAGCACACGTTCTGGGGGGAAAAAACAAAAAC
This sequence comes from Ambystoma mexicanum, assembly GCF_040938575.1. Taxonomy (NCBI): domain Eukaryota; kingdom Metazoa; phylum Chordata; class Amphibia; order Caudata; family Ambystomatidae; genus Ambystoma; species Ambystoma mexicanum. The sequence continues at coordinate 490,654,680 of NC_090938.1, read as the reverse complement.
TGGGGCTACGGACGCTGTGTGTCCTATATATAACATCCAGTGACGTTGCCCTCGGCGGAGGCCTTCGAGGGACATCGACCCGACGCCATCGACGCAGGACGCCCTCTGCCGAAAAAATATCCGAAGTACACAGCTGTGGATATTACATGTCAAAGATGTGGAAAATATTGGAGGAACATCCAATCGAAAGAACATTACCAGTTTGGTAAGTAACTGTCAGAATCCGAGTCTTCGTTTTCGTGACTCACCTATTTGTTTCTTGTGGATCTCTTCTTGGAGTTCCCGGTTTTCTTTTTCCTGGACGAGTGAGCCTTGTAGAGGTAAGGTCTAGAATCCTCTGTATCCAGTCTGCTGGGCGACGGCAGCGCTCTGGTTTCTGACTCCCGGCAGCGGCAGCTCGGGAGTAGGAAGGCGTTCAATGTTCCTGGGAGGATCCGGGACGGAACCAGGACTGGAAGGAAGAAAGGTAACGATGCTCTGAATACGGAGGTCGTGAAAGGGAGAGGAAGGGAGACCGGGAAGGAAAGAGGCTGGGCACCAGGGATCACGAAGGTAAGGACTGGGAACTTAGAACAAAACTTGCCGGAGAGAAGGTGCAGGCAAGCAGAGCATTGAGATGCGCGGAAGCGCGTGGGCATATCTGTTTTCAAGGAAACATGTGCATGAATACAGAAAGACTAGACCGCGCCGTTTCTTGGCGTCGGCCATGTTGAAAGGGAACAGAGTATATGGTTATTGATTGAGGGGCCAGGCAGACTAGAAGGTTCGATATCGCCGATTCATGACAGTAACTTGTTCTTCTGGTGCTTGTACCTGCTTAGATACACATGCAGCCACTTTTCTTCCCCTCTTGGAGTTGAAAGAACATAGCAATCTTACTCATTTCTATCCTTTTGTACTCACTCACGCATTCCCTTCATGCTCCCTCACGGCAGATGAAGAACAACCGCGGGGACCATGACGCATGAGGGTTCATAGGTACACTACACATCACAGTAGGGATAGTGTTACAAACGCGCCCAGGTCGACGTCCAATTTCAATCTTCGAAAAAAAGATGCAATACTCTGTGATCACTACTAGATGTCGGACTATATGCACAGCATTTGAATCGAAGCAGATACAAGCACCAGAAATATGATTACAGTAAGTAATGTATTCCTATTAGGGCTACGACTGGGAATAGAATCCTCCATAGCTTCTGGGATGTGAGGCGCACAAGAGTCCATGCTAGCATGATAGTTGATTGAACCGTCAGGTGCATGGAGAGGACTCCAAGCAACGAGTTGGTGGTAGATCTCTTTCTACGGCTGACGCCTCCCTCTGGAACAACCTCTCTACCCCCCTGAAACTTGAGGAGAATCATCTCCGGTTCCGGAAGCACCTCAAAACATATCTCTTTGCTTCTGCTTTTTCTCCTCCTCTCCCCTGCTGTGCTGACTTCCTGGCTGAAACTGAATCTGCACTGTTTACCTGGCCACCCTCTGTTCTCGCTCCCAGGTCTCCTCCCCCGCCAGTCGCACACCTGCACTGCCTTCCTGGAAACCCCCACACTTGGGACTGTTTGTTTCCCTAAAGTGCCAATAGCAGCACTTACATCTGATGTCTGCACTCACCCTTTCACTTGCCACCTGATGTCTGTACTTACCCTTGCACTCACCACCAGTTGGCTGTACCTTACTTACTTATTTATTCTATTATCCTATGTACTGCACTGCCCCATCCTCCTTCCCATGCACTTGCGCGATCTGAATGACACCTGGCCTAGTAGGATCGTTGTCTGTCTTCCCTCTGTTCACCCTCCCTTGCCTCGTCGCGCCTTGAAACACTTGTGTATAGGCGCGTTATAAATATCCTATCATATCATACTGTCACCATCATTTTCCTTATCGAACCCTTCGCATGTTGACACATTTGCCACATCAATAACCTCTGGTGTGCTTGTGGCACTTACAGGGGACGGATCCACACACCCAGGCAGATCAGATTCAGCCATCCTGTCTGTGATTATGTGACTAATCTGCAGGATTGAGGCAAAGAAGGATGTTTCTTGTGGCTTCGAATTGGCTGATGCCACAGAAAGCACAATTCAGGCCTGAGGCAGTAGGGCCATTCTTTGTTCCTGAGGACCCAACATTGGTCTGCCCTCCTGTCTGCATGTGCGGATTGCACTTAGCAATTCTGAATATACAGCTGATCAATTGAGCGTTCTAGCGCTTCTAGAATAGAGCGAGCCGAAGGTTCTTCTTGACATGGGTCGAGCATCTATACCATTGATGCTGGAATTCCATTGACTCCACTGCATCCAAGATTGAGCTGTCTGCCAAATCCTTGTTTATGGCGCCTGCAGTTTCCAGATTTGAGAGGCGATTTTCACTTGGATTGTCTCTACTGAGATCATTTGCTCTGTCCTCGTAGGTCTCATCCATGTCTTCTATGCAAGGTAGACTGATAGCTTTGGTGTGTAATCTATTACTTGATAAATTGGATATATTTACAGGAATTGCGGCTGTGCCAGTGTCAGAGCCTATGACCGAGTCCAAGGAGGGTGTAACAGTATCTGTTAGTTTCCTCCCCTCACCCATTTTTTTGGCCCTGTACCGCTGCCTTCTGGCTCCTTTGAGCCCACTTAATCTTTGATTGGGTGTACTGCTTGAAACCGCTCATGTTCTGTAGCTGCGCAGGGGTTTTCTCCTCACCTTCGAAGCAGCTGCCTTTTTTGGTTTTGGTTTGTGGGTTAAAACCATTGTAGGTGAAGCATGTTTGCCTATAAGCATATGGCTGTGGGTATGGCAATACTGCGGGAGTTGCACAGTGGTGAGTAATAGATGATTCCTGTTAGGCAGAAACCTGTGAAGTTCCCTTAGGGACCACTGCAAAAGGCTTAAGACTACAGGTGTTGGCAGTAAACCCAATTGGTAGCAGTCTGTACCGCCCAGATTTACCTGGTAGCTGTGGCTGAGCAGCCAGACTTCTCTCAAGAAGAGTTGAACAGTATATAGAGTATACAAGATAGGTACCAAAATACAGTAGCACAAGCACACACTGACCAGAGCTTTGGTATCAAGTATAGAATTATTTATTTAAACACACACTTAGAAATACTCTAGCACTATTATTATAAGTAAGTTCAAAAACACAATCACTATTATCATATGTACAACCCTTATTCCTTATTGGACAAGTCTTATTTCCAGACAGAGGTGAGCCCTTAACTAAAGATGGCACACCAATAAGTTGAGGGAAAAGGCAGAAATTAGGAACAGCACACAACACAATCCTTCAGAAGCACGTAGCAAGGCAGGAAAGTCAAAGTCTACTTGTGAGCAAAAAGTTCAGAGGCCAGGCTCCCTCTTGGAGAGAGTAGAACCCCACTGTGCACAAGATCACAAAGTTTAAAAGGCTTGGAGAGTCTTGCAGAGAGTTCAGAAAGGAATCAGTTCAGTTTAGAAAAGTTCAGTTAGCCAGCCTAGGGCCAACCCAAGTGGTAAGTTGAGGCTTTAAGAGTCACCCCACACAGACCGTTGCGAGGGAGGCCAGGCAGACACAGTACCTTTAAAGTGGAGAGGATCCTCCAGCGGGGGCAGTTGTTCCTGGCAGCAGGTGCAAGTCACGGCATCGTCCAGAGGAAGAGATGATCTCGACGTGGAGGAAGGCTGAAGGTCGTTGCACTGCCAGGGAAGAAACCAGTCGCTGAGTTCTCCGGTTAAAAGGTACTACCCTTTTATTTGCGGTACTGGAGAAAACATGGTATCCCGGTTGCCGGGGTGCTTGGCACAGGCAAGGCGGCCATGAGATGATCCGGGAAGGTGAAAAGGCGGGCAAACTGGTTATCCCCACCAGTCAAAGGAAGACTCCTCTTCGGATTGAAGATCTCCTCTGTCGTCGGGAAAAGTGGCGAGACGGTTCAGCAGGGCTCCACCGGTGGTGTCGTTGTTGCAGGTCGGCTCAGCTTCTCCCTTTTCGGATTCTTTGGTCATGTGGCGACTTCTGAAGTTCCAGTCCCCAAAGCCCTGCTTTTATGCAGAAAACCCCCATTCATCAGTCCTAGCTGTCACTCAAACATGCTAAGTGGTGAGCCGGGCGGCTCACCACTGGGCCAATCACACAAAAGTGCGACTTGAGTTGCCAACTCAGTCCAGGGTGCCTAAACCCCCCTCCCACGCCCCCTGTGGTACCCAGACAGAGTGGCACCTCTTTTGGAGGCTTCTGTGGAGAAGCCCGCCAAAAAGTGGAACAAAGGGCTCGACTTGGGTTGGAGTCACAGAAGCGAACACAAACTCCTTTCTGGCAAAAAATACCAACCGGTGAATTTATATTAATTTAATAAACCGGCGGTATATTCGAGGCTATATTAAAAAGCGGTATCCTCGAACAATGGGAAAATCCCATAGGAATATATTTGCGGTCGAATATAAAAAGCAGAATCCACTGCCACCAGCCAAAACTCGGTCGGGTGGGACTGGACAGTGCCCCCTCGAACAACAGACCCCGGGGCAATCGAATTGCCCCGACCAGTACGTCCACAATATATGGTTTGTACTGGTTCTGTTCACAATTTAAGACTAGTAAAGCCAATAATGACTTTACATGCCCTGGGAGACAGTAGTCAGTCCCAGGGTATGGAGTCTATGTTTGGGGGTCGCTACGATACCCCTGGGTTACTGCACGGAGGGTGCTGTGTAACCCACATACCAAAAACACATGAAGCCCAATGGGTAAAGGACCCCATAGCCCATAAAACACATACAAAGTCAAAGGAACACTTCAAATCATGTCTAAGAGTGGGAGAAAAAGAGTCTCACTCTTAGCAGGAGAAAAAAATAAACCCCAAAAATCCAGCAAAGCTGCTGGGGGACTCACTAGGTTTGGGAAATAAGCCTTTACAGACAATTCTCCTTAACAATTCCGGGCAGTGGGAGGAGCAGGTGAGTAAGAATAAGTGCTTTAGTGGTTGCCAGTATGTGATGGGGCGTGTAGCAGGGTGCGGCTTGCACTCGCTGCAATCACCGGCTTGGCAACTCTCCACCTTCTCCTTTTACAGCCCCTGTTACAGCTACCCTCCTGCCACCTTACATAACTCCATGGCACGATGGCCGGCTTCATCCAGTATTTTTGGACACTCCGACCCTGTCACTGTTCCCTCCAGCACTCAACAACGGCCTCCCTTCCCTGTCTGGTGTTTCCATCTACTATCCCCACGTTAGAGGAAAGGACCGGCAGACCGCAAGATGTCAAGACATACCTAGGCACTGGAACTGTCAAGGACCTGTCGAGCCGCACCGCCACAAGCAGCCATGTCCGACAAGCTTGCAGTTGCAGTATCTGCATTCTGAGCTGAAATGCAGATAAAGGAACTGTACAAATCTTGTGGCAAGAGAAGCATTAAGCATTAAACCAAAACTGTAAATGCTCTTTCGAGGGGATTGGGTCCTCCGACGTATTCCATTATTTTTGACAGTAATCACCACAGCTGTGCTGCTTCGGAAAATTTCCTGCGTCGATGAAGTCGATGCGCCGTCCCGGAGGACCTCCTCCGACGGCCAACGTCACCCGATGTGATAAGTAGGACGCACGATGCCCGTAGCCTCAGTTCCGTTTTTTCCGCGAATCTGTCCGCTTCGTGAATCTTGGTACGCCTCGACTCTTTGGAGTTCTGTTGTATTCTTCTCGGTTCTTTGAACCTGTTCGGTTTTTGTGAAAAGCTTGTTCGTGACGATGTCTACCTTGTCTTCAACCCCGCGTCTGGGCTTCAAGAAATGCGGGGACTGTGGGTCCAAGATGTCGGTAACGGACTCGCACGACGCCTGCCTCGGGGAGGCCCACGACACGGACGACTGTGTCGACTGTCAGTCGCTTACGGCCAAGGCCTTACGGGAGCGCAAGAAGAAGTTGTCGGTAGGTAGGGTGTCTAAGCCCCGGAAGTTGAGGTCTGCGGGGCTTTCGACGGATGATTCGAGAGGTGACTCTCTGCGTCATCGTCGGAGGTCCAGTGGGTCTCCTTCCAGGAGTCGGTCTCAGGACTCCTCTGCCTCTTCGGGGCATTCCCGGAAGCGCCGGCATCGGTCGCCTTCCCCGTCCTCTTCTGAGGACTCCGCCCATCGGCGGGTCGCTTATCCCACCATGCAAGCGACACCAGAGGAATGGGCTTCCTTCAGGAAGATGTTAGCGATTCTCGAATCGCAGGGCACAGGTCCGTCCGCGCCTCCGTGTGGGGTTGATCGTGATCGGTCGAGAGACTCCGCTCGCACGCCTTCGGGCTCGGGTGGTCGGCACGGTTCGCGGGAGAGGTCCTGCTCGGACAAGGGTAACCGTTCTCGCCATGCCCGGTCCAGGTCCCGGTCCTCGACGTGCTCGAGACCGCGTGATCCTGTGCAGTCTTCGAGGAAGACGTCGACGCCTGTGGCGCCGAGGTTGTCGACGACCTCTCTCGAGGCTCCGCCTCCGAGGGGGTCGTCAACACTGTCCGCGCTTAGGTCGTCGAAGGACACGCTCGGAGCTCTGGCTTCGAGGCCTGTGTCGACGCCACCGATGCTGGCGGCGCTGCGGCTGACGTCGACGCAGATTCGCTCGACGTTGACGCAGATTCGCTCGGCGCTGACTCGTTCCGCGCCCTCGACGCCTTTCGAGGCGGTGGAGTCGGAGGGGCCCCGTAGTACGGGGGTAGCCCCTAGGAAGGCTCTGGCTACGGTCAGGCATAGCTTTGGTCCCCAGGTGTCTTCCTCTCACCGCCTGGAGTACATTTCAGGGGGTGATGAGGGCTCTGTTGAGGGCTTGGTTCCGGTTACGGTGCCGGATGAGCTTCTCTCGGGCCATAGCCAATTTGATGACATGAGGCAGTCGCTGCATGATGCCAGTGGACTGGACACCTCTCCGGAGGTGGAGTTTTGTAGGCCTGAGCCTGGCACTCATGCCGATTCTTCGTACCGGCGCCTTATGTCTCGGGTCACCGAATACTTGGGATGGTCGGCTCCTTCAGGGGAGTTTGTTCAGGATGATCTCACGGACATCCTCGATCTTGGTCCCCCCACTGACCCGGTACTACCATTTCATATGGCTCTGCAGAGAAGGGTGGCGGCGGCTTGGACTGCTCCGGAGAGTCTCCCGGCAGTGGGCAAGTCTTTGTCGCGAAAATACCATCCAGCCAGTAGCGACCCCTGCTACTTGTCCAGGCACCCCACTCTGGAGAGTTTGGTGGTGCAGGCGGCTACGGCCCTAGCAAAGCAGGCGTTGTATCCTACCATCCTTCCGGATAGGGACGACAAACGTTTTGATGGCTGGGCGAAGAAAGTGTTTTCTTCAGGGGGTATAGCGCTTCAGGCTGCCAACTCCGTATGTGCCTTGTTTCGTTTCACACACACTCTGTGGAACTGTGTTGCATTAGCGGCTGAACATATTCCCGAAGGGGACGAACGGGATGGTTTCCTTCCTATGGTTCAGGATGGCAAGGATGCCATGTGTGAGGCCGTTCAGTCGGGTTTGGACATGGCAGATTGTGTCAGCCGGTCCATGGCGGCGAGCACCGTAATACGCAGGTTTGCGTGGTTGCGTAAGTCGGGGTTCACTCCTGATGCGCAGTCCCGGCTCCTCAACATGCCCTTTGACGGTGAACATCTTTTTTGCAGCAAGGCTGACTAGAGCCTTGAGAGGTTGCACACCTCCAAAGCTGCAGCGAAGTCGTTGGGCGCTGCAGTTCGACAACCTCTGCCTTTTTGTCCTAGGGGACAACAATGGAGGGGAGGTTCCTTTTGCTATTACTCGTCCTTCAGTAAAGCTAGAGCAGCTGTCAGTCAAAGACGCCACCGTAAGAGTGCAAGAGGTGGAAAACCGGGTACTCGAGGTGCCAAGGCCGCTCGGGCAGTTGTCTCTTTGCCCTCAGGCAACGCCGCAGCCGCTACCACTCAGTCATGAGGCCAGGCCCCATGGTTCGCCGGTTGGGGGAAGGCTGGCGCAGCATCTTGTAGAGTGGCGTGCCATTACTTCAGATATGTGGGTTCTGGAGATCATAACCCACGGCTACAGTCTTCCCTTTCGGCAGAAGCCTCACGACGATCCACCTGGGAACCTCGAGTCCGGATCCGCTCCTTGCGCAGGTAATTCAAGCCCTGCTGGAGAAAGGCGCCATAGAACTGGTGCCTGTAGCGGAGAGGAACAAGGGATGGTATTCCCCTTATTTTTTGATTTCGAAGAAAGACTGGGCATTGAGACCCATCATGGCACGGTTTGAACAAACTCCTCAGGAAGGACAAGTTTAAGATGGTTACTCTCTCTCAAGTCCTCCAGGCCCTTCAACTTCAGGACTGGTTGGTGTCTCTCGACCTCAAGGACGCTTACTTCCATGTGCCGATCCATCCCAAGCACAAGAAGTACCTGAGGTTCGCGGTTGACGACTCGCACTTTCAGTTTCGGGTCCTGCCGTTCGGATTGACCTCCGCCCCGAGGGTTTTCACCAAGCTCATGGTGGTGGTGGCAGCGCATCTCGGGAAAGGGGGGATTCACGTCTACCCCTACCTGGACTATTGGTTGATCAGGGGGAGCTCTCCCGAGCAAGTCCTGGATCATCTGTCCGTCACCTGCCACTCTGGACTTCTCCCTCAATTTAAAGAAGTCCCATTTGACGCCAACACAGTGGCTCCAGTACATCGGAGCAGTGCTCGACACATCCCTGGGGCTGTTTTTTCCACCCCAGGTGAGGGCTCTTCACATTCAGCAGATGGTGCACAAGTTTCAACTTGCCCAGACTCTCCCAGCGTTCGAGTTCTTGAGACTGCTTGGCCTCATGGCATCCTGCATTCTTCTGGTGCCAGAGGCCAGGTTGCGGATGAGATCTTTGCAATGGGCACTCAAGCTCCAGTGGTCGCAGTCCTCCGGCAGGATGTCGGACCCTGTTCAGGTGCCGCCCTCGGTCGCCCAGGACCTTCTGTGGTGGGCCGTCGCAGGCAATTTGATGAAGGGGGCCCCATTTTGGCTGCCCTGGCCGCAGGTGACGATTGTGACGGACGCATCCCTCACGGGATGGGGAGCTCATGCCAACGAGTTCAGTCAGCGTTCGTTGGTCTCTGTCGGAGTACAGACTCCATATCAATCTGTTGGAGCTGAGGGCTGTCAGGCTAGCCCTGAAGGCTTTTCTGCCAACTGTGCGAGGAAAGAGTGTCCTGATTCTAACGGACAACACGGTGGCCATGCACTACCTCAACAAAAAGGGTGGGGCAGGGTCACTTCCTCTGTGCAGGGAGGCGATGCAGCTCGAGTTCTGGGCCATCCCGCAGGAAGTTTCGATCTCGGCTGTTCATCTGGCCAGAGACGACAACGAGACGGCGGACGCTCTGAGCAGGCAGAGCACGATCTCTCACAAGTGGGAGCTGGCTCAGGAGATTCTCCTGGAGATCTTCGTCCTTTGGGGGACCCCTCGAGTGGATCTCTTCCCCTCCAGTGTCAACCGGAAGTGCGAAAGGTTCTGCTCACGGGAATTTCCTCCAAAAGGAGCCTTAGGAGACGTGTTTGTGGTGGAGTGGTCATTCCCACTGCTGTACGCATTTCCTCCAGTCCCCGTCATCCCGCAAGTACTGCGGAGGTTACTGAGGTTCGGTTCCCGGATGATCCTCATTGCTCCGGCGTTGGCCCGGAGGACGTGGTATCCGGACCTTCTCGACTTGTCCATCTGCCCTCCACGTAGTCTTCCCTACCGAGACGATCTGCTCTCACGGGAGGGGGGTCAGGTTCTCCATCCAGAGGTCAGATCTCTCAACCTTCACGCTTGGCTTCTGAAAGGTTGAGGTATAAGGATTGGGACCTCCCTGAAGACGTGTTGGAGGTGTTGCTCTCGGCCAGACGGCCGGCAACAAAGTCTCTGTACCGTTGCCGTTGGCGTAAATTCTGCGACTGGTGCAGAGTTAAGAATGTGGATCCTTTTAAATGTTACATTCCCATGGTTCTGTCTTTTTTGCTTTCTTTGGCCCACAGGGGCTTGCAAGTGGGTACCATTAAAGGTTACCTGGCGGCGCTGTCCATATTTAAGCGCTCGTCTGAAGAATGTTCCTATTTTAAGATTCCTTTAATTTCTCAGTTTTTGAAAGGGCTCACTAATGTGTTCCCTCCGTCACCTTTTCTGGTGCCAGGTTGAGATTTGAATCTTGTTCTTAAGTTTCTTATGGGTGCTCCATTTGAGCCTTTGCATTCTTGCCCTTTGAGACTGTTAACTCTGAAAACTGTGTTTTTGGTTGCGGTTTCTTCCGCTCGCAGAGTGAGTGAGTTGCAGGCACTTTCAGTTAAGCCACCCTTCACTGTTTTTCATAAGGTCAGGGTTGTCCTTCGAGTTAGCCCTTCCTTTCTTCCGAAGGTGGTTTCGGAATTTCATTTGGGCCAGAAGGTTGTTCTTCCGGCATTCTATCCTCCTACGCATCCTGGTAAGGAAGAGGAGAGGCTCAATAGGCTTGATCATAGGAGAGCGTTGAGCTTTTATATTTCACGCATGTCCCGGGTCAAAGTGGACGATCAACTCTTCATTGGTTACGCTGGAAAGCGTTTGGGACAAGCTGTGACGAAACAGACTTTGTCTCGTTGGATTATTTTGGCTATCTCCGAGTGTTACCGCTTGGCGGGTAAGGACCCACCGGGTGGCTTGCGGGCCAATTACACCAGGTGTGTGGCTGCATCTACTGCCCTGCAGATGAGTGTTCCTATTCGTAACATCTGTGATGCAGCCACCTGGGCTTCTGTACATAATTTTGTACGTCACTACTGCCTCGATTCCATCCGCGGACAGGATCTGGCATTTGGCAAGGCAGTCCTTTATTCCGCAATTTGGTTGGGCATGCTAAATTTGTATTCTAAATTCTTTCTCCACCTCCTTGCTTTGGTACTGCTTTGGGAGCCTGTAGAAGAAATGGAATACATCGGAGGACCCAATCCCCTCGAAGAACAAGTTACTCTCTTACCTGGTAATGTTCTTTCGATGGGATGGTCCGACGACGTATTCCATATCGCTCACTTCCCACCTTCCCCGCTGCAGAATTTCTTATCCGATTGCAGCTTACGTTTCCGCAAGGCCTTGTGTGTCTGACTGGCAGAAGACTGGTGCCACACGTTCTAGGGGAAAAAACTACAACTGAGGCTAGGGGCGTCGTGCGTCCTACTTATCACATCGGGTGCCGTCGGAGGAGTTCCTCGGGGACGGCGCATCGACGCACGACGCAGACGCCGAAAATTTTCCAAAGCAGCACAGCTGTGGTGATTACTGTCAAAGATATGGAATACGTTGTCGGACCATCCCATCGAAAGAACGTTACCAGGTAAGAGAGTAACTTGTACATCTTGCTGACTGTCAAAACCCACTTCAGCTGGAGTAATCCTGACGGACGGTGAGGGACAGAACAGGAAACAGTAGCAGTAGCTGAGGAGTTCATCCTACAGTTGTACCTCTCTGCTGTTTACCAAAACAGGCAGAAAGATTCAGCAGTCAGAAGAGGAGACACACCCGGAATTCTTCATCTGCAGGGACAGAAGAAATACCAGATCAACAACCAGAAACACAGACCAAAACACTCCCCTGCCCTCTAGGAAGAAGAACTCACCTGGGGAATCTCCAGCGATACACAGTCCGAGTGGTGTGAAGCCCGATCCCGGTGGTGTTCAGTGTTCCCCAGAACCCCTGTATGATGCTACTGGCTCTAAGGGAAACAATAAATAAATTGGAACTACTGAAGGACTAATTCCCAACAAATATAGAGCAAGAATCACTTGGCACAATCACTGAGATTTAGAGGAGGAGAGTTTCATGGAGTGGTTGCTGAGACTTCTTGCAAGCAGACAGTTGAAGGCAATCCCAAAGACCTATTCTCGAACGGAACGAGGACGCCTAAATCCAGATGGTGACGGAGTAAACTATCCCCGCCAGCACGAGGACGCCTAAGAGCACCAAACAGGAAGCGTCTCTAGTCCTGGTGCTAGGAGCGTAGAAACTCAGAGCGAACAGTGGTATGAATGATCAAATCCCTGGACCCCAAAAAGTAAGTCCTGTAGCCCTTGATGGAAGAAAGGAAGCAATGGGGAAACAAGGTCTGTGTCCTGCAAACGTGCAGGCAGTTGAGGTACAAAAGTGGAAGGCAGAGAGAGTCCATGCAACGTTCCGAGTCCTGTTAACGTGCGGGCAGAATACGTGACAAAGCGGAAGCCGAAAGCAATCCGTAACGGCGTTCCGAGTCCTAGTAACCAGCTGGCTTCGACAAGATGCAGGAGGAGTTGGACGTAATTCAAAGGAGTTCCGAGGTCTGACTATGCGTAATCCAGTAACACACAGACAGGGAAGGGGTAACAGGAAGGGAGACGGATCAAAACAGAGAAGAAGGGGCAGAGTCCAGAAACGAAGAATCCCACAAGCCAAAACGGAGCGGGGTTCAAACTTCAATCAGAAGCACCTGTTGTGGGAAGGGGGCGTGCCTTTATCGCAAGTCACGGCGAACAGCTGTGTTGTTGTTTATGGTGCTGCGCCGTAAACGCAAAGACGCAGACCGTCACCATGGTAACCTGTAACAAGACAGGAACGGCAAACGGCGAGAAAAAGACAATTGGGCTTGATTGCGGATTGGAAGCTTTGGCAGTTTACCATGTCGTACAGACCTGGAACGGCATGGATTCCTGACACTGACAATATCGTACCAAAAGGAATGTCTACATATTGTTAAGGAACTCAATGACCTCAAACACTGGCAAAACTAGGTTCTGTATCATGATAGAAGTTCTAGTTTCTAACTGCGTATTATTTTGACATTATACATGTGTCTCATTGGAACTCACATTTACCATGTCCCCTTTCCTCCATATTGTATAGGGGGGTTTCCCTCACTAGGGACGGGGGACGGAACCTTTTCCACCAGAAAAAACCTTCTTCCCCTTTAAATTTAGGGGCACGCAGGGGTGTGGCCCTGGGAGCCTGCGCTCGCCTGAATCCGCCCACTGGCGCCACACCTCAGTCCCCTTTTCCGCATTAACGGGAATGGGCGGATTTCACCCACGATCCTGGGTTTGGCTTCAGCCATGTAATACCATTCGCGCTTCCCCGGATATTTCTTCTATCTTTTCTTTTCCAATCAGGTACTCGGTCCTCCAACGCCACACTCCTCCCCGGCGCATGTCGACTTCAGGTGTCCAGCCTGTGAGGGTCACTTGCCTACATCCGATCCCCACGCTCTTTGCCTCTGCTGCCTTGGCCACGACCACGGCTGGGAAGGTTGTCCCGCATGCAACGTATTTGCTCCACACGCACTGAAGAACAGGCTAGCTCGGTGGAGGGAGCTCTTTGAAAAGTCGCCACCGGAGGACTTTATGGACTTCGTCAATCATTGCGCTCAAGGCCCAAGACAAGGTTGCTATTTACCATCGCACCCCGTAAAGGCGACTCCTTCCCAAGGAAGCGCATAAGCGGGAGGAACCGGGTTCTCACACCATCACATGTACAGAGACTAGTCCAGCTACCAGTCTCACGGCCGAGGGGTCTCTGGATTCTTCCGGGGTCAGTGCTGAGGGACCGCAAGGTTCTTTTACCGGGGTTACACCCGAGGAGCAACACCCTAGTATCCGCATTATGTCCAAGGGTGCACCTGTATGCAGCACTACCGGCATATCTGTTGAGGGCAATACACCTTCCAGGCCATGGCCTGAGGTGCAGGGTAGGTCTCATACTCCAACACCAAGCGTCTTAGAGGAGGTTGGACCCAGTGAGCCAGGCACCACGACTTCGGCACGTGGCACGCATTTCAACAAAATGGCCGCCACTCCAACTAAATCGGCCGCTCGTCCAATGCCACTACTAGGAACGGAGCGGGTGGAGGTGTGAACCAGGTACGTGGCCTACAGTTTATCCATGAGCAGCGCATGGCAGATTTCTCCTGCAACCGAGACATAATGTGATCCGGCCCCAGCAGCTGCCAGCCACTCCATCAATATCACCTGCTACCCCTTCAGGCTCCGAAAACAGGTTCTTCGAAAGGTTCCTGGTGCTGATGCGAACTCCTCAGAGGGGGTCCATCCTTCGGGATGCTATCAGGGACATGCTCCCTCTACTCACACCACCGGCACCCATAGTCATTCCTCCTATGACTCCGGTACCGCAGGCCCCAGTGCAGCACCCGCTGCTGGCTCCTTCAATTCTGGCTCCCCTACCTCCCACAGTACAGGTGGTTCTGCACCAGCCTCCACAGCAGCCACCGGCTCCGGTCTCCACACCACAGCCCACAGCGCCCAATACTCTGCCACCCGCTCTGGACCAACTGGACACTCTGGTGGACACAGACGAGGAGGAGGACCGCCACATGCCGTCTTCAGCCAGGGCCTTCCACGAACGTCTTACAGGTTTGGCAGAATATTTGGCCTTCCTCAAACTGAGGTCAAGCAGCCCGAGGAGGGGGTCTTGGCAGAAGTCCTCACCCGAAGACCTCCTTCCAGAACGGGGATCCTGATGCAGAAAGATGTTATTGTCCTGGCCAAGAAGGGGAGGCTCAAGCCAACACCGGACCAACCTGTCAATCAGTGCCTGGACGCCAATTATAGGCAGATGGAGGGGGATACACTCTTGCTTTCAGCGCATCCTCAGCTGCACTCTTGGGTGATCGCTGTAGCGTCACTCTACTCTAAGCCTCTCATCCTCAGCCACCTCGTCCTCAGCGCTATTACGCAAGGAGAAGATCTTGGAGGCATATGGGAAAAAGCTGTACTCAAATGCCTCCTTGCACCTGCGTCAATCCAAAATGGATGCCATGCTGGCAACCGTTAACCAAAGGCTCTGGTGGGAAATAGCGGACTTCCTCCCGGAACTTCCGGCGCAGAGGCCAGGACATCATGGAGTCCACCGTGGCACACATCGATACCTCTGGCCGGGCCAAATGCATCGCCACGGACATAAGGACTGCCTGGCTCTGGGCTACTATGTTTAACCCCGATGTCCAGGAATGCATATTGGACCTTCCATTCGAGGGTAGTGACCTCCTTCCCTCCACCACCGATGAGGAATTAGATAAAAAGAAAAACAGTTAGCAAACTGTGAAGTCTTTATCCTTACGAAGGCCACGCCCAAGGCGTACATCCAGTCACATCAACGCTCCTACAAGGGGCGGGCATTTGGCCGGGTTCCGGCGCTTCCAAGAACAGAGGTTGAGACAGCCAGACCATTCTCTGAGTTAGCACCGGTGCAAACAACAAAAGAGGGGGGTAAGTCCCCCCCTCCTCCGCAACAGCCTCAGAGGGAAAGAAGGCATGAAGCATCCCTTCGGGTCCCTGTGTCTCCGGTGGGGGACAGGCTTGCCTTTCACGTGCATTTTTGGCACCAGAACTTTTCGAACCCATGGATCCTATCCGTAGTCTCCACGGAGTGCCACCTACCGGTCCCTTCCTCTTCTCCCTCCTCCCCTCCTCTCCCACACATTGGGACAGCAACTCTGTTGGCGGAAATCCGGTTGCTCGTCGAGAGCCAGGCAGTGGAAAAAGTCCCAGCCTCCCTGAGAGGATTGGGCTTCTACTCCAGGATTTTCAACATACAGAAGAACAACCAGGATGGCCTGAGAGTTGTGTTGGACCTTTCCACCTCAACCTCTCCCTTCCTCTGCGCAAATTCAAGATTGTTACGCCAGGACTCATAGCAGAGACACTAGACAAGAGAGACTGGATGTGCTCGCTGGATCTGAAGGACGCTTATCTACACGTCCCGATTGTAGCAGCTGCATCGTTCCTTCCTGCACTTCAGGATCATGGGCTGCCATTTCCATTACAAGGTGCTACCCTTTGGCCTCAACTCAGCCCACAGGGTATTTACCAGGCTTAAGAATGCAGTGGCAGCCCTCATCAGGGCCACCATATCTACCCTTACCTAGACAACTGGTTCGTCAGGGCCACATCACTGGAGGCGGTTTATCATACCTCCTCCGCACTTATGAACACACTCCATGACCTGGGTTTACGATCAACCTCAAGAAGCTCCGCTGTAGCCCACGCAGAGCCTTACCTTCCTGGGCCTGTTAGGGAGAATTCTCATAAATGGTTGATTTCCCTTCCCTACTGAGTCCCTCAGCAGCTTTGCTGGATTTCTAGGATTTCTTTTTTTCACCTGGTGAGATTGTGAGCCTTTTTTCACGCTCTTACATGTGTTTTGCTATGTGTGTTTCTACTTTTTGTGTGATCTTGGGCACTGGAGCCTCACCTACTCCAGGGCACCATATTATTCAAGTGTGTTACGCAGCACCTTCAGTGCAGTGACACAGGGTTGACTTTTAGAGAGCCCATTGACTCCATTTTCTGGGGCTGATTGCAGTCCCCAGAAAAGGGTAAAGTTGCCATTAACTTTACCTTAGTCACTTTAAACCACAGACCCAGTACACCCCATCTTCCATGGAGTATTGGAAAGGGTTAATTCATATCCCTTTTTGTCTGTGCCTCTTGGGGCATTGTTTCGCTCTCTTTACATTAAGACTTGGCTGATGGTAGTGGTATCTACCCTAACTTTTCTACCGTGATTATCTTACATAAACATGGTAATGTTGTAGGCTATTGTATTAGCCTGAAACATAAACCCGCTTGACCAAATACATTTTATTTTGGCTCCGGCTGGGTTTATTCGCCATTTCTTTTTGTGAAAGTCTTTCTCGTGTTTTACTCTGCGCGCCAAACCAGGTTTGGTCCCTTTGTTTATCGCTTTTTCGTGGGCTTCTGCACAGAAGCCCTCCTTTAGGTGCCTGAGAATCTGGGTAGGCAGGATGTGAGGGAGGGGTTTTAGGACCCCTGGCATGGGTTCCCTTGGTAACCCAAGTCGCATTCCTATATGAATGGTAAGGGGACTGGCCTTGCCAGGCCAGCCACCCTGCTGTGTGATTGACAGCCAGGCTGTATGAATGGGGGAAAACTGCATAAAAAGCAGGTCTCTGGGATTGGAAAGGCAGAGTCGCCACTGGAACGAAAGAACCAACGAGGAACTGGAAGAAGAGGACCCCTACGACGACTGAACCGCCCAGTGAAGCCCTGCTGCAGGTCCGAATCGCCAGAATCCGACGACAGAGAAGATCCTCCAGGAAACTTCTTCCCTTGAGGTGGTGCGACCAACCAGTTCACCCAAACTACAAGCCAGGACCCCTCCTCTGGTCGAATTCGCTGTACAGAGCTACAGTGGGCCGGATAGCCAGGAAGGTCGGACCCTGCTTGGGTTTTAAGGAGCGCACCTTTTATTCATTGTTTGGCGCTGCTGCTGGTTTCTTCCCTGGGTAGTGCAGGACCCTCCAGTCTTCCTACTCCTGATCATTCCGAAAGTCGCTTCAGGAACCGTGAGCCTGAAGGAACTACCAGGAATGTCTGCCTCAGCTACAGCCCCCTCTCTGATTTAAGGTACTGTGCAAATCCTGTTGTGCGTTTCTTTCAGCCGTGGTGAAAGTTTTTGAAATCTTTCTGAAATCCGAGGGCTTGTCCTTCTCTTCTCTTTGAACTAACTTTTCTACCAACCAACCTCGTCGGAAACCGTGCCACGAACTTTACCGCAAACTACCCTGAACTGTATTATCTTGAACAAAAGACTTTGAACCATTGACTTTGACCCTAAGCCTTTTCTATCTGATTTTATCATTGTAGTCTCTCTTGTTCGCTTACTCCGAGTACTTACGTGTTGGTGTGGATCCATTTCTGTTAACTTTTGTCTTTCCCTCCCTTTTAAATTGCTGGAGTGCCATTTTGCTCCCAGTTCATTTTGTGAGTTTAACTTGTCTGGCATTTAAGGGAAGTGATGTGGTGTATTAAGATTGATGTTTTAGACTGCTTATAATAGTGTAATGTTATACAACTGAAGAGTGAAATAAATGCATATTCTTTTACTTGAAAACCTTGAGTCAGTGTTTGCCTGAATCATAGTAATTGCTGTCCTTTGTGTAACTATTTGATACTGCCCACTTACTCTTGCGATAAGTCTGGCTGCTCTGCTACTGCTACCACTTTAACTGTGTAGTACAGGCTTGAACCAAAGGTGAAATTGTACTCTCACTTGTAGTCTTAATTGTGTGTGGTGTTCCCAAAGGGTACTGCACATAATTCTGCCTAACAGGGCCTCATGTGGGACACAAGCTCCGAGAGAGTCTTTCCCTCGGAGGACAAGATCACTGCCATCAAGAGAGCCACTAACTTCCTTACCAGGGCAGTGACCTCGGGCTGGTGGTACCAACACTTATTGGGTATAATATCAGCGGTCCTATTGGTCGTACCCCACACAATACTCAAGATGAGGAGATTACATATGCACTTGGCAGCCTCATGGAATCAGGAGAGAGACTTCCAAGCGGGGCCCGTCAGCATTCCTACTTTTCTCCACTCGGACCTCACGCGGTGGTCCGTGGACTGCAACCTGCGGCAGGTCAGACCCTTCCGGCAGCCGTCCCCCCAGGTCACCATTACTATGGATTCCTCCCTAGAAGGCTGAGGAGCCACTCTGGACAGCCACAGCGTCCATGGAGTCTGGACTCGGCAGGAGCAGGAGTCCCCCATCAATAGGCTGGAGCTGAAGACCATCTGGCTGGCTCTCAAAGCTTTTCTTCCTCTCATTGGGGACAAGATAGTACTTATCCAGACCGACAACTCCACCAGCATTTACTATGTCAACAAGCAGGGGGTACCAGGTCCCCTCCACTCTGTAGCCTAGCGATCAGCATGTGGGAATGGGCACTGGAGAACAACATCTACCTCACGGCCATCCACCTCCCCGGGGAGTCCAACCTGGAGACGGACAGGCTCAGCAGACTGGGAGCGGACAATTATGAGTGGCAATTGATCAACCTGGTTCTGAAGGAGATCTTCCGCAGATGGGGGCATCCTCAAGTGGATTTTTTGCCTCCTGGGACAACAGGAATTGCCAGCAGTTCTCCTCTTGGCAGGGGCAAGGCCCCAGCACTCTGGGCGACGCATTCCAGATACAGTGGAACGGCTCCACAGGGTGATCTGCACGATTAAGGAATCTTGTCACCTCAGCATCATTCTGATAGCTCAATGGCGGCCGGCGAGACTGTGGTTCTCCGAGCTTCTCAGCCTATCGGACAGGCTATCCATTCACCTACCGCTGGGCCCAGCTCATCTCCTGGCGCTGCTGGGGGCAGCTGGGGGCAGAGTCGTCCATCCCGCTCCACACAAACTAGCCCTTGCAGCGTGGTTCCTGAGCAGGTCACGCTGAAACACCTGAGCATCTCGCAGGCTAACCTAGAGATCATCCAGGGCGCTAAGAGCAAGGCTACTAGGAGCCAATACAAAGGAGATTGACTCCTTTATGTGCACTTTGGATGATGTACTCTCCTTCTCGGCACACCTTGCTCACTCTGGCGTAAGGTGGACACATGCTGCACCGATTTGGGAGCCATAAGGGCTTACAGAAATTCGTATGAGGGCGTCTTCTCCTCCAACCCTGTGGTCAAGCGACATTTGGCATGCCTCTCCAGGCTCTACCGGCCTATAAAGAAACCACACCCTGTGTGGTACCTCAACGTTCGAGCCAATGGTGTGCACGGACATCAGGCTGGTCACCATTAAGACAGCTCTGCTTTTGGTCCTCACCTCTGCTTGCAGAATCATTGAAATCCATGCTCTGGTGGCATCAGTACCCTATACTACCTTTCACAGGGACAAGGTGGTCCTGTGAATGCACCGTCCGTTCCTACCCAAGGTGGCCACCGCTTTACATCTAAATGAGGAGATGGTTGTTAGGCCGAATCCTGTGCAGTTCCCTTGGGGACTACAGGAGTAAGCAGTAAACCCAATTGGTAGCATTCTGTACCACCCAGATTTACCTGGTAGCTGTGGCTGAACAGTCAGACTTCTCTCAAGAAGAGTAGGGCAGTACAGTAGAGTAGAGTATACACAATAGGGCTACAAACACAGTAGAGCAAACAGACACTGACCAGAGCTTTGTATCAAAAGTATATAATTATTTATTTAAAACACACTTTACGCAATATACTAACACTCTAAATCAAAAGCAAGTTAAAACACAGTCAGGTAAAGTATACACACCTCCCTTGATAACTGTTAGACAAGTCAGAGTTAAAACACCACGATTTGTTAAAACAGATGTGAGTGCGTAACCTAGATGGCACTCCAATAGTTAGATTAAAGGGAGAGAAAAAGGCAGAGCATAGAAATAAAACAGGTCCCAACACTTTTAGGAGTTCTCAGCAGGGGAATAAAGGCAGTATACACTGTAGAGCCAAAGTTCATAGGCCAGGCCCACTTTAAATGGAGCAAAGCGAAATGTGCCCAGGATCACATGGTTTAAAATGCACTAAAAGTCTTTGCAGAATGTTCTAAAGAGGTTGGGGTGGTTCAAGAAAGTAAAGTTAGAAGGTTTGGGGCCAACCCCGTTGGAAAGCCACAGATTTAAGGGTCACCTTGGGCAAACCGAAGAAAGGGAGGCCAGGCAGAACACAGTACCTTAAAGAGAAAGAGAGAGGAAGCTCCAGCGGTGGCAGTTGTTCCTGGCAGTGGTTGCAGTTTGTTGTTTCACCAGGGGAAGAGAGGATCTCGTCGAGGAGGAAACGTGGAGTCGATGCACTGCACAGGGATGAAACCAGCCGCGGAGTTCGTCTGTAAAAGGTGCGTTCCTTTTATTCGCAAAGTGGTGAAGCTTGGCTATCCGGCCGCCGGGGTGCTTGGCACGGGTGATTTGACCAAGAGATGTCTCTGGAAGGAGAAAGGGGCGAACTGGTTGGTCCCACCAGCTCAGAGGAAGAAGACTCGTCCAGCAGGAGATCTTCTGTTGTCGTTGGGAAAGTGGTGAGTTCGTTGCAGCAGGGCTTCACCGGTGGTGTCGTCATTGCAGATGGCTCAGCTTCTTCCCTCTTCGGATTCTTAGGTCCTGTGGCGACTTCTGAAGTTCCAGTCCCAAAGGCCCTGCTTTTATGCAGAAAAACCCCCATTCAACAGCCTGCCTGTCACTCACACATGCTAAGTGGTGAGCCGGGCGGCTCACCACTGGGCCAATCAGAATAGAGTGTGACTTCAGTTGCTAAGGCAACACAGTCCAGGGTGCCAATTCCCCTCCCCACACATCCTGTGGAACCCAGGCAGAGTGGCACCATTTGGAGGGCTTCTGTGGAGAAGCCCGCCAAAAAGGGGAACAAAGGACTCGACCTTGGTTAGAGTTACAGAGATGGACATGAACGGCATGTTAGAAAAGAGTTCTGGCAAAAAGACCCAACCGTTGATTTAATATTAAATAAATAAACCGGCGGTATCTTTAATATTGCACCAAAAAGTGGTGCGTTTAAAATCAATGGTAAAATCCCATAGGAAATATTCCGGTGGAATATTTTGCGTGGTAACCACTGCCACCAGCCAGAAACTCGACAAGGGGGGACTGGACAGTGCCCCCTTGAAAACAGACCCAAGGGCAATCGAATTAACCCCTTCCAATACTTCCACAATATGATGGTTTGTACTGGTTCTGTTCACAATTTAGGTCTAGTAAAGTCAATGGTGACTTTACATGCCCTGGGAGACAGTAGTCAGTCCCAGGGTATGGAGTCTATGTTTGGGGGTCACTATGACACCCCTGTGTTACTGCACTGAGGGTGCTGTGTAACACACACATCAAAAATAGATGATACCCTATGGAGTAAAGGACCCCATAGCCCATAAGCACACAAAGAGTCAAAGACATACCTCAAATCATGCATAAGAGTGGGAGGAAAAGAGTTTCACTCTTAGCAGGAGAAAAAAACAAACCCCAAAAATCCGGCAAAGCTGCTGGGGGACTCACTAGGTTTGGGAAATTAGCCTTATATGAGAATTCTCCCTAACAATAGTCTTACCCAAGTTTTTTGCCGACCCTAAGGATGAGCCTCAGAGGGTCTTGCCTTTCTGGATGTCAGATGCGCTCTGAAATTCTATCTGGACAGGACCAAGTTCTTCCGCAAGTCGGATGTCCTTTTTGTCACTTTTGGTGGTCAAGGCCCAGTTACCAGGCTTCCAAGGCCACTATAGCAAGGTGGATGGTTGCGTCCATCAAGGAGGCCTGTGAGGGGCAGCACAAGCCATTGCCAGCTAACATGCATGCCCACGCTGTCAGAGCCAAGGCCACGGCCATTGCATTTCAACGCCATGTCCGTGGCAGGTCATCAGCAGGGCGCCCACCTGGGCTACCCCTTCAGCTTTCTGTAGCTACTACTGTTTGGACGCCGCCTCTAGGTCAGACGCGGCTTTCAGGCAGGTGATTTTAAGGAATTTGTTTTCTTAAGGAGGGTCTCCTCTCTACCCTAGGGCTACATTCAGTTGTAATCGCCCATACAGTATGGAGGAAAGGGGACAGCACATAAGAGTAATTAATAGTTACTCACCGTAGTGACTAACGTACTTAGTCCATAGTCTCCTTTCCTCCATACGTCCCATCATCCTCCCCCCTAATAATTCTGGTGTCATTAGTCAATGTTAAATATTGTTGACGCGTCAATGGGGACTGAGGTGTGGCGCCGGTGGACCGAGTCAGGCGAGCGCACGCTCCCAGGGCAGCGCCCCTGTGCACCTCTAAATTTAAAGAGGAAGGCGTTTTATTCTGGTGGAAAAGGTTGCGTCTCCCGTCCCTAGCGAGGGCACGCCTCCCCCCATACATTATGGAGGAAAGGGGATTATAGACTAGGAGTACGTTAGTCACTACAGTGGGTAACTATCAATTTGTTATCAGAAAACAATACAGCACCATTGAAGTATTAAAAACTTTCCCTAATGCAACTCTCTGATCCTCTATGCTACTGTGGACCGGTACAACCACCCTATAAAAAGCCTGATGTATATTTACCACAGCTCTCATTTAAGTTTTAAATACTCGCTTTCAGCACAGCAATTGTTGTATTAGATTTGGGAAGAAACCAAAGAATAGTCTTCAAGAGCTTTCTCCCCTAGTCTAGAATGTGAGACAGAATAACAATAAAGCATTAGAGGGTTCTGGATAGGTTTCAGTAGCAGGCTCAACATTCGTAAGAGTTGTGCCTTTTACTTTGAACACATGTGGTAGTTCAGTACCAGGAGACTGATACACAGGCATGCTTTTAAAAAAAACATGTCCTATTCGAATGCAAACATACCTAATCTTTCCCTAACTCTATTATACTAAGCATGACTCTATTCAAATTAAGGTAAGAACGTATGCGATTCAGTGTGTTAAGATGGTCAAACATAAATTAAGTCTTCTGTCCAAAAATGCTATTCTAACCGACTTTCTCTCCCTACTGCTAAAACAAAAATATAATACTAAGACATACTTATGGGCCTTGGCAAAAGGAAAGGGATGTCTGCTGGCTTCTAACCCCTACTCTTGTATCTCTTCACCATAGGCCCTTGCCTATGTTCAACCAAAACACATAGTTTTCGTACGGGTGCAGTGCCATTCTGGCGATCCAGCAAGGCCTCTCTGGCTCTCTTTAAAACGTTTGTGTCTCATAGTCCTCCTTTCGGGAAGACTTTCACATTTCCCCTTCCGGGGAGTCTTTCATATTTCCCCTTCCGGCAGTCTGGGGTTCTTTCAGTTTCTTCCTCTCCCCCTCTGGGACTCGCTCTTGCTCATTTCTTACTCTGGTCTCCTTGGTTCTTTCACCCACACCAGGCTTCTTTGCCTTGTTCCCCACTCGGGGCTTTTTGGCTTTTTCACCACACTAGGGCTTCTCTCAGTTTCTCTCCCCACTCTGGGGCTTCACTGTTCCTTCCCCACATTGGGGCAACTTTCAGTTTCTCTCCACTCTGGGACTTCTCAGTTTCTTCCCCACACCAGGGCTTCTTCCTTTGGCCTTGCCGCCTGTTGGCCTCCCGTTCCTCTAAGCCACCACGTACCTGTTTCTGATAAGCGGTGCTGGTGCTCACTTGGAAATCTTTACAAGCCAACTGCCTCTTGTGTCTGTGCTTAGCTGTTAGGGAGAATTCTCTTTTATGGCTAATTTCCCTCCCCTAGTGAGTCCCCCAGCAGGTTTGCTGGACTTCTTTAGTTTATTTTTTCCACTTGGTAGGAGTGAGAGCTTTTCCCCCACTCTTACCTGTGTTTTGCTATGTGTTTCTACCTGTTGTTATGATTGTGGACTCTGGAATACACCACTTCAGTAGCCCCCTTCTTTTTGTGTGTCACACAGCACCTTCAGTGCCGTGGCACAGGGTTGTCTCTGAGACTTCCCACGAATCCATTTCTGAGGCGACTACCGTCCCCCAGAAAAGGGGTAAAGTTTCCATTAACTTTACTTAATCTACCACAGATCCAGTACACCCCATCTTCCGTGGAGTACTGGAAAGGGTTAATTTGTATACCTTTGTATCTGTACCTCCTAGAGCATTGTTTCGCTCTTTTAACATTTAGACTTGGCTGGTGGCAGTGGTATCTACCGTAACCTTTCTACCACGATTATATTAGATAAACGTGGTATTGTTCTTGGCTATTATATTAGCCTCGAATATAAACCCGCTTGACCAAATTGTCTGTCTTTTGGCTCCGGTTGGGTTTATTTGCCATTTATTTTTGTTTTACTTTACGCGGCAAACTAGGTTCGCCTTCTTTGTTCGCTGTCTTTTGCGGGCTTCTGCTCAGAAGCCCTCCTCAAGGCGCCTGGCTGTCTAAGTGAGCTGAATGTGAGAGAGGGGTGTAGTCAACCCTGCACAGGGTATCCTAGGAAACCCAAGTCGCACTTTGTCATGATTGGCCAGGGTAGTTGTCCGGGCTGGACAACCCCCCTGCTGGGTGATTGACAGCCAGGCTGTGTGAATGGGGATTTTTTGCATAAAAGACAGGTCTCTTGGGCTAGAAGTCAGAGAGTCGCCACTATAACTATAAGGAACCGAAGAGAAGCGGAAAGAGCGACGGCTGCTGCAACTACCCCGTCCCGGTGAAGCCCTGCTGCAGTCCTGAGCTATCTTCCCTTCAAACGACTAAGAGGAGATCCAGTCCGGAGTCTTCTTCCCTTGAGCCTGGTGGGGATAACCAGCTCATCTGCTACAGCCAGGGGATCCTCTTCCTTGTTCGAAATCGCTGCACGCTGCTGTAGTCGTCCGGATAGCCATCTGAAGAGCCTCTCCTGTTTTTAAGGAGCACATCTTTTATTCTGCGTCGCTGCTGCCGGCTTCATCCCTGTGTGGTGCAGACCCCCTTCAGACGTCGTCCTTCACGACGAAGCTCCAGGAATCGTGGGTCTTCGGGAAACCAACAGGAACAACTGCCAGGGCACCAGCTGCACCATTGGAACAAGGTACTGTGTTCTACTTGAGGAAACTGAAACTGGGTGACCCCCTTTTCTTCATTTCCAAGGCTTGCCCTTGTCTTCCCTCCTTCTTATAAAGTTTGCTTTCGAACATTGACAATATCGAAGTACTTTTTGGCTACGTTGAATCGTGAACTATCTGATTGTGTGATCTTCGGCAATAGGCCCCGGTCTCTTTCGACCCTGGCTCCGGCCCTTTGACTTTTGAACTCCTGTCTCTGAGTGTTTCTTGATTCTGCCTGCCTAACCAAAATTTTGCCTGTGATTTTTGCCTCCAACTCCCTCGGGGTATCTCAGGGGCTAAGTGTGTTTTGCCTTGGTAGCATTTCATGTCACGGATACACGTTTAGTTAGTAGAACGAACTGTCAAAAAGTGATCGTAATCGTATTCGCGGTAACATGTTTTGTCCGCAACACTGGTTCATTCAAACACAGGGTACTTGCCTTGAGACTTACTGTACAAAGTGAATTGGTTAGTTGTAGTGTATTTAACGTGTGGTTTTTATTTAAGTTTAATAGAAATGTTTTATTTATAATGAATGGTTTAAAAATAAATGTACTTATATTTTTTTACCTCAAACCTTGAGTCAGTGTTTGCTTGAGTCACAGTAATTGTGGTCCCCTCGTGTAATCTCTGCTACTGCTCATATACTCTTGAGATGAGCCTGGCTGCTCCGCCACTGCTACCACTGTGACATAGTAGTACAGGCTTGTACCAAAGGTAAAACTTGTATTGCCACCTGTGGTCTTAATTGTGTCTAGTGGTCACTAAGGGCACTGCACAGGATTCTGCCTAACATTAGTGACTCCTTGACTGGACTCTGCAGAAGTGTGAGTCCCCTCCTGGATCTCACTGGGATACTCTCGTCTAGTGCAGACTTCTGTGTATCATGCCATGTTGGGCGTTCTGTCTCTCCGAGCGCGTTTCCTTTCATTGTGCGTTGCATCATTGTTAGTCTATGGACACTGGATATTTCTTCCTGATTGGTTCCTCGCTTGACATGACTTCAGGAGGCTACTTTTTCCATCGCTCTGCTTTTTCCCTAAATAACATTAAATGAAGCTTGGGTCAGAAGCTGAGACAGCCCTTGTTAGAGCGTCCTCGCACATCTTAGTTCCTGCATACCCCTTAAAGGTATTAGTCTCCAGGGAAAAGGGATAGTTACTTAACTCCCTCTCTGGAGTTTCCCTATCATCCTCTTCCATAGTGGGTCTTAAGCATAGCTGGCTCACCTCCCTAGTTTCATTGATGGGGAGAGGTGAACACCATGGATTCGTCTCAGGCCTCTGGGCTAGAGCTAGTGTTCCACGCTAGTTGCTCTGCTGCCAGCATGCAGGCAGTTTTCTTCGGAAATCCAATTTGGGAAAGCTTCACACAGGGTAAGGATTCATACCTTGGGGACAAACATCTCCTTTGTGGAGAAATCTCGATAACAAATGAACACCACACTCTTAACTTCCCATAAACCCACAGGTTCCCCCATGCTCGTGTACAATGTATCCTCTTCTATACCAAGGCCAGGACTCGATTTCTGAAGTAGTGATCATGTGTGAAAGATTAAATGCCCTCCCTGGCTCATGGTGAGAAGAAGAAACGTGTTTGAATTCATTAGAATGAAAGGTACCGGGCAGATTGAGAAACAAACTACAGAGTAGTATAGACATTTGGCACAGAATAAACCTCCCTTTTCAGTGGATAGGAGCTGCATCTCTTCTAATGTGGGTCTCATGAACTGAAGTAGGGTGTTCATGTATCTGGACCGCCGAGTTTACCATTAGCACTTAATATGGTCCCTTCCAGCTGGGTGCCAGTGTTGACTTTTGAAGGTGAACCTTTATCTCAGAATCTCCTAGTTGTAGGGAATGGCAGGGTTCAGTTGGTTCCTTGGGTAAATCAGCTTTCAATTGTTTGTAGATGGAACTGGCAAAGGATTAACCAACTCACATATTCAAGTAGATGTCCATCAGTCAAATGCAGGTAAGTATCCACAGACTTTACTAGGGGACAAACGGAGCCCCATAGGTTGCTCATACAGAACCTAGTCTGGGCTAAGCACCTTTTTTCTGC
Organism: Ambystoma mexicanum; assembly: GCF_040938575.1. Taxonomy (NCBI): domain Eukaryota; kingdom Metazoa; phylum Chordata; class Amphibia; order Caudata; family Ambystomatidae; genus Ambystoma; species Ambystoma mexicanum. The sequence goes on along the minus strand of NC_090938.1, from coordinate 490,627,379 downwards.
TTGATGTGCTTTGTCTACTGAGCAATACAATAGGAAGGGCACTTCATCCCGTCTTCTGACATATTTTGTGCAAGCTTGTTTTTATTCACCCACTTTTTTAATTTTTATTTCTACCAACCATGCTGACTGGGGGTGATGGGACAGGGATGATCGTGCTGTACACTAGGGACTGTTAGAAGATTTTTTATCACATTATTTGCAAAATATGTGCCCTGATCTGTATTGATGCTAACAGGTACCCTTAAAACTTTGTATAAAATCTCCAACCAAAATCTGGACAACTGTGAATGGCGTCTGATTTCCTACAGGGGTAAGCCTCAAACCACCCATAGCCACAAGAAGATATTCCCAATACTTGCAGTGGAGAAGCTGAAGGAAATCAATTTGGAGGTTCACAAATTGATTTTAAGGAGGTGGATGTGCTCCCTGGGTGGCAGGCAATGTTATTCCACATATTTTGCAATATTCCTGTGCCATTCCAGGAAACTCTGGGCGTACCAGTATTTATTCAGAGTCATACTCCTACGTCCCATCCCCTTTCTTCCATACTGTATGGTGCTTACAACTCACCCCGCATTCTTACCTAAGGTTGTCGCCTCTTTTCAACAAAATTAGGAGATGGTGCTACCAATGTTCTTTGCGGCCCCTAAGGATGATGCTCAGAGAGTATTGCACTGTCTGGATGTGAGACGTGCGCTGAGATACTATCTGGACAGGACCAAAAGCTTTAGCAAATCAGATGCCTTCTTTGTCACCTTCGGTGGGTCAAAGCCTGGCTGTCGCGCCTTCCATAGCAAGGTGGATGGTTATGGCCATCAAGGAGGCATACGAGGGGCAGCCCAAACCTCTTCCAGCAAATATGCATGCCCATGCAATCGGAGCTAAAGCCACGGCAGTTGCTTTCCAGAGGTATGTCCCGTGGCAGGTTATCAGCAAGGCGGCTACATGGGCTACACCCTCAGCCTTCTCCAAGCACTACTGCTTGGATGCTGTCTCCGGGTGGGATACAGCATTTGGTCAGGCAGTGTTAAGGAACTTGTTTTCTTAAGAGAACACCTCTCCACCCTGGGGCTAGATTCAGTTGTACCCGCCCATACAGTATGGAGCAAAGGGGACGGGACGTAGGAGTAATTATAAGTTACTCACTATAGTGACTAACGTACTCCTAGTTCATAGTCCCCTTTCCTCCATACCTCTCACAATCTCCAACCCTAATAAAACTGGTGTCATTAGGCAATGTTAATATTGTCGACGCGTGAAAGAGGACTGAGGAGTGGCGCCGGTGTGCAGAGTCAGGCGAGCGCATATTAAGCTATGTATAAAGTAGCACTGCCCTCTTAGACTAAGACAGTTTCCTGGAGAAAAAGGTTTGCATTTGAGCTACCTTGCATACCCACAATGTCTTGCTGTTGTGGCTCAGATCTTGAGGTGAACTTCAGCAATGGCGTTGTGGAATGTGTGACTTCTCCAGCATGGGGTCTGGCATGGATTCACATGCTCATGAATATTCCCCGTCGTCAGGCTGGGAATCCTCGGTAAAGAAAAATCAGTATCAGTTTCGTTTCTGATCTGTCTTTCGTAGTAGTAACCAATCACTGATCTCTGCGTCATACTGACCACAGCCAATGACTGCCCTCTACCTAAGCCCCGCCTCTGGCAGCCATCTTCAGATTTTTACCGCACGTTCAAGTGTTGGGATCCTCGTGCTATTGCTCTCGAGCGTTAGTGCTAATTTTCACGTTTTCTCTCAAAAAATTTCTCTTTTTTCGGTCAAAAGAGCATCAAGCTCCACCGTTTCTTCATCCGATCAACGGGGACCCGTGTCGGATTCGTCTATGCCCCTCAAGGGTGAAGATTTCGTCGAGCCACGCTTTTGGAGGACTCCAGAAGTTTCTCAGGCCCATCTCGGACATGGCCCAGGAGAAGGGAAGCTCGACGCCCGGAAAGCTGTTCAGGGTCTGCCCTGGATGCCAGCTTCAGAATGTCTTTAAGGAGGACGAACACTCCCTTTGTCTTTACTGCCTACATGAGGACAAGACGCACGTGGAGAAGGACTGTGCGTTTTGCGGCAATATGTCGGAGCGGACCATGAAGGACCGCCATCAACGTCTCGCCAACTGGCTGGAAGGTAAGAGCCCGTCAGGCGAGAAGAAGAAGAAGTCCGAGCGGCCTTCTAAGACCTTTGAGGGCGCCCCGGCAACGGGGGTCCAACAGAAGGCCAAGCACCGCAAGTCCGCTGGCACCGGGAGCGCCGAACGGTCGGGCTCTACGGGCGCCAGGCAGGGCGCATCCTCCCCGGCGCCATCAACCACGAGCCAACGCTCTGGCTCGGGTAAGAGGAAGGCCGAGCACCCGGCGAAGCTCCTGGAGAGACCCCGGTCGAGCTCGAAGGCCCCATCGGAGGGGGAGCGAGGCAGTGACCCTCCCCCCAAGGAGAAGGCAGTGAGCGCACCTAAGGTGGTGAAAGCCTTAATCCATCCGGCCAAGGCCTCTATCGAGACAGTCGCGGCGACCCTGGCTCAGCCTGTGGAGGCTACACCAGTGGTGGCGACCTCTGGGCTCAGAGTCTCCCTGCCACCGCGGAGGGAGTCCTCTTTTATGCCCATCGACAGGACCCCCGTGAAATCTCCGGCGGGGAAGAAAAAGGGGGGGCAGGAGGTTGTTGTGGATTCGGCCTCAACCTCTGAGGAAGAGCTGATCGAAGTCTTAAGCCACGGCGTTGGCGTGGAAGAAGACCAGCCCGTCGGGAGGGACCCCGACGTAGGAGATGACGAGAACGTCGAGGGTGCCGACGGGGCTCCTGACCGCCCGTCGGACTCCCCTCAACCAGTGCCGCAAGACAACTCGGCGGCCATTTTGTTGGCTATACAGTCCTTATGCTCTGAGATAAGGACGAGACTGCCGTTACCACCAGCGGAGGAACCGCTCCCGACGGGGGACCCGGAGCCAGGCCCTTCTGGGAGCCCCCCCCTAAGAGAAGGATTCATCCTCCACCTCCTTTTCAACCATCGCGCCCTGTTCAGCCCTCCTCCCCGTTCACGACACGTGGGGATGATACAGGGACTGACACGGCCGCGACGGGTACAGACGACGAGGTTTACGACGAGGATCTGCCGTCGTCACCTCCCACCCGGGCTTATCCACCCGACGAGATTGGATCGTTTCACTCCATGATCGCCAGGGCATCCGAGCTTTTCCAGCTCTGCCCGGAACAGAAGAAGAAGGAAGGTTTCCTTTATCAACGGTGCGAGGCCAAGAGGAAGACGGTCCTCTCTGTACCTCTACTGGACGATATTTGGGATGAGGGCCTCGCCCTCCTCAAGAACACATCCATGACGCCGGCTAGAAGGGATCGGTACGAGAAGAACGGGTCCCAGACGCGGCCCCCTTGTGCCTTCGGGCACAGCCGACCCCGGACTCGGTCGTCTCCGCGGCGGCCAGGAAGAAAGCGGGGGGGGGGCGAAGCCTCTACATCGACCTCCCCGCCGGACGGCGAGGGAAAGAAATTAGATACGATGGGACGCAGAGTCATCTCGTCTGCAGCGACGACGATTAAGGCGGCCAACGCCTTGGCTATCGTAGCACGCTACGACAGGGAGTTGTGGTACAAACTAGCCCCCCTGCTGGACTTCCTACCGGACGACAAGAGGGCGGAAGCCCTAGAGATCTTGCAGGAAGGAGAGGTGGCGTCGGACCACGCCATTACGATTGCAACGGACATCGCTGACACTGGATTTCGCCAGTTGGGCAACGGCGTGTGCCTTAGGCGGCGTGGATGGCTCAAGGCTACTGACTTCCGTCAGGACGTGCAGACCAGAGTCTTGGACATGCCGTTCGACGGAAACAACCTGTTTGGGAAAACAGTGGGCGATTCCCTTCAAGCCATCAAGGCGGACACGGAGACGGCCCGGGCTGTTGGGGTTCTCCAGCAACGGTGGCCGCCCTTTCGGAGCGGCGGAGGCAAACAGGGTGCCTACAAAGGTTCCAGCGGCGGATTTTCCACCTACCGTCAAGCGGCCCGTTCGTCGTCACAGAAAGCTTACAGCGGACGAGGCAAGTCAGGCGGACCCCGCCGTCGTCGCCAAGGAGGACAAGGCGGCAAAGCCTTGTCTAAGCAGTACTGAACCGGCCGTGGGGTCGGGCCCCCACCGAAGCACCCCGGTGGGAGGCCGGCTGGCGAGCTTCGTCAGCGTGTGGGAGTCCATCTCCACCGACCGTTGGGTGCTGGACGCCCTAGCTCAGGGTCACGCGCTCGAGTTTCTAAAGAGGTGCCCGCGCGTCCCCCCCTGTGGCCAGGAAAGAACATCACGTCCCTCAACTTCTCTTGGAGGTAAAGGCAATGCTCAAGAGGGGCGCCATCGAGCTCGTCCCAAAGAGGCTTCAGGGCTCCGGAGTTTACTCAAGATACTTCCTCGTGAAGAAGAAGACGGGAGGATGGCGTCCCATCCTGGACCTACGACGACTGAACAAATTCATCAAGGCACAGAAGTTCCGGATGGTCACCCTCCAACACGTCCTGGGTCAGCTGGAGGAGGGTGATTTCCTGTCGTCGTTGGATTTGGAGGATGCCTACTTCCATATTACCATCCTAAAGGGACACCGAAGGTTTCTCAGGTTCGTGGTACAAGGGCGTCACTACCAGTTCAGAGCCCTTCCCTTCGGATTGAGGTCGGCACCCAGGGTGTTCACCAAGTGCCTCGCACCGGTGGCGGCGCAGCTGCGCCGAGAGGGGATCCACGTCTACCCCTACCTGGACGACTGGCTCATCCGAGCGAAGACGAAGGAGCTCGCCGTGGAGCACACGGCAAGGACCGTCCAACTACTCACGGACCTGGGATTCTCCATAAACTACGCCAAGTCCCACCTGGTGCCCACGCAAGACGCACTGTTTCTGGGAGCGAAGCTCGACACAGTGTCGCTTCTGGCCTCTCCGTCGGAGGAAAGGACGGGGGCCATCTTGGGCAAGGTGCAGCGGATGCTGGTTGCGGACGCGGCCAGAGTGAGGTCCATCAAGTCCCTCCTTGGAATGATGTCTTCTTGCATTTACCTCATCCGCCTGTGCAGGCTCCGGATGCGCCCGTTGCAGGAGTTCCTGGACGCGCGCTGGATCCAGACGACGGGCAGCTTCGAGGAGAGGATCACACTCGACGAGAGTTTCCGACGAGCGATCCGGTGGTGGGGCACCCGCGCGCATCTGACGGCGGGCATGGACTTCCAGATCCCCGGCCACCAGGAGACAGTGAACACGGATGCCTCCCTGGAATGGTGGGGAGCGCACACCGAAAATCTGCACGCGAGAGGCCTTTGGCTTCCGACAGAGAAGTCCCTCCATATCAACGTCCTGGAGCTCCGTGCAGTGTTTTGGGCCCTCAGGTACTTTCTTCCGTCCCTCAAGGGCAAGGTGGTGAGGATCTTCACCGACAACACCACCACCATGTTCTACATCAGGAAACAGGGCGGAACCAGGTCCCCAGCCCTGTCCAAGGAGGCGCAGGATCTGTGGCATTGGGCCGTCGCCCAAGAGATGTTTCTGGTGCCGTTTCATGTGGCAGGGATAAAAAACACCATCGCCGACTCGCTCAGCAGAGAGCTACACTCGTGCCACGAGTGGGAACTACGACAGGATCTAGTGGACCGCCTCTTCCGACTGTGGGGCACACCCCAGATCGATCTGTTTACGACGGCGACGAACTCAAAGTGCCGGAGGTTCGCCAGCAGGTTTCCCCAGCCGAGGAGCATGGGCGATGCTTTCTCGTTCCCATGGGAGGGCCTGTTTCTATACGCGTGCCCTCCATTGCCATTGCTGATCCGGCTCATCAACCAGCTCAAGAGGTCACGGTGCAGGATGATCCTCGTCGCACCTGCGTGGCCGAGGCAGATATGGTTCCCGGACCTTCTGGACTTGTCAGCGTCCCCATCAATCAAGCTGCCAGTGGACGCGGATCTTCTCTCCAGGGAAGGAGGCGCCATCCTCCATCACGACCCGAAGTCGCTGAGCTTGCAGGTCTGGCTCCTGCAGCGTTAGAGTTTGGAGGATACGACATACCGGCCGACTGCAGAGAGGTTCTTGCAAAGGCCAGGGCGTCCTCAACTCTTAAATGCTACGGACACAAATGGAAGAGGTTCTCTATCTGGTGCCACGCACAGAAGATTAACCCTCTACGGATTACGGCTCCCCAAGTACTGCCGTACCTACTGACCCTGGCCAAGGCTGGACTGGCGCACGCGTCCATCAAGATTCATCTTGCTGCTATCTCCCGATACACCAGAACCACGGGGCGGACGTCTTTGTGGTCTCATCGTCTGGTGAAAGAGTTCATGAAGGGACTGTTCAGATCGTTCCCGCCGGTAAAGGCTCCGGCCCCGGCGTGGGAGCTCAACGTGGTGTTGACCAAGCTCATGGGACCTCCGTTCGAGCCTCTGCACTCGGCTCCGTTGAGGTTCTTGTCGTGGAAAACAGCGTTTCTTGTGGCCATCACCTCCGCACGACGGGTGGGAGAGATCCAGGCCCTTTCCTGCAAGGCCCCGTACTTGACTTTTCACGACACAAGGTTAGTGCTCAGGACGCGCCCCTCCTTCATGCCCAAGGTGCCGTCGGACTTCCACCTCAACGAACCCTTGGTGTTGCCTGTTTTCTTCCCGTCGCCTTCGTCGCCGGCTGAAAGGACTTTGCACTCGCTGGATGTGGTTAGAGCGCTGAAGTTCTACGTGGACCGCACAAAGTGTTTTGGGAAGACGTCACAACTCTTTGTGAACTTTGGACCTGGCAATCGGGGGAAGGCTCTCTCGAAGGCTTCGATTTCTAGATGGCTCTCCGGCTGTATCATGTACTGTCATCGGTTGGCAAACCGACCGCTGCCTGGCCGTCCGAGAACCCATTCCACCACAGCGATCGCAGCTACCACGGCGTTCCTATCTGGTGTGCCCTTGCTGGACATCTGCAGGGCTGCTACGTGGAGGTCGATGCACACCTTCACGAAATTCTACTGCGTCGATCGGGATTCCAGGGAGGAGTCCAGGGTCGGCCAAGCAGTGCTGCGCAACCTGTTCGCCTAAGGTGAGCCTGGAGAGGAGGTAAGAATTGCTTAATGTTGAGTTTGATGCAATGCTTAATGTTGAGCCTTTGCCACCTCTCGTGGTTGTGCATGTGTGTACTGCTATGTATTCTTTATTCATGAGCATGTGAGTCCATGCCAGACCCCATGCTGGAGAAGGAACAAGTTACTTACCTGTAACTGTTGTTCTCCAGCATGGGTCTGGCATGGATTCACATGCGAACCCTCCCGCCTTCCCCTCTGCGGCTCTTCACTTGGTCATACTGCCACTTCACGTGCTACCAAATCTGAAGATGGCTGCCAGAGGCGGGGCTTAGGTAGAGGGCAGTCATTGGCTGTGGTCAGTATGACGCAGAGATCAGTGATTGGTTACTACTACGAAAGACAGATCAGAAACGAAACTGATACTGATTTTTCTTTACCGAGGATTCCCAGCCTGACGACGGGGAATATTCATGAGCATGTGAATCCATGCCAGACCCATGCTGGAGAACAACAGTTACAGGTAAGTAACTTGTTCCTTAGCTCAGATGTACTTTCCTACTCTATATATTTCTGATGCGTGTGAATCTGCTTAGAATTACATGCTATTCATATAGTCCGACATCTAGTGGTAATCGCAGAGTATTGTATCTTGTCTGTCGAGGATTGAAAAGGGACATAGACGTGGGTGTGTTTGTAACACTATCCCTAATGTGACGTGTAGTGTACCCAAAATCCGTCACGTGCCGCGCTCCCTCAGATTGTTTTTTTTACGCCCAGCTAGCTGGTCGCCTTATGCGAAGCTCATAAATTGCTAAGTTTCTATTTCATTGTCTACGACCGTTGGTCGTTTAATATTCGTCACTTCTTCGACTACTCATCGACCAACGCTGAAGACGACTGCAGATTTCGGCAGCTGGTGCTTCGATCAACACTGTCGACCGCATGGCCTAGGCCCTCCGGCCAAGCCTACACAGTAGGGAGAGTGGGGCCTGGGGTTCTGTTTCTTATGTAGAATGTATTTCCTTCTCCCCTCTCTTTTCCCTTCTGGTTTCGCTGTCTCCGCTTTAAACCTGTCCCAAGATGATAAAAGAACGGCAGACGAAGCAGTGGGCGGCCTAGGCCATGCAGCTAGCCCAGGGTAGCTCCCCCGTTGGCGCAGGCGCCTTGAATGACGAGGATGTAAGCGACAGCTATGGCTCCGATGCGGAGGCCATTGACCTCTCTGCGGAACAGGCAAGTTTTGAGACGCCTGTCCCCACCCGGCAGGCAGGCCACCGGTTCTGCTATGGGGAGACAACACCCTGGTGACAAGGACACACACACACACCATGTAAAGAAAAGCACACAACCCACTGAGCCGCCTCGAGGGACTCGTCGGGGAAGGCCACAGACGCCAATGGGAACACCGAAACTCTTGACGCAACCCAATGATCCTCATGAGGGGCCACCCTCCCCGCAACCGTCCATACGGCATGGGTCCGGGCATCCACGTCAAAAGGGCGTCAGCACCAAACATCATAAGGGCGCCGAGACGACTCATAGCGCGTCGGCACCAAAGGTTTCGACGAGGCTGCTAGGCTCCTCGAAATCACTCCCAGATACGCCAGAGATCTGCGAACATGATCTCGGCAACAAATAAGCCAAAGGACACGCCGAAAGAGACGTCGAGACATCCAGAAGGTCGAGGAAATATTCGGAAGGGTCCCAGTCCATATCTAAGACACTGACAAATCTCGACCTCCCAGAGACCCAAGTCCACTGGCTGACAAATCCCGACCTACTAGAGACCCAAGTCCTCAAAAAGAGTCCTTTCCCCCTCCAGACCCCTCTGTGTCATCTCTGTGGACCAGACATAGGTTTGAGGGATATATGAACAAGCTCTCCAAGTTTATAGATTTTTCTGAAAGGTTCATCACCCCAAAAAGACCATGGGAGGGAGGACTCCTATCCTACTTTGTCCAAGGTTCAAAGGACTTCCAGTCAGTTCCCTCATGAGGAGGTGTTTGACCTGTCAGAACCTGAGGGGATCCATCTGGACCCCTATGATCAAGGAGAGGATCCTTTTGACGACGCAACAGACCAGGACCCAGATTGGGGTGACGGACAACCAGTAGACGAGGCACCATGGATGTCAGCTTCTGCTAATTTAGATCCAGACACTCTGTGTATAGATCCTCCCTCCTCACCACTTCAAAGACAGGCCTCTCCGATTGATGACCAGATGGCATTCAATGCCATTCTTAAAAAATTGGCTGAACACTTTCAGATTGCCACTCAAGAGGCAGTACAAGACACTAACTTTGTTGAGGACATATTAAATGAAAAACCACTGACAAGCCAAGTGATACCATTATTGAATTCTATCAAAAGGCACGTAGCTCCTTCTTTGATAACCCCATCTCAAACAAGAGCTGTAAATCCATGAGTCGAAAAGCTCTTTCGCCCCTCTCCAACAGACCCGCTATCTATCTGGGGACATGTCACTCCTGACTCCCTTGTGGTCACAACCACAAGGAAGAGAGCAGGAGTACCCGGGTCTACGGCTGAGGCACCGCCAGACAAGGATTGCAAGAAGTTATATGCCCTTGGGAAGCGCATTACAACATCTGCAGCTTACTCCACTAGGATAGCTAACAACACCACATTGCTGGCTAGTTATAGTGATGTCCTATGGAATTTGCTCCAGGAGGGCCCGCAAGAAGTCTTCGAGCGAACACGATCACGCCTTCTGGCAGTTGTTTCGGAACGGAGGCAAGTCAATCAAAACATCCTCAAGAACACCCTGGATGCTGCAGAAACAGTGGGATGAACACTGGCCCAAGGTTCCCTGCTTAAAAGGCACGCACGGTTAAAACATTTGGGATTTAAACCTGAAACCCAGGAATCAATACTTAACAAGCCAGTTGAAGAGACTAACCTATTTGGGAGGACAGAGAGGGCAGCGCCGTGGCAAAGGAAAGGGTAGACACTCCACCCAAAGAGGCTCCCCAGCCTGCATCCAAAAATGACTCCGCAGTCCAGGTCCTCTCCCATGCCTCCCCAGTCGGGGGACGAATAACATCTTTCTTTCACTCATGGGAGGGAATCGCCACAGACCAGTGGGTGCTAAAAACCGTCATCCATGGTTACTATATCGAGTTCAGCCGATCACCTCGATACCGACCACCAACATCCAGACGTTTATCGCCAGAACATCTCAAGATCCTGCCGCAAGAGATGGAGATCCTGCAAGAAAAGGGCGTGATAGAAGTCGCCCCCATTCTACAGGTAAACAACGGTATTTATTCAGTGTACTTCCTTGTACCCAAAAAGGATTTTACCATGCGCCCTGTGCTAGAATTGCGCCCAGCGAACCAATTTGTCAAGCCACAAAATTTCAGAATGACAACATTGCAAGAAGTAATCCCTCTACTAACACAGGGGGATTACATGGCAACATTGGACATGAAAGATGCATACTTTCATATTTCAATGCTGCCAGCGCACAGAAAGTAGCTAAGGTTCATGATAGACACTATCAGTTCAAGGTCCTCCCCTTCGACATTGCCTAAGCCCCAAGGGTATTTACAAAGGTGCTGGCGGTAGTAGTGGTTCACCTGCACAGGCAGTCCATTCCAGACTATCCTTACCTCGACTGGCTAATAACAGGGGACTTGTACGGAACATGCCTATCAAATACCCAGAAGACGGTAGATCTACTCTTCAGTCTGGGATTCTCAATCAACGAGAAAAAGTCCAGCCTAGACCCCAGCCAAGTAAAACAATTTCTGGGGCTCTAATTCGAACAGATGACGGCCTTGTCTTCCCCTCCGACGAGAGGCTTCAAAACATGCTGTTCCAGATCCCTTATTATGTAGCCAATCACGAGGTGACTGTACGCAAAGCCATGCAACTGTTAGGGATGATGGCCTCCTGCATTTACTTATTCCCACACACACGTTTGCGCATGCTCCCCATGCAAGAGTGGCTCAACAGCCATTGATGTCAGGCCAGCGGACAATGGGACGATCTATTGGTTGTCTCGGCAGCCCTCGTTCTCTCTCTGCAATGGTGGTCGAGGGAAAACCTCTTACAGGGGAAAACCTTCACCACCCCCGCAGTAGAAGCCACTCTCACGGGGTGGGGGGCTTACCTCCTTCACCAAACGGTGCACAGCGTTTGGTCTTGAGCAGTAGCATCCAACCACATAAACCTGTTGGAATTGTTAGCAGTGTTCAAAGCCCTAAAGGCTTTTCAAACAACAGGGAAAGACCGTACTAGTCCTCACAGACAGCACCAAGGCCATGTATTACCTGAATAAACAGGGGGTCATGTTCTCTCCAGGGCTATTCACACTGTCCCAGAACATATGGAAATGGGCTCTCAAACCCAAAATGTTCCTCCTGTCACAACACGTTCCAGGTGAACTACATTTTCTGGCAGACATGCTCAGCAGAGACTTCCCACTACCCTTAGAGTACAAATGGAGATTACATGAAGACATCGTCTCAGTCTTTGCAGAATGGTGCTTCCCAGAGATTGACTTGTTTGCAACTCTGGAGAATGCACAATGCCCAGACTACGCCTCCAGGTACCCCCAGTACCGCTCCAAGGGAAACGGTCTCTGGACAACATGGTCAGGGAAATGTGTCTAAGCTTTTGTCCCTGACTCCCCTACTCAACAAGATAGTGCACAAGATGCACCAGGAACCAGTCACAATGATTCTGGTGGCCCCAATGTGGGCCCGCCAACCCTGGTTCTTCCATCTGATGGTGATGTCAATCTCTCCTCCGATGAAGCTACCTTGCCCATACAACATGCTAACCCAAGACATGGGGAAGACTCTGCATCCATGTCCGCAAACTCTCAATTTAGCAGTCTGGCTACTGAAGTCATAGAGTTCGGGCACCTCCAACATCCTCAGAGATGCATGGTCATACTTAGAGCAGCAAGAAAGCCTAACATCAGACATTGCTACTCCAATAAATGGAAACGCTTCGTTATCTGGTGCAATTGCAAGCGCATCAATCCCATAGGCTGCTCTCCAACACATGTTGTCGTATACCTGACTCATCTACTTGACTCGGATCTGGTTTTTAATTCCCTGAAGGTATACCTAGCTGCACTTTCAGCTTATACTACGTCCCAAAAGGTGTTGTTGTGGTGGAAGATCCCAGTGATCAAGGCTTTTATGGAAGGGGTTAAAAGACTTCATCCCCCCATTTCAAACCCAGCTCCCGGATTGGACCTAAATGGTTCCATGTGTTAATATCCCCGCAGAAATATTGCCATACAAATATATTGCCATATTTTTGCACCAATATTAAGGCATGGAACCTGCGGGGGACACCCCCGCAACCCCTGTATTATTTTAAAGGAGAAAGGGAGCGGGGGACACCGCCGCAACCCCTGCTCCCAAAAACCCCAAATATTATCCCCAATAAAAATATCGCCTATGGCCGTTCCTGACTACCATATAAACGGCGATATTTTTGTTGGGGATAATATTACGTGATACCCCCTAAATGTGGTATTAACTAGACTAATGGGATCTCCCTTTGAACCTATGCATAAGGCTAGCCTTACAACACTCACTCACAAGACCACCTTCCTAGTGGCAGTCACTTCAATAAGAAGAGTTGGTGAACTACAGGCCCTTTCAGTTCAAGACCCATTTGTCACAATTCACAAAGACAAGGTGGTTCTGCACACTCACCCACAGTTTGCACCTAAATTCATTTCAAAGTTCCATGTGAACCAATCAATAGAACTTCCCACATTCTTCCAGAACCCCACTAACATGGCAGAAAGAAGCCTACACTCACTTGAGGTGCACGGGGCAGTCATATATTATGTGGAAAAGACTAGACCACTAAGGAAAACAAACCAGTTTTTCGTCTCAGTGGCAGCTGGTAGAGAAGGGGACGCTGTCTCAAAGTCAGCCATCTCAAAGTGGATTGTAAATTGCATCACACTCTTGCAAAGAGAGATCTGCGCTTCAAGCCTAGAGCACACTCTACTCGGGGCAGTGGTGCATCCATAGCATTAATTGCAAATGCTCCTCTCGAGTCCATTTGCAAATCGGCAACCTGGAGTTCTGTGCACACCTTTACAAAACACTACTGCCGAGATACTCACTCTAGCTCTGATTCTCACGTGGGACAAGCGGTACTAAGATATCTGTTTACTACTGTTCCTTCTCACATCCCACCTCCAACTCTGGCTCCTGCTCGCTAGTCTATGCACAGCATGTGATTCTAAGCCGATTCACAAGCATCAGAAGACATGCATTACTTACCGTAATAGCATTTCTGATGATTGTATCTGCTTAGATACACATGTGCCCAACCTTCCTCCCCGCTCAGAGTAGAAGGAACATAGACATCTTACTACTACTTTCTCTCTATCTGTACTCACTCACGATAGTCTTAAGGCTCCCTCACAGCAGAAAAAACACAACCAGAGGGACCTCGACACGTGAGGGATTTTGGGTGCACTACACCTCATGTTAGGGATAGTGTTACAAGCACACCCATGTTGATGTCCCCTTTCGATCCTCGAAAGACAAGATGCAATACTCCATGATTACCACTAAATGTCAGACTATATGCACTGCATGTGAATCTAAGCAGATACAATCATCAGAATGCTATTACTGTATGTAGTGCATGTCATCACTGAGGCTTGTGGAATCTGCTTGGATCACATGCTATGAATAGGCTGACATCCAGTGGAAGCTGCAGCATATTACAGTTATTGTTTTCGAAACTCAGAAAGGGACGTCGACAGGGCGTGCCATTAATACTATCCCTAGTGAGACATGCACTGTACTCATGGTCCTTCACGTGTCGCGGTCCCTCAGATTGTTTATTTCCACCATTATCCACGGAAGCTAAATCGCAGAGTTTCAATTCGGTTTACGCCATTGATTAAAATTAATTAGAGTTAGTTACTCTTTCTATCCTTTAAATCGCTGACCTTCGATGAAAATATTCGGCGGTGATAAGGACGAATGTCGTCAGGCACCTTAACTAGACGACATCCCTTCGGCCTTGGAAGGCTGCACTGGGCTTCGGCCCAGACAGTAGTGAGAGTGGGGGGTGGACATTTCTTGGGGCTCTAAGAGAATGCATATTTCCATTTACCCTCTCTATTTTCGCCTAGCTACCCTTCCATCTAAATACGGAAAACACACTGTTTAAATTATGCCCTAGTTGCAACAAGAGGTTTTCCTGGAAAGACCAGCACTGGGTGTGCAACCTCTGTCTTGCACGGGACCACGACAAGGGCCATTGTTGAGCTCGTCAGCTCTTCAAACCAAAAACACTAAAGGACCGAAAGACCAAACGTTGGGCCCACCATGCCATGCAGGCATGTGGAGGGTGCATCCAGCAACGGCGGTATCAGCGTCTTTTCAGACGTTGAAGGCGATGAGGAACCGACTGATTCCCACATGCTAGTCCCCGACAGACAGGCCGGTGGCGATGTTGTGGGGATGACTCCTGGCGGCATTAGCACCCATAAATCAGCCCACACTAAACACATATGCAAGGGCCGAGAGTCGACGACAACATAGTCTACACGCCGCACACAGCGTCGACGGGTAGGTCCACTAGTTCCCTGTCCTCTGGGCACTCGAGATCCTGATCGCCACATGACAGGCCCCCAAAGTCACAAGACGACGGGGACGCTGTGTCCAAATCATCAACCGAGCGCTGACCTTAAGGAAAAAGCTTCCAAAAAACAGTTCCAAGAGTCAACATTCTCATAAAGACATTGATAGGGTGATGAGGCGAATGACATTCATGGCAGATTTTTTTGAGAAAAATCCCCAGAGGCTATGCAAAGCTTTCAAAGCACACACCAACTAATGCCGCCTCGTCTTCTCAACCACCCCCACCTAAAAGGCCATGTATAGACACCCTTCCAGTTACTCCTCAGCAAGAGCCAGTCCATTATGATCGTTATGGTCCCAATACGGACTCTGAGGAACTTGATACACAGGGAGAAATTGACCCTTACTATGATGAGGATGATGAAGAGGACGTTTATATACTACCATCTCCTGATCACCTAGACCTGTCGGTGGCAGACTCACCAGTGGACAATCAGCCTCCATTCAATGATATGCTCAATAAGCCGGCAGAACTTTTCCAGATTAAAGCGCAGGAAATGCCTTTGGACAAAGATTTTGTTGAGGATATGTTGCGGGACAAGAAGGCTGCCCCCCAATGTATTCCTATTCTTCGGTCTGTCCCAAGAAGAATTCAGCCCTCTATAGAGGTTCCTAGTCAAACGCAGGCGGTGAATCAGCGTATTGAGAAAATGTTCCACCCTGCACCCACGGACCCACTGTATATCAGGGGCCAATTGAAGCCAGATTCACTAGTAGTGACAACACGGAAGAGGGCAGGAACACCACCTAGCTTCAGCAGAAGCACCCCCCGATAAAGAAAGCAAAAAGCTTTACACTCTCTGGAATAAAGTGGCCACGTCAGCGGCTTTTCAGACTAGAATCGCAAACAATACCTCCCTGTTGGCAAGCTACAACTGCCACAAATGAGAGGAGATTGAAACTTTAATAGCCACTGCTCCAGACCACCTGAAGTTCCAAATGTCTCTAGCAGTGCCGGAAGGCAAGGCGGTATCTACATGCATCCTAAAGAATAACTTGGATACCGCAGATAATGCGGGTGGAATCATTGCAGAAGGGACACTATTAAAACGCCATGCATGGCTTCCGCAATCTGGTTTTAAATTGGAGAAACAGGCAATACTCCTCAAAATGCCTATCAAACCAAATGTCCTGTTAGGGAAAGCGGTTGAGGATGCCCTAAAATCAGCACAGGAAGAGTATGACACTCTTAAATCTTTAGGCCAGCTCACAAATAAACCATCAGCCAAAGAGGCGGAAACAATTTTCGTCTCTTTCAAGGACAAAGCTTGCAAAGGGGTTCCAGCTATAACCAAGCCCTTCGCTGGTGGACAAAGGAGAATCTGTTAAAGGGGAAACCCTTCAACGATCCAGCGGTGCAAGCGGTAGTCACAACAGACGCGTCACTCTCCTGGTGGGTGGGTACATCACCTTCATCTCACGGCACATGGTCTGTGGACTCACATCACTGCACAGAACCATATCAACCTGCTGGAACTTCTAGCGGTATTCAAAGCGCTTCAGGCATTCGAAGCACAGCTGACAAATCAGTCGGTACAAATCCTGACCGACAGTACCACTGCAGTGTTCTACATCAACAAGCAGGGGGGTGCACATTCTCCAAATCTGTGCAAACTACCACGGAAAATATGGAAATGGGCACTCAGACGGGGGATGTTCCTAACTTCCCAACATGTTCCAGGGGAACTCAACACCATGGCAGATTCGCTAAGCAGAGATCCCCTACCAGAAGGACACGAATGGCGACTAGACATAAGTGTCGTAGATCACATCTTCTCACAATGGGGTTACCCCACAATAGACTTCATCGCTACAAGAGAAAACAAGCAATGCCCAGACTTCGCGTCCAGTTTTCCCCAACCAGACTACAGGGGGAACGCCCTATGGATGAGCTGGTCATGGAAATTTGCTTACGCTTTTCCCCCCAACTCCTCTAATGAACAGGTTTGTGAACAAGAATTACAACACAAATGACGCTCATCCTAGTTGCTCCTATGTGGGCGAGACAACCATGGTATCCACATCTGCGCAAACTGGCGATGTGCGATCCCATCAAACTCCCGTGCCAGACCGGCTTGCTAACCCAGCAATGGGGAATAATATGATACCCTCTACCTCACCCAATGAACTTGGCAGCATGGCTCCTGAGGTCATAGTTTGGACATCTAAATTTACCACAGAGGTTTATGGATATCCTCAAAGAGGCACGTAAACAAACACCAGACACTGTTATTTCGAAAAGCGGAGAAGATTTGTAATTTGGTACTCGTCTAAATGAATAAACCCTGTAGAATATACTCCTTCCCACATTCTTCACTTTGTACTCCATTTGTTAGACTCATGGTTAGTTTTTAACTCTAAAGGGTTCACCTGGCAGCTTTATCAGCTTACACCACCTCTCACAAGAAAGTATCATGGTGGAAGGTGCCCGTCATTAAGGCATTTATGGAGGGAGTAAAGAGACTCCATCCTCCATCCTCCTATTTCAAACCTACCGCCAGGCTGGGATCTCAATGTAGTGTAGCTCATGGGACCCCCCTGACATTACTCACCGTAATCGTATTTCTGATGCTTGTATCTGCTTAGATTCATATGCGCCCACCCTTCCTCCCCTTGGAGAAGAAGGTGCATAGATGTTTTATCTGAGCTTTATCTGATACATATCTGCTTTAATACACCTGTACTCACGCTACACTTCATGCAACCGAATGTCAGAAATAAAACAATCTGAGGGACATCGACGTGTGAAGGACCATGGTACATTGGATGTCACACTAGGGATAGTATTGCTTGCACGCCCTGTCGACGTCCCTTTTCGAATTTCGAAAACAACTGTAATACTCTGCAGCTTCCACTAGATGTTGGCCTATGCATAGCATTTGAATCTAAGCAGATACAAGCATCAGAAATACGATTATGCTGAGTAATGTATCCCATGTAGATCACATGCTATGCATAGGCCATCTAGTGGTAGTGGCAGAGTATAGAGTACACAAAAAGGTGTTCCCGTGCATGAAATTAGTTAACTTTGTAAGTACAATTTATGCTATTTAGATGTTGCCTTAAGTGGTGATTTAATCAGATATTTTTACAGATCTATGGTACCTGTATATATATTGTTACATAAGCCCTGTGAGTATTCAGGGTCTCAATGATGCCAAAATCGAAAATAAAGAAAAGAAAAAGTAAATAGAGTGTACAACAAATTGTTTTTTAAATGTATTTAGTGCAAAAGAAAATTGTCTGACATTCGTGAAATAGACATTCCGGCTTAATATAGCGCTGATAAATCAAAAAGTAATACACAAGCTAAGTAAAATAGAGCAACTTGCTATTATTTCAACAATTAAACAGTGATTGTGAAAAAATCTAAATGTACATTTGAACATAATCATATGGGGAATAGCTAGCAACAGAGAAAATATTCCTGTGAGGAAACACAAACAGTAAGTACAAAAACAGTTTCAACATGAAATGAAAAAGCACATCCAATGTAATTTGAAACAATATTAGTCCACAGCTGAATTGGCTGACTGTCCCTGGCTAATCAGTGAAGTTAAGCCATCCTCATGTGGATATTGGCGCTAGAAAAACCAATTGCAACTTATTGTGGACATCAATACATCATTATAAACATAAATAAATCATTCCAAAAAGTCCTGGTTAGAAGATACCAGTTTAAGGCTGATGTAGAGGAGCCTACGGCCTCCGCTTGCCTGAGTTGAAAGAAAGCGTGGATAGCCAACCGCTATTGTTCTGATGGTACAACACAGTACCCAAGCGGATGTTTGGCACAATGGGCGTTTCGGTGGAATTAAAGGGGTGTACCACCTTCATCAGGTAGAGGATTTCTCTGTTCAGCCCTAGAGGAAGTATGACAATAAATGGATGTCTGGAAAAATATACAAGTGTCATAGTTTGTAGTAGTGCTACAGCTTATTTTGTGCAGAGAGACGCGTTTAATACACGCCGATTTCGAGGACAAAACTCCTAATGGTCCTCTAACTATAGTCACGGTGGACAAACTTCATCTTGGGGTTCCTCGCAGGGGCAGTCCTCCCAGCAAAATGTTCAAAGGGGGCACAGAAGGGCTAGGAGTAGAGGCAGAGCCTCCTCCACCAGAGGCTCCACCCCTCCAAAGCAATGACCCACCCGCTCCAGGTCCCTTACCATGCTTTTCCAGTAGGGGGTTGCATTTGTCATTTTACCCACATATGGGAGAGGATCACGTCAGGCACTAGTGGGTACTTACAACCGTATCTGGATGCAATTGCCTAGAACTCATACAAAGACCACCTAACCACCCACAAAGACAAACACACAGGAGGAGGAGCGCATTCTGCTGAAAGAGGTCAAAGCACTACTGGAAAAGGACGCTATAGAGATCGTCCCGGCAAACCAGGTAAACAAGGGTATCTATTTAATGTACTTCCTTGTGCCAAAGAAAGATATTGCAATGTGCACTGTCCTAGACCTGCACCCTGCAAACACATATGTCAAGCCACAAACGTTTTGCCTGACAACGCTACAAGAAGTAATCCCACTGCTAAAACAAGGGAACCACATGGCAACATTGGATATAAAAGATGCATACTTTCATATTTCAATGTTCCCAGCTCACAGAAAATTCATGCGCTTCAAAATAGCAAATCAACACTGCCAATTCAGAATGCTCCCCTTCGGCATAGCCTCAGCTCCAAGGGTATTCACCAAGGTATTGGCGGTAGTGGCCGCGCACTTACACAGACAATCAAGCCCAGTGTACCCTTATTTGGACGACTGGCTGAAAACATGGGAATCCCTTCAAATTTGCAAGCAAAAATACCCAAAGAACAATCAACCTTCTGTTCCAATTGGAGTTTTCAATCAATGAGAAAAAATCAAGCCTTGTTCCAAGCCAAACCAAACCAAGCAGTTCCTAGGAGCTATCATAAAGACAAAGGAGAGGCTAGTCTTCCCCTCAAATGAAAGAGTTCAAAACATACTGCTGCAAATAACTCATTGTCTTGCTTGTTGCCAAATGACCGCACGCAAGGCAATGCGCCTACTCGGGATGCTGGCTTCATGCATTTATCTAGTTCCACACACACGGTTGCGCATGTGCCCAATGCCGGAGTGGTTAGCAAAACAGTGGTGGTGGTCAAAGGAAAATCTGTTAAAAGGGAAACCCTTTGATAGTCCTCCTATACAAGCGATAATTACAGCAGACGCCTCACTCTTACCTTCACCACACAGCACATGGCCTGTGGTCACAGATCACAGCCCAAAACCACATCAACCTTCTGGAACTACTAGTGGTACTCAAAGCCCTGCAAGTTTTCCAACTGCATCTAACAGGCCAAACGGTGCAAGTCCTCACAACAAGCACCACTGCCATGTTCTACATAAATGAGCAGAGAGGCACACACACTCGAAGTCTGTCCAGGCTATCCCAGAATATTTGGAAGTGGGCACTCAATCGCAACATGTTCCTGTTGTCTCAACGCGTTCCAGGGGAACTCAATTCTCTGGCAGACTCTCTAAGCAGAGATCCTCTACCCGACGAACATGAGTGGCAACTCAACACAGGTATTCTAGACAATGTATTCTCCCTCTGGGGTTATTCTCCTTTAGACTTGTTCGCCCCAGGTCTAAACGCACAATGCCCAGACTCTGCATCCAGGTTTCCCCAACCCAGATCGAAGGGGAACACCCTGTGGATGAACTGGTCAGGGAAATGTGCATACTCTTTTCAAACCAACACCGCTCCTGAGCAGGATAGTGCACAAGATTCACCAGGAACAAGCAACTCTAATCCTGGTTGCTCCTATGTGGGCGAGACAACCTTGGTTTCCACATCTGCTCAGACTGCTGATGTGTAAACCAATCAAAATCCAGTGCCATTACAATATACCGTCCTAGTAAGGCGGGACAGCATTTCATCCACATCCTCAGTCTATGAACTTGGCAGCTTGACTCCTGAAGTCCTAGAGTTTGGACGTTTAAAATTACCTCAGAGGTGTATGGAAATCCTCAAGGAGTCACGCAAACCTAACACCAGGCTCTGCTACTTCAGAAAATGGAAAAGATTTGTAATATGGTGCCGATCAAAGGATGGTAAACCCTATTGAATGTATTCCTTCACATTCAATGGATTCCTTTTCTCCTGCAGATTCCTCATCTGATGGACATTCCCTCCAGCTTCGCTGCTTCAGAACATTTTCGACAGGGGGCGTAGTGGACCTCGACCCGGCCGTCGACCATCGATCTGTCTTGCTCGGCGTTGGCTGCGGACATGTCAGGCGTTGTATAAGTAGCGTGTCACTATGCCCCAAACCCAGTTCCTTTTTTCTGCATGCTAACACACTGCTTTAGGAACACAGAGCTAGTCTCTTCGACGTTTTCGTCAGAAAAACATTAGATCTTTTTTAAATTCCTCGACGTGAGATGTCAGTCGCACGAGTGTCCAGCTTCAAGCGGTGTACTGATTGTAGCACCATGTTTTCCCTAACCGACCCAATGCAGTTCTCTCTGGTGCCTCGGCACGGGTCACGGAACTGACGGGTGCCCGTTGTGCGCCAAGATGCAGCCGAAGGCACTTTGTGAGCGAGCTACTAAGCTCGCTCTGCGTCAACCGCCCTCGAAATCTCCGGCAACGGTCTACGGTTCGGTCCTCGGAGGCCAAAACCAAGGGTCATACCCCTGAAAAACACCGGCAGAAAAAGAAAAGGTCTCGCTCGAAGAGCCACTCTTCCTCGTCTTTGTCCCGAAAAAAGAAAAAGCACCACTCCGAATCATTGACGGAAAGAGATAAGCCGTCGGCAGGGCTTCCACCCACCAGGAGTGTGAGGATTTAAGTCCTCCTTGCTTGAAATATTCAAGCAGCATGCTGCAGTCAGCGCGGCTCCCACCCCCACACAGCATGCTTCGGAGCCAAGAGTGGCGCTCAGTGTACCTGACCCCTCTAGTGCCCCGGTACCGACTACGTCTGCGCTGATTAACCTTTCGAAGTCGCAGATGTTGTATGGGAGCCGGATTATCCCTGTGCCTCCATGGTTGTCGACGCAACAGGCTTTTCGACCTCGGTTTACACCGGCATCCACCATTACGGCACAGAAGGACAAGCCCTCAACGTCGACGGCTGTCGACAAAGTCTTTACACCTCAGCCCCGGTACGAATTTTTCGAGACCATGACAGGAATTTTCAGCGATCATGATGCCGACGACCAAGATGTCGATCCGATGTTCTTGGGTTCAGATGGGGTCGACTATTTTGAAAACCAGAGTAGACTACAGCAACTGGCTCAAGTTCTCCATGATGCCAATGGTCTGGACATGTCGCCAGACTTTGTTTCCACAGTCTCAGCCTTCTCTACACAATGTGTCCAAATTTAGGGCTCTGGTGGAAGGGGTCATTGACACCCTGGGTTTTCACTCAACAGTGGCACCGCCTCAAGGGTACAACCATACTGACATCCTAGATGAACGTATGTCCTCTGACCGACATATGCCCTTGAACCCAGCTATTGCCGATCCGCAAACAACTCTATGACAAACACCATGTTCCATTCCTCCCATCAATTGCATAATTTCAGGGAAGTGCAAGGCGGCTAGGGGAGACGCCTTGTACCTCTTGTCTCACCCTTCCCCAGAAGGGCTTGTTATGCAAGCTGCTACGGTCTCTTCTAGACCAGCATCATGTAAATCCACTCTGCCCCCAGACAGAGAGGCAAAGAAGGTTGATGCTTTGGCAAAAAAGACATCCATGTCAGGGAGCATAGCCCTCAAGGCGACCAATGTGGCAGGCAGTTTAACCAAATACTACTTCGGCCTATGGACGGCGATGGGAAATGCTGCCCAGTATGTCCCGGAAGGAGAGATGCGTGAGGGCTTCCTACAGCTGGTGGAAGATGGGAAGGAAGTGGCCATGCATTTGTTGCGAACGTTTCTGGAAATCGCAGACTGTGTGAGCCGGTCCATGGCTTCAGGCATAACCTTAAGGAGACTGGCCTATTTAAAGACCTCTGGTACTCTTAGATCTCGTCCCCTTTCCTCCATACTGCATGGGGCGCCCCTAGCAAGGGACCGGAGAAGGAACCTTTTTCACCAGAAAATCCTTCTTCCACCTTTAAATGTAGAGGCACGCAGGGGTGCGGCCCTGGGAGCATGCGCTGCCCTGACTCCGACCAGCGCCATACCTCAGTCCCTTTTTCCGCGTCCACAGGAACGGGCTGAATTCACAAGCGGTCCTGGGTTTGGCTTCGGCCATGTAATTCCGCACGCAGATACTTCTTCTTTTGTCTTTTTATCGTATAGGTACTCGCTCTTCAGGCATCACGCTCCTCCCCAGCGTATGTCGACTTCCACAGGGTTTGGCAGGTGTCCATCCTGCGACGGGCTCTTCCCTACTTCAGACCCCCACGCCCTCTGTCTACGTTGCCTTGGTCCAGACCACGGTTGGCAAGGTTGTACAGTGTGCAATACCCTGTCATCGAGGTCTCTGACGAACAGGCTAGCCAGGTCGAGGGAGCTCTTCCAGAAATCGCCTCCAGAGGACCTGAAGGACTTCGTCAAACTTCGATCCAGGCCCAAGGTAGGGCCTCTGTTCTCCATAGCACCCCGCAGAGGAGACTCCTTCCCAAGGACTCGCCCGCGCTGGAGCGACTGTTCAGGTTCTGCTACCAGCACGTGCACCGAGGCCTCTCCGGCTACTGGCCTGCGTGTTGAGGGATCCTGGGATCCTCCCGTTGCTAGTGTTGAGGGACCGGAAGGTTCTTGTACCGGGTCTTCACCCGAGGGGCAACACCCTTGTACCGGCAATATGTCCGAGGGGCCATGCCCTAGTACTGGAAATACATAAGAGGGGGTGCCTAAACGCAGCTCTACCGTCCCCCAGGCTGAGGGTGTAACGCCTACCAGGCTTTGGCCTGAGGAGCAGGGTAGGCTTCATGATCCACACTCAAGAGTCCTGGAGGAGGCTGGGCCCAGCGAGCCAAGCAATATGACACAGGCACGTGGATGGCAGTTCTACAAGATGGCTGCTGTGCCAGACTTCAGCACCCGTCCAACGTCGCACCAGGAACGGGATTTCGGTGAAGAACGAGTGTCAAGGTGGGACTGTCCTCAACCCAGGTACAAGGCCTACGGCCTAGCCTTCATTTGCGCAGGGCAGGTCCCCATTGGGTCCATATGGGCAGGGTATGCAGCGGCTCCAGCAGCCTCCCCTTAACTCGTCGATATCCGCTACCACCCCTCCAGCCTGTGAGCCTAGGTTCTTTGAAAGGTTCCTGGGGCTCATGAAATCTCCTTGGATGGGGGTTATACTCCGGTATGCCATCAGGGAGGTACTCCCTCCAATGCTTCCGGCACCACAGGCTCCTCCGCCGGCGCTCCTGGCCCCAGCGCAGCCCCTGCCACCTGCTCCGGCCCCCCAGCCAATTGTTCAGTCAGTTCTGTACCAGCCTCCGCCACAGCCTCCGGCTCTGGTCCCTGTACCTCATCCTCTGGCTCCCATCACTCCTCCACCAGTGCAGGATCCTCCGGACCCCCAGGTGGACACGGACGAGGAGGAGAACCCCAACATGCCCTTGTCAGCTAAGACCTTCCATGAACGTCTTGCAGGGCTGGCAGAGTACCTGGGCCTTCCTCAACCCAAGGTTGAGCAACTAGCAGAGGGAGTCCTTGCAGAAGTCCTCACGCAATGCCAAGTTGGTCAACTAAGGGGGTCTGTTCTGACGTATAACGTTTTTTGGGGGACTACTTATTGACTTTAGTAGGCCTAGGTTATTTCTATTATGTCAAAGAGATACTAAAACACTTTAAATGTGAAAATGCACAAGAAGGAGTTCAGACACAAATAGATATCAATCTGGCAGCTTTTAAATTTATTTTGCTGCTAGATGCATTTAGTAGTCATGCATCAGTGTTTTTTTTTTTTAAATTAGAGAGGTATTTGTTGAAAAAACAATCAGAAATGCAAAGGATTCATTCGCAAATAGAGTGTACAGGGCGGTTAATTCTTAGTCTTAACCTTTCCCTCATACAGCTGTTATGGCAAGATAAATTGCAGAAATCCAACGGTAAAACAAGATAGTGCTTAAAGAAACACTGTGTAACCACCACCTATAGTGGCAAGTGATTAACATGTATTCAATACAAAACAACCAAAATACAGGCAGTAAATGAGGAAACTCTTGGTTGTATATAGCCAGGCTGGAGGGTGACCTAACACGTGGTCGACGTCTAGATATAGATCAAAAAGAATGTTGGGACCAGGAGGAGTATGGAGGTGCTGGTCCGTAAGACGTTTCGGCTAAGTGCCTTCATCTTGGGCCTGGAGTAGGTCTCCCTAGGATAGAGATAGGGGGACTCTATTAGTGACTGAATAGAGAGTTAAAAACTATTATTATTTTAAAAAAGAAAACAAGACATAATATATTCCAAGAATATGGTACACCTCTATAAAATCGGTGACAGGGGAGACACGTGACTAACCTTGGGGGCTTCAAATCTGCATGGATCCGGAGATTGCTGTGGCACCGGAGTGGCGTGAGGTGCAGGATGGTTTAGGCTTCTAGGGTCTAGCAGCAGGCTGTGGATACACATACAGTTCTAGGTAAGTTTACTGTTGCTGATGGTCAAAAATAGAGTGTGGTGACCTAGGTGCATAAAATTTGCAAGCGCTCACCTTGCTAGGTAGCATCTGCGCGAAAAATCACAGGAAAAACGTGGGGTGCCGGTTGAGTGGCATCTGTTCACACGACTTTGGACCAGCGAGTAATGGTGGGTGAGCCAGAAGTCGGTTTCTAACCTGTAGCTGTCTTGTGAGAAAACGAGATAAGTGTGCCCGTTTAATTAAATGGTGTAAATAGGGTCTGCATTTAATAGAAAGAACGGGGTGTGTGTTTACCTGGAATTAATATCCCGAGCTTGCTGCAGGCTGGCGTATGGGGCCGCGTTTGCAACTTGCGACTGGAGCGCCACGTATGTGAAAGGAAAATCACCAAAGAAAAAGCCAAGCTGTTCACGGCTGTACTGGGTGCGCATGCGCGCCCGGGGTAGTGTCTTGCTGCTGCCCGGCGAATACGCATGTGCAAGTTCGGATTGCTGTAGCGTTACTGTACGTGCCTGACTGTGCGAGATGCTAGTCATGTGCACTGATAGACGGAGTGCCGTGTCCGTCGTAGACATTGAGTGGAATGTTTTACGTGTCTGCCTCTGGCTGGTGACCTATGTGGGCTATGTGGAGGTCTAGAAGCCAGATAAAGGCTGCAGCTAACATTAAGGGGGCAGTATGTACAATAAATGTGGTCCTGCAGGCGTGGTTTGAGAGCAGGTATTTCGGGTACTGACCAGTTGGATGGGAGTATAATCGTGGGTGCCCTATTTGAAGAAATGCGGCTCCTATAAGGTAACAGATGAGCGAAGCGCTCGTGAAATTACATGTGCGAGGGAGAGAAGAATAAATAAGGGCCTAATTTAATTTAATGCCATCTATGGTGGTGTCTTCATTTGGCAGGAAAGGTAGAAGGTGACTCAGGAAGAGGAGACGAAGGCTCCTAGATGTGTGATTATCTGCTGAAGCACGTGGGGTCTATCTCATTTAGTCCATTTGTAGTGCTTTTAAGTTTAAAAATCCACCATGCCTCTTTATGGTTGAGTGAGTTGGTGGCGTTGCTTATATTTGGTACTGAATCTGCTATCCACCACAGGATATCGTCTGGTCCATGATGGTTTTCAATGAAATGTTGTACCATTGGGGCAGTGGCAGATTTACATCGGATTCGAGATCTGTGTTCTCCTGTCCTTTTGTGGATTTGGCGAGTTGTTTGCCCAATGTAACGAAGACCACATGGACATTCAATAATGTAAATTACATTTGCCGTTTTGCAATTTGTGAACTGTCTGAGTTGCCAGTCTTTTTCACCTATCCTGAATAAAGACATTTTCTTGATGAATCGACAAACTGTGCAGGTGCCACAGGGGTGATGCCCCCTTATTTCACGCAATGCCAAGACGGGAATTCCACTGCAGACCGATGTAGTCTCCCTGGCCAAGAAGGGTTGGCTCAAGCCCCACTCTATCCAGCTTGTCAATCGACGCCTGGACTCCAAGTACAGGTAGATGGAGGGGATACACTCTTGCTCACGGCCCTTCCCCAGCCCCACGCCTCGGTGATCGCTGCAGCATCATTATACTCCAAGCCTAAGTCATTCTCAACCTCCTCTGCGGCGCTGCTAGGCAAGGGGGAGAAGATCTTGGAGGCGAACGGGAAGAAGTTGTAGTCCAACGCGTCCTTGCATCTTCGTCAGTCCAACGCCGATGCCATGCTGGCGGCCGCTAACCAGAGGTTATGGCGGAAAATTGCGGACTTCCTGCCAGAAATTCCTACACAAAGCCAATCACGTTTCAAGGCGGAGCTGGCTGAGGCCAAGCTGGTGGCGCAGGACATCATGGAGTCCACCTTGCCCACATTGACAGCTCTGGCTGGGCTATCTGCATCGCCACGGACTAAATTCAACCCGGACGTCCAGGAACACATATTAGACCTGCCGTTCGAGAGGAGTGACCTCTTCCACTCCACCTTGGACGAGGAGCTGGACAAAAGAAAAACAGCTCACAAACGGCCAAGTCTTTATCCATCCTGACAAAGACCATGCCCAAATCGTACACCCAGTCACAGCAGCGCTCCGACAAGGGGCGTACATACAGATTGTTCTGCGGCTTCCAAGAACAGAGATCCAGGCAGCCGGACCGCTTGCCGACTCCACATCGGCTCAAGCCACAAAAAGGGTGGGGGGCAATGGCTTTTACCAGTCCCCCTCCTCCGCAACAGCCTCTGAGGGAAAGAAGGCATGACACACCCCTCCGGGTCCACATGTCTCCAGTGGGGGGCTGGCTTGCTCTCCACTCACATTTCTGGCGCCAGAATTCACAGACCCCTGGATCCTCTCCATAGTATCCAGAGGGTACCACCTTCCCGGCCTCTCCTCCCTCCTCCCCCTCCACTCCCTCAAGTTGGGACAGCAATTCTTCTGTCGGAGATCTAGTCGCTCGTAGAGAGCCAGGCCGTGGAGGAAGTCCCAGCCTCCCAGCGAGGCTTGGGCTTTTACTCCAGGATTTTCGCTATTCAGAAAAGGAACCAGGCAGGCTTGAGAGTTGTGCTGGACCTTTCCATCCTCAACCTCTCCTTACCTCTACAGAAATTCAAGACGGTTATACCAGCCTTTATTGCAGAGACATTGTGCAGAGGAGACTGGGTGTGCTCTTTGGATCTGAAGGACACGTACTTACACGTCCCGATTTGGCAGCCCCATTGTTCTTTCCTACGGTTCAGGATCATGGGCTACCATTTCCAATACAAGGTCCTTCCTTTTGGCTTCTACTCTGCCACCACGGTATTTACCAGTCTCATGAATACGGTGGCTGCCCTCCTCAGGGCCTTCACATCTACCCATACCTCGATGACTGGCTCGTCAGGGCTACATCTCAGGAAGCAATGCACCATACTTCCCATGCTCTTATGAACACACTGCACGACCTGGGCGTTTCGTTCAATCTCAGGAAGCTGCAGCTGCAACCAACGCAGACTCTGACATTCTTGGGCCTCATCTGGGACATGCGCTCCGAGAAGGTATTTCCGACGGAGGACAAGATCACAGCCATCAAGAGAGCCACTACTCACTTCCTCAGCAGAGAAGTGACTTCGGCCTGGTGGTACCAGCACCTGCTGGGTCTCTTGGCAGCCATCCTATTAGCTGTCCCCCACACAAGACTCAGGATGAGGAGGATACAGCTGCACTTCGCGGCATCGTGGAACCAGGAGCGGGGCTCTCAATCCGAGATGATCAACGTTCCTCCATCCCTTCACCAGGACCTTGCGTGGTGGTACCTGGACGGCAACCTTCAGAGGTGCAAGCCCTTCAGGCCTCCCTCTCCACAGGTCACCATCACCACAGACTCCTCTCTCGAAGGATGGGGCGCCACCCTGGATGATCACTCGGTCCACGGCACCTGGACCCTAAAGGAGCAGGAGTACCACATCAGTTGGTTGGAGCTGAACGCCATCTGGCTGGCGCTCAGAGTATTCTTCCCGCCGATCGACGTCAAGGTCGTCCTCATCCAGACAGACAACTCGACCAGCATGTACCATGTCAACAAGCAGGGAGGCACCAGATTCCCTCCACTGTGCAGATTGGCAGTCAGCATGTGGGAGTGAGCCCTGGAAAACGACATCTACCTCACAGCAGTTCACCTTCCTGAGGAATCCAACCTGGAGACTAACAGGCTCAGCAGGTTGGGAGTGGACAATTACGAGTGGCAGCCAAACTACCTCGTTATTCAGGAGATCTTGAACAGATGCAGTCTACCCCAGGTGGATCTCTTTGCCACCTGGCACAACAAGAAATTTACGCCTCCTGGCAGGGACATGGCCCCGGCTTTCTGGGCGATGCATTTTGGATTCAGTGGAACTGCATGACAGCATACGCCTTCCCACCCACACCGCTGATTCACAGAGTGATTCTCAAGATCAAGGAGTCTCGCCAGCTCAACACCATCCTAATAGCTCCATAGTGGCCAGCCAGGCCATGGTTCTCTGAGCTGCTCAGCCTCTTGGAGATGCCTCCGATTCATCTGCCGATGGGCCCAGCACATCTTCTGGCGCAACAGGGGTGCAGAGTCATCCACCCCTCACAGCGTGGTACATGAGCAGGTAACGCGCCAGCACCTCAGCCTCTCCCAGGCCAATCGAGATCATACAGGGCGCAAGGAGCAAGGCTACCAGGACCCAGTATAAAAGTAAATGGACCAAGTTATGCCATTGGGCGGACTCCAAAGAAATCGACCCCCTGGCATGTACTTTGGATGACGTGTTCTCCTCCTCAGCGCACCTCACCCACTAAGGCGTGCAGGTGGACATTTGCCGCACTTAACCTCGCAGCCATCGGGGCGTACAGGAATTCGGAAGATGGGATCTTCTCCTCATCCAACCCGATTGTCAAGAAACATTTAACGGGACTCGCAATGCTCTACCCGCCCATCAAGAGGCCGCACCCCGAGTAGGATCTGAACATAGTCTTGGGCGCCGTGGCGCACAAACCAGTCGAGGCAATGGCGTCCCCGGACATCAGGCTGGTCACCATTAAGACGGCCTTACTAGTCGGCCTCACCTCGGCTCGCAGAGTCAGCGAAATCCAGGTGCTGTTCGCCTGAGAACCATATACTACGTTTCACACAGACAAAGTAATACTTCAGACACACCCAGCTTTCATACCTAAGGTGCCGTCTGCTTTCCATCTAAATGAGGAAATAGTACTCCCTACTTTTTTTGCCGATCCTACGGATGAGGCACAGAAGGTTTTGCACTGCCTAGAGGTCAGGCGTGCCCTGAAATTCTACCTTGACAGGACCAAACGCTTCCGCAAGTCAAACGCCCTATTTGTCACTTTTGGAGGTGCAAGACCAGGCTATCGGGCCTCCAAGCCCTCCATATCTTGCTGGATGGTCTCTGCCATCAAGGAGGCATACGAGGGGCAGCACAAGCCACTTCCGGCATACATGCACTCCCACGCAGTCAGGGCCAAGGCAACGGCCATCGCATTCCAGTGCCATTTCCCCTGCCAAGTCATAAGCAGGGCGGCCACTTGGGCCACTCTCTCAGCTTTTTGCAAGCACATCTGTTTGGATGCCAGTTCTAGATCTGATGCGGCTTTCGGACAGGCGGTTCTTAGAAACCTGTTTGCTTACAGAGGGTCTCCTCTCCACCCTGGGGCTACATTCAGTTGTAATCGCCCATGCAGTATGGAGGAAAGGGGACAGGATGCAAGAGTAATTATAAGTTACTAACGTACTCTTAGTCCATAGTCCCCTTCCTCCATATGTCCCACCATACTCCCCCTTAATAATACTGGTGACATTAGGCAATGTTAAGTCTATTGTCGACGTGTCTATGGGTATTGGGGGTGGCGGCGGGTGGCGGAGTTAGGGCAGCGCATGCTTCCAGGGCCGCACCCCTGCGCGCCTCTAAATTGAAAGGGGAAGAAGGTTTCCCGTCCCTTGGTAGGGACGCCCCATGCAGTGTGGAGGAAAGGGGACTATGGACTAAGAGTACGTTAGTCACTACGGTGAGTAACTTATAATTTTTTCACCCAACGTCCAAATTAAACTTTTGGACATGCCCTTTGAGGGCGATCTTCTTTTCGGCCAAAAAGCTGACGATTGCCTGGAGAAATTCAAGGAATCTAATCTCGCTGCCAAATACTTGGGCCTAGCCGCGCAGCCGGCCAAACCTGCCTTTAGCTTCACTTCTAGAACACAAGCCTACAGGACATATGCTACTTATGGCAGAAGAACGCAGCGCCCACCGGCCAGGCAAGGGCAGAAGCATTTCTCACGCTGCAGAAGGGACAGAGTGGCTTCTAAAGGCCAACAGGCAGCGTCAGCGGCGGAGGCAACCCAGCCTCCAAAGCCGCTTTGATTTCCCCTCTCCCAGCGCACCAGCTGGAGGACGGTTGACGGAGCACCATGCTCAATTGGCAGTGAATTCCGTCTGATGCCTGGGTGTTGAAGCTCATTCAATGGGGTTATTGTCTGCCGTTTCTGAGAAAACCACTGTACAGATCACCCCCACCTCCAGTCCAACTGGGATAGGAGCTCCAGGAAGAACTGCCAGCCCAGTTGCTGAAGGGTGCCATGGAAGAGGTATCTCCCGAACAGAGAGGATCGGGTTGGTATTGTCAGTACGTCCTGGTGCCCAAGAAGGGAGGAGGTCTCGGTCCCATTCTGGAACTCCGGGCCTTTGAACAAGTTCTTGAGGTAAGACAAATTCAGGGTGGTGATGTTGAGAAAAATACTCCACGCTCTTGAATTTCAGGACTGGCTGGTGTCTATAGACCTGCAGGATGCCTATTTCCATGTGCCAATACATCGAAAGCTCAGGAAGTTCCTAAGGATCACCATAGGAGACATGCTCTTTCAGTTCAAGGTGCTTCCCTTTGGTCTTACCTCCACTCCAAGTTTCTTCACCAAGCTCATGGCCGTAGTTGCGGTCCACCTCAGGAGATCCCGAGTAAACGTATTCCCATACCTGGACGACTGGTTGATCCAAGGGGGGGACTGTAGAGCAGGTCTTGTCCCATCTCCAGGACGCCTGTTCACTGCTGCACAGGCTGGGCTTCTCCCTAAACTTAAAGAAGTCCCAGATGACACCAGTCCAACGGCTCCAATTCATTGGAGCAGTCCTAGATACCCGAGTGGGAAAGGCCTTCCCTCCCGAGAAGAGAGTACTGATAGCAGATGATGCACCCTACCAGCGGATTCCTTCCTCCGCCTTTAGGTCTCATGGCTTTGTGAATGTTTCTGGTGCTACAGGCCAAGATGCGCATGAGATCCCTGCAATGGTCATGGAGGGATCAGTGGTCTCAGTCTCCTCAAAGTGTTCGCTTCGGTGGTCAACGACCTGTCTTGGTGGGCAGACCGCAGCAGTCTTTTGGTGCGGGAACCCTTCTGGCTTCCTTGGCCTCAGAACCGAGTCGTCACGGATGCATCCTTGAAGGGTTGGGGCGCTCATTGCGAGGATTTGCAGTTGAGCGGCCTCTGATAAGCAATAGAAGCCAGGTGGCACATCATTAGGCTAGAACTACGTGCTATCAGGCTAGCCCTGAAAGCATTTGCCCTGTGTCTGCAGGGGAACAATGTCCTCATTCTGACAGGCAACACAGTGGCGATGCACTACCTCAACAAGCAAGGTGCAGTGCACTCCCGTCCCCTCTGCATAGAGGTGATGATGCTTTGGTTCTGGTTGTTGGAGAACATGATTTCGGTCTCGGCAGTTCATCTGGCTGGCACAGAGAACAACTTTGCGGATGCTCTGAGCAGGCAGAGCATGGTCTCACACAAGTGGGAAGTGTGCCAAGAAGTCCTAAAGGAGGTCTTCTCTCTCTGGGTTACCCCAGCAGTGGATCTGTTCGCAACAGACTCCAGCAGGAAATGCGAACTGTTCTGCTCGAGCATATTCCCAGCAAACAGTGCACTGGGGGACGCGTTTCTGGTGGATTGGACCTTCCCTCTCCTATACGCGTTCCCTTTGATTCCTGTCGTTCCATGAGTTCTCCAGAGGTTGAAGAGGTTTCGAATGACCATGATCTTGATCCCCCCCGGACTGGCCGAGGAGAACGTGGTACTCTGACCTCTTGGATCTGTCCACCTCACTGGTTGCCTCAGCTACTGGATCTCCTAGTCGGAAGGCCGGATACTCCATCCGACCCAGAATCCATTCAACCTATCTTCGTGGCTCTTGAGAGGATGAGATATGGCTGGGACCTCTTTGAGGAAGTACTTGAAGTGTTGCTGGCTGCACGCAGACCATCTACAAGATCTTTATACACGTGTAGATGGAGAAGATCTGAGGCGTGGTGCAGGGAAATCGAAATTAACCACATCTCTTGCCCCACCACTACAGTGATGGAGTTTCTGCTGTCACTGGCCTCTGCAGGCCTTCAGGTTACCACAGTCCAAGGATATTTGGCGGCCTTGTCTGTGTTTAAAAGATCCTCGGGTGAACTATAGGCCTTGTGTTGTAGGCGCCCTTCTTACGATTTTTCCGAGAAGGTTTCACTCAGGGAAAGGCCTGGTTTCCTACCCAAGGTCGTGTCAGAATTTCATTTGTCACAATCCATCAACCTTCCGGTCTTCTGTCCTTCTCCTAAACAGGAAGAACGATTCCATCGGCTTGATCCTAAGAGGGCACTCAGTTGCTATGTTGCCAGAACAGCTAACTTCAGGAGAGCTGACCAGCTCTTTGTGGCTTTTTCATTAACCTGTAAGGGATTACCCATAGTAAAGCAGACTCTATCCCGTTGAATAATCTTCTGCATAGAAGAGTGTTACCAGACCGCTGGGAAAGAATTCCCAGCAGGCATCAGGGCCCATTCAACAAGCGGGCGTCTTTGCATCCACCGCATTGCAGAGAGGAGTCCCTGTCTGGGAAATTTGTCATGCTGCGACATGGTTGTCTTTGCATACCTTCGTAAAGCACTATAGCCTGGATGTGGCTTGCACTTCCGATGCGTGTTTTGTCAGAGCAATTCGGCAGAAGCTTAGTTGGAATTTCTGCCTGCCTCCTTCATTACTGCTTTGGGAGTCTATCAGATGAGGAATCTGCGGGAGAAAAGCAATCCTGTTGAAGGAGAAATTACCTTACCGTAATGTTCTTTCTATGGATTCTTCTCCTGCAGTTTCCTCATCTCATTGCCCATCCGTCCCTACTGAGAAAGTCTGTGTTGGTGCTCATCTTTCTATTTCAAATAACGATGACTTGGAGAGGGTCCTCTTTATTCCGTTTTTCTGTCTTCCTGCCATGTCCTTAAATAAAACATTTTTTTCTGACACTACTACTAGTGTTTCTTTTTCAAGTGTCCCTCCTTCGGACGGCTCTAATGAATTATTAATTTAGGAAAGGGCTCATTAGCCCGCTTGTTCCTTCTGTTTCCGATGCAGTGTGTGGTGCTCTGGAAAAAAAGGGGAACTGGTTTCGGGGCGTAGTGATACGCTACTTATACGACTGTTAGAAAAGATTTCCATTTCATGTGTCATTTTCCCTGTAGTTGTGAACCCCCCCAACTTTTTGCTTTGATTTGAACACCATAGTCTGACTTTACCAGTGGAGCCCAGCCTTCTGCTGCACTCCACTGGGCTTTTCGCTCACTTTGTTATGGGGAAACTGACATGCCCATAAAGAAGGTCAGTACTGGGAGACTTTGTTTCCCTTAGCCCTTGTGCATGTTGCAACTTTTTTAGCACCGTTTTACCAATGCACAAAGTACCTTACCGTGCAGTGCATTGGGGGTCTCTAGTCATTTCCAAAGGCCCCAGATACTCTCAAATGAATTTTTGGAGAAGTGCGGATGTGCTATGGACAGGGCTGGAGGCAGCTTATCTTTTCATATATTTGTAACCCTTTCCTGCCATGTTAACCGCGTTAACCACGTTTGGCACAAATAAGTGGCCTGCCTCCAAAATGGGCATGCCACGAGGTTCTTTGTCCTGTCCTTTGTCCATCTTGCTCCTTCACATTCTCCAGGTCGCGTCGACCTGGGTCAGTCCTTATTTGGGCATGCATTCTCCTGCGATACGGCAAGCTTTCGCAGGCTTCTGCATGCTTTGTGTGTGTGCTTCCAGTATGTGGGCTGGACTGTCTGAGTCCAATACACATCCTGGGTGCCAGAGTCTCTAGAATGTGATGAATGCCTGGGACCACCGTGGTCCGTGATTGGTCCACGTATGGTGTGCCTGTATGTGAGCAGATCTCACATTCCGTCACCTTTGATTTGGTGCAAAGGAGACTCTGGATAAGAGAGGCCTCCAAACAGCCATAGCATGTCGACTGAGTTCTCACTGAACGAAGGATAGGATCCAAGAATCCTAAAACCAAGAAGCCAAGTCAAGGATCCGCTGGTGACCCGCTGGAAGGTTTGGCAACCTGAGCCCGCTGTCGTCCTGCAGGCCCCCTCTGCATCTGATCGTTCTATAAGGTCTGCAAAGGCGCTTCAACCCATTTGAATAGTGGGACTAATTATTCCCGGCATCTTCATCAAACCCTGAAAGTAAGCCTTCTCGGAAGTGTCCCTGAGCCAACCAGTGGGCTGACCAGCTTGCGCAGGACCTTTGCTCTGTCTCCGCCGCCATTTTGAGGAGGCCCTCGAAACTTGGTATCCCGTAAACTGTGTTCACGGCACTCTCACGCCAAATTGCATACACTTGGCGTTCCCAGATCTGATGTATAGAGAGAGATCCCGAACCGGAGTACACACGGTTACTGTGTCGCCCAGCCATGGTGACGAACTTTGCAGGTGCACTGCTTTTGTGCCCCTCTTGCCCCTGAAGCCTGCTACGGTGAAACTGGTCAGATCCATCCACCAGGAGTGGAGAAATCACCACTGTCCTGTTTGGGAATCAACGCTGTAGCTTCGCCGCTGAAAGCCGCATAGATGCAGAAATTGTCGCATTTGAACCTGCAACCGAAGTGGACTTGACTGCTGAAGTTTGGTCCGGAGTGCGCCTAGAGGTGGTAAGTAACAACGACCCTTACTGGTGGCCCCTAGTGCATCCATCCATTTTTAAACACAAGTGGCCTCTGAGGGCCCCTCTCCTTACCACTGCTAGTGCGAACTATTCCCAAATCTTGGAACCTGCTCTGCCCTGTTGAGGAGACACTCCA
Source organism: Ambystoma mexicanum (assembly GCF_040938575.1). Taxonomy (NCBI): domain Eukaryota; kingdom Metazoa; phylum Chordata; class Amphibia; order Caudata; family Ambystomatidae; genus Ambystoma; species Ambystoma mexicanum. The sequence goes on along the minus strand of NC_090938.1, from coordinate 490,591,488 downwards.
CGAATAGTGGGAACTTATTCTTCATCGCCTCACCCACCTTCCTGAGCTGCTACAGCCCGCTGAAGATGCCCCGTTTTGCCCATCTGAACTACCACATGCTCCAGCATTGCAAGTACATTTGAGCAATAGGCTCCCCTCATCTTAGGGACTGGACTGCCTTTCAGTTAGGACTGTGATTGATGTCAAATTGCCTAAAGACTCTTTGCTCCACCTGCTTCCTTCCCTTTCCAGGTTGTGGACCCATTTTGTGCATTTAACCCTTTAGGCCCCTTGGTCTTGTATATATGTATTTTGATTAGAGTGTGTTGGTTTAGTATTAATGTGAATATTATTGTGTGGTTAACTTTCAAAGGCCTTGAAATAAATGTACATATACGTTTTATATATACACCTGACTGGGAGTGATTTGTAAGTGTCCTTTACTCTGTGCTCATTGAGGTCTTTCAGTCACCCTCACCCCTCCTGAGACCTAGTCTTGGCCGCCGCCAAGCTACCTTGATTGGTCTGGCTTGTCCAGAAGGTCACCTTGTTCCAAGAAACTAGGCTGGCCTCCTGAATATCTGCCCACTAGGTCAGAGTTCAGAAATCCATCTTAACAACGACGCCTGATGTGATGTCCAGAGCTGACGACCAGACGCCAAGCAAAACGGATCCATGGTCGACAGCCGGGTCGAGGTTCTTTATGCCCCCTGTTGAAAGTTTTCCAAAGCAGCAAAGCTGGAGGGAATATCTATCAGATGAGGAATCTGCGGGAGAAGAATCCATAGAAAGAACATTATGGTAAGGTCATTTCTCCTTCACTATATGCTCCACTTACTAGACTCTGGCCTAGTATTTAACTCCACCAAGGTTCATCTAGCGGCTCTGTCCGCATACACCACTTCACAAAACAAGGTGTCCTGGTGGAAAGTTCCTGTTAAGGCGTTCATGGAAGGAGTAAACAGACGTTACCACCCCCTAACCCCCATTTCCATCCCATTTTCAATTCTCCTCCAGTTTGGGATCTTAATGTTGTACTCTCAAAGCTTATGGGAACTCCCATTCCAGCCTATGCACAAATCCAGCCTCAACACCTAACATACAAAACAGCTTTTCTGGCAGCCATTGATATTGATATTTTATTTCTATTGCGCTCGTACACAAGTGTTTCATCACCACAATATGACCCTTTCTTGTTATCCACAAGGACAACACACTCTAGGTTTTCACCTAAATTCATATCCAAGTTCCATGTTGAATCCATTGAACTACCTGCTTTCTTTCAAAATCCATCCAACTCAACTGAGAAAAACCTCCATACATTGGATGTAAGGAGGGCAGTTTTGTGCTATGTAAACAAAACAAAACCGCTAAGAAAAACAGATCAACTGTTTGTCTCCATAGCACCTAGCAGGGAAGGTATCAGGTTTCAAAGAATGCCATCTCCTGATGTATAGTGAAATGCATACAGCGCTATTCCCTATCAAAGAAATCTCTGCCTTTCACTCCAAGAGCTCACTCTACCAGAGATACAGGAGCTACTTTGGCATTTATTGCAAATGCCCCATTATACTCCATTTGCAAAGCAGCTACTTGGAGTTCCATACATACCTTTACTCTGCAATATTGCATTGACACACATTCTAAAGCAGATTCACAGGTGGTACAAGTGGTGCTAAAACATCTTTTTGCTGCCGTACCTTCTCACAACCCACCTCCTTCTCCTGATACTGCACACTAGGCTATGCATAGCATGTGATCTAAGCAGATCCACAAGCCTCAGAAGGGATACATTTCTCACTGTAATGGTATTTCTGATGCTTGTATCTGCTTAGATTCACATGTGCCCACCCTTCCTCCCCTCTTGGAGTAGAAGATGCATAGATGGTTTTCTGGCTTTATTGCTTCCTATATGCTTTATTACATGCTGCACTTCAAGCTACCTTAAGTCAGAAACAAAACAATCGGAGGGACTTCGATGCGTGAAGGACCATGGGTACAGTGGATGTCACACTAGGGATAGTATTACTGACACGCCTGTTAGGCAGAAACCTGTGCCGTTCCCTTGGGGACCACTGCAAAAGGTTTAGGACTACAGGTGTTGGCAGTAAACCCACTTGGTAGCAGTCTGTACCACCCAGATTTACCTGGTAGCTGTGGCTGAGCAGTCCGACTTCCCTCAAGAAGAGTTAGGCAGTATGTAAAGTATACACAATAGGCACTCAGACACAATAGCACAAGCAAACACTGACCAGAGCTTTGGTATCAAGGTATATAATTATTTATTTAAAAACACACTTATTGAAACACTCCAGCACTATTATTGTAAATCACTCTAAACACAGTTACTATTATTATATATACATTCCTTATTCCTTATCAGACAAGTCTTAGTTAACACCACTTATTTCCAGACAGAGGGGAGCGCTTAACTATAGATGGCACTTCAATAGGTTAGCGGAAAAGGGAGGGAAAAAGGCAGAATGTAGGAAAATACAACACACTAATACTTAGGAACTCTTAAGCAAGGCAGGAAAGTCAAAAGTTACTTGTGAGCCAAAGTCCATAGGCCGGGCCCACTCTTGGAGAGAGCAGGGCACAAATGCACCCAAGATCACACAATGACAACAGGCTTAAAAAGTCTTGCAGGGAGTTCAGAAAGGTTTTAGTTAGGCTCAGAAAAGTTTAGCCAGGGTGTCCCAGGCTAACCCAGGGTCGAAAGCCGGGGGCTAAATCTACCGCCTACAGTCGGTTGCAAGGGAAGCCAGGCGGAACACGGTACCTTATGTGGAAAGGATCCTCCAGCGGGGGCAGTTGTTCCTGGCAGCCGGTGCAAGTTGCAGCGTCGTCCAGAGGAAGAGAAGATCTTGACGTGGAGGGAAGATGAAGGTCGCTGCACTGCCAGGGAAGAAACCAGCCGCGGAGTTTTCCGGTTAAAGGTACTACCCTTTGATTCGCGGTAGTGGTAAAACATTGTATCCCGGTTGCCGGGGTGCTTGGCACAGGCAAGGCGGCCACGAGATGTTCCAGGAAGCGAAAAAGGAAGCAGACTGGTTATCCCCACCAGTCGAAGGAAGAAGACTCTCCGGGCTGGAGATCTCCTCTGTCGTTGGGAAAAGTGGTGAGACGGTTCAGCAGGGCTCCACCGGTGGTGTCGTCGTAGCAGGTCGGCTCAACTTCTCCCTCGTCGGATTCTTAGGTCCTGTGGCGACTTCTGAAGTTCCAGTCCCCAAAGCCCTGCTTTTATGCAGAAAACCCCCATTCACTCAGCCTAGCTGTCACTCAAACATGCTAAGTGGTGAGCCGGCCGGCTCACCACTTGGGTCAATCAGGACGGAGTGCGACTTGAGTTGCCTAGGCAACTCAGTCCAGGGTGCCTAAATCCCTCTCCACCCCTCCTAAGTACCCCAGACAGAGTGGCACCACTTTGGGAGGGCTTCTGTGGAGAAGCCCGCCAAAAAGTGGAACAAAGGGCTCAACTTGGGTTGGAGTCACAGAAGCGAACACAAACGCCATTTTTGAACCGAGTTCTGGCAAAAAATACCAACCGGACAATTAATATTAAATGAATAAACCGGTGGTATGTTCGAGGCTATGGGAATTAAATAATTAAAGTTGGTAGCCTCGAACAATGGGAAATCCCATAGAGATATATTCGCGGTCGAATATAAAAAGTAGTATCCACTGCCACCAGCCAAAACTCGATCAGGGGGGACGGAGACGTGCCCCCTCGACTAACCAGACCCCGGGGCAATCGAATTGCCCCGGCCAGTACGTCCACAATATGATGGTTTGTACTGGTTCTGTTCAGAATTTGAGACTAGTAAAGTCAATGGTGACTTTAAATGCCCTGGGAGACAGTAGTCAGTCCCAGGGTATGGACTCTATATTGGGGGGTCACTATGAAACCCCTGTGTTACTGCACTGAGGGTGCTGTGTAACACACATCACAAAAACACATGAAGCCCTAGAGAGTAAAAGACCCCATAACCCATTAAACACATCTAGAGTCAAAGAAACACACTCAAATCATGCCCAAGAGTGAGGGTAAAAGAGTCTCACTCTTGGCAGGAGAAAAAAGTAAACCCCAAAAATCCAGCAAAGCTGCTGGGGGACTCACTAGGTTAGGAAATTCAGCCTAAACAGAGAATTCTCCCTAACACTAGTATTACTGACACGCCCTGTCGACGTAATGTATCATATATGTTTCTGAGGCTTGTGGACCTGCTTAGAATAGCATGCTTGGAGTAGGCTGACATCTAGTGGTAGCTGTGAAAGATTGCCTATGAAATTTCCTAAGTTTGAAAAGGGACGTCGACCAGGTGTGTTTGTAATTCTATCCCTAATGTGACGTAGACTGTTCCCATGATCCCTCACGCATCGAGGTCCCTCACATATTTTTTTCCCACCATGATGGTTAGTAGTGTTTCCCACGCAGTCCGGTAGCTATGCTACTTTAAAGTTAATATCTCTTAATTATTACTTTAATGGTTACCGCTCAATGCTACATCTGAACAGAAGACCTCTCGCAGACCGAAACAGACGATTTTTCCGGCAACGGGCTTCGGGCTAGTGGTAGGGAGACTGGGGGCACTGATCCTTTTCATATAGAGAATGCCTACCTCCATTCCATGCTTCTACTGCTCTTGTCTTGCTGCCCTTTATTTCTCTTTCAAACATAGAGAAAACTCCATTTAAATTCTGTTCAAAGTGTAATACAAAGTTCTCGTGGAAGAACTCCCATAGAGTGTGCATCCACTGCCTTCCCCACAATTACCAGGAGACCTGTTGCGCATCTTGTAAGCTCAAGAGCGTCAAACAAAACGGTGGGTGGCACATGCCATAATGGCAGAGTCGGAAGCCGCCGCCGGTCTCTTATAGTCGGATCAGGAAGGCAAGGGCAGCAAAGGTTCTGGATTAGAGCCCAATGACCCCTTGAGTGAATCATCCGGCTTCCACGCGTCAGTCTCCACCCGGGGAAGGCCTCTGGCGACCGCCATACGCACACATGCCCACACCTAATCACATACCCCAAGGCTGCTCCTCAACGTAATCGTCGAAGGAAGGCAGCAAGCCGGCCGCGGGTGCATCGCGGGCTTCCCAAACACAGCTGAAAAAGCCCTCTGCAGTTCTCCATCAGCGTTTGCCGCAAGGCGATAAAGACAAAGTACAAGCAATAGGCATGCGCAAATCGCATTCAACGGATGAATCAGAGATGCCAAAACATTAGTCGAAAAAACACAAAACTCACTTTTCGACAGAAAAGCACCATAAAAAGGCCCATAGCCATAAGAGAGACACTCCTGCTGCCACAGAAGAATATGAAGAGGCCCATTCTCCTCTTTCTCTATCTCTACAAAAGAAAAGGGCAGGGGAAGAACTTGAACCAAGTAGAGACCCTGAGGAAGTTGTTTCCCTTGGCTGACACAAAAATAAAGGCACCTGAACAAAGGAAAGGTTTGAAGAAACTATGGACAAGGTTTCCTCATTTGTTGACTTTATGAATAAGTACCCTATTTGACAAAACGTTAGACCTCGAAGCCTCTCAGGCCCTTGAGTCAGGGCAACCACGGCGTATACCTTCTCCTACTCCTATGCGCTCACCCTTACATCCGTTGGTGCTTCCCAGGTCTATTAGCATGAAGACATTCAGCTTGACCAGGCAAATCAAGACATCTGGTATGTTGACCAGGACGACCCCAGTCAAGACCCTGATGATTTGTGTTTAGATAATCAGGAGGACCCAGATGTCCCCATCATTGATGCCCCAGATATTACAGTGGCAGATAGTGGTCATACATTACCTGTTTATGACCAATTACTATACAACGACAGACACAGTCGCTGATAGTACTGACTTTGTTGAGAATATTCTTAATGAAAAGAAGTCCGCCAGCCAGGTTATTCCATTGCCCCAGTCCATTAAAAAGCAGATTTCTCGATTTCTTTCCACACCTTCTCTCACAAGGGCAGTGAATCGGAGAGTGGAAAAGATCTTCAAACCATCACTATATTAACCCCCTATACATCAGGGGACATGTGAAACTTGACTCCCTTGTAGTCACTCCCACTGAAAGAGAGCTGGTGTTCCACTCTCTAGCTCTGAAGCACCCCCTAACAAGGAGTGTAAGCACCTTTGCACTGTAGGCAAGTGCATCACCACCTCAGGTGCATATGTGACCATAATTGCGAACAACACAACTCTGCTAGCAAGATACAATAACACCCAATGGCATGAGGTACTCAAGACGCTAGACTCTGTGCCAGAACCTGCAAGGTGGCATCTGCTTAAAATCTCTACGTAGGATAAGCAATTTGCGCAGAACAACCTTGCAAATGTCCTGGACTCAGTCGACTGCCTGCACTCAGCCCACACAGGAGGGAGAGTCATCGTCGAAGATACGCTTCTCAAGAGACAATCATGGCTCCATGACTTGGGGTTTAAGCCCGAGACTCAGGTGGCACTAATCAATATCCCTATTGAGGAGGCAGACCTATTCGGAAGGCTGTCGATGAGCAACTCGAAATAGCCAAGAAGGAGCACAAAACCATTAATACCCAGGGACAAATTACTAACAAGCCATATGTCCAAATAGGAGCTTTTAATACACACCGTACTTTTCGTACCAGAGGTACTCTTTTGTCCCATCCCCTTTCCTCTATACTGTATTGGCGTCTCTCGCTCAGGATGGGAGACGGAACCTTTTTCACCAGAAAAAACCTTCTTCCACTTTAAATTTAGAGGCGCGTGGGGGCGCGGCCCTAGGATCATTCGCTCGCCTGTCTCCGCCCACCGTCGCCACTCCTCAGTCCCCTTTCCCGCATCGATGGGAACGGGCCGGTTTCATAAGCGCTCCTGGGTTTGGCTTCGGCCGTGTAATACCACACGCTCTTACCCAGATATTTCTTCTATCTTTTCTTTTTTTATCAGGTACTTGGTCCTCCAACGCCACGCTCCTCCCCGGCGCATGTCGACTTCAGCGGGCTTCAGCAGGTGTCCTGCCTGCGGGGTGCTCTTCCCTACATCAGCTCCCCACGATCTTTGCCTCTGCTGCCTTGTATTTGTATTTGTTTTATTTGTATAGCGCAAACCAGGCCCGGAGGCTACCAGGCGCATATCTTAGCAACAGTGGTTAAATAATATTACGACATTTCAGGTCACATTTAAATTTACATAGTAATCAAACGCATTGGTAGTTTGTACATATATACATAGGTAATCAAGTATTCAAAGTGCAACCACGGCTTGGAGGGTTGTTGTCATGATCTCTGCTTCCAAAGGATCAGGACTTGCCCGACTCACTTGGAAGCAGACCCATAACCCCGGTTCCGAGTGCCAGCCAGTCCCAATTGGGACCTTTTGGACCCTGTCCTGGCGCCAGTGGCACCAGGCTCATAAAGATGCCCAGTCCCAGCGCTGGAAGCGCCGGGCTCATAATGCTTGGGTGGACTTACCTGCAGCAGACCATGCTGCTTACTTACCTGCCAGTTGAGCCCCTGATCCTCTTCTGTTTGGGACTACTTTTCCTGTTGGGTGGGGCAGGAGCCACTCCCTAGGTTCAGAACACTGGAACTCTTCTGGAAAGCAGGAACTCTTTTCTCACCTAGGCGAGGCTGTGGAAGGAGACACCTAAGCACTACAGGAGGCTATTTAAACCACACCCGATGGATGAATCTTGCTTTGCGTTATTCTGCATTCTCTGCAGCAGAACGCTCATCGTGTCTTCTGCTTCTGATCCTGGGCCTAAGGGAACAAAGGCTTACCATCCTGGAATCCAGTCTTCAGCAGCACCTGTAAAGACAAAGAAAGAACAGGTTAGCACTATGGTCTTCAGTGGCAGCGCGTCTCTTACCTGGTCCATCGGCTGTCACCAACGCCTCGCGCTGCATTCCGGCATCTGAAAGACAAAGGCTTACCTACTCTTTGCATGCTCTGGAGGTCTTCGCACTGCATTCCGGCATCTGAAAGACAAAAGCTTACCAGCTCTTCGCACGCTCCGGAGGCCTTCGGCGCTGCATCCCGCATCTGAAAGACAAAAGAAGGTGCGTTTAAAGACATTGGGCAACTTTATTACTCACGTGCCATTACTCCTTCCCACGCCGAATCCAGTGGGTATTCCAGCACCCTTCAGCTTCTCTAAAGCTCCGAACTTGTACCTGCAAGATAAAAGGGACAGTTAGTGCGCATCGTGAAGCAGGCTACAAGCGCTTACTTAAGTGCTTCCAGGCGCTTCTATTCCTCACGCGGGTTCGATCCTCAACTCTCATCAGCCCGCCATCCGCCATCGCCGGAACCCTGCAAAACAAGAGATATCATTACAAAAGACTTTTAAGACATTTGAAGTGCCCAGAATTTACCGTTCGTGCAGTTAACGACGGACAGCAGTCCTCTGAGGTCAAGAGGCCTGCACCCTTATCCAGTGAAGAAACTGGTTACGGCACCCTGCCCCGAGGCAAATGGAGAGCTCGGCGTTCACTTACCTAAGGTGAGGGCGTTAACCTTTGGGGTTCTACAGGAGAGGAGAAAGGGAAGAGGAGAGAGGCACCCAATAACCCCAGTTCATTAATCCCATATTTTCTATCTGCAGACATCTTACTCTTCGAGTCAGACATACAGTGCACAGAGGTCCAGCCCAAAGAGCCAACCGTGTGTTACACATCACCTTTGAAGATACGGCATTCACCCAGTCAAGACCGGCGCCTCTGCCGGAATCAGGTGAGCGTTACAGTTGTACATACATACTCCACGCGCATTGAAGAACATGCTAGCTCAGTGGAGGGAGCTCTTTGAAAGATTGCCTCCGGAGGACTTAAAGGACTTCGTCAAACATCGCTCAAGGCCCAACGCAAGGCTGCTATTTACCTTCGCACCCCGTAAGGGCGTCTCCTTCCCAAGAAAGCGCCCGAGTGGGAGGAACCTCTCGGGTTCTCACACCAGCACACGTACCGAGGCTAGTCCAGCTACCGGCCTTACGGCTGAGGGGTCTCCGGATCCATCTGGGGTCAGTGTTGAGGGACCGCAAAGTTCTTTTACTGGGGCTACACCCGAGGGGCAGTGCCCTAGTACCGGCATTATGTCCGATGGGGGCGCCTGTATACAGCACTACCGGCATCTCTGCCGAGGGCAATACACCTTTCAGGCCCCGACCTGAGGTGCAGGGTAGGTTTCAAACTCCAACACCAAGCGTCTTGGAGGAGGCTGAGCCCAGTGAGCCAGGCACCACGACTTAGGCACGTGGCACGCAGCTCGACAAAATGGCCACTGCGCCAGATAAAATGGCCGCTCGTCCGATGCCACTCCTTGGAACGGAGCGGGTGGAGGAACGAGTTACAAGGTGGGACTGGTGGCAACCAGGTACGTGGCCTACGTTTATCCATCGGCAGCGCAGGGCAGATTTCCCCTGCAACAGAGGCAGAGTGCGCTCCGGCCCCAGCAGCCACCAGCCACTCCGTCAATATCACCTGTCACTGCTTCAGCCTCCGAGGACAGGTTCTTCGAGAGTTTGCTGGCGCTGATGCAAACGCCTAAGATTGGGTACATCCTTTGGGATGCTATCGGGGACATGCTCCCTCTGGTCACTCCACCGGCATCCATAGTCATTCCTCCTCTGACTCCAGTACCGCAGGCCCCAGTGCAGCCACTGCCGACTCCTTCGATTCCGGCTCCCCTTCCTCCCACAGTACAGGCGGTTCCACACCAGCCTCTACAGCAGGCTCAGGTCTCCACACCAGAGCCCACGTCACCCAATACTCTGCCACCTGCTCCGGACCAACCAGACACTCTGGTGGAGACAGACGAGGAGGGAGACCCCGACAAGCCTTCTTCAGCCAGGGCCTTCCACGAACGACTTGCAGGTTTGGCAGAATATTTGGGCCTTCCTCAACCTGAGGTCAAGCAACCCGAGGAGGGGGTCTTGGCAGAAGTCCTCACCTTATGACCCCCTATCAGAACAGGGATCCCGATGCAGAAAGATGTTGTTTACCTGGCCAAAAGGTGTGGCTCAAGCCACACTTGGCCCAACCTGTCAATCAGCGCCTCAATGCCATGTGTAGGCAGATGGAGGAGGATACACTCTTGCTTTCGGGGCATCCTCAGCCGCACGCTTCGATGATCGCTGCAGCGTCACTATATTCTCAGCCTCAAGTCGTCCTCAGCCACCTTGTCCTCGGTGCTGTTAGGCAAGGAGGAGAAGATCTTGGAGGCATACGGGAAAAAGCTGTACTCCAACACCTCCTTGCACCTGCGTCAATCCAACGCGGATGCCATGCTGGCAGCCGTTAACCAAAAGCTCTGGCGGGAAATAGCAGACTTCCTCCCGGAACTTCTGGCGCTGAGCCAAGCGCGCTTCAAGGCGGGCCTAGGAGAAGCCAAGCTTGTAGCGTAGGACATCATGGAGTCCACAGTGGCCCACATCGATACCTCTGGCCGGGCCATATGCATCGCCACGGACATGAGAAGGACTGCCTGGCTCTGGGCTACTAAGTTTAATCCTGATGTCCAGGAACGCATATTGGACCGTCCATTCGAGGGTAGTGACCCTTTTCACTCCACCACTGATGAGGAATTAAACAAGAAAAACAGCTTGCAAACGGCTGTCTTTATGTATTCTTACGAAGGCTACGCCCAAGGCGTATACCCAGTCACATCAACGCTCCGACAAGGGGCGGGCGTTTGGCGGGTTCCGGGGCTTCCAAGAACAGAGGTTTAGACAGCCTGACCGTTCTCCGAGTCAGCACTGGTGCAAACAACAAATGGGGCGGGGGCAAGGGCTTTTTCCAGTCCCCCTCCTCCGCAACATCCTCGGAGGGAAAGAAGGCATGACGTATCCCTTCGGGTCCATGTGTCTCCGGTGGGGGGGCAGGCTTGCCTTTCACATGCACTTTTGGCACCAGAACTTTTTGGACCACTGGATCCTATCCATAGTCTCCACAGAGTACTGCCTACCGCTCCCTTCCTCTCCTCCCTCCTCTCCCACAGATTGGGACAACAACTCTGTTGGCAGAGAGTCAGTCGCACCTCAAGAGCCAGGCAGTGGAAGAAGTCCCAGCCTCCCAGAGAGGATTGGGCTTATATTCCAGGATTTTCACCATACAGAAGAAGAGACAGGCTGGCCTGAGAGTTGTGTTGGACCTTTCCACCCTCAACCTCTCCCTACCCCTGCAAAAATGCAAGATGGTTACGCCACCACTCAAAGCAGAGACACTAGACGGGAGACTGATGTGCTCACTGGATCTGAAGGACACTTATCTACACGTCTCGATTTGGCAGCTGCATCTTTCCTTACTGCGCTTCAGGATCATGGTCTTCCATTTCCAATACAAGGTGCTACCTTTGGCCACAACTCAGCCCCCAGGGTATTTACCAGGCTAATGAATGCAGTGGCAGCCCTCCTCAGGGCCCTGGGCCACCATGTCTACCCGTACCTGGATGACTGGCTCGTCAGGGCGACATCTCCGGAGGCGGTTCACCATACCTCCTCCGCACTTATGCACACACTCCATGACCTGGGGTTTACGATCAACCTCAAGAAGTCTCAGCTGCAGCCTACGCAGAGCCTGACCTTCCTGGGCCTCATTTGGGACACAAGCTCAGAGAGAGTCTTTCCCTCAGAGGACAAGATCACGGCCATCAAGAGAGCCACTACTCACTTCCATACCAGGGCAATGACCTCGGCCTGGTGGTACCAACACTTATTGGGTATAATGGCAGCAGTCCTACTGGCCGTACCCCACAAAAGACTCAAGATGAGGAGGTTACAGCTGCACTTAGCAGCCACATGGAATCAGGAGAAGGGCTCTCAAGCGGAGCCGGTCAACATTCCTCCTTTTCTCCACTCGGACCTCACATGGTGGTCCGCAGACTGCAACCTGCGGAAGGGCAAGCCCTTCTGGCAGCCGGGCCCCCAGGTTACCATTACTACGGACCCCTCCCTAGAAGTCTTGGGAGCCACGCTGGACAGCCACAACGCCCATGTAGTCTGGACCCGGAAGGAGTCCCACATCAATTGGCTGGAGCTGAAGGCCATCTGGCTGGCTCTTAAAGCTTTCTTTCCTCTCATTGGGGGCAAGATAGTACTTATCCAGACCGACAACTCCACCAGAATGTACTATGTCAACAAGCAAGGAAGTACCATGTCCCCTCCACTGTGCAGCCTAGCGATCAGTATGTGGGAATAGGCCCTGGAGAACAACATCTACCTCACGGCCGTCCACGTCCCGGGGGAGTCAAACCTGGAGGCGGACAGGCTCAGCAGACTGGGAGCGGACAATTACGAGTGGCAATTGAACGACCTGGTGCTGAAGGAGATCTTCCTCCGATGGGGCATCCTCAATTGGATCTTTTTGCCTCCTCCGACAATAGCAAATGCCAGAACTTCGCATCTTGGCAGGGGTAGGGCCCCGGTTCCCCGGGCGACGCATTCCAGATACAGTGGAACGGCATGACAGCGTACGCCTTACCCCCCACACCCTTTGTCCACAGGGTAATCTGCAAGATAAAGGAATCTTGTCACCTCAGCATCATTCTGATAGCTCCATGGTGGCTGGCGAGACTGTGGTTCTCCAAGCTTCTCAGCCTATCGGACAGGCCACCCATTCACCTACCGCTGGGCCCAGCTCATCTCCTGGCACACCAGGGAGGCAGTCATCCACCCCGCTCCACACCAATTAGCCATTGTAGCGTGGTTCCTGAGCAGGTCACGCTGAAACACCTGATCCTCTCACAGGCTAACCTAGAAATCATTCAGGGCACTAGGAGCAAGGCTACTAGGAGACAGTAAAAGAGTAAATGGTCTAGGTTCTGTCATTGGGCCGGCTCTAAAGAGGTCGACCCCCTTACGTGCGCTTCGGTCGATGTGATCTTCTACTCTGCACACCTTGCTCACTCGGGCGTGCAGGTGTACACATGCTGCACCTATTTGGCATCCAAAGGGGCTTACAGAAATTTGAAAGATGGGTTCTTCTCCTCTTCCAACCCTGTGGTCAAGCGACATTTGCCAGGCCTCTCCAGGCTCTACCCGCCCATCAAGAAACCACACCCCGTGTGGGACCTCAATGTAGTGTTGAGCACCTTGGTGCACAAATCATTCGAGCCAGTAGCGTCCGTGGACATCAGGCTGGTCACCATTAAGACAGCTCTGCTGGTGGGGTTCACCTCTGCTCGCAGAGTCAGAGAGATCCAGGCTCTGGTGGCATCAGAACCCTACAATACCTTTCACAAGGACATGGTGGTCCTGCGAACACCCCCTGCGTTTCTACCTAAGGTGGCCACCCTTTTCCATCTAACCGAGGAGATAGTCTTACCCACGTTTCTCGCCGACCCCAAGGATGAGCCTCAGAGGGTCTTGCACTGTCTGGATGTCAAGACGCGCTCTGAAATTCTATCTGGACAGAACCAAGGACTTCCGTAAGTCGGACGCTCTTTGGTGGATCTATGCCCGGTTTTCAGGTTTCCAAGGCCTCTAAGGTGGATGGTTTCGGCCATCAAGGCGGCCTATGAGTGGCAGAACAATTAATTGCCAGCTAACATGCATACCCACGCTGTCGGAGCCAAGGCCACGGCCATTGCATTCCAACAGCATGTCCCGTGGCATCTCGTCAGCAGGGCAGCCACCTGGGCCTCCCCTTTAGCTTTCTGTAAGCACTACTGTTTGAACGCTGCCTCTAGGTCAGACGCAGCTTTCGGGCAGGCTGTTCTAAGGAATCTGTTTTCTTAAGGAGGGTCTTGTCTCCACCCTAGAGCTACATTCAGTTGTAATCGCCCATACAGTATGGAGGAAAGGAGTGTTAGGCAGAATCCTGTGCAGTTCCCTTAGGGAGCACTAGAGAAGTTTAGGACTACAGGTGAGAGCAATAAATCCCCTTTGGTATCGATCTGTACCACAAAGATTTAGTTGGTAGCTGTGGCTGAGCAGTCAAACTTATCTCAAGAGGGAGATGAGCAGTATTCAGGGTTTACACAATAGGCCTACAGTACTATGGCACAAGGAAACACTGACCAAAGCTTTGTATTAAAAAATAGGTATATATTTATTTTATACACTTCTAGTTAAACACATCTATCACAGTCATCAAGCAAGTTAAAATAAGTCAAAGAAAAATATACACACTCCCTAGTTAAATTGTAGACCAAGTGAACCAGAGTGAAAACTGAGCAAAACGGCACAGTGAAAATCACACACAAGGGATACTCTAGCAATTTCTCACAAGGGAGGGAAAGCACAAGTTAGATAGAAATAGCTTCTTACACGCCCTACCAACACTTCCCATAAGTTTGTGAACCAGTTTAAGCAAGACAGTGCATCAGTATAGGAAATACTTAAATGAAAACTGAGCAAAATGGCATTTCACAAGGTTTAGAAGGGGGAAGAAAAGGGTAGTTATAAGAAGTAGGTGCATCAACACATTCCTAGTTGAGAAACAATCTGAAGAAGGCAGTTCTAACAAATGTAGCCATAGTCCGTAGGCCTGTGCCAGTCATTGGTACAGGGCGAGGGCCCAGGAGCAAAATGTTCTTGTAGCTGCAGTCAAGTCTTTGGTTAATGATTTTGAAAAGGTGGATGCAGAAGTTGAAAGACAATGTTAAGAGAGAGGGACGGCCAACCCAACAGGTAGGTAAAGGATTTAAAACACCTTTAGGACTACCGTGAAGAAAGGGCAGCCTGGTGGAACAATGTACCTTTAAAATGAAGAAGTGGCTCCTGCCGTGATGGTTGTTCCTGGTAGTTTCTGGAGTTCGTGGGATCCAGCAGAGGAAGAGAGGCTCTCGTCGTGGAGTAAGGTTTGAGTTACTGCACTACCCAGGGATGAAACCAGCCACGGTGTTGCCCGACGAATAAAAGGTACGCTCCTTTAAATCGCGGTCCGGTTGGACGGGTGCCTGGCTATCCGGTCTCCAAGTACAGGGTACTGACGATTTGACCAAGGCAGGTCCGGGAAGGCGATTGGCAAACTGGTTGGCCCCACCAGCTCAATGGAAGAAGGCTTTTGTAGATGAAGATCTTTTCTCGTCGTGTGGAGAAAAGTGGTGAGACGCTGCAGCAGGGCTTCACTGGTGGTTCAGTCGTTACAGATGTCTTTTGCTTCTCTCCTCTTCGGCTACTTAGTTCCAGTGGCAACGTCTTGCTCTTCCAGTCCTCAGGACCCTGCTTTTATGCAAAAAAATCCCCATTCATACATACAGCCTAGCTGTCACTCACACAGTGGAGTGGTCATCTTGGCCGGAGACACTCCAGCCTATCAGGATAGAGTGGGACATGGGTTGCTGAGGCAACCCTGTCCAGGGGTCCTACTCCCCCTCCCACACAATGGACCCACCCTAGACTCAGTGGCGCTGAAAGGAGGGCTTCTCGGCAGAAGCCTGCCAAAAGGACGAACAAAGGATCCCCGACCTGGGTTAGGAGTTTAGAGAAAGACACGATAAAGAAGTTATATTAATGTTCTGGCAAATAAAACCTACCGGAGTAAAGTCAATATTAAAATACACCAGCGGTATGTTAGAGGCTGTCAGAAAATGTGGTATCCTCGAACAATGGGAAAATCCCATAGGGAAATATTTGCAGTCCAATATTTACGATAGTAACCACTGCCACCAGCCAGAAACTTTTGAGAGAGGGACTGTACAGTACCCTCTCGAAAATGAACATAAGGGAAAAACTATTAACCCTTCCCAGTACCTCCATAGTAAGATGGTTTGTACTGGTTTAGTTCACAAAAATTGACTAGTAAAGTCAATGGGGACTTTACATGCCCTGGGAGACAGTAGTCAGTCCCAGGGTATGGGGTCTATGTTTGGGGGTCGCTACGACACCCCTGTGTCACTGGTGCTGTGTAACACATGTGAATAAAGATGGTTCCTATGGAGGGAAGAGAAACTCCATAGGCATTAAACACAAAAATAGCCTAGAACACACATAGCAAGAATGCCTAAGAGAGGGAAAAAGAGTCTCACTCTTAGCAGGAGAAAAAAAAAACCTTCAAATCCAGCAAAGCTGCTGGGGGTCTCTATAGGTAAGGGAAATTAGCCATAAAATGAGAATTCTCCCTAACAAGGGGACCGGACATAAGAGTAATTAATAGTTACCGCTGGCTAACGTAATCTTAGTCCATAGTCCCCTTTCCTACATACGTCCCACCATCCTTCCCCCTAATAATACTGGTGTAATTAGACAATGTTAAATATTGTCGACGCGTCAGTGGGGACTGAGGAGTGGCGCCCGTGGGCGGAGTCAGGCGAGCACATGCTCCCAGGTCCACGCCCCTGCGTGCCTCCGAATTTAAAGGGGAAGAATGTTTTTTCTGGTGAAAAAGGTTCTGTCTCCTGTCCCTTGCGCGGGGCGCCCATACAGTATGGAGGAACGGGGACTATGGACTACGCTGAGTAACTATTCATTTTCAACAGGTCCAATCAGCCAGGATATGGAGCATCTGGCTCCTCTTTTTACAGTCTCCAGTCTCTTTCTACCTCCTATCAATGCTTCCAATAGAGGGGGCTACACTAACGAAATGGGCAAGGCAGGGTTACAGCCTCTATAGGTGCAGCATCCTCTTCCAACAATTGACTGACTGATTCACATTCCCTCCCATGCATCTCCAGTCGGAGGTTGCATAAGACTTAACACCCAGCAATGGGAGGGAACAACAGATCAGATCGCTGGGTGCTCGCAACAGTGGCAAAAGGATACTCCATAGAATTCCTCGAATCACCACGCCAACCCAGACCACGTGCAAGAAAAAAATGTCTCCAGAACATTTCCAAATTCTACAAGAAGAAATCCAGACACTACTTGGAAAAGAAGCAATAGAGCTGGTGCCATCTCTAGAGGAAGATCAAGGTATTTATTCAGTGTGCTTCCTTGTTACATTAACAGGAGACGCACCTCAGATGTGCCTACTAAACTCCCAACAAGCAGTCGATCTGCTGTTCCTACTAGGCTTCTCCATAAACGAAAAGGGTCGCTAATCAATGTAAAGACTGTAGGGTGGTGTCTGTACTTCTGCTGTCTATATGGTAGAGGAGAGGCACAGAGGACCCCAGCCAAGATTCTCTATTATTGGTAACATAGTCGAGCAATCAAGACCTAGCTTCTCAGGAGGTGATGCAGGCTGGTTCTTAAGTACAGTGTAGTCCTCAAGCACCCACAAAGGAATGTACACACAATGTATTAGTTAAAACACAGTCTTTATATAATTAAGTTTCAAGGTTATATACACAATCACAATAACTCACTTTCTCCTGCATGGGGTCTGGCATGGATTCACATGCTCATGAATATTCCCTGTCGTCAGGCTGGGAATCCTCCGTAAAAGAAAAAATCAGTTTCAGTTTCGTTTCTGAACTGTCTTTCTCCTAATAACCAATCACTGGTCTCTGGGTCATACTGCCCCCAGCCAATGACTGCCCTCTACCTAAGCCCCTCCTCGGGCAGCCATCTTTACATTTTTACTGCATGTTCAAGTGTTGGGAGTGCTCGTGCTTAGATCTCGCACTTTTACTGCGTATTGCGTTTTTTCAAAGAGTTTACTCTTTTTCAGTCAAATCGAGCCTCAAGCTCCACCGATTCTTCTTCCGATAAACGGGGACCCGTTTCAGAATACGCCCCTCAAGGACGAATTTTCATCCAATTTGACTTCTTGGAGGATTCCGGAAGAACTTTGAGGCCTACCCCGTGTGGACATGGCCGAACACAAAGGAAACTCGACGCCCGTTGGATCCATGCTGTTTAGAATCTGCCCAGGATGTGGTCTACAGAACGTCTTCAAGGAGGATGAGCACTCCGGGTGCCTCTACTGCCTGCACTCCGACAAGTCGCACATGGAGGAGGACTGTGCGTTCTGCAAGGACATGTCCGCCCGCACCATAAAGGACCGTCGCAAATGGCTCGCTGACTGGCTGGAGGCGAAAAGCCCGGCGGCAGGTGAGCCCAAGAAGAAGTCTGAGCGGTCTTCTAAGTCCTTTGCGGGCGCTCCGGCGACAGGGGCCCAAAATAAGGCAAAGCACTGCGTGTCTGCGGGCACCGAGAGCACCGTTGGTACAGGCTCCGTGGTTGCCAGGCTGGCCGCTGCATCACAGACGCCGTCAACCACGAGCCAACGCTCTGGCTCGATGAAGAGGAAGTCAGAAAACCCAGGTAAGCTTGGCGAGAAGCCCCGTTCGACCCCGTCAGAGAAAGCCAAGGGGGGGAGCGAGGCGGTGACCCTACCCCCACTGTGACGGCCTCAGACGCGCCAAAGGTCGTGAAGGCCCAGATTCACCCAGCTAAGACCTTGATTGAGGAAGCGGCAGCGTCCCTGGCGAAACTCGCAGATGTGGCCTCAGTGTTGACGACCTCAAAGCCAAGAGTTTCCCTGCCCTCCCAGAGGGAATTGTCTTTCCTACCCATCGAAAAGACCTCTGTGAAACCCCTGACCGAGAAGATGGGGGGGTGCAATAGTCCTACCGGACTCAGATATCTCCTCCGAGGATGAGCTGGCAGGCCTCAGGTCATTCTTGGACACGGGATTCATCGAGGTCAGGTCCTACGGGAAGGACCCCGACAAGGTGGACGTGGAGAGCAACGGGGAGCCGACGAGGAACGGCAGATCGCCGAGGCACCGGACACCACGTCGCTCCCGTCGCAACCGCTGCAACCACCGACGGACAGGTGGGAGGACATCTTGCTGGCCCTGCACACCCTGTGTTCAGAAATAAGAATAAGGGTGCCTTTTCGTCTGGCGGATGAACCAGCGGCGCCTAGGGCATCGGGAAGCCCTTCACCCAAGTGGAGGCGGGTACATCCGCCCCCACCCTTCCATCCTTCACCTCCATCCCCTCCTCCGAGGGATGAGACGGAAATGGCGGGGATGGACGATGGAGGCGACAACGGAGCAGATCTCCCATCACCCCCACCACGGGCTTCTCCTCCCGACGAAATTGGCTCATTTCACACCATGATCGCTAGGGTCTCGGAGCTTTTTCAGCTATGCACCGAGGAGCAGAAGAAGGAGGGATTCCTTTATCAGCGACGAGAGGCCAAGAGGAAGACCGTGCTCTCGGTCCCGCTGTTGGACAGCATCTGGGACGAGGGGCTGGCCCTCCTGAAGAACCCAGCCTCGGCCCTGACAAAGAGAGACCGGTACAAGAAGTAGTACCGGGTCCCAGTCTCTGCACCAATTTGCCTCAGAGCGCAGCCGTCTCCGTACTCAGTGGTCTCCACGGCTGCCAAGAAGAAATCCGCGGAGACGACGGCGTCGACTTCCACTTCCCCGCTGGACGGCGAGGGGAAGAAACTGGATACCGTGGGATGTCGGGTCATTTCGACGACGACTAGTATTCCCCTACAACATGAGGGTCCAAAACATGCTGTTCCAAACACCTCAGTATGTAGCTGTTCGTCAAGTAACAGGGCAAAAGGCAATGCGCCTTCTAGGAATTATGGCGTCCTGCATTTATCTAGTGCCACATGCCCGACTGCGCATGCGTCCAGTGCAAGAGTGGTTAGCGAAACAATGGTCCCAAGTTAGTGGGATGTGGGACAATCTAGTGGTGGTTTCGCAACATCTAGTTCAATCACTGCAGCGGTGGTCCAAGGACAACCTGTTAAAGGGAAAACCTTTTAACACACCAGCAATTGAAGCCACTCTTACAACAGACACATCCCTAACAATGTGGGGAGCTCAATTTCCCCATCACACTGCACACGGGGTGTGAACACAGGCATTAAACAAGAAGCATATCAACCTGCTGTAACTTGCCGTCTTCAAAGCAATTTAAGCATTCCAGCCTCATTAGTACACAATACTGCCTTCATCCTGACAGACAGTACCACAGCCATGTTTTATATAAACGGGGGCGACTCATTAAATGGATTGCTTTTCTCCTGCAAATTCCTCATCTTGATAGATAACTTTGTCCAGCTCTGCTGCTCGCCAATTTTTCCCACAGGGGAGCATAGTGGACCTCGACTCGGCCATCAATGGTTGATCCGTCTTGCGCGGTGTTCAATTATCAGCTCCTGAAGTGGCATCAGGCACCATAAATATACCATGTCACTATGCCCCATGCCTCAGTTCCTTTTATCCGTGCGCTTACACGCTGCATTGGGATCTTACTCGAGTTTCACTCGACGTTTTTCACTAACTTTTTTCCACTTAATTTGATGTCTTT
Source organism: Ambystoma mexicanum (assembly GCF_040938575.1). Lineage (NCBI taxonomy): Eukaryota > Metazoa > Chordata > Amphibia > Caudata > Ambystomatidae > Ambystoma > Ambystoma mexicanum. The sequence goes on along the minus strand of NC_090938.1, from coordinate 490,571,366 downwards.
GCACCGGATGTTGGGTTTCAAGTGGTGCTGTGATTGCGAGACCAAAATGTCAGTGACAGACCCACACAACGTCTGTTTGCGGTGTTTGGGTTCCACTCATGAGACACAGACCTGTGCGTTGTGGGCCCATATGCAACCCAAGTCCCTGCGATACATAGCCAGTAAGCTGGCCCTGGGCCAACCGTCGCCAAAGTCTCTGGTGCTGTCTCTTGTCCGGTAGTCTGAGGCAGAGAACGAGGAGCCCACTCGTCACGATGAGGGCTGGCATCACAAGAAATCAAAGAAGAGGTCCCACTCGAGAAGCCATTCCTCATCCTCTTCCTCATGGAAGAAGCGATGCCACCATCAGCGGGTATCGGATTCTTCCTCGGAGCGAGGTAAGCCCTTAAGGGTCGGACCACTCGAGAAGAGTTGGATTTGTTAAAAAAATAAATGCTTGACATGTTTTGTCAACAGGCGGCTGTCGGCACTGCTCCCACCCCTTACAAGCAAGCTTCGGCAGCAAAAGCAGCACTCGGTACCCCCGACCCCACGCTTGCCAAGAAGACGATGCCTTGGGCGCTGACTGAGCTTTCAAGCTCTGTACCTCACAAGGCTAGAATATCACTTTCTAGAAGCCTCTCCCACCTCGCCCATCGCCTGTTGGAGCTATCGGCGCTGATACCTACTCCATCAGCCTTTAGGGCTCCGTTGCAAGCTAAGCCCTTGGCATCCAGACCTGCGGATCCAAAGGATAAGCCTTCGACCAGCGACGTCAGCGCCTTTCAACCGCTGTCGTGGACAATCTTTTTTGACTCTGAGGTTGACTTTCAGCGTCAATAAAGCCGAGGAATGTGAAGAGGTCGACCCCATCTTTGTGGGCTCTGGCAGCGTCGACTATTTCGAGGACTGAGACAACTTGATGGCACTTGCTCAGGGCCTTCAAGAGGCCAGTGGGTTGGACACCTCTCTAGACCTTGAGATGCAACAAAAGCAATCCTACACTCGCTCTCATGTCAAATTTCGGACATTAGTAGAGAAAGCGGTTGACACACTCGGCCTCAAGTCGTCCACCATTCCCCATCAAGGGTATGACCTTACATACATCCTGGATGATTGCCCGGCTATTGAATACAACATGCCCGTCAATCAGGCCTTAGCTGACCCTTTGGCTTCCATCTGGCGGTACCCATGCACTTTGCCCCCCGCGAGTACCAATTTCATGGGGAAGTACAGGCCGGCAAGAGGGGACCCTTCCTTCCTTCCTCTCAACACACCCTTCCCCATAAGGGCTGGTAGTTCAGGCTGCCACTATATCCTCCAGTCCTGCAGCATCCACGTCAATCCTCCCTACAGCCAGTGAAGGGAAAAGGGTAGATGCTTTGGCCAAGAAGGGTTTTACCTCCGGCAGCATGGCTCTTAAGGCCACAAAACGTATCTTGCCGTTTCGTGAAATTTTCCTACGGTTTGTGGAAGGCTGTACAGCATGCAGCATAATACATCTCGGAAGGTCATATGCAGGACAGATTTATGCAGCTGGTGGAGGATGGGATGGAAACTGCCAAGCAGTCTTTGCAGACAGGCCTGGACGTTGCTGAATGAGTTGGCTGCTCCATGGGGTCGGCAGTAGCTATGACAAGGTAGGCCTATTTGAAAACCTCTGCCTTCTCCCCCAATTTACAAAACTGCCTTCTAGACATGCCTTTTGAGGGGAGATGCTCTTCGGGCAGAAGGCTGGTGACTCTTAAGTGAAATTTAAGGAGTCCAGAATTGCTGCTAAGTCGCTGGATCTGGCTGGGCAGCTGGCTAAGCCTGCTTTCAGCTTTGCCTCTAGAGGCAGAGGCAATAGACGCGAAGTGCCTTATGGCAGGAAAACGCAACTCCCACAAGCCAGGCAGGGGCAGAGGTGTTTCTCGCGTGCCGCATGGGGCACAGGTGCTTCTACGGGCCAACAGACAGCAGATGCGGCTGGGGCGACAGTGCTTTGGAAGCCGCTTTGATTTTCCCCTCCCACAACATACCGGTTGGTGGATGTTTGGCAGGGCATTGGTCCCAGTGGAAGGAAATAGCCTCTGATGCTTGGGCCCTGCAATTAGTTTGGTGCGGTTATTGTCTCCCCTTTTTAAGAAAATCTCCAGACAGACCCCTGTCTTTACTGATTGTTAGGGAGAATTCTCTTATAAGGCTAATTTCCCAAACCTAGTGAGTCCCCCAGCAGCTTTGCTGGATTTTTGGGGTTTGTTTTTTTCTCCTGCTAAGAGTGAGACTCCTTTTTCTCCCACTCTTAGGCATGATTTGTGTGTCTTTGACTCTGTGTGTGCTTATGGGCTATGGGGTTTTCTTTCTACTCCATAGGGTATCATCTATTTTGTATGTGTGTGTTACACAGCACCCTCGGTGCAGTAACACAGGGGTGTCATAGAGACCCCCAAACATAGACTCCATACCCTGGGCCTGACTACTGTCTCCCAGGGCATGTAAAGTCACCATTGACTTTACTAGTCATAAATTGTGAACAGAACCAGTACAAACCATCATATTGTGGTAGTACTGGAAGTGGTTAATTATATTGCCCCTGGGTCTGTTTTCAAGGGGGCACTGTCCAGTCCCCCCTTGTCGAGTTTCTGGCTGGTGACAGTGGTTACCACGCAAAATATTCCACCAGAATATTCTCTATGGGATTTTCCCATTGATTTTAAACGCACCACTTTTTGGTGCAATGTTAAAGATACCACCGGTTTATTAATTTAATATTAAATCCCCGGTTGGGTCTTTTTGCCAGAACTCATTTCTAAAATGGCGTTTGTGTCCGTCTCTGTAACTCTGACCAAGGTCGAGCCCTTTGTGCCACTATTTTGGCGGGCTTCTCCACAGAAGCCCTCCAAATGGTGCCACTCTGTCTGGGTTCCACAGGAGGGGTGGAGGGGGGAATTGGCACCCTGGACTGCGTTGCCACCGGCAACCCAAGTCGCACTCTACTCTGATTGGCCCAGTGGTGAGCCGCCCGGCTCACCACTTAGCATGTGTGAATGACAGCTAGGCTGATGAATGGGGGGGTTCTCTGCATAAAAGCAGGGCCTTTGGGACTGGAACTTCAGAAGTCGCCACAGGACCTAAGAATCCGAAGAGGGAAGAAGCTGAGCCATCTGCAACGACGACACCACCGGTGGAGCCCTGCTGCAACAAACTCACCACTTTCCCAACGACAAGAGAAGATCTTCTGCTGGACGAGTCTTCGTCCTCTGAGCTGGTGGGACCAACCAGATCGCCCTTTTCCCCTTTCAAAGGCGTCTCTTGGTCGAATCGCCTGTGCCAACCACCCCGGCAGCTGGACAGCCAAGCTTCACCACTTTGACCACGAATAAAAGGAACGCTCCTTTTATTGACTAACTCCGCGGCTGGTTTCATCCCTGTGCAGTGCAACAACTCCACGTTTCCTCCTCGACGAGATCCTCTCTTCCCCTGGTCGAAACAACGAACTGCAACCACTGCCAGGAACAACTGCCACCGCTGGAGCTTCCTCTCTGTTTAAGGTACTGTGTCCTGCCTGGCCTACCTTTCTTCGGTTTGCCCAAGGTGACCCTTAAATCCTTGGCTTGCCAACTGGGTTGGCCCCAGACCTTCTAACTTTGCCTTCTTGAATCACCCCAACCTCTTTTGAACATTCTGCAAAGACCTTTAGTGCATTTTAAGCCGTGTGATCCTGGGCACATTTCGCTTTGCTCCCTTTAAAGTGGGCCTGGCCTATGAACTTTTGCTATACAGTCTATACTGCCTTTTTTCTCTTGCTGAGAACTCCTAAAAGTGTTGGGACCTGTTTTATTTCTATGCTCTGTCTTTTTCTCTCCCTTTAACTGAACTATTGGAGTGCCATCAGGTTATGCGCTCACATCTGTGTTAACAAATCGTGGTGTTTTAATTCTGACTTATCTAATAGTTATTAAGGGAGGTGTGTATACTTTACCTGACTGTGTTTTAACTTGCTTTTGATTTAGAGCGCTAGTATATTGCCTAAAGTGTGTTTTAAATAAATAATTATATACTTTTTATACAAAGCTCTGGTCAGTGTTTGTTTGCTCTATTGTGTTTTTAGCACTATTGTGTATGCTCTATATACTTCCCTACTCTTCTTGAGAGAAGTCTGACTGCTCAGCCACAGCTACCTGGTAAATCTGGGTGGTGCAGACTGCTACCAATTGGGTTTACTGCTTACTCCTGTAGTCTTCATCTTTTTGCAGTGTTCCCTAAGGGAACTGCACAGGATTCCGCCTAACACTGATCCAACCGAGACATGAGCTCCAGGAAGATCTGAGAGCCCTGTTGTCGAATGGTGCCATGGAAGAGGTGCCTCCTGATCAGAGAGGGTCGGGCTGGTATTCCCGGTATTTCGTTGTACCCAAAAAAGGAGGTGGTCTCCATCCAATTCTGTACCACAGGGCTCTAAACAAGTTTCTGAGAAAAGACAAATTCAGGATGGTGACCTTGAGAGAAATTCTTCACGCTCTCGAGCTTCAGGACTGGCCGGTGTCCATAGACCTGCAGGATGCCTATTTTCATGTGCCCATACATCAGAAACACAGGAAATGCCGGCAGTTCCTCATTTGTGACAAGCACTAGCAATTCAAGGTGCTGCCCTTTCGGTTGACCTCAGCTCCAAAGGTCTTCACCATGCTCATGGTGGTAGTCGCGGCTCACCTCAGATGATCCGGAGTAAACGTATTCCCGTACGTGGATGACTGGCTGAGCCGGGGGAAGTCAGCCGAACAGGTTTTGACTCAGACAGGTGTCATCTAGATGCTACTGCTCAGGCTGGGCTTCTCCCTTAACATAGAAGTCCCACATGACACTGGTCCAAAGGCTCCAGTTCATCGGGGCAGCCCTAGTGGCCTTCCCTCCCGAGGAGAGAGTCGACAACATACAACAGATGGTCCAGTTGTCCCGGAACCACGCCTGCTTACCAGCAGCTGTATTCTTTCTCCGCCTTTTGGGCCTCCTGCATTTTCCTGGTGCCAGAGGCAAGGCTGCGCATGAGATCCCTTCAGTGGCTCCTACGAGACCAGTGGTCTCAGTATCTGGGAGCCCTCTCGGATCCTCTCTGAGTGCCATCCAGGTAGTTCATGGACTCAGCTGGTGGGACACACGCAAGAATCTTATGGCGGGGGAACCCTTCTGGCCTCCTTGGCCTCAGACCCTAGTGGTCACGGATACGTCCCTGAATGGTTGGGGCGCTCACTGCGAAGTTTTGTAGGTGAGCGGCCTCTGTGCTGCGTCAGAAACCAGGTGGCATATCACCAGGCTGGAATTGCGAGCCTTCAGGCTAACCCTGAAGGCTTTCGCCCCATCACTCAAGGGGAAGCAGGTCCTGATTCTGACACACATCACAGTGGACATGCACTACTTAAACAAGCAAGGTGGAGTGCATTCCCGACCCCTCTGCACAGAAGTGATGCAACTGTGGTTCTGGTTGCTAGAGAATCAAATCTTGGTATCGGCAGTTCATCTGGTGGGGACAGATAACAGTTTGGTGGATCCTCTTAGCAGGCAGAGCACGGTCTCACTTGAGTGGGAAATGTGCCAGGAAGTCCTGAAAGAGGTCTTCGCTCTCTGGGGTACCCCAGCAGTGGATCTGTTTGCCACGGAAGCCAACAGAAAGTACAAACAGTTTTGCTCAAGGGAATTCCCAATGAACGGTGCACTGGGGGGACACGTTTCTGGTGTATTGGACTTTCCCTCTCCATTACGCATTCCCGCTGATCCCCATCATTCTGTGTATTCTCAGGAGGTTGAAGAGGTTTTGAGGGTCCATGATCTTGATCGCCACGGATTGGGCGAGGAGAACGTGGTACTACAACCTCTTGGATTTATCCATCTGTCCACCTCACTGGTTGCCTCGGCGGCCGGATCGCCTCACCCAGTCGGAGGGTCGGATACTGCACCCAATCCCAGACTGCTCCGAGGAAGATCTTGAGGTGTTGCTGGCTGCATGCAGACAGTCTACAAGATCTCTGTATGTGTGCAGGTGAAGATGATTTGAGGCGTGGTGCGGGGATTGCGCGATTGACCCCATCTCTTGACCTACCACAGCAGTGATGGCGTTCTTTCTGTCACTAGCCTCTTCATGCCTTCAAGTTGCAACAGTCAAGGGGTATTTGGCGGCCCTTTCAGTGTTTAAAAGGTCCCCGGATCAAGGTTCCTTTTGTACCATACCGGTCATGGCCCAATTCCTTAAAGGCCTTCTCAACAAATTCCCACCAACTACCTTTGTTGTTCCTGATTGGGACCTTAACATGGTTCTCACCTTTCTTATGGCGGCTCTGTTTGAGCCCCTCTGCATTATTGTTCGCTTGGGTTGCTGTCCCTTAAGACAGCCTTTTTGATTGCCATCACATCGCCCAGGAGAGTTAGCGAACTGCAGGCCTTATGCTGCTAGCCTCCCTTTTTTGCATTTCTTCAGGGAGAAGGTGTCTCTTAAGGTCAGACCAGGGTTCCTTCCGAATGTTGTTTCGGAATTTCACCTTTCGCAGTCTATTGTCTTACCAGTGTTCTGCCCTCCTCCCCACTCTTGTAAGGAGGAAGAGCGCTTTCACCGTCTCAATCCTAAAAGTGCCCTCAGCTTTTATGTTGCCCACACAGCGAAGTTCAGGAAGACAGAACAGTTATTCTTTGCCCATTCTTTTTCATGCAAATGTCTTGCGATTAAGACCATCTTGCGCTGGATCATTTTATGCATCTCCGAGTGCTGTCAGTTGGCAGGAAAAGAAGTTCCACTGGGTATCGGGTCCCATTCCACCAGGGGAGTCTCTGCTTCCATGGCTCTTCAATGGGGGTCCCTGCTCGGGACATTTGCTGTGCTGCCACGTGGTCCACTCTACATACCTTCGCAAGGATTATATGTTGGACATTACACATGGCGGACGCTGATGCACGTTTTGGCAGAGCGGTTCTGCAGAACCTGCTTGTGTAATCCTTTCTGCCCTCCTCCTTTGCTTTACTGCTTAGGTAGTCTATCAAGATGAGGAATTTGTGGGAGAAAATCAATCCATTGAAGGAGAAATTAGCTTACCGTAATGTTCTTTCAGTGGATTCTTATCCTCCAGATTCTTCATCACCCCTTCCAGCCGCCCCCGCTCAGAAAGTGTTGTGGCTTTTCGCTTATGATTCCATGTAGTACGTTGGCGGTGGCTTTGGGGTGCACATCTCAGTTACTTAAATCAAAAAAGCAAAAAACAAAAATGAGATGTTTTTCTAATTGGAATATTTTTATCCTGTTGGTTTCTATTCTATAGTTGCTAAATGTAAGGCTGGTTAGCCTCCTTCCTTTTTCCTATGCAGCGTTCGAGCCCAAGAGAAAATGAGGCATGGGGCGTTGCGACGTGGTATATTTATGGCGTCACATCCGGAGCAAGACGGATCGACGATCGAGTCGAGGTCCTCTACGCCCCCTGTGGGAAAAATGTTCAGAGCAGCAGAGCTGGACAAGGATATGTATAAAGATGAGGAATCTGTGGGTGAAGAATCCATAGAAAGAACATTACCCTATGGTAATTCCTCCTTCTCCAGGGCTGTCTAAACTAGCACACAACATTTGGCTGTGGGCACTAAAGCACATGTTTCTCCTGGCACAACATGTTCCAGAGGAACTCAGTTCACTAGCTGATGTACTAAACAGATGTGTGGTGCTACCCTCAGAACACAAGTGGCAACTTCCTGGACGTGTTAGGCACTCGTAAACTATGCTAATTACACGCAGGTCCTCATCCCTCTCACTGGCGGCTATGAGTCTGACAAGGAAAAGCTAATCTCCATCTACTCCAAAATTCAAACTTGAATGGCAGAAAACCGGCTCGGCCTTAAAGGTAAAACAAACCGAACTGTTAGGGAGAATTCTCATAAATGGCTGATTTCCCTTACCTAATGAGTCACACAGCAGCTTTGCTGGTTTTCTAGGGTTAAGTTCTTTCACCTGGTAAGAGTGTGAGCCTTTTTCCCACTCTTACATGTGCTTTGCTGTGTGTGTTTTCACTTTTTGTGTGATCTTGGGCACTGGAGCCTCACCTACTCCATGGCCTCATATTTTTCATATGTGTTACACAGCACCTTCAGTGCAGTGACACAGGGTTGTCTTTGAGACTTCCCCCTGACTCAATTTTCTGGGGCTGACTACGGTGCCCCAGAAAAGGTAAAGTTGCCATTAACTTTATCTTAGTCACTTTAAACCACAGACCCAATACACTCCATCTTACATGGAGTATTGGAAAGGGTTCATTCTTATCCCTTTTTGTCTGTGTCCCTTGGAGCATTGTTTTGCTCCCTTTACACTAAGACTTGTCTGGTGGCAGTGGTAACTACCCTATTTTTCATACCGCAGTTATCTTATATAAATGTGGTATTGTTTTAGGCTATTATATTATCCTCGAACATAAACCCGCTTCACCATATATATTTTATTACGGTTCCAGCTGGGTTTATTCACCATTTCTTTTTGTAAATGTCTTTCTCGTGTTTTACTCTGCACGCCAAACCAGATTTGGTCACTTGGTTCTCCGTCTTTTCACAGGTTTCTGCACAGAAGCCCTCCTTAAGGCGCCTGAAAGTCTGGGTAGGAAGGATATGAGGGAGGGGTCTTAGGACCCCTTCCATGGGTTCCATTGGTAACCCAAGTCGCACTCCTGTTTGATTGGCTGGGTGACTGTCCTTGCCAGGACAGCCACCCTGCTGTGTGATTGACAGCCAGGCTGTATGAATGGGGGAAAACTGCATAAAAAGCAGGTGTCTCGGACTGGAAAGGCAGAGTCGCTACTGGAACGAAAGAACCAATGAGGAGCTGATGGAAGAGGACCCCTACCACGACTGAACTGCCCAGTGAAGCCCTGCTGCAGCTCCGAATCTTCAGAATCCGACGACACAGAAGATCCTCCAGGAAACTTCTTCCCTTGAGCTGGTGGGACCAACCAGTTCACCCAGACTGCAAGCCAGGACCCCTCCTCTGGTCGAATTCGCGGTCAGAGCTACAGTGGGCCGGATAGCCAGGAAGGTCGGACCCTGCTTGGGTTTTAAGGAGCGCACCTTTTATTTGTTGCTTTGCTCTGCTGCTGGTTTCTTCCCTGGGTAGTGCAGGACCCTCCAGTCTTCCTACTTCTTGTCAGTCCGACAGTCGCTTCAGAAACCGTGAGCCTGCAGGAACTACCAGGAACGTCCGCCTCAGCTACAGCACCCTCTCCGTTTTAAGGTACTGTGCAAATCTGGTTGTTCGTTTTGTTCAGCCGCAGTGAAAGTGTTTGAAATCTTTCTCCAAACTGAGGCCTTGTCCTCCTCTTACCTTTGAACTAACTTTTATGCCAACCAACCTCGCCTGGAATCCGTGGCACGAACATTACCGCAAACTACCCTGAACTGAATTATCTTGAGCAAAATACTTTTTGACCCATTTACTTTGGCCCTTAGCCTTTTCTATCTGATTTTATCATTGTAGTTCCTGTCGCTCACTTGCCCTGAGTACTTACCTGTTGGTGTGGTTCAATTTCTATTAACTTTTGTTTTTCCCTCCCTTTTAAATTGCTGGAGTGCCATTTTGCTCCCACTTCATATTGTGAGCTTAACTTGTCTGGAATTTAAGGGAAGTGGTGTGGTGTATTAAGAGTGTGATTTTTAACTTGCTTATAATAGTGTAATGTTATACAACTGAAGAGTGAAATAAATGTATATTCTTTTACTTGAAAACCTTGAGTTAGTGTTTGCCTGAATCATAGTAATTGCTGTCCTTTGTTTAACTGTCTTGATACTGCTCAATTACTCTTGAGATATGTCTGGCTGCTCAGCCATCGCTACCACTTTAACTGTGTAGTACAGGCTTGTACCAAAGGTGAATTTGTATTATTATAATTATTATTTATTGATTTATTAAGCGCCTTACGCCAAGGCGCTGTACAAGGAACAACATGATACATAAAACATGAACTATAAAACTGATGAAGCAGTTAGAATATGAATCAATCAAACAATAAAACAGTAAGAAGAGCAATTAACTGAAGGGGAAAGGGAGGTGGGACAGGTTAGAGGGGTTGGAGGAGGAGGGCAGGAAGAGGAAGGGAGGGTAGAAGAGGGGAGGTAGGAGATGGGAGGGGAGAAAGAGGGAGAAACGAGTGGGGAAGGGGGAAGTTGAAGGGGTAGGGGATTCAAGGAGGAGAATGGAGATGGAGCGATTTAAGGGAAGTGCAGAACGAAGTGAAGGTAGGGGAAGAACGGATAGCAAGAGGAAGGGAGTTCCAGTGTAGAGGTGCTAAGAGTTGGAAGGAGTGAAAACGGGAAGAGGCACAGGGGGATGGGGGTGAAATGAGAAGGAAATGGTCAGCGGATTGAAGGGAACGGGAGGGGGAGTAGAAGGAGAGGAGGAAGGAGAGATAAGGGGGGGGGGGCAAGACCATGGAGAGATTTGAAGACAAGGCAGAGAAAGCGAAATTTAAGTTGGGAGTGAAAAGGAAGCCAACCAAGGAAGGAAAGAGAGGAAGATGGGTACTGTCACTTGTTGTCTTAATTGTCTGTGGTGTTCCCAAAGGGTACTGCATATAGTTCTGCCTAACACGAACTGCTACTCATTGGATCTCTGGCTACTTTAAAGAAACTCGGTGAAAAGTACAGCTCTTTTACCATTGACAATACTCCAATCCCTGTCTCACAAGCAGTCAAAACACTGGGGGTCTTCCTAGATTCCAACCTTTCAATGAGCAGACAGGTTAACGCTATTGTGTCTGCCACGGCTTACCACTCTTAATTGCTCAATGCAGCTAGACCCTACCTGTCTGAGCAGAACTGCCTCACCATAGCTAGAGCAATAATCGGGTCCCTGCTTGATTATTGCAACGCCCTCCTAGTAGGCACCTCTGCAAAAAAAATATCAGAAAACTCCAGACCATCCAAAACCATGCCCTCCGGGCAGCCACTGGCATTTACAAAAGGGAACACATCTCAGCTACCAGGAAACTAGTCCACTAGCTTCCCATCAAGGAACGCAGAATTTTCAAAAGTCTTGCACTCACACACAAATGTCTCCACAACATTGCCCCCCTCTACCTCTCACAGAGATTTGTTAAATCCACCACAGGCAGACCCACCAAAACTGCTTACATGAACCTCATCACCATTCCTAAAACCCTGAAGATCTGCGCAGGAGGATCTAGCTTCCCCTTCATTTCTGTGACTCAATGGAACTCCCTACCACTGCACTTGAGAAGCATTGAATCGTACACAGCCTTCCGGAAAGCTATTAAAACTCTGTTGTTTGTGTATAGGAGCCTGTCTTGCCTCTGGTGCCTCCTTCTGCTACTTGCTACTGCACCCATGTACTGTAACTGCTATTTGTATGATCTATGTTTGGTGTGTGCTCTCTGTAACCCCTGAGCAAAGCCTCCTTACCTGTACCTCCTAAGACACTTTGTTGCAACAGCTCCTCGATGCCCTTGGGCTGTAGTGCCCTTTACAAATCCAAATAAATAAAACACAGACGTGCTCTGCAATTTCTTCTCAAACTGGTGGTTCCCAGAAATGGACCTATTCACTACTCACGAGAATGCGCAATGCCTAGATTACGCGTCCAGGTTTCCCCAGAAACGTCCCAACGGGAGGCACTACTAATGAAATGGTCGGGGAGATTTGCGTAGGCTTAGCCCCTCCCCACTCCCCAAACACCTCTTCTCAACAAAATAGTCCACACTATACACTTACCCTGATAGCCCCTAGCCCCTAAGTGGGCACGACAAACATGTTTCTCACACCTGCAGATGATGTCCCTTTGTCCTCCCATGAAACTACTCTGTCCACACAACATGTTAACACAGATTCAAGGGATAACACTCCACCCGTGCCCTCAACCATTGAACTTCTCAGCCTGGCTCCTGTGTTCATAGAATTTGGTCACTTAAACCTAGACTAAAGATGCATGAATATCCTTAGAGGCACATAAACAAAACACACAAAATTACTATTTTAACAAATGGAAGCATTTTGTGGTATGGTGTAAAACATGTTCCCTCATTCCAATTGAATTTTCACTGTCAAATATAGTTTGCTATCTACTATACCTATTAGACTCCGGCATAGTCTTTAACTGACTTAAAGTACACTTCTCCAGCATGGGATCTGGCATGGATTCACATGCTCATGAACATTCCCCGTCATCAGGCTGGGAATCCTCGGTAAAGAAAAAATCAGTATATTTCATTTCTGAACTGTCTTTCTCCTAATAACCAATCACTGAGCTCTGGGTCATACTGCACCGAGCCAATGACTGCCCTCTTCCTAAGCCCCTCCTCTTGCAGCCATCTTCAGATTTTTACCGCACGTTCAAGTGTTGGCAGTCCTCGTGTTTAGCTCTCGAGCTTTTACAGCGTTTTTTCGCTTTTTGGAAGAGTTTTGCTCTATTTTCCGGTCAATCGAGCCTTGTGCTCCATCGATCATCTTTCTGAATAACGGGGACCCGTTTTAAGATTCTTCAACGCCCCTCAAGGGCGAATTTCGTCATGTTTCTTTGTGGAGGTTTCCAGAAGATTATTCAGGCCAACGCTGCGTGGAACATCTCGGAGAAGAAGGATTCAGCGCCCTTGTTCAGGGTTTGCTCTGACTGCGGCTTACAGAATGTCTTCTCGGACGACAAGCATTCCCAGTGCCTTTACTGCCTGTACCCTACAGACAAGGCGGAAGATTGTGCATTTTCTCAGGAGTTGACAAGCCGCACGCTGAAGGATCGGCATTGGCGGCTCAAGGAGTGGCTGCAGTCCAAAGCCGCTGCACTGGGTGAGTCCCGGGAGCATGCCTCCTCTGCCCCCAAGAAAGCTGAGCAGGCTTCTAAGACCTTTGAGGGTGCCCCTCCCGCGGGGGCCCAACAGAAGGCTAAGCACTGCGAGTCCACTGCCACCGGTAGGCGCTGTTGTGACAGGCTCCTCGGCAGCCAGGTTGCGTTCAACGTCTCCAGTGACTTCGGACACCAGTCAGCGCTCCTCTTCATCCAAGAGGAAATCGGACCATCCGGGCAAACTCAAGGAGAAGCCCAAGGCCGACCTGCTTGAGAAGGCCAGAGGGGAGCGGGGTGCTGACCCTCCCCCGAAGGAGAAGGCCAAGCAGGACAAGGTGTCCGAGACGACCAAGGCCAAACAGGACAGGTGACTGATCCTGACCTTCAAGGCCCAGGTACACCAGACGAAGGCCCAGCCTTTCATCGAAGGAGGAGTGGTGTACCTTGCGAAGGCCGCAGAGATGGCGTCGCAGGACTCCACCCCGAAAGGGAAAGTGTCCCTCCCCCCCAACAGAGAGTTCATTTTTAAGCCCATAGAGAAGACTCCAGAGAAGTTGATGCCAGACATTTCCTTGAAACCGTCCGCTCTGGTCACATAGAAAAGGGGGGAGGGGGGAGGCCCAGTAGCTCTCCAGGGTATGGATATCTCTTCCAAAGAGGAGCTTACTTACCTCCGGACCATCCGGGAGGAGGGTGCTGTCGAGAGCAGGACCTACGGCTGGGGCTCCAACGAAGACAACGATGAGGATACTGTTGACAAGGAGCAGCATGTCTAGAAGCCGGACGGCCACCCTACGCCCCAGGCACCGGTTCTGCCTCCTCCTCAGCTACCACCCACACCTCAACAACCCCCTGGAAATATCTCTGTGGACATTCTCTCGGCTTTGCATACTCTGGTCTCAGAGATACTGACGAGGATGCCCGTTATGCCGGCGGCCCCACCTGTGGCACCGATTCCAACGGGGGAACCACCTGCCAAGAATAGGAAGATGCAGCATCCAACTCTGTGCCCTCCCTCACCTCCCCTCCATCCCGGGATGAGACAGACCCAGACACGGCGACGACAGGCACTGGCACGGACAATGACAGCCGATTAGGGGACCTCACGTCGCCACCTCCAAGAGCCTCCCCCCATGACGAGATCGGCTCAATTCACACGATGATCTCCAGGGCTTCAGAACTTTTCCAGCTTGTTCCAGAGGAGAAGGAGGGGTTCTTGTATCAACACCGCAAGGCGAAGAGAAAGACCCTCCTTTCGCTTCTGCTGCAGGATGACATTTGGGACGAGGGCTTGTCTCACATGAAGAACCCTTCCACGGCCCCTTTGAAGAGAGACCATTATGAGAAGAAATACAGGGTGCTGGGCACTGCACCGTCGACGGCTGCCACCCCTCCGGACAGCGAGGGACGAAGTTAGATGCCATGGGGCGGCAAGTTATCTCCTCGGCGACCACCATCAAGGCTGCCAACCCTATCGCCATCTTTGCACGTTACGACAGGGAGTTGTGGTTCAAGATCGTTCCCCTTCTGGACTTCCTCCCTGACAACGAGAGGTCGAAAGCATTGGAAATTCTGCAGGAAGGTGAGGTGGCATCGGACCATGCCATCACAGTGGCCATGGACATCGTCGACACGGGCTTCTGCCAAATGGGCAACGGCATTTGCCTTAATCATCGGGGCTGGCTCAAGGCCACTAATTTTCATCAAGACGTTCAGTCGAGGGTGTTGGACATACCCTTTGACAGGGACAATTTGATCGGGAAAGCTGTAGATGAGTCTCTACAAGCCATCAAAGCAGACACAGAGACGGCTCATGCCTTGGGCACGCTTCAGCAGGGACGGCTGTCGTTTCGGACCCCAGGCAACAAGTCCCAAGGATCTTCTAAAGGTGTCGGCGGCGGTTCCTCTCCGGCAACCCTCCTGTTCTTCAGCCCAGGAAACCAACAGGGGCCGCGCCAAGAATTTCGGAGGAGGACGTCGTCATCGACAGGGTCCCCAGAGCGGCCCTTCCACATCCAAACAGGATTGAACCGGCCTTGTCGTCGGGCCCCCACCCGTGCACCCCGGTGGGAGGCCGCCTGGCGAACTTAGCGTGTGGAAGACCATTTCCACTCCATTTCCACCGACCGATAGGTGCTGGATGCTCTGGCCCACGGACACACCCTGGAGTTTCAACGGAAGTGTCCTCCTATAACAATCAGTACAAAAGAGAAGGTGGGTGAGGCGCGCACTCCCGGTCCTGGTCAATTGAACCTGTTGTAAAAAAATATAAGTAGCTGGGTCAAATCCCAAAATGGACAAAAATTCACAGGGTTAGATCCCTTCTGCTGCAAATCAGGTACTTAGTAATAACAGGGTTAGATCCCTTGCTGCAAATCAGGTACTCAGTAATAACAGGGTTAGATCCCTCGGCTGCATTTCTGTGGTCTGTAGTTGTTCTCCTCCTATAGCTTTCTTATCTCAAATAATCATCAGGCAGGCTGTTGAGCAGGTGTGTCTAATTAGACTCAAAGGATTCTGGTAGCTGTAGTGAAAACGTTTTTTTCTGTTCAGGTGACCAGCAACCGACACCCGCCTTCTTTTTTGTACTTAATCCTCCTATAACAACGCTGGCCCGGCAGGAAAACCACGTCCCTCGGCTGCTGCTGGAGGTGAGGGCCATGTTAAGGAAAGGCACGATAGAGCTCGTCCCAAAGAGGCTCTGGAGTGTACTCATGGTACTTCCTCGTGAAAAAGAAGACCGGAGGCTGGAGGCCCATCCTAGACCTCTGTCGTCTAAACAAATACATCAAGTCCCAAAGGTTCTGGATGGTAACTCTTCAGCACGTGCTAGGACAGCTCCAAGAGGGAGACTTTCTGTCGTCGCTGGTCTTGGAACACGCTTACTTCCACATACCCATTCACAAGGGACACCACAAGTTTCTAAGCTTCATGGTCTAGGGAAAGCATGACCAATTCAAGGCTATCTCTATTAAAGTCGGCACCAAGGGTTTTCACCAAGTGCCTGACGCCGGTGGCGGCACAGCTGCGACTGCAGGGGATCCACGTCTACCATTACTTGTACGACTGGCTCATACGGGCCTGCTCGAAGGACATCGCCATCGACCACATTGCGAGGACCTTCCGCCTGCTGATGGATCTGGGGTTCTCAGTGAACTATGCAAAATCCTGCTTGACTCCATCGCTGAACGCTCCGTTTCTGCGGTCCCGACTCAACACAGTGTCATGCCTGGCGTCTCTGTCGGAGGGAAAGGATAGCTGCGCTTTTGGGCATGGTGCAACGGCTCTGGTCACTGAAGGTCGCTACAGTGAGAACCATCAAGTCTCTGCTCGGCATGATGTCGTCATGCATCTCTCTCATCCGACTGCAGGCTACGGATGCGTCCACTACAGGAGTTCCTCAACAACCATTGGATACAAGTGTCAGGAAGCTTCCAGGACAAGAAACCAGAGTTTCTGTCAGGCGATAAAGGTGGTGGGGAGTTTATGCACATCTGTCCGGAGGCGCAAATTTCCAGACCCCACCACACCAGGAGACGTCACGACAGATGCCTCCCTGGAAGTTTGGGGTGCAGTGTTTTGGGTCCTCAAGTCCTTCCTCCCATCCCTCATGGGCAAGGTGGTACAGGTCTTTCACGGATAATACCACCACAATGTTTTAAATACGGAAGAAGTGGGGGGCACCAGATCCCCGGCGTTCTCCAAGGAAGCACAGGACCTATGGCACTGGACGTGGCCCAGGGGATGTTCCTCATCCGTTTCATCTGGCAGGAGTGAAGATCACCGTCGCTGACTCCCTCAACAGGGAGCTGCGCACTTGCCACCAGTGGGAACTTCGGCACGACCAAGTGGATCTCCTGTTCCAACGATGGAGCAATCCCCAGATTGATCGGTTTGCGACAGGTTCGCCAGCAGGTTTCCCCACCCGGGGAGCATGAGGGATGCATTCTCATTCCCCTGGGATGGCCTGTTTCTGTATGTGTTCCCTCCGTTGCCGTTTCTTCTGCGACTCATCAATCAACTCAGAAGGTCCCAGTGCAGGGTGATCCTCTTTGCACTAGCGTGGCCAAGGCAGATATACAACCCGGACCTTCTCAGCATGTCAGCGTCCCCTCCAGTCAAACTTCCAGTGGTCGCAGATCTTCTCACCAGGGAAGGAGGCGCAATCCTGCACCACGACCTGAGGTCGCTGAACCTTAAGGCCTGGCTCCTGCAGCATTAGAGTTCAGGGGTTACGATCTCCCTGCGGCCTGCAAGGATATGCTTGCCAAGGCCAGGGCATCGTCTACTCTAAAATGCTACAGACATAAATGGAAGAGGTTTGCCGTTTGGTGCCGTGCACAGAAGATCGACCCTCTATGAGTCACAGCTCCGCAGGTGCTGCCGTATTTGCTGTCGTTGGCCAAGGCAGGACTGGCCCACACCTCCATCAAGGTTCATCTGGCGGCTATCTCCTGCTACAGCAGATCTCTGGGACGGTCGGCGTTGTGGTAACAGCATCTTGTCAAGGAGTTTGTCAAAGGACTGTTCCATTCGTTCCCACCAGTGAATGCTCCAGCCCCAGCGTGGGAACTCAGTGTGGTGCTCACTAGGCTCATGGGTCTGCCATTCGAACCTTTGCAGACAGTTCCACTGAAGTTCTTGTCGTGGAAAACAGCGTTCCTCGTGCCCATCACCTCTGCACGATGCGTGGGTCAGATTCAGGCCCTGTCCTATAAGCCACCTTACTTGACTTTTCACAGCACGAGTGTAAATCTCAGGACGCACCCCTCCTTCATGCCCAAGGTGCCGTCGGACTTTCATCTAAACAAGCCCTCGGTTTTACCTGTATTTTTTCCGACGCCTTTGTCGCCGGCTAAAAGGACTTTGTACTTGCTGGATGTAGCTAGAGCGCTGAAGTTCTGTGTGGACCGCACAAGGAGTTTCCGGAAGAGGTGAACTTTGGCCTTGTGAACCATGGGAAGGCCCTCTCCAATGCTTCCATTTCCAGGTGGCTCTCCGGCTGCATCACCCATTGTCACCGGTTGGCAAACCGACCGTTGCCTAGCTGTCCGAGAGCCCATTCGACCAGTGCGATCACTGCTACTTTCCTGTCTGGTGTGCCCCTGCTGGACATCTGCAGGGCTGCTACGTGAAGGTCGACGCTCACCTTCACGAAATTCTACTGCGTCGACAGGGATTCCAGGGAGGAGTCCAGAGTCGGCCAAGCAGTGGTGCACAACCTGTTCGCTTGCTTGAAGGTGAGCCTGGTGAGGAGGTAAGAGATGCTTATGTTGAGCCTTCCCACCTCCTGTGGCAGTGCATGTGTGTACTGCTATGCATTATTTATTCATGAGCATGTGAATCCATGCCAGACCCCATGATGGAGAAGGAACAAGTTACTTACCTGTAACAGTTGTACTCCAGCCTTGGGTCTGGCATGTATTCACATGTGAACCCTCCTGCCTACCCCTCTGCGGCTCTTCTCTTGATCCTACTGCCACTTTACGTGCTACCAGATCTGAAGATGGCTGCCAGAGGAGGGGCTTAGATATAGGGCAGGCATTGGCTGGGGGCAGTATGACCCAGAGCTCAGTGATTGGTTATTAGGAGAAAGACAGTTCAGAAATTAAACTGATTTTTTCTTTACCGAGGATTCCCAGCCTGATGAGGGGGAATATTCATGAGCATGTGAATCCATGCCAGACCCATGCTGGAGAACAACAGTTACAGATAAGTAAGTTGTTCCTTCTTGAACAATCAAGTTCTACAAAAAAACATGAATTTTGTGTTCACAATTGGCACCCGTTGCTATACATTGTAGCTTACAGATCATTCTTGATTCCAACTGCCTCAATAGAAGTTTCTGGTCTCCACCATTCGTGCTGCATTTAGCTTTTTGTTGACCAATAAATCTGATATCATTGTTATTAGCCATTTGGTGTGATTTTTGCCACTGTACGGCTAGCGGCAGTCTTATGTCTTGACTATTAAGATTAGCCATGTATTCACATATATGGATACGCAATTCCCGTATCATGTTCCCTACATAGAACCTTTTGCATACACATACAGTTGCACATACTAAGCATTTTGATTGACAATTAATAAGATCTTGTATAATTACTTTTATGCCATTGTGACATTCAAATTATTTTCAGTTAGAATATTGTTAGGCAGAATTATATGCATTACCCTTTGGGAACACCGCACACAATTAAGACTACAAGTGACAGTACAAATTCACCTTTGGTACAAACCTGTACTACACAGTTAGTAGCGATGGTTGAGCAGCCAGACTTATCTCAAGAGTAAATGAGCAGTATCAGATAGTTACACAAAGGACAGCAATTACTATGATTCATGCAAACACTGACTCAAGGTTTTCAAGTAAAAGAATATACATTTATTTCACTCTTCAGTTGTATAACATGCCACTATTATAAGCAGTTTAAAAATCACACTCTTAATACACCACACCACGTCCCTTAAATTCCAGACAAGTTAAGCTCACAAAATGAAGTGGGAGCAAAATGGCACTCCAGCAATTTAAAAGGGAGGAAAAAACAAAGTTAATAGAAATTGGACCACACCAAAAGGTAAGTACTCAGGGCAAGTGAGCAATAGGGATTACAATGATAAAAATCAGATAGAAAAGGCTTAGGGCCAAAGTCAATGGGTAAAAAGTCTTTTGTTCAAGATAATACAGTTCAGGGTAGTTTGCAGTAAAGTTCGTGCAACGGATTCCGGATGAGGTTGGTTGGCAGAAAAGTTAGTTCAAAGAGAAGAGAAGGACAAGCCCTCACTTTGGAGAAAGATTTCAAACACTTTCACTACGGCTGAACGAAACGAACAACCGGATTTGCACAGTACCTTAAAACAGAGAGGAAGCTGTAGCTGAGGCGGATGTTCCTGGTAGTTCCTGCAGGCTCACGGTTCCTGAAGCGACTGTTGGGCTGACAAGAAGTAAGAATACTGGAGGGTCCTGCGCTACCCAGGGAAGAAACCAGCAGCAGAGCAAAGCAACAAATAAAAGGTGCACTCCTTAAAGCCCAAGCAGGGTCCAACCTTCTTGGCTATCCGGTCCACTGTAGCTCTGTACAGCGAATTCGACCAGAGGAGGGGTCCTGGCTTGTAGTTTGGGCAAACTGGTTGGTCCCACCAGCTCAAGGGAAGAGGTTTCCTGGAGGATCTTCTCTGTCATCGGATTCTGAAGATTCGGACCTGCAGCAGAGCTTCACCGGGCAGTTCAGTCGTCGTAGGGGTCCACTTCCATCAGCTCCTCGTTGGTTCTTTCGTCCCATTCATACAGCCTGGCTGTCAGCCACACAGCAGGGTGTCTGTCCTGGCAAGGACAGTCTCCCAGCCAATCAAACAGGAGTGCGACTTGGGTTACCAAGGGAACCCATGGCAGGGGCCCTAAGACCCCTCCCTCACATCCTGCCTACACAGACTTTCAGGCGCCTTAAGGAGGGCTTCTGTGCAGAAGCCCGCGAAAAGACAGAGAACAAAGGGACCAAACCTGGTTTGGCGCGCAGAGTAAAACACGAGAGAGACATTTACAAAAAGAAATGGCAAATAAACCCATCAGGAACCGTAATAAAATATATAGGGTCAAGCGGGTTTATGTTTGAGGCTAATATAATAGCCTAAAACAATGCCACATTTATATAAGATAACTGCGGTATGAAAAATAGGGTAGTTACCACTGCCACCAGCCAAGTCTTATTGTAAAGGGAGCGAAACAATGCTCCAAGAGACACAGACAAAAAGGGATAAGAATTAACCCTTTCCAATACTCCATGTAAGATGGGGTGTATTGGGTCTGTGGTTAAAGTGACTATTCGTTAATGGCAACTTTACCTTTTCTGGGGGACAGTAGTCGGCCCCAGAAAATGGAGTCTGGGGGAAGTCTCAAAGACAACCCTGTGTCACTGGGTGTCCAGTTAAAGTTCCGAATCCTTTTGGTCGAATGCCAAAAGGATCGAATCAATAGGCCCGAAAACAAAACGGTCGACATTCTTTTTTTTACATGTATCTTTTTTTTGTGGCTTTTGTATACATAAAAAAGGTGTTTTTAACAAGAAAAACAGGGGTTTGTTGGGTGGACCCCACCCCCCAAAAAAAAGAATTTTGACCCTTTTTTCGGTCCTATTGACTCGATCCTTTTGGCATTCGACCAAAAGGATTCGAAACTATGACCTATAACCGTGTCACTGCACTGAATGTGCTGTGTAACACACATGAAAAATATGGTGCCATGGAGTAGGTGAGGCTCCAGTGCCCAAGATCACACAAAAAAAGAAAACACACACAGCAAAACACATGTAAGAGTGGGAAAAAGGCTCACACTCTTACCAGGTGAAAAAAAGAAATCGTAGAAATTAAGCAAAGCTGCTGAGGGACTCATTAGGTAAGGGAAATCGGCCATTTATGAAAATTCTCCCTAACAAATATGCATATCTACAAATTCCACAAGTTCCACATTTGAAGAAACCACAAGTACCTGGTCTCATCCCATCATGTCTAGTAGTGACACGATTATCTTCAGGTCTGAGAAATGAAGGACTTATCTTATACATAACGGTTGGTGCTTGAGTATTAATGAAAGTGGGTTTGTCACTAATATACTTGGTCAAATCTTTATCCATTTGCAAGATATGCCAATGTTTATTCACCATTTTATATAAAACATTGCTGTCCCTGGAGTGCTCAGTAATAAGGCTTACTTGTTGTGGGTGTCCACTTTTTGCTCCCACAGTTGGTTTCACCAGAGTCTGTCTTGTTAAACCCTTAATCCTGTTACATTCTTTGGTTAAACAATCATTGGTGTATCCTCTATCACTAATTCTGTTACTTAGTAACTTAACATTCTTCATGAAAGCCTGTGTTTAGACTACAATTTCTCTGTGCACAACAAAATTCCCCAGATTAAATATTCATGATAGTTGATTTGTGATGACAACTGTTGGCAAAGAGTGTAGAGTTAACCTCAGTGGGTTTTCTAAAGGTCTTGCTTTCAATTTTGTTATTTTTGATTAAAAAAATATGCAGTTCCAAAAAATCTGTGTACTTTTGGTCACAAACCAAACACATTATGGTTGAGATAATCAACAAAATGTTTTAATAAATCAGAAGTTCCTTTCCAAATCGATAATGTCATCAATGAATTGTTTCCACAAAATAAATTTATCAGTGAATTCAGTATTAGCCAGGGCATGAGTTTTCTGAAATTGCCCCATAAACAAGTAGCGATGGGTCATATTTATCGTAACTGATGCTTTTTAGTTGAATTTGGTTTCTGGCTCCATGACTGATATGGTCTGATCTATTGGATAATGGTTCCTACCAAACCAATAAAACAATTTGTTTAGAACAAAGTTTGTTTTTTTAAAAAAAAACTGTCTGTCCTTTTATTTATGTCTGGAATGTGTTGTTTCTATCAAAACATATTTTCAATGTTTTCACTTTCTAATGGTTTCTGGACAATGATCTTTTATTTGTTTAACGTGATGCAACATATGGATTTTGTTTTGGTGTCGGCATGACTACTGCTGATTTCTCTGACCATTATTAATTATGTGTACGATTTTTTTAAATTCTCAACAATGGATGATTTTGTGCTGGTGATTTGAATATATTTATATATGGTTCAATGTTATCTAATATGAATAATCTATACTTTAGCGCAATCGCAAGCCTTGAAAACGACCAGTGGTCAAAACACGTGTCGGCTGATAGGGCGCAACTAATAAAACATCCAATATAAGACTCACTGAGACATATGTTTCTGTTCTTGTTGTGAGATAAGCGCACAATCCTAGCAAACAACCATTTCATATGTTTCCAAGTTTAGAGACAAGGTGGTGAGTCTCTGTTTTACTAGGCTGTGCATCTATCCAACCATAAGAAAGAAGGAACCAAGATTCTTTCAAATCTAAGCGCACCTGCTACCCAGACAACCCTCGTTTCATGTAAAATGTCCTGTTAATGTATATGGCCAACATATGAGGTCATCTGAGATGAGTAGAGGAGGGTCCATCTACTCTACATGATGCACATCTCTTGCTGCTTCAAGCCAGTATCTAGTTTCTTGCATGTTATTAGATGCTGAGAATGTGCAAATGGCATGAATACAAAATTTAAATGGATGCAATTTAGTGGAAAATACTGGAGTGCTTAGTCTGTTGTGTAACTTTCTTTCTTCTGCTGTCTCATCAGGTATTTGCCCCCAGAATGTTTTGTGGTTGGCAAAGAACCACCAAAGATTTCCAATAAAGTTGACGTGTGGTCGGTAGGAGTAATTTTCTACCAGTGTCTCTATGGTAGAAAGGTAAGATATGGCCAATGCATCATCATGAGTATCGTCAGACATACTATCTTAGCTCCTGACTGTCTCACAACCATTACTCACTGAATGACATTCAAATGTCTTCAGCTCCACGTTTCCAAAACTGAGATCATCCTCTTAAATGCATAGACTGCTCACTCTCTTCTATTGACCCATCACCCTCCTAAACCTTTTTTCCATCTCAACACCTTTAAGGAACATGAAAGTTTATGTTGACACAGGCATGCCTCTTTCTGCCTTCACCTCTATTGCCCCTTCTTCTATTCAACATCAGAAAGATCTGGCTCCACCACCTAGCCAACAACTTGTTCAATAGTCTTCTCCTGTGTAACCAACCTATGCAACAACCTTATATTGGCCTTGCATAGAGCATTTCCCTCCTCTTTAAACTTTGACACTGTGATGAATTCGATTGAGCCATCACTTATCCCCCAGTGGTAACCGCCTCCCAAGTGGCCAAGGGACGGCAGTCACTACCGGATCCTGACCCTGGGGGTGCCTATATTGGGAGGATCACATGGGAGGAGACAGCCTCTGGGGAGATTTCATGGCTCCATCGGGTGAGGCATGGTATCCCCTATTTTCAATGGATTGCCTTTCTCCCACAGATTCCTCATCTGATAGATATTCCTTTCAGATGTACTGTTTCAGAACATTTTCGACAGGGGGCTAGTGGACCTCGACCCGGCCGTTGATCTGTCTTGCTCGGCGTCTGGTCGTCCGCTCCAGACAGTGACGTCGGGCGTCTTATAAATAACAAGTCACTACGCCCCAACCTCAGTTCCTTTTTTCTGCACACTAACATGCTGTTTGGGAATACAGGCGAGTCTTCGACTCACTCAACGTTTTTGTCAGAAAACATTTGTACCTTTTTCAATTCCTTGATGCTAGATGTCGGTTGCTCGCTCGGGTATCTGGTTTCAAGCGGTTTTCCGATTGTGGCACCAAGATGTCCATCACTGACCCATATGAGCTGTGTCTCTGATGCCTCGGCACAGGACTGACAGGTGTCCGTCATGCGCCAAAATGCAACTGAAATCCCTACACGATCGAGCTGCAATACTCTCTCTGGGACAACCACCCTCAAAATCACTGGTGCGGTTGACGGTTCGGTCTTCGGAGGCCGAAACTGAGGGCCACACCACCAAAAAAAGAACATAGGCGGAAAAAGAAATGGTCCCACTCGAGAAGCCACTCTTCCTCGTCCTGAAAGAAGAAAAGGCGTCACTGCCACCATCAGGAATCCAATTCGTCGACAAATAAAGGTAAGCTGTCGGCTGGGCCTACCACCTGACAAGAGTTGGGAGCATTTCAAATCCTCCATGCTTGACATGTTCAAAAAGCATGCTGCAGTCAGCACGGCTAACCCCTCCACGCTGCAGGCTTCGGAGCCAAGAGCGGTGTTCGGCATACCAGACCCTTCTAGCGTCCTGGTACCGACAATGTCGGCGCTGATGAATCTTTCAACACCAAAAGAGATTCAATGGAAGCCAGGTCCAACCCTGTGCGTCCAAGGATGTCGACGCTACAGCGTCGCGATCTCGATTGACATCCGCCATATCGGTGCCGAGAGACAAACCCTCAACGTCAACGGTTGTCGAGAAACCATTCACCCAACAACCCCAGTCTGTATTTTTCGATTCTATGGCAGGTATCCCCGGCGGTAATGATGCCAATGATCAGGGGGATGTCGCCTATTTACTTGGGTTCAGGAGGGGTTGATTATTTTGATGACCAAAATCGGCTTTTGCAACTGGCTCAAGGCCTCCATGACGGCAGCAGTCTGGACATCTCATCCGACATCGAATTTTAGCAATCTAAGCCCTATGTTCATAATACTTCTAATTTCATTGCTTTAGTAGAAAGGGTTATTGACACCTTGGGATTGCATTCATCAGTGGCACCTGTTAGGCAGAATTATCTGCAGTACCCTTTGGGAACACCACACACAATTAAGACTACAAGTGACAGTACAAATTCACCTTTGGTACAAGCCTGTACTACACTGTTAAAGTGGTAGCAGTAGTAGAGCAGCCAGACGTATCTCAAGAGTAAGTGAGTAGTACAAGATAGTTACACAAAGGACATCAATTACTATGATTCAGGCAAACACTGACCCAAGGTTTTCAAGTAAAAACATATACATGTATTTCACTCTTCAGTTGTATAACATTACACTATTATAAGCAAGTCAAAAATCACAATCTTAATACACCACACCACTTCCCTTAAATTCCAGACAAGTTAGGCTCAAAAATGAAGTGGGAGGAAAATGGCACTCCAGCAATTTAAAAGGGAGGGAAAGGCAAAAGTTATTAGAAATTAGATCAAACCAACAGGTTACTCAGGGCAGTTGAACAAGAGTAACTTCAGTGAGGAGATCAAATCAAAAAGGCTTGGGGCCAAAGTCAATGGGTCAAAAGTCTTTTGCTCAAGATCACACAGTTCAGGGTAGTTTGCGGTAAAGTTCGTGGCACGGTTTCCGGACGAGGTTGGTTGATACAAAAGTTAGTTCAAAGAGAAGAGAAGGACAAGCCCTCGGATTGGAGAAAGATTTCAAACACTTTCAACGCAGTTGAACGAAACTGTCATGATGCCTACCCCCAGGCATCCAGACCAAGTCCATCAACCCCGGAAGCAGGCATCATGTTACCTGGAGCAAACCCAGCAACCCCTGTTAGGGGCTATCTGGGTACAGTCCTGGCGCCTATGGCGCCAGGCTCATATGGGACATCAGTCCTGGCGCATTAGGCCAGGCTCATATGTTAAAACTTACCTGATGCAGACCATGCTGCAAGGGATTCAAGCATCCAAGCCCATGTGAGGCTTGAAAGGACTATTTTATCTTAGGGACTATTTTGTTACTCGGGGTGTGGCTGTGGAGGAATACTTATCTGGGACTACTTTGAAGGCTATTTAAACCACACACCCGAAGAGCAGCACATGCTTCACGTTATTCTGCATCCAGCAGCGTAACGCTCACCGTGTCTGTAGTCAGCATCCAGCATCCTGCCACGCCCGCCTCAAGTCCAGAGCGCCTAGAAAGAAGAGATAGAAGAAGAAAGGTTAGAACAAGAACTTTACTGGATTTCTTACCTGATTTCAGATTCAGCACATCTTCGAACCAGAAACCGACTTCATTTTAAACGCGTTGCATCGCCAGCAGCAGCGCCGCGCCATACTCACCGTTCCTCGCAACATCTCTTCTATACGATCCGGTGCTGTCTCCATCACCTGGTTGCCGCATTCCAGCGCCTAAGAGGGACAAGAAAACAACAAGGTGAGCCAAGGGAACAAGCAAGGACAATCTCTTGCCACCATATGCTTACCTGATTTTACCGCAGGAGGTATTATCCACCAGCACGCCAAATCTTCCTACGCTGCACCTGCAAGAAAAGAGAAAGCAGCGCGTTAAACCTTGGCATCATTTACCGGACAGTGTTACAAAACACAGACTCTTACCTGAACACTTTCAGCTGCCACAAGACGATCATCTTTTGGGTCTAAGCTGCAAAAGAAACAAGGAATTGGACAAGAGTGATTAATCAGACATTTTGAACTCATTAGAACTATATACTTACGGCCTTTCGCCCGGAGGTTTGGAGCCAAGATTTGTCCAGAACTCTTCCAATATCCTCAGGCCAGTGAAGTAACTGGACATCAACGCGCCCCTGCATTCTTCGCAGGATGGAGAGCTCATCATACAAAACTATAAGGTGAGCTTTGTGAAAGGGAATGTCAGAAGTGATAAGTGGGGACGCAGTGAGGTGTTAATACTTAAATCCACGGGTGGCTAATTCCCTGTCCCCGTCTTTAGGAGACTACTTCTACGGGTCAAGCAGACGAAGCCAGGTGGGCCAGTCCAGTCAGTCATCTCTGCACTACGCATCACGTTGGTGGAGACCTTGGCTGTCCAGTTCCGCTCGACACCCCTGTGGGAGCCAGGTGAGCGTAACAGAAACGGACAACCAGATTTACACAGTACCTTAAAACGAAGAGGGAGCTGTAGCTGAATCAGACGTTCCTGGTAGTTCCTTCAGGCTCACGGTTCCTGAAGCGACTGTCAGTCTGACACGAAGTAGGAAGACTGGAGGGTCCTGCACTACCCAGGGAAGAAACCAGCAAAGCAACAAATAAAAGGTGCGCTCCTTAAAACCCAAGCAGGGTCCGACCTTACTGTCTATCTGGCCCACTGTAGCTCTGTACAGCGAATTCGACCAGAGGAGGGGTCCTGGCTTGCAGTTTGGGCAAACTGGTTGGTCCCACCAGCTCAAGGGAAGAAGTTTCCTGGAGGGTCTTCTCTGTTGGCGGATTCTGGAGACTCGGACCTGCAGCAGGGCTTCACCAGGCAGTTCAGTCGTTGTAGGGGTCCTCTCTGGCACTTCCTCATTGGTTATTTCGTTCCAGTGGCGACTCTGCCGTTCCAGTCCCAGACACCTGCTTTTTATGCAGTTTTCCCCCATTCATACAGCCTGGTTGTCAATCATACCTGCAGGGTGGCTTTTCTGGCAAGGACAGTCCCCTTAGCCAATCAAGCAGGAGTGCGACTTGGGTTACCAAGGGAACCCATGGCAGGAGGCCGAAGACCCCTCCCTCACATCCTGCCTACGTAGACTTTCAGGCGCCTTAAAGAGGGCTTCTGTGCAGAAGCCCATGAAAAGACAGCGAACAAAGGAATCCTCCCCGGTTTGGCACACATAGAAAAACATGAGAAAGACTTCAACAAAAAGAAATGGCGAATAAACCCAGCCAGAGCCAAAATAAAATGTATTTGGTCAAGCGGGTTTATGTTCGAGGCTAATATAATAGCCTAAAACAACACCACGTTTATATAAGATAAGCGCGGTAGAAAGGTTAGGGTAGTAACCACTGCCACCAACCAAGCCTTAATGTAAAGGAAGCGAAACAATGCTCCAAGAGGCACAGACAAAAAGGGATAAGAGGTAACCCTTTCCAATACTCCATGTAAGATGGGGTGTACTGGGTCTGTGGTTTAAAGTGACTAAAGTAAAGTTAATGGCAACTTTACCCTTTTATGGGGGACAGTAGTCAGCCCCAAAAAATGGAGTTGGTTGGAAGTCTCAAAGACAACCCTGTGTCACTGCACTGAAGGTGCTGTGTAACACACATGAACATATGAGGCCATGGAGTAGGTGAGGCTCCAGTGCCCAAGATCACACAAAAAGTGAAAACACACACAGCAAAACACATGTAAGAGTGGGAAAAAAAGGCTCACACTCTTAACAGGTGGAAAAAATAAATCCTAGAAATCCAGCAAAGCTGCTGAGGGACTAATTAGGTAAGGGAAATTAGCTATTTATGAAAATTCTCCCTAATAGCACCCAGACAAGATTATGACCTTACTGACATTTTAGATGAAGGCCTCACCACAGAACGCAATATGCCTTTAAACCCTTGTTCCATTCCTCCTGTGAGTTCCACCATTTCCCGGAAATACAGGCCGGCTAGAGGAGACCCTTCATATCTCTCCTCTCACCCTTCCCTGGAGGGGCTTGTTATGTAGGCTGCTACTGTCTCGTCTAGACATGCATCTTCCACGTCCACTCTGCCTCCCGACAGCGAAGAAAAACAAGTTGATGCCTTAGCAAAGAAAGCATTTACTTCAGGCAGCATGGCCCCTAAAAGCTACAAATGTGGCATGCAGTTTTGCCAAGTACTCATTTGTCTATGGACAGCAGTTAAAAATGCTGATCAGTATGTCCCAGAAGGAGAAATGCGCAAGGGCTTTGTACAGCTAGTGGAGGATGGGAAAGAGGTGGCCAGACCAGCACCCAGACAAGATTATGACCTTACTGACATTTTAAATGAAGGCTTCACCACAGAACGCAATATGCCTTTAAACCCTTGTTCCATTCCTCCTGTGAGTTCCACCATTTCCCGGAAATACAGGCCGGCTAGAGGAGACCCTTCATATCTCTCCTCTCACCCTTCCCTGGAGGGGCTTGTTATGTAGGCTGCTACTGTCTCGTCTAGACATGCATCTTCCACGTCCACTCTGCCTCCCGACAGCGAAGAAAAACAAGTTGATGCCTTAGCAAAGAAAGCATTTACTTCAGGCAGCATGGCCCCTAAAAGCTACAAATGTGGCATGCAGTTTTGCCAAGTACTCATTTGTCTATGGACAGCAGTTAAAAATGCTGATCAGTATGTCCCAGAAGGAGAAATGCGCAAGGGCTTTGTACAGCTAGTGGAGGATGGGAAAGAGGTGGCCAGACAGTCGCTGCGTAACGGGCCTGGACATCGCCGATGGTGTGGGTCGATCTATGGCTTCAGCCATAACACTAAGAAGACAGGCCTATTCATTTAAAAACCTCTTGTTTTTCGCCTAATTTCCAAGTCAGGATTCTGAACATGCCCTTCGAGGGCAAGCTTCTATTCGGCCGGAAAGCCGATTCCTTTGAAAAATGTAAGGGATTCAAAATCGCTGCGAAATCCTTAGGCCTAGCTGGGCACACCTCACGGGCAAACCTTCACCATCCTTTCCCCTCACACTCTGGCCGGCCTCCCTTGGCCCTCCTCCTACCCCCACCTGCAGGGTCATCTTTGACTCCACACTTTCCTTCTCCACCCACATCTCTGTCTCTAAAAAGTCAAACTTCCTACTGAACCTCCTCAGAGGTACTCTGTCTTTCCTCTCCTTCCCCCGTGAAGATGTGCTCTCCAACCTTGACTCTTACATTCCCTCTGTCCTCATCCTCCTTGATCTCTCTTCTGCCTTCGACACGGTCAACCATACCATCCTGCTCAACCGTCTTTGTGATAACCTGGGTATCACTGATACGGCTCTGGCCTGGCTGACCTCTTTCCTCTCTGATCAACCCTCCCAGGTCCAACTTGGGTCCTTTCTATCATCTATCTTCCTCTCTACCTGTGGTTGTCCCCAGGGGTCTAACCACTCGCACTGGCTTTTCAACCAATACCTGGCAACTCTCGCCCACTGCATTGCTGTTTTCTGCTCAAATGTCCAGTGCTACGCTGATAACACTCAACTAATTTTCCGGCTTCCCTCGGGGACCTCCTCTCTCATCTCTGATTGCCTAACTGCCATTCAAGATTGGTGTGCTGCCAATGATCCTTTTCTGAATGCCAGCAAGACGGAGATCCTCCTCATCGGCACACCTTCACCATCCTTTACCCTCACTCTCTGGCCGGCCGCCCTTGGCCCTCCTCCTACCCCCACCTGCGAGGCTAAGAACCTTGGGGTCATCTTTGACTCCACACCTTCCTTCTTCGCCTACATCTCTGATGTTTCTAAAAAGTCAAACTTCCTACTGCACCTCCTCAGAGGTACTCTGCCTTTCCTCTCCTTCCCCCCGAAGCTCATGGTCTCCCAAGCTCTGGTTCTCTCTAGGTTGGACTATTGTAACAGCCTCTTTCTAAATCAACCTGCCTCTGCTCCCCGCCCTCTGCAACTAATTCGCAAGCCCTGGGATCTACGGCACGGGGCTACAGGAGATATGCTCCTTATGCCAAGCTCCCACTGGCCAGGCTAGGGCAGAAGTGTTTCTCGCGCTCCGTAAGGGGCAGAGGGGCTTCTAGATGCCAACAGGCAGTGTCAGCAGCGACCCATCCCCCAAAGCCACTTTGATTGTCCCCTCTCACAGCGGACTGATTGGAGGACGGTTGATGAAGCATTTGCTCCAGTGGCAGGGAATTACTTCCGATGCCCGGGCTCTTCAGATCATTCAGTGGGGTTATTGTCTGACATTTGTAAGAAAACCACCCAACAGACCGCCTCCATCCCCAATCCAACCGGGACAGTAGCTCCAGGAAGAACTGAGAGCCCTGTTTAAGGGTGCCATGGAAGAGGTACCTCCCGAGGAAAGAGGACCCGGTTGGTATTCCCAGTATTTCCTGGTACACAAGAAGGGAGGAGGTCTCCGTCCCATTCTGGACCTCAGGGCCTTGACCAAGTTCTTGAGGAAAGATAAATTAAGGATGTGAAGTTGAGAGAGATTCTCCACGCTCTCGAACTACAGGACTGGCTGGTGTCGATAGACCTGCAAGAGGCATATTTCCATGTGCCAATCCATCGAAAGCACAGGAAGTTCCTAAGTTTCACCATAGGCGATATGCACTATCAGTTCAATGTGCTTCCCTTGGTCTAACCTCCACCCCAAGGGTCATCTCCAAGCTCATGGTGGTAGTTGTGGCTCACATCAAGAGATCCGGGATCCAAGTATTTCCATATCTGGACGACTCGTTGTTCTGAGGGAAGTCTGCAGTGTCCCATTTAGAGGACTCCTGCTTGCTGCGGCACAAGCTAGACTTCTCCCTAAATTTAAAGAAGTCCCACATGACACCAGTCCAGAGGCTCCAGTTCATCAGAGCAGTCCTAGATACCGGGTGGGGAAGGCCTTCCCTCCCGAGGAAAGAGTAGTCCGCTTGACACAAATGGTCGACTTGTTCCAGAACCATTCCACTTTACCAGCAGCTTCCTTCCTCCGCCTCCTAGTCACCTGCATTTTTCTGGTGCCAGAGGCCAGGTTGCTCATGAGATCCCTACAATGGCTCCTGAGGGGGTCAGTGGTCTCAGTACCTCGGCACTCTCTCAGATCTCCTTGGGGTCTCTGCATCATTGGTCAACGACCTGTCCTGGAGGGTGGACCGCAACTGTCTCTTGGCGTGGGAAACCTTCTGGCATCCTTGGCCTCAGACCCAAGTGGTCACGGATGCGTCTGTCGTGATCTGGGCAAAATCTTCCTCGGGGCCAGCCCTTTGAGAGCAAAAAATACCCAATTCAGCCCAAAATACAGGTTCTATTGTGCTGAGCAGTGATCTCATGCTAGTGACAAATGACACCTTCAAATAGGTTTTAGCATATTTATTCTAAGCAGTGAATTTCATATACATTTGGGATTCAAGTTAGAGAATATTACAAAGCATAAAACTTAGAGAAATGCAAAATATAGTGAACATAGAGAAATATAGAGAAACATAGAGAAACACAGTCTTACGTCCCTTTAATCAGCACTGGGAGACCCTGGCCCTCAGAAGCTAGCTGTAAACAAGCCCCGCTCAGAGAACAGTGCTGCAGGACGCCGTCAGAGCCAATTCCGGGCACTTGACCTTGCACGAACCAAGTCCACAGGACGATCTCCCCCCGAGTCATGGGAGCATGGATATTTTATAATCTCGTGCTGCCCGTCCATGACGCACAGTTCCAGAACTTTCCTTGTGCAAAATATAGGCTGGCTCATGGAAAAAACCCAACTCTGTTAATTCCCATCTGCGAAAGCTCAAGAATGTCTTATCAGTGCCTTCCCAGAGAAAAGGAAGATTAGCTTGGGGCCAGGGCTACCGTTAGTGAGGCTGAATATTCTAAGGGAAGCAGGGATGTATTAACCCCATCTGCAAGCTCTAAAAGGCATGCACTCATAGCTTAGTGTTTATAGCGCTTAAGACTGGCTATCTAAGCGCTATATAGGTGCCATAATGTTCCAAACACTCCAAAAATACCTATTAGCTACAGAGCTAGGGCCCTCTCCCTGCCTGTCTATCAACAATGCATAATGTGACCTATCACTCATACTAGGCCTGCATATTCCTTGTAGCTCACTACTGCATAATGGAAGTGCTACAACAGACTACTGTCAGCATTTTTAGCACATACTTTGAATACATTATTGGCTTTCAGCGGCTAATGCTGTCATCTAAAGCCCTGATTGGCAAGGTTGCAATTTCGTGTATCACTACATTCCACCCCTATTCAACGTGTGTGCGACAAATGCTGACTAATACCTATCAATATAGTATTTAGTGCAGTGATAAAGACCTTGGGGCTTTGCAAGAGGTTTAAGCAAACTACCTTCTAGCGGTTAGTTAGCGTGGCATGCAAGGTAAAACACTACCTAAACAAAAATGTACACAAAGTGAACAGTGACATATACCCTTGCCAAAACCTGGCCTACACAAAAATACCTACACAAAGTGAACATGGACATTTACTCTAGCCAAAACCTGGCCTACACAAAAATACCTAAATAATTATTGTATAACTGATTGTCAGTTAAAAAGCAGCATGCAGTTAAAATGTCAAGGCAATCCAGTGTAGTCTAATCTACAATGCACTATTGCATTTATGTATGGTTACCAATTCTAAAACCTGGCAGCCTTTCACTCTAAGGGCCTACCCTCCCCCTGATCCCAGGGCATTCAAACGTGACTATGGGCTGTGTGACTAGGCACTTCCCCCATGTATGTGGAACCCAACCAGAAACCATCTAATTTCGTGAACAAGGTGAACCCATGGGCACCAGGTTGTCTAAATAAAAACAATTCTACTAATTTACATCAAGCATGGCATGTGTTATTCATGCAATCAAAAGCAAGCATTTTGATCCATATGTATGCCGGTAACTGTAGCTCTGCGTGCCAGTGTGTGGAGGATGGTCGCCCCCACTCAGTAAAAAGCCAACACCTGCTGATTAAACAATGTTTGCCATACAATGCATCGTGTGTATTTAGCAGTCTTGTTGACCTGCCCTATGGCAGAAAAAATGTCTTCATACCTAAATTTCTGCCATCTTCAGTGGTTGCCAATACTTGTAGCAGTGTTGGGCGGTATCAATGAACCCCACTAGGCTAGAAGTTCTATAGCAGAGCTGGCATCAGAACCCATAGTGGCTAGCTTATTGTGCACAGTTTCTATGTCACAAGCATATAAAGCTCCTGCAGTTAATGAATCTAGCTCCCTAGCTACGCGCACTCTAGTGATGGGCCATAGAAATGGACTCCATTTGTAGCAGCTTGGTAGTACTAAGGAAACATTGCCTCATGATAAATCTATGTCTAAGTGTATCACTGTAATTATGGAGGTGTGCATTACCAGCCTACAATTTACATGTTGCTTACTACTGGAAAATCTAACACGTTCACAGTGTCTACCTATTGTGACTTGGAGAATACCCTTCTTCAAGTGGGATATCTACCATATACAATATTAGTTTTTAGCCACAAACACCATACTACTATCCGGCAGTGGCTGTTTCATCACACCATTGTGTAAAATGCATTTAGTCAAGTTATAGTCCATAAAATCTTGGCGAGAGTACTCGCTGCAGTTCTTGGTCAGAAAAACATCACATTAAACAAATTTAAACAAATCGTTGTATCCATTCACTGAAACATTTGGGCCTATGACTTCATAGACACCAGTCATATGAGTCAGTGACAAAAGATGTCTGACAATGTGCCAGGCCAGTACGCTAGCAATTCCATGTGGATACTCATTTGTAGCGCTTTTCCAAAGAATTATTCCAAATGTCTACAATCAAAAGGTGACTCTTTGCATTAGTGTGCTGGAGACAGCTGTCCCCACAAAAACATGAAACTGGTTGGTTTAACAAAAAACCGTGTCACACTATGTGTCATAAAATCAAACATCAAGTCAGTCATGGTTTCATTTACCTGCCTTAAGCTGGCTGTAAAAGTATCCAGTGTTTCGAAGGTTACCATCTCAAATTAGAGCTCACACACTTGGCAGCATTACTTCAATTAAGAATCTTAACCTACGCACAGGACTTTTTTGTGCGCACTCATTTTATCTCAAAATAAATTACGCTCCTGCTTGCATAATCCTGCTGCCCCAACAATTCATAAATCATTTTCCTGCCTACGTGCAACGTAGAAGTTTTTTTTTTTTTCTAAAAACAAAACATCTCTGGTTAAAGCAATTCAGTTGGAAGAGTAAAACCATTTCGTTTTTTCAGATTCATCTCAAAAGGTGCATTTAAAAACCATTTTTCAATGTGTTAGCGGTGCATGATGTCACAGTCCACAACTCATTGTCCATAGTCCTTTAAACAAGAAAGGCAAGCCATGTCAATTAAGTTATTTCCAGCAACTGAATCATTTGAATGTGTAGCATCAAATATTTGATAATTAGCCAAGTCTGCACCGTGCCAGTTCAGCAAAAGTTATTACTCTATTGGACACCTTTCGCAGGTTGCAGAACAAATAGCAGCATGGAGTGCGGTGCAGGACACGTTTAAAGTTGACTCGCATCTCGCAGTAACTCGCATATTTTCTGAGATCAGTGTCACCCACATACTGCACACATTTACGCCAATAAGGACACGCTATTGTCTTGCTTTTTTGCCTAGGCAAAATACAAACAGAAATGTTAGGATTTCATCAAAACTTCAATATCATTATTCTTCAATATCAGCGTTATCCACCCCTTCCCATAACACCACCCCCATCTTCAAAAAGTCTCATCAGGTAACTACACACTTTATCATTGCTACTGCAATTATTTATCACCCTTCTGCATGTTTCTGGGGGCTTATTTACACTCAACCATACGGGGTGTAACTGCCTAATCACAAACTCATTTGTGCAATGCGATCATAGTTGGTCAATGGTACCTCAGACTGATCTGTGATTTTTACAAAAGCCATATAATAAGTACCCAGGTCGCACTTCTCAATGGATCAATGCTTTTCTTTGTCACCAAAGCGATCACGACTGCCAGGCGCCAACTTGCTTCCAGTGTCTCATGATCTTGATTTAGTTTGCCCTGCTGGCATCACTCCATATTTCAAAGGTAAAGTCTTTCAGTCCAATACCGCCTGCAGTTGCACAAGCAGCTTTGTTTATTTTTCTCCATACAGCTAGTGTCTTTCAAGCCTCTGGTTTTTCACTTGTCATTTTCTCAAAGGGTGTTTGCTGTTTCTTGGACCACCCCTTTGAGCGCAATAGTCTGTCAGTTTCTTTTGTTGCTTCAACAAATCATTCATTCTTGCACTAAGCCGTGAGGCTTCTGGATCATGGCTAATGTGCAGTGTTCATGTTGTACTCCAAAGCCCCGCTCTGCATGTTGTCTCTTGCAAAACGGCTAAGCACTTTTGTCAGTTTTGCTTCCATCTGGAATGCCATAATGTCTTTGTCAGTTACTCCATCCCTGGCAATGTAGCTTGCAGTTTGCCAGCTGTGTATTCTCTCTTCTCAAAGCGCCTAGAGGTTTCTTCTCCAGTGCACAGCGCTTTACTTCAGTTCACATCACATGGTGCATGGGAATGCAGCTTGCACAGCAATAGCGTTTCATTTCACATCACATCACATGGTGCATGGGAATGCGGTTTGCACAGTAATGTCTGTTGGAATGGGCAGCTGTCTTTTCTTAGCCCATTCACAGATGCACAGGTTCCCCAAATGTTCAGATGTGATGTGCTCGTCTGCCATCCTGCATGCAGCCTTTGTTTTCCTACCAGTGTTACTGGGCAAATTCTTTACTTCTGATCAGTTCTGTTATAGCATGCCGTTAGAAAGTCTCTTTTCTGCCTTTGCACCCCCTTCCTCAGTTTTCTGCTCACTGACGGTCTTTTCACAGGGGAAGGAATGCAGGAATGTCATTGTTTATCTTTCGTGTGCACCTGGCAGCGCCATGAGCATGCAGCAAGCTTATCTCTTTGCTCTATAACTCTTACACTGTGGCGGCTTCAATGGAAAGGCACTTGTTTCAGACAGTTCATACAGATTAACTCTTTCTTGCACTGCTCTTGTCTAGCAACTCAGAAAAACTCTCATATCTGAAGCATCATTTCACTAAACAGAAGTGCAGTATTCTGCTTTTGTCTGCCTTCCTTTCGCGCACCTCGCCCAAGACAGCTTCAAGGCACAAGCTCTGCGCACACAGCAAGACTCTTATTTTCAAAAGAGGCACTTTTCTTGTCATCAGATTCTACTCCATGTAATTTTGCAAAATGTCAAAGCGTCTTTAGCCTGTTTTAAACTGATTAATGTCTCATTTAAAAGCATACGTTTTTTTTTCTCTTCTTCTTCCTCGTAGTTTTGTATTTTTGCTTCACAAGCGCAATCCAATGCAATGTGCGATTTTTCAAGAGAACCCGTAACCTACTAAATCTTTGTGCTATCTTATCACACACAGATTTTTCATTCTGTTGTACCATTGCCAGAATATAACCACTTATTTCAGTGCATTTAAAAATAAAAATGCCATGTTTAGTGCAGCTCCCTGCACGGTTTTTTCCTTCAAGAACAACCCACACTCCCTATATTGCTTGTGGGCTGTTAAATGTGTCAACAACATTTTTCACCATATACCACAGTCAACAGGTCACTATTTCCAAACATGCATCACTTATAAGGCAACAGTACAAATCCATGGCATAACGTGGGAACAGTCAAAAATACTCCAGGGGCAATTTAGAGGCAATTTAGAAAAATATAAATTGTTTTTTCTCCCCCCAAACCATTGCAAACTGATTCTGCAATTTCAAATCAATACACAAAAATCGAAAATCCAAATAACATTCACTCACTTTCTTTTTTAAGTGAGTCTCTTACCCATTATAAGCATGGCACAGCTTAAAATGCAATATAACCATTTTAGTGTGTTTCCTTAAAAACAGAATTCGCCACCACTAGCACATGGAATTTACAGTTGCCAAAAGAAAAAAACAAACCCTTTAGGCTCTCAGCACAGATGTTACTCTTTCTCCTAAGCACGGCTCATTCCCCACGTTATTTTTCAGGAATGCCAACACTTCAAAAGCATACATCAAAAAAGCGAACCTTCGCCTCCGAACATTACAGCCCCCCACTCGCTAGCACACTGGGGCTGAGTCAATGGTTAGATTACTATTCACAATTTGCATGTCAAATCCTTGCAATTATTTTTCCCTGCCCTCATGACAGAATAGAGATGAGAACACCGTCTCACTTTGCATTTCAAATTACAACTTTAAACTGGGGAAACCGCATGATAAAATTCTTTTCTAATTGAGCATACATCTTTCTTGACCATTCATCGGAGCGCTTTAAACAAAGCCATTTCCCGCTTGTTTATCGCCTTGTACTCCCTTGGCTCCATTCCCAAGCAATAAGTCAGTCACGACCGATTTACTGAAGGGAGTCTTAACCACACAAGCTATCGGCCACGGCAAGCCGACACAACGCTGCTGTCTTTTTGAAGTCTCAGAGCTGCAGTGAGACCCCCAAGGAAATGCGACAGCCTGCTCTTCACTCTACACTGTGTTCTCTCACACAATTTGTCATTTCACAGCAAGGCACTGCTCTGCACAAATCCCACTGCTGCCACCAAATGTCGTGATCTGGGCAAAATCTTCCTCGGGGCCAGCCCTTTGAGAGCAAAAAATACCCAATTCAGCCCAAAATACAGGTTCTATTGTGCTGAGCAGTGATCTCATGCTAGTGACAAATGACACCTTCAAATAAGTTTTAGCATATTTATTCTAAGCAGTGAATTTCATATACATTTGGGATTCAAGTTAGAGAATATTACAAAGCATAAAACTTAGAGAAATGCAAAATATAGTGAACATAGAGAAATATAGAGAAACATAGAGAAACACAGTCTTACGTCCCTTTAATCAGCACTGGGAGACCCTGGCCCTCATAAGCTAGCTGTAAACAAGCCCCGCTCAGAGAACAGTGCTGCAGGACGCCGTCAGAGCCAATTCCGGGCACTTGACCTTGCACGAACCAAGTCCACAGGACGATCTCCCCCCGAGTCATGGGAGCATGGATATTTTATAATCTCGTGCTGCCCGTCCATGACGCACAGTTCCAGAACTTTCCTTGTGCAAAATATAGGCTGGCTCATGGAAAAAACCCAACTCTGTTAATTTCCACTGCTCCGTCTGAGCCCCACCCTGGCTCCCATCTGCGAAAGCTCAGGAATGTCTTATCAGTGCCTTCCCAGAGAAAAGGAAGATTAGCTTGGGGCCAGGGCTACCGTTAGTGAGGCTGAATATTCTAAGGGAAGCAGGGATGTATTAACCCCATCTGCAAGCTCTAAAAGGCATGCACTCATAGCTTAGTGTTTATAGCGCTTAAGACTGGCTATCTAAGC
Source organism: Ambystoma mexicanum (assembly GCF_040938575.1). Lineage (NCBI taxonomy): Eukaryota > Metazoa > Chordata > Amphibia > Caudata > Ambystomatidae > Ambystoma > Ambystoma mexicanum. Next base: position 490,532,411 of record NC_090938.1, on the reverse strand, counting down.
GCTATATAGGTGCCATAATGTTCCAAACACTCCAAAAATACCTATTAGCTACAGAGCTAGGGCCCTCTCCCTGCCTGTCTATCAACAATGCATAATGTGACCTATCACTCATACTAGGCCTGCATATTCCTTGTAGCTCACTACTGCATAATGGAAGTGCTACAACAGACTACTGTCAGCATTTTTAGCACATACTTTGAATACACTATTGGCTTTCAGCGGCTAATGCTGTCATCTAAAGCCCTGATTGGCAAGGTTGCAATTTCGTGTATCACTACAGCGTCTAAGAAGGGTTGGGACATTTGCTGTGAGAATTTGCAGGTGAGCGGCCTCTGGTCGGCGACAGAAGCCAGGTGGCACACCAACAGACTGCGAGCTGTCAGGCTTGCCCTGAAAACATTTGCCCTGTCTCTGCACTGGAAACATGTCCTCGTTCTGACAGACAACACAGTGGCAATGCACTATCTCAACAACGGGTGTGCACTCCTGCCCCATCTGCACAGAGGTGATGCTGCTTTGGTTCTGGTTGCTGGAGAACCAGATCTCGGCAGTTGACCTGGCGTGCACAGAGAACAACTTGACGGATGCTCTGACCAGGTTGAGCATGGTCTTGCACGGGTGGGAAGTGTGCCAGGAAGTCCTAGAGGAGATCTACTCTCCCTGGGGTATCCCAGCAGTGGATCTATTCGCAACGGAGTCCAACAGGAAATGTGAACAGTTTTACTCGAGGATATTCCCAGCGAACGGTGAACTGCTGGACGTGTTTCTGGTCGATTGGACCTTCCCACTCCATTATGCGTTCCCTCCGATTCCCGTCATTCCATGAGTTATCCGGTTGAAGAGGTTTCGAGCGACCATGACCTTGATCGCCCCGTAGTGGGCGAGGAGAATGTGGTACTCCGACCTCTTTGATCTGTCCATCTGAACGGTTGCCTCGCCATCCGGATCTCCTAACCCAGTCGGAAGGTCAGATACTCCATCAGACCCCGTAATCCCTCAACCTACATGCGTGGCTCCTGAAAGAATGAGATATGATGACTGGGACCTCTCTGAGAAAGTACTTGGGGTGTTGCTGGCTGCACGCAGACCATCGACAAGATCTTTATACGCCTGCAGTTGGCGAAGGTTTGAGGCGTGGTGCAGGGAACTCAAGATTGACCCCATCTCTTGCCCCACCACTACTGTGATGGAGTTCCTTCTGTCACCGGCCTCAGCAGGCCTTTAGGCCACCATAGTCAAAGTTTATTTGGCGGCCTTGTTTGTGTTTAAGAGATCCCCAGATCAAGGGTCTATAGTTATTTCATTTTGAAGGGCTCACTAGCCCATTTGTTCTCTCTGTTTTCCTATGCAGCGTGTGGTGCTCGGAATGGGGGTGGGGGGCTGAGGTTGGGGCGTAGTGTCGCGGTATATATGACACCTGACGTCACGTCCAGAGCCGACAGGCAGACACCAGCAAGACTGATCGACGGTCGACAGCCGGGTGTAGGTCCACTGCGCCCCCCTTTCAAAAATGTTCCAGAGCAGCAGAGCTGGAGGGAGATCTATCAGATGAGGAATCTGCGGGAGAAAAATCCATAGAAAGAACATTACAGTAAGTAATTTCTCCATCCCTTGGAAATAACCTCCCGATGTCTGAAACCCTCATGGCCTATTGTCATGCGTCCACTTCTTTTCCTATGAAGAACAGGGAAACCCCTCTTATGAAATCTATAAACCAACCCCACCAATCCGATCGAATCACCTTCGTCAGTTCCACTTATCCATCAAACAGAGCTGGTTTGCAATCAAAACCTTTTTGTGCTCGTTATAACTCCACAAGTCAATCACCATTGGACTTCGGTTCCCAGAATCCTCGAAATTCAGGGACGAGCAAGAGTGAATGTAGCAAAAAGAGATCAAAAGCTCAACGAGCATGGTAGTGTTTCCTAGCACACACCAGTGCCCAAACCAAGAAACCTTGACTGGCTTCTGGGGCGACTGGCGAGTGAGACCTGAACCTTGCTACGAAGAGCAGGGGACCGAAAAGCTGAAACCGGTGTGGAGAAATGACTTGCAGACAGAGAAACCAGCTGCTGAGCGAAGAAGCGCTACATGACCGTCAGGAACCGGTGAAGGACTCCTGGGTGTTCGTAGATGGAGAAAAGCAGCAATCCGTCTATCAGAGCCGAGAGGAAAAAAGGTATGTCAAGCAGAAGCCGCGGAGGACCGGCGAACATAGAGAAGGAGGCCGCGACAAGAAGGCAAGCTGGAATCCTAGACCTCCTGCTGGTGCCTAGCAAGCTGTTCCCATGCATTGAGGACATACACATCGGCCTGAGGGTAATCTCCGACCATGCACCAGTAGTAGCCCGCCTACGAACGGAGGGCCTGCCGGCGCCCCCGCAGAGAACTTTGAAACTACAAGACTATATCCTGTCTGACGTGGCATCCAGTCAGGAACTATCAGAGGCCCTCATAAACTACTTAACTGAAAACGTAGCAAAGGGGATCCCCGAGGCCACAGTATGGTACGCCATGAAACCAGTGATCCGAGTCATAGCCATAGATTGCACAGTGACACACAAACGCAGACACCAACTCTGCCTTTCCGAATTAGAGGCAGAGGTGGCAGGAAAAAAGGCGCACTTTAAAAGAAGCCAATTTGTTAGAGCAGGGAGAGACCTCAGAAAAGCAAAAGCGGCCCTCGAGATGCACCTGGCGGACAGAACGGCCCGCGCCCTAGCGTACACGAAACAGTTCTATTACCTTAAGAGAAATAAGGCCAACCTGCTGCTAGTGCACAAACTCAAGAAGCTGCACTCTAGGAACAACATCCTGGTTCTCCGGGACTGGGACAGCAGACCCTGCTGCACGGAGGAGGAAAAGCTAGCCATCATGACTGAACACCACACAACTGTAATGTCAGGGGAACCCACAGAGGAATCGTCGCACATCCGCTATCTGCATTGCATCCGAAGGCCGCCCCCACACCCGCAAATGGACTCCATGCTGAGGAAGTGTCCAAAGTCATCCGCTCCCTGAAAAACATGGCCCGTGCCCTGATGGTCTGTTTGCTCCATTCTACAAAAAGTATGTCCACATCCTGGCCCCTCATCTGGCATCCCTCTTCAATTCCTTCTTGCTGACGGGCAGCACCACACCTTCCATGGAGGAATCCCTCACAAAGCTGTTACTGAAATCGGGGAAAAACCCAGAACTCTGTTCGTCATATAGACCTATCACATTGATGAACGTCAATGCTAAAATCTTCTTGAATCTACTGGCTCGCAGGGTGGTGAAAATTCTTCCGGATCTGATCCACCCGGACCAAACAGGATTAATCTCAGGCCGCAACACCCTAGACAACGCCAGGCGTGCCCTAAACATCATTGAATCAGCTAATAGAACAGGATTAGGCATGGCAATCCTGTCACTCGACGCCCACAAAGCCTTTGATATGTTCGACTGGGGATATATGGAAGAAACGCTGAAGCACTTTGGCTTTGGGCCTAGATTATTGAAGTGGGCGCTGGCAAACTATCAAAGCCCCACCACGACACTCAGAATAAATGGCAGAAATTACCCCAGGATTGCGATAACTAGAGGCACGCAACAGGGCTGCCCCCTGTCCCCTCTCATCTTTGCGCTGTCCATGAAACCATTCGCCTCCAGGCTAAGCCAAAATCCACTGGTCCGTGGTCTCAGGATCAAAGATGAAATCTATAAAGGGGCTTTATAAACGGACAACGGGTTGCTGACTTTAACCCACCCAGAAACCTCCCTCAGAGCCCTGTGGCTGGAACTGGACAGCTTCAAAGCAGCATCAGGATTCACCATCAACCTCACAAAATCAACAGCTCTGGGCATTAACCTCCCAAAAAGCATTGGCAGATTCTCTGGAGGCTAGCTTCCCCATTCCTTGGGCTAAAACCCACCTGTGCTATCTGGGCATTAACTTCCCGAGGAACATAGAGCGGGCTTACAAGGCGAACTTCCCAGCCCTGTTCAAGGATCTGCAGTCGGACCTGTCCCGCTGGCAAAAACAGGAGATATCCTGGACAGGGAGGATCACGGCAGTGAAAATGAACTTGGTACCCAGACTCCTATTCCACTGCCAGGCCATCCCAGTCCCTGTCCCCAAAAAAGAAATGCAGAAATTGCAAGTGAACATTTAGAAATTTGTCTGGGGTGGGAAAAAGCCACGCATTACCAGAAGGGTGATGCTCCGAAGCCCTGGCATGGGAGGCCTGGGGGTCCCGGAGATAGAAAGATACTGCCTAGCGACCCAACTCTCTGCGGCATTCACGTGGCAACCAGGTGCCAACAGACCCCGCTGGCTGAAGCTGGAGGAAGGCTGGAGCCACTACCCACTGGAATCTCTTCCACACATCGCTTAGCCCAGAACCCCTACAAACTCCATCCCCCTCATGGCAACCAGAAGCACAGTGGAGAACTGGAGGAAGGAAGGCTGCCAGGAAATGGAGCATCAGGAACACGGTGGGTCCGCTCTCCCCGGTCTGGGAGAACCCCGACTTCACCCCCGGGCTGGGGCCGAACAACTTCGCCGAGTAGAAGGCAGGCGGGCTGAAATGCATTGCAGACTTCTTTGCAAATGGCACCCTGCTCACTTTCGAGGGCTGCACGGAGAAGTTTCAGGTGTCCGAAAACAGACGATGTTGCTATGCCCAGCTCAGGCACTGGTTATCCCATGAGCCGATGAGGACGCAACGATGCAGGGATCTAACGGCCCTAGAGCGAACCCTGACGACAACCCCACCCACGGGGAAAATATCAACCTTGTACAGACTTCTGAACAGGAGGACCGCCAATCCAAAGGAACCCTATATGGCGGGATGGGAGCGAGACATAGGCAGAGCTGGAACCGCATCTGGGCAAGGACACACAAGAGCTCCAAATGTGTCACCAACAAGGAGGGGGCAATCAAGGTCTGCTATAGGTGGTACCTGACACCGGAAGGTCTACACAAGAGCAACCCTGCCATTCCGCCGCACTGCTGGAGAGGCTGCACAGACATCGGAACTCTGTTTCACCTCCTATGGTCGTGCCCGAAGGCAGCCTGGTTCTGGAAGGAGGTCTTGGAGCAGATTAAGCTGATTACCGGCTTTTCCATCCCATGGGACCCGGCATAGTCTTGCTGGGCGACACGGGCGAGGGCCAGTTTCCTTTGACAGGGCGACTGGCGGACGTCTGCTCGCACCCACCAAAATATAGATAGCAAGGCTGTGGAAGCACCCACAGGGCCCAGCAATCCCCATGTGGTGGTCTAAATGTTGGCACATTGCAGTGGCTGAAAGGATCACAGCCCTCCGTTTTGGAAACAGAAGCAAGTTTGACAGCACCTGAGCCCCTTTCCTAGATTATGCATTACAGTGGTAAGGCAACTAGCGTCCCTTCGTTGGATGGCAAAATATGACTAAAAGCTGACTGGGCTAGAAGCACCCGAGAAGCTCTCGACATGATCACCCCAGACCAAAACAACTGGTCGCTTGGAGCACCCATCCCCCACCTGAAACTAAGCTGCCGTGGCCCGGCCTGTCGCTGACCCCAGAGACAGTTCCCATTGTTCCCAGTTTTGACTTAAAGCTATTCCCCTACACCCCCCCTGATAACCCCAGAGTCCCCTCCCCCCCAGTTTTGTTTTCCTCGTTTGAGGCTGTACCTTGAACTTTGTTTATTTTTCATTGCATTATGAGGTGACTAATGTATACAGCAACCTATGCTGTCGAGCCACATTGGTGCCAACCTATATTATATTTTAATAAAAAGTCTTGTTGAAAAAAAAAATCAACTGTATTGACTGTTCACCTAAAGGTTTCAATCTGCAAGATTCCTGTGATTAAGGCTTTTATGGAAGAGGTACAATACTTCTCCCTCCTATTTCCAACCCAACTCCCGGATGGGACTTGAATGTTGTTCTCACAAGATTAATGAGACCTCCTTTTGAACCAATGCATGGGGCTAGTCTTAAGGTCCTTACCTATAAGGCTGCCTTCTTGGTGGCCATCACCATTCTAAAGGAGAGTTAGTGAACTGCATGCTCTCTCAGTTCAAGACCCTTTTGTGACCATTCACAAAGATAAGGTGCTTTTGCGCACACACCCTCATTTTGCACCTAAATTAATCTCAAAGTTTCATGTGAACCAATCAATTGAACTTCTACTTTTTTTCAGTACCCCACAAACTCAGCTGAAAGGAGCCTCCATACACTAGATTGCCAAATTTATCGCACTATGTTACTCTCTTGCCAAGAGAGACTTAACCTTTACGCCTAGAGTTCACTCTATTCGGGACACAGGGGCTACCATAGCATTGATCTCAAATGTTCCTCTAGATTCTATTTGAAAAGCAGCAACCTGGAGTTCCGTTCATACCTTCACCCAACACTAATGCTGAGACACACATTCTAAGTCTGATTCTCAAGTGGGACAAGCGCTGCTAAAACATCTCTTTGGCGCTGTTCCTTCACACATCCCACCACCATCTCCTGGTACTGCTCGCTAGTCTATGCACATCATGTGATTCTAAGCAGATTCACAAGCATCAGAAGACATGCATTACTTACCGTAATCGTATTTCTGGTGATTGTATCTCCTTAGATTCACATGCCCACCCTTCCTCACCTCTAAGAGTAGAAGGAACATAGACATCTTGCACCTTCTTCTGTACTCAATCACGCTTTGTAAGGCTCCCTCACGGCAGAACAAAAACACAATCAGTGGGACCTCGACGCGTGAAGGATTTTGGGCATACTACACATCACGTTAGACATAGTGTTAAAGTCACCCCCATGTCAACGTCCCTTTTCTATCTTTGACAAAAAAGATGCAATACTCTGTGATTACCACTAGATGTCGGATTATATGCACAGCATGGGAATCTAAGCAGATATAATCATGACAAATACGATTACAGTGAATAATATATGTCATATAAGGATCTGTGGGAGCGGGCGAAGACCCAAAGTGTGTGAAAGCAGTCCTGGCAGGATAATAAACCAGCCCCCCTTTTAAATGTGTGAAAACGGAAGTCTTGGCAGGAGAGTAAACCGGGCAATTATTAAGGATTGTGTTAAAACGGAAGGAAGAAATGAAGACTGTGAAAACCAAACAGTGTTTGGCTACAAGTGTGGCAGCTGGCCTAGTGAGGCCCAAATAACTATTGTATGTAAAAGTCTCATGGAGCAATGAAGAATCCAGGGGAAGGACGCTACCCTCTGGAATCAAGAATCTTCTTTAATGAGGAACTTTTGTTTGAATCATTTATTCTTTATAAACACTTTTCTGGAGCTTGTGAATCTGCTTAGATCACATGCTCTGCATAGTCTGACATCTAGTGGAAGTCACAGAGTATTACAAGATTTGTTTTCGAAACTTAAACGGACGTCGACAGGGCATGATTAGTAATACTATCCCTAGTGTGGCGTGTACTGTACCCATGGTCCTTGACGCATCGAGGTCCCTCAGATTGTTTTTTTCCACTAACGAAGTCGGTTGCAAACGCTGAGTTCTCTTCTATACTGGTGCCTTTTATTTACTAAAGTTATATTGGTAGAATGTCTTCCTTTCCTTTATTGTTCGCTTCACTGCACGACTGCTCATCCACTCGACTGCTCCTGACGAACAGCCACATCCTTATGGGCCTCTTCGGGCTTCGGACCATTACAGTAGGGAGAGAGTGGGGAGGTTCTCTGTACTGACTCCTTTTAGGGAATGTTTATCCTATTAGCTCCTTTCTTCTCTTTTTACCCAAGTGCCCTGTTAAAAAATAATGGACAAAACCCCATTTACATTTTTTCCCTCCTGCCGTCGTAAATGTCTGTGGAAAGACGCGCACCGCGTGTGCAACCACTGTTTCCCCGAGGGATTATGCCGAAAAGCACTTTAAATCTTGTCAGCTTTTCCAGCTAAAAACCCTAAAAGAACGGCGGACAAAATGCTGAGCCGCTCATGCCGTGCTGGCCGATGCTTTCATAGACGTGACGGAAGACTCCAGCGAGGGCAGCTACGGAGTCATGAGTGATGCCGAGGTCGATTGGGATCCGTCCGAACCTCAAGTGCAAGCCCCTGACTCCGAGAAGCAGGCCGGTGGTCCTGTGATAGAGTAGGGACCTGGTGGTCATGGCACACACAAGCACAAACACGCTAAAGACATACCCCACGGCTGACTCTCAAAGACACTGTCAAGACCCATGCGGTGACTGGAGATAAAGCCTCAGGTTCCCCATTGTCCTCTGGGCCTTCACGCTTGCTTTCGCCTATTGACGGCTCAAGAAAACGGAAAGAAAAGGATGTTTCGGACACAGCATATAAAAGGTCCCTCTTTTCACGCACTGAAGAATAGGTGTCCAAAGTGATCTCAGCGTCTCCTATAAAAGTGCCAAAAATACAAGCGCTAAGTTAAAAACATGTTAACACCTCTCTTCTAAAGGCAAGGTCGCTGAAAAAACACAAAGTTTCGATGCCAATAACTCCTGAGGCCACCCAGACAGTGTCTTCCACTCCCTTAGATACCCTCTCTTGAGATATGCACCATAAAGACAGCATTCCCACAAAACACACCCCTTCTAAAGATATCACCCCTTCCCAGGGCTCAGGCTTACCACTAGAATGTCGTTTTACTCCAGAACAATTTAACAAGCTCTTAGAGAGAATGTCCTGTTTCGTGGACTTCATGGACAGACACCCAGATCAATTAACAGAACTGTTACGCTCACCTGGCTCCCACAGAGGCGTCGATCTGAACTGGACAGCTGCGGTCTCCACCAATGTGACGCGTAGGGCCGAGATGAAGGACTGGACTGGCCCGCCTAGCTTCGTTTGCTTGGCCCGTAGGAATATTCTTCTGCAAATGGAGAAAGGGAATTAGCCGCCCGTGGAGTTGAGCGTAAATCCCCCCACCCCTGCTGTTCTCCCCACAGATCACCTTTGATGTCCCCTCTTATAGTCTCACCTGATGGTTTGAAAAGATGAGCTCTCCATCCTGCATTGAGCGCAGGGGTGCGTTGATATCCAGTTGCTTCACTGGCTCGAGGGAATTGGTGAGTTCCAGAACAATATTGACTCCGAGATTCCCGGCAAGACGCCGGAAGTATAAAGTTCGTAAGAGTTCAAATGCCTGACTTTCACTCTTGTCCGATTCCTTGCAGGTTGCAGCTTGACCCTAATGAAGAGTTCCTCGTGGCAACCGGTAGTATTCTGGTAAGGATTTGTATTTTCCAACACAGTTCGATAAAATAATGTCACTATGTAACCTTTTGCTTTCTCCCTTATTCAGGCGCTGAGAGAAAGTATGAAGTCTCGGGGAATAATACCTCCGGCGGTAAAATCAGGTACGTCTATTGTGGTGAGGAGGGTTCTCCTTGTTAGTCCCTTTGTTTCACCTTGCTGTCCTTTTGTTTCCAGTTAGGGGCCGGGGTTCGGCGAAGATGCAGTGGAAGCTGCGCCGACCCATGAAGAGGAATAGTACCCCCGGTGGTAAAATCAGGTAAGTCTATGGGGGGGGTAACTAATATTCCTCTGTGTATTCCCTTGGCTCACCTTGCTGTTCTTGTCTTCTCCTTAGGTGCCGGAGTGCGGCGGGAACATGCAGGAGGATGCGGTGGAATGTGAAGATGCTGCGAAGGCCGGAGAGTTCAGCGCGTCGCTGCGGCAGGCGAGGCGACACGCATAAATAGCTTCTTTCTTCCAGCTCGAAAGCGCGATGGATCGGGAATTCAGGTAAGGATCAAAGGTATTGCTCTTGTTCTGACCTTTTCTCCTTCTTTCTCCCTTTTTCTAGGAGCTCCAAACTCGAAGCGGGCGTGGCAGAAGGCTGGATGCAGACTTGCAGGCACAGTGAGCGTTACGCTGCTGGATGCAGAGTAACGCGAAGCGTGTGCTGCTCTTCGGGCGTGGTTTAAATAGCCTCCAAAGTAGTCCCAGGTAAGTATTCCTCCCCAGCCCCGCCCGAGTAAAAAAAAAGTCCCTAAGTAAAGTAGTCCCTTCCAAGCCTCTTTTGGCTTGGAGCTCTTGCAGCATGGTCTGCATCAGGTAAGTTTGCAGCATGGTCTGCATCAGGTAAGTTTTAATCTATGATCCTGGCGTCTATGGCGCCAGGACTGACTCTCCATATGAGCCTGGCGCCATAGGCGCCACGGCTGGACCCAAATAGCCCCTAGCAGGGGTTTTTGGGCTTGCTTAGGATAACTTGATGCCTGCTTCCGGGGTTGCTGGACTTGGTCTGGGTCCCCGGGGTTAGGCATCATGACAAGAACTCAGAGATGTCTCACATCCAGGGGCATCAGCAGAGCCAGCCCCTGCCAAAAAATCCCGCCTTGAGCCACAACCAAGCACCTCTGCTCTAGGCACTACGGCCTCGGCACCCCAAGACCTCACTGAGTATCAAGACCCATCGCAAAACTCCTATTATAATGTCCAAGCAGGATCACTATAGCCAGGATCAAGACCAGCACTATGATGATGGCATTGACGACATTTATATAGCAAAGTCACCAGGCCATCAGGACCAGCCGGTTGCAGACCTGCCAGTTGACAACCAACTACAGTATAGCAAATTGTTACTGAAGTTGGCACAACATTTCAACATTGACACAGAGGAAACACAAATCAATAAGGACTTTGTGGAAAACATCCTGGGGGACAAAATGGCAGCCATACAATTGATGCCTCTCTTGCAGTCAATCCAGAGGCGTATTCAACCATCCCTCATATCACCTAATCTTACAAGGCCAGTCAACCCAAGAAGAGAAAAACTAATCAGGCTGCACCCACTGACCGCCTTGTACATTAAGGGCCAGCCCAAACCAGATTTGCTGGTAGTTGCCACCACCGGAAAGAGGGCAGGCACTCCCCTGGCATTGGTAGAAACCCTGCCAGACAAGGAGAGTAAAATGATTTACACGTTTGAGAGAAAGGTAGCTTTCTCTCCAGCGTACCAGACAAGAATTGTTAACAATACAACCTTGTTAGCTAGTGACGGCTGCCACAAATGGGACGAGCTGGAACAAAAACTACAGGCCGTCCCAGAACTAATAAAAGCCCAACTGCTTAAGACTGTTTCTGAAGGCAAACAAATCTCAAGCTGCATCCTGAAAAACAACCTTGATGCAGCGGACAGCGCAGGATGCATCGTAGCCGAAGGGACTCTCATTAAGCGGCATGCCTGGCTTAGGCAGTCAGGGTTTAAGCTAGGGACCCAAGCAACCCTATTGAACATGCCAGTAGAACCAAACTTCTGATTCAGTAAGGCCGTAGAGGGCGCCCTAAAGAGTGCCAAGGACGAATACGACACTCTTAAGTCCCTAGGGCAGCTGACTAACGGATATTATACCCAACGGGGTTCCACAAACTCGAAGAGATTTCGGGGACAGAGCAGTCAACGTTCCTCGGGCTACTCTCGGGGAATCCTCGTCCTGTAACCAGTCTCAAGGCCAAGGTTCCTCATCCAGCTTTTAAAGGGGGAATAAAAGAGGCAGAGGTAAAGGCAGAACCTCACCTGGGAGAGGCTCAGCCCCTCTCAATGACCAGCCGTTTCAGGTCCCCTCCCATGCCACTCCAGTAGGAGGCCAAATCACTCAATTCCCCCACGCATGGGAGGGGATAACATCGGACAAATGGATGATGTCCACCGTGGCAGGCGGGTACTGCATCAAGTTGCTTCAGAAACCACCTTACCGCCCGTCAAGACAGAAGAAACTAACAGCAGAAGAAACTGCCATACTGCTGAAGGAAATAAAGGTGCTGCTCGAAAATAGAAATCGTCCCAGCAAACCAGGTAAACAAGGATATCTATTCAACATACTTCCTTGTTCCAGAGAAAGACCTTACCATGCGCTCAGTACTACATCTGCGCCCTGAAAACAAATATGTCAATCCACAGAAGTTTTGCATGGCCGCGCTTCAGGAGGTGATTCCGCTCCTGAAACGGGGAGACTACACAGCGACATATGGACATGAAAGATGCATACCTTCATATTTCAGTGCACCCCGCGCACAGAAAATACCTGCGTTTCAAGATGGCGGGAGTACACTACCAGTTCAAAATACTCCCATTCGGCATCGCCTCAGCACCAAGAGTGTTCACCAAGGTGCTCACAGTACTGGCAGCACACCAGCGCAGAAAGTCCATCCCGGTATACCCTTATCTGGACGACTGTCTGATCACCGGGGAATCTCCTCAAATCTGCAGGTTAAATAGGCAAAACACCATGGAACTTCTTTTCAATCTGGGTTTCTCCATTAAGAAGAAAAAATCAAGTCTAATCCCCAGCCAAACAAAACAATTTCTGGGGGCTATCCTAGACCCAAGAGGAGCTGGTATTCCCCTCATGTGAGAGAGTACCAAATATGCTGCTGCAGGTACCTCAATACAAGGTTGGTTGCCAGATAACGGTACCCAAACTAATGCGCTTGCTAGGGATGATGGCCTCCTGCATTTATTTAGTTCCTCACGCGCGCCTGTGCATGCGTCCAATGCAGAAATGGTTTACGAAACAGTGGTCTCAGGCAAGCGGACAGTGGGACGATCTAGTGGTTGTTTTGCTAATTCTGGTTCAGGCTCTTCGCTGGTGGTCCAAGGACAACCTGTTAAAAGGAAAGCCTTTTCGCGCTCTGTTAGGGAGAATTCTCAGAAATGTGCTAATTCCCTTCTACCTTGGAGACAGCCAGCTCTTTTGCTGGACTTTGGGACTTTTCATTTTTATCCTGAAGAGAGTGAGACCTTTTCCCACTCTCTCATGCATTTTTATTTGATTTGAACTCTGTTTCTTTTGGTTTTGGAGTCTGACAAATTCCATAGGCATCATCTCTTTACATTTACATTACAGAAAAGAAAGAACAAACACTCCAGAACAGCAACTAAGAACGACAACTATAGAATGGACCCCCACAGACAGGAACACAAATCAAACCAACACTGAGAGAAGAGACAAATCCCTCTACCTAACTTCATACCTCGCTGACAACTGGCCACCACAGCAATCCAACCCAGCGTTAGAAGCAGCAACATCAACCTAACACAAGCAAGTAGAAGAAGGATGAACAACACAAACAACAAACAGACGACCGACGCTATAACACCCTACATCACCAAAGCAAGAGGAACTTCCAATCAACAACCACAACTCCCGGAAGATGAACCCGATGAAACAAAAAAAAAACAAGACAGAACCTAGGAGACGCTGACACCCCGAATCCCACAGCCCAACAAGTGATCGACCAGGAAGGAAACCTCAACACCGAGCAGAAGACGACCTCGACAAGAAAGCCCAAACCAAATAACACCTCCAAACTTCACTGCAATCTAATAAACGCAAGATCCATGTCAAAACACTCAACAGAGATCTTCGACCTACTCGACGACAACGGCATTGACATCCTGTTCATCACAGAAACATGGCTGGACGACTACTACAAAATCACACTCCAAAGCTGTCTTCCAACCAACTTCAAGTGCCTGCAAATAAACAGAAAATACAAAAAAGGAGGAGGCATTGCTATAGCATTCAAAGAACACCTGGAAATAAAAACTGACGAACCGCTCAAAATCCTCAACTGCGAAACCATGGTAATACACCTAACAGCGAGCCAAAAAAACAACATCACATTCATCCTGGTATACAGACCGCCGACATACAATGCAACATTCATCAACAACTTCATAGAAGCCATCACCAACTTAGCCATCAACCACGAACACCTAATCATCCTGAGGGACTTCAACATCTGGTTTGAAGACAGCCACGCCAACTCCCAAAACTCACTGATTGAACAACTCAGCACCATGAAACTACGACAGCTAGTCAAAGGAGAACACACTCGGCAGGACACACCCTACATGCAATTTATGACAAAGAAAAACTCATGACCACGGCACCACCGATACAAATACTGTCCATCTCATCATCCCATTCGTGATCACTCTGCCTACTGAAGCCTACATCCAACATCCGAAACTCACAACCACCACCAAAAGAAACTTGAAACACGTCAAAGAAAGCAACCTATTCGAACAACTGGAATTAATCAAACCCTCAACAAAAGAACTAGAGCTAGCTGACCTAGACGGGAAAGCAGAGATACTACGCAAATGGATTTCAGATACAATAGACAAGATCGCCCCAGAAAAACCGTTCACCCCATCAAAAAAAAGAGCAATGGCAAAATGGTTCACCCCACTATTAAACCCCATGAAAAAGGAAAACAAAAAGATGGAATTGGAATGGAGGAAAGAATACAACCCAGGGAAAAAAACACTGTACCAGAAACAAATCTGCGCATACACGAAGGAAATTCAAAAGGCAAAGAGAAGACATTACGATGACAGAATTAACAATGCCACAACACACAAAAAGAAATGTTTAGCATCATTGAAGAAATGAGAAACCCACCAGGCTGCGATAACACCCCATCCCCCTCAGAAAAACTATGCGACGACCTCGCAGACCACTTAAAAAAAAAAATCAATGACACCCGACAAACCATACAAAAGGGACCGACCGACCAACCAACCACAACATACAACCCAATGAACCTAACATGGAACCACAGCACAAACTCCAAAGCTTTCCTGAAATATCAGCATAGGCATTCACAATGCTGGTAAAACGAAGCAAGAAAGTGGATCACCCATGGACCTCTGTCCCCCAGACATCTACAAATCAGTCCTCGCACAAGGATCGCCAGCAGAACACTACAGAAACCTTCTAGAGCTATCACTAGCAACAGGGACTGTACCGAGGATCTTCAAATCAGCATACATCAAGCCACTCTTGAAAAACACAAGTGGTGACGTAGATGACCTTTCCAACTACGAGCCGGTCTCTAACATCCCCTACCCAGCAAAACGTCTAGAAACCTCCGTATATAAACTAACCCAAGAACACGTAGAAAAACACCACCTGCTGGACCAAGCTCAAGTCGGTTTCAGACCAGCAAGAGGAACGGAAACAGCACTACTATCCATCTGGGACGACCTCAAAACTAACGCAGACTCAAACACTACCTCAGCCCTTATCCTGCTCGACCTCTCTGCAGCCTTTGACACAGTTGGCCACGACACCCTGACCAAAAGACTAGAAGACATAGGCATAACAGACACAGCACTACGCTGGACCAAATTACAGACAGAACAGAAACCATATGGATCAAACCTTTTTAATCCACTCCACGAGTTTACGACTGTGGAGTGCCACAAGAATCCTCACTATCTCCACTATATTTCAACATCTATCAGACTCTGGTCATCAGCATATTCAAAGAATACAACATTACATGTTACAACTACACAGATGACACTCAAATCATCTACAAAATCAAAGACACCGATGCCAACCATTCAACCTAATCAACTGTCTAAAAGAAGTATTCAACTGGATGGATGCCAACAACCTGAAAATCAACCCAGGAAAGACAGAAATCATGATCGTATCCAAAGAACAAGAGAACGAAACCACCATCCCGTGGCCTACGGAAATGGGAAATGCACTAACACCATCGAAGATAGTAAAACATCTGTGAGTCCTAATGGACAAAACCCTAACCCTAGAACCACAAATAAATGCAACAGTGAAGAAATGCTTTTTCCTCCTCCACACGGCAAGAAGAATTCTACCTTTCCTCTCCTTCACACACAAAACACTCGCTATCGTCGCCTTAATCATGTCAAAAATAGACTATGCAAACAGCCTCTTCCTCGGAATACCAGAATACCTCCTGAAGAAACTGCAACAGATCCAAAATGCAGCAGCAAGACTACTCCTCAAACTATCCAGAAGAGACCACATCACTCCAGCCCTAAAAACACTACACTGGCTCCCAGTAAAACATTGCATCACCTTCAAAACAATGTGCATAACGCACAGGGCAATCAGCGGACAAGGAGCAGAATTCCTACAATAGAAAATAACAGTCTACAAACCAACGAGACCCCTCCGATCAAGCAACGAAATCTGCCTGGAACTCAAACCATACCTTAAGAAAAAACCTGGAGGCACCTCCTTCTACCACTTAGCTGCAAAAACCTGGAACAACATTCCAAAAGAAATAAGAAACACCGAAGATCACCTAAAATTTAAGAAATCACTGAAAACCTGGCTCTTCAACACCACAGACTAAAACTGAAAACCGAAACAGGAAAAAGGATGACTAAACTGGAAAGGACACGGACAACCCCAAACCGACAGGGAAGCTCCCACGGCACCTGGACGAGTGACACTGGATAGACTGGAACACAGGCGAGACACAAAGAGACTGAGTCAACTACCCCAGCCAATCCCACCAACACTTTCGCCCGCCCCTTAGTTACCGCCAGGTACCATAGTGTTGTGGAATTGTCGTGAAATAGGCAGTCACCACACTACCTGAGATGTTGACATTGGCAGGTGCACTGGCCACAGGTGTATGAAGGGAGGACTGGGGGGCTATGAGAGAGCATGATAGAGGTGGGGGACAGAGGAGTAAGGAATCTTGTATGCCAGACAGACCCAGATCAGGACAGAGGCGCATCAGGGGAGACTATGCAAGCCGAGCGCCTCAATTCAGGATAGAGATGCAAACTAACCAACCCTACTAACAATTTCCCCTTCTGCATACACCTCTCAAACTCCAAACCAAACACAACCAAAACCTTCAGCACAACAAACCGCACAAACTTCACTACATTGCAACAACCAAACAAAAAACACACGTAGACTCGCACAACAGTACACGACGACTACCGCCGAAAACACCCCAAGCCCAGGCAACGGACCCACCGCCAACAGCACATCATTGCTCTCTTGCACTTTTCCTGCTTCCTCCCACTAACTCAACCTCCCCTCCTCTTTCAGAGCGGCCAGAGCGCGAGGGGACCACTCCGGTGGTGATAGTGCGCGGTGCAAATGTCCTTTAACATTAACATTAACATTGTGACACAAAGCACTCTTAGTGCAGTGTCACAGAGAAATCCTTTGGATTTCTGCTAAGGTTTAAATACCATCTCTTGGATAACTACTGTTTCCAAGAGTAGTAAAGTGAAATTGACTTTGCTTACATTTGTATTTTTATAGACACAGCACACACTATCTTACAATAGGGTGCTGGAGGGGTTACTTAGTATCCCCTTTGTCTATCTTCTCGTATAACAATTTTATGTTACCCTTTCTACAATGAATGGCTGGTAGCAGTGGTTTGCTTTTTACTACCATTGTGTCTTTTTACCGCGGGCTGCGTTCACAGCTGCAGTATAGCACCCATGGGTGCCCATTTTGTCAAAATGGCCCTGTCTTCTTTTTTTTTTGCCATTTCTTGTTGGAAAGGTCTTTCTTGAGATTTACTCTGCGCGCCAAACCTGGTTTGGTCCCTTGGTTAATTTTGTCTTTGGTGGGATTCACTTGTAGAAACCTGCCTCTGGCTCCAGCGTCTCTGACTGGGCAGGAAGCAAGGGAGATTCCCAAAACTCCCTGGGCTTAGTCTCCTTGGTTACAAGAATGCACCCAAAGGTGATTGGCTGGCTGGCTGGCTGGCTGTCCTTGGAGGACAGTCACCCTGCGGTGTGAGTTACAGCTAGGCTGCGAATGAAGGGCAACAACTAACTTGCATAAAAGGCAAGGTCTTTTGCAAGGAAGGCAGAGTCCACCACTGGACGAAGGAATTCCAAGAATAACTTGGAAGAGGAGCTTGCTGCAACTTCTGGACCGTTGGTTTGCCCAGTGAAGCCCTGCTTCAGTGCTGAAGCTCTGAATTCGCCTTGACTAGAGAAGCCCTGCAAAGAATGACTTCTCCCCTTGGGTTGGTGGGACCAATCGACCCCATGACAAACTCAACTGGAACCCCTCTCTCTGCTGGCTGTACTTCCATTGCTGCTGCAGGAACTGAGTGCCTGAGGACAGGAACACCAGAATCGAGTGCATCGTTTTTTAGCAGGACCCGAGCTCCAGGAAGAACTTCCAGACTCCCTCAAAGCAGGACTGACCAAGCCTGAGCCACCTCAACAGAGTGCTGGACCCCAGAAGCAAGGAAAGTCCCTAAGGTGTCCGAGAACCGGGGTGGTGCTATTGCCGAGTAGCTGAAACCGCAAAGTGCTGCTGATCTGAATTTTGTCCATTGCTGCTGCCAACGTCCGAATCGTAGTGCAGGAATCCACAGACATCCTCCCTTTTGTCCCCACGACTGAGGCCCAGGAACAAAGGATCTGCAGAACATAGAACAGGAACAGATGCCAGCTGTAAGCATTTATTCAGACTTAAGGTACTGTGAACTAAGGGGTACTTACCTCTTGTCTGTGTAGCTTGCTTGCTCTCAGTTGAGACCTGCATTGGCTGCCCTTTGCAGAGTTGCTTGCATCTTTGCTCTCCACAAGCCTCCCAGCTTGTAGTCCAACAGTGATTTCTTTTTCAACAAAACTCTCTATAAGGTTGTGCAAGACTTTTTACTTACCTTCAAGAAGTGCTGCCTCAGCTCCCCTAGACTTTGCTCAAGTGACATTGGCTGTCCTGGCCATCTGAAGACACTTCTAACCTCTGACTTTGTGTTTTAACTATCCCTCCAAAATGTCATACATACCTCACTTGTATAGCTGAGAAAGGGTTAATTTACATTGCATTGGGGGGTTCAAAAGTGCTTGCCTGTTTGAGAAACTTGTTAACCATTGTTTTCTTCCCGAACCATGTTCCTTTTTACCACCATTTCAGTATTACAGTTAAAGGGTAATAAGTGATATATTAATGTCCACAGTGTCCTAGCAATTGAAGTCACCTGAGGGTATAGGAAGTTCTGTGTGCCATCCCAAAAGGGTATCTACTTACTTTATTGAACTGAAGAAGTGTGTTTATGAAGTATAGCCAATTGCTCCCTTCTGTAGAAGGCTTATTTTAAAACTGACTGTTAAATTAATAAATACTTTTTTGATGTTTGTTAATCTGCTTAGAATCACATGCTGTACATTTAGTCCAACATCCAGTGGGCACTGCAGAGTATTGCATCTCGTCTTTCGAGAATCGAAAGGGGACTTCGACATGGGCATACCTGTAAGACTATCCCTACGTGATGTGTAGTGTACCCAAGATCCCTCACGCGTCGAGATTACTCAGATTGTTTTTTTACCCCCAGCATGCTGGTCGCCTTAAGCGGAGCTTGTCCGAGACATTGCCAATTGTCCCTTTGACCTTTGGTCCAATAGTTTATATAGATACTTAAGGTCACCCTATCCGTCCCTTATTTCGACAGCTGTTCCAGATCTCCGCTGAAAACATAAATCAACAGAACTTCGACGGACGGTGATCGAGTCGGCGCTGCCGACCACGTGGCCGGGCCTTCCGCCCAGCCTACACAGTAGGGAGTGTGGGGTCGGGGTGTACATTTCTGTGCAATCTGAGAATGCCTTTCCCTTTCCTCCCTCTTTCCTTTTTGGTCTTCGTCACTCTACCTATCCTCAGCTATGCAGAGGACTCCATTTAGGTCTTGCCCCATTTGCAAAGGCAAATTTCCTTGGAGAGATAAGCTTAAACAGTGTAACCGCTGCTTCCCCTCAATCACAACGAAGTAGGTTGCACGGCTTGCAAGCTCCTCCGACATTAAAGGAGCGCTGAGTCAAGCGGTGGGCGGCCTACGGGATGTCGAAGGCCGAGTCATCTTCCACCTCCACAGCCACTGAATGTGACGATGGCAATAGTGACGAACACACCTCCGAACCGGAGGTCGTTGACCTTTCGACGGAGCGCTCCTGCTCTGAATCGTCTGTTTCCGGCCCGCCAGGCACGGCTCAGGCACTGCCATGGGGAATGTACATCCCAGCGACAAAGACAACATTTACATAGCACTAAGCACACAAACCCAAGTCAATCTTCGAACAAGTCGAAGAAGACCTCAGTGCCAGCATATGCGCCTAGCGACCGGGCCATCAAAGACAAATGGAGCTATTTCTAATACCCCAGGTTCCGTCAAGGCGCATCGCAAGAAGCCGTCCGGCGACGACAAGGTTCCGGCTCCGCCGAAGAAGGCACCCGCCAAAGACAAGGCCCCGGCTCTGCCAAAAAAGGCTCCTTTACAATCGCAGGCCAAGGCTACACGCCACCTGTCTGCGGAGGAATATGGGGCCTCCTTTCAAGCCCATGCATAGAGCGGGTCTTAAAGATCTCACCTATAAGACTGCTTTTTTAATAGCTATTACCTCCATTAGGCGAGTAAGTGAACTACAAGCGCTCTCAGTCCTAGACGCCTTTGTAACAGTTCAATCCATAGAACTACCAACGTTCTTTCAAAAACCTTCAAGCATGGGAGAAAGAAGCCTGCACACACTTGATGTACGAAGAGCAGTCATGTTTTACATGGAAAGAACTCGACCACTAAGAAAAACAAATCCGTTTTTCGTTTCAGTGGCGGCAGGAAGAGAAGGAGATGCGGTCTCCAAATCCACTATCTGTAGGTGGATTGTCAAATGCATCACACTCTGCTACACTCTTGCTAAGAGAGAACTGCCCTTCAAGCCTAGAGCACATTCTACTCGAGGTACTGGGGCTTCCATAGCATTTATTGCAAATGTTCCCCTTGAGTCCATTTGCAAAGCGGCAACCTGGAGCTCCGTACACACCTTTACAAAACACTATTACCTAGACAATCAAAATCACTCTAGGGGTGATTCTCAGGTAGGACAGGCAGTATTAAGACATCTTTTCACTACTGTTCCTTCCCACTTCCAACTCCGAGTACTGCTCGCTAGTCTATGCACAGTAAGTGATTCTAAGCAGATTAACAAACATCAGAAGATGTGCATTACTTACCGTAAAAGCATTTCTGATGATTGCATCTGCTTAGATTCACATACGCCCACCCTTCCTCCCCGCTCAGATGGAAGGAACATAGACGTCTTACTACTTTCTCTCTTTTCTTACTCTCTCACGATAGTCATAAGGCTCCCTCACGGCAGACAAAATACAATCGGAGGGACCTCGATGCGTGAGGGATCTTGGGTACACTACACGTCACGTAGGGATAGTGTTACAGGCACACCCATGTCGACGTCCCCTTTCGATTCTCGAAAGACAAGATGCAATACTCCACGGTGACCACTGGATGTCGGACTATATACACAGCATGTGAATCTAAGCAGATACAATCATCAGAAATGCTTTTACGGTAAGTAATGCATGTCATTTTATCAAGAAACCTTGAGTGTAATTGTTATTTGAATATATGTAACTGTGAATCTCTGTTACAACCCTACAGCTCACGTTGACCCCTCTTGAGATAAGCCTGGCTGCTCAGTCACTCTACCAACTTGTGTAGTACAGACTTATACCAAAGGTTGGTTTACCTATTGCTAAGTGGACAAGGCTGGTGTAGTCTCCCACAGGGTTACTATATACAATCTTGCCTAACACGCTCCACCAGCCCAAGCGATCCTAACTACAGATGCCTCACTCGCTGGTTGGGGGGCGCATTACCTCCACCACACAGCCCACAGACAGTGCACACTCGCTACTGCCCAAAGACATATCAACTACACTGAATCTCTTCATGTTGACAAAACAACTGCACTTCAGCAACATCTCCAGGGTCAGACAGTGCAGGTCCTCACAGCCAGCACCACAGCAATGTTCTATCTGAATAAGCAGGGAGGCAAGCTCTCTACAAATCTGTCCAAACTATCCCAGAAGATATGGAGGTGGGCACTCAAGCGGAACATGTTTCTAACATCCCAACGTGTTCCAGGGGAACTCAATTCTCTGGCAGACATGTTAAGCAGACACCCTCTACCAGAGGAACACGATTGGCAACTCGACAGATAGCCTAGATGGAATATTCTCACTATGGGGTCACCCACTGCCCCCACTAGATTTGTTTGCACAAAGCTAAACGCTCAATGCCCAGACTTTGCATCCAGGTTTCCCCAGCCAGGGTCCAAGGGGAATGCCCTGTGGATGAACTGCTCAGGGAAATTTGCTTATGCTTTCCAACTCCCCCTGGCACCACTCCTGAGCAGGGTAGTGCACAAGATGCACCAGGAACAAGTAACCCTAATCCTGGTTGCTCCTACGTGGGTGAGACAGTCTTGATTACCACATCATCTCAAACTGGCGATGTGTGACCCTATCAAGCTCCCGTGCCCGTACAACATGTTGACACAACACAAGGGGGCATGCCTCCACCCACAGGCAACTGAGAGATATATATAAAAGACTTGGCAGGCGTGTACACCAGGCAATTGACATTGCAGAAAGAGACCTGGCAGGAGAGTACACCAGGCAATGTGCAAACCCCAGAAATGTTAAAGAAACACCATGTTGGCTGAAAGATTGGTGTTTGTTTGAATCAAGGTGAAAGTTGTATTAAAGAAACTTTCACAGAAGTTACTGTTTAAATGTGAACCTTGTGAGACAAAGCAGGAAACAAAGGAACTGCTAGTAAAATAAACTGTTTTCACTCTATTCAGGAATCCAGGTGAAGGGATCCACCTTCTGGAACCAAGGGCTTCCACCTTGGAGAACATTTTTGTTATAACTTTTCTTCTTTATTTATTTATTTGTGTTTTGATTTCCAACTACAAAAGAAAGAAATCTTTCACAATTTTTCTTTTAAACAGTTCATAATATCCAAAGTAAGTACAGACAATAAAAAGTATGAAATAAGCAACTTTAAAACAATAACATTTCCCACATCGATTTTTACACAAAGATCATAAAAAAAGGAAAAGGGGGGGAAAGGGGAAAGGAAAAAGGGGACGGAGGATGAAGCAGCTAGCCACAGGAGAATGTTTGCAGCAGTCAGGCTCTCAGAATGAGGATTTGTAAGCCACGTTGCACCCTTTACTTATTCCTTTCAAAAGCCTCATACCCTCAGTTCCTCAAGAACCCTGTAAGCAATGGGGGAGTACTGCTTGGGCGGCCTGATCACCAACCTCCTCCCCTAGTGTACTCCTCATCTCTAACACCCCCACTCTAGCCAGTTTTTTCCAAGATTTTATAAAGCAGGTCACATAAGGCAAGGATGCAGCTCTGCGCTTGTCCCCCCATCAGGGTAACACAGCCAGCCTTGTGCCCAGTTCCATACCTAGGCTTTTAGAACGTTCTTCCTTAAGTGCTGTGCAACCAAGAACCAGGTGCTTTGTTGTTTCCTTCTTCTTTCTTTTTGTGCGGTATCCCCGCACAATCTACAATTAAGCTCTGTAGTAATGCCGTACCAACTTCCCACCCTTTCGAGTGCTGGTAGCTGGTTTAGCCTAAATCGTAGGTATACCATTCTTCTTCTATGACACGGGAAAATAAGTATGTATCTTGGGATTTGTTCCCTTCTACATACACGCCTAGCATACAAGCCTGTGTGCAGTATGTTTTCTCTTGTTTTTCCCCAATTGTACTTAAACAGTTTTTTCTTTACCTTTGCCTGATTTAGAGTCAGCTCTTCCACGGTAGACCCTATTTCCGTAAGCAAGTTGTTAATTTCCGTTTTCAGTCTTGTAATAGAGTTGTCTGAGGTTCTAGTCTGTCCCTTTCCCCATATTTCATACAGGGAATGTGGTGGGGGGGGGGGTCTAATAGCTTGGAATAGGACATCAGTGTTCTCCACTCCTTCGTGGCCAGTGAGACCAAGCCAAACGTGTGTCGAATAATTGAGTTTGGGATGGATTTGGACAGTCTTAAGGTTTCCTTCCATAACTTCCCTTGAAACGTATTTAGGTATTTACTGTCCAAACCATACAGGATGGTAGACTCCATCTGCATTTGATAAAATAAAATAAGTGGAGGAAATGAGAAGCTGCACAATTGTGTGTAGACCTGCCTCATCTTCGTGAGCAGGGGGCCATACCCGAGGTTCAGATGATTTATTCCATCTGCTCTAGATGTGGAATTTGAAACTTCATAGCCCAAGTAGGTTAATGCTGTAACTCATTCTAGTGGCTCATCCCCCACTTTCCAATTCATCTTTTTTGGTCTTGATTTTGTTGTGAAAATAGAATTTGCCCCATTTACATTTAGGTTATTTTCCAACGCATAACTATGGAAGAGTGGTAATTTACGCTGTAATCCCATGGCTGTGAGGTCAAAAAACACTACATCATCCACGAAAGCGATCCAATCCACTGTTGCCAACCCCATCTTTACTGTGTTTGTTGCCCCCCCCCCCAATTTTATTGATGTTTGCAGTGTACAGATTATAAAGGGTTGGGGCCACAACGCACCCCTGTCTTAACCCCAAATGGGTCTCTATGAGAGGCGTCATGGCTCCTTCCCTGTTCAGTCTAAGTCTGATGGTTTTTCCCGTGTGGAGTAACCTCAGCACTTTCACCATAGTTGGCGGAATACCGTACCTCGCCAACTTCTCCCACAATCTGGCATGATTAACACCATGGAAGACACTAGCCATATCAGTTGAGGCCACGTACACGGTCCTAATTGATTTGTTCTTCACTGCTGTTCTCAAGTGGGCTAGGATGAAAACATTTAATGGAGTCCCCATATCTGTACGAAAACCTATCTGTGGCTCTGACAGAATGCCTCGTACATTGATTTCTCTTTTAAAATCTCTTAATAACAGGGTCCCAAAGATTTTGCTGCTGAAATCTAGGAGAGCTATTGGTCTAAAGTCAGCTGGGTTTAGGTTATCTTCCTTTTTATAAATTGGAACAATATGGGATTGTTTCCATGTATCTGGATTTCTTAAGGTATCATATGCATGTTGGAAAAGTTCCCATAAAGGTGTAGCCCATGTCTCAACATTTTCCTTAATAAGTACAGGAGGGATAACATCAGGGCCTGGGTCTCTTGAGACTTTTGCTCTTCCAATTGCCCACAGCATGTCTTCTCGATCCCAAGGGCACTTTGCTTCCTCCTGGACCCCTTCCTTCAAAATGATTGAAGGTTCGTTCTTGGGGATCATATATTTCTTCTAAAACAACTGAACCCAATCCTCAGAAGGAATTTGGGACTCTTCTTTATAGGTGGTATGTCCTTTTATTACTCCTGCCATCATTGACCAAAACTTTCCTTCCTCCTTATTTCCCTGGGAAATCACCATCTCTTGATATCTTTGAATGATGATGGTTTCACTTCTAGTTCCTTTAAAAACCCATCTATAATGGGACATACATAATCATCTTCTTGTTCTCTAGATATAAATTAAGGGAAGCTGAGTTTAGCCTGCAGGCATGAATCTCTGTACTCTTACATCCTGTACCCCCTCTATACTGCATGGGCATCCCTTCCAAGGGACAGAAGACGGAACCTTTTTCACCAGAAAAAAACCTTCTTCCCCTTTAAATTTAGAGGTGCGCAGGGGTGCGGCCCTGGGAGCATGTGTACCCTGACTCCCCCCTCCGGCGCCACACCTCAGTCGACGGGAGCGAGCCGAATTCACCGGCGCTCCTGGGTTTGGCATCGGCCATATTGTGAAAACGCACAACTATCAAGGGGGGGGGGGGGTGATGCAGTCTGACTGACACTCACATCCCCCATTATTGCCTGCAAAATATATCTCGGCTAATATATCTCAGGGCGGTGTGCACTGTGTTAATGCAAATTCGGAGCACTATTATGCTCACTCCAGCCATGCCTTGCCAGTCCCTGCCTCTTCACATGAGGGACTAGCCAACGTTGGATGTCTGTCAAGTTCTGATTTCAAAGCACTATGGTGTCGGATCAATGACCTCTCGCTCACTCCCACAAGAGTCAAAGAACTTCACTGCTTTTCAGACTATCTTCACACCGGGAACCCATGTGTAACCAGAGCGTCTCTTTCCCAGCTCAATTGCATCTACTCCTTTTCCCCGCTAGCCCTCAAGCCTGTGACCTCTTCGTTCTGGATCACAAGGTAAAGACATTCCAGATGCATTCTCTTCTCGCTTTAGATTACAAAGTAGCCCACATCACAAGGTCTGCAAATGCTGAACATCTTTGGCAAAGGATGCTGCAAGGTGTCGGCTCTCACAACAGTCAGGATCTTCACTTCCCATGGCAAATCACACTGCAGCCAGGAAATCGGTCAGCAAGCACACTTCTGAGTACCTTCTCAGAGCAGAGCCATTGACAAAGCTCTTCTCCAAGGCCTCAAACCAGTCGGTCAGCATTCCCCAGAAGTTCTTGCTGCAAAGCGTCAGTGTCAAATGGTGGCACATCACAAGGTGACAAAAGCAAATGTCTGTGCTAACCATCACGAATCTCGAACAGATGGCATCAAGGTCTGGTCAATTCTGGTTAGTCGTCTTGCGATTCATTCACAGTCTGGTCAAATGGTCTGGTCTCCCGTGTAATCCATCAAGGTCTGGTCTCGGTCTGGGCATCTCAGCATCTCTCCATCCCTCCAGGTGTATCTCAAGGAAAGACAAAAGTGCAAGCATCAGTTTTCAGCTATAAGGATTTCATTCAAGCAAAAAATCAAACCACATTACTCTTCACTGTGCTCTCCATAACTAGGTCTAAACTCCCAAGGTCTCTCAAAAGACATCAATACTAAAATCTCAGTATCTGCCCAATGTTCAGTGTCAATGCATCCCTGTCTAACCATGGCACTATGCCTCTATGATCTTCTCTGTCTAATGCATTTCTATCCTTTTCAAAGCAAAACTGAACAGTCCATTTCAGGTAACTCAAAATGGCAAAACTGCATTCCATTCTGTGGCATCTACTAAAGCCAACCTACCCAACTCCCCTTTCAACATATATGAACTACACTGAATCTCTTCATGTTGACAAAACAACTGCACTTCAGATACATTGCTCTTCATATCAATAAGCAAACAGAGTCTTCTCGGCCTATTCCTTCTTCAAAACAGCAGTCGGCTGCAATCATGCTCTTCAGTGGCATCCCTAATCTCTCATAAACAACAGATCTCTCACTGCGTCCTCTCGGCAAACTAAAAACATTCAAAGAATTCAGCATTTCAAAACATTCCAGTGCTGCACGATTCATTCTACTCACTCTCCTTTTGCCTTCTAAGCATGTTACAAAGCTGTCAGGCAAAACACAATTCACCCTTCCAAAAGTAGGCCAAATGCTGTAAAAAATGCCGTTGTGACCCTTCACATCAAACAATTTCACCATCTCATTCCTCTCCATAAATTCAGAATGCAAAACGAAATGCTTAACAAAACTCATTCCATGCAATTGTGCACTCAAAGAACCATCTCCACGATTGAACCCTTCACAATGCAAATCTACAAAGGGAACCCCTCTAGACGTTTATGACAAACTGCACTTGTCTCTGATACATGCACTCCCCATTCTCTCTTGCCTTGCTGTTGTGGCAAACTTTTGAACCACTGCACTATCAGTGGGACATGCCTGTGTCACACTACCCCATCGTGACATAACCTTCATTTCACACAACCCTCCCTTAGGTAACTGCTTCTCCTCAAGGGCAATATTCACTCCTTCTCCTTCTGCTGTCTCGTGCCCTACCCCTTCTGTGTTTCCCATAGGAACTCTGTTCCCTTCATATATTGCTGTCATCAATGTGACACTATCCCCTCTTCATTCTGCTGCTGTTTTCAATGGGGGCTCTGCCCTCTCTGCACATTGCCGCTGGTACTGGACTATCCCAGCTATCAAGCATATTTGAGTCGATATCTAATTGCGCGCAAGCCTACAAGATATGGGGTAATTTCTGAGGCATCACTATTAACCCTTCAGGTTTCTCAATTATCAACAAATTCTCACAGCTTGTGCGAGTTTCTAAACCAGCTCTCGGCATCGCTGAACAAGCAGAGCACAGTTTCAAAGCTTGGCGAATATGTGCACACACTCAAACCAAAAAAATCCAAACAGTAAACAATGTCGGATTTCAATTCAAATATATCTGAGGACTTCAAACAAAGTAATCTCTTCAAGTGTCTTCAAGAACAACACGATTCTCTAGCCTGACAAATATACATACGTGTATTTTCAAAACTGCCAGTCAAAAAAAACAGCTCTGGGCAATTCAATTCGAATTCAAAACCGTCTGGATTTTCAACAAAGTCAGACAACTAGGTTGTGCACATGAATGAAGCTGTGGACAAGCAAGCTCCCTCTAATTCAAAAGGATCCCAAAGACATAATATCAAACATAAAACATAAACATTTCCACAAACAACCAAACACAGCTGCACAAGATGTTTGAGTCTTCGACGTCAGCTCAACTTGACAAGTGGACCAAAAGTTATCTGCAAAACTCTGCAGACAAAACTACTATCCCAGCCATAGATCTAAGCATCTGTGAAGCCCCACGTTGGGCACCATTTGTGAAAACTCACAACTATCAAGGGGGGGTGCAATCTGACCCCCCCGCCCCATTATTGCCTGCAAAATATATCTCAGCTAAAATATCTCAGGGCGGTGTGCACTCTGTTACTGCAAATAGGACACACACGACAAGCCAAACCAAACACTAGAAATGGACACAAAATGAGATAACATGAACACGGAAAGAAAATACATGAATCGATTCAACAGAAAACACTTTTATTCATGCCTTGCAGTGCATGATCAAACAGTACTAGCAAACCTAATTTGCAACCCTTTTAGCATGGGTGCAATCTACTGCAACATTACCAGCCCTTCTGGCTTCTATGCATAGCAACCAAATAACATTACCCAGTCCTGCTGGGTGTCTACAATGCTAATAACAGAACGTGGCAAGCATCAGCATTTTTCTCATCCCCACACACACAATGGCACTCTCTCTAATGAGACAATCCCTGCCTGATGCCTGCTGAATCTCCCCTTCAATCAGTGTGTCAAATCCATCTAGTGTGTGTGTGCAAATCTCCCACGTGTCTCAACAGTCTAGTCAGTTAGGCCTAAACCATACTCGCATAAGCATGAACAAGGGTCCATCTCCCATCTCGAATGTCTCCCATCTCCTAGACAGCAAGTCTGCTGCCAGCATGACTTGTCTCCCTCTGCTCCCTCAGACAGGGCCTCTTTCTGCTCTCTCCAATCTGGTCTCCTGCCAACTGCTCTCCTAGATCGATCTCGAACTCTGCTTTCATCTGCCCTCCCAAAATGTGTCTCTTTGCCAAACCCAATCTGGTTCTCATTCTGCTTCTACTGACTGCAAACCCTCACTCCTGCTTATAGTGTCAAATGACGTAAATACATCCCTATGGTAACTCATAGCTAAACATTTCTCTTTCTTGCAAGCAAGCGTTTCTAAAAGCAGGAAGCGTCAAAAAGTCTGCATACGTGTGTCCCTTTCTCTAAGTCCACTATGTTCTAGTCACCGTGACATTTCAAGCAAGATGGAACAGCTTTCAGAACTGCGTCTTCCCTATCTCTCTGTCTGCACATGTGGCCTTCCCTCTCTTACTAAACATTCTCCCATTCTCTCATTCTGTCTCTCTGCGAACAGAAGGCCCAAGGCCCAAGGATGCCCTGATAAGCCAGCAGGCCGCATTCCTTCTCTCCTTCCTGGGCAAAAGCACGGCCTCTGTCTGCCAAGAATCTGTTTACATAACAATTCTCTCACAGTAACTCAAAATTCTTCCACGGAGAACAGTTGAGCTGCTCTCATTGTCTTTCTCAGAATGGCTCAGGAACCAGTTTCATGCATTCTAGCGCTAAACACATTTCTCTCAGCCTAAAGCACAACATAATATGGACTCCTGCACATACTAAGTGCATCATACATGTGTGTCTAAATGCAAACATGGCAGCATCATAACTAAGCAAGGCCCTTCATATGGCAGGGCCTATTTCTCTAGCAAATGCGTACAAAATGGCTTTTTTCAAATGCAGCATAACATTTATGGATGTATCTGTCTGAAATTCTCTGATACCAATATACAACAGGTCATCATATATTCCGTTCAACAATGTAATTCCACGCGTGGATACTACTTCTTCTGTCTTTTTTGTCTTTTTATCATTCAGCTACTCGGTCCTCAGGCGTCAAGCTCCTCCCCGGCGCATGTCGACTTCCACAGGGTTCAGCCGGTGTCCATCCTGCGACAGGCTCTTCCCTACTTCAGACCCCCACGCCCTCTGCCTACGTTGCCTTCGCCCACACCACAGTTGGCAAGCGTGTACAGCGTGCAACACCCTTTCTGCAAGGTCTCTGAATAACAGACTTGCCAGGTGAAGGGAGCTAGGACTTCATCTACCATCGATCCAGGCCCAAGGTAGGGCCACTATTCTTCATTGCACCCCGCAAGGGCGACTCCTTCCCAAGGACTCACCCACACCGGAGGGACCGCCCAGGTACTTCTTGCACCACCACGTGCACCAAGGCTATCTCAGCTACAGGCCGAGGGATTGGTTGATCCTCCCGGTGGCAGTGTTGAGGAACCAGAAGGTTCTATTACCGGGTCTTCACCCGAGGGGCCACGCCCTAGAACGGGCGGTATGTGCAAGGGGGTGCCTAAATGCAGCTTTAACGGCCTCCCGGCCGAGGGTGTAACGCCTACAAGGCCTCAGCCTGAGGAGCGCAGGGTAGGCCTCATGATCCACACTCAAGAGTCCTGGAGGAGGCTGGGTCCAGTGAGCTGAACAACACGACACAGGCATGTGGAAGGCAGCTCGACAAGATGGCCACCGTGCCAGACATTAGCACCCGTCTGACGCCGCACCTGGAAAGGGGAGCAGGTCCAGGAACGAGTGTCAAGGTGGGACTGGTGTCAAGCAGGTACGTGGCCTACAGCCATTCCTCTTTTGCGCAGGGCAGGTTCCCGCTGCGTCCATATGGGCAGGGTATGCAGTGGCACCAGCAGCCTCCCGCTACCCCGTCAATATCACCTACCACCCCTCCAGCCTGTGAGGACAGGTTCTTTGAAAGGTTCCCCAGGCTCAGGAAATCGCCACAGATGGGGGTCATCCTCGGGGACGCCATCAGGGATGTGCTCCCTCCAATGCTTCCGGCCCCACAGGCTCCTCCGCCGGCACCTCTGGCCCCAGCGCAGCCTCTGCCACCTGCTCTTGCCCCCCAACCGATTGTGCATGCAGTTCCGTACCAGCCTCTGGCTCCGGTCCCCGTACCTCAGCCTCCAGGTCCCAACACTCCTCCACCGGTAACGGACACCCCAGACCCCCAGGTGAACACATGAGGAGGAAGACCCCGACACACCATCGTCAGCAAAAGCCTTCCATGAACATCTTGCAGGGCTGGCAGAGTACCTGGGCCTGCCTAAACCCGAGGTCGAGCACCAGGAGAGGGGGTCCTCACAGAAGTCCTCATGCTACGCCCCTCTGCTAGGACAGGAATCCCGATGCAGAAAGACGTAGTCGTCTTAGCAAAGAAGGGTTGGCTCAAGCCCCACTCTCTCCAGCCGGTCAACCGAACAACTGGACGCCTAGTACAGGCAGATGGAGGGGGATACACTCTTGCTATCGGCCCATCCTCAGCCACACTCCTCGCTGATTGCCGCGGCTTTTCTATACCCCAAGCCTCAGTCGTCCTTGGCTTCCTCTTCTGCAGCGCTGCTAGGCAAGGAGGAGAAGTTCTTGGAGGGCATACAGGAAGAAGCTGTATTCCAACGCGTCCTTGCATCTTCATCAAGCCAACGCAGATGCCATGCTGGCAGCCGTTAACCAGAGGTTGTGGCAGGAAAATGCTGATTTCCTCCCAGAGCTTCCTACGCAGAGCCAATCACTTTTCAAGGCGGGACTGGCTGAGGCCAGGATGGTGGCGCAGGACATTATGGAATCCACCATGGCCCACATTGACAACTCTGGCCGGGCCATCTGCATAGCCATGGACAGGAGAAGAATAGCCTAGCTCTGTGCTACTAAGTTTAACCCGGATGTCCAGGAATGCATATTAGACCTGCCGTTTGAGGGGGCTGACCTCTTCAACTCCACCACGGAAGAGGAGCTGGACAAAAAGAAAAACAGCTCACAAACGGCCCAGTCTTTATCCATCCTTACAAAGACCATGCCCAAATCATACACCCAGTCACAGCAGTGCCCTGGCAAGGGGCGTATGTACAGAGGGTTCCGCGGCTTCCAAGAACATAGGTCCAGGCAGCCGGATCGCTCACCGAATCAACATTGGCGCAATCAACAAAAAAGGGCGGGGGGATTAAGGGCTTTTTCAAGACCCCCTCCTCTGCAACACCATCAGAGGGAAACAGGCATGACATGCCCCTGGGGGGGGGGACAGGCTTGCTCTCCATGCACATTTCTGGTGCCAGAATTTTGCGGACCCCCAGATCCTCTCTGTAGTATCCACAGGGTACCACCTACCCATCCTATGCTCTCCTCCCTCCTCCCCTCCACAGGTTGGACAGCAACTCTTTTAGCGGAGATCCGGTAGCTCCCTGAGAGCCAGGCAGTGGAGGAAGTCCCTGCCTCCCTGCGAGGCTTGGGCTTTTACTCCAGGATTCTCCGCAAAAAGAACCAGGCGGGCCTGAGAGTTGTGCTGGACCTTTCCACCCTCAAACTCTCCCTAACTCTACAAAAATTCAAGATGGTTATGCCAGCTTTTATAGGAGAGACATTGTGCAGGGGAGACTGGATGTACTCCCTCGATCTGAAGGACGCGTATTTACACGTCCCAATTTGGCAGCTTATCGTTCCTTTTTACGATTTGGATCATTTCCAATACAAGGTCCTCAACTCGGCCCCCAGGGTCTTTACCAGGCTGATGAATACGGTGGCAGCCCTCCTCAGGGCTCGGGGCCTCCACATTCTACCTGTATCTAGATGACTGGCTCGTCAGAGCCACATCTTCAGAAGCGGTGCAACACACTTCCCTTGCTCTCATGAACACTCTGCACAGTCTGGGCTTTTCGCTCAACCTCAAGAAGTTGCAGCTGCAGCCTATGCAGACACTGACCTTCTTGGGACTCATATGGGACACGTGCTCTGAGAGGGTCTTTCCATCGGAAGACAATATCACGGCCATCAAGAGGGCCACGACTCAATTCCTCAGCAGAGAGGTGGCCTCAGCCTGGTGGTACCAACACCTCCTGGGTCTCTTGGAAGTGGTCCTATTGGCTGTCGCCAACTCGAGACTCAGGATGAGGAGGATACAGCTGCACTTTGCAGCATCATGGAATCAGGAGCAGGGCTCTCAGGCCGAGATGATCAACCCGGACCTCACATGGTGGTCCACGGACTGCAACCTACAGACGGGCAAGCCCTTCCGGCTTCCCACCCCGCGGGTCACAATCACCACAGGCTCCTCTTTCTAGGAATGGGGAGCCACCCTGGACAATCACTCGGTCCAATGCACCTGGACCCGGCAGGAGCAGGAGTACCACATCAATTTGATGGAGTTGAATGCCATCTGGCTAGCGCTCAGAGCATCCCTTCCGCTTTTCGAGGGTAAGGTTGTCCTCATCCAGACAGACAGCTCTACCAGCATGTACTATGTCAACAAGCATGGAGGCACCCGGTCCCCCCCACTGTGTCGACTGGCGATCAGCATGTGGGAGTGGTCCCTGGACAAGCATCATCTACCTCACGGCAGTCCACCTTCCGGGAGAATCTAACCTGGAGGCGGACAGGCTCAGCAGGTTGGGAGCAGACAATTTCGAGTGCCAGCTAAACAACCTCACTCTTCAGGAGATCTTTAGCAGATGGGGACACCCCTAGGTGGACCTTTTTGCCAACTGGCACAATAAGAAGTGCCAAAAGTTTGATTCCTGGCAGGGATAGGGTTCCGGCTCCCTGGGTGACATATTTCCGATTCAGTGGAGCGGCATGACCGCATACTCCTTTCCTCCCACACCGCTGATTCACAGTGATATGCAAGATCAAGGAGTCTCACCAGCTCCGCATCATTCTAACAGCTCTATGGTGGCCAGCCAGGCCATATTTCTCGGAGCTGCTCAGCCTATCAGAGATACCACCAATTCATCTCCCGATGGGCCTATCACATCTTCTGGCGCAGCAGGGTGGCAGGGTCATCCACCTCATGCCACGGAAGTTATCCCTCAAAGCGTGGTTCCTGAGCAGGTAACGCTAGAGCACCTCAGCTTCTCCCAGGCTAATCTAGAGATCATACAGGGCGCAAGGAGCAAGGCTACCAGGGCCCAGTATAAGAGCAAGTGGACCAGGTTCTGCCATTGGGCAGACTCTTAAGAAAATCAACCCCCTTGCATGTATGCTGGACGACCTGCTCTCCTTCTCAGCAAATCTCACCCACGCTGGCGTGCAGGTGGACACCTGCTGCACTTACCTCGCAGCCATCGGGGATAACATGAACTCAGAGGAGGAGGTCTTCTCCTCCAATCCGATTGTCAAGAAACATTTGACGGGACTCGCAAGGCTCTATCCTCCCATCAGGAAGCCACACCCTGTGTGGAACCTGAACATAGTCTTGGGTGTCCTCGCACACAAGCCGTTTGAGCCAATGGTGTCCGCAGACAGGCTGGTCACCATTAAGACAGCCTTACTAGTCGGCCTCACCTCGGCTCGCAGAGTCAGCGAAATCCACGCGCTGATCACCTCGGAACCATATACTACCTTTCACAGGGACAAAGTAGTTCTGCGGATGCCCCCAGCATTCCTGCTCAAGGTGCCATCTGCTTTCCATTGAAACGAGGAAATTGTGCTTCCTATATTTTTTGCCGATCCTAAGGACAAGGCACATAGAGTTCTGCACTGCCTGGATGTCAGGCGTGCCCTGAAATTCTACCTTGACAGGACCAAGAGCTTCCGGAAGTCAGACGCCCTATTTGTCACTTTTGGAGGTGCAAGACCAGGCTATCAGGCCTCCAAGGCCTCCATATCCCGCTGGATGGTCTCGGCCATCAAAGAAGCATATGAGGGTCAGCATAAGCCAGTCCCGGCCAACATGCAAGCCCACGCAGTCAGGGCCAAGGCAACGCCCATTGCATTCCAGCAGCATGTCCCTTGGCAAGTCATAAGCAGGGCGGCCACCAGGGCCACCTCTTTGGCTTTCTGCAAGCACTACTGTTTGGATGCTGGCTCTAGATCAGATACAAGAGTAATTATAAGTTACTCACCATAGTGACTAACGTACTCTTAGTCCATAGTCTCCTTTCCCCCATACGTCCCACCATCCTCCCCCCTAATAAAACTGGTGTCATTAGGCAATGTTAATCTATTATCGATACGTCTATGGGGACTGAGGTGTGGCACCGGAGGGCGGAGTCAGGGCAGCGCTTGCTTCCAGGGCCGCACCCCTGCGCGCCTTTAAATTTAAAGGGGAAGAAGGTTTTTTCTGGTGGACTAGGTTCCGTCTCCTGTCCCTTGGAAGGGACGCCCATGCATTATGGAGGAAAGGGGACTAAGATTACATTAGTCACTACGGTGAGTAACTTATAATTTCTTCTCTTCTTTTTTAAATCTCTGATTTTTTCATCAAAGGTATTCAAGTATATCTGTTTTTCCACCAACTGGCCCTTCTTAGTGATCATTTTCAGACATATATGTAGCATCTCGTTGTAGTTCCACGCTGTTATTTGGGAACTTTTTTCCACCATAATTCTTTTATTTTTCCCATGCCACTGTGAATTCCCTAACTGCCTTGTTGTTCCACCTTATCGCTGTCCCTCCCCTAGTAACCTCCACAAAGCTCATAATAGGATGTATTTTGTGCATCGTTGGGGTTAGATTTAGGTGATAAAATAATGGAGAGTGGTCACTATCGCTAGCATCCCCTCAGACTATCACATTATTACTTTCAAACAAATCCGCTAAAACGAATAGATGATCAATCCGCTAAAACGAATGGATGATCAATCCATGATACATGCCCTCCCCTCCTCCAGGTGAAAAAGGGTGTAGTATCCCCAACTGGCTCATAAGGCCGAAGGTCCTACTGCTTAAAAAAGTTTGTCCATAGAGCTCCCATATGTTCTTTCTTCGGGACTGAAGTTTCCCCTCTTCTTCTGTTCCTTATCGATTTAGTCTCTAGACAACACATGTTGAAATCTCCTGCTATTGCTATATTAGTATTTCCTTCTCCCTCTAACCATTCTTCAGGTAGTATTCGGAGCTCATTTTGTAGCTCCCGCGTGTGTTTTTGGGATGCCTTTTCATATGAATTCACTATTAGGAGGTTTGTCTCCTGAGAAGTCATATTTATGGCTATAGCCATGAGGTCAGATGATGCTACCTCCAACTCATGATGTGTCGCATCCCAGTTTTGATCAACTGCTATGACCAGCCCTACTTTTGGTCTCCCCAGATTTTCCAGGATTGCTGGTTTACAATATGTTCTATACCCCTTAAGGTCCAGTTGTTCTCTTGCCATTGTCTCTTGGAGGATGATCACATTTGCCAGCTCAAAGGCATTCCACAGATATTCCAAGTGGTAATCTTAAATTCACTCCTGTTAAAGTTGCTGCTGGGCCTTTTTGACCTTCTGGAGCATCTACAGGGCCCCCTCCAATATGGCCCAGTCCTCCCCATTCACCCTTAGGCCTGTCAATGCAACTTCACCTCCTGTCCTGCTATGCGGAGTACTAGGTATTGGCAGCAGATTTAGGTATTCCTGTATTTCTTTTTGTGTGTTCATTTCTAGTAGGTTGAATCCTAATGTTTTAAGGTCTTCTCTGTTACTCCAATACTTCAGTTGTGAACACCTTTTACCAGTTTCAAGTTGAAGATATTTCCTTACACATTTTTATTGTTTTTGTAGTGTTAAGGCTCAGGATAGGACACTAAGACGGCTTTTCAGTTATTTGACATCCTGACACAGACAGATCCTTACCTTTGGTTTAAAGGTAGGGAAACTCCTCTTTAACATGGGGTCAGATAGGCATTTTCCCAACCCTTTTCATTGAATAAATATCTTTGACAAATAAATGACAACCTTGTAATTGGCTATCATTTCCGACCCCTCACAGACAGCACCAACAATAAAGTGCCCAAACCATATTATCCTGGTCTCTGGTCCACTCCTAGTCTCACCAACACATGGCAAAAGTCAAGACACCTTTTCATTTTTAAAGATTCAGGATTGTGTTCTCTTTGCACCATTGCACAGTAAAGCCACTCCCTTGAAATGAGTAGCTTGACTTTCATTACATTGTGCAATCTCTAACCTAGTGTTTAATTGTAAGACTTGGCTTTTAGCTCAAACTTTCATGAATGATTAGTACGTGACCTGCTTATCAAAGCTAGCATTTTGGCAATTTCCTTACCTGGAGAGAGGAAGGCTTGCAGGCAGTGGCTGGAGTGTGGCAACTGCCCCAGGACGAAGAGGACGCCGGCCACGGGCCCAGGGGAGCCCTGCCCCATCATGAGAGAAGCTGGAGATGATTGCAACTGCATCCATGTCACGGGGTGCTTTGAAAACACCACAACACCGGCTGCTGGACGTGGCAATGATGTACACAGCGCCAAGGGGTGCCGCGTCCATGACAACACTGGCAGGCACCAGCAGACTGTGTCTGATGGAGTCTGCACTGTGAAGGCATCAGGAAGTAGACACAGACAACTGAATTCAAGTTTAACTTAAACTTTTAATAACAGAAAAAGGGTTTGGAAAAGGCCTAGCTTGCTGCCTATGCTAAGGTGGGATTTCCCTACCTAAATAAACTAAGGATAATCTGTGTCAGCAAGTCCAAAGTAAAAGTCTGTCTGTCTGTCCAAAACCTATGCTTGCCCTCGCATCTATTTGTATACAATGTGTAGGGATGTCAGCGTCAAAATGAGAAGTGTTCAAATAAATATTGTGAGCTTCTTCCAGCTCTTGGTTTGTAAAGGATTTCCTTTCCCCAAAGTTCAGGATAGTTCACAATGAAAAGGGGTTCCCTTCCCCAAGCTTTCAAGTCTCTCAGCTGTTTCAAAGCACAGTTCCTTGTAATACTTTCTAGCTCTTGTCGTTTGGTTATCTTTTACCAAGTTCACAAAGTATAGTTCCTTAATTTCAGCTCTCACCAACTTTCCTTTATATTCAATCACAAGCTTCTTCGTGGGTATTTTAAGTGGCTTTTTCATAAGTGGGTGTCCTCAGTCTAGGCACTTTTGTCACACCACACAGTTCACCCACTACAGGTCACGCAACTGAGACACCTGTCTGGCCTCTTCTTCCTTGTATGCACATTGCCACTGTTTCAGGTCTACAGTGGTACTTGGTTCAATCCCATTTCACATCCTCATGATACTTTACCAATTCTTCTTTACCACTATTCACTTGGCTTGCTTTGCCACTATTCACTTGCTGCACTTTCATATATTCTTATGGCTCCTGTCAATACTTGCTCTTCTCCTTCTACACTGAACTACGAGGATGTGACTCCCTGTATTGCCGCACTATAGTCCCGGAGGGTGCTCCTTGCTCTCCCCTGCGGCTGCATTCCTCCCTCATCCACCACCTGCATGTGAGGTCGACAGTCAAGTTTGAGAAGAATTTGTTTTTTTTGGGAGGCATGGGGGAAGGGGTAGGCATTTCATGTAATGCACCCACTCTGACTGCGCTTCTTCTTTCATTGCCCATCTTCCATCTGTTGCAACCTGAACTTGAGCATAAAGGAAGCGTATTAACTATTGGGCCATTGCTTCTTGTCTTCGAGGGCAGTACAATATGGCTGACATTTTCACCCACAACTCGGGAGGACTTTCGGAGTCCTCTCTCCCATCTCGCTGCAGTTGATTGGTTGGGTGAGCACCTAAGTGGCCTATCGGGATCTGGCAGGCTTTAGCCGGCCCCCTCTCCAAAGGCCCACT
Source organism: Ambystoma mexicanum (assembly GCF_040938575.1). Lineage (NCBI taxonomy): Eukaryota > Metazoa > Chordata > Amphibia > Caudata > Ambystomatidae > Ambystoma > Ambystoma mexicanum. Next base: position 490,493,883 of record NC_090938.1, on the reverse strand, counting down.
TCCTAAGGCCCTGTCTGCACCCTGGCCGCGGCCAGGTCTGGGGGTCTGCCCTTAAACCCCTCATGGTCACATGGTGGCAGCTGAACCTGTACTCTCTGGGGCCCACTGAGGTCTACGTTTCTCTCAATTCTTTTGGTTGGTACACCGAAAATCATTTCCTGCACTACAGACTTTCCCATCCCTCATCTCGTCTCACCTGGACTTTAACTAACTTTACCGCAAGCTGTGCCTAGTGGCTCACTGTGTTTTTACCTGATGTGCTAATTTCGCATTCGGCTGTGCATAACTGTCTTTTTACCTGTTGAGCTAATTTCGCATTTGGCTGGGCCCAGTGACTGCATTGTGCTTTCATCAGTCCTGCCGTCCTGTCTTGTCTGTTGCTTCTGCCTGCACACTCCACACCCCCTGTGTTCTTCCCTAGTTTCCCCACCCACCCTTCTGCTCCTTCCTCATCCCACCACCCAACCCTCCTCTCTCCTCTATCCCCTCTTACACTTCATCTATAGTGCTCTCTGTTTCCCCTATCTTCTCCAACTGCTTCACTATTGACTATCCTACCCTCCTCACTAAGTCTGGTAGGAAGAAGTTCAAAAAGGATATCCTGGTCTCCAACCCAGGCCTCCCCATCTCTGATACCTACACTAGCGTTTCCTCCAGACAGACCCTCACTGACATTCTCTTTGTCGTCCCCTCGCCAGACCTATGGACTCTTCATATGGTCTCTGGGCTCTCTCCTTACTCTTCCTCTCCCATTAATGGTGGCACCCGGTAGGAGGCCCTCCTGGCTTCCTTCCACTCCTCTAAGGTCATCATCAATGTCTACCTCATTGGTACCGTCTTGGTCCAAGGCCCTCAGGCCAACCTACTCTTCTTAGATAGTCGCTTCCCACGTCTTATCAATTTCCTTTCCTCTCTTGCTGTCCTTTCTCTCCCTTCTTTGGCTTCCCTGCCTCCACCCTCTGCCACCTCTCTGGCACCCTCTTCCTCCTCCTCGTCTACCTTTCCTCCTCCTCCTAACCATCCTCGGGCTCCTTCTACACCTCTGCAGGGAGTCCTCTGAGTTGAACCTCTCGCCGGAAGTCTTTCAACAATGGCAACCTTCTCCAACTAGCCACTCTTAGCTCAGCTGTCAAACACTCCTCTGATGTCTCCTAGAAGAACTTGACCTTGATGTCCTTGGTCTCACCAAGACATTTTTCACGGCCAGCTCTGTCACGAGCTTCGACACTCTCCTTCCTGATGGCTACAAGATCCTCTCCGAACCCAGAACCAGCTGTTCCGGTTGGGGTGTAGGCCTGATCTTCCCAGAGTGGATTCCTGTCTCTGTCATCCCTATGCAGACCTACTCCTCCTTTGAATGTCTGGTCTGTAGGCTCTCTTTTTCTTGGCCACTCTCTCACTGTGGCCACTATCTACCGACCACCTGGTCAGATCTCCCCCTTACTCTCCGAGTGGGTGGACCACTCTTCCTCCCTCCTGTCCTCAACCACTCAACTCCTCCCCGGAGACTTCAGCATCCAGTTGGATGCTTCCTGTCCTGCCACCAGACCCTTTTCGCGACCTTTTGCGACTCTCTCTCTCCCTCTCTCCATTCTTCCCTCTGGCCCAACTCACTCTGCAGGGCAGTCTCTTGATGTTATGATCTCCTCAGACCTCCCCCCCTCCAACCCTCTCACCACTCCTCTCTCCTGGGGTGACCACCCTCTCCTCCCATCTCTCTCTCTACCCCACAGGCCAAACCCACCCACCTTCTCAGTCATTCGGCCCATTAAGCATGTGTCAGTTGAGGCTTTTGCTGCATCCTTCTCTCCCCCCTACTGAACCTTTAGCTGACTCACACCCTGACACAGCCCTTTCCATGATCCACTCTGCTATCTCTGATACCCTTGATGTGTTTGCCCCTGTCAGGAGGATCCGCATGAAGCCTAAAATGAAGTGCAACTCCTGGTACGAGACAGACCGCATCACCCTTAAACGCAAGTGCAGGGTGGCTGAGAGGAAATGGTTGGCTTCCTGTTCATCCTCTGACAAACTGGCCTGCAAGGAAATACGACTTTCTGTCCTTACTAAGAAGAGATCACACATCCAAGCCCGTGTTTCTGCAGTAGCTAACAATTCGGCCGAACTTTTTAAAATCTGCAAGGAGCTGGCCAATCCTGCCACAGTGACTACCTCTCCTGTCCCTTCCCAGGCCCTCTGTTCAGCCCTGGCTTCTCATTTCATCTACAAAAAATATATGACAACCTGTCCACCCTCTCAGCTTCTCCTGATTCTCCCTCCTGCCTCGCTTCTGCCCCCAGCCGCCATACAGCCACCTCGCCTCCCTTCACTGCCTTCTCCCCTGTTGAAGTTTCCAGGCAAGTCCGATCTATGAAAACCTCATCAAAACAGGTTCTTCCCTGTTCTTCAAAACCATCAAGGACCAAATTGACACCCTCGCTCCAGCCCATGCGGACTTCTGCAGCCACTCCTTCACCTCCGGAACTTCCCCTCCCCCTGAAGCACTCTTGGGTACCCTCTTCTCAAGAAACCATCAGCCGATCCCTTCTTTCCTGCTAATTCTCGCCCGATCTCTACCACTCCTTTCCTGGCCAAACTCCTTGAAAAGCCGGCCATCTCCCAGCTCAATCTACACATTAATCTGTTGGTCGTCTCCATGACCATCAGTCTGGCTTCATAGCAGCCAGAAGCACGGAAACTGCTCTCCTGAACATCTGTGAAGACCTGCTCTCTAGCCTTGATTCTAATCTCCCCTCTGTCCTCATCCCACTTGACCTCTCTTCTGCCTTTGACACAGTCAACTGTGCCATCCTGCTCAACCGGCTCTGTGATAACCTGGGTATCACTGATCAGGCAATGGCCTGGGTGACTTGTTTCCTCTCTGACCTACCCTCCCAGGTCCAACTTGGCTCCTTCTTCACCTCTCTCCCTGGTTGTTCAACCAATACCTGGAACCTCTTGCCCACCGCATTGCTGCTCTGTGCTCCAACATCCAATGCTATGCGGACGATACCCATCTCGCTTTCATGTTCCCCTCTGCCGCCTCTTCTCCTTCTCTCATTTCGGATTGTCTGACTGCAATCCAGGAGTCGTGCACTGCCAATTATCTCTGCCTGAATACAAGCAAAACAGAGATCCTCCTCATCGGCTCCCCTGCACCCCCCTTTCCTGACACACTCTGGCAGGCCTCCCTTGGCCCTCCCCCTGCTCCCACCTTTGAGGCCAAGAAACTCAGGGTTATCTTCGATTCCTCCCTCTCCTTCTTTCCTCATATTTCCGACATCTCTAAGAAGTCAAACTACCAACTTCACCTCTTCAGAGGTATTCTTCCTTTCCTTTCCTCTCCTTCCCCCAGAAGCTCACTGTATCTAGAGCTCTGGTTCTCTCTATACCAGACTACTGTAATGGCCTCTTTTTAAATCTGGCTGCCTCGTCTCTCTGTCCTCTGCAACTCATCCAGGACAGGACTGCAAGACTTGCCCTTGGCCTCAAGGCCAGGGATCGTATCTCTGCAGCACTGAAACCTCTCCATTGGCTCCCAGTGGCTGCAAGGATCAAGTTCACGACACTTTGCATTGTCCACAAGGCCTTCTGGGACCTTGGACCAAAATACCTCCAGCTTTCTCTTCTGAAGGATCTTCCTACTCGAGCACTTCACTCCTCCAACTCCTTGAGTATCAGTCGCTTTTCCAAGCAACGAGTTGGGGGCAGATATCTCTCTTCGGCTGGCGTCTTCCTCTAGAACAGCTTCCCTGCCTCTCTGAAACTTGAGTAGAACCATGTCCGGATGCAGAAGTAGCTCAAGACTCTCCTCTTTGCTTCTGCATTCTCCCTTCCGCCACCTTGCTGATCTCCTGTCTGACACTGCACTGGTTACCTGGCTACCGTCTGAATTTCGGGCCCAGGTCCCTGTCCTCCCAGTTGCACACCTGCACTGCCCCCTGGCAACCCTGCACTTGGGGCTGTATCTGCAACCCTACAACCCCCTCTAATTGCACTGATCTATCACTTGGTTTTCTGCACTTAACCCTACACTGCCACCTGCTGGCGGCACTGCCTGTTTTCGGTGTTTGATCCCATGTCTTGCACTTGCTCCTCCTCCCCTTACCCAAGGCACTTCTCCCCTTCCCCTGCACTTGCGCAATCTCAATGTCACTGGGCCTAGTAAGATTGTTGTCTTGTTCCCCCCTGCTCCCCTACCCTGCCTCTTCGTGCCTTGAAACACTTGTGTATAGGCATGCTATAAATAAAATATCATATATCAATTTACACCGTTCCTTCACAGTGTAATATTCCACAACACCGTTTTCATTCAGCTCAATATTCAACAGTACTTGCTTTTCTTTCTGATCGGTATTTCTGATCGGTATTTAAAAGTGCTTGCTTTTCTTGCTTTCATTTCAATCAGTATTCAAAGTGTTACTTTCTTGCATTCACTCAAAGCGGTATTCAAAAAGGTTTGCTTTCCTTTGGTTCAACATTCATTAAAGTTCCATAAGTGTAACGGGCGTCTGCCGCCCATATGTCCCCATTTCTAGGTTGACTCACCGGTCTGTGCTTACAGCGTTCCAGCAAGGTCTCCAGCCGCCACAAGTTCTCTTTCTCTCGTGCTGCACCTCGCTAAGTCTCCAAAGCGGCTTTCCATGGATTCGCTCCTGCCACCGATGCATCTCTCGCAGCTTGGGCCTCAATTTTAAGCTCTGCCTGGTCACGCCGGCTCCCGTTCTGTAGTTTGCCTCAGACCTCAAGCTTCTCTGTCTCGCTTCCCGCTGCCTACATTCTGCATCGTTTTGGGGCTCTCAAGCACTCCGTCTGCCACACCTTTTTTCTGGGGAGGACCTGCTTCCACAGCTGACTCCATTCTCACTGTTCTTCCTATTGAACTGGATGTATTCCAAACAGCTCTTTAAGATGAGTAGCATTACCCATGAGATGGATGGGGATGCAGATTCATACTACTGCATCAATAATTAAGACAACTCAATAGTTTGGCAAAGTGAGTCTGTTTTAATGACAAGCTTATAACATGGGGAGTACAACGAACATCAGCAGTCGTTCGATCTACTCACTCTCACGACTTTAAGAAAAAACAAATCTTATAATGAATATGTGTCACCACAGACGTATGACTTGCGCATGCACAAACGTCATCCTACATGGCAAACTTAAAAACCTAACAGAAGGTGGGATTGGGTCTAGGAAGGTAACTTAACATAGGTACCATATATGGATATGGTAACGGGGAGAGGTGGGGCAACTGAGCCCTCCCTTCAAAATGGCCACTATGAACGTCACTAAAAGTACAACGTCCCATTGGCTCTACACTCTATAGCACCCTTAATTACGCGGTCCACTATGATTGGTTTTGCTTCAACCCCATTCATACTTTTCCACCTACGTCTAGCAGCACGCAGAAAGAACAGCCAGGTGCGGATGAGCTCGTCTCTGCACCAGCTTCCCACCAATTATTCATCCATCCATCTTCACCTCAATGGTCATGTGTCAATTAGTACTTTGAAGATTGGCCTTGAGTCTGCACTGTGCTCTTAGAATGTTTAAGGAGTATGGGTACGTCTGGCCTGCCACGCGTAGATGTGACCATCTCACCCTTCCAGCTTGCTTCTATCACATGACTGGACACCACAAAATCAAGCTTTTCGTGCAATTGATTTAATTCTACCAGTCCTCTGACGTCTGTTGTTTATCTTGACCTTTCTGAACAGGATCCTCTGTTCCTTTCTCCTTAATTGTATCCAATGTCAGCCCATTCCAGTCCTAAAAAGAGCTTGGCTTTCCTGGCACTGCCAACCTTCGCTGAGCTTCATTCTGTTTAATTTTTATTTTTTTTGTTGCTGCGACAACCTCAATTCTGACTCTTGTTCAATTCTGCTTATATGCGTAGTGGAAACTTTCATTCATAAAGTGCTCTTGAAGTATATATGTGTATATCGATGCACTATAACTATTTTAAATCATGTAGCTAGCTTCATGAATGCTTTGCGTCTTGCGGTTACTTTGCTTCTGTACATGTTTAAATCAGCTAAGTATTCTTCATCGCGCCTGTGGCATAAGCTTCTTCATCTTGATCCCAAGATGTCGCTTATCCTTGGTATCTTAGAGTTTCGTCATTCATCAGCATTCTCTGGTCACTATATCTCTTATATGGGCGTCAGTTCAATTTCTTATGACGTCACCATTCATCTTCCTTTATTATCTTCTTTGCTTCTTCAGGTATTTCATTCAAATGGCCATCATATTGTCTTGAATGTATATATGATTTTCTCAATGGATATCTTGCTTCCCAGATTCTCTTAGGTGCTGGCATTCTGATAGGTGCTGTTATTCTGATAGGTACTGGACAGAGCCTATATGCTGCTCTCTGCTGATTTAACTGTTCACCATACGTCACATACTTTGGTATGAAATCAGTAGGTAGTGGGAGAGGGGTAACAGGAGTGGGGGTGGTACTTGGCTCCTCCTCTACACTCCCCCCTCTGGGAGATTCATTGACCACTCTCACTTCATCCTTTGTATCCAGACATCCTGATCTGAAGAAATGCTTCTTTAGGGTCCATATCTTTGACTCCCTTCAATTATACTGCTGTTTTCACATGCTCATCCTTGTTCCACGTCATAACTTGGCATTGTCTACTTGGACAGCAATAGATCCATCTTCCTACGTATTTTCTATGGTCCTTTGGATACAGGAACTTTGTTCCCTCTGGTGCATGAATGCGGGCCTTCACAAAGTCCCTTATTTCTTCATCAGTCAGGTCTTTGGTTTTCCATCCAGGCTCAACATCAGTCATGATCTTCATTCCTATGGCTTTCTTTGCTATTTTCTTGCATTGTGAGATTATTATCTTGATCACACAGAGTCCAAAATGTATTAGAACTAACAAGGCTCCTAGAAATTTTAAAGCATCTGCCATCCTTTATGCAACCCATGTGTCATGATCTCTGCTTCCAAAAGGTCAGGGTTTTCCCAACTCCCTTGGAAGCAGATTCATAACCCAGGTTCCGAGTGCCAACCAGTCCCAATTGGGACCTTTTGGACCCAGTCCTGGCGCCAGTGGCACCAGGCTCATAAATATGCCCAGCAGACCATGCTGCTTACTTGCCTGCCAGTTGAGCCTCTGATCCTCTTCTGTTTGGAACTACTTTTCCTGTTGGGTGGGGCAGGAGCCACTCCCTAGGTTCAGAACACTGGAACTCTTCTGGAAAGCAGGAACTCTTTTCTTACCTAGGCGTGGCTGTGGAAGGAGACACCTAAGCACTACAGGAGGCTATTTAAACCACACCCGATGGATGAATCTTGCTTTGCGTTATTCTGCATCCTCTGCAGCAGAACGCTCATCGTGTCTTCTGCATCTGATCCTGGGCCTAAGGAAAAAGGCTTACCATCCTGAATCCAGTCTTCAGGAACACCTATAAAGACAAGAAAGAACAGGTTAGCATTACGGTCTTCAGTGACAGCTCTTCACTTACCTGGGCCATCGGCTGTCACCAACGCCTCGCGCTGCATTCTGAAAGACAAAGGCTTACCTACTCTTCGTGCGCTCCGGAGGTCTTCACTCTGCATTCCGGCATCGGAAAGACAAAAGCTTACCAACTCTTCGCACGCTCCGGAGGCCTTCGGCGCTGCATCCCGCATCTGAAAGACAAAACAAGGTGCGTTTAAAGACATTGGGGAACTTTAATACTCACGTGCCATTACTCCTTTCCACATCTAACCCAGTGGGTATTCCGGCACCCTGCAGCCGCTCCGAACTTGTACCTGCAAAATAAAAAGACAGTTAGAGCGCATCGTGAAGCAGGCAACAAGCGCTTACTTACGTGCTTCCAGGCACTTCTATTCATCACACTGGCTCCATCTTCAACTCACTTCAGCCCGTCATCCACCATCGCCGGAACCCTGCAAAACAAGAGACATCATTACTAAAGACTTTAAAGACATTAGAATTACTCGAAACTTACCGTTCGTGCAGTAAACGACGGACAGCAGTCCTCTGAAGTCAAGAGGCCTGCTCCCCTTATCCAGTGAAGAAACTGGGTACAGCGCCCTGCCCCGAGGCAGATGGAGAGCACGGCGTTCACTTACCTAAGGTGAGAGCGTTAACCTTCGGGGTTCTACAGGAGAAGAGAAAGGGAAGAAGAGAGAGACATTCAATAACCCAGTTCATTAATCCCATATTTTCTATCTGCGGACATCTTACCCTTCGAGTCAAACATACAGTGCACAGAGGTCCAGCCCAAAGAGCCAGCCGTGTGTTACACATCACCTTTGAAGATACGGTATACGCCCAGTCAAGACCGGCGCCTCTACGGGAATCAGGTGAGCGTTACACCATGAAAACAGTGCCCCGAACCAGCTGTCATCATCAACCTCGTCTACTTACTCTATCATCTGGTTTTGAAGCTTTGTCAGCATGTCTATGGCTTCTGTCAAAGTTCCATTCTCCTCGTCATGAGAAGGTATGAATGTGCAACACGATTCTCCGATTTTTGCACAAACACCTCCATCCATAGCTGTGATCATATCTAGGACATATCTGTTCTGGAGTGTCATCAATCTTATAGCTCTTAATTCTTCTCTGATTGCGATGAATCCTTTTATGGCCGTGTTAATGGTCTACAACAACTCCCATCTGGTTATCTGCAGCCATTTAGTATTTGCTCCAACCTGTACTGCAGGTAGAAAGTTGAACTGAAGTCTGAACAGTCTATGTTAATATGGGATAGCATCAAAAGCTTCTATTGATTTTCCCTCTTCACAATCTCCAAAGATCTCATCTTTCTGAAGTGTGCATCTGCTTTTGGGAAATTGTCAATGTTCAAATCACTTTTCGGAATCACCAATGCTGGAACATGAACATTCACCAGTGTGCATATTCCTCCCCAATCTTTAGGTAGTCTCATGTATGCCTTAGATCCACAAGCCCAAAAGTGATCCATGATCACTGAAGTACCATGCATCATTCCTGGAGCATCAAAGATTCACCCACAATTTTGGTTCCCTCCCATTTTTCTTGTTCCATTATTTTTTAAGCAGAATTTAGAGCTCTCCAATAGTACTATCTGCAAAGGTCCACCTCTGTCTTCGACAACTTGTCAATAGTTTGACAAGTCTTGTCCATAACAGTTAACACCCATTTTGTACTATGTCAATCGCAGGTTCATAGCTCTTGATGATTACCCATGCTCTGCAGATCACCACTCTTTCTTCCCATCCGTCTGGAGTAAGCACTGATCCCCAGATCTGCATTTGTCCTCTGTTCTTCCATTTTCGAATATCATCTGCAGATTTTCTTGTGACGTTAAGTTTCTTGTTCACTTCTATTCTCATTTCTACTCCTTTCATTCCGGGTTTCTCGTATCTGATCACATGATTCTTAGTCTGTTTGTTGTCTCTTGTCTTTTTATCTTGCACATAATCATCTTCATCTGGATTGTTAGGCAGAATCCTTTGCAGTGCCCTTAGGGACCACTACACACAATTAAGACCACAGGTGGCAATACAAGTTTTACCTTTGGTACAAGCCCGTACTACTATGTCAGAGTGGTAGCAGTGGCGGAGCAGCCAAGCTTATCTCAAGAGTATATGAGCAGTAGCAGAGATTACACCAAGGGACCACAATTATTCTGACTCAAGCAAACACCGACTCAAGGTTTCAGGTAGAAAAATATAAGTACATTTATTTTTAAACCATTCGTTATAAACACAACACTTCTATTAAACTTAAACAAAAACCACGCGTTAAATCTACTACAACTAACCAATTCACTTTGTACAGTATGTCTCAAGGTAAGTACCCTGTGTTTGAATGAACCGGTGTTAGGCACAAAACACGTTACCGTGAATACGATTGCAATAACTTTTTGACAGTTCGGTCTACTAACTAAACGCGTATCCGTGACATGAAATGCTAATGGGGCAAAAACACAATTAGCACCTGAATACTCAGAGGGAGTTGGAGGCAAAAATCACAGGCAATATTTAGAATCGAGAAACACTCATAGACAAGAGTTCAAAAGTCAAAGGGCCGGAGCCAGGGTCAAGTGGCACCAGGCTCAAGGGAAGAAGACTCTGGACTGGATCTCCTCTTAGCCGTTGAAGGGCAGATATCTCAGGACTGCAGCAAGGCTTCACCGGGACAGGGTAGTTGCAGCAGCCGTCGTTCTCTCCACTTCTCTTCGGTTCCTTGTAGTTCCAGTGGCGACTCTCTGACTTCTTGCCCAAGAGACCTGCCTTTTATGCGAAAAACCCCCATTCACACAGCCTGGCTGTCAATCACCCAGCAGGGGGGTTGTCCAGCCCGGACAACTACCCTGGCCAATCAGGACAAAGTGCGACTTGGGTTTCCTAGGATACCCTGTGCAGGGGGTGACTACACCCCTCCCTCACATTCAGCCCACCTAGACACCCAGGCGCCTTGAGGAGGGCTTCTGAGCAGAAGCCCACCAAAAGACAGTGAACAAAGAAGGCGAATCTAGTTTGCTGCGCAAAGTAAAACACAAGAAGGACTTTAACAAAAAAAAATGGCAAATTGTTAGGCAGAAAGATTTAAGACTACAGGTGTTGGCAGTAAACCCACTTGGTAGCAGTCTGTACCACCCAGATTTACCCGGTAGCTGTGGCTGAGCAGTCAGTCTTCCCTCAAGAAGAGTAAGGCAGTATGCAAAGTATACACAATAGGCACTCGGATACAATAATACAAGCAAACACTGACCAGAGCTTTGGTATCAAAGTATATAATTATTTATTTAAAAACACAGTTTGAAACACTACAGCACTCATATTGTAAAATATTCTAAACACAGTTACTATTGTAATATGTACACCCCTTTTTCCTTATCAGATAAGTCACAGTAAAACACCACTTATTTTCATACAGAGGTGAGCGCTTAACTAGATTGCACTCTAATAAGTTTGTGAGAAAGGGAGGGAAAAAGACAGAATATGGAAAGGTACACCACTCTAAGATTCAGGAACACTATTAGCAAGGCAGAAGAGCAAAAGTCACTGGTGAGCCAAAGTCCAAAGGCTGGGCCCACTCTTAGAGAGAGCAGAGCACAAATGCACCCAAGATCACACAGTTACACTAGGCTTAGAAAGTCTTGCAGAGGGTTCAAAAAGAGTTTAGAGAGGCTTAAGAAAGTTTAGCCAGGGTGTCCCAGACTAACCCAGGTTCGAAAGCCGGGGGCTAAATCTACCCCGTACAGTCGGTAGCAAGGGAAGCCAGGCGGGACACGGTACCTTAAGTGGGAAGGATCCTCCAGCGGAGGCAGTTGTTCCTGGTAGTGGGTGCAAGTTGCGTCGTCGTCCAGGGGAAGAGAAGATCTCGACTTGGAGGAAAGATGAAGGTCGTTGCACTACCAGGGAAGAAACCAGCCGTGGAGTTTTCCGGTTAAAGGTGGTACCTTTGTTTCGCGGTCGTGGTAAAACGTGGTATCCCGGTTGCCACGGTGCTTGGCACAGGCAAGGCGGCCACGAGGTACGTCGGGAAGGCGAAAAGATGGTGAAACTGGTTATCCCCAGCAGTCAAAGGAAGAAGACTCTCCGGCGGGAGATCTCCTCTATCGTTGGGAAAAGTGGTGAGGCAGTCCAGCAGGGCTCCACTGGTAGTGGTGTCGTGGCAGGTCGGCTCAGCTTCTCCTTCGTTGGATTCTTAGGTCCTATGGCGACTTCTGAAGTTCCAGTCCCCAAAGCCCTGCTTTTATGCAGCAAACCCCCATTCACTCAGCGTAGCTGTCACTCAAACATGCTGAGTGGTGAGCCGGCCGGCTCACCACTTGGGCCAATCAGGATTGAGTGCGACTTGAGTTGCCTAGGCAACTCAGTCCAGGGTTCCTAAATTTCCCTCCACCCCTCCTAAGTACCCCAGACAGAGTGGCACCACTTTGGAGGGCTTCTGTGGAGAAGCCCGCCAAAAAGTGGAACAAAGGGCTCGACTTGGGTTGGAGTCACAGAGGAGAACACAAACGCCATTTTAGAATCAAGTTTTGGCAAAAAACACCAACCGGAGAATTAATATTAATTAAATAAACCGGCGGTATGTTCGAGGCTACCGTAAATAATTAAATACAGGTAGTAGCCTAAAACAATGGGAAATCCCATAGGAAAATATTTGCGTTTGAATATAAAAAGTAGTATCCACTGCCACCAGCCAAAACTCGATCAGGGGGGACGGAGACGTGCCCCCTCGACTAACAGACCCCGGGGAAATTGAATTGCCCCAGCCAGTTCATCCACAATATGATGGTTTGTACTGGTTCTGTTCAGAATTTAAGACTAGTAAAGTCAATGGTGACTTTACATGCCCTGGGAGACAGTAGTCAGTCCCAGGGTATGGAGTCTATACTGGGGGGTCACTATGACACCCCTGTGTTACTGCACGGAGGGTGCTGTGTAACACACATCACAAAAACACATGAAGCCCTATGAAGTAAAAGACCCCATAGCCCATTAAACACATCTAGATTCAAAGAAACACACTCAAATCATGCCCAAGAGTGAGGGTAAAAGAGTCTCACTCTTGGCAGGAGAAAAAAAGAAACCCCAAAAATCCAGCAAAGCTGCTGGGGGACTCACTAGGTTAGGAATTTCAGCCTAAACAGAGAATTCTCCCTAACACAAATAAACCCAACCGGAGCCAAAAGAAAGGCGATTTGGTCAAGCAGGTTTTATGTTCGAGGCTAATATAATAGCCAAGAACAATACCACGTTTATCTAATATAATCATGGTAGAAAAGTTAGGGTAGATACCACTGCCACCAGCCAAGTCTAAATGTTAAGAGCGAAACAATGTTCTAGGAGGTACAGATAAAAAGGGATACAAATTAACCCTATCCAGTACTCCATGGAAGATGGGGTGTACTGGATCTGTGGTAGATTGACCAAGTAAAGTTGATGGTAACTTTACCCTTTTCTGGGGGACAGTAGTGACCTCAGAAATGGAATCTGTGGGAAGTCTCAAAGACAACCCTGTGCCACAGCACTGAAGGTGCTGTGTGACACACACAAAAAAGGGGGCTACTGAAGTGGTGTACTCCAGAGCCCACAATCCCAAAAACAGGTAAAAACACATAGCAAAATGCAAGTAATAGTGGTGAAAAGCTCACACTCTTACCAAGTGGAAAAGAAACAACTCCAGAGATCCAGCAAATCTGCTGAGGGACTCACTAGGTAAGGGAAATCAGCCATGAAATGAGAATTCTTACCAAGTGGAAAAGAAACAACTCCAGAGATCCAGCAAAACTGCCGAGGGGCTAACTAAGTAAGGGAAATTAGCCATGAAATGAGAATTCTCCCTAACATGGATCTATACATTCAGTTGCCCATTTGAGGTAGGCATCATGACCCATGAATTGATCTCTGGTCTTGCACATTGCCACATGTGACAGACAGTGTGCTGTCTGGACATCTTTTTCGATAGCTATGAAGATTTTTGACTTTCCCATGCTGTGTGGCAGAAGTGCACACACAAAATCTTCCTCATCTGAAGGTCACCTTTCAACTTCTTTCATATGTTGGTACCATATGTTTTTTTTTCCCTAATGTGCTGTGCTGTCTAGGTAATCATTCATTTCATAGTTGTCTTCTTGTATACTTCTTTTGGATCTTATTCTTTTTACATGAGCTTCCACAAGCATGGCACGAAGCACATCTGTATAGCTTCTTTTGGCTGGAGGATTCTTGGGCACATCCATCAGCAGCGCGGGATGCGCGTGCAGGTACCTCTTGTGTCTTTGAAAGTTCAGCTTTTCTCATTTGTCTCACAACTCCATCCGGCATGAAGCCTCTCATCACTATTTGCTCGAACAACCCCCATCTTCTGGAAGTTGGTTCTGGGGTCATTAAGACTAGACCAGGTGTGTTGGTACTCATTTTTTGTGTAGGTACAACCTTTATTAACTCCTTGGGCCTCATTACGAGTAGCGCGGTAAAAACAGGGTCATTACCGGCATGGCGGAACGAGCGGGTTCGTGTTAGTATGACCCCGCTAATAGCAGGTGATTATGAGTGCGCGAGCACCCATGCCGGTAATGGCCATACTGGCATGCCGCTAAAGGCTGTTACGCTCACCTGGTTCCACGGGGGCGCCACCCAGCAATCGGTGTCCAGGTATCCCTCCCTGCGATGCCCAGTAGTGACCAGCGGAAGAATCCTGCCAGAAATACAGGTAAACAATGTTTAGGACCGGGTAACTGGAATTAACAGCCTCCCACCACCCGGTATGTCTGCGGTCCCTCTGGGATTCCTCTCACCTTGTTCTTGATGTTGGCGGGTTCTCCGTCCTGCTGTCTCGGCAGGGGCGCGTGGTGCTTTGCGGGCAATGGCGGTCGAGTTACTTCACTGATGCCGGCCCGATGTGAGTCTTTCAGGTAGGTCTTATTGCTATGATGTTTTGCTGTCCTTGCATGCCTTTCTGGAATTAACAATGTCTTTTTTCTCTTCCTTAGGTACGTGGAAGTCCAATTCGTGGCGAAGATTGGATTCGGGGGTTCGCTGGTAAGTATTAGCGTTTTTGGAGTGCCTAGACGCGGCGAGTTGGCGCTTAACGCAGCGCTAAGGTGCCTTGCCTTTGCTAACCTGTTATCTTTTGTCTTCACAGGTCGCGGTGCTCCGCCAGAGTGTAGAATTCCAGAGATGTTGCGGAATGAAGTGCGAGAGGGAAGGTAAGCCTTTTGGCAGAGTTCGTTAACTGTGTAAAATGTCTAAAGCCTGGTCTTTCCCTTTCTGCAGGTCCGTCGATCTGAAGGAGCGCTGGTTCCAGGATGCCGGTCGGAAGAGCTGAGGACCGCTAATGATGGAATTCAGGTAAGCTGCAATCTTTTCTAACGATGTCTTCTTTTTTTTCTGCAGATGCTGTTTATCCGAGGTTCGTGGCTGAAGCTGAACGCGGTGAGCGTCACGTTGCAGTATTGCAAACTAACGCGAAGCGTGTCAGTCCAGTCGGGCGTGGTTTAAATAGCTTCAAGAAAGAAGTCCAGGTAAAGAGTTCCAAGGTGCCACACCCAAACCATGCTTCTGCAAGCCAGGTCCCAAGAAGCCTGATTCTGTGGATGCTTCCACATTGAATGACAGTAACAAAAAGTATTTCCCAAGCACAAACTCATTATAAAGTATGAGCCTGGTGCCAAAGGCACCAGGACTGGCCCCAAGAAGGCCTCGGTTGGGATTTAGAGGAGACTGGGGTCAAGGCTCCCCCTGGCCCATGGGTAGGCCAGGGGGGCTTCGGGTCATGACAACACTCCCCCCCCCCCCACCACCACCCCCACCCCCTGAGGCCCCTCTCAAGGTGTTCCTTCTGTTCGGTCCAGGTTTAGTCGGGAAGTTTCGATGGTACCTTTTGATTAGACGTGGTGCGTCAACATTTTCGCTGGGTTCCCAGGATCTATCTTGGGGTCCAAAACCCTTCCAATCTATTGGATAATATAGCTTGCCCCTAGAGTACTTAGAATCCAGTATACCTTTTAATTTCAAATTCTGGTTCCCCGTCGACAAGAATGGGTTTAGGTTCCGTTCCAATACGTGTGCCAGGTTGCATCGGTTTTACCAGGGACACATGGAATACTGGGTGGATACGTAGATTGGGTGGCAAATCTAATTTGACGGCCGCTGGATTGATAATTGCCTTGATAGTATAGGGACCCACATACTTTGGTTGAAAGGTCCGGGTTCCTTTGATGGGCATAAATCTGGTGGCTAACCAGACCTTGTCTCCTACTTGATAAGTCGGTGCCGTAGTCCTGTGTTGGTCGGCCAATTGTTATTGTTTGTCTTTGGCGTGCGTTAGATGTTCTTTGGCCTTTTTAAAAGCTTGAGTGATGTTGGTGTGAAGGGTTACACCGCGGGCATTTCTAATCTGGTTGGGAGGTCCAATTCCGAGGTACGTGGGTGTCTGCCATAAAGAGTATAAAAGGGCGTTTGTCCCGTGCTGGAATGTAAGGAGGAGTTATAAGCGTACTCGGCTATCCATAGCAAGACTTCCCAGTCTCTTAGCTCGTGATGTAACATACACCGCAGATACTGCTCTAGGGTCTGGTTGGTTCTTTCGGTCAGGCCGTCTGTTTGAGGGTGATGGCTAGTGGATAGTCGAACGTCAATTTGTGCCATAGCACAGCACTTCCTCCAAAATTTAGAAATGAACGGACTACCTTGATCGGAGATCAGGACTGACGGAAAGCCATGTAATTTAACAATATTGTCCAGAAATACCTTGGCTAACGTGGATGCATTTGGAAGACCCTTGAGTAGAATAAAGTGGGCCATTTTTGAGAATAGGTCAACAACTACAAGAATGGTGGTAAACCCTTGACTGGTAGGTAGCTCAGTGATGAAATCGAGGGAAAGAGTGTGCCATGGTGCTGGAGGAATGTCCAAAGGTTTCAGAAGGCCAGATGGTTTGTGTTTTTGCGATTTATTCTGTGCGCAGACTCCACACGACTGAATGTATTGGATGATATCTCTTCGCCAGGTAGGCCACCAGAAGTTCTGTTTAACCTTGGCTAAGGTTTTGGTAATTCCGGGGTGTCCCTCGATTAGGGAGTCATGGTAACTTGAAATAACCTGTTGTTGTAAGTTCTTGGTGGGTATGTATAAGGGATTCTTGAAGATTGGTAATTGGTCTTGGATGGAATACTGTTCTCCTTGCGCTTGCCACGCAAGGTAGGCATCCGGATTCATGCTCTGTTGAATTTCTTTTTTCAGTTCTGTGTGGGTTAAGGCAGTAGTAAGGCCTAAGAGCTTGTCTACTGGTGTGATGGGGACTGGATCTGGAGCCATATAAACCAAGTCATTAATGTCAGTACGAGAAAGTACGTCAGCCTTTCAATTCTTGACGCCGGGTCGAAACGTTATGACAAAATCATATTCGGCGAAGAAGAGAGCCCATCGCAGCTGGCGTGAAGATTGGGCTTTGGCTGTCTTAAGATATTGCAGGTTTCGATGGTCTGTGATTACTGTAATGATGTGTCTGGCTCCCAGAAGGTAGTGTCGCCATGCTTTAAAGGCGGAATTGATTGCCAAGAGTTCTTTGTTATTGCATAATTTCTTTCTGGTGGTGAGAACTTCTTTGACCAGGCGGCCGCGGGATGTAGCTGGCCAGTTTCGGGATCCTTTTGAGAGAGGACAGCTCCCATTGCTATACTGGAAGCGTCCGTTTCCACGATGTACGGGAGGTCTGGACGTGGATGTCACAGGATTGGTGCTGAGGTGAACCTTTTTTGTTAGTTCCTGAAAAGCCTTTTCTGCGTCTTCAGTCCAGGCGAATTTTTTGTTATTTTTTAGCAGTAATGCAGTGATTGGGTGTACGATTTGGGAGAAGTCTGGTATAAACCGGCTATAAAAGTTTGCAACGCCTAACATGCTTTGTACTCCTTTTACAGACGTTGGTGATGGCCATTTCAGAACGGTGTCGACTTTGTGCAGGTCCATCTTGATGCCTCCGGGAGTAAGAATGAAGCCTAGAAACTCTACTTCGGTTACGTGAAAATGGCTCTTTTCCATCTTGGCAAATAAACGATGTTCAGAGTTTGGCGAGGACTGAAAGGAAATGTTTGACATGGTCTTGTTTGGAAGTTGAGTACACCAGGATGTCATCAATGTACACTAAGGCGCAGACACCCGTTAGCTCTCTCAGGACGTCATTCATGAAGTATTGGAATGCTGCCGGTGCGTTGCATAACCCAAAGGGCATGACTTGATATTCGAACAAACCATATTTAGTACGGAAAGCTGTTTTCCATTCGTCACCGCTTCTGACCCGAACCAGGTGATATGCTCCCCGCAGGTCCAATTTGGTGTAAATTTGAGCATCTTTGACCGGTCCAGCATTTCCGGAATGAGTGGCAAAGGGTAACGGTTCTTTACAGTGATCTGGTTCAATGCGCGGTAGTCAATACAGGTCCTTAAATCCCCTTCTTTTTTTGGTACGAAGAACAAAGGACTGGCTGCAGGGGACTTCGACGGACGGATGAATCCGTTTGCAAGGTATTGGTCTAAATAGGACTTCAGGTGAAAGTTTTCGGGTTCAGTTAGAGCATAGATTGTCCCACCAGGGACAAGGTCGATTTGACAGTCATAGGACCTGTGGGGTGGCAGGGTATTTGCCTGGTCCTTCTGGAATACTTCCTGGAAATCGCGGTATTCCTCAGGAAGATTACTGATTGCACCCAAGACAGATGTCGTTGTTCGGGAGTTGTTGAACTACTGCAAGCTGTCCTCTGTTCTTGGTAATAACAGGTTAGAGAACAGTCACTGGGGAAGGTTAATTTCCTGTCTCGCCAGTTAATCAAAGGATTATGAGCAACTAACCATGGCATCCCTAGTATAAACCGAAATTGAGGCGCTTTGATGATGTCAAACTAAATGAATTCTCTATGCCCATCCTGACACAGCAGTGTTATTTCAGCTGTGCATTGGGTAACAGGTCTGGGAGCAATTTCAGTTCCATCAACTGTAGTCACCTTATCAGTAGTCGGCTTGGAACATAAGGGGAGTCCCGTCTCTGCAACCAGATCCTGATCAATATAATTTCCGACTGCCCCACTGTCGATGTAAGTATCTATGGCATGCATTCTTGAGGACCGTTGGTTGTTGATTAGGATCACTGGTATTGCAAAGTGTGAGGTCGGTGGCTCCTTTCTCTCACTCGACAAACTGACCACGTTTGTCGAGCTGGGTAGTTTTCCGACTTAGGTTCTTTTTCCTCATCTTTCTCAGTGGCCCCGATGACCTTCCTAGGGGTTTTTACTGGGCAGTCCTTCAGATAGTGTCCTGATTTTCCACAGTACAGGCATAGTTGTTGCTGCCTTCTTTTGTCTCGCTCTTGTTTGGTTAACGGGGGTCGCACTCCCCCAAGTTGCTTGGGCTCCACAGGGTTTTCTTGTGCACGAGTTACATGGTCTCTTGACCGAACATACACTGCCCGTGGATCCATTTTGGAGCGATCTGCTTTTCGGTCTTGCAGCCGATGATCTAATTGCACGACTAAGTTTATGAACTCCGAACAGTCTCGAGGGGGGTCCACTACTTGAGCTAGAACGTCTTTTAACTCTCTCCTTAACTCCCGATGAAACAACGTGGTTCTCTTGTTTTCAGGCCACCTAGCTTCAGCGACCAGTCTGTTGAAAGTTGCGATGTACGTTACCAAATCCTGATTTCCCTGTCGGAGGGAAAGGAATTCATTGTCCACTGCTTGTTCTCGAGTGTGATGGGCAAACAGCTTCTCCATCTCCCTCTGAAATCCCCCAAAGTCATGTAATATAGGATCATCATGGGTCACTAATGGTACTGACCAATCTGCTGCGCTACCGCTCAAATACGATAGAACAAAGGCCATCCGAGCTTGGTCATTTGGAAATGCTCTGGCCTGCAAAGAAAGTGAAGGCGGCATTGAGTCATGAAAGAAGCATATTTCCGTGGATCGCCTGTAAATCGTTCCGTTGGGGCTAAAGGAACTGCTCCTGGTATTGTAATTTGCACCGGAGTTGAAGAAGCAGAAGGCAGTGTAGGGTTCTGCATCGTTGGATTGCCTCCCGGCAGAGGTGTCTGGCCTGCCTGTAATTGCAAGTATTGTCTGCTAAGGTCTTCTGTGCGCTCCTTAGTCACAATTAAATCTCTTTGGAGAGCATTAGTCTCCTGACGGGCACATTGAACCTCAGCGCGTTATTCTCCTATCAGATGGGCCAATTGGTCTAGTTCTGAGGTTTCCATGGCGCCCAGGTGGATTTTAGTTTGGAGGTTTCACGTTCTGTTACGCTCACCTGGTTCCACGGGGGCGGCACCCAGCAATCGGTGTCCAGGTATCCCTCCCTGCGATGCCCAGTAGTGACTAGTGGAAGAATCCTGCCAGAAATACAGGTAAACAATGTTTAGGACCGGGTAACTGGGATTAACAGCCTCCCACCACCCAGCATGTCTGCGGTCCCTCTGGGCTTCCTCTCACCTTGTTCTTGATGTTGGCCGGTTCTCCGTCCTGCTGTCTCGGCAGAGGCGCGTGGTGCTTTGCGGGCATTGGCGGTCGAGTTACTTCACTGATGCCGGCCCGATGTGAGTCTTTCAGGTAGGTCTTATTGCTATGATGTTTTGCTCTCCTAGCATGCCTTTCTGGAATTAACAATGTCTTTTTTCTCTTCCTTAGGTACGTAGAAGTCCAATTCGTGGCGAAGATTGGATTCGGGGTTCACTGGTAAGTATTAGCGTTTTTGGAGCGCCTAGACGCGGCGAGTTGGCGCTTAACACAGCGCTAAGGTGCCTTGCCTTTGCTAACCTGTTATCTTTTGTCTTCACAGGTCACGGTGCTCCTCCGGAGTGTAGAATTCCAGAGATGTTGCGGAATGAAGTGCGAGTGGGAAGGTAAGCCTTTTGGCGGAGTTCGTTAACTGTGTAAAATGTCTAAAGCCTTGTCTTTCCCTTTCTGCAGGTCCGTCGATCCGAAGGAGCGCTGGTTCCAGGATGCCGGTCGGAAGAGCTGAGGACCGCTAATGATGGAATTCAGGTAAGCTGCAACCTTTTCTAACGATGTCTTCTTTCTTTTTCTGCAGATGCTGTTTATCCGAGGTTCGTGGCTGAAGCTGAACGCGGTGAGCGTCACGTTGCAGTATTGCAAACTAATGCGAAGCGTGTCAGTCCAGTCGGGCGTGGTTTAAATAGCTTCATGAAAGAAGTCCAGATAAAAGAGTTCCAAGGTGCCACACCCAAACCATCCTTCTACAAGCCAGGTCCCAAGAAGCCTGATTCTGTGGATGCTTCCACATTGAATGACAGTAACAAAAAGTAGTTCCCAAGCACAAACTCATTATTAAGTATGAGCCTGGCGCCAAGAAGGCCTCGGTTGGGATTTAGAGGAGACGGGTCAAGGCACCCCCTGGCCCATGTGTAGGCCAGGGGGGCTTCGGGGTGAGGGTCGTGACAAGGCCCTCCAAACCCCCGATAGCACCATCACGGCACCCGCTGATACCGGCACAGCCTAGGATGAACCCCTAAATACCGACCCAGTAATACCAACATGCTAATACCGGGCTCGTAAAACCGGACCCGGAAATAACGTCATTGCGTCGGAACAGGAAATGGGCTGGCGGCCATCTTTAAAAACACAATCCATTGCCATCCTCCCTAACCACCAGTTGATACCTGTTGAGCTCTGTGGCAATACTTGAGGATGCCCAAGGCTACCTGGAAGACCACCCCCGGCTGCGGAAACAGCGTTTCTCCGACGCTGAATTGAACATGTTAGCGGACACTCTTGCTGCACATGCAGACCTAATGAAATCCCATGACATGAAGCGTGAGGTCCAGCAGAAGAAAAAGGACATCTGGTAGGAGGTAGCCCGCAGGGTGTCAGCTGTGGGGACCACACCAGGTACTGTCAGGGACTGCCGTAAGAGGTGGGACGACCTCCGCTTGAAGGTCCGCAACATCATGGCAAGCAACAGGAGGGCGGCCATGGCCACTGGCGGGGGTCCCCACACTCCTGCAAAAATTATGCCCTGGGAGGAGACGGCAAGCAGCTTCATCGATCCAGAGTCTATCAAGGGATTTGCGGAGATGGAGATGGGTGCGCTATCATCCCCAGAAGGAGGTGAGTGACCTTGCACATCCCTGTAGGGGAAACCATGACGTAGCACAAGTGATGTGGAAGAGACTCTAGGCAAGGCAATGCTCGTCCCTACACCCACATTAACATATCCAAGTCCAGATTGCGGTCCAAACCCTGCCACACAGAAATGCATGCTGAGTGCCAATCCCATAACCAACACACGGCCAACACACCTGGACCGTGCCCATGTAACACATCACACAAACCCCAAATCAACGGCATGCCACCTGCCATTCAGTGAATGCCAAAATGCCCCCTCAGAACACCCTGTGGTTCACACCTGTAAGACATGCATGAATGAATATTGAACAGCACAATTGTATGCCTCTGGCATGTAACACCATCACTGATGCTCTGCATCTCTTCTACCCCACAGGCACCGATGAGGAAGATGCCAGGCAAGAGAACACTGCAAGGGCATCCACGTCCCAGCATAGGAAAAGGGCTACCACCACCACCACCTCCATGGCAGACAAGCAGGCCACACCCACAGGCAGTGTGCCTGACCGAGCAGAAACACAGCCGACAACACCTGCTGCCAGTGTGCCGGACACACTTCAGACCCAGCAGCCCACACCCACACCAGTTGGAGGGGAGTCC
This sequence comes from Ambystoma mexicanum, assembly GCF_040938575.1. Taxonomy (NCBI): domain Eukaryota; kingdom Metazoa; phylum Chordata; class Amphibia; order Caudata; family Ambystomatidae; genus Ambystoma; species Ambystoma mexicanum. The sequence goes on along the minus strand of NC_090938.1, from coordinate 490,471,678 downwards.
CCACTTGCGCCGGCCACCGCCGAGGAGGACTTGGATGGCAATGTGGACCAGGAGGGAGTCACAGAAGTGACATGTCTGCCCAGCCCAAGCCCCCGGTCCACCCCCCAACCCCATATCGAGCCCTCACCCACCTACAGCAGTGCTGATCCCTGCTCCATGACTTGGACCTGAGCACCATCGAGGAGGACAGCACCCAGAATGCAGGCCCCGTCAGTGCACCACCCACCACTCCAGCTCCCACCAACACCCTCGAGACACGTCTGTCGAGGGTGGAGACCCGACAGGAGGCCATGTTGGACCTCTTCCGGCAGTACATTGCTGATGGAGAGGAGACCAGACGGGGAAGCGCCACTGCCATTGAGGGGACCACAGCGGCCATTGCAGCAAACACATCCACTGTGAATGCGTCGGCTGTGCTCATGAGGGACTGTCTGGGGGCAGTGACACAAGTACTCACTTCAATCCTGCTCCACATGTAGCAGCCACACCTTGGAGCAGGCATGGAACATGCATCTGACTCACCAACAGCCACCACACCTGCATCCTCAGTCCCCACCAGCCCTGTGCGCCAGACCCGAAGGAGTGCAGAGCACTCCGACATGCCACCCCCGGAAAGCAAAAAGTCCCGGAAGTAGTGTGGCCAGACAATGGGAGTAGGACACATGGTTGGGGGTGAAGGTGATCAATTTATGGAGTACATTGGGGTGTTTTCGGGTTTGTAGGGTGGGTTTGGGAGTTAACTGGAGTACTTGGGGTTTGTCGGGTGGGTTAGGGAGTTCACTGGGGGTATTTGGGGTTTGTTGGGTGGGTTAAGGAGTTCACTGGGGGTTGGGGGGAGTGGTCAAATTTTTGCCGTTTGAACTAATACACCCGTTGTGTGAAAAAACATTCAATGGCTGGACATTGTTCATTTTGTGTGTATCCATTTAATGTGTGACGGTGTTCAGTGGCCAACTCCCAACAATCCTTGTGTGCATGTCCACATGGACCCAGTGTCTATCATAGTTCCTGTGGTTCAGAAGTATTCGTGATTCAGTGCTTGGCGTACTGCATGGCCATCCCGTGCATCACGTACTGGCAAGGGGGCTACTTAACCTCTGTCTCCATCCTCATCATCCTCACCCGGTGCATGCATGTCAATGTCAGGTGGCAGGGGTACATCTCTCCGGACGCGCATGTTGTGCAGCATGACACAGGCCATGGTGATCTTTGCAACCTTCTCAGGCCTTTAAAGGGGTGCCCCACCAGACCTGCTTCGGCAGCAAAAACGCGCCTTCAACAGGCCAAAGGTCGGCTCAATCACAACACAGGTACGGCTGTAAACACGATTGTACTCCTCCTCATGGCTGTTCTGCGGGTTCCGCACAAGGCTAAGTAGCCACGCCCTCAAGGGATATCCTCCATCACCTGCAAGCGAATACAAATAGGTGTGTGTCACTCCGAGCTGCCACCTTCATGGGGCACAGTCATGGCCGCAGCTATTTGGTGTGGACATGCACATGTCCCTGTACGTATGCAAGAATGTTCACTAGATGCATACTATACTGCTATGAGGTGTGGTAGTCTGGATGGCGTTCAATAGACAATGAAGGGTGAAATAATGCATGTTGAGGTGGATGTACTGTGGTTGTACAACAATGTTTAGCCTTCCATTTATGCTGTGTATTATACACTGTGCATGGTCACACCAGCCACATTGCCACAGTTGCAATCCTTTTCAGTCATGCATTGCTCGACATACCCATGGTGGCGTGGTTGTGCCTCTTACTTGTTGTCATCTATATGCATAATTGGTCAAATGTTTGCCAGTGATGTATCATTTTGGGTTTGGGGGATTCAGGTCAGGAGTGTCTAGCTCTGCATGCATTCTCCAATCACTGTCAATTGCCACTGTTAGGCAGAAACCTGTGCAGTTCCCTTTGGGAACACTGCAAAAGATTTAGGACTACAGGTGTTAGCAGTAAACCCACTTGGTAGCAGTCTGTACCACCCAGATTTACCTGGTAGCTGTGGCTGAGCAGTCAGACTTCCCTCCAGAAGAGTTAGGCAGTATGCAAAGTATACACAATAGGCACTCAGACACAATAATACAAGCAAACGCTGACCAGAGCTTTGGTATCAAAGTATATAATTATTTATTTAAAAACACACGGTTTGAAACACTCCAGCACTCTTATTGTAAAACACTCTAAACACAGTTACTATTATAATATATACAACCCTTATTCCTTATTCAGATAAGTCTTAGTTAACACCACTTATTTCCATACAGAGGTGAGTGCTTAACTATAGATGGCACTCCAATAAGTTTATGAAGAAGGGAGGGAAAAAGACAGAATATGGAAAGGTACACCACTCTAAGGTTTAGGAACAATATTAGCAAGGCAGAAGAGCAAAAGTCACTTGTGAGCCAAAGTCCATAGGCTGGGCCCACTCTTAGAGAGAGCAGAGCACAAATGCGCCCAAGATCACACAGTTACACTAGGCTTAGAAAGTCTTGCAGAGAGTTCGAAAAGAGTTTAGAGAGGCTCAGAAAAGTGTAGCCAGGGTGTCCCAGGCTAACCCAGGTTCGAAAGCCGGGGGCTAAATCTAGCCCGTACAGTCGGTGGCAAGGGAAGCCAGGCGGGACACGGTACCTTAAGTGGGAAGGATCCCCCAGCGGTGGCAGTTGTTCCAGGCAGCGGGTGCAAGTCTCGTCGTCGTCCAGGGGAAGAGAAGATCTCGACTTGGAGGAAAGATGAAGGTCGTTGCACTACCAGGGAAGAAACCAGCCGCAGAGTTTTCCCGTTTAAAGGTATTACTCTTTATTTTGCGGTCGTGGTAAAACGTGTTATTTCGGTTGCCGGGGTGCTTGGCACAGGCAAGGCGGCCACGAGATGCATCGGGAAGGCGAAAAGACGGTGAAACTGGTTATCCCCACCAGTCAAAGGAAGAAGACTCTCCAGCGGGAGATCTCCTCTGTCGTTGAGAAAAGTGGTGAGACGGTCCAGCAGGGCTCCACCGGTGGTGTCGTCGTGGCAGGTCGGCTTAGCTTCTCCCTCATCGGATTCTTAGGTCCTGTGGCGACTTCTGAAGTTCCAGTCCCCAAAGCCCTGCTTTTATGCAGAAAACCCCCATTCACTCAGCCTAGCTGTCACTCAAACATGCTAAGTGGTGAGCCGGCCGGCTCACCACTTGGGCCAATCAGGACAGAGTGCGACTTGAGTTGCCTAGGCAACTCAGTCCAGGGTGCCTAAATCCCCTTCCACTCCTCCTAAGTACCCCAGACAGAGTGGCACCACTTTGGAGGGCTTCTGTGGAGAAGCCCGCCAAAAAGTGGAACAAAGGGCTCGACTTGGGTTGGAGTCACAGAATAGAACACAAACGCCATTTAAGAACCGAGTTTTGGCAAAAAATACCAACCGGAGAATTAATATTAATTAAATAAACCGGCGGTATGTTCGAGGCTATCGTAATTAAATAAATAAAGATAGTAGCCTCGAACAATGGGAAAATCCCATAGAGAAATATTTGCGGTTGAATATAAAGAGTAGTATCCACTGCCACCAGCCAAAACTCGATCAGGGGGGACAGAGACGTGCCCCCTCGACTAACAGACCCCGGGGCAATTGAAGTTCCCCAGCTAGTACGTCCACAATATGATGGTTTGTACTGGTTCTGTTCAGAATTCAAGACTAGTAAAGTCAATGGTGACTTTACATGCCCTGGGAGACAGTAGTCAGTCCCAGGGTATGGAGTCTATACTGGGGGGTCACTATGACACCCCTGTGTTACTGCACTGAGGGTGCTGTGTAACACACATCACAAAAACACATGAAGCCCTATGGAGTAAAAGACCCCATAGCCCATTAAACACATCTAGAGTCAAAGGAACACACTCAAATCATGTCCAAGAGTGAGGGTAAAAGAGTCTCACTCTTGGCAGGAGAAGAAAAATAAACCCCAAAAATCCAGCAAAGCTGCTGGGGGACTCCCTAGGTTAGGAAATTCAGCCTAAACTGAGAATTCTCCCTAACAGCTTCCCAGGTGGAGTATGCATCCCCCCCTTTCCCACCCAGGTGGAGTATGCATCCCTACACATCGGTAGCCCATTGCACTGCCATGACCCACTCAGGCAACTCACCAAGCAGCCAGGCACGTTTTCCAGCATGTCACTCCATGTGACGGGGTAGTTTGTAGTTACGCAGCACAATGGCATCATGTGTTTATCTGGGAAATCGGGCGCAGCATTTTGTGATCTTGCCGGAGTCACATGCCATTTGCACATTGATGGAATGGTATTGCTGGCAATCGCAGTACACCACCTCTATGGCATGGGGGACTACCAATTCCACATGGCTGGAGTCCAGGGCACCAACACAATTGGGCATGCCTGCCAGTGCATGGAAAGCTACTTTAGTGTTCGGCTATCTCCTGGGCAGTCCATGGTAGGTATATGTGGGTGCCTGCGTGCTTCAGGAGGGCATCCGGCACTTGGTTCAGCATTTGTGGGAATAGTGGTTGCGAAATGCCATGCAGCTGCCCCACTGTGTGTGGATGGGTGCCTGTGGCCAGGAAGTGGAGCACAGACACCACCTTTAGTAGCGGGGGGATGGCAGTGCATATTTCTATGAGGCTGCCAATGTTGTTGTGTATAATGTCCACTATGGTGTGATGGTGTCCCGGTCCAACCGGTACAGGGTGTGGATCTGCTCGGGGGTTAGGTTGAATGGACTGGGTCTGATGCGAGGGATTGGTGGCTGCCTACAAGGCACTGCTGGCTGCGCTGGTGGTAATTGCTGGCCCTGTCTCGCCCTCCTTGTCCTCCTGCGTCTCCTCTGTGCTGCCTGTGGTTGCTGCTGTAGTTGTTGTTGTAGTTGGTGTTGTTGCTGTAGTTGTAGCAGTAAAGGCATGTCCTCCAGCGCCATGATTGAAACAACTAGTGGTAGCATTTTGGTGTAGGAAGGGGTGTGGTGTGTGGGTGTACTCATTTTATACTGGGAGAGGCTCCATTGACTCTGCCTGTGGTGATTGTGTGCACCTGTGGCAGTTGGCTTGATTGCTGATTGCTGTTTGAGGGTGGTCTGCGATGGCTGTATGGCCGGCATCGTGCAGCCCTGATTATCGGCTTCGGGGTGCCGGTATTTGCATGTCCGCGTGGGTTGTGATGTCCTCCTATTACAGGCATGCCAGTATTTGCTTGCCGAAGGGGCGCGTGTACGCGCCCATGCCGTTATTAGAGGCACCGTTATTTAGGGTGCCGCTAATAGCGGGTTGGCGGGTCATAAGACACCAGAGCGGTAAGCAATGCCGGTAATCCTTTACCGGCATTGTTTTTCCCTTACCTCCAACCTCGTAATGAGGCCCCTTGTCTTGTCTTGTCTTGTCTGTTTTGCCAACCCTGTCGCCAGCGTTTGAACACATTTGCCAAAACAAGTGTTGTGTGTGTATCATTACTCACAACATTTCAAGTTCAGTCACTCTATTATTCCTTTTGGGAACAGGAATGACTATATAAGGTCTGGGCTGTCTTGTAGGTGTCATACATACCTCCTCTTTACTCTCAGGTGGATGCATAGGAGTCTGAGCTCCATGTGCACCTATATAGAACGCGGTTCTAACAGTCAGTGACAACCGCATGATTATGAATATAATACATATATAGATTATGCATCTGTAGGTGAGGCTGCAATATTTACTTCTAGGGTAATGGGGACGTCTCACCTCTGGCTGTAGCACGATATTGCTACTCTGGTTACCCATCTTTATCATCTAAGGAAGCCAAACCTTTTTATTATAGTTGCATGATTACTTGCTTCTGGACACTGCAGTCTCGACTCAATAATCAATTGTTCTGGACCACTTGTCCTTTGGCTGGTTAATAAAAGGCTGTCTCTTGTATCTGGAACCAGTCTGCCTACAGTGCGAATGTTTCAAATGAAGCAATGAACTCAGCAAATCTATACAGCATGTTACATGTAGATCAGCTCCCAATCAATGCCTCGAATCTGTTTCGTCACAGACGACATGTTGCTTCCCTGTCAGCAAGAACAAAAGTGTATTCCTTCCCAACACTTTCTCGATCTGTCCCTGGAAGGAAAGTTTTTATACCCTTCTGTGATTTCACTCTGAATAGATGCTGACTTGAATGATCTCTCCTCCCAAAATCAAGTTTAGATTTGCAGTGTTCCTTGGATCGCAAAGAAATGTGTGCACATCGGTGTGTCTCCCAACAAGATGTGGAAACTCTTCTATTAGACGAAAAAACACCACACTGACCAGTCTATGAGCTGCTTTTTCAGATAGAGGCATTTGTCTTTTCCTCACTGTACTCCGGTAGTAACAAGAATTGTACTGTGATGACTGTGAGCAAGTTCAAAATAATGTTTTTGTTTTCAGGACATTGAAGAAATTCAGGTATGCTAGTGATTCTCCCCACTAACGATGGATATGACCTTAGTACTAGTTCAAAATAGGTGACTATGTTTCTGGTGAGGTCACTATTGTGTGACACCATGAGTAAGTCCAAACAAAGACTCTGTATTGAATGAATCTGGATACTGTATTCTCTTCCAATTCGTATATCCACGGTCAAAGTCTGGCATAACTTTTTTATCAAGGCTTTAAGTATGCCTCAGTCCAAAGTCAACAAGTTACTGTGGCTCTATAAATGCAGATCTTCCTTTTACCCTGCAACTAGGATGCACAGAGTGTTGGAATTATGTCCTTTTCCCCTTATATTTTGCTCAAAAGGGAATGTCCAGAACTAAGCCACAGTTCAAAATACAAAAGTTCCTTTATCTTTCCACTTGACTGGTTATGCGTCCTTCCTCCTCGTCATAGATCTCATCTGCACGTGCTGTGGTTCTTCCCCGTTGTCTGTAGCCTCTTCGTGTTGGGGTGCGGGCAGAGGGGTCTCTCCAGTAAAGAGCTGCTGAGGAAGATCCAAGCTCCCCTACCCTGCAATTTGACAGCAGATGGCGTGATGTCCTCGACAATAAAAGGTCCATTGAACCTTCGTTCTCCCCACCTTTTCCTTGTGTGGTTGCAGACTAGGACTTTATCCCCAGGATACAATTGGGGTACACATAGTTCCAGAAGCTTGTCTGTTGGAGCATCACCTTCTGTGTTCTGTAGTGCCCTGCACCCTCGTCTCTGCAACTATCCTGAAATTACAGAAAAACTAGATGTCATATAGTTCAGGTAGTTTTGAAATTCCAATCCTAACACTTCAGCCCTTGGCTGAGCATTACATCTAGCTCTAGTTGGAGGCATTAACGGCATTCTCATTCTTCTGCCTGTCACAATCTCGTGTGGCGTAAAATGGTGGTCAGAATCAGGTTGGTTCCTAAGTGTATATAATGCCACTGGTAGGCAATGCAGCCACCCTTTTTTCATTGTAAGCTTCAACTTGGCTATCCTTTCCTTTAACAAACGATTGAGCTTCTCGCATATTCCATTCCCTTGCGGACGATACGCCAAAGAAAACTTGTGCTTTATACCAAGCAATAAGCGGATCTGTTCAAACATGGTGTTAACAAAATGAGGACCATTATCTGATCTCATTACCTCACAAACTCCCCATCTAGGAAACACTTCCCTTACCAAGACTTTGGCCGCACAGGTAGAGTCTGGGTGTGTACATGGGTCTGCCTCTATCCATCTAGAGAATTTACACACCACAACAATTAAATGCCTGTACCCATTAAACACTTTTATCATGTCGACATAGTCGATATGCAAGTGCTGAAAAGGACTCTTAGGCCTTGGAATAACTCCCCTGATTACAGGTAGTGTATGCCCAGCCGTGAATTTCTGACAGACTATACAATTTGTCATAAAAAGTGCAACATGCTCCGTCAGGTTTGGTACAAACCAGTCTTCAGCAATAGTGGCTGCTAGGTTATCCCTTGTTACATGCGCTGGATAGTGTAACTGTTCCAGTGCTATTTTCAATAAGGTTATAGGCATCACTGGTTTACCAGTGCTGTCTTGACGCCTTAGAGCCTCAGAAGGGTTTAAAGAACACCCTCTTCGCTGCCAGAGGTTCTTTTCTTCCTGCGGTGCCTCCCCTTGGAGCTCCATTAATTGTGCGTTAGACAAATTACTGTAACCTTCAACTTCATTCCTCAAAACAACCATCTTCTCATGTACATCAGGCATTTCCACATTCATTATTACTTAATCTTCAGTTGCCACGTGCTTGGCTTCAGCGTCTGCTGCTTGATTTCCGTGCGAGATAAAATCTGTCCCTTTCATGTGAGCTGCGCATTTCACGACTGCTATGCCCACTGGGAGTTGTAGTGCCTTGATGAGCCTGTCCAATAAGGCGGCGTGCTGCACTGGCGTGCAGTCTGCTCGGAGATAGCCCCTCCTTTTCCAGCACGCTAAGCTTGCGTGTACTGTCAACGTCACATAGGCGGAGTCACTGTACACCATTACTTCCTGGTGTTCGTGCCTCTCTATTGCCATTATCAATGCTACTAACTCTGCAGCTTGTGCTGAATAATGAGATGGTAATCGTGCACTGATAAGCACTCGAAATTTCCCATCTTCTGTGTGCTTTACCACAGCGGCGCCTGTATATCTTTGTCCATCATTTTGATCCATTCTCGCAGACCCGTCAATGAAGACAGTCTCTCCCTCTGCCAGTGCATTTTCTTTTATTCTAGGGATTTCATAATAGAACTCTACATAGTTCGCGCAATCGTGTATTGGTTCTCCTTCAGTAACTGGCTTGGCTATAAACATAGCTGGGTTCACAATCTTACATTGAACTATTTTGATAGCTGGGTTTGATATAACTACCTCATAGGCAGAAGCCCTTTGTGATGTCAATGCGCGTTTCAGTTTTTCTAGAATGGCAAATAATGCGTGCTCGACAAATAACGTCATGGGGCATCCCATTAGAGTTGTTGTAACCTTCTCTATGGCGAACGCGGTGGCAGCCAAACCTTGTTCGCACGGGAAATGACCTCTCATTACTGGGTCTAAAATCCCACTGTAATATGCCAGGGGCTTGTACCCCAACGTGGTTTTCTGTGTAAGTACTGCTGTCATAACAGTGCCATCCGTGTGTGAGAATAAGTCGAATTCCTCTGCATGATTGGGAATCCCTAAAACTGGAGTCTTGCAAATGGCTTTTTTCAATTCAACAAACCCTTCTTCCATTGCCTCAGTCCGCACAATTTTTTCTTGGGTTGCCTGTGCTTTCTTTAAGGTTTGTAATAAAGGCCTGGTGTAAGAACTGTAGTCAAAGACCCCCCATGCCCGGACATAATTACATAGTCCTAGAAAAGTTTGCATTTAATTTATCGTGTGTGGCTTGGCTGTTATTAAAATGGCCTCCGCTCTTTCAGGAGTAACCTTCTTTCCCTCATGTGAAATCAATTGGCCTATGTACAGCACTTCTTGTTGACAATATTGTAACTTCTCCTTGTCAACCTTATATCCTTTCTCAGCAAGTATAGTCATCAGTTGAACAGAATCGCTCTGCCCTCTTCTTCTGTGATGCTGCAAACTAAAATGTCATCCACATATTGCAGAACAACACTTTCTAATGCAATATTACTCAAGTCCATCTGAAGGACTCTATTGAAAATCGAAGGGGGCTCACAGTACCCTTGAGGCAGCTTTGTGCTTTTCAGACAAATTTGTCTGAAAGTGAAAGATGTTAAATCTTGCGAGACTTTGTGCCACAGGATTAAGAAAAACGCATTTTTCAAGTCAATCACGTGAAATAACGTGCATCAACAGGTATATTACATAGAACTGTAGATGGGTAAGGGACTAGAGGGAACTTGACCTCTACTATCTGGTTTATCGGCCTTAAATCTTGTATTAAACGCCAAGACCCTACCTTTGATTTTTTAATTGGATAAACTGAAGTATTGCATTACAATTCTGACGTCAATAAGATGCCCTGATCCATCATGGCGGAAATTGTCTTAAAAATTCCTTCATCTGCCTCCCTAGACATGGGATACTGCAGTGCTCTAGGCAAAATTGCTCCTGGTTTCAATTAATCTTCACTTCTCCAACTCCCTTCAGTAGGCCTACGTCATAGGGGCCTGTAGTCCATAATGAGACAGGAACTTTTGCCATGTCTTCAAAATATTCAGGACGCTCTTGTGCTAGCATCATTCTCTGAGGCACCTCTCTTTTAATCACTTTTACCCAATAAGTAATGTTCATCTCAAATATTTCCTCTTCCTTACTTAGCTGATCTTCAAACAGATTGTCATCAGTGACATCAGGCAACCTGTAACCTTCCCCAGTGGCGATAACTGCACACCATTGTCTGCCTTCATCATCACAGCCATCAAGCAAAGCCATTTTATCTTGCACTATGGCTGCTTGTATCCCTAAGGGAAATACCTGTCCCTTTTCCTCATGCATAGGTGTCCTTGGTCTGAACAGAAACTCATCAGGGGTTCTCATTGTTCTGTCAGTTAGGCCTGGCAGCCATGACATCAATATGCACACTCATATGAGAACATCTCTGTTTCAATGGAATAGCTCTCATAGCCATTTGTCCTGATCATTTCGCACACGTTTAAATAATGCATTCCTGGAGTTGAACAGACTATGCCTTCATCAATGAACGAGATGTCATTTTTAACTATGTCATCAACTCTCGTCGCAATATATTGACAGGTTTTTGCCTCGAATAAAGCAGTGGCACCTTCATGTCACATTCTCCTATGGAAACTGGAAGTTCTTTAGTAAAAGGAACACGACTTGTAGCTCCTGTAAAGCCCTGGGTATTTATGGCATCGCCGGGCATAGAAAACTTGCCCTCACATATACACAAGTGTGTTGCACCTGTGTCCTCTAAGAACGAATATTCCTTGCCCCCTATAGTGACATCCACCCTTGGCTCCTGATGAGGGTTTGGTGTCACTGATAGAATGGAACGCATCAGGTCTCCCAGTGAGCTGTCCTAGTCATGTACAATCTGGTCCCATTGTTTGTAAATGGATTTCCTCCATCAGCAATGACATTCCTGTGCCGATGGTTTGCTGAAGCTGCATGGGGGACTACTGCGATTGTCCTTGCGGAGGATTGCCTGCTATTTGCTGTGGCTGCAAGTTTTGCTACACTCTCGGCGCTTGCTGCTGCACAGTTTGATTCTGCGCAAATCTGTCTCCACCCTGCTGTGTACACGCAGGTGGATTTGTCATCCCCCCTCTTGAAAATTGGTAATTCTGTACCATCCCCTGACATAAGTGCTAGATGCCCTGTCATTCCACACGTCCAACACATGGGCGGTGATCTAACCATCTGTCCATTTTGCATATACCGATTTCCGCCTTGCATATTCTGTAAGCCATCTTGGTTATTCTGAAAGCCTCCCTGATTATTCTACCAGTTTCCTTGATTACTTTGCCATCCCCTACCTCTGAAGCCTCTCCCTCTTGGAGCAAACCCATTATTACTTTGATCAAACTGTCTTTGATTATTCACCTGCTGTGAATTAGATCCAACTGCGCTGGTTACCATTGCCCCTTCAATGGCGTACTTTGACAACTTTTTCTGCACTAACTTTGCCTCTTCGCCTTTTCTTGTATCATCTTTTTTGCGATTCTTTTCCTGCAACAGCCTGCAATAATGTGCAATGGTCAGCTGCATTTCCGATCATGGCTTGTCTTCCACACCGACTCATTTCTTGAGCTGATTCTGCGCTTGTTTTGGCAGCCCTTGACATAGTATGTGAATGAGCACATGTATAGATTTTCCCCAAGATTCGCTTGGGTTTCAACTACCCAAGCATCTTGGAAACTCTCAATGTAAAGCAATGGATCATCTCCTTACTTCATCTTTCTTGTCATTATAGCTCCCATATCAGACGTATCTGGATACAGCACTCAAAGCGCTTTCCATACTGCGGTTCTGTAATTGTTAAACGGCGCTCCGTCGTGCGCGATGTTGACTGTGGTCACACCAGGGTAACCTGCTTGTGTCCATACGTCATCAGCTCTTTCACCAAGTATGGCGATCAAAAGACCCTTTCTATCCCCTATAGCTAACGTATTGCCTCCCATCATTTTTTCTAACTCATGTATCCATTTCCCCGCACCTGAAGTCAAAAACGGGAGCTTATTCTATAGGTTTTCCCTGTCCATCTGTGGCCATAGTATATACTGTGGCCTTGTTCCTCCTTTTTCTAGCAATGGAAACTGTGACGCGCCAAACTCGTTCTCATGTCTCATCTGTTTGTCTACCGCAGGGGTGTTAGTCCCGCATCGCTGTCTACCTGGCAATGACCATAACCTGCTTACATAAGATGGAGGAGACACCAGCCTCTGACCGTGTGGTTGTCCCTTGTGCCGGTCTGACTGTGTTAATGGCTCCGGTGCTTTAGATGCAGACAGTTAAATCCGACCATATTACTCCTTTATCCATAGAGAGACATCTCTCGGGACCTTGTGCATCGTCTCTCTCTTCCCTCTCAAAGTTTTCAATTTCTTTGTCTGATACTGCCTGTGCCCAACTTGTGCTACTTCTCTCATCCTCTCTATTCCTATTCAGAGTGAGTCTATCTCAAGACAGCTCTCTGTCTTGTGCTACATGAAGCGTCTTCCATGTCCTACAACTGCGTGCTTTCAAGGCGCCCATTTTTTCCTTTCCTGAGCTTATTTTTGTGATCTCATCTCATTGTATAACTTATCAATTGTTTCCCCAATGCTCCTTGCGTCAAAATCATCTTCTAGATTTGCTCTAGACGTGCCTGGTAAAGAATTATATTCAGGAAAAAATTCCTCTATCTCTTCCCAGTCTACTAATGGATCAGGCTTTCTGACTTCCTTTTCCAGATACTTGAGATCCCGTGCTCTCTGTCTTCGCTTGCGTTCTATACCGTCATCAAAATTTCTGCGCTTCCTCTCTAACCCTGTCTTTCTTTTGTTTTTTTGTATCTCTTCGTTCATTTGCCCTTTGTATTTCCTCTTCTGTCTTTTTATTCTCTTCTCCCGTATCTTTTGCTCTTCTTCTATCCTTTTCTGCTCTATCCTTTCGCGATTGTCAGCTGTTCTTTGCTTGTCGCGTTTCATTTGCTCTTCCGCTTTTTCTTGTTTCTTAGCTTGTTCATCCTGATATTGGTCTCATTTCTGTCTATCCTTTCTTCTTGCCCCTTCATCTCTTAATCGTCCTCTTTCCTTATCCCTCCTATCTTGTTTGTCTCGTTCTCCCCTTTGTCTCATGTCCTCAATGCCTTTACCATCGAGTTTCAATAAAATCTGACCTCCCACCCATTCATTCTGTGTGCCATCTCATCAGTTATATCCTCATCTCCTTTCCATCTCTTTACCTCTCTTCCTGTACCTAGAGATGTACTTGCTTGTGCTTGATTACTTATTTCCTTTTCGCGTCTCTCCTTGTCCCTTGGGTCTTTGGGGGTAATATTCCTTTTACTGTCTTTCTCCGGGCCTTCGTCACTACTTTGTGTAGGTGACTCTTATAACGGGTTGCTATATCCCGCTGCTGCTTTGTTTTAAGTTCCCTCAATGGGTACAATCCTTTGTCTTTGCTAGCTTCGTCTCTTGTTTCAGATGGGGCGGGTGGCGCAGAAGGTTCTTCACCCACCTCTTTGCATATGTTTAGTATCAAGTCTAAAGGAGGCTCCTCCTACTTCTCTACCTGGTACATTTTCCAAAATTCTAGACTAGCTAGGCGCTTGTCTAGCTTGTTGCCGGTGTATGCGGCATGCAAATATGTCGTCATGTGCTGCAGGACCGTTTTAGATAGCGATCCGCTCTGGTCCCACGGCATAAACATTTTATCCACGGTCCCCTTAACCCATTCCGCACTGTACTGCTTGAGCTTAGGTGCGTGTTTCGGCAGCTGTTTGCAAAGGTACACTAACGGAGTGACGTCTTCCATGCTTAGGTAGTCTACCCCTATTTGTATAATGCTTGATTATTTTTCACTTCAGTTTATTAAATTATGTCTCAGAAACACAACACAATATGAGCAAGCACCAATCGTTGCAAGTTCCAATCCCGTTATTTCAACAATATTTTTTACTTTAATCTTGCTAAAAAAACAACCATTAAAATATATCATGCAGCAATCACTTTCCTTAATCGCACAATTTCATACTTTTTTATCACATAAAACTTTCTTCGACTATGACGTCATAACCTCATTCAATCACATAAAACGAACAGACAAACTTGGCCGGCCACATTAATTCTTACGATCTGTTTCCTCAGACTCGTCTTGCCCCTGATTATGCTCCGACATGGAACTTAAGCCTATCTCTTTCTGGATCGTCTTTAATCGATCCCGTCTCCTATGTCATCCTCCTTATGGGCTTTAGATAAGGGCTTCCGTAAGCGTTCTTCAAAACCTAGCAACTGGGCATATACTCTTATTGCGGCTACACTCATGATAACTCTTTATATTGCTTGGCCACACTCAAGTCAATATCTTATCCCCTGTGCACATATATATTACAATCTTACTCTTAAGTTATATTTTGTCCCGCCTCTCTCTGTTACCTTCCCTTGCTTGTTTATTATGCATGCATGCTTTGCCACACTGTTTCAGTCTTTTTCACTCATCGTTCGCATTTTTTTCCGTCTACGGACCCTCAGGATCACCGCCTCCATTAACGCCTCTCCGTGCCGCTGTTCGATCCGCTACTCATAGATGTGGGAGGGGTTTCTATAGAAACTAGGGGTTCCGTCAGACCCCTTTTCTTGCAAGGATTTGGTGAACTTATAACACTCCACTATCTACGGGGAGCTTCACGTCCTGTCAGCCGGATGGCAAAGGTTGCATGATATTGCTGAGGACCTAAAGTTCCTTATGTCGACGGCCGATGGGTATCTTATTGAACCATCAATCTCTGCTACCAAGTGAACTGGATGTATTCCAAACAGCTCTTTAAGATGAGTCGCATTACCCTTGAGATGGATGGGGATGCAAATTTGTACTCCTGCATCAATAGTTTGGCAAAGTGGGTCCGGTTTAATGACAAGCTTATAAATTGGGGAGTACAACGAACATCAGCAGTCGTTCGATCTTCTCACTCTCACTACTTTAAGAAAAAACAAAGTTCTTAGAATTAATATGTGTCACCACTGATGTATGACTTGCACATGCACTAACGTCATCCTACGTGGCAAACTTAAAAACCTAACAGGAGGTGGGATTGGTTCTAGAAAGGTAACTTAACATAGGTACTATATCTGTATATGGTAACAGGGAGAGGGGATTGGATAACTAAAATCAGGTGGGGCAACTAAGCCCTCCCTTCAAAATGGCCACTATGAACTTCACTAAAAGTACAACGTCCCATTGGCTCTACACTTTATAGGACCCTTAATTACGCGGTCCACTATGATTGGTTTGGCTTCAACCCCATTCATGCTTTTCCACCTACA
Organism: Ambystoma mexicanum; assembly: GCF_040938575.1. Classification (NCBI taxonomy): domain Eukaryota; kingdom Metazoa; phylum Chordata; class Amphibia; order Caudata; family Ambystomatidae; genus Ambystoma; species Ambystoma mexicanum. The sequence goes on along the minus strand of NC_090938.1, from coordinate 490,456,310 downwards.
TCTAGCAGCACACAGAAAGAACAGCCACGTGCAGATGAGCTCGTCTCTGCACCAGCTTCCCACCAATTATTTATCCATCCATCATCACCTCAATGGTCATGTGTCGCCTTGAGTCTGCACTGTGCTCTGAGAATGTTTAAGGAGTATGGGTATGGCTGGCCTCGCATGCGTAGGTGTGACCATCTCACCCTTGCAGCTTGCTTCTATCACGTGACTGGACACCACAAAATCAAGCTTTTCGTGCAATTGATTTAATTCTACCAGTCCTCTGACGTCTGGCCTTCTGACTCTTGTTCAATTCTGCATATATGCGTAGTGGAAACTTTCATTCATTCATAAAGTGCTCTTGAGGTATACATGTGTATATCTTGGTGCTTGCTGCACTATAACTATTTTAAAGTATGTAGCTAGCTTCATGAATGCTTTGCGCTTGCGGTTACTTTTCATCTGTACACATTTAAATCAACTCAGTATTCTTCATCGCGTCTGTGGCATAAGCTTCTTCATCTTGATCCCAAGATGTTGCTTATCCTTGGTATCTTACAGTTTCGTCATTCATCAGCGTTCTTTGGTCACTTAATCTCTTATATGGGTGTCAGTTCAATTTCTTATGGCGTCACCATTCATCTTCCTTTATTATCTTCTTTGCTTCTTCGGGTATTTAATTCAAATGGCCATCATATTGTCTCGAATGTATATATGGTTTTCTCAATGGATATCTTGTTTCCCAGATTCTCTTAGGTGCTGGCTTTCTGGTAGGCGCTGTTATTCTGATAGGTACTTGGCAGAGCCCATATGCTGCTCTCTGCTGATTTAACTGTTTACCATACGTCACATACTTTGGTATGAAAAACTTTCTGCCAGGCTGATTGGTTCAAAAAGGACTAAACCGTACATTGCTGGCTTGGAAGTTCTGTATTTCGCTTGCTTGCCTTCTACTCGTTCCAGTACATAACTAGTTTCTATTAGGGAATGATTTACAAAAAAATTACGGAAGGGATTGCAAATAGTCTATAAGGGCTTTGGGGACATTGGACTCATGGTGAAAGGAAAATGGGTGAGACTGTGTCTCACCTAAGGGTACCTATTCCCCACTCCCCAAGTCTCCTCCACCCAGGTGATCCTCCCTTGCATATCCACCCTCAGGGTCCGGATCTGATAGCAAGAGCCTTTCCCTGTCCCCCTGGGAGGAGGGTATTTTGGGGAAGGAAGTGAGGATTCCCTCCGATTCCTCACAGCACCCACAGGGGACCCTGCTAATCCAAAAAGGGATTATTATTCTCAAGCATGCCGTCTGGCATAGATTCACATGCTCATGAATATTCCCCGTTGTCAGGCTGAGAATCCTCAGTAAAGAAAAAATCTGTTTCGGTTTCATTTCTGAACTGTCTTTCTCCTAACAACCAGTCACTGATCTCTGGGTCACGGTCATACTGCCTCCAGCCAATGACTGCCCTCTACCTAAGCCTCTCCTCTGGCAGCCACCTTCAGATTTTTACCACATGTTCAAGTGGTGGTAGTCCTCATGAATAACTGTCGGGCTTATTACTACATTTTGTGTTTTTTCTTAGCGTTTCACTCTATTTTTTCGGTTAGTTGAGCCTCAAGCTCCATCGATCTACCATTGATTAACGGGGACCCATTTTCGGATTCTTCAGTGCCCCATAAGGGTAAATTTTGTCAAGTTTACTTCTTGGAGGATTCCAAAAGCTTCTTCAAGGCCTACAAAGCATGGACATGGAGGAGGAGAAGGACTCGACACCCCTGTTCAAGATTTGAACAGGATGCAGCTTGAGGAACATCTTTTCGGACGACGGGCACTCCCCGTGCCTCTACTGCCTGCACTCGGACCAGATGCATGTGGAGGATGACTGTGCGTTTTGTCAAGAGATAGTGCCCCGCACGCTGAACGATTTGCACAGGCGTCTCAACGGGTGGCTGCAGGCAAAGACCCCTGTTCCGGGTGAGTCCTGGCAGCATGCCTCCCCTAGCCACAAGAAGATAGCTGAGCGTTCTTCTAAGACCTTTGAGGGCGCCCCTCTCACGGGGGCCCAACATAAAGCTGAGCAGCGCGAGTCCACTGCCACTGGGAGCGCGGTTGCAAAGGGTTCCCCGGCGGCCAGGCGAGTGCAACATCTCCAAGCACTTTTGACCACGAGCCAGCACTCGGGATCTTCGAAGAAGAGGAAGTCGGACTACCCGGGCAAGCTCTTGGAGAAGACCCAGACAGGCTCTACGGAGAAGGCCAAGGGGGAGTGATTTACAAAAAAATGACAGAAGGGATTGCAAATAGTCAATAAAGGCTTTGGGGACATTGGACTCATGGTGAAAGGAAAATGGGTGATACTGTGTCTCACCTAAGGGTGCCTCATCCCCACTCCCCAAATCTCCTCCACCCAGGTGATCCTCCCTTGCATATCCACCCTCAGGGTCCGGATCTCAGACCCTCCCACTAAGGTGAAGGCCTCAGGTGTGACCAAGGTTGTGAAGGCCCAGATACACCCGGCGAAGGCCCAGCCTTCCATTGAAGGAGTAGTGGCGTTCCTCACGAAAGCCGCAGAGGCGGATCCGAGGGTACGACCCCAAAGGTTGGAGTATCCCTGCCTGCCAGGAGGGAGTCCTCTTTCCAGCCCATCAAAAAGACACAGGAGAAGATGATGCCTATCATTTCACCGAAACCGTCTCCTCTGGTTGCAGAGAAGGGGAGGGGGGCACGGTAGTCCTTCAAGCACGGATATCTCCTCTGAGGAGGAGCTCACTAATCTCCACACCATCCATGAGGGACGGTGCATCGAGGTCAGACCCTACGGGAAGGATCCCGACGAGGGAGACGACGAGACCGATGGGGAAGACTTGGACCAGCCTAAACGGCAAACGCCTTTGCCTCCTCCGCCTCCGCCACCTCAACCTCTGCAACCTCCTGCAGACATCTCTGTGGACATTCTCATGGCACTACACACCTTGTGCTTGGAGATCCGGACGAGGATGCCCCTTGCGCAGGCGGCCCCTCCCACAGCACCTGGACCATCTGGGGAACCTCCATCCACGAAGAGGAGAGTCGACCCTCCTGCTCCTTGCCACCCTTCGCCTCCCACTCCACCCCAAGGGATGATACGGATCTGGACACGGCGACGACGGGCACGTGCACGGCCAATGACGGCGGATTGAAGGGTTCTCCCGTCTCCGCCGCCCAGCTCTTCACCGCCCGACTAGATTGGCTTGTTCCACGCCATGATCTCCAGGGCCTCTGAGCTGTTCCAGCTGGTCCCTGAGGAGAAGAAAGAGGGTTTCCTATACTAGTGCTGTGAGGCTAAGAGGAAGACCGTACTTTCGATTCCACTCTTGGATGACATTTGGGACGAGGGGCTGTCCCTCATGAAGAACCCTTCCTCAGCCCCGGCGAAGAGGGACCATTAGGAAAGAAATACAAGTTGCCGGACTCTGCGCCCAAATGTTTGAGGTCCAACCGTCTCCGGACTCTGTGGTGTCGGCGGCAGCCAAGTAGAAATCTTCGGGCTCATCCTCTTTGACGGCCACCCCCCTCCCCGGATTGTGAGGTGAAGAAGTTGGACGCCATGGGATGAGTCATCACCTCGGCGGCGACTATCATCAAGGGTGCCAATGCCCTCGCCATTGTGGCATGTTACGACAGGGAACTTTGGTTCAAGATCGCTCCCCTCCTGGACTTTCTTCCTGACGACAAGAGGGGGGAAGCGTGGGAGATCCTGCAAGAGGGTGAGGTGGCATTGGACCATGCGATTACTGTGGCCACAGACATTGCTGACACGGAGTTCCACCAAATGGGCAACTTTCGCCAGGATGTTCAGTCGAAGGGGTTGGACATGCCCTTCGACAGGGGCAATTTGTTTGGGAAGACTGTGGATGAGTCTCAGGCCATCAAGGCGGACAGGACACTGGGACGGCTCATGCCTTGGGCACGCTTCAACGCAGACAGCTATCCTTTCAGACTTCCGGTGAAAAATCTGAAGGCTCTTCCAAAGGCTTCAGTGGAGGTACTTCGTCCTACCATCAACTGTCCTACCATCAACCGTCCTGCTCGTTGGCCAAGGAGACCTACAGATGCAGCGCCAAATCTGGAGGAGGTCACCGTCGTCGCCAAGGTCCCCAAGGCGGCATCTTGACGGCGAAGCAGGATGGAACCGGCCATGGCGTCCGACACCCACCCGTGCAGCCCGGTGGGAGGCCAGCTGGCAAACTTTGTCAGCGTGTGGAACCTTTACCCAGTGAAGGCAACCACTTGGACAGAAACAAGATTGACATGTCATCTTATCCTGCACTATAGTACAGTGTTCAGAAGGCAAGCAACACAATGTTGTACCACGTGGTGCCCTCATTCTGCCTTCTCCTACAAAGTTGAGTTATACATAAGTATGACGATGTAGGGCACTGGCCATTGATGACACACGAGGACTGACATGTGTACATATATTTTGAACGCTCTGCATGAATTGAAAGAAATGCCCCATGACCAGTGTCCATTGAGCATAGTCCATTTGGGGAAATGAGAAGTGTCTGTGGCATGCATGAAGATCATGGCGTGGGCACTGTGACAACCTCAGAATTCCTAGGCATGATCAAAGGACATGTTGCAGATGCAGTGTTCAAATTGGGCACTTTCCTGGCTTCGTGGGGTGACTAGTGCATAAACAATTCTCATCCTAAGAGGTGATGTTAGGCTGAACAGCATAAAAATCCAAAGGAGGAGTCCTCATACTCATGCACCCAGAGGAACACAGTTATGATGACCAAAAGCTCTGCTGCGTGAAGTTTCACTAACCAAACATACTGCCCATAAGCCCTGCAGCTCCTAATTGTCAGTACTGGGAAGGAAACTTCAATCACTATGGCCCAGCCATTCCAGACCATAGTTTCTTAACAGCACAGAATTAGATTGTGCTTCAATACCAGGCTTGCTCTGAGCAATAAACCTAATACAACCCTCTTCCGGGTCCGTGAAGCCGTTCTGACAATGCGCGCGCTTCCAGCACTGTCAGAGATTGACCTGCAGCACCTTCCCCTCTTCACGTATTTTGCCACAGCCAGCTAGGAAAGTACAATGTTATCGGAGCTTACCTGCTCTCTTTCCCAGTCTTCCGTTCTGCTCCACATATACGGCCGTACATCAAACTCCTTCAAAAGTTCCAACGTCGTGAGCCCCATATGATTACGGGAGCCGTGCATCTCATTAACACAAATGGTGCCGCATCACACGATCCTACATTAATATGCAGTTCACACACTTCCTGATGACGCAAGGTCGCTAGGAACAAGGTCCTTTATTCTAAAGACTCTGAGCCCATGGAGCATAGAAAAACAATTCAGAAACGTTGAATAACGGTTCCTAGAGTCCATATTTTGCTGTTGATGAATATATATTATTATATAATAACAATAAAAATTGTTAAACAGTTGAAATAAAGAGACACAGATAAAAGTTCAACTTAAAATGCTCACACCAGACCAAAGATCCACTGAAATGCTAGAGGAGCCAAATAATAGCTTCTATCTTTTCTTTTTTAATGGCATACTCCTTTGTGAAACACTGGAAGCTTCCATTGGCTCCTGCTTACTCTCCAAATCACTCAAGAAAGCCTGAGCACTTTTACAATCATTGAAGGAAAACAATTCGCCATCTTTTACAACTCGAAAGATTTCTGGATAAAACATGTGATACTTGAGCTTCTTGCTTTCTCCTTTGCCACAATGAATTCCTTTCTTTTATCCAGAACATCATGATTCAAGTCCCCAAAGATCATGACTCTATGACCTCCCCACGAGAAATCACCCAGCTCTTGTGCTTTCCTCAAAATCATTTCCTTAACAGGGAATCTCAGAAATGTAAACACAAAATGCCTTGGCCTCTGACCAGGTGCTGTTTTATGTCCCAAACTCCTATGTGCTCTTTCCATCTCCAGCCTTATTTTTGGATCCAGCTTAAGCAGTGAAATTAGAGCTTTCTCCACGAAGTCCATAGGGTTGCCCTTCTCAATATTTTCCGGAAGTCCAGCAATCCTGACATTATTTCTCCTTGAGAAATGTTCCTGCTTAGAGATCTTCAGAAGTAACTTATCATTTCTTAATTGCAAATCTCTTATCTGATCCTCCATTCTCAACACCTTATCATCCATTTCAGATAGGTGTGTCTCAACTCTGCTGATACTTGATGTTCGTTCCACATATCTCTCTTCAGCTTTGGATACCTTCTCCTTTATCTCAGCCACATCCAATGTCACTTTAGTCAAAAGTTCCAATATCTTGTCTTTTCTCTCTCATCTGAAGCCTCCTCTTCGCTTCCCTTTTGCCTCTTCGCAGGCTGGGTTGAATCAGTAGTGTTTGAATCAGCCATTATAATGAGAGTTCAGTTCAGGCACAGGAGCTCAGCTTTCATGCAGCCTTCCATGGAGCTGACAGTTCTATATTCTCTATTGTCATTTCCTTAATGTTGACTTGATTGTGTTTTTGTTTCTCTGTCTTTGTTTTTCAATTTATATCTCAAATCCTTTCTCATATTTTGTGTCTCTCGCTGCCCATAACAGTTGTCTAAATATCAATGATGAGACATTGATAATCGCAGGGTCCATTCATTTACACCTAGTTATTGTTACAGTACCTATATCCCTTGATCTTATCGCTCTATGAGGTGGAATAATATGAAATACAGTTAATAAGGTAGATCTGTTGTGATATGGATCCCTGTGTCTCCAGTCAGTCATTGATCTCACAAAACAACTGTCTGAATGCAAGTCCCCATCATGGTCATTTACCTGGGCCCTCGATTGAGTTTTGTTTTTATTTGTATCTCCTATTTGGTTCTCATTTCCAAAACTCAAAGTCTCGCATGGTTTTTCCGATCATTTGGCAGTGGTATCTCTTGCTTTTTTATTCACCAAGAGGTTTGCCCTTTTTTGCTCCATTGTTTTAAATTGCATTTCAATTCTTCCATTATTTGGATTCATTAGATCTATACATTGCAGAAGGACGTACTCAGGTGCATTATTCTATGTTCTAGGGGATTCAGACATTATAGAGTGTGTTGTTAAATTCATCAACACACTCATATTTTCATCATGCTCGATTTCTATTGTTGGGCAATTGTCGTCTTCTGCACAATATGTTTGTATGGGTTTCAGCTTTTGTGCTATTCTCAAAGGCTTTGTTGCTTTTTCTCTTACTTCTTTAGTTGTTTTATTACGTTGGGAAACCATTAATGCTTTTAAACATTTCCATTTTCCTGTTATTTGGTTATTACTTTACTGGTCCACCTGATTCTATTTTTTGTCTGTCTGCAGCTTGCCTTTTTGTTTTTTTCCCAGTATTCTGGGGGTTGAACAATTCATACATCTGTTCATTGCCCTGCAGTTTATAGGGTGCTGTCTCAAATGAGCCACTAGCGGATGCATCGTGATTCCCATCTTCCTCCACTGCCACCACTGAGGGCTCACTATCAGACATCTCAATGTCTGTTTTTTCGCTTCTCAACATCTCTTCATTCATCACACTGGTATGTGCAGGGGCATCAATGTCACTCAGACCGTACCCAGGACCTTCCCTTGGTGTTATTGCATCCATTTTACAGTCACATTTGATTTTCAGCATTGATATTAGGTTTTTTATGTCTAATAATCTCATGTTAATTTGATTGAGTTCAGAAAAGAAAGAGTACGCTCAGAGATGCCGAATTTGTATCCGTATTTTTTTCTCCATGTTTTCATATATTTTAGTTAGGCTGTAAATACCTGTGTTCATGGAAGACAGGGTAATTTCATATGCTGGAATAATAGGGTTTTTAAACCCAAAAGATGTTCTTGGGATCGGTCTGATGTACGACATATCAGAAGATGCAGTGTAGAGTTCATCAGCTCCTTTGAAGTTCTCGAAACAAACGTCAGAGAATCTGAGAGGTCCGTACCATTATGATTATCAACATTCACTTATGTCTCTGGACATTGATATCTTCACCTTGTATTGGATCTGATAAAGCGGATACACTGCTGTTATCTTTCATGTTTCTTGAAAACACTGGCAAGACCTATCTGTTAGTCACATTCAGGACATGCCACTTGTTTCGAGAAACTGACCTCAGTATGCTCTTCAATGCTTTTACAGTTGGTCATATGCAAATTCGATTATGCAAATGCACAATCTTACATTTGTTCATCACAAACATTGTGTTTTAAACGAGCATGAATTCTTCCACATTCAGGTGTATGATCGCCATTACTATTACTCTTTCTTTCCTCATGCCTTCCTTCATGTATTTTGTGAAACTCATGCATGGAAACACCTGTGTTGTGGCCATCATTTCCCACCATCTGGGAGTATAATCTTCGTGCTTCCAGATTTTCAGGTGCATGAATCTCCATTTCTATAGTGAGTGCGGGTACATAGTTTGCGGTCTCACTAGCATGAGGAATTAAGAGTTGGGGCATAACCGTAGGCACTTTCACATCATTTGGGCCACCTTGAGTGTTATAGGCCAGAATTTCATTGTCTGTTACATGAGGCATCTCTTGTACTTTTTCGCCCGTAATTCTATCTTTTTCACACTCCTTGTCATTATGAGGAGTTCCTTTGGTAAGTCCATGAGCTATAGCTACAGGCACAGCAATCTTAAGACTGCCAGGTGACAATTGTCGCAGTTCGGAACCAGCTGATTTAGAGTGTGTTGCATCCTTTCTAATCCGTGTTTGCTTTACTTGAACAGGAAACGTTAAAACAATCCTTTGATATGCTATTGAAGAAGTCGTGCAACGCAATAAGTCTGTAGCATTCTTGGGCATGGTGGTTTTCAAGGTATACATGAACTCACAAACCAACTTAGAAATCAACCAGTGCTACTGCACAGGCGGAAAAAGCTTACTTGAAGACTTGCTGCAATGCTCACCCACACCTGTGCGAAAACAGAACTCTGAGAGGACATTCAGCCGCTTCGCTGCACAGCTATACAGCCGAACAGTCACCACTCGCAGGAACTACTCACACAGGAAGCTCAAAGTTATGTCTCCATAACAGGCGTTTCTCCCGTTGTTTCTCCGTTACTCTATCTACTGAGCTGTTGTCCCCCCTCAAGGGAGACCCTGCTACTGCTTAGCTTTGGGGCAGAGGCGTTATCCCTCCTGTTTCTATACAGTATGCCTATTCTCCTCTGTATCCCCTCTTCAACATCATTTAACGGTGTCAGTCCTGTCATAATGTCTGCTACCTCCTTGAGGCATCTTTCTCTGCTTCTCTCCCGTTCCATTTCTATCTTCTATCCGTTCTTCTTCTCTACACCAGTGCTCCTTGACGTGCCGTTGAATCTCTAACCTTCTTTTCTTCACCTGCAATTGTCTTTTTCTTTTTCTGCCTTTCTCTTCACTTTTTCCTCTACCTCTTTCTGCCTCTTCCTTTTGGTCCTCCTTTTCCTTCTCTTCAGCTTTTTCCTTTTATCTTCTCAGTCACTCCTGTTCCTCTCGTCCCTCTCTCTTTTGTACTTCCTCCATTATCTCTGCCCATTCTCTAACTTCTCCCTTCCTTCTGCGTCTGAGCTTTCTCCTCTTTGCTTGTATGCTTGCTTGTTCTAATTTGAGCAGTATCTGTCCTGTTAGCCACTCATTTGAAGACATAATCAATTCACTATCCCCACTGTTTTCTTACACCTTTCTATCGCTCTTAGTCAATGTCAATTTTGCTTGCAGTTTGCTGCACTCATAGCTTATAGCATCAGTACTCTTACTTGCATGCTTCGTGCCACTTACCGTGTCCTCGTGTCTGTACGCAGGTGGTGAATAAACGGGATTAGTTTACCCTCCCGCTAAAATCCCTGTCCTTCTGTTGTGGGATCTGTGCTTTTAGGAAGAGGAGGAGCCGTGGGTGCCTCGCCCCCTAGATCACACTGGCTCAAGTCACCTATACAGTATGGAGGGAAGGGGACTATGGACTAGGAGTGCGTTAGTCAGTCTGGAACCTTTGGCAGCAAAGAATTGAGCTGCCCCTTTATATTTAGTATAGCCCGCGGGGGCGCAGCCTCGGGCGTGGGTACACCCCGCAGCCTCACCTCAGTCCCTTTTTCTGCACAGACGGTGTCAGACCTGGCAGCCAGTGCAGAGACTTTTTTTTTTTGCTTTCCGCTTGCTCCCCGTTTGATTTCTTTCAATTCTTCTTTCACTTCACTTCGGTGCTTGGCTTTCCCCGGCACATGTCGACCGCAGGAGGCTTGATGAGGTGTGCCTCATGTGACCGTTCTCAGCCTCAGACCCCCATTCACTCTGCCTTCAGTGCTTGTGACCCGACCACCGCTTGGACTCGTGTTCGGCCTGCAGCACTCTTAGTCACAGGACACTGAAGAATTGGTTGTCACAGTGGAGGGAGATCTTCCACACTTCACCTCCGCCCCAACTTAAGGGCTTAGTCTCCAGGACCTCTCGCCAAGACAAGGTAGGCCCTCTGTTCAGCACGGCTCCACAATGAGGCGACTCCTTCCCCGGGGTTCCCACAGATCTGTGTTCCTCGGATTCAGGTTCTGGCAGACCCGAGGCCTGTAAGGCTACGAGCTCCCGAGTTAAGGGCCCTGCCGGCTCTTCCGGTCGGTCTGGGGACAGACCTGAGGACTTCCAGGCTACCGGCTCCCAAGCTGAGTGGTTCAGGGGCCCTACCAGGCTGTAATCGGAAGGAGGATCAGACTTGTCCTCTTCTTCTACCCCAGGGGGTAAGGGATCGTCGAGTGCCACCTCCAAGAGTCTGTCCTCAGCTAGATCCAGCACGGCTACCGGCACAGATTCAGAGGGTTCCCAGCTTACTGGAGCTCGCTCCAAGGTAATGAATCGGGGCGTTACGACTACCGGCCGTCCGGCTGGGGGTTCAGCGCCCACCAGAGGGGTCTCTGAGATCAACGCTTCTGCTTCGGGTGCAAGATCCAAGCTGTATCCTCTCGTGTCTGAGGCCTCTCTTGGCTCAGGGACTTTGCACCCTCCTGGGCTTTGCAGGATGATCCCAGCCCCCTTCCCTCTGGAAGCAGCAGGTTGTTGGTCCCCTCAGGGCTACGACTAACTATCAGAGCCATACGGCTACGTGCACCAGGCGCCTCGTCACTTTGACCAAGAGCGGAGGCCCAGCACCTCGGAGTGTCAGGCCCCAAGGGAACCGGCCGCTTGTGAGGGCAGCTTCTTAGAGCATTTCCTCCTCCTCATGCATTCCCCTCAGATGAAGGGGCTTCTGAAGGACATTGTGAAGGCGGTCATCCTGCAGGTGGCACTGCCCCAGCCCCTTTCTCTGGGCACTACTCCTGTTGCTCCTGTGCTCCACCGGTTTAGGCCCCACCCGTTGCTCTGATCCTCGCCGCCTCCTCCTGTACCACCAACAGTCTTGGGCAAACACACCACAATCCGGTCTGGCATCCCCCTCCAGATGGTTGGTTCTGCAGGTGGCGCAGAATGTTTTGGAGAAGCCATGGGCCAAAGCCCAGATGAACAAGAAGTTGGTCATCAGGTTTATGATGACGGACGAAGAGCCAATCCTCCTTGACTACCACCCACAGCTCCATTCCTGCGGCCTTGTATTCTAAACCATCGTCTTCGTTGTCTTCCTCCACGGGAGCCGCCTCCAGTTGCCTCTCCAAAGTCATTGAGTCCTTGGGAAAGCGCTGTTACTCTATCTCACAACTGCATCTGTGGCAAGCCAACACAGACGCCCTATTGGCTGTGGCTAACCAAAAACTGTGGCGGGAGCTCAGGGAATTTCTGCCTGACCTCTCTTCAGACAAACCAGCCTCTTTCAAGGCCAGTCTGGCAGATGCCTGGGCCATTGCGCAGGACCTCATGGAGTCTTCGGTCTCCCAAATCGTCACATCCAGCAGAGCTGTCTCTTGGGGTCAAGATGAGGACGACGGCCTGGAAGCACGCTTCCAAGGAGCGGATCCTGGATCTGCCCTTCTAGGGTGTGGACCTTTTTCATTCATCCACTGCTGACAAATTGACGAAGAAGAAAACCTCCACTTAAACCGCCAAGTCCTTGGCCATCCTGTCAAAGCCGAGTCAGAAATCCTTCCCTCAATCCCATGGTAGGGACAGTTCAAACTCCAAACCTTCTCTGGTTTCAAAGGTTTCACAGGTCGCCCAGCAACAAAAGAAGGAAACAGCAGAGGACGTTGCATGTTTTTTTCCGCTCCCCCTCCTCTGCCCTCGCCTCTAGCACCAAGAAGCAGTGACGTCCGGGTCGGGGGACACCGCTCACCTGTGGGGGTCGCCTCTGTTCCAGGACACCTGGAAGTGTCTTTTCAGCAACCCATGGATCCTATCCGTAGTCTCCACGGGCTTCAGTCTTCCTCTGCCTCCACCATCCTCTCCTCCTCATCGTCAGATCAGATCCCCAGCTTTTTTACGGTAGGTCCTTTCCCTCTTGGAGATGCAGGCGATGGAACCAGTTCCCCTTGTCGACAGAGGCTTTGGTTACTATTCCAGGATTTTTGTGGTACACAAGAACAGCCAAGCTAAATCTGTCTTTACCGCTGGAATGCTTTAAGATGCATAGCAGAGTCTCTGTGCAGGGGGACTGGATGCGTAAATTCATGTACCCATATATCAATCGCATCCGAAGTTACTGCAGTTCAGGATTATGTCTTACCACTTCCAGTACAAAGTGCTGCCCTCCGGCCTAAACTCAGCCCCTCGTGTCTTCACACAAAGTTGATGAATGCAGTGGCGGGCCTTCTCCGCTTGGAGGACCATCTTCTATACCCTTACTCCTACGTCCTGTCCCCTTTCCTCCATACTATATGGGCGTTCCTCTCTAGGGATGTGAGACAGAACCTTTTTCACCAGAAAAATCATCATCTCCTTTAAATTTAGATGCACGCGGGGGCGTGTCCTGGTAGCATGCGCTCCCTGACTCTGCCCACCTGTGCCACTCCTCAATCCTCTTTTCCACGTGGACGGGAATGGGCCGCTTTCACCAGCGCTCCTGGGTTAGGCCTCCGGCCTTGTAATTCCACGCGATCTTCCCCAGAGAAGTATTCTTGTCTTCTTTTTTTATTTTCTAATATTAGGTACTGCTCTATCCTCTGGAGCCACGCTCCTCCCTGGCGCATGTCGACGGCAGGCTTCAGCGGGTCTCCAGCCTGCGAGGGTCACGTCCCAACGTCCGACCCCCCCCACGCCCTCTGCCTCGGGTGCCTTGGCCCAGACCACTGCTGGCAGGGCTGTATCGCATGCAACGCCTTGACTGTGCATGCGCTCAAGAATCGACTAGCCAGGTGGAGGTAGTTCTTCGGAAGATCGCCTCCAGAGGACCTCAAAGCTTTCGAGAAGCAGAAGACCATGCCCAAGATAGGCGCCCTGTTCTCCTCTGCACCCCGCAAAAGCAACTCCTTCCCAAGGAAGCAACCAAGCGGGAAGGACCTCTCGGGTCCTAAGACCAGCAAGAACACTGAGACTGCTCCAGCTACCAGCGTCCAAGCCGAGGGGTAGCAAGATCCTATCTGTCCTACTGCTGAGGGGGCTTTATTACCAAGAACCAACCCAAGGGGCTATGCCCTAACACCGGACACATGTCTGAGGGGGCGCCTGGACGCAGCACTACCGAGGACACTCCGCCTACCAGGCCTCGACCTGAGGTACAGGGAAGGCCACAACCACCACTGCTCAGCATACTGGTGGAAGCAGGTCCCAGCTCAGCAAGTTCCACGATGCAGGCACGTGGCACAGAGCAAAACAAAAAGGACGCGGAGCCAGACAAAATGGCGGCTCACTCTACGCCTTTTCCCTTCGGAGACCAAGCAGGGGAACTGGCTTCCAGGTGGGACTGGTCAACCCCTGTCACTTGGTCCACATCCTATCCATCCATTTTGCAGGGCAGGTACACTTCGCCCTCTGCAGCGTGAAAGGGCACGCCCAGGACACAGCAGCTCAGGGCCTGAACCCTTTGCCTATACCCTCAGGCACTCCTCCAGTCTGTGAAAATACGTTCTTCGAGACCTTGCTCACACTCATGAGATCACCAGAGATGGCTACCATCCTTAGGGACGTGTTCAGGGGCATGCTCCCTCCTGTACAGGCACCACTGAGTCCAGCTCAGCCCCCGGCTCCCATGCCTGTTCCAGTCACGGCAGCCCCGACTCTACCAACTCAGCAGCCTCCGGCACTGATAATCAGCACGCCAAACCTGCCCGTGCCCAGCACTCCTTTGGCTCCCTGAGACCCACAGGACACAACAGTGGACACAGACGAGGCGGAAGACCCAGACACCCGGTCGTCAGCCAGAGCTTTAACGAGCAGATGGGGGGGACTAGTTGAGTACATAGGAAACCCTCAGCCATAGCTGGAACAACCAGAGGCAGAGCTACTGGCAAATGTCCTCACTCTACGGCCTACTTCTAGAATGGGAATTCTGTTGCAAAAGGATGTCGTAGCACTTGCCAAAAAAGGTTGGCTCAAGCCACACTCTTCCCAACCTACCAATAGGTGTCTCAACGCTAAGTACAGGCAAACGGAAGGGGACCCCCTCCTATTGTAGGCGCACCCCAACCACATTCTTTGGTGATAGCGGCTGCATGACTGTACTCCAAGCCACAATCCTCTTCGGCGGCTTCAACCTCTGCACTCCTCGGCAAGGAGGAAAAGCTGTTGGAGGCATTTGGGAAGAAAATGTATTGAATGCTACTCTACACCTGCATCAAGCCAACGCTGACACCATGTTAGCGACTGTCAACCAGAAGCTGTGGCGGGAAATTGCAGATTTACTCCCTGAGCTCGGGACACACAGCCAGGCTCGTTTCAAGGCTCGGTTGGCAGAGGCCAAAATAGTGGCACAAGACTTAATGGAGTCCACAGTGGCCCACATTAACACGTCAGGGTGAGCTATTTGTATTGCCACAGACATATGGTTGGCTTGGCTCAGGGTGACAAATACTAACTAGACCTGCCTTTCGAGGGGGGTGGCCTTTTCCATTCAACAACGGATGAGGAGCTTGATAAGAAAAAGAATAGCTCACAGACAGCGAAATCTTTATCCAACCTCACTAAATCCAAATCCAAGACCTACTTCCAGACGCACCAGTGCTCGGACAAAGGTCGGTCCTTCGGAGGCTTCCAGGAGAGACGGTCAGGATAACTGGACAGATCCCTTAGCCAGCACAGGCGCAAGCAGCACAAGGCGGCTAACAAGGGTTTATTTCAGTCCCCCTCCTCACCCTCAGAGGGGAAAAAGTTGTGACAGGCCCATACGGATCCACAAGTCTCCGGTGGGGGGCAAGCTTGCCCTCCACGCAAACCTCTGGTGGGCAAAGTTCACGGACCCCTGGTTCCTCTTGGTAGTATCCACTGGCTTCCGCCTCCCCATTCCTCCTTCTCCTCCTTCCTCCCTTCTTCTCCTGCAAATTGGAATAAGCAACTCTGTTGGTGGAAATCCGCTCGCTAGTAGCGAGCCAGGCAGTGGAGGAAGTTCCAGCTTCGCAGCGTGGCCTGGGCTTCTATTCACCATTTTGACCATACACTACAAGAACCAGACTGGCCTGAGAGTTGTGTTGGACCTTTCCACCTTGAACCTTTCCCTTCCCCTCCAAAGGTTCAAGATCGTTACCCCAGCCTTCATAGCAGAGACATTGTGCGTAGGAGACTGAATATGCTCCCTGCATCTGAAGGATGTCTACCTACACGTCCCAATCTGGGAACCCCATCGGTCCTTCCTGAGGTTCTGGATGACTTTCCATACAGGGTCCTACCCTTTGGGCTCACTTTGGCCTCCAGGGTTTTTACAGGGCTAATGAACGCAGTGGCAGCCCTACTTGGGGTGCAGCGCCATCACATTTATCCATATCTAGACGACTGGCTAGATGGAGTGAGAACTCCGGAGGTGGTCCAGCATACGGCCTCCGCCCTCATGGATACACTATACGACCTGGGATTTTCAATTAATCACAAGAAGTCATAATTATTGTCCATGCAGAGTCTGACCTTCCTGGGCCTTATCTGGGACACAAGCACTGAGAGGATCTTCCCCTCAGAGGACAAGATTGTAGCTATCAAGAGGGACGCTGGGCATTTTCTCACCAGAGCAGTGACCTCGGCTTGGTGGTACCAACACCTGCTAGGAGTCATGGCTGCATGTCTCCTAGCAGTACCACTCAAAAGGAGAAGGCTGCAGCAACACTTTTCAGCCTCCTGGAACCAGGAGAAGGGTTCTTAGGTGGAGCAGGTCAGCATATGATATGATATGATATAAGGCATTTGTAACGCGCCTATACACAAGTGTTTCAAGGCGCGACGAGGCAGGGGGGGAAACAAGGGGAGACAGACAACGATCTTACTAGGCCAGGTGTCATTCAGATCGTGCAAGTGCTAGGGTAGAGGGGAAGGGAAAAGTGCATGGGGGAAAGTGCAGTACAGGGTTATTAGCATACAGCATACAGGATAAATAACAAGGGCCAGCTGGTGGCAAGTGCGAGGTAAGTGCAGACAAGTGCTGGGAAGGGGGGCTGTATGGATACAGACACAGTCCCGTAGTGCAGAGGTTGCCGTGGAGGCAGTGCAGGGGAGAGTGGCTGGGCCGAGAACGGTGAATACCTCAACATCTCCAACAGGATCTAGTACGATGGGGTGCAGACAACAACCTGCGGATAGGCAGGCCCTTTCGGCAACCCATCCCTCACGTCACCATTAACACAGACTAATGCCTAGAGGGATGAGTTTCTATTTTCTCTCTAATCGACCCTCCCAGGTACAACTTGGTCCTTCCTAACCTCTTTCTCCCTCTCTACCTGTGGTGTTCCCCAGGGGTCTAACCTCTCACCCTGGCTCTTCAATCAATACCTGGCAACTCTCGCCTACTGCATTTCCATTTTCTGCTCAAAATTTCAGTGCTTTGTTGACGACACCCAACTCATTTTCAGACTTCCCTCGGCCACCTCCTCTCCTTCCCTCATCTCTGACTGCCTAATCGCCATTCAAAATTGGTGTGCCGCAAATGATCTTTGTTTAAACACCAACAAGACTGAGATCCTCCTCATTGTTACACCCCCTCCATCCTTTCCCCTCACTCTCTTGCCGGCCTCCCTTGGCCCTCCTCCTGCCCCTACCAGCGAAGCCAAGAACCTCGGTGTCATCTTTGACTCCACACTCTTCTTCTGTCTCCAAAAGGTCAAACTTCCTACTGCACCTCCTTAAAGGCACTCTTCCTTTCCTCTCGTTCCCTCAGAAGCTCCTTGTCTCCCAACCTCTGATTCTCTCTAGGTTGGACTACTGTAACAACCTCTTTCTAAATCTACCTGCCTCCACTCTCCGCCCTTTACAACTAATCCAGAACAGGACTGTGAGACTTGTCCTTGGCCTCGGGGCCCTGGGATCGTATCTCTCCAGCTCTGAAATCCTTTCATTGGCTCCCTGTGGTTGCAAGGATTAAATGTAAAACCCTTTGTATTGTCCACAAGGCTTTCTGGGGCCTGGATCCAAATTACCTTCAACTATCCCTCCGCAAATACCTCCTCTCTAGAGCCCTTCGCTCCTCTACCTCCAGCTCCCTCAGGGTCAGTCGTTTTTCAAAGAAACAAGTTGGTGGTAGATCGCTGTCTTCTGCGGGGGCCTCCTTCTGAAACTGCCTACCTGCCACCTTGAAACTTGAGGAGAACCACCTACGGTTCCGGAAGCTCCTCAAGACCTTCCTCTTCGCCTCTGCCTTTGCCTCTCTTCTCCCCTGCTGATCTGCTTTCTCTCTCAGCAATGCTGCACCTGGCCACGCTCTGCCCTTCGGGCCCAGGTAACTGCCCACCTTGCACCTTCCTGCAATGCGCCCTGGCCACCCCTAGCACTGGGGCCTGTATCTGTACCCATACAAGCCCCCCCCACTCTTTTTCTGCACTTAGCAGATTCTCCCTATCTGACTAACCCTGCTCTTGGCCACACACAGGCTGCACCACCACTGTTTTGGATCACCTTATTTATATATTTATTTACTTATTATTTATCTCATCCTTTCTTATGCTCTGCACTTTCCCAGTTTTCCCTTCTCCAGGCACTTGCACTTTCTCAATGTCTCAGGCCCTAGTAAGATCGTTATTTCTGTTCTCTCCCCTTTTCCCCTCCTTTTGCCTGGTCGCGCTTTGAAACACCTGTGTACGAGCGCGATATAAATAAAATATATCATATCATATCATATATCATGGGGGGCTAACCTGGACAGCCACAGTGTCCCTGAAGTATGGTCCTGTCAGGAGCAGCTGGTGCATATCAACTGGCTCGAGATGATGGCTATCTGTCCCGCTCGCAAAGCCTTCCTGCTCATGATCACCAGCAAGGCAATTCTTATTTAGACAGCTAGTTTACATCAATAAGCAGGGTGGCACCAAGTCTCCCCCTTATACAGACTGGCAATCGACATTTGGGAGTGGGCTGTGGTGAACAACATGCACCTGTCGGCAGTCCACCTCACTGGGGACTCCAACCTAGATGCAGACAGGCTCAGCAGGCTGGGCAAAGACAACTATGAATTGCAGTTGAACGAGGAGGTCCTTCAGGGGATCTTCGCCAGGTGGGGGCAGCCGCATGTGGAACTCTTCCCCACCAGTGCCAACAGGTGGTGCCCCCAGTTCACCTGCTGGATGGGGCAAGGCAGGGGTTCGCTAGGCAACGCAATGCAGATCCCGTGGAACAACATGAACGCGTACGCTTTTCCCCCCATCCCCTGGTACACAGGGTCATCTGCATCACCAGGAAATCGCGGGACCTTTGGATCATCCTGATAGCTCCATAGTGGCCAGCAAGACGCTGGTTCTCAGAACTTCTCAGCCTGTCGGACCAGGCCCCGGTACACCTACCGCTGGGCCCAGCCCACCTACTCTCTCAGCAAGGGGGCACAGTGATTCATCCCTCCCTGCAGAAGTTAGCTCTTGCAGCTGTGGCTCCTGAACAGGTCACCCTGAATCATCTGCACCTGTCACAGGACATTCTGGCCATCGTGCAGGGGGCTCGGAGTGAAGCTGCCAGGAGCCAGTACAAGAGCAAGTGGACCAGGTTCTGCCACTGGGCAGAATCAAAGGAAATGAATCCACTGACTTGCATGTTGGACGATATTCTATCCTTCTCTGCACACAGCGCACGTTTAGGGGTGCAGGTAGACACGTGCTCCACGTATTTGGCAGCCATTGGAGCTTTCAAAAACTCGGAAGAGGAAATATTTTCATCCTCAAATCCTGTGGTCAAAAGGCACTTGGCGGGCATGACGAGACTGTACCCACCTATCAAGAAACCATGTCCTGTGTGGGACCTCAGTGTGGTTCTGGGCACCCTGATGCATAAACCTTTAGAGCCTGTGGTATCCGCGGACATCAGGCTAGTTACCATTAAGACTGCCCTGCTAGTGGGCCTTACCTCGGCGCACCGAATCAGTGAAATCCAGGCGCTGGTGGCGTCAAAGCCATACACTACATTTCACAAGGGCATGGTGGTACTTCGAACACACCCCTCATTGTTACCCAAGTTCGTCTCCTCTTTTCACCTAAATGAGGAAATGGTGTTACCAACATTCTTTGCGGATCCCAATGTTGATGCTCAGAGGGTATTGCACTGTCTGCATATCAGACGTGTGCTAAGATTCTACCTGGACAGCACCAAGGGCTTCTGTAAATCAACTGCCCTCTTCATCAACTTTGGGAGGTCAAAGCCAGGCTGTCAGGCCTCCAAGGCTTCCATAGCAAGGTGGATGGTTATGGCCATCAAGGAGGCGTATGAAGGGCAGCACAACCCATTGCCAGCGAACATGCATGCCCACGCCATCATAGCTAAGGCCACAGCTTTCCAAAGACACCTTCCGTGGCAGGTTATCAGCAAGGCGGTTACATGGGCTACTCCCTCTGCCTTCTGCAAGCACTACTGCTTGAATGCCAGTGCCAGGTCGGACACAGCATTTGGTCAGGCAGTGTTAAGGAACTTGTTTTCTAACAAGGGTCAACTCTCCTCCCTGGTGCTACATTCAGTTGTAATCGCCCATACAGTATGGAGGAAAGGGGACGGGACGTAGGAGTAATTATAAGTTACTCACCGTAGTGACTAACATACTCCTAGTCCATGGTCCCCTTTCCTCCATACGTCCCACCATCCTCCCCCCGAATAAAACTGGTGTCATTAGACAATGTTAATATTGTCAACACGTCAAAGGGGACTGAGGAGTGGCGCCAGTGGGCGGTGTCAGGGGAGCACATGCTCTGAGGGCCACACCCCTGCATGTATCTAAATTTAAAGGGAAAGATGATTTTTCTGGTCAAAAAAGGTTGTCTCCCGTCCTTAGCGAGGGGCGCCCATACAGTATGGAGGAAAGGGGACTATGGACTATGAGTACGTTAGTCACTATGGTAAGTAACTTCTCATTTATAACATATCTCATCCTCATTCCAGTGAAGTTTCTGGGGTTCAGCATTCTTAAGTTTATCTGTCAGCTGGGCTGTTTTGTCTGAAAAGTTGGGGATAAACCTACGGTAATATCCTATCAACCCGAGAAAAGCTCTAAGATCTCTTTTGGTCTTGGGGGTTGGTGTATCTAAGGCTGCTTTTACCTTCTCATGTTGGGGCTGTACCGTACCATTCCCTACACAGAAACCAAGGTATTTTACGGCTGACTGGGCCAATCTGCCCGTGGCTGGATTAGCAGTTCTGCCAGAGTTTCTAAGCGTTCATGATGGTATAAAGATGGAAGAGATGGTCCTCCCAAGTCTTACTATAAATTACGATATCGTCAGTATAAGCTCCACAGAAATCGGAATAGGGCTGTAGGATTTGATTCATTAGGTGCTGGAAAGTGGCTGGCATGCTGTGTAAACCAAAATGAAGGACTTTGAATTGCAACAGTGCTAGAGGCGTTGAAAACACAGTCTTTTCCTTATCTGGCCCATATACAGGGACATGCCAGAACCCTCTGGTTAAATCTAGGGTAGATAGAAATGTGGCTGCTCCTAGTTTATTGATTAGGTCATCGATGCGTGGCATGGGATGGGCATCGAAGTCCAAAATGGCATTAACTTGGCGGAAATCTATGCAGAATCTCCAGGAACTGTCAGGTTTAGTGACCAACACAATAGGAGACGACCATGAACTTGAAGAAGGCTCCATAATATTGGCTTTCAACATTTTGTTGACTTCCTTAATCACTATCTGTTTACAGGCATCTCGGAGTCTGTATGGTTTTAAGCGCACAACTTTACCTTTAGGTGTTCTAATGTAGTGGTATGTGTCTTTTACTCTCTCTGGTTTTTCTGAGAATACATCAGGAAATGAGACCACTAGATCTTTTAGATCTTGTCGTTGGATAGGTAGCTCGGATGGGATTAAGTCTAAGTTAGCTATATCTTCGGGAACCAGACAGGCTTGTACTTTGGTATGGGTTGCTGACGGGTTCTCTTTCCATTCTTTCAAGAGATTTACTTGATACAAATGGACCTTCTTTTTACTGTCCTGTTAAGTACAAGCACAGGCTTCCTTTCGTTTTTCTATCTCATAAGGTCTGTGCCACTTGGAGACCAGTTTGTTTTAAGAGGTCGGTAAGAGGACCAGCACTTTTTGTCCTATGGAGAATGATCTTAAATTCACTTTTTTGTCATAAGTGGATTTTTGTTGGCTTTGGGCCATTTGCATATGAGTACAAAACTAAGTCTCAAACCAATTTCTTATGTTCTTGCGTTCTGGTGGTGGTTTAGCGAGATGGGAATGGGGGCCTCCTCTCGTTCTTCCCAGGCTTCCCAGAGCATGTCCAGGACATCTTGGGGCTCTCCACCATAGAGCAGTTAAATAGGAAAGAAACCTGTGGAAACCTGAGGGGTTTTCCTTACTGCAAGTAGTGCCTATGGCCTCATTCGGTCCCAGTTTTTCCTGTCCTTATCTACCAATTTCCGTAAAATTAGCTTCAGGGTTTTATTGATCTTTCTACCAAGCCATCGGTTTGGGGATGGTACACAGAATTTTGCAAGGTGGTAATGTGGAGTAGCTCTTTGACTTTGGCCATAAGCTTACTCATAGAATTTAACCCTGTTAGTATTTCCTTGGGAAAGCCAACCCTGGAGAAATACGGTAGAAGGTGTTTAAGGATCAGTTGGGTGGTGTTATTTCGCATTGAGAAGGTTTCGGAATATCGGGTCGCATAATCCACAATTACCAGGACATATTTATTGCCTAGTCTAGATGTCTCTAGAGGTCCAATTATGTCCATACCGATTCTTGAAAAGGGGACTTCTATGATAGTCAACGGGTTTATAAGGGCCGGTGATGAAATATGCCGGCTGGTCTTTTGTTGTATTTTGCACGTTTGTATGAAGGTCTTTGTATCGGCTTGGATACCTGCCCAGTAAACGATCTCACTAATATGCGCCTGAGTTTTAGATTGTCATAAATGCCCCCCGGTAAGATGGCAATGTGAAATTTCTAGCACAACCTTTCTGTGGCTCTTGGGTATTACCAACTGTGTTTTTACTAGACCTTCTGTAGACGTTTCTGGCAATGAAGCAATCCTTGTTTTAAGAAGAAAAGGAAACGTCCCTTCTCTAAGCCTTCTTCTTCTGGAATTGCTTGTTGAAAAGCTTCAGCGAGAGCTAGATCATTACGCTGGGCTAATGCTAAGTCAGGATACATGGGAGGCTCTTCTCCCTTCGTTTCTTCGATATTATGTGATTTATCCGCTCCTTTCTAATGTATCTGGTTCACTTTCTTTAAACTGAGGAAATAGGGCTCTTTCCAAAAACTCTTGGGCAATTTGATCTCCATGACGTACTTCAAAATGGATCTCACCATGATTCTGTAAGTGAGCCTTCACATTTCCCCGCAAGTCATGATCAATAACGCCTCCTAACACAGCTATCCTGAACTTCCACGCTGGCCAGATTTCGAGACCAATCTTATGTAGTGCCTCGGAGGGGGTATCAAAACCAAGTCTGTAGGAATCATTCTTTTCCCAGGGGGGATAATGGCTTCCCTGCTGCTACAGATATCAAACCCTATTGATTGCTTGGTGGCGATAGACGGGTTAGAAGCTCTCTGACTGAGAGTTTGAAATTGTAGGGTTCCCCAATTAGTTTCAATTGAGTCACATCCTACTACTGATACCATATCAAAGAAACTCATGGTGGCAACAGTAAAGACAGACCCAAGTGATCACAGTTCAACAGTGTTTATTAAACTGTATAGGTAGGTTGGAAGATTGCTTAATCTAAATCTAAATTTAAGATGGGAGCAAGCTACGTCCATCAAATAATAAGGCAGTCCAAGTGGCGTCTTGTCAAATAAAAAGCCCTATACTAAAAAATCCTATTGCCAATCCTTACAACTAAATACAAGAGTGTGGGATAGTGTTCACAAGAAAGAAAGAAAGAAAGAAGTGTTCACAAATGATAAATCAGGATGTTATAGGCAGGGGTCTCCCTTTCCCATGTTTTGAGCACGGGACAAGGTGGAACTCCGGAGCACAGCACACGCTCGAGCTTTCCCAGCACGAAACTACAGTTCCGTTCTCTGGTATCAGGATCTTCGATGGTTAAGTCTCTTTTCTACAAAAAGTCTTTTGCCTCTGAGGATCTGATGGGTTCAAAATACAAACAAAAAGTTCCTTTTAGCATATATGATGGGTGATGGCTTTCCACCCCTTCTTCCGGGCTCAGGCCCTTCTTGAACGTTAGCCTCCCTCTGTCAGGTTCACTACAGCTTTTATTCCCAAGTTTTAAGTCTTTTACACAATCCACTGTGGACATCCCTCTGTCGGGTTCACTCTTGTCAACACAATGTTTTTTGGGGCATCATGCTTTGCCCCTTTTTGTTGGCATCCCTCTGTCGGGTTCACTCTTGCCAAACACACAGTTCCTTCCGCTTTCTCACTATGTGGGATTCGTTTCCCTTTCCAATTACGTGCTGGTCAAAGACTTTCGACTGTACAAGGCATTTTGCTAGACCCGTGTAGACCACTTTGACCTTTTTCTGCCAGCTCTCCTTGGGCCTTCTGGTATTGGTAGTTTCAAAAATAGGGGAATCACCCAGAGTCTATCGAGTGAGCACCCACGTGGTGCCGGACCCCTCTGCAGCTGGTTTTCCCCTTACTTTGGCATTCGCAACTTTTGTTCACACAAGTCAGTTTCTTATCGGTCCCAGTTTAGGAGGGCTCTGTGTATTGTTGGCATCTGCTGCAACACACGCTGAGTATTGTTCATGGTCTTAGGATTCCTTTCATGGAGGTTTCGCAGGTCTGGGTCGGAAAGTGCAAGGTTGTTTCCTTGTCACCCCTTCAGTTCTCGCCGCCTTTTTCATACTCTTGAACTACCGTACTTGGATAGCTGTCTCATCGTGTGGTCTGCCTTACTCGTAGTGTGCTCTCGTGCTACACCTTTTATCCCTGTGGGATAGGCAAAGGGCCGTCTAGTGTGAGTGGTTCTGGTCAATTGCCTGACCCTTGTGTTGGGACATGTCAAGTAAACAGCACTAGTATTAATCCGTTGTCTTTCGTGGTGTAAGATAGTGTTTGTGTCAGAAAAGGGGGGTAGAGTGTCTGGGGATACCGCGTTTTACCTGTCTGTGACCCACCGCCACCTCTCCTCCCGCACTGGTCCACCCGCAGGAACTGAATCCAATAGCGATGGCCGTGTCCTGGCCACCTGGATGACAGATCCCGGGGGCTAGTTAGGGAGACACCTTCAGGTTTCTCACAGTGTACACTGATTAGATCCATTGTTAGAAGAAACAATTCAAAGGTTTTGCGACTTTGCATCACCATTGAGAGACTTGTTCCTAGGCCTTTCTTTGTGTTTTTCTGCCCTGTAAAATTCTTGGAAGGGGAGCCATTCCAAATCTATGTGTGCTTGTGTTTCTATGAGGGCAGCTGTTAGGCTCTCCATTTCATACATTTCATGCGCTTTAGCCAACCATTCAGACTTTGTGGGAAGAGTGTCTCTTTTCCATTGTCTCATCAAACATGCAATTGCAAAGCATACTCTTTTAACAAGCTAGTGAATCAACAGATCATTTTGTTTCACCCAATCAGACTCTTGTATTTTACACTTAACTCCGTGGATTTACCTTCAAAGATTTTAATCACACCCAGCTTCACGTAAGGTATTATGAGAAACCTGAGGGAGTTCTCACTCCTATTCCACATGGATGCTCTGTGCAGGTGGCCAAGGGAAGGCCTTCACTCTTGGATCCTGAACCTGGGGCCGGACAAGCAAGGGAGGATCACCTGGGTGGAGGGTCCTTGAGGATTGGGAGTGGGAGTCCCTTAGGCGAGATATAGTATCCCCTTTCCCTAGTGACAATCAAACACTCCCTCCCCCCAACCTTTATGGACTGTTACAAGCCACTTCCCTAATTATTCCACACACAACACCTAACAGTACTGATACGAAGAGGCAGCAACTTGGAGTAGTGAAGATTACCTCCCTTCACCACTAGGGTACTAAAACGAGGAAGCTGCATCCCAAACACTGGGACGGTCAGGCAGGTCTGCCTAACTATGGTCAGCCAGATCCCATTGATCAAGCACACCTGCAGCCTGTTCGAAGGCTGCAGGTATATAAAAGGATAGGTGAGAGGCAGAAGGGAGAGCTCAGCCGAGAAGCCCACAGAGAGCACAGCAGAGAAGCCAGAGAAGGGCTTGCGTAGAACCGTGCGGGAGAAGCAGGTGACCTGCTCTTCGTGGGAGCAGCCAGGGTGGGACTGGATGCCAAAGCAGAACGCCGGCAGACCCGAAGTGTAGAGGACGCTGTCCACGTCTGTGATGAAGCGAGCAGGAATCGCATTGCCAGTGTTCCAGAAGCGGAACAGAGACAACAGCAGTAGCAGGTCTCCAGAGATTTTTTTCTTCAATTTTAAATCTTTTGACTTCCAGCAACAGCAATCTGTTTTCTATGAAGAGTGTTAAAGGATTCACAGCCTGCACTTCCTCCGTCAGGGTCTACCCAGTGGCGGATTCTCACGCGGTCTGGAGTGTTTGGCCCACGACCACACGTGGGTGGCCTGCTTCTCCTTCCACGCTTTGTCACCCTGCGCACTTCATCGTTGGTCATCTCTGTGGCGAAAGGTCTTCTGTGCATCTCCTCCAGGTCATGTCAAGGTGTTTGTCTCATTGCAGGCTTTGAGGTTTGAGGTATACCCGGTGGCCCGTGCATGAGAGGTATGCATGTCTCGCAACGGTTAGCCACTTCATCACTGGTGACTGCTCCGAAGCTAGGCCGGCTTCTATTGGCTTAATTACTGAGGTTACCTCTGGAACTTTTACCAGAGTAGTCACCGAGGCCTCACAGACTTCTACCGGTGGCAACACTGAGGACGTTTTCGAGTCAAACTTCCTACTGCACCTCCCCAGAGGTACTCTGCCTTTCCTCTCCTTCCCCCAGAAGCTTGCTGTCTCCCAATCTCTGGTTCTCTCTAGGTTGGACTATTGTAACAACCTCTTTCTAAATCTACCTGCTTCTACTCTCCGCCCTCTTCAACTAATCCAGAACAGGACTGCAAGACTTGTCCTTGGCCTCAAGTCCTGGTATCGTGTATCTTCAGCTCTAAAATCTCTCCATTGGCTCCCAGTAGATGCAAGCATTACATTCAAAACCCTCTGCATTGTCCACAAGGCTTTCTGGGGACTGGGTCCATAAAACCTTAAGCTATCCCTCCGCAAATACCTCCCATCTCGAGCTCTTCGCTCCTCTGCCCCAAACTCCCTAGGGGTCAGTCGTTTTACAAAGAAACAAGCAGGGGGTAGATCTCTGTCTTCAGCTGGGGCCTCCCTCTGGAACAGCCTCCCTGCCACTCTAAAACTTGAGGAGAACCATCTCCGGTTCCAGAAGCACCTCAAGACCTTCCTCCTTGCTTCTGCCTTCGCCCCCCCTCTCCCCTGCTGATCTGTTCTCTCTTCGCACCGTGCACCTGGCCACCATCTGTCCTCCGGCCCCAGGTACCTGCTCACCCTGCCAAGCTCCTGCACTGCCTCTGGACCACCCCTTGCACTGGGGTCTGCATCTGTACCCATACAGCCCCCCCTTTTTCTTCCTGCACTTATCAGACTTACCCTGTCTGCTGCCGTAAACCCAGCACTTGCTGGCTGCACTATCACTGTTTGTTGCCTTTAATATTTATCTGTTTCTCCTTTGCTCCGCACTTTCCACTTCTCTCCCATTCCATGCACTTTTCCCCTCCCCTCTCCCATGTCCTTGCGCGTTCTCAATGTCAGTGGGCCTAGTAAGATCGTTGTTTTGTTCTCCCCTGTACCCGTCCCTTGTTGCGCTCTGAAACACTTGTGTTTGAGCGCGATAGAAATCAAATATCAATTCAATTCAATACAGGGCCAACATCAGACCACCCTCAAAATGGCCTCCAGGGCACAGCATAAACGCAAAGATTCCTAGGTATTAGTGGCCATGCGGTAGAGGACATTTCAGAGATGCCCTCTCCTGAATCAACACTTTCTGCAGCATCTGCTCATATTCTGCTTCCTCCCACAGTAAGGGGGATTTTGGGAGGGTGGAATGGTCGCCAATGAGAACCTGGTCGACAGCTTATCCATACATTCTTTGTCACTCAGATTCGTGGCCCTTCCACCGGTCGGAGAACCATCCGGCCCCATCTTCATCCTGGATGCCGTCAGCTTCATCCTCGTGTACCCCGACAGCCAGTGTGTACCATCAACTTCATTGGAGGATAGATTCTTTGAAAAATGTCAAAGAATGATATACTTTGACCCGATAAAGAGATAGTTTAAGAATCTGATCAGAGGTTGTTGATCAGACTTTGCCTACCCTGCAGATTCCTCCTGCGCCATCTGGATCCCAGATAGATTTCCCATCGGTCCCTCCATCTTCAGGCCTGTCGAGCACAGCCCTGAATACAGTGGCATCGGAGCCGCTCCAGCCGGCACTGCCTGCTACTGATATTTTGCAAGGATCAGCTCCTTTACCTTACTATCTCAATAGGGACATGCAGACACAGAGAGAGACACAGAGACATGATGGAGACAATGACGAGCGCAAGGAAGAGGCTTTATTGTCAGCAAAAGCTTTTTACAACAGAACGGTAGGGGTTCAGGATTTCCAGTACCAGAAAAATATGATGCGCAACCGGAAGTTCTCTCTGGCATTTTGTGTCTCAGCAAGACAAACAAGTCTGGGATTCCGTTACAAAAGAATGATTTGGCAGAGGCCAAGTCACTTTGGAAGAATTCTCATACAGTCACGTCACTGCTTCTAGTAAGAGGATTGATGCACGGTACAGGGTGGTATACTCAGACTCTGAATTGATCATATAAACCACACCCACAATCGTCAGTAGCCGCTTCCGTGGCCATGTTTTCTAAGACATCTCAATATGCTTTGTTTGGCACTCAGAGTTCTACCCCCGTCTCTAATTAGGACAAGGTTTTGGATGGCTATGGCAAAAAGGTTAACGCTAATGTGTCCTTCCATTTGCATCAGGCAAATTCCAGTGCTCTTCTAGCAGCAGCCAACTACTGTTTGTGGCTGGAGATTTTTAAGTTGGATCTAGCCAAGGCTAAATGTATTGCTCAGGATTTGCAGGAGTCTGCAGCTCAACACATAGGCACAGTTGCTAGTGCCATTAGTATTCGAGTAGTTATTTGGCGAACAGCTACCCATCATTTTACTAGGATGGTTCAGGACAAGATACTGAACTTGCCATTCGAAGAAAACAAGTTGTTCCATTAGTCAACTGACAACGATCTGAACAAGAAAGACTTCCACGATTATGGCCAAATCTTTTACCTTTTTTACTGAAGGGCCCCAAAACTCTTTTCAAACCTCCAGGCAACCCTTGTCCGAATTTAAAAGTGAAGGTTTTGGAGGGTTTCGTAGCTACCAAGAACGTAAGGGCAGACAGCCCGAGTCGCCTAGCTCTCAGTGGAGAAAGCAACAGAGAACCTCAAATCAAGGAATCTTTTCTTCCCCCTCAACATCTAGCACTTATAACAAAAAACAGTGATCTACTCATCCGGATCCACTCCTCTACAGTAGGTGGCAGAATTTCAAACTTCACTAAAAACTGGCATATCATATGAGGGGATTCCTGGACCCTCTCAGTGAGCAAATGTTACTGTTCCCCCAGTCCCTCCTTCAGCTCTCCCCGTTGATTCAGATAGGGTTGGCAGTCCTCTTTTGGGCGATTGTTGACTTGATCTCTAACAGGTTGGCAGAGGACGTTCCCCCTCAATAAAAACTGTGCGCCTTCGACTCTCGCCTATTTACTGTACCCAAGAAAAGCCAGGCAGGCCCGCTGACAGTTTTGGATCTTTCATACTTAAATGTCTCCCTTCCCCTGGAAAAGTTCAAGATGGTAACGCCAGCTCATGTTCAAAATGCCCTAAACTGTGAAGATTCATTTTGCACTGTGGATCTTGAACAACGCATCTCTGCATGTTCCCATCTACCCAGCACACAAAAGAATTACTCAGATTTCCCCTAGGTCAAAGACATTTTTAGTACTGGGTTCTCCGCTTCTGTCTCAGTGCCGCACCCAGAGTATTTACGAAGCTTATGGCTCCCATAGCAGCTTGCCTTGGACTCTTACCCTGCCCTTCCCCTCCCACCCTTTCATTTTGCATTTCGCGTAGACTGGCTTTCCCCACGCCCCCCCTCCATCACTCTTCCTGTTACTGCACTTGCACAATCCGAATGTCACAAGGCCTAGTAGGACCATTATTATCTTTCTCCCTTGCTTCCCAAGCCCGCCCCCTTTTTTGTCCTGTTGCCTTGGAATACTATTTGTTGTATAGACGCCTTACAAATGTAAAACAAAATCCATATTTATCCCTACCTGGACGACTGGCCATCAGGGCAGAGGCATGTCAGGAGCTTCAGCGGTTCTGAAACAGCTACTGCAGTTGTTTTTTTTTAGTCTGGGCCTATCTTGTCAACCACAAGAAATCTTAACTATTACCGACTCAGGATATCATAGGCTTCAGGTGAGACTCCTGTATTGGCAGAGTGTTCCTCACTCATCAAAGGGTTCAGGACCTAAAAGCAGTCAGTGTCACACTTTCTGGTGCAAATGACTACCTTAGTGTGGTGGTTCCAGCACCTATTGAGTCTCATGGCAGCATCAATCCTGGCCCTTCCCTTGGCTCACCTCAAGATGAGACGACTTCAGTTACATTTGGCTGTTTCCTGATTCCAGGAGAAAGAAAAAAAGATTTGCATAATTCCGGAATTCGGTGGAAGGACAATTAAAATCTTCAAGGAGTCCCGTTTCAGGAACCTCCTCACCATTATATTGGACTTGTCTCCAACAGGTTGGGGAGCCACCTTGGGTCAATTTCAAATTCATGCCCTGTGGTCCTCAACGGAGCGTCAATGGCATATAAATGTGCTGGAGCTCTTGATAATCTGCACATCGCTGAAGTCCTTCATTCCCTTGATTTAAGACTAGAGGGTTCTTATAAACCGACAGTATGACAGCGATGTTCTATGTAAACGATTGTGGGGGAACAATATCCCCCTCTATGTCGTCTTGCTTTACAGATTTGGCAATAGGCAGTGCTGCATCAGATATCTCTCCAAGCAGTACATTTTAGCTGGGGGGCACTCAACACGAGAGCAGACATCTTGAGCTGTCTTTCACACTGCAACCATGAATGGGAGCTGAAAGATTTGATTCTTCAACAGATTTTTCTGAGGTTAGGTTTTCCCAAGGTAGACCTTTTTGCGACTTCAAGAAATCACAAGTGTGCTCTCTTTGCAGCCATATTGGAACAGAAACCGGGAGCTCCGGATGAAGCTCTGCTGATCCCCTTACGAACGAGAAGCATGTTCTGCGTTTCCCCCACTTACTTATTCCAAGAATCCTCTCAAAATTCAAGAACCCCAGTCATTGCATGCTGATTTTGATAGTATGAAACTGGCCGACCCGAATTTGGTGCTCTGACCTATTGCTACTTCAGTCACACAGGCCTTTCCCCCTTCCGGTGGAACATGATCTTCTACCTCAATTGGAAGGCAGAGTGTTTCACCTCTCCCCGATATTTCTGAGCTTAGCAGCTTGGTTCCTGAGCAATAGTGTTCTCATGTCTAAGACTGTCAGAACACCTCATGACTATCATGCAATAATGATAATGATAATTGTTTATTTCTTATATAGCGTAACACTCACAGGTCTCGGAGTGCTGAATTAACAAGACATTATTATCCCAGGGAGTGTTACTCAATTTTTTCGGCCTCGGAAGGATGAAAGGCTGAGTTGACCATGCCAGGATTCTAACCTGCCACAGCAGGCTGCGCACAGATATTGGGAGGTGAGATTGTAATAGTTTGAATTTATTGTTTAGATTTGGAAAATACATACACATTTATACACATATATTTTTGATATAAAGAGATTACTCTGATGAATTTTTGCTGGAAAGGTTGTTCTTTTTCAAATCTTACATTAAATATGTAAAAAGCATACCAGTAACAGTTTATTTGCTTTTACAATAATAACTGGGTGTGCAGGGGACGGGATTGTTCCACACGATTGTGGACATCTGCTGTTCTCACTTTGTTTGATAAAACCCAGTGTCAGGGTTAGTCTTCTCCCCTGCACCCCACTAACTACCGGAAACCATAACATCTTTCTGAAAAAGGTGTGCTCTAGGCCAAACTGGTTATCAACCCCTGTATATTAGGGGCCAGCTCAGACCAGATTCCTTAGTGGTCACCACCACCAGTAAAAGGGCTTATTCTCCTGGCACCGGCAGAAGCCCTGCCCCCACAAAGAGAGCAAGAAGATACGGATACGTTTGGGAGAAAGGTTGCCTCGTTTGCAGCATACCAGACAAGAATTGCTAACAATACTACACTGTTAGCTAGTTAAAGCTCCCACAAATGGGATGAGCTGGAACACCAAATAGAAGCCGTCCCAGAACCAATTAAGGCTCAACTGCTTAAAACTATCTCAGAGGGCAAAAAATCTCGAACTGCATCCTGAAGAACAATCTTGATACGGCGGATGACCCAGGGGGCATCATTTCGGAACGGAACTCTCATTAAGCAGCATGCCTGGTTTAGGCAGTAAGGGGTTAAGCTAGAGACTCAAGCAACCCTCTTAAACATGCCATTGGAGCCAAATGTATTATTTGGGATGGCCGTAGAAGATGCCCTCGAGTGCCAAGGAAAAGTATGACATTCTTAAATCCCCTGGGCAGTTAACTAACAGACCCTATTCCCAACGGGGTTCCCCAAACTCTAGGAGATTTCGGGACCATGATGCGCAACGCTCCTCCAGCTACTCTCAGGGAAGACCGTCCTGGGGCCAGTCACAAGGCCAAGGTTCCTCATCCAACTTTCAGAGAGGGAATAAAAGGGGCAAAGGTAGGGGCAGAACCTCACCTGGGAGAGGCGCAAACCCTCCCAAACAATGACACACCATTTCAGGTCCCCTCCCATGCCACTCCAGTAGGAGGCCGAATCACTCAATTCACCCACGCATCGGAGGGGATAACATCGGACAAGTGGGTGTTGTCCACCATGACAGGCAGCGATTGTATCGAGCTGGTACAAAAACCACCCTACCTCCAGCTGAGACAGAAAAAGATTACTGCAGAAGAACAGACTGCTGCTGGAGGAAATAAAGGCGCTACTCGACAAGGACGCCATAGAGATTGTCCCGGCAAACGAAGTAAACAAGGGTATTTATTCAAAGTACTTCCTTGTGCCAAAGAAAGACCTTACAATGCGCCCAGTACTAGATCTGCACCCTGCGAACAAATATGTCAAACCACAAACGTTTCGTATGACCACGCTCCACGAGGTAATTCCACTCCTGAAACGGGGGACTACATGGCAACGTTGGATATGAAAGATACATAATTTCATATTCCAATGCACCCTGCTCACAGAAAGTACCTGCGTTTCAGGATGGCGAGAGTACACTACCAGTTCAAAGTACTCCCATTCAGCATCGCCTCAGCACCAAGAGTATTCACAAAGGTGCTCGCAGTAGTGGCAGCACACCTGCACAGAAAGTTCATCCCAGTAGGCCATTATCTGGACGACTGGCTAATCACTGGGGAATCTCCTCAAATTTACCGATTAAATACACAAAAACAGTAGGCCACTTCTTCAATCTAGGTTTCTCCTCAATGAGAAGAAATCAAGTCTAGTCCCCAGCCAAATAAAACAGTTTCTAGGGGCTATCCTAAACATAAAAGAGGAGCTGGCTTTCCCCTTAAACGAGAGAGTACAAAATATGCTGTTGCAGGTACTTCACTACAAGGTTGGTCGCCAGATAACTGTATGCAAAGCAGTGCGCTTGCTCGGGATGATGGCCTCTTGCATTCGTTTGGTTCCACACGCTAGCCTGCGTGCAATGCAGGAATGGTTAATGAAACCGTGGTCTCAGGCAAGCGGACAGTGGGATGATCTAGTGGTTGTTTCGCTAACCTTGGTTCAGGCTCTTCGCTGTCCAAGGACAACCTGTTAAAAGGAAAACCTTTTCGCGCTCCACCAGCACAAGCGATCCTAACTACAAACACCTCACTCACTGGAGTGGGGGCTCACTTCCTCCACCACACAGCCCATGGCCAGTGGACACACGCTACTCCCCAAAGACATATAAACTTCTTAGAGCTCTTGGCAGTCCCCAAGGCTCTTTAGGCCTTTCAGCAACATCTCAAGGGTCAAACAGTGTAGGTCCTCACAGACAGCATGACGGCCATGTTCTATCTGAACAGCAGGAAGGCACACATACTAAAAGTCTGTCCAAGCTATCCCCAAAAATAAGGAAGTGGGCACTCAAGCGGAACATGTTCCCAACATCTCAACATGTTGCAGGGGAACTCAATTCTCTGGCAGACACTCTAAGCGGAAACCCTCTACCAGATGAACATGAGTGGCAACTCGACAGATATCCAGAATATTCTCACCATGGGGTCACCCCCCACTAGACTTGTTCGCCACAAACCTAAACGCACAATGTCCAGACTTTGCACCCATTTTTCCCCAACCATAGTCAAGGGGAACGCCTTGTGGATGAACTGGTCAGAGAAATTTGCTTGCGCTTTTCCCCACCAACACCACTCCTGAGAAAAATAGTGCACAAGATGCACCAGGAACAAGTAACCCTGATCCTGGTTGCGCCTATGTGGGCGAGATAGCCTTGGTTTCCACATCTGCTCAAAGCTTGATTAGGTGATGTGCAACCCAATCAAGCTCCCGTGCCCACATAACATGTTGACACAACACAAAGGGGCATCCCTCCCCACGCCCACAATCAATGAACTTGGCAGCTTGTCTCCTGAAGTCATAGAGTTTGGCCACTTGAACCTTCCACAAAGGTGTATGGATATCCTTGAAGCGGCACGAAAAACCAACACCTGGCACTGCTATTTAATAAGTGGAAAATATTTGTGATATTGTGTACATCACAATCACTAAACCCATTAGAATGTTCTCCAGCTAACATTCTACACTACATGCTTTACTTACTAGATTCCGTCCTAGTATTTAATTCCTTAAAGGTGCATCGGCTTACACCACTTCACAGAACATGTCCAGGTGTAAAGTCCCTGTCATTAAGGCATTCATGGAAGGGGTAAAGAGGCTATACCCCCCCAATTTCAACCCTCCTCTGGGTTGAGATCTCAATGTTGTGCTCTCCAAGCTCATGGCGCCACCCTTTGAGCCTATGCAAAGGCCCGCCTAAAGCATCTTACCTATAAAACTGCATTCCTGATAGCTATCGCCTCCATAACACGAGTCCGTGAGCTGCAGGCTTTGTCTGTAGAAGACCCCTTTTTCATTCAACACAAGGACAAGGTTGTCCTCGGAACACATCCTAGGTTCGCGCCTAAGTTCATTTCAAAGTTCCATGCAACCCAATCCATAGACCTTCCCACCTTCTTTCAAAATCCATCAAACTCAGCAGAAAGAAGCCTCCATACACTTGATGTACGAAGGGCGGTCTTGTACTATGTGAACAAAACAAAACCCCTAGGGAAAAGAGACCAACTCTTTGTTTCCATAGCGCCTGGTAGAGAAGGCGATCACATATCAAAGAACACCATCTCCAGATGTATAGTCAAGTGCATACAGCTCTGCTATTCCCTATCCAAGAAAGTTCTACCTTTTACACCAAGAGCACACTCTACCAGAGGTGCAGGAGCTACCTTAACTTTTCATTGCAAACATCCCTATGGACGCCATCTGCAAGTCTGCTACATGGAGCCTCCATCCATACGTTCACACAGCATTTTTGCATTGACACACACTCTAAATCAGATTCACAGGTGGGACAAGCGGTCCTAAAACATCTCTTTGCCGCTGTACCCTCTAACTTCCCACCTCCTTCTCCAGACATTGCTCACTAATCAATGAAGAGCATGTGATCTAAGCAGATCCACAAGCTTCAGACTGGATACATTACTCACTGTAATCATATTTCTGGTGCTTGTATCTGCTTAGATTCACATGCACCCACCCTTCCTCCCCTACTGGAGTAGAAGGCGCATAGATGTTTTCTGGGATATTGTTTCTGCTTTATCACATCTGTACTCGCGCGACACTTCATGCAACCTCATGTCAGAAAAAATCGGAGGGACCTCGACGTGTCAAGGACCATGGGTACAGTACACGTCACACTAGGGATAGTATTACTAAACACGCTCTGTAGATGTCTGTTTATGAGTTTCGAAAACAAATCTTGTAATACTCTGTGACTTCCACTAGATGTCGGACTATGCAGAGAATGTGATTGTAAGCAGATACAAGCACCAGAAATATGATTACAGTGAGTAATGTATCCCATAAAGTTCTATGTGGTACCAATGTTACCTTTAAATTCAGTTGTAGTGCTCCAACTGCTGATAGTTATTAAAAAGCATTTAAATTATTAGGCAAGGGTTAACTTCCTAAGACATTGCTGTAGAAAGGCAGGTAATAATTAGAACATAGGCGGGATACTTTCTGTAATACAGTGTGAGGATCCTTCCACCTGTGCAACCTGTAAAGAAATGTTAAGATGTACTTTAAGTTGTATGTTACAGTCGAGTCCATATATTTTCTTGAATAGTCTGTTTCTCGTTCTACGGATCCCATGACCCCTAAGTACCTGGTAAGCCCAGGAGAACAGGATCAAAGACGAATCTGGGACTCTTGGATGAATCCTGGGAATGGGCGATGCTCTGCCTCGTCGCAGTACCTTGAGTACCTTGGCCAGTGAAGTGATGGAGTTTCTCTGTTTCACTCGATGATGCCCCTTGAGGATGGACTCCCCTTTGTATGAGGAGCCTCTAGGATGTCGCGGTATCGCAGGAGAAGGGAACTAAGCAGTGCCAGAAAGGCAGCAATGCAGTGCAGGTCTGTCGCGGTGGTCTCCAATGTCGGCTTGTTACGCCGGCTGCGGATGTCCCACGAAGATGAAACTTGCTGTGTACTTTGACAAGGCTTGGATGAAGAAGATATATCCTTTGGTGGTCATTGATGACTTTCGTTGGCGACAGGTGCAAATTTTGCGGTCTACTGCTTTTCGGTTCTTCAGTGCTGCAGCTGCATCACAGACCTCAATATGGCTTCTAGCAATCTGGACACGACCACTGGACTAGGCATTCGGGCCCTCGCGAAGTCTGGACCCTCTGGACATTTTCATGGTTTATTGCTGGCAGGAACCCCACTGGCGAACCCTCTTCTGCAGGCAGCGGCCCTGGATCTTCTCCGGCGGGGAAAAGTGGGTAGATGTCATGGCAGAGGTGCACCTTGAAGATTTCTTCTGATGGTTGGAACTTTGGCAGCTCCGGGTATTGGACAGCACTATGCCAGGGTACCCCTTCTTATAGGCGATATCCAGCAACTGGGTGGTTACAAACTGTGAAGGCGTCATGAAGTAGACAGACAACTGAATTGAAACTTTTATTAAACAGAAAAAGGGTTGGAAAAGGCCTAGCTTTGTCCTATGCTAAAGTGGTATTTCCCTACCTAACTAAACTTAAGGATAAGTCTGTCAGGAAGTCCAAAGTAAAAGTCTGTCTGTGCCTAAAACCTATGCTTGCCCTCACATCTATTTGTATACAATGTGTAGGGATGTCAGCGTCAAAATGAGAAGTGTTCAAATAAAAGTTCAGAGCTTCTTCCAGCTCTTGGTTTGTAAAGAGTTTCCCTTCCCCAAGTTCAAGGCAGTTCACAATGCAAATGAATTCCCTTCCCAAAGCTTCCTGGTCTTTCAACTTTTCCACAACACTGTTTTTTGTAATACTTTCCAGCTCTTCTGGTTTGGTTATCTTTCACCAAGTTTACAAAGTACAGTTCCTTAATTTCAGTTCACACTAAATGTCCTTTATATTCAATCTCAAGCTTCTTTCAGGGTATTGTAAGTGGCTTTTTCATAGGTAAGTGTTCTCGGTCTAGGCGCAGTTGTCGGACCACGTGGTCCACTCATTACAGGGCACGCTAACGACACACCTTTCTCACCTCTTCTTCCTAGAGTGCACATTGCCACTGTTTCAGCTCTACAGTGGTGCTTGGCATATTCTCTGTTCACATCCCCATGATGCTTTATCTTTGCTTGCTTTTCCATTTTCACTTGTTGCACTTTCATATATTCCTATGTCTCTTGCCAATACTTGCTCTCTCAAGTTACACAGTTCTTTTAAAGCGTAGGATTCTACAAAACTGCTTTCCTTCAATTCAGTATGCAACAGTACTTGCTTTTAATTCGGATCGGTATTCAAAAGTGCTTACTTTGTTAATCTGTATTCAAAAGTGTTTGCTTTCCTTTAGATCGGCATTCATTAAAGTTCTCACAAGTTAAATGCTTGCCTGCAGTGCCTCGCTCCCTCTCCACCGCGATTCTCTGTGGCTTTGCTCCTGCCACTGATGCATCTTTCGCAGCTCGGGCCTCACTCCGAAGCTTCCTTCGCCTGGTTACTCCAGTTCCCGTTCCGTAGCTCGCTGCAGGCCTCCAGCTTCTTTTATTCTGTCTTCTGTAGGGAATGCATGGTATCACAAGTATTGGCACTGACACAATGGATACAATTTGTAAAACCTTTATTGAAAATGTTGGGGCTGGGCAAACACCTATATTGCCCTATAACTAAGATGGGGAGTAGCTTTGACCATCAAATAATAAACAATGCAGTCCAAGTGGAGTCTGTCAAATCAAAATGACCTATACTAACAAAACCTATTGCCTGCCCTATCTCTTGTACAAACAGTGGTAAAAGGAGAAATGTATGTATGTATGCAAAAGGAAAAATCAGTGTTCAAATGATAATGTGGCTGAACCAGCTCTGCTCCCCACGTTAAGCCTCACGGAGTAAGGCGATCGTTGTAGGCAGGATGACACACTCTGGCTCGGTTTCCAACAGAATACACAGTTCAAAACCGTAGATCGAGGCCCGCCTGGCCTTCCACATTAAACTCTTTCTCTTAGTTCCAAAATAATGTTTCAACCAAAATTTTCACAAAGATCCCCCTCTGCCGGGCTCAGATCTTTCACCACACAGTTCTCGTAGGTCCCCCTCTGTCGGGCTCAGACCTTTCATGATGAAGTTCAACACAAAGTTGCAAGGGGGCTCCCTTCCCCAAGCTGCTTATACTTCAGGTCTCTGTCAGTCGGGCTCAGACCACTTTCGAGTGTCAAAGTCTTTCGAATGTGAGTTGTTTTCTTTACAGACCACCGCAGAGCCACTTTGACTCAAAATTCACTGTTTTACTTTCACTCTTCCCTTCTCTAAGAATTAATCTCCTTCATTTCACTTTTTCTGTTTGTTCGCCTTTTAGCTTCAAACAAAGTACCTTTCACAGAGACTTTGGAATAGGCTACTTCCTTTCACCGGATCACCCCGTTACTTAGTATCGCTGATCTCACAGCTGCCTTTTTACTTTAAAGTTCATTCAAAGGTCTGCCTTCCTTCGTGTCTCATCCACGCGCGTGCAGCCTTTACTTGTGATATAATGTTGCTACTTCATTCGCTGTAACACACACCGGTTTAACTCACTGTGTGTGCACGTCTTTCTTGCTTTGCGATTTCCAATTTACGAGTCAAGGTTAGTACCACAGGCTTTGCTTCGCCTCGCCAACTCTGCCGTTCACCCGGGAGGGTCGTAGGCATCCTTCAAACACAATGCAATCTTCACTTGTGGGATCTGGCCTTCTCCACGTGTCTTTAACAGTCTGTTGGAGGCAACGACCTCCAGTAGTGAAGCCTTGGGGTTTTCGGCCCGCTGCTCTTGTCCCTTGGTCCGTTGCTCTGCTCCAGTAGGTGTGCCTTCATCCCGAAAGTTCTGCTCGTACAAGTGTTCCGCCTCGCTCGGAATGTGTCTTTAGGTGTTGAATTTTATCAGTGTGAGGAGAGCTAATTGGTATCAGGTTTTTGCACTTGAAGTCAAGTGCCTGTCATCGCCTGACCCAATTAACAGGACATGTCCAATACGATGTATGAGAGTTAGTCTTGTTACTTTGTCACCCTCTTCCTCGGCCCAGTGTTTGTGTAATAAGGGGGGGGCGAGTGGAGTTGGGATCTCGGAGTATCCTAAAAATAAAAAAAATAGGATGGGGTAGATGAACAAAAGGGGGGGGAATACCGCATCTCACCATTGGCTGTCTCACCCCCACTCCTCGAAGACCCCTCACCCAGTTGATCCTCCCGCACTGGTCCACCCCCAGGAACTGGATTCAAAAGTGATGGCTGTGTCCTAGCCACCTGGATGACAAGTCCCAGAGGACTAGCGGGTGAGACACCCTTTGGGTTCTCACACTTCCCACTGCATACACTCTGCATCATATTGGGGCTCTTGAGCCACCATCTGCCACGCCGCCTTCCAAGAGAGGTCTGCACTCCTCCAGCAGTCCATAGATCAGCTTCCACAGCTGACTAGGACTAAACCTCTCATTGCCGACTTGTAAGTTCTTCATTGTTCTTGCTTGCCTCCTCCACGTCCCAGTACATAACTGGTCTTTGTATGTGTGTGTGTCAATAAAGATTTGTTTCTCTAGTTCATCTCTTCCTCGTCCCAGTAACAAACTCATGTCTATTGGGGATTTATTTAGGGGAAAAAGAGGGAAGGGATTGTCAATAGCCTATAAAGGCTTGGGGACTGTGGAATCGTGGTGAAAGGGAAATGGGGGATACTGTTCCTCGCCCAAAGGTGCCTGATCTCCGCTCCCCAAGTCTCCTCCACTCAGGTAGTCCTCCCTCACCTATCCACCCCCCAGGGGTAGGATTTGATAGCAACAGCCTTTCCCTGGCCACCTGGGAGTAGGATATATGGGGGAAAGAAGTGAGGACGCCCTCTAATTCCCCTCAGAACACTCCTCCGGACCCTGGGCGACACAGATGGACTACTTGGCTTCAAGATGTCCAGGCACTCCTCTTCTGGACCCAAAAAGATCCCTTCTCCTAATGGCAGGCACACAGGACTGGCTTCCCGGACACTTTGGGTGAAGAGCAGCGGTTGCACGATGTTCCCTCATAGCTATGGGAAGTGGTCACCTATCCAGGTCCTCTCTGGTTCAGTCCTTGAGAATTAGAGTTGCATCCACAGACTTTCTTTCTCTAGCTGGACCCAGGATACAAGCATGTGGATTGGGGCACCTCCCCAGCATTTCAGAGCACTACACTGCATTTAATCCATTTTCAGTCAGGCTGGGCTTAGGCATTGGCACACAATCAAAACCAGACACCCACACCACATAATGCATACGGACTCCTCATCCCATTAATTCAGGCTCCACACCAAGGATGTACCCACAACAAGCAGTCCCTGGGAAGGCTCCAGCCATTCCTGGAAAGGGAACAGAGCCAGGGCTTCTCAGGACTTTGAGAAACAAATGGGTAAGCTGGTCACAGACGCATCTGTAACTAATTGGGACGCTCACCTGTCAGACCTAACGTTGAGCGGACTGCAGTCTTCCACAGAGTTTCGGGAGCACATCAACTTGCTGGAACTGAGTGCGATCAGGCTGGCCCTGGTCGCTTTCCTACCCTATGTGAATCACAAAGACTGTGCTGATCCTGACGGACAACACAGTGGCCATGCGTTACCTCAACAAACAGGGTGGTGTGGGGGTCCTTGTCCAAAAGGAATGCAACTGTGGTTCTGGGGTCTGGAGAACAGTGACTCTCTGATGGCGACTCATTTGGCCGGAAAAGAGAATCTCACAGCGGATGCTTTGAGCAGACAGACTTTGCCCTCCCGCTTGTGGGAGCTCTGTCAGGCAGTTCTGGAGGCGATGATCTCCTTTTGGGGAACTCCTCAAGTGTACTTCTTTGCTTCTAGTGTCAACAGGAAGTGCGACTTGTTCTGCTCCTGGGAATGTCCTCATCAGGGAGCTCTGGGGGACGCACTGATGGTCCAGTGGGTTTTCGACCTTCATGCATGCCCGCTGATCCCTGACATTCAGCTGGTTCTCAGGAGGTTGTGCCTGTTCGGATCCATTGTCCTCGATGTGCTCCTTTCAACTTGGTGCCCCGCTAAGAAATAAAATGTATGCTTGCAGGTGGCGTACATTTTCGGTTTGGTGCCGGGAGAGGGACATGGATCCTTTATCTTGTCCTCTATCCCCTATGTCGGATTTTCTGCTTTCTTTGGCCCAGGCGTGTCTGCAGTTTGGCACTGTAACTGGTTACCTTGCCACTTTTTTGGTGTTAAAGATGTCCCCAGAACAGGGCTTGTTTTTCACAATCCCCACTGTTATGCAGTTTTTGTGGGGTTTGTGTAACCAGTTTTCTCCCCGCCAGTTTGTGGTTCTGGCATGGGATTTGGATTTATTTTTAACGTTTCTTATGGGTGCTTTGTCTGAGCCCCTTCATTCCTGTTCTATTAGGTACTCGCCCTTACGGTGATTTTCATGGTTGCCATTACTTCCGCGAGATGTGTGAGTGAGCTCCAGGCTTTTTCTATTTTACCTCCCTATTTGTTTTTTTCTAAAGAGAAGGTGACATTGAGAGTGAGACCCTCCTTTCTGCCGAAGGTGGTCTAGGATTTCCATCTCTCAGAAGAGCCATCTTTGTTTTTTTTACCTCAGCCTCGCACCTTCGAAGGCAAGACAGGGGAACCATTCCATCTGCTGGACCCGGTACAAGACCTTAAGTTCTAAATCCCTCGTACTAGAGAGGCAAGGAAGGATAACCAGCTTTTCATTGATTACGCTGGTGCTGGTGCAGTCAGAGCTGTGACCAAACAAACCCTGGCCTGGTGGATTATTCTCTGCATCTCGGAATGCTAGAATCTGGCTGGTAAGGATGTACC
Organism: Ambystoma mexicanum; assembly: GCF_040938575.1. Lineage (NCBI taxonomy): Eukaryota > Metazoa > Chordata > Amphibia > Caudata > Ambystomatidae > Ambystoma > Ambystoma mexicanum. Next base: position 490,414,141 of record NC_090938.1, on the reverse strand, counting down.
TGAGGGTCTCGGAGCTCATTCTACCAGAGGGGTGGCTGCCACCGCTTCCCTGCATATCAGATGTCCTAGATATTTGCCAGGGGGCAATGTGGGTGGTTTTGTACACGTTTGCTAACCATTACTGCTTGGATTCCCTTGCAGGCTAGAACTCCGGTTTTGGTAGGGCAGTCCTCCAGAATTATCTGGTTTAGGTGGCGTTCTTTCTTCCTCCCTCCTCCAGATTTACGTACTGCTTTGGGAGTGTATCAAAGATGAGAAATCTGTGTGAGGAAAGAATCCATTATAAGAGCACATTACTTAACTCTCAGGAATGTTCTTTCTGATGGAGGTTCCTACCATGGATTCCTCATCGTCCTCTATACCTGCCCCTCTGCAGGAAGCTATGTGAAGGCATCACGAAGTAGACACAGACAGCTGAATTCAAAGTTTGGGTTAAAAACTTTGATTAAACAGAAAAGGGGTTGGAAAAGGCTTAGCTTGCCCTATGCTATGGTGGGACTTCCCTACCTAAATAAACTAAGGAAGGTCTGTGTCAGGAAGTCCAAAATAAAAGTCTGTGTCCAAAGCCTATGCTTGCTCTCACATCTATTTGTATACAATGTGAAAGGATGTCAGCGTCAAAATGAGAAGTGTTGAGATCTTCTTCCATGCCTTGGTTTGTAAAGAGTTTCTCTTCCCCAAGTTCAAGGTAGTTCACAATTCAAAGGGTTTCCCTTCCCCGAGCTTTGAGGTCTTAACTTTTCCACCGCACAGTTCTTTGTAATACTTTCCAGCTGTTCTGGTTTGGTTATCTTTCACCAAGTTCACAAAGTGCAGTTCCTTAATTTCAGTTCACACTAAATGTCCTTTATATTCAATGACAAGCTTATTTCCAGGTATTGTAAGTGGCTTTTTCATAGATAGGTGTCCTTGGTTTATGCGCAGTTGTCAGACCACGCGGTCCACCCATTACATGTCACGCAACCGACACACCTGTCTTGCTTCTTCCTCCTTGTATGCACGTTGCCACTGTTTCAGCTCTATAGTGGTGCTTGGCTTATTCTCAGTTCACATCCTCATAATGCTTTATCATTGATTGCTTTGCCACTATTGACTTGTTGCACTTTCATCTATTCCTATGGCTCTTGTCAATGCTTATTCTCACAAGTTACACAGTTCCTTGAGAGCGTAGGATTCCACAAAACTGCTTTGATTCAATTCAATATTCAACAGTACTTGCTTTTAATTCAGATCAGTATTCAAAAGTGTTTGCTTTCTTGCTTTCATTTAGATCAGTATTCAAAAGTGCTTGCTTTCCTTTAAATTGGCATTCATTAAAGTTCTCACAAGTTACTTGCTCGCCTGCCACCCCAGTGTCCCTTCTTCCTAGGTTGACTCACCAGTCGGTGCTTACAGTGCTCCAGCGAGGCTTCCGGCCACCATTAGCTCTGTCTCATGCAGTGCCTCACTCTGTCTCCACAGCAGTTCTCTGTGGCTTCACTCCTGCCACCGATGTGTCTCTTGCAGCTCGGCCTCCCTCCGAAGCTTTGCCTGGTCATGCCAGTTCCCTTTCTATAGTTCGCCGCTGGCCTCCAGCTTCTTTCAGTCTTGCTTCCCGCTGCATACACTCTGCATCGTACTGGGACTCTCGAGGACTCCATCTGCCACACTGCCTTTAAGGACAGGTCTGCGCTCCTCCAGCAGTCCGTAGATCTGCTTCCACTGGTGCCTCCATTTTCACCGTTCTAGCTGCTTTTAAATTTCCTGCCAAGTTGATTGGTCCAAAAAGGACTAGACCGCTCATTGCCGACTTGGAAGTTCTATATTGCTCTTGCTTGCCTCCTCCTCCTCGTCCCATTACATAACTGGTGTTTGTATGTGTGTGTGTCAATAAAGAGAGGATATATTTCTCTAATTGCTCTATTGCTCTCGTCTTTGTCGCAGTACCAAACTGGTGTCTATTGGGGAATGATTTAGGGGAAAAATAGGGAAGGGATTGACAATAGCCTGTAAAGGCTTAGGGGACTGTGGACTCATGGTAAAAGGGAAATGGGGGATACTGTGTCAGGCATGCCTCATCTCGTCCCCAAGTCTCCTCCACCCAGATAGTCCATTCTCGCATATCCACCACCAGGGTCCGATTCTGATAGCAACTGACTTTTCCTGGCCTCCTGGGAGGAGGATCTATTGAGGAAAGAAGCTCACAGCTAGTACACCATCGGTTCTACGGTCCCTCAGCTTCAAAGTGCTTGGGAAAAAGGGTGGAACTGAGGTCATGAGGCATGGCACAGTTATATATACTGACCCTGACATCCTGTCATGCACTGGCGTGTAGAGGTGTCAGGGGCAGTGAGGGGGAGCTCTGCTGGGATAGGGATATCATTGTTGAGGAAGCTGTGGAGGAACATCCATCAGAAAGAACATTACAGAGAGGTAATTTGTTCATTACACACATCATTTCCTTTGCATCGCCTAGCATCAGTAAATGCTGTGTGGGGGAGGCAATTTCAATGATGTGTGCTGTTTACCATTTTCATTGTTTCTCTCTACTCTTAGCCCTTTGGCCACAACCAGTCACAACAAGATATTCTCCAAGAGAACACAATCCTTAAAGCAACAGAGGTACAGTTCCCTCCAAAGCCAGTAGTCACACCAGAAGCAAAGGTGAGTTTTCATGCTTGAGTTAGAACTCTGCAGGTATTTCTCATATTTTGATTGGTGTCGTTCTGGAAAAAGAAAGTGTGGTGTAGAAAGAGCTAGTAAATGTACAATGTGACATAAACATTAATTTAAAGCAAAGCATCCTCGTACCCCACCATTCGAATGTTCCTCATGTGATAAATGCATTTACTACCATATTGATATTTTAATGGATTGCTTTTCTCCTGCAGATTCCTCATCTGATAGATATCTCTTCCAGTCAGCTGCCCAGAAACCTTATGACAGGGGGCGTAGTCCACCTTGTCTTGGCCGCCGATCTCTCGCGAATCGATGCAGCGGTCGTTGAGTCGAGACGTGACGTTGGTCATCGCACATATACTGCGTCACTATGCCACTGCATGGAACAACTCTCACAAGAATTTACCACCGCTGAATTTTCGACATGATGGCCACTCCCAAAGTATCGGGTTTCAACTGCTGCAAGCACTGCAGTTCCAAGATGTCCATCATCGACCCACATTGCGTCTGCGTGTGGTGCCTCGGTGTCAGGCACGTCGCTGAGGACTGTGGTCCTTGTCGGAAAATGAACCCGAAATCGCTACAGGAGAGGGCTGCGAAACTTGCTGTAGGCCGGCTCCCATCTAAATCCCCGGCCTGCTCGACCGTCCAGTCATTGGAGCACCCGACTCTTGAAAAGGAGTATAGGCATTGAAAAGAAATCGAAGAAGAGATCACACTCTTGGAGCCACTGATCTTCCTCCTCCTCCCAGAAAAAGAAACTGCATCATCGACGCAGGCACGGATCCGATTTGTCGGACAAACCTGGTTAGTCAGCAGCTGGGCCTACAACCATGCCCAAATGGGAGGTTTTCAAAGAGCAGATGCTCAACATGTTTCAGAAAGTGGGTGCAGGTACGGGTGACTCCTTGAAGCAGCAGGTCCCGGTGGCTCCAGTGGTGCCCAGTAATAAGCGTATTGCATCCTCCACAGATTCCATATCTTGGTAGATAGCCTCCAGCTCATGCTGCTCTCAGAAACCTTCAGCCGGGGATGTATTGTAGCTCAGCATCTATCAAATCCGGTGATCTGTTTCCTCGACCCCAGCCATTACGTCGCTGCCCTATAAATGGAGCACACTAAGCCCCATGCCCTCAGTTCCTCTTTTCTGTGGGTTCAGCATACTGCTTCCTTGCAAACTGGTAGATGTTTTCGTTGCACCAACATGCCCGCTCACAAGCCTTCTGAGTTTAATGTGGCGAATCCCTGGATGTCGTCACTTCTCACCGAGGGGGAGCCTCGTCCCATGAGAACAGGGAGGGGAGGCCACTACCCGATAGTTCCCCTGCAGGTTGTGCACAGCAGGAAGATCTCATGGGGAGAGACTCCCCTCTGGGGACAGGGACAAACATCTAGGGAGAACGCAGCATGGACCACTTCTCAACCTACACCTATGTTAATGTTAAAGGACATTTGTACCGCACACTATCACCACCGAAGTGGTCCCCTGGCGGCTCTGAAAAGGGGAGGAGACATGGTGGGTTAGTGGGAATAAGCTGGAAAAGTGCAAGAGACCAGTGATGTGCTGTTGGCCGCCTCACCCCGGTGGGTCCGTTGGCTGGGCTTGGGGTGTTTTACGATCTGTAGTCGTCGTGTGCTGTTGTGCAAGCCCATGTGTGTTTTTTCTTTTTTGCATTGTTGTGAAGTTTGTGCGGATTGCTGCGTTTTAGGCTTGTGGTTGTGTTCAGTTAGAGTTTGAGAGATGTATGCAGAGGGATGGAATTGTTAGTTGGTTGGTTAGTTGGCATTGCTGTCCATTGCAATTATGGGATTCCATCTAGGCGTGGCACATGCCAACAATCACATTTCTATTCAGATGCGACGCAAGCTAGGGTTCAGAATTCTGAGTGAGGTACATGTTAAAAGTCACACTTCCATCTAGATGCGGCGCAAGCTAAAGTTAAGAATTCCATCTAAGTGTGGTACATGCTAATATTCATAATCCCGTCTAGGTGCGATGCAGGCTAAGGTTAAGAATTCCATCTAAGTGGCGCAAGCTAACATTCACATTTCTATCTAGATGCGACGCAAGCTAAGGTTAAGAATTCCATCTAAGTGTGGTGCATGCTATCATTGTTAACCCTGTCTAAAGATGACGCAGGCTAATCTTAACATTTCTGTATAGGTGTGGCACTAGTTAACATTGGCTAGTGTGATAGTGCGTAATGCAATGCAACATTAACAGTCAGGCCAAGAATGGAATTAGGCTTGTGATTACAAATCTCTCTATGAATGCATGGCGTAATTCTATGGCAGTCTACGTTATGGAGAGGTGAGGTAGAGTGGCGAGGGCTTTCTGGAGTAGAGTAATTGCTCTACACCCCACCCATGCCACACTTACAATTTTGTTGCTGTCTGTTGGCTGCTGGCTTCCTTTGCTTCCCCTGCGGACACCTGTAGACACGCCTTGGAGCCGCTACTGTAGGAGCCGCCCTTTGCCTCGGGGCCCTTAGCCGAGGGGGCTGCCGGGCAGAGGCTGCCCTGGGAAGGTCTGTTATGACCAGGTGGACGGGTTGGAGGGGGAGGGTGGGACTGTGAAAAGGCCAGACATAAACAAAGGACTACACCCCACAGACTGCACCCTTTGGATGCAGCCCAGAGACAGAAACAACAGGCTCAGAAGCCAAAAGAAACACTAGACAGGCACCAGATTAGCACACAATGCTCACCAAAAAATATAGATACATAAATGATTAAATAAATAAAAAATAAAAAAAAATGTAAAAAATATATATTTAAAAAAAATCACACCACTCCAAAAGAGTGCATAAAGCCCACCAAAAACGGATTACAGTCATTGTGAAACTACTCACTCAGAATCAACCAGCCCCTAAAGGTGCTTCCACACTGGTTTCTCCTCCCATATCCTTCCTCATGGCAGTCCTCAAATCAAATGGCCACAGTACTATACCCAACCACCCCATGTACCTGTGTATGGGTGTGACATAAGATCCACTGAGACTAAGAGCCCAGACTACCCGAGTAAGACTTGCATCACAGAGACTGGGACAAGGAAGAGGTGCAGAACTATGAAGATCACTACCGAAAGTAGGAATGAGCATTCTAGTTCTCCATTAAGGGCCACTAACAGCAACATAAAAACAGAAGATGGACTAGGGAGTTTATCAAGCCATCCCTTGAGGAGCCGAAGGACCGAGCTGCGGCTCGGTGCCAAAGGATGTAAGGGCTGCAGACTGGGACACTGTCAGCGGGAAGCAGGCGTCTCTACAGGGTCTGACGTGGGAGGACCTATCCAGAGGCTGGAAGAACAACAGCCAGACCGGAGAAAGCAGAGGGACCACGTGGTCCAGAGCAGGCGACACTGCTGGAGGAAGCCATCGGCTGCATAGCCACTGACAGAAGGGAAAAGCACGTGGAGGCAGTGGGAAGCACAAGAATGAGTCCTAGGACAGATCAGAGCCTGTCGAGATGTTCCCTAAACGTCAGGAAGGAACCAGGCCGGCTGGTGGGGACCAAAGGGTGTGTTGGCACTTACAGGGAAATGTTAGAGAAAACCAACATGAGAATAGGGGTAGTAAAAGACCCCCAGTGAAAGAGAAATATTGTGATTGAAAAAGGGGAGGATCACCTGAAGAGGCGAGCAGTACATAGCCCCACAACTTGAGAGAGAGTTTGAAATGGACTTTGTAAATCATCTTATTTGTTACCGTACTTGGCAGGATAGTCAACCAGGTTTGTCTAACAAGCTAAATAGAGAAATACAGCTCTGGGACCCATGAACAAAGAAGGCTAGCAAGAACGACCCTATTCCTTGTGGCAGTACTTGGCAAGCCAGAAGGCCAAGTGCGCTATACTGGGTAAACCTTGGTCAAGAATCATACTTGTGTATGAACTGTTTGGAAAGAAAGAAACATGTGAAACAAGGATTACCTGGGTTCTGCGGAGCGTGAAGTGACTGTGAAACCAAGATAACAGGAGAAGGGAGTAATTTTCCTGGTAGCGCTACATCTACAGGAAAAAGGACAATCTAACTTAAGAGACCAGAGGATGGGAGTCCTTCCCCCTGGTTTTGTCTGAGAAAAAGTGAAAGTCTGAGACTAGGAGAAGGGAGTCATTCTTCTGGTAGTTGAAGGTTCAAGGTGGGGTACGTGGTGCGGAGTGCGCTAGTTACCCACTCATAAGAAGTGTGATGAGTGAATTTGAAAGGTGTCTGTTGAGCTGCGGTAGAGGTAGAGAAGGTGGCTAACCCCTACCCACCCTTGACAAATGGAAGATACTGTTTTTTCTCCTCGGGCGCGCTCAACACTTCACGGATAAAGATGATTCAATAATACATCGCTAAGCATCATATTGCCAGTGATCAGTTCAAGTTTAATTGAGATAATTGGTCAGAGAAAAATAGTCACTACCTGTGTATAATATCACTGTCTCAGTACAGATACTCCAGAGGGTTAAAAAAAGGTGACCTGTGTTGGGTCATGTGTCAATCACAAAGAAACATATGTCAATCGCAGAGAAACACCAATAAAGCTCTTGGTACATAAAAAAGGGGAAAACAAAATAAGGCTTGTATTTGACTTGTTACAGCCTATTGTATTGCACTTTTTTTGATTTTAAGGCAAGTGCGAACTACAAATATTGAACCTGACTAAGGGTACACAGTATTGCATCAAACAGAAATACAAGATATAAAATCAGACTCGAGATGCCTAAAGCCAGAATACAACGTATTTACATTGAACTCTAAATGCCTAAAAGCCGACACGTGTTCAATATTTCAAACGCACAAAGAAGGCTCATCACAGTTTCCTGTGCCTTATATAGAACTGTGTTCAGCGCAATTGAGACTAAGTAGCCCTAATGACCACCCCAAAGGACCAAAACACGTGTCGGCTTTTAGGCATTTAGAGTTCTATGTAAATACCTTGTATACTGGCTTAGGCATCTAGAGTCTGATGTAATATCTTGTATTCCTCTTTGATGTAATACTGTGTACCCTTAGTCAGGTTCAATATTTGGAGTTCGCACTTGCCTTAAAATCAAAAACAGTGCAATACAATAGGCTGTAACAAGTCAAATACAAACCTTATTTTGTTTTCCCCTTTTTTATGTACGAAGAGTTTTATTGGTGTTTCTCTGTGATTGACATATGTTTCTTTGTGATTGACACATGACCCAACACAGATCGCCTTTTTTGAACCGTCTGGAGTATCTGTATTGAGACAGTGATATTATACACAGATAGTGACAACATTTTTCTCTGACCAGTTATCTCAAACTCGCACTGATCACTGGCAATATGATGCTTAGTGATGTATTATTGAATCATCTTTATCCGTGAAGTGTTGAGCGCGCCTGAGGAGAAAAACCAGTATCATCTTGTAGTTGAATCTGCAAAAAGGATCAAACCACAGGTCATTATGATCCAGTGGAAGGTAGTCATTCCCCCTGGAGTGAGGAAACTGAGAACATTTCTGATACAGAATTTTACAGGATTGACAATCCTTTGTCTGGGAAGTATTGGGACATGGGGAAGGGAGTCTTTCTCCAGGTTAAGAACTTGCAAACAGAACTGTGCTACCTAGACAAGGAGAAGGGAGTCATTCTTCTGGACCAAGAACATTGGTGCAACCTTCAAGTTTAGTTATATAGTTATAAGTGTAAGTGACAGAATTAGAGATTTTGACACATGGCGGTAGACTCTTTAATTTACAAGAACATTCTGACAGACCCATTAGCACTTTAGTTGATGTAGGGAAACCCCTCATAGAGATGGGGCAAGTTAGGTTTTCTCTTTATTTTCTTGGTGAATAAAAGCCTATAGCAATCACTATGCCACTTGTGTGTCAGTATCGTCCTTCTGCATCCTTACATTAAGCACTGCATTTCTTAAATGTCCCCAACCGACCCGCACAATATGTGTTTGGTGTCTTGGGGTGAATTGCGATGTTAAACAAAGCGGGTTCTGTTAGGCATTGAACCCCAATGCCCTCAGTGAGCGGGCAGCTAAGTTGTTTTAAAACCCCCATCCAATTCCCTCATCTCGTCGCAAGAGAGGGCCTCAGAGAAGGGTACGGAGGGCCATACTCATGACGAGGAGTGAAAAGCACAAAAAAAACAAACTAAAAATATATCCCATTTCCACAGCGAATCACACCTTTCCTGCTCTTTTTCCCTGCAAGAAAAGGAAACACCAATCTAGGAAAGATTAGAAGAAGGTTTTGCTTGATTCTTCTAAACTGCTCACCCCTCCACTCCTTCCAGCTGCAGGAGTCTCTCCTGATACATTCTGGTTTCACCATCTTGTGGCCAATGCTGGATTTGACTTTTATGGACTTCATTGATTTACGGTGGGTCACCTTTTCTCAACGGTCATGATGGATTTCCTTTGCATCTTGTACTCATGGGGGCCCTGAATCATGCTGTTCCCATCATCATCTTGTATCCTGGCTTGCAACATTGTTGTCAAGGCTTGAGGCCTGCGTAGATTAGATTTACCTCCGTCCCCAAGCACCGAACAGGGAGATAATAAATCACTCACTGTTTAGTTATTGGAGACAAAGATGGCTGGAACAGGAGCCGGAGCACTGGATCCCCAGGTGGCTGCAGTTGGAAAAAAGGAGTGTTAGGGCAACAAGCAGAAATTAAACTACAGAAAAAATTGGTAACAAAGTGTAAACAAAGAGCACCTACCAGTCTGGGAGCGAGGGTGAGGCCCAAAAGAGAACAGAGCCCTTGCAACATTGTTCCTCCCAATGAGAAATGGGTGATAACCCAGTGAATGCGAACAGCAGCAGCAGCAGGCTCACTACGTAGCTCCTGAAAAAGGTTGAAGGCAGACCGGGAGCAGCCAACCAGATGGAAGTTCCAGCGTGGTACAAGAGGGCAAATCCAAAAGCAGTCCAGGATGTAACGTGATCAGAATCGGTTGCTAGGTAAGCCGTACAAGAGCGTCGTGACAAGGGAGAGGCAGAGGCAGTCCGTTGAACAGTATTTCCTGGTCGTAGCAGTTTGAAGGAAGCAGATACGGGCAAGCGTCGTAACCGAAAGCGAAGCAGAAGGAAGTCCACAAGCAAGGCTCGGGTTGTAATCCAGGAAGGTAAATGTAAACAAGCAAAACGCAGACGCCAAATGTTGGAACAAGCACAGCTGAGAAGCGACGCCCGAGGCGTGCAGCGTCAGTTTATACAGTTGCCACGGTAATCAGGTTACGTGATTAGCAGGCTGCTTAACGTGATGTGAACAGACACTGCCGTGGGCGTGCATTCAGTCGCCACGGCAACTGCCAATGCCGAAGAGAAAGATGGCGACCTGAATGCATTCTCCCGTGCGAAGTATTGCCTCGTGACAACGGAACAAACCGGCGCAACCTCTGCTGCCGTGCTGTAAGCAATTGGGACCTGTGAGGGGTGGTGACCGGGAGTGCCTAAAGTGGAGTAGACGGGGGTTTGGAGGGTGTGTGCTGACAATTGTGTTATAACTGACTTCTGCAATTGTATTCACTCTCCCCTCTTGCATACTCTGTTCTCTCCTCCTCTCCTCTTCTCCCTTTTCCTATCTCCTCACCTCCTCCCCTTACTTTCTTCTTTGCACTTACTTTATCAGAATTGTCCCTGGACCTAGTATGATAGCAACCTCGCCTGTCTCCTCCTCCTTCTCCCCTTACTTGTGTCCCCCCTCAGATCCCCCTAGCAGTATCTGAAATGTGATCAGGCCTAGTACAATAGTCACTTGTTTTGTTCCTCCCCTCCCTTTCTGCACCCCTCTCCCTCACCTTTTGTTTTCTCTGGCTCTACCAGTGTCAGGAATCGAGGGTGGAAGCTGTGGGATCGCTGGACGCTCTAGTCCTCACCCATCATGGCTGCCTCCACTATAAGTCTAGGCTCCGCCCCCAGCTCGGCGCGTTGTATCTGTGTATTGCTTTCACTTCTATCAACGCTCCGAGTTGCTTGCAACTTTCTTCGCTAGTGTTTTCTTTCTCGCTCTCGGCTTCACTGTGAGCCAGTGTTTCTTTCCGTGTCCCTCTCCCCTTCTGTCCGCTCTGTGTTAGCTCTGTGTGTATTTCGTGCTCGAAGGTCTTTCTTTAGTACTCTACTTATTTTGGCCTTGCTTACGTACTTGCAGTTCCTTTCCTCTTTACCTGTGTTCTGCCTTCCCTGCTCCTGATCCCTTTCACGCTCCGCTCCTTGCTTGGCCTTCCTGTTTACCTTTTCTCCGTCCGCGAACCCTTTCGCGCTCAGCTCCTCGCTTTACCTTCCTGTTTACCTTTTCTCCGCTTGCGAACCCTTTCGCACTCTGCTCCTTGCTTGCCATCCTGTTTACCTTTTCTCCGTCCGCGAACCCTTTCACGCTCAGCTCCTCGCTTTACCTTCCTGTTTACCTTTTTCCCCATTCAAGGCTCCTCTCAGTTTCTGTGTCCGGAGCATTTGGATCCCTCGGTCCCTAACAGTTCCCTGACGTTAGAGATTGCCTTCGTATCTCTGACCGGTATCCTGCATCTTCATTCATTCTGCCTGGGAGAACCTGCCATATACTTATCTTTTGGAACCACTCCTCATCTCGCCTGCAGTTCTTTATTCAAGGGTTTTTTCTGCCGTTCCGGATTTTTCCCTTGGGTCCAAGGCTGGCCCACTGGGAGCCCCCCATGGCAGGTTTCCATAACTGCCAAGGTGGCCTCCGGAGGGGCCAGACCTTACTTGCACGATAAGAAGGTTAGAACACCTAAGGATCTTATCTCTACAAAGAAGAAGGAACGTCCCCGAACTCGGGTTACGGTAAAGGACTCTGTTTTCAGAAGATTCAGGTGAGGAGAAGGGGGAGGTGGAGCCGAAGTCTGACAGCATACAACGCCCAATTACAAACATGGCATCCTTGGAACAATACCAGGAACTGGTTGCAGCTATGCAGAACCTGACTGCTGAGGTGCAATCCCTAAGAGCTGAAAACATAGTCCTTCGCCAAAAAGTATTATTGCGTCGAGATGACCACGGAGATCTACCCACGATGCCTCTCTCGTTCGGCAAGTACGATGGTCATCCAGGAGGTCTCAAGGATTTCCTAGACGCCTGTAAGGTATACTTCACATTCAGACCTCATGGATATGAGACCTGTCGTTCTAAGGTCGGATTCATAATAGCCAACCTCTCGGGGAATGCCTTATCATGGGCAACACCACTGGTCTCCAATGAGGATCCTTCTCTGAATAACTACGATCAGTTTGTGACAGCCTTTAAGGATCGTTTTGATAGACCTGAGGTTCTGTACTCCTCATTAGAAGCCATACTTGATGTCCGTCAAGGAAATACGGACGTGCAGACATATATCACACGCTTCCTCAGATTGGCTGCTAAGGCAGACTGGCCGGATTCGGCTCAACAGACAATCTTCCGAAGAGGACTTCAGGTCGAGATCAAGGACGAGCTTGCTAGGACAGCCAGACCACCGTCATTTCGAGACCTGATGACCTTGTCTCTCCAGATCGAGTTCAGGCTACATGAACGCCGACAAGAAAGGAGACGCCCACGGGGAACCTCACAGACTACTGGCCTGCCCTCCCAGACTCCAGTTCAGAGACCTGTTTCTTCCACAGAAGAGCCAATTCAGGTTGGAGCAGCTTGCGGACCTCTGACCCCTGAATGAAAGGAAACTGCGCCGAAAGGCGAGACTGTGCATGTATTGCGGATCCTCTAAACACCTGTTGAGAAACTGTCCAGAGGTTCCTCCTAGGAAGAAGGAAAACTTCCACCCCCGGGCTGCTGCAAGGGAAGTTTCGGGGGACCTGCCTGTTACCCTTGCAACCACTCAAGAATCCTAGAAGATGGTGAAGACAATAGCTTAATGGTATTCAAGGTCCTCTTGATGTTGACTGAAGCGAAATCAGTAGAGGTATTGGCTATGTTGGATTGTGGTGCCGGTGGCAACTTTATGGACCTAAACTGGGCTAAGGAGAACTTAGTCTCTACAAGACCCAAGTCCAGACCCATTCCTGTCGAGGGTGTTGACGGTGAACCTCTTTCTTCAGGTCCCATCCTAAGGGAGACGATTCCATTGCAGATGAGAGTGGGCAATCACCAAGAACTCCTGGTATTCGACCAGATACGTGCAGCACATTTTCCTTTAGTTCTGGGAATATCTTGGTTGAGGAGGCATAGTCCTCTTATCGATTGGTCAGCCAACAAGGTGTACTTTGACTCTCAGTTCTGCAGATCTAACTGTCTGATTACAGCCGCGGCTAAGGTGGTGACTGGAGAAGGCTCCGAAGCTCCCAACTCCTTAACGGTAGCTGCTGTTCCGCTCCAATACCAAGAATATTCCGAGGTCTTCCTGGATACTCTTCCCCAAGCAGCTACCCCCACACCGGGCAGAGGACTGGTGTATCGACCTGGTGCCTGATTCTATCGTGCCTTTCGGAAGGATGCATCCCTTGTCCATTCCTGAACGAAAGGTCCTCAGAGAATATCTGGACGCTAATCTTAAGAACGGGCTGATTCGGGAATCCAAGTCATCCTGCGGTGCTTCACTGTTTTTTATCCCCAAGAAGGATTAGGAAGAGTTGCGCCCATGCATAGACTTCAGAGGACTCAATAAGATCACCATAAAGGATAGGTACCCCATGCCCCTTATACGAGACATCCTGGAGGCGGTTCAAGGAGCCGGGTATTTCACCAAGTTGGATCTAAGAGGGGCCTATCACCTCCTTAGGATCAAGGAGGGGGACAAATGGAAGACCGCCTTTCGCACTCCGTTCGGCTTGTACGAATATAGGGTCATGCCATTCGGTCTTGTGAATGCCCCAGCGGTTTTCCAGAGGTAAATGGACAAGGTGTTTGCTGACATGTTATACCTATCTGTGGTGGTCTACTTAGACAAAATCCTTGTCTATTCCAAATCTCTTGACGAACACAGATCTCAGGTCAAGAAGGTGTTGAAAAGACTTCTTGACCATCGGTTGTTGGTCAAGCCCGAAAAATGTCAGTTTGAAGCTACTTCTGTGTCCTACCTTGGATTCATCCTTTCTCAAGAAGGTATCGAAATGGACCCAAGAAAGGTAAAGGCCATTCATGATTGGAAGGAACCCGGAAACATAAGGGAGCTACAGAACTTTCTGGGTTTAGCCAACTTTTATCGGTGCTTTATCCCCAACTTCTCACAAACTGTGCTCCCCCTTACCTCTCTACTTAAGAAGGGGGTACAGTTTTCTTTTGAAGGAGAACCTCAGAAGGCTTTCCAACTCCTTAAGGAAAGATTCTCCACGGCTCCCATCCTAATCCAACCTGACCAGACAAGGCGGTTTATCATGGAAACCGACGCATCCATTGGAGCAGTGGGAGCCATACTTCTCCAAGAATCTGAAGACGGTCTTGAGCATCCTGTAGCTTATTTTTCCAAGACCTTAACATGCAGCGAACGGAACTACTCTGTATTGGAAAGAGAGCTATTAGCCATCGAATTAGCCTGTCAGGAATGGCGTCATCTCCTACAGGGAGCTGCTCATAGCTTCTTGATTCGTACTGATTACAGGAATCTCAGGGTACTCCAGCAGATGGAATGCACCAATGCCCGTCGTGCCCGATGGGCTTATTTCTTTCTACAGTATGACTTTGAGATAACGTACATCCCTGGTACTGAAAACAAGAAGGCTGACGCCTTGTCCCAAAGTAAGGGGGAAGTGTCGGGATTATATCAAGGACATGACTTAGTATTTCCCAAGCTCAGAATTCTAGCTTCCACGACCACTTTTCTCAAGGAGCTTATACCCCTGTATCAGAGCTGCCCAGAGCTCCCACCTGCTATCACCCAAGGGAAGGATGGATTGTATTACCATGAAGAGGCGCTTTATGTTCCCACCAAGAAGCTTCAAAGAATGGTTATTTCCTGGTGCCATGACTTATCCTTGACAGGTCATCCTGGCATAAGAAAGACATACGACCTATTGAGCAGGGGTTTTTGGTGGCCAACGCTCAGAAGGGATGTGAAGCAGTACGTCTCTACTTGTTCTGTTTGTGCCGCTAACAAATATCAGACTGGTAGGCCAATTGGTTTGTTGCAACAGCCTCCTCTAGCTGAACGCCCCTGGGAACACATTTCAATGGATTACATTGTGGATCTCCCGTTGTCTTCTGGTATGACGGTAATCATGGTCACTTGTGACTCCTATAGCAAGTTGGCACACTTTTCAGCCTTTAGACAACTTCCTTCGGCATCAGAGACAGCTACCGTCTTCCTTCGTGACATCGTCCGCCTGAATGGTTTACCTAGGACTATAGTCTCTGATCGTGGTTCCCAGTTTACCTCAAAGTTCTGGGCCACTCTCTGTCATTATCTGGGAATCCATAGGGCTCTCTCCTCGGGCTATCGCCCCCAAAGCAATGGCCAGACTGAAAGACTCAATGCCAGCTTAGAACAGTACCTAAGGTGCTTCTGTAGTCCACAGCAAGAGAGGTGGTTTGACTTTCTCTCCCAGGCCGAGTTTGCCTATAACAATGCTATTCATACCACCATACAGATGAGTCCGTTCTTTTGTACTTACGGATTCAATCCACACCATCTACCCTGGGTTAATATACCATCTACCAAGGTTCCGGCCTTAGATGAGGCTCTCAGAGACCTGCACGAGGTACAGGAGACAGCCAAGAAGGCTCATCTAGCCAGCCAGGGTTCCCAGAAGAAGTGGGCAGACAGGAGCAGACGCTCCAACCCCGACTGGAAGGTGGGACAATTGGTATGGCTGTCAACCAGATTTCTTCCCAGATGGAGTCACAAGGGGAAGTTTTCCTCTAGATTTCTAGGACCCTTTCCCATTGCCCAACAGATCAATCCGGTGGCTTTCAAACTCAAACTCCCGGATTCCCTCAAGAGAATACACCCTGTCTTTCACGTCTCCCTTCTCAAAGCGTACAAGGAAGACCCATTTCAGAGGCCTTTACATAAAGGACTCCCCAAGGTGGATCCTGCCCCGGACGAGTACGAAGTGGCTCGTTGATCGATTCCCGGTATCGCAAGGGCAGGCTACAATACCTGGTACATTGGAAGGGCTATCCCAAGGAGGAGAGAACCTGGGAGCCAGACTACCACATACATGCTCCTCATCTTGTGAAGAGGTTCCATCGTTTTCACCCAGGCAAGCCGGGGGGACCCCCAAGGAAGAGGGGGTATACTGTCAGGAATCGAGGGTGGAAGCTGTGGGATCGCTGGACGCTCTAGTCCTCACCCATCATGGCTGCCTCCACTATAAGTCTAGGCTCTGCCCCCAGCTCGGCGCGTTGTATCTGTGTATTGCTTTCACTTCTATCAACGCTCTGAGTTGCTCGCAACTTTCTTTGCTAGTGTTTTCCTTCTCGCTCTCGGCTTCACTGTGAGCCGGTGTTTCTTTCCGTGTCCCTCTCCCCTTCTGTCCGCTCTGTGTTAGCTCTGTGTGTATTTCGTGCTCGAAGGTCTTTCTTTAGTACTCTACTTATTTTGGCCTTTCTTACGTACTTGCAGTTCCTTTCCTCTTTACCTGTGTTCTGCCTTCCCTGCTCCTGATCCCTTTCGCGCTCCGCTCCTTGCTTTGCCTTCCTGTTTACCTTTTCTCCGCTCGCGAACCCTTTCGCACTCCGCTCCTTGCTTGCCATCAAGTTTACCTTTTCTCCGTCCGCGAACCCTTTCGCGCTTAGCTCCTCGCTTTACCTTCCTGTTTACCCTTTCTCCGCTCGCGAACCCTTTCGCACTATGCTCCTTGCTTGCCATCCTGTTTACCTTTTCACCGTCCGTGAACCCTTTCGCGCTCAGCTCCTCGCTTTACCTTCTTGTTTACCTTTTTCCCCGTTAGAGGCTCCTCTCAGTTTCTGTGTCCAGAGCATTTGGATCCCCCGGTCCCTAACAGTTCCGTGACGTTAGAGATTGCCTTCGTATCTCTGACCGGTATCCTGCATCTTCATTCATTCTGCCTCGGAGAACCTGCCATATACTTACCTTTTGGAACCACTCCTCCTCTCGCCTGCAGATCTTTATTCAAGGGTTTTTTCTGCCGTTCCGGCTTTTTCCCTTGGGGACCAAGGCTGGCCCACTGGGAGCCCCCCACGGCAGGTTTCCATAACTGCCAAGGTGGCCTCCGGAGGGGCCAGACCTTACTTGCACGATAAGAAACTTAGAACACCTAAGGATCTTATCTCTACAAAGAAGAAGGAACGTCCCCGAACTCAGGTTACGGTAAAGGACTCTGTTTTCAGAAGATTCAGGTGAGGAGAAGGGGAGGTGGAGCCGAAGTCTGACAACCAGAAATGTCGTCAGGCCTAGTACGGTAGTCGCCTGTCTGTTTCCATTTCCTTCCCACTCTCCCCCTCCCTTCCTTATCTATGTCTTAGCTCTTGCACTATCTGAAATGTCGTCAGGCCAAGTACGATAGTGAATTTCACATCCTTACTGTTCATGGCCTATAATGTCATTGTATTTTCCCTTGTTCCCTCCCTTGCCTTGGAGCGCTTTGAAACACATTGTGTGTAGGCGCTATATAAATAAACTATCATATATCAAGGACATTTCTGACTCTCACAGGGATAAGTCTTCCTTTCAAACATATTTCCAGAGTAGTGGGATAATTTCAAGAAGCAAATGCTGCATTCTCGATGGGTATGGTGTGGATCTCAAAATATACATATGCATTGGATCCCATTGTGCCTGCTCTGGCCAGAAGAGGTGTCTGGGAGGGGGACAGTGACATGCCTGTTCACAAACTCTTCCCGTCTTAGCTCGGGAATGCCCACCCACTTCGAGTCTTGTTGTCTATGGCGGTCAGTGCTTCAGCGCTTTTGACCAGTAGGGTCAGGCTATCAAAATCTATGTCTCCAAAACTAGATTTCACTATTTTCAGGCCATGCAGTCCGCATATGATGACGAGGATAACCTCTCAGTTCCAGAGCAACTGATCTTACCTGATTTCATGGCTGATGAGATGGCTATCTGAACCTTGTGGTGGATTTGCAAGATGGCAATAGCACTTTTCCTGATTTAGAGATGCAACAAGCGAACCCTTATTGGCACCTCATGCAATTTACTAATGGAACGTAGTGGGCCTCGGGTTGCCATCGAAACCACTTGTCCAGTATGAGTTGGCAAATATTCTGTATAGGGATCTGCAGAAGGAAACAGTTTTTCGGTTCAATGTAGCAATAACAGACGTGATCATGTCAATGTGGCAGGCTCCTTGCTCCGACCCCCTTGTTATAGAATGAACTGAAGAACAAATAGAAATTGGCCGGAGAGATCAGTCTTCCATTCCAGACACCATACTTCAGAGAGTTTGGTGTAGACAGCAAAAGCCAATATGAAGTCATAGTCGTCCTTCCCAACTGTTCCTCCCAAGACAGCAAGAACGTGGATGCACTGTGAAGAAAAGGGTTTTGCCCCATGAAGCATGTAGGATATCAATGCTTCCTGTGTGCTTGCATAGTATATGCATATTTTCTGCTCTGTAATTTCAGGGCTAGGACGCTGTTAAGATGGATTTCCAAAATCAGCCCTGGTTGTAGATTTTGGCAGACCAACCTATTATGCTGAATGAGTATACAATGGTAATAGCCAAACCCAATCACGGTAAGGTAGCAGATCGGCTACAATGAGTCCACACAGAACAATACCAATTATTCCATTTAGACTGGTAAGTGCAAAAATAAACAACTATTTATTTGGGTTTCTTTTTCTCTGCAAGACCTCATAAAGATTTGATTCAGACAATTATCAGAAAGAAGGAAACTCTGTTATTGGCTCAAATTAAAAGAATCAATAATAAATATGGGAAATTCTCCCTAGTACCCATATTCAAATTTTACGAAGCGAAAGTAGTCCCATAATCCCTTTGTGGGTTGCAGATTTCCCACTTCTTAGTGTGAAAAACCAGAAGGTTTTTCACAACCTAGTCCCCTGCGATTCCCTACTCAGATGGCCACGGAAAGGCCATCACTTTTGGATTCCCGACCCTGGGGATGGACAGGCGAGGGAGGGTCACCTGGGTAGGGGGTCCTCAGGGAGGGTGGAAGAAGCACCTAATGGTAAAACATGTTATCCCCCTTTTCCCACAGCCCATCTAAACCATTTCCCTACCTATTTTATAGGAAACCACAACTCCCATAATTCCTCCCCACTTCACACTGACAACACTACTGAGCCGAGGAAGATGAGGAATGAGGCCAGGAAGATTACCTCTAATGACTTGCAATTGCTCTGCCTCTAATGGGACGAGGCAGAGTCAAGCATGTAATCCTAACGACACACACCTGCCACTTGTTAATACTCCCTGTCAGGATAAAAGGTGGCACACACTGGGAGCGAGGCTGGGTGCGAGAAGGAGCTGCTCTTCCTGGACTGATGTGAACCAGACTATCGAAGTTGGAAGGCCAAGGGACTGATCGGCACTTGCCGAGAATGAGAAAGAGCCAGGCGGGAAGTCCATACTTTCGGAAAGCCGTAAGCGTTCCAACACTGAAGGTATCCTTCAAAGTGTTTCAAGATGGCCCGCTCCCCTCCTGGGTGAACAACGAAGTCTGAGAGGAGCAAAGGAGGTATTGGTAACAGCCTTGACTGCTACATGAAAGGTACTGAAGAAAGAAACCCAATTAACACGACCAGTGAGTTATTGAAGGCAGCAAAGGGCTGGTTTGTGTTAAAGGCAAATGAAACCGTAAAAAGATGTGAAGGTTGTGTGTGTGCCAATAAACACATAATGGAAAGACAATTGCTGAAAAGTAACATAGTGGTCCTGCGAGGCGGAATCGCACATTTGAAAGTCTCAATAAAATGTTTGAAATTGTAAAGCGGGAAATGAAGGCGAGAAAGTAACCGCTTTCCTGAATGAAAGTTGATTGAGTTGAAAACCAAAGTATATGAACTTTAAATACGCCAAGAGGGCAAAGTAAACAAATGTTAATTCCAAGAAAATACAAGTACCGAGCAGCATTTTTGTTGAGAGTTGATGAAGATATTCAAGTTGTTTAAAGAGAGGTTGCAGTGGTCATGCAGAGGTCTATGTAAAATACTTGCAGTTTCTAAAGTCTTCGACAGTAAAAGTAAAGTAAGATAAAAATGGTATGAAATGAAACTTGGGCAAGGGAACCCCACAAAGAGAAAAGAGGGCTTGAGCCTGGCAGCGGAGACCCATGTGTGAAGTGAAATACAAAGGTTTGTGAACAGAAAGACAGGATCGAGCCCGGCGGAGGGAAGCCTGTGTTGAACTGTGGCAAAGTAAAAGATACGAATTTAGGGGAGGAAGGATAGCTCAGGGGCAATGATTTTTTTCTGGGAAGCAAGGCAACGCTGCACAACACAAGTTTGAATCCCGATCCCGTGCTTAGAAACCACTCGCTAGTATTAAGCTTGTTATAAATGAACAATTAAAAATTACAACAAAAGAAAATGTGCATTTGTGGCAAGGCGGACGAAGCCTAAAGAACTTGGCGAGCTGTCAAAAGCTTTAAGCCCAAGCCTGAACTGTTGAATTGTACCAGTAAGCCAAAGTGTGTCAGATTGATAGAACTATGCCAACCACCTATCCTTTTAAGAAACTCTCGAGACCCTGTGCTTCTGAACGTGGGAAAGGGAGTTGTTACCTAAGCCATTCTGACATTTCTTTTGAGAGACTATTTTTCCTTTTTAGATCCCCTTTACACATTTGTTATTTGAGATGGAGGGCAATGTTATTATTTTTTTTTATTTTTAATATAGGCCTTTCTATTTTGACTAGACTGACTTGGACTTTTGTCATTTGATTAATGGTCGCGATTACTCCCATTCTAGAGCGACTGGTATGGAAAAAAGTGTCATCGCTTCCTAACTGTGTATCCACTGCCATTATTATCGGGGAAAGACTCCTATTATGTAAAACATTCATGGAACCACCTTGAAATACACTATTAGGAAAACTTCATGCACATAGGCAAAGAGGCTCAAATCAGAATGTGCTCAAATGTGTAATGCTATTGGAATCTTTTGGATTTTCTTCAAGTATATTAATTGAAAAACCCACTTTGCAAAAATTAAATATTGTGACAGTGGGACTGGTCCAATACTAATGTGACGATAAAAAGCTATACACTCTTGGAGCATTTAAAACATGAACATAAAACGTTAGAAACTGTTGCACAGTATTTGATTAAGTTCCCAAGTTCCCAAATAAGAGAATATTTTATGAAATTCATATTTAATCTTTTACTGACCAGAGGAAGTTATCTGTATTCGTGAAGGAGAAAACAAATCCACGCTTGCATATTTTTCACTTTAGTAATTTTGTACACAATCTAAATTGTATCCCTATTGACAATTTATGGGAAAGATTGTATAATGGAAGTACTGATTCGTCCAAGCCCCTTCCCTCCATCCTTGTGGGCGTCCCCCAACATGGGGATGGTACCGGAACATTTGGCAGTGAAAAATGTAGCTTCTCCTTTAAATTTAGTATACCGCGCAGTGGCGTGGCTTCGGGCGTGGGAATGCCCCGCCGAGGACCCACCCTCCAGCGCCTCGCCTCTGTCCCTTTTTTGCATGGACGGTGTCGGACCTGGCAGCCAGCGCAGAGATTTTTTAGCTTTTCGCTTGCTGCCCGTTTGTATTTTCAATTCTTATTTCACTTCCCTTCTGTGCCTCGCCTCCCCCGGTGCATGTCGGCCGCAGGAGGATTCACAAGATGTGTCTCATGCGACTGCTCCTTCCTGGCCTCAGACCCCTGTTCGGCCTGCAGCTCTGTCGGTCACAGGGCATTGAAGAATCATTTGTCGCGGTGGAGGGAGATTCTTCCACACTTCTCCTCTACCCCACCTTAAGGACTTTGTCTCCAGGACCTCTCATCAAGACAAGGTATGCCCTCTGTTCAGCACGGCTACACAGCACGACGACTCCCTGGGGTTCCCAAGGATCGGGGTTCCTCAGATTCAGGTTCTGGCTGTCCCAAGGCCTCTAAGGCTACCAGCTTCCAAGCTGAAAGGCCCGGGGGCTCTTCCGGAAGGTTCAGGGACAGACCTGAGGCCTTCCAGGCTATCGGCTCCCAAGCTGAGGTGTGCAGGGGCCCTGCCAGGCTGTCCTCGGAAGGACGATTAGGCTTGTCCTCTTCTTCTACCCCAGGGGGTAAGGGATCGTCGAGTGCCACCTCGAAGAGTCTGTCCTCGGCTAGATCCAGCATGGCTACCAGCACAGGTGCAGAGGGCTCCCAGCCTACCAGAGCTCGCTCTGAGGCCTTGAATCAAGGCGTGACGACAACCGACCGTCCAGCCGAGGGCTCTGCGCCTACCAGAGGACTCCCTGATGTCAACACTTTTGCTTTGGGTGCAAGACCCAAGCAGTATCCTCCTGTGTCTGAGGCCTCTCTTGGCTCAGGGCCTCCGTGCCTCCATGCCCAGGGCATGGCTTTAAAATGGTGGTGCGGCACGTGGCGGTGCCTGCCAGGCCGGCAGCCATCTTGGATCCGGCTCAGGGCCCGCCAGTGTTTTCGCCCATCAAGTTGGCTTTGCAGGATGATTCCAGCCCCCTTTCCTCTAGAAACGGCAGCGAATCCTATGGTGCCGGGTTTTCGTCCTCTCAGGGATACATCTACCCATCGCAGCCTTACAGCTACACGCATCGGTGCCTCAGCACTTTGGCCAGGAGCGGAGGCCCAGTGCATCGGAGGGCTGGGCCTCTAGGGACACAGTGACTTCGAAGGGTCGCTTCAAGCGCTTCCTCTTCTTCGTGCGTTCCCCCTCAGATGAAGGGGCTCCTGAAGGACATTGTGAAGGAGGTCATCCTATAGGAGGCGCCACCCCAGCACCCTCCTCTGTGTACTCCTCATGTTCCTCCTGCGCTCCCGGTGCTGGTCCCTCCACCGGTTAAGGCCCTACCAGTTGTTCTGACCCCTCCATCTCCTTCTGTACCACCAACGCCTCCCCCTCTACAGCCTTTGGACCTGTCTCCAGACCTGGGGGGGACCCCTCCTGCACCTGTTTCTCGGGGCACGGATTCCCCTCGGCCTGTGATAAAGGGGGGGTTATGATGACACCTAGGATAATGAGCCCTCGCCTTCCGTTAAGGCCTTTCATGACCGCCTTCAGGGCTTGGCAGAGTTCCTGAAGGTCCTTCTTCCAGAGGACGCTCCTCAGGAGTTGGGTGTGCTAGCAAAGGTCTTGGGGAAACGCACCACAATCCCGTCTGGCATCCCCCTCCAAAAGGATGTCCTGCAGATGGTGCAAAGGCCTTGGGAGAAGCCAAGTGCCAAATCCCAAATGAACAAGGTTGGACAGCAGATTTAGGCTGCCGGACGGAGAGCCAATCCTTCTTGCCTCCCACCCGCAGCCCCATTCCTCTGTGGTGGCTGCGGCCTCTTTGTATTCTAAACAATAGTTTTAGTCTTCCTCCACTGGAGCCACCTCCAGTTGCCTCTCCAAGGAGGACAAAGTCCTTGGGAAAGCGCTGTTACTCCACCTCAGGACTGCATCTGCGGCAAGCCAACGCAGACGCTCACTTGGCTGCAGCTAACCAGAAGCTGTGTCAGGAGCTTTTGGAATTTCTGCACAACATCCCTTCGGACACGCAAGCCTCCTTCAAGACCAGTCTGGCAGATGCCCAGGCCATTACGCAGGACCTCATGGAATCTTCAGTCTCCCACATCGACACAGCCAGCACAGGGCTGTGCCTTGGGGTCGAGATGAGAAGTACAACGTGGATGCATGCCACTAAGTTTTCATCTGACTTACAGGATCTGCCCTTTGAGGGCGTGGACCTTTTTCATTCATCGACCGATGACGAGTTGACAAAGAAGAAAACCTCCACTCAAACTGCCAAGTTCTTGGCCATCGTAACAACACCGGGCCAGAAATCCTTCCCTCAGTACCAGGGCAGGACTGAGTTCAAACCATGTGCCTTCTCCAGGTTCAAGGGTTTCCGGGACCGCAGTGCAGTTACGGTGGTTAAGCACCTTTTTACTCTTCCTGTTTTAAAGGCATTCTGCTTTATTTTTCGTGGGGTTTTGTAAATCCCTTTACTGTGGCTGGACATTGGTATAATGTTGCATGCCATCCCTAGCAGGGGTAAGGACATAGATTTGCCCACAACCCCTGAAAATGCCCCTGGGGCAAGGACTGCTTGTACACAGCATGATGTCATGTGCAGGGCAGTCTTCTCCCCACAATCACCTTTCCTGGCTAGCCACAGGAGTAGCAGCTGTTTATCTGAAGTTCTGGCAATGAGTGCTAAATGGAGGCAATAACGTCAGAAGGAACAGCTTTTGCTCTCCAATCTTCTGTCAATTAAAACAGACCTTAAGAGCGTTGTCTGCCCCCTTTTCCCTACTCCCCTGCAATTACTGCCAAAGGTATCAAACTCGTATGCGGCCAATGAAGGGATAACTTGGGTGATACGAGAAGTTAATGTTCCTGTGGGCGCCCAAACCCAGCCAGTAAGTCAAGTGGTAAAGGGAAATATGCAGGAGAAGAAATGGCAGAAAGAATGGATGAGATCCTAGGAGACCCCCAAGGCACCAGAAAACTGTCAGATTCGCAGAGAATACATGCTGCAGGACCTTGCAGCATGCTTAAACTTTGGGGAATTTTAGTCATGGCTGGTATATTTATGCCCAAATGTTCCTCTTTCACCTCAGTCAGTTTCCCAGAAGGTTAGTCAAGAAGTACCTGAAGGAATGGAAAAGGCCGCCCAAAACCCTGTTCAGAAGAGGTCCCACTCGGGCTGTCAAACAGATCCTGTAGAGATTCCCGAAGAAAGGCCAGCCTTGCAGGTGGAGGTAGTTCTTCCTGTTCTTTGCCCAGTAGGTGAGATTTTACCGGTTTACTGGTTCTCCACACCCCCCCCCCCTCCTCTTAAACTGGCTGTTCTAATCCCCTTCTTGTCTAAGGATATTCGACAAAGAAAAGGAACTATGGATAGGACTTTGGACCCTGATCTACAGAGATTTGTTTTGTACCCTGGAAATGTGATTATTACCAACGTTGCCAAGCTGAGTCATCTGGAATCCAGGGAATCTTTGAAGAACAAAACGTTAGCCTGGCTCAAAAAAAAAAATGGGGCCCAATTGTGGTAGAACTTGGACTTGAAAGTCTTGCGTAGAATTATGATTGATAATTGGTGCTCCATTGACAACACTGATTGTATTATTATAGGCTGTGGGCTTAGCAATTTCCCTACGTTACTGAACAGGGTTATAAAATTATAGGATTTATCCTCACCTACTAATTTAAGAATTGTTGTGAACTGATCTGTTTTGTTCCTGTAAATTGTGATTATAGCTGTGGCCTCTGTTTTTTCCTTTTGAAATTGTTTGAATTTGTTTATTTTTTGCTTTGTATATGGCTTTTGTCTTAATGTGATCGTTGCATTTTGTCTGTATGTCGGCGCCCTTAAGCCTCAGGGTCAGTGGAGCATGGTACAAATAAATTCAATTCAACTCAGAGGCCTGACCGGTATCACCCAGCAACAATGGGAGGAAGCAGCAGAGGACGTTGCACAGGTTTTTCCGCTTCCCCCTCCTCTTCCCCCCCACCTCTGACGCCAAGAAGCAGTGACGTCATGGCTGGGGAACACAGCTCGCTTCTCTGGGACTGTTTGGCTCTGTTCCAGGACACCTGGAAGCATCTTTTCAGCAACCTGTGGGTGCTATCTAGTCTCCACAGGCTTCAGTCTTCCTCTCCTCCGCCTCCTCTTCTTCAGATCGGTTACCCGGCTCTTTTACGGTAGGTCCTTTTGCTTTTGGAGATGCAGGTGATGGAACCGGTCCCTCTTGTGGACAGGGGCTTCTGTTACTTTCCAGGATTTTTGCGGTACCCAAGAGCAACCAATCTGGCCTGAGGGTAGTCATAGACCTGTCATTTTTAAATCTGTCTTTACCACTAGAACGCTTCACGATGATTACTCCCGCACACATAGCCAAGTCTGTGTGTAGGGGACTGGATGTGTTCCCTGAACCTCAAGGATTCATACCTGCATGTACCCATCTATCAAACACATGGGACATTTCGGCGTTTGACGATTGTCATACCACTTACTCTTACGTTCTGTCCCCTTTCCTCCATACTGTATGGGCGTCCCTCGCGAGGGACGGGAGACGGCACCTTTTTCACCAGAAAAATCTTCTTCCCCTTTAAATTTTGAGGTGCACGAGGGCGCAGCCCTGGGAGCATGCGCTCGCCTGACTCCACCCGACGGCGCCACTCCTCAGTCCCCTTTTCCGTGTTGACTGGAACGGCCCGATTTCACCAGCGCTCCTGGGTTTGGCTTCAACCATGTAATTCCACGCGCTCTTCCCCGAATATTCTTCCATCTTGTCTTTTTCTTTTAGATAGTTGGTCCTCCGACGCCACGCTCCTCCCCGGCGCATGTTGACTTCAGCGGGCTTCAGCAGGTGTCCAGCCAGCGATGGGCTCTTCCCTACATCCAACCCCCATGCCCTTTGCCTCCGCTGCCTTGGCCCCGACCATGGCTGGGAAGGTTGTTCAGCGTGCAACGCCCTGACTCCACGGGCACTGAAGAATAGGCTAGCTAGGTGGAGAAAGCTCTTCCAGAAGTCACCACTGGAGGACCTGAAGAACTTCGTCAAACATCCCTAAGGAAGATAGTTTTACAAAGGTACAATTACAATTCCAATCTGAACGAGAGTACCACCAGCAACCCCATACACGTGTTTCACCCTTGTTGGGGATCATCAGTGAGGTGAAGCTGATGCCTCTCTAAGCACAGTGAGAGGGAGACCACGTCTGGTTGCCCCCAGGAGACCTAGGGTTACCAATCCCAGGTTCCTTAAAAAATAGTTTTACAAAGGTAGCGGGCGCCCCTCTCTCGCAAGAACAGACATGATAACCTGTTCAGTGGTTATTAACCACTTGAGAGTTCGCAGCCACTGCTTTTACTCACTGTGCCTTTCACAGATGGGAAATATCCATTTGCATATCAGTCTTTGTCCTGCCCAGGGGCAGTCCAGCACCGAAATACAATGGCAATTCCAATCTGAACGAGAGTACCACCAGCAACCCCATACACGTGTTTCACCCTTGTTGGGGATCATCAGTGAGGTGAAGCTGATGCCTCTCTAAGCACAGTGAGAGGGAGACCACGTCTGGTTGCCCCCAGGAGACCTAGGGTTACCAATCCCAGGTTCCTTAAAAAATAGTTTTACAAAGGTAGCGGGCGCCCCTCTCTCGCAAGAACAGACATGATAACCTGTTCAGTGGTTATTAACCACTTGAGAGTTCGCAGCCACTGCTTTTACTCACTGTGCCTTTCACAGATGGGAAATATCCATTTGCATATCAGTCTTTGTCCTGCCCAGGGGCAGTCCAGCACCGAAATACAATGGCAATTCCAATCTGAACGAGAGTACCACCAGCAACCCCATACACGTGTTTCACCCTTGTTGGGGATCATCAGTGAGGTGAAGCTGATGCCTCTCTAAGCACAGTGAGAGGGAGACCACGTCTGGTTGCCCCCAGGAGACCTAGGGTTACCAATCCCAGGTTCCTTAAATAGTTTTACAAAGGTAGCGGGCGCCCCTCTCTCGCAAGAACAGACATGATAACCTGTTCAGTGGTTATTAACCACTTGAGAGTTCGCAGCCACTGCTTTTACTCACTGTGCCTTTCACAGATGGGAAATATCCATTTGCATATCAGTCTTTGTCCTGCCCAGGGGCAGTCCAGCACCGAAATACAATGGCAATTCCAATCTGAACGAGAGTACCACCAGCAACCCCATACACGTGTTTCACCCTTGTTGGGGATCATCAGTGAGGTGAAGCTGATGCCTCTCTAAGCACAGTGAGAGGGAGACCACGTCTGGTTGCCCCCAGGAGACCTAGGGTTACCAATCCCAGGTTCCTTAAAAAATAGTTTTACAAAGGTAGCGGGCGCCCCTCTCTCGCAAGAACAGACATGATAACCTGTTCAGTGGTTATTTACCACTTGAGAGTTCGCAGCCACTGCTTTTACTCACTGTGCCTTTCACAGATGGGAAATATCCATTTGCATATCAGTCTTTGTCCTGCCCAGGGGCAGTCCAGCACCGAAATACAATGGCAATTCCAATCTGAACGAGAGTACCACCAGCAACCCCATACACGTGTTTCACCCTTGTTGGGGATCATCAGTGAGGTGAAGCTGATGCCTCTCTAAGCACAGTGAGAGGGAGACCACGTCTGGTTGCCCCCAGGAGACCTAGGGTTACCAATCCCAGGTTCCTTAAAAATAGTTTTACAAAGGTAGCGGGCGCCCCTCTCTCGCAAGAACAGACATGATAACCTGTTCAGTGGTTATTAACCACTTGAGAGTTCGCAGCCACTGCTTTTACTCACTGTGCCTTTCACAGATGGGAAATATCCATTTGCATATCAGTCTTTGTCCTGCCCAGGGGCAGTCCAGCACCGAAATACAATGGCAATTCCAATCTGAACGAGAGTACCACCAGCAACCCCATACACGTGTTTCACCCTTGTTGGGGATCATCAGTGAGGTGAAGCTGATGCCTCTCTAAGCACAGTGAGAGGGAGACCACGTCTGGTTGCCCCCAGGAGACCTAGGGTTACCAATCCCAGGTTCCTTAAAAAATAGTTTTACAAAGGTAGCGGGCGCCCCTCTCTCGCAAGAACAGACATGATAACCTGTTCAGTGGTTATTAACCACTTGAGAGTTCGCAGCCACTGCTTTTACTCACTGTGCCTTTCACAGATGGGAAATATCCATTTGCATATCAGTCTTTGTCCTGCCCAGGGGCAGTCCAGCACCGAAATACAATGGCAATTCCAATCTGAACGAGAGTACCACCAGCAACCCCATACACGTGTTTCACCCTTGTTGGGGATCATCAGTGAGGTGAAGCTGAGGCCCGCTACCTTTGTAAAACTATTTTTTAAGGAACCTGGGATTGGTAACCCTAGGTCTCCTGGGGGCAACCAGACGTGGTCTCCCTCTCACTGTGCTTAGAGAGGCATCAGCTTCACCTCACTGATGATCCCCAACAAGGGTGAAACACGTGTATGGGGTTGCTGGTGGTACTCTCGTTCAGATTGGAATTGCCATTGTATTTCGGTGCTGGACTGCCCCTGTGAAAGGCACAGTGAGTAAAAGCAGTGGCTGCGAACTCTCAAGTGGTTAATAACCACTGAACAGGTTATCATGTCTGTTCTTGCGAGAGAGGGGCGCCCGCTACCTTTGTAAAACCATCCCTAAGGAAGCGCCCAACCGGGAGGAACCTATCGGGTTCTACCACCAGCATTCGTACCGAGGCTAATCCAGCTACCGGCCTCACGGCTTAGGGGTCTCCGGATCCTTCCGATCCCAGTACTGAGTGACCGCAAGGTTCTTCTATCAGGATTACTCCCGAGGGACAACGCCCTAATACCGGCAGCATGTCAGAGGGGGCACCTTTACGCAGCACTACCGGCAACTCTGCCAAGGGCAATACGCCTTCCAGGCCCCGGCCTGAGATGCGGGATAGGTCTTATGTTCCAACACCAGGTGTCTTGGACGGGGCTGGTTCCAGCGAGACAGGCACCACGACTTCGGCACGTGGCATGCAGCTCGACAAAATGGCCGCCGCTCCAGACAAGATGGCCACTCCCCCAATACCTCCTCTAGCAGAGCGGGTGGAGGAACGAGTCACAAGGTGGGACTGGTATCAACCAGGTACGTGGCCTATATTTTATCCATCAGCAGCGCAGTGCAGGTTTCCCCTGCACCCCAGGCAGAGTGTGCCCTGTCCCCAGCAGCCTCCGGTCACTACGTCAATATCCCCTGCCACACCTTCAGCCTCCGAAGGCAGGTTCTTCGAAAGGTTCCTATCACTGATGAGAACCACCTAAGATGGGGGCCATCCTCCGGGATGCTATCAGGGACATGCTCCCTCCGGTCACCCCACCTGCGTCCATTGTCATTCCTCCAATGGTTCCGGTGCCTCAGGCCCCAGCGCTGCCCTTGCCGGCTCCTCAGATTCCAGCCCCCCTGCCTGCGGCAGTGCAAGCGGTTCCGCACCAGCCTCCGCAACAGCCTCGGGCTCCGGTCTCCACACCGCAGCGCCCAGTACCCCTCCACAAGTTCTGGACCCTCTGAGCACTCGGGTGGACACAGACGAGGAGGAGGACCCCGACACGCCATCTTCAGCCAAGGCCTTCCACGAACGCCTTGCAGCCCATGCAGAATACCTGGGCCTTCCTCAGTCCAAGGTCGAACAGCCCGAGGAGGTTGTCTTGGCAGAATTCCTCACCCTAAGGCCCCTTCCAAGACTGGGTCCCTGATGCATAAGGACATTGTTGCCTTTGCCAAAAAAGGGTGGCTCAAGCCGCACTCGACCCGACCTGTCAACCAGCACCTCGATGCCAAGTAAAGGCAGGTAGAGGGGGATGCACTCTTGCTTTCGGCTCATCCTCAACTGCACTCCTCAGTGATCGCTTCGGCATCACTCTCTTCTAAGCCTTAGTCGTCCTCAGCCACCTCATCCTCGGTGCTGCTAGTCAAGAAGGAGAATATCTTGGAGGCGTACGGGAAAAAGCTGTACTCCCACGCCTCTCTTCACCTGCGTCAAGCAAACGCCAATGCAATGCTGGCAGCCGTTAACCAAAGGCTCAGGCAGGAAATTGCAGACTTCCTCCCAGAACTTCGCCCCAAAGCGAGGCTTGCTTAAAAGTGGGATTAAGAGAATGTCATGACCTCTGCCCCCAAGGTGTCAGACCTAGCCCAACATCCTTGGAAGCAGGGTCATGACCCTCATTCCAGGCACCAGCCGGCCCCCGTAGGGGCCTTTTGGACCTTGTCCTGGCGCCAGTGGCGCCAGGCTCATGCTCATAAAGGGACCCAGTCCCGGCACTGGAAGCGCCGGGCTCATATAAAAGGGATTGGTGCTTGGGTGGACTTACCTGCTGCAGACCATGCTGCCTTCCTACCTGCAGGATGAACTCTTCATCCAATCCTGCTGGGACTACTTTAACTGCTGGGTGGGGCCAGCACCACTCCCAAGAACCACATACTGGAACTCTTTTCTTACCTCTGGAGGCTGTGGAAGAAGACGCCTAAGCACTACTGAAGGCTATTTAAACCACACCCGATTGGTTTCACGTGCTTCGCGTTATTCTGCAATAGCAGCAGGACGCTCACCGTGTCGGCTCCAGCTGATCTTCTTCTTCTGCACCTAAAAAGTGGACAATCTTCAACTTACCTTCCTGAAATCCAGCTCCAGCCTTCCGTGACATCTGAAAAGGAAAACGAGAACATTAGAGTAGCACGAGAAAATACCAGAGCTGCTCTTACCACCCGTCGGCGCCTTCCAAGGCCTCGTGCCGCGATTCTTCGTTCTCCAGCCATCTGCAACAACAAAGAATACAGGTTAGCGATAACTCCATGATATCTGCTTACCTGTGCCACGGTCTCCGCGAGCTCCGTTCTGCGCCATTTGTCCGCATCTGTAAAATACAAGAAGGACATTATTAGAGCTCAGGACTCCATTTCTACTCACGTGCCTCAAGTGGTCCTCCGGCACGATCCTTCGGCATCAGTCTTCATCGCCGGTTGCACCGCGACCTGAAAGAAAAGGGGAAAAAGACATTTAAAAGTGCATTTAACTTCAGATGAACCTTTTGCTTGCCTGCAAAAAACTCCGGACTTTTCCACTTACCGGATCAACATACCGGACCTGCAAAGAGGCAAGATTCTGAAAGGACAATAAAAGACTCAAATAAGGCACTTACCGTTCGTGCAGCTAACGACGGTCTTGCCTTCTGGACTCTACCTCCGCAATAAAAGGCTGAACTATCGTCCAGTGAAGTAACTGGCTACAGCGCCCCTGCACAGACGCAGGATGGAGAGCGCCGCATTTATTTACCTAAGGTGAGCACGTGCGGCCTAGGGGAGTCGTAGGAGTGTCAGGAAGGGGAAAGGGCCGAAACCCCGTCAGGCAGACGTTAACCCCTGTTTCTTCTCTGCCCGCAGACATCTCACTCTCCAGATTAAGATCACAGTAAGGAGGGGGCCCTTCCAGGGTGGTGCCAAAGACCTGCGAGTGACTCTGGAAGGTTCGGAGAACGCCCAGACCAGACCTGCGCCTCCGAGGGATTCAGGTGAGCGTTACAGAACGCGAAGCCTACCACAAATATCCCACCCAGGCGCAATGGAAACCTCGGATACTGACCAATTGGCCCAATTGCTTGGGGAGCTGAGGGCCGAGGTACATGCATATCGTCAAGAAACAAATGCCTTACGAAGGGAATTGATCGTTTCCAAAGAGCGAGCGAACGACCTGGCCAGGCAATTGCTACAAATTCAAGCTGGGCAAGCACCTTTGCCTACCTCGGGAGGGAATTATCCACATACAACCTCAAGCAATCCGGTGCAGATTAATCTGCCAGGGAACATGCCCCTGGCTCCACCAGAACGTTTCTCAGGGGATCCTAGACGCTACGCAGTATTCATCAACCAATGCCGCTTGCACTTTTTGTGTAGACCCGCTGCATTCCCAACTGACCAAGCTAAAGTAGCGTTCGTACTTTCTTATCTTAGTGGCAATGCGGCTGATTGGTCCATTCCTTTAGTGACACAGGATGATCCGATCCTCCAAAACTTCCAAGACTTTCAGACCAGTATGGAAAAGTTGTTCGCACGGCATTCACAAGGGCAGGCCTTGGACAATGAACTCCTATCGCTAAGACAAGGTAACCAAGATCTCCTGGCGTACATAGCATCTTTTAACAGACTGGTGGTTGAAACCAGGTGGCCTGAAAACAAGAGGATCACGCTTTTCCACAGGGGGCTACGTGGAGAACTTAAAGATGTCTTAGCACAGGTGGTGAATCCTCCGCAAGAGTGCTCCGATTATATCGACTTAGTAGTTCAATTAGAGTATCAACTACAGAATAGAAAGGCCGATCGCTCCAGATTTGAAACCAGGGCGTTCTCAAAGACTCAAAACCCTGCTAAAGGAAATGATTCCGTGGAACCCATGCAGATAGGCATCGTGAAAGGACCTTTAACTCAAAAGGAACGAGAAAGGCGAAGACAGTTACAGCTATGCCTCTACTGTGGGAAGTCTGGACACTTCCTTCGAGATTGTTCAGTGAAACCGGTCAAGAAAGCCTTGGGAGCTTCCGAAAAGGATGCAAAACAACAAGAATCGGGAAACGACCTCGCCCGGCAAGCGTAGAGGTCCGCTTGCCGAGCGTAAAAACCAGTTCCTTGACCTCGCATTTCGTACTGCCCATGGTCCTCATAAGCCCCGACCAACCAGATCGTATGCATGCTATTAAGGCATTCATTGATAGCGGATCAATCGGTAACTACGTGGATCAAGATATGGCAGCTAGGATGAATCTTCCTTTGTGTCCTAAATTGGTAAAAGATGTAATCACTACAGTGGATGGTACAGAAATAGTTTCCGGACCAGTCTCACACCACCGTGGAAGTGACGCTGCTCTGCCAGGACGGACATCGGGAAGGAATCGTGTTTGATGTAATCAAGGCCCCGCAGTTTCAAGTAATTCTAGGAGTTCCTTGGTTGGAAAAACACAATCCTCAGATCGACTGGCGAGCCAAGGTAATCCGGTTTCCAGAGTGCGCCCAAACTTGTTATTCTCGGCCCGACATCAGGCTGGCAGCCATCGCTTCCGAGAACCTCCAATTGCCTCCTGAATATCAAGAGTTTAGTGATGTCTTCCAGAAAGATCAGGCCAACACCTTGCCTCCGCACAGGTCATACGACTGCCAGATAGACCTGATACCCGGATCCACTCCACCGTGCAGTAGAATATATGCTCTTACTGAGCCAGAAAATCTTCACCTCAGACAATACTTGGACCAGTACCTGGCTAACGGATTTATTCGTCCCTCAAAGTCTCCAGCTTCTTCAGCTTTGTTCTTCGTCCCGAAAAAGGAAGGTGACCTGAGAACGTGTATAGATTATCGCGCCCTGAACCAGATTACAGTCAAAAACAGGTACCCGCTGCATCTGATTCCCGAACTATTGGACCAAGTAAAGGGCGCCAGCATTTACACAAAACTAGATCTCAGAGGAGCCTACCACTTGGTACGAATCAGGGAGGGGGACGAATGGAAGACGGCCTTTCGCACAAAATACGGATTATTCGAGTATCAAGTAATGCCTTTTGGACTATGTAATGCACCGGCCGCCTTCCAGTTCTTTATGAATGACGTTCTCCGAGAGCTTATGGATGTTTGTGTAGTCGTCTACATTGATGACATCTTGGTATACTCCTCCTCAGAAGCTGAACACCGACGACATGTCACCGCAGTTTTGCAGAGGCTTCGCCACCATCGTTTATTTGCTAAGTTGGAAAAGTGTACCTTTCATGTAAAGGAAGTCGAATTTTTGGGGTTCATTTTATCACCCAACGGTGTTCACATGGACACAAGAAAAGTGGATACTATCACCAAATGGCCATCTCCGACTTTGGTAAAAGGAGTACAGAGCATGTTGGGCTTCGCTAATTTTTACCGAAGGTTTATCCCCGAATTCTCTCGAATAGTCCAACCTATCACGGCTCTCCTAAAAGAGAACAAAAAAATCGAGTGGACTCCAGAGGCCGAACAAGCCTTCCAAGATTTGAAAGCCAAATTTATTTCTGCTCCAGTCCTGAAACATCCTCGTCCAGACCTTCCTTATATCGTCGAGACCGACGCATCTAGCCTTGCAATGGGGGCAGTTTTGTCGCAAAGAGATCCTGAAACACACCAATTACACCCTGTGGCGTTTTGGTCCTGCAAATTTTCGGCCCCGGAAATCAATTACACAATCACGGACAAGGAACTTCTGGCACTCAAGTCCGCCTTTAAGGCCTGGCGGCATTATCTCCTAGGAGCCCGGCACACTGTCACTGTAATTACTGATCATCGTAATCTCCAATATTTGAAGTCAGCCAAGGCCCAATCTTCAAGACAACTCCGTTGGGCTTTATTTTTCGCGGAATATGATTTTGTGATAACGTTTCGGCCGGGCGTCAAAAACGGAAAAGCGGATGCCCTTTCACGAATAGGTGTTAACGAACTCGCAGTTAATCCAGAACCAGTACCCATAATCCCCGAACAAAAGATTGTGGGAGTCATCAACACAATGTCTCTTGACGACATAAAAAAGAAAATTAAGCAAGTAATAACTCCCGAAGATTCCTTGACTTGGCTGCAGAAAGGAAAGGATTTTACGATAGAACAAGATCTATTATACTTCCAAGGCAGACTTTATTTACCGTGTGATGACTTACAGAAACAGGTCATCACCTGCTATCATGATTCCTTAATAGAGGGACATCCGGGTGTAGCCAAAACCTCCGAAAAAATTAAAAGACATTTCTGGTGGCCGTCCTGGAGAAAGGATATCAAAGACTTTGTGGCCTCATGCGGCATTTGTGCACAAAACAAGAGCCAGAGAGAAAAACCAGCCGGGCTACTGCATCCGATAGACATTCCACCGTGCCCTTGGCACACCCTCTCAATGGATTTTATCACGATTTACCCCCTTGTTCCGGATATAATACAATTCTAGTAATTGTCGATCTTTTTTCAAAGATGGCTCATTTTGTTCCACTGAAAGGATTACCCACAGCTTCCATTCTAGCCCGAGAATTCCTTGAAAACATTGTTCGCTTGCACGGGTTCCCTTCAGTCCTAATCTCTGATCGAGGGAGCCAATTCATTTCCCATTTCTGGAGGAGTTGTTGTCGTCTTGCACAAATTGACGTGCAACTCTCTACCAGCCACCACCCTCAAACTGACGGACAGACTGAGAGGACTAACCAAACTCTGGAACAGTATCTTCGTTGCATGTTACAGCAATCAGAGGGTACTTGGAGGGACATTCTTTGGATTGCTGAATATGCGTACAACAACTCAAATACATACCGGAACAGGTAAAACCCCTTTCTTCCTGTTGTATGGGGTTCATCCTCGGACCTCTAATTTAGATCCGCCTCAAGATCAAGGAACACCCGCTGTGGACCATCTTCATGCGACCATAACTCAAACATTTAAGGAAGCCATCGCACACCTTCAACGAGCCAAAGAATCTTATAAGAAAGGTGCTGATCAACATCGGAAAGAGGCCCCTCAGTACCAAGTAGGAGACCAAGTCTGGCTGTCTACTAAACATCTATCTCTAAAAGGACCACGCACCTTTACCCCAAAGTACTTAGGACCCTACGCGATCACGGCTGTGATAAATCCTGTGGCAGTTAAATTAGAATTGCCCACTCGGATGAAAATACACCCTGTATTCCATGTTTCACTCCTGAAACCTATGCAACCCGGAACCCGTCTGACTAAACCTCCAGAGCCAATCCAAGTAGACGGAGAAACCAAATACGAGGTTCAGAACATCTTGGATTCTAAATTTTTCAAGTCAAAACTGTATTACCTGATTGATTGGAAAGGGTATGGCCCCCAGGAGAGATCTTGGGAACCTTCAGAAAATGTCCATGCTCCTCGTCTAATCAGAAAATTTCATCGGACCTTCCCCAACAAACCAAAGCCTCCGGGGAAGACCAATTTGGGAGGGGCCTTGAGGGGGGTGCTGTCATGACCACTGCCCCCAAGGTGTCAGACCTAGCCCAACATCCTTGGAAGCAGGGTCATGACCCTCATTCCAGGCACCAGCCGGCCCCCGTAGGGGCCTTTTGGACCTTGTCCTGGCGCCAGTGGCGCCAGGCTCATGCTCATAAAGGGACCCAGTCCCGGCACTGGAAGTGCCGGGCTCATATAAAAGGGATTGGTGCTTGGGTGGAGTTACCTGCTGCAGACCATGCTGCCTTCCTACCTGCAGGATGAACTCTTCATCCAATCCTGCTGGGACTACTTTAACTGCTGGGTGGGGCCAGCACCACTCCCAAGAACCACATACTGGAACTCTTTTCTTACCTCTGGAGGCTGTGGAAGAAGACGCCTAAGCACTACTGAAGGCTATTTAAACCACACCCGATTGGTTTCACGTGCTTCGCGTTATTCTGCAATAGCAGCAGGACGCTCACCGTGTCGGCTCCAGCTGATCTTCTTCTTCTGCACCTAAAAACTGGACAATCTTCAACTTACCTTCCTGAAATCCAGCTCCAGCCTTCCGTGACATCTGAAAAGGAAAACGAGAACATTAGAGTAGCACGAGAAAATACCAGAGCTGCTCTTACCACCTGTCGGCGCCTTCCAAGGCCTCGTGCCGCGATTCTTCTTTCTCCAGCCATCTGCAACAACAAAGAATACAGGTTAGCGATAACTCCATGATATCTGCTTACCTGTGCCACGGTCTCCGCGAGCTCCGTTCTGCGCCATTTGTCCGCACCTGTAAAATACAAGAAGGACATTATTAGAGCTCAGGACTCCATTTCTACTCACGTGCCTCAAGTGGTCCTCCGGCACGATCCTTCGGCATCAGTCTTCATCGCCGGTTGCACCGCGACCTGAAAGAAAAGGGGAAAAAGACATTTAAAAGTGCATTTAACTTCAGATGAACCTTTTGCTTGCCTACAAAAAACTCCGGACTTTTCCACTTACTGGATTAACATATCGGACCTGCAAAGAGGCAAGATTCGGAAAGGTCAATAAAAGACTCAAATAAGGCACTTACCGTTCGTGCAGCTAACGACGGTCTTGCCTTCTGGACTCTACCTCCGCAATAAAAGGCTGAACTATCGTCCAGTGAAGTAACTGGCTACAGCGCCCCTGCACAGACGCAGGATGGAGAGCGCCGCATTTATTTACCTAAAGTGAGCACGTGCGGCCTAGGGGAGTCGTAGGAGTGTCAGGAAGGGGAAAGGGCCGAAACCCCGTCAGGCAGACGTTAACCCCTGTTTCTTCTCTGCCCGCAGACATCTCACTCTCCAGATTAAGATCACAGTAAGGAGGGGGCCCTTCCAGGGTGGTGCCAAAGACCTGCGAGTGACTCTGGAAGGTTCGGAGAACGCCCAGACCAGGCCCGCGCCTCCGAGGGATTCAGGTGAGCGTTACAGAGAAGCCATGCTGGTAGCGTCCTACATCATGGAGTCCCCAGTGGCCCATATCGATACCTCTGGCTGGGCCATCTGCATCGCCACGGACATGAGAAGGATGGCCTGGCTCTGGGCTACGAAGTTCAACCCGGACATCCAGGAATGCATATTGACCTTCCATTCGAGGGTAGTGACCTCTTCCACTCCTCCACGGATGAAGAATAAGATAAAAAGAACAGCTCACAGACCGCTAAGTCTTTATCTAGTCTTATGAAGGCCACGCCCAAGGCGTATACCCAGTCCACTCAACGCTCTGACAAGTGGTGGCCGTCTGAAGGGTTCTGAGACTCCTAAGAGCAGAGGTCCAGACAACCTGACCGCTCCCCGAGTCAGCATCGGGGGAAACAACAAAAGGGTGGGGCAAGGGGGTTTCCAATCCTCCTCCACAACCGCCTCAGAGGGAAAAAAGGCATGACACACCCCTCTGGGTCCACGTGTCTCCGGTGGGGGGCAGGCTTGCCTCTCACGTGCAATTTAGGCGGCAAAACTTTTCAGACCACTGGATCTTATCTGTAGTCTCCACAGGGTACCGCCTACTGGTCCTTTCCTCTCCTCCTCCTCCTCCCACAGATTGGGACAGCAACTCTGTTGGTGGAGATCAAGTCGCTCGTCGAGAGCCAGGCTGTAGAAGAAGTCCCAGCCCCCCCAGAGAGTTCCAGGATTTTCACCATACAGAAGAAGAACCAGGCTGGCTTGAGAGTTGTGTTGGACCTTTCCACCCTCAACCTCTCTTCCACTACAAAAGTTGAAGATGGTTATGCCAGCTCTCATTGCAGAGACACTGGGCAGGGTAGACTGGATGTGCTCCCTAGATCTGAAGGACGCGTATCTGCATGTCCTGATTTGGCAGCCGCATCGGTCCTTTCTGCGCTTCAGGATCATGGGCTGCCATTTCCAATACAAGGTACTACCCTTTGGCCTCAATTCAGCCCCCAAGCTATTTACCAGATTGATGAACGTGGTGGCGGCTCGCCTCAGGGCCCAGGGCCACCACATCTACCCATACCTGGATGACTGGCTCATCCAGGCCTCATCTCTGGAGGCGGTTCTCCACACCTCCTCCGTGCTTATGAACACACCACAACCTGGGGTTTACTATCAATCTCAAAAAGTCTCAGCTACAACCCACGCAGAAGCTGATCTTCCTGGGCCTCATCTGGGACACCGGCTCCGAGAGGGTTTTCCCTTAGGAGGACAAGATCACGGCCATCAGGAGAGCCACTACTCACTTCCCCTCCAGGACTGTGACTTCGGCCTGGTGGTACCAACACTTCTCCAGCACGGGGTCTGGCATGGATTCACATGCTCATGAATATTCCCCGTCGTCAGGCTGGGAATCCTCGGTAAAGAAAAAAAATCAGTATCAGTTTCGTTTCTGATCTGTCTTTCGTAGTAGTAACCAATCACTGATCTCTGCGTCATACTGACCACAGCCAATGACTGCCCTCTACCTAACCCCCGCCTCTGGCAGCCATCTTCAGATTTTTACCACACGTTCAAGTGTTGGGAGTCCTTGTGGTTAGCTCTCGAGCTTTTACTGCGTGTTTCGCGCTTTTTCAGGTGAATTTTCACATTTTTTCAGTTAATCCAGCCTCAAGCTCCACCGTTTCTACTCCCGTTAACGGCTACCTGTTGCAGGATTTTCCTACGCCCCTCAAGGGTGAAGATTTCGTCGAATGAACTTCTTGGAGGATTCCAGAAGATTCGCGGCCTACTTCTAGATGGCCCAGGATGCGAGTTCGTCGCCCGGACCCAAGCTGTTTCGCAGCTGCCCTGGATGCGGGCTACAGAATGTGTTTAAGGAAGACGAACATTTGCGATGCCTCTACTGTCTTCATGGGGACAAGACTCATGTAGATAAGGACTGCCAGTTCTGCAAGAACTTGTCGGAGCGGACCATGAGGGACCGTCGATCCCGTCTCGCAAGCTGGTTGGAGAAGGGCTCGACGGGTGAGAAGAAGAAGAAAGGGTCCGAGCGGGCTTCTAAGTCCTGTGCGGGCGCCCCGGCGACGGTGGCCCAACACCACGCCAAGCGGTGCGAGTCCGCTGGCTCCGGGAGCGCCGAAAGGTCGGGCTCTTCGGTCACCAGGCAGGGCGCACCTTCCCCGGCACCGTCAACCACGAGCCAAGGAAGACGGTCATCGCGGTGCCCCTAATCGATGACATCTGGGAGGAGGGCCTGTCGGTTCTCAAGAACCCCTCCACGGCACCAGCCAAACGGGACCGGTACGAGAAGAAGTACCGGGTCCCCGAAACCGCTCCCCTGTGCCTCAGGGCCCAGCCAATGCCAGACTCGGTCGCCTCGACCGAAAGCGGCGGGGTCAGGAGCCTCAGCGTCGAATTCCCTGCCGGACGGCGAGGGAAAGAAGTTGGACGCCATGGGGCGGCGGGTCATTTCGTCGGTGGCGACGACGATCAAAGCGGCCAACGCCCTGGCGATCGTGGCCCGTTACGACAGGGATCTCTGGTTTAAGCTGGCCCCCATATTGGACTTCCTGCCGGACGACAAGAGGTCCGAGGCCCTGGAAATACTGCAAGAGGGCGAGGTGGCGTCGGACCACGCCATAACGGTGGCAACCGATATTGCCGATACCGGGTTCCGCCAGCTGGGCAACGGTGTTTGCCTACGACGACGGGGACGTCCAGACCAGGGTGTTGGACATGCCGTTCGACGGCAGCAACTTGTTCGGGAAGGCGGTGGACAAATCCCTCCAAGCCATAAAAACGGACACGGAGACGGCCCCCGCCCTAGGAGCCCTTCAGCAACGACGGCCCTTTCGGAGCTCCGGAGGCAGACAGGGTGCCTCCAAGGGATCCAGCGGTGGCTCGTCGTCCTACCGCCAGGCGGCACGCTCCTCGTCTCAGGAGGCCTAGAGGGGTCACGGCAAGCAGGGAGCGTCTCGCCGCCGTCGGCAAGGTGGCCAGGGCGGCAAGGCCACCACCTCCAAGCAGGACTGAACCGGCCGTGGTCTCGGGCCCCCACCGAAGCATCCCGGTGGGAAGCCGGCTGACAAACTTCCTTGGCGTGTGGAAGTCCATCTCCACCGACCGTTGGGTGCTGGATACCCTGGCAAGAGGACACTCTACCGAATTCCTAAAGAAGTGCCCTCACGTTCCACCTGTGGCCAGGAAGGAAAATCACGTCCCGCAACTGCTGTTGCAAGTACGGGCGATGCTCAGGAAAGGTGCCATCGAGCTTGTCCCGAAGAGGCTCCGGGG
This sequence comes from Ambystoma mexicanum, assembly GCF_040938575.1. NCBI lineage: Eukaryota > Metazoa > Chordata > Amphibia > Caudata > Ambystomatidae > Ambystoma > Ambystoma mexicanum. Next base: position 490,373,301 of record NC_090938.1, on the reverse strand, counting down.
CTCCGGGATATACTCAAGGTACTTCCTCGTCAGGAAGAAGACGGGCGGCTGGCGCCCCATCCTGGACCTTCGTCGTCTGAACAAATACATCAGATCACAGAAGTTCAGGATGGTCACCCTCTAACACGTACTAGGACAGCTGGAGGAAGGCAACTTTCTATCGTCGTTGGACCTGGAGGATGCATACTTCCACGTTCCCATCCTCAAAAGTCACCGAAAGTTCCTCAGGTTCGTCGTCCAGGGACGCCACTACCAATTCAGAGCACTGCCGTTCGGATTGAAGTCGGCCCCCAGGGTCTTTACCAAGTGCCTAGCACCAGTGGCGGCGCAGCTGCGCCTGCAGGGGATTCACGTCTACCCCTACCTGGACGACTGGCTCATCCGCTCAAGGACGAGGGAACTCGCCGTCAAACACACTACGAGGACCGTCCAGCTACTCACAGACCTGGGATTCGTCATAAACTACCCAAAGTCCCACCTGGTGCCGTCGCAGGTGGCCCTGTTTCTGGGAGCGAAGCTCGATACAGTGAGGCGCCTGGCGGCTCTGTCGGAAGAACGGACGAACACCATTCTAGGCAAAGTCCAGCGCCTGCTTGCCACGGACGTGGCCAGGGTGAGGTCCATCAAGTCCCTCCTGGGGATGATGTCCTCTTGCATCTACCTGGTGCGCCTCTGCAGACTACGGATGCGCCCTCTTCAAGAATTTCTCGACGCCCGTTGGATGCAGGCGACTGGCACCTTCGAAGACAGGGTCCCCCTCAACGAGGTGTTCCGGCGAGCGATTCAGTGGTGGGGCGTTCGAGCGCACCTCACGGCGGGCAAGGACTTTCAGACGCCGGCGTACCAGGAGACGCTGATGACAGACGCCTCTCTGGAAGGTTGGGGTGCCCACACAGGAGATCTCCACGCAAGAGGCCTCTGGCTCCCGGAGGAGAGGCTCCTGCACATCAACGTCCTGGAACTCCGAGCCGTGTTCTGGGCTCTCAAATCCTTCCTCCCGTCGCTCAAGGGCAAGGTGGTGCAGATCTTCACGGACAACACCACGACAATGTTTTACATACGGAAGCAGGGAGGCACCAGATCCCCAGCCCTATCCAAGGAGGCACAGGATCTGTGGCACTGGGCGGTCGCCCAGGGGATGTTCCTGGTTCCCTTCCACCTGGCAGGAGAAAGTAACACCACCGCCGACTCGCTCAGCAGGGAGCTGCGTGCATGTCACGAGTGGGAACTGCGCCAGGATCAGGTGGACCAACTCTTCCGAGGATGGGGCAAACCCCAAATCGACCTGTTCGCAACAGCGACGAACTCGAAGTGCAAGAGGTTCGCCAGCAGGTTTCCCCAGCCGAGAAGCATGGGCGATGCGTTCTCGTTCCCCTGGGACGGCCTATACCTGTATGCGTTCCCTCCGTTGCTGCTTCGGCTCATCAGCCAGCTCAAGAGGTCCCGGTGCAGGATGATCCTCGTCGCACCGGCTTGGCCGAGGCAGATCTGGTTCTCGGACCTTCTGGACTTGTCAACGTCCCCTCCCATCAAGCTGTCGGCGGACGCGGACCTTCTCTCCAGAGAAGGAGGCGCCATCTTCCATCACGACCGGGCGTCGCTGAACCTGCAGGCTTGGCTCCTGCAGCGCTAGAGTTTGGAGGCTACGATATACCGGCCGATTGCAGAGAGGTTCTTGCAAAAGCCAGGGCGTCCTCGACTCTCAAATGCTACGGTCATAAGTGGAAGAGGTTCTCTATCTGGTGCCGAGCACAGTAGATCAACCCCCTACGGATTACGGCCCCTCAAGTGCTGCCGTACCTGCTATCGCTGGCAAAGGCTGGGCTGGCCCATGCCTCCATTAAGATTCATCTGGCGGCGATCTCCAGATATACCAGAACCACAGGACGGATGTCCCTGTGGTCCCATCGACTGGTAAAAGAGTTTATGAAAGGACTGTTCCAGTCGTTCCCGCCGGTGAAGGCCCCGGCCCCGGCGTGGGCCCCCATTCGAGCCGATGCACTCCGCACCGATGAAGTTTGTGTCGTGGAAGACTGCGTTCCTGGTAGCCATTACCTCCGCACGACGAGTGGGAGAGATCCAGGCCCTATCCTGCAATGCACCGTACTTGACTTTCCATGCCTCGAGGGTGGTGCTTTGGACGCACCCCTCCTTTATGCCCAAGGTGCCGTCGGACTTCCTTCTTAACGAGCCCTTGGTGTTACCTGTTTTCTTCCCGTCTCCTTTGTCGCCGGCCGAGAGGACTTTGCACTCGCTGGATGTGGCTAGAGCGCTGAAGTTCTACGTGGACCGCACGAAGAGTTTCCGGAGGACATCACAGCTGTTCGTGAACTTTGGACCTGTGAATCAAGGGAAGGCTCTCTCGAAGTCTTCTATTTCCAGATGGCTCTCCGGCTGCTTCATGCACTGTCACCGGTTGGCTAACCGACCGCTGCCAGGCCGTCCAAGAGCCCATTCGACAAGAGCGATCGCTGCTATTACGGGGTTCTTATCTGGTGTGCCCCTGCTGGACATCTGCAGGGCTGCTACGTGGAGGTCGACACACACCCTCACAAGATTCTACTGCGTCGATCGGGATTCCAGGGAGGAGTCCAGGGTCGGCCAAGCAGTGCTGCGCAACCTGTTCGTTTAAGGTGAGCCTGGTGAGGAGGTAAGAGATGCTTAATGTTGAGTTTTTTGTATTGCTTAATGTTGAGCCTTTTGCCACCCCCGTGGTTGTGCATGTGTGTACTGCTATTTATTCTTATATTCATGAGCAGGTGAATCCATGCCAGACCCCATGCTGGAGAAGGAACAAGTTACTTACCTGTAACTGTTGTTCTCCAGCATGGGTCTGGCATGGATTCACATGCGAACCTTCCCGCCTACCCCTCTGCGGCTCTTCACTTGGTCATACTGCCACTTCACGTGCTACCAAATCTGAAGATGCCCGCCAGAGGCGGGGCTTAGGTAGAGGGCAGTCATTGGCTGTGGTCAGTATGACGCAGAGATCAGTGATTGGTTACTACTACGAAAGACAGATCAGAAACGAAACTGATACTGATTTTCTTTCTTTACCGAGGATTCCCAGCCTGACGACGGGGAATATTCATGAGCATGTGAATCCATGCCAGACCCATGCTGGAGAACAACAGTTACAGGTAAGTAACTTGTTCCCTGCTGGGCATTATGGCGGTGGTCATTTTAGCCGTGCCTCACACAAGACTCAGGATGAGGAGATTGCAGCTGCACTTCGCAGCCTCATGGAATTAGGAGAGGGGCTCACAATCGGAGCCAGTGGACATTCCCACGTCTTTCCACCCGATCTTCACCTGGTGGTCTGCAGACTTCAACATACGGCGTGGCAAGCCCTTCCGGCAGCCTCTCCCTCAGGTCACTGTCACGATGAACTCTTCCCTGCAGGGCTGGGGAGCCACTCTGGACAACCACAGCGTCCATGGAGTCTGGACCCGGCAGGAGTCCCACATCATCTGGCTAGAGCTGAAGGCCATATGGCTGGCCCAAATTAACAAGGGGGGGTCCTGGGAGTCCCTCTGCCAGACATTAGTCCTGGTTACGAGAGACTTACCCAGAGTCTTTAGCTCACTATCTTTCACAGAAACGAAATATCCTAAACATATCAGTCTTTGTCCTGCCCTGGGGCAGTCCAGCACCGAAATGCTAGGCAATTCTCCTCTGAACAAGAGTACCAACAGCAACCCCAGACACGTGTTTCGGTCTGGTTGGACCTCATCAGTGCTGTGCCTCTCTAAGAATAGTGCCTCTCTAAGAATAGTGAGCAAGGGGTCCACGTCTGGATGGTTGCTGTTAGTACTCTTGTTCAGAGGAGAATTTCCTAGCATTTCGGTGCTGGACTGCCCCCAAACAAAATGGCTGCTTACCCGGGGAAGCTGCCTCCTCCTTCTGGAGAGCAGGCATGGGAACACATGTCTAGGTGGGACTGGACAACTCCAGTGACCTGGTCCACGTCATACTAGACCACACCTTCACAGGGGCGGTACGCAGCTCCCAGCGCTGTGCGACAAGAACCACCAAGTCCTCAGCAACCACAGGGCCTGGCTCCTACGCACCCAGGCCGTTCCCCTGCATGCGAGGATAGGTTCTTAGAAAAATGTTCCTTACCCTCATGAATTCACAGCAGATGGGCACCATCCTAAGGGGGGGGGGGTAATCAAAGACATGCTCCCTCTAGCACCACCCCAGGCTCCAACTGTGGTCCAGACCCCGGCCCCAGTTCAGCCCTTGGTAACTGCGCTCACACCAGTCATGGTGGCGCAGCCCCCAGCACTGCCAGTCAGCACGCCACAGGTGCCCGCACCCAGCACACCCCACAGCTCCCAATCTGCAGGACACAGCCGGCGACACTGATGAGGACCAGGATACTCCCAAGTCAGCTAAGGCCTTCCACAAGAGGCTGGCGGGTGTAGCGGAATACCTCAGTATTCCACAGCCACAAGTTGAGCAACCTGAAGCGGGGGTTCTGACTGAGGTGCTAACCACTCGCCCTGCCACAAGAACTGGCATCCCTCTGCAGAAGGACGTAGAAGCCCTGGCCAAGAAGGGTAGAGTGAAGCCGCACTCAACACAGCCTACCAATAAATACCTTGATGCCAAGTACAGGCAGGGGGAGGGGGACTACCTAATTCTGGCAGCGCACCCTGAACCGCATTCATTGGTTATCACGGCGGCCTCCCTTTACTCCAAGCCACAGTCTTTGTCATCTGTACCTACCTCAGCACTCCTAGGGAAGGAGGAAAAACTGTTAGAATCCTACAGCAAAAAGATTTATTCTAATGCCACTCTCCATCTGCGTCAGGCCAATGCTGACGCTATGCTGGCTGCAGTGAATAAAAAGCTGTGGCGAGAGATTGCGGATTTCCTCCCAGAGCTCCCTGCCCTAAGTCAGGTGCGCTTCAGGGCCGTATTGGCAGAGGCCAAAATCGTGGCCCAAGACGACATCAGGGCGGAGGGGCCAACACCTAGTTCTCTATCAACCTCAAGAAGTCGCAGCTACTCCCCACTCGGTCCTTAACATTCCTGGGGCTAATTTGGGATACGAGGGTGGAGAGGAGCTTCCCCTCGTCTGACAAGATCACGGCAATCAGGAAGGCCACCGGGCTTTTTCTCAGCAGACCAGTGACCTCACCGTGGTGGTACCAGCACTTGATTGGCATAATGTCGGCTTTTCTCCTCGCGGTGCCACACACAAGACTCAAAATTAGGAGGCTGCAACTGCATTTCTCAGCCTCGTGGAATCGGGAGACGGGCTCCCAGACAGCTCTTGTCCGCATACCACAGCACATGCACCTGCACTTTGAGTGGTTGAGTGCAGAGACCAGCCTGTTAGTGGGCAGACCATTCCGGCAACCCTCTCCAGAGATCACCATTACCATGGACTCGTCCCTAGAGTGATAGGGGGCTACGATGGACAACCACAGTGTCCACGGAGTAAGGTCACGACAAGAACAGCTGGAACACATCAACTGGCTCGAGATGATGGCCATCTGGCTGGTCCTCGTTCCTCCCCATGGTCAGAAGCAGGGCGGTCTGCATCCAGACAGACAACTTCACTTGCATGTATTACATCAACCAGCGGGGAGGTACCAGATCCCCTCCCCAATGCCGTCTGTCCATCAACATTTGGGAGTGGGCACTGTCCAACAGCATTTCCTTATCAGCTATCCATCTGCCCGGGGAATCCAACCTGGAGGCGGACAGGCTCAGCGGGCTGATGATCGACAACTACGAGTGGCAGTTGAACGAAATTGTCCTGAGGGGGATTTTCGACAGGTGAGGCCACCCTCAAGTAGACCTATTCGCCACCATGAACAACACAAGATGCCCTCAGTTTGCTTCCCGGCTGGGGCGAGGCACGGGATCGCTGGGGGACACGTTGCAGATCGCATGGAATGGCATGAATGCATACGCGTTTTCCCCAATCCGCTGATTCACAAGGTCATCTGCAGGGCCTGGGAGTCGCAGAACCTTCGACTCATCCTAACAGCGCCATGGTGGCTGGCAAGACCGTGGTTCTTGGAGCTCCTCTGATTGTCAGACCAACCTCCAGTGCACCTGCCGCTGGATCCAGCCCACTTACTCTCCCAGCAGGGGGGCACATTGGTTCACCCCATCCCGCAGAAGTTAGCCCTGGCAGCGTGGTTCCTGACAGGTCACCCTGAAGCTTCTACACTTATCGCAGGACAACCTGTCTATCATACAAGAGGCAAGAAGTGACTCCACCATGAGTCAGTACAGAAGCAAGTGGACCAGGTTCTGCCATTGGGCAAAGGCGAACAAGGTTGATTCACTGACATGCTCACTGAACGATGTGTAATCCTTCTCGGCACATCTGGCTCACTCAGGTGTGCAGGTAGACACCTGCCGTACGTATCTGGCAGCCAGGGGGCCTGCAAGAACTCCGGAGACATTTTCTCTTCCAGTCTGGTGCTAAAAAGGCATCTGTCAGGACTGACCAGATTATATCCGACCGGTCAAGCATCCACATCCGGTCTGGGACCTTAATGTGGTGCTGGGCGCCCTGGCTCACAAACCCTTGGAGTCCAGGGCATCAGCAGATGACAGGCTGGTGACTATTAAAACAGCCCTGCTGGTTGGCCTTATTCAGCACGCCGGATCAGTGACATTCAGGCTCTGGTGGCTTCAGAGCCTTGGACCACTTTTCACTGGGTCAAGATGGTGCTCAGGACACATTCTGCCTTTCCCCCTTAAGGTTGTTTCTTCCTTTCACATTATCTAGGAGATAGTTTTCCCTACGTACTTTGCTGACCCAAAGGATGAGGCTCAGAAGGTATTGCACTGTCTGGATGTCAGGCGTGCTCTAAGATTCTATCTTGACAGGACAAAGAGCTTCCGTAATTCAGATGCCTTGTTCATCACATTTGGCGGGTCACAACCAGGGTGTCAAGCCTCCAAGGCTTCCATAGCAGGGTGGATGGTGATGGCCATCAAAGAGGCGTATGAGGTGCAGCACAAGCCTTTGCCATCAGAGCCATGGCTGTGGCTTTCCAAAGACATGTCCCATGGCAAACTATCAGCAAAGCGGCTACTTGGGCTTCCCCATCAGCCTTTTGCAAACACTGCTGCTTGGATGCCAGTGCCAGGTCGGACGCAGCATTTGGCCAGGCAGTTTTGAACAATTTGTTTTCTTAGAGGGGCAACTCTCCTCCCCAGGGCTACATTCAGTTGTAATCGCCCATACAGTATGGAGGAAAGGGGACGGGCAGAAGAGTAATTATAAGTTACTAACCGTAGTGACTAATGTACTCCTAGTCCATATTTCCTTTTCTGCCATACGTCCCACCATCCTCCCCCTAACATCTCAGTGTCATTAGGCAATCATAATATTGTTGACGCGTCAAACGGGACTGAGGAGTGGTGCCGAGGGCGGAGTCAGGGGAGCTCATGCTCCCAGGGCCGAGCCCTATCGCGCATCTAAATTTAAAGGGGAAGACAATTTTTTATAGTGAAAAAGGTTCAGTTTCCTGTCCCTAGCGAGGGACGCCCCATAGAGTATGGAGGAAAGGGGACTATGGACTAGGAGTACGTTAGTCACTACAGTGAGTAAATTATAATTTTTGTGTAAGAGACATTTGCCTTACCAGGAAGGATACTGTAGAAGAATACAATTGCTTTGTGTTTGTGAAAGACGCAGTGTATGGAAAAGACATGTTGTTTTGAAATGAACATAACTTTGTTGAGTCAGAACTTTTCCAAGGGTATTCCTGAAGTGATCCAGGGGAAGGGAGCCCAACCCTGGTTTTAGTACTTTCAAATGGATTGTGTCCTCCAACGTATTCCACATCTTTGACATGTAATGTCCACAGCTGTGCACTTCGAAAACTTTTTCAGCAGAAGGCGTCCTGCGTCGATGACGTCGGGTCGATGTCCCTCGAAGGCCTCCGTCTAGGGCAATGTCACAGGATGTTATAAATAGGACGCATAGCGCCGGTAGCCTCAGTTCCATTTTTTCCACGAACGTGTTAACTTCGTGAGACTCAGCGCGCCTCGTGTGTTCATCGTTACAATGTCTTTCTCTTTGACCCCTCCGAATCCGCGATCTGTCTTCAAGACCTGCTGGGGACTGCAAGTCGAAAATGTCGCTCACTGACCTGCACCGCATTTGTTTGTGGTGCCTGGGCGAGTCGCAAGACACAGACTGCTTGAAATGCCAGTCACTGACTGCCAAGTCCTTGAGGGAGCAGAAGGGGAAGCTCCAGGTAGGTAGGGGCTCTAAGCCCGTTAAGTCCCGATCTTCCAAATCCAAGTTCAAGGGGGTTTCCACTAACGACTTGAGGGTAGACTCTCTGCGTCGGAAGGAGTCCTGGGGATCTCGGTCCCAGAGTGGTTCCCGCCACTCGTCTTCCTTGTCCCGGCACTCTAGGAAGAGCCATCACCGGTCGCCTTCCCCGTCCTCCTCAAAGGTGGGTGCCTCGAGGAAGGTTACGTGCCCGATGAAGTCCTTGACTCCGGAGGAATGGGCGGCGTTAAAAGAATCTGTTAGCGATTTTTCAATCGCAGGGCACGGGTCCGGTTGTGCCTTCTGTCGAAGCCGGACAGGATCGGTCTCGTACCGTGGCTCGCACGGCTTCGGGCTCGGGTCCACGTGGCGACTCGCATCGGGAGCCTTCGAGGACCCATACGGACAAGGATTCAAAAAGTCGCAAGCGACATATCTCTAGGTCTCGTTCCTCGTCTCCAGCGAGACCACAGCAATCTATTGAGGGCTCGAGGCCAGCGTAGACTCGTTCGGCGCCGTGTCCGTCCGATTCAGACATCGATGCTTTGCCGCCGTATCAGTCCACGGTGCCGTCAGCACCTGTGTCGACGCCGAAGCCTTCGGCGCTCTCGATGTCGAGGTTGTCGACGCTCTCAGCGTCGAATCTATCAGCGCCTTTGGGGATTATTTCTCGAAATTTGCCTTTGGAGTACCTGCATATCGTGGATCCTCCAAGGAAGGCTACAGCGAAGTCTGTGAGGCCAGTTTTGGACTCCAGGCCCTCTTCTGTCACCAGACCTGGGTTTCAACTCCCTCTGGCTGACATTTTTCTAGAGACAGTCAGTTGGAGGAGTTGAGGCAGACTCTCCATGATGCCAGTGGGTTGGACACTTCTCCGGAAGTGGAATTCGGTAGGCCTGTGCCTGGGGCTCATGCAGAGTGTTAGGGAGAATTCTCATTTATGGCTAATTTCCCTCACCTAGTGAGTCCCCCAGCAGCTTTGCTGGACTTCTGGAGTTTATTTTTTCCACCTGGTAAGAGTGAGAGTTTTTCCCCCACTTTTACCTGTGTTTTGCTATGTGTTTCCATCTGTTTTTGTGATTGTGGACTCTGAAGTACACCACTTCAGTAGCCCCCTTCTTTGTGTGTGTCACACAGCACCTTCAGTGCCGTGGCACAGGGTTGTCTTTGAGACTTCCCTCAACTCCATTTCTGAGGCGACTACTGTCCCCCAGAAAAGGGTAAAGTTACCATTAACTTTACTTAGTCCATCTACCACAGATCCAGTACACCCCATCTTCCATGCAGTACTGGAAAGGGTTAACTAATATCCCTTTTTATTTGTACCTCCTAGAGCATTGTTTCGCTCTTTTAACATTTAGACTTGGCTGGTGGCAGTGTTATCTACCCTAACTTTTCTACCGCAATTATATTAGATAAACGTGGTACTGTTCTTGGCTATTATATTAGCCTCGAACATAAACCCGCTTGACCAAATCGTCTTTCGTTTGGCACTTGTTGGGTTTATTCGCCATTTCTTTTTGTTAAAGTCCTTCTTGTGTTTTACTTTGCGAGGCAAACAAGGTTCGCCTTCTTTGTTCACTGTCTTTTGGCGGGCTTCTGCCCAGTAGCCCTCCTCAAGGTGCCTGGGTGTCTAGGTGGGCTGAATGTGAGGGAGGGGTGTAGTCACCTCCTGCACAGGGTATCCTAGGAAACCCAAGACGCACTTTGTCATGATTGGCCAGGGTAGTTGTCCGGGCTGGACAACCCCCTACTGGGTGATTGACAGCCAGGCTGCGTGAATGGGTTTTTTTCGCATAAAAGGCAGGTCTTTTGGGCTAGAAGTCAGAGAGTTACCACTGGAACTACAAGGAACTGAAGAGAAGCGGAGAGAACGACTGCTGCTGCAACTACCCTGTCCCGGTGAAGCCCTGCTGCAGTCCTGAGCTATCTGCCCCTCAATGACTCAGAGAAGATCCAGTCCGGGGTCTTCTTCCCTTGAGCTTGGTGGGGATAACCAGCTTATTTTCTACAGCCAGAGGATCCTCTTCCGTGGTCGAAATCGCTGCACACTGCTGTAGTGGTCCGGATAGCCACCTGAAGAGCCTCTACTGTTTTAAGGAGCGCACCTTTTATTCTGTGTCGCTGCTGCCGGCCTCATCCCTGTGTGGTGCAGACCCCCTTCAGGCGTCGTCCTTCTCGACGAAGCTCCAGGAATCGTGGGTCTGCGGGAAACCAACAGGAACAACTGCCAGGGCACCAGCTGCACCATTGGAACAAGGTACTGTGTTCTGTTGAGGAAATTGGGTGAATCCCTTTTTCTTCATTTCCAAGGCTTGACCCTGTCTTCCCTCCTTCTTATAACTTTTGCTTCTGAACATTGACAATATCAAAGTACTTTTTGGCTCCATTGAATCGTGAACTGTTAGACCGTGTGAGCTTTGGCAACTGGCCCCGGTGTCTTCGACCTTGCTCCGGCCCTTTGACTTTTGAACTCCTGTCTCTGAGTGTTTCTTGATTCTGCCTGCCTAACCAAAATATTGCCTGTGATTTTTGCCTCCAACTCCCTCTGGGTATTTCAGGTGCAAAGTGTGTTTTGCCCCAGTAGCATTTCATGTCACGGATACGTGTTTAGTTAGTAGACCGAACTGTCAAAAAGTGATCGCAATCATATTCGGGGTAACGTGTTTTGTGCCAACATCGGTTCATTCAAACACAGGGTACTTACTCTGAGACTTACTGTACAAAGTGAATTGGTTCGTTGTAGTATATTTAACGTGTGGTTTTTATTGAAGTTTAATAGACGTGTAGGGTTTATAACGAATGGTTTAAAAATAAATGTTCTTATATTTTTCTACCTGAAACCTTGAGTCATTGTTTGCTTGAGTCACAGTAATTGTGGTCCCTTTGTGTTATCTCTGCTACTGCTCATATACTCTTGAGATAGGCCTGGCTGCTCCGCCACTGCTACCACTATGACATAGTAGTACAGGCTTGTACCAAAGGTAAAACTTGTAACACCACCTGTAGTCTTAATTGTGTGTAGTGGTCCCTAAGGGCACTGTATGGGATTCTGCCTAACACAGAGTCTTCGTACAGGAGGCTCATGGCAAGAGCCTCGGAGTATCTGGGCTGGTCCAGTCCTCCTGAAGACTTTGTGCAGGATGATCTGACGGACATTTTAGATCAAAGTCTGTCCTCTGACCCTGTTTTTGCCATTTCATCTTACCTTCCAGAAAAGGGTGGCAGCTACTTGGCAGTCCCCGGAATCTCGTCTGGCTGTTAATAAGTCTTTGATCAAGAAATATCGTCCTTCCGTTAGCAACCCCAGCTATTTATCTACTCACCCCACTCTCGAGAGTTTGGTGCTTCAGGCGGCTACGGCCACCTCGAGGCAGGTGGCGTACCCTACCATCCCCCCGGATAGGGACGACAAGCGCTTCGACGGTTGGGCACGGAAGGTTTTTTTCTGCTGGGTGCATGGCCTCGAAATCGGCCAACTCCACGTGTGCCTTGACAAGGTTTTCACACACACTGTGGAATTGTGTTTCTTTGGCGGCTGAGCATATTCCTGAGGGGGAAGAAAGGGATGGGTTCCTTGCACTCGTGCAGGACGGCAAGGATGCCATGTGCGAATCCCTTCAGTTGGGTTTGGATACAGCTGACCGTGTTAGCCGATCCATGGCTGCGAGCACCGTTATACACAGTTTTGCGTGGTTGCGGAAGTCGGGTTTGCTCCGGATGTGCAGGCCCGTCTTCTGAACATGCCCTTTGATGGCGCACAAAATTGTTTGGCAGCAAGGCTGACGAGAGCCTTGAGAGGTTGCAGACCTCAAAAGCTGCGGCAAAATCTTTGATCGCTGCCATGCGTCAACCTCCACCTTTCCGTCCTAGGGGACAGCAGTGGAGGGGAGGTTCTTTTCGTTACTACTCCTCCTTTGGTAGAACGAGAGGGGCCGCCTGTCAAAGGGGCCAGGGAAAAAGTACCTGTGGTGGGCTGGGCAATCGTGGTGCCAAAGCGGCTTCCAAACAGTCATGAGGCCATGTCCCATGGTTCGGCGGTTGGCGGCAGACTGTCTCAGCATCTCGAAGAATGGCAGGCCATTACTTCAGATGCGTGGGTTCTAGATACCATAGCCCACAGCTACTGCCTTCCCTTCCTTCAGCGGCCTCTCGACAATCCACCGGGGAAACTCTCTTTGAAGCTTCCGGATCTGCTCCTTGCGCAGGGGAATTTGTCCCTGCTGGAGAAAAGCGCTATAAAACTGGTGCCTCTAACAGAGAGGACCAAGGAATCTTATTCCCTTTATTTTTTTATCCCAAAGAAAGACGGGGGATTGAGACCCATCATGGACTTGTATTGGTTGAACAAACTTCTCCGGAAGGACAAGTTCAAGATGGTCACTCTTTCTCAAGTCCTCCAGGCCCTTCAACTTCAGGATTGGTTGGTGTCTCTAGACCTCAAGGATGCTTACTTTCATGTGCTGATCCATCCCGCGCACAGAAAGTACATAAGGTTTGCGGCTGGTGACTTGCACTTTCAGTGTTGGGTCCTGCCATTCGGATTGACCTCCGCCCTGAGGGTCTTCACCAAGCTAATGGTGGTGGTGGCAGCGTACCTCAGGCGAGGGGGGGATTCACGTCTACCCCTACCTGGATGACTGACTGATCTGGGCGCGCTCTGCCGAGCAAGCGTTGCATCATCTCGGTCTCACCTGCCTCACCCTCCACAGGCTGGGCTTCTCCCTGAATTTCAAGAAGTCGCATCTGACACCTTCCCAACAGCTCCAGTACCTCAGGGCTGTGTTAGACACGTCCTTGGGGAAGTGTTTGCCTCCCAAGGTAAGAGCTCATCACATTGTGCAGATGTTGGACAAGTTTCAACCTGCCCAGAGTCTCCCAGCTTTCGAATTCTTAAGGTTGCTCGGCCTCATGGCATCCTGCATTTTTCTGGGGTGAGAGGCCAGGCTGCGGCCGAGATCCCTGCAGTGGGTCCTCAAGATGCAGTGGTCACAGTTCTCCAGCAAGAAGTCGGATCCCGTTCAGATTCCACTCTCGGTCTCCCAGGATCTTCTGTGGTGGGCCACCGAAGGGAACCTGATGAGGGGGGGAACCGTTTTGGCAACCGTGGCCGGAGGTGACTGTAGTGATGGACGCTTCCCTCACAGGATGTGGCGCTCATGCCAACAGCTTGACCGCCAGTGGTCGTTGGTCTCTGTCGGTGTCCAGTCTCCACATCAGTCTGTTAGAGCTGAGGGCCATCAGGCTAGCCCTGAAGGATTTTCTGCCCTCTGTACGCGGGAAGAGTGTCCTGATCATGACGGACAACACAGTGGCCATGCATTACCTCAACAAAAAAAGGGGGGGTAGGGGTCACTTCCTTTGTGTAGAGAGGCAATGCAGCTCTGGTTCGGGGCCATCCAGCAGGAAATTTCGATCTCGGCAGTTCATCTGGTTGGAGACAAAAATGTGGTGGCAGACACTCTGAGCAGGCAGAGCACCGTCTCCTACGAGTGAGAGTTGGTTCAGGAAGTCCTTCAGGAGATCTTCGGCCAACCCTGCAAGTGGATCTCTTTACCACCAGTGTCAACCGGAAGTGCGAGAGATTCTGCTCGAAGGAATTTCCTCCAAGAGAAGCCTTAGGAGCCGCGTTTGTGGTGGATTGGTCCTTCCCACTGCTGTACGCGTTTCCTCCAGTCCCCGTCATTCCTCAAGTGTTGCAGAGGTTACGGAGGTTCGGTTCCCACATGATCCTCATTGCTCCAGATTGGGCCAGGAGAGCGTGGAAATGTCCATCTGCCCTCCACGCCGTCTTCCCTACCGAGAAGATCTGCTCTCGCACGAGGAGGGTCAGATTCTCCATCCAGAGGGCAAGACTCTCAACCTTCACGCTTGTTATCTGAAAGGTTGAGGTAAAAGGATTGGGACCTCCCGGATGACGTGATGGAGGTGTTGCTTTCGGCCAGGCGACCTGCAACAAAATCCCTGTACAGTTGCCATTAGTGTAAGTTCTGCGACTGGTGCAGAGATCGCAGTGTTGATCCATTTCAGTGTGCTCCATTCCTATGGTTTTGTCTTTCTTTCTTTCTTTGGCCCACAGGGGCCTTCAAGTGGGTACCATTAAAGGTTACCTGGCGGCGCTGTCTATCTTTAAGCGCTCGTCTGAAGAATGTTCTTATTTTAAGATTCCTTTGATTTCCCAGTTTCTTAAAGGACTGACTAATGTATTCCCGCCGTCCCATTTCCAGGTGCGGGTCTGGGATTTGAATTTGGTTTTGAAATTTCTCATGGGTGCTCCGTTTGAACCTTTGCACTCTTGTCCTTTGAGATTACTGTCCTTCAAGACTGTGTTCTTGGTTGTGGTTACTTCCGCTCGCAGAGTGAGTGAATTGCAGGCACTTTCATCTAAGCCACCTTTTACTGTGTTTCACAAGGACAGGGTTGTACTGCGAGTACATCCCTCTTTTCTACCTAAGGTAGTTTCTGAATATCATTTAAGTCAAAAGGTGGTTCTTCCATCTTTCTATCCTCCTCCTCATCCTGGTAAGGAAGCGGAGCGACTCCATCGGTTGGTTCCTAGGAGAGCTCTGAGCTTTTAAATTTCTAGGATGTCCAGGGTCAGAGTGGACGATCAACTCTTTGTAGGATATGCTGGACACCGATTGGACCAGGCTGTTACCAAACAGACCTTGTCAAGGTGGATTATCCTTACCATTACAGAGTGTTATCGATTGGCGGGTAAGGACCCTCATGAAGGGTTGTGAGCTCATTCCACTAGGGGCGTGGCTACTTCCACCGCCCTCCAGCGGGGTGTTCCTATTAGGAATATCTGTGATGCCGCTACATGGGCTTCCATCCACACCTTTGTTAAACATTATTCCCTGTATACAATCCTTGGTCAGGATATGGCCTTTGGGAAGGCGGTTCTTTACTCCGCAATCTAATTGGGTACTCTAAATTCTTTTCCCTCCTCCATTTACTGGTACTGCTTTGGGAGTCTGTCAAAGATGTGGAATACGTTTGAGGATACAATCCATTCGGAGAACAAGTTACTTACCAACTGGTAACGTTCTTTCGACTGGATGTTCCTCCAACTTATTCCACATCGCCCTCCCAGCCTGCCCCTCAGAACAATTTCCTATGCGATTGCAGCTTCCGTTGCCGCAAGGCTAAGTGCAGTCAAGCAGGCATGAGACTGGTGCCACACGTTCGAAAAACGTAAACTGAGGCTACAGGCGCTGTGCGTCTGATTTATAACATCCTGTGACGTCGCCCTCGACGGAGGCCTTCGAGGGACATCGTGGAAAACGTTGGAGGAACATCCAGTCGAAAGAGTGTTACCAGTTGGTAAGTAACTTGTTCTTCTAAAAGCTATAAGTTTGAACCTTTGCACTGTTTTCTGGAACTGAAGGAAGACAAATATTCCTTGTACATGCTTGTTGTATGTATTAGTGTGAGGTTCAGAGATTATTGGACACTAGGTAATCTTTTTTCAGTTTTAGTTTGCTAGGTAGGGATATTCTTGTTGGGATGGGGAAAGATAGTTGTTTATCTCACCCTTTTTTATTTTAATAAATGACAAACATTGAGAAAACTACACTTCTGGGTCTGTCTCGCATTTCTGACCCCTCACAATTACCAAACAGTTATAGCAGACATATGATCTATTCAAGCACGTGAAACCATGAAAGATCCAATGCTGGAGTAGAATGAGTTACTTACCTGTAACTGTACTTCTCTCGCACTGGTGTCTATCAAAGATTCACATAAAGCACAACCTGCCCTACAAGGCTTCATGTTAAATGACCTCTGTACACTCGGCTGGATTTGAATCTGAAGATGGCTGCCCAGGGTGAAGCATGAGCCTAACCCCACCATTGGTTATGGGAAAAAATATCCAAAAAGAAGTTGATAGGCTAGAAGTTAAAAGCCTTTTCTATGGGTTTAAATGTATGTAATGTACATATAGCAGTTATGTACGCCAATGAGCCCAGCCTGACTATGTGATTCAACATAGAGACATGGATTCAAGCATGCAAACCTATGGATGATACCAATACTGGAGAACTACAGTTTACAGGCAAGTAACTAATTGTTCTCCAACATACCATATCCTCCATTGTTTGCCTCGAAGTTCTTTGCATAGGTTTAATAGGTCAATTAAAAGAAAAACTGGAGGAGGTAGATACAGAGCAGGCTTGAAGAGCTCACATCCGTTTGAGGGGGTTTCTCTTCCTTTGACTCAGGATGGCCAGCAGGCAGCATAGTTCTGCAGGTAGGTGGTGCAGCCTGGTATAGGGGAGGGCATACTGCACCTGTAGGTGGTTTCCTAATGGAGATGCTTAGCTGCATGCTCTGAAGCTCACTGAAACAAATGGTGGCATGTCTTCAGACCTGCAAGAGTCTTTTCCCATAAAAACTGAAGGAGAATACTGAGCCTGCCATTTCCTGAGAGGCTACACTTCTGAAGTAGTAGAGTAATGGGATCATCCATGGTGACCACTGCAGCGGAACCGGAGCTTGTAGCTGCCCAATAACCAACCAAAGGCTCACAGAGGCGGACTTAGGATCTCTGATCATGGAGGTCACATTTGTAAGATGCTGCATCTAAAGAGGTGGGGTCTAGTGCAGTGAGTTGGAGGTTAGCACACTTTGGGGATTGAACCAAGACAAGGGACCAACACTGTTGCAGGGTTGACCCTTACAGGGACAATGCCGCTAACAGGTGTTCTGATCCTTCAGGGGAGAACCCCGGGACATGAGGCTAGTGAAGTGAGACCTCTAATCAACAGTCCCCCATGGGTGGTAATATGCAGGAGGATCTCGTGGAGAGACTCCTCTTCTGGGGATAAGATTGCGATTGGGACGCACAGCCCCTATAAACACCAACCCGGTAGGCTCACGATAGTACCTGAACCTTAGGAGTCTAAACTCATGTCCAAACCATGTATTATTGTGAAACATTGAACCATCCTGATATTTTAGGTTCTGAGACAAAGAAGCTCTGGAGATGTCATGCCTCACTCACCTGTTGCATATGGTAGCAGGAGTCCATATGCTTTCAGAACGGCAGCAAGACGGTTCTATAACAGGTGGATGATATTTTCCAAACTCCCCGCTAAATGTCATTGCATTCCTGCTCCTAAAGTCACGTGATCGCGCCTTTGGCTCACCAGTCACGTGCCTTTGGTACGTATTTAGGTCCTGTTCTCTAAGCGCACCGCGCTTCTGATTGTTGCAACTTTGTTCCCTGCTGGCAGTTTGTTTCCGTACGGACCACGTCCTTCAGCCCTATGCTTCTTAAAGATTTTCCGCTTCCATTCCTGGATTCCGGACCAATTTCCACGCTATTTCCTGAGACTTGAGTATCAAAGCCGATTGCTGCACCTCGTGGCGGCTTCCCGAAGCCGTTTGCTGTTTCCCGCGGAGATGTTTTCGCCTTACTGTATCATCATCCGAGTTCTTTCATACTAGTCACGGATGGAACCTGCCGTAAGGTATACTTCTAGCACATGTCCACTGCTGTGTGTTATCATTCGTTTATAACCTTCAATGCTACTCTCGGAGCTACGGCAGTATTTACAGCATCTTTTTTTAGTCCCGTGTCCACGAACCTTCATTTACTGAGACATAAGTACTGTGTCCCGGTTGGGATTAATTATTTTTCCAATTTGGCATCGAGGGTGAATAACGCACTACTGATTAGAGAAAGATTTTCTGTTTGAACTTCTGGAGATGCCAGGACAATTTGTTTTCCAACATTAATCAAGGTGATCTACGTTCTGCCAACCAAAGACTCTTCCATTTACACTCTGCTGGAGATACCAGGTTTATGTTGTGTTATGTTTAGTGTACCATACTAAGGACGCTATCCAGAGTGCACCTACCCGACTCTAGTTCGGCCCTTGTTCCGTTCGGGATTAGTTTCCTACTAACCTTCCCCCCTTCCTTTTCGTTGTGTTGGTGTTTTGGATTAATTTGGAACATTGAAGCTCACCTCAACTCGACAAACCACTCCTACAGGTTAGTGTAGCATTAGTGGGATTTAAGGAGTACAGCTAAAATTCTTATTACTTACCTTATGCTTCTTTGTACACAGATTGGAGAATGTGCATAGTTATTCATCCTTTCAATTGATTCCTCGCTCTGGCATGTTTTGTATCGGGCAGTGGGTGTAATCAATGGAAAGGATTCTTCCTTGAGGATTCTTCGGTGAAGGTTAAGAAGAAAGAATTTGGATCCATATTGTATCCTTTAATGTTAACTCCACCTGTATCCTTTATGGTGTACACCTTGTTCTAGTTGAATTCAGGGCAGTATGTCAGAATCAGAAGCCGTAGCAACGGAGGTCGTAGACCCCTTGGAAGCCCTTACACGGTTAGTAGCTGATCTACGTAATGAGATGATTACTGCCCAGGATACATTACGTCACCACATGGATGTTCTACAAGACGCAATGCGTTCTTCCCCTAATCAGGGAAGTGATATCCCGGCAGCCATAGCTTCCGGTTCAGGGTCGTCACTACCTCCACGGGAATCAGAACAGGTGCTGATGCCCACACAATTTCCCCTTGCTCCTCCTGAGAGATTCACTGGTGAACCTAAAGCATATCGTACATTCGTTAACCTGTGCAGGTTACATTTTTTGTGTCAGCGTAGCTCATTTCTGGATTTAACTACCAAAGCAGCATTTGTTCTCATACTTGGGTGGCACAGCTGCGGCGTGGGCCAATCCGCTGTTAGAAAACAACAGTCCTTTATTATACGACTGTGATGCTTTATTGGAAGCGATGAGTAAGTTTTCGACATGCGATATGCTACACAAGCCAATGACCTGGAATTGTTGAGTCTTCAGCAAGGAACTCAACCCCTGTTGGCCTATTTGGCCAGATTCAATCAGTTAACCGCTGAAACCAGTTGGCCTGAGGAGAAGAAAGTGGCAGTCTTTTACAAAGGCTTGTCAGAGGATCTTAAAGATGCCCTTTCCACTGTTCCGGTGGTACCTGCAGGCTTTACAGAACTCCTGGATCTTATTTTACAAATTTATGCTCTCAGAAATGCCCGTAAAGGAGAAAAGAAACCCTTTCTACCACCTATGGTGCGTTCCGATCCTCCAGTGGCGGCTCCAAGCGATCCTGAACCCATGCAGATAGGGGCCATCCGAGGTCGTCTTTCAAATGGAGAACGGGAAAACAGACGAAAGAATAACCTCTGCATGGATTGTGGTTCTGCAGACCATTTATTGGTTTCTTGTCCAAAAAAGCCAAATAGGCGCCTGGGAAACGCCAAGACTCGGCCTCAGTAGGAGTGTCTGTGCCGAGTTTCAAAATGGGCTCCAGTCAAAATACTCCTTCTGCTCCCATCGCTATCTCAGTGGAATTACGCTTCCATAGTTCTACAATTCAGACTCAGGCAATGATTGATTCAGGGGCTACTAACAATTACATTGATCTTTCATTTCTGCAAACAGCTGCTATACCTACGGTGACTAAGAAAGTTCTAGAAACAGTCAATACTGTCGACGGTTGTATCCTTTAATGTTAACTCCACCTGTATCCTTTATGGTGAATACCTTGTTCTAGTTGAATTGAGGGCAGTATGTCAGGAGAACGCTACAAGCGACCCGGAAAAACACGAAAACAGCTGTAGTCAATGGAATGGATATTACATCAGTGCGGGCCCTACTATATCAGGGCGTTGGAAACAAAGGCAATAGGATACCAGGATGAGTACTGAGGAGAGTACTAGAGAGTACTGAGGGGAGAACCGGAAAGAGCAAATGAGACCGAGAGAGCAGACGAGGTGCAGAAAGAAAAAGAGAACCAGAGAGAGATCAAAGCCAAGAGAACACCCTAAGGCAGGCCGAGAAGCTCGAACACGAGATGTGGAGGGAATAGTTCAATGGAACGCAAAAGGCCACCTCGCAGCCTGAATGGGTGTTGGCCGTGGAGAAAGCCGAAACGAAGAAGGGAATAGACGTCCTGGATGGAGACAGAATGCCAAAAGCTATACAACTGAAAGTTGGTGGCCGGTGGGAGAGAGGCAAGCCGAACAAGAGGAGGAATGGCAGAACACCCCAGTTGACCAGAGGTACATTCATAAGATGCGAGAAAAGAATCATACCAGTTGGCCTAGAGTCATCCCTACAGAAAAATGGAGATTGGGCTGTGGTGGCTTGAGCTGTAGTGGGTGGACTGGGGGCGGCAACTGCGCTGAAACCGCTAACCCTAACCGTTCGCACAGCCACTTATACAGATCTGAACAGTATCCAGAGTGAAGGTGGCTGGATGTTTTATACAGGAAAGCAAGGTCGAGTCCCTGGCCCACACCTACCGACAGCCAGTTATACACACTAAGAGAAGTTTTTTGTTGTAGTGATGAAGACGTCAGAATCATATAAGATGTTTAAACAGGTTGGTGATGTTTATTGCAGTGACAAGAAGATGAGAATGTTTTCTAGTTTTTCATTGTTATAATTCGGCACATGAATTATGGTGCTTTTGGGTTGCTTCAATTAATGTAATGTTTAGATGTGTGCTGTATGATTTGAGTGTATGAATGATCTGCTGTTCTTTTTGTGAATAGGTTGGGTTTGTTTTTTTGTGCAATATTTGTAATAGTTTTCCAGTTTTGTGCATGTGCTGCGGTCATCTGCTCATTGTAATTGTGGTAATTGTTATATTGATGTAGGAATTTAGTTGTTTTTAATTCAGTAGTAAAGGGCATATTTTTTTAATAATATTCCCATTTCTTTCTTGTCGCATGTAATGCTACTTGTTCCCCATGTCTGGGTCAGTTGGGACACCTGCCATTTTCGAGGGCTCTGGCTTTCTGCCTGTGGTTGTGCAGGGCTGCTACTAGCCTTTTCGTAAATAGTTTCATTCAATTAATTACCCTTGATCACACGTTGTAGAGTTTGCTCTGGGTTGTGTTCTGTGGGATGGCAGACTCTGACACCCTATCTTTTTCTGAAGCTCAAATTGCTGAATTGATAAGTGGACCGTCATCCTTTGACAATCTAAATCTCCCCACCAATGATAACAGTGTGGTTTCTAACCACAGAACTTCACAGTCATATCTATTAAAAGAATATTTAAAATCTAACATAGCTCAAGGACTGCAAGTTAAAAGAATTCCATGTCTAGTCTTAGATGTTGATTATAAAACTTAGTTCAGTCAAGACCAAGTGTAGATGTGATTTATTAGTACTTAAAATTTTGACAGCTCCACGAGTAAGCAAAAAGATTGCAGAGGACTTGGAAAATCAGGAACAGACTTTTTTTGACGAGTAATTTAATCAGTGATGCTAAAAATAAACTTGAGATAATTAATGAACAGTTGGCTGAGTTTAAAACTGCTACGATTAATAAAAAATAAAAAAACGAAAAAAAGATATCACATATTAAAAGGAGGAGATTGTATATCCTTATCTTTCTGAAGACTTTGTTTACCAATCTAATTGGCAATTCAAATCTTGGCAGAACACCAGTTTTCCTAAAAAGAAAAACTGGCTTACTTTCTCCGATACTTAATTCGGTCACAGAGGTAGATTATTAACCTTGCCCAAGTCACAATTTTCATGGCCAGTATCCTTTAGACAATCAACCTGGCCCCAACCACAATTTTCGTGCTCAGCCTTTTCCAGAAAGGGGCCACCAGAAAGGCTGCAGGACGTTCCAACAGGGATCGACCTTTCAAGAACACAAAATGTGGGGATTTCAAACTTGCAGGCGTGCATATCGCAGGTGAATAACCAATTGCCCATTTTCAATTTATCTTCCAGCGTTTTGAGTGAATTCGAGGAGTTGGTTTTGCAACAAGGTCTCCCATTTGTTCCTACACAGACGCCAAGTTCTATGCAATTTACGACTGAAGTTCAGGCATTTTGGGAAAGGTGACATTAAAAACGTTCCTCTCCAAGAGGGATGTAGAACGGACCAGGATATTACAGTTTGAAAGTCCAATTTACTTTTCTCCCTACGAATCCAGACATGCCGCTGGAGATCATGATGCTTGAGAAGTTGGTTCTTTAAGTCAAAATCTAGGTCAGGTCGATCGAATCTTTCTCTCACTGAATTTCAAGCCATTCATTTCGTCTCCAAGGATTCCAGCATAGTCATCAAAGCTGCGGATAATAGTGTTGGATACTGTAAAATATGGCCATGAAGTATATAGTCTTCTTTCCATCCAGGCAGAATACAGTTGTGGAGATTAAATCCAAGACTGAGTAACTCATGGACAGGGAAATTGAGGAGTTTATACTGCCCAAAAAGGAATACGGCTATCTTAACTCTTAAGATGTTCGAATTGCACTAATTTATATTCTCCCTTAAATCCATAAGGCTATTTTGAATCCACCAGGTCGCCCGATTATATCGGACTGTGGCTCAGTCCTGGAGCCCTTATCTAAATATGTGGACAATTTCATCAAGACAATGGCCACAGCAACCCATAAGTTTCTTCGAGACCCGAGAGATGTTATTACCTTGGTGGAGGGCCAACATTTCGACCCATCTACATATTTGTATGTAACATTGGATATATAGGTATTATATACCAACATCTTTCAAGAAAAAGTGATAGTGAGTCTTGTGAAGGCATCATGAAGTAAGACGCATACAACAGACTTAAAGTTCAAATAAAAGATGTCAGGATGGTAGAAGGCGTAACTTGCCCTATGCTAAGGTGGGATTTCCCAACCTGAACACATCTAAGCAAAGTCTGAATGAAAGAGTTCATCTTAAGTCTGTTCATGTCCAAAACCTATTCTTGCCCTCACAACTAAAGCTAGCCAATGTGTAGGGATGTTACTAAAAAAAATAAACTGTGTTCAAGGTTCTAAGCTTTTTTCTAGATCTTTCTAGGCTTTCTTTCAGCTCCCCTTCCCCAAGTGCAAGAAAGTTCCATAAAAAGTCTCAAGATCAGCTTTCTCACGTTCAAAGCAGGACAGTTCCAAATAGTTTTCGGGATCCCTTCCCCAACCTCGGTTCACAAAGCAAAAGGGCTCTTGAGGCTTCACCTTCAAGACACCGCGTGCAGTTCCTCAAGTCTTGCGGTTCCCTTTCCCAAGACTTTAACTCCGCCAAGTTTATTTCAGTCTTTTCAAATGTAGAACATAACTTGCGGTCAACCTGACCCTCCTCCTGGCTTATTTCACCAGCTCACTCGCAATGCTTCTCCTTGGTTTGTTTTACAAGGTGTTTGATTTCTCTTCATTCATGGCTCACTGGTCTAGGCGCAGTTGTCAGACAACACGGTCCACCCATCACAGGTCACGCAACCAGAATGCCTAGATTCTCAAGTCACACAGGTTCTTCAGCTCCTGTCCCTGTGTACCAAGTCACTTTCACTTTATTCCACTTCATTGGCTTCTTGGCTTTAGGTGCAAGTGTACACTTCTTTGGGCTTCTCCTTGTCAACCTCTTGATTCTGCCATCACGTGTCATACACCTCTTGTCAGTCAGAGGCCTTGCCACGTTGCATTCACTCATAAAATTTCTCCTTTGTGGGGTTTTATTCATATCCCACCTTCTGTGGCACTCACTTGCACAATTATGCCCTTTTCTGTACTTTATTTTCACATGGATACTTTGGTTGTCCTTTAAGATTTGCTTTGCCCATAATGTTTTTAGTGCATTCAATATATCCAACTTTTCGTTCAGTTCAGTGTTTAAAATGCATTCATTAGGCTTAATTTTAAGTTTCCATTCAGTTCATTATTTATGATGAATTCGTTATATGAATTTGTAAACAATTACAAATGCAGTTTGGGTACGCCCCATCTGGAAACAACAACAGAAAACAGATTGAGATTCCAACACAAAGATTTTAAAGTTTGCATTTTAGCAAAACCACATATAATTACACTTAAATGGGAAAAGACACAATAGCAAAGCCATTGCAGTCTCTCTCAATGACAATACAACTTGGTTACATATATATGTATTTCTGAGGCTTGTGGAATCTGCTTAGTTCACATGCTGTGCATAGGCTGACATCTAGTGGAAGCTGCAGAGTATTACAGTAATGTTTTCGAAACTCGAAAAGGGACGTCGACAGGGCGTGCCAGTAATACTATCCCTAGTGTGACGTCCACTGTAATCCTGACCCCTCACGCGTGTAGGTCCCTCATATTGTTTTTTTCCGCCATTCTAGATGGACGCATATGAGCGGAGTTCCTTTTCGGCGTAAAGCCTTTGACTTATTTCAATTACCGATATAACTCTTTCTATCCTTATATTCACCTACCTCCGAAATACAACGCCAGTGTAGACAAAGGATACTGCCCGTCGTAGACTACGGCGGTGGACCGTTCAGCCTTGGAAGGCCACCCCGGGCCTCGGCCCAGAGAGTAGGGAGAGAGGGGGGACGTCATATTAGAATGCATATACCCCCTTCCTACATATTTTTCACCCCAGTGCCATAATCTGTAGGTATGGAGAGTACTCCCTTTAAGTTCTGCCCAAGTGTAATCTTAAATTCCGGTTGGTGGACAAGCATTTAACCTGCAATTTGTGTCTCTCTAGAGGCCACGTCGAAACGTCTTGTCGTGCCTGTAGGCTCTTCAGACCGAAGACGTTAAAGGACCAATCCACAAAACGCTGGGCCCACTACGCCAGGCAGCTCGATGCCATGGAAGTAGAAGGCACCTTTAGCGATGGCAGCAATGCCGCCATTTCTGACGGCGAGGGCGACGTGGTAGCTCTGGCTACCCAAGCGCAGGCCCCCGACCACGTAGCACAGGCCGGCGGCCATGTTGTGGGGACCACACCTGGTGGCGGTAGCGCAACAAAGACACACACCACTAAGCACATAAGCCCAGGTCGAGACTCGACCCATGGGTCGAGCGATCGACCGAGTCAACACCTAGGGAAAGGTCCACCCCTGTCCTCTGAGCACTCTCGCTCGAGATTGCCACACGACAGGGCCCAGCTGTCGATGGACGGCAAAGGTGTTGCCCATAAAACTACCTCAGAGAGTCGATCGTCCATAGATGAGGCCTTGGCCCTACCCGCATCCGAAACTCGACGCTCCGCTTGAGATCCCGCACTGAAACTCGACGCTCTGCGTCAGACCAGGTAGCAGGCCCCAAGAAGTCAGTTAAACACACTTCTGGGCACCAGGGAGGGGATAAACACCATAACAAATCCTCTAAAACTCTCCATAGGGACAAGAGCCCTCTTAGGGGCAGGGCCCCTCAAAAGGAGAAACATAGAGAAGACAGGCCCATAGAAAAACCTAAGGAATTTAGGCCTATACAAAAATCAAAGGTTGTACCTCCCACAGATGAGGACTTGGGTTTCACCCCTCAGCCTGTGGTAATCACAAGTTCCAAAGAATGGTCTTCTCAAGACATAGATAGGGTGATGAGAAGAATGACCTTTATGGCCAACTTTTACAAGAAGGACCCTATTACTTTCAGAGTTTCCAAGCCACCCCACCCACCTCAGCTCCCTCTGGTTCACAAGCCTCCACTGTGCCTACTAAACCCCCTTCTAAGAGGTCTCGTACAGATGCTCCATTTCGAAGCACAGAATTTGAACATGACGATCTCTCCTTTATGGAGACTGCTGATCCTCAATTCGATGATGATGAGGAGGCTGCAGACCCTTATTATGGGGATGGCGAGGACCAGGAGGTGGACCAAGAAGCTAATATGTACTCCTTAGTCTCCTCTATTCCGCAAGACACTCCAGTGGTTGATTCCCCGATTGATAACCAACCCCTCCTTAATGAGGTGTTAGCCAAGGCGGCTGAACACTTTCAGATTGATATTTGGGAGGTACAGGAGGATAAAGACTTTGCTGAACAAATCCTGAGGGACAAGAAATCAGTGACGCAGGTCATTCCTCTACTGAAATCAGTACAGCACAGGATACAACCGTCATTAGAAACCCCTAACCTTACACGTGCAGTAAACCCACGTATGGAGAAATTATTCAGATCTGCACCTTCAGACCCATTGTATAATAGAGGGCAACTGAAACCGGACTCCTTAGTTGTTACAACAACTAGAAAGAGGGCGTCCACTCCCCTTGCTTCCTCTGAGGCCCCAACTGACAAAGCAAGAGGATTTACGACTTGGGAAGGAAAGTCGCCTCCTCAGCGGCTTATCAAACCAGGATAGCCAAAAATGCCACACTCTTGGCTAGTTAGAATTGCCACAAGTGGGAGGAAATGTCGGCATTACTTTCCTCTGCCCCAGAGCCACTGAAGACCCAGCTAGCACAGGTGGCGGCAGAAGGGAGGGCAGTATCTGGCTGTCTACTTGAGACAAACTTTGACGCGGTTGACAATGCCGGGAGAATTATTGCGCAGGGGACAGTTATTAAAAGGCATGCATGGCTGCGCCAATCGGGGTTCAAACTTGAGATGCAGGCTACTCTGGTAAACATGCCGATCGAACCCAACGTGCTATTCGGCAAGGCCGTCGAAGATGCCCTCAAAACAGCTAAAGCCGAGTATGACACACTTAAATCTTTAGGTCAATTCACTAACAAGCCTTCCGGACAGAGGGGGAATGGACATTTTCACTTTTTTCTCAAAGAGGGTCCAACTACAGTCAGAACCAAGGTTCCTCATGGGGGAATAATCAATTTCAATCCGCCCAAGGTTATCCTAGAGGACAACGCAGAGGTCGGGGGAGAGGCAACCCCACTAGAGATAGCACACCACGTCCAAAGCAGTGGCATTCCGCTTCAGGTGCCCTCCCATGCATCCCCAGTAGAGGGACGCATTACCAACTTCACCCACGCATGGAAGGGGTGACAGATGGGTGCTGTCTGCAGTAGCAGGCGGTTACTGTATCGAACTTCTCCAACACCCCCACGACCACACCCCATGGCAAAAAGTACACTCAAAAGAACATCAGCGGAACCCTTCGAGGAGATTGCCACTCTGCACTCCGCTGTTAAAGGACACCATAGAAATCGTGCGGGCCAACCAGGTAAACCGGGGGTATTTATTCAACCTACTTCCTTGTGCCAAAGAAAGATCTCACAATGCGCCCAGTATTAGATTTGCGCCCTGCAAACAAGTATGTCAAGCCACAAAAGTTCTGCATGACTACGCTACAAGAGGTAAACTGTCATGATCTCTGCTTCCAAAACATCAGGACTTGCCCGACTCCCTTGGAAGCAGACCCATAACCCCGGTTCTGAGTGCCAGCCAGTCCCAATTGGGACCTTTTGGACCCTGTCCTGGCGCCAGTGGCACCAGGCTCAT
Source organism: Ambystoma mexicanum (assembly GCF_040938575.1). Lineage (NCBI taxonomy): Eukaryota > Metazoa > Chordata > Amphibia > Caudata > Ambystomatidae > Ambystoma > Ambystoma mexicanum. Next base: position 490,345,841 of record NC_090938.1, on the reverse strand, counting down.
AAAGATGCCCAGTCCCAGCGCTGGAAGCGCCGGGCTCATAATGCTTGGGTGGACTTACCTGCAGCAGACCATGCTGCTTACTTACCTGCCAGTTGAACCCCTGATCCTCTTCTGTTTGGGACTACTTTTCCTGTTGGGTGGGGCAGGAGCCACTCCCTAGGTTCAGAACACTGGAACTCTTCTGGAAAGCAGGAACTCTTTTCTTACCTAGGCGTGGCTGTGGAAGGAGACACCTAAGCACTACAGGAGGCTATTTAAACCACACCCGATGGATGAATCTTGCTTTGCGTTATTCTGCATTCTCTGCAGCAGAACGCTCTTCGTGTCTTCTGCTTCTGATCCTGGGCCTAAGGGAACAAAGGCTTACCATCCTGGAATCCAGTCTTCAGCAGCACCTGTAAAGACAAAGAAAGAACAGGTTAGCACTACGGTCTTCAGTGGCAGCGCATCTCTTACCTGGTCCATCGGCTGTCAGCAACGCCTCGCGCTGCATTCCGGCATCTGAAAGACAAAAGCTTACCAGCTCTTCGCACGCTCCGGAGGCCTTCGGCGCTGCATCCCGCATCTGAAAGACAAAAGAAGGTGCGTTTAAAGACATTGGGCAACTTTATTACTCACGTGCCATTACTCCTTCCAACGCCGAATCCAGTGGGTATTCCAACACCCTTCAGCTTCTCTAAAGCTCCGAACTTGTACCTGCAAGATAAAAGGGACAGTTAGTGCGCATCGTGAAGCAGGCTACAAGCGCTTACTTACGTGCTTCCAGGCGCTTCTATTCCTCACGCGGGTTCGATCCTCAACTCTCATCAGCCCGCCATCCGCCATCGCCGGAACCCTGCAAAACAAGAGATATCATTACAAAAGACTTTTAAGACATTTGAAGTGCCCAGAACTTACCGTTCGTGCAGTTAACGACGGACAGCAGTCCTCTGAGGTCAAGAGGCCTGCACCCTTATCCAGTGAAGAAACTGGTTATGGCACCCTGCCCCGAGGCAGATGGAGAGCTCGGCGTTCACTTACCTAAGGTGAGGGTGTTAACCTTTGGGGTTCTAAGGGAGAAGAGAAAGGGAAGAGGAGAGAGGCACCCAATAACCCCAGTTCATTAATCCCATATTTTCTATCTGCAGACATATTACTCTTCGAGTCAGACATACAGTGCACAGAGGTCCAGCCCAAAGAGCCAACCGTGTGTTACACATCACCTTTGAGGATACGGCATTCACCCAGTCAAGACCGGCGCCTCTGCGGGAATCAGGTGAGTGTTACAGAACGCAAAGCCTATCGCAAAACTCCCACCCAGGTGCTATGGAAACCTCGGATACCGACCAGCTAGCCCAGTTACTTGGGGAACTAAGAGCAGAAGTGCATGCAGCCCGTCAGGAAACGAATGCTCTAAGAAGGGAACTGATTATTTCCAAGGAGCGAACAGACGATCTCGCTAGACAATTGCTACAGTCACAAGCCGGACAAACTCCGTTACCCGCATCAGGGGCAAATCTTCCTTCAACATCCTCTACGAACCCAGTGCAGATCAACCTACCTGGGAATGTAACTCTGGCTCCGCCCGAACGATTTTCTGGTGACCCAAAGAGGTTTGCAGTATTTATTAATCAGTGCCGGTTGCACTTCTTATGCCGGCCAGCAGCCTTTCCAACTGATCAAGCTAAGGTAGCTTTCGTGCTTTCGTACCTTAGTGGCAATGCGGCAGACTGGTCGATCCCTCTAGTTAATAAAGATGATCCGGTTCTCCATGATTTTCAAGCTTTTCAGCTCAGTATGGAAAAACTGTTTGCAAGACATTCACAGGCCTTGGACAATGAGCTCCTTTCATTGCGACAGGGTAATCAAGACCTTTTGGCTTATATTGCGTCTTTCAACAGACTGATAGTGGAAACTCGATGGCCTGAGGACAAAAGGATTACGCTGTTTTATAGAGGTCTACGTGGAGAGCTCAAAGATGTGTTAGCCCAAGTAGTGAATCCCCCGCAAGACTGTTCGGACTATATTGACTTAGTCGTTCAAATTGACCACAGACTGCAGAACAGGAAGGCCGATCGTTCCAAGTTTGATACTCGAGTATTTTCCAAACCACCAACTCCTACCAAAGGAGTAGACTCCGGGGAACCCATGCAAATAGGGGGCCTGAAAGGACCACTAACACAAAAGGAGCGGGAAAGGAGAAAACAGCTGCAATTATGCCTCTATTGCGGAAACTCAGGGCACTTTCTTCGAGACTGTCCGGTGAAACCAGCCAAGAAGGCAGTAGGCGCTGCAGTTACCAGGGTCACAAACTCTGAGCAGGGAAACAACCTCGCCCGACAAGAATAGAGGTCCTCTTGCCGAGCGTTAAAACCAGTTCCGTGACCTCGCATTTCGTGATACTTATGGTCCTCATTAGCCCTGAACATCCGGATCGATTACATGCGATTGAAGCTTATGTCGACAGCGGTGCCATCGGCAATTATGTGGATCATGAAATGGTTTTGAGGATGAATCTGACTCTTTGTCCAAAGGCTGTAAAGGACGTCATTACTACGGTGGATGGTACGGAGATAGCCTCCGGACCAGTAACGCATACCACCCAAGAAGTGACGCTAGTAAGTCAAGATGGACACCATGAGAAGATCGTGTTCGATGTCATCAAGGCCCCTCAGTTCCAGATTATTCTAGGAATTCCTTGGTTAGAGAAGCACAATCCTCAGATCGATTGGCGAGCAAGAACGGTTCAGTTTCCAGAATGTGTCTCTACTCGTCACCCTCGACCTGGTGTTGCACTGGCAGCAATTTCCTCGGAGGCTCCCCAGTTACCTCCTGAATACCTAGAATTCCAAGATGTTTTCCGGAAGGATCAGGCTAACTCTCTACCTCCTCATAGGTCTTATGACTGCCAGATAGACCTGATACCTGGATCTACTCCTCCTTGTAGTAGAATTTATGCCCTCACCGAGCCTGAGAATCTTCACCTCCGACAATACCTGGATCAATACCTAGCGAATGGGTTTATTCGTCCTTCCAAGTCCCCTGCTTCCTCAGCTTTGTTCTTCGTTCCAAAAAAAGAAGGGGACCTTAGAACTTGTATAGCTTATCGCACCCTGAACCAGATCACCATTAAGAATAGATATCCGTTACCTTTGATCCCTGAACTCCTGGACCAAGTCAGAAAAGCATGCATGTATACAAAGCTGGATCTTAGAGGAGCCTACCACTTGGTACGAGTAAAAGAGGGCGATGAATGGAAGACAGCCTTCCGCACCAAGTATGGGCTATTTGAATATCAGGTCATGCCCTTCGGACTTTGCAATGCCCCGGCCGCCTTTCAATATTTTATGAACGATGTCCTCAGAGAGCTCATAGATGTGTGTGTTGTTGTTTACATTGACGACATCCTCGTTTATTCTTCATCGGAAACTGAACATCGGAAACACGTGAAAATGGTCCTCGAGAGATTGCGTCAACACAAACTTTTCGCTAAGTTGGAAAAATGTGTTTTCAACGTGACTGAAGTTGAATTCTTGGGATTCATATTATCACCTAGCGGAGTGCGTATGGATTCAAAGAAGGTCGATGCAATTCTCAAATGGCCATCGCCATCCTCCGTAAAAGGTGTTCAAAGCATGTTAGGCTTCACTAACTTTTACCGCAGGTTTATCCCCGAATTCTCTCGAATAGTCCAGCCCATCACCGCCTTGTTAAAGAAAAACAAACGTTTTGAATGGTCTACCGAGGCGGAACAAGCTTTCCAGAATTTGAAGACTAGATTTATCTCTGCACCGATCTTAAAACATCCTCGCCCAGAGCTCCCCTACATCGTTGAAACTGATGCTTCGAGCCTTGCCATGGGGGCAGTTCTATCACAAAAGGACCCAGTAACCAATCAGTTGCATCCCGTGGCATTTTGGTCCCGCAAATTCTCGCCTCCTGAAATCAATTACACTATTACTGATAAGGAACTTCTAGCTATCAAGTCCGCCTTTAAGGCTTGGCGGCATTATCTTCTGGGGGCCCGACACACCGTTACTGTGATTACAGATCACCGAAACCTGCAATATTTGAAAACCGCAAAAGCTCAATCCTCTAGGCAACTCCGTTGGGCACTATTCTTTGCCGAGTTTGACTTCATAATTACCTATCGACCTGGTACAAAAAACGGTAAAGCTGATGCCCTTTCTCGGATGGGAGTGGAAGAACATTTGATCAATCCTAAACCTGTACCTATCATTCCCGAACAAAGAATTCTAGGTGTAATCGCCACACAATCCATAGAGGAAGTTAAGGATAAAGCCAGGTTACTGGTAACTCCAGCAGACATACAGAATTGGCATCTCCAGGGAAAGGACTTTACGGTGAAGGACAACCTATTATATTTCCAAGAACGGTTATACCTGCCCAGCACAGATTTACAGAAAAAGGTAATCTCTTGTTATCACGATTCTTTAATGGAAGGACATCCCGGTATGACCAAGACCTCGGAAAAGATCAAGCGCTACTTCTGGTGGCCGTCTTGGAAAAAAGATATCAGAGACTTTATAATGTCCTGTGGAGTATGCGCCCAAAACAAGAGTCAAAAGGAAAAACCAGCCGGCCTCTTACGCCCTATTGACATCCCGCCTTGCCCTTGGCATACGCTTTCTATGGACTTCATCACCGATCTACCTCCATGCTCCCGATACAATACGATCCTGGTAATTGTGGACCTATTCTCCAAGATGGCGCATTTCATTCCACTCAAAGGCTTACCAACAGCAGCAACTCTGGCCCGAGAATTTCTCGAAAACATCGTCCGACTGCACGGTTTTCCTTCAGTTCTAATTTCGGATCGAGGTAGTCGATTTATTTCTCATTTTTGGCGAAGTTGCTGTCGGTCGGCTCAAATTGATGTGAGACTTTCGACCAGCCACCACCCTCAAACCGACAGACAAACCGAGAGGACCAATCAAACTCTGGAACAGTATTTACGCTGCATGCTACAACAAACTGAAAAAACTTGGAAAGATATCCTTTGGATAGCCGAATATGCCTACAATAACTCTGTCCACTCGGGAACTGGGAAGACCCCGTTTTTTCTTTTATACGGTAGTCACCCTCGAACCTCGGAGTTGGATCCACTCCAAGATCTTGGAACACCAGCAGTAGACCACCTGCATTCTACAATCACCCAAGCCTTTAAGGAAGCCGTTTCTCACCTTCAAAGGGCTAAAGAACAATACAAGAAAGGAGCAGACCAACATCGGAAGGAAGCCCCCCAATATCAAGTAGGAGATCAAGTCTGGTTATCCACCAAATATCTACCTCTAAAAGGACCACGCACATTCAACCCAAGATACCTTGGTCCCTATTCCATCACTACCATAGTAAATCCAGTAGCGGTCAAGTTGGACTTGCCCCCTCACATGAAGATACATCCGGTCTTCCACGTCTCTCTATTAAAACCCGTGCAACCTCAAACCCGACTAACTACATCTCCAAAACCTATTCTAGTTGATGGAGAACTCGAGTTTGAAGCCAAAAGCATCCTGGATTCCAAGATCTCCAAATCTAAACTATTTTACCTGATTGACTAGAAAGGCTACGGTCCCCAAGAAAGATCCTGGGAACCTGCAGAATATGTCCACGCGCCTCGTCTAATCAAAAGATTTCATCGAACATTTCCTAACAAGCCCAAACCCCCGGAGAAGCCCGGTTTGGGAGGGGCCTTGAGGGGGGGTGCTGTCATGATCTCTGCTTCCAAAAGATCAGGACTTGCCCGACTCCCTTGGAAGCAGACCCATAACCCCGGTTCCGAGTGCCAGCCAGTCCCAATTGGGACCTTTTGGACCCTGTCCTGGCGCCAGTGGCACCAGGCTCATAAAGATGCCCAGTCCCAGCGCTGGAAGCGCCGGGCTCATAATGCTTGGGTGGACTTACCTGCAGCAGACCATGCTGCTTACTTACCTGCCAGTTGAACCCCTGATCCTCTTCTGTTTGGGACTACTTTTCCTGTTGGGTGGGGCAGGAGCCACTCCCTAGGTTCAGAACACTGGAACTCTTCTGGAAAGCAGGAACTCTTTTCTTACCTAGGCGTGGCTGTGGAAGGAGACACCTTAGCACTACAGGAGGCTATTTAAACCACACCCGATGGATGAATCTTGCTTTGCGTTATTCTGCATTCTCTGCAGCAGAACGCTCATCGTGTCTTCTGCTTCTGATCCTGGGCCTAAGGGAACAAAGGCTTACCATCCTGGAATCCAGTCTTCAGCAGCACCTGTAAAGACAAAGAAAGAGCAGGTTAGCACTACGGTCTTCAGTGGCAGCGCATCTCTTACCTGGTCCATCGGCTGTCACCAACGCCTCGCGCTGCATTCCGGTATCTGAAAGACAAAGGCTTACCTACTCTTCGCATGCTCCGGAGGTCTTCGCACTGCATTCCGGCATCTGAAAGACAAAAGCTTACCAGCTCTTCGCACGCTCCGGAGGCCTTCGGCGCTGCATCCCGCATCTGAAAGACAAAAGAAGGTGCGTTTAAAGATATTGGGCAACTTTATTACTCACGTGCCATTACTCCTTCCCACGCCGAATCCAGTGGGTATTCCAGCACCCTTCAGCTTCTCTAAAGCTCCGAACTTGTACCTGCAAGATAAAAGGGACAGTTAGTGCGCATCGTGAAGCAGGCTACAAGCGCTTACTTACGTGCTTCCAGGCGCTTCTATTCCTCACGCGGGTTCGATCCTCAACTCTCATCAGCCCGCCATCGCCGGAACACTGCAAAAAAAGAAATATCATTACAAAAGACTTTTAAGACATTTGAAGTGCCCAGAACTTACCATTCGTGCAGTTAACGACAGAGAGCAGCCCTCTAAGGTCAAGAGGCCTGCACCCTTATCCAGTGAAGAAACTGGTTACGACACCCTGCCCCGAGGCAGATGGAGAGCTCGGCGTTCACTTACCTAAGGTGAGGGTGTTAACCTTTGGGGTTCTACAGGAGAAGAGAAAGGGAAGAGGAGAGAGGCACCCAATAACCCCAGTTCATTATTCCCATATTTTCTATCTGCAGACATATTACTCTTCGAGTCAGACATACAGTGCACAGAGGTCCAGCCCAAAGAGCCAACCGTGTGTTACACATGACCTTTGAGGATACGGCATTCACCCAGTCAAGACCGGCGCCTCTGCGGGAATCAGGTGAGCGTTACATAAACCCTCTACTAAAAAAAGGGGAATACATGGCAACACTGGATATGAAAGCTGCCTATGTTCATATTTCAATTTTCCTAGCGCAGAGAAGATTCTTGCGTTTCAAGATAGCGAACCAGCTCTACCAATTCAAAGTGCTGCCCTTCGGAATAGCATCTGCTCCAAGGCTATTCACAAAGGTACTTGCGGTGGTGGTGGCGCACCTGCGCAGGGAGGCAATCCCAGTGTACCCTTACCTGGACGACGGTCTAATTACAGGGGAGACCACCACCCTTATTTGCAGATAAACATTCAAAAGACAATCAACCTTCTCTTTCAATTGGGCTTCTCAGTTAATGAGGAAAAGTCAAGCCTAGTGCCAAGCACTTCAAAACAGTTCCTAGGTCCTGTCCTAAACACTCAAGAGGGGTTGGCCTTTCCATCAGAGGAAAGAGTATGAAATGTGTTACTGGAAATTCCACAATATCAGGCTGGTCGCCAGATAAGGGTGCGTAAAGCGATGCGTTTGATAGGCATGATGTCATCTTGCATTTACCTGGTCACCCGTGTGTGCCTGCGCATGCGACCCATGCAGGAGTGGTTGGCGAAACAGTGGTCTCCGGCAAGTGGTAAGTGGGACGATCTAGTGGTTGTTTTGCAAACTCTGGTACAGATTCTTTGCTGATGGACAAGAGAAAATCTAATGAAGGGGAAGCCCTTCTACGATCCAGAAATACAGGCAGTTGTCACGACAGACGCCTCCCTAGCAGGTTGGGGGGCTCAATACCTTCAACACACAGCTCAGGGTCTGTGGTCTCGCAAGATAGCTCAGAACCACATCAATCTGCTAGAGCTTCAAGCAATTTTGGCAGTATTCAGAGCGTTTCGGGCATTCAAATCTCTCTTAACAAACCAGTTGGTGCAGATCCTAACAGACAGCACGACTGCAATGTTTTATATCAACAAACAGGGGGCACACATTCTCTAAATCTGTCGGGAAATGGGCACTCAAACGGAAGATGTACCTACCATCACAGCATGTTCCAGGGGAACGCAACTCTCTGGCAGACTCTTTGAGCAGAGATCCCCTTCCAGAGGAACACAAGTGGCATCTACGCAAAGGAGTCGTAGAACATCTCTTCTCTCAATGGGGTTTCCCCACAATAAACGTATTCGCCACAAGCGAAAACAGTCAATGACCAGACTTCGCGTCCAGGTTCCCCCAGTCAGGCTCCAAGGGGAACGCCCTGTGGATGAACTGGTCAGGGATATTTGCTAACGTTTTTCCCCCAACACCTTTCATGAGGAAAGTTGTGAACAAGATCCACAAGGAACCGATGATGCTTATCCTAGTTGCTCCTATGTGGGCAAGACAACCATGGTATCCACATCTGCGCAAACTGGCGGTGTGCGATCCCATCATACTCCCGTGCCAGTACAACCTACTCACCCAGCACGAGGGACTAAGAGTGTACCTGCAGCCCCACTCAACTTGGCAGCATGGCTCCCGAGGTCATAGAGTTCGGATCTCTCAACCTTCCACAGAGATGCATGGATTTCTTGAAGGAATCAAGAAAACCCAACACTAGGCACTGTTACTTTGACAAATGGAGATGTTTCGTAATCTGGTGCCAGTCCCAGCTAATCACCCACATAGAATGTACTCCATCTCACATTCTAACTTGTATGCTCCATTTGCTAGATGCAAGGTTAGTCTTCAACTCCCTAAAGGTCCACCTGGCGGCTTTGTCAGCCTATACCACTTCACACAGTAAAGTCTTGTGGTGGAAGGTACCTGTCATCAAGATATTCATGGAGGGAGTAAAGAGACTCCACCCCCCAATTTCAAACCCGCCACCAGGGTTGGATCTGAATGTGGTACTCGGTAAGCACATGGGTCTCCCCTTTGAGCCTATGTGCAAGACCAGTCCCAAACACCTGACGTATACAACTGCCTTCTTAGTGGTAATCACTTTCATAAGAAGAGTTGGTGAAATTCAAGCTCTGTCAGTGCAGGATCCTTTCTTTATTATACACAGGCATAAGCTGGTTTTACGTACTCGCCCTAGGTTCTCCCCTAAATTCATTTCCAAATTCCATGTAAACCAGTCAATTGAGCTACCGGCCTTCTTCCAAGAACCCAACCGCTCAGCTGAGATAAAACTCCACACACTAGATGTGAGGAGGGCGGTCCTCTACTACGTAGACAAGACCAGACCGCTGAGGAAAACAGATCAATTGTTTGTCTCCATAGCGCCAGGCAGAGAAGGTGATCGCATTTCGCAAAATGCCATCTCTAGGTGGATAGTCGGATGTATCCAACTGTGCTATTCCCTATCAGATAAAACACTGCCCTTTACACCCAGGGCTCACTCTACAAGAGGCACAGAAGCCACTCTGGCATTCATTGCGAATGTCCCCCTAGACCGTATTTGCAAAGCAGCTACATGGAGCTCTGTTCACACCTTTACTCAGCACTACTGCATTGACGCTCATTCCAAGACAGATGCACATGTGGGACAAGCGGTTCTCAGACATGTGTTCGCTCATGACCCTTCTCACATCCCATCTCCTCCCTCTAACACTGCTCGCTAATCAATGCACAGCATGCGATCTAAGCAGATTCCACAAGCCTCAGAAGGGATACATTACTCACCATAATCGTATTTCGAAGGGTTTGTGTCCTCCGACGTATTCCTTATCTTTGATAGATCATCTCCCAGCTTGTTGGCCTCGGAAAAAAAATTTCAGTAGAGGGCGCTGCGCGTCGAGGTCCCTCGAGCCGATGTCCCTCGACGGCCTCCGTATCGGCGCCGACGTCACCACACGTATAAATAGACTCACGCAGCGTCTGTTGCTCAATTCTGTTTTTCCGCGCTTCGTGGGGCCTCGGAATATCGTTGCTCAGTTCTTCAGTCAAATATATCATTATTCCTCATGAATACCGACTCGTACTCGATGGCTTCCTCACCCGAACCAACGAATCCACGGTCCGGCTTCAAAAAATGTCGAGACTGTGGAAAGAAAATGTTGTTGATGGATCCTCACAGGATCTATTTATGGTGCCTGGGAATCGAGTACCATTGTTCGGAGTGCGAGGACTGCATGTCCATGACGGCGAAAGCCTTGAAGGAGCGTAAGGGGAAGCTCGAGAGAGGTAAGGCAGTTAAAACTTCTTCGAAAGTTTCCTCGGCGGAGTCGAGACATTCGTCTCCTCGCCATCACAAAAGAAATTCTCGTTCTAGGTCTCGAAGCAGTTCCCATCACTCTTCGAGATCTAAACATTCAAAAAAGAGACGTCGAAGATCCCCTTCCTCGTCTTCGTCTTCCGTTTCCCCAAAAAGTGTCTCCTGCCCCACAAAACATAGCTCTCAGGATGAGTGGGAGGAATTCAGGAAAAAGATGCTAAGCGTCTTCGAGAAAGCGGCCTCGACCCCCTCGAAGACTGCTGATGGTTATACCCTGGGTGAAAGACCCGAGAAATCAAATAGCCGCGTGTCGCAGCACCCGGCGAAAGAAGCCACTCGAGAGCGTCATGAACCCTCGAGTAAAGGCAAAGTTGCGCTGTCGTCCAAGATCCCTTCGACGCACAGATCGGCGTCATTGACGCCGTTATCAAAGGGTTCTTCGACGCACTGGTCCGTCGAGTCGATGCCGTCTTCGATGCCGACATCGACGCCGAGAAAGGATAAACCCACGGCCACCTCACAGCCAGTGGCCATACCCAGAGCCTCGAGCACGAGAATGTCGTCGACAACCTCGAGTAGAATCCCGATACTCTCGAGTTCATTGAGGCCTCTACCACCTTTCTCGACGCCTTTTTCGATGGCTTCGAAGCCTTTAACGTCCGCGTCAACGACGTTGACCTTTTCTCAGCCAATCATGACGAATTTGGCTCCTTCTGCTCGAAGTGGGATTTATACCATTTTCAAGACCTGATCACTCCAGAGTCTTATCTTCTATTTATGAAGAAGGGAAGGATTCGGATCAGGAAAGACCTTTTGAGTTGCAGGGATCTGCAACTCCTGCACCAGAGGAATTTACCTCTGAGGAAGGTAGGTTGAAAGACCTCCATGAATCCCTACAGGAAGCAAGTGGGTTGGACACTTCCCCAGAAGTGGAATTTTCCACACCAGACCCAGGGGAACATGCTGAAACCCCTTATAGAACCTTGATGGCAAGGATAATAGAGTTTATGGGGTGGTCCACACCCTCACCTGCTTTTCAGCAAGACAACCTCGCAGACATCTTGGTCAAAGGTCCACAGGAGGATACTGTGGTGCCATTTCATGCGGCATTACAAAGGAGAATATTGGCAAACTGGGAAACACCTGAGGTAATTCCGGCGGTTAACAAGAAATTATCAGCTAAATATAGGGTGTCTTCTGCTGACCCTGAATATTTATCCAAACACCCAACTCCGGAGAGTCTGGTTGTTCAGGCAGCTACTTCAGCAGGTAGTAAATCGACTTACCCTACTGTTCCACAGGATAGGGATGATAAGAGATATGACTCTATGACTCTGTGGCCAAAAAAGTCTTTTCCCCATGTAGCATGGCGTTGAAATCCATCAGTGCTACTTGTACGCTCGCAAGGTTCAGCCACACACTTTGGGAGTGTGCTTCATCAGCGGCTGTCTGCCTCCCCGGAGGGAGAAGAAAGGGAAGCGTTCCTAAACATCATCAAGGTTGGTAAAGACGCTATGTGTGAATCCCTTCAAACTGGCATCGATTCTGCTGACAGCATCAGCAGGGCCATTGCGGCAAGTACAACAACCCGGAGATTTGCTTGGTTGCGAAAGTCTGGTTTTTGCTCCAGATGTGCAAAGCAGACTCTTGAATATGCCCTTTGACGGCTCTTCTTTGTTTGGTAAGAAGGCGGATGAGAGTTTAGAAAAACTACAAACATCAAAGGCAGCAGCAAAATCCTTAGGAGCTGCAATCTGTCAGACACCATATCGCCCCTCAAGAACCTCTTGGAGAGGTAAGTTCTTTCGCTTTTATTCCGCATTTGGAAAAGGCAGAGGACAGCCGGTTCAAAGGGGTCAGAAAAAATTCACCCGAGGTGGACGGGGTAAAAACACAAAAGCCGCAGCAGGTGCCTCTTTACCCTCGGCATCTGCATCAGCTGCCTCCAAACCGCTCTGAGGACTCTCCTCACAAGACACCAGTAGGGGGCAGGTTAACTCAACATCTGACGGAATGGCAGGCTATTACGTCAGATGCTTGGGCATTGGAGACAGTTGCCCAAGGTTACTGCCTGCCCTTTCTAGACATCCCTCAGAGTCATCCACCGGGGAACAGCTCTCTGAAAGTTCCAGATCCGCTCCTCTTGCAGGAAATGGTAGACCTGCTAGAGAAAGGTGCCATAGAACCAGTACCTGTAGTGGAGAGGAACAAGGGCTGGTACTCCCCCTACTTTCTCATACCAAAGAAAGACGGAGGACTGAGACCTATCTTGGGCTTACGAGAATTGAACAAGTTCCTCAGGAAGGACAAGTTCAAGATGGTAACTCTCTCTCAGATCCTTCAGGCCCTCCAGCTCCAGGACTGGCTGGTATCTCTGGACCTCCAGGATGCTTATTTCCATGTGCCAATCCATCTCAAACACAGGAAATACCTGAGGTTCGCAATTGGCGGCTCTCATTATCAATTTCGAGTTCTGCCATTTGGGCTGACCTCCGCCCCGAGGGTCTTCACCAAGCTAATGTCGGTAGTGGCTGCAAGTCTAAGGAGGGAAGGGATCCACGTCTACCCCTACCTGGACGATTGGCTGATCAGAGCTGTATCTTCGGAACAAGCTCAGATCCAGCTAGATTATGTCTGCCACTTCCTTCACAAACTGGGCTTCTCCCTCAATTTAAAGAAGTCTCAGATGATACCATCACAGAGACTCCAGTTCATTGGAGCGGTCCTGGACACTTCCCTCGGAAAAGCCTCGCCACCAGAGGTGAGGGCTCAAGATATTCTGCAGATGGTCACCAAGTTTCAAAATGCCCAACGTCTCCCAGCCTTTGACTTTTTGAGGTTGCTAGGCCTCATGGCATCCTGCATCTTCCTTGTGCCAGAGGTTCACCTGAGAATGAGATCTCTTCAGTGGGCACTGAGAACTCAGTGGTTGCAATTCTCAGGGAGAATGACAGACCTCCTTCAGATTCCGGACAAGGTGGCTTGAGACCTTCAGTGGTGGGCCTGCCAGAAAAACATCTTGAAGGGGGAACTGTTTTTGCAACCATGGCCGGAGATAACAGTAGTCACAGATGCCTCACTCACGGGGTGGGGAGCCCATACCAACGACTTGACCATCAGCGGTCGTTGGTCTCCAATCTGAGTCCAGACTACATATCAACCTGTTAGAGCTGAGAGCAATCAGACTAGCGCAGAAAGCTTTTCTGCCATCTGTACAGGGGAAAAATGTCCTGATAATTACGGACAACACAGTGGCCATGCACTACCTCAACAAAAGAGGAGGCGTAGGATCACTGCCACTGTGCAGAGAGGCAATGCAGCTTTGGTTTTGGGCAATTCAAGAAGGAATCTCTCTATCGGCAGTTCACCTAGCCGGAGAGAAGAACATGACGGCGGACGCTCTGAGCAGGCAGAGCACAGTCTCCCACGAGTGGGAACTAGCTCAGGAAGTCCTTCAGGAGATCTTCGCCCTTTGGGATCTGTTTGCCACCAGTACCAACAGAAAATGCTATCTGTTTTGTTTAAGGGAATTTCCCCCGAGAGGAGCTCTAGGGGACGCGTTCGTAGTGGACTAGGAGTTTCCACTCCTGTACGCGTTTCCACCAGTCCCTATCATTCCTCAAATGATCAGGAGGTTGAGAAGATTCTGGAGAACCATGATCCTAATTGCCCCAGACTGGGCCAGGAGAACGTGGTACCCGGACCTTCTGGACATGTCCATCTGCCCTCCAATTCGTCTTCCACTCAAGGAGAATCTTCTCTCACAGAAGGGAGGTCAGGTTCTCCATCCAGACATCAGAACCCTCAACCTTCACGCCTGGCTTCTGAAAGGTTGAGATACAAGGATTGGGTCCTCCCTGATGACGTCATGGAAGTGTTGCTTTCGGCCAGAAGGCCAGCAACAAAGTCTTTATACCGCTGCCGTTGGAACAAATTTTGCAGCTGGTGTAGAGAAGAGAATATCGACCCCTTTTCATGTGGTATACCAACGGTGTTATCCTTTCTACTCTACTTGGCAAATTCAGGCCTTCAAGTTGGCACTATCAAGGGCTATCTCGCAGCGCTATCAATCTTCAAGCGCACTGCAAAGGAGCCTTTGTACTTCAAATTACCCTTAGTAATACAATTTCTAAAGGGATTAACTAATGTCTACCCTCCAGGTTCCTTTATGGGACTTAAATTTAGTCTTAAATTTCCTGATGGGTACTCCTTTCGAACCACTCCATTCTTGTTCGCTAAGATTTCTCACCCTTAAAACTGTCTTATTAGTGGCTTTAACATCTGCTAGAAGGGTGAGCGAGTTACAAGCTCTATCTTGTAAACCCCCTCATACAATTTTTCATAAAGACAAAGTTGTCTTACAGGTGAAGCCTAATTTCCTCCCAAAGGTGGTTTCTGAATTCCTCATCACTCAGAAAATTACCTTACCTTCATTCTATCCGCCTCCCCATCCGGGGAAAGAGGAAGAAAGGCTACATAGGCTGGACCCAAAGCGGGCTTTAAGCTTTTACATAAGCAGACTTGCTAGTATTAGGCAAGCAGACCAACTGTTCGTAGGTTACTCAGGGCAGAAGTTGGGACTACCGATAACAAAACAAACCATTTCCAGATGGATTATTTTGGCCATCCTGGAATGTTACAAACTAGCAGGGAAAGAGCCTCCTCAAAATCTTAGGGCTCATTCAACCAGGGGTATCGCAGCCTCCTCGGCCCTCCAAAGAGGGGTTCCGATTCGAGACATATGTGCGGCTGCCACATGGTCGTCCTCACATACCTTCACAAGATTTTACAACCTGGATTCCTTCTCTAGACAAGAGACTAGGTTTGGCAAAGCCGTATTACATTCGGTTCATTCCTAAAAGGAAACATGGCGTTTTACTCCCACCTCCAATTACACACCACTGCTATGGGAGTCTATCAAAGATAAGGAATACGTCGGAGGACACAATCCCTTCGAAGAACAAGTTACTTCTTACCTTGTAACGTTCTTTCAATGGGATGTTCCTCTGACGTATTCCTTATCGCCCCTCCCATCCATCCCCGCAGTAATACTTCCCTTGTGGTTGCAGCTTACGCTCCTTCAAGGTCAATAACCAATTCATGTAAAACAACTATTAACGTCAAAATGGAACTGAGCAACGGACGCTGCGCGAGTCTATTTATACGCGTGGTGATGTCGGCGCGCCGATACGGAAGCCGTCAAGGGACATCGGCTCGAGGGACGTCGACGCGCTGCGCCCTCTACTGAAAAAGAAATTCCGAGGCCAGCAAGCTGGGAGATGATCTATCAAAGATCAGGAATACGTCGGAGGAACATCCCATCGAAAGAACGTTACAAGGTAAGAAGTAACTTGTTCTTCTGATGCTTGTATCTGCTTAGATTCACATGCGACCCACCCTTCCTCCCCTAGGAGAGAAGGTGCATGGATGCTTATGAGCTTGTCTAATACGTATCTGCTTGGATACTCCTGTACTCACGCTACTCCTCATGCTACCTCATGTCAGAAAAATAACAATCTGAGGGACCTACACAGGTGAGTGATCATGGGTACAGTGGACGTCACACTAGGGATAGTATTACGGCACACCCTGTTGACGTCCCTTTTCGAGTTTCAAAAACAACAACTGTAATACTCCAGCTTCCACTAGATGTCGGCCTATTTACAGCATGTGAATCTAAGCAGATACAAGCATCAGAAATACGATTACGGTGAGTAATGTATCATATATATATATATATATATATATATATATATATATATATATATTTATTTCTGAGGCTTGTGGAATCTGCTTAGATCACATGCTGTGCATAGGCCGACATCTAGTGGAAGCTGTGGAGTATTACAGTTTGTTTTTCGAAACTCGAAAATGGGCGTCGACACAGGGCGTGCCAGTAATACTATCCCTAGTGTGACGTCCACTGTACCCAAGATCCCTCACGCGTCTAGGATCCTCAGATTGTTTTTTTTCCGCCATACTGGTCGGAAGCATTTTGCGAAGTGCCCTGGCCTTAGCCATACTTTTGCTAAAATTTAAAATAATAATCTATTGACATCCTTCCCCACCCCAACGTCGAACTTCGACACTCGACGCTGGCTGGAGAAGAAATCGACTGTCGGCTGCTGCACGACGGATTTGGGCCTCGGAAGGCCGCTGGCCTCGGCCCGGGCCTGGTAGGCCGCTGGCCTCGGCCCTGCAAGTAGGGAGAGTGGGGGGTGGTACATACTCTACACTCTTGGTATATAGGTACAACTTATACATTTCCTACACTTAACAGCCCGCTGCCTCAAGGTGCGTATGCATGACTCCAGGCAATCATCCACTCTTGCCAAGAGTGCCTCGCTCCCTAGGCTAACAGAAGTTCGATCGTCGGAAGACCAAGACGACTTCCACCCCGAGGCCACGCTCCAGGAGTCGGAGCCCGCAATTAAAGCCAGCGAGGCCCCACGCTCGAAGGACAGGGACACCTCTCCCGATCCTCGACGCCAGGCGTTGAAAAACTCCGGAGCCACTAAGGGACAGGGCAAACATTTTTCTACGCACGGGGAGGGAGGTCCACAACCAGCAAAGCAACTCAAGATAAATCCCATAGACTTGCTGAGAGAGTCATTCCCAGTTCCAAAAAATGGTCCAGTGAAGACATAGATAGGGTCATGTCAAGAATGTCTTCTTTGGCTGATTTTTATGATAAAAATCCAGAACATTTCCTCTCGTATGATCCACAAGGGGCCACACCCTCAGGCTCTACTGATCCTATCCCCCTGAGTAAGAAGGCCCGGTTTGAAACCCTGATGAGTTCTGAACCCTTCGAGGTACAACCTTACGCAACACCATACTCGCGGTATCAAGGAGAGACTTCCTTTTGCGGAGACCAAGAATTTGGTATGAAAGAAGAGCAAACCGGGACGGGCTACTATGGGGATGATGAGGACCAGGAAGAAGAAGAGGATGACCCGGAAACATACAGAGTAGATTCCCCGGTAGAGAACGAAGCCCCGGTTACCGACTCCCCGGTCGATAACCAACCCCTCCTAAATGATGTTCTCGCTCGCGCAGCAGAACATTTCCACATTGACACCCACGGTGTACAGGAGGAAAGGGACTTCGCAGAAGAGTTAGTGGGAGAAAGGAAGCCTGTTGCCCAGACCATCCCTATCCTTAAATCCATTCAGCGGAGAATAGATCTGTCCCTGGGGAACCCAAACCTCACCAGAGCAGTCAATCCCAGGGTTGAAAAACTTTTCAGGGCGGCACAGTCTGACCCTCTCTATATAAGAGGACATCTGAAGCCAGACTCCCTAGTTGTCACCAACACTCGTAAGAGGGCTGGGACACCCTTGTCTTCGTCAGAAGCTCCTCCCGACAAGGAGAGCAAAAAACTATACGGTTTCGGCAGGAAGGTAGCCTCAACGTCCGCCTATCAAGCAAGGATTGCTAACTCCACCACCCTGTTGGCCAGCTACAACTTCCATCAGTGGGAAGAAGTCGCGGCTCTCATAAGCCTCTGCTCCTGAACTGTTAAAGGGACAATTAGCTCGGATTTCTGCAGAGGGTAGAGCCGTGTCTGGTTGCATTTTGAAAGCAACCTTCGACGCCGCGGACAACGCAGGCAGCTGATAGCAGAAGGTACTGTTATCAAGAGACATGCGTGGTTACGGCAGTCTGGTTTTAAGGCAGAAACACAGGCATCATTGTTGGACAAACCGGTGGAAGCTGCTCTGTTGTTTGGTAAGGCGGTCAAAGACGCACTGAAAAATGCCAAGGACGACTACGAGACACTCAAGTCCCTTGGCCAGTTAACCAATAAACCCCCTAACCAGAGGGGGAATAGTAATTTTCGTCGCCCACACGGCCAAAATTTCCAGAGAGGATCTAACTATTCCCAGGGGCAGGGTACACAGTGGAACAACAACCAACAGTCTACCCAGGGTTACGGCAGAGGTAATAGGAGAGGTCGTGGTAAAGGCAGAGGCAGCCCCAGCAAGGGAGGCGGCACGCCTCCACCAAAGCAGTGACGCTCAGTTCAGGGTCCCTTCTCACGCAACCCCAGTAGGGGGACGCATTTCAAACTTCACCCAGGCTTGGGAAGGGATCACATCAGACAGATGAGTGCTGTCAACAGTATCCACAGGATATTGTATAGAGCTACTGCAGCGTCCCCGGAACCATCCTCCACGACAAAGAGTACACTCCTTAGAACATCAGAAGATTCTCCTCGAGGAGATCGCCATTCTTCTACAAAAGGACGCGATAGAACTCGTCCCAGGACACCAGGTAAACAAGGGTATTTATTCAACTTACTTCCTTGTGCCAAAGAAAGACTTGACAATGCGCCCAGTATTGGACTTACGGCCTGCCAACAAGTATGTCAAGCCCCAAATATTTCGTATGACCACGCTACAAGAGGTAATCCCCCTTCTAAAAAAGGGGGATTACATGGCAACCTTGGATATGAAAGATGCTTATTTTCATATTTCCATGTTCCCAGCGCACAGAAAGTACTTGCGCTTCAAGGTGGACAGTCGCCACTACCAATTCAAGGTACTGCCCTTCGGGATAGCTTCAGCACCCAAGGGTATTCACCAAGGTACTGGCGGTGGCGGCTGCACACCTACGCAGGGAGGCAATCCCAGTGTACCCTTATCTGGACGACTGGCTCATAACGGGGGAAACCCCAGGAATTTGCAGGACAAACATTCAAAGGACTATCGACCTCCTACACGAGTTAGGCTTCTCAATCAACGAGAAGAAGTCAAGCCTGGTGCCAAGCACCTCAAAACAATTCCTAGGAGCAATCCTGGATACCCAGGAGGGGTTGACCTTTCCTTCAGAAGAAAGAATTCGGAATATACTACTGCAACAAATAACGGTACGCAAAACAATGCATTTACTGGGCATGATGGCGTCATGCATTTACCTGGTCCCCCACGCGTGCCTGCGCATGCGTCCAATGCAGGAATGGTTGGCGAAACAGTGGTCTCAGGCAAGTGGTCAGTGGGACGATCTAGTGGTCATTTCGCCAACACTGGTACAAAGCCTTCACTGGTGGACAAGAGAGAATCTCAAGCTGGGGAAACCCTTTTACGATCCAGAAGTACAGGCAGTAGTCACTACAGATGCAAGTCTGACGGGGTGGAGAGCTCATCATCTCCACCACACAGCTCAGGGTCTCTGGTCTCACTCAGTGGCCAAGAACCACATCAACCTGCTAGAGCTTCTGGCAGTATTCAGAGCGCTTCAGGCGTTCGAGCCCCATCTACTAAACCTGTCAGTGCAAATCCGGATGGACAGCACTACAGCCATGTTCTACCTGAACAAGGAAGGAGGGACTCGCTCGCCAAATCTGTCCAAGCTTGCCCAGAAAATCTGGATATGGGCACTCAGACGGAACATCTTCCTGTCATCACAACATGTTCCAGGGGAGCTCAATTCCCTAGCGGATGCTCTGAGCAGAGACTCCCTCCCAGAGGAACACGAATGGGTTCTTCACAGAGAGGTCGTAGAAGATCTCTTCTCTCAGTGGGGTTTCCCCACTATAGACTTATTCGCCACAAGCAAAAACAGACAATGCCCAGGATTTGCATCCAGGTTCCCCCAACCAGACTCCCAGGGGAACACCCTGTGGATGAACTGGTCAGGGTTGTTTGCGTACGCTTTTCCACCAAATCCTCTCATAGGAAAGTGGTGAACAAGATGAACAGGGAATCGATGACGCTCGTCCTAGTTGCTCCCATGTGGGCAAGACAACCGTGGTTCCCACACCTACGCAGGATGGCGGTGTGCAAGCCCATCAAACTTCCAGCCTGGTACAACCTACTGTCCCAGCACCAAGGTCAAACAGTGCACCAGCAACCCAACTCAATGAACCTGGCAGCATGGCTCCTGAGGTCATAGAGTTTGGACATCTCAATTTGCCACAGAGGTGTATGGACATCCTAAAGGAATCTAGGAAACCAAACACAAGGCACTGTTACTTTGTCATGTGGAAGAGGTTCGTTATCTTGTGCCAGAGTAGACAAATCAACCCAGTTGATTGCACTCCTTCCACTATTGTTACATACATGCTCCACCTGCTAGATGCAGGATTGGTTTTTAACTCACTGAAAGTACACCTGGTGTTAGGCAGAAACCTGTGCAGTTCCCTTGGGGAACACTGCAAAAGATTTAAGACTACAGGTAGAGCAGTAAACCCCTTTGGTAGCAGTCTGTACCACCCAGATTTACCTGGTAGCTGTGGCTGAGCAGTCAGACTTCTCTCAAGAAGAGTTAGGCAGTATGCAAAGTATACACAATATGTACCAAAACACAATAGCACAAGCAAACACTGACCAGAGCTTGGTTTCAAAAGAATATAGTTATTTATTTAAAAACACACATAAGTAAAAACACTCTAGCAACGAATATGGAAAAAACACTTCAACACAGTTATAATGAAAGTAGATTCAATCCTTTCTCCTATCTAGACAACTCTAGGTTAACCCCACTTAATTAAAACAGAGGGGAGTGCTTAACGTTAGATGACACTCTAGTAGTTTCCAAGAAAGGGAGAGAAAAAGCAGAAATAGGTTAGACACACCACTCTAAGGTCCAGAACACTTGCAATAGGCTTAAAGAAGAATAAAGTCACAGGTGAGCAAAAGTCACTAGGCAGGGCCCACTCTTAGAGTAGCCGGAGCAAAAATGTGCCCAAGATCACACTGTTAGTTAGAGATTCAAAGTCTTGCAAAGAGTCAAAAAGAGTTTAGAGTGGCTCAGAAAGTTTAGCCAAAGTGTCCCAGGCACTCCCAGGTTCGAAAGCCGGGGGCTAAATCTACCCCGTACAGTCGGTAGCAAGGGAAGCCAGGCGGAACACAGTACCTTAAGCGGAAAGGATCCTCCAGCGGGGGCAGTTGTTCCAGGCAGCGACAGCAAGGCTCGACGTCGGTCAGGGGAGAAGAATATCTCGCTGAAGAGCAGAAGAGAAAGGTCGTAGCACTGCCCGGGAAGAAACCAGCCGCGGAGTCCTCCGGTTAAAGGGTTGGTACCGACTTTCGCGGTATGGGGGTAAAGTGTGGTATTCCGGATGCCGGAGTGCTTGGCACAGGCAAGGCGGCCACGAGATACCTCAAAAGAACGGAAAGAAGGCGAAAACTGGTTGTCCCCACCAGTCAAGGGAAGGAGCCACTCCGTTAAGAGTTCTCCTCGGTCGTCGGGAAAAAGTGGTGAGACGGTTCAGCAGGGCTCCACCGGGTGGTGTCGTCGAAGCAGGTCGGCTCAGCTCTTCCCTCGTCGGATTCTTGGTCCTGTGGCGACTTCTGAAGTCCCAGTCCCCAAAGCCCTGCTTTTATGCAGCAAGCCCCCATTCACCCAGCCTAGCTGTCACTCAAACATGCTAAGTGGTGAGCCGGGCGGCTCACCACTTGGGCCAATCAGGACGGAGTGCGACTTGAGTTACCAAGGTAACTCAGTCCAGGGTGCCTAAATCCCCCTCCACCCCTCCTAAGTACCCCAGACAGAGTGGCACCACTTTGGAGGGCTTCTGTGGAGAAGCCCGCCAAAAGTGGAACAAAGGGCTCCACTTTGGGTCAGAGTTACAGAGGCGAACACCAACGCCATTTTAGAATCAAGTTTTGGCAAAAAGTCCCAACCGGAGTTATAAAAATAAATATATAAACCGGCGGTATGTTTAAGGCTACCGTAAATAAATAATTAAATGTGTTAGCCTAAAACAATGGGAAATCCCATAGGGAAATATTCGCGGTCGAATATAAAAAGTAGTTTCCACTGCCACCAGCCAAAACTCGATCAGGGGGGACGGAGACGTGCCCCCTCGACTAACAGACCCTGGGGCAATCGAATTGCCCCAGCCAGTACGTCCACAATATGATGGTTTGTACTGGTTCTGTTCAGGATTCAAGACTAGCAAAGTCTTTGGTGACTTTACATGCCCTGGGAGACAGTAGTCAGTCCCAGGGTATGGAGTCTATGTTGGGGAGTCCCTAGGACACCCCTGGGTCACGGCACAGAGGGTGCTGTGTGACCCACATCACAAAAATACATGAGGCCCTATGGAGTAAAAGACCCCATAGCCCATTCAACACAAGGTTTAACCAAGAAAACACACTTCAACATGTCCAAGAGTGAGGGTAAAAGAGTCTCACTCTTGGCAGGAGAAAAAAATTAAACCCCAGAAATCCAGCAAAGCTGCTGGGGGACTCACTAGGTAGGGAAATTCAGCCTAAACAGAGAATTCTCCCTAACACTCGCCCCCCCCAGACTAAGGGACAGGAGGATTTAATCCACTCCTGGATGAACCTCATACCTCTAGTCGATGATATACATCCTAGAGAGTCCATCAGCATTTTGATGGTGACACCCTGACCTGTGCTCAATGGTGAAATCAAACCCTTGCAGGCAGATTGACCATCTCAATAGTTTTGGATTTTCCCCCTTCATTTGCATTAACCATCTCAAGGGTTGGTGGTCAGTCTGAATAACAAAAGTAGAACCATACAAGTATGGCCTAAACTTCTTCAGTGCCCACACAATAGCAAAGCATTCTCTTTCGATAGTTGCCCACCTTGTTTCAGGATCCTTCAGTTTCCTACTGATGAAGCAAATGGGGTGCTCCCTACCCTTCTCATCCAGTTGGCTTAGAACTGCACCTATACCTACATTGGAAGCATCAGTTTGTACAATGAAAGGTTGGTGGTAGTCAGGAGCTCTCAATACTGGAGCCTGGCAAAGAGCTCTCTTCAGTTTTTCAAAGGCCTGATTGCACTCCTCATTCCATTTTACCTTCTTAGGGAATTTGGGAGAGGAGATTACATTCAGTGGAGAAGCTATGGTCCCATAGTTCTCAATGAAATTCCTGTAATACCCAGTGAGGCCTAGAAAAGCTCTCACTTGGGTTTGAGTAGTTGGTGTTGTCCAATTTTGCACAGCTTCAATCTTGCTGGGCAAAGGCCTTATTTCTCCACCTCCTACCTCATGTCCAAGGTAGACCACTTTACTTTGACCAATCTGGCACTTACTGGCTTTGATTGTCAAATGGGCCTGTTTCAGAGCCTGCAACACATGTCCTAGGTGGTTCACATGTTCTTCCCAGGAGTGGCTGAAGACTGCAATGTCATCCAAGTATGCCATGCAGAAATCTTCCATCCCAGCCAGAACCTGGTTCACCATCCTTTGGAATGTGGCAGGTGCATTTTTTAGTCCAAAAGGCATGACCTTAAACTGGTACAAGCCAACTGGGGTCGAAAATGCAGTTTTCTCCTTGGCATGGTCTGTCAGGGCTATTTGCCAATAGCCTGACGTCAGGTCAAATGTGCTGAGGTACTTGGCTGCACCAAGTTTATCCACCAACTCATCTGTCCTGGGCAAAGGGTGGGCATCAGTCTTGGTGACTGCATTTAGAGCTCTATAGTCCACACAGAATCTCAAGTCTTTGGATCCTGCCTTTGGTACTAACACAACTGGGCTAGACCATGGACTAGTAGAGGGCTCTATTACCCCGAGATCAAGCATCTTCTTGACCTCTCCTTTGATGTGGGCTCTGATATGTTCTGACATTCTGTATCCTCTGCTTTTGACTGGCAGACAGTCACCAGTGAGTATCTCGTGCTGGCCCCAAGGGGTCAAGCCTGGTGACAGTGAGAACAGGGAGGCAAACTGATTTAACATAGATTTGCACTCCTCTTGTTGCTCAGGTGTCAGGTCTGAAGAGAGATTGACTCCTTCAACTTTTTCATCTAAAGGTACACCTCTGAGGAGATCAGGGAGAGATTCACTCTCTTCCTCCTCTGCAGCTGAAGCTAGAAGCAAGGCTCCTACATCAGGTCTGGAGATGTATGCTTTTAGTCGGTTGGTGTGGAAGACTCTAGGAGCTTCCCTGGGTCTGCCCAGATCCACCAGATAGTTGACCTCTCCAAGTTTTCCCACAACCTTGAAGGGTCCCATCCATTTGTCTTGCAAGGCCCTCTGCCTTGTTGGGAGCATAACTAGAACTAGCTGGTCTTGAGTAAACTCAACCATGTTAGCCTTCTGGTCGTGCCAATGTTTGACCAGGGCTTGACCAGCTTTCAAGTTGTCACTTGCTTCTGCCATCATGTGTGACATTCTCCTCCGGAGACCTATCACATAGTCAGTCACTCTGACTGGCTTGAGGGGAGGAGCACCTTCCAACCCCTCCTTAATCAGGGCCAATGGACCTCTGACTGGATGGCCATAGAGAAGCTCAAAGGGAGAATAACCTACTCCCTCCTGAGGGACTTCTCTATAAGCAAAGAGAAGGCATGGCAGTAGAAGGTCCCACTTTTTCTTAAGGGGTTCTTCTAAAGCACCTATCATGCTCTTCATGGTTCTGTTAAACCTTTCAACCAACCCGTTTGTCTGAGGGTGGTAGGCGGTTGAGAACTTGTAGGTAACTCCACAGGTTTTCCACATGGCCTTCATGTAGTGGGACATAAAGTTTGACCCCCTGTCAGAGATTACCTCCTTAGGAAACCCAACCCTGGTAAAAATACCAAGGAGGGCCTTAGCCACAGCCGGAGCTGTAACAGTCCTCATAGGAATGGCCTCAGGGTATCTAGTAGCATGGTCTACTACAACAAGGATAAACCTGTTGCCTGAGGAGGTTGGAGGATCAAGGGGACCAACAATGTCAATCCCTACCCTCTCAAATGGGACTCCCACAACTGGGAGAGGCACTAAAGGTGCCACATTCTTGGAACCAACCTTACCAGAAGTCTGGCAGGTATGGCAGCTCTTACAATATCTATCTACTTCAGCCCCCATCTTTGGCCAATAAAAGTAGAGTGAGAGCCTTTCCTTGGTCTTCTTGAAACTCAAGTGGCCAGCCAAAGGTATCTCATGGGCTAGTTGTAAGAACTGTTGTCTGTTTTCTTGTGGGACTACAAGGCGTTTGTAGTCTCCAGGTTCAGACTCAGTGGGCTCACTGTAGAAGAGGCCATCTTCCCAGTGCAACCTATACTTCCCAGGCTCTTGCCCATCAGCTTGAGAAGCTGCCTGGTGGCGGAGACCCTCCAGAGTTGGACATTCTCTTTGCCCCTTACGAAAAGCTGCCCTGCTAGGCCCACCTTCTGCCAGTAAAGACTGCAGCTCAGGATGGTCCTCAGGGTCCAAATCTCCAATAAGGTTGGGGCCTCCTTCTAGCTCTTCCTCAGAGTCTAGCTCAACCACACAGGGTTGTACCTCCCTCTCAGCCTCAGCTGGAGGGGGAGTTACAGGTGTAACTTTGGACAACCTCGGGGAAGTCCTTGTTGGAAGCACTGGAGTGCTTGCTGCTGGCTTTTTCCTAGGAGTCTTGGGTTGCCCCTTTGCTCCTGATCTGGTAGTTACTGCAGTAAGTTGCTCCAGTGGTAGAGGAGTGATTTCTGTCATCATCTCCTGAGATAACCCTCTCAGGGTTTTCTCCCTTGCAGGTTTTGTGAGTTCCTGAAACCTTTTGCTAGGAGGTCTGGGGGTATGAGATACAACTCCAAGAGCTTTGAGGTCATTACCCAACAGAACCTTACCTGGCACTTCACATTGTACACTGACAGGTATTTTTACAGCCATATCATTACATTGGATGAGAACTGGTAACTGGGGACACATCTGCACAGGCCCACCAGCTAACTTGGTGAGGCATTTGGGTGCCTTAGCAACATCCTCTGCCTTGAAAAATGATTCATCCACCACAGTTATGCTGGCTCCAGTGTCCCTAATGGCAGGAGTCTCCTGACCATTCACCTGGACACTGTCCTTATAATACTCTTTAGTATTATCTGGGATAGAGTTATAGACATCTAAATTCTGTTGCTCCCACAACCCCAGAGAGACTAAAGAAACACTAGCTGAGACTCCAGTGGGTTCATCAGCTAGTAATAGAAAGTTTCCACTTGCCATATGTACTTCCTCTTCTGGAGCGAAGGCTAAGGAGGCAAGCTGGACCCCTGAAGGTTTACCCTTACATCTGGGATCTCCTTTCACATGGTCAGTAGCCTTACAAACAAAGCATGAGCCAAAGGCTCGCTGGAATGGAGGCTTGTTCTGACCTCCTTCTGGTCTGGGACCAGAAGGTACACTAGCCTGATTTGGTTTCCCTTGTGGCTTACCCTTATAGTTTTGTTTGGGGCCCTCTTTGGAATTTGTAGTATTAGAATTCTCTTTGGAGTCCTTCTTAGACTGTTTTTCCCCATCCTTCTTCTGAGTTACCCCAGAATCCTTGTGAGTGGCCCTGTTGGCAACCCACAAGTCAGCAGCCTTAGCTAGTTTCCGGGAATCTAATTCCCTGGAATCAGCCAAGTGTTGTCTGAGCTCAGGAGAGCAGGCATCATAAATAGTCTCCAACATAAACAAATTCTTCATACCTTCATAAGTGTTCACCTTGTAACCCTTAATCCATCCCTCTAAGTTTTTCAAACATTCATTCACCCAGGTAGCCCAAGGGGTACCATCATGCTTTTTGAGGCTCCTAAACCTCTTAAGATACTGGGAAGGGGTCTTCCCAAACCTAGCTATTAAAGCTAGTTTCACACATTCATAGTCCTTCCTATCCTCCTCCCCCATCTCCATTACCACATCAGTTGCAACAGGGGGAAGCCTAGAGAACAACCAGGTGAGTAAGTCATTTCCTGTGATGTTCTGGAGCCCATGATTATATTCAAACAGAGACAACCAATCCAACACATCCAACTTAGGCTCATACATACCAACCAATTCTTTAGGCATCCGGGGTCTTTTAGGACTGGAACTTCTAGAGGAGCCAGAGAGAGAAACATTCTCAACAGATAATTTCTTCATTTCTAAGTCATACTTGAGCTCCATTTCCCTTAGCCTTAGTTCTTTGTCAGTTTGAGCATTAAGTTTCTTATACTCCAATTCTAGCTTCATTTTCTCCAGTTCAAAGTACTGAGGACTAAATGTGGGACCTGGTAAAGGTCCAGTAGGTACAGCAGGTAGAGCAGGCAGAGGCCTAGGGGGGACAGTTACAACAGCCTCACCCTCCTCTTCTGACTCTTCCTCAGAATCATCAACATTTTGCTCCATGTTAACTTCAACACTGTCATCTACAGTTGCTGGAGTGGTAGGTTCCTCTGAACCATCACCCAGACTTTGGTTAGCTAACAATCTTTCAATCAGCTCCATTTTCTTGCCCTTAGTCAGGAGATCCTTATGTTTACAGAGCACTCTTAAACAATCAGCAGTTTTGGCTGCAAGGGACTCTTGACTATAGCTTTCTATAACTGACATGTTAGAGGTTTTTCTTTTTCAGTGCTAAGCTTTGTGGTTAGTTGCACTAAGGTATCTAAAGCACAATAAAATGTATACTCAATACAAATCCCACCGCTGTACACCAGTGTTAGGCAGAAACCTGTGCAGTTCCCTTGGGGAACACTGCAAAAGATTTAAGACTACAGGTAGAGCAGTAAACCCCTTTGGTAGCAGTCTGTACCACCCAGATTTACCTGGTAGCTGTGGCTGAGCAGTCAGACTTCTCTCAAGAAGAGTTAGGCAGTATGCAAAGTATACACAATATGTACCAAAACACAATAGCACAAGCAAACACTGACCAGAGCTTGGTTTCAAAAGAATATAGTTATTTATTTAAAAACACACATAAGTAAAAACACTCTAGCAACGAATATGGAAAAAACACTTCAACACAGTTATAATGAAAGTAGATTCAATCCTTTCTCCTATCTAGACAACTCTAGGTTAACCCCACTTAATTAAAACAGAGGGGAGTGCTTAACGTTAGATGACACTCTAGTAGTTTCCAAGAAAGGGAGAGAAAAAGCAGAAATAGGTTAGACACACCACTCTAAGGTCCAGAACACTTGCAATAGGCTTAAAGAAGAATAAAGTCACAGGTGAGCAAAAGTCACTAGGCAGGGCCCACTCTTAGAGTAGCCGGAGCAAAAATGTGCCCAAGATCACACTGTTAGTTAGAGATTCAAAGTCTTGCAAAGAGTCAAAAAGAGTTTAGAGTGGCTCAGAAAGTTTAGCCAAAGTGTCCCAGGCACTCCCAGGTTCGAAAGCCGGGGGCTAAATCTACCCCGTACAGTCGGTAGCAAGGGAAGCCAGGCGGAACACAGTACCTTAAGCGGAAAGGATCCTCCAGCGGGGGCAGTTGTTCCAGGCAGCGACAGCAAGGCTCGACGTCGGTCAGGGGAGAAGAATATCTCGCTGAAGAGCAGAAGAGAAAGGTCGTAGCACTGCCCGGGAAGAAACCAGCCGCGGAGTCCTCCGGTTAAAGGGTTGGTACCGACTTTCGCGGTATGGGGGTAAAGTGTGGTATTCCGGATGCCGGGGTGCTTGGCACAGGCAAGGCGGCCACGAGATACCTCAAAAGAACGGAAAGAAGGCGAAAACTGGTTGTCCCCACCAGTCAAGGGAAGGAGCCACTCCGTTAAGAGTTCTCCTCGGTCGTCGGGAAAAAGTGGTGAGACGGTTCAGCAGGGCTCCACCGGGTGGTGTCGTCGAAGCAGGTCGGCTCAGCTCTTCCCTCGTCGGATTCTTGGTCCTGTGGCGACTTCTGAAGTCCCAGTCCCCAAAGCCCTGCTTTTATGCAGCAAGCCCCCATTCACCCAGCCTAGCTGTCACTCAAACATGCTAAGTGGTGAGCCGGGCGGCTCACCACTTGGGCCAATCAGGACGGAGTGCGACTTGAGTTACCAAGGTAACTCAGTCCAGGGTGCCTAAATCCCCCTCCACCCCTCCTAAGTACCCCAGACAGAGTGGCACCACTTTGGAGGGCTTCTGTGGAGAAGCCCGCCAAAAGTGGAACAAAGGGCTCCACTTTGGGTCAGAGTTACAGAGGCGAACACCAACGCCATTTTAGAATCAAGTTTTGGCAAAAAGTCCCAACCGGAGTTATAAAAATAAATATATAAACCGGCGGTATGTTTAAGGCTACCGTAAATAAATAATTAAATGTGTTAGCCTAAAACAATGGGAAATCCCATAGGGAAATATTCGCGGTCGAATATAAAAAGTAGTTTCCACTGCCACCAGCCAAAACTCGATCAGGGGGGACGGAGACGTGCCCCCTCGACTAACAGACCCTGGGGCAATCGAATTGCCCCAGCCAGTACGTCCACAATATGATGGTTTGTACTGGTTCTGTTCA
Source organism: Ambystoma mexicanum (assembly GCF_040938575.1). NCBI lineage: Eukaryota > Metazoa > Chordata > Amphibia > Caudata > Ambystomatidae > Ambystoma > Ambystoma mexicanum. Next base: position 490,316,387 of record NC_090938.1, on the reverse strand, counting down.
GGATTCAAGACTAGCAAAGTCTTTGGTGACTTTACATGCCCTGGGAGACAGTAGTCAGTCCCAGGGTATGGAGTCTATGTTGGGGAGTCCCTAGGACACCCCTGGGTCACGGCACAGAGGGTGCTGTGTGACCCACATCACAAAAATACATGAGGCCCTATGGAGTAAAAGACCCCATAGCCCATTCAACACAAGGTTTAACCAAGAAAACACACTTCAACATGTCCAAGAGTGAGGGTAAAAGAGTCTCACTCTTGGCAGGAGAAAAAAATTAAACCCCAGAAATCCAGCAAAGCTGCTGGGGGACTCACTAGGTAGGGAAATTCAGCCTAAACAGAGAATTCTCCCTAACACCTGGCAGCCCTCACGGCTTACACCACTTCCCATAGCAAGGTGTCGTGGTGGAAAGTACCAGTAGTTAAAGCCTTCATGGAAGGAGTAAAGAGACTTCACCCTCCTATTTTAAACCCACCACCAGGGTGGGACCTTAATGTGGTGCTAGCCAAGCTCATGGGCCCCCCTTTCGAACCCATGCATAAAAGCAGTCCCAAACACCTGGCTTATAAAACGGCCTTCTTAGTAGCTATTACTTCTATAAGAAGGGTCAGTGAAATTCAGGCTCTGTCAGTGCAGGATCCCTTCTTTACTATCCATAAAGACAAACTGGTTTTACGCACACACCCTAGGTTCTCACCTAAATTTATATCAAAATTCCATGTAAACCAGTCCATCGAGCTTCCGGCTTTCTTCCAGAACCCGCAAAGCTCGGCTGAGGTGAAACTACACACCCTAGATGTGCGTAGGGCGGTCCTCTACTATGTAAATAAAACAAGACTGCTAAGGAAAACAGATCAACTGTTTGTCTCCTTAGCTACAGGCAGAGAGGGGGATCGCGTCTCTAAAGGTGCCATCTCGAAGTGGATTATTAACTGTATCCAGCTGTGTTACTCACTCTTTGAAAAGACTCTGCCTTTTACGCCAAGGGCCCACTCTACTAGAGGCATTGGGGCCACTCTGGCTTTCATTGCAAATGTACCCCTTGACACCATTTGCAAAGCAGCTACTTGGAGCTCTATTCACACTTTTACTCAGCATTACTGCATTGACACCCATTCCAAGGCAGATACACAAGTGGGACAAGCGGTTCTAAGACACTTATTTGCTCATTACCCTTCTCACATCCCACCTCCTTCTTCTGGTACTGCTCGCTAATCTATGCACAGCATGTGATCTAAGCAGATTCCACAAGCCTCAGAAGGGATACATTACTCATCGTAATCGTATTTCTGATGCTTGTATCTGCTTAGATTCACATGCGACCCACCCTTCCTCCCCTCCGAGAGAAGGCGCATGATTGCTTGTAGTCTTACCTTTCTGTCTATCTGCTTGGATTATCTGTACTCACGCTACTCCTCATGCTACCTCATGTCAGAAAAAATACAATCTGAGGATCCTAGACGCGTGAGGGATCTTGGGTACAGTGGACGTCACACTAGGGATAGTATTACTGGCACGCCCTGTGTCGACGCCCATTTTCGAGTTTCTAAAAACAAACTGTAATACTCCGCAGCTTCCACTAGATGTCGGCCTATGCACAGCATGTGAATCTAAGCAGATACAAGCATCAGAAATACGATTACGGTGAGTAATGTATCCTATATATATATATATATATATATATATATATATATATATATATATATATATATATATATATATATATATATAATTTCCAGACGTTGCGTGCAAAGATGTAGACATCTCATGGTCATATCTTGCTAAGTCTGCACAAATATCCTACGTGTCAAGAATTATATGTGGAAATGTGCACTGCACTGCACTGCACATCAGTTCATGACAGCAGCTGGTTGAAAATAGCGAAATTTCAGCTTCTAAATCACGAGCAAGCGTATTACGCTTAGCCTTTGCTACTTAAGGAAACATCTTGACAAAAATCCGCAATCCAAATCATATCTACGATGACTTAATTTACAGACTAACAAGTACAAAGTTGTACAAAGTTGATGCCTTTGAACTACCCGTTTAGCTAAGCAAGCAAGTTTTGTACATCGTGCATGGTAAATTCATTGAGAGGTAAGGCCTAGTCATTTCAGTTAGAAAAGCATTCAATGGCTTTAGCAGTTTACATTGTAAGAACTAATTGACATACAAAATCAATTTTCCACATGGTTTCAAGTTTATGTTCGGTTCGGTATTCAATAGGCATTTGTTAAACTAGTTTTCACAGACTGTTACTTATGCCCGGTCTATTAGGAGCACCCTGGTGCCCAAGTTTTCTCTCTGACACTCACCGGCTGATTGCGGCTCCCTTCGACAGCCCCCACAGCTTCCTCTCTGCTTGTGAGGCCGGCGGGCCTTCTGATGCAAGCCCTGCTCACCTGCCAGGTATTCTTCTTTTCACTCCGTCAATTGGTGAGGCTTCTCTCCGGACGTGGACGGCATCCTCTCCTGGATTCGCCCGCAGCTCCTGCTGCTCGTGCTCTGTGCTGGAGGCTCCTACACTTCTGTCCACGATATGGCCCATTTGTCGTGGGCCCCACAAGTTCCCTGGGGCCTCTGCCGGTGGCCTGACTCCTGCTCCAGTCCCACCACGGCTGCCGCCATACAAAAAAGGGTCCTCTGCTGGTCTCTCCCATGCAGCCTCCCTGTTGCTCTCTTCTTTTACCCTCATTTTATACACCTGCAACCAGTTAACAGATTGCAGGTGGGATTGCAGGTGTGTCTCTTTAGGTTTGCCTGACTATGATTGAAAGGACATGCCCGACTCTCTGCAGGCATCTTCTTCGTCGCAGTACCAGAGTGGTAAAATGAAGATGTGTTTATTACTCTGTCACCTCTTCCTCGTCCCAGTACTTTTAAATGGCAAATGTGAGTAAATAAGTGGAGCGATCTTGCAGTAACCTATAACGGTTGGGGGAGGGTTAGGTTGGTCATTAATAGCAAAGGGGGGAACTGAGCGGTAGGCACCGAGTAGTCAGGGCACAGGACCGTATTATTGAAGTGGTGTCTTATATATGGCCCGAGAACAGAGCTGTCAGCCTGGTATCTACAATATCAGATGCAGGATGAACCAACTTTAATTGAGCTCCACGCCTGTATACCAGCGTGCACGATTTCAGGGTGTTGCTCGCAATGTGTTCAGGCAATGTTCTCAATAGCATGAGTCGTTGGTCGGCTGACAGTAATACATCTATCGAATATATTTGCGTGGTACCGTCGTAGTATCCCTTAATCCGGTACCTGCAGACTCTGGCGTATTGTGTCTTTGCGATCGGAATTGTGACATGTAGGTCTGCCAAGAATAGGCACCAGACTGTTTTGCAACGTGTCTCCTCCGCTGCACACTGTATAGAAGAATGGATTGTGCTCTCCCATGTCAGGTGGTATTGATTGAGCCTTTGGGTTTCAGTGGTTGGCCCAGTTCCCTCTATATGAGTTTTACTGGGTCCAAGTAATGCCACTTGTGCCAATAGTTCACAAGAGAACAGGGACACCATGCATATATTTGCCACAACGGGTATGTTTCTCTGCACAGTCTTTAAATATGCTGACAACCTTACAGTCCAAGTGGGTGTGGACTGTGTCCCCACATGTCTCTGGGAGCCTTGCTCTCAGTGTTGCTGTGATCAGCAGAGAGTCTGCCAGATGTAACTTGTCTGACAAAATTGAAGGCCTGCAAGCCAATGTGGAGTAGTGGGGCAATTTGGCAATCCGGGTGACCTTCCACCATGTCCCACTCGGGATAGGATATGGTGTAGCGTATTCAGCATCGACCCACCCTGGAGGAGTCTGCCGTTATATAGGATCCATTCCGTCCGATGTACGTCCACAACTGGACATTGATCGCAGGGGGCACTCCCCAATACCCGCCTGGCTACTCCACGTGGGTCTCACAGCTGTCGCACCGGGATCCCTCGCGCAGCCTCTGGCGTTGATGGCCTTAGAGGGTCTGGGCGAATGTGGGCACCAGGCGTAACGTTAAATGCCAAAATAACGCAGCGCGTACATCAAGCACACTGGGTGTTCCCCTCTGGCCGGATCTTTACAAATGTCAATGCCCCAGTGTCGATACGGTGCCCGGACTCCTGTTAAAGGATACTTGAGTGGGTTGTGATCTCTCGCGTCTATTATGTGCCCTGTAAGGCTGCTTATCAGGGAAGCGCAGCACTACCCACCGTCTCCAGGTGCATATAGGGGAGTCTGGCTGGACTGCGGACGGGAGTCAGCACCGTCTCTTCTGACGGTCCAAAGCGTGTGGGCTGCACCTACTACGCCACGCACTGAGGTCGGGGTGCAGGACAGAGAAGGGAGCAATGCGGTTGGTGGTGCCAGCGACAGACCTCTCTTCCAGTGTCTTCGCAGGACTCAGCCCTCCTCAAGGCATATGGCTGCCGCAGTCGTCACGCAGCTGTCACGAACCGCCATTCGCGTCCCTTCTGGACTTTGTGGTCCTTGACCCATAGGGGACTGAACTCAGTAGTACTCCCAACATAGCCGCTGAACGCGGAACGCTGTTTGCCAGTCTCTGCATTGTACGTTCTACAAAGCAGACACGCCACAGCGGCCCTGCGCATCTCAACGCTACCGCTTGCAGTAGTCGGACGTGTGTTGCCAGAGCTCGTTCAGCGCTTACTTTTGATTCCTGGTTCCCGGTCCCCTGAATTCCTCTTCTTTCTTCCATCCCCTTATCCGTGCCTTTGCATATCCTGGATTTCCATCGCATTCGGATCTCCGAGTGTGAACCTCATTTTTTCCTGGCCTTCGTCCCAGACATCTGAAAATATCCTGGAGCTGGGTCACAAACGCTTGCTGGAATTCGAGGACCCACGCACAGGGTTATATAAATCCCGAACAGTGCGAAAGAAGACATCTCTGAAGATCACGAGCAAACAATACAGACAGGTGAGAAGGGGGGAGACCTGTGACAGATTGAGACGCCAACAAATCGATAAAGTTACGGAAATGGAGGCTACAGTTCAAGACCTCATGCGAGGCATGCAGGAGTTAACAACAGAAGTCCAAAATCTTAAAGCCGAAAATGCTGCATTGAAACAACTGGTCTTGTCACGTGACTCCACAACCAAGCAAAGCGTGTTGTTGGGAGGAGTAGTGGATAAATATGATGGCTCTTCAAAGACCCTTCGTGCCTTCTTCGATTCATGTTTAGTGCACTTCACCTTTAAGCCCTACTACTTCTCCACTCCCAGGGCAAAGGTGGGCTTTATGATCTCACATCTCACTGGGAATGCCTTGACCTGGGCAACTCCCTTAGTTAATTCGGGCGACACCCTCCTGGATGACTATGATGGTTTCGTGCAGACACTAAAGACCATGTTTGATCGGCCAGAGCAGGTTTACAGTGCTCAAGAACGTTTATTGGACTTTCAACAGGATCCCAGGATATGCTTACCTGTGTGACCCGCTTTAAACAACTTGCCAAGGAAGCAGACTGGTCTCCAGAGTCCTGTTTCACCCTCTTTCGAAGAGGATTGAATGAAGAGATAAAAGACGAGCTAGCCAGGGTAGCTCGCCCAAATTCCTTCCAGGCTCTCATGGATCTTTCCTTGCAGATCGACTTTCGTATCCAGGAAAGAAAGGCGGAAAAGAAGAAGATTAAATCACCCTTCCAAAAGGCCTCTACAGACCATCCTTCTAGACCTGAGCCTGCAGCTTCCCCGACCACGGGCCCAGAACCCATGCAACTTGGGGCCTTCCGCTGACCCATAACCCCGCAAGAAAGGATGCGACGGATTCACACTGGTCTGTGCATGTATTGTGCCTCTGATAAAAACCTTGTGAGAGAGTGTCCTATTGCCCCTACATGGCGTTCGGGAAACGCCAGCTCCCGATCCTAGATGGAGCACAGTTTCGGGAGAGAGATGTTTGCTCCACATCTATCCCATCCTTGAACTCTCCAGGGCAGAACAACCTTGTGATTCTGCAGGCCTTTCTATTGCCTTCCAAGAAATAATCTTACCCCATTCTGGCATTAGTGGATTGTCGGGCCATGGGGATATTCATAGATCATGATTAGGTCACTTCCCATAAGATTCCATATGAAACTCGAGACATCATGCAACCTGTTGAGGCTATCGATGGAAGACCCCTCTCTTCAGGACCCATAACCCTTCAAACCAAAGAGATCCTGCTTTCTATAAACCACCATCAAGAGAGAATCAAATTCGACATCATAAGATCTGCCCATTACCCAATGGTTCTGGGCATGCCTTGGTTACAGAAGCATAACCCCTACATCAACTGGGCAGCAGGATCCTTGTTTCTTGGTTCAGAACATTGTATGTCCCACTGTTTATCCCTAGGCTCCTCGTCAGGATCCTCTGAAGACTCGCAAGCGAACCAGCAAGGTCCACTCACATGTCTCAAATATCATCCAGATTCCCAGGGCCTACCAGGCTTATACAGATGTGTTTTCGACCGCCATAGTTCAAGCTCTTCCCCTCACAGACCTGAGGACTGCGCTATTGATACTGAACCCTCAGCGGTGATTCCTTTTGGGAGGATGTTCATTCTATCAGAACCTGAGAAAAGAGCTCTCTGAGAATACTTGGATACTAACTTGGAAAATGGTACTATTACGCCCATCCAAATCCCCGACAGGAGCTTTGTTGTTTTTCGTTCCCAAGAAAGATACCAAGGAGTTTAGGCCCTGTCTAGATTATCGTGGCCTTAATCAATACACCCTCAAGGACCGCTACCCTTTGCCCCTAATCTCAGATATCTTGGAAGCGGTAAGAGGAGCTGCAGAGTTCACAAAATTAGATCTCAGAGGTGCCTACCATCTGATCCGTATAAAGGAAGGTGACGAATGGAAAACAGCCTTTAGAACACCCTTTGGTCATTTTGAATACTTGGTTATGCCCTTCGGACTTGCCAATGCCCCAGCAGTCTTCCAACGTTTTATGGATCGGGTGTTCTCCGATATGCTGTACCTCTTCATCATTGTATATCTGGACGACATACTGATATACTCTAAGGACCATCTGAAGCATGAAGAACATGTTAAGGCAGTTTTACGTCTATGTAAATATAAGCTCCTGGCTAAACCCGAGAAATGCCTTTTCCATGTGTCTACTGTTCACTATCTTGGATTAGTCCCATCCTTAGCCCAAAAGGAATTGGAATGGACCGCTCGAAAGTAGACTCCATTCTATCCTGGCCTGTTCCAACTACTGTAAAACAAATTCAATCCTTCCTGGGGCTTGCTAACTTCTATCGGAAATTCATACCCTCTTTTTCGGAGATTGTACATCCAATCATTACATTTTTAAAAAAAGATACCCCCTTTCACTGGACAGCAGCCCAAGATGAGGCGTTTCAACGGTTAAAGTCGGAGTTCACACAAGCCCCCATTTTAGCCCAACCTGACATTGATTGACCCTTTCTTGTGGAAACTGATGCCTCCAACTACGCCATCGGGGCAGTCCTGAAACAGGAGTTTGATGACAAGCTAAAACACCCCATCGCCTATCTTTCTCGCACCTTGACTCCTAGCGAAACCCACTATTCTGTTTTGGAAAAAGAACTACTAGCCATCCGTCAAGCCTTCACAGATTGGCGTCATTTACTCCTGGGAGCGAAACTCCCTGTTCAGGTCTGCACGGACCATCGGAATCTTGAAGTCCTGCAATCCCTGGAATGTAGGAACAGTCGTCAAGCTTGTTGGGCCTTCTTTTTTGCTCAATACCAGTTTCAAATCCATCATGTTCCTGGAACACACAACATAATAGCCGATGCCTTATCCCGACGTCCTCACTACGAAATCCTTGAAGATCGATCCTTCCCAAAGATGTTTCCCTACACAATATTTGTTGCCCAAGCAATCAACCTCCTGGAGGATATTCGGATTCAAACTCAGTCCTCTGAAACCTGGAAGGAGTTTAATGGTAGTAATCGATGGAACCTCAAAAAGAAGGATGGATATTTATTCAAGGATAATTGCCTGGTCATTCCCACTCAGAGACTACGACAAAAGATCACAAGCCTATGTCATGATACCCTTCATTCAGGACACCGTGGCATCACCAACACCGTCTGTCTAATACAAAGACAGTTTTGGTGGCCGAAGATGAAGGATGATGTCCAGCATTATATCCAAACATGTGCAATCAAAACAAGCATGATAACAAGAAACCGGCAGGTCTCCTGCTCCAACCAGCGCTGCCAACAAGACCTTGGGAATTTATCGCCACAGACTTTATTGTGGAACTACCACCTTCCAGGGGCCACACAACTATCATGGTTACCATTGACTTGTTTACTCACATGGCTCATTTTACACCTTTATATAAACTGCCATCTTCATCTGATCTTGCCAGAATCTTCCTGGAACACATATTCTGACTCCACGGGCTACCCTCCAAGATCATATCTGACAGAGGACCCCAGTACATATCCCAGTTCTGGAAACAATTATGTCGTATACTGGGAATCCAACGTGCCTTATCCTCAGGTTATCACCCACAGACCAATGGAGCTACTGAACACGTAAACCAAACTCTGGAACAATATCTTCGCTGTTTCACCAGCAAGGTCCAGGATGATTGGTCACTCTTAATACCTGTGGCTGAATTCACCTACAACAATTCGGATCACTCGGCTGTCAAAACCAGTCCCTTCTTCTGTAGTCAAGGATTCCACCCTTCGGTTCTGCCATCCATTCTCCCACATCCTACCCTAGTTCCTACAGTTGACTCCTGGATTGAAATCTTCATCAACGTACACAAAGAAGCAAAAGAACACCTAGAAAAGGCCTGAAGAGACGTCAAACATCATGCTGACTCAAAAGAAGACCAGGGCCTTCATACTCAATAGGTGATAAGGTCTGGTTGTCTTCAAAACTTCTACCCCGACACCTATGACCAAATAAATTGGCTCCCCGGTATTACGGCCCTTTTTCCATAAAGGAAGTCATTAACCCAGTGGCCTTTCGACTCAGACTACCAGAATCTTGGAAGAGGATCCACCCGGTCTTTCACACTTCTCTGTTGAAACTATACGTTCATTCCTCTCGAACTGCTCCAAGATCTACCCCTGTGATTGTCAATGATCAGCTAGAATATGAGGCTTCCAGAATGTGACTCCAGGTACATACATGGTCAGCTAAAGTATCTGGTCGAGTGGAAAGGGTACCCTCCCAGCGAACGCTCCTGGGAACCCGTCTCAAATATGAATGCCCCAGACTGCTCCGAAGATACCACCTTCTACATCGGGGTAAAGCCAGAGGCGCTGGGTTTCAGAGGAGGCATGCTGTCATGAACCACCGTTTGCGTCCCTTCTGGACTTCGTGGTCCCTGACCCATAGGGGACTGAACTCAGTAGTACTCCCAACATGGCTGCTGAACGCGGAACACTGCCAGTCTCCGCGTTGTACGCTCTACGTTCTACAAAGCAGGCACGCCCCCGCGGTCCTGCGCATCTCAACGCTACCGCTTGCAGTAGTCAGACGTGTGTTGCCGGAGCTCGTTCAGCGCTTGCTTTTGATTCCTGGTTCCTGGTCTCCTGAATTCCTCTTTTCTTCCTTCCCCTTTTCCGTACCTTTGCATATCCTGGATTTCCATCGCATTCGGATCTCCCGAGTGCGAACCTCATTATTTCCTGGTCTTCGTCCCGGACATCTGAACGTATCCTGGAGCTGGGTCACAAACCGCACGCTGGAATCTGAGGACCCACGCACAGGGTTATATAAATCCCAAACAATGCGAAGGAAGACATCTCCGAAGATCCCGAGCAAACAATACAGACAGGCGAGAAGAGGGGGAGACCTGTGACAGCAGCACGCATTCAGTCAGGGACGGTCGCCAATGTATGCCAGGTGAAGGCACACTCTGAGCATCCCCCACTTCGTCTCCCGCGGTCACGGCCGGGGATTGTGTAGATGACTGTCACCAGAGTTGTCCCTCCCGGTCGGTAGATAATGAGGCCGCACACCGCTCAACTGGCCTTCACATGGGCTGTGTATTGCAAAAGTTACGTTGGGGGAGGGGTGCTATGAACATGCAGCCCTCTCTGGGATTATTCTGGAGCTTGCATCCACTGCAAAATGTCATCAGCCGGGGAGGCAACGCATATGGTTCCGAGCTGCGTTGCAGGTTCCCAGCAGGCTCCTCCTCCTTCCTCTTGGCCTGTAGAGCAGCCCCTCCCCAGTGGATTTTGGTACTTGCTTTGTGGTTCTCGCCGCCGGCCTCGAGTATGTTGTCCACAGGCCTGTCTTCCGGTACAAATATCTCGGGTATCACCAAGCGGTTTGCTTCACAAGTTCAGTCGGATGTTCCGTGACTGACTGTGGACGAATGCAGCTGTGAATCAGGTCGCCGGGTGGCTCCGGAAAGAATATTTTAGATTAAAGGTTCTGTGTCGGACCGGAGCTCAGCAGTTAGGCGGCCATCACGTGTGTGCGCAACAGCGCCTCCACCCCCGGCCCCATCACCCCTGTATGTATGACGTTTACCCAGAGGGGTCTTTTGTTGCTAGGGTGCAATTTGTTGAGAAGTTGGGAGCTGGTTTTGCGCGTTTGTTCCAAATCGCATAACTCAGCAGGAGAAACCGAGGATCACATTGAATTGCAGAGAAAGGTGGGAGGAGGATGTGGGTGGTGAGTTCAGTGATAAACAATGGGAACAGCTCTCCCGGATTACTCACACCTGCACTGTTACCTCGAGATTTAAGATGATCCAATTTAGAACTTTACATTGAGCATATTTCACACCTTCTAGACATCAACACTTTGATCCTATTAAAGATAGACGCTGCTACCGTGTCATGCTGATGCTGCAGGCTTTATACATTTGCTTACCCACAATTTACCTAACACACCCCTCATGATCTCTGCATGTCTGTGGTCTGATTATTTTTTAATTACCTTCTCACTCTTGCTTCCAGCCAAACCGGGAAAAAAACAATGGCCAGAAAACATTGAAAGCTAGGGTGAGGAATACTTGTCTGGTTGTCCTGGAAATATTTGGGAGTCTGGCCACGTCATCTTTCAGAAGTCTTGCTCCTTCTGCTGACCCATGTGTATTGGTAGAACAATTTGTAAAGATAACCTTGTTGGTCGTCGATGCCTTGGCACCTATCACCATTAAAGAGATTAAAACAGAAACCTCTGGTAAAACATGGTTTTCTGAGAGCATCTTGGAACATAGAATAAATAGACTCTGGGAAAGGACATGGCAAAAGACGCTGTGCCGGGAGATGCTTATTCAGTACTGCACTGCTCCAAATAAATATGAAAAGGTGATCAGTTCTGGAAAAAAATATTTTGAAGATGGGATATCCTCCGCCAAATCAGACCAAATGGAATTATTTACCATCCTTGGGGAGATGCGGGGAAAAACCAGCACTTATCCTGCGAAAAAAGCTATGGTGCACCAAAGTCCAGCAGGGGTTTGCAACCAAAATACATTCGCATTGAGCCATTATTAAGTCTCATCAAGCAAAAGTACCACACATTCACTCTGATATGGCTAGAGTATCCACAGACTTGATTGAACATAGGCATGGTGTTCCTGATCTCAATCGGTTATCAGATGAAGATGTCTTTGACATTGTAAAGAGTCTGAAGCCCACTAGTTGCATTGATGATGTATGTCCATCAAGTATCATTCAGGACGCCATTGCTCATCTTACTCCATATGTTACACATATTATCAATGCCTCCTTTGTTTCATCAGTGGTGCTGCCTACACTTAAGGAAGTATGGATCACGCCCATCCTTAAAAAGGAAACCCTCGACCCTGAGACTGTAGAGAACTACCGTCACATCACCAATGTTGAGGATTTTTTAAATAAAAATGGGATAGGGCAGCATATTTGCAATTCCAGAATCATATGGACAAATACAACCTATTAGGTGAAGTGCAGTCTGACTTCTGTGCTAGGCACGGCACTTAAACAGCGATGTTAGACCTAAGAAGAAATCTGGTATGCATTGTGGACACTAGCAAAGTGGCTCTGCTGATGCTTCTCGACCTATCAGCAGCTTTTGATCATATTGGTCATAATTTGCTGCCTGAGAAGTTGGGAAGAATCGCTAACTGTTCTCAATCTGCAGTGCATTGGATGACCTCCTTTTTATAGCCAATTTATAGTGGCGGATAGTGCGATCTGTGTGAGCCCCTGGGTTAAAATATTTAGGGTCCAGCTGGATTGCAATCTGAACATGAAAAAACATGTCATGCAAACTAAAGTGGCGTGTGCCTACACGACAAAGCTCCTGGCGCAGATTAAACCTTACCTGTCCTCAGAAAATGTGGCAATGCTGGCTACGGCCCTTATAAATTCAAGAATAGACTACTGTAATAGTCTCCTTGCAGGTACCTCTAAAAATAATTTGAAAATTCTACAGGTGGCTCATAATTGCACTGTTATAGCTGTTTGTGGTATAGCAAGAAGCGATCACGTTACCCAGACCCAGAGATCCCTTTACTGGCTGCCGGTATTAATTACAAAATTCTTACTCTGACTCATAAATGCCTGACAAGCAAGGCTCCCACCTATCTTTCGAAGAGGCTGAAGAAGGCCCCTGTCATATCCTGCATCTTCCTAGATATAAACTGAAGAGTTTTGGAGACAGTAGCTTTGATGTTCGTGCCCCCTCTCTTTGGAACTCCATCCCACTGAACCTGAGAAATAACCCATGTATATCATGATTTAAAAAAGCTATTAAGACATTTCTGTTTAACTCTGATGATCAGATCCTCCTTTTCCCCTCTGCTCTACCCTTGGACTCCTTGATGTTTCTTTCTTGGCCCAGTCTTAGGTTATCTTACTAGGTCACAATGTGGCCTCTGGCATGTTGCGCCCTGTAATAATAATAATATGATTTTGTTTCTGTCCAGGGATTGAATGTTTTTGGGAAGATGTGGTGGCAAGGTTTATGTCCATGTCGGGTCATGATGTGCCTTGTGAGCTCATGTGCTGTATGTTTGGATGGCTGCTGGGTTTACCTAAGGGCTGTAGAAAATTGCTTCTCCAGCATGGGGTCTGGCATGGATTCACATGCTCATGAATATTCCCCGTCGTCAGGCTGGGAATCCTCGGTACAGAAAAAGTTTTGTTTCTGATCTGTCTTTCCTAGTAGTAACCAATCACTGATCTCTGGGTCATACTGTCCACAGCCAATGACTGCCCTCTCCCTAAGCCCCGCCTCCAGCAGCCATCCTCAGATTTTTACCGCACGTTCAAGTGTTGGGAGTCCTCGTGCTACAGCTCTCGAGCTTTTGCTGCGTTTTTGCGCTTTTTCAAGGAGAATTTCTCATTTTTCAGTTAAATTGAGCCTCAAGCTCCACCGTCTTTACATCCGATGAACGGGGGCCCGTTTCGGAAGTTTCTACGCCCCTTTAGGTTGAAGATTTCGTCGAATGACGCTTTTGGAGGATTCCAGAAGTTTCTGAGGCCTATCCCGGACATGGCCCAGGAGAAAGGGAGCTCGACGCCCGGGAAGCTGTTCAGGGCCTGCCCGGAATGCCAGCTGCAGAACGTGTTCAAGGAAAACGAGCATTCCTTATGCCTCTGTCTTCACGAGGACAAAACGCACGTGGAGGAGGACTGTGCGTTTTGCGGGAACATGTCGGAGCGGACCATGAGGGACCGCCATTTTCGTCTAGCCAACTGGCTGGAGGGAAAGAGCCCGTCAGGTTAGAAGAAAAAGAAGAAATCCGAGCGGTCTTCTAAGTCCTGTGAGGGCGCCCCGGCGACGGTGGCCCAACAGAAGGCTAAGCACCACGAGTCCGCGGGCACCAGGAGTGCCGAACGGTCGGGCTCCTCGGCTGCCAGGCAGGGCGCATCCTCCCCGGTGCCATCGACCACGAGCCAACGCTCTGGCTCGGGTAAGAGGAAATCTGAGAACCCGGCCAAGCTTCTGGAGAGGCCCCGGTCGATCTCGAAGATTTCGGCTGATGGGGAGCGAGGCGGGGAGCCCTCCCCCAAGGTGAAGGCCACAAGCGCGCAGTCGGTGACTAAGGCCTTGATTCACCCAGCCAAGGCCTCTATCGTGGAGGTCGCGGCAACCCTGGCGCAGCCTGCGGAGGTTACACCTGTGGTAGCGGCCTTGGGCCCAGAGTCTCCCTGCCACCTCGGAGGGAGGCATCTTCAAGCCCATCGAAAGAACCCCCACGAAGCGCCCGGCGGAAAAAGAGGGGGGGCAGTGGCCGTCGTGGATTCAGACACAACCTCCGAGGAGGAACTTGTCGAAGTCCCTGAAAGTCACGACGCGGGCATGGAGGAGGAGCAGCCCGTCGAGAGGCATCCCGACGAGTGGGACGACGGAAGCGACGGTGGCACCGACGGTGGCACCGACGGGACCCCAGACCAATCGTCGCGTCTGTCGCAGCCAGTGCCGCAGGACAACTCGGCGGCCATTTTGATGGCAATTCAATCCTTATGCTCTGAAATAAGGACTAGATTGCCTTTACCCCCGACGGAGGAGCCGGAGCCGGGCCCGACGGAGGAGCCAGGGGCAGGACCGTCGGGAAGTCCACCACCCAAGGGAGAAGAACACATCCTCCTGCACCGTTCCAGCCCTCGAGGCCTGCTCAACCCTCCTCCACGGTCCGCGGGGATGGCACGGGCACGGACACGATGGGCACGGACGACGAGGGCGGCGATGGTGGGGTGGACCTCCCGTCGTCCCCCCCTCCCCGGGCTTCCCTGCCCGATGAGATTGGATCCTTCCATGCGATGATCTCCAGGGCATCCGAGCATTTCCAGCTCTGCCCTGAAGAAAAGAAGGAGGGGTTCCTCTATCAACGTCGAGAGACCAAGAGGAAGAAAGTCCTCGCGGTACCTCTACTGGATGACATCTGGGACGAGGGGCTCTCCCTCCTCAAGAACCCGTCCACGACGCCGGCAAAAAGGGACCGATGCAAAAAGAATTACCGGGTCCCAGATGCACCCCTCTATGCCTTAGAGCACAGCCGACCCCGGATTCAGTCGTCTCGGCGGCGGCCAGGAAGAAGGCGGGGGGGGGCATCGACTTCGCCGCCGGACGGCGAGGGAAAGAAGCTCGACACAATGGGACGACGAGTCATCACGTCAGCGGCAACAACGATTAAGGCGGCCAATTCCCAGGCTATCGTTGCCCGTTACGACAGGGAACTTTGGTATAAAATCGCTCCCTTGTTGGACTTCCTGCCGGACGACAAGAGGGCAGAAGCCCTGGAAATCCTGCAAGAAGGCGAGGTGGCGTCGGACCACGCCATAACGGTGGCGACGGACATCGCTGACACCGGTTTCCGCCAGGTGGGCAACAGTGTTTGCCTCAGACGGCGCGGATAGCTTAAGGCGACGGATTTCCGCCAGGACGTACAAGCCAAAGTGTTGGACATGCCCTTCGACGGGAACAACCTGTTTAGTAAGACAGTCGATGAGTCCCTGCAAGCCATCAAAAGGGACACGGAGACAGCCTGGGCCCTGGGAGTTCTCCAGCAACGACAGCCGTCCTTTCGGAAGACCGGAGGCAAGCAAGGGGCCTCCAAAGGTTCCGGCAGCGGCTCCTCTACCTACCATCAAGCGGCCCGTTCCTCGTCGCAGGAGGCCTGTAGAGGACGGGCAAGTCTGGCGGTTCTCGCCGTCGTCGCCAGGGAGGTCAAGACGGCAAGGCGGCCTCGAAACAGGACTGAACCGACCGTGGCGTCGGGCCCCCACCGAAGCACCCCGGTGGGAGGCTGGCTGGCGAAGTTCGTCAGCGTGTGGGAGTCCATCTCCACCGACTGTTGGGTGCTGGATACCCTGGCCCAGGGGCACGCCCTCGAGTTTCTAAAGAAGTGCCCTCGCGTGCCACCCGTGGCCAGGAAGGAAAACCACATCCCCCAGCTGCTGCTGGAGGTAAGGGCGATGCTCAAGAAAGGTGCCATCGAGCTCGTCCCAAAGAGACTTCGGGGCTCCGGGGTCTACTCAAGATACTTTCTCGTAAAGAAGATGACAGGAAGTTGGTGTCCCATCCTGGACCTGCGGCGACTGAACAAGTACATCAAGGCTCAGAAGTTCCGGGTGGTCACCCTCCAGCACGTGCTGGGACAGCTGGAGGAGGACAACTTCCTGTCGTCGTTGGACTTGGAGGATGCTTACTTCCACATCCCCATTCTAAAAGGACACCGGAAGTTCCTCAGGTTCGTGGTCCAAGGACGGCACTACCAGTTCAAGGCCCTCCCGTTTTGATTAAAGTCGGCACCCAGGGTATTCACCAAGTGTCTAGCCCCGGTGGCAGCGTGGCTACGCCTGCAAGGGATCCACGTCTATCCCTACCTGGACGACTGGCTCATCCGAGCAAGGACAAGGGAGCTCGCCGTACAACACACAGCGAAGAACGTCCAGCTACTCACGGACCTGGGGTTCTCCATCAACTCCCCCAAATCCCACCTGGTCCCTTCGCAGGTCGCCCTGTTTCTGGGAGCCAAGCTCAACACAGTGGCACGGCTGGCCTCGCCATCCGACGAAAGGACGTAAGCCATTCTGGGCAAGGTGCAACGCCTGCTAGCCACGGACGTAGCCAGGGTAAGATCCATCAAATCCCTTCTCAGGATGATGTCCTCCTGCATCTATCTGGTACGCCTGTGCAGACTTCGAATGTGTCCACTGCAAGAGTTCCTCGACGCACACTGGATCCAGGCAACGGGCAGCTTCAAGGACAGGATACCGCTCAACGAGACCTTCCGATGAGCAATCCGGTGGTGGGGCACCCGCACTCATCTGACGGCGGGCACAGACTTTCAGACCACAGCTCACCAGGTAACGGTGACGACGGATGCCTCCCTGGAAGGGTGGGGAGCGCATACTGGAAATCTCCACGCGAGAGGCCCTTTGGCTCCCGGAGGAATAACAGCTTCATATCAACATTCTAGAGCTCTGCGCAGTGTTTTGGGCCCTCAGGTCCTTTCTTCCGTCTCTCCAGGGCAAGGTGGTTAGGATCTTCACTGACAACACCACCACGATGTTCTACACCAGGAAGCAGGGTGGAACTGGATGCCCAGCCCTGTCCAAGGAATCCCAGGATCTGTGGCACTGGCCCGTCGACCAGAGGATGTTTCTGGTACCTTTTCATCTGGCAGGGATAAAGAACACCATCGCCGACTCACTCAGCAGGGAGCTGCGCTCGTGCCATGAGTGGGAGCTACGCCAGGATCAAGTGGATTGACTCTTCAGGCGGTGGGGCAGACTCCAGGTCGATCACTTTGCGACGGCGACAAACTCCAAGTGCTAGAGGTTCGCCAGCAGGTTCCCCCAACCGAGGAGCATGGGCGATGCTTTCTCGTTCCCCCTGGACAACCTGTTCCTCTATGCTTTCCTGCCATTGCCTCTGCTACTCGGGCTCGTCAACCAGCTCAAGAGGTCCCGGTGCAGGATGATCCTCGTCGCACCGGCGTGGCCGAGACAGATCTGGTTACCGGACCTTCTGGACTTATCGGCGTCCCCACCAGTCAAACTGCCCGTGGACGCGGATCTTCTCTCCAGAGAAGGAGGCGCCATTCTTCATCACGACCTGAAGTCGCTGAACTTGCAGGCCTGGCTCCTGCAGCACTAGAGTTTGGGGGATACGATATACCGGCCGACTGCAGAGAGGTTCTTGCAAAGGCCAGGGCGTCCTCAACTCTCAAGTGTTACGGAGACAAATGGAAGAGGTTCTCTGTCTGGTGCCGGGCACAGAAGATTAACCCTCTACGGATTACCGCCCCTAAAGTACTGCCGTACCTACTGTCGTTGGCCAAGGCTGGACTAGCTCACGCCTCCATCAAGATACATCTGGCTGCCATCTCCAGATACACCAGGACAACAGGACGGGTGTCCTTGTGGTCTCATCGCCTGGTGATGGAATTTATGAAGGGACTATTCCGCTCGTTCCCGCCAGTGAAGGCCCCAGCCCCGGCGTGGGAGCTCAACGTGGTGCTGACTAGGCTCATGGGGACCCCTTTCGAGCCTATGCATACGGCACCGTTGAAGTTCCTATCATGGAAAACAGCTTTTCTTGTGGCCATCACCTCCGCACGGCGCGTGGGAGAGATTCAGGCCCTATCTTGCAAGCCTCCATACTTGACTTTTCATGACACGAGGGTGGTGCTCAGGACGCATCCCTCCTTCATGCCCAAGGTGCTGTCGGACTTCCACCTCAACGAGCCCTTGGTGTTACCAGTTTTCTTCCCGTCGCCTTCGTCGCCGGCCGAGAGGACTTTGCACTCGCTGGATGTAGCTAGAGCGCTGAAGTTCTACGTTGCCCGCACGAAGAGTTTTCGGAAGACGTCACAGCTTTTTGTGTACTTTGGACCTGTGAATCAAGGGAAGGCTCTCTCGAAGGCTTCCATTTCCAGATGGCTCTCCGGCTGTATCATGCACTGTCACCGGTTGGCAAACCGACTGCTGCCCGGCCGTCCGAGAGCCCATTCGAACAGAGCGATCGCTGCTACCACGGCGTTCTTGTCTGGTGTGCCCCTGCTGGACATCTGCAGGGTTGCTACGTGGAGGTCGATGCACACCTTCATGAAGTTCTACTGCGTCGATCGGGATTCCAGGGAGGAGTCCAGGGTCGGCCAAGCAGTGCTGCGCAACCGTTTCGCCTGAAGGGCCTGGTGAGGAGGTAAGAGTTGCTTAATGTTGAGTTTATGTATTGCTTAATGTTGAGCCTTTTGCCACGTCCCGTGGTTGTGCATGTGTGTACTGCTATGTATTCTTATATTCATGAGCATGTGAATCCATGCCAGACCCCATGCTGGAGAAGGAACAAGTTACTTACCTGTAACTGTTGTTCTCCTTCATGGGTCTGGCATGGATTCACATGCGAACCCTCCCGCCTACCCCTCTGCGTCTCTTCACTTGGTCATACTGCCACTATACGTGCTACCAAATCTGAGGATGGGTGCCGGAGGTGGGGCTTAGGGAGAGGGCAGTCATTGGCTGTGGGCACTATGACCCAGAGATCAGTGATTGGTTAGTACTAGGAAAGACAGATCAGAATCAATCGAAACTAATACTGATTTTTTTCTGTACCGAGGATTCCCAGCCTGACGACGGGGAATATTCATGAGCATGTGAATCCATGCCAGATCCATTCTGGAGAACAAGAGTTACAGGTAAGTAAATTGTTCCTTACTCTCGGAATGATTCTGGCAGGCAGATGTATCCTACTGAAGAAGACCAGTTCTCAGGCACCAACTTGCGCTGCCTGGATGGTGGCAATGACCTGGTGCTGTGATATGGAACAAGATTACTGTGATCACTTTGGATGCCAGACCCTGGGACATATGGGCCCCTTTCCGCTCTTTCCTCCTTGCTCAGGTTGGTGATATACTATCTGAGATCAATGCACATCCCGTGGGAATGAGTGTGCGACACAGGAATTGCCCTCCTTCGTAATGTATTGGGGGTATGTCGGGGGCCCCCGCCTGAGAATCCCTCTCTTATTGAATTGATTATGTTGACGGAACTTATCAACCTGTTGTTTGTTTACTTTCTTACTACAGACTTTACTTTGATTAGGATTTGTGGATATGGAACCCCAAAATGCTAAATGTATCATGTGATGTGCTTGTTGTGTTGGCTTTGATGTGAACCTAATAAATAAATAAAATAATACAGAACTCTTTTGCAAACATTATTGTTTAAACATTGTGCCAGATCTGAGGCGACCTTTGGCCAGTCAGTTTTGAGGAATTTAACTGTGCAATAAAAATGTGCTATTACTCCTCCCACAGGGCTAAATCTGTTGTAATCCCCCATATACTATGGAAGAAAGGGGACGGGACGTAGGAGTAAATAAAAGTTACTCACCATAGTGACTCACATACTGTCATGCGCCACGCCAGTTGGCGCCTGTGGGATCGTTGGAGAACATGCCAGCGCTGAGTGTTCACTACGTCTTTGCTCCATGTCACGTTACCGGTCTAGTGTTTTGTAACATGGCAGCCACCGGGAGGATAAACCCCATGGCCTGCCGGCGGTCGGCGCTTTGCAACCCGCTACTATGGCAGTTTTCCCTTTGGGTTCTACATGCTAGTTTACTGTCTATGTGCTGCTGCACTGCTTCCCTTAGTTTTCTCCTTTGCAGTGTCTCTTGTGGTCCTTCTGGTTCGCCGGCTGCTCCTTTTAGTGATGGCTCTCGCTCTGCCCCTCCCTCCGGTCTCTCTTTGCACGTTCCCCACGGTCTGCCTGGGTTTTTTCTTCCTGTCATTTCCCTGCCAGCGGCATCTTCGGCTTTTTCCCCTTTTTTTGCTTTGTCTGCCTTTCCGTAGTGCACACCTTTAGATGTTACCGGCTATCCTTCTCTGGAGTTCCGAATCAGCTACTACATTGCACTTGTAGGTCTGTCCTCCTTGCACTCCAGTCTAGCTCTCTGTCTTCTGTGGTGCTCTGCACCGGAACCCATATTCCACCGGGTGAGAGGCAGCGGCCGCCTTACTGGGTCCTGCTTGCACCTCTTGCTACTACTTCACACTGGACTTTGAGGATTTTATTATTGCAAAGTTGTCTGATCCATCTAAGGGGGTTTTTGTGCCTTATGGCTTTTTCTCCTATTCTGGGCTTGTGTCGGAAAAGAGGCCAGTGGGGAGCCGTGCTTCTAGGCGTCCACTGTGGCTTTCTCTCGAGGCAGGCTATATCTGCACGAAAAAAAGAAAGTGCCTGGAAAAAGAAAAAGAACAACCAACAAGAGGTGGAGGAGGGGGGGAAGTACTTGATATTGAAGACGACTACCAGATTGACAGTTTACAACGCCAAATTGAATCAATGGCAACGGCAGAACAGGTTCAAGAACTTATGGCGGCTGTGCAAGGGCTGACTTTAGAGGTTCAGAATCTTAAAGCTGAAAATGCTGTTCTCTGCTAACTGGACTCCGGAAGAGACCCACATCCCGCAGATCTACCCCCTATGGCCCTTTTCTCGGGCAAATATGATGGAGCACCCAAAAAGTGAAAGGAGTTTATTGAAGCCTGTACCATTCATTTCACGTTCAGACCCCACACCTATGCAGCTGAACCCTCTAGAGTAGGCTTCATGGTCTCTAATCTGACTGGTAATGCCCTGGCTTTGGCTACCCCTTTAGTCACAGGAAATAATCTGGTTCTCCAGGATTACAGAGGCTTTCTCACAAAACTCAAACAGGCGTTTGAACGCCCAGAAACGACTTTGCGGAGCATTTGAAGATCTACTCGACATACACCAGGGATCGGACGACCTACTGACATATATAACCTGTTTTAAGCAGTTGGCGACTGAAGCCGGTTTGCCGGAACAGGCACAGTATATGATATTCCGACGGGGGCTGAAAGAAGAATTTAAGGACGAGTTAGCTCGGACATCTCGCCCTGATCTCCTTTCTACGGTTCTTCAAATCGAATACCGACTCGGAGAAAGAAGAGCAGAACGAAGGAAGGGTAGGACCTTCTTCTCACCAACCTCAACATCATTCTCCCCTCCTCCCACTGTAACCCAACAGTCAAAAGAAGAACCTATGCATATCGGTTCAACAAGAGCTCTGTTAACTCCTGCAGAGAGAAAACACTGCCAGGAGTCGAGCCTGTGCATGTACTGTGGATCAGACAAACAACTCCTTCGAACTGCCCTGAAGTTCCTCCAAGGAGATCGGGAAACGGCCATCCTCGTACCTAACTGGGACAAGTATCCAAGGTTTGCCGTGTAGTCCCTATGTTTCCCTCACAGTGGCTCCAGCTCTAGGCACGGAGGATTCCCCTCTCATGGATGTCTCCCTTCAAATAGTCTTTGATCTCAGGACCATTGAAACCTTAGCCCTCATTGACAGTGGGGCGGCAGGTAACTTTATCGATACCGTATGGACCGATAAGGTTGGTCTACTTCAGGCGGCAGGTAACTTTACCGATACCATATGAGCCGATATGGTTGGTCTACGTCGTCTTAGACGTGTGGAGGACCAGATGGTTGAAGGAGTGGATGGTACCCCCCTCACATCTGGTCCTATTACCCACACCACGGAACAACTCTTGGTCAAGGTAATGCAACACACAGAGAAGATGGGCTTTGACATAATTCGGCCCGCGCATTTTCCAGTAATCCTGGGTATTTCATGGCTCGGGAGGCATAATCCTACCATCGATAGGGCTAAGAACACCAATGCCTTCCACTCTGCTTATTGTCGTCAGAATTGTCTTGCAGAAACCACCAAGGAGCCCATCCAGATCATACCTGCCAGCAATAAGGAGTCCAGAGGGATCTGTTGTATTCCACCGTACAACTTACAATTTAAGGAGGTCTTTGTCAACAAGGCCGTTCTGGACTTACCTCCTCAAAACAGCCTTTAGAACACCTTACGGGCTATTTGAGTACAAGGTTATGCCTTTAGGGTTGGTCAATGCCCCCGCTATATTTCAGCGGTTTATGGACCGCATGTTTTCTGATGTCTTATTCTTCAATACCATTGTCTATTTGGACGACATCTTAGTGTTCTCATGCACTCTTCAGGAACACAAAGGTCATCTCAGAGCGGTTATACACCGCTTACAGAGCCAACGCCTGCTTGTCAAGCCTGTGAAATGCCTGTTTTGTGTGGAAACCGTACTTCACCTTGGCTTCATCCTGTCCCATCAAGGAGTTCTGATGGATCCCAAGAAGGTCTCGGCCATACTCGAGTGGCCCACTCTGACTACGGTAAAAGAGGTGCAGACGTTCCTTGGCTTAGCCAACTTTTACTGCAAGTTTATCACCAACTTCTCCAAGGTTGTTATACCAATCACAGGATTGCTAAAGAAGGAACATAAACCCTTCAAGTGGACAGAAGAAGCAGACCAAGCTTTAGACAACCTTAAGGAATTGTTTTGTTCCGCTCCCATACTCAGTCAGCCAGACCAATCCAGGACATTCATAATCGAAGCAGATGCCTCTGCAGGAGCCGTTTGAGCTGTACTTCTACAAGAAAAGGAAGGACTGGAACATCCTATAGCCTATCTTTCCAAAATACTGACATCCAGCCAACTGAACTATTCTGTGATAGAGAAAGAACTGCCGGCTGTTAAACTTGCATGCAAAGAGTGGAGACACTTGGTGCAGGGGGAGTGTTTGCCTTTCACCATCTGTACTGATCACAAGAACTTGAAGGTGCTGCAAAGCATGGAATGTGTCAACTAGAGGCAAGTTAGATGGGCCCACGTTTTTAGTCAGTATGATTTTTCTATCATGTACATTCCCGGCAGTCAAAACATACTAGCAGACGCTTTATCACGGAGGGATTCTACGGATCCATCTACGGGAAGACACCCATGAACATTATTCCTAAGAAACAGAATCGTCTGTACCGTTTCCTCCTTTTTCCACTCTTACATGTGTTTTGGCCTATGTGTTTTACTCATTGTGTGATCTTGGGCACTGCAGCACACCACTCCAGGTGCCCCTGTTCTTGTATGGGTTACACAGCACCTTCAGTGTAGTAACCCAGGGTTATCTTTAAAACTTCCCTCCTACTCCATTTCGCTGGGGCTGACTACTGTCCCCCAGAGAAAGGTAAAGTTGCCATTTACTTTACATAGTCACTTTTACCACAGACCCAGTACACCCCATTTTACATGGAGTACTGGAAAGGGCTAATCTGTACCCCTTTTCTGTCTGTACCTCCCTGAGCATTGTTTCGCTCTTTTAACATTTAGATTTGGCTGGTGGCAGTGGTATCTACCCTAACTTTTCTAACGCGATTATATTAGATAAACATGGTAATGCTTTTGGCTATTTTAGCAGCTTTAAGAGTAAACCCGCCTGACCAAATTGTCTTTCTTTTGGCTCCGGCTGGGTTTATTCACCATTTCTTTTTGTTGAAGTCCTTCTTGTGTTTTACTTTGCACGGCAAACCAGGTTTGCCTTCTTTGTTCGCCGTCTTTTGGCAGGCTTCTGCAGAGAAGCCCTCCTGTTGGCGCCTGAGTGTCTAGGTAGACTGAGTGTGGGGAAGGGGTGTAGTCACCCCCTGCACAGGGTATCCTTGGAAACCCAAGTCGCACTTTGCCATGATTGGCTGAGGTGGTTGTCCAGGCTGGACAACCCCCCTGCTGCGTGATTGACAGCCAGGCTGTGTGAATGGGGTTTTTGCGCATAAAAGGCAGAGAAGCGGAGAGAACGACGGCTGCTGCAACTACCCCGTCTCGGCGAAGCCCTGCTGTAGTCCTGAGCTATCTACCCTTCAATGACTAAGAGAAGATCCAGTCCGGAGTCGTCTTCCCGTGAGCTTGGTGGGGATAACCAGCTCATCTTCTTCAGCCGGAGGTCGCCATCGTGGTCAAAATCACTGCACACTGCTGTAGTGGTCCAGATAGCCACCTGACGGGCCTCTCCGGTTTTTAAGGAGCGCACCTTTTATTCGTTGTTGCTGCTGCCGACTTCATGCCTGTGTGGTGCAGACCCCTTCCAGACGTCGTCCTTCACAACGAAGCTCCAGGAATCGTGGGTCTGCGGGAAACCAACAGGAACAACTGCCAGGGCACCAGCTGCACCATTGGAATAAGGTACTGTGTTCTGCTTGAGGAAACTGGGTGAATCCCTTTTCTTCATCTTCAAGGCTTGCCCTTGACTTCCCTCCTTCTTATAACTTTTGTTTCCGAACATTGACAATATCAAAGTACTCTCAAAGTATATATTGATATTGGCTATGTTGAATCGTGAACTGTCTAACGGTGTGATCTTCGGCAACAGGCCTCCGGTGTCACTTGAACTTGGCTCCGGCCCTTTGACTTTTGAACTCCTGTTTCTGAGTGTTTCCCAATTCTGTCTGCCTAACCAAAATATTGCCTGTGATTTTTGCCTCCAACTCCCTCTGGGTATCTCAGGTGCTAAGTGTGTTTTTGCCCCGGTAGCATTTCATGTCACGGATACGCGTTTATTTAGTAGACCGAACTGTCAAAAAGTGTTCGCAACCGTATTTGCGGTATCGTGTTTTGTTCATAACACCGGTTCATTCAAACACAGGGTACTTACCTTGAGACATACTGTACAAAGTGAATTGGTTAGTTGTAGTGTATTTTACGTGTGGTTTTATTTAAAGTTTAATAGAAGTGTTGTGTTTATAACTGATGGTTTAAAAATAAATGTACTTATATTTTTTACCTGAAACCTTGAGTCAGTGTTTGCTTGAGTCACAGTAATTGTGGTCCCTTTGTGTAATCTCTGCTACTGCTCATATACTCTTGAGATAAGCCTGGCTGTTCCACCACTGCTACCACTCTGACATAGTAGTACAGGCTTATACCAAAGGTAAACTTGTATTGCCACCTGTAGTCTTAATTGCGTGTAGTGGTTCCTAAGGGCACTGCACGGGATTCTGCCTAACAATGGCCTCACTCCCCTCGTCTCCAGGTGGAAAACAAGGACAGGTTGCTGTTTATCAACCATAGGTTATATGTACCCGATCACCTTCTGCAGCAAAAGATTCTAGGATGTGGCCATGATAACGTTGTTGCGGGTCATCAAGGGGTCAAGGGTACTTCCGAGTTACTCTTTCGTACTTTTTACTGGCCATCCTTGTCATCTGTGAAGAAGTACTGCAGGTCTTGTAGGATATGTGCCAGGAATACATATAACACCCAAAGGTCTAGTGGTCTTTTGGAACAAGCACCAGTACCCTCTAGGCCCTGGCCTACTATCACCACTGACTTTAAATATGTATTATGGTAACCGTTGACTCCTATTCCAAGTCGGCACACTTCTCTTCCTTACCGGGTGTTCCTTCAGCGTCTATGATGGCTGAAGTTTTCATCCGAGACATCTTTCGCCTACACGGATTGCCGGACAAGATTATCGCTGACAGAGGTTGCCAATATACTTCCAGATTCTGGAAAGCCCTCTGTGATCGATTGTGCATAGAAAGGGCTTTGTCTTCTGGATTCCATCTGCAGACCAATGGACAGACTGAACGCCTCAACGCAACCTTAGAACAGTATCTCTAGTGTTATGTTAACCAACATCAGGACAACTGGGTTTCCCTGCTGTCCACGGCAGAGTATGCATTCAACAACACAGCACACTCAGCCATTGGTATCAGTCCTTTTTTCTGCACCTACGGAATACATCCTCATAGCATCTGTCTAGTCAGTAGCCAACCAGCCAACATACCCTCCATCCAGGCTGCCCTGGATAAAATTGCTTCAGCACACAACACGGCCAATAGGAGCCTGCAGGATGCACGTAACGGATACAAGACACAGGCTGATTGCCATCGCCTTGTCCTGAGTGGAATGTGGATTCCGGAGTTTGGTTATCTACCCGTTTCTTACCTCGATGGGTACGTCCATCCAAACTGTCTCCTTGTTATCTAGGTCCTTATGAGATCCTCTCAAGGATCCAGCCTGTGGCTTATCGCCTCACGCTCCCTAAAAGTTTATCTCGTAACCATCCTGTTTTTCATTCTTCTCTCCTCAAACCTGCTGATCAGAACATCACTCCCTTGCCTGTTCGAGGGCCTCACCGTTTGTCCACTTCCTTACCTGAAGAGTACGAAGTCTCTCACATCCTTGACTCACGCTACAGGAGGGGACGTCTGGAGTACTTAGTACACTGGAAGGGGTACCCTTCATCCAAATATTCTTGGGAACCCTGGCCCTATGTCCATGTCCCTAGGTCAGTCCAAAGATTTTACCAAACTCACTCGGGGAAACCCAGGGTTTGCCCACTGGACAGGGGCATACTGTCATGCGCCGCGTCAGTTGGTGCCTGTGGGATCATTGGCGAACATGCCGGCACTGAGTGTTCCACCACGTCTTTGCTCCATGCCAGGTTACCGGTCTAGTGTTTTGCAACATGGCCGCCTCCGGAAGGATAACTCCCATCCCGTCCTGGCGGTCGGCGTGTTGCAACCCGCTACTACAGTATTTTTCCCTTTGGGTGCTACATGCTAGTTTTCTGTATACATGTTGCTGCACTGCTTCCCTTTGTTTTCTCTTTTGCCGTGTCTCTCGCAGTCCTTCTGGTTCGCCGGCCGCTCCTTTTAGCAACGGCTCTCGCTCTCCCTCCGGTCTGCCTGGGTTTTTTTCTCCCTGCCGTCTCCCTGTCTCTGGCATCTTTGGCTTTTTCCCCATTTCTTGCTTTGTGTGCCTTTCCGTAGTGTACACTGTGTGCCGCATTGCTTGCACACCTTTAGCTGTTACCTCCTTCTCTTGAGTTCTGAATCTGCTGCTACATTGCACTTGTAGGTCTGTCCTCCTTGCACTCCAGCCTTGCCCTCTGTCTTCTGTGGTGCTCTGCACCAGAACCCATATTCCACCGGGTGAGAGGCAGCGGCTGCCTTTCTGAGTCCTGCTTGGACCCCTTGCTACTACTACACACTGGACTTTGAGGATTTCGTTATTGCAGAGTTGTCTGATCCATCTAAGGGGTTTTTTGTGCCTTTTGGCTTTTTCCCCTATTCTGGGCTTGTCTTGGAAGAGAGGCCAGTGGGGAGCCGTGCCTCTAGATGTCCACTGTGGCTTCCTCTCAAGGCAGGCCATATCTGCACAAGACATCATCTGCTCAGGTGAAGAGGAGGGGGGGGGGGAAGTACTTGATATTGAAGACAACGACTACCAGATTGACACATACTCCTAGTTTCGATGAATCCTACAGTCATCACTGACCCCCAGCCTAGGATTTCCTCCAATGTAGCCAGACAAAGGAAGCTGCTACTTGATCCTAACGTTGAGGGTGATGGTATGAGGGAGAATCACGTAGGAGGAGTTGGCTGTCAGGGCGGAGTGTGGACTCCTTTGGGAGGGACGTGGTATTCATCTTATGAGGATGAGAGTCCTATCATTCCTGAATATCTAATGGCATATAGTCATTGCACAAGTCCCTCCAATGAAACTACCCAAAGTACATGCTATGAAAAGTAATCTAATATGGTTTGTACATTGGGAGTTCAGGAATTAAATAGGGCATCCTCTAATTGTCTTGGTTCTGTCTTAGGTAGAGGTCCTAACCCCAATGTTAAATCACAAACCTGTTACATAACATCCCCTAACTCTGACAATTCTCAGTTCACAAAGCATTCAAAGCTAACTGAATGCCAAGGGACCAAAACCACTATCGACTTCAGGATCCATAATGCCTGTGGTAATGGGACGAGAAAGAGGGACTCAGAGTTAGTAAGGATCAGAGGTGCTATTAAATAGAATGTGCAGTCTAGTTGTAGAAAAAGGCACCTGAGTGGGACATTTAAACCCAAGAATGAGCTACAGCTGGGAGAGATGCGGAAGGAGTAGTAGAGGCAGAAGCAGTCCGGAGATCTAGGATTGCCGCAGAAGGATGAGCGCCAGCTGACGCGAGAAGTGGAGGCAGTCGGCATTGCAGAGTGTGCGCAACCAGAAGCAGCGTGTGGATGGCAATGGGAAGGGGAGCCCAGCTGTATGGGAGACATACTCCTAACCAGACGTGGGTTCCTTCCGTGTACGGGAGGACGCGTAGGTCCAGCAGAGCTGGCAGAGCTCTGGAGAAAAGCTGCGCTGAGCGCTGAAGTTTTCAGGGGAGCTGGCAACCGAGTGGGTAGAACGCTGAAGGTCCTCTGCAGCAGCAGAATTGAAGCAGAGACGCCACAGGACACTGGTGAGTTGGCGTGAAGCTAAAGGTGACCCTGGGCGCTCTGATCAGGACATTTGGCAGTAACCAATAATCTTGAATACCGAACAAATAAAAAGGTGACAAGGGCACAATTCCCCCTTTTATGGGATACCAGCTTGGCAAAACCTGTAACCCAAATTGTCAACAGCCAATTGGCTGTAAAGAAGCAGTCAAGAGGCAACTTGGGCGCAATTCTCCTTTCTTGAGTTTCCAGTTTGGGGAAACCTGTAACCCACATTGTAATGAAACAATAAACAGAGGCAACCATTGTTCAGCCCTCATCACCTCGGATCATGGTGTGGAGAATTTTGGAACACATATTGCCACCAAGACTAATTATAGTCGTAGGAGCTTTCTTCCTGGCAGGCGAGTAACCCAGGAAAGGGATCAGTAGTAGTTAGTCCTGGCAGGTGAGTATGCCAGTAAAGAAGATGATGTTTTCAAGAAGTGTGGTTGTGGCAAAAAGGTGTTGTGGAAAGAATTTGTTAAATCTGTTATCGTTTTGACAAACTGTTGCATCACCAAAGGTAGTTGCTATAAAAGTATTCCATTTGAAGAATAAGTGTGATATGCTAATAATTACTTTGCATCCTGAGGAAAACAATTGCCTTGGTTTTGTGAGAGAGACATTTGCCTTACCAAGTGGAAGGCCGCAGTGGAGGAAAAAGACATTTTGTTTTGAACTGAACAGAATTTTGTTGAATCCAAACTTTTACAAGGGTATTCCTTAATTGATCCAGGGGAAGGGAGCCGAACCCTGGTCACAAGGATTACTTTCCAAAACCTATAAGTTTGAACTTGTACACTGTTTTGTTGAACTAAAGACAGCCACATATTCCTTGTATACTTTTGTTTTATGTATTAGTGTGAGGCTCAGAGACTTTTTGGACACTAGGTCATCTTTCTTTAGTTTAGTTTGCTAGGTAAGGACATCCTTGTTAGGATAGGGAAAAATAGGCATTTATCTCACCCCTTTTCATGTTAATAAATGGCAAACATTAAGAAAACTATACCTTTGTATCTGTCTCGCATTCCTGACCCCTCACATCCGCCATACATGCCACCGTCTTCACCCCTAGTAAAATAGTTTAGGACGAGACCACACTGATGCGTAAAAGGGGGAACGAGGTGAGGCGTCGGAAGAAACCTCCCTTTGTTTACTTTCTAAAGCTTTGTGTTTTTTTAGATCAGTCCCTCCCAATTGGCCAGTGTATCCTCCTCTCCAGCTCTTTAACATCCTATGCCCACTCTTCTGACAATACATTTTCTCTTCCTTATCCCAAATACTTTCTCTTTCTTTGCCTCTTTCTCTCTTGCTCTATCACTCTTAGTCTCAAGTGAGATCCTTCTCTAGCTGTGCAACTGCCTCTGCATTCTTGTGGTAATGTCTCCTGTCTTCCTTTTCCCAGGTACTCTCTTACCTGAGAGGGCCTCTCTCATGTTTTTCAGTAATCTCCCTTGCTCTTGCCTCCTCTGATTCCATATTACCCTTTTCTGTTATCTTCTCTATACTCGCTCTGTCCTGTATAATCACACTCCCTGGTCCACTGTCTTTCTCTCTCCCAGTTGTTACCAATTGCTTCTCTCTCTCCACGCAAGTAACTTTCTCATTCTCTTCCCAAATAATCTCTTCCCTTCTCTCTAAACATCTACCTTCTGGTCTACACTTTCACCAGTTACAAATTTTACACTTACATTCGTTCTCTACCCATTGTTAGGCAGAAACCTGTGCAGTTCCCTTGGGGACCACTGCAAAAGATTTAAGACTACAGGTATAGCAGTAAACCCACTTGGTAGCAGTCCGCACCACCCAGATTTACCTGGTAGCTGTGGCTGAGCAGTCAGACTTCCCTCAAGAAGAGTTAGGCAGTATGTAAAGTATACACACTAGGTACTCAAATACAATAGCACAAGCAAACACTGACCAGAGCTTGGTTTCAAAAGTATATAGTTATTTATTTATTAAACACACATAAGTTGAAATCACTCTAGCAAAATATAGTAAAAACACTTCAAACGCAGTTATAATGAAAGCAGTTTCAACCCTTACTCCTATCTAGACAACTCTAGGTTAACACCACATAATTAAAACAGAGGTGAGCGCTTAACGTTAGATGACACTCTAGTAGGTTCAAGAAAGGGGTAAAAAGAAACAGAAATGGGTTAAACACACCACTCTAAGGTCCAGAACACTTGCAGTAGGCTCAAAGAAGCACAAAGTCACAGGTGAGCAAAAGTCACTAGGCAGGGCCCACTTTTAGAGTAGCCGGAGCGAAAATGTGCCCAAGATCACACTGTTATTAGGGATTCAAAGTCTTGCAAAGAGTTAGAAAGAGTTTAGAGTGGCTTAGAAAGTTTAGCCAGGGTGTTCCAGGCACTCCCAGGTTCGAAAGCCGGGGGCTAAATCTACCCCGTACAGTCGGTGGCAAGGGAAGCCAGGCGGAACACGGTACCTTAAGCGGAAAGGATCCTCCAGCGGTGGCAGTTGTTCCAGGCAGTGGTAGCAAGGCTCGACGTCGGTCAGGGGAGAAGAAGTTCTCGCTGAAGAGCAGAAGAAGAGGGTCGTTGCACTGCCCGGGAAGAAACCAGCCGCGGAGTCCTCCGGTTAAAGGGGTTGTACCGACTTTCGTGGTTGGGGTAAAAGTGGTGGGGTTCCGGTTGCCGGGGTGCTTGGCACTGGCAAGGCGGCCACGAGATACCTCGAGAAGCGGAAAGAAGGTGAAAACCGGTTGTCCCCACCAGTCAAGGGAAGGAGCCACTCCGTTAAGAGTTCTCCTCGGTCGTCGGGAAAAGTGGTGAGACGGTTCAGCAGGGCTCCACCGGGTGGTGTCGTCGAAGCAGGTCGGCTCAGCTCTTCCCTCGTCGGATTCTTGGTCCTGTGGCGACTTCTGAAGTTCCAGTCCCCAAAGCCCTGCTTTTATGCAGCAAACCCCCATTCACCCAGCCTAGCTGTCACTCAAACATGCTAAGTGGTGAGCCGGCCGGCTCACCACTTGGGCCAATCAGGACGGAGTGCGACTTGAGTTACCAAGGTAACTCAGTCCAGGGTGCCTAAATCCCCCTCCACCCCTCCTAAGTACCCCAGACAGAGTGGCACCACTTTGGAGGGCTTCTGTGGGGAAGCCCGCCAAAAGTGGAACAAAGGGCTCCACTTTGGGTCAGAGTTACAGAGGCGAACGCCAACGCCATTTTAGAATCAAGTTTTGGCAAAAAGTCCCAACCGGAGTTATAATAATAAATATATAAACCGGCGGTATGTTTAAGGCTACCGTAAATAAATAATTAAATGTGTTAGCCTAAAACAATGGGAAATCCCATAGGGAAATATTCGCGGTCGAATATAAAAAGTAGTTTCCACTGCCACCAGCCAAAACTCGATCAGGGGGGACGGAGACGTGCCCCCTCGACTAACAGACCCTGGGGCAATCGAATTGCCCCAGCCAGTACGTCCACAATATGATGGTTTGTACTGGTTCTGTTCAGGATTCAAGACTAGCAAAGTCTTTGGTGACTTTACATGCCCTGGGAGACAGTAGTCAGTCCCAGGGTATGGAGTCTATGTTGGGGAGTCCCTAGGACACCCCTGGGTCACGGCACAGAGGGTGCTGTGTAACCCACATCACAAAAATACAGGAGGCCCTATGGAGTAAAAGACCCCATAGCCCATTCAACACAAGGTTTAACCAAGAAAACACACTTCAACATGTCCAAGAGTGAGGGTAAAAGAGTCTCACTCTTGGCAGGAGAAAAAAAGAAACCCCAGAAATCCAGCAAAGCTGCTGGGGGACTCACTAGGTAGGGAAATTCAGCCTAAACAGAGAATTCTCCCTAACACCCATCTCAGCCTTTTTTAGTTTTCCATGATACTCCCATCTTACCACTCACCGGGGTTTCCTTCCCTGGTGAACTCCAATGTTGCACAATCTTTTTATTGGCCCTTCCTTGATCCAGGTCTCCCTGACTCTGCTTCTTTCTTCTTGCCAATTCTCCCCAGGACTGACAAAGGTTGACTAGGCTGGCTGTTTTCATAGTGTGATTGCTCTTCCCCTTGGGTGGGCTTGTGGATGATTGATTGCACCTGTACAGTGTGGGATGTGTTTTATGGTTCTGCCATGTGCTCACGGTTGGGTGATTTACCAGGTTGGCTACCCTAAAGTAACATCAGGCCCATCTGCCATTTTGGATCTCAAACTGGCTTGTCCTGGTTATGTTTTGTTCTTCCTCCGCTTGGATCATTCTGAGGCTGCCTGCTATTCTGTGGGTTCCACTGTGAGCCCAGTGTCTCTCTCACTTTCACATAAACTCTCTGGCAAGCTTGGGGGAAAGGTGGGTTACATTGTTATGCTCTGTCAAGGGCTCTGCTTGGGCTCCTTGCAATGTTGTAATTCTGCCAGTGTTTGCCAGTGCTGGAGAACAATCGGCAGTTCCTCTGACCCTTGCGCGATCTGCATATGTTTTGGTTTGCGAGGCATTGTATTTGTGGATCTTTTGCCTGCATAGGTTCAGCAAATCTGCTTTCAATTCCCTCAGCAACATTCCTAGAGGGAGCGAAGTAGCCACCCCATTGTTTAAGTTGTTACCATGTTTCCCTTTCGTTTGATTGACGTGAATTCATTGAACTTTACCAGCACAAGACTAGTTCTGGCAAATGGGAGCTTGCCACGTTCTCAAGTTGGAGGCTGATTTTTGTCTAGGGTTTCCTAAGGTTCCCTAATGGGAGCTTCTGGTGGTTCTTTGTAACAGGCTTCTGCCCGCGGAAAGGTGAAAACATCAAACTGAGGGTTAGAAGTTTTTTTCTTCTTGAGGTGTAGTCCAAATTCTACCTTACTGAGAACATACATTTTTCTTTCTACTTCTTCAGGTTCCATGTCTTACAATTACAGCAAAAATGGCTGTGTATACAAAATATTGCGGCAAAAATGCTGTGGTTTTGCCGCCACAACCATGTGAAGGATGCGGGGGACACCCCTGTAACCACCGGACCCATTATACCATTTAAGGGGGGCACGCCCGCAACCCCGGCTCCCCTTAAATGGTATAATGCGGTATACCTTTACCGGGTCAAACCACAGCATTTTTGCAGCAATTTTTTTATTTATTTGTTTTTTTGTTTTAACCGGTGACGTTTTTTGCGCGATTTTATTACCTGATACCCTTCTTTCACATGGCTCAGGTGGGGGGAGAGCACTCGGGATTGACTATTAACAGTTTGATATCTTTGTTGGTCAGAAAAAAGACGAGGCACTGTGCCTGGTGGTGTTCTGTATCAAATCATATTATGAGCTAGCTCAGATGGTGATACCTGTATTCTTCCGATCCTGCTCTACCAAGAGTCAAGAGCTGACCATGCCTCTAGCGGTATTTCGATAGGTGAGGAGTCTGTGGGAGGAATTCAGCATTCATAAAAAAGAACATACTATAATGTAAGTAACCTGTTTTTCTAACATTTGGAAATCTCCCCAAGTCATGTTTCGTGATCATGGGACTCTCCACTACTAGAATGTACTGTTTTGACTACTGTGTGCATGCAGCTGATTTCAAACACCTGACCTATGCAGAAAGACCCTCATGCAATAGTTTGTTTGCTTGGGAGCATGTATTTCCTCCCGAGGACCTGAGATGCACTGAGACATTAGTTGCCACTGAAGTCAGGTTTCGGCAACAAAATGTGGGCCATGTTTTAGGATTTATTCACTTCAATGCCGGGGGTGGATGAAGCCTGGGGAAGTAGAAAATGTCTTTGCAGTCTACACGAAGGCTGTCCGAGGCACTGGCGATCATGAAGTCAATAGAGTATATGTAAGCCTGTGAGTGAAACAGATTTCATATCTACTTTGTAAATGAACCGTAGAAAAATGAGCTGCTGCTGCTACTTTTTACACTGTTACAGTATTTTGCCCTCAACCCTTTTATTTTCTCTAGGCGTTCATCCGACGTTGCCTGGCCTACCGAAAGGAAGACCGGATAGATGTTCAGCTGTTGGCGTGTGATCCATACTTGCTGCCTCACATCCGTAAATCTGTATCCACCAGCATCCCAGCTGGGGCGGCTATTGCCTCGACCTCTGGCTCCTCCAATAATAGCCTTTCAAACTGACAGACAGTGTGTGGTAAAGACTTGATGGGCCAAAGGAAAACTTTTGAAAACCTGCAAAGAAAAAAGGAAAACCCATTTAGAAAAATAAAGCACTCGAAGACCAGAAGAATCCAAATGGTTTTGGAGAAACCTGTATACCAGGCTGCTTACGTGTCTTGCTCTGTTTCTATCCGTCGGGCATGATTGCATCGGATTGACCCAGCTCAAAGCCTTTAGGCAACAGGCAAATCCAAAGGATGGCTGCAGCAACAGGGCTTAAAGGATGTGGCCCTTGAACTGCCCCAACAGGTGGCCCCTTCCAAACAAGGAGTGAGGGAGGGGTAGAGACATGTGCGCCACATGTTGTGAACTTCAGAACTTAAAGCAAATGTGGCGCGTTTCTGTGAGAAGGACGCCCTTCAGGCGAAGATGGCGGACTTCAAACGGCAGAAAAAAACTGAACCAGACTGGGCTTGTCCAGTGTCCATATTTAAACTTGTTCATTTTTCCCCTTTTACTAAAGTTTAGGTAACGTCTCCTGGATGGTGGGTGGGGGAGGGATAAGAAGAAGGAAAACACTTGAAGCACAAGAGTTGAGCCAGGAGATGGTTTTGACTCTGTACCCTTAAAGAAAAACAGAAATAGTTGATGTGCCTGTTAATGGCGCTAGTTAGTGCTTTTACTCCTTAATTTCAATACATACAAAAGTGAGAGGAAGGACATAATAGAAACATGTCTTTGTCCTCAAGATTTTTGTGTAAAAGTGAAACCCATATTATCAGGTACGCAACGAGGTTTGTTTCAATGTAGGTGTCCTACCTGCACACGTGTAATGCTGAGTAAAGACAATTGGTGACTTCAGCATACCAGCCACGAAGTGTGGCCGTGGGGTTTGAAGGGCTCTGCTGGAAGCGATCTTTTTTTCATTAAACCATAAGACGGTTGTCCTTATTTATTTGAAGTGATTACATTAATAGTAAAAGAAGGTTGGCTCCAGAGAACTGTGCAGTTAAACCTGTGTTCGTAGTGACTAGTGGATGCTCCCGTCAGCCTTGTAATCTAGGAGAAAATTATTATGAAATGTTATTCTGCAGATAAGAAGCACAACCCTTATGAAACCATTCACGTTAAACAGCCCCTCTCTTTGGGGATGCTGCTGCATCTTGGGTTCGAGGTCCGGGGACAGTCTTCCAGTTGTGCTCACTTCTTTAAAGCCTCGAGAGAACCCCTCGACCCCCACCCGCCACCCAAACGATCACAGCAAAGAGTGTTTATAGACATGCATTCTTCATGCGGGTCGATGGCACCATAACACAATCCGAAAAATAACTTTCCAAATGGGGTTGTGCGCTTTAGTTAGGTTGCAGGCAGAACACCAACCCCTCACCCATGGTTAATTCCTCCCTTCTCCTTCCACATTCTCAGGCATGTTAATTGGGAAGGACAGTGAGGGGGCCGACCAAAGGTACATTACTGAACATATGGCAGCCAGATTGTAACGTGGCAACTTGTGATTGTGACTAAGCATGTTTGGCACACAGCCCCAAATGAACAGCTTATAATAAATCGGACGTTTGAGAGGAATGGCTTGCCTAAAGTGCTGTACAGTGGTATGTGCCCCCTCTACGAAAAAAATGCTACCGGTTTGTTTTCAGCCTTGTGTTGCAATCTGTCTTTGGTTTCAATGTAAAGTAAACGTTTTCCCTTGAAATGCATGTGTAGCGTGTAGAGAGCGGCGCATCCCTCAAAGGAAGCCTTGGTAGATCATGAAGGAGGAAGGGATTAGGCATCTGTGGAACACTGCAGAATCAATGCTAGGTAATGTTGCATTACCTAATGGCGGAATTTGCTTGTTTTATACTCCCATGTTTAAGATCATAGTACAACTGCGTTTACATTGTTGGCAGAACTAATGCTTAAAGTGGAATTAGTGTCATTTTTTCATTGACTGAATGGACTGCAACCCTCCAAGGAACAGATTTGTCCACCTCTTCATGGGTTCTTGCTTATGCTTTTCTTTCATGCCCCGTAAATGGTTCCTTCATATATACTCTTTTTGGGGGGGGGAGCGCTCTTGCATGTCATTGCAGTGTGAGTTCCAGAGGGTTTGCCTCTGCTTTTTGTTGTTGTAGGATGTGGCCCAAGCTAGACCTACGCTTCCCTATACTGCCATATGCAATTAGCGCAGATGCACGATCACAATTAATGCATAACTGACCGGGTTGGCCTGCCTTTCTAACCTGAGCTTGTAGGTGAGCTAAAGATAAGGCAAAAGAACTGTGGTCAATATATACCGTAGCCTGACCACCAAACGAGAACCCACAAAGGACACTTCCTGAATTAATTTACTTGCTCATAGTGAAATTTGACAGTTGTGAGCAGAAACTCTGTTTTGTGCTTGAAAGTCCTCTCTTGCATCATTAGAATACTTTGATGATTCAGCGCTGTGATCCTGAGATTTGTATACCTTGAACAAACACCCAGTGGCTCTATGATAGGAGCATGCTTTTGTCTTCCATTCTGCACCTCCTTTCCATCCATCTTGCTCCTTTTCACAGTTTATTTTTGAAAAGGCGGCCTTAATGAAAGACTATTGTCAGTTTATAGCCAATGTGCAGAACACGTTTCACATGTATTTTTGGCTGTTGATTGAATGCTTGGTTCTGGTCCTGGGGTGCGTTGGGCGTGCATCCGTTTGTGTGAGAATCTCACTGAACGATGTACTTTGTACTCTCACCTTATCATAGCTAGTCTTTTGTCAATTTCAGTCAAACTCCTCTCGTTAAACCTCCTTTAGACTGGGGTATGTGCTCCGCTTTTTATTATGGTATTTAAAACTGGTGCTTTTTGCTAAACATGCTGCTATGTTGGCTATTGAAGCAGGGACGGTGGTATTGATTAGCATAGTTGTTAGAAATGGAAAATGTTTCAGAGCAACCCATGGTGAATAGTTTGATTGATTCTTGGTATGGACAAGTTTGAGTATTGCTTTCTAGTTGTTTTATCTCTTTCTGTTCTCAAGAGACCATTGGTGTTCACTTTGACACAGGTTAACCCCTGGGATGTGTTAATGGGCCACAGTTTATGTTCTGGCTATATGTATAGTTGCACTGTGGTAGTAACTGATTACCACTACCCCACCTTATTATCTTTCAGGACATTGATACGAGAGACATTTGTGAACTCTTTAAGAAACAAACTTCCTTTTTAATAGTTTTAGTGCGGGAACAATGATTTTACTATTTCCCCTATTCTTGGTTTTAATAGTTGGACAGCTGCTGCCTCGAAGGTTACTTTGACATATGTATTGGTACCCATGTGATCGGAGTTCACAGTTAATCTCCAGTGCCTTGCCCTCATGCTTACATTTTTTGTGCATTCACTAAAATGTTAAATCCAATTAAAACCTATTTAAAGGTTTAGTTGTTCCTTATTAATTGCCACTTTCTTGCACAATGCCCCATTGAATAAGTGCACATGCTCCGATACATGCAGGAGCTTTATCTCCTGATGTCAGTTTCCCAACCCCCCTCCTCCCTACGGTTGAGCATTCTGGCATGACGCATGCCACGGCATAGTCTATGCCCTAGTCCACGGCTCTTCAAACTTTGGTTCACCAGATGTTTTGGACTGCAACCTGCTTTAGCCATTGTAGTCTGTGGTGAGGGATCTAGGGAGCTGTAGTCCAAGACATCAGGAGTGCCAAGGGTTGTAGATCCCGTCCCCAGTCTGTATTAGAATTCATGTCCTATGAAATGGAAAGCCGGATTTGGTGCATTGTCATCTCTATATGCCTTTCATTTTTCCACTGAGATGATGGACCAGAGAAGGACAGAGCACAGGGTACAGGAGACAAGTTGGAATGTGGTATTTGAGGTTGAATACATGGGAGCCCTGCTCGGAAACCAGGGCATTAATGGAGTAAAGAAGGAAGGATTACTTAAGTGAGTTAATAGTAAGTAACATAGAGGATGAGTGTAATGTTTGAAGAAGGTGATTCCCTGCCTGTGTCCATTCAAAGCTGTCAAAAGTGTGTGTGCATTTTTGTGTTGTGCGGCAATGACAATTTTGTGTGTGTGTTTAAACATTCTGCTTCTCCTTTCCCCTCAAACTGAGGACCCATTTGAAGGTGCTGTGTGTTTATGCTGCTAATCTATTAGCCAAGTTCAGAAGCCCTCCATGGAAACCAAATTGCAGATGTATTTTTTGGGTTAATATGGGTTTCACTTTTTTACTAGTGCACAATTCCCTTTTGACACACTATTCACTTACTTGAAAAACAATCTGTGTATGAAATTGTAACATAAAATCCAGGCCTAATTGTTCTGGCTTTACCCAATAAGAAAAAAAGAACATTAAATACATTTTGAGCCATTGAGTTGATTCATGATTGATTTGTGGTGTTTTGGCACACTGGAATTGATCACTTAAGTCGTATCTCACACATTGAAGATTCCTATCTCCACATGTGGCGGTCTTGCTGGTAAGACTCATTTTTTTCCTGAGATTTAAAGTAGTCAAATCTGCATATGTAGAAGAGTTACCAAGCTAAAGATGGCCATAATTCTGAATTCTCCCACCTCATGGTAAGTTTTCTCCTGACTGCAGGGATTCTCACCTGCAAACTTAATTTGGTCTTTGCTTTGTTAAATGGGTTTTATTAACACTTTCCTGCTTGTACGTTTCCCCCCAATACTGCCCCCCATACCCCTAAGTTTTATGCTGAAAGCAAATTGCAATGGTATGTCCAGTATCCTATTTTCCAGACTGGTGTGGTAGTAGTACTACAGATCAGATAAGACAGAACAGAGTGCCATTTCCCCCTGCACATTACAAAATAGGTCAACATTTTTTGATTACCTTTTCTTTCATTTTACAATTGTGAAATACATCAAGCAACAGTGAGAAATAGATCTTCGTAAACATTTCTAAATGTTTCCCTCCTACCATCCCTGTTCTCCCTCCTATTCTTAGACTGTAAATCATCCATTTACAATGTAAGGGTAAACTGTACATAGCCTTGTGATGGTTCATTTAGTCTAAGCCAAACCATGTGGATGCCCTCATCTGACAGTTAAGGCATTTACAGACCTCATTAATGTTATTCAGAAAGGGATTCCACGTTCTCCCAAACCTCCTTTCAGCTCCTCGCAGACAGCTATCAGTTTCTCCATCAATAGGATGTCACATACTTTAGTGTACCAAGGATTAATAGTTGTAGAGGTTTCTGTCCCTCTGTGACAGTCTCCTATTTTGCTGCTTAGAGGTGGTGTGCAAATAACTCACCCCTCGAAACACAAGGGAATGTAATTGGCCCGGGTTGCTCCTAATAGTATGTACAGTAGCTTGTGTGGTATGCCCTACCCTGTTGTCTCCTTTACTATTTATACTTTAACACTAACGCCTTATCCTCTACTCTGAAGTCGACATCTGTTTATTTATTAAATGTATTGAGCATGCTAAAACCGTAGGCCTCAAGGCGCTATTTGCATTATTGAAGTTGATGGCTGAAGGAGGCTTACATAAGGTACATAGGGATAGGTAGAGATAACAGTGTTGCAGTTAATTCACAAACAGAACATAGTGCATGAAGGTACATCTTGCCTGGAGATAAGAACGTTAGTGAAATAAACGTTAAAGGTGATTAACGGCCGATGAGTACAGTGTAAAAGTTCAAGCGGCCCAGGGTGGCTCAACGAGGTAGGTTGGAGGAAAAGAGTAAAGTTTTGAGAGGTTTTCGGAACACACAGTAAGATTGTTTCCAATCTTAGTGGCGGGTAGGGTGTTCCAGTTTCTGGCGGCAATGACCGGGAAGCTGGCCTCACCCAATCTAGTATCCTGAATTTCAGGATGGTAGGTGGGCGTGAGAGGATCTAGTAGGTCTAGCAGATTGAACATTGCAGAATGTTTGCAAAAGGTACTTAGGTGCCATCTTGGAAAGGCATTTATGGGTAATGGCTAGCGATTTGAAGGTAATCTGCTCCCGGATAGGGTAGCCAGTGTTTTTTTTTTCTGGCCGCTGAGATGTGTTCGCACTTGGGAATGTTAAGAGCTGCACTAAGTGCATTGTTTTGGATAACTTGTAGTTTATTGATGTTACGAGCGGAGGATCCTACAAATAGGACATTGCAGCAGTCTAATCTTTATCCTATAAGTGCTCTGGTGATGTTGACACAGCTTTCTGATGAAAGGAAGGGTCTTCAGGGATTCAGTAGTTTAGAGGTATGGGCAGCTGAAGAGGCAATTGCATTGACTTGCCTTCAAAGAGACAGGGTAGCGTCCAAGTAAACGCCCATGTTTTGACAGTGCTGCACACTTGGCCGGTGAGTCCACCAATGATGAAAGTTGTATACTCTTGGTTGAGCTTGCTCAAGGAGGTGTGCGAACCGACAATTTAAATTTCACTCTTTTCATCATTGAGGCAGAGTAAGTTGGAGGTCATCCATGCATGGATCGTATGGTGTACTATAAGTACGTTTTGGGAGTCAAAAGCATACTTTCCAGTAAGAGGGAGAAGAATTTGCATATCATCTGCATCGTTAGTATAAGATATTCCTTTGTAGTCAAGCAGGTCGAAAAGGGGTTACGTGAATATGTTATCGATGATGATGTTGTCGATGATATGTGCATAGCCACTTAAAATACTAGCACACTTTCACTCATGATACATTTCTCGTGGTGCAAACCCCAAAATGTACACACACCTTGGGAAGTCGTACCCTGCCTAGTTCTGAAAACTGTTAAGGCAGTGACTCAGGATGCCAGATGTCACCCGAAGCGAGAGGCCGTTGGGCCCGGCAGGGGTATGGGGAGGATTCCCTAGTCACTTACCTGTTTTCCGGCACCCGGCAGGGTACAGTCACATTGCCTCAGTCTCGGCCAGTCACTCCCCATGCCACTAACCTATCAAGGCAGATCAACCCTAAAGTTAGTTCCTAATCAAAAGATTTGGAAGAACTTTGCAAGTAATATGGCACCCCTGCCCAATTAAAAGCACCCACAGCTCCAGTGTAGACAATTCTGACTTTCCCTTCAAGGCGAAACACTTCCCGGCAATGTTTGTGCATCTTTGTAATATTGATAAAGCTTCTCCAGAATGGGGTCTGGCATGGATTCACATGCTCATGAATATTCCCCGTCGTCAGGTTGGGAATCCTCGGTACAGAAAGAAA
The DNA here is from genome assembly GCF_040938575.1 of Ambystoma mexicanum. NCBI lineage: Eukaryota > Metazoa > Chordata > Amphibia > Caudata > Ambystomatidae > Ambystoma > Ambystoma mexicanum. Next base: position 490,274,577 of record NC_090938.1, on the reverse strand, counting down.
TCAGTATCAGTATCAGTTTCGTTTCTGATCTGTCTTTCCTAGTAGTAACCAATCACTGATCTCTGGGTCATACTGCCCACAGCCAGTGACTGCCCTCTCCCTAAGCCCCGCCTCCAGCAGCCATCCTCAGATTTTTACCACACGTTCAAGTGTTGGGAGTCCTCCTGCTATAGCTCTCAAGCTTTTGCTGCGTTTTCGCGCTTTTTCAAAGGGAATTTCTCATTTTTCGGTTAAATTGAGCCTCAAGCTCCACCGTCTTTACATCCGATCAACGGGGACCCGTTTCGAAAGCTTCTACGCCCCTCAAGGGTGAAGATTTCATCGAACAACACTTTTGGAGGATTCCAGAAGTTTCTGAGGCCTACCCCGGACATGGCCCAGGAGAAAGGGAGCTTGATGCCCGGGAAGTTATTCAGGGCCTGCCCTGGATGCCAGCTGCAGAACGTGTTCAAGGAAGACGAGCATTCCTTATGCATCTACTGTCTTCACGAGGACAAAACGCACGTGGAGGAGGACTGTGCGTTTTGCGGGAACCTGTCGGAGTGGACCATGAGGGACCGCCATCTTCGTCTCGCCAACTGGCTGGAGGGAAAGAGCCCGTCAGGTGAGAAGAAAAAGAAGAGCGGTCTTCTAAGTCCTGTGAGGGCGCCCCGGCGACGGGGGCCCAACAGAAGGCTAAGCACCGCGAGTCCGCGGGCACCGGGAGCGCCAGACGGTCGGGCTCCTCGGCTGCCAGGCAGGGCGCATCCTCCCCGGCGCCATCGACCACGAGCGAATGCTCTGGCTCGGGGAAGAGGAAATCCGAGAACCCCGGCAAGCTTCTGGAGAGACCCCGGTCAATCTCGAAGATTTCGGCTGATGGGGAGCGAGGCGGGGAGCCCTCCCCCAAGTTGAAGGCCACAAGCACGCAGTCGGTGATTAAGGCCTTGATTCACCCAGCCAAGGCCTCCATCGAGGAGGTTGCGGCAACCCTGGCGCAGCCTGCAGATGTTACACCTGTGGTAGCCCAGAGTCTCCCTGCCACCTCGGAGCCCATCGAAAGAACACCCACGAAGCCCCCGGCGGAGAAAGAGGGGGGGGGCCAGTGGCCATCGTGGATTCAGACACAACCTCCGAGGATGAACTTGTCGAGGTCCCTGAGAGCCATGACGCGGGCATGGAGGAGGACCAGCCCGTCGAGAGGCATCCCGACGAGGAGGATGACAGAAGCAACGGCGGCGCCGACGGGACCCCAGACCAACCGTCGCGCCCGTCGCAACCAGTGCCGCAGGACAACTCAGCGGCCATTTTGTTGGCAATTCAATCCTTATGCTCTGAAATAAGGACTAGATTGCCTTTACCTCCGATGGAGGAGCCGGAGCCAGGCCCGACGGAGGAACCAGGGGCAGGCCCGTCGGGAATTCCACCACCCAAGAGGAGAACACCACATCCTCCTGCACCCTTCCAGCCCTCGAGGCCTGCTCAACCCTCCTCCCCATCCACGGTCCGCGGGGATGGCACAGACACGGCCACGACGGGCATGGAGGACGAGGGCGGCGACGGCGGGGTGGACCTCCCGTCACCCTCCCTCCCCGGGCTTCCCCGCCAGATGAAATTGGATCCTTTCATGCGATGATCTCCAGGGCATCTGAGCTTTTCCAGCTCTGCCCTGAAGAAAAAGAGGAGGGGTTCCTCTATCAACGTCGAGAGACCAAGAGGACCTCGCGGTACCTCTACTGGATGACATCTGGGACGAGAGGCTCTCCCTCCTCAAGAACCCGTCCACGACGCCGGCAAAAAGGGACCGATACGAAAAGAAGTACCGGGTCCCCGATGCGGCCCCTCTATGCCTTAGAGCACAGCCGACCCCGGATTCAGTGGTCTCGGCGGCGGCCAGGAAGAAGGCGGGGGGGCATCGACATCGACTTCACCGCCGGACGGCGAGGGAAAGAAGCTCGACGCGATGGGACGAGTCATCACGTCGGCGGCAACGACGATTAAGGCAGCCAACGCCCTGGCTATCGTTGCCCGTTACGACAGGGAACTTTGGTATAGAATCGCTCCCTTGTTGGACTTCCTGCTGGACGACAAGAGGGCAGAAGCCCTGGAAATATTGCAAGAAGGCGAGGTGGCGTCGGACCAGGCCATAACGGTGGCGACGGACCACGCCATAACGGTGGCGACGGACATCGCTGACACCGGTTTCCGCCAGTTGGGCAACGGTGTTTGCCTCAGACGGCGCGGATGGCTTAAGGCGACGGATTTCCGCCGGGACGTACAAGCCAAAGTGTTGGACATGCCCTTCGACGGGAACAACCTGTTTGGGAAGACAGTCGATGAGTCCCTGCAAGCCATCAAAATGAACACGGGGATAGCCCGGGCCCTGGGAGTTCTCCAGCAACGACGGCCGTCCTTTCGGAACACTGGATGCAAGCAAGGGGCCTCCAAAGGTTCCGGCAGCGGCTCCTCTACCTACCGTCAAGCGGCCCGTTCCTCGTCGCAGGAGACCTATAGAGGACGGGGCAAGTCTGGAGGTTCCCACCGTCGTCGCCAGGGAGGTCAAGGCGGCCTCGAAACAGGACTGAACCGACCGTGGCGTCGGGCCCCCACCGAAGCACCCCGGTGGGAGGCCGGATGGCGAAGCTTGTCAGCGTGTGGGAGTCCATCTCCACTGACCGTTGGGTGCTGGAAACCCTGGCCCAGGGGCACGCCCTCGAATTTCTAAAGAAGTGCCCTAGCGTGCCACCCGTGGCCAGGAAGGAAAACCACGTACCCCAGCTGCTGCTGGAGATAAGGGCGATGCTCAAGAAAGGTGCCATCGAGCTTGTCCCAAAGAGACTTCGGAGCTCCGGGGTCTACTCAAGATACTTTCTCGTAAAGAAGAAGACAGGAGGTTGGCGTCCCATCCTGGACCTGCGGCGACTGAACAAGTACATCAAGGCTCAGAAGTTCTGGATGGTCACCCTCCAGCACGTGCTGGGACAGCTGGAGGACGACGATTTCCTGTCGACGTTGGACTTGGAGGATGCCTACTTCCACAACCCCATTCTGAAAGGACACCGGAAGTTCCTCAGGTTTGTGGTCCAAAGACGGCACTACCAGTTCAAGGCCCTCCCGTTCGGATTAAAGTCGGTGCCCAGGGTATTCACCAAGTGCCTAGCACCGGTGGCGGCGTGGCTACGCCTGCAAGGGATCCACGTCTATCCCTACCTGGACGACTGGCTCATCCAAGCAAGGGAGCTTGCCGTAGAACACACAGCGCAGACCGTCCAGCTACTCACGGACCTGGGGTTCTCCATCAACTTCCCAAATCCCACCTGGTCCCTTCGCAGGTCGCCCTGTTTCTGGGAGCCAAGCTCGACACAGTGGCACGGCTGGCCTCGCCGTCCGACGAAAGGACGAAAGCCATCCTGGGCAAGGTGCAACACCTGCTAGCCACGGACGTAGCCAGGGTAAGATGCATCAAATCCCTTCTCGGGATGATGTCCTCCTGTATCTATCTGGTATGCCTGTGCCGACTTCGGATGCGTCCACTGCAAGACGCACGCTGGATCCAGGCGACGGGCAGCTTCGAGGACAAGATACCGCTCAACGAGACCTTCCGATGAGCGATCCGGTGGTGGGGCACCCGCACTCCTCTGACGGCGGGTGCAGACTTTCAGACCCCAGCTCACCAGGTAACGGTGACGACGGATGCCTCCTGGAAGGGTGGGGGGCGCATACATGAAATCTCCATCCGAGAGGCCTTTGGCTCACAGAGGAAAAACAGCTTCATATCAACATTCTAGAGCTCTGTGCAGTGTTTTGGGCCCTCAGATCCTTTCTTCCGTCCCTCAAGGGCAAGGTGGTGAGGATCTTCACCGACAACACCACCACGATGTTCTGCATCAGGAAGCAGGGTGGAACCAGATCCCCAGCCCTGTCCAAGGAATCCCAGGATCTGTGGCACTGGGCCGTCGACCAGGGGATGTTTCTGGTACCTTTTCATCTGGCAGGGATAAAGAACACCATCGCCGACTCACTCCGCAGGGAGCTGCGCTCGTGCCACGAGTGGGAGCTACGCCAGGATGAAGTGGATCCCCAGGTCGATCTCTTCGCAACGGCGACGAACTCCAAGTGCCAGAGGTTCGCCAGCAGGTTCCCCCAACCAAGGAGCATGGGCAACGCTTTCTCGTTCCCCTGGGACAACCTGTTCCTCTATGCTTTCCCGCCGTTGCCACTGCTACTCCGGCTCGTCAACCAGCTCAAGAGGTCCCGGTGCAGGATGATCCTCGTCGCACCGGCGTGGCCGAGACAGATCTGGTTCCCGGACCTTCTGGACTCCAGAGAAGGAGGCGCCATTCTTCATCACGATCCGAAGTCGCTGAACTTGCAGGCCTGGCTCCTGCAGCACTAGAGTTTAGAGGATACGATATACCAGCCGACTGCAGAGAGGTTCTTGCAAAGGCCAGGGCGTCCTCAACTCTCAAGTGTTACGGACACAAATGGAAGAGGTTCTCTGTCTGGTGCCGGGCACAGAAGATGAACCCTCTACGGATTACGGCCCCTCAAGTACTGCCGTACCTAGTGTCGTTGGCCAAGGCTGGACTAGCTCACGCCCCCATCAAGATACATCTGGCTGCCATCTCCAGATACACCAGGACGGGTGTCCTTGTGGTCTCATCGCCTGCTGAAGGAATTTATGAAGGGACTATTCCGCTCGTTCCCGCCGGTGAAGGCCCCAGCCCCGGCGTGGGAGCTCAACGTGGTGCTGACTAGGCTCATGGGGACCCCTTTCGAGCCTATGCATACGGCACCGTTGAAGTTCCTATCATGGAAAACAGCTTTTCTTGTGGCCTTCACCTCCGCACGGCGCATGGGAGAGATTCAGGCCCTATCGTGCAAGCCTCCATACTTGACTTTTCACGACACGAGGGTGGTGCTCAGGACGCATCCCTCCTTCGTGCCCAAGGTGCCGTCGGACTTCCACCTCAACGAGCCCTTGGTGTTACCAGTTTTCTTCCCGTCGCCTTCGTCGCCGGCCGAGAGGACTTTGCACTCGCTGGATGTAGCTAGAGCGCTGAAGTTCTGCGTGGATCGCACAAAGAGTTTTCGGAAGACGTCACAGCTTTTTGTGAACTTTGGACCTGTGAATCAAGGGAAGGCTCTCTCGAAGGCTTCCATTTCCAGATGGCTCGCCGGCTGTATCATGCACTGTCACTGGTTGGCAAACCGACCGCTGCCCGGCCGTCCAAGAGCCCATTCGACCAGAGCGATCGCTGCTACCACGGCGTTCTTGTCTGGTGTGCCCCTGCTGGACATCTGCAGGGCTGCTACGTGGAGGTTGAGGCACACCTTCACGAAATTCTACTGCGTCGATTGGGATTCCAGGGAGGAGTCCAGGGTCAGCCAAGCAGTGCTGCGCAACCTGTTCACCTGAAGGGCCTGGTGAGGAGGTAAGAGTTGCTTAATGTTGAGTTTATGTATTGCTTAATGTTGAGCCTTTTGCCACCTCCCGTGGTTGTGCATGTGTGTACTGCTATGTAATCTTATATTCATGAGCATGTGAATCCATGCCAGAACCCATGCTGGAGAAGGAACAAGTTACTTACCTGTAACTGTTGTTCTCCAGCATGGGTCTGGCATGGATTCACATGCGAACCCTCCCGCCTACCCCTCTGCGGCTCTTCACTTGGTCATACTGCCACTTTACGTGCTACTAAATCTGAGGATGGCTGCCGGAGGCGGGGTTTGGGAGGGGCACTCATTGGCTGTGGGCAGTATGACCCAGAGATCAGTGATTGGTTACTACTAGGAAAGACAGATCAGAAACGAAATTGATACTGATTTTTTTCTTTACCGAGGATTCACAGCCTGACGACGGGGAATATTCAGGAGCATGTGAATCCATGCCAGACCCATGCTGGAGAACAACAGTTACAGGTAAGTAACTTGTTCCTTCATCACGAACATCATGTCAGTCATTGCAGCACTTAAAAGGGACATGCGATGAGTCAGGTAGTGCTGCAAATACAATGCTCCAAACCTGTCGCTACCCAACAGGGGATAGTAGCTGAGAACAAAGTTACAGATGCATTGTCCCTCAGCAGAGAGTTATTCTATCAAAAATACACAGTTGCAGTTTCCGCAATAACTAAGCTGAAGAGTATAAATAGCTTAACCAGTGTGTTTCCATTATTGAATGTACATACTGGGAGAGCAGGGGCTCTCTGTACAGTACGGGGGAAGGTCCCATGGGGGTTACTGACATGCTCTGAGAGACTTACCAGTTCTGCTACCATTGTGCCCACCTGCTTCAGGTAACCACCACGTATCTGCTATCCTGCCTATTGAACCATAAACCTACCTGCATCTCAGATAAGGATCTCTGCTGCCATCACAGAATGAGTACCTTTGTACCAAGTGGCCGGGCTAGACTCTCACCACTAGGGCATCTGAATGAATGACAATCACCTCTTGTTTGAATTTCTCCAGTGAAACGCAATTCTTCATAGATTTCTGAGGTCACCCTCTGGACAGTACCCTGTAATGGAAATCAGAAGAAGAGTGAGTATAAGGATCGAGCCACCAAGGACATAAATCGCTTGCACAAAGACATTGTAAGTTCCACGTGCCAGAGAAGCCAATGCTAGCTGACTATGTTGTTGGACTCGGCAGCATAACTACTCCAAGCAGTCTCCAAGTATGCTTCAAGCATCCTACAACTCCCATTAAGATGCACACATCAGGGGGAGGCTGGGGTGTTTCTTAATGGGAATCGGAAAGCAGGGCATTTAACTTACACATACCTTGCCTTGCAGAGTGGTGGGGATTTCCACTTCGCAAGACTCAGAACCACAGGTGAGTATTACAGAACGCTAAGCCCACTAAATCCTCTTGCCTGGGCACCATTGAACCATCACACATGGATGTGTTAGCGAAAGTCTTAGAGGAGCGCAGGGCTTAGGTGCATGCACCACGATCCAAAACCAATTCATTCCAAAAGGAATTGGTGTTAAATAGGGAGAGAACCAATGGCTTGGCCACAGGTTTATATTTTTTGATATTAATAAAATAAGTAAGTACATATGAGCATTGCTTATGTGGAATCTGCTTCTGACCTATTGGATAGGTATAATATTTTTTGTTGTGTTATTGATCCGGGATGACCTATCCATGTTAGTTTCAGCCTCACCTTTAAGTGTATGTTTGTTAGCCACAGGGTTAAACGAGATTCAGGCCGACCAAATGCCATTGCCAGCAGAGTTTGCGTCACCTTCTGGTAGCCTCTGGAGGTGTTTACCGGTCAGATAGTCAGGCTGCAGCCCCAAGCCATGTCTTTACATCTGTCCCTTTAGCCCTGCTAGCAAAGATTTTTGGGTGAACTGCACAAGTATGACATATTCATGAAGCAATGTAAGTTACACTTCTTCCGAACAAGAGCACTAAAGTGCCTGGGTATCTGGCTGGACATGCGGCCAACCTGTTTATACTTCTAGTTGAAACACTTGTGTACGAGCGCGATAGAAATAAAATTTCAAAATAGACAACCCCATATTAAGGGATTGCCAGGAATTCCAGATGGAACTTGAGTAAATTTTTTCACTGGAAACCCAAGCCCAAACACTGGATAACAAGCTGTTATCGTTGAAACAAGGATCCCAATATCTACTGGCGTATATCACTTAGGTTTAGTCGTCTGGTTGCAGAGACAAATTAGCCTGAAGAATTCTCTATTCCACCATGGACTAAAGGATGTAAGCACAAACAGTGAACCGACCAGAACACTGTCCAGAATTCATAGACTTGGCGGTCCAACTGGATAATTGGCTCTCAGAAAGAAAGACCGATCGAAACCTAAGGTATTCATGCCCTCTGTATTTTCACCTAAAAGAGACGCCCCATCACTGTAGTAGTTTGCTGCCTGTGGAACCAATGCAATTACGTGGGGTTCAAGCTCGCCTCACCAACGAGGAATGGAAATGCCATCAACAGCTCTTGTTATTGTGGAAAGGCAGCCCGTTACTAACAGGTCTGCCCGGCCAAGCCACTGAGTTCCCTGGGAAGGCGGTGGGTCTGATCGAGAATGGGCAGCAGGTACACAAGACTCTGCAGGTGAAATGGCAAACCTAAAGGTCAGTTTCTCAGGTCAGAAGAAACCACAGCGTTCTCACTTTGTCATCTCAGTAATCATAATTCGAGGGGATTGTGTCCTCTGACGTATTCCACATCTATGACAGGTAATGACCACAGCTGTGCTGCTTCGGAAAATTGTCGGCAGAGGTCGTCCTGCGTCGATGACGTCGATACGTTGTTCCTCGAGGGCCTCTGTCGAGGGTTGATGTCACCGGAAGTTATGTATAGGACACACAGCGCCCGTAGCCTCAGTTCAGTTTTTTCCGCAAACGTGTTTGCTTCGGAATCTCACAAGCTCGATTCTTCTCTTCCATAGCAATGTCTTCTTCTTCTACTACCCCGAAGTCGGCTTTAAAAAATGTCGGGACTGCGGTTCGAAGATGTCCATCACAGACCCGCACGACTTCTGCCTCTGGTGCTTCGGCGAAAGCCACACCACCGACAACTGCGATGATTGCCAGTCCCTGACGTATAAGGCCTTGCAGGAACGTAAGAAGAAATTAAAGGTAGGTAGGGTGTCTAAGCCCCATAAGTCGAAGTTTGCTGGGTTTTGGACCCATGACTCGAGGGGTGACTCTCCACGTCGGCGAAAGTCTAGGGGGGGTCTCGGTCTCGGAGTGGTTCCCGCCAATCCTCTGCCTCATCGAGGCATTCTAGGAAGTGCCGTCATCGGTCGCCTTCCCCGTCTTTATCGGAGGACTCCGGCAGACGGTTGACTTGTCCCATCAAGCCTTCGTTGCCGGCCTGAATGGGATGCGTTCCGTCAGCAAATGAGGGCGATTTTCGAATCGCAAGGCACAGTTCCGGCCGCGCCTTCGAAAGAAGCCAGCGGGGAACGGGCTCGGGCGGTCGGTGCGATCATCGGGAGCCGTCGAGGTCCTGCTCGGAACAGGTCCAGGTCCCGGTCTTCGACACCATTGAGACCGTTGGAACCTGTGAAGCCTTTGAGGAAGGCGTTGATGCCATCAGCGCCGTGTCCATCGAGGGACGCTCTTGGGGCTCTGCCCTTGAAGCAGTCGACGCCATCGGCGCCTTGTTCGACGCTGATTCCCTCGGAGGGCTGTGGATGCTCAGCGGAAGGCACTCAGTAAGTCTGTGAGGCCTGTTTTTCAGCCCTATTCTGTTCCTCCTCCCAGATTGGATTTGTTCCAACCTTTGGAGTATATTTCAGAGGTGGAGGAAGGGTCTGATAATGAGATGGTTGTGCTTCCTGCTGTCCCTGATGACCTTTTGCCGGTGCACAGTCAGATGGAGGAAGTCCGTCAGTCCTTGCATGACGCCAGTGGTCTTGACACCTCTCCGGAGGTGGAGTTTGGCAGGCCTGAGCCTGGGACGCATGCCGAATCCTCGTATAGGAGTCTCATGTCAAGGGTGACTGAATACTTTGGGTGTTCTGCTCCACTTGTTGATTTTGATCAGGATGATCTGACAGACATACTGGACCAAGGTCCACCCACTGACCCGGTGTTGCCATTTCACATGGCTTTGCAAAGAAGGGTGGTGGCGGCTTGGACTTCTCCAGAGAGTCTCCCGGCAGTGAATAAGTTGCTTCTGAAAAAATACTAACCAGCCAGTAGTGACCCCTGCTACTTGTCGACGCACCCTACTATGGAGAGTTTGGTGGTGAAGGCGGCTACGCCCCCCGCAAAGCAGGCTGCGTACCCTACCATCCCTCCTGATAGGGACGATAAGCGCTTTGATGGTTGGCCGAAGAAGGTATTTTCATCTGGGGGTATGGCATTGAAGGCAGCCAACTCAGTTTGTGCCTTGGCGAGATTCACTCACACTCTCTGGAATTGTGTATCTTTGGCAGCTGAGCATATTCCCGAAGGGGAAGAACGGGATGTTTTTCTAGCCCTCATGCAAGATGGCAAGGATGCCATTTGTGAATCCGTTCAGTCGAGTTTGGAGACGGCAGACTGTGTCAGCCGGTCCATGGCCGTGAGCACCGTGATACGCTGGTTTGCGTGGTTGCGAAAGTTGGGGTTTGCTCCTGATGCGCAATCCCGGCTTCTCAACATGCCCTTTGATGGAGTTCATCTGTTTGGCAGCAAGGCTGACGAGAGCCTTGAGAGGTTGCAGACCTCCAAAGCTGCAGCAAAGTCTTTGAGCGCTGCAGTACGTCAACCTCTGCCTTTTCGTCCTAGGGGCCAGCAATGGAAGGGAGGTTCCTTTCGAAACTACTCTACCTTGTGTAGATCGAGAGGAGCTGCCAGTCAAAGGGGCCACCGTAGGAGTACCAGAGGTGGAAAGCAAGGTACTCGAGGTGCCAAAGCCGCTCTGGCAGTTGCCTCTTTGCCCTCAGGCACTGCCACGTCCGCTCAGTCATGAGGCCAGTGGTTCGCCGGTTGGGGGCAGACTTGCGCAGCATCTTGGAGAATGGCGAGCCATTACTTCTGATGTGTTGGTTCTGGAGATCATAGCCCACGGCTACTGTCTTCACTTCCGGCAGAGGCCTTACGACATTCCACTGGGGAAGCTCTCTTTGAAGCATCCGGATCTGCTCCTTGCGCAGGAAATCCTATCCCTGTTGAAGAAAGGCGCCATAGAACTGGTGCCTGTAGCAGATAGTGGAACAAGGGATGGTATTCCCCTTATTTTTTTATCCCGAAAAAAGACGGGGGATTGAGACCCATCATGGACTTGTGTTGGTTGAACAAGCTCCTCAGGAAGGACCAAGTTGAAGATGGTAACTCTTTCTCAATTCTTCCAGGCCCTTCAACTTCATATTTAGTTGGTGTCTCTCGACCTCACGGATGCTTACTTTCATGTGCTGATTCATCCCAAGCACAGGAAGTACCTGAGGTTCGCGGTTGGCGACTCGCATTTTCAGTTTTGGGTCCTGCCGTTCGGATTGACCTCCGCCCCGAAGGTCTTCACCAAGCTGATGGTGGTGGTGGCAGCGTATCTCAGGAAAGGGGGGGATTCACGTCTACCCCTACCTGGTCGATTGGTTGATCAGGGCGCACTCTCCCGTGCAAGCCCTAGATCATCTGTCCGTCACCTGCCACTCCCTTCACAAGCTGTGCTTCTCCCTCAATTTAAAGAAGTCCCATTTGACACCTACCCAGTGGCTCCAATACATCGGAGTGGTGCTCGACACATCCCCTGGGCAGTGTTTGCCTCCCCTGGTGAGGGCTCATCACATTCTGCAGATGGTGGACAAATTTCAACGTGCCCAGAGTCTCCCGGTGTTCGAGTTCTTGAGGTTGCTCGACCTCATGGCATCCTGCATTTTCCTGGTGCCAGAGGCCAGGCTGCGGATGAGATCTGTGCAGTGGGCTCTCAAGATGCAGTGGTCGCAGTTCTCCGGCAGGGTGTCGGATCCCGTTCCGATTCCGCCCTCGGTCAGACAGGATCTTCTGTGGTGGGCCGTTGAAGGCAATCTGATGAAGGGAGCTCCATTTTGGCAACCTTGGCCGAAGGTGACAGTCGTGACGGACGCATCCCTCAAGGGTTGGGGAGCTCATGCCAACGAGTTGACAGCCACCGGCCGTTGGTCTCCGTCGGAGTCCAGACTCCACATCAATCTGTTAGAGCTGCGGGCTGTCAGGTTAGCCCTGAAGACTTTTCTGCCGTCTGTGCGGGGGAAGAATGTCCTGATTATGACGTACAATACAGTGGCCATGCACTACCTCAACAAAAAAATGGGGGGCAGTGTCACTCCCGTTGTGCAGGGAGGCGATGCAGCTCTAGTTCTGGGCCATCCAGCAGGAAATTTCAATCTCGGCATTTCATCTGGCCGGAGACGAGAACGCGGCGGCGGACGCTCTGAGCAGGCAGAGCACGGTCTCCCCCGAGTGGGAGCTGGCCCAGGAAGTTCTGTTGGAGAGTTTCGCCCTTTGGGGAACCCCACAAGTGGATCTCTTTGCCACCAGTGTCAACTGGAAGTGGCAAAGATTCTGCTCGTGGGAATTTCATCCAAGAGGAGGCTTAAGGGACGCGTTCGTAGTGGAGTGGTCCTTCCCACTGCTGTACGCGTTTCCTCCAGTATCCGTCATTCTGCAAGTGTTGCGGAGGTTACGGAGGTTCGTTTCCCGGATGATCCTCATTGCTCCGGCATGGCCCAGGAGAGCGTGGTACCCCGACCTTCTAGACATGTCCATCTGCCCTCCACGCTGTCTTCCCTACCGAGACTATCTGCTCTCGCGGGAGGGCAGTTGGGTTCTCCATCCAGAGGTCAAGTCTCTCAGCCTTCATGCTTGGTATCTGAAAGGTTGAGGTATAAGGATTGGGACCTTCCTGAAGACGTGATGGAGGTGTTGCTTTCGGCCAGAAGGCCCGCAACAGTATCCCTGTACCGTTGCCGTTGGAGAAAGTTCTGTGACTGGTGCAGGGTACATAATGTGGATCCTTTCCAATGTTCCATTCCTTTGGTTTTGTCTTTTTTGCTTTCTTTAGCCCACAAGGGCCTGCAAGTTGGTACCATTAAAGGTTACCTGGCGGTGCTGTCAATATTTAAGCGCTCTTCTGAGGAATATTCTTATTTTAAGATCCCTTTGATTTTTCAGTCTCTAAAAGGGCTAACTAATGTGTTTCCACCGTCGCCTTTCCAGATGCCGGGATGGGATTTGAATTTGGTTTTAAGGTTCCAAATGGGTGCTCCGTTTGAGCCCTTATATTCGTGTCCGTTGCGACTGTTGTCCTCTAAAACTGTATCTTTAGCTGCGGTTACTTCCGCGCGCAGAGTGAGTGAGTTGCAGGCACTTTCCTCCAAGCCACCCTTTACTGTGTTCCATAGGGACAGGGTTGTCCTGACAGTGCGGCCTTCTTTTCTTCCGAAGGTTGTGTGGGAATGTCATTTGAGCCAGAAGGTGATTCTTCCGGCGTTTTATCCTCCTCCACATCCTGGTAAGGAAGAGGAGAGGCTGCATAGGTTGGATCCTAGAAGAGCTTTGAGTTTCTATCTATCACGAATGTCCCAGGTAGAGTGGACATCAGCTCTTTGTTGGTTATGCTGGAAGGCGCTTGGGTCAGGCTGTTTCCAAATAGACTGTCACAACCCTCGCCCAAAACCCCATCTGGCAAACCCATTGGCCAGGTGGAGTCAGGACTCTGGCCTCTAGAGCCTGGCATCCTCTTCAAAAGCCCTCATGGGGCCAGTCCTTGCGCCTGTGGCACCAGGCTCATACACCATGAAAAACAATGTGCTTGGGAACTACTTTATTGCATTGTCAGCCAGCATGGAGGCATCCACATAGCTTGGTTCCTAAGAACCAAGCTATGCGGTCTAGTGTTTTGGGTGTGGTAGCCTAGGGACTACTTTACCTGGACTATTTTGTTGGGGCTATTTAAACCACACCCGAACAAGACAACACACTTTGCAGCTTGCAATGTGACGCTTACCGTGTCCAGCTATTCCCTCGAACCTCAGAGAAGCAGAACCTGCAAGGAGACAAAAAGAACATCATTAGCAGCAGCATCTTACCTGAAGTCTTCATCATTAAACACTCGCAGTTACTGAGAACAGCTTCCTCGAATCTGCACGCCTCCCGGAGAGAACGACCTGAAAGAGGAAGATAGAGGCAATACTAAAGAAAGCAGTAGAGACATTTACAAATTACAAACTGCTCAAAAGGCTTACCTGGCTGGTCGCCTCTCCGCTGGCACCACTCCGGACATTCCACTCGCGCTGAAGAACACCGCAACCTACAAGGAAGGAAAACACAGGTTAGCAAAGGCAAGACTTTGCAGCGCTGCGCATAGCGCTTACTTACCGCTTCATAGCGTTCTTAATGCACCATCATTTACCAGCAGGGCTCAACCAAACCAGTTCGCCGCGCTGAAGCTCCGCATACCTAAGGGAGAAAAAAAGAGACTTTTTAAACAAAGAAAAGCATGCAGGATAGCAACAAAACTAAAGAACAGCAATAAGACCTACCTGAACAATATCAAACGGGCCGGCGTCAGTGAAGTAACTGGACCGCACTCGCCCATGAAAGACAACACACCCCTGCAAAGAAGGCAGGACGGAGAGCACGCCTAATTCTACCACAAGGTGAAGAGAGGGTGCCAGAGGGACTGAAATCATACGGGGGTGGAGGGAGGATACTTACCCCAGTCGGTCAGTCTTGAACACAGTCCTCCTGTATTTTCAGGCAGAACCTTCCCCGCAGACCACATCAGGGCAAAGCTGAGAAGCATACCAGCGAGTAACCCGGCCGGGTGGCGTCCTTGTGGATACCAGGTGAGCGTAACACAGACCTTGTCTAGATGGATCATTTTGACGATTTCTGACTGTTACCGTTTGGCGGGAAAGGACCCTCTAGTAGACTTACAAGCTCACTCTACTAGGGGTGTGGCTGCCTCCACTGCTCTACAGAGGGGTGTTCCGATTCACAATATTGGTGAAGCAGCCACATGGGCCTCTGTCCATAATTTTGTGAGACACTATTCCTTGGACTCCATCCATGGGCAGGATTTGGCCTTTGGTAAGGCAGTCCTCTATTCAGCCATTTGATTGGGCATTCTAAAAATTCTAAAATGGTAAATTCTTTTCCCACCTCCATACGTTGGTACTGCTTTGGGAGTCTGTCATAGATGTGGAATACGTTGGAGGACACAATCCCCTCGAAGAACAAGTTACTTACCTTATCTGGTAACGTTCTTTCCACATCGCACCCTCCCAGCCTGCCCCTCTACAGAATTTCTTATGCCATTGCAGCTTACGTTTCCGCAAGGCTTTCTGCAGTCATACTAGCAGGAGATAGGTGCCACACGTTCTGGGGGGAAAAAACTGCAACTGAGGCTACGGGCGCCGTGCGTCCTATATATAACATCCGGTGACGTCGACCCTCGATGGAGGCTCTCGAGAAACATTGTATCAACGTCATCGACGCAGGACGCCCTCTGCCGAAAATGTTTGAAAGCAGCACAGCTGTGGTCATTACCTGTCATAGATGTGGAATACGTCGGAAGAACATCCCATCGAAAGAACGTTACCAGATAAGGTAAGTAACGTGTTCGTCTCCAGTGCCAGGCTCAACAGATCTTTGCAAAACAAAAGGTGATGATTGTAAGGTTAAAATGAATCTCAACTTCTGGCACAGCTCTGGGCAACCCTCTAAACCATCATTCTTTAGCCTGCTAAACCCGTGAAGAAAGGGCAAAGACTAAATGCAAATCAGTCTTGGCCCCACCCCAAAAAGGGTCATTCCAGCCTGAACTGCTAAGTCACACGCTTTCTGCAAGGCCCGGAACCACACAGGTTAGCATTACAGGTTTACGGGAACCTGGCCAAGAAACACTACCAGGCACCCTCCGATCCAGCTTTTTCAGTCTGCCCGTGCCTCGACATACACCTTGGTGATTCAAGCTGTGACAAGCAGCCTTAAAAGCTTTTTTTTTTTCCTAAAAGCTTTTTTTTTTCCTTTTTGCCTTGTGACAGAGACAGTAAGAAACTGGTAGCTTGCCGTGTAAAGTGTTCGCCGCAAGCAGTCTCACCTTGAGGGCAGTTAATGTTTACTGCGCCTTGGTCACATTTTCTTTTGGCCTCTAGATTATGGTGATGAGTTGGACGAGAATCTCCCAGTGGGGGATATGAGAGAGGGCTTCACCACGATGGTGCAGGGTTGCAGAGAGGTGGCACGACAGATCCTGTAGTCAACCCTTGACTCAAGTGATTTTATAGTATGTGCTATGGCTACTGGAACAGTCATTAGGAGGCGCCGCTGGAACAGTCAGGAGAAACTCCTGGTGAGGACATCTGGGTTTGCTCCAGAAGTTCAGACCAAGCTCTTGGACATGCCCTTCCATGGGCACAACATAGCGCCTAGACAGACTCCTCCTTTCTAAAGTTTTGTCATCCAAAACCACAGCAAAGTTCCTGGGCTTGGCTGTCAGCCCTCAGCTTCAGCAGCAAGAGGAAGGGAGTTCTGACCTTTTCCCCTTTTATGCCCACCATGGCTGGGGCCTGGTGCCCTCTGGCAAGCTGCAGCTACACCCTATCCCCTCAGCCAGGGTAGAAGCCGCAGAGCTCAGAGAGAATGACGCTTGAGCCTTGCCGATCATGACACAGGGTTATTGCCTCCCCCTTGTTCAATGCACTCTGGATCATCTTCCTTCCAACCCCTATGTTTCCAGGCTCTCTCCTGTCACAGAAGGTCTGTCAGCTTCTGGCAAAAGGTACCATTGAGCTGGCCCCCCATTCAGGATGAGGTAAGGGTTGGTATTGTCTGTACTTTTGGGTTCCCGAAGGAGTACTGGGGCTTGCATTCCTTTATGGATCTGGGACTATTGAACTTGTGACTGTGCAAGGACAAGATGGTCACTGTGGTCCAGATCCTTCAAACCCTCGATCTGCAGGACTGGTTAATATTTGTGGGCCTTCAAGACACGTACTGTCACGTGCCAATCATCCCAAGCACAGGAGGTTTGTGGTGGGATCATTCCACTACACATTAAAGGTCCTGCCAATAGATCTTTCTTAGGCACCCAGGGTCTTCTCCAAACTGATGCCAGTGGTTGAGGCTCACCTCAGGAGGGAAAGCATACATTTCTCCAGCATGGTGTCTTGCATGAATTCACATGCTCATGAATATTCCCTGTCGTCAGACTGGAAATCCTTGGTAAAAAGAAAGCGGTTTAGCTTTCAACTTTAAACTGCTAGTCTCCTCTATAGCCTATCAGTGTTATTTGGGTCATACTGCCCCCAGCCAATGGCACTCATCCTACTAAGCTCCACCCTTGGTCGCCATTTTCAAATTTTACTGCACGTTCTACTGGTGGAAGTCCCTGTGCTTCACTCCAAGAAAATCGTAGGTTTTTTGCTGCTTTTTGCATTTTTCATAACATATCTTCCATCTCTTTTTCAACTAAAGTCACGCAGCGACTACCAGCAGCGGAGACCCATTGTCACCGAAGATCTTCTAGCCATCATTGGATCTTCAACCCATGGTGCCAATAGGCCCAGGCTTGGGCCTACATCTTGACACCTCGACTATGGCTGATGCTACGGAGAAGGGCCTCTTCAGGGCCTGTGAGAGCTGCGGCCTGAAGAACATCTTCATCGAAGACCAGCATATCAATTCCTTTAGTCTTCACCCTGACCATGACACGAACAGATGCAACATCTGCCAGTCCTTCTCGTTGAAGACCAAAAGGGATTGCCACCGGAGATTGGTGACCAACCGAGACTCTGGGAGGATCCCTCAGGGGCAATGCACTCGCCTTGGAAGCAAGATGACGCGGAGCAACACAGGTTCGATCCCCAGGTCTGCGCTTTGAAACATCTGGATATTAAGCATGTTATAAATAACCAATTACAATTACAAATGCCTCATCCAGGGCCGGCAGGTCCTCTGAGCATACTCCTTCCCACCAATGCGCCATTGGCAGCCTCGTCAACTGTCTCCGCGGCTGCAGGACTGTAAAGACTGGAGGGGGTCTGTACTCCTGCTCTCTATATGGTAGAGGAGAGGGACAGAGGACCCCAGCCAAGATTTGCTATTGTTGGTAGCAATGGATGAGCAATCAGGGCCTAGCTTCTCAGGTGATGCAGGCTGGTTCTTAAGTACAGTGTAGTCCCCAAGCACCCACAAAGGAATGTCCGCACACTGTTTTAGTTAAAACAGTCTTTATATAATTAATGTTCAAGGTTATGTACAATATCACAATAACTCACTTTGTACTCTGTTATCTACAATAGCAAATCTATACAGTTCTACGTGGTACCACAATCACTATTTGATCTCTTTAAAGTGCATCAAATATACGGTTAAATGTCACACAAATCAGTTTGTAAAGGAAACCAACAATAGATATAAGAGGAAAGCAGTTGGTTAGAACAATTGGCAGAATACTGGCTCAGTTACCTAGACACAGTTCTGTGCGGAGATCCACCCCACCTGTGCAACCTGTTGAAAAAAGATATTTCGAGGGGATTGGGTCCTCCGACGTATTCCATATCTATGACAGTAATCACCACAGCTGTGCTGCTTCAGAAAATCTTTCGGCATCTGCGTCTTGTGTCTATGACGTTGATACACTGTCCTCGAGGGCCTCCGTCGAGCCGACGTCACTGGATAATATAAGTAGGACGCACGACGCCCGTAGCCTCAGTTCTGTTTTTTCTGCGAACGTGTTCGCTTCGGAGATCTCAGCACGCCTCGGTTCTACTGAATCCTGTTATTTAGGTTCTGTGAACCTGTTAGTTTGTGAAATGATGTCTTCGAATTCTTCCACCCTGCGGTCGGGTTTTAAGAAGTGTTGGGCGATGGACACACACAATGCTTGCCTCTGGTGCCTCAGGGAGGACCACGATACGGATGACTGTGTCGACTGCCAGTTGCTTACATAGAGGGCCTTGCGAGAGCGTAAGAAGAAGCTGTCGGTGGGTAAGATGGCCAAGCCCCGGAAATCGCGATCCACGGGACTTTGGACGGATGATTCGAGGGGCAACTCTCTGCATCGTTGTCTTGCATCCGGGCGGTCCCGGTCCAGGAGTCGGTCTCGCCATTCATTCCTCTACCTCTTCGAGGCACTCACAGAAGTTCCGTCACAGGTTGTCTTCCCCGTCCTCATCCGAGGACTCCGTCCGTTGGCGGTTGCTTGTCCCAACAAGCATTCCACTCCTGAGGAATGGGATTCCTTCCGAAAGGAGAAGATGGCATTTTTCCATCGCAGGGCTCAGGTCCGTCCATGCCGTCGAAGGATGCCGGCCGTGACCGTGCTAGAGACACCGCTCGTACGCCTTCGGGCTCGAGCGGTCATCGAGACCACCGGGCCTCTTCAAGGTCCCGGTCGGACAAGGATGGTCACTCTAGACATGCCCGTTCCAGGTCCCGGTCCTGGGCGCCCTCGAGACCGCGTGAGCCTGTGAAGTCTTCGAGGAAGACATCGACGCCTGTGGCACCGAGGTCGTCGAGGGACTCTCTCGAGGCTCTGCCTCCGAGGAAGTCTTCGACGCCATCGGTGCCCAGGCTGTTGAAGGACACGCTCGGGGATCTGCCCTCGAGGCCTGTGTCGACACCAGCGAAATTGTCGTTGCCTCGCTCGACCTCAATGCCGATTCCCTCGACGCGTTTCGAGGTTGCTTTGTCGGAGGTTCCCCGTGGCACAGTGGAACCCCCCAGAAAGGCTCTGGTCAAGGCTAAGAATGTCTTTGTCCCTCTTTCCGACCTCTGGATTTTATTTCTGAGGGTGATGAGGGATCTGAGGAAGGTTTGATGCCTGAGGAGGTGCCGGACGAGGTTTTGTCTGCTCACAGTGGATTTTCTGCAGGATGGCCTGACGGACATCCTCAACCAAGGTCCTCCAACTGACCCGGTACTGCCTTTCCATATGGCTTTGCAAAGAAGGATGGCTGCAACTTGGACTGCTCCGGAGAGTCTCCCGGCAGTGAGCAAGTCTTTGCCACAAAAATACCATCCAGCCAGTAGTGACCCCTCCTACCTGACCACGCACCCCACTCCGGAGAGTTTGGTGGTGCAGGCGGCCACGGCCCCAGCAAAACGGGCGTCGTACCATACAATCCCTCCTGATAGGGACGACAAGCGTTTTGATGGCTGGGCGAAGAAAGTGTTTTCTTCAGGGGGTATGGCTTTACAGGCACCAACTCCATGTGTGCCTTGTAGCATTTCATGCACACTCTGTGGAACTGTATTTCATTGGCGGCTGAACATATTCCCGAAGGGGAGGAACGGGATGGTTTTCTTGCTATCGTACATGATGGCAAGGATGCTATGTGTGAGTCCGTTCAGTCAGGTCTGGACATGGCGGATTGTGTCAGCCGGTCCATGGAGGCAAGCACCGTTATACGCAGGTTTGCATGGTTGCGGAAGTCGGCGTTTGCTCCTGATGTGCAGGCCCTGCTCCTCAACATGCCCTTTGATGGTGAACATCTTTTTGGCAGCAAGGCTAACGAGAACCTTGAGAGGTTGCAGACCTCCAAAGCTGCAGCGAAATCGTTGAGCGATGCAGATCGTCAACCTGCGCCTTTTCATCCTAGGGGATAGCAATGGAGGGGAGGTTCCTTTCGGTATTACTCATCCTTTAGTAAATCGAGAGGAGCTGCAAGTCAAAGGGGCCACCGTAGGAGTGCCAGAGGTGGAAAACAGGGTACCCGAGGTGCCAAGGCTGCTCGGGCAGTTGCCTCTTTGCCCTCAGGCACTGCCGCAGCTGCTTCAGCTCAGTCATGAGACCATGTCCCATGGTTCGCCGGTTGGGGAAGGCTGGTGCAGCATCTTGCAGAGTGGCGGGCCATTACTTCAGATGTGTGGGTTCTGGAGATCATAGCCCACAGCTACTGTCTTCCTTTCCAGCAGAGGCCTCACGACAATCCACCAGGGAATCTCTCTTTGAAGAGTCCAGATCCGCTCCTTGCGCAATCCCTGCTGGAGAAAGGCGCCATAGAACTGGTTCCTGTAGCGGAGGGGAACAAGGGATGGTATTCCCCTTATTTTTTGATTTCGAAGAAAGACAGGGGATTGAAACCCATCATGGACTTGCGCGGTTTGAACAAGCTCCTCAGGAAGGACAAGTTCAAGATGGTTACTCTTTCTCAAGTCCTCCAGGCCCTTCAACTTCAGGACTGGTTGGTGTCTCTCAACCTCAAGGATGCTTATTTTCATGTGCCGATCTATCCAAAGCACAAGAAGTACCTGAGGTTCGCGGTTGGCGACTCGCACTTTCAGTTTCAGGTCCTGCCGTTCGGATTGACCTCCGCCCAGAGGGTCTTCACCAAGCTCATGGTGGTGGTGGCAGCGTTTCTCAGGAAAGGGTGGATCAACGTCTACCCCTACCTGGACGATTGGTTGATCAGGGCGCGCTCTCCCGAGCAAGTCCTGCATCATCTGTCCCTCACCTGCCACTCCCTTCACTGGCTGGGCTTCTCCCTGTTAGGCAGAATCCTGTGCAGTGCCCTTGGGGACCACTACAAACTATTAAGACTACAGGTGGCAATACAAGTTTTACCTTGGTACAAGCCTGTACTACTATGTCAGAATGGTAGCAGTGGCGGGGCAGCCAGTCTTATCTCAAGAATATATGATCAGTAGCGGAGATTACACAAAGGGACCACAATTACTGTGACTCAAGCAAACACTGACTCAAGGTTTCAGGTAGAAAAATATAAGTACATTTTTAAACCATTTGTTGTGAACGTGACACTTCTATTAGATTAAAACCACACGAAAAATATACTACAACTAACCAATTCACTTTGTACAGTAAGTGTCAAGGTAAGTACCCTGTGTTTGAATGGACTGGTGTTACGTACAAAACATGTTACCGTGAATACGATTGCGATCACTTTTTGACAGTTCGGTCTAATAACTAAACGCGTATCCGTGACATGAAATGCTACTGGGGCAAAAAAACACTTAGCACCTGAGATACCCAGAGGGAGTTGGAGGCAAAAATCACAGGCAATACTTTGGTTAGGCAGACAGAATCAAGAAACACTCAGAGACAGGAGTTCAAGAGTCAAAGGGCCAGAGCCAGGGTTAAGTGACACCGGGGACCTGTTGCCGAAGATCACACAGTCAGACAGTTCACGATTCAACGTAGCCAAGAGTACTTCCATATTGTCAATGTTCGGAAGCAAAAGTTATAAGAAGGAGGGAAGACAAGGGCAAGCCTTGAAGATGTAGAAAAGGGGTTCACCCTGTTTCCTCAAGCAGAACACAGTACCTTATTCCAATGGTGCAGCTGGTGCCCTGGCAGTTGTTACTGTTGGTGTCCCCCAGACCCACGGTTCCTGAAGCTTCGTGGTGAAGGATGACGTCTGAGGGGGGTCTGCACCGCACAGGGATGAAGCCAGCAGCAGCGACACTGAATAAAAGGTGTCCTCCTTAAAAAACAGGAGAGGTTCTTCAGGTGGCTATCCAGACCACTACACCAGTGTGCAGCAATTTCGACCACGAAGGCGACCTCTGGCTGAAGAAGATGAGCTGGTTATCCCCACCAGGCTCAAGGGAAGAAGACTCTGGACTGGATCTTCTCTAGTCATCGAAGGGTAGATAGCTCAGGACTGCAGCAGGGCTTCACTGGGAGGGGGTAGTAGCAGCAGTTGTTCTCTCCGCTTCTCTTCGGTTCCTTGTAGTTCCAGTGGCGACTCCGACTTCTAGTCCAAGAGACCTGCCTCTTATGCACAAAACCACCATTCACACAGCCTGGCTGTCAATCACCCAGCAGGGGGCTTCTCCAGCCGGGACAACCACCTCAGCCAATCATGGCAAAGTGCGACTTGGGTTTCCTAGGATACCTTGTGCAGGGGGTGACTACACACCTCCCTCACATTCAGCCCACCTAGACACCCAGGCGCCTGGTGGAGGGCTTCTGGGAAGACGGTGAACAAAGAGGGTGAACCTAGTTTGCCGCACAAAGTAAAACACAAGAAGGACTTTAACAAAAAGAAATGGCGAATAAACCCAACCGGAGCCAAAAGAAAGACAATTTGGTCAAGTGGGTTTATGTTCGAGGCTAATATAATAGCCTAAAACAATACCACGATTATCTAATATAATCGCGGTAGAAGAGTTAGGGTAGATACTACTGGCACCAGCCAAGTCTAAATGTTAAAAGAGCGAAACAATGCTCTAGGAGGTACAGATAAAAAAGGATACAAAGTAACCCTTTCCAGTACCCCATGGAAGAGGAAGTGTACGGGATCTGTGGTAGATTGACAAGGTAAAGTTAATGGTAACTTTACCCTTTTCTGAGGGACTGTAGTCAGCCTCAGAAATGGAGTCGGGGGAAGTCTCAAAGACAACCCTGAGCCACGGCACTGAAGGTGCTGTGTGACACACAAAAGAAGGGGGCTACTAAAGTTGTGTACGTCAGAGTCCATAATCACAAAAACAGAGATATATACCTGGCAAAACACAGTAAGAGTGGGGGAAAAGCTCACACTCTTACCAAGTGGAGAAAAAAAACTCCAGAAGTCCAGCAAAGCTGCTGGGGGACTCACTAGGTGAGGGAAATTAGCCATCAATGAGAATTCTCCCCAACACTCCCTCAACTTAAAGAAGTCCCACTTGACGCCAACCCAACGGCTCCAGTACATCGAAGCAGTGTTCGACACATCCCCGGGGCAGTGTTTTCCTCCCCAGATGAGGGCTCATCACATTCAGCAGATGGTGCACAAGTTTCAACACGCCCAGAGTCTCCCGGCGTTCGAGTTCTTGAGGTTGCTCGGCCTCATGGCATCCTGCATTCTTCTGGTGCCGGAGGCCAGGTTGCGGATGAGATCTCTGCAGTGGGCCCTCAAAATGCACTGGTTGCAGTCCTCCGGCAGGATGTCGGACCCCGTTCAGGTGCCGCCCTCGGTCGCCCAGGTCCTTCTGTGGTGGACCGTCGAAGGCAATCTGATGAAGGGGGCTCTGTTTTGGCTACCGTGGCTGGAGGTGACGATCATGACGGACGCATCCCTCACGGGATGGGGAGCTCATGCCAACGAGTTGACAGTCGGCAGTCGTTGGTCTCCGTCGGAATCCAGATTCCATATCAATATGTTGGAGCTGAGGGCCGTCAGGCTTGCTCTGAATGCTATTCTGCCGACTGTGCAAGGAAAGAATGTCCTGATTCTGACAGACAACACAGTGGCCATGCACTACCTCAACAAAAAGGGGGGGGGCAGGGTCACTTCCTCTGTGCAGGGAGGCGATGCAGCTCTGGTTCTGGGCCATCCAGCAGGAAGTTTCAATCTCGGCAGTTCATCTGGCCGGAGACAAAAATGAGACGGCGGACGCTATGAGCAGGCAGAGCGCAATCTCTCACGAGTGGGAGCTGGCTCAGGAGATGCTCCTGGAGATCTTCACCCTTTGGGGGACCCCTCAGGTGGATCTCTTCGCCTCCAGTGCCAACCGGAAGTGCGAAAGGTTCTGCTCGTGGGAATTTCCTCCAAAAGGAGCCTTATGAGACGCGTTCGTGGTGGAGTGGTCCTTCCCACTGCTGTACGCGTTTCCTCCGGTCCCCGTCATCCCGCAAGTGCTGCGGAGGTTACAGAGGTTCGGTTCCCGGATGATCCTCATTGCTCTGGCTTGGGCTCGGAGGACATGGTACCCAGACCTTCTCGACTTGTCATCTGCCCTCCACGTCGTCTTCCCTACCGAGACAACCTGCTCTCACAGGAGGGGGGTCAGGTTCTCCATCCAGAGGTCAGATCCCTCAATCTTCACGCTTGGCTTCTGAAAGGTTGAGGTATGAGGATTGGGACCTCCCTGAAGACGTGATGGAGGTGTTGCTTTCGGCCAGACGGCCGGCAACAAAGTCCCTGTACCATTGCCGTTGGAGAAAGTTCTGTGACTGGTGCAGGGTTAAGAATGTGGCTCCTTTTTCATGTGACGTTCCTGTAGTTGTCTTTTTTGCTTTCTTTGGCCCACAGGGGCCTGCAAGTGGGTACTGTTAAAGGTTACCTGGTGGCGATGTCTATATTTAAGCACTCGTCTGATGAGTGTTCTTATTTCAAAATTCTGTAAATTTCTCAGTTTCTCAAAGCACTTACTAATGTGTTTCCACTGTCCCCTTTCCAGGTGCCTGGTTGGGATTTGAACCTTGTTCTGAAATTCCTTATGGGTGCTCCGTTTGAGCCTTTACATTCTTGTCCTTTGAGGCTGTTAACCCCTAAAACTGTGTTTTTATTTATTTTTATTTTATTTTTTAGCATTTATAGAGCGCACTACAGCCCACAGGCATCGAGGCGCTATAGGAGATTTTTAAGAAGGCTTGCTTGAGGGTTACAGTAAGCGGCCCCAAAGGTCATTTTAAATACATTTGCTTATGCATATTTGCATGGTTACATATTATACAGATTGATTGTTACAGTTGGTTACTAATCTTGTCTAGGTAAATCGTCTCCTATACATGGTGAATACAGTAATAATGAAGACCTAGAGTGGCAGGCTCTTTAGATGAAGAGCTTGGTTTTTAAGGCCTTGCGTAAAGCTGTGTGTGAGTCGATTGATCTCATCTGAGCTGGGAGGTTGTTCCATAGGGTAGCCGCCATAGTGGGGAAGCTGGTGCCTCCTGCACGCACTCTCCATGTGTGTGGAACAGTGATACGGTCGTCTTTTAGTTGCGGTCACTTCCGCTCGCAGAGTGAGTGAGTTGTAGGTACTTTCAGTTAAGCCACCCTTCACTGTTTTTCATAAGGATAGGGTTGTCCTTAGAGTTCGTCCTTCCTTTCTTCCGAAGGTGGTGTCGGAATTTCATTTAAGTCAGAAGGTTGTTCTTCCGGCATTTTATCCTCCCCCACATCCTGGTAAGGAAGAGGAGAGGCTCCATAGGTTGGATCCTAGGAGGGCTTTAAGCTTCTACATTTCTCGCATGTCAGGGTGGACGATCAGCTCTTTATTGGTTACGCTGGAAGGCGTTTGGGACAAGCTGTTACTAAGCAGACTTTGTCTAGATGGATTATCTTGGCAATTTCTGAATGTTACCGCTTGGCGGGTAAGGACCCTCGGGTAGGCTTACGGGCCAATTCTACTAGCGGTATGGCTGCCTCTACTCTAGGGGTGTTCCGATTCGTAACGTTTGTGAAGCAGCCACTTGGGCTTCGGTCCACATTTTGTACGACACTACTCCTAGATTCAATCCATGGGCAGGATCTGTCCTTTGGCAAGGCGGTCCTTTACTCTGCAATTTGATTGGGCATTCTACATTTCTATATTATAAATTCTTTTTCTCTCCTCCATACGTTGGTGCTGCTTTGGGAGTCTGACATAGATATGGAATGCGTCGGAGGACCCAATCCCCTCGAAGAACAAGTTACTCTCTTACCTGGTAACGTTCTTTTGATGGGATAGTCCGACGACGTATTCCATATCGCTCCCTCCCTACCTGCCCCGCTACAGAATTTATGTGATTGCAGCTTACGTTTCCGCAAGGCTTTCTGTGGTCATACTAGCAGAAGATTGGTGCCACACGTCCTGGGAAAAATCTACAACTGAGGCTATGGGCGTCGTGCGTCCTACTTATAACATCCGGTGACGTCGGCTCGAAGGAGGCCCTCGAGGACAGCGTATCGACGTCATTGACGCAGGACGCAGACGCCGAAAGATTTTCCGAAGCAGCACAGCTGTGGTGCTTACTGTCATAGATATGGAATACGTCATCAGACCATCTCATCGAAAGAACGTTACCAGGTAAGAGAGTAACATGTTCATCACAAGCCCAGTCCATATATTGTTCACAAAAGTCTTTCCAATAGTTCAGCAACCCCAAAGTACCTGGTGTTGTAGAGTTCCTCGTCAGGAAATCGACAGCCCTTCTTGAGTGCGCACTCCCTTTAAGGCAGGAGCCACGGGTCGGCGAACGTCCGTCGTTGAACAGGGTGAACTACGGCGGTGAAGTTGCAGCTTCGTTCCTAGCTGTGCTCGTCGACAATGGAGCGTAGACGTCCTGCAAAGAGTTTGAACTGTAGCCCAGCGTCCGGTGTCTCTGTGGTCTTTAGGTGGCGGGAAACCCACCGGCGGATGCTCCTCGGTGTGTCGGCGGCCTCGACTTTCTCTGGCGGGACAAAGTGGTCGACGATGCAGACGAAAGCGTCCTTGGATCAAATGTTAGGCAACGGGAGCACTGCGACTCCGGTCGGTGACGGCATTCGGCGACAGCGGTCGTCGACGGTGACAGACAACAGTCCGGGTGCTTCTCCTTGGGATTCTGCGGCAGTCCCCGTCTTTCGTAGGTCTGTCTACAAGGTAGCTTTGGCAAAGATCAGCTGGTGAACGATGGTCTCTCGTAGCTCGGGGAGAGGTCTCCTTACCAGGTCCTCTCTTGGATCAGTTCTTGGAGACAGAACTGCTTTCAGATCAGTGAAGTAGAGCAGCAGCAATTCCTCTCTTCCAGCAGGGCTTCAAGGTCAAGCTTCAGTTTCAACTCCAGTTTCTCTTCAGCTTCTGAACGATTTCTAGCAGTGAGGGGCCCCCAGATATACTAGTTGATCTCCCATTCATTCAGCTGGGTCACACTCAGGCAACCAATCACTCAGAATGGCATTCAGCAGTCAGTCAGCCAATCAGGCACACAGTGCATTCAGGCCATTCTTCTCCATACAGACCCTCACAACACTGAATGTGGATTCGGACAAGTACCACGCCATTCAACACTACACACTGCATTCATACCGGTTTCGGGCAGGACTGTCTCAGTCATTGTGTCAAACGCCAGATACCAGGCATCCACAACCAGAAGTGTATATTCGTCACACACTCCATTCACCCAGGGCCCACCCGCAGGCATACCCACAACATACAGTCATTGGGAAGGCTCCAGCCAGTCTTGTCGGCACTTCCCCCACACTACCATATATGGAACTTCCACCCAACAGCCAGTCAGGGGGAACGACAGAGTCGGGGCTTCCCGGGACTTTGGGAAGATCAAGGTAACAGGCGATGGAAGGCAAGAGGCCACAGGGCCATCTTGTTTCCACCAGAAATCTACCGATTCCAATGACAGGGCCTGGGCATCCCAAAATGGAGGACGCTCAGGGCACCAGTCATTTCAGCACGGAGCTGCCACCAGCCCACACCCTGCTCTGTGGGCCACCCACAGGTGCCCAAAAACATACGCTAGGGGCACAGGGTTGTACCCCCACCCATGGGTGCCATAAGGGTATACCATGGGCCTGTACACCAAACCAAAAGTGAGAGCTGCACCGCCAGGAGTCCCACATTAACATGTTACGCTCACCTTGTCTCTGTGGAGGCGTTGGGGCGCGGTTGCAGCCCTCCCTGAACTTGAATCACCCCCTTCAGGCCTCTCCCTCAGTAGAAAAGCTGTGAGCGGTGGTACGTGGTGATACTGCTCCTGCATGGAGATAAGAGTGTGTGAGTGCGCCAATCTGTGATTGTTGTACCTCTTGAACCCTTCACCCCAAAGTATGGTTTCTGTGAGCATACGCCATCCCATAAAGCTCACCTGTGAATTATGGAAGATAAGCTCTCCATCGTGCTACTTCTGGCAGGGACGCGTCGAATGGGATCTAGTTACTTCACTGATCCCTGATAAGGATTAGTTCAGTCCAGCTGCGACTATGCTTCTCCTTACTATTGGTAAGTCTTTCTTGAGCCCTTGTGATGCTGTTTGTTCTGTTTAATGTCTTTATATGTTGCTCTTACTTATGCCCGCAATCTCTTCTGTTTTCTTCCCTTAGATGGACATGCGGCCTCAATGCAGCTGTGTGATGCGAGACGCAGCCGGATGGAAGATGGATGCTACTGCAATATTCGACAGCAGGTAAGTGATGGTTTAAGGAAAAGCGCGAAGTGTGGCGAAGCGCAACCTTAAACTGACTGTTTTTTCGATGTCTAACCTTGTCTTCTGTTTTTCCTTGCAGTCGCTGCTGTCGACAATGGAGCATGTCGTGCTGCGGTGCCAAGATGAAGATTTTGGCGTTCCGGAAAGTGTAAAGATGAATACTTGGTTCGCCGAAGAGATGTACAGGTAAGAACAGCTTCCCCCAGTTGGTAAGTATGCTGGCAGGAAGCAGGATCTTCAAAGGTAAGTCTGACCTCAGGCGACGGTGAGCGTTACGCTGCTTGCAAGTGCAGAATAACGCGAAGCGTCTGTCTTGAGGATCGGGGCAGCTTATATAGCTGAGATCGTGGGCACGCCCATTAGGGCCGGGTTACCAGCCACACCCTGCCACTCCTAGAGAGTGAGCACATGCAAAGGCAATCCATTAGCAGCCACACCCAAGAATACACTTGGGGCTGCTTAATGGATGGAATGTTCAAGGTTAATGCATCCTGCTTAATGGATGGAATGTTCAAGGTTAATGCATCTGGTGGGCTACGTCCATAATAAATGCTTTTTGGTGTTAAATGGATGTTCTTGTTTACTTTTATTCATGAGCCTGGTGTCCACCCAGGTCTCCTGTGCATGCGACCCCTGCATGCCTGTGCCCCTGACTTCATGACCATGACAGCACTCCCCCCCCTCAAAGCCCCTCTCAAGGGTAGTTCTCCTCCCAGTCCTGGTTTGGTGGGATTATTGCGATGGAACGGTCTGATTAAACGCTGAGCATGGACATGTTCACTGGGTTCCCAAGTTCGGTCTTGAGGTCCATAACCTTTCCAGTCAATTGGGTAATACAATTATGATCGAACCACGTCGGAGTCCAGGATGGATTTGACTTCATATTTTGGTTCATCTATTACTTCGGGCTCTGGTGGAGAACTAAGCCGTGTATTGGATTTCGTTGGTTTGAGGAGAGACATGAAAGACGGGGTGAATTTTCTTGTGAGATGGTAACTCCAATTTCATGGTGACAGGATTGATTATGGACTTTATAGTATAGGGGCCCAGGTATCTTGGGCAGAAAGCTCTTGGCCCCTTCAGGGGAATATATTTGGATGCTAACCACACCTTTTCTCCAATCTGGTAGGCAGGAGCTTCCTTCCGATGTCGATCAGCAAACAGTTTTTGTCTTTCCTTAGCCTTGGTCAGATGCTCTGTCGCGTCCTTAAGAACCTGAGTGATGGTTTTATGCAAGTTTTTTATGGCTGGCCTTTCCAGGGTATCTGGTGGATCAAATACTGATGTCCTCGGATGTCTTCCGTGCACAGTGTAGAATGGAGTTTGCCCTGTGCTTGTTTGATCTGAGTTGTTGCATGCATACTCAGCTATCCAGAGTATATTTTTCCAAGAATCCTAGGACTGTTGCAACATACACCTGAGAGATTGCTCTTTAGTTTGGTTGGTTCGTTCAGTTTGCCCATCAGTTTGAGGGTGATGGCTTGTGCAAAACCGGAGATCGATTTTGGCAATCGTACAACACTTTCTCCAATAGGCAGAAACAAATTGAGTTCTACGATCAGATACTAATATTGATGGAAATCCATGCAATCGAACAATTTGCTCCAGGAACACAGATGCGAGAGTTGACGCAGTTGGCAGTCCCTTCAGAGGGATGAAATGGGCCATTTTGGAGAATAAATCCACAACGACTAATATGGTGTTGTATCCATTGCAGGGTGGAAGATCCGTGATGAAGTCCATCAACAGGGTATGCCAAGGTGCTGGCGGTACTGTCAGGGGATGTAGTAAGCCAGTGGGGTTCTGTTTCTGAGACTTGTGTTGTGCACAGACACCACAGGTTTCAATACATTGGACAATGTCTTTTCGCCAGGTTGGCCACCTGTAGTTTTGTTTTACCTTAGCCTGAGTTTTGACTATTCCTGGGTGTCCTTCCACTAATGATTTGTGGTAATGTGTGATGATTTGCTTTTGCAGTTCTTGGTCTTGGACATATAATCGTCCTTGGAAATACGGTAGATTGTCTTCAACGGTCTACTGGTCACCTTTTAACAGCCATTCCTGTTGTGTTGATTGATCCATCGGGATTGCAAACTGGTTCTTTGGTCATCCACACACGTGGTGGCAGCTATTCTGGTTTGAATCCTTTCCTCAGGAATTATGGCCACGGGGTTGGATGCTGTAAAAGCCTCTTTTTCTTCACTCATGCGTGATAGAGCATCTGCTTTCCCATTGCGTACTCCAGCTCTATAAGTGATAATAAAATCGTATTCCACGAAAAAGAGCCGAACGAAATTGATGCGAATATTGTGCTTTGGGGGTTTTCAAGTATTGCAAGTTACGGTGGTCCGTGATGACAGTGACCGTATGTCTCGCCCCAAGAAGGTAATGTCTCCAGGCCTTGAATGCTGCTTTAATCGCCAGTAATTCCTTATCTGTGATTGCGTAGTTCCACTCCGGGGGCTGACCATTTGCGGGACCAGAATGCGACGGGGTGTGGTTGTCCTGTTTCAGCGTCTCGTTGTGACAATACTGCTCCCATGGCTATTTTTTAAGCATCTGTCTCAACTATGTAAGCTAGGTCTGGTTGTGGGTGTCGAAGTACTGGTGCTGTAGTGAATGCTAGTTTCAACTTCTGGAAGGCTTCTTCAGCTTCTGTTGACCAATGGAACTTTTGATTTTTCTTTAACAAGGAGGTAATTGGATATACAATTAGTGAAAACCCAGGTATAAACCGATGGTAAAAGTTGGCAAATTCGAGCACGCTTTGCACTCCTTTCCTGAATGTTGGTGAGGGCCATTGGAGGATTGCATCCACCTTTCATGTATCCATATGTACGCCTTGTGGTATGAGCATGAAACCGAGAAACTCGACCTCGGTTACATGGAAAAAAAAATTTCCCAACTTGGCATACAATTGGTGTTGTCGAAGCTTCTCTAAGACTGCCCGGACATGACCTACATGTTCTTCAATGGAATTTGAGTAGATAAGAATGTCGTCAATGTAAACAAGAGCGCAAACATCCAGTAGTTCACGGAGTACATAATTCATAAAGAAATAGAACGCTGCTGGGGCATTGCATATCCCGTACTTTGTCTCCCTCTTTTACTCTTACAAGATGGTATGCTGCTCTTAAATCCAGTTTTATGTAGACTTGAGCATGTTTCACTTGGTCCAGGAGCTCTAGTATAAGTGGTAAAGGATATCGATTTTCTACTGTGATCTGATTGATGGCTCTATAGTCGATGCAAGTTCTTAAGTCCCCCTCCTTTTTTAGGCACAAAGAATAAGGGCGAGGGGGCAGGTCTTGGACGGGCGAATGAAACTTTTCGGCAGGTACTGATCCAGGTAAGGTCTAAGATGTTGATTTTCCTGTTCTGTCGGAGTTCAAATTCGGCTGCAAGGGATCTGGGCTTCGGGTACAAGATCTATTTGACAATCGTAGGGTCTGTGTGGGGGCAGAATGTTGGCTTGCTCTTTTTTGAAGACATCTTGGTATTCAAGCGGTAAGGAGCTGATGAGGCCCAACATGATTTCTTTCTTCGGTTTCAGATTGGTGTCATCTTTTTTGTAACATGTGTCGACACAATCATGAGGCAATGTCAGAACTCATTTTCACCAGTCGATCCTAGGATTGTGGGTCTCCAGCCAGGGCATTCCCATTACCATCTGGAACTAAGGAGCACCGATGAGATTGAAAGTAATGTCCTCTTGATGCCTGTCCTGACACCGAAGCTTGACTTTCTCTGTGTATTGTGTCACCGAGCCGGATGATAGCTGAGAACCATCCACATCAGTGACGTTTTCCGATTTCTGCTTCTATCGTAGAGGAAGGTCTTTTCGGAGAGCCAAATCTTGGTCAATGTAATTACCCACAGCTCCACAATCAATATATGCCTCCAAGGCATGTATTTTTGATGGTTGCTTGTGATTCACCAAAAGCACTGGAAGGACTAGATTTGTGGTCTGTACGGATTCCTTTTTTATGCTCAACAAACGGACCACTACACTTGCCGGGCATTGGCGTTTCCCGAGTTCTGTTCATCTTCATCAGTTTTGGCTGTTGCCCCAATCGTTTTCTTGGGTGTTCTTACCGGGCAGTCACGGGGGAAGTGACCGGCTTGTCCACAATATAAGCAAAGCTATTGTTGTCTTCTTTTTTTCCCTTTCTGCTTTGGTAAGGGGACTTCGTAATCCACCAATTTGTATTGGCTCAGACTGTTCATGTGGTTTAGTCTGATTCTCACGAGGTTGTACGTAAACTGACCGTCCCTCTGATCTAGCTCGATCCATTTTCCGATTCTGCAACCTATGATCGAGTTGCACCATCAGGTCTATGTAGTCCGCACACCTCTCAGGGGGATTCACCACTTGCGTCAACACATCCTTAAGTTCTCCACGTAACCCTCTGTAAAAGAGTGTAGTCCTCTTCTCTTCTGGCCAGTTGGTCTGGGCTATGAGACGATTGAAGGTTGCAATATAGGTTAATAGATCTGGACTCCCTTGTCTGAGTGACAGCAACTCGTTGTCCAGAGCTTGTCCTTGAGTATGACGGTCAAACAATTTATTTCTCCATCTCATGTTGGAAATTTCCAAAGTTCTGGAGTAAAGGGTCATCTTGATTTACCAAAGGTATAGACCAGTCCGCCGCACTACCTCTTAAATATGAGAGTACAAATGCCACTTTGGCTTGGTCATTAGGAAAGGCTTGTGGTCTGCCTAAGAAATGAAGGCGACATTGGTTCATAAATACAGCAAACTGGTTTGGGTCGCCGATGAAGCAAGGAGGAGGGGCTAGAGGGCACTGCTCCTGGAAGAACCACCTGAACTGGTGTTGATTGTTGTGGTGTAGAAGAATGAGAAGAATGGGTCACTCCTGGCAGCGGAACCTGTCCTGCTTGTGCTTGTAGCATTTGTCTTGCCAATTCGTCAGTTCTTTCTCGAGTTACAATAAGATCCCTCCGTAATGCATTGGTTTCCTGTCTCGATGCATGTACTTCAGCCCGTAATTCCCCTAGTAAGAGGGCTAACTGATCTGTTTCTGAAGTGTCCATAATGCCCAGGCAGAGAGTATTAGAGGCTTCGCGTTCTGTTACGCTCACCTGCTCTCTGCGGAGGCGTTGGGGACGGTTGCTGCCCTCCCTGAACTTGAATGATCCCCTTCAGGCCTCTCCCTCAGTAGAAAAGCTGTGAGCGGTGGTATGTGGTGATACTGCTCCTGCGTGGAGATAAAATGTGTGAGTGCGCCAATCTGTGATTGTTGTACCTCTCGAACCCTTCACCCCAAAGTACAATTTCTGTGAGCATACGCTGGCCCATATAGCTCACCTGTGAATTATCGAAGATAAGCTCTTCGTCCTGCTACTTCTGGCAGGGGTGCGTCGAATGGGATCTAGTTCTTTCACTGATCCCTGATAAGGATTAGTTCAGTCCAGCTGCGACTATGCTTCTCCTTATGATTGGTAAGTCTTTCTTGAGCCCTTGTGATGCTGTTCGTTCTGTGTAATGTCTTTATATGTTGATCCTATTTATACCCGCAATAATGTCTCTCTTCTGTTTTCTTCCCTTAGATGGAAATGCGGCCTCAATGCAGCTGTGAGACGCGAGACGTGGCCGGATGGAGGATGGATGCTACCGCAATGTTCGACAGCAGGTAAGTGATGGTTTAAGGAAAGCGCAAAGTATGGCGAAGCACAACCTTAAACTGTTTTTTCAATGTCTAACCTTGTCTTCTGTTTTTCCTTGCAGGCGCTGCTGTTGACGATGGAGCGTGTAGTGCTGGGCTTCAAGATGAAGATTGCGGCGTTCTGGAAAGTGTAAAGATGAATACTTGGTTCGCCGCAGAGATGTACAGGTAAGAACAGCTTCCCCCAGTTGGTAAGCATGCTGGCAGGAAGCAGGATGTCCAGGAAGCAGGATCTTCAAAGGTAAGTCTGACCTCAGGCAATGGTGAGCATTCCGCTGCTTGCAAGTGCAGAACAACACGAAGCATCTGTCTTGAGGATCGGGGCAGCTTATATAGCTGAGATCGTGGGCACGCCCATTAAGGCCAGCTTAAGAGCCACACCCTGCCACTCCTTTAAAGTGAGCACGTGCAAAGGCAATCCATTAGCAGCCACACCCAAGAATACACTTGGGGCTGCTTAATGGATGGAATGTTCAAGGTTAATGCATCCTGCTTAATGGATGGAATGTTCAAGGTTAATGTATCTGAAGTGCTATGTCCTAATGAAAGCCTTTTGGTGTTAAATGGATGTTCTTGTTTACTTTTGTTCATGAGCCTGGTGCCAAAGGTGCCAGGCCAGTGTCCACCCAGGTCTCCTGTGCATGCAACCCCTGCATGCCTGTGCCCCTGACTTCATGACCATGACAGAACTGCGCGGAAAACTCAACAGAACACATGATAAAAAGCAGTAAAAGACAAGGATACAGAGGCCCTGTCCCTCTGATACATTTCAGGCATCACAGGGACCAGGTTCTGGAAGGAGTCAGTCCCGGTCTCTGTCGACGGATTGCCTGCCGACTGGTGGATTGCTGCAGCCTGCAAGGAAGTTGCTGACACCGTCCAAGCATTAATCGTCAAAGAGCGGATCTTCAAAGAGGCTGTCTGCGCCCCCTCTGTTGTCAGCAGACCAAGCACCGTTGGCAACAGCCTCATCCACCAGGACCACTGCCCCGTTGACGAACAGGACTGTCACTCAGTCGATGACGACTTTGGCAATGAGCACCCCATCAACAACCCTATTGGTGAAGTTCAGGAAAACAAGTCTTTCTTCATCGACAAACAGTCAACAACCATCATCTTCACAACTGCGTCGCCCAGGGTGTCTCTGCCTCCTAGACTGCCGTTGCCGGTCCTGAACACAATACCAACAACGGCTGCACCTATTCCTACTCCGCAGGCCCCTGTCGTAACTGCCTTCCAGAGATACTTTGATTGGGTGAGAGAATTACCTCCTGCTCTGAATTTTCTGCCCAGACCTACCAAGGCTGTTACTCTGGATCCTTTGGAATCCCCCAGGGAATGACATATCTACACCAGTTCTGAGGAGTATCTGCCTGAAGATTTTTTCTCAGACCTGGAAAGAGGCCAAGGACCTCTGCCTCATGAGGGGTCACCATCCCATGAACCTTAACAGCCATGTAGCCCCCCCGCCTCAAGGGCCTTGAGCCCTGCTCCTGCTGCCCCACCTGCTCCTGCACCAAGGGACATATTACAGGGCACTGTAACCACCTTGCATAGGCTGGCAGAGATTCAGCAGTGGCTGCCTGCTGCTCTTGTGCCTGGTTCGGCCAAGAGTCCTCCGAGACCTCCTCGGCACCAGCCACCTCTGCCCCGTAAGGCACCTGTTAGCCCTGGGCCAAGTCTAGGGGTCATGTAAGTTCACACAGATACTGGCACAGACACCGCCAGAACTCTCACAGATGAGTATGACTACGTTCCCGTGGATGGGGAACTGCCAGTTGTTGACAAGCCCGCCAGGACTTCACCTCGGAGGAAATTGGCTCCTTCCACTCCAT
The DNA here is from genome assembly GCF_040938575.1 of Ambystoma mexicanum. Taxonomy (NCBI): domain Eukaryota; kingdom Metazoa; phylum Chordata; class Amphibia; order Caudata; family Ambystomatidae; genus Ambystoma; species Ambystoma mexicanum. Next base: position 490,238,765 of record NC_090938.1, on the reverse strand, counting down.
CATCTCGAAGGCAGCCAAGCTCTGCAATCTGGTGCCAGAAAAGAAGAACAAGGAAGACTTCCTTTTTCAACAGCGAGAGTCCTCAAAGAAGACCATTGTGTTGGTCCTGTTGTTGGGCGACATTTGGGAAGATGGACTGGCAGCCATAAAGGCTCCAAATACCGAGCCATCGAAGCCTGGCAGGCCGGAGAAGTAGTACTGGGTCCAGATTCGGCCCCCATGTGTCTCAGGTCTCCACCTTCTCCAGACTCTGTGGTGTCAGCCGCCGCCAGGAAGATGTCATCAAACCCCTCATTGTCCATGGTGCCTCCTGACCAGGAAGGCAGAAAGCTTGATACGGCTGGCAAGCGCATCATTACCACAGCAGCCTCTACCATCAAGGCTGCCAATGCCCTGCCCTTCCTGTCAAAGTACAACTGGGATCTGTGGTGCCAGCTGGGGCACTTCCTGGACTTTCTCCCCGATGACAAGAAGGCCAAAGCCATTGCCCTATTCCAGGAAAGAGAAGTGGCTCCGACCACGCCATCACTATCTTGCTCAACATAGCAGACTCTGGGTTCTGCCAGATGGGCAATGGTGTGGCTCTCAGTGCCAGGGTTGGCAGATTTCCGCACAGACTTTCAGACCAAGGTCATCGACATGCCGTTTGGCGGGGACAACCTGTTTGGGCTGATGGTGGATGCCACTCTCCAGGCCATCAAGACCAACGCAGAGACTACGTGCTCTCTGGAGACACTGCAGCAGAGAAGGTTGTCCTTTCATTCCCCAATGGGGAGAGTCTCCAGATCCTCCAAAGGTTACACTACCCACCTATCATTAGCCCTCCCACTGCACCACCCAGGAGGTCTACAGGGATCGATTCCTCGATTCCAGGCCGACGCCAGTGGCACCCAAAATTGTCGTCCACCACCATCCAGGACACAGACACCCAAGAGGCATGAATCGGCCAGGGGCCTGTGCCCCCACTTTCGCACCCCATTGGGAGGTGTAAGGATAACATGGTATCAAGAATAGACAGACACGAGTGATCACAGTTCAAGGCTGTTTATTAAACTGTATAGATAGGTTGGAAAAACACCTTATCTAAACCTAAATCTAAGATGAGAGCAAGCTACGACCATTAAAAAATAAGGCAGTCCTAGTGGCGTCGGGTCAAATAAAAGGGCCTATACTGAGTAAATCCTATTGCCATTCCTTAAGCTAAAATACAAAAGAGTGTGGGATAGAGGTCACATGAAAGAAAGAAGTGTTCACAAATGATAAGTCAGGATGTCTAAGCCGGGGATCTCCCTTCCCCACGTTTTGAGCACAAGACAAGGTGGGACTCCTGGGCACAGCCCACTCTCGAGCTTTCCCAGCATGAGACAGCAGTTCCGCGTCACGTATCAGGACCTTGGGTGGTTAAGTCTCTTTTTTTTACAAAAATTCTCTTGCCCCAAAGGACCTGATGGCTTCCAAAAATAACAAAGGTTGTTCTGTTCCAAATGTATGTTGGGTGATGGTTTCACCCATGGGTCCCCCTCTTCCGGGATCTTTGGAGGTTGTCTCTCCTCTTTCTGGGGATCTGATGGATTCAAATAACAAACATAAAATTCTTTCGGATTGCACTTGAGGTGATGATTCTTCACGCCTGGGCCCCCCTCTTCCGTGGGTAGACCCCTCTCAAATATCGGCCTCCCTCCTGTCAGGATCAATTTGGCTTATTTTCTTATTCTTGCCTTCGTGTGTCAATGGGGGGTTGGTTTTCCACCCCCTGGATTCACCTCTGCCAGGCTCAGACCCTTCTCGAATATTGGACTCCATCTGTCGGGTTCACTCGGGCTCTCATTCGCAGGCTTTCCTCTTTTGATTTCACAGTTCTATTCTACATGTACGTTGTGTGATAACTTCAGCCTGGCTCCGCCTCTTCCGGGCGCTGATCCCTCACGAATCACATCCTTCCTCTGTTGGATTCACTATGGCTTTTGCAAAGATATTTTCTCCTTGGCATTCACAAATCTTAATGTCTTTTCAAACAGTTCTCCATGGACATCCCTCTGCCGGGTTCACTCTTGCCATTTCACGATTCCTTTTACTTTCTTCTGATGCAGGATTTACTGCCCTTGTGTTTTCAATGGTTTGTTAGTCAAAGACTTTCGACTGTACAGGCTTTTTGCTAGACCCCTGTATGACCACTTTGACCTTTGTGGCTCCCCTAGTGCCTTCTGGTATCAGTAGTTTCATTCAACGTGGGATCAACCAGTGTGTCTCGAGTGAGCACCCACGTGGAGCCAGACCCCTCTGCAGTTGGTCTTCCCTTAACAATTCACAGTTCTTTGAACTTACCTCAATGTGCCACTTTGCGATTTCCATTTAACACAGTTCAGTTTCTTTATCGGTTCCCCATTGACTCAACGGCTGTGATGAAACGCTTGGCTTTTCACTCTATCTGGAGTCCAGGCCGGTACCATGGTAGCAAGCATCTCCCTCTGTTCTGCACGCTTCGTGTACCATTGACATCTGCTGCAACACATTCGGGCTATTGTTTGCAGTCTTATGTTTATTTCTGCGGAGGCTTCGCGGGTCTGGGTTGGAAAGGACAAGGTTTCTTCTCTCCTTGTCACCCCTTTGGTTCTCACTGCCTTTCTCCTCCTCTTGAACTGCTGTGCGTGGATAGCTCTCTCATTGTGTGGTATACCTTGCTCATCCTGTGCTCTTGTGCTCCACCTTTTATCCCTGTAGGGAAGTGAAAGAGTCATCACGTGTGTGTAAGGGATCCTGGTCAATTGCCTGACTCTACCTAACCTTTTTGTTGGGACATGTCAGGTAAACGGCTCTAGAGTTAGTCTGTTGTCTTTTGTGGTGTGCAAAAGTGTTTGTGCGGAAAAAGGGAGGGGCACCGTTTCTGAATGTCCTACGTGGTAGGATGGGGAAAAGGTGTTGGAAGAAGGGTGATACTGCATATCATCCGTCAGTGTCCCACATCCACTCCTCGAGGACCCCCCATCCAGGTGAACCTCCCTCACTGGTCCAGCCCCAGGAACTGGATCCATTAGCCATGGCTGTGTCCTAGACACATGGATGACAGATCCTCAGAGACTAGTAAATGAGACACTGTCAGGTTTCTCACATACCCTTCCCCTATGCGAGGTGGATATACCTGTTCTTTGGCCGGGCTCACTGTTGTTACGACCTGGAAAATAACAGGTACGAGAGATGTCCAGGAACTCTTGCATATTCCTCTGATTGATTTTGGTCAGTGTACCGGTCTCTCTACAATAACTTATGAATTGCATTTTGAGGATTGTTTTGGGTTTCATAGGATCAGTATCTTCCCAGTCCCATATGGGAGAGCCTTGGGAATAGTAGTCTGCCTGCCAGGGACTCTGGGGTAAAAAGTCTCCATATGGAGGTGGAGTTTCCTGCAAGAGAGGAAATCCCGTCCCAGAATAACTTTTTCGGGGAGCCCAGGAATTATAGCTGAGGATATGTCATAGCATTTGCTCCGGATTTCAAGGTATACAGATATTTTTGGGTACACCTCATTGTCTCCATGTACACAGGTTAGTCTAACCAGGTTCGCATTATCCAGGTCCATTCTTGAGACTAAACCAGCTCGTATAGCAGTTTGTTTACTACCTGAGTCAATTAGGGCTCTTACTTGCCTCCCGTTTACCCAAGCTTTTTCGTAGGTAAAGTCGGTAGGGGTTTGCGTAAACAGATGCTATAGGTCTCTAGTTCTTCCTCAGGTTCTTCCCATTCCTCACCTTTTAAACAACCTGTTTCTATAGGTTTGTCCCTTATATTCTTTGGGCAGTGCCTAGCTAAATGTCCTGACTCTAGAAGGAAAAACAAACAAGGGGAGGTGGTCTACTCCCTTTTACTTTCTCCCTTCTAATTTCCTCTTTTGCCTTTGGATCAGTTTTCCTGAATTCTACTTTCTCGTGGTACCCGTTTTTATTTTGGTACTTCCCCCCCTGGTTTATCTATTCCCTGAGGTTGAGGTCAGTGGATAGGTTTATGATCCTTCCGTTCCTCCCAACAATGAGCCGAGTGGAAATGTTTAGCTGCATCTCAATGGTTTTGTGCGGGTTCAATGGCCATGGCTAGGGTAATTTGATTTTACTGCACAACAGCCTTTTGCAAAAAGGGGGATAAGGAATTAGTAAATTGTTCTAGTGTGATCATCTCCGTCAATTTGTCTAAGGATTTGTTACTGATCCACAGGGCCACAGTGTTTTTGACCCGTTCACCCATTTCTTAGGGGGTTTCTCCTGGGCTTAACCAAATGGCACGTAATTTCTGCCGATAAAAATTGCAGGTTTGTCCCACTCTTTTTAACAGCCCTTCTTTGATGGACAGAAAGGTGGCTCCCTCTGCAAGATTAAGTAGCTAATCGGTTGGGGGCGTGGCTAAATGGCCGTGAGTTAAGACGTGCATCTTGCAAGCTCCTGCATATCCGACACTGATCCGGAGGAAAATAAACAGTCAAAGGTGACTGTAAGAAGATAATCTGGAGCTACGGCTGGGCGAAGAGTATGGGCATGCTCCTGTACAAAGCACAAGGAAAACGGATATAGATAAGTAAAATCCAAAGCTGTTGAAGTCTGGGGTGCAACAAGGACGAAGGGAAAAAAAATGTCGCCCGCCCGAGGCATACACAAAGGCTCATCACGGAAGAGCTGATGGCAGAATTTGGAGCCCGCGTCTGTGTGAAACTGACCAGACGCACTGTATGAAGAGAATAAAGAACAAAGCCCATGTGAATACATTTGTAACTGGCAGTCGGGCGGTGGCCGGAGTTCAAAGAAATATGCCATATCGAGAGATACATTGTGGCACCCGACAAAGGCAGGCTTACAAGCAGACGGCTACAGAGGAATATATTCACAGCTGATAACTGTGCGGCTGTATACGGTGAGACAGCCAAAGCTGCTGCGCGAGGGCACTGATAGAAGAAGAGCACAAGGGAGGCTGATGATAACCAAGGCTGACACACGGAACCACCGGAACAAGTAGATGCCCAACAATGAAACGATATTAGCCGCAGAACATAAGGTTGCGGCTGGACACATGGATTGGCAGAACCGCAGCTGAAGGACTGGCAGGGGCTCCCCCAGCCGCACTAACACTCACCACAAAAGGACAGTAAGCAGATCACCTCCGGCGCAGGGGACTGTAGCACATGTGGGTATGCAACCAAAAGATAAACGATGAAGGCTACGGCATAAGGGGAAGCCCGAAGCTGCTAAAGAAGGACCCGAATCGTGTAACGCAGGGACGGAACTCTACAAGTATCAGACGGTAAGAAAGGGAGGCGCCGCACAGAGAGACAACCAGCCCAGCAAGCATAAAGACAATGGGAATGTAGGCACGGTGGTGCACTGGATATTGGCTGGAAGAACAGTGAGCAGAGGAGCAGGAAAAAAGAACAGATCCAATTGGCCTGACTGTAAACCACAGGGGCCCCTCTCACATAAACAAACATGTCGGTACAGTTAAAGTAGCGGAAGAGCACGTTCAAAGATCCCTACAAAGGACATAAAGCCAGGGAGCTACTTAAAGCTGCTTGCCCATAGAGCAGAGGAGATTGTACCAAAAAAGATGCATGGGGTTAAGATAGACCCCCAAGCACACAAAGGCGCCAGAGGGGGTCATGTACCAATAATTGATCAACAGGGCTCCTTTGGTGCATTTCCTGGGCAGTCCCTTAAATGTCCTGCGAAACAAGATGGTCGGCAAATAAAAGAACAAAGCTCGTAGAAGGATACTGCAAAAGGACCCAACGGGCTGCTCTCAACTGCATTACCTGACAGCAGCAAGAAGGATGTAGGCGCACTGAGAGGCCGCTCAAATTATCTGTAATCAAGCATCCTTCACCAGGAAGGCCCTAGCGGAAGCCATCAGTCAACTCGAACACCATATAGGCTGAGATTGGACAGAGAGCCTGAAAAACCAGCCTCGGCAATGGTGAGCAGACACAGGGAGGTATCAGTATGGCATCTAAGTTACCTAAAACAAAAGGAAAACAACCGCCATGGATGAATTGGCCAGAATACCCCAATCATCTGACGGAGCCAGAAACAAGGACAAGAACTTAAAAGCAGACGCACCAAGGCGGAATGATCAACAAATCCTTGACGCAATTGCGGACCTGAAAATTGCATTGGAAACCAAATTGGAGGCAGCTATGAGCGAAATAAGAACATCACTGGATCTGAAAATAGGGGCAGTACAAGAGGCGTCAATCTATTAAGACAAGATGCAAATAAAACAGCGGAACGCACAGGAGAATTGGAAAAGGAAGCATACGCAAACACAGCTACATGCTCGGTACACACCTCAGAGATCCATGTACTGCGACAAGTGAGCAACTTGGAAAACGGAGCAGAGGAGGCGGAAGAGCGGGTCTGAAGAAATAACATACGTATTGTAGGGCTCCCTGAAGGAGAAGAAGGATCTAACCCCACGGACTACATTGAGTCCATGCTACTTCAAGAAATAGACGGTGGGGCACTCACCCAGGGATTCGCTATGGAGAGAGCACACAGGGCTCTGATGAGGAAACCTCCGCCTGGAGCACCGCTAGGCCGATAATAGCCAAAATCCTGAACTACCGAGACAGGGAGAAGATCCTGGAGTTCTTCCGAAAAGGGATACAATACACAGGGTATCAGTTCCTATCACAGCATACCCAGATTGTACCCTACTGGTGCAGAGGAAAAGGCTGAATTATGGAACAGTGAAAAAGAGGTTGCGTGCAGCGGGCTTTAACTACATGCTGATGTACCCGGCGAAGCTGAAAGTGTTCCACAGAAATAGAGCTTTGTTTTATGACAGCCCAGAGGATGCAACAGAGTGGCTGGATGCACAGGACTGCCCCTCCGGGACAGACACGCAGAAGGAGGACGGCACGGAGAAGTGATATGGAGGCTCCAGATGCTGAGGTGCTGTATGACTAAGACATTGGGACTAGAATATATTATAATGCACACAGACTGGGAAATAGCCAGGCTTTGGACAGAAGAATTTGAGCGCATGTAATATGCTGAGGCTAATATGCAGGAGCTACAACAGTTGCACCCTTGCACCCCAAAAGTTAGTTCAGATAGACTACCGATAGTGCGGCAACCTCCTGCTGAGTTCCTAGGGTCGGTAACCCGGGCCAGGACTAAATGCGGGATTGCCTGAAATCCAGGGATGGAGCTGGGCAAAAGTTGGGGATGGGAAGGGCGGGGGTGGGAAAGGAGTTGGCGTAGTTGCAGTGTTGTTGGTTGGGGTAGTTTATATGGTGGGAAACGAGCTTACACACATGCAAGCTTGAAGCAGGAGGAGGAAGAAAATTGGAGGAGACAGGGCAAGATAATTAGTTGGGGGGGATTGTGGTGAGACTCGACGGGACAATGGGTGACCTTAGAGTAGTAACTTGGAATGTCAGAAACCCACCTCACCAAAGAGAAACAAGAGGTGGTAAAGAAAATGTGGAGAGGGACCACCATAGGAGCAACGTATTCGGCATATGCCAGAGGGGTAATAATTTGGGTGGCGCCACATGTGCCCTTCCAGATACTGCAGGCCACGGTGGAGCCGGATAGGAGGATGGTAGTGATTCGGGGACTCCTAGAGAATAGAGAACTGTGCATCATAAATACATACGCCCCCAACCAAGATACAGTAGCCTATTTCAAGACACTATATAGCAAAAACAGTCCTCACATAGGAGGCACGGTCATATGGGGAGGGGACTTCAATTGCACGCTGAACCCCAAAATGGACAGATCAGACACGAAACTAGATAAGCCCACCCCTGCAGCGAAAACGCTACAAATCCTGCTGAGAGACTTTAGGCTGGAGGACATTTGGAGGCAGCAACACCCGAATGATGAGCACTACTCGCACTATGCCGCCCCACAAAACCTGTACACAAGACTGTATTACATGTTCGCCACTCCGGAACTTTCTGGGGAAATGACGAGCTCAGAATATAAGGCGAGAATACTATTGGACCACTCCCCTCTGGTCCTGGCGTGGCGACATCAGCCCCCCAGAGCCAGGATCCCAACATGGAGGCTTAGAGCTGAGTCATTGAAGGATACCACATTCCGAGCTTTGAAAATAATACCGGAAGAGTGGAGTCAGAGGGTACCCTATGGGAGGCCTTTAAGGTGGTAGGGAGGGGTGCCACCATTTCCAAGTCTAGAGGGCTCCAAGGAGGTATAATGCGAGAGTTACAGGAGACAGAAAAGAAATTAGAAGTAATTATGAAAAGAGGGGGCACCTCACAGGAGGATGCCGAACATGTGAGCCAACTACAACAGACATGTGGTGAGCTCTGGGATTGGTTATGCAGCCTGAATTACAAAAAATACATTGAAAGACAACAAGCAGGGGGAGACAAACTGGGGAGGCTGCTCGTTTGGATATACAAGAACGAGACAACAAGATCAGCAATTAGAGAGATAACGGGAGAAGCGGGCCAAGTCTGCAACACCAAGGAGAGTGTGAACGAGGGATTCCTTAGATTTTACAAACACCTCTATGAAGATGCAGAAGATACGGCAGAGCAGGAGACTCATTAGACGCTAGAAGACATAGGATTACCTAAAGTGACTGAGGAAGACAGGGAGAACCTAGATGCCCCAATCAAAATAGAGGAATTAGAGACAGTGGTAATACATCTAACCACGAGCAAAGCCCCTGGGACAGATGGGCTCCCTAGCGAATTCTATAAAATGTATAGACAAGAAGTGCTCCCCCCGCTATTGGCAATGCTAAACGAGGTGTTTGAGAGAGGGAGACTGCCGGAATCTCTGAGGGAGGTGGTAATCATTCCACTCCTCAAGCCTGACAAGCCAAGCACAGACTGTGGGTCGTACAGACCACTATCCATGCTAAACCAGGACAGTAAAATCCTCACTGATGTGCTGGCGAACAGGCTTAAGCGGGTAATAAATAAACTCATACACCCCGATCAAACCGGATATGTCCCAGGTAGAAGCAAATCCGATAACTTCAGGAGGCTCCACCATATCGTAGAACAGGCGGAGGGCGACCCAAGTGAAATAGCAGTAATCTCGCTAGATGCAGTGAAAGCCTTCGACTCCGTAAGGTAAGGTGGCCTTGGATGATGGCGGCCTTGAAAGAATACGGGATGGGACCAGGGTACCTGCGGTGGGTGAAGATGGTGTATAGCTCCCCAATGCAACCTGTTGCAATTGGACCTGTTGCAATTGAACCTGTTGCATTCTATATTTGTATTTTGTATTTGTACAGTGTATGTATCCCATGACCCCACCCTGCAACCTAAGCTTCGCATTTTCTGTACTGCTGCGCCCGGTTACCTTTGGGTCTGGTGCGCATTATAAGTGAATAAAACAAACAAACAAACAGCCAAGGTTAAAACGGTAGCAATAATTTCAGATAAATGGCAACTTAGCAGAGGCACGAGACAGGGCTGTCCATGGTCCCCGATGCTGTACATCCTTGCACTAGAACCACTAGCGATCTATCCGAGACAACAGTATGAATAAATAGGGGTTTACCTTAAGGGGGGACCGCACTTGATATCATTGTATGCAGATGATATGCTGCTATACCTGTGGTACCCAGAGGAAAACTTGCAATACATCTTGGAGGTGATGGGGCGATACGCGACTCTCTCGGGTATAGCAGTGAATGTTACGCTCACCTAGTATCCACGGGGACGCATGTATGCCCTGGTTGCCGGATTCCCCCCAGATGTACTCAATTCGGGATGATGTCTTCTATGGCAGGTGGGCCTGAAAACACAGGAGGACTGGACTTGGGCACAGATTTCGTTTCCTCCCACCAGCCCCTTGGACTCGACCTGATGGCCCCCCTCCTCACCTTGTTATGATGTCTGGCGTGCTCTCCATCCTGCTTTCTGTGCAGGGGCGAGTAGTTTTCTGCGGGTTGAAGCGACCGAGTTAACTTCACTGGTGCCAACCCATTCAAGTGTCTTTAAGGAGGTAAGTTCGATTATAGCAGTCTCTGAGGGCCTTTGCTTTTCTTTCGGGCTATTAATGTCTTTCCCTGATTGTTTCCCCTTTAGGTATGCAGAGGTTCGCTGGGTGCGCTGCTTGGGTTAGGCTCCTGCTGGGATTTATGGACGCAGAGCGTATGAAGAAAGGTAGGATCAGCGTGAAGTGCGGCGCTAATTTCCTTTTGGGCTAACCTGTATTCTTTATTCCTTTTCAGGTTACGATGGTCTTTCTGAGCGTGCAGTGATTTCCGGAGCGGAACCGGCCAAGATATGCCCAGCCAGGTGAGGAGATTCTGGTTGCTGCTGTGATTGCCATGAGTAACCTGTTTAACGTTGTCCCTTTTTCTCTCCCCTCCAGGTGCTTCGTTCCGGTGCGAGCGCGATGTCCTGAAGACCGCGAGCAGCCGGGATCGAAGGATGCAAGGCTGCAGGTAAGCTGGAACTGCTAATGATGTTCTTTTGTCTCCTCTGCAGGTCCGCGATTCCAGGAACGCCTGGTGCTGGTCTTTGAACACGGTGAGCGTTACGCTGCTGGCTGCAGAATAACGCGAAGCACGTTCTTTAGCTTGGGGGTGGTTTATATAGCCTACCCTGTAAAGTAGTCCAGATAAAGTAGTCCGGGCGACCCCACCCTAAAACACTGCACCGCGCAGTCTGGTTCTTAGGGACTAGACTGTGTGGGTGTCTCCATGTTGGCTGCAGGCCTCCACCCAAAAAGTAGTCCCCTCAAGTCCCCTTCCAAATATAAGCCTGGTGCCAAAGGCGCCAGGACTGACTCCAGGAGAGTCCCCGGTGAAAATGCAAGGCCCTTGGGGCCCCAAATGAACACCGAGCCCTAACCCTACCTGGCATGTGACCATGCCAGTGGGGTTCTGGGTCACGGGTCGTGACACTGAACCCCAAAAAATCATGCATGTTCCCCTTGGGAAGGTACAGAGGAGTCCCACAGGAGAACTTACCTATTTTGCAGATAGCCTGGCAGACCAGAACATTCAGATACCTGGTGATTAACATATATCACACAATTGCAGACGAGCACAAATATAACACAGAAAGGGCAGTAGAAGGTATCAAGAACAGCATGGGGTCTAGGCAAAGCTCCCCCTAGCCATGGTGAGGAGGGCGGCCCTGCTTAAGATGGTGGTCCTGCCTAGGCTACTGCATTTTTTTGTAAATATCCCACACATGTTGCCCAAACACTTTTTTATTAAACTCCAGAGCTTATGCAGAGGTTTCCTGTGGCACAACTCCAGAAACAGAGTGGCCCTATGGAAATTACAGAATGCCTATGACGGGGGGTATAAACCTGACGAACTTTGAGATATACCACTTGGCAGGGCAGCTACAATATGTTGCTAGGTGGCTGTCGGAAGACGAGACAGCAGAATCTAGGTTGCTGAGGGGTGAATGCGACCCTCATTTCCTAAAAGAACTGATATGGCTACCCAAACCAAAGTTGCATAGGCAATCAAGATTGCTGGAACTGGGCTGCAAGACATGGCGCAAAGCGTGCCGAGCTATGGGGAACCCGACCCCATGCTCCCTGCAGTCGCCACTTGTGGCGCTACGCGGAGTGGATGAGCAACTGAGGAAAGGGATCCGCAAACACTGGGAACCGGTAGGCCTAGCGACCTTGGGAGATATGTAGCAAGAGGGGAAGGCACTCGACTTCCAAACGATAGTGGATGAAACAGGTGTACATACGGGGCAATATATCACATATACTAGAATAGTTAAACGGGTGAAGGAAATGCGGTCCGATTTAGCACTAGCAGAACCACCTGATACTGCCATAGAAACGATGTATGATATCTTGGAGGGAGGGCAGGAAATATGCCAGATTTATGAACTGGTGATGTCTAGAGTGGGTAAGGAGTTGCTCCAACTGAGAAGGTACTGGGAGGAGGAAGCGGGAGTAACTATGCAAGAAGGGCAGTGGGAAAGAGCTCAGAGATATCATTAAAAGGTGTCTAGGAATGCGAGGCTGCAGCAGATTCAGTTATATGTCACCCATAGGGCGTATATGACCCCCGGAAGATCGCCAGATTTGGGAGTACTGAAGTACAAAAATGCCCCAAGTGCAGGGAGGTGGATGCTGGGATAATCCATATGTTCTGGGCGTGCCCGGAGGTGGGAAAATTCTGGGAGGAAATCAAGCTACAACTATCTGAAAAGGGAATCAAGCTAGATGTGGAATCTGTGTGGGCATGCATGATGGGGGGATTCACCAGACCACGCAACCTGAAACATGTGTGCATACTCAAGGACCTGGCCTACATTCTAGCCAAAAGGAGAATAGCTAGGAGCTGGAAGGCTGGCAACAGACCCAGATTAGAGATATGGTGGAACGATCTCCTGAAAATGGCAGACGCTGAGACAGTAGCATGGTATGAGGCAGCCAGCAAAGGGGAGGATAATGAAGTGGGACCTCCGATAGCATGGAGACAAATGGTAGCCACATTGTCGGGATCCTCCCATGCCAATTCCAGTGAATATGACACGTCTGAGAATGGCGAAGGGGATTAACCCTAAGAGAAGGAAAGACCGAAGAACTGAAGTGGAAGCTCGGATTAAAGAGGGGGGGGATGACGGTCTTGCTTGCAGTTCAATTTGCTTAGCCAAACTCTCCTGAAGTCTAATCTCAGCTTGCATCTGACAGTTCGCTAACTGGGCAATGACATTGGCTGGGTCAGCCATTTCCTCTGGGGATGTAGGGGTCCCTTCTGGTTGTAGGGGACAGTTCTGAATTGAAATGGAAGCAACTCTCGACTTTGTCGGATAGAGTCTTGAAGTCGTCTGATTCTTCAAACTCTGAATCTGTCTCAGTAACATGCTGCAGTAAATTAATCTCTATGCCTGATGGCTCCGCAACAGACAATGACTGGGCACCATGAAAAAAAAGGTTCGGGAGAAAGGGGAGTTGGAGCACTAGGTCTTATAAAGGAAAAAATAAGCCGAATATTTTTGGATGATCCGGTCCCACGGTTGTATGTGGTAATGGGAGAAGGGCCGGGTATGTAGCAGTACTTGACTTTTGGAGAACAGGTCTTGTTGACCAGGTGGGACATGTAACTGAGAGAACAACACCTCTTTCAGTGTGGATATGCGGTCAGAGTCAAGGATATAGACTATTTTATTCTCCCCTTCTAGTTGTACTAGAGTTATAAGCATGGGTTTCAATTTCTATCAGTTGAATCATATCCCACTTCAGACACTGTATGTAAGGATGATGTGGTATCAAGAATAGACAACACAAGTAATCACAGTTGAAAGGTGTTTACCTAATCTAAACCCACAACTACTGAAGGAAGCAAGTTAATCGGTTGCAGCATCACGATGAATTGGAACTTTTAAGAATGTGGCTCCGTGAGAATGAAGACACACAAAATGGCAGACAACAAAAGGATTGAAGCCGCGGCCGCAGAAGCAATTGAGCCGTGCCACGGAGATTAGTAAGAGGACAGGCGGTTGACATTCGTGCGGCGCTGTGACTTGGTGTCCGCTTGATCCTACTGTTACTAGCAGCGTTTGTTTACAGAATATACCACGAATGGCACCGTGCGACAGATACAGTAGCAGCGTACTGAGAACTTTTTTGCTGCAATAAGCAGTGAGATTTCAGGCAAAGGCGGAAAGTTCCAGACGATCGCAGAGCTGACGGAAAGGATACAGTGTTATCCCAAACAAAGTGCAATGAAGGAGCCGCGCTGTGGGAGAGGAGCCAGCGCGGCTAGCTGGATAGATTCCTGCCTGTAATTACACATGGAATCTGAGGCAAGATACTGAATACAATGACTCCCTGTCATTGTGTCGGAAACTAAGTACCCTGCACAAACGTAACCTTATATTGGTGCCCAAGGAACGCAGACACTCGAGGTGCCCCACAACAACTGAAGGAAGCTGGTAAATTGTGTGAAATTTCACGGAGAATTGGAACTTTACAGAATGTGGCTCTGTGGAACTGAAGACACACAAAATGGCTGACAACAAAGGGACTGGAGCCGCGACCACAGAAACAATTGAGTCGTACTGAGGAGATCAGGAAGAGGACTGGCTTTCATTATTCACACAGGGCCGTGCCTAGGTACCCGCTGGATTATAATGTTATAAGAAATGCTGGTCTATGGAACACACCACCGTGTCAAGCCGACGTCATCTGTGTGACCCGGTGCGGCAGATCGAAGTGTGCGGCGGATACAGTAGCCGCGTTCTAAGAACTTTAAGCTACAATAAGCGGTGAAGCCTCCGGACGCGGACGGAGCGTTCCGGGCGACCGCTGTCATGATGCCTACACCCGGGGACCCAGACCAAGTCTAGCAACCCCGGAAGCAGGCATCAAGTTATACTAAGCAAACCCAACAACCCCTGCTAGGGGCTATTTGGGTGCAGTTTGGAGAGTCAGTCCTGGCACCATAGGCGCCAGGCTCATAGATTAAAACGTACCTGATGCAGACCATGCTGCAAACTCACCTGATGCAGACCATGCTGCAAGAGCTCCAAGCCAAAGGAGGCTTGGAAGGGACTACTTTACCTAAGGGACTATTTTTTACTCGGGTGGGGCTGGGGAGGAATACTTACCTGGGACTACTTTGGAGGCTATTTAAACCACGCCCGAAGAGCAGCACACGCTTCACGTTATTCTGCATCCAGCAGCGTAATGCTCACCGTGCCTGCAAGTCTGCATCCAGTCTTCTGCCAAGCCCGCCTCGAGTCCGGAGCTCCTAGAAAAAGGGGAGAGAAGGAGAAAAGGTTAGAACAAGAACAATACCTTTGATCCTTACCTGAATTCCCCATCCATCATGCCTTCGAGCTGGAAGAAAGAAGTTATTTTATGCGCGTCCCCTCGCCTGAAGCAGCGCTGCACTGAACTCACCGGCCTTCGCAGCATCTTCACATTCCACCGCATCCTTCTGCATGCTCCCGCCGCACTCCGGCACCTAAGTGGAAGACAAGAACAGCAAGGTAAGCCAAGGGAATACACAGAGGCAATATTAGTTACCCCCCATAGACTTACCTGATTTTACCACCGGGGGTACTATTCCTCTTCACGGGTCAGCGCAGCTTCCACTGCATTCTCGCCGAACCCCGGCCCCTAAGGGGAAACAAAAGGACAGCAAGGTGAAACAAAGGGACAAACAAGGGGAAACCTCCTCACCATAATAGACTTACCTGATTTTACCGCCAGAGGCATTATTCCCCGAGACTTCATACTTTCTCTCAGTGCCTGAATAAGGGAGAAAGCAACAGGTTACATATTGATATGATATGGCATTTGTAACGCGCCTATACACAAGTGTTTCAAGGCGCGACGAGGCGGGTGGGAAACAAGGGGAATACAGACAACGATCCTACTAGGCCAGGTATCATTCAGACCGCGCAAGTGCAGGGGTAGGGGAAGGGAAAAAGTGCAAGGGTAAGGGGAGGGGAAAGTGCAGTACAAGTAAGTAGAATAAAAATACATAAATAAATAGGGCCAGCTGGTGGCAAGTGCAAGGTAGGTGCAGGCAAGTGCTGGGAAGGGGGGGCTGTAGGGATACAGAGACAGTCCCGCAGTGCAGGGGATGCGATGCCAGGGAGGCAGTGCAAGTGGAGAGTGGCTGGGCCCAGGACCGAGGTCGGTGAGAGTGGCCCAGTTGCAGATTCAGTGCAATTTCAGTGTAGAATTTAGCAGGGGAGCGGGACAGAGAAGGCAGAGGCAAAGAGGAAGGTTTTGAGGTGCTTCCGGAACCGCAGATGGTTCTCCTCAAGTTTTAGGGAGGCAGGAAGGCTGTTCCAGAGGGAGGCCCCTGTCGCGGAGAGAGATCTACCCCCAGCTCGTTGTTTTGAGAAGCGGCTGACCCTGAGGGAGTTGGAGACGGATGAGCTAAGGGCTCGGGAAGGAAGATATTTAGGGAGAGAGAGTTGAAGGTATTTTGGCCCAAGGCCCCAGAAGGCCTTGTGGATAATGCAGAGGGTTTTGAACTTAATCCTCGCAGCCACTGGGAGCCAGTGTAGAGATTTCAGTCCTGGAGTGATACGGTCCCTGGGCTTGAGGCCAAGGACAAGTCTCGCAGTTCTGTTCTGGATGAGTTGCAGAGGGCGGAGAGTGGAGGCAGGCAGATTAAGATAGAGGCTGTTACAGTAGTCCAGCTTCGAGAGAACCAGGGCTCGGGAGACAGTGAGCTTCTGGGGGAAGGAGAGGAAGGGAAGAATACTTCTGAGGAGGTGCAGCTGGAAGTGTGACTTCTTAGAGACGTTAGATATGTGAGGAGAGAAGGAGAGTGTAGAGTCGAAGATGACCCCGAGGTTTTTAGCCTTGCAGGTAGGAGCAGGGAGAGGGCCAAGAGACATTATTTTATCGAACAGTGTTGGATAATACTAATCCTTACCTGAATATTACCGTTTGCCACGAGGAACTCTTCGCTAGGGTCAAGCTGCTACCTGCTAGGAATCGGACAAGAGTGAAAGTTAGACTTTTGAACTCTTACGAACTACATACGGCGTCTTGCCGGGAATCTCAGAGTCAATATTGTTCTGAAACTCACCAATTCCTTCGAGCCAGTGAAGCAACTGGTTATCTACGCGCCCCTGCGCTCAATGCAGGATGGAGAGCTCATCTTTCCAAACCATCAGGTGAGACTATAAGAGGGGACACCAAAGGTGATCACTGGGGAGAACAGCGGGAGTGGCGGGGGGGTTAACGCTCAACTCCACGGGTGGTTAATTCCCTTTCTCCATTTGCAGAAGAATATTCCTACGGGCCAAGCAAACGAAGCTGGGTGGGCCAGTCCAGTCCGTCATCTCGGCACTACGCGTCACATTGGTGGAGACCGCAGCTGTCCAGTTCAGATCGATGCCCCTGTGGGAGCCAGGTGAGCGTAACAGAACGTGAAGCCTACCCACAAATTCCCACCCGGGCGTTATGGATACCTCAGAAACTGACCAATTGGCCCTAATTGGCTATTAGGGCGACTTTACCCTGCTGAGCTGCGAGTACAGGCTAGTGCCAGAAAGGGCTAGATGCGGGGGTGCCTGAGATCCAGGGATGGAGCTGGGCAACAGCTGGGGAGGGTATTGTTGGGGCAGGAAAGGGAGGCGGGGGTGGGAGTTTGGGGGGTTTGATGTATTTTTTGTTATGGGGTGTTTAAGTTGGAAAATGAGCCTATATAGAAGGGGAATATACTGGGATTTGGACTGCATTGGTGATGGGTGGGGTGGGACTCTGATAGGCCATGGGGGATCTTAAAGTAATCACCTGGAATGTTAGAGGGCTCAATACCTATTTAAAGAGGAATTAAGTTATGCTATACCTCTGCAGACAGAAGATAGACATAGCCCTGCTGCAGGAGACTCACCTGACGCGGGATAAGATGGAGATGATCAGGAAGAAATGGATGGGAACTGTTTTGGGCTCACCATATTCGGCATACGCTAGAGGAGTAATCACCTGGGTGGCGCAGCATGTCCCGTTTCAATTGTTACAGATGATAGTGGAAACGAACGGAAGGATGGTCATAATGAGCGGATTGGTGGAAAACAAGGCGATAAGTATTATACGTACGCTCCAAATCAGAATACGGCAGCATATTTCAGAACTCTGTCACAATCTTAGCACGTGTGTGGGGAGAGCAGTGATTTGGGTAGGAGACTTTAATTGTGTACTAAAT
Source organism: Ambystoma mexicanum (assembly GCF_040938575.1). Taxonomy (NCBI): domain Eukaryota; kingdom Metazoa; phylum Chordata; class Amphibia; order Caudata; family Ambystomatidae; genus Ambystoma; species Ambystoma mexicanum. The sequence goes on along the minus strand of NC_090938.1, from coordinate 490,221,137 downwards.
CCCAAGGTGGATAGATCAGATGGGAAAATGGATAGACCCGCCCCAGGCGCCAAGGCACTGCAGACTCCGCTGGATGATTTCGGGCTTGGGGATGTATGGAGGTCACATCACCCCCAACAGAGGCAATATTCACACTACTCCGCTCCTCAGCAACTACATACTAGGTTGGACTATTTTTTTTGCCGTGCAAGAGATAGTAGCAGAGATCACGCAGACAGAATATAAAGCGAGGGTCCTCTCGGACCACTCGCCATTAATCCTAAAATGGCAATATCGACCCCTGAGAGCGAGGATCCTGACTTGGTGTCTCAGGGCAGAGGCGCTGAAAGACCCCGTTTTTAGGGAAGACATGAGGGAGGAGATTATTAACTATTTTGAGATCAACACTGGTAGTGTGGACTCAGCTGGTATGCTTTGGGAGGCCTATAAAGTTGGGATGAGAGGGGTAGCCATAGCAAAGTCCAAAGGGTTGCAGAGTGGGATCCTGGCTGATCTACAGGTAATGGAGGAAGAGTTAGAGAGGGCATTGAGGAGAGGAGATATTACCAGGGATGACACTGAATGAATACTCGGGCTGCAACAGAAATGTGCGGGGTATTGGGAGAGGCTGTGTAACCTTAACTATAAAAAATACATAGAGAGACAGCATGCGGGAGGGGATAAACCAGGAAGGATCTTGGCATGGCTATATAAGAGTGAGACCCCCAGGCCTACGATCAGAACAATAATAAAGGAAGATGGGAACATGATGGACACCCAAGAAGGGGTTAATCAGGAGTTTGAAGAGTATTACAGGTTATTATATGAAGATGGTGAGGAGAGTAATCATACAGAGATAGCAAATACATTGGAGGATATAGGACTGCCGCAGATTAGTGCTGAGGAACAAGAGGAGCTGGATGCACTGATCACTTTAGAGGAATTGGAAGAGGTGGTGCGGCAGTTGCCCTCCTGCAAGGCCCCGGGGTCTGATGGACTCCTGAGTGAATTCTACAAGATATTTAAAGGAGAGGTGCTCCCCCCCACTTTTGGAGATGCTGAATGAGGCATACGAGATTGGCAGATTGCCAGAGTCCCTCAGAGAAGCGAATATAATACCGCTCCCCAAACCCAATAAACCTGGACATAGATGTGGTTCATATAGACCTCTATCGATGCTGAATCAGGACAGTAAAATGCTCACAGCTGTGAGAGCAAATAGAATGAAGAGGGTGATTGGTAAATTAATACATCCCGACCAGACAGGGTATGTCCCGAATAGAAACATATCCAACAATCTGAGGCGGCTCCATCGAGTTATTGAGCATGGAAACGAGAATGAAGACGAAGTGGCAATTGTGTCACTACGCAATAAAGGCCTTTGACTCGGTCAAGTGGCTGTGGCTGATGGCGGCCTTGGCTGGTTATGGTATAGGGGCTGGATACCTACAATGGGCAAAAGTTTTATATAGTGAGCCATTGGCTAGAGTTAAAACGGGGGCAGTGATATCAGAAAGGTGGCAACTCCGTAGGGGTACTAGACAAGGATGTCCATGGTCTCCTATGCTTTATATACTGGCCCTAGAACCCTTAGCGAAATATCTGAGGCAGCGATATGATAGGCATTGCGTGGGAGGGGAACAGCACTTAATTTCTCTGTATGCGGATGATATGTTGTTGTACTTGTGATACCCGGAAGAAAACCTGCGATACATCCTGGAGGTGATGGAGAAATATGCGGGGCTGTATGCAATAGCTGTGAACCCCCAGAAATCTTGCATGTTCCCACTGGGTAGATATAAAGGGATCCCATTAATACAGCTACCGGTATTACAGATACCATGGGAAGTTGGTACATTCCGATATCTCGGGATAGATATATATCATACGGTGGAGGAGAAGCATAAGCATAATACAGAAGTAGCAATTAAGAAAATTGAAAATTGCATGAAGTTCTGGGTGAAGCTGCCTTTGGCAATGATGGGACGTGGTGCAATGTTAAAGATGGTGGTCCTACCCAAGCTCTTGCATTACTTTGGGAATATACCACACTGGATAGCGAAGACATTTTTACGAGATTAGACGGTATGTGTAGGGATTTCTTTTGGCATGGAACACGAAACAGAGTGGCCCTCTGGAAATTACAAAATCCATATGAGAAAGGGGTAGTAAAACTGCCTAATTACGAAGTTTATTATATAGCAAGCCAGCTGCAGTATGTAGCTAAATGGCTCTCAGATGAGGCAACCTCAGAGTCCAGGCTGTTCTGACAGGATTGTGCTCTGTTCCACTTAAAGGAAATTATGTGGCTGCCTAAGGCAGAAATGAAAGGGCGTCCAAAGATGATTATGCTTGGGTGGAAGATGTGGCGCAGGGCATGCCAGGTGATGGAGAATCCGCTCCCGTGCTCCCCACAGGTGCCACTAGTGGGGTTAACAGGTGAAGAAAGGCAACTGAGGATAATGATTAGAAATCACTGGGAACCTGTGGGGATAGCAACAATGGGTGACATGGCAAGAAGGGACTATAATGGACTTGGAGGTGTTGAGGGATGAAACTGGGTTACACACGGGCCAGTACATTACATATCATAGAATGGTGCGGAGGATTAAGCTGATATGGTCTGAAGTGGTACTAGGGGAGGAGCCAGACACCACCATAGAAATGATATAGGGAAAGGGGGGCATGAGATCTCCAGAATATATGAGTTGATGATGTCCAAAGTGGGAAAAGAGGTAGTACAACTGAGACAAGATTGGGAGGCGGAAGTGGGTGTCCCGATGGGTGATGAGGTGTGGGAACGGGCCCAAGGGTACCATAAAAAGGTATTTAGGAACGCAAGACTGCAGCAGGTGCAACTATATATTACACATAGAGCATATATGACACCTCAGAGGATAACCAGATTAAAAAATGCAGGACGGCAGGCATGCCCCAAATGTGACGAGGAAAATGTTGGAATGGTACATATGTTTTGGTCATGTCCAATCATTGAGCGCTTCTGGGGTGAAGTGGCGCACAGACTAGAGGAGAAGGATATCAAGATGGTGATAGATACGGTGTGGTCTTGCTTAATAGGTGGGTTTCCTAGGCCACGCAAGTTTAAACATGTGAGCAAACTAAAAGACTTGGCTTATGCACTTGCGAAGAGAAGTATGGTGGAAAGATTTACAGAAATGGGCTGAAGCAGAAACCATGGTATGACAAGAAACGAGCAGTGCTGGGGGGGAGGAAGGAACGGGAACCCTGATAGCTTGGAAATTACTAATAGCTGAGTTATTTGGGCCAATGCAAGACCCAATAGAACTCACGGAAGAGGAATCCCTACCGCAAGATGCAGGAACAGAATATGAGAGGAAGTAGGCTCGAACGGGGGGTCGGATAGGGGGGTGCAGTGCACATAACAAAGTGATGCATAATTGAAATGTTATTACATGCACTGCAATTTTGGTTTGTATTGTTTGTTTGAATAATTAATAAAAATGTTTTTAAAAAAAATAATAATAATAAGGCTGTCCTAGTGGCGTAGTGTCACATAAAAGAGCCTATACTATGAAAAACCTATTGCTAATCCTTACGCTAAAATACAAAAAAGTATGGGATAGGGTCCACAAGAAAGTGGTCACAAATGAGAAGTCTGGATGTGTTAGGTTGCCAGCGGTCTCCCTTCCTCACGTTTTGCGCACTGGACAAGGTGGGACCTGAAGCTTTCCCAGCATGTGACAGCAGTTCCGCTTCATGTATCGGACCTTCGGTGGTTCATTCTTTATTCTGCAAAAAAGTCTTTTGCCCCCAAGAACCTGAAGGCTTCCAAAAATAACGAACAAAAGAAGTTCTGTTCCAAATGTACGTTGGGTGATCGTTTCACCTCTGGGTTCCCCCTCTTCTGGGTGTAGACCCCTCAAGCAGTTCTTATCAATATCATGATCTTCGGAGGTTGTCTCTCCTGCTTCCGAGGATCTGATAGAACTTTTTGTTTGTTATTTGAATCTTTTGGATTGCACTTGAGGTGATGATTCTTCACCCCTGGCTCCTGTTCCGGGCTTAGACCCCTCTCGAATATCAGCCTCCCTCCCGTCAGGTTCAATCTGGATTATTTTCTTATTCTTGCCTTCATGTGTCGATGGGGTGTTGGTTTTCCACCCCCTATTTCCCCCTGTGCCAGGCTCAGACCCTTCTCGAACATTTGCTTCCCTCGCTGGGTTCACTCTGGCTCTCATTCGCAGGCTTTAATCTTTTTCTATTCCACATGCACATTGAGTGATGACTTTACCTCTGGTTCCCCCTCTTCCCGGAGCTGACTCCTCACAAATCTTAACCTTCCTTCGTTGGATTCACTATGGCTTTTGCAAAGATATTTTCTCCTTGGTATTCACAAATCTTAATGTCTTTTCAAACAGTTCTCCGTGGACATCCCTCTGCCGGGTCTACTTTTGTCAACATACTGTTTCTTGGGGCTTTAGACTTCACCCCTCTTTATTGGCATCCCTCCGCCAGGTTCACTCGTGCTATTTCAGAATTTCTTTTACTTTCTTCTAATGCAGGATTTACTTCCCTTATGTTTTCAATGGTTTGTCGGTCAAAGACTTTCCACTGTACAGGGATTTTGCTAGACCCCTGTATGACCACTTTGACCTTTGCCGCTCCCCTAGGGCCTTCTGGTATCAGTAGTTTCATTCAACGTGGGATCAACCAGAGTGTCTTGAGTGAGCACCCACGTGGTGCCGGACCCCTCTGCACGGTCTTCCCTTAACAATTTACAGTTCTTAGAACTATTCTCAATGTTCCACTTTGTGATTTTCATTCAACACAGTTCAGTTTCTTTATCGGTTCCCCTTCGACTCTCCGGCTGTGATGAACCGCTTGGCTTTTCACTCTATCTGGAGTCAAGGCCGGTACCACGGTCGCAGGCATCTCCCTCTGTGTACCTTTGACATCTGCTGCAACACACTTGGGTTGTTTGCAGTCTTGTGTTTCCATCTGCAGAGGCTTTGCGGGCCTGGGTCGGAAAGGGTAAGGTTGCTTCTCTCCTTGTCGCCCCTTCCGTTCTTGTTGCCTTTATCCTCTTGAACTGCCGTACATGGATAGCTCTCTCATTGTGTGGTCTGCCTTGCTCACCCTGTGCTCTTGTGCTCCACGTTTTATCCCAGTGGGGAAGAGAAAGGGCCATCAGGTGTGTGTGATTCTGGTCAATTGCCTGCCACTAGAGAAAAAGACGTGTATAGCTACACACCAACCACCAGTGCACTCCAAAGGGACATAAATCCCAAGTCTGTCAGTATAGCCGGTTTAGCACAGAGTTTAGAATGTACCCTACTACCTGCAGTTTTTGGTCTGTGTGTCGTATTCATTCTTGGTCTTTTTTTGGGGAGTCTGGGGAGGTCAATGTCCACTCCCAAGCTTGGTAGTAATCTCAATACATGTTATTTAGTACAAACATTTCCCATTTAACAATTTAGCAATTTAAAGTTTTTCCATTCAACACATTTTTACCTAATGTGATTAATGAGACAATTTTGTGACACAAACTTTTTTATAAAAGAAAAATACCCTCTGCGGGTTGTTTTTAATTAATTAAAGCGCCAGGTTCTTTGTAAATGTTTTCAAACAAGAAAGAAAAGGAAATTAACACCACAGAATTTACATTACAGAAGTTCAATTATGAAGTTAAAGGAACAATTTTTCCTCAAAACATAACATATATAACGTGAAAGTTGCCTTTCTCTGGCGAAACAACAATGTAAAGCCCCAGTTTTTAACAAAGTCTTATAAACAGGACGCTCTTTATAGGCACAAATGTAAAGAGTTTTCTTTCCACACTTGGCATGTGTTCACATTGTCTACTTTTGGTCGTAAAGAAAAAGAAAAAGGTCCTTAGGTTGAAAGTCACCAATCCCAAATAGTACCAATTATTTACTGTGTTGCCAACACGTTTCAAACTATATAAAGGTCTATCTTCAGGGCAAGGGATACTACTGGTTCCAAAATATAGGTATATCCACACCTTCAATTCCTATGGTGAAATGTAGAAAAGGGCCAGCTATTAATACTGTTTTCAAACTAAATGTCTTCATTTCAAACTAGATGATTGCACATGACTCACCTCGTAATTGTACTGATGGAACCTCTGGCTCAATATCTAGACGGGATCTTGCAACCAATGATTCAGGGTACAGAGACTTAATTGAAGGATACAACGGATTTTCTGAAGAAACTACAAAATGTCCAATTTGTAGAAGATCGTGACGTCCTCTTCACCATGGACGCCACGTCCCTCTACACAAATATAACTCATGAAACAGGATTAGAGGCGGTGGAATGGATGTCGTTAAGAACAACAGATTGCAAAGCGGATCGAGTGTTCGTCCTCACTTTGTTGAAATTAGTTTCAATGAACAACTTTTTCAAATTTGGGGAACGTTACTTTTTGCAGATCTCAGGAACCAGCATGGGTGCAGCAATGGCCCCATGCTATGCCAACATCTTCATGTTCTTTTTAGTACACAAATACGTATTAACATCTCCAAGATGGTCACGCCATTTGTCACTTTATGCACGGTATATCGATGACATCTTTGGAATCGGGACGGGTCCAAAGGATGAACATCAGAAATTCTTCTCTATGATGGACCATATGAATCCAAGAATTAAATTCACGACATCCACCAGTGAATCCAAAATCCATTTTCTGGACGTCAAAGTTTATGTGAAAGATGGGAAACTTTCTTTACAAAGAAACGCATCTTTACAAAGAAAACAGACAGGAACAGCCTGCTCTTGGCAACGAGCTTCCATCCACAAAGAACATTGGACAGTGTACCACTAAGTCCGTTCCTACGGTACAGAAGGAATATTTTGAAAGCCATAGAGTACTCAAGGCAATCATCCACTTAACAGACTAAATTTATTGAAAGGGGATACAACAGAAGTCTGATTTCTGAGGTAAAAGAAAAAGTGAACCTGATCCAAAGGGAAACCCTCCTGACACCTAAACCTACCCAAGATCAACAGAAAGTGGTATATGTGACAATACACTCAACTCAGAGTAAAAGAATAAAAAGAATAATTCAGAAACATTGGCCAATGTTACAAAGGGATCCAAAACTCCAACAACTTTTTCCAGAAATTCCAACATTTGCTTACAGGAACAAGTCATTACGCAACCGTTTGATCAGAGCGGATATAACGACCACAAGAACAGGAACATCTACTCATAAAGGAACTATACCGTGTCTGAACTGTCAGCGCTGTAGCAATATTATAAAAGGAAACACAATCAGACATCCTTACACAGGGAAAACCATCTCCCTTAAGCATTCCTGTACATGCGATTCATCTAACGTCATCTATGTTTTAAAGTGCCCCTGTGGCCTATTTTACGTAGGCATGACCACTAGAAAGGCAAAAACACGTTGGGCAGAGCACAAATCAAATATCAGAATGAAGAGTCAAAAGCACCAGTCGCAATGCATTTTGCAGAAGCTAGACACTCAATAGCACAACTCAAATGCGGTTCATAGACATAATTTCGAATACAAAATATTCGAAAGTCAAAAAGTCGAAAAAAAAAAGTCGAAAAAAAAATGTCGAATTTTTTTTTAATGACGTTTTTTTTCGAAATGGGGGTTTCCCCCCCAACCCCCCTTTTTTTTATTTTTACCTATTTTTTTCACAGAAACTAGAGCCCAAAAAAAAATATCGAAAAAAAAACAATTCGACATTTTTTTTTTCGACATTTTTGATTCGACTTTTTTGACTTTCGAAATTATGTTTTCGAAATTATGACTGGACACCCTCAAATGCGTTATATTGGAACAGGTTAAACTCAGCCCTAGAGGCGGTGACATAGTGAGAACATTACATCAGAGGGAAATTATGTGGATCGACTTACTTGACTGTCTCAGCCCTAGAGGCATGAATGTAGACTTTGATCTAATGTGTTATGCCTGATGTGTCAAAATTTGATTCAATGTGGACCTCAATTTGATGTGTTATGTTTGAGCCCAGAGTGAAGGGCTGCTCATTTGACCTATGTAGGCTAAGATTGTGAACTTCATCTAATATCCTGATGGAGTTTTGAATTTAAATGACGACAGGAACGAATGAAATAAGTGTATCAATATCTATATTTGAGATTGATAACGTGAAAAGAGCAATATGGCAGAGGTGTTTGTAAAATCATGACACCATGTGCATAAGGAGGATATAGGTGTGGATTCACACCCTGTCACAGACAGGATGTGATCTATTGCTTCGTTGCATGCAGGCTGTTGCCTGGGGGACATGGGGACCCGAGCAGACTTTGTCTGCGTCATCCCCACTCACCTGGACAATGGTCCATGTAACATAATCTTCTTCATGAATAGGGACCAATTATGTCCAACCCAAAAGTAGATTGAACTGGTCCTTACTGGGTTGGCATCGTATAGGGCGTGGAGGCTTTCCACACCCTGTATTGATGCCTAAAACCATTTAAATTATCAATACTCCTACTCTAACAGTAGCAATCACATTTGTGCCATCTAAATCATCAAAGCCCTACTCTGGCATTGTTACTGGGTTGGCAACATATAGGGTGTGGAGATATTCCACACCCTGTATTGATACTTAAAACCATTTTAATTATCAATACCCCTACTTTAGCAGTAGCAATCACATTTGTGCCAATTAAATCATCAAAGCCCTACTATAGCAGTAGTGATCACTATTGTGAAATACTCAACTCAGGCAATACCCCTAGATATATGCAAAATCGAGTTTGCTCATTGTCTTGGTATAGATAGGTCTGTTATACGTGGACCAGTCACGTGCTCTCGTGCAAACATTCGATTTACCTTATAGTAACTCTTACATAGATTACACGGACACATATGCAGGATTGTAGTCATTTGCATAAACAGCCTACTGAGAGACCTCAAAAAGCATACACGGAGAGGCCACCAGGGGGCGCAGGCAACATGGCTGCCTGAGCTGAGAGCTCCGTACCCAGCCCCGGGTAACTGTTGGTAGCGAAGAAGAGTGGGGGCCCCACCCTCCTTGAGACCCCCCCACGAGATTGTGGGAACCCTCGGCCCCCAGCTGGGTCCAACTCCGACCCTCGGCCGTGTGGGCTTCGCCGAGTTCGGCCGCCCGAGGGATTCACCGGCCCCTCCCCCCACACCCTGGAGCGGGGCTCGGCTGTGTGCCGCGGCGGGCGCGCCAGACTTGGAGAAGGAGGGACCAGATGCGACACGGAGAACGCAGAAGCCGAGGCGGAGACTGTACGCGGGACCTGCGGCCGAGCGAAGAGACAACCTGACGCCCGGACCCGCAGAGCACCGCGTCAGCCCGGCACTAGAGGTGAGAGCACCCCCGGCGCACCTACGGACCCGGAGGGGCGACGCAGGAACACACCCCCCCCCCGGCTTCAGGACGCCCGGGGCTCGACGTGGGATAGCGACCCCAGACACCCCCACGAACTCGGGAGGCCGACGCAGGGGCGCGGCCCCCCCCCTCTCTGGCCTTGAACCACCCCACGCGGGGGGGACGAACGGGGCCTGAAGCAGGTCCGTGGCGGCCCCGGCACCAACTACGCCGGTGAATCCTGGGGGGCCGACGCAGGAGCGCACCCCCTCCCCAATTTTGACTCTCCCCCCTCGGGGACAAACGGGGCTTCAGGTGGGACGGCAGCGGCCCCAGCCCCCAACACACCAACGGATCGGGGGGCCGATGCGGGAGCACACCCCCCCTCTCTCTCTCGCCCCGGCTTTTGCTTCCCCCCCTACCCCCTTGATGACAAAGAGAATGTAGATGAGGGAAACGGACCCAGAGTGACTGGCAAGGTGGGACCCCGGGAGGTGAGACCTACGTCAAAGAGAGATCGGTACGCGGAGGAACATAGGGGACCAAGGACTATTGGCGAGAGGTCAATCGGACCATTCCCCTCACGACCACCCCACTGGAGCACGACGCCGTGAGCACATTGCGGGAGGAGAAGGCACCGGAGGCACGCCAGAGGGCCCCACCGACACCAGACCCCCCACTTCTCGACTGGGCCACGTTCCACATAAGCTTCGGCCTGGCTGCGCCCATCGCTTGGGATCGCCATCGGGGGGGCATTCGTCCACCAGGTGCCTACCCGTCCCACCACCGGGGCCGCCAACTATACGCTGCACTCTCCCACGATCAAATTTGCGGGTTGGATAGGTCGCGCCAACTACAGCTCACCGGAGTGCCCCCCCATGAGCTGGAGGGAGACCCTCGCCAAATACCAATTTGTGGCTTCCGAGGGTGAAATGGCGGCAGGGGGCACCTCCACCCCTCCCCCCGACCTGGGGGCTATACAAAACAATATCCAGATAATCCTAGAGGAGATACGTGGGATGAGAACTGACATGGGGGCTAAATTGGCAGACCTTACCACCAAAGTCACCACCCTCGAGGACTGGATGGAGGGGGTCGAAAATAACCAGCTCTCCACAGCCCTCCTCGAGACCCAAATGGAGGTCAGGTTCCAGGACATGCAACGGCGGGAGGAGGAACTTCGGTTCAAAGTAGACGACATGGAAAATAGAGAAAGGAGGAATAACCTACGCATTTTTGGGCTGGTGGAATCCGAGGGCGAGACCATACAAGGTCTGGAGGGTAAAGTACTGGATATCATAAGGATTGTCCTGGGCGAGAGTGCCGGAGGCGAGATCAAATTTGATAGGGTCCACCGGGCGGGCGGAGGAGGCAGGGGCCCGCGTTCAGTGCTGGCTAGACTGCATCACTACAAAGACAAAGCCAAGATCCTAGAAAAGGCGAAAAACCTAGGCAATATCCAATATGGGGACTCTAGGGTGTCCATATTTCAGGACCTCTCAGCTCTCACCCTACTAATGAGGAAGAAATGTGGCACCCTCACAAGATGGCTACAGGGGAAGGGGGTCAGATACCGCTGGGGCCACCCCTTTTACCTAGCGTTTGAATGGCAGGGAGAGAAGTACCATCTGGTCTCGGAGGAGGACATTCAGAGGGCCACAGATGACCTGCTTGGCGACATGCCCGCTCCCTCGGGCGGCAGAGTGGGTGGCACCCAAGATCCCCCTAGAGGTCCGGTCGGTCTGGGAAAGCTTAGCGGCAAGTCTAAGGTCAAGGGTACTCGTAAATTTCAGAAAACAAGACACCCATCAACGGCCTCCGAGGACCGCCCGAACTCATGACTATACCACTTTCTCGGGGGTTGAGGAACCCTACTGATGCTCCTGTATTCCAAGCTTTGGCAGAGCTGGAAAATGAGGCCTGGCCTCACGAAGCCAAGGCCGGGCGCCACGTTGGCGTGAGGTTTAAACCGCCAGGTTGGAGGGCGGGAAGCAGTTTGATGCAATGTTAATGGTTTGGTTGTGTTTCTCCCGGTGTGGGGCTGAGTTTGAACCTTGGGGTCGGTGAGGAGGCCGGGGGGTTCGCGGGCTCCAGTGCTGACCACCTCCACCTAGGTAATGATTGGGGTCGATATATATGGAAGAACAAAAGATGGGGATCCCTAATATAAGAAATACCCGGGGCTGGGGTAAGAGTCCTTGGTGGTTCATTGACCAACCCCGACATCAGTTGGGGTGCGTGGACGGACGCCTTACAATGAAAGGGAAAAGGGAATGGAGGGGAGGGGCGGGAGGGGAAGACTGGGTGGGGGAAGGGGGGTGGAGAACACAGGGGAAGGAAGGGGGTAATAGCCGAATCAAACTAGGGTTTACAATACGGACACAGGCTACAGGGCAACTCCGCGACACAGGACAAACAGAGGGGGCCTCCCCATATGACAATGGTTGAGGGCAAGATAGGCACACTTAATGTCAAGGGCCTTAACTCCCAGAACAAGAGATCCCTGACGAGTAACATGTTTCGCAAACAACAACTAACGGTACTCTTCCTCCAAGAGACTCACTATAGACAGGGCAAGGAATCACCCATAAGGGGAAGGGACATTGGATCCAATTACTGGGCCTCACACAGAAGTTCGAAGAAGGAGGGGGTAGGGATCCTCCTGAATAAAACGTTCCACCTCTCTAATACCGAAACCAAGAGGGGCCTTGGGGGGCGGTTCCTGGCAATCAAAGGCACTCATGAAGGCGAACGCATCACTCTGGCTACCCTCTATGCACCCAACTCTGGCCAGATTAGGTTCCTAACCCAAATCATGGGGGTAATCGATGAATGGGCAGAAGGGGTCATGATCCTCGGGGGCGACTTCAATCTTGTAATGGACCCCAAACTAGACTGGTGGACGGCCCGAGGGGTTGGACCCAAGGTGATATCTAAAGATAATATTTCATTCCAGACTCTCCTGAGGGAACACTATTGGGAGGATGTTTGGCGGGCAACGCATCCAGAACCGGGAGGCTATACATTTTTCTCCCCTCCACACTTTACATACACCAGAATCGACCTGCTCCTGACCTCCAAGGAGGGAGGCGGAGTGGCCACGGACCCGCGAGTCGAGGCAATAACCTGGTCCGATCACGAGCTCCTAGTGGCGAGCTGGTTTCTCCCCGTCTCCCTCCGATCAACCCACTGGAGGTGCAATGATGTGCTTCTCAGAGACCCAGTCTTTAGGGACTTCCTAAGAGGCGAAATGGCGGCATATTTCGAAATAAATGATAACGGGGAAACTGTCATGCCAACAGTGTGGGAGGCAGCAAAGGCCACCTTCCGCGGCCTCCTCATAGCAGAGGGAGCCAGACGTAAACAGGAAAGAGGGCTCGTCGAAACCAGGATACGGGCGGACCTTGGAATCTTGCGGGGTAGGCTCAATCAGGGGGGGACGGACAGGGAATCCATCTTAGTTGAAATGAGCGAGAAACGTCAGGCCCTACACACGGCTCTCATAGGTGAGGTGGTTAAGAAGCTGAGATACACACGACAGAGGTACTATGAGAGGGGGGACAGGGTGGGAGCGCTGCTGGCTCGTAGATCCAGGGGATGTCGACTGGAGAGAAGGGTGGGCCCCATTAGAGGCCGGGAGGGCTCCATGCTTAACAACAAAGCAGAGGTAGTGGGCTCCTTCGCAGATTACTATAAGGAACTGTACACAAAACAGGGGGGAACATCACCAGAGGAGATACGGGCATATTTGGAGGAATACCCCCCGCCACGCTTGACGGAGGCGGAACTACAGGCGCTAGAGTCAGACATAACTGTTGACGAGGTAGAGGCGGCCATCAAGAGGCTGAGGGTGGGTAAGGCCCCGGGGGGAGATGGCTACACAGCCGATTTTTACAAGCAGTTCTCATCTTTGCTGGTGGAACCCCTAGCCAAACTCTTTAACCAAATCCGAAACGAGGAGACGCTCCCACCCTCCTTCCTCCAGGCCCTCATCACGGTCATCCCGAAGCCGGGAAGGGACCCGAAGGAGTGTGGCTCCTACAGACCCATCTCCCTCTTAAACCTCGACGCAAAAATATTCACTAGAATTCTGGCATCTCGCCTAGAAAAGTGCCTTCCCCGACTGGTTCACCCCGACCAGGCGGGTTTCATACTTAACAGACAGGCCTCGGACAGCATGCGTAAAACTCTCCATGTGCTGTACTCTAGGGAGATCCGGAACGAGGGGGCTTTGCTCCTATCCCTAGACGCAGAGAAGGCCTTCGATAGGGTGAGCTGGGAATTCATGGGAGAGGTCTTGTCTGCGGTGGGAATGGGCCGGAGGTGGTTGGGCAGGATGGCGGCACTGTACTCTTCCCCAACAGCCAGGGTGGTAGCTAATGGGACGAAGTCAGAATCCTTCCCCCTGGGGCGAGGTACAAGACAAGGATGCCCACTATCACCCTTGATATACGCCCTAGTTATGGAACCCTGGGCAGTCTCGATACGTAACAACGAAAACATCAAAGGGGTCCATTTGGGTGACTCCCATTGCAAGATTAGTCTGTTCGCAGATGACGTCCTCCTGTATGTTACTAAGCCGTCACGGACGATCCCTCATGTACTACAGGCCCTGACGCGCTATGGTAACCTCTCGGGGTATAAAGTCAACCTAGACAAGTCAGTGGCCTTCGTGGGGGGTCAGCTGCCGGAATCGGAGGTACAATATGTAGAAAGTCTCCCCTTCCAACTGCAGAGAGAGGGGTTCCGATACCTGGGAATCCAAATCCCATCCACCCCGGGTGACCTCTTCGCGTGCAATTTTACCCCATTATGGACTGCTGTTAAGAGAGATATTGAGAGGTGGGCGGCGGCGGGGTTCTCATGGATGGCACGGCTCAACCTGATTAAGATGGTAATACTCCCTAAGTTCCTATTTCTCTTCCAGATGCTCCCTACCCAAGTGCCGAGGCCCTTTTTCGACTCAATGAAGCTGTCCGTATCCAAATCCACCTCCCCCTTCTCCTCACCTGTCTCCTCCGAGGCACGTACACTAGGTTCAGTATCAACTTTGCCTGGCTTCTTTATAGTCCTTGGAACCCTGACTTTCGGTGTTCTGGTCTTCTTTTCGTGAAGATAAGGTCTGGCCCCTCCGGAGGCCACCTTGACAGAAGAGTGAACCTATCACCGGGGAACCCCAGGGGGCCAGCCTCAGTTCTAGGGAAAAAGCCCAAAGGCGGAAAAAACCCTAGTCCCTAGATGGGTTCTTTAGATGGTATGGTTCAATGATGTCAGAGTTGATGAAGTAGTCAACGTGTGAGATGGCAGGAACTCAAGAGACCGGGAATCAGGACACGGAGCAAGGGTATCAGACCCTGAAAGTAGGGTATGGAAGGGAAGGTATAGAAAAGTAACGGGATACTGTGATTAGAAGAAAAGAGAAGAAAAGAGAAGGAAAGAGAAGGACTGCCGAGAGAAGGCGTAGTCTGGAATAGTACTAACCCCTGAATCCGACGAGGTGGAAGGGAACCATTCGCCGGCAGGTATACGCCGCAGGGGACGTAAAGGTAGGAAAGGAACAAAGGCTCTAGGAAACTTGGAGGCCACCAGTACAACAACCGGCACAGCGCTTCCGTGAGAGCGGAAGAAACAACCAGTCAGAAGGGCTGAAGGAACAGCAAGTCACGTAAGAAAGCTCCTGCCTCCGGACGCGGAACACAGTGCGCGAGCACCTTCGTGGCCGGAGAGCGAGGGTGAAGTTTAAGGTAAGGAGAAAATAGAGAAGCGGAAGGGTACCGCAGCTGTAGTAACCGCGGAGAAAGTGCGTGCAGAGCAGACCGTAGCGAACACGGGATAAAGGGAAGGTAAGGAAATAGGAGTAAAGAGAGGGAACCAGGGAGTAATGAGGAGTAGGAGAAATACACAGGAAGGCAATAATCCGAGGTAGGAGCGATGAGAGCGTGAAATAACAGATACAACGCGCCGAAAAGTGGGCGGAGCCGGATATATATAAGCTCCATTGTCCTGTTGGGCGCCATGTTGGATGAGGACTAGACCGTTCACCGTCTGAACCGCCATCTATACCAATGCTTCCAATCTTGGTTCCTGACAGAAGCGGGTGTTGCTTAGATTCCTCTGGGCGGGAAAGAAACATAGAATTTCCTACGATGTCTTGACAAGACCGAAGGAGGATGGAGGAGTGGGGTTCCCCGATTTTGACACATACTATAGGGCATCACAGCTAAGGATTCTGGTTGACCATTTTAATCCTGGGACGGAGAAGCAGTGGGTAGCTCTGGACAACAGACTTCTTGCCCCAGTCACGATCGACGAGCAGTTATGGGTCCCAAGAACAAGCATCCCAAGGAGGGTACATGAACACCCAGTGCTGGGGGTTCTCTGGTCAGTCTGGAAGGAGGGGAGCTATTTCAGGTGGCTCACGACCTGGCCCTCCCCGCTAAGTTGTATTTGGGCGCCACCATTCCTGGCCAAAATAGCAGAACCAGCAGCATACCAGAGTTGGTACGAGGAAGGCCTGGTCAGGGGCTGCCATCTATGGGTAGGGGGATCCTTCATGCCCCTTCCTGACCTCGAGGAGGCTCTGGGTCTGGGCAAGCTGTCACCATTTCGCTACCTCCAGCTTAAGGGAGTTCTCTCAGAACCCTCGTGGGGGGACACTCTTAGGAGGGACCTTACAGATTTTGAGAAAGTGATCATCTCCACTCGGGGCTCCAAAGGGGTGATAGCTCGGTTGTACAGACTCCTCTTGTTTTCAATACCAAGGGACCCCCCCCAGCACGAACGCAATGGGAAAGGGACCTTGGCGTGGCAATAGACGATAGGAGATGGACCAAGATGTGTATCCAAGCCCATCGCTCAACTACGTCCCTCCAATACAGACACCAGGCATTAAAGGTCCTACATAGGTGGCACTATCCCCCCCAGAGATTATCTAGAATGCTCCCAGGTTACGACCCACACTGCTGGAAATGCCGAAACATCACTGGAGACTACATACACATGTGGTGGTCATGCCCCAGGGTACAGATATATTGGGGAGAGGTCTTATCCTGGATCAGGGGAGTTGATGGGAGAGACAGACCCCTCTGCCCCTGGCTACTCCTCTTTGGGATTGAGGTTGGGGACGATCAGGAGGACACCCAGGGCCACATGCTCCAGGTCATGCTTGTGGCGGCCAGGTGTTGCCTGGCCCAAAAATGGAAAAACCCAAACATGCCACAGGAAAAGGAATGGGTTACCAAGGTCCGAGCGATTTATGACATGGAGTTCCTTACGCACGTTCTTGATGAATCCAAAACCAACATTGGAGAACTCTGGCTTCCATTTTTTGAAAGATACGAGCGCAGTACATGAGGGGTCCAGTCTTCACGGTGGGCCCGGTTTTGTCCTTTAGACATTGTGAAACTGTAAAGTCGGGTTCTCCAAAGGCACCCATTAACTGGGACATGTTTTCTCCCCCCCACAAGGGGGTACTAATAGGTTGAGCCCAAGGGCAAGTGGCAAAAAAAAATGCCCATCACCTGTGCTCTGGGACTGTGCATTGTGTTCCGAAGTGTTAAATCCAGATTCTACTTTGATTAAACGGCTAGGGGGGTGGGGGGGATAAAAGGGTTATTGGTGGGTACGCTTTCTATAAATGTAATACTGTTTTCTTTTTGATGCAATGTTCGCAGTAATAACCTACAAAATGTCAATAAAAATATATTTTCAAAAAAAAAAGCATACACGCATGCGCGTAGGATACACATCTCCATTCTATGAATGGGTTGGTACTGTAGACATTACAGATGCGCATGCTCTGGGGAGCACCAGCCCGACTCCACGGTCTGCTTCACTCGCCTTGCTCATGCGCGTTTAGACGAAAACGGAATGAAATAACAACATCCGGGTTTGAGTCCGCTATTCTCATGCCGGACGCCCGAAATTTCGCTTGTCTCCCAAGAAGAGTTAAGAGATATCTTTCATCTCCTTACACGGGCCTTACGTATCTCGTAGCCCGCGGAGTCACCTATATTTGCATGAGAAAATAAGACAATGCACGACTGTCACACAGTCATGCGATTGACTTACTGGTTCATTTAACCCCCGATACTAATCCACAAGACACTCCTCCTTATGAGACAATATAGAATTTGGTTAATCTCTTGACACACTGAACACGGGTTATCTATCAAGGACGGTTAGATGGATTACTTCGGTCACCCTTAGACACAATAACTAACTTAGTATACAAGTTACGTAGGGGCTAATTGTAGTGCCTTGAACCTCCTAAAGTAGCAACTAATTTACACCTCTCTCTACCTTTACTTTAGAATTTTGTTTCTGAGTGGGCCCGCTCTAGGTGGAAACTGCCACACACAAGTGTGCACGTACGCAGTCACATCCTAACACAAGGGTGTGGCCAAAGACTGGAGGTAGAGATCCCATCAGTACAGTTACGAGGTGGGTCATGTGCAATTATCAAGTTTGAATTGAAGAAATTTAGTTTGAAAACAGTATTAATAGCTGGCCCTTTTCTACATTTCGCCATAGGAATTGAAGGTGTGGATATACCTATATTTTGGAACCAGTAGTATCCCTTGCCCTGAAGATGGAACTTTATATAGTCCGAAACGCGTTGGCAACACAGTAAATAATTGGTACTGTTTGGGATTGGTGACTTTCAACCTAAGGACCTTTTTCTTTACGACCAAAAGTGGACAATGTGAACACATGCCAAGTGTGGAAAGAAAACTCTTTGCATGTGTGCCTGTAAAGAGCGTCCTGTTTATAAGACTTTGTTAAAAACCGGGGCTTTACATTGTTGTTTCGCCAGAGAAAGGCGACTTTCATGTTATATATGTTATGTTTTGAGGAAAAATTGTTCCTTTAACTTCATAATTGCACTTCTGTAATGTAAATCCTGTGGTGTTAATTTCCTTTTCTTTCTTGTTTGAAAACATTGACAAAGAGCCTGGTGTTTTAATTAATTAAAAACAACCTGCAGAGGGTATTTTTTCTTTTATAAAAAAGTTTTTGTCACAAAGTTGTCTCATTAATCACATTAGGTAAAAATGTTTTGAATGGAAACACTTTAAATTGTTAAATGGGAAATGTTTGTACTAAATAACATTTATTGAGATTACTACCAAGCATGGGAGTGGACATTGACCACCCCAGACTGTAGTATACTAACTCCCCAAAAAAAGACCAAGAATGAATACGACACACAGACCAAAAACTGCAGGTAGTAGGGTACATTCTAAACTCTGCTAAACCGGCTATGCTGACATACTTGGGATTTATCTCCCTTTGGAGTGCACTGGTGGTTGGTGTGTAGCTATACATGTCTTTTTCTCTAGTTTTCCTACCAGTCCTGAGTGGCCCCGTGACATCCGCCCCGGTACACCTGAAGATCAATTGAGATTGACTATTTACAAATTAAACTTGGTTATTCAAAGTGCTAAACATTCCAAACTAAATTCGCTAGCGCCTCCCTCCCTCTCTTCACAATTGCCTGACTCTGGCTGACCCTTGTGTAGGGACCTGTCAGGTAAACAGCTCTAGAGTTAATCTGTTGTCGTTCGTGGTGTGTGAAAGTGTTCATGTTGAAAAAGGTGGGCAGGACGTATGCATGCCCTACGTGGTAGGATGGGGGAAAAGGTGGTCGAAGAAGGGGGGATACCGTGTCTCACCCGTCTGTGTCCCACTTACACTCCTCGAGGACCCCCATCCAGGTAATCCTCCCTCACTGGTCCTCCTCCAGGAACTGGATCCAAAAGCGTTGGCCGTGTCCTGGCCACCTGGATGACAGATCCTCAGGGACTAGTAAGTGGGGGGTTTCTCACAGAGGCCAGCTATCAAACTTTGTCGATCTCTGGTGAAAGATCTCCACGGACAAAAGGGTGCTAGACGTTCTTCAGCAGGGGCACGCTTTAGCATTTCAAGAAGGGTGCCATCATATTCCTCCTGTTGCACGTCAAGAATTTCACATGGCCCAACTGCTACAGGAAGATCAGACCATGTTACGAAAAGGGGCAATAGAACTAGTCCCTCAGTGCCTCCGGGTCTCCAGACTGTACTTCAGATACTTTCTGCTAAGGAAGCAATCATGAGGGTGGCGACCGATTGTAGACTTGCGACAACTAAACAAGTACCTATAATCCCAAAAATTCAGGATGGTCACGTTGCAGCACATGTTCGCGCAGCTACAGGCAGATTTTTCTGGCAACTCTTGACCTGGAGGATACATACTTTTACATCCACATTAATCGCAAACTCCAGACATTCCTGTGTTTTGTTGTCCAGTGGTGGCATTACCAATCAAGGTGCTTCCCTTCGGCATGAAATCGGCTCTGAGGGTATTCACCAAATGCTTGGCCCAGGTAGCAACGCATCTATGCCGACTTCTGACTTCGCTCGGATTCTCCATCAATTATCCGAAGTTCTGCGTGGTGCCATCTCAGAAGGCTCTGTTCCTGGGTGCCCAGATCTACACTATCTCATGTCTGAAGACTCCCTCAGAGGAGAGGGTGAAAGCCATCCTGGGGAAGGATCAGTAGCTGCCGGCAGCGTCCATCGCTCCAGTTCATCAAATCCCTTTTGGGCATGATGTCCTTCTGCATCCATCTGGTTCCCTTTTGCAGGCTCCAAATGCGGCCCCTCCAGGAATTCCTAGATGCCAGGCGGCAGCAGGTCACAGGCACATGGATAGACAAGATCACCCTCAATCAGGCATTCGTCAAGCTCTTCAGTGGTGGTCGGTTCGGCCACACCTCACTCAAGGCGCCCCCTTCCAGATCCCTCCGTACCAGGCTACAGTTACTACCAACGCCTCTCTGGAGGGTTGCAGAGCCCACACTGGACATTCTCACTCCAGAGGCCTCCGGCTCCCAGAGGAAAAGGAGTTGCACATAAATGTCCAGAACTACAGGCAGTCTTCTGAGCCCTAAGGTCTTTCCAACCTCAGCTACAGAGGAAAGTGGTGCCGATCTTCACAGAACACCACCACCATGTTTTACATCAGTAAGCAGGGGTTGGGTTGACACGCTCCCCCGCTCTCTCCCTGGTAGCCCAGTCCCTGTGGCGCTGGGCTATTATTCAAGATGTGTTCCTCATCCCCTTTCATCTAGCAGCATCAAGAGCACCATCATGGACTCGCTCAGCAAGGAGCTGTAGTCCTGCCATGAGTGGGAGTTTCAACATGCGCAGGTGTTTCGCCTCTTCAGCAGGTGGGGGCATCCTCAAATTGACTACTTTGTGACGACTGCCAACTCCAAATGCCAGAGGTTTGCCAGCAGGCATCCCCTGCTGAGGAGTCTAGGTGATGCCTTCTCGATCCCCTGGAAGGGCCTGTATGCCTCCCCCTGATTCTGCTACTGCTACGTGTGATCAACACACTCGGGCGTTGCCACTGCAGGACGATCCTCATCGCACCGGCATGGCCGAGGCAGATCTGGTACTCAGACCTTCTCCATCTGTCGGTGGTTCTGGCCATCCAGCTGCCTCCACTTGCCGACCTCATCTCCAGTGAAGAAGCATCAATCCTGCACCAGAATCTGGCATCGCTGAGCCTCACAGCCTGGCTCCTGCAACCCTAGAATGTGGGTACTATTCCCTGCCGTTAGAATGCAAGAAAATCCTTGCCAAGGTCGGGGCTCCCTTTACATTGTCTTGGTACAGGCACAAGTGGAAGCGCTGCAGTGTGGTGCTGGACACGAAAGATCACGCTGCTGCTCGTAAGGGTCTCCTGTATCTGCTCTTGTTGGCTAAAACTGGCCTTGCTCATGCCTCCATCAAGGTTCATCAGGCTGCCATATCCTGGTACACACTGGCTCCAGGCAAACACTCCCTGTGGTCGCACAGGCTTGTGAAGGAGTTCCTCAAGGGTCTCTCCAGGACTTTACTGCCAGTGAGGGGTCCTGCACCAGCTTGGGAACTGAATGTGGTCCTGTTGTGAGGAAGGCATTGTATCAAACAGTAAGACAGACACATTGCCTTTGCCCACATCTTCAAGCCGTAATTTTGAATATGCCTGCTGCTCAGTGGTAAGACACTGCGCTGGTAACATACTACATACCAAACTTGACTACTGATTCTGTCACGATTTGAACATTGACTTCTAATGCTAACCACCACACCCATGTTAGCAAACCCGGCACCAGTTCTCTATGCCTTAATGAACTCTGTTGCTTTACGCTGTCTACGGCCGTCGTACAGTCTGTTTCATACTAGCCCCTCTGAGAACAGGCCGCCGTATATTGTTACTTGAATTAGTCTCACTGTTAACAATTGAATTTAGCCTACCACCATAGATGTTGTCTAAACTCATACTGTACTGCGATTTTTAAACTTGCCTTTTTGCACTAATTGTTGCATCTTGCCCTATTGTCATTATTATGCACACACCTCGGACTTGATTGAGCCTATCTTCATAGTTGTTACCAATTCGCATCGTGCCTTACTGTTAGCTTTTTGAATATGCGTGCAACCTGACTTAGTCTATCACTATAGTAGTGGCCTGAATGCATAACTCGTGAATTTAAATTAGCCTTTGCATCAATTGGCTTCAAGTCTACTGCCTGTAATTTAAATATAATTGCAATTTGATCTAGCCTGTCACCAAGCTGCATTTGCCTCACTGTCAGCACTGGAATATGTTTGCAATTTGATTCAGCATACCACCGTAGTTGTTGCCTGAATGAATAACACGTGATGAATACAAACTAACCTTTTTGTACTAAATTGCATCCTGTCCTAATAAATAATAATTTAGCATTTATATAGTGCTACGAACCCTCAGGTATCTGAGCGCTGCTTATTACCCACGGTGTGTGGTGCTCATTTATCGACCTCGGAAGGATGAAAGGCTGAATTTGGCCCTGCTGGGATTCGAACCTGAGTCAGCAGGCTCTGCACAGATGTCAAAGCGAGCGCTCTACTTGGGTGTCTAGTCAAATGGTCGACAGACAAATGGTCGACAGACAAATGGTCGACACAATTTGGTCGACAGGACAAATGATCAAATTTCTTTTTTAGTTATATGTATTTTTTTAGGTTTTCGTTTGGGGGAAAAAAGGGGTTTTTAGCAAAAAAAAAGGGGTTAGGGGGGCACCCCCCAACAAAAAAAAACAAAAATTTGAAGAAAAAAAAAAAAGAAATTCGATCATTTGTCCTGTCGACCATTTAGATTCGACCAGTTGACATACAACCCTCTACTCTCTGTGCTATCAGACCGGCTACTAATCCTATGATTAGTAATTCAAATTAGCCTATCATTATAGTCGTTGTTAAACTGCATATTCTCCAGCATGGGGTCTGGCATGGATTCACATGCTCATGAATATTCCCCGTCGTCAGGCTGGGAATCCTCGGTAAAGAAAAAAACAGTATCAGTTTCGTTTCTGATCTGTCTTTCGTAGTAATAACCAATCACTGGTCTCTGCGTCATACTGACCACAGCCAATGACTTCCCTCTACCTAAGCCCCGCCTCTGGCAGCCATCTTCAGATTTTTACCGCACGTTCATGTGTTGGGATCCTCGTGCTATTGCTCTCGAGCGTTAGTGCTATTTTTTCACGTTTTTTCTCAAAAAACTTCGTTTTTTTCAGTCAAAAGAGCCTCAAGCTCCACCGACTCTCCATCCGATCAACGGGGACCCTTGTCGGATTCGTCTGCGCCCCTCAAGGGTGAAGATTTCGTCGAGCTACACTTTTGGAGGACTCCAGAAGTTTTCTCTGGCCCGCGGACATGGCCCAGGAGAAGGGAAGCTCGACGCCGGAAAGCTGTTCAGGGTCTGCCCTGGATGCCAGCTGCAGAACGTCTTTAAGGAGGACGAACACTCCTTTTGTCTTTACTGCTTACATGAGGACAAGACGCACGTGGAGAAGGACTGTGCGTTTTGCGGCAACATGTCGGAGCGGACCATGAAGGACCGCCATCAACGTCTCGCCAACTGGCTGGAAGGGAAGAGCCCGTCCGGCGAGAAGAAGAGGAAGAAATCCGAGCGGTCTTCTAAGACCTTTGAGGACGCCCCGGCGACGGGGGTCCAACACAAGGCCAAGCACCGCGAGTCCGCTGGCACCGGGAGCGCCGAACGGTCGGGCTCTACGGGCGCCAGGCAGGGCGCACCCTCCCCGGTACCATCAACCACGAGCCAACGCTCTGGGTCAGGTAAGAGGAAGGCCGAGCACCCGGCGAAGCTCCTGGAGAGGCCCCGGTCGAGCTCGAAGGCCCCATCGGAGGGGGAGCGAGGCAGTGTCCCCCCCCTCAAGGATAAGGCGGTGAGCGCACCTAAGGTGGTGAAGGCCTTAATCCATCCGGCCAAGGCCTGTATCGAGACTGTCGCGGCGGCCCTGGCTCAGACTGTGGAGGCTACGCCAGTGGTGGCGACCTCGGGGCTCAGAGTCTCCCCGCCACCTCGGAGGGAGTCCTCTTTTATGCCCATCGATAGGACCCCCGTGAAATCTCCGGCGGAGAAGAAAAAGGGGGGGCAGGGTGTCGTCGTAGACTCGGCTTCGACCTCGGAGGAAGAGCTGATCGAGGTCTTAGGCCCCTGATCGCCCGTCGGATTCCCCTCTGCCAGCGCCGCAAGACAACTCGGCGGCCATTTTGTTGGCTATACAGTCCTTATGCACGGAGATAAGGACGAGACTACCGTTGCCAGCGGAGGAACCACTCCCGTCGGGGGACCCAGAACCGGGACCTTCTGGCGTTCCTCCTCCCAAGAAAAGAAGGATTCACCCTCCAACTCCTTTTCAGCCGTCGCGCCCCGTCCAGCCCTCCTCCCCGTCCACGACTCGAGGGGATGATACGGGGACTGACACGGCCGCGACGGGTACGGACGACGAGGTCTACGACGAGGATCTTCCGTCCTCACCTCCCACCAGGGGCTTCTCCGCCCGACGAGATTGGATCGTTCCACTCCATGATCGCCAGGGCATCCGATCTTTTCCAACTCTGCCCTGAGGAGAAGAAAAAGGAAGGATTCCTTTATCAACGGCGCGAGGCCAAGAGGAAGACGGTCCTCGCGGTGCCTCTACTGGACGACATTTGGGATGAGGGCGTCGCCCTCCTCAAGAACCCTTCCACGACGCCAGCGAGAAGAGACCGGTACGAAAAGAAGTACCGGGTCCCGGACGCGGCCCCCCCTGTGCCTCCGGGCGCAGCCTACCCCGGACTCCGTCGTCTCCGCGGCGGCCAGGAAGAAAGCGGGGGGGGTGCGGCCTCCACATCGACTTCCCCGCCGGACCGGCGAGGGAAAGAAATTGGACTCTATGGGACGCAGGGTCATCTCGTCTGCAGCGACGACGATTAAGGCGGCCAACGCCTTGGCTATCGTGGCCCGCTACGACAGGGAGCTATGGTACAAACTGGCTCCTCTGCTGGACTTCCTACCGGACGACAAGAGGGCGGATGCCCTGGAGATCCTACAGGAAGGTGAGGTGGCGTCGGACCACGCCATCACTATTGCGACGGACATCGCCGATACGGGATTTCGCCAGTTGGGCAACGGCGTGTGCCTTAGGCTGCGTGGATGGCTCAAGGCTACGGACTTCCGTCAAGACGTACAGACCAGAGTCCTGGACATGCCGTTCGATGGGAACAACCTGTTTGGGAAAACAGTGGACGATTCCCTTCAGGCCATTAAAGCGGACACGGAGACGGCCTGGGCCCTTGGGGTTCTGCAACAACGACGGCCGCCCTTTCGGAGCAGCGGAGGCAAGGGCGCCTCCAAAGGTTCCGGCGGCGGTTTCTCCACCTATCGTCAAGCGGCCCGCTCGTCGTCTCAGGAGGCCTATAGGGGACGAGGCAAGTCGGGCGGACCCCGCCGTCGTCGCCAAGGAGGTCAAGGCGGCAAGGCCTCGTCGAAACAGGATTGAACCGGCCGTGGGGTCGGGCCCCCACCGAAGCATCCCGGTGGGAGGCCGGCTGGCGAGCTTCGTCAGCGTGTGGGAGTCCATCTCCACCGACCGTTGGGTGTTGGACGCCTTAGCCCGGGGCCACGCGCTGGAGTTTCAAAGAAGCTGCCCGCGCGTCCCCCCGTGGCCAGGAAAGAGCTTCACGTCCCACAGCTTCTCCTGGAGGTGAAGGCGATGCTCAGGAAGGGCGCCATCGAACTCGTCCCAAAGAGGCTTCGGGGCTCCGGAGTCTACTCGAGATACTTCCTCGTGAAGAAGAAGACTGGAGGATGGCGCCCCATCCTAGACCTGCGACGTCTGAACAAGTTCATCAAGGCTCAGAAGTTCCGGATGGTCACCCTCCAGCACGTCCTGGGTCAGCTGGAGGAAGGAGACTTCCTGTCGTCGTTGGATTTGGAGGATGCCTACTTCCATATTCCCATCCTAAGGGGGCACCGAAAATTTCTCAGGTTTGTGGTCCAAGGGCGTCACTACCAGTTCAAAGCCCTCCCCTTCGGACTACGGTCGGCACCCAGGGTTTTCACCAAGTGCCTTGCACCGGTGGCGGCGCAGCTGCGCCGAGAGGGGATCCACGTCTACCCCTACCTGGACGACTGGCTCATCCGAGCCAAGATGAGGGAGCTCGCCGTGGACCACACGGCAAGGACCGTCCAGCTTCTCACGGACCTGGGATTCTCCGTGAACTACGCCAAATCCCACCTGGTACCCGCGCAAGACGCACTGTTTCTGGGAGCGAGGCTCGACACAGTGTCCCTTCTGGCCTCCCCGTCGGAGGAGAGGACCAGGGCCATCCTGGGCAAGGTACAACGGATGCTGGTGGCTGACGCGGCCAAGGTGAGGTCCATCGAGTCCCTCCTCGGAATGATGTCTTCCTGCATCTACCTCATTCCCCTGTGCAGGCTCCGGATGCGCCCGTTGCAAGAGTTCCTGGACGCGCGCTGGATCCAAACGACGGGCAGCTTCGAGGAAAGGATCACACTCGACGAGAGTTTCCGACGAGCGATCCGGTGGTGGGGCACCCGCGCGCATCTGACGGCGGGCATGGACTTCCAGACCCCAGCCCACCAGGAGACAGTGACTACGGATGCCTCCCTGGAAGGGTGGGGAGCGCACACCGAAAATCTGCACGCAAGAGGCCTTTGGCTCCCGACGGAGAAATCACTACATATCAATGTCCTGGAGCTCCGTGCAGTGTTTTGGGCCCTCAGGTCCTTCCTTCCGTCCCTCAAGGGCAAGGTGGTGAGGATCTTCACCGACAACACCACCACCATGTTTTACATCAGGAAACAGGGCGGAACCAGGTCCCCAGCACTGTCCAAGGAGGCGCAGGACCTGTGGCATTGGGCCGTCGCCCAAAGGATATTTCTGGTGCCGTTTCATCTGGCAGGGATAAAAAACACCATCGCCGACTCACTCAGCAGGGAGCTGCGCTCGTGCCACGAGTGGGAACTACGGCAGGATCTAGTGGATCGCCTCTTCCGACGGTGGGGCACACCCCAGATCGACCTGTTTGCGACGGCGACGAACTCCAAGTGCCGGAGGTTCGCCAGCAGGTTTCCCCAGGTGAGGAGCATGGGCGATGCTTTCTCGTTCCCCTGGGAGGGCCTGTTCCTTTACGCGTTCCCTCCATTGCCACTGCTGATCCGGCTCATCAACCAGCTCAAGAGGTCACGGTGCAGGATGATCCTCGTCGCAACTGCGTGGCCGAGGCAGATATGGTTCCCGGACCTTCTGGACTTGTCAGCGTCCCCGTCAATCAAGCTGCCGGTGGACGCGGATCTACTCTCCAGGGAAGGAGGCGCCATCCTCCACCACGACCCGAAATCACTGAGCTTGCAGGCCTGGCTCCTGCAGCGCTAGAGTTTGGAGGATACGACATACCGGCCGACTGCAGAGAGGTTCTTGCAAAGGCCAGGGCGTCCTCGACTCTGAAATGCTACGGACACAAATGGAAGAGGTTCTCTGTCTGGTGCCACGCACAGAAGATTAACCCTCTACGGATTACGGCTCCCCAAGTACTGCCGTACCTGCTGACGCTGGCCAAAGCTGGACTGGCACACGCGTCCATCAAGATTCATCTTGCTGCGATCTCCCGATACACCAGAACCACGGGGCGGACGTCCTTGTGGTCTCATCGTCTGGTGAAAGAGTTCATGAAGGGACTGTTCAGATCGTTCCCGCCGGTGAAGGCTCCGGCCCCGGCGTGGGAGCTCAACGTGGTGCTGACCAAGCTCATGGGACCTCCGTTCGAGCCTCTGCACTCGGCCCCGTTGAAGTTTCTGTCGTGGAAAACAGCGTTTCTTGTGGCCATCACCTCCGCACGACGAGTGGGAGAGATCCAGGCCCTTTCCTGCAAGGCCCTGTACTTGACTTTTCACGACACGAGGGTAGTGCTCAGGACGCACCCCTCCTTCATGCCCAAGGTGCCGTCGGACTTCCACCTCAACGAACCCTTGGTGTTGCCTGTGTTCTTCCCGTCGCCTTCGTCGCCGGCTGAGAGGACTTTGCACTCGCTGGATGTGGCTAGAGCGCTAAAGTTCTACGTGGACCGCACAAAGTGTTTTCGGAAGACGTCACAACTCTTTGTGAATTTTGGACCTGTCAATCAGGGGAAGGCACTCTCGAAGGCTTCCATTTCCAGATGGCTCTCCGGCTGTATCATGTACTGTCATCGGTTGGCAAACCGACCGCTGCCTGGCCGTCCGAGAGCCCATTCCACCAGAGCGATCGCAGCTACCACGGCGTTCCTTTCTGGTGTGCCCCTGCTGGACATATGCAGGGCTGCTACGTGGAGGTCGACGCACACCTTCACGAAATTCTAATGCGTCGATCGGGATTCCAGGGAGGAGTCCAGGGTCGGCCAAGCAGTGCTGCGCAACCTGTTCGCCTGAGGTGAGCCTGGTGAGGAGGTAAGATGCTTAATGTTGAGTTTGATGTGATGCTTAATGTTGAGCCTTTGCCACCTCCCGTGGTTGTGCATGTGTGTACTGCTATGTATTCTTTATTCATGAGCATGTGAATCCATGCCAGACCCCATGCTGGAGAAGGAACAAGTTACTTACCTGTAACTGTTGTTCTCCAGCATGGGTCTGGCATGGATTCACATGCGAACCCTCCCGCCTACCCCTCTGCGGCTCTTCACTTGGTCATACTGCCACTTCACGTGCTTCCAAATCTGAAGATGGCTGCCAGAGGCGGGGCTTAGGTAGAGGGCAGTCATTGGCTGTGGTCAGTATGACGCAGAGACCAGTGATTGGTTATTACTACGAAAGACAGATCAGAAACGAAACTGATACTGGTTTTTTCTTTACCGAGGATTCCCAGCCTGACGACGGGGAATATTCATGAGCATGTGAATCCATGCCAGACCCATGCTGGAGATCAACAGTTACAGGTAAGTAACTTGTTCCTTATACTGTGATATAAATATAGCCATTTGCACTAAATTGTATCCTGTCCGACCATTAGCAATTTGAATCAGCCTACTACTAGACTGCTTACTTTATATACACAAAGGGCAATACTGCACTTCAACCGACCTTGGTGCACTATGTACGTTCCCGTGCTATACCTAGTGGCACTGGGTACCTTACTAGCATGGTGTCCATTGCCTAGTCTTACTAGACCGTCTACCCTACCAGTACCAGACCTCAATATTACAATTAACATGGCAGATACTTTGGGTGTTACACCCACATTATCACCACTTAACAATCTGGCCCATAAACAACCGCTAAATAACTCGGATCACTCCTGGGGTTCACCCAATTCTACTAGACCCTGCAGCACAGCCTCCAGAAACATTAGGCTCCGCTCAAGATTGTCCAAACTATTGGAACCACCTGTTAGTTCAATGAATAACATAGTCCTTAACAGAAAAGGCCCACATAGCAGACAAACCACTACAACTGAAAAGGTTGCTCCTATCACTTTACCTTCGCCCAAAACACATAGCCCTATCCACAAAAAACCTCAACAGATTAAGCCCCACTACACATCACAGGATGTTAGAGCTACTAATTCTACCTCACCTACCCCACTGACATGCAGCCTTGCTCCAGACCTCAAGGAGGCATTAATAAATGCCAGATCCTTAGTGGTGCACGCCACGGAGATAGCCGACCTTATCCTGGCAGAAAATTACAACTTTCTCGCCATTACTGAATCATGGCTTCATGCAGCAGCAGGTCCTGGCCTTATGTTAGCAGTTCCTGATGACTACACCATTCTTGGAGCAGACAGACATGAGGCTCGAGGAGGAGGCTTAGCTCTCATTGCTAAATCTAATCTATCCATGAGACTAGCCCCCTCCCCAGACATTAAATCCTGTGAATACCTCACTGCCAAATTACCTATCGCCAATTCCCAAACACTTACCATTTATCTCGTATATAGACCTCCGGGACCTATCGGCTCATTTGAGGAGGATATTTCCACCATTCTCTCCAACAAACTAAAAAACACCTTGCAAGTATTACTGTTAGGGGATCTTAATCTAGGATTTAATGATGACACTAAAGACCAGCAAGCAGCTGTCATCGCTAATATCCTCTCTGAACTTGGCCTCGCCCAAAGAGTGAATTTACCCACACACGACAAGGGGAGAACACTCGACTCGGCTGGGTGGTGGATTATAACTGCAGTGCCTCTATTACTGCCATACCCCTTCTGGTATGGACAGACCACCACCTTCTATCATTCTTACTAGCAACCAAAATGCCCATCACTAAAAATAACCTACTCTAACAAGGAATAAAAAGAACATTATGGTAGATAAACTTCTACCCCTAATCTTACCCACCCTCAACTCATTACCCGATACCACAGATCCTAGCATGCTAGTTGATGAATATAATAAAACTATGACTCCAGCACTAGATACCATTGCCCCTCTAAAAATGAGAAAAAGTAAACCCAAAGTCCACCTTCATTCTTGGTTCACAGCATACCTACATACCTTGAGAATGGAAAAAAGAAAATGTGTTTTATGGAGGTTATTACCCTCCGCCGAAAATAGCACTAACCTCATTAACATAACATCTCTTTACAAGAAAGAAACACTCCTGGCCAAACAAGAAACCTACAATAATAGAATCTTGCAAGCAAACTCTAGCACAAAGGAATTATTTGTAATCTTAAAAGAACTAGAAACCCCTATCCCAGTGCAAGACAATTGTGTGAAGGACAAAACCTGGTGTTCCAATATACAGCAAGCACTAGCCAACAAAGTTACCACCCTTCAGGACAAGATTGCAAAAGAAAAGCTAACCTAACTAATATAGCCTCACCTGACAGTACCCCCTTGCCCTCTCACAAAACTCTATCCCACTTTAGTTTTTCTAGAATATCAGTTCTCGAGGTTATAAAAGTCATCCTTTCCCTCAAACCTTCGAACTGCCAGGGGGATAAATGTCCAGCCCAAATAATTAAGGATACTGCCAGAGATCTAGCACCTTTCATATCGGAGTTAATCAATGCATAATCTTCCTCGGGCACCATCCTGAGTAACCTAAAAGAATCCTGGGTACTCCCCCTCCTTAAAAAACAGACATTAGATCCAACCTTACCGACTAACTACAGGCCTATCACAACAGTGCCATTTTTACTCAAAATCTTAGACAAGATGGCCTATCTCCAAATATAGGAGTATCTGGAGCACAACCAGCTCCTAGGAGCCCACCAATCAGGATTCAGGCCTCAAAATGGCACCAAAACGGTGCTAATTGATCTCAAGGCCCAAATTAACGAGTTTAGGGACAATGGGAAATCAGCCTTACTTCTCCTTCTTGACCTCTCGGCTGCATTCGACTTGATGGACCACAAGGTCCTATGCAACCACTTGGACTTAGCAGCGCACTTCTCTCAGGAGGCTATAGTTTGGATACAATCCTTATTGAGCAATAGGACCATGAGAGTCTTCTCACCATCAGCAGCGGCAGACCCCATTCCTATCACCTGTGGTGTGCCCCAAGGTTCCTGTGTCTCGCCCACAATGTACAACATATTCACCAAGCCCCTTTTTGATGATCTGGACCATCTTGGTATCACCTACATTAACTATGCATATGATACCCAGATTCTCATACCACTTACTAGGGATTATGACAAGGATTTGGCCTTGGTAAATAGAATCTACCTCATCATCCAGGCATGGATGGCTGTCCACTGTCTATGCCTGAATGATGACAAAACTGAGCTCATTATTCTGGGTACCATTCCAACCTCAATAAACTGGGCCTGAAATACCTCCTTTAACATCAATGGCAATTAGATGAAAGTTGCCAAAGAGGTAAAAACTCTAGGCTTTTACCTTGATTCCACCCTCACCTTTGCTAAACAAGTTAATTCCATGGCCTCTGCCTCTGCATATACATGAAGGCTAATTGGAGCTGGTAAAACATTCTTATCTAAGAATAGCTGTATCATCCTGGCCAGAGCTCTAATCTTGTCCAAATTGGACTATTGTAAGTCCCTTTACATTGGCGCAAATAAGTTCATTGTCAGCAGAATACAGGCGCTACAGAATAATGCCCTTAAAGCTGCCCTGGGTATAGCAAGGAAGGAGCATATATCAGAGGTAAGGAGGCAGAATAACTGGCTATCTACCAGTACATAAATCTTGCTGAAAACTGCCTCGCTTACCCACAAATGCTTTAAAAATGCTGCGCCCGTTACCTTATTGAAAGATTCAATAGAAAAACCTCCTGCCGGCCTACTAGAACAGCCAATACAAATTGTCTGACTGTACCAAGATTTAAACTATCTAAAGTGGGGGGAAGGAGCTTCCCAGTTTAAGCGTCACAGCTTTGGAACTCCTTACCACCCTCCCTGCGAGCTGACCAAACTTACTTGAACTTCAGACTGAATCTTATCAATTGGCTTTAAGAAAACGACCACTAACGAATGAACTAACCAGCTATACCTCGCTTGTCTCTTCCTACACCTGCATTGTAAATAGTCCTCAGAATGCTATCTTAAATTCTTGCTGTATGGTATGTTTCCGACTGTATTGTATGTACCTACCATTGCTTGTATATCCTTTTATTTCTGTATATCACTGTGTAACCTAAGATGAAAGTTTTCTTTTATCTCCTGCGCCCTGATACCCTTGGGTCTGGCGCGAAATATAAGCAAACACAAGTGATCACAGTTAAAGGGTGTTTATTGAACTGCAATTGTGTTTGAAAAAGCGCCTATCTAATCCTAAATCTAAAGATGGGCGCAAGCTACAACCATCAAATAATAACACAGTTTTAGTCGAGTCTGTCAAAATAAAAGGGCCTATGCTAATTGTAAGGAACTCATGGTGGCAACAGTAAAGACAGACACAAGGGTTTGAAAAACACCTAATCTAAAACTAAATCTAAGATGGTAGCAAGCTACGCCCATCAAATAATAAGACAGTCCTAGGAGCGTCTTGTCAAACAAAAGGGCCTATATGGAAAAAAAAATGATTGCCAATTCTTACAGCTACATTTAAAAAGAGTGTGGGAAATTGTTCACAAGAAAAGAAAGAAGTGTTCATAAATGATAAGTCAGGCTGTTATAGCCTTCCCCATGTTTTAAGCACGGGACAAGGCGGGACTCACTCTCTGGCTTTTCCAGCACAGGCTACAGTTCCGTTCTCTGGTATCAGGGTCTTCTGTGGTTAAATCTCTTTTCTACAAAATGTCTGTTGCCTTTGAGGACCTGATGGGTTCAAAATAACAAAACAAACCAAATTCCTTTCTGCATGTACGTTGGGTGATTACTTTTTACCCCCGGATCCCCTCTCCTCCGGGCTCAGACCCTTCTCGAATGTTAGCCTCCCTCTGAAGTTCACTACTGCTTTTTATTCCAAAGATTTCACCTGTTGCATTCACAAGTCTCAATGTCTTTTTAACCATGCACTCTGGACCTCCCTCAGTCGGGTTCATTCATGTCAACACACTATTTATTGGGGTATCATGCTTCACCTCGTTCTTCAGAAATCCCTTAGCCGGGTTCACGATTGCCAGTTATACACTTCCCTCGGCTGTATCACGATACAGGATTTATTTCCCTTTCCAAATTTTTGCAGGTCAAAGACTTTCGACTGTGCAGGGGGTTTTACTCGACCCTTGTAGGACCACTTTGACCTTTTACTTGCAGCCTTCTTAGGGCCTTCTGGTATCAGTAGTTTCAACAAAAAGGGGGGGGGCAGCCAGAGTCTTTCGAGTGAGCACCTATGTGGCGCGGACCACTCTGCAGCTGCTCTTTCCACTGCAGTTTTACCAGTTCTTTGATTCACCTTATGTTGCCATTTGCAACCTTCGCTCAACACAGTTTGGTTTCTTATCGGTTCTCAGTCCGACTCACCGGCTGTGATGAACCGCTTGGCTTTTCTTGTCTCTGGAGTCAAGGACGGTACCACGGTAGCCAGCATCTCTCCCTGTCCTGGTTATCAGTGTAGGAGGGCTTTGTGTACTGTTATCTGCTACAGCAGATGCTGGCTATTGATTGCGGTCTTATGATTCCTTTCACTGAAGCTTCGCTGGTCTGGGTCGCAAAGTCTCTTTGGCATTCAAAGTCACTTATTTCAGAGGGCCTGATGCAACACGACAAAACAGAAAAGGTCCTTTCCTCTCAGGATTTTCACGTATACAACTTCTCGTGTCATTTACTGTTCACCCCGGGTCTTCCTCCGCTGGGCTCGGACCAAATGTATCTACTTTTGTTACTTCTCAGATGAATAACTTACAGAGACCTTCTATTGAGCACCCACGCTGTGCCAGACCACTCTGTCAAAGGTATTGTAGCTTATTTTTAAGTTCAATCACTCATCAGCAGTTCAACTTCACTTGCGTTTCTTATCACACACGTTTTAACAATGTTCATTCCAGCGCTCACCATACAATGTTGCTGCTTGCAACCTCTGCTTCAACACAGACCGGTCTTTTTTTGGTCTCCCCAAATCACCGGCTGTGTTGATTTCACTGAAGCGGCTTTGTTCTTGGAGCCAAGCATGGTATCACGTCGGCTGGCGATTCCCCTCCTTGATTAGTGATGCAGGAGGGCCCCAGGTATTTCCGACACGCAATGCAGGGTTCTTCAGCCTGGTTTCCTGGTTTTACACTTTCTATCTTTGAGGTCTCTGCAAAGTAACAGTTTCTTGTCGAAAAGGTCATGGGAATGTCCCTCCTTGTGCTCCTCTACGGTTTTGCCGCCTTTCCTTTCTTGCTCAGCTGCCTTCTCGAAACTGCTGTTTCCTCATGTGCTTTGCCTCGCTCAGAGTGTGCTGTCGTCTCGTACTCCACCTTTTATCCGAGTGGGACATGTAATGGAATTCAGGTGTGTGTGATTGTCAGTAATTGCCTGACCACTGTATTGGGACACATCAGGTATACTGCTCGGGTGTTAGTCTGTTTTCTCTCATAGCGGGCTGTACGCGAGAATGTTTTCATGTTGTAAAAGGGGGATAGAGTTCCTAAATATCCTCCCTGGTAGGATGGGGTAATGGTGTTACAAGGAAGTGGATACCATGTCTCACCATCCGGTCTCCCACTCACCAAAGACCTCTCATCCAGATGATCCTCCTACACTGGTCCACCCTCAGGATCTGGATCCAAAAGCGATGGCCGTGTCCTGGCCACCTGGGTGACAGATCCTGGGGACTAGTGGGTGAGACGCCTTCTGGATTCTCACATGCCCTTCCCCTATGTGATGTAGCTACATCTGTTTCACAGGGAAACTGAGAAAGGAAATGGACGTTCTCCTGGTCTTTACCTTTTTGTTGCTCCACCGTGAAACAGTAGGATTGCAGGTCTAGGAACCATTGCATGACTCGAAGGTTACAGTCCTTTTGCTGGTTTATCCACACTAACGAAGAATGATCTGTGACGAGTGTGAGCTTCCTTCCTAGGAGATAGTATCTTAGATGGGTAATGTCCCATTTGATGGCAAGGGCCTCTAATTCTAACACACAGTAGTTTTTTTAACGTGGGAAGAGTTTTCGACTAGTGAATAGGATAGGGTGTTCTAATCCATCACAAACTTGGGACAAAACTGTTCCTAACCCTGTAAGAGAGGCGTCAGTTTGTAACACAAACTTTTTTGAAAAATATACTACCTTTAGGATGGGGTTCTGGCACTGGGTTTGTTTTAAGCTGTTGTAACATACATCGTCCTCGTCAGTCCAATGCATCTTCTGGGGTTCAGCATTCTTTAATTTGTCTGTGTTCCTAGCTTTTCTGTCCAAGAAATTAGGGCTAAACCTACAGTAATAACCAATTAACCCTAAGAATGCTCTGAGGTCTCTCTTGGTTTTAGGCGTGAGGGTATCTAGGACAGCTTTCACTTTTTCTCGTTGAGGCTGGACGCTGCCATTCCCTACAAAGAAGCTGAGGTATTTCACAGCTGACTGCGCCAGATTGCATTTGGATGCATTGGCAGTCAAGCCGGCCTCTCTAAGGGCTCTCATAATAGTAAAGATGGTCTTACCAAGGCTTGCTATAAATGACTATGTAAACAATATAAGCCTCACAGAAATCTGAGAAGGGCTGTAATATCCTGTCCATAAGTTGTTGGAAAGTGGTGGGGGCCCTGTGTAAGCCAAAAGGGAGGACATTGAATTGGAATTGTCCCAGGGGCATCGGTAAAGCTGTCTTTTCCTTATCAGGTCCATGTACTGGAATTTGCCTGTACCCCTTGGTTAAGTGTAGGGTTGATAGGAAGGTGGCATTTCCGAGTTTATCAATCAATTTGTCAATGCACGGCATGGGATAGGCATCGTAGTCCGAGATGGTGTAGACCTGTCAGAAGTCTATGCAAAACCTGCAGGGATTATCAGGTTTTGTGACCAATACAATAGGGGAGGACCATGAGCTTGAAGAGGGTTCGATAATATTTGCCATTAGCATTTTGTTCACTTCCTCAACGGCTATCCTGTCTATGGACTTCCGGGAGTCTATATGCCTTCAAATGGACCACTTTCCCCTTTGGAGTTCTGATGCAAGTAGTGCCTTGCACTCTCCCTGGTTTCTCACAGAATACATCAGAGAATGTAGTGACTAAATCTTTTAAGTCTTCTTGTTGTTGACTAGAAAGCTCT
This sequence comes from Ambystoma mexicanum, assembly GCF_040938575.1. Taxonomy (NCBI): domain Eukaryota; kingdom Metazoa; phylum Chordata; class Amphibia; order Caudata; family Ambystomatidae; genus Ambystoma; species Ambystoma mexicanum. The sequence goes on along the minus strand of NC_090938.1, from coordinate 490,184,849 downwards.
TGGGGAATTAATTCAAAATGATCTATTTCCTCTGGTACCAAACAAGACAGTATTGTGGCATATTGCCAGCTTAAGAACCTCAGTTTACCACCCCAAACGGACATATTGGTAGAAAGATTTAACAAAACCCTTAAGATGATCCTAAGAAAGTTGGTAGACAAGGACGGGAAGGACTGGGATCGCATGATTCCGTGGACCCTATTTGCTGTAAGAAAGACCCCTCCCGCATCCAACTGATTCTCTCCTTTCAAACTACTTTATGGTAGAGAACCAAGAGATGTCCTAGACATGCTCTGGAAGACCTGGGAAGAAAGAGAAGAGGCACCTATTCCTCTCTCACAAACAGTTACCCGATTGCGGGAGCACATAAAACCTGTTAGAAATCTAGTCTATACTCACATTGGAAAAGCCCAAGCACAACAAAAGTCATTTTCCAATAGGACAAAAGAAATTAGTCTTCTTAGTTACCTCTGAAAATAAACTTGTCTCAAAGTGGCATGGGCCATGTGAAGTATTAGAGCGAACAGGGACCTGTACCCATAAAATAGCCCAACCTGACGGGAAAACAAAAGACCTATCTCTTAAGAGTGGACAGAAAATCCTTACGCTGTCCTTTACCAGAAGACACATAAAACAAAGCCTTAATTTCTCCATAACTCAGTAACAATTGAAAGAAAGACCTGTATGACCTTATCTGACAATTTCCTGATGTGTGTCGAGAGGAGCGTGGGAGAGTGAAGGATACTTATCACATCCGCACTCCCACAGGCAAAGTGGCACACTTGAAATCTTATTTACCACCTGAGGCTAGAAAAGGTACCATCATTCAGAAAGTTAAAAACATGCTAGATTCTAACATCATCGAACCTTCTAATAGTCCTTGGTCCTCCCCTATTGTGTTGGTGACAAAACCTGATGGAAGTTGGAGGTTTTGTATAGACTTTAGAAAGGTGAACACCATCTCTGCCTTTGATGCTTACCCAATGCCCCATATAGACGATCTGATAGAGTGGCTGGGTAATGCTGTCTAGCTTTTGATGATAGATCTTATGAAAGGGTATTTTCAAGTCCCTTTGCATGGAGCGAAGAAAGAGAAAACTGCTTTTGGCACTCTCATAGGGTCATTTTAATTTAAAGTCCTGCCTTTTGGTGTGCATAGTGCTCCTGCAACATTCCAGAGAATAATGGATACAATCTTAAAGCCAGACTCAGAAATGTGTAGAGCTTGTGTAGATGACACTAGATGACTACTGAGTCATCGAGTTACAGACACTGGCAATTAAGTGGGCAGCGATTCTTCTAAAGTATTACTTACTGGGTCATAGGTTTTGCCTAATGACAGACCACTCTCCTCTAGTATGAATCAGTCAGAGGAAGGAATCCAACCCTCGGTTAATGCAGGGGTTCCTGGACCTTCAACCTTACTACTTCACACACCGGAGAGGCAGAGAGCAAGGTAATGTAGACTTCATCTCCCCGTTTCCCTGTGAAGTACCGCGGGTATTTGAGAAAGCTCTGGGTATCTTCACTCCTACTACCCCTGGATCCTCTTCTCAGGTGGCCAAGAAAATGCCATCACTTTTGGACTCTGATCCTGGGGGTGGAGAAGCATGGGAGGATCGCCTGGGTGGAGGGTCCTTGGGGATTGGGAGTGGGGGTACACACAGGGGAGCCATGGTATCCCCCTTTTCCTATTGAAACCCAACCTAACCCTCTAAAGGTCTTTATAGGCTACTGTAACTCCTTTCACCACGCTAGTGCTGGGACGAGGAAGATGCCTGCAGAGTACTGTGAAGGTCAGGCATGTCCCCCCAACTACAGTCGGGCAAGTCCAATTGAGAGCCTGCACCTGCAACTTGTCAAGTGGTTTCAGGTTTATAAAAGGAGAGGAAAAGAGCAGCAAGGGAATGACCAACAGGGAGGCATGTGTGGGAGAGACCAGCAGGGGACCCTGCTGCGCAAGGAGGCAGCCATGGTGGGACCTGAGAGGAAGCCAGGACACTAGCAGACGACCCAGAAGACCTGTGGAGCCCAGGGCGAGCTGAGCCGCTATACTTCCACATGTGTGTGAGTCTCTGTGGTCAGGAGAGAGCAGCTGGAGCTGCGGAGGAAGAGAAAGCATAAAGGATGCCGCCAGCATCCGCAGAAAGGAACCAGAGCTACCGGCGTGTGCAGAGAAGCACCCGAAGTGACTGACAAGCCAGCCAGTGATGCTGAAGTGAAGCGACATAGCAACCAGAGCGGAACGCTGAGAACCGGTGAATGCAGAGGAATGTCACTTGAAGCCAGGGTGCTCCTAGGGGCTAGAAATAAGTTTTTAAAATGTGCTGTATGAAGCAAAGTAGAATGCCGAATGAAATGACACGTAAAGATTGAAATAAACCCGAAGCCACAGGCTGAATCAGAATTAAGCAGCAAATTTAAATCACATATATTGAATACCGAACTGAATAAGAACTTTGTGGGCAAGACGATGAAGTGATGAGTTAAAAGTGAAAATGCCCATTCAAAAGCAACAGATGAAATAATAGCATGTGAAAGAGATTGACAGAAAGGTGGGGAATCAATAAGATCACCACAAAATGAACTTTATGAATTAATACATTACGGCAAGGCCAAAGACTGGCATAGGGTGTGTGACACATTGTGGCAAAGCCAAGAGTCTAACCAGGAGAAGCCAGGAGCGTGTGTCCCTGCACATAAAGCCCAGAGGCCAACAAGAAACCAAGTGAATGAGAATATGTACACAGGGGCAGATACAGAAAAACCTGTGTGGGCTGAAGAGTATAGGGCTTCCAGTTGCGCGATCTGTCAGATCACACGGGTGGACCGTGTGATCTGACACGAACGCCTTGACCAAGGATCCCTCAATGGCGAGAGTTAAAGACATTGTGAAACAAGCACTGTAAGTCAGCTGTCAATACAATTCAGGAGTGTCAAGTTGACCTGAAATTGTTTTTTTTTTAATGCAAATACAGGACTCTGCGCCATCAAATAAAGTTGATTTTATGTCATAATTGCTTGTTTATTGATCATCAAAAACGTTGAGCCCATATTTGCATTAAAATAAAAAAAAAATGTTACTGTGTCTGGGACGGTTAGGCTTTTTACCGTCCTTATACAGTCGACCTGCGACTTTTTTGACCGGATTTCTAAACTCTTATTCTGTACGAATAACTTATGGGATTGTAAGGAGTCGCTTTTGCAGAGCAAAGTTCTTTAAAGCCACAGACTTTTGAAAATGACCTGAAATTGTGTTGAACAGTGAAAGACTGAAACCAAGTAAAAGCTGTTACATTGAAGTCTGGGGGAAGGGAACCCTGAGGCTTGATGAACTTCAATGCTGTCTTGAGGACGGAGCCCTCAAGATCTTTTTGTGTGGAACTGTGTTGTCTTGAACTTGGGGAAGGGAAACCCGAGGATTGTGTGGAACTATGTTGCCTTGAATTTGGGGATGGGAACCCCAAGGATTTGTGGAACTGTTTGAACTTGGGAAAGGCAATCTCGAGACTTTGTTGGAACTTTCTTGAACTTGGGGAAGGGGGGCTGAAAAGGAACCAAGAGCTGGAAGAAGTTCAGAACTTTGTTTTGATCACCACTTATTTGATTGTTGACATCCCTACACATTGTTTACCTTTAGTTGTGAGGGCAAGAATAGTTTTTGGACACAGCAGTCTTTTAAGTTGAACCTTCTGACTCAGAGGGCCTCATTACAAGTTTGCCGGTCCGGAAACAATCGTGCCAGTTAGCTTACCGGCACTGTTGTTTCCGGACTGGCAAACTACGAGTCTGCGGGCGGGGTTGCCGTCCCGCCCGCCAGGTCTGCCCTGATGGGCGGAATTAAACCCACCCACAGACTTTCACTGAAACACTGCCACCGTCATTGACGGGGCCAGTGTTTCAGCGGTCCCCACTCCCATAGAGTCCTGTGGGACTCTATGGCAATGGGGAACAACATAGTTACCGGCGCCTGACTTACCGGCAGCCGGGGTTGTAATACCCCAGTGTTATCGGCAAGCCAGGTGCTGGTAACTGTTTATGGGTCCGGCGGCAGCCTGCTACCGCGGACTCGTATTGAGGGTCAGACTTCTCTTAGTTTGTTCACATTGGGAAATCCCACCTTAGCATAGGGAAAGTTAGGCTTTCAACCATCCTGACATTTGAGTTAATAAATCATTTTCTTTTGAACTTTGAATCTGTTGTCTGTGTCTTGATTTAATGTGCCTTCACACCTCCTCCTGCCACCCCCTCAAACACCTATTACTGCAGTCTGTAGAAGTAGGCTGAAGTCAAGCCGGCATAGTTTACCATCTTTAGATAATTTTAAAATGTGTTTATGCGTGCAGGGTGCACACTGATGTCTTGGCCAACCTGCTGTCAATGTCAGTCCATGTGTCCTTTTCTCTGGTTGTTTCTAGTTCCTTCTGCCATTTATATTTGTAAGCCTAGCCCTTTGTGCATCTCAAGACTTTTAATAATCCATAGAGTTTTAAAATTAGACAACTTGTTGAGACTCCATTTTGGATGACAAGTTAATACTGAGAGCTCTTGATGCTCCTGGTTGTACTTTAGAGTCTAAAACCCAAAGTCTAATTTAGAGATGGCACCTTTTTTAATGCAATTTCATAGTACTTTTAACATTGCTCAAAATATTAGATTTCTCTTTTGATGAATGTATTAGGCACCTCAGTACATCCTCATGTGTTCCATACCTCAAAGCATTAAGCCGTCTCTGCCTGAGAGAACTCATTTTCGATGGTGGAAAAGTGGGAGGAGAAGGACATATGTCTAGGGATTCCAGCCATTGTATCCAGGTCTTCAAGTGGACCTTGTAATGGGCTTCACATAAAGATTGGACATTTTCGGCTGTCTTATTTTTGCCATGGATATGCCCAAAAGTGCCAGCCTGTTATGGTTCAAAGTGTCAGCCTGTTATGGTTTGTTCCAGATGTAGCCAGTGTTTCTCAGAAAATACTTGTGTCTATTCTGCAATTTGTGTTTGAACAGCCAGGAAATATATGTCTGTCAGGGCTCTCTAATTCTTCCTTGTGCTTCTGGTGCCAAAAGGTTCAAGTGGATTTCTTCCTCCCAGAGATTCCTTTTCTCATTCACGTATTCCACAGTGTCAGTGTAGCCTTGGAAGTTTTTCTTAGCCACTAGAGGGCACACTGCAGCTCCACATCGACGCCACGCTGCATCGTTCTCACTATGACTTCATGGAAGGTATATGTGCAGTCGGCTGTACCTCATGACTATAGTAGACTTCTTTTTTTCTAATGCATTATGTTCTCACACTTGTCCCTCTTCTTGGACATGTTCTACCTACTGAAGCACATCTCAGAAACCTTTGACAGCAAAAGGGTGCTTTGCGGGTCTGCCTTTGAGGTTCATCAGCACTCCGTCATTGAGTCCAGACATGACGTTGGCTCAAATGGCCTGCATAGCGCCCCTTGACCTCAGTTACTTCTTCTGCATGCTCAGCAGACTTCTCGGGAACTTCACTCGATGCCTCAGAGAATTTTGAAGAAATAGTGCAAAAACCACTGGAAAAGATCTAATTTGAGGAGCAAATCCCAACAGTCTTCTTGTTTGTCAAAAAATATAAGACAAAGATAATTAATCGTCTGACTCCTCACCTGGCAGGCAGCTTTGTTTGCCCTCCAAATCTGTTTCCGCTGAAAAGTAGGAAAAATTCAGAGGGACCATGTTGGAAGTCTTTGAGAAAGCATGTCCTCCTGCTTCCTCTTCTGAAGGCAAGAAACTCAAGCCCACTGCGTCAGACAAAGCTAGCAGGGTTGTTTCATCCTTCCTGTGCAACCAAGAGCCCGGTTACGGTTAAGACCTCGACTGAATCTCCGATAGCCCCTGTTTGACCGTGGTACTCTGCAATGTCGTGTTGGTGCCCATTCCGAAAGGCCCTTCGATGCCAACAACACAACAATCCTCGACAATCGCGGTTCATTCCACAATCTAGGAATGATTTCCTGGGCACTCTGATGTGTCTTTGGGGACCCGATTCAGTTTGGATTCGAGCCATTTACATAGACTCAAGCCCCACAAGAATCTGAGACCAAAGGGGACAAGCTGACTGAATGGGCCCTAAATCTCAAAGATGCTAGTGACTGTGACGAATCAGAAGACTTTGCCCCATGGTCAGCAAACAAAAACAGGCTGATACCAAAACCTTGGAAACCACTACAAAATTCCACGTTTAGTTACAAATAAAACCCAGACATAGTCAAGTTTGTGGGGTTGATCCAGGGTACAAAGTCTTTGGTCTGCGACCTGATATCAGTTCCGTAGGGACGTATCGTGTTGGAGTGGGAGATTGTGGAAGAATCAAAACGCCTACCTCCTTGGTTGGTTAAAATAAGAGATGGTTGTCCCACACACTAACTGCACCACACTGTTTGGATTTCTTTTTTCACATGATTTGTATTGAAAGATCAAACAAATAGTGTGGTGCCCTGGGGTTTACATGTGTTTCGGCTAGACACAAGCCTTTTTCAGAACATATAGGGCATACATTCCGGTTCCATGTTCTAATCACATGTCACATACATAAATAACCCAATTTAAAAAAAAAAGTTTTATATTGAAGCAAAAGTAGTACATGTATATATTCATTTAAGTATATGCAGAGGGACAGAGAAAAGGGGTGGGGTAAGGGTTGTAGTAATGGGGTTTGAGAAAAGTGTAAAAGGGCATAACATTCGAGAGATAGGGAAGAACACAAAAGATAGAAAGAATTCTTAGTCACATGTGATCACTAGATGATTTTTACACATAGAAAGCAAGTGGTATTCAGAATATCCTTTAAACTATGGAACACCCGTTAATCAGGCCCATTCGTACTAAGTTGCAACTAGTTTCATTCGGCACAGACTTTTTCTTGCCCATGTTACAGTTGGTAAATAGAAAGTGCATATATATGAAATGATATCTTTTAAACAGTGTAAAATCATACAGAAACAATCCAGTGATAGGCGTAAGTGCTCTTACCGAAACATATTTGTTGTTAGCATGTGGCAGAACAACCCACCATACTTCTAGAAATTCATGGGATAATCCCACCTACAACAAGAAAAAGCATCCTCTCTAAATAGCTGATTGGTGTATCCCCATATGGGATAAAAACCACCCCGCGAACACGCAGTACGTGTTTTGAACAATAGTCATTCCGTTGATAGAATTTTCCGTGTTATAAGTTGTGAAGAACCCAATGTGGTTCCGAATTTCTTTTGCAATCCCTCCAATATGTACAGAATATCATCCATAAAAATAATATCCGTATAATAAATCGGGACAACCCTTTCGGAGTTAAGGATATAATTCTTCAAGTGTGTAGGTATAATATCCATATTTAAAATGTGAAAGCGTTTTTAAAGTAAAATATATTCCCTCAAATAAATGCGGACGCTCGTCCGTAAGTAAAATGTGCCTGGAAATACGTTTCCAATGTGTTTGTGACATTGAGTTCCTCTTGATTGTGCGGACCCTCGTCCGTGCGCTCAATATCTGCTGCACGCATGATAATCCGTCCTCCTGATGGACATGGATACGTCCCCTCCATGTCTTACCTTACGAGTGAAAGCTGTGGTCCTCGCGCGTCGTCTGTGCAAGTTTGAACGACGGCACGCGAGTCCCCAGTATGTTTATACTGTATTGTCATGACACCCAATAGAGCCCTTCTTCCGTCTCCCTTCTGTTTGGCAGAACGCCATGTTGGAACGGTTTTAAATTAATCTCCGACACTATAGAGTTCCCTGAATATATTAATGGTGCATACAGGACAAGACACAGACTCAAAAAATATTTTGCACCAGCAGTCAAGAAAGGACATGAGCAACAAGCGAAAATAGTGAAAAGCGCATTATCTATCAGAGATATCGAGTACATTCATCTTTTGAAGTCATTGGATGAAGAAGATATAGGTGAGATGCATACCACCTTACACGAATTAGGAATCACACCCATGTGCCTTTTGGAAGAGGAGCTTAAACATAAATCCAGATTTGCACCACAATTCTCTGCGGAAAATATGATTGAAGTCTTTTATAAAGCCACCACCAGAGATATCTACAATCTACATGGAACATGTTCCAATACTAAGAGTAACCACAATTGGACCAAATGTGCCCAAACAGCGCTACGCAATCTACAAGAGGACAAAGGAATTGTTATAAAAGAAGCCAACACAGAAATGACTACATATTAATGGGACATAACCACCTGACAACACCTTTCTGCTATCAAGAACTTCACAACAATCCAAAAAAATAAATCATACAACAAATTGAGGACCAAATTACAGGTTGGCATCGAAAAGGAAAATATTTATGCATGTGACATGTGATTAGAACATGGAACTGGAATTTATGCCCTATATGTTTTGAAAATGGCTTGTGTGTAGCCGAAACACGTGTAAACCCCAGGGCACCACACTATTTGTTTCATTTATTTGATCTTTTAATCCAAATTATGTGAAAAAAGAAATCCAAACAGTGTGGCGCAGTTAATGTGTGGGACAACCATCTCTTATTAAAACCCAGACATAACCTATGGGTGTATGTATTGCTGGAAGATGACACCCCACCCCTCCCCCCTCTCAAATTACTGGGACAAAGAAGCTACCTCCAGGGAAATAAGAATGGAATCTTGAAACCTGAATCATTGTCCCTTCTTTGTTTCCATAAACAGTCCTGGCTATGAAAGAGAAGGGCTAGGAGTAAATGTTGTTATTGAAGGAGTTAGTAGCAGAAGTCATGACTGCCGTGGAGATGGTACTCTGGAACACCTGAGTAATTGGAGAGACTGACGAAAAAGTTGTTGTTATGGCAGGAGGGGTAGTCAAAATTGCATGCAAGACAGGCGAAGCATAGAAAACTGCTGCCTAAATACAACTGGTGTCCATGATCTAGAGAGGGAACAGGAGCCGGACATGAGGGCACAAAGTAGGGGACGAGAGCAACCCACAGAGTGCTAGAGAAAATCCAAGGGAAGTTGCTGGGAAGGCTGCAGGAGGAGACTTCCGTAAAGGCTTAGGCAAAGGAGCAAGTGCTCTGAAGACGTGACCCTCAGCCCAAATAGGAGGTTGAGTGATAACCCTGCCTCTCCTCCACCCTCGCTCGTCAAGGGGAAGGCTCCTTCTTCTGTGGAGTATCAAGGTACAGAAGTGTCTAAGAGAGTAAGGTAATAGGTGCACACCATATATGTATTAAACCTTTCAAATTAGTGAACAAGTCCAGGCCAGCTGGTTTTGATTTTTAGAGGTGCAGGGGAGGAAAAAAGAACCTTGGCAAAAAGTCCCGCTATACAAATGAAGAAAAAAAGAGGATCGAAAGTAGGAACCCTCCTGTTCCTTGCACACTATACAATCCACCAAATAGGTGGTAAATAGTCATAAATATAGATTCATAGAGATTTAAATCTGCATTCACTGTGAAATGTTCCAAAAAATATACGTTCAAAAAGCTATTTTCAAAAAGATATTCTGGGAACACAGACTGTAAAAGCAACAAGTATTTTTAATCACATGTAAAGAAAATGTGATAGAAAGCAAAAAGCAAATTTTCCGGGTTCAATACACTTTGGCTTTACGTGTTTCAAGGAAGGTTCCTCTTCATCAGAAGCCTATATTGAACTGTTGGTAGTTGATAGTAGTTGGCATTTGAGAAGGAAAAAGAGCAGGAGTACAATCAATTTCAAATTAACAACGGGTAACAAACTGTCTGATTACTAAGCAGTTAAAAGTGTATTGATGTGTTAAATATCTAGACATCAGTCTCTGTGATATTAAAGATTTACAAAAGAATGGATTACAGTGGTGTTTCCATAAGGTAATTCGCTATTTCTCACTACTTACATTGATTAATTTATAATGTGCATAAAAGATGTACACATTGATAGGTCCAGGGATATAACACCTGTCTCCCTTGGTTATTACAACAGTAACGTGGAGCATATCATTTCAATTTTTTCAATAATGACAGGTAAATGTCCATAATGTTCATCTCGATTAGGTGATGCCACGTGGTAGTGTAATTAAAAGTTATATCAAATAATATCCATTTGACCTCGATGTCAGTATAAGATCTACATATGGTATAATTGGATTACTCATGTAAAAAGTCAAATATTTTGGGAGTTGAATGCATGTGGATGAGAACAGGCTTCTAGTAAATGGCTCGTGTGGCAGGACAAACTGAGGCAAAGAGCACAAAGGATAGATGTCAAATGGCACTCACCAATATATTTAAAAATACTTGTGAAAAGTGTAGAAGACGACCAAAATAGGTACAAGGGTTCTCACAGCTTCTCAGGATAGAGACTGACTCTAGTGCATATCCTAATTGGCAAAAAAGAGAGGGAAAATGTAGCTAGGAGCATATCGTTTGAGAGAACTTCTCAGGGCATACACATAATGTCAATTCAGTTTACCTTAGTTGCAGTAGATATATTACCTAGATTAGGATGATTCCATCTAAAGTGTCCTCAAGGCCGTAGTTTTAAGTACCCCAGGATAGATTCCTAAGTCTGATGCACGTTTATGGCGTGCGTGCTTTACAAACACTGTTAAGAAACAAAAGGAGATGAAAAAAAAATAGGAAGAGGTCACATACGTAAAACGAAATAGAAAATCAAGCATAGAGGTTTCTATATAGGGTAGGAAAATAGTCAGAGCATTCTTACCTGCAGGTAAAATACTACCGGGCAATAGGAAGTTCTGAATCAAACGGTCGAGGGCGGCACTGGTCTAGAAAATCGTACTGGCGGTTAATAGGAGACTTTGAAAAGCACACCATGCAAGGTGATAAGTATACACAGAAGGAGCCGTAGGGGCGCGTAATTCTCAATCATGTGCAGACTGTAATTCAATTAGAGAATAACAGTGATTGTTGGCATACTACGGATAGTTAAAGTGATATAATGTAGACGTTATCAAACAGACTGTGTGGCATACCTGTGGTGGGATGATGCAAACTGCAGCAGACGCTCAGCACCACAAGCGTCCATGGATTCAGTTGCCTAGGATGCCAGGTTGGGTCACGTATACAGACTCGAGGCGACAGAAGTGTCTCAGGGCAGAGGGACAAACCCTGTAGCTGGGTCGCCGGAGAACGCAATGTAAAGGAAGCTTTGGAAAGGAATCAATGAGTGCTACAGTTTCAATTATTCCTGAAACCCATCATCGTGAACAAATGTTAAACCGGTTTCATGAATGAATGCCGGTCTGAGAAATACATTGTATGAGACAGAGCGAAAGACATTGAAGTAAGGTTCTGTGGGTTTACTGAGTGAAAAATGACATGGCTGGAAGCAGAACAGAATAGGTACCATGTAACTGAGGCTAGCAAGGATCAAGTGAAGCTCCAAGTTTTCAAAAGTGAAACTGACAAGCTCTGTGTGCTGAAAGGGAGCATGAAAGTTATTGGTTTAAGTATGAAACCATGATTACAGATGGAAACAATAGTATCCAGGAAAGGTCTGAGCCTAAATTAAAGTGATTTAAAGGCAGAGTTACACAGAAGTGCATTCTGGAACTTGAAGTATAAATCAACCATAGAAGGAAAAGACCAGGGAAGGGAGTGTCCCCCCTGGCAAATAATATTTACTTTTAGAACATCAGATAGAAGACTCCCACGGAGCTGCAGGAAGACAGCCAACTATTGTTTATTTCACCCCGGTAATAATTTTGGTACATTAAATGCGAGGGACAGAGTAGGTTTTTGCTCTGTTTTGTTGGACACGGAACATTAGATAACTTAATTTTAGGACATCCTGACAAAGACTGAACTGTTATTTTGAGAAAAGGTTGAGACTACTCCCATTTAGACATAGGATAAATTTGGCAATTTTTCCAAACCCTTATTTAAAATAAAGAAATTGGAAGCATCGGTCTTGTGTCCGCTTTATCTCTGTCTGCTGAATCTCAATGACTTGGACACGTTTCCAGAGGTGGCGTTCGAACAGCTGGATCCTCATACCCATTCTAATGCTGCTTACAGAAGGATGTTGGCTAATGTGAGGATGCAGAAGTAAGACTATGACACAGAGGGGTCATATTGGTTTTTAAAGATTTTTAATTAATGTGAGAAAATGAAAGCACTTTCTTGTCCCATCTCTAATAGGGGTGCCCCTGCCTCAACACAAATACTAATGTCTCAGTCAGGATGTCAAAAGCAAAACTCCATAGTGTGAAGAGCCTGGAAAGAGATGCTTACACAGAGAGAGTTTTGTTTATAGACTTTTATTAAAATGAAAAGGGGTTTGAAAATGCCTCACTATCCATAATCTAGGAGGTATTTCCCTACTTAGACCAAAACTAAGGGTCTGTCCAGTGTCAAGCTGTCCAAAGTAAATTTACATCATGTGTCCACAATCCTATCCTCGCCCTCACACTCTAAAACTAACTCTAAGGTGCTAAGGGAATTGTCTCTTGCTTCCTTAATTGCACACATTTTCAAAACCAACACAAACGTTCAAACTCCAATACAAAAGTTCAAAATGATCAATGTTCACAGCTCCAGGGAATAACTCTTTTCCCCAGGTTTCTCTATAAAAAAAATGCAAAGTTCAAAACAAAAGACTAATTCAAGGTCCTTGTAGTTCAAGAGTACTGTTTCGTCCTCTTGCTGTTGTAATCAACTCCCATAGAAATTACTCCCCTCCTGAGGTTTCTCTCCACATTGAAGATACCTGAAAATCTAAGGATATGGGTCTTCCTTGGGATTCTCTTTAAGCGGTACTGCAATTTGGGTCTGGGCCTCAGAATCACAGGCTACCTGGTATACTCCCCTACTAGGTTTTCTTCATTCAAATGCTGTTCTTTTTTTTTATTGTTGCATTATTAGTTTACAAGAAACCCTACACAACATAATACATGTTCTAAAAATATACAGTCCATTCTAACACAATACATTATACAAATGCAAAAAAATTCAACAACCTACATATAAATATAAATAAATCCTTAACTCCCCAATGTCAATTCATCTTACATTAAAATCTATCACAGCCCTTAGATTTCTTATTTAAAATCATTGCATAGTAAATTCATCTTTTCCGTAATATCCTGGAATAATAAATTCAAAGCTAAAATTAAGGAAATATTTACACCCCACATACAACGGCTCCAAAACAGATGCCTCGCCATTTCAAGATCCTTATTGAATCTGTCTTTCAAATAAACCTTGCGTTTAGGCTCAAAATATAATACAAGGTGCTTAAGTGTCTCTTGAAATCTGGTTTCTCCACAAAATCGACAAAATCCATTTGATCCAGTATAAGTATAGCATCATGGTACAACCAATACCGTGTCCTTTCTAAGGTCGGTATCTGATTGAGCCTGAAGCGCATGTATATAGATCTGGCCCTGTCACAGGGGAACCTTTGTAAATAAAGGGGCACACATTCCCTAGCGTGACCATAACTTGCATATCCTTATAAGTAGAATATGAGTCCATCCCATTTACCGTATCTACCCAGTCAGCCTTGAATAGAAGCCTCTTAACCAGCCCTGGACGCTGGATAAGATCCTCTAAACACAAACCCAATGTAGCTAATAATAAAATCATTTTGTCACAAAACTTTCTGATAGATACCACTGACCCAGATTTTACAACCTCACTTAACAATTCATACAAAGTGTTAATAGGTGGATCATTCATCTTCCTAAACAAAGATAATTGCCTCCAAAGGTATCTAGCTTTAAGTGATATGAGGCATAACTCATGATGGATATTTGCATTGGGGATTGCCATCGATAGACCAAGAAGTTCTTTCCACATTTTCCCTTGAACAATATTGAGGCTCAGACTCATATCATGGGTACAGATGTCTAGGCCATACAAGAGGACCGGCTCACATTTTGCAAGATAAAATCGCCTTAGGGGCAACAATGAGAATTTACACACCCTAACTTTCAAGAATTTCATTTGCACTTTAAGTTTTACCGCCTTCTCCTCCAGGCTAAATTTCCACATCTTCAGGCTAGACCTGTTAGTAAAATTATAGCCTAAATATGTGATAGCCTACAGCTGTTCCACCAGGTCCTCGCCCATCCTCCAACTATAGGATTTAATAGTTCTTTTTTTTGTTAACACAATCGTCCAGGATTTGGATGCATTCGGTGAAAGATTATTTGCTATTGCATAATGGTAAAAGAGGTCCATCTTCCTTCAAAGGCCCCGGGGGGTATGGTCAAATAATATAAAATCGTCAGCAAATGCCATCCACTCGATAGCCAAACTCCCCAACCTAGCGGGTGCGATGGAACGGCCCTGCACATGCCCTCCACATCGCACACATATAGGTTAAAGAGTGTTGGCATGAGCGAACAGCCCTGCTTAACCCCTACGTTGGTAACAATGGCCTCTGAGAGAACACCTTCACTGGTCAAACGAACCCTGACGGAGGTATTCCTATGAAGCAGAGCCAAGAGTTGAACAATCTTATGAGGAATACTCATAGCTAACATTTTAGTCCATAGTCTTGCTCTAACCACTCCGTCAAAGGCATTTAAGAGATCTAAAGATGCCAAAAAAATCTCTCTTATATTGGAATTATGAACCGTGTCTCTAAGATGGGCCAGAATGATCCCATTCAAATTAGTTCCCAAGCCCTCTCTAAAACCTCTCTAAAAACCTCTCTAAAACTGACCTGAAATTTACTGAAACAGGCATTCTTCCTTATCACTTTATTAAGATCTCTTAAAAGCAAAATGCCGAAGACCTTACTAGCCGCATCCAAAAGTGCTATAGGTCTATAGTTGTTTGGATTGATAACGTCACCCTTTTTAAATATGGGAACTATAATAATTTGAACCCAGGAATCGGGAATAATATGGGTCACAAAGATGTCATCAAATATAGGTTTAAGTAACTTAGCCCATATTTCCGGCGCCGCCTTTATAACAAAAGGCAGTATGCCATCCGGGCCCGGCGCTCTAGACGCCTTAAATTTATTAATGGGCCAAGTGATATCCCCAAGATCCCAAGAAGATTCTCCCACAACCGGAGGACCCAAATCCGCTTCCTGTTCCATAACAAATTTAGAGGGCAATTTAATTTTTTTCTTGTAGTAAGTGCACCACGCCTCAGCTTGAATAGGGCACTCGAGTATATCCTTCACAGGGGTAAGGGTACTATTAACGGTTGCCCAAAATGTAACATCCCTGCCTTACATACATTTTCCATCATCTGTTGATGGGCTACAAGGTATAGATCGATTTTCAAGGACTTAACCAAGTTTTTATGTTTAAGGATGATATTTTTTTTTTCCTAGCCTGCAATTCAACAAACGTAATGGGTAATTTCTTCAGAATCCTCAGGTCCCTGCGTTTATTTAACTTGGACCTGTGGATTCTAGAGTCCCAGCCAATACTTGTAGGTCTATGTACAGCGGTACCACCCGCCTTGCTAATTTTATAGGCACACAACATCATAATGTTGTTGTAATAATCCCCCCCCCCCCCAACGGGAGGTCCTCTTCCCTCGAATTTCAGTAGGAGGCCAGACTCGGATTCTCTAGAATGAGGGAGTTAAATTTCATAACCGTTTTCTTTTTCCAAGTAACCGTTCCCCACCTCAAGGCCCATGAACTCTGGTCTTATATGAAGGTCGGGACATGCCAACGTCAAAGTAAAAAGTAGAGGAATATGATCGCCCAAATCTACATCCATAAGTATCAATTTACCACAAGCTTGCTTCCAGCCATTAGAAACTTTTTAAAAAATCAATCCTAGAGCTATTGATTCCCCTCTTCCAAGTATGTTCCAGTCGGAGGAGTAATCTAAAAGTCCCAAATCCCAGTTCTCCAGGAGTTTATCCCACCATATTCCTCTCCTAAGATTAGGGTGGAGCGTCTTCGGGATAGCCCCTCTCTCGTTCCACATGGAACCCTCTGCACAGAAGGAGTTACAATCTCCTCCCATGATGATACGATTCCCAAAGCCCTTCTCAAACCATACCCCCAGAATCGCTCCTAGGGAGTCCTCCACTAGTTCGAGAGGCAACCTCAGAGGATTCCAGTATAGGTTCAACAAGAGGATTGGATCTACTTTGTTCCCCGAAGACAAAGCAATACCCAGGAGCCATTCACTAGTGTAAATCACATTACCCTGGAGCCCCAGATTCCGATCAACAGCAATAGTCAAACAACTACTGGGCCTCCCTGCTGCCCCCCTGGGCGCTAAACTGGAAAAAGTATAAAAGCCTTCCATGTAGATTTCACTAAGCATCATAGTTTCCTGAAAGAAAGAAAGAAAGAAAGAAAGAAAGAAAGAAAGAAAGAAAGAAAGAAAGAAAGAAAGAAAGAAAGAAAGAAATAAATGCAGGGGTGTATAGATCTCACCTTTAGTCAAGAATGTATTCAAATGTATGCCCCCACAAGAATTCGAAGAAATAACATCAATATTAATATTGTTAGGAGCGTCCTGGACCCTGTCTAAGGGTCTCCAGGGTTATAAGAACTGGCTGTAACCGTGACCAATCCTGGCCGTCATTTAGTAAGCTAGAGATTAGAGTCAATACAGGTTCTGAATTTTCACATTTTTTGGAACCTGAGTGTACAGTAGGTTCCATTTGAATATAAGTCGGTTCCTTATGTTGCAGAAAGCTATCGCCTCTTTGGCATTCACTAGTGTAAACAGACCAAAACCCAAAGACTCGAGATTTTTTTCTTGGGCACGAACCATATCTGCCACCATCTCCGAGTGGTAGCTGCTTACCATACGGTCATTATTATGTCTAGGAAGAGCTATAGCATCTATATCGTCTGTAGTTATTGCCCGAAGTATAGGAATTTTTTTAAACGGGTTTGTTCTATTCAAACTGCCCAATGAATCTGTCTTGTTGTTATTAATCCAACCCAGGATCTTCCCTGTGTTAATCGTTGAAGAGGGCTGTATATGTACAGGCTGCATTTTAGCATTGCCTAAAAATGGTTTTACTAGTGCACTTTCCTGTATCTCCTGAGTATTTAGGACCTGTGTATCTATAAGGCTCTTACCTAAATTTTTAGTTATAGAACCACTCTGACTCTCAGGCATCGCAGACAGCCCACTGATAGAGAGGGTATCAGGGGGTATAACCGGAGCCAATACTTGCGAACTGGGTAATATATTCGTTTGTTGTGCATCTGTAGATATTCTAGCACATTTAGTGCTAGTTATTTTACCAAAAGCTGTCATCTTAGTTTGCTTAGTTTGAGGGCGGTCTTGACCAGCCCTCACTTGATTACCATCTAAGATGTCAGGATTTATATCTTTTTCCCCCCAACTGGTGAGTACTCCTTATTATCCATCCCCCTCACCTGGCCCTCTCCCCTACTCAGACCATTCTCTCTTCCACTGCCACTAGGTAGCTCTTCTTGAGCTGGAATATTTCTAATCGCTTTAAGATTGGAATTCCTACCCCTAATTTTCATATTAGGCATATTTTTCGTTTTCTTGAGCATCCTTGCCTGTTTTTTTGTTTTTTTCCACCTACAGATAGGAGATTGGGGTACCTCATTAGTAACATAATTGGATGTATTAGCAGGACATTCACCTTGGGGCTTGGGGGGAAATAGGAGTTTCCTCTTCCAGGTCAATAGATATATTCTTCAAATGCTTGGTTTTTTGTTTGCATTTTAGCCCCCTTTTTGGCGGAGTCTGGTGAATGGCACTAGCGTCTTCACTGCTAATGTTCAAACATACACCCTCATTGGAAGTTTCAATGACAAGCTCCTGAGCACATCCCCCCACTGCTGTCTCCATGGCCTCCAAAAGAGCAGACAGACTATCAGGACACCTCTGTCCATTTTGATGTTCATTATTCTGCAATGTCTTCCCCCTCTGGGCCTGGCAGTTCTTGATCTCTTACCCCTCTATGAGATGGAGCGGGGCGATCCCCTGAAAGCATAAATTCCAACAGCGTGGTAATTTTTGCGTCCATAGTAGCTAGCTTAATATTTTGTTCCTCTCTGTCAAATCGGCTGTTCTCTTTAATATTGTGGTCATTATTGGTCTTACCCTCCACAAGGCCCTCTAAAAATGCCAATCGTGTTACTAATTGGTTAAATGCAGATTGTTGACCCGCCAGGGATCCCCCAAGCGTATCCTGAGACTCACCCAGACTTTTCAGAGCCAAATCCAAACTAATATGCAGGTTAGATAGAAGAGGTAATAAATAGTCTCCGCTATCTTCATTACAGGGTAAATGATTTCCCTGTCTATCCCTACATGCGGGTTGGGTATCTAATATCGCCTGGTCCGGTTCAGTGGATCTATCCACTGTTCCTGGCTGATCAGTCCCACCCCCACCTTCTTCGGTTTGGGTATTGCCATCCTTTTTATTTATATGAGGCTTCACTGGCTCCTGTGCCAATAAGATGGGGCCTTTTTCCTTCACCTCTTGTTGTTTCCCCATCATAATATTACCTATAGTTTCGGAGAACACACAAGTAGGCGCCCCTTCAGACAGACTCCATACACCCTTACAGTTAGATAAAGGTCTCTAAATCAATAATTTTCTTGAGCAGGTCCCCCATAGCATCGGCCATTTGCATAAAGGAATCATCCATATCCTCCTCACCAATTGCCTGATTAAGGTTATGGCGAGGAGGAGTAGGAGTCCCTTTAAAGTGATCTCCCCAACTAGCATATTTAAGCTGTCTTGGCATATTAGGGCATTGCATCCTGTCCTGAGTGGTTTTCCCAAAAATGAACACAGCTGGGGAAATGTGAGTGGTGACATTTTTTTCAAGTAGATGTTTACCCTTAATTTTTCTATCGTATGCCCATTTAATGTGTCTAAAGTAGGGACTTGCTTATTTTTCATTTTTTCCCCTTAGATCAGCCTCCTGGAGGGGGGTAGATGCATGAAAGTGAACCTCCCTTTTAAAGCCTAACAAACTTTCTTGAAGACATTCTGCATCGGTAAGTTCAAACCTACGAACAAACATGTCCCTATTAACAGTACATGCCTCTGTAGGTAGCGAGTCCAACTTTTCCACAACTTGCAATTGCTCCCTAAGAACTGTTAAGTTGGTAACAGGGGGCCTCTCATTTCTCATAATATGCTCTATAGATATGGGATTCAACCCCTTATCATATGCTGAATCCACAAGTGTATCACTAGTGAGATTATCGTCCATCGGGGCTTTGGTAATCACCCCTTCACACTCCAATGGAGGGAGCAGTTGTACTTCAATCATCTTATTCTCTAGACATTCGACCATTTCAAACCCACTTCTAAGTGCTGGCATATTCAGATAAATCAGCAGTTGAAACACACTTATTTCTAAAATCCCAACTGCTAAAAAAAAAAAAAAACTATGTTAAAGTGCGGTTAGATCCTTAAATAAAGCACCTATTCTTAAAATAGCATCTAAATACACAAATTATGACCAAAAGACAAACTATATTAATAATATCTAAGAACTGCACCTCAAGTAAAAAGCACCAGGGGAGAGAACAACTCGCAACCTCTAGAATACAAAATCAGTTGAATAGTATAGGATAAAGTGCAATATAAAATAATTGACCACCAGACCAGGGGAGAGAACACTCACAGCCCCTAGGGTATCAATTAGGTAAGTGAAGTGAAATAAAATATAAAAGGCACTGCATCAAAGAAATTGACATAAAAAACCTTGTGGAACAAACTACAGAGTTAGTAGGAGGTTACGGGGTAGAAATTACGCAAGCGATAAAATAGTACTTATATTAATAACCAACAGAGGGGAGACTACCTCGCGACCCCTAGATAATAATAAATCTAAAAAGGGTTGTGATAGAATGCAATTGTCAATAAAATAAAATATTTGACATTAAAAAGAGCTCAGTGCAATATGAGAATGTTCAAGATTTTACATGTAAATTATTGGCCGTCTTGGGAACGCCCGATGGCTTGAGGAGCAGCCTTAGTCCGTCTCTCCTCCCCAATGACCAGCCAAGCAAAAAAACAAAGAATAAAAAAGTGTTTCCCTCCTTCCGGAGGTCAAGAGGAACATAAGGGTCCCAACTGCTGAAGACGAGAAAGCAAAATCCTATTAGCCGGCAACAGTGAAACAGTATCTGGGATCAAAGAATATTCCTCCACAGTCTTCCAGCCTCCTGGCCGATAAAGTAGCAAGTCAAAATGATTCCCCTTTGTGGTTAATTGTATGTATGGAATCTCGCCACAAAGAAGACTCTTATCAATGACTCCTTCCTTGTTGGGGGATATGAAAGGTATACAACTCATACCTCTACCGTATCCCAGTGAGTGAGGCCTGAAGCTGGCCAGGTCCGTTATCGTCAGTAGAGCTTAAAGCAGAGCCCCCAGAGCCACAGCAGACAAACAGTGAGTCAGTACAAATTCAGCGCCCTTGTCACCGCAGCAGGCTTCATGCCGCGATGTCCAGGTACGCTGGTTTTAGCTTCCTTCCAGCACCAGGGGAGCGTGGCTTCACACACCGACAGCCTTAAAGGAAAAGGCAACTCCTTCCCAGATGTAAATGGTTAAAGGTTAGCAAAAGGTCTTTTCACGCCGACTTTCAGGGTACTTTGACTTGCAATACCAGAGCCACAGCAGACAAACAGTGAGTCAGTACAAATGCAGCGCCCTTGTCACCGCAGCGGGCTTCAAAATCCCTGAGGGCATGGGCCTTCCTTGGGATTCCCTTTTATAGTTGTATATATATAGTTGACTTTACCTGATGTACTCTCCTGCCAGGACTTTCATGCAGCTTCTTTATACGGCAAGTATTTGGTACTTTTGTAAAAAAGTTAATTCAGCTTGCTTTACAAAAACAAAATCTGGTATACTGCCCTACCAGATTTTAACACACAATGTGTCAGTTGCGAGCCTTAACTGTGGTCTTGATTTCTCCTTTTCAGGGAATAGGCAGGGCCTCTCTCTTTGGGCAGCCACCTCAACCTTTAATGGTACAGGGGCAAGAGCAGCTGGCCCTAGAGCCAAGACTAAGTCGAGGAAAAAACCCTATACTGGGAAATACCTCTGTCACGAAGAACAACTTCTAGAGTAGAGCACTCAGCAACGTTGAGGTTTCTGGTCAAAAGAAGGATGCAGCACAAGCCAAAGAGCAGGCAAACGGCAAAGGATGAAGGAGCAGTACTGGATGTGAAGGTCTGCTTCCCAGAGAATCTGTCCGCATTCTAGACAGAAGAACAGGAGAACAGGCCCTAAGATGGCTGCTCCACGCTATTGTTGATTGGTTGCTAAGCAACTGTACAAAAAAGGGTTGCGAGCTCTGATTGGGCATGTGCGCCCACTTGTTGAGTGAGTCGCCACCGGATGGCATCCGCCGGCCCTTATACTAAAGCCTGCATATCAAGGCTGACGCCTGTCTTTGCCTGTCATTCACCGTCAATCGTAGGGCCAGGGACCCTGCCTGACTCCCCGTCCATCTGGGTAAGAAGCACAAAATAACGTGCTAGATATACTTTTTAGATCTCCTGCTCCATTCCACTAAACGGAGCCACTACCTGTTCGTCGTGTCACCAACACACCTACTACCATTCAGAATCATACCGGTGTGAGAACCCATTCAAAACCTGTAGTCGATTGTATCTGCCTGGCCTAGCCGAACAAACCGCTGTGCACACCTATAGAACTTGTCAATATGCACATACCCTGCACTGAATAACTTATCCTTGTTGAAATAGTACTTCTTCCATCCGGCCTGCCATTACCACATGGTGCATATTGCGGTCTCTCCTACCCTGGCGATTCACTCTCTTTGCTCTGGGTCGGCAATACGTATGCACATGTAAACAAACTCCTGCAGCGACACGTATATCCTTTGACTCTAATTGTTCATTCCACAACCATGTTGCTCACTTTGTCACTGTATATCTTGCTGCCTATACCCAGTTAGAGCTTCGATTTAAAGAGGCCATAACACCTTTTCTGCACCTAACCTGCTATGTACACTCCATATGATGCATTATACTGCTAACATGTCTTGCTCTACTGCCTGTCATTCCCTTGCTCCTCAGCTAAATTGTAGCGTCACTTCAGTGTAACTCATACTTGTATTGTATTGTCTCTAAATATTGAAACAAGGCGTAGTCATCATCAGCGCTAAACTGCATATTCCATTGGGAGTAACCATTCACTTCTTAAGTTACTATCATCTTTCAGCTCATACTGCTGTCTTTTTCAAATGCACATAGTGAGCCGCTTTTTTGACAACACTTTGCTTAGCTAGTGTGCTGTTAGCCATTGAGTTGTCCTCGCCACAACTATGCTTAGTCATTTGTAATATTACTACTAGTTACCTAACCTATATCAAGCCCCATACTGTAGTAATGACCACTAGTATGTTATATGTCCTACACACTGTTCTGTTTATTTGCTGATTTCACATTTGATCTATGATGTATTAATTGCCTAAACAAAACATGTATGCCTTGCCACTACCACTGTTACTTTTGGGAAGATTTATCCTGGCCTTCCAGGACTACTCACTGCTAACAACTGTAAACTTCCCCTGCTTAACTATGAATATATCTAAACACTCACTGCCACTTGGATGCCTTAAAAAGACCTACCAAATTCGTACCTAAGTTAGGGCTAGTTATTAAGACACTAATTAGAGCCTCATCGACTGACACTAACTTCTTGGCCTAATCAACCACTGGCGGGTCCAAGGGCCAATACACCCACTCTACTACTAGTAGTCTACCCTGACCTAATAAAGCCAGAAATAAGACTTTGTTCTAGACTTGTAACCGACAAATTCACCCCAATACCTCAGACAAAATATCAATACTAACTACTGCCAAAAATGCCTCGGCCTCTAGCAAAAAAACAAAGATTAAAATAACAAACAAACACAACAAGAAACGAAAACAGACTAAATTGAATGCCTCTTCTACCGACATAACTAGCCAAAGTATCAAGGGTGCCTTAATAAATGCTAGATCCTTGGTAGCTCAAGCGACGGACATCACCGACCTTATCACCTCTGAAAACCTCCATTTCCTGGCCATTACCGATCATGGCTGCACGCGTCAGCTGGCCCTTCACTCTTGCTCGCTGTACCACATAATTACTCTATCATAAGAGTGGATAGGCCAGAATCTAGAAGAGGGGGCATTGCCATCATATCTAGGTCTAACCTAAGCCTAAGATTAATCAAGACACTTACACTCTCCTCTTGTGAAGTACTCACTGCCAAACTACCACTCTCAAGCACACATACCTTAACAATCCACCTAATCAATAGACCTCCTGGACCCATTGGCTCCTTTGAGGAAGACATGACAATACCACTCTCGGATCAGACCAAATGTGAGATGTATAATAACAGAATCAATCAAGCCAGCTCTAGCACTAAAGAGCTTTTCATCATCCTTAGAGAGATGGAACCCCCGCAATCCTCCCACAGACCCATGCCTAAAAGACAAACTCTGGTGTACAAACATACAGAATGCCCTTACCAATAAAATGTCCACACTACAAACCAAAATTGCTGACAAAGGTCAAAATCTACCAAATTCTGACATGACCCACCAGTCACTAAAGACTCATGTGAAACCATCCAAAGGCTTCACACTTTTTCCAAAGTCTCTGTCCCAGAGGTACAAAAAATGATTGCCTCCCTCAAGCCATCGAGGTGTCAGGGTGACAGTTGCCTGGCACAAATTATTAAAGATGCGGCTAGAGACTTGGCACCATTCATAACTAAACCAATACATACCTCATTTACATCAGGTATAGTACCTACCAACCTAAAGGAGTCATTGGTCCTATCCCTCATTAAAAAACAATCATTGGACCCTACCATCCCGACAAACTACCGCCCAATTACCACAGTCCCGTTTCTTTTAAAGATCTTGTACAGGGTTGCATACTTGCAAATCAAAGACTATTTATAGGCTAACCAGCTCATGGGGACTCGGCAGTCTGGCTTTAGGCCTCAACATGGCACGGAAACGGCACTAATTGATTTAAAAGCAAGATTGACAAACCTAAAGATAAGGGGAAAATTGCATTACTCCTATTGCTGGACCGATCGGCTGCGTTTGACTTGGTTGACCATAGAGTACTCTGTAAGCACCTCGCCACAGCAGCATATTTCTCCCAAAAAGCAATCACATGGGTTGAATCATTCCTAAAGAACAGGACCATGAGATTGTTCTCTCCGTCTGCTGCAGCTGATCCAATCCCCATCTCTTGTGGGGTACCTCAAGGTTCCTGTGTGTCCCGCACTATGAACAATATTTTCACAAAGCCTCTATTTGACAAGTTGGATCATCTGGGTGTCATCTACACCAACTATGCTGATGACACCGAGATCCTCCTACCCCTAACGGGCAACTATGATAGAGATACAAGGCTTGTGAATAAAATATATCTAATCATTCAGGCATGGATAAAACTGAACTGCTACTCCCAGGCTCCCCAACTAACTTGAACAAACTCAACAGAGATTATACCTCCTTCAATATAGATGGGAACAATATTCTTGTGGCAAAGGAGATAAAAACGTTAGGTTTTTACCTAGCCTCTACCTTAAATTTTCACAAACAAGTCAACGCTACGGCCTGAGCTACAGCCTATACGGGTAAACTGATAAGGGCCTGCCAACCACTACTTTCCACAGACAGCTGTCTTACACTACCTAGAGCCGTTATTTTGTCTAAATTGGACTATTGTAATGGTCTATACTGAGGTGCAAGCTATTTCGTTCTCAATAAACTTCAAATCATGCAAAATAATGCAGTTAGGACGGCCCAGAGCATTTCCACGAGAGAACACATCACTGAAATCAGAAGATCACACAAATGGCTGACAATCAAGGAGAAGATCCAATTGAAAACAATGTCCCTTACTTTCAAATCATTGAATCAGGCCGCCCCACTCTACCTAACAGAGAAATGTATCTTCCGATCCTCTAGCCGGGTCACTAGATCGGCCAAATCTTCTAGACTCGTAGTCCCAAGGTATAAACTAGAAAAGTCAGGGGGGAAAGCTTCCCAGTTATGGCTTCCAAGCTCTGGAGCACCCTCCTACCTCACCTCAAAATGACCCAGTCTTTATCCAACTTTAAGAAAGCTATTTTATCTGTATGCCTAATCATATGGTATTAATTAACCTGTGTAACTTTCACAGTGCTAACTTATCTGTAAATATCCTACTCATCCTTAAATATCGCCTTTAGTCTGTAATGTGTGATCTGCTGACTTGTATTACTGTATTTGATTTTTCAAAACTGTATAATTTTACTTCTGTCCTACTGTAACTCACTTTAATGTGCCCAGATATCTCTGGGTTCGGTGTGCTATAGAAATAAACAAACAAACAAGGTTTCCTTACGGAAGGCAGACAGAGGAAGGCTCATGATGCAGAAAGGTAATCAGGATTGAGGACCCAGAGAAAGGCAAGGCATTGGAGAAACTAACAGCAACCCGTAGGCAGGGTGAAGAGTAGGAAGTACTTGGCAAGGCAGAAGGGGAATGAAAGAAGGATCTAGCGTTGATGCAACGGAAAGGCTGTTGCGATGTATATCTTACCTGTCCGCTTCAGTTTCAAAGTGTTCCTGTTTCCGGTAGGATGGAGACCGTCAGTGCGTAACGTGCAAGTCGCTGCCATTTTAGTATGGGTGCAATGGCTCAGTGCGGGCGCCATGTTGGAGCGGGCACCTAGTGTCACCACCGTAACCATATGGAATGTTGAGGCAAAATTCTGACAGTGTCCCTTTGGTTTCTCTCTTTTTGGTTTCCCCAAGTTTGTATTGTGGGTCCCAGACCCCAATTCCACTGTCTAGAGCCCTCATTGTCTTGCCCGACAGCGCCTCAATGTCCCAACCCTTTCCCTGGGCTCACTGGTTCATTTCCTGCGCTTCTGCAGCTTTCCCAATTCCACATCGGCTGTTTCTCTGGCTCTCCCATCTCTTGCAGCTACTGCAAGCACCTCTGATAGGCGCTCAGTCTTCGTTCGGCATTCCAGCTTTCCTGGTACTTGGAAACCACAACTTGCTTTCTCGTGTCCTGCTATGGCCTCAGTGCGGCTGCCCTACACACTGGATTTTGTTCTCGCTCCGTTCTGCTGTTCGGATGTCTGCGATGCCGCAAATACCTCGATCTGGCTTGCGGAGGAGAGCTCCATGTTTCCTTTCCTGCCCGTAGAATTGTCTCAACTAGATCGCTGGTGTTGGTTTGCTTTAAGAGTAATCATTACTACTCTTTGCCTCTTCATTGTCCCAGTTCCTATCATACTGGGTTTCATGGTATGTTGGGGAATACTGTCTATAGGTTTAGCAAGTGTTTGAGGGAGCTTGTTACAATATGCCATTAAGGCCTTAGGAAGGGAGGGAAAATTCCTAAAAAGGGAATGGGGATTGTGACTTCCTCTGACGATACCATGCCATCCCCCTGAGGGATGCCTCTCCACATGTGGTCCTCTCTCATATAGCTGCCCCCAAGGTCAGGATCAGGTAGTGGCAGCCATCCCCTGGCCACATGAGGAGAAGCTACCCCTGGGGAAAGATTGATGACATCACCAGATTCATCACAATAGTCCTATGTCCGAATCTTAGCTCTGTCCCTCACACTCTATGCTAAACTAAATCAAACTGGTGTCTACCTGATCCGGAGGAATGCTTCCCTTCCCCTGGTCAAAACATAGTTCTGGGTTTGAAAGTTCTCAAAATTCAGTTTCAACTAGTGGTGGAAACGTCCCTCTTCCTTGATCCATGCATATGGTCGCAGACCCGGTTTGGCAGACGTGGTTTACCTCTCTACCAGGTACTCTGAAAAGGAAGAGTGGCTTGGTTGCTCCTCCAAACTGTGGTGGGTCCCTGACCCTGGTTGGCAGACCTGGTTCCCATCTCTACCAGCTACTGTGATGAGGAAGAGTGGTTGGATCCTCTTATTCGTTGGGTGTCTTAGACCCCTGTGGACAGACCAGGTTCACTCTCCTACCAGGTATTGTGGTCCCAAAAAATGATTGACCTTTTATTTATTTCTTACACACCTGTTTCACTGTTCTGCCAGGTGTTACAGGGTTTTACTGTCTCCTGGTTGTCGTATGGGTCCCAAACCCTCTCCATCTGTCTCCCTGTACCTTTCTGGTTTTAGCTTCCTTCCAGCACCAGGGGAGCGTGGCTTCACACACCGACAGCCTTAAAGGAAAAGGCAACTCCTTCCCAGATGTAAATGGTTAAAGGTTAGCAAAAGGTCTTTTCATGCCGACTTTCAGGGTACTTTGACTTGCAATACCAGAGCCACAGCAGACAAACAGTGAGTCAGTACAAATGCAGCGCCCTTGTCACCGCAGCGGGCTTCAAAATCCCCGAGGGCATGGGCCTTCCTTGGGATTCCCTTTTATAGTTGTATATATATAGTTGACTTTACCTGATGTACTCTCCTGCCAGGACTTTCATGCAGCTTCTTTATACGGCAAGTATTTGGTACTTTTGTAAAAAAGTTAATTCAGCTTGCTTTACAAAAACAAAATCTGGTATACTGCCCTACCAGATTTTAACACACAATGTGTCAGTTGCGAGCCTTAACTGTGGTCTTGATTTCTCCTTTTCAGGGAATAGGCAGGGCCTCTCTCTTTGGGCAGCCACCTCAACCTTTAATGGTACAGGGGCAAGAGCAGCTGGCCCTAGAGCCAAGACTAAGTCGAGGAAAAAACCCTATACTGGGAAATACCTCTGTCACGAAGAACAACTTCTAGAGTAGAGCACTCAGCAACGTTGAGGTTTCTGGTCAAAAGAAGGATGCAGCACAAGCCAAAGAGCAGGCAAACGGCAAAGGATGAAGGAGCAGTACTGGATGTGAAGGTCTGCTTCCCAGAGAATCTGTCCGCATTCTAGACAGAAGAACAGGAGAACAGGCCCTAAGATGGCTGCTCCACGCTATTGTTGATTGGTTGCTAAGCAACTGTACAAAAAAGGGTTGCGAGCTCTGATTGGGCATGTGCGCCCACTTGTTGAGTGAGTCGCCACCGGATGGCATCCGCCGGCCCTTATACTAAAGCCTGCATATCAAGGCTGACGCCTGTCTTTGCCTGTCATTCACCGTCAATCGTAGGGCCAGGGACCCTGCCTGACTCCCCGTCCATCTGGGTAAGAAGCACAAAATAACGTGCTAGATATACTTTTTAGATCTCCTGCTCCATTCCACTAAACGGAGCCACTACCTGTTCGTCGTGTCACCAACACACCTACTACCATTCAGAACCATACCGGTGTGAGAACCCATTCAAAACCTGTAGTCGATTGTATCTGCCTGGCCTAGCCGAACAAACCGCTGTGCACACCTATAGAACTTGTCAATATGCACATACCCTGCACTGAATAACTTATCCTTGTTGAAATAGTACTTCTTCCATCCGGCCTGCCATTACCACATGGTGCATATTGCGGTCTCTCCTACCCTGGCGATTCACTCTCTTTGCTCTGGGTCGGCAATACGTATGCACATGTAAACAAACTCCTGCAGCGACACGTATATCCTTTGACTCTAATTGTTCATTCCACAACCATGTTGCTCACTTTGTCACTGTATATCTTGCTGCCTATACCCAGTTAGAGCTTCGATTTAAAGAGGCCATAACACCTTTTCTGCACCTAACCTGCTATGTACACTCCATATGATGCATTATACTGCTAACATGTCTTGCTCTACTGCCTGTCATTCCCTTGCTCCTCAGCTAAATTGTAGCGTCACTTCAGTGTAACTCATACTTGTATTGTATTGTCTCTAAATATTGAAACAAGGCGTAGTCATCATCAGCGCTAAACTGCATATTCCATTGGGAGTAACCATTCACTTCTTAAGTTACTATCATCTTTCAGCTCATACTGCTGTCTTTTTCAAATGCACATAGTGAGCCGCTTTTTTGACAACACTTTGCTTAGCTAGTGTGCTGTTAGCCATTGAGTTGTCCTCGCCACAACTATGCTTAGTCATTTGTAATATTACTACTAGTTACCTAACCTATATCAAGCCCCATACTGTAGTAATGACCACTAGTATGTTATATGTCCTACACACTGTTCTGTTTATTTGCTGATTTCACATTTGATCTATGATGTATTAATTGCCTAAACAAAACATGTATGCCTTGCCACTACCACTGTTACTTTTGGGAAGATTTATCCTGGCCTTCCAGGACTACTCACTGCTAACAACTGTAAACTTCCCCTGCTTAACTATGAATATATCTAAACACTCACTGCCACTTGGATGCCTTAAAAAGACCTACCAAATTCGTACCTAAGTTAGGGCTAGTTATTAAGACACTAATTAGAGCCTCATCGACTGACACTAACTTCTTGGCCTAATCAACCACTGGCGGGTCCAAGGGCCAATACACCCACTCTACTACTAGTAGTCTACCCTGACCTAATAAAGCCAGAAATAAGACTTTGTTCTAGACTTGTAACCGACAAATTCACCCCAATACCTCAGACAAAATATCAATACTAACTACTGCCAAAAATGCCTCGGCCTCTAGCAAAAAAACAAAGATTAAAATAACAAACAAACACAACAAGAAACGAAAACAGACTAAATTGAATGCCTCTTCTACCGACATAACTAGCCAAAGTATCAAGGGTGCCTTAATAAATGCTAGATCCTTGGTAGCTCAAGCGACGGACATCACCGACCTTATCACCTCTGAAAACCTCCATTTCCTGGCCATTACCGATCATGGCTGCACGCGTCAGCTGGCCCTTCACTCTTGCTCGCTGTACCACATAATTACTCTATCATAAGAGTGGATAGGCCAGAATCTAGAAGAGGGGGCATTGCCATCATATCTAGGTCTAACCTAAGCCTAAGATTAATCAAGACACTTACACTCTCCTCTTGTGAAGTACTCACTGCCAAACTACCACTCTCAAGCACACATACCTTAACAATCCACCTAATCAATAGACCTCCTGGACCCATTGGCTCCTTTGAGGAAGACATGACAATACCACTCTCGGATCAGACCAAATGTGAGATGTATAATAACAGAATCAATCAAGCCAGCTCTAGCACTAAAGAGCTTTTCATCATCCTTAGAGAGATGGAACCCCCGCAATCCTCCCACAGACCCATGCCTAAAAGACAAACTCTGGTGTACAAACATACAGAATGCCCTTACCAATAAAATGTCCACACTACAAACCAAAATTGCTGACAAAGGTCAAAATCTACCAAATTCTGACATGACCCACCAGTCACTAAAGACTCATGTGAAACCATCCAAAGGCTTCACACTTTTTCCAAAGTCTCTGTCCCAGAGGTACAAAAAATGATTGCCTCCCTCAAGCCATCGAGGTGTCAGGGTGACAGTTGCCTGGCACAAATTATTAAAGATGCGGCTAGAGACTTGGCACCATTCATAACTAAACCAATACATACCTCATTTACATCAGGTATAGTACCTACCAACCTAAAGGAGTCATTGGTCCTATCCCTCATTAAAAAACAATCATTGGACCCTACCATCCCGACAAACTACCGCCCAATTACCACAGTCCCGTTTCTTTTAAAGATCTTGTACAGGGTTGCATACTTGCAAATCAAAGACTATTTATAGGCTAACCAGCTCATGGGGACTCGGCAGTCTGGCTTTAGGCCTCAACATGGCACGGAAACGGCACTAATTGATTTAAAAGCAAGATTGACAAACCTAAAGATAAGGGGAAAATTGCATTACTCCTATTGCTGGACCGATCGGCTGCGTTTGACTTGGTTGACCATAGAGTACTCTGTAAGCACCTCGCCACAGCAGCATATTTCTCCCAAAAAGCAATCACATGGGTTGAATCATTCCTAAAGAACAGGACCATGAGATTGTTCTCTCCGTCTGCTGCAGCTGATCCAATCCCCATCTCTTGTGGGGTACCTCAAGGTTCCTGTGTGTCCCGCACTATGAACAATATTTTCACAAAGCCTCTATTTGACAAGTTGGATCATCTGGGTGTCATCTACACCAACTATGCTGATGACACCGAGATCCTCCTACCCCTAACGGGCAACTATGATAGAGATACAAGGCTTGTGAATAAAATATATCTAATCATTCAGGCATGGATAAAACTGAACTGCTACTCCCAGGCTCCCCAACTAACTTGAACAAACTCAACAGAGATTATACCTCCTTCAATATAGATGGGAACAATATTCTTGTGGCAAAGGAGATAAAAACGTTAGGTTTTTACCTAGCCTCTACCTTAAATTTTCACAAACAAGTCAACGCTACGGCCTGAGCTACAGCCTATACGGGTAAACTGATAAGGGCCTGCCAACCACTACTTTCCACAGACAGCTGTCTTACACTACCTAGAGCCGTTATTTTGTCTAAATTGGACTATTGTAATGGTCTATACTGAGGTGCAAGCTATTTCGTTCTCAATAAACTTCAAATCATGCAAAATAATGCAGTTAGGACGGCCCAGAGCATTTCCACGAGAGAACACATCACTGAAATCAGAAGATCACACAAATGGCTGACAATCAAGGAGAAGATCCAATTGAAAACAATGTCCCTTACTTTCAAATCATTGAATCAGGCCGCCCCACTCTACCTAACAGAGAAATGTATCTTCCGATCCTCTAGCCGGGTCACTAGATCGGCCAAATCTTCTAGACTCGTAGTCCCAAGGTATAAACTAGAAAAGTCAGGGGGGAAAGCTTCCCAGTTATGGCTTCCAAGCTCTGGAGCACCCTCCTACCTCACCTCAAAATGACCCAGTCTTTATCCAACTTTAAGAAAGCTATTTTATCTGTATGCCTAATCATATGGTATTAATTAACCTGTGTAACTTTCACAGTGCTAACTTATCTGTAAATATCCTACTCATCCTTAAATATCGCCTTTAGTCTGTAATGTGTGATCTGCTGACTTGTATTACTGTATTTGATTTTTCAAAACTGTATAATTTTACTTCTGTCCTACTGTAACTCACTTTAATGTGCCCAGATATCTCTGGGTTCGGTGTGCTATAGAAATAAACAAACAAACAAGGTTTCCTTACGGAAGGCAGACAGAGGAAGGCTCATGATGCAGAAAGGTAATCAGGATTGAGGACCCAGAGAAAGGCAAGGCATTGGAGAAACTAACAGCAACCCGTAGGCAGGGTGAAGAGTAGGAAGTACTTGGCAAGGCAGAAGGGGAATGAAAGAAGGATCTAGCGTTGATGCAACGGAAAGGCTGTTGCGATGTATATCTTACCTGTCCGCTTCAGTTTCAAAGTGTTCCTGTTTCCGGTAGGATGGAGACCGTCAGTGCGTAACGTGCAAGTCGCTGCCATTTTAGTATGGGTGCAATGGCTCAGTGCGGGCGCCATGTTGGAGCGGGCACCTAGTGTCACCACCGTAACCATATGGAATGTTGAGGCAAAATTCTGACAGTGTCCCTTTGGTTTCTCTCTTTTTGGTTTCCCCAAGTTTGTATTGTGGGTCCCAGACCCCAATTCCACTGTCTAGAGCCCTCATTGTCTTGCCCGACAGCGCCTCAATGTCCCAACCCTTTCCCTGGGCTCACTGGTTCATTTCCTGCGCTTCTGCAGCTTTCCCAATTCCACATCGGCTGTTTCTCTGGCTCTCCCATCTCTTGCAGCTACTGCAAGCACCTCTGATAGGCGCTCAGTCTTCGTTCGGCATTCCAGCTTTCCTGGTACTTGGAAACCACAACTTGCTTTCTCGTGTCCTGCTATGGCCTCAGTGCGGCTGCCCTACACACTGGATTTTGTTCTCGCTCCGTTCTGCTGTTCGGATGTCTGCGATGCCGCAAATACCTCGATCTGGCTTGCGGAGGAGAGCTCCATGTTTCCTTTCCTGCCCGTAGAATTGTCTCAACTAGATCGCTGGTGTTGGTTTGCTTTAAGAGTAATCATTACTACTCTTTGCCTCTTCATTGTCCCAGTTCCTATCATACTGGGTTTCATGGTATGTTGGGGAATACTGTCTATAGGTTTAGCAAGTGTTTGAGGGAGCTTGTTACAATATGCCATTAAGGCCTTAGGAAGGGAGGGAAAATTCCTAAAAAGGGAATGGGGATTGTGACTTCCTCTGACGATACCATGCCATCCCCCTGAGGGATGCCTCTCCACATGTGGTCCTCTCTCATATAGCTGCCCCCAAGGTCAGGATCAGGTAGTGGCAGCCATCCCCTGGCCACATGAGGAGAAGCTACCCCTGGGGAAAGATTGATGACATCACCAGATTCATCACAATAGTCCTATGTCCGAATCTTAGCTCTGTCCCTCACACTCTATGCTAAACTAAATCAAACTGGTGTCTACCTGATCCGGAGGAATGCTTCCCTTCCCCTGGTCAAAACATAGTTCTGGGTTTGAAAGTTCTCAAAATTCAGTTTCAACTAGTGGTGGAAACGTCCCACTTCCTTGATCCATGCATATGGTCGCAGACCCGGTTTGGCAGACGTGGTTTACCTCTCTACCAGGTACTCTGAAAAGGAAGAGTGGCTTGGTTGCTCCTCCAAACTGTGGTGGGTCCCTGACCCTGGTTGGCAGACCTGGTTCCCATCTCTACCAGCTACTGTGATGAGGAAGAGTGGTTGGATCCTCTTATTCGTTGGGTGTCTTAGACCCCTGTGGACAGACCAGGTTCACTCTCCTACCAGGTATTGTGGTCCCAAAAAATGATTGACCTTTTATTTATTTCTTACACACCTGTTTCACTGTTCTGCCAGGTGTTACAGGGTTTTACTGTCTCCTGGTTGTCGTATGGGTCCCAAACCCTCTCCATCTGTCTCCCTGTACCTTTCTGACCTTCCCCAACAACCCTATTCCTTTGGGTTGAACCTACGGTCTCCTCATGACCAACAGAGGAATCCAGTTGCTCTACTCGGTCTTCCATGGTCTCTCTCTCTCCCTCAGGCTCTTTGCTGCCTGCGGCTGCTCCGCAGTAGTATGAGCGGGGTACCCAGAGCCTCTCTTCTTTCTCTGATTCTACACCCGGACTGCTTCAGCAGCTCAATTTGGGTCTCCTCGCTCTCTCTGGCTTAACTTCCTCTGCGGTGCCTTTGCAGTATGTAAGTGCGGCTCTGCTCACAAACTGCTCCAGCAGCTCTGTTCAGGACTCTCTCTCGCTTTCTCACCCTCTCCTTCCCACCTTTCCTTCCGTTGCGGTGCCTCTGCATTTAGGAAGGGTGCAGGCTTCGCCTTCACTTGGCCCCTGACTCTCCACCCTTCTCTCCTGCCTGCCTGATGCAGACGGTTTCGGGTCCTCACGGGAGTTCCAACCGTGTCCATGTCATCAATCTTTTCCCCACATCAAGCCAGACGGCCTCCTGGCCCTTTACTCCTCCTGGTAGGATCTCTCTCTTAGTGGTCCTTTCTTCATTTTTATGAGCATGATGTACCTATCAGGTCCTTTTTCTCTAGACTGCTCATATTGGTTCCGCAGAGCAATCGTCATTACCCCGCCCCTCTTCCTCGTCTCAGTGGTTGTTAGCAGTGTGTCTTTTCAACGCCTCCCTATTTTTCTTTGTCTCAGTTCTTTCTACCTCATGAGTCTTATAGAAGTACATGGGATATAAGGTAGGGATTGAGAGAGTGGGGGAGAAGGAGAGGTGTAGGTGTTGGGTGGATACCACGTTCTCCCACAATTGTCAACGGTCGCACAGGGGGTTTCCCTCCCCATGAGATCCACCCGCAGGGGGACAATCGGATAGGGCCTCACCTTGCTGGCCTCATGGAA
This sequence comes from Ambystoma mexicanum, assembly GCF_040938575.1. NCBI lineage: Eukaryota > Metazoa > Chordata > Amphibia > Caudata > Ambystomatidae > Ambystoma > Ambystoma mexicanum. Next base: position 490,150,180 of record NC_090938.1, on the reverse strand, counting down.
AGGGCTCCCCCTACAGAAGCAGCAACGACATCCTGGGATTCGTCACATTTTGGTCAGGGATGCCTTAGGCTGGGCCTCCCCTGCTAGGAAGATTACAGAATATGATGGCCACTGGTGGAACCTATATGTTAGGGAGAATTCTCATTTATGGCTAATTTCCTTACCTAGTCCCTCAACAGCTTTGCTGGATTTTTGGGGTTTATTTTTTTCCACATGGTAAGAGTATGAGCCTTTTTCCCACTCTTACAGTGTATTTTGTGTGTGTGTTATACGTATTGTGCTCATGGGTTATGGAGTGTCACCAACTCCCTAGGCATCACCTTTTTACTTGTGTGTCACACAGCACCTTTAGTGCGGTGATACAGGGATGTATTTTAGACTTCCCTTGTGAACTCCATTTCTGGGGATGACTACTGTCCCCCAGAAACATGAAAAGTCACCATTGGCTTTACTAGTCTTTTAAAATACAGATCCAGTACACACCATCTTACAATGGAGTACTGGAGGGGAATATCTTTCCACTGTCCTTCTGTAACTCAAGGGGCACTTTGTGTCCCTCTTCCTGACTCGACATGGCTGGTGGCAGTGGTAACTTTCATTTTTATGTGGATTCCCGTGTTAATGTTCTGGCTGTGGTGACAGACGCAACCATAAAACTTCCCCATATCGTTTTTATCATGGGTCCTAGCATGATTTTTCACCATTTCGTGTTGGAAAGGTCCTTCTTGTTGTTTGCTTTTCGTGCCAAACCAGGTTTGGTTTCTTTGTTCGCCGTCCTTTGGTGGGGTTCTACACAAAGCCCTCCTTTGGTTTCTGGGTGTCTAGGTGGGCTGAATGTGAGGCAGGGGTTTAGTAACCCCCTGCACAGGGTCTCCTTGGTCCTGCTGCAGTCCTGATCTATCTTCCCTTCGACGACAGAGAAGATCTAGTCCTGAGTCTTCTTCCCTTTCTCCTGGTGGGATCAACCAGCTCACCTTCAACAGCCAGAGAATCCTCTTCTGGGTCAAAATCGCTGCACAGAACTGTAGTAGTCCGGATAGCCATCAGAAGAGTGCTCTTCTGTTTTTAAGGAGCGCACCTTTTATTCATCGTTGCTTTGCTGCTGCTGGCTTCATCCCTGGGTAGTGCAGATCGCTCCAGACGTCCTCCTTCTTGTCCCCACGACTGAAGCTTCAGGAACCGTGAGTCTGCATGAACAACTGCCGTAGCAGCAGCTTTCTGTCATGATCTCTGCTTCCAAAAGGTCAGGGTTTTCCCAACTCCCTTGGAAGCAGATCCATAACCCAGGTTCCGAGTGCCAACCAGTCCCAATTGGGACCTTTTGGACCCAGTCCTGGCGCCAGTGGCACCAGGCTCATAAATATGCCCAGTCCCAGCGCTGGAAGCGCCAGGCTCATAATGCTTGGGTGGACTTACCTGCAGCAGACCATGCTGCTTACTTGCCTGCCAGTTGAGCCTCTGATCCTCTTCTGTTTGGAACTACTTTTCCTGTTGGGTGGGGCTGGAGCCACTCCCTAGATTCAGAACACTGGAACTCTTCTGGAAAGCAGGAACTCTTTTCTTACCTAGGCGTGGCTGTGGAAGGAGACACCTAAGCACTACAGGAGGCTATTTAAACCACACCCGATGGATGAATCTTGCTTTGCGTTATTCTGCATCCTCTGGAGCAGAACGCTCATCGTGTCTTCTGCATCTGATCCTGGGCCTAAGGAAAAAGGCTTAGCATCCTGAATCCAGTCTTCAGCAACACCTATAAAGACAAGAAAGAACAGGTTAGCATTACGGTCTTCAGTGACAGCTCTTCACTTACCTGGTCCATCGGCTGTCACCAACGCCTCGCGCTGCAATCCGGCATCTGAAAGACAAAGGCTTACCTACTCTTCGTGCGCTCCGGAGGTCTTCACACTGCATTCCGGCATCTGCAAGACAAAAGCTTACCAACTCTTCGCACGCTCCGGAGGCCTTCGGCGCTGCATCCCGCATCTGAAAGACAAAACAAGGTGCGTTTAAAGACATTGGGGAACTTTAATACTCACGTGCCATTACTCCTTTCCACATCTAACCCAGTGGGTATTCCGGCACCCTGCAGCCGCTCCGAACTTGTACCTGCAAAATAAAAAGACAGTTAGAGCGCATCGTGAAGCAGGCAACAAGCGCTTACTTACGTGCTTCCAGGCGCTTCTATTCATCACACAGGCTCCATCTTCAACTCACTTCAGCCCGTCATCCGCCATCGCCGGAACCCTGCAAAACAAGAAACATCATTACTAAAGACTTTAAAGACATTAGAATTACTCGAAACTTACCGTTCGTGCAGTAAACGACGGACAGCAGTCCTCTCAAGTCAAGAGGCCTGCTCCCCTTATCCAGTGAAGAAACTGGTTACAGCACCCTGCCCCGAGGCAGATGGAGAGCACGGCGTTCACTTACCTAAGGTGAGAGCGTTAACCTTTGGGGTTCTACAGGAGAAGAGAAAGGGAAGAAGAGAGAGACATTCAATAACCCAGTTCCTTAATCCCATATTTTCTATCTGCAGACATCTTACCCTTCGAGTCAGACATACAGTGCACAGAGGTCCAGCCCAAAGAGCCAGCCGTGTGTTACACATCACCTTTGATACGGTATACGCCCAGTCAAGACCGGCGCCTCTACGGGAATCAGGTGAGCGTTACAGAACGCAAAGCCTACCACAAAACTTCCGTCCAGGCGCTATGGAAACCTCGGATACCGACCAGCTAGCCCAGTTACTTGGGGAACTAAGGGCAGAAGTGCATGCAGCCCGTCAGGAAACGAACGCTCTAAGAAGGGAACTGATTATTTCCAAGGAGCGAACAGATGATCTCGCTAGACAATTGCTACAGTCACAAGCCGGACAGACCCCATTACCCGCATCTGGGGGAAATCTTCCTTCTACATCCTCTATGAATCCAGTGCAGATCAACCTACCTGGGAATGTACCTCTGGCTCCGCCCGAACGATTTTCTGGTGACCCAAAGAGGTTTGCAGTATTTATCAATCAGTGCCAGTTGCATTTTTTATGCCGGCCAGCAGCCTTTCCAACTGATCAAGCTAAAGTAGCTTTCGTGCTTTCGTACCTTAGTGGCAATGCGGCAGACTGGTCGATCCCTCTAGTGAATCAAGATGATCCGGTCCTCCATGATTTTCAAGCTTTTCAGCTCAGTATGGAAAAACTGTTCGCAAGACATTCACAGGGGCAGGCCTTGGACAATGAGCTTCTTTCGTTGTGACAAGGTAATCAAGACCTTTTGGCTTATATTGCGTCTTTCAACAGACTGATAGTGGAAACTCAATGGCCTGAGGACAAAAGGATTACGCTGTTTTATAGAGGTCTACGTGGAGAGCTCAAAGATGTGTTAGCCCAAGTAGTGAATCCCCCACAAGATTGTTCGGACTATATAGACTTAGTCGTTCAAATAGATCACAGACTGCAGAACAGGAAGGCCGATTGTTCCAAGTTTGATGCTCGAGTATTTTCCAAACCGCCAACTCCTTCCAAAGGAGTAGACTCCGGGGAACCCATGCAAATAGGGGGTCTGAAAGGTCCTCTAACACAAAAGGAGCGGGAAAGGAGAAAACAGTTGCAATTATGCCTCTATTGCGGAAACTCAGGGCACTTTCTTCGAGACTGTCCGGTGAAACCTGCCAAGAAGGCAGTAGGAGCTGCAGTTACCAAAGTTACAAACTCTGAGCAGGGAAACGACCTCGCCCGACAAGAATAGAGGTCCTCTTGCCGAGCGTGAAAACCAGTTCCGTGACCTCGCATTTCGTGATACCTATGGTCCTCATTAGCCCTGATAATCCGGATCGATTACATGCAATTGAAGCTTACGTCGACAGCGGTGCCATCGGCAATTATGTGGATCATGAAATGGTTTTGAGGATGAATCTAACTCTTTGTCCCAAGGCTGTAAAGGACGTCATTACTACGGTGGATGGTACGGAGATAGCCTCCGGGCCAGTAGCACATACCACTCAAGAGGTGACGCTAGTAAGTCAAGATGGACACCATGAGAAGATCGTGTTCGATGTGATCAAGGCCCCTCAGTTTCAGATTATTCTAGGAATACCTTGGTTAGAGAAACACAATCCTCTGATCGATTGGCGAGCAAGAACGGTCCAGTTTCCAGAATGTGTCTCTACTTGTCACCCTCCACCTGGTGTTGCACTGGCAGCAATTTCTTCAGAGACTCCCCAGTTACCTCCCGAATACCTAGAATACCAAGATGTTTTCCGGAAGGATCAGGCTAACTCTCTACCTCCTCATAGGTCTTATGACTGCCAGATAGACCTGATACCTGGATCTACTCCTCCTTGTAGTAGAATTTATGCCCTCACCGAGCCTGAGAACCTTCACCTTCGACAATACCTGGATCAATACCTGGCAAATGGGTTTATTCGTCCTTCCAAGTCCCCTGCTTCTTCAGCTTTGTTCTTCGTTCCAAAAAAGGAAGGAGACCTTAGAACTTGTATAGATTATCGCTCCCTGAACCAGATCACCGTTAAGAATAGATATCCGTTACCTTTGATCCCTGAACTCCTGGACCAAGTCAGAAAAGCATGCATATATACAAAGCTGGATCTTAGAGGAGCTTACCACTTGGTACGAGTAAAAGAGGGCGATGAATGGAAGACGCCCTTCCGCACCAAGTATGGGCTATTTGAATATCAGGTCATGCCCTTCGGACTTTGCAATGCCCCGGCCGCCTTTCAATATTTTATGAACGATGTCCTCAGAGAGCTCATAGATGTGTGTGTTGTTGTTTACATTGACGACATCCTCGTTTATTCTTCATCGGAATCTGAACATCGGAAACACGTGAAAATGGTCCTCGAAAGATTGCGTCAACACAAACTTTTCGCTAAGTTGGAAAAATGTGTTTTCAACGTGACTGAAGTTGAATTCTTGGGATTCATATTATCACCTGGCGGAGTGCGTATGGATTCAAAGAAGGTCGATGCAGTTCTCAAATGGCCATCTCCATCCTCCGTAAAAGGTGTGCAAAGCATGTTAGGCTTCGCTAACTTTTACCGCAGGTTTATCCCCGAATTCTCTCGAATAGTCCAGCCCATCACTGCCTTGTTAAAGAAAAACAAACGTTTTGAATGGTCTACCGAGGCGGAACAAGCTTTCCAGGATTTGAAGACTAAATTTATCTCCGCACCAATCTTAAAACACCCTCGCCCCGAACTCCCCTACATCGTGGAAACTGATGCTTCAAGCCTTGCCATGGGGGCAGTTCTATCACAAAAGGACCCGGTAACCAATCAGTTGCATCCCGTGGCATTTTGGTCCCGCAAATTCTCGCCTCCTGAAATCAATTACACGATTACTGACCAGGAACTTCTGGCTATCAAGTCTGCCTTTAAGGCTTGGCGTCATTATCTGCTGGGGGCCCGACACACCGTTACTGTGATTACGGATCACCGAAACCTGCAATATTTGAAAACGGCAAAAGCCCAATCCTCTAGACAACTCCGTTGGGCATTATTCTTTGCCGAGTTTGACTTCATAATTACCTATCGACCTGGTACAAAGAACGGTAAAGCTGATGCCCTTTCTCGGATGGGAGTGGAAGAACACTTCATCAACCCTAAACCTGTACCAATCATTCCCGAACAAAGAATTCTGGGTGTAATCGCCACAGAATCCATAGAGGAAGTTAAGGATAAAGCCAGGCAACTTGTAACTCCAGCAGACATACAGAATTGGCATCTGCAGGGAAAGGACTTTGCAGTAAAGGACAACTTATTGTATTTCCAAGAACAATTATACCCACCCAGCACAGATTTACAGAAATAAATAATCTCTTGTTATCACGATTCTTTAATGGAAGGACATCCCGGTATGGCCAAGACCTCAGAAAAGATCAAGCGCTACTTCTGGTGGCCGTCTTGGAAAAAAGATATCAGAGACTTTATAATGTCCTGTGGAGTATGCGCCCAAAACAAGAGTCAAAAGGAAAGACCAGCAGGCCTCTTACGCCCTATTGAAATCCCACCTCGCCCTTGGCATACGCTTTCTATGGACTTCATCACCGATCTACCTCCATGCTCCGGATACAATACGATTCTAGTAATCGTGGACTTATTCTCCAAGATGGCGCATTTCATTCCGCTCAAAGGCTTGCCAACAGCAGCAACTATGGCCCGAGAATTTCTCGAAAACATCGTCCGACTGCACGGTTTTCCTTCGGTTCTAATTTCGGATCGAGGTAGTCAATTTATTCCTCATTTTTGGCGAAGTTGCTGTCGGTCGGCTCAAATTGATGTGAGACTATCGACCAGTCACCACCCTCAGACCGACGGACAAACCGAGAGGACCAATCAAACTCTGGAACAGTATTTACGCTGCATGCTGCAACAAACTGAAAAAACTTGGAAAGACATCCTTTGGATAGCCGAATATGCCTACAATAACTCTGTCCATTCGGGAACTGGGAAAACCCCATTTTTTCTTTTCTACGGCAGTCACCCTCGAACCTCGGAGTTGGATCCCCTCCAAGATCTTGGAATACCAGCAGTAGACTACCTGCATTCTACAATCACCCAAGCCTTTAAGGAAGCTGTTTCTCACCTTCAAAGGACTAAAGAACAATACAAGTAAGGAGCAGATCAACATCGGAAGGAAGCCCCTCAATATCAAGTAGGGGATCAAGTCTGGTTATCCACCAAATATCTACCTCTAAAAGGGCCACGCACATTCAACCCAAGATACCTTGGTCCCTATTCCATCACTACCATAGTAAACCCAGTAGCGGTCAAGTTGGACTTGCCCCCGCACATGAAGACACATCCGGTCTTCCACGTCTCTCTATTAAAACCCGTGCAACCTCAAACCCGACTAACTAAATCTCCAAAACCTATCCTAGTTGATGGAGAACTCGAGTTTGAAGTCAAAAGCATTCTGGACTCCAAATCTAAACTATTTTACCTAATTGACTGGAAAGGCTACGGCCCCCAAGAGAGATCCTGGGAACCTGCTGAATATGTCCACGCTCCTCGCCTAATCAAAAGATTTCACCAAACATTTCCTGACAAGCCAAAACCCCCGGAGAAGACCGGTTTGGGAGGGGCCTTGAGAGGGGGTACTGTCATGATCTCTGCTTCCAAAAGGTCAGGGTTTTCCCAACTCTCTTGGAAGCAGATCCATAACCCAGGTTCCGAGTGCCAACCAGTCCCAATTGGGACCTTTTGGACCCAGTCCTGGTGCCAGTGGCACCAGGCTCATAAATATGCCCAGTCCCAGCGCTGGAAGTGCCTGGCTCATAATGCTTGGGTGGACTTACCTGCAGCAGACCATGCTGCTTACTTGCCTGCCAGTTGAGCCTCTGATCCTCTTCTGTTTGGAACTACTTTTCCTGTTGGGTGGGGCAGGAGCCACTCCATAGATTCAGAACACTGGAACTCTTCTGGAAAGCAGGAACTCTTTTCTTACCTAGGCGTGGCTGTGGAAGGAGACACCTAAGCACTACAGGAGGCTATTTAAACCACACCCGATGGATGAATCTTGCTTTGCGTTATTCTGCATCCTCTGCAGCAGAACGCTCATCGTGTCTTCTGCATCTGATCCTGGGCCTAAGGAAAAAGGCTTACCATCCTGAATCCAGTCTTCAGCAACACCTATAAAGACAAGAAAGAACAGGTTAGCATTACGGTCTTCAGTGACAGCTCTTCACTTACCTGGTCCATCGGCTGTCACCAACGCCTCGCGCTGCATTCCGGCATCTGAAAGACAAAGGCTTACCTACTCTTCGTGCGCTCCGGAGGTCTTCACACTGCATTCCGGCATCTGAAAGACAAAAGCTTACCAACTCTTCGCACGCTCCGGAGGCCTTCGGCGCTGCATCCCGCATCTGAAAGACAAAACAAGGTGCGTTTAAAGACATTGGGGAACTTTAATACTCACGTGCCATTACTCCTTTCCACATCTAACCCAGTGGGTATTCCGGCACCCTGCAGCCGCTCCGAACTTGTACCTGCAAAATAAAAAGACAGTTAGAGCGCATCGTGAAGCAGGCAACAAGCGCTTACTTACGTGCTTCCAGGCGCTTCTATTCATCACACGGGCTCCATCTTCAACTCACTTCAGCCCGTCATCCGCCATCGCCGGAACCCTGCAAAACAAGAAACATCATTACTAAAGACTTTAAAGACATTAGAATTACTCGAAACTTACCGTTCGTGCAGTAAACGACGGACAGCAGTCCTCTGAAGTCAAGAGGCCTGCTCCCCTTATCCAGTGAAGAAACTGGTTACAGCACCCTGCCCCGAGGCAGATGGAGAGCACGGCGTTCACTTACCTAAGGTGAGAGCGTTAACCTTTGGGGTTCTACAGGAGAAGAGAAAGGGAAGAAGAGAGAGACATTCAATAACCCAGTTCCTTAATCCCATATTTTCTATCTGCAGACATCTTACCCTTCGAGTCAGACATACAGTGCACAGAGGTCCAGCCCAAAGAGCCAGCCGTGTGTTACACATCACCTTTGATACGGTATACGCCCAGTCAAGACCGGCGCCTCTACGGGAATCAGGTGAGCGTTACACTTTCTTCGTCCGAATAAGGTACTGTGTCCATTTGGTCGTTCTCTTCGTCCGACCTTGAGGAATCAGGGTGAGGCCTTTTCCTTTCTGAAGGCTTGTCCTTTCTTCCTTCCATGTTATAACTTTTGCTTCCCTTGGATAATATCCAGTACTCTTGGCAAACTTTAATTGTGAACCATTCTAACCTTGTGATCCTCGACAACAGAGCCCTGCTCCATTTAACACTGGCGCAGGCCTATTGACTTTTATCTGCCTCTTAGAAAACGTCCTCTGATTCTATTGCCTTGACAAAAGTATTTTTATCTACTATTCCCTTGTTTTATTTCTATGTGCTAAGTGTGTTTGACTTCGGGTGTATTTCTTCTCGCGGGTACGCTTTATTTTCGTAAGACCGAGCTGTCATTACTGTCAAAAAGTGATCGCATATTAACCCCCAGTAACGTCTTTGTTTCGAAACACTGGTCTGTCAAATTCGAATGTACTTACCTTGAATTGACCTGAACAAGAGGAATTGATTGTGTGTAGTATATTTAGAGTGTGGTTTTATTTAATAGAAGTGAAGTGTTTTGTTAACAGATGCTTCAAAAATAAATGTACTTGTATTTTTTAACCAGAAACCTTGAGTCAGTGTTTGATTGGGTCACAGTAATTGTAGTCCTTTGTGTAATCTCTATTACTGCTCATTTGCTCTTGAGATAAGTCTGGCTGCTCTGTTACCACTGTAACTGTGTAGTACAGGCGTGCACCAAAGGTGAAATTGTACTACCACTTGTAGTCTTAATTGTATGTAGTGTTCACTAAGGGTACTGCATATGATTCTGCCGAACACTGTACTGCCCTGTCTTGCTGTTATTAAAGATCCTTTCTTAGAGCCATTGAAGAGACCATGCTCGGCACCAGCAGTACACAAGGATCTGGTTAAGAATAAACTGGCGTCCTCAGACACAGACTTAATTTCCAAGCATCCCACTCATGACAGCCTAGTGGTACAGGTAGTGACATTTAATGTCAAGGTGAGCCCTTATCCCTCCTTGCCCAATGATAAAGCTGACAAGAGGCATGATGCCCTGTTTTAAAAAGGTTTTTGCTTCAGGCAGCATCGTTTTAAAGTCCCTAAATGCATCACGCGTGCTTGACAAATACCCACATGTAATTGGTGGTTATATCTGAGGCTGGCAGAGCACAACCGAGAGGGCAAAATTAGACCGCTTCCTCAATATAGTTGGAAACATTAAGGAAGCCATGTGTCAAGCACGCAAGACTGGTATGGACGCTGCAGACTGCATGGGGATGGCCATGGCTACATGTTCCGTATCACTGAGGTTTTCCTGACACAGGAAATCGGAATTTGCACAGGAGGTGCAATCCAAGTTTCTTGACCTGCCATTTGATGGTTCTCCTTTATTTGTCCCTACGGCAGACAATAGCCTAGAAAAATTACATGCATCTAAGGCAGCAGCGAAATTGCTTGGAGTAGCTGTGAGTAAACCCACCCAGCCCAAACCCCAATGGAAAGGAAAGCCATTTCGTTATTACAGCTATGCTAGCTAAAAAGGAAAACCACCACCAGATTGAGTCAGAATACGTTTTCAGAAACGAGAAGAGGTAAAATTCCTCAATGTAAACCCCCCACCCCACCCCAAGTCACTTCCGGTCCGATACAAGCTTCAAATACGTTTTGAGAGTTTTGCTCAGCCTAATCCTTTAGGGGGCATCTACTGCATCATTCTTCGGAATAGTGCATCATTACAACAGAGGCATGACCACAACAGGATACTGCCTTCCTTTTCAATGGATTGCATTCTTCCACAGATTCCTCATCTTGATAGATATCCATCCAGCGTCAGCTGCTTGCAATTATTTTTTTTGACAGGGTGCATAGTGCGACTTGACATTCTCTCTCAATTCCCTCGTGTTCAACCGCGCCACTCCTTGACACCGGACGTGACGTTGATTGCTGTACTACTCCTCCTTACCTCAGTTCCTTTTTTCCATGAACTCAGCACACTACTCGGAACATGGCTCGATCTTTCGATTCGATTTTCTTGCTATGCCAGGATGTCTGGGCCAAAACTGCCCGGTTTCAAGTGCTGCAAGGACTGCAACTCCAAAATGTCCCTCACGGATCCACACACTATTTGTGTATGGTGTCTTGGTGTGGGACACAATACGAAGCAATGCGGTTCTTGTCTGGCCATAAACCGGAAGGCGGTGAAGGAATGTTCTGCAATACTGGTGATTGGCAGACCCCCTTCGAAATCAAATCAATGGTGAAGTCGGTCACCAAGTCACCGGTGCATGACACTGAGAGGCTTATCCCCGGAAAAATAGGACAAACACCATAAACACTCAAAAACGGTTGCACTCACAAAGCAAGTCCCACCACACTTGCTCTTCATCTCACAAAAAGAAGCGCCAGTGTGATTCCAACTTGTCGGATAACAGGGGTAAGTCATACCCTACGAAGGGGGTGCTCAGGGAGGAGTGGGAATAATTTAAGAGGGAAATGATGGAGGTGCTCGATAAGTCAGCAGCTGGTATGACATCAGCCTCAACGCTGCAGGCAGACTCTGCTTCGACTGCGCTCAGTTCGTCCAGCACAAAGGTAGCCAGTGGAGGTCAAACGCTCGAGTGTTAAGCCTGCATTGCCGTCAGTACTGCCCTTGGTGCCCACCTCGGGTCACAAGCCCCTCGTCCATCGGAGATACCATGGGACTGAAGTTACGTGCCATAGTCCAGATCAGAGTTCTGTGAATCATTGCCTTTCGGGATGGACCCACTGGTTGGCTCGGCCATGTATCCATTACCCGACTTCATGGTGGACGAAACGCACCTCTTAGAGTTGACAGTGGGCCTGCACGATGTGAGCGGACTGGACACGTCCCCTGACGTCGAGGTGCAGCAGGCGGCCCCGTATTCGCATCCTAACACCCAGTAACACAAGGGTGGTCGTGGCACTCAGTCTCTGTGTTTCACGGAATTGACCAGGGAATACAAGACGCTGAGAGGCGATCTCATGTTTCTGACAGATCACTGTAACCCTGAGGGGCTTGTGGTGCAGGCCACACGAGTTACCTCAAAGTCTTCAACCTCCACTTTGAACCTTCCCACGGATAGGGAGTCGAAGAAGGTCGACACATTGGGTAAAAAGGTATTTGCCTCGGGGGGAGCATGGCGCTAAAGGCAGTCAACGCCTCTTGTGCTTTTGCTAACTACTCACACATTTTGTTAAACACCATTACTGAGATAGCTGACCACTTCCCAGTGGGAGATATCAGGCACAGCTTCTTGGACATTGTCATAGGGCCTCATTACGAGTTTGGAGGTAGCCATGCCCTTAATAAGGGCATGGCTACCTCCAAACTCGGGTCCTGGTCCGGCTCCGGGTCCCGGGAAAGGGGAATTACTGGGCCATTCCGACCTCGGCGGGCCCAGTAATTCCCCTTTCGTGGGACCCGGAGCTGGTACGTCCCCATTCCCATTTGAGCCCCCATGGGGCTGAATGGGAATGGGGAGGATGGTAGCAGCGGTACCATTCATAACGGTAACGTTGTTACCATCCTGTTCTGCTCGCGGGTGCCGCTCTGCAGGCCTGGTCTGACCAGGCGTGCAGAGCGACACCCGCGAGCAGAATTCGTAATGTGGTACAGTGATAACGGCGCCGGCATCACTACCGGCGCCGTTGGCACTGTACCGCCACATTTGTAATGAGGCCCAATGTTTTTATGTAGAGTGACTAGAAAAAGATACTATTTCTTTATGAAGTTCGAGGGCTCCCCCAACCCAGGACATGTAAGCCTACACGTTGGAGACCTCCATGTTATGGGGCAGGGGGAGCCCTATGAATTTAAAAAGAAATAGTTTCTGTTTGAAGTCACTCTGCCTTCATAAAGAAATTATTTCTGTTCTAGTTCGGTCATGTAAACGGAAATAATTTCTTTATGAAGTCAGAGTGACTTCTGAAAGAAACCCTGGGCCTCATTACGAGTCTGGCGGTAACCCTGCCAGTGCTACCGGCGGGTTGCCACTGGACTCTTAATATTTTACCGGCACCTGACTTCCCAGTGCCACCAGGCTATTACAAGTCCGGCAGCCCTGGAAGTCAGGCGCTGGTAAAATGTAAGTCCCCATTGGACTCTATGGTGGTGGGGACTCGGAAGCACCGGCACCGTTGCTAACGGCGCTGGTACTTCCGTGAACGGTCTGCCTACCGTGGCTGCAGCGCCCAGCAGGGTCAGACCTGTTGGGCACATTGGCCACGACAGGCAGGCATGTAGTTTGCTGGTCTGTAAACAAGGGTGCCGGTGAGCTTACCGGCACCCTTGTTTCCGGACCCGCAAACTTATAATAAGGGCCCATTTCTTTTGAAGTAATGGGGCTCCCCTCCAACCCATGACACGGAGGCCTCCAAATCCTCTGCAGACGATGGGAAAAAGCATTCCTGGCTACTGCGGGGAGCTGAAGTTCTCGTTCCCTGGACCAACGGATTAAAGAAAAGAAAATGTATTTTATTTAAATGTGTGTGTATGCATGTAAGTGTGTATATATATGGTGTGTATATAATGAAATGTGCATTAATGAGTGAGTGCATGATGCAACCTGGGTATGCCTGTGTGAGTGTATGGTGAAAGGGTGCACACTTAAATATATGGGTGGCTGCCTGGGTGTGCCTGTATGGTGAAAGGGTGCACACTTAAATGTGTGGGTGGCTGCCTGGGTGTGTCAATATGGTGATAGGATGCACGCTTAAATGTATGGGTGGCTGCGTGTGTGTATGTGTATGGTGAATGGTGTGTGTACTCAAAATTTCGGGGGGCAAACCTTTCAAATGTTGGGAGAGGCGCTGAAATCACAGGCGATGGAGGAGGGGCGAACTTATTTGTGTGGGGGAATCTAACTTCTTCGCGCATTATAATGAGACTATTCTAGTGAAGCTTCGATATTACAAGCAGTTAACTCTCTCCTTTCAGTCTGAAAGCATCCACTTATGGACTGCTGATCAATGATGTTGCTGATGACAATAGGGCAGGCCCTGCTGCTAAGTCCAACTCGCAGCCCACCAGCCTCCCCTTAACTAGCCTGAATTGCGCCTTAGTAAATGCACGCTCCATCCCTGCACACACGCTCGATGTACATGACCTCATCACCAGGGACAAGCCTGACCTGCTTTTTATTTGTGAGACTTGGCTTCAAGACACCTCTGGACCTGCCCTCTCACTGGCCATCCCTGGCAGTTATACCATATACAGACAGGATAGGACAGGACGGAGGGGCGGTGGCGTGGTCATCATATCCAAAGACTCTCTTGACATTAGAAGAACGCAAGCAGAAATAGGCCTCAACGCAGACTACCTACCTATCAAACTCAATATCTCCTACAATACTACCATTGCATTCCACCTAGTGTATCGCCCCCCTGGACCCTCAAACGACTTCCAGGAAGCCCTCATCCACTAGCTCTCAGACAACCTGAAAAAAACTTTGAAAGTAATATTGCTGGGTGACATGAACCTAGGGCTCAATGACACCAAGGACCTCAACGCCCAATCCCTTCAAAAGGCGTTAGTCAATTTAGGTTTTGACCAAGCTATCACCAAACCTACACACATCAAAAGACGCACCTTAGATTGGGTGACACAACATAACTGCCCCATTCTCCGCCACGCCATATCTCCCATCCCCTGGTCTGACCATTTCTGCGTCAACTTTCACATCGACACCTCACCAGGACCCGCAAGACCCTCCATCCTTCTTCCTGCAGGGCTCTCAAGGAGCTCTAAAAAACTGACGAAGGACTCACTCCTCCGCATTTGCTCATCCCAACACTTCTACCCCCTTTCCTCAATGATCCCACCATCCTAGCCAACACATTCAACCAAGCTATAACCACAGCGGTAGATGCCATCGCACCCCTCACCGCAAAAAAAAGCAAAAAAAACAAAACATTCCAACGCATGGTTCTCACAAGAACTTGCTGATCTCCGCGCCAAGAAGAGAGCTCTTCTGGCTATATGGAAAAAGCACCCTTCCGAGTCCAACAAAACTGCTTTCTAATCTATATCCAGAGACTATAAAATAGCCATCACACAGGCTAAGGCAGACTCCTACAACACCAGGATCAGCAATGCGAACTCTGATACTAAGTAAATCTTCGCCATGTTCAGGGAACTTGAGACACCGTCGACTCCACCTTCCACCATTACCCAGGATGAGACCTGGTGCAACCAAATTCAAGCAGCCATGCTACACAACCTAGATACCCTACATTCTAAAATTATATCCCACCAAAAAGCACTATCTGCTCTCCTTGAGCGTAAAACGGCTCCTCCAGCCCAACCGCCAAACGTTCCCCGTCAAATACCGAAATTTGAATTCTCGAACATGACTGAATCTGAGGTCATTGCCCTCATGAAATCCATTAAGCCATCAAATTGCAAGGGAGATACCTGCCCTTCCCACATTATCAGAGACTGTGCCCATGCCCTGGCTCCCATTATTACAGCCTTCATCAACTCATCATTTCGATCATCGCATCTACCAACTTCCCTAAAAGAAGCCTGGGTCAAACCTCTCCTAAAAAAAGCCATCTCTCGACCCTTCTATCCCAGGGAACTATCGTCCCATCACAACCGTCCCCTTTCTGCTAAAGATTCTGGACAAAGCAGCCAACCTGCAGGTTCAAAAATGTATTGAAGACAACCACCTCCTTGGGCTTCGCCAGTCTGGCTTCCGCCCCCGACACGGTACCGAGACGGCACTACTTGACCTAAAAAACCAAATAGATGACCTAAGAGATGCTGGCAAACCAACTCTCCTCCTGCTTCTAGACCTCTCTGCGGCCTTTGACCTGGTCGAGCACAAAATGCTATGCCACCATCTCACGACCTCAGCCCACTTCTCAACCAAGGCGTGTGACTGGATCTCCTTGTTCCTTCAGGAGAGGGTAATGAAGGTCTTCTCTGACTCCGCCAACGCAACACCCAGCCCCATCAAATGCAGAGTCCCACAGGGCTCCTGCATAGCCCCCACACTCTACAATCTCTTCACGAGTCCTCTCTTCAGGATACTTGACTCCCTGGGCATCTCATATACAAACTATGCAGATGATACACAGGTTCTCATCCCCCTGTCAGGTGACTACACCAAGGACCTGGACACACTCAACAGCATATACGCCACCATTCAATCTTGGATGGCTGAGAATTGGCTTTGTCTAAACGGTGATAAGACTGAACTCTTGCTTGTCGGCTCCCCATCCACTTTGGGCAAACTTGATACCAAATATCAATCCTTCACCATAGACAATATTCCCATCAAATTCTCTCAAACTATCAAAACACTGGGTGTGTATCTCGAGCCCAGCCTCACTATGGACAGACAGGTAAATGCCATTGCCTCATCCACAGCATATCACTCCAAACTCATCAATGCCATCAGGCCCTTCCTATCATGCCAAAACTGCGTCTCAATTGCCAGAGCCATCATCGGCTCCAGACTGGATTATTGCAATGCTCTGTTCATTGGAACCTCCCAAAAAAACATCACAAACTCCAGATTGCCCAAAATAATGCCTTAAGAGATGCTACAGGCACCTCTTGCAAGGAACACATCTCAGGGATCAGAAGGCAGGTACACTGGCTTCCCATCAAGGAAAGGGTGGTCTTCAAAACCCTGGCCTTTACACATAAGTGTCTTCACGACTTAGCCCCTCCCTATCTGACTCAAAGGATAACTAGACAAACAGTCGCCAGACCTTCAAGGGCAGCCTATGCCAACCGCATCACTGTCCCGCACACACGCAGAGTGCGCGCAGGAGGCACCAGCTTCCCTACTATGGCGGCAACCTTATGGAACAACCTCACAGCTCAGATTAGATCAATCGACTCGCACACGGCCTTCCGCAAGGCCTTAAAAACCAACCTCTTCATCTAAAGACCCCGTCATTCTAGGTATGCATTTCTACTGTATCACCTTGTATAGGAGAATATCTGTGTTGCCACCTGTTACCTAGACTAGATTATTAGTAACCAACTGTAACGTCCTATGTGTATCCTTTGTAACCATGCAAATGCACCTAAGCGAATGTATTTAAATATACCTTTGGGGCCGCTTACTGTAACCCTCAAGCAAGCCTTCTTATAATTTCCTTATAGCGCCTCGTTGCCTGTGGGCTGTAGTGCGCTCTACAAATGCTAAAATAAAAATAAATAAAATAAATGGTGTTGTGCCACTGATTGTGTTTAATGCCATGATTACTTATTGGTAATCTTCATTTCTCGTAGCCCCATTCTTCCTCGTCCCAGGATTTACTTATGAGGCAAGATGCCTCATACCTCAGCACTTGGACAAGGAAGAGGGACGTGGAAGTAATTCTGTGCTGATGTGCTGATTTTGGGGGTTGGGGCAGGGGGTTGGTGGAAGAGGGGTTGTGCGATAAATAGTAATGGTAATCCATCTCCAGGCCAAGCAGACATAATATGTGGTATTAGTGACTAGAGAGACATTTTGGTCCAAGCAGTTTAGTCATTTCTTAGTTTGGCTTGCCTTTTTTTTAATTGGGCATCTCCGATAAAGCAGTCCCGCTAAGTGTAATTACCTGGCTAGACTGGCATTTGGGTACAGCCAGTCTAGCTGTTTCTTACTGTGGCATTGTATATTTTTCTGGGAATCTGTGGTAAAACAACCATGATATGGGTTATTGCTTCGACTGGCATTTTGGTGCAACCAGTTTAGGTATGTCTAAATATGGCCGGCATGCTTTACTGTAATATGTTATTATGTGTCTAGACTGGGTCTATAATGTGCAGCCAGTTGGACATGTTTTCATTGTGGCATGGCATTTTTAATAGCAAAGCATTACATTAATTAAAGCAGTAATGTTCCTGTGTACTGCTGGTGACTTGCATGTATTGAATTTTTGGCCTGGTGTTGCCCTACAAAACAATTGCAAACGCTCTGGCTTTTTAGCCAGTTTTTCTCAGAACGTATGCTGTATAATGCATTCAAACACATATATATGCTTCTCCTAGTACAGTCAGTGTGCAGTGTACCCCTGAAGCAGCACGTTTGTGCCTATTGCACAAGCGTGGTAATCTAGGCCAGCGCAACCTTTGATTTGTTGCTGAGCTAGGGAGGAGGCACGGCTCGCATGGGGGCCCCCAAATGTTGTGTTACGCCACTGCGAATGCTTGCTTGGTATGGTGCAAATTTCATCTCCTGGAATAATCGCTCAGACAGTAAAATGTGTGCAAAGCACGAGACATATATACAGCTTTAGATGGTTTCATTGCTTGGCTTTGGGCTGTCCTGGCGAGCAAAGGGCAACTTTCAGATTCCGCTTTAGAAGCTGTTGCATATCACAGGTCCCTGCATTGATTGAGCTCCAAAAGCACAGGGTTCAGGAGACTTGCGGCAGTTTGGAGCAGAGAGCTTTCTCGACTTGTTGGGGGTTTGGGCCCTGGGTCTCACGATTGCTGGAGCGCATCTCGGTCTTGTTCTTGCCCAATACCTTCTCCAGTCAGGCCAATATACAGAAAGTTTGCCCTAGAAGGAGGCACCCAGGAAGCGGTTCGGTTTATGTCCTCGATCTATACAAGATGTCTCAATCACTCAAAAGGTAGTTTTCAATAGGCAAATACACTTTGCTGGACAGCCGTTCCACGCCGGTTCCCTATTTCTGTGCTGATGACGTTTCCTTCCCCTGCTCTGGGTTTTCCAGAGTGACAGCAATGCAAAATTCCTGTGTGGCCGTCTTCCACAAGCACAATATACAGAGGGCGCAAGTTCCCTAGCTGTTGAGAGACGAGTAGTAACAATTGGCTCTGTTGAAAAGGCTTCAGCAACACGCAAAGGCCTCAACGTGATTGTATGTCCGAAGTGCAAATTGTCCTTTTTACTGAATAATTAGCTAAATGCTCGACATTCCGATTTTGACATTACAGTTTTTCTTTATTCGTTCTACCGCTCATACACACTCCATTTTTAAAACTTGCCAAGCACATACACGGATGCTTGTATGGAAAATCTTCTCAGTGGGGTTGGTAAATTTGCATTCTCTAAAATGTTTTTCGAGCATCTGACTGCAAGAACTCATTGCCCCTGCTTCCATCCTTTGACTCTGGAAATGCTCGTAAGGGGAGGATTCTTAAATCACTCGGACGTGTGTGTGCTCACATGTGCCTGGCCTGGGATTTCAGGGGGTCATGTGTGTTCACCCTGAGAGACATACTGGGGTGATAGTGGGAGCCTCGGCAAGCGGAGCAATCCCAGGGAAGCAGAGGGGAGAGGGCCCTGTTGATGGCCCAGAATGGAGGATACGAACATTGGAGTCGGGTGAGCCTCTGGATCTGAACTACCAATCGAGCTGGGGCAACCTGAAACAAGCATGGCGGATGAGAGTCAATAGCCGGAGCGGAGCTGGACAGACGCTGTGAGCAGCACACCCCTGGATAGCCCACCAGTGGGCTCTGACAATCACATTTAGTTCATGGTTTTAGAGCGACAGATGCTTCGTGTTGGGGGGAAGCGTACGGTGAGGTTAGGGGGCGGGAAAGTTAATTGTTTGATACAGGTCAATATTGATACACTCATGCAATCCAGGGGAGAACGAGAAGCCGGGGCAGAGGGGTTAGTAAACCTATCTCAGATCCTGATGTGGTGTATCTTGACCGCGTATGGTGGAGAAGGATAAGACGCAACCTAGGTTGCTAAATTGCATGCCCTGGAAGGTCAATGGATTGCTGGATAAGATTAAGAGAGGATTAGTAGCAAAATATTTAGCATCGCATCAGGCATATATTGTGATGCTACAAGAGACCCACATGATTGGGACAGTGTGCCTATTTCTGGGTAGGAATCGTTATTCAATAGTGGTGTATGAAGGTTTTATAAGAGGTTCTGGGGCGTGGCAATCCTAGTGAAGACGTCAATACCACTAGGGTTACGCCATGTGGAGCGAGACCAAGGGGGAAGGGTGTTCCTCCTGAGCGGGTCTCCCTGAGGAGAAACGGTGTGTCTCATCAGTGCGCATGCTCCACCAGCATTACATAGGGATACGCTACATAAAGTGTAGGCGTTATTACCGAAGTATGGGGGAGACATTACACTTGTGGAGGGGGACGTAAGTAGACAGATCACCTTACAGGGCAGATAGGCTCAATCCCCATACCACACTTAAAGCATTTATACAGGCAAAGGGGCCGCGGGACATATGGCAGGCACTTCACCCGGATGAACAGGGCTTCTCCTTCTGCTCTAGTTCACATTCCACTCTTTCAACAATAGATTATATGTTTCTTATGTTTAGAATCCTACGGATCCCTCACTAAAACCCTGCCTAAATTCTCCCAGGTGGCCAGGGGAAGGCAGATGCTTCCTGATCCGAACTCTGGGGGTGCTGTACTCCAGCAGGATCACCTGGGAGGAGACAAGGCCCGGGGGCGGTAGGAGATTCCATGGGATAAAACACAGTATTTATTCTTTGATAGGAAGACTCTTCCCAATGTACCTAAAGAGGAAATGGCTTATTGCTGTTGTAATGTCCCTGACTACTATATTAAAACTGGAAATGTATCACGACCCTCGCCAAAAACCTCCTCTGGCAAACCCATTGGCCAGGTGGAGTCAGGACTCGGGCCTCTAGAGCCTGGCATCCTCTTCAAAAGCCCTCATGGGGCCGTCCTGGCGCCTACGGCGCCAGGCTCATACACCATGAAAAACAACGTGCTTGGGAACTACTTTATTGTATTGTCAGCCAACATGGAGGCATCCACATAGCTTGGTTCCCAAGACCCAAGCTATGCGGTCTAGTGTTTTGGGTGTGGTAGCCTAGGGACTACTTTACCTGGACTATTTTGTTGGGGCTATTTAAACCACACCCGAGCAAGACAACACGCTTTGCGTTACTTGGCAGCTTGCAACGTGACGCTCACCGTGTCCAGCTATTCCCTCGAACCTCGGAGAAGCACAACCTTCAAGGAGACAAAAGGAACATCATTAGCAGCAGCATCTTACCTGCAGTCTTCATCTTTAAACACTCGCAGCTACTGAGAACAGCTTCCTCGAATCTGCACGCCTCCCGGACAGAACGACCTGAAAGAGGAAGATAGAGGCAATATTAAAGAAAGCAGTTGAGACATTTACAAATTACGAACTGCTCAAAAGGCTTACTTGGCTGGTCGCCTCTCGGCTGGCACCACTCCGGACATTCCACTTGCGCTGAAGAACACCGCGACCTACAAGGAAAGAAAACACAGGTTAGCAAAGGCAAGATTTCGCAGCGCTGCGCATAGCACTTACTTACCGCATCATAGCGCTCTTAATGCGCCATCATTTACCAGCGGGGCTCAACCATCCAGTTCGCCGCGTTGAAGCTCTGCATACCTAAGGGGGAAAAAAGAGACATTTTAAACAAAGACAGGCATGGAGGATAGCAACAAAACTAAAGAACAGCAATAAGACCTACCTGAACAATATCAAACGGGTCGGCGTCAGTGAAGTATCTGGACCGCACTCGCCCATCAAAGACAACGCGCCCCTGCAAAGAAGGCAGGGCGAAGAGCACGCCTAATTCTACCACAAGGTGAGGAGAGGGCACCAGAGGGACGGAAATCATATGGGGGTGGAGGGAGGATACTTACCCCAGTTGGTCAGTCTTGCACACAGTCCTCCTGTATTTTCAGGCAGAACCTTCCCCGCAGACCACATCAGGGCAAAGCTGAGAAGCATACCAGCGAGTAACCCGGCTGGGTGGCGTCCCTGTGGATACCAGGTGAGTGTAACAAAATGTGGACACAAGTCTTATATAAAAAAACTGAACAAGCCTTACCAAAGGAAAGATCTTTTTGGGTATCCCAAATCAAATACCCTACTTACTCCCAAGGGTACAATGTACAATGTACAGGAATTTAGAAATGTTGTCTTTAATACTTTACCTTCCTCTATAACAACCAATTCTAACAGTCCTTCTCTTAAAGAGTTCAGGGAAATTAAATCGACCAGTAAAAAGAACTCAAATGTCAGAACAAATTTTGTAGAAGGGGACTACAAGTCCCAGAATCCCAGAGGCACTGGGAAGAGGAAGAACGCTGAAGAGCTATGCAGATGTAGCAGTCAGGCAATCAAGCCTAGTGGCCATTGCAGTAGTCAGGCATTTGAGCTTAACGACCTACACCTGAAAATTGTTTATGAACCTGGGAGGCATAAAAGGCCCCCTCAGAAAGGAGGAGAGGAAGGAGCTGGAACGAGAGCTGGAAGGGCTGACTGTAGTAGTAGAAGTAAAGAAGAAGCACAAGGCTGGCAAACCACAAAGAAGTGGGAACACAAGAGGGAGGCTGGAACGCGGAGACAGCAGATTTCACCAGCAAGTTCTGAGAGAATCCTGTTCTCCCAAAATCTGAAGTGCAGAGGCTGCGCAGCAGAAGACATGCAGGAGACTAGGTTTTCCCTATGTGAGCCTTATTGCCATGATTGCAGAGCAGTGAACCTGCAGGAGACTGAGGCCAGAAGCAAGAGGCAAGCCGATTGTCTCGGGAGGAAAAGGAACTCCCAATTCAAGTGGCTGGACCTGAGACACCTGTGCAGGAGAAGGTTACGGGTCTCCAGCGAGCCAGAAGTGGTAGTAGAAGTCAGGAAAGCAGTGCAACCCACAAAGCAAGTGTCTCACAAGCCGGTGAGTGAAGCACAGCGTTCTTACACTTTGCGCAAGCCTTGCAGGTAACTAGTCCAAACTCCTTATTGAGTCGCGTATGACTTTATGCAAGCAGAAGCTGTTTGTTATGTTTGTTCAAGGTACTGTTTGAAATTAAAATGTAGCACTTGTGTATACTGTGAAAGACCTAACATTCGCGTGAATGCTAAAGTCATTGAAATCCATTGTTGAACTTCTTAAAGACTGTTGCTGTTTAACAGAGTGGTTGTGTGTCCCTAATTAAGAAGAGGGAACACTCTCTAAACCATTACCGGATACATAATCTTGACAATACCTGAGTTACAAGGTATACAGTTTGAAACTACATCAAAAGAAGGTTGCATGTGCCTAATTGTGATTCCCAAAGGTAGTCAGAACTTTATCCTCCGCCATTACATGGGAATACAATTCTCTTCATCTTTAAACCTGAAATCTACTTTAAAGAGAGGTTGCGTGTGCCTAATTGTGTTTTCAACTAAGAGACTGAGGGGCTCATTCTGATTCTGGCGGTCTGAAAACAACAGTGCTGGTAAGCTTACCCGCACCATTTCCAGACAGGCATACTACAGGTCTGCCTGCTGAAGCTGCCGTACCCGGCAGGTCTGACCCTGCCGGGCACAGTTGCCACGGTAGGCAGACCAACACGGAAGCACCAGCACTGTTGGCAACAGTGCTGGTGCTTCCGTGGTCCCCACTCCCATAGAGTCCCAATAGACTTACAATTTACTGACGCCTGACTTTCCGGGCAGCCGGTTTTGTAATCCCCTGGTGACACCAGGAAGTCAGGTGCCGGTAAATATTTATGTATCTGGTGGCAACCCATCCGTATCCCCGGCACGGTTACCGCCAGACCCGTAAGGAGCCCTACAATCTTGTATAGTATCCAGAAGTGACATTATTTCCATTTTTATCAAGTAAAGAGTTTAAACTATTGAAGAGAAGAACAAGCATGGCCCAAGTCAAGAGGCAACCACTTTTTATAGTGAAAGCAACCTTTCCAAGAGTTAAAGAGGCATCCAACTGCACTGTGAAGTTGTTAACACTCAAGTGGCCTAAAATTCAAGTTTACCAGTATTACCTGAAGCTGAGAGAGTGGCACCAAGATTTTTGGGTAATTACTTGGGGATGACAACCAACAGAAAGGTGTGAGTAAATCAGGGGAAGAGGAAATAATTGCTTGTGAAGAATATTCTGAAAACAGACACAACCTGGGGTGCCAAAGACTGAGGAAGCCAATGAGAAGTTAGTCTATGGGCAGAATCAGGTTGTTGTTGTGGCAGAAAGACAGGAGAGGCAAAGAGGCTGCCCCTTTGAGAAAGTCATTAAAAGGAAGAGTGCCTTACCTACCTGAAGAGGTTGAGGAGTCTTGTCAAAACCTGCCTAGCAATTCAAAGTACTGAGCTGTGGTAGTGGTACTTAAACTGTGGTGTTATAAAAAGTTGCCTGCAGATGTAACATTGAAGTGGTATGAACCAGTGACGTACTTGGGACAAAGGTTACTCTTCTCATAGTACCAACAGTAGAAGTCTGGTTGTTGAAGTGGAAGCAGAAGCACAAAGAAAACATCCTGACAAATATAGCAACGTAAAGTTGTCAATAACAAAGTCCTAACTGTTGATTAAGAACTGTGTGTTGTTGATAGTTGGGGATATTACACCTTCTTTTGAACTGTGGCAAACTATCTGGATGAAGAGCCAATTTGTCATAACCAGGATTACCATTGGTGCTATTTATTTTCTGGAAGTTGCAAGTGGAACTTTCATCCAGGAACAAAGATTTGCTACCAGTGGATTTGGTTACAAAAATTGTCTTTTTCCTTTGTTGAACATGTTTGAGTTGACGGAGTCCTGAAGAAGGGACCTTACCTAGGACAGGATAAGGTAATTCAGACATTGTGATAATATTGTTTATTATATTGTGTTGCTATTTCTTTTCTGTATATCTTCGCCGGTCATGCCGCAGTTCAAATTTAAAGGCTGTTAACTTCCAGCACCTCATCTTTTCTAACAGGTTCTTGTGTTGAATTAGCCATTGCTCATTTGCCATTGCTATTAGTCAAGCTTGCCTGCTACATGCCGTTTCACGGCTTCGGTCTCACTCTCTTTGCCGTATTCCATTCTGCTGCAGTGTTAGTGTTTGAAAAAGATTCTGTTACGTTGTGCATGTAATTTCTACTGTGCACGTGTGATTTTGTGATTGGGAAGCGAGAATGGCGAGAGATCGAGCACTCTCATGTGTGCCTGTAGTTGTTGCCTGCCGACTACACTTCCCAGGTTCCCTTGCTATATATTTGAAGTTCAGGCGCTTATGCATCGTGACGGTCTTTGCCGGTCACACCGTGGTTCACGTTTAAAGGCTGTTAACTTCCAGCACCTCATATTTTCTAACAGGTACTTGTGTTGAATTTGCCATTGCTCATTTGCTATTGGTATTAGTCAAGCCTGCCTGCTACGTGCCATTTCACAGCTTCGGTCTCACTCTCTTTGCCGTATTCCATTCTGCTGCAGTGTTAGTGTTTGAAAAAGATTCTGTTACGTTGTGCATGTAATTTCTACTGTGCACGTGCGATTTTGTGATTGGGAAGCGAGCCTGGCTGAGAGATCAAGCACTCTCAAATGTGCCTGTGGTTGTTGCCTGCAGACTACTCTTCCCAGGATCCATTGCTATATATTTGAACTTCAGGCACTTCAGCGTCAACGCTTCTGCGCTGTGCCGGTCTTCACCAGTTTTCGCTGGTCATCGTTGCAGCTCGCCGGGTTGCTTAGCTTGCCATTGCCATTTTAGCGTTTTAGCTGGACTGCAGGCTTTGCAGCAGTATTCCCGTTGCTACCAGGTATATCCACTCTTGTCACTTGCTTGTCTTAGCTACATCTACTTACTCTCTGCTCGGTATCTGTTTGGGAGGTGAATCACACTCACAAGGTGCTAAGCTTAAAAGCATTACACCCTTGTTCGTTCTCTCTCTCTCTCTCTCTCTCTCTCTCACTATTCAACCCACGCTCACTGATCAAACATGGTTTGGAAATAGCAGACTATGTTACTGAACATAATCCTGTTATCTTTGGATTCATGGAGACGTGGCTCAATCCTAATATACCCACTCAAACAACGCTTTCCAAGCCTGACGACTATACTCTTTTCAGAGCAGATCGTATACAGGGTAGAAGAGGAGGAGTTGCGCTCATGTGCGAAACAAACCTAGATTGTCAGGCCATGCCTCACACGTCACCTGATGAGTGCAAATCCCTCTGGATAAAGATAAAAACTACACCCAATACTTTGTTCAACGTGTTGACACTCTGCAGTCCCCCAGAAGTCCTACTCTTTGAAGAGCAACTTTTTGATCTTAATGCTCAGATTTCTAAATCGAAAAATTCTCTCACAATAATGGGAGATTTAAACTTTTGGGCCAATGACCCACTTGACAAGCAAGGCTCTACATTATTAGATTCTCTCATATCCACTGGACTGAAACAATGGATAGTAACACCCACTTAAAAAGGTGGTCACACTTTGGGCTGGCTTATTTCACAAAACCTAAACATTTCTCAACTGACAGTGGTCCCATGTATATGGTCGGATCATGCTCTCATTCATGCCAAAATCACGTTACCTAATCCGCCACCTAATTAAGTTCCCTGCCCCACATTCGTAAACTTACGAGGAACCTGAAGAATATTACTGCCGCCAATTTTTCCCTGCTGTTATCTTCCAACTTGCAGCCTCTTGCCAATTTTTCAGATTTTTCCTCTTTGGTAGAACAACTGACTAAATCCATTAAGGAAGTTATTGATGGCCTGCCCCCTATCAAAATGAAACTGATAAAACCCGAAACTAATAAGAATAGCTGGTTTTCAGAAGATATTATCATTGCTAAACAAGCCAAAGGGATACTGGAAAGAACCCCAATGCATTCAATCTTCTAGCCTACAAGAAGCCTGTATTGAAAATTAGGGTGCTGATCACATCTGCTAAAGCTACCTTTTATAATAAAAGAATAATTAATGCCCAGTCAAATGTTGGAGAACTTTTTAAAATCCTAGCTCAATTCCAAGATCTTCCAGTCCCCAAAAGTGATCTTATAAAGAACATGCATGGTGCCAAGAAGTCCATAATGGCTTACTGTCCACGATTTCAGCCCACAACGAAAATATCAAAAATACTCTTAATTCCTGAGACTTTGTTTTATCGTAACATACATCTAATATCACCACCAATCATGTCAATAATTACCCTTTATTTGCCTTTAGTCACTATTCAGAAGAACAAGTGTGTATGGTTGTTCAGGACCTAAAAGCCACTTCATGCCCAGGTGATGAATATCCCACTAACATCTTCAAAGACTCATTAGAACTTTTTGTGCCCTGGCTCACTAAGCTAATCAACCTATCCTTTGATGAGGCTATCGTCCCATCTTCTTTAAAAGCTGCTTGGGTTACACCATTTCTGAAAAAATGCTATTTGGATCTCTCAATCACTGATAATTATAGGCCCATGACTAATGTGCCTTTCATTTTAAAAATTCTCGACAGATTGGCTTAGATTCAGCTTCAGGCTCATGTGAGGAACATAACATCTTAGGCACATGGCAATCCGGCTATCGAGCACAGTATGGTACAGAAACTGCAATGCTTGACCTTAAGTCCACTCTGGCTGGCATGGTAGACAAAGATCATCCTGCATTTCTGATGCTTTTGGACCTCTCTGCAGCCTTCGATCTTGTTGATCATGATCCGCTTCTTTTCAATATTTACATCTGTCCAATCTACCAACTACGCTGATGATACCCAGGTTGTTCTTCAGCTCAGCGGGCACTACAAGCAGGCCCTCACCGCTCTCAATATCATCTACAACGCCATACAGAATTGGATGGGCTGTAACTCCGTAGCTCTAAATAATAAGAAGACTGAACTTATGATCGTTGCCACCAGAAACACTCAGAGCAAGCTCACACCTGACTATTCCGATTTTTCTATTGCGATCACATCATTCCGGTTTCTAAGAAGGTGAAAACCCTAGGAGTAGTTTTAGATGATGAACTGTCAATGAAGCCTGACGTATCCTACATCCGGTGTGCATGTGTCTTCATTAACAAGCGCATACAATATATTCGACCTTTTATCACCCCCGAAAATTGCGCGTTGCTGTCCACTGCATTAATCAATTGCAGGCTCGACTACTGCAATAGTCTGTTGGCCGGTACCACTGCTCTGAAGTGAACACCAAAGCCCTTCAAGTTACACAGAATAATGCGGTACGCACCATCTACAAGCTCTCTTGTTGTACACATATCTCTACATTCAGGAAAACCTTACATTGGCTCCCTGTAAGGTAAAGAATTTCACACAAAGTTCTCACCATGACTCACAAGTGCCTATCTCTCTCATGCCCAGCATACCTATCGGATCATACTAAGAGCAAGATGTCCACTAGAAATCTACGGTCAGCTGTAGCACCCGCACTTGTCCAACCAAGATTAAAACTGGTTTGTTTTGGTGGCACAAGTTTTGATGTCGAAGCCCAACTTCTTTGGAACTCCCTTCCTGTCTCTATACGCTTCATTGATGACTACTTCTCCTTTAAAAAGGCCATTAAGACTTATCTTTTCATTCTCAGCCTTGACTAAAGTGCTCCTTGGTTTCTCTTGCTTCCCCCTGGTCTGATCTTATTGCTTGTCTGTTCATTTTGTCTGGTTTTATGTGTGCCCTGAGGCCTACGGGCATGTGGCGCGGTCGGTACAAAAATTCAAATAAATAAATAAGTGCAGGGTGGCTGAGAGGAAGTGGAGGGCCTCTGTCGCATCCTCTGACAAACGGGCCTGCCGCCCGCTCCAAAAGCAATAAAGAGACTCTGTCATGTCCAAGAAGAGAGCCCACATCCATTCCCACGTGTCTGCAGCCTCTAGCAACACGGCCAAACTCTTTAAAATCTGCAAGGAGCTGACCAATACTTCTGCAGTCGTGAAATCAATAATGTCTAGTGAAACAGAGCTAGACCTGAACACGCCTGAGATGTAGTAAATACTACTGAATCTTGGTACACATATTCAATTAATAGATATTACATTGAAATGAAAAAATAAAACATTCTCATAATCCTTTAACTGGATATATTCTCTTTAATGTTAATTGTTTGTGCGCAGAAGCCCTTGCCGATGCATTTCGGACAGAATGTCCATCTTCAGGGCAGGTTCTACAAATATACAACATAATATAATATTACAGATCTTTCACCTTAGAATGAATGTATTTAACTCATATTCCTATTGTCAACTACTTCAAAACTCCATGTTCTCATCTTCAAATCACACTTGTCTCTGCACTAGAGAAGTGGCGGTGGTGCTTTGTTTCCCGCCTCTATAGGAGAAGTTTAGAAGCTATCAATGCTCTGGAATAAGATTTCTACACCTTTGTCTTCCTCAACCCTAAAACATAATGTTGCACATCACCATGCTGCATCTGTAAGCTATCAAAATTAGATACAATTTCTGGTTATATGTATTTCCCATTAACCTGGCGGGCTCTTACCTTATGGGTATGGTTTGCGAATAAAAAGAGGTTGTGAAACAGAGCTCGGCTGCCTGATGTATTCCATGTGAGTTCAGTGGAATGCATAAAACAAAATGATATGTATGTAGGATCTCTTGATATGGGTCGTCAACATGTGGCTCCATATATTCACTGTATATAATATGTTGAACTGTGCTGTTAAGTATCTTAACTTAAACAGCGAGAATGTGAGAGTAAATCACTTAATAGCAGCAGGCGTACTTTCAGGGAATTCGGATTGCAAGTGTTGGCACTGAAATGAAAGTTAAAGAAAATGTTCCGATTACTTCATGAGCCAAGATCAGCTCCTTCCTATTCTAATGACATATAAAGCCTGATCTCACGGATAAACGCATGTTGTCTGACCTCAGTAAGACCAGCTTGAGCTAATCATCCTCAAAGTGGCGCCTCTACAATCGCTGTTCATATCTGCGAAGCTACGCAAAACTGCTCACCCGTGGCACAAACACGTTGCCATGGCAGCAGACGTGCGCGTTCTTCAGACAAGATGGATGATCGTCATTGCGTCCAGATGTAGCTTATTCACTCAATGGGTTAGAAGCTGGTACGGGCGTGAGCGCCCAGTATGCTGGGAGCTATGGTGCAAACCATAACAAACTCATCTGGCCAACTATTGCTATGAATGACAAAATCATCCATATATGCCCCACAGAAACTTGAGTATGGTCTTAATAATGTATCCATTAGCCTCTGAAAAGTGTCTGGGCCCCTGTGTAACGCAAAGAGCAAAACTTTAGACTGGAATAAACTTTGTGGGGTGGAGAAAGCAGTTTTTTCTCAATCCGGGGGGTTTAATGAGACCTGCCAATAGCCCTTTGTTAAAGCTAACATAGAGATGTATTTGGACGGGCTTAGCTTTTCAATGAGGTCATCTATTCTGGGCATTGTTGTTAAATACTGGTATGGAATTCAACTTTCTAAATTCGATACAAAACTGCCAGAATTGAACTGGTTTTGACACCAGGACAATCGGATAATGGTTGAGGACCAAGGACTCTCAGAGGGTTTGATTATATCCGCGTTGAGCATTCCCTCTACCTCTTGTTTGATTTTTTTCTTTTGAGTATCAGGGAGTCGATATGGTTTTAAGTTGATGGTCTTCCCTGCGGGTGTTATATTGAAATGGAAAAAATTGAAAATACCTCTGGAAACTTCTCTACTAGGTCAATAACAACAGTCTTTTGGGAAAGGGAGAGATAAGATGGAACTGAAGAGGGTTCTCTATCAGCCTCTGTTAGGAGAGCGGCCATACTGATGGTGGTATCCTGGTTAGGGTCTACTCACTACTCTTTTAGCAGGTTAACATGATACATTTATGTTGTCTATTTGGCCGGGCAACAAGATAATTTAAAGTGCCTTTCTTTTCCAGGATTAGAAATAATCTTGTTTTCTGAAGTAGGCAGAATACCAAGACTGATTGTCCCACTGAAAAGGTACAGGGTTTGGCCTGTTTGTTATATGTGACCTGCTGAGCTGAAACCCCAAAATAAGCTAAAGAGTGCCTGGGGCACGACCCTGTTTGTGAAAAAGTAAAGAAGCTTAAGAGTGCCTGGGGCATGACCTTGTTTGTGAACTGTGATAAAATCAATAGAGTGCCGGGGGAACGATCCAATGAAGCCAAGGTATCAGAGTGGTCCCGCACAGGGCTGAGTAAAACTGTATGCTCTCGAAAGTCTGATATGAGGAGTTGTTGGTTTGACACATACATCTTTATTATTTTGACTGACAGACATTTGACTACCTGTTGACATAGTTTAATGGTTGAGTGTACTCCCAATTAGAAATAGGGGCAGTTAGGAAGTCTCCAACCTCTTTTCAAGTTAATAAAGGTTTTACAAACTTGCTTCCTTGTGTATGGGCCTACCTTTTGATAATATGCCTACCTCGCATTGTGGAAAAAGGTTCCCACTCACTCAGGAGAATCAGTCAAGAAATGCAAGAGTCCAGCAAAAGTGCTGGGGGACTCACAGGTGGAGAGGATTTTGCACAAAGATGGAAATCTATGGCAACAATACCACTGCGTCCGTCTCTCCTTTTCTTGTTGGGTTTGCTTCTGGTTTCCGCTGTGAGGTAGAGACTGATGTAGGCCTCTTTATCCCATCCTCTGGCCACTGTAATAATACTTTCTTTGTTGGAGTTGCACACTATAAACACCCACTCACTCCTGATGTTCTTATCCATCTGTTTGTATTTAGCCTCTATGTCGACACATGGTTTACACAATCAATATATTACAGAGCGGTGTTCTATGCTCCTTCTTTGTTCATGTCACTGAGAGTGTGCCATGATCACGCTGATGGCAGGCGTGACACTGAGTGTGAAACTCCACGTGTATTCATTTTAGGTACATGTCAATAAAGTGTTCTTTAATGACTTAATGATGTTGGAGAGAGAATGCAGTGTGGGTAGAAGAAGAGGAGCAAATGTGGGGAGGCGTATTCTTTTGTTTAGACCTGGGCACAATATTATCTAGAAACTGCTGTGTGTGTGGCACTTTAGTGTTTAGTAGATGGCACGTTTGCGGCACCTCCACCATCACTCACGAGGTTCAGCGCTCAATGGAAGCACCCAGCTAGGCCTTGTACCACTTTAATGGATGCAAAGTAGTTTCGGGCCTTATTCATTGTCAGATGGGCTAAGATCAATTGGTCAATACCGGAAATGCTACCGTAGATGCACATGCAGGGCTCTTCCTCCCTAATTATTACAATGTAGTAATGCTCTTCTAGGGTCAGCTCAAGCGAACCTGGCTGAGCAGTGAAGGTTGCAGCTTGCATGATGCAAAGTTGGCTTCACCAGCCACTCAAGGCCCAGCAAAGTTATTGTTGGTGGGGTTTATACAACTTGGAGCCTATACACACAGGGCAGGGTGCCCAGAAGCCTAGAGCCTTTGCATTTGTAATGCTTCCTGTGAGGGCTTAGTAATGTGAGGCAGACAACTGCTTGTGTTTTCCTCACAAGTAAACATTTTATTTAAAGAAAAAGGTTTCAAATAAATCTTCACTAATCCTACTCTATCAGGGAATTCCCGACCTGGTGTAAAGGCTAAGGGAATAGCTCCTACTACACACAAACTGGCCCTCACACTAAACAATAAAAAATTCAAAGTGCTACATAAACAACATATAAGAGTGAACAACAAATTAACAGTATTTTGGATGACCTTCGCCTGTCCTGTGTAAATCCCTTCCCCAGGATTATTCAAAGTCAACCTACCCAAATGCTCAAAAGGAAAAGGAAAGTCTTGAACCAGTTCTTGTAAGTTCCATGTCAAACAAATGTTCATCAAAGAAAAATCCACTGGTAACATTTCTTCAGCTTTCAGTTGAAAAGATCCCCTTCCAATTCCAGCCAAGAAAACAGCACCAATGGTAATCCTGGATATCCTCTTTCCATGATTTTTTTTGCCACCGTTCATAGAATAAACTACTTTTCTTTCTACAACTTCACAAATGTGTATGACCTCTGCAGTGTATTTGGTACAATTGTCAGGATGCTTCTTCTTGGGTTGTAGCCTTCCTCTTGACAACCACCTTTCTCCTACTGTTACTGTGGGAACAGACTCCTTGGTCCTATAGTATGCCTCTACTTCAACCAACTTCAATGTAACATCCACTGACAGTATTATACTCAACCACAGTATTGGTATGTCTACTTCAACATTATACTCTAGGGTGTTCAAGCATTTTAAAGCAAGACACGTTGACCCAAACAGGTAGGCAAGGCACCCTTCTTCCTATACTCCAAGAAAAGGGCTGCCTCTTTGCCTCTTCTGGATGATTTACTGCCACAAGTATAACCTGCCACTGCTTCAAGACTGACTTTCTCTCAACTTCAGCAGTCTCTGCATTACAGATTGTTTGTTCAATCTTCTTACAAGCACCCAGCTCCCTTCCCCAGCTTTATTCCCACCTACTTGGTTCCAGTAGCTATCTTAAAGCTGTATTGCCACACTTCCAACTTCAGGTAACCATGGCACACTTGTATCAGAGGATACTGGACTTTTAACAACTTCGTAAATCAGGTGGATAGATTTAAACAGGGCTTGCTTCACTTTAGAAAGGATTCGCCTCTTGCCTTGCGTAATGCTTGTTCCTTTCGGTACTACTTCTAGGTTTAAAGAATACTTGTTCTTGGGGTTACAAGGTTCAGTCTTCAAAGGAAAAACAGATTTAGGTAACCACTCTTTAAGGTAGTTCTTTAACCTTAAATTAATGTAAGTACTTGAATTACCACGCATTATCACAGAGCTGCTTTCTAACTCCTATCGGGAATCACAATGAACCTTCCTTTGATGTAATAAGTACTTGTAACAATTGTGAAAGTAAACGTTAGGGTTTTGGAATGCTTTAGTAAGCGGCCCCTCATTAATTGGGGAAACGCCACCACTCCGGCAACATTAAGAGTTCAACAATGGGAAAAAAATGCTTTTCTTCTTACGCAAGCACTCTGACTTTGAGTCGAAGTGCATGTGATACATTTCCATTATGGGCAATGCCGTTCACAACGATGAACAGTTCATACTTGCTTGCACTCTTACATGTGTCACTTCAGAGCAAGGTTTTCGGAGTGAACCTGAATGCCAAGCTTCACTCACTGGCTTCAGGAGTACTGCGGTTGCGGGCTGCTTCACCTTCCCAACTTCTTCCACTTCTACTACTGCTTTGGGCACACTTAGGACCCACACCCCTCTTCGGCACAGGTGTCTCAGGCAGGGTTTGTGAACACAGGATCCTCTCAGAACTTGCAGGTGAAATATGTTGCACCACAGCACAGCATCCTCTAAGTGTTCACACTTCCCCATGAACTTCCAGCCTTGTGCTCTTTTACTTCTGCTACTACTGCCAGCCTTCCAGCTCCTGCTCCAGCCCCTTTCTTCTTTCCTTTCCTGCTTCAGCCATTTAGGACTCCTACGTGGGGGCAATTAGTTTCAGGAGCAGGCCATTAATGTCAATTGCCTGACCCTTGCAAAGGCTGTTAGGCCTAATTGCCTGTCCTCCACTTCTACATGCTTCTTCAGCCCTCTTCTTTGTCTCAGTCCCTACAGGATTCTGGGACATATAGTTCAAAATGTTTAAGTTAGATTTGTCTACTTCTTGTGTATTTTTAAGGGTAAGTTTATTTCCCTTAGTAATTTTCACAGGGTGCTGTAGGTTTCAACCTTATCAGAGAAAGATGGTGTAGAGAAGGCAACCCTTTAGCTATTCACTGTAGTATACTCTTTGTATTGAGGAAAACATTTACTGTTAGGGACCAAAATAATTATTTATTTTAGTATAAGGACTTTAGGTGTTATAACCTTAGGTTTTAACATCTTAGACTTTACAGAAGGTTGAGAGATATTAAACTGGCAATAGGCCATAACCTCGTCTGGCTCAGTGGTAAGAATATCCCCTCCAGAGGAAAAATATTGTGTCTCAACCCACATAATCTCCTCACTACTCTGGGCATGGTCTCCACCCAAGAGATCCTCCCGCAGTACACCACCCGCAGGGTTGGGCACAGGAAACGCCTGGCCTCCCATGGCCACCTGGGAGGAGACTGGCAGGGTTTCAGTGAGGGGTCTGCAGGATTCTTCAAATTCCTCATGCAGATTCATTGCGTGAGTTACATTGATGTGCAAACACTTGATTGCAGTGGCCCGGAGAATAGTTTGATTAGGCAAAAGCGGGCACCACTGTTCTCTTGATGTTATTCCTTCTTGATAAAATCACAAAAAAAGAGAAGAATATATATTTTCACTAGTTTACAAGGAGCTCTCAGGCCATAGACGATCCCATGACACAAGTATCCATAAACACTTGCAAGACAAAAACCAGGTGTGACCAACCAGCAGTGCCCGATGCTCTCACACTGCTCCACAAAGGAGCTAATTATTTGTGTAATTGTATTGCATCTATCTTTTTTCTCATTCCTTTAATATAGTTCATTCATTGCACAAATAATTAGCTCCTTTGTGGAGCAGTGTGAGAGCAACGGGCACTACTGGGTGGTCACACCTGGTTTTTGTCTTGGAAAGGAAATAGTTCCCATCTATGTCCACTGTATGAAATGCATCTAGTGTGCATATATTGGGGTTCATGGCACAATAGCGGCTTTGCACACCCTCGCTTCAAGGTGTACAGGTTTGTATACGTGTTTCCATTCTTAGCCATGTCCTTGTGGCACTTGTGAGGTAAGCTTTACACCATTTAAGTCCCTGAACGTTTGTTTGTTTATTTATTGTGCGTGCCGGTCTTGAGGGTATCAGGGGCGCAGGTGATAAGAGTAGGTACAGTTTAGTTACAAAGGTTGCGGAGCATAATTAAACAGTTTTTCCTCAGAGTTACAAGCTGTTTCTATCTTTGTGGACAGGGCATAGTACTCCAGATGAGACCGCCACACTGAGACACGGTACTCCATAAAACACCTCCAGACCAGCGGTGTAGGTCAAACTGAGTGCAAGCACCTGCAAAATCCGGGGTTTGGGAGTTTCCAATTCCAGGGCACAGTACTGCAAACCAGTCCCCCAGAACAGGACAAACTAATAACTGTAGATACGGCCTTGCTGCATGTGTTTAAAGTGGTGTGCGTGTACCGAGTATTCGCTCTTTCTAGGCACTCAACCATCCCTCCACAGTGCTACCAGATCTTGAACACAGGGGGTTCCAATCTATGCTGCCACATTAAACATATCTGCTCACACGTGTCTGGGGGCATTATGTGTGCCCCCTGCGCCCGTCCACCAGACAACGAGTTGATAATCTTGTGAAATGCGGTCGGTTTGCATTGCCGCTCGGCGGCTGACTGCTCCTGTGCACAGTGTGGAGACTGCCCCCACATGCAACACGCAGTCCTGCCAGTGACACTCGAGCCTGATCAGCTGCAGCAGCATAAGTCATGACCCATGCCTGAGCTGGCGGTCCACATGGCACTCCTCTCCCAGGACGCACCTGCTGGCCAGCTGATAGACACTGCAGCCTGTCCCTCTGGTCTGTACGCCTCGGCTACTTGCTAGCCAGACTACAATGGTCCATAAGAAACGGCTGAAGCGCCTTGAAGTGGCCACATCAGCAGCCAGCACGTGATGCTATATGAGCCAAAAAAATATGATTTGCAGTGCGCCGCTCAACTCTTGACTGACGCACGCTTTCCATGGATCGTGGACCTATTCGATGCTCTGCTAAGGCCCCCCCCTACCCCCCAGAAGGCTGGGCAGACAAGCCACAGGGCCACCAGGCAGCAGCGTGAGTTACTGCGGTATGCGGAGGAAGCAGGCGAGCGCTCAGATTTACGATCAGTTGTTGGACATCAGAGGCTTTTTCAGACGGTTTCTGCAGCACGTTGGTTTCCCCTGGGGAAGGAAAGTTTGTTCCAGATGCCCAGTGCTGTACCGGGGAGCCCATAACCTCTACTTGACCTCCAAGGGGCCTGTGAAGCCGCGCAGTGCTGAATGTGCGAGGGCCCAGCCGTCTTCAAACAGCCCACTCTGATGCCAACACCGCCAAATTTGGGATGTGTGCCGATAGCTGACACCACCAACCTAAGAGAATATAAATGAATAAATAAATATATATATATATATATATATTTTTTTATTATTATTTTGAACTTTACTCAGTTACGACTGAGTTTTGTCAAATATTTGCATCATCTAGTTCGTCCTGCCGTGAAACGACAGACAATAACCATCAAAGTTCAAAGACCTCACCCAGGCTGACCTGGCCAAAACAAATTTCTTGCGTCTTCTATGCTTTAACGTACTTCAGTTCTTAAAGCGTTCTCGCCGTCGGGCCGAGTGCGGGCTATCAGCTGAAATGCAAGTTCAATAAGTTTGGCCAGAGCTTGGTTCCATCTCGTGTTCTCACCAGATATCAGTCTCTTCCACAACTCGTCTGTTTCAAAAATCCAGAGGTTTTCCGTCAGCGGGGGGAGGTAGATGTTTCTGTTTTTCTTTGTGATTTCACACTCTGTCACAAGGTGCTTCAATGTTTCGATAGATGAGTCCTTTTGTATAAGCGACATCGCTTGTCGGGTAAATCTCCTCTGATCGTTAAGATCTCTCTTGTTGGCATCAAGTTGAATCTTGCTCTCATGATAGAATTTCTCAGTTTCTTATCCGGAAACTTAGCACAGTACTCCAAGGGTTGTTTCGCCTTGTTAAATGTAGGGGGCAGATGGCTTAAGAGTTCATACCCCGCCGCTTTCTCAGTGGTCCAAATCCAATCCATTTCTTCCATTTTTCTTTTGATGCGATCGGGATTTTCTTTCAGGTCTTTTTCAGAACATTCAATTTTTGCCAAATTGTCCTTTCTAGCTTGTACCCAATTTTTCAAAGCCACACATTTGCCTGTTTCCATTTCGTCCCGTATGATATCATAGATGGGTAGCATGTCCGACATGATGATTCTTCTATATAGATGCATGGCACTTTGGTCTATTGTTGATGCCAAAGACACGAGCCCCAGCTCTCTTCTGATAGCCGGTATAGGCGAGGATTTAGGTAAGCCTAGCACCGTTTTCCAAACATGACCTTCAATTTTCGACCAGATGTTAGGTGGGAAGTGTAACGAAGCCTCTATTCCATAGATCAGTGCCGGTACCACTTTGCCTTTGTAAAAGGTTATTGCCGGTATCAGGGAAAATTTACTGAACTTGCGGTCAACTGCTCTCATTTGGGCTGTCAGACGTTTAGCTTTTTCCCATACTTGGTTTTGAAGGCTTTTTTCCGTTCCGGAGCTATCCATTTGTATCCCCAGGTATTTGAAGGTGTTCACTACTTCGATTTTGGTATTATCCAGGAACACATTTGGGTATTTTGTTGTTTTAGTTTGGCCTTTCTGAATCATCAGAATTTTTGTCTTTGATTTATTGATCTCCAGGTGGTTGTCCGCAATGTAGTTCTCCAAATTCCGTAGTTTTCTTTGTAGGCCCACTTTCGTCTGATCGATTATGATGACATCGTCCGCATACGAGAGGCGAGGAATCTCGGTTTTCCCGATTTTAGGAGGAAACGAACAAATTTTGCTTTCCGATGTTTGATAGTCGCCTAGGAATGCTATAAACAGAGCTGGCGCCAAAGGACAGCCTTGCTTCACACCTCGATTCACTCTGATTTCCTCCGAGAGTGCTCCTTGATGGTTAAGTTTGACTCTAATTTTTGTATGTGAATGAAGGGCTTTTAAAGGCTCCAATAACTTGGGGGGGGGCAATTCCAATCTTGGAGTTTAGACCAAAGTATGTGCCGGTCGATCTTATCAAAAACCTTGGATAGGTCCACAAAGGCCAGGTAAACCTTAGGAGCCCCTTCTTTGACCTTTGCCTTCAAGATGTTTAGTAACATTAGGTTGATTGCGGTAGAGCCATTTTTTTGAAATCCCGTTTGGAGTACGTCTTTGGACTGGCTATCTTTTCCCCATGCTCGTAGATGTTCTAACTAACCGGTGGCAAATAGTTTGCCTATTACATCCAAAAGGGCAATTGGCCGGTAGCTCGCTGGTTCATTTCTCGGCCCTTTTTTGTATATGGGTACTATTACTGCTTTCTGCCATGATTCCGGCACCATTTTCATTCTGCCACATTCTGCATAGACCTTGCTGATCATTTCAGCCCATTCCTTAGGAAACATTTTTAGGTCCATATTGGTAAGTCCATCTGGACCCGGGGCTCGAGATGTCTTCAGTTTCCGTATGGATGCTTCAATGTCTTCTACGTTCGATAGATCAACCCAAGGTGTTTCCGGGCACTGGATTGCCGTTTGTGTATCTGTTAATGGACCTTCGAATTCTGTTGTGAAATATCGACACCAACTTTCTTCGGCCACTGCATTGGACGGCAAAGAGCTCTGAGGGCAATTTGCTTCTTTTATCAAAGACCAAAATTCGCTCGATTTTTTGGGAGTGGAGTTTGAGCATCATAACTTGGGCGTCATTTTGATATTGAATAGCTCTGTGCTGCCTGCACCAATTATTATAGATTTTCACTTCATGGCGCCAGGCCAACCAATCGTCCACTGCATCAGATTTCTTTGCTATTCTTAGTAATCTTCGGCCAATTTTTCTTTTTTCTACCAAGTCCTTATCCTACGTGTGGTTGGTAAGAGGATGAAAGTTCGTTTTCTTCGGGCCTTTTACATGGAAAGCTAATAATAGCGGTAAGTAATTTGGTCTTTCTTTGTTTTCTTCCTGGACATTTTCACTGACTCTGTTGGCCCAGGACTGTTTAATTTTTACCAAGTCTTGTTCAGTTAGACGTAGACGAGTCTGTTGAACATTTTTTTCAATCACCCGATCGTACGTTTTTACTTTCCGATTTTTTGTTTGCCACGTGCAGGCCAGTAGGTTGTGGTCACTGTTTGCGGTTTTTAGGACCTTGAAGCCGATGAGATCATGGGTGAGACCATTTGACACAAAGATGTAATCAAGCGTCGCTTTGGAAACGTTGCGCTCCCACGTAGGAATGTTCGTTTGGTTGGGGAACAGGGCGGCAACATTTTGGATATTCCGTGACCTGATGGATTCGTTCAAGGCTTTTCCTCTTTCAACAGTGGGGTCCGGCCCTCCCCATTTCTGGATGCATTGTTGTTGGTTGCTCAGGCCTGTCATACAGTTGGCATTAAAGTCGCCACAGATGATGAGCTCGATTTTCTCGAATTCCGTGTACAGCTGGTCAATTGTAGCACACATATTGATGCAGAATGATTTTATCGACATTCGCTGAGGATTCCAGTAACAATTGATTATGGCCAGAGGATTTAGGCGCCTTTTTTCCGTCTTTTCCTTAGAGTGGATTTGAGAGGTCAGGATGACCAACATTTCATACGACTGCTTCCACATTCTTGGTTCGCTCAGCCCCATTCCAGTTTTTATTGCGATTAGCAAACCAGACGACGGTCTGCTAAGGAGGCCTTTCACTGCAGGCGAGATCATCACTGCAAAACCGACAAGAGCTGGTTGTTTCATCAGCCAGGTTTCTTGAAGGCACAAGATATCATAGCGCCCCAAGTCGACGTCGCCAGGTGGATGTGGCCCCTCGTGTTCCATGAGCCCAAGATATGTGTTTTGTTTACGGGTCGCTCGCATCCTTTTTCACTGATGATATCTTCGAGGCAAGCCAACCATTTTCGTTGCTATTTGCCCTTGTTGTTGGTCCAACTTGCCGTTAGCCACTTCCAGGGGCCTCTTGGTTGTCTTTCATTTCCTGTTATTGGTTGGGGCTTATCTTGTTTGGTTGTCGTGTCCTCTGCCTTTTCTCGCCTTGAGTGGCTACGGGCGGCTGTTTGGTGCTGCTGTTCACTGGTCTTTTTGATTGGGCTTCTACTCAAATCAAGCTGATCTTTCATGCGTTGGTGGTGTCTGGAGTTTGAGTCATCTCTCACCCTTGATTGCATGGGCCATTTCACTACCCCACCTTGCCACTGTGGTCGTCTTTGTCTTTCCTGCCACTCCTGTCGCTTATCCCCTCGGCTTCAA
The DNA here is from genome assembly GCF_040938575.1 of Ambystoma mexicanum. Taxonomy (NCBI): domain Eukaryota; kingdom Metazoa; phylum Chordata; class Amphibia; order Caudata; family Ambystomatidae; genus Ambystoma; species Ambystoma mexicanum. The sequence continues at coordinate 490,109,912 of NC_090938.1, read as the reverse complement.
TGATATAAATCCTCCATTTTTGATCGATAGTGGTAGTGGCGTTTCGACTTAGCCCCCTCTTCCTCTTCCTGCTCATGTCTGCTCATTCTCTTTTTTTGTTCCAACAGGCGGAAACCCAGTTGGTCAAATTCTTCATAGGCAGAGTCATCCATATGTTTAATGGCGACTGCTTTTAAGTGTATATACGCTTTGGCCTTCTTTTCCCTATGATAGGGTTCTACGAGAACAAGGTCTTCTGATCTAATCTTTTTCAAAGTTTTAATTTTCTTTATCTGGATCACCGTCGGTCTGTTTAGAATTAGGAAGTTTTTGTCTGCTTCCATTTGTTCAAGCTTAAAAACACGCGTTTCTTCTATGACTTTCTTTCTGTTTGCATGATCTCCTTTTTCCTCGCCATATTTCCGTGGGCTTCTTTGATTGATGGCCTTATCAGTTGGACGTCGGGAAATGGCTGGACTTCTTCTTGTCCTGGAATCTTGACTCCCGATCTTTTCGTCCTCTACACTCGACTGGGAAGAGACCCTGAGTGAGACAGTCCAGTTTGCCTCAATCTTCTCACTCTGGACCGACCCCCCCTTATCTATTTTGGGTCTGACAGTAGGCCTTTTGTCTCCTTCTGTGAGAAACTTTTCTGTTTCATCCGCTTGTATGAGCGGGTTCCTTGTCTCCTTAAGACCCTTTTCTGAGTGTGTAGAGATGTTCATTAAATGTGTGCAGTCTAGGAATTCATCTATTGTTCTTGGTGAACTCGGTAAACCGGTCTCCTTTGGTCGAGACCTTGGGTCTAAACTTTTATCATTAGATTGACCTCCATGCTGGTTTGGCCCCCACGCGGCCACTTTTGCCGACGTGGTGAGGTCCACCTTGAAGTTTGATTTCCTTTCAATATGGTCGATTTTTTGTGGCTGCGTCTTTTGGACATTGGTCGGGTGCCCTGCTTCTGTATTCTCTTGTGCGAGTCGCAACAGTGTTTGTTCTTTACCCTTTGACCTTGCTGATGCCTCTTCCACCACACCTCCTGGCACTAAAGTTTTAGTGGGCATAATTCTGTTCAGGGTTTCGATGGATTCAATCTTTTTTCCAACACTTCCAGTTTTCTTTCCCACTGTGTATTGTGGTTGGACGCTTTATGTCCCACCTCAGGGCATGTTGTTCTTAATGTTGGAGTTCCTGACCGGGATTCGATCATCTCAATCTTTTTCTCCAAAACTTGGATTGCAAATTCCCACTGGCTTTTCTGATTTGAAGCTTTATCTATGGTCGCTGATATACGGCTTTCCATCTGTGCCAGTTTCTCCATCAAATTCGATAGAAGCGGAGTATTATCTTGGACATTTTCTTTAATCGCTTCATACCGTTTACAGAATGGAGCTAAGACGATGGTCATAGCTGATATAATTGCAATCATTTCAGGTTTCTTGTTTGGTGACTCATTCTGTAATGCCACTGCAATGTTTCTGAGGCGTCTCTTTTTTGGCGACACTTGGTTCATTTCTGCTCTCCTCAGTGAAGCTGATGCATCCAAGATCGGGCAGTCCCCTGATAGTCTTCGAATCCTATCGGGATTAGCCACCATTCTTGGTGAGCCAAAATTCCTGGGCGGGTTTTCCTTGTCTGATTTAGAAGAGTCCCCTTTTGTCATGGAGGTAAAGGTGGAAAGACCCATGGACAGGTGCGGCTTTGTCCAGGCCAGACGATCTTCTTTGTCCAGGTGAAGCTGTGCCATTCGATTAGGGTCCTCAGATCCTTGGGCCTCTTCCCCCCCCCTTCTTGCTCATCTTCCAGCACAAGTATCTCCTCTATGGTAGCTGGCACCCCTTTTGGAACAGTTTGGGCCCTGGGGTGGCCCTTTAAGTGCGTTGGCCCAAAAGCTGGAGTCCCCTCCGCCTTTGATTCATCCGTGAGCTTCACTGGTTCCTTTATGGGTATAGAGACTTTTTCCTGAGCGGTGTCTTGAAGCGGCCCTTAATTGGGTCTTGCGGCTATAACTGAATCAGTTTTCCTTTGTTTTTGGTCGGGCTGTGTATCCACTGCTATTTCCAGCATTTCTGCATCTGATATTTCTGTCTCTATGCTCTGTTTTCTTTTATGCTATATATATGTATGTTTGTATTTACGTGCTTCTAGTAAATTAAAACCCAATGCAGGATAAAAAAACACAGAATAAATATACATTTCAGAATTTCATAAGCAAGTTATTAGTAAAATAGACTAAATGCATATAACACAAAGTTATGAACATAACAATAGATTCAGCAATGACATGATCCCATATTACCCACATTCAAAACACGTCATGTAAAAACTTGTTTCCAGATATAATATGCAGCACCAACAGTTACAAGGGAACCTGCAGCATAGGCGGCACCCCAAAAGTGACCAGAAGCAACCATAGGTAGACGGCTACCCAAGCTCCTATAACCCCTATAATAACAGTATGTTGGGCAAGGACATGTAAGAATGCGCCTAGCCGTTTCCATTTCATGTTTACAGAAACAGCGCTTTCTAGCTTCATAAGGTATGGGCGACCATGCCCCAGCATACTATACTCACGACTGTAAAATATTGAAACGAAGGAATCCAATACATCGTTTTAAATGGTAATTACAGGGTTTCAATAAATATTCTCTGGGTTTTCCTGTAATTATTCCCTGAGTGGTATAAAGTGCATAACATTTCTTTGTACATAAAAGTTCCAAATCATGGATCATATCCCATTCTAAAGCTTTTCAATCGTGCATGAAAGTCAGGAAGATGGGCGTTCTATTGACCCAATGGGGTTGGGAGTGCTATTACCACCAGCGGTAGTTGCGTTGTCTGTAATAGCACTGAAAATGGCTGAAAATTTGTAATTTTTCTGCCCAACTCGTGATTGGCCAGCCATTAAATGTGGCAGTAATACCGTTACTGCCGCATTTAAGGGCTCATGCCAAACTCGTAATGAGGCCCAATGTGTCTAGTGGCATCTGTAGGCCAATAGAGGTCTTATCCATTACAACGGTATCATCCACATATGAAAGCCACCTAATCCCTACACCACCAATCTTAGGAGGAGAACTGTACCACGAAATCCCAGATTCATATCCACCACATAGAGGTTATACAAGAGAGGGGAAATCACACAGCCCTGCTTTAAACCCGTATTAGTCTGTACAGGGACTGTAAGTGACCCACTTCTGCATACGCCCATGGATACAGAAGTGGCTGAGTACATAGATTTAATAAAATGTAGAACTAAAGGATAAATACCCCAGCTCCGCTGGTTGTCCCAGAGCCTTTTTCTGTCATTGCAATCAAATGCACTAGAGTAATCTATAGTATACAGATTTCACCCAGGGCAACGGAGAGTGTCTGCAATGATATCATTTAATGTAAAGATATTGTGCAAAGTACTAAAGGCTGACCGGAATCCGGTCTGCTGATAAGAGAAACAGTTATTAGCCTTAATCCACCTATTTGTAACTCCCAATAGCAGGGTACTAAACATGTTGTAGCATGAATCTGGTATTGCTCGTAGCCGATATTCAGAGGGTGAAGAACGGGTACATTTTTTTAAAGTAGATATTAAAATAGACTTCCTCCAGCTATTTGGTATAACCCTACTTTCCCAAATGGAGGAAAATAGTTTTAGCATCAAAATTGCCAATTCTTCAGGGTTGCATTTAATAACTGCATTAGGAAACCCATCAGGCCCTGGAGCTCTAAATGATTTAAGATTATCAATAACTCTCATAAAATCCTCCAATTCAAAGGGGGGAGTAATCGCATGCCCAGCCATAGAAGTTGTTGTGATAAAAGTAGTGTAAGGAACTCATGGTGGCAACAGTAAAGACAGACACAAGTGATCACAGTTCAAGGGTCTTTATTAAACTGTATGTGCAGGTTGGAAAAATGCCTAATCTAAACCTAGATCTAAGATGGGAGCCAGCTACGACCATCAAATTATAAAAAGGCAGTCCTAGTGGCGTCTTGTCAAATAAAAGGGCCTATGCTAAAAAAAACAAAAAACATTTGGCAAACCTTACAACTAAATACAAAAAAGAGCGTGGGATAAGATTCACAAGAAGGAAAGAAGTGTTCACAAATGATAAGTCAGGATGTGGTAGCTGAGGGTCTGCCTTCCCCTCATTTTGAGCACGGGACAAGGTGGGACTCCTGTGCACAGTACACTCTCGAGCTTTCCCAGCACGAGATGACAGTTCTGTTTCCAGCTATCAGGACCTTCGGTGGTTAAGTCTCTTTTCTATAAAAAGTCTCTTGCCTCTGAGGAACTGATGTGTTCAAAATAACAAACAAAACGTTCCTTTCCAATTGTATGTTGGGTGATGACTTTTCACCTCTGTGTCCCCCTCTTCCGGGCTCAGACCCTTCTCAAATATCAGCCTCCCTCTGTCAGGTTCACTAGGCTTTTTCTCAAAACAATTTCACCTGTGGCATTCATAAGCCTTAATGTCTTTTTAAACAGTTCACTGTGGGCATCCCTCTGTCGGGTTCACTCCTGTCAACACACTGTTTATTGGGACTTCATACTTTGCCCCTTTCCATCGGCATCCCTCTGTTGGGTTCACTCTTGCCAACTCTTGCCAATCACAGTTCTTTCTCTTTTCTCACTATGCAGGATTCACCTCCCTTAGCTTTTCAATTATGTGTAGGTCAACGATTTTCAACTATACAGGGGGTTTTGCTAGACCCCTGTATGACCACTTTGACCTTTTCCTTCTGGCTCTCCTAAGGCCTTCTGGTATTGGTAGTTTCAACAAATTCGGGATCAAGCAGAGTCTCTCGAATGAGAACCCATGTGGTGTCGGACCCCTCTGCAACTGGTTTTCCCTTAATGTTAACAGTTCTTTGAACTTTCATTAATTTAGCATTTGCGACTTTCGTTCAAAACAGTTTAGTTTCTTATCGGTTCTCCCCTCTGCTGTGATGAACCGCTTAGCTTTTCTTGTCTCTGGAGTCAAGGCAGGACCGCAGTAGCAAGCATCTCTCCCTGTTCTGATTATCATTGTAGGTGTGCTCCGTGTACCGTTGACATCTGCTGTGATACACTCTGGCTATTGTTCGCGGTCTTACGATTCCTTCCTTAGAGGCTTTGCAGGTCTGGATCAGAAAGGGCAAGGTCGCTTCTCTCCTTGCCACCCTTTTGGTTCTCACCTCCTTGCTCCTCCTCTTGAACTGCTGTGCTTGGATAGCTATTTCGTTGTGCTGTCTGCCTTGCTCATAGTATGCTCTCGTGCTCCACTTTTATCCCTGTCGGGAAAGGAAAGGGCTGTCAGGTGTGTGTGGTTCTGGTACATTGCCTGACAGTGCCTGACCCTTATGTTGGGACATGTCAGGTAAACTGCTTTAGTGTTAGTCTGTTGTCTTTCGTGGTGTAAGAAAGTGTTCATGTCGGAAAAGGGGGTGGGGGTGTTATGAGAAGGGGGATACCATGTCTCACCCGTCAGTGTCCCGCTTTCACTCCCAGAGGACCCCTCATCCACGTGATCCTCCCTCACTGGTCCACCTCAAGGAACTGGCTCCAAATACAATGGCTGTGTGATGACCACCTGGAATAAAAAATACACGGGACTAGTCAGGGAGACATCTTCATGTTTCTCACAGTAGAGACAGCGGACATATTCTACCCAATTAGCTGCAGAAATGGTGTTAACTTCTTTAAGGTCATCATCTTTGAGGTACTGCCTACAAAGATACCAAAACCACTTGGAGTCATTTGTCCTAAATAACTTAAATATCATCCTCCAGTTAGCATTATTAATATCTTGCCTGTAGGAGCAATAGCAGTTCTTAAAGTTTGTTCGGAGAGTAGACACCATTCTAGTCCTATCAGCCCAACTCAGATCATTTGAGTGTTTAATCCTGCAAATAGCTTTACCCAGGGATTTCTTCCTGGCCTGAAAAACCATATCATACATATGTTCATGCCTTTTTCCAGTATGTGATCCTGCATTTGGTAAGGAGCAACAATAAAGAGTCAAGTGTGTTAGCGATGTCCAAGCTATTCATGGAAGCCAAATTGTGTGCTTTAAGCAGTAAGGCTGTAAACATATGGTCAAATTTAGTTAGATTAGAATCAGTCCACATGATCCTGTTACCGCTTCCATTAACCTGTAAATTCATATCATTAAGTCGAAATGAATGTTTTACTCCCTCACAGAGTGTAATTTTCAATTCAGCGTGGTCACTAAGCGTAGTGCGAGCAAGCCTGAATTGATTCATAACTTTCTGAATTCCACTACTCACAAAAACATACTCAACACGACTAGACAGCACCCCATTAGTCCAAGTGTCCCAAATGGGTACGTTTCCAGCAGGAGTAAGGTTTATATAATCCCAGCCAAAAACTCTGAAGGTCTCAAAGCCATCTCATGTCATTAACTAATTGGATAGATCTCGAGGGCAGGTTTGCAGTTTTTACTAATTCAATAGGGGTTGTAATCACAAACAGCCACATTCCGCATTCCAGTCGTCCATCATGGTAGATGCCAAATGGCAATCAGAATTAAAATCGCCAACTACCACAATTTTGGATTTAGGAGACTCCTCCAGCCACCTCCGATGATGCTTCCAATGAGCTTAAGGCCAGCCTCAATGTTAGTCCCACCAGTGGGGGGAAGAGTATACATTAATAATAAGCTCACCAACTATACCCGCCACCTAGATAATGGCACTCAAAACAAAGGTGGAGCTTCCAGACCTACAATACTCAGCGACCGTAGAGTCCTAGCCCCTATGCAAAGACCTCCAGAGGGGCGTCCCACACCAGAAGAAGTAGCAGAGCGATTTAGAATGTTGTATCCATCAGCCAGTATTTCACCAATAACCCAGGTTTCCTGTAGAGCAGAAATATCACATTTGAATACTATCTTAATCCCCTCGGGGCTAAGAAAAGCACGGAAGCTCCTAATATACCATGAAATCAAACCAATATCGCCATCCCCAGCAAAACCTCATTCCACGTTATATTCCAAACTCTCAGAATACCACCATTCCACTTTCTTAGTCCCATTTGGAACATCCACATGATTGCAACAGGCTCAGTATCTCAGAGGGGAAACAGCTCTGTGAGCCAGGGTCAGTCTGTGGCTGCAGGGGAAAGGAGTTTCCGGCATAAGGTTTTTCAAAAGAGGTGCTGCGAAAATCCTCACCAAATCCACTATACTAGGCGACACACATTGCACTAATACTCAGTTGTCTTGGCTATACAGATCCGACTCAATATCTGCAGAGGAATTTCCAGGTAATTGTGGCACAGGATGAAGCAATTCCAGTATCCTTCCAAGGTTTAAAAATGAACTGTCAGCAGATGAAAACAACTCAGTGAACTTCATAGTTTTGCCCAACAAGAAATCTTTATGACCAGCTCCAACGTGTTTTTGCCAAGCAAGTCCCCCAGAGGGCTTATGCACAGCAATATTAGTGGTTGTTGGACGTTGGTGTTGATAAGTTTGTTCAGCCAGTGCAGTATCCGGCAAGGAGTCCACCTGCCTGCCTATCCACCACAGCACTCACAATCGGGACTGGTGGGAGAGGAGACAAGGTGGTTCAAAGCAGTTAGTCTGAATATTATTTTGGGCAGGAATAGCCACTGGTTTGATCTTTTCAGTGCAGCTTTGTTTGTCCTTAAGCCAAGTCCATGGGGCCACAAAGCACCACCACCCGCTCAGGCACACTCTTAGATGGTTTTATTAAGGTGGTTGAAACTTCATACTTATTACCCACACTAATACAACGAGCATCTCGCTTAGGATTCAGCTAATGACCCACTATTCACTCAAGGCAATTTAGAGGCCTAGCCACCACTGTGGTTTGATCTGTTCTTAGCCCATTTATTATTGTTAGGCTTGCGGCGGTGCCACTTTCTTTTCCCATTGGGACTACCCTCCTGTGCAGACACTGCATTGTCATCAGACATCAAGGATGTGGTAATGTACTTCTACCTACAGAGCAGCACATAAATCATTGACGGAAACATCAGACTGAGAGACCAGACTATTGTTCGATACAGTAGCATGTCCATGTTCATTGCTGTTGAGTAAGATTAAGTCAGCCATCTTTGCCACAGCCAAATTAAGATCCACATGCTCCTTCATAGTTAAGGAGCAAAGTCCAAAGACAGCATCAAGTGTCGCTGCAGTTGCCTCAAGTTTGTTAAATGGATTAACCGTCTCTACCTCTGTTGAGAAGGAACTTTCAAAGGAGGCAGTATCACATACAGATGAAATGGATTCAACTGCAATGCGTACCAAGTCAGGGGATGCCGACAGGTTGGTGCCAATTATAATATCAAAGTCCTCCTTACTCAGGCGTAATAAATCCGGCTTCAAAGGAAGACGGATGCTCTGGGATTGACGCCTCAAGCTGTAACATAAATTAAGTAAAGAGTTATTATCCACCATAGAGGTGGAGTCCTATTATTTAATTGCATCATCCCCCATACATCTGAATTATTGGTTGTATACAAATTGTTCGTTTTACAACTGTTCGAATTACAATTGACCTTTTCACAATTGACCGAATTGTGAAGGTCAATTGTAACATATATGTGGGGGGAAACCCCCCACAACCCCCCACCCAACGCCAAACCCCCCAAAACCCCTACATATATATATATATATATATATATATATATATATATATATATATATCATGAGAACATGGAGGAAGAAAACCGCACTCCAAGCGAGGTCGACAAGTCCCAAAACATTTTTTTAACAACAAACTCGAATCCGTGACAGAGCGAGTTTAATATGTGGCATAAAAATATACAAAAAGCAAAAACACACAGCAAAGCATAACAGGACGCCAGGGCAGTGTCCTGAAAGACGCGTTTCGCGCTCCTCCGAGCGCTTGATCACGTTAGGGAGACGAGAAAACAAACCCAGTACATAACACCAATTAGTCCTTCTTCCATGTTTCCTGATTCCACAATCTACCTGCATTGTCACTGAAGCAAGGCGGCCATTTTGGAATGTAGCAGAATCCTACATAAGCCATGTATAAAATATATTAGGAGAGCCAACATGATGCTAAATACGGTGAAATACAGCATGAAACATGCATCCTCAACATTAGACTGCAAGGGGCGCATGCAATCCATAACTGTAGTATAAGGTGCAAGTACATTCCTATGACAGTATACGCACAAAATACACAGAGATGCAGCAAATAACTGAAGAATAAAGTGCAAGTGCATATCTAACAGTATAGCAGCATGGTAACATTCACTGGATAATGTTGAATGGAGAAACTACAAAATCCCTCGTCTTAAAAGCATGTTCTGTGTAAAGGCTAAAAAAAGGCAGATCGTAAAGCATCATGCAGACATCACCCAAAACGACAGAATATAAGGCATTTCTTACGTATGCATATACACAAGGTACATAAAAGTGCAGACAAATGGCTAAAAAGTATAAAATACAAGCGCAAATCAGGCTCCACATGGTAATCATGGTAACAATATATTCAGAAGATACATACGGCCAATTGTGAAAAGGTCAATTGTGACCCTTTAAATTCGGTCAATTGTTCATTCGAACAATTGTAAACGAACAATTTGGGTAATACCGAATTTATTTAGTACTGGATCACTATGCACACTCGAATTGGTGAGCATGAACCCCATGATTTGCGGTTGAACTCAGACAGGCTTCTCCATTATGTCCTTGCGTATGGATGGGGGCCCAGATGTAGACTGACCCTTATCCTTGTTTTGCGGGCGCACACAGAGGGGAGAAGAATGTGGGTCAAAAGAGGCCAAGTTATGATTTTGCTTATTGCGATGCTGGTTATAAAAGCGAAGTTAAGGAGGCAAGGTGAGGCAATTAGAGTCAGGATATTCGAATTATTTGTTCTGCCACAGGCTTGGCCACCCAACAACAAGATACCTTGTAATCAGGCCAAACCAGAGCCCACTGGCCAAAGAGCAAAGGGTGCAAAGTAGCTAGCAGAAAGCCCACATACAGGGAGGACTCACCAACTTCCAAACTGCCAAACGGCTCTTCACTTTCCTCCCACTACGCCTCGCAATTCACACTGGTGAGGGGTTTTAAATGGCGCTGCCTGCTGTCTGAAGATTACTGAACTCCCGGCCAATAGTAATGGGTCACAGAGTACAGAGCGCTGGAGCAGCACACTGATCCACTAGTAGCAAGAAAGAGGCACAAACGCAGTCCTCAGTGCCCACTGCCAAAGTGCTCTTCACTTTGCTCCCACTTCGCCTTGCAAACATAATATGCTAATGGCTAATGCCGCCAACTGTGGGAAGTGACCCGATAGCATATTATCTTGTGCTGGTGGTGTCCGCTAATGACTGATACCGCCAACTTTGGGAAGTGTACCGATAGCTGACATCACCAACACAAGATAACATGCTAAAGGTTAATACCACCAACTTTGGAAAGTGTACCAATAGCTGACACAACCAGCCCCAGATAGTATGCTAATGGCTAATATCGCCAACTTTGAGAAGTGTACCGCTAGCTGACACCACCAACCCTAGAGAGAATGCGGATAGCTAATACCACCAGCTTTGGGAAGTATGCTCATAGCTGAGACCACCAACCCCAGATAGTATACTAATGGCTAATACTGCCAACTTTGGTAAGTGTACCGATAGCTCACACCACCAAACGCAGATGATATGCTAATAGCTAATACCACCAACTTTGCGAAGATTACCGTTAGCTGACACCACCAACCCCTGATGATATGCTAATGGCTAATACTGCCAACTTTGGGAAGTGTACCAATAGCTGACACTACCAACCCGAGATAATATGCTAATGGCTAACACAGCCAACTTTGGGAAGTGTATCAGTAGCTGACACCACCAAACCAAGATAATATGCTAATAGCTAATACCATCAACTTTGGGAAGTGTATCATTAGTTGACACCACCAACGCAATATAATATGCTAAAGGAGAATACTGCCAATTTTGTGAAGTACACCTATAGCTGCCACCACCAACCCTAGATAGTATGGCAAAGGCCAATACCGCCAACTTTGGGAAGTGTACTTATAGCGGACGCCACCAACCCCAGATAATAATCTAATGGATAATACTGCAAACTTTGGGAAGTGTAGCGCTAGCTGACACCACCAACCACAGATAATATGCTAATGGCTAACACCGCTAACTTTGGAAAGTGTCCCATTAGCTGACACCACCAACCCGAAATAATATGCTAATGTCTATTACTGGCAACTTTGGGAAGTGTACTGATAGCGGACACCACCAACTCCAGATGATATGCTAATGGTTAATCTGCCAACTTTGGGAAGTGTAGCGCTAGCTGACACCACCAACCACAGATAATATGCTAATGGCTAGAACCGCCATCTTTGGGAAATATGCTGATAGCTTACACCACCAACCCTAGATAGTATGCTAAAAGCTAACAATGCCAACTTTGGGAAGTGTACCGATGGCTGATATCACCAACTCAAAATAGTATGCTTATAGCTAATACTGCCAACTGTGGGAAGTGTATCGATAGCTGACACCACCAACCCAAGATAATCGGCTAATGGCTAATACCTCCAACTTTGGGAGGTATGCTGATAGCTGGCACCACCAACCCGAAATAATATGCTAATATCTAATACTAGCAACTTTGGGAAGTAAACTGATAGCTGACACCACCAACCCCAGATAGTATGCTAAAGGCTGACATCGCCAACTTTGGAAAGTGTACTGATGGTGGACACCAACTGTCAGTCTCGAAAAATGGATACCTCTCATATTTGACGGCAAACGTATGTTGGTGGCCGTGGGCCAACCGTCTCATCCATGATATGACAGACATATAGGTTTCCGAGTTTGCCAATGAATGACCATTTTGATGTAACAAGGATCACCATTTTGTTTTCTAACCATTGCTCATTGCTTTCTGTTCTTATTGCTTATTGTCTGAACGTGAAAGTACAAGGCCGCAGGGCAGCGAGGATATCAAGAGTTCGTTGAAACACAACATAGGCAGCTGCAGGAAGGAATGCCCGGCTCCCTCCCGAATGTAGCCTTGAAGCAGAGCTGCAGGGCATTTAATCATTTCGCAGGTGCCAGCCAGTCTCGTTATATGGTAGAATATGTTAGAATAAAGCAGCTAAAGGCTTGAATTGTGCTCTTCTTACGGCCCCTCTTTACTGAGCCCTGTTGAGCGTCTCGGCTCCCAGGACACGCATAGCACCTCATAGATAGCAAGGTCTGGAATGTGACTCTTCCCCCGTATGTAGCTCGCTTCCAAGAACAGAAGCACTGTGTTCTGTTCAAGAACTGAAAGATGCCTCCGCACTTGCAAATTGCATATTGTTACTAGAATAGATATTTGAAGGTGTCATAATTGTCGAAAGTGTCCATCATCACACCGAGTTCAAAGAAACCAAATAAAGGGGGGTGTTAAACATTTCATAGCTGATTGTATGATATGCATTTTGTATACATGTAACTGATGTATGTAATTCACTCTCTTGCGTCCCTCGAGGTCTAGAGATACACGTCGCGGGGCATGAGACCGAGTTGGCCAACTGAGACTATTTGCTTTGCAATAAACCCTAGCTTTGGGAATACAACCTTGTGTCTGGTGTATCTATTGTGTGTGGTGACTTGCCTTGTTTCCATAGATGTAAGGGACCCCTATGGGCCCCTTTCAAGATGGCACCCGAATAGGGACCCTCCCCCACTTGTTCCATCGCATACGTTGTAATTGAGTCAAGGCGGAGAACGGCGAGGACGGGACAATCGAGCCGAGGTGAAGAGGTGTTCGGGGCACCCTGTAGAAGTGATGAGAGATTCCTTTGCAGATCTGCACACATCTGATCCCTGATTGACGAGCCTGGCTAGAGAACAAGGAGGCGAGGGTCCCGAAACGACGCGGAAGCCAAGAAACACAGATACAACGTCATTGGTTGCGTCAGTATACAGACGACTTGTGTCCGAAAGGACAAATTGATTTATCAGGTGAGTCATTTCCCGATTCAAAGTAATCCTGATATTGGTTGAGAGTTGACTTTGCAAAATCAAACGCCCTTGGTAAGGTTGATTAACCAGGGGGAAGGTTGAAACATGCCTGGGGTATTGTCCACCCTAGCAGGGTTTTTCCGCTGTGGTAGACAATCTTTGGAAGATGGCCAAATTGCACCACCTGGGGGAACGCCGGCATATGAGATGTATGTGAAGAATGGAGTGGGTGCAATAATATTCTGTGAGACTTGGCATAGGCAAACCAGAAAGCAACAAGACCATCAGTGGCCGATTAATGGTAGTTTTGAGATAGCGAGAATAGATAACTTGGAAAGGGTGTTGATAAGAAAGAAAGCGCGTCCTGCAGCATTTGATATCGTTAAGGACTGGAGAAGGGAAGCAATGCTCCGATTTAGAAGTAGAGCGAAGCATGCGCGCAGGCATAAATCGAAAGGTGAAGTAGTGGAAGAAAAGGAAGAGGAGGAGTGGACTGAGAGTCTAAGGAGGTCAGGTAGACGTGACCAGTTGAATATAGAAAAAATATACCCACAACGAGAATTGCACATAGCAGATGAATTGATAGAAAACATATTGACTCATACAAAACAAGGCCCAAGATCAGAAACGAGGCCAAACATGTCCGTCAGTAACTCGTGCCCAAACCCCGCCCGAAGCCCAAACTCTCCCTAATGTAGCTCAAATCCTCCCACAGCCACAGACCGCGCACATAACACTTCCTATTAGCCAACCAGGCCCACAGCAGACACTCCCTGTTCCCATTGTCCCATCCGCACCTCCCGCCTTAGATTCAGACTCGGTACCGTCCGTCCCCCCGGGGTTGCAGTTGAAACCACAGGGGCAAGAGGCGGGACTGAACAAAGTGGATGCACAAGGGTAACTCGCAGTGAGATCAGCAAAGAAAGGAAGGTGGAATTGCAGCAAAAGGCAGAGATGTATATAGACGGGAATGATGGGACGGCAACATTGGCTTTGATATATGACTTCCGAAGAAGCAATGAAAGACAGGTAGTGCTGGAATGCATGGGTGAATATTTGGTGGAGAGATGGAAACAGTTAATTGGGAAATTACCACCGCAGCGATTGTTAGATATGAAGAAGTGAGAGAACATGTACATGGACCTTTTGAACTTAAAGATGAATTAGATAATGATTATGCCGAAATGTTTATTGCACCTCGGTACAGGGGTAAGGTTATCGGGAGACATCGGAAGGGAATGCAGGGGTCACATAATGGACGGCAGCAGTTACCATCGCCGGGGCAGAAGGCAATGGTGGACGAATTATCGTTGTTAAAACAGATGGGAGAAGACTTGAAAGCATGCCTACTGAAAACACGGGTACCACTGCAGCAAGTAGTAGGACATAATAGAGGGAAAGGGAATGCACAAGGAAGGAGTTATTTGAATATGCATGGGGGACCAGTGGGGCCAAATCAGTGTGCTTATTGTAAGGAGGAAGGACACTGGCGAGCGCAATGTCCACATCTGCAGAATAGAAATGGGTCTGGTTAGAGGAGACAGTATAGAGGGCACCAAGGAGCGAATGGACCAAATAGGAATAGTATGCAGCAGCACCATAATAATGGAGGTAATCAAAACCAAGCTTAAAACCAAAGTGCCCCTAACCAGAGTCAGGGACAGCAAAACCAACAGTATGGAAACCAGAGTCGGGGAAATAGAGGGAAGAGTGGGAACGTTTTCGATACACAGCCAAACACGTATTACAGTAATAGTAATGATTACACATCGGGCGATGTGTTATTTCCCCAATAGGACAGCCCAGGACAGGGGTCGGAACCAGTGTCTATTCCCGTGAATCAGAGAGGACCCTACGTAGAAATGAGAGTCGGGAATGAGGAGCACCGCTTTCTTGTAGATACAGGAGCGCAAAAGTGTTCAATAGACCATCACTTGGTTCCGGATATACCACTGTCAGGGCAAAAGAATGTTTCCGTAGGGTTTGCAGGCACACCAGTCATAAACCCAGTGTCCCAACCAGTCCCAGTTACTATAGGACCATTCACTGAACATTGTCCTTTCCTTTTAACAGAAAATTGTGGGGAGAACCTGTTGGGATTCAATTTGTTGAAAAAATTAGGTTCCGTTATACATTGCACGGCAGACGGGGTGTTCCTATCGATTTGGCCACAAGATGCCCCTGTGTCAGAATTCATGTCTGAAACTTTACCAGGAGAACTAAGTAAAGTGGCAACCTGTATATGGGCAATGCATGACAACGATGTAGGATGCTTGAAAATAGAGCCAGTAAAGATCATTTTGAAAGAGGGTGTTACACTACCGCGAATTCCCCAATACAGAATTTCGGCTGAAGGTGAAAAAGGATTGAAGAGTATTGTTACAGATTTGGTGAAATTAGGGGTGATTGAAGAAATTACAGGCAGTACATGCAGCAGCCCGATTCTTCCAGTTTATAAAAAAGGAGGCAATGAAGTACCATACCGTTTCATAATTGATTTGCGAGCGCTAAACAAAGTAGTAGATCCATAATTTCCTTTAGTGCCAGATGTCACTACAATATTGACAATGATACCTGTTTCAGCAGAATACTTTAGTGTAGTTGATCTAAAAAATGCGTTCTTTAGCATTCCGGTGGACAAGGACAGCAGATATTTGTTTGCGTTCACATTAGGAGGATGATCATTTACATTCACGTGGATTCTGCAAGGTTACACGGAAAGTCAGAGTATTTACAGTAGAGCATTGAAAGAGCAGCTAGACATGCTAGAATTACCAGTGGGTTGCCTACTCTTGCAATACATAGATGATTTATTATTAGCTGCTGACACAGAGGAGATTTGTAAAGAAAGCACTGCATTACTACTGTCACACCTAGCGGCACATGGCCATAAAGGTAGTTTGAAGAAATTTCAATATAATCGAAAGGAGGTAGCTTATTTGGGCTACCTACCTTCGAAAGAAGGGAGAAGGCCAACGCCAGAACGCATAGAAAGTATTTCTTGTATGCCTATTCCAAAGACACAGAAAGGAGCCAGAGCCATAATAGTCATGGCTTCATATTGCCGACAATGGATCGGTAATTTTGCGTTAATTGTGAAACCAATGGTGAATTTGACTAAAAAGGATGTGGTTATGCCTCCACAGTGGGATGAGGAATGTCAGAGAGCATTTGATCAATTGAAAACTGCATTATGTTCTGCTCCAGTTTTGGGCACACCAATTATGAAAAGCTTTTCAGATTGTTTGTGTGTGAAAGTGAAGGATGTGCATTGGCGGTTTTGACACAGGAACAAGGTGGAAGAAATAGCCCATGCAGCTATTTTTCTCCTGCACTGGACCTTGTAGCGCGCGCACTGCCACGATGTCTGCGATCTGTCGCAGCGGCTGCTGCGTCAGTGAAACAAACGGAAGGGATGGTATTGGGGCATACTTTAATTCTGATGGTGCCACATGCCATAGACGTTCTATTAAATAGAGCACAGACGCAACACTTCACCTCTGCTAGATTGACAAGATATGAGATTATCTTGTTCGCGCCCTATATCCAAATTATGAGGTGTAGCGCTTTGAATCCTGCAGAACTAATGCCACTACCCATAAAAGAAATTGGTGAGAATGAATCACCCCCCCATGATTGCTTAATGGTCACTGAGGAAGAAACCAAGGGGAGAGTTGATTTAAGTGATACCCCACAGAAAGAGCCAGATGGAGAGTTATTTTGTGACGGCTCTTGTTTTAAATTACCTGATGGCACGACAACTGCCGCGTTCGCTGTCACTACCCTAGAGAGCATTGTAGAAAGCAAAAGAATCCCCTACAACTCGGCACAAGCCGCAGAGATAATAGCATTGACCAGAGCCTGCGAGATATCTGAAAATTTGAATGTGAATATATATACTGATAGTCAGTATGCTTTTGGGGTGGTTCATAACTTTGGTCGACTCTGGGCTGAGAGAGGGTTTTTGACATCACATAGCGCCAGAATTCAACATGGCCCTTTGATTGTACGATTGCTGTCTGCACTCACGTTTCCAAAGCGCCTAGCAATAGTGAAATGCGAGGCACACAAAAAGGTAACATGCAAAGTAGGAGAGGGAAACGCGTTTGCAGACAGAATTGCGAAACAAACTGCCACTGATTTAAATACCAAAATGATGACGGTTCAGACTGAGGAAGTACCCTGCATGATAGAAAATGGAGTTGCCACTGTTAAAGAAATGCAGGCCGAAGCTACGGCCGATGAAATACAAGGGTGGGCAGAGGGCTCTGCTGAGTTAGATCTAGAGGGTTGTTGGCTGGACAAGGGAACTAGAAACTGGATGTTACCAAATTCGTATGTGACTGCAATGGTCACAATGGCCCACAGCCCTACTCACATCTGTGCGAAAAAGATAATACAGCACCTATCTACAGTGTGGCAGAATGTAAACATAAAGAAGAATGCAGAGAGGTTGGTACAGAACTGTATCACGTGTTTACAACACAATGTAGGAAAGGGAACAGTGACTCCAATAGGCAGTTTTGGCCCGCGCTCTGTGTCTTTTGAGATAATCCTTTTTATTTTCGGAGAGATGCCAAAATGTGAAATATGTCTTAGTGGTGATCTGTGCATTCAGCAAGTGGGTAGAGGCATATCCCTTAAAAGACTGCACAGCAATGAGCACGGCAAAAGTAATGCTTAAAGAATATTTTTCCCATTTTGGTTTGCCCCGTGTCCTATGGTCAGATAATGGTCCACATTTTGTGGGCGCAGTGGTGTTACAGATATGTGCGGGTCTTCAGATTGATAAGAGATTCCATAGTTCAAGGCATCCGAGTTCGGCCGGTCTTGTGGAGAGGCACAACGGGATTCTCAAGTCAAAAATAAGCAAGATATGTGCAGGAAGCAAGGTGAGTTGGGTGGATGCATTACCAATAGCGCTATTATGCATGCGTATGTCTGTACAGGCTAAAACTGGGCTCTCCCCATACGAAATCGTAATGGGGAGGCCGGCAAATGTTTGGTGCGCATCTCAGCCAAAACGACTTAGAGAGGTAGAACATCCTGTGCTTAGTACTTATTGTGGCCTTTTAATGCAGAAATTGCGTTTGATTCATCAGCAGGTGCAGGAGGCTTTACCAGTGAGATACACCGGTCTGGGGCACGCGCTGGAGCCAGGAGACTCGGTGCTGCTTAAAAATTTTGAAAGAAAGTCATTGTTAGCACCCAGGTGACGCGGCCCCTATCAAGTACTCTTGGCAACGCAGACGGTGATACAGGTGGATGGACGGAAGTCGTGGATCCATGCCACCCATGTAAAAAAAAATCCAATTTGAAAAGACTGACCCAGACGACCGGGAAGAGACAGCGGTCCTAGAAACGAAAGACACTGTTGCCAGTAAGCAGCCACCAGATCTGCCCAAGCGAGAAGTGAAACTCGAAACAAAACCTGAGACGATTGCCAAAAACAGGGAAGGGCAAAGAGTGCCCCAACGTTGCCCAGCAGAATCTACATCACTGTTGGCTGACACGAAATCTGCCTTGCAAATACCGGCAGACACTAAACGTGTACCCCTTTGGCGCCCACCAGCACTTGCCAGCACGCCAAAGACCGAATCTGCATCACTGGCGTGGCGCACACCAGCACCTGCAGTAGCGCTACAGGCTGACTTTGAGCCTGGACCTGGAAGTGCACCGGCACTGTTCATGGATCACACAATACTAGGAGCGAGGCGATATAATTTGCGGCCTCGAAAGACAAAGTGATCCACAGTTCTTTGGTGTTTATGTCAACCTCTGGTTCTGCTCATGGACGGAGAAGGAACTAGAGGTGTAGAGGAGAGAAGCGTGAGAATTGTGCAAGTCGGACAATTCAAGACTTGCGGCTCCTCGGTGCGATCATAAAAAGTACATGTGTCTGGAACCAGAGTGGACAAGCTGGGCGCACATGGCACTAAGGCAAAAGATAACTGATCAAAAGTCCTCTGAGCAGTATGAGAAAGGACAAATGATCTTGCCTAAAAACAAATAAGCAAATCCAGGCTATAAAGGACTGGCAGAACTGAACTGTGACAATTCCGTTGAACTTATTGACATCAGAGCAAGTGCAACTAAGAGAGATATCCACGACGAAGGAAGAAGAAGGACGATGAGAAACATGTCGGAACTGGTTTCAGCCTCCTCCTGCACCGCTGCTGAGAATGAGTTAATTGTAAAGACTGTAAGCTTAAGAAAAATGCATGGTAAAAAGAATTGTATGCTGGCACTGACAATAATGATGTGCTTTATGAGTGTGGTAGCACCAATAACGACAGCCCTAGAATTATGGTATGTGGAATCGATACGGCCATTGGGAATGTTTTTACCAATAGTTAATATATCCACTACTGAAAGCCCGATTCAGGTGATTACTTATACTTTGTCCCCAATGGAAGAAAGACACAGGGAAGGGTTTGGGAACAATACGTTGTTATTGATTATGAATGTGACACATGCAATTCTAAAGAAAACAAATTGCTGGGTATGTGCCCATTTACCGCAGCATGCAGGGAAAGGAATAGGTTGATATGTACAGCCATTACCATTAAGTTCTGCATGTAGTGCATCTTTAAGTGCAATGTTCTATGGGAAATGGAATAAGAGTAGTACGGGTCAGTTAGACAGAACAAACATGAATGAGTTTGAGGAAATAATTATGAGGCCTGTGGGTTGTTCCATATTCCATAAAGCACAAGTGATGACCCCTGAGCCTACAAGGAATAGTATGCAAAAGATAACACGACAAAATAGACAAGATAGATTGTCCCCACCAGTTAAAACATCTGTGATGACGTTTCGTGTAAGAACAGACGGGAACAAAGATGCAGTTCCCCCTTCTTACACAGTGAATTATAACCCAAGAACTGTCCCTTTTTGTCTAAAAAAGAAAGGCTCCCTATTAAAATGGGAAATAGAGCCAGTATATGTGGGAGATCCAGTTTATTTTATATGTGGAGAGAAAGCATATCCTTGGTTGCCCAGAAACTGGGGAGGTACATGTTACCTAGGTCTACTGTTCCCAGGAGTGTTCATCTTAGAAATAGCAGACATGGCCAGACTATACAGATCTAGAGCCAAAAGGAGTAGCAAAGGCGTTCTGATAGCGACAGACGTAGCAAAAATATTCAGTCCATTTTTGTCCCAAATAATGAACTCCTATAACATAAGGCAGGTGTCCAGTATACTAAAAATACTATAAAACACAACGACAGATATACTATTTGACATGACGTTGGAAGAAAAAGGAATTAGGTTAATGACACTGCAAAATAGAATGGCTCTCGATGTGATCCTGGTTGATCGTGGGGGAATTGGCAAAATAGTGGGATCAGCGTGTTGTGTATTTGTAGATGACTATTCCCCTACGATTTTTGAAGCAATAAAGAAAATGCATGGCCTAAGCTCCGAACTCTCTACTGGAGAAGGAGGGTGGGGAATAGAGTCCTGGTTTTGGGGAATACTGCGTTCCTGCGGATGGAAGTTGATGTCGATATTAGTAGTGGTGTTTGGAATATTCATAACGTGCTGTTGTTGCATACATTGCCTACCGATAGTTTGCACTGAGGTAACTGAGGGATATACTAAGGGATGTATGCATATGATGACAAAAGAAAACAAACTTATGGTCGGCCTGACCAAGACACAAATGAGATTAAAACAGTAAAATAATTGATGGCGGTAGATATTAATGAAGATGATTATGCTTACAATAGCATGCAAAATTCAGACATAAGTACTTCAGACATATCGTCATCAGAGGAGGATACTATGAATGGATGAGTCGTTTGGCATACGGCCAAAGGAGGGTTTATCAGTCTAGAAAAATGGATACCTCTCATATTTGATGGCAAATGTATGTTGGTGGCCGTGGGCCAACCGTCTCATGCACGATATGACAGACATATAGGTTTCCGAGTTTGCCAATGAACGACCATTTTGATGTAACAAGGATCGCCATTTTGTTTTCTAACCATTGCTCATTGCTTTCTGTTCTTATTGCTTCGCAGCACATTTTCTGCTTACACTGCCCGACTGTAAAACATTGTTGTCTGAACGTGAAAGGACAAGGCTGCAGGGCCGCGAGGATAACAAGAGTTCGTTGAAACACAACGTAGGCAGCGCCAGGAAGGAATGCCCGGCTCCCTCCCGAATGTAGCCTTGAAGGAGAGCTGCAGGGCATTTAATCATTTCGCAGCTGCCAGCCAGTCTCGTTATATGGTAGAATATGTTAGAATAAAGCAGCTAAAGGCTTGAATTATGCTCTTATTACGGCTCCCCTTTACTGAGCCCTGTAGAGCATGTCGGCTCCCAGGACACGAATAGCACCTCATAGATAGCAAGGTCTGGAATGTGACTCTTCCCCTGTATGTAGCTCGCTTTCAAGAACAGAAGCACTGTGTTCTGTTCAAGAACTGAAAGATGCCTCCGCACTTGCAAATTTCATATTGTTACTAGAATAGATATTTGAAGGTTTCATAATTCTCGAAAGTGTCCATCATCACACCGAGTTCAAAGAAACCAAAAAAGGGGGGTGTTAAACATGTCATAGCTGATTGTATGATATGCATTTTGTATATATGTAACTGATGTATGTAATTCACTCTCTTGCGTCCCTCGAGGTCTAGAGATAATCGTTGCGGGGCGTGAGACCGAGTTGGCCAACTGAGACTATTTGCTTTGCAATAAACCCTAGCTTTGGGAATACAACCTTGTGTCTGGCGTATCTATCGTGTGTGGTGACTTGCCTTGTTTGCATAGACCTAAGGGACCCCTAGGGGCTCCTTTCACAACCACCCCAGATAATATGCTAATGGATGATACCACCAACCTTTGGAAGTGTACCAATAGCTGACACCACCAACCCCAGATACTATGCTAATGGCCAACACCGCCAACTTTAGGAAATGCACTGATAGCTGAAACCATCAACCCAAGATAATATGCTAATGGCTCATATCGCCAACTTTGAGAAGTGTATCTGTAGCTCACACCACCAACCCAAGATAATATGCTAATGGCTAATACCGCTGACTTTGGGAGGTATGCTGATAACTTGCCCACCAACCCGAAATACTGTGCTAATGTCTAATACTGGCAACTTTGGGAAGTGTACTGATAGCGGACACCGCCAACCCCAGATGATATGCTAATGGATAATCCGCCAACTTTGAGAAGTATACCCCTAGCTGACACCACCAACCCCAGATAGTATGCTAAAGGCTAACATCGCCAACTTTGGAAAGTGTACTGATAGTGGACACCACCAACCCCAGATAGTATGCTAAAGGCTAATATCACCAACTTTGGGAAGTGTACTGATAGCGGACACCACCAACCCCAGATAGTATGCTAAAGGCTAATATCACCAACTTTGGGAAGTGTACTGATAGCGGACACCACCAACCCCAGATAGTATGCTAGTGGCCAACACCGCCAACTTTGGGAAGTGTACCGATAGCCAAAACCATCAACCCAAGATAATATATGATAATATGACAAAAGGAAAGCGGAGAGAGCATGGGCTAAAAACCCCTCTGTGAAAAATAGAAATGAATGTAAAATCACTTAAAGAAATTATAAGAAAAGTATTCTTGAAGCAAAATGTACATACTATGACGCTCAAATTGAACAAGCAGGACATAGCACCAAAAAGCTTTTACAATTGTATAGATCTTCAGAGAAACCTGGTACTCTTACCCAAGATATTAATCCCAACAAGGAAGACTGCCAGAATGTACAAAAGGCTTTTCAAAATAAAGTCCTTTTAGCCTGTGAAAAAATTCACAATGCACAAGGGGTCACAAAGACGCCCTTAAAACCAGAAGGAGAGATCTGTAAAGAGGAAGACAGTACCATACCAAAGTTTAACTTTCAAGAGATAACTACAGTGGATACCTTGCTCTTGCTTGCTAATATCAGACCCACCACTTGCATCAGGGACACCCTGCCCTCGAAAATCATTCTCAAGCATAATAACATCTTTGCTCCATTTCTCACACACTTTATAAATGCCTCTTTGACATAAAGCATGCCCCCAAACAGCAGCATGATTTGTTAAAAAGCACTAAAGTCATCGGAAGACGTAAAGATGTACTATATCCAACTGTTCAGAACGCCCCGGTATCACAAATAACCACCCAAGAAGAACGGCAATCAACAGATTTAAGGAAAACCCAAAGGAAGGTTCAAAACGAGACCTACGCAAACGTGGTAAAATCCACGACAGCCTCTACCCTTGAGACTATGTGGTCATGGCTGCCTAAGGCCTTGAAATCCCAGCGTCAAAAATAGCCACCAACGAACCATATCTACGGCGACACGGTCAATAACCATCACACTCGGATTCACGACCGAATAAAACTTTGTTCATGGAACACCAGAGGCTTTTACCATCTAACCACCCCAAGCGCTATCAACTGGTATGAATACGACATAATTTGCCTCCAAGAGACTTGGCTACTTCATCCTCCGATCATTGATGGGTTTGTGACCAACATAGCAGCAGCGAAAAAAGGATTAACCGGTAGACCAACCGCCGGCCTATTGATCGCAATCCGAAATGATCGTGGTCTCACGAACATAGAAAAATTGAAAGAGACCCAAGACATGTTAATGATAAAGCTAAACTGGTCATTCACCACAGAGAACTCCGCTGGCTATTCAAGGTCGATGGTTATCATCACTACATACTGGAACCCGGCCACGACTAACACCTTGAAATTTATTAAAGAAATGGAAAGAAACATCGACTGGATCCACTTAAATCAAAAAATCGACCACATACTTATATGTGGGGATCTCAACATCAAATGTCACAACCCTGACAACTCTTCTTGTGCCAAATGGAAAGTCCCAGCCACCGACCAAAGGGCATCTAAATGGCTAGAACTAATGGACTCTAGATCTTTCCTAAACCTCGATCACGCTTTTCTCGATTTAAAGAGACTTCCAACTTGGGAAAGAGCCAACTCCAAATCTACAATAGACCATATCTTTGTCTCGCGGCCATTACTAAACCTGGTAACTGCCTTCGATGTGAAAAAAACAGAGGAGAGTGACCATAACCTCCTTGAAACTACCTGGACCTCAGTGGCGCCAAACAAGAGCATGATGCCAAATAACATCGACCTAACATCGCAAGGCACAAGATTGAAAATGACGGAAAAAGCAATAAACTCGTTAACATTAACGTACAAAGCTCTTACTGCACAAAATCAGCAGCCACCGGCTGATTACACTCCATTGTTGGTAGCCTTTAGAATCCCACGTGGAAGGAAAAGGGAAAATCATTCTCAGAGGAGGCACACATTCGATAAACTTATTCAGGAGAAAAAGAGGGAATTAAGGAGATCTAAAAGACTCGCCTTGACACTAAACCAACCTGCAGCCGGCCTAATAGCTGAAAAAACCTATAAAAATTGGCTGAGAAGTTATCGACACAACCTGTTCCAGCAAGACGCGGAAAATATCCTCAGGGCAATAAATGGCAACCATGCCAGAGATTTTTGGACCCTCATCCACTCGGCTACGCCAGGAGCCCCTCCCGACCAATTAAATGGAATTGCGGCTGCAGTTTGGGAGGCCCATTTTGAAAATGTATTCAAAGAATTAACACCTACTGAGAATAAAACACCCGAAACTACCGCTGCATGGATCAACATCACCGACCGGGATGAGATTCTGGCACAGATAAAGAAATTAAAATCATCCCGCGCCCCTGGCCCAGACGGGATTACAAATGTTGATCTTAAAACCCACCCGGAAGCGTGGTCACATCTCCTGAGTATAATTTTCGCGCGTTGTGCAACTTCCAGATCAATTCCGCCATCATGGACCCGCGCGAACATTGTCCCCATCTACAAAAAGGGTAATAGAGCCGATCCATCCAACTTCCGTCCAATAGCTCTTTTGGACTCAATAGGGAAACTATTTGGATCCCTTCTCCTGCAACATTTCCTCAGATGGGCAATCAACGCCCCCTGTCAAGATAATCTTCAAACAGGATTCAAGAAGAACCTAGGTACGAACGCGAACATTATGATATTGAACATACTGAAAAATAAGATCATCGAAGGCAAACCAGACTTATACATCACGTTCATTGATCTAACACAGGCCTTCGACAAAGTGAATCGTACTAGATTATGGCAGAAATTAACTAACTTGAAATGCCCACCGGAGATTTTGAATCCGATCAAAGCCTTATACTCAAATACTTCAATGAGAGTAAGGTTAAACCAACAAGGGTTCCTGTCGGAGGAGATAAAAACATCGAGAGGCGTGAAACAAGGCTGTCCACTCGCCCCAGCGCTGTTCTGGACTTATCTGGGGGACTTTCAAGCCTCCGAAAAATTAATTCGCTCCTTTCCACCGAAATTGGGAGGAACCCTGATCAGCCGCTTATTTTACGCCGACGACCTGATCCTATTGGATCAGACTCCTATAGGTCTCCAACGACAACTAAATAACCTTCAAAGGTATATGGAAGAAAACAACTTGGAAATCAACGTGTCCAAAACCAAAACAATGAGGCTCCAAAAAACTTCAAGGAAAGCAGAAAAGTCCAACCTCTGCCTCGGTTCCATTCAAATTGAAACGGTGAACAGTTTTAAGTATCTAGGAGTCACACTAGACAGCTCTGCGAATGACAAATCAATGCAAGAATCCCTCATCAATAAAGTCAAGAACCTTGCGATCCAGGGAAAGGCAATTGATCGTAAATTCGGCCGCTATTCCTTAATCCCTGTAAGGGACTTCTACAAAAAGAAGGTCATCCCCACAGTAACCTACGGCACAGACGCTATGCCTAACTTACCGGCAGAACTGTGGCCTAAATTGGAAGCCCTATTCTGGAGGAAAATCTTGGGTCTCCCGAAATCGACCCCGTTAGCCCCGCTCAGAAGAGAACTTGGGTTGCTATCCTTGGGAACCTCGGTGGCGCTGAACAGTGTTCTACTATACAGGAAATGTATCACGCCAGGGACTCCATACGCTTATCGCCTGATAAATCAGGAACTGGAAATGAAATCATGTAACTCACTGTTGAAATGGGAATCTAACATGCTGGCCCTCCTTCACTCAGCGGAAAGTTGTAAGGAAGAGCTGATAACCAATCCAGTAAAAACCTCAAAAAAAATCAAAGAGTGGGACTGGATTCAAACTATAGAAACAGCAAACAAATACAAACTCACCAGTCACCTTCCGCCTTTCTTCAAAAAACAGGACATATTGCAACCATACCTAAAACTTTTTCCAAGCAGAACAGCTCGTCTTTATTTTCTGAGAATTAGACTAAACCTCTTGGAGACAAACGAGATCTTGGCAATAAGAGGTCGTTCAAATACAAGCCAATGCCGTCACTGCAAATCCCCGAACGAAAAAGAAACGATCCGTCATCTCCTGCTGAATTGCCCTAAGACTCGAGAAATCCGTTGTATCTACTTGAAGAACTGTATCTCCGACTTCTCAGCGACCGACGAGGTAAACTGTTGGAACAAGTTGATTGCAGGTGACAAACCGGGCTGGGCCCTGGCTACCGTAAACATCATGCAACACATCATTAATTTAAAGTGTTCCGCAGAAGCTTAGCAGTCAGCTGCTAACCCGTCAACCTCCTAAACAAAAGATAGATACAAGCTAGATCGTCCTGTATGCAACCCCGTCTGACGCACTGGACCTGTTCGTCAAGACACCAGACGCGTCACTACCAGCCATTTGTCTTCTCCTGCTTCGAGTTCCGGCACCCACTTGGAGCCAGAAACTAAATATTGAAATCATTTAAAGGGAAACCTCAGTTAACTCAGTTAACTATTCCCTGTTTTGTAAAAAATCCGAAGTGATTAACCAAAAAAAAAAAATAAAAAAAAAAAAATAAATGCCTCTTTTGCACATAACAGTGTGCCAACTGCCATTAAGGAAGTGGTGGTCACTCCTATTGTTAAAAAGCCTGGGCTTAGTGAGAAGGATCCCTTAAACCTACGCCCAATAACAAACACCCCTTTCCTTTTAAAGATACTAGATAAAGCGACCACTAAGCAACTGCAGACCCATTTTGAATCTACCTCAGTTTTTCACCATAAACAATCTGGTTTCCGCCAGAATTATGGTACTGAAACCGCATTACTAGATCTGCAAACTGAAATGTTAAGTCGCTTGTATGAGGGGAAAACGGGCCTGATCGTTTTACTGGATCTCTCGGCAGCGTTTGATCTTCTTGATCACGTTAGACTATCGGAAACCTTAGCTAAAGTTGGAAACTGTTCTAAACAAGCCATAGCATGGATTGACTCCTTTTTAGGTGAGAGAACATCAACGATATGCTGGGGCACGGTATGTTCAGACTCTATTGAAATTAAGTACGGAGTACCACAGGGAGCCTGTATTTCCCCAATACTCTTCAATATCTATATACAACTTCTGTGTGACAAACTGGAAAGGATGGGTTTCCATTTTACAAATTACGCGGACGATTTCCAACTGGTCATGGAACTCAGTGGGGACCACACTAGGGACACCAAAACACTCAACCACATCTACTCAGTCATCCAGGAGTGGATGAGACAAAACTGGATGAGCTTAAACAGCTACACAAGTTTTACGATCAACTCCTGCGACATATAAGTGGTTGAAAGGGTAAAAACCCTGGCCATCATTTTTGAAGCATCTTTAATTGCATATTCTCATGTCAAATATGTAACTAAAAATGCACATTACCATCTAAAAATTCTACGACAGATCAATTTGTTAGTATCTCGCAAAAATTGGGAGACTTTGGTCCGGGCCATAATAATGCCCCGCTTGGATTACTGCAACGCCTTATTGAATGGGGCAGGCAAAGGGAACATTCAAAATTTGTAGATAATCCAGAACGATGCGGTCTGAATAATGTTCAATGCAACAAAAAGATAGCACATCTCACAGTATTGTAAGAAGCTTCACTGACTACTAATAGAAAAAAGAATTCAAATGCAAGCCACTGACCCTTGAGCATAAGTGTGTGCATGGAGAGGCCCCACTATATCTGAAGCAGACAGTAAGAAAATACTCACCAAGCAGGTCTCTGGGCTCTAGTGCTTCACACCTCCTGATCATACAACGGATCAAAAGAGCTAGAGGATCCGGCAGAACTTTCCCTGCTTCTGCTGCAAAAAACTGGAATAAACTCTCCATACCAATGCGAACAGAAGCAAACTATGAGGTCTTCAGGAAAAGCCTGAAAACAACCCTGTTTAAGTAAACCAGCCATCAAATCCTAAAAGCCTATATGTCGTATGCTTTTGCACTCTGATGCCCATGGGCTATGGCGCGGTATAAATATATATATATATATATATATATATATATATATATATATATATATATATATATATATATATATATATATGCTAATGGCTAATATTGCCAACTTTGGGAAGTGTATCAGTAGCTGACCCCACCAACGCAAGATAATATGTTTATAGCTAATACCACCAACTGTGGGAAGTGTACCGATTGCTGACACCACCAACCCAAGATAATATGCCAATGGGTAACACTGCCAACTTTGGGAAGTGTCCCATTAGCTGACATCACCAACCCAAGATAATACGCTAATGGCTAATACCGCCAACTTTGGGAGGTATGCTGATAGCTGGCACAACCAAGCCGAAATAATATGCTAATGTCTAATACTGGCAACTTTGGGAACTGTACTGATAGCAGACACCACCAACCCCAGATGATATGCTAATGGATAACACCGCCAACTTTGGGAAGGTTACCGCTAGCTGACACCACCAACCCCAGATACTATGCTAATGCTGCCTACTTTCGGAAGTGTACCGATAGCTGACACCACTAACCCAAGATAGTAAGCTAATGGCTAATATCGCCAACTTTGAGAAGTGTACCAATAGCTGACACGACCAACCCCAGATAGTATGCTAATGGCTAATATCGACAACATTGGGAAGTTTACTGTTAGCCGACACCGCCAACTCCAGATAATATGTTAATAGCCAATACTGCCAACTTTGGGAAGTATGCCATTAGCGGACACCACCAACCCAAGATAATATGCTAATGGGTAGTACTGCCAACTTTGGGAAGTATGCTGATAACTGGCACCACAAACCCTAGATAGTATGCTAAAGTATAATACAGCCAACTTTAGAAAGTGTACCGATAGCTGACACCACCAACCCACAATAATATGCTAATGGCTAATACTGCCAACTTTGGGAAGTGTACCGATAACTGACCCCACCAACCCAAGATAATATGTTAAATGCTCACACCGCCAACTTTGTGAAGTGTATCGGTAACTCACACCACCAACCCAAGATAATATGCAAATGAAAAATACTTCCAACTTTGGGAAGTAAGTACTGTAAGGAAGGCATGTATCAAACAGTGAAGACAGACACAAGTGATCACAGTTCAAGGGTGTTTATTGAACTTTCAAAATGGGCTGGTAAAACGCCTATCTAATCCTAAATCTAACGATGGGAGCAAGCTACGACCATCAAAAAATAACACAGTCCTTGTTGAGTCTTGTCAAGATAAAAGAGCCTATACTAATAAACATATTGCTAATCCTTACTTCTAATAACAAATGGTGTGGGAAACAATGTTATGCAAAAGAAAAGTGTTCAAGAAATTATATGTCAGGACAGTTGAGCAATTGGTTTCCCTTCCCCATGTTTTTAGCACAGGACAAGGCGGCACACACGAGCTTCGCACAAACTCTGGCTTCTCTAGCACGAGGATGCAGTCCAAACACAAATAGCAGGGCCTTCTGCACCAAAGTCTCTTTACTATCAAAAGTCTCTCATTGTAGAGGGCCTGATACAACAGCTCTAGCAAGTTTCTTTCTCAGTTCAATTTCTGGTTCTCAAAGGTTCCTTTCTCGTTAAACACAAAAGGTTTGCAAATGTAATCCCCAAAAATATGAGCAAGAGTTCTTTCTCTCAAACAAAATTAATCACAGTTCACCTTTTAACTCCTCCGCCCTTGTCCGAGCTTTCCTGGTCGAAGAACTTCGAAATGGCACAGATTTTACTTGAGACCATGCCTGACCGCAGTTCATACTTTGTCATTAATTCAATTTGATATGCAGTTCGCACACTGTCCTTTTTCATTTCCCTCAAACGTGTTCGAACCTTCGTGACACTTTTACAATTCTTTCTGGCTCCCCTCAGTCAGGCGCAAGCCTTCCTTGTAACACTGTAAACACCTTTGGTCTCCCCTCGATCGGGTGCAAGCCTTTCTTGTAACACTTTGAAGACTTTCAAACAACCAGACTTTTTTTTTCATAGATAGCTCACTGGCTGTATCTCTCAAGAATTTCTCCTCTGTTTTAGCAAACCTCCTCAATACAGTCATTCACCGGGAGGGTAACAAATAGTAAGTAAGGAAAACTCCCTCTTAGTACTTCCAGCTGCTCCTGCAAAGTGTACCTTTTTTGCCCGGCTCTCTGGTAAGCGCTCTGCCACTTGCATAGCCTCCTGGCTCCATTTCTGAGCCTGCTTCAGCCTTGGAAGAACTGTTCCTTTTCATCCCCAGTCTTGCTCTCTGAGGGTGTGGGATTTTGGCAGGGATCCTCTTCCGGACTCAGCCTTGCCGCCTCACTCCTGGCTTCCCAAGAGAAACCTTTCTCTCTCTATCAGCAGACTCCCTTTATGCACCTGGGAGTGGCTAATTGGCTGAAGGTGTTAGGGGTTAGGCCTGCCTGAATTTGCCTGGCCTCATTAGAGGGACAATATGGAGGAATCCCATAGGAAGTCATGGCCCTGTTATTTCTATGAGAGATCTTCCTCAGCTCAGTACAGTAAGTAGAGTGAGAAGGGCGAGAATTATGCGAGTTGTAGTGTTTTATCAATTTGTATGGTACAGAGTTTTGGGATGTATCAAGGGTATCCTTGCTTGATTTTCCTGTGAGGGACAAGGCTGAGGTGGAAGAGATACAAAAGCAGCCTATGAAGGCTGAGGGAATATGGGGTAAGGAGGTTGGAACAGGGGAGGGGGAATAGCATGTCTCACCATTGGGTGTTCCATCCCCACTCCTCAAGGATCCCACACCCAGGTGATCCTCCCTCGCTTGTCAACCACCAGGGTCAGGATACAAAAGCGATGGCCCTTCCCTAGCCACCTGAATAAAGGATCCCGAGCACTGTGCAGTGAAACACCCTCTGATTTTTCACAGTACCGATAGCTGACACCACAAACCTAAGATAATATGCTAATAGCTAATACCGCCAACTTTGGGAAGTGTACCGATAGCTCACACCACCAACCCAAGATAGTATGCTATTGGCTAATAACACCAACTTTGGTAATTACACTGATAGCTGACACCACCAGTCATACATATTATATATATTATACCACTGGCTAAACACTAGCAACTTTGGAAAGTGCACTGACACCACCAGCCCTAGACAGTATGCTAAAGGTCAGCACTGCCAACTTTCGGAAATGTACCAATAGCGGACACCACCAACCTAAGATAATATGTTAATGGCCTGCAGAGGATAAGGGCGCAGGTGTTTGCACACAGCACGAGAGGAGCTGGAGGAAGCATTTCACCCTTAGACCATGCCCACTATCTTTGCCCGCCGGCCACCACCAGCAGTATAAAAACACTGGGAGTCCCCTCAGCGGTGAAACCCACGGGTGAGAAGGACGTGGGTGTTTGCACGCAGTAGAATCCAGCCCCTTGCTGACAACAGTGTTTGGAAGTATTTTCCATTGAAGGAGGTTATCGCGCCAAGCCCGAGATCGTTTGACTTGATGTTATTGAGTTAAAAGGATTTGTAATTCTGGAGGACGGAAAGATATAGCTCAAAATGTGAGTATTCTAACTTTTTGGACTGTTCTTGGTTGGTTCAGACTTTTTCGTTAATGCAGCTAGTTACAAGTGCAAGGGGGAGCGGGGAGGGGGAGGAGTCAGACTATGGATGCCCATTATGCGGCCGAGCGCCCCCCGCTCTCCATGACTCAGAAGAGCTCCCTTTTTGTCCTTTAGTCAATTCTAAAGACTAAAGACTATTTAAGGAATATTTGAAGAATATTCCCATTTTTTAATGAGATCTGTTCTATTAGTTATACTTGTTTTTATACATTGCTCATTGTATATAGTATATTTTATTATCAATTTGTGTTAATATGATCACTGGTAAGGTATTCTATAGCAACATAGTGTTTTGACTGCAGCTGTATATCCCTAGTTAAAAGAGTGCTGTGCATAGAACCCCTTGGGTTTGGTTCTACTTGAAGCCTAGGATGGCGAAACATAAACCTAATACTGCATTTTCACTGTGGGTAGGTCCTATAAGGGTATATAAGCTCGCTGAACCTATTAAGAAGGTAAACATGTTTATTTCAGAAATAAAAGGTCTGTTATATGACATAGATGTGAGGTTTGGAAGGCGACAAACTAATTGCGCAGTTGCTGATGAGGACAGCAATGCCTTAAGTATAATAGAGAAAAAGTTGGAGAGGAAGGTGTCTCATCTTGCAATATCAGGCCCGTACGCCCACGATGTGCAAGGAGATTGGACGTTGGACGCTGATAAGGATCCTCTTGACAGTTTAGAGTGGAGAACAGGAGGGGGGCAAGAACTATCTTATTCCAGTCCACAGTTCCACAAATCCTTGGGCTTCCCTACCAGTAAAGTAATAGAAGTATATTCGCAACCAGGGCAAGAACAAGTAACTGAACCCCTGCTGGTGGGACCGACTGTATCTACACCCATTGATATGGGGTGTAAGATGGTGCTCGAACTACGCTACTTGCTATTTCCACACAACCAGAGACCTTTGAAACCATTAAAGTTGACTCTGATATCCACCTTTATAATAGGTTCTCTCCATTGGAGGAGGAGGACGTAAGGGAAACGATCCTAAAGGAAGAAGCAATAAATATTTCTCCTGAATTCGCAGTTACACTTCTGGGGCCTGGAAAAAAACAAAAACCACCTAACTATGACAGTGGGGTTATTGACTGGGAAGCATTAAGAAATCTAGCTTTAAAAATCCAAGGAGCTCGGATCCTAACCATTGCCAATATTTCAGCTGAGCTAAACCAAGGGTTGCACAGCTGTGATTGTAAGTGCAAACAGGGCAATACCCTTATGGAGATCATCGATGAGCTTGGGAAACTGAGAGGAATGCCAGTAAGCCTAGCTGACAAGGTTGTGGGATTTGGGAATAAACTCATTGGTATACGTAAGGAGTGGGTTGTTATTGCCCCCAATCCTCTATTAGGGAAGGAGGTTAAACGTGCACCTGTGGAGGGGCGTCCATTGTTGCAGGGGCGAAATGTGGTTGATAGTGGGGGAATCTGCTTCAGTAAGGGATAAAAGGTCCCAGAATAATCCTCAGTGGGCCAAAGCAATCTCAGAAACCATTAATAAGCATGTGATTACCCACCCATCAAGGTGACCGGGCAACAAAAGTTGCCCTAGGGATCTAACAATCAACAAATGGTGAGCAGGAATTATTCCACCTAGTGACATACAGGCTGGGCATAGGAAACTAGCTCTGGTCTATATGTGTAAGTCTCCAAATTGAGTCCAGTGACCCATGAAAACCAGGAGATGCTGACTAACAAGAGCATCCACTGGGTTAGTCATGTTAGGGGTTGCCTCTCTGTTATTAGAGAGGATATAATTGCTTGTGAAAGAGGAAGTACGGCTAACGGTTCCAGTGACTACATTCAAATGACCATGAAAGACAAGGCGATAGCCGAAGGACTATTGGCGATAGAAATAAGAGCTTACCCACCCCCCTGGGACGTTGATTTCATTAAGGCCTTTTCCTCCGAATGGTTGGCACCTGGGAGCCCCTAGGCAACTCTCTACCGGAAGTGTGCAGAAAATGATATCACCAGCTGATGGGTTAGAAGAGCTAGATTGACATGCTTCCCCCCACCCTAGATGGCAGTACAGCACCCGAGGGCTATAGGGTGCTGTCATGGAATGCAGCTGCTATTGAGAGGCATAAAATGGACCCAGATTTGATAGCATTGATTCTACATTTTGAAGTTGTATGCATCCAGGAAACTTAGGTCCTGATACCTATTGAATTACAAGGGTTTAGGGCATTCAGTACCCTAGCAGCCAAAGGTACCAGAGGAAGAATTTGATTCCCAGGTTCCTCCCCCTCCAGTCACTCCCACCTGCACTGCCTGCCTGGCAACCCCTGTACTTGGGGACTGTTACTTGAGGAGAACCATCTCCCGTTCCGGAAGCACCTCAAAACCTTTCTCTTTGCTTCTGCCTTTTCTCCTCCTCTCCCCGGCTGACATCGCTGATTCTGAATCTTCACTGATTATCTGGCCACCCTCTGTTCTTGGGCCCAGGTCCCTCCCCCTCCAGTCACTCCCACCTGCACTGCCTGCCTGGCAACCCCAGCACTTGGGGACTGTTTTCTGTATCCCTACAGTCCCAATACTTGCACTTGCCACCCGATGGGCTTTAGTTATTATTCTATGCTCATGTACTGCACTGTCCCTCCCCCTTCCCCCCCCACTCTGCACTTTCCCCTTCCCCCTTCCCACGCACTTGCGCGATCTGAATGACACCTGGCCTAGTAGGATCGTTGTCTGTCCTCCCTTTGTTCCCCCTCCCTTGCCTCGTTGCGCCTTGAAACAGTTGTGTATAGGCGCGTTATAAATGCCATATCATATCATATCATATTGCCTGATGGATGGTCTTTTACCTTTGCTCACTCGACTGGCATATGAGATTGAGAAATTGACATTAAGAAGGCAAGATTGGTTTGATTGTGATTGTAGGCTGGCAATGAGAGATCTACTGCAGTGTTTGGCACTGAAGAACGGGTGAATAAGAGCGAGCTGTAATTATGTAGAGCCAATTACAAGTCCAAAATTAAGGGGGAGAAAGAGGCATATTCTAAAACCAAACGGTAAGACCTGTTGGGGCCAGCTAGCAGAAGGGATGCAGAGGCCTTGTGGTTACTTGTGGCAGGTAAATAGGGAGTAGGAAGATAACATGTTACTCTATACTATTTCTCCAGAAAGTTGTCTCAATCATTTTAGCTACCTATAAGAAGTAGCAGAGGATATTAATAATGAGCGGGCCCAATGTGGGGCTATGGGGATCCTAGATTGCAATAGACCAATGATGACAATCACTATAGAAGAGGTAAGTAATGCAATTATTAACTCTAAGGGACAGAAAGCCCCAGGTCCGGACGGGACCTGCAGATTTATTGAAAGAGAGGCCCCATATATGGGCACCATTTTTATGGAGAATATTCACAGCAGTGATTATGCTTACTATGGTGCCTGATTCTTGGAGAAGAGCCGAAATTGTGCCAATTTTACAAAAAGGGTTGAAGGGATAAACCCAACTGTAGGCCAATGTCACTTGATGCCTCCGGAAAAATCTTCACTAAAGTGGTCCTGAAGCAACTACAGGACTGGGTAATTAAAAAAAAAAAACGGGAGCACGCATGCGTTTAAGCACGTATGGCTTGCTTAGACTGCACCTTGAACGAACATGTTTTCTTAGTGGGCAAAGTCTCATGATTTTTTTATTTCTAATCTCTCCTTTCTCTCTCTTTCCCATTTTCTATTCATGAAAACCTCATGCACTGTGTTAATATTTTTTGCAATATATGGTTTGAAATTATAATTGATAGAATGGTTTGTGTTACCAATTTGTCTGTTAGTCTTTGTTTATGAGAACAGTTTACTCTGTGCCCATGTTTGCTAAAGAGCAAAGACAGCTCGGAACATGTGCCACAAAAGGGCACACTACCAATAAAGTCACTATACTTTAATCTCAATACGTTACTTTCTTTTTTGTGATTCTGGCGCAACATCTGGGGCTATCAGTTACAATTATTCAGTTTAATGGCTGGGTAAACCATTATTGCACCTGGAGTAACGACGGACTGCCTCACTATTGGCCCAACCTAGCGCAGTGAGGAGCGCAATTACCCCACGCTCCTACTGTATATTAATGAAGTGTGATGAATCCGACTGTGTCATCACTTTTCCCAGTGGTGACCTCTCCCCATGTGGCCAGGGATGGCAGCCATTACCTTATTGTGAACCTGGGGGTAGCTATATGAAGGAGGATCACATGGGGGTGGCAACTCTCAGGGGAGTGACACAATATCATCGGAGACATGGTATCCCCCTTTTTCATTTGAGGATCCGCCCTCCATTTCCCATGCCTTAATGGCATATTGTCATAACTCCTCTCCCCACCTGTCAAGACTACTGAGAATATTTCTCCATACTCTGTATACAAGTCATCAAGAAATTATTTCCTATTCCCTGAATACAAAAGTACTGTAACAAGGAAGCTGAGCCGAGTAATGAAGATCGATGAATGCCAGGAGCACAAGCTGCGCTCTAGTTGTTACAAGCACATACTGGATGCCGGGACATTTAAACCGCTGAACCAGGTGACAGGAGGGGGCGCTGGAGGGAGTAGTCTTGTCCTCTCGGTATCAACCGAGGGATCGCTGGGCTATTGAGAGGTCACAGAAGATGCATAGGACAGCAGACTGCAGGAGATTGTGCACTGTGAGGATGCCAGAAGAGGAAGAAAGGCTTCCTGGTGTAGGCAGGTACCAAAAGGCAGCCTCCACACCGCTCAGGCATGGAGAAACCCAGAGCAGGTGAGCAGGAACCATGAGGGGCACAGTAGCCACGGAACAGAGGTGGTAAACCTGGAGAAAGGGAGTGGAACGGAAAAGAGTTGCTGCAGGCTTACCGTGGGAGAACCAACGCATGCCATAGAGAGCAGGTGAGTCCACCCAAGCGAAGCAGGGACACCGGGGCACTTCGGCTAATGAAACGTGAGAAAGAACAAGAGACCCAATATTTCTTAAAGGGGAAGTTCACTAAAAAAAAATTGTTGTCTCAAAAGATGGGCCAAAATAAAAAATATTTACATAAAACATTTTTTTAAGAAAGTTCCTATGTAAAATTTTGAGCAAATGAGGGTCCAAGTCAAACATTTTAAGCACTAGGAGGCATACATTTTGTGTAATGAATGAGCTTCCTTTGCTTGTGTTAAGCTCTGCTCTCGCAGCAATAATGAAGCAAAAGCCACCTACTGTAGCTTTTGCTTATTACAGCCAGAGAGCAGAGAATGCTGTCAGGCTCCTTCCTACCCCGCTGGTGAGTGCTTTGTTTTACTTCTTTCTCATGCTTCCCTGAGCTGGGGAAGCCTGAGAAACTTCAGGCGAAAGTTCAGGCAATTATAAATACAACAGCATTGTATTTATGATTACTCTGTCTTTCTTTTTAAGTCTCCCGGGCTCCCCCATCTCGGGGGAGACCGGGAGACTTAAAAAGAATGTAGTGGCAATTATAAATACAACGTTGTTGTATTTATGTTCGCCGTGCCTTTCGTTTCAAGTCACCTGGGCTCCCCCGGTTGGCGGAGTTCAGGAGACTTGAAAGGAAAGTGCCTGCAATTATAAATACAACAATGTTGTATTTATAATTGTCAGTACGTTCACTTTAAGTCTCCCGGGCTCCCCCGAGCCGGGGGAGCCCGGGAGACTTGAAACGAAAGGCATGGCGAACATAAATACAACAACGTTGTACTTATAATTGCCACTAGATTCTTTTCAAGTCTTTTTAAGTCTTCACAAAATGGATGCCCCCATGTGAAAACTTTGAGCCTCATTTGCTCAAAATTTTACATAGGGGTTTTCTTTAAAAATATTTTTTATATGTATTTTATATTATGGCTCATCTTTTGAGACAATAACATTTTTGAGAGAACTTCCCCTTTAAAGACACTGAATGGAATAAATATAAGAGACTGTCAAGTTTGCAAGTATGCGCAGTGTACCTATGAGAAAGTCCTGGCAGGAGAGTATACCAGGCAGTTTCAAGTTGCAAGTGTTGTGAGAAACCTGAGGGTATTCTCACTTCTAATCCCCTTGGATCCTCTAGGCAGGTGGCCAGGGAAAGGCCATTGCTTTTGGATCCTGACCCCGGGGGGTGGACTAGTGATGGAGGATCGCCTGGGTGGAGGGTCTTTGGGAACTGGGAGTGGGATGCCCTTGGGAGAGATATGGGATTCCCCCTTTCCTACTGATGACCAACTCAACCCTTCCCCCACCTGCAAGTGTATAAAGGAAAGCCCAACCAAATGATGTCTGAAGGAGAGACTGTGGCAGCGATGGTGAAGCAGCAGCAGAGAGGCCAACAAAAGCAGCGGGAGCTATACATGTGGAACACACCAGCGGTTCATTGGAGTGCGGCCCGGGAGCTGGGGTTCCGGGCAACCAAACTAACACTAAAAGGGGAGCCGTGCAGAAAAGATGCCCCTTTTTCTGGTGTTCGAAGTGCTCGTTCTCCTGGGGTGAGAAGCTGACCCAGGAGTGCCTAAGGGGCAGGAGGTGGAGCACTGAAGCAGAGAACAGAAGGCCAAGAGATCTGCGCTACGGGAACTTCCAAAGAAGCAACCAGTGAGTTTCTATGAGAGAGGAAACATGGGAAGCAAGTGTTTGAACTTTCGCAGAGGATTACATTGTATCGGAGTGGTTGTGTGCATGATAAAACATGTTTTCGAAGATCTCCTATAAGAATCCTCATTAACTATTGAACAATTAAGAATACTTTTTAACGGAGTGGTCACGTGTACATGAAAGCATGTTTTCAAAAGTCTCTGAGTGCTGAGCACATTATAAATGCAATCTACAAAGATATATAACAACAAAATGAACGGAATGAGACCTTTTACAATTATTGAATTCCGAAACTGAATGAAAAGCTTAACAAACATATCTTCATACTTATGTAATACTGAACGCAAAGAAAATTCAATAAATAGAACCGTTACGTATGAAGAATGCAAATGAATGCAGCCTTAAAATTCCCATGTGTCAAGCGCAAAAGTGAAATGCAACTTTAAATACAAGTAAAATTCATATATGCTGAATCTACAAGTCCATAAACTTTGAACCAAAGAAACCAATGCACATTCAACTTTAAAGTGAATAATACTTCAACAATACAAGTGAACCCAATATATATGGAATTCCAAGGTCAATGGAACCTTTGGAAATTAACTTTACCAAGTGAACCAAAGAAAAGTATATTAAGCTACAGAGTGGGATACATTGTAAATAATGAAATATACTTGGAAATCTGAATGAACTGCAACTTTCAGTCAAGACGTTTTTGTACAAAGACCCACCAGATACAGAGGGCGCAAGTGTGGAGCAGAACTTTAAGAAAACTGAAAAATACCATTATAACATTGAAAGGCAATCTTGGGGAAGGGAACCCTGAGGTTTATCCTGCTCATTGACCTGAGGACAGTCTCAAGATATTTTGTGTTTGGAACTGTGCTTTGGAACTTGGAGAAGGGAACCCTGGGTATTGGTTAACTCTTTATCACCATGAACTTAAGGCAATCATGAGACTTTTATTGGAACTGTTTTATACTTGGGGAAGGGAGCTCAAAGAAAGCTACCAGCTGGGCAGTTGAACACTTTATTGTTAGTTGCTGAAATTCCCACACATTGTATACATTAGTTGTGAGGGCAAGTATATATTT
This sequence comes from Ambystoma mexicanum, assembly GCF_040938575.1. NCBI lineage: Eukaryota > Metazoa > Chordata > Amphibia > Caudata > Ambystomatidae > Ambystoma > Ambystoma mexicanum. Next base: position 490,070,390 of record NC_090938.1, on the reverse strand, counting down.
CTGACAACTACAGATTCCTAAGTTGAATTCTTTGACTGTCCTTAGTTTTGTTTTGGTAGGGAAATCTCACCATAGTATAGGGCAAGTTATGCCTTTCTCCATCCTGACTTTTAAGTTAATAAAGGTGTATTGTTAATTCAGAGTCTATTTGTGTCTTACTCCTAGGTGCCTTCACAGTGTGTTCATATGAGAAAACCTTGGCAAGAGAGTATACCAGGCAAGGTCAAGTAGGACAGTGTGTAAAGTATATCTCATGTGAAAGTCCTGATATGGATACATCCGGAGAAGCTAAAGACTGTGTTGAAATTACATTAAAGAGGAGAAGAAACCTGGCAGGAGAGTACACCATGTATCCTGCCAAAATTATGATTACCAGCCAAGTTGTTTTGCATACCAGTTGTGTTGTTGACCAAATGAAACTGAAGGAGCTAATATCCTTAAAAGTATAAAGCAGAGTGAAGAGAAGTTCAGGAGAAGGGAACCATCCCCTGGAACTGTGAACTTTATTCTCCTGGAACTTTTGTGGTGGAGTTACGTATTTCCTTTTTGAACATTTGTACACTACTCAAGGCCAAAGACATTTTCCTTTTCACATTAGAATTGATTTTTAGCATGTGAGGGCCAGAATAATACTTTCGACACAGGAGATTTTTCTTTGGACATCTTCACATCGGACAGACACTTAATTTTGCTTTAGGTAGGGAAATGCCTCTTAGGATTAGGGATAGAGAGGCATTTTCCAAACCCCCTTTTGTTTCAATAAAGTTTATGGCAAAACCATGAATCCCCTGGGTCCACGTCTCATTCCTGGCTCCTCACAGGAACCATCCTGGAATTAGTTGCAAAATATTCTGTGGAGATGTTCGATTCCCTGAGGTTAGGTGCTGAGATATTTCCACCACTGTTTTTTGCAGATGGCGCTGTGTTTCTAGCGACATCTCCGATGGGGATTAAGCCTTGTCTGGATGCTTTGTTAATAAATGCCATCAATTAGGACTGCCCTTGACTAAAACTAAGACAAAGACTTTGGTATTCAGGCCCATAGGATCAAAGTTTAGTGACTGTTCCCTAGTGGTGGATGGTACCAAACTTGAACAGGTTATATTTTATGATTATCTTGGAACAAGATTTATCGATACTGGTTCCTGGTTTTCTCAATCTGATAAATCATCTATTATCTTGGACATAAAAATTGTGGTGGCCTTAGGAAATTCTTTGTGAGCCATGGTGAGAGAGCTGGATCTCCTGACATTATGTCATGATCCACCAAGCCCACCCTTTTTGGACTTCATGGTCCATGATGCACCGCAGTGTTAACTCTGCGGTTCTACCAACATGGCTGGCGCATCCGAAGCGCTGCACTCAAGCCTTCTCTTACTAAGTTCAGCTTCCTAAAAAGAAAAAGGCCACGCCTCTGCGGCGCTGCACGTCTCAACGCTACTGCCTGGTGTAGCTAGACATGCGTTCCGAAGTTCGCTTCGCGCTCTCCATGTTACCCTATTTTCTTCCTTCCTTCCTGGTATTCATTTTTACCCTTAATCCTTACCTGTTTTCGTGGACTACTCCTGGAAATTCCTCGTGCTCGGACTCGGAGCCCGACTCCTTCGAGCCAACTCATCGGAATCCTGGTTCCTCACCGGGATACTGAACGCTTCCGTTTGGAAGCCTGCAACCTCATGCTGGACTCCGAAGACCCGCGTCCAGGTTTATACAAGTCCCGGACAGTAAGAGGAAAGGATGCTACGTCTAAGAGCGTAACAAGAAAGTAAAAACAGGTGAGAGGGGAGAAACTTGTGACAGATTGAGACGCCTAAAACCTGATACAAAGACAGATATAGAAGCCGCAGTCCAGTACCTCATGAGAGGCATGCAAGAATTAACCAACCACTAAAGTTCAGAACCTTAAGGCTGAGAATGCTGCATTAAAGCAGCTGGTCTTGTCCAGAGATTCTGCTGCCAAGGAAAGTGTCCTGTTAGGGGAAGTAGTAGACCAATACGACGGATCATCAAAGAATCTTCAGTGCCTTCCTAGATTCCTGTTTGGTACACTCCACTTTCAAGCCATACAAATTTTCCACTCCACGAGCTAAGGTTGGCTTCATGATATCTCATCTCATGGGCAATGCCTTAACCTTGACTACTCCCTTAGTCAATGCTGGCGATGCTCTCCTGGATGACTACGATGGGTTTGTGGAAGCCCTTAAGGCCATGTTTGATTGCCCTGAGCTCATATACAGTGCTCAGGAAAGATTGCTCAAATTCCAACAAGGGACCCAGGACATGCTCATGTACGTGACACGCTTCAAACAGCTAGTCAAAGAGGCTGATTGGTCCCCGCAAGCCAGCTTTACCCTCTTTCAAAGAGGTTTAAATGAGGAGATAAAGGACGAATTAACCAGAGTAGCTTGCCCCAGCTCCTTTCAAGCCCTCGTGGATCTCTCTCTACAGATTGATTTCCAGATCCAGAAAAGGAAGGCGGAGAAGAGGAAATCTAAATCAACGTCTCCTAAGCCAGCCACAAACTATCCTGGTCCTAAAGAAGTAACCGTTACTCAAGCCTCTGAACCTGAACCAATGCAATTAGGAGCCTTCCAAGGACCTATTTCCTCCCCAGGAAAGGACCCGTAGGATCAACACTGGGCTATGCCTGTATTGCGCCTCTGACAAACACCTTGTAAGAGAATGTCCTATACCACCACCTCAGCGTTCGAGAAACGCCAGCTCCAGATCCTAGGCGGAGCACAGCTTCGGGAGAAAGACGTTTGCTCCTCGTCTATTCCCTCCTTGAAATCTCCTGGACAGAACACTCTTGTGATCCTGAAAACAATCCTATCCTTTTCCAAAGAGGATTCCTACCCCATTCTGGCTTTAGTGGACTGTGGTGCCATGGGCATTTTCATAGACCATGATTGGGTTATCGAACATCACATCCCATGCGAAGCTAAAGAAGTAGTCCAACCGGTCGAAGCCATTGATGGCAGACCCTTGTCTTCTGGACCCATAACCCAACCAAACCAAGGACTTACTGTTGTCAATAAAGAATCATCAGGAAATTCTCAAATTTGACATCATTAAATCGGCTCATTATCCCTTGGTCTTGGGCATGCCGTGGTTATAGAAGCACAATCATTACATCAATTGGGCAGCAGGTTACTTGTTTCTCGGTTCAGAACATTGCATGTCCCATTGTCTATCTCTTACCACCTTGTCAAGCCCTTCAGAAGATCTCCAGGAACCTCAGCAACCCTCGGTAACTGTCTCCAACATCATCCAGATTCCCCAAGCTTACCAAACATACTCAGATGTGTTTTCAACAGCCATTGTTCAATCTCTCCCACCTCACAGACCTGAGGATTTTGCCATTGATACAGAGCCTACAGCGGTGATTCCCTTTGGAAGAATGTTCATTTTGTTTGAACCGGAAAAAAGGGCCCTCCAAGAATATTTGGACACCAATTTAACAAACAGAACTATTCGACCTTCCAAATCCCCAGCTGGTGCTTCTCTCTTCTTCGTCCCTAAAAAAGACTCCAAGAAGCTTAGACCATGTTTGGATTATGTGGCCTCAAGCAGTGCACCCTCAAGGACCGCTACCCATTACCTCTTATTTCGGATATCCTGGAGGCAGTGCGGGGTGCTGTCATCTTCACTAAGCTCGATCTCAGGGGTGCCTACCATCTCATTCGTATAAAAAAGGCGATGAGTGGAAAACAGCATTCAGAACTCCCTTTGACCACTTTGAGTATCTGGTAATGCCCTTTGGTCTTGCTAATGCCCCCGCTGTATTCCAATGCTTCATGAATCGGGGTTTTTCTGACATGTTGTTCCTTTTCGCCATTGTGTACCTAGACGACATATTGATTTACTCCAAGGAACCTCGGAAACATCAAGAACGGCAGTTTTACAACGTTTACGTGAACATAAGCTCCTAGCTAAACCTGAAAAATGTCTTTTCCATGTATCAACCGTTCACTACCTTGGGTTTGTTCTTAGCTCCAAAGGTATCGTAATGGATCCTTCCAAGGTTGATTCCATCCTGCCTTGGCCTGTTCCTACTACTGTGAAACACATCCAATCCTTCCTGGGGCTTGCTAAATTTTACAGGAAATTCATACCCGCGTTTTCTGACATTGTACACCCTATTGTAACACTTTTAAAGAAAGACACTCTGTTTCAGTGATCCTCAGCTCAGGAGTCAGCATTTCAACGATTGAAATTGGAATTCACTCAAGCTCCCATCCTAGCTCAACCTGATACAGACCAACCCTTCCTAGTTGAGACTGATGCATCCGACTACGCCATCGGAGCAGTCTTGAAACAAGAACTTGAGGACAAGATTGAACATTCCATTGCCTATCTATCACATACTTTGACTCCCAGTGAAACTCATTATTCCGTCCTGGAGAAGGAGTTGCTAGCCATACGACAAGCCTTCACTGACTGGCGTCATCTCCTTCTGGGAGCCAAACACCCAGTACAAGTTTGTACGGACCATCGGAATTTGCAAGTCTTACAATCCCTGGAGTGCAGAAACAGCCATCAGGCCCGTTGGGCCTTCTTTTTTGCCCAATACCAGTTTCAAATTCTTCACTTTCCTGGAACACATAACATCATAGCTGATGCGTTGTCCAGACGTCCTGACTACGAGCCTCTCGAAGCACGCTCCTTTCCCAAGATGTTTCCTAAATCAGTGATTGTAGCCCAAGCCATTTCTGTCCAGACACCGAAACTCTGGAAGGAATACGAAAGGAACACTCTTAGGAACCTCCAGCAGAAAGACAAGTATCTTTTCAAGGAAAACCGGCTGGCAGTACCCACACAGGAACTCAGACAAAACAAAAAAAATCACAAGACTATGTCACGATACCCTCCATTCAGGACATCGAGGTATCACCACCACCCTCCATCTTCTACAAAGACAGTTCTGGTGGCTGGATGAAAGATGATGTAAGAACCTATGTCCAATACTGTGCAGTCTGTAACCAGAACAAACATGATAACAGAAGACCAGCAGGTCTCTTACACCAACCAGCAATGCCAACACGACCTTGCGAAATCATTGCCACATATTTTATCGGAGAATTACCCCCATCCAGAGGATACACGACCATAATGGTTACACTTCATCTGTTTACACACATGGCTCACTTTACACCCTTGCTCAAGCTACCATCTTCATCAGAATTGGCTGGTATTTTCCTGGAACACATATTCAGACTTCATGGACTGCCTTCCAAAATCATCTCTGATAGAGGCCCCCAATACGTATCCCAATTTTGGAAACAACTATGTCAAATATTGGGAATTCAGCGTGCATTGTCATCAGTATATCACCCACAAACCAATGGAGCAACAGAACGAGTCAACCAGACCTTAGAGCAGTATGTTTGCTGTTTTTCCACCAAAGTCCAGGATGATTGGTCACTTCTGATTCCTGTAGCTGAGTTCGCTTCCAACAATTCGGATCATTCAGCCATCAAAACCAGCCCATTCTTCTGTAACCAGGGATTTCATCCTTCAGTTCTACCGTCTATCCTGCGTCATCCAACCCCAGTCCCTACGGTCGATTCCAGGATCAAAATGTTAATCAATGTCCACAAAGACGCCAAAGAACGACTGGAAAAGGCCAGGAAAGATGTCAAACGTTATGCAGACACCAAAAGAAGACCAAGCCCTCCTTACGCGGTCAGAGACAAGGTTTGGTTGTCCTCAAAACTTCTTCCTCGACATCTACGACCAAATAAATTGGCCCCTAAGTATTATGGACCCTTCTCCATAAAATAAATCATTAATCCAGTAGCCTACCGACTCCAGCTTCCGGATTCATGGAAAAGGATTCATCCAGTCTGCCACACTTCCTTGCTGAAACCATTTGTGCATTCTACCCGAACTGCTCCTAGACCCCCTCCAGTACTCGTCAATAAACAACTTGAGTTCGAGGTCTCCAGGATATGTGATTCCAGATACAGACGCTGCCAACTCCAGTATCTGGTTTAATGGATGGGCTACCTTCCCAGTGAGCGCACCTCGGAACCAGTCTCAAACATGAATGCCCCTCGTCTGTTACAAAGATATCATCGGATCCACCCAGGCAAACCCGGTGGTGCCGGGTTTAGGAGGAGGCATGCTGTCATGATCCGCGAGCCCGCCCTTTTTGGACTTCATGGTCCATGATGCACCGCAGTGCTAACTCTGCGGTTCTACCAACATGGCCAGCGATTCTCAAGCGCTGCACTCCAGCCTTCTCTTACTACGTTCAGCTTCCTAGAAAAAGGCCACGCCTCCACGGCACCGCGGGTCTCAACGCTACTGCTTGGTGTAGCTAGACGTGCGTTCCGAAGTTCGCTTTGCGCTCTCCTACTTACCCTATTTTCTTCCTTCCTACCTGGTATTCAATTTTACCCTTTCCCCTTACCTGTTTTCGTGGACTACTCCTGGAAATTCCTCGTGCTCGGACTCAGAGCCCGACTCCTTTGAGCCGACTCATCGGCATCCTGGTTCCTCGCCCGGATACTGAACGCTTCCGTTTGGAAGGCTGCAACCACACGCTGGACTCTGAAGACCCGCATCCAGGTTTATACAAGTCCCGGACAGTAAGGAGAAAGGAAGCTACATCCAAGAGCGTCACAAGAAAGGAAAAACAGGTGAGAAGGGGAGAAACGTCTGACACATTAATATTTACAACATACAAACTGCCTCAGCTGCCCTTCATGGAGTAGAGGTATGGGGGCATAGCAATTGTCAAAAATTGACATCTATGGAAAATACTGAAATTGCTCCTTAGACTCTCTGAGGGGTCAGAAATTTGAGATGTACAAGTAGATAGTTTTCTCATAGGAAGCCATTTTATTAAATAATAAAAGGTGAGATAATCGCCTATCTTTCCCTAGCCTAACAAGGATTTCCCTACCTAACAAACTAAGGCTAAAGGAAAATGACCCAAAGTCCAAAGGTACTTGTCTCTCACACTAATATACATACTGAAATGTCTGGCAATGTGAGTTTACACAATAACTCATGAATTCAGAAACACAACAAACGAGGATCCTTGCAATCTGGGTTGGATCCTGTGAGAAACCTGAAGGTGTCTCACCTGCTAGTTCCCGGGTATCTGTCATCCAGGTGGCCAGGACACGACCATTGCTATTGGATCCAGTAACTGGGGTTGGACCAGTGCGGGAGGATCACCTGGATGGAGGGTCTTCGGCCAGTGGATTGGGACTCCGAAGGGTGAAACGCGGGATCCCCTTTCCTGTAACACCTTTTCCCCATCCTACCAGGTAGGATATCTAGGAGCTCAGACCCCCACCCCCTTTTCCAACACAAACATTTTGTCACGGACAGTTTACCATGAGCGACAATGGACTAACACCCAAGCCGTATTCCTGACCTGTCCCAACACAAGGGTCAGGGAGAGTCAGGCAATTACTGATAATTACACACACCTGACGTCCATCACACTTCCCCACACAGATAAAAGGCGATGCATGAAAGCATACTCAGAGAAAGGCACAACACACGAAGAAGCAGCAGTTCTGACATGGCAGTTTAATACAAGGAGAAAGACGGCAAGACCAGAAAGAGTTGCAAGGAGGAAGTTGCTCTTGGCCTTCTCGGAGGAAAACCACTACTTTCAAGAACCCTCGAGATTAAGAAACACAATATAACATAATATACCTTTTACAGGTATACAGTACAAAAGGACAATACTTCTCATAAGTATCAGTTTGCCTTAGGCAATGCAGGTTATACTCCTCTCCCCCTTGATACTTTCTGCAAGGAGGGCCTTTGTCCTGCAGTTTCTGATTTCTTTTTATCAAACCTCTTCACTGTTAGCAATCTAGGTTATGTCCCTTTGTTGTCTATCTCTTTTGTTCTTTAATTGTGTCCTTTTGGCTTTGGTAATACTGGTTATAGTGTTCTCTTATTCGCCATCTCCCCCTTGGAAGAATACATTTACTTTGCTTAGTTATTGCGCCCTCTTGGCTTTGTCAATACTTGTTACAATATTCCCCTGCTCAGTGTCTCCCTCATGGGAGAGTACATTCGCTCTGTTTAATTATTGTTCCCTCTTGGCTTTGACAATGCGGGTCATAATATTCTCCTGCTCGCTTTATTGTAATGGTTTGGTATTCAAAGTTTGCGTTATATACAGCGCCGCAGGGTTATCTCTAATAGGACAACTCACCGGTTTGTTGTGGTGGCTCCTGTGGACTCGCCGCTTCTGCTTCCTTACACGTCAGGCCCTTGTTGATGTTTGACAGCTCCAGCTAGCCTTCTTCCGCTCACGCTGGCTTTCACTGGAGCACCTTGTCATTCTACGTGTGCTTCATGACAACGGTTCACTGAAGCAAGATGGCGGACACAGTGAGCCTCTTTCTCCTCTGTGATAGCCAGCCTCAACACTGCTTCCCAATGTGTTTTCTATGCATCTACCTGGGGCTGCAACATTTGCTGTTTGCTCTGCACGCTGTCCCGCTGCTGGCAACATGTTGGTCCCCGTTTCTGCTTTTGCTTGCTGTTGCTCACTCTGCGCACACAGCTTCCACTGCTCTCATGGATCACACTGCTCCTCCTGCTTAACCTGCACCTGAAGGGCCTTTAAATGTTTAAAGGACCCGCTCAGTTGTGGGTGGGTACAACAACTAGACAGCTCCCTAAAACTTAGTAACTCTGCATCCCTTTTAGGCTTTTGCTTAGCCAAATCTTTGGCAGAGGTTTTTCTATAATGCAAACAGGGTCTCTCTTTACCCGATGCCAGGGCTGTCTAATTAGAACAGACTGACCTGACAAGGGAAAGGAAAAAACCCAAATGGAGTAAAAAACATTGGTGTCTTGTAGTCGGGATGTATGTTCCCAGTGAGTAGTTGTAGCAATGCGGAGGACCAAGAGCAGCCATGTAGATTAAGCAGAGTGGTCATAGACCAGCCAAGCCCAAAGCAACAGTAATAGTGAGAAACTGCTAAAAGTGAGGCCCATGTAAGGCAGAGTTACCCAAGCAGGACAGTGCTGGTAAGTATGCAGAGTGCTAGAGGAACAGAAGAAAAGAAAGAGGCAAGGAAGGCCACAGAAACGATGAGTGGAAAGAGCAAGGAACGACACAGAGAAACATGCTAGGAGCATATCTGCAACAAAGAAAGTTGTAACTCGAAGCGTTGATGCCATTGTGATGTTTTCATCTCCGGGAATGGAGAAGCTTCTCCTGAGCGTAGAGTGGGGTGATTCACGTGGCACCATTTTTTGGTTGGTGAAAAAGCCTTGTTGGTTGTGCAACGAAGGCATTGTATCAACAGTAGACACAGACACAATGGATACAAGTTTCGAAAATCTTTATTTGGTATTTTGTTTGGGTTGGTAGAATTCCTAACTGGCCCTTACTCTAGAATGGGAGTAATCTCGACCATTAAATAAATAACAAAACAGTCCAAGTCAGTCTAGTCAAAATAACCTGTGGCGAAGGACGGGTTAAGGACAGTCTTGGAGTCCTGCGGGACTGCGAGCGGTGAAACCGAGGGGGCCTGGACCAATGCCACGCCAGTGAGAAGTCCTTGTATTATGGAAATTCCCTGATGGCTGGTGCAAGCCAAAAGTGTCTGACCAAATGTCAGACTATTCAAAATAACGCGGAAAAAATAATCAAAATGGAAAAAAAGGAGAGAGCACATCACTAAGTACAGAAGGGACCTCCATTGGCTAGTGGTCAAGGAGAGGATATCTTTCAAGAGCTTGACGCTAGCTCACAGATGCCTGTTTGGACAGGCTCCGGTCTATCTTAAAGAGAGAATCAGTCAATATGTTCTGTGAAGACAATTAAGATCTGAAACACAGACGCTGATCAAATGTCCAGCTTTCAAGATGTTAAGGATTCCAATCGGGCGTCACACACTGGGCCAGGACACTTGGTCTTAGCCTGGAATGTGGTACTCAATAGGAATGCTTTTTCTTTAATTTCAACAAATTCAAATTGAGCCGGTACCCGACCCGTCTCACACCCCCTTTTATAAATACCCCGGGTCACAATGGACCATGAACCAGGCCAGTTGGTGAAAATAAAATATTTTATTTATTTTTAAAATTCACAAAAATCACACACATTTTAATATTGGGCAGCAATCACCAATGGGGTGATAATGACAATGGAAATGAAAGCAATGCACTTAGTAGAACATATCCAAAGCACAAATGAATAGGAGCACTTTTTGAATCAGGATAGATAGCACCCAAGTTAAGGTTTCCCCCTGCAATGTTCCCTCAACCCACAAATAATCGAATTCTGAGTGGATAGAACGAAGCAGCAGGTAGTCAGGGATAAGAGGCAGCAAACAGAATCACAATTCGGCATTCCCTCACAAAATAAGAGGCAAAAACCCTTTGCAAAGGCCTAAAATGACACTCGGATTTTGTCAAATAATTAATTATATGCGTGTTTAAATAATGATAGACATATGTTTTACCACAGTAGCAGGTATGTTATATCACTAGCAACCAGAAGGTAAGGTATCACAAAGGCATGCAGTTCACAAAGCAGGTTGAAATTGAAAACCCAGTGCAGTCAAATCACACGTTGGAAAGTTGCATTTTAACACAGAAGCAGTTTTAAATGTTAAAGGTTTTTTCAAAAACAGGTGAAAAACACTGAATTCGAATGCGGTTATTGGGCAGGGTGAGAAATGCACTGCAAAGGGACAATACAGAAGTGAAAGGAGGGTTATAGCTGGTGAATTGAGAGAGATTTGGAAGGTAGAATGAGGTTCGTTTTTGGAAAATAAAGCAGTTAAAAATGAGAAAATCGGTTTTGAAAGGAACGCAAATTTTACTTAAACTAAATTATTTAGACTATATTGTTAAAGAGAGGCACAGTAAGATCCAAGGTTGATTCGCAACGTCAACCTTGTCACCCCAGTGTACAATTTTCTTTTTTTCTTTTTTAATTTCTTTATTGGTTTTAACAATATAACAAACATAATCGTCATCGCTTGTGATATTGAACGCAAATCATCAGGATTACGCATCCCCACCTTCCCCCAACTCAAGACCACTGTCAACATTAATGTCCATACTTATTGGACCGGATTGATGGCTGGGACAGTCCGAACCATCCGAAGTATCGACCATATTGTTAGGATGGAGTAATGGCACTGTTAACGCCACCCAGCGATGCAGTTCCCCACTGGAGTCCAGCCTCTGTTCGAGGATTGCCGTTTCCCATGCTCCGGTCTCAGCCGTTATCCATTTCGTAATGATGAGCTGTAAGCGGGCATTCCTAGAAACTTTCTTGTGATAGTGGGTATTTTCCCCCATTCTTCATCCGCAAAGTCCTTGCCTAGTTCGGTTTCCCACTTTTCTTTACTTTTGAGGTCGTTCCTTGTCGTGCCCTGCAGTAGGGCTTCGTAAAGTCGCGAAGTTTCATGGCCTCCTTCGGCGGTGTTTAACAATGTTTCTATAACCTCATTTTCCGTCGTTAGGATGGTAGCCGATGGCCATCTAACCTTTATGGCTTGTATCACTGCTCTATGGAACAAGAATTGACCAGCAGTTAGTCCCGTTGTCTCAGTGAGATCGGGGAAAGGTATGATCTCCTGGTCTAGTATTAAGTCTCCTAGGATAGCCACTCCATAGGGTTCCAACTGGGCACGCGTTTCCAGAGAGCCCCACGGCTGGTTGGCTATAGTTGCTGCGATGGGGATTTGTGGGGAGTAGGGATCAGCTGACCCCACTGTTCTGCATGCTCTGTTCCAGGGCTTTATTCCGAGTTTGGCTAAGTATGGGAAGGGCTGCGGGAGTCTGTTCTGGACCCAGAGTAGATCCCTTAGGAGCAGGTTGGGCAAAGCTGGTTGAAGGAGCCTGGTGTCTGTGGAGATCTCGTCGGCCATCCATCGCATCACATGCCTTAGTTGGCTTGCAAGATAGTACAATTCGAAGTTGGGGACTTTAATTCCCCCTCTTTCGTAAGGTCTTTGGAGTGTGTCCAGCGCCACCCTATGTCTGCCTCTCTGCCAGAGAAACCGTCTACATAGTTTATTGATATTTCTGAAAAAGGAGGGGGGATATTGAAGGGAACATTTGTGAAATTGTATAGTAAGCGGGGGAGTGCAACCATTTTGAGGAGGCCTGCCCTTCCAGCCATCGAGAGCGGGAGTTTGCCCCAGAAATCCATAGATTTTTCAAGAGTGTCTTTTGCTCTCACCGTGTTGAGGATATGTTCCGTGTATGGATCACGGTGTATAGTGATTCCCAGGTACCTAAAGGAAGTCACTTGCCATTTTAGGTCAAGGGGGGGTAGGGATCTTAGGTCTTCCTTATACAGTGCAGCTAGTGGGTAGAGGCAGGACTTATCCTTATTAATTTGGATTCCCGTGTATTTACTGAATCCGTCCAGGGTCTCTAGAATGTAGGGCAGGAGGTGTTCGGGGTTGTGTAGGTACAATAGTGTATCATCTGCATACATGGAGACAAGATGGGTCACTCCGTCGATCACGATGCCCCCATCTCCGTATTCTTGTCTGAGGTATGCGGCTACGGGTTCAGTGGCAATGATGTATAACATCGGGGAGAGTGGGCAGCCCTGACGGGTGCCCCTGTGTAGGGACCATTTGTCTGAGAAGGTCCTGTTCGTGCGCACCCTAGCGGTGGGGTTGGTGTAGACTAGCTGGGTCCATTTCAAGAAGACGGGTCTGATTCCCATTTTAGTCATAGTGGCATATAGCCATTCCCAACGCACTGAATCGAAGGCCTTGGTGGCGTCTAGTGACGCGACCGCATATTTCTGAGTCCTCTGTTCCGTGCTGTACATGATGTGGTGCAACCTGCGCAGGTTCTCTGTTATGGAGCGTCCGGGCACATATCCCGTTTCGTCCTGATGAATCAGGTGGGGGATCACCCTTCGCAGTCTATTTGCTAGCAGGGAGGTTAGGATCTTACTATCAACATTTAACATGGAGAGGGGCCTGTAGGAACCGCAGTGCGTTCCGTCTTTACCGGGTTTCAGGAGGGGGATAATTACAGCTTCTATCATGGAGTCAGGGAGGGCACCACGCTCGTAAGCTTCGTTAAACACCTGCGCCAACAGTGGGGCCAGGGTCTCCTTGTACAATTTATAAAATTCCCCGGGGAGGCCATCAGTGCCAGGGGATTTTCCAGACGGGAGAGATCTAATGATTATCTTAACCTCATCTGGGGTGATGGGCTCGTCTAGGATGTCAGTCATTTGAGAATCAAGCCTGGGAAGGTCGATGTCGTCCAGGACATCCTCAATGCCAGAGTCGGCCACGGGCGGGGGTTCGGAGTATAGTTTGCAGTAGAAGTCGGAGAACACAGAGTTAATTTCTATTTGGGTGTGCTCTAAGGAGCTGTCTGGTTTGAGTACTTGGCAAATGGGTGTTCTGGGGGTCTCCCTCTTGTATAGCCAAGCCAGGAGTTTACCGGGTTTATCACCTAGGGCATGGGTTCTCTCAATGTGTTTGGCGTAGCTCAGCCTTCCCAGGGACTCCCAGTGCGTTAGGCAGGTTTGTCTTAGGTCGATTACTTTCTGTAAGTGTTCTGGGGATGAGTCTAATCTGCCTTCCAGTTCTCCCAGCTCCCTCTCTGAGTGTTCTAGGGAGGATGTAATAGACCTTAGGGCTCCACCCATAGTTGCAATCATCTCACCCCTCATGACCACCTTGTATGCCTCCCAAGCGGTGCCTATGTATTTAACGCTGTTAAGGTTTCTTTCCCAATAGTCCTCCGTCCTGTCTGCTATGTGTTCGCGGAGGGCTGTGTCATGGAGGGTAGCTGCTGTAACAGCCTGGATAGTATTTTGGCCGGCGGAGAAGGGCGTGTATGCTTATCATCTGACCTGTCTATTAGGGGGTCTAGGGTGCAGTTGTGGTCGCCTCCCCATATCATGGTGTTGTCCCTGTAAGGGCTGAGACGTGAATATAGGGAATGAAAGAAAGCTGTTGCGTCGTGGTTAGGTGCGTAGGTGCTGATTAGGCATATCTCCCTGCCTTCGATTGTGCCGCACGCTAGTGCATCCTACCCTCGTCATCTACTTTGGAGCTTACTAATCTGAAGGGGATAGAAGGGTCTATCCAAATCAGGACACCTCTGGCATAAGAGGAGTAGGAGGATCCTATCAGAGTTCCGCGCCATGTCTTGGCCAATGCCTTCAATTTGTCCAACGTTAAATGCGTTTCTTGAAGTAGGACTATTCTAGCTTTACTTCTTTTGATGTAGGCGAGTATGCAGCGTTGCTTCATGAAGCTATTCATGCCTCTGACGTTCCACATCATGATTTTTATCAAGTCAGCTATGAGAATCAGAGGATCCAGTGTCCATTTCAGGCTTACCAGGAGGCTTTGCAGGTGGCGAGAGGCGTGTGGAGCTCATTTGAGGTCTAGGTGGTTTTTGGATGTGGGTCCCGACTAAGGTGCCTGCGTCTCTTATCTTTTGCTTCGATAACTGCAAACCCATCCAGCGTAGGGACAGTGCTTCATCCGTGCTGCATGCAATGGTTGTTGGTGGTCTTGGTTTATACCGAATCTGGCACCTAACTTTTGTGCCAACTCCCTTTTTCCCTCCCCCCCATAACTTTGAATGTCCCAAACATAAAACAGGTCGAGCGAGGTCTCCCTCACTATGACAGTCCCGTTTCCGCTCCTTTAGACCGTGCATCAGTCGCTTGGTGCCCTACGGGCGGGTATCTAAGTACTCTTAACAAGAAAGAGCTTCGGGGGGTAGGAGAGTGTTCATCCGGGCGTCTTGTTTCGAGGAATCAAGTCAGCTGCGGTGTGTGAAGCCGTTACTTGGTGGGGCCCCTGAGGGTCATTGGGTCAAGGTGTAGCCGTTGAGGGGCAAGACTCAGCGTGGTTGTCACTTCTTAACTTCAATATCAGGGATCTGCTCACTGTCCATCCGGTCCCGAGCCTCGGCCGGGGTATCGAAGTGATAGGATTTGTTGTTGCGTATCACCTTCAATCTGGAGGGGTATAGGAGCATGTAGCGTAGACCGGCAGACTTAAATCTAGCTTTGGTGTGTATAAACAGTGCCCTCTTCATTTGGACCTAAAAAGTATAGTCCAGGTAGATGGATATTTTGGCTGAGCCCCAGCAAATCTGGCCGCCTGATCGCGAGAAGGCGAGGATGGTTTCACGGTCCCTGTAATTAAGTACCTTTGCTATCACTGGTCTGGGTGGGTTGCCAGGGGGAGGTTTCGAGGTGAGGGATCGATGAGCCCTTTCAATTGTGAAACCCTGAGAGAGTTTCTCTGCACCTATCTACTGTAGTATGAGGTTTTCGACGTAGTTCGTGGGGTCCGATCCCTCAATGCCCTCCGGTATGCCCAGAAGGCGAATGTTGTTACGGCGTGCGCGCCCTTCTGCCTCCTCGGCCCTGTCTTCCAGGTTTTTCACTTTCTGCAGGAGTGCATCTACATCTTTGAGGAGCCCAGTTTTGGCTTCGGTGTTTTCGCGGACCTGGGCCTCCAGCGTATCTGTCCTGCTGGCCAAAGAGCGGACGTCCTGGCGCAGGAGGCCCAGGTCTATGGCGACTGCGTCAATTTTATGTTCCACGGGCGTTTGGGATAGTTTGATGGCTTCGAGGATCTGTGTGTTGCTTGGTTCAGTTGTTGGCCCTGAGGGGTCGAGCAGATCTGCGGCGTTTGCCCCGTTCATGGTCTCAGGCGCTGTGGGCCCCGCCGCCGTGAAGGTATCAATGGTGGTCTGGCGTTGCTTAGCCCTTGCCCCTTTGGTGGACATATCAACTGGTCTACTGGCGCTTCACTGTGCCTGGCGCTGGCTTAGGGGTGGCTAGGGTGTGATGAGGCGGAGAGGCCGTGAGTTCCCTGTGCCAGCGCTAGTGGTTGGGCTATTGTGCAGCTCGGTCCGGCTGGAAGCTGTGGTAGAGGGTAGCGGTATGCTATAGGCCGCTCCGGTGGCCAGATGGATGGCTAGTGTGCAGGGGCCAGACCGTGTCATCCGGCAGTGTTCATCGGGGCCGCTCCTCGGGGTTTCAGATGTAGTGGTTAGGGCTCGACCCGTGAGTCTCCACTACGTTTTGCTGGGCGCTTCGTGTAGGAGGACACCGTGCATATGTAGGGTGGTGGAGGGGGGGGCAGCTCGCGTAGGCCAGCGGTAACAGCTGGTATATAGCAGTTGGATTTGTTCTCCCCCGCTCACCTCGAAGATCCTACGACACCCATGCTCACGGTTCCAAGTCACGGTGGGTTGTCAGGCACGTATCAGGCTGGGCTCTGCGTCCTGGGTGCTCCTCCTCTCGTTCGCGCACTAGGCCGCTCGACTGCTTCGCCGGTCCCCCGCCTCGGTCTGGCCGGGCGCTCTTGTACAGCAGGGGGGTCTTCTCCACTCAGGCGGCTTGGGCATTGCAGCGCGGAAGCAGCCTTAGAGTTTGGGCCGCTGCGCCGAGCTGGGTGAGGGAGCCGCCATTTTGGCTCCGGTCCGCTGGATCGTGTCACACGGTCTATAAGGCGAGGCCGGTCCACTGGAGTTGGCCCGCAGGTGCAGGAGGGTATCAGCCCTCAGTGAGGCGGTTTGTGAGCCTCAGGGGCCCGTAAAAGTGTAGTTAATGGCAGCTTATTATGGTCACATCAGACGGAGCGAACGTCCTCTTCACATGGCGGTTAGCCACGCCCCCCCAGTGTACAACTTTATGTGGAAATTTGTTTGATTACTCAAAATATGACTAAGGAGTTACTCGAAAAGATGAATGAAAGAATTGCGCTAACACTAGAAAACAAGAATATGGTGCATAGAGAATTAGAACATTTTATACAAGTTATTAGGGTGTGTATAGGGTTGCTCAGAGTGTGGCACAAAGACAAAAGTCAAGATGGGGTAGACTATGTGTCATGGGTTGGGATACTCACAGTCCACTTTTGAATTTGGGATTAGGCACAGTCAACCGGGTTCTGGACTCCAGGGCTCGGGTCCCCAGGTAGCGGCGTACTCTCCTAGCGGAACAACAGCTGGGCCTTTTTGGTCACCGGATAATCAGGACAGCTGGATGGCGGGGTTGTAGCGGGCATGCAGTTAGTGGGCAAGAAGCCGGTCTGATTTCAGGATGCTTTCCAAAAGAATACCACAGCTTCTCCCTTTGGGTATTAGGATTTTTAGTGGGGTTTCAGGATTGAGGCCTAGCTGGGATGGTCAACAATGCTTTGGCACCTTGCAGTGGGATCTGGAATCAGCTATGCTTTGGCTTTGCAGTGGGATTTGGAGTCTGGCAAGATGAAGGTAGAAGAACCGGAACGCGGGCGCAGGAAATTCAGGAAAGAGTCTATCTGGAGTTCTGGCAACCACCCTTTATATAAAGCATGGTGACATCACAGAATTATTGGTGGGCAGAACTGAGCTAGGCCTACCTCCAAGCTTCGGATAGGTCAGCCTAAGTTAATCGCCTCCTCGAGGAGGAGTCTCAGTTTATGAGGTTGCATTTTATGAGGTGAAAAGCCTTTCCACAGTCCTTTTTGCCAAAAATCTGTTTTTCCATAAATGGCACATTTGTACCGTTGGGGCATCTTAGCAAATTACATAAATAAGTTACATATTTGCTGCAGAACATGCCAGTCCTACTCTACAATTTGGAAGACATTGTTTCGCCCTTGTAATAATTATTAGTCATTTTTAGTGTGAAATATCGGCCTAAAATTCTATAACTTTACACGCGAGTATGGACTATCATTAGGCATGTCAGTATTAAATCTTACATTGGCATCATGTACCCTTTCGTGAAATACCCAATTTTCTGCCATTTCTGTTCCCAAGGTGGCAGTGAACGCTACATCTCAAATTAAAACCCACAAAATTACATTAAAACTGAACTTTTTACATTCCTGCGAATTTCTGTTGCAAAAATAACCATCATCAAAGTCTTTTAATAAAATAGTCTTTTGAAACAAATGGGCATCCTTTGCCCTTCACTGGAACCATTTTTTTCTCTTCAGCTACCACCATCTGTCACTTCAGCCCATTGTGGAGAGGGGGTTTCCCAGTTTGATTGAAGGTTTATGACTTTCCAGGTTGGTGTCCCAGAAGTTCCATTGTAAGAGGGCTCAGCACAGACGAAAGTCCGATGAGTATGTGAACTTTCTTGGTCTTGGTCAGTCAAAGTTTCCCAACCTAGTAATTATCAGCCTTGTGTCCTGGAAGTTTATGGTGGTTCCCTTTTGGGGGAAGCCTTAGCTTTGCCAATAGGAAAAACCTGTTCTGGAGCTTGCAAAATCCAGTCAGTATATTTTAATTCTTTTATTTTCTGTTATTTTGTCCTGATTCAAAAACAAGCCTGTTGGATAAAACATCCCCTATCTGTTTCACAGCACAAACCCCTTCACATTTCTAGACAAGGATACATTTTTATTCAACATTTGTACTTTAAAAACAGGCATTTTCTTCCTTGGTTTGCAAGAGCCCATGTTGACACATGTGGTGAAAGCTAGCCTTTTCCTTTCAAATTCGTTTTTTCTATCTGAATTCCCACATTTTTCTGTATCCATAGTTAGTTCCTTGTATGCAGCCGTTTGTTTGAATATAGATGCACTAAAATTGACATAGGCCCAGAAAGCCTGATCCTTGACATTTTGTAGCCAAAAGTAAAACATTTCCTGTGTAGCTGAAGGAAAGCTTCTTTTGATTTCTTCAGATCTGAACAACAGCCTGTCATTCAGGGATACTGCTCTTGTCGACTGGAGCACAATGTGAATGTTGATGGGCATGGCAGGACCTCATTAATAAAAGTATTGGGATGAGGAATCAGAGGAAAAGAGCATCAGAGCGGCATCATTTTTAAATGTAAATATTTCCCTTTTCAATGGGAACTTTGGACTTGCAGCAAAGCAGCACTGCTTTTTCACTCCCCTTATTTTGTACATGTAAGCAACACAATGGCAGGCTTTTTCAGTGTGTCCCCTTGTTCCATCCTGCCCAATATGTGCTTGGCAAGATGATGCAGCCATCTTTTTGTTGCTGCCAAACGCGGTTTTGGTGTGAGGCAGTGTTGCTCAAAGGAGCCAGCGCAGCCATTTTGCTGTATCTGCTGAAATGTAACTTGGTGATGTGGGGAAGTACTGCTGATTGGGTAAATATATCACAAAAAGCGTATAAATGGCTTGGGCAGTTCCTTCCCTGTTAAAGTAGCTCAAATTGGAATAGCCCTCCGACGGAGTTAAAGCTTGAGAGAAATTACAAAATGTTCAGGAAAAAACTGAAAACGCACCCTTTTCAAATAAATATCTGCTGACAGTAGGCTAGTAAGAGTAACTGAGTAAACCTTTGTCCCGTGTTGATTGTAAAATGTCCTGCGTCTAAATGGTGAGCCATGATGCCCTCGAGCTGCAGCACGATAGAAATGAATATATTTAAAAAATAATAATACTAATAAATAAAAGTGAGGTAACTCTCTCTCCCTCTATCATTGACTATTAAAAATAATTGGCCAGCTTGCTCGAGTCCCGTGAGGCACTGGGTGGCAGCACGTTGATGTTTTGTCCCTTTCTCCTACTTCTTTGGTGGAACTAATCAGCTGTCTTCTTCTGTTTTCTTCTGCGCGGCGTTGGCTTGTTATCGACTAGAACCTCCCCCTAGTGGTCTGGAACACTGCTGAGGGTGCGTGCCTGCCGGCGCTTGGATGAAAAGAATGGTCTTGGCCCAGTGCTGGTGAGTCTTGTGACTCTCCCCCCCACCCGGTTGATTTATTTGGTTTTATTTGATTGAACAGCTTCCTGACATCCTGGCTTGCATGGATCACGGGCTACAAGCATTGCTCTCCTTTGATTCCTGTGTTCTGGAGGATCAAGGTCCTTTGCTCTTTTGTGACATTTTCTGCAGGCACCAACACCTACTCGCTTACAACGTGGGCGTCACATTAGTAGTGTATGATTCCACTGATGGTGGGGAGTCAGACTATGGCAGCCCCGTGAGCCAATGGGGCGTTCCTCCATTCCTCTGGATTCCTTCTCTGTTCTGTATTTTTATTTATTTATTTATTCATTTTGGAGAATTTTATATATTATAATGTATTAATTCATCATCGCTGCCGCACAAACTTGTGAAGCTAATTGACTTTTTTAGTGTATTTTATTAGGTGTAAAATAATAGCTATCATTTTATCTTTTTGACTAATTAACTCTTCTTTCATTGATTTTTATACCAATCTTATCAATTTTATCAATTTTCTAAGTGTATTTTTAAGCGTAATTTTTTTAAGTGTGCTGGCTCAGCATTAACTGAGTGGTAGCTACATAACTTAGAGCCAATCTCTTGCCTGCAACCAGTTGTTTAACATCTGTGCTAATATGTCTAAACGTAAGGCTGTGAAACCACCCGTGCTTTCTCAGCCAGGAAAGAGGCCATCCTCTGCGATCTCCTAGATTGAGGAGGGAAACGCCATGATCGAGGCGATAGCCTACTTATTGTGTGAGATCGAGCCGTTGGTCCTCTCTCTACCTGCAGTGCGAAGGATTGCAATTCCAAGGGGGCCATTTCTGTTGGGAAACAGAGAGACATGGGTACAAATTCTGCTGTGGTATTGTCAAGCTGTGCTGTGGTAGATAAAGGGGATCATGATAAGATAGGATGTGTGAGGGAACAAAGTGAAAGCTCTGTCTCACCCGCTCTTAGACCTAATCCCAAGTCTCTGGTCCCCTTGGAAATTATGAAGAAACTAGCAAATGAAAGTATGACTATGCTAAAAAATCCTTTGCCTCTCTTGGTGGAAGTAGGGAAAATACTCCCAGGCTATGACGTTGCTAAACCTCAGGCACAGTTGGAGCGCAAGAGATATAATATGCCAGTTGAACTGAATGACCCTCTTAATGACAAATGAGAATGCCCCCTGTTTGTAACAAGGTCATAACTTGTCAATTTTCCCTTGCTGACACAGCAATTGCTATCACAACCTCTAATAGGTTTGATATACTTATTAATCTGGATGAATCATTACCTGGCCTCCCACCTCCCCCTATTATTACATCAAATTATGGGAGTCAGGCTGCTGGTTCAGTAGTACCACCAAAGCGTGCTGGGGTGCTGAATATAGTCCCAAAACCAAATTGTCCTAACTGCACAAATTGTTCACATATGGAGTTACTAGTTAGAAAAACTCACTCTGATCTTCTGGCTCTATCGACTGAGATCCAAAACCTGAAAGGTGTTGTAAAAACGCTGGTGGAGGGACAGATTTTAATGGAGGAAAGTAGAAAGGCCTCCTTAAGGATGAATGTGAAAAATGCACCAGTGAGTACTCCCGACACTCTGCAAAGAGTGTTAGAAAACCCCAATGACCAAGCTGGTAACGGCTTGGCCAATATAGTGCATGTGATTAAGACACACAAATTAAGATATCCTGCTAATAGACTGCAGGCTACTTCTCAGCTGAACCCAAAACATGTGCCCCAGTCAAGCTCTAAAAATGCATCAACAGCACAACCAACTCCATGTCCCTCGGGGGGGCTCTTGACTGGCCCACGGGGGTTCCCAGTTTTTATGTTAAATGTTCCGAGGATTAAATCGGGAAAATTTTAATCGAGTGGGAGCCTCAAGAATAAGGTGATCCACTGGATTCGCTCAAGGAGGGGGTGCTGTTCAATAATTAGAGAGGATATTTATACCTGTGAGCGGAAAAGGGGTGGTGGTCTGAGAGACTATATTGAAAGACAACTGAACTCAGGAACACTGATTGAGGGGTTGTTGAACTTTGAACAGAGGTGCCTCCCACCAAAACAGTTAAAAATTACGTTATCTTTCCTGCACCCAAGGAGTATTGTAAATGGCTTGTCACCAAATGTAACCGGAGTTAAACTCCCTTCATTTGGGCCGCACAAACAAATCTACTACGAGGGCCTGCTCCATTTGCGAAATTGACTATTCACCCTTTACCAACAAACCCACTCCTGATAGCAAACAGAGTAACATTGGGTATCCTGAATTATACAAATGGAACCCCAGAAGTTCTGATGCCCCCATTGGGGGAACAAAGGGTGGTCGAATGTCGGTTTCCAATTGTGGAAGCTCCTCTGAGTGCAACACATCACAGTGGCTCTGGTCATAACGCCTCGGTTCTGTGTGATATTAACTGATGGGACGCACACCCCATCCCAATGACACTTGTGCCCCCATACCTGCTGCTCGAGTCAGTGGGGGGCCTGATTGGTCCCTGGGGGGCGGGGTGGTGGAAACTCTATCAGACAATATTCATCTGCTCTCATGTCCTGTTGCAGGGCTGTCCAGGCATATGGTGGATGAGGACTGGTTATCCTTCATCCGAACATACAATATTATTGGGTTCCAGGAGAAATGGGCCATGGCTGCTCCTAGTATCCAGGGCTTTGCAACATTCCAGCAGGCCGCATCTAAAGGTAGGGCTGGAAGACCTAGTGGTGGGCTCCTCTTCTGGATTCGTACTGACAAGTACAGGAGGGTCAAAGTTATTGAAAATGTTCCAATGGATCGGCTGGAGTTACATTTAACTGGGCTGGATGGCTCTAATATACTGTTAATAAATCTTTAACTCGCGAGAGTTGGTGCTCGAGTTATCCGAGTTGCCTGTGGGTCGTGCTGTATGTGCTTTGTGCTGCTCGGCTGGTTATTGGATCTCCCAACTACTGCTGACTACTGCTCCTTTAATTTTGGCCCCTCCTCTACTGACTACTAATTCAACTCTTGGTGCAAAGCGCCGGCACGAGAGTTGGTGCTCGAGTTACCCCGAGTTGCCTCGAGGAAGATCGAGGCTACCGTATGCCAGATTCCGACCCTAGAACGCGCAACCAGTGGAGACAGGGACTCTCAGAAGGTGAGCAGGGAGCCTCTGTACCCTCAGACTTATCCCTCCAACGCACGATTAAAGATAATGTGGTGGCATTGCCATCAGCTCGATTTACATTTCCAGAGGTGAGTGAATCGTTGCATTAAGCTCCTGTGTATATTATTGAACAAGCCCAAGAAGGTGACCGATCTGATGATCGATCGAAGCAAGACAATACAAGCCTGCATACTCAATCCTGGGGCAACAGCATTAATGTGAAGCAAGACACGGAATCACCCATTAGCCTGTGTACTTCGGGCGATCCCGATTGCGGAGTGTGATCATAACCTTCCTGTATTTTCTGACCTCGAGAGCCCATTTGCAGGCTCGATGCCCCAGGTGCTCTATTGTGAGAAACTGAGTGTTATTGGCAGGGAAACACATATGGCGCAGACCAATGGCGATGGAATGCTTGTCCACCCGCCTAGCGCCATTATATCCTGTACTGACAGCATTCCCACGCCGATTTGTACTATGGAAAAACCCATTTTAGCGCCAAAATTAAACAAACTTTCAATAATCATTTTGCAAGAACGCGAAATGAAATTTCCGCCACTGACTCTGCACGTCTCTCACTGGACATTGCAGAGATCAACAGTTTAATTCAGAATGCAGCAAAAATGTCTCTTGTATTCGGTTCTATCAATGCTGCAAAATCTGCGAACATTTCAACTCCGGCGCATAGTGCATCTATTAATTGCAATATGAAGCCATGAAAAACAAAGCCCGCCTCGGGCTGCCGCACAATGACAGATTAACATGCCATCTACAGAAGCGCCACCTTTGGCGAGAGTAGAAATAGCAAAAGCTGTGGAAGGAAATCATACTCAGAACTCTGATATCCAGAGTCTGATTGGGACCAGCATAACAGAGTCTGTTAAGTCAGAGTCTGCCTGGAATAAATCAAGAGTGCATTCAGTGATGTCAGAACAGAATCACACAACTTTAAAATAATCTTCGACTCCAACAATGGCTTCACAGCACGAAAATAGCAGCCCTCAACATTTACCTACATCGATGTTAGAGCGGCAGAATATCTTAATGGCGAAAACTTTACGAAAGGAACAGTGAAGCAATGAAAGACCAAGCAACTCTACTTGCTCTTATACACGCAAAGCAAATATTCTTGGAATCCTTTGCAGCCAACCTACAAACTAGATTGAATCTTGAGGGAGAAAATCTAACATGTGGCAAGCAAGACTATTAGACATTGCAAGAGCCGACCAGTCAGCTAAAATTACCATGTTGACTGCTTTATTAGAAACCACCAAATCTCTACGGCCTGAAAGGTGCCCTCAACATCTTACTAAAACGGTGGCTGAGAATTCTATAGTAAGAAAAAGCCCTCAAATTTACAATAATTCAGTCTGAGAAGGTGTTCAAACTCAGATATCCCCCTTGAGGTTGCCATGGAGGAAACCACGCAGTGGCTTTTTTTACTGTAAAAGACAAAAAAAGCAATCTACAATGGTGACCGATTATCAAATCTTTGAGGCTATCCCCCTCTTGAGACTAAATAATAATGACCGGACGCAAAAAAAGTTGGATGTCATTACCACATTCCAGATTCCTGCAAAAGAAATATCTAAAATGCAGACATCTAAAGGAAGTAGTCGCGCCTCTTAAATCCATGGTTGTTTCTTCATTATCTCCAACAACTGAGAATGTAGCGAAGGACTCGTTTGCCATCTTTCAGAAACAACAAGTAAAAACATTGGAGCAGGTTTTTTTGCACAAAACACTGGTCTTAAGAAACCCAAAAACGTACCTAATAATAGAAAATCCAGAATGAATGGATCAAGGGCCTTTTTGTGCAATCTTAAACCTCCAACTGTGGAGATACGACAGTCTACTACACCATGAAGGACTGAAATAAAATAAACTACTCCCAATCAAATAGGTAACATGACCTAAATTCAGAGGTTCTCTCTGAGGAAGAGCTTGCCACTAAAAAAGCATGATTGGAGCTATCAACTTACACCTCAGATAATGAACCAATAGACAATAAAGATCAGATTCATAAGGCAGATCTTGTTGGTTATGATACTGCAGAAATTGAATGTATAGCCTCTGATGCAGAGAAAATTAATGTTGTTTCAATGTGCCCTGTCCCTGATTATCTTGCAGCATTAAGACCTAATACATTTTTGACAATAGAGCAAAAAAGAGCGAAATCATTAGTGATAGATAAGTCCTATCCAACTGATAAAGAAAATCGCTCTATTCGACCAAAGAAGCCTTCAATTCTCCCTAAATTTCAAGACCCAAGACATCAATCACCATTCTTTACTCTAAGAATAGAGAGATTAGAGAAAGTAAAGGATGGTCTGATATTAAATCGGAAAAAAATGTATTGAAGCTCCTAAATGCAATACCAACATTGCATTCAATTGAATCAGACAATATCAAATAGTTCAATTTGTCGATGAAGCCAGAACAGATTGAGTGATACTTCATTCCAGCGCCAAGAAATGTACTAAAAATACTGGCTCGGAGTGATGCATTCCTACCTTTGGGTTTTGAGATAGTATCCAAGACTTTGGAAGACTCAAAAAACCACAGAAAAGGAAGATGAAGCGGAGTGTTATACACGGTTGCTTCATCCCTCACGTGCTCCAACGTCAAGATGTAATGACCAACTTCAGACTGAAATTTACACTTCTGTAGAAGAGAACGCTCAAATTCTGCAACTAGTGATCAATTTCCATCATTTGGATCCTACTACGACAAGAAGAGTGACAAAACAGGATGCTTTGGACGATGCTTCATATCAGAACATATCGACTCATTCTATGCTCCGTCATACTTCTCGAAACCACTCTCAATAGCCATTATATGAGACTGATCCATCTTTTTCGCAACTTTGTGTTTGGAACACGCAGGGATTTTCCCATTTATTTGCGGAAGACACCTTAGATTTGCAGGATTTTTACATTTTATGCCTACAAGAAATGTGGCTATGATATCAGCCTTTGTGCGATGGACACCAAGTACTCCTCAATCCAGAAATTACTCAAGCTTTGGGGCGTCCCTCGGCTGTGTTATTGACACTCATTAAATTGGGGATTAATCTTACAGTGGAGGAACACCTAACCCTGAACTCCTTCACTCAGATCATTATTATCTCAGTTCAGAAGAAATGTGATCTTCCTATACAGATGCTGGTCATATGCAATCTATATTGGAGCCCTTTGGGGATAAAAGAGAGCATCTTCATGGACACTTTGCTTAATGCCATTGATGAAATACAATTTAGACATCCAATATTGAACCTCATCATTTGTGGTGATCTGAATATGCACTTATTTGATAGAGCAGGAAATCGGATGCAGAATATAATTGATCTGCTGCAGCTAAACTATGGCTACAAGAACTGAAAATGCAGCATATATTTCTGCTTAATGGCCAGTTGAAGGGCGATATACCTCCATACCCAACCAGGCAGAGAGGTAATTTGTTCGCCTATTTGGATTACATCTTTGCATCAGCACCATTGATTGGGGATTTGGACTCACTGCAGTTCAGTTGTACCACCAAGAGTGACCATAGGATGCTATCACCATCATGGAAACATCACAATGGAAAAGAGCCCTGCTGCCTCTACCGGGTTAAGGACAGAAGAAAGCAAAGAGTACTCAATTGGTGATTTCCTTAAAGGTGATGGTTAAGCGAATGAAACTGTAAAGTCTTGGTTCAAGTTACTCAGCATGTAGGAAAGATCCAGGCTATAGCACGAGCAGGAACACAGATGTGACGGTATATATATGAATGCCCTTTGATTTGTAAACCAGAGAAAGTGTAGTGAAATTTAACAGGATGAAGCAGTTTACAATTGGAAAGAGTCCGTAGGGCAGACCAGGAGATATCAGGAACAGTGGGCCGAGACAAAGGCTAACTTTTAGACAAGCTAAGGTTTAGTACCGTGAATGCAGCTGCTGTGGGCGGAGAAAAGCAATCTTGTAAACAAGCCAAGGTTGAGTGCCTTGTATTTATCTGCCGTGGGCAGAGAAAAGCAATCCTGTAGACAAGCTGAGGTCGAGTACCGTGTATTTAGCTGCCGTGGGCAGAGAGAAGCAATCCCGTAAACAGACCGTTTTGATAACCAGGGAAGCAGAGATTAGTGGTTGGAGAAATAGCAGTCCTTGGGCAGTCTAAAGTCTGGAACCCAGAAGCAAGTACTCACGATGAGACAGAGCCCAAAAGTTCAAGGGCTGAAGCGCAAAAAGGAATGTAGCACAAACAAACAAAGCTTTGGGGAAAAAAACAATGAAAAGTGCCGGACAGTTGTCTGACAGGGTTTAAATAATGTCTAAGAGACGCAACCTGTCACGTGACAACACCAGCATTGGGAAAGCATGCACACCGTCTCATGAATGCGCCCTGTCTCCATGGGAACATCCCGTGAGCCGCCACATCATAAAGAACGGCCTGGCTGCCGTTCTGTGTGCAAACTGCTTATTTCAATGATGCAGAAAGGCAGACAATGTGTTTTTACCCTTCTAGGTGTTTTGTGATCAACAGTCTTGGAGGTAGGCATGGCAGTAGTAGATGCAGGCATGACATAAACAGGGTGATAGATCAGTACCAACAGATTATAGGCCTATAGCCCCGTTAGATCCCATAGGAAACCTATTTGCTACCATGCTCCTCTGACGGCTTACCACTTGGACAACATTAACCAACAGAAGAGATCCACGTCAAACAGGGTTCATTAAAGGTGTTGGAACCAATCTCAATCTATTAATTTTGAATATACTGAAGCTTGAAGCCATAAAAACTAAAGCCAAATGTGGTGTACATTGATCTAAAGCAAGCTTTTGATTCGGTCCATAGAGACACGTTGTGGGAAGAACTTTGTAGATGGCAATGTCCAGCAGATATGATAGATGCCATCCGTGCTCTCTACCAGGACACTTCTGTCCAAGTACGACTATCAACCAGAGGAGCAGTCACAGAGTCAATTGACACCTGGAGAGGCCTTAAACAGGGTTGTCCTTTGGTGGCAACGCAGTTTAATTTGTACATTTCTGATCTTGTACTCGGTCAAGAGGGAGCAAGAGTTTATCCACCAATCCTGAATGATACACCTGTTCCATGGTTAAAAGGAATGTTTCGCTCAGAAATATTATTGGCCAAAAAGATGGGCAATAATAAAAAAAATATCTAAATACTTTTTTTTAAGTCCATATGTAAAGTTTTGAGCAAATGAAGCTCAAACTTTAAAAAGGGAAGCACTAGGTGGCATCCATTTTGTGAAATGGATGCCGCCTGTGCTTGCCTTTGTGGTACTAATGAAGCAAAAGCCAGCCAGCTGTAGTAAACAAAAGCTACCACTGGGTGGCTTTTGCTTCATTGGTGCCGGACTCCAAGCTGAAGCTACCGCAAACATAAATACAACGTTGTTGTGTTTAAAAAACGCTGCAGTCTTTCTTTCTAAGTTTCTCGCGCTCCACCGAGCCGCAGGAGCCTGAGAAACTTAGAAAGAAAAACCACAGCGTTTTTGAAACACAACCGCGTTGTGTTTCTGCCTGCACCGGAGACCCAAAGTGAAAGCCAAGGCAGGCAGAAACACAACGCGGTTGTGTTTCCATGCTGCAGGGTTTCTTCCTACAGCAGCTTTCACTTTGGAGCTCTCAGGGAGCCCGAGAGCCCCAAAGTGAAAGCTGCTGTAGGCAGTAATACAACGCGGGTGTTTGGAAATGCTGCAGTGCTTCTCACCGCAGCAGCTTTCGTGTGGAGTCTCCTGGGCTCCCCCAACCCTGAGGGAGTGCAGGAGACTTCAAGCGAAAGCTGCCGCAGTGAGAAATACAACGTTTTTGGATTTGTAAATGCTGCAGTATTTACAAATCCAAAAACGTTGTTATTCTGAATGCGGCAGCTTTCGCTGGGAGTCTCCTGGACTCCCTCAGGGTTGGGGGAGCCCAGGAGACTCCACGTGAAAGCTGCCATTGTCAGAATAACAACGTTGTTGTATTTGTGATTGCCGTGGTTTTCCAACCACGGCAATCACAAATACAACGTTATATTTTTAGTTGGTGCGCCTCGGCTTTTTGCCTTCATTTTACGTTTTCTGTGCTTCCCTGGGCTTGGGGAGCACAGAAAACGTAAAATGAAAGTGAAGGCAGCCTCCTCAGCCCTGCTGTGGCTGCATTAAGCAAAAGCTCCCAGTATGGGGCTTTTGCTGCTTGCTTAGTGACGCTGAGGGGGCTGCCTGAAATCTCAAAATGGATGCTCCGATGTAAACAATTTGAGCCTCGTTTTCCCAAAGTGTTTACATAGGAATTTCCATTAAAAATATGTCTAAACTATGTTTCAGACTATTGCCAATTATTGTACCAATTACCATTTCTGAGCGCACCATTCCTTTAATATACGCGGATGACCTGATCATTCTTGATAAAACTCAGATCGGATTACAGCATAGACTTGATCGATTAGCTGACTTTGTAAAAGTTAACAACTTGGATATTAACATCACTAAATCTCAGACTATGATCTTCGGAATCAAATCGAGGAGGAAAAAAGCCAAGAATTGTCAATCTTTCTCCATTCAACCAAACTCACCCAGGTCTATACTTACAAATACCTTGGAGTGTGGTTGAATGCGAGCAAGAATGGGTAACAGCTCTAAAAGTAAAAGTAGATTCCCTCGCTAGACAAGGGTTGATCCTCCATAAGAAGTATGGTAAATTCGTTAGTATCATTCTACCGCCAAAACGTAACAATGATACTAATCTATGGAGGTGAAGCAACTTTAAACCTCCCATGGAAGACCTGGGATATACTTGAAGGTTGCATTTGGAGAAAAGTGTTATCTCTACCTCATTCACTACCAATCACAAAAATACGATTTGAGGAGGCTACGCAGTCGCTCCATTCCATAATACTCTGGAAATCATTGGACTTATATTGTAAAACAGTAATTGAAGACATCACACCCCGATTGATATCGTATTAACTAAATCAAAAGCTGGGTACAATTGCCTACTTAACAAATGGAAACATAATTGCAATGAATGGATGAAGGCTCTGAGTACCAGTACAGAAACATTGAAAAATAAACCTTCGGCAGTAAAAAAAAAATACAGACTTAAGATTGGATTGAAACGCAATATAATCTTTCCATTAACTGCTTTCATCCCGGCTTATCTTAAATTGTTTGCATGTTCGAAATGACGTAACCTGTTCCTACGTTTCAGACTGAATGTCTTGCCTATACGAGAAATCCTGGGACACACAATTGGGAGATAATCCTAACACTTGCTGTTTAAAAACAGAGATCAGTTGGAGTCCTTGTACCATCTGACAATGGAGTGCGAGGCATTGACTGAAACTATAAGTAAATATTGAGATCATATATGGCGACCTGTAACATCAGGAACCCAAGAGGAAAGATGGTCTACAATCTTGCTTGGAGAACATAAGTCAACCATTTTTGCAGTTTTATCCTTCTGGAACGCCATTTCAACATCGAAAGCATGGAACTGATTTTCTGAACTTGAGAACAATATTCTAAATCTGAGACATTGTATAAGTCTATTGAATAATATAGTCACCCAGGACTAAATCATAGTTTTAATATGAGATGAAATGGATTAAAACGTTTGTAACAAAAAAAATGAACTCATTTAAATAAAAAAGAAATACAAATTCTTTACAACCGAAATGCAGCTTCAGGGGGATTGGGTTTGTTCTCTTAAGTACAGGCCTCCACTCAGAGGTGGAGTGCCATGTATGGCCAGGCCTCTAAGATTCTTGTAATGGTTGATTTCAATCTTCAACATGAGCCGTTGGACATTATGGTAAATAACAAGGACGAGTACTTGATTTGGGGGATTTCTGAGCTGGCAGCCACCTACCCCAAGAGGAACTATAAGAATGCTGAGTCAGGGGCAGAGATATTACTGGCCAGTAATCTCCGGGCCTGCAATGGACGCTTTGCAGGAGATATGCCAGACCATATAACCTTCCAATCGGGAAACCGATCTAGCCTAATTGATTACATCATGGTGAATCTCGAGGCCTGGCATTATATCAAGGACTTTAGAATCTCAAGTAGAACTGAGAGCGACCATAACCCCCTCCTCCTTGGGATGTCACCTAGCTTTCCCCGTCTACCGGGGATCTGATGCTGTGTTCAGCAGTCAAGGTGCGCATCATTGGTCATACCAAGAAAGTTCTCAAGTGGGATAGGGTGGACTTAGAAACCATCATCCCTTTGATTTACGATTCAATTCTAATAGAACTGACTGATTTCTCTAGGGACTCTGAAGAGGGGGTTAGGGATTTTGTCTGTATACATAGTGAACTGATGAACAAGGTGGGCAGCTTTTTTCTCTAAATCTGTAAAGGCCATAAAAAGCTGGGTCATTTGTAAGAACCCCGACTATGGTGGGGACTGCCACAGATCCAAGGCAACTCTGATCCCCCAAGTAAGAAAGGTTTCTATAGAGGGGATATTGCCTATACGTGAAGCACACAAACAGTATGTACGCTTGATGAATTCAAATAAAACTGATTACTGTGAAGCCCCCTGGATCTCCCTGCTGGACACTATTTAAAATGGTGATACCAGGACCTTTTGGGAACTAGTCAGCAAGGGACAACCGCAAATGCAAAACATAATGCAGGGGGTGATCTGTGAAGATGAATGGGTTGCTTATTTTGAAACCCTGTATAGAGAGTCCAGGATTTGGGAGGAAACTATTCCCATAGAAACTTCGGCAGAACGAGGCCTAACCCTCACTGAAACAGAGATAAAGACTGCTCTGTGCTCGCAAAAGAGGGGAAAATCCCTAGGGCCTGACTTGTCTCCGGTCGACTTGTTTGCAACTGAGCCACTCATATGTTATGTTATGTTATTTTAATGTCCGCCAGAAGGGAAGGTGGTCAACAATCTTCCGAAGGTCAAGAGGAAGTTTGTTCCAGGCCTTTGCTGCCACAAAGGAAAAGGCATGAACGCCAGTGTGGGTGCACCTAAACTGAGGGACAACTAGTAGAAGAGCAGAGTGGGAGCGAAGAGCGTGGGTAGGAATATACCGCACACATTTTGCTTGCAAATACTCAGCACCAATGCTGTAGAAAGCCTGGTGAACCATACACATAGATTTAAACATAAGCCTAGCCTCCACCGGAAGCCAATAGAGTTGTCTCAGCAGAGGGGACATGTGTGTGCCAAATGATAGACGAAGAACCGATGTTGCACTGCATTTTGAAGAAGTTGCAACCGCCTGAGCAGGTACAGGGGCTGACCTAGATAGAGTGAGTTACAATAATCGACTCCACTTATATGGGTGCCGTATTTTACCAAACTTTTCAATTAAGTCCTATGTACCGGGAGAGTACCAACCTCCTGGACTGAGGCTAGCATTGTCCCAATATTCAAGAAGGGGGACAGACATCTGCCAGCCAATTACGGGCCAATATCCCTTCTTGATGCACGGGTCATTTTTTGTTTGTTTTGCTAAAACACTTCTGGTCCATTTGGAATCATGGGTTGCTGAGACTGATGCCCTGAGCCACCTGCAGGCAGGGTTTGGTAGGGGCATTTGTACCATCTACCAATTGTTAAGGCTCTCATTGATTTGTGACAAATATGTTAAGTTAAGGAAAATGCCCATTTATTCGGTCTCCATTGACCTTAAGGCAGCCTTTGACACTGTCCCCAGGGCCAGGCTATGGACTATCCTCTCAAACCCGGGCATTCCCCCACATCTTTTTAGAGCCATCATGTTATTATATCACGTAAATGGGGCAGAATACGTTATGGTATGCGTGGTGCACTTTCCAACAAAGTGAGTGTCGAAATGGGTGTCTGCCAAAGATGCGTTTTGGCACCTATTCTGTTCTGCTTCTTCATAAGTGGCGTCATCTTCGAGTTTCTGTCCCTGCCCACGGACACCCCCTCACTAGCTCATGACCAAATCCCAGTCTTGATGTTTGCCGACGACGCCATACTTCTGTTCCTAAGGGACTTTGTAGCCAGTTGGAGACTTTTTATGGCTTCTGTGAAAATAATGGCTTGACAATCAATACTGATAAAACAAAGGTGATGGTCTTCAGGTGTGCAAGGGGGAAAAAGTGTCAGAAACTGCACCCGAGTCTAAATGGAACATGGATTGAGCAGGTGGATAAATATGATTATTTGGACATAAGAGTACACGAAAACTGCTCTTGGAATGAGCAATTAAAAAAGGCAGAGTTGACCTTGGCCAGATATGGTGGCTCCATTGCCAACTTTGCCAAAGTCCATTTGGGTGGTGCTGTTTCCGTGACCCTAGAGATGTGCAGGCCAGGCAGGCTGCTGTTTTTGGTGCTGAGCTATGCGAAGGGGCATATCTCGCACGATTGTCTGTGGCTGAAAATTTATTTCTCGAAAATGTTCTGGTTCTTCCATCAAGCGCTCCAACTCTCCAAATACTCCTGGAAATAGATCTCCAACCCATTAGACAAATATGTAGATCAAAGCCACTATTGTACTGGATTAGGTTGTGGAAAAATGAGAACCTTTTAAAATACTGGGCAGCCCTAGAAGATGTAATTGAACAGGAGGGGGGACCATCACTCCCCTGGGTGCACCATGTAATGACTCAGCTGATCCTTTTAAACCTATAGGAGCACTGGACTAATCTCACGACCATTAGGGACTTCTACAAAGGATAAAATGATGCATGCGATTAAGGGGCGAGAACAAAGGCAATAGCAGAGGGAATGGCTATGTCATTACAGTTTAGTAAGTACTGGGCCCTTAAACAGGTCGACACTGAGCCCCAAGATAATGTGTTCACACTTCCTTAAAGCTCGCTTTGACATTCTACCTTTAGCATCGATCAAATCAAAATGGAATGCAAGTGTGAGCCCAGATTGTCCCTTCTTCCCAGGGGTGAGGGAAGATCACACTCATTGTCTGTTCCTTTGTCCTATGTATAAGGATACACGAAACATGCCATTAAGACACCTGTTTATTCAATTACATGTCTTAACAGTCAATGAGGCCCTTGCACTTTGCCTAGGCGTTAAGGTTTCTTTGGCCACGTTCACGATGGGTTGGTTCTTGACTCAGGATTGGTTTAGGAGAATAAAGATGAGTAATCTTTCTCCTCAAATGTATTATTCTGTGCTAATTGGTGCACCCAAATCAGCTTTGAATACCGTTGGGCTACCAAATTATGAACTGGCCCGGTGCCATAATTATTCCCACCTGTTGGATGCTTTATTGCTCAAGGAACATGTAAAATATATCCACTGTAGCACTTTTGTTTGATACGAGTCTAGCTGTTCTTAAGAGATATTGTTAACTAGTTCTTATTCGATTTCTTGTCTAAATTATGGTATATGTAAACTTGTATATTTTAGTATTTTTTACCATGCACATGTTTGGCTTTTATGGTTAAAAAAAATCACGAAAAAAAGTGATTGATGATGATGATGATGATGAATAGCGAATCACTTAAGTACTTGTGATCATCTGAAAAAGGAAAATAATTTATCGTTTGTCGCATCAGGCCCTCTGAATGAAGAGACTTTAAAAGGAAAAGAGACTTGGGCACTGAAGGCCCTGATACTAACGATTGAACTGTATCCTCATGCTAGAGACGCCAGAGACTGTGCTTTGCTCGAGTGAGCCGCCTTGTCCTGTGTTGAAAACATGGGAAAGGGAGGCCAACGGACTGAACATCCTGCCACATCATTTTGTGAACACTTCTTTCTTTTTCCTAACATTATTTCCCACACTATTTGTATTTAGAGGTAAGGATTGGCAATAGGATTTATTAGTATAGGCCCTTTTTATTTTGACAAGACACTACGAGGACTGCGTTATTGTTATTTGATGGGCTTAGCTTGCTCTGTAGATTTAGGATTAGATAGGCGTTTTTCAAACCATTTTTGAAGTTCAATGAACACCCTTGAACTGTGGTCACTTGTGTCTCTCTTACTGTTGATACCATGCCTTCCTTACACAACCTAGATGCAAATTACCTTCATAGGTGGGAAAAGGCCTA
Organism: Ambystoma mexicanum; assembly: GCF_040938575.1. Lineage (NCBI taxonomy): Eukaryota > Metazoa > Chordata > Amphibia > Caudata > Ambystomatidae > Ambystoma > Ambystoma mexicanum. Next base: position 490,035,593 of record NC_090938.1, on the reverse strand, counting down.
TACCTTAGAACACAACAGTCACTGTGAAACAACCTATATGTAAATTACCTGGACAAAGGGGAAAAGGCTCCGTTTAAAAGCACAGCAGGTTGTGTGAACACATGCAGCAATAGTGTTTTTTGCTACCAATGTCTAATGTGTGGTCAGGATTGAATTAGAGTGGTGTGATATGTGTTGTGAAGTTGTGGTCTTTGCATTGATAGTTTAATAAAGTAATGTATAGGTTATGTGCTGGTGTGATAATTACAGTGGGTTCTAGTGGGACTAGTGTTCGCTGTCGCCTACCATGTCAGTTGCTGCTAGTTGACTGCTGCCTGCTTCCCCTGCAGACACTACCTGGAGCTGCTTCTTTGGGAGCTGCCCTTTGCCTTGGGGGCCCTTAGCCACAGGGGACTGCCATGGGCAGTGGGCTGCCCGGAGTGGTTGGTCTGAGTAGGCCAGACCAGCCAATGGGGATCAGGGGGCGGTGCGGGAGGCGTGAGGGACCACACGGAAGCAGTCAAACTACCTCTGTGAGGCGCACACCACGATAATAGAAGAGAATATGCCCAAATTTAAATTGTATTTGTCCTACAGGTCTGGGATTACTCCAGGGGCCAGGAGAGCCTTACCTCAAGCGCCAAGTGATCAGGAATGGCACAAAGCAAGGTGTCGACCAAGGACCAGCTCCTTGGTTGCAGTGGAAACCAGCCAAAGTGGAGCGGGGGCGGTATGGGAGGCGGGAGGGACAACACGGGAGCAGACAAACTGCTTCCATGAGGCACACACCGTAGTAGTACAAGTGATTATTCCCAAATTTAAATGTTACTGTTCCTGCAGGTCTGGGATTACACCAGGGGCCAAGAGAGCCCTACATCAAGCACCGAGCCCAGCGGAGGGAAGCCTGTGCTGAACTGTGGTAAAGTAAAGAGTAGGACTGTGTATTTGTGGCAAGGCAGACAAATCCTAAAGAACTAATTGAACTGTCAAAAGCTTGAAGCCCAAGCCTGAACTGTTGAATTGTACCGGTAAGCCAAGGTGTGCAAGACTGATAGAACTGTGCCATCCACCTATCCTTTTAAGACACTCTCGAGACCCTGTGCTTCTGAATTTGGGCAAGGGAGTTGTTAGCTAAGCCATTCTGACATTTCTTCAAAGACACTATTTTTCCTTTTTATATCCCCTTTGCACATTTGTTATTTGAGGAGGAGGGTGAGGTTAGGTTGTTTTTAGTATAGGCCTTTTTATTTTGACTAGACTGACTTGGACTTGTTTGTTATTTGTGTAATGGTCGCAACTTCTCCATTTCTAGAGTTAGGGCCAGTTAGGAATTCTTCCAAACTTGCTAAATACAAAATAAATGTTTTCAAAACGTGCATCTAGTGAGTCTGTGTCTACTGTTGATACCATGCCTTCCTTATAAATGGTGTCAGGAGTAGGATGCGATTCAATTGAAACAAATTGGGGAACCCTAACATTTCAAAAACGAAATGGTTGAGCCTCAAACCCCACTATAACTACTATTGGAGTAGGCATCTGCAGCAGAAGGGAAGCATCCATTCTGCCATGGAAAAGAAGTATGATTCCCACTGATTTAGTTCTGATACCTCCCCCTGGAGGCTACATTAGACTAGCCCCCAAATCCGGTTTAGCTTGGAAATTTAGACTAGATGTATTCGCAGGAGTTATTGACCCGGTTTTCAGGGGAGATGTGAAAGTCCTTTTACACAATCATGGGAAAACACCATTTGACATCTATCATGGGGATAAAATAGCACAAGGGATTCTTGAAAGGGCCTTACTTCCCCGGTTAAAAGAAGAGACAGAACAGGAGGTGACAGAGAGAGGAGATCTAGGTTTAGTAGAGGCTGATGAAAAACGTTCAAAGAAACAAGCCATTATTAGCAGGGGCTTTCTTGCAAGTAATACCAAAGTCTGAAGTGTAAGGAAGGAATGGTATCAAACAGTAAATACAGACACAAGTGATCACAGTTCAAGGGTGTTTAATGAACTTCAGTGGGTTGGTTGAACACCTAGCTAACCTAAATCTAAGAATGGGAGCAAGCTACGACCATCAAATAATAACGCAGACCAAGACGAGTCTCTGTGAAAATAAAAGGGCCTATACTAATAAACCTATTACCAATCCTTACTTGAAAATACAAAAAAGATGTAGGACAATAGTGTATGCAAAAAGAAAAGTGTTCAAGAAATAATATGTCAGGACAATTGAGCAGTTGGCTTCCCTTCCCCACGTTTTCAGCACAGGGCAAGGCGGCACGTTCGAGCTTCGCACACACTCTGGCTTCTCTGCCACAAGGATACCGTTCAAAGCATAGGTATTGGGGCCTTCTGCCAAAGCCTCTTTTCCAATAACAGTCTCTTACTGCAGAGGGCCTGTCATGACAAATAAGGTTCAAAGTTCCAGTTTTATCAGGCCATGCACAAGTTCTTGCTTCCAGTGTTCATCATGGGTCTCCCTCCTTCAGGCTTGGACCCCCTTTTTACCACAATGTTTACAACTTGGTCTTCCTCGTTCGGGCTTGGACCATGGATCTCCCTCATTCGGGCTTGGATCATGGATCTCCCTTGTTCAGGCTCGGATCCCTTTAGCACAATATTCAGATTTGGTCACCCTCGTCCGGGCTCAGACCATGTAATCTCATTTTCTACGGTTTCCTCTTGATATCAAAATCTAAGACTTTCAAATGTGCAATGGGTTTTGGTTAAACCATTGCAGGGCCACTTCGATTCACTTCACACAATGTTCTTATCAATCTTCTACTTTCATTTCTGCCGCTTCCTGGCAGGATACCTTACAGAACCCTTGATTGAGCACATTCACGGACCATCCTCAACGATATCGTAGCTTTCCTTCTCAAGTGCAAACATTCATCAGCAGTTTAGCTTTACTCGCATCTTTCATCACATGCGTTTAACAAAGTTTGTTCCAGCGCTCATTATACAATGTTGCTGCTTGCAACCTTGACACAGACCGGTCTTGCATCAGTCTCCCCAACTCACCAGTTGTGTTGATCTCTCTGGCGCTTCTTTGTTCTTGGAGCGAAGGACGATACATCAGTGGCTGCTGCTTCTCCCTGTCTTGGTCGGTTAGCCGGGAGGGCCTCCGGTATCACCGACGCACAATGCCGGATTCTTCAGTCTTGTTTCCTGGCCTTATGCTTTCTGACTCAGAGGTTTCTTGAAAGTACTGGTTTCTTGCCGAAAAGGTAAAGGATATTTCCCTCCTTGCAAGCCCTTCTTGATTTGCTGTCTTCTCCCCTCGTTCAGCTGCCAACTCTAAACCGCTATTATTGTGTGTGCTTTGTCTCGCTCAGAGTGTGCTCTCATGCTCTACCTTTTATCCGTGTGGGTAGGTTTAATGGAAGTCAGGTGTGAGTGATTGCCAGTTATTGCCTGACCTCGCCTGATCATAGTAGCCGGACATGTCAGGTACACTGCTCGGGTGTGAGTCTGTTTTCTCCCAGAGCGGGCTGTCCATGTGAAAGCGTTTGTAAAGGGGAAGGGGGGAGGGTAAGGTTCCCACATATCCTACCTGGTAAGATGGGGTAAAGGTGTTACAGGGGGAGGGAAATCGCATCTCGCCATCTGGTGTCCCACTCCCTGAAGACCCCTCATCCATGTGATCCTCCTGTACTGGTCCATTCCCAGGGTCTGGGTCCAAAGGCAATGGCTGTGCCCTGGCCGCCTGAGAGAAATTCACGGGACTAGGGGGTGAGACACCTTCTGGTTTCTCACAGAAGGCACTGATAACAGAGGTCCCTTCTTCTTTCTAAAACACAGACTGTTCTATTGATGGGAAACCTCAGGGGAAGGAATATTTAAAACCCAGTTGGTAATACCCAAAACCCATCGGAAAATAGTTTTGGAAATTGCCGCTCACACTTAACAGGGGGACATCTAGGACAAGTTAAAACCAAGCCCATATCAGTGGAAAGTTGTATTAGCCAGGAATATATGCTGACATTAAAAACTTTGTGCATACATGTGAGATATGTCAAAAGACCAGACAAATATTCCTCCACCTGCCCCTTTGAATGCACTACCTATAATAGAGGTCCAATTCTCCTGAATCGGGATGGACATGATTGGACCCCTCGAAACCTCTAAATTGGGCAATAGATTTGGCTTTGTAATTGTTGACTATGCTACCAGGTATCCTAAAGCCTTCCCCATGAGAAATAGTACGACCCAGCAAATACTAAAACATCTGCTACCATTGTTTTCCTGGGTCAGGTTCCCAAAAGAAATTCTAAAAGATCAAGGAACAAATATAATTCATATCACTACGTTAAAAACCCCAGTTTATCATCCTCAAACAGATGGATTGGTAGAACAATTTAATAAGACCCTTAAAACCATTCTGAGAAAACTAGTTGATGAAGGTGGAAAAGATTGGGATCACATGATTCCAGGGGCCTTATTTGCTGTGCGAAAAACCCCTCAAGCTTCTACCGGATTTTCACCTTTCGAGCTACTGTATGGCAGAGAGCCAAGGGATGTCTTGGACATGCTCAGGGAAACGTGTCAAGAGAAGGAGGAGGCCCAAAAACCACTGTTTCAAACCACAAATTGGTTACGAGAACACATTAACCTAGTCAGCTCTCTAGTTCATACCCACATGGAGAAAGCTCAACACCAACAGAAGCTTTCACATGATAGAAAAAAATTAAATTTAAGAACATTTTCAGTGGGACAAAAAGTTCTGGTTCTCTTGTCCACTTCAGAGAATACATTAATCTCGATGTGGCACAGGCCTTATGAGGTATTGGAATGATGGGAACATGCCCAACCAGACAGATGCCAAAAGACTCAATCTACCATATCAACCTTCTAAAGGAGTGGAAGGAAAATCAAGCATCCTCCCACACTTCTATATTTTCTTGTTTGGCACCTCAAGAAATTGATAAGGTAGAATGTATATCCCAAGAACTCCCCAAAGATAAGAAAGAAAGTTTGAATGATCTTGTTTCCGCATTTCCTGATGTATTCTGTGAGACACCAGGGAGGTTACAGGGAACTTTCCACTATTTACAAGGGTAAATAGTTCACTTAAAACCCTTTAGACTCCCAGAGGCAAGGAAAAATATAATTATTGACAAAGTGGAAAGTATGCTCAGGGCTAACATTACCGAACCCTCTTCAAGTCCTTGGTCATCCCCCATTGTATTGGTGACCAAACCAGACCAAACATGGAGAATTTGCATAGATTTTAAGCAAGTTAACGTCATCTCAGCCTTTGATGCATATCCCATGCCCCGTATAGATGATCTGATAGAACAATAGGGGGATGCAGTTTTCTTGTCAACATTGGATTTAACTAAGGGATACTGGCATGTTCCCTTACATGGCCCATATAAAGAAAGAACAGTCTTTGCAACACTGATTGGACTTTTCCAATTCAAGGTCCTACCCTTTGGTTTACACGGTGTACCAGCGACTTTCCAAAGATTAATGGATGGGATTTTACAACTCTATTCTGATTTCTGCAGGGTGTATATTGATTGATGATATTATTTATAGCCAAACATGGGAAGACCATCTCTATCATCTTTACACTATTATGAGAGTCCTACGAAAAGCCAGGCTCTCAGCTAACGGTAAAAAATGTAGGCTAGGTCAAACAACTGTAAAATATCTAGGTTTTTTTTGTAGGAAATGGTAGTATACACCCTCAGCAAGAGAAAGTAAAAGCTGTTCTAAATGCACCAACACCTAAGACCAAACAAGACCTTAGAGCATGTTTGGGTCTGATTGGATACTAACGCAGGTTTGTCTCCAGTTTCTCTGAAAAAACATCCCGACTGACTGACAAGCTAAAAAACGCTGAACTTCAAAAGATTTGTTGGACCTGTGAGGATGAAGTCTGTTATAACAGTCGAAAACAAACTTTATGTCAAAATCGTATATTGAAAGTGGCAGAGTTCTCAAAAGAGTTTATACTCCAGACTGATGCCTCTCTGACTGGACTGGGGGCTGTATTATCCCCAAATACAAAACAGCTTAGAGCACCCTATTTTATTTTTTTATAATTAATTATAATTGTTATCCCAAATACATGGCGGCTTAAAACACCCTATATTTGCCAGTCGCAAATTATTTCCCAGAGAGAAGAAATATTCAGTGTTAGAATTAGACGTGTTAGCCATCAAATGGGCCATCCTTTATCTCAAATATTACCTCTTGGGAAGAAAATTCATCCTAGTTACTGACCATTCTCCCCTTGTCTGGATAAGTCAGTGAAAGGAATCCAATCTACGTGTTATGCAATGGTTCCTGGATTTACAGCCATACTGTTTCGCAGTAGAACATCGGAAAGGTAACAGAGCAATGTGGATTTCCTTTGCCGGTTCCTCTGTGAAACAGATTCATCCACATGATATAGGGGAAGGGTATGTGAAAAGCCAAAGGGTGTTTCATAACCTAGTTCCTGGGGATCCCGTACTATGGTGTCCAGGGAAAGGCCATCACTTTTGGATCCCGACCGTGGGGGTGGACAAGCAAGGGAGGATTACCTAGATAGGGTGTCCTTGAAGAGTGGGGGAGAAGCACCTGATGGTGAAACATGGTATCCCCCTTTTTCCACAACCCATCAAACCCCTATACCTACCTATTTTATGGGAAACTACAGCTTTCATAATTCCACCCCACTTCACACTGACAACATTGCTGAGCTGGGGAAGATGAGGAATGAGGCCAGGAAGATTACCTCTACTGACTTGCAATGGCTCTGTCCATTTAATGAGACCAGGCAGAGTCAGGCACGTAATCTTAACTACACATACCTGCCACTTGTTAACACACCCTGTCAGGATAAAAGGTGGTGTGTACCGGCACAAAGTGAGCGAGGCTGGGTACGGGAAGCAGCAGCTCTTCCGGGGCTGATGCGAACCAGGCTATCGAAGTTGGATGGCCAAGGGGCTGATCGGCACTTGCGGTGAACAAGAGAGAGCCATGCGAGAACTCCACACTTTTGGAAAGCCGTAAGCGTTCCAAGACTGAAACCGAGTGAGCAGAAAGGAGATGCCTTCAAAGTACTTCAAGGCAGCCTGCTACCCTCCGGGTGAACGATAGAGTTGGGGAGGAGCAGAGGAGGCATTGGTAATGGCCTTGACTTCTACACGAAAGGCATTGAAGAAAGAAACCCAATTAGAATGACCAGCGAGTTATCGAAGGTAACACAAGTCTGGTTTGTGTTAAGTGACTGCACCAAGAGTTGAAGGTGGCGCGTGTGACGATAAAACACATAATGGAAAAGACAATTGCTGAACAGTATACAAAGTAACAGAGTGGTCCTGCGAGGTGGAATCGCACATTCAAAAGTCTCTGTGAAATGTTTGAAGTTATGATAAAGCGGGAAACTAAGACAAGAAAGTAACTGCGATCCCGAACAAGAGTTAATTAAGTGAAAAGCAAAGTATATGAACTTTGAATACGCCAAGAGGGCAAAGTATGTGAACTTTGAAAGATGCCAAGAGGGCAAAGTAACAAGAATAAGTAACTACAAGTACTAAGACGCATTGGTGTTGCGGGGTATTGAAGATTGTTGATTGAAACATTGTTTAAAGAGAGGTCGAAATGGTCATGCAAAGGTCTACGTAAAATCCTTACAGTTTTAAAAGTCTTCGACAGTAAAAAGTTGGATAAAACAAAACCTGGGCAAGGGAACCCCCACAAAGAGAAAATAGGGTTTGAGTCTGGCAGAGGAAGACTCGTGTGAGAAATTAAATTTTAAACGTTTATGAACGGAAAGACAGGTTCGACGCCGGTGGGCGGAAGCCTCTGTTGAAATGTGGTAAAGTAAAAGTCAAGAGTAGAACTGTGTATTTGTGGCAAGGCGGACAAGTCCTAAAGAACTTATCAAACTGTCAAAAGCTTGAAGGCCATGCCTGTTCTGTAGAATTGCACCAGTAAGCCAAAGTGTGCAAGACTGATAGAACTGTGCCATCCACCTATCCTTTTAAGAAACTCTCAAGACCATGTGCTGCTGAATGTGGGGAAGGAAGTTGCTACTCAAGCCATTCTGACATTTCTTTTAAGACACTTCTTCCTTTTTATATCCCCTTTGCACATTTGTCATTTGAGAAGGAGGGCAAGGTTATTATTATTTTTTTTAGTATAGGCCTTTTTATTTTGACTAGACTGACTTGGACTTGTTTATTTGTTTAGTGGTTCGAGACTATTCCCATTCTCGACTTACGGCCAGTTAGGAATTCTCTCAAGCTTACTAAAATACAAAATAAAGATTTTCGAACTTGCATTTATTGCGTCTGTGTCTACTGTTGATACCATGCCTTCCTTACACTACCCAAAAGATTCAGTGGTGTATCTGTACAATATAACAAGGGAGCAGATACATTTTGATTACCCACCTTGATATGCAGATCCTCTGCGTAAGGAACTGACAGGACTGCCCCAGAAAATCCCTGCATGTCCATCGTTTTACCTGATAAAGGAAACTCCCCTTCCTTGTTACAGGATTGTGTAGCTCCCGTGTCTATCAAACAAAAAAAAGGTTGATTTCCTAATGTTGCACCTACCTGGAGTTCCTCTTCCAGATCAGCAGTACCAGACAGGGCTGTGCATACTAGAGATTTCTGTGGGCTTTGCTAATCTGTATACACATTGGCACCCTGGTGCAGGAAAGGATTCCCTCCCAAAACACTCACTCCAGGGTAATACATTGTTGTTCCTTGAGGTTAATTATTTTTAGCCCATGTCTGCACTGATGCTTGTGCTGTCATGACAGACTGAGGTATATAGTTCTGTGGAACTTTAGTCACTGGGTTCTGACCAATCCGAACCTGCTGTGGTTGCTCAGATCCTGGGGCATATGGCAGGGTTGGTGGCTGCATCTGTTGTGAAGAATTGCATGGAAATCTACCAAAAAATCCCCCTGGATTAGCACGTGGGTCAATGAATACAGAGATCTACTCTGACATTCTCTTGACACATGTCCCATTTTCCAACAAGAGCAGCATTGCACTCAAACAACCCTCCATACTGACCTTGCATCCACCCAATCATCCGCAGTCTCATCCCTTCAAACATGCCAAATGCACCATCCCCTCTCTGCAATGCTCCTCTTCCCCTCATGAATTCTACTATGTGCCATAGACCTCTTTAGGAAACCTCTTTTTCAACATATGATAGAAATTGCTATGTTCTTATCCCACGCTTCTTCTATTTCTGCTCCCCCCATTTCCTGAATTGTCTGAATATTTATAATAGGATCATATTCCAATTTCATTGTTTTAGCTAAAATTGTATTAATTTCTGGCGTATCGGGGTACATTACCCTTAGTGCCTTCCACAAATCTGCTCTACAATTATTTAAAGGTGATCCATCATATTCATTTGTTTATAATCTAACTTTGTGGTACCCTGCTGTTACGCTCACCTGGACCCCACAGGGGTGTCGATCGGACCCGGACAGCTGCGGTCTCCGTCAACGTGATGCGTAGTGCAGAGAGGACTGTCTGGACTGGCCCGCCTAGTCTTGTCTGCTGGACCCGAAGAAGTATTTTCCTGCAAGTGGAGACAGGGATTAGCCACCTGTGGGTTTTAGTGATGGCCTCCCAACTGTTCTCGCTCTCCCCCACTAATCACCTCCGATATCCCCTTAGTAACCTCACCTTATGTTTGTAAAAGATGAGCTCTCCATCCTGCGTGTCTTGCAGGGGCGCGTAGATACCAGTTACTTCACAGGTTTGAAGGCGTTGGGAGAGTTCCGGTAAGCATTGACTCTGAAGTCCCAGGCGGGATTGGTAAGTATCAAGTTCAAAGAGTTCAATGTGCCCGATGTTCACTCTTGTCCCCTTCCTTCCTTAAGTTGCAACTGAGTTCGTGAGAAGAAGGTCTCGTAGCTGCTGCTGGCGTTCAGGTAAGAGTCTGTGTTACCCAACGCTGTCCGGTAACTATTGCATGCGTTAACGTGTTGTTTTTCTCCCTCTTTACAGATGCGGCATATGAAGATATGGAGAATAATACAGCCGGTGGTAAATCAGGTAAGTCTATGGTGGTAAGAGGTATTTGTTGATTCCCTTGGCTCACCTTGTTATTCTTGTGCCCCTAGGTGCCAGAGTATGGCGAAGAAATGATGGAGACAGTGCCGGATCGAAAGATGCTGTGAGAACTGGTGAGTATGGCGTCGTGCTGGAGCTGGCAAAGCGACGCGTGCAGGACTGATGTACTTTCCAGGTCGGGAGTTGAAATGGATCCGGAATCAGGTGAGGAATTTGAAATAAGTTTGTTTTCTAATCTTGTCCTTTTCTTCCTCTTTATTCTAGGAGCTCCGGATTCAAGGCGGGCGTGGCAGAAGACTGGATGCTGGCTGCAGGCACGCGGGCGTGGCAGAAGACTGGATGCTGGCTGCAGGCACGGTGAGAGTCACGCTGCTGGATGCAGAATAACACAAAGCATGTGCTACTGTAGTCCCAGGAAAGAAGTTGCAGCATGGTCTGCATGAGGTAAGTAATGTCTATGAGCCTGGCGCCTATGGCGCCAGGACTGATTTTTATTATGAGCCTGGTGCCTACGGCACCAGGACTGAACCCAGACAGCCCCTAGCTGGGGCTGCTGGGGTTTTTGTAAATGTCTGGATGCTTGCTCCCGGGGCTGATGGGCTTGATCCGGATGCCCGGGGGTAGGCATCATGACACCTGCTCCCTTCCACAAGTCTTCTGATTGTTCCCCAATTCAAGCTGAAAATTCATTTTTAATGTCCCCAATGGCTAATATGACCCAGCAGTATGTTTTTCTAAAGCATAAATCCACTTCCCTGCTCCTGCAGTGAGTGAGGTCAGCGCATTCATTAAATTATTCCAGTCCATGTGTGACCAGGAAAATAATAAGCGTTTCCTTGTCCTTTCTGAAGCAACAGAAATTGAGTTTTTCTTATTTTTCCTGTTCTGCTGCTTTTTCTTACAACCGGCATGCAGAGAGCGCAGCATGACATAAGACCCCTTGGTGTGGAATATGTGACCGCTGCTATGGGGAATGCTCGGGATGTTATGTCCTGAGGTCACTCTCCAGTCACATCTTCCCAATCATCATCATCCTCCTCTACTGCTGCATCCATCTCTCTTCCTTCTTGTTCAAATCCTAGACCTAAAGCAGCACTATTCTCATCAAGGTCTACCTGTCATGATTCCTGCCCCTCATGTCCCCAGCCCTCCAAGATGTCAGGTTGGAGCCAGGCCACGATCACCTACATGGCCCTCAAGGGCCTCTCCATCCCTCCAAAGACCCATTTGCAGTCAGACTTGAGGCACCAGACTCACTCACTCCCATAGGATAACATTGGGGATTGGACTTGTAGTGCATTGATGGGGACAAGATGGATGCCCCCACATATTTCGGTTCCCAGAACTGCATGTGCGGTCTAGTCCTTTGGGTGTGGTTCAGCCCAGAGGCACCTGGGATACCCAGAGACTATTTAAGCCACACCCAGGCTGAGAAACATGCTTTGCGTTTTCTGCACCTGTAGCGTGACACTCACCGTGTTCGTATCGCTCTCCAGTAGGCCTGCATCTTTCTTCTGCGCTCAGCTCCTGCAAGAACAAGAACACCGTTAGGAACAGCCTTACCTTGCAGCGCTTCTGCCCATCAGTCATCACTTTTTCTGTTCTGCGGGCATCTTCAGCGGTGTTATTCCCATCCTGGCACGCCGCTTCCTAAGGAAAAGGGAAAAGAACAGAAAAAAGGCATTAGTAAGCATTCTGCAAATCTTCGCTTATTTTTAAATACTGTACGAGCTTCAAACGCTTACCTGAATCCCAGCCGCTCTGGGGGAACTCGGTCTCCGGAACTTCTCATCCATCTGCAAGAGGGAAAAGACACACCAAGTTAGCGTGGAAACATCGAGAGGCGCCGCATACTGTGCTTACCCACCGCATTTGTTCTTCATAACCGGCATCCATGCTGAAAACGTTGCAGCACCTAAAAGACACAGAAAAATAACTCCGTTCAATGCAAATACGAAAGGGGTGCATCGCGCATCGTGCTCTCACTCACCTTCAGCGCTACTCATCTCAGCTGCATGCCGCCACCCCCGGTTGCCGGCCATCATCTAAGGAAGGAAAGGAACGAAGTTAGAGAACTGTTCAAAAGACTCATTATAGGGAGTTAAACTCTACCAATCCTGTGTTTCAGGCCCAGTCTCCAGTCGAATAGCCTCCAGGGAAGGGTTCGAGGTCGTAAGAGGTCAGAACAGATGGAGTGACGTCCCCGTGGATACCAGGTGAGCGTTACACTACCTGAACATCCTTGATGGAAGATTTATCAAGTCTTAAAAGTACTTGTCTGTACCTCCATTTCTCCAATCCAAACTCTACTTTCTGTCTAGTCCCTTCTTCCCTGCCTTGCTGTTGTAGTCCCCATACAGCCTCCTCTCTTTGTGACTCTATTTCGTCCCAATCTCTTTGCCTCTAGTTTTGAAGTTGCCTTCTCAACCTGTCTTCAATTCTGGCTGTTGAAGGCCCTTCCAGCTCTCTTTCATCGGCCCTACCCATTTAGAATGTTGACCTTCTCTCATCTTCCGCTCTTAGTCTTTCGACTAACCTTTCGGTCGGCGGCATATCCCCTCGACATTCTCTCCAATCTGATGTATCCAGAAGCCTTCCATTTTGGGGTGTAACCCTCTCCTTTTCTTCTAGTCGTAACCTCTCTGCTAACCCGGCTGACGATGGCATAATTTCTACTCTATCCCCATTCTTAATCTTTCATAGCCCCTCTCTGAAGGTGTTGGTTCTTGGCTTAGTCTATCCACAGCACCACTGGAGTAGTTCCTGCGGGCTCATACTCTAGGGGATTCTTTAGCAGGCCCCTCGCTGAAGGCCTTGGTTCTTGCATTCGTCTATCCGCAGCCACTGGAGTAGTTGCTGGGGGCTCATACTCAGGAGTGAGTCGCCAAGGGATAACACCCATATGCTGGCGGTGCAGAGGGACCCACTGCACCTATCATAGTTGACCACCTTTCCATAACCCTGTGGGTCCTGTAAGGAAGGCATGGTATCAAACAGTGAAGACAGACACAAGTGATCACAGTTCAATGGTGTTTATTGAACTTCCATGGGTTGGTTGAACGCCAATCTAACCTAAATGCAAGGCTGGGAGCAAACTACCACCATCAAATAATAATAACGCAGTGTTATGGCTATAAATGGGGAACCAGCCTATTTAAATGGCGTCCCTCAAGTTAAGGGATGCGCCGACAATCACCTTCCCGAAATCACACGAGTATATGAACAAGGCGTCTCCTACCTGGTCTTCTGAGGGTATTCGGAGGAAGGGAGTGATTCACCTGACACCCTCTCTCGGCGCTGACCAGTCAGCGCAGAGTGAAGACGCCAGGGAAACCCTCAAGGGGGGAAAAAACCCTCACTGATGAAGTCCAACGGAGGAGGAGCTGGACGGGACAGGATACAGATGCGTGTCTCTGTGGAGTAGGTTTGGCGTCTTATTCCTTTATGTTGAATTCAACGTCTCCTTCCCCCAGCTGTCCGTGTCGGCTAAAAATGAGAGAGGAGAGGTTATACCTGATAGAAAGGTAGGTGAGAAAGGAAAGTAGGTTCAAGAAAGTGGAACCTACCCTAGGAATCAGACTGTACGGAGACGTGGAGAGATTGGATCCCACGCGCAGGACAAAGGTAAATATCTATGTAAAAACAGACACGTTGGTAAATGAATGCAGTTCCAAAGAGAGAGAGTATTGCGATTACGGAAGTCTATCTTCCTTCCCGTACCGTAATCCCGACTGGGTGTTGGAACAAGTATCTGAGGGCAATGATTTGGATTTCAACCGCAGTGGCAGTCGGGAGGTGTGGTCTGTGTGCGTGCAAGAAGCGGGTTGAGCTGTGCAGAGAAAACAGAGGAGAGGGTAAATAAGTGCTAGTGGAGGGAGTATATAATGGATGACTGATGAAGAAAGCTGCCTACTTAAAGTGTAAGGGTCCCAGAGGTTTCCGTGTCGTGTTGAGCTATGAGAGGGCTGGCTCAGGAGTTCTGGGGGGTGAACGTGAGGGTTCCTAACGAAAGGGAGTAAAGAATAAAGGCAGTGAGATAAAGTCCTCTTGATATTCGGCGTCCGTGAAATCTAGAAGCGATACTCACGAAGCGTGGCTTCTTTGTACAGTAGCAACGCGATGCTGTGAGGGATCCAGGACCGGAAATACGTTTTTGTGATGAATGGGAGGAGCTTGGTCTGCGGTCTCCCGAAACACTGCACTGTCCACCGGTAAAACCCCGGCCATCTTGGATTGGGGAGTTTGGGTATTCGAGATACGCAGCCAACGGCGCCAGAATGATCGTCTGCCGAAAATACTATGATTGTTTGTAACAGTATGCCCCCTCTTATACGCGACAAAGCCGGGTTTACCAGGATGGAAACGATAAAATGATCGCACCAGTCGAGGGGCGTGAACTGCAGAAGCCGGTTCCCAAAATCGTTCGGCTGGGGAATAACCCTTCCAGTCCACTAAAAACTGTAACCTCCCTCTACTGTAGCGGGAATTGCAGATTCCGGACACCTCATATTCAGGGCCGGTGTCCGTAAGCACTGGAAGAGGATTTTCAGTGGTTTGTAAATGGAACTCATTCCGTATGTCTGGTTTCAACTGAGAAACATGAAATGTGGGATGTATGCGTTTCCAGGAGTATAGAAGTTTCAATTGAAAGGGTGCCTGACCTTTTTGTTTGACAACTCTAAAAGGGCCGAAATACTTAGGGGATAACTTAGAGGTGACCAGTCTCTTAGGGAGGAATTTATTCGATAGCCACACTTTGTCTCCCACTTGTATTGGGGGGGCTGGAGTTCGATGCTTATCCACTTGTATCTTGCTTTTGAGTTGTGCCTCCATCAAGGCTTCCCTTGCCTCTTTCTGTCCTTTCTGAATGATGTCTATCATCCCGTTGATGTCCGGAAAGGATGACGGAGAAGAGGAAAGCGGTTTGAATACCGAAGGGTGAAATCCGTAGGTACAAAAAAACGGGCTGAGGCGTATTGCTGAATGTGGAGCATTGTTATATGCGAATTCAGCCAGGGGTAACAGACTCTTCCAATAACCTGTGCGGCTGAAATGTAACATCGGAGGTAGGCTTCCAGGGTTTGGTTGAGTCTTTCTGTCTGTCCATTTGTCTGGGGATGGTACCCAGAACTTAGAGCTCTGGAGATTCCGAGGATATGACATATCCGTTTCCAGTATTTGGATGTATACTGAGAGCCTCGATCGGATATGATGACTTCTGGAAGGCCATGCAGAGAAAATATACGATCCAAGAATACCCTAGCCATCACAGCAGCGGATGGAATATTTTTAAGTGGAATGAAATGAGCCATCTTTGTAAGGGAGTCAACTGTCACCATGATGGTATTACATCCTTCCGATATCGGGAGGTCCACTATAAAATCAGTGGATATGATCTGCCAAGGTTTGGTAGGTATCTGCATTTTGACCTGTTCTCCCAAGGGAGGTCGTCTAGGGCTCTTGGTTTGGAGACAGATAGGGCATGATGCTATGTATTCTCGGACGTCCTCTTTGACTTTTGGCCACTAGAACTGTCTGTGTATAAGATCTAATGTGCCTGCACAGCCGCGATGACCTGCTGAGTTAGAATCATGACAGACGTAATACTTCTAGATGCAAGTCTCTGCGAGGGATGAAGATTCTTTGATTTTTTAGGAACAGTCCTTGGCTGGGAATCAAGTGGTATCTCCCAATTAAGTCTAGCTGTGAGGCTTCCTATTCTCTTGAAGCATCTTTGATCTTTTGAAGGAAGTCTCGGACCACGGTTACCCTCATGGGTTTGGGGAACATAGGCTCGGATCTGAATGGAGTCTCCTCCACCGGGTCTCTCCTAGACAATGCATCTGCCTTCAGATTTGTCGAACCTGGGATAAAAGTAAACTTGATGCGGAAGGGAGAAAAAAAATGTGCCCACCGAGCTTGGCGACTGTTACAAGTTTGAGCATACTGTAATATGCAGAGATTGTGGTGATCCGTTCTCACCTCAACTGGGAATCGGGCTCCCAACAACAGATGTCGCCATTCCTCAACGGCACGTTTAATGGCCAGTAATTCTTTTTCCAGGACGGTATAATTAAGTTCAGCTGGAGAAAGAGTCTTCGATAAATAGGCTATGGGCTGTTCCACGTTATTAGTCCCTGGTTGGAGGAGGACTGCTTCCAGTGCCTGGTGTGATGCATCCGATTCCACAATAGACCTCTTCTGTTGGTCAGGCATGGATAATATTGGTGCTTTGGTAAAAAGTTCTTTCAGTTCCCTGAATGAGAGTTGTACTTCTGATGACCAATGGAAGGGCACCCTTTTCTTTAGGAGATGTTTCAAAGGCTGTGTAAGAGAGGAAAAGTGGGGAATGAAATGACCATAGAAATTAGCGAATCCCAGGAATCTTTGGATGTCTTTGACCGATTTCGGAATTGGCCATTCTGTGATTGCTGAGATTTTGGAAGGGTCCATCGCAATGCCTTCCCCTGAAAGTATGTATCCTAGATAGGCGACAGAGGGTTTACGGAACTCGCACTTCTCTATTTTACAGAAAAGGTGGTTTTGTTGTAAGCGGGGGAGAACTTCCTGTACGTGGTGGATATGTTCAGATAATGAGGAGGAAAAGACCAGGATGTCGTCTAGATAGATTATTACATAGTGTAAGGAAATATCTGCGAATAAGTGATCCATAAACCGCTGACATACGGCTGGGGCGTTGGATAAACCAAAGGGCATAACCCTGTATTGGTAATGGCCAAATGGAGTGCGGAAGGCTGTTTTCCATTCGTCCCCTGGCTTAATCCGGATAAGGTGATAAGCCCCCCGCAGATAGAGTTTGGTGTAAATGCGTGCACCCCTTACGGCCTCCAATATGTCTGGGATGAGTGGCATTGGATACTTGTCTGGCACCGTGATCTTATTTAGACCGCGATAGTCAATGCAAGGGCGGAGCTCTGAGGTGTTCTTTTTTGGTATAAAAAAGAGGGAAGCTGCCGCCGGGGAAGTTGATTCCATGATTAGATCATTTTGGATATGGGTTCGTAAATACTCCTTCAGCACCTCCTTCTCTTTAGCTGAGAGTATATACATGCGTCCGAACCAGAGAGAACTGTTGGGTACCAAATCTATGGCACAGTCATCTCTTCGGTGAGGAGGTAAATCAGTGTATTCAGAGTGGGTAAAGACAGGTTGGAATTGCTGGTATACTGGAGGTAAAGTGGAGATTTGGTTTAAGAGGGTTCCAGGAGGATTCAAGTTTCCTGCCTCACATGTTCCAGAATGGGTCTTCCTTCCCGTTAGGCAGTGCTGAACACAATTCTCTGAGCCTAAGAATAAAGTTCCTGCTGCCCAATTAATGTACGGGTTATGTCTTTTTAACCACGGAATTCCCAATATGATGGGATAGTGAGCTGTCCGTATGATGTCTAACACAATTGGTTCTTGGTGTGTCGCAATTGTCAAGACCAGGGAACCCGTATGATCTTTGATGGGGCCAGAAATGAAGGGACTACCGTCTACACTCTCTACAGGGATGGATATGGTTTTTGCGGTTCTTGGAATGTTATGCCTTTGAGCCCAGGAATCATCTATAAAATTACCCGCGGCTCCGCTATCTACCAGAGCAAGAACGCTTTCCAGTCGGATGTTTTCCCAGGCGATGGATATTCCTAAAACCACCATACCGTTTTCGGGACTTGGGCTCTGGGGATCAGAAAAAGCACTAAAGAGGGAACTATTTGAAGGGAACGGGCCCTGTACCGTCGTTCCCCTTACGGCCGGGCACTGGCATTTCCTGTCTTTTTGGTGGGGATTAGGAGGCATTCTTTGACTGTATGAGTGTTTGCCCCGCAATACATGCAGAGCCCAAGAGACTTTCGTCTAAATCGTTCTTCAGGGGTAAGTGGTCCACGTGAGGCACCCAACTGCATGGGTTCTTCTGTGGAAACGGATTTGTTTGGCATAGCGCTTCCCTCCAAGTGAGGCCTACTGCTTCTTCCCTTTCTTTTCTCTCAGTTTCTCTCTTGGAGTCTATAGTCCAACTCCATTACCAGGGCTATGAATTCACTCATGTTGTGGGGTCGAGACACCCTTGAGACCTCATCTTTTAATTCTTCTGTCAGACCTCTACGAAATAATGTTATTAGGGCATCATCTGCCCATGCCGTATCCGCAGCCATCTGCTTGAAACGGGTGATATACGTCAGAATATCTTGAGAGCCTTGTTTTAGGTCCAAAAGACGTTCTTGAGAAGCTATAGTCACTTCCTGTCTGCCAAACATGTTCTTCACACTATTGCAAAAGGCAGTGTAAGAATCCAAAATAGGATTATTATTGGTCACTAACGGAGTGGCCCAGGCTAAGGCTGCTCCGGTCATTTGAGAAATCATATGTCCTACCTTATCACGGTCTATTGGGAAAAAGGTTGCTTTGAATGCAAATTGGACAGTGCATGATTCTAGGAACTCTTTCACAAGATGAGGGTTTCCATCGAACCTGCCGGAGGAAAGTGGACCTGGAGGTACTGCTGAGCTTTGAGCCGATCTACCCACTTGACTCCTTAAAGAGGCATTTTCCTGTTTGAGATTCTGTACCTCTGTGGATAGGGCCTGCATGGCTGCTGCTAGATGTTGGATCTGTTGATCCATGGTTATAAGAGATTTCTTGTCCAGCTACCCGTGTGAAAGGTGATCGAGTAGAATACTCCTTTTTGGGCGCTGCTAGCTGTTTTGGCTGTAAATGGGGAACCAGCCTATTTAAATGGTGTCCCTCAAGTTTAGCGATGCGCCGACAATCACCTTCCCGAAATCACACGAGTATATGAACAAGGCTTCTCCTACCTGGTCTTCGGAGGGTATTCGGAGGAAGGGAGTGATTCACCTGACACCCTCTCTCGGCGCTGACCAGTCGGTGCAGAGTGAAGAGGCCAGGGAAACCCTCAAGGGGGAAAAAACCCTCGCTGATGAAGTCCAACGGAGAAGGAGCTGGACGAGACAGGATACAGATGCGTGTCTCCGTGGAGTAGGTTTGGCGTCTTATTCCTTTATGTTGAATTCAACGTCTCCTTCCCCCAGCTGTCCGTGTCGGCTAAAAATGAGAGAGGAGAGGTTATACCTGATAGAAAGGTAGGTGAGAAAGGAAAGTAGGTTCAAGAAAGTGCAACCTACCCTAGGAATCAGACTGTACAGAGACGTGGAGAGATTGGATCCCACGTGCAGGACAAAGGTAAATATCTATGTGAAAACAGACACGTTGGTAAATGAATGCAGTTTCAAAGAGAGAGAGTATTGCGATTACGGAAGTCTATCTTC
Source organism: Ambystoma mexicanum (assembly GCF_040938575.1). Classification (NCBI taxonomy): domain Eukaryota; kingdom Metazoa; phylum Chordata; class Amphibia; order Caudata; family Ambystomatidae; genus Ambystoma; species Ambystoma mexicanum. The sequence continues at coordinate 490,016,278 of NC_090938.1, read as the reverse complement.
CTTCCTGTACCGTAATCCCGACTGGTTGTTGGAACAAGTATCGGAGGGCAATGATTTGGATTTCAACCGCAGTGGCAGTCGGGAGGTGTGGTCCGTGTGCGTGCAAGACGCGGGTTGAGCTGTGCAGAGAAAACAGAGGAGAGGGTAAACAAGTGCTAGTGGAGGGAGTATATAATGGATGACTGATGAAGAAAGCTGTTTACTTAAAGTGGAAGGGTCCCGGAGGTTTCCGTGTCGTGTTGAGCTATGAGAGGGCTGGCTCAGGAGTTCTGGGGGGTGAACGTGAGGGTTGCTAACGAAAGGGAGTAAAGATTAAAGGCAGTGAGATAAAGTCCTCTTGATATTCGGCGTCCGTGAAATCTAGAAGCAAAACTCACGAAGCGTGGCTTCTGTGTACAGTAGCAACGTGATGCTGTGATGGATCAAGGAGCTTGGTCTGCGGTCTCCCGAAACACTGCACTGTCCACCGGTAAAACCCGGGCCATCTTGGATTGTGAAGTTTGGGTATTCGAGATACGCCGCCAACGGCGCCAGAATGACCATCTGCCGAAAATACTATGATTGTTCGTAACACGCAGTCCTAGTCCAAACTCTGTGAAAATAGGGCCTATACTAATAAACCTATTGCCAACCCTTACTTCTAAATACAAAAGGGTTTAGGAGAATTGTGTATGCAAAACGAAAAAAGTGTTCAAGAAATAATGTCAGGACAGTTGAGCAGTTGGCTTCCCTTCCCCACGTTTTCAGCACTGGGCAAGGTGGCACGTTCAGGTTTCGCACACACTCTGGATTCTCTGCCACGAGGATACAGTTCAAAGACTCTTTTCCAATAATAGTCTCTTACTGCAGAGGGTCTGTCGTAACAAACAAATATCAAAGTTCCACTTTTATCATGATCTTCACATGAACAAGTTCTCACTTCCAGTGTTCATGGGTCTCCCTCCTTCAGGCTTGGACACCCTTTTTACCACAATGTTTACACTTCGTCTCCCTCATTCGGGCTCACACCATGGATATCCCTCGTTAGGGCTTGGATCACGGATCTCCCTCGTTCGGGTTCAGATCCCTTTAGCACAATATTCACATTTGGTCTCACGTGTTCGGGCCCGAGCCATCTAATCTCACTTTCTGCGGTTTCCTATTGATATCAAAATCGAACACTTTCGATTGTGAGATGAGTTTTGTTAAACCATTGCGGGACCACTTAGATTCACTTAACACAATGTTCTGATCAATCTTCTACTTTACTTTCTACCACTTCTCAGTGGGATACCTTGCAGAGACCTTTGATTGAGCACATTCACTGTGCCAGACCACTCTGCCAACGGTGTTGTATCTTTCCTTCTCAAGTTCAAACATTCATCAGCAGTTTAGCTTTACTCTCGTCTTTCATCCCATGCGTTTAACAATGTTCGTTCCAGCGCTCGTTATACAATGTTGCCACTTGCAACCTCGACTTCAACACAGATGGGTCTTGCATCGGTCTCCCCAACTCACCGGCTGTGTTGATCTTTCTGGTGCTTCTTTGTTCTTGGAGCCAAGGATAATACAACTACGGCTGCTGCTCCAACCCGCCTTGGTTGGTTACGCAAAAGGGCCTTCGGTATATCCGATACACAATGCAAGATTCTTTTGTCTGGTTTCCTGGCCTTACGCTTCCTTACTCAAAGGTTTCTTGAAAGTAACAGTTTCTTGCCGAAAAGGTCAAGGGTTTTTCCCTCCTTGCCAACCCTTCTTGGTTTGCCGTCTTTCTTCCCTCGTTCAGCTGCCAACTCGAAACTGCTGTTCCTTCGTGTGATTTGCCTCGCTCAGAGTGTGCTCTCGTGCTCTGCTTTTTATCTATGTGGGGAAGTTTAATGGAAGTCAGGTCTGAGTGATTGTCAGTAATTTCCTGACTTTTCCTGACCAGGTACACTGCTTGGGTGTGAGTTTTCTCCCAGAGTGAGCTGTCCATGTAGAAGTGCTTGTGAAGGGAAAGGGGGGTACGAGGGTAAAGTTCCCACATATCCTACCTGGTAGGATGGGATAAAGGTGTTACAGGGGGAGGGATACCATGTCTTGCCCTCCAGTGTCCCACTCCCACTCCCCGAGGACCCTTCACCCAGGTGATCCTCCTGCACTGGTCCACCCCCAGAGTCTGGATCCAAAGGCGATGGCTGTGCCCTGGCCACCTGAGAGAGAAATCCACAGGGAATAGTAGGTGAGACACCTTCTGGTTTCTCACAGTCCCCTTTTTCTCATCATATATGTTCATAACTCTATAATATGACATTGTTTTTCTAATTTAGAACCCTAATACTGCGTAACTAAAAATGTGTGCATATTTTCTAACGTCCCTTTATCAAATGTCTCTTCCTCTGGCAACGCCTAACCTAAATCTAAGATGGGAGCAAGCTTCGTATATCAAATAAAAATAAGGCAGTCCGCGTGGCATCTTGTCAAATGAAATGGCTCTATACTAATAAAAACTATTGCCAAATCCTTACACCTATGGCCTTCTGGTATCAGTAGTTTCAATCAATATGTGGTGCTGGTCCCCTCTGCAGCTGGTCTTGCCTTAACAATTTTACAGTTCTTTGAACTCTTCTCAATATGCCACTTTGCGACTTTCATTCAACACAGCTCGGTTTATTATCGGCTCTCCAATCGACTCACCGGCTGTAATGAACCGCTTGGCTTTCTATTCCGAGTCAAGGTTGGGACCACAGAGACAAGCATCTCTCCCCGGCTTGGCTATCAGCAGAGGATGGTCTCATGTACCGTTGACATCTGCTGCAACACACGCTGGCTATTGTTCGCGGTCTTATGATTCCTTCTGCAGAGGATTCACGGGCCCTTGGTCGGAAAGGGCAAGGTTGCTTCTCTCCTTGTCACTCCCTCGGTATGCGCGGTCTTTCTCCTCCTCTTGAACTACCATGCTGAGTTAGCTCTCACGTTGTGTGGTTTACCTTATTCGTACTGTGCTCTCTTGCTCCACCTTTTATCGCTGTTGGGAAATGAAAGGGCATCAGGTGTTTGCGATTCTGGTCAATTGCCTGACTTTGCCTGACCCTTGTTTTGGGAAAGGTCGATAAACAGGTTTTGCATTAGTCTGGTGTCTTTTAGATTAGGAGAAAGTGTTCATGTCGGAAAAAGGGAGAGGTAGAGTTTCTAAGTGGGCTAGGTGGTAGGATGGGGAAAACGTGTTATGTGGAATTATAGCTTTTTTACCAGGGGGTTTGCTAAACTTGGAATGGTGAGATTGATAGGGTTGTGAGGAAAATGGGAATGACCAGGATTTTTATAATGGAATAAACAAGGGGAATTGTGGGAATGGTAGCGTGTTGTCAATGCAGTAAACTCGGTGTTCGGGAAAGAATAATCATAGGGACGTGGAGTAGAATGGTTGACAATTTTCAGGCAGGGACCAGGAAATCAGGCATTCTGGGTTAGATGGTATGAGTGTACCAGGGTTTGGGTTCCTATGGAATTTACCAGATATAGAGGGGTCATTGGAATTGACTAAGGGAGATCCTTTGGGCGGAATGGAGGTAGATGTGGAACAGCCTATAAAGGCTTTAGGGATTTTGTCGTCCTCACCTTCTCCTTCGATATAATACCTCGTCTCACCTGGGGCATTTCCCTGAGCATGACCCCATTCCTCTCCCCAGGTGATCCTCCCTCACTCGTCCACCCCCGGGTTTGGGATATGAGAGCGCCAGCCCTTCCCTGGCCTCTTGAATAAGGGATTCTCTGGGTCTAGTCGGGAGAATACCCTCAGGTTTCTCACAGATGATGACTCCAAAGTCTGTCGTCTTACCTCTTCCAATTTATCGTGGCTAGGTATTTTGGTTGGAGTTCTTTTCAAGCTATAAACAAGAGCTTATAAAGGAAGGGCACTACTGATTGTACTGATATTTTTATATATCTAATCTCAAGGTGACTCGGGTTTCAAGTAACTAGTGATAAACGCTTCAGGTGCCTATGGGTATAGTCCCGGGGGTTATGGAGACTCAACACAACTTTTGTACAAACCAGCCTTTTGTTACCAACAGGAAACCCGTATGCACTCTTGTCCGACAAAGTCACATTGTGATTTTCATACAGTTAAACTTAAAGAATATACATTTTGCATAATACAGAGCTCAACCATACATTTCAATACTAAAGTGCTTACATGAAAACAATCTGCTTTTTTTATTATCCGAGAGTTATTACACCCAATTCCTTGGCATTGAATTAAAATTACATCAAACATTTGTTACTGGAAAACTTTACAAATCAAAAGGAAAGTATACAATACTTCTCCTCTACTGTCACAATTAATCACCAGGGTAAGATATGGAAGACACTAACTCACCAGAGATGTCGAAAAGATACAGGACGATACTGATGCTCCCTATGTTCTGCCTTCGGAACATTTAGAAGTCAAAAAGACCTTCCTAATGATGTACCTCACTAGCTAATATTGTAGAAAAAGCTAGAGGAACGAATCAATGGAAAGGGTGTGCAATCCACAATTGCAGGAATTCATCAGGCTGGAATAAAAGGCACGATTCAGTATGTGCTCTAAACTTAACACCAATACAGATATGAACTAAAAATACTAGACTAACCTGAGAGTAACAACTCCAGACTTCTGGGTTGACTTGTATTCACCTCCTTGTCTTCTCAGCAATATATGAGGAAGTTCAATTTGGTCTGAAGGGTAATTAAGGAAAATAAAAAAGAAACAAGGAAGGGAATATTAGTTAGGGACTAGAACCCGAACGGCACGAGGGACGCACTAGAGTCAGTTTGGTGCACTTGAAACTCCTCTGGTTAGTGTCCATAAAAATCCTGTGCACGTATCTTTAAATGATGCTGAAGAGACAGCGATAAGTAATTGAATGAAAGAAAGGAAGGAGCAAATGTTACTTAAATGATGGATCCTTAAAGTGCAGAATAAACAAACAAAATCTGGAAGGATTCCTTAGTTCACAAGTTGCTCTGCGTGCAGGAGATAAATGCCAGGAAATAAGTTGTGCAGCTGAACTACTTTGCGGCAACACATTAAGTAATATGAAACCGCTGCCGTGATAATAGATTGCCCTTGACGTGATCTGTGACAAAATAGCAACAAGCCTGCCGTGAAGACTGATGTCGGAAGGCCGAGTACATAAACAGTATGTTAAACAGGCCAGTGATGAGGTACCGTGTAGACAGAAAGCCAAGGGCGGAGAGAGAAGCAATCAGTTAAACAGGCTGAAGTCGAGGTACCGAGGACACTGAATGCTGTGGGCAGAGAAAGAAGCAATCCGGTAAACAGGCTGAAGTCGAGGTACAAAGGAAACTGAATGCCATGGGCGGAGACAGCAGCTGGAATAAGCCAAGGACATCCACGGGATATAATATAACAAGAACAAATGTAGAAATAATTGGATGAAGCTTCATTACTAACGCTAATCAGAAGCAGAGAACACCTGTCTAAACAAGTTCAAATAACATCTAGGAAGACGTAACCTGATCACAAGATGCTGTTCTCCTCGTCACGTGATGGCTCAAAGCAGCAATGTCCTGACTTAATGTGAGGCGTCTGTGAAACGCATGTCATCTCCATTGAAATATCCTGTGATTTTCTAACGAGAATAGAATGGCCTGGCGCCATTCTATGGGCAAACTGCCTGTTTTCCTGATGCAAAGCGGCAGCCAACCGGGTCTTGAGGCTGATAGGTGTAGAAACGGAGGAAGGAGCAGACACAGGCATGACATCTACATAAACCACTGTATTCTGACAATCAGTCAACTCAAACTCAATTGTTAAATTTGCTGACACGTTTCGGATATACAATATACATCCTCAGGGCTTTCAGTTGTCTTTCGTCCCAAAAATCTACATTTACATGTTCATCTGTATACCTAAATTGGATAACAAACCATATTGTTACCACCTCATAATTTCTACTTCTAATCTTCATTCTTATAGTGTGTTCACCAACTTTACCCATAAAGTATAACACGCACTAACCTCTGATAGTGCCAAGTACCCTTGAAGTGAATTCAACCTATGAGACAAAATATATATAAATTCTGTTAGCTAAGTACCCCCCAAAATAAGAAAAGATTAATTCAGGGCTTAACGCTGTGCATATGAAAGTCAGATGAAAGTTATTTAAGGCTACTACAATGTTGCATCTACTGACAACCAGATATACCACCATAGTGTCAGTACTTTTGGACTACTACAACACGTCAGTAATTTGTACTTCAAGACAGGCTTAAACAAGACTCACTTTAAAGTACTTCAACACCTTCAAGTAGGCAAGGCACTCTTCCTCTGGATATATCTCTTCAAAAAGGGCTCCCTCTTTGCCTCTCTTGTCTTTCTGCCACAATAACAATGTGGGTTTGCCTTTAAGGCTTACTTCTCTTTGTTTACCACAGTTTCTGGCAATACAGGTTGGGTCCACTTCAAAAGAGTCTTTACAAGCAGCAAGTTTCCCCTCCCCAACTTTAGCTTGACCTTTCTGCCAGCTATCAGCCTAAGAGATTATCCTGAAACCTTAGTACCACTCTCTTAGCTTCAGGTAATGCTTGCACGCATGAATCTTAGACTAGTTGAACCGTTATTAGATGCACAGTAACAGTTAGATTGCTTTTAACTCTGCGAAAGGCTGGTTGCACTTTTAATATGGAGGGGGACTCTTGGCTTGGGCAATGCTTGCTCTCTTCAGTAGTAAATACACTTTACCTTCCTGTATATGAAAGGTATGTTGTGTTAAAGTAAAGAATGGAGTTCAGTCTTTCTTTAAGAATCACAATTAGATACACGCAACCCGTCTTTGATGTAGTTTTCACAAGTTAAAGGTTGGTATTGAATTGAATTCCTGTGTAAAGCAGAGGATAGGGTTCAGTCTCCCTTTGGGAATCACAATTAGGCACACGCGACCTCTCTTTGATGTAGTATTCACAAATTAAAGGTTTCAACGATTGTTTTATCAAGGTAAGGTATTCGGTATGTCATGAACTGTCGTCTACGTCCTTTCTGGACCTCCTGTTCCCTGACTCACAGGGGATTGCATGCAGTTATCCTTCCAACGTGGCCGCCCGGAACAGAATGCTCCAGATCAGTCTATGCGTTCCACGTTGCTCTTCCTAAAAAAGAGACACGCCCCTGCAGCTCTGCGCGGCTCAACGCTACCGCTACCTGTAGTTCGCACTGGATTCCTTGTTCTCAGTTCCTTGAATCCCCTCCGGTTCCCTTGCTTCTCCAATCTCCTGGAAAACCTTCCGCGCTCGAGTCACGGTCCTCCGTGCCTCCGAGCGCACCTTAATTACTTCCTGGGATTACCCTGGACTTTTTGAACGCTCCTGGAAACTGAACCGCTACTCTCACGCTGGACGCCGAAGATCGGCGTTCGGGTCTATACAAATCCCGGACCGTAAAGAAGAAGAGATCCCACAAGGTCGCAAGTACACAACAGAAACAGGTGAGAAGGGGAGAGACTTGTGACAGATTGAGACGCCTTAAAAACAATACAGATTCAGAGATGGAAGCCGCCGTCCAAGACCTCATGTGAGGCATGCAGGAATTAACAACGGAGGTACAGAACCTCAAGGCAGAGAACGCAGCATTAAAGCAGCTAGTTCTATCACGTGATTCCGCAACCAAAGAAAATGTAATATTGGGAGGAATAGTGGACAAATATGACGGTTCTTCCAAGACTCTCCGCGTCTTCATTGATTCGTGTTTAATTCACTTCACTTTCAAGCCCTACTACTTCTCCACTCCTAGAGCAAAGGTGGGTTTTATGATCTCACACCTCACTGGAAATGCATTGACTTGGGCAACCCCCCTAGTCAATACAAGTGACGCTCTCCTGGATGACTATGATGGCTTTGTGAGAGCCCTTAAGGAAATGTTTGATCGCCCAGAGCAGGTATATAGTGCTCAAGAGAGACTACTCGAGTTTCAACAAGGGTCCCAGGATATGCTCATCTATGTTACTTGTTTCAAACAACTTGTGAAAGAAGCAGACTGGTCTCCAGAAGCTAGTTTTACACTCTTCCGAAGGGGGCTGAACGAAGAAATAAAAGATGAGCTCACTAGGGTGGCCCGCCCAAGCTCCTTCCAGGCACTTATGGATCTATCCTTACAGATAGATTTCCGAATCCAAGAAAGAAGAGCAGAGAAGAGGAAGTCTAAGGCAAGTTTCCAAAAGACCATCACGGAACATGCCCCTAGAGCAGAGTCTACTGTTCCTTCTACCCCGGACCCAGAACCTATGCAACTAGGAGCCTTTCGAGGACCCATTACCCCTCAAGAAAGGATGCGACGAATCCATACTGGTCTGTGCATGTATGGCGCCTCCGATAAACATCTTGTGAGAGAATATCCCATTGCTCCTCCACGGCGTTCGGGAAACGCCAGCTCCCGATCCTAGATGGAGCACAGTGTCGGGAGAGAGATGTTTTCTCCACATCAATTCCATCCTTGAACTCTCCTGGACAATATAACCCTGTGGTTCTTCAGGCCCTACTATTGCCTTCCAAGACAGAATCCTACCCCATCCTGGCATTAGTTGACTCCGGAGCTATGGGCATATTTCTAGATCAAGATCGTGTCACTGCTCATAACATTCCACATGAAAGCCGAGTTACAATGCAACCAGTATAGGCAATTGATGGAAGGCCTCTTTCCTCAGGACCCATTACCCTTCAGACTAAAGAGATTCTACTTTCTATTCATCACCATCAAGAGAGAATCAAATTTGACCTCATTAAATCAGCCCATTATCTGATGGTTCTTGGAATGCCCTGGCTGCAGAGGCACAATCCTTACATCAACTGGGCAGCGGGCTCACTGTTTCTTGGATCTGAATATTGTATGGCTCACTGCCTATCCCTGGATACCTTACCAAAGCTTTCTTGAGACTTTCAAGAGAACCAACAAAGTCCAGTCACTGTTTCTAACATCATCCAGATTCCCAGGGCCTACCAAGCCTTTTCTGATGTTTTTTCGACCGCGATAGTTCAAGTTCTCCCTCCTCACAGGCCAGAGGATTGTGCCATCGATACCGAACATACAGCTGTGATTCCTTTCGGCAGAATGTTTATATTATCTGAACCTGAAAAGAAGGCTCTCCGAGAATACCTGGATACAAACCTGGAAAATGGCACCATACGCCCATCCAAATCTCCAGCGAGTGCTTCATTGTTCTTTGTTCCAAAGAAAGATACCAAAGAACTCAGACCATGTCTGGACTACCGTGGTCTAAATCAGTGCACTCTCAAGGACCATTATCCTCTACCCCTCATCTCGGATATCTTGGAAGCAGTCAGAGGTGCAGTAATCTTCACAAAATTAGACCTAAGGGGTGCTTACCATCTCATTCGTATAAAAGGAAGGTGACGAATGGAAAACAGCCTTTAGAACTCCCTTCGGCCATTTTGAATATCTGGTCATGCCCTTTGGACTTGCTAATGCCCCAGCAGTTTTTCAACGTTTCATGGATAGGGTGTTCTCGGACATGCTGTTCCTCTTCATTATCGTCTACCTGGATGACATCTTGATCTACTCCAAGGACCTTCTAAGGCATGAAGAGCATGTTAAGGCAGTCTTACAACGATTACATGAACACAAACTCCTAGCCAAACCCGAGAAATGCCTGTTTTCACGTCACTTCTGTTCATTACCTAGGATTTGTCCTTAGTCCAGAAGGAATTGGAATGGATCCTTCAAAGGTAAAGGCCATACTATCTTGGCCGGCTCCCACATCTGTGAAACAGATTCAATCTTTCCTGGGACTTGCCAATTTTTACCGAAAGTTCATACCGTCCTTCTCTGAAATTGTTCAACCGATCATTGCTCTCTTGAAGAAAGATGCTCCATTTCTCTGGTCTACAGATCAAGACAAGGCATTCCAATGATTAAAGACAGAGTTTACTCAAGCCCCTATCCTGGCTCAACCCGATATTAACCGGCCATTCCTAGTGGAGACGGATGCATCCAATTACACCATAGGAGCAGTACTAAAACAGGAATTTGAGGACAAAAATTGGAGCACCCCATTGCTTACCTTTCACAAACCCTGACGCCCAGTGAGACTCATTATTCCGTCTTGGAAAAGGAACTGCTAGCCATCCGCCAAGCCTTCACAGAATGGCGACATCTACTCCCGGGAGCTAGGCATCCAGTCCAGGTCCGTACAGATCATCGAAATCTTCAAGTTCTACAATCTTTGGAGTGTAGGAACAGTCAGGCCCGTTGGGCCTTCTTCTTTGCCCAGTACCAGTTCCATATCCATCATGCCCCTGGATCACAAAACATAATTGCCGATGCCCTTTCCAGACGTCCTGACTATGAAAACTCTGAGGATCGGACCTTTCCAAGGATGTTTCCTCACACGATCTTTGTTGCCCAAGCACTCACCCTCCTGGAGAATATCCAAGGCCAAACTCGACTTTCGGACCTCTGGAAGGAGCACAAGAGAAATAACAGATGGAATCTCACAGCTAAGGACGGGTATCTATTCAAAGATAATCGCTTAGTCATTCCCACTCCTGGACTGAGACAAAGGATCACAAGTCTATGTCATGATACCTTACATTCGGGACATCGTGGGATAACCAACACTCTCCATCTAGTACAAAGACAGTTTTGGTGGCCCAAGATGAAGGATGATATTAGGATCCATGTCCAAACATGCACAGTTTGCAATCAGAACAAACATAATAAGAAGCCAGCCGGACTCCTACTGCAACCAGCAATACCAACAAGACCCTGGGAATTCATCGCCACTGATTTTATCGTGGAATTACCACCCTCTAGAGGCTACACAACAATCATGGTCACTATTGATTTGTTTACTCATATGGCTCATTTTACACCCTTATCCAAACTACTTTCCTCATCAGACCTTGCCAGAATTTTCCTGGAACACATATTCCTACTTCATGGGTTGCCTTCCAAGATCATTACAGACCGTGGGCCTCAGTACATATCTCAGTTTTGGAAGCAAGTATGTCGTATTCTGGGAATCCAACGTGCCATATCCTCTGGCTACCATCCACAAACCAATGGAGCCACGGAACGTGTGAACCAGACTCTCGAATAATAGGTAGCGGTAGCGCAGAGCCGTGGGTGCGTGTCTCTTTTGTAGGATGAGCAGCGTGGAACGCATAGACTGACCCGGAGCATTCCGTTCCGGGCGGCCATGTTGGAAGGATAACTGCATGCAATCCCCTGCGAGTCAGGGACCAGGAAGTCCAGAAAAGACGTAGACAACGGTTCATGACAGTATGCCTCCTCTGGAAACCAGCTCCTCTGGGTTTGCCCGGATGGATCAGATGAAATCGTCGAACCAATCTGGGAGCATTCATGTTTGACACAGGTTCCCAGGTACGCTCACTGGAAGGGTGCCCTTTCCACTCAACCAGATATAGTAGTTGACCACGTCGATATCTTGAGTCACAAATCCTGGAAACCTTGTATTCCAGTTGATCATTTACAATAACAGGGGCAGATCTAGGAGCTGTTCGGGATGACTGAATGTATGGTTTCAACAGAGAAGTGTGAAAGACTGGATGGATTATTTTCCAAGATTCAGGTAACCGAAGTCGAAAGGCCACTGGGTTGATGATTTCTTGTATGGAAAAGGGACCGTAGTATCTGGGAGCCAGTTTATTGGGGCGCAGGTGTTGAGGGAGGAGCTTTGAGGATAGCCAAACCTTATCTTCTACTGAATAGGAAGGTCCAGGTCTTCTTTTAGAGTCAGCATAACGTTTGACATCTTCTTGGGCCCGTTCTAGGTATTCCTTAACCTCCTTATGTACTGTGAGGTTTTCGATCCAGGAGTCTAATGCAGGTATTGGAGTAGGATGTGGGCGTACGGAGGATAGAACAGATGGATGGAATCCTTGACTACAGAAGAAGGGACTGGTCTTGATAGCTGAATGATCTGAATTGTTATAGGCAAATTCAGCCATAGGTATTAGGAGTGACCAATCGTCCTGAACTTTGGTGGCGAATCAACGTAGATATTGTTCGAGAGGCTGGTTCACACGTTCCGTGGCTCCATTGGTTTGTGGATGGTAGCCAGAGGATAAGGCACGTTGGATTCCCAGAATACGACATACTTGCTTCCAAAACTGAGATATGTCCTGAGGTCCACGGTCTGTAATGATCTTGGAAGGCAACCCATGAAGTCGGAATATGTGTTCCAGGAAAATTCTGGCAAGGTCTGATGAGGAAGGTATTTTGGATAAGGGTGTAAAATGAGCCATATGAGTAAACAAATCAATAGTGACCATGATTGTTGTGTAGCCTCTAGAGGGTGATAATTCCACGATAAAATCAGTGGCAATGAATTCCCAGGGTCTTGTTGGTATTGCTGGTTGGAGTAGGAGTCCGGCTGGCTTCTTATTATGTTTGTTCTGATTGCAAACTGCGCATGTTTGGACATGGATCCTAATATCATCCTTCATCTTGGGCCACCAAAACTGTCTTGGTACTAGATGGAGAGTGTTGGTTATCCCACGATGTCCCGAATGTAAGGTATCATGTCATAGACTTGAGATCCTTTGTCTCAGTCCAGGAGTGGGAATGACTAAGCGATTATCTTTGAATAGATACCCGTCCTTAGCTGTGAGATTCCATCTGTTATTTCTCTTGTGCTCCTTCCATGGGAAGAAGAGATCCCAGAAGGTTGCAAGTACACAACAGAAACAGGTGAGAAGGGGAGAGACTTGTGACACAATAATGGTCTTCGCAATGTTCACTCTCCTGAATAAGTGAAACGCGACCACTCCTTCAGATAGTTACAGTCTTTTAAGGGTTTAACAATGGGGTTAAGCAGCATTTGCTCTTCGCGAGAGTAAAAGGTCTTTCCTAATATATGTGAGTGCTACTTTTTTATTGTTCAATTATTGTACTGAAGTCGCACTTCACTGAGCTCTGTGCCGGGCCTGCTAAAGGAGACTATGAAGCAGGCAGAGTATGTTAACAAAACACATTAAATTCTTCTCCCTCACCGGAAGATCGCAGCGGAGAACATTAGCAGAGATCGACTCACCGGCAAACAATGATGCAGGACCCGGCGTAACACAGGGGCGCCGGTGGAAGGATTGGACATAATCGCCGAACCAACACCCTCCGAGAGTCACACCCCGGGGACAAGGCACCGGCATTTAGCTGGTAAAGGGCCCGTTGTCACCGCAGCTTTCAGCTCTGTACCGAGGCAGAGTTTGAGCTGAAGCGAAAAGGCTGCCGGCTACTCGGGCCACCCCAGAGGGAACCAAGAAGGTGGACCAGGAGGCCCAGAGAAGACAGGCTGGAGAAACGCTCCTGCTCGGCAGTACACTGAATGTGAGGTGAGCCGCTGCTGGGGTGCACACTAAAAGAGAAGCAGTGTGAAGCAGGGGCCTTCAAACGGGGAGAGGAAGGTGATTACGGGAAGAGGTATAGTGTGCTCAGAAATCTAGGAGCGACACAGCCGAAGATCACTACCCAGAAAAGAAAAGGGAGATCTGAGCACCCCGAGCGGATACTAGAAAACACTACACCTAGACCCTGCAAAGCCTAGCCCCTGTCGCAAGCTATACCAGAAGATTAGTAGAGCACAATTTTGAAATAAAAAGACACTGCACTTATGGAGGGGCTTCAGTAAAGGACTGTGTGGCATATAAACATAGCTAGAAGGTAAAAGACACCCACACAGCACGGATCTGAGTCTCAAATATTGGCACCTCATCTAATGGTAAAGGTCACACAGAGAGGGAGAAACCCTCTAAATCATACTATGGGGAACCCAAGTGCAACACACAAAAGGTATGCCAGAAGAGCCCTGGATGATATGCAGGCTCCAGAAGAACCGCTGCGGTCAGCGGCGACTCGCAGCAAGATTAAACATATCCCCGGCTTTCGTACACCGGCTTCGACCAAACACAAAACCCACCCCAGAGCGCCTATGCAAAGCACTGCAGGAGGGGCACGAACTATGGACGAACGAGACAATAATTGGCTGAAACAAGAAAACAAAAATTCAGCGAATAAGGTGGCAATACCTGCCGATGAGGGCCAGGTGGGAAGAGGGGGAGATAGCTGAAATTCGAAAAGGAGCAACGATGCCCTCCCCGATACCTGTCCATTAACCTGCCCCAAGGTCATCGATAAAAAGGATAAGGAAGTTGCAAAAATACAATACCATACTACGGCCACGGGATATACTATACGAATCCCAAGATAGACCGGAGGAGAAGTCGAAGGTCATTTAACCCCTTCCGATGCCAAAGACGAAGGGGAAGCTGACCTCAGCACTACAGGCAGCAACTCCAGATGCAAAAGGGGGGCAAGTAGAGCGGTGCTGGCGACAACACTTCGAGGAGAACCCTACAAGTGGGACAGAGAAGAAATTCACAGGAGGAGAGGGTCCCCAGGGGATCAGCGACATGGCGGTCAATAAGGAGGACCTGAAGGATTGTATTAAAGGATTCAAGGAGAGGATGATGCTGACTTTTCAAAATCAAATTGCGAGCCTCAAAGAAGAACTAAAGGGCTCCCTGAAAGAGGTCAGAGAGGAAATCAACATCCTAGGGAATAGGTGTCACGGAACAAGGCCTGTCAGAAATCGCCAAAGAAGTATGACAAAACTCAGAACTGGTAGAACAAATTGCTATGGCGACACACAATTTGGAAATTCAGGCGGTTTTTTGGGGCTTAACAGGGGGCGGGTAGGGATGGGGAGGGTTGGGTCACAGTGCCTTATCCTAGGGAGGCATCAGAGGAATCAGATACTAAGTATACACAAGCAAGAACACACATATAGGAGCAATGAACATCAAAATTCTTTCACATAACTACAGGGTTTCAACACCCCAATAAAACGGAAGAAATTAGAAGCACAAGTTAAGAGAGGGGCAGCGGACATAATAATGTTCCAAGAGACTCACATTAGAAGTGTAGACAGATCCAGGTTCCATCTACACCAATTCTCGCAAATATACCAAGCAAATGCAAATAGGAAAAGAGCCAGGGTCCTGATAGGCCTCCGAAACACCCCAAGGTGCTCTGTACTCAGGTAGACCCAAATGGTAGATACATTTTTATCTAAGCACTTCTTGAAAGCAAGGTACTAACCATAGGAACATTATACTCCCCTAACTTGGGACAAGAACATTCATACACTCGCTTCTGGGGAAGCTGGAAAACTTTGCGGATGGGGAGGTACTCTTGACAGGGGATTTCAATTTGGCCTGGGACCCTGGGAGGGATAGGAGTGGCCAAGCGATTATCAGAGGCCAGAGACCATCGAACACATTAAGGGACAAGTTCACAGAAATGGCTTTGAAAGACTTCTGGAGAGCCAATAAGGGGAGCAATGGTAGATATACATGCTTTTCCCACGCACACCATACTTTTTCCAGAATTTATTACATATGGGGGACCCCCGGGGTGCTGCGGAAGACAAAGAACATAGAGATGGATCCAATCTCACTATCTGATCATGCCCCCATAAAAGTCACATTAAGGGGCTGGAAACGGGTCAACCCACTGTGGTCTTGGACACTATCAAGGGAAATATTATACGATTCAGTCATAAGGGAAACGCTGAGAGAGGAAATTTACGATTATTTTGGGTTAAACAACTCATCAGGTGCACCCATGGATAATGTATGGGACACTTTTAAGGCGGTGCTGGGAGGGGAAATAATCTCAATCAAACAGAGAGATAGGTTGGAAAAGGATATAGAGGCCCAACTGGCCGATGCCCAAAGAGAATTAGCAGAAAATAGGAACAAGGAAAATTATAAAAAGATTAAAAAAAGGTGTCAGAAGACAGTTAGAGCTGCTTCGGACGGAAAAGGTGGAAAAAACCCTGCTTAACCTAAAACAGCAATACTATATTAAAGCAAATGTGGCGGACAGACTCATAGCAAGACAGCAGACTTACAAACGCAATATAGACAGAAAAAAGCAAACAGATGGTTCAGTTTCAATGGAAAATGGAGGACATTAAAATTTCCTTCGACATACTATAAACACGTATACTCCACAGAGTGCCCAGACCAGATAAGAATACAGGAGAATCTATATAAGCTACATATGCCAAAATTAACCCCAGAAGATAGGGAAATCCTAGAGGGAGAAAGAGCAGAGGGGGAGGTGGAAAAGATGATAAAGCTACTCCCGAGCAATAAAGCGCCGGTTTCAGATGGGTTTCTGGGTATTTTTTTTTATAAATTACTCTTTTTTAACTAAATTATTTAACTTGTTTCAGCACAGCGAGACAATAACACGCCCCATGTCGGAGGTGAAGGTGATCCTCTTTGGGAAACCTAACGAAGACTTAACAATTTGCAGCTCGTATCGACCCATAGCGCTGCTAAATCTAGATGTGAAAATATACACACGGATCTTAGCTGCCAGATTGAAAACCATCCTCCCCATAGTGTTATGGGTCAGGATCAGTCAGGCTTATAATGGGGAGACCAACTTGGGACAGTGCTAGAAGTATCATACATTTTATAGAGAAAACGCAAATCAAACAGGTCCCTGAGACACTGATCTCCCTAGACGCCAAAAAAGCCATTTGATAGGGTAGAATGGCTATACCTGTTTGCGGCATTGACACATATGGGGTCGGACCTAACTTTATACAAATGGAAGGAGCAAATTATAAAGACCCCTCAATACGACTATCCATAAACGCTCACCTGTCCAACACTATACAAATCGAGCGGGGGACCATGCTGGAGTGCCCCGTCTCCCCTCCTATATGCTATTCATTTAGAACCACTACTATTCTCATTTAGACAAAACCAAACTACAAAAGGCATTCTGTTTGGGGGCAGAGTCATAAGATAGTTGCATATGCAGATGAAATTGGTGGAACTATAAAACGTCAATCCCGGCGCTGGTGGCAGATCTGGGGGAACAGGAAAAAATCTCAGGGGTGAAAATAAATATGACTAAGTCAGAAATGCTAGGACTGGGCCTATCAAAGGAGCAATCCACCCTGCACAATTGCTCTCCCTTCAGAATCGCCAGAGGCAGTATAACATGTTTAGGGGTAAAGCAAACAACAAAACGTCACACCTGTATGAAGCAAACTACCCAGACATAATAAAGAAAACACAAGAAGACTTTTCCAAATTGACTCCCCTTTGACTAAAATGGGCGGGATGTAGAACTACGTTTAAAATGGTGACCCTGCCAAGACTTTTATATCTATTTCGAGCCCTCCCAATTACAGTCCCGCAGAAATTCTATAAAACAATAAATTCATTGAAATCAACATTTATTTGGCAAAGTAAACGCCCCAGGGCTTCCTTGGAATTATTAATGGCACCAGGGAAAAGAGGGGGGCTGGGGTTACCTAATATGAGCAGATATTACGAAGCGGCACAGCTGAGAGTTGTGTGAGAATGGTCCACGAAAGCAGAGAGAAGGTTTGGGCTGAACTGGCTGGATTGGGGGCGGGCGGACCATTGGCAGGTCTACTTTGGCTGCCAGGAAAGGATAGGCCCCAGAGTGCCGGACGCAGCTCAGTGCTTCGGTTAACATGCAACATATGGGACCGCTGGCTAAAAAAAGGGTCATCTGTCGTCATGCCCCGCCCCATTTACTCCCATATTTGGGAATCCAAACTTTTCCCCCCGTATGGGGAAGGGTAAGTTCAGACAACGGAAGGAACAGGGGTGCATGAAAATAATAGGGGACATGGTGTGGGACGGCGAGATAACAACGTTCAAGGACTGCAAGGTACATATAGGATTAAAAGAAATGGATAGATTTGAATATAATCAGATGAGACACTGCCTAAAACAACCCGAGCTACATCAGGCTGCAACAATACCATTGTCAAAATTCAAAACATATATAATTACACACTCCAGGGACAAACAATTAGTGTCGAAATTGTACTCGAAACTGCAGGACTGTAGTACTCTTAAGATCTGGCCATGCCAAACAGCATGGGAGGGGATACTAGGAGAAAGCATCCCACAAGAACATTGGGAAGAGCTATGGAAGAATATTCTGAAACTGACCAGGTCCATACAACTACTAGAGGCATGGTACAAGATGACGACACAATAGCAGTACACGCCTCAAAAGCTACACAAAATGTACACTACAGTATCCCAGGTATGCTGGTGGCTATTGTAAGGAAGGCATGGTATCAAGATATCGATAGAAATTACTGGGAAATAAAGTTCGACCTATACAAAAAGGTTGTAAATGCAGGACACCAAAGGTTCGAACATCAGAAGTTCGAACCTTTGGTGGCATGCAATTGAAAAAAAAAAAAAAACACTGCGTAGGCGTCCCCCGCAGAACCCCGCTCACTGTACTATAAAGTTTAGTGAGCGGGGGCTGCAGGGGGAAACCCCTGCAGCTGCCCGCAAAAAAAAAAAATAAAGAAAAGAAAAGGACCCTGCGGCGCCAGTTCCCGTTCAGAAAAGTGAAAGGGAACTGGTGCAAGATAAGTAGGGTGTGCATGGCGTGGGGGTGTTTTGGGGGGGGGTGTGGGGGTGTTGTGGAGGTGTGGGTTTTGTAGTGTTTTTAATAAAATGTTTGCATGGGAAATGTACGAACATTTTGTGTTCGTGCATTTCCCATGCAAACTTTTCCGTCGCGGTAAAAGAAGCCACGGTCGGATCACACAGATCCTGGTATCCACAGTAAGACATACACAAGTGACCACTGTTCAAGGGTGTTTATTGAACTTTCCCAAGGGTGAGATAAACACCTATCTGAACCTAAATCTACAGATGGGAGCAAGCTACGACCATCAAATAATAATAATGCAGTCCCCATGGAGTCTTGTCAAATTAAAAGGGTCTATACTAAAAAAAAAACGATTGCCAATCCTTACTACAAACTTACAAATAATGTGGGGTGATGTTCATTAAAAAGAAAGAAGTGTTCACAAAATGATAAGTCAAGATGTTCAGGCCGTTGGCCTTCCTTACTCACTTTTTCAGCACAGGAAAATGCTGTTCACTCGAGCAAAACACACACTCTGGCTTCTGCGGCACGAGGATATAGTTCCATTTTCACAGTTCAAGACCTTCTGTGTTCAAGCCCTTTTACTTCTTGCAAGTCTCTTGACCCAGAGGGGCTGGTATACAAAAACAACACAAAAACATTTTTTTCCTTTTACAGTATTCAATTTGGGTGTTCACCCTGGATCCCACTCAGCCGGGCTAAGATCCCTTTCAAAAATAAAAGTTCAATGTTGGATCCCCCTCAGTCTTGCTCAGATCCCTTTCAAAACAAAAGATCAACTTGGATACTCCTCAGTCGGGTTCAGATCCATTTCAAACTATGTTCACATATTTCTTTCTCGGGTGACACATGGTTCACCCCTGATCCCCCTCAGCCAGGCTCAGATCCCTTTCGTTCACTCAATTAGTCTCCCTCAGCCGGGCTTGGACCAATTATAAAGTTCAACTATTCCCTTTCATTTCCACTTATCTGTGTTGCTATATTGCGGCTTTCAACCTTGGTTCAAAACACAAGCTAATTTGGCATCAGTCTCTCCGACTCACCGGCTGTGCTGTCTTTTCTGACGCCACTTTGTTGTAGGAGCCATGGACAGCACCATGGTAGCAATCGCTCCTCCCCGCCTTGGTTACCGATGCAGGAGAGCCCCGGGTACCTCCGACACACTGTGCAGGTTTGATCAGCCTTAGTTCCTGATCTTCGGTTTCTTACTTTCCAAGGCTCACGAAAGTAACGGTCTTTGGAGGCCATAGCACTTCCCTCCTTGCGACTCTCTCTGGTCTTGCCATGTTTCTCCTTGTATTAAACTGCCATCTTGGAAATGGATCCAAAACCAATGGCCGTGTCCTGGCCACCTGGATGACAGATCTCGGGGGACTAGTGGATGGTACACCTTCAGGTTTCTCACAGGATGGGAAAGGGTAGGGGACTGGAAGCATATATGGTGGGACTGCCCTAAAATCAAGAGTTTCTGGGATGACATCAAGGCTCAGATAGGTTTTATGATTCCGAAAGTACACACTCTCTCTTTGGGAGAAAGCGTATGTGGGCTATTGGACCGGGAAATATGTTCAATTTCGAAACCACTAAAGAAAGCACTGATGACACTACTAATAGTAGCTTGGCTGGTGATAGCCAAAAACTGGAAACAAATAGACCCCCCTTCTGTGACAAACTGGCTACATAGGTTATGGGAGATAGTGGCAATGGAGTGGCTCATATATAAGATACTAGGGGAAGCAGATAAGTTCAGAAGGGATTGAGGGAATAACTGTATTACCTAAAGAGTGAATACATGCACAAAACATCTGAATATTAGATGTAATGTGAATTCTCATGAGACTCAGCACTGGTACCTATGTGGCCTAGGATAGGTCTACGACTAGTGTAACATTTATTCAAGGACACTGAGACCTGTTGGAGTGGGAGTGGGTGGATGGGGGTATGGTTGTTATGATATGTTTAAATGAAAATGCCAATGAAACAAAATAATTCCGAGAATTGCAGGTTAAGGGAAGACCTGTATTGGCAAGCGCCAGAAGAATACACAAGTTGTAACAAAGTGCATAGTGGCAAACCAGGCCAGGGCAAAGTGTTGAAAGAGTAACATTGAAGAAAGAAACAAGTTTAACTGTTCAAGGAGAGCAATGGACAATTGTTAATGGAAGGGAGATCAGAAGGGATATCGGCTGCGTGACCTGTAATGGGTGGTCTGTGTGGTCCGACAATTGACCGAGGGCCCTTTGTGAATAAAGCCGAGCAAATCATTCCTACAGAACCGTGTATCGTCCAAAGGCTGCATATATGATTTTGAAGTTAAGAAACAGACTTGTTTTGTGAACCAGTGAAGAGTACTAATGACAAGAGAGTTGGGAAGTGTCCCAAAGAACTGTATTGTTTTGCCAAGCTGGAAGATGTGGACCCTTGGGGAAGGGATTCCCAGTCTTTTGTGAATTGTTTTGAACTTGGGGGAGCTGATTGCAAGCCAAACACCAGAAGAGGATCCACATTTTCTTTGGAACTTTTGGACACTATTCATTTTGAAGCCGACATCCCTACATATTGTATACAGTTAGTTGTGAGGGCAAGTGTAGGTTTTGGACACACATAGTTATTTGATTTGGACATCCTGACGTAGACTATCCTTAGTTTTCTTTAGGTAGGGAAATCCCACTTTTGCATAGGGCAAGTTAGGCCTTACTCGACCCTGCCTTTTAAGTTGAAAAAACCTTTTTGAGTATACATTTGAATCTGTTGTCTGTGTCTTGCTATTCATTACATTACTAACACTAGTGTATGCCTCTTCAGCCCCTTCCTCATCCCAGTATTCATGGGATTATGGGACTTGTAGTTCCCTTCAACAAAGTTATTTCTTTTAAGCATTGAATTGATTATAAAAATAGATTTATTCCCCTTAAAATCATTCCAAGATGAACTTTTAGAATTTGTGGTTACAGAGAAAGATATTGGACTTAGGCGCTTTTACCAGATCCTTTTACATTATACCTTTGGAAGTAAGGAGGGTGTTAATCCTGAAATGCCCTAGTGGATCTTTCTGTTGATAAGGCTTGCTCAGATTTTACAGAACTTATTCCCAGAGTCATAGATCTTATATGTGGGTCAGGGACATTATAATAACAATTTGCCATCACCTGTTTTGGTAGCCCCGAAACACACTTCCTTTCAGAGGACAATTTCCACGTCTCGTCCCATGGGATCTCCTCACCACCCTGGGCCTTGTTTCCTAGCAGGTGATCGTCCTGCTGTACACCGGCCCCAAGGTCAGGATCAGGAGGCGTCTGCCTTTGCATGGCCAAATGGGAGGAGACTTTGGGCAGGGTTTCAGTGAAGGATCCATAGGATTCTTCACACATCAGTCTTCAGTACTCTAGAACACCATCGGTAAAGACATTAAAAGAGGTTTTCAAGTGTAAGCCAAAAGAATGATGTGTTGTGCTTGTTTGTTTGTTTGTTTATTTTATTTGTATGGCGCTCCAAACCCAGAGGTAGAAGGGCGCTTAAGAATTTGGTTACATATTTGAGAGGTATCAGTGTTGCATACTTCGTACAGGTTTATAATATATACATATATATACAGAGGACAATAAATAGAGCATGTGTAGTGAGTACAATATACAATTTCCTGAATAAGTACAGTGTCTAAGCTAGTAATCGCGCAGGTCTAGAGTTAGTGGTGTTGCTCTTTGTTTAGTAGCCAGCTAATGACCTGCTTCCTAAAGATCTGGAAGGATTCGAGGGTTTTGATGTTGAACGGTAGGGAGTTCCAGAGTTGGGGAGCAAGCACTGTAAAGCTTGCCCCTCCAGCTCTTTTTAGGTGGAATCTGGGTACTAGTAGGCAAAGAGTGTTGGAGGATCTGGTGAGTCTGGTGGCGGGTTTCAGGGTGAGTTTATTAGCTAGATAGGGTGGTGCTAGGTGGTTGAGGGCTTTGTACGTGAGGCAGATGATTTTTAGGTCAATTTTTTGGCGTATGGAGAGCCATTTGCAGGCT
Source organism: Ambystoma mexicanum (assembly GCF_040938575.1). Taxonomy (NCBI): domain Eukaryota; kingdom Metazoa; phylum Chordata; class Amphibia; order Caudata; family Ambystomatidae; genus Ambystoma; species Ambystoma mexicanum. The sequence goes on along the minus strand of NC_090938.1, from coordinate 489,993,805 downwards.
TTCCTAGTTGCAGAGATCTGCTCTTGTCTTGGAATGTTGAGGGCTGTGCGCAAGGCGTTGTTTTGAATTACCTGTAATTTATTGAGTACGGATTGATTAGCGCCAAGGAACAGGCTATTGCAGTAATCCAGTTTGGATTGTATTAGGGCCCTGGCAAGGGTGAGGCAGCTGTTGGGTGATAGGAAGGGTCTGCTGGCCCTAATGAGCTTGCCGGTATAGGCAGCAGCTGAAGCTGTCATATTGGTATGTTTGCTAAGGTTGGTGTTGGCGTCTAGATAAAAACCAAGGGTCTTTACGCTTTTGGCTATGGCAATGGAATGACCATCGATGGTGATGTTATTATAGCTAGGGTCAAGTTTGGTTAGAGTGTTGGGGGAGCCGACGATTAGGAGCTCTGTCTTCTCATCATTCAGGCAGAGACCATGGGAGGCCATCCATGCCTGAATGATGGAGAATATTTTGTTGATCCGGACCGAGTCTTCTTGGTAATTACCAGAGATAGTGAGGAGTATCTGGGTGTCATCTGCGTAGTTTGTATAGGTGACACCCAGATGATCCAGTTGGTCGAATAGAGGCTTTGTAAATATGTTGTACAAAGTGGGGGATACACAAGAACCTTGTGGGACCCCGCATGTGATGGGGATGGGGTCTGCAGCAGCTGTGGTGGAGAAGACTCGTATGGTTCTGTTTGCCAGGAAGGATTGTATCCAAGTGATGGCAGGTGAGGAGAAGTGGGCTGCGGTGGCAAGGTGATTACAGAGGACCTCATGGCTGACCAGGTCAAAGGCCGCTGAGAGGTCTAGGAGGAGTAGGATTGCGGCATTGCCTCTGTCTTTTATTTCATCGATCTGGCTTTTGAGATCAACAAGGGCGGTTTCAGTTCCGTGTTGAGGTCTGAAGCCAGATTGACGAATTCCTAGTAGTTGGTTGGATTCTAGGTATTCCTGAATTTGGATGTAGGCGACTCTGTCCAGGATTTTCAGTAGGAAGGGGACTGTGGTGATGGGCCTATAGTTTGTGGGTGTGGCCGGATCGAGGGATTGTTTTTTCAAGAGAGGGAGAACCCATGATTGTTTTAGGTTGCTGGGGATGGAGCTATTGGTGAAGGATAAGTTGATGAGTTTGGTGATGAAGGGGGAGAGCTCTCTGGCTGCATCTTTTATGATTTGAGCCGGGCAGCTGTCTCCTTTACAGTTAGAGGGTTTCAAGGAGGTGATGATTTTTTGAACTTCCGGGATGGTGACTTTTTTGAACGAGAAGCCTGCGCTGGTGGTGTTAGGTGTGGGTAGGCTAAGGTTGGTGACATTGTTGTTGGATAGTTGTAGCCGTTTGTTTTCGATTTTAGTTTGGAGTCCTAAGATTTTGTTGTTAAGGGCGTTCTGGATGTTGGTGCACCAGGGTTTGTCTTTTAGGCAGGTTTCTGGGGGCGAAATAGGGTTTTCTAGTTCCTTCAAAATTTTGAATAATTCTTTAGTGGAGGATCCTGCCTGAGTGATCCTGGTGTTGTATGAATCTTTTTTGGTCCTGATTATCTCGCTTTTGTAGAGTGAGGATAGGTTAGTGAAGTTGGATTTGTTTTCCGCAGTGGGGTTAGTCTTCCAGGCGTGGTGAGCCTTAGCTTTCTCTTTCCTAAGTGCAATATATAAATATTCACTATTATTAATATGCAACAACTCAATAGTTTAGTAAACCATGAGTGTTTTTCTTGATAGGCAAAATAGAAAACTAAATCACTTCTAGACACTCAATGTCATCTGATCAGATACAGTGAGATGAAATGATTTGCCTACGATCACACAATTCCTTAAAGTGGTGAAATCAGTATTTGGGCCCAGGCTGTGATTTAAGCACTTGTCTACATATTTTCCCAGTGATAGGTCACACATATTTTTTAAGGTTGGGTTCCCAAACATGAAATGATTTGTTTTTCTATCGATGACTTGAAAACTACACAAATCACTTAAGAACCAACCTGACATTATATAAATTGTTATAGAAATAAGTCAAGCAAAAAGAGATATATAGCTTTATTGTCACCACCCTGAATGCACGATTACAGTAGTAGCCTGCAACATAATATTAATGTAAAAACAATATCATTAGTTTAAAAAAGGCACTCACAGTGAAAGAGAATTTAATATTATCACCCACCCACCATTTGCACCTTCTAAGGGATAACGGCCTTGCCCATGCGCCTCTGTGTCTGGGTCATCAACCTCATTTCAGTTTATTGCAATGAGGTTGACACTGTCACATGAAAAGTGTAAGCCTGCAAGACTTTGAACAGCTGATCTTCCTTCCGAGGAGAAAGGTCAGGCAATATTCCTGTCCTGAGCGGGCTGTATGCAAGACGTGGGACACAGCCCATGAAATTGGGACAGTCCTGCAAAATGCAGGGATGGTTGACCACCCTACATACACGCCCAGCCCTGTTCCCTGACCTTGGGTTTTATCTGGGCTTGATTGGCTGCCAACTTGGTTTAAGGTGAACACAGAGAACTCGCGCAAATGGGATTTTTGTCATCCATGTGCATCTTTTTGGGCCATTTCAATACATTCTTATCTAAGTGGCTGCATTCTAATTGTTTCCCTGTTCATGTATCTATTGCAGCTGTGACTGTATATAGGTGGGCAGCTAGGGCAAGCAACTGATACCTTGCATCACAAATATGTTCCCCTTTACTCCATTCTCTCTGGCTTCCTTTTTCTCCCATATAGCATTCTTTTTGCCCCTTCTCTTTTCCTTACCAGCGATTTCCCCTCTACTATCCTACTCTTTTGGAACACTATGGGCCTGATTCATGGAACGTTTTTCTATGGGATTGCGCCGTTATAAAACATATCCATGAATCAGGCCCTATGTCGTCCTCTGTTCTTGTCTCATTCCCTTAATCCTCCTGCCTTTTTCTTTCTTCATTTCTGCCAAAGGTTCTTTGCTATAAGGATCCCCCTCTCTTCCTCATTTTGCTGCTGTTCGCATTTTCAACTGCCTTCCTTCTCCGAGTGTTTCCCTCCCTCGTTTACCCACGTCACACATCGTTTGCCTTTACATTGCTCCACCTCCACTCCCAATTCCTCACTCACTTGCCTCCCCTTTTCCTGCCCTCGCTCACTCTTTTTTCTTCCTGACTCTTTAGACCTCCATTATTCCCCATTCTCCTTACCCTCCTGAGCCCTCTGCTCTCTATTTCTCCTCCCTTTAATCCTCTTTACCCTTCATTTCCCCTCAGTCTTGTGCCTTAGTAACTATCACCCCATTCTTCTGCCCTTATTCCCTCTCCATTTCAATTCACTGTCCTGTAGCAGGGCCCTGTGGAGCTGGTGGGTTGAGTTAAGGGGTATTTCAAGTGCCACAAGCAGCACCCACAAAAAAGCTAACCACTGGTATGTTTTGAGTTTGAAAGGCGAATTTCTTTTAAGTCTGAGATGTTATGACATTTCAATTCTATGTCAAGACAGGAGGCTTCATATTAAGCAACCAATTTTTACTGACTTCACAGCAGCAAAGATAAAACTTTTACACAAGTCTCTTTGAACATAAAACTGAAAAAAACAGTATTTCAATTATAGTAAAGGGACAAATCCCCCAATCCAAGATGAAGGACAGGTCATGCCCTGCTAGCAACCAATAGACAGAGGCCCTCCTCCATGTAAGTCCTTTCCTCAAACATCATATCCTCTTTCTTTGCTGCTGACGCCACAAGTTAAGTGCATTCCTTGAGGTTGTGCACTTTGTTGCTAATTGGTTTTCAGCACTCCAAGAGCTAAAGTTCTTTGTATGCCATTACATTGTTGCCCATTGTTTGTAGACTCCCTGGGTTACTATCCGGGAGAAGACTGTCACTACATGGCTAGCATTCCGTATTTATCCCTCATTTTGGTTAAGGTTTCTGTTTATTGTAGTGCGTAGGTGGCCGCTGCAGTGAATAAATTAGAACAGCGGTTCGGCCTTCCCGGCCGTGTGCGTAATAAATTAGGGAACTTGCATAGAGTTCTAGCCTTTGTTCTTTCCAGTTGGTAGTGAGGCTCTGAAGAGAGCACGCAAACCAGCTCGGCAGCGTGTGGGCAAGCACAGCCCCTCCCTCTCTCTTCATAGAATTTGTACCATACGTGCTTCGTCTGAGGTACGGCCTGCTCGGCTGTGCCTGGTTTTACATATTAGCGAGGTTCTGTCCTCAGTTTGCTCAGCTTCCAGGCTACGCCTGGTAGGTTGTAAATCATAATACAGCCCTAATTGCAACATTCATTAGCCCGCTCACCTCAGCAAAAGGTACTGTGGGACAACGCCTGTTCGAGGTTCTGGTTCATTTCTTTGATGCTTTTACAATACCTTAATATGTCGCATCCATTATGCTGTGCTTTAGGGGCAATTGCTGATACAATTGTAAGACTTTGGCTTTCCTTTTGGGATTTTCAGGGTTTTTGTTTGCATTGTTCACTCTTCCTGTATATTTTAAAATGGTTTCAACCAATGGGGGGGGGGCTTCCTCAGCTGATGTCAGTACCCAGGTTAGGCCTTCAAAGAAAAGTGAAAGGTCTGGGGCGGATACTAATTTTAAGGGTCTGGGGAGGTGTCCCTTTCTGCCCCTCCTTCTGTTATTAGGGCAATTCAAGACTCTATGGACTCTGCCCTTCACAACCTTAACTCTAGACTCACCTCAGCTTTTATCAATAAGATTTCAGATTTTCACCCTCATGCTGAAGCGGGCAGAACATGCCCCTAGAAAGTGTTCTGCAAAATCCAAACATTTGAAAGGACAACTCAGTCATGAGTCCAGTTCCCCAAGTCAAAGTAATTCCCCTAGGAGGGCGTTGTAGTGTAAGTTGGTGCCTGGGGGAACCCCTCAGTCAGGACCACCTCTTAATGCCCCCTCTGTTCCCATGTCTTCACAAGATAGTTCTGTAAATTCAGATTCCCTGCCCAAAAGGTGTAAAAAGAAGAGGACCCCAGTGGATCTATCCCAGGGGAAGGACGGCCATTTATTGGATGACATCGGGTGCCGTTCTTCAATCCCTCCCTCAAAACCCAAGGTCCGCGGAGTGGCACCCATCTAATGCTGTCTCTACCGTTTTACATAATTGGATCAGGAAACCCTTACCCAAGGAGGAAAGGAACAAGCTCTGTTCTGAATGTCCAAGGTCAGTTATCCCTGACAAGGTAGCACCTACCCCTGACATCGACCAGCCTATGTCTCTTTCTTGTCCCAGAAGGGTAAGGACCCCAAGAAGGGTGTGGACAAAGCCTTACACAGTTGCCATGATACATTATTGGACATTTTGGGTCCCATAACACAGATTTTTGAATTAGCAGAAGAGGCTGCGCTGTCTAGTACCCCTGTTGATGTGCAAGCTCTGCCGGGCTGGGTACAGAGGGCAGTGTGCCTGCTCGGCAATACCAACGCCGCCATTTCCAAAGAAAGGCACAAATCTCTTCTGATGCGCATTGACTCAAAATTAGCAGATATTGCAGAAGGGCAGGTGAAAGGTTTATCAAAGATCGATCTGCTTATGTGCATACCTTCACTGCCTCGGATAAGGCTCAGGCTAACATCAGGAAGGTTTTTGCCCCTAAGGTTTTTGACAAGGCTGGATGAGGTAGAGCCCTCTCTTCTGGTTGCTTCTCCCGGGGCTCAACACATCCTAGCCAATATGCATCCAGAGGCGCACATCATTCCTCCTTTGCTCGAGAAGCTCAAACCGCTTTCTACCCCCAGTGGGGGTTCCAATGGAGAGGACGTGCCGGCAGAGGTGCTGGTAGAGCAAGGACAGCTCCAGGTATGGCCACATATTTTAAATGTTTCTTCCCACAAAGATTTGGGGGGCAGGTTGGCAAGATTCTTTCCTCAGTGGACGAAGCTCACTTCAGATCCTTGGGTATTGCGAACAGTGCAAGGGTTCCAAATAGATTTATATTCCCCTCCCTGCCAACTCTCCCCTCCTCTTCCCCTCTCGTTCGACAAAGTCAAGCAGGAGTTAGTAGATGCAGAGGTCCGGGATCTCAATTTCAAGGGTGCAGTAGTCCCAGCCACCTTCAGGGCCTCCCAATTCCTCAGCACAATTTTTATAGTCCCAAAACCCGAGAAGGGGTTTTGCCCAGTGATAAATCTATGAGCCCTCAACTCATTTGTAGTCAACGTTTCAAGATGGAAGGCATACACCTCCTCAGGGACACCCTTCTCCCTGTGAACTGGATGGTCAAAATAGACCTCAAGGATGCATACTTGGTAGTCCCGGTCAGCCCCCCTCACAAAGAGTTTCTCCAGTTCCAATGGTAGGGTCGCATTTGGCAGTTTGCCTCTTTCCAGTTCGGCCTCTCATCAGTACCTTGGTGCGACACCAAACTCATAAGGCTGATGATGGCTCACCTCAGGTCAAAGGGGATACGAATAATCATTTATTTGGATGACATGCTCCTTCTGGGACAGAGTTTTCAGATTCTCCAGGGTCACCTACGTCTAACAGTCTGGGTGTTGTCATAAATGCGGAGAAGTCAATTTTCCTACCTACACAATTAATCCAGTTTCTGGGCTTCAATATAGATTCCAAGCAGTGTATCCTTCTGCTACCGGACAGCAGGCTATCCAGAATCCGGAAGGAGATGCGCATCCTCCTGAAGAAGGGGAAGGTCTGCCTCGGGCAGCTTCCCAGGGTAGTGGGGATGATTTCCGCCTCCATTAAAGCGATCTTTCCAGCAGCCTTACATTACAGGGCCTTGCAACACCTCAAGGGCAGACATCTCCACAAACGTCTATCTTATTCACAGATGATACTCTTGTCTCCCGACGCCAAGTTAGAGCTCCTTTCGTGGCTCAATCACATGACCGCTTAGAATGGCAAGGTGATCTTTGGTCCATCTCCGGACGTAGTACTAGAGTCCGATGCCAGCAGGGCAGGTTGGGGGGGTCTGGGCAGGGCAGGTTTCCACTGGAGGGAAGTGGTCAGTTCAAGAGAAATCTCTGCATATAAACTGTCTGGAACTGTTAGCGGGCTCATTTGCAGTCAAGATCCTCCTCAAGGATCAGGGGAATTGCTGTCTCCTTTGGATGGACAATATATCTGCAGTTTGTTACACAAACAATCTGGGGGGTACCCGCTCCAAAGCCCTAGCAGACCTAGTGAGGCAGTTTTGGCACTTTTGCCTGGAAAGGGGCATTCTTTTGAAGGAAGAATACCTTCCGGGAGACAACAATATGGTGGCAGACTGGAATTCCAGGCATCTTCAGGACATGAGCGATTGGATGTTAGACAAGGCCTTGTTTGCCAGGATCCTGTCTCTCTGGGGTCTGATTCAGGTAGACCTCTTTGCTTCGAGACTCAACTGTCAAATGTCCCGCTTTTATAGCTGGAGGCCCGACCCCATGGCGTTGGCGACCAATGCTTTCCTCCCGGATTGGTCGGGTCCCCTATTATATGCCTTTGACCCCTTTCACCATGATTGCCAGAGCCTTGGTACAAGTGTGCAGAAAAGCGGCAACACTGGTAATAGTCACTGCCTTTTGGCCCTCTCAGGTGTGGTTTCCAGCCCTCTTGGAGCTAGCGGTGGATATTCCTGGTCTTCTTCCTCTCCACCTTCAGCTCCTGACAGACCCGGTGCGTCTCCCTCACAAGCTGGTCCTTTGGGGGCATCTCTCCCTGTGGCTTGGAAGATTTCAGCTCTTCCTGGTGCTTCCAGGGACTTTCGCAGAACTCTATCTGTATCATCAAGGATTCCTGGGCAGCTTCCACCAACCCAGGCTACTCCTTAGCATGGAGTCGCTGGGTGGGCTGGTGTGTGGCTCGACACCTCGATCCAGTTTCTGCCCCGCCTGTAGAGGTGGTACATTTTTTTGTTGAACTGTTCAAAGAGGGTAAGGCCTACAGAACTATCAACGAGTTTAGGTCAGCCATTTCAGCTAGCCATGTGCTAATGAAAAGAGAACCAGTGGGTAGGCACTTCTTGGTGCGTAAAACTCTTAAGTCTATTCGCATTAAGGTTCCGCCTAAAGCTAGGTATTCCGTCCTATGGGATGTCAATAGGGTCTTGGACTTAATTCACTCTTGGCCCCATAATGAGGAGTTATCTTTGCAGCAACTCTTCTCGAAGCGAGCCATGTTACTTTGTCTCATCTCTAGCAAAAGGGTTTCAGATATCAGGGCTTTGGATGTTAATAATAAAGTGTTCTCCCTGCAGGGGGTAACCTTCTTTGTTTCTAGGAGAACTAATTGCAGGATTTCTTCCATTTCATATCCGACATTTCCAGAAGATCACAAACTGTGTGTGGTGCAACGTTTACAATGTTTTGAATTAAAGACAGAGGGGCTGAGGTCCCCGGGTACCTCTCAGCTGCTTATCTCTTACAGAAAGCCCTATAATCCAGTGTCCCCGGTCAGATGGGTCATGAATGCAGCAGGCATTGACATTTCTTGCTTTGGGGCACATTCGGTAAGGGGTGCTGTGGCTTCAAAGGTGGGAAGTCTGGAACACATTTTAAAAGCAGCTGATGCAAGGGCTTTAAACTTGCATAAAATAAAGCCTCCTGTCTTGACATTGAATGGTTAATCCCCCCTCACTAATGTGAGAGGGGGTTTAGATTCTATTAAAGACAAGGAGGCGAGTATTAGCCCACCCACCCACCTTCTTCTGTTTGTTTTGCATGCAGCTTTGGGGAGAGATTGCCCAGTCAAGGAGGTTCCTCGAATGCCCCAGGATGGCTTGGTGTAAGAAGGTCCCAGAGCTGGCCGTGGATTGTTTGTCCGAGTTACAGTATCCAGTCTTCAGAGATGGCGTCTGGTGCGGTGCAGCTACAGAAGAGAATATGATGTTTGAGGAAAGAATTTATATGGAGAAGGGTCTCTGCCTATTGGTTGCTAGCAGGGCATAACCTGTCCATCTTGGATTTGGGATTCCTCTCTTTACTATCATTGAAATACTGTTTTTTTCAGTTTTATGTTAAAATAAACTTGTGTAAAAGTGTTTTCTTTGCTGCTGTGTTGTCAGTCAGTAAAGATTGATTGTATTGCACAATACTCGCCTACTTGTTAATAGAATCTAAACCCCCCTTTCACGCTAGTGAGGGGGATTAAGCAGTGTGTGGGGTAAGAACACTGGGGAACATGCACAAAATGGTACTACCTGCTGTAGGAATAATCTTGTAATGTCCTTCCCTTTGCCCAGTGCCTTGAACTCTATCATCTCCAACATTAGCTCCAGGCTTGATCATTCAATATTACCACAATTGACAGAAAAACTTGGTGAGGAGACCCAGCTGTCTCTAGCTAAAGTCACACCCCACCAAAACAGAAAACTCTAAAACAAAAAATCACAACTTTAAAAAAAAACTAAGCATTTCTCCCTAAAGTTAATCTTTGTGCGACCCCGCCTAGTCTCAGCTGCACAAGGACACTTTTTCTACTCTAGAATGGTAAACTAATGCATTGTGGGAGTGGAAGTCCCTAATAACTTCAGTTGAACAGATTACTCTACAGGACCCGATGGTAGTAATGATTTTAAAAAGGAAAGCCTATATGTGGACTCCTGGTGACGGGTCATCTGGTCACCCTGTAATACACAGCCCTCATCTGTCCCGTTACTTCGCCACCTTCTCAGACCAATAAATCGTAAAGGGGTGGGAAGAAGTTTTTAGACGAATTCTATCTCTCCCTCCTTCCCTCCTCCTGGTCCAGCCCACCAAAGCAGGGGGCTGCGCCTGCTGATGCAACCCCGCTCCTCCCCTGCTGGATGCTTGGCACTTTCTTCCACACACAGACACGCTTCATCTCGGGCTCCCCTCCTCCTTCCAGCCCTCCATCCCGAGCAGGAGACAGAGGGGTGAACAGAGAGGGCCAGGGGAAAGCTCGTAAAGCGCCCCCAAGTCACGCTGGTTTGACGTCACCTTCGCTATGCACCCCTGGCGGACCCCCGGGGCCCGGGCACCATGGTCTAGTCGTCTCCTGGGCACCCTCTGCCTCGTCGTCATCATCACCGGCGCCTCAGCAGACCCAGGTGAGGCGACTCAACTTTTCCAGCTCTGCCTTGTTGTGCGCAGACAGCCAGTTTGCAAGGGGGCTGTAAACGCCAAGAATACGATTTCAGCCCACGGGCATCCACAGACGTGTTCTTTTTTTGCAGTTCGCTTTAAGGCGGGCTGCTTTTTTTTCTTTTCTTTTTTTTTCAGTCGTTTTTTTCGCATCTTCAGTTTTGGCAAGGAAACGGAGCTTTGTAGTGTGTGGAGAGGGAGAAAAAGGGAGCAGTGCTTTGAGTGAAAACAGATGTGAGGGGCTTCATTTGTTCGGGGGGAGGGGTAAGAGAGAGTGGCTGTTCGGACAAGTACTTCAAGCCGTCCTAGGCAGAAGGCACCTTTTACTTGTTACCGTTTGCGCAGGATTCGCACGCGCTAAAGTATCCCTGCTCTGCCACAGCGGCTGTTTGGTGCAGAGGTTTTTTTATTCGTGCAAACAGTGGTTTTGTTGAGGGCTGCAGCCAACATGATGTATTGCAACACCTAAGGCCAGGTCACCAAATCAGCCCAAAACACATGTAAGGGGGAGGGGGGGGGGTTGAGTATCTTCACCTCGCCCAGAATCCACCCACCTTTGTTTCTGAGTGGGTTTAGTGTAAATGAAGAGACTCACAGCAGCTGCGGGGACAATGTTTCCAACAGGTCCTCTCGACCCAAAGATTTCGCCGGGTCAGATCTTGACGTACGTGACACGCACTTAAACTCCAGAATGCGGGTCCAATCGAAGTGGAAGAGAAGAGCGGGCGTGAGGAGAACAGTGGCTACATTGAGGAACCTGGAAGTCGGCGCCTGCGTTTGTGGGACATTCATTTGGCCTACAACAAATACTGTATATGGGTCATTTTATTCATAGTTCTTATATAGTGCTATTCGCCCGTGTGCCTCAAAGCGCACAAAGGAGAAGCATATGAAACTGCAAGCAGGGGCTGAAGACCTATTCCACGTTTTGGGAGTAATTAAAAGGGGAAGGGTAGGCACAGTTTGAATTCATGCATGATCACATTGTGGGAGCTGGGGCAAATGCAGTTAATATTTTCACCGTACTTCTGCACCCTTCAAAAAAACTATTGGGAGTTGTGAGACACATACGTTGAATGCTACTGCAATGCAGTGCTTTAAGTGGGGTGAGAAAACGAGGGGTGCTGCAACAATTTCTTTTGTTTTATACAATTGACTGATTGACACATAAACCTCCCCCATTGGCTTTGTGTCGAGCAGTCCATGAATGAAACACACGAAATCCAGCACAGTGCGATGTTATACTGGCTAGTCACCGGCAAGGCACAGGTTAGAATACCTAATCCCCCACACTAGCGTGAGATGGGGGTTTAGATTCTATTAAAGACAAGGCGGCGAATATTATGTATTACGATCTTTACTCTGACATCACAGCAGCAAAGAAGAAACACTTTTGTATAAAACTTTTTGAAGAAAAATTTCATCACAATTTAAAAAAAAAGTATATAAAATATCTCCATCCAAAATGGAGGACAGGTCATGCCCTCAGGGTAGCCAATGGGCATAGAGCCAGTTCCATAAATGTCCCTTTCTCTAACACCAACTCCTCTTTCTGATGCTGTTCTTCCTTGGATAATCACTGCAGCAATCCACCACGTAGCACCAGGAGTGATGATTTCATGCAAACAGGCGAACTTGAACTCTCTCACAAGTGAACTTGAACCAATCTCCTTTAAGCAGGACTCCTCACCCAAAATCTGAAATAGCCAGAACAAGTAAAAGTGGCTGGGCGGGATAATATTCGCCTCCTTGTCTTTAATAGAATCTAAACCCCCATCTCACGCTAGTGTGGGGGATTAGGTATTCTATGGCAAGACAGGAGGCTCCTATTATGCAAGTTCAAAGCCCTTGCAGAACATTAACAGCAACTTGAGCAATGTGTTTATGATAAAATGTTTTGAAAGTTGACCCTCTTGACCAATCAGTTGCTCTAAGGATTTGTTCTAGGCTGCCATCCAAAAAGGCGGCTTTATAGGCCATAGCACCCCTAACTGAATGGGGACCAAAAGAGGAAGTGTCAACTCCTGCCTCCCGCATGACCCATCTAATCCATCTGGCCAAAGTGTTAGAGGATACTGGTTTATGGGGCTTCCTATAGGAAATCAGCAGCTGAGAGGTATTAGGAGGCCGAAGACTCTGTTTTGAACTCAAAACATTTCAAACATGCTATAACACACAATTTATTGTTTTCTGGGAAGGCTGGATAGGATATTGAGGAAGTCGTACACTTAGTTCTCCATGAAACAAAAAAGGTAACCCCATGAGGGGTAAACATTTTATTATCCACATCTAAAGCTCTGATATCTGACACTTTTAATAGACACCAGGCACAACAACATTGCTAACTTGGAGAATAGCTGTTGCAAAGACAGATCCTCATTAGGGGGCCAGGCTCGAAAGAGATCTAATACCAAATTAACATCCCAAAGAACTGAATACCTAGGCTTTGGAGGGATCTTGATAGAGTAGACTTGAGGGCTCTTCGCACAAAAAAATGTCTGCCTACCGGTTCCCCTTTTACCAAAAGGTGTCCTGCTGAGATAGCAGATCTGAAGCCATTAATGGTTTTATAAGCTTTGCCCTCTTTAAATAAATCCACAAAAAAATTAACCACCTCTGCAGGAGGGGCAGAAATGGGATCGAGGTGCCTAACCACACACCAGCTAACCCAGCGGTTCCAAGCTGAAGAGTATCCCAACTTGGTAGAGGGGGCCCAAGAGTCTCTGGTGAATGACATAGAGTCCTGTGAAAGTCCTCGGAAGCACCAGGAAGCGCTGAAATCTTCCAAGCCATAAGGGAGAGGTGCCCCTGAAGGACCAACTCGTGAGGAAAACCTTCTGGGTTCGTTAGAAACTGTGGATGAAAGGGAAGAAGACGAGGAAGGGAGAGGTGCCCCTGAAGGACCAACTCGTGAGGAAAACCTTCTGGGTTCGTTAGAAACTGTGGATGAAAGGGAAGAAGACGAGGAATGTCTGCTGAGAGCTCTAGGAGAAGGGCAAAAGGGCGTTAGTATCACTAGCATGACTTCTAGTCTGCGAACCTGAACCAATACTCTGGCTATCATTGCAAAGGGAGGGAAGGCGTACAGCCTCTGACCTGACCAATCCTGTAGAAACGCATCTGTCGCTAGAGCGCCAGGATCTGGTCTCCAACTAAAGAACCTGGGCACCTGACAGTTTAGCCTCGAGGCAAACAGATCTACTGTAAACAAACACCAAAGGGACTCTATCTTGGCAAAGAGGCCCCTGTCTAACATCCAGTCGCTTTTGTCCTGAAGGTGCCTGGAGTTACAATCCGCCACCTCGTTGCTGATCCTCGGAAGGTATTCTGCCTTTAAGACAATATTGCGGTCCAGACAAAAATGCCAAAATTCCTTCGCCAGGTCCGCTAGGACCTTGGACCTGGTCCCTCCCAAATGATTTCAATATCTCACTGCTGAGATGTTGTCCATGCGGAGGAGTACACAGCAATTCCCCTGATCCTTGAGGAAACTTCAGACTGCAAAAGACCCCGCTAACAATTCCAGACAATTGATATGGAGCTCCTTCTCCCCCTCGGACCATTTGTCCCCACCCCCCCCCTCCGTGGAGACCTGACCCAGCCTTGTTCTGCTGGCATCGGACTCCAGAACTACATCCGGGGAGGGACCAAAAATTGCTTTGCCATTCCAGGCTTCCATGTGTTTGAGCCACCAAAGGAGTTCCAACCTGGCCTCTGGGGACAGCACCACCATCTGAGAGTAAGAAAGACTTCTGCGAAGATGTCGAGCTTTCAGACGTTGCAACGCTCTGTAGTGAAGAGGGGCTGGGAAAATAGCTTGGATGGATGCTGACAACATCCCCACTATTCTGGCCAACAATCTGAGGGAAATTTTGTCCTTCTTGAGGATTACTCAGATCTCTTTCCTTATCTTGGCTAGTCTGCTGTCTGGAAGGAGAAGGATGCAACCTTTTGAATCTATATCGAAGCCCAGAAACTGGATACATTGCATAGGCTTCAATATGGACTTTTTTGACATTTAACACAAACCCCAGGCTCTGAAGAAGAGTTACTGTAAACTCCAGATGAGAGAGCAGATTCTGAGAGCTCTGGGCTAACGCTAGCATGTCGTTGAGATATATAATGATTCGGATCCCCTTGTACACGAGAAGAGCCATCACAGGCCTCATCAACTTGATGAAGAACTATGGGGCTGAAGACAGGCCGAACGGGAGGGAGGCAAATTGCCAAACGTGACCCCCCCCAACTGAAACTGGAGAAACTCTTGGTGCAGAGGGAACACAGGAACCACTAGGTAAGCATTCTTGAGGTCCAGCTTTGACCATCCAGTCTGCTGGAAGGAGGGTGTCCCTGAGAAGGTGAATTCCTTCCATCTTGAAGTGGTGGAATACTACAAAGGAATTGAGGGCTTTTAAGTTTATCACTGGGCGGAAACCCCTGATCTGGTTTCGGAACTAGAAAAATGGTACTCAGAAACTGAGATGCCCTGTAAGAGGCCGGGACTACCGCTCCCTTGGAGATGAGGTCTTTGACCTACACATCTATTAGAGACTGTTTTACCTTGTCCAAAACCAACAGATGGGGAGCTGATAACTGGCAAGGAGGGGAATAAAACTCTATGTGATAACCTTGGACTGTCTGTAACACCCAGGGGTCCGATGTGAGGGATTCCCACTGTGTGAGAAACCTGGCCAGTCTGCCCCATAGACCTCAGTGGGGAAAAAACTTTTAAAACTCGAGAAAGTACCTGATGCTCCTCTGGACCTCCTGGTACCTCTTCCTCCACGTCCTCTCCAACCCGCATTCTGCTGAGGGAAAAATTAGCTGTGCGCTCCCCGAGCAGAGGAGGAATTCTGTGCGCCTCGTGAGGCAAACTGAAGGGGGCGGGAATGGCCCTGGGAGAACCGGCCAGAAGAGCGGGCTCTACCTCTTCCGGCCCTTGGGAAAAACTTTTGCGTAAAAACCTTTATGTTGGCCTGAACTTTATCTAAAGCTGTAAAAGTATGCACATACGCTGAAAGGTCTTTCAGAAAACTTATCTCCAAACAAATTTCCTTGAGCAGAAGGCCCAGCTTCCCTTTCAGACATATCAGCCAATTTTGAGTCTAGTCTCATCAGCAGAGACTTGCGGCTCTCTTTAGATATTGAGGCATTGGCATTGCCGAGCAGGCAGACGGTCCTCTGGATCCAACCCCTTAAAACATTAACATCCACAGGGGAATTGGAGGCCGCAGCCTCCTCAGCCATCTCAAATATCTGCGTCACAGGACCCAAAACATCTAACATCTTATCCTGGCAGCTACGCCAGGCCTTGTCAACTCATTTTCTGGGGTCTTTACCCTTCTGAGCCAGAAAAACCGCCATAGGTTGACCTTTTCCTGCAGGACTGGCCTAGGGCATTCGGACCTTAACTTGCTCCTGTCCCCCTTAGGCAGCGGACGCCTGATCCAATATTCAAGGAAAGAGCAGATCTCCTGAGAGGGTTGCCACTCTGCCGATCTAGGGTGCAATATGAGGGCTGGCTCAAAAAATGGAACCCCATTAACATCTAGCACTGGACCTCTCTGTGCAGGGACAGGAGCTAACTTCCTCTTACACCTCTTAGGGGGCGAATCTGTATTCTCAGAGGAATCTGATGTAGAAATAGGTATAGGGGATACTGCTGCAGAGAGCTGTGCGTATGATGGCCAAGGGTTCGAGGAGAGGGGTTGCTGGCACTCATCTCGCTTGTGCTTCTGAGCTATGCTAGGGGAAGACTCAGGGGACGCGACAGGGCAAGGACTGAGTTGTCCTGAAATATGTTTAGTTTTCATAGTAAATTTATTTGGGGGGCTGAGGTTCAACAGAGGGTCCCACACCCTGAGAGGGGTGAAGATCAGCGATGCGGTCGATCAGTCTGTCAAATGCTGAAGCTAGCGTATTGTTAAGACCTGACAAGGCTGAATCCAGGTAAGACTGGATAGCCTGTGCCACAGATGGCTGTTGACTCGACTAGTCTACCCCATTATCCGTTTTCTTTGAAGGCCGCACCTGCGTACTGGCATCTGCTGAAGCTGGGACCATATTCTTTCCTATGATAGTCTTATCCATACTACTGTGTCACCACAGAAGTGCGAAACTTCCAACCATCAAAGCCGAGCAGGCTACGGGCAATTGCACCAAATTAGCCGAGCAGGCTAATAAATAACTGCATACACCCTATCAGGGCTTCAGAAACTGGTGACAGCCGAGCAGGCTAGTAATTGAAAAGCACCCTAGCAGGGTGACGGGAGTGGAGATAGCCGAGCAGGCTATATAAAAAACACAATAACCTTAGACCAAGACCTAGTATTCTGCTTTAAATCACATAAATTGTGGGGGGAGGGGACGTTTCCCATAAACACCTTAACAGGTGATTTCAATCAAAATAGGCCTTCGTCTGTGTACCCCATACAAAGTATACGAGCAGCGTACACAAAGAAAACCACACGCGAGGCGTGTGAAAGCAGTATTGGCCTGAGGTGACGCGCTTCGGTAAGAAGCTAAGCTTCTTCAACAACACTGTGCGCGTCACATGAAGAAGCTGAGGGAGAGCGCGCTGCTGGAAGGCAGCCACATAATAATAAACAAACCCTCTCCTGAGGGAAAACTATTTCACGTGTCCCTGCCTGTGTTTAGAAGAGGCAGGCGACGCAACCCATTAATAATTGATATACGGCGCGAACGCCGCTGCAGGCAATAAAAAAGCAATTAACAAGCGGAACGCTCCACACGGAGTGCCGCTACAAAGTATCTAAATGACCTGGAGGTCAGTGTTCGAACGCGAATGCTCTTCAGTAAATTATAAATGCAACATCAAAGAAACTGTACAATTGTACAATGTTAATAAATCACCAAACGCTCTTTCACTATGACCGGAAGTAACACTGTAAACTCCATATACCATACAGTAAGGCAAGAGCTAGGAGGAGTGACTTAGCTGTGTGTGTCAGCAGCAAAGAAAGAGGAGTTGGTTTTAGAGAAAGGGGCATTTATGGAACTGGCTCTATGCCCATTGGTTACCCTTAGGGCATGACCTGCCCTCCATTTTGGATTGAGATATTTTATATACTGTTTGTTGAAATTGTGATGACATTTTTCTTCAAAAAGTTTTATACAAAAGTTTTTCTTCTTTGCTGCTGTGATGTCAGAGTAAAGATTGTAATGCATAATAGGAGCCTCCTGTCTTGCCATAGAATCCCGTGCACGGAAATGGCTCGATTGAGGTTGTGGGAGACCACTGCGGCTCAGCCCCGGGCCACTTAAAGCTCTGCTGCTATGCACAATAAAAAATGGGTGTAGGGGAAAGGCAACCTCCTTGGCTTTGCTAAAGGAAAGATCTTCGGCAGCACAGTCTTTCGGCCAGATACCAGGCAGAGAGCTCGGGAGCAGGCCATCCCTGGACTCACTAAGCTCCCGCTTACCACTCTGGTGCCTTTGTGCACGGTCCTTTTTCACAACCAATTAACATATTTATAGCAATATCCTTATCTGCCAATGTTTATTGCTAACACGCCACCAATGAACCAAATCGATGACGTATCTGTCGGTGGCGGTAATGTGCCATGTATGACCTAAAACTATGCATCATCACTAGGGGCCATCGCCAAGAAACCAAAACCAGTGGCAGCACTAAAAGGACACCTATAAGTCAAAACGATGTAGTCACAATATGTAACCTAGCAGGACTCTGCTGAATGGGCTCCTGGTGGTATCGGTCTATGTGGGTTTATGGGCTTATGCTGCACAACTGCCCGCAGGAAAAGGCCTTTTGCCTTATACCAGACTAAAGTAGAATTTTTGGGCGCATTTTCCTGGAAAATGAGTTTGCCCAAAAAAATAGTGGTGCAATGCCACTGTGAACTGAGCATAACACCACCTCCCTGCTATGTGCTCCCTGTTATGTGCCTATCAAATGCCCCGAAGAAGCACTAGGCATGACATCTGTGTGGGCAGCAGGGTGCTTATTCAAATTCTGGGGTTCAGAAAATGTATACATGTCATATTTTTGCTGATTTGCAATATATACATTGGATTAATAATCAATTGTCTATTAGAGTATTTGTCCAGGATGGTTGTTACTTTTTTCTTTGTGGAAGGCTCACTTCTTGATAACGATGTGGTAAGCACACTGGTATTGCACTACCATTTTTTAGACTAGTGCAGACTTCTTTTCCCAGGTAATTCCAAACCAACTATGCAGGATCAGTTGGTGCTCAAGTGTCACCTATTTTATTTTGGGACAGGGATTTGTTCATAAAGTGCTAAGCATGCCTTTAAGAACCTTCAGAGCGGGTCTAATTGAGAATTATATAGCCTTAGGACACTTAGTTGTTTTTTCTCCCTCCTCAATTACACCTACTATATACAAATATTATTTCCTCATTTTTGGGCTCATTACGAGTGAGACAGTCTGGATAAAATGCTGATTAAATGGCAGGTACTACCGGTTCCGGCATTTTTTCCATACCGGCTCACTCAGTCTTTTCCAGTAGGCCCAACCTGCCGGGAGTTCAGGCCCCTACTGGCAGAGTAATCACTGAAGCACCGGCACCGTTGGCAACCGTGCCGGTGCTTCAGTAGTTCCCATCGAGTCCTCTGGGACTCCATGGAATGGGAAATTACCGCTGTTGCAGACACCCCGTAATATCCTGGTAACACCAGGATATTGGGTGCTGGTAACCGCAAGGCGAGTCTGCAGTTAACAGCTGGTGCTACCGGCAGGTTACCGGCAGACTCGTAATGAAACCCTTTGCGCAATCTCTGGAAGAATTGACATTTTCAAGGACAGTGAATTGTCCTGGGGGTGTACTTTTTTTTTTTTTGTTTTTTAATTATTTTTTTTTATTCTTTTGACTCCTGGTGGCACAGTCACTGATGATCATAGTACTGAGTATGTAAACTGCAGATTGGCTCTTTCCATTTAAACTTGCCAATGCTAAGGACTGCTTAGGAGCTTAGTTCATAGAGCACGTCCATGCATCTACACTGATCTTGGAATTGGTAGTTGTTCACTTTGGAGAGACATGTATATGCTTTTCTATGGTAAAATGTTCAGATACGTGATTTTTTTGAGATAAGTTGGAAGGGAAAATATTTGGATCAATGCTAAAAGTCCCCAAACGAGCTCCGGTAGATGCTCTACGCTGTGAACTGGGCCTTCGTGCCCTCTGAGTCCACTGGTTATTGAAGCATTGTAAGCTCTACTGTTCCTTATTACGTAGACTGCCTGAGGATAATACACTAATGGGCCTTGCGGCATCAAGACTGCAGATAGATCCATTGAATTCTTTTTTTAATGGTATTTACAAAAGGATGTTTGTGAACATTTTAATAATATACATTTTCTGATAAAGGAGATTTTGGAAATCCCTGATTACGAGAAGCAGCTTAGAGGAAGACCTGGGCATGGAATAGAGCTGATTGGATGCAAAAATGTAGTAAAAAAAGACGGTATTTGGAGTATACCCAGCAGGGGCTCATTATTGCTGGTCCCTGTTCCTATCTGTTAAAGCCATGCAATGGGAGAATGAGGGAATTTACCATCTTCATTCGTCTAAATATTCTCCCCGCATATGAATACACAGTTGGATAGGCGTCCCACTTGAAGACCGAAGGTGTAGACTGTGTCAAAACTCTTGAAACCAAACAGCTGGGAAAGTCTGGTCACTGGATGATGGCAAGGATACAGCGGGCATGCATTGAGTTGGAAAAAAGCCGGTCTGGTCACAGGATGCTTCCCAAAAGTCACACAGCTTTTCCCCTTGATTATTGGGATTTTAGTGGGGTTTTCTGGATCAATGGCCTTGCTGACGAGGGCAGGACAAAGGCTGATATGTTTGGGATATTTATTCTCTGTGAAAGATAGTGAGTTAAAGACTCTGGGTAAGTCTCTCGTAACCCAGACTGTCTGGCAGAGGGACTCCCAGGACCCTCCTTGTTAACTTGCTGGGATTGGATCAGCTATGCTTTGGCTTTGCAGTAGAGTCTGGAATCTTGCAAAGGTGGATCTGGGATGTTATGATACGCAGGCGCTGGAAATTCAGGAGAGGGTGTCCTCTCCCTGTGAGCTCCCACCCTTTATATAAAAGTGGGTGACATCACCGGTTTATTGTTGGGAAGAACTGAGCTAGACCTACCTGCCCCCAAGAACCGGATAGGTCACCAATGTTGGTTGCCTCCTTTAGGAGGGGACTCAGTTTATGGGGTTGTGTTTTTTTTATGAGGTGCAAAGCCTTTCCACAGTCCTTTTTGCCCAAAAATAATTCTTAACATAAATCACACATTTGTACAGTTGTGGGACTTTAACAAATGACATGGTCAGATTACATATTTCACGCAGAGCATGGCAGCCCAACTCCCAGGTCTGTACACCATTGTTTTGCCTTGCTAATAGTTTTTCATGATTTTCGTGAGAACTGCTTCACCCACAATCCCACAATTTTAGGTGTGTTTGCATATTATCATAGGGCATATTTCTATTACTTTTTAACGTTCCACCATATGTACTTTCCCCATGATGCATTCTCCTGGCGTTTGGGTCCCATACATGCTATGGACGGCCGCAACATCTTGTTTAGAAGCCATGAAAATCACATTTAAACTTTTACATTTCTGTGCTGTCCGGTTACAGAATTAAGTCTTAAAAGTTTATTAATCAAATAGTATTTTGAGACAGATGGTCAGCCTTTGTCGTTTAACTGGGACCCTTTTTTTTCTTCAGATACCCCCAACTGTCAGTTTCAACCCAGGGTGGCCATGGGGGTTTTCCCAGTTTGAATGTTTATAGTCACTGCCCCCACTTCACACATAGGTGTCCCAGATCTATTGTCTCAAGCTGAAGCTCAGGCAAAAGTCTGACGAGCATGTGACATCTCTTTGTCTTGGTCCATTCAAAGTTTTCAAAGGTAGCAATTAATGTGCATATGTCCCAAAAATGTATAGTGGCTCTTGTTTGGGGAAGGCCTCAGTTTAGCCAGCAGAAAAACCTGTTCTGGAACTTCCACAGTCCAGCCACTGCATTTTTATTCTTTATTTTATTTTGTTCTGAATCAGAAGCAAGCCTATTGAAATAAAACATCCCATATATGTTTCCCAGCAAAAAACCCTTTACATTGGTAGGCCAGGACAGGGCCTTATCCAACATACACTTTTAAAACAGGTGGTTTTCTTATTTTGCAAAAGCACTTTTAAACATATGGTTAAGTCTGCTGATATGTCCCTTTCAAAAGGGAGCTAGGGTTTCTTTTGAAGCAGTGATTTTTGACATTTTGCAGCCCAAACGTCAACCGTTTTTCCGTGCAGCTGAGTAAAGCTTCTGTTGATTTCCCAGACCTGGTCTGACACAGCCTGCTATTCAGGAATAATGCTCTTTCCTGCTGGGGCACAATCTGAATATGGATGGGCATGGCAGGGCCTTACTGATAAAAGCAGAGTAATGTAGAACAGATGAAAAGAGCATCTGAGCGGCATCATTTTAAATGTAAAATATTTCACTGGGAAACTTTGGGCTAGCAGCACAGCTTTTCACTTCGCTTCTTTAGTACACAAAAGTACACACCCTGGCAGCCTTTTTCGGGGCGTCCCTATTCCAACTTGCCCAATGGGGCTTGGCAAAACAGTGCATCCATTCTTTTGTAGCTGCGAAATGCAGTTTTGAGGCAAGGCCCTGGTGCTCAAAGGAGATAGCGCAGCCATTTTGCTGGTTCGGCTGAAGTGCAGCTTGGTGATGTGAGGAAGTACTGCTGAGTGGGTAAATATATCCCACACGCCACAGGGTGCCCTCCCCCCCACCCCCCCTATCGGGAGCCGGGGACACCCCTGCCACCCCTATAGCAAACAAGGGAGCGGGGGACACCACCTGCTCCCCTTGTTTGCTATAGCGGTATGGTATCCTTGTTCTACATTTTCGGCTGAACTTCGTTTTTTAATTTTCGATCTTGCATACGGATACCCGTAAGAAAAGCCACAGTCAAATGCAGTGAAATGGGGTAGATCCCTGTGGATCTCTGGTGTGATAGAGTTTTTTATCCTGAGGACCAACCTTCTGATTACCAGGCCTTCCAGTATAGACTGCAGGGTCTTTTGCTGGGCAAGTATGGCCTTCTCTCAGGTTCTCAAGGTAGGTTGACAACTAGTCCAAACAATTCGCCAATTAGTAGGCCCGTCTGCTTGGTGGAACCATCTCAAGAAGCCAGTATTGAGCATAGAGAGTGGACAACATGCTAACAGTGGCCAAATGGGAATTGGGAATGAACAGCCTCTTTAGCTGAATGAGATGCAGCTCTTCCTCATGTTGGGTTCCATGTTGGTCTTGTGTTGCTGTGGCCGTATGTGCACCGCAAACTCCTTGTCCAAAGGGAATGCATATGTGCACAAACCACAGGGTATTCTGCTACTCTTCCAGTCATCTGTCCCTCCCACCCCTACCCGGAGCACTAGGAGAGGCCTGTGATATATCTTGCCTCCTGCAAGATGTACCCTGGGCCAGTGATATACAAGGAGCAGGAACCAGGCTGGCCCAGGTATGTAGAAACAGGAACATGCTTTGTCTCTTTGTTACATAGTATAGGTAAGTGGTAGGAGAGATCTGCAGGCCTCCACCCTGGTTCCCTGCCCAGGTCACAAGTCCCAAATGTCAGTTGCTGGAACACTCAGGTGCCCCACCAGGCCCCTGCACCACACATGCCATCAATCACAAAATCTAGGATACCACAGCATGCCTGCCCTCGAGCACTGGCAGGGTCATCCTTGCCCTTCCAAACTAATGTAAGTTGCTGCTGTGCCACTCAACGGGGAAGTGCCAGCAGAGAGCAGCCTCTCCAAGAACAAGCAGAGTGCGCCTCAATCTCCCCCGCCCCTGTCCTCCTCACTCTCCTGCCCCAAACCACTGGCAGAGGCAGCTGTGCCCTCCACCCTAAGCAGTGGCAGCTACCCAGGGGTGGACTGGCCTATAGGAAATTCTGGCGAGTTCCCAGTAGGCCTCTGCACCCTGGCCCTCTTGTGTGTAATTTCCAAATCTTTCCATAGGAAAAGGGTTGGCCTTGCTGAAAATCTGTAATACGGGTCCACTTTGAACATGATTTCCAGGGCTTCTTTTGGTTCGCAGTCCACCCCTGCTGCTACCTTCTTACTTGCAGCACAGGGAGACACACTGGCAAAGGCACTCGCATGTATGTTTGCAGAGGCGTCTGGCCCTGCACTGAAGCCACGCACTGGCAGATGACCTTCCCTGAAATCACCCAATCTGACAATTCTTTCCGTCACTCCCTCCTGGAACTCCTAGTACTGCAATTGGGGTAATGAGGGAAGTCCACAGGCAGTCCCCTTCGCCGTATCGGCTGGCCATTAGCTGATACATCGCATCTATTCACACGAGGGAGAGCTATTGACCGTGACTTGTCATGCAATGGTGTGAAATTTTAGGCGATGCCCCGCTATGCAAGGGTGTGATCTAAGGACCTGCAGTGGGGGGGTCAGTCTGCCTGGGTGTCTCTTGCTCCTCTGGCACTGCAGATATTCCAAACGCCGTAATACTCTGCCTTGCATGCGCTGATCACGCAGTCGGACCTGCTTTTAATGTTTTGCTAATAGTCATTTACAAAGAATATTTTTGTCAAATGTTGCACCTTCTTAGCTAAGTAGCTGGGAGTTTAGTAATCTTGTGGTTGCAACATGCATGGTTGCGATCTGATATGTGGATAACCAAGTCCGTTGCTAATGCACGATGCAGGTCCAGCTGCATGATCACTGCATGCAAGGCGCTAATTTGTTGGGTACTATTTGCTCTTGACGAAGACCAGAGGTCAAAGTGGGAGGGAACTAAAGGGTACTACATTCCCTTACTTCTCAGGGAAATCAACCATAGTTCCCTTACTTTGTGACCTGTAGTACCGTTCCAGGATGATAGGAAAGGCCAAAAAAAGAAATTAAAAAAATGTAGGCAAGTAGTACCCAACAAATTAGCGCCACAGGTTCCCCACAGCCATCTCCAAGAATTCAGTAGGACCATTACAATGACATTGCACTAAAATTCCTTTGATTTAGATAAGCTGATAGAAGCATATCAGAAACATGGCAGACAAAAATTACATCCGGAGGTATAAAAGTTGATCTGAAGGTGTCCCTTCTAAGCTGCTTAGTTTTATGATTAGAGTGCTCAGCTGCCTGCTGGGTCCGGTACCGTCAGTAATATGAAAGCTGGCATTCATGGTTTCATATTTCTTGACTTTATAGTAACAATGTGGTCACAGAAATGATGACCGTGATTTTATAGTTATGTAAACTCGCTAATTCTTCCCCATTTTGGAGTCCCGCTGGGACATGTGGTATTAAAATACTGCACGAGTAATGCCACCACCATTAACACATTTTTCGACACAGAACAGTAAAACGGAGGGAGGGGGCGTTTGGGATGCCACATGTCTTGCCACTCCTGCAAAGCTTGAAATGATTCCCTGCACCTTTTACAGCTGATGGGGCATGGCCTAGTCCATGGATTCTTCTTCAGGCCTCCAGTTTGCTGTTCGAGAAGTCACTGGTAAGAGGTTAGACCTGGCTCGTGTTGTTGGGTCCCTTTGCCTTGGCGAGTCACCCCCATAACAGGTAAACTGTGACTGCTCATGGATGGTGCCATGTTCCTTTTCAGATGGTTTTTGAATGTCTATGTTTTTGCCTTTTTGTGTTCATAAGGCCATAATGGGGAACTCTTTACCTTTTAGTGCATTCATTTTCTGGATGAAGCCGGGACTAGTATTAGGGCTGGGCGATATCGAGCAAAAGTCTCAATCAGCTGGAAGGTGACCCCAGTAGTGACCTTTGTAATTTGGTCTCGGAAGGAAGGTGGAGGGACCATCTCTCTAAGGTTTTTGAAGAACCATAGGGGTCAATGACTGTCCCGTTGTAAATGAGTGGAATCTTAATTTTGATGAACAAACTCTGGTGGACCTGATTGTGAATGGTTCCCTCTCTAAGGCAGCGGGGCCAAATGGGTTAACCTATCAAGTTTTGAGAAGTAATCCTCCCCCCCCCCCCCTGGGAAAAACTGCTAAACTGGCTTTTCAAAGAAATTTTGGGGAGTAAAAGTTTCCCAATTTCTTGGAAATCAGCAGTCATCGTACCGTTGTTCAATGGGAGCCATCGGAAGGAACCAGTGAACTATCGACGGATAGCCCTCCTGGACATAGAAAGGAAGATCTTTATGAGAATCCTATTGGGGGAAATTGAAAACTGGGTGAAGGGAAATAAGATCCTTTCGAAACTGCAAACAGGCTTTAGAAGGGGTCTGTCCACGGCATTAAATGTTTTGAGTGAAAAATCGGCATGTAAAGGAGGTCAGCCACTCTTTGGTGCCTGGGTGGTTGTTTCTAGAGCCTTTGACAAGGTTAACAGAAATCACCTATGGTCAAAGTTAAGGGCTTCGGGCATACCTGAGGGGTTGTCGATGCTAGTGGAGCTGCACAAGAACACCAAGTTTAGAGTCTGCCTGGATAATGAGGGTTGGTTATCCGAGCCCATCAAGGTAGAAAGAGGGGTCCGAAAGGGCTGCCTGGGGGCCCCTCATTTCTTCAATCTACACCTGGCTGATGCAGGGGATTATCTGCCAGCAGCAGTGTTAGCCAGCGCGTGATTAATGGGAGTAAAATCCATTGGCTGGCTGACGATGCGGTCCTGCTGGACAGTGTAGCAGTAGGGCTACAGCCGCTGCTGAATAACTCGACTGCTATGCAAGAGAGAAGGGCCTTTCATTGAACACTGCCAAATCTAGGATTCTGGTTTTTACACACAGATTAAAAAAGATCATTTATTCTCATTGGGAGATATGAGGGCAGAGAATTGAAAAAGTGGAGGACCTAGTTTACCTGGGTTATAAAATCTATGCCTTGCCAGCGAATTGTAAAGTAGAGCAAGACATACCGTCAAAAATCTACCAATTTATCCCACAAATTACAATATTTCATTTTTTTCAATTCTCCATCATTCCCTTGATAAAATATTATCAGGCTAAAGTGATCCCAGGGGTTTTGTATGGTTTGGAGGTTAAATTGGCAAGGTGGGAGGGGCAAATCTGGAAGAAGGTGCTTCGTCTTCCGGCAAGCCCCCCCGGTTTCCTGGATCAGATTTGAACTGGGATTAAGATCATTAAAGGTTCAAGCTGACTGGAAGTTAGCCTCCCTATATCGGCTGATTAAGACAGCGCAGGAGGGTAAACTTTATGCGGACATCAGAAACCATATGGAAACTAATAGATCAAAGATGCTGACAAATCTGGGATTGCGGGTCGAGGAGACATTAATTATAGCAGATTCAGACTCTAATTGAGAATCTATGGAAGGCAAAGAAAGTCCTGGATAAAATGGACTGGATTCTCACAATTAAAAACATGCGCTCCAAGACTGATTCAAACTCATTCCTGAAAGGAGAAAAAAAAACTGGGCGAAATTACAAGATACTTGGTGAGATTCCCTGACTGTAAAATAAGGAAAAAAAATCCTCAGATTAAGACTGAATATAGCACAATCTGGAGATGTACTATCGAGAAGAGGAATGAGGTAATCTAAGTGCAATATACTGGAGAACCAGACATTAAAGCATCTTCTTGTGGAGTGTGGGGGAACCTTTGACTTACATATTTGGTATAAATTCACAAAGATTTCTGTCATGTATGTTTTGGGAATGGCTAGTATCCAGACAGAATTGGGCTCTCTCAATCGCAGTGGTACGCATGTTGGAGGGTTTCAACCTGGTGTTTTAGCGGGTTACCTTCCTTCTTTTAATCTAAGATGTTTTTAATATAGGTTCCATACTCTTGAGCGGGAATGCTGTGATTGAGGGATTGTTATACTTAGTTGTTCCCAAGGGATTTTCCCTGTTCGACATCTATGCTCTCATCTTTGCTATCCGGATGGGTGTAAGTCCCAACTGAGATGGCTGGCTGAGGGGAGTACTGAGAGTAATGATTTGTGATTTTGTGTTCTTGTCTAGTTTTATCTGATTTGATCTTATATGTGAAGAGAAAAAGAATATTGTCTGTAAATTGTTGTCTTTTGTTTGTTCAATTGTATATGTAAAAGGTCAAAATCTGACCAAATGCATTAATAAAAAAAGAAAAACATTTCTCAATATGTTTGCGCTGAATGACTGTATATATCTCGTCATTGTTTGTGTGGTTTAAAATGCTTAGTTGTAACTAAGCCGACCACTACATGTGAGATGTCACAAACCGCTTTATTTATAAGGCAGTCATCAAAATGAAGTGCAAATACTTGGTTCCTCTTACTGTTTGAGAATATGCACAGCTGTGTAAATATCAAAATGTAAATAAAAAATGGTAGTATATGTAGCAGTGTGTCTATGTATATATCTCGATGTTGAGTCATCTTGTATAGATTTTGAAAATGTATATCGAAATTTTTTCAAAACTCAAGATTTATCGCCCAGTCCTAGCTTGTATAACATTTTCTGGCTACTACTGCTCTGTGAGTAAAGATGTACAGTAGCCGCGGAACTGGGCAGCCTACTTGACTGCTTCAGACACTGTTTTTTTCTAGAGATTCCTGGTCATTTAGCCATATTGCACTCATATTCTTGTAGGATATGATGTGGCATTTATAAAGTGCCTGTACAAGTGTTTCTAGGTGCAACAAGACCGGGAGGGGGAAACAAAGGACAAAATAACGATCTTGCTAGGCCTTGTCATTCAGATCGCGCAAGTGCGGGGAAGAGTGAGGTAGAGATGGGCCAGGGGGGAGGCTAAGGGGGATCGATATGACAAAACCAGTTCCCTCTGTAGATCGTATACCCGTGCAGGCCCAATTTAAACCCATAGAACTGCACACAAAATAGCTGTGCTGCTTGCGCGGTGGTTAGTTCATCAGAATCCTATACTCCAGCACCATAAGTTGTAAGTGTAATACTTTTTACCTTGCATAATGTTTTTTTTTTTACTTAAGAGATAACCTGTGCACATTTGAAAGTTGACCCATTTGCTTGCTGTGTCCATGTAGATTGTTTGCCATGAGTAGGGCTTAGGCTGCATTTGCTACTATTCATACACCTAAATAATTATTTAGGAGTATTTAACAATTCTTTCTGATTTAAGATTAAAAATCTGTGGTAGAAATTCTTTGCATAGAAACATAGTGAAGGTACCAAAGCACCCAAAAGACCTTGAGGAAAAAGACTTCTGCTGTTTTCTAGAAAATGGAGGCGACTGTCCAGAGAATCACCAAAAGACTTATTGAAAAGAAAAATATCAAAGAAATGTCATTCTGACAAACACAAACCCCAGAGTAAATAGAATGTATACACACTATGTGAGCTTCTTTTTCGCTGGTAAACCGCACTCGCTGGGAAGCATTTGCTTGACGTCAGTTAAAATCCCATCTAGCTAATCTACATTATGTTTCCTACCAATTATTCGATTTCACAGTTGGAGGTAGTATGAATTTAGTCAGGAACGATGGTTTGTTTTAATAGATCAGTAAAGGAAGTCTTCTTAGCAGTCAGTGGGACATTGCTATAAATTAACAATTTGTTCTCATGCAACTCTATGGATGTAACCTCTTAGTTTTTCCTTTTCCTGTGCCAGAATAAATGCTAGTATTTTGACAATGTGAGAAAGCATTTTCATGTTTGCTCTGCCCATGATATCACTGTAAGAAAACCAGTCTGTGTTGGCTGTGCCAATATATACCAGAATCATCTGGCCCATCCTGCTTCCACAACATATCCATGCTGGCTGCACCAATATATGCCAACACTCCCACATAAGACTGATTTGAATTACTCAAGCTATTTAAATATTGTTTGGAATTTTGATTTCCAATACCAATTGGTGTGCAGGGTACGGGAGTTCCTATTTAGCAATAGGAACTTTGTTTGTGTCAACACTCCCACATAAGGTCACACTGTTGGCTTTGCCCGTAATGCCAGTAATCCCACTGTTTGGAAGCAAGTCTGTGCTGGCTTTACTAATAGATGGCAGCATAGCCCTGTAAATCTGCATGTGCATGATGTCCAGGTGTCATCGTTTTGCTGGTAACTCGTTCTTTCTCCCTGCAGTAATCGCTGGCCCCCTCCTCCTGGCCCAGATGCACTGTCACACCCACCCTAGGGGATTTGTCCATCAAACACCTGCCCTTGAGTCCTGGTAGATGACTTGCATGAAGCGCCAGGACCTCCTGGACCCGAAGCCTCTAATTCCAGGGGATTTCTAGGAGCACCCATAAGCACTTTTGAACCTGCGGTACCACAGCTGTCGCACCCAGTGAGCCACGGAGGGCTGGGGAAGCACTTGCTTGACCCATTGCGCATGCCGAGCTGGCATTCTCCAAGTCATGGGGAACACAAAATGCAGTCAGTCCACGGGTGCTTCCTCAGCTGGTCACTACAGCTGTGTTGGCACCCATATATATTTTTTACTGGACTGGATTTGGCACCTCCATAATGGGTGGCAGGCTGATGCCCTGTTGCCCAGTATGGATAATCAGCTACTGGTATCAGCAGTTTTTTATTACTATTCCTGCCAGTGGTAACTGGTGAGTCGGATTAAGATATTAATCCGGGTGGTAATGCCGCCATTGTTTTGGGAGGTAGCCCCTCTATGCTTAATGACTCCTTATTGGGTGTACTAGGAGAAAAATATGGTAATCTTGTTGCCACCTTTTGTGTTTTTGTTATTAGTTTCCTTTGGACTCGTTTTGAGGCTCGGGGTTTTTAATCATTGCGGTGAGAGGGTTTTAAACAATTGTGCTGGCCTGGCAGGCTCTTGAATAGCAATACCTAGGGTCTATATGGACTATCCTTAAAGAAGCTCAGCCTTGCTGGCCAAGTCAAGATGCCACACGTTGCTGGAAATGTTCCTTGCACCCTAAACTCGAGGTACATTGTTGGTACTCCCAAGTGCTTGTTGAAATCCTGGTAGAAAGCTTTGATGGAGGAGGGCCAGGACTCCTTCTCGGAATCCTAGCCCACCCCCCTCTTTTGCTCAATTTCTTTCCCCACACATGCCTCACCCCCATGTATCCTCGACCCTCTGGGTGAATTCTGCCGACTCGGCATCTTGGCGAGCTTGCAGTGGAGCAGCTGCTGCGCCTGGCGCAGGCCCTGCTGTCTCGCGCGCATCTTTGACCTCCAGGCTCCAGGGAGATCCTGTGGACAGTTCTTAGCATCATGCTGGCTGCCCGAGCTCATCTGGCAAGAATCGAGAGTGCCGGCCCCCAGCGAGTACGCCCCTGACTGGGCCTCCTCCCTCTGGCAACCCTGCCTTTCCTCCCTTCGGGTGGGGCTTTCATTCATTCGTGTTTAACGATGTTTATGGAAGCCGTTCAGTCTGTCTGTAGACCCTTTCCTTCTGTGAGCTCCCGTTCTTGATTTCTCATTCTGAACTACCACAGTGTCGAAAAAGGAACTGTGGCCAGTGGGCGGGGCATCTTATATATACTGGCCCTGACGCCATGTCTGGCGAAGGGGGGGGGGGGTATGTAGAAGCGTCTGAGGAGTAGTGCTGCACCCTAGTATTACCTCCCTGCCCACAGCCACCCCTCTCACCCGTGGCAAAAAAGGAGCCGTTGCCCTGGGAGATGGATATCATAGATGAGGAGTCTGTGGGAGCAACATCCATCAGATTGGACATTACCCAGCGGTTACCAATGTTGTTCTTTAGCCTACTTGAAGGTGCTCCACCGACCAGCCTGCAATCACGTTTTACAGTCTCTCTTGTTTGCTTAACCATTCCTTTCATCTGGCCCGAAGCAGACACCACGGGAATAGATGGGTAATGGATATTATTAGGGTGGGGGGCATCTCTGCTAAAAGCGGCCTTCCCACATTCTGGGCACATACTGTTTGTTACATGCTCTGCTTACATGTTAAATATAAAACCACAAAACATTCCGCACTGAAACCAGTTTCTTTAACATGTGTTCGTTTTTTGAGTGCATACCCCCACAGACACCCAGCCGTTCTTCTGCCCTTCCCTTGGAGTATTTTGTCCCACTGCAGACTTTTAATTTATTGGCTTAACAAAATGCTCAATGGAAATGAGATGCCTCTATTGTGGTGACAGCAGTTATTGAGGAAACTGGGCTTGTGGGTACATGGGAGCGAACTTTCGATTTTAATGATTGGGGGCAGAAATTTCTTCAACCCCCTCCCTGAATGTAAGTAAGCAATCCGGGCAATCCCTCCTCTGGGCGAATGGTGCATTTTACGACACTGATATTTTGAAGGCAGAGGGGCTCCCATCGGCCCTATTCAGTGTAGTCAATGGTGAGTGAATATGAAAGTCGTAGGCCAAAGCATATGCGGGCTGCAGGTAGCCCACCACAGCTCCAGACTGGTGGGATATTTCTAGGAAAAAGTCTCTGTGGCAAGCAGTTATCTGGGGACTTAGTCCTCCTCCTCCCTCGCCCCTCAGCAGGCACAAAACTACAAATGTTATCGCAATCCATGTGCACCTAAAAAAGTGAGCCGAGACCTTGTGCTTTCTGGAGATAGGTGGGCCTGTCTTACAAAAACTAAAGAGCATCGCTGCATATGCAGGACTGTTGCAAGTATTAGCTCGCCTCCAACCGAAAACAAGCATTGGCAAAGCCAACCGTTTTGGTTTCTCTGCAGCATGAGATGGGCATTGACATAATGTTACTACCTGGCCACAAGATGGCAACAGCTGACCAATATGTGACTACAAGACCCACTGGGATTACTTTGGCCACGGGGGGTGTAAATGACCAAACATTACCCAGGTGGCAATGGCTTTCAGCCCGAGTGAAGCGGGTATTCTTGCTTTTATTACATTCCACCCAGTGAGGGTAGAATGTTCTGCTTAAAACTAACAAAGGCAAATTAAGAAGCACTGTACTGTTGGGACAGAAGACTCATTACTGTTCTTGCTCACTGCCATTGCCTTGCTGGCAATGGAGCTGATGGCATTCCAATGTTCATTAAGATTTGTAGACCTGGTCCGAGGGCCTTGCTGGGCGTTATGGGCCCTGGAAAAAAGTCTTAAAGCCCTGAGAGTGGCATGGGCAATTAGAGCTAGGTTTATGGGCCCATAATGCCTGGTATGACTTGAAGGCGAGGTTTATAAAGTTATTTCACCCTGCCCCCGCCCAAACTATTTCCTGATAAAGAAAATTCCAAATATCATACATGGTGAACGCAACCAATGTTTTTATATGCCTATGCAGCAGGTGGGTTAGCATTGTCTACTTCCTGGGGGTAATGCCCACTGCGCTTTTGATATTTAAGTGCACATTGGTACGCATGGGGACAGTTGATAGTATTTGAATTCGTCTGGAAGGTAGTGGTGAATTTTGCTAAGGGTACTCTGCTCCGCACTGCCGGTAGGTACTCTTGGAACAATTTGCGGGATAAGCTGGTTTATATAGCCTTCAAATGGCCATGCTATCTTGAGATGTGCCCTATTCCAGGGTGTGCCAACATGCAGGGAGCTGAACCCTGGGATGTTCCTGCTAGCGGAGATGAGCACCTTTAGGTCTTCTCCTTTGATGTCAATCGTATCTCATTTGTAATTGCTGCAAGAAGACCTTTCTAGATTCCTGCCCCCAGAAGGTGCCATTTTGGCTAGCTCTGAAATGGCACTTGACTTGGCAGCACACGTCATCGTATGGATCCTGGAAAAAAATCTTGAAATATGTTTCAACACTTCCCCCGCTCTTCTAGGTGGGCGCTTGGCCCCAGACAGTGCAATACCTTGACCTTGCCCTGGCTTTTTATTCTATTGGGACTTGAAGCCCCATCTGTTCAGTGGGGGTAGCGTGTAAATAAAGCTACAATATTGGTCCCAAAATTGCTTTGAAGTACCCTTCTGGTCCTGCACCATTGTCTTGTCACCCGCGGGAGTGATGGTATATTCTGAGGAATATAGCAGTGTCCCCTAGGCAGCTGTGCCCCAAATCTGGCCATGTAATTGGTCTTTTATGACGTGCCTAATACCAGAGACTAGTCTCCAAGTACAATGCGCATGAAACAAAATGGCGTGTTTTAGTTTCCTTAGTCCATTTGCCATATTTTTCATCAACACAATGACTGAAATTAGACAGAGCTTTTTTTTATCAGGTGTTGCAATGCATTTCTTTCTCCACACTTAGATTTTAACAAATGAGAGCAATTCCAAAGTGTGTTTACGTGCCTACATTTCCTTTTGGTAACCCATATAGACCTCTCCCCCCCCCCCCCTTTCTATTGCCGGCAGGATGAATCTATGTGCTGACCGGAAGTAGTCTTCAAAGTTCACATTTAGAGCCTTGACGCAGTTCTTAAATTCCTCTGGGCATATTTGGGGGGGGGGTTCACGGGGGTAGACCGCATTGGTAAAAAGCAATCGCGCAGAAGAATAGCCCTAATCTCTGCTAGCTTGTGCGGCATGTCTTCAAAGGCTACTTGCACCGACTAAGCTTGGCTGCTAAACACTGCCCCGCCCGAACACCGCGCCTGGAATGCAGTTGTCCCCTGTGCACCACAGAGTCGAATGTTAGAGGATTGGGATTGTAGAATTTGTCAATTTGCAGGGTGCTGCTGACCTCCTTTTGTAGAAGCGCAGTATAGACCTGTTGGATGGGCTTCCTCTCTCCCCATGGGCACTAATTGGATATCCTTGTCCTTTCCCAGTTGTCTCAGGCTGTGGTGCCTCGCTCTACCTCTTAGAATTCGGAATCGCATGTGTCAAATGAGGGAGGATCCCAGTGGATTCCATTTGAATGCTTTGGCGATGGCTCTGTTAATCCCTAGTACTTTCTCCCATCTCAACCGAAACGAAAGGAGTGATGGCTGGAAGGTTTTGAATTCATCTTAAGCCCTGGCCTTGCTCTCTGCAACCCTCCAGGCCATCCTGCTTTAGCCTGCCAGGCCGTTGGAGAATGGGGGAAATGCCGCATGCTTTTGTTTTGCCAACTAGGAAAGCTTCTAGCTGGGCATGCTGCATCCCAAGCGGTCCAAACCCTGCTCGACCTGCCCTGTGTGCTCTAACAACCAAACTTATCGAAGGCCACCATTCAGCTATGGAAGCATAGCTGGCGGCCTTCATCTTGTGCTTTCAAGCGTTTTACTTGGATGTGAATTGTATCCTTTCCTATACTATGTAATTGATGGAATTCTGGTTACTGCTATCAAACGAGCCACTGTCCCATTGCAGTTGTGACCTAGTGCTCTAGGAGTTTGTCGGCGAGGAGCGACTTTAACCTGTGATAGTTATGGCTTGAAGGTGTCAATTATTTTTTTTTTCTGTATACTAATGAAAACCTTTGAATGCATCAGACCCTATTCCATACTTTTAATTACCTTTTTTGTCCTGATCTCCAGAAGGCTGAACCTATAGATTAGTATTATAGCTTTATAGATTTTTTGTTTGTTTTATATATGATGTCCTGTCTCTTGCTTCAAGCTGGCTCGCTATCTTTCAGAATCCTGCAATAGTTTTCACCAATTTCTTCGAAGGACTTGGTCCGGCCTTGCAGACTCGATCTACACAGCCCAAGGAAGCTGCGCTGTCGCTGGATAATTCCACGTCTGTCTCAGTCGCCCACAGTCTTTTCCTGTGTGGGATGTTTCTCTATTAACCCCATATTGGCAGGTCAGAAGAATGATGGCGTACAGTGAAAGCTGGAGCACTAGACTGAACGATGCCTGTACATGGGGGGCGGATGGGAAGAGGGAAAGTTGACTCTCCACAAAAGAGTGGAGTCTTGTTTGACTCCTTCTTGCACCACCCCAGCTCTGTTGTCTCTTACTTTGCCAGTACCAAATTTGAAACTCCTACAAGAGTCACCAATTTGGTCCTTTTCCATCCTGACAGTCTTCGCTGCTTGACTATTATGCTTTCCTTATCTGCCTACTACACTGGGCCACTACGCCTCTCCAAGGCCCCGATCAGGGCCTTTTTCATCTTCCATCTGCACAAACCTCAGTCCACTCTGCTGGCTTTGCTTTGCCTTTTTTTCCCTTGCCAATGCATTTTCTTCAAATGCAGCGATTATCTTGATCCTCCGATCTTGTGTGTTTTTTGTTGTTCTTATATACACCAATGGCCAGCTACTATGGTTGTTTCCTGAATTCCATATTGCCCCACCGCCATCTTCCTTACTCAATTTCCCTCTTGTTCAGGCTATCTCTTCTCTTCCCCTTAAGCATGCTCCCACCATCCCTTGCTTGCTTCTTCGGACATTCCCTGATGGTTATTGATTGCGTTAATGTCTTATGTAGCTGCTTCTAATGACCATTTATTCTACCATATGTGGTTGTAAGTTCTTAATACATTAAGTGAATGCGAGGAAGGATTTAGAGTGGTGTGAACTGCCTGCTGTGGAACCGTGTTCTAATTCCAACTTCCCCACTAGAGTAAATTGTATGATCTTGCGAAAATCATTGAATCTAACGATACATCGTTTTCATTATTTGCTAAAGTTAAGCAGCCTTCGAAAGAGGACGACCAGCCAGGAATCCAGGTAATAGCATACCCGTCTAATTTAGCCCCTAAAAGCAGGCCCTCGAGGGCACCTGCACTGCTATGCTTACCTATTCACCCTAGTAAGACTGAAAATCCAAAAATGTTTATCTGGAGAGGCCACAGGACTTACCCCTGACTGGTGTGACCCTGATTAATCATAATCAACGTCCTTTTATTAGTGACAATTCTTTGATGTGCCCCCTCAGCGAGCTGAAGAGTCTCCGCATTGCAATTCACAAAGCCACACTATTTCTCTGTGACCAACCTCGCAATCCGTTCTGTGTACATACTCCTCTCTTGCAGTTTGGTGTGTGTATGTGTGTGTATGTGCATAACTTACCGATGCACAGCCTGCTGTACTCTAGCCATGTCCATCATAGGAACCCCTGTGTGAATACCATTACCTTATGACTCCTAAGGTATAGGTACTGTGACAAATCTAGTCTATTAATTCCTTCTCCACGGAAAGGGGGCCACGCCCTTTGAGACTAGGGAGGCAAGCCCACTAAACAAGACCGTCCCGAAGGGGTCTGGGAAAGTAGGACCTCACTGGGAGTGACTCCCCTCTTGGACAAGGACTCCCTTTCCTGTGAGGAACCCCCTGTTCCCAATACATTGTCTGCCAACATGGGAATCGTAAAGACTGTTGTTAACCCTGTTTTGGATTCACCAAATAGTGACATTTCTTCAATCTCTTTGGTTTCAGTTAGTGCTGGATCCCACCTGAACAACGACACACCCCTTTTGTTTGTGATGATGTACATAAAAATACAAGCAACCTTGAATGGAGGAGAGCGAATCCTACACAGAGGCAAGCCTCTAACCGTAGGATGTTCTGGAGGGGCGGAGCCACGCTAGACTGTGGAGCTGATGGTAGCTTGGAGAGCGAGCCGATTGATGGCAAGACACCAGAAGGCTGGCGTCCTGAGCAGCAACAAAGCCGAAGTAACGAGAGACCGAGGGGGTAAAGAGACCATCTCGCCTGGTGGTGTGACCATATGGAAGGCGTGGTGGGCCTGGGGCCTGTTAACAGATGCCGAGACCAGACCGCCCATACAGGTCAGATCCCCGATCTCCGCATGAGAAGTGCAACAACTGCCGGGCACAGTACAGGAAACTGGCACTCCCAAAGAGGTAACGCCACTGAGAGGGATGAACCATTCAATACAAGGCTGGGTACGCTAACTAGGTTACAGGATACAGGAAATCCTAAACGCCAGATACAGGCAAACGCACAATCAAGGCCCTTAAGGGCTTTGGAGAGCACTGGAAAATCAAGACACTAACATACAAGGCTTTAGAAGCCGAGGGGGTTATGGGAGCCTGATGAACCTGATCTGTTTGCCTGAAGTGTTTTCTTTCTCTCAACATCTAAACCACGCCACAATGCCTTTGGTGACAGTGCGCTCTACAAATATCTGGAGAAAGAAAAATGAAATTTGGATGTGGGCAGACGCTGTAACAAGACCCTGCTAGAGTAAATCTATAAGAGGGCCACAGGGCTTTGTGGAGCCCTGGAAATAGAAATCACATAGAGTAAGTCTGTGAACCAAGAGAATCTAAAGGATTTCAGTGTTCAACCCTTAGACAAGAAGAATATCCATCACCTAATCAGAAATGGTGGAATCGTACTAAGAAAACATTTGTTTCCCATGTGAAAAAGTATTGGATAGGTGTAAGACTTACCATCCAGAACTTGCAGAGACTGAAGGAATGTATTATGAGGAAGAGAGACCCAGAACCTGGGGAACTTTTTTAAAACCCTTGTTTTGGAGATCGAACCAAGCCATTGGGTCAAGCAAAGCCAAGGATACAGGCTATTGCTCTGGCCTATTTTGGTTATGTTATTTAAGTGGTAGGGCCAGATAGTAAGAAGCTTTTGGACTAAGGACCATTTTTTTGGGACATTGATGAGCACCATGCATTACCCTCATAGTAGTAGTGCTAGATGGGCATTTTTTAAATTATTTTCAATAATCACCCTTGAACATGGCATATCTTAGACCGACTCCTTCTTCTGGTTCGCCACAGTACCTCAAAAAGGAACCCTTATTCTACCAGAGAGAGAACATCCTCCCTCTGTCAGGAATGTGGCTAGGCTGGCAGACATATTTTATCCTATCTAAATATGAAGATTATATTTACATACAAATATAGATTGTGCAAGTTATCTTTGTTTGAATCTAACAAAGAGCGTGCACTGTACCTGTGAAGCACCCCAGTCGACCCCACTCTGAACTAGGCCTACACTGCTCTGTTAAGTTTACTGCTTTGAGAGCTTGCGGGAATCCCTATCTAGTCCTATTGCCGCAAGTGATATAGGAGGTAATACAGACTACCAACATGTAAGGGGGGAGCCACCAAACCCATCTTGGAAGAGAGTGAAGTGGAAATTGAGGTTACGGTCTCCACATCAAACCGGTATCCAGCTTTCGAGGTAGAGCACCCCATGGGAGAAAATTACAACACCCCGAAAGAGACTGGCGTCCCCGATAGACACAACAAAGGTGCACCGAGTACGATGCAGGGCACGCTAGACCGCATGAATCCCAGAAGTTTAATAGATATGGGGACCCAAACAGAGGGAGGCGCCTTTCATAACACCCATGACATGGGGCGGGATGCCAGCCTCGTGGACCCATGAGGGGGAGGCCTTGGTCCAATGGAACACATGAGTGATAAACTGGAAAAAAATATTAAGGAACAGTTCCAATCGCTCGCAGCTGCTATAGCACTCATTAAAGAAAGGTTGTCAACATGCCCCATAATAGGGCCCATGACCACCAGGAACACAACTAGTGTTTAATCATCAAAAACCACCCAGCCAAGTGTTTGCCCATTGGCCCACATAACAAACATTGAAAAACAAAATAAGGGAGAGAGCAAAGAACAGTGGGATGGCAGGAGGTCAGGAGGTCAGGGGGCACATGGAGGTAGGCCTTGTTTCCCAGGAGGCCCAGCAAACGTGCCTAGTGGCACACCACGGATGCCTAGTGAGGAGTAGGGTGGGACTGCTGGCATCTTGATGAGTAATACCCAGATTTATAATTTGCGCTTCTCTATAGGCACCCCTCATTGGATCAGAGAAGCAAATGCTACACCTCTGGAGACCATCGCTATAACCAGGGTGGGGTACCCCCCACACATCCATTACATTTTCCTAGCGTAAGGGGCCAGCAGACGTGGCCGTGCATTACACCGCATAATGTGGGGAAAGTGCCACCTGGGTCATATGAAACACACCGGTCCCTCACAAATG
The DNA here is from genome assembly GCF_040938575.1 of Ambystoma mexicanum. NCBI lineage: Eukaryota > Metazoa > Chordata > Amphibia > Caudata > Ambystomatidae > Ambystoma > Ambystoma mexicanum. The sequence continues at coordinate 489,955,044 of NC_090938.1, read as the reverse complement.
AGGCCACCCATTATTTTAGATCAATGAAAGGCTGTAAAACTGTCATTGGAAGCGACATAGTGAAGCGCGTAAGGCAGAGTATGCCCCACAATGGCGATGATAATATTGTGGTCCTTTTAAAAAACGACTGGCTGATGAATGGTTTGCTATCTATAGAATCCATAACATATGAATATTAATCCGGCCAACAGTCGACACCCACCTGAATGATATTCGAAACATCAACTATTTGCCCCTTACCTGTGCTCCCTCTTCAATGAGCGTGAGGACAACGAACACATCAAATAGTCGGGCCAGCACAGATCTTGAGGCCATAGACTGACAAATTGCCGTCCTCGAACTAATGTGGCAGACCAGAGAGAGCGAAATTAGTTTGATCTCCTGGAATGTAGCTGGCCTCAGGAAACATCTGGTAGACCCCGATCGGTGTCACTTTGCCAAGGACACGACATGATATGCTTTCAGGAACCCTGTGACTTGGAGCTGACAACTTTCCAGGGTTATGTGGTCTTTCGGGTGCTAGCTTCAAAGGGACTCAAGGGCAGGCCCTTCGGTGGGCTTGCCCTTTGGATTAGCACAGCCCTTGAATTCCAAATGGCTAACATTGAATCTGGCTCCCCGGATGCACAGTACTTGGTACTGAGCTCTCCAGGATCCCAACCAATATCCCTTTGTAATGTGTACAATGGGTCGCTAATAAGGACCCTTCAAATGCTATTGAATTGGTCAAGAAACTTGTGGAGACAAGATTGTGCCAGGACAAACTGGACCACCAGATCATACTTGTAGGCATCATAATGCTCCAAATAGAGCCTCTTTTAGACCTAGAGGGGGGCATGAGACGACTTGAACGAGGCATGGGACATACCTCCATTGGATCCACCACAGAGGGGCAGAGCTCATCCAATGGTCCTTAGTTATGCCACTTTGGTATTGGGAATGGGGCTCAGGGCCTGTAATGTCCATTTAAGTACCAGCCACCAAAGCTAATATTTGAAGGGTCCAGTGGCACCTCCCATATTGACTATATATATTTTTATCAATTACATTTTGGGGTAATGTAAAAGATTTTGAAGTTGTGAGCATACAGGGGAAGGATCATAAGCAGTTGCTCATGAAGCTTCCCAACTTGGGTGGACATGAGAAAGATCCCCATAGTATTCCCAGTTATTCCATCCATGTACAGGGCCAATCCGAGCAGTGGATAAAATGGCCAGACCGCGACCTGGCCCAAGTGAAACCACATCCCATTTTACCCCTCCTGGAACATCTCTCACTGATGAAACCGGGGGACTTGGATATTTTTTCCGTTTATAACAAAGTTGTCCAGTCTATCCAACCCTTTGTCACCATACCTAGCTAGAGAGTCAAAAAAATCATGCAATAAAATATCACCCATGGTTTAACAAGGACTGTAGGATAGCGAAGTCTGACATATTAAATTGCCTAAAAAGACTCCAAAGCCCAGATAAAATCGAGTAGAAATCGTTCAGGGCATCTTTTAAAACCCTGATTAAAGCCATAAAAGAGGGCCATGCATGGCAAGAATGGGACAAAATGCAGGAAGCTCCACAATAGGGTGGTTTCTGTACATTTTGGAGGATATTGAGTGGGAATAATGAAGGGCAAGACAGGGATGTGGTGTCAGAGGTAAGTCCAAACACCTGGAAGAACCACTTTCATGTCTCCCATTCCATAAAGATCCTAATAATCAGGGTGCTGTCCAACAAAATCAGGACAGTTGGAATATCATTGTACCAATCCACCTAGAGTTGTGGGAAGTATGTAATGCCATATCAACCGAGAAGTGGGGGAAGGCAACGGGTCCCGACTTGATGCCTATTTACCTGATTTAAGATGAAGTACTGGTATGGGAGCCCACCCTAGGGCTCCTTTTTAACAAACGCCTCAAGCATAACGCCCCCCCCCCCCCCCCGGTAAAAGGCAATAATAATCCAATCCCGATTTATAAGAAGGGAGGGTGGGATGACCCAGTTAATTTTAGGTCAATTTCTTTATTGGATGGAGTGGGGAAAGGTTTTGCGAAAGCCATATATGTGCATTTGCAAGAGTGTGTTTCCCAGGAAAACGTGATTGATCAAGCAAGCCGGGTTTTTACCAAGGATAAGTACTTTAGATCAGGCTTTCCGTCTTCACATGATTACGCAGAAATACGCAGCCCTGAAAAAGATGAAGATATTTTCTGCCTTCGTCTACCTCAGGACCGCGTTTGACGGCATGTCTAGGGCAGCACTGTAGGCAGTATTAGCAAAAGGGGGTTCCAGCTGGACTCTTACAGATAATAATCCAACTCTATTCTAACAATACCGCCTCAGTTCATTGGAGGTTGGGGGGGAACTCGCAGATCCTTTTACGGTAAGGTAAGATCTTTAAGGATTGAGGCAGGGATGTATCCTGCCCCCACCCCCTCCTCCCTCTTCCTGATATACATTGATGAGGTGGTACGTTAGGACAAAATGTCTTCATTGCACAAAGCTGGGACAAGAGGCTTCTATGATGCTTCTCTTTGCAGATGATGCAGCTCTTTTATCAACATCTGCAAAGGGTCTCACAACCTGTCTGGATGCTTTTGCAGAGAAAGGCTTGGAGCTCCATCCAACTTGAGATCAATATGGAGAAAAGCAAGACATTGGTATTTCGCCCAAAATTTAGCAAATTCGCAAAATTCAGGTTGGCCATTAACACCTCCCTCGAACAAGTGCAAAAATATGATTATCTAGGGGTGAGATTCGATGACCAAAGCAATTGGCCTTCCCAGCTGTCTAAGTCTAGCTTGTCTTTATAAAAAATATGGTGGGCGGGCATATTGAGATTCTTCTATTCACATGGCTAAGGCCCTAATTCACCTCTACTAAAATGTACTCGGCCCAGGCCAAGTCAGCAGCAATGTACCGGGCTGAAATCTAGGGCCATTCAGACAGCAAAAAACCGGGCCTGGCCAAAAGATATTTTTTTGAAAAAACACCTAGGATTGCCTAAATCGTGCCAGAGTACCCCCATTTACTTTACTTTGAATTGGGCATCCAGAAAGAGGTCCTATTCAGACAGGTATTTTTCTGGCTGAGACTGTGGTTGGTCCCAGAGTTTCAAATGTATCAGGATGCTACTACTCGCATACCGGAGGCCAAGGGTGGCACCAAAAACCTGTTGGTGCAAATGGAATTTGGAGACCTTTGGCTGAATCCCCAGGGAATTTCCCATGGCGATCTACCCAAAACAAAAAATATCTGAGAGACTGAACGAGGCTGAGTTAACCAATGATTGTATGAGATACTCATCAGGAACTACTTATTTGTCTTACAAGCGAACTACGGGGCTCACAAAATATCTAGACCATGTTAGTCCCCCACGTACGCATAGCCTTTATTTAAGGTTTAGATTCTCCCAACTAAACTTGGCATGTCGCACCAGAAAAATTGGCGCCCAATGGAAATGAGACATGCCCAGTTTGTGGATCTGCTAAGGAATCCTTGTTGCATTGCTTCTTCTTTTGCCAGGGCGATCGTGTAGCCCAATGTATGTTTTTAAAAACAATATGCAACACGAATGGTATACGTCGTATCAGTCTCGCACTCCTGCTTTGTGAAGATATAAAAGTGGTTTATTGTGTAGCAAGTTATCTCGCCCAGGCTTGGCGAGTAAGGGCAAAAACCATAAAAGACAGATGCATAGTGCCATGACACTTAACCACTTTTCTACTTGTTTGCACTTTGAGTCTGTCAAATTACATGCCAAATGGTGCTATAATGTGGATTGTACCGAGCACCATGATTTTAGAACACATTTAAGGTTTTAATAACGATTTTTATACTATATATTTTTTTATGGGCTTTAATGAACTATGTTCCTTGATTTATTGCATCTTCTACATTGTCTTAAAATGTGTATTCATGCCAAATGGCTGTATCGTCGAATGAAAGCCAATTGAATTGAATTGGAATCCCTAGTACCAGAGTTGGCAATATACCGGAGGACCCGACCACAGGGCCTTAGGGAACATCTCCCAAACACAAGTACACTCCATTCTGTGATTTTGAGTTGGGCTAAACAGTGTGCTGAGCGTATGCCTGGGAACCTTTTTCATGCTTTCTAGAACTAAGGTCGACTTTGTGCCGCTGGTCCTTTTTTAGACTAGGTACCGCATTACAGGCTTTGTGCTCCTCCTATTACCTTGCATTGTTTTACTTGCACATCTCCCATTGCTATCAATACCCGCTGTCATTCAGCCCATCCTTAAGGAACCAATACCAGGATTTGCCCAGGTTATTAATTTCTAAACCTATGGAATAAACTCCTAGACCCTGCGAGGAGGTTTTTTGGGTTCAGCGGACTCCCTTGGAACAACCAGAGCGTGGTGAAAGCCTAACACCAAGAAGTTTGTTTTATACCTCATTTCTGACTCCTGAATCTCCATTGCCAAGAAGACTGCTTTTATGCTGTATTAACCCCTTGTGGGGCTATTCACTTTGACTCGTCTAAAATAAGTCCTTGTTAAGACCCAGTGTGTGTATTCGGTTTCCCTCGATTCGTGAGAGGCTCTTTCTGAACAAACTTGATTTACCTATAGCTCGCGCAACATCTTATGTACCGCTCAACATCTTATGTACTTTCACAGAAGATAAAACATGATTCCTGTGTGCACAGTATCATTTATTGTCACAAGTATTGCACTGTCTTGAAACGCCTTCCTTCTCTCCTAAGAGTTAACCTTGAGTGCTCACCCATCGCTTCTACTAGGCGAGCCGAGCGCAAACAATTTTGTAACACTTATCTTTGATTTGATCTATTTATACTGCGCAGCACCCGGGCAGACTTGACTGCATCTGGGCACTGATGTTAAGGAGAAAAGCTCAGAATTACCATAAGAAACCCAATAAATTACAAAACAATGGCCTATATCTGTAACTAATCAAACAAATATGTCTTAAGAGATCTGCAAAACTGTAGAAGTTCTTTCATGTTCCTTGGCTCCTATGGCAAAGTGTTCCAAAATCTTGGGCCATATACTGCAAAGCGTCTGTCTCCCCTAGAGGTACAGCGGGTGGAAGTGTCCATCAACACCCGTTTGTCGGCCGAACGTAGCAGTCGATTAGGATACCAGGCCAGCATCTCAGTCAAGTATGTAGGCACCAGATTATGTAAGCATTTGCACACAAGGCAGAGAATCTTGAAATCAATTCTGTCCTTAACCAGGAGCCAGTGGAGAGAACGATGCAAGGCTGTGACTGGGGTTGCTTGTAATACTTTAAAAATGTATCTGACTGCCATGTTTTGGCCTTTCTTAAGGCTTTTATGGTATACCTGCTAACATGCTATTTTCATAATCTAACCGAGAATTATAGAGTTCTGACTATTATCTTTTTGTGGGATAAACGGTAAATCAAGACGCAGCAGATGTAGGGAGTAGAACACGGACTGTAGCTTAGCTCCCACCTGGATTTCATAGCCCAGGTTTGCTTGCCAACTGCAACCTAGATTCTTAACTTTAGGCTTGATCCCATTAAGCAAGGGGGGGCGCTTATACTGCTCTCCTAGACGATGTTAAGGCATGAATAACACCACTTGGGTCTTGCTTGGGTTTAGCTGCAGCCAATTCTGAGACATCCAGAGTCCCACTACTTCCAAACACTGCCCCACTCTGTATTAAGATTACTCAAAATTACCCTGTTTCAAATAGATCTGTGTATCGTCTGCATATGATTGAAACCCATCCTAATTAATGGCTGCATGTAATGTTTAACAAGTGGTGAAGGCGATGTGCCTTGTGGGATGCAACATCTCTGGGCTAGAGAGTCTGATTGAACCCCCCCCCCCCCTGGTTATAAACTTTTTTAAAGGGATGTTATGGTTATGTTGCACTAATAAAAACCTATGAAATTCTTGTTAAAGGGATGTTATGGCTACAAGTAAAACCGAAAACCCCAGAAATTCGCCAGTTATGGTAAGCTAAGCAACCATAACTCGTGCCACCACCGTGCACTGCTAAGACTAACACCCAGGACATCAAATATGACATCACAAATATCATTGATGACATCACATATCTGGGCCACTTGTTTTTGTTCACTGACCTAAATAGGCCAGGTGGTTTTGTTCACTGACAGTCAGAATATTAAAATTAAAAAAGGTGCTATATATCTAGATGTTAACCTTGTTGTATGTTCTTAAAGTACTTTCCTTAGGGTTTGGGCTCTGCACATGGTGCAGATACATGGGGAAATGAGCAGACTTCAAACACACAATTCATTTGTATACATGAAGATAAACTTTCATGTCATTAACATTTTCTGATGATGCTGTTTCTTTCTTCCTTACTTTAGTTCCCCTGTATGTGCCTCTGATTTGTATGCATTGTGGTTCTTCATATGTATTGTTTGTACTAGCACAAGTGTTGTAACTCTTGAATTGTTAGCTAGTTATTACATGTTTAACATTACTCAAAACAGTGATAAGGTAGCATTCGTTATTGTACTATCCAAAATTACAAGATTATAAATAGTGTACTTCTATGGTGCAGGCTGCAGTTATTGCTTATATATGATTAGGTTTCTGTATTAACAACAACACTCCAATAAAATGATTTTAGATGAATACATTCTTTAATAGATTAAGTAGTTCATGATAGGTCTCCCGATCACCCCTGACATCTTGTTACCAATAATATAAACACAACTCCTTGTAGGGACTTTTCATCAAAATGTATTTCACATGTGATGTCATCAGTGACATTTGTGATGTCATCTTTGATGTCCTGGGTGTTAGTCTTAGCAGTGCACAGTGGTGGCGCGAGTTATGGTTGCTTACCATAACTGGAAAATTTCTTTTTTTTTTGGTTTTATTTGTAACCATAACGTCCCTTTAACAAAGTTTTTTCATTGAATTTCATGGGTTTTTACCAGTGCATGCTATTTTCCTACAACTTACTAATGTCATACCTACCCAATATAGCAATATTTGTGTCCAATTTACAAAGTGTCACCTTAAAACTCTGCCTTTTCCCACCTTCTAGAATCATTTTTAACACTTCTATACACTTTTTGCAACTATCAACTAGTTTTGCATCCGTAGATGTCTACAAACATCTGACTTCGTTGCGGACCTTCCGGACAGTGCCACATGACCATACACTGGCGTGCAGCATGATGACGTGTCCGAGAACCCGTCCGCACTTCACAATAAGATCTGTGCTTCGCGGGCAGTTTGGAACTGCATTTTCTTCTGATCTAGGAACTTTCAACTTAAAAATTTCCATTGCACAGCTCCTACACCTATTCCTACTCATTCATTAACAATCTAGTACAGAGTACATATTTTTTGAAAAACTGCTATTTATCTTAAAATGGCATCAGCTAATGCCATCCCTCCTGCCCAAGAGCCACCACAACTGCTGTACTCAAGGAGCATGAGAAATACTGCCTCATACCTTAGAAATAACACACGCACATCATTTTCCCCTGTCCACCTACCCCTCCATATTAGTGTTTGGTGCCTCTGCCCTCATTTCCCTCCCCACCTTTCGTTCTTAGATTTCCTGCCCAAAAAAAAAAATACATCCAAAAACAACAAAAGAAATGATCCTTTAGGAACCACCTTTCATAGTTAAAAAATAGAACCAAAAAAAAACCTATAGACTCCATCTACTTTATATTTCTCAGTAAAGTACATAGACTCAATAAGATTTTCCACTATTTCCATTTGCATTTTGTGTTCTGCTAATGGGAATATTGTGGTGTTCATCCTCCGTTCCTGGGACTGGAATGGTGGATACCAGCCCGGCAGCCCAAGTTATCAGCCCAAGCGAAGCGAGGGTGGATAACGAGGTCTCTGGACCATTATCCCCCCATTCCAGCCCCTGCAATGGGGCATGAAGGCCTTTAGCACCCTAGGTTCCCAAAGCGGGAATCTGGGGTGCTAAAAAAAAAAAGGATTTTTCTTTCTACACCGGGGTGCCGGTGGCTTTGGCATCCCGGTGTAGGAAGGAAAATCTTTTTCCAAGATGGCCACCATGCAAAGGGAAGGCGGGGGTCCATACAGGGACCCTCTTTGCTTTCCATGGCAGCCTGCAGAAGGCAAAAGGAGAACTCTATGACCATATTACCCCCAGCACATTTTTCTTCATTTTCAAATCTATCCCAATTTCGAATAACTTTACCACAAAGCCAGTCCCAGGTGGACATGGCCATTTTAACCCCATGTTTTGTCCCTCGTGGTTATGGCCAATAGCCAGATTGTCTGGATCATGACCTTATTCCATGACCTGCACAATCTGGCCACTGCCCATGGCCACTCCTCAGTCACCAAAGATCGCTAGTTTTTTTGTACCTACATTATGACACTTGTCAAAAAATAAAACACGGGCACATTTGCAAAACCATGCTGTCAGGTCCTTCTTAATGCTCCTTACACAAGTTTGCTGGAAATCCACCGATGTTTTATTTTTTCAAAAGTGTCAAATGTATGCACATACAAACGTCATATAACCTAGCCCCACTTGACAAAATCCATTCAGACTTTACGAAAATATTTATATCTAAATCTATAATCTATTTGCAAAACTTTGTGTAGATTTATCAAATGGCACCACATTTATAAGCCTTTACAATATTTTGGGACCCCCCTCTAATTCTGCCCTCTCTTGACAAAATCCCACCAATCTTCGCAAAAACATGTATATCTGTATGTATTATCAGTTTGCCAAATTAAGTGCAGATTCGTCACAAGGCACCTCATTTATAAGCCTTTACATTATTTTGAGACCGCCCTCTAATTTTGTCCCCTCTTGACAGAATCTTACCAAACTTTGCAAATACATTCGGGATCAGGCCATGAATATAATTGCATAATATCATGCAGTTTCATTAAGTGGCGCCAAAGTTATAAGCCATCCAAGAACTGCTTTTCACCAACCCTGTATTGCAGATGTGTCTGCGAACTTAACAGGACTGTTTGCGAACATCCGTACTGTTCGCAGACTTTCGCAGCGAAAAACGCCCATTTTTGTTGCTTCTTGCACCCATATTCCATCCCATCCTCATCACCCTACACCTCCCGAGTTTGACAAGTGCAATGTTGTATTTTTTATGTTTTTACTGTGATGTCCGCGAATCCAAGATGGCAGGCGTTTGCAAAATTCTGACACACCTCACGCTTCACTCCAACCAATCAGCAAACACATTGTGTGTCCGTGGACATGACGCAAGTCTATTAGCCAATCGGTGTCCTGTCTGCGGAGCAAACGGAGAGGTGTGTCCGCAGAGCGGACATAGATATGACTAATTTTTTGAGACTTACTTTTTGGTCGTTTTAAAAAAAAATCTACTGGATGGATTTTCACTAAATTTACAAAAGCACGCTTTGGGACCAAGCTGCCGCTCCTGCTGCAAATTTGGTGAAAATCCGTCCAGCGGTTTAGGCTGTAGGCGTGACTACAATGTTTTCTCCAATAAATTTTGGGACCCCCGATAACTTTGCCGCCACCCCCCTGGAACATCAAACTTTGCAAAAGAATTCAGTGGGCCGTATACTTTTTTTTGCAATGTTTGGTGAGGATTCGTCCAGGGGGAGTGAAGTTATAAGACGCCCATAAAGCGCTCTTCCTATGGGTTTAGCAACTTAACCATAACTACATGGCCGCTACCGCAGGCCATGTTATATATCTCTTCTGTTAAGTAAGCATTTTTATCCTTTAAACGAATTTCAAGTAAAATTATTAGCTGACAACAAAACACTTACACTGTAATATTAAAATATATTTATACTTGCTTTAAAATACTCTTGTCAAAAATGAGACCTAATTATATACTTCCTTAATAGTTGTTGGACTCCCATAACGTTTTGTACTCCTGCCTCAAAAAGTGTTGCCCTGAGAACTGCTTCTGATATTAGGCACTATATAAAAATCGTATATTTGCGACATATTGTCTTCGAGGGAGAGCACCACTTGAAGGCATGGTGCAGTGGCAGTCGGTCTTTCATGTGGAAGGGCTGTTCATGTCACCCTGCTAATGTATCAGGGAAGCCGCTTTGCGAGGAGGCAGCGCAATTTCAGCAGTGCAAAGACGGTACTTGCCTTGCTTAAATACCAAGGGCCTTGCTTAAATACCAAGGGCCTGATTCATGGACGTCTTTTATAATGGCGCAATCCCATAGGAAAACGTTCTGTGAAACATGCCCCAAGTGTTAAGGAAACTGTTCAAGCCATGGCTCTTCTGCTAATGCAAGCCATAATGCTACCGGTCAAAGCAACAATGCACCCAGGCCGCACAAGTGACCTCTCGACACTGCACCACGCAGAGAAAGTGTCTGGCTAACGCATTCTACAATATTAACCCATCCTAACTAGACCTCTCCACTTTGAGATGGAACCTCATTCCTCTGTTTGGCACAGTGACACTAGTACGAACTACAAATACAATGTTACTACAAATACAATTTTATGAACTTGTCCTGGCAATCCAATTTATATTCCAGGATTTCTTGACCTCAATGGAAAAAAAATCCAACACATTTATGTGTCAATATTTTCATCCTTGTGCCAGACAAGGTATTTATTTTTTCATCAATATGGCACAGTATATTAAAACATGTTCACAAATATACAAAACAGACGATCACCACATATATATATTTGCACTGTATGTATATCAACAGTTAAATTCACAACAGAGACTCCGTAACCTACATGGAGTGGTCGTGTATCAATCACGTTTCTTAGGGTGGCCTACGCGTGGTAAGTGCCTCGTCTCTCTATCAAACGAATTGTTGTCAACAAACCTAAAGTGTGGGCCTTACGTGCAGGCCATATATGCTAGTGTGGGTCAGCTGTATGTGGTCGCAATAATCCATTTTTTCTAGCCAAAAATGAGCGGCTTCATTGTGCAGCTGATGGTTTTGAACAGTGTTGCTGAACAATTATTCTTTAAATGCATCAAAACACTCCCCTCGGGCATTATGCAAACAGTCTGTCATGGTAGGAAAGGGTTGCCGTTTTGCCATTGCGGGCTACTTTTCATTGGTGTCCGAGCCAATTTCATGCCCCAGTCCGACCCTCGACGGAGGCCAGCGACGAGGGTGTGGCGGCCACGTTGCCAGATTAATCAAATATGCTCATTAACTTGACGCTGTTGCAAATGTGCTGGGGGTGTCGCAGTACTCTTGAAATTCTATTACTTTAGGGAAATGATGAGGGACCCGTTGTGTAATCCATGCCGTAGTCGGTTTCTCAGATTTAATTTTTAAAAATAAATAGGAGGCACGTGCCTGCTGTGTTCTGCCAAGAGGGAGGGGGTGGGGTCAAGGCTGAGTCCTCATAAGGTCATGAACTCTGGGAGGACTTGAATATTGTCTTTAAATACACTTGAGGGTGCTTTATTCCTTCTGTGCGCTCATCCGCTCTCCACAGCCTTTTTACTACTTGGTGTCCTGCTCGCAAGGGATCCCATGGGGGCAGATATGTAGAGTTCACCTAGAGTAAACATTTGCAACCGACTTTTGAAAATGGTGGTTTTGTCGAACTTTGGCTTGTAAAATTGCACATACTGCTAGCAAGCTGACCTACAAACCTGCATGCACAGTTGTGTACACTTCACATAGCAGGGTTTGAAACTGAAGGTGCTGGGAGCTATTTAGATCCTGGGTGTAGCCTAGAAGAACCTGGTTAGCTTAAAACCAATAGTTACCAGGAGCTACTTTTGGCTCCTCATGCCAACTGATGCCGGACCAACAAATCTAAGTGACTTCAACTCTGTGCATTTGGGACAATCTGCAAATAAACATTGGGACACCTCTATATGAGATTTAAAGCCTAACAGGGTCATAATTGATACCATTATCGGCTTGCATGTTATGTGGAAGTTAGATTTGCGTAACGCTATGTGCTAGCTCCTTGTTCCCCAGTGGTAGCACCGGCTGGATACCAAGGAGCTGCTTGTAGCTCTCCCTTATACAATCCTAATTTTGATCCTTCCATCGGTCACTGTAGGATCGACCGCCTGTTCCTTAAAGTTCTTTTGAGGGCTTCTGGTACCGAGGCTCAGTTTTCTGTCCTCCTGCCTTCCAGTACTAATGCACAAGAAAACAGAATTGGCATCGCCAATAGGTTTTGGCTGTTGAATGTCCGTTTAATAAAATGCTTCTTTCAGATGAAGGTGATCTCAAGGAGATGGATTTGGCTTTGGGCCAACTATTGATCCCAGGGGCACAGTGACATCATGGAGAATGAAGTCCATGCTAATCTGTATTAAGCAATAATGCTGCATTCAGAGGGCAGTTACCACCCAGTAATGGGTCAAGAAAGAGGGGCATTATGTCTAATAGAACACTGCACACAATGTTCTACGAGAAGTACAGAGACCTTCCGGTAAGGCCCCAAAACAAAGCCAAGCTTATTTTTACGGCCAAAGTATTATGCTCCTTTCTTGTGCTATGTAGAGTTTCAGCGCTGCAGCTCCCCTGCCATCTAGCACAGAGCTATGTCCAGCAACCAGTTCATAAATATTTGCTTAAACCTTGTTCCATTTAACATCAGGCTGTGAAGAAACCTTTGCTGACGTCAGTGGAATTTGGGGTCCCTGCATCTCCAGCAAAGGCTAAACTAAGTTTATTTCAATGTGCAAGCTTCATTCAAAAGCTGAAAATGCATACTTCAAAAATAGTTGCTTTTACTTCCGCCCTACCAAGAAAATAACATTTGTCCTTACGATGTAGTTGTTTCTGTTCTTTAAATGGCTTTGAGGTGTGGTTCGTAGGTACGGCTTGCAGTGCGATGCATGCGGAGAACCGCACAAGCGCAGTAAAGTTGACAGCCTGCATCCATGTGCACCGCACCTGTACGTCTGTCCATGTGAAGAATGGAGCTCTTGTAATGCAGCATCCAAGGGTCTGCAATTTTTGGATGTGTAGATGCTTTGGACTACAACTCCCATCAGCCCTAGCCAGCATAGTCAATGGTGACACATCAGTCGTAGTTGAAAACCTCTGGAGAGGCTCAAACCCCTGTAATGTGGAGTGGATAGTGCAAAAAGGGTCTTTGCACCACACTCGTCTAAAATAGTTAGAAATCATTTATAGTGTCGCACAATTAAAATGCCAGAGGTGGAACAAATCACACGTTTTTAATGTTCGTTATATCTTCTGACTGGTATGGACTGTGTTTATGTGGATTTGATGTTGTCCGGTTCATATCGTTCTATGTGTGCACGTGAATTTGCAATGGCCTGGCTCAGATCTTTAGTTTGATGTGTGGCAGTTTCTGTTGTCCTTGCTTCATTGTGCGTTTGCAGTGGCCTAGCGCAGGTATGTTTTTGTTCTGTGAGTCTGCAATGGCACTTTAGTAACCCATTTCCTTTTTTATCTTTTCCTTTGCACTTCACAGATCCCAACACCTTTCTGATCTTTAGTAATGAATCCCAGGGCTGCTTGGAGGTCCGAGACTCCACCGTCTACGTCTCAAAAGCCTGCAATAGCAACTCCACGTCCCAGCAATGGCTGTGGGTCTCGCGCGGGCGTCTCTTTAACGTCGGGGCCATGCAGTGTCTCTGGATTCCCCTACCCAGCAACACCACTACTGTGACGGCCGCCATCACCAAAGAGTGCGACCACGAGTCTTTCAACGTGATGCGGCGCTGCAAGTCACTGGAGGAGCAGATCTCCCAGGTGCTGAACCCCAGGGCAGGGAACACCTCACAGGCTGCAGCAAAGGATGGGCAGCTATGGATCCACAGCACGGATTCCAGCATCTGTTCGAGAGCTTATGCAGGTAAAGATGGAATCCGCTCTTCCTCTGCATTAATCAATGCTGCATGCTGTAAAGAAATCTAATGTTTTTCTCTTTTGGGTGCATTTGTATTTTGGTAGGTTATTCTTTTTTCAAGATCTCCTATTTGGCCTTTGAGGAAACAGTGGATGGTTGTTTTGGTCTGTAGAACTTTCCCTCCAGAGAAGGTCAAGTATAGTCTAGATTGAGTCTGGATCTGATTGAGGCATTGTAAGACCTTAGGAATGCAGTGGTTTAGATGCGGTTCCAAGAATATCAGATCACCGGGTATGGGCTCCATGGAAGGGGTGGTGTCCTCCCTCGGGAAATCCCATGCTTCCCTGAATATGGTATGAGAATGGAACCTATCGGCCACAAGTTGGAATTCGGAAGCTTCTCGGTTGCAAAGGGATATTGATAGTGTGGGAGCAAAGCGAGCTGGAGAATGCGTTGAATGTACATTGTTGCCGAAGGTGTGGAAATGGCCAAAGCAGGTAGGCATTGCCGTCTGGCTCCAAATAAGAATTTGAAATGGGAGGATTTTTCTCGGTATTTTTTTTATCAATGTTTTTTATTGGGTTTATCGTAATAATGCATCTCGCGATTTACTAGTAAAACATTAAATACCATCAAATTAATGATAAAAAAGAAAAAGGTGACCATTTAGTAAACGAGGCACAAATCACCAAATAAGGTATCGCAACAAACTTTCCAGTGTCCCATTTAAATTATCATTTTTTTTTATTTTTTTATGTAGATAAAGTGAAACAAGACGGACGTTACCCTCGATACAAGACATGAGCTTGACAAGACACACATGAGGTGGGGGGGGGGTCCATGGGATGATCTGAAGCGCAGCACATCTACTTCAATTCAGGGACTACAAAACGTGGTGTTAGATGTTAGAGGAACTACAAACTTAAGTCCTTCATTAAATCTTCACACCTTTCTTGGGCTGGTACGGGTTGCCTATATACCAGTAGTCGCTGTAATCTTGTTACATGATCCCTAATGGCGTTTCTTTCTTGCGTTAATGGGTATTAATCGGGTTGCTCAGAATGTCTATAAAAGTACCCCATTCCTCTATGAAAGTAGAGAGGTAGTTGTGAGACATGCATGGCTGTTTCTCCATCGGATATACATCCTACACCTTTGCAACTGGTCAGTGGTGGGGGGGTTGTTTCCACTTCAGTCACCCCCATTCGCCCTGCTCGTAGTAAAGCCTCCCACATCCATGGTAGCCTATACGCCTTCTAATCCTTGCTGGGTGGTCCAAACACCAATGTAAAGGGGTCTAACTGTAGGGAGACTCCATTTATGTCCTTAATCCAGCTGTGCAGGCCCACCCAAAACACCTGAATGGTGAGACACGTCCACCACATGTGAATGGTGGTCACAGAATGGCACCACCCCCTTTTTCTTCAATGCAGGAAAAACCCTGTAAACATCTTAAGACCGCTTTACTGGGTCTCTGGGTTACCCACGGAGAATCTTAACATTTTGTTCCTTAGCATGGTTTTAATGGTTCCCGTGAAAAGACAACTTGTAGATCTTTCCCCAAAGGTTATCTGGGATAGATGTACCCACAACTTCCTCTCATCCTCCCAGTATTTCTTAAATGTAGGTTTCATAAGATTTGTCTCCAATATTCTATATATCTTAGATATAATGTCCTTCCTGGTTTGGGCAGAATCTAGGATCTTTTCTAAAGTTCCCTGAGAACATATGACCTGCACTTGGGGTTCACAATGTTACCTTTTAGACTTGGATATTGAAAGACACTGTTCTTGTTACCCAGCATAGCCTACATTTCCTCATAGCCCTTAAATCCGTCCTCGGAGAAGAGTTGTCCGACTCTCTATTCCTAAATCGGATAATTTTTAAGTTATTGCGATACCGGTCATCCCAGGTGGGGCGGGGGTCCCTAGATGCAGCTCAGGGGAGATGGCCATGTGGACAGTTTCCTGTTGACCCCACCAGCCCTCTAGAGGTCCCATATGACCCTCAAAATTGGGTGGTTCTGGATCTCCTGAAGGACTTTCTAAGCGCCCATAGTAAATCGCACCCCTTCCTTGGATGGGTTGCGCAGTCCCTTGGATATTACCAGCAGGTCCTCGGGTTCACTCTGGTTCCAGCATGACTCTAAGCTGGACAGTCTTATAATAATGAAAGAAATCTAGGAATCCAAAGCCCTCTTCATCTTTGGGGAGAGTAAGAATTTTCCATCCCACGCTTGCCCTTTGGTCCTGCCAGATAAATCTATACATTATTTAATCTACTTCTTTGGAGAAAAAAAAAGTCTTTGGGGCCGTGAAGGAAGGATGGTAAAAAGGAGTCCTGGAAGATTATTAATCCTAACTGCAGCCAACCTAAGGTAAGGTAGTATTAGTCCACCTTCTTAGATCTTGTTTTAACACGCTTATCAAAGGATCACAATTACATCTATGTAGTCATTAAGGTAACTTGGAGCCTCGATACCCAAATATTTTATTACGTTTCTCTAGGGTCATCCCATATTTTTTCTCTACTTTTTCATGATGCGTTTCTAGTCTGTCCTATCCGGGGGGTGGGGGCTGTGTAATTAGTTTTGTGTCCCACTAGAGCCCCATATTCTTTCAGGACTTTCTTCATCTAGTGCAGAGTTTTGTCCAGCCACGTCAAATCCCAAAGAATATAGTTGGCAAACCTAGAGCTTAAATTCCACTCGGCACAATCTTCCCCTGGATTCCACGAGTCCAGCCCTAATGGCTGCTGCTAGTGGCTCTGTCACCAGGGCCCACAGTGGGGGTGGGAGGGGCAGGGAAACCCCCATCTTGTGCCTTTAAACAATTGGAAGGGGCTCAAACAGAATTACCATTTTTATAATTGGTTATTTATAACTCCCTTAATACCCAGAGGTTTCTAAGTGCAAACCCGGGGATCAAGCCTCTGTTGCTCTGCATCGTCTTGCTTCGAAGGCGAGCGTGTTGCCCCTGAGTTATCCTCCCAAGACTGCATTGATTATTAGTCTGGTCGCAGGTATCTCATAGAGAGACATCACCCTAATTTTCAAATGTTCCCCAAACCTAGTCGGGACTATAGTCCTAAGTGCCCACTCCATATGATCACACTTTTTTAGCATCTGGTGAGACCAGGTAGGACTTTCCTTGTTTGGACAATGTGGATCAGGTTAAGTATTGTGGAAAGTGTTTTTCCGATGTTATCAAGAGTCCTGGTTACCTCTAATGAACCCATCCTGGTCCCTGTGAATAAGCGAAGGTAGTAAGCCATCCACTCCATTCCCAGAATTTTAGCCAGAATTTGAACTTCTTTGCTCAATGAAGAGATGGGTCTATATGAAAGACACAGGTCCGGATCTTTACCGTCCTTGGGAATACCAGTAACAATAGCTCCTAATATGGAACAAGGAAGAAAATCTTTTGCCAGTACCTCATTAAACCACTTAACAAGATTAAGGGCAAGAACGAAGAGGAGGAACTTGTATAGTCTCATGGTGATTCCATCATCCCTAGGACTTGTTGCTTTTAATACACGTTTATTGTTGCTATAACCTCTTCAACCGTTATCATGGAGTCAAGTAGCAGATCATTGTCTGGGGGCAGCTTGGAGAGATATAATCTCTTAAAACAGTTTTAATTATGGATTTATCTCCATCATATTCCGAGGCATAAAGGTTCTCATAAAAGTTCAAAAATTCCACCACAATTCTCTTTGCCCCATATTTTATGCCGCCCATTATTTTTTATGCTGCTCACCGCATGTGATTGTTGTTGCTCCCTAAGCCTTCACACCAGGAGTTTGCCTGCATTCTACTGCTTTTCATAATACTTTTGTTTGAGGAATCTTAGATCCACTTTGTTTCAATGGTTAATAGAGTGTTAACTTCCAGGGTGTAAGGAAAAGCTTATTTCAAGCGGGTATATGATGATGTGTTATTTATATAGCGCTTACGCCTAAGCGTTTTACATAGAACATATGTACATACGATATCACCCACTGGAGTTGGTACTTCTTTATCGACCTTGGAAGGACAAAAGGCTGAGTTGGCCTTGCAGGGATTCAGATCTGTGACCTGCAGATCGGACACAAATGCAGAAAGCACTCAACCCGCTGAGCAATCTTACAGACTATATGTAACATTGTCACTTCCTTGCTCTCCTGATTGCAGTTTTTATTCTTAGCAGTTTCTTTTTTTATCTGTTCTGGTTTTCTGTGTGACCTTAGTTTGTGGTTTTCACGAGAAATGAGGTTGAAAACTCACTGGTGTCATTAAATTCAAAATAATCCCCAATTGTTGATGCCATCTCTTCCTTCAGCTTCCCGGTTTTTAAAAGGTAATCACTGCACATCCACCTCCCACATTAGGCACTGCATTCCTTATATCCTAGGGTGATTAAAACGAGACTGGGGTCAGACCACGGGGTGGCATAGGTTTTGGCTTCTTTGATAGAGCAGAGGACTACAGAGTCTACGAGGATCAGCTCAATATGAGCAAAGGAGTTGTGGTACTTATAGGCTTTCTATAAGTTCCCTAGACTTGTTCCTCATTTATTTCTTCCAATTTAGCAGATTCTCTAAACTGGCCTTCCTTCTTCAGCGTGTCCTTGGCTCGCAACCCATCACTATCTGAGTCCAGTACCATGTTAGTCACCAGGCACTAAGAAGACAACCCCATCCAAAAACAATCTGAAGCGGCGACTCATCCTTTCTCAAAAAGCAACTAAACCAATGTTGGGACAGTAGATTGAGGCAATGGTGATCTTGGTGCTACAGTAACAGCCCTTCTGGAAGAGGTATTGGCCTCCCCGGTCACGTACGATGCCCTTTATATCAAGCACCTTGGTGTCTCAGTACAATAGCTACTCCCCTTTTTTCTCCCTCTAGAGGCGAAGTAAGCTCTCTTTTTTTTTTTTTTTTTTCCACCGCCTCTATGACGAGGCTCGTTGTCTTCTACTAGGTGTTTCCTTTATACACAAGATGCCTAACTTCAACCTTTTAAACTCTTTATCAGGGATCTCTCATGGCAAGAGTTTCTTCCCCTTGCATTCAATTTGCTCATTTTGAGTAGAAGGTTGTCTTCATTTCTTTAGTGGTTCAGTTCTCATATCTTCTTCCGAACAAGTTTGTAGGACCCTCCCTACCCTTAAATAGACCATCCTTAATCTGGAACCTCTTACCTGTGGTTTGAAATGGGCGATAAAACGGCATATGGGATATGCCCCCCCCGCCCCTCTAGTCCCCAGTGCTAGAGACGTTCGCTCTTGCCTCCAATGCCTATTAGCAGGGTTGTACCACAAAAAGGGGGGGCATTTTAAGAAACAAAACCTCATCTTAAAACCTTAACACACTTCCCCCCTATAGTCTGAGTCTTGGGTTTTAACTGCCCGTCCCTTGACCGGAACCACTTCTATGAACTAGACAATTGGGTTTGTTAATCAAATTTAAGGGATGCCCCTCTTCCCACATCATGCAGCCTGGGCCCTACTCGCAGTCCGAGAATCCCTATTCCCCACCCCCTTTTTGCAACACAGGATTTGCATGTATTTACCCATACCTCCAGGATGGGGTAGTACCAGTACTGCACCAGCATCACTTTTAATTTCAGTCTCATTCGTCAAATTAACCCCTCCATTCAGACATTTTGATCTGTTCTCCTATTTATCTTATTTCTGTGGTTTGGTAGTGTTGATTCCTGAACTTTTCTTCTTTCAGTACTTTTGTGTCTTGTTGCTCCCTTCGCGAATGTCTACTAGTCTGCAATGGTCTGATGTCTTCCTTTATCAAATCATGTCACAGTCCAAATCATCAATCATCTACCATAATTTGTTGAAATTTCACGCCTTCTCAGTCAAAGGTTATAGAAAAAGGGTTGACCCACCTGTACCTAATTCCCTTAAGTCTTATCCATTGGGTTAAGGCTTTACATTGTTTGAGCCTTGTCAAGGTGTAGGAAGAGAGATTTTGATAAATCATGATTGGGAGTTTCCATAATCCAAGGGCCTTAGACTTTTTGCTTTATATGGAATCCACATTTTTTCAGAGTAGTAGTGGAATCAGACAAGCAACGATCTTCGAGCGACGCCCCCCCACCCCTCCTCCCCCCTCACCCCACCCCCTGCCACCACCAACTCTGTAAGCTCTGTCAACTGGAACCTTGACCCTTCCTTTGTCTTGAAGTAGGATGTCCAGAATTTCTTTGATAAATCTGTCATTGCCTCTGGTGGAATCCCCTTATTTTTCTTGGATTTCGAAGAAGTCCAACTTGTTCGTTGATCCCTATTTTTGATGTCATCAAGCTTGAGGTGAAGTTCCAAATGTTAGACCGAGGTTTGATTTGCTTCAAGGCCTTGCACTCTTTCTACCATGCCATCAATTCTGTTGTTCATCTCATCTAGTCTGACTCCTCTGTCTGATCACATACCCCTGATTTCATCCAGGATCGATGTCCCCTTTCATCGCACCCGGGCCATCCGCTGGGGATGAGGGTGGGGACAGTCATCTAGGTTTCAGGTTGTCTCTTTTCCATCTCCATTTTGCTCTCTTCCCTTCACTTAAACTGTTGTAGGGACCCTGTCTAGCTCATTTGGTCTTATATGTGAAAAGGACATTGATTGTGAGGCCCAGGTGTCGGCAGTCTAGCATCCAGCTCCTCCGTTTTAGTTGTGGGAGTCACTGTTGTCGTCTTCCGCACCTTAAACTTAAATTGAAGCCTGGGTAGTCTTGACCAGGTCTTGTTCTGCCAATACTCATCGGGGCTCTGAGGGGCTTTCTCTACCCCTCCGGTTGGGAAGGCGCTGTGTCTGATGCCTCGTCCCTTCCACTCACTTAAGAGCCACTTTGGTAGCTGGGGGAACGTGTAACTCTCATCTTCCCTGGGGAAGGAGCTCTGGGACATGGTCAGAAGGCTGCCATCATTTCTGCACCCCCTAGTGGCCTCGCTGCTTCCTATTGTTTGAGGTTTGGAGTAAAGTGATGTCTTGGGCAGTAAAAAAAAGTAATTCCCATTCCCAATGAGATTTGTGTTTGTTTTTAGTACAATTAGATTTTAACTCCAAAATCTTCCTTTAATCCATGCTGCATTGTCCTTAGTAATTCATGCACATGGAAAGATGTTTTTTTTTCATTAATTTTTTTGGATGTGTTTAGAAGCAGGCTGTAGGCTCTTAGGAAGACGTTTCCTTTTTAGTTTGGACTATTAGGTGGCACTTTAGCATCACCTGTAAGCGGAAAATATTACATTAGAGTACAGAGGGGGAGAAATGGCATTTGATCAGGGACACAAAACGTGTAGACGTTTGTTTGTTTGCCCTGCCCCCTATTGACTGGCCATGGCCATGCTAATCCCTATGACCATTCCCACCCAGTTCCTGCTTCTCACCACCTAGAACACTTCCTTGTGGGAACTCTTTCAGCTTGCTTTAATCAAGCCGCACCATCAGACATTGCACTCCGGTGCCTGCCAGTGTTTTCTCAAAGCAGTCTTCTGAGAGTTAATGACTCCATTGGAGTTGTAAATGCACATAGTTTTTACATGGGCATTAGTACTAGGTATTTGCCAGGCACTGCTATTGGATGCCCAGGCACGGTTCGTAATTGAGAGGAGCTATTTAGCTCCTGCTTGTAGCCTAGAAGAACCTGGTTAGCTTGACACCAACAGCTACCATGAGCTACTTTTGGCTCCCCAGGTCAACTGATGTTGAACAAGCACATCTACGTTAATTTAACTCTGTACATGTGGGGCAATCTATATATAAACATTAGGACACATCTATGCAACATTTTAAAGCATAAAGACAATAAATAATGGACAAAAAAGTTTGCATCGTATGTAGAAGGTAGACTTACGGAACACTTTGTTCTAGCTCCTTGTTCTCTGGTGTTGGCTCCTGGTTGGTTCTAGATACCCAGGAGCTGCTTTTAGCTCATGCTTAGCAATCTTCATTTTGAGCCCTTTTCTACCGGCAATCATCAATAGCCAGTTACCACTACAGCAGTGCCTGGCAAGTTCCTTTCCCATGCTTACCGAAATGCCCAAACGGTTGGTATTGCCAATGCTTGTTTTATGATGGGGAATATTTGTATTGCTTTTCTTTTTGGTTTGGATTGAAGCTGTTAGTACACTGCTTCTGTTTAGGGCTGCTTGTAGTCTTAATCTGCTGTCAATGTCTTTGCATCTTTTCTTTTTTCTTTTTCTGTGATTTAAGACAATTTTAAAATAATCTGAGATAAATCAATGTAATATATTCTGAGCAAAGTCTCTCAATAGTTGTGGCTATAATGGGCGGTGGGAGGAGTCGGAGAGGTTGGTTGTTCCTGTAACCCTGGGGATACAATTCCATGGAGTTTGGGGGATTCTGCTACAGTATGCAGTGATTTTGTAGTTTGAGGAGATTGTCATAAGTGAGGTTGTTCTGCATAGCTCGAGAGGAGTATTCCCTACAGACCCTATAAATTGACTGAAACAGTAACTCGGATTGTGCAAAATCTCCTGGGAGCTCTGTGCCTTATTAATGGTTGCCACAATTGGGAGACACACAGACGAGTTCAGTACCTTATTAGCCAATGGAAATATAATAAGTGATGCCCCCAAAACAGACAAAAAGAGTATACCTTAGGCTAACAAAGTAATTTATTTGCAAGCTTTTGAATTTTTCAAATTACTTCATCATGCATAGTGAGAGAATGAGGCTTTTGAAATAGCAGGGCAATTATCTGTTGGGGTCTGATTTGGATTGGTTTCTCTCAAAAAGGGCCCTACGCTTCCGAAGTCCTCTTCCCCTACCTACCTCCGCCCCATCATTCCCGTCGCAAAGATTTAAAGGGGGCTCTAAAAATGACATGCAAGCTGGCAAGAGTAAAATAAAGTGCTGGGCTGCTCTGAGGCATGAATAAATGGGTTGGTTTAAGTCCTAGCATGTGCAGACCTTCTGAAGGCCAGTATGTCTTAAACCTAGCCGTTTGCCAGTCTATTGCCTTTTGCGGAGGATGCCCATCTACGTTTAAGGTTGGGATAGGAAATGCAGCCAGCCACTTGTTGGAAAATTATTCAGGCTGTTGGTCACATTTTCAGAATTGTACTCCCAGAAGGCCAATACGGAGGGGGAGCCATTAGTCATGTCTTGTGAAGGCTGGTATGAAAGGATACTGTCTTATTGAGTGTGCTTCTCTACATCTGGCTAGGGAGGGAAACAACTGTTGCATGGAACAGGAGCACTAACCAGCCTCTGGGAAGTGGAATAGGTCACAAGGAGGACACAGACTCTGATTAAACATGAATGTCTGACAAGGATGAACTGCCCAACTCTACCCTATCTGAACCTAACACTTTAATAACTCTTCTCCTGAGGTTTCTTGACTTGTCTTCGGGCCACTCTTCTATAGATGATCTTTATATAGTCTTTAGTAATCACTTTAGTTCATATAGTTCATTTAATGTGTTCTTGACTTTGGGTTTCTTCTCCTGATGTTCCTCTATAACGATTGATCCTTCTCTTTTCATGGGTTGTTTTTCCAACAATTATTTTTGCCCTCTGTGATGTTTCTTATATTTCTAAACTTGAGATATTTTCACCAAGTTTGATTCCTTGTTCAATTCCTCTTTTAGGACGGACTCTCCTGTCCTTTTGGACCTTCTTGGTATGCTTTACAATCATTTGGATCATTTCCAATACCTTTATCTTGTAGGTTTCTTTTTATTACTCTTCTTGTATTTCCTCTCTCCCTCTAGACCGAGGTGAATATGAGTATTCCTGATTTTCTAATTGTGTCTTCTGCTGTGACGAGTAAGAGCTTTATATTAATAATGTGCAGCCTCTCTTGTTTTTTCTTTGTCTTGGTAATGACAAGTATGAATTTAAATAATGATTCTCATTCATTCTGATTATGTCTTTTGTTCTCTTAACTCTGACGAGTATGAGTATTCTGCTAATGATTCCCATTCACTCTTCTATCTTTACTCTTGTGACTGTGACAAGTAGGAGCAGTCCGGTAATGAGTGACACTCCCTTCCCCGGGTCTCCCGTTATCCCCTGTACCTTCTGTGCAGAGGGTAAACGCCATTGGGTTCTTCACTGGTACAGAAATGGGTTCCTTTTCTCCCTTCCTGGTATCTGCGTCTCTCCCCTGGTATTTCTTTCCTCTCTTCTTCCTGGTTGCCGCTCTTATCTCATGTTTCCACTTTTTCTGAGAAATGCAATTTGATTTTTGCATATTTAAGTGGAACTCCTTTCTCTCTCTTTCTCTCTCTTTCTCTCTCTTTCTCTCTCTTTCTCTCTCTTTCTCTCTCTTTCTCTTTCTTTCTCTCTCTTTCTCTTTCTTTCTCTCTCTTTCTCTCTCTTTCTCTCTCTTTCTCTCTCTTTCTCTCTCTTTCTCTCTCTTTCTCTCTTTCTCTTTCTTTCTCTCTTTCTCTTTCTTTCTCTCTTTCTCTTTCTTTCTCTCTTTCTCTTTCTTTCTCTCTCTCTTTCCTCTCACCACAGGTGCCACCCCTAAAGGTTTGGTGCATGTTGCAGGGGCATCAAAAGACACGCCGAAATGCGCTTTCCCTCCAATAACAAACTTCAGACTCCAGCAGAAGCTTTCCCATGCCCCTACTCGTGGATCTGCCTTTCCTCTTCCTGAGGATGCCTCTTCCTATGCATGGACAAGAGAAAGGTTTGAGGCATGCATAAATAAGATGTCAGAATGTATTGTCCTAGGCCCTTGAAGTCCCCAATGCACCACTCTCCTGGGACACATTTTTCCTCTCCTCCTAGACGTCATTTGCCAGATCTTCCTGAGAATATCTTCCAGGATGATCATTATGACCCAGATGATATCTATTATGTCACGTATTCGGATAATGGCTCTCAGTATCCAGATGGTTATAGGTGATAGGATCTAAAACAAAAGGATCGAATGCCTTTTTTTCGACACTAAAAGGACTGAAAAAAGGTAGATTTTTTTTTTGTTTTTTTTTAGTTTTTTTTTATGGGGGGGTTCCCCCCCAGCCCCTGTTTTCTTTTTAAAAAAACTTTTTTTTTGCATACCAAACTATAAAAAATATATAAATAAATAAAAAAGCATTCAACCCTTTTTTTTCCGGTCCTTTTGGATTCGAAAAAAAGAGCATTCTATCCTTTTTTTCTGATCCTTTGGTTGGACACCATCCAGATGCCCGGACCCCCGCTGATGACTAGGAAATTTGGCCCACTACCCCTGCCCATGAGGCCGACCCTGACAATATACTCTTGGACGGTCCTCACGTCTCTCCACCCCAGGAGGCTTTGCCAATAGATGACAGAATGCTATTAAACACTCTCCTCAGGAAGGCTGCGGACCACTTTAAAATCAAAACAAAGGAGACAGTGCCTGACTTGCATTCTGTTGAGGATATCCTCAAAGTTTAAGTTCCCGTCAGCCAGGCCATGCTGTTTCTAAACTCGATCAAGAAGTGCACTAACCCCACCTTGCTGACGCCCTCCCTTACTCAGGCACTCAACCCAAGGGTAGAGAAAATGTTTCATTCCGCACCTTCGGACCCCTTTACATCAGGGGACATTCCATTCTGGACTCCCTTGTTGTTACCACACTCAGGAAACAGGCGGAGGTCCCACTGTCTTAGTCAAGAGTCTCCATCCGACACGGGCTGCAAGAAGCGTTATGCCCTTGGGAAGTGCATTAATTAGTCGGCTGCTTAGAGCACCTGTGTAGCTAACACTGCACTTCTTGCTAGCTATAGTGACTTGTACTGGTGCACGAAGGCCTACAAAATGTTGCATAGCCTACTAAATCACAGCTTCTAGCAGTGGTACACAAAGGGCGTCAAGTGAAGCAAAACATACTAAAGAACACCCATTACTCAGTGGAGACTGCGGGTAGGGTACTGGCGGAAGGCACCCTGTTGAAGCGATATGCATGGCTAAATGATTCTGGTTTCAAGCCTGAGACACAGGCCTCACTTCTTAATAAGCATGTTGAAGACTCCGCCCTCTTTGGCAAAGCAGTGACGAAGCCCTCGAAATCACGAAGGAGCATGAAACCCTAAACGTCTGTAAATCAAATCTTGGCCAAGCCATTTGTTTGATGAGGGGGTCTTTAATACCTGCTGATCCTTTCGTGGACAAACCTTTCCCCCCGATTAGCTCAAGGTGCCTATGGAACTGGCAGTTCGCACTGGTATTCTGGCCAGAGCTATTCCGGCAGCCTCCAAACTCCTCAACAACAGGGATTTCGGCGTGGAAATGTTGGGGGGGGAGAAATTAGTCAGCCAGAGGATTTTCTGCCTCCGCCGGTAAATGACTCAGTGGTTCAGGTCCCCTCCCATGTCTCCCCAGTAGGGGGATGACTAACACCTTTCACTCACGCATAGGAGGGAATCCCCTCCGATCAGTGGGTCCTCCAAACAGTCAGCACGGTTATGGCAAAGAATTCCTACATCCACCCTGATGCCATCGGCTGAAAAGCACACAGCTGTCACCAGAACATCTACAAATCCTGATGGAAAAAATACAGATCCTGCTGCAGAAGGGAGCAATCGAGGTTGTCCCAGATCTTCAGGTAAACAAGTATTTATTCATAAAGGATCTAACCATGCACCTTGTTTTAGATCTGCATCCTGCAGACAAGTATGTCAACCCTCAAATGTTCAGGATGACAGCTCTAAAGGAAGTAATCCCTCTGCTCAAACAGGGGAATTACATGGCCACCTTGGATATGAAAGATGCATACTTTCATATTTCATTGTTGCCAGCTAACAGAGTACCTCTGGTTCAAGATTGGGAACACTCAGTAAGTTCTCGTTTTCTGCATTGCCTCAGCTCTGAGGGTGTTTACCAAGTTACTAGAAGTGGTGGCAGCTCACCTGTGCAGTCGGTCCATTGCAGTGTACCCTTATCTCGACGAGTGGCTCATAAGTGGAGACTTGAACCAGGTGTGTCTGGGGAACACCCAAAAGACTAGATCTTCTTTTCAACCTGGGGTTCTCAATCAACGAGAAAAGTAAAGTCTGGTCCCCAGTCAAGTCAAACTGTTTCTAGGAGCCCTTATTCGAACAGAAGACAGACAAGTCTTCCATTCTGACAAGAGGGTTCAAAACATTCTGTTCCAGATCCCTCAGTATGTAGCCAGTTATCATGTAACCCTACGCAAAGCCATGTGATTGAATTGATATTTTATTTGTATTGTGCTCGTACACGTTTCAGAGCGCGAAAAGACTGTTGGGGATGATGGCATCCTGCATCTTCCTAATTCACACGGCCGTCTGCGTCCTATGCAGGAGTGGCTCTCGAGCCAATGGGTCAGGCAAGTGGTCAGTGGCATTATCTAGTGGTTGTCTCAACAGCCCTCGTTCAGTCTTTGCAGTGGTGGTCGAAGGAGAACCTTCTCAAAGGGAAATCCTTCACCACCCGCACAGTAGAAGCCACTTTGACGACCGACTCATCCCTTTCAGGATGAGGAGTTCAACTCCTAGGACAGACGGCATGTGGTCCCAATCAGTAGCAACCAAACATATCACTCTGTTGGAACTACTTGCTGTGTTCAAAGCCGTGCAAGCCTTTCAAATACAACTGCAAGGGTACCTTCTGATCGTTGCGGACAGAAACGCAGCCATGTATTACCTGAACAAACAGGGGAGCACTCGCTGTCCAGGGTTGTTCCAACTGTCACAGAACATTTGAAAATGGGTACTCGAGCATGACATGTTCCTACTCGCACAACCTGTTCCAGACTCAGACGTACTGAGTAGAGACTTGCAGCTACCCATAGAACATGAGTGACACTTGCAAGAACACATCTTACACAACGTCTTTGCAGAATGGGGTTTTCCAGACATTGACCTTTTTGCAATGCTGGAGAACACACAATGCCCAGATTACGCCTCCAGGTACCCACATAGAAAGTCCAAGGAGAACGGTCTCTGGATAACATGGTCAGGGAGATTTGCATATGCTTTTCCCCCAGTTCCCCTACTCTGGCTAGTTCACAAGATGCACAAGGAACAAGTCGCACTAATCCTGGTGGTGCAATGTGGTTCTCTCATCTCATGAGTGCCACATTTCCCACAGAGAAAACTGCCTTTCCCATACAACATCCTGTTACAAGACCAGGGGAAGACACTACACCCATTCCGTCGAACGCTCAACTTGGCAGCCTTGCTCCCTAAATCCTAGAGTTTGGGCACCTCCTATTACCTCAAAGATGTATGGACATTCTTAGAGAGAGGCACAAAAACATAACACCAGGCATTGTTGTTCGACTGTTCACCTAAAGATCTAGTCCTTTATCTAACGCACCTATTGGATTCAGGACTTGTTTTCAACTCCATAAAAGTCCACCTTGCTGCCCTCTCTGTGTACACATCTCGGAGCAAGGTGTCATGGTGGAAAATTCCAGTGATTATGGTATTCATGGAAGGGGTTAAAATACTTAACCCTCCTATTTCTAACCCAACTCACGGGTGAGATTTGAACTTTATTACAAAACGAATTGAGCCAATGCCTAAAGCTAGTCTTAAGGGTCTCCCCTATAAGACTGCTTTTCTAGTGGTTATTTTTATCTCGATCAGAAGAGTTAGTGAACTGCAGATTCTCAGTTCAAGACCCATTTGTTACAGTTCATAAGGACAAAGTTGTACTATGCACACACCCACGCTTTGTGCCTAAATACATTTCTAAATTCCATGCGAACCAATCCATGGAACTTGCAACTTATTTCAGCATCCCACTAACTCAACTAAAAGAAGCCTCCATACACTAGGTGTTAGAAGAGGAGTGTTGCATAACCTTGATAAAACAATACCACTAAGAATGACGGACCAAATCTTTGTCTATGTTGCTGCTGGTAGGGAAGGGGACCCAGTCTCTAAATCGGCAATCTCTAGATGGATTTTTAAATGCATCCAACTATGTTACTCTCTGGCTAAGAGAGTATTACCCTTTACACCTAGAGCACATTCTACTTGAGGAACTACTATAGACTTTATTGCAAATGTTCCACTTGATTTTATTTGCAAAGCGGCTACCTGGAGTTGTGTTCACACTTTCACTCAGCATTACTGCTTAGACAGACACTCTAAGACTGATTCTCAGGTGGGACAAGTGGTGCTAAGACATCTCTTTGCTACTGTTCCTTCACACATCCCACCACCATCTCCTGGTACTGCGCATTAGTCTATGCACAGCATGTGATTCTAAGCAGATTCACAAGTATCCGAAGGCATGCATTACTTGCTGTAATTGTATTTATGGTGCTTGAATGTGCTTAAATTCAAATGCTCCCACCCTTCTTCCCCCCCCCCCTTCGAAGGAAAGATGAAATACTCTGTGATTACCACTAGATGTCGGACTATTATTATACATGTGTTTTCTTTTTTTTTTTTTTTACTAACTTACTTAATTCCAGAGTTCGGTTTCTAAGCATGGTTCCGGGATTCAAACCTCTGTTGCTCTGTGTGGTCTTGCTTCCAAGACCAGCACATTGCCCCTGTGAAATCCTCCTTTGGACTATATGCACAGCATGTGAATCTAAGCAGATGCAAGCACCAGAAATACGATTACGATGAGTAATGTATGTCTTGCTATTCAGGATAGTGACTCATGAAACAGTAATGTCTATTTAAACCATTGTCCAGTGTCTTGAAAGTCTACATGCACTTGTATTCATGTTTTTTGCCCTACCAGCTCTTTACAAGCCCTGCCCCGTAAGCTTCCCAGAGGCTGGTTAGTGCTACTGTTCCATGCCGAACATTCTTCTCCCCACCCAGACGTAGAGAAGCACACTCTCAATACGACAGTATTGTTAGGTAAGAATTAGTGCAGTCCAATTGGCATGGAACTACAAAAGACCTATCTCTTGGTATTAGGTAACCCACCTTTTAATATAGGCCAGTACTACACAAGTTGGTAGTTTGACTGAGCAGCCAGGCTTATCTTAAGTGGGGTAATGTGAGCTGTACAATAAAATCAGTAAATACAGGTATCCAAGTAAACACTTACACACTTAAAGTTGTGTATAAATAAATATTTATTATATAAAGATATTTAAAGCATTCTTTAAAAGGCAGTAACTAGCAGTAACATTAATCCCAAGTTAGAATTCAGTTCACAAAGTGAACAATAAAGCAGGTGAGTAATTCTTTTATATGTTACACATTTTCCAGCACCAAGGGTGACATAATTTGAGGTCCGTATAACACTTATTTTGTATCACCTTTGCAGTATTGAGTTATAAAGGAGGGAAAGGTTAGGGTTAGATCAGAACATACTGGTATTCTATAAAAACAGTTGGATTCTCCCAAAGGAATGCAGGCAGTCTTTTATCCCAGCAATTATAGTGTTCAACAATTAAAGCCTGCAAGGGAACAAGCCCTGCCAATGCCAATAGGTTTAGAAGGGGGCCTTTAGGGAACCAGGACAGCCAAAGTCAATGGGGCAGTACAAAGTTCTGATGCTCTCTTTAAGTAGTCAGTAGTTTAAATGGAGAATTGCAGCAACTCAAGAGGAGTCACCTTGAAGAAGCACAAGCTGAAAGGCCAGTGCAAGTGAGTTGAGGTCAACTCAGAGTAAGGTGAAATAGCACTCCGCAAGGTAGGAAGCACCCCAAATGGCAAAATGATCATGTACCCCAAGCCCCACAGTACCTGTGAATGGAAGAATGTCTTCCAACTGGATTCCTTCTGGTTGCAGTGCAGCAGACCCTTGTTCCTGGTCCTTGGCTGTGGTGACTTAAGGGAGGATATCTGGCGGGCTCCTATGGCGTTACTTGAGAGAGGGACTCTGCAGCAATGGAATCCTCTTGATTCAGCGGCTCCTTGTGGTTTTGGCACCTTGTTCTCATCGCCGCAGAAGAACTAACAGCTCTGGTTAGAAGTTCCTTGATCCCTCGGTCCTGGACTGTGGTGAGGGGACTCTGGATGCAGACTTCCTGCTTCTGTAGGGTCCTCTCGATGCCCACTAAGTTTTGGCTGTATTCGCACTTTAGAAGATAATGCAATCACAGACGGTTGAGGTACCCCGTGTATTGGGATTCTGCAGCCTTGGAAACATGCAGAAAGGCAGGGGTTGCACCAAAATAGTTTGTCTTGAGGCTAATTAGTCCCACTAGCCTAAGGGAGGAAGTCATCCCGTACAGGTCTTCCAGTCGATAACTAAAATGGGGTTAGCACAGCTGCAGGGCTTCATCGGGCACTTTGCGGTCCAAGAGGGTGTTGCTGGCGTCTCTTCATGTCTTCTTCATCGGATGTTGTCCTCCAGTGGTCGACTCTGCCTCTAGTCCCAAAAACCTTGCTTTTTATGCAAGTTCCCATTCATTCAAAGCGCTAGGCTGTCAATCACCCACCAGGGTGGCTGTCTCCAGGACAGCCAGCCGGCCAATTGGAACTGGTTTCACTCGGGCACACCTAGAGACAAAGGAGGAGGCTTTGGGCTCCTCCCTCACTTCTGCCTTTCCAGACACACTGGATACTGGGCGACCTTCACGGCTGAAGCCCGCCAAAGGCAAAATACACCCAAGGACTGAAACCTGATTCAAACAGAGTAAAAGCCCAGAAGAAACTAACTGACAAGAAATGGTGAAAAAAGAAGACTGGGGCCTTTTTAAGAAAATGGTCACCTTTGGGTGCTGTACTGTAGCTGAGAAATCAGCCTGCAGATGCATCACACAAGGTAGTAAAAAGAAAACCACTACCACCAGCCATTCAAGTGAATTAGTGTAACAGAATGTTACATGAAGAATGGGTTAAAGGAGTTACTATGTAACCCCCCAGCACTCTACATAGGGTGGTATGTGCTGGACCCCCAAAGGAAAAGGTAAGTTAGACATGGGTCATCTTACTATTCTTGGGAACAGTAGTTCACCCTAGAAAATGTAGTTCATTATTAAGAGCAGTCCAAGGTACTTCTCAGTGGCACTGCACAAAAGATGCTGTGTGCCAGAATGCAAAAAGGTGATGCCTATGGAATTTACCAGACTCCATAAAACAGTAAAACACAAAAATCCTAGTCAGAAAAAAACACACGAGAGTGAGAAAAAAGTCCCACTCACTCTGGAGTTAAAATTAAAAAGACCTGAGTCCATTCAAAATAGCTGGGGGTCTATAAGGTTAAAGGGAATAGGCACACACATGAAAATTCTCCCCAACATTCTCAATACAACAGTATCCTTTTCACACCAGCCTTCGCAAGCCAAAGGGCCAAAATATGACTAATGGCTCCCCCTCATTATTGGCTTTCTGGGAGGATAATACTGAACATTCGACAAATTGCCTGAATAAATTTCTAAATGCAAGTGACTTGGTGTATTTCCTATCCCAGGTAAGTGTGCGTGGTGGGCAAAAGGCTTAGTGGAGATGGACACGCAAAACATACCGGCCTTCAGTAGGTGTGCACATGATTTGACTGACACTATTCCTTCATGACTCTGAGAGCAGCCCGACCTTTTTTTTTTGTTCTTTTCCCTTCCCTGCTTGCATGTCATTTTCAGGGCTCCACTTTCTTTGTGACTGGAATGTGTTGGGGGGTGGGGGGGCTTCTGGTAAGGCTCCTTGTGAAGGAAATCAATAGGAAGCAGACCCAAACAAATTACAGAGGTGAATCCATGAGCTGCCCTGCTATTCCAATAGCCTCATTCTCTTCCTATGCCTGATGAGTAATTTGAAAATTATGAAAGCTTGCAAATAAATGACTTTGTTAGCCTAACTAAGGTATCATCTTCAACACTTAATATTTATATATATAGTGCATGTCATTATTTTAATATATTTATTCACCACTTCGATTTATTTTTTTGGCACATGATGCTGGCCTTTGGTTAAGTCATGTTATGTCGGGTCTATGTGATTTTTCGTGTTGATGTCAAATTTTGAATCCGCCATAGGGTGGCAGTTGATACTAAAATAAATGTTTTAAAAACACCCAAATTAATCAATAAAACGCATGAGCGGCACTGCGTTTCTGAAAAGGGACAAGCGCCTGAGGTAGACCTACAAAGGTAATCTGGTCAGCAGACTCTAGACACCTGCTTAGACTGAAGGTAACTGCAGCCCAGGTTGAGCAGGATATACGAGGCAGCATTATGCAGACCCAGCCTCCGTTTAGTCCTGCCTCACGCACCTTTTTCACGATCCCCATAAAGTACACAGAAGGCCGGAAGAACTTCAGAAACCCTGGACCAGGGCTGCAGTCTCAGAGGGCCTACAGAAAAACCCATCCTCATTTAAAAGTGCCCATAACTCCTTCCTGCGTTCCTGTCCATAGAACCTGGCTGTTTGGGGGTGGGGGAGTAATTGCATGCAAGGACAAGCCTAGAATCTCTGAGACTACTATGGTGGTGATTTGGCACAGTATGACAACTTTGTAACGTTAAGGAGGGAAGGAAAGAAATCGCTCATCTTTCAGCGAGTTGTGAACATGCATAATTTGCATTTCTGACATACAACTCCCGAATTGTAGGGAAATGGTCTCCAGGTGGTCAAGCGTCCCAGTTCGCAAACAAAAAAAACAGTTGCTACTACCCAGTAGAGCCAGATGCTCTCACACTGCTCTAATGAGCTGCAATGTTTTCAATTATGTCCATTCCAATTCTTTATACATAAGTATTCCAATGTGCTCAGCGTTTAGTTTGTAGAATTGTAATAATTGTCATTAACCTGTGTGATTTTCTAAGTGGTTTAATCCAGTCAAAAGAACACATTTATTCTTCAAGCAAACGACTTCCTTTTTTGCTTTTATTTTTGGATCCTTGTCGTAGGATCAGTTTACTCCAGATAGCCCCTATAAATAACATGGATTTAACAAATTAAGATTATATTGGACACTAACACTAATGAACTATGTGGTGCCCGCCTCTTCTTCCGCCAAGCGTCCCAGATCACCATTTCTCTTAACTATAAGTCAGTTTTGGTGCCCATTCTCTTCACTAAGGCAAGCTAGCAGAGGGGCCCCTCAGTGTTGGTTCACGTTATAGGCTTGTAACCTGAAAGATTGCCTCCCTGCTAGAAAGCGTGTCATGGTCATATGGTGACAGTCGAAGCATAGTAACAGAAGGGTGGCAGATTTGTCACTGCATGTACGACCGACATCTGGACCTTCTCTCCCTACCTAACCCTGTTTGTCACACATCCACCTTTGATGCGGTCTAACGGGCACATTCTGCAGAGGGATCTCTGGGTACATTCTCTCACTATAGATTGGTATGCATTACCTTCCAGTGAAACAGAGGCATTGCTGGGTGAGGGGCTGTAGCCCTGGGTCTTTTGGTCATAACCCCAGATAGAAGCTCAGGGGCTACAACCAAAAGGCTAGCTAGCCCAGAGTCTCGCCAGTCCCGACATTAGCGTAGCCCCGGATCTTTTTCAGACCTAGCAACACCCCTGCGTCCACCCTTGTCTTATCACAATGCTTTACTAACCGAAGGCCCGTCTGTACCTTCCCAGACGGAAACCAACGCATTTTCTGCAATTTCCCCTACTTCCTAAGGGGAGTTTAAAACCCTGCCCACTCCTTGTCCTCTTCATGAGTTTGGGACCAGGCTATTGCCAATTCCAGCTGTAAGAAAGATTGCAAAAGGGTCGCGATTTTGCGGGTTGTAACCCTCTTCCACCCCCCACCCCCCACCCCCTCACCCCTTAGTCAAGGCAGTTCTGTTGTAGGTTGCGGGTGGCCTTGCTGCTGCAGGTCCTTTTTGTTATGAGTAGGAAAGTAGTTAAGGGAATCTGTACCACAATGATAATGTCATGTCAGTGTGGTTCTTTCTTTTCCTTGCCCATGCATTTCGCTCAAAATCAATCAACATCCGATTGGAAGACTGCTATTAGCTCCAGGAATTATCCACTCCTCTCCTTCCCCCAATCAAAGAATTTGGCTGTAGGAAGAAGTGAGAGACCGTTTATTGGTGCGTTTGCATATGAACGCTGCATTAATCCAGCAGAGGCTGAAGCATGCACAACTGTTTCCCCAGTGGCTTAATTGCAACTCATTATGGCTATTAAGAATCATAAATGACCTCACAGGAAAAGTCTTGCTGTTGGGTCATGACCTTGTCTAGCCATAGACACCTGTGAATGAATGCTGTCTTGGGTTTGCAACGTCACCCCTAGGTTACAGATATGGTATGCTCCAGTGCCTTAAATAGTGTAGGTGGTACGCTTTTGCTACATTCTCCATTTGGGCTGCAAATGCCTTCTCATGATGGAGGATTTCATTCCAGTTTTGCATTTGGTTGTAAGACAGACTGTGTGCAGCCACTGCGCCGGCAAGTGCTTCCTTGCTCCTTGCTTGGCCTGTTTGTACTGTTGTGGTGAATAGCATAAACAGCTGTAAGGTGTGCTGCATGCAGGGTTTTTGCCTGATATTGCCCTACACCTGGGCGCGGGTACTCCTGAGGGTTCGCGGAAACACTGTTCGGGTTCAGTAGTGCAGTGACCAAATGCATTCACAGCAAGATCTGGGAGGCTTTAGGGTAGCTTGTTCAAATACTGATTTGGGCCGAAAAACCTTTGCGCATGAAAGTCAGTGTTGTTGTCAGTTACTTAAATTAGACCTAGTACATGCACTGGCAAGTATAGTTTGGTACTCTTAGCAAAGATTTCTCTCTTAGGCAACTTTCCATCCATGTTCTGTGGACCCCCAAACTTGTTGCTTATGATTTTGACATGTCCTGACTTCGCTTTCCTGGCTTTTTTGCTCCATTGTCCTGGTGAAACTGACTAGTCCTTCAGTGTGTCAATACGAGAAAACTCCCTTTTTGTTTTTTACTTTTACATGTTTAGGTAACCTTTTCTTGTTGTACACCTCATCTTCCAATGCAGTGCACTGGAGATAATTTAGTATCGCCCTAAACGTTTTAACACATAGATTTTTTTTTTAAATGTATTTTATTTCTGTAACATTTTTTTCTTGGTTACTTTTTAATGTGCCCAAAGACAAGCTGGTGGCAGCAGATACACTTTTTTTTTTTTTTTTTTTTTACTGTTTTTGCTACATTATTAGTATTCACATTCTTGTTTACCACATTTGGCTACTAAAGGTGGCTAGTGTCCCAAAAGCAGCCGTGCCACTCGTTTTTTTTCACTTGCTCTTTGGCCATTTTGTCATTTGTCCTTCTTCCTGCCTTCTCAGGTCAGGAAATCCCTAATGTGGTCATGCATTTGCCCGGGAAAGCTACTGCTTTCGCGGCTAGTGCATGCCATTTGTGTGTGGACCCACAGAGTGGGTTGACACAGTCTGGTCTCAATCCACAAACTGGTGTCAGTGAGTCTGGTGTGTATGCATGAGTCAGACCCATAGTGGTCCTTGATTGGACTACTGCTGGCTGAGTGACTGGTTCAGATCCCTGCTATTGAAGAGCCGAGTTTGATCATTCACCTGAATTTAGGATAAGAAAAGGAGTGCTACAGCCATTCCAGAAGATCAGGAAAGGATCCAAGTATCCTGTGTAGCTGGGCAGCCGACTGAAGACAAGTTTTGAAAAGGCCTGGCGACCTTTCCTGCAACTGTCCCAGTGAGGCCCTGCTGGACGACTTGATCTCAGAAGACCCTCATTGGTGCTTCATCCCTTGGCCTGGTAGGACAAACCAGTCTTGATGCCTTCTCATGATCCTGCAGCCTTCAGAAGTGTCCCTGGACCACCTGGTGGACTGACCAGCTACGAATTGGGCTACCGTGCCAGAAGCATCGCCATTCCAGGTTTTCGTCAGGAAGTTATGTAGTCGCCAGCTAGTGCTAAACGTCGCCTTCCTGCCAAGTTTCAGCTTCCCAGCATCCAGGGATCCTGCCGTGGAAGTCTGTCTTCACGACTGGAGAGACGCCTGCTGCCACCCATCTGGTAGAGTGTCCTGAAGAGCCCTGCATCAGTGCTGCTACATTTCTTCTTCAGAAAGGATGCACTCAGCTCCAGGACCCGACCGGAATCTTCCTTGTGCCCACAGCTCCTGGGCATCTTCTACTGGATCCATTGGTGGTACAACCTAGCTCCTGCGACTCCCATCCGACTTGCCAAGTCCTTTGGGAAAATCAGAGTAAGGGCGGTGAGTAGTCTCCATACTTGCCAGTGTCCCTATCATCTAAAAGTTTTTGAACAACTTTGATTTATTCCATTCCTTCGCTTTCTAAACATTTGCTTAAAGAGCTGTTCTAACTGATAGAAAAGGTATATTACTCGCCAGTGAAATCTTTGTGAAGCCTTTAAGAACATTTCTCACCAACACAAGAACTCTTCCTGCCTTTGTCCACTCTCCTAAATTAACTATGTTCCTTTCCTCTCGGGTGCATAGGTGAATTGTGTAAATTTCTACAGCCAAAGGTTATACGTTTTTTATTTTTAGAGTGGTGTGTGATATTGCCTGCATGATTCATTTTCCTGGTGTGCTCTTGGGCCTTAGATAGGCAAGTACAAAAATACAATATTTATCAAAGTGGAATGTTTGTGTATTTCACTGTGTGGACTCATTGTAGACCCCTGGCCCTACTCACCTCTCCTGAGACTAAGCCTTGACCACTCCATGCTTACCTTGATTGGGTTTGGCTAACCTCTGAGTTCCCCTGTCCACTGTAACTAGGATGGCCTCCTGAAATCTGTCGACCAGGCCAGACTTGAGAAATCCATCATAAAAGGTGCAACTCTGGTTCAGTGAACATGCTGCCATCTCTCGTTTTCCTCGTACACATAGTGTCAGGGGCTTAGACAGTCCTTCCCGTTACACTATCCTCAGATGTTTACGGTGGTTTTGGTGGACCATGCACTTTTGAATCCTTGTCAGAATGAGGACTCATTTCGTCAATGGATGACGTATGCTTCCTTGCTACGAGTCAAGTCTGTGCTTAGGATTTCTTTTAAAATGTGTTCTTGTTGGTAGAGTCCTGATTTGTAGACTGAGCTATGCCTTCCTAGATTCCAGGATGAAATATCTAGGGCTTCTAGTCTTGGCCTGATCATGTCTGATTCCAGAAAATAACAGGTTTGGGCATGGTTGTAACTTTGAGGGGAGTCCCTCAACGTATCCCCTTGTGTACTTATGCCTGGCACCTGGATTTTGGTGATGTATCATCTTATCCCTTCACCGATAGGGTAACCATAGTGCCCCTTATGGGACAAGAATGCGCAAAGTGCTTGTAAATGAATTGCTCAATTTGTCTACTCATGTGAGTCACCCCAGTCGCTTATGAATGGCAGATGTAGCTCCGGATCCAGAGACCATCTTGGAAACTGACTGGCGTGCTAGCTACCCTGGGGGTTTTAGGCCTTAGGCCTCCATGAAACCGTAGCTTCAACAAGACCAACTTTGCCAGAGCATGCTTCCGGCTCACTGTCTCCCTTGAGAATGGCCAATTGTAAGTGGGTTGTTTTCAGACAGTCGGGACCTGCCAAAGTGTCTGGGTGCTGTCGGTTTGGTGAACTGGCTTGTTGCAGCAGCAATCCCGATATGGTATTTGTTCTACACATTCGGGCCTTCTCAAATGGGAATGCGGGAAGTTGCTCCTTAGTAGATTCATCATTAATAACATTGAGATTTCACTTGTGTGAAAGGTGTATTGTCTGTTTCTGGTCTACTTCCTGTTGTGCCTCCGTTTCCCTTTTAGTCAGTTACCAATTGTTTATCCTCCAGACCATGGTTGGATTGCTAAACTGTTTCGTCATGCCTTCTGCAGGGTTAACAAACATATGGCGCCTCCCATTCATGACCTACAAGTGGCTCTTACAGACAAATGGACCCGCAAGACCTGTGCTCCTTACATTGCATGGGCTCCTGCTGCTTCCAAATGCAGCCTTTTGACCCAGGATGCAGAGTTGTAATATCATTTGAGGAATATAATGGACGGATACCCGGGTGGTAACGGAGCGCTGCTCCTAGTACACGGGTAGTGTATGGTTGACTGCCTCGGCCGGCCTTTCCGAGCGATGCTCTTTCTCCCCCGTAGGGTTCTGCCCAGTAATTCATATTGCGAGGTTTGTGTTATATGGCTTCAGCCTTCTTTTTCCCACCCGAGGTCCTGTCAGCTAGTCCCGTTCTTGGCCTCTCGGAAGGTTTGACTTATCTCCTCATTGATGCAGATATTTGATTGTCACGGTAAGTCCTATAGGTTTGTAGTCCATGCTGAATCACCTGGTTAACCCTGCCTCCCACGAGCGGCTGCTAGAAGACTCTATAGAGCAGTGGGTAGGGCATAGTGTCCTTCCTGAGTTGTGGTTTTCAGAATCCTTTCTCTGTGAAGTAGAGCGTCCCTCTGGAATGCGTTACGGGTGACCTTACCACCTACAGGAAGTGTCCACGCCAAGACCATCTGGCCTCAAGAGTGGGAGAACTTAAGGCATCCCAGGTGCGCTCAGCATGATCTGCATGAGAGAAGTAGATTACATGTACACCTCGCACATCGAGCGTGCCTAGCATGCAGGGGTTTTAAATTTCTCTTGCGGATGAACAGCGGTTTGGGTCCGACATGTGTGGTGTATTCAGGAACATGTTTCATACTTCGCATATGCACGGTGCTCTGTTATGATTCTCCTTCGGGGTGGTGCATTGCTCTAAGGCTTGGTGTGGCATAGCTCTCCTTTACTCTTCATACAGGAGGGTTTATTGCTTGTGTAATGTTACAGCCTTCGAGTATGGCCGCACTAAATGGGGACCTTCTAAGTCTCCATCTTCCCTTGAGGTATTTTCTCATTCCTGGGTTGCTGGAAAGAGTGCTAATTCAGAGATAATGCTTTGGCTATGTCACATCCAGTTCTTCTGTACACAGATCCTCCTAGCACGGAATCTGGGCTGTCTGTTGTTATACTGGAGCCGGTTGAGCGGTCTATTGGTTGGTGTGTGAGACCGTCTTCCCAGGTTCAACTTCTCCATTGTCCCCGTTCATGGTTGCATTACTACTTTGTGTGCGCTGAACGGGCACGCTGACGCTAATTCCATAGGTGTGTGTCGGGATCCTGTTACTATGGCTAAGGTCTCCTAATCATTGCCTTTTCCTTACGAGTTCAGTATTACTATTTGCTCAGAACCAGAAATAGTAGCGACAACATTCTGATATCCTTGGGTAGGCAATCCTTGGCACCCATTTCTTCAACATGCAATGGGTATGAAGTGATGATATCGCAGGGTCTAATTGGCGTCTTTTTTTTAAATCATCTTACTAGTGAGTAGCCTTAGTCTATCTCCTCGGGGTTTGGGTCGTTCGACATTCTTTCCGGGACTTAGAGCTGGTAAAATGCAGTTGGCTCAGCCCGACTATCTTCTCTTTGTTGAGTGGCGTGGGCGAAATTGATGGCTCTTCCTCGTCCTAAAATGGTTGGCTCTGCGGCCATCTTGTTTAAGACTTGCT
Organism: Ambystoma mexicanum; assembly: GCF_040938575.1. Taxonomy (NCBI): domain Eukaryota; kingdom Metazoa; phylum Chordata; class Amphibia; order Caudata; family Ambystomatidae; genus Ambystoma; species Ambystoma mexicanum. The sequence continues at coordinate 489,914,982 of NC_090938.1, read as the reverse complement.
GGGCTTCATCCAGGGCAAGGCTCAGGGCATAGCTGCAGACACGCTGTGCGAAAATTCATACATGCATTTTGGTTAATCGTACAGTGACAGACCTGGGAGGCCAGGGTCCCACATCAGTAATGCGACTCGAGTGTTGTGCAGATGTTACATGTATCTGGCACTGCTGGCTATCCTCCCTCCTGGATAACGCAGCAGAAGCAGTGGAGCTGCTGCTTTCCAGAACTTCCTTTTAGTAAGGCCTGTGATGAAGCAAGGGTGGCCAGAAGGGTTGTGCTGGATTACCTATGCTATGGCTTGCAACCTGTGGCTCTCCAGTTCTTTCAGACTATAACTCCCACGAGCCCATGATTGTGCTGTTTAGAGTTGATGGGAGTTGTAGTCCAGCACATCTGGAGAGCCGAAGGTTGCAGACCCCTGACCTGTGGTAATCGTCATTACTCTTGGCGCATCAGTCTCCTCCCAGTCCTTGCATCCCTCCCACCCCCCCAGCAGCTTCTGCCTCCTTGCCTGGGGACATGAAGGGATGGGGTTTTATGCTTCCCTTGGGGAGTAGGGGGGAATCCTCTCATTTTAGGAACGTTTGTTGGTTTCTGGCAGGGAAGGCATGGAGCTTTTATTCAGTAAGGGATGTTATGAGTCGGATGGACTTGGAGTAATGGACATTACTGTACATAATTACTCATTACTACGCTCTGATAGCCTATTCCTACTCGAGCACCACTCTCACTGTGAACTAAGGGCAGCATGGCAGGACGCAGAATAAACTATTAATCTTCCTGGCTTTAAGGGGGCAGCCTTTTTCAGCTTTATTCTAGTTTTACGACTCTTTCCTTACTTTCCACCCAACAGCTTTTCCCATTCTCCAATCTCTTCTCGACTAGGCCACTTTTTTCAGCCCCAGTGTTATGAGTTTGACCTGGAGATTACTGGGCAAATAAGCCACCAAAGCTCCAGCATTGCCGAGGGCACTCTTGAGCCCCTCGTGCATCCGCCGTGACATCATGTGCTAGCTCGCATTTCTCTCTTCTGCCCTGGAAACGCAATCCAGTTATCTCAGCACTTGAGAACACCTCCTCTCCTTCAGAACTATGGTTCACCTACCCGGACTAATGTGCGCCCACGTTCTGGCCTACCCTTCCTAGCCTGCTGTATCCCTCCCTCCCAGTGTTTGTAGCATCTCTTTCCCATTCTCTTACTCCCGCAGTATACAAGCAGATGAACCTAACATAGCAAGGCCCCCTTGCTATTGTGTGTATTGGAGAGTTTCCTATGTAAACCTACAAGAGATTTGAGTAGATCAGAGGTCTGCAACCGGTGGCTCTCCAGATGTTTTGGATTACAACTCCCATGACCCCTCACCATTAGCTATGCTGGCTAAAACTGATGGGAGATGTAGTCCAAAAAATCTGCAGATCCAAGGTTTGAAGACCCCTGGAGCCGATGGGTGGGGCGTTTCATTTGTGGTATATGCAGCAATGATTCAGGCGATTAAGGTTTTGCACTCAGGTGACGCGTTTTGGAGCAGAACTGCAGACCTAGTTATATTGGGCGAGAGATGGCAGAGCTAAGTTTTTGGCCACCACTGCAAAAAAAACAAAAAACTCTGAAGGAGTGAGCAAACTAATGGTGTTCTCGGTATTGATGGTATGGGATGGACAGCTGGGGGTCTCTGGGCGAGGGAGGGGAAGCGGGGGCCTCTTCGCGGAACTGTCTTTAACCTCTCTTGATGCAGTGCGCCCGTGCTCTTCTCCTTTGAAGCACGCGCGCTCCCGTGCGCACGTGCTCTTCTCCTTTGAAGCACGCGCGCTCCCGTGCGCACGTGGCTGGGGTCTGTCCGTCAGACTTTGCATCTGTGCGGACGGGCTGCGCCGAATTAAACGAGGACGTGGAGGGGGTCGGGTCTCCCACTTCATGATTGCATTAAAGTGAAAACTAAAGCGTGGCACAGTACCACGATTCATCTCCCGTTAGGCACGGACCTCGTCATTACTGCAATGTGCTACACAAATGCCACATCACATGAAAAACAATCCAAGACAAAAATTGTGAATTTTAAAAACATGCACTAATAAAGTGCGAGTTTGAAGACCATCGAGTTGTAAGTACAAATAAAGTATGATGAAAAACATTGAAAGTGAAAAGAAAGCAAAACTTTTTGTGAGCTAACTTATAAATGTTATGTCTAATTTCCATCGTTGATGTAATCGGTTATATACAATGTAATTTGTAATGTCATCAGTGTTCTCATGCATTATGTAATTAGTGGTCATGATAATGTGGTCTGTGATGTCATCATTGTGGTCATAGGGGGCGCGAAGTTAAGGTGGCTTTCGCTGAATTTCAGGGGTTTTGTTGCGTTAAGTTCTCACCTTAACGTCCCTGAAACTAAGTTTTTTTTTCCCCTTGAATATATAAATAAATATGTTTTAGTGAGTATGTGTTTTCTTGGATCTCTGTATGAACTGATTTCTTTGTACTGCTCTACAGCTCACATAACCCCCTGCTAAAATAAGCCTGGCTGCTCAGCCACTCTACCGAGAGTTGTGTCCCTAATACCAAGAGAGAAGTCTTATGAAGTCTAACACCAGTTGGACTTTAGAAAAACCTACCTAACAGCACCGATGCTCAATTCCTAGCTGGGCTCCACATACAAAGAGCCGCCACCACCGCCACCAACTGAGGGCAAGATACTTGCTAGCTAACGAGCAGATCCGGGCTTGCAACATTACGTGTTACTACTGACTTATGCAATTGTATTCACTCTCCCCTCTTGCTTCTCCACTGTTTTGACTGCTAACTCTGTTCTCTCCTCCTTTCCCTTCTCCCTTTTCCTATCCCCTCCCCTTACTTTCTTCTATGCACTTACTCTGTCAGAATTGTCCCTGGACTTAGTATGATGGCAACCTCGTCTCTCTCCTCCCCTCCCCTCTCCCCTTACTGTTTTTTTCCCTCCGCACCCCCTCCAGCACTATCTGAAATGTCGTCAGGCCTAGTATGATAGTTGCTTGTTTTGTTCCTCCCCTACCTTTTTTCACCCCTCTCCGTCACCTCTTGTTTTTCTCCGGCTCTACTAGAAATGTTGTCAGGCCTAGTACGGTAGTCGCCTGTCTGTTTCCATTTCCTTCCCACTCTCCCCTCCCTTCCTTATTTAAGTCTTAGCTCTTGCACTATCTGAAATGTCGTCAGGCCGAGTACAATGGTTAATTTCATATCCTTACTGTTCATGGCCTGTAAGAATGTCATTGTATTTTTCCCTTGTTCCATCCCTTGCCTTGAAGCGCTTTGAAACACATTGTGTATAGGCGCGATATAAACAATATCATATCATGTGTTTTTCTTGTTGGGGAAGACGGCAGGGCCTTTCAATCTTTTCAATTGAAATGAGCCTCAAGTCTCTGGGACCTCCAAGCTGCTGCCCCCATGTTGGTGATCTTATCACAACGTAGAATACTAGATTAATTTATTACATTAGACGTTGCAGGCTGCCTTTGCTAGTGCCCTCAGGCCGCCACCTCCCTCGGGCTTGCAGTATCCAGTGGCATTCTTCTCTCATTGGCGTTTTACTCTGGTTTCCACTACATTAGCATCTGGCTGACAGAGCTTAACAGCTTGTCATGGCCAGTTGGCTGCCTTCCATTGTTCTGTGCAGAGGCCAATTAACCTTTACCCTGACAATCTGCAGCTACTCACACCCTCCCTCCCCTTTTATCTCTCCATTATAATCCATGCACCCCACAGGTGCCTCACACTGTCTTTCCCAGTTGCAGACCACGGTGCACCCAAACATCCTTTTGAAATTGGGAGGTCTCCACGACCCCCAAAAAATCTTGGCCTGGTTTTGCCTTTGGTGGTATTCCCAGAAGAGATTTCCATTTTACATCATCAGGCATCTTTTCGGTGATGTATTCCTTTTTATTTTTTTGCTACTTAAGAGATTTGATGTTTGCACTTTGCAGCGCTGATGCGACGAAGATTTTAGCAAATGTAGCTATAAAATGTTATCAACGTGAGAAGGAAAGTCCTAAACTGTACCCAAGGCGAGAACCCTATTAACTGTCTTCTTTTCCCTGACCAGAGCGCTTTTTTTTTTTCTTCTTCTGTGCCCTAATTAAAAGGACTCTTGACACTATGATGTGCCCACAGAGCCCTATGCTTTCCAGTGCGTTGCTAAGGTGCCCTGGTCCATGTGTAAGTAACTTGGCATGTTCTCCTGGTCTCCCTTTTGTTTCGTACTTTTTAACCTGTTTGTGTGAATTTTTCTGGTGTTGGTGAACGGTATGCTGTTTTGCGAGGGATGCCCTAGAGGGCACCCCGGTATTATAAATCAATGCCAGTGGCTCCGCTAACGCAGCAGGACATTTTGGCGCCGCCAGTTCGGTGCAGGCCGATTTGGCCCAGGTGTTTCACCGCAGGGGCCGGTTCGGCGCAATTTCAATGAGCAGGGCTGCGTGACTGAACATTGTAGCTTTTCCATTAACAGTGTGCACATTGCAATGTTTGTAGAAAAAAAAACTATGCAATTGGGGCCGTCGCGAACCATGGCCTGCAGATCTGCGTGACTAAACAGTTACCCGCAACACCTTAGAGATCTATCGATTTTACCTTCACCAGTTACTTATATTAAGCACTATAACCATAACTTATTCTTAATTACCTACGTTAATATACGTTTGAAAATGATGAGATCTCCAGAGCCTGGTTAGCTCTCCGGTCTCGCAACCCTGCAGGCCAGGGTTAGAGACGGCATCAATTCTTTATTTCTTTTATTTCATTAAATAAATTATACTGCCGCCCAGAAACATGCTGGCGCCAAAACAGCCCAGCGCCGGACTGATTGCGCCGAAATGGGGTGTACTGCTCAGCTAAACCTTGTTCCCTTTTGTTGGAAAGGACACTTGCGTGAACATATTTGGTCATTGTGGAAGGCTTTTCTTAGACCCAGATCCTTAAATGGCACTGGAAAATGAGCCTGAGCTCATCAAGGGGGCGTGTTCTAAAGGTGGGTGGGGTGTTTTCCTCTTGGCTCGTTAGGCCAGGGCCATCTTAAGCTTTTTTGGGGCCCTGGGCATGGACATCTTTGGGGGCCCCTCAATCAAACCAAAGGAATTAAGTGATCAAGTATATCTGGTGGCACCCCCTCTCACCTCCCCCCCACCATGAGCAAAACTCATAGGTAGACATGCTGCCTCGCAGCATTCAAAATAAGCATGTTTACTCCCTTTAAATCCCCTTACCCTCTTCATTCTTGCTCTGATCAGATTGATCAACAAGTAGTATTTGAAGGCCAACATTAGCAATCTACGAAGAGGTTACTTCTCTTGTAGTATAGAAACGGGATACTTTTTATCAATATTAACCCGGGAAGGTATGCAGCCTGTAGTATTAATGCAGTACTGTATGTAAAAGGTACATGTAACCCAGAATAGGCAGAGCACACATTAGCTGACTCGGAGAATGCAAAAGTGCTTAAGCATGGATAGAGTAGACCAATTGGAAGGAAGGAGAAAGCCACACATAGCATAACATGGATAGTGGAGGCAGATTAGAAGCTACCAGGAAGGTGCCTCTATCCAGACAGACTGAGATTAGAAGTGGGACATGGTTTTCAAATAGCGTTGCCATTAGAGATCAGGGGAACAAGTGCCTGTGGTGCGCAGTATATCAATGCTCACTATTATAGTGGAAGTAACCCTATAGCCAGTGAAACCATGAGTGAGGCTTTTATAAAGATCATACCCTGAGAAGGAAATCACACTGAGGGGCTAACAATTTTGAAAGGTTTAGGGACTGGCAACACTGAGAGGTTAGGCAATACAAGATTAAATGAGATGCCCAGAATCACATATTGCTTTATGGGGTGAAGCTGGGATTTGTGCCAACTCTGCAATTTCTGCATTTGAACACTTTCTTTTCCAGTTCTTATCATGTACTAAAACAACCTAATTTTATAAAACTGACTTGCAAAGTACATAAAATCACATTTCCAAACCTGACAATTTTTAAAACCAAAATATTACAGAAGTGTGTTATGCAAAAATGGGAATGATTCTAGCTACATTCTCTCCATCATCAAGGGAAGTATATAAGTACCAGCATACCAATCGATGTAATATAACAGATTTAATCTAGGTATGTCATTTGTACTTTTAAGCTTTAAATACTTCCAAAACAATGGCTTGTGCAATTGTCATTCATAAACGTGCAGAAAATCCTTTGACTTTTATACAAAAAGCAAAAGGCGGTTTGTGTCAAACGAACAGACCTTAAAATATGCTTGCCCAATGCCTACAACATCTGGTCCGCTCTCTCCTGTCTACCACCCCTTCTACTCAAATTGCCTACATAAGAAGAAAGATCAAGTAATGAGCTAAACAATGCCACCAGCATGCAAGAAGGCAAACCTCACAGAAGACAGCACAGTAATGCAAGAGATATGATTTGACCAGGATAACTGTATCGTCTGCTGGCAAAGCCTGGATACAAGCGTGAACACTTTATTCCCACAGTCTTTTATTCACCTTGTGGACAAATAGTTTATGCTTATCTTTGGAGGGGATTGCCTAGGTTTTAGAATGCCCCATCTGAACAAACCAATTTCTAGACCATCACCATACGAATGACATGTTAGTTTTTATAGCAACCGCTATCTGGTGCAGGAGCATTGCTGATAATAGCACCTCTTATGTTGCAAAACCAAGTACATGTGCAGGTAGGTTTATAAACTTCAGACATAGTAATGGTTCAGCCAGCCTTGCTGGAATGTGCTCTTCTAATCTTTCATATGAACACACATCTCTGCAATGCGTGCTTAATGCACTGAGCTAACGTCTGAACCATTGGGGCACTCAATTTATCAATATGGATTTCATCTTTGGCTATTGCACATGAACTACATCATTCCCACAAGAAGGAAAGAATGATACAGAAGTTGTGCCATACGGAATACACAAACTATGTATTCCACAGTGAACATAGAAAAATTACCTGATTAATTGATCAAGGCAGAATGTACTTGTCAAAACACAGACAGACAATAGGTTTAGCGCCTCAGCAGCATGCCATAAAATCTCCTGGCATGTGCTATTTAAGTCTGGTGAACAATGGAATCTTAGTTTAGATCAGACAGCCTTGTGGGGGCCCCCTCCAAGGTGGGGGCCCTGGGCAAATGCCCCTTTTGCCCTCCCATAAAGACGTCTCTGCGTTAGGCCACAGCCCCTTAACAAACCACAGTTCAATGGGCTACAGGCAGCCTTTTGTAGAGATGGGCACCCTCTAACGTTTGGGGGAGAGGGTGCTGATCTCTGCATTTATTTGATAAATGCTTGCATGGGAGGGGACAGCAGGTCAACCTTTTCAGTCTTAAAGGTGGTGCTGCCCCTTGCCAGGTGTGCCTGGGGAGGGGTAGCATCGCCATTAAGGCTGAAAGGTGAGGCCGCTGGAAGCCAAGGCCCTTTTTCCTAAAGCCTGAAAACTCCCGCAAGTGAGCGGGATCTTCAAGCTTTAGAAAAAAAGGACTCTGCTTCCAGCTGCCTCACCTTTCTTCCATAATGGTGGTGCCAGCCCACGGCCATTTCTTGCTTGAAGGGATGCCTCGCAGGTTTGGCACCTCCTTTATTGATTAAAGACTTTTTTTTTTCTGGAACCTGAACATCTCGCACATGAGCGAGAGCATCAAGCTTTAAAAAAAAAGCCTTGTCCTGTAATGGCCGGGGCTGCCAGGTGACATTAGTGAGCCCCGTCAGGGCTCTGCCTCAGAACAAGTTTCTGAGCCTGCCGGGCTCGGTCGCCGGCTAGCCCCAGCCCACTTAAAGCCCTACCTAGACCCAAACTTTAGGGGCCAGGAAGATGATGATGATGATGTGTTTTTTACATAGCGCTTTTGCCAACCCGCTTTACATAGAACATATGTACATACATTTATCTCCCAATCAAAGTTGGTACTCATTTGTCATCTTCTGAAAGGATGAAATTCTGAGTTGGCCTTGCTGGGATTTGAACATGCGACCTGCGGTTCACACACAGACTGCAGCAACAAGCGCTCAACCCACTGACTTATTTTACTGGCATGATCAATCCATAACTCTGTTGCAAGGAGTTGAGCAGGGCGACCTAATCAGGGAAACCGACTACATGGTACCTACTGGAGCACTCTGTGCTGGGAGGCTTAGGGTCTCCCATGGTCACATAATAGTTATGTTTCCCATGAGGGCCTGGCTGGTATCTCTCCCTGGGTAAAAATAGGCTGCTGCAAGGGAAAAAATTAAAATGTGTGGAGACTCGCTGTGGGTGACCTATGTTGGGACGGTTGTCCGCTACCTGTACATGCGTCGGATGTTCCGAACCAGGTCTGACAGGTGAATGAATAATCTGTCTGGGATTGTCCTGATAAATACTGAGTAAATGTGTGCAGGAGAAAACTGAGAAAGTTTGATGGTGGCAGCACTAAAGTGATTTGATGGTCACCAACAGTTTAGATATGCCCTTTTTTTACTTCCCTTTTGCTCATTTATTATGGGGACACTGATCAGTCCTTCAGACCATCAGTACTGGGTAACGGTTTCCCTTCTGCATTCTGTGATTTTTAACATGGCCCATAGCATCTTACAATGCAGTGCAATGGGGATACTTTTGTGTCAACCTAACCTTTTACACTTGAGATTTCTGGTTATGTTATGTTATTTTGCACTTATATAGCACCTTATATACTATGTGTATGGTCTGAAGGCGCTGGTAGGTTGAACGCCCTTGGGAACCGAAGTTCAGATCAGTAGAGCAAGTAGAGGCAATCAAAGGTGCATGTGAGCACCGGGTATGTGTGCAGCTCGTGCGGTATTCATGTAACAGCTGCTTCTTAGCGGTAGGTGTGGTGGTTGAGAGATCAGGAGAATGTGTTCGTTCTGGCGGGTTTTATCCAGAATGGCTGTGGTTGCGTTAGGCCTGAGGAGAACGCCTGGCTGGGGGGTGTGAAACCAGCAGTGTTTACTTAGAATGATGTGCAGTGAGCGGCGAATGTTGGTATGAGAACAGTTATACCGAATGGTGTCATAGTATCTCTGTGTTCTAGTTGAGTGGTGATGTAAAGGAGAGAGTAAGCGTGGTGGTGTGATATGATGGGTTATATGCTCTTTTAAACGCTCTCTGCATTCTAAATCATACTACACACGTCATGCAGTTCTATGCGCTTCAGTCCGTCCAATACTCCTGTCTGCCATGCGTGCTCTTGTCCGCCCCGCACATGCCCTCTTGTCTGCCCCGCGCGTGCCCTCTTGTCTGCCCCGCGCGTGCCCTCTTGTCTGCCCCGCGCGTGCCCTCTTGTCTGCCCCGCGCGTGCCCTCTTGTCTGCCCCACGCGTGCCCTCTTGTCTGCCCCACGCGTGCCCTCTTGTCTGCCCCACGCGTGCCCTCTTGTCTGCCCCACGCGTGCCCTCTTGTCTGCCCCACGCATGTACTCTTGTCCCCCCATCAGCTCCCTACACTCTTCTGCTCCATACATTCGTCCTCTCAACACATCCGCTCCCTACCCTCATCCGTTTCTTACCCTCATCCGTTTCTTACCCTCGTCCGCTCCCTACCCTCATCCGCTCCATACATCCGTTCGCTCCATCAACAGATCTGCTCATCCGTTCCCTACCCTCGTCCGCTCCTTACCCTCGTCCGCTCCCTACACTCGTCCGCTCCCTACATTCATCCGCTCCATACACTTATCCACTCCAAACACTCATCACTCCATATGCTCATCCACTCCATACGCTCATGTGCTCTATACATGCATGTCTAAATGACTTGCAAATATGTCGGGTTGCAAGCTGGCCAGGTATACTTTCCCATTGCAAATCCAAGAGCATGCCACTCGATCTTTCCGTCACCAGGATGGAGCCAGCTACTCTCTCCCTCCCTCTGCACTAGGTACCACACACAAGCAGTTCTTCCCAGAGGTCCCTGCTGCAACATTATTCTTGCAACAGCCAGGTCAGTCCTTCTGTGGACATGCCACATTATGCCTGGAGCGCCATGGGTAGATGGTCCGTCCCTTGGGCTCCCAAGAGTATGGCAAGCCATCTGAACAGAAGTACAAGGGGGGCACTAGACCCAAAATCAAGGGCTACCAGCTGCAGTGATCTTTGCGCATTGGGTGACAGACTCAAGCAACGTTTGATAGTCAGTGCACCATTGTATGTTACCATGGCCTTGTATGGGAGGAGTTGTTAATAGCAGTCACATTTTAGCATGCAACTGTTTACTTATGAAATCGCACACTTCTACTGTAGTATGGTTAGATAAGATTGTCACAGCAAATTATAAATCTTCGTGACCTGTGTTAACCACAAACCTTTTGCTTTACTGGTGGATTATTTGTCCCTATACCTGCGGGAGTGGGAACCTTTCCACACTCCCAGAATCTTTCACTCTTTATGGGTGTCTTTTTAAACACTCTTCAGAGTGTCGTTAATTTTATCCCTTGGCAATGGCACCCCTCTCCCTTTTAACTTTCTCTGGCTAACCTTTTATTTGTGCCTAAAGACAAGCAGGTGGCAGCTTTTTTTGCATTCTTTTTAGTGTGCGCGTTTGCTTTTACCACGTATGGCTACTAAATGTGGCGGGTGCCCTAAAATTGCTGTGCCACGAGATCTCCACTTGTTCTTTGGCCATATTATAGTTTGACCTTCTTCATGCCTTCTCAAGTCAGGAGAGTCCTTATAAGGCCATGCACTTGCCCGGGAAAGCTGCTGCTTTCGCAAGCTTGTGATGGCTTTGTGTTTATGGCCCAGGAAGGGGGTGGGGACTGTCTGGTTCCACTCCACATCCATGGTGACATAGAGTCTAGGTATGTCTCATGAGTGAAACCAATAGTTGCCCCGGATTGGGCAACTACTGGCTGTCTAAATGGTGCAGATCCTTACCATTGGTGGGCTTGCACTTGCTTCAAACCTGGATTTCATATAAGAGGACTCCTGCCGCCATTTCTTCAGATCCACATTAGAGCCAAGAATCCCTCCTAGAATAACCGCCAACTGAAGATCCGAAGACAACTTGCATCCCTTCCTGCGTCTGGCTGGATGAAGCCCTGTTGGACTACCTGATCTCCGAAGACCCTGAGAGGTGCTTCAGGCCTTGGGCTAGTGGGACCAACTAGTCAACACTTTCTCGAGGATCCAGCCATTCCTGAGCCTTCAAAGTGCCCCTGGACCACCCAGTGGACTGACGAGCTATCTCATGGGCTACCTTGCCAGAACTGTCGCCGTTCTGTGGTTGCTCCTGGAATTTTGCTACTTGCCAGCTCGTGTCACAAGTCCCCATACCTCTGAATTTCAGCGTCCCTGAATCAAGAGATCTTGTCCTAAAGAAGCTTCTGTGACCGTGACTAGATGAACACCTGTCCTCGCCAGTGTGTGGAGGCCGTGCTGGAACTCCTCTTCCCATGTGTCCTGAAGAGGCCTGTATCTGTGGTTCTTGCATTTTTTTCTTTCGACAGGAGTTGCATCTTGCTGCTGTACACAATCAGAAAAATTCTTGCACCCGCAGCTCCTGGGCACCTCTCACTGGAACCAATGGCGGGAAATCCAAACTCCAGTGCCCCCATCCCCACACCCCACCACACAGATGATCCACAAAGTCATCTGGGAAAATCTGAGTTTGGGTGGAGGTTGGGTGTGGGGGTAAGCAAACACAGTATATCTGTCTGCCCCTGTCCTCCATAGGATAACGTTGGGAACAAGTCCCTTTTGTCTCCTAACTTTCCATTTTGGTTGTCAAACCTGGGTAGTAACTTCTGAAATACAAAAGAACATTTACTTACCTTTAGTAAAAAATTATTGAAGAGTATTTTGATCCATTACCAACACAAGTAAATGTATAACTTACCTACAGAGACTCCATTCTGGGGGAGAAGCATTGTGGCTCCTGCGACCTTTAGGCACAAGGCCCCATTTTTCTTAGGGTTTGGACTGCTTAAGATGGGAAAATGACTTGTGATCCGGTTCCATCATTGACTGCAATGTATTTACTTCTGCTTGCTGAATATTATTTTAATGCATATACAAACCTATGTATGGTGAATGTATGTTTATATCATAGAATTATTGTTCAATAATATTACCTGTTAATTTGTCATTTTTTTGTGTGTGTAGAAGGCCTATAATAAAGAACTATTTTTGTACTTGCCTGTCTAAATTGAATTATTGTGTGGACTAATTGTGGACCTCCGACCCCACTCACCCTCTCCTGACAATAGCCGTGACTTTTCTCCATGGCTCCCTGATTGGGTTTTGGTTAACCTCTCGAAGATCCCTATACCAGTGTAGAGCTTGTTGGAAGCAGTCAAAAGTGCAGTTTGTGTTGCAGCTTGACAAGCATAGGGGCGCAATATGGTCCTTTCCCCGCGACCACTTGCAATTCCTGAGACTCAGCAAGGTGGGCTGAACGAGTGCGGAAAAGCAGATGTGTTAGGGACTGAGACATGAGCGGCAACTGTGGACATCAAGGCCAGTGATCCGGCGAAGTGCGTGGCGTGCATCCCCCTTTACCTGAGATGGGTGGGGGCCTTGTGCCTAGGCCTGGGTTGTGGCCGTTCAGTGGTTTCTGTCATTGACCTTTGGTAACTATAAAAGCAAACACAAACCTAGGTAACGGGCGGTAAGGCTGGCAAGTTGGTGCACAGAACTCAGTGACTGCGGGGTTCTTTATTAAACGAGACCCATTGAACTTGGCTCTATTTTGCCTCACATTGCAGTAGTCTCTTCTACCCCCTTGACCATGCCCATAAGCTATGTGAATTCTACACCTATACAAACACAATGACACCCTCTATTGTGCTGTCTCACAAATCCTCCAGAAACCAAACCCGGAATAATGTCGGGGGCAGAATATGAACCCTGAGAGACTGGGTGCAGTGTGTAACACAGATTTGAGGAATATCTCAGATCCCGGAAATCCAAAGATGGTGAATTAGAGCCTGAAACACATAGTAATAGCAAAGTAACTGAGGGGAAATCACAGCTTTCTTTGCGCCTGTAGATGTGCTTACAGACACCACCTTGTTAAATGCACGCACAAATGGAAACAAACAGGCAGAAACCGATAATGGTGCGGACGTGGGCCTGATGAATCGCTCCCATAGAGCACAACTCTTTATTGAATTTAGTATGTGGCCTCCAGAAAGAAGTTCAAAGAGAACACAATACCGCCAGCACGGGGAGACGTAGCGTCTTGTGATGAGAATTCAGGTGGCAGGCTCTCAAAACCCCCAGATTTGGTAGGATTGAACTCGCCGAATGGTAGAAGAATTAAAGATAGCTCCAAAAATGACATGCCACTGACTGGCATTAATTTTCTGTGCAGTGAGTCATTGGCCCCCATATATGCAATATTTAAATCCCTGATGATACTATGCTTGGACATCTTGAAAGAACAGAAGGATAGCCAAGCCATATTGACTGCACTAGAGATCGCGATGGCTGCATCTAATCCACATTTCTACCATGTTAGAGAATCGAGTAGTAGAGGATGGAATGAAAGGAAACTTAACCCCCCTGTCCTCAAGGAAGATGATGAGTAGGCCTCTGTGATTTCCCTGCGAGATAATGAGGAATCCATAGTAATTGTCCCCCCCAAACCCTCCTGATGGAGATGATGGAGATGAATTTGGAGGAGACCTTAGTCCCTTGCAAAATTCTCAAATCTGGATTAATCAATGGGGGGGAAAGGAGGAGATGAGACAAAGGAAGAGACGAGCTATCCTCGCATGCAAAAAGGGAAACGTTGGGTGGCGACAAAGGATGAACAAGTCAGAGCCAAGCACCCAAGACCACAACCACAATTTCTCTTGTTCATCTATGGACTCTAAATATATCCTGGTGGAGAAAAAGCTGAGCACAGGGAAGGGAAAGCTCTCCAGCAGAGCCCCCAACAATCTAAAAAAAATAGGAAAGGTTGGCTGGATAATTGGGGACTCCAACCAAGAGGACATGCAAGATTGTGAAATGGAGGGCTCTAAAAAGGGTGGGAATAGCGATATAACATATGCCACATTGGACTCCACTGGTTTAAACAAGGAAGCTTCAGTGAATGACATGCATATAGGGATAGTGGCAACCGGAAAGAATTTCACCCCCCTGAAGTCCTGCACAAAGGCCTGCCTCTAGATAAAAAATGGACAAGACTGATACTAGAATTACAATTATTGACCTCTTTGCTAGCTTGAAAGTCCGTACTTGAACCGTGCAGAAGCACTGAGACTCATGCATATGTTTCCCAAGTTGAGTATGATCTCTTCTGCCGATATCAAGCGGGTGGTACTCCTGGATTCGGTCAACGAAGTTAATTGGGCCAGCCTGAACTTGAACAATAAACGTTTGATGGAATGCATCATGTCCTATGCAACTAGTTTTTTTTTTAAATGGGGTTCTCTGGAAGAAGTAGTGTTTGTGTTTTTTTTTTTTTTGTTTTTTTTGTGGTTTTTTTAGAGCAATTAACGCAGCGTAACTCACACTCCAGATGCGAAGAAGAAACTATTAGGCAGACCCTTGTTTATAAAGACAATGTGGCCCAGATCCCTTGCAATAAAATGGTGCAAGGGTGCCGGGCACAAGGCAACAATGAACTGAGGGCTCTGCCCCGCTGTCCGTGATAAGATGGAACACGCGAGGATATAAACACTTGATGGGCAAAGGGATGGGTGCTGGAATCCAGAAAGCTTTGATATTTAGATGTTACAGGGTACCTGGCTAGTCCAAAGGATCCATCTTGATGCATACAAGATGGTAAGCAGTTTGGCAGAAAAAGGAATGGTAGGCCGACCAAATGGAGGCTTGGTTATTGGAGTCAAATCCTGTATACAGATGAGTGAGGCTGAGATGCACACTCTTGACGCTAAGATGTTATGTGCTCATATCATGCTCCCTACAGGCAAGTTACCACAACATTTTGCTGCTTAGTGGGTATGATCCTGGGGGGCAAAACGAATATAATCTTGGATATCTTGATGGAGGTATTCCTGGCGTGGGAATTGAAACACCCTGGCAGTGAGATGATTGTATGTGGAGACATTAATGCATACTGTGAGATTACCAAAAAGATTATCAAAGATGGTTCTAACTCGAATGGGGGTGGTAGGCCTCAGGTCCAACAAGGCCTGAAATGGTACTCTTTTATGCAGTCATGTGGGTTTGATTTTCTAGACCACCTGAACAACAAGAGATGTCCCACCTTTACTTGGTCTAATGGAACAAAATACAGTAGGGTGGATTAAATCTGTGTCGAGCCTTGCATGGGGTGGGACATGGAGTCTTTAACAATGTTTGACTTTGGATATAGTGACCACAAAGTGTTAGAGGCTGGATTCCCAACTCTGTTCATAAAGATTCTGAAAGATTAGAGGCATCCCATGAGATAAATACTGCAGAGAACACAATCATCTGGTCCGAGCATAGAATCTGCATTGTGATTTACAGACTTAACATGGGCAATGCTGTTGGGGAGGAACTTGAGGTCACTGATGTGGATCGAGTAGTTGACCTCCTTTCTTATGCGTTCCCGACTGTATGATATTGTGAAATCTAAAACTGGAAAGTACTACAAAGATAGTGGATTGATGTATGATCATGCAATAGCTGGGGAAAAAAGGGTCCTGCAGTATGTTTGGATTATCAAGAAGCTGCTAGTGAGAGGCCACCTTGCTGCTAAAGCTGGGAGCGATAGGATTGCAGCACAATGCACAAGGTACAAGAACTGACTGCGAGCACATAAACGCTCCTCTAATACCTCGAAGTGTTTGGCTCTATACACAGTAATGCAAAAGCATGAGAGCAATTCTGTGTTGGATGCCGAGATACCACCTGAATGGCAATGTCAAGACGGAGCTTAATCCATTTAGTCAAGAAGAGTGGGTAATGCATATAGGGAAGCTATATGGTACACTGGCTAGAAATTAGGCCGATAACCCCCCGCAGCCATCGCATGCACAGAGCATTGGATGGGTTATGACGGGGAGGAGATTCTAGGGAAGATATGTAAACTTAATCCGGACAGGATCTTTAACATGGTTATGTAAAAAGTTCCTGAGCTGTGGTGGGGGTATTCTCCACAGATATTTCCATCAGATTCTTAGAGATGGTGTAATAAAGGTAGTGGAGTAAGTCAATCCTCATCCCGGTATACAAGAAGGGTGACCAGGGGTGATCCTGCTAACTACTCAATGCTAGCAATGCTCAATGCCCCATGTAAACTGTTCTGCAACATCCTATTGGAATAACTGTGGAAATGGCTAAATGAGAAGCACCTTCACTCTAAACAAAAGACGGGCTTCAGGAAAAACATGGGTACCACCCATACATACAAACACTATTAATGCCAAATCACCACTTTACCATGCGTTCATTAGCACCCTGCATGGGGGCGCCAACCAATAGGGAGGCTCAGAATGCAGGGTGTACTGTATGGTACAAGCCTGCGTTCCAAGTTGCCTGGGTAGCCGGCGCCCCCTTCCTGGCTCCCGCTCCCACTTCATCTCTTAACACACGCATAGATTACTACGTGGGTGCTAAGAGTGTTTCTTTCTTTTTTTTTTAAAAAAAAAAGAAACCTTACCTTAGAAGTGCAGCCTGACGCGGTGCAGTCCTGTTTGACATGAATCCCATTTTCAATGTTGATGACCTCCAATGTCATCAACATAGAAAACGGACTTACTGTCAAACAGGACTGCACAGCGTCGGGCCTTGCATCTAAGGCAAGTTCTTTTTTATTTAAAACATACACCATTAGCACCCGTGTAGACAGCTGCACGGGTGCTAATGGCGATATGCCCCTCGTGGTGGGCTCACTCCATAGGTAACGGCCCACCACCCAGGTTAAGGGACCCTCGCTGCACTCGGGGGCCCTTAGCTTGGGCAGCGGGCCGTTACCTACAGGGTGGGCCTACCACCTTGGACCATATCACCTCATTGACTACTCAAATGCATTCGATAGAGACTTTGGGCGCAACCTAACATGTGGGGTATAAACCCTACTCTTAACTTCATAAAGCAATTTTATGGAACTACTGCAGTAAGTGTCAGACTTGATTTGAAGGGGAGTCTGAGTGAACAAACCCCTACTAAGGACAGATTGAAACAGGGCTATATGATGGCGCCATTATTGTTTAATTTGTCCATAGCGGATATGGAACAGGCACTGACGGCCGGTAACAACCATACTCCAAGATTGGTTGGCTGATATGTGACTGCCGTATTCAGATGATTTATTATTATTTGATGGAACGCCTTTTGGACTACAGCAGAGTCTGACGGCTTTATCTGGATATTTCAGTGAGAATCATTTAAAACTCAATGGAACTAAGACCACCATCTGGAAATGTAGTTTTGAAAATGGATGGTACAAAATTTGAGGAGGTGTTGTTTGTATATCTAGGAACTATTCTCTCCTCAACAGGATCTGACAAACTGCTGCAATCATATATTGCCCCCAAAGCTCTTAGCAGATTTGACACCATCAAGATGTTTATGCAAACTAGAGGTGGGTACTGGTATGATCAACATATATAAAAACAGTAATGTGCCCGCTATAATATATGTCCAAGAGACATGCACAGGTAAGCAGGTACAATGGCTGAAATATCTAGAGGGGGAAACTCTGGCGCCAAAGCCTACAAACAGGCCACCCTTGAAGCCAAAAGTGCTACTTACAACGTACGAATGCAAAAGGCCAACTCAGGACCCAGAGAACTCTATGCCATCCTGGGAGAGCTGGAAGCTTTCATCACCCCCCTCGCCCCTTGACAGCTGCTCGAAAGACCTTACTTTGTGTTCCAACATCCAAAAGGCACTTACCGACAAAATTGACACAATCCAAACCAAAACGAACTACCACTGTCTGAAATACCAACCATCACACCCCACCACCTGCCTACTCTTTAGAACCATTCATATTGAACCTGGTCACCCTACCAGGAGTGAACAAGGATATCAATGGTTTTAAGCATTCGAGATGCAAAGGCAACATCTGCCCGGGTTCCTTCATCAAAGACTCTGGCCCTCATTACGAGTCTGCCAGTACTGTGCTTGTAAAACCAGCAGGTAGCCGCCGGACCTGTAATGATTTATCGGCGCCTGACTTGCTGGAAACACCAGAACATTACAACCCCGGCGGTCCGGTTAGTCATGTGCCGTTAATTGTAAATCCCCATTCCCATTTTAGTCCCATAGGACTCAATGGAAATGTGGACCACGGAAGCACAGGCTCTCTTAATAACGGTGCCGGTGCGTCTGTGAAAGTCTGCGGCCGGGTGCCATTCCGCCTGCCAGGTCTGCCCTGGCAGGTGGTACGTACCCTGGCCGCAGACTCTTAATTTTCCGGTCCAGAAACAACTGTGCCAGTAAGGTTACCAGCACTGTTGTTTCCGGACTGGCAAGCTTGTAATGCGGGCCTGTGTCTCTGTACTTGCCCCTTTCATCGTATCACCCATTAACAAGTCCTTGGCTTCCGCCCTGGTCATGGAAACTAAACCGCACTCCTGGACCTAAAAATACAAATGGACAAAATCTTAGACAGCAGTAATCTGGCCATCATCGCCCTCCTCCTCCTCCTACTAGATCTCACAGCAGCATTCGACTTAGTCGACCACAAAACACTATGCCAACACGTCATCAGCGGCCCACTTCTCTCCCAAAGCCGTAAAGTGG
Source organism: Ambystoma mexicanum (assembly GCF_040938575.1). Taxonomy (NCBI): domain Eukaryota; kingdom Metazoa; phylum Chordata; class Amphibia; order Caudata; family Ambystomatidae; genus Ambystoma; species Ambystoma mexicanum. The sequence goes on along the minus strand of NC_090938.1, from coordinate 489,896,309 downwards.
ATAGAGTCCTTCCTCTCAAATCGCCCAGTGAGAGTATTCTCTAACACTGCTGCAGCCCCCCCATCCTTGACACTTGTGGGTCCCTCAAGGCACCAGCGTCTCGCCAACTCTGTATAATATATTCACTAAGCCACTCTTCGACCTACTGGACAAATTGGGCATCTCCTGTACCAACTATGTGGACGACACCCAAATTCTCGTCCTGATCACGGATAACTACAATACCAACTTCACTGCCCTAAACCAATTATAAACCATCCAAATTTGGATGGCTCATCATGGTCTAGGTCTTAACGATGAAAAAACAGAGCTACTCCTTGTGGGAACTCAATCACGTCTCGACAAACTAAAAGGTGACTACAAAACCTTCACCATAGACAGAAACTCTATCCCAGTTTCTAAATCAGTAAAAATGCTAGTGGTACATCTTGACTCCTCGCTATCCCTCACAAGACATGTGAATGCAATAGCCTCTGCCACAGCATACACGACCAAACGGATGTATACGAATTGTTCGAACTACAATTGTTCGAATTACAATTGACCTTTGCACAATTGACCGAATTGTGAAGGTCAATTGTTACATATATGCGGGGGGAAACCCCCCCGCAACCCCTCATTATATATATATAAATATATATATATATACATATATATATTACCAAACCAATATATATATATATATGTATGTGCGGTCAATTGTGCAAAGGTCAATTCGGACCCTCGACTTTCGGTCAATTCGGTAATTTGAACAATTGTGTTCGAACAATTTGGGTAATACCGACCAAAACTCATCAATGCCTGCAGACCCTTCCTTACTCCTGAAAGTTGCATCACACTAGCTAGATCGTTGAATATATCCAGGATCGACTATTGCAACACCCTCTTTGCTGGGTCAACCGACTGCAATATCAAAAAGCTCCAACTTATACAGAATAATGTCTTAAGAGCGGCCCTGAACATCCCCAAAGGGAGCTAATTTCTTCCGCCAGACGGAACGCCCCTTGGCTACCGGTTCAAGACTGCATTTTGCTCAAGACATTATCTCTCACTCACAAATGCCTGTCCAATATGACTCCTTTATACCTATCGAGCAAAATTAACAAATCTCAATCCAACAGGCCCACCCAGGCCACCCATTCACACCTATTCACTGTCTCCAGATTCAAGCAATCAAAGGCAGGGGGCTGCAGCTTTTCTGTGATAGCCGCCCAACACTGGAATGCTCTCCCACTCGCAGTAAGATTGGAACCATCCCTCTGGACCTTCCGTAAAAGCCTTAAAACCTGACTATTTTCGCAAGACCCCAACATAGTGTAGACCACCCTGCATCCTCAGGAAGGTCTAGTGCTCACTTTCCCAACTGCCAACACCACCGGTCCGCGCACCTCTGTAACCAGCCATCAGACTTTGTTCCTACTTACACCAACCTTCCGCTTTGCTTGTGTTTTTTGTCTTGTACTGAATGTAACTAGCACACAGATGCCCCCGGGCTTGGAGCGCTCTACAAATGCCAAAAATAAATAAGTAAAATTGTCTGGGTTTGCCAAGCTAATGGCTGATTGAGGCAATACGTTTGGCGCCGGGCCTGGTATCGCTTGCTACGCTAGTAAAAGTGAAAAGTTCACTATTTCTCCTGAAAATACTGGCTGATGAAAGAGAAACAATCCTCAGCTGGCATAATAAACGGAATGATGTAATAATGCAAGAAACCTACTGTATGAAATGGCTCCTAGAATCTTGTGGGAAATGTCATGAGCAGATAGGATGGACCATAGACTACCATTGCCCCTTCTGCATTGCAAGGAAAGAGATCATGAACAAAGCCTACTGATGGGACAAGAGTATGAACGCTGAACATCTCCATAGTTTGCCCACATTGAATGAGTTTTCTATGCTGGCGTTCCCTTTTTTTGGAACTGGCGGAGCATATCAAACACACGGTTGATAAAGGGCTGAGACGTTTTCTAATGCTACTGCAATGTATTCGCTCCCTCCTTATATGATCACTGTGACATGCGAAACCATTCCTACAGAGCAAAGGTTTCGCAGGACATGTAACACATCCTTAGAAAATGCAGGACATCGATTAACGCAGTGCACTGAGCTGTCCTGGATATATGTGGTGCATTACCAAAAAATGTGTAATTCGTATATTGAGTAGGACCAGTTTTGGGGGTGCATTCGAGGGTCATCACCAATGCAGCCTTCCTATGTGACCATTGGAAAATATTTGCTAGAAGAACTCTCTGCTAATGTTGTCTAATGTTGTAGAGCCGACAAATTTAATAGTAACTTGATGGTTTTACACGTGTTATTACTACAGGGTTATGTGTATTGGTTTTACATATGTTGGCTATGTTGAAATGGATGTATATTGTATTTTACAGTGCAATGGTTTAAACTTAACCAAATGCACTTAATAAAACATTAAAAAAATAACAAGGGTGGCCTCCTAAAATCTGCCCACCAGCCAGATTCTAGGAATTCATCTCAACCCCTGGGGGCCAGTGTAACACAAGGTAAGGTTGCAGAGATGAGTCCCAAAGTAAGAGTAGATGCCAAACCGAAGAAGCCTGGCAGGACCAGCATAGCAGCGATGCTCTATCAATGCCGAAAGACGCCGGACGGCAAGAGAGCAAAGGAAACCAGTGGATCAGTGCCATGGGCGCACCAGACACCATGGGCACCGGAAACAAATCGCGCCTGAGGTCTCTTTTTACAGAAGAGATTTTAAAGCACTGTCCAAAGGGGTGTTTGGACTAGAGGGCTTGAGTCTTCCTCATCCTTGAAATGGTGGCGCCAAAATGTCCTGCTCCGGGACTCACGCTTCATCTCTCTGAGAAGACCTGCAAGGCCAGCTACTGGGTGGACAACTCCTCTGTGCCCCAGCTTCCCTTCACCCTTCTTCCATCCAGTGCCTTTTCCAGTGGGCCTTCTGGCATCCTTTGGTGCCTTCGGTACATGGTAGCATCCACTTGAGCCGGTGCTGGAAAACTGGGCCACCACTACTACTCTGCTGCTGTTCAACTTTACAACTTCGTGGTTTTGCAGCATAGGTTAGCTACGACTGTAGTGTCGTTCACGATATACAAAGAGCCGGCCCGCTGAATGGAGCCCTATACGTAACATTGGCTCACTCTTACACTGGGGCTTTTGCTCCACGTCGGAGGACTCTGCATTGGGACCTGCGCACTAGTCCATCTTTAGCTGGTCCGTCCCTCCCAGTCATTCTGTTTCAACAAATACAAGCCCTACCCTGGCCATATGTAGCCAAGAGCGGATTGCGGCTACGTTGGGGAGCCCGAATATCATTTTCCAAAGCCTGTGACCCATGGGGCTTCGGGCCACATCTACACTAAAAATATTCTTTCTTAAACCTTTTGCTTATCCCGCACAACATTTTGCTCATCAGTACAGTGAAGTGATCTCTATTGAATATTGTGCTGTATCTGGCCCTGCCTTTACCATCAGGCGACTTCAGCGAATCCTTTGCCAGGCATGGACTGCCCTATGGGGGAACTCTGGAGATTTCCCGGTAGGCTGCTGCCCTGTACCTTTTTTAATGTTATTTACAAATGTTCCCATAGGAAAAGCGTTGGGCTTGCTGAGCATGCATAATATGGCGCCACTTGGAAGATTATTTCCCGGGCCTCTGTTGGTTCTCGGCTCACCCCTGTCCTTTGCCTTGCTTGTGGGTCAGTTACTCACACCCTGCACACAGGACTGCAAGTACTCGATCTGCTGCTTGGCCATAGAGACTGCACCGGAGCTGCGTTCTACAGTGTTCTGGTGTTGAGTAATAAGCGGGACTGTTGTGACGGGTGACTCACCCCTGCTTGAGCTCGTGCCTTTCAAAGGCAATGGCTTGTCCGGATCTGTCCCAGTTTCCCTGCGGGCCATTCGACTTCTGGAGTGCAGCCTTCCTTCAGCCAGGGAGTGCTTAACCCTAGGACCTATGTTACCCAGCCTTTCCTCTTGGTACAGTGCAAGTTTTCCACCAGTGCAAAAATACACAAACTATACAGATGTGCCTTGGCGCAAACATATGCACTGCTCTGGTGCAAAGTGGCTGCAATACAGGCCCCAGGATGCGTGTTTCTTCGTACTTTGCTATTCATAGGGGTTGATTCCCCCCCCCCCCAACTTCCAGAGTTTGGGTTCCCATTGCAGGATCAGGCCTAGTCATGCTTTATCCCAGCAGTCCTTTCTGGGCTGCAGGTTGGGCCAGGAATACTGTCAGAGACTGCCAATCACCTTTGATGCTGTGACACATGTTAGATGTCCTCATTATGGAAAATGCCCTATGAATACCGATGGCAGTAATTGGCACCCACCCCAGATACTGCCATATAGAATGGGATCAGGCACTCCGCTGGGTTACCGATGGGTATACAATTACTGCACGTGCAATTCCCAGCGGGGTAATTCAATTTTCACCAGCAAGCCCATTCCAGAATAGAACACCATGCAACAATGCTGCAATTGCCACCGGAAAAGGCATCCGCTGTGAATGGGCATAAACGCATAACCAAGTGCCAAGTGTGAAGGGACTTCTGGTTTGTCACTAAACACTTGAACTTGGTAAAGCAAGGCCTCCCACTTGTCCCCCTGAGAATACATTGTTTAAGGACCGAGGTATAAATATTTGTTTTTGCTGCCAATGGTAAACCCCATTACCATCGGCTCTTATTCATTAAGCAGCAGAAACTGACTTCTGCTGGCTCTATTTTGACCACTAGTAGGAATTGCCCCCAGCAGTATTTGCAAGTAGCCATTGCATACTTGTGATGCAGATAGGATTTATAGTCCGGTGTAGTGTTAAATGACTGTATTTCTTACGGACTTAGGGTTGTTGTGTTTTTAGTAAATTCTCTTCTGTGGCACTCCTAGGATTACTGGGCGTCCAAGCGCTAACATGGCAAAACACAGACTTGACTGATCACAGGAACACTTGGGTATAGATCGCTAGAATGCCAAGTGATTGATCTCTTTTAATGATCAGAAGGAGTACTGGTCCACACTGGAGGCAAAGTATAAGGAAAAGTATTGCTACTCTAGCTGCTCTCGTTGGTTCGATCATGGGAATGGATAGTTACAGTAGCGGACTAGTGCAAAGAGGCTGATCTGGTTGCTTTATATGCAGTCAAAACTAGTATGAATAAACTGGAACCACTCTCTCACAGGTAGTCTAACCCTACAAAGAGTAATTCCTGTGTGTTTTATAGATCACCAGAAATCTAGTTTCAGAGTGCTTAGAAATGATGAGCTTGTTTCTACTTCGTTTCAGCAAATAAAGGTTTACAGCAGCCAACTATGGACTTCTCTGGGGCTTGATCATGATCAATTCTGGATGAGCTAAACTTTCTCACCACTTCAAAATTTTACTGGGAGAGTAGGATGTTTGGTCCCAAGTAGAGTGCTACCGTCTCGAAGGTAAAGACACTGCCTTGGAACCTGCAATTTAGTTGGAAGGAAATCATGAAGCAAGTCCATTAGCTTCCATGCAGTGCCATTACCTTTGAAACTGTAGCAATCAAGCCATTGGAAATCTGTATAGATTGATACTGGTCTACACCTTGGTGTCACTTTCCTCAACTCGTAATCAATAAGGCCTCAGACTCTGATGGATTTAAGCTGAGCCAACCCAGCTTTTTCTGTTTGTACTCATGGCTCTGGCTACATTGAATATATAAAAAGCCATTATGGGATGGAACATCTCAATCTAAAACCAACTTGTGTCCTCTTCCTCCCTTCTCTTCCTTTCCTTTGTTCACCCCTGACAAGGTTTCTAGACAAGTCCGATCTGTGAAAGTGTCGTCAAAACAGGTTCTTCCCTGTTCATCCAAAACCATCATGGACCACATTGACACCCTTTCCCGACTTTGCAACCACTCTTTCGCCACTGGAACTTTCCCATCCTCCCCTGAAGCACTCTCTTGTGCACTCTTCTTAAGAAACCGTCTGCCTACCCCTCCTGCCTAGGCTAACTATTGCCTGATCTCCATTACTCCTTTTCCGGACAAACTCTTGGCAAAGCTGGCCATCTCCCAACTTAACCTTCACATTGAATCTGTTGGTTTTCTCCACAACCATCTGTCTTTGCTTCAGAGCGGGCAGAAGCATGGAAACGCTCTCCTGAACATCTGTGAAGACCTGCTCTCAAACCTGGATACTAACCACCCTTCTGTCCTCACCCTACTCCATCTCTCTTCTACTTTTGATACTGTCAACCATGCCATCCTGCTCAACCGGCTCCATGATAACCTGGATATCACCAATCAGGTCCTGGCCTGGCTGACCGTTCTCTGACGACCCTCCCAGGTCCAACTTGGGTCCTTCCTCTCCTCCATCTCTTTCTACCTGTGGTGTTCCCTAGGGGTCTAAGCCTTCTCCCTGGTTGTTCAACCAATACCTGGCACCTCTCGCCCACTGCATAGCTGCTCTCTGCTCCAACTTTCAGTGCTTGGTCTGTCCGCAATCCAGGAGTGGTGTGCTGCCAATGATTTCTGCCTTTATGCCAGTAAAACAAGATCCTCCTCACCGGCTCACCAGCACCTTCCTTTCCTGTCACTCTGATCGCCCACTCTGGGCCATCTTCCTGCTCCCACCTGTGAGGCTTAGAACTTCAGGGTCATCTTCGACTCCACACTCTCCTTCCCTCATACTCACATCTGACGTCTTTAAGAAGTCAAACTACCAGCTGCACCACCTCAGATGTATTCTTCCCTTCCTCACTTTCCCCCAGAAGCTCACTGTCTCTAGAGCTCTTGTTCTCTCTGGGCTGGAGTACTGCAACAGCCTCTTTGTAAATCTACCTGCCTCTACTCTCCGTCCTCTACAACTCATCCAGAACAGGACTGCGAGACTTGTCCTTGGCCTCAAGCCTAGGGATCGTATCTCTCCAGCTCTGACATCTCTCCATTGGCTCCCAGGGGCAGCAAGGATCAAGTTCAAGACCCTCTGTATTGTCCACAAGGCTTTGTGGGGCCTGGGACCTCAATACCTCCAACTCTCTCTACGGAAATATCTTCCTAATCGAGCCATTGGCTCCTCCACCTCCACTCATTGAGGGTCAGCCACTTCTCCAAGCAACGAGTTGGGGGCAGATATTCCTTCGGCTTTTGCCTCCCTCTGTAACAGCCTCCCTTCCTCTCTGAAACTTGAGCAGAACCACCTCTGGTTCCGGAAGCACCTCAAGACCTTCCTCTTTGCTTCTGCCTTCTCTTCCTCTCCCCTGCTGATCTCCTGTGTGACACATGCACTGGTCACCTGGCTATCCTCAGAATTTCGGGCCTAAAACCCAGCCCGTCCAGCTGCATACCCACACTGCATCCTGGCACTCCCTGCACTTGTGGTCTGTGTCTGTAACCCTACAGTCCCCTTTTCTGCATTTATTAGACACCTGTTGTCTGCACTTCTAACTCTCGCACTTCCCACCTTTTGGCTGCACTACTTTTTATGTTGATTCTTTGGCCCGCACTTGTCCACCCTCCCACGCCACCCCCCTGCACCCTCCACTGGCACTTCTCTCCTCCGCTCTCCCTTGCACTTGCGCGATCTCAATGTCAGTAGGCCTAGTAAGATCGTTGTATTTTGTCCTCCCTCTGTTCCCCTCCCTTGATGTCCCTTGAAAGACTTGTGTATAGGCGCATTATACATGCCATATCGTAGATCATATCGGCACAGTTAGGGTGTTTGTTTGACGTCAAACGAGCTTGTTTGGTATTTAAATGTTTGCATGACTTCTCCCCCTCCTTAGTAACTGATCGCTTGGTTCCGTGTATCCCTTCCCGCCCTGTAGGAAGCTCCTTGCGCCTGCTGTTGAATGCCCCACAGTTCAAGTGTTCCTCTATCTGAGGACAGACCTTCTTGGTTCACGCTGCAAAGATATGGTATGACCCTCCACCCCCCCCCAGCCCAGTTCCAGAATGTAGTCCCGCCCCTCTTTGAGGAACCACCTTAGGAACCTTTCCACTAGCAATTTGATGACCAGCTCCTGAAGACATTTTATTGGTTTTGATGTTATATATATCTATCCTGACTGGGGGGCGTGGCTTGGTAGCCATGTGAAAGGACGTGCCTGTACGGGAGCTCCCGCTGATCCGTACATAATCCGACTGATACCGCGCAAGGACCGCTGTGATTTGGCGAAAATTGGAAGACTGTGTACATGAAGTCCGGCTGCACGCGAGGACACATTTTTATATGGGTTCGTAGTGCGCACGGACACTTAAGAGCCGAATGAAGCACTGGCGGCCAAACCTCGGCGGATGACAAAATGGCCGCCGCCGCTTGACGAGGGGACAAAGGAGCGGTAGATCGGGACCACAACATACGTGCGCCCTCTCAGCGGTACGAAGGGGGCAGCGCGACCCTGCCCATCTGGGGGGAGCGCCGGACAACAGCGGTGCCTGAGACTGCTGGGCGAGCTGAGACTCTCAACAGAGTCGTGGTGTATGGGCACAGGGCCTCCCTGGCTTGGACCGGGGCGCGACCGGAGGGACGCTCCTGACTGGAGATATGTCGAACAAGCCTCTGAGGGCGAAGAATAAACAGCCCACGCTCGACGAATACGCCAAGACGTCGCCCGGCCTGGAGGGTGCCAGGAGCAAGGATAAGGCTCAGACCAAGGAGATGGCCGCCGGTGGTGCGAACCAGGAGGTTCTCGCTGCGATCGCGGATCTGAAGGCGACGTGGGAGACCAGGCTCCAACTTGCTGTGGTCGAATTGAAAACCGCGTTGGAACTACAGGTTGGGGCGGTGCAGGAGGACGTGAACCTCCTGAGGCAGGATGTGCGAGCCCTGGCTGAGCGCACGGAAACTTTGGAAAAGGAGATGGGCCCTACTGTAGCGGACTGCACTGCACATAAGCGCGATATCCATGCCCTGGTGCAGCGGGTGGGCAACTTGGAAAGTAGGGCTGAAGAGGCGGAAGGACGTGCCCGGAGAAACAACGTTCGCATCGTGGGCCTGCCGGAGGGGGCTGAAGGCCAGAATCCCACGGAGTTTATTGAGAACTTGCTGCTGCAGGAGATCACTGGGGGAGCCCTGTCGCAGGGGTTTGCGGTGGAGAGGGCGCACAGGGCCTTGAGTAGAAGACCACCGCCGGGGAACCCACCTAGGCCTGTGATCGCCAAGATCCTCAATTATCGGGATCGGGAAAGGATCCTTGAGCACTTTCGTAAGGGGGGCACCATACAGCGAGGAGAGGCGACCATTACTGCTTACCCCGATTACACCTTGCAAGTGCAGCGCAGTCGCATGAACTTTGGGGCGGTCAAGAGGCGATTGCGGGCAGCAGGGTACAAGTATATGCTGCTTTACCCGGCCAGATTGAAGGTTTTCTTCAAGACTAAGATGCTGTTCTTTGACACTCCGGAGGAGGCCATGGAATGGCTCGATGCACAAAACTGTCCTCAGGAGCCAGATGAGCAGACGGCGGATGGAACGGGAAGAGATAAGTGATGCTGCGGGCCCGGTTGGGCTATGAACATTGGGACTGGAATATAGTCGGGATGACTCTGTTTGGTAGTGTATGCGTTAGGACTTTGAAACATGGTCCGTGTGCGCGGATACGGAAGTGCGGGAGGGGAGCCTCCGAGGGCTGGTCTTTGTACCCCAGTTTGAGTTTAGTTTAGTCACTGTGTGTGGGGTGACACCCTGTCGGGTTCTCTACTTGGGTTCCAGAGAGAACCGAACACAGGGATGCCTGAGATCCAGGGATGGAGCTGGGCAGTTGGTTGGGTTAAGGGGGTTAGGGGGGTGGGGTGGGTCAGTTTTTATATGAGCCTGGGAGAGAAACTGGTGATGGGGGCCCTTGCGGTAGGGGGGAGGTGAGTGGTCCTGGGAGAGGGATGGGAGCTACGGATGCGTCATGGGGGACCTTAGGATACTAACGTGGAACGTTAGAGGTCTTAACAGCTATCTTAAGCGTAACAAGGTCATGTTGTACCTAAAAAGACAAAGGATAGACATCGCCCTGTTACAGGAGACACATCTGACACGGGATAAGTTGGAACTGGTGGGGAGAAAGTGGAGAGGGACTGTAGTTGGATCCACATATTCTGCCTATGCTAGAGGTGTGCTGATTTGGGTTGCACCACATGTCCCGTTTAAGCTACTTGGGGAGGTTGTGGAGTCTGATGGGAGGCTGGTCATGGTAAGGGGGCTTGTGGAAAATAAAGTAGTGTGCGTTATAAATACCTATGCCCCCAACCGTGACACGGCGACATACTTCAGGACACTGACCACTAGACTGGGTGAGGGGATGGGGGGTCCTGTGATTTGGGGAGGGGACTTTAATTGTGTACTAGACCCCAAGGAGGACAGGTCAGACGACAGGGTGGACAGGCCCAGCCCGGCGGCTAGGGTACTGCAGGCGCTGCTGGTAGACCTTGGCCTGGCAGATGTGTGGAGGACGAGACACCCTGGCGTGAGGCAATATTCACATTACTCGGCCCCGCACCAGTTACACACAAGGCTGGATTACTTTTTCGCCACTCCGGACATTGTCGCGGAGTGTGACCAGATAGACTACAGGGCGAGAGTCCTTTCGGACCACTCGCCCCTGGTCATGCATTGGCAGCTTTGTCCCCCACGTGCGCGTATTCCAACATGGCGCCTCAGGGCGGAAGCGCTCAGGGATCCAGTCTTCAGAGAAGAAGTGAGGGAGGAGATTGTTGCTTATTTTGAAACGAACAAAGGCAGCGTCAAGTCGGCTGGTACTTTGTGGGAGGCCTTTAAGGTTGTAATGAGGGGGGTTGCCATTGCTAAATCCAAAGGATTAATGGGAGGAGTCCTGGCAGATCTGCGTAGAGCCGAGACTGAGTTGGAGAGAGAGCTGGGGGAGGGGGGGACGGACATGGAGGAGGTCATTAAACTGCAACAGAGGTGCGCAGAACATTGGGACAGGCTTTGTAACCTGAATTACAAGAAGTACATTGAGAGGTTGCATGCCGGGGGAGACAAGACGGGCAGACTTCTTGCTTGGCTGTATAAGAGCGAGACCCCAAGATCCCCGATCCGGTCAGTTATCACTGAAAAGGGAGTGGAGCAGAACACCCAGGAAGGGGTGAATGGAGCATTCGCAGAATATTATCAAGCATTATATGAGGATCGAGAGGGGGGAAGCTGGGAGGATATAGAGGTAGTACTTGAAGACATAGGCCTGCCCAAGATAAGTGACGAAGAGCGAGAGGAGATGGATGCTCCGATCACTCTGGAGGAGCTGCAGGAGATTGTGCGGCAGCTACCCACTTGCAAGGCCCCAGGAGCGGATGGGTTCCCCAGTGAATTTTATAAAGCATATGGAGAGGAGGTGCTCCCGCCCATGCTGGAGATGTTTCATGAAGCGTTCGAGGTGGGGCGGTTGCCGGAATCACTCAGGGAGGCGATTATAGTACCGCTCCCCAAACCCAATAAACCGGGACATGATTGTGGCTCCTACCGGCCCCTGTCGATGCTGAACCAGGACAGCAAGATCCTAACAGCTGTCCTGGCGGCCAGAATGCGGAGGGTAATAGGCAAGCAGATCCATCCTGACCAGACGGGCTATGTCCCGAACAGGAATATTACCCACAATCACAGGCGCCTTCACAGGGTGGTGGAAAAGGGGGGCAGTGACGACAGCGAAATGGCAATAGTGGCGCTGGACGCGGTTAAAGCGTTCGACTCCGTCCGATGGCCATGGCTCCTGGCGGCTTTGGGGCAGTTCGGACTGGGACCATGCTACATGAGGTGGGCCGAGCTATTATATAGTGCGCCTCTGGCTAGGGTCCGTACGGGTGCAGTAGTGTCAGACAGATGGCAGTTAGGCAGAGGTACCAGGCAGGGATGTCCTTGGTCCCCAATGTTGTACATACTGGCCCTCGAACCCTTAGCAGTTTACCTCCGGCAGCAGTATGATCCGGTGGGCATAGAGGTGGGAGGAGAGTGCCATCTTATATCCCTGTATGCAGACGATATGCTGTTATACCTGAAACACCCGGAAGAGAACTTGCAGTATATCTTGGAGGTATTGGAGAGGTACGCCTGGTTGTCCGGCATAGCGGTTAACCCTCAGAAATCCGTATTATTCCCGCTGGGCAGTTATGTGGGGATACCGGCGGAGAGGTTGCCACCGCTGCGGATTCCGTGGGCAACGAGCTCCTTCCGGTACTTGGGCATTGACGTGTATCACACGACTGAGGAAGAACACAAGTATAATACTGAACTAGCTGTGGGAAAGATTGAGAGGTGCATGAGGTTCTGGGAAAGATTGCCTTTAGCAATGATGGGTCGCGGAGCTATGCTTAAAATGGTGGTGTTGCCCAGGCTCCTGCATTATTTTAATAACATCCCGCATATGATACCTAGGAAGTTTTTCGCCAGGTTGCATAGCGTGTGTAGGAATTTCCTGTGGCACGGCACGCGCAACAGGGTCGCATTATGGAAATTGCAGAACTCTTACGAGAAAGGTGGCGTGAAGCTGCCGAACTTTGAGGCCTATTATATCGCGGCGCAACTGCAATATGTGGCCAGGTGGCTTTCAGATGAAGAGACCCCCGAACATAGGCTGCTAGGGAAAGACTGTTCCCCCTTCTATCTGCGGGAGGTGATTTGGGTGACTGGCTCATGGATGAGAGAGCGTCCTAAGATGCTGGCCCTTGGCAGGAACATATGGCGGCGTGCCTGTCGGATGATGGGTGACCCCGCGCCGTGTATGCCGCAGTTCCCTCTGATCGCCCTGGCAAAGGAGGACGGGCAGCTGAGAACTATTATCCGGACGTATTGGGAGTCAGTGGGATTGATTACAATGGGCGACATCTGGCAGGAGGGGACCCTGATGGAGTTCGATGAACTGGAGGCAGGGTCGGGACTACACAGGGGTCAATATGTAACATATCACAGGGTGGCCCGGGAGGTCCGGAGCACGTGGCCCGAAACTACTTTGGCCGATGAACCGGATGCCACGCTGGAGACGATGTATGACGCATCAGAGGGCGGACACCAGGTCTCTAGGTTGTACGAGATGTTGATGACAAAGGTTGGGAAGGATTTAGGGTACCTGAGACTGGAGTGGGATGCAGAGGTGGGGGCTCCGATGTCGGATGGGATGTGGGAGCGCGCCCTGGGGTACCATAAAAAGGTATCGAGGAACGCCAGGTTCAAGCAGATACAGCTCTATATTACGCACAGGGCATATATGACCCCCCTCAGAATTTCCAAATTCCTAGGTAGTGGGCGCCAGGCGTGCCCCAAGTGTAACGAAGAGAATGCGGACATGATACATATGTTCTGGGCGTGCCCAGTGATTGCAACTTATTGGGGTGAAGTGGCGCAGAGGCTGGCAGGAAGGGGTATTACACTTAAGGTGGATTCGGCGTGGGCTTGTCTGCTGGGAGGGTATCCCAGGGCGCGTAAGCTTCGACATGTTGATAAACTTAAAGATCTGGCCTATGTGCTGGCCAAACGTAGGATAGCCATGGAGTGGAAGAAATGTCACAAGCCGCGAGTGGAGGTCTGGTGGCGGGATCTCCAAAAATGGGCGGATGCTGAAACGACAGCGTGGCAAGATGGCAGTATGGCAGGCGATGGGGAAGAAATAGGCTCTCTCATGGCATGGAAGTTGTTGTTAGCTGAACTGTTTTGTGCGGGATCGGCCTCGGCTGGACTTGAGAGCGATGAGGCCCCACCGCACGGAACGGACACTGATGGTGAATACTCTACAGGCTCATAGGGGGGAGGGATGGGGATTGCAGTGCCTTACTTTTTGTTCGTTTGGCTTTGTTGTTTGAAGTGTTTTATTTATGTTTCGTTGTAATGTTGTTTGGTTGAGATAAAATAAAAATACATTTAAAAAAAAAAAATATATATCTATCCTTAACCTGAGAGCGGCCTCCCTGCCAAATAGGTAAACCATCTCCCTGCTAGCTGTGGCACCCTGGCTGCCTGTAATAGCCGGGATAGCACAAAAGGTGAATTGGACCCAAGTATCCTGTGCTTTTAGAAGTCTTGGAACATAGTGACAGCTAACAGACCACAATGTAAGGTGTTAAGCAAGCAGTGTAATGTCTAAGAAGGCAGACTCCATTCCTTGCCACAGCTGGAAGTTGATTGTTGCCATCCCAGCACAAGACAGTTGCCAGTAGATCACTGCTACTGCCAATGCTTCGTGTTGCAAGCACTTTAATGCCAATGGAATCTCTGCGGTGGGTTGGTGGGCAGCTGAATGGTGAGGTCTTTGAGAGAGTTGCCCCAGTGTGCTTTTTAATTAGTCAAACCCCACTCTTGAGACTGCGTGGTTATTTGAATTGCAGGGAGTGGGTAACTGTATGAATGCCCCCCTTCAAGCGAGTACTTGGTCACCAATCTGCCTACCAATCAGTGGGATTCTGATCTACATCCTACCAAGAGATGACATTTACAAGGAAAGGGCTCATCGCATTCAGCCAACTGAGCACGGTTTCTCGGACTGGGCATTACCAGCAATAGGACACAATTTATGGTTAGAATAGTGGATCCCCCGAAGGGGATAGATGGGATAAGCTGTCATAAGGAAATGGATAAATCCAAAGCTGTGCATTGTGTTTAGATCTGTGCCCAGGTTGATATATTGTATTGCCCATCATGCTGTCTTTCTCTTTTTTTTCTTTCCTTCCTTTGTTCTTGCTTTCCCTTTTCTTCCCCTTGGTTCTTTTTTTTTCTCTCCGCCTTTCACTTTTCTTTCCCTTTCTTTCTCTTTGAATTCCCTTTTTCTTTTTTCTCCTTTGCTTGACTTCTTTCTTAAGCTTGTTCTTTCAATGCCTCTCTCCTTTCCTTTCACATTCTTTATTTTGCTCTCCTTCTCACTTTGTCTCCCTCTTGTCTTTTCTTTGTTCCCCTCTTCCCTTTCTTTATTTTTCTTTCTTTCTTTATTTTGCTCTCCTTCTCATTCTGCCCTTTTCAACTCTTATTTTCCCTTTTCCTCTTGCAGTGGACCCATGGGGGGTGGGGGGAGGGGTGGGGAAAGACAGTTAGGACATGTCTGTAGAGAAGTGGTGCAATCCTAAACTACACCTTATGTATTGTGAGAAAACTGAGGGTATTCTAGCTCATAATCCCATTGCATCCTCTATGCAGATGGCCAGGGAATCCCCATTGCTCTTGGATTCTGACCCTGGTGGTGGGCAAGACAACTTTGTACTCCCACCACTTTGGTACTGGGACGAAAATGATGCTTGGTCAGGCACGTCCTTTTAATGAGTCAGGCCGCCTTTAATAAGGAACACCTGCAGCCCATCACTGGGACACAGGTGTGTAAGAGTTGGAATGCTGCAACAGTAAGAAGAAGCCAGGAAAGAGAGACACAGCAGAAGCAGCCGTGCGGGACCGTGGGAGACCGAGATGCTGGAATGCTGACGGAGGTCCTGGGAGTGTTGCTGCAGTGACAGTGGGAGACGAATAGCCCACGGAAAGGAAGGCGGCCAGCAGGCGCTGCCGAAGAGTGAGGGTCCTGCTGCGCATGAGAGCCAGAGCAGGCTGTTTGAAGCGCCCGGCGATTAGGCTCTACCACAAAGGGGAGAGCAACAAAGTCTGGGAGAAAGACCGCGCAGACCGAGAGGGAGACGAGGAGAGAGTCGACCTTGCCCTTTCTGACCAAGGGCTGTGGAACCTCTGCCAAGGGAATGATAAGTCTGTGAACAATAGCCAGCGTGTATTGCACCAAATGTCAACTGTACACAAGACCTTCCTCCGCTGATTGCCAAGCCGGGGAGAGACGCTTGTCTCTGTGGTACCAACCTTGACTCTGAGGAAAAAAGAAAGCCAAGCAGTTCATCAAAGCCGGTGAGTCAAGGGGAGTGTCGATAAGAAACCAAACTGTGTTGAATGAAAAGTGTCTGAAGGCCAAGTTTATTTATTTGTTTGTTTATTTGATATAGCGCAAAACCCTCAGGTAGCTTGGCGAAAACAATACAAGAATACTTAGGAAGCTTAGTTACAGTGGTGGGGGGTAAGGTACATACATGGAATACAATCCAAACAATAAAATAAGCAAATTTGTAAACAAGAAGCGATAATACTGCCACAAATTAGTAGTGATCAGGGACCCAGTAGATATACCATGTACAGGCAAGTGATACAAGAGAACAAATGCAGTTGATATAGTCAGGCCTGGCAGTCCTAGAGAAAGTGGTCAGGAGTGGGTAGGGCTGGGAGTCCATTAGGATGTAGTGTTTAGGCGTCATAAGTCCGTAGCCAAGTGAGGACTTTCCGTCTGAATCTTGAGTAAGGTTGGTCAGTTCTAAGTCTATTCCAAGATTGAGCGGCTATGACCTGGAAGCTGGATCTGCCGGATGTAGTCCGTTTGTATCTAGGAACCACTAAGGTGTAGGCATTGGATGATCTCATGGGTCGGTCAGAAATTCTCTTGACAATTCGCTAGGTGGCGCTGTATTGTTAAGGCACTTAGCGGTGAGAGAGAGTGTTTTTAAGGGAGGTCCTGTCTTTAATCTTAAACCAATGAACATATTTTCTAAATGCAGAGATATGCTCTCTGTTTGGGATGTTTAGAGCTGCTCTAAGGGCATTATTTTGGAGTCTTTGCATTTTATCAATAATGTACTTATTGGATCCAGCGTACAGAGCGTTGCAGTAATCCATTCTGGATAGAATAAGTGCATTGGCTAGGGTAATGCAACTAGTTTCAGATAGAAATGGTCTGCAAGCTCTGATCAATTTACTTCAAAAAAGGTAGCTGGCGCTCCTCTCCAGACAGAACAAGGCATGATAACCTGTTCTGAGGTGAGAGTTTGCAGCACACACTTTGCTCACTGTGCCTTTCACAGATGGGAAATATCCATTTGCATATCAGTCTTTGTCCCACCCACATGGGCAGTCCAGCACCGAAATGCTATGGCAATTCCTTTCTGAACAAGAGTACCAAAAGCAACCCCATACACGTGTTTCAGCCTTGTTGGGCCTCATCGGTGAGGTGAAGCTTTGCCTCTCTGATCAATTTACAAGTATAAGCTGTAGACGATGCTAATGAGTTAACTTATTTTTTGAGGTTGAGTGCAGTGTCGAGGTAGAAGCCAAGGGCTTTGACTGCAGGCAGTACTTTAATGACATTGTCATCGATGTTGAATGAGGAGTAGCTGGGGTTGAGTTTTTTTATGGCCGTCTCAGAGCCTAGGATCAGTAACTCTGTTTTATTGTCATTCAAACAGAGGCCATGGGATGCCATCCATGTCTGAATGAGGAGGTATATCTTGTTTACTAAGGCCGAATCTTCCAAGAAGTTGCCCGAAAGGGGGATGAGGATCTGAGTGTCATCTGCATAGTTGGTGTAGGTGACACCCAATCTGTCCAGCTTGTCAAACAAGGGCTTAGTAAAGATATTATACATGGTAGGGGATACGCATGATCCCTGGGGAACACCACAAGAGACTTGAATAGGGTCGGCAGCTGCTAGGGGGGTGAAGACTCTCATTGTATGGCTCACAAGGAAGGATTGCACCTAGGTTATGGCATCACTTGAGAAATGGGCAGCTGACTTGAGATGGTTACGTAAGACTGTATGATCCACCAGGTCGAAGGCTGCCGATAAGTCAAGGAGGAGTAGCATAGCTGATTTTCCATTGTCCTTCAACTCGTCAATTTGGGTCTTGACGTCAATCGGGGCTGTTTCAGTGTCATGGAGGGGACGGAAGCCAGACTGGCGTGAGCCTAGCAAATTGTTGGCTTCAAGGTAGTCCTGTATTTGTATGTAGGCTACTCTGTCAATAATTCTGACTAGGAAGGGGACTGTAGTATTAGGTCTGTAATTGGTTGGTATATATGGGTCTAGTGTTTGTTTTTTAAGCAGTGGTAGCACCCGGGATTGTTAAAGATTGTTAGGTACAAGGTTCGTTTTAAAGGAGGCGTTGATGAGCTTCAAGATAAAGGGGGCTAAGTATCTAGCTGCATCCTTTATAATTTGAGCTGGACAGTTCTCTCCTTTGCAGTTGTAAGGTTTGAGTGAGAGCATGATTTTTTTTCTGTTTCGGTAATGGAATTCTTTTTTAACTGAAAGGTGAGGTGGTGCTATTATGCAGGTCTAGTGGTGGTTGCAGCTGGGGTAAGCACTCAGCCGGAAGGAGCAGAGGTGCTTTCTTTTTGGCAATTTTAGATTGGAGGGAGGTGATTTTGTCTGAGAGTGCATTTTGTATATTAGTACAGAAGGGTTTATCCTTAGTGGTATTATCAACCTGTGGTATTGGTGATTCCATTTCGCGCAAGATTGAAAATAATTCCTTCATGTCTGATTTGGCCTTAGATATTCTGTCGTTAAAAGTGTTCTTTTTTGTACAGTTTAGAGTGGTTAGTTAGCTTAACATTGTTCAGTTCAGTAGGTGAGTGGTGCCAAATTGATTGTAACTTTCTTTTTTGAATCCTAAGTTCTTTCAGGCGTGGGGTGAACCAATTGTTGAGGTGAGATGTCTGTCTGCCTTTAAAGATTTTAACAGGAGCGATGGTGTCTAAAGCCTTACTCATGGCGTTATTAAAGGCTTCCACTAGTAAGGTGGGGTCTGTATTGTTAGTAAGATTGTTAAGAGTAGGGAGGCGATGTGTTAGTAGCTTTTCTGCAGTGATGTCTTTTTTGCTCCTAATAGGGAGAGGTGGTGCCATGAT
This sequence comes from Ambystoma mexicanum, assembly GCF_040938575.1. NCBI lineage: Eukaryota > Metazoa > Chordata > Amphibia > Caudata > Ambystomatidae > Ambystoma > Ambystoma mexicanum. Next base: position 489,877,676 of record NC_090938.1, on the reverse strand, counting down.
TGTCTTTTTAGGGTGGATGAGGTCAAGCGAGGCAGAGGAAGTGATTAAGTGGTAGTCCGTCCATGATTTGAGGTGTTATATTAGTGATGGTGATGTTACAATTCAGGTCAGCAACGCAATCTAAGGTCCTACTCTTGGTGTGTGGGGGTAGTGACTTTTTGAGTCAGCCCATAGTCCTTCAGGAGTGAGGCTAGAGATAAGGCATGTTTATCTTTGCTGTCACTGAAACCAAGATTAAAATCTCCAAGCAGCAAGATGTGTGCATGGTCCTTAGTATTGTTGGTCAAAATACAGTTTGTCATCCTCAAGGGAACCCAAAGGTCCACGTGGTCTATAGATCACATGAATGGTGAGGGTACGGTTGCTAGAGAGGTGGAGTTTTGGTGTGAGAGTTTCACAGGAGTGTAGCAAAGGTGTGGGAGAGAGTCTGATAGGAAGGGTGGATTTATGGATAATAGCTAGACCGCCGCCTCTGGCGTTAGGTCTATCGACTCTCAGTAGGTCCAGGTTTTCATTGATTACGGTGTCCGCAATGTCGGCAGCATGAGCCACCAAAGATCTAGTGTTGATAAGCGACATCGATAGTGGTAGGGTACTTATAGGTTTGGTAGTATGGGGTTGTTTAGTTTTAATAGTGGGCAGTTGATCAATAGGTTGGGTAGTTCTATGGGAGTTTATTGGTATAGAAGATGGGCAAGCAGAAGTTAGGTGGTTATAGTTAAGTTGCTGTGTCCGTTTAATGGATGATCCTATGGGTTGGGCAACCTTGCGTCTGAAGCCTCTAATGGTGGGATTAGTTATAGGGTCATAGAGACGGGGCAGTCTTGATCTCATATTTCTATCCTTGGGTGGACATGAGACAAGGGAGGCAGTGGCCATAATAGCAAAGAAGCTTAGTACAGTTTGCATTATCAAGGTTTTGAAAGTTCTACTCATGGTCTTAAGATGGACAAAGGCAGTTATAGATAAATGCAAAGTTAGGCTAATGCAGTGTCAAGCATGACTAGTGTAGCACATAGTTAGCGTGGTAAGTATGGGTCAAATGCAGCATTCAGATAATAGTCAAGGCTAGTGTAGCATACAAATGGCGAAACGCGTATATGTTAAATGCAATAATCAGCTAGCCGGTAAATGTGGGCTGTTCAGCACTCAAATGTAGGCAGGTGTGTGCAAAATGCAGCAATCTAGCCGATATAAGCTAGTATGGAACACAAATAAAGAGGTACACGTATGTTAAAAGCATCGGGCAGCTACCAGGTAAACATGGGCTAGTCTGCACACATGTGCAAAGCAAGTGTATATGGATAGCGTCAATCAGGTAGTGGCCCAACATGGATTGGTGCCGCACTCAAAGGCATAATGGTAAGGCAGGTAAGATCTAAGTAAAATGATCAAGTAATGGGGTCTGTAGGGACTAATGCAGAGTACATGTAGCAAGGCAAAATATAAACTGGGCCAATACTAGTTGGCAAGGGAAGTATGGACTAGGTTCAAGATGCAGAAGGTAGGCAAGGTACAGGCATACAAGTGGCAGGGTAAATAGAGACTTAGTGACAAAGTTCAGGAAAGTGGAGGACAGGGTAGTTTTATACGTTACAGCATGGTTAGGAGCGGGAAATAGTCTTGCGGTAGCATTCCAGGGGTGGGGTCAAAGTGAGTACGCTAAGCTGCTTACTTGTTGTATAATGGCTGCTCCACAAGCAGTATTAAGTCTCAGCAACAGAAGGGGGATCATGTGGGTGACGGAATCGTGCCAGAGGTGAGGGTCGCAGATCGCAGTCACTGTACCTTATGACTGATACATCTAGGGGCGGTCAAGTCGTTCGATGCAGAGTTCCTGGCAGGCGGCAGGGTCTGGCATGGGACAGGCTTGGACAGGGGTAGCCTTTCAGTCAGGGCCTTCCAGGAAGAGGGCCGGCTCACGCCTCCGGTCACCGATTGCCCAACAAGTGGAGTGCTGTGACCAGTAGGCAACAAGGTAGCAAATGGCAGAAGTATTCTGCAACAATCAGAAGGGCTAGGCGGCCATCTTTCAGTGGCCTCTGCCTCGTGGAGCCCAATGGCGGAGATTCAAAATCAAGACTTCAAGGGTGTAGGGCGGCAAATCGAGCAGGTTTCCTCATGATCTGGATGAAAGAATCAAATACGGCCAGATGATGCCGGTAATTAGCGCGCGAGGTGCGCAAAGGGTACTATTGATTTAATTTCAAGAGGAGTGTGGTACAGCCTTGTGGCTAACCACCCTTAAGTTTTTAACTTTGAAAAGCAAAATAATACTATTAACAAAGGAGGGGGAAAACCAGATACAGAGGAGTCCGGCATGATATGGGTGCTCACGCAGGAAACTCTGGGGGATTACATAGTTGAACTTTGAAAAGCAAAAAGGATAGTATTAAAGAAAGAGGGGGAAAACCAGATACAGAGAAGTCCGGCACCATGTGGGTGTCATGCAGGAAACTCTGGGCGATTACCCAATGGTAAAGACTACCGTAACCAGAAAGCCTTGGGAAGAGGCGAAGAACGGTCAAAGTGGTCATACAGAGGTCTTGTAAAGTCCTCTGTACCGTCAAAAGTCTTTGACCGACAGAGAACTGTGGACGCTAAGGGAAGTGAATCCCGCATGGGGAAAATTAGCACACGAACTGTGTTTCGTGAAGATTAGCAAGAGTGAACCCTGCCGAGGGATGCTAATGAAAAGGGGCAGAGTCTAAAAGTCCTGTGAGGAATTGTTGGTTAAAGGTTGGCAAGAGTGAGCCCGGCAGAGGGAAGCAGACCACCAGGGGCAAAGGCTGAAAACCTGTTTAAAAAGACATTAAAATTTGTGAAAGCAAGAAGCATTGCAAGACAAGGGGAAGGGAAGTGTCCCCCTTGTCATCTAGGGTCAGAGCCCGGCAGAGCGAGATCCAGGGTTGGAAAGTTATCACCCCAAAGTCCACTGAGAAAGGAACTGTCTTGTTAATTTGTTGAATACGACTTCTGAATGGTACGTGCCCAGAAAGGAATGCGGGGGGCCATGAACACTTTTTTCCTTAAGTTTAAAACCCTATCTCCAGTAATGCACCCCCTCCCACACACAATCCAAACCCCCAAACAAACACACCTGCTCTTTAAAGGAATGTTCAGTGCAGTGCACTGAAGTGCAAGTTTCAACTTCTTCCTACACTTTTATTTTAAAACAAAACCATTCCGGAACGGTTTCTTTTTTAAATAAAAGTATAGGAACAGTGAAACTTGAAAATAAAAAGTATAGGAGCACCGCCCCCACCCACTTCGACCTCTGCCTATCTCACACTCTTTCTGTAATTAGTTGTAAGGAATTGCCAATAGGTCTTTCTTAGTATAGGCGTTTTACTTTGACAAGACACCACAACGACTGCCTTGTTTTTCACTTGATGGTCGACGCTTGCTCCAATCTTAGATTTATGTTTAGGTTAGGCGTTTTCCACCCTGCATTTACAGTTTAATAAACGCCCTGGAACTCTGATCACTTGTGTCTGTCTTTACTGTTGTCACCATAAGTTACTTACAAACACCATTGAGTTTATGGTTGACGTCCCGATATATTGTTTTGTATTAGTTGTGAGTGCAAGCGTAGGTTTTTGAACACACAAATTTAAGTTGAATATCCTGACACAGACATTCCCTAGGTTTATTTAGGTAGGAAAATCCCACCTTAACTTTGGACAAGATGGGCCTTATTTCATCCTGACGTTTCCTTTTATAAAATATTGTTCAACTTTGAATCTGTTGCCTCTGTCTCCTTCCATGGGACCAATCTCGCAGTATAGGGCTGTGCCCTAGTTGTTTGAGTGTATTGTCTTATAAAATGCAATAAAAAAAATAATAGCATCCTTATGTTCTAAATAAATGATTTAGAATCTCAGCTGTTTTTGTTAACTGGCCCAGTGTATGGTGTGTGTGCGTGTCAGATCTTGCAATTATTTCAATAGGCAGGGGAGTTCTCTTTGGCCATTATTAGTAGAAGTTTATTTGAATGGCCCTAAAAACGTATTGGACTATTGTATTTTATTCCGATAATCTTTTTGGATAGTTTTTAACTATTTGAAAGTCTAAATGATTTCACCCATGAATTTTATAATTTAAGAAAATGTCTTCATTAATCTGATTTATGGGGAAACATGATCTTGGTTTTTGTTTTTTATTAAGGGGTGCTCCCGTCAAGAGATGCCTAACGGTAGTTCTCCAGGCAGATGGTGCCTTTTATATGGTGGCACACTTTAGTAACAAAGTGATGCATTTGGGAATCTCCTTAAATGGGATCATTTGCAAAGGTTAACTTAAGGAATTTCTACAATGTAATCCCTTCATAAGCCTCTAGAGGAATTTAAGGGGCCTAACTTCATTGAAGTTGTACAAAGTAGATTTGAGTGAGACCCAAAAATTCTGATTTCTCCTCCAGCTCCAAATTATCTGATAAATCCTCTGTGCCTCTCAAATATTTGGAAGAAATGCATTTTTTTTGTTTTGTTTCTTTTTATAGCAGATAAATGACAGATGTTTTCCCATGTGGGCTAAATGAAACCTATTAACCAATGCTATTGCTTTGAACAACCTCTTCTACAAATCAAGCTCTTGTTGGAAGAATGAAGGACACGAGATCCAACTTATTCTTCATAAATGGATTTAAATTGTCGAACAATGTCAAATATTTCGAAGCTCTAGATGTAGATTTAATTGGAATGATGGGAACGGCTAACCAATAACACCTGTTTAAGAGCACAGTTCTGCTGGCACACAGGCAGCTGCTATAGCAGAATTAAAAATGCTTACTGGATGGGAACAGTATTTGTAATGGACCATTTCTAATTTGCACCCTGCACAGCTTCGCTTGTATTTCATTTTAGGGGTATGTCCTTGTCTGCTCTTGTAGCTTATTACAAATACAAAGAAGAGGGGGGGATTTGTCCCATGAGCAGAAAGGGAGGGGACAGAAGACCAAAATAACACCATTGATCCCTTACTGCTATGTATCGAAGTCAACGTGATTAAATTGTTCAGAAAAGTACCAAACTCTGGTATCATACACTTTTGTGAAATTCTCTGAAAACAAAAAGGGCAAATTTCTGGGAAGTCATTTGAAATATTTATTTTTTAAACAAAGAAAATCCTAATAACACAAAAGTTGTAAAAACGGAGAAGTATAACAAAAATTATAAAAACACTCAGAATTATAATTCACAGTAGAAGATTTGGTTTAGTTTTAAGAACAAAAAAACAATCAATTATTCTTTTTGTGAAACAGAAAATTTTTTTTTGTTTTTAAGAATTGTAATTCACAGTAGAAAATTTGGTTTAGTTTTAAGAACAAATAAATAGGTTGTTCTTTTTATAAAGTCACAAAGAAGAAATAAAGAAGGAATGGAGTACTAGTGGAAAGAAAGTATATGGACGGTTCTTAAGGTAAAAAGTTCTTCCTTTTCTACACAGAACAGCCGTGTCCACTCAAACTCTAACTCCTATAATCCTAATGACAGGTAGACCTGTCTTTCTTTGTGACTTTATAAAAAGAACAACCTATTTATTTGTTCTTAAAACTAAACCAAATTTTCTACTGTGAATTACAATTCTGAAAAACAAAATTTTTTTTTCTGTTTCACAAAAAGAATAATTGATTGTTTTTTTGTTCTTAAAACTAAACCAAATCTTCTACTGTGAATTATAATTCTGAGTGTTTTTATAATTTTTGTTATACTTCTCCGTTTTTACAACTTTTGTGTTATTAGGATTTTCTTTGTTTAAAAAATAAATATTTCAAATGACTTCCCAGAAATTTGCCCATTTTGTTTTCAGAGAATTTCACAAAAGTGTATGATACCAGAGTTTGGTACTTTTCTGAACAATTTAATCACGTTGACTTCGATACATAGCAGTAAGGGATCAATGGTGTTATCTTGTAGCTTATTAAGCAGGACTGTAACTTGGAGCACCGGTCCATCCCCGCCATGGGAAAATCCATGAGTTGCATTCTGCTGTTTATGCTGTGATTGGTTGGGATGTAGACCATGAAGGGTGATGGTGAGGCAGCCTAAGCACTATGGTTAAGTTTCAGCGTATTTGGTAGCATCATTGACCAGCTCCTCATGCCATATGGAGGGGAGGTGCTTTTATGACGCAAAGCACTCCAGCTGTGAACAGAGTATCCCATAGTAGCAAATGCAGTCTTCTGCTTCTTGGCTGGGTTCAATCCCGCTATTCACATACGAATAGCATGGAACAACTTGATAAAATATTATTGGAAGGGAACCGGCATAATGAAGAAGGGCTGGTGATTCTATTTGAGGACTATATTTCTCTTTTTTTGCATGGGAATTCCCATGCTTTGTTTCTGTTGGCTTCTTCTGAGCGCTTTTGGGCATTCTCTGCTATTCACGGTTTTCTTTTTTTACCCCACGCAGATATCTACACCATCCAAGGGAACTCTCACGGCAGACCCTGCGCCATCCCTTTCAAGTATGACAATCAGTGGTTCTACGGCTGCACCAGCATCGGGCGAGAAGACGGGCACATCTGGTGCGCAACCACTGTAGATTATGGAAAAGAAGAAAAGTGGGGCTTCTGTCCATTGAAGAGTAAGTGGTGTTTTCACCCGTAGCGTTGATTCTGAAGGTTGCGTAAGAGCGTACACATTGAGCTTGGCATTTCTGCACCCAAACAAGTCGTCTTTAACACCTTCTTTAAACCGCTTGTCAATTAGATTAACATAATGAGCAGGAGAGAGCAAGTGAATGTATGCGATTGATCCATTCTGCTCAAATACTTGGCACTGTAACCTTCACATATTCATCAGATTCCTCCAGAACATAGTGTAACCTTAACCTTGGTTGAAATGTTAGGTTATTCGATCTGATAAAGATAGACTCCTGCCACTTTTGAGGCCTCTTGGCGGAAAGGGGCCTGTAAGCGATGGGTTTCAGTGTGGAGTTAGGTGGAGGAGAGCAGTGTAGCCGGTGCTGTAGTGTTGAGGCACGCACTGAACCTGTGCTTTGTGTGCCGGTAACTCTAGGATTTTTTGGGGTTGTGATGTCCATTGAGACCGGGCCTGGGCATACACTTTGGAGTGGGAATGTTTGGTATCCGGTTTGAGTTTGTGCGCTGACAGTCTGGTTCATGCATTCAGGTCATGTGCATTGAGGTTGTAGTCAATGGCATACACTGATTCACTGAGTTTCTTTTGAAGATTGTAATTGGTTTCTAAGCGTGGACCTGGGGATCGAACCTGTGTTGCTTCACTTTGTCTTGCTTCCAAGGCGAGCTTGTTGCCCCGGACCTATCCTCCCGACACATTCTGTGTGGTGTTTAGATTGGCAGGCAGAAAAGTTATTATCTGCTAGTTAGTATTGGTGCAAAAACAAGCAGATTTTTCCTATTCGTTATCTCGCACGGGACAATAAATTGTATCTATTTTAGATTGATCCGCAAAAATACTTAATCAGAAAAATGTAAACTAATCATGTTATTAACTCATATCCTATATTCAAATCCTATTTTATACCACATGTTTTGTTTCATAAAATGCACATGCCAACACAATTGGACATGCCAGTCTTCCACCATTTTGGCTTTTTGACGGCTGGAAATAGTGCTAACAATTAAACCTATATACATAGTTAGCAAAAACCGCATTTGTACATATTACATATGTGAAGTACTTCATATGAACGGAAAAATAAAGACAAGAATGTCAAATCAATCCTCAATGAAAAAAGTAAGTTTGAGAGAAAAAGAAAACCTAAAATTGATTAGCGCAAGTTGAATTTCATCTAACATTGCATATGAAACACGTATTTGAATTTGTCTTCTTACCCAATTTTCTTATAAAGTTGAGTTCTCTCAGGTAGGTGGACTGCATTCCATAAAGAGACAAGGGGTTTGTGTAAAACTATTCTTTTTATCTAATATTGGACTGTACTTGCACTTGCTAAATAAAACGGATTGTTTATCCATTGGCTTTACTTAACCTTCTTAGTGTTGTACTGTCTCTCTCATGACTCAGTTATAATATTAATTACCTGTTGTGGTCCATATATTGTTCTTGGGGTGTTCCCTGCAACAACATATGATTTGGCAATGAATGCCCATGGCTGAATGGTTTTGGAAGGCATTGGCATTTGTTTGCATGAAGTAAAGATACATATATCCAATCGTTTTTTTTTTGTTGGTTTGTGATGTGTAGCATGAATAAGACTGTACAATAATGACGTGGGGTAATTGTAGAATGCGGTTGCAGAATGGTAAACATTAGGCATCTTTACACTTTGCAAATGAGCATTCAAACAAGATTGCACAAAGAAAAGCATAAGAAATGAGTAGACCATATTAGGCTAGCGCTTACCGGTTCTTGTCCGCATGGTTATGCACGGTAGCAATGTGTGTGGTTGAATCTGTCATTAGTACATTGTACATGCCCAGTCACACTGGATAGTCGTCCTGTCTGTGGCCGAGCTCTTGTAAGAGAGTCACCTGCAAATTGACTACCAGATGCTTGCTCAGAGTTTGCACCTGGCATTGCATGGTGCAACATAACCTATAACTTGCAAGGAAGAGCAAGGCATAACCAGGGAGAGCAAGGCATAGCCAGGAAAAGCATTATATGGAACAACAAAGGCATAAAAAACGGATTGGCTGTCTCCTCTCCCACTTGCCTCTGCAGATGGCACACTGGTTCATGTTCTAATTCTACCAGTCACTGTCGCCATCTTCTTTCATTACATTGCAACCAGTGTGCACCAGGAATTGGAGGCAGAGGGGAAATGGCAAATGCATTCCCCTCCTTACCCTTTGTTAGTATGCTGGGGTGCAGGTTGAGAGCCATCTTGGGTCCAGTGTCCACCACACAAAGGTGCTATGTCTAGCCGGGACTCATGGGACTTTTGCACACCAGGTATGTCGCGTCATTCATCAGGCAGTCTGTGCAAGTGCCAGAATCCCTGGTAGTGTGTCCCAGAAACCTGCACCAATGTCTCCATCTGGTCTCAAAGCACTCATGTAGCCCACAAAGCCACAGGCTAGATATAAGCCCACTCCACTTTTGTTGAGGAAACACCTTAAATTTAGTTTCAGAAAGTTGCTGAATCCATGCAGAAGGCTTGTCATGGGTTGGTTGATGATGTAGGGCAGGACATATGAAAGTTGGATGCAAGCGTCCTCCATGTTAAGTAAAATGGAAAACCGGGTAGCACCTGTATGGTTATACATGTAGTCCTGACCTCTCCCTGGATTCAATAATCACCAAAGAACAAATATGAGATCAGGAATACGTAGGTATCCACAGAACTGAATATCGAAAGGCTGAGGAATAGTGTAGATCTCCAAAGCCAAGGAGAAACAATTGGCAAACCGTGCAAATCAGGTAGTTGAATAAAGCAAATTTTAATCAATAAATATTTAAAAAAACAATCTCTGGTTACCACAATTAACACACACACAAGTATAACTAAAAATTCAGAAATACACAACAAATATGAGTAAAGTGCTGCAGTGACTCCTGTCTAACAAGATGAAGACAAACTAGTGAGGTAGAACGGTCCGTAACCAAATTTCAGATCACATGGAGAGATTTTTCAATTGTAAGACAAGGATTATATATGGGCCATTGGGATTTTACACTGGCTAGTGTTCAACATGTTTCAGTTCTTCAATTCTATAAATCGGTGAACCTTCCTCAGGAGCTGGTAAGATGGATCACACTTAGTGTAGGGGTTTGTAACTGACGACCCCCATATATGTTCATAAAGTCGAAGTTTGTGTCTTTCAAACCTCGGATTTTAACGCTGTGGGATATCAACACAAAAGACAAAAAGATAGCCATTTGGACTACTAGTCTTGTAGATAAAGGGGGAAACACTAGCCCCCTCCAACTGCCCAAAGGTGGTAAACATCAATCATCAAATTACCTCTGGGCAGATGTGGTGGAGTTCTCCTCCAATCAACAAAGGTAGACTGCCAAATCCTTTAAATGGCTGTGCATCTGTTTTATCCTCCTACCAACATGCACTCTCCTGAATCATTCGTTTTTGAAAGCAAGGTTCTCGCAGATGTTGATTGCCTTGAATCTACCCAAACTCAGATTTTTCATAACCAAAGCTGAAAAGTCTGCAATAAAATCCTTCGTGCCTAATAATATTGTTGTAAGAAAAGCTGACAAAGGGAGGGGCTTGTGATGCTCAACAAGCAAGACTACATAAATGAATGCCTCTGCCAACTCAATAATACAGATGGCTACACAATCTTGTCAGAGGACCCCACTACAGCATTGATCTGGAAGTTAGAAAGGCTGAAGAATGAAGATGGCTAAGTAAATAGGAAACTGATTCCCTAGATAATAAATCTGCCATCGCTACTTATTATTGCCTTCCTACAATTCACAAAACTTTACAGAATCCACCTGGATGCCCTATTGTGACAGGCATCAGTTTGGTCTTAGAACCACTTTCACAATTTGCAGATCACTATCTGAAAGGATTTGTCAGTAATAGGACCTCCTATTTAAATGATACCATGCAAGCCATAACTTTTTTTGAAAACCTTGATTTCAACTCGGAGACCAAGCTACTGATAGGCCTACAAATAGTATCTCTTTATACTAGTATTCCTCAGCAAGTGACCCTGTAGGTCATTGAAGGTTTGTGGAATAGATCAGACTTGTGGAATAGATCAGACAGTGATCCTGTTCCCATTACCAACCTAGTTAGGTGAGTTTAAACGCAGCAAGATTAATATGCCAGGTGCGCGCTATGCGTTCTCACGCTTAAACCATATTGCTCTACCCCCTCTTTCTTGAGCAGATTATTTTACCGCCAAGTCTGTGATCTTGGAAATAAGAGGTGTTTCCTGGGCCTGATAAGTGTACCTACGAGGACACTCCTGACATAGGTAATTACCGTCTTATTGAGGTATATTAACAGCATATTTACTTATGTTGAGTCGTTTTTTTTTGCATTTGGTTTTAGAAAATGATGTGTGTACAGATGCACATCCATTTCAAGGAATTGGCAGTCTACCTTTGTTGTTAGGAGGAGAACTCCACCACATTTACCCAGAGGTAATTTGATCATTGATTCTTTTCCACCTTCAGGTAGTTGGAGGGGGCTATAAGACTAGTAACACTAATGGCTACCTTTTTGTCTTTTGTGTTGGTATCCCAAAGCGAGAAAATGTGGTTTGAAAGACACAATGAACATGTATGGGCTGGGGGTTGTCATTTACGAACACCTATGCTAAGTGTGACCCTCCTTACCAGCTCCTGAGGAAGGTTCTGTGATTTATAGGATTTAAGAACTGAAACATGTCGAGCACTAGCCACTGTAATACCACAATGGCCCATGTATAAACCTTTGGGTATTACAATTGAGAAATCTCTCCATGTGATCTGAAATCTGTTTTCAGACTGGTCTACCTCACTAGTCTGTCTTCATCTTGTTAGACAGGAGTCACTGCAGCACTTTACTCATATTTGCTGTGTATTTCTGATTTTTTTCCATGTGTATGTGTGTGTGTATATATATATATATATATATATATATATATATATATATATATATATATATATATATATATATATTTCGGTGTGTGTGAAGTGGTTAAGTGTGCTAACCACTGATAAGTTTTTTAGTATTTATTGATTAAAATGTGCTTTATTCATATACCTGATTTGCACTGTTTGCTAATTGTTTCTCCTTGGCTTTGGCGATATACACTATTCCTCAGCCTTTGGATTTTCAGTTCTGTGGATACCTACCTATTCCTGATCTCATATTTGTTCTAGGGCTTAACCATGTACTTCCAAGGAGCTCTGCTTGGTAGAGAGAAGAGGTAAGATTCTAAGCGTGCACAGTTCTCTCCCTCTACTGAAACTGCCAACTAAGGAGACCGTTTGTGCCAGAGGTGCTGTTTTTCTGCTAAGCGGATTCATGGAAATGGACCAAGTGCCTCCACTAATTTCAGAGGTTATGAAACAAATTATCAAGTGGTAAACATTACTACCCCACACCTAGGTTTATTTTGCACTGGCACACTGGGGGTGAAAGGCTTTGTAAAGCAGAACATAACAATGAAGCCAACAGATGCTAAATGGTTATTTTAATCTCCATCCCACAGGTGATGACTGTGAAACATTCTGGGATAAGGACCCCCTCACGAACAGCTGCTACCAGTTCAACTACCAGTCTGCCCTTTCCTGGAATGAAGCATGGAAAAGCTGCGAGCAGCAGAGCGCCAACCTGTTGAGCATCAACGAGGTGCACGAGCAGACCTACATCAACGGTAAGAAAGAGGCCTCCCTCCAGGCAATGTCCAGTGCCTCGGTGCAAGAAAAACTGTCTAGTCTCAAGCTTCTCATTTCATGGTGCCATGCAGTACTACCGTACTAGTGTCATGTATGGCATGTATGTCATGTATGGCAGTCCTACCAATTGAGTATATTCTGGGTTTTGCAGTCCCATTTAGTTTAGGTAGACCAATTTTGCATAGTTCATGGAGGGCTACCCCGTATGATGTGTGCTAGTTTGTTGGTTGCGCGGTTTCTGACAACCTATGCCTAAAGGGAGGGGGTGTCAACAAGAGCTTGACATTGCAGAAAATAACTAGGGTCACACCTTTTTGGTATATTCTGCCATTCATGTGGGTCATTTCTCAGTCTCTTAACAGCTTCTTCCTTATCACCAGACGAATACTTGTATTTGAGTCAGAGTTTCTCATGATGTACAGTCCAGTGTTCACATAAGCCTCTTAAAGGGGACAGTGGCAGTGTGGAAGCATATTAATGAGGAAAGGGGATATACGCCACCTACTGAAAGATCAATTTCAGACCAAGAAGAAACCTGTGCTCGCTGAGCAAATACTTTAGAACCTAAAGATTAAACTGTACATGACGGCACTCAAATGACACCCATGAATAAGATTTTTAGCCTACTTTAGCATAAATCAGATGTCTGTGTAGTTTCACAATGTCCTTTTTTTTGTGCAAAAATACCCATGAAGAGCGTTTCCACATATGCTTAAGTGTGTAGGAGAGTCACCCTACCTTTCTTTTTTAATGCGTGGCCAGAGCACTCCAGGACCAGGGCCCTTCCACACCTGTCTCAAGTGCTGAAATTGTGCAGAAGGTACTTAGAGCTGTGCAGGTCAGTAAGGTGAGACTCAAGGCTAGTTTTAGGTTTCTTAAAGTAGGATATTTTATTTTAAACCAAAATAAACCATAAACCCTAACTAATCCTACTTTAGCAGGGAATTACCTACCTAGGATCTAAGGGAAAACCTCCTAGCATTCATAATACTAACCCTCACACTAAAGATAAACGTTTAAAGAAACCTGAAACAACATAAATGAAAGGTTACCAAACAACCAGTGTCATGGATTGACTTCTATTTATCCTGGGCAGATCTTGCTCCCAGGAATGTCCCAAAGTCAATTCTTCCAAGGAAGTGTTGAAAAGTTCACGCAAATAAAAAAAACACTGGTAACAGTTCTCCTTCGCTTGATGAAAAGATTCCCTTTTCCAAGTTCCCCAACAAAGTCAACAGTACCAATGGGATTCCTGGATAGCCTCCTTCCAGGAAAGAATGAATGAAGTTGAACACAAGTACCACTTCGAATGGATTGTGTCCTCCAACGTATTCCTCATCTTTGACATGTAGTGTGCACAGCTCAGCTGCTTCGGAAATCTTTAGGCAGAGGGCATCCTGCATCAATGGCATTGGGTTGATGACCCTCGAAGGCCTCCGTCGAGGGTGACATTACTCAGATGTTATAAGTAGTATACACGGCGCCCGTAGCCTCAGGTCCGTTGTTTTCCACAAATGTGTTTGCTTTGTGAAACTTGGAGCGCCTTGTACTTTCTAGTATTGTTGTGAAGATTTTCTTTGATATGTCTTCGTCTTCCACTCTGCCGGCACCTCGGTCCAGGTTCAAGAACTGCCAGGACTGCGGATACAAGATGTCCATCATGGATCCACATCGTGTCTGCCTATGGTGCCTAGGCGAGGGCCATGACACAGATACGTGCTCCAAGTGCCAGTTGATGACTAGAAAGGCCTTGCGGGAACGAAAGGGGAAAATCAAGGTAGGCAAGGTGTCCAAGCCCCATAAATTCCGACCTGCTGGACCGTCGATCTATGAGTCGAGAGGTGACTCTCCTCAGAGGAAGAAGGCAGAGAGTTCAAAGTCCAGGAGTGGTTCCCGCCACTCGTCTTCCTCGTCGAAGCGTTTGAGGAGAAGGCACCGTCGGTCGCCTTCGTCATCTTCTTCAGGCGGCACTCAAGAGAGGTTGAAATGCTCGTACAAACATTCGATGCCCGCTCAGTGGGAAGCTTTCTGGGTGAAAATGCTTGACATTTTTGAAAAAACAGGGCAAGGCCGCGTGCGCGCCCTCGGGCCCAGCTAAACCGGGCGATCCTCATCGGGAGCCTTAGAGGCCTCATACGGACAAGGTACATAAGGATCGCTCGAGACGTGAAGCGAGGTCATGGTCTTCGTCTCCAACGAAACCGTCCAAACCCTCAATGCCATTGAAGCCGTCGACGCCATATAAGTCGATTGTGCCTGTCGGGTCCTCCACGCCGGTCAATCCTTCGGTGCCATTGTCGACACCAAAGCCTTTGGCGCCAAATTTACCGGCGCAGCCCCTGGCCAGTGGCACCACCTAAAAAGGCATCGGCTAAGTCCAAGTCATCGACTTTGAAGCCTCTGGCTGTGATTCCTGAAGAAAAGGTCTACTCCTCTGCCAAAGAAATACTTTTCTAAGTCCCGCACCTCCATTTTTGAGGAGGAGGAACTTTCAGATGAAGGTGAGGCTCCTTTTGGTCTCCAATTTGGGACCCCTAATGTGCCAGAATGCCTCATCTTGGAGGAGAGTTGGATGCAGGATCTTTGATACCTTGCATAATACAAGTGGTATAGAGAAATTTCCTGAGCTAGAGTTCGACAGGCCAGACCCTGGGGAGCATGCCAACTCCTCTTATTGACGCCTTATGTCGAGAGTTGTGGAGTATTTGGACTGGGCCAGGCCTCCTGCCAACTATGATCAGGATTCTCTTATGGACATTTTGAATCTGGGTCCTCCTACATATCCCATATTGCCATTTCATGTGGCTCTGCAGAACCGGGTGGCTATGAATTGGGAAACCCAGAGACTAATCTGGCGGTGAACAAGTCTGACAAGAAAATACTGCCCCTCCAGTAGCGACCCCGACTATCTGTCATCTCACCCAACTCCTGAGAGTTTGGTGGTCCAGGCAGCCATGGCTTCCTCGAAACAGGCTGCGTACCGTACCATCCCTCTGGATAGGGATGATAAGGGCGTGTGTTGGGAAGAATTCTCAGAAATGTGCCAATTCCCTCTATCTTCGAGACCTGCAGTAATTGTGCTGGATTTTTGAGGACTTGATTTTTTTACCTGGAGAGAGTGAGACCCTTTTTCCCACTCTCTCATGTATTTTAATGTGATTTCTGAGCTTTGTGTTTCTTTTGGTTATGGAGCCTGACAAACATCGTCTTTTACATTATGTCACACAGCACCTTCAGTGCAGTGGCACAGGGAAGTCTTTCAGATTGCCCAAAGGTTTGAATACCTTCTCTGGGATGAACTACTGTTTCCCAGAGCAGTAAAGTGAAATTGTCTTTACTTACATTTGTAACTTTCTAGACCCAGCACACACTATCTTACAATGGGGTGCTGGAGGGGTTACCTAGTATCCCTTTGTCTAGCTTCTCAGGTAAAATGTTTTAAGTTACCCTTTCCTCATAGAATGGCTGGTGGCAGTGGTTTTGTTTTTACTACTGTGTTGTGCATTTACCGCGGGCTGCGTTCACAGCTGCAGTAAAGCACCCACGAGTGCCATTTTTGTCAAAATGGCCCTGGTTATCTTTTTTTGCCATTTCTTTGTGGAAAGTTCATTCTTGAGATTTACTCTGCGCACCAAACCAGGTTTGGTCCCTTTGTTCATTTTGCCTTTGGCGGGATTCACGAGTGAAGCCCGCCTCTGGCTCCAGGGTGTCTGGGGCAGGCAGGAAGTGAGGGAGGTGCCCGGAACTCCCTGCGCTTAATCTCCTGGGAGACCCAAATGCACTCTGTGATTGGCTGGCTGACTGTCCGGCAAGGACAGCCACCCTGCTGGGTGAGTGACAGCTAGACTGGAAAGAAAGGGAGAGAACTGTATAAAAGGCGGGTCTTTTGGCTTTGAAGGCAGAGTCGACCACTGGACGAAGGAACCAAAGAAGAACTTGAAGAGGACACCTGCTGCAAGTCCTGGACCATTGGTTTGCCTGGTGAAGCCCTGCTGCAGTGCCGAAATGCCAAGTTTGCATCTACGGAGAAGCCCCTGTAAGGACGACTTCTCCCCTTGAGTTGGTGGGATCAATGAACTCCAAAGTAAGCCACCTGGACAGCCATCTCGAAGCTGGTTGAATTTCCACAGAGTTGCTGCTGGAAACCGTATAGCCAGGGAGAGCAACACCAGTTTGTGAGTGTTGTTTTTAAGTTGGCCAAGAGCTCCAGGAAGATCCTGCGGACTCCCAGGAAGCAGGACTAACGAAGCCTGAGCCCCCTCAACAGAGTGGGGGAACCCAGAAGCAGGGAAAGTCCATCTCGATAGCCAGGAACCGCAGTTCTGCTATTTGCGGTAGACGTGAGGAGCTGAAACACTGAACAGCCACAGCTTGTGGCCCTAAATTGATTCATCTTTTTCTTTAAAGACTTCTGAAACATTGAAGATAAGTAGAAAAGTCTTTGCACAAAGACGTGCTTCAGCCCATATAGGCTCTTGCCTATTGACTTTGGCTTATCCTGTTTTAAACTGAATGACTCTTATTGGGGGATCTGAAAGTATTTGCCTGCTTAAGAAATATTTGTGGTATCTTGATTGCTCTAATCTTTTCCTTTTTACTTGCTCTTAACGAATTCTGAATGCTAACAGTAATGCATCAATATCAACAGCACCCTAGCAATTGAAGTCACCTGAGGGTGTAGGTCTCTGCTGTATGCCATCCCAAATAGGTATGTACTGATTCTGAACTAAGAGATTGTGTAATTTTGAAGTATATTTGTGCGGTGTTTAACAGTGCTCCCTTCTGAAGATGGCTTATATTAACTGTCTGGTAAATGAACTAATAATTGATTTATCAAGAAACCCTGTGTGTAAGTGTCTGCTTGAATACTTGTCACTGTGAACCTCTGTGTAACTCCCCTACAGCTCACATTGACCCCTCTTGAGATAAGCCTGGCTACTTGTCCACACTATCAACCTGTGTAGTACAGACGTATACCAAGGGTTGGGTTACTACTGCCAGGAGGTCAGGGTTGTTGTAGTGCACCCTAAGGGTACTGCATACAATCTTGCATAACCGCGTTCATGGATGGGCGTACAAGGTATTTTCAGCTGGGAGGATGGTGTTGAAGGTGGCCTACTCCTCTTGTGTCTTGGCAAGATTTTCGTACACTCTGTAGTTGTGCATATCTATGGCAGCTGAGCATATTCCCGAAGGGTAAGAAGGGGAGGCTTCCTAGCTCTTGTTAAGGATGGCAAGGATGCCATGTGTGAATCACTTCAGTCTGTGTTGGATGTTGCTGACCGTGTCGCAGGTCCATGGCTATGAGCACCATAATACGCAGATTTGTGTGGTTGCGGAAGTCTGCTTTTGCACCGGATGTGCAGGCTAGACTTCTGTACATGCCATTCGATGGGTCACACCTTTTTGGCAGCAAGGCTGACGAGTCGTGAGAAGCTGCAGACCTCTAAAGCAGCCATCAAGTCTTTGGGTGCCGCTGTTAGGCAGCCTCAGCCTTTTCATCCTAGCGGACAGCAATGGAGGGGTAGATCCTTTCGTTACTACACCTCATTTGGAAGGGTGAGGGGACTGGCCAGTCAAAGAGGCCAATGTAAGTTTCCTCGTGGTCAACGAGGCAGAGGTGCCAGAGTCGCTCAAGCAGCAGCCTCTTTGCCATCAGGCTCTGCTACTGCCGCTTCAAATCTGCTCTGATGCCTTCGGTCACGGCTCTCCGGTGGGGGGCAGGCTATCTCGGCATCTGGTAGAATGGCGAGCCATTACTTCGGATGCTTGGGCTCTGGAAAAAATAGCCCATGGGTACTGCCTTCCTTTTTTGCGGAAGCCTCACAACAATCCACCAGGAGTACATTCTTTGAGGATTCCAAATCCGCTCCTTGTGCAGGAAAATGTAACCCTGGTAGAGAAAGGCGCTATAGAGCCAGTGCCTGTAGCGGAGAGGAACAAGGGCTGGTAGTCCCCTTATTTTATGATTCCCAAGAAGGGTGGGGGGGCTGAGACCCGTCTTGGATTTGAGATACTTGAACAAGTTTTTCAGGAAAGACAAATTCAAGATGGTCACTCTTTCTCAGATCCTTCAGGCCCTCCAACTTCAGGATTGGTTGGTATCATTGGACCTTCAGGATGCTTATTTTCATGTGTCGATCCCTCTCGAGCACAGGAAATACCCGAGGTTTGCTGTTGGCGCATCAGTTTCGAGTCCTGCCATTCGGGTTGACCTCCGCCTGATAGTCTTCACCGAACTGATGGTGGTAGTGGCAGCACATTGCGGGAGAGGGGGGATTCACGTCTACCCCTACCTGGACGATTGGCTGATCAGGGCGCGATCTCCCAAACAAGCCTTGGATCATCTCCGCATTACCTGCGACTCCGTTCACAGACTGGGCTTCTCACTCAATTTCCCTTCCCAACAGCTCCGGTAAATCGGGGCTGTCTTAGACACGTCCTTGAAAGTGCTCGCCACCCAAGGTTAGGGCTCACAACATTCTGCCGATGGACCATGGTAACATTTCAGACTGCCCAGAGTCTTCCGGCCTTCGAATTCTTGAGGTTGCTCGGCCTCATGGCATCCTGCATTTTTCTGGTGCCAGAGGCCCGTCTCAGAATGAGGTCCCTTCAATGGGCACTCGGGACTCCATGGTCCCAATTCTCAGGCAGGATGTCGGATCCCCTTCAGGTTCCGGTCAGGGTATCACAGGAACTTCTGGCAACCATGGACAGAGGTGACCATAATGACAGACGCTTCCCTCACAGGAAGGGATGCTCATGCCAATGATCTTACCATCAGCAGTCGTAGTCTCCATCGGAGTCCAAACTACACATCAATCTTTTGGAGCTGAGAGCAGTCAGGCTAGCACTGAAGGCTTTCCTGCCATCCGTACGGTGAAGGAATGTTGTGATCACAGACAACATGGTGGCCATGCATTACCTCAACAAGAGAGGTGGTGTGAGGTCACAAACTGTGCATAAAGGCGATGCAGCTCTGGTTCTGGGCAATTCAAGAGGGAATCTCCCTATCTGCAGTTCATCTGGCCGGAGAGGATAACACGGCTGTGGACGCTCTGTGCAGGCAGAGCGCAGTCTCCCACGAGTAGGAAATGGCTCAGGAAGTCCATCAAGAGGTCTTCGTCCTTGGGGAACCCCGCAAATGGATCTGTTTGCGACCGGTGCCAACCGGAAGTGCGAGCAGTACTGCTCAAGGGAATTTCCTCCGAGGAGCTCTTGGAGGCGTGTTGGTGGTGGATTGGGAATTCCCGCTTCTGTACAAGTTTCCTCAAGTCCCAGTCATTCCTCAAATTCTCAGGAAGTTAAGACGGTTCGGGTCCCGCATGATCCTGGTTGCTCTGGATTGGGCTGGGAGATCGTGGTACCCAGACCTTCTGGAAATATCCATCTGTCCTCCGGTGCATCTTCCACAAAGGGAGGATCTTCTCTTGTGAGAGGGGGGTTGGGTTCTCCATCCAGAGGTCAAATCTCTCAACCTTCACGCATGGTTTCTGAGAGGTTGAGATACATGGATTGGGACCTCCTGGATGACGTAATGGAGGTGTTGCTTTCGGCCAGGCGGCCGGCAACAAAGTCTCTGTACCGTTGCCGTTGGAATAAGTTCTGTGACTGGTGGAGAGAACAGAATGTTAATCCTTTGCAGGGTTCAAATCTGCATATTCTGTTTTTGCTTTCTTTAGCCCACAAGGGTCTTGAGGTGGAGACCATTAACGGTTACCTGGCAGCGCTCTAAATCTTTAAGCGCTCATCCGAAGAATGCTCTTATTTTAAGATCCCTTTGGTAAGGGCTCACAAATGTGTTCCCGTCTTCACCGTTTCAGGTTCCAGTTTTGGACCTTAACTTGGTCTTAAAGTTTCTGATGGGTGCTCCATTGAACCATTGCACTCCTGTCCATTGAGGCAGATAACCTTTAAGACTGTTATGTTGGTTGCTCTTACAGCTACAAGAAGAGTGATCGAGTTGCAGGCACTTCCAAGCCACCCTTTACAGTATTCTACAAGGACAGGGTTGTGTTGAGAGTCAGTCCTGCATTTGTGCCTAAGGTAGTTTCAGACTTTCATTTGAGTCAGCCAATTGTGCTACCTGCCTTCTATCCTCCTCTGCATCCTAGCAAGGAAGAGGAAAGGCTTTATAGGTTGGACCCTAGGAGAGCTTTGAGCTTTTATAGTTCCAGCATGTCCAAGGTGAGAGTGGATGACCAGCTCTTTGTTGGGTAGACCGGGCACAAACTAGGCTAGGATGTGTCTAAACAGACCTTGTCTAGGTGGATAAATCTCACTATTTCTGAATGCTATACTTTGGTGGGCAAGGTCCCTCCTGAGGGCTTGCATGCTTATTCAACCAGGGGCATGACTACACCGACAGCCCTGCAAAGGTGCGCCCCTGTAAAGAACATATGTGATGCTGCATAGTGGTCGTCCATACACACGTTTACCAAGCATTATTCCCTGTATGCTTCCCATACTCAAGATGTGGCGTTTGGTAAGGCAGTCCTTTATTCTCCCCTTTTTAATTTTAAATCTTACTAAATTCTTCACCCTCTTCCAATTATGGATACTGCTTTGGGAATCTGTCAAACATGAAGAATACGGTGGAGGACACAATCCATTTGAAGAACAAGTTACTTACCCCCGGTTACGTTCTTTCGACTGGATATTCCTACAATGTATTCTTCATCACCCTCCCAACCTACCCCTCTGTAGAATCTTCCATGCTATTACAGCTTTCGTTCCAACAAGGCTGAGTACTGTCAGGCCCGATTTTTGGCCACTTCTGCTACACAAGCAGGGCGGGGAAACGAGAACTGAGGCTAGAGCGCCGTACGTGCTACTTATAACATCCGATGACATCACACTCGACGGAGGCCTTCGAAGGAAATCGACCCAACGCCATTGATGCAGGGCGCCCTCTGCCGAAAGATTACCGAAGCAGCCGAGCTGTGGAAACTACATGCCAAAGAGGAGGAATGCGTTGTAGGAACATCCAGTCGAAAGAACCTTACCAGGGGTAAGTAACTTGTTCTTCTGCTTAACTCTCCTACTTGCAACTTCTGCTGTGTCTGTTGTATACAGTTTTGTCAGGATGCTTCCATTTAAGACTTGCTCTCTCTCTCCAGAAACTCTCTTAATGAAATTGTGCGAGTAGACTCCCTTGTCCTACAATTATACTGCAACTACTACAACTTTAAAATATTTTGTCAACTTCAACAAGACGTCTTCGACAACTCCAGGTTGACAAGGCACTCTTCTCTCTCTCAGGTAGTAAGAGAGGCAGCCTCTTTGCCTTTTCTTCCACCTTGTAGCTACTAAACACAGTTGTTACAAACATGTACTTAACTCCCTTCCGCAGCTTCAATGACACTTCTCTGAGGTAACACAGCTTCAACAACTCTTAAACAGTGTTCCGTTCTTAAATGAGCTGGATATGCTGTAATAGGGTTGAGTCTGTCAGGCAGGATTGCATGCAGTACCCTGTGGGAGACTACACCAGTCTTGTCCTCTTGGCAATAGGTAACCCAATCTTTGGTATAGGCCTGTACTACACAAGTTGGTAAAGTGGCTGAGCAGCCAGGCGTATCTCAAGAGGGGGCAATGTGAGCTGTAGGGTTGCAACATAGAGTTTCACAGTGACAAGTATTCAAATAACACTTATACTCAAAGTTTCTTATTAAAATAATAATTTATTAATTTAACAGTCCGTTTTAAAATAAGCCTTCTTTAGAAAGGGCAATATGCAATACAAAAATGCACTTAAAAAATAAACTGTTCAGTAAGTGGATACCCTTTTGGGATGTCACACACACTTCCTACACCCTGAGGTGACTTCAATTGTTAGGACACTGTGGACATTGATATATGACTAAATGCAATAATGAGGTTGTGGAAAAAGGAATAGGTTAGGGGAGGAAACCAAGGTTAACAGGTTTCTCCAAACAGGTAAGCACTTTACAATCCCCCAATGAAATATAGGTTCACGCTTACCCAGCTATACAAGTAACTTATGTATGACTTTTTGAGGGACAGATGAACACAAAGTCAGAGGTTAAGAAGAGTCTTCATGGAGCCAGGACAGCCAATGTCAATTGAGCAAAGTCTAGGGGATATGAGGCACTTCTTGAAGATGGCACAGAGTTTTGTTGTAAAAAAGAATCGCTGTTGGGCCACAAGCTTGGAGGCTTGCGAAAAGCAAAGCTGCAAGCAACTCTGCAAAGGGCAGCCAATGCAAGTCTCCAGTGACAGCAAGCAAGCTACACAAAAGAGGTAAGTACCCCTAGTTACACAGTACCTTGAGTGTGAACAAAAGGTTCCAGCTGGCTTCTGTTCCTGTTGTAGTCCTGCAGATCCTGTTGTTCCTGGGCCTCAGTCGTGGGGACAAGTGGGAGGACATCTGGGGACTCCTGCACTATGGTCTGAAGGTCGGCGGCAGCAATGGACTTACTCCAGAACAGTGGCACTTCACGGTTTCAGCTACTCGCAAATAGCACCACCGCGGTTCCTGGACACCTTTTGGGCTCTCCTTGCTTCTGGGGTCCAGCACTCTGAGGTGACTCAGGCTTAGAAAGTCCTGCTTCGAGGGAGTCCGGAGGATCTTCATGGAGCTTGGGTTTGTGTTAAAAACTATGCACTCTATTCTGGTGTTCCTGTCCCCTGGCACTCTGTTATAGCCCCAGCAAAGAAGTACAGCCAGCAGGGAGAGGGGTTCCAGTCAAGTTCGTCTTGGGGGTCTGTTAGGCAAGATTTGGAGCAGTACCCATTGGGTGCACTACAACAACCTTGACCTTCTGGCAATAGGAACCCAACCTTTGGTATAAGTCTGTACTAAATTCTCTCTCTTAGACTGCACAGTACCTTTGGTTAGAAGAAATGGTTCCAGCTGGCTTCTGTTCCTGTGTGGCTCTGTAGATCCTGTTGTTCCTGGGCCTTAGTCGTGGGGAAAAGAGGGAGGACTTCTGGGGACTCCTGCAACACAGCGGGACGGATGGCAACAGAAAAGGACCAACTTCTATTCAGTGGCTCTTCGCGGTTTCAGCTCTTGGCTGTTGAGATGGGCTTTCCTTGCATCTGGGGTCCAGCCCTCTTTTGAGGTGGCTCAGGCTCAGTCAGTCCTGCTTCCTTGGAGTCAAGAGGATCTTCCTGGAGCTCTTGGTCAACTTCAAAGCATGAGCAAACAATCTGGTGCACCTCTCCCTGGCTCTTTGGTTCCAGCAGCAACTGCAGTGGAATTTCAACCAGCTATGAGAGGATGTCCAGGTGGCTTGCTTGGAGTTGATTGGTCGCGCCAACTCAAGGGGAGAAGTCATCTTTGCAGGGGCTTCTCTGTCGATACCAATTTGGAGTTTTCGCACAGCAGCAGGGCTTCACCTGCAAGCCAACGGTCCAGAAGTTACGGCAGGCATCCTCTTTAAGTTCTTCTTTGTATTCCTTCATCCAGTAGTCGACTCTGCCTTCCAAGCCAAAAAGCCTCATCTTTTATGGAGGTTTCTCCCATTCATTCCAGCCTAGCTATCAATCGCCCAGCAGGGTGGCTGTCCTTGCCGGACAGCCAGCTGGCCAATCACTTAAGAGTGCATTCCTATCTCCTAAATCTCAAGAATGAACTTTCCACAAAGAAATGGCAAAAAAAGATAACCAGGGCCATTTTGACAAAAATGGCACCCTTGGGTGCTTTACTGCAGCTGCGAACGCAGCCCGCGGTAAATGCACACCACGGTAGTTAAAAGTAAACCACTGCCACCAGCCATTCATCGAGGAAAGGGTAACATACAAATGTTACATGAGAAGCTGGACTAGGGGGATACTAGGTCACCCCTCCAGCACCCTATTGTAAGATGGTGTGTGCTGGGTATAGCAAGTTACAAGTGTAAGTAAAGTCCATTTCACTTTACTGCTCTTGGAAACAGTAGTTTATCCAAGAGAAGGTATTTAAACCTTTGGGAAATCTAAGACTTCCCTGTGTCATTGCACTGAAGGTGCTGGGCGACACCATGTAAAAGATGATGCCTATGGAGTTTGTCGGATTCCACAACCAAAAAGAAACAGAGTTCAAAATCACATTAAAATATGAGAGTGTGGGGGAAAAAAAGGGTTGGACTCTCTCCAGGTAAAGAATTAAAGTCCTAGAGTCCAGCAAAAGAGCTGGGGGTCTCGAAGGTAGAGAGGAATTAGCACATTTCTGAGAATTCTCCCTAACAACACTGAACTGAAGGTGCTGTGTGTCACAATACAAAAAGATGCCTATGGAGTTTCCCAGACTCCAAAACCAAAATAAATGCAGGGTTCAAATCAAAGAAAAAATACATGCGAGAGTGACTGGGGGGGCGGGGGGTAAGGTCTCCCTCTCTCCAGGATAAAAATTAAAAGTCCTAAAGTCCAGCAAAGGTGCGGAGGGTCTCGAGTAGAAGGGAATTAGCACAGAAATGAGAATTCTCCCTAACAGTCCATTGGCTTGGGCAATACTTGTTCGCTGCTCAGCTTCCACTACTTCTATAACTTCTGCTTCATTGTTCGGGATGTTACAAGCAGTACATTTTGTAATAAAAACGAAAGCACACGCAATTTCGTTTTACCTTTTGAACTGTCACTTCAAAAGCTGCGCGTTCCCACCTTTTGGTCCGCTTTCTAGCCTCCAGGGTACTGTGGGAAAACAATGCATCTTGCACAACTTCTTCAGATATTATTATAACTGCGCTTGTAACACTTAGGGAGAGTCAATTAAGATTCAGTATGTTTCCTGCAGCGTTCTGTGTTAACAAGAGGCACGCAACCACTCTGGATCGAGTTATGTTTGACATTGGGAAAAGAAAAGATTTTCATGACACACAGGTGTTTCAACGTTGATGATTTCATCACGTCTTACATTTCTCTTGTTAATGACTTACCACTTCTACAAACAACTTTATCTTACTTGAATATTTACAGGAGGGACAATAATAGCTGGCTACAGTTCCCGGCAAGGTATTTAAGTTGATTCAGAGTACAGAGCTTCTCTTTCCTGACTCCACAATCAGTGCGACGGCCGGTTGCTTCTGCTTCCCGACTTGGTTTCTTAAACTACTACTTCTGCAGGCACTCTTGGAACCCACACCCCTGTGATGCATGGGTCTTTCCGATCCAGCCTCATCAAAGCAGCAAACAAAGAAGATGTCTGCAGAGAGTCAGGCATGTTCCTTTTAATCATGGTCAGGCAAACCTAATTAAGGATCCACACCTGTTAACTGGTTGCAGGTGTATAAAATGATGGTCAGAGAACAGGACTGAGAAGTAACGGGGAGGCCTGCATGGGAGAGCCCAGCAGAGGACCCTTTGTGTGGAGGCAGCCATGGTGGGACCAGAGAAGGAGAAGGGTGCGGGCAGATACCTCAGGGAAATTGTGGGGCCCAAGACAAGTGAGCCGTGCCGTGGCCACAGGTGTGGGAGCCTGCAACACATAACGCGAGCAGCAAGGGCTGTGGGCAACTGAAGGAGAGAGAAGACTTTGTCCACATCTGGAGAGGAACCTCTCCAATTGCCAGCGTACGGAGAAGAATGCCCGAAATGCGAGCAGGCCTCGCACCAGATGATCTGCCGGGTAGGGCACTTGAGCACCAGGGCGTTTCCGAACAGACCGTGAATACGTAACTGTCTTTGAAAACGAGCTCTGCAAATACCTATTAAATACAGAACAGAAACTTGAAACTAAATATAATGAATGCATCATAAATACCGAACTGCCTGAAAACTTAAAATTAAACAGAACTACTGCATTTTAAAAACCGAACTGAATGAAAAGGTGAAATTAAAAAGATGTCTATTGAATACCGAACTAAATGAAACCTTGAAGTTAAATATATTTTGATACTGAATAAAATAAAACCTTTATGGGCAAAGTAAATCTCGAAGGACAACTCAAGGTGCCCACGTGAAAATGGGAAAAGGGCATAAGTGTGAAAGAATGCCACAGAAGGTGGGATAGGAATAAAACCTCATGAAGGTGAACTTTTAGGAATGAATGCAATTCGGCAAGGCCACAGACTGGCAATAGGTGTGTAACAAGTGATGGCATAACCAAGAGGTTGATAAGGAGAAGTCACAGAAGTGTAAAACTTGCACATAAGGCTGAGAGGCAAACAAAGGGGAATTAAGTGAAAGTAACTTGGTACAGAAGGGCAGGAGCTGAAGAACCTGTGTGGCCTCAGAACCTAGAGATCTTGGTTGCATGAACTGTGATGGGTGGACCGTGTGGTCTGACAACTGCGCCTAGACCACTGAGCCCTGAATGAGGAGAAATCAAAGACCTTGAGAAAGAAACCAAGAAGTATTACGAATAAGCTGGTGAAGCAAACCAGAAGGCAGGTGAGGTTGACGTCGAGATATGTTATACTTTTGAAAAGGCTGAAATAGACTTGGCAGAGTTGAAATCTTGGGGAAGGGAACCCTGAGACTTGAACTGCACATGTTGTCTTGGGGGTGAGGCCTTAAGACCCCTCTTGCTTTTGGAACTGTGTTGCTTGGAACTTGCGGAAGGGAACCCCAAGGATTGTTTGGAACTGTTACCTTGGAATGCGAGTAAGGTAATTTTGAGACTTTTCTGTAACTTTCTTGCACTTGGGGAAGGGAAGCTGAAAGAAAGCTGAGAGCTGGAAGAAGCT
The DNA here is from genome assembly GCF_040938575.1 of Ambystoma mexicanum. Taxonomy (NCBI): domain Eukaryota; kingdom Metazoa; phylum Chordata; class Amphibia; order Caudata; family Ambystomatidae; genus Ambystoma; species Ambystoma mexicanum. The sequence goes on along the minus strand of NC_090938.1, from coordinate 489,850,742 downwards.
CAGACTTTTAAACACTGTTTATTTAGTTAGTAACATCCCTACACATTGGTTGGCTTTTGCTGTGAGGGCAAGAATAGGTTTTGGACACAGACTGACTTTTAAGTTGAACTCTTTGACACAGACTTTCCTTAGTTTTGTTCAGGTAGGGAAATCCTACCTTGGCATAGGGCAGGTTAGGCCTTCTACCATCATGACGCTTTAGTTAATATCTTTTGTTTGTACTTTAAGTCTGCTGTATGTGTCTTACTTCATGATGACTTCACAGAGGGTGTCCTGTCTATTGTGCTTATAAGATGCATTAGGATTGCCGATCTATTTTACTTTTAAGATGCATTATACATTATGTATTAGGACAGCCTGTCTATGGCGCTTGCAGATGAACTAGGATAGCATGTCTTTTGCTTTAGTAGATTAGGATAGCATGTCTATTATACAGGCAATCTGATCACACAGCTACACCTGCGCCTCTAGGTACATAATCATGCACCACTTTGGCGGACATCTGCCCGCAGGCACGGCTACCCACCCGCATGCATCCGAATGCAGCGACGACAGAATTCGGTCTAGCTGGACACACAATGTTTTACCTCCATACACCAGACTAAAACACAAAGCACAACACATCTGCCATCAGAATGCAGCGACGACTTATGACAAAACATTTGGTCTAGCTGGACACATAACGAGTCACTTGTGCACTCTCCTGACCACCTTAGCACACATCCACATTCCAGACCTTCATGGGTAGCCTACTGGCGCTCGGCCTGCCCACCTAACTCCCTATCTTGTCCAAATGCACACACGCATTCAAATCCTGACAATTTTCCCATACCTTGGACTTTGGTCCCCCGATAGCGTTCCACCACAAGCGTGTTGAGGCCCTACTAATTGGATAAAGGCGCTATATAAATGACAAACTACTACAATACCTGCTAAAACAGAAAAACAAATGAGTGATGCCCAACACCTCAAACAACCAATTTAGCAGCCTGGCTCCTGAGGTCCTAGAGTGTAACCACCTCGTAACTCCCCACAAAGTATATAGCATTCATTAGAGAAGCCAGGAAACCTAATGCAAGACATTGCTATTTCAACAAATGGAAAGGATTTGTATTCTGGTGCAAAAGAAACAAAACCAATCCCATAGATTTCTCCGCTTCAGATGTGATACTATATCTCATTTACTTGCTAGACTCTGATGTTGTGTATACCCTTTTCCTATTGACGACCAACCTAACTCTTCCCCAACCTTTATGGGCTATTATAAGCAAGCTCCCCTCATTTTCCCACATGTAACCCTTGACAGTACTGGGACGAAGGAGAGGCAACTAGGCATGATGAAGACTACTCTTTCACCACTCTGGTACTGGGATGAGGAAAATGCCGGCTAAGAGCTGTGAAGGTTTGGCATGTGCCTTAGATTGTGGTTGTGGTCAGGCCCTTTCTCCGCCCAGGTGATCCTCCCTCAGAACACCACCCCCACGGTCAGGATCAGAAAGCGTCTGCCTTTCCCTGGCCACCTTGGACAAGAGTTTAGGTAGGATTTTTGTGAGGACTCTGCAGGATTCATCACAGCGTGCTTCCCGTGAGCCGGGGCGCTTTTGCTTTGTCCTTGTTCTCTGCTGCGGATGGCTCTCGCTGCTTCGGGCCCTCAGGCGGTAAGCTTCCTTCGGTTTGCCTCTCCTGCACGCCGTTGGTGTTGGCCTCAGCGCTGCTTCTGATGGTCAGCTTGTCATCAGTGTTCTGACCGGCGTCAGAACTAGTCACCGACAGAGCCAGCCTCTTTGCCTCTCTTTGTACTGGTGTTCTCTCATCTGTGTCAACTTTAAACTTCCCAGCAAAGTGTAATGCTTTCCAAAGACTAGAAAGCAGTGTTGGCTTACCGCTTCTGGTCATCTTCATTACTCCATCCCTCTTCCTCGTCTCAGTACTGAAAAACGGAAGGGGGGTCACATAAGGTGTTTGACTGCTGTAAGGTGGGATTTCCTCATCTATACTACAATAAGACATGTATGTATGTTGCAGAGGCATATTTGTATAATTGGGAATTGTGACAGCAAGACTATTTTGATCTAGTATTCTTCTGTCCCTCTGGAGTTTCTTCCCCTACGTGCTCCTCCTGCAGATAGCCGCCACCCCCAGGGTCAGAGTTCGGTAACTTTTGCCTTTCCCTGACCACGTAGGAGAGTTGGGTAACTTCTGCCTTTCCCTGACCATGTAGGAGAAGCTTCCCTCCAGATAATCGGTGACAATATTGCTAGATTTGTCACAGGAGGAAAAGGGGCCTGGGATTTTGACACTTAAGACACAGCTCATGGGAATTACCTCAACTTCTTGTTTTGCACTCATGATTTTGGCAGTTTCAATGCACACAAAGTATCTATTTGCAGAGCTGGAGGTGATTGACTGACTGTTGGGAGACTTGTCCCATTCTGCATATGCATCTGTTTTGTGTTCGACACCCACAGCACACTTCCGTAATGTATGCTGTTAATTTATTTTAGTGGTGGATTAAAAGATGCAAATAGCTTCTAGAATGTATAGGGGTCTTTTTCTTGAAGTGTTTTTGTTGCCAGTTTAAATCTTCCAGGTGCACTACTTCTGAGGAGTCTATGCACTTTCCCCTGAAGCATTACCCATTGACTTTATTGCCTGCCAAACAATTAGCGCCGAATCCCACATGACTCACCCACTGCAGCGGCTTCACCAAATGCTTTTCCTTGATTCGGCTCTTCCTCACTCTATATCTTTTTCCCTTTTCTTCCTCCCTATAGGGATCTCAGGTCCCCCACTCCCTTACCGCCCTGAGTTTGGTACCACACGCCCGACCTGCCTCCCCTAACCTCTTGCTCCAGTTTCCCCACCTCCCTTGTGTCTCAATCATTGGGGGCTCTGACTGCATGGCCTCTCGACCCTGACGTCAACTCGCCACCCGTCTAGCCTCTGCTACTCTTTACCACCGCTCCATCAAGGCTTGTCCTTCTCCATATCTGGAAGGCCTTGGCCTGACCGTCCTGCCATTATGCCCCTCCACTAGTACCCCTCTAATCGCAAATAGCGAGAATGGACTCCACAGCAGTTTGGTTCATTGAACTGCTAAACCAGTGAATCTACTTTATCGTAACTGTATTCGACGGCTCCGGATTTGGTACAGCCTTGGCAGATCCATTTTGAGACCTATGTAAGTGTAGTCTATAACCCGCTCAACCTCTGTGCCATTAAGGAATAGTTTGACGTTGTTGCTGTTGTCCTTGACACTATTCTGGAATAGTATTGTTTTTTTTGGGTTTCACCTCCAGGGCCCAAGTCTTGCACTATTCTTTGACGATGTTAAACTTGTGATGGAATACTGTATGATCAGGTCATCTGCATGATATATGATGGGTCATTTATAATGCGCTTAATACCCAGATGTTTATAAGCGCTTTCCCATTGATCGAACCTGTGTTGCTCTGTGTTTTCTTGTTCCAAAGCGAGCACGTTGCCCCTGAGCTATCCTCCCGAGACTCCCGTGGTGACCTGTAGCAGGCTTTCCATTTCATAGGCATTCTGACCTGTGGTCTGGGATCCTTCTACAAAAGTGGGGAGTTCACTGATCTAGAGATTGAAATGAGTTGGACTGGGGTTGCACTCTTGCCTTGCTCCTAGTTCCTGTTTAAACGACCCATTTTGCATGGTGTTCTTCACCTTGCAGCCGATTAAGTTGCATGTAGGTTTTATTTGAAGTCGCCCCATCTCCACATCACTGCCCCATTTCAGCCAGCCTGCATGATTTAATGTGTAATGCTGGATGTGGGATCAAATCAAATGCCTTCCAGAAATCTATAAAGCGAGCAAATATGTACTCCCTGTTTTTATTCTTTGTTGGCTGATCGGAGCCTGGGGGTAGTACTCCTATCTGACTCCTTTGTGAAATGGCAATTGGGAAGTACATTTTTGTTTTTTGTTCATGAGATCTGCAGAATAATAGTTTGCTGAGGTTACCGTCTACACAGGTTCTCCTTCAGTTGTTTGGGTGGAGGGTGTTTCCATGTTTATAGATGGGGAGTGAGGGGGTTGTGATGAGCACTTCAGACCAGTAGTCTGGGAAATGCTCAGCTTGTAGCGTGAGGATGAATACATTGTAGTGCTTTTTAAACTGTCACTTTTGGACGGACACTGGACGTTGCAGCGAGGTTTCAAAGTACACAAATTGAAAATTCTTAAGCTAAAAAAAATCTACTAAAGGTTTGTTAGGGCCTTTGTTTTTTTTTTTTCTACCACATGGTTCGAGGCTAGACGGCTTCGCGGTAGGAGAACGGTTTTAGGAAAGCTCGCTGCACTGACTTCCTGTGCGCGGGACTCGAGTTCTGAGCCTAGGCAGCACCAATCCTGCGTGGGCAGCTGGCTGCGTTAAGGAGACTGCTGTCTGGCGAGAAGAGGTCAGGAACTCGCTGTGGTCTGAACTCCTTGGAATGCCGTGCTGGCTGCTTCCTGGATTTTGCAAAGACAAAATCAAAAACAGCTGTTGGTTTTACTGCGAAGGTGGGGGTGGGTTGGGGTCTGGGAGGGCCAGGTGATGGGTATGCATAACAGTAGACTGGTCACTAGGCAGAGCGCCAGGGAAATTGATTACCCTCAGAGGTGACACTGGAAGCTGGTCCTGCAGACGAGGAGTGCCTCTTTTGGGCTGTTTGATTGGTGTTGGGATTGCAGCAACGGGGCCTCTTTTACAAGCCCCCTTTTCCGTACCCGGGCCTCGGTAAAACCAACACTGAGTTAGCGCTGAATATCTGGCTCTGCACCAAAATTCCATTGTTACAAAAAAGCTGCACATATTTGCACCAATGAGAAAGGGCAGCTCATTTTTTGGGCTTAGCCTACCGCAGCCACGCCAAAAGCACTGATGAATGTAATGCTTGTGGCGGGGGAATGTGACGTTTTAAAAGGTGTACTACTGAAGCAAAATGGCGGGCCAATACTGTGCATGTGCACATGGTGGTCGCTCGTGCTCACCCATATTCATCCCCTAAAAACCTATGGCGGTGACGAGGAACGCCATTGTGTAGGGAAACGGCAGAAACGTTTTTTTCCAGGGATTTTCTTGAGTAAAAAACACATTGGTGTTTTGGGTCCCGTTAAATCTTTTTTTCACAATCTGGGGACACTGGTTGGATTGGGAAGGCTTATATGTGGGTACTTTGTATTTCTTCGACTCCGAACACACAGAAAGGCAAGCGGGGGGAGAGGATGGAGTAGAGTGAGGGATAGAAAAAGAAGAGGTGGAGAAGACCACTAGAGAGGAATGCAAGGAAGTGGAGGAAAAACAGCTAAGGAGAAAGGAAGAGAAAGACGGGGAACTCTGAGATAGAGGAATGAAAATATGAACCCGCAGAGAGAAAGTAAGGAAGATGGGTGTTGAAGAAGCATTGAATGAAAGAGGAGAAAAGGGGAGCCAGTACGGTGTGGAAGAAGAGAGGTGAAAAACTGTCCTGGGAAGGGTGGGACTGGGCCATAAAACTGTCTCGGGCACCAACGAAAAAATGGCCCACAGTTGCAAATGGCTATTCATTCCTTTTGTGACACTGTTTGAATAGTAACCAAGGGGGAGTTTTTGGCTTAAGTGTGATGCAAATTGTGCATTTCAAAGAATATTTATGCAAAAACACTGGTCAAAACTACTAGCCGCAGAGTGCATTCATTCATCAAACTGGCCCAAATTGGCCAAAAAAGTGGCCCACTTTGACCAAATAAAAATGGCTGACGCAGCATTTTGAATTTTTGGTTTGTCCATGGGCCTAATGCCCTATAGGCCAGTCGGAGCCTAGTCCTGGGTCAAGAAGGTGCTCCTAAACTGGAGAGGTGCCATAGCAAGCCCGAGACATACACTGGAAGTAAGGGTCTAGTGGAGGTGATCTATTGTCCAGCCCCAAGTTTAGTCAGTGCTTTCAAGACCGAACAGGAGGGTAAAGTTTACAGTAACTCATTGTCTAACTGTTCGAGCAGTGTCTGATGGCTGACTGCCCCCCCCCACCACACCCCACCGGTTGACATAAGATACCTGGTGGTGGTACCCAGTAGCAGGGTCCAGGAGGACAATACATGATGGCCGGTCAAGTGGCACAGCGAGTAGAGCGCTCGCTTTGACATCCGTGCAGAGCTTGCTAACGCAGGTTCGAATCCCGGCGCGGCCAAACTCGGCCTTTCTCTTCCGAGGTCGATAAATGAGCACCACACACCATGGGTAATAATAAGCAGCGCTCAGATACCGGAGGGTTCGTAGCACTATATAAATGCCAAATTATTATTATGATCTTGGAGAACCCTGAAACAGCCAAGAAAGATACGCAATCCAGAAACAAGTGTTCAGGAGAATATATAATCCAAGAGACTGTGGGTGACAGTTTCGTCTGCCGAGAGCCTGCCCAGAGATATGGCCCTGCACCCAGGGATAGAGGGAAAGGCTTAAAGTAATCAGTTTATCCATTTATGGGTCAGCCATTTGATAAGAATACTCAAGTCAAACAAGTTTATTTGGATTAATAAAAAATCCATTAAACGACAAAAACACTGTTATGCACATATAAAATTACAGTTTAATCAAAACTTCTAAATAATTAAGAACCATGAACATTCAAAATGGGTAACCTGCAGTAAGATCATTGGTCGTATAGTTTCATAAATAATGGCCCCATAACAACACTAACAACATCAGTTAAAAGCACAGAATAAACGTTAAATACCAATTGATAAAAACTGTTATAAAATTCATAGCTAGCATCACCTTGCAGTTTTAATAGGCCCTTTCTGAAGAACATCGCTCTCTTCAAAAACATGAGCAGTGCCCACGCTGTGTAGGGCGTGTTGGCACTCAAAAGAAACACGAGAGCTGCCCTGTGCGAACGTATCGCTGTCTCCTTAAGGGCGGGAATCAAGGTCGCTCTAGGAATGCCGGCATATCCTGCACAAAAAAACAATCGGTGGGATAGATCCTTGAGGTGGTGGCCACAGATCGGGCAACCCGCCGAGTCGGGAAAGCCTTTCCATTTGTAAGTGTTCCCTTGTAACCAAAGGGAATCAAACTGTTCCCTTGTAATCAGCCACCTGTCTTTTTTGTGCGGACTCCAGGTCAGGTAGGGTTGTATTCCTGTGAGTCTACTGATACTAGTGTGAAATTGTCCAGATCTGTGGCCATACTCCTCAAGGATTCTTTTCCTCACTGCAATCCCACCCAATGCTATTTTATATTGCGCCCCCTCCCTAAGAATACTGTGCCTGTACAATTACATTTTGGGTTTAAGTTGTTTAACCAGAGTCACTGAGTTTCCCAATGTCCCACAATGTGGTTAAGTGTTAATGCTGGAAGTTGAGCCGAGTCTGTAATTTTGGTACTTGCCCGTATTCTTTACCAGTGCTCGTCGTGCGTCGTCTGACTTTCAGGAATTACAATATTATTTTTAAAAAAACTGTCTTGCAGAACAAATGATGATATCTTTATCTTCATCATGAATGAACGTCCAAAAAAAATACCCGAATCCTAATTCTCTGTGCCTAAAGCAACCTCACCTGGCTCTCTCAATTGAATTTCAAAGATTTAAATACACTGAGCAAAAGAACATGTACAATAAAGTTGCCTTCTTGTAAAGTTGTTTGACACAGTCTAGCTGATTGTTATTCATTACATGAGGAACATCTGAAATTCCCCCCCAAAAATTGTAAAATAAGCAGAACTGACATCCGCCTGTCGGAGGTCTGTGATATCTGATCGACTCTCTCCTGTCTATGGACCCTGATATGCCATTTATAAACAGAAATATCAAGAAATTGGCTAAATCATGCTGACGTAATGTGTGAGCGGCCAAACCTTTCACTGAATCGCGCAATACGATACAGTACAGTAAGCTAAGGTGATCTGTTCAAGCTCATCATATCATCTGGCGGCAAAGCCGGGATATGAGCCTCGGCTGCCCCAAATTAAGCTATCGCATCCCCTCTCCCAACTAATGGGTTATTCTCCTTAGGGGGGGTGGCTGCTCCTTTGTTTACTTTTTTTTCTGCGCCCCTGGTTTGGGGGGTCGGGCTCTAGAGCAGCACATTACTGATACTAGGCTAGTGTTTATAACTAGCTCTTCTTTGTATATGTGTGTTCGGCTTCATTTATGGCGGTGTGGCAAAGAAAGAGCAGTAATACAATTATCAATACTTTTACCACACTGACAAATTGCGCGGTTTGAGTTATGTGGAGGAAAAACCTTCAGCCACGTGCTGTAGTTTTGTTTTTCTTTTCTTCATAACATGAGCTGCAAACTGAATGGAGGAAGATAGGGTGCCCACCAAGTGACACCAAAACTCTTTCAATTGAGTTTCAAGTCAGGCTTCCCTCTCGGGAGGGTTGGTCTGATACCAAAGTACAGTTGTGGCCAGGTGAGGAATCCAATGTGATTCACCCAGGAAACCTGACCTGAAACTCCTCTCATGTGGCCAGGGAAAGGCAGACCTTTTCTGATCCTGAGCCTGGGGGCGGTATTAGCCGGGAGGATCACATGAGAGGGGAAATGGGTGTGTAGGAATGGGACCCCAGTCTCCTAATAGCCTATTTTAAAATAGAAGCTGTTCATGAAACGAACTTTTTTTCACAATTTATAAAAGTTAAAATCATTTTGTGTTGGACTTCAAATGCCAGAATCGCCAGAGTACTGGGACAAAGAAGAGGGCTGCAGAGGCACAATGTTGCAGAGTGCAGCCCATTAAGGTTAATGACGCACACCTGAGGGGGGCTGAGAGGCATAAAAGGCCCCCTCAGGTGCATGCCATTTGACCAAGCTGGAGGAAGGTGAGGCAGCTGAAGCAGCAGGAGGGCAGTGGTAGTAGTTTTTGGAGGAGTTTAGAAGCCTCCAAAAGCAGCAGAGGAAGATATCACAGAAGAGCCAGGACGCTTGGATCACAGTGGCGAGAGAAGTTGATGCCGCTCCTAAGAGGGTCATATGGGCTCGAGATTTCAGCTGCAGAGGTAATGTAGCAGAACGCGTACCTTTGTTTAACTTTCCCCACTATAAAATGCTCAGCAGTGGCATTATTATTATCAAAATTAAGCAGGGGGCGCTGTTGATCTGCCAAACAAGATGGCCGCCTAAACGTGGAGCTTACTGGGGGATAGAGGAGCCGCTTCATCAACGGCAGGTGATTTATCTCTTCACTATCATGCCTAAAAAGGGGAGAAGGAAGACGTTGGGACATTTTAGGAAACTGGAGCGCCAGCACAAAAGACAGTAAAACAAGAATTATAGTAATGCCGCTCAATAGTGCCAGCTCACCTTGATAAGTGAGAAGAAACAATATAACATTGCGGTTACTGCAACACTATTCTATGTACAAAGTAAAATGCAGTGATTTATTATATTAAAACCCATAATTAATCATTGGTACTTCCTAAAGATTCCAATCTTTGTCCTAAAATCTCCAGGCCTCTATGGAGTTGGGATGGGGTGGGTGGCAGGGAAAATGTCTCCTTTCTGGTAAGTACCTCGATAAGTTGCTTAGGAGTTAAGAGTTTCCAAAAGTTCTCCCATGGGAATCAACGGGTCCAAATCCCTTAGGATACACATGTCCATAGGGTAAAGTGATGAAAGATCCCCTTTTTACCCCATGGGTGCAGCAGAAAGGGCAACCATCCAGAGGGGACCTCCTTCCAGCCCTTTGTTTGAGAAGCAAAATAGCAGCAAGAGCTGGTTGAATAGGTAGCAAAAAGCACTGTGAGGGGTCAGAGGTGGACAACTTTGTGAAGGTTTTTCAAAAGATGCCATTTTATTAAACTAAAAAAAGTTTGATAAAGACCTCCCTATCCCCTACACTAACAAGTGTTTCCCTAGCTATAAAATAAGCTAAAGGAAACACCCAACAAAAGGATTCTGTCCCTCACACTTGACATACAACAGACTCAACAAGGTCATGCATAGCAATTCAGACATAACCACATTAGCAGTTATCTTCAAGGCCTGGTAGCTGTACCTCCTTGTAACCTGGGTGAGTTCCCCTTCCCCAGATTCAATCAGGATTGCAATTAATAGTTAAAAGGAATAAGGAAATCCTGTTTGCAACCAAGTTCCAAGAAAGTTCCTTTAACTCCAGTAAGTCTCCCGCTTGGACTTGACCAACAGTTGAGTTCTACACAACTGCTTCTTAGCAAATAAGTATATTCCCACAGTGCATCAATGTCAACAAAACTGCTTCTGTCAGGATTATTCTGCAACAATTTACAATGCATTCACATCAGCAATATTGATTTGTCAGGATGATCCCACGATTAACCATGAGCTTTTGTGATCTTGCCTGTTCTTCAATGCTTTTAACCACACCACAGTACTTCAATGATTTCCGCCTGGTCCACTCGCCTGCCAGGCCTATACTATAAAGTCCATTGCCCTGGTGTACTCGCCTGCCAGGGCTAATGAAACTACTAACCCTACTACAAGTACTTCTGTGGTAAAATTCATTTGGCAACAACTTCCAATACTTCTGTGGCAAAGTTAGTCTTTGGACTTTCAGCAACATCCATAACAACACATTTGTAAAGTCTTTTTGGCTTTCATCAACTTCAGAGATAACGCATTGATGCTGTTTTTGCCATATGCATTGCAGACTTTGCTTCTCTCATCCTGAATGCTGGCTAACAGGAGGGCTCTTCTGCCACACTTCTCTCTGTTGTTGGGACAAACTCCCAGGCATGCCAGAGGGCCACTAGGAGTTTGCGGCCTCTCAGAAGGCCCAACACCTTCCACAGGATAAACGGAGGACTCAGTCGACAGCAATTTCAAACTGCGGTTTATTACAGACAAAACCAACATGGATCAGCACAGGAACAGGAGAAATCCATGCACCTCAACTTCTCCTTGCTCACAGGCCAGTTTTGATGCAAAATTACGTCACTGCTTTGTCATTAATTGGGCCTTTCTACAGAATCGGCCCTCCTAATTGGCTACTGAGCCTCTTACTACCTATAGTGGACACTATACATGTTACTGTACTGGCCCTCGCATGTAAGGTGGCTGGCCTGGTCCATCCCCAAGTCACTATCTATAACAATTTTGCAGTGTGGTGGGTTTACCATTGGTTCTGACCCGTTGCTACCCACCCCAAGGATACTGAACTGTGGTTGGCTAGAGCTGACGTCCCCAGGCCTGGGATCCACAAAGGTTCTCGGCGTACCTTTTCAAGGTAATAACAATGACTGTGTCTGCATTGTAACTTGTGTGTACCACCTTAGTCTGAGAGTGCTCTTTTGCTTGGTGCAACACTTGCCTCACATTGTAGCATATTTGTTGCAGTCCTCTGTCTGGTAGCCTGTGATCGGCTCCCTTTCCCAGCGCTGGTCGCTGTCCATTGTCTGCATTGGCCGGGTCATGTGTTCAAAGACCATGAATTTGAGATGTGCAGCTCTGAATTCTGAGGAATTGTTCGTATTTACTGCTGCTGGTGCCTTTGTCGTCCAGGAATGTCATCCATATCTTGTGGCCTTGACAGCGGGTCCTTCTGTACTTTTCCTAAACCATTGTAATGCAGTTTCTACAATGTTCGTGTTATACTACATTCTCCATAGGTTAGTCACACTTGGCTCCTGCAGTTCCATGGGGTTATTTCGCATGTAAGCATCTGCAAGCCTTGCTCAGGATCTCTTGCTTCTAGCGGTTTCTACGTTGCTGCATTTAGCTATTGGAAAAAATAATTAATAATGACATTATGTGTCTGTCCTCTAACTATAGAACTGTACGCTTGTGTTCTTCATGTATCCGAGTGTGTTTATGTCCCGGGGTGCGGATGGCACATGTGCTTCATGTCTAACGCTGCTAAGTCGTCGTGTGGCTAACAACATCAGCAACATGGCTTCTTGATGCTTTATCGAAACTGACAATTGAGGTGACTTGGGTTATAGCCCGAGGCTCCTCGTCCACTCTGCAGTAAATTTGTACCGCACCTGGTCTGTAGGGCTGGTTGTAGGCGTATGGCTGGCTAAGGGGGTTTCTCTCGACGTATTTGTCAAGGATTGGTCGGTTGGGAATTCATCCAAAATAGAATGGGTGATTGCAGTGTTTCCTGGCCTTCTTCTGTGTCATGAATTTCTTGGGAGTGGTAGGGGGTGGTAGCATTCCCATCCCTCTTCACTGTTAACAAACCACTGTGTACAGTCTTCATTTGTTACCTTTGCCCCTCTTTGTCTTAAGCAACATTAGTTATAATCATTCTGCTGTTGTATTGTCCTCTTTTGACTTTTGTAATGATGGTAAGAAGGGCCTGCTTAAGAAACACTTTCTCTTGGCTTGGACAATGGTGGTTATGATTGATTCTTTTAAATATCACTCCCGCTTGACTTTGGCAATTATAGTTCTGGTTGGCTCCTTCAAATATTGCCCCCTTTGTATGTTGGCAATTTACTTGGGCTTTATAATGGCAATCTTAACCTTTTCATTCTCTTTTGTTCACAGTGTTTATGTTCTGCCCATTTCACTTTTAATATCAGTTTGATATTCAAAAATGTCATTAGATGGCAGTGTTCACTTACGGAGCGTGCTGTGGTGTTCATACACAAGCAAACTCACTGGTCTCTTCTCTTGCTTCTGTGCGCAAGACTGCCTTTGCTTCTTCTCTTGGTTTCTGCATTCCTGCCCGCTTTGGTTGCTCCTTCGCGGTCCATTCTGCCTGGAAAAGGATTCCCCTTTGTTACGGTGACACGCTGGTGCACGGCAGTCACCGGGAATGAACAAGCAATTTAGAGGCGCTCTCTCTTTTATGAAACAGTCTGCAAATGTACCACTTCCCGCGGTGCAGCTTCTGCATCTCAGATCTTCGGGTCTGAAAACCCTCTCAGGAATCGGCACCGCATACATAACGGCAGGGGTGCCAACATCTTCTGCCCCCAGTAATGGCTGCTCACAGCTCCTAATACTACTTTGCCTTTAACTGCTTCTACTGGCCTCCACCTGAGGGGCTTTAAATACCTTCCAGTATCTCTCTGGTGTGGGCCATTAACATCAATTAACTGCTCATCGCAGTTTTGTGCCTCTGATTCCCTCTTCCTCATCTCAGTACTTGGGGGAACTATGGGAATTAAAGTCCCCACTGTTATGCTTTTTATGTATTCTACAATTACCTTCTCTGTGTTTGACCAGTTGATTCCCTTTTGTAAACATATTTTTATCAAGAGATTCAGGAAAGGTTAATAGTTGGTCTGGATTTAATGGAGAGTAAGGTCTCTTTGTTTTGCTTTTTATATCTTCTCTTCTTATGTGGATTATAATGAGTTTTACTACCCATACAAGGGTTAGATATAAGAAGAGAAGCCTTACTCTGACCGCAGGCTGTTAAACATTCTGGAAATACATAATGCTGCGTTTCTCCCAACAGAATCTTCTGGTTCCCTTGGGACCCTTCTCCCAGCTAATAACACCTCAGGGTTAGGATCAGGCATCGGCTGCCTTCCCCTGGCCACCTGGGAGAAGACTTTAGGTACAGTCTTTGTGAGGATTCTGCAGGATTCATCACAGCACACACCACACAATGTTAATGGTATAAAGTGGGACCTCAAACACTACTCCAACCTACAAGGGCCCCTAACAACAGGATCGAAGAATATCTGCATCACAGGAACACGTACTTGCAGTACTGGATTTGTCTAATACAGCCCTAGAATGGCAGGTGAACTGTGAATTTGGGTGCACAGTTGTGGTCGGTCTACTCACAGTTTGCACTTCCCAAGTTAAGGGGACTCGATCTCATGACCCAGCAAGGATTCAGATAACCAAGAGGAGCCACAAACCAAACATCTGAGATGGACCTATGAGACAGAAGTTCCAGTGTCCAAAAAGACTACAACAAGAGCACGTAGAAACCTAACCAAGGTTCTGTATCTGGTCAGGTGAGCAGGAAGGGGCAGCCAGCCACCAAGAAGCAGTCAAGGGCCTGGGGCAAATGACAGGAAGCGACCCACTGCATCCCAAGAAAGGAATCTGAGGTGGGGCAGCAGCAAGCCACCCATCTTCCAGCCCCAGGCAGACAGCCCTCATCTCAAGGCATCTGAAGCAAAGGGTCTTGACAGAAGGGCAGTAGTGCAGACCAAGACGTCCCAAAAAGGGCAAGAACAGCCAGCCAAGAGAATGGCAGAAAGCTAAGGTAGAGCCTGGGTGTCATTCCAACAGCAGAAAGAATGCAGGTTGCAAAGACAAAGGAGCCAAGTTCCAGCTACTATTGCCACAACAGGTTCCTCGGCGGCAGGAGCAGCCCATAATCACCAGGGGTCTTTCATGAAATCAGCTATAGATCTGAGGAATGCACAAGGCCTCCCACTTGCAACACGCTAACTCATTAGTAGGCTTACTCCAGACCTCCAATCTTGGCAGACACACAACGGTTTTGGTGGCCAGCCAATCGGGCTAGCCCTACAAACTGTCAAACATACAGATCCACCCCCACATAATGTAGATGGGTGCTGACTAGACTTAAAACATTCCTACACCAGTTTAAACTAAAACTGGGAGTATCTCTTTGGGCTCAGGAAGAGCCTACATCAGCACAACTATTTATTTAGGCCTTGCCTGGCGATATGAATACACAGGATGGGCCAAAAGAAAATGGCTTGGGCTATAAGTAACACAATAGCTTCCATATAGGCACTGGTGAATTGTTTAATTGGAGGAGTGTAAACCCTTTGCCCAAACCAACCAAAGGGGGCTTAGGGAGAATCCTGCCACCGCAAATGTTTTTAAATAATGGGATTAAAGCATCAGAGGATTTATCCTGACCCAGAGCATTTCAGAGCAGAGACCCGACAAGCATTGACATTCATCTGTGAAATGTGCAGAAAAAAAGACACGGCACCCTGGCGATCCACTGCTGCAAGCCCAGGAGAACTGCAGCAGGGAATGCAAAACAAACAGCTTTTGTAAGGGGAGACTGCACGGTACAGACGGGAATACCAGCAGGTACACACAGGGACTTAATGCTCCCCAGACCACCAGGGACAAATGGAGGAACACCACCCTCCCTCCCGGTGTGACTTAACCTAGGAGCACCCACAACAGGGCCTTGGAACACAAATATGAACACTTTCCTTCTCTGTCCACCATGGCTGTTCCACGTTGAACCCGCAGCGAAAATGTGGGCGGGACTTAGCCCATTATGACTTTTCAGACTTTCCACACACCCAGTTTGAAAAAGGCAGGGCCAGATTGACCAGGGAAAGAAGACCAAGGGAGGGAGGTAATATAAGGGAGAAACAGGAAGTGTGGGTCCTTTGGATGAGGTCCGAGGTGGAGATGGAGGCAGCCAAGAGAGCAACGGAGGAAGGAGTTATGGCCTATGGAGGAGATTATTGGAGAAGGTGAGGTATTAACTAGTGAATGAAAAGTGGCATGGTTATGTGGTGAGAGTTGTTAGAAAGGTTAGTGTAAGGAGTGATTGTGGATATTGTACTGAGTGATGTAATGAATCCTGCTGAGTCCTCACAAAAACCCCTACCAAAGTCTCCTCCCAGGTGGCACGGGGAAGGCAGCCACTACCTGATCCCGACCTTGGGAGTGGTATTAGCTGGGAGGATCACCTTGGAGGAGAAGGTCCACAAGGGAGCGGGAGGACTCCATTGGGAGAGATGCTGTATTTTTCTTCTTCAGAGCACAAAGCGTCACTGATGCCTGAATATGTAATGGTTTGCTGTCGCAGGGAGCTAATCTTTCCCAACGCTATTCGTCTGGATGATAGTAAAATCTGTTCTCACCAATCCTATATTCAGAGTAAGAATCTTCTTCACAAAGTTAAGCATAACTGTAGAGGTGAAAATTCCCATGTTCAGCAGGGGAATATTAAAGTTGAATCTTTAAATGTTGACATTAGATTCTGAGAGTCCTATGTCCTCTAGAGAACCAAACCATTCAGTAGACTCTTGTGAAATTCCTTTTAAAAGGATAATTGAGGATAGTGATAAAAGTGTGAATAATTATCCCCTTAAAAGGATCAACTTTAACATTGGGGACTTCAAGTCCCATAATGCTAAATGTACTGGGCCAAAGAAGAGGGATGTAGAGGCGCTAGATTGCCAGTTGCAAGTCAATAGGGTTAATGACCCACACCTGAGGGAAGCTGTAAGGCATAAAAGACCCCCTTGGGTGCAGTCGATCGAGAAGAATAGCATTGGAAGGTAGAGTGGTTGCAGGGACTCCACATTACAGAAATTACAGCTGAAGGAGCGTAGAGACGCCGGAACCGCTGTGGCTTGGAGTGCGGATGCATGGTTTGAGAGGGTCTTTTCCTTCAGAGACCTGAGGTGCAGAGATCGGGAAGCGT
Source organism: Ambystoma mexicanum (assembly GCF_040938575.1). Taxonomy (NCBI): domain Eukaryota; kingdom Metazoa; phylum Chordata; class Amphibia; order Caudata; family Ambystomatidae; genus Ambystoma; species Ambystoma mexicanum. Next base: position 489,834,434 of record NC_090938.1, on the reverse strand, counting down.
TATTTTTACAAGCTTCCCTCCTGAAGGTCGGGGTTTCAGAGAAGCTAAGAAGTCTATCACCCAAGCAAGACACTCTTGGCAGGTGAGTACCAGAGAGCACGGAACGCTCCTGTTTTGCTCAGCGCTGGACACCGAAAACCAAGCAGGGCTGTTTTCAATGACGCGCGGAGCAGAAGAAGTCGAGAAATTTAAGGCAGCGAGGTGAGCTGATGTGCACAGCTAACCCAGCGAGTTCACGTGTGTGTGTGTGTGTGTGTGTGTGTGTGTGTGTGACCCCAAAGCGATCCATAACCACCCAATGGAAAAGCCAAGTGGCAGAAGCATAAGTATGAAGCATGCCGAATTGACATAAAGCAGAAAGAGAATTCTTTTGCATACCAAGCAAATGGAAAGTGGAGAAAGTGGCAGTATAACAGATTGGCAAGCAGATCAGCAGACTATAATTGTGAGTTTAAAGGTGAGAACAATTACCAACAATACAAGGGGGCAATATTGCGAGAAATGGACACAAACCACCATTGGCCAAGCCAAGAGGGAACAATTAAGAAACAGTTGGTTGTAAACCCTATTGTCAGAGGTAGGAGGGAGGCAATAGAGGGAGCTGACCTAAATAAACATTGCCTAATCCAAAGAGGAGCAGAAGTGAGAAACGTCCATTGTTAGCACTTGGTTAATGCAATAGGGGGAAAACAACAAGAAGGCTGCTCTTCTGACAAAAATTGTACAGGAAGAGAGGAGCATAACCTGCATTGTATGTGGCAATGAAAAGTGTGGAACAATGAGCACCGATGAATTTTTGTTGATCAAATTATAAGACTTTTTGAATTGTCAGAAGCTAAATCAAAACCACAGGAGTACTTTTAGAAGCAGCAGTCGTAGTTTTGCTAGTCCTGACGGGAATACACTAGGACAAGGGACCTTGTAGTATAGGCCTGGCAGGTATGTGGACCAGGCAAAAGTCACTGAAGTACTGTGGTATGGTTAAAATGTGTTGAAGCGGCAAGTCCACAAAAGCACATTGTGATTAATAGTGGAAACATCCTGACAAATCAACATTGCTGATGCAAGTATGTTGTGAAATATTACAGAATCATCCTGATGGTAGCCTTTTTGTTCTTGATGAACTGTGGAACATTTCTTATACTTTGAAGAATTGTTGTGTAGAACTATGCTTCAATTTGAGAGACCAAAGAATTGTTGAACTGTTGGTTAAATTCAGTTGAGAGACTTATTGGAACTATATTGGAACTCTGTTGCAAGACAAGGATTTTCTTTTTTCTTTAGAACTTTCGGTTGAAATCCTGATTGAGTCTGGGGAAGGGAGATTCACCCAGGTTATAAGGAGAAACAGTTACTTGATCTTGAATATAACTGCTGATTTTGTTGTATCTGAATTGCCATATGCTGCCTTATTGAGTTTGTTGTATGTACAAGTATGAAGGACAGATTACTTTTGTTGGAGCGTTTCCTTTAGGCAGGGAAATCCGCGTCAGGGTAGGGATAGTGAGGCATTAATCAAACCCTTTTTGAGTTTAGTAAAATGGCATCTTTTGAAAAACCTTCACAAAGTTGTCCACCTCACATTTCTGGCCACTCACAGTGAGGAGAAGGTGTTGGAGTAGTGTAAAGGATACAATACTATACGATAGGTTATTTATAACGCGCTTAATACCCAGAGGTTTCTAAGCGCGGACCCGGGGATCGAACCTGTGTTGCTCTGTGTTGTCTTGCTTCCAAGGCGAGCACGTTGCCGCTGAGGTATCCTCCCGAGACCAGGAGGGAGTAGTAGGGCAGGGGAATGGAGTAGTAGGGTAGAGAAGGGAGTGTTAGTGAGTAGTAGGGAGGAGTAACATCAAAGGGCAGAGGAAAAAACAAAAAGGAGTGAGATCGCAAGGGCAGAATACTGGAGAGGAGTTGGGAGGGGTGGAGTTGAAAAGGTGAGTAGAGAAGGCATAAGAGGGAGAGGTGAGCGTGGTAGAGGAAGGATTGAATCCAAAAGGATATCTGTGAGGCACAATTTCCAAAATTCTCATTGGAACACTAACACCTGGATAGATTAGGGATGGCTAGGAAGTCCCTGTGTGGGCTTTAGTTAGAAAAGACAGATCTGCCTTTAGGTTTTCACTCCTACTACAAGGCAGACGTTAAACAATGGGGGTCAACAGTCTGCATTTCCTAACCTAAGGGTTAGGAACCCATGTGTTGGGGAGGAGGTGCTTTAAAAGACCGAGAGAGAGACTGCCTTTAGGGCCCACAAAGAGTCTAATTAAAACCCTTGGAAAACCTCTGTGACTCCGATATTTTCGTGCCATCTCTGACCAATGTTGACCAGTATGGCCACGTAAGAGCACTCACTTTGGCTTTACCCTTGATACCAGTAAAAGTGCCATGCCAGAGTAAGAAAATGTCCAGAATGGTTTCACTTACATCTACATACACGTCCCTATAAAGAGTCTCTCTTTCCCTCTTAGTGAGTTTTTCTTTCTGTCCCTAGGTAGCGTTATATTTCACGCCTATCTAGGGTGAGGGATAGTGAGAAGACTCAACCCAACTCTCTCACTACTTTGGCTCCGATAAAAAGTTGCGCGTTCACTGAGTCGATTAACAATCTTTATTTATCTCGCTCATAGTGAATGTGTCTTTAGTTTGCTAAAATAATCCTGTTTAGGATTGGTTTTTCGATTCATTGATATTCATCCTGATCTATCTTGAGCCTTCTATGCTCACAATATTCCATTAAATGGGTAATTTAACTGTCTTTTGGTTTTCACCGAGCTCACACTCATTGGTTTAGAGGTTCTCGGAGGTGGGGCCAGCCCACCCGAGCCTAAATTGTCAACCGGTTTCAGCGGTTCTTGTTTCCTCTTCTGCTTTCTTCAGGACAACTAACGTGCAAACTTTATCACATATATTAAAAATCGGACAAAGTTTCAATCTATTGCCATTTTCATTTCTTCTGGGAGAGTGTCTCAGCCTTTTTGTGCCGGACGTGATTCCGTCTTTCACTATCCTATAGGAAAGGGGGGGATAATGTAAGAGGGGAACACAATCAGTGTCTAGACTAACAAGGTCATTTTCATTTTCTATAATGAGCACTAGATGCAGGGGGGTCATCTTACCAAATCTTCCATTTCTCGCTGCACCTATGTTCTTAATAGGCTGCACTCCCGTATTCAATAATGCATATGTTTGGTGGTTTCCCTGGTATTTGTGTCCATCGGGATCTCAACTTGCCCCAAACATCCTAAGGGAGACATCCAAGATGAGGCTTACATTTACCCCTCCATATCTCTTTTCTCATCCCCTCTCTTCCATTTCTGTGCATAGGTCAACCCAGGTCCTTACCCAATGGATCCTGTGGTGTGCCCACTCTCATTGGATGTTATTCGAAATCTTTAGCGTTCGATGTGCCGCTTCAAATCCTTGTTGTCACGGCTTTTCTACAATGGAAGCATTTGTATATTATAAATCTCTCATTGTTTTTAACATTTTATTTTACATTCCGTGTTATTACTTGCCTCGGCTAGCCGTCGGTATTGAATCTCTGATCTTTTTCATCCTATATTCCCATTTGACACTTAAGCTCTCACGGTGGTTATTACATTCTTTAGCCCAGCGTCTATTGCGCTGTAACTGTTCAGACAAGTCCCCGCTAGGATATTGTGATCGCTGGCCTTTATTACAAAAAATCCACAGCTCATCTATCATTTCTAAAACTCTCGCTCGTCAAGTGAGCCGTCACTAGATGGTTAACAAACTAATTTCTCAAGATGTATGCTTCATCGTGATGGAGTGGCATTTTCTTAACTTGTAACTTGGCGTCTGCTCTCCTGTATCTGATGCTAATTGTTGTTGCCGGTCGTCATTTTTGATCGTGCATGCTCTTCTAGGCTTATGTTACGTGTGCTTTCTCTCAGCATGCTGGGAGGTGTAGTTTTTGAGCGGCTGCCGTATCGGTGCTTGCCGTTTTAACATTACTCATAAGGATTGCAACTGTCTGATTCCAAAAATGTTATACTGTTGGGTCTCAGGTATTCTAAATGCCATTTGCCCGACCCATTTACACTCCTTTAGTGTGTGTTTTTAATATTGTGTGTTCCGTTGGTAGTGTTCTATAAAAACAGAACGAGGCAGTTGCTATTAATCCTCTCTCTATTCAAATGTTCTCTCACACTGTTTCCAGTGATATTATTATCAAAGATGGTATACCTCCTAAATTTAATGAATAACAACGGTCAGTGGAAATGTCATGTATTCCATTGTAACTTTGTGTTGTGTGACTGTGTGTTCGATTATAGTGTAGCTAGGGTCAGCCAGCAGATCTCTTCATTAGGCCTGTCACATGACTTTTAGATCTATAAATCCATTTTTTTTCTCTTTTGAGAAGTAGACTCCCCATGTCTCCTCCTCCTTTTAGGGACTACTACTTTTTCTAAGATGGTCCATGAGAAATCATTTTCACAATGTTTCACCCCAACAAAATGTTCTACTAGTGGCGCTGTGGTGCGTCTCATGCGAATGTTGGATCTATGTTCACAAATGCGTGTTTTTATTGCTCTTGTTGTCATCCCAACATAGATCTTGTTGCATGGACAGGTTATAATGTACACCACATTCTTGGTGTTGCAGTTGGTCATGGTGCGTTGTTCCCAGGGTGTCTTCCATCCAATATCAATCTCGGTACTCTGTTTTGTCAGATGGCACACTGAGCAACCTCTACATGGAGTGTGTCCAGTGGCTTTCGTTTGGTTACATAATGTTGTTTGGTCATTAACTTCTCTGGTCTCTTCTCTGTAGGTATGTAGTAGTACACCCCAAATATTTTTGTTTCTTTTAATTGCAAAATTCTGAGGTTTTAGATTTGTGTCTCCTACCATAAGCATATACCAGTGTTTTTTCAATTTCCTTTTTGATGCGATTAACTATTGGTGAATTGCTAAATAAAGCCATTTATCATGTTGTCTTCTCTCTTTTCTAGCCTGTTGTCTCAACGTTCTTTCTCTGGGAATGTTCTTTGCCCATTTTTTTGCATGTTTTATGGTTCTTGCAGGATAATTCCTTTTCCGCAGATTAGTCGTTAGTCTCTTTGCCTGTTTTTCATATTCCATCACGGTGGAACAGTTTCTCCTAAACCAGAGAAACTGTCCAAAAGGTAGATTTTCCTTCAATGTCCTTTGGTGGAAGCTGTTGAACTCGAGCAGGGAGTTTCTGTCTGTGCTTTTATGAAAGACAGTGGTCTCCACCTTCTCTCCTTTTCTGGTGATCTTCAAATCCAAGAAAGTGCTTTCCTTTTTACTGTATTCAGGCGTACATTTTAGAAAAGGATTTAGCCCATTCAGCCATGTCATGAAATTCAAAACAGTTGTTTTTTTTCCTTTGAAAAACATCACGGTGTCGTCAATGTAATGTCGCCAGCTTAGTATATTGGTGGAATTTGGGTTGCTGTCATGGTATATATGTTGCTCCTCAAAATCGGCTACATAAAGATTATCCAAAGTGGGGGCAGTAGCTGCAATTTGTTCAAAGAAATGGTCATCAATGATGAAGTAATTTTTTGTTAATGCAATTTCTGCTAGCTGCATTATAAATGGAATCGGTATTGTCACAGGTGGGTGTTTGCCCATAGTACATTCTATACCACTTTTAAGCTCTCGAACTGTGGTATTTTTGAGTATAATGACTCAATATCCATTGTGACTATAAAGATATCTTCTTCGGCTAACACCATCTCCTCTAGATTGATCAAGACGGCAGTCGTATCTTTTGCGTAAGACTACATTTTTGCCACTTCGTCCTTCACGAAAAAGTCTACAAACTGCAATAAGGGTTCCAGTACTGAGCCAATCCCTGAAACAATTGGTCGTCCTGGTAGTGAGGTCATTCCCTTGTGTATCTTGGGAAGCAAATAAAACGCCAGGCATCGTGGATACTTTGGACAGAGGAATTCTGCTTCTTTTCGACTGATGTACCCCTCAATTTCTGCTTCTCCTATGACAGGATTGATTAAATTCATCAATTTCTTTGTTGGATCACTCCCCAGTCTTCGATAGGTAGATCTATCTTCCACTAGAGTATTAACCATCGCTTCATAGTTAGTTCTCTCCATGATCATAGGATAGTGAAAGGTGGAATCACGCCGGCACAAAAGGGCTGAGACACTCTCTCAGAAGAAATGAAAATGGGAATAGATTGAAACTTTGTCTGATTTTTAATATATGTCATAAAGTTTGCACGTTAGTTGTCCTGAAGAAAGCGGAAGAGGAAACAAGAACTTCTGAAACCAATTGACAATTTAGGCTCAGGCGGGCTGGCCCCAGCTCCTAGAACCTCTAACCCAAAGAGTGCGAGCTCGGTGAAAAATATGGAATATTGTGAGCATAGAAGGCTCAATATATATTAGGATGAATATCAATGAATCGAAAAACCAATCCTATACAGGATTATTTTAGCAAACTAAAGACACATTCACTACGAGCGAGATAAAGATTGTTAATCGACTCATAAAGATTGTTAATCGACTCATAGTGAACGCGCAACTTTTTAGCTGAGCCAAAGTAGTGAGAGAGTTAGGGCAAGTGTTCTCACTATCCCTCACCCTAGATAGGCGTGAAATATAACGCTACCTAGGGACAGAAAGGAAAAACTCACTAAGAGGGAAAGAGAGACTCTTTTTAGGGATGTGTATGTAGATGTAAGGAAACTAGTGTGAGGAATAATTTTATAGTAGAATTATTCTCTTTTTGTGTTAAAAAAGACTGGGGAAGAGACAGTATATGGCCACCTCATAACTCCTGTTTGTAATAGACCGACTCGTTTCACCACTGTAGGCCGGTATGGCTACCTAAGAACACTCCTCATGTTGGCAGTATAAAATGTCACGCCACAATAGGAAAACCTGTCCTTGCTGGCTGCATAAATGCCCCTTCACCCCTCTATCTAGGAACACTTATCATGTTGGCTTTTTCCCTAACACCAGTATACAATTGCCATCCAGAGTAACAGAACCTGTCCAGACTGGTTGCTCCAATGTAGGCCAACATGGCCACACAAGAATTCCCAAACACTCTTGTTGGCTTTGCTCCAGATGCCAGTAAAATGCATTTACAGTACTGTTTATCCCTTCCTTCCCACACAGCAAAATAATCTGCTCTTCTCCTGCCATTCCCCACTTGCCATTGTTGTATTAAACACCTGCTGTAGTGTACACCCTTACCATACATATATTCACAATGTGGTATGACGAATTGAGGGAATTTGTCACTTCTCCCCAAGGTGGACCCCCCACCTGTGAGGCTCGGCAGGTGAACCCGCTCCTCAATACCCTCCCTAGGAGTAAAGGCAAGTGGGGCCTCACATGGATTGACTCATAGGCGCCCCTCTGCGAGAACGAACACAGCTAAATGACCTGTATTTTGGGAAGGTACCCACTCAAGAGTCCGCAGACACACTTTAGCTCCCTGTATTTTTCACAGAAGGGAAATATCCCTTTGCATATCAGTCTTTGTCCCACCCACATGGGCAGTCAAGCACACAAATGTTATGGCAATTCTCTTTTAAACAAGAGTACCAACAGCAACCCCAGACACGTTTGAGCCTTGTTGGGCCTCATCAGTGAGGTGCAGCTGTGCCTCTCTGAGCACAGTGAGCAAGGGGTCCACGTCTGGATGACCCTAGGAAACTTAGTCTGACTCATTATTTTGATCCTTTACCAACACTACTGGGATGAAGGAACTCTTACAGGGATGCATTTATGTTACTGAAAAGGATAATGTCCTTTCTACTGAGACAATTATGCTCATTAACATCACTTCAGGGAGAGGAGAGGGGAGAAGAGAGAGGGGAGGAGAGAGTGTGTGGGTATATATATTTCTGATATATAATCAAAAATAGGCGTCCCCAACACCATGAACCCAGGGGAGAACCAAAGTAAGACAGACCCACCAGAGGGGAAAAAGGAAGTTCATGGGAATAGAACCATAGAATCAATCAATGGAATAAGCTGCGCACTGTGAGGGAGCTAAATATGGGGACATATGTCCCCATATTTAGCTCCCTCACAGTGCGCAGCTTATTCCATTGATTGATTCTATGGTTCTATTCCCATGAACTTCCTTTTTCCCCTCTGGTGGGTCTGTCTTATATATATTTCTGAGGCTTGTGGAATCTGCTTAGATCACATGCTGTGCATAGGCCGACATCTAGTGGAAGCTGCGGAGTATTACAGTTTGTTTTTCGAAACTCAAAAATGGGCGTCGACACAGGCGTGCCAGTAATACTATCCCTAGTGTGACGTCCACTGTACCCAAGATCCCTCACGCGTCTGGGATCCTCAGATTGTTTTTTTCCGCCATACTGGTCGGAAGCATCTTGCGGAGTCCCCTGGCCTTAGCCATACTTTTGCTATTATTGCAATTTAAAATTATTTATTGACATCCTTCCCCACCCCAACGTCGACCATCGACACTCGACGACGGCTGGAGAAGACATCGACCGTCGGCTGCTGCACGACGGATCTGGGCCTCGGAAGGCCGCTGGCCTCGGCCCGGGCCTAGTAGGCCGCTGGCCTCGGCCCTGCAAGTAGGGAGAGTGGGGGGTGGTACATACTCTTCACTCTTGGTATATAGGTACACCTTATATATTTCCTACACTTACCAGCCCGCTGCCTCAAGGTGCGTATGGATACCCTTGGGTCGACAGGCACGCCACGTGCAATCTCTGCTTGCCGAGGGACCACCCCGAAGCGAACTGCAGAGCGTGTAGTAGGTTTAAACCTAAAACACTTAAGGACCGTTCGACAAAGCGTTGGGCCCACCACGCCAGGCAGGCAGCCATGGCAGCGGAGGGCGCCTTCAGCGATGGCAGCGACGCCGTACTTTCGGACGGCGAGGGCATTACGGCGTCGAAAGACTGCCGAGCGCAGGTCCCCGACCTCGGAAGGTTGTCCGGCAGGGCGGGTATGGGGAAGACCCCCGGCGACGCAAGCGCTACACCTGCACACACTAAGCACACTAAGTCCAACCGAACCTCGACGACGTCGACTTCTCGGAAAGAGGCACGGATAGAACGGTCCGACTCGGTGTCCTCTGGGCGCTCTCGATCGAGATCGCCTCATGACGCAAGGCAATCGTCCACTCTTGCCAAGAGTGCCTCGCTCCCTAGATTAACGGAAGTTCGATCGTCGGAAGACGAAGACGACTTCCACCCCCAGGCTGCGCTCCAAGAGACCGAGAGCGCAGTTAACACCAGCGAGGCCCCACGCTCGAAACAAGATACCTCTCCCGACCCTCGGCGCCAGGCGTCGAAAGTCTCTGGGGCCTCCAAGGGGCAGGGAAAACATTTTTCCACGCACGGGGAGGGAGGGAAACAGCGGAAAGCTCAGCCTTCCACTCCTGTAAGACCAAATTTCCACCCCAAGCAGACAGATAAACATAAATCTACTGGGACATCAACATCCAGCAAGGGTACCCTTGATAAGTCCTCTAAGTTGCCTACTAAAGTCATACCCTGTTCCAAAGAATGGTCCAGTGAGGACATAGACAGGGTCATGTCAAGGATGTCTTCCTTAGCGGATTTTTATGACAAAAACCCAGAACATTTCCTTTCGTATGACCCTCAAGGGGCCACACCCTCAGGCTCCTCTGATCCTATCCCCCTAAGTAAAAAGGCCCGGGTCGAAAGACCTGACCCCTTCGAGGTGCAGCCTTACTCTACTCCATACTCTACTCCACACCCCAGATACCAAGGACAACCTTTCCCTGAAGGGGACCAGGAGTTTTCAATTATGGAGGAACGAACCGGGTCTGAATACTATGCGGAGGATGAGGACCTGGAGGAGGTAGAAGATGAGCAGGAAATTTACAGAGTAGATTCCCCGGTAGAGAGCGAAGCCCCAGTTACCGACTCGCCAGTTGATAACCAACCCCTCCTTAATGAAGTTCTTGCTCGCGCAGCAGAACATTTTCACATCGACACCCACGGTGTACAGGAGGAAAGGGACTTCGCAGAAGAGTTGGTGGGAGAGAGGAGGCCGGTCGCTCAGACCATCCCTATCCTTAAATCCATCCAACGTAGAATAGATCCATCCCTGGTGAATCCTAACCTCACCAGAGCCGTCAACCCCAGAGTCGAAAAACTTTTTCGGGCAGCCCAGTCTGACCCTCTTTATATAAGAGGTCATCTTAAACCAGACTCCCTAGTGGTTACCAACACTCAGAAGAGGGCTGGGACACCCTTATCGTCGTCAGAAGCTCCTCCCAACAAGGAGAGCAAAAGACTGTACGGGTTTGGCAGGAAGGTAGCCTCAACGTCCGCCTACCAAGCAAGGATTGCAAACTCCACCACCCTGTTGGCAAGTTACAACTGCCATCAATGGGAAGAGGTCGCGGCGCTCATAGCCTCTGCTCCTGAACCGTTAAAGGGCCAGTTGGCTCGGATCTCGGCAGAAGGGAGAGCCGTGTCTGGTTGCATATTAAAAGCAACTTTCGACGCTGCAGACAACGCAGGAAGATTGATAGCAGAAGGAACTGTTATCAAGAGACATGCGTGGTTACGGCAGTCGGGGTTCAAAACAGAAACACAGGCTTCATTAATAGACAAGCCGGTGGAACCAGATCTATTGTTTGGGAAAGCGGTCGAAGACGCACTTAAGAATGCTAAGGACGAGTACGAGACTCTCAAATCCCTTGGCCAGCTTACCAACAAACCCCCGAACCAGAGGGGGAACAGTAATTTTCGTCGCCCACGCGGCCAAAATTCACAAAGAGGCAACTATGCCCAAGGACAGGGTACACAATGGAACAACAACCAGCAGTCTACCCAAAGTTACAGCAAGGGTAACAAGAGAGGTCGTGGAAGAGGCAGAGGCAGCCCCAACAAGGGAGGTGGCACGCCTCCGCCAAAGCAGTGACGCTCAGTTCAGGGTCCCTTCTCACGCAACCCCAGTAGGGGGACGCATTTCCAACTTCACCCAGGCTTGGGAAGGGATCACCTCAGACAGATGGGTGCTGTCAACAGTGTCCACAGGATATTGTATAGAATTACTGCAGCGTCCCCGGAACCACCCTCCACGACAAAGAATACACTCCTTAGAACATCAGAAGATCCTTCTCGAGGAGATCGCCATTCTGCTAGAAAAGGACGCGATAGAACTCGTCCCAGGACACCAGGTAAACAAGGGTATCTATTCAACTTACTTCCTTGTGCCAAAGAAAGATTTGACAATGCGCCCAGTATTGGACCTACGGCCTGCCAACAAGTATGTCAAGCCCCAAAAATTCCGTATGACCACGCTACAAGTGGTAATCCCCCTCCTAAAAAGAGGGGACTACATGGCAACCTTGGATATGAAAGATGCTTATTTTCATATTTCCATGCTCCCGGCGCACAAAAAATACTTGCGCTTCAAAGTGGACAGTCGCCACTACCAAGTCAAGGTACTGCCCTTCGGGATAGCTTCAGCACCAAGGGTATTCACCAAGGTACTGGCGGTGGCAGCTGCACACCTACGCAGGGAGGCAATCCCAGTGTACCCTTATCTGGACGACTGGCTCATAACGGGGGAAACCCCAAGAATTTGCAGGTCAAACATTCAGAGGACTATCGACCTCCTCCACGAGTTAGGCTTCTCTATCAACGAGAAGAAGTCAAGTCTGGTGCCAAGCACCTCAAAACAGTTCCTAGGAGCAATCCTAGATACTCAGAAAGGGTTGACCTTCCCCTCGGAAGAGAGAATTCGGAATATACTACTGCAAATTCCACATTATCAGTCAGGTCAACAAATAACGGTACGCAAAGCAATGTGGTTACTGGGCATGATGGCGTCATGCATTTACCTGGTCCCCCACACGCGTCTGCGCATGCGTCCCATGCAGGAATGGTTGGCGAAACAGTGGTCTCAGGCAAGTGGTCAGTGGGACGATCTAGTGGTCGTTTCGCCAACACTCGTACAGAGCTTACACTGGTGGACAAAAGAGAATCTCGCAAGGGGAAAACCCTTTTACGATCCCGAAGTACAAGCAGTGTTAACTACAGATGCTTGCCTGACTGGGTGGGGAGCTCACCATCTCCACCACACAGCTCAGGGTCTCTGGTCTCACTCAGTAGCCAAGAACCACATCAACCTGCTAGAGCTTCTGGCAGTATTCCGAGCGCTTCGGGCGTTCGAGCCCCATCTACTAAACTTGTCGGTGCAGATCCGGACGGACAGCAAGACAGCCATGTTCTATCTGAACAAACAAGGAGGGACTCGTTCGCCAAATCTGTCCAAGCTTGCCCAGAAAATCTGGATATGGGCACTCAGACGGAACATCTTCCTATCAGCACAACATGTTCCAGGGGAGCTCAATTCCCTAGCGGATGCCCTAAGCAGAGACTCCCTTCCAGAAGAACACGAATGGGTCCTTCACAGAGAGATCGTAGAAGATCTCTTCTCTCAGTGGGGTTTCCCCACTATAGACCTATTCGCCACAAGCGAAAACAAACAATGCCCAGGATTTGCATCCAGGTTCCCCCAGCCAGACTCCCAAGGGAACGCCCTGTGGATGAACTGGTCAGGGATGTTTGCGTACGCTTTTCCACCAACTCCTCTCATCAGAAAGGTGGTGTACAAGATGAACAAGGAATCGATGACGCTCATCCTAGTTGCTCCCATGTGGGCGAGACAACCATGGTTTCCACACCTGCGCAGGATGGCGCTGTGCGAGCCCATCAAACTCCCAGCCTGGTACAACCTACTGTCCCAGCAACAAGGTCTAACAGTGCACCAGGAACCCAACTCAATGAACCTGGCAGCATGGCTCCTGAGGTCATAGAGTTTGGGCATCTCAATTTACCACAGAGGTGTATGGACATCCTAAAAGAATCCAGGAAACCAAACACAAGGCACTGTTACTTTGACAAGTGGAAGAGATTCGTTATTTGGTGCCAGAATAAACAAATCAACCGAGTTGATTGCACTCCTTCCAACGTGGTAACATACATGCTCCACTTGCTGGACGCAGGTTTGGTTTTTAACTCTCTGAAAGTACACCTGGCAGCCCTCTCGGCTTACACCACATCCCATAACAAAGTATCGTGGTGGAAAGTACCAGTAGTTAAAGCCTTCATGGAAGGAGTAAAGAGACTTCACCCTCCTATTTCGAACCCACCGCCAGGATGGGACCTCAATGTGGTGCTAGCTAAGCTCATGGGCCCCCCTTTCGAACCCATGCATAAAAGTAGTCTCAAACACCTGACTTATAAAACGGCCTTCTTAGTAGCCATTACCTCCATAAGAAGGGTCAGTGAAATTCAGGCTCTGTCAGTGCAGGATCCTTTCTTTATTATCCACAAAGACAAACTGGTTTTACGCACACACCCTAGGTTCTCACCTAAATTCATATCTAAATTCCATGTAAACCAGTCCATCGAGCTTCCGGCTTTCTTCCAGAACCCGCAAAGCTCGGCTGAGGTGAAACTACACACCCTTGATGTGCGTAGGGCGGTCCTCTACTATGTAAATAAGACCAGACCGCTAAGAAAAACAGATCAACTGTTTGTCTCCGTAGCTACAGGCAGAGAGGGGGATCGCGTCTCTAAAGGCGCGATCTCGAAGTGGATTATCAACTGTATACAGCTGTGTTACTCTCTTTCTGGAAAAACTCTGCCTTTTACGCCAAGGGCCCATTCTACTAGAGGCATTGGTGCCACTCTGGCTTTCATTGCAAATGTTCCCCTCGACACCATTTGCAAAGCAGCTACTTGGAGCTCTATTCACACTTTTACTCAGCATTACTGCATTGACACTCATTCCAAGACAGATACACAAGTGGGACAAGCGGTTCTAAGACACCTGTTTGCTCATGACCCTTCTCACATCCCACCTCCTTCTTCGGGTACTGCTCGCTAATCTATGCACAGCATGTGATCTAAGCAGATTCCACAAGCCTCAGAAGGGATACATTACTCACCGTAATCGTATTTCTGATGCTTGTATCTGCTTGGATTCACATGCGACCCACCCTTCCTCCCCTCCGAGAGAAGGCGCATGATTGCTTGTAGTCTTACCTTTCTGTCTATCTGCTTGGATTATCTGTACTCGCGCTACTCCTCATGCTTCCTCATGTCAGAAAAAATACAATCTGAGGATCCCAGACGCGTGAGGGATCTTGGGTACAGTGGACGTCACACTAGGGATAGTATTACTGGCACGCCTGTGTCGACGCCCATTTTCGAGTTTCGAAAAACAAACTGTAATACTCCGCAGCTTCCACTAGATGTCGGCCTATGCACAGCATGTGAATCTAAGCAGATACAAGCATCAGAAATACGATTACGGTAAGTAATGTATCCCATATATACATATATATATATATATATATATATATATATATATATATATATATATATATATATATATATATATATATATATATATATAATACACATAATACACATGGACGCAGTAGCGTCCATGTAGTTATGGTTAAGTTGGTGTTGCCATAGGAAGAGCATTTTTTGGGTGGCTTAAACTTTGCTCCCTCTGGACGAATCCTCACCAAACTTTGCAAAAGTATATTGCCCACTCTGAATTCTTTTGCAACGTTTGGAGAGGTCTGGTCCAGGGGGGGCAAAGTTATAGGTGGGGTCCCAAAACCTTTGTTTTTTTTCCCCTATAGACATAATGGGAAAAAACTTTGCGCACGCCTACAGCCCAAACCGCTGAACGGATATAGACCAAATTTGCGGCAGGAGCGGGGGCTTGGTCCCGAAAGCGTGCTTTTGCAAATTTAGTGTAAATCCGTCCAGTAGTTTTTTTTTTTTTAAATGACCAAAATGAAAGGCAAAAAAATTAGTGATATCTCCATTCGCTCCGTGGACGGACTTCCCGGTTCGCTCCGCGGACAGTGCCCTGATTGGCCGAGCGGCTTTCGTGATGTCCGCGGACATGCGACGTGTTCGCTGATTGGACGGTGTGGTGCGTGAAGCGCGTCAGATTTTCTGTGGCGCCCGCCATCTTGCATTTGTGGACGACCGTGGACAGCGCGGTGAAACTTGGATTACAAATTGTATGTATTGCAGTGTGTTGTTGTGTAAGAGTGTTTGGGGAGGGTGGGGGAGTATGAGATAGGTTCAATGTTCTGTTTTTTTTTATATGCTAGACACTTTTGTTGTGTTCGATTTGTCTGCGGACAACACGGCTGTTCTGAAATGTTCTATATAAACTAAATGGTGGGGTGTTCAGAGGACGGATTATGTGTCCGTTTTGTTCGCAAGCAAGCTAGAATTGAGCTAAGAAAACTCGCGGTGTCCTTAAATGTTCGTACATAAACAAAATGGGGGTGTCCTGAGGACGCTGTCCGTATTGTACACTGGCAAGTTGAATGTGTTCTAAGAACACTCGCGGTGTCCTGAAATGCTCTGATTACTTACCTGTAATCTTCATTACTCCTCGTCCTACACTTCCTCATCACAGTACTGACGACCCTCCTCACCCTCCCTGCGGGGAAGGTCCCATGCTCCGGCTTGGTAATATGAAACTGAGTGATGTGGATGTGGGGGAGGAGTTATAGGAATTTAAAGAAATAGAAGAAGGTCCTGTGTCGGAGGCAGGGGCCTCATGAAGTAAGTACTGGGACGAGGAAGAGTGGACGTGGAGGTAATGTTTGCAATTAAACAAAATGGGGGTGTTCTGAGAACGCTGTTCGTATTGTTCGTTGTCAGGTTGAAAGTGTTCTAAGAACCCTCCTTATGTCTGTTAACATTAAAATTTCCCATGGGCCTTACCCGACTTTTTGTCCACTAACCAAACGATAAATCGGGCTGCTGTGTGCCGACATTATGTGATAATCCTATCACTTGCCCCATCGACCTGGCTGACCTGCTTTTGCGACACTAAACCATATCTCCCGCCCCTAAGCCTGACATTATCAAAGCATTCATATTCCCAGTCTCTCTCCGTGACGGTACAGGGTGCGTAGCCAAACGCGCCCAGTGGTCTCCAGTCCTACGCGACTTTACACAGAACCCGGAGAACAACACAGATCATCTCACAACACAGCGCGCAACAATTCGGAATATGAAACTGTGATTTAAAAGCAAACAGCAAGATTGTACATTTCGTAAAGTACTTTTATTTGACATCAAATGTTTAGAGAATATTCATCGACTTGCATTTGTCTTTGCTGTCGATCCGCAAAAGTTCATCTTGAGTCACGCGCTGTTCCTTTGCGGTACACAGGGTTTTGGTTTATGATAAAAGAAGCACTATGGTCGCACTGATAATCGGAAGGCTGTTCCAACAATGAGGCATTAGACCACCATAATGGTTGGTATGTTGCTTCTAGCCGCTAGTACCGCGTAAGGGCATATTGGTCCTTGGCGATTGTCCCATAAAATGGTGAGGGTCATGAAGTTGTTTAGAAGTAGCTGCACCTGGCAGTTAAAAAAATCCATCTGCCGGGGTCTGAAAATCGTGGCATTGACAGTACGGAAGGACGTACCTGTTTTAAAAAACATAAATTAGTCTCACCAGCCGATCTGCATTAAAAATATTCATTTTATTTATTAGGGTGTGAAACTATTTGCTAGCGAGGATAGTGCAACGGAGTATGTTAACTTATTCCCATTAACCCACCCTCTTTCCTCTGCCTTTTTCAGAGCCCTCTAAGCGACAGGAGACCAATTTGGCGGTGATAGTGTGCGGTAGAAAACACTATGCCACATTGAAAGAACTAGTACAACTTAACCGGGCTTTAAAGCCACACTATTATTATATTTCGGTATAAAATAATCTAGAGGGTTACTTACATTATATTGGCATTTTGCATTGTCTAAGCAGTCCCAAAATACGACTCCGTCTGTGCCAACGATCTTTCTCATAGTGATATAATATATAAAAGTGGTTTCGTTTCAGAAATGTCATCCTTATCGTGTCTTATGTTTTTGCAACACTCCTTCAAAAGAAGTCTTTTAGCACGATCCCGGTCTGTCAAGGTCAAAAAACAATAGAACCTTATAGTGCGAGTCGTGGGCCTCTCCGGCACGCGAGCAAAAAATGGAAGCAGCTGACCTTCACTGTAAACGACCATAAATTCTTAGTTTGCAACATTCTGTGTACAGCCATCTCTGAGAAATTGCCTTTTACACCATATTTGTATATTGTTTGCGTGCTAATAAAAAAACTTTGTTAAAGGGACGTTCTGGTTCCAAGTAAAACCGAAAAACCCTTGAAATTCGCCAGTTATGGTAAGCTAAGCAACCATAACTCACGCCGCCGTGCACTGCTAATACTAACACCCAGGACATCAAAGATGACATCACAAATGTCATTGATGACATCACTGATGACCTCACATGTACATTTACTTTTCATGAAAACTCTGTACAAGGGATTCTTATAATGCTGACCAAAAACTGTCAAGGATCATTGGGATAAATATCATGACCTAATTAGTGCATTAAGCAATGCATTGATATAAATAGCATTCTATTATGAAGTTCTATCCAGTATACTAAGCTACTCCTGCAGAAACATAGGCAGTGTGTGCAGCATACATGATGAAGGTCCCATATTCATAATCTTGCCATGTTGAATAGTGAAATGATAACTGCTTTCTTATTAGAGTTTTGCGTACTGTGAAACATGTAATAAGTAGATAATAAAACCCACTTAATACATAATTATTACAGACAAAACACAGAGACAACACATACAAATGTGAGTATATACAGGGACAGTGAAGTAAACAAAAAAGCAGAAGTAGTAGCAGAAAGAGTTCATAACCTAACTGTCTTTACGCAGACAAACTATTGCTCTGTTTCAAAGCTGCTACTTACCATATGTATGTGTATCACATGATGTGACTGCACCCAAAGGAAAGGAGAGCGAGTATAATGTATACAAATATGAGCATATACAGGGAAGGTAGAGTAATAAAAATAAAACTATGAGAAAGTGCTGATGACCCGAATGATTATCTTCATGCACAGAATATATGGTTGCTTATTTTACCATAACTGCCGAATTTCAGGGGTTTTTCGGTTTTACTTTGAACCATAATGTCCCTTTAACTGGATAAAATATATATATAGTGTTGGCCCATCGAGGTCCTGAGCTGCACAACACCTGCATGAGGCAGGACTCTAAAAGCCCACGTGTTTCAAACTCGCTAGGCAAACAAAACACCAAGAATAGGTGGTGGCGAGACCATGGTCGAGAACCCGTGGTAGCCCAGTGGTACAGCGAACTTCGTCGTTACCATGGCATATCAGAAGCAGCAAGGTGCGGGTATCGCATTCGCGTGCCAAAGAGTCAAAGGACGAGGAAGCAGATGCAGATGTGGGAAAGGCAGCAGTGGCAGAAATGAGGCAAAAAGGATTCTGAGGAACCAGAATCTGGAAGACCTACTCCACTAGAGAAGAAGGTAATTGGGAGTCATGGGTGGTCTCGAAGGAAGGATCATTATATTCCACAGCCACCTCATCTCAGTATTAAGAAAGTTACCCTTACAACCAAGCGAAACAAAGTCGGATAAAATATAAACAAGTTATTAAAAACCTGACTCAAATGTGCGAACCAGTGATTGTAATTCCCTGAGATAAGGGAAAAGTATGTGAAGAGAATATAAATAGGGACAACAAGAGTGAGCACACCATTGAAAACTTTAACAAGAAAACCGAGAAGCCAGTAAGAATAATACCCTGGAGGAGAGCCGAAACGGATATCGGGTCGTAGAGACCTAAGTGACTTTAACAATAATAATCTAAGATGGGTAGCCACCTCAAGCCACAGAGAAATCATTGAATGCCTTGAAAAATCCACACAAGGTGCTATGCATTAAGAAAGCAAGAAAGGAAAGACTTAAAGAGACAGGAATATTCAGAAGCTCTGAAGAATTGGAGACCAATTAAAGAGGTAACAAGGGGATATTAGTAACAGTATCCTGAGAAGAAGGGAGTCATTCTCCCGATTTGTTAGTTCTTATAGTAGGGTCATTTAGGTCAGTGGACATTATAATTTGGACTTTCATGACCGACGGACAAGCACATTAGTAAGATTGTCAGGGACCACCCCTACTGATGGGGAAAGTTGGGCCTCATACTTGTTTAATAAATCATCCTGAAAGATGTCACATAATAGTCTGGCTTCTGACTAGCTACAGCAGACACATTGGGTTTCAGATTTCAAGGAGGAAATTGCAGAGTTTAATGTAGAGGTCGAAGAGTTGGTATCCGCAGAAAAAGTAGAAAGGAAAACATTGAATGGAGGAATTATCGCATATTTTTAGCGATAATTCTTCAAATTTTGGGAACATTTAAAAAAATATATAGGGGTGGGGTCAGGGATATCGTTCAAGTGAGGGGGGGTCTCCCCCTGCATTTTTACAAAAATAAAGGCTGAGAAAAATGTCACATCTATCTGAAGAGTTGAAGGCGGATGTGAAAATATAGCTCGGCAGACCTTACTGGACAATAGAGAGCCTGTAGGAGGCAAGTAAGTTGAGAGACCCCGCAAGGGTGGAGAGAGGAAGTGGGTGGTGCACAAGGGAGCAAAGAAGTAACCGTGTAGAGAGGACGTTTCTATGTCAATTTGCCGATAGAATTTTTTTTATGATTGCATTTTTACCAAAATAATTCCCTCGGTTCCCCCCAATCCCACATGTTTTTAGAACTACCCCAACCCTCTCCCTTTGCTTTTTATCCCCTCGCTCCTCTATATTTCAATGAGTTTTTTTGATGGAATTTTGTGTGAAAAAAATTCCATCACAAAAAAATGATCAATGTAACATGATCAAGAGGGCAATGGTGGTGTTTAGAGGAGCAAGCCAGGAACACCAGACTGGGACGAACGTAGCACCCAGATGGTCGAAGAGTCTCAATGCACTAGAGCAAGAAATGGACCCTTGAGGGGCAAAAAAATAGAGGGTGCCAGAGAAGGTATCTAAAAGGGCCATGTGGCCCTGAGGGATAGAGGAGTACAGAAAATAGCGGAGAAGGAGGAGGGTGGACAGGAGAGAGGGTCCAGAGCAGTGAACTAAGGGTTCTTCGCAAGAGAGAAGTCAAACTTAGGGGGCCGCTTCTCAGACTACTGTAGAACGAATGACCGTGTGGGTACCTCCTCTGGCACCATCAACTGGGCTGGCCAGATTATCACCAAAAGCCCTCTTTCTATCTGCTTGAGGCTGCCTGGAGAGGTCAGGAGACCCAAAAGAAGCATCCAGGATAGATCTAGGGGACTGCCCTGCGACTTCTGACAGTTATTTACAGGTTACTTAGCACTGTCCTTTGGGTGTCTATTCCCTGGGCTTGCAGAGCAAAGGGAAGATGTGGCTAAGGGTTCCTACTATACATATTTCTCTTTCATTCATTGTTCCCCATTAGCCCTTGTTTGCCACTGGTTCCCACAAAAATGCCTTGCGTACAGCACACAACCATTCAAATCAAACTCCAACAATCTACTAAAATAACTATTTGCATACACCTGCACCTGTGAGTACCCATAGCTTCCTAATTACTGTACCGTCTGTCCACACTGTGCTACTCACCTATAATGCTTTCTCTCCTGCTGCTCCTCCAACTCGCCCCTCCCTACGCTGTCTCCAATCGCACTACAACTTCCACTTTTCCTATGCCTGTTATAAAACTCACAACTCGAAAATCCCACTACTCCATCTCTTTCACCTCCTTCCAACACACAAAGCCGACAAGCTAACCATATGCCTTCTAACACCTATCTAACTCGCCTCTCTTCCTCTGAGACTCAATTTCTCTACTTTTCCTTACCTGCTCAATTGAACATTGCTCTCTGGAATGCTTAGTCTGTATGCAACAACTTCCTCATCACCGACTTTCGCTCCAGCTCGCCGCCCCTAGACCTTCTTGCTATCACTGAAACCTGGATTTCTCCATCTGACACTACCACTCTGGCGACCCTACACGACTACAAACTATCCTTCGTTCACTCTCCTTGACTGACTGGCATAGGTGGCGACATCAAACACCTACTCTCTTCCTTCCAGAAAGGACAGCCACCCTGGTGTGTGATTGACTGCATAGGCTGTGAATGAATGGGAAATTGCATAAAAAGCAAGGTTTTTGGCACTAGAGGCAGAGTTGCCCGCTGGAGAGGAACATCTGAAGAAGACATGACGAGACACCAGCGGCCCCCTCCAGGGCAGTGAAGTGCCTGGTGAAGCCCTGCAACGGTGCTAACCACGTTTTCCTATCGACTGGGAAGACCCGTACGGGATTACTTCCTCCCTTGGGCTGCTGGCACCAACTAGCCTCCAGACAAGCTTCCATTTGTCGCAGCCCCTGACATGCTGTGCCTCACCAGAGCTGCAGAAACCCAATGCCAGGGGTCCTTTGACCAATGACGAGCGCATCATCTTGCGAAGTCCAACTCCATCCAAATCTTTGTGGGCATCCAGAGGACTCTGTAGAAGCAGGGAATCTTGATCCAGAGCCCCCTCACCAGAGTCCAGGACTTCCAACCAGGGTTTTTGTTCATTTGCCGCCGAGGAAAAGAGATCAAAACACCGAAGTGCCCGTGAAACAAAGGAAATCCAGTGCTGAGGAGTCCCTCTCCTGAGTACTGCTGCAGGAGCCCACCAGACGTCCTCCCTTTCGTCACCACGACCAAGGTCCAGGAACAAGGGTCTGCCAAGCTGTAGCACAGCATAATCCACCTGGAACATTTTTTTTCAAATCACAGGTACTGTGGGGCTTGAGGGTTTCACCTTTTTAGCCTAAAGTTGTGCTTCCTGTCTTGCAAAGTACTTTTTGGAGTTGCTCTCAACTCATCTGCACTGGTCGATCAGCTTGTGCTCTCTACAAAGTAGCTCACTTGAGTTACTGCAATTTCTTTTGAACTTACTAACTTTGTCAAGACTTTATCTAAGAAGAAGTGCATCAGAATTATTGACTTTGTCCATTGACTATGGTTGTCCTAGTTCCCAAAAGGCACTCCTCTGAATCTAGTGACTTTGGCAGTACTTGTTCCATCATAGGTTATAATTGTGGATACTATTCTTGCTGGGATAAAAGTTTACCTGCCTCGCTTTAGATTATAATTGTTTTACAAACTGTTGAAAGTATGTTCTAAATCTTACTCTAACCTTTCCTTCCTTTCACAACTCAATAACTGAATTGGTAACTGAAAATATTCTGACCTTTACTGAAGTCCCTCTGTGTGCTGGAACGTGTGTTAGCATAAGAAAAGTATTTACCAACTTTTATTGTCTTTTACAAACTGAATCCAAACTTTGATTGAATGTTACTAGAAGAAAATGCTTTTTAAAAAATGCTTATTTAAACCTTGTGTATATATTAAATACATATTTAGGTATACATTTGTTTAAGTGTTACTTGGCCACTTGTGCTTACTGATTTCGATTGTACAGCTCTACAGCTCACATTACCCCTCTTAATATAAGCCTGGCTGCTCAATCACACTACCAACTTGTGTAGTACAAGCCTATGTTAAAAAGTGGGTTACCTAATACCAAGCAGATAAGTCTTGTGTAGTCCTTACCAGTTGGACTGCACCAGTTCTTCCCTAACAGTAGGGAGAAAAACATGAGGTCTTTTGTCACACAATGTGTAGGGAAGCTGAATAATGGAGTCTGGTGAATATGTTTACTATGTCTACTATGTTCCTTTCTTGTGCGACTTTATGACCGCTAAATTCATCCCCAGTGAGTTTAAGCCCACACATCAGCATACCTATGATAGAATAGTGGTAGAAAAAAGCTAAGGGGAGCTAAGAGTCCTGAGGGGAGTTGCAAAAAAAAGCTTGGGGAGGGCAGACGCGTTAGATCCAGTGGTCATCAAGTTAAAAAGGGAATACCGGGCTTGGATCCGCTGGTACAGAGCCACACTAATTAAACAGAATTCTGATGAAATGCTGGGTGGTCTGTAGAAAGGACACTCAAGAGCTATGCAGTCTCCTTAAAAATGACTTCTCTTCCGTCAGCTATGCAGACGACCAGTATTTCTGAGATGGCTTGGGTAGCTCACTTTAAAAACCTGTACTCAGCTAGAGGAGATCAGGGATGCAATAAGAAGATAGCCTCCTCAGGTAAGTGGTCTGTTTCCTGCGACCAGGAGGACATAAAATGTAGAATTGCAGGGCTAGTTCATCAAGGGCACCTGGCCTAGTATAGATGGGTCTAGACTATGGGGGAAAAAGCGCCAAATGAATTTGTCCAGATGACCTGCGGGAACACCTGCATGTACTCAATACTGGGACCTTTATGAGGGTTAGATTGAATAAGGAGGAATTTCTATTGAAGGAGATTCCAACATTGAGAGGGTTGAAGCAGGTTTTCCTGTTTGCGCCCGTGCTGTTCAACCTCTTTGTGTCAGATATTAGTGACAGGCTATCCGAGGCTACACATTTTCCACCAGCAATGGTAAACCGCTAAATTAGCTACCTGCTATATGCTGAAGATCTTGTTTTAATAGATCAGATGGCAATGGGATTGCAAAGATCGTTAAAGAAGCTAGAAGAAGTGGTGGAAAACGACTTGCAAATAAATCGCGGGGAAACTCAAATGTTGGTGTTGGATAAAACGTAGAGCAGGAAAAGACTGGACACCACTTAGTTGTTGGGTCCGAATCAAATTGAAGAAGTGACAGAGTTTACATATTTTGGGTGTCTTGATCAATTCGAGTAATATCGAGGCCAACACAGTTAAACTACTTAAAGACAAAGCAAAGTTGTTGGCTAATCAAGCAAGACACCTATGTAAACATTTCTGCCACTTTTTGTTGATTTCTACCCTAGAGTTCTATAAAAGCAAGGTCACTGCGATACTGATATATGGCGCAGAAGCTCTATTTCACATTCACGATTCTTTGTGGGAGGTGGTCGAAGGCTTATTTTGGAAAACTGTTTTAAATATTCCAAAGGCCACCCCTATACAAATGATCAGATGAGAACTGGACCTAATATCATTGAAGGCAAGGGTTGAATGGTCCTCATTGGTAGTATTTGGTAAACATACATCAGAGGTGGCCCTCTCCATTTTTGGGATCTTGCAAAATGAAATAAAGAGGGGTCAGGGTAGAATCCTACAATCATGGATACAACAATGTAAGGCGCTGTTTGATAGAGTTGGCACTTTTGAGGACTAACTCCGGGGAAACCCTGAGCAAGTGAAATTAAAATGATGGTGAGTGGATTGGATCCTTACCTCTGAGGAAGCCAACAAGTTTACACTATTCTATCACTTGGGTCACGAAGTAAGGGCTTTTGGCTCATTGCCAAAATACTTAGGCACATTTCCTAATAGCTATTTCAGAACTCAGTTTGAGGATTCGCTTAAATCTTATGCCAACAAAAGAGATACTGTCATTGAGACTGAGGCCTAAGCTGACAGCAGTGGATTGTGACTATTGTAAAGTTCAGAGGGAGGTTGGAACTCTTGCCTTTTTACACAGCTTGGACAGCACTGAGATCAATTTATTTTAAACCCTCTCTGGACCTATTAAGTACCTTGTCTGCAGAGGAACGGTGGCGGCACTTACTAAGTGGAGAAAATACCTCCTTAGAGTTGGCCACAGTACTGTTTTTAGTTGAATAATGGATGCAATTGATATGTGGTTGTTATATTTGGAAAGGTGTATTTTATAGCATATGGCTGTAATTAATTATGTACATTGTGCTTTTATTGGATGAATTCTGGAAGTGCAAGAAAGGTTTGTAATAAGCCAAATGTTGCAATAAAAAATGTTTACAAAAATAATTGCACATTTTCCCTATGGCTTTGGCAATGTGAGTTATGCCAACCGTTAGGGAAGAATTACCATTAACAAGCTTCACCTTCTTACAGTCTTGCCTTCACACCTTTTTGTTCCCTGTCAACCAGAGTCGCTTAACTACATGTCGCATCAGTCTCTGTTGGTTTTACACTCTCTGACCACCACTTGACTCTGGCAACGCTTGCACCACTCTTTGGGTTAGGGAAATACTCGCCTCACTCTTGGCTTGGGTAATGCTTGTGTTCTTCTTGGCTTGGGCAATGCGTGTTCACTGAGCTCTCAATAATGTTCAGTCACTTAACTTCAGTGCCACATTGGTTTCTACTGATTCACAATTGATTATCAGGTTAGCCTTTACCTTGGAATCACTTTTAGGCACATGCAACCATTCTTTAATCTGTTTTCAAGAGCTTTAGTATTCAGTCAAGTGTTCAACGGTTTTTACTCTTATGCGAGTGAACTGAATAATATTTGCTTATGGGCGAGTGCTACTTTTCAGACTTCTCATTGGCCGACCATCAACAGTCACTTGACTATACCTTTTACTCGCACGCAAGTGCTTTTACTTGGATACAGTTGCCTGACTTTGTTCGCCTAAGTGATCAGGACGCTCAGTAACCCTCACCGGCTTCTGTTTGCCTCCTTTTGCCTGCTGCAGGGCTTGGACTGCTTCAGGCCTCGTCTGGACACACTGACTTCCTCGCTGAATGTGTCTTCAGTCCCACCACGCAGTCAAGGAGCTCCTCTTGCTCCTGGTACCCTTGGCTGCACAAAACTCTCGAGCCACGGTCTCCGGCACGCTTCTTGCTGTGCAGTCCCTGCAATTAAGTTCACATGGGGAAAAGCAATCTTCCTTCATGCCTTCTACTGCGCAACCTCTGCACTTGATTTTGGGGAAACGGGACCCTCTCAGACAGGCAGCTGAAATCTGCTTGGCCAAAGTCTCGACGTTCCTTCGTCTCACCCGCTTCTGCTTAGATTGCCAAAACTGTGCTCTGCTTCTGCTGCAACCACTCCAGCTACAGCTCCACCTGCTTCTCGTGGCCTGCACCCAAGGGGGCCATTTAAGGAGCTCTGCTTCCCTCAGTTGTGGGTCATTGGGTTTAACAGGCGGACTACTCCTGCAACATTGCTCTTCAGCCCTCTTCCTCATACCATTACTTTGTCAAGGATGGCACTCTGTCAAGAGTGGCACCGGGCACCCAGGTAGGTTTTGGGTGGCTGTGCTAATGTAAGGTGACAGATATGCACACACAGCAGGAAGCTCAACAAGAAAGAAGAATAGGCAACAATAGCTGTGAACAAAAAGGGGCAGGGAATACAAAGGTACAAACAAACTGGATTCCCTCTTGGGGTGTATGCAGAAATGGGAAAGAGTGTTCCACTGACCTTTTGGAAACTCCAGCCTCTGCACAGATTGCTATTTCAGGGGCCCACTCTGTATGCTCATGGCTGGGAACAACAGCAGTGGGTGTCTGTACCTAAGGCACGAACAAGGTAACAGTACTTCACAAGACTGAAGCATGTATGGGTCCAGCAGGAACCAAACAATGACACGAAGTACAACACTGAAAACGCGACAAGGGAAGGGGCAGAGGTTGCCTGCCGGAACCCAACAGTCAAGCTCTGTACAAAGGATTTACATAAGACACAAGTGAAGACAAGAACAGAAATATCCAGGGAAAAGGAAGTCAAAGAGAACAAGGATAAGAATAGAATCCGGAAGAAAGGAAGGGCAGAAACCTAGTATCTAACTGTAGGGAATGGGGACTGGAAACTTTACACAGAATAGTAGAACAGTAACTCAGGGCTGGAAAGACAAGAGAAAGCTAGCAGAAGGAAATGAAAGAAACCGTATAACTGAAATGGATAACCTAAGGGGAGGACAGAAGACTCAAGGAAGAGAAGAACAGGGAACAGGGGGTTGCACACAAGGAAGAGAGCAAGGGAGCTGTAGTCGGGAAGCGGGGGGGCTGCAAACAAGGAAGCAGGGCTGCAGTAATGGATGGCACAAGGTGCAGGCAAACTGTAGTGGACTGCAGATGACTGTAGCAGGCTGCAAAGCAGGGAGCCCAGGGAGCAGGGCAGCATGGAGCGAGCCCACAGGAGCAGGGCTGCAAGGCAGAGAGCCCAGAGGACTAGGGCTGAAGGCAGAGGAGTGTAGCAGGCTGCAAGGCAGGGAGCCAGAGGAGCAGGGCACTGATCAGAAGCAGGATTATACGGCAACAGGAACAGCATGCAATCCATGGCTCAAGGCAAAAAGAGGCTGGGAGAACTCTTGATGCAAGAGACTGAGCTCCTGCAGGCAGCTGCTTAAATACAGCCCTGCCCTGTACTGAGGCAGGCTAATTGGCAGCACCTGGAGCAGCACACCTGAAGGTAATCTGCCTCCTCCCTCTCTGGTCCTGAGAAGGTGGAAGCAGCACTGATCGCTAGGGCTTCTAGGGATTGTGGTTCCAATGCTGATGAATGGGAATAGCCAGGAATTGATAACTGTAGCAAGGTGCATTATGGTACATGTAGTTAGCTGAATTAAATAAGAAAGTACCAAAGTCGTGCAAATGGAAATTAAGGACCAAAGTGTGAATTGGGGTTGTTCAAAGAGTATTATGAAGATAAATGAGTTCCAAATAGTCCATGATGGTTGCCAATGTGTGCGCCAGTCGCACAGGCATGACATACTTAGGGTATTATGGGACTTGTATTCCCAACTACTAGAATTGGGCTTTCTTGTCAACTTTTTAATTTGAAAGGTAGATTTATTTCTTTTAAATACCTTTTAAGGAAACATCGCAGGAGTTTAATTGAAAAGGACAAGGTAGTTCACTCAAGCCATTACGTGTAAGTTTCCTGTCATAGTACCTCTGGGAGAAAGTGGGATTTTTAACTTTAGAAGGCTCAAATGGTCTTTCCTTCCTTGGGGTATTTAAAAACTGTTACACCCGAATTAACCACATCAAAATGCTTAATGTGGGGTTCAGCTACTTCATAATGACAATAAGCCATTACATGACCTGGTACAGTTAAAAGGTTTTTCCCTTCCAAGGATAAATACTATGTCTCATCCCATGGGTCCTCTTCACCACCCTGGGCCGGGCCCTGTCTCCTCCCAGGGGATCCTCCCACAGTACAAGGTCACTTACAAGGACACTTCCTGGACCTGACCTCCAAGGTCAGGACCAGGAATTGTCTGCCTTTCTCTGGCCACCTGGGCGGAGACTTTAGGCAGGGTTTTAGTGAGGGATCCGCAGGATTCATCACACTGCTAAAACCGGTGTATGGACCAGGGAATGCTTTGAGGAGACGATGGATAAAGTCTATTTTGTTTGTCACCTTTATGGACAAAATACCCTATATATCAGGAGACTTTAGATTTAACATCGGCTGAGCCTCCTGCTAAATCTTCTAGGACTAATAGATTTCATACGTCTCCTACACATGATGTTATTGACGTTAGTCATGAATCACAACAATGTTTACAGGATGATCAGCTCTACTATCAAGACCAGGGTGACTTGCAAGACTAATGTTATAATCAAGACCAAGGTGATAATCAAGGCCAGGGTGATGAAGAGGCAACCTGGTATACTGACCCTAATGACCCTATCAGCTATGATCTAGATGACCCAGCCATTTTCGATTTTACCGTTGGCAGACAGTTACTGAACCGGGACGTATATCTCCTATTGTCGACTAACTACAATTCAATGATCTCCTAAAAAAGGCTGCAGATCATTTCAAAATCCAGCCCCAAGAATCTGTGGAGGACACAGATTTTGTGGACGACATCTTAAGTGAGAATAAGGCAGTCAGTCAATCCATACCTTTTTAACAAGAGAATAGCTCCTTCCCTTACGCGTGCAGTTACTGCAAGTGTCGAAAAGGTTTTTAAGCCCTCTTTATCAAATCCCCTATACATTAAGGGTCATGTGAAACTGGGTTGACTTTTAGTTACCACAACAAGAAAAAGGGCAGGCATGCCATTGTCTAATTCAAAGGCACCACCTGATAAAGAATGTAAAAGACATTGTGCTCTGGGTAAAAGAGTTACTGCATCAGTTGCATACTCCACTTGCATAGCAAACCGCACTACACTGCATACCAGTTACAACAGTGCCCCGTGAGATATAGTACAGAGCCGCCTAGATTCAATTACGGAGCCAACAAATACTCAGTTACTGAAAAAAGCCAAAGAGGGTAAACGAGTTGCTCAAAATATTTTAAAGAACACCCTGGACTCGGCTGAAACCGCAGGCAGGGTTATAGCTGAGGGTTTTAAGCCTGAAACTCGGGCGAATCTTATAAATATGCCCATAGAGGACTCTACCCTATTTTGTAAGGCAGTGGAGGAAGGGCTAGTAACGGCAAAAAAAGCACGAGACCATCAAAACATTAGGGAAGATTACTAATAAACCCTATGTTTAGAGGAGAGTTTTTAGTACCCAGCGTTCCTTTCAGAGCCAAGGGTTTGGAAGAGCAACACAGTCAAGCTTTACTTCAAACACTTCCCAATGGTATGACTCACAGGGTCAGTCTTAAGCCTTTCAAACCTCAACAATGAGGTTTTAGACAAGGTAAAGGACGTGGTAGGAGTGCAGCCTCTAGAGGCTCCTCTACACCCTCTAACAAATAACTTGCACATCCACGCCCTCTTCCATGCTTCCCCACTAGGGGGTTGCATCACTCTTTTCACCCAAACGAGAGGATATAGCATCGGACAAGTGGATGTTATCAACATTAACCAAAGGGTATTCGATAGAATTCATTGAAACACCTTGACATCATCCACCAAGATAGGAGCATCTCTTGATTCTACAAGCAGAGATACAGGTTCTACTAGACAAAGGAGCAATAGAACAAGTCCCATTTCTAGAGGTAGACCAAGGGGTTTATTTAATCTACTTTCTTTTCCACAAAAAGGATTTAACCTTGCGCCCTGTGTTAGATCCGAGTCCTGCAAACACGTATGTCAAGCCGCAAAAATCAGGATGACCACTCTACAGGAAGTAATTCTACTTGTAAAGCAAGGGGATTATATGACCGCATTGGAGGAAGATGCATACTTTAATATTTCAATTTTGCCAGCACACAGAAAATACCTAAGGTTCAAAGTACAAAACACTCACTACCAGTTCAAGGTACGTCCCTTCAGCATAGCCTCAGTGCAAAGGTTATTTTACATAGGTTCTAGCAATGGTGGCAGCCTACCTGCTTAGACAGTCCATTCCAGTGTACCCTTATCTAGACGACTGGGTAATAACAGGGGACACACCTCAGCGTGTCTTCAAAACACGCAAGAAACAATCAATCTACTGTTTCAACTAGGGTTCTTAATCAACAAGAAAAAATCCAGTCTTTTGCCAAGTCAAATAAAACAGTTACTTGAGGCTCTAATCCGGACAGAAGACGCCTTAGTCTTCCCTTCCAATGTGAGGGTCCAAAACATGCTATTTCAAATTCCGCAATATGTAGCCGGTCATCCATGTGCCTTCTCGGAATGATGGCTTCCTGCATTTACCTTGTGCCACACGCATGCCTGCGCATGCGTCCTATGCAAAAGTGGCTCGCAAAACATTGGTCTGAAGCAAGCGGTCAATGGGATTATCTAGTGGTGGTTTTGCAGGCCCTTGTACCATCATTCAGTGGTGGACAAAAGGCAACCTTTTGAAGGGAAAACCATTCACCACCCCTGCAGGAAAGGGCACTCTGACCACTGATGTATTGCCATCAGCGTGTGGAGCGCATTTTCTCCAGTATACTGCACACGGCGTGTGGACACGTTCACTAGCAAACAAACGCATCAACCTTCTTGAACTGCTGGCCGTGCTCAAACCTCCACAAGCTTTCAGACACCAGCTGCATGGGAAAACACTATTGGTCCTTATGAAAAATGCTACAGCCATGTTCTACATAAACGAACCAAGCAGGACACACACACCGGGTCTGTCCAAACTAGGCCAAAACATATGTAATTGGGCACTGAAGCACAACATGTTCATCCTGTCCCAACATCTACCAAGGCAACACAAGCATCTAGCAGATGTGCTCAGCAGAAATGTACAACTTTCAGCAGAACACAAATGGCAGCTGCACCCAGACATTTTACACAAAGTCTGCTGAGACTGGGGTCATCCAGACCTAGATCTCTTTGCAACACAAGTGACCACTCAATGCCCAGACTATGCATCCAGGAATCCCCAGACAATGTCCAAAAGGAACACCCTGTGAATTAATTGGTCAGGGTTTCTCCCAGCACCTCTCCTCGACAGAATTGTTCACAAGATGCACCAAGAACAAGTCAAACTATCCTTATAACACCAAAGTGGGCACGTCGGCTGCAGTTCTTATATCTGCTGAAAATGTCTCCCTGGCCCCCAGTCAAACTACTGTGCCCTAACAGGTTATCAAAGAATCGAGAGACAACACTACATCCATGTCCTCAAACACTGAACTTGGCAGTTTGGCTCCTGAAGTCACAGAGTTTGGACTTTTAAACCTGACCCAAAGATGTATGGACAGCCTTAAAGGGGCATGTAAACCAAATATGAGACGCTGGTTTTTCAACAAGTCGAAATGCTTTGTCATTTGGTGTAAATTGTGCAACATTAATCCCATTGACTGCACTCCTTCATGTATAGTGCTTTACCTGCTTTACCTCAGGACTAGTCTTTAATTCACAAAGTTCCTCTAGCTGCTCTTTCTGCTTACACCACATGTCAAACTGAAATATCACAGTGGAAGGTCCCTGTAAAAGCCTTCATGTAAGGGGTCAAAGGATTACACCCTCAAATTTCAAATCCAACTACCTGATGGGACTTGAATGTTGTCCTTGCTAAACTTATGGGCCCCTCTTTTGTGCCAATGCATACAACCAGTCTTAAGCACCTCATTTACAAGACTGCTTTTCTTGTGGGTATTACACCAATAAGGAGCTCAGTTCAAGATCCATTTGTTGTTTGTTGTCATTCATAAGGATAAAGTGGTATTATGCATACATCCACCCTCTGCCCCTAAATTTATCTCCATGTTCCTTGTCAATCAGTCTATAGAACTTACAGCTTTCTTCCAAAACCCAACAAATTCATCTGAGAAAAGCCTTCATACATTAGATGTTGGTACGGCTGCAATGTACTACCTAAACAAGACTAAGCTACAAAGGAAAACTGATCAATTCTTTGTTTTCCATAGCCGCAGGAAGAGAAGGGGATTCTGTTTCTAAGTCTGCTATTTCTAAATGGATTGCAAATGCATCCAAATATGCTACTCTTTCAAAGAAAACTTTACTGTTCACGCCTAGAGCACACTCTACTAGAGGCACAGGAGCAACTCAAGCTTTCATTGCAAATGTACCTTTTGATGCCATTTGCAAAGCAGCCACTTGGAGTTCACTTCACACCTTCACACAGCATTACTGCTTGGACACACATTCAATTGGTGATTCACAGGTGAGCCAGGGGTATCCAAACATCTTTTTGCTGCTGTACCTTCAAACAGCCACCTCCTTCTCCTGGTACTGCTCACTAGTCTATGCAAAGCATGTGATTCGAAGAAGATCCACAAGCCTCAGATGACATACATTACTTACCGTAATCTTATTTCTGATGTTTGTATCTGCTTAGATTCACATGCGCCCGCCCTTCCTCACCTCTTGGAGTTGAAGGTACATAGACATCTTACAGGTTTCTTTTCTGTACTCGCGCAAACACTTCATGCTCCCTCACATCAGAAACAAATCCATGCAAGGGACCTCCACGCATGAAGGACCATGGGAACAGTACACGTCACACTAGGGATAGTATTACAAACGCCCATATGCCCAGTCGACGTCCCTTTTCGAACTTCGAAAAAACAAATTGTGCAGTATGCCTCCTACCATTAGATATCGGCCTATGCAAAGCATGTGAATCCAAGCAGATGCAAGCATCAGAAATAAGATGATGGTAAGTAATGTATGTTATCTCTTCCCCTCCCCCCCTTGTGTTTTGTCAAAGCGACGTGAAGGAACATGCTTGTCTCAAGTAGATTGGTTATTTGGTTTTAGAGGGAATATGTCCCTGTAGAGTTTCTTCATCCCAGTTGTGCTGGAAAATGATTTCGGTGGTTTGAGACCCTCCTAGGTATGCCATCATGTGTACAGGTTCAGGGAGTTCCTCACAGGAACGAGAGTCCTTTTCCCCAAAGGGGGGAGTCTCTCCCGGTGAGGACCCACTTGCCTCTTCCCCCTACGGAGGGTTTTGCGGATCAGGCTCACCTCCCTAGCCTCACACGGAGGGTTGCCCATTGGGGAGTAATGCCAAATCTCCTTGATTTGTCAGAGCACTGTGCTTGGAACTATGAGTAGCTTTGGCCACTGGGCCCCTTTAACCCTGGTTGTTGTGGGTGTGGGGAGAATAGAGGATGGATATGTTTTATGTGAGACCAACCTGTTCAGCCCCACCAGTTCTCTTTTGGTTACCCGCTCACTATTTGGCTCACACAGCCGTCCTGACCACTTGTTGGTATAACGTTTTGATAATACAACTCTTCAACATATACTTTGTGTTGTGGGCTCCTTTCTGGTCACCTGGGCTTTTATGCTCTGTGAGGTGGTCGGGGATGAAACTCAGATACAAGTTGGCCATTATTTTGGTTAAAGGTTTTTATTGAAGATTAAAAGGGTTGGGAAAAGGCCTCTCTGAACCCTGCTGTAATAAGAATGTCCCTGTTGCTGTTTCCAAAAGTTCTATTCTGACCCTCACACTAAATCTAAATTATAAAGGTAAAAAGGGAAATGTCTTTAACCTTTTGAAGCACTTGAAAAATTGTTCATAAAAGAATAGATGGTTCTAACACAAAGGTTCTTTATGTATGAAGAGTTCTTGTTCCAAAAATTGGGGCTCCCTTCACCTGAATTTCTCTACAATTAATACAAAAGTTCCTTGTGTCTTTTTTTGGCCCACAACAGCACTGCCCCAATCAATGCTCCATAGCTTTGTAAATCCTTTTGTCAGGACTTTGCTTTTCCTCATATGCTCAACACAGTTCTGATATTCCTCTACTTGGAAACTCTTGTTCCCCACACACTTCCAGTTGCCTGGTATACTCTGAGGGACGTCATTTCACCAAAATGCCAGGGGTATTGGAAGTGACATCACAGTGCCAGACCCCCAAGAGTGACATCACAGGAAGTTATGTCATTCGACCACACCCCCACA
Source organism: Ambystoma mexicanum (assembly GCF_040938575.1). Lineage (NCBI taxonomy): Eukaryota > Metazoa > Chordata > Amphibia > Caudata > Ambystomatidae > Ambystoma > Ambystoma mexicanum. The sequence goes on along the minus strand of NC_090938.1, from coordinate 489,800,499 downwards.
GGAAGTGATGTCATCTGACCACACCCCCACCATGACATCACAGAAGTGGCCTCATAAAGCATTATCCCTCAGTGCACTAAGAAAATAATGGTTATGATATCAGTGTATTGTGACATTTCATACAAGAATGGATCATCATATGTAGCAGTGTCAAGGTCCATGTTGCCACGTGAAGTGTATGAACCCCCAATCCTCTCTTTATGTGGATCTGCCCTGTTATTTCAACAGGACTACAGAGCGAAATCACATTCTGGGGGGACAGGGACGGATAGATGGGCATAGGGGAAAGCCAGGATAAAAGGGGAGAGGGAGAATATTTCACCAGAAAACATGTATGGCATCCTCAGTTTTTAATGATTCTTCTTCTTGTGTTATTTTGGTGGCCAAAAGATTAGTTCAAAATGTGTTCAAGGCATACAGTGCATTACTGAATGATACAAACTGCAGTACCAAAAGCCTCATCAGTCCTGTCCCCATATTTTATGGGGGAAAAAATCCTGGCTGCATTTTGCATTACTCCCACACTCGCCAACACTCTTTATATGCCTAGGTTTCTGCCCCTACATGTTCATTGTCCTCCACAACCCGCACCTCTCCACAATGGTATACATTCCAACAATTAGTACTATTATATAGATTTTGGGATAATGCCTAACAGTTGCTCTTCCTTCACTCTGATCATAAGACTTAAAAATGTAATTTCTTATCAGATTGAGCAGAACAGTGGCTTGACAGACGTGCCCGTGCTGCTGTTTCAATGGCATGTGAGGTGAAGATTCTGATTTGAAGGAAGGTTGTTGCTTAGGTGACCGGAAACCAGAAGAGAGGTCTGTGAGTGTTCAATGGCAACTGATCAAGAAGACAGAACTCTGGTTGTGGAACTGGAGGTGTTTGGCAGAGAAGAGGCTGCAAGTATGGCAGGTGCTGTTTTGAGGTCACAGAATACTGGCTGTAATGCCGATGGTGCTTTTTTTAACAGAGGACACTGACTGGGTGTGTCTCATCATTGCTTGGTTGACTACAAATCAAGGATACGGTGCCGGCATTGTGAAGACAGAACTGTAGCTGTGGGGCAGCTGGTGACTGGCTTAAAGGAAGTTGCTGCTTAGATGGCTCATCATAGCTTCATTGACTGGAAATGAAGAAGAGCCAGGCGGGAATCGGATAGCAAATGTTTTCATGACGCAAAACTCCAGCTGTGCAGCAGCTTCTGGCTGACCTGTGAAGAAGATGCAGATGGAGGCTAGTCAAATTCTAAGAGACTGGCGGTTGACAGATGCTTGTGGCTGTGCTACTAGTAGTGCCTGTCTGGCTTCACAGGAAAATGCTAATTGAATGTCTTGCTGTTGCTTAGACTGAAAATCTGTAGGATGCCGGCAGTGTGGCAGATGATGCCATTTTATGATGTTTCTGACGTAATGGTCCATTGTTGCTTAGCTCACTGGTAAATAATAGGATGTTGACAAAATTCAACAGCATACCATGCAGTGTTTTGAAGATAAGACAAACTGGTTGTAGTGCGTGAGCGATGCATCATGGCTGACTTCATGAGGAGGCTGGTAGTGTAGGAGAGAAGCAGATGGTTTTGAAGACTATGTGGTGCTGATTAGGCCTGCGTGACTTGAAAAGAAAGACCTAACTGGAAAATTGAGCTATAATCTAACAGTGTCAAAGAATATAATGGTTTATCTTTTCAGAGGATACCTCCTGTGTCGCATGTCAGCAAATCGGTCAATGGCATCACTTAAATTTACCTCTTCAACCTCCATAGGTTCACATGCCATTACCAACAAATCACTAAGTCTGTTGTCTCCACATCTATTTCGCAAATAGTTTTTTAACTCTTTTCAAACAGGAGAAGAACCTCATTTTTTTTGCAGTTGTAATCGGCAATGCAAGAACCAGATCCAACAGGTTTAGGACCTCAGAAAAGCCTGTTGAATATTCATTGAGATAGTACCTGACAGAGTGAATACCTGCTAAAGTCTTGTCAGATAAATAGCTCCTTGCAATGTCGAGGCCTGAATGCAATCCAGCATAATTTGCTTGGGGCTCTAGGTAGTGCAGAGCAAGAACATCTGCAGATGAGTCCTCCAAGAAATTTTTAGCCCTTGGATTGAACATGCCGGCAGCCTTGATGAGCCCCATGTTGCCTATAAAACGAGCATCCAACTCTCTTACAAACCTATCCAAGGTGGAGAAAAACACCTCTTGCTTTATCCGTTCAGTCTGTGGCATTCGATCCTCAGAGTGCTCGTAATTTCCAGGCCTCTTCCCTACAGTAGTACCAACAAGGTATTATTTTAGTTTGCTGCTCAGTTGGTGCTGTTTTACTGGTAAAGCTCTGCGGTCGTGGTCTTCAACTGTTTCAATACCACATTTTTCTGCCAATCCCGTTGCGTCATTGACGATTTTCACCCAATGGCATTCTTGTCGAAGGTTGACAAGGGCAGTTCTTGTCATTTGAATTAGGTTACTCGTATCTGGCAAATCAAGATTCTTTCTCTGAAGTTCATCAGATAACACACTAATCTTCTTCAGAATTGATTCCATACTTAACAAAGTTAGCAAAAAACTCAAAGCACTGCATATTTTTGGAGAAGTCCTCTGGCATCTGAACAAGCCTGCTTGTCACGTTGTTGCGATGATTCTATTACACTGAGAACAACTATAATGGTTTCAAATCGAGCCTGTATTTTTTTAACACAAGCGTACCAATAAAACCATCTAGTGCCACAAAGTCTTTCTAATTCTTGTACTGCTAGACCGCTTTCTGTTTGAGCTTTTACAAAGAGTTTGTGTCAAGGAGAACTGTGTGAAAGGAACACATACACAGCCTGCAAAGTTGAGAAAAAATCTTTTCACTGTTTGTATATTTGTGATAGTTTGCACTAACGCAAGGTTTAGACGATGTGCATGACAGTGAATGTAAACTGCCTGTGGAGAAATTTCTTTTATTTTTGCTTGCACTCCATTGAAACAGCCACTCGTAACTGATGCCCCATCATAGCATTGTGCCACACAGTTCTTCCAGTCAAGGCCAGCATTGCGTACAGATTTGTCAATGGCTGCAGGTAAACTGGAGGCATCCAACTTCTCCATGTGGTAACATCCCATGGCTTTTTCCTGGATGTTCCCATCTTGATCTACAAACCGGATCACAAAACTCATCTGTTCTTTATGTGAAATGTCTTTGGTTTCATCAACCAACACTGCAAAGTGCTTTGTCACTTTGCTAACGATAGTCTGACGTAGAAGATTTGCCACAACTGAGATCATGTCATTTTGATACTCAGGAGATGTGTAGTGCCCATATCTTCTAGCCATTTTTACTTTAAGAAGTTCATTATTATCAGACAGCAAACGCAATATTTCTATGAAGTTTCCCTTATTGTGGGATTCTTGCGATTCGTCTGTGGCTCGGAAGGCAAGTCCTTGACGACCCAAAAGACATACAACCTTTAACTGCAGCACATGTTGACGATTCTCTTCAATCTCTTGGTCCCCAACCTTTTCTAACATTGAAACAATTGAGTGTTGAGGGCCTGTAGTCTGTTGTACACGCTTAAAGTCTGCCCAAGCTACAACCGAAGACTTATGCTTATCAGAATCTGAGTGCATCTTTAAAGAACGACATGTCCTTTCCCATTTAGCGAAGCCAATGTCAACAAATGATACATTGCCACGTGCACGCCCTCCTCCAGAATTAGAACCAAAATGTCTGCTTGCAAAGCAGTATACTTTATCTTTCAGAATTGAAAACTCCAACCAAGGATATGTTTGGTAGTCTCCGTTAAACTTAAGGGAACCAGTTACAGGGTATGTAGGAAGTTTGGGCTGTTCCGGGTGACTGCATGGATTTGGTGACAGATCAGTCACCACACTCATCTAAATTGGGAGCTGGAGATCTTCTTGGAATGCCCTGCTCAGCTAGACACATCTGCATACTGTTATCGCTCTGTAACCAAGAGCTGCCTGTGCTCTCCCCGAGGAGTGAAATGTCGGGAGAGCAAGCAACAGTGGGGGGATCATCAAACATGCCAATACGGGAAGAACAATCCTCAACATCAGGGTTGAAAGAGCACTCAGCGCTATCCAGGAAAGTTGAAGTGTTGCTTAGGTCATCAGCATCACGTGAAACGATCACAGCAATGTCTGCACGTGAACAAGAGCCTTCAGTGGCCACCACAAATGAAGGAGATGCTATGTCAGCCAAGGAAGGTGGAGCTGTAGACAAAGAGTCAGCATGTGAAGATAGTGAACCAATGTCAGCACATGTAGATGCACTGTCTGCACCTGAAGAAGCAGCTTCGCTGCCAGCAAGAGTTGATGTGCTGGCCGATGGTTGGACAACATGTGCATCTGTGTTTGAACTGCCACTTGAGGTATCATCAGACCTCTTGTGCTTGCTTGAATCAGAGCCTGGAGTAGGACCAGCTCCTCTTGCTTTTGGAGAAAATATTTCAACGATTGACCTCTGTTTTGGATCCTTGGGTTGTCTTGTAGGTGTAGACATGTTCGTTCTTTTAGTACTGCTAAATCAGAAGCTATTATTCAAGCAAATGATGGATTCTTCAGTGTCCTCCCAACCTCTTTTGTGCTTCACACTTCTGAAATGTATTGCTTTGGCTTAAAAGTTTATCACTGTACTCCCTGAAAATAAGCGAGTACTCCCCAAAAAGAAAAACAGATTACAAATACTCCCAACAGAAAATAGGAAACAAACACTGTGGACCCTGAGCCCCTGCTTTCACGCACACAGCTCCATGGATGTTTGGAGAGGTGGCGCACGTAGTTCCAAAGGTAGAAAGTACTATTATTACTGCTCGATCGGTACACATGAACATGATCTTTTAATGTGTATGAGTAACTAGGTGCAACATATTTATTAGAAAAACCTTTCAGTTTTTCAGTTAAAGCATTTTTACTTGCTTACAAAATACTGCCATGGGGAACTAGATTTACATTTTTACTCCCTAAAAATCATTTTACTTCCAAGATTACAAAATAGGGAATACAATAGTCCCACTTCAAAATCTTATCTGGAGCACTGAGTACATACCTAAGCAGTGATTTCAAGTATTTATCTGTCAAGGTAATACTTTACGTTTGAGAGATTAACAGTTGCAACCTGTTCAAACTCTGCCCCTAAGAAAAAAGGAAACCCATGGGTCCCAAAAAAACTGAAGTGAAGCATGTGTTCAGTGTCATACAGTTTGAAGTTAGTTTTGTGGTATTCTCTGATTAAATGGAATAGAAACAGCCATCTTTAGTGTTGAAACAACTAGGACAAGGCTGCAATGCATAAATAGTTAAGGACTAACAGATCAGATCATTAACATATGCTGTACATTTTCAATATTTTGCTTCGCGTTCATTTACCTCCCACAGCGGTCACAGATGAGGCTGGATGTCAGCTGCTCAATGGTGGTACTGTTTGCTGGTGTTGAGAACACAGAAAGGAAGGAACTCCCACACGAAGATGCAGGTCTGAAAATAATAACAAAATATCAGAAAGATTAATTTCAGCAACACCAGACCATATGAATTTTTAATAGAGTTTTAGAGTTCTTGGGTGCACGCATCATGCAAAGACAAACTGGACCACAGAGGCTTTGCACATGACAGACCTAGAGACTGACGTCAGGCCCAGCAACGATTCATCATTAATCTTCGTGACTTAGAGGGACGCATGTTATGCACCATTGCCCTAGGATCTCTAGGAACTAGCTCTTAGGCCGCAGCAGGCCCAGGCTGAGTGTGTGGCTCGGGCAAGGAGCAGTTTACATAATGTCGTGTCACAATGTAAAATCCTAGTTAAATGCATTGCAAAATGTATAGGCTGCAGGCCACAAATTACTTGGATTTCATCTGCCTGTGGTTAATTTAAGCAGTTTAATTTGCATAAGCTGTTGCTGTAAACTGGGCTCAGGAGGGCACATGAACACCGTGGCGAGGGGCATGGACATGGACACACTGGCTGGGGTCAGGGGCACATGGAACCGGCGATGACTTATCTTACAGCAGGAAGTAAAAATGCCTTCAATCCCTCCCCCACATGATCTACAGCCTCGTGTTGTTGGACCCTCTGGTTAAGTTGTAGCTGTCCGGGTGGAAGAGAGGAACATATTGCAGTGATCTGGAAGTAAGGAGGACACGTGTGTTGGTGTGGATGGGGGGGAGGCAGAAAGGCCTGAGCATTGAGGAATAAAGCAGTTCCTCGCTTCCACCCAGACAGCTACAACTTAACCAGAGGGTCCAACAACACGAGGCTGTACCTCGTTCCTCTGAAACAAGGTTAGTGGTGGGGATTGGAGGGACAGCCCTCGGGGTCGCCTCTCGCGACGCTCTATAAATATTTCAGTAATGATCCATCCCCTGGACCATCCAACAATATATATTTATATTGTTTTTTATCCATACGGAGTCCTTACTTTACCTGGCCCTAGAAGAAGGCTGTTACCTCCTCACAGCCGAAACGTCTTTTGTCATCATGCACTGAGCCTACATCTTCCTGACCGATGACTTGAACTCTTTATACCACCTTCATGTTGACGTTGCCATATAGCAGACCCTATTTTTAGGTTCCTTTTAAGCACAGTGCTGTGTTATTGTTGTATAAAACCAGATGAATAATCCAACAGGTTGACCAATATGATGTAATATTTGGCAATTTAATGACACAACACAGCACCAGTATAGTTGTGTGCTGATAACACACTATACCCACTTTACAAAATGTACTGTTTTTTTGAATTGTTGGTACACTTCTAGATCACTTCTGTTTATTGCCCTATATGGACAAAACAGGCTCAACGGAGTGATTACCTGTCACCACTAGACATGGCTTGTTATTCAAATTTGTACTTAATATTTGAAATACGTGTACTTTTGTTCTAGTGAACACACCAAGTGGGTGACAAGGTTGATTCTACTATTCATGTTCAAAAAATTCTTGACATGTTCTATTTTTCTTATGTACATTGAGTTACCAATGTTTGAAACCTGTGACCTAATAATTAAAGGTCAGTTAAATTGTGTTCTCTTTCCAGGCTTTGGATCTGTACTTTCCTCCAACGATACATACTTATATGTATTTTAACTTTAATATGGAGATGTGTTGAAACTGTTACTACAACGACTTATTGTAGTTAAAATGCTCAAGGACAGGACCACCCCCTGTACTAAATATTTACCTAGCCTTATGTCCTGCCCAACTACAGGCTATCCCTTATGTTACACATTTTTCACACCATGGCATTGCCCCTCTGCTCACCACAGGTTGCCGTATTGTAGAGCAACCAACCTCTACAGTGCAAGTCCCCCAGACTAAGGATTGAATGAATGGGGTACATAGTGAGGGACGCCCATGTATATTGCAGGACCGTGAGAGAATTGGCAAACTGTGAGCAATGTGTGGCCTTGGAGAGTATACAGTTCTCAGTGTCCATCAGTCCATGCTGGAAAATATTTAGGGGGGTGGTGGAGCTGCCCTGGAAGAGACATATGCTCCAATGAAGGAAATGGGGTAGGGACAAACATTGAGCAGTGTGGATATTCTGCACACAAACCTGAATTCACTAATGATGGAGAAAGAGAGCCTAGCTAGCTGACTAGACTACCGGGAAGCTGGGATTAGGGGAACCAGGCAACAAATGACCTTTGTGGCCACTGGCCGGTGTGGAAGGTGGTGATCCGGTGTGCTGAGCAGTGGATCCCTGCACTCCTGCATCTTCTGAATGTGAAATAGGAGTGCCTGAATATCACAACACAGGCGGGGGAACTACAGGCTGAAAGAGGGAGACTATCAGTCACTAGTACGAGTACTAGAAGCGCTGGTGCAGTCCTGTAAGGGAACACAGACCATTGGGTGCCCAAGGGCAAGTGCTGGTAGCGGGAGGGGCTGATGGCGATTGAGAGGACGGCCATGACTCCGGAGGACACCGAAGGGCCAGGGCCACCAATCTCAGTGACTGTAGGGTTTAACACGGGAGGGGGGGGATAGACCGACTATGCCGATGACGCCCAAATTCAAATCCCCCACCGGCATGTACCAGGCAGACTGCTAGGCAACATGCTGTATACTCAACCATACAAACTCTGATGGCCACTCACCGCCTGTGTCTCCAACGAGAAAACAGAGATCCTCATAGTGGTCCCGGATGCCATGATCAAGAAGCTAGATGCCCTGTACACCTCCTTCAAAATTGATAGCACCCAGATCAGGGTCTCCTATTCAGTGAAGTCACTGGGAGTGTACCTAGATGCTACCCTCTCACTGACCCGTCAGGCGAAGGCCATCTCCTCCTCTGCGGCCTACTCCACCAAATTGATCGATGCCTCCAGACCCTTCCTCTCCCCTGACAGCTGCCTCACAATAGTCTGGGCCATCATTGGGTCCTGCTCGATTACTGTAACGCATTGTTTGCAGGCACCTCAGAACATAACCTACAGAAGATCCACAATAATGCACTGAGGGCTGCCCTCAACACCCCGAAACGTGAACACATCACCTCAGCCAGAAAAAAGGCCCACTGGCTACCTATTCGGGAACGGATTTTATTCGAAACACTGCTAATTACACACAGATGCCTGTTCAAGATCGATCCTCCCTACCTCTTGCAGAAATTTAAGTAAGTGATCTCATCCAGACCTACTGGAACTGCATATGCGATATGCCCATCGACTGGTCAAACCCAAATTCAAACGGGGCAAGGCAGGCGGTGCAAGCTTTCCAACCATTGCAGCTATCGAATGGAACTTACTTCTGCCGGCCCTGTGGGATGAACAATCGTACTGGACATTCCGGAAATCGCTAAAAACATGGCTGTTTGCTTAACACCATAGCCTGGTCCACTGCATACCCATGCTCTCTTTAACTATGGATTTAACATGTAACCTGTAACCTAATGGCGCCTAGAAACACTTGTGTAGAGGTGTGTTATAAATTACTTATCATATCAATAGCACCCAAAAGTTTGGTGCACTCTACAAATGAAATAAATAAATTAAATAAACTGTCGGCAAACGTATGCAAGCCTTAATCTTAAAAGCCAGGACTAAGCAATTTTCTCTCATGGGTATACACATGGATGATAAGTGGACAAAAGCTCTTGGACACACTAAAATATAAACTTGGTCGGCAGCTCCTAAACAACTCACCTCAATGACATTCCTTCACAAGGGCACAAGAGTAAATTCCACCAGAGAACAGAAACTGTCAAAAACGTTGGATTCCTCATGTGCCGATCACTCGCACATGAGCAGGAAGTTAAAGCTATAGGGAAAATCAGTTTCTTCTCCTTCCTTTCTCACAAAAAAAATGAGTCATCGCCCTAGTACTCGGAAAACTGGATTAAGCAGATAGCCTTAACCTAGGCCTGATGGAATGCTGACTAACCTGTCATTGAAGAGTGCAAACTCCTCCGAAGATTGGAATACATCACTCCAGCTCTCAGGCCACCCCACCAGCTCCCAGTCAAATGCAGAATCCCCTAAAAAACCATGTGTATTGCACTGGCAAATTCTAAGGCAGAGCCCCAGAATCCTTTTCCAAAAATTAAGATTGATGCCTGTAAGGTTTTCAAGGAATCATAACCCCTGACATTGTTTTTCGTTTTTGAGCTTTCCAAGCCATTTAGAGATTTCTTTTGCTATAACAGAATAGACCGACAAGAAATCTTGTATGTGCCGGTCAGAAAACTGAGATCCAGTAACACAGCTCTATTAACAGTCACATGTTTTAAACAGAAATGCCAGGAATGGTTCTCTTTCTATATCCTGACAACCAACATTGGGCGTACCATACCAAGCGACTTTATTTTTTTTTTTAAAGAGCTTCGCCCACAGTAGAATGGAATTGCACATGTCAAAGACGACACCTATCTACCTTCTTGCAGTGCACACTTGCAGTTATAGGTTTAGGACTCCCAGTCCCACCCTAAGCACAGCATTGCACACATAACTGCTCCTCAAGCCATCTCAATCCAGTCAGTCTCACACATACATCCTCACAAGGAAATTTGAACACTCTGAAACTATCACCACCCAACAAAAATACAGAAGTGGAACCAAAAACAGTGACGGCCCAATCCATGAAAATTCCATCAGTCCCGGACTCCTCAAACTCCCAATTTCCCCCACTATCCGACGTAAATGTTCCCTTACCACCTTAGAGGATTAGACAAATCCCAAAGCACACTTCAGTTTACTGCCTGCTAGCACCGCACCCCCACTGTGGCACTAACTACTGCAGAGACACGGAGAGCTGTCTCTGCCTTGCTTTGCAATACTTCTCCACTAACACGGATACACCCCATCTCCCAGCGCACATGCAAAACAAAAAAAGAAGAAACAAAGAAATCGGGACTCCCGATTTCTTTGTTTATTCTTTTTTTGTTTGGAGAACGAAAGGCTGCTCCTGACCAGCGGGGGAGTCGGGGAGAGAAAACAGACGCCCTGGCCCTGCCACATCAGTGCCCTCCTGCTCCTGCTTGGGGGAGAGAGGTGCGGCAAGGCACCACAGCGATGCCAGTGGACTCAGGCCCTGGGGAGCCGAGGACGGCAAAGCACAGTCCAGCTGCTACCATTAATGGCCAGTTAGTACCCTTATGGCAATTCCTGGCAAATAAGTTTCCCGGATCTACACACAAGCCAAAACTGTTGGCATTGCCAATGCATGTTCTTTGTGTAAGGTGTACCGGTTCTTTGAAGCAGGTGAAGGAGACATATAACACTCCACAAGACACCCAAATAATTTAAACAGCCTTCATTCTCTAATGCACCATATAGCTCAAAGTAGACCTGCCAGTGTAATCCGTTAACCAGACTTTACATCGATGTGGTTGGGCCCCCGTACCCAATGTGCCCTTTTAACAGGACAAGGTCATTGCCGCCCAGGTAGAGAAATGGTAGATAAGGCAGACCAACTCTCAGCAGAGCCCAGCTTCAGGCCAAGAGAGAGGAGACCAGCTGCCCACACCACCATTGGCACCCCCAGGAATTCTATGGCAACTGGGTCCAGTGCATTTCTCCCATAGAAGCCAGAGTACATGGCTCACTGCAAGGCTTCCTGTGTATAGAGCCTTGGTGTCTGTGGTCTAGGAAGTAAAAAGACTGGTGTTTGCTCTGATGTACCTTTCTGTGTTCACCCCTGTGATTGGGGACATTCATGTTTTGTCTAAGGCCACAACCCCTGACCACCCTTTATCTAATGATATCACTAGAACATTGCACACAGAAATAGGGCCAGGGCCACTACATACAGCTGACTGGATGCTTTGCCCATCACTCTACTTGCCTTTTGTATCTGACTGCATTTGCGTATCACTGCACGGACTGCTTTGGTGCTGTGCAGCGGCTGCCGTCGGGTCGGCACCGAATTCATTTTACTAACGTGTAAATATGTGCCGGCGGCAGCTTGCAAGCCGCCGGCAGCACATATTTGCACGTCAGTAAAAGGAATTTGGTGCTGCCTGCCGTCGGCACCGAATTGATTTTACTAACATTGCAAATATGTGCCGGCGGCAGCTTGCAAGCCGTCGGCGGCACATATTTTCACGTCAGTAAAAGGAATTTGGTGCTGCCTGCCGTCGGCGGCCGCAGTGGCGACCACCGCTCGACTCAGTCGCTGAGCTAACTCACCTGAAGTCACTGGCCTGGGGGTGGATTGACGTAGATGCACAGGCTGGAGTGGACACAACAAACTCAGCCTCAGCAGCCAGCAAGACGAGAAGCACCACACGGCGTTTGTTTCCCACGTGCAATAATCAAAATGGAGGCCAGCACAACACCCCCTTCTCCTCTGATTGGTCAACGGCCAGAGGTCGCAAGAGATTGACAGGGGTCACTGGCCAATCGCCAGCGGTCGCTCTTGCGACACCCCAAATGACGTCCCTGTATACTCTCCTGCCGGGGCTTCTCAGATTCACACACACATGTAATTGCCTTGTATGCTTTCCTGCTAGGGCTTCTCGTGTTCACGAACTTGTAATTGCCTGGTATATTCTCCAACCACGGTGTCTTGCATTCATACAGGGTTTCAAACTATCTCCACAATATTATAGTTATTTGGTCGGATAGTATATACTCTTGATATACACTTTTGTTTGGCGTTCCCATGTATTTACATTCCATGTATTCACATACAGACAAGAGTTTTAATTGTTACCCTTTTTACAATTATTCTCTTTGCTTTATCACTTTCTGTGTTTCTTGTTACTGTTATTTTGCGTGATTGCCGATATGCCCCAGGTTCCCCACTGTCTTTGGGCTGACTCACCGGCTCTTGCTTGCGTTCGTAGGCTCGTTCGGTCGTTCAGTGAATGTATGCCACCTGGTTTCCCTTCTTGGCTGTTTCAGACTTTAGTAGGAAAGGGGTCGCTTGTGGTGGTCGGCGAACGCCCACGAGTCTTTGCCTCACTCCTGGCATCCCTGCAGCGACCCGCTCTGTCAATGTATCCCTTCTTTGCTGGTGAGCCGCCTGGCTCCACCACGCATGCGTCTGCTTTTTGGTTCTTTGAGCCTCGCAGAGAGGGGAAACAGTATCTCCCCAACAGCAGCTTGTTTCCGTCCTTTTATATTTCTCAGCCACAGGTGTCTGCTGGAAAAGACTGGAGCGCTCGCTGGGCTTGCAGCTTCTCACACTTTGCAGTCCTCTTTCCCTTCCATTCTTGAGTGACTCTGGGACAAGAAGTCCATTGTTTGATTTATTTTCAAAGCTTGAGTAATCACTTTCAATAGTTTTAAATGGTAAAGTATTTTTGGATGATTGAAAAATGGACTTGGAGAATGCAGTTTTGTAATTTCTACAAGGTAGATCAAGGTAGGAGGTTGGCCGCATTTGATGTGGGGAAAGGTTTTCCCTATTCAAAGGGGGAGGTGAAGGCGAACTGACAGTGGGCCATAGGGGTATTAGGTCGAGAAGATTATCTTCACAGGCACATGGAGGGTACCATGTCTCATCCAATGAATGCCATCAAGTTTCTTTGCCCACGAAAAGAGTTGAAAAGCCAAAGAAGGCAGCACAAAGTTCAGGGGATCTGGAAATGTATGGAGCCAGAACACAAACAAATTCTGGTAGGTGCTGTTGAGCAGTTAAGAAAATGGCTGCTTGAGTGGTTGGTTCTTGGACTGACCTATCATCCTGCGTGCTGAGGCAGAATAAACTTCCCATTCTTGGTGCCATCCTTGCTGAGGGCTCTTGTGGTTGGAGGCTCCAGTCCGGGACCTTCATGGAAGATGCGCGGACCAGGCATGGCGCCTCGTGAATTTGAGTCGCATGGCGGTCCAGGCCGCAGCTCGTCGGTGGCGGAGCGCCGGATGCTGCTGGAGCTTCGAGCTTGCTTGGAAGCTATCCCACTGGGCCACAGCTGGTTCTGGTTTGGACTGAGCTCACCGGCCCCTGGGTGGCCCCTGGCGTAGTATGCTCCATCAGAGTTTGGGGCAGGGACTGCAGTGCTTAGTTGCCAAGCTCGCTGTGAGGCGCTGTGCTCTGTGTTGTGGCTGCATGATGGCTGCTGGGCTGAGAAATGCTACTTATTGCGGTGTGAGGGAGGGGTTAAATATCAGACCACATACTGATTACAATCCACTGCAGTTCATCCTGGCATTGAACATATGGACCCAGGGTGTACCCAGCAGCTGAATGAGGTGGGACACCATATTTATGATCCTATATCTGTGATGACTGGGAGCCTCTCATGGCACTAGCTGCTGGTGGGTCTGTCTGTGGTGGTCCCCCCGCTGAAAGGAGTGGGATGTTAGGTCCCCTCAAGGTATGTGCTGCATTTACCTTGACTGCCTCCATATGACCATGGGATCCTCTAAAAAGTGGGCCCCGATGGGTTTGTTCAAACACCCCATCCAGAGACCCGTCTGGCTCATCATTAATAACGACTGCAGGGGCAGGTGGCAGGGATGTTATCCCTGACTCTGCCTTATTGGATCCTATAGTGGGGGCCATGCAGCTGGGTTTCACTTCTGTTCGCTTCTGTCAACTCGAAGCTTGATAATCCATCGGCTAACATTTGCTCCATCTGTATGAAGCTGGAAAAGGAAAGCGTCCGGATGACCACTGCTGAAGCTCGTATTGGAGACACTGAGGACAAGAATGCAAACCATATAGGCTGATCTGGTGACCCTAAGAAAGAAACTGACTGGGGTGTGGATGAAATGTGAAGATCTTGAGTCTCGCTCCAACCTCAACAATGTATTGTGGTGTGGTAGAGTAAGAGTCGGACAAAGGCATGTTTCAACAAAGTTTTATTTAAGAAATAAAAATAACCTACCTCTCGCTATCTCTAACGGGCTTTGCCTACCTAAACAAATATCAACTCGGGTGCTCGTCCTCAAGTGTCTGTCCTCTGTCCAAAACCCCACTACCACAAATCTACAAAAGTGTTTCTGCATTCAAATGAAAATAGTACCAGGAGAATGACTCATCTCCTGGTGAATGGGCTCAGTCTTTATCTCTCTTCCAGCAATCATTTGCTTTAGTTTCTTATTCAATGGTCAGAAGAATGACTCCCTTCTCCTGGCCCACCTTGCACAGCTTCTAGGGCTGTCTTAGGACAGTCTTTTGCAATAATCTAATGTATTTTCACTTCTTCCCAAGGGCTCCTGAAAAAGCTTGCCTTACAGTTCCAGCATGTTTTCCCTGTCTTATGACACTATGAAGATTATTTCCAGACAGCTCTTGTTGTCTAGTATCCTCTTTACTTTTTCATGAATTACCACTGTGATGAGGGAGACTCCCCCGATGCACTATTGAGTCTTAGATCTTTGGAACTCACTACTATGATGAGGGAGATTCCTACTGAGCCTCCCACTACTCCTGTTGCCTGTTGTGTGTCAGGACGGCATTGCCGGTTCTTCCTGTGGTGCTGGGCTGACTTGCGCTGCGTCAGGGCTTCTTGCTTCCTTCACTCTGCTCCCTGCTTCGTCCTTGTGGCTCAACAGAGACTTGGGCCACACAGCTCCGGCGCAGTTCCTTCCTGAGGTTGCGCTACTGCTGGCTTCTTTCCTACTCTTCCACTGGTCGGGAGCTTGGATTCATCTGCAGCTCTCCTCCGACCATTCTTGAATGTCCCCACCACTGTGGATCAGCGTTCTTGCAGTTTCGTGTTCTCAGGTTTGAATTGCCTGGGATGGATTGGCTTCACGCCGGCTGTTCTCAATTTCCCAGTCCTTTCTCACATTGTATTGCCTGTGGCTGGATCGGCCCCAGCATAAAGTCTAAGTCCTTTTTTACTGTTGGTGAAATAATCTTTATGCCTCCTAGGGGCCAACTCTTCTCAGTACTATGGAAGGGCAATTATCCATGAATTAATATAATTGAGATGAATAAGAGCCAAAGAAGCTCATCTCAATTATATTAATTCATGGATAAAAGGTGTAAGAGACATTACAACAACAGACAGTAGTGCTATCAGGGATTTCTGATAAGGACTTGGTCCCAAGGGAAAATTGATTAAGGAGTTCTTTCACGGTTTGGGAGTCCTTATCCCCATGAGGATAGTCTCTCCCTGTATGGGGCTGCTTTCCTCTACCTCTAGGGGGACTATTGGATAGCGGCCTCACCTCCCTATCCTCACGGGGAAGGGCTCAAGTGACGAGATTCTGTGAAGCGTCACAGTATGCATAGTGGTAGTGCCTAAATCCTCCTTAAGGGCCCCATGGAGACTTCAGTAAGGAACTACTGATGACGATCCTTGGTCACCCTTCATTTTCTTCATAGTCTGGATGAGAGAGCACACTGGTCATTGCAGCCACCTCCTAAGCCAGGGGCTCCTCTCCGTACCATCATAGCGAGACTCATCGATTATATAGCTGGTGATCTGATCCTTCGGCTGGCGAAGGAGCACAGTGAGCTGCGTTTCGAATCCAGCCGGGTGTTTAATGTTAGGTAAGAATGAGTGCAGTTCAACTGGTGTGGGACTAAACCAAACATTGATTTATTTGGATTTGTAGAGCGCACTACAGCCCACAGGCATCGAGGTGCTATAATCGGAGCGTAAGAAGGCTTAATTCAGGGTTACCGGAATGCGGCCCAGCAAAAGTAACTTGGTACAGGTAGTTTGGTTACATATATAGAGGTACACGCAGGTATTATAGGTAGACTGACAGTCATACATAGAATAGGTACATGTGAATTTGTCAAACAAAGAGCCTGGTTTTGATAACTTTCCGTAAGGCTGCATCTCTTGTTATTAGGTGATCCACCTTTTAATATAGGCCTGTACTACACAAGTTGGTAGTGTGACTGAGCAGCCAGGCTTACCTTAAGAGGGGTAGTGGGAGTAAATTTGAAATCAGTAATTAAAGTATCCAAATAACACTTACACACTTAAAATTATAAATAAATATGTATTTTATAATCTACGCAAGGTTCAAATAAGCATTCTTTAAAAATCGTTTACTGCTAGTAACATTCAATCAAAGTTAGGATTAATTTTATCAAAGACAATAAAAGTTGGTAAAGACTTTTCTGATGCTAACAGATGGTCCAGCACATGGAGTGACTTCAGTAAAGGTCAGTATTGCGCTTATTTTCAGTTACCAATTCAGTTATTGATTTGTTAAGGAAGGAAAGATTAGAATAAGATTTAGAACATAATTTCAACTGTTTGTAACACAATTACAATCTCCCAAAGGGAGGCAGGTAGACTTTTATCTCAGCAATAATAGTGTCAACAATTACAACCTATGAGGGAACAAGTATAGGGCAAAGCCAATAGGTTCAGAAGGGTGACTTTAGGGAGCCAGGACAGCCAAAGTCAATGGACTATTGTGCTACCCCTTTTAAACTGTATTGATTTTATCAATTCATGCCGCGTTACGTGGACTGTTTGGGACATTCCTACTTTCATTGGTGTGTATTAGGATGCCGTGAGAGCGGTCATTCCTCTTTCTGTCTCCTTGGAGGCGGTCCCTTGCCTCATGTTACACTGGCAACTGCATTAAATGTGCCGTGCCGTCACCCGCGCAGCGGACTGGTGCAGCGGACGTGCCGTCGGCGCACCAAAGGCGCGCTTAAGGCATGCCCGTCTGTGATGAGGACTGGGAGGATGGGCGCTTATACTATTCTAGGATGCATTTGTTGATGCTTACCCCCACATGTACTATACTCGTGCCCGGTTGGAGCGGCAACTCAGTTGATGTTCGAACAGCTTCTTCACAGCAGCAGCCGGCTGATGTGCTAAATACCTCCACTCTCTCACTGCTGTTACTATACATCTTTTAGCAGATCACCGCCCGGCCTTGCTATGCCTTACAGAGACATGGCTTCAGGCAAGCTCAGTGCCAGCCCTTGTCCAGGCTATCCCCCCCTGATTATCATATAATTCATCTTGACTGACAGCCACCCGGCATGGGGGAGGGATTGCGGTCATTTTTAGGTCTAAGTTTATTGTCACTCAGATTAGTCTCCCTCACTGTTTGGTCATGGAGGCTTTACTTTTCAGATGTGTTATCTCACTTGTTTTTATTTGCTTTTTCCTGCTCATCTACTGCCCCTAGGGGAACATTCCTGGAACTTTTCACAGACTTATTGGCAGATCTCCGAGTACAATATACGCATTTGGTGGTACTTGGGGGACTGCAATCTGAAATTTTAACTACCCCAGACCCCCTGCCTTGAACTTTTTCTTCGATATTCAGGCAGACCTGGAGCTGTATCAACATGTGATAGGACCTACGCACAAGTTAGGCAACACATTAGATTTGATTTTTGCAAAAAATCTCTACTGACTTCCCAGTCAGTTGCACCCATACTGTGGACAGATCACCTTTTGATGACCTGTGCATTTGAAGCAGTACGGGTGCAGTCAAAAAATCCCTGCTGGCAGAATCTGGCAGCGCTTGTGGCGCACTGCCGATATTCAGGTTGTGGACCTCCTCAATCACTGCCAAGTGCAAGATGAGTTCTGTTACTTTGCTCTCTACTTTCTCGTGCACTGCACGAGGCAGCAGATGGTGGCTCTGCTGCGACTTATTCAACCGCGCAGATTGCCATCTGAGCCTTGGTTTTTTGACCCAATGAAGGCTGCCCGGCTCACATTAGTGCAGGCAGAGCGTAAATGGTGCAAGGCCTATGACCCTACTCTTAGCGCACACTATAAAGCCTGCTCGGCAGCCTATTTATCAGCTATTACAGCAGCCAAAACATTGTATTTAACTAAGAAAATGGAGTCCTCATTATGCCAACCAAAAGCTCTCTTTTTTTCAGCAGTCAAATCTTTCCTTATCACTTAAACTGACTTCTAATGTTAGCCCCACCCGGGAACTGTGTGACGCTCTTTATCACAAAAATTCAGAATACATTCATAAGATCAAGTCATGCTCCCCCTCTGACGCAGTCCCATTGGCTGTTATGAAAAAGATCTCCTGATGGAGATCACGGTAGCTATCAATGATTCTTGCCAGTCAGCGCTGGTTCTGCCAGAGCTTAAGGCTGCTAGGGTTGTCCCTCTCTTCAAGGAGCCATCACTGGGCCCGTCTGTTTTGTCAAATTTTTACCCATCTCTCTTCTCTCCTTCTTCACAAAGCTTTTGGAGTCCTTGGTGGCACCTTTACTTTCCACGTTCATTGAATCCTCTCACCTCTTAGACCCTGCTCAGTCTTGGTCTCTATCCAGGATGATATGACCATGCTGGTGGACGTGGGTGGTGTCGGTGCCCTGATTTTGCTAGACTTGTCAGCAGCGTTTGACACAGACGACTACCCCATTCTGCTGTCCCGTCTAGCCCAGATGGGCTTATCTGGGCAAGTGCTGGACTGGTTTACTTCGTTCCTGGCGGATCATACTCAGGCTCTCCTCTCCATGCCCCTTTTTCTATCTGCCCCCTGCCATATCAGTTGTGAGGTGCTGCAGGGTTCCTCCTTGTTTCCGATTATATTTAATATTTACATCTGGGCTCTTGTCTCATCCGCTCCTTTGGCGTCTGGTGCTATTCTGATGCCGACGACACCCAAATCCTGATCTGTTTAGATCTTGATCAGGCTGAGGTGTCGTCGTGCCTTCAGAGGTGCCTGGTGGCCGTGGGGGATAGGATGAACCACAATTAGCTAAAATTGAACGGAGGCAAGCCTGAGGTGTTGGCGGTGGGTTGTCTCCCTGATTCCTCACTTTGGGTGTCCTCCTTTTGGCCCTCTCTTCTCTTGTCCCCTTCCAGCTCCGGCTGTGAAGGTGAAATACTTGGGTTTGGTCCTGTCTTCATCTCGATCTATGGACAACCAATTAGCAGCTGTTTCCCAAGCCGGTTATTTTCAGCTCATAGTATTAAAGAAGTCCTTCCCATGATCCCTGCCCCTCTTCGTCCTCCTGTGGTGGCTGCTATGGTGCTTACCCGGCTGGACTAATTCCCTGTACCTGGTGCAGCCGAAGGGGCTTGTCCCGTGACTGCAACGTTTACAAAATTTAGCAGCTCGTGTGGCAACGAGTACGCTCTATGGGGCCCATATTTCACAGGTGCTTCGGGCCCTTCACTGGCTCTCAGTGACCCAATGCATGAGGTTGAAAGCACTATGTATTGTCCATCGGGCTTTGCACAATCAGGGTGCGGAATATCTTCGTATGAAGTTCATCCGTTTCTGTCCTAAGTGCTGTCTGCGTTCTGCCTCAGCCGATATGCTTTGTGTGCCTTCTTTCCGCCGTGTGCTGATTGAGGGACAAGCTTTCTCCATAGCAGCAGCTCTCTGCTATGGAATGAGCTTCCGCTGGCCATAAAAAAAAAAACGATCTAACATATCTTTTTTTAGGTGGAGGGGGGTTCTGGTTATGGCCTTTTGCCTTGCCCTCTAGCGCCAAGATACCCGAGGGTGACTGTGCGCTTTAGAAATTCCTATAACATAACATAACAATCTCAATAGTCCTGGTGCACTTCTTCTTAGATAAAGTCTTGACAAAGTTAGTAAGTTCAGAAGAAATCACTAACTCAATTGGGCTACTTTGTAGGAAGCGCAAGCTGTTAGGCCAGTGCAGGTGAGTTGAGATCAACTCCAAAGTGTAACAAAAGCACTTCCCAAGGTAGGAAGCACAACTTATGGCTAAAAGGTGAATACCCCCAGCCCCACAGTACCTTTTTGATTTGAAGAAAACGGTTACAGCTGGATTCCTCCTTGCTACAGCTTGGCAGACCCTTGTTCCCTGGACCTTGGTCGTGGTGACGAAAGGGAGGATATTTGGTGGGCTCCTGTGGCAGTACTCTGGAGAGGGACTCCCCAGGAATTGATTTCCTTTGATCCAGCGGCACTTTAGTGTTTTGGCACCTTTTTCAGCTCCAATGAAGAAAGAAAAGCTCTCGATGGAAGTGGCTTGCTGCCTCGGTCCTGGACTCTGGCGAGGGGACTCTGGATCAAGATTTACTGCTTCTGTAGGGTCCTATGGATGCACACAAAGATTTGGACGGATTCGGACTTCGCAAGACGATGCACTCGTCAATGCTCACAGGACCCCTGGCATTGGGTTCTGCATCTCTGGTGGGGCACAACCAGTCATGGGTTGCACCAAATGGAGGCTCGTCATGAGGGCACTTGGTCCCACCAACCTAAGGGAGGAAGTCGTCCCGTTCGGGTCTTCCCAGTCAATTTGAAAACGGGGTCCGCACAGCTGCAGGGCTACACCGGGCACTTTGCGGTCCAGGAGGGTGCTGCTGGCGTCTCTTCAAGTCTTCTGCTTCGGATGTTCCTCTCCAGTGGTCGACTGCCTCTAGTCCCAAAAACCTTGCCTTTTTATGCAAGTTCCCATTCATTCACAGCCTAGGCTGTCCATCCTCACTTCCTGCCCTTCCAGATACACTGGAGCCTTGGACAGGCTTCAGGGCTGAATCCCGCCAAAGGCAAAACACACAAGGAACTCAAACCTGTTTCTACTAACGGAGTAAAGGCCAAGAAGGAACTAACAAACAGAAAATGGCGAGAAAAAAGACAGGGGGCCATTTTGGGAAAGTGGTCACCCATGGGTGCTGTACTGCAGGTGAAGGTTCAGCCTGTTGTAAAAATGCACACTGGTAGTAAAATTAAACCACTGCCACCAGCTATTTAAAATCTGTTAGTGTAACAAAAAAATCTCACATGAGAAGTGGGATAGGAAATTACTAAGTAACCCCCCAGCACTCCACATGGGGTGGTGGGTGTTGGTCCCACACAGAAAAAGGTTAGTAAGGCAGGGATCATCTTACTATTCTTGGGAACTGTAGTTCCCCCAATAAAATGTAATTAAACATTAAGAGAAGTCTAAGGGACTTCTTAGTGGCACTGCACCTAAGGTGCTGTGTGTGTTCCCATGCAAAAAGCAGATGCCTTGGCAGATGCCATAAAACAGTAACTAGTCACAAGAAATACATGAGTGGGAAAAGGTCCCACTAGCCCAGGAGAAAAAAATCACAAGCCCCAAGTCCAGCAAAAGAGATGGGAAGGGTCTCTAAGGTTGTAGGGAATTGGCAGAGAAATTAAAATTCTCCCTAACATTCAGTTATCCAGACTTTTCTCCTATGGTGCAGATGACGCGAAGTGGTGGGGGGGAACGCCACTACAGGGCAAGGGCTGATTGCGTTATTCTGTGAGATAAAGCTGGCCGGCCGGTCTGCATTTTCCTTTTGGATGTCAGCAGGACGTTGCGCTGAAATATGAAGGATGTCGTGCACATGTTGCTCATTGTGTTTGGGCCTCTTGGTCTCCTGAGGAGCTGCCAAGTCGCTCATAATGACCCAATGATATCTCACTGTTTGGGTTGGGGTTTGATTACTGTCAGGTTGGGGTGGGCAGTACAGGTCGGGAAAGCAGTTATGGTGATGGTTGTATTAAAGTTTAAATGGGCATCGGTGGTAGTGCCGGTTCCCAAGGTTGCTCCAGATAGGGACGGGTGGACGGCGGTGTTGCAGTTTTGGCTCGGTATGTTCTGTCATTCCTGCTTACTTCTACCCCCTAACACTTCTTTTCTGTAATGCAAGGGGCATACATAATCGGGCAAAAGCTAAGAAATTGAACACTTAAATTGAACCTCATGCACCACAGATACTTATATTACAAAAAATGCATTCATTGGCTACAAGGTTTGGGAAATTCAGGTATTGTACGTCATATTCTTCGTCATATTCCTCTCAATCTCGTGGGGTGTTCACATTGAGCCATCATTTTAACCATTTTGGCATATTGGATCCATTGTGGATCTTGAGGGCAGGTATGTGGCGACAGTGGGTACTTTATTTTGGGTTGCTATTCTATTGGTTAAAACATATATATCCCTAATTTAGATGACACTACATTCTATATGCAGATGGCTCAAATTATGGATGCATCCGTGGACTGTGCGATACTTTAGGGAGGGGACTTTAATAGCATCCTTGACGTGGATCATGCTCACGCAACAGATTCCCGTAGGCCCTTGTCCAATGCTGCAAAGGCCATCAAACATGTCACGGAACAGTTAAACCTAGTAGATGCTTGGAGGTGCCTGCATCTGGGAATACTAGTTTTATTCCACTGTACACGACATACGATTCAAGAATCAATTGATTGCTGGTTAATATCGACCTCGCTGCTCACATTTCTGGATGGTTGCCATATACATCCTCATACGTACTCTGACCATTCCCCGGCAGTGTTGATGTTAAGACTTGACGTAGCACGACCTGTCAGGCCTATCTGGAGATTGATCGCATTGATATTACGGGATTGGGCATTCCTGTAAACACTTGCAGTAAACATTAACCTTTTTCTTGAAGCTAATGATGACTCGCTCTCCTAGTTTTCTACGCTATGGGAGACGTTTAAGGTATTCACCAGAGGGTTGTCCTTATCCACTTCGGATGGCCAGCTCAAAACAATCCGGCAGGAGTTGCATGCTCATGAATTAGTGATCCGCACCCTTGAAAACTGTTATGGACTGTATCATGAGGCGAACATTAAGGCGGCTATTCAAACAGAGCTGGAGAAGTTTAGAGAAGTAGCTGAGAGGGAAACCTATTCTATAAGTAAGCCTGTAATGGCTCACCGGTATAGAGAGGCGGATGGGCCGGGCAGAGCTTTGGCACGGGTGGCGCAGTCCACTTCTACTGGTAACACTATCACAGGGAAACGAATGCAGAGTGCTGAGGTCCGTACAAATAATTCCTCCAACTGAGATGCATTCGCTGGATTCTATGGTACCTTCTACGCAAATTGATACGCAGAAGCGAGCTGACACCAAGACACATTTGGATACTATTATATTGCCGACCCCCTCAGTTGAGGTGGCTGGATTCTTGAATGCACCATTTACATTGGAGGAGATACTATTAGCGATATCGGCTTTGCCGTCTAGCAAGTCTCCTGGATCAGAAGGACTGGGTGTTCAACTGTATAAGGAATTTAAACAGCTTATTGCACCATTGCTTCTACACATGTGGAATGAAGCGATGAAGGTAGGTATGCTTCCCCCTACATTCCGGGAAGCAAAACCTTGTAAGCTGCCAGAAGAAATGAGCTCATACCACCCCTTATCTCTGAAAAATACTGATGCCAAAATGTATGCAAAACTTCTGGCTTTTCGACTCATGCCTTTGTTGCCACATTTGATTCTTTCTGATCAGGCGGGCTTTTGCCTGTCCATATACACAGCCTTAAATTTGAGATGCCTCTTTTGTATAGTCTGCCAGATAAGCCCCTAGGCAAACGTGGATGCCGCAACCTGGGATGCGGAGAAGAGGTATGATTCAGGATCATAGGACTTTCTGTTTCTGGTACTGGACTTTTTCCGTCTGGGCTTTTATTTTGTTGAATGTGTCAGGCTGCTATATTCCTCCACTCCTGTCGGATTCTGGCCAAACGAGACCCTTGCATCCATCTCTCTGGGTAGGGGTACTAGGCAGGAATTGTCCCGTCTCCCCTTTTTGTTGCCCTATGTATTGCACTTCTCATGAAGCTGGTCCTGGTGAGGAATGGCCAAAGTGGCCTAGGCATAGCAGGTGTACTGGATTTAGTTTCCCTTTATGTGGATGACGCGTTGCTTTGTCTGAGACCCAGACCAGTACCTTCACCCTATACTGGATGAGATTCAGACCTACTCTTGTCACTCGGGATACTGTATTAATTGGACCAAATCAGAGCTATTCCTTTTAATGAAAAACTCGATTCCTGCCACTACTCTATTTAGGTTCATGTCGGCTCCCACTTCTATAACTTACCTGATGATCCGTGTTTCTCGATCATCAAAAGCTCTATATGATAACCTGGTCGGGTATATTCCGTCCCTTCGCGCCAAACTGTACTTTTGGTCGTGGCTTCCCTTATCGTTATATGGCCGATTGTCTTTGTTGTAGATGTTAATGCTTACTAAACTCCTTTACTATTTTACAAATATACCAATATGGCCGGGGAAAGCATTTTTCAACAAGGCCTAGTCCTTTGTGGCAAAATTTGTTTATGGATTGGGTGCCACTAGACTGGCATGGGTGAAGTGAAGCCATACAACCAAGGGGGCTTGGTGGCACTGGATTTTGAACTGTATTATCTGGTAGCTAAGGTGCAATTTGCCAAGAATTGATTTACCTTTCCACCGATGCATAGACCCATTGCATTTGAGGTGCTGGGAGTAAGACCATTGGACTTGAGTGCAGTCGTATTTGGTAAGCAATATGGAGATGACTGTTTGACCCAGTAAGAGGCATGGACTAAACCGCTCCAACGGTTAGGAGATGAAGCCCCATATTGCAGCAAGGTGTCTTTGTAGGGCTATCTGGATATACCACCATCACAGGACAGAGGCATACAGCTTAAATGGGATCTGGAAGGCAAACTCACAGTGGGAAACATGTTCCCAAATGGGACCTTTGTTTCCAAGCGTGACTTAAGTTTGCAGTTTGGGAGCACTCCTCTACTATGCTGCAATATGCGTGGCGTATTGGAGGAAATGGGCATCCTTCCCCGTTGAACCTGACAAATTCACTATTTGGTATCATCACCCTGGTCCCTGTGACTCAGAGGCTTGTGTCTGAGCTATACCGTAATGTACAACAAGCCACTGGGACAGGATCCCAAATTCGCACTCAATGGGTAGCAGACATTGGTCATGAGATACTGAAGGGCACATGCACACATTACTGTCTCAATACTAATGAGGTGAGCTAAACGCCAGATATCAACCGATACAGTTTAAGGTTCTTAATCGGTTGCATTATACCCTGCCAAAATTGATATGTTTTCGCTTGGCACCTCTGATGCTTGCCCAAAGTGCCATTATACACCAGCTGAATTCTTGCATTGGGTACCAGTCGTGCCATTTAATACTGGAATTCTGGTCAGAGGTGGCTGAGGTTTTGGTGGAAATGACGGATGTACCGCCTACACTGGCCCCGATGAAATATCTGGTAAAGTGAATGTTAAGCAACGTACATCGTTTAATTTAGCATGTCTCATTGCCAATAAATGTATCCTTGGGTTCTGGAAATCATGTGTTGCCCCTAAACGACGGAACTGACACATGTGAACGAGAGAGGAGACATATATTTCACCTATCCCCATTCACAGCCAACTGAAGACCATTTGGGAGGGGTTTCTACTGTACGTGACTGGATTACCCAAACAATGTTCTGTTTATGATGTACTTCTTATGTTAATGTGTGTACTGTGTACAACAAGCCTTTATGCATTCTAAACGTACCATGTACAGGTCTTCTGGAAGTGTGTGGTACGCAGATTCCAAAATAAAAAGTAAAAAATAAAAAAAAATTCTGCTCAAACGAGGAGAACCTAAAGGTGGTAAGATAGCTGGCCTGACATTCTAAAGTCCCACAAAGTTCTGTATGCTAAAGAATTCATGAATGCTTAACCAGCGGTTGCAGGAATGCAGTTATCTGATAGTTCTATTTATTATTGTTCCGGGAGGATAGCTCAGCGGCAACATGTTCGCCTTGGAAGCAAGACAACACGAAGCAACACAGGTTCGATCCCCGGGTCCGCGCTTAGAAACCTCTGGGTATTTAAGCGCGTTATAAATACGCAACTAAGACAAAAAAAAGCAATTACACATCTAAAAAACAAACTATTCCTGTAACAGCGCCTCGATGCCCACGGGCTGTATGAGCGCTTTAAAAATGCAAATAAAAAAATAAACAAAAAAATGATCTTGTAGTATTACTGTTGCAATATAAATATGAAGTTTCTTATGCAATGCTCCTTTTTTGTAATCTTTTGACTTTCTTCATTTTCCCTTTTTGTTTGACCCAAATCATCACACCTACTTGTTACTGTACTTACTTTCTTGCTCTCTTCAACACACATCTCCTTGTACTCGTCCTTTTTGCCGCCTTGTTCTTACTGTTTGCTACAGTTTCTCCAGTACACTATTTATTATTTTTTATTTTTTTAGGTACCCTTTTCATCCCTCAAATATTTTCCAAGGTCTATTTTTGTTTACCGCACTTCAACTTTCCTATTCTGCTTGTTCATAATTCTTTCCTTCTTTCTTTTCTCCACCCCAGGGCTGCTGAGTGGATACAGCTCCACCCTCTGGATCGGGCTGAATGACTTTGACATCAATGGTGGATGGCAGTGGTCCGACAATTCCCCCTTGAAGTACCTTAACTGGGAGAGTGGTAAGCCAATGTCAGATAACATATGTGTAAAGTATCTAGCTGGAAACGCAAGACCTATTATCCATCAGAGTTGCTTCCTTTTCAGCAAAACAACTCCTCTGCCCTCACTGGGGCATCAGTTGCCAAGATCCTATGTTCAGATTCCTTCTTGTGTATCCTTCATCGCTTCATACCAGTTTTTCTGTAATGTGGATGCTCACATCCTACCATTGGGCCTCCTCAAAGAGGCAAAAGGTGTCCATGTAGATGTGCAATGTGGGTTATACAACATGTTAGGGAGAATTATCGGAATGTGCTAATTCCCTCTACAATAGAGACCCCAACTCCATAGGCATCATCTTTTACATTGTGTCACATGGCACCTTCAGTGCATTGACACAGGGAAGTCTTTTTAGATTTCCCAAAGGTTTAAATACCTTCTCTGGGATAAGTTACTGTTTCACAGAGCAATAAAGTGAAATTGATGTAACTTTCTAGACCCAGCACACACTATCTTACAATAGGGTGCTGGAGGGGTTACTTAGTATCCCCTTTGTCTAGCTTCTCATGTAACATTTTAATGTTACACTTTCCTCACTGAATGGCTGGTGGCAGTGGTTTACTTTTTACTACCATTATGGGATTTTACTGCGAGCTACGTCCGCAGCCATGGTACAGCACCCATGGGTGCCATTTTTGTCAAAATGACCCTGGTCTTCTTTTTTCGCCATTTCTTTGTAGAAAGGACCCTACTCTGTGTGCCAAACTAGGTTTGGTCCCTTTGTTCGTTTTGTCTTTGGCGGTCTTCACGAGTGACACCCGCCTCTGACTCCAGGGTGTCTGGCATGGGCAGGAAGCGAGGGAGGTGCCCGAAACTCCCTGTGCTTAGTCTCCTAGGAGACAGGAATGCGCTCTTAGGTGATTGCCCGGTGACGCCCTGGTGCTGTGCTGGAGCTCTGAATTCACCTCGACTAGAGAAGCCCTGCAAGGACAACGTCTCCCCTGGCTGTGCTTCCATTGCTACTGCAGGGACCGAAGTGCCAGGAAGAGGAACACCAGATAGAGTTCATCGCTTGTAAGTCGGACTCGAACTTCAGGAAGATCCTCTGGACTTCCCTGAAGCAGGACTGACCAAGCCTGAGCCACCTCAACAGAGTGTTGGACCCCAGATGCGAGGAAAGTCTAGAGTAGTATCCGAGAGACTGCAGTGTTGCTATTTGCTATAGACACGAGGAGCTGAAACTACGAAGTGCCGTTGAATTGAAGTTTAACCTTTCCTGCCGCCAACCTTCCCATTGTAGTGCAGGAGTCCCCATACGTCCTCCCTTTTGTCCCCACGACTGAGGCCTAGGAACAGGATCTGGAGAGCTACACAGGAACAGAAGCCAGCTGGAACCCTTTCTTCTAACCAAAGGTACTGTAAAACCTAAGAGTACTTGCCTCTTGTTGTGTAGTCTTACTTGTTCTCAGTTGAGACTTGTCTTGGTTGCCATTGCAGAGTTGCTTGCAGCTTTGCCCTCACAAGCCTCCCAGCTTGTGGCCCTTCAAGTGAATCTTATTTCCACAAACATTTCTAAAAACATTGTGCAAGACTTTTACTTACCTGCAAGAAGATCTTTAGCTCCCCTAGACTTTGCACAACTAACATTGACTGACTGTCCTGGCTCCCTGAGAGACTCTTACCTCTGACTTTGTGCTTTTGCTTTTCCTCCCGGTAAGGGTTCATTTACTTTGCATTGGAGGGTTTAAAAATAACTTATTTGTTAACCTTTGTTTTATTCCCATATCTAATCCTTTACACCCAAACTCAGTATTGCTCTAAATGTACCAGTGATAAATCAATGTCCACAGTGTCATAGCTATTTAAGTCACCAGAGGTTGTAGGAAGTGTCTGTGTGCCATCCCCAATGGGTATCATCTGATTTAGAGAAACAGTGTGTTTTGAAGTGTACTTTAAGTGTTACATGTTTTGCTCCCTTCTGAAGAAGGCTTATAAAACTGACTGTTAAACAAATAATTGTTTAATCAAGAAACTTTGAGTATAAGTGTTTATTTGAATAACTGTCACTGTGAAACTCTGTCACAACCTTACAGCTCACATTGACCCCTCTTGAGATAAATTGAAAATAGAAGAGACTCCTTGACTCTGTGCCAATTTTTCAAATTTGGTTAGATTTTATTGTGTGAGAAGCCTTTGATAACACGTGTTTCAGCTCAGCAGAGACTTTTTCAAATCTGGGCTAAAGAAACAAACTCTCTTTGACAATTAGAACTGTATCTCAACAGATATGCAATTTCCAAACCAGATTGTTCTAGATATATTTGCTCATTGTCATGGTAATGAATTTTGTCTTGGGGCATCACTACTACTTGTACTCTGTGTTGAGGTTTAATCGGCAACTGTTCCTCCTGTCTCTTGACTTTCAAAATATTTGATTCACAACTTCTTCAACATGTAAATCGTACAAAAGGACAATGCTTCTCAGATTAATCGCTTTGCCATAGGAAATACAGGTTATACTTCTCTCCCCCTTAATCCTTTCTACAAGGAGGACCTTTCTCCATCAGTCTATTATCTCTTCTTGCACAGCCTATTGGTTGTAGGCAATGTAGTTTACAACTTTCTTCCACAGGGTATCTTTTTCTAGGATTGTTATATGCAAATGGTCTTGTTATCACTCCCAACTTTGGCTTTGGCAATGCTAGTTACAGTATCGTCTTGTTAGAGATCCCTCTTTGGGTAAATTATATCCCCTTTGAACTATTGTCCCCTTTTGGCTTTGGCAATGCGGGTTATAGTTTTCTCTTATGCTACCCCTCCCGTTAGGGATATTATATTCTCCTTGCTTAATTGTGGCCCCCTCATGGCTTTGGCAATATTGGTTACAATGTTCTTTAATTCGACCTCTCCCCTTTGAGTCGTGTCCAACTTTTTTGAATTCACATGTTTGGTATTCAAAACATATATTCTTATGTAGCGGTCTACCTTGGAGCGCCCCGGGGTCACATATGTTGAGTAGACTCACTGGTCTTTCCTGGCATCTGCTCTGGTCTCTGCTTCAAGCATGAGGGTTTCCTTCACGTTTGCAAGCTGCAGTCATACTTCTGACACCGACACAATCTGCCAATGGAGCTTCCAACCCTCCCCGTGTGTTCAGGTGAACACTTCACACCGGAGTGAAATGCAGGACTAGGAGGACTTCCAGATGTCCTGCTGTAGCCCTTCCTTCCAATTGACCTGGGGACTCCAAAAACGATGACACGGACCCAGAGCCAGGTGGGACCCACTAGACCCATGAAGACCTGCATTTCAAGCCATCCTACGTCATGCTGCAATACCCCAATACTGTGGGACCTAGAGCCATTGTACGGTGCACAGACTTCTGAATTCCGAATCTCACTGAACCTTCGTGGGCATCCTGTTGGATCTCCAGAGGCACGATTCCAGTTCAAAAAGTCCCTGCTTCAGAGTGCTGGTCCTTGCAAACGACAAGAATGCAACCAGCAATATTCAGTCTTATGTGCTCCTGAAAAGGCACCAAATCCACAGAGTCACATCTCCAGCCATGAGGAAACTCTTGCCAGGAGCCTTCTCCTGTGATACTGCACAAGTCCTTCCAGAGTCCTGTCTTCTTGACAAAGGAATCCCATCAACCATGTTTTTGGCTACAGATCCTTATGTCTTCCTGCTGCAACTCTTCTTCTGTGCTCAGGTACTGTGTTGGCGGGGGTATTTTACATACCTTAAGACTGTGATTTCTGTATAGCTTTGGTGTGTTTTCTTTAATTGGGAGGCCACTCATCAAGATCACCCAGGCCCACTGCAGAATCCTAATAGGGTGTCTTCTCTGAAGTCCCTGCACCTTCAACTAACTTTAAAGTGAACTACTTACCTGTTTGAACAGTCTTCCTCTGGAACTCTGACTTTGCCTGCAACTGAACCCTATGTCACCCTGCCTACAACTGGCACCTAGACCACAAGGGTCCCTTTACTGCCTCTGAGTGAACTCATGCTATAGAATAAGGGAAGGACTAGATAAGAAAAGGTTCTGCCTTGAAAAGAATAAGAAGTGTTGAAAGGTTACTTACTTGTAAAAGAAGTTGGTTGGTAAGTGTAACTTTGAGGGCACAGTTACACATGGTCTTACCGTGAATGTGTGTAGCACTATTCTGAAAAGTATATATAATGTTAAGTTACTATTGGTTGTGCCTCTTCCCCAAAAGTAATGCTGTTGGTTTCACTTTACTATTCCTGTTAGGGTAAATGTATGAGTGTCCCCAATTGGGTTTTGCGCCCCCTGACTTGCTGTTAGCCTGTTCAGAATAAGTCTGCCTAAGGTTATACTTACCTATAAGTTGCTTATAGCCCCTTTAAACGTATATAGGTTTTACTTACCTTGTGTTCGCTATGTGCCATCCTAAAACAAGTTAGTTATTGCTTACCTTAATCTGTGTTGAACTGATCTGAAAAGCAAACTGTAGTAGAATATTACAACATTAAGTCTTACCTGCCTAGAATTGCTGTGTGCCATTCCTGAAAAGTGTTCCTTTAGGTGGAGCTAACCTTGGTCTGCCTGGAGCATCCAAAAATAGTTTAGAGGTATTGCTTATCTTAGCCTGTGTTCCACTGAGCTGAAAAACAACTGGAATTGTATATTACCCCAAAAAGATCTTACTGACTTAGTAAAACTGTGTTATCACAAAAGTAGTATATGATGATCCTTGAAAATGTGTTCCACTATTCAGAAAATATTTGCAAGTTGGCTGACTGTGATTTCCTTGTTGTGTGCCACAGCATAACTGACAGGGTCTACTACCCTTGCATTACTGAAAAGTAATCTGAAAGTAACTTATGGTTTTACTCCCCAAGAATATGTGTGCCCTATACTGAATGTGCATATAAAGGTCTTACCCCCCGTAGAAATAGTGTTGGGTGTTCTAAATAAAGTCTGTGCTTTGATGTGTGAATTTAAAGCATATGTTGTGTTTTTATAATGTGTTAATTACTTTGCTAGTACTTACTTACCCAAGAATCTCCTGGTCTGCTTGTATATAAAATAAACCCTTTATTTTTACAATACATATTGTGTCAGTGTTTCTTTGGACAATATTATAATACAATTTCTTTGTACTGATTCTACAGCCTTCTCTCCCTCCTAAGATATGCCTGGACGCTCTGTCTATGCTACCATGAACTCAGGTGGTACAGCCTTATACTAAGAGTGGAGTCTTGTACTGTTTCAGTTTAATGGTTTTACTAAGCCCTTAGTTGGACTTCAGAAAAACTGTCCTAACATTAATCATTCCTCATGTACTGTGGGACTATGGGTTGTACTTGCCTCGAACCATTGTGTC
Source organism: Ambystoma mexicanum (assembly GCF_040938575.1). Taxonomy (NCBI): domain Eukaryota; kingdom Metazoa; phylum Chordata; class Amphibia; order Caudata; family Ambystomatidae; genus Ambystoma; species Ambystoma mexicanum. The sequence continues at coordinate 489,768,592 of NC_090938.1, read as the reverse complement.
GCTCCTGTGTTGCTGGAGTGCTGATTCTGGTGCTTGGGTGTTCACCCATACCGTTAGCCTAATGCTTGTGCTCGTTTAGGGAGCCTTTCCCAAGGTCCCTGAAACCCTTTTTGACCCTCAAAAGCATCATACTTACAATCAGGAATCCTTTGGAACGTTGCCTTTTCTGCTTCTGTGCCGTACCTGTGGCCCCTCCAATCTGACTTTGAAGAGCTCCTACATAGATATAGATGGACTACTGAAGCCTCTAGGCCACTGGCACGTATTACAAGTCTTTGAAAATATTCAACTGCTATTGCTGGTGCTGAATAACCCATTTTATTTATAAAACAGTACATTTTCTTAGTGACTATACCAAGTGATTTTACTTATTATTGAACTGTTCATGAACTGTATATTTCTTTACTATTTGTTTACTCACCTGGCATATTGCTGATGTTTTCTATTGTGTTGATTAGTTTAAATAGTACTATATATAGTTGCCAGAATATAACTTTGCCTTTGTGTATATAAAATAAATGTCTATTTTACTATAACTACAAGTGTGAGAGTATATTTGGGCCTGTGTATTTACTGAGTTCATTGTACTTACCTACAGCTCACATCCTCCTCCTGAGATAGGTTCCATGTTCTTTCATCGCCTGTAATAACAACGCCAGGCATTCGAACTTGTACATTCTAATGAAAACGTAATCGTTCATTGGGGGCCGGAGGAAGGTACGCCCACCCATTTTTACCCATTCCATACCCCATCAACCCCATAGCTGCCCTTTCCCATCCCCCTAGAAAATATGATGACCTTTTTTTTGTTATAATATATACTTCGAAATGCCTGGCGTTGCAATTGCAGGCCATGAAAGGACGTCGTACCCTAAGATAAGCCTGACTGCTCTGCCATGCTACCAAACCTTAGGGTAGTACAGACTTATACTAAGAGGTGGGGCCTATTTACCAAGGGATCATGTTATACCGTCTTACCTGTTGGTAGAACTTTGGAAGAATCCCCTAACAATGTGGATTGAGGTGTCTGGCAGGTCCTCAAACACTTCATACTGGATTCCATTCGGTCAAGAAAGCCTTTGCTAGCCTTAGTCAATTCTTGCTGTGAGACCTGTTCAAGAAGGACGGCAAAGATAATGACCAAGTGACAGAGGGTCGTTTCTATGGATGGATGATTAATGCGACTGCCTGGGGAGGGGTTGCTGCAGTGACGGGAGATACAATAGTCTTTGCAGAATCTGAGGACAAACGTCTACCTGCCTCGTACCGTAAGTCCAAATCCTGCAAAGCTATACCAGATCTGTCTTTGTTGCTCCAGCTCCTCCTTTAAATTGGTTTCTATTCACATGCAATTTCTACTTTGAGCAGTTCAGAGAGCCAATTATCCTTGCCAATTATATGCTATGTTTATTGGATTTGTGAAGTGCAGCAATTTGATTTAAAGGTATCTAGGTACTGATGACCATTTCCAAGTTATTGTGGAAAAAGAAAGGTTGTAAAACAACATCTAAATTCCAGATATTTTTGGAGGGAGTGAATGGCTAGAGGTAGAGCATACCAAAGCTTTGTCGCTTGGACGGAGAAGTCTGCCCTACTTTTGACACTTGTACCGGGGAGTGATAGGTAAACCGGAAGAAGTTGATCTGCACTCTTAACTGCGTTATAGAGCATTAGCCCAAACCTAATAAAGGCCCATGGTTGTAAAAGGCCTTATGAATCAAAGGGATTTGAATTATATGCTTTTAGCAACCGGGACCCAGTAAAGTGCTCCAAGTTCTGATGGTATATGATCACGACAGTCAAGCTGGAGCAGTAGTCTTCTAAATGATCAGAAATCTAAGCAGTCAGATTTAGAAAGTCTCAGATAATGTTGGAATGGCCAAGCCAGCTGGAAATAAAAGCATTCACTCTTTGGACTCTTTGAACAAAACCAAACTAAGTCAGTCTTTTGGATCCTTAAATGAAAGCAGCAAATTCTGCAAACCGTGATAATCTGGGTGTCCAGTGAAAGGGAACAGTCCAACCAGACCCCTAGCTTCTCGAGCTTGGCTGCAGGAGGAGGACAGTGACTGTGTGATGATGGCCAATAAGTGTCAGTCCATTTCTCTAAAACATCCTGACTGAATGTTACCTTGTAATAAGGCGGGAGCAAGACTCCAGAATAGGATTTCGGCTTTCTGTGCATTCAATTGCACGCGATTTTAAAGTCCAAAATGTCTCAAAATAATGTATGTATCGTCTGCATACATTTAAAATGCCATGTTGAAATCACGAATCATGCCCCTGCGTTGCATTTGATGTCTGCCCTGCACAAGCGTCTCAGAAGAGTGGGGTGATTGGTGTTGACGGCTGTTGAATGATCAAGTCAAATATTTAGAATTACTCGCAGGTCTCGCAAGACCGCCACAATTACTGACTCTGTACTACGACCAGGTCCAAATCCAGCCTTGGCATCTTCTAACAGCTGCAGTCCTCCAGGAGGACTGCCGTTGTACTGTTGCCACTGTCTCCGTTAATATGCTATAGATATGGTGTCTGTGACATGTTTGCGAGGAATCTTGGGTCGATGAAGGGCTTCTTTTTTAGCAACGGGATGATCACTGACACCTTAAGGAGCAATTTATGATTTTACAAAGATCTGGGATTACTAGTGGCCTTGGTTCTGGTGGAACAAAGGTCATGAGGAGGTCCTGTAATCTTTTCGAATTTCATTTAGTCTTGTGTTTTTGTTACTGGCTGAAAGAGTGAAAGTGAGTTTTGTAACCAATGTTCTCACACAAATCAACGAATCGCATGAGGATTTTCCAAAGTTTTGAGAGTTTTTAAATCTTGTGAATTTTAGTCATTTTTTTAATTTTTTTTCCCGTAAGCAAAAGAGTGCTACATCTTTGCAAAATGTCTGAGATGTAACGATTGGGCTAGTAAGGGCCGATGGGAAATGCAATTCCTTTAGTACTTTGAACAATTCCTTTGTTGTATTTTGCACTATCAAACTGTCGGAGTAGTATTTCCGTGCCTGCATTATACTTTTTTCTAAATATGCAGCTTCCTCATAATCTCTAGCTTTTCTTTATACTCAAAATGTTCCCTTCAGACTTGCTCAGTTTCTCTAATGAGCTTTATTTCTTGTCTTAGTTCTGGGGAAATCCACCACTTATTTATTGGATGGGCAGACCTGAGTGGCCTGGTTTGGGCAGTTGCTAAGTGGTTAAACACATTCAATACTTTTGCATTGAATGTTTCCAGGTTTAGCAAGGGATCATTTTCCTCTTAACTTTCCACGTTATTATTCCACACGTACACGAAGCCCCACATTCTCCGACCAGGGTGGATTACTATTGATAGTATTATTAATGCAAAATGAAATGCCTGTGCCATCTGATCACTTTGTGGAACAAATGAAGGGTTACCCTCTGTAACCGATCATGCATTGGATAATACAGTCTAACGTATGACCTGTTTGTGTCACCGCTGTCGGGGGAGGGGGATGAGGGCGATGGCCAGCCCAGATGAGGCTTGTCCCTCCAAGGAATAGGTGGAACTGTTTGGTGAGCACAGAAATCATATGGTGAGAAACATGAAATAAAGATTGAGAGAGAAAGAAAGAAAAGCAATAGAAAGCAAAATTAGTAAACGGGGGGGGTGGAGGGGTGTGAGCGAGATAAAGGACGAGGACTGCAACTGAAAGTGGGAGAGAAACAAGTGGAAGTTGGCATCAAAATGGGGAAAAGAAAATGGGGCAAGTGATGGGGAGGGGGGTAGAAGAACGGATAAAAGACATTAAATATGAAGTGAGAAACTAGGGAAGAGAATGGTAAAGATGGTGATAAAAACAAAGAATGAGACCAGAAGTCAAAAAGAGGAACTGGATAAGGGAAACAAAAGGATATGAAAGGGCGAGGAAAAGAAGAAAATGAGAGAAAGATCAAGAGAACTATTAAAATGAAACTAAGAGCATGACGAGGCGACCATGATAACACAGCCAGTGGATAAAGATGTAGAGCGACAAACGTAATAAGGTATCACATTAGGTGAATAAGGAAGTGGAAGATATATATAATTATACAGACATAGTTACATGTCTCCTGGTTGACCAGTAGACTAGAGAAACCGATGAGAATATAAGGTGAGCACGTTCTTCTTTCCTGTTCAGGGCTCTGGCTTTGGAAAAAACTCCTCTTTCTTATGACGCTATTAGAAGCTCCCACTCCTGTGCGTATTGTTGGTTGCTGAGCTTTGGTTAGACGGTCCCTTTCAAACGCCAGTCTTTTGCAACCATTGGTGTGACGAGCGCGTCTCGAAAACATTACAAAGCACTGCCTGTTTTGGAAAGTACATACATCAACGCCAAACTGCCCCCCTCCCCGCCCACAGGGCTCCCCTATACAGGGCCGCCCACGTGCTCTTGTCCATGCTTCACACTATGAGGGACTGAAGCCCTGATGAGTCTTTTCCAGGTCTGTGGTGCGCGTGGTCACGTTCAGTCTTAGCCGTTTGTTTACTTTCCTAAAATTAACAGCTGTGTGTGTATTCTGATTCTCCATGTTGGATGGGTGCCTTTAACCTGGCTCTTCCTGTTTATTGCTATCACAAGGTTGCCCACTGCACAAAACCAGTACAAACAAAAACTCATTTTTTCCTATGTTTACAGTGCTATTTTCCTTCTCTTGATTAAATGCTCGTCTCATTGAAACTGTCCTAAATCTCCTGTTTATTTCCCTCCTTGTGTGCTCATCGACTGTCACTGCCGCCCTGTTCAGATCAACCCAACAACTCCATCGAAGAGAACTGCGCAGTGATCCGGACAGAGTCATCTGGCGCCTGGCAGAACCGGGACTGTGCCACGGCGCTGCCTTACGTGTGCAAGAAGAAGACGAAGGCCGCCACGGACCCCTTCTCCACAGGTGAGCTCAGTCACGTGGGGACTTGAGTGCAAAGGGGGAGTGGCAGTCTTGCATGTTACCATGCCACTAGAAATTGATGGCGACATTGCTGCAGGCATTGAATCTTCCTGTCTGGACTTTTTTCCCCCCCTGTTACTTTTTAGTTTTGAAATATACTGACCTGGCTCGGTTCTGTGTTTGTATCTGCTTGGCTTGCACATCTTAGCACTTTAGCATAAAGTAACTGAATGCTAAAAGAGGCTAATGATTAATTAAGTGGGCGAAAATCCCACTGGCGAAACAGAATTGGCGAAATTCACCAACAATTATAATCCCCCACACTAGCGAGTATTATGCATAACCATCTTTAATCCTGAAATACAGCAGCAAAGAAAAAACTTTTTGTAACGAAAAAGCTGCAAATATAAAAACTTATAGCAAAGTTCCAAACAGTGTAAGGGAATCACCCCAGTCCAACATGGAGCGCAGGGCATGCCCTGGAGGTAACCAATGGGCTGAGAGCCAACCCCATACAGGTCCATTCCTCTAGCACCAACTCCTCTTTCTGTAGCTGTCCTGCCTCAAACGCCCACTGCACAATACCTAATCCCCCGCACTATCGTGAGTGGGGGTTTAGATTCTATTAAAGACAAGGAGGCGAGTATTATGCCAAACAATCTTTACTACTGACATAAAATAGCAGCAAGAACAAATTTTTGTTAACTTTTTCCATTATAACAAAAAAACACAAAGTTCAAATAACACATTTGGAACTCCCAATCCAAGATGGGGTTAGCCCATAGTCCAACATCCAATTAGGATGAACCCACACCCATATATGTCCTTTTCTCTAATGGCAACTCCTCTTCTGAAGCTGCAATGACGCTTGAACAGCAAAACATAACACCACCAGGAACCAAAGAAACAGTCCAGCAAACATCCAGGCGTGGTTTGCAAATAACCGCAGCCGAAGAAGGCACCCAAGGTAATCAACCCGAAGCTGAAAAAACTGAGATAGATGTTAAAAACCTGGGTGGGAGGGCGGGATAATACTCGCCTCCTTGTCTTTAATAGAATCTAAACCCCCACTCACGATAGTGCGGGGGATTAGGTATTCTATGGCACGACAAGGAGGCTCATATTATGCAAGTTTAAAGCCCTTGCACAACATTAAACATTACATGATCAATCCGTTTATGATAAAAAGTTTTAAAAGTAGATTCCCTGGACCAGTCAGCCGCCTTGAGAATTTGTTCCAAACCTCCCCCAAGGAGAGCGGCCTTAGAGGCCATGGCTCCTCTAACTGAATGAGCCCCAAAACAGGAAATGTCAATACCAGATTCCTGCATTATCCACCTAACCCACCTCGCTAGGGAAGCAGAGGACACTGCCTTGTAAGGCTTACGGTACGAAATAAGCAGCTGAGAGGTACCAGGGAAACGCAAATCCACAGTTTTATCTTCAAAACATTTCAAACAATGAACTACAGATAACTTGACATTTTCAGGAAATGCTGGATATGAAACAGAAGAAATCATATTTTTTGTTCTCCTAGTAATAAAAAAGGTTACTCCCTGTGGCGAGAAACTCTTATTGTCCACATCCAGTGCTCTAATATCCGACACCCTCTTAATAGAGACCAGGCATAAGAGCATTGTTAACTTTGAAAAAAGCTGTTGTAGGGATAAATCTTGATTATGAGGCCATGATATAAACAAATCCAGGACCTTACTAACATCCCACAAAACTGAAAACCGAGGTTTAGGGGGAACTTTAACCCTAATGGATTTAAGAGCCTTTCTGACGAGGAAATGTTTACCCACTGGTTCTCCTTTTACCAAAACATGGCCAGCGGAGATCGCTGACCGAAACCCATTAATTGTCCGATAGGCCTTACCCTCCTTAAACAATTCTACCAGAAAGTTTACTACTTCTACTGGAGGAGCAAAAACGGGATTGAGGTGCCCCAAACACCAGCTAACCCAGCGACCCCATGCTGATGAATAACCTGCCTTGGTGGAGGCTGCCCAGGAATCTCTGATGACCCCAATAGAGTCCTGCGAAAGACCTCTGAAGCACCAGGACGTGCTGAAATCTTCCAAACCATAAGGGAAAGATGTCCCTGCAGGACCAGGTTGTGAGGGAGACCCGCCGGGTCCATCAGGAGGAGGCGATGAGATGTCAAGAGGCGAGGTAAATCCACCGACAGCTCTAGGAGAGCTGGAAACCAAACCTGAGAAGGCCAAAACGGGGTCACCATTACCAAGGAAGCTCGCTGTCTGCGAATGTGCACCAGAGCTCTGGCTATCATGGCGAAGGGAGGGAAGGCATAGGAAAGATGGACTGACCAGTCTTGAAGGAATGCATCGGTGGCTAGGGCCCGAGGGTCTGGTCTCCAACTGTAGAATCTGGGAACCTGACAGTTGAGACGGGATGCAAAGATGTCCATGTGAATGGGGCCCCAAAGAGATTGAATCAATGCAAACACCTGTCTGTCCAGCATCCAGTCGCTGCTGTCGAGAAGGTACCGGGAATTCCAATCCGCTACAGCATTGCTCGACCCCGGAAGGTACTCTGCCTGGAGTATAATGTTTCTGTCCAGGCAATAGTGCCAGAATTCCCTTGCAAGATCCGCTAGAGCCTTCGAGCGGGTCCCTCCCAGATGGTTGATATATCGAACCACTGAAACATTGTCCATCCGGAGGAGGACACAACAATTCCCCTGATCCTTTAGAAGGCTCTTGACTGCAAAGGAGCCCGCCAGTAATTCCAGGCAATTTATATGAAGTAGCGATTCTTGATTGGACCATTTCCCCCTGTGGAAATGTGACCTACTCTGGCCCCCCAGCCGGATCTGCTTGCATCTGACTCGAGAACTACATCCGGAGAAGGCCCAAAAATCGCCCTGCCATTCCAAGCGTTCATATGATTGAGCCACCACATTAGTTCCAATCTGGCCTCCTGATCCAGTTTTACCTTCTGAGCATAAGATAGGCTTTTGCGCAGGTGTTTTCCCTTGAGGCGCTGAAGCGCCCTGTAATGCAGAGGTGCCGGGAAAATCGCCTGAATAGATGCTGACAACATTCCTACCACCCTTGCTAACTGACGAAGGGAAACCTCCCCCAGCCTGAGAATGAGGCGGATTTCTTTCCGAATCTTCAAAAGCCTGGAACCCGGAAGAAGGAGGATGCACTCTTTGGAATCGATATCGAAGCCCAGAAATTGGATGCATTGAGTAGGAGAGACAATGGATTTCTTTGCATTTAGAACAAACCCTAGATCTTGCAACAGGGATATTGTGAGATCTAACTGGTCCTGAAGAGCTTGGAGATCTTGAGCTAAGAGGAGAATATCGTCCAGATAAATGATGCTCCTGACCCCCTTCAACCTGAGAAAAGCCATCACCGGCTTCATTAATTTGGTGAAACACCACGGGGCTGATGATAGGCCGAACGGGAGAGAAGCGAATTGCCAAATGCGACCCCCCCAGTGAAACTGAAGGAACTCCTGATGAGGGGGAAACACAGGGACTACCAGATACGCGTCCTTGAAATCCAATTTTACCATCCAATCCCTAGGAAGCAGAGTATCTCTCAGAAGGTGAATACCCTCCATTTTGAAATGGTGGTAAACCACAAAGGCGTTGAGAGCCTTCAGGTTTATCACCGGACGGAAACCCTCGTCGGGCTTTGGGACCAGAAAAATTGTACTGATGAACTGGGAAGCCCTGAATGTGGCCGGGACCACTGCACCCTTGAAAATCAGATCCTGAACCTCCGCATCCACCAGTTTTTGCTTTTCCTGATTGAACACCAGGGGTGGAGGGGGAAAGAGCTGACACAGGGGGGGGAGTAGAACTCTATCTGAAACCCCTGCACTGTCTGTAAGACCCAAGGATCTGCTGTAAGATTTTTCCAATGCTGAAGGAATCGTCCCAGCCTGCCCCCCAAACCTCTGTGGGAAGAAACTCTTACGAAACGATTCAATACCTGGAGCGGATCTCGCTCTACCGGAACCCCTGCCATTCCGACCTCTCCATTGATTTCCTCTTTGGGGGTAGAAGGTCTGCGCACCTCTAGCAGAGGAGGAATGATGGGCCCCTCTGGAGGCGTATTGTTGAGGTCTGGCAGAGCTCCTGAAGGAGGAGCGGCCAGAGGAGCGGGCTCTTCCTCTTCCGGCCCTGTCAAAAATTCGGGGTGCAAAAACCTTTCTAATATTTGTCTGGGCCTTGTCCAAGGCCGTAAAAGTATGGACGTAAGCTGACAAATCCTTTATAAGCTTGTCTCCAAAGAGATTCCCTTGGGCTTTGGGACCAGCCTCCCCCTCCGCCATATCCTGGAGTTTGGGGTCAATACGTCTTAGTAGTGCCTTGCGCCTTTCCTTAGAAATGCATGAGTTAGCATTGCCGAGCAGACAAATAGAACGCTGAACCCAGCCTCTGAGTGCTTCAATGTCAATTTGTGACTCATGAACAGCCGCTTCCTCTGCCAGTTCGAAAATTTGGGTCAAGGGCCCCAATACATCTAGAGGTTTATCCTGACAGGTCTTAAGGGCCCCATCCACCCCCTTTTTAGGATCCATATCCCTTTGGGAAAGAAAAGCCAACATGGACTGGTCAATACTAGGGGTTATCGCCACCTTATCCGGGATGACGGGACGGGGACATTCTGATCCCAGCTTACTCCTATCCTCATTGGGGAGAGCCCTCCTAACCCAATGATGAAGGAAAGAGGATACCGCCTCTGATGGATGCCACTCCGCCGTGCGTGGGTGCTGTATTAAAGAGGGGTCAAAGAACGGCACACCACTGCCATCTAACAACTGTTCATTAACAGGTTGCAACACATCTGGAGCGGTGACCCTTCTTTTCCTCCTCTTAGGAGGGGAATCTGAATCCTCCGAGGACTCAGGAGATGACAACGGAGAGGCAACCACTCTAAAAGGGGCAGAAGTCTGGGATACCCCTTCACTGAACTTATGTTTGAGGGTCCTAACCGGGGAACCCGGGGAAGAAGAGCTTAAAACCGGGCTGGATTGCCCTTGCAAATGCTTGGTTTTTGAAGTGCACTTTCTGGGGGCTATCGAGGGTCCATGCGCAGAGCCCGGGTGGAAATCCGAAATTTTATTTATTAGCCTGTCAAAGGCTGAGGCAAGGGTAGAATTTAAATTCCCCAATGCCAAATCCATAGAATCCCTTATTGCTCTAGAGACCGAAGGAGGTGGAGCTACTGTAGGGTCCCCGAACCCCCTCAACCCCATCTTCACTGGGCTTGTCTGTTTTCTTCGAAGCAACTCTGACCTGGGCACACGCATCCCCATAAGGCACCCCTTCAGATCCCTTTGTAGACTGCATTATTGAAAACGGAAAAAACAAGAATATATATATATATATATATATATATATATATATATATATATATATATATATATATATATATATATATATATATATATATATATATATATATATACCAACTTAATCACACCCCCAGTGCACTGTGACTAAAAGAAGGACCTAGCAGGTCTGACAGAAAAAACTTCCACTTAATTAATGTGGAACAGTAATGTGTACACACACAAATGCCAACTACCAACTGTGTTGGAGAAACTCTGTGTAAACAGGCACAAATTAAAGTGGAGGCAAAGCCATCCAAACACGCGTGTGCAACGCTGTAGGAAAATATCCACATCAAAGAGAAGCCACGCCGAGCAGGCGAACGCTTCCAGGGGAGCTTCTGACTAGAAGCGGGACGTGTTGTAGAAAACCGCTCTAAAAGGAGTGGGGAAGCACAGTATAAATTAATGAATACGCGCCGAGCAGGCGCGAACAAAGCCTTGAGCGCGAGCAGCGCTTGGCGGCGCACTCCTCGCCGAGCAGGCGAGGTTGAAAAAAGAATGTCGGGAAAGGAGGGGCGGGAGGCAGGAAGGCCGTACCAGGGGGCCGGCTCAAGGCGTAACAGAGGCGAACTAAAGCCTCACGCCGAGCGGCTCCCGACAGGGCAGAACAACACACAAGCGTTTATTTGCATATTCCTCGCAGCGAGGCTGAGAAGACTGACGAGGAAGGAGGACGGGAGGCGGGTAGGCCGTACAAGAGGCCGGCTCAAGGCGTAACAGAGGCGGGCTAAAGCCTCACGCCGAGCGGCACCCAGATGCAAAGAACGCTCGAACAAGCGAGCGGGAAAGTACAATAGCGCTGTACACTAGATACAAATACACTGTAACAAAGTAACACAAACTCCCATTAAAGAGGACGAGAGCGTGTCGAGGACTTATCTTGTTGAGGCAGCAGCAAAGAAAAAGAGGAGTTGCCATTAGAGAAAAGGACATATATGGGTGTGGGTTCATCCTGATTGGATGTTGGACTATGTGCTAACCCCATCTTGGATTGGGAGTTCCAAATGTGTTATTTGAACTTTGTGTTTTTTTGTTATAATGGAAAAAGTTAACAAAAATGTTTTCTTGCTGCTATTTTATGTCAGTAGTAAAGATTGTTTGGCATAATATGAGCCTCCTTGTCGTGCCATAGAATCCAACTGCATTGCAGGACGAGCAAGGACCCAACAAAAACAGGCGGAATCAGAACCTCTCCACAACTTGAAACTGCAACAAAGCTCCTCTTTGACCAGGACCTCTCACCCGAAAGCTGAAAGAATAACCAAAAAATAAATAAGGGCGGGTGGGAGGGATAATACTCGCCTCCTTGTTTTTAATAGAATCTAAACCCTCTTCTCACGCTAGTGTGGGGATTAGTCATTCTATGGCAAAACAGGAGGCTCCTATTATGCAAGTTCAAAGCCCTTGCATTACATCAATTGCAACATGAGCAATACGCTTATGATAAAACGTTTTGAAAGTTGACTCCCTTGACCAGTCAGCTGCTTTCAGTATTTGTTCTAAACTACCCCCGAGGAAAGCGGCTTTAGAGCCCATAGCCCCCCGAACCGAATGGGGACCAAAGGAGGATATGTCCACCCCCGCCTCCCTCATAATCCACCTAATCCATCTGGCCAAAGTGGAAGGGGATACCGGTTTATGGGGCTTCCTGTAGGAAATTAGCAGCTGAGAGGTATTCAGAGGCCTAAGACCTTCCATCTTCAGCTCAAAACATTTCAAACATTTAATAACACATAGTTTACAATCCTCTGGAAAGGCTGGATAGGATATTGAGGAAGTCAAACATTTAGTTCTCCGTGAAATAAAGAAGGTAACCCCTTGTGGGGTGAACATCTTATTGTCCACATCCAATGCTCTGATATCAGACACTCTCTTAATAGACACCAGACATAACAACATTGCCAGTTTGGAAAATAACTGTTGCAAAGACAGGCTTTCATTAGGAGGCCAGGCACGAAAGAGCTCCAACACCATATTAACATCCCGAATAACTCGGTTTCGGGGGGACCTTAATAGGAATGGATTTTAGGGCCCTACGCACCAAAAAATGTCTCCCCCCCCCCCCCCCTCCCCCACTCCCACTGGCTCCCCCATAACCAAAAGGTGTCCCGCTGAAATAGCAGATCTGAAACCATTTATGGTCCTGTAAGCATTCCCCTCCTTAAACCACTGCACCAGAAAATTAACCACCTCTACTGGAGGGACAGAAACGGGATCGAGGTGCCTAACCACACACCAGCTAACCCAGCGGTTCCATGCTGAAGAGTATCCAGACTTGGTAAAGGCTGCCCAGGAGTCCCTGTTGACTGACATAGAATCCTGCAAAAGTCCTCAGAAGCACCAGGAAGAGCTGAAATCTTCCCAGCCATAAGGGAGAGGTGTCCCTGAAGGACCAGCTTGTGAGGTAGACCTACCGGATCTACCAGCAACTGGGGATAGAGAGGAAGAAGACGAGGAATGTCCACCGTCAACTCTAGAAGGACTGGGAACCACACCTGAGAAGGCCAAAAGGGAGCAATCAGCACCAGCGTCTCCGCCTGTCTGCGTACCTGAACCAGCACCCTGGCTAGCATGCCAAAAGGAGTGAAGGCATACACCAGAGGACCCGACCAAACCTGGAGGAACGCGTTGGTAGCTAGAGCACAGAGATCCGGTCTCCAGCTGTAAAACCTGGGAACCTGACAGTTTAGCCTTGAGGCAAACCGATTCACTGCAAACAGACCCCAGAGAGACTCTATCCTGGCAAAGAGTGCCCTGTCTAACATCCAGTCGCTTCTGTCCTGCAGATGCCGGTAGTTCCAATCCACAACCTCGTTGCTGACCCCCGGAAGATACTCCGCTTTTAACACATTATCCCGGTCTAGGCAAAACTGCCAAAACTCCCTTGCCAGATCCGCTAGGGCCCTGGACCTGGTGCCCCACAAATGATTGATATATCGCACCGCAGAGACATTGTCATTGCGGGGGAGGACACAGCAATTCCCCTGATCCTTGAAGGCTTCGGACTGCAAAGGATCCCGCCAACAACTCCAGATAGTTGATATGCAGTTCTTTCTCTGAATCGGACCACTTCCCTCCTGTGGATACCTGACCCAACCTGGCTCTCCAGCCCACTCTGCTGCCATCTGACTCCAGAATGACATCCGGAGAGGGACCAAAAATTGCTCTGCCATTCCAGGCATCCATGTGCCTGAGCCACCAAAGGAGCTCCAACCTGGCCTCGGGGGACAACACCACTAACTGCGAGTAAGATAGACTCCTGCGAAGATGCTTGGCTTTCAGACGCTGCAATGCTCTGTAATGAAGGGGGGCTGGAAAGATAGCTTGGATGGACGTTGACAACATCCCCACAACCCTGGCCAACTGCCTGAGGGAGATCCTCCCCTTCCTGAGGAGCAGGCGAATCTCCTTCCTTATCTTGGAGAGCCTGCTGTCCGGGAGAAGGAGGATGCAGAGCTTTGAATCTATATTGAAGCCCAGAAACTGTATACATTGCGTAGGCTTCAATATGGATTTGTTGACATTTAAGACAAAACCTAAGCCCTGTAGAAGGGTCACTGTAAAGTCCAGATGAGCGTGAAGAGTCTGAGAGCTCTGGGCTAAAAGGAGCATATCGTCTAGGTATATTATGATCCGAACCCTATTGGCCCTGAGGAGAGCCATCACTGGTTTCATTAGCTTGGTGAAATGCCACAGGGCTGATGACGGGCCAAACGGAAGGGAGGCAAACTGCCAAAACTCGACCCCCCCCTCCCCCCACTGGAACTGAAGAAACTCTTGGTGAGGAGGGAAGACGAGAACCACTAGGTATGCGTCCTTGAGGTCCACTTTGACCATCCAGTCCGCCGGAAGAAGGGTGTCCCTGAGTAGATGGATCCCCTCTATCTTGAAGTGGTGATGCACTACAAAAGAGTTGAGAGCCTTCAGGTTTATGACCGGGCGAAACCCCTGTACCGGCTTCGGAACCAAGAAAATGGTACTCAGAAACTGAGAGGCTGTGTAGGAGGCTGGGACTACCGCTCCTTTGGAAATTAGGTCCTTGACCTCCACATCTATCAGAGACTGTTTGACCTCATCGAACACCAAGGGAAGGGGAAAGGAGAACTGGCAAGATGGGGGGGGGGGGTTAAAACTCTATGCGAAAGCCCTGAACTGTCTGCAACAACCAAGGGTCCGAGGTGAGGGCCTCCCACTGCAGAAGGAACCTGGCCAATCTGCTCCCAAAACATCTGTGGGAATAAACCTTTAACACATGAGAAAGTACCTGATGTTCCTCTTGATCTCCCGGCACCTCTGCCGGCACGTCCTCTCCAAGACGAATTTTGCTGAGGGTAAAATTGGGTAGTCGCTCCCCGTGCAGAGGAGGAATTGTGCATGCCTCTAGACGCGTACTGGCAGGGACGGGAGGAGCCCTGGGGAAAAACAGTCAGAGGAGCATGGGCGTCGGACAGGTCATTGAGGCCAAGGTTCAGATCTCCAAGGAGGATTATTCTGGAGCAGGGTTTGATGTTGTTGCCCACTGCTTGCAAGAGATCCACTTCAAATGCGACAGGGGGTCTGTAGGCCACAGATATGGTCATGGTGACCGTGTGAGAGGGGATTATCCTGGCTTGCGAGTAGGTCAGTTTCCTTTCATAGGTATGGTAGTGTGTGTGATATGGATAGATTCTTTGGCAATTAAAGATAATCCTCCTCCTCCTCCTCCTCTAGAGGTGAGTCTGTTTGTTCTGTAGGTACCATAGCCAGAGGGTATGACCAGGGAGAGCGCAGGGCCAGAGGCTGGGTGTAGCCATGTCTCGGAGATGGTGACGAAGTCTAGGTTTTGGGTGCAGATGAGGTCGAGCTGGCATTGATGAGGGCTACCATTAGTGGAGTGGTGGAGTCGTTTGTCTTGTTGGACTGGTGCTGTGGATTCAGGTTGGGGGACAGTGAGGAGACTTTTGGAGTGTTGGGGAGTGGGTCGTTTGCAGGAGTTGGGGGTACAGGTTGTTTGCAAGGGCATGTTTCTGTTTGTGGGCCTAGCCTAGGGGTTAAGATACTCTGCAAGAGTTGTGTGGTTGCTAGGGGGCTGACTAGCGGGCAGTGTTGGGTGTCGATTGGACTTGCTAGCACAGTGTGATCGTTCCCCTAAGCAGGAGTTTTAGACATCCATGGTGCGGGCGGGATGTTGGCTGAGGGTGGGTCATTCTGGATCCTAATCTGTAATTCCGTTGGGCGAGGCTCATTGTTAACCTGCCCTGCATGTTTGGAGGCAGTGGAGGGGTTGGGTCTCTAAGGTGTGATTGTTTGATGGCGTGACCAGCTGTAGGAGCGTTGGGGTTTCTGTTGGAGCTTGATTACAAGGTGATAGTGGGGGGGCTGTATGGTGTAGGTTGGGGTGGATTGGGTGAGGTTTCTGCTGGGAGAGCCATGATGGGGAATGTAGTGTGGGCATCGGCGGGAGCTTCTAAGGCAGTGTTAGTGCGGCTGTGTGCGCGTATCAGATTCTGAGGAGCAAGGTGTGTTCTTGCGCCATGATTAAAGGGAGGTGAGTCAGAGTGCTCACCGGTATACATTGCGGCAGGAACAGTGTGGGAGGGGGTATCGGGATAGTATTCCAACAGGACAGACCGATAGATTTAAGGACCATATGTGTGGTGGAGCCGACTTGGTAGATAGGTAGGACCGTCTTACCTTAGCTGGATGTGTATCTGCAGATCGCCGAAGGCATTAGATTGGTGGCTGGGTCTGGCAGTTTGCAGCGGTGAGCAGAAGTGAGCGTTGGCCTTTTCATCCGGCCATCGCTGCCGGCCAGCTTAACCATCAGGCTCGGTGTTCCGTATATTTAGGCCCATAATATATGCCTATACTATACAAGTTGCTAGTGTGACTGAGCAGCCAGGCTTATTTTAAGAGGGGTAATGTGAGCTCTAGAGCTTTACAATGCAATCAGTAAATAAAGTATCCAATTAAACACTTACACACTTAAAGTTATATAATGAAGTATTTATTTATACACAAGGCCGTTTAAAGCATTCTTTAAAAAGCAGTAATTAGCTCTAACATTAATCCAAAATAAGTATTCAATTCAAAAAGTGAACAATAAATCAGGTAATTGATTCATGTTACACATGTTCCAGCACCCGCAGGTGACGTCATTTGAGGTCTGTATAGAATTTATATAGCATCACCTTTGCAATACTGAGTTTTCAAGGAAGGAAAGGTTAGGGTTAGATCAGAACAGACTGATGGGTTATACAAACAGTTAGATTCTCCCAAATGGATGCAGGCAGTCTATTATCCCAGCATAACAGTGTTCAACATTTAAAACCTGTGAGGGAACAAGCACTGCCAAAGCCAGTAGGTTTAGAAGTAGGCCTTTAGGGAGCCAGGACAGCCAAAGTCAATGGACAAAGTAAAAGTTCTGATGCTCTTCTTCTTAGAAATATGTTCTTAAATAGTCAGTGTTCAAAAGGGAAATTACAGCATTTCAAGAGGAGTCACATTTGGAAAACACAAGCTGTAAGGCTAATACAGGTAAGTTGAGGTCAACGTAGTGTAGGGTCAAATCGCAATCCCAAAGATAGTAAGCACCCCAAATGGCAAAAGGATAAAGTACCCCAAACCCCCAGAGTACCTTTGAAATGAAGAAGCTGTTCCAGCTGGTTGCCGTCACGATGCAATGTAGCAGACCTTTGTTCCTGGTCCAGGGTCGTGGTGACGAAAGTGAGGACGTCTGGCAGGCTCCTGCGGCAACACTCGAGATAGGGACTCAGCAGCAATGGATTTCCGTCTATTCAGCGGCTCTTTGTGATTTTGGTGACTTTTCTTCAGCGCCAAGAGGAACGAAAAGCTTTGGTTAGGATTTCCTTGATCCCTCGGCCCTGGACTCTCATGAGGGGAATCTGGATGCAGATTCCTTGCTTCTGTAGGGTCCTCTGGATGCCCACAAAGATCTGGCCGGATTTGGACTTCGGAAAACATTGCACTCGCAAGTGGTCGAGGTACCTCGGGTATTGGGTTTCTGCAGCCATGGAAAGTCTCAGTAAGTTGGGGGTTGCGCCAAAATAGTTTGTCTCGAGGCTAGTTGCTCCCACCAGTCCAAAGGAGGAAATCGTCCTTTACTGGTCTTCCCTGTCGATTTGAAAACTGAGTCAGCACAGCTCCAGTGCTTCACCAGACACTTTGCGGTTCAGGAGGGTGCTGTTGGCATCTTCTCTCATCTTCTGCTTCAGATGTCCTCCAGTGGTCGACTCAGCTTCTGGTCCCAAAACCTTGCTTTTTATGCAAGTTCCCATTCATTCACAGCCCTAGGCTGTCAATCACACTGCTGGGTGGCTGTCCTCCAGGACAGCCAGCTCGCCAATTGGAACTGGTTTCACGCAGGCACAGCTAGAGACAAAGGACAGGTAATTTTCGGGACCCTCCCTTACTTCCTGCCTTTTCAGACATACTGGATCCTGATGCAAACAGAGTAAAAGCCCAGAAGAATCTAACTGACAAGAAATGGCAAAAAAGATTACGGAGGCTGTTTTGAGAAAATGGTCACCATTGGGTGCAGCACTGCAGCTGAGGTATCAGTCTGCAGAAACATATAAATATTTTAATTATAGCACGCTTATACACAAGTGTTTAAAGGAGCGACGAGGCAAGGAGGGGACAAGGGATGGCAAGACAACAATCTTACTAGGCCAAGTGACCTTGAGATTGCACAAGTGTGAGGAAGAGGGAAGGGGAAAAGTGCCAGGGGAAGGGGCAGAGGAGCAGTGCAGGACATGGCATCAAGACATATAAAAGGGGTGCAGCCAACAGGTGGCAGTGCAAGGGTTAAGTGCAGACAACAAGGGTTGGATAAGTGCAAGTAGGGGTCTGTAGGGATGCAGATACAGCCCCCAAGTTCAGGTTTGCCAGGAGGCAGTGCAATTGTGCGACGGGGAGGGCTGGGACCTGGGCCCATGATTCAGAGGGTGGCCAGGTAACCAGGGCATTATCAGGCAGGAGATCAGGAGGGAAGTTTAAGAGCAAATGCAGAAGCAAAGAGGAAAGGCTTGAGCTGTTTCTGGAACCAGAGGTGGTTCTGCTCAAGTTTCAGAGATGCAGGGGGGCTGTTTCAGAGGGAAGCAACGGCTGAAGAGTGGGATCTGCCCCCAATATGTTGCTTAGAAAAGCGACTGACCCTCAGGGAGTTAGAGTTGGAAGAGCGAAGGGCTCGAGAAGGAAGATACTTGCGAAGAGAAAGCTGGAGATATTGTGGTCCCAGGCCGCAGAAGGCCTTGTGGACAATGCAAAGGGTCTTGCATTTGATCCTTGCAGCCACCGGGAGCCAATGGAGAGATTTCAGTGTCGGAGAGAAGTGATCCATGGGCTTGAGGCCAAGGACAAATCTTGCAGTCCTGCTCTGGATGAGTTGCAGAGGATGGAGAGTGGTGGAGGGTAGATTTAAAAAGGAGCTGTTACAGTAGTCCAGCCTAGAGAGAACAAGAGCTCTGGAGATGGTGAGCTTCTGGGGGAAGGAAAGGAAAGGAAGAATACCTCTGAGGAGGTGCAGTTGGTAGTTTGACTTCTTGGAGATGCCGGAAATGTGAGGGAAGGAGAGTGTGGAGTCGAAGATAACTCAGAAGTTCTTAGCCTTACAAGTAGGAGCAGGAAGAGGGCCAAGGGAGGCTGGCCAGAGAGTGGTGGGGAAGGAGGGGGATGAAGGTGTGCCGATGAGAATCTCTGTCTTACTGGCATTCAGGCAGAGATCCTTGGTGGTACACCACTCCTGGATTGCAGATAGTCAGGGATGAGAGAAGGAGTAGAGGCGGCAGAGGAGAGCCTCAAGACTAGCTGGATGTCATCTGCATAGCACTGGAAGTTGGAGCAGAGAGCAGCAATGGGGAGGGCGAGAAGTGCCAAGTATTGGTTGAACAGCCAGGGAGAAAGGTTAGACCCTTGGGGAACACCACATATGGAGAGGGAGATAAAAGAGGGGAAGGACCCAAGTTGGACATGGGAGGGTCGGTCAGAGAGGAAAGAAGTCAGCCAGGCCATAGCCTGATCCGTGATACCCAGATTATTATGGAGCCTGTTGAGCAGGATGGTATGGTTGAACAGTGTCAAAGGCAGAAGAGAGATCCAGTAGGATGAGGACAGAGGGGGAGTTAGACTCGAGGTTGGAGAGCAGGTCCTCACTAGAGGGGTGGTTGGGGGGGATGAGGAAAGAGTGTGTCGCAAAGGTCATGAAAAAGTCCCGTGGTGGGACAGGGGACATCCAGGTGGATGTTGAAGTCTCCAAAGAGGAGGGGTTGAGTGGTTGAGGCCAGGAGGGAGGAAGCGGTCTGCCTACTCGAAGAGGAAGGAGGTGATCTGACCAGGTGGCCGGTAGATGGTAGCAACTGTGAGAGTGGCCAGGAGAGAGAGAGCCTAGAGACCAGGCATTCAAAAGAGGAGTAGGCCTGCATAGGAATGACTGAGGCAGGGATCAACTCTGGAAAGATCAAGGGTACCCCCCCGTGTCCCCCCCAACCCTCCCCCTACCGGGACGGTTGGATCGGAGCACGGACATCAAGGTCCAGTTCTTCCAGGAGGCGGCAGATGTCAGAAGAGTGAGAAAGAGTGGCAAGGTGGAGAAGGTTTCCATCCTTGAAAGACTTCCGCGGAGGGGTACAAATTAGAGGTCCTCCCTGTGGGGGCGAAGGAGCCCGAGGGAGGACGTTGGAGGTTGGGGGAGAGGGCAAGATAGCAGAGTAGGAAGAGAAGGGTGCCAGGGAGGTGCCAGAGGTTGGAGTCAACAAAGTCGAAGAAGGGAGAGAGAGCACAGCAGGAGAGGAAAGGAAATTGATAAGTCACAGGAAACATCTGTTAAAGAGGAGGAGGTTGGTCTGAGGGCCTTGGACCAAGACGGTGCCATTAAGGTGAACATTAATGATGACCTTAGAGGAGTGGAAGGAAGCCAGGAGCGCCTCCCAGTGGGTGCCACCATTAATGTGAGAAGAGGAGAAAGGAGAGAGCACAGAAAACATATGAAGAGTCCATAGGTCTGGCGAAGGAACGACAAAGAGGATGTCCGTGAGGTTCAGTCTGGAGGAAGCGCTGATGTAAGTGACAGCGATAGGGAGACCAGGGTTGGAGATCAGGATATCATTTTGGAACTTCTTCCTGCCAGACTTGGAGGGAAGGGTAGAATAGTCAATGGTGAAGCAGTTTGAGAAGATAGGAGAAACGGAGAGCACCATGGGTGATGTGGAGGAGGGGCAAGAGGGGAGCGAGGCTGGGTGGGTAGTGAGAGAGGAGCGGAAAGGGGTGTGCAGACACTGTGGGAAAACACGAGGGGGTTGAAAGCAGAAGAAACGGAACAAGATGGGAACAGCAGGACAGAATGAGACACAATGCAGCCACTTGGCACAGCCAAGTTCGAAATTAAGCAGAGCAGATGAAACGCTGTTAGGGAGAATTCTCAGAAATTTGCTAATTCCCTTCTACCTTCGAGACCCCGAGCTCTTTTGCTGGACTTTAGGACTTTACATTTTTATCCTGGGGAGAGTGAGACCTTCTTTTCCCGCTCTCTCATGTATTTTTCTTTAATTTGAACACTGTTTCTTTTGGTTTTGGAGTCTGACAAACTCCATAGGCATCATCCTTTTACATTGTAACACACAGCACCTTCAGTGCAGTGGCACAGGGAAGTCTCTCAGATTTCCCAAAGATTCAAATCTGTTTCCAAGAGCAGTGGAGTGAAATTGACTGTACTTAAATTTGTAACTGTCTAGACCCAGCACACACTATCTTACAATAAGCTGCTGGAGAGGATACTTAGTATCCCCTTTGTCTAGTTTCTCATGTAACATTTTTATGTTCCCCTTTCTGCAATTAATGGCTGGTGGCAGTTGTTTACCTTTTCCTACCATTGTGTGTTATACCGCGGGCTGTAATTGCAGCTGCAGTAAAGCACCGATGGGTGCCTATTTTGTCAAAATGGCACTGGTCGTCTTTTTTTGCCATTTCTTGTTGGAAAGGTCCTTCTTGAGATTTTCTCTGTGTGCCAAACCAGTTTTGGTCCCTTTGTTCATTTTGTCTTTGGCAGGGTTCACTGCTGAATCCCGCCTCTTGCTCCAGTGTGTCTGGCAGGGCAGGAAGCGAGAGAGGTGCCCGAAACCCCCTGTGCTTAGTCACCTTGGTTACAGGAATGCACCCAATGGTGAGTGGCTGACTGGCTGTCCTTATAGGACAGCCACCCTGCTGTGTGATTGACAGCTAGGCTGCAAATGAATGGGAGAAACATGCATAAAAGGGCAGGTCTTTTGCTTGGAAGGCAGAGTCGACCACTGGACGAAGGAATCTGCAGAAAAACTTGGAAGAGACGTTTGCTGCAACTCCTGGTTTGCCCAGTGAAGCCCTGCTGCAGTGCTGAAGCTCCGAATTCGCCTCGACTAGAGAAGCCCTGCAAAGGACAACTTCTCCCCTTGGATTGGTGGGACCAATCGACCCCAAGACGAACTCATTTGGAAATCCTTTAGAAGCTGGCTGTACTTCCATTGCTGCTGCAGGAACCGAAGTGCCATGGAGAGGAACAACAGAATCGAGTGAGTGTCTTTAAGTCAGACCCGAGCTCCAGGAAGATCCTCCAGACTCCCTTGAAGCAGGACTAACCAAGCCTGAGCAACCTCAACAGAGTGCTGGACCCCAGAAGCAAGAAAAGCCCACAAGATATCTGTAACGCTCACCTGACTCCCACGGAGGCGCTGATCTGGTCTGGGTTGCTGTGGCCTCTTCTAGGGTGATGCGCAGAACTCGGAAGACCGACTGGACAGGACCCCTGAATCTTGCTTGTCTAATCCGCAGGAGAATCCTTCTGCAGATGGAGAAAGGGGGTTTGCTATCTACGGAGTGACGCGTTGGCTTCCCACCTCCCAGTTCACTCTCCGTTGGCCACCTCCTAAAATTCCCCCCGCTAAGTCTCACCTTAGGTTTCGAAAGGATGAACTCTCCATCCTGCTTCTGGTGCAGGGGTGCGTGTATATCCAGTTACTTCACTGGTTAGCTGGAAACGTGAGGTTCAAGTTCACCTGACTTTTCAGGCAAGCGCGTGAGTATGTAGTTCGTAAAAGTTCAAGAAAATGATCTCCCTTTCATCTGTCTTCGAAATCTGAAGTCTGTTCCTTATTACAGAAACTGCGGGAGTTTTAGGAGTGAAGAATGGAATCGCCGGAAATAACTCGGGTGGATAAGAGGTAAGATGATTCCTTGAAAATGTCTTTTAAATACATCCAGTAATGCTTTGTCTTTTTTCCCCTTAGGGGCCGGGGTACGGTAACTGCCCAAGAAGCAGCGCCGACCCGAGATGCTGACAGGACCCGCCTAGTACAGACAGTTAAGTATTAAAGATGGAACCCAGGTTTCATCATAACGATCCTGCTGCTCACCTTTTGTCTTGCTTCTTCCCCTAGGTGCAGGTATGCGGTGGACCATGCAGAAGGTCGCTATGAAGATGTTTCGTGGACAGGTGAGTGAGCGCGGCGCTGCAACGAGCGACGCAAAGCGTTTAAAATAAACTCTTCTTCTTCAGGTAGCCGGCGTGACGACTCCGGACACAGGTAAGCAACTGGCAATGTTCTTGTTCTCACCTTCTCTCTTCTCTCCTCTCCTTCTAGGTGTTCCAGGATCTAATCGGGCGTGGCTGGAGCTGGGATGCAGGAGCTGACACGGTGAGCGTCCAGCTGCTAGATGCAGAACAACGCGAAGCGTGAGCTGCTGTCTGGCCGTGGCTTAAATAGCCTCCAAAGAAGTTCCAGGTATGTATCCTTCCCCAACCAGGTATGTATCCTTCCCTGACCACGTCCAAGTGGCAAAATAGTCCCACAGGTAAAGTAGTCCCATTCAGGCCTCAAGGAGGCCTGGATGTTGCAGCATGGTCTGCATCAGGTAAGTTTACACAATCACTCTTTACATAAGTTCACTTGTTATGAGCCTGGCTCCTATGGCGCCAGGACTGATGTCCAATATGAGACTGGCGCCAAAGGTGCTAGGACTGAGTCCACAGGGCCCCTACCAGGGGCCGCTGGACCTCCCCCCGAGAACATGTCTGCTTCTGGGGACGCTGGATCCGATCTGGCTCCTTGGGGGTAGGCATCATGACAGTATCTGAGACCCACGGTGGTGCTATTCGTGAGAAGCTGAAACCGCAAAGTGCTGCTGATCTGAAGTTTGCCCATTGCTGCCACTGACCTACGAATTGTAGTGCATGAGTCCCCAGGCGTCCTCCCTCTTGTCCCCACGACTGAGGCCCGGGAACAACAGGATCTGCCATACTACAACAGGAACAGAAGCCAGCTTGAACCAATTTCTTCAGACCTAAGGTACTCTAAACTAAGGGGTACTTACCTATTGTGTAGCACTGCTAGCTCTCAGTTGAGACTTGTCTTTGTTACCTTTTGCAGAGTTGCTTGCCTCCCAGCTTGTGGCCCAACAGTGATCCCTTTTTCAACAAAACGCTCTATAACATTGTGGAAGACTGTTTGCTTACCTTCAAGAGGAACCCCAGCTTCCCTAGACTTTGCTCAATTGACATTGGCTGTCCTGGCTCCCTGAAGACTGTTCTAACATCTGACTTTGTGTTTTGATCTGTCCCTCCAAAAAGTCGCACATTATTTACTTGCGTAGCTGGAAAAGGGTTAATCTACATTGCATTGGGGGGTTTAAAAGTGCTTACCTATATGAGAAACGTGCTAACCATTGTTTTCTCCCTAAACCTTTTGCTTTTGAAACCACTCAGCATTGCTCTAAATGTACCAGTGATAGATCAATGCCCACAGTGTCCTAGTTATTTAAGTCACCTCAGGGAGTAGCAAGTGTCTGTGTGCCATCCCAAATGGGTATCTGGTGATTTAATGAAACTGAGTGTGTTTATTTCTGAAGTATATTTAAGTGTTACATATTTGCTCCCTTCTAAAGAAGGCTTAATCAAACTGACTGTTAAATTAATAAATAATTGTTTAAGTAATAAACCTTGAGTGTAAGTGTTATTTGGATACTTGTCACACTTCATCTCTATGTTGCAACCCTACAGCTTACATTGTCCCCTCTTGAGATACGCCTGGCTGCTCAGTTACTCTACCAACTTGTGTAGTACATGCTTATACCAAAGGTTGGGTTAACTATTGCCAAGAGGACATAGCTGGTGCAGTCTCCCACAGGTTACTGCATACATTCCTGCCTAACAAACACAATGAATGCAGCCACTGGGCACAGCTAAATTCGAAATTAAGCAGAGCAGGTTGAAACACAATGAAACGCAATGCATCCACTGCGCACAGCTAAATTCGAAATTGAGCAGAGCAGGTTGAAACACAATGAAAATCAATGCAGCCACTGAGCACAGCTAGCGGTAGTAAAAGTGGGAGTCCATGTGAGATGGAGTGACAGTCAGAGGGGGAGGAGGTGTTTTCTAAGTAGAGGCGACTAACCCATACAGAGTGAAAGTCTCCCTAAATTGTTCCAGTTGCTCGGAAGAATGCAGAACACAAGGTCACAATGGATTCACCCAGACCCGGCCAGGCAGCGGACAGGGAGTAGACAGGGCCTTCATTGCGGGGCTTAGCCCGGCTCCTGCCTCCCGGTTGCTGCAGTTGCTTTAAGAAAACCAAGCCAGCCAATGGGTCTGGGAACAGGCTCAGGCAGTAGGCACCATAGATAGGGCAATAAGGGTGGCCATTTTAGCGGGGCCTTGGGATAAGGTAGGTGCACCAAAGCACGATGTAGAGAAGAGCCGGGAGCGCGTGGGACCTTGCACGCATGTAATTTTCAGAGGTAGAAGTAGCAGTATTCAAAGGCCGACAGGTTTTTCAAGTATGCTCAATTAAAAATTAAGTATTCGTGCCAAGGTGTGCGTCCCCCAAATGCATCCGAAGGCTCATCACAATATGTCGGAGCCAAATGAGGCACTGGGCAGCCCGGGTGCAGCAATATACTGGTGATGTGCAGCAGGTCTTCATTCCGTGGAAGGAGGAGTGAGAAGAACTCCCACAGGCCTCGTTGCGGGCCTTCGTTTGAAACGGCCCGGCTCCCCGTTTCATGTCACTAGGTAGTAAAAAAGAAACCACTGCCTCCAGCCATTCAAGTGAGTTAATGTAACAAATTGCTACATGACGAATGGGTTGAATGGATTATTATGTAACCCTCCCAGCACTCCACATAGGGTGGTATTTGCTGGACCCATAAAGTAAAGTTAAGTAAGACAGGGTCATCTTACTATTCTTGGGAACACTAGTTCACCCAAGAAAATGCGGTTCATTATTAAGAGCAGTCCAAGGGACTTCTCAGTGGCACTGCACAAAAGGTGGTGTGTGTCACAATGTAAAAGCAGTTCTGATGTTTGTTAATCTGCTTAGAATCACATGCTGTGCATAGGTCCGACATCCAGTGGTCACTGCGGAGTTTTGCATTTTGTTTTTCGTAGTCGAAAAAGGGGACGTCGACAAGGCGTGTCTGTAACACTATCCCTATGGTGACGTGCGTTGTACCCACAATCCCTCACGCGTTGAGGTCCCTCAGATTGTTTTTTTCCGCCCAGCTTCTGGTCGCCTTACGCGGAGCTCCTAGAGAGACATTGCAAATATTTACTACGGACCTCGGTCCTTAATTATACTTATTATATTGTTAAAGATCCCTCCCCTCGACGTTAGCTGTGAAGCTGTTTCTCCGCCGAGCAAGTTTTCGACGGAGGGGAAGAGACGGAGGAGATCCTTCGGCTCTGCCGAACACGTGGCCTGGCCTCGCCGGCCAACATCCAGTAGGGAGAGTGGGGGTTCGAACTTTTATCTTCTCTTTGAGAATGTCTTTCTTTCTCCCCTACCTTTCCCTTGGGGTTGTTATCACCAGTTATTATTGCCTCAGCTATGGAGAGGACACCTTTTAAGTTTTGCCCACGCTGTAAGGGCAAATACACTTGGAAGGACAAACACAAGCTCTGTAATCGTTGCTTGCCCCTCGATCATAAGGAGGACAGCTGCGCGGCCTGTAAGCTCTTGAAACCAAGAACTCTTAAAGAACGAAAAGTTAAGAGGTGGGCGGACTACGCTATGTCGAAGTCAGTTTCCTCACCCGCCGCCGCTGTTACAGAAAGTGACGAGGAGGGTGATAACTCGACGTCCGTTACGGAAGTCATTAACCCCCAGAAGGAGCGCTCGCGCTCCTTGACGTCCGTCCCCAGCCCCTGCTTATGGGGATGAACACCCCGGCGAAAAGGACGCACATAGACCCCATAGGCCTAAGCACACAACCCACGGCTCTTCTTCGTCAAAGACGAAGGATCCATCAGCGCAGAAGGGGACGCAGGGCACTCCGGCGTCTACCTCAGACCGTAAGGGTCTCAAGCCCCACCCGCAAATGGGAAGAGAATCACGACCTCCGCCGCCTTCTCAACTAGGATTGCAAATAACAATTCCCTACTAGCTAGCTATGCAGATGCACAGTGGAGCAAGCTGCGCAGCGAAGCAGAGGACGCACCAGAACCCCTGCGTTCACGCCTGTTAGCTATAATCTCAGAGGGAACTCTTGTAAACCAGGGCATCGTAAAGAACTCCTTAGATGCCGCAGAGACGGCTGGCCGTTCCCTGGTTCAGGGAATACTTCTCAAATGCCATGTCTGGCTGCGCAATTCGGGATTTAAGCCGGAAACCCAGGCTTCCCTGATAAATAAGCCCATAGAACAAACACATCTGTTTGGGAAAGCAGTTGATGAGGCCCTAGAACATGCGAAGAAAGAGTTTGATACCATCAAGACTCTTGACCAAATTTCTAGGCCCCCTAACAGACGCAGCTATGGCAATAGACGCTCCTTTCGTGGCCAACGCCAGCAGCAAAACCAACAGCAATTTTACTCTGCTACCAACTGGCCCTCTAACCAGGGTAACAACACCCAGTTCAGTCAAAGAGGCCAACGGCGTGGCAAAGGAAGAGGTCGCGGCTCCAGCCCCAAAGGTTCCACGCCCAATACCAACAAATGACCCGAAGATTCGGGTCCCCTCCCATGCATCACCGGTCGGGGGCCGGCTAACATCGTTCCTTTCAGCATGGGAGGGAATATCGTCAGACCGCTGGGTATTATCCACCATAGCCCACGGATACTGCATCGAATTCAACGGTTCCCCGAAGTACAGACCCCCACGGAACCGACGCATGACACCGGAACACCTCACTATTCTTCTTCAAGAAGTAGAAGAGCTACTGAAAAAAGAAGCTATAGAGGCTGTCCCCCTATCTCAGGTAACAGAAGGTATTTATTCAGTGTACTTCCTTGTACCCAAAAAGGACTTAACCATGCGCCCTTTATTAGATCTGCACCCAGCGAACAAGTTTGTCAAACCCCAAAAGTTTCGTATGAAGACCTTGCAGGAAGTAATCCCACTGTTAACACAGGGGGATTACATGACAACACTAGACATGAAAGATGCATACTTTCATATTTTAATGTTGCCAGCGCACAGAAAATACCTCAGGTTCAAGATAGAGAACAAACACTACCAGTTCAGAGTACTACCCTCCGGGATAGCATCTGCACCAAGGGTATTCACGAAAGTACTGGCAGTGGCAGCGGCCCACCTGCACAGGTTATCCATCCCGGTATATCCTTACCTCGACGACTGGCTCATAACAGGGGATTCTTACGAAACATGCTTCTCCAATACCCAAAAGACCTTAGACCTTTTGTCCCAACTGGGCTTCATCAATGAAAAGAAGTCCAGCTTAGACCCCAGCCAAATCAAACAATTCCTAGGGGCTCTAATTCGAACAAAGGACGGCCTCGTCTTCCCCTCCAACGAAAGGGTCCAAAACATGCTGTTTCAGATCCCCCATTCTGTGGCAGGTCGAGAGGTGACGGTACGCAAAGCAATGCGCTTGCTAGGGATGATTGCGTCATGTATTTATTTGGTACCTCACGCGCGCCTGCGCATGCACCCAATGGATGAGTGGCTCTAAAGCCAGTGGTGTCAGGCCAGCGGACAATGGGACGATCTAGTGGTGGTCTCGCAGGCCTTGGTTCTCTCGCTACGGTGGTGGACAAAAGAAAACCTGTTATTAGGGAAAACTTTTGCCACACCCGCAGTGGAAGCCACTCTAACCACAGACGCATCCCTTACAGGATGGGGGGCTCACCTATCCCATCAGACTGCTCACGGAGTGTGGACTTCGAGGTTAGCATCCAAGCATATAAACCTGCTGGAACTACTAGCCGTGTTCAAAGCACTGAAAGCCTTTCAGGAACACTTACAAGGAAAGACAGTGATGGTCCTCACAGACAGCACCACAGCCATGTACTACCTCAACAAACAAGGGGGCACTCACTCTCCAGGACTGTCCAAGCTGTCCCAGAATATATGGAAGTGGGCTCTCAAACACAACATGTTCCTACTATCACAACATGTACCAGGGGAACTCAATCTGCTAGCAGACAAACTCAGCAGAGACTTCCCCCTGCACGAAGAGTACGAATGGCAATTGCACGAAGACATCGTCTTAGACGTCATCATGCAATGGGGATTCCTGGAAATAGACCTGTTCGCAACTCTGGAGAACTCACAATGCCAAAGTTACGCCTCCAGGTACCCCCAGAACCAGTCCAAGGGGAACGGTCTGTCGATTCAATGGTCAGGGAAATTTGTTTACGCCTTTCCCCCGACTCCCCTTCTCAACAAAGTGGTGCACAAGATGCACCAGGAGCAGGTTACCATGATACTAGTGGCCCCAATGTGGGCCCGGCAGCCATGGTTCGCTCACTTGATAGAGATGTCCCTATCTTCCCCCAGTGAAACTTCCCTGCCCGTACAACATGCTGTCACAGGACAAGGGCAGGACACTGCATTCATGCCCTCAGACCATGAACTTAGCAGCCTGGCTCCCGAGTTCATAGAATTTGGACATTTACAACTCCCGCAGAGATGTATGGACATCCTCAGGGAAGCCAGAAAACCTAATACTCGCCACTGCTATTCTAGCAAGTGGAAAAGATTTGTCATCTGGTGTAGAGGTAAGAGCATCAACCCGGTTGACTGCTCTCCCACTAACATTGTTCTGTACTTGACCCATTTACTGGATTCAGGTCTAGTCTTCAATTCCATTAAAGTCCACCTAGCGGCACTTTCTGCATACACCACTTCCCAACTTAAAGTGTCGTGGTCGAAGATACCAGTTATCAAGGCCTTCATGGAGGGGGTAAAGAGAATACACCCTCCGATAACTAACCCAGCTCCCGGATGGGACTTAAATGTGGTACTTTCTAGACTCATGGGCCCTCCTTTTGAACCCATGCACAAGGCAACTCTTAAAGACCTCACTCTTAAGACTGCTTTCCTAATAGCTATCACCTCCATTAGGAGAGTAAGTAAACTACAGGCTCTTTCTGTACTAGACCCTTTCGTAACAGTTCACAAGGATAAGGTGGTTCTACGCACACACCCAAGGTTTGCACCAAAATTCATCTCGAAATTTCATGTAAACCAGTCAATAGAACTACCAACGTTCTTTCAAAACCCTTCCAGCTTGGGAGAAAAAAGTCTGCATACACTAGATGTACGCAGAGCTGTCATGTTCTACATGGAAAGAACCAGACCACTGAGAAAGACTAATCAGTTCTTTGTCTCTGTGGCAGCAGGAAGAGAAGGCGATGCAGTTTCAAAGTCCACTACATCTAGATGGATTGTTCAATGCATCACTCTCTGTTTCTCTCTTGCTAAGAGAGAACTACCCTTCAAGCCAAGAGCACATTCCACTCGAGGCACTGGGGCTTCCATAGCGTTCATTGCAAATGTTCCCCTTGAGTCCATCTGCAAAGCGGCTTCCTGGAGTTCTGTGCACACCTTTACAAAACACTACTGTCTAGATGCACACTCTAGATCTGACTCCCAGGTGGGACAGGCAGTATTAAGACATCTTTTCTCTACTGTTCCTTCTCATAACCCACCGCCAACTCCGGGTACTGCTCGCTAGTCTATGCACAGCATGTGATTCTAAGCAGATTAACAAACATCAGAAGACAATGCATTACTTACCGTAAAAGCATTTCTGATGGTTGTATCTGCTTAGATTCACATGCGCCCACCCTTCCTCCCCGCTCGGATGGAAGGAACATAGACATCCTTTTCTATATTTCTTCTTTTCTGTACTCACTCACGTCTAGAAGGCTCCCTCAGGGCAGAAAAATACAAACAGAGGGACCTTGACGCGTGAGGGATTGTGGGTACAACGCACGTCACTATAGGGATAGTGTTACAGACACGCCTTATCGACGTCCCCTTTTTCGACTACGAAAAACAAAATGCAATACTCCGCAGTGACCACTGGATGTCGGACCTATGCACAGCATGTGAATCTAAGCAGATACAACCATCAGAAATGCTTTTACGGTAAGTAATGCATTGTCATGCCTATGGAGTTTACCAGACTCCATAAAACAGTAGAAAACGTAGAAAATCATAGTCAGGAACACACCTGAGTGAGTGAAGAAAAAGGTCCCACTCAGGAGTAGAAATTAAAAAGCCCTGAGCCCAGCAAACAAGCTGGAGGTCTCTAAGGTCAAAGGGAATTGGCATTGAACTGAGAATTCTCCCTAACACTGCTTTATAAACATTCCACACTCGCAGTGGCCCGAACAGGATACTTGTGGTCATTTTTTCCTTTCCCCGGCCTTCATGAAGAAGTTACTTCACCGCTTCGGGTTTCACTTTTGGGACACAATATCTGCGACGTGTATGTGTTTTGAAACTGTGTTTTTGAAGGTAAGAAGTGCCGTAGTGTATTATATAGATGTACTTTGAGCACTATGACTTGGTGAGTGCGTGGTGACTCTTTTGGGAGCCACGTGGTGTTTTCTGGGCACTGGGCACTGTGCACTGTGCTCTTGGTACATGCTGTTTTATGACACTTTTGTCACAGGCACAGGTTTCACTACATGTAGGCTTGTTTTGCAGTTGCACTGGTATATGCATGTGAGCTATGGTGACCAGGCTTTTGTTGGTTATGTTTTGGGGTTATACCTATTAATTAGTGGTATTTTATTTTTTTATTATGGTGGAATAGTGGTGAGACTAATTTCAGAATATTGCCTAATAATCGTTTTTACCAGGGTCACTAACAATAAACAAAATACTGGACTTGATTCTCTCTGGATGGAGGGCCATCTTTCCCCGTACCCCTTTGGGCTGAGTTTCAACAATTGTGAAGCATGCAGTTTAAACACAGCACAGTCATTTAATCTCTCTAGCGATTTCTTGCCACACGTCTGTCTTTTCACACATGCCAAATAAGAGACTAATGCAATAAGACTAAGTTATTTGAAATCTGTTTTTTATCGTAAAATAAAAAATGTGCAAGTTACACAGAATAACAGTTATGCACACTATATATTTCAAAGTGCAAATGCATTGCAAAACCTTTCAGGGTCCTTATCTGTTTGTGTGGCAGGTTTTTCCAACTGTCCTTGGAACGTGGAACTTGGCAAGAGAAACGCACTTTAAAAAGAAAACGCAGCGATTTTCCGAAAAATGAGCACAGGATTACTTGCACGTTAAAAATAGACAGCACTTCATATGAAGTGACCTACTTAATCTACACTATCTGACCTCCTTCAAAACAGCAGCCCCTCACTTAACTCATGTTTACCCAGATATGTTGGCAATGTTTCTAATTCAGTCTAGCATGGACGTCTTCATCAATCTTTCCGTCTGCCTCAGCCAGGGTCACTCAGATAAGGACTGCTCCAGCAGCAGATAGCCTGCCAACAGTGAATTCTGTCTCCAGCGAGCCCTCGCTTACTTCGTCTCCCAGTGCCCGAAGATGTCTGAAAGCTACTCCCTCTCAAAGCCCTTTTTATTAAATCCCTGTACCACTTAAAGGAAATACCACCTCTTGAGCAGATAATTCCACTGAAACAGCACATGATGTCATTGCTGGAGAGAAAAGATACATTTCTCCTTGAGTTTCATGCTCAAGACAATGCCCTGTTTTCAGTGGAACGGATCTTCAATTTTTTTTGTATCACCCAGCGCAAATCCAGTATGTATTTCATTTCCCGTTTAAAGAGCATCATGCATTTTCCAAATCTACCTCCAGCCTATTTCATCATAAACTAATTTGCACTAAATGTTATTAAAGGTTTCAGTTACAGGTTAATTGGGGTTGGTGTTACGCTCACCTGGTTCCCACAGGGGCGTCGATCGGACTCGGACAGCTGCGGTCTCCACCAACGTGAAGCGTAGTACAGAGATGACAGTCTGGACTGGCCCACCTAATCTCGTCTGCTTGACCCGTAGAAGTATTCTCCTGCAAGTGGAGAAAGGGATTTAGCCCCGTGGATTTTAGTGCTGGTCCCCCCCCACTGTTCTCGTTCTCCCCACTAGTCATCTCTTATATTCCCAATTAGTATCCTCACCTTATGTTTTTAAATGATGAGCTCTCCATCCTGCGTGGCATGCAGGGGCGCGTAGATACCAGTTACTTCACTGGTTTGGGGTACTGGAAGAGTTCCGGAGGAATATTGGCTCCGGGGTTTATAAAGTTCAAAGAGTTC
This sequence comes from Ambystoma mexicanum, assembly GCF_040938575.1. Lineage (NCBI taxonomy): Eukaryota > Metazoa > Chordata > Amphibia > Caudata > Ambystomatidae > Ambystoma > Ambystoma mexicanum. Next base: position 489,735,790 of record NC_090938.1, on the reverse strand, counting down.
AATATGTCCGATGTTCACTCTTGCATCCCCTTTTTGAATTGCAGCTAAAAATTGTCTGGAGGCTGCTGATGGCGTTCAGGTAAGAGTCTGTATTACCCAACACTGTCCGGTAAAAGTTGTGTGAGTTTAACTTGTTGTTTTCTCTCCCTTTATAGATGCGGGATAAGAAGATGTGACGTATTGAAGGGTAATGCCTCCGGTGGTAAATCAGGTAAGCCTGGTGGTAAAAGTGATTGTTTTTGTCGGCTCCCTAGACTCACCTTGTTATTACTTTGTTTTCCCCCAGGAATTGGAGTTCTCTGAAGAAAATGATGGAGGCAGCGCCGAGTCGAAAGATGCTGTGGACTGGTGAGTATGGCGCAGCGCTGCAGCTGGCAATGCGACGCGTGCTGAAGTAATGTCCTTTCAGGCTCGGAGTCGTGCAAGATCCAGAATCAGGTAAGGAATTAAAATTATGTCCATGATCTAACCTTTTCTCCTTCTTTCCCCTTTTCCTAGGAGCTCCGGATTCGAGGCGGGCGTGGCAGAAGAATGGATGCTGGCTTGCAGGCACGGTGAGCATTACCCTGCAGAATGCAGAATAACGCGAAGCTTGTGTTGCTGGTCGGGCGTGGTTTAAATAGCCTCAAAAGTAGTCCCATGTAAGAAGTACCTAGAACCACACCTGAGTAAAAAATAGTCCCTGTAGTAAAATAGTCCCCTCCAGGCTTCACGTTGGCCTGGATTCATTTGCACCACGGTCTGCCTGAGGTAAGTAATGACTGAGCCTGGCGCCTTAGGCGCCAGGACTGATTTCTATTATGAGCCTGGCGCCTAAGGCGCCAGGACTGAACCCAGATAGCCCCTAGCCGGGGCTGCTGAGGTTTTAATAAATGTCTGGATACCTGCTTCCGGGGCTGATGGGCTTGGTCCAGATGCCCGGGGATATGCATCATGACAGTTGGGTTAGTATGTTAATTTATATTAGTATCCTGTTTAGTGAAACTTAGTCCATGGAAATATCATCCTGAAGCAATGTGCAATTTCAGTCGTGTGCTCTGTGGATTGGCATCTATCTAATTCTGCTTGAGACTCACACCCTTGAGTTCAAAAGTTTTACCCCTGAAACCCTGTTGCATTTCAACCTATTCTAACATGTGCATGCTAAAATGATGGACCGTTGAAATGTAGTCTCACCGCTAAAATTCAGAGCAACTACTCCTACACTCCCTCCTTTTTTTTACTGCTGGGATATAACCCGAAATCACTGCGGGAAAAACAATCGTAGAGTTCTAAAACATGTGGACTTCTCCCTTCTCTTATCATTCGAAAATAAAGAACACGCAAATGGTAAAATTCCCACCTGAGAAACTTGTATATACATTTCTAGTAGCAGCAGAGTAGCAGTCTCGGCAGTCCTCTGCTGTTGTATCCGGCCCTCCATTGACAGTCTGCCTTCTGTCTTCATTGCAAGTGCTGCGGGAGGAGCACTAACAAAAAAACCCTATCAGCCGCAGAGCAGCTGCAGAGTAGCGGCAGAGTAGCAGTCCCGGCAGTCTATGGCCGACATGGATGCCAGAGACGCTACCCCGCTGGGCCCGGCTGCTGAAGGTCGTAGACTCTGGAGTTCGAAGCTACGAGGAGATGGAAAAAAAAAAACACGACTTTGAAAGAGAAACCAGTGACAGGGGAGAACCAAGTTTCTTCGCCTCCCCAGAGACCCCTGAGGGAGGAACCGTCGACATTGACAAGTAGCCCTCTGGCTAGAAAGGTGAGAGAGCCTCCTAAGGCCCCACAGACCACCAACATGACTACTTTGGCTAACACACCCACTCTCCTTTGTCCTCCGAGCCTCCCGGACCAATTGGAAGATCACTGGCTACCATCAGCTGCCCGGGGGGTGGGGAACCCGTCCCGTGAGTCAAGACCTCCAGATGAACTTGCAAGCGCACCCGGAGGCTTGCAGCTGGCGCAAGCGCCCGCAGACAACGGCGACCTACCTTCGCTTTCTTTGCCCCCTTCCCGAGGTGGGAGCCCGTCTGTGTGTGCCTCGCCCATGGCTGAAGGCTCTGCTCCACCTCTCGTAGGAGAGACGGCACCAAGCTTCTTTGGCGGGCCCTCAGCGAGGCCCGCTGCGGAGGAGGGGGGGAGCGGGCGGAGACTCGGATGCCCAGCGAGAAGTGCCGGGCTGATTCCAATGCCTGGAATTCTGGGAAGGTGTTGCCCCCAGCCAACCCCTTGAATGTGAAGGGGAGGCTGGACGATGCGACGGCGACAGGGGCTTCGTCCCAGGCAACCAGGAGTGTGGAGACCTCGGGAGTCCCAATGACATCCCACCTAGGGTGGCGAATATTGAATCTTTGGAGAAAAATAAGACTCCCAAGGGTATCCACTCCAGCAACACACTTCTCGTGAAGTGAGCATCCAAGTCCACGCACTCCCACGGGACTGGGCTCCACCAGCAGCACAAACTCAGGAGACGGAACCATGCCGGTGGTGTATACCTGGCTTTGGCAACACCTGGGAGGACCTGGAACAGCACAGCAGTTGCTCGGACCTCTCAAACTCTCCGTACATGAAGATAAACAAGCCATCGAACGAAGAGGGTCCAAGCAAAAAGAAATGGAAAAGAGCTCAACACTCTAAAAGGTCCTCGGTTCCTGGACAAACCCAGAAATCAAGTGGGGAGACAAAGGGCGAAACTCATGGGCCACAGATAAAAAATACAAATCAATCTACTCCCCGAACCAGAAAGAAACCCACCCAACACAAAACAGGACTCAAACCATATCTCGGCAAATCAGCCTCGATACACACCTTGAAAGAATTTTTTGGCAAGCAGCACAAATGAAAATTCAACAGGATCAACGAAATAAGCGACAGTGAAATGTTAGAAGTGGTGTTTATTTCTGAAGCAACAGAAAGGCAACAAGGCACTGACCTGGCGACTTTTGGCATTCCAACGGCCACTTCCTCTGCTCAATACGGGCTTCCAAGCAATCTTATCGACTCCCCAACGTGAATCATTGGAGGGATGCCGAAACTCCCAAGGTAAATCCACCAACAATCCGACTACACCTGACAATGGCCAGGTGCACAACGATCCTGCCAAGCAACAAATCCGAAAGAAATCAACAATAGAGCCCGAAAAAGAAATAAACACAATGGCCTTCCCCAAGAAAGCGGACCTTGCAAGACGGTCACTGGAGGAGCATCTGGGTACAAACACCCCTGGCAACAAACAACCCCCCAGTGTGGGGCTTTTGGTACAAGAAAAAGACCTGACGCAAGATAACCACCCAAGCCAATCCAACGCAAGTGCACAAATGCCTTCCAAAAGCAAAACACCTGCATGTGCTCGACCGCCAAGAAGAGACTCCCTATCGTCAGTGCCTGCTACCCTATTTTGATCCTGAAGTTCTAGCGAACTTCCATCAAGTGCTCCTTCAGATTCACCAAAAAAAAACAACATTTTTACAATAATGTCTGCGGTATCAATAGCTCTTGCACTATTCACCACGTTATACGAGTCAATAAATGACACGTTAAAGGACCACAGTACCATCTCAGCTATGATGCACACTAAACTGTTATATGACAAGGGGTGCATCGCGGTGACGGAAATGAAGAAAGGAGTCCAGGCCGACCTTGAATCACGTAAAGCAAGCACGGTCTGACAAGAAGAACCTGCCCATCAGCCGCCTGTTGCACCTAAAATCTTTAAGTGGCCTGCCAAACCTTGATGGTTTGCGAAGAACGCCAAGGAACGTTAACACCTGTCTCAGTGCGACTTGAGACAGCCATTGACAGTGCATCAAGGAATCAGCAAAAGGTGCCGAGGAAGAGCCACACTTCTCCAAGCCAGCCGGTCAGTAAGAGGCTGCTAGAAGTACAGAAATGCAGGACAGCACAGAACAATTGTGTCTGTGAAGAAGACTCATCCCTTTCTTCAATGGACCAGGAAAGAAACTAAGGAAAATGAGACCGAGCCAACTGTATATAGGGAATTTGCAATATTTGACCAGACCAAGGCTAAACCAAAAGAGCTGCTGCCGAGGAAAAAGCAATTGGTTTTTTGCCTACCTCCTCCAGAGAATAAAACCTTGGATAAATCGGGCACCCCAACTACCGCGAGAATAACTACTGCAGTAAGAGGAACGTGGAAAAAGGAACAACGAAGGAAGAGCAAAGAGCCAAATCGCAATACTTGTGTGCATCTTATGTTGACGACAAGTTCTCCTGCATCTGCGAAAACGACAGAGGACTTCGTGGAAGAAGGGTTAATGAACTTAAGTCCACATCAAGACGATTTGCCATCTGATAAATTGGAGAAAATCGCCTCCCCTCCTCCCAACTCTGCCTTGGAGTCAACAAGTCCAATCAATATAAGCATGACGGAAGAAGGGGACCAACCCTTCCTTACCCTGGACAGATGCAAAAAGACACCAAAAATAAAGAGTGGGGACAAATTTCACCCCCCAATAAAACATACAGGAAAACGCCCAAAGACCCTCCACGTCACTATCGATCAAGGGCGGCAACATCAACACTTTACAACTCACTGGATAGAACGAAGACCACGGCAACCAGTTGCGACACCCCCATGTGGATACAAACAAACTGTTCCACCACAGAAGAGCGTCCAGCACTAAGAAATAGGCGTCCGCAAGAAGTAGAATACCGAGGTAGTGGCAAAGACACGCAGAGGGCCCACGAGGGAGAAAACATGCCAACATTTAAATTGGAACAACTAAGAGACAGCCGAGAATATGTTGTTCTAAACAGAAGAACATTCATTAAACTCCTTCATAGCGTTTCAAACCTCACTTCATTGAGAACAGATGACTTTAGCTTAGTCGAGCCCAGTCACGATTGGAGACAAGCGACAACTCTCCTTTATATCACTTCTAGAACAGTGAAACAAAAGCGACTCAATTGAAAAATTACTCAAACTGGGCTACGACTGAAGGGAAATTACAGGATCTTCACCAGCCCGCCTATCCTCAACCGCCTCGAAGGCTCCACCCCACCACTCGAGGTCCTCTAAAAGCAATGTAGGCCATAGCAGCTCAAGATCCGTCCAGTCAAACAGCCACGGACTGAAATCACCACTACATCACTCGAGGTCCTTAAAGAGATGTAGGCCACACCAGCCTGAGACCTGCTCAGACTAGCAGCCACGGACTGAAATTGACTTCCAATGACCAGTCGGGTCTTCCATCCACCGACTTGAAGCTAACAAGGGAAATGGTAGATAGAAGAAATGGCCCCTCACCCACTATACCGATCACTGTCCCAAGAAGCCTGAAACAAGGTGACGCTTCCTTGGCACCTGTGCCTGAAAGATTGGGAAGAAGGCCCTCGGGACCCCTACCCGCAATAACAAGAACATTGGTCCAGGTGCCTGCAAAAGTAGCAGGTACTGACCAAGAGAAGGAAAAACTGCTCCCTCCTACATCGATTGTGGGCTTGCATCCAAAAGGCCTTGTCTTCCCACCGAGAGTAGCAATCCATGAAACCAGAGTCTCGACCACAACACTAAGGCCAGAAACAGCTACCATGAGACTGGGCTCATGGAACACCCGAGGCTTCTCTCACCTGATGGTTCCTGGCGATGTAGACCTGGCCTCGTTTGACATCCTGTGCCTCTAGGAAACATGGCTAAGGGAGAAACCAACCCTAGATGGCTTCACCCTCGCTCACGCACCAGCAAAAAAAGGAACAAGAGGTCGCCCCTTCTCTGGCCTGCTAACAGCAATTCAATTGGGAAAAGGAATTATACTGAAAGAAATTCTCTCAACGTCCCTTTCCTATTAACTGTGCTAATCACATGGAATCATCAACACGTGGACAGGGGGAAGATCTCTGCAGTACCAGTAACAATCATTAATACCTACTGGAATCCGGAGGCCATTTCCAATGCCAGTTTCATCAATCTGTTGGAAAATGAGATAGACTGGTTTTACATCGAACACCAGGCATCCCATCTCCTCATCTGCGGAGATCTAAATGCAGTATGTACAAAGAAACATCCGTCTCCCCGCACCACATTGGCAGAAGAACGAGGTTGTGCCTGGCTGACTTTGATGGGCTCAAGAGAGCTGATTAACCTGGACAGCATATATGCACATAAAAGTCGGATGCCATCTTGGGAAGGTGAAAAATCTTCAGCAACAATTGATTATTTCTTCGCCTCCCGCACACTACTCCCGATGATCACCTCCTTTGACGTACTGAAGACCGCAGCAAGCGATCCTAATCTCCTGAGTACCACATGGACCTCTTTCCACGCAGCAAACCAGACACTAAAATCGGAGCTGGAAGTGAACAACAAATGCAATCGCCTCATGCTAAGCGCTAGAAACATCTCCAAGCTTACCACCAATTATTCCCTGTTGGGACTCCCGACCTGAAAGACTAAGCCGGACTATTGCCCACTTCTCATTCCATACAAGAAACCGATCGCAAATAATCGAGCAAGACCAGAAAAATGTTCCCACAGATACGACAAAACCTTGGTTTTAAAAGGAAAATCATTAAGAAGCCTAAAAAGAGCGACGGCCGCAAGCAGAAAAGCTTTTCTGGTAGCTTCTAAGAACTACAAGTCATGGCTAAAGTACCACCTTGTCCTCTACCAAAACGTCTCTGTGGAGATGCTGAAACAGCTTTGTGGGAAAAATGCATGCAAATTCTGGTCTCTGATCAGATCTACAGACAGCCAGACAAATAACACGCTAACCAACTCCATAGACGAGGATGTATGGATGACCCAAGGCGTGACCCGAGAAACCAACACCTGGAGGCGAGGAACAAACTTCAGGAACCCCAGCGAAGAGACATCATGCGTGAAGCTCCAAGACAGGGCGGACATTCTTGAAGCAATCCAAAAACTCAAATTCCAGAGCTCCTGGTCCCATGGACTCACAAACATCGAACTGAAAAAACACCCGGAGGAATGGGCGTTTTATCAGCTTGGTGTTTGAGCATTGCTCCAAAGCCAAGCAGCTACCAGACTCCTGGACCTCCTCAGTGGTTGTCCCGATATGCAAGAAAGGCAACAGAGAAGACCCTACTAACTTCTGTCCGATCGCATTGTTGGATGTGATTGGCAAAGTATATGGATCTCTCCTGGTACGCCGTTTTCAAAACTGGTCACAAGATGCAGAATGCAATGACCCATTTCAGTAGGGGTTCAAGAAGAACATGGGCACCACCATAAACATCCTGACCTTGAGCATCCTCAAAAGCAAGGTGATGACAGGAGGAGTTTGAAGTCTTCTGGCATTTATAGACCTAAGCCAGGCCTTCGACCAAGCTCATAGACCTACACTGTGGGGAAAACTAAGAGCGTGGAAATGCCCAGAAGAACTTCTCCAACCAATCATATCTCTACACAATAACACCAGAATGCAAGTTTGTCTAAATAACCAAGGCTCACTCTCTGCAGCAATACCTACAAATCGTGGAGTAAAACAGGGATGCCTGCTGGCCCCGGCGCTCTTCCTGTCCTACATGGGAGACTACAAAGACACAGAGACAAGAGTGCGCTCATTTCCCCCATAGCTGGTTCAAGTAAAAATCTCAAGACTGCTGTATGCGGACAATGTCATATTGCTTGACCAAACAGCCATTGGTCTCCAGAGACAAGTTGACCAACTTTGCACAATACTTCTCCACTAACCATCTGGAAATTAACAAGAGTAAGACCAACATTTTGTCACTGGGTAAAGGCGGAGGAAGCTCGGAAAAATTTCAATGGCAGCTTGACGGCGCCCCGATCGAAAGAGTAACCCAATTCAAATATCTGGGAGTCATGTTTGACAGTTCAAACCAGGAGAAGACAATGGAAACCTCTTAATGAGCAAAAATTAGAAGCCTAACATCCCAGGCTCAAGCAGTGGACAAGACATTTGGCCGCTTTTCCCGAGTGCCGGTCACAAATTTCTATAAAGCAAAGGTTGTACCATCGATCTGCTATGGAGCAGAAACAATGCCTTCTTTGCCCAAAAAGATCTGGACAGAACTGGAAAGCTACTTTTGGAGAAAGGTCTTAACTTCTCCAACTCTACACCAATTGCGCTCATAAGACGCAAATTGAGCTAGCTGTCACTGGAGGCAGTGATAGAGTGGAACGCCCTGATGCTATATAGGAAACTCCTCCTGGAAGACCGTCCAAAACCTTTGGAAGCCATACATGAAGATCTAATAGGCTCCCGCTGCATTCTCCTAACCCAATGGGCCAAAGCCCAGGTGGCAAAACTCAGTGAGCTCCAAAGCACGAAAAATAAACTGACCGAAAACCCAACAAAAACGCAGAAGAGACTGAACGAACGAGACTGGATCACAACGCTGGACACAGCCGCAACATATAAACTGGCGAGTCCACCAGCAGCTTTGCTAGATTTTTGGGGTTTGTTTTTTTCTCCTGCTAAGAGTGAGACTTTTACTCCCACTCTTAGGCATGATTTGAGGTATGTCTCTGACTATTTGTGTACTTGTGGGCTATGGGGTCCTTTACTCCATAGGGTATAATCAATTTTTTGTGTATGTGTTACACAGCACTCTCAGTGCAGTAACACAGGGGTGTCATAGTGACCCCCAAACATAGACTCCATACCCAGGGCATGTAAAGTCACCATTGACCATTGGACTTTACTAGTCCTAAATTGTGAACAGAACTAGTACAAACCATCATATTGTGGAAGTACTGGAAGGTGTTAATTATATTGCCACTGGGTCTGTTTTCAAGGGGGCACTGTCCAGTCCCCCTTGTCGAGTTTCTGGCTGGTGGCAGTGGTTACCACGCAAAATATTCCACCAGAATATTTCCTATGGGAATTTCCCATTGATTTTAAAAGCACCACTTTTTGGTACAATGTTAAAGATACTGCCGGTTTATTTATTTAATATTAAATCCACGGTTGGGTCTTTTTGCCAGGACTCTTTTCTAAAATGGCGTTTGTGTCCGTCTCTGTAACTCTGACCCAGGTCGAGCCCTTTGTTCCACATTTTGGCAGGCTTCTCCACAGAAGCCCTCCAAATGGTGCCACTCTCTGGGTTCCACAGGATGTGTGGGGAAGGGAATTGCAACCCTGGACTGCGTTGCCTTAGCAACTCAAGTCGCTCTCTATTCTGATTGGCCCAGTGCCACTTAGCATGTTTGAGTGACAGCAAGGCTGTTGAATGGGGTTTTTTCTGCAGGGCTTTTGGGACTGGAACTTCAGAAGTCGCCACAGGACCTAAGAAATCCGAAGAGGGAAGAAGCTGAGCCATCTTCAACGACGACACCACCGGTGGAGCCCTGCTGCAACGACCTCACCACTTTCCCAAAGACAAGAGGAGATCTTCTGATGGAAGAGTTTTCTCCCTCTGAGCTGGTGGGATCAACCAGTTCGCCACGTTGCCTTCCAAAGACGTCTCTTGGTCGACTCGCCCGTGCCAAGCACCCCGGCGACCGGCTAGCCAAGCTTCACCATTTTGACCGCGAATAAAAGGAACGCACCTTTTACCGACGAACTCTGCGGCTGGTCTCTTCCCTGGGCAGTGCAACGACTACAAGGTTCCTCCTCGACGAGATCTTCTCTTCCCCTTGGTCGAATCCACGACTTGCATCCACTGCCAGGAACAACTGCCGCTGCTGGAGCTTCCTCTCTATTTAAGGTACTGTGGTCCACCTGGCCTCCCTTTCTGCGGATTGCTAAAGGTGACCCTTAAATCCTTGGCTTTCCAACTGGGTTGGCTCCAGAACTTCTAACTTTACTTCTCAAAATAACCGCAACCTCTTTTGAACACTCTGCAAAGACTTTTAGTGCATTTTAAACCGTGTGATCCTGGGCACATTTCGCTTTGCTCCATTTAAAGTGGGCCTGACTTATGAACTTTGGCTCTACAGTGTATACTGCCTTCACTGACTTGCTTTGGATTTAGAAAAGTGTTGGGAATTGTTTTATTTTCATGCTCTGCCTTTTTCTCTCCCTTTAACCTAATTATTGGAGTGCCATTTAAGTTACGCGCTAACCTCTGTTTTGACAAAAAGTGGTGTTTTAACTTAGACTTGTCTAGTAATTGCTAAAAGAGGTGTAAATACTTTTCTGATTGTGTTTTGAACTTGCTTTGACTTATAGTGCTCGTGTATTTCCTAAGTGTGTGTTAAATAAATAATTATATACTTTTGATACAAAGCTCTGGTCAGTGTTTGCTTGCTGTGTTTTTGGACCTATTCTGTATACTCTATATACTGCCTTACTCTTCTTGAGTGAAGTCCGACTGCTCAGCCACAGATACCAGGTAAATCTGGGTGGTGCAGACTGCTACCAATTGGGTTTACTGCTTACTCCTGTAGTCTTAATCTTTTTGCAGTGTACCAACCAGAATACGGTGGAAACTATCCGCCACCTGCTACTTTCATCCCCAGAGGTCGACCATATTAGGAAACCATATCTGAAAAATATCTTGGCCTCGGCCTACATATACGAGGAAGAGTTTTGGTGGCCTCGGCTGATTGGAGGTGAGAAGACTGGATGACGGCCACGGCAAAAATCATGGACTTGATTTTAAAAACCACAACTAAGAAAATGACAACTAGAACCAAGACAGAGATTTTAGAAAAAGTTTGCTGATCCACCTTGTAAACACCTTTTTAGGTTAAACCAAGAATTTTTTTTAAAAATTAAAAAAATATTCATTTCTAGTCTTGAGCAAAATAATTATGAATCTTGATCAAACAAAAAACAATGGGCCTCATTATAAGTTTGGCAGTAGCCTTGCCGGTAAAACCGGCTGGCTGCCAACAAACGTGCAAAAATGTCCGGCGCCCGCAAATGGGCAATTACCGGGTCATTACGACCCAGTAATTGCCCATTCGCTGGCACTGGAATGAAATACTCCCCATTCGAGATCCATAGGGCTCAATGGGAATGGGGAGGTCAGATGCACCATTCACAATGGTGCTGGTGCATGCAACGTGCTCTGTTCGCGGGTGCCGGAACGCCCACCAGGTCAGACCTGGCGAGGGGCGAAAAGGCACCCACAAGCGGGAACTGTTAGTTTGCCGGTCCAGTAACTACGGGACAGGCAAGTTTACCGGTACCATATGTACCGGACCGGCAAACCTATAGTGAGGCCCAATATCTTTAGGAAGAACACAATAAAGACATCTTTTTATTAAATCTCTTGATCAACTTTATCTTTCATCTTTGTTTAATTAGTGATCCATTTTTTAATTATTTTTTTTTAATCCAATCATCATTTTCAGAAAACATACATCCAACAAAACTGTGTCATTGGCTTTAGTCAAATGCAAAAACCAGTAAAAATCAGTGTGATACGAATCAATGCGTGATGAACCTAGTCTGTGATAAAAATGTCTTTCTAATTACAACCTGTAATTAAATATTTTGTGATAAAAATAATCTAATAGAAATAGACTTTGTAAATAACAGTAAACTGTTGTTGGTGGAACTCCTCCATTCCGATACTTCATGGGACCTCTTTTGGGGTCATCATCTGCACATCTTTTGGGGTCATCATCTTCACCCCTTTCTTTGGTGCCGGGGGCTTTCCAGGGAACTCCAATCCAGTGGATCCTCCAGGGATCCAGCGCGCGAAGGATCCGACGCTGACGGGGAACCAATTATTTTTCTAGAGTAAAAAGAAAAGACAACTTAAGTATCAAGCACATCAAACCTTTTACTGTCGTTTCTCATCGGAGCATCTGAAACCATATTTTGTTATGCACACTAATGCAAATTATAGAAATAACATGACATGCAGTCAAGACATTAGAGTATGCCGGTCCAGTAACAACGTTGCTGGTAAGCTACCAGCACCGTTTTCTTACCAGGCCGACATACGCTGAGTGTTGTGGTAGAACCATTTTCCTTCCTGTCAATATTTCCTGGGGTCTGAGATATGTTGATTTAGAGGGCGTTGACCTTCTCGCACAGGTCAGATCGCACCAATGGAAGCCGCAATCCCAACTAGATCCTTCGTCAGCTACAAATTCTTTCAACATATCAACTATTGATCTGTTACACCATTCCACTCTCCCTGAGGAGGAGGGCCAGTAAGAAATGTGTAGCTTTCTCTTCACACTCTAGATTTGCCATATTCTTGTCATCAACGCACTAGTGAAATGACTTCCACGGTCTGACTCTATTCTTTGAGGTAAACCAAATCTTGAAAACATATGATTTACAGGTAAAGTGGCCGCCATTTGCGCACTGCAGCCTGCAGCTAGAATGCACTCCACCCATTTGGACATTAGACAAGTTACTGTCAGCATGTACCTGTTTCCTCTTGCTGATCTGCTTACGGGCCCAACATAGTCGACTTGTAAATCGGATCATCTGAGTGTCAAGCCCCTTTTCATCAATGGTGCTCTATGAGTGGGTGAGTCAGGTTGAAACTGTGCACACACTAAACACACTCTGGTGTGGTCAACATCTTGGGACATGTGGCCAATAAAATGTCCAAATGTTTTTTGTGAACCCCAGTGTCCTGCAGTTATGACATTGTGGCCATGATGTAACATCAATCCCCGAAATTGTACTAACCATTGGATTTGGCCTGTCACAGATTCTCTAATCATCAGTCCGGCTTGTAATATAATTTGCTTTTTGTTTTTTAATGACACTCCGAATTCCTCTTTCCCTTTCCAGTCCTTTTCAGTCAGAGGATTTTGTTCTGCATCTAGCAAATGGTTATAAAATAGGCCTAGAATAAATGTATTTTTTGCGCTTTGATCAGGTCCTGATCTGGAGTATTACAACTCCATTGTGCCACATGCTGCTCAACTACTTTTGGAGTCTTGGATCGTGTTATCACATCTACCTGTATTTCACCAAGCAGGTGTTCAATAAGAAATAACTCCCCCATTACAGCTCCAATTTTGGCTAATTGATCTGCCTTATAATTTCCCTCCTTAATGGCATTTCCAAATGACCACATATTTTCCTTCAATGGATTATCAGATCATTTTCTGACACAAGCTTGTCTATAGCTTGAATCATCTTGCCATGTTTAAGTGGCTTCTTGTCATAGGGGAGCATGCCTTTCACTTTCCAGCCAGGTAAATACTCCACAAAACTATTTCGCGCATAATCAGAATCAGTTACTAGAACTATTTCTTTGAGTTTATTTTCTGCTGCTGTAGATGTTGCCTTATAAATAGCAGCTAATTCTGCCACGTGACTACTTCTGGGACCTATCCTCATGCTTACTCTTGGAGGTATTTCCATTGAGTGGCAGGGAAATTTAATAAAAAGGGCTTTGTTCTGAATTTTTGTGATGAGAGACTACACTTTCCAGGACACAGAGGTGATGGTGTGTTTTCTCTGAATGTGGTGTTTCAGTTAGGGTGCGGAGATGCATGTTTTCTTTTGATCCTTTCTGTTTGTAGCTGGATGAATGTCGGATCCTTCCATACCTTTTTGGGCAACCAGAGATATTTCTTTGGTAACCGATGGCCAACCCTAGTGGTGCAGAGTATTTGTGTTCCTGGGCAAGGTATGTGGGCTATGAAACTAATTGTACATGATTATTTTGGCAGATAAAGCCGGGGTGGAGGTGCATGTTGAACAATTTCCCCTTGTGACGACTGGCTTGGATGTGTGTTGTATTTTTCAGAGGTTTGCAGTTTTGCATATCCATCCCAAACGGGGATGGAAATGCTTCTATATATTTGGCATTTCACCGACATAGGCCCCTTAACGCCCCAGCCCGTCTTAGTGAAATGTGCCCAACACTAATGCATGCTTAAGGGGTGAAGAGCGTATCTTTTCGCCACTTTCCAGCCCCTCCTGAAATGCGCAGGTCACATTTTGAGAATAAGGTGACCTGCGCATTTCTCAAAATAGCGCAACTGAAACAAGCACATTCTTATGGTAATTTTGCTTTTGTGTATGATGTGCAGTGTATATTGGCAACGATTTATGAGATTGAAATTCTGTTTTTATATATAATTAATATAACATTTGTTTATTTAGTCATTTGTCTTTCCATTAAGCTTTGTGGTCATACTTTGCTCCCCTATAGTGTTTTGTTTTTGTGCAGTTCAGTCCAGAAGGTAGGGGATCACTCTTGCTGGTATTCTCCAACTTAGGATGTTTTTTGTGACTCTGACTCCTTAACTGGGCGACTGTCTTTCTTCAACTGTGACCTCTGATGTGCCCAAAACCACAGTCCACACTGTTTCTGTTTGGGTCTTCCTATGGGAAGAAGTACTGAACTATTTCAAACTCCTCCATAAAAGGAGCTCAAAGTAACTACTTTCATCTAACTCTTGAGGATCACCTGAATAGGCCTTAAGGGGGGACATTTTAAGACTAGTTGGAATTTCTCCTAGTTTAAACTGCAACTGTGTGTGACTATTTTGTTGCAAATGCTGAATTGTTGAGTTTAAAATGTTTCTGATGCCCTTTGGATACTATTACTGTTTTTGTACTTGTACATACTTGAATTGACTCTTATGCACTTTGTGTTAATAGCATATATATATTCTGGTACTTTCCAGGCAGGACAATCTTTCACTTTGTGTGTGAGGGTGATGTTTAAGAGTGTTGTGTATAACCTGGTGGAAACACTACAGGTCCACCTAAGGTTTGTGGTTCAGACTCCCACACCCCAAGAAGTGCTGCAGAATAACCCGACTAACAAAGTCGGAGGAAACACCCTGCAAAACACATATGTGGATATATCTGTAATCTAAAAATAGTTCAAAGCTATAACTTCTCTTGTGACCAATAATGGAGAGACCCATACATCCCAACCCTTTGGAGGTTTTCTTGGCTCTTTAATCTTGTTCTCATTGACCATGAGGCTCTCTATTGCCCTTGCAGACTCCTGGTCTGACATTCAAGTCACTTGTGAGCCAGGCTGGAAAAAGTTCCAGTCCAACTGCTACCGCCTGAATCCCGAGATCAAGACCTGGCAGGAAGCCCGCAAGATCTGCCTTAAGAGCACTGCGGACCTGGCCAGTATCCACACCCTGCCCGAGGTGGAGTTTGTGAGCCGGCAGATCAAGGAAGGTGAGCTACCATTCAACCACTTTTTTTGCAGCTGTGTATTCATTATCAGTGGGTGAATTTGCACCAAGTTCCAGTATGCTGCAGGTTTTCTGGCATACTACATGCCTGTTCAAATCACTTTGCCTTACTGTGCCATTTGGTCTCTGCTGATTTACAGGGCTGTCCACATGCCTTAATTCAGTTATTGAAGATGCCATTAGAGTTCTACTGGTAATAGTTACCCCATCTGATGAGGCCTTGTTCCAGCAATCATGTCGGATATTTATTGTGGCAGTAGTTGGCTGTTGGCATCTTCCGAAGGTAGACTGTGGTGCTTGGATACGTTTATTTGGCTTAAGCATGTGCCTTGTTTTCAATGTGGTCATATTGTCTGCATTTTGTTTCAAAAAATGTAAGAAACAGTTACTTGCTTGTAACAATAGATTTGCAACTTGATATGTGTTCTGGGTTTGAAGTTGTTTTCTTCTGCCATTAAACAATTGTTTCCGATCATGTGCAGCATTCTTCTAAAAAGTAGACATTGGCATCTACTTTGGTGTGCCTCTGAGACACTCTTTGGATGTCACAAGGCACTTAGTGGACCGAACACTTGAAATTAGAAGCATTGAATATTGTTACATTTAGTCACTAGAGATGTAAGGTTTTCTTCAGTTTTTTCTACAGCCATCAGGTGAAAGGTTTATGAAGGTCTATCCTTTGAAGTAATTGCTTGCCCACCAAGCTTGTCCAAAACTCATTGATAATGTAGCAGAGCCATCTGGCTTCCTTCTTAGATGGGGAGTTGACTAGTATCAAGGCACAGTTCGTCTCCCACACAAATGCAGGAAAATACACTACACCTAATCTACTGTACTGTACACGTCACAGTAGGGATAGTGTTGGGACAGTTTTTCTAAAGTCCAACTAAGGGCTTCATAACACCATACATCTGAGATGGTACATAAGCTCCACTCTTAGTATAAGGCTGTACTAACTGAGAATGTTAGTAGCATGGTCAGAGCAGCCAGGCTTATCGTAGGAGGGTGCAAGGGCTATATCTTGGTACAAAGAAATTGTAGCATACATATGGTCCAAAGAAACACTGAAACACTTTGTATTGTAAACAGAAAGGGTTTATTTAAAGACAAGTAGACCAAGATGACTCTTGGGTAAGTAAGTACTATAACATCATATAAACACTCATAGAAACCAACTCAGTACCTATGGTATGTAAACCTAGGTATAACCTTATTTAGAGGAGCAAGAAGCATGTCATGGTGAGTCAAACCTAAGGTTGTACATTGAGGATACTGATCTACCATTCTTGGGGAATAAGACCAGGTTAGATCTACTTTTAGAATACAATCAGTAATTCAAGAGTAGTTGACCCTGTCAGTCATGCAGTAACACTCAGTTATGAAATCGCTTAATAAACCAACCCTGTTACAAGTATACACATTGCAACATTACTCTTGAGAACTCAGTTCAGAGCTAGTAAAACAACTTGTATACTTTCTAGAGGGACCAAAAGCTACTCTTAATAAGTGTGAACACTCAACTATTTTAGAATGCACTAAGCAAATCCGGGAAAGCAAAACCCTATTACACTTTAAGAAAGACGCAATGTATTTCCAGGTAAGTAATTGACATGTTGGTAAATAACTATCCGCTACCTAATAGCTACCTAATAGCTAGTTATACCCAATAATAGCTAGTTATACCCAGTATACCCAATAGCTAGTTATACCCAGTATACTTTTAATACAGTTTCTAAGATACGTAAAAACTTTAAGAACTTTATGAAACTATTTTAGAATAGCACCAATAATAATATTTGTTTGTGTTTTTGGACCATAAGCATGCTACAATTTCTTTATACCAAGTTACAGCCCTCTCTCCCTCCTAAAATGAGCCTGGCTGCTCTGTCCAAGCTACTAACATGTTCAGGTAGTACAGCCTTTTACTAAGATTGGAGCTTATGTACTGTCTCAGATATACTGTTTTATGAAGCCCTTAGTTGGACTTTCGAAAAACTGTCCTAACAGATAGTATTACAGAAACTACATCCTTTTTCGAAATTTAAAATAAATAATTGAATCGTTGCATCAACCACTAGTTGCTAGCCTTTGCAAAGCATATACATCTAAGCAGATACAACCATCAGAAAGATGAGACAAACATTACCTACATGTAATTATAATGCACTGCATTCGGTTAAAACACTGTCAAATAAGTACTAGAAGGTCTTGTACTCTTTTTCCTAGGTATAAGCAAGGACACAATTCAGACACGTCATCCTTGCAGTTGTATTTGAGAATTTGATTACGAGGACTCTTAAACGGGCCTACATCACCCTAGCTTGGAAAGGCTGCACTGGCCTGCAGTAAAAGATGGAATTGTGTAAGCATTATCCTTGGCCCACAAAGTGCTTTATAAAGTCCATCACCACATTACCTGGCAAGCAGAATTAAATGGTACCAGCCTAATAGGATGTTAGGTTCCTGTGATAAAAGGTTGGCATTAGTCCATCGCTATATACGTAAGAAAGGTATGGGGCGGTCTTAACAAATTCAGGCTACGGCTTTGTGGAATTCACTTCCTGACAGAAATTATTGCTATGTGTTCTTTAGGAAACTGTTAAAAACCTTCCTATGGTGCTTATTCCATCATCATTACTGGTTCATCTATTAGTGCTGTGATAGCCATTGTGGGTCATTTTGTTGCACACTCCTCATGCGTAGCTTTATTTCAGTAATTTCATTTGACCATAAAAGTTTACAGAATCCAACAATATGAGTAGGTCCACAAAATAAGTGCACAGTAATAACAAAATATTAATCTACAACAATACAAGATTTCAAATAATTTTGTAATCGAAGTGCTAAATATAGGACAATTGCAAAACAGACCCACCAAAAGTCAAAATAGACAGCAAAATACTAGTGGATTCCGTTGTTTAATATTATGTTCACATAAAATTGGAATTAAACATATCTTCCTGATATCCTTATATAATGGACAAAAGAACATGTAAAATTGACTCAGTCAGTTATATAAAAAGTGAAAAAATCCAACACAACTGTATTACAGTTCCATTTCACATGCATAGCATTAACCTGAAGACATTGAAGCGAAGTCTGTTTCTTATCTTATGGGCAGCTCAGGGGAACTAGTTCAGATAATCTTGGTCACCAGTACATTTCATAATCTGTACTAGAGATCTATTACCAGATTTGTTATTTTAGTTGGTTAACAAGTGTTTGCAAACTTTTCCGTCATAACGCCCACTATTTATGTACGTTGTCTTTGGCAAAGTTACTAAATAATAACACAATATTTAGTGTACACTTTACGTTCTGTGATGAATCCTACAGATCCCTTACCAAACCCATGCCTAAAGCATCCTTTCAGGGAAAGGCAGACACTTCCTAATCCTGACATTGCGGGTGGTGTACTGTGGCAGGATCACCTGGGAGGGGACAATGCCCAGGGTGGTGAGATCCCATGGGATGAGACACAGTATTTGTCCTTCAAAAGGGAGGACCTTTTAAAGTTGCCAAAACAGGTAGTGGCCTATTGTCATTATGATGTATCTGACCCACATACAAGATCTGTGGCTCTGGGTACAAATGACATAAAACCTGAGCAAACCTTAACAGCAGAAATACCATGCAAGGAACTTCGGAATAAAAATCCTCCCTCATCCCAAAGGTATAATGGAAAGGAATTAAAATATATTGCCTTAAATAAATGGCCTTTGTCTGTAACAACTTTTAATGGTGTATCCTTAAATAACTTTAAGGGAAATAAATATATCCTTAAAACCAAAAAGTTACTAAAAAGAACTAACTTTGTGGTTGAGGACTACAAGTCACATAATTTCATTAGTACTGGGATGAGGAAGAGGGCTCAAGAGTCATGCTGTAGTAGTAGTCGGGCAAATAAGCCTGATGGGTCACACCTGAGGGAAGCTGAGAGGCTAAAAATGCCCCCTCTGATGCAGGCAATAAGGAGCTGGAACTGTGGCTGGACTGTATTGTGCGGAACCTGATGGCGTCCTAACTTCTCCCCTACCCTCTTTTTCCTCCTCTCAGGTGGCCATGGAAAGGTCATAGATTTTGGATCCCGACCCTGGGTGTGGATATGCAAGGGAGGATCACCTGGGTGGAGGGAACTTGGGGATTGGGGGGGTGTCCTTAGGTGAGACATTGTATCCTGCATTCCCTTTTCAAAATGAACCTTCTATCCCTCAAGCCTTTATAGGATACTGTTAGCCCCCACCCCCAAATGGCCCCCAGAAACACCACCACAACACTAAGAAGACACTCCTCATTTGGGTGAGACATCTATGTATAAGCCCTATATTGTCAATACAGACACACATCTGTCAGGTACTAGGATGAGGATGAGACAACAGAGTTATTGAGGTGGACAGCTCGGGGCAACGTGCTTGCCTTGGAAGCAAGACGACAGAGCACCACAGGTTCGATCCCCGGGTCTGCGCTTAGAAACCTCTAGGTATTAAGCGTGTTAAAAATAACCTCATATCACACTTCCTTTATTAAAACAAACTTCCCCAAACACCATTTTCGTACTGGGACGAAGAGGAGTCCCGAGTCAAGGCATACTAAATGTGACTTGTTTCAAGATGTGTGGACAAGCTCTAATAATTCCAAGCCTCAGCGCTGGATATTTAAAGAGCTTAATGGAGATCAGCTGGGTAGCAGGAGAGGAAGGCGGAGACGGCAAAGAAACGTCCTTCACTGGCGTGGAAGGAGAGCACTGTGGCACGATCGTCGCTGGAGAACCAAGACTGGGTGCAGAGTGAATGCAGTGGAAGAGGAGGCAATTGAAAGGCAGAGGTCCGGGGTGTACTGTGAGAAAGAGGAAGTCACCAGCTGGGGGACTCATGCCAGGAAGCTAAACCCACTGGCAGCATGCCGACGGTGGGAGCGAAGCCATGGAATACTGGTGCATTGCTACAGCGAAACGCCCATAGGGAAAGCAAGACTGTGACTGCCTGGCGTTTTGCAGAAGTGCCTGCGAAAGACATCCGTTGAGTCCACCACAAAAAGGGGGCCCTTACACAGCAAAAGGGCAGTTTTATCCATATGTGCAATATATTCATGCAACCTGAGCGGGGAAATGTAAAAGAGGCGATTGTGAATGCGGAAGCAAGTACTTTTGAAAACCCAGTGAAATGAAAGTTTTGAAAGCAATTCTGAATGATGAAACAAGTACTTTTGCCTACTGGACAAACAAAGACATTAAAAACACTATGCCACTCACAGCAAAAGGAAGTTGTGAGCACTTGCGAGAGGAGTGAAAAAAAGGTGGTACATGTGGTAGATACCACAGAATGTCATGGAACAGTGTTGGAAATGTGTGCCACTGATGAAAGAACCAAGCTACACTGTCGAAGGAAGGCAGTGGCCAATTGTTGATGCAAAGAAGTCAAGAAGGGTCATCGGATGCATGACCTGTAATGGCTGAACCGTGTGGTCCAACAACTGCGACCTAGAGTGAATGCCCCCTTGTGTGGAGAAGCAAAGGAAAATATCCTTAAAGAAGTGTGCATTTTGTAACTGATGCTTATGTGATTTGAACATTAAGAAACAGACCTATCTAGGTAAGCCAGTAAAAAATACTGATATCAAAAAAGCTGGGAAGTGTTCCAAGGAACTGTGTTGCTAGGAAAGCCCTTTTGTTGTTTTTTTTTAAAGTTGGAAGATTTGAACTCTTGGGGAAGGGAACCCCTCTGCTGTATGAACTACTTTGAACTTGGGGAAGGAGAAGCCGATTACAAGCGAAGAGCTGGAAGAAAGTCAGAACTATATAACACTTTTCATTTTGATGCTGACATCCCTACACATTGTAATCAATTAGTTGTGAGGGCAAGTATAGGATTTGCACACAGACTGTTATTTGATTTGGACATCCTGACGCAGACTATCCTTGATTTTCTTTAGGTAGGGAAATCCCACCTTAGAATAGGGAAAGTTAGGCCTTACTCCAACCTGCCTTTTAAATTTAACAAAAGATTGATTAACTTGAACCTGTTGTCTGTGTCTTACTCATGATGCCTTCACAGTATGCAGTAGTAGCAGAAGGAAGAAGGCACAGTGTTGGAAATCCAGGCAGATGTAGGAGAACCAAAGGGACGCGAGACTCTAATGCAGCAGATTTCACCTGCCTGTCCTGTGAGGGTCCTGTTCCCCCAATCTCTGATGTGCAGAGGCTGTACAGTGGAAGGCATGCAGGAAGGCTCCCTTTCCCCATGTGAGCCTAGTTGCATAGATTGTGCAGCAAGAAGCGTGTCGGAGACCATGGCGAGGAGCTGTTGTGAAGCCGTTGGTCTCGCGAATGAGAGGCTAAATTGGCTGGCTGGACCGGAGATGCCTTCAGCGAGGAAGGGTGTGGGTCCCAAGTAGGGTCGTAGAAGTTGTGCAACACGTTGAGAAAGGGACACAGAAGCCGGTGACTTAAACCTGGCATTCTGATTCCTTGCGCAAGCACTGCCGACTACAGTATCCAGCATAATAATTAATTGCGCAAGTGTAGAAGTGTGGCAAAGTTGTTAGTTGAGTCTTTACCAATGGGACACTTCAAATGTAGCACTCGCGTGTGATCAGGTATTCTTTCACTCGCGTGAAGAGCAAACGCTACGGAAAGCAATTGTTAAACTTTGTATAGCCCATGAAGAAGTGGTTGCATGCGCCTAATTACGATTCTCGGAGGAAGAGTGACTTCTGAATCTTTTAACGCAGACAACAATTGCTCATAAAGAGAAGTCAAGTGTTAAAACCTTGTTGTTTGAAGTTGGAAGGAGCAAGCATTGCCCAAGCGAAGAGTGAACCTGGTATTCCGCAATGGATACTGAAACCAGCCTTTCACACAGCCAGAAAAAAGTGTAAACAATACTGTGAGCCTAATAGAACTTCAGTATTGCCAAATATACAAGTGTGCAAGCATTACCTGAAGCCAAGCATGGCAACAAAGTGAGGCGCTTGATAACATTTGTAATAAAATGGCATATTTTGAACAATCAACCAAAAGTTGTCCTCCTTGCATTGCTGACCCCTCACAGTTCATAGAAATCAGTGATTTGCAAAAGTATACTAACTAGGGCATTTTAAAGCCACACCTGCAGCCTCAAGTGATGTTAGTAATAATTGGGATAAACCTGCATTGTCATTGTTCATAATTTAAAAGCATAACTGGGGCAATAAGAAAATGGTCTTCTACATAAATCAAGGCCAAGTTCCAGGTGTACTGCAACATTTGGGGATGAGGTGGGTAAACCTGAGAGGCGCTTACAAAATATTACAAAATCTATTTTGTTTGATTCGAAGATACAGGCTTTTTTAAATGCCTGTATGGAAGCAATGGAACAGACCTTTGCTGCATAAATATAAAATCTATAATTTTGAACGTGTCTGTCCGCTGTAGAAACTGAAGGCGGTCTATCTAGAGGGCTCCAAAAGGGTCTAACGGGTAACTTTTCAGAATAAATCTAATGGTGTGGTTGAAAGTTGCTGAAGTGGTGCATCTGGTGGATAACCTCAAAACGAAGGCAATATTTTGCTGACTTTGAAGTTGCTTAAGTAGTGCCCCAGGTGGATGAAATAAAAACTGATGCTCATTTCACCATAATGGAAGCAAAAAATGTGGTTGAGAAACGACATAATGAAAGCCACAAATTCAACAAACATTAGTACAAGTATTCAGGGAAAATTAACACAAGGAGAGCCGATAAATTACTCATCAACACTCAAGAAGTACACCTCCCCAGTGACAAAAAATCTGTAGTCCAATCATCCTGCCACCGAAGAGATGATCCACTTTTGAAAAGTTGTATGATGCCCGGCATAAAGGGGCAACCAGGGCAGCAGAGACAGTATAACAACCTCATCTAAGACATCAAACACACAGATAGCACTGAGACAGCAAGACGCACCAAAACAGTGATGAGCCAGACAAGAGGACAGCATATCAAAAAGGGGTTGCAATGAAAGCGGAAACGCAGTTGACGTCCCAATGAAAGCAAAATGAAAAAAGGCAACAAAATGCATAGGGGGCCTGCAAAGTAAGGCAGACTAACCCGGAATTTGCAATTCTGCCCGCCTCCAACACAAGACTGTGACAAAATTATGGATGAGAAATTGGATTGTGGACCAATAGATGGCATAAAAACAGTTGTAGGTTAAACCAAGTGTGCATTGTAGTCGAGGAAGACCAATTATGGATGGTGGCTTTCCCAAGGACTGTTCTTCTAAAAGACATTTGAATTGAAGGGCAACTGGGTACAATTGAATGAATTGCTTTCATTGCATGTACAACCTGGGAGTCTGGTCTGCTCATAAAGGGTCTGGGTCCTTCAGCACAGCTTGGGAGAGATAACCACGTTATTCTTCATCGCAGTACCTGTGAGCCGAGTCTGCTCACAAGGGGCCTGGCACCATCAAGACAGCTTGGAAAAGGACTACAGGCTATTCTTCCTTGTTGCACGGCATGGGAGTCGGGTCTGCCAAGTAAAGATAAGGACCTATCTTGACAATTAAAGACACATAGGCAGTTTGGATAAAGCTGGGAAAGACTCCAGAGAAGGGAATCGATGACTTGAGTCTTGTGGATCATATTTTTGCTTTTCTACACCTTTTGCAACTTTTATTTGGAAATACAAAGCTGGGCTGCAGGTTGACAACAATGAGTGTTCCCTTTTCACCCTATGCTGAGTTTAGCTTGTGAGGGATGAATTAGGATATGGACACAGGATGGCAAACTTTACTTTGGACATTCCGACAGTTTCATTAGCAGGTTTTGTTGAGGCAGGGAAACCCCTCTTAGAGGTAGGGTTAGTTAGAACCCCCCGTGTTTGCTATTAATTAGTCTTTTCCAATCAACATGCCACCTTTGTGTCCGAGACTTGCTCCTACACCCTCAAAGCACATAAAAGTAACCACAAATCCTCTGTATAAAACGCTATGGTGATTCAAAAGTAGCCCCATTGCATTGCATGGTAAAATGCTGTGTGCAATGTTAAAACCATGTTTCCCACTACTGATAGTCTGAAAGAATGATCGTTTTCCCTTTAACGTATGGGCAAAAGGGATGTGAAGCTAAAGGTTTTACTTCCCTTAAAAAAGTCAGGACCGGATCAATAACAAAGCAAAAGGAATGGGGTTGCATTGGAAACTATGGAGGGAAAGTTGCAGAAAGGAATTCTTTCCTAATGGATGACCTCTCAGGAACCCTCCCAGGTTTGGTTTTGAAAATCTACCTTAATACCACGTTTTCCTGTAGTTTCCAAGCTGAATCCTCAATGAGTGGTGCCAAAAGAACTTGTCCATTCATCCAGATGTAATCCTTGGACTAGTCTTAAGGAAGTCCCTTAGGCTGGGAGTAGTAGGGTGTTGTGGGCCCCCTCTTCCACAAATCACCATCGATTTCCATTGGCTTGAGTTGTCAGTCATCCCCTTTTCTCCGGATGGCTGGTTCTACAGCCTGGAGCTGGAGCTCTTCAAGGGGGTCTCTCATCTGGTGTTCCCTCTGGCTGGTTGCTTCTTTGGTTGCACATCTGGGATATAACAAGTACCTAGCTTGTTTTATTCCATAGCTGTGGCATGCCTTTGGATTTTGTCCAGTTAATACCTATGGGAAAACGTTTTTACAAACTTTTAAACTCATCCTAAAGTGACTGAAAATGGTATTTAGCTGAACATATTTTGTAGGTTCCTGGTTTACACCAAAAAACTGATTTTTAGCTAGTAATCCTGATTTGTGATTTCAAAGTAATGCATCGCAGCACTGTATTGGTTTCTATACAAATGTATGAGTGTTGCAGTATTTAACTTTGGTTTTTAGTTTCCACCTATTTCTAGGAGTGTATGGAGACCACGTAGTTCTTATGCAAATTAACTGTATTCTGACTTTAGGTGGACCTCCTGGGTTTTGGTTAAATTATCTGCCAATTTAACTCCCCCTAGGTAATGCACTTCTATATACTGTTAGGGATATTTTTCTACAACCCTGATAGATTTATGTTGAACCATTGAATCTAATGGAAAGACAGGGTTTCCAACCACAAGATGGAGCAAACTCTCTCAAGGTACTAATTACAGAGGACTCTGCCTTCTGTCAAGGGAGAAGGTAGGCTGGTAGTGAGATACAATTAGTCGCATTAGGTACCTGGAGAGAATACATTGTGGTATACTGACACTGGTGCACTGTAAGTGTAACATTTAGACGATAAACCATAAAAGGGCCATAGATGGGCCATGCCACACCCAAGGTAAAGGTATGACCATTACCTGGGATAAAAGGGAACCCTAGAAAGTAATACAAATACATTTATACAGTGCTGGTTGTTTGGAACACTAGAGAACCTGTGGGTTGATGTGGGTTCATATCCCCATAGAGCAGGGGTCTGCACCTTTTGGCTCTCCAGATGTTTTGGACTACAACTACCATAATTCCTAACCAGCATAGTCCGTAAACAGATATCATGGGAATTGTAGTCGCAATATCTGCAGAGCCAAAGGTTGCAGACCCCTGCTATAGAGGAACATTGGGGAATGTAAGGGTGTACCTAAATTAATAAAATAACCTGAGCCCAAGGACAAGACAAATAATATTTTAAAGAGGTGCAGGGTAAAAGAAGAATACAAGAAAGTGAAACCTTGATTGAAACAGGACTTTAAAGTGGACAATCCAGAGAGAGAGAGAGAGAGAGAGAGAGCATAGCGCAGGAGGACCAGAGTGGAACCCCTGTGTCACCCAATCCAGTAAGCAGGGCTTTCCACCAATTAGCAATCAACAGGATGAGGTGGAGTCTGGCTATAAAAGCAGAGCCAGCTCACTCTGAATTTATCTATTTGGGATATGCTCCCTGTACTTTTCTCCGGATCCTGGTGCATGAAAAGGAGCTATATCTTGAAGGAGTGGGGGTTGATGCCTGTGTGAAGGAGCCTGGACTACCCTGGAGCACTTATGATTGACACAGTGGCACTAGGGGAGTACCTCTACAGCGCCACCTAAGCCCAAAAGGTTGAAAAGCTGACCCGCCTGAGAATCCTGGTGAAGAGGCTAAGGCAAAGCCTCACTATGAGTCTGGTATAGAGACCAGGACAGAGCAGGATCCCTGAAGAGAAGAGGGGCAAACCAAAACCTGTATAGAGAGAAGAGGGGCATAAGCAAAGACCCTCTGAAGAGGAGAGTGTCACAAATCAGGTCCTCCGAACACGTGAGGGGCAAAGCGAGAGAAAAAGTGGATGAAAAAAAGATTAGACTCCTGAAAGAGGAGCAATGCGAAATCCCGTGAAGAGGAGAGGGGTAAACCAAAAGGAAAGTGAAGGTTGCAGAGAAAAAGACCGCCTAGTAAGAAGTGAGAATACCCAAAGGAGGGGGTAGGCGATAGAAGCCAGAAGAACTGACGAGAATCCCTTCAGGAATACCAGGGAAGGTCAGAACCCCTGAAAAGAATACTGAGTAAGGTCAAAAAAAGAAAGGAGAATTTACCCCAACAGAAGTTTGGGCACAAAAGACCCCTGGAAGTGGGAGAGGGCCGAAGCTAAAGGCTGTGGAAGAAAGAGAAAAAGAAAAACCCAGGACCCCAACAGGAAGTTGGGGCAATGTATCAAACAACAAAGTGAGGCATGCCTCATCCAGAGGACCGAGATTATGAACTAAAGTGCAGGACCCAGCTGATCCCTTGCCAAAGCACCTGGAAGACAACTACAGGTCGCAGTTTGAGTTGTTTGCATAAGCAACCTTGATGCTTGTCTACCCGAGGAGACCCTAAGAGAAGACCTCTTTGAATTGCGCAACTTTGTTAATTAAGACGAGGGCTTTAAGCGATATCATTTTCCCTTACCACTTTTCACCAAAGGAAAGGCCTTTAAATGTATTATTCTCATTGAACCATTTGACTTGGCTATTCTGAAAACTCACTTTTTTGGGAACTTTTGAATCAGGAAACCTTTATTTCAAGTTGAGGATTAGTTGCGACAGGCAGGCTTACTTTAGGGTTTTTAGTACTCTACATCTTTTTACCATACAGGTTAAGTGCTCCTTAACTATGCATTTATATAGAGATGGACTTTTAAACCCCCTATGTTTAAAAAAAAAATAAAAAAAAATAAAACACATTAAAAAAAACTCTTTATTCCTTAAACCTTGCTTTTTATTACACTTTTTTTTAATAAAGAGCTTTCTTTGAAAATAGCCAAATTCTGAGACATTTCAATGTAACTATTTTCTGTAGACAGGGGTTAGTGTGAGACTGGATTTCTAAACTCTGGCCTGGAGGACATTGTTTAGGAAGCCAACCGAGTTATGGTATACAGGGAGAACTCTGGGAGCTGTAGTCAAACCAATCAAGGTAGCATGGAGAAGTGGTCAAGGGTAAGTCTTGCGAGTGAGTGAGTGTGGTAAGGGGACCACAATGAGCCCAACACAGTGAAAATCAAGGATTACACTTAAACAGATAAGTACAAAAATACTTTATTTATGGCCAAATAACACACTATGAAAAATGACTAAAAGCAGGTAGTAACATCATACAATACTGAAATGTAAAATACATAAATATAATCAGTGAGTTAGTGTAAAACATTCAGTTCACCACACCCAATACCTGAAAGCAAAGATAAGTAAATGGTAATTACACCAACAGTCCACATGAATATCAGCCCTAACTTGCAAAGTCAATCCCTACGTTTTATGGGGCCTTGTGCCCAAAACTTCACAAAGTTTCCAATAGTTTTAGGGAGTATGAAAGAATTAGGAGGAGTCAGAATAGGACATATTCTAGTGAATACGACTTGGCAGGTCGTTGCCGGGTCACCGGAGGTCGGTTTTCCCCCTGTTGGTTCCGGTCGAAGAAGCCCAGGAACTGCGGGTGCAAGAAGAGATTGGGTTGGGTAAAGGAGCTTGGTGCAAGCTCTTCTCGACAAACTATGCAGCTGTCATGATGCCTACCCCCGGGGAACCAGACCAGGTCCAGCAACCCCAGAAGCAGGCATCAAGTTATTTTGAGCAAGCCCAAAAATCCCTGCTAGGAGCTGTTTGGGTGCGGTCCTGGCGCCATAGGCGCCAGGCTCATAGAGTAGAGCTTACCTGATGCAGACCATGCTGCAAGCTTACCTGATGCAGACCATGCTGCAGAGCTCCAAGCCAAAGGAGGCTTGGAAGGGACTATTTTACCTAGGGACTATTTTTTACTCGGGTGGGGCTGGGGAGGAATACTTACCTGGGACTACTTTGGAGGCTATTTAAACCACGACCGAAGAGCAGCACACGCTTCGCGTTATTCTGCATCCAGCAGCGTAACGCTCACCGTGTCTGCAAGCCTGCATCCAGTCTTCTGCCACGTCTGCCTCGAATCTGCAGCTCCTAGAAAAAGGGAGGAACAGAAGAAGAGGTTAGAATAAGAGCAAAACCTTCGATCCTTACCTGAATTCCGGATCCACCGCGCCTTCGAGCTGGAAGAAGCATTTTACGCGCGCCGCCTCGCCTGCGGCAGCGCCGCGCTGAACTCACCGGCCTTCGCAGCATCCTCACGATCCACTGCATCCTTCTGCACGTTCCCGCCGCACTCTGGCACCTAAGGGGAACACAAGAACAGCAAAGGTGAGCCAAGGGAATAGAGGCAATAGTAACTACCCCCATAGAATTACCTGATTACCGCCGGGGGTACTATTCCTCCTCACGGGTCGGCGCAGTCTCCAGTGCATCCTCGCCGTACCCCGGCCCCTAAGGGGAACAAAAGGACAACAAGGTGAGACGAAAGGACAAACAAGGGGAACTCTTCTCACCACAATAGACTTACCTAATTTTACCACCGGAGGCATTATTCCCCGAACTTCATATTTTCTCTCCACACCTGAATAAGGGAGCAAGCCACAGGTTACATTCTGGTCTTATTTTATTGAACTGTGTAGGATAAGCCAAATCCTTACCTGAACTTCGTCAGCGACCACGAGGAACTCTTCACTAGGGTCAAGCTGCAATCTGCAAGGAATCGGACAAGAGTGAAAGTCAGACATGTGAACTCTTACGAACTACATACTTTTCGGAGTCAATATTGTTCTGGAACTCACCAATTCCTTTGAGCCAGTGAAGCAACTGGTTATCAACGCGCCCCTGCGCTCAATGCAGGATGGAGAGCACATCTTTTCAAACCATCAGGTGAGACTATAAGAGGGGACATCAAAGGTGATCTGTGGGGAGAACAGCGGGGGTGGGGGGGATTTACGCTCAACTCCACGCCTGGTTAATTCCCTTTCTCCATTTGCAGAAGAATATTCCTACGGGCCAAGCAAATGAAGCTAGGTGGCCCAGTCCAGTCCGTCATCTCGGCCCTTGGCGTCACATTGGTGGAGACCGCAGCTGTCCAGTTCAGATCGACGCCTCTGTGGGAGCCAAGTGAGCGTAACGGCAGCAGGCACCAGTGCAGGACTCTTCAGGACGGTCTCACAGATGCAAGAGCGCTAGTTTCAGGGACAGTCACTGTTACACGGTGACCGCAGGGGACACAGATGTTGTGGTCCAAGTCGGTCCTCATAGATGCTAGTAGGATGTCGGAATTTCGCAGGAAGGACTTGTGTAGGACAAGCTGACAACCCCTCAATCTCTAAGCCGAAACACAGAACAACTCTTATACCGTGGTAGCATAAACTGGAGCTGGCCAAATGAATGGATGACCCAGGCACACTTACGAAGGCTTCAATTTAACGAGTAACCAGAAGAAGTGGAGAATGGTTGTTCCCACCACTGCTACGGGTCAAAGCACAGATGAAGGTCTTCTAAGATCACTAGCCAGACAGGGCTCCACCGGGACTGCAGCAGGTCTTCTGAAGTCTTCATGGCTATGCAGGATACTTGGCTTCTCACAGGATCTCTAGGGAATGGCTGCAGGACTCCTCTTCCTAAGGAAAAATTCAGGTGAGCACAGAAACTCAAGCCAAACGATGAAGAGCTGCCCCTCACATACCCCAGCAGGGGCCCAATCAGAGTCCACTGTTGGTGAAACTCATGCATACACTCCAGACCTACAAAAACCAGTTTGTGTATTGGGACCAGCCAGTACCAACCCACTTCCTGTCTTGCAAAATACATGCCTTGCACTAGCCTGTGAAAACCAGGCTTTCCCGGGCAAGTACATGACCAAAAAAGGAATTTCCTGAGCTGGCAGGGCAGGAAGGAGGCCAAAAAACATGGCCAAAAGAACAAGCGAAAACCTTGTGGCGCGGCCATGTTGGGACACTAATCACAGTTAGTAGCCAAACGTGGTGAAGCTAAAAATATACAGTAAAAATAGTGAAAAAGTAACTGCTGACACCGGCTTTTCTTTGGGCACATTTAAAAGTTACAAAACATCCCTTTGAGTGTAGTGTAGGGTCATACAAAAGAAACCCCTCTTGCACTACATTGGAAGATGCATTGTGCAATGTTAAAGGTACCCAAACAGGAACAGTGTCAGAAGGCTAAGGCATGCAAAGTTTCCCAGTACTGACCGGCAAAAAGTCAGGACGAAGTGCAAAAACAAAAGCCAAAAGTTTGTTGGTCCATAAAATATGGAGGAGATGTTGCTCAAGAGAAAATAATGTAAGGATTTACAAGTATGTTATAAATCAGTGGCATCAGCTAAAATGTTTCTATTTGGTAGAAAACCCCAGAGACCCCGGAGAAAAATTGTTGTGTTCAAGAAAGTACCATCCAGAGTCAAATTATTTGAATTTGAGTTGTTGAATTATTCCCCATAGATATTAGCCAGACAAAATCTACAGAGCGCCATGGTTATGGGTCAAAGGTTTGAGACAGATTTGTTGTAATTCGTTTTAGGTTCAATCTATTCCCTACGGGGCTGAACTCTGGTGATTTGGAAAGGGCATCATGAGAGAACAGCACTATGCCCCTTCTGTCCCAACATTTGGGAATTGATGCTGCTTTGATTTCATTCAGCCTTAAAAACAAAAACATTAGGAATTCTACATTGAATACCACTCCTGAAATCTAGGGGTATCAGAATGTGTAGACCTGCACTATTTATTTTCTCAAATCACTGGCTTAGGGCTTTGCACAAGCACTTAACAGTGGCACTGAAATTGTCAACAAAATCTCTTCAACATGGTATTTTTGCCTTGTTTTAATTTTCGGCTTTAAGTTACAGTTTTCCACTCGCATTCTATATGTTTGTAACATATTTGTTTTTTTAAGTTTTATTTTCTTTTTACTAATTCATTATGTTGTGGGTTAACTTTAAAATATGATCATCAATTTACTGATACTGTATAGTGGTGCTGACTCTGTTTTATTTGCTGATTTTCGCCTTCATGGCTTGTGCCGCAATAAAGTATTTGACAACTGGGAAAACTGTGTTTTGTTTCCCCCCGCGCCCCCATGTTCTCGGGCCTAAAGGCATTTGTAAAAATGGTTAGTGTTCTCTGGTCCGCAATAGGCTTTTTGTTCTGATTCGTGTGACCTGGGAGTTGCAGTTCTGACTTTGTTCCCTGATCTCTCTCTCTCTCTGCCTCCACCTTTTAGATGTGAAGGAGTTCTGGATTGGGCTGAATGACCTCAAGCTGCAAATGAACTTTGAGTGGTCAGATGGCACCCCAGTGAGGTTCACATACTGGCACCCCTTTGAGCCTAACAACTTTCGTGATAACATGGAGGATTGCGTCACCGTCTGGGGACCGGTAAGAAGCAAAACCAATATGTTGGCTATAATACCTATGCCACACTTAAGGGTTCGAAATTGAGGGGAGCTGGGAGCTATTTAACTCCTGCCTATAGCCTAGAAGAGCCTGGTTATCTTAAACAAACGGTTACCAGGAGCACATTTTTGGCTCCCCGAGCCAATTGATGCCGAACAAACAGAACTATGTGAATTTAACTCTCCATTTGGGACAATCTAAGAATAAACATTGGGACACATCTATATGACATTTAAAGAAGAAGTGTTCATAGATAATGTTTACAATTATATTTTTGCATTTTATGTGGAAGTTGAATTTGTGAAACGCTATGCACCAGCTCCTTGTGTCCCAGTAGTAGCTCCTAGTGACTGGTTAATTCTAGATACGCAGGAGCAGCGCTGCATGTAACTCCTGCTTATCCAATCTTAATTTTGAGCCCTGTGGTTACCTCTTTTAACTGTTAATTTTTGCCCCACATAATACCTTTGCAGTACGGAACTTCTGTGTTCCGCCCAAGTGCTCTGCTCGAACATATATTTCTGCACCACCTACTTTCTCTCATGCACCTAATATTTTCCACTTTCACCTTATCCAATCCAATATCGCCCTGCGGCACCAAACACTTTCCAGTTTCGGCTCACACTACCCAATAACACTTCAGCCCACCTAAAAGCTTCTAGCATAAGTGCCCCACCTAATAACACCTTCCAATTTAACACTCTGCCCCACATAGGTGACCCTCATAATTTCACCTTTTGCCTCCTAATCTCTTCTGACTATCGTCTTGTGCTATCTAATACTATCCTAATATCACTTCATCCCACTTTACACCTTAACCTTGTTATCTTTCCTCACCCACCCCCTACAATACCACCTCACACCCCAAATATCACCAGACCCATCTTTCTAACACCACCTCATCCCACCTAATGTCTTTCAACATCTTTTTGTCACACACAATGCCTTTCTAAGGTTACCTCGCCCTGTCATAACACCTCCACAAGTCATCCGCTTTTAATGTCACCTCAGCCCATTATTACATTCTAATATCCCCATATGTCTGCTTTTCTTATGTCCCCATCTAAAACATTCTTATATTTCACCTCTCCTGCCTAACACCATCCCACTATTCATCTCTCTCCACATTGCACGTTCCTAATCAAGGAGCATGTAGGCCTGTTATGTTAGTGCACGCTGAACTGAATCGCCTCTTGGTACTGGTCCTTCGCCAGAAGGGACTAGACAGTTCAAAGATGAAAACAAAGTTTTCACAATTTTTCAGAAGTTGTGATTGCATTCATAATATTAGCCAGCAAGAGTCTCAAGATGCACCTCACATCGAATAGTCCTTGTGCAAGCATACATTTTGTGTTGGACAAGAGAGGTTTTCATAGTATGAATGTTAGGAACGAGAAGAGACCTATGGCACTGCAACTATGTCTCGGTTCTGTTAAGAAAGATTTTCTATTTTCTGCTTTTCCTCCATAGAAGTCTATGGAACCCCCCAACTGTATGCCGTTTGTCAGGCAAGATTGTGTGCAGTATCCTTTGGAAGACTATAGCAACCTTGACATCCTGGCAATAGGGACCCAACCTTTGGTATACACCTGTACTACACAGGTTGGTAGTGTGCTAAGCAGCCAGGCTTATCTCAAGAGGGGTCATTGTGAGCAGTAGGGTTGTAACAGTGTTTCACAGCAAGCGTTAGCGTTAGTCAAATGAACACACTCAAGGTTTCTTGATTCATTTATATAACAGTCAGTTATACAAGCCTTCTTCAGAAGGGAGCAAAACGTGTAACAATTATAATATACTGCAAAACACACTCCGTTTCTGTAAATCAGATGATACCCATTGGGGAAGGCACACACACTTCCTACACCCTCAGGTGACTTAAATAGATAGGATACTGTGGACATTGATTTATCATTGGTACATTTAGAGCAATGCTGAGTTTGGTGCAAAGGTTGGATTGGGGAATAAAACAAAGATTAACAAATAATTCATAAACTGGTCAGTACTTTTTGAACCATCCACTTTCCCTGGGGGAAAAGGGAAAGGCACAGTCAGATGGAAGAAGAGTCTCTCAGAGAGCCTGGACAGCCAATTTTAATTGAACAAATTTTAGGGGAACTGAAGATCTTCTTTGCAGGTGAGTTAAAGTAGTGCACAATGTTTTTAGAAATGTTTGTAGAAATAAGATTCACTTGAAGGGCCACTAGCTGTGATGTTTGTGAGGGGCAAAGCTGCAAGCAGCTCTGCAGGGGCAACCAAGACCAGTCTCAACTTAGAACAAGTAAGGCTGCACCGCAAGAGGTAAGTCCTCTTAAATTTACAGTACCTTTGGTTAGAAGAAATGGTTCCAGCTGGCTCCTATTCCTGTACAGCTCTGTAGATCCTAGTGTTCCTGGGCCTCAGTCGTGGGGACAAGGGGGAGGACATCTGGGGACTCCTGCTCTGCAATGGGAAGGTCAGCGGCAGCAATGGGTAAACTTCAATTCCGCTGCACTTCGCTGTTTCAGCTCCTCGCGTCTGACAGAAAATAGCAACACTGTGGTTCTCGGATACCACTTCAGACTTTCCTTGCTTCTAGTGTCCAGCACTCTGTTGAGGTGACTCAGGCTTGGTCAATCTTGCATCAGGGAAGTCTGGAGGATCTTCTGGTGCTCGGGTCCGACTTCAAAGCAACACACACAATCTTGTGTTCCTCGCACAGACACTTAGGTTCCAGCAACAACAGCAGTGGAAGTACAGTCAGCTCTGAGAGGATGTCCAGGCAGGCTTACTTCACAAACACATGTAAAGATGATGCCTATGGAGTTATCTAAAACCCCATAATCAAAGAACACAAGAGTAAAACGCACATCAAAATGCATGAAAGAGTGGGGAAAAAGGCTCACACTCTCTCCAGGTAAAAAAAAATCAAGTCCTCAAAATCCAGCAAAGTTGCTGGGGGTCTCTAAGGTGAAGGGAATTAGCACATTTATGAGATTCTCCCTAACATCCTGGCTCCCTGAGAGACTCCTCTTTACCTCTGATTTGGTGCTTTGTCATTTCCCCCAGGAAAGGGTTAAACTTATTTGACATTGAAGGTTTTTAAAACTACTTTCCTGTTTGTGACTTATTTGTTAACCTTTGTTTTATTCCTCTGTTCTCTCTTTTACACCAAACTCAGTATTGCTCTAGATGTACCAGTGATAAATCAATGGCCACACTGTCCTAGCTAATTAAGTCACCTGAGGGTGTAGGAAGTGTGTGTGTGCCATCCCCAATGAGTATCATCTGATTTAGAGAAACTGTGTGTTTTGAAGTGTATAATAAGTGTTACATGTATTGTTCCCTTCTGAAGAAGGCTTATACAACTGACAAATTAATAATTGTTTTATCAAGAAACCTTGGGTGTAAGTGTTTATTTGGATAACTGCTACTGTGAAACTCTGTCACAATATTACTGCTCACATTGACCCCTCTTGAGATAAGCCTTGCTGGTCAGCCATACTACCAACCTGTGTAGTTCAGACTTATACCAAAGGTTAGGTTCCTTTTGCCAGGAAGTCAAGGTTATTGTAGTGCACCCAAAGGGTACTGCATACAATCTTGCCTAACAGAAAGGTTCTTTGCTTCAATGATGATCTGAAAAATGGCTGCAGGAGGCATCCTTTTATCCTAATTTTGAACTGGAGTCACCCCTGAACCCACCAATATTAAGGAAATGCGCTATTCAAACTGCAGGGGCTATCCAATCAGACAGCCTTTGGCCACTACATCTGCTCAGCAACAGACCCTTTGGGCAGGATGTCGATTGGCATCAGACACCAGTCTGCACATCAGTCAGCTGAGGCTTTTCCTGGGAATGAGCATCCCATATAGGGCAATTTCAGCCCTTAGAGGGCATAAAGGGAGCCAAAATATAAGATGGTAAAATAGCATGGCACTGTCCTTTTAGTGTATATGGTTTTCTAAAAGGCAATATGCAGTGAAATGCAAATGTAAATCTATCAAAACCATATATCTCTTTAGTTCTTTTCCAATTCCTCTAGCATACTCTGCTGCGCTATCCCCTGCTGCCACCCCTACCAGTTTCCTTGTTTCCTTCCTCCCGCACCGCCCCTCTGACCCTCTGATTGGGCCTTGTGCCCTCTGGAAGATCGTATCGTGGATGCACCCCTCTTCTCCTCTAGCACTCCCTTGCACAGCTGTCAGCCAGCCGCTACTGACATGGTAAGGAAGGTGCGGCCATGGGGAACAGCCATTACTGCTCCCTATTAAACTATCCAACCTCTCTTATTACTTCCGGAAACAGGACTGACATTCACCTGTGCCTTCACTTTGGAAGTCTTGCTGTCAGTGGGTCTCTTGCCTGTCTTCTTTCTTGATCGTGTGTCGTGAAGACATGGACGAGACTCTCCTGACACCATGCTGCCCCAATGGTGTAAGCCCAGGCACGGTGACACCCGCAGGTTAAGGCCAATCGATCAGCACAGGAGAAAAAGTCCCCCAAAGGGTAAGGAAAAATACTGTGCCGGGAGTCATGCGGCCGGTGCTGTAGCAGTAATCGGGAGTCTGAACAAGAGTTCTCAAAATGGGTGTCCAATTAGTAGAACTGCCAAAACAAGGTCCCAGAGAAGAGGCGGGGTACACAGTTGGTGGTAGTAGAATGACCGCAGCAACGTTAAGGTACGCGGGAGCCAGGAGGAGCAGGAGAACCAGAGGGTGGGGAGGGGGGAATGAAGGGACAAGGAAAAAAAACAGGAGAACACCAGGACCGAAAAAGGACCGTAAACCAGGAAAGGAGTTGGGGGCGCTGAGCAGGGAAAATAATGTACCTGCGTTGAGACGCATCTGCCTGCGAACAGCCGCTTCTGTTATGCAAGGCAACCGAAAGAGCGGACCAGTTTGTGAATGCGGGCTGAACACTAGACCACAAGGGCTTCCGCATGAGACCACAGGCACCATCTTGGAGGAAACTATGGCACCCGCGAAATGCGGGGCATGTCCACATGCCGACCACAAGGACCAGGAACGGCGGTTTATGGCAATTACTCCTTTTTACCAATTGCTTTAGTCTGGTGTATGTTGCCCTCAATTGTTATTTTTCACAGGCATTTAGGCACTCCAGGAAATTTGTATCTAGGCGTTTTGCCTTTTCTGCTGTATGTTTGAAACCTAGGCCTGTTGACACTTAGGGCTAGATTCATGGAACGTTTTCCCATGGGATTGCGCCATTATAAAACACTTCCATGAATCAGGCCCTTAGTCTTTTCCTTTTATTCTAGACACCTGATTCTAGATTGCATTGCTATTTTGTAGCTGATTTGTGCCTCTCCCTCACCTGCTCTCAGGCCTCCCTTGAACCCCTCTCCCCTTCCTCCTACTCTCCTCTTCTCTCCCACATCAACTGCCGAGGTCTCTGATGGTCCTGCTGTGAGAATCTCATCCACCAGGTGTTCCCCTGCTCCTCCTGAACTCCAATGACAACATTGTCTCCATTGTTCCAGCCTCTTGTCCTCTAGCACTCACTTGTGCACCCTCTCCCCATTAGTGCAATTGAACCTTTTCACTTGCACTTTGTTGCATTCTCCTCTCTCCCACCTAGCATTACCCTTCCTCACCATCCTCCTCCTTCCACTCCTCCCCGCCACCTGCTCTTGCATGCTCCAGGTTGTCCCACGACCTAGTAGGAACGCTATTGTTTGACTCCTTCACTTTTCGTTACCTCTTCACTTCCCCTCCTCCCCCTAACCTCTCTTTTCTGTCACTGCACTTGCACCCTCCAAATTGTTTCACGACCTAGTAGGAATAATATTTGTCTTTCTTCCCTATTCATTCCCACTTCACCTCCCCTCCTCCTCTCAATTCGTCACTCTCGTTACGGCACTTGCGTGTTCCGAATGCTTCAAGACCTAGTAGGAATGTTATTGTGTACAAAATGTATTCAGCATAAAAGCATTGTTGTTTTCTCCCTTCCTCTCCCTCCCTCCCTTCCTTGTCTTGATGCACCATGAAACACCCTTTGGTTGTATAGGCGCATTGTAAATGGCCAATAAATCAATTAAAAATATATAACATACAAACACAGAATAGTTGCATAAGAATTATTCAGTATAGACTGAAAATCCCTTTTAGTAGTGGTAAAAAAAAAGATTTAGAAAGACCGCTCTGAGATCGCTCAGAGCGCTCTTTCTAAATCTGTCACACCGCTGTTGCACACGATGGGACGGGAAGGGCAAGATGGAAGTTGGCAGTTGTGTAAGTGTTTGTCTGCTTGTCTGTATGGATGTTGTGGGGTAGTGTTTTTAGTGTGGAGGGGAGTGGCTACGGAGAAGATGTGTCTGGTTCTGTGTGTGTGTTTATATGTTGAGAGGGGTTTAGCAGGGATGGTTAGGGGGAGAGACGGGCGGCATTAAAGGTGGGGATTGGGGGTTGAACCCCCGCTGCACCCTGGTTTCAGGGGTGAGGGTGGGGGGGGGTGCAAAGAGAGCATTAGAATATTAAAGGCTGCACCAAATAGGTTGAAAGAAAATGTATTTTTTGTCTGCAGCCTTTAATATTCGAGAATATCTCATAGAACCAAATTAGTCACCCGTGTTAAACAGATGAGTAGTCCAATGCAAGGAAAATGGGTAAAAATAGTCAGAAGAAGCACAATTGGCATTTCCCCCAATCTTATGTAGTCCAACCCTAAGATAGTATGGGGCTGGTACCCAAAGGTCACAAGTACCTATATGTAAAGTTCATGTAGATCACATGCTGTGCATAGGCCTACATCTAGTGGAAGCTGCGGAGTATTACGGTTTGTTTTTCGAAACTTGAAAATGGGCGTGCCAGTAATACTATCCCTAGTGTGACGTCCACTGTACCCATGATCCCTCACGCATGTAGGACCCTCAGATTTGTTTTTCCGCCATACTGGTCGGAAACATTTCGCAGAGTTCACTGGCCTTAGCCATACTTTTGCTAAATATTGTTATATTTACCCATTTCTCCACCCCAACGTCGAGTCACCGAACTTCCACACTCGACGCCGGGCCGGAGAAGAATTCGATCGTCGACAGCTGCACGACGGATTTGGGCCTCGGAAGGCCTCTGGCTTCGGCCCGGGCCTTGGAAGGCCTCTGGCCTCGGCCCTGCAAGTAGGGAGAGTGGGAGGTGGACATACTCTACACTCATTTGGTATATAGGTACATTCTTATATATTCCTACACTTACTAGCCCGCTGCCACAAGGTGCGTATGGAGGGTACCCCTTTCCAATTCTGCCCCAAGTGCAACCGCAAGTACCCTTGGGTCGACAGGCACGCCACGTGCAATCTCTGCTTGCCGAGGGACCACCCTGAGGCGAACTGCAGAGCGTGTAGTAGGTTTAAACCGAAAACACTTAACGACCGTTCGATCAAGCGTTGGGCCCACCACGCCAGGCGTCAGGAGGCCATGGCAGCGGAGGGCGCCTTCAGCGACGCTGTGCTTTCAGACGGCGAGGGCAAAGTGGAGTCGGGAGACAGCCGAGCGCAAGTCCCCGACCTCGGAAGGTCGTCCAGCAGTGGCTATGGGGAAGACCCTTGGCGACACAAGCGCTACCCACTGCACTTCCACAAAGCACATGAAGTCCAACCGAGACTCGACGCACACGTCGAATTCTCGGAAAAGAGGCATATAGAGAACAGTCTGAAACGGTGTCCTCTGGGCGTTCTCGATCTAGATCGCCGCATGACCCAGGCATTCATCCACTGTTGCCAAGAGTGCCTCGCTCCCCAAGGTAACGGAAGTTCGATCGTCTGAAGACGAAGCCGACTTCCATCCCCAGACCGCACTCCAGGAGTCGGCGCCCGCAGACCGCGTAACGGCGGCTCCCGAGTCCCTACCTCCACGTTGTAAAGATAGGGACACTACCCCCGAACCTCGACGCCAGGCATCGGAAGGCTCCGGAGGGCCAAAAAAACAGGGAAAACACTCTTCCGCCCACGGGGAGGGGGGTAAACAACAGAGGAAGCAGTCTCAGCCTCCTCACACACCTCAAAAACTTCCCACTCCTCATAAACAGACAGACAAGTCCCAGTCCTCTGTTATCCCAAGGACACCTGCTAAAACCAGTAAGTCTAGTCAGGATAAGGTGGAGAAAGCCCCAGAAAGGGTCATTCCCAGTTCTAGAGAATGGTCTAATGATGACATAGACAGGGTTATGTCAAGGATGTCTTCATTGGCAGGTTTTTACACAAAAAACCCTGAACACTTTCTCTCCTATACTCCTGACGGGTCAGCACCCTCAGGCTCTAAGGATCCAATACCTCCAAGTAAGAAGTCCCGGTTTGAAGCCCCAACACGGTCTTCGGACCCCTTCTATATACAGCCCTACTCCCAATATCAAGGGGATTCATCCTTTTGTGAGGACCCAGATTTGGGCATGTTGGAAGAGCAAACTGGTACGGGCTACTATGGGGATGATGAGGACCAAGAAGAGGGAGAGGAAGACCCTGACACCTACAGAGTAGATTCCCCGGTAGAGAAAGAACCCCCGATTACCGACTTCCCCCGTCGACAATCGGCCTCTCCTGAATGAAGTTCTGTCCCGAGCAGTAGAACATTTCCACATTGACACACAGGGTGCTCAAGAGGAGAGGGACTTCGCAGAGTTAGTGGGAGAAATGAGGCCGGTTGCTCAGGCCATCCCCATCCTTAAGTCTATTCAGAGAAGAATAGACCCTTCACTTTTAAATCCTAACCTCACCAGGGCAGTGAACCCCAGGATTGAGAAACTTTTCAGGGCAGCCCAATCAGACCCACTGTATATAAGGGGGCATCTGAAACCGGACTCCCTGGTTGTTACTAACACCCGTAAGAGGGCTGGAACACCTTTGTCATCGTCCGAAGCTCCTCCCGACAAGGAGAGCAAGAAACTGTATGGTTTGGGCAGGAAAGTAGCCTCCACTTCTGCCTACCAACCAAGGATTGTCAACTCCACCACCCTGTTGGCCAGCTACAACTGCCATCAGTGGGAAGAAGTTGCAGCACTCACAGACTCCGCCCCAGAACCGTTAAAGAGCCAGTTGGCACAAGTTGCGGCGGAGGGAAGAGCCGTGTCCGGTTGCATTTTAAAAGCAACCTTTGATGCTGCGGATAACGCAGGCAGATTGATAGCAGAAGGAACTGTTATCAAGAGACACGCTTGGTTATGGCAGTATGGATTCAAAGCTGAAACCCAAGCATCTTTGTTAGATAAACCGGTGGAGCTGGATCTGTTGTTTGGTAAGGCGGTCGAGGACGTGCTGAAAAATGCCAAGGACGAATACGAGACACTCAAATCCCTAGGCCAACTAACCAACAAACCCCCTAATCAGAGAGGGAATGGCAATTTTCGTCGCCCACGTGGCCAAAATTCCCAGAGAGGATCTAACTATTCCCAGGGGCAGTGTACACCGTGGAACAATAATAACCAACAGTCTAGGGTTAGGGTAAGGGTAGAGGCAGTCCCAGTAAAGGAGGTGGCACGCCTCCACCAAAACAGTGACGCTCAGTTCAGGGTCCCTTCTCACGCAACCCCACTAGGGGGACGCATTTCCAACTTCACCCAGGTTTGGGAAGGGAACACATCAGACAGACGGGTGCTGTCCACAGTATCCGCTGGGTACTGCATAGAACTGTTAGAGCGTCCCCGGAACCATCCTCCACGACAAAGCATACATTCTTTGGAACACCAGAAGAGCCTCCTCGAGGAGATCG
Source organism: Ambystoma mexicanum (assembly GCF_040938575.1). Lineage (NCBI taxonomy): Eukaryota > Metazoa > Chordata > Amphibia > Caudata > Ambystomatidae > Ambystoma > Ambystoma mexicanum. Next base: position 489,694,390 of record NC_090938.1, on the reverse strand, counting down.
TCAATCTGCTAGCAAAAGACGCGTAGAACTCATCCCGGGACACCAGGTTAACAAGGGTATTTATTCAACTTACTTCCTTGTGCCAAAAAAAGATTTGACAATGAGCCCAGTATTGGATTTGCGGCCTGCAAACAAGTATGTCAAGCCCCAAAAATTTCTCATGACTACTCTCCAAGAGGTAATCCCCCTCCTAAAAAAGGGGGATTGCATGGCAACATTGGACATGAAGATGCTTATTTTCATATTTCCATGTTCCCAGCGCACAGAAAATACTTGCGCTTCAATGTGGACAGTCGACACTACCAGTTCAAGGTACTGCCCTTCGGGATAGCTTCGGCTCCAAGGGTATTCACCAAGGTACTGGCAGTGGCGGCAGCACACCTACGCAGGGAGGCAATCCCAGTGTACCCTTACCTGGACGACTGGCTCATCATGGGGGAGACTCCAGTAATTTGCAGAACAAACATTCAAAGGACAATCGGCCTCCTCTTTGAATTTGGCTTCTCAATAAATGAGAAAAAGTCAAGTCTGGTGCCAAGCACCTCCAAACAGTTCCTAGGAGCTATCCTAGACACTCGAGAGGGGTTGACCTTTGCTTCCGAGGAAAGAATTCGGAATATACTGCTGCAAATTCCGCAATATCAGTCCGGTCGACAGATAACGGTACGCAAAGCAATGCGGTTTCTGGGCATAATGGCGTCATGTATTTATCTGGTCCCCCACGCACGCCTGCGCATGCGTCCCATGCAGGAATGGTTGGCGAAACAGTAGTCTCAGGCAAGTGGTCAGTGGGACGATCGAGTGGTCGTTTCGCCAACACTAGTAGAGAGTCTTCGCTGGTGGACAAGAGAGAATCTTAAAAAGGGGGAACCCTTTTAGGATCCAGAAATACAAGCCGCCGTCACAGCAGACTCGTCCCTGTCAGGGTGGGGAGCTCACCTCCTTCACCACACAGCTCAGGGTCTCTAGTCTCACACAGTTGGTGGCTCAGAATCACATCAACCTGCTAGAACTTCTGGCAGTCTTCAGAGCGCTTCGGGCATTCGAACCCCACCTAGCCAACCTGTCAGTGCAGATCCTAACAGACAGCACGACAGAAATGTTTTACATAAACAAACAAGGGGGCACTCGTTCGTCAAATCTGTCCAAGCTTGCCCAGAAAAATCTGGAGATGGCCACCGAAACATTTACCTGTCATCCCAACATGTTCCAAGGGATTTCACTAGCGGACGCTTTGAGCAGAGATCCCCTACCAGAGGAACACGAATGGCATCTACACAAAGAAGTCGTCGAAGATATCTTCTCTGTGGGGTTTCCCACTATAGACCTGTTCGCCACAAGCAAAAACAGACCATGCCCAGACTTCGCATCCAGGTTCCCCCAGCCAGGCTCCAAGGGGAATGCTCTAAGGATGAATTGGTCAGGGATGTTTGCCTACGCTTTTCCACCAACCCCCCTGATAAGGAAGGTGGTCAACAAGATACACAGGGAATTGATGACGCTCATCCTAGTTGCTCTTATGTGGACGAGACAACCATGGATTCCACACCTTTGCAAACTGGCGGTGTGCGACCCCATCAAACTCCCGTGCTGGTACAATCTACTCTCACAGCACAGAGGACAAACAGTGCATCACCCAACCCAACTCAATGAACTTGGCAGCATGGCTCCTGAAGTCAGAGTTCGGCCATCTCAATTTACCCCAGAGATGCATGGACATCTTGAAAGAGTCTAGAAAACCTAACACAAGACACTGTTACTTTGATAAGTGGAAAAGATTTGTTATTTGGTGCCAGAACAAACAAATCAATCCAATTGATTGCACTCCTTCCAATATTGTCACCTATATGCTCCACCTACTGGATGCAGGGTCGGTATTTAATTCACTCAAGGTACACCTTGCGGCGTTGTCAACCTACACCACCTCCTATAACAAAGTGTCATGGTGGAAAGTACCAGTGGTCCAAGCCTTCATGGAAGGGGTACAGAGACTCCACCCTCCAATTTCTAACCCACCACCAGGTTGGGACCTTAATGTGGTGCTTGCTAAACTCATGGGTCCTCCATTCGAACTCATGCATAAAGCTAGTCTCAAACACCTGACTTTTAAACTGCCTTCTTAGTAGCCATTACATCCATAAGAAGGGTCAGTGAAATTCAGGCAGTCAGTGCAGGATCCTTTCTTTACTGTTCATAAAGATAAACTGGTTTTACGCACTCACCCTAGGTTTTCATCTAAATTCATTTCAAAATTCCATGTTAACCAGTCCATTGAGCTACCGGCCTTCTTCCAAGAACCCAAAAGCTCTGCTGAGGTGAAACTCCACACACTAGATGTGAGGAGAGCGGTCCTCTACTACGTAGACAAGACTAGACCACTAAGAAAGACAGATAAACTGTTCGTCTCCAGAGCTCTAGGCAGAGAAGGAGATTGCGTCTCTAAAGGTGCCATCTCTAAATGGAAAGTCAGATGTATCCAATTGTGCTACTCCCTTTCAGACAAAATACTGCCTTTTACACCGAGGGCCCACTCCACAAGAGGTACTGGGGCCACTCTGGCTTTCATTGCAAATGTACCCCCTTGATATCATTTGCAAAGCAGCTACATGGAGCTCTATTCACACCTTTACTCAGCACTACTGCATTGACGCTCATTCCAAGACAGATACTCAAGTGGGACAAGCGGTTCTAAGACATTTGTTCGCTCATGACCATTCTCACATCCCACCTCCTTCTTCTAACACTGCTCGCTAATCTATGCACAGCATGTGATCTAAGCAGATGCCACAAGCCTCAGAAGGGATACATTACTCACCGTAATTGTATTTCTGATGCTTGTATCTGCTTAGATTCACATGCGCCCGCCCTTCCTCTCCTCTGAGAGAAGGCGCATGGATGCTTGTAGTCTTATCTTTCTTATCTGCTTGGATACTCTGTACTCGCGCTACTCCTCATGCTACCTCATGTCAGAAAAAATACAATCTGAGGGTCCTACACGCGTGAGGGATCATGGGTACAGTGGACGTCACACTAGGGATAGTATTACTGGCACGCCCTAGTTCGATGCACCTTTTCGAGTTTCGAAAAACAAACTGTAATACTCTGCAGCTTCCACTAGATGTCGGCCTATGCACAGCATGTGAATCTAAGCAGATACAAGCATCAGAAATATGATTACGGTGAGTAATGTATCCCATATGCAAGGTTTTCAGAAATGATGCAGTGGACTAAGTTTTTAAAAGTTAGATATGTTTTTACCCAAAATCTGGTATGTACCCCACTCTTATTATTATTCAGAAGTTAAGAGCTAGGAAACGATCCTTAGCCCAGGTTAGCCCAGAGGGAGTTAGCAGCAATAACTTTATGCCAAATGTAACCCTAGGGATGACTGGGGCAGGGACAGGCGATCGTAAAGCAGCTAACACAGAAGCAGCCGAGCACAGCTTTCTTTGAAGTGAGATGGCTGAGAATGCAGGAGCAGGTCACTCGTAGCATAAGCTTAAAAGCTGCAAAGTTCCACTACGACCTTCTGAGTCTTTGGAAATCTCACTGGATTAACCGGTGGACTGACCAGCTCTCTGCTAGGCTACCTCGCTGCAACCCTCTCCATTCTGAGTACATCAACGATCTTCAACTTGTTCAACAGGACACCTACGCTGCAATTTTAGCCTTTTTGCATCAACGGAAGCCTTGCAGGAACTGCTCCTTTGTTCGTACATGGAAGATCGCATGTCGCCACCTGACAGTGACTCCCATTGTGATCAGTCTTGTCTGCATCCTAGTGGTGTCCTGAGGTTGCCCGCATCGCAGTTCATCTTCTCTTCCTTTGGGGTGTTCAGCTGGAAGCTGTCTGGAACCAATTCCTAAGCATTGCGACCAACCAAAACTAAATCCCAGGTCCAAAAATGACCCTTCCACTCACGGCCCTTGGGCCTTTTGATCGAACACAGCACAGAAGACTGTGTCCCCAACGGTTTCTGGAACCTCAGAATTAGTCTCTTGAGAGTCAGGGTGGTAATTTAACATATCCGTCAACCCCCACCCCGTTCTCCACAGGGTTACATGGGCGTTAAGTCATGCCCCTAAACTTCTCTTACTTGACTTTGGTTATTAGAGGCCTGGTGAAGGATCCCTCCCTAGGCCTACCCTAGTAACTGGTATTGAGTTGCTTTACTTACCTGAACTTTACTTACCTGTTTGACTTTTTTTATCATAACAACTGGCATCTTCCAAATCTCTTCATGAATCTACCTGTGAAGTATGACTTTGGAACTGGTGACATTAGGGCACAAAGCCCCAAACCACCTTGAGGTGGGATTAAGTATTAGGGGAAATATTTTATGGTTTTTCCAAGTGTCATTACTGTATTTAATGCATATTTGTACTTGCCTGTGTTGTCCTGGTTATTGAAGTATATGCTTTCTTTGTTCTCCTAAGGGTGAATGTTTATCTGTTTTATAGTAAGTGTGTGACAATATTTGAAGTGTGTCTTGCTTAGTGTATCTTCTAGAGGCTTAATCATTGTAGAACTTGCCTGTCTAACTTGACTGTGTGGACTTATTGTAGCCCGAGGCCACTCTCACAGCCCTCCTGAGACTAAGCCTTGCCGCCCTGCTACCATACCTTGATTGGGTTTGCTATTGCTAGTCCTCTGTGTTTCCCTGTCCTCCATAATAGTGTGGCCTCCCAAAATCCACCCCCAGGGTTTATTTTGGAAATCCATCTTTAATGTGCATATTTGAGTTTGCTGCATTACATAGTGCTTCTGTAAATCCAGTACTTGCATTTGGTGGCAGAAGTGCATGGATTGGATTTTTTTACCTGTGGTGGTTTTGTTACAGCAGTACATTGCCTTCTGACTTACCTGTTTGAATGTAATTCCTTCTTGGGTAACACACTGGTGTATCCCTGTACGAAAACCTTCCATAAATGTGTTCTCATTGTGGGATCAATGTATGACATGAGTGCACTTGTAGGTCCTTTCCTGAGTGTTGTGCATGATTTTAGGGCCCAAGTTTTCTTTTTATTGCATATCATTTTTGTGTATGAATGTGGTTTCTGTATGGATTTTGATGCATGAGTGTGACACCTGTGCGAGTGTAATGAATGAATGAATGGGTGTGGTGTTTGTGTGCCATACATTAATGTGGCGTTTGTGTGCCATACATTAATGTGGCATCTATGATGTATGAATGTGGGAGGGTAATGCAGGAATTCGCTCTGCATTTGTTGCATGGACATAACATCTGCATCAATTTGGAGGATCATGAAAGTTGTGGTTTTCAGGACCCTGGGGGAACAACATCTTGCCTAGCAATGCACGCTTCTCCTACACCCTCAACAAATGTGCATCTTTCGTCTTGTACGGGAGCTACAGACTTAAACTCCAGTGTTGGAGCCTGCTTTAGTTTTTCAGTAGCAGTTCTTCTAAATTCAGTGATTTTTAGTTATCGTTCCCCTGACAAGAATTCTGTTTGTTCATGCCGTTTTGACAGTTAAGCAGTAGCCTCTTTGAATGAAGGCTTGTATGTAAATGAGGAAGTATATTAGGACCCCATGCCCATTTAGTCTTGCATCACTTGATTCAGACTCTCTCATTGTCATTTATTCTTGCAAACTGATTTTTTTTTTCCTTGTTGACCCGTAAATTGGTGTTTTATAGAAATGCATTAGTTCTAAACCATCATGCAACCAACCCAGGCCCCAGAGAGGAGTACTTAGTGGTGGTTTCTGAAAACAGTCTTCCGTGAAAGCAGAACCCGCCTGCTTTTTACAGGGGAAAATGAAGATCTGGTCATCCAGTGACTTCCACCCTGAGCCAGCGATGGCCCAAAAGAAAAATAGTTCTAGGAGTGGGGCCCACCATCCAGAAGTGGAATTAATGATGGAGATGGCTCCAGAACGACAGAGGAATCCAAAACAGTAGATCCTCCCTCCCCCCAGCCCCTCCCCTAGCTCGTCAGGAAGACGTGGAAGGCACACCATCAAAAATGTCCCCTGGAGCAGGACAAAGATGGTGACGACCAGGACAGCCCAGACAAGCAGATTTGGTGGGCAGTTGGGATCCTCTTACCCTTCCAGGTAGCAGCAGCTACCAAAACCAAGTCAGAAGGCCATGGTAGTGAACAGTTATAAATTGTAGTAAAACAGCCTAAAACTGTCCCGGGATCGAAGGCCTGGGTCCAGCAGATGTGGGGGACCAGTAGCGGGATGAGCAAGACTCCAGAAGCAGCCAAAAACCCAAATAAATGATATGCCCAGACCAGCTCATCCTGCAAGTATGGGCAAAAGAGGGCCTAAAAATGCAACCACTGTGGGAAACAGAGAAAACTCCTCTAGCATGTAAGCTAACCTGCTCTCCATCCAAAACTCCAGCAGCACTGAACTCCAGAACAGGTTTACCCCTATACGTCCCTTCACTAACAGGGCTGGCTTTCTGTAACGCTCACCTGATTCCCGTAGAGGCGCCGGTCTTGACTGGGCGTATACCGTATCTTCAAAGGTGATGTGTAACACACGGCTGGCTCTTTGGGCTGGACCTCTGTGCACTGTATGTCTGACTCGAAGGGTAAGATGTCTGCAGATAGAAAATATGGGATTAAGGAACTGGGTTATTGAATGTCTCTCTCTTCTTCCCTTTCTCTTCTCCTGTAGAACCCCAAAGGTTAACGCTCTCACCTTAGGTAAGTGAACGCCGTGCTCTCCATCTGCCTCGGGGCAGGGTGCTGTAACCAGTTTCTTCACTGGATAAGGGGAGCAGGCCTCTTGACTTCAGAGGACTGCTGTCCGTCGTTTACTGCACGAACGGTAAGTTTCGAGTAATTCTAATGTCTTTAAAGTCTTTAGTAATGATGTTTCTTGTTTTGCAGGGTTCCGGTGATGGCGGATGACGGGCTGAAGTGAGTTGAAGATGGAGCCCGTGTGATGAATAGAAGCGCCTGGAAGCACGTAAGTAAGCGCTTGTTGCCTGCTTCACGATGCGCTCTAACTGTCTTTTTATTTTGCAGGTACAAGTTCGGAGCGGCTGCAGGGTGCCGGAATACCCACTGGGTTAGATGTGGAAAGGAGTAATGGCACGTGAGTATTAAAGTTCCCCAATGTCTTTAAACGCACCTTGTTTTGCCTTTCAGATGCGGGATGCAGCGCCGAAGGCCTCCGGAGCGTGCAAAGAGTTGGTAAGCTTTTGTCTTTCAGATGCCGGAATGCAGTGTGAAGACCTCCGGAGCGCACGAAGAGTAGGTAAGCCTTTGTCTTTCAGATGCCGGAATGCAGCGCGAGGCGTTGGTGACAGCCGATGGACCAGGTAAGTGAAGAGCTGTCACTGAAGACCGTAATGCTAACCTGTTCTTTCTTGTCTTTATAGGTGTTGCTGAAGACTGGATTCAGGATGGTAAGCCTTTTTCCTTAGGCCCAGGATCAGATGCAGAAGACACGATGAGCGTTCTGCTGCAGAGGATGCAGAATAACGCAAAGCAAGATTCATCCATCGGGTGTGGTTTAAATAGCCTCCTGTAGTGCTTAGGTGTCTCCTTCCACAGCCACGCCTAGGTAAGAAAAGAGTTCCTGCTTTCCAGAAGAGTTCCAGTGTTCTGAATCTAGGGAGTGGCTCCTGCCCCACCCAACAGGAAAAGTAGTTCCAAACAGAAGAGGATCAGAGGCTCAACTGGCAGGCAAGTAAGCAGCATGGTCTGCTGCAGGTAAGTCCACCCAAGCATTATGAGCCCGGCGCTTCCAGCGCTGGGACTGGGCATATTTATGAGCCTGGTGCCACTGGCGCCAGGACTGGGTCCAAAAGGTCCCAATTGGGACTGGTTGGCACTCGGAACCTGGGTTATGGATCTGCTTCCAAGGGAGTTGGGAAAACCCTGACCTTTTGGAAGCAGAGATCATGACACTTTCGTCAGCCCACCAATCCCATTTTTTATTTTTATTTGTATATGGTTTAAATATGAAACCTTTACAATTGCATTTAATAGGAACAGTTCATGAAAAAGTGCAAATGTATAAGAAAAAAATAAGAAAACTTTGTACAAAATGTATGAAATCAGTGCAGAAATATAAAATTCTACAGTTTCAAAGATCAGCATAGATTCCAAATTCATACAGAACAAGACATTACAAACAACCATAGTTTACAAAAGCTTGGATTGTATAAACGGTGATCTAGATAGGGAGCAGAGCAGGTACAAAAAGCATTATTCTAGGACCTTAAAAGATCCATTAGAGGAACCTGGGAGCAATCGGATCAAAGAAGCATAGAGGTCTAAAGATTTGATAAAACCAGCCACCGCAAGGCCATTCACGACTTTAGAAATAGAAAGACATCTCGACCAAATAATCTGTCTCCAAAATTCACAAATTGTTAAATTTTCCCGAATAGAAAGCCCTCGAGCCTTTCACTTAAACACAGTCTAAAAACAGATGGTGGGCAGTTTCAATAACCCTTGGCATATGACACAAGCAACAAAGGGTATTGGATTATTTGATCACATTCCTTCTATACAAAACTTCCTTGGTAGGAAGAATATTCCATCTGAGTTTGAGAAGAAGGGAGCAACAATAACAGTTAGGGAATTGTCATAATACAAGTCCAGGTTCCTCTCTTCTTATGATCAAATTTTAGATCATTAAGAGAATGATAAGAATGACATTTCTCAATTGTACTGCTCCAATCATGGGAGTAGAGGAGTTTTTTTTTACCTTGTCCGGATTTGTAATCCAGGTTGCCCTGTCCATAAATAGGCCCAACAAGGTCCTATCACAGAGATCTCTGAACTTAGAGAGATATAGATTATGAACCAAACATCCCTGTGAGAAAATAATTTTGCCCAATCAACATACAGGGAATCCTCTTTTGGACAGAGCAAAGAGCGAAAGAGAGCCAAGACCCGTCAAAGGGATTTGGCTCTCATAGACACAAGACCCAATTCAAACCGTATAGCCACAGTTGGAATGCTGTTAGGCAATTTCATTATCTTTCTCCAGAAAATGCCCTGTATGGAGTCCCAAAAAAGGATGGATATCCAAATAATGGAGTTTGATGCCATATATTAGCTTCGGGACAACCTTTCCTTCAAAGAAATCTACCACTGGCTTAAAGGAGAACCTGCCATATTTTGTGTCCATCTTAATGGTCTGGGAAATAAGAGGTAAGCCCTTATGTCTGATAGACCATCTCAATTCACAGACCGAGGGTTGTGCTAAAATCATGAAACCAAGCACCATTTTTTGTGCTCCAACAATTGATCCCCCCCCCTAATTTTCCAAACCTGTTTGTTCCCTTTTTTCTCCCTAGAGAATACCCAATAACGTGTTTTGCAGCGGTTGATTTTTAGCCCATTAATTAAAGCATATTCTTCAAACTTACATATTAGTCTTTGAAGACCGACTTTGGTATGATCAAAGAGGAGAAAATAGTCAGCATACACCAACCATGAGAACCTGAGATCTCCCAATTTAGCTCTCACCAACCCTGCATCCCTAAGAAACTCAGCGGCATCTGCCAGATATAAAATGAAGAGGCAGGGAGCCAGAGAGCACCCCTGTCTCACACCTATCTGAGTTTTTATTCTTCTAGAAAAAGACCCTTCGAAGTTCAGCCTTGCATTTATCCCTGAGTTCTCATACAAGGCCATAATAAGTTTAAGTAAACCTACAGGGAGACCCCACTTAAACAATTTAGCCCAGAGACGGGACCTGATGACCAAGTAAAAAGCATTTGACAGGTCAATTGATGCAATGTATAATGTGCCCCCAAATTTACTCCATGCTGAATCTTGAAGAGCGGTTAAAATGAAACCATTTAAATTGGTTGAGTGGCCAGCCTGAATCCTGTTTGATATTTATCTAGGATATGGTTCCCTTTAATCCACTCATTAACATGTAAGAGCAGCAGAGTGGCAAAAAGCTTACAATCCGCATCGATCAGCAAAATCTGTCTATAGTTCTTTACAAGATTACGCTGACATCTCTTAAAAATGGGAATTATGTATGCAGTTTGCCAACTGGTGGGTTTTATACCAGTCCTCACTATATTTTGAAAGAGCATAGACAGAAGCTTAGCCCATATTACCGGTAGGGCTTTAAGTGTATTATTAGTCAGACCATTTGGTCCCGGAGCCCTTGAGTTCTTAGCTTTGGCAATTAGCCTTAATACTGTCTCATAGTCAATAGTAGGGACCCATAAGGAGGTATGTACGTCCTCCCCAATTACAGATTCTTTGAAACCCTTTTCCCCTTGTCCAAAAAGCTTAGAGAAGAAATCCACCCATTGAACCTCAGAGATAGTATTTAATTAATCAGTAGCTGAAGCAGTCTCTTGAGAGGAGAAGAGAACCCAGAAAGCCCTAAGATCCCTCTTGACCAGAAACTGGAGCATCAACTCGGCATCATTTTGGAGCAGTCTGCATTTTTTTGCTATACAGAAGTTTTTCTATGTTTTCCGTATAGATCTGATCTTGGCATTTTTATCAGACTGGTCAATAGCAAGATTTCTGGTTTCTCTAAGGAGCTTCCGTACATGTTCTCTTTTAGGGTGTCCCTTTCTTAGGCTATAATGAATATTACTGTGGAGAGCTTTCAGAAACTCATCATAGTATGGTGTGTTAAAGACCAGTTGTTTCCATAAAAGAGAAGTGTGATTCAGGGTAGACATAAGTTGTCCATTAAAAAGATTTATATTTGCAGGCGACCAGCGTACCCCCGAACATTGTCCCACAGTTCTCAAGTTACAGGGGGCCCCCCCAGGCAAAGTTTTTGAAGAGAAAATGAAACAGACAGAGTCCCATGATCACTCCAAGAGTTGAAGTTTACCTGAACTTCAGAGGACAACGGAAGCAGAGAATGATGTACAAAGAAATAATCTATGGTGGAAGTTGAGAGACCTCTCCGCCAAGTTGGTTGAAGTGGGCGGGTAATGTCAAAGATACCATTCAGACATGTCAGGCCGACAGATTCCAGGGAAAGGTTCCATAGTCTACCCCATGTGTATTTCTGGCCCCTGCAAGGAAAGTCCTTCATATCCTGTCCCAAATCCCCATAATCATCATCAGAGGACATAGAAAAATCGGAGTTCAGATCCCCAGCAAGGATCACTTTCCCCTTAGTGTTGATAGTTCTCCAAGTTAGAATCATTTCCGTTAGTCTTTCCAAAAAGGGCTCTGGGGGGGCTAAAGCTTGGTGCCAATAGATATCAATCAGAAGGATGGCAACCAAGCCACCTCTATCGGCAGTTTCAACTGCCAATATACCGATAGGCATATCGGGGATTACCGTACTCCGAAGGCCAAGAGTGGACCTTAACCCAATAAGAAGCCCCCCTGATGCCCTAGGATACGATGTAAAATGGTCACGGCACCCCTGGTCAATCACTACATGACTGCCAATCACTCACCCAATGATGTATTGTGGTGGGTATTGGAAACAGTCAAAAATTCCACTAACATACATAAGTTTGTTGGATAGGGAGGCAAGGTGGATTTTTTGATTGGGCACTCATGTGCATGGTCTAAATGAGGAATTTATCCCACCCTTATAATGCGGCTATACACCCCTTTTTTTGACAACCCAGCATCTGACACTTGAACCTGCTTAGCACGGGCTACAGTGTCCCACTTTCAATAGCATTCTTTTTGGTTCCAACACAGAGTTTCCAGGCAATTCTAACACAGTTTGAAGCTTTTTCTCATTCATTCTAGGACGAGTCGTTTGTTTATTTAATCTTCGAGGTGCTCTTCTACCTTTTTAGTTGAGCGGGTTTACCACACATTAGGCAGATCGCACTTATTTTGATGCATAATATACCAGGCAGATTGGTACTCACGATGCGTACTCTTTCGCCTCATTTTCTTGCAGTGTTCGGCCACCTTACGTGCTTCGAACACTCTGAGACTCCTCGTCCGATTCCACTTCCCAGGGCTCTGTTTGCCCTACAAGGTATGTTGAACTTCAACCACTTGTGATTGGCTGCACAATGCAAGCCAATCGCTACAGAGGTGTGTCAGTCTGACACAACCTCGTCAAAGCGAGGCTATCCATATACGACACGTTACCTTTCTTCTGCAGCGTCATTACGCTGCCAGCTCCAACACAAGCTATGCTTCATATACTTTGATACTCCACGTTCGGTCCTACTTCCCAGGGCTTTGTTTGCCCTGCTAGGTGTTTTGCACTTAAACCACTTGTGATTGGCTGCATAATACAAGCCAATCGCTAAGGAGGTGTCAGTCTGACACGACCTCGTCAATGCAAGGCTTCCCATACGCGGCGCGTCATCTTTCCTTCGAGGCGTCATCACGCTGCCGGCTCCAACATAAGCTATGCTCGCAGCCGAGGCCCTTCTGCCAGACGCATGCAGGCACTTCTTGTGACAACATCAATTTCGGCTACATATGCCTTCGCCCATCCAAATTGACGGTAAGTTTCTGTGTCCGCGATGCTTTTTCTTCACAATAGCATTTCACTTTCAGCATTTCAACGGGCGTAGTAATTCACCTCTTTCTTCTTTTTCTTTTAAACTCATGCACTCTAGGCACGTTTTAGCATCATGCATTATTTTGATGAGCTCTTTTACACAGATGCTCTCCAATTTGTTACGGTCTTTGACAAGTTCAGCCACCCATAGAAATCATGGTGTTTTCTCTGTTTTGCCTCCTCTCTTCCCTTCCTTTTTTGTACAGATCAGGTATTCATTACCGATTAAATTCCCTTTATTGGACATCCATTTGCCAGCCATTCGTGGTAGTTCTTCTCCCTTTGCTCAGAAGTTGTCAATCTTTGATTTATTCATGACAGTTGTCACGACGTGAGAATCCAACATACCTTTTTATTCAGGTATATCCTTTTTTCTTTTCTCATCTTTTTTTCTACCTCCAATGCTTCTCATGGTAGATTCTGCAAGCTTCAAACACTCATTTCAGCTAATTCTTATTTTATTCAATTCTTATATCATTTGATTTTTAGTGATGATTCACCTCAATCCTTGCTGCATCAAGCTACACCCTGAAGTTGGGTTTTGCGTCTAGAAATTCTGACTTTGATGAATTCCACCCATATTCATTTTGGGTAAGGTTCCCCTCTTAGGTAGACTCCAATCAGTAGTCTGATCAAATTTATAATTGTTTGGCCTGAGCAGTTAGGGCCCTAATACTTGATAAACCCAGGTTATGTCTTTGAGAGACACATAGCAAGTCACAATGTCATTTCTGTGTATTATTCTATGTAGATATTCATTATGTGATGGATTGTTTTGTCTGCTTCCCCGCAGGGAATAAAATCAGTTACTCAGCCCCGTGGAAGGCGGTTCTTTAAAAAGGCCTTACAGGTGGCCCGCCGAAACGTACCAGTGGTCTCATTTTGTTGAAATTCATTTCTTTATCTGTTTGTCTTAAGACATCATTTGTGTTTGAGACCCTGAATATAGCACTAAAACAAAGTATTATGTTTACGTAGGCAGACCTGTATGATGTATTTACATTATTTCTGCACAATTGGCAGATTTGCACTACCAAGAAGTTGCACTTGGTTGTTTTTATGCACTTGTTCCAGGCATACTTAAGTATCTGTTCTAAGCACAACATTTCTTGCATATATTTGCATGGCAAACTTTTGTTTTAATCACAACATTTCTTGCGTATTTTACATGGTAAACTAGGATATTTACCAGAAAAGATGATCTTTCTTGTCTTCTTGCATCTATTGCTAAAAATTACTTCTATTGCATTCTTGTTAAAAGTATAGGAGTTTATGTATTTGGTATATGCATTCACTTTTGCCAAATAATAAAAAATGGTAACATATATATTTTTCTCAATAAGTTGTGTGTGATGTGATTTTGCATTGCTTTGTGTCTCTCTTGGACAGTCTTGGTAGTTTCAAGTTTGGATATCCATATGTTGGATACCAAACTAACTAAAATCAGTAGCTTTTTTCGAATTTACTCCTTTACAGCTTGTGTATTTTTTGTGCGAAGGTTTGAGACCCCCTCACTAGCTGTACCACATTCGGGGCAACCCCCTTTTTATGTTCACAAAGCAGAACCTGGGTCCAATCTCGGGGAGCTCCATGGGTCCTTGTGGAAATGCCTCCGCTGAGAATAGGGAAACCATTCCCGATGGTATACCATTGTCAGATTACCCCTCTAGTCCTCACATCTCCCAGAAATAACAGGAATTTGATTAGGTTTCACCAATTTAATTTCAAAGCCTAATTCCTGCAGACCACCCATTTCTCCAGTTATCAAATCCAGAACCACTCTGGACTTCAGGACATTGTTACTAAGATCTACTTGATCCTTGAGTGGAAAATAGATCCTTTCTAGATCATAACTGGAGACCAGAGACAATGACGGGATTTGATGGAAAACTTTAAAAATATTCCCTCGATTAAGGCATATGGGCATATCATCCCCCCAGAGACTAATTCATTGTAAAGTCTCCAGGGGAGCTTTATTTCCCAGGGTTTCAGGCAGGGTGTCTGCAATGTCCCTAGTAAATTGATTTAACGAATCATCTTGAGTTTCGGCCCCCTGGCTCCCCGTAGTATAGTCCCCCTCTGTGTAGAATAGGGTCCTGTCTGGAATCTATCCTGGTTACCAAAGGGACCTAAATCAGGAGGCCCCTTAAGGGTAGAATCGAGCGTCTTAGGGACATGGAGGTCTCCCAACTCTTGAAACCAAGAATGGGGTCCCCCGAGACTGAATGAGGGATACTCAGAAGAGCACCAGGAGGAAGACTTGCTTGAGCAACTATTTGGAGAGTACGGGAATCATCAACATTGATGTTATCTGTACCCGAAATAGAGTTCACGCCCCCCGGAGGGATGGACTTTGCTCTATATAAATCCAGGAAAAGTAGCTTGGCTGAGGCAATATTGACAAGGGTCGGGGTATCAGTAATTGAATCAGTCTGAAGATCCAATGGCTTAGTAGTACACGGCCCATTGTCAGAAGTAGAATTAACTATTAGCTGTTCATTACGAGTATTAAGTGGCAGCAAAACCCTCTCTTTAGGGATAGTGGCTTATATTCTATCTTTGGGAATATTGGAAGCAGGAGGACCTGGGATAAAGGTAACAGGACCCGGGACAGTGAGATCAGTATTATCTTCTAGGACAGGGGTATTTATAGGAGAATCAGTCTGTATGCCTATCGCTGTTTTCAGGGGGATTAAATTTACCCCAACGGCCGCAGTACCAGTATTAGAGGCCAAAATGGGAGCTTTTGTTTCTGTGCAGACCGAAGTGATAGTTAAAATACCTTGGGCCACAGTAATGGGCACCTCCACCGCACCAGAGGTCCAAGTCTCCTTAATAGATGCAGTCATCCCTTGGGGGAGGGAAAGATTTGGTAAAACCAGATTTTTAAAAAATGTGTTTGTTAATGAATTCATTTTTTAAATATTTTTCTGGTTTTTAGTTTTCTTGATTTGTTGTATAGCACTTTTCCCTACCGGGATGTAATTTTTAATCAAAGGATCATCTTTCGTTAGATCTATAATAACAGAAGCCTTCACTAAGGGTTGTATTGCTTTTAAGCCTAAGGAATAGGCAGGAGCAGCTTCCTTATCCTGCATATAAAGAGGACATGAGGATTGGGAGGGCGGTTTATCTAAAGCTTCCTCAGAGACAGTGCGCACTTTCGTTGAGTCTATGTTGACAGAAACCTTCTCTAAAGTTTGCAGACTTTTTACCCCTAAAGTAGGAGCAGTAGCAATTCCCTCATCCCAGGAATACGCCTCGGGTTCAACAGAGAAATAGGCATCCATAGATGCAACTGAGCAGGAAGTTGGAAGAAGCAACTTGTCCAAACCACCCTCCAGAACTCTCGCCTCTGCCAAGCCTGGCACCATCGCGATGGGGCCCCCCTCAATCTCTACCTGGGAGAGCGGAGAAGAAGCAGGTTGTTGCGTGGTAATAGTAGGGTTTTTTTCCCTAATTATTCTCACCAATTCTTCAAACCTATCGAGCCCCTCCAACCTAGTATAAATTTCCGTAAGTAGAAGAGAATGGGATCTAACTTCCGCCTAGATATTGTCATAAAGATTAACAAAAGTACTCAGCACCATATTTAAAGCAGAAACTGTGGGTTCGGTAAGCCTTATCCTCTCATTAGCTTCCTTAAGAGTATGGTGCAACATTGAGTCGGAGGGATGCTCCTTTATCGGTTCTGGGAGTAAGCCCCTCTCTTAACCAATTTTGCTTCTCTGTATACTCATCAATAAAATCTGTGAGTTCAGATGGAGAGCCCATAAATGAGGCATCACATGTCTGCTGAGTAACATTGTTAGTGTCAATACATCTGGGTTCCAACTTACTCTCGGCTATAGCTTTATCTGCGCACTCAATAATACTAATGTCAATATCGTTGTGACACCTCCTCGGTATCTAATTTTTTCACCACTTCTGCCAAGTGCAGATGATCAAAGCTAGCCACTGATAGAGCAGAGGAGGGAGGTTTGATTTGAGTGCTAGTGGCCGTTCTTTTCCCAAAATAGTTGGATATCTTCTTTCCGGAATTGGATCCCCCAGCAAATCCCTTTGAGGTTTTGATTTGGCAGCGCTAAGCAAGGCTTTCCTTAAAGGAGTTTTAAACACATAAACTCTCGAAATTGAACTATCTAAGTTGCCACAATGGAGGGTGACAATGTAACAAGTGAAACTGGCGTCTGTTTTATCAAATCACTAGGGGTAAAATGTTCTCCATATTAATAGGAATGGGAGGGTGTATAATTAGCGTCACCCTCAAAATCTGTACAATGCACAGCGGTGGAAACACATATAGCAACAGGAGGTTTTTATACAGTTGATTCCAGGGTCAGCCATTAATGGAGCAAGTAGAGTATTATTAGGCTGTAGAGAAATAAGGCCAGTTTGAATGGCAGTCAGTTTGCTTATCCACTACTCCAATCGGGAGATCCACCCCTAGTAGTGTTAACCCTGTCCCCCTCATTAAGGGCTAAGGTAGCCGCTATTCGCTCTTGCTGAGCATCAATAGAGAGATCATGATTTCCATGAAAAATACAGCTATTGTCGCTCAGTACCCGCTGGGTAATGCCTAGAGCATTGAAGACAACCATCCTATCCTGGAGATGGATTTGGGCATGAACAACATTTTTTAAATCAGTAATAGCTAAAGGGCGGAGGTTTGGAGTACTGGAAAGTACTTCCCGGCAGTTCTAATTTTTGCCTGGAAGAGCAAGAGGGGGAGAATAAAGTAGACTGCCTTTTTTTAGAGTCCGAAATAAGACACTCCTCAGCGGACTTGAGAGGGTCCAGGGTAGCGTCCGTAGCTGACTGACTCCTGAGACCTTTATGTGACATGCAGGAATTGCCACAGAAAAATGTAGGTCGAGAATCAGGGTAACAGAGGATACCCAATAAAGGATCCCAGAGCAGCTTGGGGAGTAGATGATTAAAGGTAGAATCAGAGAAAATGCAGCATCAAAATATCTCACAAATACAGAAGAACAGAATTTATATACAGATCGAGATATAAAATGCACCGAATAGATAAAAAGACAAAATCCAGGGAGAATTATAATTAAAACCCCGCAATAATAAAGTAGAAAGGTCCACCAAACAGTTTGTTCTGATAGAAAGTTAGATCTTGCTGCTTCCCAGTAATAGGTAGCAGACAGTAGCCAAGTAGAGTTAAGCGCCAAACTCCCCCATCAAGAGTTCAAACTTCCAGGGAGAGTTCTGTTCCCAGGTTACAGGGTGAGGCACAACCGACAGCTTAAGGAGCTGCCGGAGTCCGACACTCCTTCCTCGCCCTGTGCACCTAGATAAAAGGAATGATAGTGGGAGGCACCCAAAGTAACCCTCCTGTGATGTTATTGCAATTGAATCTGAACAAATGAGGTATAGGACGCGGCAGAGTTGCAGATGAAGTGTTCAGAACCCCTGCAGATTTTCAAAATAGACAGCCAACATTGTTTTTAATCACGGGTTACTCATGCGTACACTTCGAGAGTGTATTGATCTGCTGGCGAGTATCTGACGTGTCCCATTTGAGGAACAATGTGACAGGGACACAGGTCACAGCCAAACAGCTAAACAGTGGCTCCAGCCCTTACAGCTCCAGGGCTTAACACTGCAAGGGCGGCCGTGGGAGGAATAAGAACTTCCTCAAGAGCAGTGCTGCCTGACAGCTGTTCACCAAAACGCAATTAAAGTCCAAGCACGGGCATCAGAGGGACTTCAGATTAGTGGAGCTCAACCCCATTAGGGGATTAAAAAGTATGGTTTTAGCATGCAACTTAAAAAAAATAATTGGAATCTTGATTGCTACTGTAAAGGTACTGTGGGCTACTAATGCAGTCAATGGGCTTGCACACCTGGGGAAGCCAAAGCTAAATATGAGCTGCCACCAAACTACCTGCTAAAATCAATGTAGTGTAATATAATCACCCTAGGGCACCAAGGGGGTGCATAAAAAGCAACCCGGCCATGGAGCTTCATGGACGAGGAGTAAAATGTGATTTAGTGGCAGGGGACTTTGGCAAAAGTACTTCTGACCACCAATTCTAATGAGAAAACACAAAAAAATAAGAAGGCAAAATGACTAGGAGTCCCATAAAATGGAACTACAAGCCGAGAAAATGTTAATTCTGCCCCACAATTTTGCAGATGTATTTCCAATGGGAGCTAATCAAAATATCCAACACTGTCTAATTAACGGCTGACATTTCAGAGTTAAGTAAGCAACAACGTAAAATCTTTTTGATGTTGGTTTAGGAGCAGGGGTGGTCAAGCTTTT
Organism: Ambystoma mexicanum; assembly: GCF_040938575.1. NCBI lineage: Eukaryota > Metazoa > Chordata > Amphibia > Caudata > Ambystomatidae > Ambystoma > Ambystoma mexicanum. The sequence continues at coordinate 489,675,636 of NC_090938.1, read as the reverse complement.
GAAGACCCCATGAAATAAGCGGAGGCAATGCCAGGGGAAATCTCCTGCCCCAAAAAATGGAGGAGACCAAACATTTAACAAACTGTTTTATTTAACAAAACCCACATAAAACAGAAACAGCATGATCATTAGGCAAAGATCTCCATGTCTCTCCTAAGGCTGAAATAAGCAGGGCATTTTGAGGGGCTTTGACATCCCGAGTGATGTGCCACAGTACAAAAACCTATGGTGGGACGGGATTGGATGAGTAACTTGGCTAAGTATAGGATCTAAATGGAGTTGGTCTGGACAGACCGGATAGCTTCGCCTGGGACCACCTATAAAAAGAAACATAGGGAAACATGTCACCAGAGTATTCTGTGAGTGGTGGATGCAACACTGTTAAGGTGAGCGTTGAAGGCAGATTGTGTCTTAGGCTGAGTTTGTATGTAGTACCATCTGGGACCACTACACACAACTATGACCACAGGAGTAAGCAAACCAACCTGTGGTATAAGTCTGTACTTCACAGTTTTTGGTAGCGGAGCTGAGCAGCCAGACTTATCTCAAGAGGGGAATGTGAGCAGTAATGATGTTACACAGAGGTCTACAATCCCAGGTGTTCAAATAAACTCTTACACTCAAGGTTTCTTAGTTTAAACACTTATTAATTTATTCAACAATCATTTATAAAACATTCACTAGAAGGAGGCAGTTAATATTATACACAAATATACTTCGGTACGGTACTCTTTACGTTTCTGCAGCATTCAGACTACTTTGAAAGAGGCGCAAAATGGCATTCAGAATACTTTGAAGGAGGAGCCAACAGGAATAAGTTCAGAAAATAAGTTTTACAATTATTCTAAGACAGTGCAGATACTTTGAGTTTACCAGAAGAGTCAAATCATGTTACGCTCACCTGGTTCCCACGGGGGCGTCGACCGGAACTGGGCCGCTGTTATTTCCACCAGCGTGACGTGTAGCGCCGAGATCACTGACTGGACTGGCCCGCTCAGCCTAGTTTGTCTGGCTCGCAAGAATATTCTTCTGCAAAGGAGAAGAGGAATTAACCACCCGTGGAATTGAGTGTCAACCCACCTTCCCCACTCCTGTTGCCTTCCCACTGATCACTCTTGATGTCCCCTCCTTAGTCTCACCTCATGGTTTGGAAGGATGAGCTCTCCATCCTGCGTCGACCGCAGGGGCGCGTTGATGACCAGTTACTTCACTGGCGTAGAGGAATTGGTGAGTTCCAGTATTGACTCTAAAGTCCAATTGTTCATAAGAGTTCAAATGTCTGCTCTTCACTCTGTCCGATTCCTTGCAAGTTGCCGATTAATCCACTCGAAGATTTCCAAATGGCACTCGGTAAGATTCAGGTAAGTCTATTGTGTTTTTCCCCTTAGGGGCCGGGGTACGGTGATGAAGCAGAGTTGACTGTGCCGACCCGAGATGAGGTGAGACCCCCGTGGTAAATCAGGTAAGTTTTGTGGGGGGTAACTGATATTGTCCTTGCTTTCTCCCCTTAGGGGCCGGGGTACGGCGATGAAGCAGACTTGACTGCGCCGACCCAAAATGAGGTGAGTACCTCCCGTGGTAAATCGGGTAAGTTCTTGGGGGTAGCTTGTATGGCCTTAGAGAGTCCCCTTGCTCACCTTGCTGTCTTTGTCTCCTTAGGTGTCGGAGGGCGGCCGCGAGATGGAGAGAGCGTGATGGAATGCTGAAGTACCGCCAAGCAGGTGAGTTCAGCGCGGCGCCATAGGAATGCGAAGCGATGCTTCAAAGACTTCAGTTCCGTGGCGAAATGGATCAGGATTCAGGTAAGGATTAAGTTAAAACTCCTGTTCTAACCTTTATCCTTTTTGTCTTCTTGTTTCAGGAGTCCCAGGACTGAAGCGGGCGTGGCTGAAGACTGGAGCTGCTGAAAACACGCTGCAGCAAGCAGAATAACGCGAAGCACGTGTGGCTGTCCGGGCATGGTTTAAATAGCCTTGGAAGAAGATCCAGGTAAGTATTCTTCCACAGCCCCACCCAAGTAACAAAATAGTCCCTTCAGTAAAATAGTCCCTCCTAAGCCTCATTTGGCTTGAGTCTTCATGCAGGATGGTCTGCCTCAGGTGAGTATGCAGCATGGTCTGCTTCAGGTAAGTTATCAATAAAGAGCCTGGCGCCCATGGCGCCAGGACTGACTTTATCTTTATGAGCCTGGTGCCATAGGTGCCAGGACTGTACCCAAACAGCCCCTAACTGGGGCTTTTGGGCATGCTCCAAGTGGCATGATGCCTGCTTCCGGGGCTGCTGGGCCTGGTCTGGTCTTCCGGGGGCAGGCATCATGACAAATCAATTCAATAGGCTAGGCCAAAGTCAACGGGATAAAGTCTTGCATAGGATAAAACGGTTCTGCTAAGTAAACGTTAAAGTCTCTGTAGAAGTTCTCAGAGGTAGTTTGTAAAAAGAAGAATTAGATGTTGCGTCACAGGCTGATTAGGCCTGCGAGTTGCAATAGTTTCAAGCACTTTCACAGTGAGAGGTAAGTTCTTTCGGTCGGGTTTTCACAGTACCTTACAATGAAGAAAAAGATGCAGATAAAGACTGCTGTTCCTGCCAGTTCCTGCAGATCTCGCTGTTCCTGAGCCTCAGTCCAGAGGGAGGACGTTTGGGGACTTCTGCATTGGGACTGGTCAAAAAGCTGTCAATGGGCAAATCTTCAATTCTGGTAGCTGTAGTCAAGCCCACAAACTGGTGTCCCTCTCCCTGGTTATTCTGTTTCCGGCAGCACTCTGAGGAAAATACAACCAGCTCCGAGATTGGTATCCAGATGGCTTAGTGTCAAGTTGATTGGTCCCACCAACTCAAAGGGAGAAGCCGTCCTTGAAGGGCTTCTCTGTTGAGATGAACTTGGTGATTTGGACCTGCAGCAGGGCTTCATCGGGCAAACCAACGGTCCAGGAGTTGCAGCAGCCGTCCTCTTCCAGCTAGTCTTCGTTTCTTTCATTCTAGGTCGACTCTGTCTTCCAAGCCAAGAGACTGGCCTTTTATTCAGTTCTCTCCCATTCATTCCAGCCTACCTGTCACTCACCCAGCAGGGTGGCTGTCCTTGCCGGACGGTCAGCCAGCCAATCACGCCAGAGTGCATTTGGGTCTCCTGGGAGACTAAGCACAAGGAGTTTCGGGCTCCTCCCTCACTTCTTGCCCACCCCAGAAACTCTGGCACCAGAGGCGGTCGTCAGTCCTGAAGCCAGCCAAAGGCAAAGGAACAAAGGGACCAAACCTGGTTTGGCACGCAGAGACAAACTCTAGAAGGACCTTTCCAAAAAGAAATGGGTGCAAAAAAAGAAGACCGGACCCTGTTTAAACAAAGGGGGCTCGGACGCCATCTTGAAAAACATGGCTCCCTGATTTAAAGCTACCAGTGTTCGCGGTCGGGAAAAATCATGGTAGTTCATTTTAAAACCACTGCCACCAGCCATTTCGAGAGGAAAGGGTAGCATTTGACTGCTACATAAGTATCTAGACATGGGATACTATGTAACCCCTCCAGCACTCTATTGTAAGATGGGGTGTGCTGGGTCTAGGAATTTAAAAGACTAAGTGAAGTCAATTTCACTCTACTGTCCTGGGAAACAGTAGTTGATCCCAGAGAAGGTACTTAAACCTTGGGAAAGCCTGAAAAGGTTTCCCTGTGCCACTGCACTGAGGGTGCTGGGTGACACAAATGAAAAGATAATGCCTATGGAGTTGGTTAAACTCCATATCCAAAGAAAACATAAGGGTAAAACACACATCAAAATACATGCGAGAGTGGGAAAAATGCTCACACACTCTCCAGGTAAAAAGAATCAAGACCTCAAAATCCAGCAAGTTGCTCGGGGTCTCTAAGGTGAAGGTAATTGGCACATCTTTGAGAATTCTCCTCAACATAGGGATTGGTTGGGATGGCTTTTTCAGCGTTGGCATCCTGGACTGTTGCCAGCACATGAACACAATAGGGGGTGGTGAGAATGGCCCCAAGGTGCTGCCTGTCCCAATAAGGTTACTACTTGGATTCCCCAGTGTGAGAAACCCGAGGGTCTTCTCACTTCTACTCCCTTTGGATCCTCTATGCAGGTGGCCAGAGGAAAAGGCCATTGTTTTTGGATCCTGCCCATAGGGGCGGACAAGCAAGGAAGGATCACCTGGATAGAGGGTCCTCTGGGATGGGAGGTGGGATGCCCATAGGTGAGAGGCGGTATTCCATTTCTTCGTATCCGAAAGGAACCCCTATCGCAGAAATGGTTATGGGATATTGTTCATCTAGTTCCCTGGTTTCTGAGAAGGGTAAGAACCAGTATCATACCAAACAAGTTAAAAAAAAAAAAAAAAAAAAAAAAGGAAGATGATATTCTTGGAAATAAACCTTGGCATCCCCCTTAGCCTTATGATAACCAACCTAATCTGGGTCAGAGGTAGAGTGGACACCATTGACACCTCTTCATGCACTCCACTCACGCTGGAGCGACTTCTTGGTTTAAGTGAAGTTATACCTTTTCACCCCACAATACCATGGGTTATAAGAAAGGCTCGTAGCTGGACTTTCCTCTGTGCAGCAGCAAACGATCCAGTCTCCTGATTCCTCTACCTGGTGACGAAAGGAAGGACTCTGAATGGGATTTCTACGGCGCAGTCTCGAGAGAGGACCCTTTGCACAGATTCCTTGGTTGGTCTGTGGTTTTGGCATCTTTATCTTGGTACCAACAAAAGATGGTATTCGGCTGGTCGAACTTCTTTGATTCTGAAGTCCTGCCCTCTGGTGAGGGGACTGTGATGAGTGGGATTGTGTCTCTGGAGGTTCACCTGGAGCTCGGTGAACACTTGGACGGATGCTGCCTATCAAAGACGTTGCCCTGCAAATGGGTTGGAGGTCTCCTGGTGTTAGTGGTCTGCAGCTCTGGAAAGGCACATTATCTCGGGAGATGGCTCAATTTGTAGTTCGTCTCAGGGCTGTTTGGTCCCGCCAGCCAAAGGGTAGGAGTCATCCTCTTCAGAGCTCCTCTTTCAAGTAGAAAACTGGGTCAGGACAATAGTGGTTAGTGGTTGCTTCAGTGATTGGAAGGGTCTGCCGGCATCTCTGGTCATCCTCTGCTTTGGTTATTTCTGTTGCAGTGGTCGACTTGCCTTTCACCTCAGGAAGTGGCGGGTGGCTGTCCAATCATGACAGACAGCCCCCCAGTGGGAACTGGTTTCATTCAGGCACTCGGGAAGACAAAGGGCAGGGGAGTGAAGAACTCCACCCCCACTTCCTGTCTGCCCCCAAGGATTACCACCAAAGGCTAAACTTGCACACAGACCTGCCCCCTCCCAGAATGGTAGAAGGGCTAACAAAGAACAACCACGATAAAAATGGCAAAAAAAGAGAGGAGCCACCATGTTAGAACATAGGTGACCTTATTGTGCACAAACGAGACTGTAAATACAGTGTGTGGTAAAGAATTGAACAACAGTTGGTAGAACACGTCCATTGCCACCAGCCATAACTATAGGGTTGTCTGGGACTAAAAAGTCACAGGAGCAGAGAGAATGGGGATACTAGGTATCCACATAGCACTCCACATAAGGTGGTGTGTGCTAATCTTAGTATCAAGTTTTAAGGGGGATACCAAGTATCCCTCTATCCTCAAGATCTGTAGTTAGTAGGGCTAAAGAAAGAATCTCAAAGGAGGACTCAAAGGGTTCCCAGCAACACTGCACCTAAGGTGCTGTGTGCTGCAAAAGTTACACAGATGCATTTAAAGGGATATGGAGGAAAGCAGACTCCATTGTAAACATAAAAACGAGAACAGAGTTACAAATGTCAGAGCAAATAAGAATGAATGAGGAGAGAAAAAAAGGCTCCCCTCATTCAGGATAGAAAGAAAAAGGTCCAGAATTCCAGCAAAAAGTGCTAGAGGTCTCACTACGAGAGGGGATGAAGTATAAAAATAATACATCTCCCTAACAGGGGTCAAAAAAGACTTATCTCCACTAATGTGAATGGCCCTTTAACTTTCTCCAATTCAGGAACTGTGACCTTACTTGGAAATCTACAATTGACTATGGGGTACTTACTTGTTCCTGGACATGTTTTTGCGGATCCCCTAGGGGTGCAGTGAGCTCTGGACCAGGTTTGGTATTTTTGGTACTTGTCATTTTTGCCCGTTTATTATATTTTTTAAAGTCTTCATATACACTTCTTTCATGGGACTGTAAGTGTAACATTGTGGCTATTCCTAGTAACTCTTAACTATGTTTCCCTTGCAGTGTATACATCTGTTAATTGTTGCTAAAATATTCTACTAATTCTTGGAAGCCTTTGGCCAGGGTTTACAACTGTTTTCATTTGCTCTCTGCCTAGAATATATTATGTGTGCCTGTGCATTAGTCCATGTATAATGCCAACGAGAGTTCAAATTAATATGGACTACTGTTTTGGCCAATATGAATTTAAGATATGTTTTCCTATTGGTAAAATTGTGTTTACCTTCTTTTCCCATACACTACCTATATGTGTTGGGTCCTTACCGCTAGTTCTAGGGCCTTCCCCATATTTCAGGGTTGGAATTTGTCCATAGGATACTGTACTTAATGGTGTGGGCCTGCAGTATACTTATATGCTTGTTAGGTTTGATGGTTTCCTGGTTCTCCCCATCGTCCTGTTCTTTTATTTTGGGTGCTTACCCTTGGTAAAGGACCTACAAATAGACACTGGGGTTAGCAGAATTCTTGTATAGAATATTTTTCTGGCATCTTTTTAATACTGTGTGTTAATACCGAAAATACTTATTTGAAGTAATAGTTTTATACATGTTTATCAGAGTAGCGTACTAGAGTTGTGTGTGGGCTGATTGTACCTCTGTCAACCTACTTACCTCTACTTGAGAGTTGAGACTTGACGCTCTGACCGCATTACCTACTCCAAGATGTTTAACTTCCCTTACTTGTCTGGTGCGTTAGCTTTCCCTCTTGGGTGAGTGGTTGTATGAACCTCAAGGGAGGGTTGTACAAAAATGAATGCTTTCCTGCTGAAGAATTGTCTCTGACTACCATTGAGTGTCACCAAGCTCAACAAACGGCAGTTGATGACAATGGAGTTACAGCTAAGAAGTATGAGTCAAGTTGCATCCAGCCACTTTGACCTGAAAAGCTTTGCCCTTCTGCACCACAGGGTTTATCTATCCAGTCAGCCCAGTTTGGCTGAGACATTCTTGGTCCAAGTCAATGAGGCATCTACCATCTTATTTTGATTGCAGAATCATCCAGTATCCTGATCTGATGGGTAGCAGAGACTCAATTCAGCTTATTCTGTCTGATGGTTGTGCTATCCAGTATCTCCAATGCCATTGCCAGGTTGATTTGTTTTTGAGGGTGGAAAGATCATGGGTTAAGCGCTTGCCTGCAACATGGAGCAAGACATGCATATAAGCCGGTCAAGTGGCACAGCGAGTATAGCGCTCGCTTTGACATCAGTGCAGAGCCTACTAACGCAGGTTCGAATCCCGGCATGGCCAAACTCAGCCTTTCATCCTTCCGAGGTCGATAAATGAGCACCACACACCGTGGGTAATAATAAGCAGCGCTCAGATACCTGAGGGTTCGTAGCGCTATATAAGTGCCAAATTATTATTAATATTATTATTATTATATTTGACTCTTGGTTGGGCCGAGTCAGCCCTCCATCCCTAAGCCCTAGTAAACACATCACACCTGCCCTCCGTGTCCTTTGGCTGCCGGGACATGAGCCACCTTCAAGGCAATATGCATCACGCACTGAGCTCTTCACAACACCAGGCCACAATATATCTGCAGCATAGGTTTACATGCTACGGGCCCCCCAGAAACCTGAGATCAGTGTTAGGGAGAATTCTCTCTTTAGGCTGAATTTCCTAACCTAGTGAGTCCCCCAGCAGCTTTGCTGGATTTCTGGAGTTTGTTTTTTTTCCTGCCAAGAGTGAGACTCTTTTTCTCCCACTCTTGGACATGATTTATGGTGTTCCTTTGACTGTTAATGTGTTTTATGGGCTCCTTTACTCCATAGGGTCTCGTGTGTTTTCACTATGTGTGTTATACAGCACCCTCCGTGCAGTAACACAGGGGTGTCATAGTGACACCCCACCATAGACTCCATACCCTGGGACTGACTACTGTCTCCCAGGGCATGTAAAGTCACCATTGGCTTTACTAGTCCCAAATTATTAACAGAAACCAGTACAAACCATCATATTGTGGACGTACTGGTTGGGGCAATTTGATTGCCCCGGGGTCTGTTAGTCGAGGGGGCACGTCTCCGTCCCCCCTGATCGAGTTTTGGCTGGTGGCAGTGGAAACTACTTTTTATATTCGACCGCAAATATTTTCCTATGGGATTTTCCCATTGTTCGAGGCTACCAACTTTAATTATTTAATTCTCATAGCCTCGAACAGACCGCCGGTTTATTTAATATGAATTCGCCGGTTGGTAATTTTTGCCAGGACTCGATTCTAAAATGGCGTTTGTGTTCTCTTCTGTGACTCCAACCCAAGTCGAGCCCTTTGTTCCACTTTTTGGCGATCTTCTCCACAGAAGCCTCCAAAAGTGGTGCCACTCTGTCTGGGTACCACAGGGGGTGTGGGAGTGGGTTTGGGCACCCCGGACTGAGTTACCTTGATAACTCAAGTCGCACTCTTGTGTGATTGGCCCAAGTGGTGAGCCGGCCGGTTCACCACTTAGCATGTTTGATTGACAGCTAGGCTGAGTGAATGGGGGTATGCTGTATAAAAGCAGGGCTTTTGGGACTGGAACTTCAGAAGTCGCCACAGGACCCGAGAATCTGACGAGGGAGAAGCTGAGCTGACCTGCCACGACGACACCACCGGTGGAGCCCTGCGGAACCTACTCACCACTTCCCGATGACAGAGAAGATCTCCCGGCTGGAGAGGCTTCTTCCCCTGACTGGTGGGCACAACCAGTTTACCTTCTTCTCTTCGCACCGCAGCCCGGTTTGTGATCGAACTGCCCGTGCCAAGCACCCCGGCGGCCGGATAGCCACTCACCACTGAACCGCGAATCAACGGACCGCTCCTTGTACCTTGTGGCTGGTTTCTTCCCTGGCAGTGCAACGGACTCCTGTCTTCCTACACGATGAGATCCTCTCTTCCCCTGGACGAAGCACCGACTTGCATCCGCTGCCAGGAACAACTGCCCCCGCTGGAGTATTCTCACCACTTAAGGTACCATGTCCGCCAGGCCTCACTTTCTAAAGATTGCTACAAGGTAATAATAACCCCTTAACCTTCTGGACTGGGCTGGCCGCCTTGACCCTCTACCCGGTCCCTTTCTTTGGTCCAACTCCTTTTTTGAACCTTTACAAGACTTTTGTGCACTGCAACCGTGTGATCTTGGACACATTTCGTTTCGATCCTCTTAAAGCGGATCCGGCCTACTGACTCTGAACGCATGGTGTTACTTTGCCTTCCTCTCTTGTCATGATCTTGTAAAAGTGTTGGGATCTGTTTCAACTTATTCTCTGCTTTTCTCTCCCTTTTTAAAACGAATTATTAGAGTGCCATCTACGTTAAGCGCTGACCGCTGTCTGAAAATAAGTGCGGCTGTACTTACGACTTGTCTAAATATTCTTTTAAGGGAGTGTATATCTTTTAGTGACCGTGTTTTTGAATTGCTTACTATTAGTGCCTGTGTGTTTTTCTAGATGTGGTTTTAAATAAATTATTATATCTCTTTTACAGCAAGCCCTGGTCAGCATTTACTTGTTCTACTGTGTTCTCTTGACCTATTGTGAATACTCTGTATACTGCCCAACTCTTCTTGGGGGAAGTCTGACTGCTCAGCCACAGCTACCAAGTGAATCTGTGTGGTACAGACTGCTACCAAGTGGGTTAACTGCCAAACGCCTGTAGTCCTAAATCTTTTGTAGTGGTCCCAGAGGGAACTGCACAGGTTTCTGCCTAACAATCAGGCACAGCACTCCTCCTGTCATTCCAGTGGCTAAATCAACTAGAATAGGGGGATGTCTTTCTCAGTCCAAGCACCATCTGGAACTCAAACCCATTTACCATCCACGGCATAGAGGATGACCTTGCCTTCAGAAAGGCTCTCAAAACCTGGCCCCTCCCTTCAGCATCCTCACAGACTTGGTGCATTTCTTGGGTGCACCATTACCACCCCCTGACCGGAATGCATGGACACCAGATGAATTGACAACGTGGACCCTAGCCCCCAACCCCCCCAGGAACCCCCTGCCCAACTCCCTCTGATAGCACTTCAGCCAGGCCTTACGATGAGCTCCATTAAGACCTCCTTCTATCCAAGTGTCAGCCTTGCTTCACTGGAACGTCTAGCACTCCATCACAACGGAACATAGCTGTATCCATCCCGGGGTATGGACCCTCATACATCTGCAATAAACACTGCTCGACTTAACCCACCCAAACACACATCGCCACGTGCAATAGAATGCTGCCGAGTTCCACAGAAGAAATTCTTTGCTGCTGTGCACATGATTAGTTTCCAGACTCTCCTACTCCCCTGACAGTTTGTCACAGCACCCATCCTCTGATCTGATTTCTATGGCCTGCTATTATGGACCAAGCCACTCTCTCCCTGCCTACCTTTGTGCTGGCTAAAAATGCACACAAGCCTTTTAGAAGCCTTTCTTCACATCCCACAGTTCTCCGAAAAGCACTCATCCCCACAGCGCTTTGAGGCCATACCAATGGCAGTATGCACTATACAAATGCCATGTAACAACATCCAAGAGTACCAATGAAATGTGTAATAGCTATTAGTGCAGCAGTTGGAAGTGAGAGGAATCCAGAATAAACTGCTATATAAAAACATATCATTGTTGTGCATGATTAATTTCAGTTTTTGATACTAACTCTGCGATTGATTTCATTTTTGATGCTAACTCTGCCTTTCGTCGTTTTTGTGATTAAGGAGGGCCGGTGGAACGACAGCCCGTGCAATTCAAATCTTCCTTTTCTCTGCAAGAAGCCGGGTCAGACCATGCAAGGGACTGAGGAGATGGATAACGGATGCCGAAAGGTAAGCTGACGACTAATTGATCCTGACTGTCTGTCTGCAATTCAGTCCTGGTGTGCTGCAAACGATCTCTGCCTTAATGCCAGCAAGATCGTCCTCATTGGGACCCCTGCCCTGTTGGGCAAAAAATCTGGTGGTCATCTTTGACTCTACTCTCTCCTTCTCTTCTCACATCATGGACATGTCCAAAAAGTCTCACTGCCAGGTGCACCTCCTCAGAGGTATTCTTCCTTTTCTCACCTTCCCCCAGAGGCTCACTGTCTCCAGAGCCCTGGTTTTCCCCAGACTGGACTACTGCAACAGTCTTCTCAATCTTCCTGCTTCTACTCCCTGACCTCTTCAATTTATCGAGATCAGAACCGCATGACGTATCCTTGGCCTCAAGCCCATGGACTGCATCTCTCGGGCTCTGAAATCACTTCACTAGCTCTCCGTGGCTGCAAGGATCAAGTTAAAGTCCCTCTGCATAGTCCACAAGGCTTTCTGGGGCCAGGGCCCTTACTATCTACAACACTCTCTTCCAAAATACTTTCTTTCTAGCGCCCTCCACTCTGCCTCTTCCAACTCTCTATGGATGAGCTGTTTCTCCAAACAGAGATTTGGGGGTAGATCCTTAACGTCTGCAGGTGCCTCCGTCTGGAACAGCCTACCTTCCTCTGGAACAGCCTACCTTCCTCCCTCCATCTTGAGCCGAACCACCCTAAGTTCTGGAAACTCCTCAAGACCTTCCTTCCTTCCTTCCTTCCTTCCTTCCTTCCTTCCTTCCTTCCTTCCTTCCTTCCTTCCTTCCTTCCTTCCTTCCTTCCTTCCCCCACGCGAGTCCTGCACCACTCTGCAATTAACCCAGGCTACTGCTGAACTGGGTGCACTTGAACGCCTCCCCCTCCCTCACACATCCTGTTCTTGTGCACCTGCATGACCTTAATGTTCTAGTCTTTGCAAGTCTGTCTGTTCGGTCCGCCCTCTGTGCTCTCCTCACTAGCTTGGTCTTCATTGAAATTCTCCCGCTCTTTTTCTCCTTTTTTGTCAAGCGCTTACTAGTAGATATGCCTCTGGCCTAGTATGCTAGCTATTGTTAGATCATTTGGAATATTCAAGGCCTAAGAATGACTACTGTATTCCCTTGATCCCTCCCCACTTTGAAGCACTTCACTTGTGTATAAGCGCTTTACAAATAAACAATTGCATCTCAAACTCATTGTGGAGCTGCCATAGGAAGGTCTCCGTTGCTTTACCTGGCACCGCTGTCAGAACTTAACTCCTTGCAAATAAAAAAAGATAGTACTCCTGGTAACCCTAACTATGTGCAGGACACCTAGGTTAACACTGCACATCTCTTTACTCATTCCATGCCTACTGATCAAAGTTTCTGCTTTGACGACCTCCTTCGCTCACAGTGATGAGTTGTATAAGAAGAGGGTTTTCATCAATTGAAGATGAAAGTGAACAGAAGGCAAATGTTTACTCTATTCTTGTAGTGTGTTGCTCAGAAGCAAAATACCGTTGCTTGATTTTAACAGAAGTAACTCTCCTTACTATGGCCTCTTCGTTGAGAAGATTGTCAGAGTTTACAAATCTCTCTCCCTCAAAAAGCCACTTGCTGCCCTTTTTCCCAAATTTGACATTGTGAAGTCAAAAGTCCTAAACTGTGACTTTGGCGCCTGCCCAAAACTGTGATTGTCTTTTTTGGGGTCGATTTCCCCAGAACTGTTACTCGTCATTCACTAATACAAGGTCTTGTGAGGGACGCAGATGTTACTTATGTACCCAAGAGAGTCTCTACGTTGGTCAGAAACTGGGTGCACCATATATGCAGCACTGTACTGTGTCCTGTGCTATTAGGTAGCAAAGTAATGCTATAGCTTAGGTACAGGCAGTGGTGGTTCTAAAGGGGTTTTATATACCACCCACTGGTGTGTGACCTGAAGAGACCCACCTATAGTGGACCTGCAGATTCACCTGCTGCTATGACTGAGCAGTTGGGCTTCACTCATAGGAAGGGGTTGACTCCGGTATAGAGCACAGATCACTCACAAGGGAGAGAAAATAGGATTGTCCACATTGTATATGCTGAAATATATTGGTATATTTATTTAACAAGAATAATGTGCATTAAGTGAAGTTCAACTAAAAGTAAGTTAATAAATGCCTGTACAAAATCCAAAGGTGTTGCTAAACCTCCTATAAGAGGGCCCCCACACCATTAACATGTTCCATGCTGGGACAGGTCCCTCAAGCACTTAGAGGGCATCTTGACTGAAGGAAAACTGTTCAGAAGCTTTGCTGGAGTTACAGCTCCTATTATGTCAACCCTGCCTATGAAGTCCTCTGGTTACAGGTTCTTCTGTGGAGCCATACCAGGTCCCTGCATCGGTTCCTTGTTCCCAGGACTTGGTGGTACCAACCAATGTGCCTATGCTAAAGATTCCCTGCTTTGATAGCCTGCAATGGGTTGCCCTGCACAGGAAACTAGACACTGAGGCAAGGACATGGAAGCAAATGCCAGTTATAGGACAGAACCGCATGTCTGATGTTACTATGCATAAGGGTCACAGCCATGAGCCATTTGGTTTTACAAAAAATGTTGGTACCTGGGACAGACACATCTGTATACCCTTTGCCATCACTGGAGCATCTTTGTACCATCCCCGCACCGGAACTGTTTCCTTTGGACTGGACCAGTCAATGCTTCCCAGCAGCATACTTTTCTTTCATTATTTGGTGTTCAGAAGCCCTAAATTGTACTTTAGAGCCTTGGCACCACTACTGGAATCCCAAGCACTTAAAGCAGTTGCCCTCTAGTAACCCGAGACCTCAAGAGGGATAGAAATTGATGGAACTAATCAGTAAGAGTAGACCCACGATGATGCAAGGTTCCCGTAGGCTAATATTGGCCTATGATTAACCTAGGGACAAATGCAGCATGAGGACCTGTATCCCTCACAACCAATTGCTAGGGAGAATATTCAGTTTCTCTGGTAATTCCCTTTAACCTGAGACCCCCAGTTCCGTGGACTCTGTACTTTTTTTATTTTAATCTCCTGAGTGAGTGGAACTTTTTACCACTCACTCATTCTTTTTCTCTGACTGGGATTTTTAGATTCTTACTATTTAATGGAGATTGGTAAACTCCATAGGCAGCTGCTTTTTGCTTAGTGGCACACGGCACCCTCTGTGCAGTGTCACTGAAGAGTCCCTTGGACTTCTCTTAATGTTTAAATACATTTTCTTGTGAGAACTGCAGTTCCCAAGATGGTAAGATAACCTTATCTTCCCATTTTTTGTGGGTCCAGCACACACCACCTTATGTGGGGTGCTGAGGAGTTGCACAGTAACACAAAAAGACCTTTGCTGAGGTGAGTGTGCCCCCAGATGCCCCTCAACGCTTCCAATGGAAACGTTTGTGCACTTGGCGCTGCAGCCCCCTTCCCCACCCCCTTCTCCAGCCCAATCCCGCCTCCCAACCCTCCCCCTGCATCATGATTGGTGTCTTGGCCGCCACATATCATGAACCCTCCCAGGGCAGCCCTCTGCCCGGCATCCCCTGTGGCTAAGGGCCCAAGGCCAAGGGCGGCTCCAACATTGGCGGCTCCAAGATGTGTCTGCTGGTGTCAGCAGGGGAAGCCAGTGAAGCCAGCAGTCAACAGACACCAACAAAAACTGTGAGTGTGGCATGGGTGGGGAGTGGAGCAATTACTCTACTCCAGAAAACCATTGCCACTCTATCTTATCTCCCAATGACATAGAGTGCCATAATATTAGCATGTCCACACTTAGATAGAATTGTGAACATTAGCCTGCGTTGCATCTAGATGGAATTGTGAATATTAGCATGTCCACACTTAGATAGAATTGTGAACATTAGCATGTCCACACTTAGATAGAATTGTGAACATTGGCCTGCTTCGCATCTAGATGGAATTGTGAATATTAGCATGTCCACACTTGGACCGATTGGTAAATATTAGCATGTCCACACTTAGATAGAATTGTGAACATTAGCCTGCGTCGCATCTAGATGGAGTTGTGAATGCAGGCACATCCACACTTGGATAGAATTGTGAATATTGGCATGTACACGGTTGGATAGAATTGTGAACATTAGCCTGTGTCGCATCTAGATGGAATTGTGAATATTGGCATGTCCACACTTAGATAGAATTGTAAATACTAGCATGTCCACACTTAGATAGAGTTGTGGACATTAGCCTGCGTCGCATCTGGATAGAATGGGAACATTAGCCGGCGTCGCATCTAGATAGGTTTTTGATTGAAGAATAGCGGCCAGATGAAACTTGAAGGTTAGCATGTGCCACACTTAGAACTGTGAACACCAGCCTGCGCCGCTCCTGGATAGGATTGTGAATGTTAGCACGCCCACATCTAGAGAGAACTCTGAACATTGGCCTGCGCCACTTCTAGATAGGACTGTGAAGGCCAACAAGTGCCACACTTGGAGACAACTGTGATTGTTAGCATTCTAAAGGTCAGTATATATAACCTCAAACTCTGCATACTTATCTCACTCAAAAACTCACACAACCATCTCTCGCACCACAAGCCGCACGCACTTCACAACACTGCAACAACACATAAGCCGGAGCAACAGCACACGTGCACTGACACCGATCCAATACCTGCACCAAAGCTCAGTATCTAGTGTATACCGAGCTGAAGCTGCCAACAGAACACCACTCCTCTCACTATCCTACTCCCTCTTCACCTTACTAACCCATCGCACCTTATTGTTTATAGATCCGCCAGAGCGCCTGGGGACCAGTTCCGTTGGTGACGGTGCGCGGTACAAATACCTTTAACATTTAACATACTCATGTAACATTTGTTTACACTGACTAACTTAAATGGCTGATGACAGTGGTTACTTTTTACTACCTTTTCTGCAGGTTACTAGCAGGCTGATTTCTCAGCTGCAGTACAGCTGCAGTACAGCACATTTTCTCAAAATGACCCCTGTCTTTTTATTTCACAATTTTTCGTTTCAGTTCCTTCTGGGCTTTTACTCTATCCTTTGAATAGCTTTGAGTCCTTTGAGTTTTGCCTTTGGCAGGCGTCAGCCCTGAAGCCCGCCCAGGCTCCAGTGTGTCTGGGAAGGCAGGCAGTGAGGGAGGAGCTCGTAACTTCACTGTCCTTTGTCTGTAGGTATGCCTGGCTGAAACCAGTTCTAACTGGGTGGCTGGCTGTCATGGAGGACAGTCAACCCCCAGATGATTGACAGCTCGGAGTGTGAATGACTGGGATCCAGCATGAAAGGTGAGGATTTTTGCACTGGAGACAGTCGACTACTGGAACAAGGAATCTGAAGCAGAAGACGAGCAGACACGCCAGCAGCACCTTCCAGACAGCGAAAGCACCTTTGTTTTTGGGCCATCCCGTGATCTTTTGGGACTTTCCTTAGCTGCAGAATCCCAATACACAGGGTACCTGGACCATCATCGAGTGCACCGTCTTCCGAAGATTGAATCCAGCGGAAACTTTGCAGGCATACGTGTGGGCCTCCAGAGGCAGGAATTCTTCACCAAAAGTTATCTCGCCAAAGTTCATATAAAAGCTTGGTGTGGCCCAGTCCAGGTTGGGCTACCTTGGTGTGTGTTGTGGAGAACCCACGGGCTGCTGCCATTTGGGAGTTTGTCGAGAGCCATAGTGCTGGTTGAAGAGTAGCTGTGCATGCCGTGATCAATCAGTAATGATTCCCCTAGAAAACCTTGCCTGGAATGCTTCAAGTGGCCAGAGAAAGGCAGGCGCTTTCTGATCCTGATCCTGTGGGTGGTGTTCTGCGGGAGGATCACATTAGGGGGCGGGGGGAGCAGGTCAGGAGGAATGGGAAACACCCTACTGTAACTTTCCTTGAAGTCCCACTCGTCTAATGACTTAATGTAAAACAGAAATGAAGAAACCCAACTTTATCAAGAGGGCTGAAGAGGTGAAAGGTTGTAGTAGTTTCATTAATCTCAATGACCCACACCTGATGGAGACTGAGAAGCTTAAAAAGTCCCCTCAGGTGCAGGCTGTGAAGGGAGCTGGAGAGCAGGAGAACAGTAGTAGCTGTACGGAGCAGCAGTTGCTGGTCCTGAAAGTATGTGCCTCCTGCAAACTGAAGGGCAGAGGTCACGCAGCGCGTAGGGAAGAAGCATGCTCGTTGGAGACCCATGTCGCAAAGTTATTCGTAGAAATAGTTGAATACAAAAAAAAATGAATGGGATGTTTGTTTGAATTTCGGCTGAACGAAAATGTCAAAGAAATATGCCATTCGGTGCCATAATAGTGAACAAAGAGAGCGGGTGGCGGCGGGTTGTCCCCTGCACCTTGTTCACTATAATGGCATCAGGGATTCCCGGGGTGTCCCCCATTCCTGAGAAAATAAGGTTTGAAGAAAAAAAAGGACCCTGCCGTGCCGGTTTCATTTGTTATATGTTCAAGTGTGAGGGACAGATATCCTTTGTTTGAGTGTTTCATTTTGTTTATTTTAGGCAGGGAAATCCTCATCAGGGTAGGGATAGTGAGGCGTTTATCCACCCTTTAAATATGAAAAAATGGCATCCATTGAGAAAACGTTACAATGTGGTCTTCCTCACATTTCTGACCCCTCACAACACATACTCTGCTAACTGTGCAAGGTGTACCCCTGGTGTAATACGACACCAGTGTTGGGCAAATCTACTGTACCCGTGAACTAGGGCCTTGCATACTGCCGTTTTAGCTGCATTCTTCTTTGACACCAATAAACATGACCCAGGGAAGTGCGAAGACTAAGAGGGCATCTAGGGACTCCTTCCCAATCACACCTCTGAGGGAGGTCACTGATAAGGACACGGCTACAGGGGATTCCGGAAGGGCCCCCCCGGGCAATACCTGGATCCCTATATGACAATAGTGAAGACTGGTTCTCCTTGGTTAATTCCAAACTCGATGCCATTGTAGCCAATATTGGTTGCATGCACATTAAACTTGATAAAGAAAGTGGCTGTATCACAGCAGTAGAAACCTACATCGGTGATCTGGAGGATAAGGTGGGTGCACATGACCAAGATTTCCAGGCATTTAGGAAGGAGCTGCTGGCGGTATGTTCCAAATGTGATGACTTGTCCCGCTCTCGTCGCAAAGTCAGAATAGTTGGGATACCGGAGAAGGCAGTTCATGGGCCCATGGAGCAATTTGTGGAGGGCCTACTACAGTCTCTATTCAACAATGTGCATTTTTTTGCACATGTTATGATTGTAAGTGCACATCGAGTCTGGCTTCGCGCCCAAAGCCGGGGGCACCACCGCACACAATAAGTTATCAAGACCGAGGCCTACTCCTGATATTGGCAAGGGAGAAAAGCTTGCTGCAATATAAGTCGGCCAAAGTTCATATATACCCAGACTTTTTGCTGGAGTTCAGGCTGCCAGGAGAAGATATGATCAGGTTTAACCCTTTGGGTGCACTACAACAACTCTGACTACAGGTAATAGGAAACCCAATCTTTGGTATAAGCTTGTACTAAACACGTTGGTAGTGTGTTGAACAGCCAGGCTTATCTCAAGCGGTGTCAATGTGAGCTGTAGGGGAGTTACACAGAGATTCACAGTGACAAGTATTCAATAAACAATTATTAATTTATCAGTCAGTTAGAATAAGCCATCTTCAGAAGGGAGCAACATAAAAAGCAACACAAAAATATACTTCAATATTATACACTCGTAGTTTCTAAATCAGTAAATACCCTTTTGGGATGGCCCACAGACCTCACCTACACCCTCAGGTGACTTCAATAGTTAGGGTGCTGTAGACATTAATATCTTACTGTTTGCATTTAGAATACTGTTGATAAAAGAAAAAGGTTATTAGAACAAACAAGAGACCACAAATATTCTTAAGCAGGCAAATACTTTTGGATTCCCTAAGCAGAGTCATTCTGTATAGTAGGCTAGGCCAAAGTCAATGGGCAAAAGTCTTGTATAGGATGAAGCACATCTAGTAGGCAAGTAGAAAAGTCTTTGCACAATGTTATAGAAGTCTTTGAAGAAAAGAAGAATCAAATGTAGGGCCACAAGCTGTTTAGACTTGAGTGGTAGAAGATGCAAGCAACTCTACAATGAGAGCTAAGTGCAGCGGATGACTTCTGTTCCTGAGCAGCTCTGCAGATCTCATTGTTCCTGGGCCTCAGTCGTGGGGACAAGAGGGAGGACTTCTGGGGACTCCTGCACTGCAATGGGACACTCGCAGCTCGCGACCGGCAATCTTTCCAACAAGTGGCACTTCAGTGTTTCAGCTCCTTGTGACTACCGCAAATAGCAACAGTGCGGTTCCTGGCTGTCGCAATGGACTTCCCTTGCTTCTGGGGTCTCGCACTCTGAGGGGGGCTCAGTCTCGGTCAGTCCTGTTCCCTGGGAGTCCAGAGGATCTTCCGGGAGCTCTTGGCCAACTTAAAAGCAACGCACACAATCTGGTGTTCCTCTCCCTGGCTATTCGTTTCCAGCAGCAACTCTGTGGAAAAGCAACCAGCTCCAAGAGAATGTCCAGGTCGGTCCAGAAGTTGCAGCAGGCGTCCTCTTCAAGTTCTTGTTCGGTTCCTTCGTCCAGTGGTCGACTCTGCCTTCGAAGCCAAAAGCCTTGCCTTTTATTCAGTTGTCTCCCGTTAATTCCAGCCTAGCTTTCATTCACACAGCAGGGTGGCTGTCCTTGCCGGACAGCCAGCCAGCCAATCACTACAGAGTGCATTTAGGTCTCCTAGGAGATTAAGCACAGGGAGTTTCGGGCACCTCCCTCACTTCTTGCCCGCTCCAGAGACCCTGGAGACAGAGGCAGGCTTCACTCGGGATCCCGCCAAAGGCAAAGCGGACAATGGGACCAAACCTGGTTTGGCGCACAGAGTAAATCTCAAGAAGGACCTTTCCACAAAGAAATGGGGGAAAAACGAAGACCAGGCCCATTTTGACAAAAATGGCACCCTTGGGTGCTTTGCTGCAGCTGCGAACGCAGCCCGCTGTAAATGCACATCACGGTAGTTAGAACGAAACCGCTGCCACCAGCCATTCAGTGAGGAAAGGGTAACAAAAAATGGTTACATGAGAAGCTAGACAAAGGGGATAGTAGGTAGCCCCTCCAGCACCCTATTGTAAGATAGTGTATGCTGGGTCTAGAAACGTATAAAATGTAAGTAAAGTCAATTTCCCTTTACTGCTCCGGGAAACAGTAGTTTATCCCATAGAAGGTATTTAAACCTTTGGGAAATCTGAAAGACTTCCCTGTGCTACTGCACTGAAGGTGCTGTGTGACACAATGTAAAAGATGATGCCTATGGAGTTTGCCAGACTCGACAACGAAAAGAAACAGTGTTAAGAAATCACATTAAAATACATGAGAGAGTGGGAAAAAAATGTCTCGCTCTCTCCAGGTAAAGAAATCAAGTCCTCAAAATCCAGCAAAGTTGCTGGGGTCTCTAAGGTGGAGGGAATTAGCACATATCTGAGAACTCTCCCTAACACCGGCTAAATTGCATATGCAGCATGAAGGGAAAGTGCACTTTTTTGAATCTGCTAAGGAGTCTGCAGCATAGATTGAACATTCCATACCTGTCCCAGTTGGCCGCGGTCCGGATGCGGGAAGGAAGGATCATGCACCAACTGTGCAGTACTCCTCTGGGGAATTAATATTGGCCGGGGTCCCTGCCAATTATTGTATTAGCTCCGTGGTGATTATTCTGCTATGTTCTGACGGACGCACTGCTGTACAGGGTTGCACACCCAAAAGTTAAGTTGATGTTCACATTGTGCTCTCTAGAGTTTCAACGGAGGCACAAATTTGGCATACACTGTCAAGTTGGGGCGGATAGTGTGGGTGGTGAATTGATGGGAGGGGGTGAAAAGTTAAAATGTTTGATGGGCATGCAGAATGAGGTAGTGTATGAAGCACTGACTGGTGCACTGAGCATGTGTGTAAACATACACGCACATGACAGGCGAGGGGGCACATAGTGGGGGGTTACCCATTTAACTTTTAACGTGTAATGCAAGTTTGCTCAATTACTTGTCTATATTGACGGACATGGGCTGCTGATACTCCTACTTCAAGAGATGCATGCCCTAGGGAGAGTTCATGAAACATTTGCACGTAAACGGGGACCCTTGAGATTTTATACTGACTATTCCTCGCAATCGCAGGGTGTCCTCACCCTTATCCATCATTCTGTTGGGTTCCAGGTTACCAAGAAAAGCTCCGACCCATTGGGGCAATTCGTAATAGTCTGGGGCGTCTTGGCGAGATTGCAGATATGCTGACTGATTCGGATGAGACATTGATAATCTGGGGTGGGGAATTTATACGATCCTAGATAATCGGATGGATGGACATCTAGCACCTCACGTGTGCTGACCAAAGCAGCCCAGACACTTCATCAGTTGATGTTATACTATCCACTGTCAGATGTGTGGCGTGATGTACATCCTGTTGCCAGAGACTATACTATCAGTACACGATTCGGGGTCACAGATAGATTTCTGGTTGCTTGCCTCTGAGCTGATGGTGACAGTTCAGGACTGTAGCATTTACCCTCGAACTCTATGGGATCACTCACCAGTTGCAAAAAGTCCTAGACCACAACCTTTATGGAGAATGGCTCCAGTCATGCTCAGAAACTCAATAATAGTTGAGACGCTACACAGCAAAATTGTTGAATTTTTGTTGCATTAATGACGGGTCAGTGCAGATATATTCACCACTATGGGAAACGTTCAAGGACTGGATAAGAGGGGTGCTCCTTTCTTCGAGTGGAACTCTGTGAGCAGTCCGGGGGGAGTTGCGGGTGGTGGAGACACAATTAAGAGAGTAGGTGAATGAGTATGGTAGGACACAGTGTGAGCATGTGTTGTGACAGATTTGTGATAAACTGTTGACATTTCAGGAACTGGTTGATGGTGAAATGCTTTATATGTACAAACCAATTGGGGCCAAGCGGTATGGTGAAGGTGATAAGCCGGGCAGATTATTGGCCCGAATAGCTAGGGCTGAAGCTCCAGGCAGCCTTTTATTGGGGTTCGGGGAACGAGAGGATACTTATGCTGCATGAGGATGATATTGAGGCAATATTTTGCACATACTATTCAAACCTATACACCAATGCTGATATGGTGTCAGACGAAGATTAAGTATGTTACTTGAACGTTACTGAGCCCTCCACATTGTCTGAAGAGGCATGCCAGGCTCTGAAGTGGTCTGTGACAGTTGAGGAGGTGGTGGCAGAGGTGATGTTGCTGGCATCGGGCAGGGCTCCAGGTGCTGATGGGCTGGGAATAGAAATATTTAAGGAATTTCAGCAGGTGTTAGCCCCTAGATTGTTGCAGGTGTGGGAAGAGTCACTTGATAGAGGTGAACTCCCTCCTGCCCACCAAGGGGCAGTTATAACAGTACTGCTGAAGCCCAACAGGCTGTCCTGCGATGCGGCCTCATTCCAACAGTTCTCTTTAATGTAGGCACAAAAGTGTTTGCCAAGATTTTGGCCATGCGTCTTCCACACATGACCCTTCTAGTACACCCGGATCAATCTGGATTTATTCTCACCAGGTCCACGGCATTAAATCTGCAATGACTGTTCTGTGTGATATCGCAGATTAATCCCCAGGCTAGGACAGTTGCGGCGTCATTGGATGCCGAGAAGGCTTTCAACTGTCTTGTGGAAGTATTGGTTTCAGGTGTCAGTTTGGATTTGGTCCGTATTTATCTCGATGTATCTGGTTACTATATGCTGGCCTGTTGTCCAGAGATCGTACCAATAATACAATATCTGTTTCATTCCAATTAAGCAGGGGCTACAGTCAGGGATGCGCACACTCTCCTCTGTCGCTCGTGCTCACGATTGAGCTGCTTGCGGCTCTGATTAGAGACACTCATGTGCATAGAGAGATTAGAATAAGAGGTCTGCCCCAGGTTATATCATTATGTTGATGGTGGGTTGTTATACATTCAGGATCCGGAACAGAACCTTGAGCCAGTTCCGAGCGATATCAATACCTTCACGCAATACTCTGGCTATAAGATTAAGAACACCAAGTCTGAACTGTTCCCTCTCGCGCCTTCCACTGCACAGCCTTCCAGCCTCTGGAGATTCTGTTGGGTCCCTCTAAACTGCAAGTATTTATGAATTATTGTCTCCAGGACCCAGCAGTCCCTGTATGCCAATAGCCATGGGGTTTACTTGCAACCAGTTGTCCACTAAGATGAAAATATGGGAGGGACTTCTGATCTCACTGTATGGGCGGATTTCATCATTAAAAATGGTGATGGTCACGAAGCTGCTCTATTTCTTTTGCAACATCCCTATATGGCCAGGAAGAGAGTTCTTTAACAAGCTTAGGTCACTAGCGTCAGCGTTCCTCTGGGGTGACTGGGTTACCAGGATTAGCACGGCAAAAATGACTGAGCCGTATGATTGGGGAGGTATTGCACCTCCTCACTTTGAGTTATATTATCTGGCAGCTCGGGCTCAATTTGCGGGATACTGGTATGCTGATGGGCCTGAGGTGGTACATTTCCTGCTAGAATGCTAGAAGGCATGAAATCGGTCATGTTTAGCAACCGGTATGTTGACTCCTGTACTTTTGACCCAGTTAGAACCGGGGTCCATGCCTGGTCGAGAATATTTTGTAAGCTGGAAATCAAAACGACATGCAATAGGTCATTCCTGTTATAGAATTTCCCCAGCAGTCCTCCAACGTTGGATAAAGAATGTAGACTATCTTGTGACGTGCCGGGATAACTGGCAATGGGAGACATGTTCCTGGAGGGTCGATTTTGTGTCCCTAGAGGACTTTTCTCAAAGTTGGGGTGTTATCCCTTAGGGTACTGCAGTACTATCGTATGAAGGCAGCATTTTGTAGCCACTGTCCCTCTTTCCCAATCGAGACAGATACTCACAAGTGTATCACTGCAATAGTACCTGGTGACGGGATTAGGCGGGCTGTCTCTAGATTGTACGGACTTCTGCAGACTCCCATTGTATCCAAAATATGTTACAGCCCAATGAGAAACAGATTTGAGAATAAGTATGATAAACTGGGTGTTGGGCAAGATTGTATGTAGTAACTTTGTGGGAGAATACACCAGCCTTGTCCAATTGGCAATAGGTAACCTAACCTTTGGTATAGGCCTGCACTACACAGGATGGTAGAGGCAAGAGGGGTCACTGTGAGCTGTAGGGTTGTAACATAGAGATTCACAGTGACTGGTACTCAAATAACACCTATACTCAAGGTTTCTTGATTAATATAATTATTTATTAATTTAACAGTCAGTTTTTTAAAATAAGCCTTCTTTAGAAAGGGTCAATATGTAACAATAAAACACCCTTCAAAAATACACTCTTTCAGTTTCAGTAAGTAAGCAGATACCCTTCTGGGATGGCCCACAGACACTTCCTACACCCTGCGGTGACTTCAAATGCTAGGACACTGTGGACATTGATAATATGTCACTTTTACAGTTGATGCAATAGTGAGGTTGTGGAAAAAGGAAAAGGTTAGGAAAGGAAACAAAGGTTAACAAGTTTCTCACCCAGGTAAGCACTTGTTCAATCTCCCAATGAAATATAGGTTAACCCTTTCCCAGCTAAACAACTAAGGTATTTATGACTTTTTGGAGGGACAGTTAAACACAAAGTCAGAGGGTAAGAAGAGTCTTCAGGGAGCCAGGACAGCCAATCTCAATTGGGCAAAGTCTAGGAGAGCTGAGGCACTTCTTTGAAGATAGCACAAAAGTCTTGCACAATGTTAGAGTTTTTGTAGTAAAAGAATCACTGTTGGGCCACAAGCTGGGAGGCTTGGGAAAAGCAAAGATGCAAGCAACTCTGCAAAGGGCAGCCAATGCAAGTCTCCTGTGAGAGCAAGCAAGCTACAAACAACAAGAGGTAAGTACCCCTAGTTACACAGTACCTTGAGTCTGAAGAAAAGGCACCAGTTGGCTTCTGTTCCTGTTGTAGTCCTGCAGATCCTGTTGTTCCTGAGCCTCAGTCATGGGGACAAGAGGGAGGACATCTGGGGACTCCTGACTACGGTTTGAAGGACGGCGGCAACAATGGGCACACTCCAGATCAGCGACACTTCGCGGTTTCAGCTACTCTCTAATGGCACCACTGCGGTTCTTGGACACCTTGCAGACTTTCCTTGCTTCTGGGGTCCAGCAATCTGTTGAGGTGGCTCAGACTTGTTAGTCCAGCTTCGAGGGAATCCGGAGGATCTTGCTAGAGTTCAGGTCTGGCTTAAAAACAATGTACTCGATTTTGGTGTTCCTGTCTCCTGGCACACTGTTGCAGCAGCAGCGGCGAGGTACAGCCAGCAGGGAGAGGGGTTCCAGTCAAGGTCGTCTTGTGGTCAGTTGGTCCCACCAACCAAAGGAAAGAAGTAATCCTATACAGGCTTCTCTAGTCGATTAGAAATGTGTAGCCTCAGCACTGCAGCAGGGCTTGACCAGGCAAACGGTCCAGAAGGGTGCAGCAAGCTTCTCTTCCAGTTTCTACTTTGGTTCCTTCGTTCAGTGATCGCCTCTGCCTTCCTTGCAAAAGACTTGCCCTTTTATGCAAGTCTCTCCCATTCAGTTGCAGCCTAGCTGTCACTCACACAGCAGGGCAGCTGGCCTCCAAGGACAGCCAGCCGGCCAATCACATTTGGGTGCATTCCTGTAACCAAGGAGACTAAGCACAGGGAGTTTCGGGAACCTCCCTCGCTTCCTGCCCTGCCAGACACGCTGGAGCCAGAGGCGGGCTTCACCAGTGAATCCCGCCAAAGACAAAATGAACAAAGGAAATAAACCTGGTTTGGCGCACAGAATATATCTCAAGAAGGAACATTCCAACAAGAAATGGTGAAAAAAGACCAGGACAATTTTGATAAAATGGGCACCCAATACTGCAACTGAGGATTTAGCCTGTGGAAAAAAATGCACAATGGTAGGAAAATTAAACCACTGCCACCAGCCATTAATTGTAGCAAGGGTAACATAAAAATGTTACATGAGAAGGTAGACAAAGGGGATACTAAGTAACCCCTCCAGCACTCTTTCTAAGCTAGTGTGTGCTGGGTCTGCAAAGAGAAAAAGGTATTCTGATGTTTGTTAATCTGCTTAGAATCACATGCTGTGCATAGGTCCGACATCCAGTGGTCACTGCGGAGTATTGCATCTTGTTTTTCGTAGTCGAAAAGGGGACGTCGACCAGGCGTGTCTGAAACACTATCCCTATAGTGACGTGCGTTGTACCCACAATCCCTCACGCGTCGAGGTCCCTCTGATTGTTTTTTTCCGCCCAGCTTCTGGTCGCCTTCACGCGGAGCTCCTCGAGAGACATTGCAACCCTCGACCTTTGGTCGTTTCTTCTACGAAGATTAATACAGCACTCCCTCGACGCAGTGTAGCTGTTCTCCGCCGAGCAAAATCGTCGACGGAGGGTCGAGCGGAGGAAATCTTCGGCGCTGCCGAACACGTGGCCTGGCCTCGCTGGCCACATACAGTAGGGAGAGTGGGGTCGTGGGACATCTCTGGGTCTTTCTGAGAATGCCTTTCCCTTTCCCCTTCCTTTCCCTGGGGGTGTTTATCGCGATTTATTGCCTCTGCTATGGAGAGGACACCATTTAGGTTTTGCCCACTTTGTAAAGGCAAATTCACTTGGAAGGACAAGCACTCACGGTGTAACCGCTGCTTGCCCCTCGATCACAAAGAGGAAGGGTGCGCGGCTTGTCGGCTTCTGAAGCCTAAAACTCTAAAAGACCGTAGGGTTAAAAGGTGGGCGGCCTACGTGATGTCGAAGGCCGAAGGTTCACCCGCCGCTGCTGCCACCGACAGTGACGAGGAACGCGATGACACGACCTCCGCCACGGAAGTCGTAACCCCCTCTAAGGAGCGCTTACACGCTTCGTCGTCTGTCCCCGGCCCCGACGGGCTCGGCTCACGCCCTGCTTATGGGGATGAACACCCCGGCGACACTGACGCACACAAAGATTCACATAAAGATAAGCACACAACCCATGGCTCTTCTTCGTCTAAGTCGAAGAGAGCTTCGGCGCCCAAGGAGACGCAGGTTCCACCGGCGGCCTCCTCGGACCGTTCGGGTTCTAAGCCCCTCTCGCAACCGCAGCCGCGACCTGCGACTGGGCTTTCGGCAAACAAGGGCGCCACCACCAAACCATCGGCCGGTGCGCATCAACAGAAGGCGCAGACCGCCGTACAGCGCTCGATACCCATAGCGTCGAAAACTCAAGCTTCCGCCGACAAGAATGTCGCCGATAGCTTAGCCAGGATCGTTGTAGCCGACGCCCAAAAGCGTACGCCGAAGATTTCGTCGAGCGTTACGCATAGAGCAAAGGATACGCCGAAAACACCCGAAGGAAAGCAGGGACTACCCCCTTCAGTCAGGGAGTCTCCCGACACACCTGAGGGTTTTGAGGAGGGCGACGGGACACTTTCCTCGACGCTTTGGGAGAGGTCGAGCCATTTCGAGGTAGACAACTCGAGTTTTCCCCCGCTAGACCGCTCTGGGGTACCCCATGAAACTATGGAGAGACTCCACCTCTGTATGGAGAGGATGGAAAAGTTTATGAGTACCCAAGCCCCTCTAACTCTCAGAAGAACTAGAGAAGGGCCTCAAGACGACCCCAGAGCCAAAAAACCGAGGCTGGTCGATCCCCTGCTGGACACAGCCTCAGACTTCCAAGATGTATATGACCTCACTGGGGAGGAACAATACTTCGAGGAAGAAGATGATTTCATGGACAACGAAGGACAGAACCAGGAGGAATGTCTAGAAGACAGAACAGACATTATAGAAGAAGGCTTCGGGATTAGCCCAGGAGAAGGACCTTCGCACCCCTGGCAATCACCATCAGTGTGTTCCGACACTGATGCCCTAAATCTAACTCCTCCGGATAATTCTCCAGTTAGCAACACGTCTCCAATTGACGATCAGCCTACTTTCAATGCACTGTTGCGCAGAGCAGCAGCGCATTTCGAACTGGACACGGGAGAACTCTCTCCAGAATTAGACTTTGTAGAAAGAGTCATTAAAGAAAAAACCCCGGTCAGCCAGACCATTCCACTCCTCGCCTCAGTTAAAAGGAGGATCACCCCGTCGCTGTCCACTCCCGCATTGATCAGAGGGGTCAATCCACGGATTGAGAAACTTTTCGCTCCTTCACCCTCAGACCCGCTCTACATTAGGGGACATTCCATACCGGACTCCCTAGTTGTATCTAATACTAGAAAGAGGGCAGGGGTACCACTTTCCACCAGTGAGGCACCCCCTGACAAGGAGGGCAAGAGGCTATATGCCCTTGCAAAAATAGTTACTTCCTCGGCTGCCTTCTCAGCAAGAATTGCCAACAACAATTCCTTGCTTGCGAGCTACGCAGACGCGCAGTGGGCCAAACTGCGCAAAGACGCAGAGGAAGCACCGGAGCCTTTACGTACACGCCTACTGTCGACTATTGGCGAAGGAACACAAGTGAACCAGAGCATTGTAAAAAACTCTCTGGACGCGGAAGAAACAGCAGGACGTTCCCTGGTACAAGGAATACTCCTAAAGCGCCATGTATGGCTGCGCAACTCAGGCTTTAAACCGGAGACACAGGCGTCTTTAATAAATAAACCTGTCGAGGACGCCAACCTCTTCGGAAAAGCGGTAGATGAAGCCCTAGAGATGGCCAAAAAAGAGTTCGACACTATCAAGACTCTTGACCAGATCTCTAAGCCCACTACCAGACGCGGCTATGGCAACAAGCGCTTTTTTCGTGGCCAACGGCAACAACAACAAGGTCACCATCAGCAATACCCTGCCACCAATTACCAAGCCAATAGTGGCCAGTACAGCCAAAGAGGCCAACGCCGGGGCAAAGGGAGAGGTCGGGGATCCACCCCCAGAGGCTCCCAAGCCCCCAACAACTCCAAGTGACGCGAAGATTCGCGTCCCCTCCCATGCAACACCGGTCGGGGGCCGGATAACATCCTTTCTTCCTGCATGGGAGGAGATAACGTCAGACCGTTGGGTACTTTCCACCGTAGCCCACGGATACTGTATCGAATTCAACAGTTCCCCATCCTACAGACCCCCGAGGGGACGGCGGTTGACGCCGGAACATCTTGCCATCCTTCTTCAAGAAGTACAACAACTGCTGGAAAAAGGAGCCATAGAGGTCGTGCCTCTATCTCAGGTAACGGAAGGTATTTATTCAGTGTACTTCCTTGTACCCAAAAAGGATCTAACCATGCGCCCTGTATTAGATCTGCGCCCAGCGAACAAGTTTATCAAACCCCAAAAGTTTCGTATGGTGACCTTACAGGACGTGATCCCGCTGCTTTCACAGGGAGATTACATGACAACATTGGACATGAAAGATGCATACTTTCATATTTCAATGTTGCCAGCGCACAGAAAATACCTAAGGTTCATGATAGAGGGCAAACACTACCAGTTCAAGGTGCTACCCTTCGGTATAGCTTCAGCACCAAGGGTATTCACAAAGGTACTGGCAGTGGCTGCGGCCCACCTGCGCAGGTTGTCCATCCCAGTTTACCCTTACCTCGACGACTGGCTCATAACAGGGGACTCCTACGAAACATGTTTCTCCAATACCCAAAAGACGGTAGACCTTTTGTTCCAACTGGGCTTCTCCATCAACGAAAAGAAGTCCAGTCTAGACCCCAGTCAAATCAAACAATTTCTAGGGGCTCTAATTCAAACAAGGGACGGCCTCGTCTTCCCCTCCAAAGAGAGGGTCCAAAACATGCTGGTTCAGATCCCCCAATATGTGACCGGCCGAGAGGTGACGGTACGCAAAGCAATGCGCTTGCTAGGAATGATGGCGTCGTGTATTTATTTGGTACCTCACGCGCGCCTGCGCATGCGCCCAATGCAAGAGTGGCTCAACAGCCAGTGGTGTCAGGCCAGCGGACAATGGGACGATCTAGTGGTGGTCTCGCAGGCCTTGGTTCTCTCGCTACAGTGGTGGACAAAGGGGAACATGGAAAAAGGAAAACCCTTTGCCACACCCGCGGCGGAAGCCACTCTAACCACAGACGCATCCCTCACAGGATGGGGTGCTCACCTATACCATCAGACTGCTCACGGAGTGTGGACTCCGAACGTAGCATCCAAACACATCAATCTACTGGAGCTACTAGCGGTATTCAAGGCGCTAAAAGCCTTCCAAGAACACCTACAAGGCAAGACAGTAATGGTCCTTACGGACAGCACTACAGCCATGTACTACATCAACAAGCAGGGGGGCACCCACTCTCCAGGCTTGTCCAAACTGGCCCAGAATATATGGAAGTGGGCTCTCAAACAGGACATGTTCCTACTATCACTACATGTACCCGGGGAACTCAATCTGCTGGCAGACAGACTCAGCAGAGATTTCCCCCTGCCCGAAGAGTACGAATGGCGTCTGCACGAAGACATCGTCTTCGACGTCTTCACACAATGGGGATTCCCAGAAATAGACCTGTTCGCAACCCTGGAGAACTCTCAATGCCTAAGTTACGCCTCCAGGTACCCCCAGAACCAATCCAAGGGGAACGGTCTATCGATGCAATGGTCAGGGAAATTTGTTTACGCTTTTCCCCCGACTCCCCTTCTCAACAAGGTGGTGCACAAGATGCACCAGGAACAAGTGACCATGATACTGGTGGCCCCAATGTGGGCCCGACAGCCATGGTTCGCTCACTTGATGGAGATGTCTCTATCTCCCCCAGTAAAACTCCCCTGCCCGTACAACATGCTATCTCAGAACAAGGGCAGGACTCTGCACCCATGCCCCCAGAACATGAATTTAGCAGCTTGGCTCCTGAGGTCATAGAGTTCGGACATCTACAACTCCCGCAAAGATGCATGGACATCCTCAGGGAAGCCAGAAAACCGAACACTCGCCACTGCTATTCTAGCAAGTGGAAGAGATTTGTCATCTGGTGCAGGAGTAAAAGCATCAACCCTATTGACTGCTCTCCCACACATGTGGTACTATACCTGACCCATCTCTTGGATTCAGGCCTAGTGTTTAACTCCATTAAAGTCCACCTAGCGGCACTTTCTGCATACACCACCTCCCAACTCAAAGTGTCGTGGTGGAGGATCCCAGTTATAAAGGCATTCATGGAGGGAGTAAAAAGAATACACCCACCGATAGCTGACCCTGCTCCCGGATGGGACCTTAATGTGGTACTTACCAGACTCATGGGCTCTCCATTCGAACCCATGCACAAAGCATCCCTTAAACATCTTACTCTTAAGACTGCTTTTTTAATAGCTATCACCTCCATCAGGAGAGTAAGTGAACTTCAGGCTCTTTCTATTCTAGACCCCTTTGTTACAGTTCACAAAGATAAAGTGGTTCTACGCACTCACCCTAGGTTTGCTCCGAAATTTATTTCTAAATTCCACGTAAACCAGTCTATAGAACTACCAACGTTCTTTCAAAATCCTTCCAATTTGGGAGAAAGGACTCTGCACACACTTGATGTACGCAGGGCGGTCATGTTCTACATGGAAAGAACCAGACCATTGAGGAAGACTAATCAGTTCTTCGTCTCGGTGGCAGCAGGAAGAGAAGGAGATGCGGTTTCAAAATCCACTATTTCTAGATGGATTGTTCAATGCATCACTCTCTGCTATACTCTTGCTAAGAGAGAACTACCCTTTAAGCCAAGAGCACACTCTACTCGAGGCACGGGGGCATCCATAGCATTCATTGCAAATGTTCCCCTTGAGTCCATCTGCAAAGCGGCTACCTGGAGTTCTGTGCACACCTTTACAAAACACTACTGTCTAGATACACACTCTAGATCTGACTCCCAGGTGGGACAGGCAGTATTACGACACCTTTTCTCTACTGTTCCTTCTCATAACCCACCGCCAACTCCGGGTACTGCTCGCTAGTCTATGCACAGCATTTGATTCTAAGCAGATTAACAAACATCAGAAGAGAATGCATTACTTACCGTAAAAGCATTTCTGATGGTTGTATCTGCTTAGATTCACATGCGCCCACCCTTCCTCCCCGCTCGGATGGAAGGAACATAGACTTCCTTTATATATCTCTCTCTCTTTCTGTACTCACTCACGTCTAGAAGGCTCCCTCAGGGCAGAAAAAATACAAACAGAGGGACCTCGACGCGTGAGGGATTGTGGGTACAACGCACGTCACTATAGG
Source organism: Ambystoma mexicanum (assembly GCF_040938575.1). Lineage (NCBI taxonomy): Eukaryota > Metazoa > Chordata > Amphibia > Caudata > Ambystomatidae > Ambystoma > Ambystoma mexicanum. Next base: position 489,643,416 of record NC_090938.1, on the reverse strand, counting down.
GATAGTGTTTCAGACACGCCTGGTCGACGTCCCCTTTTCGACTACGAAAAACAAGATGCAATACTCCGCAGTGACCACTGGATGTCGGACCTATGCACAGCATGTGATTCTAAGCAGATACAACCATCAGAAATGCTTTTACGGTAAGTAATGCATTCTCATTCAAGTCAATTTCACTTTACTACTCTTGGAAACAGTAGTTTATCCAAGAGAAGGTATTTAATCCTTAACGGAAATCCGAAGGATTTCTCTGTGAAACTGCACTGAAGGTGCTGTGTGTCACAATACAAGAAGATGATGCCTATGCAGTTTGTCAGACTCCAAAACCACCAGAAACACAGGGTTCAAATCAAAGAAAAATACATGAGAGAATGGGGGGAAAAAGGTCTCCAGAATGAGTCCTAAAGTCCAGCAAAAGAGCTGGGGGTCTCTAAGGTAGAAGGGAATTAATACAGAAATTAGACTTCTCCTCTACATGGGGTAGGTGTTGTCAGCTGACTAAAACGTTCTACATGAATGCTGGTCTTAGACTGATACAGCTCAAGATACTGAACCATTTGCGCTACACCCCGGCCAAGCTAGCCAAATTCCTTCCAGGAGTGGGTGGCGACTGTGGGAAATAGCTGATTAATTTTAAATGTTTCGTCCAAGCAGTAGTAGATGATATACTGGATATCCGCCATCATTGACGCCTCTCAAATACCTACTGGGGGACATTGGTAAAGTTTCTGTGGTCACACGTCACTTCTTCAACATTGCATGTGGTGTAGCAAAGAAATGTATACTTAGGCATTGGAAATCCAAGTATGCCCCTAGCAGCGATGAATGGCTGCCCAAACTTATATTCCCTAATGAAAAGGAGAAGGACTATGTGTTTACACCTGCAGCATTATGTAGACACAATGATATATGTATTTATTAAGTTTATATAGCGCTTTACAATATAACAACAAGAATACATAGCATATATAAACCAGAAGCATATTTGTAAACATGAGACAAGCCTTTAAAAAACAATTTTCCTAGGATAAAGAACGATGAGGGAGGCTGGAGGAGAGAGGGGGAGATGAGGGAGGAGATGGAATAAAATGGAATATATTCCATCTTATTCCATCTCCATATATTCCATGATGGAATATATGGAATCCACTTAGGATATACTTAGCAGGGGTCCAGTCTGACGAGGGGAACAGGGCGGGTGAAACCTCGTAATGTAGTGAATTGTAGAATACGTAACGTACCACTTTGTGATTATGCCGACGAGTCAGCTGCTGTCAACTGTGCTCCTGTCGTAGATGTTGAGCTATATAAGATTTTCATGGTGTAATAAACGGTGCTAGGTTTGTTATAGTCGGTTTGTCTGCCTTAGAAATAAAGGTTATAAAAAAGTACTCTGCGTTTGTCTAACTGAACCCTTCACCATCACCACACACACCTAAGTCTAAGCTTTACTGCTCAGTCACACTGCCTTAATAGTTTGGCTAGACATTAGTGTTTTTTCTTCTTCACAGAAATAGGGTGGCCACTCAGAATCTACTGAGAGGGTTAATTCAGAAACTCCATTTTAAGTTATAACAATGTGTCCAAATGTATGAGTAGAAATTGTTTCCACCCGTAGCCTTATATTAATAATCATGTGCTCATTTGGATTATTTTACTATGTCCTGGTGGGGGGGAGGGGTGGGGAGTAGAATTAATGTGGTGCCTCAGTGTTAGCCTTGGGACTATTTTACTGATAGGTTAAAATGTCTGGTTCCCTTTTTTTCTGCCTGTCCTTTGCCTGTATGTTGGGTCCCGGCCATTGGTCTAGCTAGGACGTGCCATGCTTTACAAGAATAGCTTATGTCTATAGCACACTGTGCTTACATATGCAGGACCATGTGAAATTGTTCCTACTACTTTGTTAGGCTGTGTGTTTCCCCTCCCCCCGTCAATTTATGTAGGCTGCCTACCTGAGCTAGTGAGCCCCAAGAAGGCATTGCAATGAGAGCCCTAAAAGACATTGACTGTGTTTATAATATACTATGATTATTTACATTCTGTGTATTATGTGATAAGTACTTATTTAACCATATATGTATATGCCTGTAACATAATGAAAGTGAATATTTTAGTACGTCAGGGAGGCGTGTTGACTAATTGTTCCTTTGTGTCAGCCTGATTAGTTAGCTTTGTTGCTCTGGCCACGCTACCTACCTTTTAAGAGATTTTTGACGTCCCTTTCTTGTCATATGTGTTAGAGCCCCAATTAAGGTCCGTGTTTGCAGATCACTCAACAGAGGGGTGCGCAAAAATGCCTTAAGAAAACCCCACTTATTTATCTGTTTCTGCCCTCCCTTCCCCCTTTCCTTTCCCCTGCTCCCTGTCTCCTCTTCCCTTGCAAACTAAGGGCTGTAATATCCTGATGGCGGGACAGGGTGAGCGTGGCTTACATGACTGGCGGTTTGCTCTTCCTACCATTGTGTGGGGAGCAGCACCATGGGTACTCTGCGTTGAGCTCAAGGGTACTGTTCCCATCTTGGGACTCCACACCACTGGCTCAATGATGCATGCAGCCAGGTGGACCGGTTGGCCTTGCCTTGCCCAATGCCAGAATGCCATTTAAGTTCATGATGCTGGAGAAACACCATGTACATGCAATCCCCTACATATGCATAGGTTGTATTCTATCCTGACTCATTTTATCCTAAATTGTCATCCCCTCCAAATATCTTTGGTTCATTTTCTGTTTTATGCCTGGCGTCCTTTGAGTTAAGGGGAACATTTTAAGGACAATAAGGGGAACATTTAAAGGACAATGTGCCCACAGCCCTGGACAATGTGCCCACAGCCCTTTTTAGTGTGAAACCACACCAGCAGCACATTTCTCTCCCAGCAGATCCTATGCATTCTGTGAATTTAATGGTGGAAAGGCAGGGACTAGGGGGCCAAGCAAAGAAGCAGAATTAAAGGAGGACGCGCATAGACCACTGTGTAGCTAATGCTGTTCAGGGCAAACGGCCTGCATCATGTCGCCAGATGCTGCCGACAGGGCTTATGTACCATCTGTTGTACAGCACTTCTTGGCTCCTACCCCCCCAGGGTTTGGAAGTGAGCACGGAGAGGGCAGCGGCTGCCAGAGCCTGGATTTCATCAGGCACTGACAAGTTAATCTTAAAATGGCTGCCTGCCAGAGCAGGGCTCCTCACTCCTGCAGTAGTGAGATGCACTACAGGGATGAGATGATGTAGGACCGCTGCAGGAGGGGGTATAATGTATTATTAGAGCACCTTTGTCCTCTCTCTCAGGTGACATTAGTTCATATTGGACATGTGTCCAGGTATTAAATATTTGCGCTGCCGTAGCTTCCATGTCCTTTAACGTGGCAGTGCTCTCTACTGAGCTTTTATGTCTTTGGCAGCAGCCATCTCATGCTATGCCACCAGGCCTGCCATGAAAGCCAGCCTAGAAAGGCCTGAGATCAGCGGTGCAGGAGCTTTGGCCTGGCATTGCTGCAGCCCCTCACTTACAGGAGTGAGTTTTCAGGAACCTACCTGACAGAGTGGTAGTGTTGGCATAGCCAGGTTCATTGCTACTGGAGATAGGTGCTGGTATTTCCAGGTTGCAGCTGCTGTTGAAGGTGCCTTTGCAGAGCTGTGCAGGGCAGCAGCAGTGGTGGAACTGGTGGGGAGTCACTCCTGCTGCTGATTGGGATCCCTGAATATGTGTGCAGGGCAGCATTGCTAGCGCTGCAGGGTCACTGCGGATAGGCCCTACTGCTACAATGTCAGCATTATCCGTTCCATTCGGGAGTCATTAATCCAGTTCTGGTTTTAGCTTTTCATTCTGGTACTTGTTGGTCTGGATTTATAATTGGGAAATCCAGGACTACAAGTCCCGGAGTGCAATTTTAAATTTAGGACTGGGCGAGGGTCTCTCAAATGTTGGCATGTTTGCTAGTGACCTATGTGGGTGTTAGGCAAAATTGCATGCAGTACCCTCTGGGACCGCCACACACAATTAGGACTACAGGTGTAAACCGAACCAACCTTATAAGTCTGTACCACACAGTTTTTGGTAGCGAGCTGAGCAGCCAGGCCTATCTCAAGAGTGAATGTGAGCAGTACAAGTCATTACACAGAGGACTTTCAATCACAGTGGTTCAAGTAGACTCTTTTCTGATGCTTGCTAATCTGCTTAGAATCACATGCTGTGCATATGGTCCAACATCCAGTGGTAACCGAAAGAGTATTGCATCTTGTCTTTCGGGGACCGAAAGTGGACGTCGGCATAGGCGTGTCTGTAACACTATCCCTATCGTGATGTGTAGTGTACCCAAAATCCCTCACGCGCCGTGGTCCCTCAGATTGTTTTTTCCGCCCAGATAACTGGTCGCCCTATAGCAGAGCTCGTCATAAGAGACATTGTTTATCTTTATACCGACTTAGTCGGTTATTTCCCCTTAAAGTCACTTCGACAGCAATTCAAGCAACTTCGGCAAAGACTGTGGGAAGTTTCAACGGCGGTGGATTTCGGCACCTGAGATCCAGCGGCTGAGCCATCCACATGGCCGGGCCCTCTGGCCAGCTTAAAGAGTAGGTAGAGTGGGGTCGGGCTGGCCATATGTTTCTCCTCTTTTCCCCCTCTTTGCCCTCTAGGTCTGGTCATCTTTGTCTATACCTTTCACTATGGAAAAGACACCATTTAGGTTCTGCCCTAAGTGTAGGGTCAGGTACCCGTGGAAAGACGAGCACAGAACGTATTCTTGTCTACCCCTAGATCACGATGAGAAGCGGTGTGCGGCTTGTAAGCTCCTTCGGCCTAAGACTCTTAAGGAGCGCCGTGTAAAGCAGTGGGCCGTGTACGGTATGTCACAGGCTGAACCCTCTTCCCCCACCGCCACACCCGCCAAGAGTGACGGTGGCACTGATGATGATCAGACATCCATCTCGGATGTCATCGACCTTGAGGCGGACGCTTCTAGGTCCGCAACGCCTGTCCCTGACCCCTCTAGGCCTGACTTAAGTCTCGCTTCGGGGAAAACGCCCGGCAACAAGGGTGTACAGAGAACCCACACTAAGCACACAACCCCACCACCGATTTCGACGGTTCTGTCAAAAAAGGTGAAAGCGCCAGCAGGACCACAAAAACATTTGACAGAATCCTCTGATCTGGTAGATCAGCAGCCTTCCCCGCATGCACAGCAGCGTCTTGTGACTGGGCATTCAAAAAATAAGGGCGCTACCTCTAAATTGGGTTTACACACCGAAACGCAATCATCTGATGCTCCAGCGCCCCCTAAGGCCCCAGTAGGCCCGAAACCTACTCCTAGGCCTCCTAGCCTTTCCACAAGCAAAAAATCGGCTGTTAGGCTCTCTGATGCCGCGGTAGGCGGTAAATCTACCGCTGACCCATTGACTCAACGCCGATTCAGGCGGAGATTGAGGATAGTATCGCGAGGATTACTTCGGCCGTTGGGCTGACGCCTAAGACACCGTCGAAACACATGGAGCGTGCCGCGGACAGGTCTAAAGACAGACCATGGTGCCCCAGTACTCGCAAAACCTACGAGGACAGTCGGGAGCCTCTGTCCAACACCCTTGGGGACAAATGTCGCCGCCAAAGAGAGGAAGACAACATTTTTCCACCTTTGGGCCCTTCTGGTTCATCGAAGTGGACCAGGGAAAAGTTTGAAGGATGCATGGACTGTCTAGAGAGGATTGTCTCACGTTGAGAGCATCCTTCCCCTAAGAGATCTTGTGAAGACCCTCTTTTGGGGTCAACTTCACGTTTCCAGGAAAATCTTGACTCTCAGCCTTCGGCTTCTGTTCACCATGAACATGTCTTCCAGATGGACACTTGCCAAGACATCTATGATGAGGAAGAAGACCCTTCCTTCCTGCAAGACTACCCTGATGACCAGGTGGATGCCATGGTCAACTGGGAGGAAACCCAGCAAGTGGAGACTGAGCCATGGACGCTCCCCACTGTTGCACACACATCACGTTGGTCACTATGGTCCCGAAACCGATTATGCGGTGAAACTCGGTTCGGTACTTCCAAGATGGCGGACCGCAGAACAGTCCGCGTTGAACACAACGTTGCAGTCTCTACACGTTCGCCGGGAATGCGGCGAGACACTCACATGATTCCATATACGGCACGAAGTTTGACTGCACTTCGTGTCGCTACTGTTTTGGCAGACGCTCCGTGAGTTTGTTCCTAGGAGTTCTCATTATTGAATTCTACCTTTGCTTTCCTACATCCTATTGTACTAATACTGTCTTGATTCTATTTCAGACTTTCTTCCCAGCCGCTTCGGTCCGCTCTATTTCCGGGGCCATTTCCTCCTTCCTGTCCAGACGTTCAGCTCTATTCATTTCTTTGGGGTTCCTTCCGGGTAATTATTTACTACAGTTTAGAACTGGGTTCTCTTTCCCATCCTACTATTCCCATCCCATCGTGCACACACTTACCTCTTGGTTACTTTCTAGATCTCCCATCCTTCAGCCCTCTCCGAACTCTCCAAACCCCCGCTCTCAGGGAATGCTTCAGGTATTCGAGGATTTGCCATCTAAAAGGTTAGGAGTTCTTCTATCTTCTTAATTACTTACCGCTCTCCTCTCCCGCAATCACCTTACCTTGTTGTCTATTACCATCAGAAGAAGCCTTCCCGCATCATCATTGAAGACGTCACCTTCATTCTGTGATCAAGATACCGGATTCCGGATCCTGTCAGGGTTTTCTTCCCCAGAGGGTTTCCCTACCGGTCGCACACTTTCTCTCGGGATTTCGTTACTGGGTAGCAGGTGCTGCGGCGGTCGGGGTAACTCTTACAAGCTGCATTGGCCGTTCCTTGATCTTCCAGTCTGCCAAGGTAAGACTTTCTTTTTATTCTGAAGTCGATTTCGACTAGAAGTAACACCCACGCAAGATCGGGACACTGATGTCCTATGCCTGGATTCTCCTCCCACCACTCCGGCTCGCCAGACCTCGCCTGTAGCCGATCAAATGGCCTTCAATGCCATCTTAAGGAAGGCAACAGAGGAAGGCTTTTGAGAGGTTTGCTAATATCCAATCAATTTACGTGGATGAGCAGTCTACTCTAATTGTCAGGACAGTGAGAGTGGTTTCAGGGGCCCTCAATGAATACACACAGAATGGCAAACAATAATTCAGTTTAGACAGTCCGGTATAAAAATAGTTATTTATAATAGGCCTTCTGAACACACTGAAAAATGAATCTAACCGGTAGTATTATTGCACAGACTCTGTGATACAAATATTTATATAGTCACAATAGTCCCTAATTTATTTATTGGTTTACTCTCCTGCCAACTTCTTTGACTATTACTTCTATATGCACAGTTCGTATTCTCCCCTCTTCGTGGTCGGGGTATGCTTTTCTTATGTGGGTCCCAGACCCCTTGGTGTACTTTCCTGCCAAGGTCTGTGACTGCCACTCATATTTGTAAAGTTTGTATCCCCCTTTGTTACTGGTAGGGGTATGCCTTCCTTATCTGGGCCCCAGGCCCCCTTCACTTGGTTATACTGCTCCGATGAATATTGCCTTTCCGCTTTGCTTCTGGCCCCTTGTACTCTCTGAGTCTACCCAGCCCCGTGATTAGCCACCCTTGTACCTGTAGGATCTTTGCCATAACATTCCGGCTGTTCACAGGGTCTCCCAAGAGCTTTGGTGGCTCTCCTGGCTTCTTGGGATTTTCTTCGGTCTTCCACATCCATTCCAGCGGTTTTGTTGCATGCCGGCAGCTTCAGTAACCGCCAGGTGCCTTGCCTTGCCTCCGATCTGCCTCCTGCATTGCTGGCCTACTGCAAGCATGCTTCCCTCTAGGACACCGTCTGACGTTCTGCACCCTGGATCGGCGCGGGCCGTGCCGTGCTCCCGGTCCGTGCTGGACCGTAGTTGAAGACGCCCTTCCCTTTCTGGTTTCAAATGACAGCTGGCCAATAGGAGCGTCTAGGAAACTAGAGCGTGTGTTGGTTTTGGTGAGTGATAATCATTCCTCGTGTCCTCTTACTCATCCCAGTTATTCTCACTTTCGATATGCTACTATAGCACATGGAAGTAACAGGTAATGGGGAATTGAAAAGGTTTTGAGGGAAGATGGAAGGGTTGAGAGGATACTGTGATCTCCCGAAGTGGTTACTAGTTTCAATGAGGTCCTCCTTCCCATGAGATCCTCCTGCCGAGAACCACCCCTTGGGGGACTATTGGTCTCGCCACCCTGGCCTCATGGAAAGGGGTTTCCCCATTTAAAGCAGTGACGACACCTTGGGATCAATCACAGGTGCCATTAGCTAACAGATGGTAGGAGAAGCCAAATTATAAAATGAGATTACATTAAGGAACTCATGGTGGCAACAGTAAAGACAGACACAACTGATCACAGTTCAAGGGTGTGTTTTAAACTGTATAGGTAGGTTAGAAAAATGCCTAATCTAAACCGAAATCTAAGACGGGAGTAAGCTACGACCATCAAATAATAATAAGGCAAGTCCTAGTGGCGTCTTGTCAAATAAAAGGGCCTATACTAAAAAAACGAAAAAAACCTATTTCCAATCCTTACAACTAAATACAAAAAGAATGTGGGATAGTGTTCACAAGAAAGAAAAGTGTTCACAAATGATAAGGCAGGCTGTTGTAGCCAGGGGTCTCCCTTACCCACGTTTTTAAGCACGGGACAAGGTAGACACGAGACTGCAGTTCCGTTCTTGGGTATCGGGATCTTCGGTGGTTAAGTCTCTTTTTCTGCTAAAAAGTCTCTTGCCTCCGAGGATCTGATGAGTTCAAAATAACAAAACAAAAAGTTCCTTTCTGTATGTACGTGGGTGATGGCTTTTCACCCCTGCATCCCCCTCTTCCGGGCTCAGATTCTTCTCAATAGCAGCCTCCCTCTGTTGGTTTCACTATGGCTTTTATTCACTAGATTTCTCCTTTTGCATTCACAAATCTTAACGTCTTGTTAAACAATCCACTGTGGACATCCCTCCGCCAGGTTCACTCTTGTTTACACAATGTTCATTAGGCCATCATGATTCACCCCGTTCTGTCGGCATCCCTCCGTCGGGTTCACTCTTGCCAAACACACAGTTCCATCTCCTTTCTCACTGTGCAGGATTCATCTCCCTTAACTTCCCAATTACATGCCGGTCAAAGACTTTCGACTGTACAGAGGGTTTTGCTAGACCCCTGTATGACCACTTTGACCTTTTCCCTGCGGCTCACCCAGAGCCTTCTGGTATCGGTAGTTTCAACAATAGGGGTATCAACCTATCGAGTGAGCACCAACGTGGTGTCTGACCCCAGTGCAGCTGGTTTTCCCCTTAATTTGCAATTCGCAACTTTCGTTCAACACAGTTCAGTTTCTGATCGATTCTTCCTTCAACTCACCAGCTGTGATGAACTCCTTGGCTTTTCTCTTCTCTGAAGTCAAGGATGGTACCACGGTAGCAAGTGTGACTCCGTGTCCTGATTATCAGTGTAGGAGGGCTCTGTGTACCGTTTACATCTGCTGAAACACATGCTGGCTATTCAGTCTAGGATTCCTTTTACTAAAGCTTCGTGAGTCGGGTCAAAAAGTGCAAGGTTGCTTCTCTCCTTGTTGCCCCTTTGGTTCTCGACGCTTTTCTCCTCCTCTTGAACTGCCACCCTGGGTTAGCTATCTCGTCGTGCGGTTTGCCTTGCTCGTTGTGTGCTCTCGTGCTCCACCTTTTATCCTTGTGGGGAAGGGAAAGGGCCGTCAGGTGTGTGTGGTTCTGGTCAATTGCCTGACTTTGCTTGACCCTTGTGTCGGGACATGTCAGGTAAACGGCTCTCATATTAGTCTGTTGTCTTTCATGGTGCAAGAAAGTGTTTGTCTCAGATTAGGGGGGGTGGAGTACAGTGACTGGGTATCCTACGTGGTAGAATGGGGAAAAGGTGTTAAAAGAAGGGGGATACTGCTTCTCACCCGTCAGTGTCCCTACTCCACTACCCGAGGACACCTAATCCAGGTGATCCTCCCGCACTGGTCCACCCCAGGAACTGGGTCCAATAGCGATGGTCGTGTCCTGGCCACCTGGATGACAGATACCCGGGGACTTGTCAGGGAGACACCTTCATGTTTCTCACATTACCCAAGGTGGAAGTATATAGAGTGCACAGTATGGGTCAAGGGCTCATCTTTGCGAATCTCTCACTGGAAGATGTTTAATTTTCAGGAGCTGTCTGAGAGAGAGTCCACCTGGTTGAGTGCAGTGTCCTTGGAGGAGATGATAATTTGAAGGAGGGAGGGATGATCCACAGTGCCAAAGGTGGCAGAGAGATTGAATAAAATGAGGATATACAACAGGTGGACTTGATGAGCAGCCGTTAGAAAGTTATATAGGTGTGAGAATTGCCATCTTGTAAGGGTGTACACTCACTTGCTTTTTTGATTTTTATGATTTAATACAATTATGTGATTAATTCCTTTTCTTGAAGGGAAATCTGCTGAGCAGATTTTCCTTTCATAAGCTCCATGCCAAAAGCATAGTGTACGCTTGTGTTCTTCTGCATCAGTAGCCTGATCTGCCACGCCTTCTTTCCAGTGGCACAGAGCAGGTCCAGAGGTCACATAAGCCCATTTGACAGCTGCAGTGACAGAGCTGTGAGCCCAGTTCAGCTGTTGGAGGTTTTGTTTGTATTCTCCCCCATACAGGCTGTCTTTGCTGCTGCTAGCAAGACAGAAGTGTGGAGAGTTGTGTCTCCACAAGAAGCTCTCCTGGTACCTGGAATCAAAGGACACACCCATATCCAAAGGCCTTTGATGCAATTTTGAAGTGAAGGGGCGGGTTAGTGAAATGTTACACCATCTTGTTTCTCTCTGCCCCATCTTTCCTTCCTGTCCCCTCCACTTCCTGTAGCACAAATCGCTTTGGGTGTGATGTAAGAAGGGACATTCCACTTGTTCCAAGAACGGGAATGGGAACCCTAAAGCAGCGTAGCTTTAGTCCAATCACACAAGGGCTTTTGCCCTTAAAAGAAGGTGTCTCCCTCCACTTCTTTAAATCATCTCTGGACTCCAAACTTTCAAGAAGATGTCGTTGGACCCTGTTGGTAGAGCAGTTCTTTCTAAAGTCCTCCAGCGGTGAGGTGACGGCAGGTGTTCCAAGTCAGAGGCAAGCTCTCTCCCCTAACTATTCCCTGGGACCATTGGGGATAACCTGCTGCTGGAACAAGATCTGCATTTCTGCCAGCCATACTGCTGCCCAGGAGTTCACCATGTTGGAAGGATTCCCGGAAAGTGTGTACCAGCCTCCTCTGTGTTTGGGAGACTGAGAAAAGGACTCCTCTTGTTCCTGAGATCCCGTAATGGGACTCACGGCTCCTGTGAGGCAAGACAGCCAGGATTCCTGCCATTTTGCTTTTCAACCACTTCAGGCTGTGATTAGATTGTGTCTGACCCAGATTGAATCTCATGGACCCTCCGGAGCAGCCTTTGGCAATTGCTGAACTTAAAGCCACTTTCCTGCACGTTTACATCAATTCACCACCATGCCGCATAAAAGCATGTTGTTGCTCAGCTCGAACGGAGGTTCTGCTGCATCTGCTCGAACCACCCCATATCAGAGTATGGGGGTGAGTTACCACAATAGATCCCGACTCCCCCCTCCCCCCTCCTGCTCCCCCCCAACTCCATCTCCACCTGTAAAGGTTTTGAACATTTTTCAAGTTTTACAATAGTTTGGCCTTAGCAATACTTGTTGCCGAAAGTCCTCCGAAAGCTGGGGAGAGTTTTATTTACTAGAATACATCCTTACCTGACTTTTGGAACGTTTCTCCCATCCACAAGATCCTCCTGTTATTTTTGTACCAGCTCCCAAAACCTCTTGGAACTTTGTGAACCAGGCCCCAGTCAACTTAGGGTTGGACTTCTAAAGTTAGGGTTGTATTCTTGTGGACTGCCATTGCAAATAATAACCAAACCTTTCCTTTCAGTATTGTGGGGTGGGGGTATTGTAATTTTATTGCACTTGCTACAGGTGCTGAATATATGTATTTTGTTATGAGTGTTGTGTGATAGTATTACTTGCTTATAGTCATTTTTATAATGTTTGCTTGGTCATAAATATATATATATATATATTTATTTAGAACTGTCTTTGTAATCTTTGATTATTTAACTTTTGGACTCATTGTGAACCCTTTACCAGGCTAACCCCTTCCTGAGACTTGGCCTTGACCACTCTCCATGCTACCTTCATTGGCATGGCTACAGCTCCCAGAGTTGTCCCTATTCGTTAACTAGGTTGACCTCCTATACATCCTTCCGCCAGGCCAGAGTATAGAAATCCAGTCTAACATCCACTGTCGAACCTAGGCTAGCGAACCTGATTATCTCCATGATCCTCAATGGCACCATTTCAAACCGCCGACCGTACGTAGAACCCTGGTTCGCTGCTGTTAAACCGACAAGACACTGTGAAGGGATTATTGACTGATATATGCCCCCCTGGTTCATTTGGTGCCCTGCAGCCTGGCTAGTCACATTTATCCTTTTTTTCCATTTCAAGAACATATACCTTGAACATTGTGTTTTTTTAAAATTCCCCCCCCATGTCTCATTATCCAGAGTGCTACATCGTGAAACACTTGTGTATAGATGCGTTACAAATGCCATATCATGTCATATCATATCTTGCTGTCTGTCTGTGGGGGGAGGGGAGTGTTAGTGTTTTCTAGTTGGGTATTATTGTACATGGTGTGTTTAAAGTATTACATAGGCTATTTGCTTGTACCATGTTAGCCGAGTCTTGAATGTTGATCCAGAAGACAAGTTGCTACCTTAATTAGGCTAACAGTAATTTATTCAGCATATTTGCAAGCTTTCGTGCAATGTCTCCTCTTCCTCAGGCAGAGATGAAATTAAGCATTTGAAAAACATCACAGCATTACAGCTTGTATAGACCCTCCTGCAGAACCCCATTGTCTGTTCGTGTCTGTAGCTGATTTGTAGCTTTGCTGAGAAACGCATGTATTGGAGGTTCAACTCGCCCACACATTGCCATCTTCAACGTCTAAATTGTACACTGTTAAGTGGGGCAGGGGTCAGTGAAACCGGAGAGCAGGAAAAGAAACAAAAAAACAGCCCACCCTGTTAGTGTGCTCTTAGTAAGGCAGGAGGGGTTGGTTAGGTGTCAGTCATTGTATGTGCAGTCCAGTTAAAACTCTGTCAGGCCAGTCCCTTTACTAGATCAGTGGTAGCACACTCCTCAACATATCAGGCTTGTGACGCTAGGAGTCTGCAAGAGGAGATATGCAGCCAGTTTTGTATTAGGCCTGTGACCCATGGAGCCCAGTGTGGTGATGTTGTGTCAAATACCATATTAGGATTGTTACATCACAATCCAGAGGAAAAGGTGAGGTTTGACTAGGGACAAGGGCCCTGACATGTGAGAGGGGGTCAGTAATGTGATACTTATGACTGTATTGAGTTTTTTCATGATGTGCATTTTTGTCATACACCAAATGATAAAGTCCTAACTAAACCTACTCTACCAGGGGATTTCCTACCTATTCTAACATCCATGGGAAAGCCTCCTAGCATTCACAACTAACTGTTAGGGAGAATTCTCAGAAATGTGCCAATTCCCTTCTGCCTTAGAGACCCCGAGCACTTTTGCTGGACTTTAGGACTTTTCATTTCTAACCTGGAGAGAGTGAGACCTTTTTCCCACTCTCATGTATTTTTCTGTGATTGAAACTCTTTCTTTTGGTTTTGGAGTCTGACAAACTCCATTGGCATCATCTTTTTACATTGTGACACAAAGCATCTTCAGTACAGTGGCACAGGGACTTCTTTCAGATTTCCCAAAGGTTTAAATACCTTCTCTTGGATAACTATTGTTTCCAAGAGAAGTGCAGTGAAATTGACTTTACTTACATTGTAACTTTCTAGACCCAGCACACACTATCTTACAATAGGGTGCTGGAGGGGTTACTTTGTATCCCTATTGTCTAGTTTCTCATGTAACATTTTATGTGACCCTTCCTACAATTAATGGCTGATGGCAGCGGTTTACTTTTTGCTACCATTTTGTGTTTTACTACGGACTGCTTTCGCAGCTGCAGTAAGGCACCCATGGGTGCCCATTTTGTCAAAATGGCCCTGGTCTTCTTTTTTTGCCATTTCTTGTTGTAAAGGTCCTTAGTGAGATTTACTCGGCGGGCCAAACCAGGCTTGATCCTTTTGTTCATTTTGTCCTTGGCTGGATTCACTGGTGAAGCCCGCCTCTGGCTCCAGGGTGTCTGGAGGGGCAGGAAATGAAGGAGTTGCCCAAAACCCCCTGTGCTTAATCCCCTTGGTTACAGGAATGCACACAAAGGTGATTGGCCATCTGGCTGTCCTTGGAGGACAGCCACCCTGCTATGTGATTGACAGTTAGGCTGTGAATGAATGGGAGAAACCTGCATAAAAGGCAAGGTCTTTTGCTTGGAATGCAGAGCCGACCACTGGACGAAGGAATCCGAAGGACTTGGAAGAGATGCCTGCTGCAACTCCTGGATGGTTGGTTTGCCTGGTGAAGCCCTGCTGTAGTGCTGAAGCTCCGAATTCACCTCGACTAGAAAAGCCCTGCAAAGGACGACTTCTATCCTTGGGTTGGTGGGACCAATCATCCCCAAGACAAGCTCACCTGGACATCCTCTCGGAGCTGGCTGTACTTCCATTGCTGCTTCAGAAACCAATTGCCAGGGAGAGAAACTCCAGAATCGATTGTCTTTAAGTCGGACCCGAGCTTCAGGTAGATACTCCGGACTACCAGGAAGCAGGACTGGCCAAGCCTGAGCCACCTTAAGAGTGCTGGACCCCAGATGTTAGGAAAGTCCAGAGTGGTATCCGAGAACTGCGGTGGTGCTATTTGCGAGAGACCCGAGGAGCTGAAACTGCAAAGTGCTTCTGATCTGAAGTTTGCCCATTGCTGCTGCCGACCTTCCATTCGTAGTGCAGGAGTCCCCAGACGTCCACCCTCTTTTCCCCACGACTGAGGCCCCGGAACAACAGGATCTGCAGACCTACACAGGGGACTTGCCTCTTGTTGTGTAACCTTGCTAGCTCTCAGTTAAGACTTGACTTGGTTGCCTTTGCAGAGTTGCTTTGCCCCTCACAAGCCACCCAGCTTGAGGCCCTACAGTGATTTCATTTTCTACAAAGACTTCTAAAACGTTGTGCAAGACTTTTTACCTACCTGCAAGAAGTGCTTCAGCTCCCCTAGACTTTGTTCAACTAACATTGGCTGTCCTGGCTCCCTGAAAGACTCATCTTGTCTCTGACTGTGTGTTTTACCTTTCCCCCCCGGGAAAGGGTTAATTTACTTTGCATTGGAGGGTTTAAAGTACTTCTCTGTCCTGCTTAAGAATATTTGTTAACCTTTGTTTTATTCCCTAAAACCTTTTGTCACCAAACTCAGTATTGCTCTAAATGTACCCGTGATATATCAATGCCCACAATGTTCTAGTTATTTAAGTCGCCTGAGGGTGTAGGGAGTGTCTGTGTGCCATCAGAAATGGGGATCTACTGAGTTATTGAAACTGAGTGTGTGTATTTTGAAGTATATGTTTGTTATATATAATTGCTCCCTTTTAAAGAAGGTGTATTCAACTGACTGTTAAATTATTAAATAATTGTTTAATCAAGAAACCTTGAGTGTAAGTTATTTTGGACAACTGTCCCTGTGAATCTGTTATAACCCTACAGCTCAAATTGACCCCTCTTGGGATAAGCCTGGCTGCTCAGCACACTATCAACCTGTGTAGTACAGACTTATACCAAAGGTTGGGTTCCTATTGCCAGGAGACCAGGCTGGTGCAGTCTGCCACCGGGTACTGCATACAATCTTGCCTAGCACTAACCCTCACCGTAAACAATATCAACATTCAAACAACGTAAGTACAACATACATAAAAGGTTACCAAACACCCAGTGGTTTGGATGGCTTATTGTGGTCCTGGTCAGATTTTGCTGCCCCAAAAGGCAATTTTCTCCAAATAACAAAGTATCAACCAAAGTTTCAAAGAAACAAATGTTTACACAAAGAAAATCCACTGGTCAAAGTCTCTTCTTTGTTCAGTGAAAAACATCTGTCACGGTTCCACAAAGAATCAACAGCACCAATGGATTTTCTTGGACAACTTCCTTCCAAGAAAGAATAGATGAAATTGACAAAAGTATCTTCTTTCACTTTGGAAACAAATTCTTTACTACTAGTTTCTGCACTGTCTTAAGTACACTTGTCAGAATGTTATTATTGAGATGTACTCCTCTCTCAACTAACTTCCTTCTGCATTGTAACTGAGAACAGCTCCCTTGGTCCCACAGTTAACTTCATTAGTACGACAGCCACAGTCTTGCTATTGCTACTGCAACTTCTACTGCTTCCCAATGTGCTGCTACAATGGCAACGTCAAAATTAGGCACTGCTACAAGACATCTGCCTCCACAGACTGGCATGGCACTCTTCTTTCTATATGCCCAGAAAGGGCAGCCTCTTTGCCTATCCTGCAGCTACCTTAGAATCTATTTTTCAATTTCCAGACAGTCTTTGCCATGCAGACAAAAACGACTTTGGTGAACAAGTACCCAGCTTCCTGCCCCACCTTTATGTACACTTGGTCTTCAGTAATTGCCATGAATACTCTTGGGTAACAACACATGAATCCGCTTCAAAACACCAGTGTATAGACCTTAAATGCGTGGAATTGGGTTTTCATAAAGATCATTTGATGGGCGTGGGCCACACTTGTTCTATCTTCGGCTTCTACTACTTCTTAATGCTGCTGCTTCAACCTTTGTTGTGTTGCAAGATATGTCTTCAATGGAAACCAGAATTAGGATAATGCGATTGCGTTTTAGTATTGAACTGCCACTTCAAATAAAGACACGTTCTCACCTTTCGGTCAGCACGCAGCCTCTAAGGCACAGTGGAAACTTTGTCTCATGCGCAAGGTCCCTTTATCAATGCTTGCAACACTGCAGGAAAGTAATGTTCTCACTCTGTGTTAATCAGAGAAACGTGATCACTCGCCAACCAAGTGTTACTGCTCTTTGGGAGGCTTTTCATAACATGTAAGCATTTCAGGTAAGCGTGTGTTATCTCCCTATTATTAAAAAGACTTCCCACTCGCTCATAATTCAACGCAAGTACAATTGAAAGGTGGGTAAAGTTACCGGCAAGGAACTTCTGCTTCTCAGGAGTATGCAGCCTCCTTTTCCGACTCCCAATTATAAAGACTGGATGCTGCGATGGCTTCCCAATTTTGCTGCTTCTTCTCTACTACTGGCACTCCTGGGATCCACACCACTCTGCTGTACAGTTGTCTGTGATCCGGCACCATTAAGGGAGAGCTTCCCACTCTCCAGTTTCCCTCGGCTTGACTCTGCACACGGAACAATTGCAACTTTAGCTCTGTGCACACAGCAATGAGGCACACCCGGAAAGACTGCCTGCTGCCTTTTTCTAATCTCCAGTGCTGCCACAGCAATTCAGGGTTTGTGTGAGCACAGCACCAACTTTGAGTTTGCAATTGGAGTTTTCCTCTCTACTCCTGCGTCCCGTGTTCTGCAGGCTTAGTGCACTGCTTCCTCTGCTTCTATGACATCCGAGCTTTCAGCTCCTGATCTTTTTTACGGCTTCTCTTTCAGGCAGTGTTTTATGCCCCTCAGGTGGGCTGATTAGGTTCAGGTGCAGGCTCTTGGGCTTAATTGCCTTACCTTGTTTAGAGTTATTAGGCTTGCCAGCCTTACATGGACTCATGTGCTCTATTCTTTACAGTCCCTGAGGAATTCTGGGACTTTTAGTTTGAGTTAAAAAAAATCTTTTTCTCTACCTCTTTAAAGGGTGTGAAATTGTTTTGTCTTCCCCAGGTTTTATTGAGACAAATTATAAGGTGTAACCCTTTCAGAGCCCAAAGGGACAGAAAACGTCACATGGTCATTGTTCCTATTGCAATATCTGATGTTGGAGAAGATATGGAGTTTTAGGGGCACCAAAGAACATTTTTCTAAGGTTGACATTCATCTGAATGACAAGAGGCTATCATTTCTTTGGGAAGGTTTTATTATCTTTCAAGAAATCATACCATGTCTCGCTCTGTGATACTCACCCCACCTCCCTAGGCCCGATCTAAAAGCCTAACAAGCATCAGATTATAGACTTCAGATCCTCTCCCGATTTAAAAACAATCTGTAATCTGGTAGTACACCCAGCCCATTTTTCAGGTGAGCTGCAATTTTAAATTTCTGTAGGGCTGTCCCGTAATGGTCTGCCATCTCGGGTACAGTGATGACCTTGCACAGATATTTAATGTCTAATGGGTCTGTCTGTGGCCCCTTGCCCTGCTTCCCCCCCCCCCCACCCCCCACTCCTCCTCTACACAGGGTACTTCCCGGGATCTGTTTGGAGCCTGTGCAGAGAATGACCCTATTTAGCCATTTCTTCTTTTTACTTGGGTGGAAGAGAAAGGGCAGTGAAGCGCAAAGACTGGACTTAAACAACAGGTGGCAGCCATTTTGATCATTGTGGTGAAAAAAAGGCTGCCATGCGTAAAAAAATAAATGGTGCACCTAAAAAATGTATAATAATTGTACCAATGTCACCAGCCTACTTGGACTTCATGAAGTGTAAAATGTAAAAAAAGAAATACCCTTGTGGTCAAAAGAAAGGGAACATTTGCTCCTCTGCACTATCCTTAAGGGAGATAATGGTGCTACACATTGGTCTTAAATGGGGGATAGAGCACCCTTCCCAGGCAGCCTTAAGAACTCACCAGATCACCCAGAACGCAGTCTTATAAGCACAGGAGTGAATTTGTGAATTTGGAGAGGAGACATCTCTCCCAAAAATCTGTTCTGTCTCACAAAAGGGTCTACAATATATCGAGGGTACTGTTGAAGTAAATGAGGGGTTGGGGGGGTGCTGCAATAATAAAAATCGTTCTTCACAATAGATCAGAGACACAAAAGTGTTGCGCTCTTCCTTTGACCCAGCAGTAACACCTAAATCGCTAACAACTAAGTATCTGGGCACAGTGCTGCCAACCTACAGTGCCTTGGGGTTGCTGGCCAACAGAGAAAAGTCAGCTCACAGCCTAGAGGAGTATTTTGAACCTTGTGCCTTCCAGAAAGCTTACATGTCCTGCATTCATGTCCTGCATTCCCTGGTCATTCCCAAAGCCCCTGTTTGATGATCTTGACGGTCTGGGTAGCACCTACACTAATTACGCCGATGATACCCAGATCCTCATCCCGTTGACGGGAGATTACAACAAGGATTTGGCCTTGGTGAACAGGGTGTACCTCATCATCCAGGCATGGATGGCCTCCCATAGTCTATGCCTGAATGATGACAAGACTGAACTTGTCATCCTCGGATCCACCCCAAACATAAACAAACTTGATCACAACTACACCAGCTTTACTATAGACGGCAATTCATCAAGGTAGCCAAAGAAGTGAAAACCATCAGAATCTACCTAGACTCGTCCCTCTCCTTCCATAAACGGGTTAGCTCCATGGCCTCTTCCACAGCATACACATGTAAGCTTATAAGAGCTGCCAAACCTTTCCTATCTACCCAGAACTGCATCACCCTAGCCAGAGCCCTTGTACTTTCCAAACTGGACTATTGTAACACCCTCTATGTAGGAGCCAACAAACAGGTCACTAATAAAATCCAGACTCTGCAAAACAATGCTCTCAGAGCAGCGCTTAGCATCCCCAAGAGAGAACACATCTCTAACATCAGGAGAACCCATAATTGGCTTACCACCACCGACAAAATCTTGCTCAAAGTAGCCTCATTAACACACAAATGCCTCAACAATGCAGCCCCTCGCTACTTAGCCGACAGAATAATAAGACATACCCCTAATTGGCCTACCAGAACCACCAATGCAAACCTGCTCACAGTTCCCAGGTTAAAACGAACCAAAATGGGAGGCAACAGCTTCCAGGTGAAAGCAGCCCAACACTGGAACTCCCTGCCACCCTCCTTAAGGACACCTCAGACCTACCCCCACTTTAGACGTAACTATATTCAGTGGTTAAAGAATAATGACCAATAACTGACCTCACCTTTGTAAACTATGTACATATGTATATTTGTAAACTATATATCGCTGTATTCACTGCAACTCCATTACCTATGTACACTCTGTAAATTACTGTACAGCACTGTATCCAAGCTGAGAATAACCTTGTTACTCCTGCGCCCTCATACCTTCGGGTCTGGCGCGCAATATAAATGAATAAACATAAACAATGCGCTGACCTCATTGATGACGAGGAGAGCGCGCGCCTGCTGAGGCGCCCCGTCTGCAGTCACAAAGCTTTACCCAGATCAGAGCCGGACATTTAACCTTCCCTGCTCGACCACTGTTACCACTAGGAGAACCACAGAAAGCCTGCAGAATATAGTTGCCATGGTTTAGGAACATGCCTTCATGCTACAAACACACTATTATTTGCCCCTTCGCCCCTCCACCTCTAGTACTTTATTCTGCGTCTGTGATTTAGTCAGTGGCCCTCCACGGTCTGTAATAGTGCCTGGAACAGACCTTCTTCCACGGCACTGACTGGGCAGGCACGTATTTCGACCCGCTGCCAAATACCCCGAGCACCCCACTAAGGTGCATTTCCTATAATCCTTTCCAGATCCCGAAGAGGGGTTTAGAGGGTTGCCTGCCACCGCTACATACGCACCTCTGCTGCGAGGCATCGGCCTGCTCTGAATGATTTAATAGTTTTTGGACGAAAGCTTTGTTGTGTTTTGGCAGAAAGGGAACCGCATCTGTTTAAGATATTCACCGCTTCTCTTGTCAGAGCGGGGCCTAAATGGATGTCTAAATGTTTCCTTTCCGACTCATGTTTCTCTTCTTTCTAGCTCTTCTGAGAAATGGCAAGTATGACTAGATGGACATGGTGACATTTTCAACCTGTGCATCCCCTTCTCTCCGCCAGAGCACCGGCCTCGTCCTGCAATCGCTTTCTCGCATTTACAGGCAGCCTGTTAATTGTGACCCCAGCACAGAGTTGTGGATCTATGAAGGCACCTCATTTTTGCCCCTAGTGCCGGATGCTATTCCTGTGAGTGCGAATGTCCCATCCTAACACTCTGGCGTGAGACAATGTCTTTTCAGTGTTTTTTTCATTAGCTGCTCTACGGTTGAGGAGCACAACCATTACTATGCTCTAGAAAACCCTGCCACCCTTGTACTACTACAATGGTGAGCTGTGCTGCGCCCCGTGGCTAGCCACTGTGCTGCGCCCCCTAGCTAGCTACTCTGCGTTGAACTGTGCCATAGTTATCCATTGTGCTGTGCCTTATAGTTAGCCACTGTGCTGAGCCCTGTAGTTAGCCCTTGCACTGCGCCCTATAACTAGCCCTTGCACTGTGCCCTATAGCTAGCCATTGCACTGTTCCCTATAGTTAGCCATTGCGTTGAACTGTGCTGCCCTCCATAGTTGGCCATTGTGCTAGGCTCCATAATTGGCTGTTGGGCTGCGCCCTGTAGTTGGCGACTGCACTGCACCCTATAGTTGGCCATTTTGCTGCACCCTATAGTTGGCCATTTTGCTGCACCCTATAGTTGGTGACTGCGCTGCGCCCTATAGTTGGTGACTGTGCTGCACCCTGTAGCTGGCCATTTTGCTGCACCCTATAGTTAGCTATTGTGTTGACCTGTGCTGCCCTCCATAGTTGGCCATTGTGCTATGCCCTATAATTAGCAGTTGTGCTGCGCCCTATAATTAGCCATTGCGCTGTGCCTTATACTTGGCCGTTGCGCTGTGCCTTATACTTGGCCGTTGCGCTGTGCCTTATACTTGGCCGTTGCGCTGTGCCTTATACTTGGCCGTTGCGCTGTGCCTTATACTTGGCCATTGCGCTGTGCCTTATATTTGGCCGTTGCGCTGTGCCTTATATTTGGCCGTTGCTCTGCGCCCTGTAGCTAGCCATTCTGTTGAACTGTGCTGCCCTCCATAGTTGGCCATTGTGCTATTCCTCCTAGTTGGCCATGGCGCTGCGCCCTGTAGTTGGCCGTTGCGCTGCGCCCTGTAGCTGGCTGTTGCGCTGCGCCCTATAGTTGGGCACTGCACCCAATATTTGACCATTGTGCTACACTGTGCTGCCCTCCATAGTTGGCCATTGTGCTATGCCTCCTAGTTGGCCATGGTGCTGCGCCCTGTAGTTGGCCGTTGCGCTGCGCCCTGTAGTTGGCTATTGTGCTGAACTGTGCTGCCTTCCATAGTTGGCCATTGTGCTATGCCTCCTAGTTGGCCATGGTGCTGCGCCCTGTAGTTGGCCATGGTGCTGCGCCCTGTAGTTGGCCGTTGCGCTGCGCCCTGTAGTTGGCTATTGTGCTGAACTGTGCTGCCTTCCATAGTTGGCCACTGCGCTGCACCCTGTAGTTGGCGACTGTGCTGAACCCTATAGTTGGCCATTGTGCTCAACTGTGCTGCCCTCCATAGTTGCCCATTGTGTTGCACCCTATACTTAGCCATTGCACTGTGCCCTATACTTAGCCATTGCGCTGCACCCTGTAGTCGGCCGTTGCGCTGCGCCCTATAATTGGCAGTTGAGCTGCTCCCTATAGTTGGCCATTGCGCTGCACCCTGTAGTTGGCCATTGCGTTGCACCCTGTAGTTGGCCGTCGCGCTGCGCCCTATAATTGGCAGTTGCGCTGCGCCCTATAGTTGGCCGTTGCGCTGCGCCCTATAGTTGGCCATTGCGCTGCGCCCTATAGTTGGCCATTGCGCTGCGCCCTATAGTTGGCCATTGCGCTGCGCCCTGTAGCTGGCCGTTGCGCTGCGCCCTGTAGCTGGCTGTTGCGCTGCTCCCTATAGTTGGCCATTGCGCTGCACCCTGTAGTTGGCCATTGCGCTGCACCCTGTAGTTGGCCGTTGCGTTGCGCCCTATAATTGGCCGTTGCGCTGCGCCCTATAGTTGGCCGTTGCGCTGCGCCCTATAGTTGGCCATTGCACTGCGCCCTATAGTTGGCCATTGCACTGCGCCCTGTAGCTGGCTGTTGCGCTGCGCCCTGTAGCTGGCTGTTGCGCTGCGCCCTGTAGCTGGCTGTTGCGCTGCGCCCTCTAGCTGGCTATGTGCTGAACTGTGCTGCCCTCAATAGTTGGCCATGGTGCTACACCTTATCGTTGCCCATGGTGCTACGCCTCATAGTTGGCATTGTTCTACGCTCCATAGTTGGCCAGTGTGCTGTGCCCTATAGTCATCCAATAAAACACCACGCCCTATAGTACTTCAGTAAAACCCCACCACTTCATTACCTTCGAATACTTGATTAGGTCCAGACCCTGGGGGTGGACCGTGTGGGAGGATCATCTGGGTGAAGGGTCTTCGGGGAGTGGGACACCTAATGGCGAGACGCAGTATCCCCTTTCCTGTAACACCTTTACCCCATCCTACCCAGTAAGGCATTTGGGAACTTTACCCTGCCTTTGCGAACACTTTCACACGGACAGCCCGCTCTGGGAGAAAACGGACATACACCCGAGCATTGTACGTAATGCTGTATGGTATGGTAAGGCAAGGTCAGGCAACTAAACTTCCCTAGACGGATAAAAGGCACAGCACGCGAGCACATTCTGATCAAGGCAAAGCACACAAAGGAACAGAGTTTTCCCGACGGCAACTGAACGAGGGGAGAAAGACGGTAAACCAAGAAGGGTGCACAAGGAGGGAGATGGCCTTGATCTTCCTGACAAGAAACTGTTACTTTCCTGAATCCTCTAGATTAAAACATAAGGCCAGGAAACCAGCATGAAGAATCTTGCAGTTTGTCTGAGATACCCGGCACCCTCCTACATGGCTGATCGAGTCGGGGAGGAGCAGCAGCTGCCGCGGTACCGTCTTTGGCTCGAACATCAAAGCAGCGCCAGAGAAATCAACCGAGCCGTTGAGTTGGGGAGACCGATGCAAGACCGGTCTGTGGTGAGCCAAGGTTACAAGCGGCAACATTGTATAAAGAGCGCAAGAATGAAGATTGGTAACTGTCATGGCCACAGGCCCCAGAACACAAAAACCACACCATCTCGTGATGGGGGCAATGGGTCACTTAACTCACTTATGTCCCTTTGGGACCCATAAACACAGGGGCCCTGGTTGGACTCAGTCCTGGTGCCTTGGCGCCAGGGTCATATAGAGATGTGAGCAGGAACACTTTATTTCAGTGCAGGAGTGCTTTTATTTTACAAGAACTTTCCAGGAGCTGAAAGCCTTTATTCCAGAGAACAGCCTCATGTGCTGACTCATCGGGTGTGGCAGGCAGGCTGAACCTGGTGGGCGTGGCTTCAGAAGCTCAGCTATATAAGCTGCTCCATCCTTAAGGCTTCGGGTTGGTTTCAATCTGGCATGCTTTTCTACTCATTCGGTAGTCGTTTCACTTACACACAGTCCCCTCGGAG
This sequence comes from Ambystoma mexicanum, assembly GCF_040938575.1. Classification (NCBI taxonomy): domain Eukaryota; kingdom Metazoa; phylum Chordata; class Amphibia; order Caudata; family Ambystomatidae; genus Ambystoma; species Ambystoma mexicanum. The sequence goes on along the minus strand of NC_090938.1, from coordinate 489,618,979 downwards.
CGCCCTGGTCTCAAGTGACATTCCCCTTCACTCCCTGGTCTCCAGCAGTCCTTTCTGACAGCTGCGATGGCCTACTTCTGCTCTGCCTGCTGGCTTGCCTTTGACTGCAAGCCCCGCTCACACACTGGTGCTTCTCTGCGTTCACCAGCAGCTCTGCTTCCCTTCCACAGACGCTGGCAGCGACCTGGTTGCTTTTACTTGACCTGAAGCACCAACTGCAGCGTTCCGACTATCCACACCTGTGGAATTCTGATGGCCCAACTTGCCCTGGGCTCCACAGGTCTGCAGGATCATCTGCTGGCGTCATGGCTTTCCTTCAGGTCCCACCACGGCTGCCATCTCTCGAACAAGATCCCCTGCTGGTCTCTCCCAAACAGACCTCCCTGTCGGTCTCTCTGCTGCTCTTTTCCTCTCTTATACACCTGCAACCACTTGACAATTTTCAGGTGTGAGATCCCAAATGGACTTGCCTGACTGTAATTAGAGGGACATGCCTGACCGTCAAAGTACTCTGCAGGCATCTTCTTCGTCCCAGTACTAGAGTGGTGAAATGAGTTACTAGTGTACACTACTTCTAGTCGCCTCTTCCTCGTCCCAGTACGGTCATAGGTTGAATGTGGGAAAATGAAGGGAGAGGTTTCACAATAGCCCGTAATGGCTAGGGGAGCGTAAGGTTGGTTCTCAACAGGGAAAGGTGGATACCATGTCTCTCCAGTTCCCCCTCTTAAACCTGCTCGTCTTCACCCTCTTCCTGGTGATGTGCTTATTCTGGTAAGGTCTCCTGGTGTTTTCCTGGTCAGTGGGACAGGGGTAGCAATTTCCCCATCACTGCGCCTGGGATTAAGGGCTCTTCCTGAAAAGGAAATAAGGGGTACCGCATCCCACCGAAGGAGGTCTCCTCCCCAATCCCCAAGGACCCTCCAACCAGGTGATCTTCAATCGCTTCTCCGCCCCCAGGGTCAGGATCCAAAAGTGATGGCCTTCCCCAACCACCTGAAAAGAGGACCCCAGGGTTGTAGATGTGAGGATGCCCACTAGTGTCTCAGAGGGCACAGTCTGCATTTGCATCTCTATTCAGGCAAAAGTTGAATGTAATGTTATGTTGTCTTATACCGCACACCGTTACCCCCATGGGGCAGTCTCCTAGCGCTCACATGGCTCTGCAAGAAAGAGGGCAGGTAGGTTAGTGAGAGTAGAATGATAGGATAGGTCGAGAACCAGGAGCAACTGGCGCCTGTGTGAGTTGGCTTGCAGATGGATTGATTATGGATAAAACAAGCCAGTCCACACAAAGTTAATGTTCAAAGCCTGCATTGCTTGTTGTATGCAAATGTTTGTTATATTTGGTGTTTGTGTGTTTCGTATGTAGTTTGGCTGGTATTGATCATGCGCACTAGCTTGTTGTATCCGTAAGAGGACAGTCCAGTTTCCGTGTTGTTTGTTGTATGCAGGTGTTTGTTGTGTTGGATGTGCGTTTGTGTGTTTAATGTGTAATTTGGTTGGTAGTTATGGTTGTGGTCACTGGCTTGTTGTATCCATAGTGGTAAGGTCCAGTGCCTGGAATTGTTTGTTGTATGCGAGTGTTCATTATGTTGGGTGTAGTTTGGCTAGCCCACAATGTGTCTATAATACTTGGGACGTATGTTGGAGGGGAGCAGTGCGGTTAGTACATTGAGTACTGTAAGGGAGGCATGGTATCACAAGTACGACACTGACACAAACGTTTCAAGTTTCAAAACCTTTATTAGATTCTTGGGGTTTGGAAACACTCCTACTTGCCCTATAGCTATGATGGGAGTAGTCTCTACCATCAAATAATAAAGAAAACCCAATTCTAGTCCGTCTATGTCAAATCAAAATGGCCTACTAACAAAACCTAATGCCTGACCTATCTCGTATACGTGTTTAAAGGGGAATGTGTATGCAAAGTGAAGTCAGTGTTATAACAAAGTATCAAGGTGGCTCAGTCAACTCTTCTCCCCACGTTAGACAGCACAGAGTAAGGCAGCCTCCATAAACAGGATGACGCACTCTGGCTCAGGTTGTAAACAAAAGGCAGCTCAAAAGGTGGATCGAGGCCGGCTTAGCCTTGCACGTCAGTCACTTATTCCAGCTTTCCAAAAGTTCTTTCACAGTTCAACAAAAGTTCACATAGGCCTCCCTTAGTCGGGCTTGGACCTTTCAACCAAAAAGTACCTGATTCAACGTAGATCTCCCTCATATGGGCTCGGACCTCGTAATCACAGCACTTGCAGGGGTTCCCTTCCCTAAACTTCATTCACATTCTTTAGGGGTTCCCTTCCCCTAGCTTATTTGATGCTTCCGGTCACACTCAGTCGGGCTCAGACCTTCACTGATGTCTAAGACTTGCGAATGTGCAAGGCTTTCACCATAGACCTCTGCAGGACCACTTCGACTTTCACTTGGCTCTTCCTTAATGTTATTTGTCCCAATGTCTCTTGGTATTGGTAGTTCCATACCACAATCAGAAAAGTTCAAAATAAATCTTCCTCTTAAAGCAATCGCCTTTTAACTTCCCCCTTCCGTTGGGGTTATTGTTGACCATTGCGCATTTCAAAGTTCGTTCACATTGCCGCTTTATAAAAAGTCATCAAACATTTTGTGGAAACCTTTGAGTGGGCTTCTTCCTTTCGCCGGACCACCCCGCTACTCTGCATCACTGGCTTCACAGTTATCAGTAACTTAAAAGTTCATTACTGGTTTGCTTTCTTTCTCATCTCATCAGCATGCGTGCAACTTTCAACTGTGAGATCACTGCTGCAGCTTCAATCTTTCCTTGATACAAACCGGCATTTGGTGTCTTTCGCTATCTCACCGGTTATGTGCATTCCTTTGTCTCTGTGGCTTTGCTTCACGAGTCAAGGTTGATAACAGACTTGGCCTCACCTCCCCAACACTGTCGTTCACCCAGCAGGGTTGCTGGCGTCCTTGAAACACAATGCAGGCTTCTTCTTGATTAGGATTTGGCTTTCTCCGCGTCTCCTTCACGGTTTCCAGGGGGCAATGACCTCCTGCAGGGAACTTCTGGGTTTTCCTACCTGTTGCTCTGGTCCCTCAATTGGTTGTCCTGCTCCAGTGGGTTTGCCTTCGCCTCGGAAGATCTGCTCCTTCTCGTGTCTCACCTTGCTCTGAGTGTGTCTCTATGTTGCGCCTTTTATCCGTGTGGGGGGTGATAATGGGTATCAGATGTATGTGATTAAGGTCAGGTGCCTGACCTGATTAACGGGACATGTCCAGTGAGATATGTAAAGGTTAGCCTCTTTACTCTGTCTCTGTCTCTGTCTTCCTCGACCCAGTGTTTGTGTAGAAAGTGGGGGTTGGGACATCGGAGAATCCTAGAAAATAGAATGGGGTATGGGCACAGGAAAAGGGGGGTTACCGCGTCTCACCATCAGTTGCCTCACCCCCACTCCCTGAAGATCCCCCACCCAGATGATCCTCTTGCACTTGTCCACCCCCAGGGTCTGGATCCAAAGGTGATGGCCGTGCCCTTACAACCTGAGAGAGAGATCCAAGGGGACTAGCAAGTGAGACACCCTTTGGTTTCTCACAGTACTCTCAAAGTTCTTCCACGTGAGTCCTAAGAGCTCCTCTAGTTGCAACCCAGTTGTACCCTACAATTTCCAAGTGCAACACACTAGCCACTCCCACATATTCCTCGAACTGCAATACTCCTGCTACTCCCACCAGCCCCTCTGCGCAGTAATAATTACCATACTCAAAGTGTGCTTCTGAGTGCAACAAGATTAAACAGCTAATGTTATGCATGACTAATCAACATTCCACCTAATGTGACGCATTTCTAATCTTCACCATTCTATCTAATGTGATGGATGGCTAATCTTCACAATATGTCTACTGTAACTTGTTTCCTGCCATTGCCTGCCCCAGTATACTTCCAAGTTCAACACATTTCCTGACCCCCAAGTGCATCTGGGTGCAACACATTTCCTGCCTCCAAAATGCATCTAAATCCAACATGAACTCTACCCCCTGTAAGGAAGGCATGGTATCAAGCAGTGAAGAAAGACAAGTGATCGCAATTCAAGGGTGTATATTGTACTTCAATGGGTTGGTTGAACGCCTATCTAACCCTAAATCTAAGGATGGGAGCAAGCTACGACCATCAAATAATAATGCAATCCTAGTGGAGTCATTGCCAAAATAAATGGGCCTATATTAATAAACCTATTGCCAATCCTTACTTCTAAATACAAATGGCGTGGGACAACAATGTATGCAAAAAGAAAAAAGTGTTCAAGAAATGATATGCCAGGATAGTTGAGCAGTTGGCTTTCCTTCCCCACCTTTTCAGCATGGCACAAGGCAGCACTCTTAGGCTTTGCACACACTCTGGCTTCTCTAATACAGTTCAAAGTATAGGTATCAGGGCCTTCTGTGCCAAAGGCTCTGACCAAATTAAAGTCTCTTATTGCAGATGCCCTGATTTAACAACCAAGCATCAAACTTCCTTTCTTATCGGGATTTTAACATTCACAAGTTCTCGGACCATGAGTCTCCCTCATTCCGGCTCAGACCCCTTAAACACCATGTTCACAATGGGTGTCTCTCGTTCAGGCTCAGACCATCTAATCTCAATTTCCAAACTTTCCTCTTTGTATCAAGAATTGAAGACTTTCGATTGTGCAATGGATTTTGCTGAAACCATCGCAGGACCACTTCGATTTACTCCATTTATCATTCTCGTCTTGTACTTTCGCTTCTGCCACTTCTTGACTAGCCACCCTCCTTAAGGACACCTCAAACCTACCCCCCTTTAGATGTAACTATATTCAGTGGTTACAGAATGACCAATAACTGACCTCACCTTTGTAAACTATGTACATATGTATATTTGTAAACTATATATCACTGTATTCACTACAACTGCATTAACTATGTACACTCTGTAAATTACTGTACAGCACTGTAACCAAGCTGAGAATAACCTTGCTGCTCCTGCGCCCTCATACCTTCGGGTCTGGCGCACAATATAAATAAATACACATAAACAATGCGCTGACCTCATTCATGACGAAGGAAAGCAAACTGCTCAACTATCCTGACATATCATTTCTTGAACACTTTTTTCTTTTTGCATACATTGTTGTCCCACGCCATTTGTATTTAGAAGTAAGGATTGTCTATAGGTTTATTAGTAAGGGCCCATTTATTTTTGCATATTTTGACGTTGACATATTTCTATGTTCAGGCTTTTGTGTTATACACAATGTATTAACCCCGAATTGTTGCCAAAAATTAGATTAACTGATTGTCTTTTTCGACATCCTGGTGTCTAGCTTCCACCGTCATTAATGTTGTGTAAACACTACACCCATGATCTGCCCCCATGGTTGTCCAATTTCACTCACATTAGTGCTTACTCAGGGGGCTGCTGGTGTAGTTGGGCCAGTCCACCTACGCTCCAACATCTCCCCCTCTTTCATTTGGGGTTCCATCCAGTAAGACCACATTATCATTTATACCGCAGTGCGATCACTCCCTCACTCACAGGATATATTTGCCTACCTCCATCATGGCCGATGGTGTCTCCGTCTCCATGACTACCGCCACTCGTGACGGTTTTTACATTTTGGGGAGACCTGATCCCTCGTTTTTTTTATCAACAACGTTCCGCTCACCCCAATTTATACTCATTTGAGTATTCTGTACATTTCTCCCTCAGGCGGTCTTACTAGCCCACTGTCCTGTCCTTGAGAAACAAAATGGCCACCAGTATAAACACTGCAGTCGCCAGGCAACGGCTAGTCTAACTAACCGCTGCTAGGTCCGAACCTCCATACGCTGAACATCAGCGTATCCAAGCTTGTCACCGTCGCTGGTAAGCTGAAGAATTTTACATGCAGCTGGGTGCGCTTACGATCCGCACGAATATTTTGCAACTCGCACTACTGCATGACACGTGTTATGTTCCAACATTTACAATATCGCTCCACGGGTGACGAGTAGTACTTACAAACGGTACGACCTATACTGTAGAGGGGAATATCCTCTCCTCGACATAGAACCACGTATTTGGTTGTTACTATCACTCCTGTCACGGATATACATGAACCATACCACCGCCTAATACTCTGGTGCAACTAGATTATGTGCCTTTATATCTTAATTTGTATAATTAAGTTCACCCCGCTCCAGCAGGCAGCACACAGGTGGTTTTATCAATAATAGCTATTAACAGCACCTCTCCACCTACTACGAGCGGCCTTGTGATTAGGATTTTGTCCTTCTCATTTTGTACAGTGCACAGTCGTATCCATTTTGAACACTCGGACCCATATGCATTAAAGCACGTCCTGTGCTGAGTACCTGTGCTCACACAGACTTTCTGACCAGTAAGAGTCATTCCATTTACCTAATAGCACCATTAACTTAATGTCTTGATGGTCATTACCTTTAGGATTGAACCCTCCACAGAACCACAACTTACCTACTACCATCAGTGTACGCTGACACTTAGATGATGTACGCCAATGTGCCTCTTTGATTACGGTAAGCACCGCAATCTCCAACGTTCTCCTCTGAGAACTTTGTTGTTCAGGCATTATATGCATTCCAACTTTTAGACGTTTTAACTGATACTCACTTCTGGCACATTATTCTGTCTTTGCTCCGACAGATCACATAGGATTCCTCCCACACAAGAATTGATCCGTCCTGATGAAGGTCTACTAAACCACTGCTTCACAAGTTTAGCTAAAATGGCCGAAACACTGTTGTGTTGACCTATCTCTTTATGTTGTCTTGTAACGTTTGATTTTCACTTTTTTGTGCTGTTTACTAGACAATTGCAAACAGTGATGTCTCATGTCCCCTAATGAAAGAGATCTAGAGAATGCAATTGTTAAAATTCAAAATTTAAATAGTCTTTTTGAATTTTTCTACCCATGTACTATATCTTGTTTACGTTTTATGTTGAAAATCCTATGTCCTAATATGTATATGTATTTTTACACCTTCTGCACACAAATTAATAAGAACTGCAGTATTTACTCCAAGAATTGCCAATTCAGATCTTGTCAGAAGTGAGAAGTTCAAATCATTTGTTGGACCACTAGGACCTTGCTCAATTGTGTTGTTACATGGGAGTAAAGAAGCTCCACCTTCCAATCTCAAACCTGCCGCCAGGATGGGATCTCAATGTAGTACTCGCTAAGCTCATGGGACCTCCATTCCAGCTAATGCATAAGTCAAGACAAACACCTGACTTAAGACTGCCTTCTTAGTGGCATTAACTTCCATAAGAAGAGTTAGTGAATTACAAGCATTGTCATTGCAGGATCCTTTCATTATCGTGCACAAGGACAAACTGGTTTTACATATGCATCCTAGGTTCTACCCTAAGTTCATCTCTAAATTTCATGTAAACCAGTCCATTGAACTCCCGGCCTTCTTTCAGAACCCAAAGAGTTCAGCTGAGGTTAAACTCCACACACTTGATGTAAGGAGGGCGGTCCTTTACTATGTAAACAAGACCAGACTGCTAAGAAAGACAGACCAACTGTTTGTCTCCGTAGCCCCAGGCAGAGAAGGGGATTGCATTTCCAAGAATGCCATATCCAGATGGATAGTCGGTGCATTCAACTATGCTCCTCACTGTCAGACAAAACACTGCCGTTCACGCCAAGAGCACACTCTACAAGGAGCACAGGTGCTACTCTGGCATTTATTGCAAATGTACCCTTAGACAGCATTTGGAAGCAGCTACATGAAGCTCGGTGCACACTTTCACTCAGCACTACTGCATTGACACTCATTCCAAGACAGATACACAGGTGGGACAAGCGGTTCTCAGACATCTATTCACTCATGAACCTTCTCACAACCCACCACCTTCTTCTAACACTGCTCGCTAATCTATGCACAGCATGTGATCTAAGCAGATTCCACAAGCCTCAGAAGGGATACATTACTCACCGTAATCGTATTTCTGATGGTTGTATCTGCTTGGATTCACATGCGCCCACACTTCCTCCCCTCGGAGAGAAGGCGCATGGATGCTTATGAGCTTGCCTAATACATATCTGCTTGGATATATCTGTACTCGCGCAACACTTCATGCTACCTCATGTCAGAAAAATAACAATCTGAGGGACCTTGACGCGTAACAGACCATGGGTACAGTGGACGTCTCACTAGGGATAGTATTACTGGCATGCCCTGTCGACGTCCCTTTTTCAAATTTCAAAAACAAGAAGTGTAATACTCCACAGCTTCCACTTGATGTCAGCCTATGCACAGCATGTGAATCTAAACAGATACAAGCATCAGAAATATGATTACGGTGAGTAATGTATCCCATATCCCTTGAATGCTTTACTTCTACTGAAGAGTATGCTTTTTAGTAGGTATACTGTGTGGACAATCCTTTTGTTGTGGGTTGACTAACCCTACTTTATAAGCGTCGTACTCCCTTCCTAAGAGTGGAGTATGGCTGCTTGGTCACATTACTAAGGTGAGCTTGGTCTCGTTTTGTGGCAATTGGTGCCTAAAAGCCCTCAAAAAGCCCTTTGAAAGAGGAAATGGGAACATTCACCCGAAGAGTAATTTTTAGTGTTAAAATGTGGAGTCATTTAATATATGCATTTTTTTGTACTGTACATTTTAGTTCCGACCTGTAAAATTGCAATGGAATGTGTGCTGCCACATGGAAGCTATTGATTTAATGTCTTGAATTTCTCTCTAACTCCTCTCCATTGTCCCCATGCTAGGGCTGGAAATGGCACAGTCCTGCCTGCTTTTGGCTGGGAGATGACCCTGTGACGTACAGTGAGGCTCAGAACGCATGTACAGATTATGGGGCCACCTTGGTCACCATTACCAACAGGTATGAACTTGCATATAAAGATTGGTACACTTTTGGAGAGGTATTTAGCAACTTGGAGCTGTGGAATAATCTGCACTAGCATATAAATACTGCCCTGGAGAGTATTTCAATCTGGTTTTCTGGTGAATTTTTAAATAAATGTTACTGCACAGATACAATTGTGCCTGCTGGAAGGTTTTACTCCTGCCTTGTACTTACATTCTGTCCTGAGCCTTCCAGCACTACTTCTGGACTTGGGATGTGTTCATGGACGTTTATGCTGAGTGAGACTTTCTCACTTACCTCCTGTGTTTGCTTTTCTTATGGGAACACTGGACTCTTCTTATTAGGTTGCAGAATTTTATTGTCTTGGTTTCTTATTAGGTTGCACAATTTTTTTGTCTTGGTTCCATGCTTTCCTATGGCAGCACGCTGCACCTTATCTATTGTGCTGCCAGTGAGCGTCCCTTTCGCAATGTTGTTTTCAGTTCAATAGTGTCCCTAGCCCCACCAGTGCAGTAGTGGTAATCTCCAATTTATGTTTAACTGTTTTAGTGCACACCATCTTCCATTGAGTGCTGTGTGCTTACTTTGAATTCCCTCCTCTTTGTTTCTAAGTAGCAATTCATTTTATGGATGCGTTGTCCTGGTCTCCTTTCTCAGCCGTGATAATGCAGTAGAGCGGACCATATACTAAATATGGCCCCATTTATGTTTTAAGTCCTGTTCAAGGTGGCTGTCCTTCGGTGCCCATCCTTCTACCTTTCCATGTGGGGAGGGCCCCCTTTCTTAATGTGCCTTGGCGGGCTTATTGCAAGGATTCTGCAAAGACCCAAGGCTCTCGTTTGTATGTGTGCTGGTAGGAAGTGAGGCGGGGGGGAAGTGTGTCCCCAAACCACATTCCTCCAGATACTTTGATGTTGCTGGACAGACCACTATTGGTCCACCAACTTCAAGTTTGAATTTTGCAAAGTATCCTTATTGGAGGGCTGGGCTTACCCCAGTCCCTTTTCTGATATAGAGAGACAAGCGGGTGCCAGGAACCAAGTTGACCACTTAAGCGAAATATATCCAAAGAAGACCATTTAGAGATGCCAAAGGACTGCTGCATAAACCAACATTGGCTCAGCCAATAACAGTGTTAGGACAGTTTTTCTAAAGTCCCGCTAAGGGCTTCATAGAACCATACATCTGAGACAGTACATAAGCTCCACTATTGGTATAAGGCTGTACCGCCTGAGAATGTTGGTAGCATGCACAGAGCAGCCAGGCTTATCTTGGGAGGGAGAGAGGGCTGTAGTTTGGTATAAAGAAATTGTAGCATATACAAATGGTCCAAATAAACACAAACACTATGTATTGTAATAACAAAGGGTTTATTTAAATAAAAGTAGGCCCAGATAAATCTTGGGGAAAAGAGTGCCATCAAATATCATATAAACAGTTATAAGAACCAACTCAATACTTGCGGGATACAACCCAAAGTATAACCTTATTAAGAATAGCAATTAGCAGTTCAGGGTGAGTCAAACCTCACATTTAGAATGGCAGTCTTCTATCCTTAGGGAGTAAAACACGGTTATTCATACTATTAGAATACAATCACTAATTCAAGAGTAATTGACCCTATCAGTCATCCATAGAAATCGCATAATAAACCAACCCTGTTACAAGTATACACCTTGCAACATTACTTTTTAGAACTCACTTCAGCGCTAGTAAAACAACTCATATACTTTCTGGAACGGCCTTAGGTGACTCGTTAGAGAGAATTCTCAGACATGTGCTAATTCCCTTGTACCTTAGACAGAGGTCGAAGTGGGAGGGAGCGGTTGGGAGCGGTGCTCCTATACTTTTTATTTCTAAGTTTCACTGTTCCTATACTTTTATTTCAAAAAGAAACCGTTCTGGAATGGTTTTGTTTTAAAATAAGTGTAGGAAGAAGTTGAAGCTTGCACTTCAGTGCATTGCACTGAACATTCCTTTAAATAGCAAGTGTGTTTGTTTGGGGGTTTGGATTGGTTGTGGGAGGAGGTGCAGCGATGGGGTTTTTGGAGACCAGGGCCATGCCAGCAGGGAACATAGTTCCACTACTTCTTTTCGTGCACTTCGACCACTGACCTTAGAGGCCCTCAGCTCTTTTTCTGGACTTTAGGACTTTTAATTTTTATCCTGGAGAGAGTGAGACCTTTTTCCCACTCTTTCGTATTGTGCTTTGATTTGAACATTTTCTTTTGGTTTTCGAGTCTGACAAAACTCCATAGGCATCATCTTTGATTTGTGACGCACAGCACCTTCTGTGCAGTGGCACAGGGAAATCTTAGATTTCCCAAAGGTTCAAATACCTTCCCTTGGTGAAAGTACTGTTTCCAAGAACAGTGAAGTGAAATTGACTTTACTTACAATGTGTAACTTTCTAGACGCAGCACACACCATCTTACCATACGGTGCTGGAGGAGTTACTTAGTATCCCCTCTGTCTAGTTTCTCATGTAACATGTTTAAGTTACCCTTTCTACAATTAATAGCTGGTGGCAGCGGTTTACTTTTTACTACCATTGTCTGTTTTACCGCGTGCTGCGTTCACAGCTGCAGTAAAGCCCCCATGGGTGCCCATTGTGTCAAAATGGCCCGGGTTTTCTTTTTTCACAATTTCTTGCTGCAAAGGTCCTTCTTGAGATTTACTCTGCACGCCAAACCAGGTGTGGTCCCTTTGTTCGCTTTGTCTTTGGCGGGATTCACGAGTGAAGCCCGCCTCTGGCTCCAGTAAGTCTGACAGCGGCAGGAAGAGAGGGAGGTGCCCGAAACTCCATGTGCTTAGTCGCCTTGGTTGCAGAAAGGCAAGGACAGCCACCCTACCCTGTTGTTTGATTGACAGCTAGGCTGGAATGAATGGGAAAAACCTGCATAAAAAGGCGAGGCTTTTTGGCTTGGAAGGCAGAGTCGACCACTGGACGAAGGAATCCGAAGAAGAACTTGGAAGAGACGCCTGCTGCAACTCCTGGACCTTTTGGTTTGCCCGGTGAAGCCCTGCTGCTGTGCTGAAGCTTCGAATTCGCCTCGACTAGAGAAGCCCTGCAAGGACGACTTCTCCCCTTGAGTTGGTGGGACGAATTGTTTCCAAAGTGAACTTGTTTGGACATCCTCTCGGAGCTGGCTGTACTTCTGCTGCTGGAACCGAAGTGCCAGGGAGAAGGACACCAAACGGAGTGCATCACTTTTAAGTCGGACCCGAGCTTGTGGAAGATCCTCTAGACTCCCAGTAAGCAGGACTGACCAAGCCTGAGCCACCTCAACAGAGTGCTGGACCCCACATGCGAGGAAAGTCCAGAGTGGTATTCGAGAGTCTGCGGTGGTGCTATTTGCTGAAACGCGAGGAGCTGAAACCACAAAGTGGCGCTGAATTGAAGTTTGTCCTTTTCAGCTGCTGACCGTCCAATTGCAGTGCAGGAGTCCCCAGAAGTCCTCCCTCTTGACCCCATGACTGAGGCCCAGGAACAAAAGGATATACAGAGTTGCACAGGAACAGAAGCCAGCTGGAACCATTTCTTCTAACCAAAGGTACTGAAAAGTTTGAGAGGACTTACCTCTTGTTGTTGTAGCCTTACTGTTGCGATTTGTCTTGGTTGCTTCTGTAGAGTTGCTTGCATCTTCTACCTCTCAGGCCTCCCAGCTTGTGGCCCTACATTGGTTCTACTTTATCTACAAAGAATTCTAAAACATTGTGCAAGACTTTAACTTACCTGCAAGAAGTGCTTCAGCTCACGTAGACTTGTGTCCAATTGACATTGGCTGGCTTGGCTCCTTGAATAATTCTTCTCTCCTCTGTGTCTTACCTTCGCTCCAGGAAAGGGTTAACTTACTTTGCAGTGCATGTTTTTGGTCAAGTCGGTGCGCTCTACCCATTGTTATTCTGTTAGTAATATTTTGTGTTTTGATTAGTTTCTGACTGATCCTTGAGTGGAGGTCAGTGGCTGCATGGCTATATAGAATCACCTATCGGTCTGTTGGGTATGAAGAAATAAGGGGGTGTTCTATCTAAGCCTGTGCACATTCATGTACATTCCTTTCATAGATTCCAATGTATAATCACTAAAAAGTGTACATAGAAGACTTATTATTGAATTGGAATCTATGAAAGGAATGTACATGAATGTGCACAGGCTTACATAGAACACCCCGTTATTTCTTAAATTACTTTGCATTGGGGGGGGTTCAAAAGTACTTACCTGCTTCAGAATATTTGTGTGATCTCTTGTCTTATTCTGAAACCTCAGTATTGCTCTAAATCTACCAGTGATATATTAATGTCCAGTGTCCTAGCTATTTAAGCCACCTAAGGGTGTAGGAAGTGTCTGTGTGCCATCCCAAATGGGTATTTGCTGATTTAGAGAAACTAAGAGTGTGTATTTTGGAGTGTATGTGTGTTACTATTATATTGCCCCTTCTGAAGAAGGCTTATTCAAACTGACTGTTAAATAAATTGTTTAATCAAGAAACCTTGAGTGTAAGTGTTTATTTGGATACTTGTCACTGAATCTCGGTGTAACCACCCTACTGCTCACATTGCCCCCTCTTAAGATAAGCCTGGCTGCTCAGCCACACTACCAACCTGTGTAGTACAGACTTATACCAAAGGTTGGGTTCCTATTGCCAGGAGGTAAAGGTTGTTGTTGTGCACCTAAAGGGTGCTGCTCCAAATCTTGCCTAAAACCATACAACTTGGGCAATACCGAATCTCCAACTCTTAGTATAAGTCTGTACCACCTGCAATGGGGGTAGCATGTACAGAGCAGCAAGGCTCATCTGAGTAGGGAGAGAGGGAGAGAGGGAGGGAAAGAGGGAGGGAGAGAGGGAGGGAGGGAGAGAGGGGTTGTAGGTCTGTACAAAGAAATTGTAGCATACATATGGTTCAAAGAAACACTGATACACAAAGCATTGTAAACATAATGTTTTATTTTAAATACAAGTAGGTCAAGATACATCTTGGGGAAGTATGTACTATTCACATAATTTATACACATATATTAAAAACAACAATACTTATGGTTTACAAACCTAAACAGAGCCTTATTTACAAAAGTAATAAGCAAGTCAAGGTGAGTCAAACCTAATTGTTATACATTCAGAATAGCAATCTGCTGTTCTTGGGAAATAAGACCTGGTTAGTTACTATTAGATTACAAGTAATTCAAGGGTAGTAAACCCTTATTGGCAAGGTCAGACAGTGTTATTCAATTACAGAATCACTTAATTAACCAATCCCGTTACAAGTATACACCTTGGAACATATATTAATTTGTGGAACTGAGTTCAGAGCTAGTAAAGTAACTCGTACTTTCTGGACGGGCCCTAGGCTAATGAATGATAAGTATTGACACACTAACTATTTTAGAATGCACTAATGCAATTCAGGGAAAACCAACCCCAATTATAGTTTAAGAAAGACACAATGTATTTCCAGGTAAGTAATCAACGTATTGGTACTGTGAGACAGGCATGTTATCAACCGAGACGGACTCAAAGGGTTTAGTTTTAAAACCTTTATTTCTCCAGCATTGGATCTAACATGGATTCACATGCTTAGAATATTCCCCGTCGTCAGACTGGGACCCCTCGGTACACATATATAGCCTTTTCCTATAGGAAAACTTCCGACCCATTTGTGTCCTATCTACGTCCTTTTAGGACCCGCCTACGCATGCTCCGAATGGCCGTCCCAGTATAAGAGGCCTGCCCCCGCGGTTCCCCTTCTGATTTCAACCGTCTCCAAAGTAGTGGGATCTCCTCGTGTTGTCTTGCTATTTTGTACTAGGTTGCCTTATTGGATTTCGAGTACGATATGTCCTCTGTATCAGGAAAAGCGCTGTTCATTCCATGCGCGACGTGCGGCTTGAAAAAGGTTTACGAGGGGGGCGGACATATGGATTGTATATATTGCCTCCACCCTCACCATTCGGCGGATGCCTGCGACATATGCAAGGGGTTTTCTCAAAAAACCCTCAAAGACCGGAACCGACGCCTGGTGGCATGGCTGAATGAGGGTGCGGGGGCATACCCGCCCTCGGAGGTAGGCTCCACACAGTCGGCGAAAACATCATGCCGCGCGGCCTCGTCGGAACCACCGGCGAAGAAATCTAGATCGTCAGAAAAAGAGTCGTCTGGAACTCACTCCACTACAGACTCCTCGTCAAAGAAATCATCCTCATCAAAAAAGCATGAGAAGGAAAGGAAATCCTCCTCTGGCGATCATCACAGATCGACCACGAGTCGAGAGTCGAGTAAAAGTGGGCACAGTGTGGAGAGAGCGGGACCGCCAAAACCGCCTGCGCCGTCGACGGCGATCCAGTCACCGGCCGCCTTCCCGCCACTAGCGCAAGGGGCATCCTCCGTCCCGTCGACAAGAGCCTCGTCGACGGGGGTCCTACAGGAGGCCTGAAGTCCTCGACCCTAACCCCCCAGAGGCTTTGCTACAAGAGCAAGCTATGTTGCTGTCCTCGGAGGACGAGAGTGAGAGAGTGGCTGGCCCAGCAGACCTAGGGCTACGAGCGGCTGCCAAGTCGTCGACGAGGGCATCCGTTACACCGGTACCTGCCCCTCTCCTCAATCCTCAATCGGTTTTGTCGTTGGATATTCTGTCCTCGCTTCAGTCCTTGCTACGGTCGTTGGACCAGCGACTTCCCCAGGTCAGCCTGCCACAGCCACCCGTCGACGAGCCGGGCCCGTCCCGTCAACCGCCGCACCCACGCACGCCAATCTCAACACTGGCGCAGGAGGAAGGTGAGCTGCCAGATTCGGAGTCGGACAGGGGAGCCATGTCAGGGGTCTCTTTACCCCCCTCCAGGGATCCTACCTGGGAGTCAGAGGCGGAGTTAGAAAACCCCAGAAGCCCAGCTCACCCGTCCCCTCCGGACGACATTGCGTCATTCCATTCGATGATGGAGAAGGCATGCAAAGAATTTGGTCTGTCCCAGGAAGAACAGAAAAAGGACTGTTTTTTGTTCGACCACATGGGCAAGAGAAGGAGGTCGCTGTTCTCGATACTGATACTTGACCATGTATGGAAAGAAGGGTTGTAGACAATGAGAAACCCATTCTCAGAACCAGCAGTGAAAGGACGTCTAGAAAAAAAGTTTAAGGCTCCAGAGTCTACACCCAAGTGTTTATCCTCTCAACCAACACCAGACTCGGTGGTGTCGGCGGCGGCAGCGAGGAAGGCAAAGGCACAGCACAAGTGCACGACTCCACCCGAGAATGAAGCGAGACGCCAAGATGCCTTTGGCAAGAAAGTGCTCTCCGTGGGAGCGACCACAGTAAAGGCCGCAAACTCTCTGGCAATTGTGGCCAGATACGATAGGGAGATGTGGCACAGGCTGGCTCCGCTGCTTGATCATCTTCCAGAAGAACAGAGGAAGGCGGCGATGCTACTGGTCCGAGAGGGTGAGGAAGCCTCAAATCACGCAATAAACATTGCGGTGGATCTTGCTGAGTCTGGCTTCAAGCAAGTCAATAATGGGGTCGTATTACGTCGACAGTCATGGCTGAAGTGTACCTACTTCAGGCCAGAGGTACAATACAAGGTCTTAGATATGCCCTTTGAGGGAGACCTTCTCTTCGGTGAGAAGGTGGACGAGGCCCTAAAAGGGATGAAAGAAGATTCGGACACGGCAAGTTCTTTGGGTGCCCTCCAGAGTGGCAGGAGCTACAAGTCCTTTCGCCCCTTTAGAGGGGCTTCAGGAAATTCAAGATTCTCTTCTGGAGACCGATCCTTTGCCAGATCGGCTTACCCCTCCCAGGGGTACCGACGTGCCTCACAATCGGCTAACCGTCGACGAAACTTCCAGTCTTCCAGAAAACGACCATTATACCCATCGTCGGCGAGAGACAAGCAAACTAAGGATCAGCAGTGACGTTCCACAACCCGTTCTGGGGGGAAGAGTTTCAGCGTATGTCGACGAATGGGAAAGGATAACGACGGACCAATGGGTGTTAGACACTATAAGACACGGACACTCTCTTCAATTCAAACACAGCCCTCCGCAAATTCCACCTGCGTTCACCGCTCAGTCCCATATGAAGGCACTGCAACAAGAGGTTACACTCATGTTAGCGAAGGGAGTGATAGAATTAGTTCCAACATCACAGAGAGGCCAAGGAGTCTACTCAAGATACTTCGTCGTAAAAAAGCCGAACGGCAAATGGCGTCCCATTCTAGACTTACGCGATCTCAACAAGTCCTTAAAGAGCCTGAAATTCAAGATGCTCACTCTGCAGGAAGTGATCCGCTCAGTTCAAAAGGGAGATTTCCTGGCGTCCCTGGATTTACAGGACGCGTATTTCCATATTCCGATGTGTCGGAAACACAGGAAATTCCTACGTTTTGTAATTGGGCGAACCCACTATCAATTCACGGTTCTTCCTTTCGGGCTCAAAACCTCCCCCAGAACGTTCACAAAATGCCTGGCTCCAGTGGCTGCCTGGCTAAGGAAGCAAAGCCACCATGTATACCCATACCTTGACGACTGGCTGGTAAGGGGATCCTCCCCAGCGTCGACCAACACAAGTCTACAAGCCACCATGCAGCTTCTACAACAGCTAGGATTCGCCATAAACTTCGAGAAATCCTCTCTGCGGCCATCGAGAACGCTGGTATTCTTGGGGGCACAGTCCGAGACTCAGCTAGGGCTGGTGAAACCTTCTCTCGACAGGACCTCGAGACTCATTCAACAGGCGGCCCGGCTACGGCGAAACACCAGGATCTCAGTGAGAAAGTATGTTTCGGTCCTAGGGGCCATGGCATCCTGCATCCATCTGGTGAGAAACTGTCAACTTTTCATGAGGCCAGTCCAAGAATTCCTCGCAGACCGATGGACACAGGCTCAGGGATCGTGGTCGGACAGGATAACAGTCGACGACGACAAGCTACTTCGGACCCTTCAGTGGTGGCAGAGTTCCCACAATCTGAACAAAGGTGTGCCCCTACAGGAGCCGGAGTTTCAGAGCACCATAGTTACGGATGCGTCCCTAACCGGATGGGGAGCGCACATGGGTGCTCTCCAAACGCAAGGTCGCTGGTCTTCAACGGAGTCACTCCTACACATAAACGTACTGGAACTCAGAGCGGTACGATGGGCCTTGAAGGCGTTCCTACCACACATCAAGAGGTCGCGAGTGCGAATACTGACCGACAATACAACAGCCATGTTTTATCTGAGGAAACAAGGTGGGACACGATCAAGGACTCTCTCCATAGAAGCCCAGAAAACATGGCATTGGGCATCGAAGCACGAAATCTCCCTCGTGGCGTCGGAGTCGGCTTGGCAGTTCCTCACACCTTCCAGGAGTGAGGAACTGCCAAGCCGACTCCCTCAGCAGAAACATGGCCCAGATACACGAGTGGGAAATGGAC
The DNA here is from genome assembly GCF_040938575.1 of Ambystoma mexicanum. NCBI lineage: Eukaryota > Metazoa > Chordata > Amphibia > Caudata > Ambystomatidae > Ambystoma > Ambystoma mexicanum. Next base: position 489,600,723 of record NC_090938.1, on the reverse strand, counting down.
ACGGGTCACTTGAAGAAAGTGTTCGAGAAATGGGGCCACCCCCCTCTGGATGCCTTTGCGACCAAAGAAAACAAGAAATGCGAGAAATTTGCAAGCAGGTGGCTCCAAGAGGGTTCGGTGGGGGAGGCGTTCTCCTTCCCATGGACGGACATGTTCCTCTATGCTTTTCACCCGTTTCCCCTCATACGGAAAACAATACAGTGGATACGCAGATACAATTGCCGGGTGATTCTAGTGACACCATACTGGCCGAGGCAACCGTGGTTCTCAGACCTCCTCCATCTATCGCTGGAACATCCCATAGCGTTTCCGAGAGTCCCGTACCTTCTATCCCGGGACAGAGGCACGGTGTGGCATCACGACCCGGACAGTCTCAACCTTACGTCCTGGCTCCTGACTTCTCGGAATTCGGGGCTTTAGACATTTCAGAGGAGTGCCAAGAAATTCTGCAGGCGGCTAGAGCCCCTTCCACTAACAAATCCTACTCCTATAAGTGGCGGAGATTCTGTGAATGGTGTAGAAGACAGCGGGACCTACAACCATTGTCGGTGACGCCGGAACAAGTTCTACCTTACCTGCTCCTCTTAGCAAAAAAGGGATTGTCCCCCTCATCGATAAAGATAAACCTGGCAGCCATCTCGAGGTTCACAAGGAAGAGGCAGTCGCCTCCTCTATTCAGTGACAGTCTGGTGAAACACTTCATGCGGGGTTTATTTTGAGCTTTTCCCCCGGTGAAACGTTTTCCCCCGGCGTGGAGCCTCAACACAATGTTGGCAGGTTTGATGAAACCGCCTTTCGAGCCTATGGCCACGTCCGACATGAAATTAATTTCGTGGAAATTGGCATTGCTGATAGCTATCACATCAGCCAGACGTATCTCGGAACTACAAGCGCTGGTCGTGGACCCGCCCTACCTAAGATTCTTTAAGGACAAGGTAGTCCTGGCGACTAACCCTACGTTCGTCCCTAAGGTTCCGACGGTATATCACAAACACTCATCTGCGGTTCTCCCTACTTTCTTCGCCACTCCATCGTCGGCAGCAGAAAAAACTCTTTATACCCTGGACGTTAAGAGGGCTCTGAAAATCTACCTACATCGCACACAAGACATCAGGGCTACTCGGCAACTGTTCGTCGCATATGGTCCGTCGACGAGAGGTAAAGCAATCTCGAAACAGGGATTGGCCAGATGGCTCTCGTCGACGATTGCTTTTTGTCACTCTAAGGCCAGAAGGCCACTGCAAAGACATCCTAGAGCCCATTCTACAAGGTCGATGTCATCCTCAACAGCATTATGGGCCGGAATTCCGCTGACGGACATATGCCAAGCTGCGGCATGGTCAGTGCCCCACACGTTTACCCGCCACTACTGCCTTGCCAGGCAGCATGCGGATGAGGCGCAGATGGGAAGAGCTGTCCTGCGCCATCTGTTTCAGTAAGGTAAGCTCCACGTTGTGGAGAGTGTGTTTTCTACCTTTGATGACAGTATACTTTCGGTGGGAAAGGTTATATGAGTAAACTTATTACTGCTGCGCATATGTGTTGAGTAGTAGGGTGAGGGTACGTTACATTGCATTCTCACCACCGTCTCAAGTGTTACTGCTATACAATCTATTCTAAGCATGTGAATCCATGAAAGATCCAATGCTGGAGAAGGGAATAGTTTCTTACCTGTAACTCCATTTCTCCAGCATTGGTATCTTTCATGGATTCACATGCGCCCGCCAAGCCTCCCCGGGACTGCAATGTATGTGATGGATAAGTTTAACCCTTCCTACTTTGGAGGGGCCGAAATCTGAAGGGGAACCGCAGGGGCGGGCCTCTTATACTGGGACGGCCTGCGGAGCATGCGTAGGCGGGTCCTAAAAGGACGTAGATAGGACACAAAAGGGTCGGAAGTTTTCCTATAGGAAAAGGCTATATATGTGTACCGAGGGGTCCCAGTCTGACGACGGGGAATATTCTAAGCATGTGAATCCATGAAAGATACCAATGCTGGAGAAATGGAGTTACAGGTAAGAAACTATTCCCTTACTAAAGTTCTAGGGTTAGTGTAATGCCTGAATGGCCCCAACTCTAAAGGGGTTTTTAATGGGCGTTGCAGTCTAATAGTCCAACATAAGTCTGTGTCTAAACCTATGCTCGCCCTCACTCTTTACAAAAATGCGATAGAAAATAGTGGTTCAACAGAAAATGGGAAACCGAAGTTGGTTACAGTTGGTCTTCTCACCAGGAGAGGTTTGGTCAATGTCACAAAAATGTGTTCAATCAAAAAGGGTTGTTCGTAAGATATTCTCCACAGAGCCACTGTAGTGGTTTCAAATATCTTCAATGTATTTGGGTTCCTTGGGGTTCCCTTCCCCAAGCTTCAACTTGTTCAAGTTCCAAACACCACAAAACCAATAGGTCTCCAACTTGGTAGTGCATCTCTGGTGCGGTTTTATCAGAATGCCCTTTAATTCCATTAGTAGGCCTCTCACAGTGCCCTTCCCCAAGCTCAGGCCCCTTCCAGCTTTCAAACAAAACAAAATCTATCACATTTCCTTTACGGATTCTGAGGGTGCACTTCCCCCAAGCTCCTGCTTCTGTTTCCAAAATAAGTATTCAGCTTTGGTAGGCCTGACAGGGTTTCCTTCCCTAAGCTTAGGTCCCTCTAGTTTCAACCACAAGTTTAGCTTGACAGGATGTAATTTTTCCTCACATACAGTTTCTTTCGCATACAATCCTTTCATGGGGTAGAATCTGAGGCTTTCAAAAAACCAGGCGATTTGCTTTTCCTAAGCATGACCACTCTGATCCTTTTGCCCCTCTATTTCTTACACTTGCTTTCCTTGATATTTTTTATCTTCAGGTCTTTCCTGTACCACTTTAATTTGTCTTTGTTACTTTCACTTTGTCTTGCACACTTGCACTGTCTTTGTCTTTCTCTCTGTTGTGCCTCATGCACACTCTCCTCCTCCTGCGGTGCACACTTGCACCTTTCCTTCTCCTATTGTGCCTCCTGCACACTTCTTTCACTCTTCTGTGCATGCCTGCACTTGTTTACTTCTTTCCGAGTCGCTCGTACCCTTTTCTTTTAATTTGGATTTTGCATTTTACTTCTGCCCTGTTAATGTGCCTTTACCTTCCTTCTGTGCCACTACTGCGCTTTCTCCTTCTTGCTTTCATTATTACTTCTTTCTTACTTTCTGTATCTTTAAACTGTCCTTGTTTTTCGCTGCGTGCCGCTTTACAAATCTTGCTTTTCTCCCTTTCCCGCTCCAGCCACCCGCACACTCCAGAGTTTCTCTCTCATGCAAAACACTTTGGATAGCATAGCGCTAGCAAGCGGTTTCTCCAGAATGCTTTGGGTCGAGGTCAGGGTCTCACCACCTGCCCCTCAGATACCCTTGGGCCCGGCACACGGCCCAAGGGAACGAGCAATTGCATGGACACCAGCAGCAGCCAGCTGCCTCCCTCCAGCTCTCTGGAGACACGGCTCTATAGCCTTGCTGCAGACCCTCTCAAACACCAGGCCAGCGTTGCAGCATGCTGTTCCCTGCCTGATCCTTCTTTCTGAAGCTTCCAGCTTCTTAGCTTCTCTGGTCCAGTATGCCCCCCCAGCTTGCTCATTCACCTGTGCAGAACCACACCTTTTTTAGTTCTTAGTGGAGTCAGGTGTGAATAATTAGTGTACAGTGCCTGACCCTGCCTGACTATCAATGGGACAACTGGAGCACTTTCCATGGTGGTTTCCCTTATGTTCCCCAGGTTATTCCTATGGGTAATCTTTACTGCTCTTAATTGCCTCCTCCTAGTCTCAGTACTTGTGGTAAATCGGGAGGGGAAGTCAATGCAAGATGGGAATTGATATTTACAGGCAATATTATTACAAGGGGATTAGTAAAGGCTAGGGGGGCCCCCTGGCCCTGGTTTTGTATACAAAAGGGGATTCTCTTTGTATCAAATCACTACCTATGTTACACACCCGGACAAGCGAGGACGGGTCTGTGTAACCCTTTCATGATCTAAACTAGGGAAAGACAAAAGGAGTGTTGGTTCTGAGATAATCTGTTTGTCTCGGGTTAGGGACAATGGGACCTGTATAACCCATAAAGGCTTCTGGGACCTCTTCACTTATCACCCTGTTGGGATATCGCATCTCCCCTAATAGTGTTCTCGTGGGTGCAACCCCGTTTTCCATAACCCAGGTGATCCACCCCCAGGGTTGGTATCCAAAAGTGATGGCCCTCCCCATGCCACCTGAATAGAGGACTCTTTGGGGCTACATGAGTGAATACCCCTAGGTTTCTCACAGTACATAACTATCCACTACCTAATAGCTAGTTTTCAGAAGTGTATAATAACAGTTTCTAAGGTAACACCTTTGTGACTATTTTAGAAATGCTCTACATCAATTCAGGTAAAAGGCATAATCCAATTACACACTTCAAGAAATACATTTATTTCAAGGTAAGCAAGGAACCTATTATACTTTTCAGAATGGCATTCAGAAATTCACAGGTAAGAAATAACTCATACTTTATAGACGGGCTACAAGCAACTCAAAGATGAGTATTAACTTCAAGACTGTTTTACAAATGCCCGAATGCAGATCAGGGAAAGCAAAACCCAATAATACACTTTAAGTAAAACGCAATGTATTTCAAGGTAGGTAAACCCTATTGGTAAGCTTCTACACTCATTCACTTAAGAAATTATAAAACAGTACCAACTCTTATTACTTTTCAGAAGGGGGGAAACACCATTCAAAGTAAGTAAGATAACATACTTTTTAGAGGGGCAAAATGCAACTCAAAGGTAAGTATAAACTTAATGACACTTTGTAACTTCTTCTATTACAGAGATACAGTTACCACACTAACTTATGTAGCAGGTAAGTACTTGTACACTTGTTATAGTGTTCAAGACAGAAGCCCAATCTTTTAAAGTCCTTCCCTAGTCTATAGCATGAGTTTTCTCAGAGGCAGAAGAGGGACACTAGTGGTCTAGGACCCAGCCGAAGACCGGTCAGGATAAGTTTCATTTGCAGAAAAGTCAGAATCCCAGAGGATATCTTCTTCAACAATTATTAGCTTTAGAGAGTTAGTTAAAAGTGTGCATGGACTTCACAGAAGGCTCCCTAAAAGCATTAGGCCTGAGTGAATGGTATGGGCAAACTATAAACCACATGAATCACCCACTCAGCCTCACAGAATTCACATAAGACTTCAGGTAAGTATTACCTAAGCCAACACAGTACCTTAGGAGAAAAGAAGAGCTTCTGAGTGGAGGACTTCAGGATGCAGCAGCATAGGATTCGCTCCATGGATTCTTGGTCTGGAGACGAAAGAAACAGAAACTGGATGGGAACTTGCAGCAGCAGGCACCAGAAGAGGCTTCCAGCAAAAGATTCTTTACAACTTCTCACAGCTCTGTGGATTGGACACCTTTTTACAGGAGCCAAATCTTCGCTCTCTCGGTCCTGCACTCTGGTGAGGTGACCGCAGGGATTCAAATGAAGTCTCTTGAGGTTCAGCAGGAGTCCCCAAAGTTTTGGATGAAATCAGACTTCGGAAGATCATGCACTGCACTCAGGCGCTAGATCCACTGGTATTGGCGGTGTGCTGCCCAGCAAGGTTACAGTACGTCGAGGGATGGCTCATTTTGTAGGTCCTCTCAAGACTAGTGGATCTCACCAGCCGCTGGGTAGGAGCCATTGCATTTAGGACTCCCATGTCAATCAGAAGGAAGGGTTACATAAGGCTCCGGTCACACAGCAGGCTCTACGGTCATTGGAAATTGTTACAGCCATCTTTTCCTCAGCCTTCTCTTCGGATTTGGTTCCAGTGGTCAACTCAGCAGCCTCCAGGTTCTTAGTATTTATCAGGAACTACAGCACAACTTCTGCAAACTCTCCCTGCAGTTTACTAAAAGGGGCGGTCCGGGTGTCCAATCAGGACAGCCAGCCCCCCAGTGGGAACTGGTTCCTTTCAGGAAAGGTGAAAGACAAAGGGTTGCAGAATTTTGGACTCCTGCCTCCCTTCTTGCCTTCTCAGACACTCTGGAGACTCTGCAGGGAAAACAAATGATTCCTGCCGAAGACAAAACTTCAACCAGGGTCTTTCCCATTTAGGACGGCAGAAGAAGACCCAAGTAATAACAAGCAAACAAGAAATGGTGGCAAAAGAAGGAGCACACCATTATAGCCCTCCTGTGCATTACCGCAGCTGATTTGACAACCTGCTAGTAATAATGACCAAGTCATAAACACAGTTTCACTGCCACCAGTCCTTCAAGTAACCTTGCAATTGTAAAAATAAAATCCAGGTAAGAAGGCAAGGGGATACATTGTATCTCACCAGCACTCCACATAAGGAGGGGTGTGCTGGCTCACTATATAAAATGTAAAAGGGATGGAAATCCCACTTTAACCCTTGGGAACAGTAGTTCACCCAAGTACATTAAAGAGAAATTAAAAGGAAGCCACTGGATTTCAAATGCTGTGCGCTGCCATAGTACTTTACAGTAAGTGAAAAGTTATAGGGAAATACAACTCCAATCACACACTATGGAGAGACATAAAACAGTCACCCATAAAAAGAGAAAAAGACTAGGTGAGAGGGGGAAACTATTCCTCTTCACCTAGGGGCCAGGAAAAATGATTCCCAAGTCCAAGCTAAAAGTTTGACAGTTCACAAGTCAGGAAGATTATTCACATTTATGAAAATCTTCCCTAACAATGGTCAGGTCATCCAGTTAGAGGCTGGATTAAGGAAGGTTTGGAGAGTGCTCCACCTTCAAAGCCAGTATTAATTACTGACTATGTGATAGGCCTCAGACAGAGGATGGCACACATGACTGAAGCTTCAGAAAACATTAAGGCTGGTCAAGTCCTGGTCAAGCATGACCAGAAAGCGAACATGGTTGAGATTACTCCAGACCAGCTAGTTCTAGGTATGATCACAGTAAATGGACTGGACCCTTCAAAGTTGTAGCCAATCTTTGAGAGGTCAATTATCTGGAGGACTTGCGCAACCCCAAGGAGGACCCTAGAATTTTTCACACCAACTGCCTGAAAGCTTATGTCCCCGGACCAGAGATGACAAGCATCCAAATAAACTCTTGCACTCAAGGTTTCTTGATTAAACGATTATTAATGTAACAGTCAGTTTGAATAAGCGTTCGTCAGACGGGGCAATATAATAGTAACACACAAATACACTCCAAAATACACTCTTAGTTTCTCTAAATCAGCAAGTACCCATTTGGGATGGCACACAGACACTTCCTACACCCTCAGCTGACTTAAATAGTTAGGACACTGTGGACAATAATATATCACTGGTACATTTACAGCAATACTGAAGTTGGTGTCAAAGAAAAGGGGGTTAAGAATAAAACAAGAGATCACACAAATATTCTGAAGCAGATGAGTACTTTTGAACCCCACCCACCCCCAAATGCAAAGCAAGTAAACCCTTTCCTGGAAGGAAGGTAAAACACACAATCGGAGGAGAGAAGAGTAATTCAGGGAGCCAGGCCAGCCAATGTTAATTAGGCAAAAGTTTAGGTGAGCTGAAGCACTTCTTGCAGGCAAGTAAGTCTTGCACAATGTTTTAGAAGTCTTTGTAGAAAAAGTAGAATCAAATAGGGCCACAAGCTGGGAGGCTTGTGAGAAGTAGAAGATGCAAGAAACTCAACAGGAGCAACCAAGAACAAGTCTCAACTGAGAACAAGTAAGGCTACAAGACAAGAGCAACAGCAACGGCCAGAGTTCAATTCAGTGGCACTTCAGCATTTCAGCTCCTCGCGTCTGACAGCAAATAGCAACACCACGGTTCTCGGATACCACTTCAGACTTTCCTTACTTCTGGGGTCCAGCACTCTTTTAGGAGGCTCAGGCTAGGTTAGTCCTGCATCAGGGAAGTCCGGAGGATCTTCCTAGCGCTCAGGTCCGACTTAAAAGCGATCCACTTGATTTGGTGTTCCTCTCCCTGGCACTTCGGTTCCAGCAGCAGTGGAAGTACTGCCGGCTTTGAGAGGATGTCCAAACGAGTTCACTTTTGTAGTTGATTGGTCCCACCAACTCAAGGGGAGAAGTCCGTCCTTGCCGGACTTCTCTAGTCAAATTGAATTCGGAGCTTCAGCATAGCAGCAGGGCTTCACCGGGCAAACCAACAGTCCAGGAGTTGCAGCAGGCGTCTCTTCCAAGTTCTTCTTGGGATTCCTTCGTCCAGTGGTCGACTCTGCCTTCCGAGCCAAAAAGCCTTGGCTTTTATGCAGGTTTCTCCCATTCATTCCAGCCTAGCTGTCAATCACACAGCAGGGTAGCTGTCCTTGCCGGACAGCCAGCCGGCCAATCACCTTTGGGTGCATTCCTGTAACCAAGGGGATTAAGCACAGGGAGCTTCGGGCACCTCCCTCACTTCCTGCCCCTGCCAGACATACTGGAGCCAGAGGCAGTCTTTACTCGTGAATCCCGCCAAAGACCAAATGAACAAAGAGACCAAACCTGGTTTGACATACAGAGTAAATCTCAAGAAGGACCTTTCCAACAAGAAATGGTGAAAAAAGTAGACTGGGGCCATTTTGACAGAATGGGCACCCATGGGTGCTTTACTGCAACTGCGAACGCAGCCCGTGGTAAAACCTCCCAATGGTAGTTAAAAGTAAACCACTGCCACCAGCCATTAATTGTAGAACGGGTAACCTAAATGCTACAAGAGAAACTAGACAAAGGGGATACTAAGTAACCCCTCCAGCACCATATTGTAAGATAGTGTGTGCTGGGTCTAGAAAGTTACAAAATGTAAGTAAACTCAATTTCACTTCACTGCTCTTGGAAACCGTAGTTTATCCAAGAGAAGGTATTTAAACCTTTGGGAAATCTGAAAGACTTCCTTGTGTCACTGTACTGAAGGTGCTATGTGGCACAATGTAAAAATATGATGCCTATGGAGTTTTTCAGACTCCATAACCAAAAGAACCATAGTTTAAATCACAGTAAAATACATGAGAGAGTGGGAAAAAGGTCTTACTCTCTCTAGGTAAAAAATGTAAAAGTCCTAGAGGCCAGCAAAAGTGCTGGGGGTCTTTAAGGTAGAGAGGAATTGGCACATTTCTGAGAATTCTCCCTAACATATGGTTTTAAGAAGCCCTTAGTTGGACTTAGTCCACTCCTACTTGAGGCACGTCTCTGTAAGCAAAAATAAGGCATATCAATAGAAGGTCCCACTTACTTCTAAGGGATTTCTCTAAAACACATATCATGCACTCCATGGTTCTGTTAAACCTCCCCACCACCCCATTGGTTTGGGGATGTAGGATGTTGAGAACTTGTAGGAGACCCCACAGGTGTACCACATGACTTGCATGTAGTGGGACATAATGTTTGACCCCCTGTCAGAAACCATGTATTTGTTTATTATTGAATGTGTAGCAGCACACTGACCCCTCGGGTACTCCCTCCTTTGGAAAACCTACCATGTTAAAAATACCAAGTAGTAACAGTTCTCATTGGTATGTGCTCAGGGCATCTAGTGGCATGGTACACTACAACCAGTATAAACAGGTTGCCTGAGGAGGTTGGAGGGTCAAGGGGACCAACAATGCCAATCCACACCCTCTCGAAAGGGACTGCCACAACTCGTTCCACTTTTGCCAGACAATTTGCAAGTGTGGCAGCCTCTACAATGTTTGTCTATCTCTGCTCCCAGCTTGGGCCAGTAGGCCTATAATGTAAGTCTCTTTGGTCCTTTTTGTACTGAAATGACCAGGCAGAGGGAGTTCATAGGCTAATTGAAGAAACTTTGGTCTTACTTTTTGGGGCACCACCAATCTCCTGAGGTCCCCTGGAATAGACTAATAGGCTCACTGTAGAGAAGTCCATCCAGTAGAGTCTGTTTCCCTGGCTCTTGCCATTCAAGCTGGGACACACTCTGTCCCCTGCTAAAGTCTGTCCTAGAGCGTCCACCTTCTACAAGTAAAGCCTGCAGCTCAGGATAGTCTCTAGGATACAGCTCCTCTATGAAGGGGAGAATCTCTTCCACCTTTCTTTCAGCAGTAGGTGGGGTTTTAGGTGATTTCCACCAACTCAGCCTCAGCTGGAGGTGGGGTTACTTGGGTGACCTGGAGCTTTTATTTGACCAAAGCTCTGTTCTTTGGTGGTTTGGGCTTGAGGACTTGCTTTCATTTTGAGACTCTAGATTTCTCTTTGGCCCCCTTCTTCTTGTTGGAAGATGGGGGTGGGGAGCAGGCTTTGCTTCTCACTGGAGACACTGGATGTCTCCTTGGTCTCCGTGGGGAGGTCTCTTAAGGATTCCCCCCTGGCCTTTCTTGTCAGCTCCCTTTTCCTCCTGCTAGGAGGTTTTTGTGTGTGCTGCAGACTACACCCAAGGTCATTAGACCATTACCCAACAGTACCCTGCCAGGCACTTCAGACTGAACACTTGCAAGAATCTTTACAGTCACATTATTGCACTTGATGATCGGTGACATTTTGGGGTACGTTTGGACAGGGCCTTCTGCAAGCTTGGTGGGCCATTTGGTTGCATTAGCTACAGCCTCAGGGTTGAATAACTTTTCATCCACCGCAGTAATGCTGGCCCCAGTGTGTCTGATGGCAGGGGTGTCCTGGCCATCTACAAGTACACTGTCTTTATAGTACTCTTTGGTATTATCAGGGATGATGTTACAAACATCTGTAGTCTGTTCTTCCCACAGACCCAGGGACACTAAAGAAACTCTAGCTTGAACACCAATGAGTTCTCCAGCTCGAGTGTGAAGGTTGGCACCTGTCATTGTAGCTGCCTTAGCCTTCACCCATGAGGGCGAGATGGATGGGATCCCTGAAGGTTTACCCATGCATCTGGGATCCCCTTCACATGGTCTCCAGACCCACAAACCACACATTTGCCAAAGGTTCTTTGGAATTGGGGTTTTTGCTAACCGCCTTCTGGTTTGGCTCCAGAGGATTCACTAACCCTATAAGGTTTATGGGGAAATGTACCCTCATGATGTTTGGGGGCCTGTTTTGGTGGGGAATTATTGAAGTTATCTTCCCATCTTTCATATGCTTCTTCCTGCCCTTCTTGTGAGGAGCCCCAGAATACTTGTGAGTAGCCCTGTTGGCTAACCACAAGTCAGCAGCTAGTGTTAATTTCTCAAGGTCAAGTTCTTTAGAGTCAGACAGATGCAGTCTCAGCTCTGGGGAACATATAACAAAAATGCTTTCTAGCATTGCTATTTTCCTCATGTCATCAGAAACACTTACTTTATGGCCTTTAATCGACCCACCTACGTTTTTCATGCTCTCCGACACCCCACGTTGCCCACAATACACCATCCTTCTTCCGATGGTCTCTAAACCTTTTCAGGTATTGGGAAGGTGTCTTCCCAAACCGGACTATGAGAGCTAATTTAATCAACTGGTAATCCTCCCCATCGGCATCATTAAACCCCATCACAACCATTCTGGGGGAGCCTAGAGATGACCCAGGGGACTAATTCACTGTCACAAATACCTTGCACCTTACATGTAACCAATCAAGAATATCGGTCTTCGGATCCTACACACTTACCAAACCTTTGGGGAGATGTGGAATTCTCGCCCTAGAGGCATCTGACATAGAGGATCCTGAAAGGGAAGAGGAGTCAAAAGACAACTTATTCATTTAATACGTTTGCTGCATATCCTTTTCTCTGACTCTAAGATCTTTTTGTAGTTCTTTCTCTCTGATTTCAGATTGCATTTCCAGTTTACTGAATTCCAATTGGAGTTTCATCTTTTCAATTTCCAGAAGAACTTCTGGGGACATGTTAGTGGAAGATGGGGTAATTGAGGTAAGAGCTAGAGCGGGGCTACAATGCATAGCTACTTCCTCCTCTGATTTTTCACCCACAGGCAGATGAAGACTTGGGTCTATATTTTAACCCACATTATCTTCAAGCATATCAATATTGAGAGTAGGGGTGACAGGCCTACTCAGAGGTTTGGTGATCCAACAAGGTTTGGATCAGTTAACATTTCTTTCTTTTCCAACTGAGGCCTCTTGATTTACACATTTCCTTTTAGGTTTCTGAACTGTTAGAGTGATACGAGCCTCTGCTTTAAAGTTGTCCATGTTACAGCGGTTTAGTAATTACTGTTTAGGTAGAACCATAGGTAACTGGAAGGACAGCCCTAACGAATGGGAGGACTTTTGGGCTAAATACAGTTGAAACAAATGGGTGGGCGACACAACAGATGCAATTCACAGGCGCTGTCTAGAGATCCAGTGGATGGCCTCCAATTCAGGAAGCGGCCGCATTTGAAGACGCAAATTAAATAGAGGCCTACATTCCATACCAATTACTTTTTGTGAACCGACGTTGCACGTAGGAAGACCAGCACTCCATGCCAGTACATTATGCTGCGAGCCTCGAGGAAGACACATGTATAGATCTGCAGCCTCTTACATTAAAGAGAGCCACATAGAGCGTCGTAGTTAAGGGAGACCCTGTCTTGGCCCATGAAGAAGGCTAACTGACCAACCAGCCGAAATGTCAGTGGATGCCAGACTTGGTGTCATAACATTCCCCTCACAATAACAATTGTTGATTCACATCAAGACATAGACCGATGGCTAGATCACCCTTTCGTCTGACATATTTCACCACATAAAGATCCAGAGAAAAGAGCATAGCACTCAAAGAAAAGCCTCCTATGCAATGAATTGTATGTATTTGTCTTTGCTAAACACACAGCTATACTTGAGAATTGTGTGCGATATGTATGTTTTGGTTCTTCACTGCGTGTTTGGTTGTATTGTTTGGTTTGAATAAAATTTAGAAAATAATGTATGTTTCGGTTCTTGTTAAACACACAACTGTTTCTGAGATTGGTGTTTTCTCACTTTGTTGTTTATAAATATATGTTAATTCACTATTTTATGCATTGTCCAAGATGGACAAAAAAGAGAGTTGATAGAAAATAATCTGCACAAAAAAGGAAAAAAAGAAATGCTTTGAAAGTGAAAAAAGAAATACTAGATTCACTAGCTAAATCATAAAAGCTGTGTGAACTCAATTCAGTACTGTACTCCCCTATTTTTTCATGATGATAATAGTAGACACAGATTTACACCTGTTAAGTTAAAACATGACTAAATGAGTATTAGTTACTTAAATGCTAGTAAATACATGAATGTATGTGGCAGGACGCCCACCCATATGTTTCAACTCTAGGTAGAACCAGCCTTTTGGATGGATTCTCTGGACACCGGTACAACCAAGAGTCATGTAATCCAACACTCCTCAATCCCACCAACTGTAACATCAGTGTTGGGGGAGTTTTCCTAAAATCTACCTGGGAAAGACTTTATAAAACTATCCCTTGGTATACATGTCCAAACTTCTAGAATTAGTCTGTACTACTCAAGGTTTTGGTAGCATGGCAGAGCAGCCAGACTTATTTTAGATGGGAGATGTGAGCTGTAGATAAGTACAATGAACTCAGTAAATACATAGGCTCAAAGAAACTCTTACACACTTGTTATAGTAAAATAGTTATTTCATTTATATTCACAAGGTTAAAGTTAAATCTCAGGTAAGTAAGTACTATTGCAAACTAAGCAACACAATATCAAATCAAAGCAATAATTCCGGCGAGTAAACCATACGTTACAAATTATACATGTAAATTACACAGTTCAAAGGTGAGTAAAATCACTTGTTATAGCAACTCAGAAAATGTTCTGTTGTACGAATAAAAAGGTTAAGCAACACCAACAATAGCAGGTCAGTACTTTTAAAAGACTTGTATTACTTTTCAGGGACTTAATGCTTTAGCAGTCCATCCCTCTCTAGGTATGAGTTCTTCAAAGTCCGATTGAAGGTAAAGCAGATAAGGTACAAATGCAGAAAAGACAAAGTTCCAGAGGATTCTTCACTTACAAATAAGTGAAGTACCTTTGCTGGTCAAAAAGGTTTCGGGGACCTTGGGAAAGGCTGCCTGTGGGCTCACAAGCATTCGACCTGGGCTAACCCTATAGGCCAACACCCAAACACCGGAATCAGCAATCTAGCAACAAAGGAGCGACAAAATGACTTAAGGCATGTACTACCATGAGTCCCACAGTAGGTGAGGCGTTATGAAGAAGACGCTGCTGGATTATTTCACGGTGCAGCAGCGGTGGGCCCTATTCCTTGGTCGTGGTGATGAAAGGAGGGACTCTGATAGGTATTTCGCAGGAGCAGTCGAGTGAAAGGACTCCCAGCAAAGGATTCCTCATGCTCCAACATCGGTCTACAGTTCTGGCGCATTCTCGGAGACTCCAAGAGTGGACGTTTCATGGCCGGTCAATCTGCCGTGATTCTTTGGTCCTGCACTCTGGTGATGGGACTTTGAGGAGGAAGATCCTAAATCCGGAGGTCCAGGAGGAGGCCACCAAAGTTATGGGAGGATTTGTTCACAGGAAGATGATGCACTGCAATAGGGTCTGAGGTCCTAGGGTACTGGAGGATTGCAGCCCAGGAAAGTCATGTGATGGCTTGTTTTGCAGGTAGTTTTATGGCTGATTGGTCCCACCAGCCAAAGAGGGGTAGCCACCCTCTTCAGAGCTTCTCTGTCGATTAGAAGATGGCGTAAGGACAGCATTAGTCTCTTCGTGGTTGCTGGAAGGTGCCTCATGCGTCTGTGGTAGTCTTCTTCGGTTCTTCTATTCCAGTGGTCGACTTGTCTTTTGCCCCGGGATCGATCCTCACCTTTTATCAGGAACCCACACTCATCCTTTGCAAACTCTCCCTGCAGTTTACAGAAAGGGGGGGTGACTGTCTTCTAGTTTGCCTCAGAAAAAACAGTTCCCACTGGGGGCTGGCTGACCTGATTGGATAAAGGCTTGCAGAGTTTCGGGATCCTCCCCCGTTTCTTGTCCTTGCAGACACACTGGATCCTTGGGGGGCTTCGCAAATGATTTGTGCCAAAGCACCTTCTGTTTCTTTCTATGCTCAGCTGCTAAGAGCTTTTCATTATAATCATGTGTTCTGCGTGTATTGCCTGTAGCATCTCCATGCATCGTGTTTCAGTGATAACAGGAAATTGTAGAAGAGGGTCACCTAGTTACAGAGGAAGGCACTCCGTCTGTTGTACCTATAAGTATTACTGCTGTTAACTTAAAGGCAAATATATGTGGTTTTCCTCAATGAGGCTCCTTTAAACAACCCCAGTAAGGCTCCTCCTGAATTTTGTCTACGCTGCGTTATGTGCCCTCTCGCTTCACTTCTGAGGTCAGGGTTGCAAGTAGGGCTCTGAAAAGATTTTACTCTGTACTTGAAATCAAATTATTTTCCAGGGAGTAAAAAAGGAATTCTCTTTGCCTTTAGGGATACATTATGCTTATTAAAATGTTCTTTCCACTTAAAATTCTTCTTGAGATCGAGCAGTAATGTTCGAGTTCCTTCCTATGCCACTGCTCTGCTGGTCACTGATAGGAAAAAGATCAGTGGAGCTCTGTGGGTAGAAAGAGAGGAGGCTATTATATGTTGGTTGTTTTCCATTTTCGTTGGTCACATTTTCCGGTTTTTAGGGAGTAAAACTTGGTGGTTTGTATGCCAATTGTCTGTAAGGCAGGTTTTGAGTAAGTGTTGTCGGAGATCTGTTCACAGGACAATGTGATGTGGATAGTAAGCAGAGCCTCAGGAATTCTAATCATATTTTGTGGTGCAGTTATTCAGATGCAATTATCCTTACACAAATTCTGAGATGCATGTTCTCCTGGCCCTTGAACTACTTTATTAAAGTGACAATTGGCATGCTTTCTGACACATTCCTTTTAGTTGCCTTTATTCCATCTGCAAATACTGTATCCTGTCAGTGTTGCCAGCCTCATTAGATATGATGAACGATATTTATTTTTTGTAATACACTCGTTTTTTTTCCAGAGGCAGAAAACACTTTCTGCATTGTCTGAGAAGTGTCAACCAATGAATAGCCTAAACTAAACCTATTCTTTATATTTAGCATACAAGGCTTTGAGTGCATGCACATGTTTAACTCTGAACAGGAGCACTTTTGCTAGCTTCTGTGGCAGCCGTGGAGGTCTTGGAATTGTCGATGAGCTCTCTTTATGATTACATTTCTGCACCTTTTAAACTGATTTGTAAAGCATTGCAATAGTTGGAAGTGGGAAATTCCCTTCCAAACTCTCTTCGGAGATAACTCACTAACTACGCATGCTCACAAATTGACTTGCCTTGTTAGTGTGCTGCGCTCATGGAAAATATCGTGAGCACAGAAAACAACTATTTCTGCTCTTAGAGAAAAATATTTAGAGGGAGCATTGATTGGAAGAACTGTGAAAGTAGCCAATGTACTAACCACCCTGCTCCTGCCCCCTCCAACAAACCTCACATACTATTCACACCCTATGGGCTAGCCAAACTACACACAAACATACAGCCAACATAACTACCTTACGCACACAACAAACTATGGACCTTTTCCCTATGGATACAACAAGCCAGTGTACATGATCAAACTACCAGCGAAACTACACATGAAACACACACACAGCATAATAAACACTTGCATACAACATAACAATGCAGACACTGAGCGTTACCCTACGGATACACGTCAGTGCATGCAATCAATTCACGGGCAATCCAGCACAAACAGATGACACTTTCTCCTGGTTCTGGACCTATGTTAGGCAAAGTTTGTATGCAGTACCCTTGGGGACCACTACACACAACTAGGACTACAGGTGTAAGCAAAACCAAACTTTGGTATACGTCTGTACTACACAGTTGTGGTAGCATTGCTGAGCAGCCAGGCTTATCTCAAGAGGGGAATGTGCGCTGTAATGATGTTAGAGGTCTACAATCACAAGTATTCAAATAGACTCTTTACTCAAGGCTTCTTGGTAAAACACTTAATTTATTTCACAGTCTGTTATAAAACATTCACTAGAAGGAGGCAATATATATCACACACAAATATACTTCAGTACTTTACACTGTACGTTTCTGAGGCATTTAAACTACTTTGAAGGAGGAGCAAAATGTCATTCAGAGTACTTTGAAGTAGGTGCAAAAAGGCATAGGTTAATAAAAAGATCACAATTATTCTTAGACAGTGCAAATGTTTTGAGTTCACCAGAGAAGTTAATTCAATGCAATAGGTTAGGCCAAAGTCAATGGGCTAAAGTCTTGTATATGATAAAGCTGTTCTGGTAGTTAAACGGAAAGGTCTTTGCCAAAGTTCTCAGAAGTAGTTTGTAAAAGAAAGAATCATATGTTGGGTCACAAACTGATTAGGCCTGCAAGTTGCAAAAGTTTCAAGCACTTTCGCAGTGACAGGTAAGTTCTCTTGGTTGGGTTTTCACAGCACCTTACAATGAAGAAAAAGATGCAGCGGAAGACTTCTGTTCCTGGCAGTTCCTGCAGATCTCGCTGTTCTTGAGCCTCAGTCGTGGGCACAAGAGGGAGGACATCGGGGGACTCCTGAACTGGGAATGGTCAAATTACTGGCAACCTGCAAACCTTCAATTCCGGTAGTTGTAGTCAAGCAAACAAACTGGTGTCCCTCTCCCTGGTTATTCGGTTTCCTGCAGCACTCTGAGGAAAATACAACCAGCTCCGAGAATGGTATCCAGGTGGCTTAGTGTTGAGTTGATTGGTCCCACCAACTCAAAGGAAGAAGTCGTCCTTTTAGGTGCTTCTCTGTCGAGGTGAACTTGGTGATTCGGGCCTGCAACAGGGCTTCACCGGGCAAACCAATGGTCCAGGAGTTGCAGCAGCCATCCTCTTCAAGCTCGTCTTCGGGTCTTTCGTTCCAGTGGTTGAGTCTGTCTTCCAAGCCAAGAGACTGGCCTTTTATTCAGTTCGCTCCCATTCATTACAGCCTAGCTGTCACTCACCCAGCAGAGTGGCTCTCCTTGCCGGACAGTCAGTCAGCCAAATCATGCCAGAGTGCATTTGGGTCTCCAAGGAGACTAAGCACAAGGGGTTTTGGGCACCTCCCTCACATCCTGCTCACCCCAGACACTCGGGCGCCAGAGGCGGTCTTTAGTCCTGAAGCCCGCTAAAGGCGAAGGAACAAAGGGAACAAACCTGGTTTGGCGCACAGAGACAAACTCTAGAAGGACCTTTCCAAAAAGAAATGGTGAAAAAAGAACAGGACCTGTTTAAACAAAGGGGGCTCAGACGCCATCTTGAAAAACATGGCTCCCGCAATTTAACGCTACCGGTGTTCGCAGTCGGGAAAAATCATGGTTGTTCGTTGTAAAACCACTGCAACCAGCCATTTTGAGAGGAAAGGGTAGCATTTGACTGCTACATGAGTTTCTAGACACAGGGGATACTAAGTAACCCCTCCAGCACTCTCTTGTAAGATGGGGTGTGATGGGTCTAGGAGTTAAAAAGACTAGTCAAGTCAATTTCAATTTACTTTCTCTGGGAAACAGTAGTTTATCCCAGAGAAGGTATTTAAACCTTGGGACAGCCTACAAGGCTTTCCTGTGTCACTACACTAAGGGTGCTGTGTGACACAAATGAAAATATGATGCCTATGGAGTTGTTTAGACTCCATAACCAAATGAAACACAAGAGTAAAACGCGCATCAAAATACATTAGAGAGTGTGGGGAAAAAAGCTCACTCTCTCTCCAGGTAAAGAAATCAAGTCCTCAAAATCCAGCAAAGTTGCTGTGGGGTCTCTAAGGTGAAGGGAATTGGCAAATGTATGAGAATTCTCCCCAACAACCTATCCCATCACTCTTCCCTCACTGGCCCATCCTCCCTCTTTCTTGCAGAGCCACGTGAGTGGCAGTAGACCATACCAATGGTAATGGTGCAGAGTATAAAACATAATCTAACCTAGTCACTAGATTGCAGAATGAGGAACATATGAATCTATAATTGACAAAGATGAAAAATGAATGTTCGATTTAGGTTACTGGTTTTATTGTGTGATGGAAGCTCCTGAGAATTATTTATCTTTTCTCCCATAAATTCACCACTCAAGCCCTCCAGTGCTCTTGTTTTACGAATCAGATTTGGCTTCAGATCTGCCCCCCAGTACTCTTACGTACGGGTCCTTCTATTTCCAGTGTGTGAGGATAATGCCACTATGTGTACAGTGCTGTGAAACATGACGGTGTTCTATGCAATCTGGCTTACCCTGCATGCACAGTCTCCTTTTAATATAAATTTGTTTTTAGTGACACTAGTTGATCCTGCATGCTTTCAGATTCTCTTTGTATAAAGTGTTTCCAGCTGTTATCTACATCCAACGCTCCATGATTTACCTCTGTAGCCCGGACATGCATACAACCTGGCTTTACAAGTGAGGTTGTTGACTGCGTCCACACAGTTTGTGTGCTATCTTGTTTGCCAGTACCTGCTCATCACAGTGCACCATCAAGAATCCTATCCTTGTCCAGATGACCACCCTACGTTCAGCTGGAATTCTTTAAGAGGTTGGATTATTGCATACTGTTTTGATTATACGACAGTTTTTGAAAAGTTGGTGAGGAATGGATCCACAGGATGGCATTTCCATCACCTTTGTGGGGAGGTGCAAATGTCTTTGGAGCCCCACACATGAGTGATTCAGGATGTAGTGATTGACTTGCACATACTTTGACCTGATTGGCAGCGTTTCTCTCTCTGCCCATACAGGTTTGAGCAGGCCTTTGTCAGCAGCTTGCTCTACAGCTTGGATGGAGATTTCTACTGGACTGCATTACAGGACCTAAACCGGACAGGTATCTTTCGTTGGCTCAGTGGAGATGACGTCATGTACACACACTGGAACCGTAACCAGCCAGGTAACGTTTGCAAAGATGAGGATGGTTCCAAAAGCTGGTGGTGTGTTGGGTGAATAGGGGGGATTCTGATTTTGGTGAAAAACCTTTACTTTAGATATTATGGGATTGGAACAGTTGCTTAAACATTGTAATATCCCAATTGTTAGAGCAGATTTCCATCTTTTTGTGCAAGTCCCCCCGTACTCTTTGCTAGACTCTTGGATTTTTTGACTGATTCTCTTGAGTGAGGGGATTATTTTTCTACACTCACTCATTTTTACTCTGATCATGGGAACCCTTATTACCTATTTTTGTTATTTCTTTGTGGAGTCATGCTTTCCTCCAATTTTAAAGGCATCTATAATTAAAAAAAAATGTAAATGCAGTGTTACTGGAGTCTTCTAGAACCTCCCTGTGATTATTTTTACTTTATTTGGCAGACTCTTAAAGTTACCAAGACAAGGGGATACTTTTGATTCCACCTCTGTTTTTTTTTTGTGAGAGCAGCACACCCCGCCTTATGTGGAGTGATGAGGGAATCAATGTATCCCCTTTCTTGACTCTCCAGTAGCTTTTGGTTACTCTGACAGACCTATCTGTTTAGGCTGGTGGCAGTGTACCTTATACACACATTTTGTTAACTTTCATTGCAGGCTCTCTCCACAGCTGCGTTAGGGGACACAAAGGACACCATTTGCCCAAACTGCTGACTGTACATTAGTAATCCCTAAACAAGATGGCCTGTTCTTTGTCTTCTTCTGCCCTGTTAGGTGGGGTAGTGTCCTCTTGTCCCTTTGTCTTTGACAGGCTTCCCAAGGACACCCCACAAGGACCCTTTGAGTAACTGGCAGGACAGGAAATGGGGGAGGCCCTTTGTTCTGCAGTGTGCCTGAGAGAAACCAATTCAGACTGGGAGGCTAACTGTCCCCATTGGACAGCCATCCTCAAGTTTCCTTGCTGCATGGGAGACGATTGGTTTCCTGCATAAAACCAGTGGTCCTGGAGCTGAAACCCAGAGTTGACCACTGGAACATAAGAATCCGAAGATGAATGAAGGATGGCACCAGCAACTTCTTGCTCAGTAACTGCTGCTGTCCCGACCTCAACTTCTAAGCGACTGGGAAGATCCAAAGACAACGTCCTCCCTTGGCCTGGTGGGCCTAACCAGTCCCAAGACTAACTGCACTTTGCACCATCCCTTAAAGAGCTGCAAGCTCTATGGCCTGCACTTTGCCAATAGCCTGGGACCTTGGCAGTCTCCTGAAGCGCAGTTTCGCCTGAAACTTTGTGGGCATCCTTCTAAGCTGCAGTGACCTGATCTAGCTCCCAAAAGTCACCTTAACCGAGACGAGGGCCGAGAAACTGAGAGGTCACTTGCCGCATCAAGCATACTTCAACCAAGCCTGAAAAAGGTACCAACAAGTCAGAACTGAGGACATCCTTTGCTGGGCGTCCATCTGCACGAGAGTTGTGGCCAGGTCCACTGAAGTTTCTTTCTTTTATCGCCAAGACCGAGAAACCAGTGACCGGGTCTGCTGTCGACTCACCACTGGAACCGTCCTACAGCAATTGTTTCTTCACCTGAAGGTACTGTCCTACCGCTGGTACAGTTTACCTGTTGGTTGCTTGCTTGATCCTGTGATCCTGCGGGCTGCAGATGGCTTTATGTTCTGAGCAGCTACAAAGTATCCCTTTTTCACTGCTCCTGTAACCTTTTGGTTACAGTGACAAACTAATCTGAATGGCTGGCGGCAGTGGTTTCATCCTACCTACTTTTGTGAAATGTGTACTCCCAGGCATTACTCACAGCCACAGTAGTGCACAGAAGGGTCACTATTGACCTAAAATTGTGACAGTTTTCTTTTTATGCCAATTCAAGATGTCTTGTCCTTTCTTGATCTTTCTTCTGCCCTGCAAGGATGGTGGTGAACAGGACCCTCTGCCCTCCTTTAACTTTGGCATCTGTAGACTCAGGCACTGGAGACAAGATAAGTAGGGAGATGGACGCCCGATGCAGTTTCAAAGTCATCTTTAATACAGTTTCAGAAGACCGGCTGGAAGGCACACTGCGCTCCTACAATCATCTTGCTTATATAGGCCTTTTCAGGCTGATGCAATAATTCATGCACATTCAGGATACGTTTCTAATTGATTCTCTTAACTAGAATATAAGCCCTCCCTGTCTGTTGTTGGTTGGCTTACTTGTCAATCACCAAGCCACATTAGTCACACTTGGCAAGCTCCGGTTGACTGACAATCTGATAAGTTTGACTGAAACCCAGCCGGACCACATTATAAATCCTTTATCGCTTGCTAAGAAGCAGCCCCTTATCTGAACTTTGAGACCTGCCAAATCTACTTGGGAGGCTATACCATGAATCTCCTCTATAAGCTAATCCTGATGTGTTGATGTAAGCAGATGCATGCTCTAATTGGTAAATTTCCCATGCGCTTATCTGACTTGCTATCAATCATTGTATATTTTTCCTGCCAAGAAATTGAAAATATACCAATCCCGGCCATGCTTATCTACATTGAACTGCTGCCAAATAAATACTCATTATTCTGCATGAATAAGGGCTTTTGACACCATTTGTTCCTGGCATCCATCTTAGAATCTATCCCAACCCGTGTAGCCTAGAAACTCAGCCATGCTACCAAACGCCAAACCAATCTACTTTTGTACATAACTCATTTTCTGTCCAGTTTCTGGACATTTTAAATATTCATGAGCGTATAATGCCTGAGACACCCTTTACTTAAAACATATGTCACCGTATATGTACTTTTTGTCTTCAAAAGCACTATAATTCTGATTTCTGCAATACTGGAACCACTGATTAGCCTGGCATGTTACCTGTATTCAGTTTGAGGGGGCAGGGATCAGGACCTTGTTTCTCTACAGTGGAGGTCGTAGTTTTACTTTGGTCTTCGACTGGATCCCTTTTAAAGCCTGCTAAAGCACCAGTGTGTCTATGAGGACGGGGAGCACTTAAACTCTGGTGCTCTTTGTCTTCTGCTGTGCTTGCCTGGAACCATTTCCAAAAGGACACCCACAACCCACAGTTTGAATGGTGCGTGGGTGCAGATTGGCCGGGTTTCTACGTAAGAGGTATGACTCCTGAGGCCAAAGACAAATTGACCACTGGAACTGAAGAACGAGGACAAAGAGAAGTCACCTGCAGCCAATTCCAGATGACCAGAGATGCCTTCTGAGTAATCGCCACTGCCTGATCCCTTTTCCAAGCATCAGGAGAGCCCCAAAAAGGAGAAATATCTCCCTCAGACTGGTGGGACCAATCAAACTCAAGACATCCTGCATTTCAAGCCATCCCTGTTAGATAAGATTTTCATATTCATGATAAATCTTCCTGACCTGTGTAAACCCCAGAACGTTTTGCTTGGACTTGTTAACTATTTTACCTTGTCCCTAGTTGAAGGCCAATCTTTTTTTCCCTCTCACCTAGTCTTTTACTCTTTTTATGGGTGACCTTATGTCTCCCCATAGTGTATGGTTGAAGTTATAGTTCCCTCCAGCATTTGAACTTAGGCTGGGTTGCCCCTTTGTGCTCCCCTGTTCATTTCTCTTTCATTTATTTGGGTGAACTACTGTTTCTAGTAGTAAAGAGGGATTTTCATCCCTTTTACATTTTGTATAAGTGAGCCAACACACCCCACATTATGTGGAGTGCTGTGGGGATACAAAGTATCCCCTTTCTTACTTGGTTACATTTTGTTACAATTACAAGTTTACTTGAATGGCTGGTGCAATGTAACTACTTTCAGTCACTATTACTCGTAGGCGGTGAATTCCGCCTAAGTAATGCACTGAAGGGCCACAATTTTTCTAAAATGGTGGGCTCCTTTTTTGTCATTTCTTGTATGTTTGCCATTTCTGAGGTCTTCCTCTGCCATTTTAGTTGGGAACGACCTCAGTGGAATTGTTGTCTTCAACAGGAATCCTTTGTATTCTCCGCCCATGCTCTAGAGTGTCTGAGAAGGCAGGAAGCGAAGGAGGAGTCCAAAACTCTGCTGCCTATTGTCTTCCACATTGCCTGAAAGGAAACAACTCTGTGGGAGGGCTAGCTGTCCTGATTGGACAGCCAGCCACCCTTTGCTGTAAAAATGCACAGAGAGAATGCAGATGTTGTGCTGTAGTTCCTAATAAAAACTCAGAACCTGGAAGCTGCTGACAAGTTGACCAATGGAGCTGAAACCGAAGAGGAAGATGAAGAGAAGACCGCTCTAGCGAATCCCAATGTCTGGAGAGCCTGCTGTGTAACCAGAGCCTGCTGTAACCCTTCCTTTCATTCGACCTGGGGGACCAAAAAATGACAACCCAGAGCCTGCTGAGATCCACTAGATTAAAGAATTCCTTCATTTGAGTCATTCCCTGGGGTGCTGCGGCCTTACGGGCTGCAATACCATGGGACCTCAAGCCATTGTGTGGTGCACAGTCTTCTGAATTCCAAATCGCGCTGAAACTTTTGTGGCATCCTGCTGGAACTCCAGAGACTGAATTTGAGTTCAAAATGTCCCCTCACCAGAGTGTTGAACCTGATAAATGTCAAGAATCCGACCAGCGATATTCAGTCTTCTCCTGGCTCCAAAATCCCAGAGCCGCATCTAGCCATGAATAAACTCTTGCTTGGAGCCTTCCCTGTTGTTCCCAGCTGCAAAATCCCTTCTAGTGTCCGGTCTTCAGAACAAGGAATTAATCAACTGGGTTTTTGGCTGCAGATCCTGAAGACGTCCTGCTGCAAACTGTTCTTCTGTGTTGTGGTACTGTGTTGGTTGAGGTATTGTGTGATTCCTCTGTAGCTTTTGGTGTATTTCATGTGATTGGGAGTCCTCTCATCCAGTTCACCTAGCCCTACTGCTGGAATCCTTCTAGGGTGTCATCTCTGAAGTCCCTGGACCCTTTCGAAATCTAAAGTGAGCTACTTACTTGTTTTGAAGAGACTTCCTCAGCAACACAGACTTTTCCTGCAACTGAACCCTATCTCACCCTGCCTACAGCTGGCACCTAGACCACTAGGGCCAGTCTTCTGCCTCTGAGAGAACACATGCAATAGACTATGGAAGGACTGGATATGAAAAGGATTCTGCCTTGAAAAGTATAACAAGTGTTTAAAGTTACTTACCTGTGAGTTGGTAACTGTACCTCTGAAATATGAACAGTTACGAAAGTTCTTACTATCCCTTTGAATGTGTTTTGCCATTCTAAAAAGTATATATAAGGTTATTTTACTCCACTGTGAATTGGTTCCCCCACTTCCCAAAAGTAATGCTGTTGGCTTCACTTAACTATTTCTTTCAGTGAATAAGTGTATACGTTTACCAACTGTCTTGCTTCCCCTGACCTGCTGTATAGCCGGTCTAGAATAAGTCTGCCTTGGGTCTTACCTGCCTTGGGTCTTACCTACCTTGTAACGCTGTGTTCTAAAAATAGGGTCAATAGTTATTGCTTAACTTAATCTGTGTTTCACTGATCTGAAAAGCAAGTGTAATAGTTTATTCCAACAGTAGGACTTAATCATCTAGTATAACTGAAGGTTATCCTAAATGTAGTTGTAGGTTTGTACTGTTCCATGAATTTTTGTTCCACTATTCAGAAAAGTATACTTGTAACACTGGGTTGTGCCTCCCCTGCGTTTGCTTAGAGCATTTCCAAATTAGTCACATGGTCCATTACATTATCTTGAAATACTGCTGCCTTTCTTAATAGGGTTTTACTGTCCCAGATTTGCTTAGTGCATTTTAAAATAGCTGGTGTGTGTTAATACATGTCACTGAGTAGCTTAGGGCCCCTCCAGAAAGTGTAGGAGTTGATTTACTAGCTCTGAACTGAGTTCTAAAAAGTAAGGTTACAAGGAATACTTGTAACAGAGTTGGTTTATGTGATTTCGCAACTGAGTGTCACTGCATGACTGATGGGGTCTACTACCCTTGAAATACTGACTGTATTAAAAAAAAATGTATAACATAGTTTTGCTCCCAAGAATAGCTGATTGCATTCTGAATGTGCAGTAGGTTTGAATTACCTTGACTTCTGATTGTATTCTTAATAAGTACATGTGGGGTAGTGAATATTGTCCAGTGCGCCCGCGCTTCATATTTAAAAAGAGAAGGATTCCTCTCCCTTTTTTATTTATAATTTTCTATTTCAGTGTTGTGACCTGGCAGCAGAACCTAGCAAAGACTGGTATTCACTAGCCAGTCAGCAGTTAAAGAGATGAGTGGTTTTGTTGGGATGCTTGCACCCAGTCTCAAAAAGATTTCACAAATGAGATTTAGGTAGGGCGTTTACTAGTCTGATTTTATTGGTTATGTACAAATAATTGTGGTATAAGAGAAGATGTCAACATAATCCATTTGGAGGCATGTACAGAAGTTGTGCCCTTACCCGGGCGTTCTCAATGCACAGTTATGATTTTATATACAATATTGTGTGTGTTATTCCGTAAGCACACTTCTTACACTTCTTCTCAAATAGAGTTCAGTGTTACTTCACAATTGTCAGGCATGCATGAGTCATATACACAGATACATTACATTACTATTTCTAAGCTTGCATTGTTCACATACATAGATGCATTTAATTTGGAGCAACCTGTAGCTAAGTAAAGAAGCTTAATGAGTAGTGGGAAGAGGGGAAACAGGAGAAATAAAGTTGGGTAATATTAGTTGTGAAAAAGTATTTCATCTTTTGAGTGTCAAGTCAATGGATTTCCATTTCACATAGATGTTCAGACTAGGCCATACCAAAATGTTCTGGTCAGTTTATATTCTCTCTTATCGGATTTTCACCCTGGGTGTGTCTCAATTACTTGTAATGGTTAGCAGCGGTTGTATTATTGTTCCATAAATTGGCACATCTAAGTACAGGGCCTAAGGATTGCAAATTACAAATTATGTAGACTTTACAAACATGTTTGTGTGAATAGTGCAAATTAACTTAGTAGTTTTTAGTTTACCTTGTCTAATAGTCAGTTAATGTCTCACATGGACAACGGATGGGATTCCCCATATTGGTTCCAGGTATCTTGTACTTACTTGTTGGGTTGTAAATCTCAGCCCATCATTCCCAATTATATTTGTACTGTTTAAGGGCCAAATTCCTGTTTATTCTTTCTTTTATCTTACCTTTTAGTAGGTAAGCAGCTCCTTTAATTGCTCTGCCTAATTTTAATGTCTATTCTTTCAACATGGAGTCTGGCTGGGGGGCTGCACTCGCCTTTATACAGAGGAAGTTCCTCAGTGCGCTAAGTAAGGTTATACTTTGGGTTGTATCCCTTAAATGAGTTGATTTTTATAATTGTGTTTATATATAATGTGATGGCACTTATTTACCCAAGATTCACCTTGACCAACTTGTATTTAAATAAACAGTTTATTTGTACAATACATAGTGTTTCAGTGTATGCTGTCAGAGTTTAGATCACTAGCAACATTGTGTTACCGTGCTGATCAGAGTTTTAAGTAGTATACGTTATGCTGCCAGTTTGTAGTTTCCCATGGGACAGTGCTCAGTTGTCCCATGTTTTTGAAAAGGTAGGATTGTGGTGGGAATCAAAGGAACCTGGCGTTTCGTCTATGACTTCTGAGTAACCTTTTTGTTTCTTTGTCTGTTCTTAAGAAGGAAGGATTGCTCTTGTTTTTCAGTTTCCATCGCTGATTTGATTAGTGTTCAAGGTGCCAACACATGGTTCGACCCCACAAGTGTCCTTTTCAAGGCTGTGGTATTTATGAGCCATACCGCAATTGACAATTTTGTACATGTGTATCAATTAGTTGGCAACACAATTATAAAATGAAAACAAGGTGGTCAGTGTTGGGTGTGGGTGAAATGAGGTGAATGAACCAAGGTTGCAGTACTGTGTTAATACCATGCACATTATCAAGTGAGTTAAGTTTATTGCAATAACATTTAAATGTTTACAAGTTGTAAAGTTTGTATGGTACAGCAAGAGAGCGGAGTAGCACCACGGAGCGGGGGACGAAGGGGGAGAAAACGTAGAGTAAGGGTTAGAATTTTGATCCGTTCTATCTGAGTGGTTAGGGAGCTTTATAAATTGGCCCCAAATACCTTCATCTCAATTAGACTTTCCAATATGTATGATTAGGTAGGCTTGGGGCTTCAGTTGGTTATTCTGCTGGATAGCAAGCTGGTGTTGAAAATAATAATCGGGGTTGGATTTGTTACTGATCTAGTCAGCAGATCTAAGCCGTGTATGGTGGTCTGTTGCTGTGACTGGTGAGTACAAGGACAGTTTGTTTCAGGGCTCGGTAAAGCACTCAGATGCTGATTGCATACAGTGTCTTATTAGTTATCTGTGAAATCTAGTTGGAATTGACCTACTTACTAAATATTGTATTGTATCCTGCTCCCCACAAGACAATGTACTTAAGTGAAGAGTCTCTTCTGTTAATGGTTGGATTTATCGTAGTGCAAGGTGCTGATTTGACCCTTGAATGGTCCGTTGTGCTAAAGGCCATTTATTATAAGGCATATGTGAACCATTAAGATGAATGATCCCGAGTGGCAGATGCAATCGACAGCGAGCTAAGATAATTAAGATTGGCCAGAGCGGCAGCTCCAGGCAACTCTCACGTACTGGTTGGGTGCTGTGAAGCGTTGTGATGAGGGAATTCAGGTAAATGTGCCGTTTATTTTATATGAGCATTTCCACGTTGGTGCTCCTAGGCTAGACACATTTTGTCAGGAGTAAGGTACAGATGTTGTGGTGTTGGCAATGAATACAGTTGAATCTGCATGTGCAGCATGTGCCTGGACATGGGTGGCTTTGAAAGGGCACCAAAATCACAGAACCATGAAGAATCATTTGCCTTTGACCAGTTCATCTGCTCAGACAGTACTGTTCGTGTATGCTCGAATCCTATTCGGTGGTGTGTGTCTCCAAGGCTGCGGTCGGACAATAGTATTGCGCGGCCCATGGCACACCAGCGCAGCCTAGATTATTTTACTGGGAGGCAGGAGTAGTTGGACGATCACACTATCCTTTACTTCTTTGTTGTCCTTAAGCAGAGCGCAGGATCAATACCAGTAGGAAGTAACGTTACCTCCTCTCTAACGCTGTATGATGAATGTGGAGTGTGTTTCATTGCACTTCTATCAGGTGACCCTGCCCTCTTTTGTGATAACACTTTACTGTCAGGGCTTACCCTGCTTATCTTGACAAAACTCCCACATTTTGTTATTTTGGACTCTTGGTAAAACCTACCTAGAGTTGTTTTGCTGCTCCTGTTTTGCTGGAGTGCTGATTTGTGTGTTTGGAAGTTCGCCGATCCACGTTCGTCCAGGACTAATGCATGTGTGCCTTCAGGGAGCCTTATCCAAAGTCCCTAAAACTTTTTCCCAACAAAGTGTTAAATAATTGCTACTGAAGCCTTCCTCTGGAACCTTTTGGAATTTCTACAGCGTGTGCCTTACTTGCTTGTTTGATCATCCAATCTGACATTGAGACTCTCACAACTTAATAGGGATGGACTCCTAAGGCCTCTGGAATTATTGCAAAGTATTTACTCGCTTTATTGTTCTTGGTTTGGTTCATTTATTTTATCTGAAACAGTTATTACAAAAGTATTTTTACTTGCATGTTGAATTGCATACTGCCATTCTCAAAGTATAAGCAAAAATGTTTTTTCTTACTGTAAATATTGCATTGGTTTCTCTAAATTATTATAGTACTTAACCTTTCTGAAGAATCACCTTTACCTTAGTGTATATATAAAATAAACCATTATTTATATATAACTTTCAGCGTGTTAGTGTTTCTTTGGCCTATGTGTATACACAACGTTCTTTGTACCTCCCTGCAGCCCTTCCTCCCTCCTACGATAAGTCGGGCTTCTCAGCCATTGCTACCAAACAATCTTGTGTGGCTCCGGCCTGTACTAAGAGTTGGAGCCCTGTGTATCCAAAGTGGTAGTCTTCACAAGTCCTACCTAAGATGGAGTTGGAATTTGCAAAAACTCCTTAACAAGCAACAATGCCAGTGCAGATGAGATTAGAGTGATGAGACTGACACAAAGTGGAGTGGTTGAATTGTGATACGTATGTGCTGTGTACAGTGACCCTGTGGGCTGTGGTTGACTGAGCCACAAGGAAATTGGGTTTCTCAATTGGGTCAGGCCTCTGAAAGACTGACAGAATTAGTTATGTTGAAATTGCCCAACATATAACTGACTGCCCAGGTTTGTGAGGTACAATGAGTTCGCCTGGGGAAAGCCTGTCTTTGCATTTAGGCTTTTGAAACCCCAGGCTAGGTGTTTCCCAGTACCTTCAAAATATTAGTTTCCATTGTGAACAAAGGCTTCCTTTTGGAAGGTGAAGGGCAAGTCATGATGCAATGATTTCATTCTGCAGAAGGTCACTGCCAATGGTCGATAGTTAACTGATATAAGTAAAGAGGAGACTTGATTTTGATGCTCTTGCTCCACAATGTCTGTGCATTTGAACAAATGTTTGCGCTGCGCTTCTTTCCTTTTAGTGTTGACAGTCTGCCACCAGCTGTGGATCTCACCTATCTTTTCCACAGGTTTCGACCGAGGCGGGTGTGTGGCACTGGCCACAGGGCGCTCCATGGGCCTCTGGGAGGTGAAGGACTGTACCACATTCAGGGCCAAGTACATCTGCCGGCAGAACACTGGTGCCCCTGATTTGCCATCCCCTAACCCAACACCTAGCTTGACTGGCTCCTGCCCACAGGACTGGAATTCAGACCCCAGCCTGCGCCACTGTTACAAGGTGAGAAGGAACTTTCCTGCAAAAAATCCAATAGCTTGTTGGTTATTTTCTTTGGAGAAAAATAGGTAAACTGAAATCAAGTTTCTTGGGGTTTCGTCCATGGCTTCTGCCTTGCTCTGTGTTGGTGTGAGGGGAAACCTGGGTGTGAGTGCACAGTGGAAGTGGATGGTAAGAATATAGAACTGTCTGTATGATTTTGGGGAGACTGTTCTTTGAGACTGTTAGGGAGATTTATCATTTCTATGTTTAATTTATTCTCCTAGTGGGACCCCCAGCACATTTTGCTGGACTTCTGGGCCTTTTTCTGAAATCCTGAATGAGTGGAGCCTTTTCCCCACTCATCCATTTTTATAGGCTCTGTCTTTTGGAACTCTATTCTTTGTATTTTCCCTGTCCTATGGAGTCTATTTTCCTCCTTTACTTTTAAAGGCATCTGTATTTTACTATTGCAGCACACAGCTCCTTATGGGCAGTGTTGCTGAGGATCCTTAGGGCCCTCCTTTGAGATTCTTTTCCTTATCCTAGAGTAACTGCAGTTCTTAAGGATAGAGAGAGACTTAGTATGTCTCCTATAACTTAATAGTTTGAGAGATTGGCACACACCACCCAATGTGGAGTACCAAAGGGATACCTAGTTTCTCCAGCATGGGGTCTGGCATGGATTTACATGCTCATGATTATTCCCCATTGTCAGGCTGAGAATCCTCAGTAAAAGAAAAACGATTTCACGTTCACTTACAAAACGGTATTTCTCCCATAAACCAATCGCTGTCCTCTGTGTCATACTGCCCCCAGCCAATTACAGCTCTCTGCCTAAGCCCCTCCTCTGGCAACCATCTTCAGATTTTTACCTCGCGCTTCAGTTTTGGGAGGCCTCCAGTTTTGCTCTGTAAGCTACTTCTAGGTTTTTCGTATTTTTTGTGGAAAAATGTTCTATTTTTGTTCCAAAAGAGACTGTGTGCTCTTCTCTGCATCTGCTGATAGCGGGGATCCGTTGTTGGTGAAGTTCAGTGCCCTTCAAGGGCGAAGATCGGCAAAGTTTCCAGAAGGCCATCTGGCCTATTTCGTGCCCATCGACCATGATGGAAAAAAAAGAAGGGAAGATCCATCTTCAAGCCCTGCATGAAGTGTGGGCTCTGGAACGTTTTTGCGGAGGACAAGCGCCTACAATGCCCTTACTGCCTGCATCCGAACCACAAGGAAGAGGATTGTGAGATCTGCTGCGAATTCTCCAGGAAGACGACAAAGGACTGCCACAGTAGACTGGGGAAGTGGCTGAACGCCAAGCACTCTACCCCATACCCCGAACAGTGGCATGCCTCACCAGAGGCTGGTCGGTCCGAAGAGCGGGCTTCTAAGTCATGTGAGGGCGCTTCATCGATGGGGGCCCAAGATAAGATCAAGCACTGTCCTCCAGGGTCACTGTGGAAGCGGGCCCCACGGCAGGCAGGGCGCAATCGAATCACCATGCGCCTCCATTGCCAGCTGGCAATCGAGCTCCTCCTCAGAGAAAGTTGCCCAACTAAGCAGCAGGAGAAGCCTGAGAAGCCGCAGATGGAGGAGAAGGCTTAGCTGCCCACGAAGTCCCAGGCAGCACAAGAAAAGTCTTTGTTGACGATAGAGCTAGTGGCGGCTGCTCATTCGAAAGATAAACAGGCTGACCCTGAGATACTGTATATCTCTCCCTCCGAGGCGAGAAGCCGCCGTGGTGACTTTGACAAGGTCTGCCGGCACTCCAGAGAAGGGGACACCGCCTCAGAACCCGGTTCCAGCCCCTCAGGTTGTAAAAAAGGTTGATGGGGGCAGGGAGGCCCTGGACCTGTCCCAGGCCGGGCCTCAAGCCATGGAAATTTCATCCATGAAGGACGAGAATATGGAGTACCTGCACATGGTCCACGCCGACGTGGAAGAGGACGAGGGTGCAGGGCCCAGTGTTCCAATCGCACCAGTTCTGCCGAGGGATGTGTCCTTGGTGTCAGAAATCCAGAAGAGGATGCCACAAGGGCCTGTTCCAATGGTCCTGCCGGCCCCCGATCAACTGCCAACGAAGAAAAGAAAGCGCCATCCAATGCCCCCTTTTCAGCCTCCACCCCCGCATTGGGTCCCATCTCCCCCAGCATACCGAGACACTGGGACAGGTACGGCCACGATGATGGACGACGATATTGTCAGAGCGGGCAGCTGGTTCCCACAGCCTAGGGCGTTCCTGCAGGACGAGTTGGAATCGTTCCATTCTATGATCGCCAAAGCCTCCGAGCTGTTCCAGCTTGTGCCTGAGGAGACCAGGAAGGAGGGTTTTCTGTACCAGAAGAGGCCAAGGTCTTCCTGTTGGCCTCTTCCTCGCGAGGCCAAGAGGAAGACTATCATGGTGGTACCCCTCCTGGACGACATGGAGGAGGGCCTGGCCCTCTTGAAGAACCCTTGCACAGCTCCATCCAAACTGGGTAGGCTGGAGAATCAGTTCCAGAATCCGCACCCAAGGGCCTCAGGTCTCAACCATTGCTGGATTCTGTGGTTTCGGCGACCGCGAGGAAGCGGTCATCTAACCCGTCCTTGTCTTCAGTCCCTCTGGACAGTGAGGGTAAGAAGTTGGAAGCTGTGGGATGGAAGGTAATCTACACTGCACCGTCCACCGTCAAGGCGGCCAACACACTCGCCATCCCAGCCAGGTACAACAAGGAGCTGTGGTACAAGCTGGGCCCTATTCTGGAGTTCCTCCCCGATGACAAGTGGATGGAAGCGATCACCCTCTTCCAGGATGGAGAGATTGCATCAGATCACGCCATCACAGTGGCCCTGGACGTTGCAGACACAGGGTTCCGCCAGATGGGAAATGGTGTCTGCCTTAGTCGCCAAGGCTGGATGAAGGCCACGAATTTAACTGGCCATGACTTTTGATGGAGATAACCTTTTTCGGAAAGGCCGTCGGCGAGTCCCCTACAGGCCATCAAGGCGCATACGAGATGGTCCGTGCCCTGGGCACACTCCAACAGCACCGCTCTTCCTTTGGTTCTTC
Source organism: Ambystoma mexicanum (assembly GCF_040938575.1). Classification (NCBI taxonomy): domain Eukaryota; kingdom Metazoa; phylum Chordata; class Amphibia; order Caudata; family Ambystomatidae; genus Ambystoma; species Ambystoma mexicanum. Next base: position 489,567,168 of record NC_090938.1, on the reverse strand, counting down.
CAGAGGAAAGTTGGGCAGGTCGTCAAAAGGTTTCTCCTCCTAGTGCCATCAGTCTTCTAGATCCACGACCCAGGAAGCCCACAGAGGCCGTTCCCAGGCCTACGGAGGAGGAGGTCTGCGTCGTCGCCAGCAAGGCAGGATGCAGACGCAAGCCTGCACCGGCCAAGGCGTTTGGCCCCCACCCGTGCACCCCGGTGGGAGGCTGGCTGATGAGATTAGTCAGCGAGTGGGAAAGATCACCACCGACAGATGGATGCTGGACACTCTCGCCCAAGGACATACCCTGGAATTTCTGCACAGGTGTCCGCGGATCCCACCGGTGGCTCGTCTGGAGCAGCACGTCCCTCAGCTCTTGGAGGAAGTATGGGCCATGCTGCGAAAAGGGGTGATAGAGCTGGTTTCCCATCAACTCCAGGGCTCCGCAGTCTACTCCATATACTTCTTAGTAAGATTGGGGCTGGTGGCCCATTCTAGACCTGCAATGTCTAGGCAAGTACTTCAGGTCTCAGAAAATCAGGATGGTCACGTTGCAGCATGTGCTCGGTCAACTGGAAAGAGGTATTTCTTGACGTCGCTGGACCTGGAGGACGCCTACTTCCACGTCCCCCATTGACAGGAAAAAACGCACGTTTCTACGCTTCGGAGTGCAGGGACAGCACTACCAATTCAAGACCCTACCTTTCGGCTTAAAATTGGCCCCCGGAGTGTTCATGAAGTGCCTGGCACTGGTGGTGACCCATCTGCGCCTACTGGGGATTCATGTATACCTGTACCTCGACAACTGGCTCATCCGGGCCTGCTCGCAGGAGTTGGCTGTAGGACACACGGAGGCGGCCGTCAAGCTGCTGACGTATCTTGGATTCTCCATCAATTATGCAAAGTCCTGCTTGACACCATCGCAGAACTCGCTGTTCCTGGGAGCCAGGTTCAATACAGTGCCTAGCTTCGCCCTCAGGGGAGAGGGTGGCGGGCATTCAGGGGAAGGTACAGGGGCAGTTGCCGATGAAGACTGCCACGGTGCAGACCATCAGGTTGTTGCTCGGCATGATGTCATCCTGCATCTACCTCATCTGGCTCTGCAGGTTACAGATGCGACCTCTTCAGGAGTTCCTGGATGCTCGCTGGGTGCAGGTGTCGGGGAAACTTCACGGACAAGATCACTCTGGATGACGAGTTCTGTCAGGCGATAAGGTGGTGGGGTGACAGCTCCAACATCACATGTGGCACAGGGTTTCAGAACCCTACATTTCAGGAGACGGTCACGACGGACGCTTCCCTGGAAAGCCCACACCGGACGTCTTCACGCCAGAGGCCTGTGGCTGCTGGAGGAGAAGGATCTCCAAGTCAATATCCTGGAGCTGCGGACGGTGTTCTGGGCCCTCAAGTCATTCCTTCCATCTCTGAGGGGCAAATGGGTGAGGATCTTCACAGACAACACCACCACAATGTTCTACATCAGGAAACAAGGGGGCACTCACTCCCAGGCCTTCTCCAATGAAGTGTGGTACTGTGGCGCTGGGCCGTCAGACAAGACATTTTCCTCATCCCCCTTCACCTAGCGGCAGTCAAGAACACCATTGCAAACTCCCTCAGCAGGGAGTTGCACTCCTATCATGAGTGGGAACTTCAGCAGGACCAAGCCTGGGGGTTGCGTTTTCCTTTCTGCGGGAAGGGATGTTTCTGTATGCGTTTCCTCCATTGCCTCTCCTGCTACGAGTCATCAACAGTGTCGTCAACAGTGTCCGGATGATACTCGTCACCCTGGCAGATTTGGTACCCGGACCTTCTCAGCTTGTCGGTGTCTGCGTCAGCGGTCCCGGATCTTCTCACCAGAGAAGGAGGTGCAATCATGCATCACGAACCAGGATCGTTCAACCTGAGGGCTTGGTTCCTGCGGCCCTAGAGTTTGGAGGATATGAGTTGCAGGCGGACTGCAGGAAGGTCCTCGCCAAGCCCAGGGCATCGTCGACTCTGAAGTGCTACGGTAACAAGTGGAAGCGTTTCGCTATGTGGTGCCGGTCGCAGAAGATTACCCCTCTGAGGGTCATGGCCCCGCAGATTCTTCCGTACTTGCTATCCTTAGCCAAGGCTGGACTGTCGTATGCCTCGATCATAGTGCATCTGGTGGCTATCCCCCACTACACCAGGTCACCAGGAAGGCCTCACTTTGGTCTCATCGGCTCGTCAAGGAGTTCCTCAAAGGACTTTTTTGATCCTTCCCTGCTGGTGAAGGTGCCTGGCCCGACGTCGAAACTCAACGTGGTGCTGATGAGGCTCATGGGGGGGGGGGCCCTTGAATCCTATGCATCAGACCCCTCTCAAGATCCTTTCACGGAAAACTGCTTTCCTCGTGGCCATCGCCTCTGCCAGGAGGGTGGGTGAGATACAGGCCCTGTCCTGCAACAGCCATACCCGACTTCCCATGAATCAACGGTGGTGCCGCGGATGCACCCCTCTTTCATACCAAAGGTTCAGTTGGAATTCCACCTTAACTAACCTTTGATGTTACCTGTTTTATTCTGGAAAACCTTAGTCTCCGGCTGAGAGTGCCTTGCACTTGCTGGACGTTATTCGTTCCCTGAAGATCTATGTGGCACGCACAAAGAGATTTCGAAAGACTTCACAGCTGTTCGTGAACTTTGGGCCTGTGAAGCATGGGAAGGCTTTGACCAAGGCTTCCATCTGAAGGTGGCTCTCTGGCTGCATCAAGCACTGTCATCGGTTGGCGAACTGACTGCTGCCCGACCGTACGAGAGCCCATTCCACCAGGGCGATTGCTGCAACGACTGTGTTCCTGACTGGTGTGCCCCTGATGGACATCTGCAGGGCTGCTACTTGGAGGTCCACGCACACCTTCACAAAGTTATACTGCGTCGACAGGGATTGAAGGGAGGAGTCCAGAGTCAGCCAAACAGTGCTAGGCAACCTGTTCGCTTGAGGCGAGTCTGTTCCAGAGTTGAGTGAATTGTTTCTGTTGAGCCTTGCCACCACTGGTGGTTGTGTTATGTTGTAATGCTGTGTCTTCGTTATTCATGAGCATGTGAATCCATGCCAGACCCCATTCTGGAGAAGGAACCAGTTACTTACCTGTAACTATTTTTCTCCAGCTTGTGTCTGGCATGGATTCACATGCAAACCCTTCTTGGTCATTACTGCCACTTAACGTGCTTACCAAATCTGAATATGCCTGCCAGAGGAGTGGCTTAGGGAGAGGGCTGTCATTGGCTGGGGGTGGTATGACCCAGAGGCCAGTAATTGGTTTATGGGAGAAATAGTTTTGAAAGTGAAAATGTTTTTCTTTGACTAAGGATTCCCACCCTGACGGAGAATATTCATAAGCATGTGAATTCATGCCAGACCCATGCTGGAGAACAATAGTTACAAGTAACTTGTTCCATCCCCCTTCTCTCTGCCTTGTGACTAGTTACATAGACAAACTCCTAGTTATGGCTGGTGGCAGTGGATGTGCCCTACCTACTATTGTGCGATTTTGTTTTTTTAAATTTTATTTATTTATTTTTCACCACAGGCTATGTCCATAGCCTCAGTAATACATAATAGGGGTACCCAAGTACTAACTTTGGGGCCTTCCTTCATTTTTGCTAATACTAGCGTGGTTTTTCTTTTGCAGCCCTTTTACCATTCTGGGAGGTGTGTGTCTGGGAGGTGTTTGTGTCTGTGTCTCATTCGCGGGAACCCTTAGGTGTCCCAGCCTGGGCTTCAGAGAGTCTGTGCAGGCAGGAAGTGGGGGAGGAGTTTTCCACCGGCATGTCCTTTGTCTGCCAGAGTGCCTGAGTGGCACCAGCTCCTAGTCTGGGGGTCTGGGTCTCCTGATTGGACAGCCAAACACCCCTTTCTAGAACTACCCAGGAAGATCGCAGAGGAGTGAATGCTGGAACTGTATAAAAGGCCAGGCTCCTGAAATGAAAAGCAAGTTCACCACTGGAAGCTGAAGTAATCGCAGAAGACGATGACCAGAGACACCTGCAGACCCTTTGCAATACTGTGAAGCAACCACTGCTGTCCTGACCCCGTTTTCTGTGTGACAGATCTCCAAAGAGGACTCCTCCTTCCCTTTGACTGGTGGGAACAACCTGTCCCAAGACAAACTATGATTTGAGCCATCTCTAGACTTCCTGTGCATTTCCAGAGCTGCGGAACACCAATACCAGGAGACCTGCTGCCCACTCCGAGTGTATCATTTTGGGAAGGCTTAGTTCTTCCAAGTCTTTGCTGAGCCCTCAAGGACACTCCAGGGATGCACTCCAACTCATCTAGACCCCCTCATCAGAGTGTGGGACTGAAGGAACTGAAGAAGATTGACTGGGTGAATCGCGTCCTTTGTTGGTGCTGCAGAAAATGCTCCAAAACCGCAGTGTGAACCGAGAAGTTGATGAAAGCTATGCCAGAGGTCCTCCCTCGAGACTGCTGCTGAGAGATCCCGTTCATTGCCCTGCCTTTCATCATCAAACCAAGGAATCGGGGAGGTTGGGTCCAGAGCTGCAACATCATTGAGTATCCAGCACAAACATTTTCTTCAAACCTAAGGTACTGTGGGGAAAAAGGTTTTACTAACCTTATTCCAGAAAAATGCTCCGGAGTGTTGGAGTGCATGTAGAGGTGTCCAGGGCAACCCCCTCTTACCTCCAACATAAGCTGCTGCTTGTGTCCCTTTAGCAAGCCCTTCAACAGGGTCTCCAACATTGTATCTTCCCTCCTAGAGACCAGAAAGTATCCACAGGATTATTTGACTTCTGCTGCTTTTCAGGACTTTAAGCCTCGCTGAGCTGCCTTTTAGCTAGGGTTAGGTTTTGGACTTCAAAAGCTGAAGCTCTATTAGGATAACACTAACTGTTTTACTTCCCATAAATCACTATCAAATATGTGTATGCTGATGAGATGAAATGACTGTTATTTTGAGGGTGCACGTTATTACAGATAGTACGTAGACCTGTCAAACTCCTGTAACAATTGTGCATGTTCAGCAACTACTAACAAAGTGGCCTTTTGAAAGTATTATAAAGTATGCCTGTGTGTGTTGGTTTATTGTGCTAAGTATTTAACAGTGACTCGTGTGTGTGTGTGTGTGTGTGTGTATATATATATAATTTATGTTTGAATATAAATGCACGTGCAAGTGTTTCTTTGATGGGCGTTACTGATTGGGTTCAGTGTTCTTACCTACAGCTCGCCTCTTCCTCCTAAAATGAGCCAGACGCATCTGCCACTTTATCAAGGTCTCTGAGTAGTACAGACTGACACCAAGAGTTGGGGATGTACGAACCACTGGGATAGCTTAGTAAAAACTTACCTCCAAGTAGGACTTTAGGAAAACTCTCCTAACAGAGACCTTGAGTGTGGCATCAGCCAGCTCCCATACTTGGTGTATGTGGCTGGTACCATTGCTACCCCATGAGACAGAGGGGAACTGAAAAGCCAAAAGGGGGGGAACAGGGCTGTAACTTCATTCAACTTAGACTCTGTTTCCTATAACCATGAATTACAAATACAAATCTGGTCACTTCCTGGGCATCTCCTCTTTGAGCAGTTGTAACAAAAATCAAGCATTGTAGAATGTTTTGAAGAAAACAGCTCTGGTATTGACAAGGAAGGATTAGGTTAAGCTTCACCATGGACGCTCCCCCACCATATCCCAGGCATGTACTTGCGCATGTTTGAGAAACTCCTTTGGGAGATGTTGAATGTGGGAGTGGTATTGTACCCGTAGAGTGTGGCGGTGAGAGATGGAGCTTGCCAAGTCTTATCAGGAGAAGCATCTACAGGGGGAAAGCCTCAATTGCCTGTTTACATGGTCCATTCTCCCCACTGACTATGATACCCCAAAGAAACTATAAAATGTGGTTCACAAGACTTTCTGGTTGTTTTATTTACCATTTCTTTCCCGCCACTTTCTTTCTTCCTACCATGACAGCCCTTCCGCTCTGACAACTGGCAAGAGAAGAAGACGTGGATCCAGGCGCAGCTCTCTTGCCAGGAGCTGGGTGCCAAGCTTCTTAGTTTGACCAGCTCTGATGAGGAGCACTTTGTGGCGCGCATGATGGACAGGATCTATGGGTGAGGATTTGAGACTGGAACTGCTGTTCTGAGGATTAGCATTGTGAGAACTAAAGCCCTGAACTATTCCTCTAGTGGGAACAGTTCCTTTTTCATGACTTTTTTTATGATCTTTTATAAATCCTTCTCTCGGTTTGCATCAGGGCTGTTAGGTGAGTTTTCCTAATGTCATCCCACAGGTGAGACTCTATCAAACTATCCCTTCGTATACAGGCCCTAACTCCTAGTATACGTCTGTACTTCCCAAAGGTTTGGTAGAATGTCACAGCCACAGGCTTATTTTATGAGGAGGATGTAAACTACGTAAGTACAATGAACTCAGTAACTACATAGGCACAAAGAAACTCTCACCCACTTGTAGTTATAGTAAAATATACATTTATTTTATATACACAAAAGCACAGTTAGATGCATGCATGTATGTAAATACTATTTAGACTAACCAACACAATAGAAAACCTCAGCAACACTTTTTCAAGTGAGTAAACCAATAGTAGTGGAATGCACCAGTCGTGAACATAGTTCAATGATAAATCAATTAACTTCTTGAAGCAACTCAGACAATGTTCTGTTGTAAGGAAACAGGGGTTATTCAGCACTAGCAACAGCAATATACTACTTTGTAAAACTTTTCAATGATTCCAATACTTTAGCAGTCCTTCCCTAACTGGTTAAGAGATCTTCAGAGTCAGTATGGAGGGGAGGGTGCAAAGTCATGTGCAACAGCAAAAAAGGCAATGTTCAACAGGATACTTCAGTTACTTTCAAGTAGAATGTTTTAGTGGAATACAAAAGTTACCTGGGACCTTTGAAAGGACTCCCTATAGGTGCACAACCATTAGGCCTGGGCAATGGGCATCAGTGAACACCCAAACACCGGATACAGCCCTGCAGGAACACAGGAGTGACACATTTGGCTGGAGGCAAGTACTACCTTGAGCCCCACAGTACCTTAAGAGTATTGAAGATGCAGCTGGAATATTTCCTATGCAGCAGCAGTGGACCTGGCCTCCTGTTCCTTGGTCATGGTGATGAGCAGAGGGACTCTGGAAGGGATGTAGTAGCAGCAGTCGCAAAAAACGAACCTCAGCAAGGTTTCTTCAAATTCCACGTCGGTTTTGGTGCCTTTTCACATGCTCCAACAGTAAACGGTTACCGCCCAGTCAATCTGCCTGGATTCTGCAGCCCTGCACTCTGGTGAGGGGACTTTGAGGAGGGGGATCCTGTCTCTGGAGGTCCAACTGGAGCTCACCAAAGTTTTGGGGTGATTCGCTCACGGGAAAACGATGCATTGCAATTGTGTTGAGGGGTCACCTGGTATTGGCGGTTTGCAGCGCTGGAAGGTCAAAGCACGTCAGGGATGGCAGGTCTTCTTATGGCTAGTTGGTCCCACCAGCCAAAGGGAAGAAGTCATCCTCTTCGGAGCTCCTCCTTCGATTTGAAAATGGGGTCAGGACAGCAGTGGTCTGTCCCCATTCATCCTTTGCAAACTCTCCCTGCAGTTTACAGAAAGTGGGTAGGTGGTTGTCTAATTAGGACAGCCAGCCCCCAGTGGGAACTAGTTCCATTCAGGCACATCAGCAGACAAAAGGATAGCAGAGTTTGGGGATCCTTCCATGATTCCGGTCCTCGAAGACACACTGGAGACTCAGTGGGCTACTGTTATGGAGATTATCATTTTTAATGCCTCATTCCCTCTCTTAGTGAGACCGTGAGACCCCCCAGCACTTTTTTCTGGACCTTATTCTTTAATCCTGAATGAGTGGAGCCTTTGTCTAACCATTAATTCTTGTGGGCTTTGTCTCTTGGAACGCTATTCTTTGTATCTACCTGTACTATAGAGTCTATTTTGATCCATTACTCTTAAAAGGCATCTGTATTTTACAATTGGAGCACACAGCTCCTTATGGGCAGTGTAGTTGGAGACCCTTAGAGGCCTCCTTTATCCCTCCTAGTATCCCTCTTCTCTCTGCTCCTGCGACCTGGTAGTCAAATAGACAATCTCCTAGTTATGGCTGGTGGCAGTGGATGTGTTCTAACAACTATTGTGTAATTCTTGTACCGCTATGTCCAAAGCCTCACTAGTGCACAATAGGGGCACCCAAGTACCAACTTGGAGGCCTGCCTTCATTTTTCGCCATTTCTGGCGTGGTTGTTCTTTGTTAGCCCTTCTACCATTCTGAGAGGGGGGAGGTCAGTGTGTGTGTATTTCTGCCTTTGACAGTGTTGGGTAAGAATTGGTGCAGTCACACTGTGTGAGACTACACAACACTTATCTGCTTGGTATTAGGCAACCCACCTTTTGGTACAGGTTTGTACTACACAAGTTGGTAGTGTGACTGAGCAGCAAGGGGCAAATGTGAGCTGTAGCAATGAAATCCCTTTATACGAGTATCCAAGTAACTATTACACTCAAGGTTTCAGTTATACATATTTATTTATTTAACATCAAGTTTTAAATCAGCATTCTTTAAAAAGGACAATTCATGTAACAATCAAAATATACTTTAAAAATACTTTTCAGGATCATAGCAAGTGGGTGGATAATCTTTGAATATGCTTCATAACAATTCCTACACCCTGAGGTGATGTCATTCACCAGGACAGTAATGGCATTTATATATTACACTAGTTCTGCTTTACAGATTCTGAGGTTGCAGAAAGGAAAGGTTAAAGGAAGGAAAAAGGTGAAACAGGTACTCAGTATAGGTGAGGACAATTACATCTTCCAATGAGATCTAGACAAGCCTTTCCCAGCAATAACAGTCTTAAACAAGTTAACACCTATGAGGGACAGAAATATCAAAATCAATGGACTAGGAGAGTCAGGACAGCCAAAGTCAATTGGAGCACAGTCTATGGAGCTGAGGCACTTCTTAGATAAGTCTTGCAAAAGGTAGAGTTTGTAAAAAGCACGTGTAGGGTCACAAGCTGTGAAGCCTGTGAAAGGAGAGCTGGAATCAACTCTCAAAAGCAGCCAATGCAAATCTCAACTGAGAAGACAATGAAGTAAGTACTCCAAGTCTAAACAGTACATCTGGTTTGAAGAACAGTGGTCCAGCTGGATTCTGTCCTGTTGTAGCGATGCAGACCCTGTGTTCCTGAGCCTCAGTCGTGTGGACAAGAGGGAGGACATCTGGAGGGCTCCTGCGGCAGCAGTTTAGAGGCCGTCGGCAGCTACAGGCTCTTTTCGGATCAGCAGCAGTTTGCGGTTTCAGCGCTCAGTAAACCGCAGCGTTGCGGATCTCGGATACCGATTGGGCTTCCATCACTCCTTGGGACCTGGACTCTGGTGAGGGACTCGAGTTGGGGGTCACCCTGCTTCTGGGGGGTCCTTAGACTCCTGGAGCTTCTGGCCAGATTTCAGACGGTGCACTCTACTACGGATTTCTCAACCACTGGCACTTGGTTCTTGCAGCAGCAAAGAAGTACAGTCCGTCAGGGAAGATGGTCCAGTGGAGTTCGTCTCAGTGTTAGTTGGTCCCACTAACCCAAGGGAAGAAGTCGTCCCTTCCGGAGCTTCTCTGTCGAATTGAAAAAGGAGTTTCAGCACAACAGCAGGGCTTCACTGGGCAACTCAAAGATCCAGGAGGATGTAGCAAGCTTCGTTCACGTTTTTTTCGTTGGATATTTCTCCCAGTGGTCGACTCTGGCTGTTGCCCCAAAACCCTCGCCCTTTAAGCTTTCATGCACAGCCTAAGCTGTCAATCAAACAGCAGGTTGGCTGTCCTAAAAGGACAGCCAGCCAATCAGGACTGGCTGCATTCAGGCACTCCTAGAGATGGACAGAGGAGTTTCGGGCGCCACCCTCACTTCCTGCCCTTCCAGACACACTGGAGCCAGAGGCGGGTTTCAGTACTGATGCCTGCCATAGGCAAAACGAACAAAGGGGTCAAACCTGGTTTGGCATGCAGAGTAAAACCCAAGATAGACCTCACAAACAAGAAATGGTGAAAAAAGACGACCTGGGTCATTTTGACACAATGGTCACACATTCGTGCTATACTGCAGCTGAGGATTCAGCCTGCGGTAGAAAAGCACAATGGTGGGAAAACTAAACCACTGCCACCAGCCATTTAAAGTAGTGGGGGTAATATTAAAAATGTTACATGAGTAAGTAGAAAAAGGGGCTACTAGGTAACCCCCCCAGCGCTCCACATACGATGGCGTGCGCTGGACCTACAAAGAGAAAAGGTAAAGGCAATTTCACTTTACTAATCTTGGGAACTGTAGTTCACCCAAGAGAAGGTATTTAAACCTTTTGAGAAAGCTAAAGGATGTCTCTGCACTGAAGGTGTTGTGTGTCACCATACAAAAAGTAGATGCCCATGGAGTCAGACTCCAAAAACAAAGGAAACACATAATCAAAATCAGATCAAAATACAGGAGAGAGTGAGAAAAAGGGCTCATTCACTCCAGGGTTAAAATGAAAAAGTCCTAAAGTCCAGCAAAAGAGCTGGGGGGGTCTCCAAGTTAGAAGGGAATTGGCACATTTCTGAGAATTCTCCCTAACAAGCAGTAACCCATTTGCTGGTGGTTGCAACACTCCAATTTTCACAGACCAACTCCTGACTGTTTGCTCAACTAGTGCTAAGGTTTAAGGGAATTAGCACAGAAATGAGAATTATCCCTACAAATACATTTTCACCCCACACTACCATAGATTAGAAGAAGTGTTCGTGGCTGGATTCTTCCCTGTGCAGCAGCAATCGACCCGGTCTCCGGATTCCTTGATCTGGTGAGGAAAGGCAGGGCAATGAACTGGATGTCTCAGCAGCAGTCTCAAGAGAGGACCTCTGGCATGGATTTCTTCATCTTCTGTGGTCAGCCTGTAGTTTTGGTGCCTTTTCTGCAGCACCAACAAAGAACACGATTCGGCAGGTCAATCTTGTTTGATTCCTGGAGTCCTGCACTCTGGTGAGGGGACTTAGATGAGTCGGATTGTGTCTCTGGAGCTCAGCAAAGACTTGGACGGATTCGACCTTTAAAAGACGATGCATTGCAATTTGGTCGGAGGTCTCCTGGTATTCATGGTCTGCAGCTCTGGAGAGGCACGGCACCTGAGGAGAAGGCTCAGATTGTAGTTTGTTTCAGGGCTGATTTGTCCCACAAGCCAAAAGGAAGGAGTTCTCTACGGAGCTCCCTAACACACCCCACTTGGACATGGGCGACTACCAGGGACTTGGCCACCCCAGCATAGCTTTAATGGCTGAAATGCACACATGGATACAAGCTCTTCCCAAATTTGGGACTGCAGTCCCTCTGAGGGCATTCAACTAAGAGCGTAGTGGGACCATAGTTATGGTGAAAGGCGCTATAATAAATGACTGAATGAATACAGTTGCTGTCTAACTGGAATTGCTCGGGTTGCTCTGTGTGGACTCATTGTTGCCCTAGACCACGTTCACACTTTTTGTGAGACTAAGCCTTGACTGCTCATCTAACTTTTCAGTGTCTTCCCTGTTCAACATAACAGGGAGAGGCATTTTTGTTTGTGGCACAAAGGTAACCCACCATTCACCCTTTAGTTACACACAGCTAAGCTTTGTTCCTTGTGAATGAGTATGATCCAACTGTGCTGTAGGAAGAGTGCAAGTGAAGGCACTGATTTCTCATCCCCCTGGAGGTTCCCCTGTGGTCCTAGCACACGGCCCTGTGGCAGTTCTACTAGGAGCGATTTACTTTTTGCTGATTTTCTCCCATAGACTTCTATTGGATACCCTTTGTTTTTGCTTTGTTTGTGACTGCTGGCCTGATTTTCACGTGATTGGCGCTAATTTCTATGTGCAAATTGATCCGTCCCTAAGAATATCAATACTAGGAGACTCTCCCTTAGGACCTTTCTTGTATTTGTAAAGCTGCACTCATCACCTTCAGGTGAAGTGCAGTTCGGATACTCTGTGGTTTCAAATGCAATAAGGATACAAAGTTACAAAAGAAAAAGTTATATCTCCATGTGCCATACACCCTAAAATGGCTTTGTCACAAGATCTTCGCCTGTCCTTGGCTGCATTGCCCTTTGGCTTTGTGTCCAGAATTTCCATAAATGGAAAACCTTTGTTTTCCTGGGCAATGTGTGTGTGGAGTCTGACAAATTCCATAGGCATCATCTTTTTGTATTGTGACACACAGCACCAGGGTTGGATTGGCCCCTTGGCCTGTTGGCCCGTGGCCAGGCCGAAATAGTCACTGGGATTGGGAGCCGGTTTCTGGCCATGCCTGGGCCGGTTTGAAAAAAAAAAAATTGGCAAAACCATTTTTTTGTTCATATATTCTTTTTTTTCAAAGTCTTTCATACTTCTCAGGTCGATAAATGAGTACCAACATAGGTTGGGTGATATTGTATGCATATTTGTTCTGTAAAAAAGAGCTTAAGCGTAAGTGCTACACAGTAACATATCATTTGGCCTTGGACGTCTGCTTGGATTCACAGTAATTTATTATACTTAGGAACATAATGCTATTTTATTCCCCTTCCAGTGCAGTGTCACAGAGAAATCCTTAGGATTTCTGCTAAGGTTTAAATACCTTCTCTTGGATAAACTACTGTTTCCAAGAGTAATAAAGTGAAATTGACTTTACTTACCTTTTCTCTTTGTAGACCGAGCACACACTATCTTACATAGAGTGCTGGAGGGGTTACTTAGTATCCCCTTTGTCTACTTTTTCATGTAACATTTTTTGTTACCCTTTCTACAATTAATGGCTGGTGGCAGTGGTTTACCTTTTCCTAACATTGTGCATTTTTACCGTAGGCTGAATCCTCAGCTGCAGTATTGAACCCATGGGTGCCCATTTTGTCAAAATGTCCCTGGTGTTCTTTTTTTCGCCTTTCTTGTTGGAAAGGTCCTTCTTGAGATTTACTCTGCGTGCCAAACCAGGTATGATCACTCTGTTTTGTTTTTGGCGGGATTCACGGGTGAAGCCCGCCTCTGGCTCCAGCGTGTCTGGTAGGGCAGGAAGCAAGGAAGGTTCCTGAAACACCATGTGCTTTGTCTCCTTGGTTACAGGCATACACCCAAAGGTGATTGGCTGTCTGTCCATGGAGGATAGCCACCCTGCTGTGTGAGTGACAGCTAGGCTGCGCATGACTAGGAGAGTATTGCATAAAAGGCGAGTTTGTTTGCAAGGAAGGTAGTTGACCACTGGACGAAGGAACCAAAGAAGAAACTGGAAGAGAAGCTTGCTGGACTGTTGGTTTGCCCGGTGAAGCCCTGCTGCAGTGCTGAAGCTCAGAATTTCTAATCGACTAGAGAAGCCTGGAAAGGACGACTTCTCTTGGGTTGGTGGGACCAATCAGCCCCAAGAGGTACTTGACTGGAACCCCTCTCTCTGCTGGCTGCACTTCTTTGCTATTGCAGGAACTGAGTGCCTGGGGACAGGAACAGCAGGATGGAGTGCATCACCTTTAAGCCAGACCTGAGCTCCAGGAAGATCTTCAAGACTCACTCAAAACAGGACTAACCAAGCCTGAGCCACCTCAACAGAGTGCTGGACCCCAGAAGCAAGGAAACATTTGCCTAGCTTCAAGAAGTGCCTAGGCTCCCCTAGACTTTGTTCAATTGACATTGGCTGTCCTGGCTCCCTGCAGACTCTCCTTACCCTCTAACCTTGTGTTTAAGTGTCCCTCCAAAAAGTCATACATACCTTAGTTGTATAGCTGGAAAAGGGTTAACCTACATTGCATTGGGGGATTCTAAAGTGCTTACCTATTTGAGAAACTTGTTAACCATTGTTTCCTTCCCTAACCTTTTCCTTTTTGCCACAACTTCAGTATTACCATTTGATTGTGGAAAGTGATATATTAATGTCTACAGTGTCCTAACTATTGGAGTCACCGTAAGGTGTAGGAAATTCTTTGTGCTATCCCAAAGGGTACCTACTTACTTGTACTGAAGGGGTGTATTTTGAAGTGTATTTTAAGTGTTGCATATTGCTCCCTTCTAAAGAAGGCTTATTTTAAAACAGACTGTTAAATTAATAATTATTTAATCAAGAAACCTTGAGTATAAGTGTTATTTGAATACCTGTCACTGTGAATCTCCATGTTACAACCCTACAGCTCACATTGGCCCCTCTTGAGATAAGCCTGGCTGCTCAGCCACTCTACCAACTTGTGTAGTGCAGACTAATACCAATGGTTGGGTTACCTATTGCCAAGATGCCAAGGCTGGTGTAGTTTCCCACAGGGTTACTACATACAAGCTTGCCTAACACAGAGGAACTTCGAAGAGGATGCCTCCTTCCATTTGACTGTTGGGAACTTCCAGACCCACGACAAACTTTAATCTGAGCCATCTCCCGAGGTGCTGTGCCTCTCCAGAGCTGCAGAACCCCAATACCAGGAGACCTCTGACCCAATTCAAGGGCATCATTTTGGAAAGGCCGATTCTGTCCAAGTCTTTCCTGAGCTCCATGTGAACCTCCAGAGACACAATCCGACCCATCCAAGTCCCCAATCACAGAGTGCAGGACTTCAGGATCTGACAAAGATTTTCCAGGTGAATCGCATCCTTTGTTGGTGCTGCAGAAAAGGTGCCAAAACTGCAGAGTGACCAGAGAAGTTGCTGAAAGCTGTGCCAGAGGTCCTCCCTCGAGACTTCTGCTGGGAGATCCGGTCCATTGTCCCGTCTTTCGTCATCAGACCAAGGAATCCGGAGGTGGGTCCAGCGCTACAACGAGGAGAATGCCGTCACAATTTTTTCTTCTAACCTAAGGTACTGTGGGAAAAAAGGTATTGCTTACCCTGATCTGTGAAGTCGCTCCAGAGCATTGGAGTGCACCTAGAGGTGTCCAGGGTACCCCCCTCTTACCTCAGACCCAAGCTGCTGCTTGTGTCTCTTTAGCAAGTCCTTAACAGGTCTCCAACGTTGGTTTACTCTTACTACTTTCTAGACGAGACTCTAAACTATCCACAGAAACATTTTGTATTCTGCTGCTTGTCAAGTGCATCTGGCCATTTAAAACTCGACCCCTCCACATAAAATGTTCCATCAGGGTCAATTTAAGGTATGTCAGTCAAGTCTACCCGTCCCTTTGTTTCCTCATCTGTTGTTAGTTCACAGTCCTGCATCACAGCGAGGTCATCAGAAGGGAGGGGGTAGTAACCGGGTTTAGTGAATTGCACCTCTTTATCGTTGTGTGGTGAAAGTAACGTCAATTCATACCTTGTCAATCTGGCATTGGTCAGGTGCTGTGAGTTTTGTTCATTAGGATATCAAAAGCATGAGGGACAAAAGAAGACGGCCGTCTCTGGTTGTCTTCTTCGGTTACTTAAGTTTTCAGTGGTTGACTTGCCTTTCACCTCAGGAGCCTCAACTTTTATACAGTTCCAGCACACATTCCTCTGCAATCTCTCTTAGCAATTTACAGAAATGGGCAGGTGGCTGTCTAATCAGGACAGCCAGTCCCCCAGTAGGAGCTGGTCCCATTCAGGCACTCAGGCACTCAGGCAGACAAAGGGCAGGGGAGTGAAACTCTTATGTTCTTGTTATTTCCAGGCAGGTGTAGCCCAGAAATGGAATTTGTGCTTTTACAGACCTTAAGACTTGCTGTGCGAATAAACTGCCTCTAGAACCTTAAGCCTTGCTAGTAGAACACTAACCAACTATTTTCCTTCCCATAAGTCACCATCTTTTATGTGTATGCAGAGTAAATCTCTTTAGCGTATTTCTAAGATTTGCGAGTGTGTTAGTTCCGATAATACGATAGAACTGTCATTACTGTCAAAAGCTGTAACAAATGTAACCGCAAGCAACTACCAACTAAGCACTGGCCTTTGAAAAGTATTCTAAAGTGTCTTGGTTTAATGGTGATTCTTGTGTAAATATAATGTATATTTTAATATACATGTATTGAATGTTTCTTTGTGCATTACTAACTGGCTTCAGTGTACTTACCTACAGCTCACATCTTCATTCTTATGATAGGCCAGACTGCTCTGCCACTCTACCAAGATGCCATGAGCACTACAGACTGATACTAAGAGTTGGGGATCTACAAACAATTGGAATAGTTTTGTAAAGTCTACCCAACAGTGGACTTTGGGAAAACTCCCTAACAGCCTGCTCTGCAGAAGTCTTCATCCTTTCATGGCATGTGTGACCAACTGGCCAGTCTCTCAAAATGTACTCTCAAAATGTAATGCAGGTACCACAATAGAAGGGAAACAAAATCCAGTGCCCGAAAACAGCCTCTGCATCGGTGACCCCGGGGCCTTCTTCGACTGGACCAAGCACAGAAGTGCACGGCCTCAACTTATTCTGGAACCTTGAAGCGGTCTCTGGGAAAATCTGAGTACGGGTGTTAAGTCAACATACCGGTTTGACATGGGTGTAAAGTCCTGTGCCTATCCCTCTCTTTCCTGACTCAGCTCAGTGGTGGTCTAGTCAAGGATCACCTCCTGGTCCTTCCCTAGTGTAATGGGATTGAGTGAGACATTTAACTGAACTTTTCTAAATATTTGGAATACTTTATTGAAACCATTGGCAATGCTCAATTCAATAGTAAACCTGCATGGGCAGTATATCTTGTGGCCCTGGTGAATTTAGGGCTGTTAGGCAAGACTGTATGCAGTACCCTGTGGGAGACTGCACCAGCCTTGTCCTCTTGACAATAGTTAACCCAACATTTGGTATAAGCATGTACTACACAAGTTGGTAGAGCAACTGAGCAGCCAGGCTTATCTCAAGAGGAGTCAATGTGAGCTACAGGGTTATCACACAGTGACAAGTATCAAAATAAACACTTACACTCAAGATTTCTTGATAAAACAATTATTAAATTATTAAACCGTCAGTTGAATAAGCCTTCTTTAGAAGGGAGCAATATATATGTAACACAGAAATATACTTCAAAATACACACTCTTAGTTTCTCTAAATCGGCAAATACCCATTTTGGATGGCACACACATTCTACTACACCCTGAGGTGACTTAAATATCTAGGACACTGTGGCCATTAATTTATCACTGGTACATTTAGAGCAATACTGAGGTTAGTGTCAAAAGAAGAAGTTGGGGAAATAATATAATAGTTAACAAATATTCCTAAGCAGGTAAGCACTTTTAGAACCCTCCAATGCAAAGTAAATTAACCCTTTACTGGGGGAAAGGCAACAAACAAAGTAAGAGGTAAGAAGGGTCTTTCAGAGAGCCAGAACAGCCAATGTTAGTTGAGCAAAAGTCTAGGTGAGCTGAAGCTTTTCTTGCAGGTAGGTAAAACGTCTTGCATAATGTTTGAGAAGGTTTCGGATAAAATGAAATCACTGTAGGGCCACAAGATGGGATACTTGTGAGGGGCGAAGCTGCAAACAACTCTGCAAAGCAACCAAGACAAGTCTCAACTGAGACCTAGCAAGGCTACATGACAAGAGGTAAGTCCTCTTAGTTTTACAGTACCTTTGGTTAGAAGAAAAATTGCTACCAGCTGCCTTCTGTTCCTGTGTAGGTCTGCAGATCCTGTGTTCCTGGGCCTCAGTCGTGGGGACAAGAGGGAGGGCATCTGGGGACTCATGCACTACGAATGGAAAGTCGGCGGCAGCAATGGACAAACTTCTGATCAGTGGCACTTTGCGGTTTCAGCTCCTTGCGGCTCTCGCAAACAGCACCACTGCGGTTTTCGGAGACCTTAATGGACTTTCCTCGCATCTGGGATCCAGCACTCAGTTGAAGTGGCTCATGCTTGGTCAGTCCGGCTTCATGGGAGTCCGGAAGATCTTCCTGGTGCTCGGGTCCGACATAAAAGCGATGCACTCGATGTGGTGTTCCTCTCCCTGGCAATCGGTTCCTGCAGCAGCAATGGAAGTACAGCCAGCTCTGATAGGGATTAAGCATAGGGAGTTTCAGGCACCTCCCTTCCTGCCCGAGCCAGAGGCAGGCTCCACTGGTGAATCCTGCCAAAGACAAAATGAACAAAGGGACCAAACCTGGTTTGACACGCAGAGTAAATCTCAAGAAGGACCTTTCCAACAAGAAATGGCGAAAAAAGAAGTTCGGGCCATTTTGAAAAAATGGCCACCTATTATTGTCTTAATGCAGTTGCAATTGCAGCGCACAGTAAAAACACACACTGGTAGGAAAAAGTAAGCCACTGCCATCAGCCATTAATTGTAGAAAGGGTAACATAAAAATGTTACATGAGAAACTAGACAAAGGGGATACTAAGTAACCCCTACAGCACCTTATTGCAGGGGTGTTGCTAGGTCTGGAAAAGATCTGGGGCTACGCTAATGTCGGGACTGTCAGGACTCGGGGCTAGCTAGCTTTTTGGCTGTAACCCCTGATCTTCTATCCGGGACTACAACCAAAAGACCGGTGGCTATAGCTGCCTTAGCCCCCTCCTATCAACGCCTCTGCCTTATTGTAAGATAGTGTGTGCTGGGTCTAGAAAGTTACAAAATGTAAGTAGTCAATTTCACTTCACTGCTCTTGGAAACATTATTTTTACCAAGAGACTGTATTTAAATATTTGGGAAATCTAAGAGACTTCCCTGTGTCACTGCACTGAAGGTGCTGTGTGTCACAATGTAAAGATGATGCCTATGGAGTTTGTCAGGCTCCAAAGTCAAAAGTAACCGAGTCTAAGTCACAGAAAAATACATATGAGAGTCAGAAAAAGGTCTAATTCTCTCCAGGTTAGAAATTAAAAGTCCTAAAGTCCAGCAAAAAGAGCTGGGGGTTTCTAAGGTAGAAGGGAATTAGCACATTTCTGAGAATTCTCCCCAACAAGGGCACGTCAGGGTTAGGCTTGCTAAGAGTTGGCAATCTGAATCTAGGTTTGCTCATAAGTCTTTAGTCTCCGATTTGCTAATCTGATTGCTTACCTGTGTTTACTGGTTTTAATTCAATTGTTTTTCTCTCTACTCAGATTACTGCAAACAATAATTATAGGTCTTGATTATGCAATGTGTTTGGAAAGTTTTCTTTCCCTCCATATTCTGTGGAGCCCCAAACATTCAGCTTTTGTTTTCACACCATGTCCTGACTTTTTACAGTGAAGCGAAGCCTTCCGCTTCACTCCACTGGCCTTTTGTTGATATGTTATGGGGAAACTGACTAGTCCTTCAGACTGTCCGTATTGGGAAACTGTGTCCCTTTTGCTATTGAAATGTTATCTGTTTTGGGTAACGTTTTCATATTGCACAATGCATCTTCCAGTGCAGTACAATGGGGATACTTTTGTATCACCCTAAACTACACTTAAAGGATGCTTTGGTTACTTTTAACTGTGCCTAAAGACAAGCTAGTGGCAGCAGTTATATGTTTACAATTTCTTTACTGTATTTTTAGTTGGCCTTCTTGCGTTTCCTGTGTTTGGCTACTAAGAGTGGCTCGTGTCCTAACATGGCCGTGCCACGAGAGTTTTCGCTTGTTCTTTGGAATTCTTCCTGCCTTGCCAAGTCAGGCAATTCCTTTTATGGTCTTGCACTTGCCCAGGCAAACCTTGCTTTCCGCGGGCTCGTGCAGGCCATGTGTGTTGCAAGCTAGGAAGTGGGTTGGGGCTGGCTGGTCCCAATCCACAAACTGGTTTCAGTATGTCTTGAGTGTATGCATGAGTTTCCCCCACAGTGGTACCGGATTGGACCTCTGCCGGGATGTGTGTGTGGGGGGGGGGGGGTAGATCTTCTATTGGATGGGCTTGATGCTCACCTGAATTTAGGATGAGGGGTCCTGCTGCCATTTCTCCAGATCTAAAGAGCAGCCAAGTATCATGTGTAGCTGTGCAGATGAAGGGAGGCCCGTGAACTGATCCTGAAGAACCCTGGTGACCAAATCTTGCTGCAGTCCCGGTGGAGCCTTGTCTGGTAGTGATCTCACAAGACCCTCGTTGGTGCTTCGACCCTCTGGACTGATGGAAACAACCAGTCTCAACATCTTCTCATGGCCCTGCAAGTTGGAGTCTTCAGCAATGACCAGGGGCAATCCAGTGGGCTGACCAACTCCAGTTTTGGGTACTGTGCTACAAGTGTCACTTTTCCATGTTAGGAGTAGGAGCTTCCGAGGTTGTCCGCTTATCCTGCAAGTAGTGTTCCTTGCAAAAATGTCGGCGTCCCAACATCTACGGGTGCTGAGATAGGCTTTCTTCGATCATGACAACTGTGACTCCTGCCGTCGCTGTGCATTGGTGACCATCGCTGAAGCCGGCCTTCCGGGCATCTGGTAGAGCGTGCTGAAGAGTCCTGCATCGGTGCCTGCTGCATTTCTCCACAGGAAAGGCTTGTACTCAACTCCTGGACCTGACCAAACATTGCTTGCACCTGCAGCCCCTGGGCATCTTCAATCAGAACCAACGGCAGGAAAACCTACCTCCCGTGATTTCCTCCCACTCCCACCAACCTTCCCATCCGACCTGCCAAGTCTGGGGAAAAATAGAGTACGGAGATTAGTACTAGCAATACTTACTGGTGCCCCTATCTCCTCCATTCAAAAGGTAGTGAAGACCTTTGGTTTGTTTTAGTTTAAAATTACTTGGATTTGACAATCTGTTTTTCAAAACCGTTCCAAAGGATGGAAAAGCATTTTACTCATCAGTAAACTCACTGAAGCATTTTTTCAAGCATCTTCTGGACTAATCTTCATATTCTCAGGAACATTTCCCAACTCCTAAAACTATTTGAGAACTTTGTGAACCTTTGGGCACAAGGCCCCATTCAACTTAGGGTTGGACTTTATAAGTCAGGGTTTATATTCCTGTCGACTGTTGTTGCAATTTTACTTACTTCCCTTCCGTTTTGAACTCTAAATTTGACTCCGCTCACTGTGACTGTATATATGTTTAATATTTTGTGGATTGAGTGCTATCACCTGTTTGATTCATTTTTCAAAGTGTTATTGGGCCTACAATAAATAAGTATTTTGTATACTTGCCTGTTGAAGTGCAATCATTAATAGTTTCATTGTGTAGACTCATTGTGGACCCCTGACCCCGCTCGCCTCTCCTGAGTCTAAGCCAAGACCACTCTCCAAGCTACCCTGATTGGTTTGGCTGAACTCCCAGAGTTTCTCTTTTTCACAGTAACTAGGGCGGCCTCCGAAACTCTGTCCACCACGCCACGGTTTAGAAATCCATCTCAACACTATGCTCGCTATTGCTTCACTGTCTCTCAGGTAAAGTGAAGGGGTTTTATTCAGAAACCCCAGTTGTGAATGTATAGATGTTTTGATAGTAGCTGTGTGATACTTACCTGAAGGTTTCATTGCTTAGTACATATTTTAAAGGCCTAATCACTGTATATGTTTGTACTTACCTTGCTAACTGTTATTATTATGTTGCTCTGTTTGAAATCCTTGTTGCCCTACACCACTTACAGCACTCGTATGTCTAAGCCTTGCTGCTCTTCTTCCTACCTTTATTGGGGTTTGCTAAACTTCAGTGTCTTCCCTGTTCAGCATAATTGGTTGATTTTGGAAATCCATCTTAATAAGTTATAGAACACCTAAATGCATTGTTCTATCAATGAGTTATGATTAGAGAGGGGCAGTGGTTACTCCTGAACCTCAAGCGATTTGTTTTTCCTTAGAGATCCGGAGTCTGATGTTCGAGACCAGCATTGGTTTTGGATTGGACTTAACAGACGGGACCCTAGCATGGAGAGTGGGTGGACCTGGAGCGACGGCCTTGGAGTAAGTCAATAAGGTTGATCGACTGAGCCCTATTTATTAGTATTATTGGCCTGTTACACCCCCATCAATCATAATTAAGTAATTTTGTTGATGTCTAGGATGCTGGTCTTGTACAGTTGGACTCAACCTCCACATAACTGGTTTCATGCCTTCATTACCAAATCACTGGCTTCCTACATTGTCATGTTATTTCTAAGTCCAACTCTACAGGCAATTTAAAAAACATATATTAAGTATTACTTATTCCCCCACCTCACCAAGTTTATACACTTCTGCATGGTCCACCCTTTCCCACATGCCAGGCCTTGAGCATTTGACTGATGTATCAATCATTCTGCACATCACCAGCATTTCAGAACTCCTACAACATACCCCAATTACCGCTTTTGAAGTGCTCTGAAATGTCACAAGTTCCCCCATATCAATGGCAGTGTGTTCTTCCATGTGTTTCACATCTGTAGCATTGTGCGCTTCCTTGTGTGTCTGGCCCATTCCCTGCACCGCGTTAGCTGTGAGGTTTAATGTAGTTTGACTCCTTTCCCTACATCACTAGATTCCTGGAATTCCTTGGACTTTAATGCATTCCCAGGTCAGGTTGCCTAAGGTGTATTATTGGCATCTAGCCCTCTCCCTACATTACAACAAAGCATTGTAAATTTTTGGCAGGCTTGGACAAGGTAGGTTTTCCTAGTAGGGAGCATGGTGGGATGGGGCCGCTAACACTGTTTAAGGTATGTAGCAATAGGAAATGACTCTTATACAAATGTAGAATATTTGTATTATTTAAGAGGGAAAATAGATTTTTTTAATTTGTGAGCATCCTGGCCTACTGTTGGTTGTTTCCGATCATACAATCCAAGCTATAAAATTTTTCTTTCAGTACTCCTATCACAATTTTGACAGTAGTAGCCATGACGATGATGACATCAGGCGCTGCGTGATTCTGGAGCGGGTGAAGCTGCAGTGGGTGGCCATGCACTGTGAAGCTCAGGTGGACTGGATCTGCAAGATGCCCAAAGGTATTTTGGAGCAGCAAGGTGGGGGCAAGTGTCAACTCTGGCAAGGCACCTCTCAGGGCAACCTGTATCATGCCGTTTTGACTAATGATTCGGGTTATGGTGCTTGTTTGTGTGTCTGCTGCTTTGTGGAGCGACTTGAACTTTCGGATACTTATGGCTTTCAAGAATGGTAGAGGTAGAAAGGGGAAATGGTTAAGTCAGACTTGGCACTGTGCATCTGTCAGAAAGGCCTTTAGTGAACTCTAATATTATTAACATGTAAAGAAGGCATGTAATAAGAAGGAGAAAGCTACAAACCGATTAAAGGAAATGCATGAGTCTAAACGTATGCGAGTTGCCCTGGAACACGTGACAAAGTATGATAGTTTCTTCTTCGCTCTGTCAGTTTCCTCATACACCTGTTCCTCTCTTCCATCTCTCCATGCAAGATCACCAGGGACATTTGGGTCTTTCTCTGCTCCCTTTTTCCACAGCACAAGTTCAGAACTTCATGTTCCTTCATCCAAAGTTGGTCACTGACAAAACAAATGCCACACATTCGTCACCATGCCCATCTCTTGGGTTTCACATTATCTGCCTGCTTGCTAGTCAACCTGTTTGTCGCAGAACTGGGAAGGGCTTTTGTTGCGATAGATTGTGCTGTGAAGCTGAGTCCTCTTTTTTCTCATTTTGCAGGTACCGATTTGAAGGAGCCAGAAGTCACCCAAGGTAGGAGCTTATTTGCAACTCCAGTCTCTAGTTAGTGAAAACTATGTTGGTAAAAAAAAAATGCTATGTGACCAAAACGATTCTGAAATATTAATGTGCACACCTTGCTCGAAAATGGCTATTCGTACACCTCCATTCCCCCCTCTCTACTCTGATCACTTCCCGTCACTGCTCCTGCCTTTCTGATGTCGCTTCAATGATTCACTCCTCCCGACCTGCCTCCATCCTTTGATGTTGCCTTTCCTCCCACTCTACTTCACTACGTCTTGCCTACTGTGCACTTGGTCTTGCTTCCATCCAACTGCAGACACCTTCCTTCACTTCTTACGCTATCCTCTCTACCCACTTACACTGCAGAACCACTCCCACTACTAAACCAATACATCACCTATGCCACAAATATCCTTCACAAGCCCCCACTTCCTCTTTCCTCCTGCTGGTCCCTTGGTGATTGTTAGAAAATGTTATTTTTGCAATGTTCCCTCTATAGACATCAATGGGACACCCAACATGCTGCTACTGTTTTGAACCTGTCCTGACTTTTGGAGGCAGGTGAAGCCTTTTTACTTCACTTGCCTTGCTAAGTTGATCTGTTTTGGGGGCACTGATCAGCCCCTATGGCTATCAGTGCATGTGAACTCTGTTCTCCATAGTAACATTATTTGCTTATTTTTCCCTTCACACATCACCTTCTGTGAAGTGTGGTAGGGACATTTTGTGTCCCTGTACCTTAATTATTTCTAACATGTTGAATACAAACATGTTGTCTCTAGGATGGGCTGGTGATTGCAAATGCGTTTCTACCATTTTCTTTTTTATGGTCGCATGCACTTTTTCATTTTATTGCATAATGCCATTTAGAGTACCATATACTCTGAAACCGCTGTGCCTCAAGATTGAATACGCATGTCCTTTGGCCATCTTGTAATTTTGCCTACTTCCTGCCCTCCCACAGAAAGAATGTCCACATATTGCAAGCCCTTTGTCCACAAAAGCTGGAGCTTTCACCGGTAAAGTGGTGGTTTGTGTATGTGGCTGGATGTGTGGGCTTGCACTGTCTGGTCCGAGTCCACATCCATGCCAAACTATCTCTAGCAGGGCAGATGTCTTGGCCAGAGGCTGTCCAGGATTGGACAGTCTTTGACTGTTTGAATGTTGCATATCCGTACCATTGGTGGGCTTGGGAATGACTCTGGCTCGATTCCTGGCTAAAAGGGGGACTTCTGCAGCCATTAAGTTTGTCGTTGGTGTCAAGGCCCCTATGAAGACGAGCATCATGTTCAAGACCTCGAACGTTAATTTGGAAGCCAGCCAGCAACATTTTCTTCATTAGCCCAGTGAAGCCCTGCTCATTTGCAGATCCCCTGAAGGACTCATCAGTACTTCGACCCCTGGACTTGTGGGATCGTTCTCGACCACCGATTGAGGATCCTGTCCCTGGAAGCCTTCAGAAGCATACCGGAACCATCCTGTGGGCTGACCAGCTTCAAATTGGGGCTACCTCACTGCATCGGCCGGCGTCCCTTGGGACTCTGAAGATCCAGGACTTTCGAAATAAAAAGCACCCCCTGCAATTGTAGCTCTCCAACACACGGAGGGGCCTAATAGAAGCACCCGAGCCTCCTGGACCTCCACTGTTAGGTACGTTTTCATAATAATGATAAATCTTCCTGACCTGTGTCAACCCCAGAACTTTTTTGCTTGAACTCAGTAACTATTTTACCTTGTCCCTAAGTGAAAGGGAATCGTTTTCTCCTCTCACCTAGACTTTTACTCTTTGTATGGGTGACCTTTTTGTCTCTCCATAGTGTATGGTTGAAGTTAGTTTCCTACAAAATTTGGGCTTAGGCTGGGTTGCGTCTTTGGGCCCCCATGTTATTTTTTTCTTTCATATACTTGGGTGAACTATTGTTCCCAAGTAGTAAAGAGGGATTTTCATCCCCTTTACATTTTGTATAAGCGAGCCAGCACACCCTGCTTTATGTGGAGCGCTGGGGTATACAATGCATCCCCTTTCTTGCTTACCTGGTGTCATTTTGTTACAATTGGGGGTTTACATGAATGGCTGGTGGCAGTGTAACTACTTTTATGACTTTTAATCCCCATTACTAGCATGCTGTTAATTCAGCTTCCGTAAGGCACAGAAGGGCCACCATTTTGCTAAAATGGTGGGCTCCTTCTTTTTTCCCCATGTCTTGTGTGCTTGCTGTTTGAGGTATTCAGCTGAGATTCTTAGTGGAAACAACCTCCCTGGAAGTTTCACCTTCGTCGGGAATCTTTTGGATTCCCCACCCAGGCTTCAGAGTGTCTGTGAATGCAGGAAGCGAGGGAGGAGTCAAACTTTGCAGCCCTTTGTCTTTCACCTTGCCTGAAATGTACCAGCTCCGAGTGGGGGGGCTGGCCAACCTTATTGAACAGCAAGACCACCCCTTGCTGTAAAATGCAGGTAGAGAATGCAGAAGTTGTGCTGTAGTTCCTGATTAAAAACTCTGAACCTGGAAGCTTCTGACAAGTCCACCACTGGAGCTGAAACCGAAGAGGAAGATTACCAGAAGATTGCTGTAGCTGTTTTGAGCGACCGGAGAGCCTGCTGTGTAACTGGAGCCTTATGTAACCCGTCATTCCAATCGACCTGGGTGCTCCTGAAATGACTACCCCCGACCCAGAGTCTAGTGAAATCCAGTAAACTCAAGAAGACCTGCATTTTGAGCCATGCCACATCATGCTGCGACCTTGCAGGGCTGCAATACCCCAATACCCACAGAACTTGAGCCATTGTGCGGTGCATGGTCTCCCGAAGTCGGAATCCATCCGAAACATTGGTGGTCTCCTCCTGGCTCTCCAGAGACATGATTTGAGTCCTTGAAGTCCCCTCACCAGAGTGCTGGACCAGATTATTTACAAGAATCCGACCAGCGATGTTCAGTCTTCTCCTGGCTCCTGAGAAGGGTGCCAAAACCACAGAGCCGCATCCAGCCACGAAGAAACCCTTGTCTGAGGTCTTTCCATTGATCCCTGCTGCAAATTCCCTTCCAGTGTCCTGTCTTCAGTCTTCACGACAAGGAAGTAAACGACTGGGTTTTTGGCTGCAGATGCTGAAGGCATCCTGCTGCAAACTCTTTCTTCTGTGCTGATGGACTATATTGGCTGGGGTATTACTTACCTTAAGCCTTTTGTGATTCCTGTGAAGCCTGGGGGGTGATTCATGTGATTGGGAGTCCTCTCATCCAGTTAACTCAGGCCCATTGCTGGAATCCCTCTAGGGTGTCTTCTCTGATGTGCCTGGAAACCTTTTGCAACTCTAAAGTAAAATACTTGTTTGAACAGCTTTTCACGGGAACTCTGACTTTTCCTACAATTGTGCCCATCCTGACCTGTCTGTGGGCCACTAGAGACTAGAGACCCCCTCCTGCAACTGTGAACACGTATGATCTAAGAATATGGAAGGACTTGTAAGTTTTTGACCTTTTGCCTGGTAAATGCAACAAGTGTTTAAAAGTTACTTTTAGTTGTAATAGAGTTGGTTTGGTAACTGTCACTCTGAAATATGAGCAGTTACAAATGTTCTTACTATCCTGTGAATGTGCTTTGCCATTCTGAAAAGTATATATATAAGGTTATTTCACTCACCTGTGAATTGGTTTCCCCACCTCCCAAAAGTAATGCTGTTGGTATATAACAAGTATATACATGTTAGGGAGAATTCTCAGAAATGTGCTAATTTCCTTCTACCTTACAGACCCGCAGCTCTTTTGCTGGACTTTAGGACTTTTAATTTTCATCCTGGAGAGAGTGACCTTTTTCCCCACCCTCTCATGCATTTTTATTTGATTTGAACACTGTTTCTTTTGGCTTTGGAGTCTGACAAACTCTATAGGCGTCATCTTTTTATGTTGTTACACACAGCACCCTCAGTGCAGTGTCACAGAAAAATCCTTTGGATTCCTGGTAAGGTTTAAATACCTTCTGGAGCTTGGCTAAACCGCCATGGAATAGGTTGTTTCCTAAAGGCTCCTGCAAATCCTGAATGATCCCGCTGTGCACGGATGACTGGAACAACACACGCGACACACAAACATATCTAAAGTTGTGTGAATATGAGAGGTATGCAGTGAGAGCATTATTGAACAGAACTGAAGTGAGGAACAGAAGTCACGAGGAAGAAGAAAGCAGTACGGTCCCGTAGCGCTGCACGCAAGATGGCGGACTCTCCAGAACAAAGGAAAATGTCAGCGATCCATAATGTAGAATAAAGGGGGCCGCAGTGCTTAGATGACAGTGTACCCGTTACTGGCTGAGAACGTCACTTTGAAAACAGAGGGAGCGGGCATGCCATCTGTCACCTCGCCGACGAAAGTGTGAGCTGCTGTGAGACGCTGGATGACACGGAAGACTGCATCCTTACAGTGAACCACACCCGCGCCAAAGCAGTACTCTATCCCTTCGTGTGGCGTAATAATAAGTGGCCCACAGCTAATCAGTAAGTGAATCCCAACGGGAAGTCGGGACTTGCCCAGGCACCAACTGTACAGGGGAGCACAAAGCGATGTGCGGTCGGTCCGTGTGACCGTGAACAGAGGGGGAAGATCAGATGTATAGGACGAGGGGGCTAGCTGTACCTAGCTACCCAGAGTGAACGAAAATTTGATCAGCGAATCCTGGAGAGCATACTGAGCTGAAAAACGAGCAGTGACAAAGCCGAGAAATGCGTGGCTCCATATATATGATATGGCTGAAAAAGTTCCCTTTAACTCACAAAGGTGACCAATGTGTGTAGGCGCAGCCAGCGCCCCTGTCGATCGGACACTGATGCAACATCAAACACCCACTGCATAAGGGGAAACAAGGACTTCCTAAAATGCAACAGTGGCACCCGGGGTAATACAAAGCCAAAGCCTCAAACGAAGTGGAAGCTGATCACGGCATGAGGACATTCAACACTGCATGGGTACTAAATATACAAATAACACGTGGCAGACGCACAGAACGAAATGATAACCCACGATGGCAGACAGAGATTTTTCCACAGTTGAATGCTTTCCCACTGCCGTATTGGAACAGGAGAGCGGGACGGCAGCCTGAGTCCTGAAGGCAGTGAAAGAAACAACGAGTTCAGGCGAGTGGCCCTGAATTGAAAGGGCACTTGACATGGACACAACACCGGTCTGTATGGTGAAACCAAGGGAATAGACCTGTGACCGAGAGCACACAGCAGTAACTCTGCATGGTAGCGTTTCCAGACCTGAAGCAAGGGTGGAGGACGCGAGGGAGGCACCCTAGGAAATGGGAGCAGAAACAAGCAGTTGACAATACAGGCAATAAGAACCGCCAACTGGGATGGATTGGACCCAATAAGGGTAGTGCACATTAAACTTGCAGACTGGAAAGCAGCAGAAATATTGTGAGACGAGGCAAATAGCGCTGGCACTTACAGGGGAGCAGACAGAAGAAAGGACCTATCTGATAGGTGAGGAAGAGCAACATAGCAAATGCCACAGAACACACTGGCAGGCGGGTACCAGACCTGGACAGTGCAAGATACCACTGCGAGGGTGAGGGGCTACCCCTGAGGTAGACTTAAGGAAGCAAGTGATCCCTTGCTCCCCGGAAAGGGGCCCAGAAGTCCCACGGGTCAAGAAGGGCAGAGACATGGCTTAAGCACAACATCAGAGCACCCACAACACGGAGAAGTACATCCTAATCCTCCTGGTTTGTCTATAGTTCATGAAACCGGCGGGGCTCCACTGTGTACTTGACAGCCATCTAGAACTGGAACAAACTGAGTTAACGGGATGGCATCTAAACTTCCCAAGACCAAAGGGAAGCAACCCACACTGGAGGAATTTACGAAGACCCCACAGCCATCAGAGGGGGCAGGAATAAAGACAGAAACCCACAAATCGACACAACCCCAACGCGCAATGATCAGCAGATCCTGGACGCGATCGCGGACGTGAAGGCGACATGGGAAACCAAACTGGAGGCAGCCACAGCCGAACTCGAGGCAGCGCTGGAGCTTAAAGTGGGCGCTGTGCAGGAGGAGGTCAACCTACTCGGACAAGAGCGGAGCGCACAGACGAGCTGGAGAAATATGTGACCACAAATACGGCAGCTCACGCATCCCATGCCTCGGAGATCCACGTACTGAAACAGCAATTAAGCAACCTGGAAAACAGAGCAGAGGCAGCCGAAGGGCATGCCTTGAGGAACAATATATGCATAGTGGATAATCCAGAGAGCGAGGAAGGCCCTAACCCAATGGACTACGTTGAGACCATGCTGCTTCAGGAGATAGGAGGGGCGCTCACCCAAGGATGCGCGGTGGAGAGAGCACACAGAGCCCTTACAAAGAGACCCCTCTAGCCCCCGAGGAGAATAATTGCCAAGATACTGATTTACCAAGACAGAGAGAAAATCCTGGAACACTTCCGGAAAGGAGGCACAATACAAAGAGAATCTGCGTCCATCACGGCATATCCAGACTACACACTTCTAGTGCAGGGACGGCGATTGAACTATGGGACCGTGAAGAAGAGACTGCGTGAAGCAGGTCACAGATACATGCTGATGTACCCGGCAAAACTGAAAGTGTTTCATAAAAACGAGGCCCTGTTCTTTGAGACCCCGGAAGACGCAACGGAGTGGTTGGATGTCCAAAATTGCCCTTCGGGAGCAGACAGCCAGAAAGAGGATGGAACGGATAAGTGAGGCGTGATCCAGAAGCCGAGGTGCTGTATAAACTGTGACATTGGGACTTGAATATAAGATAAGGCAGGATAGACTTGGAAGTAATGGGCTACAGGCTGAGCATGCAGTATTGAATGTGCATAACATAATGTGGCATAATGGCAGGAGACACAATGGACTCACTCTTATACCCCTGTGGATAGGCTAGTTGGGTTGCCAGTAGTGTGGTAACCGCCTGTTGTGTCCCTAGTATCAGCACCGCCGAATAGGTACTAAATGCGGGTAGGCCTGAGATCCAGGGATGGAGCTGGGCAACAGTTGGTAACGGGAAGGGTGGGAAGGGAGTTAAAGGGTGTGCTGTGGTTTTAATAAAAGAAGAAGCTTGCACCCATGCGCCGAAGCGCAAGATTTAGAAGACGAAAAGGGAGAAGAGCGGAACTGGGTACAGATAATGATGGGGGACCTCAAGATAGTTACCTGGAATGCTAGGGGCTAAATAGTTATCTCAAGAGAAACAAAATTATGATGTACCTGAGAAGGCAGAAAATAGATATAGCTTTACTACAAGAAACCCATTTTACAAAAGAAAAACAAGAGGTTATAGGGAAGAAATGGAAAGGGACCACAGTGGGGGCAACATACTCTGCATATGCTAGAGGGGTAATCACCTGGGTGACACCGCATGTCCCTTTTCAGCTGCTACAATCTGCGGTGGAGCTAGATGGGAGGATGGTGACGGTACGGGGACTAATTAACACATACACCCTGAACCAAGATACCGTGGCCTACTTCAAGACCCTATTCAGTAAAATAACCCCATACTTGGGGGCGCGGTTATATGGGGGGACGACTTCAACTGCACGCTAAACCCCAGGATGGACCGGCCAGATGGGAAATGGGACAAACCCACCCCGGCAGCCAGAACCTTGCAGACCTTGTTGGAAGACTTTCAGCTAGAAGACATGTGGAGGTTACACCACCCAGTCGATAGACATTACTTGCACTACTCAGCCCCACATAACTTGTATACACGGTTAGATTACATGTTTGCCTCCCCGGAAATGATAGGAGAGATAGTGCAAACCGAATATAGAGCGAGAATCTTTCAGACCACTCACCACTGGTCTTAACATGGCAGTATCAAGCTCCCAGAGCTAGAATTCCTACGTGGCGGCTGAGAGCTGAAGCCTTAAAAGACACAGTATTTAGAGAGGACCTGAAAAAGGAGATTGTTGAATATTTTGAAAACAATACTGGGAGCGTAAAATCCGTAGGCACCCTATGGGAGGAATTCAAAGTGGTGGGAAGGGGATCAGCGATAGCTAAATCCAAAGGACTGCAGGGGGGCATATTGCAAGAACTGCAGAAGGCAGAGGAGGAACTTGAGGCAGCTATGCGCAGTGGAGTTGGCTCCCTAGACAAGGCAAATACTATAAACCATTTACAGCAATCATGCGAAAGGCACTGGGAAAGGCTATGCAACCTAAATTATAAGATATACATAGAGAGGCAGCATGCCGGTGGAGACAAACGGGGGCGACTGTTAGCATGGTTGTACAAAAGCGAAACACCGAGACCGATGGTTAGAGCAATACAAGGAAAAGGAGGACAGACTCTTGATGCCCAAGAGGGAGTGAATGAAGGGTTCTTTGAGGTTTATAAATTATTGTATGGAGATTCAGATGAAGGGGAAAGACAGTGAGATGGTGGAAATACTGGAAGACATCGGCCTACCGAAATTGAGTGCGGAAGAGCGAGAGAACTTGGACGCCCCTGTCACACTAGAGGAACTAGAGCCGTGATCAAAGAATTGCGCACTTGCAAAGCCCCGGGCTCTGATGGACTTCCTAGCGAGTTCAACAAAACATATAAGACAGAAGTGCTTCCCCCACTACTGGCCATGTTAAATGAAGCTTTCAAAATCAGAACGCTGCCAGAATCCCTAAGGGAGGCGATAATCGTCCCGATTCTTAAACCTGACAAGCAGAGCATGGAGCGCGGATCGTACAGACCGCTATCCATGCTGAACCAGGACAGTAAAATACTCACGGCTGTGTTGGCCAGGAGACTGAGACCGGCTATAAGCAAACTTCTACATCCTGATCAAACTGGATACGTCCCACATAGGAATATATCAGACAATCACAGAAGGCTTCACCGGGTCATAGAGCAGACAGAAGAGGAAGCAGAATAGGTCGAGATAGTCTCATTGGACACGGTGAAGGCCTTTGATTCTGTGAAATGGTCATGGTTGTTAGCAGCTTTACAGGAATGTGGTATAGGGCCTGAGTATCTAAAATGGGTTAAACTATTATATAGCTCCCCATTAGCCGGAGTAAACACTGGAGCGGTTATTTCAGAGAGGTGGCAATTTAGTAGAGGTACCAGACAAGGGTGCCCCTGGTACCCGATGTTATATATCCTTGCATTAGAGCCCCTAGCGATATACCTCAGACAACAGTACAAAGAGGTTGGGATTCACACGAAAGTAGGGCCACATCTAATATCGGTGTATGCAGATGATATGTTGTTATATTTGATACCCGGAGGAAAACTTGCAATACATCCTAGAAGTAATGGAGCGATTTGCGTTGCTCTCGGGCATTGCAGTCAACCCTAAAAAATTGTGCATATTCCCCCTGGGAAGATATAAAGGTATCCCGCGGGAGAAATTACCCATCCTACAAATACCTTGGGAGACCACAACCTTCATATACCTGGGGATAGAAATCTATCACACAGTGGATGACACACATAACACAGAAAAGTCTAACAAATATCGAAAACAGTATGCGATTCTGGTCCAAGCTCCCTCTGGCAATGGTGGGGAGAGCGGCCCTGTTGAAAATGGTTGGATAACCAAGGCTGATGCACTTTTTTGGAAACATAACAAACATGATACCTAAACGATTTTTTGCCAAACTCCAGAGCATATGTAGAGGCTTCATCTGGCACAACACTAGGAACAGGATAGCCCTGTGGAAATTACAAAACACATATGACAAAGGAGGCATGAAACTTCCTAATTTGGAGATTTATCACTGGGCCAGTCAGCTACAATATGTGGCAAAATGGCTATCGGAAGACCGAACAGCGGAGTCCAGACTGCTGAGGTCAGAGTGTTCCCCATTCTTCTTGAAAGAATGGATATGGTTGCCCAAATTGGAGATAAAGGGGGGGGGGTCGAGAATGTTGTAATTGGGATGGCAAATGTGGCGGAAAGCTTGCCAGGCTATGGAGAACCCGACCCCGTGCTCCCCGCAGATACCACTAGTAGCACTAACCAAAGGGGACATGCAAATGAGGAAAACAATACGCATGCGCTGGCAATCGGTGGGCATTGCAACAATGGGAGACATATGACAAGATGCGAAGATATTGGAGTTTAACGGATTGATAGAGGAAACGGGCCTACATCAAGCGCAACATATCACATATACCAGACTGGTGCGACGAGTGAAATAAACATGGTCTGAAATAGTGCTGGAAGACCAGCCAGATACAACCATCTAGACAATCTATGACATCACAGAGGGAGGGCAGAAGGTTTCCCGAATTTATGAACTATTGATGAGCAGGGTGGGGAAAGAGGTAACCCAGCTAAGACAGGAGTGGGAAGAGGAAGTGGGGGAAAGCATGAATCACAGGCTGTGGGAGAGAGCTCAACAGTATCGTAAGGTGTACAGAAATGCAAGGCTGCAACAAATCCAGCTATACGTAACTCAAAGAGCATACCTGACCCCCCAGAGGATAGCCCAATTTAAAAACGCAGAAATACAATCCTGTCTCAAATGTGGAGAAGTGAATGTGGGAATCGCCCATATGTTCTGGGCATGCCCGGAAATGAGTACATTCTGGAAAGAAGTGGCCCACCGCCTGACAGAGAAGGGGGTGACGCTAGATGTGGAATCGGTGCGGGCATGGATTTAGGGGGAGGTGGGTTCCCCAGAACATGCAAGCTAAAGCATGTGAGAAAACTTAACACCTGGTTTACATATTGGCCAAGCACAGGATTGCCACGGGCTGAAAAGCATGTAACGGGCCAAAGATAGAGGTGTGGTGGAATGACCTTAAGATGTGGGCTGAAACCGAAACGGTGGTATGGACGGAAGCAACCAGTAGAGGGGGGGAGGAAGAGGCAGATACATCGACGGCCTGGTGGCATTTAGTGGCTACAATGGTTGGGTCCACCCAGGTATGTTTAAGCGAGGATGATGCCTCCCAGAAGACAGAATTGGGAACATCCCAAGAGGACATAACGGCAGAAGGCGAAATGGAATAGGCTCAAGTTAAGCGGGAGGGTAAAGGGTAGGTAGCGTTTATAGTTTAACAAGATACATAATATTTAATAATGTATCACATGCACCGCTTGTTTTGTATGTTGTTTGGTTGTTATAAAACTTAATAAAAATAGTTTTTTAAAAAAAAGGTTTAAATACCTTCTATTGGATAACTACTGTTTCCAAGAGTAGTAAAGTGAAATTGACTTTACTTGTATTTTCCTCTTTATAGACCCAGCACACATTGTTACAATAGGGTGCTGGAGGGGCTACTCAGTATCCCCTTTGTCTAACTTCTTGTGTAACAATTTTATGTTACCCTTTCTACAATTACTGGCTGCTGGCAGTGGTTTACTTTTTCCTACCATTGTGTGTTTTTACCGTTGGCTGTGTTCGCAGCTGCAGTATAGCACCCATGGGGGCCCATTTTGCTGCAGGAACACCAGAATCGAGGGCATCGTTTTTAAGCTGGACCCGAGCTCCAGGAAGATGCTCTCGACTCCCTCAAAGCAGGGCTGACCAAGCCTCATCCACCTCAACAGAGTGCTGGATGCCAGAAGCAAGGAAAGTTCATAAGGTGTCCAAGAACCGCAGAGGTGCTATTTGTGAGTAGCTGAAACCACGAAGGGTCGTTGACCTTCAAATTGTAGTGCAGGAGTCCCCAGACGTCCTTACTCTTGTCCTCATGACTGAGGCCCAGGAACAACAGGATCTGCAGGAACTACAACAGGAACAGAAGCCAGCTGCAACGATTTCTTCAGACCTAAGGTACTGTGAACTGAGGGGTACTTACCTCTTGCATGTGTTGCTCTCAGTTGAGACTTGCAATGGCTGCCCTTTGCAGAGTTGCTTGCAGCTTTGCTCTCCACAAGCCTCACAGCTTGTGGCCGAACAGTGATACCTTTTACAACAAAACTCTCTTTAACATTGTGCAAGACTTTTTACCTACTTTCAAGAAGTGCCTCAGCTCCCCTAGACTTTGCTCCAGTGACATTGGTTGTCCTGGTCCTTGAAGACTCTTCTTACCCTCTGACTTTGTTTAACTATCCCTCCAAAAAGTCATACATACCTTACTTGTATAGCTGGGAAAGGGTTAATCTACATTGCATTGGGAGGTTCAAAAAGTGTTTACCTGTTTGAGAATCGTGTTAACCATTGTATTCCTTCCCTAAACGTTTCCTTTTTGACACAACTTCAGTATTATCATTTAAGTGTGAAAGTGATATATTAATGTCCACAGTGTCCTAGCTATTGAAGTCACCTCAGGTTGTAGGAAATCTGTGTGCCGTCCCAAAAGGGTATCTTCTTATTTTAAAACTGACTCGGGGCTAAAAACCTCGGGGTCATCTTCGACTCCACACTCTCCTTCTCTCCTCATATATCTGACGTCTCTAAGAAGTCACACTACCAGCTGCACCTCCTCAGAGGTATTCTTCCCTTCCTCTCCTTCCCCCAGAAGCTCACTGTCTCTCGAGCCCTGGTTCTCTCAAGGCTGGACTACTGTAACAGCCTCTATCTTAATCTGCCTGCCTCCACTCTCCGCCCTCTGCAACTTATCCAGAACAGAACTGCGAGACTTGTCCTTGGCCTCAAGCCCAGGGACCGTATCTCTCCAGGACTGAAATCTCTTCACTGGCTCCCAGTGGCTGCGAGGATTAAGTTCAAAACCCTCTGCATTGTCCACAAGGCCTTCTGGGGCCTGGGACCTAAATACCTCCAACTCTCTCTTCCTAAATATCTTCCTTCACGAGCCCTTCGCTCATCCGTCTCCAACTCCCTCATGGTCAGCCGCTTCTCGAAGCAACGAGCTGGGGGTAGATCTCTCTCCGCAGCTGGGGCCTCCCTCTGGAACAGCCTTCCTGCCTCCCTGAAACTTGAGGAGAACCATCTCCGGTTCCGGAAGCACCTCAAAACCTTCCTCTTCGCTTCTGCCTTCTCTCTCCCTCTCCCCTGCTAATCCTGCTTAACTCCCCACTGAATTCAGCACTAAACCTGCATCTGGGCCACTCTCAGCAACCTCGGTCCAGGGCCCAGCCACTCTCCACTTGCACTGCCTCCCCGGCTCCCCCTGCACTGTGGGACTGTCACTGTATCCCTACAGCCCCTTTCCCAGCACTTGCTCTGCACTTACCTCGCACTTGCCACCAGCTGGCCCTTTCTATTTATTATTTATTATTATTTTCTACGCTACTTACCTTGTACTGCACTTCCCCCCCCACCTCCTCCCCCCTGCACTTCCTCCTTTCCCCTTACCTCTGCACTTGCGCGATCTGAATGACACCTGGCCTAGTAGGATCGTTTGTCTGTTTTCCCCTTGTTTCCCTCCCTCCCTGCCTCGTCGCGCCTTGAAACACTTGTGTATAGGCGCGTTACAAATACCATATCATATCATATCACTGTTACATTAATAAATAATTATTTAATCAAGGAACCTTGAGTATAATTGTTATTTGGATAGATACTTGTCACTGTGAAACTCTAGGTTGCAACCCTACAGCTCACTCTTGAAACCTCTTGAGATAAGCCTGGCTGCTCAGTCACTCTACCAACTTGTGTACAGACCTATACCAAAGGCTGAGTTACCTATTGCCAAGAGGACAATGCTGGTGTAGTCTCTGACAGGATTACTACGTATAATGTTTACCAACTGGGTCTAGCTTCACCTGACCTGCTCTATAGCCTGTCTCGAATAAGTCTTCCTTTGGTTTTACTTACCTTGAATAGCTGTCTGCAATTCCTAAGAAGTGTATTGTAGGTTTTTCGAACCTAGGTCTGCCTTGTGCCATTCTAAAATAAGTTTGTTATTGCTCCTCAACTGATCTGAAAATTAACTGTAATAGTTCATTACAGCATTAGGTCTTCGTCACCTAGTATAATAGAGTTAGCCTGGATGTAGTTATAGGTTTATACTTACTTTTGAATTTGTGTTCAACTGTTCAGAAAAGTATCATGGTAACAGGGTTCGTTTACTAAGTAATTTCTTAACTGAGTGCCACTGCATGATTGACAGGGTCTACTACCCTTGAATGAATGTAAGAAATCTAAACGTAACTTGTGGTTTTACTCCCCCTGAATAGGTGTTCTATTAAGTGGTCGAGGTGTATGAAAAGAAGCAGCAGAGCTATGTTCCCTACTGGCCTGCCCCCAATTCCCACAATCCCTATTGCCACTCCCCCTCCCACGCACAATACAGACCCCCAAACACATGTGCCTGCAGTTTAAGGGAACGTTCAGTGTAGTGCACTGCAAGTTTCAACTTCTTCCTACCCTTTTATTTTAAAATGAAACCATTCCGGACTGGTTTCTGTTTAAAATAAAAGTATAGGAACAGTAAAACTTGATTTTAAAAAGGTAGAGGAGCACCGCTCCTGCCCACTTCGACCACTGGTTCTATTATAAATGTGTATAATTAGGTCTGTCTTGCCTAGAACTACTGTTAGTGATTCTGAACAAGGTCTATGCGTTGGTCTGTGCACCCTCAGCACTGTGCTGAATGTATATACTATGTTTGATTCTATGACATCGTAGCCTATTTGTATTTATAGTAAACCTTTTATTATTTTATACTACTTCTGGGTGTAAGTATTTCAGTTGAACCATTTGTACGCTACAGGTTCTTTGTACTTTCCTACAGCCCTCTCGCCCTCCTCAAATAAGCCTGGCTGCGCGGTCTACGCTACCAAATACTCAGGTGGTACAGCCTTATACTAAGAGTAGAGTCTTGTACTGTCCCAGTTGTATGGTTTTACTAAGCCCTTAGTTGGACTTCAGAAAAACTGTCTTAACATCCTCCAATGGAACCAAGGTATGAGATGGGGGCCCAGTAATTTCAGAAACTACTGTGGTCCCTGAATTGGATTATAGGGGGTGAATAAGTATACCTATCCAGACTCCCCCAACCCTCTTTCGCAAAAGGTTTAATGGTCGTGAAGTCTTTGCGCTACCTCTCCCTTGCCTGACCATGGCCTAAGGTGTCTGGATTGGGAGAAGGTCGGTTAGGAACTTTTCTTAAATAGTTATCTAACTTTGAGATATTTACAAACTGTTGGCTTTGTCAACTCTTGTACAGACTCTTTGAAAGACTCCTAGCCTTCTGAAGAGAACTACATTGGAACCTGTGAGCATAGGACACTGAAAAACTTTTTAAGTAGTTGCTCCTTATTTTATTGGGCTTTGCATGATAATTCTAACTCCTTTTATTTTCAACATGTTAGTTCTCTAACTGATGGTTACTTACATAGTGATTTACTACTGTATGTTACTATAAACCTTAACTGTATTCTAAAAGTGAAGCGCGGGTGCTCTTAGCAGAGCACTCCAAAGTGAACTTGAACATAGTATTGAATGTTTTACCACTCACCAACTTGTCATGCACTTGCCCGGTAGGATTATCACATGGGCAATATAACCGTTTTTGTTGTTCTACTTCTTTGATTCCCATGTGTTCTCCCCCTCCCCCACCTCCCCACTTGCATTGTGGCACCTGGAAACCCCTGTGTAAAGGCGCCATACACATTTCCAATAAATACTTTCTGAGATGTCACCCTTTCCTGAATAATGGGGGGAAAACACTAATAGCTAGCCAAACTCTATCTGGGTAGAGTGACTGAACAGAAAGGCTTAGACTTGGCAGGGCATGAGAGTGGTGAAGTGTTCAGTTAAGTACAAGTTAATAGTACACGTTAGACAGGATGTATACAAATAATTATTTATTTAGGCAGTCAGCAGGTCTTCTCAGAAAACACTGGTAAGTAACACACTTAAACATTCACTACTAATATGTATACATTCACCTTGATGTGCTGTGTTAAGCACACTAACCCTTCACTTTTAAACACATAACTAGCAACACGATTGAATAAAGAAATAGATCCAGGTAGGTAATCAAGACTTTGAGAGGTAATGGGTTGAGAAGAAAAGTTGGCAAGCATTATATAAAATCTTAGTACTAAGGTTCTAACCTTAAGGCCTTCCCAATAAAAGCCTTTTCGGGAGGCTGGGAGTCTTTTAGGAAGTTGCACAAGTGTTGTCATGAGCCAGCAAGTAGTTAGTATTTCAAAGTATGTAAAAGACACTCTCCCAATCCGACCACCTTAGGGAAGACCCAGGGGAGGATACCAGAACACCACAGTTCAAGGCTAGGCAAGAGAGGTGGTGCTTGGATTTTACACCTATAGAACCCTATTGAGTTAGGGGGTAGCAAAACAGGTATGTATTCCGATTCACTCAGGGACAACCATAGAAGTTACTGAAATTGCTGGGCATTCTGGATTTGTGCTTTGGTCCTGTTCGAGGAAGCCCAGGGGTCGTCGGTGCAGAAGTCTCTTCTGGATTTGGGTTCTTAGGTCTGGCTAGTTCACAGTTCTGTGCTCCGATGGACCGGCTTCTGGACAGCTGGACACTCGGGACACGTCAACTTTGGAACCACTATTCTGGCGATGACCTCAGTGGATTCCCAGGATGCGCTGAAGGCGGCAAGCAGCTATGGTCACTTGAACAAAATAGCAGATGACAACGCTCATGGTGAGAACAAAGAACTTGGTCCTGCAAGGCCCCTCTTCAGGGAAATGCTTCTTGCTCTGTGAGCTGAGGATCTGCAGAGTGTCAATTTTCAACTCGGAACGGTGACTATTGCAGGAAAGTAGCCCAGGAAGATGTCTAGCTACCCCACAGGATGGTTCTGCGACTGTTCTGAGCACTAACAGTGGCTGGATCTTCAAGTAGAGGCTGGGTTTGGTTCCCGTTATTGGAAAAGATTTTCATTTTGCTGCTTTCTCCTATACGCTTCAATGGTACACCCTTTATTTTTGCTTTGAACCCTGTCCTGACTTTTTGGAGGCAAGTAAAACCTTCTGCTTTACTTTCTTGCCCGTCATTCTTATGAGGAAATTGACTAGTCCCTAAGACTATCAGTACTGAGAGACTGTCTTTGTCAAATCTTGTATTGTTATAATTGCACCGATCACCTTACGCAGTGGTCTTCAAACATGCTTATGCTCACTGCCCCTCCCCTGAGTAAAAATATTGTTTTTCCCTCCCCATTTCTAGTAAATGCTTATATTTTCTATTAAAAACGGTCATCTATCTCGTTTTAAAGAGCTACGTGCCCCAACCCTGCCCCCCCCCCCCAATCAACCCCAGGCATCCTTCAGGCCCCCCCATGTGCGACAGCCCCACAGTTTGAAGACCACTGCCTTGGAGTGAAGCGCAGTTAGGATACTTGGTATCCTTCTATCTTTTAATATATTGGCTTTAAGGGTACCTTTAAAATGTGCCTAAGAGAAGCTGGTGGCATCTGTGATATTTGTATTGTTTTTGTGACGTTTTACTTGTGCGCTTTTGCTTTTACCGCAAATGGCTGCTAAAGGTGGATAGCACGCTAAAACGCCCATGCCACCAGTTTATTCGCTTGTTCTTAGGTCATATTGTTCTCTGGCCGCCTTCCTGCCTTCTCAGGTCAAGAAATGCCCTATATAGAAAGCCCTTTCCCAGGTGAAACTGTGGCTTTCACAGGCTAAGGGCCATTTGTGTGTTTCTGTGTGTGCGCGAAAGAAGGGGACTATAACTGTCTAGTCCCAATCCACATCCCTGGTGCCTGAATGCCTGTTGCTGGGCATATGTGGCCAGTGGCTATCTGTGATTGGATAGCCACTACCTGTTTGAATGGTGCATATCCTTACCATTGGTGAGCTTGGGCTCGCTCCCAGCCTGAAGGATAGAAGGAGGGCTCATGCAACTGTTAATTAGGCTAATGTTGGAGTCAAGACTTCTACGAAGAAAAAACAGCTGATGACCTGAGGACAACCCCTGCAGCTGACCAGCATTGACTCCAGTGTTGTCCCAATGAAGCCCTGCTCCTCTGTCCTGATCTTAAGAAGGCCGTTGTTGGTGTTTGTCCCCTGGATCAGTGGGAATAGCAGCACCTGACACCTGTTTGAGGATCGATTGCTGCAGAGCCCTCGGACATGTCCCTGGACCAACCAGTGGACTGACTACCTTTTAGATCTTCAGCTTGTGCCACAAGTCGCCTGCTTCTGCATCATTTTCAGCCCTCTGACATCAAGTGAAACTGCGCTAGACCTGCACCTTTGTTTGCCACCCTATGGTGGCCTGTTGCCGCCTAACCATGGTGACCTTCATTGAATCCTGTCTTCGTGTCTCATGGCAGTCTGTCCCAAAGAAGTATCACCTGTCTTTTGTTTGGGTCGTCTAAAAGAAGCTGACTAGAACCGATTCTGAAGCTAAATTCTGCAAAGTATCTCTTTTGTCTAGATGTCTCGACCTTCGTGAAAGGCACCAAGACAGAAGAACAAGCATGCAACATAATCTGGAACCTCCACAAGTGGTATCCAGTGAACTCTGAGCCAAGGGGGTTAAGTCTATATATCTGCTGCTTTTCCCTGCCATGTCGCCAATAGGGTATCAAGGACGTAAAGTTCTGATCTTAACTCACTCTGACCTGACCTTTGATGGTGGTACCTGGGTTAAGGATCCTTCCCTCGCTTATCCTAGTATGTTGGGTTTGAGTTAATTTTGATCTGAACTTTAACGTTTATGACTCTTTATTAATCATAATCACTGGCACTACAAATCTCTATATACACCTACCTGGAGAGTGAAAACTTTGTAACTGGTGACTTTTGGGAACAAGCCTCCAAACGGTGTTGGACTTTATAAGAGGGGAGCTCTTCTGTGATTATTCTAAAGAGTACTGTGTATATCGATGCATCGGACTACTGTTTTACTGGTATTGGATTAAATGCTGTTCTATCTTTCCTAAGGGTGAATGCATATATCTGTTTTTATAAGGTTTTCGTGT
Organism: Ambystoma mexicanum; assembly: GCF_040938575.1. Classification (NCBI taxonomy): domain Eukaryota; kingdom Metazoa; phylum Chordata; class Amphibia; order Caudata; family Ambystomatidae; genus Ambystoma; species Ambystoma mexicanum. The sequence continues at coordinate 489,524,956 of NC_090938.1, read as the reverse complement.
GGCAATATTTACCTAGAATGTGTATCTGCTTAGTGTGTAATTGAAGGCCTAATGCATGATTTGTTATTTTTATACTTACCTGTCTAACTGGAATTATTGGTGTTGCTCTGCATGGACTCACACCCTTCCTGAGTCTAAGTCTTGTCGCTCTGCTACCTCACCTTGATTGGGTTTGCCCAATCTCTGTGTCTTCCCTTTTTACAATAATAGTGTGGCCTCCCAAACCCTTACCCCCACACACACTCCCATAAGACAAGATGAACTATTGTATTATGGATATTTTAGAATATAGGGAATTCTAATGGACTTTATGTAGTAACATGCAAAAGTGCACGCAAGAAAAGTAAATATCTGCCGTCACCAGCTCATACGGCACATGACATATGCAAGTAACAGAATGTTACTTAAAACAAAAGAGGGAAGGGTTGCAAAGTACCCCTACCACACATCTCTGTAAGCTGATGGATGCTTGTAAAACAATTTCATGATGTGGGGTACAGAGTCCCCCTGCACTGATAGCCATAGTGACTGATCAGTGTCCCCAGACTGACTGATGAGTGCCCCCAAAATAGATGTGTTAAGCAAGGTAAGTAAAGCAACATTTTATTACTTAACTACCAACTTAATGACTGGTTCAAAACAGAAGAAAATCTTTCCTACCCTTACCCTTACACTTGCATAGAGGTCTGTTTGGAACCCTATTTGTCCATTAGGTTGCATAGTTTCATGTCCCTCTCCAGAGGGCTGTGCGAAATTCTAATTCTCCTTAACGCTGTGCAAAGGAAGCTGTCATAGACTTACTTCATTTTACTCTCAGAACTGAAACTATATCCTCTAAACTTGGCTGTGCTGTGTGGTTCGGGGCAACTCTGGTTTGGTGGGGTGTGTTTTCTGGGTGTGAAATTAAAGTGACAATGGCTTTACAGACTGAATGGGCTGGAATGGTTTATAATGGTTATTACCATCGATATGCTCCCTTGAATTAGTCAAGAGGCCATAACTTGGGTGAGACGCGCTAACCCTTTTAAAAGGTCTGCCTTAACCCCCTTGCTCCCCCAACCTGCCTCCATCTGGGCAGTGCGCATCATTACTGCTTATGTTCAGAAGAGCGCTTCAGTCGGACTGTCAGAAATTGGCATTCTGATGGATTTGCCAATCTTTTTCCCCATGTCTTGCGTCCTCACCAGCCATGGTACTGTTACCTTGTCAAAGAGGATTCCAAAGCTAGGCTTTAGTGTTGTGTATCTGATCTGCCCTTTTCACAGGCGATGGCCTACAAGGAAGACTTTGAAAGAAGTAAGGATTAAGGGTGGGACAGGGGAAAAGCGGGCCGCCTTCAAGGGTTGGTCACCTATAGTTAACATAGTTAACAGAGTAATGTCTAAAAGATATAGGACTTGTCTCGACTTTACAAGGACAAGCACCTTTCCTATAGATTTGCGTTTGCACTATAAATTAGTGCCCATTAGACCTGCTTATGCCTCACTACAGTCTATCCTTATGCTGCACCGCACCAAACTGTTGTAAATGAATTTTTGTTATTTTGCATTTGTTGTCTTTGCTTTCATACTCCTCAGTCTACAGCTAATGTGTTTTCTTGATGAAGTATAAGTACATATGAACTACTTATACTTTTGTAAACTTATTGTTGCAGAAGATCTTTAGGGTTCATGTGTCTAAATGCTACCTGATTGTTCTTGAAAGCATCAAGATTCCATACCTTGACTGTTGTTGGCCTAATAGCTTTTTGTAATAAATTTGCACCACGTAAAGCTGTTTTTCTGTCAGTAGTGTGCTTGCGTGTACGAATAAATGTGCTTGTAGCCTCTACACCCTTGGGGTCCTTTAGACTTTGACACAAGTTGGGACTAGTGGCGACCTTTGTAAGCACCACAACCCCCTTTTTGAATAATGACATACAGAACCAAGAGTATGTTCTAACTATTGTCAGGCGGCTACCCCCGTATGTGATATAGGGCCTTCTTCATAGGAACTACACAGGGCTCCTCTGTCCAGTGATCTTCGTGAGGCATCCATGTAAAGCAACGGCTATATGGTCACTTTTCCCTTACTTCTGTGTCTGTTTCCAGGGAGCATCGAGTGGGTGAAGCACCACGAGGCAGAATATGAATTCTTCGAGCATCGCTCTACCTGGCCCCAAGCTCAACGCATCTGCACCTGGTTTCATGCTGAGCTTGTGTCTGTTCATAACCAAGCCGAGTTGGACTTCCTGAGTCAGAACCTACAAAAGGTAGGCACATCTAAACAATTCTTTAACAAAGTGCTGTGGACAATTGAGGGCCTAGGCCAGAGGAATCCACTTAGAGTTCAATGGGTAATAACTGCAGGGTTTACCCTAAGGATTTGCTTTAAAGCAGTTTATGTACCACCCTCTTTTGTGGATGCTACAACCACTAACCTGATGAGGAAGGCTAACACAACTGATAAGGAAAGCAATGTCTGTTAGTGTAGGCAACGTCAACAGAGTAAGCCCCCTTAATTCTCATGAAGGGGGCAGTAATACAATTAGTCCACACACATCTTTAGAAAATACTTAACACGGATATACTGAAAAATATGTACTTTTATTTAAGTAACACATGTATACTATTATGTTAAATAAGTACTTTGGCAAATATACACAGTATTAAAAACATTCTTAGCTATTATAAAAACAGTAATGCGTATACAAATATTATCCTAACCCTAAGGTCTATATGTGGACCCTATACCAGAGGTGAGCAATCAACCTAAAATAACAGTCGGGTGGGGAGAACCGGGGATCCATATAGTCTAGCAAGCAGGGGCCCACATCATGCAGCAGTGTCCTATAGGCACACCCCAACCCAGGTATATGTGGAAGGCCCCAGATTTAGGGGTTACATCTGGCACAAATAGGTAGGGTATGAGAAGGGGAAACCCAATTCTACCAGTAGGGAAAATGTCATAAATTCCCAAGTCCTAACACTGTACTCAGTATTTATTTATACTCCGTAGGGCATTATACAATTATTAATGCACAGGCAACATAATAATATATTCTAAGCAGAGATGGAATGAAACTATTGTAAATCCTAGTCAAATGCATCCAATCTTTAGTAAAAACGGTTTTCTGACCCATACATTTCAAGGGAAAAATAGTTAGCAGATAGTCACAACGTTACCCTTACAGTCCCGTGGAAGAAGCGCATATGAGGACTTTAAAACTCACAGGCAAGTACCATTAATACCAGACTTAGTTCAGAGATCACACCGATCTCCTACAATATACAATGAAAACATCCAGGGTGAGGTAAGTGTTGAGATGGATTTCTAAAATCAGCCCATAGAGGATTGGGGGGAGGGAGGGGTTTGTGAGCCCACCTGTTAGTGTAGATTTCTCGTTGTGTGAAATCCCCACTCCCTCTGAGTCCCCCAGCACTTTTTGCTGGATATCTGGATTTTTTAAATAATTCTCCTGTGTTAGTGGGAACCTTTATGCCACACTCCCCTTTCCTATTATTCTGGTGTAAGGGACCTTTTTAGCCCCTTTTTGGAATTTCTTTTCTGAGTTATGCTTGCCTTCGATTTTTAGGCATCTACCTTTTAGTGAAACAACACCCAGCACCTTTTGTGCAGGGTTGGCAGAAACCCCTAGACCTTCCCTTTCATTATTTTCTTCCCCTAACTAACTCTTACAGTTACCAGGGAAGGGGGATATTTGTATCCTTCCTACAATTTCCTAGCACACACCACCTTTTGTGGAGTGGTGAAGGGGTACAGTTTATCCCTTTTCTCTCCTCTCCAGTAACATTTCTTTACTGTGATAAGCCCTTCTGTTCAGGCTGGTGGCAGTGTACCTTCTACACATGTTTTGTACTTTTTATCAGAGGCTGCTATTGCAGCTCTGACAAAGCACATAAGGTACCCTATAGATAAAAATGGTGGCCTTGCCATTTAAGCCTTGAACAAGATGGCTTGTCCTACTTGGTCTCTTCTACCATTCCGGGTAGGGGAAGGTCTCTTTTTCCTTTTGTCCTTGGCAGGCTTTCCAAGGAAAGCCTGCAAAGGTTCCCCGAGTGCCTGGCAGGACAGGAAGTGGCGGAGGTCAACTGAAATTCAGCTGCCCATTGTCCTGCAGTATGCCTGGCTTGAATACGCTCTAGAGAGTCCTCTCCCAAGAGGTGAAGACTGAGAAACGGAGTAGAGTTGATGCACAACAACAGACTGTCCACCAAGCCTGCAGAAGGCACCAACAATTCACCTGGAAGAACTGCAGCTGGACGTTCCCCTGTGCAAATGCTGTCACCGGATCCACCAAAGTCACCTTCTCCAAGTCGCCAAAAATGAGGAACAGGAGACCGGGGTCTGTTGCCCACTGCTCGAACTGTCCCATAGCAACTGCTTCTTCATCTCAAGGTACTGGTCATCCCGCAGTATAACCTACCTGGGGTCTGCTTGTGTCATCCTGTGACTCTGGGGGCTGCAGATAGCTTGTATCTTGCTACCCCGCAGGTCCCCATAGCGTAACATTGGGGGAGGGACAGCCATTTGTACTCTTAGAGGTGAAACCGCCTGCCCTTGGACACTGGTCCTTGGGGCACCCATTCAGAGGGGTCATACAAACCTCCCTGAGCCTACTTGTATCCACCAATTTACTTACCTGCAACTCTAGGGTATCTCTCCTTGACCCTAGTACTCTGAACACTGTGTTTTGCTTCTATCCGCCTTTTCCTGGCCATCTTTCAGCCACTGGTGGCCCAGTGGACCATGTGACCTGTGAGAGACTCGTACTAGATAGGGTTGGACTATTAAGGCATGATTGTATTGAAGTTATAAAAGGTTAATAAGTGTCTGGAAAGTTTGCATATGTTTCTGGTTGGTTTACTATGTGATTTGTTACTGTAAAAGCTACGAGTTATTGTAAGTGATCATATACTGTGTATATGTTTGATTTATAGTACTTAATTGCATTTAGTATTGCAGCAGTGTGTCTAGAGTATATACTGAATGTCTTTTTTTTACTCTAACTCCTCAGTTTGTAAGTGTTTTCTTGAACTGAGGTATACTCTGAGGTCTTTGTATCTAACTACAGCCCTCCTACCTCCTTAGACTAAGCTTGGCTGCTTGCCACTCTACCATACCCTTGGGTAGTTCAGTCTGATCCTAAGAGGTGTACCCCCATTCACCCTAGGTGGGCTTTACTAACCCCTCTCTCAGACAGTGATTTTTGTAAAAAAAATTAAACAAAACCCCTAACACCATCATATTATGGTGAACAGGGAGACACTGAGAGTTTAGCCAAACCCAATCATTGTAGGTAGCAGGGCGGCAAGACTTATTTTCAGGAGGGGTATGACAATGTTTTAGGGCTACAATGAGTTCACAAAGAGCAACACCAATAATTCCAGTTAGACTTGCAAGTAAAAAAATCTATTATTTATTAGGCCTTTTAAAATACACACTAAGCAAGTAAAACTTTTAGTCCAATATTGTCACACCACCACTGATAAAAATGGATAGGTACATTCATGCTTATGAGATATAGGAAAGCATTTGATTCAATAACTAGTGCAACACAGTGAAGTACTCGGATGCATTGGAAATAGAAAAGTCCCTTAACCATAACCATGTACAGTTGTCCTAGCTTTTAAGTCTGACCCTAAAATGGTTGTGCCCAAATGTCACCCGTTCCAAAGGATTTATTTCACAAGTAGGTTTATTAAGATATTGACGATGCCAGTGGTTATGATCCATGTTAAGGGAGTTTTCCTAGAGTCCTACCTGGAGGTAAGACTTTAGTAAGCTATCCCAGTGGTTTGTAGCTCCCCAACTCTTAGTATCAGTTTGTGCTAACTCAGGACCTTGGTAGAGTGGCAGAGCAGTCAGGCTTATTTTAAGAGGAAGATGTGAGCTGTAGGTAAGTACACTGAACCCAGTTAGACATACACCACAAAGAAGCACTTACTTATTTATATAAAATTATATATTATATTTACACCAGACTCACTTTAAATACCTTATGCGTTTATACTAGAACACTTGAGAATACATTGCAAAGGACACTTACACTTTTGTGTTTGTTCGCAGTTAGATTTGTAGCAACGTTAAAAGGGGAATAAGACAATGCTTTTGTATTATCGGTAATTACGCGCACATGCGGTTCTTAGCAGATTTACAGTAAGACATTTACTCTGCAAACACATAAAGTCACTTAAAGGAAGGAAAATGATTAGAGTAACATTAGCCTTGTTCAAGGTTCTAGAGAGGGTTTCTTCGCACAGCAAGTCTTTTAAGTCCAACAACGCAACCCTAGCTAGGCAGTTTGGAGGGGGCTCAAAGTCTTGACAAGCAGCAGTATAGGAAGAGTTCCTGTGGATTTCTTCAAGTCTCTAGTGTTATAGAAGCAGCAAGTTAACCACTAAGGAGGCCTTATTAAGGACTTGATGGAGGGACACAAGCAGCGGATTGAGTCAGAGGTAAGAAGGGGTTGCCGTGGACACCTCTGCCTGCAGTCCAATGCTCTGGAGCAGCTTTCTGGAATCAGATACGCAATACCTTTTTCCCCCCTCAGTACCTTAGGTTAGAAGAAAATGTTTGTTCTGGATGCTCCGCCATATTGCAGCTCTGGGCCCGACCTCTGGATTCCTTCAGTCTGATGACTGAATGCAGGACAATGGATGGGATCCCTTAGCAGCAGTCTTGAGAGAGGACATGGGACACGACTTCCAGCAACTTCTTGGTTGACTCTGTGGTTTTGGCACCTTTTCAGCAGCACCAACAAAGGAGACGGATCGCCCGGTCAATCTTTTTTGCTTCCTGCAGTCCCACGCTCTGATGAGGGTGGTCTGGGTGAGTTGGATCGGATCTCCGAAGTATCCTTACGGGTTCAGCAAAGATTTGGACGGATTCATCCTTTCAACAACAATGCACTCAAAATGGGCAGTAGGTCTACTGGTATTGGGGTTCGTCAGCTCTGGAAATGCCTAGGACGTTGGGAGATGGCCCAATTCAAAATATGTCTTGAGACTGGTTGTTCCCACCTGCCAAAGGGAAGGAGCTGTCCTCTTCGGAGCTCCTCTGTCGCACAGAACACGAGGGCAGGACAGCAGTGGTCGCTTCAGTGTTGCAAAGGGTCTGCAGGCGTCTCTGGTCGTCTTCTTTGTTGGTTACTTCAGCTTCCAGTGGTCGACTTGTTTTTCATTCCAGAAGCCTCACATTTTATACAGGTCCAGCACACTCTTATCTGCAATCTCTCTCAGCATTTTACAGAAAGGGGTGTATGGCTGTCCAATCAGGACAGCCAGACCCCCTGTGGGAGCTGGTCCTATTCAAGCACTCTGGCACAGAAAGGACACAGGGGTGAAAAACTTCTCCCCCACTTCCTGCCTGCTCAGACACTCTGGAGCCTGGTGGGGACACCAAAGGGTTCCCGCCAAAGGCAAAACTCGCACACTGACCTCCCCTCCCAGGACAGTAGAAGAAGGGCTAACAAAAGAACAACCACGCTAGTAATGACGAAAAAAGAAGGAAGGCCCCAAGTTGGTACTTGTTTGCCCCTATTTTGTACTACTAAGTCTATGGGCATAGCCTGCGGTACAATAATTACACAATAGTTAGTAGAACATGTGCACTGCCAACAGCCATAACTAGGAGATTGTCTGTGTCATAGGAGCAGAGAAAAGGGGGATGCTAGGTCTCCCTCTGGTACTCCGCATAAGGTGTTGTGTTCCAATCCCTCAGAATATAGAATTTATCGAGGGAGTATCCCTGTATCCTTAAGAACCGTAGTTACCTGAGGATATAGAGAACAAATCTTAAAGGAGGACCCCAAGGGTCCCCAGCAACACTGCCCATAAGGAGCTGTGTGCTGCAAGAGTAAAATACAGATGCCCTTAAGAGCTATGGCGCAGACACACTCTATAGTAAAGAGTTTCAAAAGACAGAGCCCACAAGAATGAATGAGTGGAAAAGGGCTCCGCTCGTTCAGGATTTAAAGAGAAAGGTCCAGATGTCCAGTAAAAGGTGCTGGGGGTCTCACTAGGAGAAGAGGGGATGAAGCCTAAACATGAGTAATCTCCCTAACAATCAAGAGTCAAAAAGTTAAAATTCAGGTAAGTAAACTCAATCCCTTTCCTTAGGATGGTCCTTGGACGGGATCCTTGATCAGGTCTCAACCGACCAAAGTCAGGAGAGAATGATTTAGGGACAGGACTTTAGGCCCATGTAACCGTATGGAGGACGGGGGCAGAAAAGGTATTTAAACTTAAGCCCCTGATTCTGATTTCTCCAAAGGTGTTGCCACAGACTCAGGCATTCTGAAATCCATTGGGGACACAATCCTCTGTGCTTGGTCCTGTTGAGGATGGCCCATGGGTTTACAGTGCAGAGGTCTTTTCGGCCGCAGGATTTAGTTTTGGTGGGTCAAAGTTTGTATGCAGTACCCTATGAGACCACTACATTCAGGTATGAGCTTGTACTGCACAGTTTTGGTAGTGTATTGAGCAGCCAGGCTTATCTCAAAGGGGTCAATGTGAGCTGTAGTGGAGTTACACAGATTTACAGTTATAGGTATTCAAATAAACGTACACTCAAGGTTTCTTGCATAAACCATTATTTATCAGTCAGTTAGAATAAGCCTTCTTCAGAAGGGTGCAATATAATAGTAACACACAAATACACTTCAATACTGTACTCATGGTTTCTAAATCAGTTAAGACCCTTTTTGGGATTGCCCACAGACACAACCTACACCCTCGGGTGACTTCAATAGCTAGGATGCTGGGGACATTAATATCTTACTGTTTGCATTTAGAATAATGTTATAAGTTAGGAAAAAGTTATTAAATCAACAAGAGACCACAAATATCCTTAAACAGGCAAATACTTTTGGATCCCCACAGCAGAGTCATTCACTATAACAGGCTGGGCCCAAGTCAATTGGCAAAAATCTTATATAGGATGAAGCACTTCTGGTAGTTAAGTAGAAAGGTCTTTGCACAATGTTTTAGAAGTCTTTGAAGAAAAGAAGAATCAAATGTAGAGCCACAAGCCGTTAGACTTGTGATGGGTAGAAGATGCAAGCAACTCTACTGCCAGAGGTAAGCTCTCTCAGACTTTGAATTGAAGAAAAAGTGCAGCCGATGACTTCTGTTCCTGTCCAGCTCTGCAGATCTCAGTGTTCCTGGGCCTCAGTCGTGGGGACAAGAGGGAGGACTTCTGGGGACTCCTGCACTGCAATGGGACGGTCACCGCCCGCAACCGTCAATCTTCACATCAGTTGCTGTTCAGTGTTTCAGCTCCTCTGGTCTACCGCAAATAGCAACACTGTGGTTCCTGGCTATTGAGATGGGCTTTCCTTGCTTTTGGGGTCCGCAATCTGTTGAGGGGGATCAGGCTCGGTCAGTCCTGCTTCATGGTAATACAGAGGATCTCCCTGGAGCTCTAGCCAAGCTTAAAATCAACGCACACAATCTGGTGTTCCTCTCCCTGTCTATACGGTTTCCATCAGCAACTCTGTGGAAATTCAACCAGCTCCAAGAAGGATATCCAGGTGGCTTACTTTGGAGTTGATTTAGTCCTACCAACTCAAGGGGAGAAGTCGTACTTGCAGGGGCTTCTCTGTCGATATGAATATTTGGAGTTTCAGCACAGCAGCAGGGCCTCACCGGGCATACCAACGGCCCAGGAGTTGCAGCAGGTGTCTTCAAGTACTTTTTTCGGTTCCTTCGTCCAGTGGTTGACTCTGCCTTCCAAGCCAAAAGCCTTGCCTTTTATTCAGTTCTCCCCCATTCATTCCAGACTAGCTGTCAATCACCGAGCAGGGTGGCTGTCCTTGCCGGACATTCAGCTGGCCAATCGCTACAGAGTGCATTTGGGTCTCCTAGGAGACTAAGCACAGGGATTTTCGGGCACTTCCCTCACTTCCTGCCCACCCCAGACACCCTGGATCCAGAGGCAGGCTTCACTTGTGAATCCCGCCAAAGGCAAAGTGAACAAAGGGACCAAACCGGGTTTGGCGCGCAGAGTAAATCTGAAGAAGGACCTTTCCACAAAGAAATGGCGAAAAAAGAAGCCCTTGGGTGCTTTACTGCAGCTGCAAACGCAGCCCGTGGTAAATGCACACCACAGTAGTTAAAACGAAACCACTGCCACCAGCCATTCGGTGAGGAAAGGGTAACATAAAAATGTTACATGAGAAGCTAGACAAATGGGATGCTAGGTAACCCCTCCAGCACCCTATTGTAAGATAGTGTTTGCTGGGTCTAGAAAGTTACAAATGTAAGCAAAGTCAATTTCACTTTACTGCTCTGGGAAACAGTAGTTTATCCCATAGAAGGTATTTAAACCTTGGGGATATCTGACGGACTTCTCTGAACCACTGCACTGAAGGTGCTGTGTGACACAATGTAAAAGATGATACCTATGGATGTTGTCGGACTCCACAACCAAAAGAAATACAAATCTCAGAATTCACATTAAAATACATGAGAGAGTGGGGAAAAGGGTCTCACTCTCTCCAGATTAAAAAAATCAAGTCCTCAAAATCCAACAAAGTTGCTGGGGGTCTCTAAGGTGGAGGGAATTAGCACATTTCTGAGAATTCTCCTCCTAACACAGATCTGCCCCTCCCCCTACACTCTCTGCTTGGAAGAATGTCTGATTAGCAGAGAGTTGGAGCTAGAAGAGCAAAGGGATCTAGTGGGGAGGTATTTATGGAGAGAGTTGGATATATATTGGTCCCTAGCCCCGGAAAACCTTGTGGATGTTGCAGAGGGTCTTGAATTTGATCCTTGCAGCAACCGGAGCCAGTGGAGAGATTTAAGGGCCGGCGAGATGTGGTCCCTGGGCTTGAGGCCAAGGATAAGTCTTGCAGTCCTATTCTGGATTAGTTGGAGGGGACGAAGGGAGCAGTTAGGCAGATTGAGGAAGAGGCTTTTGCAGTAGTCCAGCCTGGAGAGAACCAGAGCTCTGGAGACATTGAGTTTCTGTGGGAAGGCGAGGAAGGGGAAATCGCCTCTGAGAAGGTGTAGTTGAAAGTGGCCCTTCTTAGCCAGGTCCGTGATGTGAGGAGAGGGAAGAGTCGAAGATGACTCCATGGTGTTTTGCTTCACACGAGGGTGAGGGGGCCCAAGGAAGGTGGCCAGAGTGTGGGAGGGAAAGAGTGAGTAGGAGTCCCAATGAGAAGGATCTCTGTCATACTGGTATTAAGGCAGTAGCGTACCATGCCTGAATAGCAGACAGGCAGTCAGGAATGAGAGCGGAAGAGGAGGAGGTAGAGGATGGCAGCTTGAAAGAAAGCTGTGTCATCAGAATAATACTGAAAATGAGGCAGGAAGGTGATCGGATAGGCTAGGGGGGGCTAGGTAGATTTTGAAGAGCCAGGGCGAGAGGATGAAGCCCTGAGGGACACCACAGGAGAGTGGAGAGTGAGATGGAGAGGAAAGGGCCCAGTTGAAACTGGCAGGGTCGGTCAGAGAAGTAGGTCAACCAGTCCAGAGCCAGGTCTGTGATGCCAAGGGTGTCACAGAGCTGCTTTATATGATATGATATGGCATTTATAAAGCACCTATATAAGGGTGGCATGATTGAACAGATCAAAGGCGGCAGAGGAGAGGTCAAGAAGGATCAGAGCAGATGGAGAGCTGGCATCAAGATTAGTGAGCAAGTCTTCACGGGTGTTCAGGAAAGCAGTTTCTATGCCTCTGGCAGCTCTAAAGCCGGAGTGGTGGTCGTGGAGGCAACCAACAGATTCTGTGTGGTGGACAAGCTGGGAGATGACCAGCTTCTCCAAGAGTTTGCTCAAGAAGGGGGTAGTGGAGATAGGGTGCTAGTTTGCCACACAAAGGATCAGCAGAAGGTTTTTTAAGGAGAGGGTGCACAAGGGAGTCCTTGAGGAGCGAGGGGAAGGATCCAGTGGCAAAGGAGTGATTGCAGAAATCGGCCAAGGCTGGAGCAAGGGAGACAATGTTGCCCTTAATATTTGTGGAGGAGATAGAAGGGTCTTTTATAGAGCAGCCTTGTCTAGAAACCTCATCCGGTATTATGAGAGAAGAAGAGGGGAATACAAGGGGAAGAGAGGGGGGGCAAGGGAGGCATGGAGGAAAGGGAGGGAGAAGGATGTGGAGTAGAGGTGTGTGATGAGAGGATGTTGTGAGTTTTGGAGATGAAGTGAGAGGCCAGAGAAGTGCAGAGTGCCAGGGAGGGCAGAGGAGATGTAGAGACTGTAGTAGGTTGGCAAGTTCCTTGCAGATTTTGAAATGTTCAGCTGTGGTGTTTGTGGCCACAGAGATGCTGGTTTTGATGGTTCTATGTAATTTCATTGCAGGATGTTTTTTTTTTTTAACCACAGATTTTTTTTACGAAAAAACATTGAATTTTAATTTTTGGGGGGTGCTCCCCCCCCAACCCCTCATCCCCTTTAATTTTTTTTATATATTCCCGAACACCCACACCCAATTTATATATTTTTCTAACCCCCCTCCCCCCAAAATTAGATTGAGTTTTTTTCAGCAAAACATTTGCAGTTAAAAACCCCCCGAAAAAACATCCCGCGATGAAAGGACACAGTACCATTTTGATATAGACTTCTTAGAGCAGGTGGCAAGTCTGTATTGCCTTTGGAGCAGGCGGCAGGCCAGTTTGTCAGAGGATGTGCACGAAACCTACCACTTCCGATCAGCAACTCTGCACTTGTGTTTCAGAGCGCCCAGATCGTAGTCGTACCAGGGATTGCACTTGTAAGCCAGCTTCTGGCGGATCATCATGGCAGGGGCAAGGATATCCAGAGTGTTGGAGATAGAAAGTTGAAGTTTAGAGAGGGCTGTGTCAGAGTGAGAGTTAGTGGAGGGAGTAGGAAGTGGAGTGAAGGAGGTGGCAAAAGTGGAAGCTGACGCTTCATCAGTCGAATTAAGAAGGAGGCTGGCAGTCGGGGCTTAGGCTTATCCAGAGACCAAGGAGGTCCAGGTGAGAGGAAAGGTGGGTACTGAGAGGGTTGTAGTTGGGGAGGTCTGGGGAGATGAGGGCATCCAAGGTGTGTCCGGCAGAGTACGTCAGACCAGAGAAAACGATAGAGAGGGAAAGCAAGTCATAGAGGTTGCAGAAAGATCCAGAGGCCGCATCATGGAAGTCTAGGTGAATATTAAAGTCTCCAAGGAAGAGAAGCTTGGAGGAGGAGGTCACAAGAGAGGAGTGCGGTCAGCCCTTTCGGAGTGGAAGTGGAAGACCTGGCCTACGAAGGCCTGTAGAGTAAGAGAGAAGCCAGGGGAGACATCAAGCCTGCAGACAAGGGATTTGAAAGAGATATAGGCCTGAGTGGGTATAATAGTAGAAGGGACCCACTCAGGGAAAATGAGAGCCACTCAGCCCCCAGGCCGGTTAAGCCTAGGTTTAGAGAGGATTTTGTAGCCCTCTGGTTAGAGTGTCAAAGCTTGTGACAGAGCTGTCTGCGAACCATATCTCGTTGAGACAGAGGACATCTAGGTCCTCAAGGAGGTGGCAGATGTCAGAGGAGTGTTTGACGGGAGAGCGAGAGTTGAGTGTAGCTAAGTGGTACAGGTTTCCACTTTTTAAGGTCTTACGAGGAGGGATACAGGAGTGTGGTACACCTGTTGGAGATGAGGTGCTAGAGGGATGACAGAAGGAGGAGGAAGTTGGTGAGAGGTGGGAGATGCATATCTAGAAGGAGGAGGTTAGGCTGAACTCTGTGGGCCATGACCGTGCCATCCTGATAGACATTAATGAAGACCCTGGAGGAGAGGAAGGAATGCCAAGAGTACCTCCCAGCGGTAGCCACCATTAATGGGAGAGGAAGAGAAGGGGGAGAGTACAGAGACCATGAGGGGAGCCCAAAGGGATGGAGAGGAATGAAAGAGGATATCGGTGAGGGTGTGTCTGGCCGAAGCCTTGACATAGGTGTCAGCAATATGCAGGCCAGCATTGGAGACCAGGAGATCCTTCTTCAAATTTGTCATTCCAGTCTTAGACAGAGGGTTAGGATAGGTGATAGAGAAGCAGTTAGAGCAAATGAGGGAGATTGAGAGCACCATTGTGGAGATTGGAGGAGAAGGAGGGAGAGGGGAGAGGGAACAACTGCAGAGCCCAACCCACTAGCCGCAAGGCAATTCTTCGAACAGGCCAAGAGAAAGAGGATGGGGGGAGGGTTACAGAAATAGCAGAAGTGCACAAACAATGGAAGTGAGAGGGCAGGAACAGAGAGGCAAGAGTGGGATGGGTGGTAGTCTAAGAGGCTAAAAATTCACAATTTGAAAGTCACATAGAAGAGGACAGAGAAGACACAACCAGCAATTAGCAGATGTGTGGATTCGACATTACTACAAATGAGTAAAAAGCAAAGAATTAACTTCTAAAATAAGCTGAAAGGTCTAGCTTTTAAGCAGAACTAGTGATAGAGACACACATTAGACTTTCAAATGGAGGAAAAGGAGGCCTAGATTTATAGCACAGCAGCAATTACAAAGCATACAGATTTGGATTCAGGAATAGAGGTGGAAGGCCTAGTATATACAGATATCAAATAGAATCAGAACCTCCTCCCCCCCGATTTGATTTCCTAAAAAGTGGTAAAAAGCCCAACAATAAATAAAGCATGGCATTTGCCCGTAGAACATAGATTAATGCAGGCCTTAGTGTGAAATACAGACTGGGATAGGCAGGAAGAGATGGGCAGCACAACAATGGAAACACTTAGCCAACTGGAACATAGTTTTGTGTGGAGGCAATTTAGAAAGTTGGTGCAGGCCAATATGCATGAGGCAGTGAGTGCATCAACAGAAGCCTCTTAAGGTAGAATTTGCTGGCGAAGTGAGCCGGGATGGTGGATGAAGCAGCCGCAATTCAGGTGGTGGGAGGAGTGGGGGGCTTTACCGGAGGACACGGACCCGGGTGGGTGCGAGTTTAAAATAAAAACCACTTCCAGGCCACAGGAGAGAGGGGAATAGGAAGGGGTGGTGTACTTACCTGGATTCACGGCGTGCATGGCATGTAGGCCAATACTTATTAAAGTATCAAAGCATGAGTCCAATTTGCTGATTTTGAAGACTACTCATTGTTATTTGTTATCTGTTGCTCATGGCGAGTTCTCCCATGACTTGTTTTCTCTCTCTGACCTGCAGTTCTCACGTGGCCAGGAGCAGCATTGGTGGATCGGGCTCAATTCAAACGAAAACCATGGGCCTTTCAGGTAAAGTCTGCAAGTGGCACTTCTGGTGTGGATGAAGTCCTGACCGCAATGGGAGAACCTTCATAGGTCCTGTTTGGGGAGATTTCTCTGCAAATCTTACCACCTCTTTCCTGAACCTCCCAGCACTAGTGCTGCGCTCACTGGGATTTCTTTCATGGATTTGGAAGGTAAAATTAGACTTTTTGGATCTCTCACCTCCTGCATTTACTTTAGTTCTGGAAACACTGGACCCTTCTTTTAAGGTTCTAGTGTGGGGAGACCACCCTCCCCTTTGTTTTGGCTTCTATGGTTTACTTAAATAATAGTATGGATGAAGATCTTTCTTTTTTTGTAATCGGGGGCTCCGACTCATGAGGGACTATTCAATTGGAACAAGATACACGTGAGTACAGGCTACCCCATCTTTTAATGCAGTAAGGTACAAATAGGGGTCAACACGAGGACAAGAGTGCAGATCACTCTGTCGATTCTGATCAGGTAATAATATTCCGCCCCTGTCTCTGCACATAAGCAATATGTGACCTATCCTTCCACAAATCCAGCATTGTATTGGGCCCCTCATTGGTCTTGGCTGTCCCCTATTGAATTCATCGCCGCCCTGTTGCATTGGGTATCCAAACCCTCTTTTCCGGGGCAGTCCTCCCCGTCCCCCCGGCCAGTGGTGTGCTTTGCCCCTTCCTACGAAACCTCCTCCTACTATCTGCGGTTATTTTCTGCGTATTCTGGGCAACTATTTCCTCTCCACTCATCAACATTGCCCCTTCCATTGTGTACTTCGGTAGCTTCTTCTGCACTAGCTTAGCCTCTTCTGGTTTTCTCTCCTCACACTTTCTCACATTCTCCTGCCTTAACCGACAATAGCGCACTATAGTTAGCTGGATCTCTCTGACCATGGTTTAGCTTCCATCCCCACCAGCTTCTGTTCTGTCAATCCTTCACATAATATTTGATGCAATAACCCCAATTTTTTATCCCACGGTTCTCGCATCTCAAGACGCCAAGGCTCTTGTATCTCCTGAATGTATTGGAGTGGTTCTTTGTCCTCATGCATTTTGCAGGCCATAATTCTGCTTATGTCAGATGTATCCGGGTACTGTACCCTTAGAGCTTGCCATACGGCTGCTCAGCAGTTATTGAGGTGTGCGCGGTCACTCTGGGATATCATCCGCTACCTTCCTGAGAATGGCTGAGCGTAAACTCTTAATGTCGCCAGTGTCGTCCCTGCTATCAATCTTTCTATCTCATGATTCCATTTCCCAGCCCCTTCAGTCAATGAGGGTAGCTTACACCTCAAATTATCCTTATCCATCTGTTACCAGAGTATATACTGTGATTGTCCGCCATCCTTCTGTAGTAACAGAAACTATGTCTCATTCCTCCGTCATATCTCCCCATGTCTTTAGTTACTCTGAATGCCCTTGTCAACTCGTTTCCGTCCTGGCAGTGCTCTGAGCCTCTGCGCATTTGGAGTAATTTCGTCTGCACTATGCAACTTGTTCCCAGGACACTACAGTCGTCCCTCTGGTTCTCCCTCGTCTCTTCCCGATGTATTCCCCATCTCCACAGAATGTGTCTGTCAGTGCTTACTTCCCTGGACCAGCAGAGTTACCTCTCCTCCTTGTCAATGTTGCTTTCCTGTCGATCTTCATCTGACCCCATGGTCCCAATACTATCGTCACTGTCTCTTTCTCTTTTGTCCTCAAAGCTGAGCCGCCTTAACATCGGTTACTCCCGTTGTTTCCCCTTCATTTTATCTGAAAAATTGCATTCCCCCCCTCAACAAGGGCCCTACTGTACTCCTGCTGGCCTTTGGAGCAACTGAACAGTCTCTTTTGCTCCTATAAAGATCCCCTATTCTTCTTCGTATCCCCTCTCCTTCATTATCATTTAGACACATCAAGTCATTTTTAGTGTCCACTATCTTCTTAGAATGTCTCTTTACTTTTGTCTCTCTGCCACTCATGTCTCCTATCCTCCTCCTCCTCCTCCTCTTCTCTGCGTAGGCGCCCCTTAACGAGCTGCTCGATTTCCAACCTTCCCTTTTCCCTCTTTAATTGCAACTCTCTCCTTCTCTTCATCAGCCTTCCTCATCGCTGTCTCCTCTAGCTCCCTCTGCCTTTTCCTTTCTCTCCTCCCTTTCTTCTGCTTGTTCTCATTCCCTTCTCAACCTGTCATATTACTCCTTCTCTTACCTTCCTCTTCTCTGTACTTCCTCCCCATTCTTTAGCTTCTTCCTCTGCATCTTTACGATTTGGAGCTTCCTCTCCTGTATGCCCTAGCTCGCTTGTACTCGTCCCATCCAGTTTAAGCAGTATATGTCTGCTGTGAGAAACCTGAGGGTATTCGCACTCCTACTCCCCTTGGATCCTCTGTGCAGGTGGCCAGGGAAAGGCCATCGCTCTTGGATCCTGACCCTGGGGGAGAATCACCTGGATGCAGGGTTCTTGAAGAGTGGGAGCGGGGGTACTCTTAGGCGAGACATGGTATCCCCTTTCTCTTGTGACAGTCCACCGAACCCTCCTTGACTTTTATCGGTTATTGTAGACCCGTTTCTCCCATTTTCCCACTTAAAACACCTGACCATACTGACGTGAAGAAGAGGCAACTGAGAGTGATGAAGATAACCTCTTTTCACCACTTTTGTACTGGGACAAATAAGATGCCTGTAAGGAACTGTAAAGGTCAGGCATGTGTTGGGAAGATTTATAATTTGTATGTTTCATCCCCTCTCCTAGTGAGAATCCCAGCATGTGTTGCTGGACTTCAGGACCTTTTTCTTTTCTTTAAATCCTGAATGTGTGGAGCCTTTGTCCACTCATTTATATGTGTGGGTTCTGTCCTTTGGAACTCTATTCTTTGTATTCCACCTCTACTACGGAGCTCCATAGCTCTTAAAGACATCTGTATTTTTCTATTGCAGCACACAGCTCCTTATGGGCAGTGTTGCTGGGGACCCTTGGCATCCTCCTTTGAGATTATTTTTCTGTATCCTACAGTTCTTAGGAATAGAGAGATACTTAGTATCCTCCTAAAACTTTATAGTCTGCAAGATTGGCACACCCCACCTTATGTGGAGTGCCAAGCGGACACCTAGGATCCCCTTTTCTCTGCTCCTGAGACATCTTAGTCACATAGACCATCTCATAATTATGGCTGGTAGCAGTGGACATGTTCAACCAACTATTGTGTAATTTCTGTAGCGCAGGCTATGCCCATAGCCCCGGTAGTGCACAATAGGGGCACCCAAGTACCTACTTGTGGCCTCCCTTATTTTTTCACCATTACTAGCATGGTTGTTCTTTGTTAACCCTTCTACCATTCTGGGAGGGGGAGGTCAGTGTGTGTTACTGTTATGGGGAATTCTCAGAAATGTGCTAATTCCCTTCTACCTTAGAGACCAACAGCTCTTTTTGCTGGACTTTAGGACTTTTAATTTCTATCCTGAAGAGAGAGAGAGCGAGACCTTTTTCCCACTCTCTCGTATTTTTCTGTAATTTGGACGCTGCGTTTCTTTTGGTTTTGGAGTCTGACAAACTCCATAGGCATTATCTTTTTACATTGTGACACACAGCACCTTCAGTGCAGTGGCACAGGGAAGTCTTTCAGATTTCCCAAAGGTTTAAATATACTGCTGTTTCCAAGAGCAGTGAAGTGAAATTGACTTTACTTACATTTGTAACTTTCTAGAACCAGCACACACTATCTTACAATATGGTGCTGGAGGGGTTACTTAGTATCCCCTTTGTCTAGTTCCTCATGTAACATTTTTGTTACACTTTCTAAAATTAATGGCTGGTGGCAGTGGTTTACTTTTTCCTACCATTGTGTGTTTTTACCATGGGCTGCGTTCGCAGCTGCAGTAAAGCACCCATGGTCCATTTTGTCAAAATGACCCCAGTCTTCTTTTTTCACCATTTCTTGTTGGAAAGGTCCTTCTTGAGATTTACTCTGCGTGGCAAACCAGGTTTGGTACCTTTGTTCGTTTTGTCTTTGACGGGATTCACTGGTGAAGTCCGCCTCTGGCTCCAGCGTGTCTGGCACGGCAGGAAGCGAGGTAGGTGCCAGAAACTCTGTGCTTACTCTCCTTTGTTACAGGAATGCACCCAAAAGTGATTAGCCATGTGAGTGACAGCTAGGGTGCAAATGAATGGGAGAAACCTGCAATAAAGGTGAGGTATTTTAGACAGAAGGCAGAGTCGACCACTGGACGAAGGAATCCGAAGAAGAACTTGGAAGAGATGCTTGCTGCGGCTCCTGGACCGTTGGTTTTCCCGGTGAAGCCTACTGCAGTGCTGAAATTCCGAATTCTGCCTCGACTAGAGGTGCCCTGCAAAGGACAACTTCTCCCTGTGGGTTGGTGGGACTCCAAGACAAACTCATCTGGAAAACCTCTCAGAGCTGGCTGTACTTCCATTACTTCCATTGCTGCTGCGGGAACCAAATGCCAGGGTGAGGAACACCAGAATCAAGTGCATAATCTTTAGGTCAGACCCGAGCTCCCGGAAGATCTTCCGGACTCTCATGAAGCAGGACTGACCAAGCCTGAGCCACCTCAAGAGTGCTGGACCCCAGATCCGAGGAAAGCCTACAAGGTATCCGAGAATCGCAGTGGTGCTATTAGCAAGAAGCTGAAACCGCAAAGTGCTGCTGATCTGATGTTTGCCCATTGCTGCCGCCAACCTTCAAACCGTAGTGCAGGCGTCCCCAGACGTCCTCCCTCTTTTCCCCATTACTGAGGCTCAGGAACCACGGGATATGCAGGACCTACAACAGGAACAGAAGGCGACTGGAATCAATGTCTTCAGACCTAAGGTACTGTTAACTCGTCGTTACTTGCCTCTTGTTGTGTAGCATTGCTAGCTCTCAGTTGAGGCGTGTCTTTGTTAACTTTTGCCTAGTTCATGCAGCTTTGCCCCTCACAAGCCTCCCAGCTTGTGGCCCAACAGTGATTTATTTTTCAACAAAAACTCTATAGCATTGTGCAAGACTTTTTACTCACCTTCAAGAAGAACTCCAGCTTCCCCAGACTTTGCTCGGTTAACATTGGCTGCCCTAGCTCCCTGAAGACTCTTCCAACCTCTGACTTGTATTTTGATCTGTCCCTCCAAAAAGTCACACATTCTATAACTTGTATAGCTGGGAAAGGGTTAATCTACATTGCATTGGGGGGTTCAAAAGTGCTTATCTGTTTGATAAACGTGTTAACCATTGTTTTCTCCCTTAACCTTTTCCTTTTAACACCAAACTCAGTATTGCTATAAATGTACCAGTGATATATCTGTCTACGGTGTCCTAGTTATTTAAGTCACCTCAGGGTGTAGGAAGTGTCTTTGTATCATCTCATATAGGTACCTACTGATTTATTGAAACTGAGAGTGAGTATTTTTGAAGTATATTTTAAGTGCTACATATTTGCTCCCTTCTAAAGAAGGCTTATTCAACTGACTGTTAAATTAATAAATAATTGTTTAATCAAGAAACCTTGAGTCTAAGTGTTTATTTGGATACTTGTCACTGTGAAACTCTATGTTGCAACATTGACCCCTCCCCTTGAGATCTGCGTGGCTGCTCAGTCACTTTAAGAACTTATGTAGGACATGGTTATATCAACGGTTGGGTTAACTATTGCCAAGAGGACAGGTCTAGTGCACTCTCCCACAGGGTACTGCATACACTCTTGCCTAACAGTTCCCTTTGTTGGGGTCCCTTGAGTGTCCCCGCCTAGGCTCCAGTGTGTCTGGCCAGGTAGGACATCGGGGAGGAGTTTTGCACCACCATGTCCTTTGTCTGCCAGAGGATGGCTCAAAATGCAGGTCGCCTGGAGGCTAGTGGGTCTCACAGGCTCAGAGCTGGGGTCGTCATTTAGGGATTCCCAAGGTTGATTGGAAGAAAGGGCTACAGCAGGCACCAGTTACATAGCAGTCTCTTCAGTCGCTGGAAATTGTCTCAGCTGTGGTTTCTTCATCTTTCTCTTCGGTTTCGTTTTTGGTTCCAGTGGTCGGCTACCTCTTCAGCTTCCAGGATCAGACTTTTATGCAGGAACCCAGCCAATCAAAACAGCCTTGCAACATTCAAACTTGGGTGGTTGGCTGTCCTTTTAGGACAGCCAGCCTTCCAGTTAGAACTGGATTCTCGCAGTCAGGCTGGAAGACAAAGGGCTGCAGAGTTTTGGTCTCCTCCCTCGCTTCCTGCCTTCACAGACACTCTGGTGCCTGGGTGGGGAATCCACAGGATTCCTGATGATGATAAAAATCACACAAAGGTATGTCCCACCCTGGATATCAGAAGGAACAAGAAAGGACAAGGAAAGCTAAAATGGCGAGAAAAAAAAGAAGACTGGGTCATTTTGGTAAAATTAGCACCCATGGGTGGAAACAGCCTCCGGTAAAGATGCACTGAATTAATAAAAAGGTTCACTTCCACTAGCCATTACAGGTACGTTTGTCCAGCAATTTACGGGGTCAATTTATGCGCTTCCATTTTAATCTGATTCCTAATAAGAAGTGATAGAAACAAGAAAGGATAAAACCATACGGGACCTCTCCTGTAGACTGTGCAAACACAATCGGGAGTCCTTGTTTCACCTCACATTAGTATGCCCAGCATTAAGGGGCATTAGAACAAAGATTCTTGGCAAGTTTTTTGATGAACTAGTGAATGCCTCTGCGAAAGATTGGTGGGCTCTATTAATATAAGGTAACCGTATCTCATTGATGCTGGCAGTCCTTGCATTTTTGAAGGAAATAATCATGGAAATTGAGGACCAACAATAAGTGACCTAGGACATTTTGAAAATTTGAAATTAAGACTTTTTTCCCCCTTTGTTTGCTTTATTTAGTCAATTTAAGTGTGCATAGTTTTCGTTTTTCATTTCTTGGTAAAGGGATCAATTGTTGGTGATGTAAGTAATAATGTCGTAAAGGAATTTTAAGTGAAAAGGTTTTGTTTGTAAACCAAGGGCTAATAATACAAAAATATAGAATAAACAAACTACCTCATACGTTTACACTGGAACACTTCAGAATACTTTAGAATATACTTCAAAGGACACTTTCCCTTTTGTGCTTGTTCATGGTTACGATTGTTGTAATGTTAGGAAGGGAAAAGACAATGCTGTCGTATTATCGGTTATTATGTGCACATGCGGTTCTTAGTAGATTTATGGTAAGACATTACTCTGCAAACACATATAAGAAAGTAACCTAAAGGAAGGAAAATGGTTAGAGTAACCTAGTCTGGTTCAAGATTCTAGAGAGGGTTTCTTAGCACAGCAAGTCTTTTAAGTCCAAAACCGCAACCCTAGTAAAGGCAGTTTGGAGAGGGCTCAAAGTCTTGACAGGCAGCAGAATACGAAGAGTTTTATCTGGATTTCTTCAAGTCTCAAGTCTTTTAGAAAGCAGCAAGTAAATAACGAACGATGCAGACCCTAAACAGGACTCAATGAAGGGAAACAAGTAGCGGCTTCAGTTGGAGGTAAGAGGCTGTTGCCCTGGACACCTCTACATGATCTCCAACACTCTGAAGCGACTTTCTGGAATCAAGTAAGCAATACATTTTTCCCCACAGTACCTTAGGTTAGAAGAAAATATTTGTGCTGGGTGCTCCGCGATGTTGCAGCTCTGGAACCGACCTGTAGATTCCTTGGTCTGATGATTAAAGGCAGGACACTGGACTGGTCTTTCAGCAGCAGTGTTATGGGAGGACCTAGGGCACGGCTGTCATGCCTGCATCATCAGGCTCCTCTACACATCCTACACGCTCCCGCTTAACGGCATCTTCGGCTTTTAGAATGGCTAGACCGTTCTACACACAATGGAAGTTATCCGGGAGACGCCGTTGATGCTGCACCTGCATGCTGTCGTGTTGGGGCTACGATTGTGTTGTGTGTTGTTCCTCTTCCTGGATCACCTGACCAACATCACGTCATGACGTTGGTCGGGTGTACGTCGGCTGACTGCATTTAACGGATCAGATCCTAAGCGCCGACGCTTCTGGTCGCGTTAACTTGTGTTATTGATCCCGGAGCCTTGCATCTGCTGCTTCTGCGCAGACGCTTAGTTACTGCCTTTTATTCCGCTCGGGGAGTTTGTCTTCCAAGTTCTTACGCGACGCCCCGCATTCCGCTCTGATTTCCTGCACAGAGCCTCTACTGTGTCATCTACACGGCGCCCAACAACACGCAGCTCCTTTTCCTTATGGAGTATCCAGCCGTGTTTCTACACAGCATCCTGTAAATTTCAGCCTCAAGTTCCACACAGGGTTTCCAGCTGCGTTCCTACGTGGCATTTCCCTCTGCTCCAACTCCATACGGAACTTTCAGCTAATTCCACAAGATTACCATTTACACCCTGCTGTGTCCGGTTTCCTATCTTGCCTATATTGCAACAGTGAATAGTTTCTAGTGGTTTATTCTCAAAGAGTCTGTACTACCACTTTCTCAACTGGATTCCATTCAGTCATCAAAAGGACATATCTTCCTGGATCAAGATTTTCCATCCTCTCCTTTTATTTGTCTACTAAATAGTGCATTGAACTTTGGACGCTTTCCTGTGTGCACCAACCTGGCTCTAGTGCGCCCCTCATTCCGTACGGGTTAGTTTCCTCACTTACCCTTCCTTGTCATTTCCCTGGATTTCCTTGGACATCTTTGGACTACCAGTGTCTGTACAAAAGGTTAGTGCATAATAGATAGGTTGTTACTGTCCTCTTCCTTTCTACTACTGTTCTGATACAATTCCTTTCTATCAACAGCTTGGTGAAGCTTGGTCCACTCACGCCCTTCCCACTAATGACTCTCTCTGATTGTAGAATTTTACCAGTCACAGAGTGACATTAGTTAGGTTTTTCTTGACTGCACTACGTTCTACTTCTACCATCATTCGGTTGGGAGAAGATGTCGAGAGTATCCTTTTACGGCTACCAGTATGTATCCTTTAAAGAGAATCCAAGGCACTATATTCTGTATCCTGTGTGTTTCTTATCAGATAATCTAAGATTTAATGACTTTCAACAACTTCTTTGTTCACTTTGCGGTTTTGCCACTTTTTCCGCAGCACAAACAAAGGATGCGGATCACCCAATCAATCTTCTTCGCTTCCCACGCTAAGGGGGTCTGGGCGAGTTGGATCAGATCTCTGAAGTGTTCTTGAGGGGTCAGCATATATTTGGAGGCATTCAGCCTTTTCATGATGATGCACTCGAAATGGGCATCAGGTCTCCTGGTATCGGGGTTCCGCAGCTGACCTCGGGAGATGGCTCAATTCAAGTTCATCTTGGGACAGGTTGTTCCCACCAGTCAAAGGGAAGGAGTCGTCCTCTTCGGAGTTCCTCTGTCGCACAGAAACTCGGTCAGAACAGCAGTGGTTGCTTCACAGTGTTGCAAAGGATCTGCAGGCGTCTCTGGTCATCTTCTTTGTTTACTTAAGCTTCCAGTGGTCGACTTGCTTTTCACCCCACGAGCCTCACCTTTTATACAGTTCCAGCACTCACTTCTCTGCAATTATCCTCAGCAATTTACAGAAAGCAGGGTTTTGCTATCCAATCAGGGCAGCCAGACCCCCAGTAGGAGCTGGTCCCATTCAGGCACTCTGGCAGACAAATGACAGTGGGGTGGAAAACTACTCCCCCACCTCCTGCACTCCCAGACTGTTTGCTTTTATTTTTCATCCTGACCTGTACTTTATACAGTGCAGTGAAGCCTTAATCTGCACTACACTGTCTTGCTCATCTGTTATGGGGAAACCGACATGTCCTTCGGCTCTCAGTACTGGGAAATATTGTTTCCCTTAGTCTAATTACTTTGTCACTATTTTTTGTAACTTGTTATCACTTGTGGTAACTTTTATCATTTTGCTATGCATCTTACAATGCAGTACAATGGGGTACACTTTTGTTTTTGCCCTAGACTAATTCTCAAAGAATGTTTGGTTACTCTAGGTGTGCCAAATGGACAAGCGGGTGGCAGCAGTGACTTTTTACCATGTTTTGATGCTTTTTCGGTTAAGCCTTACCGCATTTACCGCATTTAGCTACTAACTGTGGCTAGTGACCAAACATGGCCATGCCACAAGGTTTTTCGCTTGTCCTTTAGCCATCTTGTTTTTTAGCCTTCTTCCTGGCCTGTGAGGCCAGGAAAATACTTATTTGAACTTCCAGTGCTTGGGAAAGCAGAGGCTTTTGGCGGGCTGCTGGAGGGCAATGTTTGTTTGCTGACAGGATGTGGGCGGGGGCTGTCTGGTCCCAATCCACAAACTGGTTTCAGTGTTATGCATGAGTGTTCCTGCCAGTGATCCTGATTGGACCACTACTGGGTCTGTGGGGCTAGTTCTGCTATTGGCTAGTGAGAGCTTCTGCTCTTAACTGGATTTTGGGATAAGAATAGGACCCCTGCACCTATTCTAGAGAGATTCTGGAGAAACCTGAAGGAGACAAGACTCCTTTCCAGCTGTGAGACCAGTCTGACGGAGGCCTGCCAACTAATTAATGCTGCTGTCCTGACAGAGCCCTGTATTGCTATTGATCTTCAGCAGTCCTGCAAGGGATCTGCGACCCGCGGAGTGGAGGGAACATCCATTCCTGACGTCTGCTCGGTACCCTGCGAAGAAGAACCTCCGGAAGTGCCCCGGGACCACCCTTTGGCTTACCAGCTCTGAGTTTAGGCTACTGTGCTGCTGACGTCGCTGTTCCGCGTTGAGGCATGGAACTTGGGGGATCCTCAATTTGTCCTGCAATATTTACCCCAGCGTAATTTTGGAGTCCTAGCATCAAGGGGACCCGAGCTGGGAGGGAAACTCTGATCGCGACAAGTGAGCCCCTTTGCGTTGCCTTGCTGGGGTGACCGCCGTCTGAAACAGCTTACCTGAGTTAAGTCCAGTCCTGAGAGGGGTCCTTCATCGTGTTTTTCTGCATTCTGCCACCAAGAGTCCCTGTACCAGTCAAAGACAAAGACACCGACCAGAGATAAGCTCGAACCTGCAACCCCTGCGAATCAAGGACTGGGACTGATGGCAGAAAATCGACCTCAGGCCTTCTTCCATTGACCTGCCAGGTCCTGTGAAGAATGGGAATATGGGGGTTGAGTTACAGTGGTTTTTACCAGCACCTAAACTCCCCTTAAAAGTTTTGCTAACTTTTCTAAATCTTTTACAATACTTTGGCTTCGCCATTGCTTACTTGTGCAAGCCTTCCGAAAGTTGGGGACACTTTTGTTAGTTAGAATAACTTGTCTTTTAACCCTTGGAATCATTCACTCGCCCCCAGAGACCCTACCTTCATTTTGTCCTGAGTCACAAACTCTGTCAGAACTTTTCCTGACTTTTGGGCATTAGGCACCAGACAATGTGGGTCTTTTGAAGCTAAGGCTAATTCTCTGTGGACATAGTGCATAATCTAATCTGTACTTTCATTTACATGGGTTTGGTCTGTAGAATGCTCTAGTGACTGTATATATGTATTCTATTATTAGTGTTGTGTGATACCTCTACCTGTTAGTAGTCATTTTTCATAGTGTTGTTTGGTCATAAAAAAATAACTATTTTTAAACATACTGTCTAGTGACTCCCATTGTGTGTACTCATGGTGGACCCTTTACAAGCTCACCACCTCTTGAGCTTTGCCTATAGCACTTGGCACTGCTACATTGAACTGGTTTAGCTACAGCTCCCAGAGTTGTCCCTGTCACAATATAGGTTGGCCTTCTATACATCTGTCCCCCAGGCCAGGTTATCGAAAATCAGTCCTAACAGTCAGGATTGTCTGTTGACAACTCTCTTTGCCGTATGTGAGTGGAGCAGTGCGGTTTTGTTTTGGCTGACCTGATGTTTTTGCTGGGCTTGGTGCTCTTGTGCATGATTGTTTGCTTTACTGGTTTTTGGCTTTTTTTCCACGATCGAAATCTGGAGTGTGGTATTTAACCTAGTACAATTAATTGGCTGGCAAAAAAAATTCTGCCTTCAAATCGGGCACATTAAAAGATCAGAAAATTGCTAAACGACCAAATAGGAAACGAAGTTAAGTGAAGAAACTCTCCCCTATGCCCCAAAAGCGGAACAAGAGGATTTCCTACTTGCACAAATCTATTTTGAAGGGCGACTGCAGGCTTTGAGCCTCTGATCCAGGCCGGCTCCAGGAATTTACATCTGGGGGGGCCAGGTTTGTGATCAGGGGGGCCCAATTTCCATTGAGAATGGGTGTATGTAGGAGTACCCTAAAGAAAGTACTGGCATTGAGTCATGTTTCCCAGATGCATGGTGCAGCAAAAATGTATTCCTTGATGTGCAAAAATTAATTCACACCATTGCATTTATTTAGTCTGTTGGACTGCTTTAAAAAGATACAGAAGCCTGGATTCAAATCCAGGTTGTTAGGACCGGGGATGAGACACGTACCGTAAACCAACATGAATTTTGGATCAGGATGCTTGCTGGAATTACACCAAGTGGCAGAATTACACTTAGTGGCAGATTTAAAGCAAAGGGCTGGGCACAACTGATGGAAGGCCCTGGGTAGGTGAGGACTTAGGGTGGAGGAAGTTCATGGCTGTCACAAGTGCTATAAATGTTCCCTGTTTTTTAAGTTCTCTTTTTCTACTATTGGAGTTGTGTGTTTAGGTTTTCTACACATTGTGGTCACCTCACCAGGTTTTGCTGACAACGTGATTTGTCCAGGAACACTCAATTTGTTCAAGTGGGAAATCTGCTCTCCCCCTCGATCCCTTAAAAAATCACATGCTCTCCAGTACCCCTTACAAAGTCTTCTGCTCTCAAAAGTTATATATTGTTTTCTCTTTTTTCACAAAGGGAGAACACACAAACAAACCTTCTCTTGTCGTGCACCCACCCTCTGGAACTCTATCCCGGTGTCGGCTCGGAATGCCCCCACAATTCTTCAATTTCACAAATCTCTCAAAACATTGTTCTTTCAACAACACCTGACCAAGGACTGATTCCAATGTATGAACATACCGACGCACAGACCTCACAGTACCTCGCTACTGTTAAAAGATGCCAGTCCAAATGCTGGCTACCCACATTTCGTACAGTGCTCCGCTGCTCTCGACCTAGTTCTGCCCTTTAAATAGTAAAAATAAAAGTGCTATTATTTAGCTACACTACAGAGCAAAAGAGATGCAAGAAAAATAGTGTGACAATATCAATCTACCTATCTTCCATTCCCATCTGCATTCCCCTTTCTATTCAATCCACGCCTCTTTCACCTTTCACCCAGTCACCTTCCATAAACTCTTTGTGGTAAGTCAGACATAGGAGATGGACCAGAAGACATGTTTGAACAAGGCGTTTTATTTAAAATAAAGAACATTCCTGCTCTAAACCCTACTTCTAGGATGCAGTCCCTATTCTTAAAAAACAACAAAAGGGTGCTCATGAGGACGTCTTACAAAGAATCCCTTGTCACAAATTATTCTAACGTAACATCTGTCCTACCATTATGAAAGAAAAAGACAAAATAAGTTATAATTTTGGATTGGGTTACTCACCCTTAGGTAGATTAGTGGTGGCTGGTTTTCTGACCCCCATCAAAGAGTTCTCAAAGTCTTTCTCAGACTTCCGGTTGCTGTAGCAGTACCAACAACAAAATAAATCTCTCTGTTTCCTCTTGGCAAAGCCACAGCAATATCTGCCAGTCAGAACAGTTTCTAGTTTCTCCTGTATTCTCATCAAACTTAACAGGTTCTTCTGATCTGGATAGGTCATTATTCACAAAAACAAAACCTTATCTTTATCCCTGGTGGGATATTCTACTTCCATCCTCTGTTAGGCTACGGACTGCTGAGCCCTGCATTGGTTGTGGTTTCTCTCACCCCGTCCTGGGTTATTTGGATTTTCAGCCCAGTGTGGGTTTTGGGCCTGCTTAGCCCTGAATTGATTATGGCTTCCATCATCTCCTCCTGGGGTATTCAGATGAATAGCCTGGTGTGGGCTAATGGCCTGCTCAGCACTGTTTTGATTCTTGCTTCTCTCACCCCTTTCTGTGTGTTCAGATTATCAGCTTTGTGTGCGCTACGGTGTGGCCTCACCGCCTTCCACCTGCGGCGCCTCAGACCTTCTGTCCAGTGGCGGTGCTCGTTCGTGGAGGCGGTCTCTGTGTCCAGCATGGATCCCTGCACTCAGCCCAGCTCTGCCCTACACAGTCGACTTCCTCGTGTCCCTTCTTCTATGGGACCATGGTGTCAGAAAGGCAGGACGCTAGTGTGTTTATTCTGGCCTGGTTGTGCTTCCTTCCTCCGCAGCCCAGAGCTTGTCGGGCTCCCTGCCTTTGTCGAAGTGGCAGCATAATATAGACTGCCCTGGGTGCTCAGCCACCATACATGTCTCTTTGGCTCAGCTCTGCCTGCGCGGGAGAGACTTCCTCTTCTGCACGCTCACACAAGCTGGCATTTCTCGCTCTCCTGCTGATTCTAGCTCCTTCTACTAGTGTCCAGCTGTCTTTATGTACATCCCTGGAACTGAAGGGAAGTGTCCATTGGTTCCGGTCTTCAGAAATGGGCGTCAATAAATACAGGTCAGAAACCAAGCCATTCACTTTAAAGGGGCCCTGGACACGATTCCTCTGTGTGTTTCTCATAAGACCAACAAACACTTGGGAGTTTGAAGTAAAGGAAGGTGAAACAAAATCCTTACTTAAAGATTCCTCATTCGCAAAAGGGGCATCACCCCCAATGGGATCCCGCTTGCCTTGTCCCCTAGCAAGGGTCTTGCATAGAGAGCTCACCCTCCTAGTCCCAAAGGGGGTAGCTCCCCCTTGGTGAGGAGGGATGAATTTCCACATCTGTCCTATCTCCCTGACCTCCATTCCCATTTACATCATACCCAACTACTCGACCTACTCCCACCATGTCTCCTTGGCCTAGCTAGAGAGAATAGAGGATGATGCTTCCTCCTCCTTTGCGAGGGCGTAGGAAAGAGGCTCCCAGTCCTTATTCCATCTCTGATGGTGTCTATTCAACAATGCCGCCCAGAACACTGTACTCCCTGTTTTTGTTGATTTTCTATTAAATGTAACAATTTTGTTCGGAAAATGCAGCCTTATATTTTCCAAAGAAGGATGTGTGTGTGCCTCCTTGGCGGGCCCTGACCCCTGCATTTTCTATCTGTTCAACCATGAATGAAACTTTTTTGGAATAGCTTATAGGGTGAACTGAATGACTTCTAGGGTCACCTAATTTTGGCGGGTAAGGCATAGTGAGATCAAATGGTGTGCCCAAGATCACACACTTTGGTTAGGTGCTGATGAAAACGAGTAAAGGGGTCATTTTCTTTTGAATCCTGAATTTCATGGAAGGGATACCTCCTGTATGCACATTTTTGTAAAAGGGCCTCTCTGTGCCATTTTAATTTATTCTACCAATTACGGGAAAAGTAAATAGTAAAACATAGGCAAAATAACTTTCTCTTCACTTTTCCACTATGTGTCTGGAAAAGTGTAAGTCCTTTCCACAATAAACAATTGTGGGAGCCATCTACAATAGATTCCTTTGGAATCTGCCTGCTTTTACCAGGTGTAAAAGGTGGATTCCATAGGTATGTATTGGCTTTCCTCCAGCATAAAAATATATACTGATGGAAAACAATCTCATTGGACAGGGTGACTTGTAAGAACAAGTGAATGTGTTACGTCTGCTCTGCTATTCAACTTTATCTGCCAAATCATAAAAAATCCTGCTGTGCATAAAAAGTGGCAGTAAATGCTTTTAGTGCCACTTTTTCCTCTTTGCTGGACTTGGAAAATTACCCCCTATAATTGTTGCTTTTTCCCCATCCTGCACAGAAGCCTAAAAGCTCCAGCATGCAAAGTAGTAAGAATTTACAAAAAATATCATACAGACAAAAAGTGAAATAAAATGCATGACAAGCTCATTGTTTCACACAGTTTGTTCTGTTCCCCATTATTTCTAATCACCCAACAATCACACTTAAATAGCTTATTAAAACCTTATATAATGTTAAGAAAAAGTGCCACAGCAATGGTCACTACCAGTCACATTTTCTGATCTCTAATCACTTCCTGTTGTAAATAATCTGCTGGTGAAACAGGTTAAAAAGATAAGAGCTCGCTGGGAGGTCCTGTGGAGCCGTGGCTGTTTTTCTTTGAGGCGAGAGAAGGAGAGCAGGGGCCTGATGGGGCTCTTCAGAAAATATTTATTAAATACTATTTTTGTTTAGGTTTAAAAGATGTTATTGGAAATGCTCTACTCTTGTTATTTTCCTGATGTTCATGATTAATCGTCTAAGAGGTAAATGTTTATTGGCGGGGGTGGGAATAATGCTCCCATTCAGCCCCCCACCCCATTCCCCAGTACTAGTGGGATCCCACAGTAAATCATTTCCATTCCAAGTCCTGCCTAAACCCTTAGCACCCAGGAGTTACATCATACTTTCCAAACAGGACCCACAATACACATCATGTATTCTGTTTGCATGCAAACTCTGTAAATAGTTACTCAAATAGTCTGAGGTTATCAAGTCAGTACTTATCAGTTCGAATCATGAAAGGTTCTGGCAGGGTATGCTAAGGTTCCGCACAGACAAAGATGCATTCGATTTTAGTCGGAACCCCATTGCTAAGTATGCATGAGAAGATCATCAGAAAATGGTCCACACTTGCCATCTTTGACATGTTCATGTAGGGTCCTGTTGGACCTACACAGTGAGGTGTAGCTTGATTCTCTAGATGTAGCTAGCATGGCCTCCACATCGTGGCAAACACACTTTTGATTAGGCATTGGATAGGCATTTGCCAGGCACTGTGCCATGAGGGTACCACCTGGCTCTAAGATGGGGAACAGCTGGAAAATCATATGAGAACATGGGCATATGATGTCATTGCCTGGCAAACGTCTTTCTAATACTATACACAAGACAACACTGTTGGCTTTGCGAGTGCTCGGTTTAGACAGAACACTAGTGCAGTGAACAGATGCAAAGACACATAAATTGCTTGTAAATCAATTGGCTGATGGCACACATTTTTAAGATATTTCTATGACACCAGGAGCTCATATATAGAAGCAATGAAGTCATTAAACACTCGAAAGTATGCTTAGATAAAACACTGACAGGCCCTATGCCGTATGGTTTGTGTTACTTTGTGATAGTGCATGCTCAAACAGTTCCGAAGAGGGTATGTTTTGGGAGGGAGAGGCAGGTAGTTGATGGGAACGCCTTAGGGATTAACATGGCAATGTGCAGTCAATGAGTGGATAAATTACCAAACGTGCCCATAGGATATGTGTGCCTCCTCACATTCCATCTCCTTTCTATCTGGATCCAATGCAAGAGTTCTGGCTTACACCTAATAGCCAAAACTAAAAAGGATGGATGTAAGTCTCTGAACAAGTAATAACCACTGACATTGCACTGGTCTGTCTTCCACACCAATGTTTGCAAATGAGCCTTGGCCATGCCTCTAAGGTGAGCAGCCCTGCCCAAACTGCTAGACCACAAGACATAAAAATGCCTGTGACCGCTTGTGTTCCAGTGCAGAAGACACCTGGCCAAGCAGTTGAGATTGCACTGCATCTTTTGGTGGCAAACCAAGATGTATTTACTAATGGCATGTTTCCTACTGTAATTGCACAGACATACTAAAGAATAATGGCATGGAAAGCTGTCGACAGCAATGATAGTAGTAATGTTTATTTCAAAGCCTTGCATCTATCATTTTTTGATTTGACTACACTCCCCCCTCAAGTATTACATTTTCCTCGCTACAAATCTCATGATTCCACTTATATTCAAGTAGTTAATGCAGCAGAATGTATACTTTGAATGTAATTTGTAAGTGCCCCCCTTTGATTGATGCACCAGCTGCATAAATCTGTGTGCAAGCAACATCACCTGTCATTTATTGTTTAATACAGTTAACCATGTTATTAAGCATAATGGGAATAACTTTATATTCCTACAAAAATAAACATACTTTAAATTACAGAAATCAACTTGTGATTTCAGTTTTGAGCGTTTAGGAACGGATGTAAGATGAACCTTGCATTTTAAAAATAGCAACACTGGATCTTCTCTCATAATTATATGCAGCCTGCTTAAATGGGTGTGCTACAGAGGTGTGAATGGCCCTTCACCTCCCTTGTCATTGCTGCATTAACGGCTGTGAGGCATAGATCATTGCCCAGGGTAAGCAAACAAATCCGCAGCAAATTGCGCCAGAAGTGCAGTTATACTGCAGAGAGTACACTGACTCCTTGGATCTCTTGGACCCACCTCCTGGGCTTCTGGTATCAGCCCGTATTGCTCCTTTTTTGTGGAATGTTAATTCAGAATGTTAATTGCTCTGTAATGGCTGCAGCACATTTAGAGCGAAATCCCCCGGTCTGCCACCCTCCCCTCAGTGGTCTTTAAAACCGATGACAAGGCCCCCTGTCTTGGGGGGGGGGGGGCCCAGAGGCAACCTTGGGGGGGGCCTGGCCCCCTTGGCCCCCCCGCTGGAGCCGGGCCTGCTCTGATCCCTAGACTTTGCTTGTTCTTGAAGGGTGACTGTGGCCTCCGAGCCCTCTCATTGGAGATAATGGCTTCTTGAGCTTAAGTAAAGCTAATTTTAATTTAATTGATTTATTTATTTTTATTTTTCTCATTGGCAGGTAGTGATTTTTGATCAAATTTGCGCACCACAAAACATAATGCGCCTAAAAATCCACCTCTCGGGGAAGGAGGATGGCGTGGGTACTGACACTATTTTGCGTACAATATATGAATCACTGGCAACAGGGTTGTTGTGCCCCAAATACTGTGTATGTGCCAGCCGTGGGGGAAAAGTTAATTTGTCAGCGTGTCTTCGTGGTCTGTTAATTCCATCAGATAACTTGCTATTTTCTAAACGTATAGATCCTGGTGTAAGCGGAGATTGGGCGAGTTTGCTTTCTTCTACACAATCACCATTGTATTGAACACCTATAAAAGCTAGCACTCAACTGAATTTTGATACCAGAACCCCCCACCACCCTCCCTTCTTGGCAGTGAAGCTGTACCACGCTGTCACTCTATCAATTTTACCAATTTGGCGGATGCTGTTTTGACAACACTGGGTTGGTCTTCTGAAACATCTCAAGGTTTCTGTATATTCTCCCCCTCAAAGCCTAATGGATAAAATAGTCCGATTCCCTTCACCACATACAATGAACCCAGAGATTTAACCTTAACGCACCCGTTTATTTCAAGGTTGGCTCTTTTTATACTCACAATATATTATTTTTAATATGTTGAGGATGTACAGTGGTCAAGAGGATGTATGTCTTGCTCCTGACAGATGAAAAGCGTTTTCAATCAATAAAGAGAAATATCTTCTGTCGATGCACATTTTTGAGGGCACGTAGAATATAGGTTTTGTCTTCATAAAATAAAAAATATGCTTGTTGCCCAAGCTGCATTTCTGCTGTTGATGATGTGGTTCTAGGCTGCCTTTCTCACTGTGTAAAGGCTCTGCTTACTGTGCCCCGGTCACTCAAACCTTTAGAGGGAGGCTGGCTCTTTCTCTTCTGGGCACTCGTAACTTTAAAGGCACTCCTCTTTCCTTTGCAGGTGGTCTGATGGCACCCTCCTCAACTTTGTTTCTTGGGCACATGGCAAGCCCCGTCCTATCACCAAGGACAAGAAATGTGTGTATATGACAGCAACCCGAGGTGAGAAGTTTGTTCAGTGGGCCCGTGTTGCAGCAATGCATGTAATTGTGCTTTGTATTAAGGGGCGGGATACCTTGGACCTACCTACTAAGATGATCAGGCTTTTGAAAATCTTAAATTTATCAGCCTTGAGGCCTACTGCTTGTGATGACTGATTACAATGCGCTTTAAAGCATCCAGCTACAAGGAAATGTCTTGGGGTGACAAGGCAGTCTGCAACCGCAAAAGTGGGACAGGCTTGGTCTTTGCTTTCCTTTTGGGTTGCTGGGGTGTAACTGTGATATGCTCTGCTAGTCATATGACAGAGATTGACTGCATTTGACAATGTGCAGAAATGGCACAGCCCTCTCTCCTTGGCCCATGTGCTGAATAAAGGCCACAGTCATAGCATTGTTGAAGGTGATTCTGGGAGCACCTTTGTAAATTCTGATGTGGGTTAACGTTTATTAATGGCCTAGTGATTGATATTTTAAGGCCTAGTACTGCTTTGGACATGGAGATTCTGTGTGGCTTTAGAAGTATGTATTATAATTCATAATTGTTCTTCTATAACGTGCTCAATACCAGAGACCAGTCTCTAAGCGCGAGCCTGGGATTCAAACCTGTGTTGCCTTGCTTCTAAGACAAACGTGTTGCCCCTGAGCTATCCTCACGGCCTAAACAGGAGACTGACACACAGCTGGCATGCTTGGTGGCATAGTCTTTTATTTAGAAAAATAAAGCTGAAACCTAGCTCTCCCTAATTCTAAGAGGGGTTTCCCCTGCCTCAACTAAGGAACTAAGGGTATTGTCAGAAAGTCCAAGTAAATCGAGAGTCCCCCATTGTGTGCCAAAATGCCTACTTCTATCCCCCACACTTGTGATTAAGAATAAGGAGGAAAAGGGTCTTCTTGGTCCAGAGGAATGACTCCCTTTCTCTGGAAAATGTTCTATAGTTCCAGTTGCAGGTGGGAGCCTCACCTGCAAGAATGACTCTCTCCTCCAGGTCTCTGGCCCTCTAAGGGGCGCCAAACAAAGTGCCAGCCTGTGGTGGTGTGAAGCTCTTACTTCAAATCAGAAAGATGTAAAAGTTCCAACTCCTACACCATTCCTTATTGCCCTTAGTTAGTTCCACTATTGGGTTCCTGGAGAATGCCTCCCTTCTCCGGGTGTCTTGGGCTCGTTGGTTCTGCAGTGTCCAGGGAACGACTCCCTTCCCTGGACCTTCTTTGGCATTGCTCACGAGTCACACGGCCAAGGGTTATGGTTTACTTCCCCTGACCTCTTTTAGCTTTCCAGTACACAATACCAAGGGTTATGGTTTCCTTCCCCTGACCTCTTTTGGCTTTCCAGTACACAATATCAGTGGGAATGCCTCCCTTCCCCTGACCTCTCTATGGTTTATACAGTTCTGCGGGAGTGGGTTCCAGAC
Source organism: Ambystoma mexicanum (assembly GCF_040938575.1). Classification (NCBI taxonomy): domain Eukaryota; kingdom Metazoa; phylum Chordata; class Amphibia; order Caudata; family Ambystomatidae; genus Ambystoma; species Ambystoma mexicanum. The sequence continues at coordinate 489,488,713 of NC_090938.1, read as the reverse complement.
CTGAATGTTTCTCTTCTACTTGTCAGACCTGTTTTTTCTCAGCTGCGAGATACTGCGATACGGGAGGGTGTTGGTGCTCTCCTTCTCCCTTGGGGGTGGGTCCCAGAACCTTCTTGACTCTGCACAGGTTGCAGCTGATGTACCTGGTTGACTATCCTGCCAGGTAATCTCTTAGCCCCATTTACCTAAGACAGTCTCTGTATTTCCCAGATTCGGGTTCTTGGGTTTCCTGTGCCCTTCTGACTCCCCCCAACAACCCTGTTACCTCTGGGTTAATTGCTGGGCCTTCTCAGCCCATACGGAGTGCTCCTGCTGCTCCATTCTGCCTCCCTTGTTCTCTCTCTCTCTCGGGTTCTTCACTGGCTGCAGTGGCTCCGCAGCAGTGGAAGCTGGGCGGCTTGAAGTTCTCCCCGCATCCGGACAGTTCAATGGCTTACTTGCACCTGATTCCTGTTTCTCCAGTTCTCTTGCCCGTCTGTTGATTGCAGACCGAAAAGGGCCCATTGTGCACTCTCTTCCGCAGGTGTTGATGCTGTTCCACAGCGTGTCCTGCTCTGCTGGCTGTGAATCCTCTCCACGGCATGTGGTTAACTTGTTTCTGTTGTGCTCCGCTCAATGTTTCCACCACGGACCGACTGGAGACTCCTCCAACTCCCATGTAGTGTCCCGAGAAGATTTTGGTTTCTCCTTCTCGCTGACTTTGAATCTTGTGGCCCCTCCAGGGAGGGCTCAGCTCCGTCTTTCGGAGTCGTCCTTCTATTTCTACTGTGGTTTCTACAATCAGCATTCTTGAACCACTAGAATGCTCATTATTCTTGTCAGAAGTGCTCTTCATGACTGCGCACCTGCTCCTCGTCCCAGTAATCTCCCTGAGATATCTTAGGTTCTTCCTCATCCCAGTATTCTGATCCTCTTGCATCTGACAGATTTACATGGGACAAGAGGGTAGAGGTACATTAGGGCAGGTGTTTTGGGGTGTTAAATACTGTGTTCTTTCCAGATAGTCGTCCCTAGTGCTATAGGAGGGATCCCTCCCCATGAGATCCACCCACTGAGTACCACCAGCAGGAGGACTATCAGGTAGCGGCCTGTCCTCTTGGGAAAGTTGCTCTCCCTAGGGGAGAAGGAATGACATTCAAGGATTTGTCACAGTATTTATAGGATTAATAAAGCACAAATCTAGCTAGAAAGCAATTGACTGCTGTAAAAAAGGGACACATCCAGGGTCTTACAAGTGGGGTATGTTGGTAGCAGAGGAGCTGGAATTCTTGGGAAGTGCAGAGGTGGTGTTGACCTCACGACCCCTCCAGGGAGTGAAGAAAACTTTTGCAAGCCAAGTCACCACGATCAGGCGGTAACGGGATGAACAATGGGCAACCAAAGGAGCATGGCCAGTCTGACTTTTGTGTGTGCAAGAAGGCTGAAAATGCAGTAGCAGGCATCTTCTAGTACAAGTTGAAGATCCTCGAAGTTCCAAGGATGCACTCAGAACAGCGACGACTGCAGCGAGGTAGCCCAGGAGAGAGCTTGTCTGCCAACTGCTTAGTCACGGCTCTTTGAAAAGGGGTCAAAACTGGTTATTCTCACTAGTCCAGGGATCTTAACACTTACTGGGTTGTTCTTGATCAGGCAGAGGAGCAGGACTTCACTGGGCACTTCACGGTTGTTGGTGCTGGTCAGCTGCAGGCGTTTCTTCTGAGCATCAGCAGTGCTGCACTTCTTCGTAAGGGTCTTGGCTCCAACGATCTGTGGAATGGTTGCAGGAGTCGTCCTTTTATCCAGGTTAGGGACTGCAAGGGTTTATAGTCTTCATCGAATGCATTCCATCCAAAAAATCTGAACAACTCTGTATACGATGTGTAGTATGCACTTTTATTTTATTGGGTGGGCCAATAAAATAAAGGTCCCCAGTCCAAGAAAATCAAATGAAAGTGCACACTACACATCTTATACAGAGCTGTTCAGATTTAAGCACTGGACAGCTCCATATAATGTTCGTAGACTCCACACTACACCAGTCAGAGGGAGCTGTCCATTCCTGAAAATCCTATAATGTATTTCAGCACTGGAATACTCCCTCTAGCTTGTGTTGCCCCCCCCCCAACTCCAAGGGGTCCCCTTTCCCTAACCTCCTACCCCAACCCCCATTTTCAAAAATGAACCCTTTCCTGAACCCATCGAAATTCATTCAATGAATATGTTTCGATGAAAAAGAATTTCAATGAATGAATTTAGTTGGATTTTAATTAGATTAAAGTATTTTCGATGGATAGACTGGTCCACCCAGGTCCACCAATGGTAAGGAACTGCACCTTTCAAACCGGCAGTGTCTATTCCCATCATGAATAGCCACTGGCCACACAATTTGTCCAGCAGCAGACATTCAGGCATCAGGCTGTGAATTGGGAACAGACTGTCCCATGCCCCACATCTGGCCACACACACAAACCACCCCTTAGCCCACGAAGGCAGCAGCTTTCCCCGGGAAGGGGCATTTCTCATGGGCCAATGAATAATATGTTCAAAGAATAGGCAAACATCTTATGGCATGGCCATCTTAGAGTGCTGGCCACACCTCATAGCCATTTGCAATAATTGCTAAAGTACACCAGTAAAAAGTGCGAAATATAGTTGGAAAATATCCGCTGCCTCCAGCCCATCCTGGAGACGTTGCATTTGTAACCACAAAGTTACAAAATAAACATGTTTATAAGGATTCAAAGTATCCTTACTGCACTTCACTTTATGGTGATGCGTGCAGTTTACAAATACAAGAAACGCACATAGTTTTGCAGCACTGATAGGCTTACGGACTGATCAGTGTTCCCATAAAAATGAGAACAAAGCAAGGGAAGTAAAGCAGAAGGCTTTACTTGCCTCCAAAAGGTCAGGCCAGCAGTCAAAACAAACAAAAAAGAAACAGCGTCTCATAGAAGTCTAAGGGAGGAAAGCAGCAAAAATACATTCTTTCCCAACACTGGCCCAGATACCACAGTCCTGGGCCAGCCCCGGATAGTGCAAAAGTAAGCAGGACTTTAAGCCCAATGCAAAGCCAATGGGGAGGGGAGTGCCCGTACAAGAGATGCAAGGGATATTATGCTCCTGTGCCCATAGAACAGTAAACACTGTCCCAGGTCACAGTAAAGCACTGGAGAATACTAGCGTCATTGTTATGGTTGCCATGCAGGGTTGTCTGGATGTGAGTTCCAAGGACATTCACCATCCGTCATCGTTAGGTACCTCTGGAGGCCTCCGACTGTATGGGGAACATCCAGGTTCAGTTCCACAATGGTGAGACCCTCACGTAGATCTTCATGAATGCACATCTTGCCTTGACCCCAGACGGAGTCAGGAGGCATTCAGAAACTTGGCGGTAGAACTTGTCTTTTCCTGCAGGCTTGTCTCCTGGTGGAGGGCAGCAGTCTTTTCCCATGAGAGCCTTGAGGATGCCCATGAAGCCCATGAAGAGTCCCAGCCATTTGGCAATCCAGAACAAAAATGAACAGCTGGATCCAGGGCTTGCAGAGGATGCAAAGATGCATGCTTTGACGACTGAAAACAGGTGTGATGTACCTCAAGCAGTACAGGTGACTGGTTATTCCCACATGTCTTGCGGAAGAAGGCACCTCGCAGAAGTCTTCCCAGTTGATTATAATGTCCAGGTTTGTAATGTGGTCCGTGTTGGGTAAGATTTCCATAGTAATGATAAATCTTCCTTACCTGTGTCAACCCCAGACCTGTTTGCTTTACTGGTGGATTGTTTTTCCTTATACCTTAGTGAGTGGGAACCTTTTTCCACACAGTCTGTTACTCTTTTTATGGGTGTCTATTTTTAGACTCCCCATAGTGCCTTTTTAATTGTATCCTCTTTGCCAACTGAGCCCTTTGGGCTCCCCTTTTAACTTTCTCTGGCTAACCTTGTGAGAACTACAGTTCCCAAGGGTAGAAAGGATTTTTGGATCCCTTTTACATTTTATTGGGAAAAGCAGCACACCCCACCCCACCTTCCCATAATCCCCCCCCCCCCCCCCATTCATTCCACTACTCCGATGTGATGAAGCTAAAAGAAATAGCTCTGGCTTTTCCCTGCGAGCCTGTCCTGTTAATGAGATCAGGCAGAGTCTGGCAATTGCCGATAATTACGCACACCTGACTGCCCTTTCCTCACACAGATAAGTCGGAGCACGAGAGCCCACTTTGAGCAAGGCCAAACGCACGAGGAAGCAGCTATTCCAAGATGGCAGTTCAAATGGAGGAAAAAGGTGGCGAGACCCGAAAGGATGACCAGGAGGGAAGTGCCCTTGCCCTTTTCAAACCAGACCTGCAAAACCTCTGTAAAAGGAATCATAAGACCGGGACTACAGCTGGCATGTTGTCACAGATGTGAACGGTGCACAGGGCCCTCCCGCACTGATAGCCAAGGTGGAGAGACACGCTTGCTACCGTGGTACCTACCTTGACTCCAGAGGCAAAAAACACCAAAAAAGTTCACAACAGCCGGTGAGTCGGAGAGAACTGATAGTAAACCGGACTGTGTTGAGCCGAAGGTTGCAAACAGCAGCCTTGTATGAACTCAAAGAACTTGTGTTTATGAACTTATAAGAAAACCCAGTGAAGGACCAGCTGCAGAGTGGTCCGATGCTGTGTGGGCAGTCGTGTGAAGGAGTCTGGATAGTTCCCTTTGTTGAAACTACAAATACCAAGAGGCCCTAGGAGAAGCTGGCATGAGGTGTCAAAGTGGTTATACGAGGGTTAAGCAAAACCCCTTGTACAATCGAAAGTCTTTCACATGCTGAGGAGACAAGGTGAACTGTGTTACTGGGGCAAATGTGAACCCGACTGAGGGATGCTTACTAATTAGGGTGACAAGTAACACCCCAGAGAACATTGTGTGACTAGAACTATGTGAAGCCTGACTGGGTGTTAGGGAGAATTCTAATTTCTGTGCTAATTCCCTTCAACCTTGGAGACCCCCAGCTCTTTTGCTGGACTTAGGCCATTTTAATTTTAACCATGGAGTGAGTGAGAACTTTTTCTCACTCTCATGTGTTTTTACCTGATTTAGATTGTTGCGTTTTCACTGTTTTTGGAGTCAAACCCTGTAGGCATCTGCTTTTTGTATGGTGACACACAGCACCTTCAGTGCAGTGTCACAGCGAAATCCTTTGAGATTTCTCATAAAGTCCAGCAAAACAGCTTGGGGTCTCTAAGGTTGAATGGAATTAGCACAGAAATTAGAATTCTCCCTAACACCCATCAAGGTGCATGAAGAAAGAAGGCCCTCCCCAACCTGGTACAGGGCATCTTGATCAGGACATAAAACACAAGAGGGCCATTTTGGGTATGTGGTTTCCATGAGTGCATTTTTGCGGCTAAAAAGCCAGATCAGATAATGCATCAAGAAAAAGTAAAAAAAATGTACGACTGCCACCAACCTGTTCAGAGGATGCCTGCAAAGTCCAAAGAGGTGATATTGTCCCCAGAGCACACCATGTAAGATGGCTTGTGCTGCAAAGAGTAAAATATAAAGATAATAAAAGGGAGATGGCCACCCCTTGACTTTTAGGTCCAGGGACTAATCAGCTAACCCAAAACTCAATTACAAAAGGGATGCTAGAGGGGTCCCTCGAAGCACACCACATAACGATGGAAGCCACAACAAATGGGAGAGGTCTCCTCACACTGGAACCTTAAAAGAAGGGTCCAGTGTTGCCAGAACAAAAGTAAAGGCAGGTGAGATTGGAAAAAGTGTCACTCCCCTTCAAAGTCAGAGGCAAGCAGAAGTGCTGGGAGGTTCAGGACAGAGGGAGAATAATTTGTATTAAAAGAAAAATCTCCCTGACACGGACGGGGGGGGTACAGGGCCTGGGTGTATTCATGGTTGATTCGGGATTTATCCTGGTTCAGTCGCGGTTCTGAGCTCAGATGAGACGGTTCCTGTTGCTTTGAAGCTGGATCACCCAGGTACCCTGAAATTCAGACCTTTACAGGTTCCACAATGACAGAAGAACTCCCAGATCACGAGATGGGATGACCAACTTCTTCAAAAAGGCCCCTTTTTTAGATGGAATGCAGCAGCTGGTGAGCTGCGAAGTTCCAATCCTGATGCTCCAGAACTGGGTCTGATGCAGTGACAATGTCCTGGCTGGAGGTGGTCAGACCACAGTATGACTTTGGGATACTTTTGAAGGCTCCAAGGGGGCCTCTGGACTGATTGGTCCCACCAAATGATGGGTGGATGCACTCACCAGTATCTTCAGGCGATGGATCCAGAGAGACTAGACTTTGCCGTAATTTGCTAGATACCATCAAAGATCATCCTCAGATATTCAGCAGGCTGCAACTCTTAGCACAAGTGTTGGCTCCGAATGATGATGCCCAGATTGGCTGCAGGACTCCTCTTTTATCCTAAATTCGAACCAGGTTCGCCCCCAGCCCACCAGTGATAAGGATCTGTACCATTCAAATTGGCAAGGGCTGTCCATTCATGGCATGACTGGCCTGAGTGTGGATTGGGACTAGACTGTTCCAGCCCCAACATCCGGCCAGATGCTCACACTGCCACTTTGCCCATGAAAGGAATTACCTTCTATGGCATTTTCTAACCTGAGAGGGCAGGAAGAAGTCCATCGGACAACCCGGGAAGGTAGCAAAGCGCGTGCTCGCCTTGGAAACAAGACGGCACGAAGCAACACAAGTTGATCCCCGGGTCCATGCTTCGAAACCTCTGGGTATTTAAGCATGTTATAAATACGCAACTAAGAAAAACAACTATGCAACTAAAACAATCAATTCCTGTCACAGCGCCTCGCTGCCCGTGGGCTGTGAGTGCGCTTTAAGAATACAAATGAATAAATAAAAAATAAATAAGATGGTCAAAGGACAGGGTGAAAAATGCATAGCGCAGACACTTTCAAAACATGTACTTAAAATGGCATTATGCTCTAAAATGAAAAATTCTCACGAGAAAAACAGAAAACCAGAAAACACTGCAGAAAAATATCTGCTGCCACCAGCCCACCTTGGACATATCATGCATGTAAAAAATGTTGCAAAAATTAAAAGGGATTAAAAGTGCCCGGTACCCATGTACTGGTAGCCATAGGGACTGACCCGACCAGTGCCCTCAAAACTGAGCTGAGCAAAGGAAGTACATTAAAATGGATCTCCTTCCCTCAAAATGTCGGGACAGGAATCCAATCATAACAAAGTTGTGGGCTCCATTAAAGTCAATGGAGGAAAAACTGCAAAAAGAAAATCTTTCCTAATCACAACCAAATGTGGTTATTTCTTGAATTGACTTCGATTTAAGTATCGGATACATAAACCAGGAGACTCAAAAGTCAATTCTAGCAAACAATGCTTGGATTCTCTGCTCCCCAGATGGAAGAATTGTGTGTGGACCTCATGTGGTCTAATGCTTAGTTTGTCTTGTATAGCAGGTTTTGTTTTGCTTTGAAATGCCATAGGTATTCGCGTTCGGTTCCATTACTGCACTCTGGCAGGTTGGGGAGCTATGTGAACCCCTTCTTCCCAGCCCCAGCAAGTCCTTTAGATGCATTTTGTGATGACACTCTTCCAGTAACCATTTCCCTGTTGTATTCTCTTTCCTTCGCAGAGGATTGGGGGGATCAGAAGTGTCTGACTGCGCTGCCCTACATCTGTAAGCGCAGGAACAGCACGGCAGTGAAACCTACTATCCCAGCTGTGCCTGCACCGTCCGGTGGGGGCTGCCCACGGGGGTGGCTGCCATTTCTTAATAAGGTGAGAAACATCTACTTGCATTAGGTTATAGCAACTCCTCCTACTTCTCTCATTAATGGTTGTATGTCTGGTGTCTCTGAGGGAATTTGTATGGAAGCATGAAAAAAGTTTGCTGGTGGAGTTTATAAAGAGTAAGACCGGAGAAGATTGCAAAATAAGGGAAAGCAAGGACTGGGCATGCAAACACAGAGGATGGAGCAAGATGGGTGTGTTGGGTTATTCCTGCGACTGTCTACACCCCCACTGGAGGAAGAAATCGCATCTTAGCTCAGGAGGGAAAACTGATGGCCAATTCAAAAACATAATTTGTGGGGATCCCCATTATCTCGTGGCCACAGGGGCCACGTCACAAAGGGTATGGACCGAGAATTATGTTTTAGGGAGAATTCTCATTTCTCTGCTAATTCCCTTTAACCTTAGAGACTCCCAGCTCTTTTGCTGGACTTAAGGACGTTTTAATTTTAACACTGAGGTGAGTGAGACCTTTTTCATACTCTCTCGTGTTTTGAGCTGATGTGGATTATTTGTTTGTTCTATTTTTGGATTCTGACAAACTCCATAGGCATCTACTTGTAGTATTGTGATACACAGCACCTTCAGTGCAGTGTCACAGAGAAGTCCTTTAGATTTCTCAGACAGTTTTAGTACATTTTCTTGGGTGAACTACTGTTCTCAAGAATAGTAAAGTGAAATTGACTTTACTTACCTTTTCTCTTTGTAGGTCCAGGACACCATCATCTGTGGAGTGCTGGGGGATGGGGCATACCTAGCAGCCCCTTATCCTACATTCTTGTGTAACATTTTTTATGTTACCCTCACTACTTTAAATGGCTGGTGACAGTGGTTTAATTTTCCTACCATTGTGCTTTTCTACCGCAGGCTGAATCCACAGCTGCAGTACAGCACCCGTGGGTGACCATTTCTGTCAAAATGGCCCGGTCTTCTTTTTTTGCCATTTTCTGTTTGCGAGATCTTTCTTGGGTTTTACTCTATGCGTTGAGCCAAGTTTGAGCCCTTTGTTTGTTTAGCCTTTGGCGGGCTCAGTGTTATGGAGAATTCTCAGAAATGTGCCAATTCCTTCCACCTCAGAGACCCCCAGCAACATTGCTGATTTTGAGGACTTGATTCTTTTAACCTAGAGAGAGTGAGACCCTTTTTCCCACTCTCTCATGTACTTTAATATGATTTCTGAACTTTGTTTCTTTTGGTTATGGAGCCTGGCGAACTCCAAAGTCGTCATCTTTTACATTGTGTCACACAGCACCTTCAGTGCAGCGGCACAGGGAAGTCTTTCAGATCTCCCAAAGGTTTAAATACCTTCTCTGGGATAAACTACTGTTTCCCAGAGCAGTAAAGTGAAATTGACTTTACTTACATTTGTAACTTTCTAAACCAAGCACACACTAGGAGGGGTTACCTAGTATCCCCTTTGTCTAGCATCTCATGTAACCTTTTTATGTTACCCTTTCCTCACTGAATGGCTGGTGGCAGTGGTTTAATTTTAACTAACGTGGTGTGCATTTACAGAGGCTGCGTTGGCAGCTGCGGTAAGGCATCCACGGGTCCCATTTTTGTCAAAATGGCCCTGTTCTTCTATTTTTGCCATTTCTTTGTGGAAAGGTCCTTCTTCAGATTTACTCTGCGCGCCAAACTGGTCCCTTTGTTCGCTTTGCCTTTGGCGGGATTCACGAGTGAAGCCCGCCTCTAGCTCCAGGGTGTCTGGGGTGGGCAGGAAGTGAGGTAGGTGCCCGAAATTCCCTGTTCTTGGGTCTCCTAGGAGAACCAAATGCACTCTGTAGTGATTGGCCGGCTGACTGTCCGGCACGGAGAGCCACCCTGCTGGGTAACTGACAGCTAGGCTGGAATGAATGGGAGAGAACTGAATAAAAGGTGAGTCTTTTGGGTTGGAAGGCACAGTCGATCACTGGACGAAGGAACCGAAGAACTTGAAGAGGATGCCTGGTGCAACACCTGGGCTGTTGGTTTGCCCGGTGAAGCCCTGCTGTGGACTGAAACTCCAAATTCTTATCGACAGAGAAGCCCCTGCAAGGACGACTTCTCCCCTTCAGTTGGTGGGACCAAACAACTCCAAAGTAAGCCAGCATTCTCTCGAAGCTGGTTGCCTTTCCACAGAGTTGCTGCTGGAAACCGAATATCCAGGGAGAGGAACACCAGAGGGTGTTCGTTGGTTTTAAGTTGGCCAGGCGCTCCAGGAAGATCCTCCGGACTCCCAGGAAGCAGGACTGTCCGAGCCTGAGCCCTCTCAACATAGTGCGGGACCCCAGAAGCAAAGAAAGTCCATCTCGACAGCCAGGACCCGCGTTGTTGCTATTTGCGGTAGTCGCGAGGAGCTGAAACGGTGAAGTGCCACTTGTTGGAAAGATTGCCGGTTGCTAGCGGTGACAGTCCCATTACAGTGCAGAAGTCCTCCCTCTTGTCCCCACGACTGAGGCCCAGGAACAGAGAGATCTGCAGAGCTGCATAGTAACATAAGTCATCTGCTGCACATTTTCTTCAATACAAAGGCACTGTAAAGTCTGAGAGAACTTACCTCTTGTTGTAGAGTTGCTTGCATCTTCTACTATTCACATGTCTAAACAGCTTGTGACCCTACATTTATTCTCCTTCTCTTCAAAAACATCTAAAACATTGTGCAAAGACGTTTCCTACTTACCTACTCGAAGTGATTCAGCCCATATAAGACTTTTGCCCATTGACTTTGGCTTAACCTGTTAAACGAGAAAGTCTGCGTAGTGGATCTTAAAGTATGTGCCTGCTTAAGAATATTTGTGTTATCTTGTTTGTTCTAATAACCTTTTCCTTTAACCAATTTCTAAAAGTATTCTAAATGCAACAGTAAGATATTAATGTCCCCAGCAACCTAGCTATTGAAGTCACCTGAGGGTGTAGGTTGTGACTGTGGGCCATCCCAAAAGGGTCTTCACTGATTTTAGAAGTGTATTTGAGTGTTACTTTTATATTGCTCCCTTCTGAAGAAGGCTTACTCTGACTGATAAATTAATAATCGTTTATTCAAGAAACTAGTGTGTAAGTGTTTATTTGAATACTTGTCACTGTGAATCTCTGTACCTCCCCTACAGCTGACATTAACCCCTCTTGAGATGAGCCTGGCTGCTCAGCCACACTACCAACCTGTGTAGTACAGACTTATACCAAAGGTCTGGTTTCTATTGCCAGGAGGTCAGGGTTGTTGTAGTGCACCCAAAGGGTACTGCATACAATCTTGCTTAACACTTCAGCCCTGAAGCCCGCCTCTGGCTCCAGTGTGTCTGGAAAGACAGGATGTGAGGTAGGCTTCCCAAACTTCCCTTGTCTCTAGGAGTGCCTGAATGCAACCAGTTCTGATTGGCTGGCTGTCTGTCCTTTTAGGACAGCCAGCCTGGCGTGTGATTGACAGCCTAGATTGTGCATGAATGGGAGAAACCTGCTTAAAAGGCGAGGATTTTGGGACTAGAGTTAAGAGTCGACCACTGTGAGAAACACCTGACGAAGAAACCGTGAACAAAGCTTGCTGCATCCTCCTGGGCCTTTGAATTTCCAGGTGAAGCCCTGCTGCTGTACTGAAACTCTACTTTGGAGACCCCCAGCTCTTTTTGCTGGACTTTAGGACTTTTAATTTCTAACCTGGGGAGAGTGAGACCTTTTTCCCACTCTCATGTATTTTTCTGTGATTTGGACTCGTCTTCTTTTAACTTTGGAGCCTGACAAACTCCATAGGCATCATCTTCACATTGTGTCACACAGCACCTTCAGTGCAGTGGCACAGGGAAGGCTCTTAGATTTCCCAAAGGTTTAAATACTTTCTCTTGGTGAAACTACTGTTTCCAAGAGCAGTGAAGTGAAATTGACTTTACTTACATTTTGTAACGTCCAAGCACACATTATCACACCTGGTGCGGGTCAGAAAATGGCATTTAAATCACCACTGTGAACTTTTTGAGTACCATGTAATGCTGTTTGGTCTTTGCAATGCTCCTGCATTTTCCAAGTTTTATGGACTCAGTGTTTTTTCGAATCGGCATCTCAGTATGGGTCTGCCTGGATGATATCTTAATTTGTTCACCATCATGTACTTCACACATACGTCATGTTTCCAAAGTCCTGTCATGCTGGGCTTCCAACAATCTGTATGCCAAAGCAGAGAAATGTGTTTTTCGTCCAGACCAAATCGAATTCTTGGGACCCTCTGGTATCCACATGGACCCACGTAAAATCAACATGGCCTTGGACTAGCCTGTTCCTAGAGACTTAAAGGCCACTCAATGGTTTTTGGGCTTTTCTAATTTTCATCAGTGTTTTATCCTAAGTTATTCTCACCTTACGGCTGACATCGCCCGTCTTCTCCGTTCCAAGACAAGCTTCCAATGGGAGGATACTGCCAACAAGGCCTACTTTGCTGTAAAAATTTCCTTCACCAAAGCACCCATCCTTCAACATCCGGATGACACACGTCACCTTATCGTTGTAGCAGATACTTGTGACAAGGCTATCGGGGTGGTGGGGTGGTTCTATTGCTGCAGGACCCTGAAACCATTGTTGAACATCCCCTTGCGTATTTCTCCAGGAAGCTCAGCCTGTGAAAAGAACTATTCAGTAATCGAAAAAGAAATCTTGGCTATTAAAGAGGTGTTTCAAGAGTGGAGACATCATTTGTTGGTAGATATGCACCAAGTGCTGGTAGTACGTACGGATCATTGCAATCTGAAATTCCTTCAGACATTAGGTTGTACCAATAGTCGTCCGGCACATTGGACCTTCTTTTTTCACAATATGACTTTATCACCTACATCCTGGTGCCCAGAACCAGAAGGCTGATGCTCTTTCTCGGCTGTATGATCTTGAAACGATTGCCTCTGGACAAAGGGAACCCATTATACCTGAGAAGCACTTTGTGAATATGATTGTGGCTTACCTGTTACAGATTAGGAACGCCACTGCTCTTGCTGCAGAAGCTGATAGTCTTCAGCAGGATCCCTTGATTCGTTCTTCTGATGGTTTACTGTTCCGAAAGTCTGTATATATCCATTAAGGCTCTTTGTTCCAGTCTTTTGTCTTGTCTTCATGATTCCCGGACTGCCGGTCATATGGGCATCAAGACTACCTTAGGGATGGTCTTGTGATAGATCTGATGGCCTGGTATACGTCAGCAGGTACGAGAGTATGTCCTTCAGTGTCCGGTCTATGCCCAAAGTAAATCCACCAGAAAACTGGGTATCCATCGTGCCCTTAGCTCTGGATACCACCTGCAAAGCAATGGCCAGCAGGGAGAACCAATCGGACATTGGAACAATACTTACATTGGTATGCAAACGCCCTGCAGTCTATTTGGGCCGCGTATTTGGACACTGCCGAGGTGGCTTACAACAACGCCCGTCATTCCTCCAAGACTAGCCCATTCTATTGTACCTATGGTCGGCACCCTAAGATTCTGCCAATATCTCTTCCCGTACAGAGTGCTGTTGCATCAGCTGACGCCTTGGTTCTACACCTGTCTCCAGTCCAGAAACGGGTCGCACTGGAGCTCCAGAGGTCTTGACAACTACAGAAGAACATGGCTGACCGTAAACTGTTTATCGCACCCTTTTATAAGATCGGGCACCTGGTCCGTCACCACCGTGGCCCGTTACCTGGAGGATGTACCCTTCTTGGCAGCTGCGGCATGGGTGGGACTGGCTGGTGGCACAGATGGGCAGGCGACACAGGAACGCATGTTGGCTTGTCGGCGCGCATGCGCAGTAGCCTGTTTGGGCTGCGCTTATGCAGCGTTCCCCATTGCCATGGGGATGACGCATGTTGCAATGAACGCAATGCGGGAGCAGCGGGCTATTTAAAGCCTACTTAGTTCCCTCATGGACGCATCTCAATACGCTCCATGTTTTTGGATCTTCCTTCCAAGTTTCATTTCCTTGAGGGTTCTGCTCTTCACCTTTGTTCTGCCATTGCCTTGCCGTGTTCCTGCCTGTCCCTCCTTCCCTCCTGGGTTCCCTTCCTCTTGCTGCTGCCTCCTCCCATCTCCTGTTGCACTGCTTTACCTGTGCTGCTGCCTCCTCCCAGCTCCTGTTGCTCTGCCTTGCCTGTGCTGTTTCTGCTGCCTTCTTCCAGCCTCTCAACCTTTATTGAAGTTGATGAACAACATCCTTTCCACGAACTGGTATGCATTGATTGCGATGAACATTCTACACCCAGCTTTCCCGGCCAGCTATTGCGCTGTCTCATTGTCACATTAATCAGAGAAGGCTGTATCGTGGTGTGGGAGCTGGTAACCGAGTCCTCACCCTGTCGGTCTCTGTAGAGAAAGGGCACAGGGTTTGGTCCCTGCATCATCCTAGCACTCAACGCAGCCTGGATTGCAGAGGAAGGGCAGAAGTCAAGTCACAAGACCACAAAGCCAGCAGCGACGAGACCAAGTACTTGCCATACTTTTGGGACGAGGCACAACCAATTCACAGGTGAGTAAAACAACCTCAAATATACTTTTCAGAATGGCACAACACACAATCAAGGTAAGTAAGAACTTTTGTAACTGTTCACTCACGTTAATGTTACCAAATAACTCTTTCACAAGTAAGTACACTTTTAAACACTTGTTATATTTTTCAAGGCAGAATCCTCCTTCCCTATTCTATTGCATGAGTTATCTGAGGCAGAAGAGGGACCCTGGTGGTCTAGGTGCCAGCTGTAGGCAGGGTGAGATGGGGTTCAGTTGCAGGAACAGTCAGAGTTCCTCAGGAAGACTGTGCAAAACAAGTAGGTAGTTCACTTTTAAGTTAGTTAGGGTCCAGCGACTTCTGAGAAGACACCCTAGGTTTCCAGCAGTGAGTCTGGGTGAACTGGATGAGAGGATACCCAATCACAGGAAACACTCCAAAGCTTTACAGAAATCACGAAGGCTTAAGGTATGTAAATACCCCAGCCAACACAGTACCTCAGCATGGAAAAAGCGTTGCAGCAGGGGAGACTTCAGGATCTGCGGCAAAAAACCTGGTCAATGGATTCCTTTGTCATGAAGACGGAAGACAGGACTTTAGAAGAGATTTTCCAGCAGGGATCAACGAAGAAGGCTCCAAGCAAGATTTTTGTGGCTGGATGCGGCTCTGTGGTTTTGGTGCCCTTTTCAGAAGCCAGAAGAAGACAGAATTTCGCTAATTGGATTTGCGTTGCTAATCTGGTCCAGTTCTTTGGTGAGGGGACTTCAAGGACTGGGGTGACATCTCTGGAGGTTCAGCAGGATGCCACCAAATGTTCAGCTCGATTTGTAATTCAGAAGACCGTGCCACGCAAACTGCCTCGAGATCCCAGGGTTTTGTGGTATTACAGCCCTGCAAGGCTGCAGCATGATGTGGGATGGGTCAAAATGCAGGTCTTCTGGAATCTAAGGGATCCCACCAGGCTCTTCATCGGGGTCATCGTTTTTGGAGTCCCCAGGTCGCTGGCAAGGAAGAGTAACGGCAGGCTCCAGTTACTCTGCAGGCTCGCTGGAGATCGCTATGGCCTTCCAATCAGGACAGCCAGCCCTTCACTGGGAGTGTGTTCCTTTCAGGTAAGGTGAAAGACAAAGGGCTACAGAGTTTTGGGCTCCTCCCTCGCCTCCTGCCTTTCCAGACACACTGGAATCCACATGATTCCCTCCGAAGGCAAAACAGCCACAGAGGTCTTTCGCACCTAGAATGGTAGGGGAAGACCTCAGAAATAGCAAGCACACAAGAAATGGTGAAAGAAGAAGAATCCCAACATTTTAGAAAAAACTGTGGCCTTTCTGTGCATTACCGAGGTTGAATTAACAGCCTGCGAGTAATAGAGACTGAAAGTGATAAAGGTAAAACCACTGCCACCAGCCATTCATGTAAAACTCGCAATTGTAACAAAATGTTAACAGGTAAGTAAGAAAGGGGATACATTGTAAATCCCAGCTCTCAACATAGGGTGGGGTGTGCTGGCATACTCAACAAAATGTAAATGGGGATGTGAATCCCTCTTCACTACTTGGGAAATGAACAGGGGAGCCCATAGGGGTAACCCAGCCTAAGCCCAAAAGTTGTCGGAAACTATAACTTTATGAAACTATAACTTTAGCCATACACTGTGGTAGAGACATAAAAAGGTCACCCATAAAAAGAGTAATAGACTAGGTGAAAGGCGGAAAAAGATTCCCCTTCAACCACTTTGCTTGGTCGATACAAAACTTAAATATTCTGGCTCCATATTTGAAGAAGCATTCTTAAAGGGATTTTAGGTTTCAAATGCTGAAGTTAAAATGAAATCTTATATATTTTTTATTTTTTTAAATTTTATTTTATTTGTATATGGTTTAAAGAAGAAAAGAAAAACCTTTACAAATTTCATAATAATAAAAAAGCAGTTTTACAGAGTACATAAAATCAATTAATTATTAACATCACTAACATATCATCAAAGACAAGCTGTCTCTCCCTATGTCTCCGATCAGCTAAATATCTCTCCAAATAAGAATTCAATAGGGTTACTCTTTCTGGATCATGAAGAGCCCAAGAAAAAAAAAACTATCTGTGCCCCTTGCAACATGGAATACCTTTCCCTTTAGATTTACACGCTATGTTAATACTTCTTTCGAACAGATATGGTCAGATTATAAGGTCACATTTCCTCCAGACTTGCATGACAGTAGAGGTCAAAGCTATTTCATGGCCTGATATCATTCTGTCCCAAAGATATTCTGAGATAATTCCCTCCTCCCGAGACACAAATCTTCTAAATAAAGCCAATCTCATATTCCATGTACCCTCGCAATCCATTAATAAATGACGTAGCGTTTGGTTGGACGGAATAGCACATGTTGTATAGAGCTTGCTAGATTTCTCACCTTGGTTGCGCGCAACCAGGACTTCCCCGGTGTGTATTAGGTTCAATCTTATTCTTAGGAAGTTGGTTCTAAGTTGTCTGTCTGGGAATTTCACCAAGTAACGTGGAAGGCAACCCAACTTCTTATCAACCACCAGAAATGTGTTTGTTGGAATTGAATTCCTTACTCTGGATATGGTTTTGATCCAGTCGTATGATTCCATATTCCGTTTTACTTTCTGTGGATTTGTAAGTAGTGTCTCTAGATCCAGATCGATTTTCACTAAAATCGCTTTGCCTTTCCTTCTAAAGTGGCAAAGATCCTGGATTTCGAGTATTCGAGGTGCGTTTTAATGTCCCAATCAAAGTACAAGTCCGAGAGGTGAGGAGATCTAGGTACAGTGAAATCAGCTTCCAGTCGGCTAAACAGCCAAGTGATTTCAAGCCTAACTAGAATCTTAGATTCCAAATGGGGGTACTCATTGTTGGGCAAGATTGTATGCAGTACCCTTGGGGTGCACTATATCAACCCTGACCTCCTGGCAATACCCAACCTTCAGTATAAGTCTGTACTACACAGGTTGGTAGTATGGCTGAGCAGCCAGCTTATCTCAAGAGGGTTCAATGTGAGCTGTAGGGGAGCTGCACAGAGATTCACACTGACAGGTATTCAAATAAACACTTGCACACAAGGTTTCTTGAATAAACAATTATTTATTTATCCGTCAGTTGGAGTAAGCCTTCGTCAGAAGGGAGCAATACAAAAGTAACACTCAAATACACTTCAAAACACAAACTCTTAATATTCTAAAATCAGTGAAGACCCTTTTGGGATGGTCCACAGTCACAACCTACACCGTAAGGTGACTTCAATAGCTAGGGTGCTGGGGACATTTATATCTTACTGTTGCATTTAGAATACTTTTAGAAATTGGTTAAAGTAAAAGGTTATTAGAACAAACAAGAGATCAGATATATTCTTAAGCAGGCAAATACTTTTAGATCCACTACGCATACTTTCCCATATAACAGGTTAAGCCACAGTCAATGGGCAAAAGTCTTATGTGGGCTGAAGCACTTCTGGTAGGTAAGTAGGAAAAATCTTTGCACAATGTTTTAGAAGTCTTTGAAGAAAAGAAGAATCCATGTAGGGCCACACGCTGTTTAGACTTGTGAGGAGTAGAATATGCAAGCAACTCTACAACAAGAGGTAAGTTCTCTCAGACTTTACAGTACCTTTGAATTGCAGAAAAAGTTCAGCAGATGACTTCTGTTCCTGTGCAGCTCTGCAGATCACTCTGTTCCTGGGCTTCAGTAGTGGGGGCAAGAGTGAGCACTTCTGGGGACTCCTGCACTGCTATGGGACGGTCGAAGCTCGCTACCAGCAATCTTGCCAAAAAGCGGCACTTCAGTGTTTCAGCTACTCGCGACTACTGCAAATAGCAACACCGCGGTTCCTGGCTGTCGAGATGGACTTTCCTTGCTTCTGGTGTCCCGCACTCTATTGAGGGGGCTCAGGCTCGGTCAGTCCTTCTTCCTGGGAGTCCAGAGGATCTTCCTGTAGTCTTGGCCAATTTAAAAGCAACACACACAATCTGGTGTTCCTCTCCCTGGCTATTCGGTTTCCAGCAGCAACTCTGTGGAAAGGCAACCAGCTCTGAGAGAATGTCCAGGTGGCTTACTTTGGAGTTCATTGGTCCCACCAACTCAAGGGGAGAAATCATTGCAGCGGCTTCTCTGTCGATACGAATTTGGAGTTTCAGCACAGCAGCATGGCTTCACCGGGCCAACCAACGGTCCAGGAGTTGCACCAGGCGTCCTCTTAATGTTCTTCTTCGGTTCCTTCGTCCAGTGTTCAACTCTGCCTTCCAAGCCAAAAGCCTCGCCTTTTATTCAGTTCTCTCCCATTCATTCCAGCCTAGCTGTCAGTAACCCAGCAGGGTGACTGTCCTTGCCGGACAGTCAGCCAGCCAATCACGACAGAGTGCATTTGGGTCTCCTAGGAGACTAAGCACGGGGAGTTTCGGGCACCTCCCTCACTTCCTGCCCATCCCAGACACACAGGAGCCAGAGGCGGGCTTCACTCATGTATCCTGCTAAAAGCAAAGCAAGCAAAGGGATCATACCTGGTTTGGCGCACAGAGTAAATCTCAAAAAGGAGCTTTCCACAAGGAAATGGCAAAAAAAGACGACCAGGGCCATTTTAACAAAAATGGCACCTTTGGGTGCTTTATTGCAGCTGCAAACGCAGTCCGCGGTAAATGCTCACCATGGTAGTTAAAATTAAACCACTGCCACCAGCCATTCACAGAGGAAAGGGTAACATAACATTGTTACATGAGAAGCTAGACAAAGGGGATACTAGGTAACATCTCCAGCACCCTATTGTAAAATAGTGTGTGCTGGGTCTACAAAGTTACAATTGTAAGTAAAGTCATTTTCACTTTACTGCTCTGGGAAACAGTAGTTTATCCCAGAGAAGGTATTTAAACCTTGGGGAAATCTGAAAGACTTCCCTGTGCCACTGCACTGAAGGTGCTGTGTGACACAATGTAAAAGATGATGCCTATGGAGTTTGTCAGGCTCCATAACCAAAAGAAATAGAAAGTTCAGAAATCACATTAAAATACACATGCGAGTGGTAAAAAGGGTCTCGCTCTCTCCAGGTTTAAAACGATCAAGTCCTCAAAATCCAGCAAAGTTGCTGGGGGTCTCTAATGTGGAGGGAATTGGCACATTTCTGAGAATTCTCCCTAACACTCATCGGTAGGCCGAGCATCTCTTTCCATATGCGACCCTCCAACTTACTCCAATTTGTGCCCCAGATCCACGACTTTGTTTCCAAATCATGCAGGATTACCGGGACCGCTTTTGCTGTGTAAAATGTTACCATAGGCAGAATAGAAAATGTGCAGTATTTAACATTACGTTTTTCCATTTGTGGAACAATTTGCAGAGTTTTGCCTAGGATATCCTACTCCATTTTGAACAATGGTGGGGAGGTGTGTATTGTATAACCCAGGTATGTTAATTCTTCTACCTGTGGGATGTTTTGACTGTCCAGAACCCAATTTGAGAAATGTATCTTTTTCCGAGGGTGTCTGAAGACCAGTATCATTGATTTTTCGGGGTTTATGGATAACCCATTTGCGCTAGCATATTCCCCCTAATTTGGCCAGCAGGCGCTGTAAGCCTATTCCAGTCTTGTTTAATAAAACAATATCATCTGCATAGGCCAGCCAATGAATCTTTCTTCCATTCAGTTCTGGGCCGGCCAATGCAGATGGTTCTAGAATTGCACCCATATCCGTCAAAAATAGGTTAAAGAACAGGGGGGCTCCCAGGCACCTCTCTCACTCCTCAGTCGGTTCAGACAGGTGCCCTTGGTTATCGAAGCGAATCCTCATAGAAGTGTCCTTGTACAATTCGACCAGCATTGCAAGCAACGTCTCTGGAATCCCGCCAATTCCTGAGTTTATTCCAGAGAAGCGCTCTATCAACCTGGTCGAAAGCCTTGGACAGATCTACCCAGGCTCCATACAAAGTCGCTTCCCCCTTCCCCATAGTGAATTCACTAACCAGGTTTAGCACTAGGCCATGCAAAGCTGTGGACAGCCCTCGTCTAAAGCCTGTTTGAATATCGGGAGAGAACCTCCATGGACTCCACCCAATTTAATAGTTCTTTTAACAGTAATTTCATTAAATCTGTTCCCTAGGTGTGTTGGGGATGAGGAGTAGGGTCCCAAGAGGAATGAGACTATGCCGATACTGTGCCCTAGAGGATGAGACCTTGAAACATCTTTGGTCTGTATTGCCCTGACTTGCGTTCCTTGTGGAAGGGAAAAAACAGAAGGGCTTTTAACTCGACAGATGAGGATTTATGGATCAGGATTTTAAACACAAATAAAATGTCTATCTTTAAAGTTTTAGAATTTTTGGATGTTGTTTTTCAGGAAAATACTTTTTAAAAAATGAAGAAAATTGTATTTTTTACTGATTGTATTAATTGGTATTTTTTTTTGTAAGTGATGTGTGAAAAGTTCAGTTTTGTACTAAAAAGCACAATAAAATTAAATAAAAATAAAAAAAAGATTCCCCTTCACCTAGGGACAAGGTAAAATAGATACCTAGTCAAAGCAAACAGTTCTGACGTTGACACAGGTCAGCAAGATTAAACATTGATATGAAAATCTTAACCAACACTAACAATATACTCTAACCTTGGTGGTGCAATTTTATTATTTTTTTAATCAAAAACGTTTGGTCTAACAGAAAATCATAAAGCTAAAAAATACTGACCATATAAATGGCAGTGCCTGCAGATGTTGCTTATACTGTCAATTCTTTCCTATGCAGTGCTTTGGGGTAAATGGAATGAGAAAGGAGGAGCAGAAGACGTGGCAAGAATCAAATTATTCCTGCAGACTTCTAGGAGGGGAGCTGGCCACAATAAGCAACTACCTGGAGCAAGGTAAATGGGAATGGGAGGGGCACAGCCAACAAGCACCATCCCCAAAGTCACACCTAAAATCTCCACTTCCTCCTGGTTTCCTTTCTGGGCAGGTCCCTCTCTTCACACCATCTTGCTATCTACTTACTATGGCAATGGCCATGCATTTTTGCAGTTTACCTCACCTGACTAGGTCTTCATCCTTCAAATCGCCACTTGTCTGAATCACACCAACTCTGTGCCCATGGCAGGGTTTACTGTTGTGATCAGAACCTATGAGCGCTAGTACAGAAGGCGACCTGCAAAGGACCAACATCCGCTGAGTGAGGGAGCACAGGAACAATGGGGCAGTGTAGGTGGACTCCTGATCCTTTGAGTGCAGAAGTTAGTTTGCACATGTGGCCACTGCCTCCAGAATCCAGGCACGCTGTTCTTTTGTACCTGCAGTCAGTGGGCTCCAGTACCTCAAACATAGTATCTGCTCCTTTTGCCACCACTTATAGAAACTAGATGTTTAACCTTACCTATTCTGGATTGGGCGGGCAGGCCAGAAGACGCATTAGCAGATTCTGAGGCTAAGCGACCAGAGCTCACAGACTTGGTCCAGATCATCTGACAAATGTAAACACTCTTTGCCCATCAACTAGATAGCACAGAGACCAATACTATTTCCTGCATCCCCAAATGAGAAGGAGGAGAAGAAGAAGAAGAAGTTGTTCCGCACCCATTTCTCGACCCCAATATTTTATGGCTTCTTTGATATCTACTATAACCAAAAAAGTCTACCTCTTCGGTGCATGATATATGTATTTGGAAGTACCTGTATCCTACTTCCAAACCCCCCCCCCCCAACCAACCACCACCCGACTTCCCATGACTGCCAAACCCAGATTGTTGATATGTGAAGAATATAATGCATGTTCTAGGGTGAGCAAGATCAGGCCACATTTCAATGGAAATCTGGGCGAGCAGCAGAGAGGCGTTAGGTGGGGATAGATGAGGGGAAGAGGAGACAGCTAGCAAGGTTCCCTTAAGGTAATGGGCAACTCGGTTTTTGAAGGATAATCTTTTTTCACCTTTTACGTTTTTTCTTCTGTACTAGCACTCATTCTTGATTCATGTTTGTCTCTTCCTTTACTTTTGATCCTCGTCCACATCTTACTGCACTATTTAGCCATGAATCTGAGCATGCTAGACCTCACTGGGCGTCCTCTGCCCTGGAAATGTTTAATAGGAAGAAGCTCCCTTAGCTACACACTCCTGCCCTTGCTCTGTTGTTGCTGACTGTGCATTCTTATTCATCCATTCTCCTTCCTTTTTCCCTTGTGTTCCCTATCAGCATTCATCACCTCCATCCTTTCCAACACAACCTTTGATCTTTGGATCGGCCTCCACGATGGGGAGAGGGAGTTCCAGTGGGCAGATCGTGATGCTCTGAAGTATGTAAACTGGGCACCGGGCGAGCCTTCAGGATACAGCGCATCCAGCACGAATAAGAAACCGGTAAGTTCTTACCACCATCTTGGCCATGGTGAACCCACCTCATCTAGGTGTCTGCCTGCTGATCTGCAACAAGTGTGGTGCATAGATTTGTGTACAAAGGCAATACCGGCTCTCCATTCTCACCAAGAAGAGAGCCCATATCCAAGTCCACATCTCTGCGGCATCTAACAACTCGGCTGAACTCTTTAAAATCTGCAAGGAACTGGCCAATCCTGCCGCAGTCTCTACCTCTCCTGTCCCCTCCCAGGCCCTCTGCATGGCACTGGCTTCTCACTTCATTTCAAAAACTCAGGACACCTGTCCTCACTCTTCTCCTATCACCTCCCTCCCTCTATTCCCTGCTCTTCCTCTGGCCCTTCTGCAGCCAGCCCTCCTCCCTCCTTCTCTGCCTTTCCCCTTTTCTCTGCTGACAAGGTTTCCAGACAAGTCCGATCTATGAAAGTCTCGTCAAAACAGGTTCACCCCTGTTCCTCCAAAACTATCAAGGACCACATTGACTCCCTGGCTCCTGCCCTAGCTGACTTCTGCAATCACTCCTTCGCCACTGGAGTCTTCCCTTCCCCCCCTTAAACACTTCCTTATGCACCCTCTTCTTAAGAAACCCTCTTCCGACCCCTCCTGCCCGGCTAACTATCGCCCAATCTCCATCACTCCCTTCCTGGGCAAGCTCCTGGAGAAACTGGCCATCTCCCAGCTTAATCTCCATGCTGAATCTGTGGGTTGTCTTCATGACCATCAGTCGGGCTTCAGAGCTGCCAGAAGCACGGAAACTGCTCTCCTGAAAATCTGTGAAGACCTGCTCGCCAACCTTCACTCCAACATTCCATGTGTTCTCATCTTGCTTGATCTCTCTTCTGCCTTTGATACTGTCAACCATGCCATCCTGCTCAACCGTCTCCATGATAACCTGGGTATCACTGGTCAGGCTCTGGCGTGGCTGACTTCTTTACTCTCCAATCGACCCTCCCAGGTCCAACTTGGGTCCTTCCTGTCTGACATCTTTTTCTCTACCCATGGTGTCCCCCAGGGATCTAACCTCTCTCCCTGGCTGTTCAACCAATATCTGGCACTCCTTGCCCACTGCATCGCCGCTCTCTGCCCCAACTTTCAGTGCTATGCGGATGATACCCAGCTCATTTTCAGGCTACCCTCGGCCTCCTCCTCTCCTTCCCTCATCTCTGACTGTCTGTCTGCTATCCAGGAGGGGTGTGCCACCAATGACCTCTGCCTTAATGCCAGTAAGACCGAGATTCTACTCATCGGCACATCCACTCCCTCCTTCCCTGCAGCTCGCTAGCCGGCCTCTCTTGGCCCTCTTCCTGCTCCTACCTGCAAGACAAAAAACCTCTGGGTCATCTTCGACTCCACACTCTCCTTCTCTTCTCACATTTCTGACGTCTCAAAGAAGTCACACTACCAGCTTCAACTCCTCAGAGGTATTCTTCCTTTCCTCTCCTTCCCCCAGAAGCTCACCGTCTCCAGAGCCCTGGTTCTCTCTAAGCTGGACTACTGTAACAGCCTCTATCTAAATCTGCCTGCCTCTACTCTCCGCCCTCTGCAACTCATCCAGAATAGGACTGCGAGACTTGTCCTTGGCCTCACGCCCAGGGACCATATCTCTCCAGGACTGAAATCTCTGCACTGGCTCCCAGTGGCTGCAAGGATCAAGTTCAAACCCCTCTGCATTGTCCACAAGGCCTTCTGGGGCCGAAATACCTTCAACTCTCTCTTCCTAAATATCTTCCTTCTCGAGCTCTTCGCTCATCCGCCTCCAACTCTCTCAGGGTCAGCCGCTTCGCCAAGCAACAAGTTGAGAGTAGATCTCTCTCCTCGGCTGGGGCCTCTCTCTGGAACAGCCTTCCTGCCTCCCTGAAACTTGAGGAGAACCATCTTCAGTTCCGGAAGCACCTCAAAACCTTCCTCTTTGCTTCTGCTTTCTCCCCCCCTCTCCCCTGCTAAATTCCTGATTGAAACTGCATTGAATCTGCACTGGGCCACTCTCACCGTTTTCGGTCCCTGGCCCAGCCACTTGCCCCCTGCTCTGCCTCCTTGGCAACCCCTGCACTGCGGGAATGTCTCTGTATCCCTACAGCCCCCCTCCCAGCACTTGTCTGCACTTACCTTGCACTTGCCACCAGCTGGCCCTTATTATTTATCTTGTTATGCTACTACCCCTTTACTGCACTTTCCCCTTGCACTTTCCCTTCCCCTCTTCCCATGCACTTGCGCAATCTGAATGACACCTGGCCTAGTAGGATCGTTGTCTATCTTCCCTTTGTCCCCCCTCCCTGCCTCGTCGCTCCTTGAAACACTTGTGTATAGGCACGTTATAAATGCCATATCATATCATATCAAAGCTCTTTTGTGTTTGTGTGATTTTAATGAAATGCGCAGATCGGGTCCCTTTATCTATGAAGGTACACTGCACATTTCTGAGGAGCAGTGGTGTTAGAATGGATTTCTAAACTCTGGCCTGCTGGACAGTTCTTTAGGAGGCCAACCTTGTTATATGAACAGAGGACACTTCTGGGAAGATAGCCAGACCAATTCACAGTACCTAGACCACCAGCACAGGAGTGGTCCTCTCCCTGTCAAGACTTGTGTTTTACTGTTTTCAGCACACGCCCTCTTACATGGAGTGATTTGGGAACACTTTGCATCCCCTTCTCTTTGTTCTACAAAGCGTTTTTGCTACTTTACAGGCATCCTCTGAACAGGCTGGTGGCAGTCGTGACTTTTTTTACCCTTTTTTTTGTTTGTATTGTCCCTTCAGCTTCACTTCCCTTTTGCTCATTTGCTATGGTGAAACTGATCAGCCCTTCATGCTATCTACTGGGAAACCTGGTTTCCCTTTTGAATTCTTGCATTTTCACATTTCACAAAGGCAATTGACAGTGCAGTGCAATGGTGATACCTTTGTATCACCCTAACCTTTTACACATGCCTAAAGACCAGCTGGTGGCAGACGTTCCATTTCGGTGTGCACCTTTGCATTTACCACGTATGACTAAATGTGGTGAGTGCCCTAAAATGGCTGTGCCACGAGATCATTGCTTGTTCTTTGGCCATATCATAGTTTGGCCTTCTTGCCATCTCAGGTCAGGAAAGTCCTTTGGGCGCCTCTCACTGTAAGAAAAGCCTGAAGGCCACGCTCCCAGTGACCCCCGCCCCGTCACCCCCCGTCAACACATCATGATCCCTGGGAAAATCAGAGTCTGGGGGTAAATAAGCATAACTTTGCCGATTCCCCCCTGTCCTCCATAGGATAACATTGGGAACAAGTCCTTTTGTCTCCTATCTCTATCTTTTGGTCGTCAAACCTGGTCCAAGTATCCTGCCCTTAGGTTAGCTTTGGGTCTGGACAAGCGAGGAGAGCTTACCGGTCTTCTGGTAAAGTGTTGCGGAACTTTTAAATAGTTTGAAACTATTCTGAACCACCACCACAAGTCAACTGCATCCCTTGAGAGAATACATATATGTGAGAGATCTTGTGTTAGAACCTGTTGCTTTTGGGCACTAGGGCACATATATTTTAGGGTGTGAACTTCTGAAGTAAACAGAATTGAACTTGTGACTGGTGCTTGTCTCATTTGAACTGTATCTGCATTATTTACCTGTTATACATGGAAAGTTATTTGATGTATAGTTAATGAACAAACCAGTGATTGTATATATTTGTACTCTAAAGTAATAGGTCATAATACTACCTGCTATTCGCCACACTTTCAGTCTTGCAATGCATTTTGTTTCTTGTTATAACCTCCAAGGGCTGTATTGTGCAGCAAGTGCTAGAGAATATTGTCCTTGATTATGCTGTCACCCATGCACAAATTATAAGGGGAAAGTTGGTACCATAGGGGCAAAGCTATTTTGCTTTTGAGAGACCTTTCGATGGCAGGCCAGAGAGAGGCAGGCTGTTAGCATTAACCTGTGAACCATGCATACACATAGAAAGCTAAAGGCGCCTGTCGAGCTCTGTTCCTTTATTTTTCTACCTTTTTTTTGGTTTTTTGTGTGGATATATCACTGGCCTGCATGTTTTCCTTTATTATATCTTTTGTATTTTACGAAATATACCTTTTCATTTGTTATTCTTCCATCAACTTGCCTGTGTCATGTCCAGCTGATCAGTGAAAGCTGCTCGCTCTTGTAGCATCGTTTAGGCCAATGGTTAGGAGTGGGACTAGGATATAGATGAACTGAGGAAGTCTGTGGGTGGGACCAGGATGATTAAATTCTTTGATAACAAGCTGACTGTCTATACTGGGTTGGCTGTCTCACTGAACTGGGCATTCATTACAGATTAACTGTGCAGTGATTTGGCATGGCTCGCCACCACAATTTACCGGCCGCTGGGATGACCGGAACTGTGTGGAGGAAAAGCACGGCTACATCTGCCAGATAAGCAAAGGTGAGTTCTGAGCCCAGAGATTATTTTCTGGTTACAACTTGGCAGGGCTGCTCACTTGGGCACCGCTGGAGACCATAACTATCTGCAGCTCTTCATCTGATTGTGCTGATTCTGCCCCCCCCCACCACCATCTATCCTTGGCTCACGTCTGTAGGACCCCTCTGCAGCTGGTGCCCCTACAATACTTAGCATCTCATTCTCCCTTTGACCAGACTATCATTTGGTTCTTTACAGAATCTAAAACTACCATGTGTATGGTTCCTTGACCTTCGATTACTAGCATTCTAAATAGGGTATCTGTAACCTATGCCCCTCCAGATGTTTTGGACTACAACTCGTATTAGCACTAGCCAACATATTCAATAGTGGGGGCGGGGGGAATTCATGGGAGTTGTAGTCCAAAATATCTGGAAATCATCAGACTGCAGACCCTTGCCTTAAATATGTATTGTTGCATTGCTTACTGCATGTGCAATCCAAGAGTCCCATCACTATGCGATCAGCAGTGAAGAATCCTGCAACATTGAGCCAATCAGATTAAATGAAAATGAACTCTTCTGACTACAAACTTTACTGAATGTTACAGCCACATTTGTTTCCTCTGCCTGGATTTGCAATATTCTTGTTTTGCCTTACTAAGTGTTCCAAACCATTGGCAGGCGTCAAGTAATGTATTCACCCATTCAAAGCACGGAGTCTATGGTTTGCTTCATGATGTGTAGTCCTGTGCCGGTATTGTGACCTGGGCTAGCGTTCGCTGTTGTGGTCTGATCTCTACCTTTCATCTGGCCAATTCCCTCCCGCAGTTCCATCTTTGAACCCACCAGCAGATCCCTTACCACCTTCACTGACCTCCGTTCTCACCTGGGGCAACAGTACCTACCAGATCCTACAGAAGCCGCTAACCTGGCAGGATGCCATGCTGCTGTGTGAGACCCGTAACGCCACACTGAGCAACGTGCCAGACCCCTACCAGCAGGCCTACCTCACCCTGGCAATCAGCAGCCTGAGGGCACCAGTCTGGATCGGCCTTGCCAATGAAGAGGTACCGACTAATGAATTTACACACATCTTGCCAACATTTTGAAGATCTATATTAAGCTTAATCTAGCAGATGGTAATATTCTCTCTTCCTATAGGTTTGAGGAAGTTATGATTGGTTGTCTGACTCTACCACATTTTCCATTCTGTTCCGTCCATCACCTGAAATGTATTTATGCCTTGGTTTTAATCTTTCTATCTAAAGTAGATGTACAGTCAACAGATGAGTTCCAATGTGAATGTGGACCAATAGCCTTGACACATACAGAATGCGCACACTCACTACTTACTACCCTACTTTCTCCACTGACCTGGACTACGGTCCCCGAGGGCGTTCAACCCACAGCGCGTTGAGATCATACCAATTGTGAAAGGGGCTATACAAATGCCCAATAACATTACATAACACCACATAACAAGCTTCATATAATTACAGTTTGATTCAATTGCATTTCTTTTCATTCAAGATGTTAAAACTACATAGTATCTGTATGCTACTTGTAATGATCACCGTTCTGTCCAGTGTACAATTCGATGGTAAAATAAGGCACTATCCATAAAGGCAGTAACCGCACATTTAAATCGGCGTGTCGTTAATTTGAATGACCAACATTCTGTGTCAAGGCATGCAAAGTATCCATCAGATCAGGTTCTAAACTTCGACCGAAACAAGTCCGTAGTGGAATACAAGGGCCCAGATAGAAAAGAATGCACAGTTAAAGTTGGATGAATCTGCCATGTCGAGCCTAGCTGAAAGTCCAACATTTACCTGCTTTGATCATACAAGTACAACTGTTTGCGCTGTGTTTCAGAATACAAGACTCTCCTTGTTCTTTATCTTACTAATTTCTCAAAATCCAATGCACCCTTTTCTCAATGCTTTTTCAAAAAGATAAAATAACACTTTGTGAGGCCTGATAGTACCACTATTACATACTGTAACATACATTGCTGGTCTCACCAATACACTTAACATCTTGATTGTCTAAAAAGCGTAATGGGCATCAAATGCATATTTAAAAAGAAAGTTGTAGTGTTCAGCATATATCCGTAGTAGGCATTGTAACTTAAATGATGGATTTTGTTGAACTTTTTAGGGTACAGCACAATATTTAATAAAGGACAGTCCAGTTCATCTTGGAAATTCCCATGTAGCTAGTCGCAGAAATATCAAGAGTTTTCCTTTATGAGGGATAACAATTGAGAGACTTCACCAGCAATAAGCAAATCCAAGTAGGTAATAAATGAAAAGGTTAGAAAATTAGTCTGAACTCAATTGCATTTCCAAATTAGAAAGGATGGCTCATCTCCTTCCCTTTTTTGAATCTATAACTAGCACGAGTATAGCACAAAGCAGTCCTTTATTACACTGTTAAACAGACCATAACCCTATCCGTGTCCCTGGCTCTGTTAAAATAAAATGCTGCAAGAAGTGTAAATGAATGCTAACTTGGGGATTGGAAGGCAGGGACGCTGTTGAGATGGATTTCTAGAATCTGGCCTAGTGGACAGATTTTAGGAGGCCACCCTAGTTGTAGTGAACAGGTATCTCTGAGAGGTTGGCCAAACCCTAATCAAGGTAGCAATGGGGAACGGTCGAGGCTATTCTCAGGAGAGTGGATGTGGGATCAGAGGTCCATAATGAGCCCACACAGTAAAGCATACTAAAATTCAATTTAGACAATGTTTAAAAATACTGTGTATTCTAGGCCTTAAACACACACTAAAACAGGAAACAAGCAGGTGATAATGTTGCACAACACTCAATAAACATATACAAGTCACCATAGGTTCGTAAAATGCATTCACTTACTTAAATCAATAAAGACGGCAAGTAAAGTGATGCAGTAAGATTGAAACAAGTCACAAGTGATGTTCTCTAGCTAAAGCAGTCCATTCCCTAAGAAGAGTGGTGCCTTGTGCCCAACAGTCACAAAGCTTCTCCACAGAATGTATCTGTAACGGGTAAGTTACTTGTGTTGGTGATTGTTCAAAAGAAGAGATCGAACAAAGTTATCAGGTTTTACTACCCTGGGTCGACAACCAAAAAGCAGTAGGATGGAAGAATACAAAGTGACTTGTTCTCAATGTTATTCTTTGGAGGACAGGGGGCGACAAATGCTTTGGGTTTTCTTACCCCCTATACTCTGATTTTCCAAGGAGACTGGATGGGTTGACAGGGTCGCAGGAGGTTGGATTTCCTGCAGTTGGTTCTGGTTCTGGTTGCAAGGATTCCTCCGGTCAGGTCCAGGTGCAGAGTGCAACCCTTGGCGATGGAGAATGCAGAATGCACCAATGCAGCCTTCTTCAGGACAGAGGAAGACTAGTTCCAGCGACGGCCACTGCACAAAGACGTCGGCAGGCATCCTTCCAGTCACGGTTGTAGAAGTCCTTCCAAGACAGAGTCCCTTGAAGCTGGGAGTCTGAAACTCGCAGGAAAGCAATTTATACCACAAGCTGACAGCCACCAAAGTGCTGGCTGAAAACGCTGCATGGCAGTGGTTCTAGCTAGGTAGCCTACTGGTGGTCCAGGTGTCTGGGTGGCTCCTTGAACATGTTGAGACTGGATTGTCCCTCCAGTCCAGGGGTTGAAGCACTGCACAGGGCCTTCGTAGATCAGGTAGGCGACCAGACACAGGAGGGGATGATGGGCTCCTTCAGGAGTCCTCTTCGGATCTTCAGTAGGCTGTTCTTCTACGAGGGATTCTTGACTTCAACGCTGGTCTGAAGAAATGGCTGCAGGAGTAGTATTCTTATCCAAAATCCAGCCTGTAATCAAGTCCAAGCCCACCAACGATAAGGATCTGAACCATTCAAACAACCAGTATTTGTCCAATCGGGGACATCTATTGGTTTCACTCATTCCCCACACCTAGACTCTCAAGGTACAGAAATGTGGATTGTGGCCAGACAGTCCCACCCATCTTACTGAGCCACACACACAGGACGCCAGCCAGCGGAAGCTGCAGCTTTGCCAGCAAAGTGCATGACCTTTTATAGGATTTCCTGACCTGGCAAGGCAGGAAGAAGGCCAAAGAACAAGCGAAAACCTCCAGGCATGGCCACTGACTCTTTGTGGCCATTTCAATGCAGATTTTGTAATGAATAATCAACATGCCTACCAGTCGCTATTTCTATGGGGTGTTCCCTACCTATCAAAGTAAATAAGGTGCTTGTCAGTCATCAGTGAATGTCCAAATGAAAAGTGTTCAGCGTCCAAACTAAACCTAACTGACCCTACCACTATTACGAAAGACAGGAGCACGACTCCCTTGTCCTGGAACTTGCTTCCTGCAAATGTCATCATCTTCTGTCTTCTCATTTAGTGTTCAAGTATTCCCCTGTGACTCCTTTTATCGGTTCATCATATTGCAATCCTTTCCTGGAATTTGGTTTCCTGGGTCTTGGCTCATATAGGGTGATGTTCCCTCTCACCAGGGTATTAATACCCAGCCTCGGTGTTTCTCTCTTTACATCTTTCTCTTTTGCTTAGGTTATGGTATTCTAATAATTCTCCTGCAGCTTCGCTGGTCTTGGATAGATATTCGTGGTTACCCCTTTCCCTAGGCATGTTTCTCTCACTCCTTGAGTGTCTCACAGTCTCTTACATTCGCATTTCTCTCATTAAATACTCTGGTTCTTTGCTCAGGTGTTAGTATATTAATTGTAGTATCTTTTTCAATATTAATTGTACTCTGGCAAAATCCCCTAACAAAGAAAAAAGCCTAAGTCCTTCCTGTGATAAGACTTTAGAAAGTCCACCTTGGATGTACAGGGGGATTCCCCTTAGGTTTAGTCTGAACTACCCAAGGGCTGTAGGGAGGCACATGGTACTCGGAGCATACACTTAGTCCAAGGAAACACTCGTACACTAGAAATCATATAAAACTAAGCATTAATTGTATATACACTAAATCTTATAACCTTTAAGTAAGGTAAGTATGATCACACAGTACTATTAAACACAACATAATTGCTATATCCAAAGAATAAAAAAATACTTTAGAACAGTTGAAAGGTAGCACAAAAGTAGCAGAAACGTCTGAAACATGTATGCAAACCAGGGACGTCATTTCACCAAAATGCCAGTGGTAGCGGAAGTGACCTCAAATGACTTTTGACCTCTGATGACATCACTCGGAGTGATGTCATTTGACCCCACGCACAAGAGACATCATTGGAAGTGATGGCACACGACCTTCAGACGCATCTAATACCCTATTGCCTGAAGCTCTCACTGCAGCCAGATATAAGAACTGAAAAATGCGCGAGCGACTGAGCTTAGTGAGCCTGAACTAAACCAAGGGTTCTCCCCCCTCCCCACCCCTCTACGCCAGTATTTATTTTTTTACAGAAAATGGATTCAAATATTGCCTTTTACAGCACACATTCTGTAAAAAATGGGTAAAAAGCTACAGTTTGCAATCGGCTTTGTATGGTAAAACACGGACAAATCCAATAGAAGCCATGTTACCAACAGTGCACATGAGCATTTTCCAATTCACTTTCATGATGCCTTTGCCCACAATATATGCAGTAAAACTAAATAAATAAAAATGAAAGACATGTTAATGCTCGTTGTGCACATACTCGTCCATGTTGGCTACACCAGTGTATGCTGACATTCTATTCCCATATAAGAACATGCACCTATTTGCTTTTGCCATAATGCCAGTAATATCTGTTGGCTTTGCCAGTAAATAATGCCATGCCACAGTAAGACAACATTTCCAGAATGGTTCCACCATTGGTTAGTATGGCCACACAAGACTCAAGTTTGCTTTACCCTTGAAGCCCAGTAAAATATGCTATGCCACGGTAAGGAAATAAGTCCTGCCTGGTTTCACCAATTCAAATGACACTCGGCAATCCCATACATGATGGCATCGCAAAAAAACAGCACCCTTTGCCCACCTTGCATTTTCCCTTACGAGACATATTAATGGGTAGGCAACAAGAGAAAGATAATTTTAGAAACGATCTGTTTATTACTTACCCTGCACACATCATGAAGAAACTCTTACTGTTGGCATTTCTACCAAAAACATTGAGATTTTCCTCAGGATGTCTGCAGGAAGATTCTTTTTTGTTTCTCATAAAGACGTGCGAGACGGACCTGGGTAACCAACTGTAGCAACAGTGACTCTTTGAGTGTGACTCACACATGACCAGTGTTCACAATTCAAAGGAAACATAATTGTGCTGCTTTGGTGGCCATTTGTGTTGTAAAACCACTTTTCACTTTAAAAGAAAGAAGTGGAAGCAATTTATATTCTTTCTGTGTGGCTCAAAGGTGTCAACTGCTAGGACACCAGACCAACGCTCACTAATGCTTTTTCAAGCGTGCACGCGCATCACATGCACACACGACCAGAATGAATGACCCTTTGGTGGTTGGTGTTACATCTGGCCCCTCGGCCCTCACATGC
This sequence comes from Ambystoma mexicanum, assembly GCF_040938575.1. Lineage (NCBI taxonomy): Eukaryota > Metazoa > Chordata > Amphibia > Caudata > Ambystomatidae > Ambystoma > Ambystoma mexicanum. The sequence goes on along the minus strand of NC_090938.1, from coordinate 489,455,277 downwards.
ATACGTGCACGCACACAGCTCAATGAGGACACGGGACGCGATGTCGCTTGCTACGCGTCCCGGCGGCAACTGCCGCACGGACGCAGTTTATTCCACTGCGCATGCGCGGGTCGATAACTAGGCCCGCGCATGCACGCTACGTCCAACTGGGACGTCACATCCCTTTTCAACTTTAACCAAAACAATGTAAACCTTCGGGGTGTGCATACCCCTGCACAACTGGTGCCCGTGTGGGCGGGCACATGAATAACTTGGAGTCTCACCTTACGTTTCTCAGTTCAGTCACCTGAGTCCAGGACGTAGTCCTTGAGATGCCCTGGTAGTCTCCGCTCGCGGCGGACCGTGTACCTTGGCGAGATGGTGGGCGGAGTAGAACACTCCAGTTCAGCGCTAGCGGAGTCTCTGTTCTGCTCGCCCTCCTGATCTCCAGGTGGGCCCTCCAGACCCATGGCTTCCTCTGAAGCCCTGTTCTCAGCGGGTGTTTCGATTCTTTTGAAGAACAACCGGTTGCGCGTGACTGTTCCTCGGTCGCAGGCTGCCGTCACCATTGTGCCCTTTACATGCGTTACCTTCCACGGGCATGGCTCAAATGGCAGGGACAGTTTCCCCTCGGGTTGCCGGTTTCGGACCAGCACTGTGTCCCCTACTCGCACCTCCATTTCGAGAGCTGCGATGCTGCGTTGCCTTGTGAAACCGCTGCCCCTTGTTCTCGCGGGGCCTCTCAGTAGGTACAGGAGTAGGGGCGCGGCACATGCGGGCATAGTGCCCCGGTCCATTGCACCGTCTGCAGGATCTCGTTTTGGCAGGACACTCCTCTACATGTGGCAGGTCATATCCGCAATCTTGGCAGATTGATCCGGGTGCAGTGGGATATCTGTTCTCCGTTGTCTTCGGGACCCACTTATCCTTCAGCTTCGTCCTTTTGTTTACGGAAAAAGCTTCCTCCCTTGCGCTTGGTCTGACTGCCGCGTCCATGCTCGCTCCTCTGGATTCTGCCAGCTCATACGTCCGGCCACTATCTAGTATCTGCTGCAGTGTCCACCCCGGCTCTCTCAGCACTTGTCGCCGCAATTTACCTGAGCTGCAGCCCTGGAGGACCTGGTTCCTTATCAGCTCGTCGTTGTCCCAGCGACATGTGTTGGCTATCATTCTCAGTCTGGCGCAGAATTGATCGAGAGACTCTTCCTCCCTTTGCTTCTCTCTGCAGAACAAAAATCTTTCATAGTCGACATTCGACTGTGGGATGAAGTGGTTTTCTAGCGCAGTCTTGACAGTGTCGTACGTGACTACTGGCAGGGTAAACGATTCGTAGATGCGCATAATGTCCAGCCCGGCCGAATACAGAAGGGTCGCCCTTTTTGCATCGTCGTTGGTGGTTCCGGTCGCTGTAAAGTACATCTCTAACTTCTTGACCCATAGTAGCCACCTGGGTCCTAGTTTGGACGGGACCCGCGACGTGTCAAACTCCTGCATGGGCAGCAGCGACCCCTGTTGTGTCCTCACCGCTCTTGTCGCCACTTCTGTCTCCTCGTCGCTACTTGCCATCTTCACAGGTCGCACAGGCACCTCTGGGTGTGTTAGAGGCCGCAAACCTGGCTGGTGTAAGTCTCGACGTACCTCCTGCTGTTGTCTGTCGCCTTATCCTTGTGTCCGGCTTTTTTTTTTTTTTTTTTTTGGATTGTCCCCAAGTTGTTGGGGACAATCAAGTGTTCCAAAAATTATCCCTTTCTTCTCCTTGTAGCAGCGCACGAGCACCTTTTCAGGCCGCTACTGCTCTGAGGAGAAAAACGTTCGTGCTCGGTCCGCGTCGTGTCCTGGCGTGCCGATGTGGATTGTGCGCCCACGTACGTTGGGCAAATGCTGTGGCGGCAATCCCGCCTCGTCGCCAGTTGTTACATCTGGCCCCTCGGCCCTCACATGCATACGCGCACGCACACAGCTCAATGAGGACACGGGACGTGATGTCGCTTGCTACGCCTCCCGGCGGCAACTGCCGCACGGACGCAGTTTATTCCACTGCGCATGCGCGGGTCTATAACGAGGCCCGCGCATGCGCGCTACGTCCAACTGGGACGTCACAGTTGGGAGTAATGGCTTCACCCAGTTCGCCAAGAGGAAGGCTTCGAGAGCAGTCATGCGCTTGTGAAAGGGAATGGGCTAAAAAAATGAAGGTTCTCATTGTACAGTTCAACTTTCTGACTGCCTGCCTATTCAACTGCTTATAAAACAGTGACTTATGTCTGTTGCTTTTAACCGTTCCGCAAATAAAAAGATACATTTTTGTAAGGTGTCCGGAAGTGCTCCCTTCCCACGTGGAGCTAATGCCCTTTGCGTATTAGGAGGTAGAGAACCGCTGCACGCTCTGAGACTTGACCTTGAACATCTCAGTGGAGACTTCAATGGCCGTCAGTAATCGCGCCCTTGGAAAAAGCAGCCCTCTCTCCGGGTGAGGCGACTGGGCACCATTTTCTATCCATTTATGAAATAACCTGTTGCAAACCTGTCCAGGAAACGATCCACATAAATGTGGGCTCGGGTCCTTGTAGTCCCTTGAAGATGTCGAAGTGCAGAGGGCCAGAGCATGAAGGAGTGGTGTGAAAGCATCCGCAGGAGCTTGTTAGGGAGAATTCTCTCTTTAGGCTGAATTTCCTAACCTAGTGAGTCCCCCAGCAGCTTTGCTGGATTTCTGGAGTTTGTTTTTTCCTTCTGCCAAGAGTGAGACTCTTTTTCTCCCACTCTTGGATATGATTTATGGTGTTCCTTTGACTGGTAATGTGTTTTTTGGGCTATGGGGTCCTTTACTCCATAGGGTCTCATGTGTTTTTACTATGTGTGTTACACAGCACCCTCCGTGCAGTAACACAGGGGTGTCATAGTGACACCCCACCATAGACTCCATACCCTGGGACTCACTACTGTCTCCCAGGGCATGTAAAGTCACCATTGGCTTTACTAGTCCCAAATTATGAACAGAAACCAGTACAAACCATCATGTTGTGGGCGTACTGGTCGGGGTAATTCGATTGCCTCGGGGTCTGTTAGTCGAGGGGGCACGTCTCCGTCCCCCCTGATCGAGTTTTGGCTGGTGGCAGTGGATACTACTTTTTTAAATTCGACCGCGAATATATCTCTATGGGATTTTCCCATTGTTCGAGGCTACCAACTTTAGTTATTTAATTCTCATAGCCTCGAACATACCACTGGTTTATTTAATTAATATTAATTCGCCGGTTGGTATTTTTTGCCAGGACTCGATTCTAAAATGGCGTTTGTGTTCTCTTCTGTGACTCCAACCAAGTCGAGCCCTTTGTTCCACTTTTTGGCAGGCTTCTCCACAGAAGCCTCCAAAAGTGGTGCCACTCTGTCTGGGTACCACAGGGGGTATGGGAGGGGGTTTAGGCACCCTGGACTGAGTTACCTTGGTAACTCAAGTCACACTCTTGTGTGATTGGCCCAAGTGGTTAGCCGGCCGGCTCACCACTTAGCATGTTTGATTGACAGCTAGGCTGAGTGAATGGGGGTATGCTGCATAAAAGCAGGGCTTTGCGGACTGGAACTTCAGAAGTCGCCAAAGGACCTGAGAACCCAACGAGGTAGAAGCTGAGCTGACCTACCACGACGACACCACCGGTGGAGCCCTGTGGAACCGACTCACCACTTCCCGACGACAGAGAAGATCTCCCAGCTGGAGAGGCTTCTTCCCCTGACTGGTGGGCACAACCAGTTTTACCTTCTTTATTCGCACCCGAGACCGGTTTGTGGTCGAACTGCCTGTGCCAAGCACCCCGGCAGCCGGATAGCCACTCACCACTGAACCGCGAATCAACGGACCGCTCCTTGTACCTGAGAAACTCTACGGCTGGTTTCTTCCCTAGCAGTGCAACGGACTCCTGTCTTCCTCCACTACGAGATCCTCTCTTCCCCTGGACGAAGCACCGACTTGCATCCGCTGCCAGGAACAACTGCCCCCGCTGGAGTGTTCTCACCACTTTAAGGTACCGTGTCCGCCAGGCCTCCCTTTCTAAAGATTGCTACAAGGTAATAATAACCCCTTAACCTTCTGGACTGGGCTGGCCGCCTTGACCCTCTAACTGGTCCCTTTCTTTGGTCCAACTCCTTTTGAATCTTTTCAAGACTTGTGCACTGCAACCGTGTGACCTTGGACACATTTCGTTTCGATCCTCTTAATGCGGATCCAGCCTACTGACTCTGAATTCATGGTTTTACTTTGCCTTCCTCTCTTGTTATGTTCTTGTAAAAGTGTTGGGATCTGTTTCAATTTATTCTCTGCTTTTCTCCCCCTTTTTTTAAAACAAATTATTAGAGTGCCATCTACGTTAAGCGCTCACTGCTGTCTGAAAATAAGTGGGGCTTTACTTAAGACTTGTCTAATATTCTTTTAAGGGAGTGTATATCTTTTAGTGACCGTGTTTTTGAATTGCTTACTATTAGTGCCTGTGTGTTTTTCTAGTGGGGTTTTTAAATAAATAATTATATCTCTTTTACACCAAGCCCTGGTCAGTGTTTACTTGTTCTTTTGTGGTCTCTTGACCTAGTGTGAATACTCTGTATACTGCCTAACTCTTCTTGAGGGAAGTCTGACTGCTCAGCCACAGCTACCAGGTGAATCTGTGTGGTACAGACTGCTACCAAGTGGGTTTACTGCCAAACACCTGTAGTCTTAAATCTTTTGCAGTGGTCCCAGAGGGAACTGCACGGGTTTCTGCCTAACAGAGCTTACTGGTAACTTCTTTTTAGGACAGTTTTTCTGAAGTCCAACTATGGGCTTAGTAAAACCATTCAACCGAGACTGTACAAGACTCCACTCTTAGTATAAGGCTGTACCCCCTGAGTACATGGTAGCGTAGACGGAGCAGCCAGGCTTGTCTTTGGAGGGAAAGAGGGCTGTTGGAAAGTATACTGAACCTGTAGTATACCAAGGATTCAATAGAAATGCAACCAGAAGTAGTATAACAAATAAAGGTTTATTATGAATACAAGTAGGCCAAGTTAAGTCTTGGGGTAAGTACTGGTCAGAGTCATAAACACATTTATAAAAACACACCACTATGCTTGAAGGTACACAGACCAAAGCATAAAACCTTATTCAGAATATCTAACAGTAATTCTAGGGAAGTCAAACCTTACATTACACATTCAGTATAGGTCACACTTATTTTGGTGGAGTAAAACCAGAAATTACTTTTAGATCACTTTGTTATACAACGGTAGTAGACCCTAGCAGTTGTACTGTGACACTCGTCAAAGAAATCACTTAGTAAACCAACCTGCAAGTATACTTTTCTTAACAGTGGAACACTCACGCAAGGAACAGTAGGAACCTATAAACACATTTATGATGAGTTAGATCTTTTGGTTTAATGTTCAATTACAGTTGCTTTTCAGCTCAGTTCAACACAGGCTAAGATGAGCAAGAACTCTTTACACTAATTTAGGATGCACTAGGCCGACCCACGTGAGCTACACCTAAGAACACTTTTTAAAAATGGCACACAGCTGTTCTCGGCAGGTAAAACCTAATGTTGTAATATACTATTACAGTTGCTTTTCAGACCAATGAAGCACAGATTGAGAAAAGCAATAACTACTTAGTTTGGGATGATCCAAGTCAGACCAAGGTTAGTAAACACCCACAGTAACTTATTAAGTATATCACACAGCTATTCAAGCTAATTAAAACCTATATACGTTTTAAAGGAGCGATCAGCAACTTATAGGTAAGCATAACCTAGGCAGACTTGTTCTAGACAGGCTAACAGCAAGCCAGGGGAAGCAAGACCCAATTGGGGACACTCATACATTTATATCCTATCAAGAATAGTAAAGTTCGACCGACCCCAAATGCCTACGCTGCAAACAAGAAGAAGGATCCTTTTACCACATTCTTTGGCAGTGTGCACGCATACAACGCTTCTGGCATAAATGTAGCGCGAGGCTTTCCAGGATCCTTTGCCGCCCAGTCCCGACGGATCCTAAACTCCTGCTCCTGGGCATTGCAGACACTCTTGAACTGTCAAGATTCGAAAAGCTACTTGTTTCAACTTCCACAGGAATTGCGAAAAGGAACATTGCCCAATTGTGGGGTTCAGAAAATACCCCGAAATACGATCAGTGGACATCGGACGTGGATGCAGTCATATTAATGGAACGCCGAGTCTACCAAGCCAGAGGCTGCCCAGACAAAGCAGATAAGATCTGGGGAAGGTGGGAACAGACATTATAAATCTGATGTAACATTGGCGGTACGCATTGGCACGTAGTCCTCCAGAGACCATATCTGCCAACATCACTCTTTGGGATGCTTGTACATCGTAATCATCCATAAACTGCCTGCTGCCTTAACTGCTCATATACTTCGCATTGCGTGTCTCGTTGCGATTGCATATATTTTAAGCATACTCATTCGTGCTACTCTGCCAACTGTATGTAAAGTTTTATGGTTTTGTTGGTAACTTGTCGTTTATTGCACAAAATGTAATAAAATTTGATTTAAAAAAAAGAATAGTAAAGTGAAGCCCACAGCATTACTTTTGGGAAAAAGCACAACCAATTCACAGGTGTATATTAACCTTGCATCTACTTTCTGATAACAGTTTCTAAGGAAAGTAAGACTTTTCAGAACGGCCGAACATTTCCAAGGTACGTGAAATAACCTTACATAGACCTTTACTAGTGGCAGACCACTTTCATGGTAAGTAAGAACTTTTGTAACTGTTCACTCTCATAGTTAGTTACCAACTAACTCTTTCACAAGTAAGTACTTTTAAACACTTGTTATACCTTTCAAGACAGAATCCTTTACTTATCCAGTCCTTTTCTCGTCTATTGTATAAGTACACTCAGAGGCAGAAGAGGGAGGGACTCTGGTGGTCTAGGTGCCAGCTGTAGGTAGGGCGAGATAGGCTTCTGTTGCAGGCAAAAGTCAAAGTTCTTGTGGGAGACTGTTCAAAAAGGAAGTAGTTTACTTTAAAGTTAGTTAGGGTCCAGGGACTTCAGAGAAGACGCCCTAGGAGGATTCCAGCAGTGGGCCTGGGTGAACTGGATGAGAGGACTCCCAATCATAGAAATCAGAAAGGCTTAAGGTAAGTAAATACCCCAGCCAACACAGTACCACGGCACAAAAGGAGTTGAAGCAAGAAGACTTATGGACCTGAGGCCAAAAACCCAGTTGGTGTATTCCTTTGTCAAGAAGACAGAAGACAGGATTTTGGAAGGACCTTTGCAGCCAGGATCATGGTAGAAGGCTCCAGGCAAGAGCTTCCTGTCATGATGCCTAACCCCGGGGACCCAGACCAAGTCCAGCAACCCCGGAAGCAGGCATCAAGTTATCCCATGCAAGCCAAACAGCCCCTGCTAGGGGCTATTTGGGTGCAGTCCTGGCGTCTATCGCGCCAGACTCATATGGAGTCAGTCCTCGCCATAGGTGCCAGGCTCATAGATTAAAACTTACCTGATGCAGACCATGCTGCAAGAGCTCCAAGCCGAAAGAGGCTTGGAGGGGACTACTTTACCTAGGGACTATTTTTTACTCGGGTGGGGCTGGTGAGGAATACTTACCTGGGACTAATTTGGAGGCTATTTAAACCACGCCCGAAGAGCAGCACACGCTTTGCCTTATTCTGCATCCAGCAGCGTAACACTCACCGTGCCTGCAAGCCCGCATCCAGTCTTCTGCCACGCCCGCCTCGAGTCTGGAGCTCCTAGAAAAAGGGAGAAAGAAGGAGAAAAGGTTAGAACAAGAGCAATACCTTTGATCCTTACCTGAATTCCCGATCCATCGCGCCTTCGAGCTGGAAGTAAGAAGTTATTTTATGCGCGTCGCCTCGCCTGCTGCAGTGCCGCGCTGAACTCACCTCCCTTCGCAGCATCTTCACATTCCACCGCATCCTTCTGCATGCTCCCACCGCACTCCGGCACCTAAGGGGAAGACCAGAACAGCAAGGTGAGCCAAGGGAATACACAGAGGCAATATTAGTTACCTCCCATAGACTTAGCTGATTTTACCACCGGGGTACTATTCCTCTTCACGGGCCGGCGCAGCTTCCACTGCATCTTCGCCGAACCCCAACCCCTAAGGGGAAACAAAAGGACAGCAAGGTAAAACAAAGGGACAAACAAGGGGAAACATCCTCACCACAATAGACTTACCTGATTTTACCGCCGGAGGCATTATTCCCCGAGCCTTCATACTTTCTCTCAGCGCCTGAATAAGGGAGAAAGCAACAGGTTACATATTGACATTATTTTATCGAACTGTGTTGGATAATACAAATCCTTACCTGAATATTACCGGTTGCCACGAGGAACTCTTCGCTAGGGTCAAGCTGCAACCTGCAAGGAATCGGACAAGAGTGAAAGTCAGACATTTGAACTCTTACGAACTACATACTTGTGGCGTCTTGCCGGGAATCTTATAGTCAATATTGTTCTGGAACTCACCAATTCCTTCGAGCCAGTGAAGCAACTGGTTATCTACGCGCCCCTGCGCTCAATGCAGGATGGAGAGCTCATCTTTCCAAACCATCATGTGAGACTATTAGAGGGGACATCAAAGGTGATCAGTGGGGAGAACAGCAGGAGTGGGGGGGGGGGTTAACGCTCCACTCCACGGGTGGTTAATTCCCTTTCTCCATTTGCAGAAGAATATTCCCACGGGCCAAGCAAACGAAGCTAGGTGGGCCAGTCCAGTCCATCATCTTGGCACTACGCGTCACATTGGTGGAGACCGCAGCTGTCCAGTTCAGATCAATGCCCCTGTGGGAGCCAGGTGAGCGTAACACTTCCTCACAGCTGGATGCGGTTGTGTGGTTTTGGCGCCGTTTTCAGGCGCCAGAAGAAGACTGAATATCGCTCGTCACATTCTCGTTGTTTGCAAGGTCCAGCACTATCATAAGGCAACATTTCAGACTCTATTAACGCCACTGGAGGTCCAGCAGGATGCCCACAAAGAATTCCGAAGGCCGTGCACCACCCGATGGCTCGAGGTCCCAGGGTATTGGGGTATTGCAGCCCTGCAAGGTCTAAGCATGATGTGGGATGGCTCAAAATGCAGGTCTTCCTGAGTTTAATGGATCTCACCAAGCTCTTATTCGTCTGTTTTTGGATCTACAGGTCGATTGGAAGGATTACAGCATGCTCCGGTTATGCAGCAGGCTTTCCGGCCACTGGAAATCAATACAGCCTTAGTTTCTTCATCTTCCTTTTCGGTTTCAGCTCCAGTGGTCGACTACCTCTTCAACTTCCAGAATCACACTTTTATGCAGGAACCCCACCAATAAAACTGCCATGCAACATTCAAACCTGGGTGGGTTGGCAGTCCTTTCACCAAGAAGGGCACCCCTGCACCAACTCTTCAGAGATCCTGGAGAAACCTGAAGGAGTCAAGACTTCTATCCAGCTGCAAGACCTGTGAAGAAACTGGAGACCCGTCGGAAGGAAGGCTGGCTACTAACTTCTGCTGCTGTCCTGGAGGAGACCTGTCTTGCTGAAGATCTTTAGCGGTATTTTACGATCGGACCGAAAAAAAAGGTCCGACATACAATACGACGGAAAATTGCTACCACCAAAGGTTCGAACACCAAAAGTTCGAACCTTTGGTGGTGGCATTGCAGGTAAGTAAAAACAAAACAAAAAAAGGGCTGCGGGGGTGTCCCCACAACACCCCGCTCACTATACTGTGTGGTATAGTGAGCGGGGTGTTGCCGGGGACACCGCCGCAGCACACCTGTGAAAAAAGAAAAGAAAAAAAACGGCGGCTGCAGGGGTGTCCCCCGCTCACTATACTTTACAGTATCGTGAGCGGGGGAAACCCCTGCAGCCCCCGTAGTATGTAAATGTGTAACTTTTGGTGGTTTGCACCTTTCTCATGCAAACTTTCTGGCCGTGGCAAAATCAGCCGTGGTCGGATCACTTAGAATCTCTTTAGCAGTTCTGCGAAGGAGCTGCAACCCTTGGAGTGGAGGGAACATCCATGCCTGACGTCTGCTCGGTACCCTGCAACGAAGAGCCTTCAGAGGTGTCCTGGGACAGTCCTGTGGCTGGCCAGCTCCGAAATTGGGCTACCGTGCTGCCGGTCTCACTGTTCTGAGTTTCGACCTGGAACTTGGCGGATCCTCGGCTGGCCCTCGAGACTAATCTCTGCAAAATGTTGGCATCCTAGTATCAAGGGGACCCGAGATAGGAGGGAAAGTCTGATCGCGGCAGTTGAGTCCCTTTGCGTCGCTGTGCTGCGGTGACGAGCACCCAAAATCGTTTGCCTGACCCTAGCCGAGTCCTGAGAGGGGTCCTGCATCGGGTTTTGCTGCATTCTTACATTGAGAGTCCTTGCAACAGTAAGACACCAACCGGAGTACAGCTAGAACCTGCAACCCCTGCGAATTGTGGACTGCGACTATTGGTAGAAAAAGCAACCTCTGACCCCTCTTCCTTTGTCCTGCCAAGTCTGGGGAAGAATCAGAGTATGGAGGAGAGAGGGGTAAGTTACAGTGATTCTTGCCTACCCCTAAACATCCAATTATAAGTCTATGGTCTTATAATAAACTTTATTATAACATTATTGGCTTTGCCATTGCTTGCTTGTGCAAGACTTCTGAAAGTTGGGGCTACTTCTGTTAGCTAGTTTAACTTGTACTCTGATCATTAGAACCCTTTCTGGACCCCAGAGACCCTACCTTTATGTTTTCCTGCCTCAATGCTTCTATGGAACTTTACCTGAGCTATTGGGCAAAAGGCCCCAGACAACTTAGGGCTGGACAGTTTAAGTTGAGGATCATTCTGTGTGGACCTAAAATGCATAATAGAACCTTTCCTTTGCAGGAGTTTGTGATGTATATTATGCCTAGGCTTTCCTGTTTTCAGTGAAATCTGATAAACACTGGAAAAACACCCCATGAAGAAAAAGTGCCTCCTAGGTTTAAACTGAAAAACACTGGTTCACCCCATCCCAGTGATGCCTTAGTGTGAGCATGGATGGGGGGAAGTTTGTGGGTAAAGGGGTGGCTGGAGAGGGGGCTTGGCAGACAATAGGAAAAGGGTGCTTCTCCACCCCATGTATCCTTGTTTGTTTTCTCCCATTGCTTCCCTTCCTGTCCCCTGACCTTATTCAAAATTACTGCACATTCAATGTTACATTGGTTTCTTTGTAAAACAAAATATTTGTAGTTGTATGTGGTCAGAGCTATTTTGAGGCATTGTAGATAAATGTGAGAAATATTTGTGGTTGCCAATTCCGGTCTTAAAATTGGCTAGAATTCCTCAAAATAGCCCTTGACCACTGTCAAATATTTGTATTTACGGAAAATGGTTGAACATGGATTTTTCTGTGTCTCAATTTGTGGTCACAGACCCTCTGTGTATTTGTATCTGTCTGGAGGAGAGCCGTGAAGTGTTAGCTGCTGTTGGCTTTAAAAGAAAAGCCATGTGAAGCTTCCATGCACAAGGCTTGCGTGAGGCCACAGTGTCACTGTCACCTCCCAACCTCCTGTGACAATGTAGAGCACCCAAAATAATTATCTCCACCAAAGTGAGTGTTCCCAGGCAAATCATTTTATCACACTATGCCTCATCTGCTAAAAATTGAAGTCTTTAAAATGTGGAAGACCAGACAAGAAAGGTAAAGGATGGGAAGAGTCCATGAAAAAGTATTGCATTCATTTTGACTTGTAGAAATGTTAGATATTACTGGATTAATACATTAATCTTTATTCTCTGGAATGTGTTCATAATATCTTACTCTGAGAGACATTACCCTACTTATGCATGCAATGAAACAATGAACAACTATTTGTGGGTTTACACTGGAAACATGTTATCCATGATGTTTTTAAGGTGGCAAATGGGAAAACACTGATAAACACAGATTCTTAGAATGTTTGAAAACACTAGAAAAACACTGCTGGAAGTAAATAATAAGAAACCCCTAAAACAGGAAACCCTAATTGTGCCCTATGATAAGTGAATGTATATATGTAATCTATTCTGGTAGTGTTGGATGATATGTCTACTTGGCAGTAGTCACTTCTATAGTGTGTTTTGGCCAATAAATAATAATTGTGTTTTTATACATCCTGTCTAAGTGTTATCTGTGATTCCCATTGTGTGAACTCATTGTGGACCCTTTACAGGCTCACCACTTCTGAGGAATTTTGTCTAGACTGCCTGTCACTGATACTTGAACTGGTTTGGCTGCAGCTCCTCAGAGTTGTCACTGTCAAAATATAGGTTGGCCCTCTATACATCTGTCCATCAGGCCAGGGTATAGAAAATCAGTCCTAACATAGGGCAAAACAAAGTTTACCCCATTGTACTACATTGTAAGATGCATTGTATACTGGTAAACAGTTACCATAAGTGATAGCATGTTACTGAAAGTAGTAACAAAGTCACAAGACAGTGTAGTGAAGATTTAGACTTAAGTGCACTGTAAAAAGTACAGGTCAGGATCACAAATAAGAGCAAATACTTTGGCAGTCCATAAAAATGAAAGGAAAGGTGCAGTAAAGAGAAATCCTTCGTAACAGTACTCTGTGGGTTGGGGGGACGGGGGGGGGACACACACAAGCAAATGTTGCATATGAGGGTCTCAAGTTAAAGTGCAGGGAATTGAAAGTAAACTTTATTTTCAATTCTGTGCACTCTGCCAGCATGGATTACCTGCTGGGGGTCCACACACATGCCGTGGCTCTGCTGCACCTTCCTGCCTGTGACTCACTATGCCTGTCCACATATGGCTAATTTCATTGGCTGTGGCCATTGGGCAATGAAGCTTAAAAAAGAGTAGCAGAGGGGTCTCCCCTATGAAGAGAAACCACACAATGTCGAAGTGGGCATTGAGGAGAAGGGACAGAAAGCAGTGTAACCCATGAAAAGAATGGTGTGGTACAATGGCGCAGTCCCTTTGGATAGCGAAGGGCACCAGGGCTGCCCACAGCCATTTTCTTTTTTTATTAAAAAAAAGTAGCAAAATGTAAACTATTTTTATTTTTGTCCTGGGGTTGCAAGCAAGAAAGCAGGGTTTGCCACTGCATACTTTAGACCAACTTGTATAACTCTAGTGAACCCCTTTTATAAGGCTTAGTTGAAGGACGGTTGTCGTGTTGGTGACTTTGCTCCAGTTCTCAGTGCTTGGCTTGGCATTCAGGAGTGGGGCTCCAGTCTCTGGAGTTCCAGGAGGATGACTGGAAAGTTTCAGACGAAACGACTTTTCGACAGACCTTGCACCGCAAAATGACAGATGTCCACAGGCATTCGTGAATTCCTGACCGTGGAGTTTGCAGCTCTTCCAGTGAGGGTGCAAAATGCAGTTCGACTTCAGACTGGTTAGGCCAACCCATCCAAGGGAGGAAGCCGTCCGCTTTGGGACTTCGCTGTCACACAGAGGTTGAGGTTGAAACAGCAGCGGTTACTATGACGGCTCTGGCTGTCACTGGAAGTGGCTGTGCAGGTCCTCCTCCTTCCGATCTTCAGTTCCAGTGGCTGACTCTGGGTTTCTGCTCCAGGACCCTAGTCTTTTATGCAGGTAAACTTTATGAGACCACCAATCGCCAGACATGCATTCATACAAACTTGAGGGTGGCTGTACAATGGGGACATCCTTTCTCCCAGTGCAAACTGGTTCCAGGCAGGCACACTGCAGGACAAAGACCAGTGAATTTTGGGTCACCTCCCCCACTTCCTGTCCTTTCCAAGGGAGGCCCGACAAGACCCTCAAGACCTTATCATTCCATTTAATTACTCTTTTATTCATACCACTGGGACAAGTATGAATGGTCGCATAACTATTTCTCTTATTCTGTTTCCTTATTCTTTGGTTTATATTACTGGCACAAGTATGACTGTTTCCATAATGATTACCCTTAGGTCACCTGTTTTCCCCTTTGCCTGTCTTTGCCTGGGATAATGCCACTGGGGCCTCATCAGCTCAGGGTAGGTTGTTTTCTTTGTTCTCTCGTGGCCCTGCTTCACTTTGGCATCTCGCTACCCGGATACAGTTTATTAGCTCCTCTGGTAACCTTCTGGTAGGCGGACGCATCCTCCTAGTGGTTTCAGCGCAGTTTCCACCACAGGATCACCGTGGTCATGCCACCAATTGCTTTCTCCCGTCTTGGGTCTCTCTGGACACTCTGTCCCGTGTTCCTCTTGTGGCTTCCCAGCAACTTTCAAACTAGCTCACTTTGCTGGCAGTATAGTCTCCTCCCCTCCAGGAGTTGTCTGCTTGGTGCTTCTCTGGCTGACGTACGCATTTCTCTGCCTCAGTAGACTGCAGCATCTCCTCCCACTACAGTATCTTCGTCCCATTTAAATGGGATTCCCTATTTAAAGAGACATATGCATATTCTAGTTGGAAATAACGAATGGTACCATCTTCTACTTCCCAGTCTTTACATTTTATGTCCTTCCTTTTTTTCGGATATTCCAAAGTAGGCCATAAATTAATTTGAGTTCCTTCGAGAAACAGGAGTCCTTCTACAGATGGAGTCTCCTGGTGAGGTCCTGCTTGCCTCGACTGCTACAGAGGGTGTTGCAGAGCACGCTCACTTCCGTAGCCTCATAGATCGGGGCTACCCTTGGGGAGAAGGGGTTCATACCCATGATTCGTCACACCACGTTTAGTAACCATGCGCAGTAAATGTGAATGTGTACACTAGAAATAGCACAAAAATTATAACAATATAATTGCTGCTACCAGCCTGTCTTTAGGCACATATAAAAGTAACCACAAATCCCAAGTATAAAAGGTTAGGGTGATACAAAAGTATCCCTGTTGCACTGCATTGTAAAATGCAGTGTGCGTTGTTAAAAAGTTAAAAGTAAAAGATAAAAAGGGAAACCTAGCTTCCCAGTACAGATAGTCTGATCAGTTTCCCTTTAACAAAATGAGCAAAAAGTAGGGGAAGTGAAGGTGAAGGGTTTTCTTTCCCTCAAAAAAGCCAAACAGGTTCAAAAACAAGGCAAACTGATTAGGGGGTCCATAGAAACTATGGAGGGAAAGTTGCCAAAAGAGAGATCTTTCCCAACAGACACCTGTTGGAGGTCCTCCAACCCCAAGCAACTTAAGGTAGGTCAATATTTGAAGTGTCTGGCATAAAGGTCCCTTTTGAGACCTGCCATGGAATAGATTTGTAAACCACCACGGGAGTCACTAGTTTGACAGTGTTTGTTTAAATCCCTTTGCCAAACTGCTCCTTTAGAGCTTGTGGGGATGAGTAACCTTGTAGACCAGTATCATGATCCCATTTGTTTTCTAATTCCCCAGGGAGCCCGCAGCTACTCCTGGCTGACTGGCGAAAATCTCTACTACACCAACTGGCAAGATGGAGAGCCGCAACAGATCCGAGGCTGTGCCTACATGGACGTAGACGGTACATGGAGAACTGCAAATTGCGACTCCAAGCTACCGGGTGCCATATGCAAACTTAACACAGGTTGGTGTAAAACGTGATTTACCGCTCGGCCTTATTCATCAAAATGTAGGCTACGGAGTATCCACTTGATATAAATAGAGTAGAATTCTGATGCTATAGTAGTGTGATCCCACAGCATCTATGCTTGGGAAACAGGAGGCAGAGCTACAAGTCTTTGTCTGTAGGAGCTTAACTCTTTCCATAAACCACTGCTTTTCTACTGACTTTCCACTTTGGTTTACAGAATCCACACGGACGCACAGATGGAGCTTGGCTGGCAGCTGCCCACACTCCATGAAGGATTCTGCCTGGATCCCATTCCGAGATCATTGCTACACGTTCCACATGGAAGTCACTGTCACACAGAAGGAAGCCAATGCCAGATGTCAAAGTGGTAAGGAAACTACATTGGGGAGCAGAATGACACTTAGGGGAAATAGGGATGGACAGAAGATTGTATGCATTGAGATCACAACCTTTCTACACTTGTATGAGTGGGATTTGGTCCTATTTGGAGAAACTGAGCTAGAACGAGGTTTGTGGCAGTGGCTTTGAGGGCAAATGTCTTGAGCTGTAACTCTGACAAGAGACCGTACGTTCTTCATTTTCCTCTGGCTGGTTTACCAACCTTTTTTCCTGTAAAAGTCCAATTTGAAGGCTTGGACATGACTGCATTGTGCCTTCTCCCTCAGACACCCCGTTAAATGTGACAAGTATCCTTGCTAGCTTTGACACCATTTGTTGGTCATGGAAGAATTACCTTTTGGGATTCAGATTCTTGTACCTGGAGGGATGCCCTAGAATTTGCCCTTTTGTTAGAGATGCAAACTTGTCACTCAGATTAACCTTGTTCCCTTACTTGCCTTTGTGTGAGAGTCAATGGAAGAAGCCATGTATGGGCATGGCTTCTCCACTCCTTCGAATTGGAAGGACACAGGAGCCAAGACCAGACCTGGCCCGATATCTGAATGATGTGTGGGATTCCTGAGCAATATCCACTAGTTGATTAAACAGTCAGGACTCGGCCTGTGAAAATTGTAGTGTTGCAACCACCAGCAAATGGGTTACTGCTTGTTAGGGAGAATTCTCAGACATGTGCTACTTCCCTTCTACCGTAGAGCCCCCTCCCCCCGCTCCTTTGCTGAGCTTTAGGACTTTTAATTTTCATCCTGGAGAGAGTGAGACCTTTTTCCTACTCTCGCATGTATTTTTATTTGATTTGAATCCTGTGTTTCTTTTGCTTTTGGATTCTGACAAACTCCATGGGCATCATACTTTTACATTGTGACACACAGCACCCTCTGCAGTATCACAGAGAAATCCTTTGGATTTCTGCTAAGGTTTAAAACATTCTTCTCTTTGATAAACTACTGTTTCCAAGAGTAGTGATGTGAAATTAACTTGACTTGCGTATTTCTCTTTGTAAACCCAGCACACACTATCTTACAATAGAGTGCTGGATGGGTTACTTAGTATCCCCTTTGTCTACCTTCTCCTGTAATATTTTTATGTTGCCCTTTCTACAATTAATGGTTGGTGGCAGTGATTTACTTTTTCCTACCATTGAGTGTTTTTACCGCAGGGTGTTCTCCCAGCTGCAGTATTGCACCGATTTTGTCAAAATGGCCTTGGTCTTCTTTTTTCGCCATTTTCTTGTTGGAAAGGTCCTTCTTGAGATTAACTCTGCGCGCCAAACCCGGTTTGGTCCCTTTGTTTGTTTTGTCTTTGGCGAGGTTCACTGCTCAAGCCTGGCTCTGGCGTGTCTGGCAGGGCAGGAAGCGAGGGAGGTTCCCGAAACTCCCTGTGCTTTGTCTCCTTGGTTACAGGAATGCACCCAAAGGTGATTGGCTGGATGGCTGTCCTTGGAGGACAGGCACCCTGCTGTGTGAGTGACAGCTAGGCTGCAAATTAATGGGAGAGACTAGCATGAAAGCAGAGGACTTTTGCAAGGAAGGTAGAGTTGACCACTGGACGAAGGAACCGAAGTTGGAAACCGAAGTGATGAAGCTCCTAATTTTTAGTCGACTAGAGAATCCCAGAAAGGACAACTTCTCCCATTGGCTTGGTAGGATCAATCAGACCCAGGATGAACTGGACTGGAACCCCTCTTTCTGCTGGCTGTACTTTATTGCTGCTGCAGGAACCGAGTGCCAGGGGACAGGAGCACCAGAATCGAGTGCATTGCCTTTAAGCCGGACCCGAGCTCCAGGAAGATCCTCGGGACTCCCTCGAAGTAGGACTGACCAAGCCTGAGCCACCTCAAGTGCTGGACCCCAGAAGCAAGGAAGGTCCACAAGGTGTCCAAGAACAGCAGTGGTGCTATTTGCGAGTAGCTGAAACCACAAAGTGCCTCTGATCTGAATTGCGCGCATTGCTGCCGCCGACCTTCGAATCATAGTGCATGAGTCCCCAGATGTCCTTCCTCTTGTCCCCACGACTGAGGCCCAGGAACAACAGGATCTGCAGGAACTACAACAGGAACAGAAGCCAGATTGAATCTTTTCTTCAGACTCCAGGTACTGTGAATTAACGGGTACTTACCTCTTGTTTTTGTTTGTTTTATTATTTGTAATGCGCACCAGACCCGGGGGTATCAGGGCGCAACAGTTACAAGAATGTGCAAAGCTTAGTTACAATGATACATAGAATACAGTACATACACATGTGGATGAAGACTAGAGGAACTAAGGGAGGATTTACAAATATTGCAAACAGTACAAAAATTAGAGTTCTTCTCATAGGGATCACAAGCAGACTGTGCTATATAACATCTTAGTAGCAAAGACATAGGGTCATTCCTGGGGGAAGGTTACACCGCCAAAGCTTACTGGTCAGAGGATTTTAGCCATGGAATAGTGTTGGAACTGAAGTTGTGGTATGATTGGTCTTCTCAAAGTGAGGGAGGCAGGGTGTTGCAAAGTTGGGCCGCGTTGACAGGGAAGCCGCTGCCTCCAATCTTGGATAGTTTGAATCTGGGAATTGACAGGCAGTTCATGTTAACTAGCCTGGATGGTCTCAAGGATGTCCGTCTGTGGAATCTCTCAGAGAGGCAGTTGGGTGCATTGTTTAGTGATTTGTGAGTGACGCGGTTTTTAGTAGCATTTTCTCATTGGTCGAGAGCCAATTGTTTTGTCGCCTGCTCTCAGAGATATGATCTCTTCTGGCTATGCCTAGGGCCGCTCTTAAGGCGTTATTTTGTAGTGTTTGGATTCTCCTGATGATGGATTTATTAGAGCCTATGTACAGGGCGTTACAATGAACTAACCGGGACAAAATGAGGGCTCTGGCCAGGATGATGCAACTATTGTTAGAGAGAAAGGGTTTGCTAGTTCTAATAAGTTTACACGTGTACGCGGTGGTGGATGCTAGTGTGTTAACTTGTTAAGAAAAGGACAAGGTGGAGTCGAGGTAGAATCCTAAGGTCTTTACCTCCTTGGCCACCTTGATGAGGTTGCCGTCAATTATAAAGGATGAGTATTCAAGGCCTCGTTTTTTTTAGGTTGTTGGGGGTACCTAGGATGATGAGTTCTGTTTTATCATCATTCAGGCATAGAATGTGCGTTGCCATCCATACCTGGATGATGAGGCACACTCTATTCACCAAGGCCAAATCTTTGCCATAATCCCCTGAAAGTAGGAGGGGAATCTGAGTATCATCTGCATAGTTGGTGTAGGTGATACCAAGATGGTCCAGATCATCGAAAAGGGGCTTGGTGAAGATGTTGTACAACGGAGGCAAGACACAGGACCCATGGGGCACCCCACAGGTGATGGGTATAGGGTCTGCCGCTGCCGGCGAGAAGAACCTCATTTTTCTGTTGCTTAAGAATTACCTAATCCAAATTATGGCCTCTTTGGAGAAATGTGCTGCTGAATCGAGATGGCTGCATAGGACCTTGTTATCCACCAGGTCAAAAGCAGCTGAGAGGTCAAGGAGGAGAAGTAGAGCTGATTTCCCACTATCTCTGAGCTCATCTTGTGTGTAGCTTGCTTGCTCTCACTGGAGACTTGCATTTGCTGCCCTTTGCAGAGTTGCTTGCAGCTTTGCCCTTCACAAGGCTCCCAGCTTGTGGCCCAACAGTGATTTCTTTTTACAACAAAACTCTCTTTAACATTGTGCAAGACTTTTGTGCTAATCTTCAAGAAGTGCCTCAGCTCTCCTAGACTTTGCTCAATTGATATTGGCTGTCATGGCTCCCTGAAGCCTCTTCTTACCCTCTGACTTTGTGTTTAACTGTCCCTCCAAAAAGTCATACATACCTTACTTGTATAGCTGGGAAAAGAAAATGTTAACCTGCATTGCATTGGGGGATTTTAAAGTGCTTACCTGTTTGAGAAACTTGTTAACCATTGTTTCCATCCCTAACCTTTTCCTTGTTGCCACAACTTCAGTATTACTATTTAAGTGTGAAAAGTGATATATTGATGTCCACTGTGTCATAACTATTGAAGTCACCTCGGGGTGTAGGAATATCTGTGTGCCATCCCCAAAGGCATATCTACTTACTTTATTGAGCTGGAGGAGTGTTATTTTGAAGTGTATTTTAAGTGTTGCATATTGCTCCCTTCTAAAGAAGGCTTATTTTAAAACTGACTGTTAAATTAATAAATAATTACTTCAATCAAGAAACATTTAGTAGAAGTGTTATTTGAATATTTGCCACGGTGAAACTCTGTTGCAACTCTACAGCTCACATTGACCCCTATTGAGATAACCCTGTCTGATCAGTCACTCTACCAACTTGTGTAGTACAGGGCTATACCAAAGGTTGGGTTACCTATTGCCAAGAGGACAAGGCCGGTGTAGTCTCCCGCAGGGTTACTACATACAATCTTTCCTAACACTGCTGAATATTTGGAAGGATGCACTGTCCTGATTTGAAGCTGTCATTGTACTGTGCTGCCAAATTTCCTATTTAAACTAAGAATCTGCACTATGCGACAAAGTCCCATCTTTGAGGTTAGTAGATGCTCCTGTGGAGACCATAGGGCCTGAGTGCTGCTATGTGATGCGAGGTCCACAGAAGGTAAAGTGCGAAATTCCCATGGCAGCACACCCCAACTCTGACCTGTGATGCTCACCCTATCCTCCTGATCTTTTCTTGTTGTTACCATTGTTCAAGGTAAACCAACTTGTTGAGCCATGCGTTCCGCAAACATCCATTGCTTATATAAACCCGGTAGATAAGCCACTTAAGACAGTACCTGAAGTAAAACACCACTAAAATGGGGACGCATTGTCCACATTTGAGAGAACTGGTGGAGGTTCACCGCCATGAACTAAGAATCCAACGATGGTTCAGTGAACAGAGGATTATTGTTTACCTTTCAGAACCCACCTGCGAGCAAAAAGAAGAATAGGTCTTGTTTGGGAGGTAGATTGGTAGCAGCTACCTGAGCGGCCATTGAAACAATGATCATTATGAAATCCAAGGTGGCGGATGACCTTCTTGTGGGTGTGCTATGCAGAGCAATTCCCAGGAGCACGGCCCAACCAGACGGCTGTGAAGTAAATTAAAAATCCAGAAAGCCGACCCCTGCAATATGTCACAAATAGCTTCATTAACTCCCAGACTCTGAAGGATGGTTCAATGGCTTTTATTTTGAAAAATCACTTTTGTTTTTCTTGTCGGGGTATGGGCAGACTACTGTAATCGGTTTCACTCTCTCAACCTCCATTGGGCTCCCTCCACCATAACCCAGACATCCCTAACCCCCAGTTCTTCAGGCTAGCGATCAATAACACTGGTCCACTAAGACTGGCTGTAGGTGATGGCTTAAAAGCAAAAAGCCTCATCTGGCTCCCTCTAGGATTGCTCTAGGGGGTGCCCTGACATAAAATGTGTCGCGTTTTTCAAAGGGAAATGTTTGAGGTACCAATGTCAGACACTCTGGTTTAATTTCTCCCTGAGTTGCTCTCTCTCATCTCCCTGATCTTACTACTCCTATTCTTTTGTCACTCTCTCACCTTCTCCCATCCTTGCTCACTCCTCCTGGAATCTTCATGCTCTCCCTCTCTTCTGTCCTACCAGTGATCACACTCTATGCTCTTCTGTTCTCAGACCTCTTTCTCTCACACTCTCCTCTCTGGCCTCTTCTCGTTTCCTTCTCTGGCCTCTTCTTGTTTCCTTCTTTGGCCTCTTCTCATCTCCTTTCTCTAGCCTCTTCTCGTCTCCCTTCTCTGGCCTCTTCTCGTCTCCCTTCTCTGGCTCGTTTCCCAGAGAATGTAAGGTTAAATTGACTTTACTAGTCTTTTTAAATTCCTAGACCCAGCACACACTATCTTACATTAGTGCTGGAGAGGTTACATAGTATCGCCTGTGTCTAAAAATGAATGTAGCAGTCAAATGCTACCCTTTCCTATCGAAATGGCTGGTGGCAGTGGTTTTACATTGAACTACCATGATTTTTCACGACCGTGAACACTGGTAGCTTAAAATCGCGGGGGCCATGTTTTTCAAATGGTGCCTTAAGCCCCTTTGTTTAAACAGGTCCCGGTCTTCTTTTTTCGACATTTCTTTTTTGGAAAGGTCCTTCTAGTGTTTCTCTCTGCGTGCCAAGCTAGGTTTGGTCCCTTTGTTCGTACGCCTTTGGCGGGCTTCAGGACTGAAGACCGCCTCTGGCGCCTGAGTGTCTGGGGTGGGAAGGAAGTGAGGGTGGTGCCTGAAACTCCCTGTGCCTAGTCTCCTAAGAGACCCAAATGCACTCTGGCGTGATTGGCAAGGACAGCCACCCTGCTGGGTGAGTTGTGGCTAGGTTGGAATGAAAGGGAGAAAACTATTTAAAAGGCGAGTCTCTTGGAGTGAAAGGCAGAGTCGACCACTGGAACGAAAGAACCGAAGACGAGCTGGAAGAGGACGGCTGCTGCAACTCCTGGAGTGTTGGTTTGCCCAGTGAAGCCCTGCTGCAGGTCCGAAATGCCAAGTTCATCTCGACAGAGAAGCCCCTTCAAGGACGAATTCTTCCTTTGAGTTGGTGGGACCAATCAACTCTTAAGCCACCTGGAAACCATTCTCGAAGCTGGTGAGGATTAACCAGGGAGAGGGACACCAGCTTGTGTGCTTGAATTACAGCTACTGGAACTGAACGTCCTCCATTTTGTGAACGTTCTCCGACGATCCCATGCAGTGCAGCAGTCCCCTGACGTCCTCCCTCTTGTCCCCATGGCAGAGGCTCAAGAACCGCGAGATCTGCAGGAACTGCCAGGAACCAACGTCTTCAGCTGCATCTTGTTCTTCATATTAAGGTACTGTGCCAACCCGATTGAGAGAACGTACCTCTCACTGTGAAAGTTCGTGGAACTTTCCCAACTTGCAGGCCTAATCAGCTTGTGACCCAACATATGATTCTTTTTCATACAAACTACTTTTGACAACTTTGGCAAAGACTTTACAGTTTACTATAAGAACTGCTTTCCTATCCAAGACACTAGTCCATTGACTTTGGCCTAGGCCTATTGAACTGAATTGAGTCCTCTAGTGAACTAAAACTATTTGCACTGCCTATGAAAGTATCTGTGATCTATTCTATTAACTTTTGCCTTTGTACTCCTATTGAAAGTGACTGAAATGCCATTTTGCTCCTATTTCAGGGGAGCCTAATTTACTCAAACTTATTGGTTTTGTGTTGAAGTGTATTTGTGTATAATATTAAGTTGCCTCCTTCTAGTGAATGTTTTCTAAATGATTGTGTAATAAATTAACACGTGTTTTACCAAGAAACCTTGAGTTCAAGTGTCTACTTAAACCACTGTGATTGTAAGACCTCTGTGTAACTTCATTTACTGCTCACATTCCCTCTTGAGATAAGCCTGGCTGCTCAGCTCGCTACCACAAACTGTGTAGTACAGACTTATACCAAAGGTTGGTTTTGCTTACACCTGTAGTCCTATTTGTATGTGGTGGTCCCAGAGGATACTGCATGCAATTCTGCCTAACAACCGTTCACTGTTGGAGCTGATCAAAAGGTGCCAAAACCACAGACTGATGTGGGAGACTAAAGAAATCCTTGGTGAGGGTCCTTTCCTGCGACTGCTGCTGGGACATCCCATTCGGAGTCCTTCCTTTAGTCAACAGACCACGGAATCAGGAGACCGGGTCCATCGCTGCTGCACAGGAAAGAATCCAGCTGCATTTTCTTCAACCGCCCTAAGGTACTGTGGGGCTCAAGGTAGAACTTACCTCAAGCCAAATAGTCGCTCCATTGTGACTGGAGTGCAATACCAGGTGTTTGGGTATCCACCCATACCTCTTGCCCAGGCTTAACAGCTTGTGCACATTTGGGGAGTCCTTTGCAGGGTCCTTGTGTTATACTAACCCTACCGAATGTACTCTCGACGTGATGATAACCTACAGGAGGGAAACCCTGAAGGAATATGAAAAGAAGCTAAACGGGTGAATTGATAACGTCATAAAGAAGTGTGCATGATGTCTCAAGATAAGGAAGTATGACAATGTATGAGCCCTACAGGACAAACAGCGACACAAGAGGTTGAATGAACTATCGACGTAGACCAGAAGAAGACTACACAGTAAATAAGATGTTGCAGAAAAAAGAACTTCAACAAATGTGCAGATGCTGAAACGCAAGGTAGATTAAGTCATCATAGTGGCCGGCTACAAGTAGTAAATAGAATGCAGGTGAAGCCACCATCGTATAGAACTCGACATTGGTATCATGAAATAAGTAAGCCAGAAAACCATGAAGAGGGTGGAAAGTTGTTGCAGCAGAATGGCAGGCTCATGGAGCTGCGTGGCGAGTCTGTCTGGCCCAAAGTCAAAAGTGAAGAAACCAAGGTCAGCTATCTATTTCTGAAGAGGAGCAAGCAGTCAGAAGATGAATCCTCTCTTGTTAAGGTGCAAGAAAGAACACCAACGATGCCAAGTTTTAATTCATTTTGAGCATTTAAAACCTACAAAATGGACCAAATCGTGATCTCCTGTCACGTGAGCCGAGGATTGAAATAGAGTTCCCAGACACGATAGCGAGTGCCCTCACTCCCATGCATCCCCAAAGATGAGAATACTCTACAAGGCCAAGTACAAAGACAATTTCATGGCAGAAGACATGGGTGATGAGAGATGTGGGGCTAATTGGTGGGTGAGGTAGTGTCATGTCCTATCTCCCTGCATCTGGGTCTGGGCTTACGTGCTGCTAAATTAACCGAATTTTCCAGACATGGCACAAGCGTGCCAACCAATTGTATTATTCCATATAATGAATGACCTTATAGTCTGTGGGACCAATAAGAAACTATATATCTAATGTTTCTGGAATTACATGTTTTAGAGGTAGGCATAAGCTGTCCACCTGATATTGGACAGCCAGTAACAATCCCAGCGCCTATACAATTGGATATTTAGATGCTTCCCTTAACCATTCCTGGCCCTTGGTAGGTTTTTCACTATTGCCACATATTATGACATCATTCAGACACATTGTCACTGTAAGAGTTGTATTTGTTGTGGAGATCATTGAAAGACTGAGCGTACGTCCTTTTGATGTTTGTTGTAACCTTCCTGTTTTAGATCATTGTTAATAAAACAGTACTTTGCCATCTTCCTGAGTTGGCTCTGTTATTTGGACTCAGGATTACTCTGGTGTAATCCCAACCATTCCATATGCATGTTCCTAAGGGACATATTCACGCTAGTATCCCCCCTTCTCCCTGCTACTGTGACTTTTCTAGTCACATAGACAATCACCTAGTTATGGCTGGTGGCAGTTCTACCAACTATTTTTATACCGCAGGCTATGCCCTGTAGCCTCGGTATTGCACAATAGGGGTACCCAAATCCCAACTTGGGGCCTCCCTTCTTTTTTCGCCATTACTAGCATGGTTGTTCTTTGTTGGCTGTTAACTTGCTGCTTCAATAACACTAGAAACTGGAAGAAATTCAGAGGAACCCTTCGTAATTCGCTGCTTGTCAAGGCTTCAAGCCCTCTTCAAACTGCCTTTAGCTAAATTTGCGTTTTTGGACTTAAAGGACTTAATAGGCAAAGAAACTTAGTAGGCGAAGAGTAAATGTATTACCATATAAACCGCATGAGTGTGCAGTAACCGATAATAAGATAATGTTGTCTTGTCCCTTTCTAATGTTGCTACAAATGTAACCGCCAACAAACACAAGTGAAAGTGCCATTTGAAGTGTATTATTAAGTATTTCTAAGTGTTCTAGTATAAACGTCTGAAGTATTTAAAGTGATTCTGGTGTAAATATAATAAAAACATATTTTTATTTTTAGAGGTGTAAGTGCTTCTTTGCTGTGCCTGTCTAGCTAAGGTTCAGTGTACTTACCTACAGCTCACATCTTCCTCTTAAAATGAGCCTGGTTTCTCTGCCACTCTACCAAGGTCCTGAGTTAGCACAAACAGGCTGATACTAAGTTTGGGATCTACAAACCACTGGGATAGCTTACTAAAGTTTTACTGCCATTATGACTTTAGGAAAACTACCATAACAAGTCTCTACCATGTTTCTCTTAGACTTAATCGGGGAGGACCACCTGCTCTGCTACATTTTCCTCTGGATCTACTGGTTCGGTTTCCGACCCCCCAGGGTTTGTTTGCCAAAGAATCTGAACCAGGTTCAAACAAACGTTCCTCCATACAGGCCAATGCACATTGATTTTTGTCCCATTGATTCATATGGAACATTCTACTTGCCCTGTAACTCTACTAAAGTGACTTTGGGGGTGCTCATCTGCACTTGGACATTTTTCAAGTACCCACAAAGGCTTCAGGGAGTCTGAGGTAAAACTCGATTTTAATTTTTCCTCCAAGTGAATTTTTATCCACCCTTAGACAGATATTGATTATGTGCGCAGTTGTATGTTTTAAATACTATGTGCTAGGGGGCCTGAATTGTTGTGGATGCTTTGTGTTGGCCTATAGGACTATTTTAAAAGTAGATTAAAATGTCTGGTTGCCCTTTCTGCCTACCTCTTACCCATGTGAGCTGCTTCTGGATCTTCAGGTGGTCCGGCTCAAGTCTGAGAGGAGCACCTGCAGAGGAGAGGAATCTACCTTCACTCTGTCTCTGTCTGGAAAAGCGTTGGACCCTTAGAGAGTTGGAGGTAGCTGAGCTAAGTGCTCGGGAAGGGAGGTACTTGGGCAGAGAGAGTTGGATATAGTGTGGGCCCTGTCCCCAGAAAGCCTTGAGGACAATGCAGAGGGTCCCGAACTTGATGCTTGCAGCCACCGAGAGCCAGTGAAGAGATTTCAGGGCTGGAGCGATATGGTCCCTGGGCTTGAGGCCAAGGATAAGTCTGGATTAGTTGCTGAGGGTGCAGAGTAGAGGAAGGCAGATTGAGAAAAAGAGGCTGTTGCAGTAGTCCAGGCTGGAGAGAACCAGCGCTCTGGAGACAGTGAGGTTCTAGGGGAAAGGAAGAAAAGGTAGAATACCTCTGAGGAGGTGCAGCTGGAAGTGGGCCTTCTTGGCAAGGTCCGTAATGTAAGGAGAGGAGAGAGTGGAGTCAAAGATGACACCAAGGTTTTTTGCTTCACAGGAAGGTGAGGGTAGGTGGCCAAAGGAGGGCGGCCAGAGTGAAAGGGAAAGTGGGTCCCAATGAGAAGGATCTCCATTTTACTGGCATTAAGGCTTAGATCATTAGAGGAGCACCAACCCTGAATCGCAGATAGGCAGTCAGGAATGAGCGAGGCAGGAGAGGCGGCTAAGGGAACCCTGGAGGAGAGCTGAGTGTCATCCACATAATACTGAAAGTTGGAGGAGCAGGTTGAGATCAGGAGGGCCAAAGGGGCCAGAGCCAGGGTGAGAGGATAGAGCCCTGGGGGACAACACATGTAGAGAGAGTGGTGGTGGAGAGGGAGGACCCAAGTTACACCTGGCAGTGTCAGTTCACAAGGAAAGGCCGCCATTCCAGATTCTGATCCGTGATATCCAGGTTCTCACTTTGTCGATTGATCAGGGTGAGGTGATTGACTGTGTTGAAAGCAGAAGAAAGTTCAACGAGGATGAGGACAGGAGGAGAGGAGAGCTAGAGTCGAGATTAGAGAGCAGATCTTCACAAGTGTTCAGGAGAGCTGCTTCTGTGCCTCTGGCTGCTCTGAAGCCATGCTGATGGTCTTGGAGGCAATCAACCGATTCAGTGTGGAGAGTAAGCTGGGAGATGGCCAAGTTTTCTAGGAGTTAACCCACGATAGGAGTGATAGAAATCAGGCGATAGTTTGCCAGACAGATAGGATTGGCAGAAGTCTTTTTTAGGAGGGGGTGCACAAGGGAGTGCTTAAGGAGAGAAGGGAAAGATCCAGTGGCGAAAGTGATTGCAGAAATTGGCCAAGGCTGGAGCGAGGGTGTCCATGTGGTCCTTGATCGTTCTGGAAGAGCAGGGGATCACCCGTTTAGACAAATCCTTCATCGATCAGACTTGTCTTGAAACATTGTAAGGAGTCGAGAGAGAGGAGGAAAGAGGAAGAGGTGGCCAAGAGGGGCCTGAGAGAGGTAGATGGAGAGGAAGAGGAAAGTGAGGACCGGATGTGTTGGGGAGAATTCTCATTTCTGTGCTAATTTCCTTCAAACTTAAAGACGCCCAACTCTTTTGTGGGACTTTAGGACTTTTAAATTTTTATCCTGGAGTGAGCGAGACCATTTTCTCAGTCTCATGTATTTTGAACTGGTTTGGACTCTGCGTCTCCTTTGTTTTTGGAGCCTGACAAACTCCATAGGCATATACTTTTTGTATTGGGACACACTGCACCTTCAGTGCAGTGTCACGGAGAAGTCCTTTGGATTTCTCATAAGGTTGAAATACCTTCTCTTGGGTAAACTACTGTTCCCAAGAGAAGTAAAGTGAAATTGACTTTACTTCAGAAAGAGTGAGGGAGGAGGAGAGGGGCACAGCCCAGTACCGTACACCAACGGCTGCACAAGAAGATGGTTATGGAAACACAACAAGCAGCAAGGCAGGGCCCACAACAAGGGGGGGTGAAGCACAGTAACCCCTGTGGAATGGGGACCTAGAGAGTGGGAAAGAGACTAGTGGAAAGCAGAGACACAGTAGCAACAGTAACGGTTGAATGGGGACCTAGAGAGTGGGAAAGAGCCTAGTGAAAAGCAGAGATACTGTACAACAGTAACAATAGAGGAGGGGGAACTTAGAAGTGGGAGAGAACCTAGTGGAAACAGTAATACAGTAGCAACAATGTCGGAGTAGCAGGAACCTTGGGCGGGGAAACAGGCCTAGAACACAACAGTTAGCAACAACAAACTAGGGACACAGCAAGGAGTCAGAAACACAAGGTATGGCTAACCACAAGGGAGGAGAAGCCTAAGGTTGTGCAGGGACAGAGTACGGTAAGTGGGGTGTAAAGGTTGAAGTAAGCACAAAGCCTAGGCAGTTCAGTAGAGGGCAGTAGTGGCTGCTCTCGCTGCCTGCACCTTACTTCCATTATGGTCACTGATGGCTGTGCTGGGTACTCGTACTCTGTGCTGCTACCCCTTCTGGACGCTGCTGGGCTACAGCTGAGCCGCTTACTCACACTCTGCACCGCTACCCATTCCGGTCGATGCTGGTCGAGGGCGGAGCCGCATACTTGCACTCTGCGCCGCTAGCCCTTCCGTTTGCTGCTGGTCGACAGCTGCACCACTTACACACACACTGCGCCGCTACCCCTTCATCGGCAAACACCTGAGGTACACAACACGGCGGCCTTGTCCTGCGCAGGCTTTGCAGCAGAGGGTCCGATCCTCTGTTTTTAAAGGATACACTGCACGGACGTAGCGCAACATGCAGCGTATCAAACGCATAGGGTCCAATCCTCGTTTTTTAAAGGATCCGCTGCGTAGCTGAGGCGCAATGTGCTATGCATCAAATAGCCAGTGCACCTGCAGCGCACAACACTGCAGTCTTGTCCTGCGCAGGCCTAGTGGTCCAGAAGTCGGGAGGGCAGTATTTCTTCTGATAGCTGCAAAGTTTTGGTCTCCATAAGCAACCCCACATTTCTAAAGATGGATAAACTGGATCTGGTTGAAGATGAAGGTCCTCTGCTTCTGATTATGCAATCTGGAAGGGCCACCTACATACTGTAGATGAGAGGATCAGACAATCCTCGCGCACTGGATCTGCAGGCACGAAGACAAAGGACAGAGGACTCGGGTGCCAGCAAGGCGCCTCTTCTTGGCAAGGAGCAGCAGCAGCTCTTTGATGTCCATGTCCAATTAGCACTAGGCTGTGTGAAATCCAAGCAGCAGTAGGACACACCACTCCAAATGATGTACAACTACCGGCCCACAACCCTTCCGGTCTCCATGGGGACGCCGATGCAGGACCCTTTACTCATTCGGCCCACCAGTTCAAGGGAGAAGGGAACCATGGGAGGAATTCCCTGTCAGTGAAACAGAGCTTTGCATTGTGGCAGATGGCTTGTGCAATGGTTGTCGCAGCAACAGTTTTGCAGTAACCCTCTGTAGTCTCACTTGTCGGATTCTTGGTTATAGCTGTCGATTTCAGAATTGCTTTTGCTCCTCTCCTGATATACTAAATTTGTTGGACCTGCAACATTGAAAATCGGTGCTGATGGCCAGTCATGGGCAGGCAGCTACAGTCAAGACCTCCCACATGGTTTGAGTTGTTTATTCAGGCTGTCTGTAGCCCCTTACTGATTCCAAACAATTTTCACAGACAAAATGGCAGTTTCCTGGAAACTGGTTGGAGCCTGCAAACAGCCCATTTTCTGTACCTGACCAGTAGGAAGACTGCCTAAATGACGACAAACTGCAGACTGGGCTCTAGATAACATGACAAGCCACTTTTATCCATATAGGGGACACTGGGTTGGGTGTGGCTTAAAAAAACTAAAGTACACAGGCATTCACGCAAAAGAGTACTAAAAAAAATGTCCCCATTCAGTCAAAGAAATGGGGACACTGGTTCCTCTAGACTGCTATGCTTAAGGGAAGTAGTGCTGCCTCATAGACTAAACTGGTGGACATGGCCCCCCTTTACTGGTAGCCATAAGGACTCACCAGTACCCCCAAACCAGAGTGGATTAAGCAGAGGAGTGAAGTTAAACGGATAGTGGACCCAAAAATCATGTTGGGGGTCACAAAATATTGAGCTGATAAGTGAATGAGATGTTAATGTTAAAGGATATTTGTACAGCGCACTATCACCACCGGAGTGGTCCCCTGTCGCTGTGGCAGCTCTGAAAAGGGAGAAGGGGGGTGGGTTAGTGGGAATAAGCTGGAAATGTGCAAGAGAGCAGTGATGTGCTGATGGCAGCCTCAGCCCGGTGGGTCCGTTGCCTGGGTTTGGGGTGTTATACGGTCGGTAGTCGTCGTGTGCTGTTGTGCAAGTCTGTGTGGTTTGTTTTGTTGTTGCAGTGTAGTGAAGTTTGTGCTGATTGCTGTGTTTGAGGTTTGTGGTTGTGTTTGGTTAGAGTTTGAGAGGTGTATGCAGAGGGATGAAATTGTTAGTGGATTGGTTGGTTGGCATTGCTGTCCTGGTACATGCTAACATTCACATTTCTACCTAGATCCGACACAGACAATGTTAAGAATTCCATCTAAGTGTGGCATATGCTAACATTCACCTTTCTATCCTGATCTGACGCTGGCTAGGTTAATAATTCCATCTAAGTGTAGCATATGCCAACATTCACATTTCCATCTAGATCCGATGTAGGCTAGGTTAAGAATTCCATCTAAGTGTGGCACATGCTAACATCCGCATTTCTATCTAGATCCGACGCAGGCTAAAGTTGAGGATCACATCTAAGTGTGACATATGCTAACATTCTCATTTCTATCTAGATCCGACGTAGGCTGTGTTAAGAATTCCATCTAAGTGTGGCATATGCGCATTTCTATCTAGATCCGATGCAGGCTAGGTTATCATTCAATCAAAATCCTATCTAGATGCGACGCAGGCCAATGTTCACAATTCTGTCTAGGAGTGGGCATGCTTACATTGACAATCTTATCTACGTGCCACGTGGGCCAATGTTCACAATTCTAAGTGTGGCACATGCTAACATTCAAGCTTTATCTAAGTGCAGCGCTTGTTGACCTTGACAAGTATGTTATTATGTAATGCATGGCAACTTCTACAATCCTGTCATGAATAGGTTCAGTCTGGTGGTCACAAATCTTTGAGTATGCCCGGTGTGAGTCTATGGCAGTCTGTTATTGGAAGGTAAGATACAGTGGCAGGGGTTTTCTGGAGTAGAGTAATTGCTCTACTCCCACCCATGCCACATTCTGTTTTTGTTGGTGTCTGTTGCCTGCTGGTTTCCCCTGCTGACACCTGCAGACACATCTTGGAGCCGCCACTGTAGGAGCCGCCCTTGGCCTTGGGGCCCTTATCCGTGGGGGCTGCCGGGCAGAGGGCTGCCGTGGGAGGGTCACTTATGGCCAGTGAGCTGGCCAATCAGGGGAGGTGGGAGGGCTGGGGGGGAAATTGAACACTGAACGATTTGAGGGCGGGCCTACAAGCAGGATTGTGGGAGTCTGATGGGATACAAATGCAGCTCCATGATGGAGTAATGGGGGGCAGAGGGACCACATTGCACACGCTCACCGGTTAGCCAAG
Organism: Ambystoma mexicanum; assembly: GCF_040938575.1. Taxonomy (NCBI): domain Eukaryota; kingdom Metazoa; phylum Chordata; class Amphibia; order Caudata; family Ambystomatidae; genus Ambystoma; species Ambystoma mexicanum. Next base: position 489,423,307 of record NC_090938.1, on the reverse strand, counting down.
GTAGTTAGTGGCACAGGTAGCGTACGCGCAGATGGTTAGGCCCTCGTGCAATCCCAGAACAAAATACAGTCAATAGGGGCCGGGGGGAGGGCACGGGAGGCGGGTTGTGGATCGGGACACTGGGATGCGGGTTTACAAGCCCGCGCTGACCGCACACGCTGGGTGCAGCGCCATGATGGAGGAATGGGGGGCAGGGGGACCACATTGCACGCACTCACCTGTTAGCCAAGGTAGTAAATGGCACAGGGAGCGGACGTGCAGAGGGTTAGGCCCTTGTGCAATCCCGGAACAAAATACAGCCAATAGGGGCTGGGGGGAGGGAACGGGAGGCGGGTTACGGATCGGGACACTGGGATGCGGGTTTACAAGCTCGCGCGGACCGCACACGCTGGGTGCAGCGCCATGATGGAGGAATGGGGGCAGGGGAACCACATTGCACGCGCTCACCTGTCAGCCAAGGTAGTAAATTTGCGGAAAGCTGCAGAAAGAACAATCTGAAGTATTATCTACCTTTTATATTGTGTAGCTAGGTTGGGATTTTTAGGGACACTTGACTGTTTGTCATATACATGATTTCTATTTTTAAAAAGTACTTATCTGTTATGTAGTAATTTCTTGAGGTTTATCTTTGCATACAGAGTTTGTTCACTAATGCACTCTGTTCGAAATGTCTTTGTAGTGTGTGCGTTTTTCGTGTGCATTTCTCTACCACTCCTTTCCTATAATTGCAGGCAGGTAACCCATAACCACTACCATTATTAGTTAGGACTAACTTAACCGAATCCTTGCACATACATTGCTGGTTGCCAAGTCCTCACAACAGGACTAGTAGAAAATCTTCTTAACAGTCCATCCCACTGTCTTGAAGATAGCACCAGGTTGTTTGACCGATATCTTCCTCAAAGTCTGCAGCATGATAGTCTGGTGATGCATCTTCACCTGCACCGCTGCATCGTCATGATGTACCAGCCAGCTTGAAGCATGCAATGGGGGAACCCTATGGGAACATGTTCCTGTATAGCATTTATATTCACAATCTCGACATCTTTTTCTGCCATTGCAGTTGGGCATTCCTTTTTCTCTAGGGTGATACTATTATGGGCAACCTAGGTGGGTCTAGGGGTCGTTCTCTGCCATCAATATCTATGTACACATCTTTCATTTTGGTTTGTTGCCCAAGTCCTTAACAGAGATCCTTGTTTTATGCACCCTTTGATATTTTTGCTTAACACTTTAATCCCTTGACCCCAGACAATTGTCTTTTCTCCCCAGCTGGTGCTTCAGTGCTGTCCATTCTGGATGATACAGAGAACGTGTTTGTGTGGGAACATCTACAATCCTATGAGAGCCAATCTAAGGGAGCCTGGCTGGGAATGGCCTTCAACCCCAAAGGTAGGCAGCACGTAAGGGCCCACTTCACAGCACAGTGAAGGTTTCCCACCATGCACCTCACTTTACAAAGGAGGTAGTTGGAGGCACAAGAAGCCAGAGATCAGGTGACAAGTGCAGCCTTGCCCCTGCTGACAGCAAGATGAGCAGTAGAGAAGAAGAAAAGGGGAAGGATGATGCAGACAATGCAAAGTTTGGAAAATGGATACTGAGCCATCATGTTAGAAGACAATCAGAATATCATTAAGAGTGTGTAGCTATCCTGAAATGCCCCTGTTAAGGCATTCAATCATTATAGATTGAGGAGAAGTAGACTCATTCGGTTGTATTTAGAGGGAGAGAGGGCAGTTGTATCTGTCAGGCAATTATGAAGAGGAGTGTAAATGTAAGGCATGTGTAGAGTTAGAGGCTCCTACACAGCCAGCAACAATGTGTTTAGCATACAAGGGAAACCAAATTAGACCTGTTCCTTCTGAAATGGCTTTGGTGTCATGTAGCGCAGTACAAAACACATATGTACATCCATAAGCACTGATTAGCAGAGCTGAAACATGTTTGATTTCAAACTGGAGTTGTGGTGTCCTTTACTGGGATTTTGTATTAGGCTGGTCCAAATGGTGGTGCTGTGAGCATTTTATGAACATGGCATGGGTTGAAGTCACCCATAGACTGTGACAGCACAGGCAGTTTGAGTAATTGGTTCGGCTCCTGTAGGCACAGAATGGACCCAACCAAAAAGTCTGTTTAGTGTGTAGGTAAACACTTCAACTATTAGATCACCACTCCACATTGTCACCGTCCAAGATATAAACTGGCCTGTTTGGGGAGGTTTGGAAAGTCTTAGCCCAAATTGAATTTCTGTGAGAAGAAGGGCTCGGGCAAAGAAAGTTATATGCTAATGTCAAGACACTGTATCCTCCATTTCATGGTCAAGACGTTTGCAACGCAATCTGTCCCACTCCCTCGGGTTCTGGGGCTGTGTGGTATGGTGCAAATTAATTCCCCATCGGAAGAAATAAACCAAAAGTTGAAAAATAGGGAAGTAATACCAGGCCATGATTTTTTTTTTTTTTATTACATAAGGGACTAGATTTGTGTAACTAAGCCACCTCTCCTTTATTTTCTCTTCATTTATAAATGAAGCAATAGAATTTTTGATGGCAGTAGGAAGGGGGCAGCAAAATCTGGAAATGGCAATAAATATTGCCAAAGAATATATCCACTATCTGAGGCAATTTTTCAAGGTGAAACTACAGCTTTAATGTAAATGCTTTTGTGAAGGGCACTAGGGCTGGGACTGACGTGTTCAGGGAGATACTCCCAGGAGCCCTCCTTCAGCTACACTGGTCTCTTGGAGGGAAGAAGTAAGAGCGAGGAAGGGAAAAGCAAAAGGAAGGTATTAAGGGAGAAAAGGAGGGGACAATGTGAAGGAGTAACAGAGCTTACATGGAGACTGTGCAGTCACAGATGGGACCAGCCTTTTTCTGTTAAGCCTATCTAACTACTTTGTGCTCTCCCTTCTCTGCACACGCAGGCAGCATGCTGGTCTGGCACGATGGTAACACTGCCGTGAACTATTCTAACTGGGGACAGCATGACACTGGGCCAAGTATGCTGAGCCCAAACTCCTGCTACTGGATCCAGGGGAGCAACGGTGTGTGGCGACTGGGCTCCTGCACCAACATCACCATGGGAGTCATTTGCAAGATGCCTCGAGGTAAGGACAATGCAGAAGGTCCTCTGCTACAATGTGTTATGTAGGATTTGGTGCAGTCCAACTGGTGTGGGACTACACACAACCTATCTCTTGGTATTCGGTAACACCGCTTTTAATATAGGCCTGTACTACACAAGTTGGTAGTGTGACTGTGCAGCCAGGTTTATCTTAAAAGGGGTAATGTGAGCTGTACAATAAAATCAGTAAATACAGGTATCCAAGTAAACACTTACTTAATTAAAGTTATAATATAAATATTTATATATACACAGATATTTAAAGCTTTCTTTAAAAAGCAGCAACTAATAGTAACATTAATCCGAAGTTAGGATTCAATTCAGAAAGTGACAATAAAGCAGGTGAGTAATTTTGCATGTGTTATACATTTTCCAGCACCAAGGATGACATCATTTGAGGTCAGAAATTACACTTATTTTGTATCACCTTTGCAATATTGAGTTATCAAGGAGGGAAAGGTTAGGGTTAGATCAGATCATACTAGTATTCTATAAAAAGTTAGATTCGCCCAAATGGATGCAGGCAATCTTTTATCCCAGCAATAATTCAACAATTAAAACTTGTAAGGGAACAAGCAAAGTCAAAGTTCTGATGCTCTTGTAGAGGAGGTCCCAAATGCAACCTCCACTCCAGTCGCCCATTTTGAAGTACCAGGAACGTTCACACCGAGATATGTGACGTATGATGAGCAAATAAACCAGCAGAGAGTCGCGTTAGGGCTCTGCCCAGTGCCCATCAGAAGAGCAATACCTATGGAAGTACCAATAACCAGACAACCATGGACCGTAAGGTACCCATTGAGACAACCTTATCAGCAAATGACAAGAAATGAAGATTGCTTAAACACTGTCCCAGAAGAAACTCGAAAGGCCTTAATGGAAGACGAATGGTGACGTCACAAGGGCCTGGACAGACCCGCAGATGAACGAACGACAACCAAAAGATGACACACAAAGACAAAATATTATGAATAAGGATGTAATGAACTTCGGAGAAGAGACGACGTTGAAACAGAAACGTAAACTGTAAAGCAGGATGAAAATATTCAACCAGCTAACGCCTGTACATATGCTTGTAACGCAAGAAGCTAAAAAAACAGTGCGGCTTGCTATGCTTCGTAGAATGGAGCGGCAAGCGCCAACTATATATCTCCCTCAACGAAGCACATTATATAGGTGCGCGTCCACTTCATACAAAAGCAGAATTAACCCAGGTTACTAGAGGTCAAACAAGCCAGGATTCGTATTCCAGCAAAAGCAAGAAGAGATGGCGGAATCGAAACTCAGCACAGAGCAGGCCGTGCCTGGCAAGTCGAGGTCAAACTAAGGAATGGAGGCGGATAGTAACTTCAGAGAATCGAAACTTAAGAGCAGAGCAGCCTGCCCCGTGAAGGTCAAGATGAGGAGGGCCCAGGCAGGTGGCGGCTGAAAATGAGAATTAAATCCATAAATAGAAGGAAAACGAAGGAGATTCACGGTGTACTATCACGTGACCAGCCAAGCGCGTTGAGGTACCAACGTCTCATGTCACCCAAAAGCAGAAGATACCATACCTTTAACTGACAAGAAGCTACAGTTTCGAGGCCAACCAGAGCCAACTAATTGACACATAGCACTAAAGTACTGATGGAAGGGAGGCAGGTTGAATCTGGGGGCATCTTGACCCTGGGTGACCATTCTGCAAGCTGCTAATTAAAGTGGAGATTTAGGCTTAGGGATGTAGCGACACGGGCCATCACACCATTGTTGATCTCCAGGTTTCCCTGTTTTTTGTACTTGTCATTAAACAGACTCCCCTTTGCCAAACCATTGAGTTGTCCTTATTGATTGGTGTTGGAATAAGAAACCTGCACGCCCATCCACCTCAAGGTGTTAAAGTATTCGAGAGCGAGCTCTGATTCTATGGGCTGGTCAGGGGTCACTCGCACTCGATTACACTCTGTGATAGGTACGAATTAGTGCAGTCCAACTTGTGTGGGACTAAAAAAGTCTTATCTGTTGGTATTGGGTAACCCACCTTTTAATATAAGCCTGCACTACATAAGTTGGTCGTGTGACTGAGCAGCCAGGCGTATCTTAAGAGGGGTAATGTGAACTGTAGAGTTGTACAATGACATGACTAAACACAAGTATCCAAGTAAACACTTACACACTTAAAGGTAGAATAAATTATTTACTTATACACAAAGATATTTAAAGCATTCTTTAAAAAGCAGCAATTAGTTGCAACATTAATTAGTTAGGATTCAATTAATAAATTGAACAATAAAGCAGGTGAGTAATTCATTCATATGTTACACATGTTTCAGCACTCAGAGGTGAGTGTCAGTATAGCATTTATATTGGTATCACCTTTGCAGTATTGTTATTCAAGGAAGGAAAGGTTGGGTTAGATCAGAACAGACAGATGGGTGATTCTCCCAAAGGTATGCAGGCTGTCTATTATCTCAGCATTAAAGAGTTCAACATGTGAAACCTGTGCAGGAACAAGCACTGCCAAAGCCAATAAGTTCACAAGGAGGCCTTTAGAGAGCGTGGATATCCAAAGTCAATGGGCAAAGTAAAAGTTCTTCTTAGAAAATGTTCTTTAGATAGTGTTCAAAAAAGAAATCACAGTAACTCAAGGGGAGCTGCCTTTAGAAAGCACAAGCTGTAAGGCCAGTGCAAGTAGGTTTAGGTCAACTTAATGTAGGGTTAAAATGCACTCCCAAAGGTTGGAAGCCCGCCCAATGGCAAAAGGATAGTATACCCCAAGCCCCCCAGTACCTTTGAAATGAAGTTGTTCCATCTGCATGCCTTCTGGATGTATTACCATACATTTCATCGAATACCATTTTACCTAATGAGATTTCACCAAATTTATTTAACCGAAAATGGTAGGTGAAGTGGTATATGTGTAATGCATAATAGGTGGCGTGTGGGGTAAGGGTATAAGTTAGGGTAGGGAGGGGTGAGGGGGGCTGCGGGAGGCCTCCCCCGCATTATAAAAAAAAATAGAAAAAGTAAAAAGTTAATTTCGTTTTTCGGTGAAATGATTTCTGTGAAATCTCCATTAGTTAAAATATTTTCAAAGAAATCACATACATCCTTCTGGATGCAGTGCTGCAGATCCTTGTTCCTGGTCCTTGGTTGTGGTGACGAAAGGGGGGTGGGGACGTCTGGTGGGCTCGTGCGGCAGCACTCAAGGGAAGGGCTCGGCAGCAATGGATTTCCGTCAATTCAACGGCTCTTTGTAGTTTTGGCACCTTTTTCTCAGGGCCACAGAAGAACGAAAAGCTCTGGTTAGGATTTCCTTGATCCCTCGGTCCTGGACTCTGGTGAAGGGACTCTGGACGCGGATTTCTTGCTTCTGTAGAGTCCTCTGGATGTCCATCAAGATCTGGCCAGATTCGGACTTCGGAAGACAATGCACTCAGGAGGTACCCCAGGTTTTGAGCTTCTGCAGCCTTGGAAAGTCGCAGCAAGTCGGGGGTTGCGCCAAAATAGTTTGTCTCAAGGCTAGTTGGTCCCACCAGCCTAAAGGAGGAAGTTGTCATTCATGGGTCTTCCCTGTCGATTCGAAAACGGGCTCAGCACAGGTGCAGGACTTCACCCAGCACTTTGTGGTCCAGGAAGGTGATGCTGGCATCTTCTCTCGTCTTCCGCTTTGGATGTTGTCCTCCAGTGGTAGACTCTGCTCTTAGTCCCAAAAACCTTGCTTTTTATGCAAGTTACTATTCATTCAAAGCCCTAGGCTCTCAATCACACAGCTTGGTGGCTGTCCTTTTAGGACGGCCAGCCGGCCAATAGGAACTGGTTTCACTCAGGCACACCTAGAGTAAAAGAACAGGGAAGTTTTGGGACCCTCCCTCACTTCCTGTCTTTCCATCACTGGAGCCTGGGCGGGCTTCAGAGCTGAAGCCCGCCAAAGGCAATTCACAAAAAGGACTCAAACCTGATGCAAACAGAGTAAAAGCCCAGAAGAAACTAACAAGAAATGGTGGAAAAAGAAGACCAGCACCATTTTGTGAAAATGGTCACCCTTTGGTGCAGCACTGCAGCCGAGGTATCAACCTGCAGTTAGAGGTCACTAGGTAGTAAAAAAAGAAACCACTGCCACCAGCCATTCAAGTATGTTAGTGTAACAAAATGTTACATGAAGAATGGGTTAAAGGAGTTACTATGTAACCCCCCAGCACTCCACATAGGGTGGGGTGCTGGACCCATAAAGTAAAGCTAAGTAAGACAGGGGTCATCTTACTATCCTTGGTAACAGTAGCTCACCCAATAAAATGTTGTTAAACATTAAGAGAAGTCTAAGGGACTCCTCAGTGGCACTACACAAAAGGTGCTACGTGTCGCAATGCAAAAGCAGATGCCTATGGAGTTTACCAGACTCCATAAAACAGTAAGGAACATAGAAAATCATAGTCTGGAAAACACACGAGTGAGTGAAAAAAAAAATGTCCCACTCAATCAGGAGTAAAAATGGAATAGCCCTGAGCTGAGTCCAGCAAAAGAGCTGAGGGTCTCTAAGGTTAAAGGGAATTGGCACAGACATGAAAATCCTCCCAAACACTCTCTTCTTAGAAAATGTTTTAAAATGGTGAGTAGTTCAAATAGAAAATCACTGCAACTTAAGAGGGGTCACCTTGAAGCTTCACAAGCTGAAAGGCCAGTGCAAGTGAGTTGAGGTCAAATCAGAATAGGGTAAAATAGCACTCCCAAAGGTAGGAAGCACCCCATATGGCAAAAGGATGATGTACCACAACCCGCACAGTACCTGTGAACTGAAGAATTTGTTCCAGCTGAATGCCTTCCTTTTGCAGTGTAGCAGACCCTTGTTTGAAGAAATCGCATAGATCCTTCTGCATGCAATGCTGCAGACCCTTGTTCCTGGTCCTTGGTCATGGTGACGAAAGGGAGGACGTCTGGCGGCCTTCTGTGGCAGCACTCGAGAGAGGGACTCTGCAGCAATGGATTCTCCTTGGTTCAGCGGCTCTTGGTGCCTTTTTCTCAGCGCCAAAGAAGATCGAACGGCTCTGGTTAGAAGTTCCTTGATCCCTCAGTCCTTTACTCTGGTGAGGGGAATCTGGACACGGATTTCCTGCTTATGTAGGGTCCTCTTGATGCCCACAAAGTTTGGCCGGATTAAGCACTTCGGAAGACAAGGCACTCGCAGGTGGTCGAGGTACACCAGGTATTGGGATTCTGCACCCTTGGTAAGTGATAGGAAAGAACTGATGCAGCAACCCTGTGGGAGGCTACACCAGCCTTGTCTTCTTGGTATTGGGTAACCCACCTATTGGTATAGGTCTGTACTACACAAGTTGGTAGTGTGACTGAGCAGCCAGACTTATCTCAAGAGGGGTAAATGTGAACTTTAGAGCTGTAGCAATGAAATCCACCAATACAAGTATCCAAACAACACGTACACCGAAGGTTTTCTAGTAAAATAATTATTTAATGGTTTGTTTTAAATAAGTATTCTTTAAAGAGGGCAATGTATGCAGCAATCAAATACACTTCCAAATAGTTTCTCGGAATGGACACAAAGCAAGTAGATCATCTTTAGATATGCTACATACACACTTTCTACACCCTGAGGTAACTTCACAAACTAGGACAGTAATGGCATTTATCACTTGTATACTTTGCAAGTTCTGAGAGTTGTAGAAAGGAAAGGTTAAAGGAAGGAAAAGGGTTAAACAGGATCTCGAAGCATGTGAGCACTGTACATCTTCCAATTAAGTCTAGATAAAAACCTTTCCCAACAATATTAGTTAAAAAACAATGTATCACCTATGAGGTACAGTAAGAATCAAAGTCAAATGGAATAGAATAGTCTGTAGGGAACCAGGACAGCCAAAGTCAATTGGAGCAAAGTCCATGGAGCTGAGGCAACAAAAGTCTTGCACAAACTTAGAGAGTTTGTTGTAGAAAATCACTGTAGAGCCACAAGCTATTACACTTGTGAAAGTTAGAGCTGAGACCAACTCTAGAAAAGCAGCTACTGCAAGTCTGAACTGAGAAGAGCAAAGCTACAGACAAGAAGGTAAGTACAACAGTACCTTTTGGTTAGATGAAGAGGGTCCAGCTGGCTGCTGTCTGGTTGCAGTGACGTAGATCTGGTGTTCCAGGGCCTCAGTCATGGGGACAAGAGGAAGGACATCTAGGGACTCCTGCGACAGCATTTCGGTGGTCGGCGGCAGCTACTGCCTCTTTTCGGATCAGCAGCACTTCGCGGTTTCAGCACCAGGTAAATGGCACCACTGCGAATCTTGGACACCGGCTGGGCTTCCTTCACTCCTTGAGTCCAACACTCTGGTGAGGTAACTTGAGCTTTGGTCGTCCTGCTTCTGGAGAGTCCCGCGGATCTTCCTGAAGCATTTGGCCAGATTTGGCTCAGTTCCTGCAGCAGCAAAGTAGTACAGCTAGTTGGGGAAGGTCTTCCAGCAAAGTTAATCTTGGGGTTAGTTGGTCCAACTAACCCAAGGGAAGAAGTTGTCCTTTCCAGTGCTTCTCTAGTCGAGTAGAAAAAGGAATTGCAGCAAAGCAGCCGTGTTTCCCCAGGCAGTTCACTGGTCCAGGAGGATGCAGCAAACTTCGTTCACGGTTTCTTCATCAGATTGTTCTTCCCAGTGGTCGACTCTGTCTTCAGTTCAAGAAGCCTCGCCTTTTAAGCAGGTTTCTTCCATTCATGCACAGCCTAGCTGTCACTCGCACAGCAGGGTGGCTGTCTGCAAGGACAACCAGGCAGCCAATCAACACTGAGTGCATTCAGGTTTCCCGGGAGACTAAGTACAGGGGAGTTTCAGGCACCTCCCTCACTTCCTGCCCTGCAAGACACACTGTACAGTACTGAATCTCGTCAAAGACAAAACAAACAAAGGGCTTAAACCTGGTTTGGCGCACTGAGTAAAACCCAGGAAAGACCTTACAAACAAGAAATGGGGAAAAAAAGAAGACTGGGGCCATTTTGACACAATGGTCACGCATGGGTGCTATACTGCAGCTGAGGATTCAGCCTGCGGTAGAAATGCACATTGGTAGGAACATTAAACAACTGCCACCAGCCATTTAACGTAGTGAGGGTAATATAAAATATGTTACATGGGAAAGTAGTAGAAGAGGCTACTAAGTAACCCCTCAGCACTCCACATAAAATGGGGTGTGCTGGACCTGCACAGAGAAAAGGTAAGTAAAGTAGATCTCACTTTACTATTCTTGGGAACTGTAGTTCACCCAAGAAAAGGTATTTAAACCTTCAGAGAAATCTAAAGGATTCCTCTGTGGCACTGCACTGTGGGTGTTGTGTGTCACCATTCAAAAAGTAGATGCCCATGGAGTTTGTCAGACTCCAAAAACAAAAGAAACGGATAATCCAAATCAGATCAAAATACATGAGAGGGTGAGAAAAAGAGCTCACTCTCTCCATGATTGAAATTAAAAAGTCCAGCAAAAGAGCTGGGGGTCTCTAAGGTTGAAGGGAATTAGCACAGAAATGAGAATTCTCCCTAACAAGAAGACAGAAGACAGGACCTTGGAAGGAGTTTCACAGCAAGGATCACGGGGAAGGCTCTAGGCAATGTTTTCCTCGCGGCTGGATGCAGCTCTGTGGTTTTGGTGCCTTTTACAGGAGCACAGAAGAAGACAGAATATCGCCGGTCAGATTCTCGTTGTTTTCAAGGTCCAGCACTCTGATGAGGGGACTTTTTGGACTGGAGTTGTGCCTCTGGAGATCCAGCAGGATGACCACGAAGTTTCAGCGACATTCGGAAGACTGTGCACTGCACAATGGCTCGAGGACCCAGGGGTTTTGGGGTATTGCAGCCCCACAAGGTTGCAGCCCAGCATGGGATGGCTCAAAATGCAGGTGCTCTTTAGTGTAGTGGGTCTCACCAGGCTCTGGGTCGGGGTCATCATTTTCGGAGTCCCCAGGTTGATTGGAAGGAAGGGCTATAGCAGGCTCCAGTTACACAGCAGGCTCTCTGGTTGCTGGAAATAATTTCAGCCGCGAATTCATCTCTCTTTGGTTCCAGTGGTCGCCTACCTCTTCAGCTTCCAGGATCAGACTTTTATGCAGGAACCCAGCCAATAAAACAGCCTTGCAGCATTCACACTTGGGGGGGGTGGGGGGGACAGGACAGCCTTCCAGTTTGAACTGGATGCTCGCGGTCAGGCTAGAAGACAAAGGGCCGCAGAGTTTTGGACTCGTCCCTCGCTTCAGGCCTTCACAGACACTCTGGAGCCAGGGCCAGGAATCTACAGGATTCCTGCGGAGATAAAAATCATACAAAGGAATTTCCCATTCTGGATGTCGAGAGAGGAACAGGAAAGGAGAAGGAACACTGAAATGGTGATAAAAATAAGACAGGGGGCCATTTCGGTAAAATGAACACCCATGGGTGCCTTATCCGGGCTGTGTAAACAGCCCGCAGTAAGGGTGCACCAAATTAATAAAAAGGTTCACTGCCAGCAGCCAATAAAGTTAGGTTTTTCCTCGTAACATAAATGTTGCATTTAAAATGAGAAAGGGGATACTCCGTATCTCCCTAGTACTCCACATAAGGTGTGGGGTGCAGGTCTCCGCTAATAAAATGTAAAAGGGATCCAAAGATCCTTTCTACCCTTGTGAACTGTAGTTCTCACAAGGTTAGCCTGAGAAAGTGAAAAGGGGAGCCCCTAGGGCAACCCAGCAACAATAGGTACTTATTGCCAAAAAGTTGTCAAAGTGGATTACTTTTAAAAGACACTACTGAGAGTCTTAATAATGAGACCCATAAAGAGTAAAAGACTCTGTGAGTGTGGAAAAAGATTCCCAGTCACTGAGGAATAGGGAACGAGAATATACCAGTCCAGCAAAATGTTCTGGGGTTGACACAGGTCAGGAATATTTATCATTGATATGAAAATCTTACCCAACACATGGCACTTTGGCCGCCATGTTGGGAGAACCAGGAAACGGTGAACAAACCCTTCCCCAGCGATAAAGAAACGTCTACCTCCGGAACCGAGATGTAACTCGTGTGCCCAAAAGTCACAAAGCTTCTTCTTAGGAAAAGGGTCTGATGTAGGAAGAGTAGTTGTGGTGGTGAAATGTTCCAGAAAATATTCAACAAAGTTACAGGTAGGTAAAATGATATTCCTGTCTTTCAGATGCAGGCTTTTAGAGCTGATGATCAAAAATCGATGGAATGCAGTAACCATAGTGTATTCTAAGGAGAACAGGGGGAGATGTATGCGTTGCATTTACATAGCCCCATGACTCAAGATTTTCACAGATGACTAGGTGGGTCAACTGGGTGTGGCTGGTGGTAAGTTCCAGTGAGAGATGCCCAGGAACTGGGCGTGCAAGGATTCTTTCGGTCGGTTCCAGGAGCAGAGCGCAACCTTTTGCAAAGAAGTACAGAAGGCACAGAGGCAGACCTCTTCAGGACAGTTCACCAGACGGTGGGTGGGCCGGGGAAGGTGAGTTCCAGTGACGAGTACCGCACACAGGTGACAGCAGGCTTCCTTCTAGACGCAGTTGATGATCTCCCAGAGCAGGATCCCTTGAAGCTGAGAGGCTGAAATTCTACAGGAAGGTAATATATACCACAAACTGGCGGCTACTGAAGTTCTGGCAATGATTCTACTGTGGTAGCCCACTGGAGAGCCGGGTGGTCCAGGGACAGTGCTGATTGCTCAGAATGGCTGGACCCTAGAGAATGTGTCGAGACTGGTTGGTCCTTTGCTGATCATGTAGTGCAGCAGGGCTTCACAGGGCCAAACATAGGAAGGGATGCTGGGCCTCTTCGAGAGTTGTCCACAGATCCTCAATCGGCTGCTTGTCTACACAAGAGACTTGGCTCCAACACTGATCTGAAGAAATGGCTGCCTGAGTCTTTTATCCTAAATCCTGGCTGGAAGCAAGTCCAAACTTAACCCATGGTATGGATCTGCACCATTCAACCAGCCAGCAGTGGTCCAATCAGGGACCACTGTGGGTTTCACTCATGCTGCATTTCCGGCACCATGGATGGAGAGTGGGACCAAACAGTCCCACCCCTTCCTGGGCGAAGCGCATACAATGGCCTCACTAGCCCACGAAAGCAGCATATTTCCCAGGTGAAGTACGTGACCCTATATGGGATTTCCTGACAAGTGAACAAATCTCATTGCATAGCCATTTTAGGGAACTAGCCTGTAGTGTGGCGTCAATGAATGAGACTGACCAAATGGTGCCATAGTGGTTGCTATAAACCTTTATTACAACAAAAACATAAAACTATAACCCATCTACCCCTACCTCTAACAGGGTTTCCCTACCAAAATTAAAGAAACTCGGGGAAATGTCAGGAAGTCCGGGGAAGTCAAACAGAAAGGCACAGTCCTGGTCAGGGCCCCTACTCTATCCCTATTGCTACAATAATCCAAGTCCAAAAAGAGCGCAGTCTCCTTCCAATCAAGGAGATTGACTTCATTCCCCTGGATGCAAAGTCTTTCTACAAACAGAGTTTATAGAAGTTCAAACAAAGTGTGGGCACACAACGTTCTGTAGGATTTCCAAGGGGTCAGGAGAATGACTCCCTTCCCCATAGTTCAGTGTAGGCTTTAACCCAGCTGGCATTTGTATAGATGAGGTTCCAAACAGTCTACTTTTCTTATTTATCTTAGCAAGCCCCCACTGGGACAAGGAAGATGTTCCCTGAGTTCCTTTGGACATATCCTTAGACAAGTCTGATCTATGAAAGTCTTGTCAAAAGAGGTTCTCCCCTGTTCCTCTAAAACCATAAAGGACCACATTGACACCCTGGATCCTGCTTTGGCTCACTTATGCAACCGCTCCTTCACCACTGGAGTCTTCCCTTCCCCCCTGAAGCACTCCCTTGTGCACCCTCTTCTTAAGAAACCCCTGCTGACCTCTCCTGCCCTGCTTACTACCGCCCAATCTCCATCACTCTTGCTTCAGAGCTGCCAGAAGCACGGAAATTGCTCTCCTGAACATCCATGAAGACCTGCTCTCCGTCCTTGACTCCAACACCCCCTGTGTCTTCATCTTACTTGATCGCTCTTCTGCCTTTGACACGGTCAACCATGCCATCCTGCTGAACAGTCTCTTTGATAACCTTGGTATCAGCCATCAGGCCCTGGCTTGGCTCACCTCTTTCCTCTCCGATCGACCCTCCCAGGTCCAACTTGGGTCCTTCCTCTTCTCTATCGCCATCTCTATCTGTGGTGTTCCCCAGGGGTCTAACCTCTCTCCCTGGCTGTTCAACCAATACCTGGCACTTCTTGCCCACCGCATTGCCACTCTCTGTCCCAACTTTCAGTGCTATGTGGACAATACTCAGCTCATTTTCAGGCTCCCTCCCGCCACCTCTTCTCCTTCTTTCATCTCTGTCCGCTATCCAGTAATGGTGTGCCGCCAATGATCTCTGCCTTAATGCCTGTAAGACTGAGATTCTCCTCATTGGCACACCTACTCCCTCCTTTCCTGTTACTCTCTGGCCGGCCTCTCTTGGCCCTCTTCCTTCTCCCACCTGTGAAGCTAAAAACCTCGGGGTCATCTTCGACTCCACACTCTCCTTCTCGCCTCGCATCTCTAAGAAGTCACACTACCAGCTGCACCTCCTCAGAGGTATTATTCCTTTCCTCTCCTTCCCTCAGAATCTCACGGTCTCCCGAGCTCTGGTTCTCTCTAGGCTGGACTACTGCAACCGCCTCTTTCTAAATCTGCCTGCTTCTACTCTCCGCCCTCTGCAACTCATCCAGAACAGGACTGCGAGACTTGTCCTTGGCCTCAAGCCCAGGGATCGTATCTTTCCAGGATTGAAATCTCTGCACTAGCTCCCAGTGGCTGCGACGATTAAGTTCAAAACCCTCTGCATTGTCCACAAGGACTTCTGGGGCCTCAGTACCTTCAACTCTCTCTTCCTAAATATCTTCCTTCTCGAGCTCTTCGCTCATCCGCCTCCAACTCCCTCAGGGTCAGTCGCTTCTCCAAGCAACAAGTTGGTGGTAGATCTTTCTTCGGCTGGGGCCTCCCTCTGGAACAGCCTCCCTGCATCCCTGAAACTTGAGGAGAACCATCTACGGTTCCAGAAGCACCTCAAGACCTTCCTCTCTGCTCCTGCTTTCTCTCCTCCTCTCCCCTGCTGAACTCATGACTGAAACTGCACTGGTCACCTGGCTGCCCTCTGATCTCCAGCCCAGGTCACTCCCCTGCCAGCTGCACACCTGCACTGCCTCTCAGCAACCCCTGCACTTGGAGGCTGTTTCTGTATCCCTACAGTCCCCACCCGCTCTTGACACTTGATGTCTGCACTAAGCCCTGCACTTGCCTCTAGCTGGCCACACTTTTTACCTATTGTTTTATTTAGTCTATTTTATTTTTTTACTGTTGATCCTATTTATTGCACTGCCCCCTTCCTCCTCCACACTTTCCCTTGCCCCCTCCCTCCTCCACACTTTCCCTTGCCCCCTCCCCTGCACTTGCGCCATCTCAATGCCACCTGGCCTAGTAAGATCATTGTCTTTGTCTTCCCTCTTTTTCCCCTCCCTTGCTGCGCTGCGCCTTGAAACACTTGTGTATAGGCGCGTTATAAATGCCATATCATATATCAGTATTCCACTCTTGTGGAACTGCCCAGGGATCTATGCAACAAAGTGGTTCATGGCTTCTTATTCTCTTTACAGTTGATTTCTCTCAGCCCCCTCCCAGAATTGGGCCTATTCCCTTTACTTTCTCTTAGAGAGTACTTCACCGGCTTCACCAAAGCTTGCGGGTTGACTTTCTTACAGCTTCTTCTTCTCTTGGCCACCGCCTGGGCCAATCAACTCAAGTTATTATGCTTCTTCTTCAAGCCATCTCTGGACTGGTTACTTCTATGGCCGGGGTTCTCTCCTTGGCTAATTGCTGCTTGTGGTCCTGCGTAGTTGTTGGACTGCTCAGTCCACCCACGACAGGTCACGCCACCACCACAGGCACTGCTGCTCTCTGCATATTCAACTACTCAGCCTCGATATAGGTTAGGGAAGGCGGTCTTAGCGCCATTGTCGGACCGGACGTTCCACCCATGACTGGTCGTGCCACCACCCTTTCTGCTCTCTGCTTATGCTGCGCCTGCTTCCTGCTGACTCGCAAGATGCTTCTCAGGCGTCCTGATGCTCATCTCTTTGGAGACTGGCCTGTTGCAGTCTCCCAGAGCCCAAGTCCAGTTTTACAAGCTCCCAAGGGGCCTCCTCGAACACTTGGTTAACCTTCTGAATGTACGATGGCCCTTACTAGCCCAGAACCGCACAGCCCCAAGCCAGACGGGTCAGAGAATGACAAAGAGCAATCTTTCTTTGCTGTTCCATAGCTCTCAACTCACACGCTTTAGGCGGGTGTCACCCGCCTTGCAAAGGGCTGACTCACCCGCCAAGCCTCCTGCACGCCCATTCATTTCAATGGGCGTCTCACCCGCCAAAAACAAAATCGGGTGATTTCACCCGCCTTTGCGAGGCAAATGGTTGAGAGCTATGCTGTTCCGTGTAGGTAGTGAGGATGGCCCCAGCGTATCGTTAGTCCAATGAACCACATGCGGGCTGCATCTTCCTAGCCTCATGGAAAGAGGCTCCCCCTTGGGGAGAATTGATGCTATCTGAGGGATCGTCACATTAACCATTTGCGGTAAACACAAATGTGCACACTAGAAATGATGCAATAATGGTAAACCTGTAATTGCTGTCACCAGCTTGTCTTTAGGCACATATAAAAGTAACCAAAAATCCCATGAGTAAAAAACTAGGGTGATACAAAAGTATCCCCACTGCACTGTAAGATGCTGTGTGCACTGTTAAAAAGGTAAAAAGACAAAAGGGAAAGAGTTCCCCAATACTGGAAGTCTGAATGACTGATCAGTTTCTGCATAACACAAAATGAGCCAAATGCCAGGGGAGTGAAGCTGAAGGCTTCACTTCCCTGTAAAAAGTCAGGACAGGCTCAAAAATAAAAGTACAAAGTTTGGGGGTCCATATAATATGGAGTGAGAAGTTGCTAAAAGAGATTGTTCAAACACCAGGTCCCACCATCTTGGAATCAGCCTGCCCTGTCATGGTGCGCCACCAAATTCCACCATGCCACTAACTGCTCCTGACATGTTTCCTTCTCTTACGAGGTCTGGCATTTGAGCCCAAGCTGCTCTGCTGGGTCAGTGTGCTTGGGGTAAGGGCAAAATGCAATCTTGCTCATGGACTTCCATCTAGTTAAAGTCTGTGACTTGGCGGGGCTTTGATCTGCTTTTTCACTCCTGCCTGGATTTCCCTGAATGTACTGTTTCTTACTTCTCCGGAGACTGGCAGTCTGCTATTTAACCAAAGTTGGGAATGGGACGGGGGATGGAGGAGGGGGGAGAGGCCATTGACGACTAGATGGTGATCTACATTGGGCGTTTCTCACACCACTTCCCATCATCAAGTTTGCGACTTTGTCACGTAGTTCAGAAGTTTATGGCCTATGCAATATGTATGGAATTTTGGCAGGGTTTTTCAATCCACTTTTCTCTGTAGGACCGACCAGTGTTTGGATGGGATTCTACAAGAGCTTTTTTGTGTGAGGCAAGGCCCACCACACCATCTACTGTGCTTGATATAGATTTCCAGCGGCTCCTGCAGGATCTAGAAAAGCAGAATACATGCCCTTTGATTTTACGTCACGCAGATGTATACTTATTGGATTTTACGCATGGAACTGATGATGCAAATCGCACAATCTTTGAAGGCGATGTTAGAAAGGGTTTCTAATATGAGCGGGGACATCAAATGGCATAATGAAAGATGAGAAGTTGGTAAACAAATGTCCTACTTCATTGATGATTCTCTCTTCTCTTTCAGCTGAAGAAAGCAGTTTTTCACGATCTAGTAAGTATCAATTATGGGCAAACTGATTCAGATCTTCATTGGTGCAATTGAGGCTTCATTTGCATATCATTTTTAGAGATTCCAAAAGTGTATGATATGCCAAAAATGTTGTGTTCTACCTCCATGTAGGACTGTAAAAACGCTCTTGTTTGTTCATAATTTTTTTGAAAACTCACAACTAATCCAACAGACCATGCTTTAAGGTCAAGATTGAAGTGCACAAGCAGATCATCATAGGTTCATAGCTGTGGATGCGTGGGGTATAGAAGAGTGAAGTAAAAAAACTGAATCTTGTGAGCTTCGATATGTTAGAATAGCAGACTAAAAATGCTGGTCAGAATTGGGTGCATTGCCAGGGTGCTGAAGCTCCCAGATTTAGAATGAGGGGAATGAATTGTGGATACTAATGCAAATGTACAATGGTGTTCCCTGAATTATAGCAGCACGGTTCAAGACTCTTATCTGGACTGCATACTCCATTAAGCTCAATATTGGAATAACCTACGCAGCAGGCCACCATCAAAGCATCTAGGCAGATGTTTGTGTTGTCTAGTGTCCCCAGCCATGGATTCTCAAAGGTGCCGAGTGTCAGGAATTAGCTGCATTGAAGAACCTCTCAATTTCTTGGCCACAATATATCATGTACATGTGATGTTGGTTTGTACCACACAATGCTGGCATTTGCATGGACCCCAGGTGCTCTGGTGGCTCTGGAAAAGTCAGTGGTTTGGTTCGTTAGGTGGACATGGGAATGCAGCATAGCATGGCTTTGAGTTGAGGTTGTAGATTGTAATTTCCCTGAACTCTGAATGTGTGTAGGCTTTCTGGGTGTGAAGCGTAGGAGGTATTGATGGCTTCGTTTACAGAGAGGTGGCCTCATGCTTGTAGTGTGGGCATGCATATAGGTTATGGGCTGAGCAGGTCATTTGGAGTAAATGGTGTCAAATGGTTTGTTTGAAGTCTGTGTGTCTTTTATAGGCCTTGTTTGTGTGTGGTAACTAAGGTGGAGAGAAACAGAGGTTTAGTCTGAGGTAGGGGTTGTGCTCTCTGGTTTCCATGATGCTGTCAACGAGTGGTCTTGCTATCAGTTGCATTGTGGTCAGACGTGTTTGACTTTTTCTAAGATGTCCTGTGTTGTGGTTTGGATATTCCAGGAGATCGGGAAGGTATGCCCATAGCATTTTGTTAAGGTTTTCTAGTCATTCTAGTTCTCGGAAAGTCTTGTTATAATCTAGTTGAGCAGTCAGGAGCCGGTATGATCCTTTAGGTTATGTCTGCATGTGAAAGTCTATTTATTGAGTTATTGAGCGGGGTTGTTTCTGCTGCTTGATGGGCGTAGGTTACATTTTCAAACCATTATTCATCAAATGGTTAGGTTGTTAGCTTTTTCCTAAATTTCAGGTAGTCCTGTGGGCTGTGAATTTCCCTTGGTAGAACATTTTACTGTTTGGCCACCATAGTCAAAAAGGTGAGTCTTCTGCAGAATCTTCTGGTTTCTAAAAGTATGTTGTTTCACAATTTTAGGCCTCTGGTTGAGTGCAGCTTTGCTTTGAAGAAATGTTGCTTCTTGACCTTCAAGGGCTCTGTGAGCACTGAATAGGGCTTTGAAGTGGGGCCTTATTGATTTGTAGAATGTGGTTCCTTCTGAGAGCCATAGTCGTCTAGCTGCTTTGTTATGGATCTGTTGAAGTTTATTTGTGAGGGAGTCTGGCATACCTGGGTAAACACTGTCTGTGTAGTCTGTCCGCAAAACAATCGGCGATGACAGCCAGGGCTCCATCTGCGAAATAGAGGTAGGGCTTAATCTATTGGATTCAGTGGGGATGGTAGAAACCTGTTTTGACTATAGCATTCCCACTCCTCCCCTGCCCCTTGCAACCCCCCCCCCCCTCCCTCTTCCCTGCACTTGCACATTCTTAATGTCTCTGGGCCTAGTAAAATCGTTGTTTTGTCCTCCCTTGTACCCATTCCTTGCCTCGTCATGCCCTGAAACACTTGTGTATGGGCATGATATAAAAAAAATATCATATCAGCATTGACTTATGGTTGGAGAAGCAGTCCGTTGTACATTGAAATGTCTAGTTTCTTGATCACTTTTGATGGTTTGTGGCAGTTACCGTTTTCTGGAGGGCATTGTAGAGGTGTTTAGGGTGCAGCATGAGGTGAGCCAATTTCCCTTTTGTCTGCGTTGAGTTTTAGGTAGTTGGTCGTCATGAGTTATTTGCATAAAGCAGTTGCTGAGGTTGAGTCTGGAGTTGGTTGGTTATTTTGTATATGATCTGTGTCTCATCTGTATAGTCGCAACAGATGAGCCCATAAGATTGTATGATCTTCATGAATGGAAACGTGCAGATGTTTAAAATGAGAGGATTGATCCCTCAGGCACACCAGAGGAAATGGGGTCGACCGCCAGTTGAATTCTCTTCTGTTGGTAAGGTATGATCTCGCCCATTGTGGAGTAGTGTTATGGAGTCTGGTTTCTTCACGCTTTCCAATTGGTGTACTGCGGTTAACTGTGTCGAAGACCACTGAGATGTGGAAGAGTAAGAGTGCCGAGGTGGTGTTGTCATCCAGTGATACTTTGAAGTTGAAATTGGTACCGATTCGGTGCTTCTCACAGGTCTTAAACGAACTTTTGAGCAATCTCCTCTGATCTGGCTGAATATGTAGTTTTCTAGGATTTTGGTTGGGTGTGGTATGTTTGGGAAAGGACGATAACCGGAAGGGTTCTTCTAGGTATCCAGCATTGTTTTTTTTTTAATAGAAGAAGGTGATATAGGCCAGGCCATCTTGAGTGAACTTTTGCTACAATTCCTGTTTCAAGCGAGCAGTTAATGTAGTTTCTGAAAATACAATGCTGATGTTTAATTGTTGAGGATCTTTGTAGCTGTTTGAGGAGCATGGGTCAATCAGAGAGACTTTTTTTTGTAAGTTTCATCAGTTTTTTAAGTGTGTTCTTTGGGGAGATACTCCTCTACAGTTGGTGGGGTGTATCCCCTCTTCAATTATTTGGAAAAGTTCTTTCTCTGGATGAGGTGTGTTATTAAGTACTTAGGAAATAGTCATGTCTTTTTGAGAATTTTTGCTTTGTGGTGGTGGATCTGTCTTTGGTATGTGACCGTAGCTTGTGGGTTGTAGATTTTTCTCCATATTATGTTCGGATTAAATTCTTTTTTTTGTCATGGTTCATAGTAGGGGTGTGAACCATCTTGCTGAGATTTTATTTTCTGAGAGATGGCGCAATTTAGTGTGGCTAGGATGTGGAGTGTCTTGTTTTTCCAGTGTTCCAGTGTCACTAAAATTCCTTCCTGTAGTAGGTGGTACTGTTCGTTGGGGTTGGGCTAGGTCTGTTCCATGGTTTAGAATTTTCCAGCCCAATGGTGAGTGTTTGCCCTTTGTGAGTCGGGAGTTGGCACATTGGTATGTTGATATTGCAAGGGATCATTAGATGGTCACTCCATAGTACCTGCATGGGTGGTAGGGAGTGGTTATTGGGCATTATTCACTAAATATTGCATTTGCGGTGTGGCTGGTGTAATTCCTTTGACCTGGTCAAATCGAGAATGCATTTGGTTAGGCCTGATGTCCGCCCATCCGCTCCTCTGGAAACTTTCCTTGGTCCTCTGGGATAGCTGATTATTTTCCTTGATGTAAGTAATCCTATTGTAATGTGCAACTTCACTTTTCATGAGATGGTACCTCAAGTTAGGATGTGGTAGATTGGGTTTGCCTACAAACAGACCACCTTCATCATTACATTTTTTGCGAGGTGTTGGGCCAATCTTCTACCCCACATCATGCCTGGATGCCACATTTCATCCAAGTGTGGACTCGCGCCTTTCAACATTCCATTTTCTGTGGCCGCTTAGAGCTACTTTAAAGGAAGTCCTTAACGTCCACAGTGCAAAGAAAATGATCAGTGGGATGTTTAAGTGTAAAGGGGAAAAGTATCTGGGCACTTCATCCACATGAAAAAGAGTTGGAATTGTATTAACCATGCTTTTTCTTTATTTGGTAACGGCAGCAACAAGCCCATGCTTCCTTCTGAACTCTGGCTTTTACTTTTCTGCAGCTCTCCCAGACAACACGACAACTGTGGCTGTGGTTGTTCTGTCCTCAGTAGCGCTGTGCGCAGTGATTGCCATTGCCATCTATCTGTACAAGCGACAACGGAGCCTGGAGCGGGGGGCCTTCGAGAGTGCCCGCTATAGCAGGACCACTTCGGACCCCAGCGAAGCAGTGGAGAAGAACATCTTGGTATCGGACATGGAAATGAACGAGCAGCAGGAATAGCGAGAACGAGTGAGGGGCTTCTGATGGAAGGACTGGTCCCTGGGACTAGCTGGCTCAAAGCTGGGCGGTCTGCTCAGCAGAGTCACAGTCAAAGCCTTACCAAGTTTAACAACTTCAGCGTTTTCCATGGCCCACCAGCAGTGGTGGATTCCTTGTTAGTGAAGGATTAATCTTCCTGGACTAACTAGAAATGCTAAAAATAACTTCAATTCAAATCAGCCAAAAGGATTCATTATTCTAAGGACAGACCTTCTTAGAAAAGAAACCATTTCATCTGCCATCAATTACTTGCTGTGTACTGGATCCAAGATGTTATATCCCATACATTCGATTGTGTACTGGAATCGAGGATTTAGATCCCACACGTATATATGCAGGTTCTCAACTACTGTCTTGCATGAGGTTATTACCAAAATGAGACCAATAGTCTCCTGATACATATTGAATGTCTTCCGTTGGAGAAAAGAATCATCTTTTAAATGGATAATCCACAGACCTGAAAGCCATTTTGCAACACTTGAAATAGATGAGCGGTTCTTAAATTCGATACATTCCAGTGCTTTTAGGGTCATGCACAGAGCCTCCAGACGTATGTGTTGCGTTCGTCCACCTGCGCATGTCACTACAACACTTGGCTTTTATCTGGAGTCCTCTTCTCCCAGGGTACCACAGCTTTCCACTTGCCTTTAATACCATAAGTAGAATAGCTCAGCTCGAAGGCCATGCTTTGGAGGTGTGTGCACTATCAGGCTGTGCATCTCAAACACTGTGCACTGTGATCCTGTGAGGTGGGCACTGTCGGTGTAATCTTAATGCGAACACAGTCAGGCGTTGCTTCTGAAAGGTCTGCACAGTCGGACTATGCTCTGGGTCTGTTCACAAACAGTGTGTCGTGATCAGCGTATGCTATGCTTGTGCAGTGTAATCATGATCACCCCGAATATAACTTTTCTCCCGTCACTTTCTTTTGTTTCCTAGCTACACCATTGAGGCGGTTAGGGTTTTTGCTTAGGTCAAACTGATTAGTCAGAGTTTTCTTTTAAAAAGAGCCAGTTGTTGTGCAGGAAGGAGCATTGTTTTTTCAGATTGTGCATCACAGTTTCTCTGTATCACACATGGACACATCTTTCATGTTGCATGGAGTACTGGACTCTACGGATACGGAAACTCCTTGAAGAGGTGGTTCCTTCCCTCTTTTTATCCAAATCATTTATAACTGTACCTCTTTACCTGTTTTTCAAACGGGTCTTTCGCAAGATGAGTAGCAGTGAAATTAGGAAGAATTCCTGTTCCACTCTTATTCCATCTGTCAAATTTTATGACCAAAGAGAATTGTCACAAAGTTCAAATCCTTCCCTAAAGAAGAGCCATAACATTCCATGAGGCTTCAATGGTACTTGTGTTCACTCCTTTATTAAGAGAGAAGTTAGGGCAATCCAAATATAGATGACCTGAAAGGTGCCTTGCAATTCTTGTGGAGCCAGGCCACTATATGGTGGAACGTTTGCCATTGTTTGTTTTTAACTGGCTCACATTTGAGGCTCATTTGCGTATTCCACTCCTAGAGCATCGTCGTACTTCCCACTCTGCACCTAGTCCTTAAGCACATGTGAAACCAACTTGTAGAAAAGCAGGCTCAAAATGGCTTCCTCTTTTGAAGAGCATGCAGTCAGCCATGTTAAAATGTGGCCGCCATTTTAAAGGGCGAGTTTTTCTCCGTCATCACCATGGGAGGTATGACAGGAAGCCACAATAAGCTGTTGATTTCTTTCAAGCATATCTTTAACCTTCTAAAGTATTTCACAAGCGCAACCATTATCTTGCATTCTGGCACAAAAGCACAAATCCTGTTTTAATGAGAATCGTTCTTTTTGTTTTTACGTGTTGACGGTTTTCAGCTTGCAAGTGACATTTTGTTGCCACTTTTTGTCTTGGGTTGTGACCTTTCCCAGTACCTTTCCGTATCCGTTTTCTCAAGTCTGAATGTCTGCCTTGATGGTGAGGAGGGTGCTGTTCATTCATCACTAACTCGAATTCCCCATCACGTTTCTCTGGGTGATTGCAGCCCATTACTTTCAGCCTTGCTAGCAATATCAAAGTCTCTGCAGGGTGCAGTTCCCTGTTTTTCTTAAAAGCTAGAGGCTTCATTTTCTATGGACCCATTTCATTTCTTACTACAATGGGCATTAGAAATGTCCCATGACAGACCCTGACTTCCAGGCACTCACTTGAACTTTAGAGCCAGGGACACTGCTTTCCACACGTAGATTAGCTGATTGCCTTGTTCTCCTTTGATTGTTTTGTAAATGGGTGATATGCTCTTGGCTGGGCATTGTTCCGTGCACTTTAAGAACGTAAGAACCTAAAACATTACCATTTTGTCTGACGTTTACATCTTGTAAATGTTTTTTTTTCCTATTTTGGCCCCTTTCCAGTCTCATGTTGCACAGCCCCAGGTCCTCAGGCACCTCCATCTTCTCAATCCTGTGAGAGCTGAACGATATTAATAAAGGGGCCACTTAGGAAAGGCCTTTTTAGTCAGAGATGACTTAGATTAAGAACAGGTGCTCTGCCAAGTAAAACATAATCCGAGCTCTGCTACTTGCATATCCTCAACACTTGTGTTCCCCAGCCTTTGCAAACCAGTTCAGTGCAAACCAATTTAGTGCCTTTCTTCATGTTGCTGTCCTTTCCTCTTTATACCATCTCCACTAAGGACAGCTCCCCAGGTGGCCCTGATCAGTGAATCCCCAGCAGTTTGCAGAAGTCGCTTAGGATATTACTTTAGACGGTCCTCCCTTAGACTAACTGGCTGGGCAGAGATTACTCAAATTGTCCTGGCGTGCACTGTAGATACCCTTCCTTCTCTGCCCATCAGTACTTTCACAGATAATCCTTTTGTGGCAGTAATCTACTAGGTAATCCAGCTGGCTGGAGTGCCTGGTTTGCCAGCAGTTGAAAACACCACTCTTCTTTTGAGGATTTTTATATTGGTAATTCAATATTTAATTGTAGTTTACAAGTACAGCATCTAAGGCAGTGGATATTAAACAAATAATTTCAAAGATGCCTGTCATGTTTGTGTACAACTGGCATTTGCTCTGCTGTTCTAGTAAATCTTCTATTTCTATGGTCATGTGGCCACCAGGTTCACCAATGGCAATCCTGGACAAGAAACACTTCATTTTTACTTCTACAGTGTTATATCCCACTGAAGTCCCCATTTAATTCTTTAAGTGTGGCAGACGGGAACATATTAGAAAAACAAAAAATAGTATACTTTTTTTTAACTCCTTTCATTTTCCTTTTTTTATACATTTTACATAAAAAAGACAAAAACTAAACTGGAATCAAGAAAAGGCACTACTTGCTTCCCCTGTCATAGACTATGAAATGCATGTTTAATGTACTTTATATATCTTTTTCCGCACAGATCTCCAGATGGGGATGGGTGGGGGCGGGAAGGTTTTATTCATTTTTTTTATTTTTTGCATCTCACTATTGTGTGAATGACTATGTGAAAATGAAGGCAGTTGCTGGTACAAACCAGCTTTTCAGTATTATGGTGACCTTGACTTGTGCAATAAATAGGTAGGGTTGGAGCTGCCAAAGAACCCTTAGGTGAATGTGATTGTGGCTTTTCGCTACCGTAACACTACGGTTGGGCACTCTCTCGTATTACAGTGGGTGCTATGTTGTATGGAATGTATCAGTGTTCGTAGCCGGTGGTGCGGGCAGACTTCTCACACCTCCACATTTCAAAACATTCCCTGTTTAGATGTGCACTTTGATTGGCAGGTTGTCCCTTGCAGATCTCAGGCAGAGAACACATGCTCTGCTCTGTTAAAAGAGGACACTCACCATTACCTTCTGCCATCTCTACGGCTATTTGATTGGTTGGGAAATGAGTGAGTCATAATGCAAGCAGAGATACTATGTAAGGAGAGATTATAATTTCTGATTTGTGTTGGATTTTCCTGTTTTAATAAAAAAATGTTTTAATCGTGGTTATGTTTTCTCCATAAGCATTATTGGAAATGCCATTACAACAAGCTACGATTAGAGGGGCTGTGAGGAAAGAACACACTGCCAAGCCCCCTTTGAGGTCATTGCTGTCCTTTTTTGGTCTGGTCTGGCTGCTCAGCTGCACTAGTTTTGTCCGCATGCAACGATGTAACCCGGTGCATGCCCTCATGAGGGGTTGGGGGGGGGCACTGTGAGGAAGGAAGCAGTAAATAAGTGCATGACTGCGTCAATGAGCTCTTATGGAGCAAATCAAAATGTAGACCATGTCTCGCCTCGAAGCAGATTGGACATCATTTATGCACGCAGTGGGCCAGACATTGAAGCAAGTCATTCCTCTGGTTTTCTGACCCATTGGGTCCATCCTTTTTGGAGGAGGACGACTTCATTTTGTTCCCTTTCCAGCACCTACCATCAGCCTCCTTATGCTTTTATGTGGAAAGTTAATCAGCCCAGCCATCTCGCAAATTCTCCAAGTTTTAAATTAATTATGAATGCTCCTTAGATCTTCCCCCAAGATATTCAGGGATGCAACATCTGGAGTTTGAGTGTATACCCGGAAGAATGCATTGCATTTGAGTGTCTAAAGCCCAAACTCACATAGGCTGCCGTGCTCGCCACTGGAAAGGTCAAATGCTGCTTGCGTCCTCTTGACCATAGTAGAATGTCTGGATGTTACTAATGTGGTTATCCAAGTGCTCTGAGAAATCCTATCCAGGACAGAAGCGGCAAGGTGACACGCTAGCTTCATTCTCTGCATACTGTATTGTGGCCCTTGACTGGTGGCCAGCGGCATGTTTGTTCACCGACTGACCTTTACTAGATTGTTGTTTTTGGTTTTTTGTGTGATGGTGATCTGTATTGGCATTTTATTATATGCACTCCAGTCTAACCCAGGGCTGCCGATAAAGTAAATGGCACCTTACTGTACTTGCTTTTAATCCGACAAATAACAGTACTCCCACCAAAATATATGGTGTGTAAAAATCGACCTCTTCCTTGTATCGCCCTCCCTCCCTCAAACTCACCCCCTTCCCGGCCATTGCTGCTGCATTGACCAATACAGTTCAGCGGCATTTGCTGCACCATGGCACAAATGGGTGCTCCAGCATTGCTACAATGAAATGGAGTTTCTTTTTTTTCTTCAGGGAATGTGTTTAATGTCTCAGAGTAAGCACACTGCAGAACAGTCGGACTGTTGCATGACGAGAACAGTCGAGTCAAGAATATACTGTTTCAAGTCACATTCATCCATCACACAGCGGGGCGGATAGGGGCCAGGATGGGGTGTTCAACCTTCCATGTGCAGTGTAAACCTGGCACCCTACTGTATGAATTGGGTTTCAATAGAGCCGGGTCTGGTACTGGTATGTCAGAAGTACAATAAGCAATAATGAACGAATGTAATGACGCAAAGATGCATAGGATAGGATAGGCACATCGAACCTCTGTTGCTCCGTGTGGTCTTGCTTCCTCCTAGCCTGTGCTATCCTCCCGAGGCAATGCAAAGACTTGGAAAATAAGCATCTATCCAAATAGCTTAATCCCCATTTTATAAAAGGAGCAATAAAATGATGCCACTTCCTAATCCTATGGGAGCCCTGGTCTTGCCAGAGTATGATGGGCCACAGCAGAATCTTGCATTCTGCCAAAAGAAGCAGCTTTTGTTTGAGAGCAAACTTTTAATGTGCTTGCAAGGCTGCAGTTTACTCCCAATATTCACAGTCATTGAAGCCGTGTGCTTCCCGGGTTTAGATAATGGACTGGCACGAGGCTTGGTGTCATGTAAGTGGCTGGGTGAGATCAGCGAGGTTGCACATGTGAGCGGGTATGATCACTGGTGGTCTCGGCCCTGTTCTTTGTTTGCAGGTTGTATGGACCATTCGTACCACCCATCCCTCTATCATTCTCTGCCCCATTGCATGACCCGGGTGGCCTGGTCATGCGATTCAGCTTTCTATGCATTCACAGGACTCCCCGTTTTTTGCTGTTAGCCAATCACTCTTTGTTAATAATGTGAACTTTCTGCCATGATGCTTTCTGCCATGTTGCCTTGAAAGTGAAAAGTGCTCTGCGAGAGTTTCAGGACTTAATCCATTCCTAGGCGCTTCCAATGAGAAATGTTTACCAAATGAAATAAAGATCGATTACAACCGACCCGGTGAGTGAGATCCTTTCAGAGTTTGTGACTGTGCTGTGAATGAAGGTATTATGAATGAATGAACAACGAACTCCCATAAAGGGCAACAGTGAACATTGGTTCAGCCAGGTGAACCGTGAGAACAAAACTCTTTGCTGCCAAACTCTTCATTACCCAGGCAATCAGGGAATAGGCCCAGTAGAAGCCTTTCGGGTTCTGCAATAGCCAGTTCTACTTGAATCACAGTATAGCAAAGCTCATGCAGAGGGTGGAGGGGTGTCCGTGTTTCGATGAAAACTAGCTGTGGGTAAGCCAGCTGTTCTCGGGCTCAGACTGCCCTATAGGGCTATGCCGAAAGTGCAGGCCCAGGGCTAAAGTGGGCCAGTTTGAGTTACTTTTCATCGTCCCACTGGCTGAGCAAATATGAACCCACTTACTGCATATTTTTGTAAGTAGCCATTATAATTGAAGTATTGGTGCTGCAGTCTGTTATTCCGGGCTGTACCCAAGTGGGCCTGCCAACATCATTTTTGAAATGGGCCCCCATAAACCCAGACACATCTTCAGCCTGTCTTGCCCCTGCTGGTCACCTGACTTGGAACCTCAGACCTCCATCCACCTCAACCACATCCAACCGCAGTTGCTTCTACTCCTTTGTGCAAGCAGCCGTCTCCCCATCCTCTATGCTTCTGGAACCTTGCAGTCATGGACCTAGATAAGGGGCTCTGGCAGCAGTCCTGGCGGCCATTTCCGTGCCACCCATCTTACATGTGTTCATATTGTTAAATTGAAAAATCCATTCACGAACTATCCATATACATTAGTCCATCTAGTGCATACTAGATCTCATGCCAAAAGACTTGCCAATATTTTATAGCATCAAAGAGGACTAACTTACCACTTTGTTTTTCCAGATGTTATTGTATGTGGGCAAGTTGAAGAAACCTGGTCCCAATGTAGTCTCTTTCCTTCTGACATTCATGTGACTACATCATGAAGCCCCAAAAATTGAAAACTGGTTGTTAGAGAGGTTTTTCAAAAGACCATCAAAGGCTGCAGAAGACAACCCGTTAATGTTGGGCAGGGTTGTCCCTTAGGTTATTTCTGTCTCTTACAGGGTTATCTGTGGTAGAGCACTCGGCCTACACTCTTTTGAAGTGGATGGGTTGGTGGTAAAGGGAAGATTATGCAATGTCACAGACCAAGGACTCAATGACTCGAGGGAGGACCCAAACACATTAGATATCATACCAAAAAGGGGTTTATTATTCCTAACACAGGGGTAGGAGCAAAGAATAAAGAAAAACACATCTTCAGTAACCATGCAGAATGTCCCGGGACAACAAAACACGTGCAAAAAGAGCTTCAGGTATTGACTTTGAGAACGTGCAAGTGCAGGGGAGAGGGAAGGGGCAGGGGGAAGTGGAAAGTGCTGAGCATAAGAATGAAGAACAAACAACAAATGGAAGTGCAGCCAGGAAGCGGAAAGTGCTAGGTTAAAAGGTACAGACCAGGGGTGTCTGATAAATGCAGGGAAAGGGGGGGGGGGTGTAGGGTTACAGATTCAGACCCCAAAGTGCCAGGGTTGCCCGGAGGAAGTGCGGGTGCATGGCAGGGTGGGCAAGTACCTGGGCCGATATCTGAGGGTAACCAGATGCACAATGCATAATCCGAACAGATCAACAGGTGAGAGGAGGAGAGAAGGCACAAGCAAAGAGGAGGGTCTTAAGGTGCTTCCGGAACCAGAGATGGTTCTCCTCAGGTTTCAAAGTGGCAGAGAGGCTATTCCAGAGGGAGGCCCCAGCCGAAGACCGAGATCTACCCCCAGCCCGTTTCTTTGAGAAACGACTGACCCTGAGTGAGTTGGCAGCAGAGGAGCGAAGAGCTTGAGTGGGAAGGTATTTGCGGAGGGAGTGTGGAAGGTATATTGGACCCAGGTCCCATAAAGCCTTGTAGACAATGCAAAGGGTCTTGAAGTTAATCCTTGCAGCCACAGGGAGCCAATGAAAATATATCTGGGGTGGAGAGATACGATCCCATGGCTTGAGGCCCAGGACAAGCCTTGCAATCCTGCTCTGGATGAGTTGCAAAGGGCGGAGAGTAGAAGCTGGTAGATTTAGAAAGAGGCTGTTGCAGTAATCAAGCCTAGAGAGAACCAGGGCTCGAGATACAGTGATCTGGGGGAAGGAGAGGAAAGGGAGGAGGTGCAGTAGGACGTTTTACTTATTGGAGACATCAGAGATGTGGGCAGAAAAGGAAAGCGTGGAGTCAAAGGTGACCCTGAGGTTCTTAGCCTCGAAAGTGGGGGTAGGAGGAGAATATAATGTGGCCTGGAGTCCAAAGTTTTGCTTTACTAGTGGATGTGGTTTTTCAATACCGAGAACCCTCTGTCCCGTGTTTTAATAATTCTTTAGCATATACACAGAGAGAGGTAACTCCTTTTTAACAGACTTCTCTCATCCCTGCTCTGCATAGAAAACAAATAAGTGGAACCTTTCATTTGCACAGCAGAATCCACATACTATAGTCAATTAGATATGTGCTTCATAATGCATATTTTATATAATGATGTCTAGATAAGTGATAGGGCAAGCTTCTGTGTCTGTCCCCTCACCCTAGATAAGCGGACCATCAGCGCGGCCTAGGTGTAGAAATACATAAGGGTTTAGTTTAGTTGGTAGGAGGGCCAGATAGTTGGGACTCTACATATTTGGTAACATTTTGAATAAAAAAAGACTTAAGAATGCCTTAGATTTAAATGTGTTATAGTGATTATTGTGAAATACTTAGGTGTGATACCCAAAACAGTTAACACGTGTGTTTATTTTCTGGGCCGCGTTCTAACAAGATCTACCACAATCATTCAAACTGCTCAAGGTTGCTAAGTTCCAGGGACCCTTTTCTGGAAATTGCTAGCATAGGTTTCTGATGACAATTTATTTGTTCCCATCTGTCCTTCGTCAGTGTTCAGGCCTCAGCCATTATGAGCCCCCAGACATGGATGATATGGCACCTAGGCCCTCCTAAGTATTATTGAAGTCCCCCCCACCTCCTTGGTGCAATTCTTGAGATCCCCCAACCCTTTGGGAATGGTACCAGTCTGGGTTGGCTTCTTTGGTGGGCTTTTTGAGTCCCATCCAGAGTTTGGCTCCAGGGGAGCTAGGCCTAGTCTCTCAGCCACTTGTCGATTTTGCATTGTTTTTCAAGCGTGTAGCCCTATTTCTGTTTCAGCCTGATTCACAAGGCTCTCTGTCCTGCTACCCTGTCTGCTTCCCAGCTCTGGCGCCAGTGTTCTGGCCTCATGATTTACTGATACATTCTCAGTGGTTGGCATCCTGGTCTTGGATAATGTTGGAGACTTTCACTTGACCTCCCTGTCCACCTCAACCATTTTCTTCCTTCCTGAACCCTCCCTCCTCCTTGTTTTCGTTTTCCTTATTGCTTCTCCTTCTTTCACTTTCCTGTTTCCCCCTGCCAACACCTTCCTTTCATTTGGCTCTCCCCCTTTCTCCACTCCCTACCATGTTCTCTCAGCACAATTCCACACGAGCTGATTAACTCCAAATTCCCACACCCTGATGTTGCTCCATCCCCCTTTTATACCACTGTCCTGCTGTTCATTGAGGCCCTAAGGACCGGACAAACTGCTTAGTTATTGGTTTGGCCTTGGATGAGGGCCGTCATACCCTCTCCTTATGTGTAGGGGCAAGTGTCTATTACTGCCATTGTAGAATCGGGTGGCTCAGTTATGATGGCCAGTAACAACTAAAAAGAGGGCGCAACATCAACTTATTTTGATATCGGGAACAAGGGGGAACCAACATGAACACAACAAATACGTGTTCCAGAAAACTTCCTCAAACTCACATAGCAAAGCAAATTGTCTTACACATTTAATACATGTACGATCAATTTTGAGATTTTTGTTTTAAATAGAGCATATTTTTCAACAATAGGTTTCAAAATTCATAAAGCAGTACAAAAAAGCAAAGTGCAATAGTGCCCTATCCAAGATCCCCAGGGGAATATATTGCATAAAGTAAACCAACAACAGACTTCACGTAATTGCTTATGACTTGTAGACATACCAAATTAACAATTTATCAAAAACTTCAAATGCAAAAGTAATGAGTTTAGACCTTTGCGAACAGGATAATTGTACAATCGCGAACAATGCAAGGTGTAAATCCTAGTCTGCCTATTTATCATGTAATCGCTGGTTGCAATTTTTCTTACATTAAATAATGTTTCTGAGCAATCGCCAGCTTAAGCCTTGGTCCCAATGGTCAGGCCTTTATATAGCTGGGCCTTCTATAGTGTGAGGCACAGCAACTGGGCTATATGTTCCTTTTCTACATTTGATCTAGGAATGAGATTAAATTTACACTCACTAAAATGTTTTTTCTAATGTTTAGCTTGCTAACAGTTCATTTTGAAAGCTCGGAGATTGATGGTTACCTGTGGTTTCAATAGGGGATACATCTTAATAAGTAGAATCGATTACACATCAAGCAGTCATCATGCATTACCGTGTCAACAATGTTGCAAAAAAAAAAGTTATCAAAGTCACTTTTTAGAAAGTATGTCCTAATACATTCTGTAGACTCTCAATCCCTAATAGTCTCTGGATTTGTTTCTGTGTTAATCGGCTTCTGTTTAAACTGTCACTTACATAATGTGCCTGTAAGAGAGGGCATGAGAACCACTCCTCTTTGGATTGTTCATGGCCCAATACTAACTTTATGCGCCGTATTGCATTCTTTAATTTGGGCCTGCTGTGTCTTACCGCTTTCTCTCAACCCTACCGCCATCTCGCCCAGAAGCTGCTTGCTGCATTGCTGGTCTGATGCATTCAGGGGAGTGTTTTCAAAAAGGCGTGCATGAAATCTAATCTGCGCAGAACTGGTTCACTGGGGCCACTAGCTACAGGGGTACAATTTGGCACCATATTAAAGGGGAAAAAAGGAGTTGAATCACAATGTTGTGTGCTTCTAAATCCTATAGATGCTAAGATGACCCACTTATTTATAATTGCAAAGTTTTGATAAATTAACTCTGGCTAATCGATATTCATTCAGGCCTATAACATGTGTTGACAGTCTATGGAGCCACTGTTGTTCTAATCGTTCTAATCTGTTTGTCATTGATAAAAATGTTCATATCCAATTTAAGAAGATTTGTAATACTCCATTCTAAATGACTGTGTGATGTAATTGTAAAAAGTGTTTAACAGATGGCGCTTGCACCATCTTTTTGCAGATTCTTGACCAATGTTCAGTAATCCATGTGGATATGGTTCTAGAGGTCATTCCACAATAGGTTTTGGCACCTTGGCAACGAATCACATATATGGCATTTTTAGTGTGTTAGTGACATTTTTCATTTCTCCGAAAGTAAATGAGCCATGTATGAATGACATCTTTTGCATGTATGCACATGCCCAACAAGTACATTCTGTACATTCAACAGGTAGTGATGGTATTAATCCGCTTTGTGGAGGTGTGATACATTTCCAGCCATGACCCATTACAGGCACCTCGATATGAACACCCTCTCTGTGCAAAAGAGACTTTATTCATTTGCCCCCCTCCCCCCACCTTCCCCAAGGCTAGCCGGCAGAGCGTTTATTTCATCGACCACTGGGTTATAGCAGACAAAGACTCCACATGTTTCTATGTAGACTAAACTTTTATAGACAGAACATATTGCACAATATTATGCTAATCTGGACCTTACATGTTAACATATTCTAATTGGTCATTTTACTAAAGGTCAAAACAGCACTCTAGTCCCATTGGACATAAACACTACCTGAAACACATTACTTCCTATGCAAATTCATGATGACTAGGGGCTTTCCATTTATGGGAAATCACAAGGCATGTGTTGCAACCTTTATAAAAAAGGACAAAACAAGATTCTAGAAATGAGGCATTTGCTCCAGACTACTTAGCACACTGTGTTCAAAATATAAATAGACTGGTTTTCTATTAGCTAAATTCCCCATCTTCTATTTTTCTGACTGTAAGCCAGTTTAGTTTTAGGCATTGTGTTGTATTTATGTGTATAGTTACAAGAGCTGTTGTTCACCTTACAATGTTCATTCAATGTTGTATTTTGTTATTGTGCTGGATGTTCCATAACAGAACTGGGCTGATGATCATACATGGTTCCGGGGAGAATATTTGTGTTTGAAACGGGACTGTTGTGGTGATGGGCAATGGTTTGGGGCTGCTGATGTTATATCCTCAATAAAGACATTTGAATCCTACCATGGTCAGAGGATCATTGAACATAATAGGGGCAACGAGGATCCAGCAGCCCCAGCCCGTCGTTGTCCAGGAACATTGCAGCAGGCAAAAACGAAGAGCAGCAAGCAGTGAGACATTATATAAGCCAGGCTTTAACATCAAGAGTCAAGGTAGGAGCTGACAGTGTCCTGCAAGTACCAATAAAAGTGGGACAGCATTGTCCTGACGGTGCGGCTCGCAAGCATTAGTGAAAGGAGGGACAGCTTTCCACTTCCCAGCGCAGCCAAAGAATTGAGGGACAGCACAAAGAAATGAGGGACAGCACAGCGGGAGAAGCGAGGAGTAGCAAACCCCTCTCAGCATGTGTCAGGCATGTGCAGCGTGTGTGAGCATTTTCTCCAACACATCGCTGCATTGAGGGACATGCACCACAGGAACAGCTGATGACGGTTCCAATAGGACCGAAGTCTTGCGAGACGTCGCAGCCACCATTTTAAGGACAGGCGACTCTGCAGAAACTGCAACGTTCTTATGATCGTGCCGCCATTTTAAGGTCTGGCGTTTTAAAAGAATCATTGTATTCACATGCTTTAAATACAGATTTTTTCAAATTGCTCCATCCCACATGTTTTTAAAGACACCAAATAGGAATGTGTGGCACAGACAGTGATTCTAATAATATACCTGTGTGCTGACTAACGCATTGGTGTGGAGTCCTTCAGACGGTGTTCGCAGTTTAAATAGACATTGATACAAAGTCTACGGAAAAATTAATATACCTGGTCCTGCGCTATTTCTGGTAAACTCAGGTGAGCCTAATGTCAAGTGGGGGGACTGGAAAGATGGCTTCATGAGGTATCTGCATCAGGTATATGGCAGTAATTTTGCTACCGACCGTAAGGGCTTGCTGTCATACCATTGTTATACCATTGTCTGTAACCAGAAGGTCAGGCGACATTTAAAAAACTTCCAGATTCGCTGGGCCATGAAGCAGAGGGCTTAACTATCTTTGGCAGAGTCTGTTGAAGCTAGACAAACATTTAATTGTCAAGGAAAACAAATTCTTAGCGAGATACCACTTCTCCATAAAGGATCAAAAGATTGGAGAGACAATTGAAGAACTTGCCACTGTCCTTCGTGGTTTGGCAATTAAGTGTGACTAGACTCATTGTAGAGATGAACATATTAGGGATCAACTAATGATTCGATGTGCCGACCACAAAGTTAGGGAAGCTTTGTGGCGAGAAGGAGCGAGTGGTGTGGATTTTTCATTAGAGAGGGCAATTGAAATAAGTAAAAATGGTGGAGCAAACAGAGAAGTGCATTAAGGCTTTGAATACAGAACCTATGAAGACTGCTGCCAGCTGTGCAAATGCTGTTGACCAAAGTAAATCTCAAAGCACAGAACAATGAAGAAGAAACAAAACAAGTGAACAAAAAGAAAGTGGGGTCTAAGCAACGGGTGGAAGGGAGACTCTTGATAAAGAGATGTTATAGATGTGGAAACCTGGATTGTTTGGCTAGTGATAAAGTGTTTTGTACATTGTGTGATATGCCCGGACTGTGGAAGAAAGGGTCATATGGCTCGCTGTTGCAGGCATTGGAATAAACCGGGTATTGTCAAAATGGTGCAAGATTGTACGACCTTTTGGCAGGATGAGGGAATGTGTGTGTGTGTGTGTGTGGGGGGGGGGGTTGTGTGTGGGGGTGTGGTGAATGCGGTTAATCCAGTGCTGAAACAAATTAAACCACATGCGGCGATATCAATTAATGATGTCCCAGTGAAATTACTGATAGATAGTGGGGCAGATTATAATATAGTGAATATGGAAACTTGGAAGAGTTCAGGTGTGGTGGGAGTTGTGCCCAAGGAATGGTTAGAGTGATGTCAAAAGGTGGGAATTTTCTATTCACGGATGCTGAGGCCGATCTGGGTTTGCGACTAGATCCCGATCATCCCTCGCAAGTTATTGTTGTGCGGAGGGCTCCAGGTTCAGTGCAATCTGTTCAGGTGAAGGAGACAGAGGTGGTTAATCTGTTTCTCGTTAATATTTCCATAGGTCTTTGCAGAAAGTATGGGATGTATTAAGGGATTTGTTAATTTGATTAGGTTGAGGCCTGGGGCAATACCAATAACGTCAAGAGCACGCACCATAACACTTGCTTTCCAGGTGAATGTGGAAAATGAATTGAAGAGAATGATGAATGACAGTATAATTGAGGAGACTGATGTGGCAGAAAGGATAAGCCCCATTGTGGCAGTGTGCAAGCCCAATGGAAGTTTAAAGCTATGCATTGACCTTATGGGTCTTAATAAAAATGTAAAGCCAGATAGATTTTCACTTCCCAAAATTGAAGATTTGTTGGTGAGAATCGGTGGAGCTGCAATTATTTCAACTCTTGACTTGAAGGCAGCTTACCCTCAAGTTAAGTTACATCCTGACTCTGTGAACCTTTCTGCTTTTTTAACACCTTTTGGCCTATATCAATGTAAAAGGATGCTGCTTGGATTGGTGTCCAAGTCAAGTGCATTTCAAAGAGTTATGATTACGTTGTTGAAGGGATTGTCAGGGACATGCTATCAGGATGACACATTAGTATGGGGAAAGAATGAGGAGGAGCATGATGTGTGACTAAAAGAGGTATTAACGAGATTAGCAGAGGCAGGTTTGACTATCTTGTGAAATCAAAAAGAAAATATCGAGGCCGAGTACCCCAAAAGGAAATACACCAAACGCGGGTTACAAATAAAGATAGAGATCTTTATTCTATACTGAATAGTTTCAAAGGACAAAGCAACAGATAGCTATCGGCCCTCAGTACAACACAGCGAACTCCAGCCATGTTCGGTGTGCTCAGTGAGCGGGACTGTACATTAGAATAGTCGCACCTTTTATACAGTCCAAAACATGATGCCCAGCCCACCTGCAAGTTAATACATCACAGATCTAGGGTTCATGCCAAGTTCATGCATCGATAAATTTAGGGTTTACCATTAATAAATTCACCAACAAGTTACAATGGCAACAGTGTGTCTTCGAACTTCTCGTTGAGCCTTTTCATACATCTTTATACAATGTAGTTAAACAAGTGTTCACATCTCAGTATTTGAATAAATTATATTTAACATATGCTCGCGGATTAGTTTCGTTGGCATAGGTAATCCTCTATACACAGGTCAACGAAGGACAAGGTCTCAGTTCATGACCCCAACATGTGGCCTGCAGGCAAGTTACATATCAGTTTGTACACAGAGGTCAAGACAGCCATGTTACATTCGGAATGGCACTGTCCACCATTTTGGAACACAGGGTGACTTTAGAGGGAGAATCTAAAATGGTGGCTTACACTGATTTAAGGTCAAGACCTTGTAACGCGGATTTCTTCGCAAAGCGGCTTGGCTTAGGCCAATATACATATATTCACACTGTATAGGAGGCACAATATGATTTTCCGTTCGACAAACCCTCCTTTTGGTCTATGCCAAGTGCTAAAACTACTTCTGATCACTTTACGAAAAAACTCCACGTCTCAACGTCCATACACCCTGAATCACTATCGGAAATATCTATTGCCATCAGATCAGTTATCAAAATATCTTTCAACACATACTCATTGGAGTTCTTGTCTGGGGCGTGTACCTTGCATCCTAATGTACCCATTGTCTGTGCGCAACATCCCCCTAACACCGAACATATACTAGGAAGACACTGTATACAGCAACAAAGAAACAACAAAATTCCCAAAATGATCAGCAAGACCGAAGGT
This sequence comes from Ambystoma mexicanum, assembly GCF_040938575.1. NCBI lineage: Eukaryota > Metazoa > Chordata > Amphibia > Caudata > Ambystomatidae > Ambystoma > Ambystoma mexicanum. The sequence goes on along the minus strand of NC_090938.1, from coordinate 489,384,844 downwards.
ACCTTCCAACCCCAAGATCACAAGAAGTCCCAGAACCAAGCGCTAAGATCCCAGTTTCCCTCGGGAACATGCACTTCTGAACTTAGGACGTGCAGATTTTGTATTGCCTTGAAAATAGTTGGGGAGGAATCTGGCACGATAACTCAGCAAGCGGACCCCACTAATTTACACACTCCTCCACGTTCAGCCAGAATGACATCTAATGCCATCTGGTTCTGAAGTGTTACTAATCTTATTGCTTTCTGTTCTAATGTCATATTATAGAGTATGTCCATGGTCCGGTTGATGGTTCTCCCCAGTACTCTCGCTAGTTTCCTGATATCTTCAGAGTTCCATTTTTGTCCCAGAAATGGCACAAAGGATTTCGCTACGTCTCCCAGAACTTGTGCTGAAGTGTCACCATCCTCGTCCCGTCGTGGACGAGCCTTTGAAACCTCTATAGTACTGACCATGAGTACCCCAGGTAACGGGATCCCTAAATAACAAGTTCCCTGCCAGTCGCTGGGTAACCATGGAAATGCAACATTACCGCAAACAAAGTAGACAGGTTCGCCTACATACAAAGGTCTGTCTTCCCCAGTCAAATTCGCAACGTTGGTGCAACCTTCAAAATCTCCCATCGACTGAGTACTATTCCTCTGTATGCAGAAAGAAACTGAATCGGGGCTATGGTTAACAGTGTAAGGAGGAGGCATGGCATCCTTATTGCCTATAGGAGCCATTTTAAAAGAAATCAAAGATTGGTAGGGACGAGACAGTCCATCAGAAGGCCTAATAGAAGCAACGTTGAGCTTACTCCTATTTGCAAAAAGCGAGCATCCTAAGGGAGCCAAAACACGTTTCTTGAACTGATTCAAATTAGTCCCATCAAAGTTCCCTGAGATGCTGTCGTTCCAGCGACCAAATAACAGTGCTCTAAGAGAAGCATAACAAGCAGTTGTCAAAGATAAAGGATGAATATACCAACCTAGCCCCTTATCCCCATGTTGCGGTAAATGTGAACAGACCCAACAGTTGGATTTATTAAAAATAGCATGTGTAGCGTTCATGATGAGTAATAATGTATTATTGTGGTATGCTGAGAATCCCTAGGAGATAGAGTGTGCAGATGCACAAAAGGATTAAAGACAGTACGTACATTTCCGGTTGGTAACACTTTTTCTAACTGATGTACTTCTAGATACCAAAAGCCTAAAACAATGACTATTATAAAACCAATTAACATTATAAAAAGACAGCAGTACGTTCTCGGGGCCCAAACAGTTTGTCCATTTTTACAGCTGGTCACATGTTCATTTATCAGTCCTGTACGAGTGGTAGCGGTTGCAGGCATTGTAATCTTCAAACGATCACGCCAATGTTATTTGCTGGCGACCTCCTGGCCGAGCGACTTCTTAGTCCTTCCACAAACCCTAGCCAACAGAATCCCCTTTTTCAAACAATTACTTGGGCCAAAAGCAAGCCCTTGATGATTTTTTCCTTCTCCAAATGCACAGCCGAACCGTGCCGTAAGTCTATTTCCTTGGACGCAGATTATACCTCGATGTCCCTGGTACTGATTGGTCTGAGAACAATGTGTCGTCACTTCCCGTTGGAAGCGACGTATCAAGAGCAAATGAAGATGCAAGATCCGGAACAACAGCTTCCGGAAACAAACTTTCGGAGAGTGTGGAGACAAAATGGCTGTTTCCCCAGGCCTCATGGGCTCAGAGAGAGTCTCCGACACACACTCCATGCTTTTTACTGCTTCAGGATCGTTGGTTGCAGTACTGATGAGGGGTTCTGTTTCTTCTGTATTGTATGGCACTGGTTGTGGAATCCTCTTGACGTGGGTCGCGTGGATCCAGTTTTTCCGGCCTGCAACCCGCACCGCAGTCTGTGTGACCAGCAGGACTTGGAAGGGTCCCCGCCACTGAGGTGCAAGGCAAGAGGATCGCTCAAATGCCTTTGTCAAAACCCAGTCACCGGGCCGAATGCTGTGACCGGGGCCCTCGTATCGTACAGGTAAAGCCGCTCGCACCTGGTGATAAATCAAATACAGGTTTTTAGTCAACTGGCTACAGTAATCTGAAAGAAGTACATTTTCAACATTTCCCAAAGAACGACATTTTGGAAGGTTCCAGATATTAGCAGGTCTCCCCATTACCACCTCAAAGGGAGAGAGCCCAATCTTAGTTTGAGGGGTCGTGCGCATAGACAACAACACGATCGGTAAGGCGTCCGGGCATTTTATGCGAGCTTGTTTTTGGTGATGCCATTGTGTCTTTCCACTAATCCAGCACTCTGAGCGTGTCTGGCCGAATTGAACTGTTTATCGATCTGTAATCCCGGGCATATCTGCAGAATTACAGCAGCGATAAAATGTGGACCATTGTCCGACTGGATGACTCTTGGTAGCCCGAACATAGGAAAGTTTTCTTTTAACATGGTCTTTGCAGTAGTCATGGCTGTAGCGTCAACCCATTTGCTAAAAGCACAAATGACAACTAGCACATATTTCAAGTTTTTACATCGTTCCATTTTGATAAAATCAAAGTGTATGACCTCGAAGGGGACAGAAGGTGGACCAAAACTTCCCTTGGGAGTTGATGTTCCATTTCCCACATTATGCTGTAGACAGACCATGCAGTTCTGAACAAAACATTGAGCCACTTTAGAGATTTTGTCATTTACCCATACATTTTACAGCATTTTTGTAATCTTGCGGGCACATATATGTGTAGGGCCATGAGCCATAACGACCATCATCATGATGTACGCATCGGGAAGTAGCCATTTTCCATCAACTCTGTCCACCCAACACCCAATATTATCAAGTTTCCCCAAGCCCTCAGCCCACTTTTTAGACTCTTCCAATGTGGCACCGGCTTGGATATCCCTCACAGAATCGATACTCTCATCCATTGTATAGGCATTTACGGTCTCCCTTGAAGTGTACATGTCTGCAGAGAGATCAGTGGCAGTCTGTTTAGCTATCCGATCAGCGAAAGCGTTCCCTTTTCCTATATCTACAATCTTTTGATGCGCTGCGCATTTCACAATAGCTAACTGAGTAGGGAGGGCAAGCGCTGAGAGTAGCCGTACTATCAAGGAGCCATGCTGGATCTTTGTACCGTGTGAAGTTAAGAACCCTCTTTCTGACCAAAGTCTCCCAAAGTTGTGAACCACCCCAAAGGCATACTGACTATCAGTGTATATATTCATGGAATGCCCTTTGGATAGTTTGCAAGCTCGGGCAATGCTATAATCTCTGCTGCCTGCGCAGAGTTATGTGTGATTCTCTTGGTCTCCACAACCGTGCTCAATGTAGTGATTGCGTAAGCGGCTGTACCATCCGGAAGTTTGAAGCAGGAGCCATCGCAAAACAGCTCCCCTTGTGGTTTGTTCAAAGGAGTATCTTTTTGATCAATTCTACCCTTTGTCTCTTGTTCGGTAGTGTAAAGACAGTCATGTGACTCTGTCACTGCGAGCAGTACCTTGCGGGAAAGGTAAGAGTTCAGCCGTATTAAGTACACAACACCTCTTAATTTGTATGTGTGGTGCAAACAAGATCAATTCATATCTTGTCAACCGTGCGGAAGTGAGGTGTTGCTTTTGAGTTCTATTCAGTAGAACATCTACAGAGTGAGGCACCATCAGGGTTAAATCATGGCCTAGGACCATTCCCTCACTCTGTTTTACAGACGCAGCAGCAGCGACAGCTCGCAAACATCTTGGCAAAGCGCATGCTACAGGATCAAGGGCAGAAGAAAAGTAACTGCATGGCCTATTCTTCCCTCCATGTTCCTGCGTTAATACAGCCAAAGCACATCCATCACATTCATGCACAAACAACAGAAACGCATTTTCATAGTTTGGTGTGCCCAAAACCGGTTCCGAGCACAATGCAGTCTTGAGCAAATCAAATGCACGCTGGTGCTCCATGTTCCACGGCAATGACAAAGAAATGCCCTTCTTCGTCAGAGCCAACATCGGCTTAATCGTTAACGAGAAATTAGGGATCCACTGCCTACAGTAAGAAGCCATTCCTATCAAGGCTCTAACTTCTTTCTGTGCATTTTGGGACTGACATGCTAGAAATAAGTTTTATCCGTTCAGGCGTCAATCTTCTTCCCTCCTTTGACAGGAGATAGCCTAAATAGGCGACCTCCTGACAACAATATTGAAACTTTTTAAGCAAAGCTTTGTGACCATGTTTAGCCAGGTGAATAAGCAACAACACAGTGCCCTCCATACAAGCGCTCTCTGAGTCAGCAGCTAAAAGCAGGTCATCAACGTATTGAAGCAGTGTACAAGTGGAGGGCAATTCAAGAGTATCAAGCTGTTCTATCAAAGCCCTACTATAAATGCTAGGACTTTCCGTGTATCTTGCAGTGCACGGGTAAATGTGAACGAGCGTCCCCCTAAGGTGAACGTGAACAGGCATCTACTGTCTTTTTGTATAGGGATACTAAAGAAAGCATTCTTCAGATCCACAACACTAAAGTAAGTAGCTGAAGCCGGAATATGGTTAATATTGTCGTCACATCAGGCACAATTGGAAATTGTGGAGCGACGATCTTAGTCATGGCATGTAAATCAATTATGAAACGAAAAGGAATTGCATTATCGCCTTTTTTGTACACGGGCAAAATCGGACTATTGCACAAACTACCTGCAATTTCCTCAATCACCCCTCGATGCACAAAATCGGAGACGATGCAGTTCAAAGCTTGCTCACCCTCGACTGAAATCTTATATTGTGGAATACGTGGCAGCTTCACTCCATGTTTCAAGACTATTTTAACAGGCTCGATCTGCAAAACACTGACATCATTGTCGTCAATTGCCCATTAACACTCTGGAACAGTACCAAATTCTGGCGGCAAAGGTCTAGTCAGGAATTGAGAGACAGAAAGTTGCTGTGGTGAAATCGTCAAACGCACTCCATCAGAAGAACAATGAATTACCGCATTTAATTCCTTCAACAGATTGAACCCCAGCAAATTCTCTCCACAATTCGAAGTCAAAAGGAATGGACAGTGGTCCGCAAACGGACCCAAAGAGATAGGTACCGGCGAAGAAACCGGACAGACAACTGGTGTGCCAGAAAACCCTACAGAAACATTGGTTTGCCCTGACAGTGGAATGTTTGGAACCCGAGAATGATCAATGGAACACTTTTGTGCCCCTTTATCTATCAAGAATAGATGTTTCCTACTTCCCACTATCATTTCAACGTATGGGCCTTTCTGATCAACGGGAATAGGCGTAGGTTCCAAACCCTGCTTCGGGCAATCCTAACGAAACAGAATATCATCGACAGGAAGTTCTTCAGAGAGGTAAGCAGCAGAAGGATGATCGAATATGTTTCTAGTATCCATACTTGGTGCCTGATTATCCTGTGAAAAAGGTTGCTGTGAATCTTGTGAAAACTGAGCTCTATCAGGGCCCCCTACACCCGGGTGACCTCTGGGTCGTCTACCCATATTTCCAAATGTATTATTTGACCTCTGTCAAAAGACTGCACATTGTGCACGCCAATGACCCTCTTGCCTACAATAGGCACACTGATTAATATTTACAGGACCCAAGGGCACATTTCCTTGTGGAACATACTGACCTCTAAACTGTGAATTACCCCGTCTAGGGCCTCTAACAATTTGCTGTAATAATACTTTTGTCTTCAAATCACCTTTTCTCTTTTCAATTCTTTCTTTTTCATTATTGACACGATTCTCATAGTACTGAGCCATGTGCAGTACTTCTGATTGAGACTTCGCTTGCCAAGCGCTCTCAGAAGACATAATTTGCGACTGGATGTCGGGCAACAATCCATGAGCAAATTTGTCTACAAATAGTCTTTTCCCAGACTCTGTGCTCAAATCTTGTCCACTAAAATCCGAGAACACTTGTTCGAACTGATTGAAGAACTCGGTAGCACCCTCAGACTTCCCTTGGACACAGGCAGTAAGCTTGTCCCAAATAGTTCTTTTTTCGGGAATCATAGTTTTCAATTTCGCAACAATTCTGTCAGGTAAAGTTAATATCACCCGCGGCGGTCTTTCACCAGGTGGCCTTTCTCCATTGAGTCTAATTATGTTAGCCCATGTATCTCCTAACCCTGCTACATCATCTATAGTCCTGACCTGTTTCCACAAATCCATAGGCAGAAGCACGGGAAATAACAAATCAATACCACTTAAAGTGAATATTGAGGATTGCAAAACAGACTTTCTTTACAGAACCTTGTCGTATTTTTCCTAATGTCGGGAATAGATTGTCTAATAGTGTTCACCTCCTGTCTTGAGAACGGCACGTGAACAAACTGAGACACATAATGTGCAGGTATTTCCTCGGCAGCTGTACCCGCTGCAACATTAGCAGGGATCTCAACCTTTGGAAAAATGTTGGAGGAACCTCTCTCATAGGCAACCGAGAAGTAGGCAACTCCGAACGCTTGCTAAGCAACAGAGCCAAATCGAGCGCTAAAGCAGCCGAAGAAGTGTCAAGTGAAAAAGCTCTCTTATAAATACTTAATAACTCTGTGGGACAACTAGTCTTTCCTTTTACACACTCATCCTGTAGGTATTCTACCATTACCTGTATCACTTTCCTCTGCATTTCTGGTGTATACTGACTATATGTGTCATATACTTCAACTGGAGTTATCGATGAGTCTGAGATCCATCTAATCGCGTCGTTCGTACAAATTCGCATTTCCTCAGATATCGATTTACGACCAGGGAGGAATCGCTTCTGCACACACAATGCCCAAACCATCTTCATCCTCAATCTGTAATCTTTCCAACTCCTTTCTATACTCAAATACCCTCTCAACATACTCTTGTACTTTCTCCACAGTGTCTCTAGAAAGCGCTAAAGTGTTCAGATCCCTCAACCCTTGTGGGAGATCTGCATTTTCTAATCTGTCCCACATTATACACAAGTGGCACCTAATCCCTCAATGAAAACACAGTAAAATTGTCCATATTAGAAAGTGTGGCGAAAACATTAGCTCGATCACCCCCCTCCATACAATGCTTAGCCCATGCAATTAACTCACGTTTCTTTTCTGGAGGTACAGTATTGCGAGTGACAACCCTCGATCCCGCTCCCTGATCTACAACAAGCAGTGCAGCTACTACAAGCGGTGCAGGACCACTTGGAAGAGGGAGAGTAGGCATGTTCAACGGAGGTGTTATCACAGGTACAACAGGAAAGAGCGGAGGAGCAGGTGGAGGAGCAGCAACAAAAGGAGGAACGACTGGAGGAAGAGGAACAACAGGAGGGATGGGAGGAACAGCAGGAGGAGCAGGAAGAGGCAAACCAGCAGGAATTGGAACATACGGAGGTGGCGCAGTGGCACCAGGCCTTCGTTCATTTAACAATTTGTCGATAATTTCATCGGAATTATGAAAATCCTTAGAAGGATAGATTTTCTGAATGCCAAGTGAGAAAGCCCTATCCATATTCCTAGCTGAGATAGACTGTTTATCTTGGTCATATAGCAATGCTTTTTCGGCGTTCGTCTTATGACGGTGCGCATGTTTTTCCCTACTCTTAAGCTGCTATAAAGATTCTTTTTTCCAATTCTGTAATACATCAAATGCTGCAGGTCTAGCCTTTTTATTTAATAAAATTGACTCTAAATACTCAATACGAGGGATTTCAAAACTACAATTGATCGGACACTGAAGTTCGGAAGCATGTCTAGTTTGGCTGTGCCAAACATTATTAAACGCTATACTACCAATGCCATGCTTACAGTACATAGTACAAGCTGGCGACCCCTCCTGTGGTGCCGGATGGCTAAATTCCAAAGATTATCCATCGCTGCGGAATAACGCCCTGAAGCAGGTAGACAATTTCCCAGGCATATCAGAATACTGGTGTTACCTGGTCAATAATTGTATTTGCAGATACAATGCGCCAAAACAAATTATCAGGATACTTAAGAATCGGGTCACGACTCACCTGATCAATCCTAAGGAGGTCCGATCGGATTACAAAGTTCTTCTAACAAATATTACCTCGTGTTTGGTGATGTCGGCAAATCTGCCCGCTTCGATAAGTGGACCCTCGTCAAGATGCCGACTTGGACCGCAAGCTCACCGTCCAGGGATCAGGCCGTGCAGCGCTGTTTAGGTGTCACGTCTCATTCAGAAAGGGGCCCCTTTTTTTTCGACACCGTCCGATCCCGGTCCGATAGCTTGCGTCAACCTTCAACGAGCTGGCATCAATCTTGAGGGTCCCTAATCGGGCGCCATCTGTGAAATCAAAAAGAAAATATCGAGGCTGAGTACCCCAAAAGGAAATAAACCAAATGCGGGTGACAAAGAAAGATAGAGGTCTTTATTCTATACTGAACAGTTTCAAAGGACAAAGCAACAGATAGCTATTGGCCCTCAGTACAACACAGCGAACTCCAGCCGTGTTCGGTGTGCTCAGTGAGTGGGACTGTACATTAGAATAGTCGCACCTTTTATACAGTCCAAAACATGATGTCCAGCCCACCTGCAAGTTAATACATCACGGAACTAGGGTTCATGCCGAGTTCATGCATCTATACATTTAGGGTTTACCATTAATACATTCACCAACAAGCTGCAATGGCAACAGTGTCTCTTCGGACTTCTCGTTGAGCCTTTTCATCCATCTTTATACAATGTAGTTAAACAAGTGTTCACATCTCAGTATTTGAATATATTATATTTAACATATGCTCGCGGATTAGTTTCGTTGGCATAGGTAATCCTCTATACACAGGTCAACGAAGGACAAGGTCTCCGTTCATGACCCCAACATGTGGCCTGCAGGCAAGTTACATATTAGTTTGTACACAGAGGTCAAGACGGCCATGTTACATTCTGAATTACACTGTCCACCATTTTGGAACACAGGGTGACTTTAGAGGGAGAATCTAAAATGGCGGGTGAACCTAAAATGGCGGCTTACACTGATCTAAGGTCAAGACCTTGTAACGCGGATTTCTTCGCGAAGCGGCTTGGCTTAGGCCAATATACATATATTCACACTTTATAGGAGGCACAATATGATTTTCCGTTCGACAATCTCAGCAGAGAAATGTAAATTTAAGTTGGCAAAAGTCCAGTATTTAGGGCATGAATTATTGGTGGATGGGGTGAAACCAAAACATGCAACCTTGGAGGAGGCAATAATGAAGATGAATGCCCCCAAAAGATAAAAAGGAATTATCTTATCTGGGGTTGGTTGAATTCTATGGAAAATGTGTAAAAGATTTGGCTGAAAGGACAAAAACCATGAGAACATTGGTGAAGAAAGGTGTGAGATTTGTTAGGTGTGAACAATGTAATGATGAATTTGAGGACATGAGAAATACTTTGGTGAGTGTGCCCATTTTAAAGAGATTTAAGGATGATTGGAATGTGGAGTTATACACTGATGCAAGTGAGAGCGGACTTGGATGCGTATTGATGCAAAGAAAAGGGGATGAGTTGCACACGATTGCCTTTGTGTCACTTGTCCTTAAGGAGGCTGAGCAGCGTTATTCCATCGTTGAGAAAGAAGCCTTGGCCTGTGTGTGGGATTGAACAATTCTGACAATTTGTGTGGGGGAGACACTTTGTTGTGGTGACGATTCCCAAGCTGTTGGTGGGCATTTATGAAAGAAAACGGTTGGATAGAGTTTCAAAGAGGATTGTCAGGTGGATTTCTTCTCTCCAGGGGTTGGACATAGACCTGTGAAGGGCGAGCTAAATGTTATTGCTGAAGCATTGTCACAAAATCACATAGAGGAGATTGATGTCATGGTTTTTGAGGAAACAATTTGAGGTTTTTGTGAACTGTAAGGTTGCCAAGGAAAGTGACTGGAGAGAAGAGGGTGACAAGGATGCAGTTTACAAAACGGTGACAAAATATTTCCAGGTGGGATGGTCGGTAGAAGAGCTGGATTGACAGTTACAGGAGGGTGAGACCAGAATTGAGTGTGGAGAAGGGAATATTGTAAAGAAGGGAGTGGTTAGTGGTGCCGGAGGGAATGAGGAGATTGGTGTTGGAAATTGCTCACAACAGACATTTTGGTGTCAGTAGAACAAAAGGTCTGCTACGGCAAGATATTTGGTGGCCTGGGATGGACAATTATATGGAGTTATTTTTTTAAGAGTTGTGAGGCGTGTTTGGATAGTGATAAGGCTCTACGTACTAGGGTGCCACTTATGAAGATTGTGGAGCCGCCCTGTTCGGTTTGGGATGTGGTGGCTATGGGCATTTTGGCTCCTGTGTCTGTTGGGGATGCCCGAGGAACATATATAATTGTCCTGATGGATTTGTTTTAAAATGGCCCGAGGAGTGCATTGTGAGCAACATTAGCTTGCAGAAAATAATACAATTTTTGGAGTCAGTGTTCTGGAGAGAGGGATTGCCCAGAAAAATTGTGCTGGATAATGGCCCCCAGTTTGTGTGTAGGGAGATGTAGGTATTTCTGGAGTATAATGCCATTGAACACTCTACCACAGCTCTCTATAATCCCAAAGGTAATACAAATGTTGAAAGAGTCAATAGAGCGTTAATGGAGGTAATTGGATTGCCATTGCGTCTGGTGGTGATTGGGAACAGACAGTTGTGGGCCGTGTGGTTCAATGTAGATTTGCACCTCACCAGGTGACCGGTGTCGCTGTTTGAGGCTTTCCAGAAAAGGGTGCCAAATTCTAGGCATCATCCTGGTTGGATGAAAAGATTTGTGGAAGTGTGGGGAGAGGTACAAACGGGGATGTTGCAGGAGAGAATGTTGACTGCGCAAGAGAGGTCCAAGGAGAGGTATGATGATAAGAATTGTGTGAAGGATTGTGTTTTGAAGGAGGTGGCACTGGTCAAGATAAGGAAAGGAAGCAGGGTAGGTAAAGGAGCGGTCAAGTTCTCGACTCTGATAAAGGTGGTGAGAAATCTGGGTAACACGGTTTTGTTGAGTAATGGTGAGATGTTGAGTAAAGAGAGGGTGGCTGTCATGAAATGTGGTGGTGAACAGGAAGTGGGTTGTGGTGAGATAAGGCGCAAGGATAGGAGCTGTTATGTAGAACAACAACAAGCTAACTTAATGCTTATGTGTACAGTTAGATGAGAGGAGGTTATTGTATTTATGTACATAGTTACAAGAGCTATGTTATTCACCTTACAATGTTTATTCAATGCAGTTTTGTTATTGTGTTGGATGTTCCATAACAGAACTGGACAGATGACCATACTTGGTTCCGGGGAGAATGTTTGTGTTTGAAGAGGGGCCTTTGTTGTGATGGGCAATGGTATGGGCAACTGTCTCGGGAGGATAGCTCAGCAGCAACATGCTCGCCTTGGAAGCAAGACGACACAGAGCAACACAGGTTCGATCCCCGGGTCCACGCTTATAAATAACCTATCATATCATGCTGATGTTATATCCTAAATAAAGACATTTGAATCGTACCGTGTTCAGAGGATCATTGAACGTAATAAGTCGCACCCCTGAAAATCCCATATTCTACTATTTAAATACTGTCACCTGATCTGCACCTATTTTCAGCTGCTCGCAGTCAACCTTGGCTTTCTGCACACAGCACTATATTTGTCTGCTTTTTATTAAACACTCATGACATTCTGAGGCTTACCACCATTTTTAATACAATGGTTTTTATATCCTATGCTGCCTCTAAATAAGTGTGTCCAGTGTTACCTATTTCAAATGTACTTTACCTTGAATAAGGGCAGCTTAACTAACTAAATAGACAATACTTCCGATTTTTTTCACTGTTGGACAGGAGGGAGGGGTATAGGCCCTAAATACTATATTTACCTGTCTGCCACAAGAGAGGGTGCGTAGGCTGCTCCTCTACATTCCCCCCTCTGGTCGATATATTTGACCACATGTTTACCCTCCCCTGCATGTAGTGTACTTATGCATCCCTATCTCAGACACCCCCTCAACTCAATGCTCTATCTCAACATGGGAGGTATTGTGAAAAGACACTTCTAAAGAATCAATAGTATCTCCAATCATATTGGATTCTAATCTAATGTATATCTACCCTTTTTTGTCAAAGGTGTAGCATGTTTTACCTTCTTTTATTGTTTGTGTATATGTTCGAATCCCCAAAGAATAGCATTGTTTACTTCCATCTTGTTCCCACCCCGTGTTACCTAATTAAACATTAATTTACATGCACAATGAGTGACATCTGCCGCTATGAGAATTGGGAGGTATCATTAAATGACATTTAAATTCCTTGAGGGGGACCCACCAGCCAATATTTTACTGTTGCTCCTCTTTCTTCTTCTCTCAATTAGTTAATTAAACATTTTCATGTTGTACATATTTTCTTTTTTCTCCCACCCCACGTTTCCTTTTTGTCCCTGTCCCATTTACCAGCCACTTAAAGTTCATTTCCTGCCAGTCATCTTGCTCATCTTCATCCATACATCTTCCATCGATTCATTATTTTCTTTATTCCAAGTACACAGACCTTTCATTAGTCCATTTATTATTTATTTGTTTGGCTGCTTTGCAGCCAGTTCAAGGGCCCCTTAGTTCATAGGCCATTAGGATGCATTGGCTTTTATTTTGTTTTGCCGGAGAGTATACTAATGCAACAGATCAACATTTGTGTTTCAACAAGAAAAAACAGAAAAATACCAACCAGTAACCTCATACCCCAGAAAAAAAAACTCCCTGCTTTTTGTGCCCTCACCCCGCCAAACCCCCATAACCCCCCGGTAATGTTTGTTCCTTTGTTCCTTTGTTAATTGGGTTCCAAGCCTCTGTCCGGAGAACTGCCTACGTTTAAGCCCCCTCAGTGCGCCCGCCTTGTTACTCCTAGATCACTCTCCATGCAACCAGATTACTCCACCATAGCTCCTCACCATTTCCGCCCATCCCTACCTTGACTCCAGTTCCCACGAGGTCCACTTCATTTCACCCAGACTGTGTGCCCGCAGGGTATATATCTGGCTATGAAGGGGTACAATTCTATCTTCGTTGGCCCCGGCCTCCCATGGAGCCCCGCAGTAATTCTTTGCATCGCATAAATGCTCTTGGACACGTTGGTCCATTCCCTTTCACTGGGCATGTTTTCGTTTTTCTATTTGGTAGCTATACATGCCCTAGCGGCCACCAGTAAGGCTGCAGACATTTTCAGAAGCCAGAAGTATTCCCCCACCCTCCCTCTCCTCCATCCCAAACAAAACCAACAGGGGATTTTTATCTCTACGTCTCCCTTCCAGTTCTCTGATGCATCCAAGGATCTCATCCCTGAAAACCTTTATCCTAGGACAGGCTCACTGCATGTGCTAATAGTCTGCCCTCCCTTCACAGCCCCTCCAACACCGGGGACTAACATCGGGGAACATCTTTGAGTGTCTGACTGGGTTGTACTGCCACCTATGGAGGAGCTTGATTGCGTGCTGGCTGTACTGGCATGATAATCGTCTTATTTATGCCCCTGCAAAACCTGTTCCAGAGGGTCTCATCTACTCCTACCCCCAGGTCCCTTTCCCAACGCCCTCTCAAATGCTCCATGGTCCCACCTCTCGCACCAACGAAGGCCTTATACATGGCTGAGATTAAACTGTGCATTGTCGTGCACGTGTCCAGCAACAGGAATACAGAGAGTTTACCTATGCCTAGTGCCTCCTCTAGATCCACAATTGAGATAAAGGTGTCCCCCTTGAAGAGCTGTCCTATCCTCTCTAGGCCCGCCTCAACCCACCCCTGAAACCTTCCTGGATTTGGTATGGTGTCTCTAATTCCCGGTACCCAGAGGTATCCCAGAGGTGAGGGCCATGTGGTGACCCCCTTCATGTCTAACCCCTGCCTCCAGATATCCCATAACGCTCCCAGGATGGGGTGATCCCATATTCTCCTATGCAATTTATCCCTAGATACTCACAAACATTCCCCAACCATGGCCGTGCCCAGGTGGAAGTTACCCATTGCCACCCACTGTTGATCTGTCTGGGACCTCGGGTGGGAAATCAAGATTCTAAGCTGGGCTGCCTTATCGTATAGCTGCACATCTGGAAGGCCAATCCCTCCTTCATCTGTTGGGAGCATTAGGGTGGTCCTGGGAATTGTAGCTTTCTTCCCCTGCCAGAGGAACCTATGAAGTGTCCCTTGCACCTCCCAAAAAAACCCTTCCTGTATGCGTATTGGGAGCATTTGGAATAAATATAATACACTCGGGAGGACAACCATTTTCATCGCATTCAGACGACCCAACTAAGAGATTGTTTGTTTTTGCCACTTTTCCATTTCCCTGTGTATTTTCAGCTGCAGTAGGGGGAAATTAGCATTAAATAAGCCCTCCAGGTACCTGGTGAGAATAACCCCTAAATAGCTCATCATTGCCACATTAAGCTCCAGCCCAAGTGGGGAGAACCTTTTATTGTCCGAGTCCATACCCCTGTCCAGGGGAAAAAGAACAGACTTCTCCCTATTAGTCTTCAGCACCGCCATAGTACCATACTGCTCTATCAGCCTGAGCACCGTCTGTATGGAAGCCAGCAAGTTGATCAGATGAAGCAACATGTCATCTGCGTATAAGGCAACCTTATATTCCAACCCTCCCATACCGATGCCCTTCACCCCTGGGTCATCCCTAATCCTTTGTGCAAGGGGTTCTATCGACCGGGAATACAAAGTCTGGGAGAGGGGACAGCCCTGCCTGGTTCCCCTCCCAAGCGTGAACCATCTCGAGAACCCCCCATTCACCATTACCATAGGGGCTGAATACACTGCTAGGACCCCCTGAAGGAGCCTTTCTCCCATACCGAACTTGACTAATACCGCCCTGAGAAAGCCCCACTCCACCCGATCAAAGGCCTTCTCTGCATCCCCCCCTACACATCCCATGAGACGTGTATGAGGTGAAGTGTCTTCCTCATCTTGTCCGTCCCCTGCCGCCCATGATGAACCCCACTTAGTCCAAGTGCATCAGGCTTGGAATATAACCCTCCAGTCTCGTGGCAATCACCATTGTGTACAGCCTAGCATCTGTGTTGAGGCGAGAGATTGGCCGATCTGCCCCACAATTCCAGTGATCTCTACCCTCCTTAGGGATCACTGTGAACAAGGCTCGTGAGAAGGTTCCGATGCCCTGCCAGTGTCCAGTATATAGTTGAACAACCTGGTTAAGAAAGGGAGTAGAGCTGGGAGAAATGCTTTATAGAACCCAGCGGTGAAGCCAGCTTCACCCGGTGCCTTCCCCACCGGCAACCTTGCCACCACCTTTTTTTTTAACTTCCTCCTCCGTTATGGGGGCGTACAGCGCAGAGGACTCCTCTGAAAATTTGGCCAGATTTATGACCTCCAGATAGGTGTCAATGTCCTGTGCTCCGGAGGAGACCTCAGAGGCATACAATTCCTCGTAGAAGCCTGCAAAAGCCTCAGGGATTGCCTCCCCTGTTAGACCCACCTCCCCGTCATTTCCCCCTATTTCGGCCACCCACCTATCCACCCGCTGACCTCCAAGCCGTGCAGCCAGTAGGGAGTCTGCTTTATCCCCCTTTTCATAAAACCTTTGTTTCAGGAAGAGGAGGCTACAAATGACTTTCCCCTCTTGCAAGAGTCTCAGTTCCTCCCTCTTACCCCTCACCTCCTGTAAGTCTCCTCTCGACTCCCAGAGGGGTCTTGGGCCATCGCGTCCAGGTGTCTTATCTTCTCCCTCAGTCTCCTCTGAAACACTGCCCTTTCCCTCTTTTTGCGGCCACCCTCCCTAATTAGGATCCCTCTCCATGTAGCCTTCCCAGCCTCCCATACGGTCCGTATGTCCATCTCCCCATCGTCGTTCACCCTGAAGTACTCCAATATCTCCTTGTTTATTTCTGAGAACACTGCATCCTTCAAAAGCGAATCATTGCATCTCCGTTTTGACCCTTTAGGGGGAAGACCCGCCCACTCTGTCCACTGTCACCATGTTGTGATCAGACCACAAAATCGGGATGATCTCCGAGCCCCTTGCCTCCTCCCATATATTTCACGAGATATACAAGTAATCAATCCTCGAATAGGTCCCATAGGGTGGGGGGTAAAAAGTGAAACCCCTTATCCCTGGATGGTGGTATCGCCATCTGTCCCTCAACCCCCATTCTCCAAGTGAGTCATGAAACTCATTGTGCCCAGGGCCTAGTGTCTCCCGGGTCCTATCCCCGGGGCTTTGCCTGTCCATGCCTGGATCTGCTCATGTATTGAGATTCCCCCCTCTGCCCACTGTGATCAGGTGCCCTGAGCTTTCTACCAGAATGTTTGCCATGGTGTCTTTCAGGAACCGTAACTGTCCCTGATTGGGTGCATACACGGTGGCAAACATGAGCCATTTCTGATGTCCGCCGACAACAATAGAGCTCTCCCATCTACGTCGGACCAAACTTTGGTGACCTCCATCTCAGACCCTTTTGTACCAGAATACCCACCCTGCCTTTCTCAGGGGGCCCACACTCCTCCTCCAATTCCTCAATATATCTGTCTGAACCCTACACAACATAACTCTACTGCCAGAACTCCCTGTACCAGTTGGGATCCCCACCCCCTCCCGAACTCAGAGACCCCCCCTCTCCCTCTCCGGAGCTCAGCGCTGCACTGTTAACATCACCAGGAGAAGACCGAACCACCTATGCCCCCCTCCCATGAGAGGGCCCATACTTTCTGTACCTCTTATCCTTCAGCCCCCCTATTTCACCCCTACACACCGAATGCTCCCCTGAGGATATCTTACCCTCCACTCCCCCATAACACATTGAACCATAAACATAACTGCCCCCTTGAAAAGGGACAAAAGTAACTGGGAGGGCCCGCACCCATGGTGAGGGGCCATAAAAGTTACCCCAGCCCGTGGGCCCAGGCTCCTTAGTACACTCTGCATCCATTACACTGTCACCCCATGGCACCCCATGGCGACACGCCCACATCTGCTGCATCAAGTTACATCTACCGGGGGAGTGTTCAGTTTCCTGAACTTCCCTGAACCTACGATATGCCTTCTCCGTGATCCCTGTATTTTCCATTGTCCAGCTTCCGTTCCCTTTAAGAATGCAGGGTCTCTCCCTCTCCCATCAGTTCGCTCAGTTCGCTCACCGCCCTCTTAATCTCCTGCTCTGATGCAAGTCCGTATTTGCTCCCTCCAGCTTCAGACGATATGGAGAAGGGAAACCCCCACCTGTATCTGATTTCTTTCTCATTGAGCCACCTGGTGAGGGGGGCACAGAGCCTTCTCTTCAGAGGGTAAGCAAGGAGAGGTCCTGGAAGACCGTCACCTTAGCGGAGCCATACATTACTGAGCCCTTCCTTCTTGCCTGCTCCAGGATTTGGAGTCGGTCGATCTAGTTGTGGAAGTGAACAAGGAAGGATCTAGGGCCACCCGCCGCAACCCCAGCCCTGTGTATCCTCTCAATCTTGACCTCATCAATGGCGTCATTATTATCGAAAATAAGGGCATTCCGCAGGTCTTTGTCTCCCCTTCCTTCTCTGGGACCCCGAATAACCAGAGGTTATTAAGTTTCTTGCGATTCTCTAGGCCATCCATCTTCAGGAGGATTTCTTCCTCCCTTCTTTCCACCTCCGCAAGGCGCACTTCCATTGGTTTATAGTCATAGTTTCGACAGAAATGGTTTCGAATGCCATAGTTCCGACACAAAAGTGCCGAAAAAAATCACTTCTTTTACAATAATAAATTTTAAAAAACTAATATAAAAAAATGCAAAACTTTTTTTCAGCACACTTGTGTCGAAACTTATGGCATTCGAAACTGTTGTTTCGAAACTTTGACTGGACATCCTTCCATTTGAGTCTCCAGGGTATCCAGAGAGGACTGGTTATGATCCACCTCCTCCAATATTTACTCCAGCTTGTCAAGTCTGTCGGTGATCTTGTCCACTCCCCCCCATGTCCGCCCTCATACTGCTGATCTCCTCGAGGAGGGCCACCACATCCTTGTTGGTGGTGCCAATTTTCTCACCCATCCTTGACCTCTGTCGGTTCTGCTTCCTCCAGGGGATCATGGGGTCTACTCAAAGGCGGAAAGCTTCTTCCTTATCTCCATGTGTCGCGGCCCCTTGCTCCACCTGTTCCATCCGGTCCATGGGGCCGCCTGTCTGATCTTGAATAAACGCTACTGTGTCCCCTGGAATTCAGCAGAGAGCCTGCGGGGGGGCTGCAGGTCCAGGAGCTCGATAGCACAGGAGCCACCAGGAGGTCCCTCATTGGTTCCTATATAGAGGCCCCCCTTGATGTTAAAGGTGATTGTCCAGCAGCCTAGGAACAGCCCAGCCATGGTGTGCTCCTGGTGGCCCTCTAGGACTCTTTGCTCCTAACCCCCAGACAGGGGGTGACCTCCGTTCCCCGGGTTGACTTCTCTGGGGGGAACCTTCAGTCAATTTGTGATCGATGCAGCAGGGCGGGCACATGCCCCGTGAATGACCAGGGGGGCCCACACTCCGCCTCCCCTCCTGAGTGTCCTGGTGTGTCTCCCTCTACTGTTGCTGTTGGGGGCTCCTGGTTTCAGGGATTGCAGGTGCCTCCCTGCGCACCTACCTGTGAATGGGGCACACAATGCGCAGCAGGTCTTCTTTTCTATGGCCGGAATGAGGTGGGCACACACCCCTGTCTGACCCAGGTGGCCCACACCCGGACCTCGCCGTCCCACACCTTCCTCCTGTTCGGCTCTTCTGGATGGACACCTTCTCCACCTACTCCGCTGCTGCCAGGCCCCGCCGGCCTCATTGCTTCACCTGCTGGGGCACCCCACTTCCCCTCCTGAGTGGGGAGGCAGCAGCTTCTCAAGCACCCAGGGGTGTCACGCTGTCCTCTGAGTGTGAATGCCACGTACCTAGCTTTCCTGGAGCAGCGTCTCTGCCTCTTGCAGCAATCTCCACCACCGGCGCTCAGTCCTCACTCCCCTGCCCCCGGAGGGGGGAGGTCCGAGGCCCACCAACAGTCCAGACCCCACCAATGATGAAAAAAAGTCCTCCCCCCCCCCCCACCACCAGTATCCCAGGTGCCTCCCCTGCCCGAACGCACAACACTCCTTATGTCCTGTTGTGTGGGGGGGTCAATTTGCTGCCACGTAGACAATGGGGGTACCTGGCCCAAACCGCAAGCCACGCTGGGCCAGGCCTAAGTCCCACTCTTCTGGGCACCTCTGAGTCACCAACGCCATCCGGGACTCCTCCTCGCGGCGGGGGGGACCTAGCAAGTCAATGCCCACTGATGTTAATGCTGGGGGTGGCCGCTTTCCCTCTGGGGGGGTCTTGTGCAACTCTGGGGAGGGGCGGCCTGCTGGGGTCTTCCTATGGGCCACGCAGCCTCAGCACGTACTGCAAAGTGTCTCCGTCCCGGTGCCGAATGCCGGCACACAACTATGCAGCATCCCGCTGCAGGTTCACACGGGCTGTACACCCGTTTCTATGCACCCTCCGATCCAGGGTTTGGACCGGGGGTGCAGCAAGTGTTTACACGTTGTGTGGGGGGGGGGTTCAACCTCCTCTGGTGGGGACCTCTGGGGCTGGGCTCAATCCACGATGAGGCCGTGTGGGGAGGAGACCTTTATGGAGACTTCCACATCTCCGCACTCCCTGGTGGCGGTCCGCATTGGCTTTTTGAATAGAATAGTCAAGGGGACATTTCATATTCTGGAAGACACAAAGATGGGAGAGTCCATAAAAAGGGTTGTTGCTTTTTTAGTTTTAGTCGCAACTGGGCGTCTGACTGTGTCCCTTAAGCCTTTTTTTCATAACAATTAGAGGTTTTCTCTCTGATCGTAGACACACTGCAGGTGTTTTCTATCCAACTGAAATATAAAAAACTGGGTGAGTTTCTTGACAAATAAGGGCATTTTATCAGCAGTACTTCCTCCTAAAATCTAAACATTACTACTTCAATGCTTCATTTTTAAACACACTCCTACCTCCTAAAACACTTGCTACTAAATTCCTTCAATTTAATTGAACGGCTGCTTCTCCACCTCTCTTGTGTATACCTTGGTGTCACCTATGTTCATCTATGCTTATACCTGGGCGTGCCTGTGACGCGGGACCAAATGCACACACATGTTTTACCTTCACTTGACCCACCTTTTTTCATAAGCTCACACCTCATTTTGCCCTTCTTAGTGCCGTGCTAAACTCGAACGTCATCTCCAAACTCCTCTTTTAATTGAAAAAGGAAACATTTCTCCTCTATTCTTGATAGAGCTCATTGTAACTGGTTGTGTCAACTGTCCCCTTCTTTATAATAAATAATAAAAGACAGAACAGACAATATGACAAATCCAACAAAACATGAAAGAAAGTTTCTAATTGAGCCGTGCTTCTTTTTTCATGGCGCAGCCATGGATACAATTGGCTTTGGCTTCCTGAAGAAACCAACACGGAGGCAAAAAGTCATGGTAAGCTAACAAAGAGAACTGTAATTCCCTAAAATAGGCCTTTCTTTCTCCTTTTGCATAGAGGGTGCTGGCCTTACTGCTTGTGTTGGTGCTGGGGTCATCTCTTTACGTCCATTGTCAGGTAGGACACAAGCTAATTTTCCCTTAAGTAAAGTGATGGTGCACGTTGATGTTAAGATGAATTTCTGAACTCTGACCTGGTGGGCAGAGGTTCAGAAGGCCAGGCTAGTTTCTTGGAACATGGTAACCTTCTGGACAAGCCAGAACAATCAAGGTAGCATTGGCGGCGGTCAAGACTAGGTCTCAGGAGGGGTGAGGGTGACTGAAAGACCTCAATGAGCACACAGAGGTAAGGGCACTTACAAATCACTCTCAGTCAGGTGTATAAATATCAAAAATACAAACACATTTATTCCATGGCCTTTGCAATTCAACAGACAGTAAGAAAATCACTGCAATACTATTAAACAAATACAATCTTATCTATACTCATACATACAAGATCAATGGGTCTAAAGGATAAATGCACCAAATGGGTCCACAACAAAAACAGGGAAGGAAGGAGCAGGCAGTGCAAAAATAGTCTTTAGGCCCTTCTATATCAAACACAGTCCTAACTGAAAGGCATCCCGAAGATGAGGGGAGCCTAATGCTCAAATGTACTTGCAAAGCTGGCGCACACAGTAGTTCAAATGGGCAAAGCAGGGTCTTTTGTAGAGGCTGTAGCAGCTCAAGAAGGTAGGTTAGGTGATGCAGAATAGGTTCCCAATATTCGAGGAGGGCCTCCACTTGAGGGGAGAGTCGATTCCAAGAGTTGGGAATAGTTCGCACTAGCAGTGGAAAGGAGACAGGACCTCAGGGGCCACTTGTGTGTAAAAATTGATGGATGCACTAGGGGCCACCAGTTAGGGTTGCAATTACTCACCGACCCCCGGCGCACTCCAGACCAAACATAGGCTGTCGAGTCCACTTCGGTTGCAGGTTCAAATGTGGCAATCTCGCGGTTCTGCCGCTTTCAGCGACAAAGATACAGCGTAGATTCCCCTATGGGACAGTGGCAATTTCTCCACTCCTGGTGGATGGATCAGGCCAGTTCCACTGTAGCAGGCTTCAGGGCACAGAGGACAACAGCTGCAATGAACTTGCAAAGTTCGTCAGCACGGCTGGGCGACACGGTAACCGCGTATACTCTGGTTCGAGCACACTCACTTTACTCCAGACCTGGGAATGCCAAGTGTACGAAATTCGGTGTAAGGGTGCCGTGAACACAAAGCTTGGGATGTACCAAGTTTCAAGGGCCTCCTTGAAACGGAGGTGGTATCAGGGCAAAACTCCTGTGCAAGCTGGTCAGCCCACTGGTTGGCCCAGGGACGCTTCCGAAAAGGCTTACTTGCAGGATTTGATGAACGTGCCAAGAATAGTTGGTCCCACTATTCCAATGGGTCATAGCATCTTCGCAGACCTTCTAGGACGACCTGATGCAGAGGGGTCCCACGGGACGACAGCGGGCTCAGGGTGCCAAACCTTCCAGCGTGTCACCAGCAGTTCCTCGGCTTGGCTTCTTAGTTTCAGAATACTTGGATCCTATCCTTTGTTCAGTGAGAACTCCAGAGATTGACATGGTATGGATGTTTGGAGCCCTCTCTTATCCAAAATCCCCTTCACGCCAAAAAGAAGAGGACCCAATGGGAGATCTGCTCACATACAGGCATACCATATGTGGACCAATCATGGACCACAGTGGTCCCAGGCATTCACAGCACCCCAGACTCTCTGGCACCCAGGATGTGTATTGGAACCAGACGTTCCAGTCTACATCCTGGGGGCATGCACACAAAGCACGCAGAAGCCCGCAAAAGCGTGTTGCTTTGTGGGAAAATGCATGCCCAAATAAGGACGGACCTGGGTCGGCTTGACCTAGGGAAGGCGAAGGGGCAAGATGGCCAAAGAACATTACAAAGTGGCATGGTCATTTTGGAGCCAGGCCACCTAACTGTGCCAAACACGGTAATTGCGGTTTACCTCACAAGAAAGGGTTAAAAATATGCGAAATGATAAGCTGCCATCAGCCCTGTCTAAGGCACATCTGCACAGCTCCTAAAAAATCCTTTGAGAGTATCTAGGGCCTTTGGAAATGACAGGAAGACCCCAGTGCACTGTACTGTAAGGTACATTGTACATTTGTTACATGTTGCAGAAATGTTGCAACATGGATAAAGGACTAAGGGAAACAAAGTCTACCAGTACAGACTGTCTTTAAGGGCATGTCAGTTTCCCCATAAGTGAGCGAAAAGCCCAGAGAAGTTCAGCAGAAGGATGTGCTCCTTTGGTAAAGTCAGACTATAGTGTTTAAACAAAGCAAAAATGTGGGGGTTCACAACTGGAGGGAAAATTACACATTAAATGGAAATCTGTCCAAACAGTTGATTTATAATATTTTGTTGGCTAGTCTGTCTTTTAGCGCTTCTCTGTGCTGTTGTGGTCCTCCTTACAATAGTGTGGGACCAGAGTCTTTTCTTTCTTTGCTGTGCTTATTCTGTTCAGAAACAATAGACACTTTTGTCGCCCTTCTTACCCTAATCTAACTACCCATGATGCTGGAAATAAGCGCATGTCCTATTAAGTGCAGGCAAGTGTGGCATATATCCATACAATGTTTGCCTATTGCTTCATTTCCATATTATACTATTCCTTTGTACTTTTATTAAAACAATATATCAATCACACTTTTAATTATTTTATATTAACATAACCATTAAAGATATACTCCACCTCTTACATCCGAAGGTCTTCGCTTCCTTCTTCATTAAGTAGGGATATATATTGAAAAACACACGTACAAAAAGACAGCACTCCCAAGAGCAGTAGCGCAATAGGTTTCCGAACTGCAAAAGAGAAACAGCCACAGTATCCACAGCAACACAGTGTCCTTTATTAATTATGCAGTGGAAAGGTGAGAAAGCAGGCAACAACGCGTTTCGTGGTAAACCAACCACTTGTTCACATTAGAGGGTGACAACATAAATGGGGACTCATCTCTATGATTACACACTGGGATTGTCAACAGCCTCAAAGGTGAAAACACATTACAAAACATTGCAAAGCACAGACATCTTGTAGTGGCAAAAAAGAGTGGATAGTAATCATACTACTAGTCTCCGGCTGATTGAGTGATCCGAAAGAAAAGAACAGTCACATGGAGGCCATCACCGGATTTAAATATTTGGAGATTGACTGTTGTTCACGTTGTTCTATGTGCACATTCTCAAAAAAATGTGTTATTATTCATACAAACATGTGGCGAGGAGCATAAAAAATGCATGACCATGTGGTCCATGTCTCTCAGGGTTAGTTAATCGCTATAGATTTACTATATATGCTGAGATAAATAGAGCGCTAAACCTGCACAGATTAGCGTCATGCCATCTGATAAGTATATAGACGAACCATGTCCAAAAATAGCTGATTGAGTGAAACAACCAAATAAAACCATCATTAGTATTCGCCATTTGTATATCTATACGTGGTGCAGTTCTGTGTGTTTATACAGCCACTAACATGGTATAACATACATAGCAAGTGCAAATAAGCCAGGGAAGTATGGAAAAATATATATATCAAACAGTTCCACATGTATAGAATGATCACAGGTCTAAAATGCAATCAATTATGTGCACATCTGCAATAATATAAAGTGCGTGATGCTTGTTCATCCAATTATGCCATGCTTGCAATTTACAATAACTTGCGTTTGTCCATAAATAGTTTCACTGAAAATTCAGCTTCGGTTGAGGACCCAAAAGAAAATATGTAATTCATGTGCAATTACGCAATATAGTGCATAATATGCAAATCTCAGCATAGTGCTAGATATAGTGCATATGTGCAAAAATGCAACACTATAAAGTGCATATATATATGTATATGCTTTACCTACACTGTTACACTTTACTTGGGGAAAAATGCTATCAGTATAAAACCACTGTATCCCTCACTACCTTTCACTTGTACTCACCTGGGTCCTCTATCTTCTAATAATGATCAATGATAAGATCCACACACTTGTGTCCATTGGTACCTACCTTTTCTCTCTTTATTCACCCACTAGTACCTGCCTTTCATCATACTGTTTGTATCCCCATATTCCACTAAGGCCATATTGACAATCCTTGTGTGCTTCAAAACTAACACCCCCTTTTTTTCCTGCAACATAAATCACATTTTTTACATAAATGCATATATAGATAAAACAATGTTCTTGTTACTTACTCTTGTATGTTGTTTTGTTCACTGGCAGAAGTTCTTTCATTATGTTTTTCATCATAACCCCTCATTCTGGGCCCTCACAGTTATGTTACTGTGTGCCCTTTGTTTTGTAATCCCTCTCCCAGAATTTTAAAAATGCTCCAAATACACTACAATAATAATATAAACGTTTATTTTATCAGTGTGTTTTAACAAAACATGGGGTTACTATTACTTAAGTTGGCGCTATATTCGCATTTGTAAATATATTGTTCACTATTGTGACGGGGGTATATACATGTTCAGTGTCCCACGCTTTATAACCATATCATGACAAAACTCTAATCTGATTATCCCTACGTTTTTCCAAATCTTGTGCATAATGCCTTCTCTTTTCCGCATCTCAAAATTCCCCTTCTCTTCACTCATTCCATTAAGCAAATCATCATGAATACTGGCGATCCATAACATGCTCAGTATTTGTGCCAAATCCTCCTTATTTCTGTATTTATTCTGCATTTATTTATATTCCAATCAAGTGCTCGCCCGGCACATCACTTCAACATAACATGTAACAAATATAAAAAATATTTTCCCTTCAAAATCTTCAAATTCTTGAATTTCTTAAACTGTTGTTGTTGGATATAACTAAAATGACCTCTACTCATGAAATACCATTATTGCTAATATGTCTCATAAAACCCTTAAAAAGTAAGTCAGTTAATGAGTCCTGGGTCTTACGGGGGAAGTTTGCTCCAAAATGTTTTCAATCAATAAAGCATACTGTAATCGATTATAAAAAAATGTCCTATGCAACTTACCTTAGTTTTCCTCACATTTACACATGCGAAAATAACGGGTTGGGTGCCACCATCTGGTGCTAATGTTATCGGTTGATACATCACCCTAAATTCAAGTGCCCTAGCAGCAAAATTATAATTGCCCACCCCCCAAACTGACATCACTTGTCCAAACAATATGCTCTACCTATTTTCATGACGTTCGTACCCTGTCATCACCCATGCCATAACGTTACCCAACGCAGAACCAGGAAGATAAACCCACACATCCTCTCACAGCACTAAACGTTTCTTTTCACAAATGGGAGAAGAACACATTTATTTTGAAGAAAACAGTAGTCTACAATGTAACAATTACTATATTTTTCACAACGCTCAAACTAGATTGTCCATGAAAGAAATGTATATCTTAAGCCAATAGAACATATAGCTAGCGAACATTGCATGCTTAAAATGTTTTATATGTTACTCATGAAAAGCTAATTGCGTTCAGCGATCGATTCATTCCTGTGTTTCATTTCTTCTATGTTTTGTGTCCTTATGTTACATCGCTGATGTTTGATGAACCCACATGATGTTCCATTAGTCGGAAGATAAGGAGTCATTTCACTTACAAATTCAACACCTTCACATCAGCTCGTTTTCACATCATAAACACTGACAGGTTGCTCCTTATTACTGCTATCGCTAAAGGACAGATTGGTCCCTGGTGATCGTCCCACATAATGGGAATCAAAGAAGCGCTTTTGATGATTATTGTCCAATGTTGATTGAAGAATCCATCAGACAGGAGCTGGAAACTACGGCATGCGTGGATCGGTAGAATGTATCTTTGTAAATGACAGAATAAAAGAATATATTTAAGTAGCCGTTTAATAATCGAATATACACATTAAAATGTTAGCTAACGAGATACATTACAATTCAGTACCAGACGAAAACGAATGAGCAACACCCACACACCTCGGAATGAACACAGAGATGTCAAGACGGGGGAGTAGGTTACACCACAATGTGCAGGGAAGTGCATGGAAGTAGTCAGACCACTGAATGGGAGGGAGACCCAGGTCCACCAGTTTCCAATAGCGGCCCCTACCTGAAATTAAGGACAGAGAAAGGGATGTTTTAGGTTGAACAACAGACAGAGGCTATTATAATTAACGGGATATGCCATGGGACAAAGCGGTGTAGACTTCCTTAGCCTGAACACAGGTTGTGGCTGCAGGTCTTGGAAAAGTCATCACCACAATATAGGCCACCTAACCACTGACAACTCTGCACAGAATATATGATTTCGAAAGGCAAAACAAACCACAAGGGCACTACTTGGGCAGTTATCGTGTGCGGTATAAATATTCTTCAACATAACGCGCAATGTGCATGGTGTCATCAAAAAGTACATTCGTCCGTCACATAGTTAGTCATCAAGCACACATGCCATTTTCATTCAGCAAAATGTTCTCTAAAGTTACACATTCGTAATTTCTGGGTGTTCCGTTCTCTCGATGTCAAGAAGAACTGACCCGGACAACAGATCCCAGAAATAGAAACTGAAGTTTTGTATGCCCACTTTAAATATAGTCAATGTTATCAATTATTTGTGGCTATTCGACACATTGTGTCTTTCGAACTGTTAGTGTGTTTCATTTAAGGACAAATAACGATGTCTGCCTGTATTCAGTGATCTAAGCCGGAGAGGGGTAGGTTGCATTTTGGAGAAAGAATGCCACAAAAAAAGATAGACAGCATAAATCCTTGCTTCTGGCATTTAGTTTAGAAAAACTAAGGACAGTTAAAAACAGTGATTTACAATATGTGCCTCAACAGGAGAGCGATAACACACCAGAAAATTATGTATGGCCGTTACCTCTGAGGCTATCTTTGCACTGTAAGAATAGGAGATCCATACCCCATTCTCGCTCGTCCTGCACTGTTTCATGGCCCAAAGCATACCCCAATGTCTAGTCTCCTACAAACCTACCGACCTTCATTACCAAGTCCCTGTTCCACCCTTGAGTAGTTTGTTCACTACCTACATTTCTGGCATATATTGTACGCCTCTTACTATAATTCCTGCATGTCCAGTCATGCTCACTTGCGCACCTGAAGCAGCCCTGTGTATCATCAGGTGACACTGGGTGAGATTACGTGCTCACATTACATGCAACTTTGCTTTTATTCTCATGTCAAGTAGCCACACGCACCACAAGGTGAGGCTTTAAAACACTGTGTACTCATACCTATTGTGTATCTAGCCTTTAGGCACACTTGAAGTGACCATTTCTGCCACCCGGGAATTCAACATGGCATATTTATCTAATTCGTTTTTTCATTTTATTCATTTGTAAGGTGCTTAAGACAACAGAATTGTGTTTCAAAGTGCCACAATGTTAGATGGGGACAGAACATGGGAAATAATAACAATGGCAAAACAGTAATATACTGTTGTTGTCCTAGTAGGCTATGTGGCATTTGCCCGTGCAAGTGCATTGTGGAGAAGTGCTGGTGAAGAGGATGTAAGGAGGAGCAGAGGGGTGGCCAAGTGCTGGAGGAAGGCCCGTGAGCGAAGTGCTAAGGGGAGCCAAGGAGGAGAACCTCGGAATCAGTGCTAGTACAGGCGGCTCTCATGGATGGTATGTGAGCCATCAAGCAGGGGACCCCAGGGCAGTGAAGTGGGGTGGATGGGTGCTGGTATTGACTGGGAGGATGGTCCTGGGATCCTGTGAGATTCATGATGATCCGGCCACCAGTCACAGCGGCAGTGGGGCGATTAGCGGTGAAGCGAAAGAGGGATGATGCGAAATAGGCCTTGTGGATGTTGAAGAGGGTCTTGAATTTGATCCTTGCAACCACCGGGAGGCGGTGCAGAGATTTTAGGGCCAGACAGATGCAGTACCTGGGCTTGAGGGCAAGGATAAGTATTGCAGCCCTATTCTGGTTTACCTTGAGGGGGTAAAGGGAGGAAAGAGCGAGATTGAGAAAGAGGCTGTTGCAGTAGTCCAGCCTGGAGAGGATTCAGAGCTCCGGAGACATTGAGCTTCGGGGGAAGGTGAGAAAAGGAAGAATGCCTATGAGGAGGTGGAGCTGGAAGTGGGACTTCTTGGTAAGGTCCATGATGTGTGGGGTGAGGGAGAGAGCAGAGTCAAAGATGTTTTTGTGCCTCACAAGATGGTTGGGGTAGAGGGCCTAAAGAGGGTGGGCAGAGGGTAGGAGAAAAGTGGGCACATGTGCCCTGATGAGGCAATTGGGAACATAGGCCTTTGTTCGATTACAATCAGAATGTGCACATCTGGGGAATTCTTTTCACCACTTTCCATGGCCCTTTCAGAATACTTGTATTCTAGGAGGAGCGAACCTCCAATTTGTACAGATTTATTTTTAAAACGTTATTGGTCATACTTAGTCCCTCTGCATCGCTATACCCAGAGATGACATTCTACGCTGTTACCTATGCTTCCATGTTTGGAAATATGCATAAAAGTTTAGAACAATGAGCCATATGTCTGTACAATACTTGTCAAGTGCACTGAGTGTCTTTAGCTCAGTTGTTCGTGGGCAGTACCCATAGATACAATTACTATCAAGTGCACGACCACAACTACTTCTTGTGTATTGCATAACATGAATGGTAAATAAGTGATCTACTATGTACATGTGAACCAAACCAGGGCAAGATGTTTGTAATGCCCCTATACAACTAAAGATAACAATAGCGGCCCTACCTACTAGGTCATCTGAAATTTGGATAGTGCATTAATTAGAAGTGCAGGGTAAATAGAGTTTGCAGATGAAAGGAGTGGGAGGGACGGCAACAGGCGCTAGGCGACTGCTAAGGGGGGGCCATGTGTGCAAGTGCCAGGGATTGAGGGTCAACCAGAGGGGCCCATTCTGATAGACGAGTACTTCCCATTTGGTGCTACTATTAATGGGCGACGAAGAGAAACGGGAGTGGGGAGTCCATATATCCGGGGGCACAAAGAGGATGTCTGTGACAGTCTGCCTGGAAGCAGCATTGACGTTGGTGTCGGCGATGGGCAGGCCAGGCAACAATTATTCTGTATTCATGGGAAATTCAAACAATGTCAATATTACATTGTGCTTTAGTTGTATTGCAAATATTCAAAGGTGTGATTGCATTATTTACAGGTGATTTTTGATTTGTCATAATGAACATTTTACACAGACCTTTAAAAATTATTTAGAGAATCGAAAAAAACATATATCTCAAGAATTTCAATCCCAAAAAACATTTCCTTGATTTTGAAATAAAGGCACATAATCACATTGACATTTTAGGTTTTTATATATATATACAATGACAGAGGAAAAGCAATATAAAGAAAGGAACCATTTATGCATATTTTATACGATTATTTCACCAAAAATAAATAAATAAAAATACATTATTGAACATTAACATTGCAAGTGTTATATATACCATTAAATTATTTTTTTAATTGATAGTGTCGAAACATCGGTTAACATATTGAAACTTGCTTGTGAAAAATGTGTGAAGACAGCTACAAATTATTTAAATCTGGATGTCAACCTCTCAACAAGTTTACGTTTTGAAAGACGAGCCTCTTTTGCAATGTTGTGTGACATAGTCTGGGCCTTGGAAACATAATCTGCAGCCATTCCATGCGTATGCATGGCCAGCACAGTCAATGTAAAATCTTCCACAAATTCAAAATCTATTTCCTGGAATATTGGCTTGGCCACCCACTGTTTGCTTCGTTTTGTAAACGCCGTGTAGTAACAAAGCATCCCGAAACTTCCTGCAGTTCTTGCTTGTTCCCTCCCAACATTTGTGTAGTGCAAAAGTACAACCTGTCTTGTTCTGGCCTCCATACCATCTATGCCGAAATGCAACCTTATTGACCTGTACTTTAGGCACATATTATGGAACACCTCCAAATCTCCAGTAAGGCAGAATTCTGTGAGTCCCTTCCATACTCTTGAAAGCGTTTTGTCGTGCACAACTTTCTGGAAGTAATGCGTAAGGAGGGGAGCCTGACGAGTAGAATTTCTACAGATGCTTTATAAGTTTTTGAGCTCCACCAGTGATGGTTTCTGATAGACTTAGACCACTTTACAATGTTTTCTGAACCCTTTTTTTTTACCAGCAGCTGTCATTTT
Organism: Ambystoma mexicanum; assembly: GCF_040938575.1. Taxonomy (NCBI): domain Eukaryota; kingdom Metazoa; phylum Chordata; class Amphibia; order Caudata; family Ambystomatidae; genus Ambystoma; species Ambystoma mexicanum. The sequence continues at coordinate 489,354,294 of NC_090938.1, read as the reverse complement.
TTTAGAAATTGATTCTGCAATGTGCCATACATCAAATTGATGCTGTATTTGTGGGAACTTCTCTTGCATGACCTTTGCTATTCCAACGTGCAGGTCGGTGGCTATCGGGTCTATTTGTATTCCCATGGATTCCAGAAGTTAATTTGATTTAATGAAAACATGTTTCTCCATGGCAACAGACAATGGACATTCAGACACCTGCACGATGACCAAACTCACTATTTTATTACTTTCCATGTCTTGAAAGTGGTAAGTTCAGTATTACTCTTACCTCCCGTCCCCTTTCCTCCATACTGCATGGGCGTCCCCCGCTAGGGACGGGAGACAGAAAATTTTTCAGTAGAACAATCATCTTCCCCTTTAAATTTAGATGGGGGCAGGGGCGTGGCCCTGGGAGCATGCGCTCCCTGACTCCACCCACCTGTACCACTCCTCAGTCCTGTTTTCGGCACTGACGGGAACGTGACGATTTCACCAGCATTCCTGGGTTAGGCGTGCAGCCTAGTAATTCCATGCGCTCTTCCATGGAGAAGTACTTTTGTCTTCTTTTTTCTTATCAGATACCTCTGTTGCCACACTCCTCCACGGCGCATGTCGACGTCAACAGGCTTCAGCAGGTGTCCAGCCTGTGAGGGGCTCTTCCCTATGTCTGACCCCCCATGCTCTCTGCCTCTGCTGCCTTAGCCTTGACCAGGTCTGGGAGGGCTGTACCATGTGAGACACACTGACACCATGCACTCTGAAGAACAGGCTAGCTCAGTGGAGGGAGCGCTTCAGAAGGTCACCATCAGAGGACTTAAAGGAATTCGTCAAGCACAAGTCCAGGCCCAAGGTAGGGACACTGTTTTCATCCTCACCCCCACAATGGCGTCTGCTTCCCCAGGAAGCCCATGAGCAGGAGGGACCCATCAGGTTCTAGTACCAGTGCAGGTACCAAGGCTGCTTCAGCTACCGGCCGCCAGGCCGAGGGGGTCGCGAGATCCTTCCGGTGACTACACTGAGAGACCGCAAGATTCTATTACCGGGTTTCCGCCTGAGGGGCTATGCTCTAGTACTGGACAGATGTCTGAGGGGGAGTCTGTATGCAGCACTACTGGTGAAACAGCCGAGGACTGGTCTTCACCTGGCATGTGGCCCACGGCATACCCTTCAGCATCATAGGGCAGATACACCCCGCATGCAGCAAGGCAGAATGTGCCCCGGTCTCGGCACCCTCACGGCCCTTTGCCACCAAGCGCTCCATCGGCCTGTAAAGACAGGGTTTTTTTTTTTTTAAAAAAAAATCCTGGCTCTTATGAGGTCCCTGTATATGGGCATCATCCTCATGGATGTGAACAGGGACATGCTCCCTCGAGTTCTGCTGCTAGCACCCATGATCACTCCACCCTTGGTTCCTCTGGCTCTGATGCAGCCCCAACTGCCCACGCCAGTTCCCACTACACCAGCTCCCATGCCACTGACAGTCTAGGCAGCCCCGTATTCGCTGCTGCCTACTGTCAGTACACCACAGCCCCCAACACCCAGCACTCCTCCAGCTGCACCTGACCAACAGGACACATTGGTGGACACGGATGAGGAGGAGGAGGACCCTGACACACTGTCGTTGGCCAAGGCCTTTCATGAGCGGCTTGCGGGCCTACAATACCTGGGGCTACCACAGCCTGAGGTGAACAACCAGAGGCAGGGGTCTTGACGGAGGTCCTCACTCAATGCCTCACAGCTAGAACAGGGATTCCAATGCAAAAAGACGTGGTGGCACTTGCCAAAAAAGGATGGCTTAAACCTCATTCTGCACAGCCTACCAACAGGCGCCTCAACGCCAAGTCTAGGCAGATGGAGGGGGATCCCCTCTTGCTGTCGGCACATCCCCAGCCACACTCCTTAGTGATTGCTGTGGCTTTAATCTACTCCAAGCCACATCAGCCTCTGCACTCCTGGGTAAGGAGGAGAAGATCCTTGAAGCAAACAGAAAGAAAATCTATTCCAATGCTTACCTTCATCTTTGTCAGTACAAAGGCCATGGCAGGAAATTGCTGACTTCCTTCCGGAACTTCTTGTGCAGAGCCAGGTGCTGGCAGAAGCCAAGGTTGTAGCGCAAGGCATAATAGAGTCCACGGTGGTTCTCATTGACACCTCAGGTTGTGACATTTGCATTGCTGTGGGTATGAGAAGAACGGCCTGGCTACGGGCGACCAAGTTCAACCCAGATGTCCAGGAGCGTATACTGGACCTTCCATTCGAGGGTGGTGATCTGTTCCCTTTCACTATGGACGAGGAACCTGATGAGAAGAACAGTTCCCAGACTGCCAAATCCTCATCCATCCTCACTGAGGCATATAGCCAGATGCACGATCATGGGTTTTCATTTCCAATGCAAGGTTCTACCTTGTCCGCCACACCGCCTCTGCCTTCATGAATACAATACACAAGTTGGGATTTTCCATCTGGAGCCCACTCTTAGTCTAACGTTCCTTGGCCTCATCTGGGATACGAGCTGCGAAGAATTTTCCCCTCGGAGGACAAGATTGCAGCCATCAAGAGGGCCACGGGGCATTTTCTAGGCAGAGCAGTGACCTCGGTGTGGTGGTACCAACACCTCTTGGGTATCATGACAGCATGTCTCCTGGCAGTGCCGCACACAAAGCTCAAAATGAGGTGATTGCAGTTGCACTTCGCAGCCTCCTGGAGTCAGTAGAAGGGTCCCCAGGCGGAGCTGGTCAGCATCCCACTTCATCTCCACCAGGACCTAGTCAGGTGGAGCACGGACAACAACTTGCGGATAGGCAGGCCCTTTCATCAACCAGCACCAGAGGTTACCATCACCACGGACTCGTCCTTAGAGTACTGGGGAGCTACCTTGGACAGTCACAGTCAGGGTCGGACTGGGAAAACAAATAGGCCCAGTCACCCAAAAAGAGTGGCCCACCCCCCGCTTCAAAAATATGGCCCACTCCTCGTCTCACGGCCCTTGACCTCTGATGACATCAGCGGAAGTGATGTCATTTGACCCCACTCCAAAGTGACATCCCGGGAAGCAATGAAACACGACCTTTCACCCCTTGACAAAACAGGAAGTGGCATCAAATAGCATTGTTCCCAAGTACACTAAATTACTGGGAATCCAAGCAGACGTCCAAGGCCAAATGATATGTTATTGTATAGCACTTACACTTAAGCTCTTTTTTTACAGAACAAATATGCATACAATATCGCCCAACCCGTGTTGGTACTCATTTATCGGCCTAAGAAGGATGAAAGGCTTTATGGAAAAAAAAAGAATAATAAAATATCTTTTTTTTTCTTCCATTTTCTTTTCTACCAAACCGGCCCAGGCATGGACAGAAAACGGCTCCCACTTCCCAGGGACGATTTCGGCCCAGCCCCGGGCTGAAAGGCCGAGGGGCCAATCCGACCCTGGCCACAGTGTCCGTGGGGTATGGTCCCATCAGGAGCAGGCGGCCCACATCAACTGGCTCAAGTTGATGGCTATCTGGCTCGCTCTCAAAGCTTTCCTCCCGATGATCAGTGGCAAGACAATCCTCATTCAAACGGACAGCTCCACCAGCATGTATTACATCAAAAAGCAGGGTGGCACCAGGTCCCCTCCCCTCTGTACTCTAGCAGTCAACTTTTGGGAGTGGGCTCTGGTGAACAACATTTCAATTCACCTCCCGGGGAGTCCAACCTGGAGGCAGACAGGCTCAGCAGGCTGGGTGCAGACAACTATGAATGGCAGTTGGAAGGACAGATCCTTCAGGGGATCTTCAACAGATGGGGTCATCCTAAGGTGGATCTCTTCGCCACCTCGTCCAACAGGAGGCGCTCCCAGTTCGGGTCCTGCCAGAGACAGAGCTGGGGCTCTCTGGACGATGCGATGCAGATCCAGTGGAACAACATGAACGCGTATGCCTTTCCTCCCACACCCCTGGTCCACAGGGTAATCTGCAATATCCGGGAATCCCGGCATCTCCATATCATCCCGATAGCTCTGTGGTGGCCCACAAGGCCATGGTTCTCTGAACTTCTCAGCCTGTCGGAACAGGCCACGGTGCACCTTCCGCTGGGCCCAGTTCACCTACTCTCACAGCAGGGAGGCACGGTCATCCACCCCGACCGCCAGAAGTTAGCTGCCCCAGCGTGGTTCCTGAACAGGTCACACTAAGGCATCTGCATTTGTCACAGGCTAACATAGACATTATACAAGGCACTATGAGCGATGCTACCAGGAGCCAGTACAAAAGCAAGTGGACGAGGTTTTGCCACTGGGTGGAATCAAAGGAGGTCGATCCATTGACCTGCATGTTGAACAACGTGCTATCCCTCTCTGTACACCTCACACCCACTGGGGTGTAGATGGACACATGTCGCACCTATCTGGCAGACATCGGAGCCTACCAGAAATCTGAGGAGGCATTTTCATCCTCTAATCCGGCGGTTAAAAGACACCTGGCGGGCCTCACCAGGCTTTACCAGCCTATCAAGAAGCCACACCCGGTGTGGTACCTCAACGTGGTTTTTGGCGCTCTAGCGCATAAACCATTCAAACCTATAGTGTCTGCGGACATCAGGCTAGTCACCATCAAGAGAGCTCTCCTGGTGGACATTACATCTGCATGCAGGGTCAGTGAAATCCAGGCACTGGTGGCTTCAGAGCCCCACACTACATTTCATAAGGACAAGGTGGTGCTTAGAACTCACCCCACATTCTTACCTAAGGTGGTCTCCTCTTATCACCTGAATGAGGAAATAGTGCTAACTACTTTCTTTGCGGACCCTAAAGATGACGCTGTGAGGGTTCTGCACTATCTAGATGTCAGGCATGCTCTAAAATTCTACCTGGTCAGAACCAGGAGCTTCCGCAAATCAGATGCTCTCTGTCACCTTCGGTGGGTCAAAGCCTGACTGTCAGGCTTCCAAAGCCGTGATAGCAAGGTGGAGGGTTACGACTATCAAGGAGGCCTACAAGAAGCAGCACAAACCTCTTCCAGCAAATATGCATGCCCACACTATCAGAGCTAAGGCCACAGCGGTTGCTTTCCAGAGGCACGTCCCATGGTAGGTCATCAGAAAGGCAGCCACATGGGATTTGCCCTCGACCTTCTGCAAGCACTACTGCTTGGATGCCAGCTCCAGGTCAGACACAGCATTTGATCAGGTAGTGTTAAGGAATTTGTTTTCTTAGGAGGGGCAGCTCTCCACCCTGGGGCTACATTCAGTTTTAATCATCCATACAAGAAAAGGGACGGGACGTAGGACTTAATTATAAGTTACTCACCGTAGTGACTAAAATACTCCTAGTCCATAGTCCCCTTTCCTCCATATGTCCCACCATCCTCCCCCTAATAAAACTAGTGTAATTAGGCAATGGTAATATTTTATTGTCAAAGGGGACTGAGGAGTGGCACCGGTGGCAAGAGTCAGGGGAGTGCATGCACCCAGGGCCTCACCCCAGCGCATCTAAATTTAAAGGAAAGCTGATTTTTCTGGTGAAAAAGGTTCCGTCTCCCATCCCTCGCCCATATAGTATGGAGGAAAGGGGACAATGGACTAGGAGTATGTTAGCCAATCATCTTGCAATACTGTGGTTTGCGATTCGATGGTTGTGGACAGCTCCCCCAAAGTAGGAATACTGAAGTCAAGACCATGAGCAGATTTGTCAATTAACTGCTTTATTAGTTCGGGTTGTGATACTTCTGCATGTATTGGAGAAGCAGAGATAATTGAATGTTTCGTTGGTGGACATTTCTTAGTGGGTGTAAATTGTGTCAATGGGTCTGCAATCAATTCCGATATATCTTCTTTGTCTTCAGTTTCATCTAGGCAACATTTTGCAATTAACTAACGATCCGTGGTTACTTTCCATGGCTCGCTGGTGACATTACATTCATATTCTGGCCACTGGACATCTGCATCATGACTCTGAATCTTGACTGGACTGTGCCTAAAAAAGTAGTTGCTCCATAGTGACTGTGTCGGACGTGGCAACGGATTGCCACATCCGTTTGGCAAGCAGCATCATTAGTTTCTGTTATTGTCTGAGTCTATATGTGCCTCTTCCTCCTCGGCCTGTAACAGATTGAAATAAAAACATGCTCAATTTATAGCACACATACAGAAGATATGATTTACCAACTAAAAATGTAATATCAGCAAAATATCTGCCTAAAAACATCTCCTAAATAAACTGGTTTGTTCTTTACCTTTGTTTTCTTTATTTGCTTTGAAACAGTTGACTTCGATGTGCCGACCATAATAAAGTATTTTTACAATGTATAAACCCAGCAAATGCCTTTTCCACTCAAACATATTACATATCTACAAATATAACTTACTTTACATATGTAAAATCTTGCAACATATTAAAAAATGCCAATCAGATGTGAGGATAAATGATAATTCAGATTATGTATACCTCTGGTCTATGTGTCTCTGCAATTTCAACAGCTTTAATGGTACATTCCTTGCAAAAAACATGAATTGAAAACAAAATTGTCAAGCACATTTAATTGTGCAATCTTTGATCTCACAAACTACTTCTCGACAAAGTTGTTTTAAATAATTGTCGACCGGAAATTATAAGGTTAGTCTTAAAACAATTTGAAAATTCTTAGTAAAATGATGTCGAACACTTGGAACGTGTGACTTTTTCAACATCTATATTTTACATTTCACCTGATAACCTTCTGACATGTCACATGGAGTTGATGTGATATCCTGCAAAACTGTCGTTAAAATTTTGCCTCACAAATTATTCTGCGCTGTAATGTTTTCTTTTTAATGTATTCTGTTTTGGGTAGGAAGTTAAATGTTATTAACAAAAAAACAGAAAACTTTCATACAGTGAAAGGTTACATGCATTTCGGTTTCATAGTATGTTTTTGGGGCGGTTTTACTTTCATTGTTGCATGTCTATGGGCGATAAATACAACAAGGCTGTTGATTGAATTTTTTGCACTTTTCTAACCGTATGGTAAGTTTTTTTGAAAAATAAAGCACTTCTGTTAATTTCAAACCAATTAAAGTAGAGCCACAACTACTAATGTAATGCAAATTCTAATTGTGCATACCTCATACTGCTGATCGGTGTCAAATGAGGAAGGGATTGTCATCAAAGTTCCAGCATCCCCATATAACATAGTAATTGTTTTAATATAGATGTAAAAGCAAAATTAAAAAGAAAACCTCAGATGCAGACGATGGTCCATATTGATACACTCCTACGCGACACTATGTGTCAAAAACTAATATACATACTAATCTTAAATATGTTTCAATTCGAAGTAGGCCACATGCTTGTATTGTTCAGTCGCATATAAAGGATTAGTATAAAATAATTACTTGATAGCTAAGGGATGTTGCGGTTGACTCCTGAATAGTGATCAATGATAAATCTTTTTATGTATATAATCAGAAAAGAGTCCAATTGAAAAGGTACATTAGTATTATAAATTTGACAACATCCATCAAAAACATTACTACGTGCATGCAGCTTCGCCTCACCATTGGGATAATCAACGTGTCTGTGGTTTCCTCATTGTTGAAGGTCTGTACTTCCATCAGTTAGCTCTATGTAAAGAAAGACATGTTAATCAGCAAATTTAAATAAATTAAGAAAAGGTGGGGATAGACAAAGTAGTCTAAAGTGACATTTTTTCAAAGTACAGTGCTTTGAGTCGCAGGCCCTACATGTTTAATATAGCATTGATGTAAATATTCCACAAAAAGTCAAAAACGGTCATCATGTTACCTTTTCCCCACACCAATTCATTAGATTGTGAGATAATTTAGAAGACATATGTATAGAGAGAACTCCTTTTATATACCAACATACGTAACACATTCTTCGTACATTACTCACCAGAGCAAGGTGTGTGCTGAAATTTAGTTGGAACTGCATTGGCAAGTAATTTACGAAGGCGTTTGGGACAACGCTTTTTAGTGTAGTGGGATACTTTGTACATGTCTTAGAAGTGCATGCTGCAGACGCAGAATCTATTGTCGCTCATGTTTTCCAAGAAATACTTGGCTCTGCTTTCAATCTCGGACAATGGAAATCTGTAATTTGAAAGCCATCTTCTTTTTAAATCTAAATCCTTTGAGAATACATGCAGGACTGTGCCAATACTTTTGACATGGCTCGCAGTAGGGCAATCAAAAATGATGCATGAAGGCATTCTAGAAATGTCCGGAAGATCTGTTAAAGAAATATAAATAATTATTAAAATTAATAAAGTATCACTGAGCAAAGCAACAATCACATAGCTTTGTTTGTCAAATTTGTTTTAAATTAAAAAAAACTATGTAACCTTGTCTAATTATCACAGCAATCAAATTAGTCAGAACTCATTGTTAGACCGCAAATTGTAACCTATTACTAATCCATTCAATAAACTTTGAGCCATCAAAAGAAAACATGTGTTGAAAACATGGACTATGAAGTATTACATTCTGATACAATGCTCTACAGTGAAATGTGCTAATTACAGAGATAAAAATACATAAAATCTTCCATAATTGTGAACTCTTACAGATAAATTAAAATGAGAATATGGTGTACATTGGATATAAAGCAATACAAACATTCCGAGCAGCGATCGATGAAACTACAGAACGAAATAGTTGGCCAACCCTTACTTGGACGCAAAGGTGAGCCGATTGAGCAAGCCTGGTAACAAGTCGATCAATGGTGATATACCTTGTGGATTGCAGAGATGTTCCCTAGTGAATTATTGAGGTGTTCATAAAGGCTTAGAAAAGTGGGTGCTTATGTCAATGTGTGATGTGTTTATTGACACCCACCAAATCTCTATACCAATGTTTATCATCATTCGGCTTCGCCTCACCAGTGGGATAATCGTGTCTGTGGTTTCCTCATTGTTGAATGAGCCCAGCCCCTTCGGAAGCACACGGTCCCAGGTGCGAGCTGCCATTGATACTGGAGGGGGATGGATGGGCACGAGATGAGCACAAATGGCCAGAAACAATGTTCAACGTTCATATGTTGATTGCAGGGATGGGGTCTTCTGGAGACACAGGGTCTGGGTTGGCCATGTGGACAATGGTCGCAGTATGGTAGACATCTTTGAGGTGTATAGGGTGTTTGGCACCTTCAGTGTCCACATGCACCCAGTTCCCTCGGGAGTGCACAGTAATAGGTGGGAACTGCCATTGATTCTGGAGGGGGATGGATGACATGAGGCAAGCGCAAAACGCCACCAAACTTCTTTCATGAACCTCCTAGATGGTTGGACGTGGTTGTTGACTTACTGAACAATTCAGACAACTATTCATATTTAACTCTTTATTTACTTTGGTAATGTAGATGGAACAAACAAACTACAAATTGTATTCATGCCGTTGCGGTACAGTGTGTAGAAATTCCTTCTGTTGTCACTGGGGAATTTCACGTGAATTGCTTGAACGACACAGGCAGGTACTTGTCGAACACAGAATCCAAGCATTGCATGAATCCACCATGTAAATGCACGATGGACCACAAGCATGTACCATCTGTGAAAGAGAGCCGTCTCAGTTGTCATACAGATCTAGAGTAAACTTACAAATTACTTGGATTACAAGGGCAAACTGTTGCTCGAAGTTCATGCATAAGGACCATTGTCTGCAACACAGATCTTGTGAGGCAGGCTCCCATGAAGTCATGCAGCTCGGTAACACATAGTGGTGGTGTCTTCTTCGGCTATGTAAGCCAAGCATCCAGAGTTTTCTCTGCAGCAACAGTTCTTCACCTGGGTTGGCATAACCTTGTAACAATCGCAGGTACACCAGGTGGAAACATTTCCATGCGACTGGGTTCAAGCTATGGTGATTGATCATCATGACTCTCGATTCCCCATTGTTTCTGCTTCAATTAATTCCTCCTCTGAATATTCGGGCTCATACTGGTATGGCTGTTTTGTTGACATAGTTCCTGATTATTTAATAAGTACAAAATCAAAAGTCAGAAAAATAAGAATGTTTGTTTTTTGTTGGTATACAATAACTACTGTTAAAGAAGGAGAAAATAACACACTGCTATTTTACAAAAACCCATAGCCATGAATAGGCACACACTATGAAATTTTGCATTCCCACATGTAAAAAAGAAGCCTTGTAAAAGTACAATTTAAATATGGTTTAGGAAAGACATGTGTACATAATAAAAGAAATGTTTAAATAAAAAGCAACTACTGAGTTCAATCAGTTCAGATAACGTAAGTACCTGCTCACAGGGTGTCGAACTAGGAAGATAGCTGAACCGAGCAGAAACAAGTCACAGAGGCTCAAAACAAAATACATTGACGTGAAGGAAAAAGAAACTGCAATGTTGTATGGTCAGAAAGGGGTTGTTTACACTTTTTCGAGGAACAAGATGTCTTGGCATTTCTATGGAGACACATCAATAGATTGCGCACAAATGACGTTGACATAAACATGCGTTGACGTTCTTAAAAGGGGCGTAAGCATCTAGTGATGTCAGTTTTAGGGGCAGGTGATCTATGTTCTTGCCGCAAGGGCACTTGAACATAGGGTGATGTATCAATGGATAAGATTAGCACAAGATGACGGCACCCAACCCATTGTTTTCACATGTGTAAATGTGAGGAAAACTAAGGTAAGATGTATAGGACATTCTTTAAGATCGATTACAGCATGCTTAAAAATACTGATCGATTGGAACAATAACATTTCTGAGCGAACGTCCCCTTTAAATACTTTTTCAATGAGAATGGCACCGAGCCCCTGCTTACTTAAAGCGCTGCATTAATTTAAAACAAATCTACCATAAAAACATTTCAAACACTCTCCCTACTAAAAATATTGGTCCAAAATCACTTTGCTATCATGAATAACATTTCCTTTAGCCTAATATATCAAAATTGATAAAATCCTGAAAACTTGTTTTATTTAACGATCCACACTAGTGTAACATGTATGTCTGCCCTTCCCCAACTAATTCCTTTACATATTGATCCAAAATATAATGCTCTCCAGATCTAGTTTTGATTTGCACATTTCCATGCACCTCAATTCACACATTTAAAAAGGGATTCATTTTGTTAGCCCTTTTTATTCTTATTCACAGAATGTTTAACACACATATACCTCTACACCAACCAAATCCTACCTCATTAAATATATACTTATACACACCCTCTGACATTTTCATATATATTCTTTCCTCAAACCATTGTTACCTCCTTGCCATCTTCTTTTCATGTCCATACTATCAACTCAACTGCTACTATAAAGCAAACTGCATTTTTCTTCACATTGTACTTAAGCATGATTGTATTGCATAGCTCCTTAATTCAAAGCACTTAACATAAATATTACTATCATTGTTCCAAGTCAAAATTAAAACCACCTCTTCTTCTGTCTCAAATTTGCAACACAGCTCAATCCAGCTTTCTAAAAATCAAAACCCTTCATATCATTTCTCTAATCTTCTACATACATATCCATCTGTCACTTATCCCACCCTTATTAACCTTTCTAACACAAATCTACCAAATTCATTTGCACTCTAAATGCATATTACTGCAATCAATCTGGGAAACTTGGTGATCAATGCTTTGACCAGCTGAGCTACCTTTAGACTGTGCTCTTCCTCTAAGCCCCCCTCCTTCATGTCTTCTACTAAAGACTTTTAGCTGTTCTCCTTATTCTGCCGCGCCTCTTGGCCACTTGTTTGAAGTCTGCGCGGCAGGCAGAAGAATCTTATCTTTGCTTGTAAAGGCCATAACTTTGTGGTGCACTTTAACTGAACTGTTCTTATAAAAAAAATCTTTCCTTGCAAACAAAGCTATTTTCAGGCTGTATATTTACTAAAGCTGTCTTCTTACCAATCAAAGGAATGTAATCCTGCTATTTCTTGAAACGTGGCCCACAAGCAAGCTTCATTTAGGGTGGACTGTCTGTTTCTACCGTGCACATAGGTTTAACACAGCTATTTAATCTCAACACGAAAATAACCTGTTTCATCTGTAATTTAATTAATTTAAAACTGTCTTCAATGTTTGAAATGCATTAACAGCCTAAGAAATGCTATTTCTGTTTGGCATGAACATGAACAGTGCGCAGTTCAGCCAAGAATGCTCGCAGTAGTAAAACCACTATGAAAACTCAAATGCAGACCACAGCTTTAAAGTGGAACAACCCAATTCATTTAAAACTAAACTATGAACTCTTTATCTCTGTATTTGACGCAGTGATTATACATCTTCACTGGTCAAAAATACAGCCCTATTTTTATGCCGAATAATGCATCACAAACACACACATAAAAAACAGTTGTCACTGGTACATGACAAAAACACAACAATTTAAGAGCTATTTACATATTTCAAATTAACACCAATGAACCCAAAAATAAAAATGTGCACTTTTAATCTCCTACAATCATCTTTCCCTTCTTTCACTCAGCAGGTGTATTCTCACTTCTCTCTATTTTTTACTTCATCTTTGCAGTTTAATACACAGCATTGCACAGTCCTGGCCACACATGTGTCTTTATAACTTAATATTTCAATGGGAATTTGAAGCGTATTCGTCTATTCTCCTTGAAAATAGGCTATCCATAGGTCTTCCGCCGCTATCCCTTTCAGCAGGTGTATTCTTACACACAAATTGTGTTATTTATTTATATACAACCCTGCCTCTTAATTCTGTTTTCTCTTGCACAATGCATCTTACCATGATGTATGAAATCTGCTTTCTTCAGGTCCATCGTCTGTGCCGCACTTTGTCAAAACATGGGGGAAGATACATCACCCGAATGGCTGATACATGAGGTCAGTCTGTTAATGCCTTCCATCCAGTTCTGTGAGGTCCTCCTGTCTTTTTTGAGTGCGGCTCATTGAATGACCATGGGTTCTTGTTGATGCAATCTGGAAAGGATTTGAATGCTCCATGTTGGAATGCACCATATGTGGAGGTGTGATACATTTCCAGCCATGGCCCATTACAGCCACCTTGATATGACTCACTCAATGTGCAAGAAAAAAGACATTCTTCATTTGCCTCCCAGCCCCCTCATGGCAAGCCGGGGGAGCATTTATTTCATAGACCTCCAGATGACAGCTGAAAAAGAAAGAATTCATGTGGAGGATACTTTTATAGACAGAAAATATTGCACAATCATTTTATGATAATGTGGGACTTACATTTTAACAAATTCTAATTGGTCATTTTACTAAAGGTCAAGACACCCCTTGTGTCCCATTGGACATAAACACTTCCTGAAACACATCACTTTGTATGCAAATTCATGATGACAAGGGGCTTTCCATTTTTCTGAAATCACATGGCCTGTGTTGGAACCCCTAAAAACTGAACAAAACAAGTTTCTAGAAATGATGCATTTGCTCCAGGCTTCCTAACACACTGTGTTCAAAATATAAACAAACTGCTTGTTTTTCTATTGGCTAAATTCACCATATTATCTTTTTCTGACTGTACACCAGTTTCGTATTATGAGTCACCACTGAAAATCCCATATTCTACTATTGAAATGCTGCCAACTGATCTGCACCTGTTTTCAGCTGCTCTCAGTCAACCTTGGCTTTCTGCATACAGCACTATATTACTGTGTCTGCTTGTTTTTTTAAACTCTCATGAGATTCTTAGGCCTACTGCCATTCATTATACAATGGTTATTAGTAACCTAAATTTAAAATCAGAAATCTATATTCTGTGTTTAATGTTATGTGTAATGTAAGCATACTTTTTATGTCGAATGCTGCCCCTAAATAAGTATGTTCAGTGTTACCTATTTCCAATGTACTTTGCCTTAAATAAGGGCAGCTTAACTCCCTAAATAGACAATACTCCTAATTTTACAATGTTGGACAGAAGGAAGGTGTATAGGGCCTAAATACCATATTTACCCTTCTGCCACAAGAGAGGGGGCAAGCTGCTCCTCTACAGCTTTAGCGCTATGAACAGCAAAAGCCATTTAATCAATTTTTTTTGTTGATGCATTACTGGAAAACATGGTGACAAACACTATAGCGTCATCTGCTGTGGATTTCCCTCTTGTATCAAGTAGATGTTCTCTTGGAGTGAAACAGGCTCTTTTACAAGCATTTGACTAGTTTATAGGGCTTGCCTCTGGCTTATAATTTTCCATCAACTTGTTTGCAAGAATAGTTTAGTCATCTTTACATGTACAATTGCGTCTCAAAACTGCCCATATGGCAGTTTATCTCTTAAAGCTTTAGGGTGTTGGCAGTATATAATAACAATACAGAATTCCAATTGTAATAGTTTCCCCTCCAAATGATTCAATGTGATATCTAAAAAAAGAAGAAACATTTGTCTCCATCCATCATAGGTCATATAGTACATGAAGGATTGTGCCACACATGTTTTAATTAATTATAAACAACTCCTTTAGGATAGCAATATTCCCTTTCCAAATGATAAAAATATCATTGATAAACTGTTTCCAGCAGACTGTTATTGTGGAACCATTTGTTGTTGAAAATGTTTTTTCTCCTTAAATTTAGACATGTAAATGTTAGCTAAATAGAGTGCAAATGAGGCACCTATTGCCATAGCTTTTACCTGACAGTACATTTTTTTACCATATGCAAAGTACTTTTTTACATAAAGGAATTTCTAACCGTTTTGTAAAACATTATGAAAAAACCTTTGAACAGGTGGCTTAGCATTACGTTTGGCTGTAAGGAGATATAAAGCTTCCTTCAAATTTATATTTGTGTACATTGAGACCACATTGCAGTGGGGTTATATGCTCAACCTTCATCAACAATTTTGATCAATGTCAGAAAGATCTTTGAAGAAAAAAAAAAAAGAAAGTGGAAGTGGCCAAGAACTCATACATATACACAAAACGCAAAACTATATTTGAGTAAACTATCCTAATAATACATTAAAAATACAGATACACATATGACTTTAGATCACACATAAAATCTCATATGCATATCATTTTTAAAAAAAACCGAAACAGGAATAAATGACCCTGACGCCCAGTAAATCTAGTGGGTATTGATATTCTGATGTAGTGAATTGATACCATTTCTTGAAGAGTTATACATAACACTTTAATGCAATACACAAGATGTATTGTCCTGACCCTGCATCTTTTGGTCCCATATAATATAAATGTTCAACCTTCCTCAGGGGTGACCAAGCCAATGGTATTCGCAGGTAGTCTTGAAAACTGAATGAAATCCATGGTTCAATGGTTCAAATAGTAAATATCAAGCCACCAAAAAGGTAATTATTCTACTGTCCTGTGGTTGGTCTATGCAATCTTCAACACCATGAAAACTCCTTGTCAACACATGGTGATGCGGTTTCATCAAATCATCTTGCATAAATCAAAGCTGGCTAGGGGTAATAAAAATAACTGCAGGCCCAGACATCTAGCCATTTCCAAGTTCAGGAACAGTTTTGAATTAAATAATCTCCAGTCAGTCAAACCGGAAAACAGAATACAGAGTAACATGTGTAAGAGCTAGAAAAAGCTCCAGTTGTTCAAAGTACCAATACAATCTAGTGTTCACTCTCGCATTTGTGGTGTGTGCCCTGGTACTCCCCAAAGCGATGCTTTGAGAAATGGTCTGGTTTGTTGAGCAATTGATTGTAAAAATATGTCCATGTATTCCCCAACTGGTTCCGATAATGAACTGCATAATGAGACAATAGGTCTGCCTCAAGTTTTTATAGTGGCCTTGTGGAAATATGTCTGTGCGTACACTAACTTGTTTCTCGTATCACTTGCTGGCACAAATATTGATTCTTGTTGGGTAAAGAAGCCTTCCCAAAATACATCTTTTACATAAACCCTGCAATTAAATCACCAGTTCACTAGTAGGGTCTTTTTTATAATTTGGAATAATGTGTTATTTTATAACACAGTACATACCATTCTTTGCATATTTATCCATGACAACTATCCCCCACTACTTTATCTGTTTAATTGTCATTTTGGCATTAGTTTGTAGCTCCCTGAGTGCCAGGGTTTCCTCTTTTGTTATATTGCTCTTAACAGTGGTAAGACCCGAGCACACCTTTGGGAGTTCTTGTACACCACTAACACTTGGACACATACATCAATCACAGTTAAAGTAAGACACTTTCCAGGCATGATGGCACCCTGATTCCACCATAGTGCTTCCCTGGTGCGTGGTCCTTTCATATCCTCATACTGCTATTCGTATTTGTCGGTCAGCCCTCCATCTGCTCCAAAGAATAGCCAAGCTTGCAGTTGTGAAGTGGATTGTGATTTCCACTTGCATCACTTATGTCTTGTCAGAACTAAATTCTCTTGTCTGGCAAATCCTTTTCTGTGGTCTGATACATACCTCCATCTAGTCTCCAGCTCTCTTTCTCCACTGTTTATGTAAATAAGGCAAGGGGTCCTTTGATCCCGGGTAGTGGTGTTTAAACATCGGCCCCGGGACAAGAATCCGGAATTGCCTCTGAATCTCTCTTCTTTAGATTCTCTACAACCAGGAGGCTGAAATACAGAATTAGCGACTATAAGCACATGCATGAACTGGGAATATATAGATAGCAGACCTCCCAAACTTGCTCCCTACTGGCAATACCTTGAGGTTAGGTTGTGGAAGCTGCACCTGCCCCCCTCGACCCACTTCTCTGGATTCCACCTGGTTGTGGTCAATTACTCTTGTGTTTCAGTGATCTCAAATCAATCATTCATAATCTAGAACAATAATAGTAAGGTATCTCGTTGCAGGAAACGGTGTGTAAAGATCAGCCAACTGTTAAAGGTTACGACTAATCATCACTCAATGAGCCCAAATATCAAAAGGAAGCCTTGCCAAAACTGTTACGAATACAAAGGATCAGAATAACTTCTTATGCTTCCTGTGCATAATGTTTAATTGAGTGACTAGTGGAGGAAAAATCGGGCAGCATATACAAACACTTTTGTGAGGTAGTGCAAAGGTTTGCAGTGCCTTATTTAGTCTTTCATGATAGATCGACTATTTAAATGTTTCAATAGGCTCCCATGTTACCCGTAATACATACTGGGCATACATCTTTGAGTTTCCGCTCAGCCTACAGGAACTTGGTCCTTTGGTCTATCAGAAAGTTTTTATTGCACCCAAATGAGTCGAGGGGGAACCCAAGCATCTCTTCTGTCGATCACAGGTCGCAATGGCTTCTGCAGATGCGGGTGCTCCGACCCCTTAAAATTGGTTGTTCAAGTGTTATGGAGGGCATGGGTGGCCCTTAAAATGACGTATGGAATGAGGGAGAGGCCCTGGGGCATTCCCTGTATACCACTCCCAGGATTGGCATCACTCAGAG
Organism: Ambystoma mexicanum; assembly: GCF_040938575.1. Lineage (NCBI taxonomy): Eukaryota > Metazoa > Chordata > Amphibia > Caudata > Ambystomatidae > Ambystoma > Ambystoma mexicanum. The sequence continues at coordinate 489,336,987 of NC_090938.1, read as the reverse complement.
GCTGTCTCCACCCACATCCCACTTTGCGGTCTCACCAATTAACTTCATCACAAGGCACATGAATATGCGCCAAGTATATTACTGAAATAAGACGCTGTGTATGAAGCAATGGCTACAATTGATCGTTTTATTGGCATCTATAAGTGTTAGGTGCTTTGGTAAGTTTTAGAGAAGCTTGTCCATAGACTTTAAAGTAGCAAAGGCAGTAGGCAATGCCTGGTTATAGGGTGAACACTCGGAGGTTGTACCAGAGTCTAATGGGAGTGGCAGGAGGAAACATTTGGGCTGCTGATAAAGGGGGTCCAGCCCCAGATTTCATGACCAGAGGCCCTCAGAAGGAAGATTGCACTGATGATTACAGGGGTTTATTGTAGACAAGTCAGTGTCAATGCCCATGAGAGATAACGGTCTGCAGAAGAAACATGTAGGTGCTCAGAGTAGGAACCAGCAATTAAGTAGGAGCCAGAAGACTCAAATGTTGTTGTCAAGACTGGTGGATTCTGAAGAAAAGGTCCAGGGGATGAGGGTGCTGTGACGTATTGAGGGAAGTAATCTCTTCTCCCCAAGGGGAATCTTCCCCCTTTGAGTCTAGGTAGGTGAGCCCACTTCGCAAGACCCTTCCTAGGGATCTGGGCATGTGTGGCATCACTGGGAGAGACTCTCCCTTTGGGGACAAGGACTCCCGTTCCTGAAGGGTGGCATATGTGGCACTCTCAGATGAAAATAACACTATCAAATCCAGAGACTTGACGGAAGACAAAACTAAAATATACTGTTTCAACCAAGAAAGGCTCTGTCTCTTAAAACATAGACCTCCATTTAACTGAGACGAGAAAAATGAAACATTAGTATATGCTGAAGCAAGACAGAGAGATGTGTATGCAAACGGGAGGCCCCCTGGCAGCAGCGGAGCCAAGGAGATCTGCGGAGCCAGCGACTTTCAGACTTGCAGAGAGCGAGAACAAAATGCCAGACGAGCGGAGTCCAAGCAGAGAGAAACCTAGGAAAAGACTGTGGTGGTGTGACCATGATGACTTTGTGGTGGGCAGGGCACCCATATAGCAACGCCGAAACCACTTTGCTGCGAAGTCAGTAAACCATCTGAATACCCGCATAGTTACCTTGTCGCACCGAGAGCGGGACAACGGAGCAGATGAGAAGGTGAACAACCAAAGAGAACCCGAGCAAACAAAGACCCCAGAGATGTTTCCCTGCAGAATCCAAGGTAACGAGGAGAATGTGAGAACTGGAAGGCTGCCAGGTAATCGTTATGAAATAGGAGAAACACGTCTCAGTGGAATTGATGAGACAGTGAAGTCGATTAAATGGAATTGGAATGATGTAGAATCATGAGAGAGACTGTCATGTCTCAGTTCAGGCATCCCACTTTCCTGAACCATTGAAGATGGTATTGTTCTCGCATGTCTGGTCCCTCCAACATTGCTTCCGATGTGTTCTAGTTCCTGCTACAGGGAAGTAGATTCACGTGATTGGGCCAGAATCAGCGCTACGGAACTGTAGCGTTTATATGCATGGGAGTCCAGGGAGTCGGCGTTGGCGTTGCTACTGTGGAGTTAACGCTCGTAAGTTCACCTTCTTTTTGTCTGTCCCTATGTTTCCACTTACCTGTTATGACCCTAACTCCTTCCTGTTTCCTTCCATTCCATTCCACTCTTCAGTAGAACCCAGCCGCTCTCTTTCAAGTCTCCAGAACGCCTTCTCCCTCGTAGCTCAATTCCTAGATCCTGACACGCAGGTAGTGTCCACCTGGAGGGACAAGTGCTTTTCCTCCCGCTGACAGTGGATGTTGATTCTAGTAATTGGTATATGACAATCTGTATCACTAACCTGAGAGAGAATACGCAAAGGAGAGAATCGCTGTTCAGCATGAAAGCGAGATCATTAAGACTTGGCAACCAATGCTTATTCTTACTTAGTCAATAACTTTATTTCGGCCAAAAGGCCATCAAAGTACATCATAACACAAATAATGCAGCTACAATAACATGTTAGCATGTACAATACCCTTATGGCGTAAAAATGACCCTAGGGAGTATGCTTCCATAGTGAGATCTACACACACACACAAACACACACACACACACACACACACTTCCCCAAACTTGGCACCCAGAAGTCGATTTGGACACAAGCATAGGCACTTTCCGCCTGGTGGGTTATGAGTGCCCGGGCGGTACACCAACTTGACGCCGTATTCGATGAGGGACAGCATCCATCTCTCGATACGGGGAGGCGGCTTGGAAGATGTGCCAGACAGGATGGGAATCAGGGGTTTATGATCCGTGACCACGACAACAGGTTTGCCGAGGATGTAGATTCTGAAGTGTTTGCACCCCCATAGGATGGCAAGGGCCTCTCTTTCAATTTGTGAATATCGCCTTTCCGTGTCGGTGAGGGCCTTGCTGGCGTACGCTATGGGTCTCATGGCCCCTAGTTCGTCGGCCTGCATGAGGACTGCCCCTAGTCCTACAGGGCTGGCGTCGACCACAATCTCTGATTCCCGGCTGGGGTGGAAGTAGGCCATTGTCTCCTGCTCTGACAGGGCTTCTTTGATGGCATTGAAGGATCTTTGTTCAGTCACTGTCCATTGCCAAGCCACGTCATTCCTGGTAAGTGCCCTCAGTGGTTCTGACAGGGAGGCCAGGTCTTTGATGAATTGGCCGCAGTAGTTGACCATCCCTAAGAAGCTCCGAACCTCTGCTGGTGATGTGGGTGGAGGCGCATCTCTTATGTCTTTTACTTTTCCAGGGTCTGGGGATATGCCACCCGCATGAAAAGTGAACCCGAAGAATTCCAGCGGGTCCTTGAGGAATTCGCACTTTTCTTGGTGCAGGGTTAGGCCTACCGCCTGGAGCCTCTCAAACGTGCGCTCTAGCCGTTTAAGGTGTTCGCTTTCCGACTTGGCGAAGACTAAGATGTCGTCGGACATGTTAATGACACCCTTCAGACCGGACAAGGCTCCTCTTATGGCGTTCTGGAAGACCTCAGCCGCGGACGAGATCCCAAAGTTAAGTCTCTTGTACTGGTACAACCCCTCGTGCGTCGTGAACGTCGTAATGTACCTTGACTCGGGGTGCAGTTCCAACTGATGGTAGCCGGATCTGAGGTCCAGTTTGGAGAAGACTTTGGCGCCTTGAAGTTCACCGACGATGTCATCTAGGGTGGGTGTGAGGTGGCGTTCCCTTTTGATGGCGGCATTTGGGAGCCTCATGTCCACGCAGATGCGTACAGCCCCGGGCTGTTTCGGCTTTGGGGCTACTACGATGGGCGAAACCCAAGGGGTGGGGCCTTCCACCCGTTCGATGATGTCTCGGTCGACCAACTGTTGCAGCTCCTCCTCCACTTGGGCCCTCAGGTGAAAGGGGATTCGGCGGTGTTTGAGGGCTGTCGGCCTTACAGACTTGTCGATGTGCAGGCGGAAGGGGTCTGCGTTCAGTTTGCCGATGCCCTTGAAGAGACTCTCGAACTTGTGTAGCATGCTTTTCAGATCGGCGTGGTATACCCCAAATGTGAAATGGACAATGTCGAGCGCTTCTGACGCTGCACAGCTCAACAAGGAATGTGGGCTGACGTCGGTGACGAAGAATCTTGCTTTGATGGAGTTTTGTCCATGAGAGACTGGGGCGACAAACGCACCCTGGATGGGTAAGGGAGTTTCTCCACCGAATGCATATATTCTTGCTGTGGATGTTGACAGTTCCGGTGGGCCTGGTAGGGCTACATAATGTTTGGTGGCTAGCACGCAGACTGAAGCTCCAGTGTCGATAAGAATGGGGGTGGGAACGTCATTGATGTTGACGGTGCATGTGGGTTGGCGCCTCGTGCCGGGACCTTTCGCGATGCTGGAGATGAAGAAAACTTCTTCCTCCTCCTCTTCTTCTTCTTCCGCGAGATCCAGGTCCTGCAGACCCTGAGCAATCGAGGAGATGCCTCTCACTCTGCGAGCACCTCCTCGTCCCACTCTCTCTGGTCCTCTCACTGCTGCAACGGGGGAAGCCGCACGGCACATCCTGGCAAAGTGCCCCGGTGTGCCACACCGGGCGCATGTTCTCGACTTCGCCGGGCAGTCACCGCTGTGGGGGAGGTCATACCCACAGTACGAGCACGATGGGGCGTTGCTTGGTATGGACGTGGCGTCAGGCCTTTTCGGCGCCCATCTCGACCTACCCGCAGCCGACCGTCCTACTGCGAATGCATCTTCGTTATGTCCTGGCCGCGAGGCAGCGTCCATTTTCGCGCCTCTGGCATCCGCTAGCTCATGTGCTCTGCCCAGGTCTAGAATTTGCTGGAGGGTCAGGCCAGGCTCCCTCAATACCTGCCTCCGAAGTTTTCCGGAGCTGCACCCCTGTAGTAGTTGGTTGCGGACCATTTCCTCCTCGTTGGCCCATCTGCAGGAGGTCTCCAGGTGTCTCAGGCGGGCGCAGAATTTGTCTAGGGGCTCATCGTCCAATTGTCTCTCAGCGCCCATGACAAACCTGTCAAAGTCTACGTTAGCCATGGGGAGAAAGTGGTCTTTGAGTGCCTGCTTGACTGCGTCATATGTGACCACGGGGATGACGAGGGAGTCGTAGATCTTGTGGACTTCTGCACCTGCCGAATAGATCATGGTTGCAATTTTGGCGTCATCATCGTCCACCCCAGATGCCCTGAAGAACATATCTAGTCTTTTGACCCACAATAGCCACTTCGGGCCTAGCTTGGAAGGGGGGCCAGTAGTATCGAATTCCGGCATGGGGGCTAGGGAGCTACGAGCTCTGCGAGGGATTGGGGCGGCGGCGGCACCCTCATCGTCAGCTCCTTCACCCATCTCAGCGCCACGTACTCACAGTTGGCTGTCTCGGGAGAGGGTGGCTTGTCCTGGCCTCGTGGCAGGGTTGGGTGCAAAATCCACTTCTTTCTTCTCGATTGCCACAGCCCTGCGCCTGCAGGACTGTGGGCGTTCCAAAAATTGCTCTTCGGTGTTCTCCGACGCCGTTGGCGAGTGGCGCACGAGCACCCAGTCGGGCCGCAACCACTGTCGCCACGTGTGACGGGGAGCGAGTGAAAGAGAAGATGGCCGCCGGCGCTCCGTGGGTCCGTAATACGGCAGACTTCCGTCTCTCCGAGGTCGTCGGGCACGGAAGTGGACCGTACCTCCTCGTCGCCAGTGTTGTGACCCGGGGGGGCACTGTGATGGAGTGTGGGCCCTCCCCAGATCTGGGCCCCTGCGCGCAGGTGTGCCGCGCAAGAACGAACACTGGAGACGTCCGCCTGTTCCGGCGCTCCGGCGCGAACTGCCCCGGCGCCGCCTTTATTAACTGGCGCGCATGCGCCGGCCCGCGGGCCGCGCATGCGCGCTTCGTGTACCACGTACACAACAAAATACATTTTAAGATCTTTTCACAACTTACAAATAAACAACCCCAGACTGCCCGGAGCCAATAAGTTCACAAGTGCCTACCTGGGTTCATTACAGTGTGATGGCAATTTTGGGACCCTAGGTAGGTATACTGCACCCCCCCGCTCCCCTGCCAAACACAGACTCCTTGCTGTAATTGGCGAAGTGATTCGGTGGCGGAAAGCCCTTTCCACTGCATGGCTCTCCTGTGGTGGCATTCGGCGCAGGATCATTACCTCCCTTCCCAATGCGGATCTGAGGGGATGTGGGTGCTTTCTATTCAATTGGTGGATAATCTTGCTTCTTTTGCGCTGTGGGGACCAGGGGCACATTATCAAGCAGGGAGCCTTTGGTTTTGTGGCTTTGGCTGCAGCCTCTGATAGGCCCCATAATAACAGGGTGGGGGTTTACGTTCTTGGGAGAGGCAACAGGATGGTCAAGCAATGCATCTGGCAAATGATTTTGGACCCCCTTCTTGCCCTTCATGGTAGTAGGGGCCTCCCCCATTGTCACTCCCTTCCCTTGCTCCTCCAGCAGTAATTGAAGACGTTTTTTGAATGCCGCCAACTCGGATAGAACAAAATTGCAATTGCATTCATTGGCCCCTGGGACCGCCGGCCTGTCCTGGTCCACATTGGCCCTTGATAATGGTCCACCTTGAAGATGGGAAAGTGGGAGAGGTGTACAGTGGAGGAGGTTGATGCTAGAACAGGAGCACCCGTTCACCCCTGTTTGTTCTGCCAACAACGGCACATTCCCAGGGCACCTGTCAGTTGTCTTGCTGAAGTCCCCCTCCATGTCTCCCCCTTCCCTGGGATTCTTTAGTTAGCATTGTAATTGAGCTGGTATCACTTTTGCTGTTTCCTATCAGTGTGCTTTTGCCCCCCACCCTCCCACCCTTCCGTTTAAATCAGACCCCAAGGGGACAGGAGTTATTAGAAGGTGGAGGCATACTTTTATTCAGTCTGGCGAATGGTGTGGTCAATGTGGGGTTCAGAGTAGTTATGGGGACAGCTTGGGTGCCACTGGCTGGGGGGTTTTGGGCTTGAGGTGGGCGCTATTGAACAGGTTAAACATGTTTTTTCTGTGGGCATGGACATTTTGCGGTGCTGATCCCCAAGCATTATTTGACTAGCCACTAGGTTTGCTGACTCCTCAGTATCACAGTGCGTAGGCCCACTTCGATCATCCATGTCCCTGTTGCCAGTGCCTTGGTTTTAGTCAATTGCCTTAATGGCGTGGTCAGCATTAGGGTCTTCCCAGAGGCATAACACAAAATGCGGCCCCCCTCCCCCGCGAGCCATGCTGAGACCCTCCACCCAACTCAGCAACAAATCACGGCTCGTGCCACACTCTGGGACGGCGTAGATTGTCACGCTTGCGCAATATACACAAACCTGCTGCTGAAGGGGTATGCCGCACACTGCACTAGGAGAAAGATATAAATATGTATTTTAATGCAATATACAGTACACTTTCTGAGAAAAATTGGCTATAAAGAGACACAGTGTTTGCAATTGTTTTGTAGGGTAACACCAATCCAATAGATTTAAGTCACCAAGAGTGCACAGGAACATTAATGCTTTGCTATTAAAAATGCCATGACACAATGAAAACACGTCCAACTGGCTGCACAATGTAGGCCAGTGTAGACACGTAATAACATTACAGTAAAACATGCTAGGCCACATTTAGACATACCTAGACTGGTTGCACCAAAATGCCAGTCAAAGCAATAACACTCATCAAGAAGAGAGCACACATTAAAGCCTGCGTCTCTGCGGCCTCTACCAACACGGGCAAACTCTTTAAAATCTGCACGGAACTGGTCAATCCTGTAGCAGTCTTTACCTCTCCTGTTCCATCCAAGGCCCCAAGGCTCTGGCCTCTCACTTCTCTGCTAAATCTAAGGACATCCTTTCCTCGATCTCCTCTTCCTCTTTCAGCCCCCTTTGGTCCTCTCTACTCCTCCCCTCCTTTTTCCTCTTTCTCGCTGACAACACCTGATGAGGTTTCTAGACAAGTCTGATCTATGAAAGCGTTGTCCTAACAGGTGCTCCCCTGCTCCTCCAGAACCATCAAGGACCATATTGTGTTACGCTCACCCGGTATCCACAGGGATGCCACCCAGCCAGGTTACTCACTGGTATGCTTCTCAGCTTTGCCCTGATGTGGTCTGCGGGGAAGGTTCTGCCTGAAAATACAGGAGGACTGTGTTCAAGACTGACCGACTGGGATAAGTATCCTCCCTCCAGCCCTGTATGATTTCAGTCCCTCTGGCGCCCTCTCCTCACCTTGTGGTAGAATTAGGCCTGCTCTCCATCCTGCCTTCTTTGCAGGGGCGCGTTGTCTTTCATGGGCGAATGCGGTCCAGTTACTTCACTGATGCCGGCCCGTTTGATATTGTTCAGGTAGGTCTTATTGCTGTTCTTTAGTTTTGTTGTTATCCTGCATGCCTTTCTTTGTTTAAAATGTCTCATTTTTTCTCCCTTAGGTATGCAGAGCTTCAGCACGGCGAACTGGCTTGGTTGAGCCTCGCCGGTAAATGATGGCGCCTTAAGAGCGCTATGATGCGGTAAGTAAGCGCTATGCGCAGCACTGCGAAGTCTTGCCTTTGTTAACCTGTGTTTTCCTTCCTTGTAGGTCGCGGTGTTCTTCAGGATGAGTGAAATGTCTGGAGTGGTGCCAGCCGAGAGGCGACCAACCAGGTAAGCCTTTTGAGCAGTTCGTAATTTGTAAATGTCTCTACTGCTTTCTTTAATGTTGCCTCTACCTTCCTCTTTCAGGTCGTTCTGTCCGGGGGGGTATGCAGATTCGAGTAAGCTGTTCTCAGTAGCTGCGAGTGTTTAAAGATGAAGACTGCAGGTAAGATGCTGCTGCTAATGATGTTCCTTGTGTCTCCTTGCAGGTTCTGCTTCTCCGAGGTTCAAGGGAATAGCTGGCCACGGTGAGCATCACGTTGCAAGCTGCAAAGTAACGCGAAGCGTGTTGTCTTGCTCGGGTGTGGTTTAAATAGCTGCAACAAAATAGTCCAGGTAAAGTAGTCGCTAGGCTACCACACCCAAAACACTAGACCACAAGCTTGGTTCTTAGGAACCAAGCTATGTGGATGCCTCCATGTTGGCTAACAATACAATAAAGTAGTTCCCAAGCACATTGTTTTTCATGGTGTATGAGTCTGGCGCCATAGGCGCCAGGACTGACCCCATGAGAACTTTTGAAGAGGATGCCAGGCTCTAGAGGCCCGAGTCCTTACTCCACCTGGCCAATGAGTTTGCCAGAGGGGATTTTGGGCGAGGGTCTTGACAGCACTCCCCCCTAAGGCCCCTCCCATGGTGTTCCTTCTGTCTGGCCCAAGTTTGGTTGGGAGGTTCCGATGGAATTTCCTGATTGGACGTGGTGCGTGGATATTCTCACTGGGCTCCCAGGATCTATCTTGTGGTCCAAATCGACGAGATAATATAGCTTGGTCCTAGAGTATTTAGAGTCCAAGATATCTTTGACTTCGAATTCTGCTTCTCCGTCAACAAGTATGGGCTTAGGTGGTGTCCCAATCCGTGTGCCGGATTGCATTGGTTTCAGGAGGGACACATGGAATACCGGGTGGATGTGTAGATTAGGTGGTAAATCCAGTTTCACGGCTGCTGGGTTGATAATTGCCTTAATGGTATAGGGTCCTAAGAATCTGGGATGAAAGGTCCGGGTTCCCTTGATGGGTACGAATTTAGCGGCTAACCAAACTTTGTCTCCTACTTGATAATCAGGGGCCTTTGTGCGGTGTTGGTCAGCGAATCTCTTTTGTTTTTCTTTGGCATGAATAAGGTGTTCCTTTGCCCTTTTGAAAGCCTGAGTAATGGTTGTGTGTAGAGTCTTTTCCGCTGGCATTTCCAAGCTGGCTGGAAGGTCTAGTTCAGAGGTACGTGGATGTCTGCCATAAAAGTTATAAAAGGGCATTTGTCCCGTGCTTGAATGAAAAGAATTGTTATATGCATATTCGGCTATCCATAGTAGGTCTTTCCAATTCCTTTGTTCGTGGTGCAGCATGCACCTTAAATATTGCTCGAGTGTCCGATTGATTCTCTCGGTTTGGCCGTCTGTTTAGGGATGGTGACTGGTAGATAGCCGAATGTCGATTTGCGCCATTGCACAACATTTTTTCCAGAAGTTTGAAACAAACTGGCTGCCTCGGTCAGAGACCAGAACCGAAGGGAAGCCATGTAGCTTAACCACGCCCTCCAGGAACACTTTTGCTAAAGTGGCTGTATCTGGGAGACCTTTGAGAGGAATAAAATGGCCCATCTTCGAGAATAAGTCCACAACTACAAGGATGGTGTTGAACCCTTGGCTTGGAGGTAGATCAGTGATGAAGTCAAGGGAAAGAGTGTGCCATGGAACTGGAGGAATGTCTAAGGGTTGTAGGAGACCAGATGGTTTTTGTTTCTGTGATTTATTTTGTGCGCAGACACCGCAGGACTGAATATACTGAATGATGTCCTTACGCCAGGTAGGCCACCAAAAGTTCTCTTTCACCTTATCTAGGGTTTTGGCGATCCCAGGATGCCCTTCAATCAGTTAATTGTGATAGTTTGAAATAATATGCTGTTATAATTCCTTCTTGGGTACATATAGGCGATCCCTAAAAAAGGGTAGATGGTCCTTGATAGTATATTGTTCTCCTTGAGTTTGCCATGCGAGGTAGGCATCAGGATTCATTGTCCGTTGGATTTCTTTTCGTAGTTCTGCTTGTGTTAAGACTGTCGTGATACCAAAGAGTTTGTCTTCAGGTATAATAGTTACTGGGTCTGGAGTTTTATATACTATTTCATCTATGCCCATGCGAGATAAGCCATCCGCCTTTCCGTTTCTGACTCCTGGTCTAAATGTGATTACATAATCATATTCATCGAAGAAAAGGGCCCATTGTAATTGGCGCGCGGACTGGGCCTTGGCTGTTTTGAGATATTGCAGGTTTCGGTGGTCTGTGATGACTGTAATGGTGTGTCTGGCCCCCAGAAGGTAGTGCCTCCAGGCTTTAAAGGTGGTTTTGATAGCCAGGAGTTCCTTGTCCGTGATGGCATAATTAATCTCTGGAGGTGAGAACTTTTTCGACCAGAAGGCCACAGGATGTAGCTGGCCGGTTTCTGGGTCTCTCTGTGAAAGGACAGCCCCCATTGCGAGACTGGACGCATCAGTTTCAACGACATAAGGGAGGTCTGGACGAGGATGTCGCAGGATTGGAGCGGAGGTAAACCTTTGTTTAAGTTTCTGAAAGGCTTCTTCTGCTTCTTCGGGCCAAGCAAGCTTTTTATTGTTTTTTTCGTATTAGTACTGTGATTGGGTGCACAACCTGAGAGAAGTCTGGGATGAACCGGCGGTAGAAGTTCCCAAAGCCCAGCATGCTTTGTACCCCTTTCAGAGACGTCGGTGAAGGCCATTTCAGAATGGCATCTACCTTTTGCACGTCCATTCTGATGCCTCCTGGAGTAAGGATGAAACCAAGAAATTCTACTTCGGTGACGTGAAAAAAGCATTTTTCAGGCTTTGCAAACAAGCGATGTTGACGGAGCTTGGTGAGGACTGAACGAACGTGCCTGACATGATCTCGTTCCGAGGCTGAGTATACTAAGATGTCGTCTCTGTACACTAAGGCGCACACATCAATTAACTCTCTTAAGACGTCATTCATGAATTACTGGAATGCCGCAGGAGCGTTGCATAACCCGAAGGGCATGACTTGATATTCAAACAAGCCGTACTTAGTACGGAAGACGGTTTTCCATTCATCTCCTTTTCTGACTCGGACCAAGTAGTATGCTCCTCGAAGGTCCAATTTGGTATAAATCTGGGCATCTTTAACTTGGTCTAGCATCTCAGGGATAAGTAGCAAGGGGTAGTGGTTCTTCACGGTGATCTGGTTCAATGCGCGGTAGTCAATACAGTTTCTCAAGTCTCCTTCCTTTTTCGGTACGAAGAACAAAGGACTGGCTGTGGGGGACTTCGAAGGATGGATAAATCCGTTTGCAAAGGTACTGGTCTAAATAGGATTTCAAATTAAGGTTTTCTGGTTCAGTGAGAGCATAGATCCTGCCGCAAGGGATTTGTGCACCAGGAACAAGGTTGATCTGACAGTCATAGGGCCTGTGCGGTGGCAATGTATTGGCTTGGTCCTTTCGGAAAACATCCTGGAAATCATGTTATTCACTTGGCAAGGTATTAGTTGCTCCCAGGGTTGATACTGTCGCTGCGGGAGTCATGGGGATACAGATGTCGGGTTTCTCCTCTTTGTAATAGCAGGCAGGGGAGCAGTCACCGGGGAAGGTTAATTTTCGTGCCTGCCAGTCTATCAAAGGGTTGTGAGCAACCAACCATGGCATCCCTAGTATTAGCCTGAACTGAGGTGCCTTGATCAGATCGAATGAAATTGACCCCCGATGTCTGTCCTGGCACAGCAAGGTTACCCTGGCTGTGCACTGGGTTACTGGTCCGGAAGTGATTTCTGTCCCATCCACATTGGTTACCTTGTCCATAGTTGGCTTAGAACACAAAGGAAGCCCCATCTCTGCTGCCAGTTCTTGATCAATATAATTTCCAACTGCTCCGCTATCGATGTATGCTTCAACGGCATGCATTCTTGACGACTGTTGGTAGTTAATTAAGATCACTGGTATTGCCAAGTGCGAGGTCAGCAACTCTTTCCTCTCACTTGACAAACTGACCTCTATGTTTGTCGAGCTTGGTAGTTTTCCGATTCCTTAGCTTCATCCTTCTCTGTGGCCCCGACTGTTCTTCTTGGGGGTTTTACTGGACAGTCCTTCAGGAAATGTCCTGGTTTCCCACAATACAAACAAAGCTGTTGTTGTCTTCTTTTGTCCCGCTCTTGTTTTGTTAATGGAGGCCATATCCCTCCAATCTGCATGGGTTCTAGAGCCGAGGGTCCGTCTTAGGCCGGTCGGCCTTTCGGTCCTGCAACCGGTGGTCTAGCTGCATGACCAGATTTATGAATTCTGCACAGTCTCTGGGTGGATCAACCACCTGGGCTAAGACGTCCTTTAATTCGCCTCGTAAGCCTCTATGGAATAATGTGGTTCATTTGTTTTCTGGCCACCTAGCTTCGGCAACCAGTCTGTTGAAGGTAGCAATGTACGTTAACAAGTCCTGATTCCCCTGTCGGAGGGACAAGAGTTCATAGTCTACTGCTTGTTCCTGGGTATGGCGAGCAAAAAGTTTTTCCATTTCTCTCTGGAACCCCCCAAAGTCATGTAATAGAGGGTTGTCATGGGTTACCAACGGCACCGACCAATCTGCTGCACTACCACTCAGGTATGATAAGACAAAAGCTACCCGAGCTTGGTCGTTTGGAAATGCGCCAGGCCTACAAAGAAAATGAAGGCGGCACTGATTGATGAATGCTGCATACTTCCGTGGGTCGCTTGAGAACCTTTCTGGTGGTGCCAGGGGCACTGTTCCAGGTAACGTGATCTGTACCGGAGTGGGTGGTAAGGCAGGGTTTTGCATAGTTGGATTGCTTCCAGGTAGAGGCATCTGTCCTGCCTGTGATTGCAAGTATTGCCTGCTAATCTCCAGTGCGTTCTTTGGTCACTATTGGGTCTCTCCGGAGGGCATTAGTCTCTTGTCGGGCAGAATGAACCTCAGCACGAAGCTCTCCTAGTAATTGGGCCAATTGGTCTATTTCTGATGTCTCCATGGCGCCCATGTGGATTTGTTATGGTAGTCTTCGCATCCTGTTATGCTCACCTGGTATCCACAGGGACGCCACCCAGCCGGGTTACTCGCTGGTATACTTCTCAGCTTTGCCCTGATGTGGTCTTCGGGGAAGGTTCTGCCTGAAAATACAGGAGGACTGTGTTCAAGACTGACCGACTGGGTAAGTATCCTCCCTCCAGCCCCTGTATGATTTCAGTCCCTCTGGCGCCCTCTCCTCACCTTGTGGTAGAATTAGGCATGCTCTCCTTCCTGCCTTCTTTGCAGGGGCACGTTGTCTTTCATGGGCGAATGCGGTCCAGTTACTTCACTGACGCCGGCCCATTTGATATTGTTCAGGTAGGTCTTATTGCTGTTCTTTGGTTTTGTTGCTATCCTGCATGCCTTTCTTTGTTTAAAATGTCTCTTTTTTCTCCCTTAGGTATGCAGAGCTTCAGCGCGGCGAACTGGCTTGGTTGAGCCCCGCTGGTAAATGATGCCGCCTTAAGAGCGCTATGATGCGGTAAGTAAGCGCTATGTGCAGCGCTGTGAAGTCTTGCCTTTGCTAACCTGTGTTTTCCTTCCTTGTAGGTCGCAGTGTTCTTCAGCGCAAGAGGAATGTCCGGAGTGGTGCCAGCCGAGAGGCGACCAGCCAAGTAAGCCTTTTGAGCAGTTCGTAATTTGTAAATGTCTCTACTGCTTTCTTTAATGTTGCCTCTACCTTCCTCTTTCAGGTCGTTCTGTCCGGGGGGTGTGCAGATTCGAGTAAGCTGTTCTCAGTAGCTGCTAGTGTTTAAAGAGGAAGACTGCAGGTAAGATGCTGCTGCTAATGATGTTCCTTGTGTCTCCTTGCAGGTTCTGCTTCTCCGAGGTTCAAGGGAATAGCTGGCCACGGTGAGCATCACGTTGCAAGCTGCAAAGTAACGCGAAGCGTGTTGTCTTGCTCGGGTGTGGTTTAAATAGCTGCAACAAAATAGTCCAGGTAAAGTAGTCCCTAGGCTACCACACCCAAAACACTAGACCGCATAGCTTGGATTTTAGGAACCAAGCTATGTGGATGCCTCCATGTTGGCTGACAATACAATAAAGTAGTTCCCAAGCACATTGTTTTTCATGGTGTATGAGCCTGGCGCCGTAGGCGCCAGGACTGGCCCCATGAGGGCTTTTGAAGAGGATGCCAGGCTCTAGAGGCCCGAGTCCTGACTCCACCTGGCCAATGGGTTTGCCAGAGGGGGTTTTGGGTGAGGGTCGTGACATATTGACACCCTTGCTCCAACCTTGGCCGATTTTTGTAATCACCCTTTAGCTACTGGAAAGTTCCCCTCTCCCCTTAAGCACTCCCTTGTGCACCCACTCCTCAAGTAGCCTTCTGCTGATCCTACCTGCCCGGAAAACTATTGCCCAATCTCCACCACCCCTTTCTTGGCAAACTCTTGGAAAAGCTTGCCATCTCCCAGCTTACTCTCCACACTGAATCTGTTGGTTGTCTCCATGAGCATCAGTCTGGCTTCAGAGATGCCAGAGGCATGGAAACTGCTCTCCTGAACACCCATGAAGATCTTCTCTCTAACCTTGATTCCAGCATTCCTTCTGTCCTCACCCTCCTTTCCTCTTCTTTCGACACAGTCAACAACGCCATCCTGATCAATCGACTCTGTAAGAACCTGGGCATGACGGATCAGGCCCTGGAGTGACTGGCCTCCTTCCTCTTGGACCGCCCCCCTCCCAGGTCCAACCTGGTCTCAATCTCTATGCCACCTCTCTCTACCAGTGGCGTTCCCCAGGGCTCTATGCTCTCACCCTGGTTTTTCAACCTCTACTTGGCCCCTTTGGCCCACCGGATCGCTACCTTCTCCTCTAACTTTCAGTGTTATGTGGATGACTCAAGCTTTCCTTCATGCTCCCCTCAGCCTCCTCTCCTCTCTCCTCATTCCTGACTGTCTATCCACGATTCAAGATTGGTGAGCCGCCAACGATCTCCTCCTTAATGCCAATAAGACGGAGATCCTTCTCATTGGGACCCTAGGACCAGCTTTCCCTCTCTCACTCTGGCCATCCGCTTTGGGCCCTCTTCCTTCACCTTCCTGCCACTCTCTCTTTCTCTCCTCACATCTCGGATGTCACCGAGAAGTTCCACTACCAGCTGATCCTCCACAAAGGGACTCTTCCCTTTCTCACTTCCCACCAGAAGCTCACTGTCTCCAGAGCCCTGGTTCTCTCTAAGCTGGACTACTGCAACAGCCTCTTTCTCATTCTGCCTTCCTCTACTCTCCGTCATCTGCAACTAATCCAGAACATGACTGCAAGACTTATCATTGGCCTCAAGCCAAGGGATCATATCTCTACAGCCCTGAAATCTCTCCACTGGCTCCGTGGCTGCAAGGATCAAGTTCAAGACGCTTTGCATTGTCCACAAGGCTTTCTGGGGCCGGGGCCCGCACTACATCCAACGCTCTCTTCCAAAATACCTTCCTTCTCGAGCCCCTCACACAGCTACCTCCAACTCTCTAAGGGTTAGAAGCTTCTCCAGGCAGAGGGTGGGGTAGATTTCTCTCCTCTGCTGGTGCCTCCCTCTGGAACGGCCTCTCTGCCCTTTCAAACTTGAGCCAGACCATCTGAAGTTTCGGAAACAGATCAAAACGTTCCTTTTCTCCTCTGCTTTCTCTCTCTCTCTCCCCTGCTGACCTACCTGTCTGAGGGTATCCAAGCAACTGGTCGGTACAGCAGAGTCTCTCTGAGTCCAGGCTCTTTCTTGATCAGTCACCCTTGCACTGTCTCCGTGTCTACCATGCACTTAGGGGCTGTAACTGTAAGCCCTGCAGCCTCTTGTTCACCTTGCACTACCCATAGCCGCGCTGCCCTGGCTGCACTTACTCAGAGCATTGCAGCCCTGTTTTCCCCTCCCCTCTCCCTTGCACTTCCCCCCTCCCTTTCCTCTTGCACCTCTCATTCTCACAATGACACAAGGCCTTGTGAGATTGTTTGTCTTGTCCTCCCACTATCTTCCCTCCCTTGTCTTGTCGCGCATAGAAACACTTGTGTACAGGCACGTTATAAATGACTTTTATCATATCATTTTATCACAAATACCCAGAAAAATATACAATGCCGCAGTAATACATTACTAGACTGGCAGCACCCAAATGCCTATCTAGCCAAGTAATTACACTTAGCAGGACTGCTTTATCAGAAATTCCCAGTTAAAAGACAGTCATACCAAACTGAGGAATGACTAGATTGACTGCACCAAAATGCCTCTCTAGCCACTAATACCACATATCATGCATGCTTAGCCTGGACATGGACAACCATTATGATTTATCGCACAATCCTGCCCCCCCACACATCCCCTCTCCCTCCCACACCCTACCCCAACCTCCAAAATCAGCTCCTTGGCCAATAATTACCTACACATCCCTCTTCCTTGTCCCAGAGCTTATGTATGAGGCTCCTTGCCTCATAGGTAAGTACTGGCATGAGGAAGAGTGGGACTTGGAGTAATGAAGATTACAGGTAGCTAAGTCAGGCATTACCTTCATGTACCTCTACCTCATCCAGTACTTGTGTATGAGGCAGAGTACACAAGTACTGCCTCATACATAAGTACTGGGACGAGGAAGAATAGGGCTAGGAGTAATCAAGGCATTAAACACAAGTAGTGGAGCAACACCATTGAGTTGACTGGGCTTCAGCACTCCCCACCACTGACATTTTGGGCTATGTTGACTCGACCTGTTTGACCTTTAGAGCAGTTGCCGGACAGAACCGGACACAGAAGTTAAACGGCACCTGGGTTTTGCTGTTAATAAGCGCCTAGCAATTACCAACGTAAAGCATTTCACTGCTAGTACTTGCATTCAAATGCCACATTTTTCAGGCAATTGAAATCGCAATGTGAGTCTAGTACTTGCATGTCAGGGGAGTAATTGAAAGGGTAGAGAGGGAATAGGAGACTTAAAGGAGAGAGTTAACTGCTTGTAACATTGAAGCTGCACTAGAATAGTCTCATTAAAACGTGTAATGAAGTTAGATGCCCCCACACAAATAAGTTTGCCCCTCCCCACCACCTGTGAAGTTAGTGCCTCTCCCAACATTTGAAGGGTTAGCCCCTCGAAATGTATGTTTTGTTGCGCCCCTCTACACACGCGCAACACACCATTCACCAAATACACACACCCAGCCATCCATACATTTAAGTGCGCAGTGTTTCACCTTACAGGCACACCCAGGCAGCCACCCGTGTGCACCCCTTCACCAGACACTCGCACGCACACGTCATGGGGTTTAGGGGAGTCCTATTAGAAATTGGTGCTCATTATGGGTCTGGCGGTAACCGTGCCGGTACTACCAGCGGGTTGCCGCCAGACCCATAAAAAATGACCGCCGCTTGACTTCCCGGTGCCTCCGGGCTCTTCCAAGTACAGCGGCTGGGAAGTCAGGCGCCAGTAATTTCGGTAATCCCCATTCCCGTGGAGTCAGATAGGACTCGATGGGATTGGGGAAACGGAAGCACAGGCACCGTTGTTAACAGTGCTGGTGCTTCCGTGACGGGTCTGCCTACCGTGGCCGCTGTGCCCGGCAGGGTCAGACTTGTCGGGCACAGCGGCCCCAGCAGGTAGACCTGTAATATGCCGGTCCGGAAACAACGGTGCCGGTAAGATTACCAGCACCGTTGTTTCCGGGCCGGCATGGTCAGAATGAGCCCCATTGTTTCTTTTTGAAGTCACTCTAACTTCATTAAGAAATTATTCAGTTAAGGATAGAACCATAACGGAAATATCTTCTTTATGAAGGCAGAGTGACTTCAAAAATAAACTATTTTTGAAGTCATAGGGCTCCACCCACCCCATGACATGGAGCCCTCCAGCCTAGGGTCTTCCATGTCATGGGTTGGGGGGAGCCCTCAGCCTTCAAAATGAGTTTCTTTTTGTAGTCAATCTGCCTTCATAAAGAAATGATTTATGTTACAGAAATAATTTCTTTATTAATGCAGAGTGAATTCAAAACGGAACTTTTTTTTGTTGTTGAGAAAAATCTTTTTTTGTTTCTTTAATTGGGGCCCCATCCCAGGACATGTGCTGGCAGAGCCCCCCGCACAGCGGGGGCTGCGGGGTCCCCTGTTACGCCAGTGGTCTTCCTTCGTAGCTTTGCCCCCCCCCTTGAGTCCGGGCGTACAGGGATGTTAGCATTGCGCAGGAACTGGTGGATTTCATTGATAAGGGTATGGGCCTCCCCCACAGATCTTACAAGGTTATTGGGCCCATTCCTTACAGCATCTGATGATAGGCAGGGGAGGCAAGACGCATTTTCCTCCTCACTGTTAGGATTTTTAAATCTTTGGGAGAGCGAGGGCGGGGGCAAGGCGTGGACGGAGTCACTAGGCAGTTGCTAAAGAATTGGAGGGCAATTTAAAAGTAGTCTTTAGATTTTCACAGTCTTTCGGGATCGTGTTTGTGTCCTGATAGTATTGAGCACCCTTAGTCCAGCGCCCCAGCATGTAGACGAGTGGATGTCACTAAAAGCCAAGAAAGGCAGTGATGTGTCTCACCCTTCCAAACTGCTCACCTATTCTGGCGGGCAAGGGTCCTTCTCTTTTTTCAGCTCTCCTGATTGAGAAGCTGGCTACTGTGCTTAGATTCCTCGAGGTCACACTGCAGGTTCGGCTCATATCTCTTGGAAGGTTCCTACGACCTTCCCTAGGGTGACCAGATTTTCAAAACAAAAAACCGGGACGGCCAACAACATAAAAGAGGAACTACCCCATCGCAGCCCACCAGTTACCACCCCTCCCCCAACACGCCACCACAACCACCCCTCAACCATATTTCCAGCACTTCTCCTTTCTATAAACTGTTTATAATCTCATTTGTGCAGTTTTGTCTGTGAATCGTGGCATGTTAATTCAAGACGAGCGTTAGCGGCTTCCCCGTGGGCACTAAACACCTTGCATGCTGAAACAATTCCCGCCCGCCCCTGTGCGGGATTCACGCTCACAGGTGAGGGTGGGTGGTTTTATGGTCTGGAAACAGGGGGGAGGAGCCTAGGAATGTCATTGGCAGCAGTGCAGTATTTGGAAGGAGGTCAGCTGGCAGCAGCAGCTCTCCCACTGCGGGCTGAAAAGCCTGCACCCCTGAGACCCCCGTGACAAATACCCTGGGAAGAGGGAGATACACTTCATATGTTAAGTATAGAACAAATCGGAGGTAGAAAATATTCCAATAAGGGAAAAAGGAACCTCGATTGAACTGGAAGGAGAGATCATTAAGGCTGGACCACAACTACATTGGGAGGAGGGGTAGTACCACATGTGCTAACAAGTAGAGGCTGTAAACCAGAAAGGGATGTGCTCTAGCACCTTGAAGCGTCTTTGTGCTAGATGGAATTACCACTAAAAAAGTTTATAAAATACTGCTTTTATCTCAATGAAGGAAAGCGGGGTTAATCGTCATTCATCAAATAGATGTGTGCAGGATTACAAGGTTTTTATCTTTATACTTAGTAATGCTAGATGCATCATCTCCAACGTCATCCTACGTGGTATATTACAAAAACCTATTGAGGGGTGGGATTGGATTAGGGGAACATGTCTACATATAGAACGCATGAGTGTTAGTCTCTCATTGGCGGCCCCTTGTCTGTAGGACACGCCCTGAGCTACTTCTACATACATAGAATACTGATTACAGCAGAGAATATCGCAGCAGGATAGTAATTTGCAACATTGTATGGAAAAGTGCAAGTAAGGCTTTTCTGATTGGTTGGCAACCCAAATCCAACCTTGGGCATTCGGCTCGCTAGCAGCACTTGCATAGAAACGAAACCCAGGTGCTTTGAGATACGTCAGTTCTCACTTTGTTTTCCCAATTAGTCTATCCTCTGTCATCTGTATGCCTCATGCCAGTGTCCTCTGTTTGAAGATTGACCTGGTCAGTTTGCACTGTCCTGGAACATTCAAGGGAGTGTAGGCTCACCATTATCTTACTTTCAAGCCCCATGAATAGCCCTTGTTTGCGAGCTCTTCGTCATGTGTTAAGAGACCACGAATTTGTCAATTTTGACTGTATATTTAACACTATTTGATTCCATTATACTGGGTGCAGTTGCTCCTCTTGGCCTTTCGAAACTTGCTCACTCTACCCCATATAAACTTTATATACTTTTAATTGTCCAATACTTGGCATCTGTAGATGTTCCTGTCCCTTCTAATCTTGAGAAATATTTATTTCTTTTTTACATTATACGCGCAGACCCTGAGGTATCACGGCGTAGTTACAGATATCTTAAAAATATATTTTACATACAATATGAATACAAGCAGGCGAATATCATGTTACACATTACAATAATCATAGAAGCATTTTTAATTGGCTAAGAGGTTCAAGCAATGATACATTTGTAGTAGTAGTTAGAATTTATTAAATAGCCAAGTTTTTAGTAGTTTTTTAAAACAATGGAAAGATTCTTCATTTTTGATATTTAATGGGAGGGTATTCCAGTGTGTGGGGGCCATGACTGGGAAACTGCTGCCTCCCGCTCTGGTGCTTTTACAGGGAGGGATCACAAGGAGGGAGTTTGAGTTAGATCTCAGCGTTCTGTTTGATTTTTTTTTGGTAATGGAGTAGTTGATGTAGCTGGGTGCTTTCTTAGCAAGACATTTATGGGTGAGACATAATGTTTTAAATAGTAGTCTGGCCTTGATGGGTAGCCAGTGTGCCTCTCTTCTGATGTGGGAAATGTGGTCTGACTCTTTTAATTCTAGGGCTGCACGTAGGGCTTTGTTTCGGATAAATTGTAGTTTAGCTAGGTTGGCGTTGGAGTTGCCTAATAGGAGTAGATTACAATAATCCAATTTAGAGAGTATTAAGGCTCTGGCTAGTGTTGTGCAGTTTGTTGGTGTGAGGAATTGGCGACTTAGGGCTATTAGTCTGGAGGTGTAGGAGGTAGATGATGCTAACGCATTGACATGTTTTGTCATGGTTAAGTTAGCGTCTAAATATACACCAAGAGTTTTTTGTGTTTTTTTCTTTAAATTCTCTTTATTGAATTTTTCAACAACTTTAACAATCCCCATAACTCCCCTCTCCCTCCCTTCCCCCCTCCCCCCAGTGCTGTTCCAAAGTCTCCGTAGCTCCCTGTCACCACAAAGTGTCTAGTCAGGGTTATTCCAGATCCAAAAGTCTTAAGCGTTGCGGGCGCCACCCGATCCTGAAGTCATCTCTGAGAAAGGAAAGGACCTCATCCCACTCGCCCGCAAAGTTTTGTATTGTATTGTTCATTGCATAGGAGGCCCATTCCATCGCTACTATCTCCCAGACTTTACTCAACCAGTCTTGAAACATTGGTATGTTCGAGCTCTTCCATCTCTGGGCTATGATTGTCATTGCTGCCAGAGTGAGCATCACCCTCGCTCTTTCCCTGCCCCTCGAACCCGCCGGCCCTTCTGCTGGCCTTAAGCCAGTGACCATTCCGGGGGTATGCCTCCCTCTGCCCCAAACACTTGTTCCATCGCCTGCTTGATGTCTCCCCAGAACGGGACTATTTTTGGGCATCGCCACCAAATATGTTCCGCAGTGCCCTCCTGGCCGCATCCCCTCCAGCAAGTTCCCGACGAATCCGGGTAGATACTGCGCAGCCGAGCTGGAGTATAGTGCCACCCAAATAATATCTTATACCAGGCCTCCCGGGTTTGCGAGTCTCTCGCTAGTTTAGGGATCTTCCTCCATAGATTTTCCCACTCTGTCTTCTCTATTTCCCTGCCCAGAATTTTTTCCCACCTTCCCATATATGCCCATTGCGGCCTCGGGGTAGCCTCATCCAAGATCTTATAAAGCTGCGAGATAAGGCCTTTCGAGCCGTCGTTGGTCATCAGGAATTTCTCAAAAAGGGAAAGTGATCTAGTAGCCGCCTCCTTATTTATGGGGTATAGAAGCCAGAGTCGCAGCTGTGAGTATCTCAGCCTTTCACCTTCCCCCAGTGCGAAATGCCTTTTACAATCTACAAAAGAACTGATTTGCCCTCCTATAAACATGTCCCGCATCCAACGGCATCCTCCCTCCCGCCAGTTCCGGAATGCCCCTCTTTCCAACCCCAGGGTAAAGTCTTTATTAATGAAGATGGGGGTGAAGGAGGACGAGTAGGTTGTGATTTCCTTACGTTGGACCTGTCTGTCCCAAATGTCTGCAACTAGTTTGGTGATCGAGCTCAGGTACATATGGCCCGGACGATGCTGTCTGGGTAGCCACAGAACCTCCCCCAGTTTGTGTCGCGTGACCGCTCTGTCCATCTGAACCCAGTGTTTTCCTTCCCCCTCCCGCAGCCATTCCCTAATCACCCTTAGTTGGGCTGCTTCGTAACATTGACAGAAGTTGGGAAGAGCTAGCCCCCCCCCTTTTCTCGGGCCGTAAATTGCATCTTACTCACCCTTGCCCTTTTTCCCTCCCATAGAAACTTGTTTGTTACCACCTGGAGCTCCTTAAAGAAGCTGGCCGGGACTGCTTGAGGGATAGCTTGGAAGAGGTAGAGCAGCCTCGGCAGGGTAACCATTTTGAGTGCCTCTAGCCTCCCCAACCAGGAAATCCACAAGTTCCGCCATTTAAGGAGGTCTTTTTTAATTCTTTGCAGGAGTGGGGGGTAGTTTGCTGCATACCATCCTCGTAGAGCCGGAGTGATTCTCACCCCCAGGTACGTAATTCCCCCCGGTCGCCAGGCAAAGGGCGTCGTCCCCTTTAACTCCTCCCTCTCTTCCCTTGCCAATGTCAGGTCCATCAATTTGGACTTGTGCATGTTAATGCGTAATCCGGATGCTTCCCCAAAGTCTTCTGGTAGTAGCCTGCATTGCATACTCGACTCTATGGGATTGATCAGGGCAAGCAACATGTCGTCGGCGAAGGCCACCACCTTGTGCTGCCTGCCCCCAAACGGTATTCCCTGTATTCCTTCAGATTCCCGAATTGCCTGCAGGAGGGGCTCCAAGTAAATCGCATATAGCAGGGGCGATAGGGAACATCCCTGTTTTGTACCTCTTTGGAGTTGGAATGATCTAGTTAAAGCCCCATTAACCACCACCCTCGCTCGCAGGCCCTCATTGTTCGCCTTGACCATCTGTAAATAAGCGCCTACTAACCCCATTTTTTCCATGGTTTTGAAAAGGAAGGACCACTCCACCCGGTCGAATGCTTTTTCAGCATCTAAGGACAGAAGTACTGCCGGTGTACAAGTCTTTTACGCCTTTTCCACCAGATGGGCCACCCTTCTAATATTATTATTATCCGCTGTCTGCCTCCCCTTCACGAATCCCACCTGATCCTGATGGATCAGATCCAGGAGAAGCCCCTCGATCCTATTCGCCAGGATCTTAGTGTAGATTTTTGCGTCTACGTTAATAAGCGCTATTGGCCTATAGGAGGATCTTTCGAGGGGGTCCTTGCCCTCCTTCAGAATCAGAGAAATCTTGGCTTCTTTCATGGACGGGGTGATTTGCCACTACCTAAAAAAGAGTTGAAAAGGTTGGTCAACTGTGGAACCAGCACTCCCGCAAAGGTCTTATAAAAGGACGCAGTGTACCCATCAGGGCCAGGGGCCTTACCTGCGGGCAGCTTCCAAATAACCCCCCTCACCTCCTCCTCCGTTATCTTTTGTTGTAAACCAGTCTGGGCGTCCCCCTCAATTTTACACGGGTGAACCCTTTCCAGGAATTTCTCTTGGGCTTGGCCGCAGGGGTGCTGTGAAGTATACAAGGTCTCGTAAAATTCGGCCATGGCCTCTTGGATATCTTCTATTCGAGTAACCCTTTCCCCCCTATCTGAGTTTGGAGCCGTGATTGTGTTTCTAGAGGCAGCTCCCCGAAGGAGGCGAGCCAGCAGGGCGTCCGCCTTATTCCCTCTTGCATAAAATGTTTGCCTCACGAAAAGCAAGGCCCCCTCCGCTTTTTTGGTCTGAAGGATCCCCAATTGTCCTACTGCCCTCCTGTAGTCCTTCTGGTTAGTCCTGCTGGGGTTCGCCGCTAACCTGCCTCTCGCTTCCTCAACTTCCGTTTCTAGCCGGGACTCCAAGGCCTGTAGCTGTTTCTGTCTCTGTGCCTTAACTGCTATAATTTCCCCCCTCAATGTGGCCTTAAACGCGTCCCATCTTATATCCTCACCCGTGTCCCCTCTCTTGTTATCAAAGAACTCTCTCATCTTGCCCTCTATCTCCTCCCTTACCACAGGGTCTCTCAGCAGATGTTCTGGGTATTTCCAACCCCACAGCCCCCTCCTCCTCTTTCCCAGTTCCAGCTGCATCGACAATATTTTATGATCTGCTATTCCCATGGGCCCAACCTCTATCTCTTTGACCTTACCCACCAGATTGGCCGAGATCCAGATGTAGTCAATTCTAGACTGGGTCCCATGAACTTCGGAAAGGAATGTGTAGCCCTCCTTGTCCCCCTTCAATTCCCTCCAGACGTCCCTCAACCCTAAGCTCTCCACTTTGTCCCGGAGTTCCGCTGAGGCTACCGCCCCTCCCCCATGGCTTTTAGTCTCACCTGACCTGTCTTCAACCTTGTTCCATGCTATATTCAGGTCCCCCATTATGATTATCTGGCCTCTTGCCCAGTCACCTATTTCCCCCATGAGATGGCAGAGGAAGGAGTCCTGCCCTGTGTTGGGCGCATAAATCACCCCTATTGTATACATCTCTTCCGCAACTGTGCCTTTTACCACAACAAACGTGGGACCTAACGCCTGAAACACCTGATCAAATCCTCTCAACCTTAAGCGACTCTGGTCCTTGCGAAGCAGATGTCTCTTGTAATCCTAAAAAGTCTGGTTTTCCCCGCTTCGTAAATTTCTCCAGCTTTTTCCTTTTCAGCGGGGTATTGAGGCCCCTAACATTATGCGTTACCCACTTGAATTGTGATTAGACACTTGTCCCTGCCATTCAAGACCCCCAGCAGCTCCCCACCCGCACTCATTTGCCCCATGTCTGTTACCCGGGTGCGTGGATCGCTTCTAGTTCGCCCCTCGTGCAGCACCCGAGGATCCCTCCCCCCTTTCTCCCCTTTTCTCCCGCCCCCCTCCCAACCCCTAATGACCTTAAAACTTGGTCCACCCGCCTCTCCCCCCCCCCCCCCCCCTAGGCTTCCTCGCCCTTGGTGATCCCATGATGTTTGCTCTTAGCACCCTCTCTCCTCCTTGTAATCAAAACAGCCTTTGTGTCCCCCACCCCCTGAGATTATTCAAATACCTGATTAGTTCTCCTCCTGTCCAGATCACTCCACTGCCGCCGGCTCCACATCAGCTCCCTTCCCGGGGGGGCTCCGCCGCACGGGCCTCCTCCTTTTCCCCTCACCGACCAGTGACCATTCCCATGGCCTGGTTTGGACACCACTTCCCGCCTCCGAGGAGCCGCTCGGGCCCGCCACCCTCGATTCCCCGAACAGCTCTTGATCCAGTTCAAGTTGAAGTAGGTCTGCTCCTTCCTGCATCGTGGTTATCCGCTTCTGAGAACCAGCCCACTCGAAGACAAGTCCAAAAGGGAAGGTCCACTTATATCTAATCCCCTTTTCTTTAAGCTTCAGGGTGAGGGGGCTCCATTGTCGCCTCTTGAGCAGGGTACGGCTGGCGAGATCCTGGTACAGTTGAATACATTGGTCGTTAAAGGATATCGGCTCTTTTTGTCTAGCGGCCTTGAGAACTGCCTCTTTTTGAGCATATCTTGTGAACGCCGCTAACACGTCCCGCGGTCTAGACTTCGGGTTCCTATTGAGGTAGCCCACTCTGTGAACCCTGTCCAACTCGATCCGGTCAGGTGAAGGCTCGCCCAGTAGCTCCGCAAAAATTCCTTGAACCGTTTCCTTCAGGTCCCTATCTTGCACCGTCTCCGGCAGGAGCTTCAACCTGATGTTGATCCGCCGAGACCTGTTTTCCATGTCTTCCATTCTTATTTCCAAGTTCCGCGTTGCCGTGTCGAGCCTCTCGATAGCTTCACTGTTCTCCATGGCCTCTCTGCCTATCTCCTGCAGGCCTTTTTCAACTATGTCCGTTCTCTCCCCCAGTTGACCCACTTCCTGCTTGATTTCGGCCAGCGCCTGGTTGATGTCGGACCTCATTAATTGAAATTGCTCTTGAAAGGTTTTCCTCAAGGAGGCTTGGAATGAAAGCAGCTCCCCGTGCAGATCCTGGCGTGAGATCTGTGCGGACACTTCCAGGGTCTCGGCGTGCTCCTGCTCCATACTACCCCCTATCCCCCCTGTGTGGCCCTGCGTTCCTCAGCTGCGTTTTTGCTTGCCCAGAGGGCCATGATGGGGCCTGAGGCGTCCGCCTGCGACTGACCGCTCTTATTGGCCTTGCTCTTGTTTTTAGCTGCCATAATTGTGGCTTGAAGGCTGGAAGGTCCCCTCTGATCCTGCCCATGTCTCCCCAGGGAGTTACTCCTTGCCTCGCTGTTCCTGACCAGGCCTGAATCCCCAGCCTTGCAGTGCTTAACGTTGCCTTGGGCCTGTTGGGGTTGCGTGTAGTAGGACAGTACCTCTGTGGGGCCGCGCGGGGTGCTGAGGCCAGCCCAGCAGCCCAGCATAAATGTCACCCAGGCCCCGCTCCCCTCACCGCACTGCTCTGGTAGTATCCACTCGCCGCCCGGGGCCATACTCCGCTTCACGGGCTTGCGTTCCTGTCCGGAGCTTGCTGCCACTCTTAAGGACTTGCGCGGGCCCTCCGATCTGAGGCTCTGCCGCCGGGCCGATAGCAACTCCGCCGGTGTGTCCCGAAGGTGCCTCCTTTCCCGGGGTCTCCTTCCTCCCCGGCTCTGCCAGCTGCGCCCGCCCGATGGTCGGCGGGAGAGCCCACTGTGCGGCCAAGAGCACGTCCGCTTCCCCGAGGCCGCACCACTCTGTCTGTTCTCTGGCATGAGGCCAGGGACGGGGCCGTGATCTCGTCCCGCCTGCAGCGCCCCCTCTCCTGCCCAGCACAGTAAGCCTGATGCGTCTCCTTTCGCCTGCGGGCCTCCGATGCGCGGCGCGGTTGTTTCCCCTTCTCCTGCTGGGTGATGTAGCAGCTACGGGTGATCGAAAGTACGGGGGGCGCCGGCCGCTGTTTTCCTGAGTTCCTCAGCTCATAAGGGGTGGTGGAACCGGTTAAGTGAGTTGGAGGTTCTGGAGCGCCGTCGACACACGTCTACCTGGTGTCGGCGGCCATCTTGGAATCCACACCAAGAGTTTTAACCTGTTTCAGGACAGGTATGGGAGTGCCGTCAATGTTGATGGAACTGTAGTCGGAGTGGAGAGAGTTAATTTTGGTTGGAGAGCCCACAATGAGAACCTCAGTTTTCTCATCGTTAAGGTAGAGGCTGTTTAAGGCCATCCAATTTTGAATAATTGCGTACATTTTGTTAATCAATAGGGTGTCATGTTCATGATTCCCAGTGATTGGTATAAGGATCTGGGTGTCGTCAGAAAAATTGGTATAAATGGCACCCATGGCATCCAATGCTGCAAATAGGAGCTTAGTTTAGGCGTTGTAGAGGGTGGGTGATGGAGCTCTGGAGATACGTTCTGCTAGAAAGGATTTGACCCAGAGGGTTGCTTCATTTGAAAATCTGAAATCGTTGGCTAGGGTAGTACAGAGTTCGTCATGATCAACGAGATCAAAAGCTGCAGATAAGTCTAGCAGTAGTAATATACATAGTTTGCCTGAATCCCTAATGGTGTCCATCTGGATTTTCAGATCCAGAAGGGCGTTTCGATACTATGGTTGGACGGAAATCCCGATTGTCTAACACCTAAAAGCTGGTTTTGTTCTAGGTGTGCTTGAATTTGGGTGTAAGCTATTTTGTCTATGATCTTGAGCAGGAAAGGAACCGTGGTTATGTGACGGTAATTTGTGGGGATAGTTTGATCAAAAGAGGTTTTTTTCAAAAGTGGTGTTACACACGCTTCTTTTAAGCTGGCTGGGACCACATTTCTGTTGAATGAGGCGTTGGCAAAGTTGGTGATGTTGGGGGTGAGGGTAAGGGTGCAAAGCTTGACTAGGTGAGCTGGGAATGGGTCACCTTTGCAGTTAGAGGCTTTTAAGTTGGCTATGGTTTTTGATAGATCTTGGGTCACTGGTGTGAAATGGAATAACGAATTGGTGTTGTCAGGGGTCACGTTGGGGATGGAGACCCAACAGTTTTTATCAGCTAGCAATTTTCTTATATTAATTTGAAGTAATTCAATCTTAGATGCTAACGCGTTTTGGATGGTGGTGCACCATGCTTTACTGGAGTTAACAGGGGCTGTGGCTGGGATAGGATTTTCCAGTTATCTGAGGCTGCTGAAAAGCTCCTTAGCGTCAGAGTTGGCATTGCTAATGCGGGTGTCGTATGCATTCGCTTTATGGGAAATGATTGCTGTGTTCTAGATTTTATTTGCTGCTCTAAAGGCATTTGCAGTATCTATCATAGGTATTTTTTTTGTAAGTATGTTCGAGGGATCTTTTAGTTCGTCTAAGCAAGACTAACTCTTTGTTGAACCAGAAGCTAGTACGTTTCTCAGCCTTTCGTATTTTTGTTGTCACAGGGGCTAAAGAGTCGATGGTAGTCGTGAGGCAGTTCTGGTAAAAGTCAGCATGAAGACATGGGTTGTTAATGGTTACAGAGTTAGTTGATAGGTTTTCGCTAAGGATGGGGGAGAGAATATCCACCGTGTGTTTCCGAATGTTTCTAGTTTCATAGGTTTCCATTATTAGCGGTTTGGCTTGGTGGTTGCTGATGCTGCTTGAGGTGAAGTTAACACTGTGGTGGTCTGTCCAGTCTAAAGGTAGAATAGAATCTATGGTTACATGGGTGTTAAGTGTAAGTATCCAATCGAGGATTCTTCCTTTATTATGGGTGGGGCTTTCCTAATTGCGTGAAATTCATGTCTTTAAGTGCAGCATATAAAATATCTGCTTTGTGGTCAGTCTTGTCGTTGAATCCTAGGTTGATATCGCTGAGGTTAATACATTTAGTGTTTGGTATGAGGTGAGGGGTGAGCAAGAGAGGGATATCAAAATCAGGATGGGTATTATTAGGTGATCTGTAAATGACCAGGATATTGATGGTTGTTTTGGGCTCGGTATGTTATTTTAGCTAGAAGCAGTTCGTATCCATCAGTTTATTCAAGAGTGCAAGCCCTGATTTGGATATTAGCGTTTGGCTATTATGGCCACATCTTCTCCTTGTGCATTGGATCTGAGAACATTAAAACCTGGTGGGATGGCTAGTGCAAGGAGAGGGCCAGAAGCTTGGTGCAACCACGTTTCTATGACAACTAGGATGTCCAGTTGTTGGTCAACAATGAAGTCATGGATCTCTATGGCATGCGCGCCAAGTGATCTCGCGTTAATAAGCGCACCTTTGAAGTTAAGGGGGAGCTCTGGAGGAAGGGATTTGGGTGTGATAGGAGTGTTCTTTTCTTTGGTGGTAGGGGATTGTTTGGTTGTGGCTATTGGTAGTGGAGTGAGTTTCTGGGCAGCCGGGAGAGGGTTGTGTTTACGGAACTTTAGACTGTCCGTAGCTAGGTAGAAGTGAGGGGAGATTTGTTCTGAGCTAATGCTTAATTGGCGTGGGTACAATGTTTTAGTCTGTTATCTTAGTCTAGTTAGCCTAGTTGTACCCTGAATAGGCTTGGTAGCAGTAGGGTCGATATTAGTGGGTACAAGGTTTATGGTTGACATAGGTATGGTTGCAGTGGGTTCAGTTTTGTTAAGGATTATTATACTACTTAGCATATTGATATGATCCTTGTTGGGCAAAAAGGAAGGAGTGGCAGGCAGGAAGGTATGGGGTGATGCCTGTAGCATCCAGATTTGGAGAAGCCTTTGCTGTGGGCGATAAAGGCCTTTCCTGTGCACGGTATACAGTCATTAATGATAAGAAATGGAAACATGGTGGATAATAATAGGACTAGCATATTTGTAGTATTGGTAGAATATCAACTAAGATAGGTAATGCAGCCACACTGCTATGTTAGGAGGAGTAGAGCACAATAAAACTGGTGTCAATTACACATTGTATGTTTCACTTTGCAAGTAGGGTAATCATTAACAATTTTACATGCGCCATTAAAAGGGAGGCATATCGAGCAATAGGTGGTGCAGAGGACAGTAATGTCATCTAACATGGAGAGTAATACCAGAATATTTAAGTACTGGTCATAGTTGACATGAAATTATAATACTGCAGCATTGATCGCAAGTCATGAACAGAGCCTATTGATCAAGCGGTACATTTAAGGTGTCTCGATAACCAACAATACTGTACAGTTAATGTCGATAAGGAACAGCGCGCAACACAATATAGCAGTTGAGGTTTACACTAGGCGAGTTTGTAAAGCTCTACTTCAAGCTTGTAAATGGGGTGTACAAGGCAGTGGAATCTTGATAGTATCTTACATTAGGAATACTAATACAGGAAATGAGGCGTTAGCTAGATTTGTAAGGGTACATTGGCAACTAGAATGTGGACAGAGTGATATAGCTTGCAATGTCGGAACAACAAGGAGTTAGTTGCAGCGCAAGCTCTAAATTGTACCTTCAATTGGTAGACGATTTATCAATATGATGCGACCTCCGTTTGCTACTGAGATAGCATACAAACCTTTAGTAGTGGTCACAGAGTTCATGATATGGCTAGTATTTGTAACAGCAGTATAGATCAGCTCAGTTTAACAATAGTAAGTGCAAAAAGTCAATGTCAGTGAGTGTATCTAATGCAGAGTCTCGGGGTATCTCACTCATGATTTGCAAAGTAAAAAGGATTTGATGTCCCTGCATCCTGCCCGGCTCCGACAGGCTCAGGACAGGAATGGCCTTGTGGGTCTGGCCTTAGGGAGGAGTGCTGGCTTCTCGCCTGCCGGCGAATCGTGCTGCAAGAAGAAAGTGGCTCCGACCAATGAGCACCATGCAGCGTTTCAGGGGCCGTGGCTATGACAAAAACATGGCATGTCCTACGCACATGATCTGCTTGCTGGGCTCCTTCCGTACTTTGCCATCATCTCTCGAAATAGCATCCTTGGTCGCAGGCCAATGTACTCCTTTATTTTGAAAGGAAAAAACAGCCTCTCCATCGTCGTTTCACTTCATGATCCTGGGCTTGTATTTCTGAGGCAACTGGGTTGTTTGACATAAGCCGTGATCCATCTTCTTCTAATGGTCATCCTAAATGTTCTAATGGTTGTCATAAACGTTGAATATATCTCAATAAGTAAGCTTCTATATGTTCTTTATACCCTAGCATTACAGCGTTTTTACAGTTATTGACCAGTGAGTCACTTCATTCTTCTTTGTGTTCATGATTACTGTATCATTCGGTACATGTTTCTCTTTGTGCTCCAGGTACATCGTCATTCTTGGGTATTTTCATATTGTTTCAGCATAGGTTCTTAGATCTTCTTTATGACATTATTTTGCTGTCATCAGACTTTGTTTTAACGTGCATCCATTCTGTTCATGGCTGCATTCTGACAGCCCAGCAAGGGGCATCCTTCTTGGCAGCATTCCTCCACTACGTCAGCTTGTGGGTGCACTCTAAATGGTTGCCTGAGTGCGTATCGTCTCGCATATACTTGACAGGGTACACGAATATTGCAAGGATTCATGCACGGGTTCCCAATTGTGGCTCTTCGTCTGTCATACCAATGGGATTGTGTTAAGGGGCGGAGACTAGGAAGAAGGTGTCCACCTGCTCCTCTACGGAGAGTTCTAAGAAGGGAAGGCAAGTGAAGCCCTTAAGGGAAAACATACACATTAACTAGCAAGAAAGCATATCACAGCTAAGAAAGTATATGTTACAGAAGTATAAAAGGCACATCATGGTGTAACGGAAGATACAACGGAGAGTAAAAACAGATTCGTAGCAGCCAATCCCTAAGGAGGAGGAAAAACCAAAAGAGCTTATGAAAGAGTTACAAACTCTTGGCTCCGACCAATGAGATATTACTATTTGAAATGAACCTACTAATAAAAGGTTTCAAGCAAAGGAGAAATCTTGTGAGAAAAGGCAATCATGAGAAGGTAGACATTCTCGTGGCCTTTTTTTTAAGAATAGCGATAGGGACAGTTTGGATTCGTTTTTGGACAGCAGACTTTTTTCATTTTATGACCTCCTGACGACAGACAAGTACCTCAGTTATTTACATAGGCAGGGCACACTGACATAGCAATAGGGAAAGTTAGGCCTTTTTATATAATTTAATAAACAAATGAGTGGAAATGTTAATAAAGTGTCTGCATCCTTCCTCTGACCCTCAACATTGCATAGTTAAATTGAGGTCTTGGTTTTTCCATGTCATTGTGGCAGTTCCGATCAGCTAGGACTGCACACAGTCTGACAACAAACTGATGAAACCAATGATGCCCACAATGTTGCTCACAGTCGGCCGATTCTCACATCAGTGGACTGAAGGGCGGAGGACCAGGAAACACAAACACCGACCTTGTGGGGCAGGTTAGCTGATGCTCTGATTAGCATTCAGCACTGCAGGACAAAGGAGATTGCCCTGAAGAGATGCACCAGTCAAGCCTGTTAAGTCTTGGACGGAGCAGTAAAGAAAGACAGAACTAGTGATGTCTTCCAGATTCTATTGGGGCAGCAGGTGCAACCATTTCTGTTACAATGATGTTCATGAGCCAGGCACTTCTAGGAGAAAAGGGAATCTGGGCTGCAAAGCAAGAAGATCAAACTCTACCCTTTCAGGAGACTGCACCAAGCATCCAGTGACTGGCATGTGTGAGCAAATAGGGAGAGCCAGATACAGCTATGAAACACTGGGCTTCTGCACTGCAGCCTTCTTCTATGCATGCACACTGTCAATTTAAGATTGTTTACCAACTCTAAAAGAACTTGGTCTCTGGAAAGACAGCAAATGGGTCCAGAGTCTCTTGGGCTGTGGAAAGTCTGCCTCCTCGGAGAAAATAAAACAAAACGCACACCAGAGCCATGTACTTTCTGACTGTGTGCTGTTATCTGATGTTGGAGAGCACTTTGGTGGAGCAGGTCAAGAGAAGTGAAGCAGAGTACGCTTTCCAGTGTATGCAGAGACACTAGTAAATAAAACAAATGTAGGACTGCAGTCCACCAGGAAAGTAGAGTAGGCGCTGGACAAGGTGACAGCTCACTGACCAGTGTGAGAGGAGATGATGGCCTGCAATGTGTACGTCAGAGATGAGGAGAACACCTCTAGAGTAGGTCTGGGTGTCCTTTGTCAAAAGTGCTCTGCAGGCTCCTTCAAATCTCCAATTAAGATTTGGGTAGGTTTCGGTGTTCCTGCACATTTTTCTTCCAGCCCAAATCTGCCATAAATCTTCAGGCAAATTCTGCAGAGGTTCAGGCAGATTTGAATTGATTCTTTGGGAGAGAAAACATACATAAAATAACTTCAAAGTTTGCAAGAATGCAAGTGGGGTTAGGGGACATGGAGGGGTCTGAATGAGACTGAATAGGGTAAAGAACAAAGGAAAATGTAGGCCTGTGCATCAATGAATGTTATCTACATAGGAGATCATGTTGAAATCTGCTGTAAGATGTATCAGTAGGTTAATGCATCTTCTGCAGACATC
This sequence comes from Ambystoma mexicanum, assembly GCF_040938575.1. Lineage (NCBI taxonomy): Eukaryota > Metazoa > Chordata > Amphibia > Caudata > Ambystomatidae > Ambystoma > Ambystoma mexicanum. The sequence goes on along the minus strand of NC_090938.1, from coordinate 489,303,333 downwards.
CATGTCTAACATGCAGGTCCTAGCTTTCAATTTGGGCAAGACCAACTCACCCTTTTATCCTTCAGAAGTTAAATATAGTTGAAGTGAGCAAAGGTAATATGTCATGTCGGAACAGCAGTCGGGCATGCCTGGGTCTGCTTTTTATCTTTGAGTGGCCAATATATTGAGTAGTATTGGTGTTAATAATATTACAACATATGGAATTCATAACCAACATGTACCCCTGAAAAAGTCTAATGGTATGGGGAAGAGTCAGTCATGTATTAGAATGAAGTATCACTATGCTGAGTTTTCTTACATGAGGACCTCTGAGGTTAAATATTTTATAATAGGGAAGAGTAAATGACTCCAAGTAAATAACTTTGAAAGGGCTGGTAGGGAAAGCACAACCAGATGTCAAGCATTCATAATGTAGACTTTTCGTCCATGTGATGTTATGTAGAGGAGCAAGTGGACACATTCTCCCTAGTCACCGCCCCCTCACCTCCACCCTATTGGAAAGACAGATGAGGAGCCACAATTGGTAACCCATGCACAAGCTTATGCAACCTGTCCATACCATGACGACTGTATGAAAAACGATATGCACTCAGGCAATCATTCAGAAGATACCCTCAAGTTGAAACAGTGGAGGAAACCTACCAAGAAGGATGTTCCTTGCCGAGTTGTCGAAAGACAGCCATGAACAAAATGGTGCGCGTCATGGATGTAAGTTAAACGAATTCTAATAACAATAGAATGTCTGAGAGAAGATATATGAACCTATGTTAAAACGATATGAAAACACTTGTAATTTGGAGACTAAGAGAAACATCTGCTCCATGAAGCAGTACATGTGAACACAAGGAAGAATGAAGTGACCCCCTGGTCATTAATTGAACATGCGCTGAAATGCAAGGTAGAAAGAAGTCATAGAAACTTGTTTATGAGAGCTATATATTCAACATTTAGGATTACATCAGAACAAGATGGACGATGGCTTATGTCAATCAACCCAGTTACCTCAAAATACAAGCCCAGGATCTTAAATGTGGAGAGACGATGCCGAAGCTGTTTTACACTTGCAAAATAAAGGAGTACATTGGCTTTGAACCAAGGATGCTATTTCGAGAGATAAAGAAAAAGCACGAAGAGAGTCTATGAGCAGGCCCTGCGCAAGGACATATGTCCCAAAGATTAGGAGAAACAAGAACATTTACTGATGCCAAACATTGGATAATAAAAAAGGGCATAAAATCAATATGGGACTGACTGAACAAGTCTCTAAAAGCCAAGAGGAGCAACTGCACATAGCATAATTGAATCAAATGATGTTAAATGCACCGTCGAAATAAACAGATTCATGGTCTTGCAACACGTGATGAAGAGCTTGCAAACAAGGGCTATTCATTAGGCCAGGAGCTAAGATAGAGATGTACGTACACTCCCTCCAATGTCCCGAGACAGTGCAGACTGGCAAGGTCAACCTTCTAACAGAAGACACTGGCATGAGGTCTAACGATAAGAGAGGGTGGCCTAATTGGGGAAACAGGGGAAGAGCTGACCTATCTCCAACCACCTGGGTTTCGTTTCTATGTTCATACTGCTAGTAAGCCGAATGTCCAAGGTTGGAGTTGGGTTGCCAACCAATTAGAATAGCCTGCCATGCACTTTTACATATAATATTGCAAAATATTATTTCAGCACATTTTCTGCTTGACGAGTACCCTACACCATGTGATTAGACGTTGCTCAGGGTGTGTTTTACAGAATAGAGACCACCAATGAGAGACTAATACGCACATTTTCTATAAGTAGAAATGTTCCCCATAACCAATCCCACCCCCTGATAGGTCTTTGTGGTTTTTCATGTAGGATGACATCATAGATGATGCATATATCATCATATAAAACTAAAAACAAATGATAAGACAGTGTGATCCTGCATGAGTTGAATTGATGAGTGTTTATTCGCCCTGCTTTTTCAGATTAAAGCAGTATTTTACCATCTCCCTTGAGTCTGTCCGGTTATTGGGTCCAAAGTATTTTATTGGTAATTCCATCTAGCACAACAAATGCTTCAAGGTGCTAGAGTACATTTACATAATTGAATACCATTCAGTTGGAAAGTATTGCAAAGTTATGAGCTCTGTACCTGGGGAAAACACCTATGTACACAAGTGTTTTTTAACATTTGAAAACCATACATTTTGGTTTCTGTAATAAAGAAGCAGCTGGGGTCAAGCCATTAGTCAATTAGACACTTTGTTTCCTTTGTACATCCCTGTCAGAAAAGGTTTCGATTTTCCATCAAGCTTATAGTTTGTTTGCTTTGAACGTGTGCAGGAAGGGAAGGTTCTGACCTCTTTAACTCACGGTTTACAGCAACATTTCATCAGCATGAAATTGTCATGAGCATTACCCGAATCTATAATCTGATTCTCTTAGAAATTCGTCATACCCTGCAAATCCCGAATACAGTGAACATTTGCCTTTCCCTGAATGTATTCACCTTAGCTTACTCTGGAGGTCCAGTCCATGCTTTGGTCACTAACCATAATTGAACACAGAAACTGAGACCGGCAGCAGAAACTGGAAAGGCAAACACCAGGAGAGTTTGTAAGATGCCACCGGTCAGAGATGGATGAACTCCAAGACCTACCTCAAAGGGAAGAGAATATTGATACATTTTAGGTTGTTGGCACATACCGCGCAGCTTAAAAAACAATTAGAGAAAACAAGAGATTGAGAGAACTGGTGCACATTGTGTAGCCCACTTTTAGTATCCAGAGATCAGGGATGCCCTCTGACTGCGTGATGTGCTACCCCAGGTGGGAAATGGAGGGGAAAGCCCATCCATTTGTCATGTTTTAAGATCAAGGGTTGAAACCACACAGCCTCTACCTCCAAGGTAGAGTGATGTGATAAGTAAGGAGAGTGCTCTACTATTTACCACATGGATGGTCTCCTTGTTATGCCAGCCCTTGATCCATTCACCTTGGAGATTGTGATGTGTCCCAAAGGGTATTGAGAAGCCATAGCAAGACCGTCTCTCACACTAGGCATTGAAACAGACCTGAAGTTAACGCAGAAGAGTAGCTGCCCAACACCGGTTCACATACACACTGTAAAGGATTCCGACAACACGGCTGCAGACTGCCAAGACCACACTCTGCAGCTGGAACATTCATCATCCTCTCCCACAACCCACCAATGAGCCACTGGGATGTCCATTCCCTGCCTGAACACACCAATCACACACTGGCTCCTGGGGCAAAGCCATGAATAGACATCCGCTCTTCTGTCTCACTTCACTTCAAAATGCTGGCTTAAACCTTTAAGCCCTTGGTCCATGCTGCACAGCCCAATAGCTTATGTTATATGGCATTTGTACAGTGCCTAATGCCATTGGTACGGGCTCTAAGCGATGTGGGGTGAACGCCCTTCGGGGGGGCGGGGGCAAGGTATGAGAATTGAGAGGAGGATTTTAGAATTAGTGTATGCATTTTAGCCAGCACGAAGACAAAGAGCAGCGGCTAAGTCCCTGCTAGCGACTCATGGAGATCTGGCTAGTGGATGGGTGCTGTGATAGATTGTCAGGAGAGTAGGCAAGTCAAGGAGACTGCTTATGTGCCCATCGGGACCACATTTATTTTGTGCTACTCAGCTGCATTCTAATGGCAGAGGTAACGTGTGTTATTAAGTTGAGGAGTGGAGTATTGCCGATGGGTGAGGGGGAGTGGTGGCTCTGCCCGCGAGGGATATGGCTATGTTCCATTGAGATCAAGTGCTTATATGTACCAGAGAGTCCAGGCTGATATCTAGTTGCAATGAGGGTATGCAGAATGTATCATTCGGATCGATTGGAATCCTTTCTATGTGGGCTGGGTACTGTTTTGTTGCCTGCACAAGTGACTCATCACGGCCCCCACCTACCTGTCCGGGGGTGACAGTTCACCTAGTAGGTGGACTAAGTCAGTCAAGATGGAGAAGGGAAGAGCCAGGTCTTGAATACCTTCTGGAAAGCAATGTGACCTTCTTTGCGGCAGAGGCTAAATGGAATCAAGCTCCAGATCGTGGGAGCTTGGATGGAGATAGAAGATCCCCCTATTCTAGTTGATTTTGCAACTGGGATGACAAGGAGAGCTGTACCTGATCTCAGGTTTCTGGTGTGCCTGTAGGGTGTGAGCTTGTGCTGTAAATGTTCTGGTCCTGTGTTTTGCAGATCTCGGTGGGGGTGCCCATTGCCTTGGGAGGTGTAAGAGTGTGGGTCAGGGAAGAGCAGCAGCTGCAATGAAGTGAGAGCTCTGCACTAGTGGGTTGGGAGTGCAGACAGATCTCTCATAGGAAGTGCTGTGTGGCCAGGTGGAATGGGGCAGGAATGTGGGTTGTGAGATCAGTGTCTAAATACCTGCAGGAACAAAATTCAAGCCTACAACACCATCACTGTGGAAAAAGACACAGAGTAGTGGTAAAACACAGCATTATCATTCATAATTATGAACAAGAGATTGTGAATCACAGAAGCAGACTCATTCAAAGAACAAAGGGAACACCTGTTAGGGGGAAATTACGAAGAGTGAATAACCAGTCAGGAATGGAGGTTCTGCAGCAAAGAAAGAACAACCTATTAAAGAGTAGATTAAACAATATATTTAATCAGCAACGCTATCAAAAGGGACCAAGCCTTGCAGAGAGTTTCACAGGTGAGGCTAATAACCTGATACAAGAAAGTAGAAAGAGGAGTCTGTTTGTAGCCGTGTGATCATATTACGCACCTTATTGGGAGAAAGGAGTAGGTGGGCCCACAATATACATTGTATGCCTTAAAGTATAACTTGTCCCGCCTCTTACCTGTCTCCAAAACCTAATTACCTGGGTTCGAGATCACCCCGGTGTGCTCCGCTGTGAATGTGGAGAAGGTACAAAAAGTCCGAAAGTTAGGGCAGGATCCCCAATGACCCCTAACCCCTAAAGAAAAAGACACATGGTTAAAGTATGATGAACAGTTAAGGGACTCGAACCTGAGAGATCCACTGCGCTATGTAGAAAAAGTACAGAGTATGCTGATTTTCTAATGTAAATACCAAGCTGCATGTGGCCAGGCGGGAGGAGGCGGTGCCCAATTGTCTCCAAATGGGTGAGAAACCACAAATTGACCAAAGTGCCTGTGGCATTAATGTGCTGGTACAAAGTTATATATATAATACTGATTAAGAATAATAATAATATCAATACTACACAACAACAATTGGAGAATTATAGGAAACCATCAATTTAAACAATTAGAGTCACGTAGAACCACAGGCAACTTGTGTTTTGACCCACATGAGTCTTTTTTAAGGTCCTAAGGTATTGGGTCTAGAACACGTTTCAACCCACATGGGTCGTTCTCAAGTCTGTATTTAATTCTCAAAGCACAAATCATATTACAGCACAGTCAGAAAACACAGCTCATCACCAGAAAATGTGTATCAAGAAAAGGCGCGAATAGATTCCAAGATTCCATAGCCCACTGAGTTAAAATGACCATGTTTGTCATATATATTATTAAATGAGTACACATTAGCAACTGTGCAATAAATAAGTGCAATATCCATATTGAACATATTTTAAATATTCCATTCGTAGCAACATCCGTATTGAGGAAGAGAATAAAGAGAGAAAACAATTGGTAAGTTAACACATTTCCAACACGGTCCATTAGGTTTCAAAGCATCAGAAGCCCCATCAAATAGAGGGGTAGTACCTTAGAAAGAGTCTTTTTTAGATCAGTTAAGCAGACTCAAAAAAGGGAATCAGAGAAACCAGACAAAGCATGTACATTTCCAAGATCCCCATGGCAACAGCTATATCAACAAGCAGACGCATGCAAGAGGGTAGAGAGGAGGCCCACACAAATCCAGACGCTCAACAGGATACAAACCGATGTGTGATTCCATCAGGATATCGGAGACAACTGAGGACAGGCAAACAGCAGGTTTAGTTCTCAACCTGTCTGACAGACCCCTTACCAACACTGAATTGTCAGTACTCAATAAAGGATTATATTTTTCACCTATTATTCACACCAACTATATTGATACACAGAATGATGTATTTAAATATAGCCGTAAACTGAAATTGAAGAAATTATGTGCAAAAACACAAACAATTAATCAAATTCTCCAGGCAGTATATCAGTGACACAATAGAGAATCTTAAACACACTCTGTTACTTCTGACAGTAGATAACATGGTTCTACGTGATTTCGCCGACCTATTTTTGGTCGTGGTACTTTTCATTGCCGACCCTTTCATCGCCAACATTTCTTTTTTTTAATTTCTTTATGGGGGCTGCGTCCCCCCAAACTCCCCCCCACTTACTTAAGTAATCATACCCCAACCCACACAAACACCCCCCCTAAAACCCTAAAAAAAAGTTTAAAATAAAAATGTTGGCGATGAAAGGGTCGGCGATGAAAAGTACCATGACCAAAAATAGGTCGGCGAAATGCGTGTATACCGATAACATTGAGGGCGTAACAGAACGATAGCTGCTTGATTATCTCCACACTGATGACCATAACATCAATATACCGGAACTGAAAGTAACATCTAAGTTTACCCCTAATACTGCAGGTAAAAATGTAATAGATTCCTTTTTTATAAGGCAGTGACTAGAGATATTCACAAACCTGAAGTTCAAGCACGAACACATCAATTCTGTATCAGACAAAACCTCAATACAGTGGAAATCCAGGCCCTCAATAATCTTAGATAATAATCAAAGAAGCTGAAAAGGGAGGAAATATTGTCAGTCTCAACTGAACTGACTACATTAAATTGGCATCCCAACATTTCCAAATACCAGGCTACTATCAACAATTGCAGTCTAACCCTACCAACACAATTGTCAGTTAATGCAAGGATATACTAAGCACATGGTTTAGAAGAGGGTTGCTTGCCGATGAAGAACTAGCATATCTTACAGTTTTATATCCCAGAATGCCAACTATATATTTCTTACTGAAAATGCACAATTTGACACCATACCTGACAGACAGCCTATCCTCAGTGGCATGGGATGGGTTACTGAATCACTTGCCAGTACATTAAAAATGTGATCCAAAAGGAGGCAATTAAAATCCATTCCTATATTTGGGATACCATGCACATTTTCAATATCCTGCAAGATATAATCTGGAAATCAGACTACCTTTCGTTCACACTGGATGTGAAAGATTTGTATACTTCCATCAACCATACACTGGCACAGAGTTGGGCACTTAGAAGCTGAACCTCCTGCACTTTTAAACAACAAACAATACGAGTTTAACAATAAAACAGTGACAAGCAGATCTTCAGTGGATGTCAGAGAATTGGTGAGTCCCAGTGCTTTTCTGGACTCAGAGGATAACAGTAGGATAGACACTGTCACACTGCACTGAGTTTCAATTGATTTATTTGCGAAGCATGAATATTGCGGGCACTGTGCCCACACATAATGTTCTGAACAACACAGCCAACATGTGTTTGGACCCACCGGGTCTTTATCTAGGCTTATGATGTATGCGCCAATAAAATCGACAATGCAGATAAAGTCCAGTGACGTTTCCAGAACTGGCAACCAGCCTTACTGTGTTCAGCTACATGAATGCGTGACCCCATGTGAGGGTCTTTTACTCTAAGTATTTTTGTCAGCATCCCTGGCACGGCTTCACCCACCGAGGATCCTTTATTTATCCACTTGGGGATTACACAGGAAGAATAGAGTAAGGGACTTGGAAGAGAGATTTGAAGAGCCTGATGAGGGATATACGCAAGGCACTGGCAGAGATGGAGGGGACAGGACCAGAGGCCTGCTGAGGCCTATACATCAGTCAATGGTTGAGCACAGACCCAGTTGAGGTCTGTTCCCCAGACCCTAGCGACAAATAGAACCAGAGATGGGGAGAGAAGCACACACTTGTTGGGGACTTTGTTTCAGGTGCTGGCAGAGACCAGACCCATAGAAAGAGGGACACCAGAGGGCTACACCAATAAGCACAGAAGCGCTCAGACCATCGAAAAGGAGGGAAAGCCAAGGGCCTGCTGGGGGCTATAATCTTAGGCCCTGGTGTCAACCAGACCCTGAGAAGGAGAGAGCGAGACGAGAACCCGCTGAGGGTTGGAGCCTACGCACTGGTAGAGACAAAAGAACTCTTGAGAGACAGCCAAAAGCCTTCAGAGGACTCCAAGTCAGACACTTATGGCTACCAGACACTGTGGAGGAAAGATAGTCCTGAGCCTGCAGAGGGATATATCACAGACACTGGCACGGGGCCGAAACAGATGAGTCACCAAAGAGCTTGAAGAGGGTTAAACCACATAACCTGGTAGAGATGATAGCGAGATGAGAGAACATTAGACGTACCCAGGAAGAAGAGAAGCCACAGTCGGTGGAGGGCTATTTCCCAGAGGCTGGGTTGAGCCCAGATGCTGCAAGAGAACTGAGGAGATCTTGGCCAAAGAGGGCAACATATGGCTGAAAGGTTATAAAAAAAAAACAGCCTAACAAAATCTCTAAGCATTGGGCAGACGTACTTGCTGGTAGGAGTGTGTAAAAGTTACCATCAGCCCAGGAAGAGTGATCTGCAGCTAGCGGGTGATATCTAAGCCTGATCTGTACCCCAGGGGAAGGTGGGAGAAGTACCTGCTGAAGGTGAAGTCAAGAAGTGAACTAATTGCTCTAACCCAGACTCTGAATGGAAAGAGGTGTACTGAGTGGTATTGGCAGGGACCACATCTCTCCAGCCCTAAAATGTCTCCACTGGCTCCCTGTTGCTGCTAGGATCAGGTTCAAAACCCTTTGCATCATCCGCAAGGCTTTTGGGGGCCGAGAATCCTGCTATCCAATTCTCTCCCCCTAAATACCTCCCTGCTAGAGCCCTTCGGATTTCTAGCTCCAACTCTTTGCAGAGCAGACACTTCTCTAAGCAGAGAGGGGGGTGGGCGGTAGATCTCTCTCCTCCGCAGGAGCCTCCCTCTGGAATGGTCTCCCTGCCCCTCTCAGGCTTGAGCCTGATCTCCTTAGGTTCCAGAAGCTCCTCAAGACCTTCCTTTTCTATTTTTCCTTCCCTCTCCCCTGGTAACACCCCTGTCTGCCACAGTGACTGGCTGCCTGGTTCCCTCTGAATTCTACAGGGCACAAGGCCCCCACCCAGTCCACCCCCTCCTCACACAAAGCTTGCAGACTCTCACCCCCCGCACCCGATACAATCCCTGGCAATTGTCCTCCTGACCTCCCCTTAGCACTCCTCTAGCTCCTGTGGTCCTCTTCCCCCCCTTTCACTTTCACTCTCTCCTCTTTACCCTGCACTTCCCTTCTTACCCTAGCACTTTGCCTAAATTGGCACTCCCCCACCTCTCCCTCGCACTTCTTGTTACTGCACGTACAAGATCCAAATGTCACAAGACATAGTAGGACCGTTAGTGTTATCTTTCTCAGTTGTCTTCCCCCTTTTTTGTCTTGTAGCACCTTGAAACACCATTTGTTGTACAGGCACCTTACAAATAACCAATAAATCAATCAACATGTCTCTGAGACTGCAGCAGTAAATATAATGGAATACTGGTATTCCAATAGAGAGGTCCTTGCAACACATTGGGTAACCCCATCCTACCACCTTTAGTATTAGTTCATTTTATGGTGTATAGCTCGATTTCCATAGACACTATAAGAGTCAACCTCACTCAAGCTGTTGCATTGCATAATTTTTTTTTTTAAACATATTTTTATTATTTTTCAACAGAATAAACATCATCACAAGTGTTCTCCCCAACAGTCCTTTCCCCTGCCTTCCCACCCCGCCCCCGGAAGAGTTCGGGTCCTCTGTGAGCTCCTATTCGGGAACTTTTATGTGCTGTATATGTCCGATATTTTAATATTGTGTGGGCACCATTGTTCCATATAGTCTGATTTCAGGTATTTCAGCACTGGTCCCCATTCCCTTGTGAAGGAGTTGTTCTGGTCCTGGAGGTGGTCCGTGATCTTTTCCATGGTCATTTGGGACCACACCTTATGCAGCCAGGTGTAAGTCAGTGGTGGGTCTCGTTTCTTCCAACTTTGGGCTATTGTTGCCCATGCCGCGATGACCAGGCCCATAAAGCTCCTCCATTGTGCTTTGCGAAGTTTCTTGGCATAGGGGTCTTTGAAACCACACAACCACACTCTCACCCCCATTTGGCCAGCCTCAGGGAATATTTTTGTCATTTCCGTTTGTACTTCATTCCAGAAGCTCTTTGCTCCCTGACATTCCCACCAGATGTGCCTCCAGGTTCCTACGGCCTGGCATCCCCTCCAACAATGGTTTGACGCATTCGGGTACATTGACCCCAGCCTCTCTGGGGTATAGTGCCATTGGATGATTATTTTCAGACACATTTATCTGGTTTGGACAGCCCTGGTGAGTTTGGGGATGCTTGTCCACAATTCCTCCCATTGCTGCCTGGAAATGTCTTCTCCTAGTGTGGTTTCCCATCTTCTCATGTATGTCCATTTAATTTCTTCTTCTGGTGTGGAGATGAAGCTATACAGCATAGACACCAGTTTTTTGTCACCTGTGTTGGTTATTAAGTATGTCTCAAATGGTGTTAAGTCCCTCTTGGCCGCCTGGAATACCTCTGGTGTACTCAGCCAGTGCTTTAACTGTTCGTATTTATATCTGTCTGTTTCTGTTAGCTTCCACATATTTTTACATTCCGCAAAAGACCGTATTTCTTTGTCTTGGATCAATTCCCTGATTTTTCTACATCCTGCTACTTCCCACTTCTCAAAGCCGCTGGGCTCTTGTCCTGGTGGGAACTGTGGGTTCCTGCAGATAGGCGTGAAGGGAGCCAGTGGGGTGGTCATGATTCCCTTTCTGGTTTGGACATCCCAGGCGTTTAGGGTTGATCTCATGACTTCACTTACTCGAAGGTTCAGGTGTCTGTGTTGTTTATTCTTCCACAGTAGGTCCTCTAGGGGGGTCCTAGCTACTGCCCTATCTTGCGTTATCCAGATTGTCTGTTGGTTCTCCCCCAACCATTCCTTCAGGACCCAGAGTTGGGCAGCCTGATAGTATTTCTTAAAGTGAGGAAGGGTCATTCCACCAACCTTTGTCGGTGCCGTAAGAACGGCTCTAGCGACCCTCGGGGGTTTCTTGTTTCACACAAATTGTGATATCGTTTTTGAGAGAGCTTTGAAGAAAGAGTCGAGGACTGAGACTGGGAGAGCGCGGAAATAGTAGAGTACCCGGGGGAGTATGTTCATTTTAACAGATTGGATTCTTCCCCACCAAGAGATCCTAAGCGGGCACCATCTTTCTAGGTCCTTCTTGATTCTAGCGAGTAAGGGGGTGTAGTTACTCTTATACATCTTATCCAACCTGTTGGTTAGGTATCACCCCTAGATATTTGATGCCCTCCTCTACTGTTTTTAGACTGAGCTGGTCCGCCACTGCTTCTAGTAGTTCCCTGTTCCTGGCTAGGAGCATAATCTCTGATTTATTCCTATTGATCTTCAGGCCTGAGATCCCCCCAAATTCCTCAAGTGTTTCTATGATTCTTGGTAAAGAGTTCCCCGGGTCCTCTAAGGCAACCAGCATGTCATCCGCGTATGCTATGACTTTGTGTTGCCTGCCCGCCATCTCTATCCCTTTTACCTCCTCTAGTTCCCTTATCTTGATTAGAAGGGGTTCCAAAAATATGGCGTATAGCAGGCTGTCCAGTCAAATGGTCGAATATATTTGATCGAATGACAAATTGGTCGAATCAATTTGGTCGAAAAAAAAAAGGTCGAATTTTTTTTTTAAAGTATTTGTTTTTTTTTGCTCTAGTATAGGTAAAAAAAGGTAAAAAAAAAGGTGTTTTAACACCAAAAACGGGGGTTGGGGGGGCCCCCCCCCCAAAAAAAAAAAAAAAAAAATTGGACCATTTTTTCGACCAAATTGATTCGACCATATTGTAATTCGATCAAATGCATTCGACCAAATGTCTGGTAACCGTATAGCAGAGGTGAGAAGGGGCAGCCCTGCTTCGTACCCCTTGAGATCCGCACCCTGTCCGTGACTTCTCCGTTTATGGCTATTCTTATCTCTGGGGAGTTGTAGTTAGCTCTTATCATATTTATAAACTGTTCCCTGAACCCCATGTGCTTCAGTGTTTTGAAGAGGATAGACCACTGAACGCGGTCAAATGCCTTTTCGGCATCCAGGGAGAGTAATATTGCCGGTGTTTGGGTAATGCCTATTTTTTCTATCAGATGGGTTACTCTTCTTAAGTTGTCATGTGTTTGCCTACCGGGGATGAAGCCTGATTGATCTGTGTTTATTAGTGTCGTGAGGAGGGGCGATAGTCTGGCCGCCAGCACCTTCGTATACATTTTTGCGTCCAGATTTATTAGAGCTCTCGGGCGATATGAGCTCGGGAGAGTCGGGTCTTTACCTGTTTTGTGGAACACCCGGACTTTCGCTTCATTCATTGAGGGAGTTCCGTTACCAATGTCTTTGAATGTATTGAGAAGACTTGTCAGGACAGGGAGTAATGTATCTGCATATTTCCTGTAAAACTGGGCCGTGAAGCCGTCCGGGCCAGGTGCCTTTGAGATTGGGAGGCTCTTTATTGCCTTACTGACCTCTTCTTCTGTAATCTTAGCTTCCAGGGCCTGCTTGTCCTCATCTACTATAGTTGGTATGGGGATGGATTGTAGAAACCTGTCTTGAAGCACCTCATCAGGGTGCTCTGTTGCATATAGCTCTTGATAGTAGGCTTTGAACGCATTCCCTATATCCTTTGTGTTCGTGTGGGGCTTTCCTTGTGCGTCTTTGATGTTCAGTATCGTTCTTGTTTTCTGATTTTCCCTGAGTTGTCTCGCTAGGAATTTGTCTGCCTTGTTGGCCCTGATGTAATACCGTTGTTTCAAGTTAAGAAGTGATTTCTCAGCTTTTTTGTTGCAGAGCATCTCTAATTGTCCCTGTACATGTCTCATTGCTTTCTTGAGGCTCCTTGTAGGATGGATTGTGAGCTCCCCTTGAATTTCTGTCAGTTTCTTCTCGAGCGTTTTTTCCCATTCCTGATGTTGTTTGTCTTTGGTAGCCTTTAGCGCTATTATATGACCCCTAGTTACTGCCTTAAAGGCCTCCCATACTGTCCCCAGTAGGACTTCTCCGTTGTCATTTAACTCAAAGAATTCCTTAATTTTGTCCCTTAGGTCTCCCCCCAGTACTTGGTCCGTTAAGATGTCGGGTGGCATTCTCCATTTCCAGAGGCCTCTCCCCTTACCGGGGGTTTGAATGTCTAGCCATAGCGGGGCATGATCTGATAGCGCTATTGAACCCTTTTCAACCCCCAGGATCTTTCCAACCAGTCCCACTGACACCCAAAGATAGTCAATCCTCGACATTGTGTTATGCACGTGCGAGTAGTATGTGAATCTGCTGTCTTGACCCTTCAGTTCTCTTAAGGCATCCAGTAGTGCCATTTGTTCCATCCTTTGTTTAAGTTGTTTCCCCCCGCGTTCCCCCCGCACTCCTGTCCAGGTTGGGTTGCCATGCCAGGTTCAGATCTCCGCCCAATATTATCTCTCCTTTTGCGAATTCCTCAAGTTTCCCCAGGGTGTCTCTAAGGAAACCATCTTGCCCCGTATTCGGGGAATAAATTGCCACTAGAGTGAACCTACGATGATCTATTGACACATTAACAAAGGCGTATCTCCCTTCCTTGTCCACTCGAGTATCTAAGAGGTTTGCCACCAGCCCCACTTTTGCTGCAATCATCACACCTGCTCTTTTTTCCCCTGCGTTCGCCTGTGCCCAGATCGTATAACCTCTGAGATGTACTTTCTTTCTGTCCGCTGACTTAATATGTGTCTCCTGGAGGAGAAGAATGTCCGCCTTTTCCCTCCTCACCAAGGCCTCCATTTTTCTCCTTTTCACCGGTGAGTTCAGCCCCCTTACATTTTGTGAATAGATTTTGAGCATCCCCATTCCATCTAATCTTCTGCTTTTGCTCTCGTTCCCACCTGTTGTGACCTCTTCCGGAGATCCCCCCCCCATTCCCCTCCCCCAACTGTCCAAAATGTAACTTTTATCCTGAGGAGGGCCAGGGCCCCTATGGATGCTTGGGCGTTCCTCCCCATGCTCCCTGCCCTCTCGTGACTCTGGATTAACTGTGCGGGGAGTCCTAAACCCCGCGCCATCCTCTGACCACCGCGGTGTTGTTCCCGGTTCCCCATTGGGCCACTGAATACATGGTGTTTCGAGGTTAGCTTATTCTTCTTCCTCCTTATTGTCCCTCTGACGGATGATCCGTCCTATTTTGCTGTGTCTCTTTAAAGGTCCCATGAGGGATTACACCGCTTTCCCCCATCCATTTGATTTCTTTTTTTGTCGCACCTCCTCCCATCCTCTTAACCTTTTGTGCTGATCTCCTTTTGACCTGTCAGATCTCGCATCTGTTTCGTCTAATTGCATGTCCATTATTTGGAGACCTTCTGCACAGGTGGTCACTCTCCTCTGCTTGCCCTCCCACTCAAATAGTAAACCAAAGGGGAATGTCCATTTATATCTGATGTCTTTCTTCACCAATTCCCTCACCAGCGGGCCCATTTCCCTTCTTTTTAGGAGTGTTGCCGATGCCAAATCCTGATACAGTTGGATTTCGACTCCATTCATCCTTATGTGATCTAGCAGCCGCGCTTTCCTAAATATCAGTTCCTTTTGTGGGTAGGATGTGAGCGCCGCTAGTACGTCCCTTGGTCTCTCCCCTGGGGCACCCGTTCTTTTCGGACCCACTCTGTGGATTCTGTCAATCCCTATGTCCGCTGAATCTTGAGCCTCGACTATGTCTCTGAACACCTCTTGCATCGAAACCTTGAGATCTTTATCCGACACCGTTTCAGGCACAAACTTGATGCGCATGTTGGATCTGCGAGAACGGTTCTCCAGATCCTCACACTGGATTTCTAGGTTATGGGTGAGCCTGACCAGATGTTCTTGTGTTTCGCTGCTTTGTTTCACGTCCTCTTCTATATTTTGTACTATTCTCTCCACAGCGTCTGTCCTTTAATCCAATTTGGCCACATCTGTTTTCAACTCCTGCACCACCTGCTTCATCTCATTTCTCATTGTGGCAAATTGGTCCTGGACTGTGGACATGAACCTGTCCTGTAGCTCTGCGAACCAGGACCGCATATCATCCTTTGAGGGCGGCAGAACGCTCTGGTTTGGGGCGTTTGTGTCCGTTGTGGGCTCTTCGCCTGCCCTGTCTTTTGTGTTCGCCCCTGTATCCGAGGACCACATTTGGAGCAGACTCGCATCCTGTTTATGGGATTGCGGGGTGGGCTGTGTGGTACCCCCTTTCCCCTTTGCATGTGACATTTTCCTTGCTTATGAGGGTCTGGTGCCCCCCCCTGCGCACTTCACGGGGGGATTGTGGTGTGACTGTGTATGTGAATCCCCTAGTGTCTTCCGGTAATGTTTTCACCTAATATGGTATTCCTTTCAGGGCCCCTGCGCCCCTTCAGTGAGGCCAGGTCTGGGTCCTATGGGGTTGGGTAGAATTGTCTATCTTGGGGCCTCACTTGTTATGGGAGTTGCCCGCAGTTGTATTGCCCGTGGAGCCGTGCCCCCCCCTCTGCTTATTTCCTTTCCGTATTGCTGTGTGGAGATGGGGGGGGCCCGTGCACCAGGGGAATCGCGGGGGGTCGCTCCGCCGGCGCGCTCACCTCTGGCTCTGTGGACTCCACCACCGGTGCCTGCCGCATCTCCCTCTCCTCCCGTGTGTCTCCACCGACCCGGCTGGGCCCCTCTCGTGTTGCTGTTGCCGGCTCTCCTGGAAGGTTGCAGCATTTCCAGGCCTGCTAAATTGTCTGCGTAGCGTGTCTCTGCTCGGCCCGTGCTCCGGTGCTTCCACTGTCTTGGTCTGTCCCACGCCGCACCTTCGGTGACTCGTGTGGCGCTCGCGTGCTCCTCCGCGCCCCTGAGCCGCCTCAGGCTCCCCACTCCGACAGCGGGGGATGAAGGCCTCCCCCGGTGCTCGGTCCTGCCGGCGGCGCTCCGCAGCGTCTTCCCTTCTGGGCTTCACAGTCTCCCTCGGAGGGGGAGGGGCGGTCGCTTCTCGGGGCCGACTGGGGTATTGTGGCGGTAGGTCCTGTATCTGTTTCCTCAGAACTGCGCTGTTGTCATGCTTTTTTGTTTTGGGCCCGGCGGGAGCGCGATCTAGACGCGACCTCCACCGCCGGCGGCCATCTTGGAATGCATGCATAAAATCTTTTAACTCCATTGACGTCCCACTATGTTTTCTGTTGATCCTTCGTCACAGCTGTCAATAATATGTCTTACTGATTTCTGTCTTTGCTTCTTGGCTCTGGCGAAGGATGGTCTGAAGTCTTCCACCACCATGACTTGAAGTAATTGGCAACTGCTTTCAAAACAGAAGAGGTGATGGGATGGCTGTAAGGTTTCGAATTAATCTTAACTTCTGGCATCGCTCTCGGTAACCCTCCAGACCATCATTCTATGCCTGCCAAGCCATTACAGAAGGGGGAATACAATATGCAAATCAGGATTGGTCTCACCCCAAAAGGGCCAATTCAGCCTGGAAGGCTTGGTCACATCCCTTCTGCATGAGACCACAAGCAACCCCAGATAGGTTTCAACCATCAGTGCCTTTGTTTTGCTTTATTCACCCTGAGTGGGACGGGTATGCACAGATGTGGATACCATGCATGCTGGGCCTAGAGATTCAAGCTACACCTCACTGATAATGCCGAATGAGGCTGAAACATATCAGCGGTTGCTTGTGATCTTGTGCGCAAGGAATGTGACCAAGCAGGTGGGAACAAGCATAATTTGCATATGGTCATTCCCCTTCTTTAATAGATAGTTTCATAAGACCATAAGACCATGGCACCGAATTCCCAGTGGGTGAACACCTCCGACAAGAGGCAAGCAGGGCTGAGACGTAATGTAATGGAGGCCCAGGCACCCTTTTATACTCAGCTCTACCATCAATGACCTGGAAGTGATCCGGGCCAGCCTGGAAAAGGAAGGTAGACTTGGGAGTGACTGGGATGAATGGTTATCAGGTAAAAGAATTGCGGCAAAAATGTTGCAGCTAAAGAAAATTGCGGCAAAAATGCTGTGGTTTGACCCGGTAAAGGTGTACCCCATTATACCATTTAAGGGGAGCAGGGGTTGCGGGGTTGTCCCCCGCTCTCCTTAAATGGTATCCTTTACATGATTGTGGCGGCGAAACCACTGCATTTTTGCCACGATATTTTGTCTTCACGGCCATTTTTGCTGCGATTTTAAGACATTTAACCGATACATGACCTGGAGTGATGACTGGGTCAAAGACCGAATGTCCAACAAACAGTGTCTATACTTTGCTGTTGAGATTTAAAAAGTAAACATGGGTGTGGCTGCTTGTCTTGTATGTAATAGGTTATGAGTGTGTGGTAGAGGAGCTAAGCGTGCCACTAGCTACCTTCTTGTCAGATCCCAGGAAGCATGGAACAGGAGAATCCATGCCTTGGCACGGATGACCACCAGAGCAGGCATGGGCATGTGGAAGAGCTGCAGGCTTGTTGCGCGGCACAACCTGTGCAGTAGAGAGCGCTGTGCCTGGAGGCAGGTGTCAAGAAGACAGACAGAAAGGGGAGCAACCACGGGGATGCTGGGTGTAAGATTTGCAGGGCCCTGGGTGGCAAAAGATGTGTGGGCCCCCTAAATTGCATATGTATTGACATCGCAGAGTAAGTCTTTAATACCCAACTGGGTTATTTGAAATGGCATTAAAAGAAGTGGCCAGAAGTAAGCCAAGAAACAAGAATTGTGACATACAGTATATGAATGGTTACGCATTACATATATGGCAGTAACGATTTTCCTGGGAGCACACCCTTTGGTTATATGTCAAAGCCGTGATTTGACACCAGTCTGCAACTCAGGCACTTGAGCACATCTTCCCAGCTGCAGTTGGTAGAAACACTGTTTGCAGCAGTTCTTTTTTGCAACTTTGGTTTCAAATCACCATTTTACTCTGGCAGAACCTGTTGCATTTTCAGGAGTTTCATGATAGCGTTTATTTTTTGCTTTTATCTTACTATACTTTCTATCTTTCATCCCTGCACCTTCCCCAAACTGTTAATTTCCACCTCACCTTCATAAGCTATTGCCTTAGCTTGTTCAATATGTCCTCTACCCTCACGCCCCGCCCTTCTCTCAGTCGACCCCTCTCTCTCTGCTCTTAATTCTAGTCTTACCTCTACCATTGACACTCTGCTTCCGGCACACTCCTTCGGCCCCTCTCGCAAACCCTCTCAACCAGGGCTGATCTTCTCACCCTTAGGTCTTCACTACGAGGCACTGAACGCCGATGGAAGAAATGTGAATTCATCTATTTATCTTGACCCCATCTCTGCTATTCACTCATCTTATGATTCGACTCCATCTCTGCTCTTCACTCGTCTTATGATTCTTTGATAGTTACCTCATCAAACCCCTATTTTTTCAGAGCTCACTCTCTCTCATTCCCCTCATCATGCCTGATCACATTCTTTCATCACCCACTCCTCACCCTTCCTTGTCTTCTTCCCTCTACCCCTCTGCCTTTGCTCACTACTTTTCCACTGAAAGCATACAGCTATGGTCCTCCCTCAACACATGTCCCAACTCTCTTCAGTTTCCGTATGTCTAAATCGTCTCCTCCATCTTTATCTTGGCCCCTCCTTCCTTTCCTGAAATGGTTTTCTACTTACCACGTGCTCATCCTATTGCTTCCCCCTCGCACCAAATTGATCCATTTCCTTCCCCTCTTATCTCTGAAATATACACTCACCTCTTTCCTTTCCTTACATTTATAAGCACAGGGAAATCATTATTGACCTGCTCTCAGCCAATCAGAATGTTCAGAGTACAGTTAATAACTACTGCTGTTGACTGCATTCTGACTTCAAAAGCAGAGAGGGAAACAATAATACAATTTCCAGGCAAGATGTCCTTAAAGAAGACACTTCCTCTCTAAGAGAACCTTCTTTAATCACTGCAGCATCTCATTTAGCACGCCAATGAGAAAGCTAAAACCTGGGAAAATGCTTTCTTTCTTATAGAGAAATCCTTTACTTTTACATGAACCCTAATGCATGCCCCTGTTAAACCCGCTAGACATGCTTGTTTCTAAATACTACAAAATAAAAACACATTTAATTTACCAGCTCAGTTTGTCAGTTGACTTTCTCATCATTATACTATATTTTTTTACTTCTGCACCAAAGCTCCAAAACGTGAATTGCTATGACCATTGGTTGCTTATAGAACTTGCGAAGGGGCATTACCCCTTGCCCAATTTATGGCAGGTCATTTTCCCGCGATAATTGCCCCTCCCTCTTTCTATAAGGCTATATTCATTTTCTCTCTGGTGTAGACTACTGCACTGCCTTTATTATTGGACTGCCACCTATCATCTTATCCCACTATGCTCAGTCTTTAACTCTTACAATTTTGGTTTATGCTCTCTCCCGGCACATCCATTGCCTCCTCTCTTCTCCCTCTCTTGGCTTTCCTTTAATCTTGCCTTCTCTTCCTTAACTGATCACTCTATATGTCCCTTCTATCACAAGGTCACTTTCTACTTCCTGTTCCAAACCCCCTTGTTAATCGTCACATTTCCGGTCTTTCTGGCGTCCAAACATTGGAACTCTTGATATTTGGTCCTCTTCTACACTTTCGTCTAAATCTAAAAAACGTTCTCCTCTCTGCTGTTCGCTAATTGTTAATTATGAAAAATTTCAGAATGATCATTTATATTGTGCTGTTTGTTTTTGTGCAGCGATTTGTTGAAAGCGCTACATAAATCCCCCAAAAATACACACTAAATTTGTATCATTGATATGTTTGCCCATATTTCCTAATCAAGCAATATGCTTTTAATTCAGGAACTATAAGTGAGGATAATTTTGAATCTCATAAGAAATGAATTTCCAAGCAATGCTTTAATTATTTTTAAACTATAGAATGAGCTAAACATTTAAAGAATGTCTTGTTGTCAGACAGAGCACAGTGCCTTTACTGCAGAATTGCCTCAAAGTGCACTTGACTCAACAAATGGTCAGGACCAGGGAAAACCAGCACTCCAGTCTCCAGGACAGGAACCTCTCTCTCTATATCCCTCGCAAACCATCATGGCTTGCCCTCTACTCCGTTCCCCACCTCACCTGCATGTTTGGTTTTCAACAGTACTCTGCTTTATAAAGATGAATTTAAAAGATCGCAAATCACGATAAAGTACTCCGACAAATATAGAAATCCTTACTGAAATATGTTAAACAAAAGGATTTTGATTGTAGTGTTATTTTCCCCCGCCCTTATAACAGAATACAATTTAACAGAAGGCTAAAACACGGCATTGGGTTTTGTAAATGTGCTTATCGAGACTTAAAGGCTCACAATAAAAGATAATGTGCAAAAAGGTAACCTGGTTGTTTTCTTTGTTTGATAAAGGCTTGTTCCATGTATGATGTGAGGACAATAAAGATTACCCCTGCTAACTGCGCAGGGAGTATTAATTCTATTAAAGACTAGGAGGCGAGCATTATGCTTCACTTCTTTAATTCACTACTCTTCACAGCAGTTTCAACAAACTCAAACATATAACAAAACGCTGCAAAACAGTCTGAACAGACTTTTTCTTCCTTGAACTACAATCCCCATAGTCTCTGTAGTCCAACCTACTCCAGCTCAGCTATGACCATATCCTGTCCCTGAGCTCCTCCTCTCTTTTACTCGCTCTGAAAGTCCCAGAGAAAACTCCACACTTAGCCCTGCAACCGGCAATGACTCGAACCATTCCAAACGAAAGTCGCCCTCTTTCAACTCCGACAACGACTCCTACTAGTCTCTCACTTCAGTTATTCTTCTGTTCCTCTCCTAGAAATAATAGAAAGCAGAAAATCAGGGAGGTGTCCATGTATTGCTATTATCCTCATAATATTATCACATGCAACATTCAATAATATATACAATACATTTCTCGGGTGGGAATTTAATGCTCGCCTCCTAGTCTTTAATAGAATTAATACTCCCTGCGCAGTTAGCAGGGGTAATCTTTATTCTATGACAAGACTGGAGGCGAGCATTATGCTTGTTCAAAGCTGTCCCAATACTGTACTCGCCATACTTTCTGTTGGTTTAAAATAAAACTCTCTAAATGTGCGATCATTTGCCCAGTCTGCTGCTGCCATAATATCTTGCAAGGGAACCCCTGTCTTATATGCTTTGGACGCCATGGCCCCCCTCACTGAATGTGCACCGAATTGCCGCAAATCGATCCCTGCTGCTAGCATTACTTCTCTGACCCATCTCGCTATGGTAGCTGTCTTTACTCCCTGAAAGGGCTTCCTACGCGCTATCAGCAACTGACTTGTACTACTCGCTCTATTTTCTGCCGTTCTGGCCTCGTATTCCTTAATGCAACTAGCTACGCACCATTTGACATTACTGGGGAAATAGGGATAGTGCACTGCGGATGTGCCAGATTTCGTCCTTTGTACTACTACGAAGGTCACTCCTTCAGGACCGAACCTCCTCCTACTGATTTCCAAAGCCCTAACGTCCGACACCCTCTTGCAGGATATGAGACATAACAGCATAGCCAATTTGCCTGATAACTGCTTGAGCGACAAAAATCTATTCACTGGCCAACTCTCTAATAATTTCAAAACCCTTGTAACGTCCCATAACACTGTATATCTGGGAACCGGTGGCACCTTAAATTTAGCTCCTCGAATGAGCCTACACACTGCTGGGTGTTCACCTGCTGGAGTACCCTCAATTGGCATATGACCAGCGGAAATCGCTGATCTGTACACTCCAATAGTGCGGAAAGCTTTCCCATCTTGCAGCAGGTGTGCTAGAAAATTCAGTATGGCTACTATAGGCGCAGAAATGGGATGAAAACCTCTCCCTCTACACCAACTCGTCCACCTGGCCCAAGCCGCGTCGTAGCTCCTCCGAGTCGATGGAGCCCAGGATTCGGCAATAAGTTCTGCTGCTTGCATCGAAATGCCTGGCAGTTCCCATCGTCTCCTGATATCCTGCACGCGATGAGCGGGAGTGTCTTCTTCATTCTCAGAGGATGACACTGCCCAGCTGGGTCCGTGAGCAATTGATCCCCTTCCGGGAGGATCCTCGGCAGGTCTATCAACCGCTCTATCAGCGTCGGGAACCACACTTGGGCTTTCCACAACGGTGCTATCAGCACTAACTCTGCTCTCTCCCTCCGACACTTCGCCAGCACTCTGCTCAGCATCATGAACGGGGGAAAAGCGTAGTGAGTGCCGCCTGTCCAGTCTTGCAGGAATGTGTCCGTACCTCTTGCGTCTGGGTCCAGCCTCCAGCTGAAGTAGCTGGATAACTGGGCGTTGAGACGGGACGCAAATAGATCCGTGTGCAACGGGCCTCATTTCTGAGCTATCATCTGAAACACTGATGGATCTAACTTCCAATCGCTGGAGTATGTGAGGTACCGGGAGTTCCAATCTGCTATCACATTCAGTGTGCCGGGTAAGTACTCCGCTGTCACTGATGTCCCCGTCCTCAGGCAATAGTGCCAGAAATCTTTCGCTAGTTCGGCTAGCATCCTGGACTTCGTCCCTCCTAAGTGGTTTATGTAACGCACTGCCGATATGTTGTCCATCTTCAGTAGGACGCAAGACTTCACTTTGTCTCTCGTGAATGTCTTTATCGTGAAGGAGCCTGCTAGGAGCTCTGAACAGTTTATGTGCAGGTTCAGCTCCTCTGCGCTCCATCTCCCACCAGTTTGCAACTCTCCGCATCGCGCTCCCCATCCTATACGGCTGGCGTCTGACTCTATCACGAGGTCCGGCCGGTCTCCGAATATGGCACGCCCATTCCAGGCGTCCATATTCTGTAACCACCATTCCAGTTCCGTGATCGATTCCTGATCTAGCGGTATCGATTGATGATATCTCAGCCCCTGTTGCAGGTGTCTGATTTTCAATCTTTGTAAAGCTCGATAGTGTAAAGGACCTGGAAAGATAGCTTGTATTGAGGCTGCGAGGAGTCCCACAATCCTCGCTAGGATCCTCAGAGATATAACTCTCTTCTCTAGGCATGCTCTGATCTCTCTCTTGATATCTCGGATCTTCCTTGCTGGGAGTTCTAGAGTGGCTTTCCTCGTGTCCAGGATGAAACCGAGGAAATCCAACCTCTGAGCCGGCTTCGTATCTGACTTCTCTGTGTTCACTAGAAACCCCAGTGACTGCAAGAGATCCAGGACCCACTGCGTCTGATATTCCAGTGCCTTCTGATCTTCCGCTAGCAGCAATAGATCGTCTAAGTATATGATCAGCCGGATTCCTTTTTCTCTGATGGCTGTGGCTACTGGTTTCATCAACTTCGTGAACGCCCAAGGCGCTGACGCAAGCCCGAATGGCATAGTCCTGAATTGCCAGAATTGGCCCTTCCAGCGAAAAGCTAGAAATCCAATGAACTGCTCCTGTACTGGGACTGTAAGGTAGGCATCCTTTAGGTCTAGCCTGGTTAGCCAGTCTCCCTCCCTCAGGGAGTCTCTGAGCTGATGGATTCCTTCCATCTTGAAATGATGGTAAACTACCCATCCGTTCAGCTCCTTCAGATTTATCACCGGGCGTACTTTCTCCTTCCTGTGAACGAGAAACATGTTGCTGAGAAAGCTTGGGACCCCGGGGCATCTCTCTATGGCTCTCTTCCTCACTAGGAGCTCCAACTCGGTATCGAGGGCCGCCTGCTCCCCTCTCGCTAGCTGCTGGCGTGGGGGGGCTCTTGTCTGCACTGGGTCTTGGATGAACTCTAGCTGCAGACCTCTGACGGTTTGCAAAATCTAGGCATCGCTGGAAAGCACGCGCCAGCTTCCCCAGAACATCTTTGTTCTCCCTCCCACCGGAGGGTACGTTACCGTTCTTACCTGGTGTGAACCCCTGGCCTCGTCCGAAGCCTCTTCCACGTCGTCCTCTGTTATAACGACCTCTGGCCGGGAAGAACGTGTCTTGTTGCCTGTTCTCCCAGTATTGGGCCCTGTTATTCGGGGGTCTTCTGCCTCCTTGTTGGCGACCGGTCGAGCGACCCCTGTAACGACCGGTCCCGGCAAAAACTCTCTGCGGGAAGATCTTACGGATTGACGCTTGCGCCTTCTCCAGTGATGTGTATGTGCCTACGAATCGGCCCATCTCCTTCCCGAAAGTCTCTCCAAACAAGAGGCCTTGCGCTGTCTCCCCGGCCTCGTAGGATGCCAGGTCGCTGAGCTTTGAGTCTATCTTCAGAAGTAATCCTCTTCTCCTCTCGGAGGCTATAGCGCAATTCGCGTTACCTAGGAGGCAGACCGCCCTTTGCGCCCATCCAGCTAGGGCCTCCGGGTCCACCTCCTCGCCTGTGTCTTTCGCTCTTTCCGCCAAGTCCATGATCTTAGCGAGCGGACCGGCCAAGTCCAGGACCTTCTCCTGGCAACTCTTCCATGATCTATCAATCCCTTTACGGGGGTCCTTACTGGTCTTTGAAACAAAAGTGAGCATCTTTGGATCCAATTCGGGGGCTTCTGCCACCTTCCCAGGTAGGTCCGGCCTGGGACATTCCGCACGAAGTCGCTGGCGGACTTCCTTATCCAAGGCTTTCCTGAGCCTTGCTGTCATGTACTGAGCCACTCTCGGAGAAGGCTGCCAGTCGGAAGATCTCGGATTCCTGATGGCGTCCGGATCGAACATGTCATCTTGCTCCTCGTCGAGGTGCTTCTCTTTGCGGGCTTTCTTTCCCCCGCTGGGCATTGCCCACTCCTCCTCGACTGGTTCCTCCGGCTCTTGAGGGGAAAATTCTTCCTCCTCTGGCTCCTCTTCCGAGCCTGGGTCATCATCTCCCCTATTATCTTCCCCGGGAGAGGGGGTCATGAGGTCCGGCACGGCCTGACGCTGCAAATATGCTCTCTTAAGCTTCGCGAAGGCGTCGGCGACCTCCGGGGCCTTGTCTTCTGCCCCATCCGATGGGCCCTGGGGGTCTGCAGAGGCTTTCCTCTTGCGGGCCTGAGTACTCCCCTTAGACCCTGCTCCAGAGGGTTCCATGGGCAGGCTACGAGTCGTCTTGGTGCTTTCCTTAGGCTGGTGAAGCATAGCTTCTAGTGTCTCTAGCCTTTCCTGCAAGGGTCTCACCCCTTGAGCCACTGCATCTATCAGGGAATTCCCCAGCACCTCCTTGAAGCTTGCAGCCAAATCTAGGGACTGCTCCTCCTCACTCCATTCATATTCAGACATGATAAGGGGTGCTGCGTGCCTCGGTACCTGCGTGCAGGTGTCTTCTGCTGCCCACTTCCTGATAGATGCTCCTCTGAGACCTCTTCCAAGTCTCCAGATATCTCAGATCTTCTTTCTTTTCTTTTTTTTTTTTTTTTTTTTTATATATGTGGCTGCACCGGACTCTTCTTGAATAATATGCCTGTGGTGGCTTGCTAGCCTTGCAAATAGGTTGTATGGAGCACTTCTTTTCTTTTTTTTTTTTTTTGTAACTTTTATTTTGTAAAGGCTCGAACCTGCTGCCTCTTCTGAGGTAATGCAGGCCCCCGCTTGCTGAGCGCTTCACGCGCGCGTGGGGAAGTTAGGCTCCCGGAGCTCTAATCGCTCCGACTGTTCAAACTCTTCGTGCTGCAGCCGCATCGCGTAATGGGAGCGACGCGGCTCAGCGCTTCTCGAGCTCCGCCCCCCCCAAGGGTGGGGGGGGGGAAACTCCTCTTGGCCCTCTGCGAGGGCTCGCCGCGTTCGGCTCCTCCCTTACAAGGGAGGGGGCTCGCTGCCCGCTCCCCGCAGCGTGAAAGGGAGGTTCGGGGAGCCCCGGAGTCCGGCGGGATACCCCTCGAGTGCTGGTAATGCGGCACGGGGCTGGTGGACGCCGGGGCTCCCGAAGCTGCTCTAAAGCAGCTATGCGGATCGCTCCGCGAAGGCGCGACGAAAGCGGAGTTCCGGATCCGAAACGCTGTTCCGTTATACTCGCAATAAAAAGAAAAGCCTTTATAATTACTGTGCTAAACACTGCTACTCCGCGTAAACTTGCCCTGGGCCTTTTGCAACCCACTAGATAACCTAAATCCTGCGCTAAAGTAAATAAACCCACATTAGGTTAGAGGTAAACAGAAAGCCACTTATCTGCTTGAAGAGCAGTAAAAGAAGAGGAGGAGCTCAGGGACAGGATATGGTCATAGCTGAGCTGGAGTAGGTTGGACTACAGAGACTATGGGGATTGTAGTTCAAGGAAGAAAAAGTCTGTTCAGACTGTTTTGCAGCGTTTTGTTATATGTTTGAGTTTGTTGAAACTGCTGTGAAGAGTAGTGAATTAAAGAAGTGAAGCATAATGCTCGCCTCCAGTCTTGTCATAGAATGGGACATTCTGCAAAAAAGAAATGCTTTTTGGTGTGTTGAATACGAACATATAAATACAAAATAACAGTTTAAAAGGTTTTTTGTAATATATTTTAATTGTCTTGGAAGAAGGCATTGAGTTGGGCAGCTAAATTGCTTTGTGTGTGCTGTCAGAATGAAATGGCCCATTTGGCTGTTTTAATGGAAACGTTAAAGAACGTCTTGCCCAGGACAATCGTTACTTAAATGGCCCACCCCATGTAAACGGCTTCCACTTCCTATGATCTCCTAAATCAAAAAGTGTTAAGTAGTGAACAGATTACTTACCGATAATCTTCATTGCTCTTAGTCCTACTCTTCCTCATCTCAGTACTCACCTATGAGGCCCTGCCTCCCATACAGGAACTTTTTTTTTCTGGAAGTATAAACCTCCTACTTACCCACAATACACCAGCACATAGCAGGCCTGGACAGATCCCAGGCCCTTCCACGCCACTGGAGGGTGCGGATGGTTGTCAGTACTGGGATGTGGAAGAGTCGGACTAGGAGTAATGAAGATAGCCTGTAAGTAATCTGAGCATTACCTCCACGTACCTCTTCCTCATCCCAGTACTCACCCATGAGGCATACCCTAGCCAAAACAAGTGGAACGGCCCAAAGGAAGCAGGAAAGCAAGAGGACACCCAGGAATCAATGCAAAAACACCAAGTTTATTGTGCAATTGAACCACACAACATCACAGCTGGGCCACGGACAGCACCCCAACCCCAAAGGAACCATTCCTAGAATTGCCCACATTCAGCCTGTAATGCGTAATAGAGGTATTGGGGTCCACCCAGCTAGAGGCCCTGCAAATCTCATGCAACGGAACAGGAAGCAGCCATACCCCTGGTAGAACGACCCTGCACACCCAAAGGGACAGAAAGACCAGAGGCCAAATACGCCATAGAGATCACGGACTTAATCCAGGGACTAATGGAAACAACAAACACCTCTTTCCCCGCACCAGCTGCACCAAAAGTCACCAGAAGACTGTCAGAACACCACACAGGTTCTGTCCTGGACAGATACTCCAGGAACGTCCTCCGTACATCAAGGGAGTGCCATGCCGCTTCCTCCATGGACATGGGGGTCAGAAAAAAAAGCCAGGAGGACCACTTCCAGTGACAAATGAAACTTAGAGGTCACCTTAGGCAAGAACGGGGCATCACACCACAATATCACGCAGTCAGGCAAGATATGAGGAAAAGGAGGACAGCAAAGGAGAGCCCCAATCTCCCCCAGATGACGTGCAAAGGAGATGGCAACCCGGACAGCCGTCTTGAGCGTAAGGTGCTTAACATCAACAAGGTCAATTGGCTCAAAAGGAGCTGACTGGAGAAACTGCAAAACCAGGGGCAGATCCCATGGGAGGGGGGCCTGAACACACAGGCAGCGAGAAGAAGCCAGGCTTCTAAAGAACCAGCCCACCAGACCAAAATCCAATAGGGGAACTCCAGAACCCTCCAAAAGGGTCTTCAATGCAGCCCACTGAGCCTGCAAAGTAGCCACTGCCAACCCCTTATCGAAACCGTCCAGAAAAAAACTGCAACACCCCCGGCAAACCACAACCCTGGGGGGAAAAACCCAGCCCCCTCACACCAGCAGAGAAAATGGGCCCGATGCTCATCATAGGCCTTCAAGGTACTAGGCTGTCAGGAATGTGGGTTTCTCGACTCCGGTGGTAAAAACCATTCCAAAGTCAACAACCTTGCGCTCTCAGCAGCCAAGCAGACCAGTGGATCACAGGCAACCCTGACATCGGAACACCACGAAGAGAGGAAGGCCAATTGGGAATCTTCCAGACTTCCTGTACCTACAGATCCATGAGTGACACAAACCACCGCCTGCAAGGCCAAAAGGGAATCACCAAGATCACCAGGGAAGAACATTGGCATATTTTCTGTACCACCCTGGGAATGAGAGCAAGAGTAGGGAAGGCATAAAGGAGACCCCACGGCCAATCTACATTCAACGCGTCCACCCTCCATGCCCCCACTGACGGGAACCGTGAGCAAAATCTGGGAACTCTGGCCGAGGAGGGGGAAGCAAACGTGTCCAACTCCGGCATCCCAAACCGGCAACAAACACCCACAAACACCTGATCGGACAATACTAACTCCAGGCAGACTGGGAACGCCTGACTGAGACAATCCACAACCACTTAATCCACCCCCCGAATGTGTACCGTCTCCAGGGAAAGCAAATGCCACTCAGCCCAAACCCTGATGCACCCTGCCAGAGAATTTAGGGCCCTCAACCCTGAACCCCCATGATTGTTGACATATGCCATGGCAGAGGAATTGTCGGTCTGGATCAATACAGCCCGGCCCTGCAAGAGGGTATCAAACCAGCTGAGAGCCTGATGAATGGCCACCAACTCCTGCCAAATCGTGGATCGATGGAGCCCCCAGGGAGGCCCCCTACCTGAAGCCGCTGGCATTGGTGGTCAGAACCACTTGAGGGGGACAATCCAACTCCACCCCCTTTAGTAGGGAGGAATTTTTCAACCACCAACCCAGAGTCACCTGCAAATTGCTCAAAATCAGTACCCGCTGCCCGAGAGACGTTGAGGAGGGCGGCCAATGAAGTAGAAAATGCACCACCAGGGGTCAAAGGTACCAGAAGAACACAAGAAGCAATGTGCCGCGGTACCACCAGGAGCTCCCATGCTGACGCACAGGGACGTCGAAGGACATCAGAAAGGAGGGACTGGGACCGCAGAGCACAGGCCCAGTGTAGAAGAACCGTCCCACTTCTGGTACAGAACCAAGCCCATATGAACACCAGGTCCTGGGAAGGCGCCATCTGAGACTTTTCCCAGTTGGTCAGGAAGTCCCACTCCTGGATCGACTAACAGACAAGTAGAAGATGAGATTGAACAGTGCAGCGGAGATCCTCCTTGACCAGCCAGTCGTCCAGGTATGAGAACAGCTGTATACCCCGACAGTGACGCCACCACCTTCGTAAAGACTCTCATCACCGATTTCAATCCAAATGGAAGGACCCAGAACTGATAATGGGCCCCCGCCACAGAGAGCATGAGGAACTGAATATGCAACAGGTGAATGGGTACATGATAAAAGGCATCCTGGAGATCCAAGGTGACCAGCCGATTCCCCCGCTCGACAAGAGGAATGATCTTCTGTAACAACTCCATCCAAAAGCGAACCCCCCCCTGACGAAGGCATTGAATTTTTTGAAGCCCAAAATCAGACCTTCTGCACTGCGGCGCAGCCCACAAAGAACATCACACCTGTGGCGCAGGCTTACGCTGCAACCGGTTTGTGTGTTTGTCTGCCCCGGACACCTGGTGAACCTTGTCTTCCAGATAGTCCTGGAAAGGCTTACTGTCCATAAAGGGAAGCTTAAGAGCGGCTGCGTTCTGGGAGCTGTCAGATTTCTAGCCTCTCAAATGAAGCGGACGACGAGCATAGACGCAAACACCCATGGCCATGGCGGTGCACCGGATGCCATCATATGAAAGATCTAAAAGGAGCAGGACTTGACGCTGCATATCATCAAGCACTGGAGCGCAGTCTGAACCATATTCTCACTCCTTACAGAGAAGCTGGAAACCCCACAGAACTATCTCTGCCGTATATGAACCGTAGACATTGGCCCACAGTGCTAGATGGGATCCCAAATGAGCTTTACTTCAATGTGTCCCGAATAGCAGCCTCCTCCGCAGCCATGGACGAATGTCCCACCAAACTGGCCAAAATATTGTCGACAGCCACTGTGTATGGAAGAAAGTCCTCCGCCCCCTTCAAAGGATAGAGACGAGCCATTAAGCGCGGTGTGGAGACATGCTCGGGGTCATTCCATTCATGGGGACATTGTTAGGGAGAATTCTCATTTCTGTGCTAATTCCCTTCTCCCTTACAGACCCCCAGCTATTGTGCTTGACTTTAGGACTTTATATTTTTATCCTGGAGTGAGGGAGACATTTCTCACTCTCTCTTGTATTTTTCTCTGATTTGAACACTGTTTCTTTTTGTTTTGGAGTCTGAAAAACTCCATAGGCAGCTTTAGTGCAGTGTTAGATAAATCCTCTGGATTTCTGCTAAGGTTGAATACCTTTTCTTGGATAAACTACTGTTTCCAAGAGTACTAAAGTGAAATTGACGTTACTTACCGTTTCTCTTTGTAGACCCAGCACACACCATCTTATATGCGGTGCTGGGGGGATACTTAGCATCCCTTTTGTCTACCATCTCATGTAACATTGTTTATGTTACCATTACTACAGTTAATGGCTGGTGGCAGTGGTTTAATTCAGGGATGTCATTTCACCAAAATGCCGGGGGTAGCGGAAGTGACATCACAATGCCACGCCCAAGAGTGACATCACAGGAAGTGATGTCATGTGACCACACCCCACATGACATCACAGGAAGTGGCATCATAAAGCATTATCCCTCAGTACACTAAGAAAAATATGGTTACGATATCACTGTATTGTGACATTTCATACAAGAATGGATCATCATATGTAGCAGTGTGTCAAGGCCCATGTTCCCATGGGAAGTGTATGAACCCAAATCCCCTCTTTATGTGGATCCGCCCTGTTATTTCAACAGGACTACAGAAGTAAGTAACAGTCTTACTTTTACAGAGGGAAATCACATTCTGGGGGGACAGGGGCAGGCAGTTATAGGGATAGGGAAAAGCCAGGATAAAAGGGGAGAGGGAGAATATTTCACCAGAGAACATGTATTCTTCTAGTCAATGGCATCCACAGTCTTCAATGATTTTGGCACTTACCAAATTTTCTTCTGATTCGACTAGTTACCTTAGGTGTTGCGTTGTACTCTTTGCAGTTGTTTCATGGACTTCATTACTCCTGCAAAAAACAGCCAGACGTCACCGATTTTCATCTCCTTCAGAACCCAGAGTTAAGATTAAAATGGGCTTGATTAGTGCATTGGCAAATACTGCTGCCTGATCATCTTCCTGTGTCTCTTCAAAGTGCTTGCATAACTGAAGAGGAAAAAAACATTTCAAGTATTTTTCTACAGGAGGCCCTCGCTGTGGGAATCCAAAGACAGTGGGGCACATGAACTGCAATGCACAGCCTTTCTCTGTAACTTCTGGAGACTTTACAACTGGCCACAAAAATGTCATAAAGCTAAATTTTGGAACTGTACATTTACACAATCACATTAACCCCATGTGCAAAAACCCCTGTACTATATTTGCGTGGCACTCATGTGATTGCACACGTGCAAGCAGAATTGCGCATACACAAATGTACCACCATTTCTCCCTAAAGAGACTATCCCAGCGGTAGCTCTATACAAGAACCAACAAGACCAGGAATGGCAAGCTGTGAGATAGCTCAGCGAGTTAAGCATCGTCTTCAGAGATCTGTGTGTAAACTGATGGCACAGGTTTGATTCCTGGTAGAACCAACAAGGTGTTCCTTTCAAAGTATATTTGAAGAGTACTGCAGATTTGTGTATCTAAAATAGTATCCTTTCTAATTTGCATGCATAGTCATATAAATATTTCTATTTATGAATATATTGTTTTGATATTTCTGCTGCCAGGGATGACTATAGTGCCATTGTTTTATTGTTCCGGTCAATGTGTAGGCTGGCCACAACGCAAAAAGAGCCATTGAACATTGAAAAGCCAGTCAAGACTCAATCCAAGACCTGCCGCGCGCTGTCCCTCCTCCAACACCGCTCCCCCATCAGTCTTACCATGTGCGCCCTTTTTTTTGGATGCAGTGCAAGTACCACTAGTTCCTTTTTTCCATTTCCGCCACTCACTAGCACTACTGACTCTGTTCAATCTAATGTTTGTTGCGTTATTATTAACTACTGCCAGAGAATTTTTAATAAGGCTATCGTGCTAAGTTTTCTACTGGTTAATTAAACCAATAACGTTTTTAAAATGTTAGGTTCCAGGTTATATGGTGGTCCCTTGGCACACAAGTTAAACACATATTGTGGCTGTCCACTTATCCTACTGTTCTGTTGATTTCACATCACTCCTGGGAAAACTGCGATACATTTGTGAACCGGCACCCATGTACAACATGCTACAGTGGTCACACTTCGGCACAAACAAAAACCATAAACTAAAGGAATCCTGTGGCTTTGGATATCGCAGGCAGGCTGTTCTATGTAACTTGTTTTGCCCACATGTCCGTCGGCCCTTTGATATTCCTGTGACCTGGCCACACCGTCCTGAATGCCATTCCCCCCTCCTCCTCCCCAATTCACTTAGCACTCGCCCCAAAGCTCCCCATCTCCTTTGCTGACAACTCCCCTCTCCCCCGACCGACTATCCATCCCTTCCAACTACTCGCAGACCTATAGCCCTTGGCAAAACCGCACCAGCTCCTTCGGTTAGAATGTTATTTCTATGCCACGCCTATGGTAATTTGGTAACCCGTGGCCCACCTGCACGACCATACCCCTTTGAGACCAGTCCCACCACCCCCAACGTCTTTCCCAATGTGAGCGCAAACCACAACACCCAGAATGCACCTAAAAATATGCCAGGGCCCCTTTTTCCCCACTTCCTCATATGACCCTTTCAGTTTGATGCATTGGTAATTCTACATATAATGATAATGATGTGTTATTTATATAGTGCCTTAATCCAAAGTGCATATACGTGACAAGAAGCATAAACCCTTACTAAATTTCATTGCTCTTGGCTAAAACCCCCTGCGTTGCATGCAGCAAGCGCTTGCCCTTCACGTGGCGCTGCACCCCCACCCATCGCCCCAACCCTGCCTGGTAGACTACATTCCTGCAACCATGCATGTGCATATTCTGCATGTTATACTCCTTCCCCAACCATGCCGGTGCCCATATCGACATTGCGCCCTTACGAAGCCTACAAAAACAGCATCAAGCGACCAACACGACATGATGATGCCCGCAATTATCTATCCGACCCCAACCCTTAGATGGCCAGCCGCACTACCGACACCCACTATACACAACTCCTTATTATTAATTTGGTCCCTCTCTCCTGGTTTGTACCGTTTCTTTCCTCTAACTGCGACACAACCAATCTAATTAGCACTGGACTGCAACCGCCCCCCACCCCAGCACAGACAGAACACACACTCACCACTCACTCATTTCTTACCGTATTGCAACTTGCCCGGGCAGGAGAACATAGAGCTTGCTCCGAGGACGGCACACGCAGGCAGCCAGCCAGCCACGATGACAGGAATAAACACGTGTGCTGTGCTGCAAGTGGACAAAATGGCGGAACCCTGCGCACACGCCACTCTGTGCTTTCTAGCTGTGGCCACGCCCCAGACCCTGCATTCCGATTGGGGGAAAGCCAGAGGTCGCAAGAGAGTGACAGCGGTCGCAAGCCAATGAGCAGCGGTCGCTCTTGCGACCTCTGGCGACCCCCAAATGACGTCCCTGGCTTTAATTTTCCTACCATTGTGCGTTTTTACCGCAGGCTGAATCCTCAGCTGCAGTATTGCACCCATGGGTGCCCATTTTGTCAAAATGGCCCTAGTCGTCTTTTTCCGCCATTTCTTGTTTGTAAGGCCCTTCTTGAGATTTGCAGGTTTGGTCTCTTTGTTCGTTTTGTCTTTGGTGGGATTTACTGGTGAAGCCCGCCTCTGGTGGGGCTGGAAGCGAGGGAGGTTCCCGAAACTCATTGTGCTTAGTCTTCTTGGTTACAGGAATGCTCCCAAAGGTGATTGGCTATCTGGCTGTCCTTGGAGGACGGCCACCCTGCTGTGTGAGTGACAGCTAGGCTGGGAATGAATGGGAAAAACTTGCATAAAAGGTGGGGTCTTTTGCAAGGAAGTCCGAGTCGACCACTGGATGAAGGAACTGAAGAAGAAACTGGAAGAGAAGCTTGCTGCACCCTCCTGAACCGTTGGTTTGCCCGGTGAAGCCCTTCTGCAGTGCTGAAGCTCCATATTTCGAATCGACTAGAGAAGCCCGGAACAGACAACTTCTTCCCTTGGGTTGGTGGGACCAACCGACCCCAAGACGAACTTGACTGCAACTCCTCTCACTGCTGGCTGTACTTCTTCACTGCTGCTAGGACCAAGTGCCAGGGGACAGGAACATCCAAATCAAGTGCATCATTTTTAAGCCAGACCTGAACTCCAGGAAGATCCTCTGGACTCCCTCGAAGCAGGACTGCCCAAACCTGAGCCACCTCAACAGAGTGCTGGACCCCAGAAGCAAGGGGAGCCCATAAGGTGTCCAAGAACAGCGGTGGTGCTGTTTGCAAGTAGCTGAAACCGTGAAGTGCCGCTGATTTGAATTGTGCCCATTGCTGCTGCCGACCTTCAAACCGTAGTGCAGGAGTCCCCAGACATCCTCCCTCTTGTTCTCATGGCTGAGGCACAGGAACAACATGATCTGCAGGACTACAACAGGAACGGAAGCCAGCTGGATCCCTTTCTTCAGATTGAAGGTACTGTGTAACTAGGAGTACATACCTCTGGGTGTGTGTAACTTGCTTGTTCTCACTAGAGATTTGCATTTGCTGCCTTTTGCAGAGTTGCTTGCATCTTTGCTTCTCACAAACCTCCCAGCTTGTGGTCCAACAGTGATTCTCTTTGCTACAAAACTCTCTTTAACATTGTGCAAGACCTTTGTGCTAGCTTCAAGAAGTGCCTCAACATTCCTAGACTTTGCTCAACTGACATTGGCTTTCCTAGCTCCCTGTAGACTCTTCCTACCTTTGGACTTGTGTTGATCTGTCCCTCCAAAAAGTCATACATACCTTACTTGTATAGCTGGGCAAGGGTTAACCTATATTTCATTGGGGGATTGTAAAGTACTTACCTGTTTGGAGAAACTTGTTAACCATTGTTTCCTTCCCTAACCTTTCCCTTTTTCCACAACTCCAGTATTGCATTTAAGCGTAAAGTGATATATCAATGTCCACAGTGTCCTAGCTATTGAAATCACCTCGGTGTGTAGGAAGTGTGTGTGTGTGTGACATCCCAAAAGGGTATCTACTTACTTAACTGAAACTGAAGGAGTGTATTTTTGAAGTGTATTTGATTGTTACCAATTGCCCTCTTCTAATGAAGGCTTATTTTAAAACTGACTGTTAAATTAATAAATAATTATTTTATCACGAAACCTTGAGTATAAGTGTTACTTGAATACATGTCACTGTGAATCTCTATGTTGCACCTCTACAGCTCAGATTGACCCCTATTGAGATAAGTCTGGCTGCTCAGTCACTCTACCAACTTGTGTAGTACAGGCCTATACCAAAGGTTGGGTTACCTATTGCCAAGAGGACAAGGCTGGTGTAGTCTCCCACAGGGTTACTCCATACAATCCTGACTAACAGCCACCTTGGTCTTAATATCCGATATCAGGGGAATCCCCAGTTTAGGACTGTGCTTAAATTGACGTATTTTAGGGTCAGATGAGCACTCCCCCTCCACAGGGACAGAAAATCCCATGGCATCCCAAACCTGGGATATCACAGTCTCCACTTCTTCCCTGGATAGATATTTTCCTTCGGCCTCTTCATCTGAATCTGCCTCCACTGATGAATGGATAGAAGCAGGGGAAGGAGAGGTGGACAAATAGGAAGATGAAGCTAAAGCGGAGGGGCAGGCCCTATGCCTGTGCCGGCCCCTAGAGCCCTCATGCTCTTCAATGGCCTGCTTCATAAGGGCTTTCATCTCTTTCTAGGATAAAGAGAACCTGCAGCAGAGTCCACATTGCTGCGCGTAGGTGAATGTTTGCCCATCAAAGCAGCAAAGCTGAACCTTACAGCACATCGCTGAAGAAGCTGTCTCCGGGCAACAGGAAGTAAACAGGATGCATTGGAGAAAGCGGCAACCTGCACAAAAATCGGCCCCACCCCCAGTAAGGCCTTCCGGGAGGACACAAGTACTCCCAGGCCAGCAGATACCCAGGGAAGCCCTGCCCACAACTAGGCCCCAGCAGGAAGGGGGGCTTGTGAAGCATAAAGCAAGTTGCTCGGCACTGGCGAAATAATGGCTGCCGCCGAACCCAGGAAAAAGCACAAATGAAAATTTGCCACGCAGCAGAACCCCAATCCTGTAGGAGGTCCTAGCCACCAACGCCCGCTCAACCAGGCCCCAAGTCCTGCAGGGAGCCCAGAAGCACACATCTTACCGGGAGACTGCCGCCGCCCCACAGCAGGTACCACCACAGAAGACTCTGCAACAATGTCTCCCGGAGCCCCGCTACAGGAGGATCCAGTCCCTGTCAGAGACCGGAGAAAAAGAACTGGTGTATTGTGGGTAAGTAGCAGGTTTTTACCTCAGAAAAATAAAAGTTCCTGTATTGGAGGTGGGGCCAATGAAGTACGAGTGCCCCCGTGGGACTTGCTGTGCATCTTCTTCTGGGCCGTTTGGGGGAGGGGCAGAGGAGGGGATGGGTGTGGCCCAAGAATCACAGGGTGCAAAGAGGTGGAAGCACAACCGTGCTGCTACAGGAAGAAAAAGTTTCATGCAGAAAAAGTCTTGTGCTGGGAATCCGCCCAGCCACTGTAGAATGCAATGACTAATCCCCCACACTAACGTGAGATGGGGGTTTAGATTCTATTAAAGACGTGGAGGCGATTATTATGCATATCAATCTTTACTCTGAAACCACAGCAGCAAAGAAAAAACTTTTGCAAACAAAAAAGTTTCAACAACAGAACTAGATAAAGTTCAATGTCAATGCATGGGGAACTCCCCAAACCATGATGGAGGATAGGTCATACCCTGCAGGGGACCAATGAGCAGAGACCCTCCTCCATATATGTCCATTGCTAACATGCGCTTATGGCAGTCAACGCACAAGAGACGGGTGACTGTGCTGTCAATGTGTCCAGTTATAGGGCGCGTGAAGGAGAATACACTAAGAGAATAACACAGACACACAACACACTGCATGGAGTTGCACATTAGCAAGAACCGCAGGAGTTTCAAGTTCTATAGAGTACCCCAGGAAGGCATTGCCCCAATCACAGAGACAGACAAGTAACTATTGGCAAGGGGTTTTGTTATTAAAGGAGAGGAACAGGTCGCATTTTTAGCCCAATTTTGATTCTGATGAGGAAAGATGGAGGATGGAGATTGGCTTTGGATTACAGAGAGGTAAATAAAGTGTTACCCCCCCCCCCCTTTCCCCGACACACACACACACTGCACAGAGAGTTGTGTCATTGCTAGAGATGTTGTGGGTGATGCCAGATTGTCCCTTATTTACATTTCTTGCTGTGAATAATGTGTTTTGGGCTTTGCGCTTACTCAAAGGCAGTCGGATGTACACTACCTTTGCATGGGAGGGGCGAATATTTGGTGTGTCCTCCCCCGGGGATTAAGAAACAGTCCCCCCCATTTTTAAAAGGGCTATGAAATGGATTTTAGAGGGCTTGAAATGTGCAGAATGTATAATGATTTGCAGTAAGGATCTCTCAGGAGGAGCACGAGTGTCATTGGGAGTGGTTCTCACAAGAGCACCTGAAGGAGGGCATGAAATGAACACAGCAGAGATACAATGGAAAGAGACAGTGTTTACATGCCTGCCAATATGTCTTTCAGTAGAGGGCATAAGCATTGATAAGTGCAGCCTTTAGCTAATATTGGACATTGCCAAGTCCCACAATACCCTAATCATTGCAAGATTCTTATGCAAGTTCACCCCTGGGTTTGCAGACTTTGCATGATTTCTGGAGACAGGCAGAATTTCATTGGGGGAGGGGCATTCAAAACTATTTGAGCAGTTGAAAAATATTGTCGACAGCACTAAATATTGTGACACACTTTGAGGCCTCATTACATGTTTGGCAGTATACCGGTGTTAAATTTGCTGGAATGCCACCAAACGGAATTACTGTTACTACCACTTGGTCCGGTGGAAATGCTGCCGGATTACAAGTGGTGTATGGCGGTTTTAGTCCCCATTTATGGAGTCCATATGATTCCATGGGGATTTTGGTGGAATTACCACTGGCAGTAATTACACTTATTTTGCTATTTGCGGTAAGGTGATGGAATTACCTCCAGCATTTTGCTGGAGGTTTCTTCTGCTTCACCACCAAATTTGTAGTACGCCTGTTTTTCACCCGCACCGCTGTACTCTTAATGAAGCCCATGGTCTTTTCCTACGGCCTTGGTATCAGTTGGGGATACAATTCCACGGCAATCAACACGTTGGTTCCTAAGTTTGGCAGATGCACAAAACCATAGAACTTAGCTAGATGACATGTCAAAGAACAATTTGGCACTGTGTTGGTCTTTAGGAAACATTCAATGATTTTTAAAACAAGGCACATGCCACTGAAAGTTCTATTTTCCCTGAACATACACTGTTCTGCTCTGATTTATTTGATCGACCGATTTCACAGACAGACCTCATTGAGACCCACAAGAACAGTCTATAAAAACGATCTCTCAGTCCCAAACTTCAAACGCTCAACCATAGGGGGTAACAGCTTCCCAGTGAAAGCAGCTAAACTGTGGAACTCCCTACCGCCAACCCTCAGAATGGACTTGCCTTATTATAACTTCAGATCTAAGGTTGTTTTATGGTTGAAAACACAGGCCCTCTAATACAACCTGTTGTCAAATCTCACATTGTCCTTATGTACATACTGTACCTATATGTGTTATCTCTTTTTATGTACATAATCCTACTACTGCTATTACTGTGTGTATGTATATATTTCTGCTATTGTAACTAAGCTTCGCATATTCATGTAACTGTTGCGCCCTGTTACCCTAGGGTATGGTCGCGCATTATAAATAAAACAAACAAACAAATACATGTACAGAATGTGTCCGCTATGAGCACAGGGAAATGGCTGGCAACTTTATCTTTACTGGACTCAGAAGTTGTCAGAGTTTGAACTCTTTGCCATCGCACAGAAACCGATGTTGGCTGACGCTGACCCCCTCACCTCCCAAACATTCCCTCTGGAGATAGTAAGGAAAATAAGTGACCATTGGACCGAACGGGAGTGAGCGTCTACCTCAGGCGTACATCATCGATCAGGTAGTGCTGGGAGAGATAGCTACGCATTGGAACGTTAGTGGGGCTGGAAGAAACGTGACGAGTAATCAGTGCCCATTACCCAGCTGCTCAGGCTCTCCCGAAACGTATCTAGGTCAACAGTCTTTAGGGTGGCCTACACTGGTGAGGCGAGCGACTCTGGGCCCGATTCTGAACATGGTGTTAAGTACCGAAAACAGCGTACTTCACTGCGCCTTTTCCTGACGCCCAGGCACCACACTGAAGTGGTCCTGGGCGTCCGCACAGTGCGCGACAAGTGTTGTAGACTGTCTGAAATCTGTCCTATTTGGACTTCACAGGCAATGTAGTTCTCGGCAGCATTTTTGTGCAATAGCATGAAAATCACAATTTTACAAAAGTGCTGCTGAGAACACCCTCCTGGCACCAGTTAACTCTCTCCCTCATGGCTGGAAACCACCATACTGCTGTGAGAATGCCGGTCCCCTTTAGCCTTCCAATCACTCCCCTGGCATGCAAGTACCAAACCCACACCACCATTTCAGTTGCCTAAAATAGTATGCATATGAATGCAGGTGCTAACAATGAACTGCTTTACATCACCAGGCACAGGTCAGGTGCACATAAAGCAGCACCTATTTCTACCTTGTTCTGCTCTGGCTCAGCTCCCACAGCACTACATTTTGGATAGTACCGTGCTCTTCTGGTGTCCCTCCGCAACAATAGCGAAACTGCAGCAAGCGGACCGCCACCAAAGTATTTCTGGGATACTTTTACACTGTGGAGGAGTGACACCAGAATAACCATGCTAAATTAAGGTTTCTGAAATTACTGGTTGTCAGGCTGGTTTCCAGCCAGTCCTGGCAAACGGCTCCCAGGAACCGAAAGTGTAGTGAAGCTTTAAAATGACTTGTTCGGTAATTAACACCTATTTGAGAATCGGGCCCCTTTTGCTGACGTCCCCTTTTCCCCACGCCCACGGCTCTTCAGAAGTGGGCCTTGGTCTCGTCGGCAATCGCCTGTTTCTGTAGAGAATGGCGGATGGTAAAATCTCGCAGCACTTTCGTAAAATAACGAGGTAATCGTAATTTTACTAAAGTGCTGCCGATGTCACGGCGGCACCCCTACTTAATCACACACTGTTCCACTTTTCCTTTTAGCTTACACCTTAAATACATAGCGTTTGAAATCACAAGGCTGTGTACAGTCTGGGGTAGATTTACACAGGGTGAAGCAGTGTCAGTTCGGGGCGTTTTAAACTTGGCTCTGTCCTTCATCTACAAAGAACTAAATCTTCCTGAGAGATCTTGTCCTTTGCGCAGAGCTGCCTGGGAATGTGTTGGCGATTCTGCAGAAAAAACGGTGGTCACAATGCTTTTGATGAGTTGAATATGCCGTGGAACGGTTCCATGTAATAATGTCGCCACAAAAATCTCGCCATGCAAAAATATCGCCGAAAAATGGCCATTTTTTGTGGTCACATTATTGCATGGAACATGCAGGGGACACCTCCAAACTTTTTTTTTGCCCCTGTCCCCATATATTTGGTCACCCAAATAATATCACCACAACATTTTCCCGGCGATATTATTTACGGCGACCATATATATGGGGATATTATTACCTGATACCCGTGGAACTAGGCTGCAAGGTGTGAGCATGGTCCACTTCCGGTCCATGGGTCACTCGATACTTCCCTGGCAGCAAACAAACAGGATAACAGAATGACATGATGTGGACTTGGTGGTAGCCACAAAGATACGCACAGCTAAGCAAGGTATTTCACTCTGGCAATGACAGCCACATACACGGGTGGGCTGCGTCCTGCGATGATATCTGGGCACGTGTGGAGAAACGTCAGCCAGCTTTAACTCTCGCAGTGCTTCTAATGAGCACTGTGAACTGTGGAGTCCGTGATCTGTGCAATAACCTGAGCCGATCCTGATAGAAATGCAGGATTGTAACGAGGCAAAAGGACGTGTTCTCTGAGAAGTGTCAGAGACTTCACATGACTGCGACATCACACACAGTCATGTGACAACCAGTGATGAGAGCCAGCTAGCAGAACAACGTCTGAAATGTAACAGCAGTGTATTTTAGCAACGGCAGCTCACACATGCCTGGATGGTGAAAGAGCGGAAGAGCAGGCGTTGGTTATTAGGAAAAAGGATCACCCAGAGTATTGGCCTACCATCGACAAGAAATGGCACAATTTGCAGACCTACAACCAGTATACACAGCACCGGCACACATAAGCGAACAAGTTCCATTAGAGCTCCCAATTGTACTGATTATCTATTCAGATGTGTTAAAATGATTGCCAGTTATTTTTGGGGATTATTTTTTTTAATGTATTCGCATTTTTAGTTTGCATTACACTTTTTGCAATTAACAAATCCGGCGACATCCGCTTATTTCCTTTATCATAAGTCCATCACAATTCCGTTTTTCCCCCTTTTTTTGGATTTTTCTTTTTGGGTCTTGGATTATCAAATCATAGCTCGCAATGGAGCTTCCAAACAGCTTTAACAGAAATTAGCCATTGTAATTATCACCGAAGTTTGCTCTCCGCGCAGCATAAGTCTCCACCAATCCTCAGCTGACATGGTTTGAAATGTTTCCAAGAAATGCCCAAAGTGTTGAGTTCTCTTCGTAGTGAAGGCTGGGCACATGATGAATAGGTGGAAAAGGGTCTCTGCCGAGGCTTTTACCTTACAGAATCAGCAAGAGTTGTCACCATCTCCGTCTTTATCTTTAACCGCTAGAATTTCCTTTGTCCTATACAAATTGAATCGAATCCTCATGAATGTTGATCTTATACTTTGACCTGGACATTTCTTTAGATAATCTTGAATCTCACCATATTTTCTTGTTTCAGATGCTAGGCTTTGATGGAGTTTTAATTTCTTTACCTCTTCTAATGTAGCTATCCAGTCCATTTCAAGCAGTTTTCTCTTCACCTTTCCTGGGTTGTACTGGCGCTCATCAGCTGAGCTCTCCAGTTGTGTAAAGAGTTTACCGCATTCAGTTCCCCATTTACTCAAGGCTTTGTTCCCTCCATTTATTAACTCAGCTTTGATCTCGTCAATCATGGTGGAGGATTGGCAATCATGACCTTCCTAAAGCGACTAAATGATTTCCATTGGGTAGCCATCTTCATCAAGCCCAATCCTAGTTCTTTCCTAATGATCTGTATCAGGATTGAGGGAGGGATCCCAAGGGTCTTCTTCCAAAAGATGCTTTTCAATAATGGCTAGATCTTACTTTGCCGAGTTTTGGCGGAAAGCTTCTAATCTGTTCCATAAATTCTCCAAGATCCGCAATGTACAGATTGTATAGGGCAGGAGGCAAAGAGCAGCCTGGCTTGACCCCCCTTCCTGTTTCAATTTCCTCACTTAGTAGCCCACTGTTATTGAGGTGGATTCTTATCGTTGTGTTGGTATAAAGTGCTTGCAATTGTTCCAGCAGATCAGGAGGGCATTCTTTATCGTCTAGCTTTTCCCCCAGGCGATTACGATTGATGTTGTCAAATGCATTTGAAAAATCCACAAATGGCAGGTTTAGTCTGCTATCGCTGTCCATGATCTTTTTAAGCAGTGTAATTAGCAGCGGCGGGGGAGGGGGTTCCCAGCCCCTTTATCCACCTGGCTTGGAACTTATCACTCAGACCGTTATGAGCCCATTTGGTCAGTCTATTTAGAAGTAGGGAGGCATACATTTTCCCCATTACATCCAGTAGGGCTATTGGATGGTAGTTCTTTGGCTCTGATCGGAAACATTTTTGAAAATGGGAATCATGTGAGCTGTTTCCCAGGAGGGTGGGATGGATTTAGAGACTAGAGTGTTCTTTAGGACCAGATCTAACAGAATTGCCCACTGCTCTGGATTTTCCTTTAACATCTGATTTGACAGCCCATCAGGTCCTGGGGCTCTGGACGGACTGAGGCTTTTGATCATGGCGATTAAATCTTCATGATCATAGGACAGGAGCCAAGATGTTGCATTGTTTAATGATGAATTCTTCAGAGAGGGTAGTTCTTTAAACAAGGATCCAAAAAAGGTAATCCAATTTGCCTCTGTAACCCCATTAAATTGATCAAATTGTTCAGAGTTGTTTACTGATCTTATCAAAGACCAAATCTCTCCAATCGATTTGTTAGCCACATCCTTTAGCATAGATTCAGCGTCTTGTTGGAATAAGACGCTTCTGTAGTTAATAAGCCAAGATTTATAGTAGGCCTTTATTTGCTTGATTTCAAGATCCGAAGTAGCCAATGCAGATTTCTGACAGATTTGCAAAGCAGGTCTCACATTTCTTTACGTTTCTACACCAGTTGTCGGTTATAAGTGTGGAGATGTATATTTCTGTTATTCGAGTTTGAAGTCTTCCCTTTTTCATGGTAGAGAGTTCGCATATGTGCATAATCAATTAGTTGCAGCGACCATGATATTTGCCCTTTGCTAGTTTTAGCTGAGAAAGCATTGACTGTTTTTTCTACGGCCCTTGTGTTCATTCTTAACCTGCCTACGTTATTTGTAGCTTCGACTTGGGTAGGTCTTTTCAGTGTAGGTCTTAATAGCTCCTTATGCCATATTAATTGTAACCAGATGTGATCACTATTAGTGGTAGTTACGACTTCGAAAGAGATTATATATTTAATTAGATCTCTTGAGGTAAAGATATAATCTATTACTGACTTTTGAATTCCTCTTTTCCAAGTTGCAAGACAGATTGAATTTTCTTCAAAATTACCATTGATTGCATGTAGGTCGTGGCTGTTCATCAGTTCAACCCATAGACCAACTTTATGTGTTGTGACCTTATTTCAGTCACCGCCACCATAGACTATGGGCCTCACTACAAGTCCGGCGGTAGCCGTACCAGTAAAA
Source organism: Ambystoma mexicanum (assembly GCF_040938575.1). Taxonomy (NCBI): domain Eukaryota; kingdom Metazoa; phylum Chordata; class Amphibia; order Caudata; family Ambystomatidae; genus Ambystoma; species Ambystoma mexicanum. Next base: position 489,259,071 of record NC_090938.1, on the reverse strand, counting down.
CCGGCAGGCTGCCGCCGGACTAGTGATTTTTCCCGGCACCTGGCTTCACGGAATACCGGGGGATTACGACCTTGAAGTTCCTGGAAGTCAGGCGCCGGAAAATCCTTAATCCCCATTCCCAATGAGTCCGATAGGACTCAATGAGAAAGGGGATGACTGAAGCAATGGCATCGTTAATGCTGGTGCCAGTGCTTCCCGGAAAGTCTGCGGGCGGGTGCCGTTCCGCGCGCCAGGCAGTTGCCCACAGACTAGGAGTGTAGGCTTACCGGCACCGTTGTTACCGGACTGGCACACTCATATGAGGCCCTATGTCTTCTTCAATGCAGGTATAAGCTGTGTTAAAGTTCCCACACAGAATAACAGATGGGTTGTAACAATTGTACGCCTCATCGATTGCTTCAGCCATCAGTTCCAGCATAATTTTTGTATCTATTTCCGTATTACTCCAATAGTCATTAATAAGGGACAGATGACTCTGATGAGCATTCTGGTGTTTAGTATCACTAGCCTTCTTTCTCAGGATAATAACTTGAAGTAAAGGGCCTTTGTAACTATGTTTGATGACTTCATAGTTGGCTTTTGCGGTGATCAAGTGAGGAGAGCTACTCGTGGTCTACTGGCCTCACCCATAATCGCCAGATTAATTAATGCTGTATAACCATCCACTGTGGGCTCCGCAATCAACCAAGTCTCTTGAAGACATATGAAGTCCATGTCATCCCATTTAATCTCCCCCTCTCCCAGCAAGTAAGAGAAGCCTCTTGTGTTCCATGATAATAATAAGATGTTTTCTTGTTTATATGGTTGCAATTTTTGCTACTGTTTGTGTTTTGACGTCAGGGCTAATGGTAGCCAATCCCAGGATACTTCTTCCCTCTTATCATGCGTAGGATCAGCGTTGTATGTGATCTTCTGGGTTTCTTCTTTTCCTGGAGCACAATTGAAAGTCAGTATTAAGTTGGCTTTTGGCTTCTTTGCGGACTGTACTACTTTCATTGCGGGAGCAGAGGCCTTATCCAATATGGGACAGTCCATTTCTTAATGGCAAAGGGTCTTGATGGTTCTAATAGAGTGAGGAGGGATTTTGATATCTTTAAGAATCTGTAGACCTTCTATAAGTTTCCGTCCCTCTTTTGGTCGCTTATCTTCAGTCCCTGGATTAAGGTCTGTTAGATCAAACCCCAGCATGAGAAAGCTGGTCACTGCTGTCAGTAGTATATTTTTTACCACAATGGATTTTAGATGAAGATGTACCAGGTCTGATCTATCATCTCTTCTGAATTCTACAATGGCAATAATCTTCCTTATTAATTTGCCTGAGTTGGGGAATACAGTGGCACAATATGACCATGTTGTGTCTATTTTGAATAAAGTCGATGCCCTCATCTACCACTCTTTCTAGCCTGAGGCATCTTGTATAGTCTTTTTTGTAGAGTTCATATCTGCCTTTTGATTTCTCAACCTTGGTCACATGATCAGATTTTGATATCAATATTCCTTTCTTGCATCTTTCTCGTGATTCATAGACTGGGCTTTTGTATTTTGACTGATGGACGGGTTTGGGGGAAGTGGTTGATCTGAAATTGGCAGCCTTTTCCTCACTGATGGACATGCAGCTCCTGGTCCTATATGTATTGTCTAAACTCCTTTGCAGCTGGTGGCCCCTTTCTCTGTACCATGATGGATCAGATCTGGGATTGGGACGTCCTTCCTGGGCCTTCAGTTTAACGATTGATCGATCACGTTTTTCTGCTAGCATGAGGAATGGCAAAAGCCCCTCCAAATCAAATCGACATTGGGTATTGGGGCTGGACTTATGCAGGGATCTTCAAGGGGAGCAAGAAGTTCAACCCGGGTGTTGCTATAAACTTTTCATTTTATTCATCTCCAGTTGGGGGTATATCTTTTTCATCATCCTCAAACGAGTAGACTGAAAGGGAGGCAGGCACAAGTTGCTTGACGTCCAGTGTTTCCAACATTGATTGTAGTGCCTCAATATCTTGTTGGATGTTTGACAATGGCCCCACAGAATTATCCGCTTTGGGGAACTTAACTGATACAATGTCTTGACTTCTTTCATTGAAGCTTTTAGGGTCTTCCTCCCCCCCCCCCCAAGACATTTGCGATGTTAATGATGTTGTTCACTTCTTCTAGAGCTTCCCACTGGGAGGTGTTCGAGGATAGTCATGGCCTTTTTTGAGCTGGGCGGCTTGACTTAATTCACCCCTCTTCCTCGTCATGAGGAGTATATTGCTGTGGAGAGAGCGCTGAGTCCATAGGTTGGCTGTCATCTTCCACTAGACCCTCTAACAGTTTCGGGTCAATTAGCTTGCTTACTGATACTCCTGGAGGATTATTTGTCAGGTTTTTAGCATCCAATCAATAGTCATAGTTGACTTCATTGGAGGGGAGTACACAACCATTGAGGCTTTGTCGGGACCATTCCATGTACGGGAGGCATTAACGTTTTTTTGCGTGGTCTTTCTGTTTAACTGGGCCAGACCACTTCCATTTAAGACGAGGGGGGACCATTGGCACATTTCCCCAATTCTGCATTGTATTGACAGCTGGATTGGATTTGGAAGCTTTGGGGCCCAGAGAGAAAGAAGCAAATGCCATTGGATGGCATTTCTCAAGGAGTTCCTCTGTCCTATTTTGATCAACTTCGATCTGGTATGGATCGATGGGCACGCCGTAGTCCTTTCTGCTAGAATGTCATTAGCATAAACTGCAGAGCCTTTGACTCCGACATGATTTCCAGCGGCTCTGGGTCTGTGATTAGAGTCAGACTGGGCCATACAATTGTCTCGGGCACCAATGAAAAAGTGGCCCACAGTTGCAAAAGGCAATTAATTCCTTTTGTGACACTGTTTGAATAGTAACCAAGGGGACGTTTTTGATTGAAGTGTGATGCAAATTGTGCATTTCAAACAATATTTGTTCAACAACACTGGTCAAAACTACTAACCGCAGAGTGAATTAACTCATGAAACCGGCCCAAATTGGCCATAAAAGTGGCCCACTTTGACCAAACAAACTGGCCCACACTAGCATTTTGTGTTTTTGGTTCAGCCATGGGCCTATCGCCCTATAGGCCAGTCTGAGCCTGCCTATGGTTACATGTTGCTCTTTATGACATGACATGACATTGAGAATTCTGTCAGAGGACATGCTGATGGGTTGGTTATTGAGATCAGTCAGAACACAGAATTTGGAAAATGGGCAATTATTTGGCAGATGCTGCAGCTAAGCCTGCATTGTTAGCTTGCAGGGAAGTACATTACACAGGGAACAGTTGGCATATACATCCCAAGGAGGTTGTGCCATCCTCATCAGATTCAGAGCAGGCAATTATGATGAGGCCGATCCTTTCAAAATGAAGTTGTGTAAATTGCTTTACCCAAAAAGTTTTTTTAAAGTATTGGAAAAAACTCTACCTGTGGACGGCGCAGACAGCAGGGCCAGTGAGGGAAACCAAACACCAATGTTTATTTTGGAAGGCAGTAGGCCGCATCTATTATATATCGTACATCACCAAAATGCGACAAAGCCATACAAGAATTGCATCATCAGATGTAACGCCATCATTTCCATCATCAATTGCATCACCATTACATCATCAATTACGTCATCATTACATACTAGAGCATGGGGGGAGTGTCAATGGCCATCGCCCCCTATGCTCCGGGATGGGCATGCAGGAAATATGTGACCCCCTAAACCGACCAAACCCCCAGACCTGCTCTCCCCATGCACGGATCAGTGAGGGCCGCTCTATGAGCCCCTTGCTCCAGGCCGAACCAAGGACCGGATTGTAAATCGGCAATAAATCTTCCTTCCAGTGACCCAAAAGGTTGAGCACCTTGCTCAATTCAATGCAATGTGCTCCAACCTACCGCAACACACACTGTACCTACTGATCTGAAATGTGGGTGGGTGGGATGACGGAAAATGCTGCCATAGCAGCACACCGGTCCCGAGTGGAGTAAAGAGAGGGAGGGCACCTTGGCACCCTCTCTCTTTATACCCGCCCAGGATCCCTTGGCTCTACACTTCCGGCACCGGGTGGTGGCACCTGCCAATGACATTGTCCTCCCGCCCCGGCACTGGGGTGGTGCCCCTCCTACAAGCACCCCTCCCTAGTTGGCACGCATCCCAATCCATTGGCCTGGCTAAATGCCAGGACCGCTTTTATCGGAGATGCAAGCGGTAGGGCCAGTGAGGGAAACCAAACACCAATATTTATTATGGAAGGCATTAGGCTGCATTTATTATATATCTCACATCACCAAAATGCATTAAAGTCATACAAGAATTACATCAGGCGTTACATCATCAAATACATCGTCAATTGCGTCACCAAGTTATGGGCACTTTTTTCATTCCCACAAGGGCGGCTCCTTCCTCAGGAAGCACGCGAGCGGGAGGGACCTTTCAGGTCCTAGTACCAGTGCATGCACCCAGGGGTCGCAACATCCTGTCGGTGACTACGCTGAGGGACCACAAGGTTGTAAAAACCGTGTTTCAACCCAAGGGGCTATGCCCTAATACCGGACAGATGTCTGAGGGGGTGCCTGCCCTGCACTGCATGCAGCACTACTGGTGCCACAACCAAGAGCACTCCACCTACCAGGCCCTGTTCTGAGGTGCAGGGTAGACCTCAACCTCTACCCCCAAGAGTCCTGGAGGAGACCAGGCCTTAACCTCCACCGCCAAGAGTCCTGGAGGAAGCCAGACCCAGTGCGGCAAGCACCACGGCACAGGCACGTGGCATGCAGCATGACACAATGGCCTCCGGGTCAGACAAAATGGCGGCTCACCCAACACCATCCCCCTTTGGGGACCAGGTAGGGGAACGAGTTTCCAGGTGGGACTGATCATCGCCGGGCACGTGGCCCATGGCATATCCTGCAGAGTCACAGGGCTGATACACCCCGCATGCAGCAAGACACAGTGTACCCAGGTCTCGGCAACCTCAGGTCCCCACACGCATGCCTACTCCACCAAGCGCTCTGCTGGTGTGTGAAGACAGGTTTTTTGAGAAATTCCTGAGGTCTACGCAGATGGTAATCATCTGCAAGGATGTTATCAGGGACATGCTCCCACCACAGCACAAGCACGTGGCATGCAGCATGACAAAATGGCCAACGGGCCAGACAAAATGGTGGCTCGCCCAACACCATCCCCCTTTGGGGACCAGGTAGGGGAACAAATTTCTAGGTGGGACTGATCATCGCCTGGTATTTGGGGCACAGCATATTATCCTGCAGTGTCACAGGGCAGATACACCCCGCACACAGCAAGACAGAGTGTGCCCAGGTCTCAGCAACCTTAGGTGCCCACACGCATGCCTGCTCCACCAAGAGCTCCGCCGGCATGGGAAGACAAGTTTTTTTGAGAAATTCCTGTGGTCTCCGCAAATGGGAATCATCCGCAAGGATGTTATCAGGGACATGCTCCCTCCGGTACTGCCGCTAGCACCCACAGCCACTCTGCCCTTGGGTCCAGCACTTCTGGGTCCAATGCACCACCAGATGCCTGCACCAGTCCTCATGACACTGGCTCCCATACCTCCACCAGTCACAGAAGCCCCATATCCACTGCCGCAGCAGCCTCCTGCGCCTGTCAGTACGCCACATCCACCTGCGCCCAGCACACCTCCAGCTGCACCGGATCAACAGGACATACTGGTGGACACGGATGGAGGACCTAGACACACCCTCTTTGGCCAATGCCTTTCATGAATGGCTTGTGGGCCTGGCTGAGTATTTGGGTCTCCCTCATCCTGAGGTCAAACAACCAGAGGCAGGGGTGGTGGCAAATGTCCTCACCCTACGCCACACAGCTAGGACAGGGATTCCAATGCAAAAGGAAGTGGTGGCGCTTACCAAAAAAGGATGTCTTACACTACACTCTTCACAGCCTACCTATCGGCGCCTCAACACTAAGTTTAGGCAACTGGAGGGGGACTCCATCTTGCTGTCAGTCCACCCTCGGCCACACTCCTCAGTGATTGCCGCGGCTTCACTCTATTCCAAGCCACAATCGTCATCAGCTACATCAGCTTCTGCACTCCCGGTAAGGAGGAGAAGATCTTGGAAGCTTATGGAAAGAAAATCAATTCCAACGCTTCTCTCCATCAGCACCAGTCCAATGCTGACACCATGCTGGCTGCTGTCAATCAAAGGCTCTGGCGGGAGATTGCTGACTTCTTTCCTGAGCTTCCAGTGCAGAGTCAGGCGCGCTTCAAGTCGGGGCTGGCTGAAGCCAAAATAGTAGTGCAGGACATCATGGAGTCCACAGCGGCTCACATTGACACTTCAGGCTGTGCCAAATGTATTGCTACTGATACGAGGACGGCCTGGTTACGGGCAACCAAGTTCAACCCGGATGAGGCTATCTGTTCCATTCTACTACAGACGAGGAACTCAATAAGAAGAACAGTTCGGAGACTGCCAAATCCTTATCGATCCTCTCAAAGTCCACCCCCAAGGCATATAGCCAGACGTGCCAGCGCTCAAACAAGGGTCGATCTTTTGGTGGCTTCAAGGGCTTCCAGGAGAGATGGTCCAGACAACCGGACAGGTCACCGAGCCAGCACAGGTGCAAGCAGCACAAGGCGGTTCACAAGGGCCTTTTCCAGTCCCCCTCCTCAGCCCCAGCCTCAGAGGGAAAAAAGTCATGACACAACCATCCAGATCCATGAGTCTCTGGTGTGGGGGCAGGCATGCCCTTCATTCTCAATGCTGGCAGACAAGGTTCTCTGACCCAAGGATTCTCTTAGTAGTATCCACGGGTCTCCGACTCCCTATCCCTCCTTCTCCTTGCTCCTCCCCTCCGCTCGCACAGATTTGGACAGCAACTCTGTTGGCGGAAATTCGCTTGCTTGTAGAGAGTCAGGCAGTGGAGGAAGTCCCAGCCTCCCAGCAGGGTCTGGGCTTCTATTAACAGATTTTTGCCATACACAAGAAGGACCAGGCGGGCCTGAGCGTTGTGTTGGACCTTTCCACCTTGAACCTTTCCCTCCCTTTTCAAAAGTTCACAATGGTTACCCCAGCGCTTATAGCAGAGACATTGTGCGAGGGAGACTGGATGTGCTCCCTGTATCTGAAGGATGCTTACCTACACGTTCCGATCTGGCAGTCCCATCTGTCCGTTCTGAGGTTCATGATCATGGGCTTTTATTTCCAATACAAGGTTCCACCCTTAAGTCTCAATTCGACCCCAGGGTCTTCACAAGACTGATGAACACGGTGTCAGACCTACTCAGGGCCCAAGATCATCACGTCTGCCCATACCTAGGTGACTGGCTTGTCAGGGCGAGGTCTCCGGAGGCAGTGCACCCCACTGCCTCCGCCCTCATGAATTCACTACATGAGCTGGGATTTTCCATCAATCTCAAGAAGTCACAGCTGGAGCTGGATATGCGGCTCATATCAAGTGGCTCGAGTTCATGGCTATCTGGCTTGCTCTCAAAGCCTTCCTCCCTATGACCAGCGGCAGGGCGGTCCTTATTCAGACCCACAGCTCCACCAGAATGTATTACATCAACAAGCAGGGTGGCATCAGGTCTCCTCCCCTAGTTACTCTAGAAGTCGACATTTAGGAGTGGGCTTTGGAAAATATGCACCTGTCAGCAATACACCCGAGGGACTCCAACCTGGAGGCGGACAGGCTCAGTAGGCTGGGTGTGGACAACTACGAATGGCCATTGGACCAACAGGTCCTGCAGGGGATCTTGGACAGGTGGGGTCATCCGCAGGTGGACCTCTTCGCCACCTGGTACAACAGGAGGTGCCCCCAGTTCGCGTCCTGGCAGGGACAGGGCAGGGGCTCCCTGGGTGACGCGATGCAAATCCAGTGGAACAACATGAACGCATATGCCTTCCCTCCAACCCCCCTGGTTCACAGGGTGAACTGCAAAATCCGGGAGGTCCGGCACCTCCCTATCATCCTGATAGCTCCATGGTGGCCAGCAAGACCAATGTTCTATGAACTACTCAGCCTGTCGGATCAAGCCCCAATGCACCTTCCGCTGAGCCCAGCACACCTACTCTCGCAGCAGGGAGGCACAGTCATCCAACCCGCCCCCCAGAAAATAGCCCTGGCAGTGTGGTTCCTGAACAGGTCACACTAAGGCATCTGCAGATGTCTCAAGCCAACCTAGACATTATACAGAGGGCTAGGAGTGGTGCTACCAAGAGCCAATACAAAAGCAAGTGGAGCAGGTTCTGTCACTGGGCAGAATCAAAGGAGGTTGATCCCTTGACCTGCACGTTGGACAATGTACTATCCTTCTCGGCACACCTTTCACACTCCGGGGTGCAGGTAGATATATGCCGCCCCTATCTGGTGGCTATTGGAGCCAACAGGAACTCAGAGGAGGAGGAGTTTTCATTCTCCAATCCGGTGGTTAAGAGACACTTGGCAGGCCTGACCAGGCTTTGCCCGCTCATCAAAAAACCACACCCTGTGTGGGACCTCAATATGGTCTTGGGCGCCCTGGCGCACAAGAAATTCTAACCTATGGTGTCCGTGGACATCAGGCTAGTCACCATCAAGATGACCCTCCTGGTGGGCCTCACCTTGGAACAACGGATCAGCGAAATCCAGGTGTTGGTGGCCTCAGAGCCGTATACTACTTTTCATAAGGATAAGGAGATGCTTAGAACTCACCCTGCATTCTTTCCTAAGGTTGTCTCCCCTGCTACCAACTTTCTTCGTGGACCCTAAGAATGATGCTCAGAGGGTGCTGCACTGTCTAGATGTCAGGCACCCTCTATAATTCTACCTTGACAGGACCAAAAGCTTCCGCAAATCAGATGCTCTCTTTGTCACCTGCGGTGGGTCAAAGCCAGGCTGTCAGGCCTACAAGGTTTCCATAGCTAGGTGGATGGTTTCAGCCATTGAGGAGGCATATGAGGGGCAACACAAATCTCTTCCAGTGAACCTGCATGCCCATGCAATCAGGGCTAAGGCCACAGCGGTTGCATTCCAAAGGCACGTGCCGAGGCAGGCTATCAGCAAGAGGGCTACATGGGCTACGCTCTCGGCCTTCTGCAAGCACTACTGCTTGGATGCCAGCTCCATGTCGGACGCGGCATTTGGTCAGGCAGTCTTAGGAACTTGTTTTCTTAGGAGGGGCAACTCTCCACCCTGAGGCACATTCAATTATAATCACCCATGTAGTATGGAGGAAAGGGGACAGGATGTAGGAGTAATTATAAGTTACTCATGAAAATGACTAACATACTCCTAGTCCATAGTCCTCTTTCCGCCAAACGTCCCACCGACTGGTTTGTACAAATGTGTTAGAACATGTTGCATTTTATGTAGTAAATTGCATCGTATGTCAAAAGTTTACTGCTGGGCACACACTGCAAACAATCTGAGGAGTAATAGCTCGACCAAACAGTCCCTTTCAGCATTTGCATATCGACTATGTCGATATGCTGCAAGAATGTAGTGGGTATAGATATATGATAGTGGTGGAGTGCCCCTTTTCGAGATGGATTGAAGCTGGTCCATGTACACACCCTGATGCCAATTGTGCTTCGAAGTATTTAGTTCAAGAAGTCTTTCGTAGATGGGGAGTATGTGAGGTGCTGAGATCCGACAATGGCCCCCATTTTGTTAATGAAGTATGCAAACAGATTAACCTATTGCTTACCATAAACATACATTTTCTTCTGCTTATCACCTGAAAGCGAACAGGATATGTGAGAGACTCAACGGTCTTCTCAAAGAAAGAATTGCTAAACTTAAATTGTCACTGAAGAAGGAATGGCTGTACTGTCTGCCCCTTGCATTGTATGCATTAAGAAATCAGCCTGGGTCGGACCACCACCTCACACTCCATGTGTTAGTGACAGGGAGGCAAATGAGAATGCCCCTGTCCCCTCCATCGAGGACTAGAAGTGATGCCCAGCCAAATGCAGAACTGTTAGGAAATTAGCTACGTGTGTATTTAATATTTTTGACCGCTAGTATCTCTGTCATTTCTGATCAACTCAAGCGTAAGGGGTGTCGGTCTCAGGACACAGATGAAGAGCATTCAGCAACTGGATCTAAAGAACTACCTGTACCTAAATCATTTGCAGGAGATCCCATATTAATCCACAACTTAACTAGAAAGTGGCATGAGCCCTGTTTCAGTGGACCATACATTGTCGAGAATGTCACTCCCTCAGCAGTAAAAGTTCAAGAAATGCTCACCTGGACACACTTACGTGAAGCCGTATGCTGGTGATACCTGACCACCCCACCCGATTCAGAAGCAAGACAAGAAGAAGCAGTTCAGCACATGCAGACACGATCGATGACGAGGAAGAAGGATGTTAAGATTACTGATTAAATAAATGCAAGTTTGCATTTCGATTGTGGCTTATCCTGAACACTCTTTATAGATATTTTAGCAGGACTGCGATAATTAAAGTTCTTAGGCCACAGGAATTTCTTTTATGGGACTTTAGAAAGTGCTGGTGTGCAAAAAATGCCAGACCTCGATTTCATATTGTTTCTCTTTGGTTAGATTCATGGTCCTATCTGATATCGATATCCATAGACTCCTTCTCGGTGTCTTCGTTTTTATAATCCGAGCTCACCCTGCTCTTGTTGGGCGTAGCACTGACATACATACTTTTGTGCAGGATCCTAAGAAGAGCCCAGCGATTAGGAGATAGCTGTCAGTAATAATTGAGCAAATTTGGCAGCTCCCCAAGAATCTAACGAGGCTGCCTGATTAAAAATTGTTTTTCCTTCCTTAAAAAGTAGTACACAGGCACAATGCGGAGTATTGAAAATAATGCAGTACCCGAAAATGAGAAGACTCAATGACGTGTGGAGAGACACCAGTGGTGGGGTCTCATGTACTGATGCATAATATATGTGTGCACAGCATCTATTACTGTTTTTCTGTTTTTGCTAATGCATGCTGCTTATCTTGCAGATCCCAGAAAGGTAGGAGTCTCCTTGATTCTCCCCACAACAGTGACCAATGGAGAGTTATATGCTGCCAAGAGATATGTGATTATCCCTACACCAGTGAACACATGCAAGGTCACCTATTCCTCCGACAGGTTTTCCTATGATTCCCCTGTAGGAAAGTCTGTTTTCCATATGCTCCATGATCATTATGTACATACTCATTATACAAGAAATAGATCCAAGAGAAGTTCAAGAGAAGATGATGAGTTAAATAATTATCTATATATTGTAGCACATTTTGGGAGCAATATGTAATATCAACATATAAAGGAGGTAGGAAAGAGTACCTCTGAGGGGGATTGCTATGTCTGTGCTCTCCTACCTTATGTACGGGGAAGTCCAAGATATTCATAGTTATAGAAACAGATGTCCAGACAGCTCATTGCTTGACTCACCTTGCACTCTGCCATACAAGAGGTCAATTCCAAGGTCGAACAGCATCCTTGGTATGGGTGATGGAATGGTCAGCTCCAGAAGAAGATGATTATGTCCAAGATTTGAAGACAAGAGCAAGAGCACACACTAGAGATCATGTGAGAAGATACAAAAAGCCTGGAATGAAAGGAGCAGAAATCAGATGGGAGATAAATAAGAATCTCAATTGCCAGGGAAAAACTGATGAAGAAATACGAAGATGCAAGGAGCGAGGACAGATGCAGATCTGGGGAGCAGTACTTTCTCCAGATGGCTGGGAATAAGGCATAGACATATGCAGCGCTGTAGCAGTAACAGGACATCATAAACCAGTTATAGATTGTGTGGAAAAAGGATGCAAACCTCTATGGCCCAAACTTGCGAAAACACTGAAACTCTTCAAAAGTGATGCGTGAAACACTGGGTGAATCCACCTAAGAGAATGTGGCAGCTTTAGGCGGAAGGCCACTGGATTGATCTTAGCAGTAATGGGATAGGGACCAATAAACCTGGGGGACAGCTTAGACGGCCGAGACCATCTAGGAAGGTATTTAGTGGATAACCACACCTTGGAGCCCACCTCCCAGTCAGGTACTACCTGCCGGTGCCGGTCGGCTTGCTTCTTGTAGGCCTGGAGGCTGTCTCTGAGGTTCAACTTAGCTTTGTCCTGGATTTCCCTTATATGGACTAGTACCTCCTCTACCGCCGGAAGTGCAGGTTTGCAGGGAAAATGGGGAATGATGGCTCGGGGATGAAATCCATATGAGCAATAGAAGGGAGACATTCTGCTTGCGGAATGACTGGCATTATTATATGCAAACTCCGCCGTCGGCAACATATCTACCCAGTTGTCTTGTTCCAAGTTGGTGTAGCTGCGCAAATATTGTTCCAAGGTGGCGTTTAAACGCTCCGTCTGCCCGTTAGTGTGGGGATGATATCCCGATGACAATGCGCGCTGAATATTAAGAGCGGCGCATAGGGACTTCCAGAATTTGGAGACGTATTGGCTCCCTCGGTCTGATACAATCTTGTCTGGGAGACCATGGAGTCGAAACACATCTTTAATGAAAACCAATGCCATACCATCGGCAGTTGGTATACCAGGGAGTGGAGAGAAATGAGCCATCTTGGTGAGGGAATCGATGGTCACCATTATGCATGAACATCCTTGAGACAAAGGTAAGTCCACAATGAAATCAGTGGATATATGACTCCACGGACGTTCCGGGATGGAATCTTGTTACAGCAGACCTATGGGTCTCTTTGTGTTGTTTTTACTCTGACAACAGACTCTGCAGGACCTTACGTAACGTTTAATGTCTTCAGACAATCTTGGCCAATAAAAGGCTCTTCTGATCAGGTCCAAGGTACTCGCCTGCCCCCTATGGCCTGCAGTCTTGTGATCGTGGCACCAGGACAATATGTCTTTCTGGAGAGATTTGGATGGTACCCAGATCCTCTGATTCTTCAAGAACAAACCATCCTTTTGAATCATGCCTCGGGGTTCTGGATGAGAGGAGACGGCTTCTTTTATCCGTTGAAACAAGGAGGAGATAGTGGCAACAATGCAGTTCCTGGGAAACAACTTCTCCGGGCAGGATGAGGCAACATGGGAGGAAAAAGACTTCCTGGACAGGGCATCTGCCAAAGTGTTTTGGCTTCCAGGAATATATGTGATGCTAAAGTCATATTGTGAGAAAAAATGCGCCCATCGGGCTTGTCTGGAATTGATGCACTCCATTGACTGTAGAACCTGTAAATTCTTATGGTCGGTCTGGATTACGAAAGGGTGACTGCACCCCTGTAGGAGGTGTCTCCAGACTTCACAGGCTTTTTTCATGGCCAGAAGTTCACGTTCAAGTACGGAATAATTCCGTTGACTAGTAGTGAGAGTTTTTGACAGATAAGCTATTGGGTGTCCCGCGTTGTCATGCTCTTGTAGTAGAACAGCTCCTATAGCTGCGGCAGAGGCATCTGTCTCAACGATAAAAGGCTTGTTTTGGTCCGGCTGGCATAGGATGGGAGCGCTGCAGAAGCTTTTCTTCAAGAGTTGAAAGCTCTCTTCAGCCCGAGGGCTCCAGATGAAAGGCACAGATGTCTTCTTTAATAAGTTGGTAATCGGTAGAACAGTGTTGGAAAAACCTGGCACGAAACGCCTATAAAAATTAGCCAGGCCCAGGAATCTCTGAACCTCTTTGACTGAGGAAGGAGCCTGCCAATGGAGAATAGCCTTGACCTTTTTTTGATCCATTTGTACTCCTTGTGGTGAGAGGATAAACCCCAAGTAAGGTACCGAAGATGCCCCAAATACACACTTTTCACGTTTGGCCAATAAATTATGTTTTTTAAGGCGCTCCAAGACCTCTGTGAGATGCAGCAGATGCTCCGACATAGTCTGTGAAAAAACAAGTATGTCGTCAAGGTAAACTACCACTGAAATAAACAATAAATCTGAAAATATCCGGTCTATGAACCTTTGAAAAATAGCTGGAGCATTGACTAGTCCGAAAGGCATCACATCAGTAAGTGATATGCATTGCGCAGATCCAGTTTGGAGAAAACTGTCGCTCCCTGAACCGATTCCAAGATGTCAGGAATGAGGGGCATGGGGTACCTGTCCTTGCGAGTTACCTTATTGAGTCCCCTGTAGTCGATGCATGGCCTGAGGTCTTTAGAATCCCTCTTTGGGATAAAGAACAAGGGAGCACCCGCCGGGGACTTAGAGGGTCTGATGAGACCGTTGCATAAGTTGTCATCCAAATATTTTCGTAAGGCGTCCTTTTCAGTCTTGGATAAAGCGAACATTCTGCCGAATGGCACCAGGGCATTGGGTATCAGCTCGATGGAGCAGTCCTCCGGTCTATGGGGTGGTAATGCCATGGGGCGGATTCTGCAAACACCATAGGGAATTCTTCCAATACCTTGTCAATGGAATGCACCCCGACACTCGTGTGGAGAACAGTGGGAGATATCTTTACCTCCTGGTAGTGTGCTTCTTGGAAACAGTGTGTTTGGCAATAGCTGGAATTAAAATGCAATCAATTTGACTTCCAGTCGACATGGGGATTATGTTGTCGCAGCCAGGTGATCCCCAAGATTAGGGGAAAATGGGCTGCTCGAATGATGTCAAAAGTAATGACTTCTGAATGCTGAAAAATAGTGAGAGGAAGGGGTTCGGTCGTCTGAACGATGAGTCCTGAGCTCAAAGGTGTACCGTCAACTCCTTCTACTTTCTGGCCGTGTCTGCGATCTATCCGTGAAGCACCAACTTTGTCTACCCAAAGGGTGTCAGCGAAGTTCCCTGCGGCACCGCAATCCAAGAGAGCCAGCGTCTCTACCGGGCTGCCATGGATAGTAACCTTAACAGTTAGTTAGAACCATAAGGCGGGAATCCTCAGAAGGGTTCGAGGAATCAATTGACATAGACACGTAGGGACTGGAAGACTGCCCTCGATAACCCGTCCCAACTAGGCTCGAGGGTTTGCGTTTTCCGCCGGTTTCTTGGTTAGTTCAGTACAATTATGCACTGTGTGGTGATCAGAGGCACAATAGGCGCATAGGCCCTGTTCCCTTCTCCTCTTTCTTTCTTCAGGCGTTAGAGAACGGCGAGTAGTGCCGATTTGCATGGGCTCGTCGTGAGGTTTGTGCGCTGTTGAAGGAGGTGAGGAGGTCCTTGAAAAGGAGGTACGTGTCTTTCTTCTTTCTTGGCGTCTTTCTTGCATCCTGAACTCCATCTGAAGGGCGGCCGTCATCAGATCCTGCAGGGAAGTAGGACGAGGGAAGTGAGCCATTTCGTCTTTTAATTCTTCCCTAAGGCCTCGGCGGAACAGAATACATTGGGATTGCTCAGACCAACCTGTCTCCAGGGCCAATCTCTTAAATGAGGAGATGTAATACAGCACATCAACTTGTCCTTGACGAATGTCCATCAAGTCTTCTCCAGCTGCCATGGAAAATTTCGGGTCTTTCAAAGGTTCGTTTGACAAAGTCAACAAAGGCATCGAAATTCGGAAGGACAGGGTCATTTCCGGTGACTAGGGGGGTGGCCCAAGCAAGAGCGTTCCCTGTCATATGGGACACCAAGAATCCAACCTTGGCATGATCAGAGGCATAGGTGCGGGTTCTGAAGGAAAAATACACCCTGCAGGCGTCAAGGAATTCTTTTAGAGTTTTGGGGGAACCATCGTACTTCCCCGAAGACAATGACATAGGAGGCAGGTCTGTGTTGGGGGGCTCCCTCACTGCCACTATTTGCTTTAACAGGTTGTTTTCGGTCTTCATATTTTGCATTTCGAGAGAGGGGCTTTGTACTGCAGCAATTAGTTCCTGCACTTGCTCAGGAGTTGCCATGGTCGTTGTTTGGTGGCGTTGCAAACTGTCAGCACCTGCTTCTAACACAATTTTAGTTCCCTCTTTATCTCTTCAACCTCCTCACCTGTGGAGTCGAAATCCTCCTCTACTGGGCTGAGCGCTCGGTGTGCCCTGTAGTCCTTTTCCTTTTTTCGAGGCTGAGCGTGTCTCCCACAAGAGGAAGCCACAGTGAGAGTGTGTAAATACGCCCTGACCGTGTCCCCCTCCCAGGAGGGACAAAAAGGGGGAAAAAAGCCAGAATAGGCAAAAACCCCTTGAAACGGCAGGTATCCTGATGGCAGCTGGGCTCGTGGAAAGCAGACGAGAGACGGGAGAAGGCAGCAACAGGAAGCACCGGGATAAGTAAACTCCAGCAACAGCGGAAAAGAAAGTAAACAAACGAAAGGCAGAAAGCCGGGAACGAAGGAGTGAAAGGAGGGATGAGGAAGAGAACTGAAGGCGGGAACTGGAGAAAGACCGGGAAGAGAAAGGAAAGTGCAAAAGGTAAGGCTCGAGGAGCAAGAGGTAAACAGCGTGTAGCAAGACCGCGGCAGCGAGGAAAAGCAGCTGACCGTGGAAGGTTGCAACGCGCTGGACCAAGGGAGAGGAGGGGTTAAATAACGCTACGGTCAACCAAGCGGAAAAAGACTAGACCGCTTAGTGAACGCAGCGTCAAGCGTGACGGGAATCAGGAAGTCCGTAAGCGGCAACGGGGCCAAAGACGCCAGCTGAGAATGCGGCGCATGACAGTGTGTCTTTCTCGCTGTGACTTGGGAACCTGGCAGTGCTTGAACGTACGGCCTGAGCCGATTCTATATTTGCCTCAGGAGAAAGACAAAGCGTCACAGACGATTTTATTCAGCCTTTGAACTAAAGGTAGGCTCTGTACAAATTTAAAAGAACTAGTAGTGGTACAGCGTACCAATGATTTATATTACGCTTCCATCTCTGAGCGGTACCCTGCCATCTTCAGGCTCCAATACATAACAAAGGCTCTGGCTGTTCGCCCTACAATTGCCCCTACATTTGCAGTTCAAGATAAAGCGCTGTATATTCCCTCCTGTATCTTAGCTTTCCTAACACACAGTTCTCTATTTAAACGCCCCTGAGAACCCAATGTTAACTACAAGTTGAACTGAAGACAAACCACACGCACACGTTAATCTAAGATGCACTACTGGTAGAGGGCTAACACTCGAGACATTTGCAGTGCCCGACACACCCTTCAATGCATGCGCAGTGTGGTCCCCAGCACTAATGACCCATGCCGCGGAATGAGGGGGCACCCCCATGAAGCTCAAGGGCACAAGGCCCTTAAGCTTGGGAGCTGCCCCGCGGGTTCAAGACACATACAAAGAGCCTGTCAGGGAGGGGACAATAGCACCAGGTGAGGGGAAAAGGCAGGAAGCCAAGCAGATAGGTGCTAATTGGCTGTCGACGCAGGCTGGTCATGTGAATGACCAGGACCCATATGCAGAGGATGGCTCCAGGGCAATTTTGCCCTATATAGGCAGGGCTGCTGGAGGAGCCCTGCAGAAATAACACTCTGAACTAAGTGTGACTGATCTCTGCATTTGCTGTTCTAGCTCTTTGCCTGGATCCCACCCACCCCTGGATAAGGTACATTTGGGCAGGAACAAGGCAACTGTTGTTGTCTGAAAGTCGTGGAACAGAAGAACAGGAAAAGCGGCATGGACACAAGAATGTTCACCAGACAATTTAGAGGTCTCAAACATGCAGACATGGGGAGCCCACGCTGGGTGGCACCCGGTGAGCAAAGAAGGAAAGTTTCGAATTTCCTGGCCCAAGTGCCCAAAAGTACAGAACTAAGATAACACTGCACACCTGTTTGTTGGGAAATACCCATAATACTCTGTTGTCTTTTTTATTAGTATTATGATTAATAAAAAAAGAAACAGCCTTTTTATTACCAACACAAAACAAATCTCTGTGTATTATTGTATAAGATATATGACCCAACGGTATCCACAACTTCAATGCTACAGATCTTAAACCAGTTCACGCTGGCAAAAGAACCGCCTGTAAGGTAAGTAAATGTGCACATGCATACGTCAGGTGCCTATTACTTCCCTGTAATAAAACAAATCTGTGATAGATCAACAACACAAACGTGATAAACAGCTGACGGAATTACCATATAAACTGGCAACACAGACCTCCTCCCTTCATGCATGGCGAGATCACAGCGGTACCCTGCCCTCTCCAGACTCCAATACATAACAAACGCTATGACTGTTACCCCCACAATCGCATCTACATTCGCGGTTCGAGATAAAGCACTGTATATTCCATCCAGTATCTTCACTTTTCAAACACAAAGTTCTTAATTTAAAACGTCCCTGGGAACAGCTCGATGGCAACTGCAAGTTGAACTGAAGACAAACCACCCGCACATGCAAATCCAAGATGCACGACCACTCAAGACATTCGCAGTGCCCCACACACCCTTGCATGAGTGAACGGTCTGGTCCCCAGCACTTGGCACAAACACTCCGCATCGGGGGCCCGTCCCGACATACTGCACAGTTATACACCCCATCGTAGCACAAATAAAGAGCAGGACCCAAAAAGGGTGCCCCTACCCTATGCGTTGGCCCCCTTTATACAGGGGGCTCATTGGTCGCGGCTCGGCCCAGTGTCGCCCAGTGATGATGCCCACTACCCCCTATTTCCCCCACCCTGGGCAGTGAGTTAAGAGGTCCCAGCCCCCATGACCCTTTCACTGGGCCGGGCCAAGTGGAGGTGCCAGCACTAAGGGTGACCCCCGCAGAGGACCATTTTGCAAAGGCGCGGGAACCTGGCATAGCGCCGACCCCCGCATCGGGGGCCCGTCCCGACATACTGCACAGTCATACACTCCGTCATATCCACATTCCATTCTCACTCCCTACTTCCCTTAGTGACCCCCCCAACCTCCCCAATACCCAAATGAGAGGCAGGACCAGTTGGCTGAGTGGAAGTGAAATTGTCACAGCAAACTTTATTAACATACATAAAGTAAGGAGTTATCTTACAGGTTTTCTGTTTCTCAGCCACGCCTCAGGATTCTGCACTGAGCATGGCATCCTAACCCCCCTCCCTTCAGGTCCTTGCAGACCCGTTGAGGGCCCGTCCCTCCCTAGCCATCCCTCTCTACCCATGGCCATTTCACACTTTACTTTTTCACTTACTTTTTCACTTTTCATTTTTTTTTCCCTTTCTTTTTCATTTTTTCTTCCTTCACTCTTTCTTTTCCACTTTACTACCCCCACCTTGCCTTTCACCCACTTTCCCTTTCCCAATTGTTACTCTTCCTTTCCCACATAGGTTTGCCTGTCCACCTCACGCTCTTATCTTTACCTACGCGAATCTTCCCCCGCCAGACCTTTCCCCATCTTCCCAATCCCTGCTCCTCATTGGCCCAATTCCCACTACATTCCAGTGTCCCCATCCTTTTGAATTCCAGATTAATTTCTTCTGCTGATCCCTTCCGTTCCCCAATTTCTTCCTATCCCGGCCCTTTTCCGTCCCCCTTTCCCTAACCCCAATTGTAGATTCCCCATTACTTCCCAGAACCCTGTTTTCCCCTAACTCCCTTCGTTCATCTCCCCTTGTTTCAGATTCCTTGCTTTCTCTTATTCTCCTCCGAACCCCCCCACCCGCGTGTTGGGGTTGGAAGGTCTTCCAAGCCCCCTTGCCCTCCCCTTTACCCAGGCTCTCCCCTAGGTAATACTCCTGGTGTCGTTCTTTCTAAGCTGATGACTGCGCAGTCCCCATGCGGTATCTGCCAGTGCTGTCTGTAGAAATCGACCTGTGACTCCGCCATGACTCTCTGCTGGTTGCCGGTGGCAGTGAGACCCCCCTCCCCAGGCAGCTGGTCGCCGTACCTATTTGTCCCGTTAGTATCTCTCAAACCATCCCCCACACCCCACCCACTCTCACACAACCTCAAATAAACTGGCCCTCCGGACTCAGCCGGCAGCGTGATGGTCTGTGCTGGGACACCCCGTCCCCGACCTTCACCCATGCGTGAAGGCGTCTTGGAATTGCTGCTCGAGCGGGTTTGGCTCCTTAGCAGGAGTGCCCCCTGTCTGTAGACTATAGCGCCCTTGACCGTAGTGCTCCTCTCTGAAGGGCCTTGCCCTGAAGAGGGCATGCTGGGTGCACTACAGGCGATTGTGCTCCCTGCCAGGAGGACCTGCCGCTTGTAGGTGGAGGCGTAGTGATAGGACTGGTGTGGTGACCGTCTTCCCGCTTTTAGCCCTGCTTTGCCCCAAACCACCCCGACCTCTAGCCCTACTTACTTGCCACCCACTCCTTCCAACTCGTCCTTTATGTCTGATAACCTCACTGCCACCCCTACATCGGATGAGTGGACTATCTGCCCCGAGCATCCAGGCATCTTAATGAATTCAGTGCATGCTTTATCCAGCCCATGCCCATGCTCCCCAAAACTTCACATATTTGTATTAAATTTCCTCTTAGATTCCCCAATAGCGCAATCCCTTGAGCCCTTTCCGACACCCCCCAAACTCCTGTGGGGGCATGGTGTTTGGACGGTCTTCAGGTGTATCCCTTTCCATCCCACTTAATAGCTCTGGCACAATCTTTTTGTACATAATACATTTCTAACCTTTCCTTTGCAGGAGTTTCTGATATGTATTATGCCTTAAGACCAAGTGAATGTATATCTGTATTTGGTTTGGTATTGCTGTGTGGTACGCCAACCTGCTTGTAGACATAATTCTATAGGTTTTTTGGCCATAAACAACTGAGAATGTATATATATCATGTCTAAGTGTAATCTGTGATTCCCATTATGTGACCTCACTGTGGACTCTTTAAAAGCTCACCCTCTGAAGAACTGGCCTAGACCGCCTGTCACTGCTACCTGAACTGGTTTGGCTACAGCTTCCCAGAGTTGTTCCTGTCACAATATAGGTAGGCCTTCTATATATCTGACCACCAGGCCAGAGTACAGAAAATCAGTCCTAACAAATACTCCTTAAGTATTTTAGGGGCCAACAGTGCCTGGGTACCAATGGAGGGCTACTATCGTTGCTGCCTGAGAGGAGGAAGGAAACCTGTATCTTTGCAAACATTAATGTTACCAAACCTTCCTTAATACAGTGGCAGGAATTAGTTTGCCTATGAATTACTCATAGTGGTAAACAGGGGTGCATAGTCCACCCTACAAATTCACAGTGCTCACTA
This sequence comes from Ambystoma mexicanum, assembly GCF_040938575.1. NCBI lineage: Eukaryota > Metazoa > Chordata > Amphibia > Caudata > Ambystomatidae > Ambystoma > Ambystoma mexicanum. The sequence continues at coordinate 489,238,107 of NC_090938.1, read as the reverse complement.
TTTTAACTCTTTAGAAACCGTCATTCCATACTGACTAACCGTGTACCATTTCTATCCTATTCTCCCACTGGGTTCCCAACACCACTCACCCTCAATGCTTTTCACCCCCTACCAACCCTGCACTGCTAGCTTTAAAACTTCTGCTCCTATTACCACTGCCTGACCCCCCCCCCTAGTTGACCCGGCCAGAGCACCCCACTCCCCTGCACACCTTTTCTCTGAGGAGAAAGGGATCCAACCAGAGCACCCTACCCTAAAACAGAACTTGGTTCAACCGCTGTCCTGCATCCTGACACCCTCCCTATGGCGCGACATTTTGGTTTCTACTTGCGCTCTCCTTAACTTTCCTATTACACTTTACTTGCTCCACCTTCTTTGTACACATCGCATTTTTCATGCCTCGTCCGCTTTCCTTTCCCACCTTACTTTCCAACGTATCGTTACACACTTCCTATACCCTCTACTCTTCCCTTTTTTTCCTTTCCCATTTGTTAATCTTAGAATTCCCCCAACAGTTCTTCTGTCCCCATCACGTTCTTCCCTTGTCTTTTTGGTGGCTCTATCTCCCCCCCCTTTCTTATCCTTCATCAAGCGCAGTGCTGTCCAAACTTCTCCTGCCTTCTACGCTGACCCCTCCCCTGCCCATTGAAACTCATAAATGCACACCCAGCTAACCGCCCAGCACGATCCCAAGAGAGGCCTTTTTGACCCGGATCGGGCGTTTGCCTTCAGGGGTTTTAGTCTCTACAGCGAAATGGGGGATAATGGCAAAATTCCAGAGCTGGCGGGACGTGGCTCCCATGCCCCAACGGTCCCAAAGCGGGACTGGCTGCAGTCCAGTCGCGCTTCCTTTGTTTCCCTAAATGGAAACATATTAAGCCGGGTATGACTATATCAATGCCCATCCAATCCCCCTTCAACACCAGCTCCTGGCCGAATGCCCCACAAGCTTTGTACCGCTGCTGGTGTGATGCTCAGTTTAGCCTTGCACCCCTAAGGTGGGATAGCTCAGGGGCAACGTGCTCGCCTTGGAAGCAAGACGACACGAAGCACCACAGGTTCGATCCCCGGGTTGGTGCTTATAAAGAATTTAGCATATCATAAGCTCACCCTGTGGCTCTGAACAGGCCCCCACGTATCAACCAGGATGCTGCCCACAAACCTCTGTTCCTCCAGGTGATGAACAACAAAAAACCATGCCCCGGCCCTTCCTTGCACATCGCCTCATGACATGGTAGAGCCCTTTCTCCAAAGGCCCCCGTTGCTATCAAACAAGCCCCATGTAGCAAAGCTCCAACATTTTTTTTTAAATGTATTTCTATATTTTTTATTTCCCTTCTCACTCTTTTGGGTACGCTCCACAACTACAACCCCCAGAATGCAGTGATTGCACACAAATTCCACTTGCCACTGCAAAATTGCAACATCGCCACCCATGCAAATCCCAACCCGCATGACCCAAACCACAGTTCCTTAACTGAGAAGCCCTTGGCAGAAACATTAACCCTGTTCTATACTTATTCCGTTTGAACGTTCCTGTGGCGTATTTCCCCTTTACTAATGTTCCTGTAGCTCAAGGTATAGGGCAATGTGCGACAAGCTGCACTGAAAAGTTGTCCTTTGCGCGCCGGGACAGCTAAAGGCGCAATGGTAAAATCGTCCAAAAGCCTCTTGGCATTGATAAGGATGAGCAACACCCCCACTTGTCCATTACATCCTAGTCAGAACGATTGCACGCTTGAATTACTAGCACATTTGTATTTGTGAGATCGATGGTCGTCATGTTCTGAAAAAGACACTTTATTATATAACAGAGGCAGCATTTAAACGTAGTGCATACCAGCAGGGCCGGCTTTAGGGCAGGGTAGGCCGGGCGACCGCCCAGGGCTCCACGCCCCCCCAGGGCGCCATTAGCCCCCCACCGCGCCAGCTCGGGAGAGTCTTTCAAAGGCTAGTGGGAAAAGGCCTGGCAGGTGTCCTTTTGTTATTAAATGCGCCCGCGGCAGCGGGGTGCATTTAAAGCACCCTATTGAGATGAATACCTCCCCACTCCGACGCAGGAGTGAGGCGGTTTTCATTGGAATAGGGCCATGAGCGCCCTTTTCCAGTGATTAACTGGCAGGCAACGGAGTGGGTAGAGAGAGAAAAAAAAAAGTGCTGTGCCGTGCCTGCCCCCCCTCACCCCCTGTTGACCGGGGGTGCGCGGTGAGGGGCGCCAATTCGCCCAGGGTGCTGCTGCCACTAAGGCCGGCCCTGATTACACTTGTCTAAGGCACAAAATTAGCTTGGAAACCGCAGAGCACTACACGGGAGGGATTGGGGGGTGGGGGGAGGGCTGCTGGGGCAACGGGACTCGAGGAAGGGGTTACTGCAGAAAAACGCTTCAGCACGAAAATACTTGTTTTTCTGTCTGTTCAGTAAATAAAACAAAGGCAATGCATTCAACACGTTTAGATTAACAAAATAGATTGATTTAATATACTGAAATGTTGCACGTTAGCATCTAAAGACCTGTGATGCCCACCTCAAGAAGGCTAAAGGACCTATGACAGACTAGTTAGCCCCTGTACATACAAAATGTGTGCAGAATAGCGTCATGGAGATCCATACACGCTTACACAATGCTGCTGCCTACTCTAAGCACAAGCCTAGATCCACAGATGGGACAAGCAATGTTAAAGAACAGATTCAAACACTGCCTCACCATCTATATAGATGCATACTGCAAAAGAAACAAGGTGGCAACATTCGTTTTGTAACATGCTATCTGTTAAAAATTCACATGCCACTGACCCGACCTCCTCCTGGAGGCTGGGCACAGGAAAAAAAAAAAAAACAGGAGATGCCACGGGAGCAAAACGGTAACACACATTTAATTGGGCGAAAATAACCTGAAGTGGACACGGGCACGTTCTAGAATGGTCTGGCAATCCATATTTTTTTTTTATTCAACATACTAAGTTATGATACCGGACATATCCACTAGATGGCGGAATCTGCAAAGCAAGTGAATCTAAGAACGATATCAACCTGCAAAACTGTTTCTCCCAGAATGGGGTGGAGGACCTGATTATGAGATGATTTGATATGAGAAGTCATTTTAAACGGGCCTATATACTAGAGTTTCTAGTGTTTTATTGCTAATGGGACAGTGACCAAAATGCATACATTCACCACCTACATTCCAAATAGACCATTAAGATCTGTGCAGGACCATTTATTGACTATACCAAGATTCAGGCTCCAGAAAGCGGGGGGCTGGGGGGGGGGGGGGGTTCCAGCTTCCCTGTCCTCGCCGCCAAACTCTGCAACACGTTACCAGCCACACAGAGCAGAACCGTCCTACCTGGCGTTTAAAGATCAGGCCAAATGTTGGCTTACTGAGCAGGACTGCACTACATCTAATGTGTCATTTGTTTTGCCTGTATCCTTCATCCTGTAAACAGCCTGTACATATGTTTATATATTTGTTTGTTTTTTTACACTACTGTATTTGCCAATTGTTAATTCTGTGTTACTGTATTGCATTTAGCTCCCTGCTGCCCCTCCCTAAGTAACGTGCCCAGATGCCTATGGGCCAGGTCGCAATACAAGTGAACAAAATACAAATAGGTATGAGTGTGATATATTTCTCATTATTTGTCCAGAGCTGGGCCCGGTGTGGCAGGGAACTGCAAGCACACCCCGAGTGTAATCTACGCACAGCCATTGCAAGAAGGTACCCAGCCTGATAATTGAAATAATGTACCGGGGAAAATGATAAGAGAAAGGCTATATGCTTACATGCACATTCTCTAACAGATTGTCGAAAACGCAATAGCGGCAATGAGATTTAAAAAAAAAAGAGTTGCAAAGAACTCATTTTATAGGGACATAAAATACAAAATAAAACTACTACTGTGGACAATAGCGTGCTTTTTTAAAACATAATGTTAACCTCCTCCACGGTGACCATGCATAGAAGGCGTTCAGGTGTTCATCCACAGGGAAGGAATTCACCCCAAATTAGGGTGACCAGATTGCAAAAAAAAAAAAACAGACGGGCAATCGAAATAGAAGCAGGACTAAAGTAAATACACATAAAACGTTAGTCCTACTTCTATGTCGCTGGCCTGTTGCGGGGGGGGGGGGGGACGGGCGAGGAAGGGGTGTGCTAACATGCACACTCCTCTCATTGGAGGAGAGCGCTGGGGAGAGGAAGGGGAGGAAATGGGGGCGTGAACATCATTTTCACGCCCCCATTCGCGCAAAAAGAGTTGCGCCGGGACCTGATTTCGGGCGAAATCGGGTCCAGGCAAAAGAAAAGGGACCATAGCCGAAATCCTGGACGGAGTTTATAAAATAAAAAAAAACTCCTGGGACGTCGGGTGATTTCCCCAGACTGTCCCTGGAAAACCCGGACATCTGGTCACCCTACCCCTAAGTAAATCCTGGACTGGAAGAGGTTCATAAGCTATCTGACCATTTCTCACCGGCACTGAGGTGCATGACACAAGTGTCGCATGTTGCATTCGGAATCCCGTTCAAACACTTCGCACCATGAGCAGAACCTTTTGAGATAAAGGACCAAGCTACCTAAACCAACCAACAACAACCTCTCTCTCCTCCCCCGCATCCACCATTTCATTCCACATTTGAACTCTGCTCCTAAAATGCTGCCAATTCCATTTACTACATGCCTTTCTCCTGAATGTCCCCTCCCTATGTGCAACTTTAGGTTTCTTTTATTGTCTTGTGGAGGGGGTCTCCGTGTCACGTTGATGTCTGGTTCCGGGGTGGGGGAGGTGGGAGGACGGGGAAGGGGAAGTGATTTTGGAAGGCAGGGCTAGGGCAGACCCTGTGTTAAGTTAATAAAGGAAGGCATGTGCAATTGAGCTTCATGTCCTGGCTCTCATTAACTGCATGGCGGCGGGTGGGAAGACCCCCTTGGGCCACAACACTGGCGACGAGGAGGTGCATCCTCCAGTCTGACCCATGTCAGGTGTCACCAGCTCCCGAGCGGCTGCCAGGAGGCGCCGCAATCATCTGCAGTGTGTCGCAGCAGGCCCGCGTGGGCTGGCGCAGGAGTGCAGTGAGGGAAGCCCATCATCTCAGGCTCACGAAGAGCAGAGACACGCCCCGGGCCGCAGCAGTGATATAAAGGAATCTAGATTACCGGGCAGTGGCGGTGACCACCTGGAAATTCCACAGCCTGGGAGGCCCAGGCTGACAACAGCAATTCATGGACTCCAAGGTGAGAGGGGGCCCCTAAAGCAATGGTGCTCTTGCCTGAAAAGGAGGCCATTACTCCATCATAGACACAAGGTTGATTACAGAGGGCCCCACATCCACCTCACCAAGCACTGGTGACAAAGAGCGGACACAAGTTTGGAAGGAAAATGTCCAGCCCAAACAGAGGTCAGGTCGCGCAGGGCCAGGGGCCACAGACGCAAGGACCGCAAGGGCATGACTAGACCCCATATAGGCTGCCTGACACACTAGCAGCCCAGATGCCTGGCGTCTTCGATGTGGCTGATACTAGCAACATGGGTCCACTGTGGGCCCAGTGGATTCGAGACTTTGAACTGTACATGGGGGCCACAGGGCCCATTGCATATGAAAGGCAAAAATGTCTCCTCAAGCTGGCTGTGGGACCAGCGACTCGTGACATCATCGACAAAATGCCTGCTGACACCATAGACACTATTCAAGACCTAAAGGACGCACTAGAGGCATATTTCACGCCACACACCAATGTGGACTATGAGCGTCAACTGTTCCATAGCACAAAACAATCCAAGGGAGAGACCAAGGGCGCGTACGTCATGCGTCTGCGCACAAAGATGAAGCACTGTGACTTTGCCAACTACTCAGCACGGAGGCGCTGAGGTCTCAAATCATCGCGGGGTGCGAATCACAAACTTTCAGACAAAAACCATTTTGGATGAAATTATGGCGCTATCTCGAGCTGAAAGGGCTGTAGACTCACAGGTGGCAGAGCTTAAACAACCCCACGCTACCATAAACTGTACATCGACTTCAGCAGGAGAGAAGGTTGGAAGAACCATTCTACTACAAGTGCGGGTTCGAATACCCGCACAACGGCACGTGCCCGGCAGTCGGACAGCGATGTGCCACTTGTGGCGAAGAAGGCCATTTCAAGTCAGTGTGCAGACTCTCCAGGGAAAGAGTGAGGGAAAAGTCCAGGGAGATCACGTGGAAGTCCAGGACGAGAACCATACCCATAGCCTCACCACCTCCGACCACCAGCTCCAGCGCCAACAAGGCCTCCCGAATCAGGAACCAAAAGAGAGAGATTCGGGAGAAGACAGACAAAGACTAGACGGAAAAGAACGGAGAAGATATGTCACGCGCATGCGACCGGAACGGCATTCTAGGTGTCACGTGCGGTACCTGGTGGAGCAATCCCCTTTGGAGTCTGACCTCAGCTCATCAGGGAGCGACCAGAGAAAGAAAGCGTAATTTTCGCACTGGGCAATCCCACAGCCACCCAACACAGTCCGACACTAATAATCAAGCAGAATGAAGAACCAACGGAATTCCTTATCGACACGGGTGCTACAGTCAACGTGATCAGCAAAAGAGTCTTCAAGGATTTGCCACAAAGGCTGAACCTGACACCAGCCACAGTGGACATCTATGCATAAGGGGCCAAAGGACCCCTCAAATGCATGGGACAATTTGAAGGCCTGTGTCGATACAAAGGTCATGAAATGAATATCCCCCTTCATGTCCTAGCGACCGAGACAGAAAGCAGCTGCGTTCTCAGATTAAAGACTGCTGCGGAAATGGGACTCATACACATCCTATGTAACATCATGGTCCACAAATACATCGACCCTGTCGAAATGATTAACAACCTGTACCCCAGCTTATTCAAAGGTGTGGGACGACTGAAAACAGGCAAGTGAAACTCCACATAGGTGACTCTATACGCCCGATAGCACAACACTATAGAGGAATCCCGATAAACATTCAGAAAATAGTGGAAAACGAGCTTCACAAACTACTTGAACAGGACATCATAGAGCCAGCCACGGGCCCCACCACCTGGGTCTCACCAATAGTAACCGTCCCCAAGAAGATCTGAAGGCATCATTCTATGCATCGACATGAGACGCCGCAATCAAGCCATACTAAGAGAAAGACACATGGCCCCACGCATTACAGACATGATTCACTTACTAAATGGAGCCAAGGAAGGTCTTTTCCAAATTGGATTTGAAAAAGGGTTATCACCAACTTGTGCGGAGTCCTGAGAGCAGAAACATCACTGCCTTCGTAACACACCTGTGGCTGTTTCGCTACAAAAGACTTCGTTTTGGGGTGTCATCGGCGGCAGAAATCTTTCAGGCCGAAGTGCACAATGTCATCAAGCACATCCCCAACTGCATCAATTACAGCAATGATATCTTGGTCTTCGGGACAGACGTTAACAAGTACGATGAAGCCTTAACTAAAGTATGCAAGGCACTGGAAGCGGCCAACCTCACACTCAATCGTGAAAAATGCGAATTCAGAAAAAGCACGCTGCGCTTCTTTGGTCAGATTTTCTCGGAAAGGGGAATGACACCTGATCCAGAAAAGGTTGCAGCACTGAATGAAACAGCACCTCCATCAAAGGTGTCTGATCTGAGGTCCTTCCTGGGCCTTGTGAGCTATTTCACTCGTTATGTCAAGAACTTTGCTACTGTTAGTGAACCTCTGAGAGCGCTAACCAAACAGGACGTCCCATTCTGCTGGTCGGACAAATGTCAAAAGGCTTTTGAAACCATTTGTGAATGGGTCGCCCTACTACGATCCCAACCAGAAAACAGAACTGACCATGGACGCAAGCCCGGTGGGCCTAGGAGCCATTCTAGCTCAGGTGGATGCACGTTGTCGCCTACGCCAGCAGAAGCCTCTCCCCCACGGAGCAGGCATACTCACAGGCCAAAAAGGAAGGGTTAGCAGTGGTGTGGGCGGGCAAACACTTCTACCTCTTCTTATACGGGAAACAGTTTCGAGTGGTGACTGATCATCAGGAGCAGTTGTTCCTGTACGGCAATCGCCAGGCGAAAATGCCACCCGCATTGCGAGGTGGGGGTTAAGGTTGCAAGACTACTCTTTTGAAATTACACATCGGCTGGGGAAAGGCGAAACACCTGCCGACTTTCTGTCCAGACGCCCCAGAAGCTGGGTTGTCCCTGAACGGTCTGTAGCTGACAGATACCTCAGATATCGCATACAGCAAACAATGCCAGAAGGGATCGACACATCCCAGATAGCCCGAGAGGTGGACAACGACACAGCCTGCCAGATAATATGCAAAAGCCTCTGGACAGGATGCTGGAGGAGAGCCAAAGAGAAAGGGCGAGCGACGGGGGAAGAGCCACGAGCGGAAGTACAGGTAAAAGAGGAACTGGCCCTCTCTGATAATCACTTGCTGTTGAAGGACTGCAAGATCGTAATCCCTCCGTCCCTGTGAAAGAAAGTTGTTGAGCTCGCACATGAAGGTCATTGAGGGGTGGTATCCACCAAACGCATGCTGCGCCAGAAGGTCTGGTTCCCACATCTCAACTCGGTGGAGGAACTACTTAGATCGTGCCCCACGTATTGCCTCATCACCCCCAACAGGCACCCTGAACCGCTCCAAATGTCTGAACTCCTGGAAGGGGTATGGGAGACTGTGGCCGCCAACTTCTTCGGACTTATCGAAGGGGGGGAAGTATGTGCTAGCCAATATGAACGAATATTCCAGATACCTTGAGGCTCACATTGTGTCATCAACAGCGGCTCATCACGTAATACCAACACTAGATCGCATCTTCACTGCGTATGGGGTCCCGAAGGTACTGAAAACGGACAATGGACCGCGGTTCACAGGTCACAGCTTTGCACAGTTTACAGGGTACATGGGGTTTCACCATCAAAAGATCGCTCCCCTATGCCCGCAGGCCAATGGTATAATTGAGAGATTCATGGCCAATCTAAAGAGAGCATTACAGGTCGCCAAGCTCACTGGGCAACCTTACAAACAAGTGCTGTACCAGTTACTCCATGATTACAGAGGCACACCCATAGCACCACCGGAAAGACCCAGCTGGACTGATGTTCGGAAGGGCATCAAGACGAGGTTGCCCCAAGCCAAATCGGAGAACAATCAACCTGAAGTGGACCGAGAGGTACGAGAGCATGATGAAGCTGGAAAGGAGCGCATGAAAGTCTATGCGGACGAATGCCCCAGTTGGAAGTAGGAGATCAAGTTGCAGTAAGGCAACCGCAAACAAACAAACCCACCTCCTTCTTTCATGGTGAACCTTTGCTCATTACCGACAAAAAGGGTTCCATGATCACGGCTCAAGGAACAAGGGTCCCACCACCCACCCACAACTCCTTTCATTTTAAGAAGATCTCACCCTGACTGTCTCGGCAGTTAAGTGCGAGAGTGAGTGCCCCTCCTGACTACATGACAGATGAGCCACATCAAGGAGATCACAAGGACACTGGAGGCTCTGAACAAGAGGACCACTTCGAGAGTGGAGCGAGAGGTGACACCCCTGAGCAGACCTTCTCACATCCACAGCGAGTCCGAAACAAACCTCGCCGCCTCATTGAGGAAATGGCATAGAGAACTCTGTTAGGACCCCAGCCTGTTGCTGAGGTCTAGTGACTGTTTAAAAAGGGGGTTAGATGTCACGTTGATGTCTGGTTCAAGGGTGTGGGAGGTGGGAGGATGGGGAAGGGGAGGCGATGTTGGAAGGCGGGGCTAGGGCAGAGCCTGTGTTAAGTTGATAAAGGAAGACGTGTGCAATTGAGCACCATGTCCTGGCTCTCATTAACCTTGTGGCAGCGGGTGGGCAGACCCCCTTGGGCCACAACACTTTGAATCCCAAACACTATGCCACCACCCAGCCCCCAAGATATGCCCCACTACATACCGCACGCACCCTTCTTCTGGCGAGTCATGCAAATGCTGCTGGTACCCGTCTGCGTGCCGCCCAGTCTGTCTCCTTGGTCCGCCCGCCCTCACGTTTGACCTTTGCCATTCAGCACCTCACCTCTATTCACTTCCTGGGACCTGCTGAGCAACATTTTCTGCACGCCCTTTTCTGTGAGTTGCATTTCTCATGCGGTTTATTGATGTGACACAATACAGGGCTAAATATTTGTAATGCCATGCCTGTGTAAGGTGACAGACTATGAAACACTCCGGATTCATTTCTTAAATGCCAGCAGAAGTAGTGTACCTTCAGGAAAACATTAACGATGGATATTCAGTGGTCGCCAGCAGGGCTTTAAGTGGGCCGTGGCTGAGCCACAGTAGTCTACCAAAACCTTTTTAAAAAAAAAAAAATGTTTAATTTCTTTTATTGATTTTATGCAAAAAAAACAACAAAAACCAAACAAGCAGCATAATCATGATAGTTCCATTACACATCAAGTTATCTTAATCACTGCTCCCACTACCCCTCCCTCCCCCCGTGAGCCTATTTGTCTCATTCAATGTTTGGCACATGTGGCCGGGTTTCGTTCGGAGTCTGTTGGATCTGATGTTACTCCAAACAATTCTGCTATTAGCGTTTTCCAAGCCAACAGGGTGCCCGCCTCCCCTTCATCAGCCCGGCTACTCGCTTCTTGCCATGCCACCGTTTCAGCCTCCGCCCATTTCTGCAAGTCCTTCCACCATACATCCACCTTAGGTTTGTGGCATTTCTTCCACCCCATGGCGATCCTACGTTTCACAAGCACATACGCCAGATTTCTCAGTTTCTCAATATGCTTGAGTTTCCGTGGCCTAGGGAACCCGCCCAGTAAGCAGGCCCAGGCCGTGTCTGTGACAAGAGTAACCCCTTTATAAGCCAGTTTCTGCGCCACTTCTCCCCAAAAACACCTAATGATCGGGCACAACCAAAACATATGTGTCATGTCAGCGTTTTCCAGGTTACATTTAGGGCACACTTGTCTTCCAGCGTTTTGGAACTTAGATATCCTCAAGGGGGTCATGTATGCCCTATGCGTTACATACAGCTGTATTTGTTTTAATCTGGCATTTCTAGACACTTTTTTGTGGTAGCTCAGGGCACGCTCCCACACCCCATCCTCCATCGGGGCCCCCACTTCCACCTCCCAGTCCAGTCTCAGATGTGTCAAATCTTTCCCCGCCTTAGCCATCACCATCTCATACAGTCTCGAGATCTCATGCCCTCCTTCGGATATATCATATATTGCTCCCAAAACTGCATCTGGTTCTTCTATCAAAACTGTCTCTGGCCAGGTGTTCTTAATCATCCGCACCAATCTAATGTATGTGACATATTGGCCCGTGTGTAGCCCCGCCTCTTCGTTGAGTTCTATAAACTCCTTAATGGATCCCTCTTGCCAAACATCGCCTAGCGTTGCCAGCCCCACCGATTCCCAGTAGGTCCTAACAATCACCCTCAGCTGATCATCCCCTCCTGTCAAAGCAACCAGCAGTATCTGCGGGAGGCACGGGCATGGGACTTCCATCAAACGACAAGCCCTACGCCAAATTTTCTATCCAAGCCTCAACATCGCAGAACGCCCCCTCATTTCAGTTTCGGACAGCCAAATAATTTCTTTCAAATAAAACGGGGCGCAGTCCTGTTCAAGCACCCTGTGCTCAGGGGTCACTTCATCAGAAAGCCACTTAGCCACATATTGTAACTGTCCCGCCAAATAATAAACCTCAAAATGAGGCAGTCTGATACCTCCTTTTTCATAAAAGTTCTGCAGTTTCCAAAACGCCACTCTGTTTCGGGTACCGTGCCACAGGAAATCCCTATACATGCTGGTCAATTTACTGAAAAACTTCTTGGGTATTATGTATGGGATATTACTAAAGTAATGCAGGAGCCTAGGCAGAACTACCATCTTAAGCATAGCCCCCTGCCCCATCATTGCCAAGGGCAACCTTGCCCAGAACTGCATGCTGTTCCTAATTTTCTCGATGGCTACTTCCGTATTGTGTCTGTGTTCTTCTTCCACCGTGTGATATACGTCTACGCCCAAATAATGAAAAGAGCTAGTTGCCCATGGTACCTGTAGCACCGGTAGTCTATCTACAGGGGTCCCCTTATAGCTACCTAGCGGGAATATGACAGACTTTTGGGGGTTCACCGATATGCCCGACAACTCTGCATACCTTTCCATCACTTCAAGTATGTATAAGAGATTTTCTTCTGGGTATTGCAAGTACAGTAACAAATCATCCGCGTACAAGGATATCAAGTGTCGTTCCCCTCCTACCTCAATGCCAATCGCATCATACTGTGCCCTAAGGCATATTGCCAGAGGCTCCAGGGCTAAGATGTAAAGCATCGGGGACCAGGGGCACCCTTGTCTGGTGCCTCTGCCAAGTTGCCATCTCTCGGATATCACCGCTCCAGTTCGGACCCTGGCAAGCGGCTCACTATACAACATCTTAGCCCACTTGATATAGCCCGGCCCCATTCCATACCCTTCCAAAGCGGCCAATAGCCATGACCACTTGACCGAATCAAAAGCTTTAACTGCATCTAGAGACACTATCGCCATCTCACCCTCGTTCTTACTACCCCATTCGACCACCCGGTGAAGTCGCCTATGGTTGTGTGTTATGTTCCTGTTCGGGACATAACCCGTTTGATCAGGATGTATGAGTCTACCAATCACTTTCTGCAATCGATTTGCTAGGACAGCCGTAGGAATCTTGCTGTCCTGATTTAGCATCGACAAAGGCCTGTAGGAACCACATCTATGCTCCGGTTTATTGGGCTTGGGCAGCGGCATTATGATCGCCTCTCTGAGTGAGTCAGGCAACCGTCCTATCTCAAATGCTTCATTAAGCATGTCCAGCATTGGGGGGAGGATTTCCTCTCTGTATACTTTATAGAATTCGGTGGGGAACCCATCTGCTCCCGGGGTCTTACAGGTAGGCAACTGCTTCACAACCTCTTCTAACTCCTCCAACGTGATTGGCTCATCTAACTCCTCCCTCTCTTCTTCACTTATCTTGGGCAGCCCTATGTCTTCTAACGTTTCGATTATCTTGCGTTGGTCACCCATCTCATCATCTCCGTACATCACTCTGTAATATACCACAAATTCTTTGTTAACCCCCTCTTGCGTGGCCACCTCATCCCCGTCCTCCCTAATAATGGTCCTAATCGGAGGCCTAGGGGTCTCGCTTTTGTATAGCCAGGCCAAAAGGCGGCCTGTCTGGTCTCCCCCCGCATGCTGCCTCTCAACATATTTCCTATAATTGAGATTGCAGAGTCTTTCCCAATGCCCTGCACATTGTTGCTGTAGCTGGAGTACCAGCTCTGTGTCTATGTCACCGCTCTTCAATGCTGTTTCTAGCTCAGTTTCCGTCCTCTGCAGGTCAGCCAAGACCCCACCCTGTAACCCTCTTGACTTAGCAATGGCCGCCCCCCGCATCACCACCTTAAAAGCTTCCCATAATGTGCCAGCGGAATCAACACTCCCAGTATTCTCCTCAAAGAAGTTAGTAATCTCTTCCCTTATATCTTCTCTAAAGACTGGATCTTTAAGCGCCTCTGCTCGGAGGCGCCATGTAGGGATCTTCGCCCTCGGGGGGCAATATTGCCATCCGAGGATCAGGGGCGAGTGAGGACCCTAGCCTTATATTCGATTTGAGTAATCTCAGACATCACTTCTGCTGTAGCAAAGACGTAATCGAGCCTGGTGTGCAGTTGGTGCGGGGCTGAATAGTGCGAGTATTGCCTCTCAGTGGGATGTTTCATCCTCCACGCATCTGTAAAGCCAAAATCAGTTAGCAGTGTCTGCAACACTCTCGCCGCTGGGCTAGGCTTACCCACCCTGCCATTAGATCTGTCCACCACAGGATCCAACACACAATTAAAGTCCCCACCCCAGATCACCGCGCTCCCTATACACGTACTAAGATTGGTACACAGGGCTCTGAAGTATGCTGCTGTGTTTTGGTTGGGGGCATACGTGTTTACTGTGCATACCTCCCTGCTCTCCACCAGCCCTCGCAATATAGCCATCCTTCCATCAGTTTCAACTACCTCTTGTATCGATTTGAATGGGACATGCGGTGCCACCCAGATTAACACCCCCGGGCGTATGCAGAGTATGGCGAGCCCACTACAGTCCCTCTCCACTTTCTCTTAACCAGGTCCAACTTCTCTCGCGTCAAGTACGTCTCCTGTAGTGGTGCGATATCTATTTTCTGCCTTTTCAGATACATCATGATTTTGTTTCTTTTCAGATAACTGTTAAGGCCCCTGACGTTCCACGTTATTATCCTGAGGTCCCCCATAGGTCGTTAGTAAGTACCCTCCCGATCCTCCGCCGATTCCGCCCCTTCATGCACCGCAAGTACAACATGCTGATTCCTCCAAATAGGCTCGAAACAAAACTTAAACTCCCCATAACCACACACACACTCAACTTCCCATCCCCCTACCTTCTTCCCACCCACCCCTCCCCCAACAATACCCTCCCCAACCGTTTCCCAGCTCCATTCCTGGATCTCAGGCACCCCCACATCTAGCCCTGCCAAGCACAAGCTTCTACTCAGGGCTCAGTAGGGTAAAGCCACCCTAATGGCCGCTGAAACTAATAATCTATTGGGGTAGGTCGTCCACGTTCTGTTGCTCCTTTCAAAAAACATTACGCATACAGATGCCAAACAGTTACCAATTACAGTTACACTCACTATATTCCAATCCAAATCGAGCACCAGGCTCAGATTGTGTTCAAAGTTCAGCCAGTTACAGTTTCTCTGTACAATCAGGGTCCTCCTTCTGCTCACCCTCACAATGTCCATATTACAAAGTCTTCATTCGGTATGATCCTGCCGATCACGATCCGCTTCTTGTTCCGGGCAGCCCTGCAGGTCCAGCCATGTGGCAACATCCTCCGGGGTATCAAAAAATAGCGCTTTGTTCTTATGTAGCACCTTCAATCGTGCCGGATACAGCAGCATATATTTGACTCCCGCCGCCCTCAGCCTTCTTTTGACGGCGACGTAACTATACCTCTGCCTTTGCACCAGTATCGTATAGTCCGGGTATGCTGTGATGTTGGTGGATGCTCTCTCTATCGTGCCGCCCTTACGAAAATATTCGAGGATCTTTTCTCTGTCCCTGTAATTCAGGATCCTCGCGATGATCGGTCTTGGCGGGTCCCCCGGCCGGGGTTTCCTCATTAGGGCGCGGTGCGCCCTCTCCACCGTAAATCCCTGCGAAAGATTCCCCACTCCGATCCCTTGTAGGATCATGTTTTCAACATAGTTTGTGGGGTCTTGGCCTTCTTCCCCCTCCGGAAGGCCAACCACGTGAATGTTGTTCCTCCTCGCCCTTCCTTCCGCCTCTTCCACACGATTTTCCAGGTTGGCGACCTCTTGTTTTAAGACATGAATCTCTTTCGCATTGCTCGTACTAACATCGGTATTAATCTTCACCCCACTTTCCAGACCGCTGGTCCTTTCTGCAAGCGCCCTGACATCTTGACGTAGCAGGGTGAGTTCCGTACCTACAGCATCAATCTTATTCTCTAGAGCTGTGCGTAGGTCCGCCATTGCCAAGTCCCATTTAGCACTCAGTCCCGTTATAGTCTCCAGGATCTGGTGCTTGTCCCCTTCGGGGGCGTCTTCCGCAGGGGTCACGACCATGCTCTGCACCGATGTTGAGGGGGTCCGTTGCGTTTTCGTGAAAGCCTCCATCGTGGGTTGCTTAGTCTTGACTCTCAACCCTTTCACCGACATGGCGCTGCCCTCCGGTCCTGTACGCCTCCGCCTTAGTGCAGCTTGGTCCGACAATGGTCTGGCTCCCAGGTCTCCTAACTCACATTCGAGATGGCACTTCGAATTGTCTTACGGGTGGGCTCTGGCCTCACACTCCCCATTCAACTTCCGTAGGCCTCGTCGCCCAAGCATCCAATGTTATCTCCTCCTGCAGTCAGATCGCCGAGGCTCCATTAGCGTATGCCAGGCCCGGCGCTCTCATGGTGCTAGTTCGAACACTCTGCCATATTTCCCTATTGTACTATTCCTCCAGGCAATTTACCGCATCCATGTCCGGGAAATCAGTTTTGTTTCTCCTCGGAGGCTTCTCCTTTGTTAGCCGCCATCTTGGTGCCGAGGCGGCCACACAGCCGTACCAACAAAAACATGTATATCTCACGATTCCCTGTGACAATGAACTTCTCCAACGAACTTCACTTGGCGTGCGGCTTCCGACGCCTGATCCCCAAAGGTCTAGGCGCTCGTTGCAGTTTCAACAGGTAACTTTGGCAAAAATAAAGTCAGATCATCAGGAGCTCCTCGCGCAGCACATCCTATTCCATGGCCAGATAGCCACGCCCCCCGTAGTCTACCAAAACCTTGATCTAGCCGGGCCTCACATTACCCCAGTCAGCCCTGACAACAACTTTGTTTACTGTCCGTGGGCTGCACTGCCAGTGAATAGCCAGTGTCACATTGCACTGTGCTATTACTTAGGTGGTTGACTTCGTTTGTTTCATTCATTGGCTGCTTCACACATAAAGGCCATAATTGGCTTTATGCGTCAAGTAGTCTATTGTATAAAACAAAAGAAATTGTGCACCTAAACACAGCACAGTGCCTGCAACACTGGTCTGTCAGCGGTCAGGGCTCGGGTTGGAATCCCTAGCAGGGGACAATAAAAAAGCTATTAATTTCATTGTCCCATGCTGGGGAGTCAAACCCGAGCCCTGCTGATGGCAAGCCAATGCCATAAGTGCTGGATTCCATTGGTTTCATTCAATTGGCTGCTTGACACAGTCTATTCAATGAAACAAAATGAATTTAGCACCAACGAAAACAGAACCAATGAAAACAGTAAAGTGCAATGCGACACTAGCTTATCATCGGCAGGGCTCAAGTGAATCCTGAGCACATGATAATTTAAAAAAAGTACCTAACAACTTTTAATTTGTCCTGTGCTCGGGATGCTTCAGGCCACGTCCATAATTTAGGCCACTCCCTCTCATTGTGGGCCCCCCCCTCAATTTCTTATCCCACTTAAAGCATTGGACTTCACTCCACAGACATTGATGTGATCAAGCCTCATCATCAGAACAAGGTGTGGGACTAATGTGCGTTGCATTTAAAGGCCCCAAACAGAAGTTCCTTCCACATGAATGGCAGGATTTTAAACACTGAAACAAAAAGTGGCCTGGCCTTTGTTTTTCAAGTACAATTAAAGAGCCATGTGGAAAGGTGACTACCTGTCATTACAAGTGGATAAGCAGCAGTTTAATTTTAATTTACAAAAAAAGAAGGAATCAAAGATCCCTGTCACATGGAAAACAGGATATTGAAAACAAAAACAGCCTGCACATGTGTGTGCAAATAAAAAGGGTTTTTAAAAAAAAGTACAAGTGAAAAAATTATCACTGCTCACAGACAAATGTCAGGAAAACAAAGCATGATGTGTGGGTTGACCAAAAGCAATGTATATTATGTTTCACCTACCAAAACTCCAGTGACATTTGAAGAGCCAGTTTGTCTTCATGGAAGATGTCAGCTCAAGGCAGACCCTTTTGCTGGCTGTGGGCAAAACCTCACAAGGAAAACTCACACTCCCAGCCTGGATGTCATATCTCCCATCTAATGACAAACCGCAATACAAATGTCCTGCTAAAGGCATCGGAAATCAGTGTTGTCCAGACCTGCTGGCACTGAAAGCAAAAGTCACCCTTGGCTGGAGCATGACTAATTTATGTGAAAATGGGGGAACCCACTTCAAAGAGCAAGCTTCCAACACAAGGGAGATTGATAAAAAAAACCAGTGAGCACAGGTTGACCCAGTGAAAACAAATGGCCGGAAGCAGGAGCAGGACCATTTGTCCCACATGAAGATTCACAATTTAATTAAAAGGGCTATTATCATTTAGTTATTTTTCTCAGCCATCATAAGGCAGATGGATTTCATCTATATACCATTCTTTTGTAATTTCCAGGCGATTTTGGGGGTCTTCCTGTGACTAATGGAACTGTACTGGCCAGTTAAACTAGGTTTCTGGCTGATCTCAACATGTTCCAAATTGAGAATTGGTGAGCGGGGGGCAAATGAAATTTGGGATATGCTTAATAACTTACATATTCATGACTGTTGTCCTTTTTATGAAAATGGCAGAAATGCGCCACATGGCCATGCTACATCGTACGGATTTGGTGGTCAGCTTATCTAATGCCCCATGATTAGCGGAATCAGAACATATGTTTAGTACGGCCGTTGCTAATAGAATTATGGAGTGATGATACATCACTCGTTTTTGCCAAAAAGGGGCGATTACAAATGGAAATTACCATATGTTGATCCAGACCCCTAAACCAAACCTGACTTGGAGGCTGTGTTTGAGAGGAGAGTGTAGGGTAACAGTCCAATCTTAGTGGCAGGGATTATTACAGGGTACTTCCCCAAGATTGTAAAATTGGCGGTGTCATCGCAGCTATATAAGGGGGACCGCACTAGACAGAGACAGAAAAAGGAGAAAGACAGCAAGAGAGAGAGAAGAGATAGACAATCAGGAAGGTTGCTGAAACTTATGGTCTGACAGCTGTAAGGAGACACCAGAGGAGATTGCTGAGAGTGCATCTGGGTGGAGCTGTCTATCTCTAGGAAGGCCTGAAAGCTGACTGCGACCTATGGTGGAGAGCAGGAGGTCATCATTGAGAGGCGAGTGACCAGATTCCTTCCCTATCTGTTCCAGATGTCCTGAGATGCAGCTGGCCTTCCTGAACCTTAAACAGAGGCTTTCTATCTAAGTAGAACTGAGCCCTGGGAAACCAAAAGGTGGGGGAGTCCTTTCCCTTTAGTGGGTGGAGGGGCAAAACTGTGTAGATTCTTAGCCTATTTGACCAAAAATATTAATTTCATTAATTCCCCATTTTGGCAGAATATTACATGGTTTGTTAAATTCGAAATTAACATCCTTGTTTTAGTTAGTTTATTAATAATATGCTTATAACTTTACAAAGTTGTGCATATCAATCATATAAAATCTAAAATCCATCATACATAATATACATTTTAGTCTTAAAACACATAGATTCCATTTGATAACTGATTTCAAATATCTAAAATAGTCGCATAAAATTTCATCATATAAAATTCATGTCGTGCCCTTCAATTAAACTTTGCCATATGTCTAAAGTGTTACATTTATACGTATTATCATATATAATTACGTATACCAATCAGACTTTCACATTCACACAATATGTGATAAGCAGTTTCTAGTGTGTTTATCCCATATAATCTACAATATCTGAGTTCTTTAGGTATAGCAATCTTTGCTCCAAATATATTTAAAACATTACATATATTAAATTTGAACTTCAGATACCACCTGATGGTTTTACAGTCGGGATAAGAATTCTGATAAGAGGGTTTCTCTTCTCTTGCTATTAGGTGTTCGAGAAAGAACCTACTATTTGATTTAGTGGCCAAATTGACTATTCATTGATCATAATCAAGTTCATCTATCATCATTTTCATTTTTCTTTTTACTTGTCTTATACTCATGAGTAGCCAACTAAACGAATCATGTATGTATGTATGTATGTATGTATGTATGTATGTATTTATTTTTTTGTATAGTGCCGATAGCCCGTGGGCATCAGGGCACTTAGGCAAACAACGAAAAACAATACAATAGGAACGTCTGCGCTAAGCCATGAGGTGGTCATAATCCCCCGTATCCCAGTTCATCATCTGAAAAGATGAGTCTTCAACCCTTTCCTAAAAACAGTAAGGTTGGTAACGGTTCTGAGCGTTTTTGGAACACTGTTCCACAAGCTGGGGGCCTGCACCAAAAAGGAACTGCCCAGCCCAGATTTCAATTTAAACTTGGGGACGATCAACAGACATTTACCCTTTGAACGAAGATTCCTACTGGGGGTATGAAGCACTAAGCCCTTTTTCAGATACTCAGGAGCAGAGCCGTACAGGCATTTATGCACCAGGCAGAGAGCTTTGAATTTAATACGCTCCTCCACTCTGAGCCAATGCAAGGCTATTCTCTCTGCAGTAACATGATCTCTTTTCTTCAGATTTTTTACCAGCCTAACCGCGTTGTTCTGAAGCACCTGACAACTAGAAACATCCTTAGAGGAGGCCCCTAATAACAGGGCATTGCCATAGTCAAGCCTTGATAGTATAATGGCCCTGGCTACGGTGGCCATATTACCCTCATTAAGAAACGGCCTAATGGCTTTCATGAGCCTTAAGTAATATGCTGTATTTCTTTGTAGGTAGCTAGTCTGGGCATGAGAATCCACCTGTGAGTTGACCATTATTCCCAGGGTCTTCACTTTCTGGACCACCTGGATAGTGGCATTCTTGATTTTAAACGATTTATACTCAGCCCCCAAGTTCGCTAGCTGATGACTTGATCCAAACAGCATCAGCTCGGTTTTAGAGTCGTTCAGACACATCCAGTTTGTCTGCATCCAATCGTCGATTATCTTATAAACTCTGGCTATTATTTCACGGTCTGAATCATAGTGGCTGCCACCCAGTTCCAGAATGAGTTGGGTGTCGTCTGCGTAATTAGTAAACGACACCCCCGCATTCACCAGTAGACTGCACAATGTGCGCATGTATATGTTAAACAACATGGGGGACAGACTGGATCATTCTTTATCCATTTGAGGTATTCCATTCTCCATCTATATAATGTTAAAAATGCAGCATCATTCTCTCTGCATCTAAATTGTTCCATTAATTTTACTGCGAATGTGTCATTATTGAGTCTAGTCAATTTGACATATAACATAACAGTCATTATTTGAATGCGGCTAT
Source organism: Ambystoma mexicanum (assembly GCF_040938575.1). Lineage (NCBI taxonomy): Eukaryota > Metazoa > Chordata > Amphibia > Caudata > Ambystomatidae > Ambystoma > Ambystoma mexicanum. The sequence continues at coordinate 489,217,306 of NC_090938.1, read as the reverse complement.
AGATACTGTTCATATTGCATTCATGTAATATGTACTCATAAGGTAGGTTTTTAGGCATCCTCAGTAAAAGAAAAATAATTTTTGCTTCGAATTTCTCAATTTAATTTTTGAAATAACACCCCCAAATTTCAGCACCATACACCAAGCATGCTACTATTTTTGTAGAGTACAGTTTCATCACAGTACTTATGGAGATATTCCCTTGCGCTCCAATACATTTACTTAACGCCATCGTAGCAATCGTGCACTTCCTCTTGGTTTCATTCCAATGTTTTTCCCATTTGAGTTTGTTATCATTGATGATACCCAAATATTTGTATTCATTTACGACTTCAATCTGTCTCTTATCTATCTGCCATATTGGGTTTTTATTTCTCTTCATCATTTTATATTCAAACATCATTATTTTAGTCTTATCGATGTTAATGATTAAATCATTGGCTTCTGCAAAGCTTTCAAGTTCATTCAGTTTTGCTTGTAATCCTTTTGGAGTATCATCTATTAACAGGAGATCATCGGCGTAGCCAAGCCATCCCAGCCTCGCCAGACCCAATTTAATATCATTAGTAACATTAGTTGGGCTAGTTTTCTCAAAAAATCTGCTAATTATAAATTAAACAGTGTCGCCGCTGAAGTACAACCTTGTTTGACCCTACGTGTCGTGGATATAGCTTCAGACAGTTTTCATTCTAGATCTAAGTGCACTCTGACAGATGTATCCTGATATAGTAATTGTATCATGTGTAGCAGGGCGTGTGGAATGCCCCATTTTTCCAATTTATTCCATAATTCTGTACGAGATACCGTATTAAATGCTGCAGAAAAATCTATATAGGCAACATATATAGGCAGTTTGCAAATCTTCCAAGAGTATTCTACTGCACTAACTAAAATAGATATATTGTGAGATGTGGATGACTGCTCTAAATCCAGACTAATTGTCGAGAAGTATCGCACTGCTTGATATCCATTGATTTAGCTCAGCTAACAGTATTTTTGGAAATATTTTTGCAGGGATATCAAGCATCGCTAACATTCTGTAATTTCCCGGGTCTTTGCGTGGACCCTTCTTATAGATAGGTAGTAGTATACTCTCTTTCCATGAATCAGGAACTTTACCAATCCATTGAAATAGAATATACAGCACCTTAGCCCATCGTTCAGGCAATTGTGCCAAGAGAGCATTGCATGTGCTATCTGGACCCGCATCTCTCGACTTTGGTAATATCTTAATTAGTGTTATCAATGAGGCAACGGTGTATGTTCTGTTCCAGATCATCTCCTCTTTTTTATCGCTCGAAGATTCACATGTCATACTCCCCAGTGTTTTTTGTACACGAACATTCCAACTGCTCTCTGGAATGCAATTAACCGGAAGAGTTTTATCTTTCTTATTATTTATAATTGCCCACAGTTCTTGGTCATTTTTTTTTCCAGCATTTGCCAAGACAAGCCATATCTTACCTTTTTTCTTTTTCTGATGAGCATTTTTTCCATCTCTTATATTGACTCTTAAGATTACGGATCTTCACGGTTCCATCTTTTGCATTCTCATTTATGCATTCACGAATGTTTGTCCTTAGCAGTTTCTTTTTTATGTGGATTTCATTATTAAATTTCTTATGATGGGTCAAATTCCATTTTTCATTAATTGAGCTATACTTGCGCTTTACCATAACTGCTACCTTAATTTTATCATCAAAGATAGCACACTCTAATTTCATTGGAGTATATTCATACTTCCCAATGAAAGTATCTAGAAGTGAAATAGCTCTTGCGTTACCTTTTTGAACATTAGTGGGGTCCCATTTAATACGATTACCTGCGGTATTTACGCCAATCTCACCATTCAATTGGTACATGCTGCTGATTTTTACTTTCTCTTTTAGCAGAAGAAATAGAGGCAAGTGATCGCTTTCTTCTCTACATCCTACAGCCATATCGGTGACTATCTCTTGTGCTTTTCTGTTCACAATCATATAGTCAAGGGTGCTCATACTCTTTCCACATATTCTAGTCACATTTTTCATGCAGTCTCCAGGGGTATTACCATTAAGTATGGTCAAATGATATTTATTTAATAAAGACAGCCACGCCTTACTTTCTCTAGAGCTATTTTGTATAGCAACAAGTTCAGAATTCCGTTGTTCTAGTAACGCTTCAGACTCAGTTTATTTTTATATTTAGATCGCTCACTAATATCAGAGGGGTCTTATTGCTAAGTTCATCAAGTATTTTAGCAGGAGTTAATATGTTCTGTTTATTATGTTTTCCGCCAGGTGGATTGTATATGTTGATTAGTACAAATGTTTCTATGTCTGACGCTATGCAGGTGACAGTCACTATTAATACCATGTTAGTGGATTCAGTATGCTTACTTCCAATCCATGGTTGTTTTGCATTGCATGTGAAATTACTGCGACCATCAAGCTCACATTCTTTAACAATCCAAGTTTCTTGTAGCGCGATAACTCTTAACATATTTATATTGTCTAAAAGTCCAACTTCAGATATATAGTGCGCGTTTCCTCGCATGTTCCAAGATAGTATAAGTTCAATTTCATCAGGAGCTCGCTTCAAAGTGGGATTTAAATGCTACAGGAAGCCATTGCCAGTATCCATCAGGGATTGTTTTATCAATCGGTCTAGTGGCTATGTCTTCTCCTGTCATCTTATTCTTTGTTGCATCTACATTATTGTACCCTCTTGGTTGTTCATTTTACCCCTTTGTTTACAATTTTCTTCTTCATATTTTACTTTTGGCATATAACATTCTTTACAGGTATATCCTAGATTCTCAAACAATTTACCTTGACTCAAAATAAATTCATGTATTGACCGTTCAAAGCACCATACATTTGTGGCTATTCTAGTAGTGCTTACCAACTGGTCTACAATCTTAAAATCATCTGTGACAATCATACGTAAGGGGACGATGGAAGAATATAATGCCAGGATTTGTCTTCTATTAAGGACAACACTCGGCTGTATCTATTTTTTCAATTTGTATCACCCGTGTCCTTTCACCTGATTCATCGCATTTTTGCCCAGTTAATTTCTCCTCCTTTTCTTTAGTTGTTTTCGCTTGTTTTGATTTTTCAATATTTTCTTCCCCATTCTTATTTGCTTTTATCTTATTCGTTCTTCTATTTTCACCTTGTAAGCATATAGTATTCTCATATAGCTTGTGTACATCAATTAGTATATCATCAATGGGATCCTCCTTTTTTTGTTTTTTGCATTTCTTCATCTCTGCCTTTTTTTGCGGACCTGCTAGCACTTTATCTGCTTTGTTCAGTTGTTTCTTGGGAAGATTAGTAAAGAACTCTCTAATACCTGCATCACTAACCTTTTTCATTTTTTTGCTAATAGCTTTGATATTAGTTTTCCCAGGATTTTCATGTATTGTAGCTTTATGTTCTCCAGCAAAATTGTGTTCTTTATATACTGACAAGTGTTTAGAATTATTTATTTTGGGCAGCTGTTTGTTCACAGTCTCATCACTAGCATAGTCACTTATTACACTACTTACATCAGCCTCAACTATGCATCCATTGTTTGCTTGCTTAAACTTGGTAGTGCCATACATGGCTGCTTGGCCATAGCTTTTTTTCTTTCCATTCTTTTTTATTTTTACTTGTCGTTTAGTGCTTTGATATTCACTTTTCACTTTATTTCCTCTTTTTTTCCTTATTAGTGCACAGTGTTCCACCACATTATATTCATTGGTGTATTCATCTAGCTTATTAGGTCTGGTTTAGATAATTCATTCTTTTCACTACTTGTGTATCTTCTTTTTCAATTTCATTCACAGTATTTGTACTTTGCTCACAGACCTTGTGTTGGCTTTTAGTGCTAATATCATACAATAACAAAGAATGTATTGCTAGTTTACTTTCTATAGAATCACATTTTTCAACTAGTGTCACTAAAACATTTTCAAGTGCATGGAATAACTATTCTGTGTTCATACTAATAAAATGTGTGTCATCTAATATCTCTATTTTACTAGTATTGACTTTCTTCTCTTGAGGGGTATCCGGATGTTGTTGTGGTATATTATTGTTAATGGCCAAACGTGTTTGGTCGGTTACAATTAGTCCAGAAATTGGGTCGATATCAAACCGCTCACCAGGATTTAAGAATTCAATATTTTCTCTCTCATTCTCTTCAAATATGTACTCAGTCAGAATTTTAGCGTTAGTACTCTCAGCTATACTAGGTTTAGCTAGAGCAATAGAGTTCATCTCTGAGTCAGCAAGGATGGTAGAACTTATCACTTGTGTCAGTAGTTTACTACTGATACATGGAAATGCTATGGAAAGTTTGCTCATGATTTCTGAGGTGCTGCATTCTATTTCATTAGCAGTCATAGGTGGTATTGCTGCTCACATCACTTTAGTGCTTGGTTGCTCTATTTTGTTAAAGAAGGTCGTCATTTTAGCAAGTTTGCAATCTGTCAAGAGCCCAGGTTGGGATATAATTTTGCATTTACATGCTCTATTATTTCTAGGAGCCTTTAGGTTATTCAAATTTTCTACATTAGCCAGATTTATTTTGGGGTTTCCAGGGTCATACCATTGCTCATACATATTTTTTGTGGATCGCAGTTCCATGGCTCTGCTTAGAGCGCTTAAGGCTTAGCTTACCACAGTAAGGCAAAAATGTACTTTATATTTAAAAATACCAAGGTTGTCGAACATAGAAACGGTTGTTTTTAAAACAATATGCTAGCTACCGCTCACCTTTCACAGTTAACAGTCAACAGTATACTTCGAGGTACTTCCTGGTGCACGCGTGGGTACGCTGCACACTGTGAACTTCTAGCTGCTGTGGGGCGGGATCGCGGGCGGGGCTTAGGTGGCTAAGCGAATCACAGTGTAACTACAATTCCAAAAAGAAAAGAGAAAGTGTCATAACGCTACTGGGGTTGGCTAATGATTTCACACACACGCAGCGTCTGCGTCTCACTCAATGTCCTCTGCGTAGCAGAGGGCAATCAATAAAGTCGACAAATTCAAAGCAGCATGGAAGGGAAATTACTTCTAAGTCAGGCAACTTCTGTGTTGCTGCCACAGACGTCCTCTCCCAGTCAGCACCTCGCCGTGGTAGAGGTCCCACTGGACAGAAAATCCACAGCGCAAGCGTATTCAGCGAGGGTCTCCGCAGTCAACAGTATACTTCGAGGTACATCCTTGTTTTCCAGCTGACCCCAACTTCTTTAAGGAGGAGGGGAATCTTTGTTCTTAAATCAGTCCAACCTTTTTATCCAGCTTCCCCAACACAGGTCTTTCAGTAAGGGGGGGTTTGAAATCCAAAATTCCCCAAAGCATTTCAATTTTTCTGTCTGATTTCCCAACCTAAAACAAAGCAAGGGGGCGGGGGTCTGAAAAACAAAGCGATAAATCACCCTGTGTTTATCTTAAACCAAAAGTGTGGGTGATATTATAATTGCCATATGTATTTTTACCAATCTTGAAATCCTACTGCTACCTTTTAAGCGTGGGGAAAATCAAAATCGCACAACATTACACAAGTGCCTTTGTTAATGATCAGTGTAATTATTTTGTGCAGTGAAATTTGTTGCAGAAAATAGGAATTGTGCCTGTGTTCTTTTTAACTTACTTTTGTGATTTATTTATGCTGAGAGAAGTTAATTGGGTTATGCCACGGATGAAGTAGTTTCTAACATTTTCGTGCTAATTTCTATTACTTTTAATTTAAATAAATACCAATATATTTCCCATACACTGGCCTGGTTCTTGGCTCATTGTTAGCTCAGGGGAGTGGTATTCAAGGGGCATGATATGTGTTTGAGATGGGGCTAAAGTGAGGAATATGTTAAACAGTTTGTTGTGTCACCACTTGAGTGGGGAGGGAAGAAACTCCCTCTGTTGAGGGTGGCTTCTCAATAAACCGATACACTAGACACTGAGCAGGGACCGAAATTACCCTTGGATAAGTAAGAGCTAAAAGCAGCTCCTGGGTATCCAGCATTAACCAGTGTCCAGGAGCTACCAATAGGGATTGAGGTGCTAGAACACAGCATTACGCAAATCTAACTTCCACATAAGATGCAAACATATCAAGTTGTCCATTATTTATGCCCTCTTATGCTTTAAATATTGTATACGTGTCCCAATATTTATTTATAGATTGTCCCAAACACAGAGTTAAATTCACATGCGTGTGTTTTTTCGGCAACAGTTGGTCTGGGATCCAAAAGTAGCTCCTGGTAGCTGTTGGTGTCAAGCTAACCCGGCTCTTCTACGCTACAAGCAGAAATTAACTAGTTCCATGCTCCCCTCAATTTCGAACACTGCTGAGACATCAACTCTAATCAGAATCCACATTCTATATCTAACAGCCCCTCTGGTGGCCATACGGTGTTGTGGAAGTGAGGGACACAACCTTTGTATGAATGAACAGGCACAGCAGGGAGTAGATAACCTGCCCATTCATGCTACCTCTTAAAACATGTTTGTGTAACGTATCATCCTAGACATGGAACTAATACTGTGGCTTTGCTGTACACTACTGAGCACCTCAGTTGCCCCCTCTCAACATAAGGGCTTTGGACACAGGGTCCAGGGGTGTAGTCAGCCATCCCTAGATGGTACCCCAAACCAAAAATGGTGGTATTTTTAGAAATACCTGGCAGTACATGAGGAATTGCCATGGACATGCCCTGGGACCTGATGGGTAGTCTTATAATATGAAGAGGCTGAAAATGCTGTTGTGTCAGGCTTCATATCCAACTTTGCCCTCTCGGGAAGAATAGGAACTAGTAACAGTTAAACATCCCCTCTAGACTAAAGCCCATGCATATGTCTCAGGTTAACTCTAATGCGGGGTCCTCCAGTCTACGACCCTATTCTTTTACTCTCCTACACCTCACAGTTATGAACCTTCACAGGAATGTTGATGTGTTGGTAGAATGAGCCTTCTTCCTGAGAGCCAATCAAAAGGCAATTGGAGATGGTCTTTTCCTACCTGTCAAGATGATGGGGTTTGAGCATCAGCCATAAAAATGTGTTCCGTACTTGCTGGCAGATGACACTCCCTTATGAATTACCCTATCATTCAGATATTCCACTATTCTATAAATATCACTCTGAAGGGCCCTTTTGTTGGCCTTCATCTAGAGGCATACAGGCGGATAAGTGGAAGAACTTTAATTCCTTTCAAGACAATGCTTCTTCTGTAGCCGGGGACGGTGTTGTGTCCACCTGCCGGCTGCAACACCAAACCTCTGAAGTTTACTGCATTCATGTGGGCCTTAACAGTTTCCAGTTATCTAGAACTTCATAACCTAGGTTCCGTGGGTTCTAAAGGTCCAGACCTGGAGATATAAAAGAGAAACCGGATTTTACCTGCCCAAACATATGCTGGGGTTCCCGTTCCCGAATGGATAGTCTGAAAGGAGAGATCTCCTACAGAGAACAGAGTACAACAACGGAAACTGGGTTATCTGGTCAGTTTCAAAAGGGCTGCAACTGAAACAGAATCCATTTCATAATAGTCCACATGCAAAACACACTGTTTCTTAACTCATACTCTCTTCCACAAGTTCTCATTCAATAAGTTGGATTGCCCAGAAAGTCATCCCGATGATTTCAGGGGGTTTTCCTGTTGTTCTTGGACCTTGTTGATGGGCACCTCAATGCTTCCTTAAAAAGAGATGATGAGAAATATCTTTAGTTGGTTGTGGCTTCCTCTCGTAACAGTCCAGTGGTGGTTCATGCGGCTCTAGGCGGTCGTAAGATGTTCATATAAATGTGTGCTCCTGTCATGACAGCACTAAAAATGGAGGGCAGTCAATTATTGTCCTTCTTCAGTGACTGGTGGAACAGAGCTTCTTCTACAGCTGATCAATTAAGGAAGATGGATTCACCAGATGAGACAGAACACATGGATTTTATTCAACCTAACATTTCAGTTCAGTCCCCATCTTCAGAGTGATGGTCGTGGCGTGGGCAGGGCCACGCTGCCTCAAGACTGGGCGTCGAGTTTCAGAGTACTGCTACGGAGGCTACAAGAGATGGAATATGCATGGATATGTCCCTTGCCTCTACTCCAGGAACTCAGTGCCACTTGTGTTTCCATGGTGCAGTGGATGTGAGGTCATCCACAACTTCTGCTGGCTGAGGACCCTACACCACACCGTGAACTCAGGTTTCCCCAGTCTACAAGGCAATAACACCAGTGGTCGGTATGCGGCGAAAGGACTGACAATGGTGGTTATAATAGGAACATCTGAGGGATTCATTGCTCTGGCTTTCCCCAATTACCCTAACAACAGTCACCTACATGATCGCTAGGGATGCATCCCGGGACCTGGCATGTCATCAGATAAGGTGGGATCCAGCAGCTATACTTCGCGCCTCCAAAAGGAAGCCACTTGCAATGGCCGATGGGACCCCGCATGATTCCGGGTTCAGTCACAGCTGGCAATGTCACAACTATGCCTTGCATCAGTGGGCGAAGCGACGCTGGACACCCACCTCAGACAGACCTAGCCTATATTTACCTTACATGGCAGTGATATTCTGGATCTCCTGAAGGACAGAGAACATGTGAAGTGAGGGGGGGGGGGTAGCTCTGGGGCAACGTGTTTGTATTGAAAGCAAGACTACGCAGAGCAACACAGGTTCGAATCCTGATCTCACGCTTAGAAACCAATCTCTGGTATTAAGCACATTATAAAAGAACAATTATATATACATGGGCTAACTAATGCATTAGTGACCTACACACAAGCCTAGTCACCGCTCCCCTAGGAATGTATCATTTCAACCTGGGAATTCTCAGAGTCTGATCAAGTTTAGGAGGCTCTTCCCTGGATCTGTATGTAACCGGGGTTAATGGGGTTCCTCAATTTCCACTCCAGTTCTCAAGATGAGGAGAATGGGTGGTTGATGTGTTGTCTTTAATATGGCAAACGGTCATGCCAGAAGCCTCCTGTTCGAGGCACCTGCTTCCCACGAAATTCGGTTACTCCGGGATTTATTGGCTAAGGTAACTTTCGTTCACATTAGCCAAGTACCGGTTGGCCCCTCTCCTTCAGGAGTTGATGGTGGCGTGGGCCAGGGGTTTCTATTCTCCACATCCCATGATATGATAGGTTATTTATAACGCACTTAATACCCAGAGGTTTCTAAGGGCGGACCCGGGGATCGAACCTGTGTTGCTCTGTGTCATCTTGCTTCCAAGAGGAGCACATTGCCCCTGAACTATCCACCCGAGACATGGAGTTAGAGGAACCATATTGCATCAGGGGGCAGCTACTAGGCTCTCTAGAATTCTTGGGAGGGCCGACTGCAATGGAGGGATTGGCGAATCTCCTCCGGAAAACATGTTCCTTCTGGGAAATCCTCTTGGGATTCTTACTTGGTTCCACAACTATTTCATGGCAACCACTGGAGCCGATTGGCGATATTGAAATAATATACCATACATTGTGTCTTAATGGCCATCATATCCGCCTGCTGGCAGGGATTCTAATGGTCAGAGCTTCCTGTTAATATTCTGCAGGCCACCCTACTAATATTGTGATCCGCCCTGACCAAATCTTCCAAATTGCAAAGCACACATGTTCGTATTCGGCCCCCTTCCTTCCAGAGCCACCTTGACATTAGGAGATGCAGTTTCCCTTGGACGGTGGAAGTGTAGTATTCACTTAAATCGAGGAAAGGCATCAGATGTGGTGAGAAAGCCGGACAGCCCCTTGGTGGTTTTCAGAGTGGCCAGAGCTGGTCAGGGCACCAGTCATCTCCATTAGTAGATGGATTGGAGTCATGGCATACGAAGTGGTAGGTGTTCTTATCAACGCTAGGGTTCCAGGATTATCTTGCGGGGGGGAATGGTGCGTGTGCTCAAAGGGTTTGGTTGTTGGACTTTGGCAGATAATTCCTACTATCTTAGCAACACACTGCAAAGTTCTTTTCGATTTTCATTCTTGTAAATTCTGCCACACAGCACTACCGTTGCTGCATGCAATGAGCATGCAGTAACTTGAAGCGTCTGCATGATTCCAAGTCATGGGAACCCTTTAGTTTATCTCAATTGTGGAGCCTCCTAGGGCTCCCTGAAGAATTCATACTACTGCAGGTCAGTGGTGCAAAGCCATTGAGCTGACCGTGCTTCAGCCCCCCCCCCCCATCTCCCCCAGCAAATACTAACGTACAGCATTTCATTGTTAGCATCCTACATTCATATGCATAATTTTTTAGGCATTTGAAATCGTGATGTGGGGTTATTACTTGCATGCCAAGGGGGGAAGGGGGTGATTGGAAGGGTAGAGAGGGGACAGGAGACCGCTCATTCTCACAGCAGTCCTCAAGTAGGTGATTTCAGACTTAAATGAGAGTTAACTGCTTGTAACATTGAAGCTGCACTAGAATAGTCTCATTAGTATGTGCAAAGTTGTTAGAGGCCCCCCACACAAATAGGTTTGCCCTCCCCCATCATCTCTGAAGTTTGTGCCTCTCCAAACATTTGAAGGGTTCGTTCCCCTGCCCCCCTTAAATTCAGTATTCTAAAATACAGGTTGCTTTACCACTTACGCCAGAGTGTTGTAATCAGGCCCATTATCTCGATATGGAACTATTTCCAAGCTATTTTGCCCTTGGAGTGCACAATGCAAAAAAAAAATGCGCTACCTACCGCCTTCTGCAGGAATGCAGTTGGGGGTTCACAATGTAGGGCGAGTAGAAGGAACTTTTTCTACAAGCGCAAACAAAGGCTAGTGGGAGGGGAGAAAGTTGGGGCCATTGTGTACCCCGGAAAGGGTCCTGAAGCCCACTCCAGTCTCCAAGGAGTATAATAAATTATGTAGATTCACTATTAGTAATAGGATAGGATGCACTATTGGAGACAGCAATGTTCTTAACTGTTATGTTTTTTAGTCTTTCTTTTCACGTTAAAGCTTTCTGGAAAATAATCTGGATTCTGGTATTTTTGTCCCATACTTCTAATCAAAAGCACATTACAAGGCCCAGAAGACAAATTGCCTAAAAATCCAAGACTGGCTAAAGGAGTCACACATGAAATGGAGCCAATTGGCAATCGCACCCCCAAATCACCTCTTTTCCCCCCTCCCCAGGCAAATCTCCGTTCAGTGACAAATGCCTTGCACGATGACATATCAATTGGATCGTATTTAAAACTGGGTTTCACTTCACATAATGAACAGTAGGTGGCAGTAATGTCCTATAAAACCCAAATACACACGCGTTGTCTTCTCTCGTCATAAACATCTTGGGGTAACATTTATTGGGGTAACATTTCTTTGGCATGACTAAACAAAAGCGGCCAAGAGACAGAGGCCTTCCTATCACACATGTTGTGACTATTACTGCTGTATGTCGAGGTAGTGTCTCATTTGGTTGTATTTTGCATATCTAAAATCTCAACGCTTGCTCAGTGTCAGCCAGGCCCTCCTGTGTGGTTGGGTCTTTGGCCATCTTATGTTGTCGAAGACTGCTAGATGTTCGGCGCTTTTTCTATTTCTATTTTATTACTGTTTTAACACAGAAGAATTTGCATTTTCTGTTCCTATTCAGTTTTGGAAAGTGTGTGATCTTTGTTTTCTCGTGTCGTCGCAGTTGGTGCAGTCCAATAGAAAGTGGGTATTGTCGATGATAATTTCCATGTTCCAATGGTCACAGATCCTGCCTTTCTGCAGGTGGGTCTGTCTGTCTGCCCCTGGCTGTTTCAATCTGTGGTCGCACACTCTGCATCTGGTCCTTATTTGTCTTTAGCACCCGGGGCGGGCTGCGCAGCCAATCATCTTCTGCGGGTCACAGACTGAAGCCTGTAATACCAACCCGCGTTCCACGGAACCCGCAGGCTGCCTTCCCCGCCGCGGGCCACCATCCTCCTCCCCCAAACCCCTGCCATTCCGTAACTTTAAAAAAAAATCCCAACCCTGCTCCCCATGCACCTGGCTGTTGCGGCAGTGCCGCCGCAGCAACTTCCCTTTTCCTGCCGCCATGGTCCTAGAAGAGGGGCTCCATACAGAGCCCCACCTTATATAACCATGATGGTCATCTTGGTAAAGTATTTTCCTTCATTCAATGGGATGCACGTGGTGCCCCGCTGAATGAAGGAAAATACTTTGTTTTAGCACCACGGGTTACCGCTTTCGTAATGCTAATGCCATTAATCACCCGTTCCAATGGCTAGACCGACGGGCTCCCGCGCCCTACGGAGGAGGGCCCCTCGGCGGGGCCCCCCTTAGTGCCGACTGCCTCACGAGGCACGGGGGCACGAGGAGTCGTGGGGGGGGTGAGACAGGCGCCACTCCATCCGGAAGGAGGGGAGGGGGCAGGTGACGTCATCATTCCGCGCGCTCATTGGCGCTTAAATACACCTGGAAAGAGCTGCAGGGTCTCTCTTTGCCGGCTCTCGCCTACGTTGCTGCTGTGTTCGTGTACGAGTGCGAAGAGGAAAGCGGTCCAGGTCGGTTTGTTCCTGTGGTTCCAATGAAGGAGTCGAACAGTTCCGGGAAGAAGGGGAAGTTAAATGCTCTTACGGTAAGTTTTGCATTGGGCCATGTGGAAAAGGCGGAGGGCATCGCGATGGGTGGAGATTTTGGGGATCGGGTCGAGAGGGGTCATTGTGGTGGGAAGGTTGGCTTGGGTGCGGGATTTGAGGGGGATTAGCGAGGGTTGGCTTAGTGCCTCAGAGGCATGGGGACAGAGTGGAGTAGATGGGCAGCGCAGTTGCGCTTGTCCTTGCTGCGGTCCGGAGACCGCGGCATTTCCTCCACTTAGTGCCTTGGAGAGACCGAGGGTTGGGTGCAAATGGGGAAAGGGGTATCACCGACATCGCCCCACGTGGGCGAACCGTTGCACAAGGGCCCGGTAGTCCGCGCCATGGACCTTGCCCTTTCATCTATGCACCTCCAGACGCCCTCACCTGAAACCCGGTATATCCCTCGCACCCGAGCGAACCCTCCTATGGGCGTTCTGGTGACCCTGCACCTCCGAACCATCTCACCACCCTTGCGCATATTTTAAAAGGGAATGCCCCATCCTGCCACGATGTCTTGATTCGCGGCCGATGTAAGGGCCTCCGAACCCCGCGGCCAGGATTCACCCTGGTGGGGGGGGATGTTCAATGTCTGTCGGCCAGGGTCTTTTAAATGGTTTCCTTTGTTTGACACAATTGAATTGTTTTGGGCTGGCTGCCCGCGAGGGCCGGGGATGAGCGTTTTAAGGGCACGAGATAAGTAGGTGAGGTTTTGGGAGGGGGAGCAACGCACCAGGTTTGCGGCGCCTACGCAGGAGGGGGGACATGTCGCAGGACAAGCGTGAATGAGGGTTTCGGTACCCTCCCGGCCTCCCCTTCTTTCAGGTGGCGGCAATGCAGGAAGTTGTGTAGGATAGTATGCAAGCAAATTGTAATGGTAATTGCAAATGCACCTGGGCGCCGGGCGGAGATTCGGCGAGCTATGGTATGCAGGCTGCCCCTGCAAAAACAGATGGCCCATTACACAGTCGGGCACGATACAAGAAACATGGGGTCAGTTTCATTGGCAGAAGTGAGGAGGAATGTATAACGCACCTATACACAAGTGCGTACGGGGTGGGCACAGATGCAGAGGGTTTATTGAAAAGGCACTGTGAACTCGGCAATTGGTAAAAAGGTCAGTTTCACCACGAGTGCGCGGGCACGGTTTGTTTTCCGTGTCTTTGTGGAGAGTTAGGTAGGCAGTGACGTACTGTTTGCTTTAGAGGAATGTTTTGGTAATTGCAATGAAGAGGGGTTGCAACGCGCATACAAACAAGTATTTAATGGATTGGGCAATGATAAGGGCACAGCTCCGAACTAGGGAGGATGAGAATTAAGCGCACTTCGACAGAATACCATACAATAGGTGAAGAGGTAAAAGAGACAGCATGGTCTCTGGTGGTTGGGAGCTTTTCTTTCCTGGTGGGTGCCATAAAAGGCTTTGGTTTTGCTGTTACAGGTGGTAAACAAATGTGCGGAGATAATAGGGCAGTTGTTTAGGTCCAAATAGATGGTGCAAGCAGGGGGACGGTGGAAGTGGGGTACAAGGTAATGCTTTGTTGTGTCGGGTTGGGGGAAGTCCGAGGTGGGGTGCTAGAAAGCATGGCTATGGGATGGCTGCCTTGGGTCGGTAGAGCCGGAATTAGAAAAGGGGCAACTTACCGCTCACAAGCTGGTTGAAGTTTTTCCAGATGGGTCGGCTGGGCATCAATGTTAAAGCAGCCTGCCCCTCAAGGAAGGATTCGAACCTATGCCTCCAGGAGTAGGTGAGAGGTGGCCGACGGCACCAGTGAGGCTTTCGGTATGCTTTGTTTTAACCGTTAGAGCAACTTCAGGAATGTTTTCCGATGGGTGAACCTGCGTACCTCTGGGACTGCATGTCCCAGAATTCAACTGCTTGGTTAGACAATTTTCACGGCAGGCCCGGTAAGACAGGATGGCGGGGGCGCTCGGTTTGCGGGGGGGGAGGGGGAGGCAAAAAAAAAATACATTCCAGGCACTTAACAGGAGCCTAGTCTTAACGCAGCATGACAGTTGCACTTACCATGGAGAGGTGGAGCTGGCAGCCGGAAAATGGTAGCGGCGGTTGGGTTGGGAAACAGGCATGGGATTAAATACATGTGAGGCTGCTATGGGGTTCGCAGGTGCCAGTTGTGGCAGGAGGAAGCAATAGGTGCTAGGAACACCGCACGTTTTGATACGTGGGGAATTTAGAACACGCACATACACAAGTGTTTCAAGGCGCAAAAGGGGTCTGGAAGGGTTGGAGTACCACACAGGGGTTTAATCATTCATGCCATCTGGCCATCACAGGAGGAGGTTAGCATTCCGAGCCATGAGGGGTTTAAACCGCGGTGGGCAATAGGGATGGGTTTCATTACAATAATATACCCTAGATGGGGTCGGTAACAAAATAGGATGGCTAGGGGTCCCGATTACCGGGTGGTGTGCGGTGCAATAAGAGTGATTTAGCCACGTGGCAAGGCAGAGGTTTTGGGGGTAGTGCGTCTCGAGTTAATGCATGTTCAATGGGGTCATGCAGGGTGCCACATCAGGTACTGCATGCTGAGTCACGTTTGAAGGCAGGGTTGTGAGGGCGGGGGGCGCGGAAGGCAAAACAGGTCAATCCCAGCAGAGGGGCCAAAGAAGGAAGGGTGTTGGGTAACATCCAGATGGCATGCAGATGGTGTTCAGGAGGTTTCTTTGGGCATCAGGCATGGACGTACAATTGGCTCTTGCCGGGTGGGGGGAGTGTACAACCGTATTAGTATAGGACTGTGGCCAGGTTGGCGGTTACTAGGAGGCAGTGAGGGTAGGGCGCGCAAGCCTGATCCCCCCTCTCTCTCTGGTAGGAGAGGGGTGCTCGGGCGGGCGAGGGAAGGGGGTCAAAGGGAGGGGGTCGCTAGGTGGGGCAGAGTACGCGCACATTTACAGGGGGTTGATAGGAAGGGAGAGTGGGCGATGGTAGAGGGTACACGGGAGGGGGGGATGGAAGAATCGGCAGGTCTTTCAGTACACTGAAAAGACAACACATAGCCCTGGAGCATGGGGTTTTGGGGGGGGGGGCAACGACAGTTTGTCGACTCGCTCACCGTGTTTCTTTCATCCTTCAGGGTCCACCATACAGCTCACGTACCACGCAGGGAGAGGAGCCGGCGGCGAGCCCTCTAGTTTGGGTTGGGAAGATAGAGTCGCCACTCTTCATCTTCTAAGGTTGGACCGGGAGACGAGCAGTCAGCAGCAGAAGCTAGGGTCGAGATCGGTCGTTTGCCGCATCCGCTTGAGATAATGAACGCAGAGGCCTGGGCAAGATTTGCAGTGTTGGCCAAGACCGAAGGATGGGAAACTGCGGTGGCCAGGATGGGGGGCCCACAGCCAGACGGTGAAGCAATCAGCTCCCGGGCTGCAGCCGCCTCCTCCTACTCGGGCTCGTCATTTCCTACAGGGAACAGGGTTAACCAGGCGAGACTTTCAGCCAATAAATACGAGGAGCGTGGACACGCAAGGTCGAGCGAACGGTTTGGGGCACCAACGCCAGGGGGCGGCGGCCTACCGGAGGTCGTGTTCCGAGGGCGGGACACCTTGCAGTCATGTGGGAGCAGATGGCAGGCCGGAAAAAGGGTGAGGCCTGATAAAAACCTGCAGAACTGGTTGGCGGCATTCAGAGTCATGGAGCAGACAATAATGGAGAAGGATCACGACCAGGGGCCAGCCCTTCAACACTACAGAGAATGTGTGGTGGAGGAACACAGAAAGTGGGGGGGCAAGTTTTGGCTGAGGAACGACCTAAGGTTTAGGAAAAGCACGGAGAGCGACCACGGCTTGCGATGCAAGCACAAGCAGGTGGGGGATTAGTGGCTAGGAGAAGGGGGGTCAACCCGGACCGACAATAGAAGGGGCAGCCGCAAGGGAGGTCAAGGCACGAACAATCGAAAGTATGGGGCCTACAGGACAATTCTCTTTTAAGGGCACAAGGACTCAGCCGGAACTCAATTTTATCAGCAATCATTACTAGATGGGAATGTAGACAATAACAATGGTCATAAAATAAAAAGATTTTACAAAAGTGCATTACTTATCGTAGTTGGCATGGTTCGTCAAACTGGGGAAATTCCTAATCAGTAGGGGCCCTGGATGGGTCAAGCATGCCTGATTAGTTCGAAAATTGCGGGTTGCTTCGGCGAGGACAAAATTCACTTATCCGAAGTGGGGGTAAGGTTGATCGTGTACAACCTAAAGGATGCTCTGCAGGGGATGGGCTGCAATTGAACAGCGGTGGGGGGGGGGCAGGGGTGAGTGTCGATTTGGGTTTTGCAAATGAAGGAAGCCTTTAGGGGCCCGAAACGCTCCCTCCCACCTAAGTCTGGGAGGGGGGGGTCTCCAGTTATGGAACGGAACGGTCAAGGGAAGACCTCTTTCGGCACGCCGCTCCCAGGTCAGTTGGCCCTCCTGCAGGGGAGCCCATGTAAGCTGCAAACAGTCAGGAGGAGCTCCAGCGGGAAAGGCTGCAACACAAGTCATCACGCCACCGGTTGTCAGCCAGAGGGCCTGCGTGCCTGTTGCGGACGGAGTGAAAGGGGTGAAAGGCGCATTGATAGTTTAACTGGGGGTTCCTGAGCTAAGGCGACCAGGTGCATGAGGGGGAACTCACTACAGCCGGTGGCCCGCTGTGAGCCATGGCGGTGACACTGGTCGCAGCGACTGGTCTTTGGCGGACAAGCCCAGCGGATGTTACCTGGTGTTCCCGTTAGAAAGTACTGGCGGAGTCCACAAGGGGAACTGCACAGCCATCAGTTTATCAAGAACGGCGCCCAGGAGTATTAGACTCAGGGGAGGCCCACGTTAATGGGGAGGGTTAGGGGGCTTGGAAGACCTTTCCAACTCCAAAAGTTGGTGGGGGAAATGGGAAGTGCATTGTTGGAAACTGAAAATTGGAAAGTAACAATGAAGTCAGCAAGGGGGCGGTGAATTGAAAAGTTTGCACTGTAAACAGGGCTCCGGCAAGTACGTTGGTAACTGAGGGGAAGGGGGGCCCCTGGGAGATTGGGGGATGATGGGAGGGGGGCTCAAGAGAAGGGGGGACCTTTGTGATTGGCAGCTTAAAGAGATCTAAAGAAACTGGGGGAGGGGGAGGCCTTGGAGTGCGGGGGGTAGGGGCCAGCAGGAGCAGGGGGGTTAGTTGGGGTGGACCCCTCCTTAGCGAAAGGCAGGGGAAGAGGATGGGGATAAGAAGGATGCTGGGGCTCGGCGGGATAGGTAGCGCTTGATGGATGGGGTTCTCTAGAACAGGAGGGCGCGATGGGGGCCGGAGGGGATGGGACAGATAAGGCGGCAGGGAGAGCTAGGACTGATCGGGGTCTTGACCGAAGGGGGGAGAGGGGCTCCAAGGCATGATGGGCTGGAGGAAGACCTGTTTGGGGAGGGAAAGTTAACTAGGATCAATAAGCCAACCTGGGGAAGCGGGAAGAAGGAATCCAGGGGAAAGGGAGCAAAAAAGGGAAAGGAGACCGGAACGCATCCTTTAGAAGGAGCCTAAGCGGAAATGGAGAATGGAAAGAAAGTAAAGCACGGAATACAATTGCACTTAAATAGCGTTGGGGAAAGAAAATGAAAAGAACAATTGCAAAATAAAGAAATGGCCAAAGGGTAGAGAGGGACTGCTGAGGAAGGGACTGGGCACCCGCGTCGGGTCCCCCAAGGACCCGGAGGGGCGGGGGGGGAAGTTGCTTGCTCTCAGCGCAGAAAACCCTGAGCGTGAACGGAACACCTGTAAGCTAACTCCTGACTTTATGTGTAATAAAGTTTGCTGTGGCAATTTTTTCTCCCACTCATCCTACTGGTCTCTGCCTATCCTTTGGGTGGAGGGGGGTTGGGCTGCTTTGGGAGGAGGGTAGCTGGGCAGGAGTGAGAGACGGAATGTGGAATGAAAGCTGGGGGGGCTTTGGGAGCAACAAGGGCTGTCACCGTGCCACCCCACTGAGGGTGTCGGCGCTACGACGGGCTCCCGCGCCCTACGAAGGAGGGCCTCTCGGCAGGGCCCCCCTTAGTGCCGACTGCCTCACGAGGCACGGGGAGTCGTGGGGGGGGGTGAGACAGGCACCACTCCATCCGGAAGGGGGGGAGGGGGCGGGCGACATCATTTCGCGCGCTCATTGGCACTTAAATACACCTGGAAAGAGCTGCAGGGTCTCTCTTTGCCGGCTCTCGCATACGTTGCCCTCCCGCCCTCCCTCTTTACAATGTTGTACTGATGTTGGATGTTTTTTCTTGCAGACAAGCCCAGCGGATGTTACCTGGTGTTCCCGTTAGAAAGTACTGGCGGAGACCACAAGGGGAACTGCACAGCCATCAGTTTATCAAGAACGGCGCCCAGGAGTATTAGACTCAGGGGAGGCCCACGTTAATGGGGAAGGTTAGGGGGCTTGGAAGACCTTTCCAACTCCAAAAGTGGGTGGGGGAAATGGGAAGTGCATCGTTGGAAACTGAAAATTGGAAAGTAACAATGAAGTCAGCAAGGGGGGGGTGAATTGAAAAGTTTGCACTGTAAACAGGGCTCCGGCAAGTACGTTGGTAACTGAGGGGAAGGGGGGCCCCTGGGAGATTGGGGGATGATGGGGGGGGGGCTCAAGAGAAGGGGGGACCTTTGTGATTGGCAGCTTAAAGAGATCTAAAGAAACTGGGGGAGGGGGAGGCCTTGGAGTGCGGGGGGTAGGGGCCAGCAGGAGCAGGGGGGTTAGGTTGGGGTGGACCCCTCCTTAGCGAAAGGCAGGGGAAGAGGATGGGGATAAGAAGGATGCTGGGGCTCGGCGGGATAGGTAGCGCTTGATGGATGGGGTTCTCTAGAACAGTAGGGCGCGTTGGGGGCCGGAGGGGATGGGACAGCTAAGGCGGCAGGGAGAGCTAGGACTGATTGGGGTCTTGACCGAAGGGGGGAGAGGGGCTCCCTGGCATGATGGGCTGGAGGAAGACCTGTTTGGGGAGGGAAAGTTAACTAGGATCAATAAGCCAACCTGGGGAAGCGGGAAGAAGGAATCCAGGGGAAAGGGAGCAAAAAGGGGAAAGGAGACCGGAACGCATCCTTTAGAAGGAGCCTAAGCGGAAATGGAGAATGGAAAGAAAGTAAAGCACGGAATACAATTGCACTTAAATAGCGTTGGGGAAAGAAAATGAAAAGAAAAATTGCAAAATAAAGAAATGGCCAAAGGGTAGAGAGGGACTGCTGAGGAAGGGACTGGGCGCCCGCGTCGGGTCCCCCAAGGACCCGGAGGGGCGGGGGGGGGAAAGTTGCTTGCTCTCAGCGCAGAAAATCCTGAGCGTGAACGGAACACCTGTAAGCTAACTCCTGACTTTATGTGTAATAAAGTTTGCTGTGGCAATTTTTTCTCCCACTCATCCTACTGGTCTCTGCCTATCCTTTGGGTGGAGGGGGGTTGGGCTGCTTTGGGAGGAGGGCAGCTGGGTAGGAGTGAGAGACGGAATGTGGAATGAAAGCTGGGGGGGGGCTTTGGGAGCAACAAGGGCTGTCACCGTGCCACCCCACTGAGGGTGTCAGCGCTAAGGGATAATGGCCCGTGGCCCTCGCTTTTATTGGGCCGATCACTTGGGCTGCCGGGCCGTAACCCCCCCCCCCTCCAGTCCTTGGAACAGGAGATTAATGCCATATTAGACTGGGCACAGCCAATCAGGTTACGCGGATCACAGGCTGAAACATGTAATCCCAGCCCACGTTGCACAGAACCCGCAGGCTGCCTCCCCCACTGCGTGCCGCCCTCCTGGAAATTCTTTTTTTTTTTTTTTAAGATCCCCATCCCCCCTCCCTACTTATCTGACTGCTGCGGCAGCGCTTTCCCTTTCCGGCCCCCATAGTCATAGTCATACCTTCTATAACAATGGCAGCCATTTTGTTAAAGTATTTTCCTTCTTTCAACAGGACGCGTGCAGCGTCCCGCTGAATGAAGAAAAATACTTTAGCACCCTGGGTTACCAAACCTGGAGTGCTAATGGCATTAATCCCCTTTCCGACGGCTGGAACAGGGGGAGGGAGGTAATGGCCCGGTGCCCTCGTTATATAACTTTGGGCTGTTACTCCCCCGTTTCAGCCCTTGGAATGGGGGATTAAAACCATAGTACACAGTACAGAGGATTGTACAAGGGAAACGCGCTTCCAAGACCACGCAGAGCAACAGAGGTTTGAAAACCCAGATGCGCGCTTGGAAACTGAACTCAGGTACAGTATTAGACGCGTTATAAAAAACGAATAAAATAAAATAAAAATAGTAGAGGGTACCTCCCCCAATTCTGCTCTGTGTGCATTGTTGGGTGCGTTTATGTGGGTCTTAAGTATTTCTTTGCAGAAAAGTAGGTGCACGTTTTCTGTTGGGGTCTTGTTGCACTTAAAAGGCCTTGCTTTCCCATAGGGGAATTAAGACATTGATGGATTCAAATAATGTTATACAGTCTTATGGCTGGTTTCAGTAGAAGCTGGTTAGATTTTCTGGCATAATATGTTCATGATGCTTTCTCATGTAGCACTTTTCGGGTTTATGACACATTTCCATAGGCACTAAAAATGATTATATATGCCATTGTATGTTCTAGGGTTCCCTTACAGACGTATACATTGGAGCTCATTTTACATGAACTCGTAATTTGGCAGTGGATAGCCATGTCATGCAGACATACAGGTAGGCAACTCCCTGCAGCCACATTTTGATCATTTGCACATCGCAGTGCACAAGCACAGGGCAAAAGGTGGCAAACACACATGTACGCCGCCTTTTGCTGTACCCATTCGCACGCTGCCATGCAAATGCTGCCTGCCATGCTCACGTGACAGGCAGCATTTACCATTACATTTAAACCCTGCCTAGAATACTTGCATTACAGGCAGTGTTTACAATTACAATTAAATGCTGCCTGCCATGGCAGGCAGCGTTTCATTATAATTGTAAATCCAAGCAGTGTGTACAATGGACCCCTATGAAGTTCGCCTGCCTTATGCTAGCGCATGAAGCCGGTGGGCTCCATAGGGATCCCCAGCATTTGCGTTGGCATGAAAATGCAGGCCGGCACAAATGCTGGGGTATTTGTATGGCGTAGAGGAAGGAAGACAGAGGAAACACAAGTTGCAGTCACCCCTCTCCTCCGCCCCACAAATGAAAGACGT
The DNA here is from genome assembly GCF_040938575.1 of Ambystoma mexicanum. Lineage (NCBI taxonomy): Eukaryota > Metazoa > Chordata > Amphibia > Caudata > Ambystomatidae > Ambystoma > Ambystoma mexicanum. The sequence continues at coordinate 489,195,624 of NC_090938.1, read as the reverse complement.
AAAAGTCTTACCCAAAACATTTACATCTGTCATTTTCGGTGCGCTGGGCCAAAAATGATCCCCATTGTGGTTTTTTTATTATCTATACTATAGCCTTTTTTTGGAACATCATTACTTTGGTTTTCATTTTGGTAATGGTTATGGACCATTGGTTGCAGTATCTTTCCAAGTGACCTAAGCAAGGTTTCCTGTAGCCCCTCTTGTGTGAGTGGCAGAAGGACTGAATCATCAGAGTATAGAAGGTTGATGTATCTTTGCATCCCCGAGTAACAGACCCGGCATCAAAGCGTATAACGTGATAAGTAGGTCATCCACATATAAATGAAACAAATTGGGGCTCAGGCAACGTGCCTGTTTAGGTCCATTCCCGGTTTGAATGAGTCTTTATTTTTACACTACATTTGTCCTAAGGGCACTCTTCTTTCATTATGTCAGATGTGCTCCCTCTGATGCGGCTTTCTACTAGTTTCAGGGATATCCCTGGGTCCTTGACTTTGTCAAATGTTTCAGAAGTCCATAAAGCAGGCAAATAAGATTATTGTTGGGGCTCTGTGGATGATTTAGTCCGTCAGGGCGTTTAGGTTCTATCTATGTGGCCTGTTCTGCGTTTGGGGCGACATCCTACCTGGCTCCTGTTAGCATGCCCGGTCTCTTTAAGACAGACAGTGTCACGTGGGAGTAGGGAGGAGAAAAGGGAAGAGTAGTTAGTATCCTGTTGTAAGCAAATAAAGTAAGACCTATTCTTTCCTTCCTGGTGTGCGTCCTTATTCCCGTGGGCCGCACAGCCCCAACAACTGGCGACGAGGCTGACTCCGTTGCACACCAGAGTTGTCGTCCTCCAGGCACACGAGTGAACCTGCTGCGCCATACCCGTTCCAGCAGCAGCCGATGAGCCGCGTCCACAGCCGCCTTCCGCCACTGTTCCTGTGATCCCGCCTACGCAGGGAGGCCCAATCCCGGCCCCCCCCCCCTCAGCGCACGTAGCACGTACATCCTGTGCAGGTGGCGCAGAAGGAGAAGAGCCACATCTCCTTTGCCACGCGGCAATCCACCAGCGGCCGGGGAACTCAAGCGTGCTGGAGCACATGCAACTGCAGATGGGTGGCCCCTGTCACCCTCCTTGTCCCGCAAAGCTTACGAATCAACGCGGCACCAGGGAAACAAGCCGCACACCCGCTGCCCATCCTTCTGAGGTGGGCCGAGCCAGACCCCTCCACCCAGAGCCTCGTGATCGGAACTAGCTCCACCGGACTTGCCTGGGCATCCACCATCAAGCCCAGTGGGAGTAGGCGCACAACAATGTGCACACACACTCCTGGGGGCTGCCATTGCTCCACATGCTTTTGAACACCAGCTACTAGTCACCCACTGGCCACCACTAGTGGGCACTGCTGACATTGCTGCCATTCACAACATAGAGAGGAACTCATTAAGTGGTGCAGCAACCCGATTACCCCGCCTGCCACCATGAGCTCACTGCCTGGTCCTGCCCTGTAACCCCAGGCTGCCCAAGATCCTCCTATGAGATGGACGCTACTGCATGGCGCATGCCACCTCCATTCTCCATGAACCCGCAGGTGGAAAATGGCCCACGGTGGGTGGAATGGCTGGATGATTTCATTAACTTTATTACGGCGGCGTGTGAGGAAAACTCTCAGAAGTTACACAATATGTTCCTCAACATAGCCAGCAGTGAAGTCAAGACACTCATGAAGATGATGCCCACTGCTGAGCAGCCCGATTTCGCGATACTGATCACAGTCCTCAACAAAAGACTTGTGATTGAGCCCAATAGAGACTACGAAAGGTACATGTTCAATCAGTGTACCCAGAGAGGCAAAGAGACAGTTGATGAATTCATCACTTGTCTGAGGATTAAAGGGGCACAATGAGTTCCACGCCTTCTTGCTGGATGTAGCCATTCACCTGAGGGTGATTGAGGGGTGCATGTCCCAAACCCTCAAGAAACAACTGCTCAAGAAACCGCTCTCCATCGATGAAGTCAGCAAAATGGATAGATTGTTCGCAAGAGTGGACGTACAAGCAACCCAAATGTCAGGGAGCACCATGTCCAAGCAAGGTAAGAGTGAACTTATTGCAGCTGTCTAGCCAGGCAACCCAAGACCTGGGGACAAGAGCTCCGGAGGGGGATACCAGACGGCCCCCAGAATGCAGAGGCAATGTTACTGCTGCAGGATGGCTTTTCCCCACTCAAGGACATGCCCCGCGCTCACCCAGAGGTGTGGAAACTGTGGCAGAGAAGGCCATTTCCAATCAGTCTGCAGGGAAGGCAGGCCTTTCCCCACACCGCGCATGACACCGTCACAACAGTACAGGGCGTACAATCTGACCCCGCAGAACCCTGCATACCAGATGCCCCCATACCAGCAAAGGCTGAGATGAAATGTGAGGGTAATAGAGGACCACTACCCTGAAGACGACTCCCTGAGTTCGAAACCTATGAACAGAACCCGAGGGTTAGAGATGATTACGATGGACCACCACAGCCGCACCAAAGTCAATACGCAGCAGCACCCCAAGGACTGGAGTACGAGAGTGACCAGTACGATGACTATGCCCAGGACGAATATGTAAACGTCATCATGAATGGTAGAGAAGCACTGAGGATACCCTTGGAGATATGCGGGAGGCAGTTCTGCTTCCTGGTTGACTCAGGGGCCACCGTGAACATCATGGGGGAGAAAGAATGTCTCCAAATACCTGACAGGCCAGCACTGCCCAAACAAGGTCCAAAACTTTCCAATGGGGAGCTGACCTCCCCCTACATTCCATCAGATACTTCAGGCGCTGGCTCTTCCACAGAGAAATGTCCACCACAACAATCCTCCATGTGATCCTGAGCCCAACCAACGGGAGATGCCCATTTAGCTACCGCACAGCGTTCTGCCTGGGACTCACTGACATTCATGTCCATGAAGGCGACACCATCTGTTCGACTGCTCCCACCAGTGACACAAAGGACCAGGTCTGCCCCATTTGGGATGGTCATCCATCCGGATGCCCCATTGGGTAAAGGGCTAGACAAGATGAATGGTCTCCCTGTAAAACTGCACATAGACACATTGATCCATCCTGTTCCCCAACATCGGAGGAGAGTAGGTTTTCACCTTCAAGCTGCCGTGTCGAGCAAACTCAATCAGTTACTGGATGATGGCCTCATCGAACCAGCTACAGCCCGACCCCATGAGTCTCACCGCTGGTGATAGTGCCAAAGGAAGGGGGACGCCTGAGACTCGGCATGGACATGAGGATGGGCAACACCGCCATCCAGAGGGAACAGCACCCAGGACTAGGCATAGAGGGCATGATCGTCCAGTTGAACATGGCTGTTCTCTTCTCCAAGCTTGACCTAAACAGGGCTATCATCAGATTGAGCTTCATCCCGAATCAAGGGGCAGCACCACCTTTGCAACCCACAATGGACTCTTCCGCTACAAGTGCCTACACTTTGGCATCTCATCGGCTGCCCAGATCTTGCAGGAGGACATCAAGCAAGTCAAAGGGTGGTTCGGGCGAGGGGGGAGGAACTGAACTACAGTGATGATATCCTCATCATTGGGAGGTCACATGAGGAGCACGACACCGCCCTGCTTGCAACTTGTGCCGCCGTCCAAGGAGCGGGTCTGACACTCAATATCGACAAGTGCTGATTCAGCATGACCAAGCTGAAGTTCTTCAGGCACATTTTCTCCGCAGATGGCATGACGCCAGATCCTGACAAGGTCTCCACTATCTTCAACCTTAAAGATCTACGCCAAGTAGCGGATGTGCAATCGTTTCTGGGGATGGCAGGCTACTGCGCTAGATATATCCCACATTACGCTTTTATCACTGAGCTGCTACGAAGACTGCTGCAGAAGGACGTCCCGTTTGCATGGTCAGCTGAATGTCAAGGGGCTTTTGACACCATAAAAAACAGACCCTGGTGGAAGCCTGGGGGCTCGCTTACTTTGATTCAGACAGGCACACCAAAATCATAGTAGATGCAAGCCTGATGGGGCTGGGAGCCATGCTAGCTCAGACAAATGGGATTGACGCTCACCCCAGGCACATCATGGCCTATGCCAGCAGAGCATTGGCCCAGCCTGAGTCTGCCTACTTGCAGGCTGAGGAGAGCCTGGCAGCCGCATGGGCGTGCAAGCACTTCCACAATTTTGTGATAGGGAAAAGGTTCACCCTCATCACTGGTCACCAAGCTCTGTTGTCATTATTTGGAAACCCCAGGACCAAGATGCCCCCTAGGATTGAACGGTGGGGCATCAGGCGCCAAGAATATGACTTTGAAATCATCCAGAGGCCTGGGGTTGAGAACAATCTGGCAGACTATCTATGGAGACACCCAGCGGGCAAGCCTATGCCTAGACCCAGCGATACAGAGTACATTATGTGGTCTCAAACGCACTTCCGCCGGCTATCTCGCTTGAAAACATCGCTTCAGCCTCAGCGGCAGACCCCTCCATGGCCCTGGCGATCAGCCTGACAGAGAACAACAGGTGGAAGGACTACCAACGCGCTGTATTAAACCATCTGGGAGTGTGCAGAGACAAACTAGAAAGACTGGCCAAGGTGCACACAGAGCTGGATGTAAAAGACTAACTGATACTCCTGCGAGGGTGTAGGCTTGTCATCCCAGCGACCCTCTTGTCTGAAGTTATGAAAACAGCCCGCAAGGGTCACTGAGGCGCGGACAACACAAAAAGGCAGCTCAGGTGTCCTGTATGGTTCCCGTTTCTGGACGCAATGGTTGTCCGGTGGGTGAGAAACTGCATAGCGTGCTAATGCACAGCCAGGGCCGAGACCCCGATCCAACCAACGCAGATCCCCGAACACCCCTGGGAAAAGGTGGCCGTGGATTTCTATTGTCTCCTTGAATCGGTAGAGTATTTGCTACTCTTAATAGATGAACACTCAAGATTTCCAATAGTGAATAAGTCAACATCCACAGCGTTTGCCCAGGTGGCAGCCATCTTCGACGAGGTCATAAGCGAGTGGGGAATCCCGGACACCATCGAGTCCGACAATGGTCTGCCATTCAGTGGACATGAGTTTGCGACCTTTGCGAAGCATATGGGTTTTGCCCACCAGAAGATCACGCCTCGCTGGCCACAAGCTAATGGAATGGCTGAGAGGTTCATGGCCTCAATCAAGAAAACCCTACAAAGGGCCCGCATTGAGGGCGCTAACCCCCAACAAGCGATCAGTCGACTGCTGTGGGACTACGGCAATACACCCCACAAGGCCACCAATAAAACCCCTGCGGAGCTGATGATGAGGTATCAAGTAAGCACCCGCATTGTGAGACAACCGAAGGTCAGCCAGAAGCAGACCCCAAAGTCATCAGAAGAGACACTGAGCGGAAGAAACAAGCTTGGGTGGAAACCGACGAAAGGAGAGGATCCAGACCAAAAGAGTTTCATGTGGGGAATGAAGTGTTAGTGCAGCACGCCATGTCCAGAAAGATAGACTCTCGATTTGTTCTGAACTCCCTTCAGGTCACCGCCATAAAAGGGACTATAGTGACAGCTGTGAATTCTGAAAAAGAGATGACAAGAAACAGTTAATTATTCAAGCATGTTGTTAAGAGGGAGGATGAACGGTCCCCTCCTCCTGATCCTGGCTCGGAACCTCGTGAAGCTAGGGATGATCTGTGCCGCCCTCCAGGACCATCCCGTTGCCACTTGGCTGAGTCGACAGACAGTCCTGGGTCGGCCTCATGTGGTAACACCACTACCTAGCCGCAACAAACCATCAGGAAGCCACTTCGCCTGGCCAAAGAATGTAAGAGGGAAGCAAGGACATTTGTCCGGGGGTGGTGTTAGCGTGCCCTGCCTCTTTAAGACAGAGACAGGGTCACATGGGTTATGACGTGGGAGCAGGGAGGAGAAAAGGGAAGAGCAGTTAGTATCCTGTAGTAAGCGAATAAAGTAAGATGTATTCTTTCCTTCCTGGTGTCAGTCCTTATTTTCGTGGGCTGCACAGCCCTAACAGCTCCTGTCGGATATCTTTCCAGGAGTAATGCCTGTATTGTTTTATTGAGGAAGAGCTTCTCCACACAGATGGTGATAGGTATTTGAGTCATAGCGTTTGCCACTTTTGTATAATGGGGCGATATGAACGTCAGTCATCCCATGGGGGAATTGGCTATGGATGAGGTTGAATAATTTTGTTAGGGCTTCTTGTAGTTTTGTTGTGCTCAATTTTAGCATCTCGCTTATTATGAAACCCATCCCTCTAGTTTAGCCTGATTAAATTTTTGGAAATGTTATTTGGTCTCTTTTGGTGTTAGTGTGTTCAGTGGTGTCTCTTGATCTTGTATATCACTTTCTAATGTCTCTAGCTATTCCATAGCTGCTTTGTGTTCTGGAATCAGTTGGTCTCTTGGTGTATGCTTTTAAGTAATACGTCTTGTAAGTGCTTTTCCCATATTTGTTCACTTTTAAGGCCTAATTGGTCATCCTTTTTTTTTTTCCATGTAGGTTATTCTTTTTGTCCCAAAAATTGTTAGTGGTTAGTGATTCCTCTATTTCTGAAAGATGTTTTGTTTTATATATTCTCTTGTTCTTTTGGCGAGTGCATTAATTCTGAGCAGGGCGTCATGGTATTCTTCTCTTATAGTTTTGTTCCCTGCATCCCAGCATTTTTGAATGGAGAGGGCATATGATTTAGCAGTCAACATTGAACCAGATATTTTGTGGTTTTGATTTTTGTGACTTTGTTCAGTGGATTGGATTTATTCAGTGTTTTATCTGCTGCTGTTTTCAATGTTCCTATTATGTCTTTGACAGCCTGGTCAGTTCCTTTTTTATCAGGAGTGTGGGGAGTGTTTTTGAGATGGTTTGTTGTCAAACACATCAGGTTCTTTTCTCTGTAGGTCTAAGCCAGTTTGTCTGTGGTTAGCTAGGTGACTGGGTGAGACTGTGAATGCTTTGATCGTCTTTGTCTGTACGTCAGTGAACATGTGGTCTATTGCACTGCTACAAAATTAGCCAATGAATGCGAATTGTCCCAGTGGGTTGAAGAGGGATTCAGGAGCCTGGGCGCCCCTCCCACCCACCCATCAAGTTCATGGCAAGACGGAATGCCAGAAAAGCCTGCAACTTATTTTGGACATATCCCAAATGCACCAATAACCGACAAATACACTGAGAGGTACCCTCTCAGTCAGCCATACATACCAAGTGTAGTACAAATCTATCCATGCGTGGGTGAAGAGCTGGAGATCATGGTCAGAGACACCTACATAGACAGTCTGGACTAAGCATTAAGAAGCTATGTTGCTGACGTCATTATAGAAACCACGACATAGAAGCGTTAGACACAAAGCACACATGCAGTCCACACGGCACCACCAAACCTACACTTGAATACATGAAGAACATGAATGCACAGTTCTATAGTTAGAGGACAGATACATATACATACTGTCATTGCTTTTATTATTTTGTCATTTGCCAAATGCAATAACGCAGAAACCTCAAGGCATAAGAGATTCTGAGCGAGCTTGCTGAGGCTTAAAGCCAATAATCACATGGATATACAGGAGTATATTTGGAAGCTGATTAAACCACATATTGCTAACCCATAGGGAATGTAGTATAGCATGGACAATGTAAGAACTGCATTATAAGGTTTAGGAAAATTACAGCAGGCCTCAAATCACGGAGCAGGAGATGAGCTGAGCTGAGCTGATTCAAGCTGGATAGAAAGAAAGACGCGTGAGATAGGGCCCACAGGCAAGGTCAATGGACAGTCTTCCTTGTTGGGAAGAAGTCAGTCCCAGCAAACAGACGCAGATTGCTACAAGTGCGTTAGGAGAATATTATCATAAGGCAAAGGTGGTGTAAGCAAGTTACAATACAGTCACATAATCCTTCAGGAGCTGAGAACTCACTCGAGTCCCAGGCCTGGGGGAATGAGCTCTAGCCAATTACAGTTTAGCATTCATGCGGTGGGTAGCAACGGACCAGAACTAAAATAACTAATGGTAAACCCACTACTCTGCAGCAATGTAATGGTTAGTGAATTGGGGATGGGACAGGTCAGCCACCTGACATTTAAGAGCCAGTAGAATAACATCTATAGGTGACCATACAGGTTATTAGACTCCTGACAGCCAATCCCACACCGATGGGTTTTAGGAGAAAAGCCCAAGTAATGACGGAGTAGTGACGTAATAATTGCCCACTAAAACTGGCCTGCTAGCCAGGAGAAGCCGGGACGTACTAGAATCCACCTGTGTTCTTGTATCAATCCCTGTTGGTTTTACTTGTAATAAACCACAGTTTGAACTTGCAGTTGACTGAGTCCTCTGTGTATACTGGCACAGGAAGTTGAGCTCTCCAAGTCTGCAGATTTCCAGCATCCCTGAGGCATACCTGGGAGTCCGTCCCAACAGGGTCACCTTTTGCTCTTACATAAAGGAGGAGTAGGCCTAATGTTTTGTAGAAATGTTGTATGTTGGTGAGATCGGAAGGGAAGGAAGTGTGAGAATAGAAGGGAATGGGATGTTGGTAGTTACAAGAGTTGCAGAGGGGTAACCAGCTAAGTGGAAGGTGGTGAAGGAGCCGGCGGTGGAAGAGCTGGAAGAGGGTAAGAGCAAGAACAGCCAAGGGTGGTAGTGAGGATATGCTGATGAGAACAACCCACGCAGTGCTTAATTTGTAAAACAATAAGTGCCAGTGCCCAATGAATCCTGGCTCACTAATGCCAGCCCCGGCGGCACTGCAGTGCCAGCGGCCCAGCTCAGTGCTAGATCGGCTCACAACCAGCCCATCACACTGCTACTGTTCCATGTCACATGTTTACCGCTGCAGCATCTGCTGGCACAGGATATTAGTGGGATGGATGCGGAAGGAGCACACATATTTATCTTTGTTTATTTCACAACTTATGTTATTACATGTTTTAAATCACTGAAAGTACTGTGGGATTAACTAGATTTTTCAGGTTGGCATTATCTTGCATTCTGGGAGTTATAGTTTAACATTAAAACCACAATGATATTCTTTTGGGTTAAGATGTTGCTATAAGGATTTGCATGCTGTCATGTGGCTTTAATTAGAAATTTGTTTTTTTTGTAAGTAAACTCTACAAGACATCATTACTGTAGACCTTGAAATCCAACTATTTGAGCCAAGGTTTGTGATCCTGGTCAGACCCCTTCCCCCCCCTAGACATCCCCTGCCATGACCCAGGATATGGCCACTGGCCACTACATGTCTTTTCTGTGTAGGTTTCCTATTCATTTTGAAGTGGAGGTTATGTTCGGGATAGTTCTCTTATCTTCTGCCTCAGCACTTGTAGTGCTGCCTTGCACATAAAAAGCAGGACGACACCATGCACACTTCACCGCCTGACAATAAAGGTAGCTCTGCTATGCAGAGGTTCAATGTGGAAGTTATACAGAGACTACAGCATATTTGATTGGCAGCTCCAAAAGCAACCCGATTAAATCTATGCCTCCTAATTACCAACAATTATTTTTGCTGCCACAAGTGTTCCAGTGTTTCCCCCTGCGGACTAGTAGCTTGTATAACATCTTCTTTCTGCTTTGCACTCAGTTTCCACATGGGCACATCGATTTACATGTTTGCATTGTCACAGAGAGCCAGGTGAGCTTCACCCCATGGGTAAAAATCATTGGCAACGCCAACAGTTTGGGCTTTTGTGTAGGCATGGAGAAAGGCACTTGCCATGCACTGCCGTAGTGGTATTTCCTGGCTATAGATGCTAGCAGGTGAAAAATGGTGCAAATACCTACCTGGGCATCTATTAGTAGTGTCTGGCAGATGCCAAATACTTATACTAAAGCCAAAACTGTTAGCTTTGCCATTACTTGCTTTTAACAGGACTTCAGTGAAGGACATGCATAGTGCTTATAAATCAAGTGGCTGAAGGCAAACCTGGTTTACACATTTTTATTACACCAGTAGCACGCCTACAGCGCCAATTAAGTCATTAGCTCTAAGAAGAACTGGCAGGCGCTTCAAGTGCAAAGTTTGATGGTAAGGCTCCATTAAAGCAAGCTCAAAGAGTTCCAATGAGGTGGTGTTTTTGGGCAGCAGGGAAAGGAACTGGGTGGGAATGGCATTAGGGATTAGAATGGATATGGGCACTGGGCAGTCAATGTGTGGGCAAATAACCAAACAACACCTACAAGCTGTGTGTGCCTACTCATATGCCAGTTCTCCCTATCTGTATTCTAATACAATGGTTTCGCTTATAGGTGTACCACCTAATAGCCCAACCCAAAAATGGAGCAAGATAGCACAATATGAGAGAGTCACCAAAAAATCGACCAGGCAATCAAAGTCCAGCATCTGTTTAGAGTAGACTTGGAGGTCGGAGCGAAGGAGTCCATGTGTATTTAAGATGCTAGTTAGGAGCAGATAACAGCCACACGTGAGGGTTCTCCTTCTGGTCGAGATGGAGAGTGAGACCTCACTCACTAGCAGCCTCAGAGGGGGAGTAACTCAGGACAGCAGAGCAAGTGACAGTGACACTGCTAGTACAATAGCCGAAGGCCGCAGATGTGCAGGAAGTCGAGCATACAGCCGGCCCTGGCGGAAACTGACAGCAGGTCGGCTGGAAGAGCCATGCGGCTTGCAGGTGTAATATTTGCGCGAGAGCCTGCTTGCAGATGCTGCTAGTCCCCCTTTCACCTTCTGCAATCACTGACCTGTTGTTGCTGCTTCCTGGGCCCCCCTCAGGCCCTCTTCAGTGTCTCCTCGCAGGTCGCAGATGGCTTCGGGGAAGAAATGAAAGGCTGCCCCTTCTCCTTCATTCAGCTTGTGCGTTCATCGCTGCCTTTCTCGAGTCCACAAACAGCAACAAAAAAATTCTAAATATGTATATTTTAAAATATGTACAGAAATAAAAATGTCCAGGTGCAGCCAAACAAAAAAACAAGGTGGCAGGGGCGGGGAGGTGGGGGAGGGATCTCCTCGGCTACTGGTCTGCTGTGTGTTATTTCTTCGTAGAGCCGATTCCGATGTGGAAAAGGGACGAAGTCATAGGCAGCCCCGCCCCCAAAACATGTACATGAGCTCTCAGTTCACAAGAGTCCACCCACCGCCAGCCACAACAATTTGTTATTGCAGGAGAGCACGGCTGCCTACTGGCTGGCGCCACACTAGCAGGTAGCTGGGGCACTGTCAGCATGGCCTAAGCAAGCGATTGCGTGTTAACTTTCTTTGACAAATGCCGTCATCCCCTGGGCACTGCTGCGCAGCGAGCCGTGATCAAGGGCAGCTGCAGAAAGAGTGGCAGTGCCAAAAAAAAACTGTGCCGGTGTTGGCCACCGGCACAAATTAAGCACTGTGGTAGAGAACAAAAGGAGGTAGTGAGAGTAGCCCAAGGGGTAGAGAGGAGGTGGTGGTGGTGGTGGTGGTGGTGGTGGTGGTGAGAACAGTACAAGGTGGTAGAGATGAGGTGATGAGAACAACCCAAGGTGGTAGAAAGGAGATGGTGGTGCTGAGAAGAGTTGAAGGTGGTTATGAGGAGGTGGTAGGAACCAAGCAGGCCTACGTCGTAGAGAGAAGGTGATATGGTGAAGAAGTGTCTTAGGTGGTGGGGAGAAGACGAGCAGTGCAAGGTAGCAGAGAAGAGGTGTTGGCAATGAGAACAGCCCATTGTGGTTGAGTGGAGGTGGTAGTGACAAGAACTACCCGAGATGGTAGAGAAGACAAGTTGGAATAAATAATAGCTTGAGGCAGTAGAGAAGAGGTGATGGCAACCGTAGCAGCCCAAGGTGGCAGAAGGAAGGTGGTGGCCACAAGAAAATCATGAGGTGGGTAGAAAAAAGTGGTTGCCATAAAATCAGATCAATGTGTTAGGGAAGAGATGGTGATGGATAAGGAGGAGAAAGCGGTGAAAATCAAAGAAGTGGAAGTTTGATATAGGAAGGAGTTGGGAGAAGAGGCATCCCAGAATGAAGAGGAGTGTGAGGAGAAAGAATTGTTATGACAATGATGAGAGGTGGAGGAGGAAAGAGAGAGGGCGATCGAGCATAGAGACATGAGGTACAAATTCAGGACCCACAATTTGTAGTCGATTGCGCATGGCCTACCTTCTGAGTGAAGACTCGTCAAAGACACTGAAACTGAAGGGCCACTCGGGCGTAAATTGCATTATGGTACAATACAGCTAGATTTGCACCATGACAAAACCCCAACCACACAACACATCACGAGGTGGACGTAGATGAAAGAGGGTCGAGAGAAGGACTCTGGAAGGCGGGGCCAACAACAGGGCTGGATGTAATAACATGGGGTGCAGATTACAGGAGAGTTTGTATCTGAAACAGAGTAGCCTGCGGGTTTTTAGTCCAGAACAGCTCACCTAATCTCTTTACATTATGTGCTAAAATTGGGGCTCCGTAAAAGTGATTCGGTGCACAATTGTAGGGCATTTAATAAAAATGACTCACTTTTGGCTTACTAGACTACAGTTTATTTTTGACAAAACCAACAATCATGGCTTCTGGAAAAAGGAGTTTTCTGCGTTGCAATGTATTCACCATACACAGATACTGGTCTACAAATGTGCAGGTCACCATGAGGCTCATGGTTGCTAATGATCTTGCAGAATGTTGAGATGTGTTTCAGTGAACTAAAACGGGTAAAACATGTTCAGCCTTTAAATGCTTAAGAGATGCTATTGGCTCTAATACTTTCAACTGAGGATACATTCATTTGAACCTAGGATTATGCAGCAGCAACCAACAGCTCTATTATTATAACTAGCTATTGCTTATGTTGCAGTGATTATAATTTTGGGGTGGGATTTGCCATATGGGGGTGCATTCCAGGATTTCACTATGGGTAATGTACTGCCTGGAAACTGCACTATATACCAGTTTCCTCCACTCAATCTCACATCTGGGTTTCTTGAATTAAGATTTTTTTTCTGATCCATTTCAGTGCTTATTTTTTTTAATAAATAAAAATGGTCTGATTTTTACCTTTGTCTACCTTGTGGCAACTGTAAGAATATTGTTAAAGGAAACGTGTTATTCCACCCATCTATGGAAGCAAAGATTCCACTTAAACACTTTGCAACTTGAGACCCCATGAATGTTCTTTATTCAATTAGAAGCTCATGTGGTCTTCACTATGTGGGCAAACTTCAAGAAGGATAGATCAGGTGGCACGGGCACCGCTCAAATATAAGAACGACCAGCCCCAAATTCTCTGTTGCTAGACACTTCTCAGAACCCAGATGCGATTGCAAATTCGAGAAGGTATTGATGTTAAAGCGTCTTTTCTTTATGTCAGCAAAAAACTGGGGCAACGAAAGGCCTATTGGATGGATAGATAATATTGTGTTATCCCTGGCCGCATGAACGAAGAACTGTATCCACACATCTGTAATCAGGTTGTAGTGCTAAGATCCAAAGCCGTTCAAATTTCAGTATAGTGTGTAATGAGTGTGACAAACAGAGGATTAAGAACCTGTGATTAATGTATGGCATGGTTGTTTCATAGAATGTTTTTCACATCAGATAGAACGTGGGTACATGTATTGTTCATAAATGTGATTCTGCTTTTAAATACTCTTGACTTTTATTTATTGTAGAGCAACGAGTGGTTCACGAGAGCTCCAACGCGGGTTTGAGAAGATCAATTGTTTTGACACAATGCGTACAAACATCTTGCTTGTTTTTAGAGGCACCCGTGTTTAAAGAGGTTTAACCTCAGTATGAATGTGAGAATCCGCATAAATATGTTTAATAACATGATTATGATGTAACTTGGGAGTGGTTGGTAACTTAGGCAGGACACTCTGGAACCACTCCAGAGCCAGGGTTGTATAAAAGGAAATACTTTTTTGTTGTTACAGTAAAAGTGGGAAGGTGAGACAGGAGATAAGGTGATGTGCTTCTGCTTCCCTTGGCTCTCTCTCCCTGCCTGTCCCCAACGTCAATCCTGGAACACTCACACTCACCCCATTCCAGGCCTCACACGAACACTCCAAGCTCCACTGCTCTCTCACACAGGCCCACAGCTCACATAGCAGATGTAATGCTAAACACTAGAGTAAGAGTAGGTGGTAGGTTACAACAGATTACATAAAAATATACCTTATATCTTCAAGCAATACAAATGGCAGATGAACTGGCATAATTTTGTCAAATGGTTAGGAATAAAAAGGTCTTATATTTACGACTTCCTTTTTTATATTTGATTGTAACTTTACTATTTTCACTATATTATCTGTGCACGCTGTGGCACTTTGTGACATCATCACATCTTGAGCATGATAGCGCCACAGCCTGATAACGTCAATGTGTACGTGCAAAAGAATTTATATTTCTGAGCACTTCCAGAAGTGCTCGCCCAGCCATACATTACAACTTTTCATCCATGTGGGAGCATTGAGGCAATATTGGTGATCGTCCCTGTTGCAAATTTGGCATTAGTAACATAGCACTAGAAATGCAAAGATTTTTCTCTGAAGGTCATTATTTGCACTTTTTGTCCTACAGTGTTTTGCTGCCTCATGCTGAATGTTTGAGTTTTTGAATGGAAGGTATTTTTTCTAATTTTCTCAATATCTAATCTCACCTATTTTTTGATAAACTAATCTATAATGTATTCATACAGGCACATTAAAGTGTCTAAAATAAAACAATAATTTGACAGTGTTAGGGTTTAAGCGTGAATTACGGAATTATGGTTCTAAAAATTTGCTGTATAGAAATTAGGGATTTTCTAGGATTACTGGCACCGCTTAATGTTAGGTGTGTTTTTCCACAAATATATTTTTGACATGCTTTTTAAAAAAATATTCTTTATTGATTTTACAAGAAGAACAACAGAAAATCAGTTACATATTACAGTCATATGAGAACACTCGAAGGAGGAGGAAGAAAAAAAGGGGGTTAATCATATAATTGATTAAAAGTACTCCAAATATTATAATACCTATTCTGCTGCTGTTGAATTTGAAAAGACATCCTCTCCTTACTTGAAAGAAGTGATAACTATGTAGCCAATCATAAATAGAAGGCCAGATATCACTTTTCCAAAACCGCAAAATGTGTTTCTTGGCCACCATAAGGGGTCTATGTACCCAAAAGAGCTTACTAGCAGTCTGCGCTATATTAACAGGAAACAGACCCAACCCACAATCCAGTGGCATATGAGGGAGGGGGGAAGACCCAACACAAGATCTATGCACTGACAAACCTCATCCCAGAACATGCAAACCTTCTCACATAGCAAAACATGTGTAGTGTGGTACCCACATCACTCTTGCAGTTCCAACAAACATTACCCTGACTCAATTTACAGAACCACATTTTCCACACGGACCACTACACATAAAGAGTAATCCTCTGTTGTGTGTACCGCAACGCCAAATCAATTTAAAATCTGCTGGGACCTGCCCATATTCGATTTCATTTAATATCGGTCATCTTAAAACCTAGGTCGAAATCCCAGTTATCTCTACCATGTTGACATACTCTTAGACAAATGTAAAACCATGGGCAGACCATGTACACTAACATTTGGGGGCAAAAACAACACTTCAAAAAAGATTCCTCACAGCATCATAACATCAGCTTTCAGACAACCTCAGCTTATATTTGAAACACAAGAACTCAAAATCAAGCATACATAGGCCATCGAAGACTTGGCCCAATCTCCAGATTCCAGCTCTTTGCCAAGTACTCCAGGAAAGAGTATGATTATCAATCTGCACAGCTGGGTTCTTTCACAGACATGAGTCTACACACAGCAAATACTTCTCACCCCGAGTCTCATAACTTTTTTCTATACCATTATAATGCGCTTAATAGGCGGTGGAGTCAAGCTAACTGGAAGCCGTTTTTCAATGAAAAGCAAACAATCCAGCAGAGTCGGATTGACCGATTCTCTCTCAAGGAGAACCCAACTTGGACAATCAACATGATCTAACTTGAGCCAGTGATGTATTGTATGTAACATGAAAGCAGTGCGAGACGGCTTTATTTTAGGATAACCAAAGTCTCCCAGGTGTATCGGTCTAAGAAGAACGTCCATCAGGATTTTTGATTGACCACCTTCTCCTGAAGAAACCCGTTGAACGCGATTTATTTATGTCCAAATCAGTTTACCCGATGATGGAAAGGGAAGCATGCTGAAAGCATACAATAACCTGGGGAGCAGAATTATTTTAATTGCACTAATGTTACCCCAAAGTGTCAGATTCAACCTTTCCCACCTACGACACAGCATATCCATCTCCAGAAGTTTAAGTCTAATGTTATATGCAAGAAGCCGGTCAACATCCCTAGCAACCTGAATACCCAAATATTCAACATACATTTTTTCTATACGAGTACAGTGATATAAATGGCAGTCTAGGAGCCTGATTTTCATGATAGATGTTCGTTACTGATTTTGGATATCGCCCTGATGAACGACCTGTGTGTCTGAAATGCATTGGTCACTATATCTGCCTCTGAAAAAATTTTGAGAGTCTGCACTGAATACATTGTATTTTTTTAATAAAGACCTAAGACTTTATGTTGAAAATGTTGCAATAAATATTACTAGCAGGGTGTACCCAGTACAGGTGAAGGTTCTCCCCCAGTTTCAGCTGCAGTTGATTTTTAAGTTGAAATCGTTGATCGTCAAACAAATTATTTCTTTCCATATGATCTACGTAACACATGTTTTGCCATTTTTATTTTGACTTTTTTTTTTATAAAGAAAAACGTACGTTGTAATGATGCCGGAGCTCTTTTTCGCCAGGGAGCTGCATGAATGAAATATAACTGATGAAAAGCAGGTTTATTTTTCTTCATATCATATTTTTGGCTGTGAAATATTCAGCACGGAGGCCAGGGCCTCCTATTTAGATCGAATGGAGTTCAAGATTCTCATTGAGAAGTGAAGCGAGTCAGGAAGTGAAACCAGGACAGACACTTTGGATGGATGCAGAAAAAGTACCCTGATGTGAATTTGCTGCAGTGGATCCAGAAGGTGCTGGTCAGGCTCCAAAAAAGAGGGTGGAGTCTGAATGTGTGTAGGGCACCCAATCACCTGCTTGCACAGTGGCCCTGTGTGTTCTGTTGTGGGCAGTCCAAATCTACAAAAAAGTGCAGCTCTTACTACAGATACACAAGTGAATACTGTAAGGGTGCAAAAGCAGGAGACTGACACAAAGGTGACATAATGATTGTTATAGACTTATTTGAGATAAAGAGAAAGCCCAACTCTCCATATACCTATTAGGGCTTTCCTAGCCTCAACTAAAGTGCTAATGGGCCTATCAGGATGTCTTAGTAACTGTGTCAAAATGTAATTATCTCTTTCCCTTAGATTCATAACTAAACAGTTCTACCAACGTTCTTGGTCAAGGAGAATGACTCCCACCTCCTAGACTAGGTGCTACAGTTCTGGGTGAAGGTTCTCAACAAGGGGGAATGACTCCCTTCACCTGGTTTTAGTACTTCACAAATAAACAAAAGGGTTGCAGATTCTCTAACACTCTGCATCAGAAAGTTCAATGCTTTGAAGCCCAGGGGAAATGACTCCCTTCCCCTGGATCACTGGTTCGATCCTCCTTACGGGTTCATTTGCCAGGAGAATGACTCCCTTCTCCTGGCCTTGTGCAGCTTTGTTTCCAGTTCACAACACCAGAGGGAATACCTCTCTTCCCCTGGTCTTTCGTAGACTCTATTTCACAGTTCACAACAGCAGCGGGGAATGACTCCCTTCCCCTGGCCTTTCTGGGGAGTTGGGCGGGGGTAGGAATGACTCCCTTCCCCTACGCCTTTCTCAGACTAGTTCACACCACCAGGTACTGCCACGAGAAAATTGACTTGCAACAAACTTTCTCTTACTGTCTACTTCAACAGTGGTTTGTGACCAACCACTCTGCTTAGGATAGCTCCTGTGGGACTCTCTATTATGGTTATCTTCAGTAGTGGTATGCGACCAACCACTTTGCCAATGAAGATGACTCCTCAGGCACTCTTACGGTTATCTTCAGTAGTCGCATGCGACCCACCACTGCGCCAAGATGACTCCTGAGGCACTCTCTATTACGGCTATCTTCAGTAGTGGTATGCGATCAACCTCTCGCGCATCTTTCACTATTGCTGTTACACACGGTCCACACCTGGACATTCTCGTTCTCCCATTGCCTCTTTCTCAGGAGCTCTTTGCCGGTTCTTGACGGGTCTGCGGTTCTTGATTTGCGCTGTCTCTTTCCATTCGGTGCCACGCCTGTACAGCTCTGCTGCAGGATATTGCTGGCAGTCACAGCATTCTTCTGTGACCATTCAGAGCACCTGCTTTGGGTTACTTCTCTGCCTTTCAGCTCCCAGCTCTGGACTCGTTCCATGCCACCAGACCAAGGATTCCCCTCTTCAGCCTTCGGACTTGGGGAGCGGGTTGCTTGCGGCCTACTTGGTGTCCTCTAGTTGAACTTCCTGGACTTCACGGATTCTCCTGTTGGTTGGCTGGGTCTCTTCATGTAGTCCTTTGTCTATTTTAAAATCCGCTGGTTGGCATTATGTTTTAAGTCCATTTTCAATGTCTTTGGCCTGTCAATCTGTATTCCTCTGCACCTCCTTCTCGTCCCAGTACTTCCATCATCAATGTTCCATTGGTAGTCCCTGCTCTTCCTTGTCTCAGTAGAAGTCAAGTCTATGGACCTACATGGGTTGGTTAGATTTATTACTGGGGTTCACAAAGTGGGGAGTTGTAAGGGTGTTTGTTGGGTGAGGGGTATTATACAGCGTCTTCCTTAGATGTTCGTCCTTGTCCCTAGAGGGCGAGTCCCCATGAGATCCTCCCGCTGAGTACAACCCCCATGGGTACTATCAGGTAGCAGCCTCACCTCTGGGGCCTCATTGGAGGGAGCTCTCTCCTCCTTCCAGGGAGAAGTGACGACTTCCCAGAATTTGTCACAACACCCTTTACCTGTTGGAGCATCGAGCAAATGCAATATTTCTTCTGTAAACATAATTGACTCATTGTCAGAGACAAAAACACTTGCTTGCTCTGCGTGTAAGTCAATGGGGTCATTGGGTAGAAACAAATCAACACAATTATCTTTACTGCCACTTGGTCCGTTGGTGGTGGCAGTGTATATCCCAATTTTCTTTGGAGTCCACTGGACTCAATGGGGCATTTTCGGTGCAATTACTGTGGTGGTAATCCTGTCGCAGTAATTGCACGGAAAATTGACGGAAAGTTAGCAGTTTTACCACCAGCTCAGAGGGCTGAGATGTGAATCCCCAGCTATTCTATGGTTTTATCATCCCACTTAATCGGACAGGTGTGTTGAAGGGCCTTCCCTTACCCGGCATCAAGCCAGGTCCCAGATTTGTGATGGAGGTAGACTGCTTTAGACAGGCTGCATGCTTTGAGGTTAACTAAGAGGGACTGTTGTAAAGATGATTGGACATTTGTGAGGGTAAGCAGCACTTCGTCAGCGTACAGGGACAACCTATGTTTTCAGCCTATCCTAACCGCCTCAATGGCAGAATTGTTACAGACCCATTGGGCAAAGGGCTCCATTACCAAAGCAAAACTTAGCAGGGAAAGGTGGCAGCCCTGCCTTGTCCCACAAGTGAGGGATATGTGGCCTGTTTGGTTTTGGTTCACCGCAATGAGGTTCTAGGCAAGCTTTTATTGGCTAGGAGCATCTTCCGAAAGAGTGTCCCAAAGTGGAATGCTTAAATGGTTTGTTGCATAAAGGCATCTATCGTCAACAATGCGATTTTACAGCGTTCTGAAGTCGCTATCTCCATCAGGTTTAAGCCTAGCGAATATTATCCCTGTGGTTCTACCCAGCACGAATCCGTTTTGAACTGCATTAACTATTTTGGTGAGGATCCTGGCTAACCGATTTGCCAGGATCTTGGAGTTAATATTAACATCGATATTCAGTTACGAAATTGGCGTTTAAGAGTTACAGTCTTTAGGGGCCTTACCAGGTTTTCACAGAATAGTGGAGGACTCCTGCATGGATGCTGTAGGGCCAACACAGTTAACAAACAAGATTAACCTTTAACCTTGTAGAACCCCACCCTAATTATAAAAGGGAGATGCAAAAGAAATAATTAACCCAGGCATGCCCATCGCCCTGATTACATGTTTGGCGGCATTACCTCTGGTAATACCGCCAAATGGAATGATTGTTATTGCATGCAGTATCATGAATTATCTGCATAATTATACGTCATGCTGATCCATCAGTTATTGACCATTTTGGACTCCCCTAGTGTTCCATTGATAAATGCCATACATCTGCATGCGGTAATAGCACCTCCGATGCTGCTTTTGTGTGCAGAGCTCTTCCACAGAAAAGCAGGTGTGAGTAAAGAGTTTTGGTAACAAAACCTGTAGTTTGGTAGGGTCGGAAAACTGGCTGTATTCAGCCATATTGCATGTTTTTTTTGTTGTTGTGTGCATGTTTTAGGACTTCCACAAAGGTGGGGAGTGAAAATAAGGGGCACGTGCTAGCTTTGCCCCTTCATTGGGCAACAAAACGAAGACTATTCAGTAGACCTCCAAATGGGGTGCTAACTAGTTGTCTATTTGACAGATTTCCAATTGAGATGCTATGAGGATCACTCTGTGTATGTATGGCGTTTTCTATCGTGCAAACCAGGCAGTGAGGAGAGGTACACTAGCATAATGAGGAGGGAGGAGGGGCAGGTGAAGTGGGTCCTGCTGCTGGGGCCTCAGACCAGCGGCCGATGAGGGGTCCTTTGAAGAGCAGAGCCTTCGTTTCCGGCATCAAGTGAATGAGTCCCATTGTTCGGCCTTTCATATTTTCGAGGACCTACCTGCGACGCCGAGAACAGCCATGACGTTTCACCCTTCAGTGGGAGTACAAATGAGGACAGATGGCGGGCTGCCACTGCAGCTGCTTTAGGTACAACGAGCTTCTATCTGGAGAATGAGGAGTAGAGGAGGTGGGGCAGGAGCATTCTTGTGAGAGATGAAAAACATCTGCACAATCTATCCTCCCCAGCATATGTTATTTTCCACTCACAGACGGAATCAGCACTTAAAGTTATTATTACAATCTCTTGCAGGATGTATGTATTCGTCATTCTGTTGTAGAGCAAGCAGGATTATTTGCCCGATACGTGACTGGCTCTACCCCAGCCCTAACAGCTTGTCAGGGAATTCAAAGCGCAAGGCAGTGTCCACTTCAAGAGCAGTGCTGACAATGGAGTATTTACTGGTCTGGGCAAAAATTCCCAAGTGCCCCGCACTCAAGCCTCTATTCCCAGAGCACAGGATCACCACGGGTGGTGGTGGAGGAGTAGATACTGCTGAAGGGCCTTGGCGAGGCACTGCACTTCGCAGCCTCCATCCATCTTGTCTTCTTCCTACCGTTCCTCCAATCTCCCTTTCTCTTTTTCCCAATCCCTGCCATGTTCCCTTCCCTCCAATCTTTCTTCCTTTTAATCTCCCTTCCCTTCCACCTCTCATCTCCTGTTTCACTAGCTTCATCCCCCCCCACCCCTTCTTCTCCATCCCTTCGTTTTCAGGCCCCTTTCCCTCTATCTGTCCATGCATGTTATGTTAAAGTTTTTCACACCACGAAGGGTGTAGCGCAACCAACACCAAAAAGGCAACCTGGCGTTAAAGCTGAAAACGAAAGACCACGAGAAAAAGAAAAGAGACAGACTAGAACAATAATGTTTTAAGAGCCTTCCTAAATTGAAGATGCGCAGATACCATACACAAGGAGGCAGGAAGAACACTCCAAAGAGCGGCACCTCTGACCGAGAAAGAGCATCTTCCAGTTCTGGCACAATGTAACCTAAAGTCAGCCAGAAGAGAGCGGCCGCCAGATCGTAGTATGCGTACAGGAACATATGGCTGGAACTTTTGCTGCAGTTACTCTGGGCCGACACCATAAGACGCCCTATGCACCAGGCATAGAGGCTTAGAATGAACACGTCTGGCCACCGCCAGCCAATGAAGAGATCTCAGAACTCGGGAAATATGTTCCCAAAAGAGGGTGCCAGTTGCGAGGCAAGCGGCCGAGTTCTGGAGAACCTGCAGGCGCTGTATCAGGTAGTCTGGGCTGGGCCACAAAGAGTTACAGTAGTCAATCTTGCTGAGGACTAAAGCAGAAACCGCTGGAGCTTGCAGATGGACAGGAATACATTGGAAAACCTTCCTAAGAATTTACAATTGAAAATGGTCTGCTTGGCAAACCACACCAACCTGAGGGGCCATAGACAAAGAGTCGGAGAGTTTAACACGTACATTCTTGACCACTGAGGCAGCAGCGGGGAAGGAAACAAAAGAGGAAGGCCAGAAAGCAGGAGTCCAAGAAGAAGCAGCAGATGAAGAACCACAACCAAAACCTTGGTCTTGTCACCGTTTAGTTTAAGGCAATTTATCGGCCATCCAGCAACCCACGGCCGTTAAGCAATCTCGCAGCTGAGTGGCATGGGCTGGATAAAGAAGATCCAGCCTAACCAAGAACTGCGTGTCATAAGCATATGAGTAGCATCTAAAGCCGCGGGCACGGATGAGAGCGATCAGAGGCTGAATATAAATATTGAAAAGAGTGGGGGATAGGGCAGAGCCCTGCAGAACACCACACAGCAAAGTCAAGACTGCAGAAAGAAAAGGTTGGAGCAAAAGACACTGTGAACGATCAGACAGAAAATAATGAAACCAGGCAAGGACCGGGCCTGCCATGCCAGCAGCTACTAAATGACTGATCAGGATGAAGTGATCGATCGTATCAACGGCGGCTGACAGGTCTAACAAAATCAGCGCCACTACTCCGCCCTTATCAGCAATGAGCGTAAGATCGTCAAGCACCGAGACCAAAACGGTTTTAGTGCCCTGGCCAGGCCTAAAACCCGACCAAGTCATCAAGCAGAGATATAGACTCATAGAACGTCACCAACAGTGGAGACAGCAAAGATTCAAGTAACTTCATACCAAAAGGCAGAAGAGAAATGGGGCGAAAATTAGCAAGAACTAGATGGTCAAGAGCCAGCTTATTCAAAAGAGGGATCACAGTTGCGCATCTCTCCAGGACTGAAATCTCTTCACTGGCTCCCAGTGGCTGCGAGGATTAAGTTCAAAACCCTCTGCATTGTCCACAAGGCCTTCTGGGGCCTGGGGCCTAAATACCTTCAACTCTCTCTTCCTAAATATCTTCCTTCACGAGCCCTTCGCTCATCCGTCTCCAACTCCCTCATGGTCAGCCGCTTCTCGAAGCAACGAGCTGGGGGTAGATCTCTCTCCGCAGCAGGGGCCTCCCTCTGGAACAGCCTTCCTGCCTCCCTGAAACTTGAGGAGAACCATCTCCGGTTCCGGAAGCACCTCAAAACCTTCCTCTTCGCTTCTGCCTTCTCTCTCCCTCTCCCCTGCTAAACCTGCTTAACTCCCCACTGAAATTCTGCACTAAACCTGCATCTTGGCCACTCTCAGCGACCTCGGTCCAGGGCCCAGCCACTCCACTTGCACTGCCTCCCTGGCTCCCCCTGCACTGTGGGACTGTCACTGTATCCCTACAGCCCCCTTCCTAGTACTTGCTCTGCACTTACCTCGCACTTGCCACCAGCTGGCCCTTTTATTTATTATTTTATTACGCTACTTACCGTGTACTGCACTTTCCCCCCCACCTCCTCCCCCTGCACTTTCTCCTTTTCCCCTTACCTCTGCACTTGCCCGATCTGAATGACACCTGGCCTAGTAGGATCGTTTGTCTGTCTTCCCCTTGTTTCCCTCCCTCCCTGCCTCGTCGCGCCTTGAAACACTTGTGTATAGGCGCGTTACAAATACCATATCATATCATATCATATCATTTAAGCACAGAAGGGTTAAACCCAGATGAGCAGGAAAGATTCACTGCAAATGTTCGGTGAGGCACAATCTCGGGAAGAGTATCCTTCACCACCGACAGTAGCATCTGCAGGGGAAGCAGATTTCATGCTGGTAACCGCAACACTGACATCAGTGTCCGTAAAGGATGGAAAAGAGTTCCACAAAGCAGCAGTAGAGGCCATAGTCCCCGAGGAGGCAACAGCATGGGAGACAGGCCTGCCAATCGAGAGATTGCAATCAGTCGAGATAAGATCCGTGAGTTTGCCAATCTTACAAATTAAAAACGTAGCCAAAGAATCGCAGCGATCTTGAGATGCAGGAGTAACATAAGCAGGTTCTCTAGCCGACAAAGTGCGAGCCACCTTAAAAAGCTCTTTAGGCTGTGTAATCACATTTTCAATTTGAAAGGTGAAGTACTTTTGTTTTGCTTGCGTAATGGCCATTTGGTATAGAGAAGCAATAGCGCAAAAGGCATTCCGATCACCGCCAGAAAAGGAGGAACGCCATTTGCATTCTGCTTGCCCACGTTTAAGGCAGAGAGCTTTTTAATCTTCATTAAACCAAGGTTAAGAAGGCCGTCTACGAGCTTGAATCTCCAGCATGGGAGCAAGTGCATCAGCCATAGTGGTGAAAACCGGGGATAGAGTATCAAAATCCACACAAGATAGGGCACTGCAACTGGTATTAATATGGGTGGCAATCATAGAAGAATCAACCATGTGCCAGTGCGGTTCTTGACTCTGGGTTTATCAGAAATAAGAGGATGAGCAGTATAATTCAATTTGAAAGCAATAATAAAGTGGTCAGACCAGGTGATACATATGAGGGGGTTGGGGGAGTCATGCTTTCCTAAGAGTAAATCAGGCTGGTTACCCAAAATATCGGTTGGTTCAACAAAAAGCTGCATCAGGAGGGGCTCCTCCATTGCAGTAATGAATTTAGTGGCAATTGTGTCTGAGGGGTCATTGCACTTGTAATTAAAATCACCTGCAATAATCAGATCCCCGAATTGAAGTTGGAGGGATGCCACAAGGTCCATAAAAGAGTCAACAAAATTTGCATAATATCCAGGGGGGCCGTAATCTGTGAGAAAATGAATGGTCTTAGAGGCAGACAAAGTCATGCGCACTAAAAGTGCCTCCAGCCTACAAAGGGGAGGTAACAATAGCAAAGTAGAAACACATGAAGACTTATATATAAAAGGCAGTGCCACCATCCGGATGGCTAGCAGCCCGATCTGCCCTCAAGATATCCTAACCGGCTGGGAGCATAGCGACTACGACAGGCCCAGATGAAGGAGCGAGCCAGGTTTCGCTGACCAGCAAACAATCAGGCTTGAAATCGGAGAGTAAGTCAAAGCAATCAGCTGCATGAGCTGCTAAAGATCTCACATTGTACAATAAGCAGTTCAGACAATCCGAATTAGCCACCTCTGCATGCACAATATCAGTAGATTTAAGTATAAAGCCGGGGGCCAGCAAATCACTGTGGGGGCTAACGCGATTAATAAATCCGGTTTTCTCATAGCCACAGCTGACTCATGAGTAGAAAACCAAGTCATCTGTCCCTGCCACCCAGCATGGGTCCTTTTATTTTGACAAGACACCACTAGGACTGCCTTATTATTATTTGATGGTTGAAGCTTGCTCCCATCTTTAGATTTAGGATTAGATAGCCGTTTTTCAAACCCAATTGAAGTACAATAAACACCCTTGAACTGTGATGACTTGTGTCTGTTTTCACCGTTTGATACCATGTCTTCCTTACACCATCCAAAGACTAGATTCATGGGGCCGAGTCTGACGATGGGTCAACTGCCTCTTGCTTTCATCTGTGCACCAGCCTTCATAAACTCTCTGAAGGACCTCAATATTCTAGCAATTGCTCATCTTCCCAGACCTTTATGGTTCTGACCTGAGTTAGCAGGTCCTGTTCTTGTGGATCTTGGTTTCTTAGTTCCATGTTGTTCCGGGTTTGGAGTACAGCTCCACGACACATTGTCTCCACTCTGAAGCCTGAATAGCAAGCTTTGTTTTCAGTCAGATGGACCTTGAAGGTGCTGCGTTCATTTCTGCCCTTTCCAGCATGAAGTTAACCTGCAAAACTGTGGCCCAGTGTTCTCTGCTCAGTGTTCTTTGGTGTTATGCCGAGCCTGTATTTGCAGATTTTTTGTTTTAATTCCTAGTTGGTGTAGTGCACCCAGCTTCTTAATACTCGTGCTCGTTTTACCGTCCAAATGTCTTCCCTGCCGGTTCGGTCCATTCCATTCAGGTACTAGCTGTTTTTAAAGAGTGAAGGGGAGGGGATGCTTTGTAGCACCTTCAGCGCCAAGAGACACCCTCAGCCCTCTTTCATTTCCCCATACAGATCCTGGGTCACTCTGTATGAGTGAGCTGCTGTAGTATGATTTGGTGATCTCTTTGCAAGTGTGAAGGTTTCTCACACAAACTATAATTTTCTTCTATGGCAGCTAGTCGGACATGGTCTTTTTAGAATTCGCTCTGCCACCTGTTTTATTGTTCTTTAACCATTCTCTTATCTCCTGCTTTTTATTTAGGTTTCTGTTTCCCCGTTGAGTCTCTACTAATTCACTGCAATTGCCACTAAGTTATGATAATTGCATGTGTGTCTCCTCTTCCTGTGCTCTTTACACTACAGGACCAAGCTGATCCAGCTTGGTCCTGTAGTGTAATACCATAAACTGTGATTCAAAACAGAACTGATTACATTGTTCAGGCCAAAGCACATCTCGGTACACCAAATTGTTATGCCCAACTCACATGTGATCATACCCCAGACATGCACATCACACTTAACGGAAGAGAGGTTTGACAGTCAAGCGTGCCACGATGCAGATGCACTTTCTATCCAGTGTACATAAGCTCAGTCATGGACCACCACCACTTACAATGATCCGATCTGTAATATTATGGATACAAGAGCTGGCGTCGAAATACATAGGCACAAATATCATCAAAATAGAGGTTGAACTTGAGTCTTATATGAGCGATTTCATGGATAGCTTACATAAATTAACTTCCTTCCAGTGGCAAGAAGACTATATCTAATCATTAATGATTAAGGGCTTATATGACTCGATTAATCATGATCTGGCAGTGGATGCCTTGGAATTTTACTTGGCTAATCGTTCTGTGGCTTACCATTACCAATATGAAATTGATCAAGGAAACGTTCAAATGTACACACAAGCAAAACATTGTGTTCCATTCAATGGACAATACGAGAGGCAACCTACTGGCGCTGCTAAGGGGCCCAAAGACAACACCTCTCTGGCAGACCCCTTTATGGGACCCTCTGAGACCACTCACACTTTAGCAGGGCTAGAGAGAAATCTAATTATTTGGTCTAGATACATAGACAAGATTTGCGTATTTTGGCATGGATCACCATCCATCCTGAAAGAATCCACAGATATCAACAATAATCCATTTAAAAATGGTAATAAACAAATCTTTACATAAAAAATTAAAACTAGAACTTCCATCGACCATTATATTTGTGGATTTTATTATATAAAGATGGCACGATACACACACACAAAAACGATCAGAAAGCCAAGTTGAAATTCCATATCACATGCCAGCAGTCGTCCTCTGAAAAGTGGAATTAACATTATTCCAGTGGGAGAATGCATTTATTTGAACACTATTGATTAAGTGGAAACCAACTGAATCTCAGATGTGACATTATTCATTGTTTTCTAGCCATTAATTGTCCTTACAAAGGCTGCCATGGGTGAGACACGTGTAGGCCCAGATCCTCTTGAATGTATTGCTTTGTATTCATGTTGAAGGTTGCCTTTTTTTGTCTATGAAGTACACATTTCACTGTTCGCATTGTGTGCACTAGAAGTCAGTCTCCTTTTCACGAACTGTATATCCCAAATCTTCCTAGAGAAGCTCTCTGTGCCACTGCTTGCAAGCGCACTGCTTCGCTCCGTTCTCTATTGCTTGCGCATCATACAATCAAGGAACAACCCAACATGGCCAGGCGACACTACCATCAGCAGGATACACTGAGAAGAATGAGGCATCATGTTAATATATCGCAATACATATAAGGTCAGCCCACTGGGTTTCAGGGGTTGTGGAAACACCACAAATGGGTCGGTTCAAGAGGCACCGCTCATGCAGGGACAGCATTGTAATGTCAGCCATCAAGGAGGTCCCATAAACTCATTGGCGATCAGGTCTAGAGGGATCCCAAAATGGCTGGTCTCACCTTATGACCATATGGGACTTATTTGCCCACCTAACAAAACCATAGGCTGTCCTAGGCACAGTGTACACAGGCTGCATTTGATGCTCCTCTGCACGTTGTGACCCATTAACAAGTTGCAACTTTCCCCAAGCACTCCCCAAGTACTTGGAAAATCTGTTGGAGACCTTTACAGAGTGGACAGTGATCCTACCACTTTGTGATAGCCTGACAAAGCAACGTCTCCTCACGGGGGGGGGGGGTTAGGGGGGAATAGTCTGCCACTGCAACTTTTCATGTGGGGGCACAAGCTTTGGGTCCTAAGAATCCACATTGTTCTCTGTGCACGAGCCCCACCTCTCGGGTTACACACATGCAAAGGGCCCGATTGCCCATGTGATGCTTTGTTGTGCATGCCTTTTTGAATGTGTGCCCACAAGGCTGCTAGACACACATTTGCTCTTTCATCTCCTCCTTTAATGGTACTGTGCTCCCCGCTCTGTAACACAAATGGCACCACAACATACCATTTTCACAGAGTGCACATTATGTAACGACACTGTTGTCTGCATATACCAAAATCTCTCCCCAACCTACAACCCAAAACAGATGTGCAGGTAGTGCACAGGAGGGCGAGTGGTAACTGGGATACCATTTCTCTATATAAATGCTAGCCGTTTGACTGATGGTGTGAGTGGTACAGGGTTGCACAATGACTGTGGTGTGATGCTGTGGAGGAAATGTGTGCTTGGCTTTGCATGATCTCGGTCACATTGTATTGAGGGTAATTGTAGAGGAATGTGTGGGTAAAAGTCCATGACTGTGCCTGTTCTCCACATGCTCCCTCCACAAGTTTGTCTTAATCAGGAGGAGGAGGATTTTGTTGGCTGATGGGTCAGAAGTAAAGGTCACCATCATAGAAGTCAAAGAGGGGCTGGAATGTCTGGGGCTGGTTAGGTTGTAGTAATCTAGCCATATTATCGACTAAACCAAGGATGTGCACCGTGATGGTTGAAAGAATGGTTAAGATGTTGAGCTTTTCATTTGCTGAGATGGGGAAGAGGCCCACCATTGGGATATCAGCCCCAGCACTGGCAGCAAGGTTCAATCCTGCTGGACTGTGGCCTAGTCGAGGTTAGGGTGCTGGTCTACAGAAAGAACATGAGGTTGGGGTTCATTCCCTGGGTGATGGTGCCTTAGTTGACCAGGCAATGGTCCAAGGATGATAATTGGAGCTGGACTGTGGGATATTTTTACCCATGCCAATATGCCCCACTGCTCCACTTTACCAATGTGGAAAGAAACAGCCAAAAATGGATGCGCTAACCCCTGTGCGTGCAAAAATCTACAAAACTGTGTGGGTCACAATCACAAAAGGCTGCACACCCCTGCCACACACAATCAAAGTGGGGATGAAAACAGAACTCACTGCAGGATCATACCAGTGGGTGCTGTTACATTTAACACAAAGCAAGGCCACAGAATTGGGCTAAAAACCGCAAATGCCTTTTAAAAGGCAGCTTTGCAGTCTTTAAAGTGCTGTTTTGGTGCTAAATCCATTATTTTCCAGTGAACCATTGAAATGGGGTACACATCCTCCAGTGTGGCCAGAGAAACCGGGCCTCATTGACTGACAGCAGCTAAGAAATGTATCATGAAAAAGGCATCCCAGCAACATTTCTTTCAGTTCCAAGGGAAAAATGCAGCTAAAAATGGCAAAACATGTAACTATTTCAGCTGTGCAGAGAGAACTCCAAGCAAAGGCTGGATACTTACTTCCAGACTGCAAAAAAATCTCAGCACTTAAGAGAAGAACTGGTGCTGAATAAAATGTGTGTGCTGCAGAGGAAACTCTGATGTAAAGGATTCAGTTTAAATGTGCTTTTTCCATGAAAAAGTGCAAACTTGCCTATTCAAAAGCATTTGTGTGAAAGGCCTAATTCTTTAAATGTCAAAATCCCCTATAAACTGTGTTCATTTTTATATATTTTAAATGAAAGATTTAGGTGAATCTTAAAGTCAAAACCCAGTTTGGAGTTAAATATTTAATTCTGAGTTGACAGTGCCCAGCCTGGGAAAGATTGCCACTTCAGGTTGACACTCCACTGCTAGCAGGAAGGCTTAATTGCTGCTGGAGGTTCTTGCATATTTAGACCAAAGAACTAATTAGACATTTGTATGGGGCCCAACCAAGGACAATGGCAGGCTGAGCACTGATCCCTTCAGGAGAGGGGCAGGAAACTTCCCTCTGGACCCCCACCCTGATCAAAGGAATTTGACAGCTGTTGCCAGTTGAAAGGAAAGAAAAAAACTGCTAAAGGACATTTGTTCTTTAAATGCCTATTTGTGATTAAGTTTTGAAAACCTTTAACTTTGCCACATGAAGGAGGACAAATCTAAAAATTGGTAGTTGTAAATCTAATTGTATGCCTTTTCTGAGAAGACTTGAGTGACCCCTATACTAAATAAGGAACAAAAGTTCCACAAGAAGAATAATTGTGGCAAAACTATTGATGCTGCAAATATAATATTGTATACCCATGTTCTAGGGGCAATTGCCCAGATATGTACTGAATTAGGAATAGTTAGGCCAAACCGTTATAATTAAAATGTACAAAATTCCACAGAACGACAAAGACAGCTCTCACTGAGATGGGAGTTAGATGTAAGGATAACAAACAAAATATGTAATGTATGTGTGTGATTTTATTAGAGGGCATAATTATAGAAATGTGTATTTATGGGGAAGTTAAATTGTGGTTTAAATCATTGTGGGAGTTCCCGAATCACATCATAAAATATGACAGCTCTTTCTGACTTACAAGAAAAAGGCAAGTGCCTTTGACCTATCACAGCCGTGCGGGTGTGGTTTGCAATTCTGCCCCTACCATAAACTGAGTGATGTCACTTGGCATGATAAATATGGGAACTTCACCACGCACAGACACACCTATTCCTGACTCCATCCTGATTTCGGCGTGACGCTCTGTTCCAGAATTCTTCATCCTGTTCCTGAATTCTTCATCTTGACCAAACCAAGGCCTCAGCATTTGCTGAACTCTTTTCAGTTAGGCCCAAATCCTGAACCATCTCAAACTTCAGGGAAATAATTCTGATCCAGTCTGGCTTGCTACCATTCATGCTTGCATGCTGAAACTCGCCATACCGCTAATCTACAGTGTCCAGTGACCAGATGGGCCAATCCGATCCAATCCAGCCAGAGGTACCAGTCCAATTGACCAGAACCGCCTAGCTGATCCCATTCCACCAGAGATGCCCTGCTGCCTGTAGACCAATCTGTGATGACCAATCTTAAATTACAGTGGACTGTAAGTATCAATAGGAATCCTAGTGACCCATAGTATAGTTGCCTTGTCGTATCCCATCTCTCAACCGATCCCATCGTTAACTTAAGAACCTCTAATATTGTCATAACCATTCTTGCAACCCTGTTTGTAATTGCTTGTGTTAGCGCCGATTTTCTCATTTGTTTCATAAGACCAAAGCCATTAGTGATTTGGATTAAATAAAGTGATTCCCATAACAAAAAACAGAGTATTCGCCACGTGAAGGGTTACAATCAGCCATGCGTAACTGTGGAGATTCACGGGTGGCATTCTCTTTTTCTTAGTCATGAATATAGTTTAAATAAAACCAATCTGTCATTTTAAAACTGAATTTCTGCTTTTCTCTGTTCTATTTTTTTCCAAAAACTACTCTCATTAAAACATACATAACTAAACTGTGCATTTGACCCGTTTTTATTAAAAATCACATATTGAAATTTAGGCGCGAATTTGCAATTTTTGCAAAGGTTTTACCTGTGTCTTTTCTCATTCAAAGTGTTTCTTAACTTCCATTCTGATATAAAGTGTGTTCTGTTGCTTAGCTTGTAGCTCATGTTGGTTAGAATCTGTTTAGTGTTGCTCTCACAGGAATTTACATCAATTTAAGGATTTTTGCACACTTTCATTGTTTTCTGGGCCTTTTTCAGCTGTCATTTAAAAGTGTAAACGTTCACAAAACGCTTTTCTCTCTCATTTGGGGAGGGAAGATTATATTCAAACACTATATAATGTTCTACATTCCAGGATACCTGCTGCTTACTTACATCTGTGTAGAATTGCTCATTTGTGGATTGAGAACTTTGCAGGGGGATATATTAACCTAAGCGCTATCTTTTCACAAGCCAAAACTGTTCTTTCTCCTGTTTTCTATTCTGTATTGCTATAAGTGAATTCAATTGCTTTACTTTGCTAATTGTTTTGTCACCACATTGGTGATTGCTGCCCCATATATATATATTAAAATTTGTGATTTGAATTTTAAATAAATAAATATTTACCTTTACCAACCAGCCTGATTCCTGGTCCACTGGGACCCGGGAGGGGGGGGGAGGGATTTTGAGAAAGGTGTGATGAGTGATATATCCCTCAGAATATTGAACCTATAGACACAATAATTAAGTATTTCATCTGTGCATTACACGCTAGGCGAGACCCGATGTATTGCCTGATTGAATTCCTTAACAGATTTGTGGGCTTGTGCCGTGATCTTGAGTTTGAGTTACCACCCGTGACAGTCTAACACAACATACTAGCCTGCACCACCTTGTTTGGTTGGTGTATTGTGCTACACTGTACAAGCACCTCTCAAAATAAATACTCCAAAAATCAGGCATGTTTGTAAAAGTAAATTCAATAAGTCATGAGGAAATTGATATTTCCAAAATGGCGATCCCAGTAGAAATAAATATGGCAGGGGAACACCTCATGCACAAACTGTTTGTCAGGGGTGAGTAGCCAGAACAGAATGAGCAGATCTGGCTAAAGGAAATCAAAGAACAGGTCACTGCCATGGATCTAGATGCATGTCAGGACATGGGTCCATTAGGCCAAAGCTCTTAGTGAACTGTACATGGCCCCAAAAGTGAAAGAGGAGCTGAGTAAAATGGCCAAAATAACGGCCTACATGTACCGCCAGGTACTGCCAGGACAGCTTTCCCCTCACCTGTTGCACCATTTCAAGGATCATCTCCCAAAATGTTTAGGGGTACCTCCCCAGCAAACAGTCTCTGTGATTCTTGCTACAAATGTTCTCCAGCTTGTCTCCCATTAATGCTGTGATACGACCTCCTCTGATGCTTCCTGTAGGTTCTGTAGCTATTGCTGTTTCTCTACCACTAGCTTTAGAAATAACTGGAGCTTCTTTTCCATTGGCAGACAGAACCAACAGGGTTTGGTGGATCCATTTCCCACAAGCTTAATAGTGCCTGATCATCTACATTCCCTAGAGTGCTGATATCTACCCTTGGTGGTACTCTTCTGATCCTGACCCTCCTCAATATCACACCACATGCTTGCCCTCCTCAACTGTGGGGTGTCACACCTACATTCTGCCTTGGGCAATGTATGCCCCACCGTTCCTTCCTACTATCACTAGCTACCAGGTCACTATTGCTAGATGCCTCCTCCTACTTCCCAATCTCTGCCAGTCGTCTCCCTCCTACTACCTCCTGATGTTTCCCTTCTGCCGCGTGCCGTTGCCTTCCTCCAATCAATTGCCACATATCTGCAGCAACCATTTTCAGAGTTTCAAGGCTGTGAGGGTGGCTTCGGATGAGCTCAGGGTTTACATTTTGTTGTGCTGGAAATAAAGGGGGCACACAATGTCATGGGCGGACAGAACTTCCCTGGCAAGTTCCTTAAACAGCCAGTAACATGTTCAATGTGCATGTGACAGCCCCCAGCCTAGGTATGAAAGAACAATAAATAAAAATAAATATGGGGACTAAGTGAGGGTAAACAGGGTCCTCCACATGCCACCCCCGGCATCAGCCACTAGCCCAAAGAATTCCCTGGCTCCTTAGGTCTTGTTAGGTCCTCACGGATGCGTGCTGAGATTGAATGTGGATGTAAACTTACAGGATAAACCCAAAGAAAAAAGGTTTAGCTAACACACTCAAAAGAATTTGCAGAAGCATCTTGCCCAAGAGGACCCCGATGAAAATACAGTAGCAGGGCGTGGGGGTACCCGCAAAGGTACCCCTCCCTAGAGATCAGTTGACTAACACGCTGTGGGTCCAGGTGATCCGAGGTGGCCAGACCATGACAACATGGCATGAATGAACATTTAACTGCCAGAATCCAATAAACCAGCAGGATCACATGTAAGAAAAATCAATTTTGTTTTAAGTAGATAATAAAATGGCCTTTTTAGCCAGACAATTGGTTCTCTCAACTTATTGGGTGTGCCATGGAGTTTAAGAGAAGGTGATGCGATTATGCCACCCACCATCCCTCCACTGATATCAGTCTGCAGAGCTGAACCTTGGTCTGAGCCAGATCTGTGATTTATCGCGACATAAATCAATTTCAGAGAACCCGGTGTCGCTACTGTATTCCTTTAGTAAAGGTTCCGCACTTGTTCAGTGCGCAATCACCCCGTGCCTTAACACAGTGGAAGGGCCACGTAGTGTGCCAGTACAATTCACATAATACTTTCGGGCCACAAGTGTTGGCGATGAGACTGGCAAACGGGTGTGCACTAGATGTAGATATGTTAGAAATGGTGCAGCAGTCACTATAATTGACCCATTTTATCACAAATTTCCCCCAAGAATTGTCCATGGGTCCATTCTCGTTTTTGGCATTCGTTTGGGGAGTGAAATCTTTTCTATTACATGCCATGCTAATGCCCAGACATCATGCCAGTGTAACAGCTAAACTCGCCCACTCTCACTTGTGTATGTGCACATATCGCCCAATAGACCCAGGGTGAGGTCATTATCTCAAGTGATAATGACCCCTTTGGAGGTCTATAAGGCTATTAGAACACAGTGGTAGGAGCAATACATGTTTTGGTGGTGAAGTAAAACATTTTTAAGAGTGAATAAATAGGCAAACTGAGTAGGTAGATTAAATATGGTGGTCTGATGTGTTAAAATAACAAGGTAGTCTCCATACGTTATGCATTTTAATTGCCAAACTTTCCTAAACTGGAACAGGTTAAACACAAGAATGCATTATGTGTCATGTAAAACTAAACGGGGTTTCCATAAGAAAGCAAAAGCATTTTCTTATGTTTTAGCTATCTTTTCAGTGAGTTAAATTGGATGTTGCAGCAAAATAAAAAAGGTCCCCTCAGAGAGGAAATGTCTTGATGAAAGAACGCTTGCCTGGAAATCGCATTGTTCTTTCCCTGCCTGCTTCTGAAGTCAGAATACAGTCAATAGCAGTAGTTATTCACTACACTCTGAACATGCTCATTGGCTAAGAGGAGGTCAGTGACCCTAGCCACGTGCTCGTGTTCATTAGAACGCGTATCTTTGTAAATAATGAGTTGTTTTATGCTTAAGAGGAAAGAGTGCCCTGTGCATGATGTCTGCCACTGCATGTGCCACACAGGGGTGATGGGAGCTGTCACGCCGTCAGTATGGCGGCACACATCGCCAAGCATATGAGGCGAGTTTAGATAAGTTCTCTTAGTGTGCCGTCAGTGCCCAAAGATCAGACTCTGGTGGCTGACCAACCAAGGGACATGGCAGAAGACCAGGGATAGAGCCTGGGGAGGTGGGCGACAGTTTTTAAACCTGGTTGTGACTGGATTGATCCATTGGGTTGTTGATTTCCTACCTTTGCCCTTCCTCTGAGCGCGGTATTACGCCTCCCTTTGGCCCATTAGATGCATCTTTCAGCCCAAATAAGAGGCTACGTATTTCACAGAGATGCTTCTCATTCAGCTAAAGGCTGAGCCCACCAGTTAAGCTCCTAGCTCACTCATAAAGGGGGAGGGGTTTGGGGGGGGGGCTAATGTGGATATGGCCTGGGCAGGCTTTTGTCCTCTGCGTGTTTGCTGGTGCTGCCACGTTAATGATGTGCTCTCACATGTGAGAGGCTCTGGAGGTAGCGCCCGCTTCGCATCACCACCTCTGGGCTGAGCGCCACCACAAGAGTGCTGCCTTCAATGTGCAGCCTCTTCAATGTAGGAGGCCTTTAGCCCTCCCAGGCCCGGGTCTGGTGCTGTCCCTGCAGAAGACTCCTGTCTTCGGCTCCCATCAATATGGCTATTTCCACATGCAGGACACCTGCCCCATAACTCCCCCCACGCCCCTATTGATGATCAATCCAAGGCCTTGGACCATGTGATGCGACTCTTAGAATGACACCCCGAACTTACAAGGCACCGTCTACGAAGAACATCCCGCTGAAGCAACCTAAGGGGAAACAGCCACTCAACAGTCACACATTTCTTTTCCAGATTTGAGACCTTCGTTATTTCTTTTACATTAGGTTTATTTGCATGCATTAGTGCATAGAAAGTGCATTACAATGGTTAAGAGTTAGGAATCTGTTGCTTGCCGTTCATTGGTTGCTTGGCCAGGACAGGGCCCTTGCCTCCAATGCCAGGCTCCAAGTACTACGCCAGCACATTACACTGCAGCTAAACTGCCCAGCCCAAAATGTTCTACTTGCAATGAAATTCTTGCTGTAGGCTGGGCTTGATCTGGAGAGTTTCTCCTCAACTAGACGGATGTGGCGGGTGCAGGTGTCCCCCTGCATATCTGGAGACAGCTGTTCCGTGCATCAGAAGCATGTGGGAGGAAGGCAGGGGAGCTTTTCATCATTTTCCAAAAAGTTCAGCGAGAACACTACCTGTACTTAGGGATCCCGCAGCAGAGACAGACAATAAGACGGCGCATCTTCCAGAAACACACAAGTCCAAACCTCGCTTTAATTACAAAGCGCATGCACAGAAATGTGAGAAGCCAATGCGGAAATCACCTCCGAAGAGCACACGGTGAATCATCATAACTGCTCGCTGGGAATCGGGCAGGCTGGCTGAGGGAGAAGCTTCAATGCTCCCTCCCCCTCCCCTCAGATTGAAAGTAGTCTACTTCTTGCCCCCCTCCTCCTCCGCCCATTTGTGATGCCAGTAAGGGAAGGCATCTCCACTGCAGCCTTGTTAATGCATAAAAAGTGACAGGCTGCACCCAAGATGGAGACTGACTTACTTTGCCGCTGTAAACGCATATGCTATTACTTTGCAAGACTATGCTTTTTAAAATGTACTGAGGTTGGCAGCTTGCTCCGTTCACACGCATTACAAAGCACTTGACAGTCTCCCCTTTTGCTGCCCATCGCAAACATGGAGTAAAGTGGGTGTGCTGGCAATGTTCCCTCCAATTATTTGTGGCTATGCGCGGCCATAGAATCTTTGTGTGCACACCTTTTTGTTTAGTCATGTACGCAACTGCTTGATGGGGGTCGGTGACTTTCGGCCATTATGTATGGACCGGTGCCCGCTTCGAAGAATTGTAGGTTTTCTTAAGTTGTACCCCCCCGTAATGCCCTTTTCACTCGGTGAGAAAGACCGCCTCTCAAAGTGACTGACGGGACTTGGAAAACACACGGCATACTTATTTTGCCCACGTCCTGCCCTACAGCATATGCCAAGGTCTAACCCCGATGCACAGTCAGCCTGCCACCATCATATGCCAAGCACAGCCTCAACGCCGAATAATGCCACAATGTGCTTCATGTAATAATGTCAGCTCGTCCTATGCGCAGCTTCAATGCGTGGCATGGATTTCGCTTAATCTCTATACAATGGACCGTCTGATCTGAATCATGGCATCATATGCTGGGTACAGCCCAAAGTTATGTATGACTTGTAGGTGCCGACATCTCACGTTAATGGCCAATTCAAGCCTTACGTGCCCTGGTCTTCACCCCCTGGAGCTTGACCATCATTCCCAGGGCCAGAGCTGCATCAGAGGCAAGTGTTTGCCCAAGGTCACACAATTTCACCACACAGAAATATCAAGCCAGCAGCCATGCTTTAAGGTTCCATGTCTATTCTCTTGCTGCTAGTAAAGTTTCAAACATGTGGGGTGTAAGTACCCAGGTATGTTAGGAGCACGCCCCAAAAGCCCAAGGCCAGGGGGTGCTGCTGTGGGAGAAGGAGATTCCCCTCATGAAAATGTTGACAATGGGTCCCAACGGTGCATTATACAGTGTTAAGACGGATTTCTGAACTCTGTCCTGGTGGCGCAGAAGTTCAGAAGGCCAACCTAATTACTTGTAACAGGGTAACCTCTGGACGAGCCAGACCAATCAAGGTAGCGATCGCGGCGGTCAAGACTAGGTCTCAAGAGGGGTGAGGGTGACTGAAAGCCCGCAATGAGCACACAAAGCAAGATCACTTACAAACTACTCCAAACAGTTGTTATATCAAAAATATATACACATTTATTTTAAGGCCTTTAAAACAATGACCGTAGCGAGAAAATCACAATATCACAATATTAAGCCAACACATACCATACCAATACAATATATATAAAAATACGACAGTCGCAAGCGTTATATGCACGAAATGTGTAGTCCACCTGCAAGGGAAGGAAAACAGGCAGTGCGATACAATGCTTTAGACTCAGTTCGCCTTCAGAGGCACCTAACTAGATGGAAGTCCGAGCCCTGCGAAGAGTGGAGCCTTGTGCTCAAAGTACCTGCACACGCTGGTGCCAACGGGCAAAAGGAGAGTCTCTTCTAAGGAAATCAGGCAGTTCAGTTCAGTGCACAAATGAAGGAGAACAAGTTCCGCGACTCAAGCACAGCCTCCACTGTGGGCAGAAGCAGAGCGCGAGTACGGCAAAAGGGTGCTGTTTTACACAGCGGGGAAAAGCAATGGGCTCCTGCAGGAGGGTGACCAGATCCTAGCTAAACTACTCACCGGTCCCCGATGCAAGCAGACCCAGGCTTCTCCGTGTCAGTTTCAGCAGCTGGCAGGTTTAGAAGAGCAGGGAACGCCTCGTCGTCGTGTTGAGTAAAAAGACGTCCCAATCGAAGAAACCTGCACAGTTTTGTCACCACAGCAGGGCAACGGAGCGGCCGTGTGTATCTGAGCCAAATGTACACTACTCACTTCCGACCTGGGAACGCCAAGTGTACGAAGCGTGTGAGAGTGACAAGGACTCGAAATACAACACAACCTGGCGGCGGTTACAGAGCAAGACTCCCGTGTAAGCTGGTCAGTCAACTGGATGGCCCAGAGACGCTTCCGAAGGCTTACTGGCAGGAGATGATGAAGATGCCGAGAATAGCTGTTCCCGCTATTCCAAAGGTCGAAGTACTAGTACAGGCCTTCTGGTTCGATCAAAGGTGGAAAGGGTTTCACAAGGCGACAGCAGTGCAGAGCAGAAGTCCTTCAGCGGGTCACCAGCGATTCCTCGGTCCAGCCTCTTGTTTGCAGGATACTTGGCTCCTGTATTCCTTCGTTCGTGAGAACTCAGGAGATCGACATGGTAGTGGTGTTTCCAGCCCCCTCTTATCCACGGTTCCCTTGGCGCCAAAACGGAGGGGACCCAATGGGAGATCCGCTCATCAACACTCACACCATTCGTGGACCAATCACGGACCACGGTGGTCCCAGGCATTCACACCACCCTAGACTCTCTGGCACCCAGGATGTGTATTGGGACCAGACATCCCAGCCCACATCCTGGAGGCACACAAAAGACATGTAGAAGCCCGCGAAAGCATTCGTGTTTCGCGGGAAAGTACATGCCCAAATAAGGAAGGCCCCGGGTCGGCTCGACCTGGGGAAGGTGAAGGGAGCCAGACGGTCAGCGGACAGGACAAAGGAGCCTCGTGGTCTGGCCATTTTGGGAGCCAGGCCACCATTTTGGGTTAAGCGCAGAAAACGTGCTTAGAACGCCAAAAGGAGCTCAAAATATAAAGAAACGATCGCTGCCACCATTCCCGTCCCTGAATCACTTGCACCGATCAAATACAATCCTAAACGAGTATCTAGGGCCTGTAGAAGGCTAGAGACCCAAGAGAGCTGTAACTTAGCTTACAGTGCCCTCTTGTGTCATGTTGCACTAAAGCCGCAACATGATAAAAGAAACTACGGGAAACAGCGTTACCCGGTACTGACTGTCTTAAGGGCATGTCAGTTTCCCCATAAGAAAAGGAGCGAAAGCCCAGAGGAGTGCAGCAGAAGGCTGCCCTTCTCTGGCAAAGTCAAGAACAAGGTGAAAAACAACAGCAAAAAGTTTAGGGGTTGCCACATGGAAGGAAAATTACCTACAATTACGAAATCTTTCCTAACACTCGCCCCTCCCAGACTATGGACAGGGGGAACTAATCCACCCCTGGATGAGTCTCTTGTTCAGGTCGGTTAAACATTCTGGACAACCCATCAGCATTGCTATGTTGGACACCTGGCCTATGCTCAATAGTGAAGTCGAAGCCTTGTAGACTTATGGACCACCTAAGCAACTTTGGATTCTCCCCCTTCATGTTCATTAGCCACTTTAACGGCTTATGGTCAGTTTGCACAGTGAAGTGGGTCCCATAGAGGTAGGGCCTCAGCTTCCTTAGGGCCCACACAACAGAGAAACATTCTTTCTCTACCGTGGACCATCTGAGCTCTCTGTCCTTAAGCTGGCGACTAATAAAACCGATAGGGTGTTCCTTACCCTTCTCATCTACTTGTGATAGTACAGCTCCTATCCCAGTGTCAGAGGCGTCCGTCTGCACGATAAAAGGTCTTTGATAATCAGGGGCCCTGAGGACAGGGGCCTGGCACAAGGAGTCTTTTAAGCCATTGAAGGCCTTCTCACACTCGTCGGTCCAAGTTACCTTCTTGGGTTTCTTCAGAGTTGTGAGGGAACTCTGAGGGCAGTCAGAGGGGCAGCTATGGTGCCATAGTCTGCCACAAAATTGCGGTAATACCCCGTGAGTCCTA
Source organism: Ambystoma mexicanum (assembly GCF_040938575.1). Lineage (NCBI taxonomy): Eukaryota > Metazoa > Chordata > Amphibia > Caudata > Ambystomatidae > Ambystoma > Ambystoma mexicanum. Next base: position 489,154,819 of record NC_090938.1, on the reverse strand, counting down.
AGAAGGCTCTCACTTGGGTTTGTGTAGTGGGGGTAGGCCAGTCTTGTACTGCTTGTACCTTACTGGGTAGAGGCTGTCTCCTCTCTCCACCTACTTCATGTCCAAGGTAAACCACTGAGCCTTGTCCATTTTGGTGAGGGGCCACTCGGACACCCTCAAAAGAGCTATCTGAAGGACTGCTTTGGAACAGGTCGGGGAGAGGTTCAGACTCCTCTTCCTCAACGTCTGAAGCCAGTAGTTCGACGCTTGGGACGAAAGCCTATTCATGTGAAACACTTTTGGAGCCTGTCCAGGCCTTCCCAGGTCCACTGAATAGTTAACCTCACCCAGGGGCTCCACCACTGGGTAAGGGCCTGACCATTTGTCCTGTAAAGCTCGAGGCCTTATGGGATTCATGATCAGGACTTGCTGACCAAGTGTAAAGTTGATGAGGGAAGCTTTCTGGTCGTACCAATGTTTCACCAGCGCTTGCCCTGCCTTCAATTTATCACTAGCCAAGCCCATCAGAAGTACCATCCGTTTTCTGAGCCCTAGCACATAATCAACTACGTTGGTAGTAACAGGGGGAGTGGGCATCTCCCATCCCTCTTTGACGATGGCTAAGGGTCCCCGTACGGGATGACCGAACAGAAGTTCGAAGGGGCTGAAGCCAACACCCTCCTGTGGTACCTCTCGGTAGGCAAACAGTAAGCATGGTAAAAGAAGATCCCATTTTCTTCTCTGAGGTTCCTCCAGAGCCCCAATCATGCTCTTTAACGTTCTGTTGAAACGTTCCACCAGACCATTGGTCTGGGGGTGGTATGCAGACGAGAACTTGTAGGTGACCCCACATTCTTTCCACATAGCCTGCATATACTTCGACATAAAGTTGCTGCCACGATCTGACAACTTCTTTAGGGAAGCCAACCCTAGTAAATATGCCAAGTAAAGCTTTTGCAACTGACTTGGCAGTTACAGTTTTCAATGGGATGGCCTCAGGATACCTGGTTGCATGGTCGACCAGCACCAGGATAAACCTATTGCCTGAGGATGTTTGCGATGTCGATCCCTACCCTTTCAAATGGTACCCCCACAACTTGGAGCGGTACCAACAGAGCTTGGATTGTCGCGCCAACCTTACCAGACAACTGGCAGGAGGTACAACTCCTGCAGTGACTTTCTACTTGCACCCCCATCTTGGGCCAGTAGAAGTGCATGGATAACCTTTGCTTGGTCCTCTTCATACCAAGGTGACCAGCAAGGGGAACTTCATGCGCCAACTGCAGGAGGAAGGGCCTAACAGCAAGGGGAACCACCAACCTCCTATGGTCTCCTTCTGTAGACTCTGTGGGCTCACTATACAGGAGTCCACCTTCCCAATAAATCCTATGCGTCCCAGGAGGTTCACCCTCAAGCTGGGCGCAGGCCTGTCTCCTTAGGCCTTCCAGAGATGGGCACTCACGTTGGCCTTTACTGAATTTGTCCCTATCAGGACCTCCTTCAACTAACAAGTCTTTTAGTTCAGGATGATCGTTGGGGTCGAATACTTCAGGCATCGCCACCTCCTCGTCAGGCCCGGGCGATTGACCAACTTCCTCCACCGAAGTGGTAGGCGAGCTTGGGGGAATATTCTCTTTCCCTCGTCTTGACTTGTCGACTCCTTTCGCCTTGGGTTTCCCCTTCGGCTGGGGCAGCGTATTGGTCTTGGCCAATGCTGCCCATGCTTGAGACCGTGTGTAGGGTCTTTCGGCAGTGTCTCCTACGAGCCCTAAAGCTCTGAGATCATTACCTAACAAGACCTTTCCCGGGACGTTTCTCTGAATGCTCACTGGAATCCTGATTGCTGTACCAATTAAAGTAAGATTTACAGGTATTACGGGAAACATACGGAGGGGGCCGTCAGCCAACTTAGTGGGCATCAGAGTAGCTCTGGCAACTTCCTCTGAGTCTACCAAGGTAGAATCCACTACAGTGCGGCTGCACCCACTATCCCTAAGAGCTGGAGTATCTACTCCATTGATCAGCACACTGTCTTTAAAGTAGTGCTTGGTATTATCCGGAATCCTAGCATAAGCCTCTGCGACTTTAGGCTCCCAGGAACCCAGGGACACTAAAACTACCTCAGCCTCTATCCCGCTGGGAAATGAGTCTGAGGAGAAGGATGCTCCTGTAATCTCTTCTTCCTCGTAGGAGGAGAAGGCCAGATTAGCGGAGTGGACCCCCAAAGGTCTAACCTTACAACGGGGATCCCCCTTCACGTGGTCAGTTGCTCCACAAGCAAAACAAGATCCATTGGGTCTGTTTACATAGGGAGGCTTATTGTAACCAGAGTTCTGTTTCGGAGGCGGACCTCCACTACCCTGCGAGTTCTCTTGTGTCTTACCCTTATTTTTCTTTTTGTGGCCCTTATGAGAAGATTTATCAGATTCTCCACCCTCCATATCTTTGGACTTTTTCCCTTCCTCCTGCTTACCAGGATGAGTTTTGTCCTTATGGGACACTCGATGTGACACCCATAAGTCTGCTGCAATGGCCAGCTTCTTAGGATCTATCTCCTTCGAATCAGCCAAATGCTGCTTAAGCTCCTGGGAAGAAGATGCAAAAATGTGTTCCAGCATGACAAGATTTATCATGCCTTCGAAGGTAGAAACCTTATAACCTTCGACCCAGCCAGTTAAGTTTTTCAAGGATTCAGTGACATAAGATACCCAAGTACCACCTTCCTTTTTCTTATACTCTCTGAAACGTTTCAAATATTGGGCCGGAGTCTTCCCAAACTTTAAAATGAGAGTTTGCTTTAACATTGCGAAATCAGCTCGCTCAGCCTTCGACATTTCCATAATGGCACTACAGCCAGAATGGGGCAGTCTGCTGAGCAACCAGGCAATCTTATCAGCATTGTCAACTTGTTGAACTTCGCATGCATACTCAAACGCATTCAGCCAGTCCATAATGTCATTCCTTTCTTCATACACACTGAGCAGATCTTTCGGAAACCGTGGATGAGAGGAGGCCCCAGACCCATGTCCAGGACCCTTGGACCCATTTGCAAACTGAAGCTTGGCCAGTTCCAACTGGTGATCCCTGTCTTTTTGTTTTTCTGCCTGTTCGATTTTTAGTTTGGCTATGCTGAATTCAAGCTCCTGCTGCCTAAACTGCAGCTCTTGCTTCTTGAATTCAAGCATAGCCTCCCCATCAGCACTGGCAGAGGAAACATGAGACATCTCGTCCTCCCTGTCCTCGTGGTCGCGATGGATCAGTGCGGCGGCAGAACCGTCGGTTCTACCAGTGAGAGCAGCCCCACCACCTTCTGCACTGTCCTCAGAAGTTATAGCGTCAAGCTGTGCTTCTTGCCACGCCACGATTCTTTGGATCATTTCCAATTTCGTGCCTTGAGAGGAAACACCTCTCTCCGCACACATCTTTTTCAGTGTTTCTGATTTGGAAGCATTTAAAGTTAACAAGGTATTTGTTTCCATACTGTTAACTCATGAAAATGTTGACAATGGGTCCCAACGGTGCATTATACAGTACAATGTTCCAAGGAAATTAGATCAAGAGCCACAGGCTCGACAGACAGTTTTAAAGGGGGATAATTCTACCTGTCCAATATGTTATATTGCACAGTAAATATGCACCACTGGGTGCCAGGCATAGGGCAGACGTGCTTTTTGGAGAAACTGTGTTTATTTTACACTATGGCCAAAATATACTTTGGCATAAATTGACTGCCTTGAAACCAAATCAGCAGCATCACCTTGTCTAAGACACTAACGAGTAGTAGTCCTCTACAAGTCAATGTGGGGTTGGGAGGATAGCTCAGGGTCAACGTGCTTGTTTTGGAGGCAAGAAACCGCTGAGCAGCATGGGTTCAATACCGCGTCCGGGGATTAGAGGCTGGACTGTGACATGAAGCACGATATAAAAGGTCAATTTATTTATTTATTTTTTATTGTGCGCTTAGTGTGATGTCAATGTAGTTTAAGCTCAGCTGGGGCTATCGCTACCAAAAGAACAAAGCTGCAAACTCGTGCATGGGCATGTGGTCTGCCTGGCTCCTTCTACTCTGCTTCCAAGTATAGCCTGAAACTCAATGTGCAGAGCCCCGTTGAAGAAAAGCATTAGAACGGTAGAGAAGGTGGTCCAAAGGCCCACGCCGGAAAGACATGGAACCTGGAGTATGTGAAGAGGATACATCAGACCCAAGTTCATACTGGTCGGCCTATCCGGAAGGTCTCTATATTTGGCACATTCTGGACCTCAACATTTGGGTATGCAGCATCCAATAGAAAATGTGCTGGGTAGTGATCCCAAACAACTGGCATAGTGTGACAACTCGATGCAACCTATTGATTGTCGAGGGTGTTGAGAACCCAGCCTATCGCCGAGTACATGATTGTTCAACGAGCCGCACTGTCTTGTCTCTCTTTGATTTTTAGGAGAGCTGTTGCATAGCTCAAACAAATTCACTGAGGCGCATAGTAGCATATGCAAGCTGCAGCCTCTCAGCAACCAAATGGGTCCACTCCCAACCAGAGAAGGAACGTTTAGCAGTTGTCTGGGCATGTGAACTTCCTTTCTCCATCATCACTGACCATCAGGCCCTCACAACAATATATGGTAAACCAACGGCCAAGATGCCACCACACATCGCAAGGTGGGGACTCCGGTTAAAAGAATACACATTCAAAATCATGCACCACCCAGGGAAAGACAACAACCTGGCGGACTTCCTGTCCAGATATCCACTTCCAGCTCATGATGAGCGCCAGTCTATCAAAGCAAATCAATACGTACACTACCTGATCAGCAATGCACTCCCCAAATCCATCATGAGTGCTCAGCTTACAGAAGCCCTGAAGGTACACTACCTACTCTTGAAAACACAGGAATGCCAGAGGTCAGTTCAGTGGCATGTCAAAACCAATCATGCACAGCCTTTGTCTCCAACCGAGGAGAGACTGTTCCACACCTTTGAACTCATTAGACACAGATTGTCTATGTCTCCCGAAGGACTCTTGCTGAAAGTAAACAGAATTGTCATCCTTGCAAGCTTGCAGGAGCAAGTGCTCACACTTGCACACTCGTGACATAGGGGAATCATCTCAACGAAACGACAACTCCAAACCAAAGTGTGGTGCCCCCAGATGGACGAAAAAGTAGAACAGCTGCTAGGCAAATGTATTGCATGCCAGGCAGTCGCCCCGCGCCGCACCTTTCCAGAGCCCCTCAAAATGCCATTGATGCCGCTGCATCTATGGGACGAGATGTCCAGATTCCCAGAGGTACACCTCATTCACTCCACCAGTGCCCAAGCAGTGATACCGGCTTTGGATAAGACGTTTGCGGACTACAGTATTCCGTCCATAGTCAAATCAGACAATGATCCCCCATTTAGCAGTGGTCTAAGTGAGCGGGAGCGGTGCTCCTCTACTTTTTTAAATTAGGTTTTACAGCTCCTATACTTTTATTTTAAAAAGAAACCGTTCCGGAATAGTTTAGTTTTAAAATAAAAGTGTAGGAAGACGTTGCAGCTTGCACTTTCAGTGCACTGCACTGAACGTTCCCTTAAACAGCAGATGCAAGTGTTTGGGGGTTTGTATTGTGTGTGAGAGTGGGTGTGGTGATGGGTTTGTGGGGAGTGGGTGCAGGCCAGCAGGGAACATAGTTCCACTACTTTTTGTACACTTTGACCACTGCCATTTAGCGGATATGACTTTGCCATGTTCGCGGAATATCTTGGCTTCCAACATTGCAAGATCACGCCTCTGTGGCCGCAGGCCAATGGAACGGTGGAAAGATTTATGGGAAACCTGAAACGGGCCCTCCAAGTCTGCTCCATCACCAACGGATCATTCATGTAGGCAATATGCACGCTGTTGGGGGATTACAGAAACACCCCACACAGCTTAACAAGGATGTGTCCCGCGGCACGAATTTCCGGAGGTATAGTGAAAACCACCCTGCCACATCATCCACATGCCTCTCTCCCCACCAGGTATGCGGACACTGCAAGAACAAAGGACAAGGAGAGCAAAGCAAGGATGAAGCAGTATGCCAATCAGCAGAGAAAATCAAAACCCAACCACTTCCAAATAGGAGACTAAGTGCTGGTAAGAAAGACCCAAGATGCCAAAGATGTCCCTGCTTTTGAGCATGAACCACTCACTGACACACATACAAGGGCACACATACAAGGGTCCATGATAACTGTAGCCGGTCCTAAGGGCACCGTAACACGGAACTCGTCATTGTTTCAAACTTTTGAAGGCGTTGCAGGTCAGGAAAGCAGCATCTCTACTAGATAAGAGGACTCCTCTGATTTTGACTCAGACTACAGAGAAGAGGACATGGATGCTGATGACAGTGCCAGTGACTGCACCGCAAACGACATTCCACCGGAACGCAGTCCCTCACGAAGAGTGGTGCGCAAACCCTCAAGGTGGATAGAAGAAATGAACTAATCAACCTCCCAGGTTTTGTGCTAAGCAAGGAGGAGATTTAACGTCCTATTTCTATCATCCGGTTGGAAAGGAGCTGTGGCTCCTTTCTATTGTTATGTTTGTGGGCTGTAGCCCACGTGTTGATGTGGGTGAGGATACCGGCCGTGCGCCAGTTCGCGCCTGATTGAATAAAGAGTTAGCAGTCACATCATCTGTCTCCACGCATCATTGCCTCTGAACGTATTTGTTTCATTGCCATTGAATATATGTGTCAGGCTGAGAGGTCCTGCATCCGCGGAAGCTGCTGAACCCCCGACAATCCCCCTGAGATGTATTTCCCAGAACTAGATTTCTATTCAGCTCTGTAAACTACACCCCAAAGGGAAAGGGGGAATGGGATAACAAAACAACTCCAGGCAGACTGCGTCAAGGCTAACCAGAGCTGAACCTACAGAGGATAAAAGAATAGCAGATACACTTTCTTAATTCACTTACTTAACCTTATGAATGGGGAAACATTAATCCTTAACTAATAATTAAGAATCATACCTGGTTCTTCTCTTGGAATTTCTTAGAGAAGCTGATAAAGAAGCTGAAAATCTCTCTTACTTGAGAAACTTGAAATTCACAGCAACTTCTTACTTTAGGCAAAACTGGAAGTCTTAGTTCATTGTCTTTTTTCCAAAATGCCCTGGTTGTTCAGTTAGATTGTCTTTACAATATTCTTTCTTGTCCTTTCAAACTTTTCAAACTATTTATAATTATCTTGAGTCTTTGAATCCTTGAAGAAAGAAGAAACACGTGCTAAATGCACACGCAGGTTATTTCCATTTAGATTAACGATGAGCTTCACATAGAAATCTTCCTGGTTGAAGAACACGCGCAAACGGATGAAGACGCGCGATCAAAATAATCCACACGCGCAAAAAAATCCACACGCGCAATAATCCACACGCGCAATAATCCACACGCGCAATAATCCACACGCGCAATAATGTTCTCTTGCGAAACACGCAAAATAAAAACACCCGCGCTATTGAGTTCAATAGCGACGAAGTGAATCTCACGCGCAAAATCACTCGCACTGGAAAACCCACGCGATCCTTGTTCCGTACGCGACGTATTGATAATCACGCGAAGAAACACTCGCGCTATGAAATACACGCGCACTTACATCGCACGCGACAAAAAGATTCTCGCGCTATGAACACCCGCGCTAAAAATCACACGCGCTCTATAGTTCTCACGCGGCGTATTGTTTCTCGCGGTAAGGATCACCCGCGCTATGAAATCGCACGCGCGTTTAAAGTTGCACGAGACCAACATCTACTCTCGCTCGGAAAACCCACGCTAGAAAGCACGCGCACCCTTGAATTCGCACGCGACAGTCAAAATCTAGCGCTAAGGAACACCGCACTGGAAACACACGCGCACTCAGGGAGTTCAATAGTTTTAGTAGAAACACAACTTTTCACGAATTTTCAAGGAGAATGTTATTATGATGAACAGATTTACAGTAAAAATAAAGTCACTTATCTCCTGAGCGAATTCACAAAGATTTCCTGCTTTTCCTGTCTTCAAAAACGAATTCCTGCCAGCTGATGACTTCTCCTGTAACCCCCAAGAAAGTAGCCGCTCAACTGCTGATGTCTGAAGGATAAAATCCACCAGGCCTAAGACTAAAGCAGGAGCAGCCACTAAACACGTCCTCTCAGATGGGGTTTTGATGATGAAAGGCACAGAGTGACAGTTTAGAATGTTCATTGTTGTTCAGCATTGTCTTCTAACCAATCAGAGCTGTCACTGTGAGGCTCCATCTTGCCTTGGGTCAGAACCAGGATTCTGAATCAGCAAGTCAAGGCCTAACCAACTATAATGGAAAACTTCCCACCCACACAAAGCTAATCTAAAAAGGATAAATAATGAAAAGGAAACTTGAATAAGGGAAGGAAACCTGACAATATGTCAGATTACGACACCCCCACCTTCCCTGTCCTGGCCCAGCATCTTTCAGGGTTTGATTAAAAACATCACTGACTGTTAAACGTTGATGCGTGGGTTGGAAGAGGTGAGGCAGTTCATTTGGGTCCATCTCCCACTACTGGGATTTTTGGTTTGTCAGGATTGAGGGAAAGATGCCACCAGAACTGACACATAAGTGGCTGTGGCCCTTTTCTACTGATAGTTGGAGCATTTTTAAAGGAAATACACAACTTGAAGAAAGAAAAAGACCCTGCAACCCCTTTAAGACACCCGGAAACCTTTAATTTTGTGTTTTTAAATAACGCCATCAGGGTTCATCACTCTTTGAAGCACAGCTATGACAGGTTTTCGCATTACCCACTTTTTTGTTACTCAATGCATCAACCATGCAGGAGGAAGGGCTGAGTCGGCCCTGCCTAAGGATTCAAACTTGCTAAGTACAGGTTGACCCATGTTGGAGGGCAAGCAGTTAACCCGCGAGCCATCAGCCAAGGCAACCTTTACCATATGGTGTAAAACAAAATGAAGGGGTACATGACACCAGTACGCATGCACTCTATTAACCCGGAACACCCCGCGTACTGCTGGAAAGAAATGCAGGCAGCCTGGGGATCCAATACACATGTGGTGGTCATGTCCAGTTGCAGAGACCTATTGGAAGAAGATCTTGAGTCACATCAAAAGAGATAACAGGGGCGCAGCTTCCCTTTGACCCACTGATTGTTCTACTGGGGGAGACAGTTGAGGGTCGCTATGCGAACTCAGGGACCAAAGCTACTCTTACCACTCATATGCTGAGTGCAGCCAGAATCACTTTGGCACATGCATGGAAGACTGAACAAGGTCCAGTGGTGGCCATGTGGTGGGTGAGACTGTGGGGAGTAATGGCTATGGAAAAGGTAACAGCGATAGCCCATGGTTTTGACTCCAAATACCTGAACACCTGGTTGCCATTACATGAATTTACGGGCGATAAGGAACAGATGTACTTCAAACCTAGGCTGCTCTGCAAAATCTCTGTTATTTGATATTGTGACACTTGAGCTGAGAGAAAGGCTCAACCTGTTGAACACTCCAAAATCGGAAAGTGCAATCCTTCACCCAATGTTGGGGAGTTATGGGGGGGGGGGGGGGGAGTTTGACATTACGATATATGAGCAAAAGACCTAATCACTTGGTATGGGGGGGAAAGGTAGACATGGGCGAAGCTGTTGTTTATTACTTTACCATGCACACATGTCTATACTATATGCTCTTAAAAATTAAATAAAGTTGGTAAAAAAAAAATGAAGGGGACCATGTGAAAACTAGAGGTGGTGGGGGTTGCTGAGAGCGCCCCCACCCAGAGACTTACAGGGGCCCCTAAACAGGGTGGCCATTTTGCTGTAACACGACCATGGTGCTATTTATTTCAATACCACTCATCACAGTAGGCATGTCTTTCCACACACCTTCATGGGACTTCACCCAAAGGCAGGATTGTGGTTTGTGTTCGGCTTCCACGATACATATGCGTCTCCCTTCCGTTCCTTCATTTTGTGAGTTAAAGTCTAAACGTTTGGTGGGTCTCATTAAAAGCTCCTTGGCGTAAGGCGGACGTTGTTGGGGTTCAATCAAACAACCAACATATGGGCAGTCATGCCATAATAATACAGATTTTGGCTACCATTGCAGACTGAGGTCTTGCGGCGCCCTTTGACTTCCTGGATTAGGCGCTTGTTAATTTTTCACTTCTAAACACAATTCTAAATGCACCATTTAAAAAAGGGGCATAGCAATATATTATGTCCATGAGAAAACCAATGCTGTGTTAGTAGGTCTTGCCTTGACTGGATGGGCAATCGCTCTTCTTTGATTCCAGGAAGCCAGTTCATAATCATTTACTATGCCATCTTGGGCTTTTCTGCAATGGCACGTCTGGAGGTCTAAAGACTACCACAGCGAGGATGATCTTGGAGAACTCTGGTTGCTTGGCGACTCCATCAATTTGAACAAAGTTATGCCGCAAATCGGATGTGCCAGGGTGCCGTGAGACCGTAGGAAATTCATGTTAGTAATCCCAAGGGCTATCAGAGGCGACTTTGGAAGTTGAGAGTTTCTACAAACGAAAAATGTGGAAGCAAGTGAGTCGGGTGCTTTGAGCAGGTGGAAAACACAGGTTTGGAAAGGCACAAAACCTACTTTTGGAGCATTGCAACTGATTAGCACGAGTTATTCTTAAGACATCTTCTTCAAGTACCAATCAAAGCAATAATTCGAGAATTGCCAGAGGATTTCAAGAACATCGTTCACCACGAAAACACATTAGGGTCATTTTGCAGGTGCAGCAGATCATATAAAGTTGCAGAAAACAGTTTCCCCCACTTTGTATGATCTGCCTAATTTTTGTGACTCTCGGGTGAAGTTGGGGAGTGGGGTGGAAATACATATGCATCGACCTGAATTTCCTGCTCCACCAGACAAATGGGGCTGCCTTACCGCCAGCATGGATTTCTACACTGGCGGCAGCGTTATATATTCCAATGGAATCCACCTGAAAATACCACTTGGTAAAAGCAGGCAGGTTCCACAGGAATACATTGCAAATGCTTCCTGCAATTGTGAACTGCAGGAGGCATCTTCACTTCTCCATCAAAGCAGTGGAAAAGTGTAAAGTAAGGGCGATTTTGCCTTTGTATTACAATCCTCACTTCTGCACTGGGAGTTGGAAATGAGGACAATTGTACGAACCGGGCCTACACAGATCAGCCATTCAGAAAGATAGGAAGAATAGTCTTGAAATCCTCCCAGGATAAAGGGGGGAGTTATAACAAGTGCGGGAATTTAGAAAAAGATCCCGTGCTGAAGAAACACATTGTCTAAGGCAATTCACACTTATGCCAAATATCCCATTTTGCATACTACTCACACACAAGTTCCCTTTCCAAAACGAGTGTAGCATTTTACCCGGGCCCTGGAAGAAACATGTCTTTCCAATACAGGATCTCTACATGTGCCATGCTGCCTCTCTTACGCTCCGCGCTCTGTCCACATGCCTAACAGTTCATGGCAGACGATCAAAGGCATTGTGTCCATTAGGATTGATCCTGCGCAGGGAAGAGATCTTTCTTCTGAAGCCGTGGGCTGATTTCATTGCGTGGGAATATCAATCAAGTGTCCGAAGGAAGCTTCAGAGGGATATGCAGCTATAAATGCCCGCAGTCGGCAATATTGATTTATGTTAATGTGTAAGCATTTCCTCAGGAGCTACTGATTCAGAAAACACCCTGCTATCGTGATGGCAGCATCATCTATTAGTAATCCTTTCTACTTTTGCACATCGATCCAGAAGGAGGAGATTATGAGCAATACATTAGAAAGCGTTATTAAAAGAATGAGTGGTCAAAAAGGGGCAGACTATGGACCTACGATCAGGTCAAAACGCACCTTCACCATGTCAGAGTGCCATCAGCCTGTCAGACATTAGCACTATACTGTACCCAATATGAGCACTGGAACTCGAATACTATGAACATGTCACAGTACCATGATCATGGCTAATAGCAGAGGTGACAGCGCACCACAAGCATATCTGATGATACAATGATCTCTTGTATGGATAGTACAGTACTCTTATCTGAGACTATAGTAAGCGTTCATACGGGCACAGGGCGCATGTCTGAGAAAACTGGAGAGATGTGTTTAGAGTGTACTGCGATCATTACAGAGTACAATGCACATATCTTGATATGCAGTGCTCATATGTCCCGGTCTAGAGCAATCATATCAGACAGTGGCAACACTGATGTACTGCGAGATCATTCAGAAAGTAGTTGCCCAACTGATCTCTAGGGCAATTACTGCCATAGAGCTCGCAGCCAGTCCCTGAGAGATTCATGTTGGAAGATTTCACAGAAACAAGGGCAGGGCATTAGAACAAAACTTCCCTACAAGTATGGCACTCTGTGTAGGATATTCAATATGCAGCTGCCACCATGTGCCTGTCTGAATGTCATTTACTCTGGGGCTGATCTTGGCAGGTTAAGTCACCGTAAAGGGCAATTGTACTCCTTTCAACAGCTGCAGGCAAAGGCAGGCATCCATGCGTTATTCTTTCTCTTGCAGTTCAGGCATAACCTGGGGCAAACTGATGTGGCACCCTGCTAAATATGTTTAGAGAGCCTTTGAGAGTCACGCCACCTGTAGGCATTACAATCGAATGATCAGAATAGGCCCCAACCATGGGCGTAATTTTAGGGGGGGGACAGGGGTGTTTGTCCCCCCACAACTTTCATGGCACACCACTGTGTCCCCATTCATTTGGCTGGGGCACCTTTTCTTCGGATGTCATGTCCCCCCCAACATTTTCAGCAAAGTTACTCCACCGGCCCCAACCCGTAAAAATACTCTTAATGACAGTGAGGTTTCAAATGTATAATAATGCGTAATTTAAGGTTTGTGCTAGATTTGAAAGGAGTTTTAAAACTACGTTCGACTGATAACATTGTGCTAACAATACATATGTGGGATAATCGTGAGCAAAGCATTTTAAAGAACAATCAGCTACTATCTAACAATATGTGCCAACCACTTTACAGTGGTGATTGAAATTGAAATGGGGATACTCCACAATGTCTAGTAAATCAGATACTGACGGCCGATTCCCAGAAAAGCCCAGAAAAGCAGACATTACTCGCGGTCATATTGCTCAGGAATGGTTAATTGCTGGCCGAAAGTCTTCGAGGCACCATTCCCCGATACCACAATGAGAACCTTAATGAAAAAAAATAAACTTAAGGGAAGGTTAAGGAGCGAGGCCCCAAAACACAAGCAAAGTTCCAAGTGCACCAAAAGCCTCTGTGTGATGATTTGTGGCTCGAGAAAGGCAAGGGAGACCAAGGACCAACAGGGAGGGACTTGGCCAATACAAGCCAGTCTAGCAATCAGCACTAAAGAAGAGCAAAAAAAGGATTCAAACAAAAGCCAAAAGCTGACTGCAGAACAGGGATAGAAGGCGTAAGAGTGGAGTCAACACGAGCACAGAGACAGGAAAGGGAGACCAAAGAAATAGGAGGAAAAGGTAGGAATTGCGAGACAAACTGGAAGTGCTGCAGTGCGACAATCTCTGAAACCACGACACCAGAGGTAGGTGAAGCACCATCCTAGTTTGGACATATTCAGGCAATATATGCGCCCCTGCCGTTCTAAGAGGTTCCAATAAGCCATAGAGTTCTGTGGATCTGGTACAAGCAAAGAGTGACCGCAATGACGCCAAGCTGGTTCACGTCAACCAGAGCCTTGAGATGGGCACTGGCCGCCCGCCAGCAGACACACCACTGGCTGCTTTTTATTTGCAAATATGGCATGTGCCCACGGAGGGCCCGCCATCAACACAGGAATGTCTGCTGAGAAACAGGTGCAAAAAAACTATAGATCTGCACCATGGTTATAGGTCAAATATTGTTAGCACCCGCAATGCTACTGGGTGCAGACTAGTTCCACCTTGCTCAGAATGTCACATTTTGCCTTTTCTGCAAGGTGATATCAGAAACCGATAGGTTCACATTATCCCGAAAAAGAAACAGCACACGTTTCCACAATACCACCTAGTAAGCAGATATTGCCAGTTGTGTATGAACAATGCCCGCTCGAAGTAGATCTTACCAGTTTTCAAAATGCCCAGAAAAGCCAATATTGCAGACTAAACAATGCCTATGCAAGCAGACAGGGATAGTTCCACAACACTCATTAATACAACCTTTCCAGTTTCCACAGTACCCAGAAAGTAGTTATTGCCATTATCCAAAATAACAGAGTGCACATGCTACGAGTTTCTAAAATGCCCAGGTATACAGGTACTGCCGGTTTACACAATGTTCCAGGGGGCAGGCAACAGCAATTATCACAGTGCCCAGGGTGCATGTTTTTGGGTAGTTTTCAAAATGATCCAGTCTGCAGGTAATTGCTAACTTCCAAGATGACCTGTTCTGCCACTATTGCCAGTTAGCACAATTCCACAGTATATATTGTGCCCGTTTTCACATTGCCCGCTTTATGAACGGAGCAATAGTGTGAAGCTATTGACACTTTCAACAGCAGCTACCGTCAGTTGCCATAGTGTTTCCGTGTGCAGGCATTGGCAATTTCCACAGTGCCCGAGAAAGCAGGTTTCCATTGCCCGTTTCCACAATAACTTGTATTAATGCACTTCCAGTTTACAAAGATCCCCACCCAGCAGGGGACCATACAGAGGAACAAATGGCCACCTAAATGAGGCATAGAAACACACTAATGTATGCGCAATGCACGCCTTACCCTAGTCTGTGTGTCTGCGGCGGCTCAAACGTGCATGATGCACACCCTCCATATTCCTTCTCATTCACCACTCTTCTTCTTCAGTTATGGCTTGCTCCAACTGTTCCAAGTAGTGTGGCGCACCCGGTTGCCACCAGGAAAGCATGCCCGATGGCCTGAGGTTCCTTGCCGGTGGTGGGCAATCCCATGGCAGGGATGTAAGGCAAGCCCCTGGCGACGGAGCCAATGCTGCTGCTACTGCTCCTGAGAGCCAGTCCGATTCTAGCTACTGGCTCTACTTGGAACTCCAGTACAGCAGCACCCAGTGATTTTTTCTCACTAAAACTGATGCCAGGAAGAGTGGTGCCACAGTGTGTTCCCCTCCCTGGTACTCTAGATGTACTTCCTTGCAGACTAGGCATTGTGCTACACTGGAGAAACAATCCTTCCCCCACCTAATGAGACAGTGCAGCCTGATGGTGGCATGGGTAGTGTCCCGAGTCCTGCCATTATGGTGTGCCCTGATCATGTGAATCTTGACCTGCAAGGAATGAACCAATGAACCAGATCAAAGAGGTAACAGTATGAATCATAGGGGCACGCCAGGGAAGCCTGCCAAGGCAATGGGGGAAATCACATCTGTAATACTACACAAGAGTAGCAGAGCTACAAAATGCTGTGTAGGATGAGTGTGGGAGGGGCACAATGGGAGCATGCAGGAGAGGTGGGGAGAATGAGGTCCAACAGCAGCAAATGTCGATATTTGTGAAGGAAAGGGAGCGCCCACCACACATTACATGTGCCGATTGGCTCTGTCCAGAGCCTTTCTCCACGTAATTATGTGGCTGAAGGAGAGTCTGTTCTAAGGGTGAAACCAGCGAGTTGGCTAACTGGCTCAGTTGGCACCCCATGGCTGCTGGGTGACAATGTCACAACCTGGCAAGAAACGTAAGTAAGGAGGGAAGAAATACTTGGCTGAGAGTGTTGAAGGTAAAGTTGGGGCCTATGACCCGCAGCAAACTGGTGAGAATATCTAGACCAGACACGCACACTAAGCAAGGGAGATACATACTTGCTGGTAGGAGATTATCAAGAACCGAGCAGTGTCCTAAACTCCTACGGACACAATTGTCAAAAAGCAAGCAAGACATTATATGCCTAGTGCCAATATTGCCAAGAAGCGGCAGGGACCTATATGCATTGCTCTGTACCTTTGAAGTAAGTGGGCTGGGTGCTTTAAGACCAACACTGTATCCTAGATTAGGGAATTCTTGTATGTTAGTAATAATCTAGTTAGGTCTTTGAGCCCTTTGAGTTTATCTACCTTGACACAGTTCTTAGACTGACCTGTTTTTTTTTTTGTTTAAACTTAATTTTATTGGAGTTTATATCAAACAGATTACAGCTTATACAACCAAAGTTAACAATCATAACAAGAAAGCAGGTATTACAGTCAAATAGAAAGCGCGGTTGATATTTAGTTTCATATATCAGCAACATTCTTGCATTTCGTTCGATCAACAGTTAACTCCCCTTTACAATGTCAATAAGCATTGGTCGCTCTTCTCGCATTTTTCCCCCCTCCCCTTCCTCCCTCCACCCCACAAGACTTTATAAGCTGCCGCCATGGGATGTATTGTCTAGCGTTTGGCGGATTGGTTGATAGGTTTGTCAGACCTTGAGGCCTACCTTGTTCGGGAGGTTATCATGATGTTTCACTACTCATGGCATTGGTCATTCGCTAGGCGTTAGTGGGCTGTTCCGGGCATATATTTGTTGACAAACTCCAACCATAAGATGTCGCATTGCGTGGCTTTCCTCATGTATAGATGCTGTGATTTTTTCCATGATACACATGTTGGAGGTCACATTAACCCATTCTTTTTCTGTGGGGGTTACAGGGGATTTCCATTTCGAGGTCAATAGAGCCCTCGCGGCTAGTAACAGTGGTGTAGCTATGTCTGTGACCCTTCTCAATTCATCCTCAATCCTCTCGAGACCAAATAAGATCAAGTAAGGTTCTGCTGTTCGTTGGATCCCATCTAGTCCAACCTAGGACTTCATTCCAGTACATTTTGACCCGAGGACAACCCCACCACATGTGCCAGTAATCTGCCACAGACCCACATCCCCACCAACACATTGGACTAGATGACTGATACATCTTGGAGAGCATGTGCGGGTCATATTGCCACCTATTCAATAATTTAATCGAGTGCAACTTATTTTGGCATGATGTTGAGGCCTTGGGTGCTGTCCTACATATCTTATCCCATATCTCTGGGTCGATGTCTTCGCCCATGTCCCTTTCCCATTTTAACCTAAGCGGTTCTGTTGAGCCCTTTCCCGCTTCCATTAGTGTTTTATACAAGGCAGATATTAACCCTTTCGTTTCCGTCCTGGAGTCGAGTATGGTTTCAAACGGGGTAAGTTCCCTGCTCAGCTTTTCCCTCCATTCTGGTTTTGTCAATACATCCTTGATCTGCAGAAAGTGGAATGCAGACAGTGTGCCTATTCCGAGTGCCTCCTCTAGTTCAGGGAGTGCAATGAAGGAGTCCTTCTTTAGGAGTTGTCCCACCCTCTCCAGGCCTCCTCATACCAAGCTTGAAACCTTTCCACATTGGGGATCTGGTCATTCATGCCCGGTGACTTAATGGTGATGGCCATGTGGTAATCTTTTCCATATCCCTACTCTCTCGCCATATGTCCCATATGGTTACAAACATCGGGTGTGTCTTAGATCTTTTCAGTACCCTCTTCCTAGGGGACCATAGCCATTCGGAGATTGTTGCCGGGGACAGGTAGTGATTGTCCATAGCAATCCACTGGGGTGTTTTTTGGTTACGAAGATGGGGAATAAGAAAACGTAATTGGGCTGCCTCGTAATATTTTTGGATGTCTGGGAGACCCACTCCACCCTTGTCTTTTGGTAATGTCAAATTGGAATACGCAATTCTGGGCTTTTTCCCTTGCCTTAGGAATTTTAATATCGCCTTCTTGACTTCTTCAAAGAATTGACGTGGCATCTGAATGAGGAGCATTTGAAAGGGGTATAAAAATCTCGGGAGACAGGTCATTTTTATCGCATTTAAATGCCCCAACCAGGATATGGTTAGGTTATCCCATTGGGCAAGGTCTGCGTGAAATGTTTGGGGGAGCGCAGGGAAATTGGCTTCATATAAATCTTTTAGTGATCTTGTGACATGTATGCCTAAGTACTTAATTTTTTTCGTGTTCAGTCATAAGGCCCAGGGACTGGTATCTTTCCGTGTTTGTATCCATTGATCCCTGTAAGGGGAAAAGGATGGACTTAGATTTGTTAACCTTGAACCTGGATACTTGGCCGTATTCGTCTAAGAGGTACAAAGCCCTGGGAATGGATGTAGTGGGGTTCGTCACATGAAGGAGTAGGTCATCGGCATATAGCGCTACTTTGTATTCCTCGTCCCTCCCCTGGACGCATGCCTGTCACTTGATTATCCCGTCGCATTTTTTGGGCCAGGGGTTCTACAGAGAGGGCGAAGAGGATGGCCGATAGGGGGCATCCCTGTCGGGTACCACGTTTCAGCTCGAACCATCTCGAGTATTCCCCATTGACAGACACTGAGGCTTTTGGAGCGGTGTAGACTGCTTTTATCCCCCTTCTAAATTTCGGCCCTATTCCCACAGCACGGAGGACTTCGGCAAGGAAGCCCCATTCCACTCGATCGTAGGCTTTTTCAGCATCAATGGAGAGTAAGGCGGGATCGTTGCACATAGTTTGGGAGGCTTCAACCAAATGGAGTCTTTCTCATGGTGTCTGCACCCTGTCGTCCAATTATGAACCCTACCTGGTCGGGATGGACGAGATGGGGCATGTGGACCTCTAGCCTGGCTGCCAGAACTCTTGTGTAAAGTTTGGCATCAAGGTTGAGCAAGGATATGGGGCGGTATGATCCGCAACATTTGGGGTTTCTGCCTTCCTTGGGAATGACTGAAATGAGTGCTCGGGCCAATGAGTCGGGGACAATCCCTGTGTCAAGGATTTCATTAAATAGGGTGGTCAGGAATGGAGCCAGGAGGGTACAAAAGGTTTTATAGAAGCCGGCAGTGAATCCGTCTTCACCAGGGGATTTGCCCAGTGTAAGTCGTTTGATCACCTCGTGTAATTAGTCTTCAGTTATGGGGGATTCAAGATGGGCCGAGTCAGCGCTTGCAACTTTCGGAAGAGCAATGCTAGCGAGGTAGTTGTCTATCTCTTGTGAGTGTGGGTCTACTTCTGAAGTGTATAGGGACTCGTAGAAATTTGCGAACAATTCTGGGATGGGGGGCATTGGTTGTGCCTGGTCAGGGGTTGGGTCTGTAATCTCTTTCACCCTACGTTCTGCCCGTTGCATCCTGAGTCTAGCCGCTAGCAGCGCATCAGCCTTATCTCCTTTTCATAAAATTTCTGCTTCAGTAGGTGTAGCCTACGTGCTATCTGACCATGTTCTAGGTGGCGGAGTTCTTCCCGTTTTTTCCTGGCCTCTTGGATTTTATCAGGGTCTGTGGTGTCCCCCACGCTAGCTTCTCTATCAAGATGACATATTTCACTCCGGAGCTTATTCTCAATAAGGGTTCTTTCCCTTTTCTTCCGAGCCCCCTCCCGTATGAGGATCCCACTCCAGGTTGCCTTGGCCGCCTCCCACACACTCTGTTTAGAGACCTCCCCGATATCGTTGGCTTTAAAGTATTCTTTGATCTCTGTTTCGAGTTCCTCTTTGAAGACGGGGTCTCTCCATAGGGCCTCATTACATCTCCACTTCCCGCCCCTAACTGGTAGATGTTCCCACTGTATATCGACTGTGACCATGTCGTGGTCAGACCACGTTATCGGGGTAATCCCTGAGTGTGAGGTGGTGTTCAGTTCTCGTGAAAGGTAGATCTAATCTATTCGGGTGAAAGTACTGTGTGGAGGTGAATAAAATGTATACCCTCTTTCATCAGGATGCATCATCCTCCATGTGTCTACTAGCGCATAGACCTGCATCATGTTTGCAAAATCACTGCGTTCTCCTCTCACAGAAACATCGACGTCTGGGCGTCCCGCTTTCCGGTCTAAGTCGTGATCTGCCCATAGGTTGAAGTCTCCGCCTAGTATAATCTGGCCGGTGGCTTCCAACATTATTTTGGGGACAGTTTTAGAGAGGAATCGGAGCTGTCCTACATTGGGAGAGTAGATTGTGACAATCGTTACATCCACCCTCCCAATAGTCCCCACAACTAAAAAAGCTCGACCTTCCGCATCTGACCAGGATTTGGAGACAAGGAAATAAAGTCCCTTTCTGATGAGGTTTCCCACTCCCCCTCTTCGCAATGCTCCCGAGCCCCAAAACTCTGTGCCGAAACGTTTCCCCAGAATAGACCTCTCCTCCCCCTTCACATACTTTGTTTCTTGTAAGAGTAGATATCAATGTTAGCCCTTCGGAATTCCCGTAGGACTGACGACCTCTTAGTAGGTGACTTAAGGCCTTTGACATTAAGCGTCCCGACTTTCAAGGGGCCTCGTACGCTTGCATCAGAAGTGGCGATCAATATATGACAATGCGATATTCACAACAATGGCTCGCCATATCTTGTGTTCCGTACCCTCAACCAATCTTAGTGTCTTTCCCATCCCAGCAGCGAGTAAAAGTTCTGTAATAGTTGTACCCTCCCCCTTGTCTTGCAGATCCCTCCCTCTCCCTCCCATGCAACCCCCCCCATACGTCGGCGTCCGAGCAGGTCCAGTTAGATTCACTGAACTAGCAGCGAACCACCAATAGGGACCATTATCGCACGGTCCTTTAATTAACAATAAACGCCACATAAATCTGAGCACCCCCTCCCAACTCCCCTTTCACCCCAACTTACAACCATCGAAAATAACCTTAGTGTTTGGCCGAAAGCGGCCCTTATCTCAAACATACTCATAGTGTCAAGGTAGCTGCCACTGGTCTAGCTCACTTGTCCCCCTCTGGGGTGTTACCTCTCTGAAACTTTCTCAACCCTTTGACTCTCTGCCTCTTAGGTCCCCGGAGTTTCCAATCTCGCCCTTCGTTTCTTGGAGTGTTTTCATCATCCCTTCGTTCACGGGGATCGACAAGATCTGAGATGGAGGCCTTTATTTTCCTCTCCGACTGTAGTCTGATTCTCGTGCCATCATGTTCAAAAGAGAGCGAGAAGGGGTATCCCCACCGATATCGGGTATCCCGCTCTTTCAACCATTTTGTCAGGGGGCCACACATCTTTCTCAGCGCCAATGTCATGGCAGATAGGTCTTGATATATGGTGACCTGGGCACCGTTGAGAGTGATCACGCCTCCACAACTTGCCTTCTAGAGAATCTTTGCTTTGTCCTGGTATCTGTGGAAGCGGGCGAGGAGCGATCTCGGGCCTCCAGGTGGGCCACCCGCTCTGTGGATCCGTTCTGTTCTTGGTTCATCAATTTCATCATCTGCCGCCAAGATTTTAATGATATCATGAAGTGTTGCTTTAAGGCTCTCCTCCGTCTCCCCATCCTGTTCCGGGATGCCAAAAAAGCGTAAATTGTTCCGCCTCTCCTGATTTTCCAGATCATCCATCTTAAGTCTGTATTCCTCTTCCCGCTGTTCGAGATCCGTGATCCTGTGTTCGAGTTGTGTTTCCAAAGTATCTATGGAGGCTTGTTTGTTTTCTACCCCTCCAACCTGTCCTCAATCTTATCTATGCGTTGGGTGATTTTGTCAATCTTGCCGCCTATGTTGTCCCCCATATTCTTTATCTCCGTCAGGAGGGCCGCTATGTCACCTTTCGTGGCTGCTGTCTCTCCGTGTGCCACGGGTTCCATCGCCATCTTGGGGGTGATGAGTGTGTGGGTGGAGGGAGCGTAAGCGTAACCAGCCAGTTTTATTTTGACCTGCATATACTTGGGTGCCTCACCTCAAAGTCTCGGGTTCGGACAGGCGAGGGTAGGACGTGAGGGCTTACCCCTCAGACTGCGCTGCGACCCCACACGGTTCTTAGTCGTCTGTTAGCGGTGATGTGCTCACCCTGCAGGAGGGACAAGTTGGTGACACGCTCCAGCAGATAACCTTCGAAATATGCGTAGGGGCAAGGTTGGAAGGTGTCTCCTTGGTCTCAATTCCAATCAATGCCAGGGATCCGAGGAGGCACACGCCCCTGTTTCGGGGGCCCTACCCTCAGTACGAAGGATCCTTGCCCTATGCATTAGGAGGAGCAGATGATCTGCGGGGCCGGAAGGCTATGTGTCCATAAGGAGGGGGGCTGGGAGAAGACTGTACGTTGTTGGGATTCACCTTGCCCCGTGCTTCTACATTTTGCATGTGGTAACATGCGTTGTAGGTGTTCCGAGAAGTTATGGTAGCCCTAGAGCGCGCCTCCCCGTTAGTCCCTTTGAGGGCTGAGGCCCTGCACGTAGGCTGTGATGTTCGGATGTACCACGGTCGCGGCGGACAGTGTGAGCTGCGTATAGTGGAAGGCGCAGCTTACCTCTCGGCAGGGCCTTCCTTGTTTTCCGCGGGCCGGGGGGCGTGACTGGGGGGGTCCATGCTGTGGATCGTTCGGGGGCACCTCAGGGGGGTAGCTCTGAGGGCCGAGGGGAGGCTCGGTGGTCAGCGCCTCACGGGGGGTGCATCACTCTCCTGCTGGGCCCGCTCGCTGGTCCGGCCAGTTTGCTTTCGATTTCGCGCCGTCTCTTGCGAAGAACTTCACTCGACGTTACTTGGGCTTCACGGGTCCGATTTCGATCGTTTTTTCTCCAGGATGATGCAGGTGTATTCCGATGCACGATTCTCTGCTGTTTTCACCGTGGGGGGGTCGCGGGGTGGGGGCTCAGGTCACCTCGCAGACCTACAGGGACAGAGCTCACACGGAGGAGTACACCATCCGTGCGCCCCCTGGTGGCCGATCCGACTGACCTGTTTTTATCATGAATATCTGTACATTGCAATTGCCGTACGTTTTCCTGAGCAGTTCTAATATCAGAAAACATCCATCAGTGCCCTTTCTTTGTGGGGGCATCACTAAGAAGCAAAACACGATAAGGGCATGGCTTTACCAATGTGGCAGCTATACGTTTATTGAGGGCAAATCAGCAAATGGAAAATCAAACCCAGCATCTGCACAACCTCATATCCCAAGAATAAGTAATGTGCCTGCCACAAGATATCGGTCAATGATGCCGCTTGCAAGTCAGCCCCAGAGGCCACCAACACTACATAGGACATTTCTGGCACCAATGGTGCTAAATCTGTACCAGCCTGATAAGACATCTTAGACCCAGCCAAGCGTTTCAGGTGGAACATGAGGGTGCAAAGCATATCCACATTGTGTAAAAACATATCTTCTAAGATAAAAAGATCCAGAAAAAGAATTGCACTGTCTTGCAACAAATGAAAACAAGACAGGAGCTTGGGCAAAAAGTCTGAACAAAGACATAAATCAACTTGTCTAGACAAAAATTCAAATAGAACTGATGATGAAAAAGAAACTCAGATCCGTCTTGTCTGGGTAATAGCCACCAAAAACACTTTTTGGTCAGCTAATTTTCCATTAGTGGTTAAATAAAAATGCAAAGTAAACGCACAAAGAAAAAATGGCAAGTGGCACTCTAAGTGAGGCACATCTGGTTAAAGAGGAAATCTCACACCCACGTAAAAGTAGGCATACTATTCCCATAAAGCTTTGATAGCAGCAAGTTGAGAATGTAAATTTAGGACTGTCCATGAAAGAAAACTGGCAACTGGTTAGCGATAAGGAATTGAGAGGCGACCAAAGATTCGACTGCTGAATTAATGCAGAGGTTTGGCAGCAGCACTTCTCAGTCCTTTACGGTGAACAGGATTTTGCAACTTTGCATCCATCCTGTTGCATTGTGGGCCTACCCAAACCCGTTGACCAACTATGCATTACTATAGACTAGGTTGAACGCACCATTAGAACCAGAAACGCGGTAAAGCATCGGGCCCAGACCTGATTCCGGCCGATCTGTTCAGGGACGAGGTGGGCACCTGTCCTGTGTAAGGTCTTTAACTCCATTATAAGGAAAGGATCAATCCCAGAGTCGTGGCGTAAGGCCGTAAAAATTCCACTGTATAAGAAGGGCGGGAAGAACCTCCTGGAAAATTACAGCCCGATATCTTTATTGGACAATACGGGTAAACTGTTCGGGAAGGTAAGTCTTGCACACCTCCAAGAGTGGGCAGATAACAGCAATGTAATTACTGACCTTCAGGGCGGATTCAGAAGGAATAAAGTCACCATTGACCAATGTTTTATGCTTTACATGTTAACCCAGAAATACACAGTCCTAAAAAAAATGAAATTGTATGTAGCATTCCTAAACTTTAGGATTGCTTTTGACTCTGTTCCCCGGGAAAAACTGTGAAGCCTCCTTAATGCACGCAAAGCCCCACTTAACTTGATTAGGATTATAAACGGGATTATACTCTGAAAATAGTGCCTCGGTCCGTTATGGTCTTGGGGGAAAAAAACAGCCTTTGCAGTCAACAAGGGGGTAAGGCAAGTTTGTACCCTGCACCACTTTTATTTAACTTATATATTCAAGAAATAATTGATGCTGTGTTGAAGGGGTGCCAGGACTGTCCCAAAATGGCTTAAAACAAATATCCAGCACTATTCTATTCAGATAACACAGTGCTGGTGGCTACCACCGCGCAGGGATTGGAGATATCCCTGGTGATCTTCATATCTAAATGTAAGGAGTTACAACTGGAACTGAACATAGATAAGTCAAAAGTACTGGTGTTTAGTCCCAGTTTTACAAAATGTAAACCACTCGTACTCAAGGTGGATGGAGTAGCGCTCGCCCAAGTATAACACTTTGATTATCTTGGGTAAGATTACAAGAGACGGGGGGGCTTGGTTAAACAGGTTAATTGCTCTGTCACCACCATGGAGAAACTTACTGTGTCAATCAAGTCCTTCCATGTAAGACATGGTGGAGATGCAATTTCCCCTGCCTTGAATTTATACGAAAACAGGCCTTATCTGCAGCCCTGTATAAGGCCGAATTATGGGGTCATGCCAAAGTAGATGACCTTATCAAAAGCGAGCACATGTTTCTAAAAAATTGGTCTCACTTCCAAAGAGCGTTCCCTCCGTCTTGGTACTTTTAGAACTCAATGTTACTCCTGTGGTTGTACAGTTTAAGCTCAGACCGGTTTTATTTTGGTTAAAGTTGTGGAAACAGGAAGGGTTAGAAAACATAAGGATAGTACTGAATCATCTAATGACCCTAGATGGCGGGAAATCACTGCCCTGGCTTTGTCAAATAAAAAAATATCTGATGTGGGGGGTGGCAATTTGTGGGTTAACCCTGAATGTCAGACCACTGGCACAAAGAAAAGAATGAGATGCTTTGGTCAGGGGAGTAAGAGACCACCTGGTGCAGGACGCCCTGAAACTAAAACTGGGTCCGGCATACCTTGCACTCCGCCAACCTAGTACTAATCCCTATCTGGATTATATTTGCCCAGCATTTGAAAGGTCCCTATATCTACGTGTAAGAAAAAGCATCCTCCAAGTGGCCACCTGTACACAATCATGGAACACAGCAAACGGAGATCAGTGCCCGATGTGTGGGATGGTAAAAGAGACTATATCGCACTTTATGCTGTTATGTAGCAAGCCGAAGCCCCTTAGGAGTATGTATTTGAGGCCACCTGTGAGGGCAGCTGGGATTAGGCATACAGAGGCAGCAATGGCGTTTGAGGCATAGCATGGACCCATTTGTGGTGTTCAGGTCTGCCGGTTACATCCATAGGACATGGTTGCTAAGGAAAAATAAAAAAGAAGAAAAAAAAAAATCGATAAACCCAAGTCCAAAAGAAGCAGTATGCCTATAACAGTTCCTGAGGTCGTGATTAAGGTTCTCTTTTGTGTTATCAACTGGATATTAAGGAACTAATCATAAGTAACCTGCTTAGACTTGGCACCCATTACAATGAGGCTGCAAGCAGGGCTCTTTCGTGGTTTTAATATGTGAATTGTTTGTAACTGTTGTAATAATTTCTGTATTAATTTCTTGTAATCTTTGTATTTACTATTTTCTCTTCTTAGGTCACGGCTGTAATATGTTTTTAACTTGAATGCGCAATGCCGAATAAAAGTTTGTTGACTGACTGAAAGAAGAGCAAAACATGATGACAAAAATCCAACAACTGAAGAGGTCATAAAACAAGGGAACACATGTCCATCGGTGATGCAGATCAAAGGGTTTAAGTCATTAGGATGGAATAACAACAAACTGTTAAATGGAGATTGCCAAGTCTCTGGAAAGGCCTTTCTGCTTCAGACCTAGCCTTTCAACCTCCAAGCCAAAGTAGGCAAAGATGTAGACTATTAGCCTTTGCTAGATGTGGTAGGTACCAAGAAATACAAACCCTGATCCGGAACACCAAAACAACCAATACTATGTCCCAACAAACCCTCCCCAAGACCTTACACATTAAGGAAGTCCTAGGAAATGCAAGTAAGGATCTAACGACAGTGCAGACACTGGGCATCTTAAACCATGTCACAAGATTCACTGTTTTAACAGAAAAATCTGAAGAACCATATTGCCTCTTGATGAAAATAGGTCTAGCCATAACTGATCGAATTAGTCAGATATGTGATCAAATAGGACCCAGGGAAAGGCAAACATCTAGAGACAAAGAAGCCCACGTTTGAGTCCATTCAATACGCATTCCTGCTCTGGAACTTAATATTGCTCTCAATGAACAGATTCACAGCAGCACCAAAGCACAGAGGCAGTGTGCCAGATAGGCCAGTGACTAAGTCGATGTGTCTTCTTGATGGCCGCAAAAACATTGGTCAAGTGCTTTTCACAACAAGAACTGTTTGACTTAAACAGGTGAGGACACTGTTGCGTCATAAATTTACATGAACTGCTATTTCAATTCACTCCCCAATTACGTAATAGCAGCGTTGTGAATATAAATGTGTGTACAGGGCAAACATGTAAAGATATAGATCCCTGACAATGTGCTCAACTAGGTGAGCATTATTGGCGACACCAGTAGGAAGCAATTGCATTTGGTGATTACCCTCTAATGCGATTACAATGAGGGCAGAGGCCGGGCAGTGAGAATTAAATGTTGACAATCTGTCCTGGATGTTGACTGGGGAAACAGGGCAGAAGCTGGATCCAACTGGGCTTACTCTCTGCTTAGTAGACTAACTTGGTGAAGTGCCACAGACAGACCATTTATGGAGGCTGAGTAAACCTCTTCTCTCAACCTTTCAGCCCAAACTGAATGAGCTCTCCTTTTCCTGATGTGCTGCATGAGGTATGCCTGAGATGGCAGTCTAGCCTAAGAGGGTCAAGATACCTCACTTTTCCCATGTTGAATGGAAAACGTGTGTCTTTTCAGCGTACAGCACAGAACACATGCTCACGCCCACCTGTGCAGAAGACGGCATCAGGATTCACTGGAGTATCTCAAACCAGGGAAAGAAGCTGATCCATTACAGTAAAGGGGTGGGGGATAGACCACAGGCTGACTCTACAATGCCTGCATGTCAGCCTGTCTCCAAACAGGATGTTTGTGGCCCAGCAACAAGGATGGAATGGAAGGATGAAAAGCAAAAGATATTGCAATGGTATGTACTTTGAGGATAATATAAGAGCACGCTCCAATAGTCACCCAGGGACACACACAGATTGTTAACAATGGTAGTGCGGCTGTTTGGGTGAAACATTAACAAGGAAGTAGACCCGTTACACAATCTTGATAGTTGAGGAAGAAGCACAATTCTTCATGAATTTAGGACCGACAAAGAAGCCATGGGCTGTAATTTCATCACCAGGAGGGTGTTTGGGGCTCTGGTACAAATATAACAGACATGCAATGGATAACCTGGGTCTCCAAAGACTCTGTAAGAGAACCACAGAGGAGAAGTAAAACAGCATTTGAGCTCCATGAAGAAGGCTTCCTTATGAGCAGGCTCTCCAAGGAGTATGCAAAAAAGCCAAAAGGAATGATTCAAGTTTCATAGTACCTGGATAATAAAGAATCTTGAGGCGTGGAAGAAAAAATTAATATCAAGTTCTTTCTATGCAAAAATCTCTTCCTGAAATTTTGTTCAAAATCTTACTGCTGGCCTCCTTAACTTGTAAATGCAGAAATTCACTGTTAGAGCACTGCCCCCATTACGGGACTGAAAAGTAAGATGCACTCACTTCCTTTTATTTTGCTGCCTTCATTATACCTTAAGAAAAACATTTGCTGTGGCCTTCCTGAAAATATTATAAAATAAAAAGGACCACTGACAATGCTCTGACATTCTACAAATCTACAGCTGGCAAGCAAAGAGATTTTGCGGTCCCTCAATTTTGTTTTTTTGAAACCAGAGAATAAAGGCATGTAAATAAAAGGGGCCAAAGCCAATCATTTGATGTAAACTACACGATGTTAGACTACATAGTGATGATACCCTCTGGTTCTACATGTTTGGAAAGACCTTCATTTGAAAGTCTGCATTTTGTCGTGCACTTTTGGTCGACCTGAATTCAGCCTTTGTTTTAAAACTATTTATTGAATTAAGAAAATAAAGGAAGTCTTTTGGGGGAAGGAGGGCATCAGGCATAATCAAGCGCCTGAGCAAGGATTTCTAAACCAGTCTTCCAATCTGATATGCCTTCATGTATATAAGGGGCACCATCTCATACTGTTATATACATGAACTATTGCACTCAACTTGATGAGTACAATATGACAAACCCGTAGCAAAGCTTTTAAGGAAGACACTAATAGCAGCAAAATCTTTAGAAGGTACTGCAGGGGAAGCGTATTGAAAAAACGAAGATAAATATCTGAAACAAATAATGGCCCAATAGAAACCGATACATTGAGGAAGATTGTGCAGAATACATGAACAGTATCCATACAAGATGGGACTAAACTACAGTAAAAACCTTATCCACACTATTATCCAGAACCCTCTATTAACAGCACCTTTATTTCCTTAAATATAGCCATTCCAGATAATACAGTGGCACATAATGTTTAAAAATCCAGATATCAAGGCATTCCGGATGTAGCGGTCCATTTCCTAGAGCATTGATCCAGACTTTTTGCACTGTTGCCTGGCACTCTGGCAATCGGAAATGTCGGCAACTTTTTATATGCCTGATTTGGATATCAGCCACCCTTTATTCCCAGAGGATGACAAATAACAAAGCTTTTGCTGAAAAGATATTAAATGTTTGCATAGGGCCTTGTAGTCGCCAGATGGAATAATGAAAGGATGTGTACAAACCACAGTGGAACTTATTTCCATTTAATATGGAAGTATAGATTCCTTTGGGAGATTAGGGGTGTTCTTATTGTTGAGATAATCATCCTAACCTCAAGAAGACTGGACACATCTCCTAGATCAAGTCATAGAAGAAGGTGCATAAACCTTAAATAAATTCGAATTGTCAACAGTGACACAATATGTACAATTAAGCATTGGCTTCATTTTGGAAAGATTACTTATTGCCAGGCTGTCCTGTACAATCATGCATAATATGGACTTCTCGGGATACAGCAGTGGGGGGTGGAGCAGACTAAATTCCAACTATGAAGAAGGTAATCATGGCTAGTATGCAAGAAACCTTGGCTTTGCAAAAACAATTAATACTGTCATTACTTTGCTGAAAGGTTCTTGGTTTTTTTCCAACCTGAATTAATAACTATGCTTACAGACCGTAGGTGAAGGAGAGGGACAATTTACTTCATGCACTCTGCGGATTAAACATTCTCTTCGCTTGGTGGTGATAGACATCCTGATTTTGCCAATCGATAAACAAGTTTATGTCTGTCAATATATATATATATTTTAGTTTTATGTTATCAGTTTACTTGACACTGAACCAATACAGCCATACATTATAATCATGGTAACAAGTTATCCTCCATATTGACGGAGTATATCTTAAAATATATTTCTTTTTAACCTACTGTACGTTTGATGCCCATTTCAAGCAATGCTGTTTGATCCACCAATTCTATGCAACTAGACTATAGGTGCTTTATTTAAAACCTTATCCTTAGTGACCCTCAGCAGGAGAATCACATCCACTGAAGGTATAGATGGCCAAAGCATGGTCATTCCAGCAGACCGGCAAAGAACTTTTGAGGTGCTGGCAAAATGATAAGATAAACCGTCATATTTTTCTCTTATCAGTAGAAAGCAAAATGCCTCTTAGAACACATGGGTAGAGGTAACTTGAGCGAGGACATGTCTGTAGAAGTTCCGCTTCTGGTATGTCTCAGGAAATGCTGCTGGGACTTCTATATTCGCTGTCCTCGTTGGTATCTCCCGATTCTCTGCCTGTATAATGCAAAAAAAAAACTGTTAGCCATTAAATGCAAACCTTGTTCCCCCTGATTAGCCTACCCCCTTCTTCCCAACAGTTAGGTCACTATACCCACCCTCCTGTCACTCAAACCTTTTACAGTCGCCACTCCGTAGGAAAAAACCTTCACAAAGGGGCTGTGTCATTTGACGTTGTGCCTATTCAGGATGCTTATATGATGGACCTTAGCTGGTGTGTGTGCACTCTTCTAGCACACCTCTGGGCAAGGACAACCACTTCCTGGGTTTAATATCTTGGGATATTATCACCGTCTTGTGCAACCACAGACCCCCTTGGTTATGGATATTGTTTTGTACAGTTCTATTTTTCAAAGTCATTTGTAATAGATCTAACACAAATTCAATTATAGTTTGAAACAAAGGTACATGGAAATAGGAACTTACCGACACCGACGTACTATTTCCTAGAAATCAAATCCACTTAATTCATTACTTCAGAACATTCACTGCTGCCCACGGTGTGGCCGGTCAGATATGAACTGAGAAGCTCAGATCTAACTGGTTTTTCCTCATGAAACCGTCTACAATAACCTTTTTTATATATTGCAGAAATAATACTGCTAGACTCTTCTCTTCATGTCTTGTGGTTGCATACGTGTTTTACCTATAACAAATGAACCGAAAGAACAAGTTACTTTCTTACCTGGTAACGTTCTTCGATGGGATGGTCTAACGACGTATTCCATATCTATGTCAGGTAATGTCCACAGCTGTGCTGCTTTGGAAAATCTTCGGCGTCTGCGTCCTGCGTCGATGACGTCTATGCGCCGTCCCAGAGGACCTCCTCCGACGGCTGACGTCACCCTATGTGATAAGTAGGACGCACGACGCCCGTAGCCTCAGTTGTAGTTTTTTCCCCCAGAACGTGACACACCAGTTTTCTGCCAGTCGGACACACAAGGCCTTGCGGAACGCAAGCTGCAATCGCAAAAGAAATTCTGCAGCAGGGAAGGTAGGGAGGGAGCGATATGGAATACGTCTTCAGACCATCCCATCGAAAGAACGTTACCAGGTAAGAAAGTACATTGTTCTTCGAGGGGATTGGTCCTCCGACGTATTCCATATCTATGACAGACTCCCAAAGCAGTACCAAGCAAGGAGGTGGGAAAAGAATTTAGAACCCAAATTTAGCATGCCCAATTAAATAGCGGAATAAAGGACTGCCTTGCCAGAGGCCAGATCCTGCCCTCCGATGGAATCGAGAGTGTAGTGCCGTACAAAAGTATGTACTGAAGCCCAGGTGGCTGCATCACAGATGTGACGAATAGGAACATCCCTCTGCAGGGCAGTAGACGCAGCCACTCCCCTTGTAGAATGAGCCCGCAAGCCAGCCGGAGGGTCCTTACCCGCCAAGCGGTAACACTCGGAGATAGCTAAAATAATCCAACGAGACAAAGTCTGTTTCATCACAGCTTGTCCCAAACGCTTTCCAGCGTAACCAATGAAAAGTTGATCGTCCACTCTGACCCGGGACATGCGCGAAATATAAAAGCTCAACGCTCTCCTAGGATCAAGCCTATGGAGCCTCTCCTCTTCCTTACCAGGATGTGGAGGAGGATAGAACGCCGGAAGAACAACCTTCTGGCTCAAATGAAATTCCGAAACCACCTTCGGGAGAGGGGAAGGACGAACTCTAAGGACAACCCTGTCCTTATGAAACACAGTGAAGGGTGGCTTAACTGAAAGTGTCTAACTCACTCACTCTGCGAGCGGAAGTAACCGCAACCAAAAACACAGTTTTCAGAGTTAACAGTCTCAAAGGGCAAGAATGCAAAGGCTCAAACGGAGCACCCATAAGAAACTTAAGAACAAGGTCCAAATCCCAACCGGGCACCAGAAAAGGTGACGGAGGGAACACATTAGTGAGCCCTTTCAAAAACTGAGAAATTAAAGGAATCTTAACATAGGAACATTCTTCAGACGAGCGCTTAAATATGGACAGCGCCGCCAGGTAACCTTTAATGGTCCCCGCTTGCAAGCCCCTGTGGGCCAAGGAAAGCAAAAAAGACAGAACCATGGGAATGTCACACTCAAAAGGATCCACATTCTTAACGCTGCACCAGTCGCAGAACTTTCTCCAATGGCAACGGTACAGAGACTATGTTGCCAGCCGCCTGGCCGAGAGCAACATCTCCATCACGTCTTCAGGGAGGTCCCAATCCTTATACCTCCACCTTTCAGAAGCCAAGCTTGAAGGTTGAGGGATCTGACTTCTGGATGGAGAACCTGACCCCCCTCCCGTGAGAGCAGATCGTCTCGGTAGGGAAGACGACGTGGAGGGCAGAAGGACAAGTCGAGAAGGTCCGGGTACCACGTCCTCCGGGCCCACGCCGGAGCAATGAGGATCATCTGGGAACCGAACCTCCGTAACCTCCGCAGTACTTGCGGGATGACGGGGACTGGAGGAAACGCATACAGCAGTGGGAATGACCACTCCACCACGAACGCGTCTCCTAAGGCTCCTTTTGGAGGAAATTCCCGTGAGCAGAACCTCTCGCACTTCCGGTTGACACTGGAGGCGAAGAGATCCACTTGAGGGGACCCCCAAAGGGCGAAGATCTCCAGGAGAATCTCCTGAGCCAGCTGCCACTCGTGAGAGATCGTGCTCTGCCTGCTCAGAGCGTCCGCCGTCTCGTTGTCTCCGGCCAGATGAACAGCCGAGATCGAAACGTCCTGCTGGATGGCCCAGAACTCGAGCTGCATCGCCTCCATGCACAGAGGAAGTGACCCTGCCCCCCCCCCTTTTTGTTGAGGTAGTGCATGGCCACTGTGTTGTCCGTTAGAATCAGGACACTCTTTCCCCGCACAGTCGGCAGAAAAGCCTTCAGGGCAAGCCTGACGGCCCTCAGCTCCAACAGATTGAAATGGAGTCTGGACTCCGACGGAGACCAACAACCGCTGACTGTCAACTCGTTAGCATGAGCTCCCCATCTTGTGAGGGATGCGTCCGTCACGATCGTCACCTCCGGCCAGGGCAGCCAAAATGGGGCCCCCTTCATCAGATTGCCTTCGACGGCCCACCACAGAAGGTCCTGGGCGACCGAGGACAGCACCTGAACAGGGTCCGACAGCCTGCCGGAGGACTGAGACCACTGGAGCTTGAGTGCCCACCCGCAGACGAGCCTCTGGCACCAGAAGAATGCAGGATGCCATGAGGCCGAGCAGTCTCAAGAACTCGGATGCTGGGAGATTCTGGGCAAGTTGAAACTTGTGCACCATCTGCTGAATGTGAAGAGCCCTCACCTGGGGAGGAAAACACTGCCCCAGGGATGTGTCGAGCACTGCTCTGATGTACTGGAGCCGCGGTGTTGGCGTCAAATGGGACTTCTGTAAATTGAGGGAGAAGCCCAGCTTGTGAAGGGAGTGGCAGGTGACGGACAGATGATCCAGGACTTGCTCGGGAGAGCTCCCCCTGATCAACCAATCGTCCAGGTAGGGGCAGACATGAATCCCCCCTTTCCTGAGATGCGCTGCCACCACCTCCACCACCATGAGCTTGGTGAAAACCCTCGGGCGGAGGTCAATCCGAACGGCAGGACCCGAAACTGAAAGTGTGAGTCGCCAACCGCGAACCTCAGGTATTTCCTGTGCTTGGGATGGATCGGCACATGGAAGTAAGCGTCCTTGAGGTCGAGAGACACCAACCAATCCTGAAGTTGAAGGGCCTGGAGGACTTGAGAGGGAGTAACCATCTTAAATTTGTCCTTCCTGAGGAGCTTGTTCAAACCGCGCAAGTCCATGATGGGTCTCAATCCCCAGTCTTTCTTCGAAATCAAATAATAAGGGGGAATACCATCCCTTGTTCCTCTCCGCTACAGGCACCATTTCTATGGCGCCTTTCTCCAGCAGGGCTTGAATTTCCTGTGCAAGGAGCGGATCCAGACTCTTCAAAGAGGTTCCCAGGTGGCTTGTCGTGAGGCCTCTGCCGAAAAGGAAGACAGTAGCCATGGGCTATGATCTCCAGAACCCACACATCTGAAGTAATGGCGCGCCACTCTACAAGATGCTGCGCCAGCCTTCCCCCAACCGGCGAACCATGGGACCTGGCCTCATGACTGAGTGGTAGTGGTAGCGGCTGCGGCGTTGCCTGAGGGCAAAGAGGCAACTGCCCGAGCGGCCTTGGCACCTCGAGTACCTTGTTTTCCACCTCTGGCACTCTTACAGTGGCCTCTTTGACTGACAGCTCCTTTTGCTTTACTGAAGGACGAGTAATAGCAAAAGGAACCTCCCCTCCATTGTTGTCCCCTAGGATGAAAAGGCAGAGGTTGTCGAACTGCAGCGCCCAACGACTTCGTTGCAGCTTTGGAGGCCTGTAACCTCTCAAGGCTCTCATCAGTCTTGCTGCCAAAAAGATGTTCATCGTCAAAGGGCGAACCCAGACTTACGCAACCACACAAACCTGCGTATTACGGTGCTCGCCGCCATGGACCGGCTGACACAATCTGCCATGTCCAAACCCGACTGAACGGCCTCACACATGGCATCCTTGCCATCCTGAACCATAGCAAGGAAACCATCCCGTTCGTCCCCTTCGGGAATATGTTCAGCCGCTAATGCAACACAGTTCCACAGAGTGTGTGTGAAACGAGACAAGGCACATATGGAGTTGGCCGCCTGAAGCGCCATACCCCCTGAAGAAAACCCTTTCTTCGCCCAGCCTTCAAAACGTTTGTCGTCCCTATCCGGAGGGATGGTAGGATACGAGGCCTGCTTTGCCGGGGCCGTAGCCACCTGCACCACCAAACTCTCCGGAGTGGGGTGCCTGGACAAGTAGCAGGGGTCGCTACTGGCTGCACGGTATTTTCGCGACAAAGACTTGCCCACTGCCGGGAGACTCTCCGGAGCAGTCCAAGCCGCCGCCACCCTTCTCTGCAGAGCCATATGAAACGGCAGTACCGGGTCAGTGGGGGGACCAAGATCAAGGATGTCCGTGACATCATCCTGAACGAACTCCCCTGGGGGAGCCGACCATCCCAAGTACTCGGCGACCCGAGGCATAAGGCGCCGGTATGAAGAATCGGCATGAGTGCCAGGCTCCGGCCTACAAAACTCCAACTCCGGAGAGGTGTCCAGTCCACTGGCATCATGCAGTGACTGTCTCAGGTCATCAAACTGGCTATGGCCCGAGAGAAGCTCATCTGGTACCGTAACCGGAACCAAGCCTTCATCAGAGCCTTCATCACCCTCAGAAATGTACTCCAGGCGGTGAGAGGAAGACACCTGGGGACCAAAGCTATGCCTGACCTTAGCCAGAGCCTTTCTAGGGGCTAAACGCCATGCCACGGGGCCCCTCCGACACCACCGCCTCGAAAAGCGAATCGGCGTTGACGTCAGCTGCAGCGCCGCCAGCATCGACGGCGTCGACCCAGGCCTCAAAGCCGGAGCTCCGAGCGTGTCTCTCGACAACCTCGGTGCCACAGGCGTCGACGTCTTCCTCGAAGACGGCACAGGATCACACGGTCTCGAGCGCGTCGAGGACCAGGACCTGGAACAGGCATGGCGAGAGCAGCTACCCTTGTCCGAGCGGGACCTTTCCCGCGAGCCGTACCGGCCACCCGAGCCCAAAGGCGTACGAGCGGTGTCTCTCGACCGGTGCCGACCGACCCCACTCGGAGGCGTGGAGGGACCGGTGCCCTGCGATTCAAGAATCGCTAACATCTGCTTCCCGAAGGAAGCCCATTCCTCCGGTGTCGCTTGCATGGTGGGATAAGCGAGCCACCGATGGGCGGAGTCCTCGGAAGAAGACAGGGAAGGCGACCTATGCCGGCGCTTCCGGGAATGCCTCGAAGAGGCGGAGGAGTGGCGAGACCGACTCCTGGAAGGAGACCCATTGGACTTCCAATGATGACGCAGAGAGTCGCCTCTCGAGTCATCCGTCGAAAGCCCCGTAGACCTCGACTTCCGGGGCTTAGACACCCGACCCACCAACAGCTTCTTCTTGCACTCTCGCAAGGCCTTGGCCGTGAGCGACTGGCAGTCGACACAGTCGTCCGTATCGTGGGCCTCCCCGAGGCACCAGAGGCAGGCGTCGTGCGAGTCCGTGACCGACATCTTGGACCCACAGTCCCCGCATTTCTTGAAGCCCGGACGCGGGGTTGAAGACGAAGTAGACATCGTCACGAACAGGTTTTCACAAAAACCGAACAGGTTCAACGAACCGAGAAGAATATAGCAAACTCCAAACAGTCGAGGCGTACCGAGATTCACGAAGCGAACACGTTCTGGGAGAAAAAACTCCAACTGAGGCTACGGGCGTCGTGCGTCCTACTTATCACATCGGGTGACGTAGGCCATCAGAGGAGGTCCTCGGGGACGGCGCATCAACGTCATCGACGCAGGCGCCAAAGATTTTCTGAAGCAGCACAGCTGTGGACATTACCTGTCATAGATATGGAATACGTCGGAGGACCGAATCCCCTCGAATAAGAAGTTACTAGGCAGGCATTGTGACAAGGGCACATAATAAGATCGGCGACGAGAAAGGGGTAACACCCTGAGGGCCTGTGTCACCAGTCGCTTGGTGATGTAGGGCACGGAGAAGGTATATGGGAAATTCCCCCAGGCTCACCAGTCTAGCACCAGCCTTAGGTCAATGCCACTGCATTACTCCTCTAAAGTCCCATCCTCAGTGCTTGTAGGGGCACTAGGGTGAAATTGAACAGGCCTCTTCCCAAGGATTTGTTCTCCAGCAGACAAGTTAAGGGGACAGTAGGAACTGTCTGCTGTAAAAAATAAACAATGAAGTGGGAAGTTCCTGGGTTTGTAGAAACTCCACAATCAGCACTCTGGTTGTGTGGAATTGAAAGCAGACCAACTGGAAATATCTTCATTAGGAGATGGGCTCAAATTATATCCTTCTTAACCCCTCCCCACCTTCACACGCCCTTCGTACCAGTTTGGCTTGAGGTCCCTACCCACACACAAGAAGTCCCTGGTAGGCTAAGTCAAGGGTGGGATCCCTATAATGAAGATAGAAGCCCAATCAGTAGGCAAGCGATCCCTGTTCAAGAAATGTCATAGTTAAATGGAGTTTAGCTTTGTGTAACAAGAACTTTGTTTACACAACATGGATCAGTAGATACCTCATCCTGCGGATCCGCTTGTGCATATACCAGTGATTTGAAGACCATAAACATCACCTACACAGACACCAAGTCATGCACAGTGGTCAGCAAACCTTGAGAGTGATGTACTACAACATTTTACCCATACTCTAAGTTATAGTAGGTTATGGAAACAAGGTATGCTGTGGTATTTTTCATGAAGATTGCTGTACCACCACTTATCCGTGTGTCAAGGAACGGCATTCTATTGATGTGGGACATTTTTTGGGTCTCCCCTTTCTATAGGCAACCGCTGACAACACACCTCAGCAGCAGAAATACCACGCTTGCCCATGAACATAAGTCACTATTCTTTTGAAGCAGCATCCCCTTTGCAGCTTTTACAGAAGGTTAGTTTATTGGGTGCCTGGATCTGCTCTTGCAATACCCTTTCATGTGGACTGCTCACTACTCCATATAGAGAGCCCTTAGTTTTACCTCCACTCCTTTGCTCTAGAGGCACCATCTACTCTCTGGACTCTACATAAACACACCTTTATGTTGTGTTTTTTCTTTTAATCTATAGGGAGGCCTGTTTTACCTTGGCCCCAGAAGGCGGCTTTACAACCATCCTGCCGAAACATCCAAGGTCACACAGCTTCTGGAATTATAAACTGTGTATATTGACCACCATAACCGCCAACACTTCTAGTTCTTGACGTCGGACCAGTCATCTGGGTATCCCTTTCTAAGCCAGGCTACAACAGACCCTACCTTTTTTTAGGATCTCCGCCCACTCGATAGCGGACCAACCCAACTATATCATAAACCTATTGTGGACTTTATATGGGCTAAAGAGTGTGTATATTTATAACACCCACCTTATTTTGTTGAATGCATTGAATACAAAAGTGCTATTTTCATTATTGTTTATATCTGTTTTCACATTGCTGTCCTTTTTTTGAGAAAACGAACTCATCTGATTGAAAATGTTCTGCATTTGTTTTTACTCTATGATTGCAAAGTTATACATGTAGCCAAATTAAAAAAGGCCACTATGATAGAAGTCCAGCGTTCGGATAATTTCCACTTTTTTCAATAGAAGCATAACTTGTATTGTTCTATTGTCCATACCTTGGAGGTTTCAAAATGGTCATTGCAAGTTCAAATGTTTGAAAGCAGGACCACCCCTTTGTATATAACCATATGCTAGCCTCTTTGTCCTGCCCGTTCTGGTTCCATGTAATAATGTCGCCACATAAATATTGCCATACAAAAATATTGCCGAAAAATGGTCATTTTTTGTGGCAACATTATTGCATGCAACATGCGGGGGACACCCCCGCAACCCCCCCAATTTTTTTTTTGCCCCCATCGCCACATATATGGTCACCCAAATAATATTGCCACGACATTTTCGCTGCGATATTTTTTACGGCGACCATATATGTGGCGATATTAATACCCGATACCCCCATTCTGAGGCTGTCCCTCCAGTTACAAATATTGTCAAGAAACAGCAACTCACTAACTACACTTTCTGAGGCGTAATGAGGGAGTGATATTTTCCCGGTATCTTGGTGAAGCCAAACAGGAACAATCTATCACAATTCTAAGTCCAGATATTTTGCAAGAACAGTACCCCAAAACAAATGCTGCCAGCAGAAGGAACAGCAGTAAGACGTAAACGGAAGCAACTGCTCAGTTCCGGCCTTCATCAACCTCAAGCACCGTCAGCATGAGTCCCAGTCTAGATCAATAAAAGAAGCATACACTTCCCTGCTTGCTCGTATTGACCATCTCCCGCTTGCAAGTGCATTCCTCTTTGAGAAAGTGTGAAGATAGTAAACATTAGGCCAACTAGAGGCTTGGCTGCCTTATCTTGCCCCTTCCTTTAGACACTTAGGGCCGTTTTTCTTTTGCTTCTCCTGCGATAGACTATTGAAGTGCTCGCAGAACAGACTTGGTACAACTCTCCAAAGCCAAACACTACTGGACAGTTTAGCCAATTATCATCCCATCCAAGTATTATTGCCTATTTTTCCATAGATAGCATCTGGTTAATTAACTACTATCATTGCTTAGTTTAGGTTAGCTTGATATTCTACTCGTTCACCCTCAATTGATTTTAAACTAGGTACACTATATTATTTCCTGAAACCATGATCATGTTTTGCAAGGTGCAGGTGCTGTGGAAGTTAGTTGTATTGCTTGTAAGACTTTTCTTCCTCAACCACTCCTAAAAGTTAGGCTATTGCTCAAATCCTGAAAATATGGTGTGGGTGTTAACGTTGCTTGAATAAATTGCATATATATGGGATTTCCCAGTGCTCTGATAATGAATAAGATGTCCCAACATTACTGGGCAATTTTATATTTTTAGACACGATCCACCGAAACAATAGTGAGCAGATGAAAAGGTTTCTTACCCCTGGTAACGTTCTTTCAACTGGATGTTCCTCCCACATATTCCTCATCTTTGATATTCGATATTCAGCTTCAGCAGAAATTATTTTATTTTTTTGGCAGATGGCCCTGTGCGTCGATTCGATGTCGCCGTCTGGAGGATGATGTAATTGAAGGTATATATGACATGCGCAGCGCCCTGTGGCTTCAGTTCGGTTTTTCTTACAGTAGAAATGACCCGCATAACCACGGGTTTTGAACTTTGAAGGCGTGAAAGCGGTAATAGCATGGGAAATTCTACCGTGGGGTAGGCTGGGAGGGCGATGAGGAATATGTGGGAGGAA
This sequence comes from Ambystoma mexicanum, assembly GCF_040938575.1. Lineage (NCBI taxonomy): Eukaryota > Metazoa > Chordata > Amphibia > Caudata > Ambystomatidae > Ambystoma > Ambystoma mexicanum. The sequence goes on along the minus strand of NC_090938.1, from coordinate 489,114,961 downwards.
CATCCAGTCGAAAGAACGTTACCAGGGGTAAGTAACTTGTTCTTCAAATGGATTGTGTCCCCCCACGTATTCCTCATCTTTGATAGACTCCCAAAGCAGCGTTTGTTTTGGTGGCAGGAGTAAGAATTTAGTTTTCAATGGTTTTCATGAACTGAACGGAGGACAGCTTTTCCAAAGCTTCCATCCTGACCAAGGGAAGACTCAGGGCAGTAATCTTTTGTGAATGTGTGAATAGTAGACCATCTAGCTGCCTCACAAATGTTTTTGATCGGTACACACCTTTGCAGGTTGCAGGGCTGTAGAGGTAGCCATGACCCTGCTGGAATGGGCCCTTAATCCTTCTGGAGGATCCTTGCGCGCCAGCCTGTAGCATTCAGAAATGGTCAGAATTATCCACCTGGATAAGGTCTGTTTTATCACAGCCTGACCCAGTTTGTGACCTGTATAGCCTATAAAAATCTGATCGTCAATACAAAGTTTGGATAGTCTAGATATGTAAAAGCTCAGAGCTCTGGCTGGATTCAATCTATGTAATCTCTCCTCCTCTTTGCCAGGATGAGGTGGAGGATAGAAAGTGGGCAATACAATTTTCTGTCCTACATGAAAATCAGAAATGATTTTTGGTAAAAATTAAGGCTTAACCCTCAGAACAACCCTATACTTTTGCAGGATAGTAAAGGGTGGCTTAGATGATAGTGCATGCAATTCACTCACTCTACGGGCGGAGGTTAATGCTACGAAGAGAATGGTTTTAAATGTTAACAACCTTAACAGACATGAATGTACAGGCTCAAATGGTGGACACATTAGACATTTTAGTACCAGATTAAGGTCCCAAACTGGAACCTGGAATGGAGATTGGGGGGGGGGGGGGGTTTGCGGGGGCTCATTTATTTATTTTATTTAATATTTGTATTTGTAAAGCGCACTGCAGCCCACAGGCATCGAGGCGCTGTTGCAAGAATATGTCTTAGTTACATCATTATGAAAGGTTCGCTCGTGGGTTACAGAGAGCAGAACCTAGGCATAATGAACAGGAGGCAGGTACATGTGTAGCACGCGTAAATCATAACTCAGAGTAGACAAACAGGGTTACAGGACAATTCTACCAGATTAAAACAGAAAGAAGGAACAAGTTACTTACCTGTAACTGTTGTTCTCCAGCATGGGTCTGGCATGGATTCACATGCTCATAAATATTCCCTGTCATCAGGCTGGGAATCCTCGGTAAAGAAAAAACCAGTATCAGTTTCGTTTCTGATCTGTCTTTCGTAGTAATAACCAATCATTGGTCTCTGCGTCATACTGACCACAGCCAATGACTGCCCTCTACCTAAGCACCGCCTCTGGCAGCCATCTTCAGATTTGGAAGCACGTGAAGTGGCAGTATGACCAAGTGAAGAGCCGCAGAGGGGTAGGCGGGAGGGTTCGCATGTGAATCCATGCCAGACCCATGCTGGAGAACAACAGTTACAGGTAAGTAACTTGTTCCTTCTCCAGCATGGGGTCTGGCATGGATTCACATGCTCATGAATAAAGAATACATAGCAGTACACACATGCACAACCACGGGAGGTGGCAAAGGCTCAACATTAAGCAGTACAGCAAACTCAACATTAAGCATCTTACCTCCTCACCAGGCTCACCTCAGGCGAACAGGTTGCGCAGCACTGCTTGGCCGACCCTGGACTCCTCCCTGGAATCCCGATCGACGGAGTAGAATTTCGTGAAGGTGTGCGTCGACCTCCACGTAGCAGCCCTGCATATGTCCAGCAGGGGCACACCAGAAAGGAACGCCGTGGTAGCTGCGATCGCTCTGGTGGAATGGGCTCTCGGACGGCCAGGCAGCGGTCGGTTTGCCAACCGATGACAGTACATGATACAGCCGGAGAGCCATCTGGAAATGGAAGCCTTCGAGAGAGCCTTCCCCTGATTGACAGGTCCAAAGTTCACAAAGAGTTGTGACGTCTTCCGAAAACACTTCGTGCGGTCCACGTAGAACTTCAGCGCTCTAGCCACATCCAGCGAGTGCAAAGTCCTCTCAGCCGGCGACGAAGGCGACGGGAAGAACACAGGCAACACCAAGGGTTCGTTGAGATGGAAGTACGACGGTACCTTGGGCATGAAGGAGGGGTGCGTCCTGAGCACTACCCTTGTGTCGTGAAAAGTCAAGTACGGGGCCTTGCAGGAAAGGGCCTGGATCTCTCCCACCCGTCGTGCGGAGGTGATGGCCACAAGAAACGCTCTTTTCCACGACAAACTTCAACGGGGCCGAGTGCAGAGGCTCGAACGGAGGTCCCATGAGCTTGGTCAGCACCACGTTGAGCTCCCACGCCGGGGCCGGCGCCTTCACCGGCGGGAACGATCTGAACAGTCCCTTCATGAACTCTTTCACCAGACGATGAGACCACAAGGACGTCCGCCCCGTGGTTCTGGTGTATCGGGAGATCGCAGCAAGATGAATCTTGATGGACGCGTGTGCCAGTCCAGCTTTGGCCAGCGTCAGCAGGTACGGCAGTACCTGGGGAGCCGTAATCCGTAGAGGGTTAATCTTCTGTGCGTGGCACCAGACAGAGAACCTCTTCCATTTGTGTCCGTAGCATTTAAGAGTCGAGGACGCCCTGGCCTTTGCAAGAACCTCTCTGCAGTCGGCCGGTATGTTGTATCCTCCAAACTCTAGCGCTGCAGGAGCCAGGCCTGCAAGTTCAGCGATTTCGGGTCGTGGTGGAGGATGGCGCCTCCTTCCCTGGAGAGTAGATCCGCGTCCACCGGCAGCTTGATTGGCGGAGACGCTGACAAGTCCAGAAGGTCCGGGAACCATATCTGCCTCGGCCACGCAGGTGCGACGAGGATCATCCTGCACCGTGACCTCTTGAGCTGGTTGACGAGCCGGATTAGCAGTGGCAAAGGAGGGAACGCGTAGAGGAACAGGCCCTCCCAGGGGAACGAGAAAGCATCGCCCATGCTCCTCGCCTGGGGAAACCTGCTGGCGAACCTCCGGCACTTGGAGTTCGTCGCCGTCGCGAACAGGTCGATCTGGGGTGTGCCCCACCGTCGGAAGAGGCGATCCACTAGATCCTGCCGTAGTTCCCACTCGTGGCACGAGCGCAGCTCCCTGCTGAGTGAGTCGGTGATGGTGTTTTTTTATCCCTGCCAGATGAAACTGCACCAGAAACATTCTTTGGGCGACGGCCCAATGCCACAGGTCCTGCGCCTCCGTGGACAGCGCTGGGGACCTGGTTCTGCCCTGTTTCCTGATGTAAAACATGGTGGTGGTGTTGTCGGTGAAGATCCTCACCACCTTGCCCTTGAGGGACGGAAGGAAGGACCCGAGGGCCCAGAACACTGCACGGAGCTCCAGGACGTTGATATGGAGGGACTTCTCTGTCGGGAGCCAAAGGCCTCTCGCATGCAGATTTTCGGTGTGCGCTCCCCACCCTTCCAGGGAGGCATCCGTGGTCACTGTCTCCTGGTGGTCTGGGGTCTGGAAGTCCATGCCGCCGTCAGATGCGCGCGGTTGCCCCACCACCGGACCGCTCGGCGGAAACTCTCGTCGAGTGTGATCCTCTCCTCGAAGCCGCCCGTCGTTTGGATCCAGCGCGCGTCCAGGAACTCCTGCAACGGGCGCATCCGGAGCCTGCACATGGGAATGAGGTAGATGCAAGAAGACATCATTCCGAGGAGGGACTTGATGGACCTCACCTTGGCCGCGTCGGAAACCAACATCCGCTGCACCTTGCCCAGGATGGACCTGGTCCTTTCCTCCGACGGGGAGGCCAGAAGGGACACTGTGTCGAGCTTCGCTCCCAGAAACAGTGCGTTTTGCGCGGGTACCAGGTGGGACTTGGCGTAGTTCACAGAGAATCCCAGGTCCGTGAGAAGTTGGACGGTCCTTGCCGTGTGCTCCACGGCGAGCTCCCTCGTCTTGGCTCGGATGAGCCAGTCGTCCAGGTAGGGGTAGACGTGGATCCCCTCGCGGCGCAGCTGCGCCGCCACCGGTGCAAGGCACTTGGTGAATACCCTGGGTGCCGACCGTAGTCCGAAGGGGAGGGCTTTGAACTGGTAGTGACGCCCTTGGACCACAAACCTGAGGAATTTTTCGGTGCCCCTTTAGGATGGGAATATGGAAGTAGGCATCCTCCAAATCCGACGACGACAGGAAGTCTCCTTCCTCCAGCTGCCCCAGGACGTGCTGGAGGGTGACCATCCGGAACTTCTGCGCCTTGATGAACTTGTTCAGACGTCGCAGGTCTAGGATGGGGCGCCATCCTCCCGTCTTCTTCACGAGGAAGTATCTCGAGTAAACTCCGGAGCCCCGAAGCCTCTTTGGGACGAGTTCGATGGCGCCCTTCATGAGCATCGCCTTTACCTCCAGGAGAAGCTGAGGGACGTGAAGCTCTTTCCTGGCCACGGGGGGGACGTGCGGGCACCTTCTTTGAAACTCGAGCGCGTGGCCCCGGGCTAAGGCGTCCAGCACCCAACGGTCGGTGGAGATGGACTCCCACACGCTGACGAAGCTCGCCAGCCGGCCTCCCACCGGGGTGCTTCGGTGGGGGCCCGACCCCACGGCCGGTTCAATCCTGTTTCGATGAGGCTTTGCCTCCTTGGCGACGACGGCGGGGTCCGCCAGACTTGCCTCGTCCTCTGTAGGCCTCCTGAGACGACGAGCGGGCCGCTTGACGGTAGGTGGAGAAACCGCCGCCGGAACCTTTGGAGGCGCCCTTGCCTCCGCTGCTCCGAAAGGGCGTCCGTCGTTGCTGCAGAACCCCAAGGGCCCGGGCCGTCTCAGTGTCCGCTTTAATGGCCTGAAGGGAATCGTCCACTGTTTTCCCAAACAGGTTGTTCCCATCGAACGGCATGCCCAGGACTCTGGTCTGTACGTCTTGACGGAAGTCCGTAGCCTTGAGCCATCCACGCCGCCTAAGGCACACGCCGTTGCCCAACTGGCGAAACCCAGTGTCGGCGATGTCCGTCGCAATAGTGATGGCGTGGTCCGACGCCACCTCGCCTTCCTGTAGGATCTCCAGGGCATTCCCCCTTTTGTCGTCCGGTAGGAAGTCCAGCAGGGGAGCCAGTTTGTACCATAGCTCCCTGTCGTAGCGGGCCACGATAGCCAAGGCGTTGGCCGCTTTAATCGTCGTCGCTGCAGACGAGATGACCCTGCGTCCCATAGCGTCCAATTTCTTTCCCTCGCCGTCCGGTGGGGAAGTCGATGTGGAGGCCGCACCCCCCCCCCCGCTTTCTTCCTGGCCGCCGCGGAGACGACGGAGTCCGGGGTAGGCTGCGCCCGGAGGCACAGGGGGGCCGCGTCCGGGACCGGGTACTTCTTCTCGTACCGGTCTCTTCTAGCTGGCGTCGTGGAAGGGTTCTTGAGGAGGGCGAGGCCCTCATCCCAAATGTCGTCCAGTAGAGGCACCGCGAGGACCGTCTTCCTCTTGGCCTCGCGCCGTTGATAAAGGAATCCTTCCTTTTTCTTCTCCTCAGGGCAGAGTTGGAAAAGCTCGGATGCCCTGGCGATCATGGAGTGGAACGATCCAATCTCGTCGGGCGGAGAAGCCCTGGTGGGAGGTGACGACGGTAGATCCTCGTCGTATACCTCGTCGTCCGTACCCGTCGCTGCCGTGTCAGTCCCCGTATCATCCCCTCGGGTGGACGGGGAGGAGGGCTGGACGGGGCGCGACGGCTGAAAAGGAGGTGGAGGGTGAATCCTTCTTTTCTTGGGCGGGGGAGCACCAGAAGGTCCCGGTTCAGGATCCCCCTACGGGAGAGGTTCCTCCGTCGGCAACGGTAGTCTCGTCCTTATCTCTGAACATAAGGACTGTATAGCCAACAAAATGGCCGCCGAGTTGTCATGCGGCGCTGGCAGAGGGGAATCCGACGGGCGATCAGGGGCCCCGTCGGCACCCTCGACGGGCCGGTCTTCTTCCACGCCAAGGCCGTGGCTTAAGACCTCAATCAGCTCTTCCTCCGAGGTTGAGGCCGAATCTACGACGACGCCCTGCCCCCCCTTTTTCTTCCCCGCCGGGGATTTCACGGGGGTCCTATCGATGGGCACAAAAGAGGACTCCCTCCGAGGTGGCAGGGAGACTCTGAGCCCCGAGGTCGCCACCACTGGTGTAGCCTCCACAGGCTGAGCCAGGGCCGCCGCGACAGTATCGATAGAGGGCTTGGCCGGATGGATTAAGGCCTTCACCACCTTAGGTGCGCTCACCGCCTTATCCTTGAGGGGGGGGGGGGACACTGCCTCGCTCCCCCTCCGATGGGGCCTTCGAGCTCGACCGGGGCCTCTCCAGGAGCTTCGCCGGGTGCTCGCCCTTCCTCTTACCCGACCCAGAGCGTTGGCTCGTGACTGAAGGTGCCGGGGAGGGTGCGCCCTGCCTAGCGCCCGTAGAGCCCGACCGTTCGGCGCTCCCGGTGCCAGCGGACTCGCGGTGCTTGGCCTCGTGTTGGACCCCCGTCGCCGGGGCGTCCTCAAAGGTCTTAGAAGACCGCTCGGATTTCTTCCTCTTCTTCTCGCCTGACGGGCTCTTCCCTTCCAGCCAGTTGGCGAGACGTTGATGGCGGTCCTTCATGGTCCGCTCCGACATATTGCCGCAAAACGCACAGTCCTTCTCCACGTGCGTCTTGTCCTCATGTAAGCAGTAGAGACAAAAGGAGTGTTCGTCCTCCTTAAAGACGTTCTGCAGCTGGCATCCAGGGCAGATCCTGAACAGCTTTCCGGGCGTCGAGCTTCCCTTCTCCTGGGCCATGTCCGGGCCTGAGAAACTTCTGGAGTCCTCCAAAAGCGTAGCTCGACGAAATCTTCACCCTTGAGGGGCGCAGACGAATCCGACACGGGTCCCCGTTGATCGGATGGAGAGTTGGTGGAGCTTGAGGCTCTTTTGACCGAAAAAACGAAGTTTTTGGGAAAAAACGTGAAAAAAATAGCACTAACGCTCGAGAGCAATAGCACGAGGATCCCAACACATGAACGTGCGGTAAAAATCTGAAGATGGCTGCCAGAGGCGGTGCTTAGGTAGAGGGCAGTCATTGGCTGTGGTCAGTATGACGCAGAGACCAGTGATTGGTTATTACTACGAAAGACAGATCAGAAACGAAACTGATACTGGTTTTTTCTTTACCGAGGATTCCCAGCCTGACGACGGGGAATATTCATGAGCATGTGAATCCATGCCAGACCCCATGCTGGAGAAGTCCACAAAAACCATGCGACCAGTTAGACAGGTTTTGACCGCTTTTCGGAAGGCTGTGTGTGATTCAATGCCCTTTATGTGAGTTGGCAGGGAATTCCAATGGGACATGGTGATGAAGGGGAAGCTAGAGCCTCCGGCGCGAGTCCTGTCTCACCAGTGGAATTTTGAACTATGAACATTATTCTCACGAGCGCTTAAAGATGGATAGCGCCACCAAATAGCCCTTAATAGTTGCAACCTGGAACCCCAGATTGGCTAAGGATAGTAGAAAAGGTAACACTTCCATTTTCTATGAAAAACACTGGTTTACATTCTTGTGGTTGCACCAGCTGCAGAATATGTTCCGACGGCAACGGTACAAGAACTTTGTTGCTGGCCTTCTGGCTTAAAGCAAAATCTCCATTAAGTCATCCGGGAGGTCCCAATCCTAGTATCTCAGCCTTTCAGAAACCATGCATGAAAGCTGGGTGTCTTGACCTCTGTATTGAGAGCCTGACCCTCCTCTAGTGAGAAAAGGGCCTCTCTTAGTGGAAGACGCATTGGAGGGCAGGTGGACATGTCCAGAAGGTCTGGGTACAACGTCCTCCTGGCCCAATCTGGGGCAAGTAGGATCATTTGTTTCCTGAACTTTCTCAACCTCCTGATCAAGTGAGGAATGACGGAGACTGGAGGAAATGTGTACAGGAGTGGAAACTCCCAGTCCACGACTAACGCGTCCCCTAGAGCTCCTCTTGGAAGAAATTCCCCTGAGCAGTACAGTTTGCACTGGCTGCGAACAGGTATACTTGAGGGGATCCCCAAAGGGTGAAGATTTCTTGATGGACTTGCTGAGCTAGTTCCCACTCATGGGAGACTGTGCTCTGCCGGCTCAGTGCATCCGCCACCATGTTCTCTTCTCCAGTTAGGTGAACTGCCGATAGAGAGATTCCTTCTTGAATTGCCCAGTACCAGAGCTGCATTGCCTCTCTGTACAGTGGTAGTGACCCTGCACCACCTTGCTTGTTGAGGTAGTACATGCCCACTGTGTTGTCCTTCATTATCAGGACAATCTTTCCCCCGTACAGAGGGCAGAAAAGCCTTCAGCGCAAGTCTAATTGCCCTCCGTCCAAAAGATTGATGTGTAGTTTGGACTCTGTTGGAGACCAACAACCGCTGATTGTCAAATCGTTGGCGTGAGCTCCCTACCCCGTGAGTGAGGCGTCCGTCACTACTGTTATCTCCGGCCATGCTTGCCAAAAGGGTTTTCCCTTCAAAATATTGTCCTTGCAGGCCCACCACAGTAGATCCTGTGCGACCCTACTTGGAACCTGAAGTAGGTCTGACATGTTTCCCCGAGTACTGGAACCATTGTGTCCTGGAGGCCCATTGAAGGGATCTCATTCTCAGGCGAGCCTCTGGCACCAGAAAAATGCAGGATGCTATGCAGCTGAGCAACCTCGCTATGCAGCTGAGCAACCTCAAAAAAAACAAAAAAAAAAATCAAAGGCCGAGAGATGCTGGGACTCTGAAATTTGGAGACCATCTGTAGAATGTCTTGAGCCCTCATTTCGGGTGGCAAACTCTTTCCCAAGGATGTATCCAGTACAGCCCGATAAACCAGAGCTTTTGAGAAGGTGTCATATGAGACTTCTTGTAATTGATGGAAAGCCCAGTCTGTGAAGAGAGTGGCAGGTGATGTTGAGATGATCCAGGACTTGTTCCGGAGAACGCGCCCTGTACAGCCAATCGTCCAGGTAGGGGGGGACGTGAATCCACCCACTCCTGAGACTCGCTGCCACCACCACCATCAGTTTAGTGAAAACCCTTGGGGCGGAGGTTAGCTGGAATGGCAAAACTGGAAACTGATAATGAGAACTGCCAACAGCGAACCTCAGGTATTTTCTGTGCTTGAGATGGATTGGCGCATGAAAATAAGCATCCTGAAGGTCCAATGACACCATCCAATCCTGGAATTCGAGGGCCTGAAGAATCTGAGAAAGTGTGACCATCTTGAACTTGTCTTTCCTGAGGAACTTGAATCTCAAGTCCAAGATGGCTCTCAGTCCTCTGTCCTTCTTGGGTATTAGGAAATATGGCGAGTACCATCCCTTGTGCCTCTCGGCTACAGGCACGGTTTCTATAGCACCTCTCTCTAGCAGGATCAACATTTCCTGTAGAAGGAGCAGATCTGGAACCCTGAAAGAGTGGCTCCCTGGTGGATGGTTCTGAGGTATCTGAATGAAAGGAAGGGACTAACTGTGGGCTATGGTTTCCAATGCCCAAGCATCCGAAGTAATGTCTCGCCATTCTTTCAGATGCTGAGACAGTCTGCCTCCCACTGGTGTTTTGTGACTCAAGACCTCCGAGAGGTTTTGAGGCGGCTAATGCAGTGGCTGTTGGTAAGGATGCCCCTGCTTGAGCGGGCGTTGCACCTTCTTCCACCACGAGATAACCTTCTTTGGTCTCTTAGACCAGCCATTCCTTTCGCTCATCCAACTTGCGGCCTAGTATCGAAAATATCCACCCCGCCAAGGCTGTCCACTGGGGTGAAAAGGCGAGACCAAAGGATTTGGCTGCCGCCTTTGAGGTCTAACTTCTCACAGCTTTCGTCAGCCTTGTTGCCAAAAAGGTGAGCCCGTCAAAAGGCATGTTGAGGAGTCTGGATTGCACATCCAGCGCAAATCCTGACTTCCTCAACCACGCAAATCTGCGTATCATGGTGCTGGTTGCCATGGCTCTGCTGATGCCGTCAGCAGAATACAGACCAGATTGAAGAGACTTGCATGGCTTCCTTGCCGTCTCTAGCAATATTCAAGAACCTGTCTCTTTCCTCCCCCTCAGGAATGTGCTCTGCTGCCATGGAAATTCAATCCCATAGAGTGAATGAGAATTTTGCTAGGACACATGTGGAGTTGGCTGATTTAAGAGCCATGCTCCATGCAGAAAATACTTTTCTTACCCATCCATCTACTCTCTTGTCATCCCTATCAGGAGGGATAATTGGATAAACTGCCTGCTTGAAAGTTGCAGTAGCTGCCTGTACCATCAGACTAGTCTCTGACGTAGCCCCATTTGCTGCCACCCTTCTCTGGCGAGCGATATGAAATGTTAAAATAGGATCCATTTGCGGACCCTTATCAGGGATATCTGTCAGATCATCCTGCTCAAAGGGGAGGGGAGGCCTACTCCATCCCATATGGTCTACAACTTTAGACATTAGTTGTCTATATGAAGCATGCTCACCAGTTTCAGGTCTACCAAAATCCAGCTCTGGTGAGGTGTCTACTGCACTGGCCATTTTCAAATTATCATAATGATATTTCAATCTAGACTCTTACGAAATAAAGCTCTCAGGCACATTTGGTGTACCAAATTGAAGACGAAAAGGCGCTTCATTGTCTGATGGCTCATTTTCCTCAAACTGAGGTGAGAGATTGGTAAAGGAATATAGGTCTTGTCTGGGATAGGCATCAAAGGCTTATGAAAATGAACTTGACGCTCCAGGAGTCGAAGTCTTTTTCGGCTTTGATGGCGCCATTGGTTTAGATGGCACAGTCGGCATTGACGGTACGGCTGGCGTTGAGGGTGCAGCCGGCGTCAATGACCTCAACCTTGACTTAAATTTGGACTTACGGCTCAAAGGATCGTTCGATGACTTGTCATCGCGTTGCGGCCTTGCCGGCTCTCAATGAAGATCTGGCCTTCGTCCCGGGCGCACAGGATTTGGCTCAAGCGCTTTCCTTACCGGCTTCTTTGGAAGGCACGGTAGGAGCATAGCTTGCCGAGGGTTTTTGTTTTTAAAATATTTTAAGCATTTCAGATCTAAATGCTTCCCATTCAGCAGGTGTGGAGCTTTTCGCGGGACAAGATACCCTCTCAGGGGTGGTGTCTGATGACAAAGTCGAAGATGTCGACCTGTGGTGCCTCTTTTTCGCCTTCCTCAATGACGATAAGGAGTGGTGGGAGCCACTCCTCGACCTTGATCTTTTAACGTTCTTCCTTTGAGGAGAGTCGCCTCTCGGCTCATCAGACGAAGGTTTCTTCGACTGGGATTATTTTATTTTTTTACCGAACACCAATTTAACATTTTGCTCCTTCAGAGCCTTTCCGGTCATTGACTGGCACTTGGAGCAGGCCGAGGTCTTATGCTCCAGCCCAGGACACCACAGAAACTTGTGTGGGTCGGTTAACCACATCTTAGAATCAAAGTCCCGCCACTTCTTAAACCAGGTCTTTGGGGTAGTAGGTGTCGAGGAAGAAGACATTAAGAAGCGCGCTGTAGTTTCTCGAAGCCTTAGCTTACTCGAAAAACGGAACTGAAGACAACAAGCGCTGTGCGTGTCATTTATACCTTTGATGACATCATACTCGAGACAAAGGCTCTCGAGTGACATCAAGTCCACTGCATCGACACACAGCGCCCTCTCACGAAATACATTTTTTGCCGAAGCAGCTGAAGCTGGATACCGAATATCAAAGATAAGGAATACGCGGGAGGACCAAATCTATTTGAATTACAAGCTACACAGAGGTACTGTATCAGCTACAAAATTCACCATTGGATATATGTTTAGGTGTGCATGGCTTCATGGTCATGTTTTTGGCAATACAGGGCATACAAATAATCAATAACATTAAGAAGATTGACACAGGATGTTTAAATAGATGAGCATGCCAGGTATGTTTATGCACAAAATGAGAAGAAGCTGAGCCATGCCAACTAACCAGAAGGCACACTTACTTCACATATTCAAGAATATTGGTCTATTGCCTCCCAAACTTATTCAACCACATAGGAACGTCCAAAGCACTACCCAAATCAATGGAAGAGGCCAAGGTGATACTAATTCTCCAAAAAACACAAAGACCCCACGGAGTGCGGGTCCTACCGCCCCATCGCGCTAATGAATGTGGATGCGAAAATTCACATGAAAATCCTAGCCGCTAGACTCGAAAGGATTCTCCCCAGGATAGTCCAGGCCGATCAGGCAGGCTTCATCAGGGGAAGACGGACAGGGGACAATGTCAGGAGAATAGCGCATCTAATTGAGAAGACCCAAAAGAGAGGAATCCCCCCTCTCCTCCTAGCAGTGGACGCAGAGAAAGCCTTTGACTGGTGGAGTGGGGATTCCTCTTCAGTACGATGACCAAGATGGGTTTTGGGCCGAACTTCCTGAGGTGAATTAGAGCAAACTACCAGCACCCCTTCCTCCGGCTCGCCACGGACACATCACTGACCCTGTAGCTGTCGGGAGAGGAACGGAGCTGGGCTGCCCGCTGTCCCCCATATTATACGCATTACATTTAGAATCCTTCTTAGCAGCTATAAGTGCAAAAGAGAGCATAGCAGGAATACCCTTCAGGGGAGGGACCCACAAGGTTGCCGCCTTCGCGGACGACATGCTCTTGACAGTGACACAACCGGACACATCCCCGAGAGCAGTGTACCTAGAACTTGCCCACTTCAGAGCAGCGGCAGGACTAAATGTGAATACAAACAAATCCGAAATACTTAGCCTCACCCTCATGACCTCAGCAGAACGAAACTTCAAAAAGTCCTTCCAGTTCAGATGAGTCGACAACTCCATAAATTATCTAGGGTTAAAACTGACCAAATTGGTGGGTGGGTCATATCAAGCCAAATATCCTCCCCTCGTTGAAAAACTTAAAACAAAAATGATAGACTGGGGCCCTCTGTCTCATGGTTGGGGTGTATCAATGTCTTAAAAATGGCAGTCCTGCCTCAACTTCTCTACTACTTCACGTCTCTCCCAATTTACATCCCGTCCCTCTTCTTCAAAGCCCTTCACAAAATAACAAGTCAATTCCTTTGGAACAATAAACCTCAGAGAATAGCAGCGAAATGAATGAGAAACCACATCTCCATAGGGGTGATAGGGGTACCAGACTACAAGGCTTACTACACCGGAGCACAAACAAGAGTCAGAAATTGGCAATCGGATGATGGGGGGAAAATATGGAGGTCCATGGACAGGGCGGTCATGGTGGGGGGCACCTAGAGGGAATGCTGTGGAAACCAAGGGCAGACAGACCAGCGCAATTATATAGTAACCTGATCTTAACAGCAGTGGCCAATGCATGGGACCATGCAGTAAAAAGATCACACATCACCTCCTTCCCCTCCCCATGCACACCACTGTTCGTTTACCCGCAATTCACTCTGGGACATAAAACACCCACATTCGACCCCTGGCAGCAAGGGGTATGCCACAGGGTTAGAGACATGTTTAGCAGAGAACGGATTAAATCCTTCGAGCAAGGCAAAGCGATTTCGGGGTGGGGGAAAGTCAAAGGTTCAGCTATGTCCAATTGCATCACAGGCTCTTAGCACTGGCTGTTACACCCCTCTGAGAAAAGCAGGGACCCGACAATTGACTCCTTTCGAGAAGTACTTAAATACTGACCCTGGAAACAAGAGAGTGGTTGCTACATATACAAACTCATTAAGGACGAAGAGGCCACCGCAAGCAGAATATATATGGGGAAATGGGAAGCAGACACTGGATGCACGATGGAGGATAGTGAATGGTCGAAACTCTGGGGGCTGATTCCCAAATTATCAAGATCCCTCCAAATTAGAGAAATCTGGCTGAAACTAATTCTGCAGTGTCAGTTAGCTCCAGTCAAACTACATAGAATATACCCAGAGGCTTCACAACTTTGCTGCAGGCACTGTGCGGGGGGAGGAGGGGCACCTGGAGCCGAACATGGTGTGATTGCCCAAAATAAGACCAATACTGGACCGGTACCCACGAAGCAATCGAGCAGGTCCTAGGGATCAAGAGTGGAGGGAACAGGTGGCTGGCATTGATAGGATTAAATGCGATCCATGAAAGCATTACGTACGACAAAAGCAAACTGAAAACTCTACGTCATTATGATGATGATGATGATAGCAGCATTGGTTCTGGCATTTAAGTCAAAGTCTAGAGAAGCTCCTCAAGATCACGAATGGCTAGCGAAAATCTAGTCACTTCTCGCCATGGAATGGCTTACATACTAGCTGCAAGGAGAGCACACCAGGTTTAACAGAGACTGGTCAACTTTGCTGAGATACCTAAGAGACGGAGCACGCCGGGCATGGTGCCCATGGTCCAAGAGCCTAATGGGAATAACTGCTCTTCTGTGGGAAGGAGACCTAGAACGGACAAGAAAAGACCTGGGAAACCTAATGACACCATAGCAGCACCACCGCAAAGACCGCACCGGATCAGGGGAGGAAGTGGGAGGGAGGGGAGAGAAGGGGGGATTCAATGTAGAAAGATGTTATTGTTCAATATTGCAAATAAAAACTTATTGAAAAAAAAAAAGAATATTGGTCTATTGCATTGCTTTCATCAGATCAACATATTTGAACAGTGAAGGAGATGTATTTTAGAGGTTCTGCTTTTGGCTAGACCCTTAGCACTTGGTCCAACTGTGTGATCCGATACATCATTTTATATTAATTGCAATACAAAAATGAGAAAGAATGAAAGGTTCTGTTAGCTGAGCGAGAAGGTTTTCTACCTAAACTACACAAGGCTATGCATAAGTAACAGGGGGCATGGGTTTACATTGCGCACAGTGTTGAAGGAGCGACATGCTGGGGGGGGTCGGGGGGGAGTGCAGATTCCCATTTTAGGAGGTGGTCGGGAGTTCTGCAACAATAAATATGAAAATACTGTGAAAATGCATTCGTTTGTGAGACACAGTATGCAGAGAAGGGTAAGCCTTCAACCTGCCTTATGCTGGTGAGGCATCTACCCATCCTATCAAATGCTAGTGGTACTTTTATCTGCCCCAGAACTGTGAGCTAGAGACTTGGCAGACTCCTACTAGTGCCTCACCTGCCCCGTACAGGTGAGCATTGCACCAGCCACCTTACTAGTGAGCCCTCTAGCAACCCCATACAGGTGAGATGTCTCCCTGTCCCATATTGGAGCGCCTTCACCTGTTGCATACTGCCGAGTAATCTACCCAGTCCATGTTGGTGACTCTTTCTACCCAATGTATACTATTGAGCCCCAGCATGGTGCGCTAACAAGTTGTCCCAAACGGATGCACTCCTCACCTGTCTCATACTAGAGAGCCTTCCACGCATCTCATACTAGTGAGACTTCCACCAACCCTGTAAAGGGGATATTGCTGCCTGTCTCATGCTAGTGAATCCACAAATATTGCATAATGGTGAGCCCTCTAAACTTCATACTGGTGGGTCCTTGCTTTGTCTCTCACTAGTAAGCCATGTACATTCCACATATTGCTGAGCCCTGCCCCAGCTCAATATTAGGGATTTATTTAACTTGCCCAATGTGGTTGAGCAAAACCATCTCTCCCATTGGGGTGAGCCCTTCGCCTGGACCATACTGAATATGCCCTGTGCCTTCCCCATACCTCTAAGCTTCATACCGGCCCTGTGTGGCGAGCCTGGTGCCCCTACATACTTGCAAGTAATATACCTGCCCGATACAGATTCCGTCACTTCTAGGAAAAAGGAATGGCTTCTTCATTTTCAAAGTGGTTTCCAAGAAACATAAGTGGTGTTAAATTAAATATTAGAAACTGCTTAAATTGATATTTTTCTGCAAGAAAAAAATGTATCAACCTACTTTCATTCGAATCTGCTCTAAGTTGCTGGTAGTTTCGGAAGAGCTAGGAAAAAGAAAACACAGATTAATGAATCAATCAAGGAGTACAATTTCCAGCCAAGTAAACATCTTACATTCAAGATGACGCCATGTAAGAGCACGCAAGATGCTGACAGGTGTTGATGGTTACTAATGGCCATATGCAGACTATTTCCCAATACTGCAGCACTTATGCCTCATCTCCCTCCAAGCACAAGTTGCACATGCAGAGAATGATGATCAGTGGTGTATTAAAAGCCAAGGCAAAACAAAAGAGGTGATGGCTGGAAGGTTTAGAATTAATCTTAAACTCTGGCATCACACTGGGCAACCCTACAGACCATCATCCTTCGCCTGCTAAGTCATTACAGAAAGGGAAAAGACCATGTGCAAATCAGACTTGGTCCCACCCCAAAGGTATATATCGCTGGACCCCTTTTGCAATGGTGCAGACGGGCTAAAAAACGGTGGTGTGGAAGGTTGCCCAGAGCAATGCCAGTGGTGCAGATTCATTCAAAACCTTCCACCCATCACTTTTGTGGTCACTGTTTGTCTCACTATGTGAGAGGGTATGCCCAGACGTGGGTCCCTTGCTCGCTGCGCCATAGGGAACCAAGCAGCACCTCACTGAGGAGGCCCAACAAGGCCGAAACATGTCTGGGGTTGCTTGTGGTTCCGGGCAGAGGGGACTTGGCCTAGCAGTTCGGGCTGGGCTGCTACCATTGGTGGCAGTACCTGACTGATTTGCATATGGCTGGACACCTTTTGCAATGGCGCAGAAGGGCAAAAAAACAGTGGTGTGGAAGGTTGCCCAGAGCAATGCCAGTGGTTCAGATTCATTCAAAACCTTCCACCCATCACTTTTGTGGTCACACGTATTAAAAGCCAAATTATCACAGCAAGGTTGCTTTTGAAATAGGGGATGGAGGGGTGGGCAGGAGCTACCACAGAGGATGGATATGGAAACCCTTTTATTGCTGGAATTCCCCCTCACCATTGTGCTTGGGGATGGCAACGTGAGCAGACACTGAATACTAACAGGGACAGACATTGTGAGCATGATGGGGTTCTTGCAGTTCACTACATGACCCAGCCCACGATCACAGGCATATACAGTTCTGTTGAGCCAGGTGGTACCTCTTGGCAAATTTACATGTTCATCTCTTCTATGCAAAGACCACCAAGTGCGTATCAGAGCGGATTCACCACCTAACCCACTAAATCGTAAAACTAGGACCATGAAAATGTCCGTCCATCCAAGAATCTAGTTGAAGTACATAGGTCTGAATGAATCTATGATACTTTCAACCTGGACCTTCATGGGTCTTCAGAGAAAGACACAAAACAGTTACTCCAATGTTAGTTATGGTATCAATATTGAAATAATAGGTGTAGTGCCAATGAAAATGGCGCTGTGGCATCCACTAATTAATCATTAATAAAGCAGCGTTCAGGTATTGATAGCAAGGCCAGCTATGGTACAATCTTCCATTTTGTAAGGAGTTTAAAAGGTGATTGTAACTTTTTTTTGGTATTTCATCCTATTATTGTTGCGTTGTCTATGGGATGGAGTCGGCTCTGGGTTGTGTGGTAAATCATTTACTTGAAAGTGTAGGAAAAGGGAAGGGACTGTTTCATGATTCCTGCTTATCCGTCAGTGCCTTCAGATCTTGGGATGCTGCTACGATGTCTGTATGGTTTAGGAGGCGATTTGGACAGAGAGGGGCCTGTCCAGCAACATAAAGGAGGCCTAGTCACGTAACATTACTTAATGTGTTTCCTGCTTGTTCACCCACTTTACAGGGTCCTTAGGGGCCATTGATTCCAACCTCTTAGTTCAATACATAAATTGGACAGCTGTATGGCATTATTAGGGGAATGGGTTGTGGTGCTGCACTTATGGTGACGATCAGAGTAATATCTTACTCAAAGGCTACGCAGTGACATGCTACCAGCTAAAGCTTATTAAAAATAAAGAACTGATAACTGTAGATTTTGAAGCAGCCCATAGTTACTCGGGTAATAGTAAGCACTGGGATTTCCTACTAGAGGACCCACAGGAAGGTAGACTCAGTTCCCCGTTTACTTCATCACACCCTTGTTTAAACATTTGGAATGTCTCCCTTTGCTGCAGTTCAATGATTATAATTACACGTCCATGGTAGTGGCTGTGTAGTTATGGTTAAGTTGCTGTTTCCATAGGAAGAGCACTTTTTGGCCGGCTTATAACTCCGTTCCCCCTGGACGAATCCTCACCAAACTTTGCAAAAAAGTATATGGGCCACAAAGTTTAGAGATGTTTGGGCCAGGGGGGGGGGCAAAGTTATAGGGGGGGTCCCAAAACGTCTTTTTCCCATAGACTGAATGGGGGAAAAACTTTGCGCACGGCTACAGGTGAAACCGCTGGACGGATTTTGACGAAATCTGTGGCAGGTACAGGGGCTTGGTCCAGAAAGCATGCTTTTGTAAATTTGGTCACCATCCGTGCAGTATGTTTCTTTATAATTATTAAAAGCTAGGTCTGAAATAATTAGTGATATCTATGTTCGCTCCGCGGTCACACTATCTCGGTCGACGAACAAGATACCGATTGGCTAAGGGGCTGGCGTCATGACCGCGGACATGTGACGTCTCTGCCCATTGGCTGCTGCGAGACATCTTCTGCGTCAGATGGTTTGGATGGACGGAAAGCGGAGCAACAACCAGCATACACATGCTTTTTTCATGAAACTATTTAGCTGCGTCACAGAGCATTGGGAAAGGTTCAGACAGTAAGACATGGGTGATCAATGCATTTGTTCTTCGGTCGTCATGATGTAATTTCTATGGACACCTTGTACGCACAGTAAATGTGGGGTGTAATATTGATAGCACTTCAGTCCATGTAGTGGGCAGGAAATTTGTAACTGTTGAAAGCACATGCGTATTGGTAGGCAACATTGAAATTGACAACATGCCGTGAATGCATTATTTTTTCCAATGGCTATTATATTCATGTAACGCTCACCTGATTCCCACAGAGGCGCAGGTCTGGCTTCGAGTGCTGATGCTTCTTCAATGGTGAAGCGCAGGACTCTGAAGATGGACAGGAAGGGCCCTCTACTCTGGCTTCTCCGGCTCGCAGGAATATTCCCCTGTGCGTGAAAAGGGAGTATTACCTACTGACTGAGTTATGCTCAAGCCTCCCACTCTCTTCCAACCCTCCACGATACCCTTCCACGATTCCCCGTGAAGTCTCACCTTAGGGTCTGAAAGGACGAGCTCTCCATCCTGCTTCTGACGCAGGGGCGCGTTGAACCCAGTTACTTCACTGGATTGAGGTTGGATGGGAGTTCAGATAAGCTTGATTATACTGGTAAGGCGCTGTAAAAGTTCTGTTGCAAGTTCAAAAGTCCAAGCTTTAAATAATAATGTTCATTGTCTTTTTTCAGGTGATGAATGAAGATTCCTTTGGAGACTTCTTGCAACAAAGCGCTGATGTTGATGTCTTTTCCCCATAGGGGCCGGGGTTCGGAATGCCAGAGATATGGCGCCGACCTGAAGTGAAACGTGCAGTTCCAGTAAAGATCTGGTAAATCCTAGATGAGCGCTCAGGTAATGTTTTTGCATTCGCTCATCTAATGTCTTTGTCTTTTTTCCCCATAGGGGCCGGGGTCCTGCTTGGAAGCAGCAAGACCCGAAATGAAATGGGAATGACCCAACAGGTAAGTCTTAGAAGGAAACTGAGCTTTTCCTATTCCCTTCCTTCTCTCACCTCTTATTCTTGTCTTTTTCTCTAGGCTCTGGGAAGTGGCTGTGTATCCGGATGATCGCTGCTGAAGATGGAGGAACCCAGGAAAGGTGAGTGAAATGCAGCGCTGCAGCGATCGTAACGAAATGCTTTTAAAAATGATGTCTTCCCTTTCAGGATCGTCGGTGATGTCTCCGTGGTGCAGAAAAGCTGGTAGGTCTCTTGTCTCCCTTTGCAGGTGACCCAGGATGCTGACAGGCGTGGCTGAAGTCCAGATGCAGGAGCTGACACGGTGAGCGTCCAGCTGCGAGGAGCAGAACAACGCGAAGCGTGAGTTGCTGATTGGATGTGGTTTAAATAGCTTTGGAAGAAGTTCCAAGTGTGTATCCTTCCTCCGATCAGGTATGTATCCTTCCCCGACCACACCCGGGTGGAAAGTAGTCCCACAGGTAAAGTAGTTCCTATTCAGGCCTCAAGAGGGCCTGGATGTGGCAGCATGGTCTGCATCAGGTAAGTGCACATTAAAACACTTGAACACATGTCTAGCTTTATGAGCCTGGCGCCTAAGGCGCCAGGACAGAGGTCCAACATGAGCCTGGCGCCTAAGGCGCCAGGACTGCATCCAAAGGGCCCCAGCTTGGGCCCGCTGGCACTCCCCTGGGGGAAATGATGCCTGCCTCTGGGGTTGCTGGGTCGGACCTGGCTCCTTGGAGGTTGGCATCATGACAATTCATTAGTACGCCGCCATGGGTGGCACATGCTACTGTGATTGTGGCCAGGGCCTAGAGTCTTGGATGCATGGCCGTCGGCCGAAGGCCTTACTTCCAAGACTGTAGGCCCTGGCCACAACCACCACCGCATGTGCCACCCATGCATACACCCGTAGTGTTGCATTTTGATTGGCAAGTTGTAGGGAGTGCGTGCAGTCTTGGGTGCATGGGTGAAGGCCATGCAACCAAGAACAAAATGGTAAGTACTAGACTTGGAAGACACTGCACACCCATCCCATGTAAGATCTACAGACATACAGCTAGGAGGGAAGCCTCTGGGCAGAGGTACTGAAGGATAACACACCTATAGAATAACCCCCACTACCACACATCACCGAGGTGGTTGTGGGGAGACCCTGCACTCTTGGGTGCATGGATAAAGCCCATGCACGCAAGACTGAAGTCATAAGCAGTGGTGTTACAAGTCAATATGGGTGTGTTTGGAATGTGCTAGTTGTGTTGATGCCCTAGTGTCTTAACTTCATGGCTGCAGACGATGGTCCGAAAAGTAAATTTATAAGCAGCTAATTTACAAGGACCATGGTTTCCATATGCAGCGATGGTTGTGGATAGGAACTATACTCCTTGTACCTTGGTTGTAAGGCATAGGTGGTAGGTTACTCACCGAAGATGGAAGGGCAGCCTACAGGCACTGCAGCATATTAGTACCATAGATTAGACGTGTAGATTCCCATGTGTAGAAAATGCCTGCCAAAATACTTACTCCTTACTTTGTTCAGAATCCACATACTTATTTTTTAATTGGCTATCGTACTTGGCGGAAGTATCACTTTTTCCATTTCTGTGATGAAACAAAAAGGTGTGTTAGTGTTGGAATTTTTTTTAAATTTACTACATTGCATAATAGACAGTTAACTTTTTTTTTACCCTCATTTAGTTTACAAACCAATGTTCTGTGTATTGCGCTCAGTTTCTGTAGTTGCTTTTCTAATCCGTGGGTCTGGGGAAAAAAATCCTTGTCGGACTGAAAAAACCCTTCATTTCCTATGGTACTAACTACTTTATTTTTTCCTTTCAGTGTTTTCTTCATCTTTCTGATCAATTTTATGTTTATTGCCTTCCTGCCCATTTTTAACAACAGTTAGATACCTGTAGGTGTATTCTAACTGTGCATTTGTTCCTACAGATTTGTGATACTCATTAATTTGTGTCGTTGTTATATCCTGTTTGCTTCATCTTTCCCATTAATGTTTTCTTTGTTGCCTTCCTGCCGATTTTTAACAGTTAGATACCTATAGGCGTATTCTACCTGTGCATTTGTTTCCAACAATCTGTGATAATCATTTATTTTTGTCATTCTTCCATCCTGTTGGGTAGTTAGATACCTGTGGGTGTATTATAACTGTTTGTAGTCTTTCATATACTTTTTTGACAATCTTGAAGTACGCATTATTTCGTAAATTTTGGCTTCAAGAACATTAAATACGCATTTGTTAGGTTAGCTGGCAACCTCTGCTTTAGGGTAATGGTGCCATCATTACATTCAAACCATCCAGAATTCTTTTTAATGTATGCAGTGTAGTGACCTGCATTGGTTGTAGCTCCTGCATGGTAGATTATTCCTACTGTTGTAAAGGTTTTCTTTCCAAGTGACACTTGACCGTGTGTGAATCCAGTCAGTTTGCAGTTGTTTTTGGTGCCATCTGCATTATGACGTAGAAGCATAAGTATTATGTAGGCACTATGTGATTGTATCAGTAAGGTGGAGCAATTGTCTGAATTGCAAATACTACATAATCTGCCATGGTTTGCATTTTGTACAAGTTGCCGAAATGGAATGCTCTCATTATTTGGATTTCTTCCTGTATCACTTTGCTACAGAGAGTGCAGGTATGTTTGCACATGTATGAAATTTGGACAATTTCATTTACAGGTATGCTTTTGTTTTCCAATACTAATAGTATGTACATTAGACATTCTTGTGGATCTTCTCGTGAGTTCATAGTGAATTTCACCATTCCAGCACAGTCGTCCAATTGTTGCCTTACTCCATGAACACTGTATGTGTTGTCAGGATTGTTTGTTGCATTTCTATGCACCACTAACATTTGCAAACACAATTGGTCTGTACTGTGCAGGTAAATATTGTTAACAATTGGTGGCAATTGAAATAGAATATTCATTGCTACATTTGCATAGCAACTTACCCCACTTTGATTTGTAAATTTGAATGGGCAAGTTCTGTATCCGAGTGCATTTTTCAGTTTTTCTGTTGCTTCTTTGCCGACTTGCCTGGTTTACATTCCCTAATAGGTTCTTCTAGGTTTGCGGCAATTGATGAAACTTTAGCTTCTTTCCTTTTCTCTGCGGAATTTGCTGTTGCATTCTGTTGCTTTTCTGTTTCATTTACTTTTACCACGTTTCACTTTATCTGGAACAGGGTGTTTCAGATGAGGGGTTTACAGTGAACGCAATCTATTGTATTCTAGAATACAAGGAATATCAGCTTTGACTTTACTTGAATCAAAGTTTATTAGCAATAGACGGTCAAGTGTACGTAAGCGTGATAATGCTACGTAGCTCATGCCTTCCTTAAACACTATCAATGCTTTCTCAAGGGTAAGACCTTGGGATTTAGGAATGGTAACTGCATATGCAAGAGTTAGAGAAAATTGCTCTCTACGTACATACATGTCTTTGAAGAGAAGGAATCGAGCAATTGAGCGCCCTATACTTTTCACTTCTGAAACTTTATCAAAACGAATATTTACAAACTGAATGTTGCTATCACGTGGGTATGATTGAAAGCCAACAACTGTGCCCAGTGCTCCATTAACTAACCCTTGCTCTACATCAAGGTTACGTTTAAGCATTACTCTACAATTTAATGATAATTTCAATATTTTTTCCAACCCAGCTGTGTTGGAGATTGAATTTTCTAAACTATTTAGTCTTGTTGTGGCTTGTTCACACATGGGTACTGTCATACCATGTACGTCTAGTTTGTCTGTGGCGCTAATTTCTATTATTGCTTGCATTTCTTTCTTTAACATAGTTTCATTGAATTTGAAACAGCTTGCAAGAGTTGGCATTAAGGCCATACAATTGACATTTTTGTGCGCTATTTGTTCCATAACATCAGTTGCACATGCATTATCGCCATAAAGTGCATGTATATGGCGGTTTTTCAATACAGCTTGTGCTTCTTGCGATAATACACCAACGCCAATACTTTTTAAGATGTTGGCATAAGTGAGATCTGCAGATTGCCGCACGTTCTCAGTTAATTCTCTGTATTGGAAATGTTGCCAAAGGTTAACATTACCTATGCTACCAACAGTTTTCCGGCAGAGTTTGTGGCCTATGGTTTTAAAAATCGGTTCACCTTTCACTGGCGTCAATTGTAGAAGATCTCCGAAAACGATAATGTGTTTCCCTGCAAAGAGTTCTTCGTTATTATTTTTAAGTACTTCTTGCAATCTGAGATGAATCAAAGCCAACATTAGGTTGGAGACCATGCTCACTTCATCTATTAGTAGCATTTTCATTTGTTTCAATACTCTACATAATTCCATTGCAGCTTCTGCAGAAAGTTTGTAGTAGTCCAATTTATTTTGATGCTCTACTGGGAGCAGTAGTAATCGGTGTAAAGTCACACCGCCTATGTTGTAGGCAGCTAAACCTTTGAGGGCTGTTACAACAGCTGATAGTCTGTCAATTGTTGAAGGAACTTGCTGATGATTTTGATTAAGAATGTTTTCCCTGATCCAGCTTCACTACTGACGTACAGCAGTATAGGTTTGTAATTTTGGCAGGTACATGCTTTATTTTCATGTTGTATACCATGTACAATTTGTTTTGTTACGTCTTCAAAAATGGTGCACTGATCATTGTTAAGTTTGTTTGTTGTACAGTTAAGTCTTCTGTATCTTCTCGATACTGATACATGGCGTTTTCTCCTTCTGTCATAGCTACTTCAGCCTCATTTGCTATTAGTGGTTGTCCTAATGGTTCTTGACTTCCCGTTACAGAAGGTTGACTACTGTCAGAAGAGTCCTCATCTAGTTGGGCCTGAAGTCTCTTTCTGTTGCTGCTCATTGTGTAACATTAACATTGTTTTGTACTGCGTAAAGTTCACATCGGTGATAGTGCTTTCATTTGCTCCATGGTTTGAAATGTTGTAACAGAGACATGTAATATAGTTCTTTCTGTTGAGGAGTTTTTAATGACAATTTCACACGATTAATTTAGCTTTGTTTGTTAAGTTTCACTAAGCCCCCTTTACAATCGGTCACTCTATATCTACGTTTGCTTTCATCGGGTTTTACATTATTTTTGTATGCCAAGTTTTGAGCTATGTGGTAAAGACACATGCTTTCCAGAGTGGTACTCCTGTTCGGATAGTATGTGTCCAGTAAATTGTTTTTTAGAATGTCTTGGCTGTTGGGATCATTTCTGGCAATTGTTTCTATGTCCTCATATGATTTTAGTACTCTTTTTCTAGATTTTGCAGGACCAAGACTAAGCCATACTATGTTGTCTGATTTTCCATACAAAGCAGTGCCGGTTAAACGATCTGCTGCTTCATAGGCCCCACATTCTCTATGAGAGAGCATTTTTATGCCTAGGCTGTACAATTTCTGTGATAATGTTTTGTCTGATGCTAGGTCATCCCAGAGGTCTTGAAGCTTTGTTTTTTCTGCTTTTGTTAAGTAGGCTGTAACATATCGTGCAACAGTAGTTGAATTGTCTGCAATGTACTGCACATCTATGTTTGCATTCCATAATAGGGCAATGATTGCATTGTAAGCATTGATATATTTTGATTCTTCCCTTCTTTTTATGTAATACATGGTTTTAGGTGATTTACCTTTAACACTATGTCGAACTGAAGACATGAAGTTGTTTACTTCACCTCTTTCTCTAACTGGTCTAGGGAAACCAAATCGGCATTTGGTGTAGTATTTATCTTTGTTTTTGTATCTGTGGCAACAATATTTGCCACATTTGTGTCTTTGAAATTGTAAAATTTGCCCATGCAGCTCACTATGTGTCTGTTGTGAAGGGATTTCACGTGAGACTTATTTTTGGATAAACTGCAAAACAGTGCTATCACTGTCGTGCCCAATTTCGGTGCACCTTTGATCCATAACAGCATGTGAATATGTGGTGCTCCTCTCGCTTGATATTCTTTTCTCCAAAAGAAGTGTTGCACTTTTCCAAGGGGAGGAACAGTTTTATTGCAAATAAAGTGTAGCATTGCAATGAAACGATGATGGAAATATCTTGAGACATTAACTGGATCTAGAGAGCAAAGTTCTCCAGGTGTTAATATATCTATGTAGTTTTTGTTGCTGTTTGCTATGCGTAGGAACTCATGTAAATCTTCCCATGTATATTCTGCACAACTTAGCGTAACAAACCAAGTTGGTGGTCCAAGGTTTCTGATCATGCAACGCACGTCTCTGTGCCGTCTGAACAAGTATCCCTTTGTACCACGCATGTTTTCAAACAAATTTGTTATACTTGATTGTAAAACCTCATCTTTTTCTTGTACTTTTTGTATTAACTGCATAGCTGACATATTTTGAAAGTGCGTTCCAGATTTAAGAATGTGCGCAACTCCATAACATAGTGTTGCTAATTCACTTTCATAGAGTAGGTGGAATATGTATTCCACATTTTGTCTAAATCTGGGATCATTGCGAATACATCCGCAATGAGTGGTATTCTGATGCCCCAATCTGATTGTGAATACATCCGCAATGAGTGGTATTCTGATGCCCCAATCTGAGTGAGTCTATCATCGTATATTCCACCTTTGCCAGTAGGAAATAGCAGTGGAAAAGCACGTGCTTCTATACTTTTTTCCCAAATACTCATTGGTGACCCTTTGGTTTGTCGCATTTGGTATGTTTCTAGTGCATCATCTATGCTTTCATTGGAATGCAATGGATGAATTGTGTAATGGTCCAAAAGCGTGGATACTGTAGCTGGATCCAGAAGTTCGAATTGTCCAGTTTCTGATGGCTCTTCAATTATTTCAGTTGTTTGCCTTAAGCTTTCATCAATATTTATTTCCTTGTTATACTCATTGTTGTCTTTTAGATATTGCAATGCTTGTCTAACTTTCTGTAAGTCCACTAATTGTTGCCAAATTTTGTTGTCCTTTGTTGGTACTCCATTTACCAAGACTATTAAAGAATGTTCTATTGAACGTTCCACTCCTAGAATGTGTACATTTTCTGTTAGATCTAATGGCAAGTAAACTACTTTGCCACGAATGCCTCATCAATTCAGAGGAAGGTAATTTTGCTGTTTTTGGATGAAGGCGTATAATTGCTTGAAATGGGTGAACTGTTTGAATTATTATGCTCTCATACAAATTGAGCTGTTGCAGGATTTTTGGTAATGGAAACAATTCCAAATTATTTGTAATAGCACGTGAAGGAGTGTGGTTGTGGTCTAATTTTGCAGTACAGTAACTGCAACATATTAGGCATTCAGTTATTTCATATTTGTTTTCAGCTAAAAGGTACAAAGCTAATTCAAACCATTTAGAGTCTTCATTGTTTTCTATTTTGTATGCTATGCCCACATTTTTTGTGTTCCTTTTGTAAAACGTTCTGTGGCAACACACACACACATGGTTTAGTACTTCAGCCGATGACCTTTAAAATGTTACTATTTCTTTTCTGTATGTGTGTAATAGAAGGTTACTATGTGCAGTATTGTCGCTACTATGTTCTAAAACTGTTGCATTTTCTACATGGCTCTCACTTCCAAAATACTTTTTCTGAATACGGTCCATTTCTTCTTGTAAGTATTTGGGTGTACCATGCAGAGGAGTGGTATTTAAATTGCCTAATTCTGAAGCTGGACTTTTTGCATAGTATATTTTATACACTAAATTTCTTACATTGGAATGATGCACTGATATTCTTTTGATATCATGGAAGGTACTTTTGCAAATAGGCCCAGAAATGCAGGCTAATGAATGTCCTTTTAGTCCTGTGTCTTTCCGCACTGCACAAATAGCCATATTTTGCAGCACTTTCATTTTACTTTTGTCTTTACCTTTTACATATTGATTGAGGAACTGACGTAAAGATTTGAAAGCTTTGTTTGGAATGGCACACGTTGATGTGCATGGCCATTTGTATACTGGTCGGTGTGGTTCTGCTGAATCGAGAGGTAATTCTGAGTTTTCAGGAGATAGTTTGTTAAGCAGTGTTTCTTGTTCCATGATGGTGGTATTGATTTTCTCATACCCTTGTCCACTGCTATGGATAGCAATTGTGTTTGTTTGATTTTGTTTGTATGCTTCTTCATTAAAATATGGCTCTGTGGTTGTTGTGTGACTCCATTCACCACCACAAACTTGCAAGAAATTATTTTTGTTCACATTCCGTTTATTGACGAGTTTCTTTTGTAGTTTGGTACTTAGTTTTGTTAGTGGTTTCATCCTATTTAATACTAATATGAACAACTTCCTTTTGAGAAGGATTGCACTGTCCACGAGTGCTTGTGGAATTAACTTTCTACGGTACGTTTTAAGGGGTGAGGATGATTTTGGTCCTCTTCTTAGTAGATTCTGAAGGCCTCTGATGAAACATTTTTGCTAAAATACTTTTTTCACTATGGGTTCTTCTTACACTATCAGGATTATTAGGAACATTGTTAGCTGTACTGGCAGCCGTTTTTCTGACAACATTTCTGTGTTTTGTGACACTTTTTGATGGAGGAGGTACAGTTTTGGTAGTTGAGACTTCCTTTATTATGTTACCCAACTGCATTAGCTGGTTTGTACCAAGATTCTCTACAAACTCTACAACAGGTGGATGCTTACATTGGGCACCTTTATTTTTCTTTGCTCTAATTCTGCGTTCCTTTCTACGGAGCTGCTTTTTGGTAGGCATTCTTTGGTGTCTGTTGAGAAAAAATATATACTTTGGTCTGTTGTCCAATGTATGTGTGCAGTGTGCATGTGTGCATAAGTCTGATGGGGAAGCTCTTTGTCATGGTGTGTCAACATACAGTGAACTCTAACAATCATTTGGTAAGGCTACTTTACTGTTTGTATACTACTACAATGTGCTTCAGATGAGAGTACAAAGTGGCCCACTTGTGACGAGAACCATTATTAATAACCGAAATGCCAAAAACTTTCTACAGCAACTTCTTTTCAAAATCTAACCTTCTAAGGATTACCTATGTTATTTCAGTACCAAACACACAGGGATTTGTCAGCCATTCTGCCTGTTATTCTTTGTTCAATAAATGTATGTTTGTAAGTAGAATGGCTTACAAATCAATGCTTGCTTTGGTGCCCCAAATAAACAAATAACCCATGCAGCCTCTTTAAGGAGTTGTTACAATATAAAGGTTGTACTGTACTTACTTTTTTGTGCAAGATGACCAGGTTTCTTTGGATATGTCGTCTGCAGTGTAGATGCTGTTGATTCTCAGGAGAGTAGTTCAGCACTGCGAATTAAAAAAACAAAATCAATTACTTTGTGTGTTTGCAGCAGTGATGATACTGCAGACATTACTTGTGCTTCTTTCATCAGAAGATTGAACTTTCATATTTCAATCCAGTACACGTGCACATTTCACTTCACTCTGTGCAATCTTTGCATAGTACTTGCAATATGGTACTTGAAAGTCCTTCAAAATAATCTTTTAAGGGTATGGAAATGCCTTGTTCTTTACAAAGTGTACTATGCACAGGAGAGAGGTTTGTAAGCGATCGGGCAAAGTACTAGATGGGGAAACATTTTGTACTTGTTAATGAAAAGCACAATGTCTAAAAATCGGGAGACCCTCAGAAGGAAATGTCAGCACTACAATCGGGAGCACTTACTATTCTCATAGGATCACATTGCAAGTAGCATTACTGCAGGCCGTACAGAGTACAGAACTCCGACATTTTCACATACAAAATTGATGTCTGCCCTAAATAGGCATGCTTGCAACGTATGTACAGGTTATGTGGAAGACAGTAAGCAGTTGTGCGATTTGTGAATGACAAATCGGCAATCTTGTACTTTAAAGGGGGAGCGTTATGTATTCCCGATGGACATTTAGCAGCATTATTTTGTCTAATTTAAATCATAAGGCTTCCACATGTTCTCTGATTAAAATATACATACCTGTACTCTATACTGATGCATGTGGACATGTATGGAGCTGTACGTAGAAATTCGCAATCCTTGAACCGTAGCTTGTGAAGCAGGTGCTTTGCAATGTTATTCGACTTCCATTCAGATTCATCAACAGTAATATTGAAGTGCGCAATGTTGATGACGGAGTTAAAATTAGCGATGTTCTATGTGATTGGTGCACGATTGTGCGACCGCTTAGTTGTGTCCAATGAGGGACTCGCTTTGGTACAGCTGTAGAAAGGGTGGAAGGACTCGGTAAGAATTACGTGCCGCACGTAGGCAACGCTTTTCCGCTGGTAGGGCATGTCACATCACATGCAGGTTTCTACAGCAAATCCTGCATGAAAAGGCGACTGTAGGCATCAGCCAATCAGATGCTCACATTACTCTTGTGTGGAAAGACGGTGCGCACACTGAAGATGGCAGAGGTGGAGAGGGTCAGGGTTTTGATGCTTGGAGACATTTTTGTGCCAGGCTTACAACACTATGCCGAGAGTAGGCATGTGGCACACCATTTCGATGTGTGAGGAGTGGAGGTGGTGTGGAGGGCTGACACTGATGCCAATGCTGCTGCAATTCTGTGAGTTTGTAGAGACATGCGTTGAATGACCACTCCTCATGTGGTAATTTTGCACTATGATGCTTGCCATTTGGGATACCTCACTTCACATACTTTGTTGGCAGATTTGGCACAGTTGGTTGAAGCTCTCATGACCATCTTCCCAACAACGAAAGTAATTTTTTCTGCTTTACTCCCGAGAGTACAATGGAACAACACTTCTGTTTTCTGTCCAGAACAAAGCATCGGGAGGTGCATCATCAATCGCGGCATGTGTGCATTCATGCTACGAGTTGGTATGTTTTTTTGTAGCCACGATAACATTGCTCCAAGCAATGCGCATTACTTTGAAGGAGATGGTGTTGCGCTATATTCTTTGGGAAATGCGATGTTCTTTTGGAACGTAAGGCTTGCTTTGGAGAAGGTTCTGTAATGTTTGCAAGAGCAAAGCAAGGACAAAAAATACAAAGAAATACATAAAATACCAGATGTCTGTACGGTATCTGGCCAAAACAAAAAAACAGGCTCTTTTCAGAACCTACCTTAAAGGGAAAAGGGGGAATAGCACTTTAATGTACCGTCGTCACGCACTGATCCTGTACATGTCCGCGAACATGGCGGTAGTCAGCAGCCAGCACATATCACCACCGGGGATTCAAGGGTGGAGCCGCATGTAAATGAGAATGAGCGGAGCTAGGGATTGGTCCATAAAGTTCAGTAGGTGTGTTCTAACTGACGAACTTTAGTAAGACTGTCTTCTCCCTCACAGGAGACCACACAGCCATGGCTTTCCATGCTCGAAAACAAATTATCTGGATTTTGGGAGACTCGTGGATACGTTGGTTGAAGGTGCATGCAGAAAGCTGCAGTTTATCTACAAATCTCGGATTTCCACATGCGGAAGTGCACTGGCATGGCGTGCGTGGCATGAGATGGCTGGACTTCGTACCTCTTTGTGTTACTTTACTGACAGAGCGTCCTCCAGATATACTGATCATTCATTGTGGAGGAAACAGTTTAGGCCATGTATCTGGAATTTCTTTGCAATGAAGGAAGGACTCGCGAAGCTCATGGACATGTTTCAAAATTGTCAAATACTTTTTTCCCATATTGCCCAAAGACAAATATGGCTGCGTTCTTCTGCGTTTGGTCCACAAATGGAGAAAGGGAGACGCAATGTGAATAAGGCTGTGTGTGCATTTTTAAGAGATGTTGGCATGTCCTCTTTCCACAATGAAAACATTTTGTTTCGCAGCACTTTCATTTTCCGCAGAGATGGAGTCCACCTTTTATATGCTGGCAATCAGATTTTTCTTCGCAATGTACAAAATGCATTGTGACCTCTTTTGCAATCACACTAACCTATCTGACAATCCGTTTTCCCCAATACACTGTTTTTGACCCACACAACACACCACCGAAAGGCTCTTTTCAGAGCCGTCACTTACTCCCAACGTACACTTTATTGCGTTTGCTCCGCTTGCACCCTCCCTTTTTTCCTCTATGACTGTCCGCAAACTTTTTCAGAACTCCGCAGGGGTCTACGGCCGTCACTTCATAGTTCTATTGTTATACTGAAAAAGGCGGCTCTGAAAAGAGCCTTTTGTGTAATTTTTGTTGTTTTTATGTTCATTGCTTAACAGCACATGGCACACTAGGAGAAGAGGCGAAAAGGAGGGTAAGGAAGGGACACCAGCCACAGGGATAAAAAAGGGGAACTGAACAGAGAAAGATTTAGGGTGAGTTTTATTTAGGTAAGGAGCAGATTTTCTGGTGCTCGGTGACTGCAGCCTCAAAAGCACTTCGAAAACTCTCCCCCCTGCAGAGTACTGCGTCACAATACGTGCACACTACTGTTACCTTTGAAAGGTAAGGGTCAACAGCATTGCGAATGTCTTGTGAGGCAGCTGGAGGGAGGCGCTTCCCCACAGGAGTGTCTCTTGTGGTGGGAGGATCGGATACCGAAGATGCTGTGGAGGAACTCAAACGACTACGCTCTTCACAAGGCACCACCTTGCGAATGTCCGCAGTATGGAACGAAGTGAGGTGTCGCTTCATGGTTGTCGTACCAAAACTGTACACTCCAAATCTCCCGCGACTCAACACCACCTCGCACTGGTTACACTTCATCTGGTTTGCACGTGCTTTTGATACTTTCCCATAAGCAGAAAACAACCGCCACACCCACGACTCCCGCCAAGTTCTCTGAGTGCGGAGTTCATCCACTTCTTTCTCTTCCTCCTCTTCTTCCTCAATCTCTACATCCTCACCCATATATCTCTCTGCAGGCCCTTGGTGATGGTGGCGGGTTTGGGTGTGGTGCACAGGCTAATGACCCAACAGCAGCCATGGAAGCCATACCGATTAGTTTCCTTTTGGTCACTACAGCAGTAAAGGCAACACACCTCAATCTGCTATAGCTAGAAGGACAATGAAGATGCGCTCGGGGTGTGGCCTTTTGTAGAGGTGCAGGGGTGTGCCTCGTGACCGTCTTCATCCCTACAAAACGGTACACAAATTTTACACAGCAAGTCCTGAGGTGGCCTATTGCTTGGGATGTGTGAAATTACATTTTTACACTCTACAATACTTTGCCTTGTGTCTACAAGTTCATTTGTAATGTTGCAGGAGCACACCAACTGCGGAAATTAGTCCCCAAGCTCAGCGTAGGTGCGGTCACATGATGACGTCCTCAACATATCCGCTCCAGTAATAAGTCCCCTGGACAGCAAATGCAAAAA
Source organism: Ambystoma mexicanum (assembly GCF_040938575.1). Taxonomy (NCBI): domain Eukaryota; kingdom Metazoa; phylum Chordata; class Amphibia; order Caudata; family Ambystomatidae; genus Ambystoma; species Ambystoma mexicanum. The sequence continues at coordinate 489,082,234 of NC_090938.1, read as the reverse complement.
AATCAAACATGTGCATGCGCACAAGTGTCCTACTGACAGTGTTCGGGTTCTCAAACTACTTCAAAGTGCGACAAGTGAGACAGGAACAGGCGTGATGTTCGCAATACGTACGTTTCTACTGCACATGTACACGCATGCTACCTTCATTGTACGGACAGTTCCAGTGTCCTTAGGACAACTCCATTTTGTTTGCCTACAAACTTGCCGGCCACCGTGCCTGTTCTACGGACAGCACCATTTTGGCTGTGCCTGATACGGGGACTGCTATACTGTTCTTCACACACTCCCATTTTCCTCATTTACATCCATTCCGGACATCCGGTGTGTTCTAAGAACATGTATTATCTCGTTTCCAAGCGGTACGCCGAGGTAGTATATCCTTTGGACACCCCTTTCTGTTTATGTACGCACAATTTCAACAGATGGTGCAGTCAAACATCACACCCATCTAACTTGACATTAGACAGCACCCACATTCCATTCCTTGTGGATAGGTCGAACAGGCGCGCTGTTCGCGAACATTTTACGTCTTTTTAAAAAAAAATTCTACACACAAACGCTTTCTCTACAACTATTGTACAAAAACATTTCAAACACACATCATCAATCTAAAGAAATAGCGGGGGAAGCGGACACAAACAAATATGGGGGAGTTAGGATTCAACATGGGCTTGTTATGAGAAGATTTGTGAGGGGAAGAAGGGATGGATATTTCGTCAAAATGTCTATTTTCCTGTTCAACATTTGGGGATGGGTCACTAGGGAATGGAGAAGCAGGGCAGGTGCAGGTGGGGCAATGATAAACTTTTCCTCTCACACAGTCCTCCACAAACTCCCGTAAACTCTGAAAATTGTCGTTCAATATGTCCATTTTCTGCTCTATCCTTTTCATCCTGTCTTTTTCTGTCTTGTTTGTTGCCCCTTCTTCTTTTCTTTCCTGGTCTGTTAAAAAAAAGAAAATACATAAGTTGAATGCCTCTAACATACTGGTCACTATTTTGCATATGCAGAGCACTCTGTACCATTATTGTTGCTGTCTTCAGACATTTCCCCATGCGGGTAATACTCCTCCAGCCACTCCAAAGTACTAGCCATTTCTGAGTCAAAACAGAAAGAAATTATTTCTGCACCACATACCACAAAAAAACATCACCCATATAAAAAAAAGGACCTGCACTCTTTTGCTGTAATGTCCCTTTGTCCTACTGCATCCATCCACTGTCGTTCCAGGCTGCCGAGTTTCCATGAAGTGATTACACTGGAGGCATCCTTTCTTTTTTATGGTGCCATCCACTTTATTCTACATGGTTATTAAATGTGTCGTTTTCTTTTCCCAACTTCAGGTTTCCATATTTCCCTTTTACTACTTATAATTATCTTTATGTCCTTCTACATTGCACATTTTTTGTGTAAGACAATAGTACATTTTCAGCTATCCCCGGCCTCTTTGGGTAATGTTGATCCTGTCCAACCCCGTCCGCAAACAGGCGCTCAGTCCGTCCATTTCCAATATCAATAGGGAGGGGGTTCTGTATGTTGTATGTATGCCAAGTATGTAGATTATACTACATCTCTCTCAAAATCACATGATTACAGTGTATATTCTGCTCAACAAGTTCACTGCCACAATGTCATGCTTAACTTCCACCTTCCAAAAACCTATAAAATTCCCTACAAAAAAAACTTTAAGGGGACGTTATGCTTAAATTGCCCTCCCAAAAACCAGTGAAATTCACTACAAAAAAACTTTGTTGAGGGGACGTTATGGTTAAGTTGCCCTAACAAAAACCTGTATACTTCACTACAAAAAAAAAAAAAAAACTTTCCTCCTCCCCTTTATGCTTCAAATTAAAACCGAAAAAAACCCTGAAATTCGCCAGTTATGTTAAAGTAAGCCCTCAATCCTGCTACCACCCCTGTGCACTGCTAACACTAACACCCAGACCATGAAAGATGTCATCTCAAATGTGAATGCGGACATCAATGACGACATCACTTGTTTAGCCCCTTTCTTTTCCTTCCCTGCCATACATATATATGTGCATTCAGTAAAAAAATGTCACTAAAGGAATGTTACACTTCACAGTGCAACCAAACACCACTGCACAGTCCCCAATTATAGAAAGCTAAGCAACCATAACTCGCACCATCTATGTGCATTGCTAAGACTAACACCCAGGACATCAAAGATGACATCACAAATATCATTGATTTGAGGAAGCAGGTTGACAGAGCGGAGCAGATAAAATGTGGGGGAATAAAGAACTGGCTGGAAAGAAGGGACAGGAATAGGGGAAGGGTTCTATGTGATTTTAACAAATGAAATTACAGAGTCTGAATGTACAACAAAATATATATATATATATATATATATATATATATATATGGGATACATTACTCACCGTAATCGTATTTCTGATGCTTGTATCTGCTTAGATTCACATGCTGTGCATAGGCCGACATCTAGTGGAAGCTGCGGAGTATTACAGTTTGTTTTTCGAAACTTGAAAATGGGCGTCGACACAGGCGTGCCAGTAATACTATCCCTAGTGTGACGTCCACTGTACCCAAGATCCCTCACGCGTCTAGGATCCTCAGATTGTATTTTTTCTGACATGAGGAAGCATGAGGAGTAGCGTGAGTACAGATAATCCAAGCAGATAGACAGAAAGGTAAGACTACAAGCAATCATGCGCCTTCTCTCGGAGGGGAGGAAGGGTGGGTCGCATGTGAATCTAAGCAGATACAAGCATCAGAAATACGATTACGGTGAGTAATGTATCCCTTCTGAGGCTTGTGGAATCTGCTTAGATCACATGCTGTGCATAGATTAGCGAGCAGTACCAGAAGAAGGAGGTGGGATGTGAGAAGGGTCATGAGCAAACAGGTGTCTTAGAACTGCTTGTCCCACTTGTGTATCTGTCTTGGAATGAGTGTCAATGCAGTAATGCTGAGTAAAAGTGTGAATAGAGCTCCAAGTAGCTGCTTTGCAAATGGTGTCGAGGGGAACATTTGCAATGAAAGCCAGAGTGGCCCCAATGCCTCTAGTAGAATGGGCCCCTGGCGTAACAGGCAGAGTTTTTTCAGAAAGAGTAACACAGCTGTATACAGTTGATAATCCACTTCGAGATCGCGCCTTTAGAGACGCGATCCCCCTCTCTGCCTGTAGCTACGGAGACAAACAGTTGATCTGTTTTCCTTAGCGGTCTGGTTTTGTTTACATAGTAGAGGACCGCCCTACGCACATCAAGGGTGTGTAGTTTCACCTCAGCTGAGCTTTGCGGGTTTTGGAAGAAAGCCGGAAGCTCGATGGACTGGTTTACATGGAACTTAGATATAAATTTAGGTGAGAACCTAGGGTGTGTGCGTAAAACCAGTTTGTCCTTGTGGATAGTAAAGAAAGGATCCTGCACTGACAGAGCCTGAATTTCACTGACCCTTCTTATAGAGGTAATGGCTACTAAGAAGGCCGTTTTATAAGTCAGGTGTTTGAGACTACTTTTATGCATGGGTTCGAAAGGGGGGCCCATGAGCTTAGCTAGCACCACATTGAGGTCCCATCCTGGCGGTGGGTTCGAAATAGGAGGGTGAAGTCTCTTTACTCCTTCCATGAAGGCTTTAACTACTGGTACTTTCCACCACGATACTTTGTTATGGGATGTGGTGTAAGCCGAGAGGGCTGCCAGGTGTACTTTCAGAGAGTTAAAAACCAAACCTGCGTCCAGCAGGTGGAGCATGTATGTTACAACGTTGGAAGGAGTGCAATCAACTGGGTTGATTTGTTTATTCTGGCACCAAATAACGAATCTCTTCCACTTGTCAAAGTAACAGTGCCTTGTGTTTGGTTTCCTGGATTCTTTTAGGATGTCCATACACCTCTGTGGTAAATTGAGATGCCCAAACTCTATGACCTCAGGAGCCATGCTGCCAGGTTCATTGAGTTGGGTTCCTGGTGCACTGTTTGACCTTGTTGCTGGGACAGTAGGTTGTACCAGGCTGGGAGTTTGATGGGCTCGCACACCGCCATCCTGCGTAGGTGTGGAAACCATGGTTGTCTCGCCCACATGGGAGCAACTAGGATGAGCGTCATCGATTCCTTGTTCATCTTGTACACCACCTTCCTGATGAGAGGAGTTGGTGGAAAAGCGTACGCAAACATCCCTGACCAGTTCATCCACAGGGCGTTCCCTTGGGAGTCTGGCTGGGGGAACCTGGATGCAAATCCTGGGCATTGTTTGTTTCCGCTTGTGGCGAATAGGTCTATAGTGGGGAAACCCCACTGAGAGAAGAGATCTTCTACGATATCTCTGTGAAGGACCCATTCGTGTTCTTCTGGGAGGGAGTCTCTGCTTAGGGCATCCGCTAGGGAATTGAGCTCCCCTGGAACATGTTGTGATGACAGGAAGATGTTCCGTCTGAGTGCCCATATCCAGATTTTCTGGGCAAGCTTGGACAGATTTGGCGAACGAGTCCCTCCTTGTTTGTTCAGATAGAACATGGCTGTCGTGCTGTCCGTCTGGATCTGCACCGACAAGTTTAGCAGATGGGGCTCGAACGCCTGAAGCGCTCGGAATACTGCCAGAAGCTCTAGCAGGTTGATGTGGTTCTTGGCTACTGAGTGAGACCAGAGACCCTGAGCTGTGTGGTGGAGATGGTGAGCTCCCCACCCAGTCAGGCATGCATCTGTAGTCACCACTGCCTGTACTTCGGGATCGTAAAAGGGTTTTCCCCCTGCGAGATTCTCTCTTGTCCACCAGTGTAAGCTCTGTACGAGTGTTGGCGAAACGACCACTAGATCGTCCCACTGACCACTTGCCTGAGACCACTGTTTCGCCAACCATTCCTGCATGGGACGCATGCGCAGACGCGCGTGGGGGACCAGGTAAATGCATGACGCCATCATGCCCAGTAACCGCATTGCTTTGCGTACCGTTATTTGTTGACCTGACTGATAATGTGGAATTTGCAGTAGTATATTCCGAATTCTCTCTTCCGAAGGGAAGGTCAACCCTTTCTGAGTATCTAGGATTGCTCCTAGGAACTGTTTTGAAGTGCTTGGCACCAGACTTGACTTCTTCTCGTTGATAGAGAAGCCTAATTCGTGGAGGAGGTCGATAGTCCTCTGAATGTTTGACCTGCAAATTCCTGGGGTTTCCCCCGTTATGAGCCAGTCGTCCAGATAAGGGTATACAGGGATTGCCTCCCTGCGTAGGTGTGCAGCTGCCACCGCCAGTACCTTGGTGAATACCCTTGGTGCTGAAGCTATCCCGAAGGGCAGTACCTTGAATTGGTAGTGGCGACTGTCCACCTTGAAGCGCAAGTATTTTCTGTGCGCTGGGAGCATGGAAATATGAAAATAGGCATCTTTCATATCCAAGGTTGCCATGTAATCCCCCTTTTTTAGGAGGGGGATTACCTCTTGTAGCGTGGTCATACGGAATTTTTGGGGCTTGACATACTTGTTGGCAGGCCGTAAGTCCAATACTGGGCGCATTGTCAAATCTTTCTTTGGCACAAGGAAGTAAGTTGAATAGATACCCTTGTTTACCTGGTGTCCTGGGACGAGTTCTATCGTGTCCTTTTCTAGCAGAATGGCGATCTCCTCGAGAAGGATCTTCTGATGTTCTAAGGAGTGTATTCTTTGTCGTGGAGGGTGGTTCCGGGGACGCTGCAGTAATTCTATACAATATCCTGCGGACACTGTTGACAGCACCCATCTGTCTGAGGTGATCCCTTCCCAAGCCTGGGTGAAGTTGGAAATGTGTCCCCCTACTGGGGTTGCGTGAGAAGGGACCCTGAACTGAGCGTCACTGCTTTGGCGGAGGCGTGCCACCTCCCTTGTTGGGGCTGCCTCTGCCTCTTCCACGACCTCTCTTGTTACCTTTACTGTAACTTTGGGTAGACTGCTGGTTGTTGTTCCATTGTGTACCCTGTCCTTGGGCGTAGTTGCCTCTATGTGAATTTTGGCCGCGTGGGCGACGAAAATTATTGTTCCGCCTCTGGTTCGGGGGTTTGTTGGTAAGCTGGCCAAGGGATTTGAGAGTCTCGTACTCGTCCTTGGCATTTTTAAGTGCGTCTTCGACCGCTTTCCCAAACAATAGATCTGGTTCCACTGGCTTGTCTATTAATGACGCCTGTGTTTCTGTCTTGAACCCCGACTGCCGTAACCACGCATGTCTCTTGATAACAGTACCTTCTGCTATCAATCTTCCTGCGTTGTCTGCAGCGTCGAAAGTTGCTTTTAAAATGCAACCAGACACGGCTCTCCCTTCTGCCGAGATCCGAGCCAACTGGCCCTTTAACGGTTCAGGAGCAGAGGCTATGAGCGCCGCGACCTCTTCCCATTGATGGCAGTTGTAACTTGCCAACAGGGTGGTGGAGTTAGCAATCCTTGCTTGGTAGGCGGACGTTGAGGCTACCTTCCTGCCAAACCCGTACAGTCTTTTGCTCTCCTTGTCGGGAGGAGCTTCCGACGACGATAAGGGTGTCCCAGCCCTCTTCCGAGTGTTGGTAACCACTAGGGAGTCTGGTTTAAGATGACCTCTTATATAAAGAGGGTCAGACTGGGCTGCCCGAAAAAGTTTTTCGACTCTGGGGTTGACAGCTCTGGTGAGGTTAGGATTCACCAGGGATGGATCGATTCTACGTTGGATGGATTTAAGGATAGGGATGGTCTGAGCGACCGGCCTCCTCTCTCCCACCAACTCTTCTGCGAAGTCCCTTTCCTCCTGTACACCGTGGGTGTCGATGTGAAAATGTTCTGCTGCGCGAGCAAGAACTTCATTAAGGAGGGGCTGGTTATCAACTGGCGAGTCGGTAACTGGGGCTTCGCTCTCTACCGGGGAATCTACTCTGTAAATTTCCTCATCTTCTACCTCCTCCAGGTCCTCATCCTCCGCATAGTATTCAGACCCGGTTCGTTCCTCCATAATTGAAAACTCCTGGTCCCCTTCAGGGAAAGGTTGTCCTTGGTATCTGGGGTGTGGAGTAGAGTAAGGCTGCACCTCGAAGGGGTCAGGTCTTTCGACCCGGGCCTTTTTACTTAGGGGGATAGGATCAGAGGAGCCTGAGGGTGTGGCCCCTTGAGGGTCATACGAAAGGAAATGTTCTGGGTTTTTGTCATAAAAATCCGCTAAGGAAGACATTCTTGACATGACCCTGTCTATGTCCTCACTGGACCATTCTTTGGAACAGGGTATGGCTTTAGTAGGCAATTTAGAGGACTTATCAAGGGTACCCTTGCTGGATGTTGCTGTCCCAGTAGATTTATGTTTATCTGTCTGCTTGGGGTGGAAGGATGGTCTTACAGGAGTGGAAGGCTGAGCTTTCCGCTGTTTCCCTCCCTCCCCGTGCGTGGAAAAATGTTTTCCCTGCCCCTTAGAGGCCCCAGAGACTTTCGACGCCTGGCGCCGAGGGTCGGGAGAGGTATTCTGTTTGGAGCGTGGGGCCTCGCTGGTGTTAACTGCGCTCTCGGTCTCTTGGAGCGCGGCCTGGGGGTGGAAGTCGTCTTCGTCTTCCGACGATGGAACTTCCGTTAATATAGGGAGCGAGGCACTCTTGGCAAGAGTGGATGATTGCCTTGCGTCATGAGGCGATCTCGATCGAGAGCGCCCAGAGGACACCGAGTCGGACCGTTCTATCCGTGCCTCTTTCCGAGAAGTCGACGTCGTCGAGGTTCGGTTGGACTTAGTGTGCTTAGTGTGTGTAGGTGTAGCGCTTGCGTCGCCGGGGGTCTTCCCCATAGCCGCCCTGCCGGACAACCTTCCGAGGTCGGGGACCTGCGCTCGGCAGTCTTTCGACGCCTTAATGCCCTCGCCGTCCGAAAGTACGGCGTCGCTGCCATCGCTGAAGGCGCCCTCCGCTGCCATGGCTGCCTGCCTGGCGTGGTGGGCCCAACGCTTTGTCGAACGGTCCTTAAGTGTTTTAGGTTTAAACCTACTACACGCTCTGCAGTTCGCTTCGGGGTGGTCCCTCGGCAAGCAGAGATTGCACGTGGCGTGCCTGCCGACCCAAGGGTATTTGCGATTGCACTTGGGGCAGAATTGGAAAGGGGTACCCTCCATACGCACCTTGAGGCAGCGGGCTGATAAGTGTAGGAAATATATATGTACCTATATACCAAGAGTGAAGAGTATGTACCACCCCCCACTCTCCCTACTTGCAGGGCCGAGGTCAGCGGCCTACTAGGCCCGGGCCGAGGCCAGCGGCCTTCCGAGGCCCAGATCCGTCGTGCAGCAGCCGACGGTCGATGTCTTCTCCAGCCGTCGTCGAGATCGATGGTCGACGTTGGGGTGGGGAAGGATGTCAATAAATAATTTTAAATTGCAATATAATAGCAAAAGTATGGCTAAGGCCAGGGGACTCCGCAAGATGCTTCCGACCAGTATGGCGGAAAAAAACAATCTGAGGATCCTAGACGCGTGAGGGATCTTGGGTACAGTGGACGTCACACTAGGGATAGTATTACTGGCACGCCTGTGTCGACGCCCATTTTCAAGTTTCGAAAAACAAACTGTAATACTCCGCAGCTTCCACTAGATGTCGGCCTATGCACAGCATGTGATCTAAGCAGATTCCACAAGCCTCAGAAATATATATATTTAAAAAAAATGTATTTGATATTTTTTCGTTGGAAACTTTTTGGTTGTAAATGAATTCTCTATTTATTATTAGTAATAATTACTGGATACCTAGGAGAAGATATAACAAGGAAGGTGAAAAGGGGGAGACCGGTGATCAGGAAAGAGATTTAATACCCCAAAGACCTGTAGAGGTCTCTAGGGAAGATCAACGCTGCACAGTTGCACCCCTCTAAATCTACAGTCCTTACTTGGACCACAAATGAGGTAGCGAAGAACGCTACAGCCTGCAACCCAACCCTTTCAGTCATGGAATTAACCCAAGTACGAAGACAGATGAAACAAGAATAACTTTAAACGATCATGGAGAATCATCCAAGGGTATGAGGCTTCTACACCACAGAGAGTTTGGCAACCCCTCAAACCCACAATAGCGAGATTTAGAGAAGGTACCAGCATAGCAGAGAACTGGGGTCAAAAGTCGAACTCAACATTGGGACAGTCCGGAAGCATTCTGGCGATAAAATCAAGGCAAGGGTCACGCTTTTTTGCGAAAGAAGCAGGCTCGGATCCAACTAGATTATGTTTGCTAATATGTTATGTTAGAAGTAGAGACGGCCATGAGAGCCCTTACAAACGTATAGTTCAACTTTAGTTGCATCAGACCTTTAATTAAATTATACTTTGGCAAATATCCTGACATTTTGATTAAGTTTACATTCTGCCCTTTGTTATTTTAGCCAAAAGCTGTACGGTTTCCTAAATACAAGTTAACTGAAGTCTGCTGTCCCGTCTGGTCCACTGATCCGGGGGCAGCGATGTGGCGGTTCCTTTAGAATGTTCATATATAGATACATTCTTTCATGCCCCTCCTCACCCACCCACTTTACCTAAACCACCCCGAAGTTCAAATATAAAAATGCATTTCCTAGCATCCGGGAGTAGGGCACTCAAAATCTTTATTTACTTGTATCATGGTTTCTGTATATTAGTCTGCTTTGGCATGTTTTACTCGAAAACATAAATCGAAACTTTTGAGGATGGAGTAAACATCAATCTCATTAAAGAGGTACAAGCGTTCAAAAACAAAGGCAAAATATATCTGACAGGCTGGAGGGCAGGTGAGGTTTTATAGTGGAAAGGTAAGTTGTACCTTAAGGATTATGAAGGGAGCAATATTGTACAGAGGAAAACAATTTTATGCTGAAAGCAGACTATCTCATAAAAGGCAAGAGATATCAAATGCAGGCAGGACACACGGTAAAGCTACAAACTACCTTGGGAATCGAAAACAGCAATCTCAGAGTGCAGGTATCATGTTACCGAGAACAGTATAGAACCGTTCATACATATAGGCCACACATTGGGGACAAACCTTTCCAAACAAATCATGAGCACAAGGGGAGAACAGATCTTCAACGATTGGTAAGGAACAGTATCCTCTATCTTTCTAGTTAGTGGTGAGATCTTTAATCAAGAGTTAAGATCCATACATTAGAATTCCTAGATACCCCCATGATGTGTCAGCGTCTGAATTCACATGCATCACCTGGGAAGAAAGGCTAGCATCGATCAGATGTAGGCGTTGCACAAGGTCACTTTATGATACTTGTCACAAGAAGGCTCTAAAATGTGTCAAAAGGCCAGGTTACTGCTCAGCCAGGGGAGGGGAGGGGGGGCATGCCAGGGAGAAATCTAGAGCTAGTCCAACCCCTGAGGTGGATGGCTGCAGCAGAGAGGGCTCCAACTCCTGCCCCTCACTCTTGTGCCAACATGTTTACTTGCAGAGCCTCATCTCCAGTCTTGCTTCATGTCTCAGATACTGGCCAGTGTCACTATTTTCAGAGAACACCAGTCCAGAAGAGAACACCAACAGCGAAGACCAAGCAAGGAAATCAGTGTCAGCAACCAACACGATGAGCAGAGAGACCAGGAGAAAAGCCACAGCCTGCAGAGACCAGACCGCAGCAGTGCACAGCTAATGAAGAGAGAGAGACACCTGATACAGGCGCACACACAGTCACAGTGCAGAGACCAGCATTCCGGGCCAGCAGAATCCTGCAGCAAGCTTGTGCAACTGATAGGAAGTCCACTAGACCACCAGAGTCAAAAAGGGGAAAAGGGCTCATCTTTCTCCAATTAACTTACTCGGATAACCCAGAGGAATTGGTCCCGGGGAAAGTGAGCAGGATTTAGCCCTCTTCTTAGGACTTATTTGCATGTACACAGCATGGGGAGGGAACACCGAGCCAGATTGACCATTGAAAGCTGTCCAATCTGCTCAGGGGAGGGGGATTCAAGTAAGGGACAGGAAGCTGAAAGTTTTTTTTTTTCGGTGAGGTCAGAGGTGGAGGATGACTAAGTGACCAGCAGGGGGAAGGAGCGAACTGCGGCTTGTGAGGAGATTCGGGGAGCAGGTGAGGCATTGGCTTAGGAGGGACAGTGGTTTTACAGTGTGAGTGTGCATGTTTAGGTGCCGAGATTAGGGAAACTAGAGTAAGGAGTGGTTGTGAAACAAATGGTAACGGTTGAAAGGAGGGCGTTTAAGCAGTTGGTGGGAGGAGGGTAGGTGAAGAGTTGTAGAGTGGAGGCATGTAGTAGTAGAGTGGGGGTGGGTAGTGGTAGAGTGGAGGAGGTAGAAGTGGAGTGGCAGAGGGAGTAGTAGAGTGAAGGAGGGAGTAGTAGAGTGAAGGGGGGTGTGGTAGAGTGGAGGAGCGATGCAGTAGAGTGGAGGAGGGGTGCAGTAGAGTGGAGTAGTAGTGCAGTGGATCAGGGAGTAATAAAGGTTGGAGGTGAGGATTAGACAGTGACAGACATCGGAGGGAAGAGAGAAAGGGAGACGAAGTGTAGAGAGGGAGAAGAAGAAGAAAGAGGTGTGAGTATGACAGAAAAGCCTGAATGAAAACAGCATAATTGCAAGGCACCTTTCCAAATTTCCAATAGATCACTAACATTTCGATAGTGTCAGGACATCTAGGAAGTTCCAGAAGGAATTTAGGCAGTCAGTGTCCTAGCTTACCATTGTTAGCATAAGACAGCTTGTAGAAAGTAGGGGTCAATAATCGGTAACACTAGCAAGGAATTACGGTTACTTGGGTTTGAGAAGATCAAATGCCGGAGAGATGAAGGGATGGCCCTAGATGCCACAAAGAAAAAAATACTGTCTCTAGGACTTGAGTGATTTTTGTGCCATCTGTGACGAATTCCAGAAACATTGAATCATTGGTCTCCACAACGTAAGGACTCTCTGATCGCAGGATGGTTTCTGGTGGCTTGTAAAAAAAGCAGTGGTGGGATCTGTGAGAGATCCATGGCATTGATCAAGATGTAGAGTTCAAAGAGTTGATTTATACCAAAATAAACAGGCTGTTACATCACATTATGTTTCACCATGGAAATCTGCCAGAACCCTCTCCGTTTCCAGTACCTGCGTCAATCTGCAATCAATTTCAAGATGTCCTTTTACAATCCCAATGCATTGTGGTTCATGTGATATTACCTTCTACAACCTTATCTAATTTACTCTCAGGAAGTGGCGTCCTGATGAAGAGGCACCTACATGACTGAAGCCTTGCATGTTCCTTCTGAAATCATGATTAGACTGCCCAGAGGAGGTGATGAACAGCATCTGGCTCATTGAATCGAATGTGTGTCGTACAAGTTGCTAATTTAAATTCTGTAGATCAGAAAGGCAGTGGTTCACAAAATAATTTCCCTGTGGAACCTTTGTCCTGCTGTGCCAGGCTTCGCAGCCTGGCACAGGATTCCCAGCTCTTTTATTTAGCGTCTGCTTGTATTTCACTTCTCTAAACACCTTGTTTATGTTCCCATTTGTGTGCAGCTCATCTGCCCCCCCCACTGCATGCTTCTGCTTGTGTCCAGATTTTTGTGCACCTATTCCTAGTCCATGTACACTCCCTCTGTACACTTCTAACCAGCTCTTCTTCAGCTACAAGTCTTCATCCCAGTTACATAGCTTGCTCAGCCTGGTGCGGTTTTCCCGGTATTTTCAGCGTTTTCAGTGTTTCCTTGAAACACTATTTCTTTGCCGAGTCTGTTCTCTTCCTCGGTTTCCAGATTTCATTCTTTTTAGAGAGTGTTATGATGTCCCATGCTGGAGGCAGAGGGATCAAGCTGGCATGACCCTGGGGGTGACGGGCAGCGACCTGCTCTGGGATGCAGGATCCAGAGGAATACGGAGGGTCTCCCAATCAAAGCCTTGTACTTGTGTCCCACAATACTGCCCGAGACTTCCTGACCAGAACAAGGAAGTATCAGAATGCAGGCAATTAAACAGCATGGTAGGCAAGACGCTGGTGGTCCAGAGAGCACTGCCACTGACATCCATTGAACTACCCTATCCAGGAAACAAATTGTTTAAGAGACTCGTATCCACATGTGCAGCTCGCAGGTTGTTCGGCAGCCCTACTCGTGTAATAAAACCAAGGCCATACCCTTTCAAGAAATACAGGTCCTGATAGGTAGTGGGACCGCTGCACTCTACAATCTGAAACAAGCAAGGTGGATGAGACTGGTATGGCCTGGGCTGGCAGAGCTGTTAAGCGGATTGCCAGCCCATTAATGTCACCTACTAAGTTCGTAGTGCCAATGCCCTGCACCATATATGCAAGGTCATCATAGAGCATGTCAGTGCAGGAGAGAGAGATGCAGAGATGGCAGCACAAAGGGGAGAGTGTAGGAAGGAGTCAAAGGAGAAGTGGGCGAGGAACAGGAGGAGCAGAGGTTGTCCACAAGAACAGAGGTGGGAAGAAGTGAAGTGAAGATGACAGGAGGGGCAAAGCAGAGAACAGGGCAGTTGATGTGACCATAAAAGTACAGGTGCGAAGGAGAGAAATAGAGGTGAAGTGAGAAGCGGAAAGGAGGAGTGCAGGTGAACGGTAGAGCGGAGGAAAGAGAAGTGGAAGTGCAGAGAGGAGTGGAAGTGAGAGGAGAAACAAGAGCAGCAAAAGAAGCCGAGACAAAGCCCCATTGTCTCCATCAGTTTGCCTTCCCTTGCATAAGTTAGCTTTGCCCTGAATTAGCATTCCTCGTTTCCCAACCCGTGTCTTTGGTTCAGTTCAGTAATTCAGTCTAGTCCTTCCCCTTAGCATATTCTTGGCTTTCCTAGATCCATCAGCTGCTGGTGCATTTCTTACCTTGCTCTTTTGTGTCTTTGTGGGCCACCCACTTTAAAGCTTGCGGACACCATTCCCCAGTAATGGTCCTCAAAATAATGTTCCCTTTTAACACACACACACATACACACACTGTGAATCACAGGTTCAAACCATCCAGGTACCCCTGGGTGGGGGATAGGGAGGGGAAGATCTCCCAGTATAAGCCATGCAGGTCAGTCTTAAATTGTGGTTTTTGTTGGAGCAGTTTGTGGATGCTGGTTGGAGGCGTTTGGATGCCGTTGGAGACAAGAGGTGCAGAAGGGGCCAGGCGGAAGCAGTGACAACTTGGAAAAGGTACTTATATCAGGAGTGGGTAGTGAGATCATGGAGGATGTGGTTATAGCAGGAAAAGGAGGAGAGAGTTTGGAGGAGAGTGTAACATCGGGAGATGGTAAAGATGTGGAGGAGATGGATATCAGGAGAAGATGGAAAAAGCCTGGAGGAGGTGGTGACATCAGGCGGAAGAGGAAAAGAGTTGGAGAAGGTGGGTGTATCAGGAGGGGGTGGAGTGAGTCAGGAGACTGTGATAGCAGAAGGAGGTGATTACCCCAAAAAGGAGATGGTTACCACTGAAGGTGGTACCGAAAACAGCAAGAGTATGAAGGAACAAGGAGGCCTTGCTGGCCCAGGGCAGATAATAGCAGTTGAGGGGGTTGAGACCCAGGCAGGGATATCAAGTAGAGAGGAACTTAGAAGACCAATACTTGGCATATCCATGCTTTAGCTTTTGCCACTGCCTACACGCCCAGGCTCATCTACCCGAGTAGGCAATTCCTGTCACCAAGCAACTGCCTATTGCTTGCACGAGCAGTTATCCTATCCAAACAGGATTACTGTAACATTCTCTTCATGAGCACCTCAGCTTCCAATCTTGCTAAACTTTTACTTCTGCACCCTTGGGCTACACCGATCTGACCACATCTCGGCAACCAAACGCGAGGCCAACTGGCTACCAATCAATTGACTTTAAAACTATTGCCCACAAGTGCATCTACAAAGAGGCTCCTCCATACCTCAACAACAGTCTCTCTCAGAACCTCAAGTTCCAGCATCTCACTCTTCACACCTTGCTAGAAGAACAAAAAAAAGAGCAGGCGGTGTCCCCTTTGGTGTTACTGCACCTACACTATGCAACTCTTTCCCAGCAGCCATTAGAAGAACAAGTTACTTACCAACTGGTAACATTCTTTCGAGTGGATGTTCCTCCAATGTATTCCACATCTTTGACATGTAATGTCCACAGCTGTGCACTTCAGAAACTTTTTCGGCAGAGGGCGTCCTGCGTCGATGACGTCGGGTCGATGCCCCTCAAATGCCTTCGTTGAGGGCGACGTCACCGGATGTTATAAATAGGACGCACGGCGCCCGTAGCCTCAGTTTGTTTTTTCCCCCAGAAGTGTGGCACCAATCCAATGCCTGCTGGACTTCACATAGCCTTGCGGAAACTTGAGCTGCTATCGCATAGGAAATTCTCCAGAGTGGCAGGTCGGGAGGGTGATGTGGAATACGTTGGAGGAACATCCAGTCGAAAGAACGTTACCAGTTGGTAAGTAACTTGTTCTTCGAATGGATTGTGTCCTCCAACATATTCCACATCTTTGACAGACTCCCAAAGCAGTACCATAAAGATGGAGGATGGAAAAGAATTTAGAGTACCCAATCAGATGGCGGAATAGAGCACTGCTTTACCACCTTACCAAAGGCCATATCTTGACCATGGATCGTATCCAGGGGGTAATGTTTAACAGAAAAGTGTGGATAGAAGCCCATGTGGCTGCTTCACAAATATTCCTAATAGGAACTCCCTGTTGGAGGGAAGTGGAAGTAGCCACGCCCCTAGTGGAATGAGCTCGCACACCCTTCAGGAGGGTTCTTACCCGCCAATCGTTAACACTCAGTAATGGTGAGCATAATCCCCCTGGACAAGGTCTGTTTGGTAACAGCCTGGCCCAAACTGTGCCCAGCATATCCCACAAAGAGTTGATTGTCCACTCTGACCCTGGGCATCCTAGAAATATAAAAGCTCAGAGCTCTCCTATGATCCAACCTATGGAGTCGCTCCTCTTCCTTACTAGAATGAGAAGGAGGAAAGAAAGCAGGAAGAACCACTTTCTGACTCAAATGAAATTCAGACACTACTTTAGGTAGAAGAACAAGTTACTTCTCACCTGGTAATGTTCTTTCGATGGGATGTTCCTCCGACGTATTCCTTATCTATGATATTTCTATCTCCAGCTTGCTGGCCTCGGAAAAAAATGTTCCCAGTAGAGGGCGCTGTGCGTCGACGTCCGCCGAGTAGGTGTTCCAGGACAGCCACCGTATCGACGCCGACGTCATCATGCCTATAAATAGCCACGCGCAGCGTCCGTTGCTAAGTTCCGTTTTGTAGAGTAAGGTAGTTATTGCATGAATGGTTACTACCCTTGAAGGAGCGTAAGCTGCAACCACAAGGGAAATGTTACTGCGGGGAAGGATGGGAGGGGCGATAAGGAATACGTCAGGGGAACATCCCATCGAAAGGACATTACCAGGTAAGAAGTAACTTGTTCTTCGAAGGGATTGTGTCCTCCGACGTATTCCTTATCTATGATAGACTCCTATTGCAGTGGTATGTGATTGGAGGCGGGAGTAAGAGATGCCATATTACTCTTTAAGAATTAACAGAGCGTAGCACAACTTTGCCAAATCTAGTCTCTTGACTAGAGGAGGAATCGAGGCTATAAAATTTGGTAAAAGTATGTGCGGACGACCATGTGGCAGCCGCACATATGTCTCTGATTGGTACCCCTCTTTGAAGAGCTGAGGAGGCTGCGATACCCCTGGTCGAATGAGCCCTTAGATTTTGAGGGGGCTCTTTCCCTGCCAGTTTGTAGCATTCCAGAATGGCTAAAATAATCCATCTGGAGATGGTTTGTTTGGTTATTGGTACTCCCAACTTATGTCCTGCGTAACCTACAAAGAGTTGGTCTGCTTGTCTAATTTTAGCAAGTCTACTGATATAAAAACTCAAGGCTCGCTTAGGGTCCAGCCTGTGTAGTCTCTCTTCCTCTTTCCCCGGATGGAGAAGAGGATAGAATGAAGGTAAAGTAATCTTCTGAGTAATGTGAAATTGAGAAACTACCTTTGGGAGGAAGTTAGGCTTCACCTGTAGAACGGCATTGTCCTTGTGAAAAATTGTATGAGGAGGTTTACAAGATAGGGCTTGTATCTCGCTAACCCTTCTAGCAGATGTTAATGCTACCAATAAAACAGTTTTGAGGGTGAGAAACTTCAATGAACAAGAGTGGAGTGGTTCAAAAGGAGCACCCTTTAGGAAGTTTAAAACTAGATTTAAGTCCCATAAGGGAACTTGAAATGTTCTTGGAGGGTAAACATTAGTTAGACCTTTCAGGTATTGTATTACCAATGGAATTTTGAAATACGATGGCTCCTCTGCAGTGCGCTTAAAGATCGATAGCGCTGCGAGATAGCCCTTAATAGTGCCAACTTGAAGGCCTGAATTTGCCAAATAAAGTAAGAAGGATAACACTGCAGGTGTACCACATGAAAAGGGTTCGATATTCTTTTCTCTGCACCAGCTGCAAAATTTATTCCAACGGCAGCGGTATAGAGTTTTAGTTGCTGGCCTTCTGGCCGAAAGCAACACCTCCATGATGTCATCTGGAAGGTCCCAATCCTTGTACCTCAACCTTTCAGATACCAAGCGTGAAGGTTGAGGATCTTGATGGCTGGATGGAGAACCTGACCTCCCTTCTGTGAGAGAAGATCCTCTCTGTACGGTAGACGAATTGGAGGGCAGATGGACATGTCCAGAAGGTCCGGGTACCACGTTCTCCTGGCCCAATCCGGGGCAATTAGGATCATGGTCTTCCGAAACCTTCTCAACCTCCTGATCATTTGAGGAATGACAGGAACCGGAGGAAACGCGTACAGAAGTGGGAACTCCCAGTCCACTACGAACGCGTCTCCTAGAGCTCCTCTCGGGGGAAATTCCCTTGAGCAAAATCTGTCGCACTTCCTGTTGATACTGGTGGCGAACAGATCCTCTTGAGGGGTTCCCCAAAGGGCGAAGATCTCTTGAAGGACTTCCTGAGCTATCTCCCACTCGTGGGAGACTGTGTTCTGCCTGCTCAGAGCGTCCACTGTCAAGTTCTTCTCTCCGGCTATATGAATTGCCGATAGAGAGATTCCTTCCTAAATTGCCCAAAACCAGAGCTGCATCGCCTCTCTGCACAGTGGAAGTGACCCTACGCCTCCTCTTTTGTTGAGGTCTGGTGACCATCTGCAGAATATTTTGAGCCCTCACTTCTGGTGGCGAGGCTTTTCCCAGGGACGTGTCCAGGACTGCTCCAATGAACTGGAGTCTCTGTGATGGTATCATCTGTGACTTCTTTAAATTGAGGGAGAAGCCCAGCTTGTGAAGGAAGTGGCAAACATAATCTAGTTGGATCCGAGCTTGTTCCGAAGAAGCTGCTCTGATCAACCAATCGTCCAGGTAGGGGTAGACGTGAATCCCTTCCCTCCTTAGACTTGCAGCCACAACCGACATTAGCTTGGTGAAGACCCTCGGGCGGAGGTCAGCCCAAATGGCAGAACTCGAAATTGATAATGAGAGTTGCCAATTGCGAACCTCAGGTACTGCCTGTGCTTCGGATGGATTGGCACATGGAAATAAGCATCCTGAAGGTCCAGAGATACCAACCAGTCCTGAAGCTGGAGGGCCTGAAGGATCTGAGAGAGAGTTACCATCTTGAACTTGTCCTTCCTGAGGAACTTGTTCAATTCTCATAAGTCCAGGATGGGTCTCAGTCCTCCGTCTTTCTTTGGTATGAGAAAGTAGGGGGGAGTACCAGCCCTTGTTCCTGTCCGCTACAGGTACCGGTTCTATGGCACCTTTCTCTAGCAGGTCTACAATTTCCTGCAAGAGGAGCGGATCCGGCACTTTCAGCGAGTTGTTCCCCGGTGGATGGCTCTGAGGGATACGTAGAAAAGGCAGGCAGTAACCAGGCAGGCAGTAACCTTGGGGAACTGTCTCCAATGCCCAAGCATCTGACGTAATAGCCTGCCATTCCGTCAGATGGTGAGTTAACCTTCCCCCTACAGGTGTCTTGTGATGGGAGACCTCAGAGTGGTTTGGGAGCGGCTGATGCAGTTGCCGAAGGTAAAGCGGCTCCTGCTCCTGCTGATGCGGCTTTCTTTCCTTTACCCCGTCCACCACGGGTAAATTTTCCTTGGCCTCTTTGAGCCGGCCGTCCTCTGCCTCTTCCATATGAGGAATAATAGCGAAAAGACCTTCCTCTCCAAGAGGATGCTGAGGGACGAAAATTAGTTTGGTGGATTGCAGCTCCTAGTGACTTGGCTGCTGCTTTAGATGTTTGCAGTTTTTCCAAACTGTCATCCGCCTTTTTACCAAACAGGGAAGAGCCGTCAAAGGGCATGTTTAAAAGCCTGGCCTGTACGTCAGAAGCAAAGCCAGACTTTCTCAACCACGCATGCCTGCGGATTGTGGTACTTGCCGCCATGGCCCTGCTGATACTGTCAGCAGAATCAATGCCAGTTTGAAGGGACTCACACATTGCATCTTTACCATCTCTGATGATATTTAAAAATGCGTCCCTTTCTTCTCCTTCCTGGAGGCAGTCAGCCGCGGATGAAGCACACTCCCAAAGAGTGTGGCTGAACCTAGCGAGCGTACAAGTCGCATTAATAGATTTTAAAGCCGTGCTACAGGCCGAGAAGACTTTCTTAGCCATGGCATCATATTTTTTATCATCCCCATCCGGTGGAGCAGTGGGGTATGCAGATGTACTGCCTGATGAAGTTGCAGCCTGGACCACCAGACTCTCTGGAGTAGGGTGTTTAGATAGGTATTCAGGGTCAGCAGCAGATACCCTATATTTCGCTGACAACTTCTTGTTAACTGCAGGGACAACTTCAGGAGTTTCCCAGTTAGTTAAAATCTTCCTTTGTAAAGCAGAATGAAAGGGAGCCGCGGGATCTTCCTGTGGACCTTTATCCAGAATATCTGTGAGGTCATCCTGTTGAAAAACAGGTGAAGGTGCAGACCAACCCATGAACTCCATAATTCTTGACATTAGGGTTCTATAAGGGGTTTCAGCATGTTCCCCTGGGTCTGGTTTGACAATTTCCACTTCTGGGGAAGTGTCTAGGCCACTTGCTTCCTGTAATGCATCCTGAAGGTCTTTCTACCTTCTTTCCTCAGAGGCAAAAGTCTC
This sequence comes from Ambystoma mexicanum, assembly GCF_040938575.1. Classification (NCBI taxonomy): domain Eukaryota; kingdom Metazoa; phylum Chordata; class Amphibia; order Caudata; family Ambystomatidae; genus Ambystoma; species Ambystoma mexicanum. The sequence continues at coordinate 489,062,242 of NC_090938.1, read as the reverse complement.
TGGTTCAGGTGATGTGGTCCTCTCCAACCCAAAAGGCCTTTCTTGATCAGAATCTTCCCTTTCTTCATGAATTGAAGTTAAGGGGGATGCTCTGGCCTGTGAAATGGTATAAAACCCATCTCTAAAGCAGAGGGAGCCATCATCAGTGGCTTTGAAAAGGTCGATGTCATTGACGCCGATGTAAAAATCCTCGAAGGCGCCGACAAAGGCGTCGAGAAAACTGGAAGAGGCCTCGAAGAACTAGAGAGGATTGGAATCCTACTCGAGGATGTCGACGACGTTCTCGACGTCGTGTCGGAGGCTCTCAGTGTAACCATTGGCTGTGGAGTAGCCATGGGTTTTTCTTTTATCGGCGTCGATGTTGGCGTCGACGCCGGCTTCGACTCGATCGGTGGATGCGTCGAAGAACCCTTCGATAACGGTGCCGATCTATGCTTCGAAGGGGCTTTCGACGATGCGTCGAAGATGCCATACTTCCCGATGGCTCATGGCGCTTTCGGGTCGACTCTTTCGCCGGGTGCTTCGACTCGCAGCGTTTAGATTTTTTGGGCTTTTCACCCGGGATATCACCCTCAGCTGACTTCGAGGGGGTCGAGGCCGCTTTCTCGAAGACGCTTAGCATCTTTTTTCTGAATTCCTCCCACTCAGCCTGAGAGCTGTATTTTGTGGGGCAATTTACTCTTTCAGGGGAACTAGAAGACGACAAAGGAGATCTTGTACGTCTCTTTTTCGAGTATCTAGACCTCGACGAGTGGTGGGAACCACTTCGAGACCTAGACCGAGAATGCTTTCGACGGTGAGGAGAATAATGTCTCGACTCTGCCGCGGAAACTTTCGAGGAAGTTAAAACTGACTTACCTCTCTCGAGCTTCCCCTTACGCTCCTTCAAGGCTTTCACCGTCATGGATAGGCATTCCTCACACTCCGAACACTGGTGTTTGATTCCCAGACACCACAAACAGATCCTGTGAGGATCCGTCAACGACATTTTCTTCCCACAGTCTCAGCATTTTTTGAAACCGGACCGAGGAGTCGTCGGGTCGGAGGAGGAAGCCATCGAGTACGAGTCGGTTTTCTCGAGGAAATATGAATATATTTCGACTGACGAACTGAGCTACGGTATTCCGAGGCACACGAAGCGCAGAAAAACGGAACTGAGCAACGGACGCTGCGCGTGGCCATTTATAGGCATGATGACGTCGGCGTCGATACGGTGGCTGTCGAGGAAGACCTACTCGACGGACGTCGACGCACAGCGCCCTCTACTGGGAAAAAAAGTTTCCGAAGCCAGCAAGCTGGAGATACAAATATCATAGATAAGGAATTTGTCGGAGGACACAATCCCTTCGAAAGGAAGGACGTACCTGTAGTACAACCCTGTCCTTGTGGAACACAGTAAAAGGTGACTTAGATGAAAGTGCCTGCAATTCACTTACTCTGCGAGCCGAAGTAAACGCAACCAAGAACACTGCCTTGAAGGACAACAATCTCAAAGGACAAGAGTGCAAAGGTTCAAACGGAGCACCCATGAGAAATTTCAAAACCAAGTTCAAATTCCAAACCGGCACATGGAAAGGGGACGGATATACATTAGTCAGTCCTTTAAGAAATTGAGAAATCAAAGGAATCTTAAAATAAGAGCATTCTTCAGACAAGCGCTTAAATATAGACAGCACCGCCAGGTAACCTTTAATGGTACCTACACGAAGGCCCCTGTGGGCCAAAGAAAGTAAGAAAGACATAACCATAGGAATGGATCACTGAAAAGGATCAACATTTTGTCCTCTGCACCAGTCACAAAACATACACCAATGGCAACGGTACAGGGATTTTGTTTCTGGCCTTCTGGCCGAAAGCAACACCTCCATCACATCATCCGGGAGGTCCCAATCCTTATATCTCAACCTTTCAGATACCAAGTGTGAAGGTTGAGAGTCCTGACCTCTGGATGGAAATCCTGACCCCCCCGCACCCATCAAGAGAGCAGGTCCTCTCGGTAGAGAAGACGGCGTGGAGGGCAGGTGGACATTTCGAGAAGATCCGGGTACCACTCTCTCCTGGTCCAATCTGCTGCAATGAGGATCATGTGGGACCCGAACCTCCGTAACCTCCCTAACACTTGAGGAATGACAGGGACTGGAGGAAATGCGTACAGCAGTTGGAATGACCATTCCACCACAAACGTGTCTCCTAGGGCTCCTCTCGGAGGAAACTCCCTGGAGCAGAATCTCTTGCACTTCCGGTTGGCACTGGTGGTGAAGAGATCCACTTGTGGGGTTTCCCAAAGGGCAAAGATCTCCTGAAGGACTTCCTGAGCCAACTCCCACTCGTGAGAGACCGTGTTCTGCCTGCTCAGAGCGGCTACCGCCGCATTTTCGTCCCCGGCCAGATGAACCGCCGAGATCAAAATTTCCTGCTGGTGATGGATGGCCCAGAACCAGAGCTGCATTATCTCTCAGCACAACGGGAGTGACCCCCTGCCCACCCCTTTTTTGTTGAGGTAATGCATGGCCACTGTGTTGTCAGTCATGATCAGGACACTGTTCCCCCGCACAGAGGGCAGAAAAGCCTTCAGGGCTAGCCTGACGGCCCTCAGCTCTAACAGGTTGATGTGGAGTTTGGACTCTGACGGAGACCAACGATCGCTGGCGGTCAATGCGTTGGAATGAGCGCCCCATCCTGTGAGGGACGCATCCGTCACTACAGTCACCGCCGGCCATGGTTGCCAAAACGGCTCCCCCTTCATCAAGTTTCCTTCGTTGGCCCACCACAGAACATCCTGGGAGACCAAGAGAGGAATCTGAACGGGATCCGACATCTTGCCTGAGAACTGCGACCACTGCATCTTGAGGACCCATTGCAGAGATCTCATCCTCAGTCTGGCCTCTGGCACCAGAAAAATGCAGGATGCCATGAGGCCGAGCAACCTTAAGAATTAGAAAGCCGGGAGACTCTGGGCACGTTGAAACTTGTCCACCATCTGCACAATGTGATGAGCCCTCACCTTGGGAGGTGAGCACTTCCCCAAGGACGTGTCCAACACAGCCCCATATACTGGAGCTGTTGGGAAGGTGTCAGATGAACTTCTTGAAATTGAGGGAGAAGCCCTGCCTGTGGAGGGAGCGGCATGTGAGACCTAGGTAAGCCAATGCTTGCTCGGGAGAGTGCGCATGGATCAGCCAGTCGTCCAGGTAGGGGTAGACGTGAATCCTCCCTCCACTGAGATACGCTGCCACCACCACCATTAGCATGGCGAGGACCATCAGGGTGAGGTCAATCCGAATAGCAGGATCCGAAACTGAAAGTGAAAGTTGCCAGCCGCAAACCTCAGGTACTTTCTGTGCTTGGGATGAATCGGCACATGAAAGTAAGCATCCTGTAGGTCCAGAGACACCAACAAATCCTGAAGTTGAAGGGCCTGGAGGACTTGAGAAACAGTAACCATCTTGAACTTGTCCTTCTTGAGAAGTTTGCTCAACCAACGGAAGTCCAGGATGGGTCTCAATCCCCAGTCTTTCTTTGGGATCAAAAAATAAGGGGCATACTAACCCTTGTTCCTCTCCGCTACAGGCACCAGTTCTATAGCGCCTTTCTCCAGCAGAGTCAATATTTCCTGCACAAGGAGCGGATCTGGAAGCTTCAAACAGAATTTCCCCGGTGGATTGTTGTGAGGCAGCTTTAGGAAGGGAAGGCAGTAGCCGTGGGCTATTGGATCCAGAACCCACACATCCGAAGTAATGGCTCACCACTCTTCGAGATGCTGAGACAGCCTGCCCCCAACCGGCGAACCATGGGACATGGCCTCATGACTGTTTTGGAGTGGCTGTGGCAGTGCCTGAAGGCAAAGAGGCAGCTGCCTGAGTGGCTTTGGCACCTCTATTTCCCCGACCACCGCAGGTATTTTTTCACAGACCCCTTTGTCTGGCGGCCCCTCTCGTTCTACCAAAGGAGGAGTAGTAATGAAAAGAACCTCCCCTCCACTGCTGTCCCCTCTGACGAAAAGGCAGAGGTTGACGCACAGCTGCGCTTAAAGATTTTGCCGCAGGTTTCGAGGTATGCAACCTCTCAAGGCTCTCGTCAGCCTTGTTGCCAAACAAATGTGCGCCATCAAAGGGCATGTTCAAAAGACGGGCTTGCACATCTGGGGCAAAAACCGACTTCCGCAACCACGCAAACCTGCGTATAACGGTGCTCGCAGCCATGGACTGGCTAACCTCGTCGGCCGTATCCAAGAATTAGCAGTAGTTTTCCTAGAAGGATCCACCAGATCAGGGTACTCCAATAGCAAATTTCAGGCAAAAATCCCTGAATTCGTCGAGGGTGCCGAAGGCTCCGACGCCGAAAGCATAGACAGCTTCGGCGTCGAGAGCGCAGAGGGCTTCAGCGTCGACAATGGTGCCGACGGAGCTGATGGCTGCTAAGAAGGCAAAGCCGGACACAACGCCTGCCGAGTCGGCGCAGGCTTCGAGCCCTTTGCAGGTTGCAGCGGTCTCGCTGGGGACGAGAACCGAGACCTGGAAGCACGCCTCTTGAGACTATACGTAGCCTTGCCCGCACGGGACCTCGAAGGTTCCAGATGTGAGTCATGTCGTGGACCCGAGCCCGAAGGCGTGCTAGCCACGGGACAAGACTGTTCCCTGATGGCTTCATTAGAAGGCACGACCGGAACCGTTCCCTGCGATTGAAAAATCGCCAACATCTGCTCCTTAAAGGCAGCCCATTCTTCCGGAGTCGAGGACTTCATCGGGCATGGCACTTTCCTTGCGGCTCCATTCTCCAAGGAGGACTTGGAAGGCGACCGGTGACGGTGCTTCCGAGAATGCCGCAATGAGGAAGAAGAATGGCGGGAACCTCTCCTGGACCGGGAACCCTGGGCCTCCTCCCGACACAGAGTCGCCTCTCGAGTCGTCGGTGGACACCCCTTTGGATTTCTATTTTTGGGACTTACCGGGCTTAGAACCCCTACCTACCTGAAGCTTCCCTTTATGCTCCTGCAAGGCCTTAGCAGTCAGCGGTTGGCATTTTGTCCAATCGTCAGTGTCATAATTCTCGCACAAGCTCCACAAACAAATGCGATGCGGGTCGGTGATTGACATTTTAGACTTGCAGTCCCGGCAGGTCTTGAAGCCAGACCGCAGAGTCAGAGGGGTTGAAGAAGAAGACATCACTACGATGCAACACACGAGAGTTAAACAGCCATGTGCTAAAACAAAAAAGTAGGGAAGCAGGCAGACAGGGTGCTTAAATTATCTTTATGCCAACTCCATCGGTTTCATGGTGGGGGATGAAGAATGGAGAATGAAAGAACATGGCAAAGTCTGTGTAGAGGGCTGCAAGTGTGGGTTTGCCATGGGGTAGGGTTGGTGCATGTCTAAGTGGTCAACATCAAAAAGCTGTGGGAGGTGTGAGAAATCTAGGGGTGTTCTCCCATCCAGACCCCGAGAGTCCTCTATTCAGGTGGCCAAAGGAGGGTCATCACTCTTGGATCCCAACCCTGGGGGTGGACGAGCGAGGGAGGGAGGATCACCTGGGTAGGGGAGCCTGGGGTTGTCTAAGTGGGAAAACCCCAGGTGAGACGCGGTATGCTGAAGGAACAGAGTAGGAAGATGAAGTCCCGGACACCTTCATGGGACAGGTTGATTCCCACAACCCTTATCCAGGTGTCATGGCCTTTAATTCCAATCATATCATTTATGACTCAAGAGGGAGAAAGAATGGATGGAGTCAGTTATGCAAGAGGGGGAAAGACGATGACCCAAATGAAACAAGGACATTCATCCTCTACCTGACCATCAGGATGCCTGTTCCTATAATCAACCCCCAGACATAAAGAAGGGGCAACCATTCCCTTAAGTAAAGATAAGATCAGAAGATTTTCCTATTTTCAATGTCAATTCCCTAAAAAAGTAAAAGGAACTCAATCTAATCTCCAATCCCATTACACTTCACATTCGTCTCCCTCACCTCACAAGGCATTTTCAATCGCAGTCCATTTCCCCCTGCCCATTCCCAACCAATACTGGGACGAGGAAGAGGCAACCGGGAGTAGTGAAGATTTCTCATCGGAACAACATCAGGAGTATAAGGGAAACCAGCTACAGAAAGAACTCAAACTGTCACAGTGAGAGAGACAGGCATTTACTAATCATCACTCTCACCTGACTTCACTTGACCATTTTCACAACTATAAAAGGTGTGGTCTTTTTCCAAAGAATAAGCGAGCTGGGGATGCTGTCTGGACCAGAGGGGCCAAGGAGCAGAAGGACCTGAAGCCTAGAGGAGAACGGCGTGCTGAGACGCTGGCCCGGGATTTGTAACGGGCTGCACCGTGTCTAGGGAGCAGCGTCTCCAAGGTGCCGGAGCAAGGCACCCTGCGTCCTGCTTTTGGCGATCGGAAAAGTGCTTGTTCCCATGGGACTTTGGGAGACCCTGACCTCAACCCTGTGTATCCAGAGGGACCTCATCAACGTGACGCTGCCTGGTGAGTTTCGTGTCAGTGAGAGAGAAACTCAGGAGTGCGCAGTTGTTGGAGCGGAGAAAGACAAAGACATAGGTGGTAAAGCGAGAGAAAGCTTGTAAAGTGGCAGGGAGCGTAAAAGTGAAAGGAAATATGAGAAAGACAGATCTAGACAAGGAAAGCAACAAAAGGAAAAGGCGCTAGCGGCGCAGACTGAAAGTAAAGACATTAAGAAGGTGCACGTGTGTACGAGAAAGCAAGGAAGGTGCAAGTGTGCATGAGAAAGCAAGGAAGGTGCAAGTGTGCATGAGAAAGCAAGGAAGGTGCAAGTGTGCATGAGAAAGCAAGGAAGGTGCAAGTGTGCACGAGAAGGAAGCAAAGGAAACGAAAGGGGAGCAAGAAGAAATGCACCTGAAGGTGAAAGGTTAAAAAAGGAAGAGCAAGGAATAAAAAGAGGGGATGAATATCAGAGTGGTCGTGCTTAAAAGGAGCAAAGAACATGGCGTTTTGGAAAGTATCTGATGCTATCCCCTGAATGGATTATATGTGAACGTACTGTATATCTGAGAAAGGTACATCCTGACAAGCTGAACTTGTGGTTAAAAATAAAAGGGGCCCAAGCTCAGCGAAGGGAACACTGAGAGGCGCAAGCTGAACTTGTGTTTGAATCCAAGAGGTGGCTAAGCTTGGGGAAGGTAACCCTGCGAGGCCTAACAAAGTGGAATACCTATTATTGTGTGATACTGAAGGAATTGAAGCATGGGGAAGAAGGGCCTAAGCTTGAGGAAGGGAACCCTGACTGTCCTGACAAAGTTGAATACTTATTGTTTTTGATGCTAAAAGGAGTTAAAGCTTGGGGAAGGGAATCCCAAGGAACTTAAGACATTGAAAGTGTTTTAGACTACTGCAAGAACGGTGGAGATGGTCTTATGAACAGCCCTTTTTGATTGAACTCATTTTTGTGAAACTGACCAACCTACACCTGGTGAGAAGACCAACTGAAACCAACCTTGGTTTTCCATTTTCTGTTGAACCTCTATATTTTTCTTTTAAGGGACTTCCAAACACATTTTGTCAAAGAGTGAGGTCAAGCATGGGTTTTAGACACAGACGGATTTTTTACTTTGGTCTTTCAGACTTCGACGGCCCTTAGAAACATTGGTTAATGAAACGATCCCTTTAGTATTAGGGCCAGTTGGGCATTACACCAACCCAGGAACCTTAGTAAATAAAGGTTTTGAAAAAAAAAACATCTTTGAGTCTGTGTCTCTCTTGATACCATGCCCGTCTCACAGAGGGGAGAGTCTCAGTGGTCCATGAGGAAGGCGGTCTTATTGCACAAGGAGTGTGCATTGCAGAAGCACAGCACGAGTAAGGTGGGAGGAGCAGAAAGGGGAAGTATGGAAATATAACGAAATGTGTATTATATTCTGATAAAAATTTGAACTATATAAATCGGTATGGAGTATTACACTACAGAACATCAACCTTCGAGCTTAGCATGGCGAAAATAATATTCAACAGGTATTCTCGTACCTGAATCAAAAATACAAAATTGCCCTTGCAGCACTTCTTTCTGCCGCCTCTTTCTCATTCGTTTTCCGCACCTGCTCTGGCTTGTGCACTTGCGCTCAGCTACCTTGTGGCTGCACCCGCTCTGCTGCTTTGTCATGACAGTTGTCACAATTCCCACCTGCCCTGTTGGATTATCCTCTGCTTCCCAAACACTGTTCTTGGACTGGCTGGGCAGGGGCATTGAGAGGCAGAATGAGCCTGAGGTCAAGCATAATCTTACAGCCTGGGCAAATATCTGCCTCTCGCTAATGTCAATCTAGTAAGAACCTTTCAATCTGTCGATTATTTAGAATTTCCATGATGGCATACTACATGGTCAGTTTAAATGGAGCATGAAGAGGCAGGCAATTCCTGGTATAAGATAGTTTGAGGAGGGGGGGGTACGTTAGCCAGGAAGGCAGGAGAATAGTGAGATGAAGGTTTATTCGTATTTGCTTCATTCCGATTTTGAAATGTATTTGTTTCTCACTAAATGTTTCTTAATCCCCTTCCTGTGGTTGTAACTTCCCAGGATGCCCTGTGGGTTGAAGGTCGTGTGATGTCACTTCCACTACAGATATGACTGGTGAATCCGCTCCAATGACCACAAGAAGAAGAGGAGTGGTGCTAGAGTGAATGGTAATGGGCCTGCAACTACTTTAGATGTGCAGAAGGCAGTTAATGCTCCCAGACGGGAGGATCTTGGTTCCACGAAGGAACCATGGAGGTATTGGTGGACTGGGGTTGAAAACCGACATGACCTTAACCCCAGAGGCATCAAAAGAGGCAGGCAAGGTAGGGCGCCCACACTCTGCAGCCTCCACACAACCAAGATCGCAATGACATATTCTATTGTAGTAACATTAAAACATAATCGTTTGGCGCAACATACATTTAAAATCAACCTTTTAGAATGTTCATTGAACAAATGTAATTGCTATAACCTTTAATAAATGGTATGTGTAATGGTTAGCTATTAGCGTGCAACTTGCGGAGAACAAAATTATTCTAGAAATGGGAAGGAAGGATACATTGTCCACTGGTCAATTCTGAAAGCTTTGAGTGTGCCAGCTTTTCTGGTCAGTAGGGTGTTGATTGGATATAGGAGAAAGGCAAAGTTGAGAAAGGGGGATTTGTTCCAGTAGTAGAACTGGTGGTGGACCAACACAAAATAATAAAATGTTAGGCAATGTAAGAAGCAAGTAGAAAGAGACAAAATATTTCAGGTTGCAACAGAGGAGAGTGGGAAGGATGAACAAGAGTCCATTGGGATCATTTTGCAAGTACCACAGATCTTTACAAACGGTCTTAAGTCCGGCTTCTATGTGTTACACCCATCTTAACACCTTTTTTAACAATACGTGGGATTTTCGTTTTCTTTTGAGGTGCGGGGGGGGGGGGGACCACCGAGCAGACAAACTTGTCAATCATGCTTCATTGCTTTGCTTCAAAACACTGCATGGTTTAATGCTAGAATGCATTTTCATGCTGGCGTTAAATCAATGGATTCTGATGGAATCCGCCGGTCTTTTATACCTGATAAAAGCAGGAGCATTCCATAGGAACCCATTATAAATGCCATTTTATCTGTGTTTTACTGAACTATATAGTTGAAAATTGCACAGAGGGGACCTTTTAAACATTAGGGCAAATGGATGTGGTTCACTTCAGTGCGATTATAATTGTTTTAACTGACGACCCCCCAACCCCTCCAGGAGTCGATAAAAGTGAAACCGCTAAAATGTAAGGCTGGAACAGGCATAAGTCTTTTGGGGTCAGTCTCCAAGTTCCAGGTAGACTACAAATGAGGCAATAAAAGTGGCACTAGATGGTTACCCTCCACCTTTCATGTGCCACAGGATTTTGATTAATTTGTCAGGAGAAATTGAAGCAGGGAGTGGGCTTAACACATCGACGTTCTCTTCTAGGCCCACTTGCTAAATCGTCTTCTTGGTTTTCCACAAGCCTGAATTTTCAAGCTGACTGAAAACCAATGCATCCGTTCGGAATCCTCCTAACTTACACCTGATTAAAAAAGAGCAAATGGTTAATTGCGGGAGGCATCTACACGTTTCCAAGCAAGTAATAGAAAAGTGAAGAGTAGGGGCGTGGCCAGCAATGCTCTCACTTTGCTGAGAGCCTCCGTGGCACACCAGAGTTTCCGTCCAAATTCACCCAAAATAAAGCTCAGCAGGAGGAACTGAGAAACAGCGCAGGTGGTTGGATACCTCAGGAATTGACAGCGGAATTGGTGGGAGAAATCAGAGCAAGCACGACCGTCAAAAGCTGCGGAGAACCGGGGCGCCCGCTATCTAGCGTCCCAAAATGGCAAACTAGAGGGGAGGACGAACAACCGCCTGTGACGTCGTGCTCCCCCGACTGCAGCAACGCCAGATCGCCTGGCTGATGAAAAACAGCACCCACCAGCAGCCCAACCCCCCTCCCCCTGGGCCAGAAAGCGGGAGGGTGAAAGGGGGCAATTCAAGCAGCACTGAGACAGCAAAGGTGCTGATCCCCGGCTGAATGGGAGCCCGCCAAGACCCGAAGCCCAGGTGGAGGAGGAGCAGACTAGCTGAAACGCTGTAACATCCCAGCAATAAGAGACAGGCTCCTAAAGGCATCAAGAGAGCTGCCCGCACAGGGCTGGATAAAGACGGAAGCTGCCGTGGGCTGGGGGGAACCGCCACAGATTATTCACCGCTTATAGCAGCCCCAGTAGCCCCAACGAGTTTACGTGGGCAACCTTTTTCAAACCCTCCCCCCTGACTGCAACAAAACGTTGCTTCTGCTAGACAAGCACTCACAGACTGTGGAGTCGTAGGGGCTCCCCGGCAGCAGACCCACCTGAGGTGATCACGCGAGTCCTCTTTTCTACGAAACAGGAAATCATGACTACAAGTCGCATCCAGGGAGTCTTAACTTATCAAGGGGCCCGCTACAAATCTACCAGGATCTAACTGCCACCACGGTCCAGAGGCACAGAGCCCTCAGACCCCTCTCAACCTTCCACCAAGACTGGAAAAAGTAATATAGATGGCCCTTCCTGGCGTCTCTCCAGTTCCCATTTGAAGGCCAAACTCGCATAATTCACTCATTGGATGAAGCTGGGGGTATTCTCGAAGGGGAACCCGCGACCCCAGGTCAAGAGCTAATGAGCAAAAGAAATGGGAGAGATCCCGAAACTGCAACAAGGGGTGAAACCACCACACCAACTGAAACACGCATGAACTGTCTCCTTGCATCCAGCGGCACTTCCTCTACTGAGATGGAGTCTGAAGATTAACCCACACTCCTTGCAAGAACACAACCATGGAACTTGGGTGTCCCACGGTCTGCTCAAGCCTCGTACACTGAGGCACACATCGGCTCAAGGCCCCAAGGGACTAGTTTGAATTTGTTTTTTGTTGGTTCTCCTCGTTCTCTGGTTAAGTTTGTTACCAGGTTACAAAAGTTAAAACCCTGGTCACAGCAGAAAAGGATGAATATTAATGCTATAGAAGGCAGAAGCCAGCTGTCAACCTCCCTACTCTACCCCAGCGATAGCTGAGATGGAGCCGCAAGAGGCCGCTCCACCACATCAGAAACTGCGCTACGTCTCTTTAAACATCAGGGGCCTAAACTCACCCGAGAAACGCAAATCAAAACTTCGATGCTTGAGGGACCTCTACAGCTCGGTAGTCTTCCTCCAGGAGACGCATTTGTTCATCCATACCAGTGCAACTCCCAAGAAACCCCCTCATGTAACTACAAAAGCAGCTTTCAAAGTTCATATGGAAAGAGGGTAAGGCCTCGATCCCGCTAAAGGTAATGACCGGAGAGGCCAAATGGGACAGGATGGGGGTGCCTAATCTCAACAACTACTACATAGCAGCCCGAGTAACGAACGCTATTGCATGGGTCGAGAACCAAGCCCACGAGGTGGACACACATCGAACAAGCAAAGAGTCCCCCCTTCAATAGGCTCAATACTATATATCTCCGGTAGGGTGTGCTGGCACTGGGCAACACTTTCCTCAAACAGAACCACCCTAAATTCTTGGGACTGGGTGCTACGGAGGAAGAAAATCCCCATGGGGCTGAGCCCACTTTCCCCAGTCCTTCAAAACCCAGACTTTTCCCCAGGCCTAGAAACAGCGAATTTTAGAAATTGGGCCCGAGGGGGCCTTCCAACTCTCTCTCAACTGTTCGAGAACGGTGCCCCTCTAACTTTCGAAGAATGCAAGAGTCGTTTCTCCCTAGCAGAAACAGATTCACCTACGCCCAAATCCGGCATTGGATCTCTCAGCCAACTGTCAAACAAGGAGCCACGAGGAAGCTTCACTCCCTGGAGTTTGCGCTAAAGGAGGGCCTGCACGGGATCACCAAGCTATACAAACTGCTACAAGACAACATGTTAACCACCAGACTTGCATACATGTCCTGCTGGGAAACAGACATGGGGCACCCAACAGACGACCAAACATGGGTCTATATCTGGACTAGAAACAACACTGCCTCTAGATGCATCACCGACAAGGAATGCACTCTCAAACTCCTGCCCCAGTGGTACTATCCCCCAGAACGCCCACATCACTTTCAGAAGTCCCTGGGCCCGGCCTGCTGGCGGCAGTGCGGTGCCCGCGGGACCTACTCTCACATGAGGTGGGAGTGCCGAAAGGCGCAGGCTTTCTGGGAGAAGGTGCTCCAGGCTATGGAAGCGATTACCCATTGCAATTTGCTATTGATCCCAGAGGTGGCCTTGCTGCGAGCTGCGTGGCCGGAGTGCTATCCACAACCGGGAACAACCGCTAGGCTACTCACTCAGTTGCTCCTAGCGGCAAAGATCACCTTGGATCGCAAGTGGAAGACTCAGGAGGGACCCCCTACTACCACTATGGTGGATTAAAGTCTGGGATATCCTAGTAGCTGAAAAGTCAAGGCGGCTAAAGAAGCAGTACTACACCGCTTTACAGACTGCTGGGCCCCCATCCTGGAATACAACAGAACGATCCCAGCGCTAACATTCCAACCACAGCTAGCGAGATGTTTCTTACGGCCTTAGAGGCTCCCTGCCTCAGTCTAGGGAGGGACATGGCTAACGGGAGGTTTCCTGAGTTATGTATTTGAGGTGGGGGGGAGGGTGGAGGGGCTCAGTCTACAAAAGGGGATACCACATGGCTGCCATGCTTGACAAATATGTATGTAATCTGCTGCAACCGGTCCTTAAATAAAGTTGTTTTTAAAAAAAGGCAATTTTGCTTGCATTTCCACTACATGGCTGGGAGGATTCAAATTGCACGCTGAGGACAAAGTGCAAACAAAGTTGGTCCCCTCGATGCAATTTCTACTTGGGTAAAATACACCCTGCAGATCTGCTTTAGTATTCAAAGAATTCCAGAGTGTGCATGTCTGCTCCTCAGGCCTGCTGGCTGCTTTTCCAAGAGCTGGCCCTTTCCTGCTCACAGTACAGCGTGCGCGCGCGCGCGCGTGCGTGCGCGCGTGCGTGCGCGCGGGTGTGTGTGTGTGTGTGTGTGTGGCAAAATTCAAAAGGTCTGCCACGTCCGTACGTAACACACAGGACAACATACACCTACCTTCCTTAAGCCTCAATGTGCCCTCAGGATACAGCACAGACACATACCTCTCTATCCCAGGCCACCACAGACTGAACAAATTACACACAATGAGTCAGTCCAAGAGCAAATAGCTCATACGAGGATCCGCTTTCCTACGAGCTCCTGGGCAAATGAGTGACCCGTCAAGTGGCAGAGAAGACGCGCATCAAGCACAAAGGTCACATTTCAAGAAAGTGTCATTTTAAGAGCATAAAGACTTTCTAATCACTTGCTGTGCCTGTGGGGGCCGCTGGATCAATGCACGTGACCTTTTGAGACGGACACCACTATTTCTGTAACACTCATGGGAGACTGAGGGCTGTGAACGGGATTCAATTAAACCGCAATCCTGTGCTATGTATAGCAATGCGCGTTATCAGAGAAGGCCACTGGCCCTCCCTCTACCCAACGATGCTCCGGGTGATGGATAAACCCGCGGCAGCCGGAGGAGGGTGGGGGGGGGGCGTTGCCTGGCAAGATAAAGGAGAGTGGAGAGGCTCACATGGAAAGACCACAAACATGTGGTATCCCATGGAATGTGTGCATCCTGCTCCGCCTCCACCGCTATCCCAACTAAAAGTCAGAGGGTACAAGTTACAACCATTCAAGCGGATTACAGATAGTTCAAACCTAAAGCCATTGATGCAGGTCTTGGAATAACTGCAACACATCCATCGTATCACAACATGGCAATGCTGATTCCATTTCCTGGCTGGCTGATCAACGTTTAACCTAAGCAGAGCGAGGTCTTCTCATTATATGCTCAGAACCAGGATCTGAACTGAGCCCCAGGGGGCGTGATCACCCTGCCAGTGTTCGGACTTTCGCTACTTGTCCATAAGTGACATATATTAATGCTGTTTCTCATACTGCAACCAACTATTCACTCACACTTGCTATGCACTCGAAAACATTCAACTGATTGAACACCACAGACAGCAGTCGGTGGCGGATGGTGAAATATTAATTTGAAGGGGAGTAAATGTTTCCCACATGTATGTGGGAGCGAGATAGCGTAGCGAGGGCGTTGTAACAGACCACGGTGGTAAAAACTTGTTAATGGGTTAAAATAGTGCATTTTTCAGCAATCTGAAAAATCAGGAGAAAACCCACAGTTTGCAATCAGTTTTGTAGTTTAACTTAATTTTTGTGATTACAAAAATCCAGTAGATGCAAGACACAAAAAGTGTGCAATAGCATTTGCCAACGCATCTTCATGATGCCTTTTCACACAATATATGCCAGGAGAAAAACATTTTCATGCTCGCTGTGCTCATAGATTCCACGCTGGCTGTAGCAATATAAGACAGTATTCCCATAAAAGAACATACTAACGTTTGCTGTATGCATAATGCCAGGAATGATACTATAACAACTCTGCCAATACTTTCCAGTATCCCCATGTATGAGCATACACCTGCTGGGTGTGTCAGTAAAAATGCTCAGCCCCCATTTTTCCCAGTTCCATGCAGGACTCTTCGAGCCAGTCCCGTTTTATTTCTCATACTGCTTGCTGGGACTGGTAGGCCCACCTTTACAATAGGGAAAACGAAACTACAAGTTCCAGCATGCAATTGGAAATAAAAACGAGTGACTTATATGGAACTGGGAAAGTTGTCCGCTATGAAAATGCCATGCCACAATAAGAAAACATGCCAAGACTGGCTGCACCAATGTAGGTCAATGTGGCCATGTAAGAATACTTACCATGCTGGCTTTGCCCATGATGCGCAGTAAAACAATGCCATACCACATTAAAAAACAACCAGACTGGCTGTACCCAAGTAGGCCAGTAGAGCCATATAATGACACTTATGTTTGCAACACCATTGATGCTAGTAAAAAATGCTATGCCAGAGTTAAAGAAAAGGCAGAAAAACAGCCAGAGTGGCTGCAGCTGAGAAGGCCAGTCTAACCGCATAACAATTAGGTTTGCTATATCATTGCTGCCGAGTATAAAAATAAAAATGCCATTCCATATTAGAAAAAAAGAGGCAGACAGACTGGCTGCCAAATCAGTCCTCCCCAAATCCGTGCCCCCGGGTCCAGCACAAACAGCGCACACACATACACTCAAAAACATTCACTCACTCATACACACAACATTCAATTGCTCATTCGCACACAGACAGGCTTGACTCGCTCATTCACATGCGCACCCAACCACCCTCCCACCACTACACCATCCACTCTCGCATTCATACACAAACACATGCATACAAACATATTCTTCATACTTTTTTTTCCTTAACATATCCCCCCCCGACCCCCGTTCCAGTCTCGGGTCCTTGCCCAACTGCCTTGTAGGCCCATCTGGCTCCTGCGAAGCAAGAACAGAAAGCAGGGAGCGATTCCAGCACAGGCGTGGAGGAGTCAGAGCACTCCAAACACCTCTGGAAAGCCAAAGGTTGCCAGTGATTGGTCTAGAGAGATTTACTCAAATACTATAGATTTATAAAGAATCACCCATCCTAATGGCAAGTCCCAGGTTCCTCACCACAGACAGTATCACAACCCATCCCTCTTGCATTATGTTTATCACTGGAGTGTGGGGTGCATTTAAAGGCCCAAAGAGAAGTCCCTTTCACCTGAACAGCAGCATTTAAACACTGCAACCAAAAACGGCCCGGCTTTTTGCTTTCACTTCACATGAGTGGCAAGAATTTAAACACTGCAACCAAAAACGGCTGTGCTTTTTCTTTTTGTTCATGTAAAATTAAAGAACCATGGGGAAAGGGGTATACCTGTCATTATCAATGGACCCGCAGTAATGGAATTCACAGAAGGAGGCGGAATCGAAGAATCCTGCGACATGGAAAACAGGATTTTCAAACATTAAAAGCAAAAACGGCCTGCACAGGTATTTGCAAATAAAAACGGCTTTAAAAAGCCACTATGTAAAAAGATACCATTGCTCACAGAAAAATGTCAGGAAAGTAAAACCTGATTTGTGGGGGTGACCAAAACAAACGTATATTATGTTTCACCCACAAAACTCCTGTAAACTTGTGAAGAGACACTTCAGGAAAAACCTGCTCTGGCTGAGTTCTAAACTTCACAATGAAATGCCCTGCTTCCAGCTGGATGTCACACCTCCCAGACAACAACCCTGCAATAAAAGGTGATGCTGTTGGAGGCGTCAAACTTCCCTATTCTGCAGATTGGCCGGCAGGAGAGCAGAGATTTCAAAAGAAGGCAATCACAAAAAAAAATAAAAAATTGTGAGCCCTTGTCGCACCCCCCCTTCAAAAGAGCTCACACCACTTCAAAGAGACTTATAAAAAAAAAACTCTGGTCACAGGCTGAGACTAGGGTAACAGATGGCTGTGGGGGATGAAGCAGCCATCCCATTTGCTGACAGAAACACTCATTATGATAAAAGACTCATTTTAGGCATTTTGCACAGCCATCAGACTGAGGATTGATCTCAATTTTATGCTATTGTTCATGTTATTTCCAGGTGGTTTTGGGGATATAAATTGCATTTACCTGGGACTCTGGGAACTGTAATGGTCAATTAGACTAGGTTTCTGGCTGATCTGGACATGTGACAAATATAAAACATGAAATTGGGAATATGCTTGATGACTGACATATTCATAACTGTTGTACAGTTTATGAAAACAACAAATGTGGCACATGGCCATGCTACATCATACAGATTTGACGATCGGCTCATCTAATTCCCCATCGTCAGCTCAAACCGAATATATGTTTCATATGGCAGTGGCTAGTACAGTTATGAAGTTATGATACATAACTAGTTTTTGCCAAAAAGTTATGAGAAAAGACAGATGGTGCTCCAAAAATCAGAGAGAGAGAGAGAGAGAGAGAGAAAGAGAGAGAGAGAAAGAGAGAGAGAGAAAGAGAGAGAGAGAAAGAGAGAGAGAAAGAGAGAGAGAGAGAGAGAGAGAGAGAGAGACCCTCATTTAGCTGTGTAAATCCTTAGTATTTTTGTCGGTGAATCAATTAATTCCCCCATTGAATTTCACGGATCGGGATTGTTGAAATTCGAAACCAACCATCCTTGTCTATATAGCCATTAAAGTGTTGCCTCAAAAGAATTATTCCCATTGTGAGCTGAAAGCCAAATTTGTCCTTGTGTCTAAATTATGCCCTGCTAAGCAAATTTTCATTTGCCAGTGTCATTACTATTTGAATCTGTCCTATTAAACCCAAACAGTTCTTCCCATTGCGAGTAATCCCTTTGCCCAAAGCCTGTTAGCTGCCCCCGTCATTTTCACTAAAAAACGATTTTCCCCATGTGCTTTTCTCACTGTTAAAAGCGTGCGTGTCATTTCCAGCCTCAGCAAAGTTGATGCGATTTAAATTTTCGTTTTTCTAAAAATGTCTTTTTGTCCTTTAAAAGCATTTTGCTAGAATGTTCCCCTTCCTCTATTAGATTCTGAGTGCGACTTTTGAATTGTATTCCCTTTATTTATTTTATTTTCTTTCTCATGTGCTGCCTGTGTTCAAATCAAATTTCCTAAGTGTGCTAGCTAGTTTGTTTTGAAGCCCGATTTGTCCTTTAGTGTAAGCAGCCCGAAGTACCCTTGTGTGCTGTCCCATAGCAGTAGTATTGAATCATTGAAAACCCATTTTTCTATTGTTGGAGGGGGGAGTGCTTAACTGTTGGTGTTATCACTTTGTGGTAAATTGTTATTTTTCTGTTCTGCCATTAAAAAAATGTAATTAACTGTAATAGTAGATCTTAACCTGATGGTTTTGTAGAAATTATTGTATTTTTTTGTATTGCCACAACATTGGTGGCTGTGAAATTGTTTGAATTTCCTTTTTCATTAAATAATAAATTAATAAATATCTTATTGAACACACTGGCTGGGTTCCTAGTACACTGTGACACGGGGTGTTTGTGGAGGTTGGTGCGAGACGGGTTGGAGGCCTACTCAAAAGAATCTGTAGTGTATTAAAAACAAAAAGCATTTTATTGTGCGCCACATCCATTGTAGGGGAAGGACTTCCCTAGCTGGCGTCTGCCGTGCAATAAACCGTGACAAGAGCAGATGGCAGACGGACCCATATATCCGCAGGCTTTGTACACCAGAAAAAAGCAGGTGGATTCCACAGGAATCCATTGTAAATACTGCCTGCCATGAGGAAATGGCAGGCATTTTCTTAATTTGCACTGGAAAGAGACAAAGATGCTTTTGCCAAGACTTTACAACTTGACAGTGTAATTGAGCACAACAGCCTAGTGGAGGCTTGGTTGCACCCAACTGGTTCCCTCCAGGCAGTTTATGCCCTAGAGCTAAATTAGCGCCTATGTATTGCAATCTTTTCGCTGGGAACTCAGGTGTCCTTGAGAAACGCACTTCACCCCACAAAGACACAGGCAATCTGGCCCCCACCCCCTTGCACCCCTGCCAGCTCCCACCTACACTCACTCGCTTGTGGAATTTCATGGAAATCTGGGGGTTTCTCCATAAAGCCTCACCTCCTCCCTTCCTTTCCTAAAGAATTCCATGCAACCCCCCACTATGGGTGCACTTACACAGACACACTCACGTATACTCGCTCCCCCGCCCCCTCCCCATCCTTTACTCATTATAAACATTACCCCTTCTCGCCCACAGAGATAGAAACATCCAATGCACACACTCATGGCCCCAAAAGAAACACCTGGGACTTGCGCGACTTCACTTTAACGCCTCTGCTACGCCCGTCAGCCCCTACGTGCACTCGTGTGCGTCCAGGGGCGTGACAGTTCAAATTCGAAAGACTGTTCGGAGCGGTCTCTGAGTGGTCTTTCTAAATCGATCTTTTTTATTCCGTTTAGATAAAATATTTTCACTTATAATGCACATTTTGACCTCTTCGCTTGGGTCTTATTCACCATGTCCCTTTGCAATGTAACCATCTGGATACAGGTTTGTGTTCATTTGTTTTAAGCTGCAGCTCCCTGCTGAGCTCCAAGGCTTTTCTCATTTACTGTCACGTAGCACCTCAGTATTGCTATCACCACATCACGGTCACATTTATTTTTTCTCGCTGGCCATGTGCATTCTGGCATCGTATTAACTCCCGCCCTCCTGCTGATCATGGCTCACTGAAGCACTGTTGCCACTGGCCTAGGGTCCACTGCATGGGAGCATATGAAAACTGGGGCGTGCTTCGGCGCTGTGGGGCATCAGCTGTGAAGTGCAATTTGAGCCATAATCCTTGCATATATGCTCCTAAGAAAACAAAAAAAAAGTGATGGCTGGAAATGTTAAAGCCAAAGCATTTTTAGTTTCTGGGAATTCTGCCTGGTCTTGTTACAATGATTCTAAATGTTCTACAAAACCGATATTGACATCATGCCTTCATGATGGCAGTCGAGTCCAAACTGTTAGGCCAAAACTCTGCTGCACAGTCAGTAGCACATGTCTCAGACAGGCTTCCCAATGTGTGGACCGACTGGAAGTAGTGATAGGCACCGACGAGCGACGCTCTCGGGTTCATCACTGCACTGCTCCTACACCGTGGGCGCATTCCCGACCTTTGACTGGGGTGGCATGAAGTACGAGCGCACACACATAATGATCATCAGTTAGGATAATGGGGTAGCACCGGGTCTGGCCATTCAGAGTCCAGGGGTAGCACATGCCACCCCAGGCCTCTCCCTGGAGACTCCACTGGACTCATTCTCACTGCAAGATGGATCTCCCTCCCTGTGCCACATAATTTACACTAACCCCAGCATCTGGAACAATGAATCCCAGAAGTATGAGACTATAGAGGCCTGCAAACTGATCTCTGCCTTGGCGTCATAATGACAGTGATAGAAATATACACAGTGGGTACTGACATCATCCACACATGTTCCACTCCTTGGCTATCCCATCCATCCGAGTCATTCTAAAATGCAATTTTCACACGTCTCGGCCCTTTTTCACAGGTTGGGGATTAGCAGACAATTTGAAACTAGAGTACAGATACACTTTTAGTTTTTTATTTATCAAAGGAAAACAGGGGATTAACTGGACCCAGTGGTTGCATGGTCAGATTTCCCTTAAGACCATGATGTTCTGTCTTTCCCATCTCCCCAGAATAGGTTTACCTTCCTTGTGGCAAACATTCACTCACAGTATTTGGCGCTTATAGTTCATCACATTTCTTCCTTGCCCTTTTGTAGAATCTTTCTTGGTTTGTATTGTACTTGTCAAGATTTCCTGGTCCACCTAGACTTGTTGGTCACGTAGCGCCAACAAACCTGGTGATTGGGGTCCCTGGCCGTACCCTTTCCGAGACATTGCATCCTGGTGTTCAGAGGCTTCCGTCTCTCCTTTTAGCAGTGGTGATGAGCCTCATGGTGCTCTTCCAGGCCTTCATGTATGGGTTGACGTTGCTCCACCAATGCAGGATTCTATTCAGAGAGGCCGCTCTGGTGGCTACCTTTTGCTTCGCTCTGCTTTTTCCCTCTCCTCCCACCCCTATTTATCCATTTCTTTGTTCCTTTTAATGTATACTTCTGCCTCTCCACCCTTCTCTGCCTCTGCACTCCTGTGCTCTCCATCTTATTCCTGGCATTCTCATCACTCTGCCATGTTCTCTCTCCTTCTACCACCCCCTTGCCATTCTACCTTAATCCTATTTTTTCACCCCACCTCCTTTATTTCTTTTCATCTACTACTCGGTGTCACTGTCAGTTTTAGCTGCAGTGTGACTTTCCTCATGATCCATCTTTTGGTCTTCTCTGTACATTGGCTTCCTCTTCTGATCTTTTTCTCCTCTACACTCTACCTCTTGCAATCCTCAGCCTCATCTTACTCTTCTTTCTGCGCCTCCTTGATTATTCTCTCGCTTTGCTCTATCCCCTCCGGTTCGTTCTCGGTCAGCACCTCCTCATCTGCTTTCTTCTGTCCCTCCTCTACCCCCAGTCTTCAAAACCTGCTCAACTCCCTTGATTTACCATCTCTCCTCCTCTGCTCCACTCTGCTCCCTTCCTCCTCGCTGCACCAACATGCCCTAACCTGCACCTCAAGCTCTAGACTAACTTCCTCACCTCTGCAGGAGGGATGGCGTCTCTGATGATTTACCACGCTGTAAGGCTTTCGCTTTTTAGATGTGCTCAGCCACACACATGATACTGATTGGGGCTCATGGGTATGTTGCGAGTGTCTCACAATCTTCTGCCTCATACTGAACCAAGTTTCCACAGTTGTATTAGGTGGTTCACTGAGACCTGCCGCAGCAGGTCCACACATGGTTTGCTGGTTTGCTCAATCTCCCATTTTTCTGTCTTCCCCCTGAATCAATAACATTTATTGGGGTACAAACGAGTCTTGGAGTAAATATGGCTTGTCATACAAACAAGGGCAGGAATGGGCTAGGGAGCCTGGGGTATCTGCCATATACAGCATCTAGGACCTACCTTACTGAGCAGGTGGAGGTCCCTGATCCCCCCCCAATCCCCCCCCGGTTCATCCCTGTCCCATTGCTTGTCCATCATGTGACATTGCCACATCTTACAGGGTAGGCATCTTGTGGAAGTGGAAGCCAGTAAGATAAGTCAACAGACTTATGCAACGAATGCAGAAATCTGTGCATAACAAGGTCGTCACAGGTTAAAATCCCAAAGAGTCTACTCAGCCTCTTGTCCATTTCGTGGTAGATACGTAATGAGTAAGATTACTTAAGCACCTGGACACACTACTAATTCGTTTTGGTGACAAACCATTTCAGTACTTTAGCTTAGGACATCAACAACTTGAGAACGTGCAAGTCCTACGATGTTACACGCAATTAACATATTAGGCTACAAGGGTTACTGTTTGTGGCCACCGGGGGTTGGGGGAGGGATTTGGTACTTGAGACCTTGTTGTCAAAGTATCGTTCACTGTATAATTCAATTGGTGCACGTTAACGTGAAGGCTATTTGTACATGTTACATAAAATCAAATAAAAAAACTAAAAACGTTTGCACTCGCGCGTAGGATGTTGACTAATGCCGATGTTCAAGAGTAATCAATGATACAATTGATCATTACCTCCCACTCCCACACCTTCACCACAGTCCTTGCTCATTGAAGCCTCTGCCCCTGGGACAGCCTTTAATGAGCCACTTTTATGGTGCTGGGTTGTTACCGGTGGAAGGAGGATCCCAGAGCTGGTATGGCACCATTATGGACACCGATGAGTGGGCACGGGAAGCAGGGTGACATCCCCAAGGCTCTGAGTCAACAGATGGGACGCACTGTTGCGGTCTGCCGTGGGCGCTTCATTTCCAGACAGGGCATGCTGTTGCAGGCCTATCCTGCCATGATACAGCACTTCACCCACCCGACGCCGCAAAGGAGACCACATGGTTATGGGTCTACTGGGAGGAGAGCAGAGGCGCAGCAGTAGCGCTGAATGGAGGGACAGGAAAGCACTCTCTTAAGCATTCATTTTTTGGACATTTATGTGGTACTTATACACAAGCGTTTCAAGGCGCCACAAGACAAAAGGAGGGGGGGGATTAGGGGAGAAAAAAAACCCCAACAATATATGGTCCTACTAGGCCCTGTGACATTCAGACCATGCAAGTGCAGAGACAGTAAGTTCAGGGGGAGGGGCAGGACAAGGAGGAAGGACTGGGATAGGGGAAAGTGGGAAGGGAGAAGTGTAGTAGGGATGGGGCCCCGGGGCAGGGCAAGTGCGAGGGGAAAAAAAGAGGTAAGGTTCGCAAGTGCAAGGACAGGGGGACCAGATTCAGGCTGATTGTGGAAGGGTGCCTGAGGGCAGGTACTGGTTAATCGGTGCTGGGGAAGGCTGGGTAAGGAGGGCCAGGTCCCTGCAAGGCACATAAGAGACCAGGGGCCAGTTGCAGCACTAGGGGACATTAGCAAGGGAGGGGGAAGAGTGAAAGAGGAGGAAGAAAGGAAGGTCTTGAGAAGTTTCCAGAACTTAAGGAGATCCTGCTCAATTCTGGAGGTGGGCAGGAAGGTCGTTCCAGAGGGAGGCTCCTGGTGAAGAAAAATCTACACCCCACTCTTTGCTTGGAGAAACATCTGGCCTGCAGAGACTTGGAGCTAGATGACCGAAGGACTCTAGCAGGGAGGTATTTGGGGAGGGAAAGATGGATGTAGAGGGCTCCCTTGCCCCAGAAAGCCTTGTGGATGATGCAGAGGGTCATGAATTTTATCCTAGCAGTCAACGCGAGCCAATGGAGAGATTTTAGGGCTGATGCGGTCCCAGGGTTTGAGGCCGAGGATACGTCTTGCAGCCCTATTCTGGATTAGATTATTTATTTACTGGACATTTGTAAGGTGCCTATACACAGGTGTTTCCAGGTGCCAAAAGAGGGCAAAGGGAGGAAAGAGGCAAATTGAGGAAGAGGCGGTTACAGTAGTCAAGCTTGGAGAGAACCAGAGCTCTGGAGTCATTGGGCTTTTGGGGAAAGGTGAGGAAAGGTAAATGTCTGAGGAGGTGGAGCTGAAAGTTGGACTTGTTGGCAAGGACTGTGGGGAGAAGGAGAGAGGAGTCCAAGATGACCCTAGAGTTTTTTGAGTCACAGGAGGGTGAGGGGAGGGGGCCCAAGGAGGCAGCCAGAGAGCAGGTGGAAAGCAGGGTGCAGGTGTCCCAATGAGAAGGATCTCAGTCTTACTGGCATAAAGGCAGAGATAGTTTGCAGAACACCATGCCTGGATAGCAGTCAGGCAGTCAAGTATGAGAGAGGGAGCAGAGGAGGTAGAGGAGGGAAGCTTAAAGTAAAGCTGTGTGTCATCGGCATAATACTGGAAGTGAGGAGAGAAGGTGGAGATCAAGTAGGCCCAAGGGGCAAGGTAGATATTGAAAAGCCACAGTGTTAGGATAGAGCCTTGAGGGATGCTGCAAGTGGAGAGTGAGGTGGAGGAGAGGAAAAGGTCCAAATGCACTTGGCAAGGTCAGCTATAAAGGAAAGAGGTCAGCCCGACCACTGCCGGTCTGTGATGTCTAGGGTATCACAGAGACGATTTAGGAGGATGGCATGTTTGACGGTGTCAAAGGGAGAGGAAAGATTCAGAAGAATCCGAACGGAGGGAGAGTTGCAATACAGATTCGAGAGCATGTCTTCACTGGTGTTCTGGAGAGCCGTTTCCGTGCCTCTGGGTGCTCTGAACCCAGCATGGTGGTTGTGGAGGCAACTAGCAGATTCAGTGTGGTTGGTCAGTTGGGAGATGACCAACTTCTCCAGGAGTTTGCCCAAGAAGGAGGTGATGGACATAGGGCGATAGTTAGCCGGGCAGGAAGGGTCCGCAGACTGCTTCTTTAGGAGAGGACACACAAGGGAATGCTTGAGGGGTTGTGGTAAAGAGCCAGTGGCAAAGGAATGTTTGCAGAGGTCTGCCAGGGCAGGGGCAAGAGAGGAGATGTTATCCTTGATAGTTCTGGAAGAGCAGGGGAGCACCTGTTTGGGGGAGACTTTCATAGAACGGACTACTCTAGGGACCTTGTCTGGTGAAATGGGAGAGAAGGAGGAGAGAATGGGGCAAGGGGGCCAAGGACGGAGGGATGATTGGGCACTGAGTAGAGGAGAGTGAGGGCAGGATGTCCTGAGTTCCGGTGAAGAAGTGGGAAGCCAGTGCAGTGCAGAGGGCCTCCTGGGAGGGAAGGGGAGAAGAGGAGACTGCAGAAGGGTTGTCAAGTTCCTTGCAGATTTTAGTTCAGTCGCGTTATTGGTGGCCCCCAAAATGCAGACTTGGACATGAGCCCTCTTCTTGGAGCGGATGGAGAGTTGATATTGCCTTTGAAGCATGCAGCAGGCCAGTTTGTCAGATGATGTGCTTGAGGCCTGCCACTTCTGTTCAGCGACTCTGCACTTGCGTTTCAGAGTGGCCAATTCAGAGTCATAACAAGAGTTGGACTTGGAGGCAGGTTTCATGCGGATCCTCATGACTGGGGCAAGAGCGTCCAGAGAATTGGAGATGAGAGATGAAGGTTAGCAAGTGCAGAGTCAGAATGAGAGTCAATAGTAGGGGTGGGAGGCGGAATGAAGGAGGCGGCAAATGCAGAGACTGACACGCTTCATCGTTTGAATGACAGAGGAGAACGGCAGTGCGGGCAGAAAGAATTGCCGGGGGGCCAGGGAGCTTCAAATGGGAGGAGAGGCGAGAGTGGTCAGACCAGGAGAGAGGGATAGTTAGAGCGATTGGAAAGACGAGATATCTGCTGAAGTGAGCGCATCCAAAGTGTGCCCAGCAGAGTGGGTCGGGCCACAGGGAAGAATTGTGAGGGAAACAGTTTCAAAGAGGTTGCGTAACAGAACAGGGGACACATCAGGAGAGTCTAGATGAATTTTAAAGTCACAGAGGAAGCGAAGTTTGTGGGAGGAGGTCAGGAGAGAGGAAAAGAGGTCAGCCCATTCAGAGAGAAAAGGGGAGGTAGGTCCAGGGGGCCTATAGATAGTGGCAAGGATGAGCGAGAGGATAGGAGAGACACCCAGCCTACAGACAAGGTATTCAAACCGAGCGGGAATGATGGTAGCATTCATCCATTCGGGGAAGAAAAAGGCAACTCCACCTCTAGTCCGGTTAGTCCTGGGTTTGGAGAGGATCTTATAGTCTTCAGGAAGGAGAGTGTCAAAAGGAGTGACAGAGCTGGCATTGAAACATGTCAAAGTCTTCAAGGAGGTGACATATGTTGGAGGAGTGTTTAACAGCAGAGCGAGAGTTGAGGGTAGCTAAGTAAAGCTAGCTGCCACCTTTAAAGGTCTTGTGAGGTGGGGTACAGGGACATGGTATGCTCATCGGTGGGAGTCGAGAGGCAAGAGGGGTGGCAGCAGGAAGAGTGGCAGGAGAGGGGAGGAAGGTGAAGAAAGACAGGAGACGTCCATCTAGAAGGAGAAGGTTGGGCCACAAGCCCTGGGCCATGATAGTGCCATTTTGGTAGACATTCATGATGCAGCTAGATAATGAGAAGTATGCCAAGAGAAATTCCCATCTGGTTCGACCATTAATGGGAGGGAAGGAAAAAGGGGATAGGACAGAGACCATAGGTCAGGTGAAGGGATAGTGCAGAGGATGTCAGTGATCGTCTGTCTGGAGGAAGGATTGACATAGGTATCAGCAATGGGGAGGCCTGGGGTGGAGGCCAGGAAAGCTTTTTAAAAGCTTTCCCTACCAGACCTCATGAGAGAGGTAGGATAGGTGATAGAATAACAGTTATAGTAGATGGGGGGACAGAGAGCACCATGAGTACAGGAGGAGAGGGATGGGGGTGGGAGGCTCAGGAAGAGCAACTGCACAGTGCAGGAGGAATTCAACAAATGGCATAGCAGCCAATACAGGGGAGATGACGCAGAAATACAGTGAGTCAGGAGTCCAATGAAAATGCTAAAGTTCCAGGAGGCAGTAGTAACACAACATGAATGAGATAGGGGTAGAAACAGATATAAAAGCCATCAATTATAACACTGTCACAGGAATTGCAGAATGCAAGAATCACGATTTTAAAGATCTAGCAGAGGGGCACAGTTGGAATTCACCAAGGTGCACAGATTTGAAGGCAGTAAAAAAGCAGAATACATGACAGCTAGATTACATTTTAAAACAGTGAAAACGCAGCCACATTCGACTTTAAAGCAACAGCTAAAATGCAGCCACATTCGATTTTAAGCAAACAACCACAACATTGCTTCAGGAAGGGTGGAGGCATAGCATTCAAGAACATCCAACTGCCAACTGTAAAACTATCCAACATTCCAACAGTCAGACATACCATGTAGCAACAGGATATCTAACTGAAGGCCTTTGCACAATGCAGACTGACATTAGGAGGGAGGAGAAAGGCAGAATGCGGACAAGCAGCGGAACACTGGCCAATCCAATGTAGTAGCGAGTAGATTGTTATTGCTGTTCAATGTTCCGGGAGATATGAAAGTACCCTGAGAGTGCACTTCAGTAAGAGTCATGGAGATGTGGCACTCCGAGCCATACAATGCGAAAGATGAAGATGCCTTGATGAGGATGTAGTAAAAGGAACAAAGGAGAGGGCGTCCTACCACATTAATTTATATTAAACAATCCCTGCATTCCTTATTTACTGCAGAGATAAGCTCCATTCTGACATACTAAGTATCAACAAGTTTGTGAACTCATAATTAGACGAGAAATAAATACACATAGAATGATGAAATTGACTTTTAGGCTGCTTAATTCAACTAAAATGTCAAAGAAAAGGAATGGAATGAATTCAATCAACCATAACATTTAATAGTTTTATATGAACAACACATGCCCACTTATTTTGCAAACATAATCAAATAGGAGCAAAGCAAAAAATAGATTGGAAACATAATTCAATTAGTTGCCTTTCCGATTTGCAATAACATAACATGAAAACTAAACAATTACTCCATGAATTGTCATTAAAGAAAAAACGTGAAATCGTGGGTGATAAACCAAGATGGGTTTTTTACAGATACACATATAACAAAATATTCTGCGGGAGGTAACCAAGTCTATGGCCCATGCTGTAGTAGCTATATGTTGTTGTGCTCCATCCAGATTAAAAAGGGTGGGGCCCTGGATAATCTCAGAGGTTTCTTCCTCCGTGAAGCTAAGTACTTGTTCCATGTTAAATTAAAGAGAAGTGTGTTTGGGTGTGAGGCTAGTTAGAACACAGTGTGGGGGAGGTGGGGGTGTCTAAACCCTAAGAAAAAGTCAAGAACTTAAAAGGACAAGTCTGGGTGTCCCTATTATAGCATTAGCTATATCTGAAGTTACGTAACTGAAGGGACTGCTCAAAAAAGTGGTAGGGCTTTATAGAGCTGAACTGTATAGGAACAAAGGAGAGGGCGTCCTACCACATTAATTTATATTAAACAACTACAGCATGGGCCATAGACTTGGTTACCTCCCGCAGAATATTTTGTTATATGTGTATCTGTAAAAAACCCATCTTGGTTTATCACCCACGATTTCACGTTTTTTCTTTAATGACAATTCATGGAGTAATTGTTTAGTTTTCATGTTATGTTATTGCAAATCGGAATGGCAACTAATTGAATTATGTTTCCAATCTATTTTTTGCTTTGCTCCTATTTGATTATGTTTGCAAAATAAGTGGGCATGTGTTGTTCATATAAAACTATTAAATGTTATGGTTGATTGAATTCATTCCATTCCTTTTCTTTGACATTTTAGTTGAATTAAGCAGCCTAAAAGTCAATTTCATCATTCTATGTGTATTTATTTCTCGTCTAATTATGAGTTCACAAACTTGTTGATACTTAGTATGTCAGAATGGAGCTTATCTCTGCAGTAAATAAGGAATGCAGGGATTGTTTAATATAAATTAATGTGGTAGGACGCCCTCTCCTTTGTTCCTATACAGTTCAGCTCTATAAAGCCCTACCACTTTTTTGAGCAGTCCCTTCAGTTACGTAACTGAGGATGTAGTAAAAGGCAACGGCCCAGTTCCCGCAAAGTGTAGAGGCATCCACCTGCCGGGAGTTGCGAGGATCACATAGCGCAAGCCAAAGGCTCAAGGCAGTGTAGACATGCACAATGTTCCGGCGGATGAGGGATTAGGGGGAGAGCCTGAGAAGGTTTTGTGAAATGTAGTGTGGACACAGTCCAGAACAGAGGGTGAAAGGACTGATTGCACATGGGACTGAGGTGAGGGGTGCTTACTTACCAGAACAGCAACAAGGTTTACCCGCTAACAAACATGCAGGTCTAGTGGTAGGAGCAAAAAGAGATCCGGGGCTAACGTGCAAAGCATGGGTCATACCATTGCCTGGACCATGGCCGTAATTTTAGGGGGAGACGGGGGTGTTTGTCTTCCCCCCTTCCCCAACTTTCATGGCACACCATTTTGTCCCCATTCATTTGGCTGGGGCACCTTTTCTTCAGACATAATGTCCCCCCCAACATTTTCAGCAAAGTTACTCCACTGGCCTGGACTGCCCCCGACAGGGTTCTTCATGACGCTTTGAGGAGGCCGGCTTTCGTCTGCCGGTTCCCCGGCCTAACGCAGATGTAGGCGGCCAAGTCCAATCCCGCATCTCGTTAGAAGCAAGTGCCTCAGGTCCCCACAGCAAGCCTGGCGGCTGTGTTTAAGAAAGGTCTGGGCTGTAGAAAAGAATTAAGCCCAGTGCCGCGAGGCGGGCACCGTGATGTTGCAGGGGGGACAGCCCGGTCCTCATCCAAGAATATAAACACCCTTAGATAAGGTGCTTTTTTGTGAGAAAAGCACAGAAAGCAATGGAGGGAAGGAAGCGCACACAGAAAAGGAAGTATATTGAGCCTACCTCCTCATCTCAATCCCCTGACGGGAGAAAGCAAGCACAGACACTCCAGGCGACATATTTCAGAGACTAAAGGGGTACACAGTGCACTTTATGCAAAAGTCAGTAACAGATGCCGTTCAGCTACCAATGCACCACAGACTACACCGGGCACATATTTACACACTCAAGTCATAGAGGAACAGGAGAGGGAACTTTCCAAAGATATCCAGGAAGGTGGCCAGATCCCACTCAAAGCTGAAGCTGAAGGGGATGTGGCCTTATTTTCAGGCAAATACATTAAAAGGGAAGACATGGATGCCACCAGGAGGCGCACAGGCAATGGCTGCCCGATTCCCGAGCTCCCGCCGAAGCCAGGTTGCAACAGGGATTGAGCCCCCCCCCCAGAGACCCCTACAAGGAGAACAAAAGAGCCTGAGAGGGCAGTGAACCCCCGGGGTCCCCCTGAGAGAAACAGCGACGTTTGGGGACCCCCGAAAGGCGGAGAACCAGAACCGCGGCCTCAACAGCGAAGACGCCACGGGAGAAACGAGCAGCCGCGGGGCCAGAGGAGGAGCCGAGGCCCTGCAAACCTGGGGGACTGCGCGGGAAGCACCGCCCAGCCCCCAAGTGAGTGGACCACAGTACAGGGACACCGAACCCCCTGCGGACCAGGCCCACGACCCCTGATTGAGGCGGCGGCCTCCCTACACTTCATCCGTGCGGGCGGAGACCCGTGCCCGGATAGGAGGAAGGCGTATTCCCCCGGACCAGGCCCCGGAGAAGGGGTGGCAGCGTCGGGGCCAGGAATCCCCCCTCCGCCACCGCGCCTGCCAGCCCGAGAAGCAACCAGCATTTCGGCACTGGGCGAGGGGACCCTCGAGTCCGCACCACTGCACGCCCACGGGAGGGGCACCCCCCACCCCTCTTCCTTCGCCGGGGCCCGGCTCCTGACCCCACCACCAGAGGAGGAACAGACAGCAGGAGAGTGGGCTCGGACAGGCCCCCGCCAATATCAAACAGGACGGGACCCCCCCGCAGCGAACGAAGCAACCTCCCCTCCCCGGAGTGCACAGAAGACGCCGAAGGCCCTGGGGCATCTGCACTGGGTGTGAGGCCCCCGCCAGAAGTCGGCGGGGCGTGTGCCCGTCCGGTAGCGATCCCTCAAGAGCCACGAAGGGCCACTGAAGCGAGAGCGGGATGGTCCCCGATTGCCCCCCCGGGCATGGGGTAAGATGATCCTCTCATGGTATGGCCGGATGACTGCAGTAAAGATGAACATATTTCCTCGGCTCCTGTACCTTTTCACAGCTCTCCCAACCACCGTCCCAGCACAGACTTTTAGAGAACTACAAAATGCGGTACAAGACTTTGTATGGCAGGGGAAAAACCCAAGGACCGGGAGGGCCACCCTGACTCTACCGGGGGAGGAGGGGGGATTTGGGTTGCCGGATTTTCACCTTTATTTCTCCACCCCCCAACTGCGCGTCCTCCTGGAGCACATGAAAGAGGGACTGGGAACATATTGGTCATATCTAGAAGATATGGACGCCCACCCTCTAAAGGTGCGTGACCTGGTACGGGCACCACGCAAGACAATCCCGAAACACCTAAAAACCCACCCGACCCTGGGAGTTCTCTGGGACATCTGGAAAGAGGGCCCCCGGACTGCATACCTCACCACATGGCCATCCCCGATGACTTCTCTCTGGGGCCACCCCCTCAACTTGGGTAGTAAAGGGTTCCGGCATTCCCAAACCTGGTCAGACATGGGAATGGAATGGACTGGGCAGATGTTCAGAGAGGGCGAATTCCTATCCTATGAGGACCTGAGGGACGCTCTCGGACGAGGGTCTCTTTCCATTTTCGAATACCTCCACCTTAAGGGCATCCTCTGTGACCAGTCATGGGGTCCAAACCTGAGGAGACAGTTAACCCCCTTCGAGAAGCTCCTCGACTCGGCGACCTTGAGAAAGGGTGCGGTATCTAGTATGTACAAAATTTTAAATACTTATAACCTTCAGGGTAGGAGGAGCTTCCGCACGTTCTGGAATGATCTGGCGGGAGAAGAGATCTCAGAGGACGCCTGGGCTAAAATATTCAAACTAGCCTTTCATGGGAACTTATTCACATCAGACATGGAGCATGATTTTAAGATCTTACAGGGGTGGCACGGGGACCCGGCAAAACTGTCAAAGATGTTCCCGGGGGTGTCACCAAGGTGCCCGAGGGGATGCGGCCAGACAGGCTCCAGAGGCCACATGTGGTGGCTCTGCCCGAAAGTACAGGCCTACTGGGGGTCGGTGAGGGGTTGGATAGCGGAAGTAACAGAGGAACCCCTACCACTTAATCCCCTAACAATGTTATTGGGTCTCCCCCTGGAGGAAACGGAACTATACCGATATCCAAGGATGTGGGAAACCATTCTGAGGGCGGGCAGAGTGGCATTCCCGGCCCGAGTGGGGCGGGACTAATCCCGAGATGCATAACAATCGACCTGGGGACCCACGACCCGGGAAATGGCGGCGCCAAGTCAGTCGGCGACATGGTCACTAATCGCATCATCTCCGAGGCACAGGATACAGCGAGAACATTAGGAGCCTCCCTAGACGAATGCACGGATCTGGACACGGGGTAGGGGGGTGGGCTGGGGTTGGGGGATGGAGGGTGGGCGGGGTAAGGGGTCACTCAGTTTTCATTGTTTGTTTTATTAAAAAATGCTAATAAAAACCAAAGTAAAAAAAAAAAAGGGAAGACATGAAGCTGATAATATAACATCAGAACAAACCTAGAATTTCCTGCTCCAACATTGGCCATGGAGAGCAAGCAAGTTGTTTAAACAATTAAAAGGGGCCCACAGTACCAAGTTTCCATATACATGAGGATACAGAACAATTATCACAAGAATGGAAAGACTCAGAAAAAACATCCACTCCCAGTTACCTCTAAGTTATACCCTCTAGAAGGGTTTGACGAGAAGTACCCTGGGAATATGAATGCAGACCCCTAGTTGGGGGACCTCATTGGGCAAAGAAGTTCCCCCCCCCAAATGAACCACAGACAGTGGATCCAGTGGACAGGAAAATGAAGAACACCCTGAAGCACACATATTCAGCAGTAAATCTGATTGTCAGAGCAGGGCATATTCATCATCGAAGATAAAATCCATCGATCTGAATAAGAATTTACAAAAATCCTCCTGATGAGCCAATTGTGGCGAAACACATGTAGAGGATACACATTTCAGATGACTGATACAAAAACTGTTCATAGAGGATTCGATTGATACATTTTGAAAACAATAGTTTTTGGGACAGAATTGTGTACACCAAGATATGTTTTGAATATGAGCAAAAGGATGAAATAATCTGCTGAAAATACTAAATAAGGTTTTGTTTATACCAGTTCTCACAAAACCCAGAGTCATTTTTTTAAGCAGATGCTTAATTGTGACAGCAACTTAATAACATTATTTTTAAATGTTACTGCGCAAAGTGTCTTCCCCCTTTTTTTTATTCGAATACAAGAAATATACAGATGGTTTTCTGAAGAATGAGCATGCTGCTTTGGATTACATTTTGCCAGTGTTAGCAACATTTTGCCCATTCCCATCTGATGACTTTAGCTAGCATATTCAGTGTATGCAGCCCAGTCTATAATGCTGGATTTTCAAAACCTCTGGATGGCCCATCAAGAGTGAGAACATGTCTCAGGCTCCATGATGATGCTCGATAGGCAGGATGATCGAGAAGCAGGCCCAGTGTTGCAAAAGCAGGCCGTTTCGTCCCCAAGGCAGAAGAACTCCAAGGGTTTCCACCATATTGCTCCTGGTGAAGGAGCTAATGGAAGAATTTCTGCCAGTAATGGACCTCAAAGCACTCAGAAGGCTTCTTTGGCACGACTGTTAAAAATTGATTCATACCACTGTTTTATCTCCCAGATACAGCCTCACTATTGGCTTGCGTTAATAGATTTGGAGGATACACATTTCCACATCCAGATTTGCCAAACTAACTCCCAATTCCTTCGCTTCAGGGTGGTGGTGGTTACTTAACAGTTGTGGGTACTTACCTCTGGGTTTCCCACCACACTGTGGATATTAACCAAAACATTTCCGCCTGTCACTGGGATTCTCCACGAGAAATCAGTTAAGAGTACACCCATGCTTGGACGATCCTATTGGTTCAGACCAGATCCGAAGCAGAGGTTATGGTCAATATGTAGATTGCGTGACACACCCTGTGCCAGCATGGCTTCCTGATAAACACCAAGAAATCCCACCAGGTGCCTTCACAGGAGCTGGCATTTATTTGGGTTTACTTCCAAACGGCCATCAACAAAGTCTGTCATCTGGTCCCGAGAAAGCACTCCCTCCAGTCTCACGTGCAGGATCTGCTCAGCAGCAACCATGCATCGGCC
Organism: Ambystoma mexicanum; assembly: GCF_040938575.1. Lineage (NCBI taxonomy): Eukaryota > Metazoa > Chordata > Amphibia > Caudata > Ambystomatidae > Ambystoma > Ambystoma mexicanum. The sequence continues at coordinate 489,028,026 of NC_090938.1, read as the reverse complement.
TGTCTCTGGCTTCAATCTCGGGGTGGCATGCAACGACAACCTGTGTAGTTTCATGGCCCAGATAGCAGATGCGTCCACAGAGGACTCATCTGGCTACTTTTTATACCCTGGTCAGCGGGAACTACGAACAACTGCTTCCCAACACTCTGCAGGTTACTCTCCAGTTGCAGTGGCTGCTAGAAGATCAGAATCTCACAAAACTGATGTAATTGGAGCATCTAATGACAATGGTGATTAAAACATATTTCAGTCAAAAGGGTTGGGGTGCAACCCCCTACACAGATGGTTGCAAAGGAGGTGGTCCATCAGTCAAGCTCTCCAATTGTCGAGCTGGAGATCGTTGCAAGCATCATGGATCAGTGGTCAGCATTTGTTCATTTGCATGGACAAGTGGGTGAAAAGAGCCTAACTGAACAAGCAAGGGGGGTATTCACTCAACCTTTGGACAGGCTTGCAACAGAAGGCGGCATCTGAGCGGAGAAGCATCTTTGTTCTCCTAGTGAAGTACATCTGCCCAGCAAAGAATGCCATGGCTGACAGCTTGAGCCAAAAATATCCATCCTTGGTGGAATATCACTTATACTCACTAATGTTTCAGTTGATAACTAAAAAATAGGGAGCCCTATAGTTGGATCTGTTCCCAACAGAGGACAACAGGCAAGTACGTTGGTACGGACCCCTCTCAACAGGTCCCGATGTTTGGATTCAGGACCAGGCTCCGACTGGCTTATAGGGCATTGCCCGAACAGAAAATGCAAAATGCTAGCATGGGCCAGTTTTTGTGGTTAAAGTGGGCCACCTTTTTGGCCAATGTGGGCCAGTTTGAGGAGTTAATTCACTATGCAGCTAGTAGTTTTGGCCATTTTAGCTGAATAAATATTCTGTAAATCGCACAATTTGCATCACATTTGATCAAAAAACTCCCCCCTGGGCACTATTCAAGCAGTCTGTCACAAAAAGAATGAATTGCCATTTGCAACTGTGGGACACTTTCCATAGGTGCCAGAGACAATTTTATTCCCCAGTCCGACCATGTCCCATACGCACTGTCAGAGCAATGGCCAGCGGGTCCTTCTATACAGATTCCCCCCATTTTCCAGTCCTCTAGAAAATCCAGAGGCACAAGGTGGAAGTACTGCTGGTGACTGTTAGGAAAGATTTCTCTGTATGCAATTTTCCCTCCATATTATGGAGCCCCAAACGTTTTGCTTTTGTTTGGCAGCCTATCCTGACTTTTTCCAGTGGAGCACAGACTTAAGCTGCACTCCCCTGGGCTTTTGCTCATTTGTTATGGGGAAACAGACACATCCTTCAGGCTGTTAGTACGGGAAACTAGTCTTAGTCTTACTTTGTTGCCATTTTTTGGTAACTTTTTATCAGTGCGCAAAGTGCAGTGGGGTCCTTTGGTTTTATGGCCCTAGACACCCTCTAAGGAATTTTTGGTGAATGTACAAGTGTGCCTATACGAACTGGTGGCAGCAGTTTACTGTAATGGTAGTTTTACTACTTTTTAGCGAACCATACCGCGTTTTTCGGCCGACGGCTCATGACTGTGGTCAGTGCCGAGAATGGACATGCCACAAAGCCTTTTGTTCTGTCTTTGGCCATCTTGACCGTTGTCCTTCCCCCAGGTCGCGCTGACCCAGGAATTTCTTGGGCATGCAGCATCTTTCGTTGGCTCCTGCACGTCACGTGTGCTAGTGCTGAGGAAGAGAGTTGGGACTGTCTGGTCCCAATCCACACAACTGATGTCAGGTGTGCATGAATGCATGGTACCATGGACCATGATTGGGACCACGACTGGCGTGCCTGCAAGGAAGCAGATCTTCTATTGGCTGTCCAGATTCGATCATGCATCGAACTTTGGATAACAGAAGGGGCCCTGCGTCCATTCCAGGTCAATCTACAGTGGTTCATCTTGAACTACAGAAGGAGCCAAGTATCCTGTGAGCTGGAGCAGACCCGAGTACCTGCCAGACACGAGCTGGAAGGTTTGGCACCATGAGCCCGCTGCAGACATGTCGGACCCCTGCTTGGTTCTCGATCTTATAAGGCATGCGCGGGTGCTTTGACCCATTTGAGTAGTGGAACTACTACTCTTGGTGTCTCCTGATTTCCTGCCAAAATATCCCTCTCAGAAGTGTTCCTGGGCAGTCCAGTGAACTGACCAGTTCTGCCCCAGGACCTCGCATTGGAGCGCTGCCGTTTCAAGTTGGGACTCGAAACATTGGGAATCCCTAACTTGTGTTTCTCGACACTGTCTTGACAAATTTCAAAGGCCAAGCTGCTCTGGGTCGTGAATCAGGAGTGTGTCACACCGTAAGCCTTTGTGGTCCTTGCATCACTGTGTTGTAGTGACGGTCGCTGTGGGTGACTTGCCCGTCTTCTCTGCTGTGCCCAGATTCCTGCTGCACTGGATTGTCTTCATCCTCCCTTTGTGCATGGATTTGTGGCTACTGTCCCGTCACAGACTACTGTCCCGTCCCGCAGCACAGAGAGCAAAGGTGGATTTTACAATCTCAGACGACCTCGACTAAACTGGAATAGTTTGGTCTGGATTGGAGCAAGGGGCGGTGAGTACTTGCATAAATTACCGGTGGCCCCTGGCTCATCCATTTGTTTTTATGCCCAAGGGTTCCTTGGATCCTCTCTTTGGCTGGGATAACCCACACTCATTGGCCTCTTACAAAAGTTAGAAACTGCTCTGTCTGCGAGGGCAGACCCTTCCATTACGAATGGAACTTCTCCTACCCCCTTCTCCAACCCCTTTCAGGACCATTACCTAACTGTCCCAGCATCTTGAAAAGGTACTGTTTTTGCTTTAAGCATGACTGCATGTTTGTATGCACTGCTGTACATTGAGCACAAGGCTCCCCACTTCGTAGGGCTGGACTGAATAAATTTGCGTTTCCATCCTGAAGACTGCCTAATGCATAATTCGTGCTAACCCACCCCTGGATGTGTTACCCCCTTTATAGCATTAGGCTACAGTAGTTGTATATATGTTACATAGTGATATGCTTGTGTGGTAACTGTTACATAATTAGTTTGGTTATTCATGTTTTATTTGGCCTAAAATAAATGCATATGTGTTTTTGATATACACCTGTCTAAGAGTATGCTGTGGTGTCTTTACTCTGTGTGCTCATTGTGTGCTTCTAATCACTCTCACCCCCTGTGAGACTTGGTCTTAACCGCCTGCTAAGCAACCATGATTGGTCTGGCTTGTCCGGAAGGTTCCCTGTTTCACTAAACTAGGGTGGCCTCCTAAACGTCTGTCCCCCAGTCCAGAGTTTATAATTCCATTCTAACAGTGATGCAGTTTTGGACGTGCATGCCATGGTTCCCTTGGTTCCTCTCTTAGCAGGGAGGTCCCACTGATATTTCTGATAGATCTATCCCAAATTCTCAACCCACCTCTGTCCGAAGATGCACCCAAACGGTTGCATCTTGCAAAATGGAGATTAAGCGGGATGGGCTCCAATCCTTTGGGAAGTTCCAGACAGTGACGATGGCAGTGCAAGAGTCTCAGCGGCCTGCACATAGTGATCATTGGGCCTCCTTTACAGCATGGTGTTTGTCTAAACATTTGGATCCAGTCTTGGCAGACTAATGGATCATACTGGATTTCCTAATAAAGGGTCTCAATCTGGGATTGGCGCTGGGGACATTAAATTCACAATGGACAGCAATTCGGCCTTTCAGGGACCATCAACAGACCTGAGCTCAGTACAGCCATATGTAATGTGGCAAGCGTGAATACGGTTTCAAAGTAACTTAAAAGGAAACCACCTCACTAACTACTGCTGAAGGGGGATTTTCTTCCTTTCAAAGTAAACTAAGATGCTTGTCAATAGTCAAAAGAAAAATAGTCATCTGTCCAAACCTATCCACTAAATTGGCTCTACCACTTAGAAAAAATGTAAAAGAACATGTTACTTACCAACTGGTAACGTTCTTTCGACTGGATGTTCCTCCAACGTATTCCACATCTTTGACATTAAATGTCAAAGATGTGGAATATGTTGGAGGACACAATCCATATGAAAATTACATTGTTCTACACTCTGGGCAGTTCACCACAATTTATCTCTGGTGTTCCAAGAGTTGTTTTTTTGTTCGGGCTTGGATCGACTGGTTATCCTTCGGTCAACAGGTCTCATTATTTTATTTTTATTATTTAAACTTTTGTTTATTAAGGCACACAACTTAGTCCAGCACGGACATAGGCTTAACAAAATAACAGTCAGACAGTCACAAGTCGATTGGGTTACGCATATGATGCAGTAATGTAAGAGGCACTCAAAAACACTGCATTATAGTAATAACAAAACCCATCCTGTACATGTAGAACACTAACCAAGAGGTACGCAAAGTGCACACTACAAACATCGAAATGCTCATTACATTTGATTCAGCATTGAAGAGCCTGAGGCCCCGCCCATCACTGGAGTCACCTCGTCGTTCTGAGTGGTGAGGTAGGCTCCAAAAGGGGCCCAGATGTCCCGAGGTGCAGGAGCAGCAGTGGTCATGGAACAATACTCCCTTTCGGTGTCGCAGAACTATATCATCGCCACCTTCCAGGACTCAAATGTAGGTGACGCGGGGCTAGACCATTTGAACAAGACACACCGCTGTGCTAGAATCATGCCTACTGACCTTTTCCTGTGGTCGTTGGCTAGGCCTGGCAAACAACCAAACACGCAACACAATTCACACAGAACCGCACACTATAACATTCGTGCAAGCGTCTTGGGCCACCCTATTCCAGAATGAAGTAATCTTTGATAAAGACCAAATCCTATGTATAAATGTTGCTAACTCTGCATGGCACCTAGGGCAGGTTCCATCCTTGGTGGGGTTGAACAGCATATGACGAGAGGCAGTGAGATACGGCCTGTGCAGGGTTTTAAACAGAATCATCTTGATCCTGGTATTCAGGGCACAGGCTTGCGTACAGTAGCCACTGTTTCTCACTGAATTCTTTTCCCACAACCCCTTCCCATTTTAGCCCTGCATGGGGGCTCTGTCCTTGCGGCATCCACTTGAGCAATGTAGTCTACATTACGACTTGGCCGAGCTGATAAGAAAGTGAAGTAGGTGAGTAGGTAACGGTTCTATCGGCAAGACTGTGTACCAGCCAGAAACAGCACCCAATCTAAAATATTGAAAGAGGTAGCAAACTCTTTACAACTTTTGCCTCAAATTGGTCTCTGGTAACAAACCGGATACAGGTCAAAAATATAACATACCCCAGTGCGTCGCGATAGTCTCATCACAGGACGGTTTCACTGATCTAATTCTCCAAACACAAAAGTAGCCTCCTCCATGCATGGATGGACTCACACTCATCGAGATTCTAAATTCTGAAATAGGGTGGCCCGAGACTTATCCTTGGCCTCAAGCCCAGGGTCCTCATCTCTCCTAACCTATAATCTCTCCACTTGCTCCCGGTTGCTGCTAGGATGAAGTTCAAGACCTTCTGCATCATCCACAAGGTTTTCTAAGGCAAGGGACCTCGCTACATCCAACTCACTCTCCCTAAATCCCTCCATACTAGATCCCTTCGGTCTTCTTACTCCAACTCTGTAGATCAGACGCTTCTCTAAGCAGAGAGTGGGTGGGGGGGTAGATCTCTCTCCTGCGCAGGAGCCTTCCTATGGAATGGTCTCCCTGCCCCTCTCAGGCTTGAGCCAAATATCCTCAAGTTCCAGAAGCGCCTCAAGACCGTCATTTTCCCTTCTTCCCTCTCCCCCTCCCCAGATAGCACCCCCATCGGCGACAGTGACTGGCTGCCTGGTACCCTCTGAGTTTTACTGGACACCAGGATTCCCCCTGCCCAGCCTGCCCCACTCCTTGCACTTAGCATGTTTACCCTCACCCCCTGCACCTCATGAAATCCCTGGCACATGCCCTCCTGTCCTCTTACCACTTGCCAAGCCTCTGACCAGCTCCTCCTGCACACCCATTTTCACTTGCACCCTCATCTCTTTACCCTGCACTTCCCTCCCCACCCCAACACCCTCGCAGACTGGCACCCCCGACCCCACCCTTGAACGTCTTGTTACTGCACTTTCATGATTTGAATGTCACAAGGCCTAGCTATTAGGACCGATTTTGTTATCTTTCTCTCTTGTTTCCCGCCCCCTTTTTTTTGTTTTGTGGTGCCTTGAAACACCATTTTTTGTATAGACGCCTGTTTAGACGCCTTACAAATATCCAATAAAATTATTTTTATGGAAAATACAGGTGGCCGGATCAAACTGACACTTATCATCCAACCATAGAAATACCAAGGAGGCCCTGAGTTTATAAGGGTGCACCAAACCCAGCTCAATACGGACATGCATGTAGGAAGGGGACCCAAACATCCATAGAGAGGCTAAGTGAAAGTACAGCTCCATATCCGGGGCTCCAATCCTCCCAGGTCGTATTTTAGTTTAGTTTATTATGTGATAATGCGCTCCAAACCCTGGGGTAGCCGGGCGCAGCAGTAACAAGAACCTTGTGGGACACCACAGGTGATTTGTATTGGGTCCGCTGAAGCTAAGGGGGAGAACACTCATTGTACGGTTGGCTAGGAAGGATTGTACCCAGGCTATAGCTTCCCTTGAGAAATAGGCGGCAGACGCTAGATGCTTGCATAACACTGCATGGTCCACTAGGTCAAAGGCCGCGGATAAGTCAAGGAAGAGGAGCATAGCTGTTTTACCTTTATCCTTCAACTCGTCGATTTGTGTCTTGAGGTCAATTAGGGCAGTTTCAGTACCGTGTTGTGGTCTGAATCCAGATTGGTGTGAACCTAGTAGTTGGTTTGTCTCCAGATACTTTTGGATCTGGAGGTAGGCTACTCTGTCAATAATTTTAAAGAGGAATGGGACCGTGGTAATAGGCTTATAATTAGTTGTGATGGCTGGGTCGAGGGTCTGTTTTTTGAGGAGAGGCAGTACCCAGGATTCTTTGAGGTTAGTAGGTACAGTACTCGATCTAAAGGAGGAATTGATTAACTTAGAGATGAAGGGTGCTAAATCTCTAGCTGCGTCCTTAATAACCTGTGCCGGGTAGCTGTCACCTTGGCAGTTCGATGGTTTCAGGGAAGATATACCTTTTCAGTTTCCAGCATGGATATGTTGGTAAACCTGAATGGTTTGCGACTACTTGGTATATCTGTTTTTGGTGCATCTGTCAGAGGGGTGGAGTGAGTTCCTGTGGAGCTCAAGGATGCCTTCTTCTTTGCAATTTTGGATTGTAGAGTTATTTTATTTGCTAAGGCATTTTGGATGCTGGTGCACCATTATTTGTCCTTGGGGACATTATCGATGGGAGTAATCAAGTTTTCCATTTCTCGGAGGATGGAGAAGAGTTATTTGGAGTTAGAGTTCGCTTAGCTAATTCTCTCATTGAATGTGTCTTTTTTGGTTTGGATTATTTCTTTCTTATACTTGTTCGCAAGGTTGGCAAGTAGAGTTTTATTCTCAGCTGAAGGTGTGTGCCTCCAAATAGCTTGGAGTTTACGTTTTTGGATTCATAGTTCTTTGAGATGGGGGGTGAACCATGAGTTGAGATGAGATTCTTGTTTACTTTTGCGTAGTTTGATAGGGGCAGTCATGTCCAAGGCTTTGTACATAGTGTTATTGAAGGTCTCAACTAGTGTATCGGGGTCAGAGTTAATAGCGCTAGCAGTGAGAGATGGTAGGAGGAGTGGGAGTAGTTTTTCCGCTCTGATTTCGTTTTTGTTTCTGGTTGGCAGGGGTGGTACTATTTCACGAGTATCTAATTTTAGAGGCTCCAAGATGGATGAGAAACAAATAAGGTGGTGGTCAGTCCAACTTTGTGGTGAAATATTAGAGATGGTCGTGGCACAATTTCGTTTGGCAATCCAGTCTAATGTGTGTCCTTTTATATGTGTAGGAGCTAAGACTTTTTGGGTAAGGCCATGATCGACTAAAATTGATTGGATAGAGTGGGCCTGTTTGTCCTCAACATCATTAAATCCCAGGTTGAAGTCACCTAGTAATAGGAGCTGGGTGGAGCCTTTGATGTTGTTAGTGAGGAGGCTGGAAAGGTCTTCCTCGAAGTTACCTAGTGGGCCAGGTGTTCTGTACACAAGGAGAATCGTTAGAATACCGTTATTAGAGATGGGTAGTTTAGCTGAGAGTAGTTTGCAAGATGTCATTGCTGGACGTGGGGTAAGTCTTACAGCTAGCTTGGTTTTGGCAATGATGGCCAGGCCGCCTCCTCTGGATTTGGACCGATCGACTGAGTATATTGTAGTTGCCTGGTATGGCAATCATAAGTGCGGGACCTGCGGCATCATGGAGCCAAGTCTTGGAGACAGCCAGAAGATCTAGGTTATCCATGGTCAGTATGTCGGCAATTTCCATGTTATGTGCTATGAGGGACCTCGCATTGATAAGGGCTCCTGATAGGGTTGGACTTGTGATTTTCTTCTTGGATGGGTCTAAGTTTGGAGTGCTTAGATCTCTTCTGGTTGTGAAGAGAGTCGATCTGTGTTTTTGGACACCTTTCAACAGCTATGGCAGCTGGGTTAGGGTTGGTGGTAGTTAGAATGGGTGTGAAGCCCGATAGTCAAGTTCTTTTGTTTTTGAGGTCATAAAGTCGTGGCAGCCTAGCTCTAAGTTGCGTGTTTCTCTCCTGCGAGTTCCAGGGTGTAGAGTTAGTGTGGGCCATTGTTGTGGTGATGGTTAGAATTGCCCAAAGTATGGAACAGAGTGTGGATCTAAGGTGAGTCTTGGTAGGGCGCATGTTGGGATATAGTAACAAGGGGCCACCTAAGTTTGATAGTCCCAGCAATGGCTAAAATGCAAACATACAGTAGTGGCTAAAATGCATACGTGCACAGCAGAGGGGCACCTAAGTTTGATAGTCCCAGCAGTGGCTAAAATGCAAACATACAGTAGTGACTAAAATGCATACGTGCACAGCAGAAGGGCACCTACATTTGATAATCCAGGCAGTGGCTAAAATGCAAACATACAGTAGTGACTAAAATGCATACGTGCACAGCAGAGGGGCACCTAAGTTTGATAGTCCCAGCAGTGGCTAAAATGCGAAACATACAGTAGTGACTAAAATTAATGTTGTCCACTTGAATCGGGGAGTTTTAGGATGCCATGTTAATTTAACCAGAAGCGACATGAGCTCATGTGAAGAACGCTAGCCCTGGCCATACTGGGATATTCTGAAAATAATATAGTAGTTTAGGTATCACTACCATTTCAGCAAAGGCAATCCCACCCATGGCAGAAAGAGGCAATGTGCAGCAATGCCCAATCCTATTCTGAAGGGTGTGTAGGTACTTTAAGTGGTTGTCCCGCAGCAAAGTAGCATGGTCTCTGCTAAATTTGACACAGATATTAAGCAGAGTGTTTCTCCCATCTGTACGAGCCAATGTCAGCCGGCATTGTCGTATTGTCGTTCAGTGGGAACAGGATAGATTTTAACCAATTGATGCGCAGCCCATAGAGCTCAAAGATATCTACCTCATGCGTCAGCGGGGGAAGTTAGTCTCAGGATCCTTGAGGTACAGTATAATATCGTCAGCACAGAGAGAACCAAGCTTGCACGAGTCTCCCTCTGCTCCCCCCAGTCCCCCAAGGCCAACACTGGGTACAGTGAAACTGACGCAGTCTTTTAGCCAACAGCTCTATAGCAATAGCAAAGAGTAATGGTGATAATGGGCATCCTTGGCGTGTGCCTCGACCCAACAAGAATGATGGCAATGGTTTACCAAACAAGCCATTGCAAGCATTAGCTCCTGCATACAGAAGTCTTATGGACCTTAGAAAGTAATCTGGCAAGCCCACCTTTTCCAGTACTATGAACAGATAATGCCAAGCGACAAGAGTCAAACACTTTCTCTACATCCAACAGAGCCCAGACCGCTTGAATTTTAGGGTATATCTGTGACAGAATGGTGAACAATCATCGCAGGTTCAATGCCTGGTGGATAATTGTGGTAATATAGGGAAGATGACGGTCAGCCAACATTTTTGCAAAGATTTACGTGTCCAAATGCAGTAGCGCTATTGGCCGGTATAATGCAGACTCTAGAGCAGTGGTCTTCAAACCTTTTTGGCCTGGGCCCCCCCAGAGCAAAATGTGGGCAGGCTGGGATCCCCAAAAATGCTAAATGCACAGTAAGTACAAATGGCTATGAACTATCGCATGTCGTTGCCGCACCCTGCTCCCAGTTTAATCACTGGGCTCTCCCATCTGCTCCCATCACAGTCTCTGAACTCACTCATCCAACTCCTAACCCAGTCCCTGGGCTCTCCCCATCCCACCAATGTCCTGCGGCTCTCCCCATCCTACTCGCACCACTATCTCATGACCCCCCCATCCCGATGCCCCCCACCCACCCTGCTCCCACCACAGTCCATGGGATCCCCAACCTGCTCCCAGCACAGTCCTAGGGCCAGCGGGAGCTGCTGATTTTTTTTAGGTGGAGGGGCATACATATTTTCCTCAGATATGCCATAGCGACTGATCATAGTGAGGGAGCCCGAACCAATCAAGAGGAGTGCGGGGGCCATGCATGGGTGCGGAGGGGTTCTCCCCTTGGGACGGGTTTTAAAATAATGGGTTAACATGCTGCATTTTAGAGCAGACTTATTTTAATTAAACCCGTTTACCGCTCTTACCTCCCATCTCTAAACTGCACAGCTTATTAACAAGTCTTTCGAGAAGAAGGGTCATCATGTGCGGTAGTAGACGGAAAGAAGAAGCTACTTGTGTACACATTTCTTTGTAGGTGTCAGGGTGGATGTTTCCTTATTTAGGCTCACTTGTTTTGAGCCTGCAATAATGGTACTCTTTCAGTATTTGCCCACTCACCGTTCGACTGTCAAGCACCTAGCATTCTAATGTTGGAAATGAAATCAGTTGTTACATTTGCACCTATTTGTGATCAACTGTGCTCCCTGATTTCCAATGGAAAAAGCCCCACTAAACCTATTGTGCACATATGACACCTATAGAGCAAGTGCCCTGTGCTATGAAATGAACGCTGGGCACCATATTGCTCCATATAAATCACCTATATATAAAAACATTCGGAAGTGGCTGCTGCCGACATCAAGGTACAATATTTGAACTGAATGAATAATTTAATAAATGACTAACATGCAGTCTTTACGGACCTAAGCCGACATGATTAAACACCTAGTGATAAAGCACAGAGTTGTGGTTTTTGTGTGGAAAGGAGATAGGCCTTTGCAGCCACTAACTTAACAGTGGTATCTGTCCATAAGACGACAACAGCTGGTGAATCGTGAGAGTACCTGAGCATATGCATGGCAGTGGTTGGCAAACTAGCTAATAGCTATAAAAGAGCCAACAGTGACTTTACCAAAACTCCTTTTGTTTACCATTGTGTTTAAAAAAATTATCAAAGCAGATATCGGATTTTTTTTATGCTTTGAAAAAATGCCAGCCAGCAAATAAAAAAAAAACAAACATAGAAAACAGGAAGCCCTAAATATGTTTGATCAAGCATATGAATGCGGGTATACTGTAGAAAGACCTATTATGGATGCAAATCCATTAGCTTGCTCAGAAAACACCCTCTTTTTATGCTGCTCCTCAAATCGCCTGCATTTTAAATACCACACTTAACTAATGTAAAGGTTTAACTGAACATGAAAGATCCTATGCCAATAGTGTACAGAGCTACAATACTGTATGTTGTGGCCATTATACTATATGCTAAATCTGGTCTTCCGAATGCAATGAATATTGTGTGCAATGATCGCCGTAAGTAAATGGTACCATAACACACAATATTCTAGACAAAAAAAAATTGCATTTATAAAAAGATTTTTTTTTAAATTCAATCTGTGTATGTGTGACCCCCTGGACATGAGGCCACGACCCCCAGGCATTAACGCCCCACAGTTTGAATACCGCTGCTCTAGAGGGTCCTTGCTGGGTTTCAAGATCAGAGCTATGACTGCCTTGCATAGTGCAGGGGAAAGCAGCTCAGCCTGTCACGATTCTTTCCACATTTTTAATATGCAGCCAGCTATATTAGGCACACACTGAACCATCAGTGCCCGTACCCTTTGAGGAGGGCAATGCCTTAACTGCAGCTAGCATTTCCTCCGTTGTAATAGGGTAACTCAATGCCTCAATAGCGGTCTGTGTTACTCTAGGCAAGGAGGTGTCCTGTAAATACTTACTGTATTTGCAGTGGGATGTTCACAAGATGCATCGAGTTGCACATAATATGCACTAAGTCTCTAGGATCTGATCTGGGTCAGAGACCACTTATCCATCACTTGATCGCACTGCTGCAATATCTGCCATACACTCCTCAAGCATGAACATTGATGCCAGTAGACAACCAGGCCACCCCCTCCTCCCCATATTTCCTTGCTTCTGTAGGGGCCCCTAAGAATTTTACTTCATGATCTGCCTCCGTACGGAAGCGTTCTAATGTAGATTTAATCACTCCCTGTGTCACTGCCTCACCTGATCCTCCTAGGCTTTGCTCAAGATGCTTCAATTCAGCCTGTGGGGTAAACATTTGCCCACTAATACCCTCGAGTATACCGAATTCAAGCGCAAATCATTGAGCTCGAAGATACACATTAAAAGTTTCTCATAAAATTGCCAACTTGAGGACGGATCCCTCATTACACTCAAAGAAGGTTGAAACTGCATTCAACTCCTCAGTAGGGAAAAAACATCAGTGAGGGCCAAAGCCTTAAAGCGCCAGAATAGCCTTGTAATAATATCCTTTTCTAGAGCAATTGTCCATTTAATTGGGGAGGTATCTGATGGCGTCCTAGGAAGAAGCACACATTGCCAGGTCATCCGCACAAACACTGGTCCTGCTAACAGTCAATTTGGGACTTCATATCGTGCACCGACAAGTAAAAGGGGTACTCTTTCCTGCAGGTGCAATGTTCGCCACACATCAAACAATTCCAGTTCTTTCATACCCCACAGAATCAGATGGGCAGCATGAGATGGAGGCTTGGGACCACAAACAGATCTATCTTTGGATGTGTCAAGAATAGTGTTAAGATCACCCACCCAGGTGAGACTGGCATGAGCATACTTCTAACTCATGTGCAATATGTTCTCATAAAATTCTGGGTTGTCAATGTTGGGGCCGCATATATTGATAACGGTAATATGCTTATGGGCGAAGATGCCTGACACCGGAACAGATCCACATCCAGCTCCAAAAGATGTAATCTCGGGTATTTGTGTATCGGTGTAATAACACCCCAGGAGTATGTTATGTTACAATAACTTCTAAAGCTCAGCCTACGCCCCAAGGCATCATGGTGCTGAAGGACCTGAACAGGGATAGCGATTTGAACACAGCCAGGAACCAATCCAAAAAAATGGGGTTTCAGAAGACGGATTAGTACATGATCTGTAGAGAAATGTAGGGGTAAAGGGTGGGAGTTCCACAGCTGGGCTGCCTCTATGGAAAAAGATTGTCCACCGATAGGAGAAAGGCGGAAACACTGCATGAAGATAAAACAGGCATCCACAGACTGGAGAACAGGTGAAGGAGTGTAGGGGAGAAATTTGGCCTGTAAATATTCTGCCCTTTCCTATAATAAGCAAGATGAACTAAGCAATGTTATTTGAAAAGAATACATTTCCGCACCGAAAGCCAGTGTAAGCCTCGAAGCACTGGCGAGATATGAGTGTTGATAGGTCTATGAGTGCCCAGTCTGGCTGCTGAGTTCTAAAGGACCTGGAGGCCTCTGATAAGGTACTTGGTTGAGCAAGGTAAAGAGAATTACAATAATGAAGTGAACTTGGGGCCAGAGATGCAACCACAGGAGCCCATAAATGAGAAGAAATGGACCTTCCACGTGATTTGAAGCTGGAAGTGTCCCTTTTGACACACTGTGCTCACCCTAGCCTCTGAAAACAAGAATGACTATATTTTTACCCCCAAAATCCATCACAACAGAAACAGGTAAGGGGAATTGACCCAGGGAAGAGAGACAAAAAGATGTCAAAGGGCAGAGGCAGAGAGAGGGCTGACTACCAGCCCCTCTGTCTTGTCCCCATTCATCCTAAGCCAGTTGTTACACATCCAAATCCCCACGTCCACAAGGCAGGCACACAACAGACAGCAGTGTCAGGGAAAGAAAGATCAAGACGAACAATGATCGTGTCGTTGCGTAGGCATAACAGAGTGTGATAGGATTGGTTTTGTCAAAGGCTTACTGTAGACACTGAATAAGACTGGGAAAGATAGCCGACCCATGGGGAACCTGTAATGATTTGCAAGTGGGGAATAGGAAGGGATGATCCAGGAGGGAGGGACTATCTGCTAGTTTCCAGGGAAACAGGGCTAAAGGTGATTTGAGGTAGGTCCCTTTTTCTAACTCTCGGTATGTTGGTTGCTAGGAGACGGCCCAGCTGGCGGAGGAAGACGCTGTCCGGTATGAATGGGCGTATTAAGGAAGGAAAACCCATTAATTTAGTTCGTATAAAGCGCCGTTGCGCTAGTTAAAGTTTTGTTCGTCGTACGAAGCTGGAGAGCTACGTCGAAAGTCAGTAGGAAGGGATGCAGCCGTATGAGTGTTGAATTCCGGGTCGAACAACTGGGAGAGGAGGCAGTTGGAGTTTCGAACAGAGGGAGAAGTCGGAGCTGAGAGAGTCGAGGAGGGCCTGCGGACGAGTCTCCAACCTTGAGACTCCCGCCGATCAGCTGACTCTCAAGAAAGAAAGAGGAGGAGCCATGAAAGAAGGCTGTGGGAGCGGCGGAACGGGAGGCCTATGAACAGCGAGTCTGCGGTCGAGCCCCAACAGCTGTTCGTGAGCGGCCGTAAGACGAAAATAGAGGAAAGCTGCCCGTCTCAAAGAGGAGCGAAGTGTCGAGCGGCTGCCGTCCGGATACACAAGTAAGCAGGTGAAAGTCCCGACAGCACACTGAACGTGCTGGTTTAAGTAAACGAAAGGGGGAGAGAGGAGAACCCTTAGTGAAAAGAAACGTTGTTAGAGTGGGGAAAAGCCGCTTGGAGAGTGAAAGCTTGTTTGCCAGCAGTAATTGGCTTAAACGGATGTGCGAATCCCATATAGACTAAGTCAAGGAAAACTGGAAAACAGGCAGCGTATGTCTTACTGTGTCAGGAATCCCTTATGAACCAAAAAGAAATAAACAAGATTCCCGGGAAGAGGATCAGTCAAGCTAGAACAACGTGGTTATTGCTTGGCACCGCAATAATGGAACTATTCAAAGACTATTGACATTTTGATCGTCACCCCTGAAGCACAGGACCTAGTCGCTACGCCCCTGGCAAGAAACGGCAGCTACCAATACCCTTTTCTTTTTCCCTCAAGGAGGAGTTCGTTGAGTTACTGTGACAAGGAAGAAATTAAAGTTGTGTTTTAACTCATACCGTGTGTGTGCTCATTTAATCCCACATAGTGACATTTGGTGGCAGCGGTGGGATTAAAGAGAGCGCCATGGAGGACCTAATTAAGACGCTAAGTGAAGGCCAACACCTGTTACAACAAGCGTTACAAATGCAAAGCCAGCAGGCTCAGGCAGATAGGCAAGCCTTTCAACAGGCTCTACAGCTACAGCAGGCCCAACTCTTAGAAGCTAACACCTTAAGGAATCACCCACAAGTGCCGACCTCGGTCCTGCAGAAATATGCTCCGGGTGAGGACCCTGCTCACTTTTTTGTTAATTTCGAGCGGGTAGCTCGGAATGCTCAGTGGGGCCCGGAGAGGTGGTGCCATACCCATTAGATGTGTACATGGGGACATAAAAAAATACCCTACCAAAGAAGTGAAGATAAAAGTAGCTGGGGAACAATTCGGGATAAGGGCGGCAGTCATACCCGTTCTACCTGAACCGTTGTTAGTAGGGTCGGATGTCCCCAACCTATCGAAAATTATGAAGAAGGTCGAGGAGAGCTGGTTGGAAAGTGCCCCTTTTAATAGTGAAGAAATAAGAAGCCCAAACAACAAGGAAAGGAAAAGCAAAGCAGACAAGAGAAGAATAAAACAAGAATGGGGAGGGAAATACGTACTACCTATAGCTGTAGACTGGAAAATCGATGAGGGAGGTGATAGTTTTCGAATGGCACAAGAATTAGATCCTCTCCTACAGAATGCTAGAAGTGTTGCTAGAGACAGAACAACACAAAACGGAACTCATTTTATTCAAGAAAAGGGTTTGTACTATAGAATAACAAAAGGCCCCGATGAAGCTCTGATCCGTCAGTTACTGGTGCCCAGTAAATTCTATAAAGCAGTCTTAGAGGTAGCTCACGTACAGCTAGGAGAGGGACACCTAGGAACAGAGAAGACAACGAAGAAAATATTAGCCCGGTTTTATTGGCCTGGGATTCATGCTCAAGTGGCCAGATTTTGTAAGGCGTGTGAAGAATGTCAAAAGAAAAACAGGGCAAATATAGCTAAGGCACCCTTACAACCTATGCCGTTAGTGCTTGAACCATTCCACCGGATTGGGATAGACATTGTAGGTCCATTGGATCCCTCCAGCAGAGGGCATAAGTATATTCTGGTCATAGTAGACTACGCAACTCGCTATCCCGAGGCATTACCTCTGAGAACTACTAATTCACAACAAATCTGTGATGCACTGATACCTTTTATGAGTCGGGTTGGCATCCCCAAGGAAGTGGTGACGGACCGGGGATCCAACTTTATGTCTAACATCATGAAACAAGTATGTGAAACCTTGAAGATTAACCATTTGAAGACGGCAGTATACCACCCCCAGACTGATGGTCTGGTTGAGAGGTATAACCAGACCATTAAACAGATGCTAAGAAAGACCACTACTCCAAGTGACCGGAACTGGGACAGGATGCTACCGTGGATATTGCTGACATTGCGTAATACTCCACAATCATCCACGGGATTCTCTCCCTTTGAACTCCTGTTTGGAAGGCCGATACGCACATTGCTGGATGTGTTAAAGGAAAGCTGGGAGGAACAACCGTCGGAGGAAATCTCTCTTACAGAGTATGCCTGTCAGCTGAAAGAAAGGGTAGAGAAATTACAGTCTATTGCTACGGAGAATCTACGTAAGGCTCAGGTGAAACAGGAACAATATTACAACCAAAAGAGCCGTATGCGAAGTTTCAAGTCGGAGACCAGGTGTTAGTGATGTTACCATCAACCGAAAATAAAATGTTGGCATCCTGGAGAGGCCCATATTCGATAGAGAAAGTATTGGGCCCCGTTACATATTCCATACGACAACCTGAGAAGAAGTTTCCGTTGCAGACGTATCATGTAAATCTTTTGAAGGAGTGCGTGAAACCCCCTGAGATGATGGCTATGATTGACAATCAAGAAATACAAACTGAGCTATTCCCACGATCAAAGGAGTTTTGTGGGAAGGAAGTCCTGAATGTAAATCCTAACATCTCACGTCGAAAACGTCTGGAGTTGGATCAGTTGATAGGGAAGTTTGAGAAGATATTTTCCTCCATTCCAGGAAAGACCGACCGCACCGTTCACCGGATAACAACTATCCCAGGAGTTAATGTGAGGCTACGGCCATACAGAATTCCCGAATCCAGAATTCAAGCTATAAATCAAGAGGTTAAAGAAATGCTTGATCTAGGAGTAATAGAACCGTCGCACAGTGACTGGTGTTCACCAGTAGTGCTGGTTCCAAAGCCCGACGGAATCACGCGCTTCTGTATGGACTTCAGGAAGCTAAATGAAATCTCCAAGTTTGACGCATATCCTATGCCAAGGATAGAGGATTTATTAAACAATCTTGGGAAGGCGAAATACTTAACGACGATAGACTTAACGAAAGGTTATTGGCAGATTCCCTTAAGACGGGAAGACAAGGAAAAAACAGCCTTTGCCACCCCCATGGGTCTGTACCAATTTACTGTCCTCCCTTTCGGTCTACATGGAGCCCCAGCAACATTCCAAAGGCTAATGAACCATCTAAACAAAGGCCATGAGAAATATATGGGGGCTTACTTGGATGATATTATTATATACAGTAACTCATGGGAGGAACATTTAAGTCACTTGGAAGCTGTTTTCATCACCTTACGGCAAGCGGGTTTACACATTAACCCGAAAAAAACCTTTCTGGCATATTCACATACTAAGTACCTCGGGTTTTTTGTAGGTCAAGGGGAGATCAGGCCGCAAGGAGAGAAATTGGAGGCGATAAAGAAATTACAATTTCCCAGAACAGCTAGACAGGTCCGAGCCTTTTTAGGCTTTATAGGCTACTATCGTAGATTTATTCCCCATTTCTCAACACTGGCCACTCCCTTGACGGAACTACTAAAAAAATCGGCACCATCAAAAAAGGAGTGGCTAAATGAGAAAACAGAGAACGCTTTCAATGCTTTGAAGGACACCCTGACTGAAAAAGCTGTCCTGCACTGTCCTGATTATGAAGCTCCTTTCTTCCTTCAAACAGATGCATCGGGAACGGGTTTAGGGGCAGTTTTGCTGCAAAATCAAGGGGAGAATGAGAGACCCATAATGTTTATAAGTAGAAAATTGTTGCCACATGAACAGAGTTATGCCACAATTGAAAAGGAGTGTCTGGCGGTCAAATGGGCTATTGAGTCATTAAAATATTACTTAATAGGGAGACTTTTTACTCTTATAACAGATCATGCACCCTTGGTATGGATGGCACGCAATAAGGACACTAACCCACGAATATTGAGGTGGTTCCTTTCCCTCCAGCCCTTCTCGTTCCGAACAATTCACCAGCCTGGCAAATTGATGTCTCAGGAGGATTTTTTGTCACGTACTTATGCCCTTCCCGAGCGTAAGGGCCTAGGAAGGGAGGTATGTAATGATTTGCAAGTGGGGAATAGGAAGGGATGATGCAGGAGGGAGGGACAATCTGCTAGTTTCCAGGGAAACAGGGCTAAAGGTGATTTGAGGTAGGTCCCTTTTTCTAACTCTCGGTATGTTGGTTGCTAGGAGACGGCCCAGCTGGCGGAGGAAGACGCTGTCCGGTATGAATGGGCGTATTAGGAAGGAAAACCCATTAATTTAGTTCGTATAAAGCGCCGTTGCGCTAGTTAAAGTTTTGTTCGTCGTACGAAGCTGGAGAGCTACGTCGAAAGTCAGTAGGAAGGGATGCAGCCGTATGAGTGTTGAACTCCGGGTCGAACAACTGGGAGAGGAGGCAGTTGGAGTTTCGAACAGAGGGAGAAGTCGGAGCTGAGAGAGTCGAGGAGGGCCTGCGGACGAGTCTCCAACCTTGAGACTCCCGCCGATCAGCTGACTCTCAAGAAAGAAAGAGGAGGAGCCATGAAAGAAGGCTGTGGGAGCGGCGGAACGGGAGGCCTATGAACAGCGAGTCTGCGGTCGAGCCCCAACAGCTGTTCGTGAGCGGCCGTAAGACGAAAATAGAGGAAAGCTGCCCGTCTCAAAGAGGAGCGAAGTGTCGAGCGGCTGCCGTCCGGATACACAAGTAAGCAGGTGAAAGTCCCGACAGCACACTGAACGTGCTGGTTTAAGTAAACGAAAGGGGGAGAGAGGAGACCCCTTAGTGAAAAGAAACGTTGTTAGAGTGGGGAAAAGCCGCTTGGAGAGTGAAAGCTTGTTTGCCAGCAGTAATTGGCTTAAACGGATGTGCGAATCCCATATAGACTAAGTCAAGGAAAACTGGAAAACAGGCAGCGTATGTCTTACTGTGTCAGGAATCCCTTATGAACCAAAAAGAAATAAACAAGATTCCCGGGAAGAGGATCAGTCAAGCTAGAACAACGTGGTTATTGCTTGGCACCGCAATAATGGAACTATTCAAAGACTATTGACATTTTGATCGTCACCCCTGAAGCACAGGACCTAGTCGCTACGCCCCTGGCAAGAAACGGCAGCTACCAATACCCTTTTCTTTTTCCCTCAAGGAGGAGTTCGTTGAGTTACTGTGACAAGGAAGAAATTAAAGTTGTGTTTTAACTCATACCGTGTGTGTGCTCATTTAATGTAACCCCACAAGCGAGGGAGGTTGGAGCTGAACGAAAAGGAGGAATGTAAAGAGATTGGTTGCGATCTGAAAAAATAATGAAACCCTACCAGTACTGCACCGGAAGGGCCAGCGTCTGCCAGACGATCTAGTAAGACTGCATGGTCGATTGTATCCAAAGGCAGCAGAAAGGTTGAGCAAAATCAATGCTCCCCCTTGATCATACACTCGAGCCAGATCGTCTACAACGGAGACCAGCACACTCACTGTGCCATGTCCTGCCCTGAAGCCAGATTGGGAAGGATAAAAAAAAAAAGAGGATTGTTCCAAAAAAGTACTGAGGAGGGGGAAAACTAAAGATTCCAAAAGTTTAATCAGGAAGTGGAGCAAGGAAATGGGAGGAACAATTGCCGGAATGTAGGTAGAAAACGAGATGTAGAATCTATCTGTTCTCCAAGCCTTTGCCACCCCTTCATTGGGCGCTCCAACCAAGTGCTTCTCTTATTACAGAATATTCACAATATACAACTTGCGCTTTTTGTGGGTTATTCAACCCTCTTACATTCCAGCATATAATGTTACAAACATCCATAGCAATAATGCAAGAATCGAATTATAAAAACTACATCCTCTACCCAACCCAGACTTGTAACCATAGCTTTCAAACACAGCAGCCCATGCTGTACTCTGTGTAGTGTAATAAACCCATGGTGGCAACAATAAAGACAGACAAGTGATCACAGTTCAAGGGTGCTTATTAACCTGCAAAGGTAGGTTGGAATGACACCTAATCTAAAAATGAATCTAAGATGGGAGCATCAAATGAAAAGTAAAGCGGTCCTAGTGGCAACTATTCACTGTGGACATCCCTCGGTCAGGTTCACACCTGCCAACTTTTGTAACACACCATTAATTTGCTAATGTCACCAAGCAGGATCAATTTCCCTTCGCTTCACAATCATCTGTCGGTCAAAGACTTTCGACTGTACAGAGGATTTTGCAAGACCCCTGTACGACCACTTTGACCCTCTTTTTGCCTTCTTCCAAGGCCTTCTGGTTATCGTAGTTTCAATAATCAGGTAATCGTCAGAGTTTCTCAAGTGAGCACCCACGTGGTGCCGGACTTCTCTGTTGCTAGTTTTTCCCCTCTAGCTTCAATAGCTCTTTATGCTTTCACAGTTCAATCAGCCGCTTGCTACTTTTCTTTCAAAACAGTTTGGTTTCTTATCGACTCTCTTCTCAACTCACCAGCTGTGACAAACCGCTTGGCTTTCTTCTCTGAATCAAGGTTGGTACCACAGAGACCAGCATCTCTCCCCGGATTGGTTATCTGTGGAGGAGGGTCTTGTGTACTGTAGACATCTGCTACACCACACCCTGGCTATTGTTTGCGGTCTTATGATTACTTCTGTGGCGGATTCACAGGCCTTGGTCGTAAAGGGCAAGGTTGCTTCACCCCTTGTCACCCCCTCAGTATGCACCGTCTTTCTCCTCCTCTTGAACTGCCGTGCTGAGTTAGCACTCACGTTGTGTGCTCTGCCTTGCTCGTCCTGTGCTCGTGTGCTCCACCTTTTATCCCTGTGGGGAAGGAAAAGGCCGTCAGGTGTGTGATTCTGGTCAATTGCCTGACTTTGCCTGACCTTTGTATTGGGAGATGTCAGGTGAACGGCTTTGGTGTTAGTCCGTTGTCTTTTGTGTTGTGCAAAAGTGTTCGCGTCGGAAAGGTGGTGCAGTGCTTTAGAATATCCTACATGGTACGATGGGGAAAAGGTGTTGAAAGAAGGGGGCTACCGCGTCTCCAATGTCAGTGTTCCACTCCCCAAGGAACCCCCATTCAGGTGATCCTCCCCTACTGGTCCACCCCCAGGAACTGGATCCAATAGCGATGGACCTGTCCGGGCCACCTGGATGACAGATCCCCAGGGAGTAGCCATGGAGACACTGTTGGGTTTCTCACAGTAGACCTCAACTTCTGATTCAAGAATTTAAAAGATCAATTTAATGCCTTCACAAATTGCCTAACTTAATGGGCTATCTATGGCATCACATGCCCCTGTGGGCTCATCTATATTGGTAAATCCAAAAGGGCACAGATCATGCATAAAGAATTTAATAGCTGATAAACCAATGGTAGCTCATTTTAAAGCTAAAGCACACAAACACATGGATCTGTTCTGGTTTGTGATACAGACAGTAAGAGACCTTATGTTGAGGAAAATAGAACAAAAATGTATCTATTGTCTGGATTCAGTTAACAAAGGTCTCAATGTTGCAATAGAATGGAACTTATTTGCTAAACTAAATTTTTCTACCTTAGAGTGGTTGACAGAAAATCTACCGAATAACGAAAGGACCTAATTGGGATAAGACATCTAACTCCTATATAAGAGGTTTGTCTGTTTTGATTTTGCTTCGAGTGCTCTCAGTCTGAACTGCACAGACGCTTTCATCTTGTTCTAACTTGACAAATACTTACCTTTTTATCAGTTAACAAAGGTTAAAATGCTGTAGAAGAATGGAATTAACTTGTCAATTAAATTGTGTGCTTTGAAATTGCTTCACAGACAAGCGATTTAATAAAGACAGAAGAAATAACACCCGAATCCCATGTAGGAGGTTTGCTCCTTTTTTCAGGGTCTGCACATATCGTAGATCTCGTTTTTGACGGAATTTGACTGAATCCGACAATTCCTTTTTTCAAGGAAAGGACATGCAGCAATTTATTTCCAGCTTTCTCTTCATACAACGCATGCACACTACTATAATCATAACAAACAAATATTAGATTTACATGCTGGAAATGTGGTATTTGGCACTAGGCTATAGGAAACAGATCTAGGTGGCCACAATACAGTTAAATCCAGTGGACGCCGTATTGCAGAACAATAAATGTAAAGACATTGCATTAATTCTCTTTTTCTCGATATCATCCCCATTAAAATAAGACAGGTGGGAAATAAATGCCCCTAATCTTCCCTGCAGGGACATACGAGTACTATTTTCACCAGCGTGGATACTAGGTACGAGAGCGCACGTATCGTAAATTAGACGGTGGTTGCTATGCAACAGTAAACAAACAGGAGCGGTTGCAATAACGTTTTTTCAAACAAAATGGATGTTTTTCCCTTGAATATTGAATGCGCAATTGAATGAGACAACGCAACCAGGAAACGATAGCCGTATGTCTGTGCTGCGTGATCAAGAAACCTCCATTCACGATCTGTGCTAATAGAGGGAGAAATTACGTCGCCATAGACGACTATCTGCACTGTGCGACATGGGTAACAACGCACCGCTCTATGGTATAGCACAGAGCTGTTCCAGACCCAATTATACCTTCGGCAACATCCAGTATGAAATGGAAGTGCAGCCCCTTTCTATAATGATAATGCGCTAGATAGAACGCACACCCAGTAACATGGATAATGAAGCCTTAGACACATGGTTGTTGCAATAAAGCCTGTGCATTTTTTCACATACTTTGAAAGCGTCACAACCTTCTAAATTTAACTTTTTCCTCTCTTCACAGAGGAGTCGCGTATGTTATTTTGTCAGTCGAGGGCTCCACTAAGAAGGAATCTACTGTTGCAGCAGAAAGATGACACTTTTGTAATACAATGACGCCATCAGGTATAGATATGTTAGGAACATTTCTACAGCCCACAGCCACCCGAAGGCATCATGGCGCTAGAGAGACAAGGCACACAGCCATAACCATAGCATCCCCACAACTAAAACAGATATGTTTTAACGGTCTTTCTGAAGGCCAGATGCTTAGATAGACCTTTTATGGCAAAAAGGAACAGCTTACTTACCTGTAACTGTTGTTCTCCAGCATGGGTCTGGCATGGATTCACATGCTCATGAATATTCCCCGTCGTCAGGTCGGGAATCCTCGGTATAGAAAAAATCAGTATCAGTTTCGTTTCTG
This sequence comes from Ambystoma mexicanum, assembly GCF_040938575.1. Lineage (NCBI taxonomy): Eukaryota > Metazoa > Chordata > Amphibia > Caudata > Ambystomatidae > Ambystoma > Ambystoma mexicanum. The sequence goes on along the minus strand of NC_090938.1, from coordinate 489,004,150 downwards.
ATCTGTCTTTCTTAGTAGTAACCAATCACTGTTCTCTGGGTCATACTGCCCCCAGCCAATGAATGCCCTCTCCCTAAGCCCCCTAAGCCATCCTCAGATTTGGTAGCACGTAAAGTGGCAGTATGACCAAGTGAAGAGCCGCAGAGGGGTAGGCGGGAGGGTTCGCATGTGAATCCATGCCAGACCCATGCTGGAGAACAACAGTTACAGGTAAGTACCTTGTTCCTTCTCCAGCATGGGGTCTGGCATGGATTCACATGCTCATGAATATAAGAATACATAGCAGTATACACATGCACAACCATGGGAGGTGGCAAAAGGCTCAATATCAAGCAATACAACTACTCAACATTAAGCAACTCTTACCTCCTCACCAGGCTCACCTTAGGCGAACAGGTTGCGCAGCACTGCCTGGCTGACTCTGGACTCCTCCCTGGAATCCCGGTCGACGCAGTAGAATCTCGTGAAGGTGTGCGTCGACCTCCACGTAGCAGCCCTGCAGATGTCGAGCAGGGGCACACCAGACAGGAACGCCGTGGTAGCAGCGATCGCCCTGGTCGAATGGGCTCTCGGACGGCCTGGCAATGGTCGGTTTGCCAACCGGTGACAGTGCATGATGCAGCCGGAGAGCCTTCTGGAAATGGAAGTCTTCGAGAGAGTCCTTCCCTTGATTCACAGGTCCAAAGTTCACAAACAGCTGTGATGTCTTCCGAAAACTCTTCGTGTGGTCCACGTAGAACTTCAGCGCTCTAGCTACATCTAGTGAGTGCAGAGTCCTCTCAGCCGGCGACAAAGGCGACGGGAAGAAAACTGGCAACACCAAGGGCTCGGTGAGGTGGAAGTCCGACGGCACCTTGGGCAAGGAGGGGTGTGTCCTCAGCACCACCCTTGTGTCGTGAAAAGTCAAGTATGGAGGCTTGCAAGATAGGGCCTGGATCTCTCCCACTCGTCGTGCAGAGGTGATGGTCACGAGGAATGCTGTCTTCCACGACAGAAACTTCAACGGCACTGAATGCATAGGCTCGAATGGGGCCCCCATGAGCCTAGTCAGCACCACTTTGAGCTCCCACGCCGGGGCAGGGGCCTTCACCGGCGGGAACGATCGGAACAGTCCTTTCATAAATTCCTTCACCAGCCGATGAGACCACAAGGACGCCCGTCCTGTAGTTCTGGTGTAATGTGAGACGGCAGCCAGATGCACCTTGATGGAAGCGTGAGATAGGCCAGCCTTGGCCAAGGACAGTAGGTACGGAAATACTTGAGGGGCCGTAATCCGCAGAGGGTTAATCTTCTGTGCCCGGCACCAGACAGAGAACCTCTCCCATTTATGTCCGTAGCACTTGAGAGTTGAGGATGCCCTGGCCTTTGCAAGAACCTCTCTGCAGTCGGCCGAGATATCGTATCCTCCAAACTCTAGTGCTGCAGGAGCCAGGCCTGCAAGTTCAGCGACCCTGGTTCGTGATGAAGAATGGCGCCTCCTTCTCTGGAGAGAAGATCCGCGTCAGTCGGCAGCTTGACTGGTGTGGACGCTGACAAGTCCAGAAGGTCCGGGAACCAAATCTGTCTCGGCCATGCCGGTGCGACGAGGATCATCCTGCGCCGGGATCTCGAGCTGGTTGACGAGCCGGAGTAGCAGTGGCAACGGCAGGAAAACAGAGGAACAGGTTGTCCCAGGGGAACGAGAAAGCATCGCCCATGCTCCTCGGCTGGGGAAACCTGCTGGCGAACCTCCGGCACTTGGAGTTCACCGCCATCGCGAAGAGTTCGATCTGGGGTTCGCCCCATCGTCAGAAGAGTCGATCCACTTGATCCTGGCGCAGTTCCCACTCGTGGCACAAGCGCAGCTCTCTGCTGAGTGAGTCGGCGTTGGTTTTTTTTTATCCCTGCCAGATGAAAGGGTACCAGAAACATCCCTTGGGCGACGGCCCAATGCCACAGATCCTGGGCTTCCTTGGATAGGGCAGGGGATCTGGTTCCGCCCTGCTTCCGAATGTAAAACATCGTGGTGGTGTTGTCGGTGAAGATACTCACCACCTTGCCCTTGAGGGGCGGGAGGAAAGACCTGAGGGCCCGGAACACTGCACGGAGCTCCAAGATGTTGATGTGGAGTGTCTTCTCCTCCGGGAGCCAAAGGCCTCTCGCGTGGAGATCCCCGGTGTGCGCTCACCAACCTTCCAGGGAGGCATCCGTCGTCACCGTCACCTGGTGGGCCGGGGCTAGGAAACCTGTTCCCGCCGTCAGATGAGAGCGGGAACCCCACCATCGTATCGCCTGACGGAATGCCTCGTTGAGCGGGATCCTGTCCTCGAAGCTGCCCGTCGACTGGATCCAGTGGGCGTTGAGGAATTCTTGCAAGGTCTGCATCCGAAGTCTGCAGTGGCGCACAAGATAAATGCAGGAGGACATCATTCCGAGGAGGGACTTGATAGACCTCACTCTGGCCACGTCCGTGGCCAGCAGACGTTGCACCTTTCCCAGGATGGTCCTGATCCTTTCCTCCGACGGAGAGGCCAGTCGCGCCACTGTGTCGAGCTGTGCTCCCAGAAACAGGGCGACTTGCGACGGGACCAGGTGGGATTTTGGAAAGTTGATGGAGAATCCCAGGTCCTTGAGCAGCTGGACGGTCTTCGCAGTATGTTCTACGGCGAGCTCCCTTGTCCTTGCCCGTATGAGCCAGTCGTCCAGGTAGGGGTAGACGTGGATCCCCTGTAGGCACAGCCGTGCCGCCACCGGTGCTAGGCACTTGGTGAACACCCTGGGCGCCGATTTTAATCCGAACGGGAGGGCCTTGAACTGGTAGTGCCGCCTTTGGACCACGAACCTGAGGAACTTTCGGTGTCTCTTTAGAATCGGGATGTGAAAGTATGCATCCTCCAAGTCCAACGACGACAGGAAATCGCCCTCCTCTAGCTGTCCCAGCACGTGCTGGAGGATGACGATCCGGAACTTCTGTGCCTTGATGTACCTGTTCAGTCGTCGCAGGTCCAGGATGGGACGCCATCCTCCTGTCTTCTTCTTTAGGAGGAAGTACCTTGAGTAAACTCCAGAGCCCCGAAGCCTCTTTGGAACGAGCTCGATGGCACCTTTTCTGAGCATCGCCCTTACTTCCCACAGCAGTTGAGGGACGTGATTTTCCTTCCTGGCCATGGGAGGAAAGCGGGGGCACTTCTTCTGGAACTCGAGGGCGTGCCCCAGGGCCAGGGCGTCCAGCACCCAACGGTCGGTGGAGATGGACTCCCACACGCCGACGAACTTCGTCAGCCGGCCTCCCACCGGGGTGCTTCGGCAGGGGCCCGACCCGACGGTCGGTTCAATCCTGCTTGGAGGCCGCCTTGCCTCCTTGACCACCTTGGCGACGACAGCGGGATCCACCTGACTTGCCGCGTCCCCTGAAGGCCTCCTGCGACGAAGATCTTGCCGCTTGACGGTACGTAGAGGAGCTACTGCCGGCTCCCTTGGAGGCACCCTGTCTGCCTCCGGAGCTCCGAAAGGACGGCCGTCGCTGTTGGAGCACACCCAGTGCACGGGCCGTCTCCGTGTCCGTCTTGATCGCCTGAAGGGACTCGTCAACCGCCTTGCCAAACAGGTTGTTCCCATCGAAGGGCATGTCCAAAACCTTGGTCTGTACATCCTGGCTGAAATCCGTCGCCTTGAGCCATCCTTGTCGTCTCAGGCAAACGCCGTTGCCCAACTGACGGAAACCGGTGTCGGCGATGTCCGTAGCCACCGTAATGGCGTGGTCCGAAGCAATCTCACCTTCCTGTAATATTTCCAGGGCCTCAGCCCTCTTGGCGTCCGGAAGGAAGTCCAACAGAGGGGCGATCTTGAACCACAACTCCCTGTCGTAGCGGGCTACGATGGCCAGGGCGTTGGCCGCCTTGATGGTCGTCGCTGCAGATGAGATGACCTGTCGTCCCATCGCATCCAGCTTCCTACCCTCGCCGTCCGGCGGGGAGGTTGAAGTCGAGGCCGATGCCCCCCCGCCTTCTTCTTGGGCGCCACCAAAACGACCGAATCCGGGGTAGGTTGCGCCCTAAGGCACAAGGGGGCAGCGTCGGGGACCCGGTACTTCTTCTCGTACCGGTCCCTCTTTGCAGGCGCCGTGGCAGGGTTCTTGAGGAGGGCGAGCACCTCATCCCAGATGTCATCAAGAAGCGGTACAGCGAGGACCGTCTTCCTTTCAGCCTTGCGCCATGGGTAAAGGAACCCTTCCTTCTTCTTTTCTTCGGGGCAGAGCTGGAAGAGCTTGGATGCCCTGGAAATCATGGCATGGAAGGATCCAATCTCGTCGGGCGGGGACGCCCGGGCAGGGGGCGACGGGGGGAGACGTCCTGTCGTCGCCTCCATAGTCATCCGTACCTGTCGTAGTCGTGTCCATGCCTGTATCATCCCCGTGGCTAGTAGACCGGGGGGAAGGCAGAGAAGGCCGCAGAGGCGGGAGAGGTGGCCTAGGATGCGTCGTCCTCCTCTTAAGCGGTGGACTCTCCGAAGGTCCTGGCTCCGGTTCCCCCGTCGGGTCTCGCTCCGGTACCTCCGTCGGGGGAAAGGGCAACCTAGTCCTTATCTCCGAGCATAAGGACTGAATGGCTGATAAAATGGCTGCCGAGGTGTCCTGCAGCGCCGGAAACGACGGGAGAGATTGCTCTTAAGGAGCCTGGTCTGCGACACAGTCGCTCTCGTCATCGCCCTCGTCGGGATCCCTCCCGATGGGCTGGGCCTCTTCCACGACTTGGATGAGCTCCTCTTCAGAGGTCGTGTCCGTATCCACGATGGCCACCAGCCCCTCCCTCACCCTTTCCAACGAGGACTTTGTGGGGGGTCTTCTCGATGGGCCTGAAAGACGACTCCCTCCGCGGTGGCAGGGAGACTCTGGCTCCTGAGGGCGCCTCCACAGGCTGAGCCAGGGCCACGGCGACATCCTCAATCGAGGTCTTAGCAGGGTGAATTAAGGCCAACGTCACCTTCTGTACGCCTGGGGCCTTCACCTTGGGGGGAGGGTCCGAGCCTCGCTCCCCCTCTGCCGGAATCTTCGTGATCGACCGGGGCCTCTCCAGAAGCTTCGACGGGATCTCGGACTTCCTCTTACCCGAGCCAGAGCGTTGGCTCGTGGATGATGGCGCCGGGGAGGGTGCACCCTGCCTGGCAGCCAAGGAGCCCGACCGTTCGGCGCTCCCGGTGCCCGCGGACTCCCGGTGCTTAGCCTTTTGTTGGGCCCCCGTCGCCGGGGCACCCTCACAGGACTTAGAAGACCGCTCGGACTTCTTTTTCTTCTTCTCGCCTGGCGGGCTCTTACCTTCCAGCCAGTTGGCGAGACGGAGGTGGCGATCCTTCATGGTCCGCTCCGACATGTTCCCACAAAACGCGCAGTCCTTCTCCTTGTGCGTCTTGTCCTCATGGAGACAGTAGAGGCATAACGAATGCTTGTCCTCCTTGAAAACGTTCTGAAGCTGGCATCCAGGGCAGGTCCTGAACAGCTTCCCGGGCGTCGAGCTTCCTTTCTCCTGGGCCATGACCGGGGTAGGCCTCGGAACTTCTGGAATCCTCCAAAAGCGTAACTCGACGAAATCTTCACCCTTGAGGGGCGTAGAAACTCCGAAACGGATCCCCGTTGATCGGATGTAGACACGGTGGAGCTTGAGGCTCTATTTAACCGAAAAATGAGAAAATCTCCTGAAAAAGCACAAAAACGCAGCAAAAGCTCGAGAGCTACAGCACGAGGACTCCCAACACTTGAACGTGCAGTAAAAATCTGAGGATGGCTGCCAGGGGCGGGGCTTAGGGAGAGGGCAGTCATTGGCTGGGGGCAGTATGACCCAGAGACCAGTGATTGGTTACTAAGATCAGAAACGAAACTGATACTGATTTTTTCTATACCGAGGATTCCTGGCCTGACCACGGGAAATATTCATGAGCATGTGAATCCATGCCAGACCCCAAGCTGGAGAAGGGAGCTCATTCCACAGCTGAGCCGCTGCTGTGGAGAAGGCTCGACACAGAGTCCGTACTCGGCGGAAGGAGGGAACACAGAGCAGGTTGGCAGAGGTGGATCGCAAACAGCGCTTATGGCAGTACCGAGTAAACTTTGTGCAGAGATATGCATGCAGTGCCCGATGGATGATGCATAAAGCCCTGAACTTAATGTGCTGGGCCACCAGGAGCCAATGAATGGCCAGCAACACCAGAGAGATATGGGCTCCATGAGGCGTACCTGTAGCGACACGCGCTGCTAAGTTTTGTAAGCGCTGAAGTCGCAGGATCAGCCCCTTAGGCTGGGCCAGATAGAGTTGCAATAGTCAAGCCGGCTGAGCACCATGACAGCCACCACCGGTGGACGAAAGGCGGCAGGAATCATGGGAACCACTTTTTTCAGTAGTTTAAGCTGAACATGGCCGGCTTGGCAGACAGAGGCTACTTGGGCGTCCATAGACTGGGTCGCTGACAGGATAACGCCCAGATTTTTCACCTTCACCGCTGCAGCTGGAAGGGGACAGAGAGAGGAAGGCCAGAAGAGGACACCCAATGTGAGGGATCAGAGGGATAGCCCACCACCAAAACCTCTGTCTTGTCTCTGTTAAATTTTAGCCAATTGTGGTTAATCCACTTCCCCTCCGGCTGCCAGGCACCTCTGAAGGCACGGTGACACCACAGCCTGTTCAAGATCTAAACGTATCAGGGTGTCGCCGGCATAAGAGTAGCACCTGACACTGAGGGAGCGGATGAGACACACAAGTGCCCAGATGTATATGTTAAAAAGAATCAGAGACAAGGAGGACCCCTGCAGCAGCCCGCAGCTCAAATTGCAGGGGGTGGCTAAAAAAGGGGGTATAAAGAGAGCCTGGGTGCGATCTGCCAGGAACGAAGAAAACCAGGTCAGTACCTGCCCAGATATACTCATCTGGGCAAGACGGGACAACAGAATGGGGTGGTCGACAGTGTCGAAAGCAGAGGACAGATCTAACAAGATCAGGGTGTCCACCCCACCTGCGTCCACCAGCCTGGTCATGTCGTCCTGCACAGAGACCAGGAAACACTGTGCCCCTGCCATGCCCAAAACCCGGCTGGGCAGGCTCCAAGAGGAGGGAAGATTCAAGACACGTCGAAAGAAGAGGTGATACCAGGGACTCCAGGAGCTTAGTGAGGAAGGGGAGAAGAGAGATGGAATGAAAATTAGACAAAACCGAATGGTCCAGTGATGGCTTTTTCAGAAGAGAGATAACCAGAGCAGTTAAGAGCTGCAGCAGAACCGGACCTGTCTGGCAAGACTCATTAATGGCTGCTGTGATCGCCATTAAGAGGTCTGGGGAGATCTTCATAATAGCCAAAGTAACTGCATCAAAGGGGGCACAAGATTTGATCTTAAGGATGGAGGCAAGCACCACATCCTCCGAAAATACAGGGAAAGATGACCATTACATCAGCCCTATAAGGGGCTTAGGTTCAAACAGGGTGTTAACACCAATAGAAGTATTCATCGCTGACAAGATATTCGCCCGGAAAGTCTCTATCTTGGTGATAAAATATTGCGACAGAGCATTGCACAGTTTGAGTAGTTGAAACATTAGGGGCAAGTTTTGCTATAGAAGAGAGGGACTTAACTGCAGAGAACAGGGCTTTAGGTTGGCACAAGGATTTTCCTCATAAAATGCAGTGTCTTTGCAGCGGCAGTAGCTATCGAGTAGGCTGCAGAGAAGGCCTTATACTGTATTCTAAGAATAGGCTCATAAGCCTTACGCCATTTACGCTCTGCCTGCCTTAATTTGAGCCGAGCCGCCTTCAAAAGGTCAGAGAACCAAGGCTCACATGGCAGCCTGCGAGGTTGAGTGAGGCGTAGTGGGGCCACAAAATCTACTGCCTCATGCAGTGCATGGGAGAAAAAGGCGAGTGATGCAACGGGCACCAACTTACACTTAGCAGCTACCGATGAAACCATACATTGAAGATATCGGCAGAGCGCCAAGGGCGCAGCCACATTTTCTCATGAGCGATCTTGGGCAAAGCCTCTATACCTTCAAACTCACAGGTCACCAAGTGGTGGTCAGTCCAAATTACAGGCTCCACTGACCGCAGAACCAGTACTCTGATATGAAAAACTCTGATTGAAACACAGCGTTAAAATTGGGCCATTAGTAAAGGTCGAAGAGTAACAGGAAATATGCTCCCCTTTTTTCTCTCCTCTCTGTAGTACTGACAAGAGAACAAACAAAGAATCACTGAGTTGGTGAAAGTACAATATTAAGTGACCAGATACACAAACGAAGCAATCTAAGATAGGTAGGCAACCTCAGAATTTAGGGAACACCTAGAGGTTCCCTGGTATGATCAGGTTTTAGAGTGTTAACACAAATAGTTACAATATTTCATTTATTTTGGAATGTAGATTTGGAAAATCTCCACACTGGTTTTGGAGGTTAAAGGCACACTACATCGTGTTGAGCTGAGTGTCCTGAAGAAAGCCCAGAGGGAACAATGTGAATATAAATTGGAATTTAAGAAAGTTTACATCTGAGCCGGAAACACTAGTGTGTCGACCAACAGTGTACTCAATCACACTGTTACTAACTACACTGATATATTTTTTGTACATATGACACATGTTTTGAGAACACCCATTACATGGGTTGCGTCACTATATGGACTATCATGTGTTTTTTAAGATATGTAAAAATATGCGATATTCATTGTGAATACATTCTGTTTTCATGATTTTTGACTAATTTCTGATCAAATTGACGGGGAAATTTATACTCCAGGTCTGGCTGTTAGTTGGTACCTGCATCATATTGTGTGAAAGGGCAGGGTAGCCCATTTGGTTACATTCCCAACTATAGTGGCACCAACCAAGTAATACTAAAAGAAAATGTAGGTGACCCAGTCTTGTGCAGCCACCCGTCTAGAGCGATAGAAGAAGAAATAACTGACAAACGGTAGGCAGAGACTTCCGCACCACCAGGGTTGCCAAAACTGCAAGCCCAATTTGGATTTATATAGTCATCCTTTGAGAGAAGCCTGAACGTACTCTCACATCTACTCCCCAGGGGTCTTCTGTCCAGGTGGCCAGGAAAGGGCAATCACTTTTGGATCCCAACCCTGGGGGTGGACAAGTGAGGGAGTATCACCTGAGTGGAGGGTCCTTGGAGATTGGAGAGAGGGTGCCCTAAGGCGAGACATGGTATCACCCCTATCCTGATATTGACCTATCCTCACCTCCCTTCGCATTTATGGGCTATTGCCAACCTTATTCCATCCTTCCCTGTAGTTTTCCTTTAAGTACAGAGAAGAAGAAAAAACAACTAGGAGTATTGCAGAGTTCCTATTATAAACACCACTCTGGTAATGGGACGAAAAAGAGTGGTCTGGAGGCATGTAGTAATAAAGAGCAGGCATGTCACAGTAATAGGCTTAAGCAGGGTCAGGCAATTGAGTATACCTCTATACCTCGTTTCACCTGCAACCTGTTAGTAGTAGAGAACAGTATAAAAGGTTGAAATCAGACGTACATGAGAGATGTAGTCACAGAAGGAACAGAGAACCGAGGAGATGCCGTGCTGAGAAGCGAGAAGCCAAAACGGTGAGACGCCGACTGAGATCCTGGAGTCTTGCCGAGGTGACTGTGCAGGACTGGGAACCCTTCTAAAGTAAGGCATACAGCAGGTGCTGCTAGGGAGCACTTGGCATGAAGACCGGCGTGTGCGGAGTGAAGCACCTGGCGAGTTGGTTTTCCTGCTTGGGGAGAAGTCGCCGAACTGAGCTGCAGAGACCCGGTAAGTATCAGGCGACACTAGGAACACCGGAGTGCTCCAATGGACCATGGTAATGGTGACAGTGCATGGAAGAAATGCAAAATAGTACTTACTGAATACCAAACCAAATGAAAAGGTACTATTCAAGTCGGCACAGTTTAAAACTAGATTTATTGAAAACCGAATCAAATGAAAGGTGCTATCATGACAAACAAAATGCAGCATTACATTTACTGAATATTGGGCGACTGGAAACTTGAGTGAAACCAAGTGAATGCTGCAATTATGAAGAATTGAATGAAAATAAATTTGTTACTTGATCAAATTATGATATACTAAAGACTGCATACACTTTCTGGGACAATCAAGTAACCCATTGGCAGAAAAACACCTTAAGAATCAGGTCTAAAAAATATAAGATATTGAAGAAGTGTCTTGAATATTACTGAACAACATCCTTTAGGGAAACTTATGGTTGTGTGACCTTTGAAAGGGTGGATCATGTAGTCTGACAACCGCACCTAGACTAGGAGGTTTCCTAAACATTGACATTGGGCCTCATTACAAGTCCGGCAGTAACCCTGCCGGTGCTAATGGTGGGTTGCCGCCATACTTGCAATATTTACCAGCGCCTGGCTTGCCGGCAACACCAGGGATTACAACCCCAGCGTTCCGTGAAGTCAGGCGTCGCTTAATTGTAAATCCCCATTCCCATTTGAGTCCCATAGGGGGTGACCACTGAAGCACTGTTAATAACTGTGCCGGTGCTTCCGTGAAACTCTGCAGGTGTGTGCCCGCAGAGTTGTACTCTGCCACTCCGGTAACAATGGTGCCAGTAGGCATAGTGGCACCGTTGTTACCAGACCAGCACAGTTGTAATGAGGCACATTGTTTGCCTACCTCTACTCTTCACCCCCTGCAACCAATCCAGAACAGCAAGACTTATCCTTGGCCTCAGGCCCAAGGACCATATCTTTCCAACCCTGAAATCTCTCTACTGTCTCCCGGTAGGCTGCAAGGATCAAGTTTAAGACCCTCTGCGTTCGCCATAAAGCTTTTTGGGGTTGGGGCCCGCACTACATCCAACTCTCTCTTCCGAAATACCTTCCTTCTAGAGCCCTTCGCTCAGCTACCCCCAACTCTGAGGGTCAGACACTTCTCAAGACAGAAGGGGGGGGGTAGATCTCTCTCCTCTGCAGGTGCCTCCCTCTGGAACTGCCTCCCTGCCCCTCTCAGACTTGAGCCACCACCTTAAGTTCTGGAAGCAGCTCAAGAATCTCCTTTTCTCCTCTGCATTCTCTCTCTCGCTCCCTTGCTAACCTACCTGTCTGCTGCGCTGACTGGTTGCTTGGTTCCCTCAGAGTCTCACTGGGTACCTGGCTCCTTCCATTACCAGTCTTCCTTTGCATTGCCTCCTGGCCTACCGTGCACTCAAGGGCTGTAACTGTAATCCCTAAAGCCCCCCCGCTTCCTTTCACTTACCTAGAGCCGCACTTACTCAGAACCATGCTGCCCTGATCGCACCCCCCCTTTCCTCTCCCTTGAAATTCCCCCCTCTCCTTCCCCTTGCACTTCTAATGACACAAGGCCTAGTAGGATGGTTTGTCTTTCCTCCCTATGTTTTCCATCCCCTCTTGCCTTGTGGCACCTAGAAACACGTGTTTACAGGCACCTTATAAATGCCATATCATATCATTGCTAATATCAAGAGTCAAATTACAAACCAGGCTTGTGGTCGCTGTTTGCCTGACCTGTAGTGGGTGGACCATTTGGTCTGATAACTGTGCTGAGACTAGAAACCACTAAATATTGGCGAATGCAGCAAATAAGTGTGTGACCTTGGTGAAGCTAACCAGAGGACAGGTCAAGTGGACCATGTATTCTTTTGTAAACTTGTGAACAGAGGGGAAAAAGTCATCTGCTCAATGTAAGTCTTGGGGAAGGGAACCCTGAGAGCCAAAGAACTGGAGTGTGTTCATCTTGGGGAAGGGAGTCCCAAGATCACAGTGTTGTATAAACTTGGTTACATTTGAACTTCGGGGAAGGGAAACCCAAGACCCTCTTAGTGCAAACTTTGTTATTTGTGAATCGACAGAAGGTAACTTCAGAACGTGAACAAACCTCTTTAACACGAAGTTACATTGGAACTGTATTGAACTTGAACACTTATATGTGGTTGAGAACATTTCCCCTCTAGATATTGTTGTAGTTGTGAGGACAAGCGTAGGCTCTGACACAGACAGACTTGATTTGCACTTGTAGACAGAGACTTTTCTTAGCTTTATTTAGGAAGAGCAAATCTGGCGTCCCACCATCCTGATCATTAATAAAGTGTTGTTTAGAAATGTACATCTGTTGTCTGTCGCGGCTAGAATGGATTTCTGAACTCTGCTCTGGTGAACAGATGTTCAGGAGGCCACCCTAGTTTAGTGAAACAGGGAACACTTCTGCGAAGTTAGCCAGCACAATACAAGGTAGCTTGGAGAGCAGTTAAGGCTAAGTCTCAGGAGTAATGCGGGTGATCTGAAGTCTTGGATAAGCACACACAGTAAGAGACAAGAATTTCTCTTAGACAGTAGTATATTACAAATATACAATTTATTAGGCCTTCAACAAACACACGTGAATAATGAGCAACACAGTAATATCACTACTTAAACACACACTATGAAAAATATACGTACAGTCACTTTTCGGTCAACGCAGTAAAGTGCTGATTCCCACCAAAACCTGTAAGGAGGGGAAAACATTCAAGCTTAAACACAATGGCCGACTCCAGAAATGGATAAAGGGATATCCCTACCTTAAGAAGTCCAGCCCTACGAAGATTGGAGCCTTGTGCTCAATGTTATGTTTGTGCGTAAAAGCGCTTGTCGATGCGTAAAACTCACAAGGGACAAACTTCAATGGGAAGGAAATGTTAGAAGAGGACAGTGGAGCGTGAAGAATTTGGTTCCAAGAGTCAGCGGCGGGTCTGCTACGGGTAACAAAGCTGTCTGCAACTATCGGACGACTATAGGAAACAAGAGCCACCCAATTCAAGACAAGGACCACAAGGGATCCTTTGTACGTAAAAACAGTATGAATGAACTAGGGGTCACAGGTAAGTGGTATGCTTACTCACCATCCTTAGCTCACTCCGGGTTCAAATTTAGCAGGTTTGAAGAAGGTCGTCTGGACTACGAAATCCCTTGGTTTCGTTTCAAAGTGCACAGGCAAAGCGGGTGCAGATCCGATTTACATCAGGAGCTTCATCTCTCGTCACAAATGCAGGACAAAGAAAGCACTGATGTAGCTGGTCTCAGGACACTTGAAGAAAGGCGAGAAAGTTGCCAGCAGCGACCGCCACTGTCGTCAGTCCACTGGAGGATCCAGGGACACTTCCTTGAAGGCTCATTTGCAGGGCACCAAGGAGTCATTGAGAGTGATTGGTCCCACCACTCAAAAGGGTTGAACTTTTGCAGGTTTTAGGAAATCGAGGGGAAAGCAGGGCTCTACCGGGACAACAGCGGACTCAGGGTGCCAAACCTTCTCTGCGTGGTTTTGAACAGTCCTTGGATCTGCTTTGCTTCTCCGGATACGTGGCCCAAAGTAGAGGTCGATTCGGACCTCAGGGTGTTCTGCGGGTTTCATTCAGAGCCCCTCCTCATATCCTAAAGTCCAGTGAGTGCTCACACTTTTGCTGGCCAATAAGGAGATCTGCCCCACTCATGCACACAAGCAGTGGTCAAATCAGGGACCACTGCAGCTCTCACGCTCACACCAGACATGCAGGCAAAAGTAGTGTCGATAGGGATACGACAGTCCCAGCCCACTTCCTGGGTACCCACACACGTGACATGCAGGATCCTGCGAAAAGAGCCGGCTTTCGCGTGCGAATGTATGCCCAAATAAGGACTCCCCGGGTCACAATGAGCAAGGGGAAGGCTAACAGACAAAAGCACCAAAGAAAAAGACAAAGGACCTCGTGGCAAAGCCATGACGGACACTATCCACAGTCAGGAGCCAAAGGCGGTAAGAGCGTTATGGCTCGGTAAAAGTTCATAAAAATACACAAAAAGCTTCTGCTGCCACCAGTCTACTCCTAGGCCCATTGTCCAGTTACCAAAAAATCCTTAAGGGATGTCCAAGGGCCGAGAACGCAAGGACCCCAGTACGTGGTACTGTAATGTACTTTGTGCACTGAAATACAGTTGCCAAAAGTGGCAACAAAGTCATAAGACTAAGTGAAACAATGTTTCCCAGTACTGATTGTCAGAAGGACAAGTCAGTTTTCCTAGAACAATGAGCAAAATCCCAGTGGAGCACAGCTGCACGCCGGGCTACAATGGCAGAAAGTCAGGACAGGAGGCTGAAACAAAAGCAAAAAGTTGGGGGGGGGGGGGTTCACAAATATAGAGGTACAACAGCAGTAAGTTTATCTAATAGTCATCTCACTTGATAACATGCCTGTCTCACACCTTACAAGTTCTGTTTAGCTGCCTGCCACACGTTCAATCCTTTGGCAGGGATTCCGAGAACAGATGTACCTCCGATGGATCAGCAAAGAAGTGGGTCTTATTATTGTGGACTACTCTCAGCTTGGGCTGAAGCATTGTATATTGTAGACCACACTCTCGGAGGCCACGCTTTGCAGCTGCAAAGGATAGCCTGTTTTTTTGCACCATATGGGTACACAATCCAGGTAGAATGAAATTCTATTTTCCCTATATTGGAGGTCACCCAACTCCCAAGCTCTGCAAACCACTGCATCACAATTCCTGTAGTTCAAGAGGCGTGCAATGACCTGCCGCAGGTTTTGTCGAGGTTTTGGCACTTCTGGGGAGGTACAATCAGCTCTTTCAATTAAAAACTGCGATGAAAGTCGAAGATCGGCAAACACTTCATTAATAAAGCTTTCCATAAATAGCTCCATGTTCTGATAGGGGACTGACTCTGGCAACATCACTTCCCTAATATTGTTCCTTTGCGATCTTGCCTCCAGGTCTTCGTTCTTAGCTCCGACAGCCCTGACATCCTGTTGCAGCGTGCGCAGAGCCCGACACACCTCAGCGATAGTGTCTTCAAATGTCCCGATTCTATGCTCCGCTTCTGATAAGCACCTACATTACTTCTCAATCCGCTGTTGCATCCGGTCCACTTTGTACACCAATCCATCCAATTTGGTATTTACAGATGCAAACCCTGCTTTCTTTAAGCCAGCACAACAGCCAGTACTGATGTGGAGCCAACAGTAGCAATGCCAAGATCAGTTTCAACAGGGGTCTCCTCCTCCTCAAGCACCCCTGAAGATGTTATCGCTTTAGGGGCAGACATGACATGCTTATTTGATATAGGATTGTCCTTCTGGGTGAACGTCAACCTAGACTGATTATCATTGCCCTTTGCCATAGGTATCACTCCTCCACTTACTCAGCGGATCCCTTCTTAACCAGTGTCCCAGGCCAAGGCTCTTCGCATGGAAGTGGCCATGGAGTCAAGGCCAAGTCAATGATGGGCACTCCCAGCAACTCGGGCCTTAGCACAGGTTGCATGCACCAACCATGATGCCAACAGAACACTTCCAGGGGATCCAAAGCAGTGCATTCCAAAGTGGGGGCAGTAGAGCATTAGTTCACATGTCCAGCTTGGTCCCTTACAATGTTTACATACATATAAGACAATGGGTTCCTCTCGGCAGCGGCGTGTAAAGCCACCCACCAGCTGCAGTGGTACAGTGTCACTGTCTCTGTGGATTATGCGCAGCCAACCCTTTCATGCATACGGCTCTTCACAATGGCACAGTGCAGGTCCCCACGCACTCATGCAGGCCTCAATGCACTCTGCCCAACAGGGGAAAATATACACAGTGCAATTACTGCAGGGGGCTGGAAACCAAGGTGAAAACTGCTTCAGACCAGCTCCGCAGCCCTGACCAAAGCCTCCACACACTGCAGAATGATTTTGCGCAAGGATACTGCCCAAGTGCCTGGACTATAAACAATGGCGCAGTCCCTTCCACAGCAGGTCAATGCAGGCCAAACCCTGGTACAGGCAGAACGGGGAGACACACCCGCCTCTGTCGCAGGCAGCCACAGTTGTTTGGCACCCATGCCGGGCAGTCCTCTTGACCAGCGTCGCTCATCAGGTTTCACAGTGGGCAGGCACCTCAGAAGCCACAGCCCAGCTCAGTCGCACCATGGGCTAACGTCTGATGCGGTCTCTAGGCAACAATTCTCTGATCGATCAGGGCCTCAGAACCTTCAATAGTTACATTGGCACAGGCAATATCGCTACCTCACCCTATGGTGCAACGCATATCGTCCTCGGGTCAGTACATTCGCAGAACAGCCTCCTTTTCCAGTGCCTCACCTCGGAGATCAAAAACCAGCAGCCATCTTGGTCGCAAGCGCCTCTCTGGTTCTGGTTATATTAACAGTTCCTGGCAGTCTATCAAAGTTCTTCAAGTTTTGCAACTTAAACAATAAAAAGTCTTAAGTTCTGGCAAAAGAAACTGTCCCAATTTCTGTAGGTGGAAGGATATTTTCCTGATCCCTCCGCACCTTTTATCTTATTTCATATGTTGAGTGTCCCAGATTCTACTTTGGTCCGCTCCCCCCATTCTTTATGGGCCCCAGTGGTTCAGTTGGGTTCCTCAACACCAAATGTCTCCTGGGTTATCTCTCTGGTATAGGGTTGATCCTTCTTCTCATCTGGTCCTTTTAGTTCTCAGGAACTCCTTGGTTTCTTTTTGCGCTTTATACTGTTCAGGTTTCTCGGGTCTCCACAACCCTCATCGTTCTCTCGTGTTCCATTTCTTGTCAGACTCCTGTGACTCTCGTGGGGTGTTAGGAAAATCCCTTCTTAGTCCCACCTTGTGGTTTCACTTATCCCTCTGGGGTATTGCTGACCCCATTTTCTATTTGTTTCTTCCAACTCGTGGTTAAGGGTTTGAGAGCCTCCATGCTCTCCTTGTATCTGTCCCTGCCTTTGCTTATTATAGCTCCCTTGTGTTCTTCTGTCTTAAAGTCCCACTTATCAGTATATGAGTAATATTCTTGTGGGTCTCCTGGCTTTGTGGGTTCCTGTGACCCTTCTGGAGGTTGAAACTACTTGAGCTTCTTGGTCTCCTGTAACCCTTCTCTCGTGCTTTCTCTCTGTCTGAACCAGTTTGACCCTGGTATGGGGGTAGGTTAATCCATCCTTCTTCCCCACTTGCTCTTACTCTCTCCACCTCCCTCTGACCTGGGCAACCCACATACCTTCAGTGCTGCAGGTTTTGCTCCAGGGAGGATGAGTCTCAGGCAGCGGTGGCATTCTCCACAGCTTGCCACTCTCCTGGATTTGGTACGAGCGGTTCTCGAGTCCAGCTCGTCCTGACGTTCTCTTGCCCCATCGCTCTCGCGTTGAGAACGGAGGATTCACTCCTTCCTCAGTTCCTGATTTCAGCATCACCACTTCCTCAGCGTGGATGCGCCTCCAGGTATGTTTTGTTTTGTGTGGCCTCTGCTTCTCAGGCCCCACACATCCGTCAGGCTGGCAGCATCTCCCTTCACCATCCACCTCACTCCGCGCCACAGCCGGCACTGCTGTTCAGCGTGGCTTTGCCTCTCTCCAACATCTCCACTTTGGAGGCTCGTGTCTGGTTTCTCCTTTGCTGTTCAATGATTGTTGGGCCTTTATTCTCAATCCACAACTTCAAAGGGGCTTATTGTTCATAGTCAGCTGTGGAGCCTATGAAGAGTTTAGCATTACTTTGAGCTAACACACAGCAGTAATGTCAGGGTTGTTTTGAGTCCAACCATTTGATGTACCATCAGTCTCTCATATTCCCATGTAGGCAGCTCATTTTATTGCTATAGGGAGCTCACTGTGGGAATGGGAGGAGTTGTTCCTTGATGGGGTGTCACTCCGATTGAGGTCCCGCTCTCCCAAACCCCAAGAGAGGGTTTTCCTTAGCGGTCCCACCTCCCTAACCTCAAAAGGCGGTGGCTCCTGAAGTTTCCTGATTCGCCACAGTACACAGGATGCTCAAGAGTGTCCGGCTGAAAAACCCACAGAAGCACCCAAATGTACCTCAATGGGATTTACCTCTAGCACTTCAACAGCTGTGCAGGATTCTCGTCGAACCCTTACAGTACGTACCTTTAAAAGGTGACCTAGTAAGTGGAATTTTTATTGCCCATTAAATCAGCAAGACCCGTGTGCGAGCTGGTTGCACTGTTGGCTACAGATCCCTATTTACAATACTTTCCGGATATAGAAGTATTGCGCCTCAACCCCCAGTTTCTTTCATCATTCCACATGAATCAGGGAGTCATTTTAACTGGGTTTTACAGCAACCCCTGCACTGGGAAGAAGAATCATTACATTATCTGGATGTCAGATAGGCCATTTCAATCTACATCCACCGAACGTTGACATTTCGAGACTCTCCCATTTTGGGAACCTCCCATTTCAGGATCTCCCCGTCTATTGTTAGCCTCCGGGGGATCCACAAACAGTAAAAAGCCATCAACTACTACCATCAGTCGCTGGATTTGGATTAAGATGACCATCATGGAGGCCTATGCCCAGGCTGGGACCCGCTGCTTGGGGCAGTCCAGGGCAGGACCGTAAGAGGTGTTGCAACATCATGGACAGATGCCCAAGGAGTCATCATGGAAGACATTTGCAACGCAGCCACGTTGGCACCCTTATCCACCTTTGTGGCTCATTATAAACTCCAGATGGGTGGTGCTTTCTCCATGGCCTTTGGGACCGCAAGCCTGGTCATTAAGATCATGATTGTATTCACTGACTCATTAAAATGAGTCTGCAGTTATTCTGCCTAGCTGGCTATGGTTCTTATATTCCCAGATACTGCTGCATATGCCTTCAATGAGTAAGGACTGTACTGAAAGGGGGATGGAAGGTAATGTTCTATTACACATGGTTATGTTCATTACTCACAATTCCCTTTATCACCAGTCCTTAGGCCCCCCATGTTCCCGGCTTTGCTGCAGTCATCAGTCTGAGAGGGTAGGAAAGGAGTGGCTTATATGTGGGGTTTAGAAATAGAAAAAGGAGAAGCTAAGTGAATGGCTGCCCAGCGGCAGATCCTTCAACGATTAAGGATGGTGGTGATTCAGGAAATCAGGAGTAATGAACATTACCATACATAATAGAACATGAAGGCTATTCAGACATTCTACCTTGAAATTTCAATTTTTGAAGCGGTCATACCAGTTTCATTAACCAGGTCCTTTTTCTACAATTTTTTGAGCTGACCACTGATCTTCAAGTCAAACTACAGCTTCTGCTACAGCTTATGACCAATGCGCAGCAACAGCCACAAGGAGAAGGGGCATTTTGCTGGGAAACAACCAACCAAGAGACTGAATGCCCAGAAGTGATCACAAAAGCCTTTTGAATTGCTGAAGAGGAGCCTATTTTTAGTTGTTCAGCTTGACAAGCCCAGGAGGGAAACACTTATGATCTTTGAGTAACTGACGGAGGAGCTAGCATTTTCATTTGCAATGGTTTAAACGGATCTAACTGAGAAGAGACTGTAAATGAACTCTATTTTTGACAACAGAGGCGTTGAGAGAGGCTCTATGGACTAATTGGGGTGGGCAGACCGCTTGGGCTAGCAATTCGCTTCCCCAGAGAGACAGAGTAACAAGGAAAGGGAGAAAGAGGGAGACAACGGAAGACCTGTATTGGAATTATGCCTATATTTGATTTGTTGTTTCAGGAAGCTTAAGAACAAAGAAAATACCCTGGAAACCTCAACCCAGGCGTGGTATAGTCTGTTGGTTCATGTTCATGGTATGACAGTAATAATACTGTTAAAAAAAGCAGTTCTATAGCGTCAGGAGGCTTCAGAAAGGTTACTCAATGGAATGACATTGGCATTCTTAGTCCATAGTCCGCTTTTCTCCATACTCAAAGGACAGCCCATGATAGGGGGACAGGACCGGAGTGTGTTACAAAACAACATTTTTGAATTTTGTAGCGTGGGCGTACCTTGTACCTGCTCCCTGTTGCACCACTTTGCGTGCCCCACCCCAACCATTAGTCCCTTTGTCAAGTCAATCTAGAGAATTTATTCGGTAAGGCGTATGGAAAGTGGACTATGGACTAAGGGTACTTTTCTGTATGGTGAGTGACTTGTCTGTACTATTGCATCCTGTCGCCTCTCCTTCATACTCAAGGGACATTATAAAAGCACCCTAGTTTAAGAAAAAGAGTGGCTGGAAGCGTGATCGCAAAAAGATCTCTCAGTATGGCTTGTGATGAATCCTGAGGTGCTGCAACTGCTTTAGATGGATAAGCCGCTTTCCATGAGGCCAGCGAGGTGAGGCCGCTACCTGATAGTCCCTCTGGGGGCGATGCTCAGCATTAAGATCTCCTGGGGATGGAAGAACCAATTGAGAGCAGTGACCATCTTGGAAGAACACAGTATCCCTTTGACCTTCTGTTAAAACCACTCAAAATCCACATTGTCAGAAGCCGCCCCCATGTACTTCTGTAACACATCCCAAGTAGTAACCACTGGGACGAGGAAGACGCAACACGTAATGAGGATCACTAACCAGAACAAATTCACACACTCTAGTCTTTCGAGCGATGTTATTGGTAAGCTGGCATTCAAAATAGGAGTACCGAATTCCTGATGGTGAAACAAATCACAGTCTTTTCACTGTGTTTTTTGTTTGAAGGCGCACCTTCAAAAACCTATCCCGGCCGCGGAGTGCCTGCAGAGAGCTGTGTGGAAATGCTGTCTGACCGTACCAAATTCCTGCTGATTAAACAGATCAAACAACAAACACGGTGAAAAGACTGAAGGCGGACCTTCAAATACCTATACCGGCCATGGTGCGGCCGTGGAGAGCTGCGTGAAGGTGCAGTCTGGCAATATGGCGGGGGTGACCGATAAGGTCAACATGGCTGTAACTGTGGAAACAGCGAAAAAGGTGGAGAAGGATAAGTTGGCACCAGTAGTAGTAGTAGAGGGGAGTGGAGGCCACCTGCAAAGCGGCCGTCTCACAATCAAAGACCGCCTCATTCGCCAACTCCAAATCCAACACCACATACCTCGAATGGTCTTCCCCCCCAACTGCTTCCCCCACCCCCCCCCCTGACTCAAGCTCCAACAGCCGGACTAGATCCCAACCACTCGACATAGACTAATTACAGGAGCGAGTTATCGGCAGCAAAGTTCTCCCCCCCCCCCCCAAGCCTGCTCCTATCTCTGCATAAACCACTTACCGGCGGCTCTCCGGATCGAGTCCCAGAATGTCTGGATCATATGAGTGGCAAGGGCTCGTGCTGGTAACACGGGACCAGCCGGTGGTTGGAAAGACTGCAGAGAAGGCAGAGAGGGAGGAGGGAGAAAGCGAAAGCGGCACAAACAGGCAGCCCCAGCCATCGAGTAAACAGCTTGATCTCGCTCCAGAAGGCGAGCAAACTAAAGCTCCCCTATCAGCAGAAAAGAAACGCTCATGACCCCCACCAAGCTGAACAACAATGGAGAGACCAAGCCCAACCCTGCCCCATTGATTGAGGATACGAGAAATTAAATCGACACCCAGCTACAATTAAGCATAGCTTACCTGAAGAAAGCGAGGTCCATCCAGTCACAGCAAGGAGAGACTTGCCCAGTCCCCACCTTGATCTAACCGACCTCAAAGAAAGCTACTTGTCCAACATAACCACGAACCATTCAGACGACCCCGATACAGACTATCTAAATGTGTTAAGAGAACACAACGGGAATAACAAGTCAAACTATTCCGTAATTGAAAATCCGGAAGGCGAGACCACTCTGGGTTTGCCTGACAGTAGAACACCTGCTGTACCTCCCATGTTAAAAACTGGAAGAGATACTAAAGAGATGGGAAATCAAACCCCTACCCCCCCTGAGAGAACCACGTTCACAACCACACAAACTGGCTAAAATCAACACAAATTCATCAGTACCACTTCAACAACTTACCACAACGAAAACCCAGTACACAAAAGTATGGCCACTATTAAAAACAGAGAAAACTGGCCATTCTAGGAAAGCAAATCTATTCACGCCATACACCAATTGGACATTTTATTAATAAACTGGGCAAAACGTCTTCCATCAACCCACGTGAACTGTCCGACGCTGAAATTCTTGAGGGGGAGGTACACCCCGAGCGAATACAAGTGGGCAAATTAAAAAAGGAGCGGTACCCGCGTGCGGGCTTACTTCGACCCCAGTACGATGGCATTATGAGAAATGTAAGACTCCTGCCACTAAGAGCCCAAAAAATAATTTACAAGGACCGATTACGCCTTTAGAACAGAAAGGACGCACTCAAGTTACACAGCTCAAAGCCTTAAACCACAACCCTGCCACTAAGGAAAATAAAGCCCAGATTGAAAGTCAAGTACCAGAGAAACAAGAGAACATACTTATGGATAAAATCCCTTGGCTGTAGGGCATGAAGGAGGCAGATGGGTAGAACACAAAAAACAATAAAGAAGTTAACATCACTAAGCAAAAGGAGACGAAACAATAACTCAAATTAACATTACAGAATCACAGACGATCTACCAGTGAACATATCTCGGTCTCTGTCTTCCACCCCAACTAAGGGGAAAACAGAAAGAGATACTTCCAAGATGACGGAAAGAAACGGAGTAAAAAAACTGGCCATTTTCGCCATAATGTCAGCAGTGAACTTTGCCCTAGCCCCTTTTGGGAAATTATAAGAGTCACTGAACGAAACACTCAAAGATCACACATCAATGACAGCCACCATCAATACCAGGTTACACTTGGAAGGTTACATTATGGCTGCTGAAGTTTGGAAGGCAAATACAAGAGACCAGGGAACGATGACTCATAAGACACAAGATCCTGACAACTTATCTGACCACTTCAAACAAGTGGTATTCCAGTTCAAAAAACGATCCATAACTACTGGAACTCAAACAATAAAAAGAAAACAACTTAGAAAGAATTAAAGAAGAAGCTCAAGTGAGCGCGACCAAAGACCTTAACATGACGGAAAACGAGGAGATACCTCAATACAGCAAACTAGGGCCATCACAAGTGACCAACAGTAATAAAACAACAGAAAACACTATGAGGAGCGATAAGTACATCAAAACTACAATGACGGAGAAGAAAGCAGACCCTAGCCACCCAAAGGAAAGGCAAGGAAAGAGAAATAACCCTACTCTATCAAACCACATGAGACCCTAACAAAATGGCTAACTATCCTTGATTAAAGGACCCCAGCTCAAGTCAAATCATCAAATTCAAGAGGTGATACAAACAGGCTACATGAAGACTCAGGAAACAACACTGGACTTGTGAAACATCAGTGTATATTCAATAGAAAATTCTGAATTTGAGCTCCCAGCCCCGGCAGGGCAAAAAAGAAAAGTATCCTTCGCTGAAGACTCACCTATTCCACACGAATCAAGGAGGCACCAATTAGAGGACACAACAGTACCACCAAATGCGACTCGAGAGAAAAGCAACGAGGCATCCAGGGAGATCATCTAGCCTAAAAACCAGCAAAGATACGCCCATCAAGGAAAGACCACACAGAGAAATTAATCTCTCAACACACAGAAACAACGAGAAACCAAAATACTTCCACGAGTAGGCAAGATCAGATTACGCCAACGAGGTCCATAGACATTCAACAAAATCTTTTGAAAACACATGTCATACCTTAAGAAATTTAAAAACCAATCCATAATCAATCCCTGAACAAACATGAACATCGGCTCTTTTCACACATAAGAGTCAATCTACAAGGACTTTAATGTTAGAAAAGCGATTAAACACAGGTGAAGCGCTAATCTTAAACTGAAGAACTATCCTGGGACTGACAGAATACTGACTAAAGATTTGATTCTTAGTGAAGATATAAAGGTCATAGAATTCGCTCATAAAAAGCGCACAGACAGCAGCTTTATACATATTACATCTTTGACGATAAAGAAAACACTCCTTCATACAGCTGGCAAACTCCACAAGATGGGATTTCTTCACTGGGAAAACACTTCGGAAAAGAGAGGAATCAAACTTTAACCAGGGCGAGGGAAAAAAATCAATCAGAACAAATCAGTAGTCAAAATGGGCAAGAAGTAAATAAGTCAGCACGGGACCAGACGGACTACCCACGCCAAACATCAAGTCAGTTGAGAGCCCGAGATGGAGACCTTAATGAAGAAACCAAAGCTCAAACTAATAAGAAGCAGAATCACTCGACCCGGGATCGAAACAACAAGATGTCTCTTCGGCCGCCACCACAGGCGAACTTCTCAAATACAGATAGAGACCCTATCAGAAAACCGAAAGGCCTGAGAGCCTCTCCTGGCAGAAACAAAGAAATATGGAAGAAGACCAACTCAGCCCTTCTAAAAACATTGCAACAAAAGCATGCTGATAAAGACTCGAACATATGCACTTGGATTCCAGCTGCCCTGGTACGATACACTCGTAAATAGCAACCACCAAAAACTCCTAATTGCTATAATATAGGAGCTGGAAACGAAAATGCCCCACAACAAAGATGACCAATAGGATCGTGGAACACCAGAGGCCATACCTACCTCATGAAGGCCAGAGACATAAATATAGGCCAATTCGACCTGCTAAGCCTCCAAGAAACCTGGCTTACTTCACCACCAAGTATACACGGTAATGAGATCCTATTATATCCTGCGCTCAAAGGACTCAAAGGGCGTCCAGCATCTGGTCTCTTAATTGCAGTTCACTCAGGAGGGGCCCTAAGAATAGAGGGCAGCCTTGTCTCATCCACCTTCATCCAAGTGGTGCTCCTGGAATGGAACCAAAGAGCGAGGTCATCAAAGAACAAAAAGGTTGAACTCATCCTATTGATAAACACCTACTGGAATCCCACAGCACAAACAACAAAAGACTTCTTAAACTCCATGAATTCAATTTTAACAGAAGCGACGACAGCTAACATCGTAACCTACACTCTGATATGTGGAGATTTAAATGCCACTTGCCCAGACAGGTAGAGAAAACGCTGAACCATTGATTCGCAATTACTATAGAGCACATTCAACCAAATGAGGCTCTGCATGGGCTGACCTTATGGATTCTCGAGACCTGTACAATTTAAATCAACTCGACAAATCTACACTGCCAGAGCCGACCTGGGAGAGAGAAGGTCAAAAGAGTACCATCGACCATATCTAAGCTTCCAAAGAATTGTGTCACGACCCTCGCCCAAAACCCCCTCTGGCAAACCCATTGGCCAGGTGGAGTCAGGACTCGGGCCTCTAGAGCCTGGCATCCTCTTCAAAAGCCCTCATGGGGCCAGCCTGGCGCCAGGCTCATACACCATGAAAAACAATGTGCTTGGGAACTACTTTATTGTATTGTCAGCCAACATGGAGGCATCCACATAGCTTGGTTCCTAAGAACCAAGCTATGCGGTCTAATTTTTTGGGTGTGGTAGCCTAGGGACTACTTTACCTGGACTATTTTGTTGGGGCTATTTAAACCACACCCGAGCAAGACAACGCGCTTCGCGTTACTTTGCAGCTTGCAACGTGACGCTCACCCTGTCCAGCTATTCCCTCGAACCTCGGAGAAGCAGAACCTGCAAGGAGACAAAAGGAACATCATTAGCAGCAGCATCTTACCTGCAGTCTTCATCTTTAAACACTCACAGCTACCGAGAAACAGCTTCCTCGAATCTGCACGCCTCCCAAACAGAACGACCTGAAAGAGGAAGATAGAGGCAACATTAAAGAAAGCAGTAGAGACATTTACAAATTACGAACTGCTCAAAAGGCTTACCTGGCTGGTCGCCTCTCGGCTGGCACCACTCCGGACATTCCACTCACGCTGAAGAACACCGCGACCTACAAGGAAGGAAAACGCAGGTTAGCAAAGGCAAGACTTTGCAGCGCTGCGCATAGCGCTTACTTACCGCATCATAGCGCTCTTAATGCGCCATCATTTACCAGCGGGGCTCAACCAAGCCAGTTCGCCGCGCTGAAGCTCTGCATACCTAAGGGAGAAAAAAAGAGACATTTTAAACAAAGAAAGGCATGCAGGATAGCAACAAAACTAAAGAACAGCAATAAGACCTACCTGAACAATATCAAACGGGCCGGCATCAGTGAAGTAACTGGACTGCACTCGACGCCAAAAGACAACGCGCCCCTGCAAAGAAGGCAGGCCGGAGAGCACGCCTAATTCTACCACAAGGCAGAACCTTCCCTGCAGACCACATCAGGGCAAAGCTGAGAAGCATACCAGCGAGTAACCCGGCTGGGTGGCGTCCCTGTGGATACCAGGTGAGCGTAACAATTGTACGCGATCATTGATTCATTTAAAGTGATCAAAACGAATCGCAGCGATCATAACCTTCTAAAAGCATTATGGCCAGCATTCAAAAAAAACATACCAAATAATGACAGCCCAGGTAGAAGCTGACTCTCATGGGACCCAACTAAAGTTAACAAAAGAATAAATTAGCTGAGTCACAAGAAGTTATAAAGGAGAGCATGTCTCAAGTCCTGAAGTCCCGACAACATCAAAACTGGACTATCGCCCGCTCCTTATCCATTATCTATTTCAAAAGATAACAAAAAGGGGTCCAGGAAAACATCATCTACATAGATACAACAAAGAACTAAGGGAAAGGCAATCGATCATGAGAAAAGCCACAAGACGTGCTCAAACTTCTCCATCAAAACAGAACGCAGCTCTTGCGGCAAAAGCAAGAATAATTTATAAAACCTGGCTACAAACATTTTGGAGAAGATTATACCAACATGACTCAGACAATGCTATGTGCTATCTGTAGTAGACAATCTAGAGACTTCTGGTCCATAGTCAAAGACACTACATCGACGACAGAAACAGCGATACTAAATTGTGTTAGCGAGGAAGCATGGTCATCATATTTCACCAACTTGTTTCAAAAGCCCGGAACCAGAGTACTTGACACTGAAAAAAAACGCGTTGTGTGAATGGGCCATTGCTCACAACAAAACTACAATATTGCAAAAGATAAAAACCTTGAAAAACTCTAGAGCCCCAGGCCGAGATGGCATTTCCAACGTCCCGGAAGAATGGGCAACTTTGATTTCAGAGATCATAAACAGATGTCGGGCCACAAGAAACATACCTCCAACATGGAAAACTGCTAACGTAGTGCCAATTTATAAGAAAGGACCGAAAAATGAAACCAAAGATTATCAGCCAATAGCTTTGCTTGACGTGATGGGCAAGCTACTTGGGTCCTTAGTCTTGGACAAATTTAATGATTAGCAGAAAGAGACAAACACTGTGGACCCTTAACAATAAAGTTTTGTAAAAAATCTCGGTACAACTACCAACATCATGCTAATTAGCATCCTTAAGGCCAGCGTGATGGAGTGGCACCCTAAAATATGAATCACCTCCATAGATCTGGTCCAGTCATTCAACCGAGTAAATAGAGAAAAGCTGTGGTTAAAACTTAAGAAAGCCAGGTGCCCAACTGCCATTCTAGAACCAATCTGAGCACTCTACTCAGACACTTCGATGAGAGTGCGTCTCAATTCAGCAGGCCAATCATCAGACCCCATAAAGACAAACAGAGGGGTTAAACAAGGATGCCCCTTGGCACCAGCATTATATAATGCTTTCATGGCTAACATCGTAGACATCGCAAAATGACACTCGTTCCTTCCCTCCTACAATAGGAGAGTCAAAGATCACAAGGCTCCTTTAAACAGACGATATAATACTCCTGGACTACAACGCCAGTTAAACAGCCTCTCAGCATATTTAAAAAGTAACGACCTGGAAATTAACACAAATAAAACCAAGGTCTTGATTATCGATAAAACAACAAAACCAATAGGAAAACGACACTGGTTTTTGGATTCAGAGAAGCTGGAAATTGTGACAAACCTTACCTACTTGGGAGTTAAAATAACGCGAAGCACAATAGAAACCGCTATGCAGGAGTACCTTTATGCCAAAACAACTACATTCGCAGCTCAAGCATCAATCCTGGAAAGAAAGTTTGGCATGTTTTCCCTACTACCAGTGATAAACTTCTACAAAGCAAAGGTTATACCAGCAATCACTTATGGCGCAGAGGCAATGCCACAACTTCCGACCACTCTCTGGACCAAACTGAAAGGTTTATTCTGGCGGAAGGTCCTGAAATTTCCACTCTCGACCCCTGTGGCTGTAATTAGGAGAGAACTCAGTTTGTCATCGCTGAACTCTGTGGCAGACAGGAAGAGCTTGTTTTTTGGAAAAATCTTAAGAAAATCCAGGCTGAAAATCCTTGAAATCATATATAAAGAAATGACGAATGGGAAAAGCCGGATTCTGGCAGACTGGTAAAAAAAAATCTAGACCTGATCGAAAAAATTGGAAGTTCCCAATGGGATCTCAAACGTATACCAGACAAAGTTAAACGAAAATTGAACATTTGGGACTGGATTGAGACATTGGACAAATCAAAGGAGTTTAAATCAACAGCTCACTTGTCAGTGAACATGCAAAAGGTGGATGAGGTCCGAAACTACCTAAAAAAGATCCCTGATAAGGCACTGCCCACAATACATCTAAGGGCGCGATTGAATGTCCTGAAAACAAACGTGGTACTAGCATTTAGAAAACAATCTTTGAGCAACAGATGTCGCTACTGTAAGGACACAAATCAAGTCGAGTCGGTGCAACATCTCCTATTATGTCCAGGGACTGCAAATCTGAGACTCACATACCTGCAACGCCACAGGCACAAACAGCTTACACTCGAAGTATCTTGGTGGAATTTGATCATGAGTGGAGATAACAAATCCCTGACCATCGCTACAGCAAAGTTTCTACAGAGCCTGGACCTAGAGAGAAAAGCACAAACCACGAGTCCTTAAGCAGAAAAATTGACGGAACAAACTAAAGAAAACTAGTCACAGGTGTAAGGAGCCCACCAGAATAACAGATGTCGACGCAAGACTGGGCAAAGCAAATCCTCCCCACAATATCTACCATGAACTTTGCTGCATCATTTGTAAAAATTGTCAAAGTAACAATTATAAACAAATAAACAAAATAGGAGAGGAAAGAAGCATGGTGGCTTTGTTTTTGGCACTGCATCAGCTGCCGATAGACTAGCCAGGCAACGGTGAGCCAGGGAAGAGCATGGCATCTTCGTTTTTGGCATGGCATCAGCTACAGAAAGATTGGCTAGGCTCTGGTGTGCCCGAGAAGCCACCAAACCGCAGAGAGGTCACCAAGAGGACCGGTGGAGGCTATGGTGTACCCAAGAAGCCGCCAAACTGCAGAGGAGACGCGCAGAGGACTGGGGAAGGCCCCAGGGAACCACTGAAGCAGTCACAGACCCAGGAATACCTGCGAATAACCAGTGGGTGACAGCCAAGACCCAGTAGGTACTCGGGTGGCCAATCCCAGGTTTGAGGAGACCGAGAGGGCTAGTGAAGCACAAAAGAGTACAGCAAGAGTACTTGTTGGGGAAGAGATGTCAAGTGAAGGGGGTCTGGAACCCACCCTGGGAAGATATATCACAAACAGAATTAAGAAGAGATACAAACTCTGTATACATAAGTGGTATCCACAGACCTTGGCAGGGGAGTAAACAAAGGCTGTGGTGTGAAGAAGATTCAAAGAAAGAAAACTAAGAAGGAACAAGTGAAGGGGGTCTGGGACCCATACTGAGTTAACGCACCCCATAACAAGAAGAAATACAAACTTTGCTTTTATCACCAATTCTCATAGACCTTTGCAGGAGAGTAAACCAAGACTATGGGTGAATGTGAAGACAGAGGGAAAGAACAGTGTAAATTAAAATGCTGAGTACTCTGCTTGGCAGAAGAGTGAACCAGGGGAGAGTACCAAGAAGGGGGTCTGGGACCTACAGCAATTTAGAGGAAGTCCAGAACATAAGCCTGGGTGAAAGAACCAGACTAATTTCCCTCATCGCTGTATCTGGGATGTGCATTTAGTTCTATTAACATTTTATATTTATCACTCATGTGGTATTGGCATTCATGTACACTGCTGAAAGTAGTTAGATAGGGTCAGTAGTATAGCAGGGTCAGTAGTATAGGATAGGGTTTGTCCAGCTGTGATAATTTCCCCCATATCTACAGTCAATCTTGTGTTTGCAAATTCTCATTCTAACCTGTTGTCAACAAAGAAGATTTGTTTCCTTTGTTTTCTATAATTTGATAACAAATCATGTATAAATTTAATTGACTGCATTATAGGTTGGCTAACATGCAATGTTTGGTCTGGACAACAGGCTTTAGATGAGGGCTTTCGGTGTCGTTATGAATTCATGTATTCATTTGCCTTATCTGTGTAACTGAAATCGGATCTTACCCATTATGTGTATGTTTGTAGGATCCATAAACCTACAGAATAAATAATTATTATTTTTTTTTTTTAACTTGTTTATTTTCAGTAGGCATACAGGAGAAAGCATTGACATATCAGTTTAACACTTTATCTCGGCATTATAATACGCTTATTTACATCCCCCCACCCAACCCCACTTCTTAGTCTCGGGGGTCTACCGTGGACTGTCTTTTTCCCTCCCTATAAGGTCCGATTCCTGACTCATTCGCTCCTGTCTCTTCCCACCTCGGTTCGCCTTTCTCCTTCCTCTCCCGGCTTACGCCCCCACATCCTGGATTTGGCTATCCTCTAGGGCCTGCTCCTCCATCAGCTGGGACCGTTCCCTGTCCGCCGCCTGCTGGGCCAATTGCACCAGGCACGGTTTGTATGTCATGGCCGGGAAGCGTAAGTCATAGTCAATCACAGGCGACCAAATGTTTGTGAAATGATGGAGGCAGCCTCTGTTTGCTGCCATCACTTTCTCAGCGATGAAGATGTCCCAGATTTTCAGCCACCATAGCACCGTTAGGGGGCCCTCCGGGGTGTTCCATGTCCGGGCTATTGTGATTTTAGCGGCTAGGAGTAATTGCGTAATGAGGGTCGCGGGTGCGCCCGTTTTCGGGTAGGTGTCTGGGATCGGGGTCCCCAGCTGTAGCGGCTCCGGTTCCAGTGGCAGTGGGATTTGGGTTATGTCTGTGATGGTCGCTATACATTGGGACCAGAAGCTCTTCACCACCGGGCATGACCACCACATGTGTAGGTAGGAGCCTGGCGAGCCGCACAGACGCCAGCACCGTGGGTCCAGTGACTGGTTGAAGTGGCGTAGTTGTAGTGGTGGGAAATACCATCTCATGAGCAGTTTATATGCACATTCCCGGTTGGTGATGCAGAAGGATGATGAGCGTGTGCGGGCCCAGATATCGATCCAGTCTTGATCCTGGATTGCGTGCCCTAGGTCCTTTTCCCACTGCGCCATATATGTCGCTCTCTTGGACAGGAGGTTCTCCTGGAATAGTCGGTGCAGCGTCGAGATCCGCCCTCGGGAGGGGGGGTCCGCTACTGTTAATTCCAAGGCATCCAGGGTCCGGGTGGCAGCCTCTCGCGTCTGGGGGTGTGTGCACCAGTGTCTGATTTGGCAGTATGTGAACCTGTCTGACTCTGTTAGGTTGAACGTACTTTTGCATTGGGCGAATGTCAGCGGCTGAGCTCCCTCAAATAGTTGGCTTAGGGAGGAGAGTCCTCCGGCGATCCAGTTCTTGAAGTTAGTGGGGTGAGCTCCCGGGAAGAACGCCGGATTGTGGAAGACTGGGGCTGAGGGGCCCAGAGCTCTCGGGATACCTCTGGATTTGCGGGCCCAATCCCACGCCTTCAACGTTTGCTTGGTTGCGGATAGTATAGCTGGCCATGTCCGGCGCAGCGCGGTTGGCAAGTGTAGAAGAAAGCGCAATGGGAGGGGTAATCTGGACTGCTCTATGTCCATCCATTTGGGGCGCCCTGACGTTATAGTCCAAGCCCTAGTATGCGCTATCTGCACCGCCATTTGGTATTTTTGGAGGTCAGGGACCCCTAGGCCTCCCTGGTCCGGAGCACATAGCATTGTCTTCCGGGGAATGCGGGCCTTCTTCCTCCTCCATATGAATCCAAATATCTTCCTTTGCAGTCTCTGTAGTTGGGGGCGAGGGACTATGATGGGGAGAGCCGAGCAGGCGTACAGGAATCGTGGCAACAGGTTCATCTTACAGGCTGTGATACGACCTATTAAGGATATTTCCTGCTTGTGCCAGGAGTCTAGGTCTTTTTCCAGAGTTTTCATCAGGGGCGGGAAGTTTATCCGATCGATGTCTGCTGGATTAGCGGGGATCCGCACCCCGAGGTAGGGGATGGATGTGTCATTTAACGGGACCGCGCACTGAGCTCTGAAGGATGCCTTCTCTCTCTGATTCAACCCTATCCCCAGAGCTGTCGATTTCATAAAGTTAATGGCGAATCCAGATACTCTCCCAAATCTGTGAATTTCCGCTAGGGCGGCTTTTAAGGATTGCGAGGTGTCTGTGATGGTTAGCATCACGTCGTCAGCGTAGAGCGCTATCTTGTGCTGGGTAGGGCCCACTTGGAAGCCTTTGATTCTAGGGTTAAGTCGGATCCGCTGGGCCAATGATTCCATTACCATAGCGAATAGCAAGGGGGAGAGGGGGCAGCCCTGTCTGGTGCCGCATGTCAGGGAGATCGGGTGAGTCAGGAGGCCGTTCACTCGGAGCAGGGTGGTCGGGGATTGGTAGTTCGCTAGGGTGAGCTTTAGGAAGGAGGGTCCAACGCCGAATGACTCCAGAGTGAGGCGGAGGAACGACCAGTCCACTTTGTCGAAAGCCTTGGTCGCGTCTAAGGCTAGCAGGGTGAGTTTCTTCGAGTCTTGTCTGGCTATCTCGATCAGGTTGAGGACTCTGCGCGTATTATCTGTGGTGGCTCTGTTTAAGATGAATCCCGTCTGGTCTGGGTCTATGATGTCCGGAAGAAGCCTCGCTAATCGGTTTGCCAAGACCTTCGAGTAGATATTCGCATCCAGGTTTAGTAGTGAGATGGGTCGATAGGCTGCTATGTCGCTGGGGTCCTTTCCTGGTTTCAGCGCTAATACTGTTATTGACTCTCTCATTGACGGGGTTGTTGATCCAGAAGTGGCGAAGGAGTTGAAGAGGGTCGTCATTGCGGCTAGTAGCTGAGGCCGGAAGAGTTTGTAGAATCGGGACGAGAAACCATCTGGGCCCGGGGCTCTTGTTCTTAAGCTTTTAACGGCTTCGTCGATCTCCTCGCTGGTAATCGGGGCCTCCAATTCTTCCCTACTCGTAGCTGAGAGCTTAGGCAAGGCAGCTTCCCGCAGGTAGGACTGCTGCTCTTCCTGGGGCTTTTGGGTAGCTGACATGGTTTCGGTGACGTGAGCTTCTGCAATTCTCAGCTTATCTCGATCCGCGAATTGGGCTGCACCCTGGGGGTCTCGGAGGCTTAGTATAGTGTTCCTTTCCTTGATTCTTGCGAGTTTTTCCACTAGGAATTTATTAGCTTTGTTTCCCCTG
Source organism: Ambystoma mexicanum (assembly GCF_040938575.1). NCBI lineage: Eukaryota > Metazoa > Chordata > Amphibia > Caudata > Ambystomatidae > Ambystoma > Ambystoma mexicanum. The sequence goes on along the minus strand of NC_090938.1, from coordinate 488,970,983 downwards.
GCGTAGTATCTCTGCTTCGTCTTGGTTAGTAGCTGGGCTTTGTCCTCCGCGTAATGAGCCTCTAGTTTCCTCCGTGCCGTCTGCAGGATTCGGTAGGTTCTCGGGGACCAGTTTTTAGCTTTACATGCCGTTTCCGCCTCCAGAACCTTGTCTTCTAGGATGCGGCGGGTCTGTTGCTTTTGCCTATGGTAGGCCGCTCCTCGAGAGATCAGCACCCCTCGTACTACGGCCTTCATTGCATCCCATGTCGTCGCTGGGGAGGTGTCTTCGTTTTTATTGTCTTCGAAGTACTGTTTAATGGTTTTAGCTACTACGTCTCTCGTCGCCATGTCATTTAGGATCGGGTCATAAAGAGACCATCTGCGTCTTGGGGGCGGGTCCGGGTTATAGGCTCTTAGCGTTAGCATTACGGGTGCATGATCTGAATGGATTCTGGGGCCTATGAGGACATCGTCTGTGTACGACAGGATCTGCGGGGATGCCAGCAAGAGGTCGATACGTGAATAAGTCCTATGCACATAAGAATAGCATGAGTAGTCTCGTTCCTCTGGATGGAGGATCCTCCAGGTATCCACCACTTCGAAGGTTCGGAACAATTTAAGTAGGGCGATCGCCAAGCCAAAGTCTCCGCGGGCAGGGGGGTGTGATCTATCTACCAGTGGGTTGGGGACTCCGTTGAAATCTCCCCCGATGATGGTCTGACCTTCAACAAACGGAAGCAGGGAGTTTTCCAGGGTCGAGTAGAATGCCTCTTGTTCTTGGTTTGGTGCGTATACTGAGATCAACGTGTATAGTTGGCCGAGAATTTGGCATTTCACCGCTACGAAGCGGCCGTTTGGGTCCCTTTTAGAGTCCAGGATTTGAGGCTTCAAATCTTTGGCGATTAAAATAGCTGTGCCACCCTTCTTCATTCCGTTCGAAGCTAGGAACTGCGTTGGGAATTGCCGGTCTCTGAGCCTTGCGAAGTCCGCTGGGATCAAGTGTGTCTCCTGCAGGAAGACAACGGAGGCTTTATCATTCTGGATGCGTTGTAGGATTGTTTTTCTCTTCTGTGGGGCGTTGAGGCCTCTAACGTTCAGTGTTAGGAACCTTAGTTTCTGGATCGGCGGGGGGGCCTCTTGGGTGCCTTCTGGGGTGGGATACTGTTCCTCATGGGTGGGTTGGGGGTATTCAGTCTTCATATCGAGATTCCGAGTTAGCTAGGTTCTCCTGCAGCCGGGTTTTCTGTATCCTCCAACGGGAGGGCAATATTTTATCTGAGTGGGTCCACCAACGGGTGGGCAAACTTAAACGGGTGGGAGAACTCCCAACTGTACGGGGGGCTGGAGTTTTCTGCGCAGCCGCCCTTACGGCCAACGTGGCCCAAACAGTTTTCCTCGCCAACGGGGCAAGGGTCGAACCATTGAGATCCGCTCAGCTCCAAGGGTGGGTAGGTGACATACTCCTTGGAGAGGGGGGTCTGGGCCGTTCGGGGCCCGCGGCATTGCCATGCTTCGTTTTGGCTTCAGCGTCGATCTTAGTATCATGGCCGCCAACCTCTAAATCATTCCATCTTTCGGCGTCTTTGCACTTTAGACCAGGGTTGTTGCTGTCTTTGAGGTGATTGATCAGGTTCCTCTGGCGGGAGGAGTGGACTAGGGGTGGTCGAGGTCTCCGGAGAGTTTGGGTGCAGGATCGATTTCGCATCCTCTAGGTGGCTAATTTTGCGTAGAGTTCCCTGGAACGAGAATTGTAATGTAGCGGGGAAGAGCCAACGGTAGCGGATTTGCTGGCTCTGGAGGAACAGGGTCAAGGGCTTGAGAGCTCTCCTTTTCTGTATGGTGATCGGGGAGAGATCTTGGTATATCTGCAGGGGGGTGCTCATGAACGACAGTTCATCTTTGGAGCGGCTTATTGCCGAGATGGCTTCTTTGGTAGCGTAGAAGTGTACTCTCGTGATCACATCCGGAGGGCCGTCTGAATCTACTCCTCGTCTCGGGCGTAGTCTGTGGGTTCGGTCCAGGATGAGTTGGGCTTTGTCCGTTAGTGGAAGGAGAGCCTGGAAGAAGTTGCCTATATACTCCGGGAGCTCTTTATCTTGGATCGTTGCTGGGACCCCACGGATGCGCAAGTTATTCCGTCGGGCCCTGTTTTCTAAGTCTTCTTGCTTGAATGCGAGAATCTCATTACTGGACTGAAGCGCTCGGATCTCACGCCGCATTTCTATTATTGCTGCATCGTGGTTCTGGGTCAAGTCTTCGACTTCTCCTATCCTCTGTTCCGCTTCCGTGAGTCGCTGGTCAGTTTGTTCTAGTCGTGTGGTGAGCTCGGTCATGCAGGACCGAATTTCGGCTTTAATGTCTCTCATGAAGGCCATTAAGTCATCTCTGGTGGCGAGGTTACCTTGTTCTTCTGAGGGCTTTTGCGGGGTAAGCTTAGGTGAGGGGTCCGGTTTTCTTGTCTTGTCTGTTACTAGGAGCATGGTGGAAATGTCCGCGGTTTTGGCTGGCTTGGTGAGTCTCGACATTTTGCCGGGGCTGGGACTCTGGGGATCCTCTTCTGGCTGGAAGCCCCTGGGGGGGGGCGCTTTGGGGAGGATGATTAGTTTCGGACGAATCTGCTGTGTGGGGCGAGTGATCCGTCCACCGTGTTAGTTGTCAGCGTTGCAGTGGTTATGTTTGGGTCTTGCCACTCTTGGATGTAGTAGAGGGGGTCGGCTCCGCTTGCGGTAGGTGATCACCCAGCCAAGGGGCTGCAGCTATCCAGGATGATAGGCCTGGTGGATGAGGTGGGCAGGAGCGCCCCAGGATGTTTTGGCAGTCGGAGACGTGGGGGTGCCTTCAGAAGGAGGTTTGGGAAAGCCGAGTGGTCAGGGGGGGGACCACCCGATCACTCTCCCCAGCTGGCACGGTATCTGGTGGGCCGGGGCGCCCCAGGAAGCTGGAAGGGGGGGCTCCGGGTTCAGTGCTGGGGGGATTGTGGGGGGACGGCGGACACTCACCCAGTCAGGCCTCCGACACCGTCTCCAGGGTGCTGGGCTGCAGGGAGCCGCAGCCTCCTCCGTTCTCCGGGTAGATCGTAGCCCGTATAGGAGTTGGGGGGGGGGGGGGCGGTAGAAGGGCTCCTGCCCCCACAGCTGGTCTCGAAGCTAGAGGGCCTCGGGGGCTTGGTCGTCCCCCCCGCGAGCTGGTCTGCCGTACGGGGTCCCTCCTCCAGGAGGGCCCACCTCTGAGGCCGGAGAGTCAACCGGACTGGGGGGTCGAGATGGCGGTGGGGGCTGACGCAGATCCCGTACTCCGATCCAATGGAGGGGGGAGGCGGCTGGGAGAAGCACTCGAGCCCGCGCCGAGGCTCCAGGTGGAAGAGCTCCGGGGACCGGAGCGGCCGCCCCTCCGGCGAGGCTTAGGATCGGAGCAGAGGGCGAGAGCAGGAGGTCCTACGGACGTCTCGTCACTGGGCGTCGGCGGGGAAGAAGGGCCTGGGCCGCGGCCGCCATCTTGGTTCGGCGTGGAGAGGCACCCGCGTCTAGTTCCGTCGCCGCGTTTTCAGGGTTCCCACCGCGATCGCTCTCCCAGATTGGAGCGGTGGATGCACCGGAGGTTCCGCCAGCTTCTCCCGCCAGAGGAACAGCAGCGGCTGCGCTGGAGCCGGCTAAATTTCAGCTGAAGCCGCGGGTCCTTACGGAGGCCATTAACGGAGCAGCCTCATCGGTGGCGCTCCAGGCCACGCCCCCAATAATTTATTTTTTATATTCTATTGTGGGCCGTCTAATAGATCTATTCAAATATAATTTATGAAAGCCACGTGCCCTAGCAAGAGCGTGACCTTATAGAATCATAATTTGAAGTTGTTCATTTAGGGGACTCCCCTTTGTGTGATAGTATCTGGGGACCAGGCCTGCTCAGAAAGGGTCAGGGACCCTCAATATAGCTCATCCAGTGGAGTAACTTTGCTGAAAATGTTGGGGGCGGGGGGGACATGATATCTGATGAAAAGGTGCCCCAGCCAAATGAATGGTGACAAAATGGTCTGCCATGAAAGTTGGAGGGGACAAACACCGCCACCCCCCCCCCACCCAAATTTACGCCCATGAGCTCATCAGAGAGAACTAGTCCATTTGGGAGCAAGGTCTGCTCAGAAAGGGTCAGGTACCTTCAGCATCAGCTTGGGAGAAAGAAAAAGGCTATTCTTCTCCAAAGCAGTACCTGGAAACTAGCTATGACTTGAAAAGCTCAGAGAACCATAATATCGATTAGCAGAGAGATTCAGGCTGTTCCTTCATCACCGGGCCTTGGAGACAGACTTACCAAGTAAAGATCAGGATTTTTATTGACTACTGTAGATACAGAGGCAACCTTAATAAAGCTGGAACGACTCTGGGGAAAGGAAACCAACCCCTGGAGTCTAGTGGAACATTTGTATGCTTTATTACCCCTTTTGTGAACTGCAAAGCTGAAGCTGGGCTGCAAGTCGACAGCAAAGACTTATTTTTTCACCTTTTGTTCAGTTTAGCGTGTGAGGGACCGATTAGGATTTGGACACAGGATAGCAACTTTACTTTGGACATTCTGACACCAACAGTTTCTTTAGCTAGTTTTGTTGAGGCAGGGAAACCCTTCTAAGAGGTAGGGTTAGTTAGGATTTCCTCCAACCCCCCCCCATTTTAGTTGCTAATAAAAGTCTTTGCCAATCAACATGCCACCTTTGTGTCCATCTCTTGCTCCTAGACCCTCACAGGCCTGTCCAAAATCGGCATTGCTTTGAGAGTTCTGGTCTAGCAAATAATGCTTCTAGAAGGAGTGTGGTTTAGCCCATGTTGCAGCTTTTTAAATATCCAAGATTGTATGCGTCATTGCTAAGCTACAGATGCAGCTTTCCCTCCCACCAGATGAGCATGCAGCTCCTTTGGTGCAGTTTTCTTCTGCAATCTATATGCGTCCAAAATAGTGGCGACAGGCCAATGTGCTATGGATGCTTTGGAAGCCGTGCCACCGGGTGCTGTTACACCATACATTACGAATAGTTGCGTTCCTCTGCACATATCCGTTGTTTTAGCCTCTGTGTTGGGGCACGGAAAGAAAACAGGCAGCAACAGTTCTTAATTGATGTGAAAACTGCCAACGACCCCTGGTATGAAAGCAGGTTTCCTTTTCAGAACTTTGTCTTCGTGGAAGATGATATATTTGAAGATGATATATGGGTTCTCCACGCAGTGCCTGCAAGTCGAAGATGCTTCATGCAGAAGATACCACCACCAGGTGTGCTGTTTTCAGGGCTACCCATTTCAAGTTAGTTGATGCCATTGGCTCAAAAGGCTTGTGCATGGGTGTGGTAAAACAACATTCTAATCCCATGGGGGATGCTTCCTTCTCCTTTGGGGTAATGCCTCATGAGTTAGTTAAAATGTTTTTTCACTAGAGGTTTTGCCCATGGACACCACTTTGTTTTCTTTGTTTAGATAGGCAACTATGGCTGCCAAGTATGTTCTGCAGGACTCTACTGATACTCTTGATTCTGCCAACTCTGGAATAAATAACATGTCATTTTGCATAGTCTCCCGGGGGTCCATCTGACCTTGTAGGTAACTATCGTAGAAACCTGTCCATTTGCCTTTTAATCTTGTACGGCCTTTCCTGGCCTCCTCAATAACCATATGTTTGTCTGATAGCCTTAGATTCCAGAACACCAAGTCCTCAGGTGCCAAGCAACCAAACACAGTGATTCAGTGCTCAGGTGGAGAACATGCCTTTTTGCTGGAGTATGTCCACTCAATTTGGCAGTTGTCTCCTTGTTTACTTCATGTTGTAGAGATCCAAAAACCAGAATCTCTTCAGCAGGAATAGGGCATAAGATTCATGTTTCAATTTGTGCACTACTTTCAGTATTAGAGTAAGGGGTGAAACGTGTAAAGTGTCTGCCTGTCCCAGGTGAGAAGGAAGGCATCTCCTAGTGAATCTGTGCCCTATACCTTCCAGGAGGCATGCAGGTTGCATTTCCCGTTTATGTATGTCGCAAAGACGTCAACCATTGGTGTGCCTGACATTTACAGAGCACATTTTGTTGGTACCTCAGGAGCTTCCTTCTTCCTCTTCTCTAGGACCAATTGAATCTTGCTTTGCATTGATGTTAGCATGTTAGGTTTTGCAAAGTGGTGTTTAAAGAGTACTGGGGGGGGGGGGCATTTTCACAAAGTTGGCTTTTTGGGAGTGATCAGAACAGACTCAAGGACCCTTTCTGCCAGTGTGCTGGGACTTCACATATACGTAGGTAAGTGAAGAATGACATACAGCCAAAGGGAAGATTATTGAATCAGTCATGGGTATCTTGCTGTATCATGGAGGAGTTCCTAAACTCGGTGGGGACATCCAGCTTACCGGATAGTGACTCAAAGAATGAACAGTGAACATGGAATTGCCAAGATGGAGAGCTGTCCCCAGTGCTTCCATCCACTCCCCAGCCTTGTGAGAAAATCAAACAATTTAAGGCACTGTTAAACATTTAGTCAGCAATTCAGAGTTTCAGCCGTCTAAAGTGTCAGTAGACCTGCCGCAATACCAGATATCAGGGACAGGAAAAGAAAGTTCACCTATATTTGTGGTCATGTTTTGGACCTTAGTTTTGTAGGCGAAGAGGACCAAAGTTGTTCAAAAGCCACAATCAAATTAATCAAAAAACACTGAAGGAGATCATGGGCTGCTATTTATAATATACTTGAAGACCTTAAGGGATTTACCTTACAAGTGTGAGTGAAAGTCAGTAGTCTCAACAGTGGCATGACCCTGATCGTGTCTCTTGGTGGCTGTCAATGGTGATTAAAAGTTTGGTATATTTTCAGACTGAGGACATGGGTCCTTGCATCACTCCCACACAGTTCTGATCAGCGAGGAACGTGCAACAGCTGAAGACTAACCCAAATACAATCACACAACCAAATGTCCCAGGGATGAGGGTCCAGGTTATCCTGCGACTCCCATCTGGGAACGGACCATAACAACTTTAGATATTCATCACCCACTTATTGGTCTGTACACATTTGTGAACCCTTCTCCTTTTAACAGATCCCTTCTTTTAACAGATCCCAACAGTGTGGGGTACCATGCAGAGCCAAGGAGATACTGGGTCCACACTGTTGCTGGGCCTTCTGTGTGAGATGGTAACTGAATACAAGGCTGGGCTACAGGAATGTTACCACAGGGGGTGGGGCCTGGCGACCATAATGACATCCTTTCATTGTACAGTGGGGTGTGTGAAAGCCTGCAGGGTATTCACATCTGTGGGCCTCCATCTCACAGAGGAACCAGGCTGCTGACTCGCATCTTGAAAAAGTGGCAGATGTCCTGTACTGCTTGATACAATCCGCAGACCCTGGGAATTTGGATAGCAAATGGATGGCCTGACTGCTGTGCAGCTCCAACCAAGAGGTGAGGGTCAGCAGTTGAAGCAGCAACTAGCAACCATCAGTTAAGGTCAGACACTGACATTTAAATCTGTTTACTGCTCTGGAGAATCCTGAGCAGAAGTAGTAACACAGAGAGAGAGAGAGCTAGCCTGTCCCGTTAATGTGTATTTAAGAAGAGTGTTCTTTCATACTGTAATTGAGGCTTTCTTTTTTTATTCAAGTGTGTATAGCTATTTACAACTTTTTACACTATCTATATAACATTTAATTAATAAAATACAATTAATACTGCACGCATTTACAATGCCATTACTCAAAATAATCTATACATTAAAATACATTTAATCTACTTAAGCAAATAAAAACAGCCTTCACAATTAGTTCTATTAGTCCTTAGTAAAAATTCATATTACAATCTAATTTCTCCATCTCAATTAAAACTGTTAAGGGAACTTTATATTCTCAGGGGCCAGTCGCGTCAACCCTTTGCTTCCAACATAGTTGTGGCCCTGAGCCAAACATAATATGCGTCAGAAACCGCCACATAAGACACAGCTGCGAAAAGCGTGCTCCAGAATTGGTTGCTCTACTGCGTCTTATGGTTTCAATTTGCTGTCTGCAGATCCGGCAAAGGCACTTCTCAAACAGGACACCCTGGCAAGGTCTCCTGATGCCGAAGACTGCCAGAATGTCTAGACACAACTGTAGGACAAAATGGATCAGTGCAGGAAAATGCCACTTCATTAAATACAGCCTTGGGCCCTGCGGGAAACCCCCTTGTTGAGCGAAATGCATGTATTTACGTCATCCCTCTAGGGATGCAAGAGTCAGCATCCTATCAAGGCTCTGACTCACAGTGTGCAGTTTGCCCAAAAAAACAGGGAACTCTTGCTCCGAGGTTCATGTCTGATATCTCAAGGCAATGAGCTTGTACCATGATCTACAATTCCTTGAAACAAACATTACGGGAGTATCATTCCGCATGTGCCCCACTAGAGTGCAGTAGCAATAAGTGTCTGCCAAATCTTATACTGACCCATAGTTTGCAGGCTTCCACCGTCCAGTTCGAGACAAGAGACTGGAGGCCTAATTCCAGTCTATTTACCTCCACTGGTACAGTGCCTGGTATATCAACCAATGACCTTAACATTTTCCCTCCAATGTTGGGAGCAAATTAATTGCTCTTCTAGGAAAGGTCTCCAGAGCGTACAGGGTCACTGGCACAACTGCTGTTTTATAGGCAATCAGTTTTGCCTCCAATGATCGTCCAACCCACAGGTCTATCACCTTAATAGCAGCCACTTGGCCCACACCTTAAGTTTTATGGTATTGTGCAAGTGTAAAAATGTCTGGGATGCCTTTACCAGTATACTCGGGTACCTATATGTATCTCTTAACTCCAGTTTATATGAACCGAGGTGCCAATTGAACTTATTTCTGCCCTGTGACTTCCTGCCAAATACTGTTCTTTGTTTTTACCATATTTATCCTGAGGCCATTTTCCTCTGCATACATATGTAGGGTATTCAAGGAATGCTGTAGGCCAATGGGTGTTCTATCCAGGATAACAATGTAATTGGTATGTGACAGGGTTTACTACTAGTTGCCCATATCGGGGATGGTAATTGTGAGCTGCCTTCATGGTCTTATCCAAATGAGCCATGTAAAATAAAGTATATAGTTTATATAGTAATGGTGCCAAAATGCAGCCTTGCTTTAGGCCCACATTTGTCTCAATAGGCTGTGTTAGGCTATCGTCCTGCTCTAGTCGAACCTTCACCATTGTTTAATGGCCCAATTGTTTAAGTGTAGGGGACATGGATCCATGCCCAGCTTCTCCAGTTGCTCCCAGTTTGTAGCAGATAAGTATGTCGAAGGCTGAGCTGAAGTCGACAAAACAGACATAATGGAGTGGTAGGGTATCTGTAGGCATCAGAAATTAGGTTAAGCACCCAGAGGGCATGCTTAGTACCAAAACCCCTTTCCAAAACTAAAATGATGCTCGCTTAAAAGGTGATTTTCGTCTGACCACCGGCAAGCATATGGAGCAGAATATTAGCAAAGATTTTTGAACTGCGGTCCAGCATAACTAGTAATTGATAGCAACCTGGGTCTGTACGGAGGCCCTGTTTGTGTATGGGAATCAGAATTTAGTCGCCCCACGAGCTTAGGACTGTTCCTGTTTTACAGATGTGAAAAAAAATGTTTTCAGGAGCTTAGCCCACAAAACAGGATCCTTCTTTAATGCAATATTAGATAACCCGTCCGGAACCATAATCCGCGAGGCCTTCGCTTTCTTAATTAGGGCCTCCAAGTCCATGGCCTCCACTTGAGACCATACATTTGAGGCTTCCATCGAACAGTCCTTATCACTAAGAATACAAGCTCCCTAGACCCAGCAGCACTTATTTATGTGACACGCCCAGTCCTCATCAGAGATGGGGCGGACTTCTCGGGGCAGTTGTCCACCTCTGATGGAGCGAATCATGAACCAAAACTTATTTGAGTCATGGGTGCGAATTATCCTATTTATATGCTGCCATTTTGCTGTAGTATCTCATATCAGTGATCACTCAACCACCGTTGGTATGTTCTTCTTAGCGCAGACAACTTGCTTTTGATGTCCAAAGTAGACATAAATCGACTCCCCTTCACTTTCCAGCGCTCAATGTTCATTGTGAGTTTTTTATTTGCAATGGCAACATTGTATGGTACCCAACGTTTATTTCCCTTTAGGTTAGTTGTGCGTTGCCTCTTGAAATGACCATGGTTTTTAGATCCCAAACATGTTTCTCAAGTAACTCCTCACTTTGGTGACCATAGGTTTTAATTTCTGCATTTAAGTCGTTTATGTTTGAGGGACCAACTGAGGCGGTTTCCCTGTACATTGACAGAGGGATTTGACTTCAGATTTTCTTTGGAGTCAAATTCCAATGTTTTGTCAGTCATTCTTAATACGACGTTGTCACTCATAGCCAATGCTTTGGTCTGCAGAATGGGCCTCAGATCACGGATCACCTCATTGCCAAATATACAATCATGAGAGAAGATGAGGTACCATTGGACCACATGCAATTTGGTCCTATTGTATTCATGGGGAGAGGGGCAAGATTGAATTCAGCCAGAACAGTCGTCCAATCTGCACCCCTACTCATGCCAAGGGAACTCTCCTCTCTGTTACCCCAGATGGCAGACTTTGCAAACAATTCACGTTGAAGTCCCCTGCCAGCAGAATACCACCCCTTTTGTTACAAGGGACCCAGGAACACAGAGTGTTGCAAACTGCTTCTATCAGTTCGCCTGTTTGTCACCAGGAGGATTGTATATACCCAAGGCCAGAGTGTCACCAGGACAATGTGCAAAACCCCTCAAAACCACTGCCAGTAAATTGGCATTTTCTTTAATACACTTATATGGTCTAAGCATGCATGTCGTTTTTGCCGCTATACATAAGCCGCCCTTCGGAGGGCCCCCAAGTACAGGAGAGGAAACCCTAAAAATTGTGGAATAGCCATCCATATAGAAGGGGCCGTTAGCCAGGTTTCCTGCAAAATAAAAAGGTCAGACATCCTAAGTTCCAGCCCGCCTAGCGGGTTTACCAAAAAGGAGGGTTGACCATGTGAATTCCAGGATAAAACAGAAAAGGAGGCCACCAAAACTGCAGATGGTCATTCTCCGACATCATAAGCTTTCATCCAGCTTCCCTGTATTCTTGAAGATGTACAGGGTGGAAGAACATGATAAACTTGTCACTAGTAACCCAATTGTTGGCTGGGGAAGGGGGCTTTTATACATTCTTTCACTCCTAAATAACATCCTTTCATCATTCAGTACTTTCTTTGACTCAAACAGGAATACTTCCAGGCCAAAGTCATAGAAATGCTTAGCATTCATGCATACTCTTTCCTTTATCATAGGTGAAATAAAAGTAATCAGACCCCAGTTTGTCTGGCTAAAAAGTTTTGGGAGTTCTATACGCTCAATATCCTTGGAAGAGATCATTTCTAAGTCCGTTATTAGGTGGAATAAATTCAATAATCAACACCTATTAATAAAAGGGCTAAAGGCCGTTGGTGCCATTTCCACAATTTTGAGGTACTTAGAAGGGGGCCCAAAACCTTTCCTGACCATTGGGCCAGGTACATTCTGGGTCACCAATGAGTTGTAACACCAGAGTCAGCCGGCCTGGGCATCGCTGCTGGATCATCTTGATTTTATACCCAGACTGGACAATGGGAGAGGTTTTTGTATTGTCCACTGTGATTAGGTCTACTAGCGTCTGGCCTATAGTTCTTGCGGCAGGAGGTAGTTGTTTCTCTAGGCGAAAAGTTTTCTTTTGCCGTATCCGTTCTGCCGGGATATTATGTCCCGGGGCATTTAGGATGTTCTGCCCAATGGATACAGAAGAGTCCTCGTTTATTATTATTATTATATATACACACACACAAGGGCTGAGGCTCACCACCAGCTCTCAATTGCGTTGCATTTGCCCGATTGTTCTTTGAACCCTGCAGTGTAACTTCCCTTAAGGAGCCATCAGCTACTGTATTATTGACTGTGTATTTATCAGCTCCAACAGCCCTGTGGCAAGGGACACTCGTCAGTCGTTGAGGAACATACTTTTTGCAGGCATTCTGTTTTGGTAAGGTGCCCCTGCTTCCCTGCAAAGACTGATGGTATGGGTCTTTTCTCAGACTTACGGCTGCGGGTTCCATTTGGTGCATTGAGCATGGCCTGCTCGATAGCAATAGTTTCAAGGGCTTGTTCCCTGGTGCTTGCCATAACTTCCGGAAGCACAGTGAGATGCTTAGACTTCGTGCTTACATGAGGAGTATGTTCCCCCTTGGATTTATTTCCACAGCACTCCTGGTGCTGGTTTGTGTTCAGACAGTTCCTGTTTGTTGCAGCAGCCATGTCAACTATAATACAGAGCATGCACGTCTGCCATTTTTGTACATAGTAGAAACATAGAATCAAGTTTGTTTATTAAGGAGTTCCAAGCCATGTTCCTTGCCCGCTTCTACCTTGGCAAAATTGCTCAGGTTCATCATTGTATACTGAAAAGTTCACTTCACTGTCGTCCTTGCCCGAGGATCTTTCCAAAGATGTAACCAGCTTCTCCAAGTCTGGGCTAGCAGACATATCTGCTTCGGAGGAAGAATTCTGATGGTCACGACCAGATGGCAGCGAGTTACGTTTGAGACCCTTGCACAATTTCAAGAGAGCCATTACTATCGATGGAGAATGAACTGTCAGATTCATATGCCATAGCAGCAGCAGAGTTTGAGTTCGTATCTGGGTTTAGAATTTGCCAAGGTTGTAAAATCCCAATGCCTGTGCTTCCAGGGTTGAATAATTATCAGCCTCTCATGAAGCTGCAGGCTCTTTCTCAGCCCCCACCCAGCCCGAGGCACTGCTTTATTGTGAAGAAAAGCAGAAATGTCTTGTTGAGTCACCACCTTATTATGCTTAAAGTCTGTTTTGCCTTTTTGGTGCATGGGGGCGACATGGCACCATTTCTTTCTTGGGTTGATCTGCATGCACGTTTGCCAGTACTGGGCCCAGTACCTTTCTTGCCAGCATGGATTAGATTTATTTATAACAGGTATCAATCAAAACAGTAACATCAGAGGGGCCCCTCGCCTGGACGAGATAGATTTATAATGTCCGACCAATGCAGCAGGGTGCAACTTCGTCCGGGTTTGCGGGCGAAACTGTGCAATAAATAATCATAACAACATGCAGGGCAGGCTATAATCCGTCGGTACGCTACATAGGACCGAGTGCGCCCTCCAGATCCAGATTCAGGCGATTACAGCTCTGGCGGCGGGCGTGTGAGTCGTCGCTCAGCAGGCAGGTCAATGTAACAGCGAGCTACAAGTAAACCCCAAGGGCTTACCGTCGCCGTCCCAGCCGTCCCAGCCGGGCCACCACGGACCACAGCTGGCCACTTCCTCTTCACTTCCCGCTGGCAAGCAGGTTAGAATATTCCCTGAAGCAGGATACACGCTGATGGCCATTGGTGACTGCTGGAGACTGCCAGACTGCAAACTCAGCCACGAACTCCACGTACGCTCAGCGTTAGAATGCATTTCTTGTGCACTTGCTCCTCCCAGCATGAAGAGAGAGAAAACACTGCTGACACTGCCAAGCTCTGCCAGACTGCAAACTCAGCCACGAACTCCGCCATCGGGGCATTCTATTATCTTATTTGCAACAGAAACAATGAATTGTCTTTACTTTGACAAAGAAAGACTCCGAAGGGAGTTTGGCTCCTTGAGGCATGACATGACACAGGCAAGGCCTCAATAAGAGATCTGGCGCAGAAAAACAAAAATGTGATTTAAAAGGACTCGGCTATGATGCCCTACTGAAAATCAGACCTTCACACAATTTCAGTATGTTATGCAGAGGTTGTACACACAATAGGCATAAGTCATACGAAAGGTCTGTGCTGCACATTTGCCACAATACATGTAGAACTTGTGCATTCATTCCAATTATGTGTGCAAGGAGGCAACCGATTCCACACATTTATAATGGTAGTGGAAGTACAGAAGAGCACCAGGTGTACAGCGAGCTGAACGGTCCTCTCATATTCGGTGCAGATGGACTCACTAAACCCATCTTCAGAATATTGGTGACTTAAACCCCATGCCACTGCCTGGCTCACACAACAAACACCGCATGAGCGAACACATAGCTGGCTTTATTTATTCAGTGTTCAATGCGTGGAGCCAGTAAATGTAGCTGAGAGTGCAGCCGAAGGGTGGTTAATGAGATCAGTGGGATGCAGTGTGAGGGGGCACTGAGTGGGTAATACGAGAGGGGGCAGAGAGCGGGCTGGTTCTGAGGGGGGGCATGAGTGGAGCGCCCCCCCCATTATGTGTATAGACAGGTTGGAGGTGTTATGGGGGCTGAAACCCCCATTAAAAAGGACAGTGGAGTCCAGGAGAAATGGGTTGGGCAGGGGCTAGGGGATTCGAAGACATACGTTTTGACAAGTGTGGAAACCGGAGAGGGGTTCGGTGGGCGGCATTCAGTGGATCGGGAATTCGAGGATCTGTGATTTAACCAGTTTTTATTTGGTCGAATCAGATATATACAAGCTTGATCAATGGACACAGGATATTCAATGTTTAGTCAACTAAAAGTAAACTTTTTTTCTGAAACACTTTAATTCCCGGGAATAACCAAACACGCCACTCCAACAAAAAAAAGCACCAGTATGCTACCAAAATCTAATCAGTGGCCATCCCACCTAAGCAATTATTCAAACTATTCACCTACATCCTTTTTAAGTGCAATGGCCCTGAGAAACCAAAATGATCTCATGAGCACAATACCTCAATCGAACAAGAATCACAAACTGGTATGCTCCAAACCAACACACCAAAGAAGGTATCCCAGTAGCCATCTTCACAACGCCAAACTACCATTGAATTAACTAATTCACAGTTTCTCCAAGGATATTGTTTCCACCATCAATCATCTGAACCTCATGCACCTACCTCAAGGGTGGTCAAGAAAAATATTCTAGCACCATCAATAATTGCCCATGTAAACTAACTCCAATTAACAAAAGCAGCCGATTCTCACTTCAGTCCTAGAGAAGCCCATTAATTTCAAAATTTGAAGCCCTCATTTTGAAATGCACGTAATGCTGTTTGGATTGCCAGATTGCCCCTCAGTGCACAGACAAAACAATAGCTGGGCAATTCAACTTCAAACGTATAATGAAGAACCAGATAAGCAACGAAGATCCACCAGCACAACCTGACAATGTCTTCATGAAAAATTCTAAAGACACATTATCAAGGGCAATTATAGGCACAAAAATAAATTACACTAACATCCTGTGGAAGGCTGCCTCCAATCACAATTCCACGTATGACTCCGACCTAGCCTCTCTGAAACGCAAGTGCAGAGCTGCTGAGTGGAAGTGCAGGCTTCAGGCACATCTTCTGACAGACTGGCCTGTCGCCTGGTCCAAAGGCAATACAGACTCTCCATCCACTCGGAGAAGAGGGTCCATATCAAAGCCTGCATCTCTGGAGCCACTAACACGGGAAAACCATTTAAAATCTGCAAGGAACTCCTACTGCAGTCTCCACTCCCCCTGCCATTCTGTATTTCACTGACCTCCCATATCTTATCCAAAACTCAGGACATCCTGTCCTCACTCTCCTCTACTCCCCCTCCTTCCTTCCTCCTCAGCTATCAGGCCTCCCTTGGCCCGCCTTTCTCCTTCACTAATACTCCTCCAAAGAGGTGCTACCCTGCTCCTCTAGAGCTATCAAGGACAACATTACC
This sequence comes from Ambystoma mexicanum, assembly GCF_040938575.1. NCBI lineage: Eukaryota > Metazoa > Chordata > Amphibia > Caudata > Ambystomatidae > Ambystoma > Ambystoma mexicanum. Next base: position 488,955,292 of record NC_090938.1, on the reverse strand, counting down.
TCCCTTGTGCCAGCCTTGGCTGATTCCTGTAATCACTTTCTTTACCACTGTCTCCTTCCTGCTACTTCTCAAGCACTCCCTTGTGCATGCTCTACTCAAAAAGCCCTCTGCCGATGCCTTCTGCCTGGCTAACTACTGCCAGATCTCCATTACCCCTTTCCGGGGCAAATTCCTGGAGAAGCTGGTCATCTCCCAACTGATCCATCACACTGAATCTGTTGGTTGTCGTCAAGATAACCAGCCTGGCTTCAGAGGCACGAAAACTGCTCTACTCAACACTTGTGAAGACTTGTCCTCAAAACTCGATTCCAGCTCTCCATCAGTTCCCATCCTTCTGGATCTTTCCCCTGCCTTCGACACGGTCAATCATGCTACCCTGATAAATAGGCTCTGTGACACTCTTGTCATTATAGGCCTAGCAATGGACTAGTTGACCTCATTCCCCTCTGACCAATCCTCCCGGGTTCAACTGAACCCTCTTCTATCACACTCTCCACCTGCAGAGTCCCTCAAGGCTCTATCCTCTCGCCGTGGGTCTTCAACATCTACCTTGACCATCCGCCCCCCCGACCTCCACCTTCTCTCCTAACTTACAGTGTCATGCAGACAACATGCAGCTCTCCTTCAAGCATCTCTCTTCTACCTCCTGTTACTCCTCTGTCATTCTTGACTGCGACTGCAATTCTGGCATGGTGTGCCACCAAGGATCTTTGCCTTAATGCCAGTAAGACGAATATCCTTCTCATTGGGACCCCAGCTCCCTCCTTCCATCCTACCCACTAGCAGCCCTCTATGGGTCTCCTCACACTTTTGTAAGGTAAAAAACATTGGTGTCATCTTCGACTGTTCTCTCTCCTCGCATCACAGACCTTGTCAAGAAGGCCCACTATCAGCTGCACCTCCCCAGAGGCATCCTCTGTTTCCTCACCTTCCCCCAGAACCTCATGGTCTCCAGAGCTCTGGTCCTCTCTAGGTTGGACTACTGCAACAGCCTCTTCTTCAATCTTCCTTTATCCTCCATTTGCCCCCTTCAACTAATCCAGAATAGGACTGCAAGACTCATCCTTGTCCTTATTTCCCGTATTTCTCCAGCCCTAAAATATACCCACTGGCTCCCGGTTGCTGATAGGATCAAGTTCAATACCCTCTGCATCAACCACAAAGCTTTCAGGCACCTAAGACTGTGCTTCATTCAACTCCCTCTTCGTAACTAACTCCCTGCTACAGCCCTTGTAGCTCAAACTCTCTGCAGATCAGACACTTCTCTAATCAGAAAGAGGGGGTAGATCTCTCCTTAGCCGGAGCCTCCCTCTGGAATTGTCTCCCTGCCCCTCTCAGGCTTGAGCCAGATCTCCTTAAGTTCTGGAAGCTCCTCAAGACACTCCTTTTCTCTTCTTCCTTCCCTCTTCCCCCCCCCCTCCCTGCTAATCGCTCAATCTGCTTCAGTGACTGGCTGCCTGGTTCCCTCTGTATTCTACAGGGCACCAACCCCCCCCCCTCCCCCCAGTCCACCCCCGCTCAGGGGGTGGGGAGCTAGATCCTCGATGAAAAAACAAGAATTCTTTGGTTTTATTTGCTAGTATGTTAGAATCTGAATGGATATCAACCATTTTGGACAAGAGCCTAGGTCTTGTAACTCCCAAGGATTTCCATCATGCGCAATAGTCGACTTAATTTCACTCATGCGTTCTTATACATTCTAACTTTCCAGAATACACTCTAATGATTTTCTACCAAACAAAAATGAAATACTGATTTTCAAATTAAATGTCTGCTAAGGTGTGGGTGCCTTTAGAGCCTTTAGAAAGCTAATGTGCTTCCTACAGGGCCCAACTGTACTTTACAACAATATTGTTCAAAATGTTCTACACCGAGTTCTCTGTTACAAACACTTCTTAAGTAATATTTTGAAGGGAATTTTCTGTGCCCAATTGTCCTCCACTCTAGAACTATCCCAAAAAGCAATGCAATAGTTACTGTTAATTGATATGTGTCGCCTCCACTTCTCTTGCTTACTCCCGGGGGCAACTTACCATATCCCTCCTTGCACGGCTATGCGTGAGACGCAGCAGCTCTGCGTACCTCTGTTCGTACAAGTGAAGAAGCAGCATTAGGTACAGACCCGAATTCATAAGCTCACTCTGGCTCTGTGGAGACAAAAGAAGACCAAGTCTCAATGGAATTTCTTGGATACTTGACGATCAGAAAGACTTAGATCAACTATGAAAATAGCATTTTGATATAATGTTCTGTGCTATTACTGCACAGCCAGAACATAATCCTTTGATTTTGTACAATTCTGGTATGTAGGGGAAGTGGGACACATCCTTGTTTATATTTTGTTTGTTTTTTATCCACCAATAGATGTCCATTTGTATTAGCTTGCAATGCAGTATTTTCTCATGGTATTCTCTTATCACATCCATCTTCCTCTTTTATAAACATTTTAAGAAGATTTTCATTATTACGCCTTTCATACATAGAAATTTGACATTCAAATTCATCTTTTGTAGTTGATATTTATGTGATACATTGTCTATTGTTCAATCAGGATTACAGTACATAGCTTGTTTTTTTTATTCAGCCACCTCACAAACTGATCTAGACACTATTTTGGCTCAAATGCATCTTCTTAATATGCTCATACAGCCTTGTATTGCATTGTATTGTTTATTTATATAGCGCCCATACACAGGAAAGTGTTTCAAAGGGCTCAAAGAGGTTGGGAAAATGGGGTGTTGGGGTTGGGTGGGGACGGGGGACAGTCGCTCAGTGGAGACTGGGGTAAGTGCAGAGAGAGACACTCTCTTGGGTTATTTCTAAGTGTTGTGAAGGTGTGTGGATGTAGGGCCATGATGCAAGTGCGAGAGAGGACTGGCTGGGTTGCCCGGGACCAGTGAGACTCTGAGGTATAACAGGTGGCCAGTCAGCAAGCTGTAAGGAAGAGGAGGGAGAGATGGAGAGATGCAGAGAGCTAGGTTAGCAGGGTAGAGGGGAAGCGAAGGAAGAGGAGACAGGAAGGTCTTGAGGAGTTTCCAGAACTTAAAAAGGTCAGGTTCAAGACGGAGGGCAGCAGGGAGGCTATTTCAGAGGGAGGCACCTGCTGAGGATAAGGAACTCCCTGCAAATCTCTGCTTGGAGAACCGGCTCACTCGCAGAAGGTTGGAGGTAGATGAGTGGAGGGCTCGTGAAGGACAGTATTTAGGTATGCAGCATTGAAGGTAGTTAGGTCCCAGGCCCCAGAAAGCCTTGCAGACAATGCAGAGGGTCTTGACCTTGCCGCCACGGGGAGCCAGTGAAGGGATTTCAGCGCTGCAGAGATGCAGTCCCTGGGCTTGAGGCAAGGATAAGACTTGCGGTTCTGTTCTGGATGAGTTGCAGAAGGCGCATGGCAGAAGGGAGGTTGAGGAAGAAGTTGTTGCAATAGTCCAGCCTAGAGAACCAAGGCTCTGGAGACAGTGAGCCACTGAGGGTACATGAGAAAAGGTAGAGTACCTCTGAGGAGGTGTAGCTGATCGCTAGACTTTTTAGAGATGTCAGAGATGTGAGAGGAGAAGGAGAGAGTGGAGTCGAAGATGACCCTAAGGTTTTTTGCACAGACGGAAGAAAAGCCTTCAGGGCTAGCCTGATGGCTGTCAGCTCTAACAGATTGATGTGGAGTCTGGACTCCGATGGAGACCAACGACCGCTGGCTGTCAACTCATTGGCATGAACGCCCCAACCTGTGAGGGATGCATCCGTCACGATCGTCACCTCTGGCCATGGTTGCCAAAATGGTGCTCCCTTCATCAGATTGCCTTCGTCGGCCCACCATAGAAGATCCGGGGCGACTGAGGTCAGAATCTGAACGGGATCTGGCATCCTGCCAGAGAACTGTGACCACTGCATCTTGAGAACCCACTGCAGAGATCTCATCCGCAGCCTAGCCTCTGGCACCAGGAAAATGCAGGCTGGCATGAGGCCGAGCAACCTCAAGAACTCGAACGCCGGGAGACTCTGGGCACGTTGAAATTTGTCCACCATCTGCAGAATGTGATAAGCCCTAACCTGGAGAGGTGAACACTGCCCCAGGGATGCGTCGAGCAGTGCTCCCATGTGTTGGAGCCGCTGGGAAGGTGTCAAATGCGACTTCTTTAAATTCAGGAGAAGCCTAGCTTGTGAAGGGAGTGGCAGGTGATGGACAGATAATCTAGGGCTTGCTCGGGAGAGCGAGCCCTGATCAACCAATTTTCCAGGCAGGGGTAGACGTGAATCCCCCCTTTCCTGAGATACGCTGCCACCACCACCATCCGCTTGGTGAAGACCCTCGGGCGGAGGTCAATCCGAACGGCAGGACCCGAAACTGAAAATGCGAGTCGCCAACCGCGAACCTCAGGTACTTCCTGTGCTTGGGATGAATCGGCACATGAAAGTAAGCATCATGCAGGTCGAGAGACACCAACCAATCCTGAAGTTGAAGGGCCTGGAGGACTTGATTTACCATCTTGAACTTACTTGTCCTTCCTGAGGAGCTTGTTCAACCAACGCAAGTCCATGATGGGTCTCAATCCTCCGTCTTTTTTCGGGATACAAAAATAAGGGGAATACCATCCCTGCTACAGGCACCAGTTCTATGGCGCCTTTCTCCAGCAGGGATAGGATTTCCTGCGCAAGGAGCGGATCCGGAATCTTCAAAGAGAGCTTCCCTGGTGGATTGTCGCGAGGCCTCTGCCGGAAGGGAAGACAGTAGCCGAGGGCTATGATCTCCAGAACCCACACATCTGAAGTAATGGCCCGCCATTCTCCAAGATGCTGCGCAAGTCTGCCCCCAAACGGCAAACCCTGGGACATGGCCTCATGACTGAGCGGACGTGGCTGCGGCGGTGCCTGAGGGCAAAGAGGCAACTGCCTGAGCGGCTTTGGCACCTTGCTTTCCAGCCCTGGTACCTCTATGGTGGCCCCTTTGACTGGCAGCTCCTCTCGATCTACCAAAGGAAGATTAGTACCGAAAGGAACCTCCCCTCCATTGCTGTCCCCTAGGCCGAAAAGGCGGAGGTTGATGAACTGCAGCGCTCAAAGATTTCGCTGCAGCTTTTGAGGTCTGCAACCTCTCAAAGCTCTCGTCAGCCTTGCTGCCAAACAGATGGACACCACCAAAGGGCATGTTGAGAAGCCAAGTTTGCACATCAGGAGCAAACCCCGACTTCCGCAACCATGCAAACCTCCATATCCCGGTGCTCGCAGCCCTGGACCGACTGACAGTCTGCCATGTCCAAACCTGACTGACCTGCTTCACACATGGCATCCTTGCCGTCTTGCACAAGGGCAAGACAACCATCCCTTTCCTCCCCTTCGGGAATATGCTCAGCCGCCAAAGATGCACAATTCCACAGCGTGGGAGTGAATCTCGCCAAGGCACAAACGGAGTTGGCTGCCTTCAAAGCCATACACCCAGATGAAAATACCTTCTTCGCCCAACCATCAAAGTGCTTATCGTCCCTATCAGGAGGGATGGTAGGGTACGCAGCCTTCTTTGCGGGGGCCGTAGCCGCCTGCACCACCAAACTCTCCGGTGTAGGGTGCGTCAACAAGTAGCAGGGGTCACTACTGACTGGGCGGTATTTTTTGGAAGCAACTTATTCACTGCCGGGAGACTCTCCGGAGCAGGCCAAGCCACCACCACCCTTCTTTGCAAAGCCATGTGAAATGGCAACACCGGGTCAGTGGGTGAACCTTGGTCCAGGATGTCAGTCAAATCATCCTGATCAAAATCAACAGGTGGAGCAGACCACCCCAAGTATTCAGTCACGCTCGACATGAGACGCCTATAAGAGGATTCGGCATGCGTCCCCGGCTCAGGCCTGCCAAACTCCACCTCCGGAGAGGTGTCAAGATCACTGGCGTCATGCAAGGACTGACGGAGTTCCTCCAACTGACTGTGCCCAGACACAAGGTCATCAGTAACATCAGGAGGCACAACCATCTCCTCCTCAGACCCTTCCTCCACCTCCGAAATATAATCCAAAGGTTGGAACAAATCCAATCTGGGAGGACGAACAGAGTAGGGTTCAAAAACAGGCCTCACAGATTTACTGAGAGCCTTCCTCGGAGGTTCCACAGCCCTCCGGGGCATCTCTGGCAAATCCTCCACAAACTGTGTCGAGGGCGCAGAGGGAATCAGTGTCGACCGAGGCGCCGATGGCGTCGACAACCTCTTCGAGGGTGGAGCCCCAAGAGTGTCGCTTGACAGACATGGTGTCGATGGCGTCGACGCCTTCTTCGAAGGCTTCACAGGTTCCGACGGTCTCGATGGCGTCGAGGACCGAGACCTGGCACAGCTATGGCAATCTCCCTTGTTCAATCGGGACCTCGACGGCTCCCAATAATCGCGCCGACCGCCCAAGCCCAAAGGCGTGCGAGTGGTGGACCGAGCGCATTCCTTTCCAGCTTCTTTCGAAGGCGCGGACGGAACTGTGCCTTGTGACTCGAAAATCGCTAACATCTGCCGGCGGAATGAATCTCACTCGGCCAGCGACAAAGACTTGGTGGAACAAGTCAACCGTCTAGTGGAGTCCTCCTCCTACGAAGACGGGGAAGGCGACCGGTGACAGCGCTTCCTAGAATGTCTCGACGAGGCAGAGGAATGGCGGGAACCACTCCTAGACCGAGACCCCTTGGACATTCGCCGACACGGAGAGTCGCCCCTCGAGTCATCGGTCGAAAGTCCAGTGGACTTCGACTTATGGGGCTTAAACACCCTACCTACCTTCAATTTCTTCTTACATTCCCCTGGAAAAAACAGAACTGAGGCTACGTCCAAAAATAATTTGGATGAGAGCCCTAAGATTGTTTTGACTTGTTGAAACACGTAACTCAAAACCCTAAAGTTTCAACTCACTTGCGACCATGTTTTATGTTTCACACTCTGCTCTATCCTAGTACGGTTCTAACAGACTTTGTTTCTACCAATTGTGTGTCTTGTTCTTTGGCTCTTGCCTACCCATGTCTCTAAAAAAAAAGCAGAATATCGCTTTGCATTGTAGGAAGTGTGATGGGGGATATAGGCTGTGACACACGCTGGAGACCAAGTAATAATACTGGGTCACACAACCGCTCTCATATGGGGACCAAGATGGGCACGTATTTATATCTGATTCACGACAATATGTTCAAGTATCCATAATATACCATACTTCTTAGAGAAAGGAAGATGAGTCTTTCTGATTCATATCAAAAATGATTTATCCATAGTAGTTCAAACAAAAAGCTATCACTAATAATCCTTAGTGAGGAAGCAGTTGCCACAATCCACATGTATTAGACTAAAAAAGCCAATGCATTTCGGAAATTATTTCCTTCATCAGGGCGAGTGTCATTGGTGTGGTCAGTGGTGAAAAACAGAACGTCCTGCGTTCATGCCCACTCAGCAGTGGGTTGTAAATGACATTATGCACAAAGGCATGGAGAAAATCCACTCGTGCTTACAAGGAAACCAATCTTGTAATACACAGAGAGAAACGATCCTCCACCCTGCAGCTGCACAGTGGAGGATCGTTTCTCTCTGTGTATTACAAGATTGGTTTCCTTGTAAGCACGATTGGATTTTCTCCATGCCTTTGTGCATAATGTCATTTACAACCCACTGCTGAGTGGGCATGAACGCAGGACGTTCTGTTTTTCACCACTGACCACACCAATGAGACTCGCCCTGATGAAGGAAATAATTTCCAAAATGCATTGGCTTTTTTAGTCTAATACATGTGGATTGTGGCAACTGCTTCCTCACTAAGGATTATTAGTGATAGCTTTTTGTTTGAACTACTATGGATAAATCATTTTTTATATGAATCAGAAAGACTCATCTTCCTTTCTCTAAGAAGTATGGTATATTATGGATACTTGAACATATTGACGTGAATCAGATATAAATACGTGCCCATCTTGGGCCCCATATGAGAGCGGTTGTGTGACCCAGTATTATTACTTGGTCTCCAGCGTGTGTAGCAATTAAAAGTCCGGGTGTCTCCAGACTTGTCACAGCCAGCTCCTTTTCAATTGGATGTATATTCTTTTTTGAAATATTTGATTTTTACTTGAATATTCTGAACATTTTTGAATACATGGTGGTGCCCACTCTCTTCTCTGTTTGGATATAGGCTGTGAACAAGAAGTCATCTGAATCGGACCAGCACCTGCAAGTGTTTCTGAAATTTCCATAACGGGTGAGGAACGAAGGCTGGGTGTTGATACGTGAGCCTCCGGATAAAAATAGTAGAGCAAAGCGGGCAGTTGATAAGCCGTACCCATGACGCCAGCCACAGGACTAGAAAGCACCATGATGCAGACAGAGTTAGGAATGGACCAGGATCAGTAAGAAGTCATACCTTGTCTTATCACCATGAGAATGGGTTAAGGGCAGTCTAGACAAGTGCCACTTCCTTCTAAAGGAAGTCCAGCACACTTCATGTTTACTCACTTTTCACCCTAAGCATGCAAGTACCTAGATAAATGGCATGAATATACACAGTCACCTAAACATTTCCCTCCAGAAGGTTAACTCGAATTACACAGAATAAATGATTTGTGTAAGGAATTAGAAAAGAAAGGCACTCTTGTACACCAATGCCAATGGGACAGTTATCTAGATTGGTATATCGAAGCCAATAAAAGACAGACTGAATCCAAAACCTGGGCACTGAAAGACATTCAAAAGCTCCAGGAGCAGAGAAAGCCCTCAAACTGGGTGTTCTGACCTTCAGGTACCGACTCAAAGCCAGTTACAAACGATTGTATCCTGTAATTTAAGGGGATCCCCATGTTAAAGCAAAGTCCTGAAGATATTTTGGACATTTACCACTCTGCCATTTTAAATGTTACATTTGACCATCAATCAGCTATCCCAGACTCTACTCAACCTCCAATTTATCAGTCTCTCCTAATAAATCCCATGGTCAGTCCGTTTACCCCTGAAATACAAGCCCAACACCCGGGAGGAGGAGATACCCTAGTCAAGGTACATGCCGCATGTGGCGCTACTGATTGGTTTAATAATGTTCAAAGATTTTCCGAAGATCTGGTTAAGTTCAGGAGAAACTCCAGGTCATCATAAACTTATCACCACACTTGTGTTGATTTGAATCTGTTGGTGTGAGAAATGCTGCCCAGGTACAGCTACCTTGCTTAAAATGCACACCAATTGGCCAGCTGATGTACCTGCTATTGTTAGGGATTTGAAAATGTTTACTGATAGACTGGTGCAAACTATTATTGAAAATTGTCCTCAAAAGATTGATTGGTCTAAGATAAATGCATGTAAGCAAGCGAAGGGACAAAATTGTGCAGAATATCTCAAGCATTTGAAACAATACTTCAAATAATATCCTGGGATTGATGCAGCACTTATAGCGCCACAAGCCATGGTAGCTGAGTTTGTTATGGGTTTACAACCTAAGGTATCTAAAGGAATTAAGATAGTACCGATAGACTGGGAAGGAAAGGGTTTGCTGGAGGTTTTATAATCTGCGCAGCATTTTCATGAAAGAATTGAAAGACGATGAGAAACCACAGAAGCCAAACCCATGGCTTTGGCAGATACAGAGTTTAAAACCTCCCCAGGGAAGGGGAGAGTTTTGCCCGCGCCAGGTGGGCAAGAATGGCGAAGAGGCAGAGGAGTACCCCAGCCATTTGAGCGAGGGCAAACTGCGGAAAGGTATCACACGAATACAAATAGAGACCAATGCAACTATAGCAAAGGGTTTGGACACTGGAAAGCGAAGTGTCCAATCGGCCTCAATATGATGGCTGAGGCAGACCGCCAACCCCACACTAACCAGAATGGCAAGTTAATTGCCTCCACCGCCACCACTTCAGACCGAGGCGTAGAATTGCAACGGGGTCTTTGAACTGGTTTCACCACTTATATCCATTGATCCTACTGCCCTGTATGTTGATTGTGTTATTGCTGGCCAAAAGATTTAATGTTTTTGTTGGTGACACTGGAGTATCATGCTCCATACTAAAAGCCTCTGAGTTTTGTAATGGTACAGAAGTACGAGCGAGACAGTGGTGGCATGGTTGTTATCAAATACTTTTATTGTAAAAATAAAGAAAAGGTAAAACCTATCTTGCCCTATTTCTATGAGTGGTTTCCCCACCACAACTAAAACACTAAGGACCGTCAGGATGGCTCGTTTTATATCACATCCACCACCCTGTGTCCAAACCCATTTCTGTCCCTTACACTTAACTAAAGAATAACTCGACGTCTTCTTGACCCATAGGGAGGCTTCTCTCACTCTGGATACAGGCCTTTAAAGTTCAGTTTGCGTTGTGGAAACACAATGACAGATTCCTTAAACACAGTTCACAAGTATCAATTTGCAAACGTAGTGTTAAGTCTGGCTCATTATCCCGTCAGACTTAAGTATAGAACTTTTCTTTCTTCTTCTAACTCAACACTGTAGCGCCAAGTCTGGTGAACTGTTCTGTCAGACTAGACTATCAAGTTCAGATTTCCAACCAATGTCTCCTTCACCTTCACATGGGTCGCAGAATCCTCTGGGTTGTTTTGGGTTCTCCCTGACTTGTTCAACAACTCTTCTCTCTCGTCTGTAAGGGTCCCAGGCCCCTTCATATACTCTTGGGGCTCTGCCCAACTTGTTCTGGGTCTCAACCCCTTAGCCAGATATTCCTTTGCTCTTGTATGGGTCCTAACCCCTTTGTGTTCAGCTTTAGTAGATCTTGTCCCACCTTATATGGGTCCCGGAACCTGGTGTGCTGTTTTCATGGGTTCACTACCGCAACTTCGTTCTCTAACCCACTGAACAGACCTGGTGTACTCTCCTGCCAGGTACTGTTCCACATGTGATGGCTTACACAGTTAGTTTCAGTCTTTTTCCTCTCGACTTCCTCAGTGTCCCTAACCCATCTACGTTGGCTTTGCCTTTGCAGTTCACTTGTTTTCCAAACCCCTTTATATTGGCTTCCCAGGACACTTGGTTAACTTTCCTGCCAAGTGTCTACTGACACGACATGTCTCGGCATCTTTTTAATCCATCCCTTCTTGATTGCATTAGGGTTCGTGACCCATTTACTTGGGCTTTGCCTCTGTGGTTCACTTGGGCCCCAGACCCCTTTGTATTGGCTTCACAAACAATTGGTATACTCTCCTGCCAAGTGTCTATAATCATATCTCTGTTTCTTTATATTTAGGGTGGTGTTCTTGACCTGTATTTTATCATCCAATTTAACTTGTGTCAGGTCCCAACCCTCTTTAGGCTCCCCTTGCTCAGTTCCCTGCCCCTATCATGGACTCAGGCAGGACATGTACCTTACTTTCGGGCTCTTGCTGTGTGACGTCCTCCTAGGGCTGCTCCTGCTCTCTGGGCGAGCAACTGATCCATCTTTCTCCACTATAGCTCTTGTATGCATCCCGGCTCGTGTGTCGGGCTGCGCAGCTTCACTTCAGGAGGCATCCCAAGTCCTCCATGGACTTGGAGACAGTGGTTTCTTACCACTGGCATCCCAGTCCACAGCTGGGTTCCCATGCTTCTCCGTCTGCCGCATTCTATGTTTGCTCTTGATTCCTCGGGGGTTCTAATTTGTACTCACCATCACCAATAGGCAGGCTCCAGCAACTAGACTGCATGTGATGGTTCCCAGATGTATTCTTTATTACTCCATCCTTCCTCCTCATCACAGTACTGAACAGAGGATCATCACAAAGTTCAGTAGCACTTTTTCATCTCCGTGCTTTCCTGGGACTGGATTGCCTCAATACTACAGAAATAGAGGTGTGGGGCATACTGAGTGGGGTGAAAGGTAGGCGGCGACAGAGATGAAGGAGGGGAATACCACATTCTCCCACGTTGATTTTCACTGGTCCCGTGACATCCCTCCCCATGAGATCCACTCGCTGAGTACCACTCGCAGGGGGACTATTGGGTAGCGGCCTCACCTCCCTGGCCTCATGGGAAGGGGCCTCCCCTGTGAAAGCAGTGACATTACCCTGGGATTCTTCACAGTTTTGACAACAAATGCATTGTTATTATATTGTAAATGCAGTAGGTATAGGGGTACCCGAATATCTCATCCTATGTACTTTCCACTTATGGTCACGATAGGTCCAATTTCTGATCAACATGCATTCCTGCCGAGTGCCTGTTCTCCTGTGAATTTGTTTGGATTAGATTTAGGGTGTAAATTAAGTTCCTATATTTTCTGTTCCCCTGATGGTGTATACCTTGATATTCCCACTCAAAGAGAGCAGGCGCTGCTGGCAGTATTACAGGAAATTACCCATTCGAACCCTAGAGACTGGACTGATGCCTTCCATTCGTGGCAAGAACTGTTGAACTGAGTCCCAGTCAAATTATTGTTAACCCATGCAAATGATACTGGTTATATGGTCAACGCTAAGACTGTTAAAATTACTTTAAATCCTGCCAAGACCTTGTCATGTGTACCTCAGTATCCTATTTCCCGACAGGTTGAAGAAGGCATTCGCCCTGTAATAGAATTCCTTCTCCAACAAGGTGTTACTCTACCATCCTGTAGCCCCTGTAATACTCCTATCTTACCCACTAAGAAGCCAGGTAAAGAGGTTTATAATGTTATTCAGGATTTGCAGGCAGTTAATGCTGCAGTGTTGCTGGCTTTTCCGGATGTCCCCAATCCAGCTACAATTTTTTTCATGTATTTCCTACTCAGCAAAGTACTTTACTGTTGTAGATTTGTGTTCAGCATTTTCTCTATACCCATACATCCAGACAGTCAGAAGCCGTTTGCATTTACCCATAAATCCACTCAATATATTTTCATTAGGCATCCAATGGGATATGTAGAAAGCCTTACGCTGTTTTCCAAAATCTTAAAGGAAAGATCTTGATGCGGTTCAGTTTCCAGGAGGATCCAGGAGGATCGATTCTGGTGCAGTACGTAGATCTGCTCCTAGCCTCCCTGTCCTTGGAAGCGGGTGAGGAAAACTCACTTATTTTGTTAAAAGTGCTTGCTGAAAAGGGCCACAAGGCATCTAAAGAGAAATTACAGTACTATCTATCTGCGCTATGATATGTGTGCTAGGGAAGACATTTGTCCCAGAATCGGATTGCAGCCATTTACAAGGTTCCTAGACCCCAGAGCAAGGAACAGATGAGGGTGATAATCGGCATAGTAAATTACTGTCAGTAATGCATTCCAGGGTATTTATAGTTATGCCCCTTCAGAACGTCACAGGATTCAACTCCCAAGTCCGTGCCATGGTTCCAGGAAACAGATGATGCCTTTATCACCGTTAAGCACTCACAGTGGCACCGGCTTTAGGTCTGCTGGATTGCAGTAAGCCCTTTGTGCTGTTTTGCAATGAGTTTGCTCATGCTGTTTTGACTCAGTTACATGGTGATGAGCACTGGCATGCATCATATCACAATGTTACTAAGTCCAGTAGCTGCTAGACTCCCAGCTTGTCTGCTAGCCGTCGTCCTACTTCCCTGTTGATCGAGAAAAGGACTCCCTGGTAAGAGGGCATGCTCTCACAACCGCGGTATGCCATGCTGTATTGTTATTATTGCTTAAAAGGAAGACAAACATGTGTCGAATTCCTGTCTCACCCGATATGAAAAGTTGCTAATTTCTGTTGCTAATGTAATGTTGAATCAATGTTTAGTTCTGAATCCAGCCTCTTTGTTATCAACCCCTGAGGATGGGCAGCTGCAAGACTGTCAGGTTGTCACAGAGACACTCTTGTCACCCCGTGTTGATTTGTCATATGTACTGTTGTTGAATCCTAACTTGATTCTTTTTGTTGACAGATCTTGTATCTGTGTCCCAGAAACTGGGGCATTGGTTTCTGGGTATTCTGCATGTGCCCCCCATACTGTTTTAGAAGCATATTGATTACCTCAGGTCGCTGAACTTGTGGCTACCACCTGTGCGTGTACTCTGGCCAGAGATCGATTGGCTACGAGCTATACAGACCCAGGTATGCCCATGGGGTGGGTCCATGACTTCGGAATTCTCAGGAAGCAACGTGGATATCCAACTTCCACGGGCACCCCAATATTAAATGGAAAATATATATCAGCTTTATTGCGTGCATTGTTACTTCCTGCAGCTGTAGCCATATTGAAATGCAAGGGACATGATTCCTCACAGTCATTTACAGCCCAAGGAAATGCTTTTGCAGATGGTGCAGCTCACTCAACGGCCTTAAAAGGTCCCCTGGTTTCTAATGATTTTCCTGTTTGTTTGGCACCTGTCCATCCCCTTTCCAGTCTGGCAATCCTCCAAGATCAAGGACCAGAGGCTGAAAAGGTGACCTGGACTCAACAGGAGTATAAAATGGGAGTAGACTCCTTGTGGCATTCCCCAGACGGCCGCTTGTTGGCACCCAAGGCACTACTCCCCTACCTGGTCCATGAAGCTCATGGCTTGGATCATTCAGGTAAAAATGCCATGATCGCTTTGTTGCGTCAAGGTTGGATGGCTTCTGGTTTAGCCTCTATGGCTCAGAGTTATTGTGAAAACTGCGTCATATGTGATACCACAGGGGAAGAGAGGCTGCCTAAAAAGAACAAGTTACTTACCTCTGGTAATGTTCTTTTGACTGGATGTTCCTCCCACATATTCCTCATCTTTTGATATCATCTTTTCCGGCTTCAGCTGCTTTGGAAAAATATTTCACCAGAGGGTGCTGTGCATCGATTCCATCGACTCGATGTATCTCGAGGGCCTCTGTCTCGAGGTCGATGTCATCACCAGTATATATAGCACGCGCAGCGCCTGTTGGCTTCAGTTCCATTTATTCCTGCGTTTTCCTTTGCAGAATTACCCGCTTAGCATCATACCGTATCAGACTCTGCATAAAGTGTAATGCCTGGAAATTCTACAGCTTGGTAGGTTGGGAGGGGCAATGATGAATACGTGGAGTAATATCCAGTCGAAGGAACATACAAGGGGTAACTTGTTCTTCAAATGTATTGTGTGCTCCCACGTATTTCTCATCTTTTCATATCCTCCCAAAGCAGTGTTGTTTTGGAGGCGGTATTAAGAATTTTCAGAATTCATATTAGTCATGGACCAAATGAAGGACTGCCCCCTCTAAGGAGGGCATGGTGACAGGCACAAGTCAGCACAGTTCAAAGATGTTTATTGAACTTCAATTGGGTTTGAAAAACACCTATCTAATCCTAAATCTAAAGATGGGAGCAGGCTGCGACCATCAAATAATAACGGGTTCCTAGTCGAGTCTGTCAAACTAAAAAGGCCTATACTAAGAAACCTATTGCTAATCCTTACTTCTAAATACAAATGGTGTGGGGAAACAAGGTTAGGCAAAAGTGTTCATGAAATGATGCATCAGGATATTTAGACGGTTGGCTTCCCTTCCCCCACGTTTTCAGCACGGGACAAGGCGGCACACTCTAGCTTAGTACATTCTCTGGCTTCTCTAGCATGAGGATGCAGTTCAAAACCTCCACATCAGGGCTTTCCGCACCAAATCCTCTTTGCCATTCAAAGTCTCTTATTTCAGAAGGCCTGATACAGCATTACCAACATTAAAGTTCATTTCTTCTTATGATTTCACATGTACACAATTTCTCGGGTGATTCACGTTTCACCTTGGATCCCCCTCAGCCGGCTCAAATCCACTTTAACACAAAACCTTCAATTAGTCTCCCTCTGCCAGGCTTGGACCAATGTGTCTACTTTCCAAACTTTCTTTACTTTATCAAAATCAAAGACTTTCGACTGCACAGGATTTTTGCTCAACCCGTTGCAGGACTAATTCAATTCACAATTCTTTACAGATATACAACTCTTTCAACTTTCACTTCTGTCACTTCTCAGCTGGATACGGAGAGCTTCCATTGAGCACCCAAGCGGTGACGGACCACTCTGTCAAAGGTATTGTATCTTGGTTTCAAAGTTCAATCACTCATCAGCAGTTCAATGTTACTTGCGTCTTTTATCACACGCTTTTTACCCATGTTATTTCCAGTGCTCGCCATACCATGTTGCTGCTCGCAACCTTGGCTTCAACACAGACCAGTTTTGTATCGGTCTCCCCAACTCACGGGCTGTGTTGATTTCACTCTGATGCTACTTTGTTCTTGGAGCCAAGGACGGTACCATGGCGGCTGGTGATTCTCCCCGCCTTGATTATTTGTGCGGGAGGGCCCCGGGTATCTCCGAGACACAATGCAGGATTCTTCAGCCTGGTTTCCTGGTCCTACGCTTTCTAATCTCGAGAACTCTGTAAAGTAACGGTTCCTTGTCGAAAAGGTCAAGGGAATTTACCTTCTTGTGATCCCCTTCTGTTTTGCCGGCTTTCGTCTCTCTTTCAGCTGCCGTCTTGAAACTGCTGTTTCCTCATGTTTTTTGCCTCGCTCAGTGTGCTCTTGTGCTCGGCCTTTTATCCGTGTGGGGAAGCTTAATGGAAGTCAGGTGTTTGTGATGGTAAGCAATTGCCTGAGCTCGCCAGACCATTGCATTGGGACACGTCAGGTATTCTGCTTGGGTGTTGGTCTGTTTTCTCTCATAATGGGCTGTCCGTGAGAAAGTGTGTTGTAAAAATGGGGGTGGTAGAGTTCCTAAATATCCTGCCTGGTAGGACTGGGTAAAGGGATTACAGTGAAGGGGATACCGTGTCTCACCATCCGGTTTCCCACTCCCACTTCCCAAAACCACTCACCCAGATGATCCTCCCGCACTGGTCCACCCCTAGGAACTGGATCTAAAAGCGATGGCCGTGTCCTGGCCACCTGGATGACAGATCCCGTTGGACTAGTGGGCGAGACCTTCTGGTTTCTCACACTTCCCAAATCCTCCTTCCTGAGTTGAAGAGGTGTCTAGACAGTAATGTTTTCCAAAGGTATGGATGGTAGACCAAGTGGCTGCCGCACAGATGTCCCTTATCGGCACCCCTCTTTGTAAAAATGTTGCCATGCCCCTCGTAGAATGCACCCTTTAGCCTTCTGCAGGGTCTTTTCCAGCCAATCGATAGAATTCTCCAATGCTCAGAATAATAGATCTAGACAGGGTTTGTTTCTTTACTGCTATTCCTATTTTATGAGCTGTGTATCCAATGAAGGGTTGATCATCTTGTCGAATCTTCGCCATTTGCGAAATATAGAAACTCAGGACTCTACTTGGGTCAAGTCTATGTAGCCTCTGCTCTTCCTTTCCAGGATGAGGGGGCGGGTAAAAAGTTGACAAAAACAATGTTTTGAGATACATGGAATTCAGAAACTACTTTAGGTAGAAAAAAAGGTTTTACCTTAAGAACAACCTTGTCTCTATAAAAAGTAGTAAAATGGGGTTTACAAGATAACGCCTTCAACTCGCTCAGCTTATGGGCTGATGTTAGAGCTACTAGCAAAATGGACTTAAATGTCAAAAGTTTTAATGGACACAAATGAAGCAGCTCAAAAGGAGCACACAAGACATTTTAGAACAAGATTCAAATCCCAAACCGGGACTTGAAAAGGAGTTGGGGGAAACAAGTTGGTGAGGCCCTTGAGAAATTGTATGATTAAAGGAATTTTTAAGAATGACACTTCTGCAGTAGAGCATTTAAAAATTGAAAGCGCTGCCAAATAACCTTTAATGGTTCCAATCTGGAGTCCTAGATTTGGCAAATGTAACAAGAAAGACAACACCATAGGTGTATTACATTGAAATGGATCTACATGGTTATCTCTGCACCAGTCGCAGAACCTGTTCCACCGGCACAAAGATTTAGTGGCTGGCCTTCTGGCCGAAAGCAAAACCTCCATTGCATCTTCCGGGAGGACGCAATCAGTCTATCTCAACCCCTCAGAAAACATGCATGGAGGTTTAGTGTCTTCTCTCATGAGAGAAGGTCCTCTATTTGTGGAAGATGCATTGGAAGGCAGATGGATATATCTAGAAGGTTTGGGTACCACGTCCTCGTGGCCCAATCTGGAGCAATTAGGATGATGGATTGCCTGAACTTTCTCAACCTTCTGGAGGACTGGAGGAAACGCATACATGAGTAGAAACTCCCAGTCCACTACAAACGCATCCCCTAGAGCTCCACTTAGGGGAAATTCTCTGGAGCAGTACAGTTCGCACTGGTCGCAAACAGAGCTACTTGAGGGGTTCCCCAAAGAGTGAATCTCTCTTGAAGGACTTCCTGAGCTGTTTCCCGCTCTTGGGAGACTGTGCTCTGCCTGCTCAGAGTGTCCGCCGCCGTGTTCTCCTCTCTGGCTAGGTGAACCGCTGATAGGGCGATTCCTTCTTGAATTGCCCAGAACCAGAGCTGCATTGCCTCTCTGCACAGTAGTAGCGACACTACACACCCTCTTTTGTTGAGGTAGTACATGGCCACTGTGTTGTCCATCATCAGGAGATGCTTTCCCTGTACAGAGGGCAGAAAGGCCATTAGCGCTAGTTTGATCATCAGCTCCAAAAGGTTGATGTGTAGTTTGGACTCCGATGGAGACCAATGACCACTGACTGTCAGATCATTGGCATGGGCTCCCCACCCCATGAGTGAGGCATCCGTCACTACTGTTGATCTCCGGCCATGGTTGCCAAAAAGGTGCTCCCTTCAGAATGTTGTCCTTGCAGGACAACGACAGGAGATCCTGCATGACTCTGCTCGGAACCGGAGGATGGTCCGACATCTTGCCTGAGTATTAAGACCATTGAGTCCCGAGAGCCCATTGGAGGGATCTCATTCTCAGGTGAGCCTCTGGCAACAGGAAAATGCAGGATGCCATGAGGCCGAGCAACCTTAGAAAGTCGAAGGCCAGTAGACGCTAGGCACTTTGGAATTTGGTTACCATCTGCAGAATGTGTTGAGCCCTCACCTCGGGTGGTGAGGCTTTCCCAGAGGATGCATCCAGGATTCTCTGAGAAACTGGATTATTTGTGATGGTATCCTGTGGGACTTTGTGTAATTGAGGGAGAAGCCCAGTCTGTGGAGAGAGTGGCAGGTGATGCTGAGATGTTCCAGCGATTTTTTGGGAAAACGTGTCCTGATCAGCCAATCGTCCAAGTACGGGTAGACGTGACTGCCCCTCTCCAGAGACTCGCTGCCACAACCGCCATTAACTTGGTGAAAACCCTTGGGGCGGAGATCAGCCAGAATGGCAGAACTTGAAACTGATGAGAACCGCAAACCTCAGGAACCTTCTGTGCTTGTGATGGATAGGCACATGAACGTAAGCATCCTGGCGGTCCAATAAAACCAACCAATCCTGATGCTGGAGGGCCTGAAGGATCGGAGACAGGGTAGCCATCTTGAACTTGTCCTTCCTGAGGAACTTGTTCAGATATCTCAAGTCCAAGATGAGTCTCAATCCCCCGTCCTTCTTGGGGATTAGAAAGTATGGCGAATACCACCCTGTGTTCAATTCCACTGCAGGTTCTATAGCACCTTTCTCTAGCAGGCACAACCTTTCCTGCACAACAACGTATGTGGAGTTCTGAGTGAGTGGTTCCCCGGTGGATGATTCAGAGGTATTTTTATGAATGGGAGACGGTAACCCTGGGCTACAGTTTCTAATTAACACGCATCTGAAGTAATGGCACGCCATTCTTGCAGATGCTGAATCAGTCTGCCTCCCAAAGGGGTCTTGTGGATTTAGACCTCAGAGGATTTGAGGCAGTTGTTTCGGAGGACTTGGTACCTCTTCCTCGTCCACCACAAAGGAATCTACTTTGACCTCTATGACTAGCCTGTCACCTTGCTCTACCAACTGAGGAATAAAAGTGAAAGGCCCTACCCCTCCAAGAAGATCCACTGTGGTAAGATTGTTGTGGCTGTCTGATTGTAACGCTAAGTGATTATCCCGCTGCTTTAGAGGTCTGCAACTTCTCCAGACTTTCGTCAGCCTTGCTGCCAAACTATGGAGAGCCGTCAAAAGGCATATTGAGAATTGTGGAGTGCATGTCCGGAGCAAATCCCGACTCATGCACATCTGTGTAGTATGTACTTGTTGCCACTGATCTACTGATGCTGTGAACAGTATCCAGTCCTGACTTTAGAGACTCGCACATAGCCCTTTTTCCGTCACTTATGATGGACAGGAAGCCGTCTCTTTCTTCCTCCTCGGGAATATGGTCAGCTGCCATTGCTATACAATCCCAGAGGGTGAACGTGGATTTTGCTAAGGCACAAGTGGCGTTGGCAGATTTCAATGCAATGCTGCCAGCAAAAATAAAATTCTTGTCCAAGTGTCCACTCTCTTGCCTCTGTCAGACGGGATAGTGGGATATGCCGCCTGTTTAGATGAGGACGTCGCCGCCTGAACCACCAGCCTTTCTGAAGTGGGGCGCTTTGCCAAATATTCAGAGTCACTGCTAGATGGCCTATATTTTTTGGTGAAGTTCTTGTTCATCACAGCAATTGTCTCAGGTGCCTCCCAATTTGCCTTAACCTTTTTCTGAAGAGCAATGTGAAAGAAAAGGATTGGATCCTTTTGTGGGCCTACAAGTGCCTTCTGCATGGTCTGAAGGGTCTGGTTTTGCAAATTCCAATTCAGGTGATGTATCCACACCAATGGCTGTCTGGAGGCTCTCATTTAAGTTCTTCATCCTGGACTCTTCTGACACCAGGGCCTCTGGCATGTTAGGGGTACCGAACTCCAAGCCAAAGGGCAGAGTGTCAGTAATTTATGAAGAGTATGAGCCTTCTGATGCAAAGTTTTGAAGAAATATTTTCTCGGTGCAGGTTTGTAAGTCTATGTTAAAGGCGTCGATGGCTTCAAGCCGGTTGTCAACGGCTTCTTCGATACGCTCTCAACATCAATGGCATCGACAATGATGGTGTAGATCAAGCTTTTTTTGCAGACAACGCCCTCGAAGGGCTAGACCCTCGACTTGAAGGAGTCTTCGATGAAATTCCGTTGGGTTGAGGACTCCGTCTCTTGATGGGTCGATGGCTTATGTCCCGGGCTCAAGGTCACGCCGGATTTATCATTTACCTTCACTTTGTAGCCCTTATGCAGCGTGACCAGACCATGGCTTCTCTCCTTGTCCTTCGAGGGGCTGGGGCCTCCTCCTCGAATATTTTCTATCTCTGAAACTCTCCCAACTGGGCAGGACTATAGGATTTGGTCGGACATTAAATTCTCTCAGGATAGGAATCACTGGAGGACGATGGAGATCTGGGACGCCTCTTTTTCGACTTCAGTCTTTTTCGACTTCTCAGTCGAAGAATGGTGAGACCCACTCCTAGAGCAAGACTCGTCAAAATATCGGATTTTAGATTAGGATGAAGGGGATTTCGAGGGGGTCCTACCCACCGCTAGTTTCCCTTGCTGGTCATTGCCTGAGAGGAGTTGCAATCAGCCCTTCGATGCTCTGTGCCCAGATAACACAGACACACTCAATCGGGGTCAGTGATCGGCATCGCAATCGTGGCATTTCTTGAAACTGGTCTTCAGTGTCGATGGAGCAAGTGTCGTAGTTTTGATTTAAAAAAATGAAGCATGCCATAATTCTCTCAAAATGATAGCTGTGTCAGAAAAACGGAACTGAAGCCAAACTGGTGAGGACGTCGACCTCAAGATGGAGGCCCTCGAGGGATATCGAGTTGATGGAATCGATGCATAGCGCCCTCTGCCAAAAAATGCTTCAGAAGCAGTTAAAGCTGGAAAAGATAATATCAAAAGATGAGGAGTACGTGGGAGGACAAAAAACATTTAAAAAGATAGGTTTTTAGAGCTCTATGACAGGCCATATGGTCATTCATGGCTCGAAGAGTGAGTGGAACAGAGTTTCAGAGTTTAGCAGCCACAACTGAAAAAGAGCCGCCGCCCAACCTTTTCAGGCGATAGCGAGGCACAGGAAGAAGACCGGCATCTTGAGTGCAGAGCGAGCGTGTCGGCAGGTAAGGACGTAATGTTTCCTGCAGCTACTCCGCACCTTGGCCATAAAAGGCTTGATGGACAACACAGAGATTTGAGCCAGACCCTTTGATGGACTGGCAGCCAGTGCAGTGAACGAAGAACTGGCGAGATGTGAGAGCTTTAAGGGATGTCTGAAGCGCTACGAGCTGCTAAATTCTGAAGCAGCTGTAGGTGTTGAAAGCAATAGAGGGGTTGAGCAAGAAACAAGGAATTGCAGTAGTCCAGCTGGCTCAGAATAAGAGAAACCACCACCAGAGGACATAAGTGAGCAGGAGGAAAAGGCAGGACTTTACGAAGAACCCCGAGTTGGAAGAGGCAGATCTTACAGATGGTGCTGACCTGTGCTGAGGTTGATAAAGAAGACACAAATCTGAACCCCAAGCACTTTACCTCAGACACCGGCGAAGGACGGGTCCCCAAGCTCCGAAGGCCAGAAAGCTGAAGACCAAGCTAGAGCAGAAGAAGAGAGGCCAGGGTGCAAGACGTAAGAGGGGCTGACCACCAGTAGCTGTCTTGTTTCCATTTAACTTCAGCCAGTTGCAGCCGGTCCAGCTACCCACCACTGCCAAGCAACCCCCAAGTTGAGATGGGGTGTCCGGCTGGGCCATGTCCAGCTGGGTGATATGGTGTCAGCAGCATAGGAGTAGCAGTGGAAGCCGTGGGAGTGGATGAGCAAAACAAGAGGCTGAATATAGATGTTAAACATGCAGGAGACAAGTCAGAGCCCTGGCGA
The DNA here is from genome assembly GCF_040938575.1 of Ambystoma mexicanum. Lineage (NCBI taxonomy): Eukaryota > Metazoa > Chordata > Amphibia > Caudata > Ambystomatidae > Ambystoma > Ambystoma mexicanum. The sequence continues at coordinate 488,932,702 of NC_090938.1, read as the reverse complement.
CCCCACAGGAAAGAAGCAGAAGAAAAAGAGGAAAGAGTCAGTGTCTGGATCTGATCAGTCAAGAAAGATGTAAACCAGGCAAGGACTTGTCCCAAAAAACCTGCCAGAGAGAGGCGGCTCAGCAGCACCGAATGATCCACTGTATCAAATGCTGCTGACAGATCTAAAAGAACTAGCACCCCAATCCTCCCCAGTCTGCTAGAACAGTTGGGTCGTCAAAGACCGAGACAAGTACACTCTCCGTGCATGACTAGGATGGAAGCCAGACTTGAAAGGATTTAAAACATGAGGGTCCTCGATAAAGGAGGTGAGCAAAGGAGAGATAAGTGATTCTAGCAGTTTCATAAAGAAAGGGAGAAGTGAGATGGGCGAAACTTAGCAAGCACAGAGGGGTCAAGGGAGTTTTTTATAGAAGAGGAATAGTCGCTAATTGCTTTAGTTCCACCGGGATCCCACCCGACAAGCGAGAAAGATTGACTGCTTGCGTGATACATACAGAGATATCAGGCAAAATCTCCAAGTATTAGATTACAGCCGCATAGTGGCTGCTAGAATATCATCAGCTGCGAAAGTTGAAAAACCGACCATTACGCAGACCATGTCCAACCTACAATGTTGGGAGAGAAGTGCCCATGAGGCTGTCTACACGTTCGGTACTGGAAGGTTCGTTTTTACACAGGCAGAATGACTTCATACAGCTCCCCACCCGCATAACCTACGTTTACTATCTGGTCCTTGTGGATGTATTTTCTGTGTGGGTGGAGGCATATCCGTGTAGAAAGGCAGATGCTGTCAAGGGGGCCTAGAAGATGTTAGCAGATTGTATACCTCGTTTTGGATTGATCCTCAGTATAGACAGTGACTGAGGTACACATTTTACTAGAGAAGTATACAAAGCTTTAGGAATAACCCAAAAGTTCCATTGCGCTTAATACTTGCGCTCTAGTGTGCATGTAGAACACTGAAATGGGGACCTTAAGTTGAGGCGGTCTAAAGTGTGTAAGGAAATGGGGTTGAAATTGACCCAGGCCTCTCCCCTGGTTCCGTTTGCAATGGGCAACAATCCGCAGCATAAACACAAACTGTATGCCCATGAAATCCTCACAGGTCATCCCATGAGAACGAGAACTGCACATCCAGCAGTTCCCCCACATTAAAGGTTTGTCATTAGAGGATGATAGCTTCATTAAATATTGTTGCATGTTAATTAAATCTGTTCCATCTCTTCATGCCCAGGTCCATGAAGCTCTGCCTGAACCAGCTACTGAACCTTGTCATCCTCTACAGCCAGAGTATATAAGTGCTCCTGGTAAAGGACCCATTCTTCCCAGGAGGGCTGAATAATAGAAAAGAACAAAGGAATGGGTCTGCCCCACCTATGCTTCTTTCCCAATTGATGTAAAATATAAGACACCTCACTGTACTGATATAAAAGATGTGTATTTAGAGGTAGAGACCAACTGGTCTAGTAGCACACTTTAATATAGAGTTGTCCATTACAATACATACAACAAGTTTGTCGAAAAAAAATACAGTTTGAGCTAAATGCAAATTAGACATTCATTCTCATTCAGGGAAAAACCATATAAAGCCTACTATTGTGTTATGTTTCAATAGGGGTAAAAAAAAAACAGTGGTTACATATATAACAATGAAGCAAACATGAAAAATTAGAACAGTGTGGACAGTTCGGCACTGTATTCGTAATTGCAAAATTGTCTACACAATTGTGTTTTGGCCCTCACTAGCTGTTATGCCAGTCACTCTTGCGCGTGCCTTCATCAGGACGAAAAGAGAACAGAAGGACTGCTCTATGTGTGTACTTGGCCGTGCCAGGAAACAAAATGGATTCCGCACATGTTCAAAACAGAAGAAAAGGCTGGTGATTCGGATAGTCTCTGGATCTTCTTTGTTCAAGAAGGGACAACCTGTAGGACATAGTGTCTTTTAGAGTTGTCGTGGGGTTGATTATCTATGGATTGCCACTAGCAACAGGTGTGGTGCTATATGCTATCCGGTGCACTAGCGGAAGTCTGCACTCCAGACGAGGGGGTGTGATCCATTCCAGGTTCTAATAACAACAAAATCTGCCGTCAAGTGTGCGGGTATCCCGGCATGGATCCATGCAACGCATTGCCTTAAAGTCACCTCCAGAGCTGACATCACCTCTGCAGCGACCAGTCTTCCTCAGCTTGGCTCCAGCTCCACCACAACCACCACCACCAGCGATTTCTCCGATTGTTTGCCGATGTCAGACTCTTGCAGTGTTGCTGGAATGGAGCAGCCAGTACCAGAAGGTTAGAGTGCAGCGCTCGATCACTCAATATGTTCACGTGCTCAATCAGGATGCGCAGCTTTTGAATCTCTTTTACACAGTGAGGTCCATGTGGAAGCTATTGCGATGGATCCTTTATCAAGCGGCCAAAGTCCCGGAAGAAACAACCCCAATTCAGACCTCACTGCTGGGGTGTTATCTTCAGTGTCTGATCCTTCTGGACCTCACACCGCAATCTACAAAAGGTACGCTTTGCAACCCCACAAAAGAGTACCTGAGAGTCAGTAGCTTTGAACAAAGTGGCAATTGGCCAAGTCCCTCGATCATGGATTTGTCCCCTCAACAACAATGAATCCTCCTGAGTTGGTGGAGCATTGACAGAGTAGAAGCCACTACTGTTGATTCACCTATATGGCACTTGCTGGTATCATCTTTTGGTCATTCTGTTTGGTATAATGACCTTTATATGCACTTGGTACCTGGGATATTTGTAGTTTAGACTGTTAGGTGGAACTTTCAAGCATAAATTGTGGACCACGGATTTCCTTGCCCAGTTCCTGAGTTTTGGTGAAACATTTGAACATTGATATGTACTTTGCTCCATCTTTACAGAGCCCATAAAATTTGAACTGGAAGTTTGGTCTGGCGGACGTCTTTTGCCAGTGTTCTGTATTTTACCTGCTTTGATTAACCAAATCGAACTTTGTCTGCAAGCTACAAACTTTTGTGCTGGTGGTACGACCGGCCTCTTGAAGTTGGACTTTAAAGGATGGTGCTTAGTGTGCATGATATCCAGATAGATTTCCCTTATCCTAGTGGTATGATATTGATATACTATTGCTTTCCTGCGACTTTTGTCTTTCACACCTGTCATGAAGAAAACAGTCCTTCAGCACATCCCTGGGTTCACAGTGAAAACACTTACTTGAACCTTTCCTGGCAGTATGCCTGAATGTGTAATCATATCGATTGCTGGGTTTGTGCCCATTTACCACATGCCATATCTTCCAGGTTTCCTATTGCACCTATCCCCTTTCAATAGGGGGGGGATGTCTGTTTGAATATCAAATTGATTACCCAGTCCCAAGGCCCAAGACGCTATAGGGATGCTCATTCCCACTTGGGCTTTACTGGTCCTCCAAATCTGTCCACCCCAGATCAAGTACGCACTAAGCCTGCAGCAGTCCTCCTTTCCTCCCCAGCTATTGGCCTTATATGTTATACTACCCAGGTTCCTTGTTCATGGGAAGTAGCAAATGTCATTATTACCTGTTCACCAATTCTAGTGTAGTTATCAATAATGTATCATTTGCTTTGAAAAAATAATTAGTCATTCTCCCAGTCCTGGTATGCAACGTATTCCAGAATGTATTTAATCTGTGGCCACAAAGCTTATCTCTGGCTACCCATCAACTGGCGAGGGAGTTGTTACTGGGGTATATTCTACCTGCAGTTCGTCATACTTCCACTTTCTCAGCCCAGTCTCGTCTCAGAAGAAGTACTGCCTGGGAAAACTTAGTTGCAGGGGTGAGATATCTTATACCAGCCCTGGGATTAAGATACGAACCATCTGACCCAATTTTCATGATTAGTAAGAGGATATTGCAAATGCCACTGAGTCCTCCTTGACTCTATAATCTTATCCCGAGAATAAGCCAGCTGAACCATGGTGCTTCAGAATCGTACGCTGTGGATATTGTTCTGGCCTCCCAAGGAGTCGTCTGTGCAGTCGTGAAGATCGTGTGCTGTACTTTCATTGCAAGTTACGGAAACAATATTACCGACATTGTCTCACAGTAAACCCCTTCACACTAGTCCGGAGGCTTCCTAGACATTCGGGTCTTGGATTGTAGGTCTATTGGGACCTCTGGGTGCATCCATTGGTCAGATTTTACTTATAGCACGAGTTATAACTCAAAGTCAGTTCCGTCTGTCAATGGTTTAGAAGTGCCTCTGTTATCGGCTATGCAATACCTGTTCTGAAGTTTCTCAAACTGCCCAAGTGCTTTACTATCAAGCTACTGAAGATCTAATATGCTACGATATGCCAGGATATGACGTTTGTTCACCTAGAGAGGTTTGTAATGAGACTGGAGTGAAGCTCTCATACGAGGGGACTGTGGGGGGAAAGTTTGGCAATTGAAAATGTAATGCACTCCTCATGCATATTACTGCCTTATAATATTGAGCAGGTACTGACTAGACTTTACTGCGCATCTTTCTGCAATAAAAGCTCTTCGCCTTGAGTGCAACTATGCAAGCCTTCACATTTCTCGCTTCGGACGGGTTTCCCTTTTGGCATATCTAAGTGTTTTGGTGTTAGCAGACCGAGGTCATATTATAAGCATTCTCGCCTGCCTCAGAGCATGTGTGAATATTAAGGAGTATATTCATCTTCACTGATTGTATTACGACATGCTGTCCTTCCTGAGAACACCGACTAACGTGAAAGAATGCAGATGGCATCAAAATCTTGGCTAATCGGGCTTTGTTCCCCAATAGCAACATTGTTTCTGGATGATTCCTCGCCCTGCCTGGACCACCCCTTCCATTGAAATGCATGTGTTCCTTTGGGTATAAGAACGGTGCACTGAGGGAAGGTATTCTCATTTGAGCCAAAGTCTTGTGCTGCCATTGGTTTTGTTATTGTTATAGTTTTACTAATACATTTTTCACCATTCCACCGGACTCGCGATTGGTAATTTGTTTTCACCACAGTGGCTTCAGTTAGCAAAACACAGTAGGCATGGTTCACCAGTTAGTGACTACAGAGTTTTTTTGGAGCTGGTACCCAGACGTTATTTCTATGTATAATACATTATAGCCCAACAGGGCTGGTACCATCCTGCCAGACCAAGCCAGGTAGGCTAGATCACAGCAAGGGTCTTGCGAGAGCGCAGGTCTGTTACCGGCCACTTCAACACCCCAATGTGGGTTTATCACCATTAGCAAGCTGGGACTCCCTCTGGGGTGCAAAAGTTGTGTAAAAAAAAAAAGGAAAAAAAAAAGGAAAGATGCTGTTTTCCACACGGGAGATAACCGCTACCCATATTGATCACCTTTGAAAGAAAAACAAAACAAAGATGGATACTGCTGTTGCCCTCATCTATTTTCATGGCAGAAGATAGAGCCATTGTTGGACTGGGACCAAGTGGAGGGGCAGGTAAATGAGGCTATTTAGAGGGGATAGGTGGGGTAATATAGTGGGCGGCGGGAGTCGAAAAAATGTTTCAGGCCACAGGGGTCGGTAAGGTGGCCGAGAGAACATGGGAGGATAGTGCCGGATTCCACCTGTATTTCCCTTCACGTGATTGGTCAGAGCTTCTCTCCTGGGTGCTAATAAACATTCATAGCAATTGAGCGCTATTTTCACCTGTAATGCCCTTAGACATAGAAAAGTTGTTCGATGCACACGGCCTCATTCAAGATCATAGCTTGCAGTGTTTAACATGAAACATACCCACCCAAGACAAAGGTAAGTCGTTATATACATTTTCCTTCTTCTACTCAAATTATGTCACTTTTAGGAGAAGATGCGCAACTAGATCAATAAAAACAACATCAAGTGAGTACATTATATGCAACTTCAGATAATCCACACAATAACGTGTAGCGGTTTTATGTGTAACCAACCAAAACCAGATATGGTCCTCTTTTCATGTTTGACCAAAGGAGCACTATATTCCAGGTGGCCAGGAGAGAGCAGACACTTCCTGGTCCCAATCCTGGGGGTGGTGGACTGCAGTGAGGATCACCTGGGTGGAGACCAGGCGCAGGTAGGCGAGGAGGTTGCACAGGGTGAGATCGTATTTTTCCTTGAAGAGGAATACATTCGCCCCAAACTTAGAGGAGGAATTGGCTTATTGCCATTTTAATATCATGCCCTGGTACTAAGGTTGAAAAGGTAAATTCTGAAGGAGTGACTCCACTTAGTGTTAAACCCGAGGAACCAATCTTTTATACCCCTAGGTTTCCGTTGTCCTCCACAATATCAAAGGCATGTCAACAGGAACAGTGAACATGTGACTTTTCCTGCCCCTTCTGTCTCTCAAAGGGTTAAACCTCATCATTCCTCTTAATATCATGGGGGAGGGGGATATCCATCTTTAAACCTTCTAAAGAAGTAGAGAGATTGAATTTTCCCAAAATGAACTACAAGTCCCAGAATCCCTCAGGGACTGTGAAGCAGAAGAGGGATAACAGCATGCAGGAGTCAAAGTCAGACAGGCCTGTACCTGAAACCAATTAACCCATCTGAGGGGCATAAAAGGCTGCTGCACAGAGAAGCAGTAGAAAGAAGCTGGAGCAGGAGCCAGAAGGTCGGCAGTAGCAGACGCAGAAGAAGTAGAGCACAAATCTGGCAGTTTATTTATTTATAAAGCGCTCAAAGCCCAGAGGCAGCTAGGCGCCTTCCAGCAAGGAAGTGGGACCACAGAAGGGACGCTGCAGCAGAGGAAGTGCAGATTGCACATGCAGGCTCCAAGTTGGTCCTGTGCTCACAAACCCTGTTTGGCTGTGGCAGCAATGTAAGAGACTGGAAGAAACAAGCAGTCTTTCCAGGTGCGCCTAATTGCTGTAAATGCAGAGCCAAAGTCATGCATTTTCCCAAGCCTGTGTGCAAGCCGAGGGAAGCTGGAGAGTTGAAGACTCTCCCTCAATGAGGCGGGATCAGAGACACCTGTGCAGCAGAGTTGTGTGGGTTCAAAGAGGGCCTGTAGGAGTAGCAGGAGAAGACAATAAGCCGGGAAGCAGAAGCACCCCACAGTCGTAATTGTGGAGTCGGAAAAGGGAAGCTCTGTACTCCAGATTAACAGAAATACCTTGCCAGTAACTGTAGCCAGTTTTAGTCACACTTGTGTATACAACCAAGCGAGTAGAAGTTGTTGGCAGAAGTGTGAAGTCTTTCTAATGAGGGAAATGCAACATGGGCTTATATTAATAGTTTAAAGTGCTCACGTTTAATGAAAGCATCTCTTTTCCCCATGGTTAGAAATAACTTGTTGTCGCGTGGCTCCCTTTAATGAGAAGAACGTTGCCAGTAAACTAATTGAAGTAGAATTAACTTTCCTGAAATGTTACAAGCAGGTTTCCCAATACCTTGGAAACTGAACACAGACCAAAAGGTGGGAATGTGCATCTTTTTGTGGCAGTTCAAGATTAAAACTAAATTGTGTGTGCCTAATTTTGTTTCCATTAAGAAACCCACATCTTGTAACATATCGAAGTAGAAGTCGTAGAAGTGGCTGAAGCTGAACGAAGAACAAGCATTAACCAAGCCCATAGAGTAAACTCTTAAGAACTATAAACCATTATTCTGGAAGTCATGGAAATTGTTGTTACCTCAGAGACCTCTAAAATCAAGGTGACAAGGTTATCCAAAGCTGAAGGAGTGGCACAGCAGGAAAGGGTGTATATGAAGCTGGGGAAGGGAGTTGGGTGCTTGTTAAAAGAAGATTTAAAATCTGCATGGCTGAGACTGTTTGAGTGGAGAAGAAATAGTCTGAAAGCTAGAGGCAGATTTTGTGGTAGCTGCAAAACAGAAGGAAAGGCAAAGAGGCTGCCTTTTCTCGTCAACCTATAGAGGTTGAGGAAGTCTGGTTGAAGTTGCCTAAAGTTGAAGTTGCAGTACTAGCAGCAGATTTGCCTAACATTAGAAGTTGTAGCAGTAGAAGGAACAAGTTACTTACCTGTAACTGTTGTTTTCCAGCATGGGTCTGGCATGGATTCACATGCTCATGAATATTCCCCGTCAGGCTGGGAATCCTCAGTAAAGAAAAATCAGTATCAGTTTCGTTTCTGATCTGTCTTTCGTAGTAGTAACCAATCACTGATCTCTGCGTCATACTGACCACAGCCAATGACTGCCATCTCCCTAAGCCCCGCCTCGGGCAGCCATCTTCAGATTTGGTAGCACGTGAAGTGGCAGTATGACCAAGTGAAGAGCCGCAGAGGGGTAGGCGGGAGGGATCGCATGTGAATCCATGCCAGACCCATGCTGGAGAACAACAGTTACAGGTAAGAAACTTGTTCCTTCTCCAGCATGGGGTCTGGCATGGATTCACATGCTCATGAATAAAAGAATACATAGCAGTACACACATGCACAACCACGGGAGGTGGCAAAGGCTCAATATTAAGCATTACATCCAAAACTCAACATTAAGCAATTCTTACCTCCTCAAACAGGTTGCGCAGCACTGCCTGGCCGACCCTGGACTCCTCCCTGGAATCCCGGTCGACGCAGTAGAATTTCGTGAAGGTGTGTGTCGACCTCCACGTAGCAGCCCTGCAGATGTCCAGAAGGGCACACCAGATAGGAACGCCGTGGTAGCTGTGATCGCTCTGGTGGAATGGGCTCTCGGACGGCCAGGCAGCGGTCGGTTTGCCAACCGATGACAGTACATGATACAGCCGGAGAGCCATCTGGAAATGGAAGCCTTCGAGAGAGCCTTCCCCGATTGACAGGTCCAAAGTTCACAAAAAGTTGTGACGTCTTCTGAAAACTCTTTGTGCGGTCCACGTAGAACTTCAGCGCTCTAGCCACATCCAGCGAGTGCAAAGTCCTTTCAGCCGGCGACGAAGGCGACGGGAAGATAACAGGCAACACCAAGGGTTCGTTGAGGTGGAAGTCCGACGGCACCTTGGGCATGAAGGAGGGGTGCGTCCTGAGCACTACCCTCGTGTCGTGAAAAGTCAAGTACGGGGGCTTGCAGGAAAGGGCCTGGATCTCTCCCACCCGTCGTGCGGAGGTGATGGCCACAAGAAACGCTGTTTTCCACGACAAGAACTTCAACGGAGCCGAGTGCAGAGGCTCGAACGGAGGTCCCATGAGCTTGGTCAGCACCACGTTGAGCTCCCACGCCGGGGCCAGAGCCTTCACGGGGGGGAACGATCTGAACAGTCCCTTCATGAATTCTTTCACCAGACGATGAGACCACAAAGACGTCCGTCCTGTGGTTCTGGTGTATCGGGAGATCGCAGCAAGATGAATCTTGATGGAAGCGTGCGCCAGTCCAGCCTTGGCCAGCGTCAGCAGGTACAGCAGTACTGGAGGAGCCGTAATCCGTAGAGGGTTAATCTTCTGTGCGTGGCACCAGACAGAGAACCTCTTCCATTTGTGTCCGTAGCATTTAGGACGCCCTGGCCTTTGCAAGAACCTCTCTGCAGTCGGCCGGTATGTCGTAACCTCCAAACTCTAACGCTGCAGGAGCCAGGCCTGCAAGTTCAGCGACTTCGGGTCGTGATGGAGGATGGCGCCTCCTTCCCTGATGAGAAGATCCGCGTCCACTGGCAGCTTGATTGACGGGGACGCTGACAAGTCCAGAAGGTCCGGGAACCATATCTGCCTCGGCCACGCAGGTGCGACGAGGATCATCCTGCACCGTGACCTCTTGAGCTGGTTGATGAGCCGGATCAGCAGCGGCAATGGAGGGAACGCATATAGGAACAGGCCCTCCCAGGGGAACGAGAAAGCATCGCCCATGCTCCTCGGCTGGGGAAACCTGCTGGCGAACCTCTGGCACTTGGAGTTCGTCGCCGTCGCAAACCGATCGATCTGGGGTGTGCCCCACCGTCGGAAGAGGCGGTCCACTAGATCCTGTCGTAGTTCCCACTCGTGGCACGAGCGCAGCTCTCTGCTGAGCGAGTCGGCGACGGTGTTTTTTATTCCTGCCAGATGAAACGGCACCAGAAATATCCCTTGGGCGAGGGCCCAATGCCACAGATCCTGCGCCTCCTTGGACAGGGCTGGGGATCTGGTACCACCCTGCTTCCTGATGTAGAACATGGTGGTGGTGTTGTCGGTGAAGATCCTCACCACCTTGCCCTTGAGGGAAGAAAGGACCTGAGGGCCCAAAACACTGCACGGAGTTCCAGGACGTTGATATGGAGGGACTTCTCCGTCGGCAGCCAAAGGCCCCTCGCGTGCAGATTTTCGGTGTGCGCTCCCCACCCTTCCAGGTAGGCATCCGTGGTCACTGTCTTCTGGTGGCCCGGGGTCTGGAAGTCCATGCCCGCCGTCAGATGCGCGCGGGTGCCCCACCACCGGATCGCTCGTCGGAAGCTCTCGTCGAGTGTGATCCTGTCCTCGAAGCTGCCCGTCGTCTGGATCCAGCGAGCATCCAGGAACTCCTGTAACAGGCGCATCCGAAGCCTGCACAGGCGGATGAGATAAATGCAAGAAGACATCATTCCGAGGAGGGATTTGATGGACCTCACCCTGGCCGCGTCCGCAACCAGCATCTGCTGCACCTTGCCCAAGATGGCCCTCGTCCTTTCCTCCGACGAAGAGGCCAGAAGCGCCACTGTGTCGAGTTTTGCTCCCAGAAACAGTGCGTCTTGCGCGGGCACCAGGTGGGACTTGGCGTAGTTTATGGAGAATCCCAGGTCCGTGAGTAGTTGGACGGTCCTCGGCGTGTGCTCCGCGGCGAGCTCCTTTGTCTTTGCTCGGATGAGCCAGTCATCCAGGTAGGGGTAAACGTGGATCCCCTCCAGGCGCAGCCGCGCTGCCACCGGTGCGAGGCACTTGGTGAACACCCTGGGTGCTGACCTCAATCCGAAGGGAAGGGCTCTGAACTGGTAGTGATGCCCTTGGACTACGAATCTGAGAAACTTTCGGTGTCCCTTTAGGATGGGGATATGGAAGTAGGCATCCTCCAAATCCAACGATGACAGGAAATCGCCCTCCTTCAGCTCACCCAGGACGTGCTGGAGGGTGACCATCCGGAACTTCTGTGCCTTGATGAATTTGTTCAGTCGTCGTAGGTCCAGGATGGGACGCCATCCTCCTGTCTTCTTCACGAGGAAGTATCTTGAGTAAACCCCGAAGCCTCTTTGGGACGAGCTCCATGGCGCCTTTCTTGAGCATCGCCTTTACCTCCAAGAGAAGTTGAGGGACGTGAAGTTCCTTCCTGGCCACGGGAGGGGACGCGCGGGCACTTCTTTAGAAACTCGAGCGCGTGACCCTGGGCCAGGGCGTCCAGCACCCAACGGTCGGTGGAGATGGACTCCCACACGCTGACGAAGTTCGCCAGCCGGCCTCCCACCGGGATGCTTCGGTGGGGGCCCGACCCCACGGCCGGTTCAGTCCTGCTTTGATGAGGCTTTGCCGCCTTGTCCTCCCTGGTGACGACGGCGGGGTCCGCCCGACTTGCCTCGTCCCCTGTAGGCTTCCTGTGACGACGAACGGGCCGCTTGACGGTAGGTGGAATATCCACCGCCGGAACCTTTGGAGGCACCCTGCTTGCCTCTGGCGCTCCGAAAGGGCGGCCGTCGTTGCTGGAGAACACCAAGAGCCCGGGCCGTCTCTGTGTCCATCTTGATGGCATGTAGGGAATCGTCTACTGTTTTCCCAAACAGGTTGCTCCCGTCGAATGGCATGTCCAAAACTCTGGTCTGCACGTCCTGCCGGAAGTCCGTTGCCTTGAGCCATCCACGCCGTCTAAGGCACACGCCGTTGCCCAACTGGCGAAAACCAGTGTCAGCGATGTCCGTCGCCATCGTAATGGCGTGGTCCGATGCTACTTCTCCTTCCTGCAAGATCTCTAGGGCCTCCGCCCTCTTGTCATCCGGTAGGAAGTCCAGCAGGGGGGCGATCTTGTACCACAACTCCCTGTCGTAGCGGGGCTACGATGGCTAAGGCGTTGGCAGCCTTAATCGTCGTCGCTGCTGATGAGATGACTCTGCGTCCCATCGTGTCCAATTGCTTTCCCTTGCCGTCCGGTGGGGAGGTTGACGTAGAGGCCGAAGCCCCCCCCCGCTTTCTTCCTGTCCGCCGCGGAGACGACCGAGTCCGGGGTCGGCTGTGCCCGAAGGCACAAGGGGGCCGCGTCCGGGACCCGGTACTTCTTCTCGTACCGATCCCTTCTCGCAGGCGTTGTGGACGGGTTCTTGAGGAGGGCGAGACCCTCATCCCAGATATCGTCCAATAGAGGTACAGCGAGGACCGTCTTCCTCTTGGTCTCGCGCCGTTGATAAAGGAAACCTTCCTTCTTCTCTTCCGGGCAGAGCTGGAAAAGCTCGGATGCCCTGGCGATCATGGCATGAAACGATCAAATCTCGTCGGGCGGGGAAGTCCGGGGAGGAGGTGACGACGGAAGATCCTGGTCGTAAACCTCATCGTCTGTACCCATCGCGGCCGTGTCCGTCCCCGTATCATCCCCACGGGTCGTGGACGGGGAGGAGGGCTGAGCAGGGCGCGATGGTTGAAAAGGAGGTGGAGGATGAATCCTCCTTCTCTTAGGAGGAGGGCTCCCAGAAGGGCCTGGCTCTGGGTCCCCCGTCGGGAGCGGTTCCTCTGTTGGTGGTAACGGCAATCTCGTCCTTATCTCCGAGCAGAAGGACTGTATAGCCAACAAAATGGCCGCCGAGTTGTCTTGCGGCACTGGTTGAGGGGATTCCGACGGGCGGTCAGGAGCCTTGTCGGCACCCTCGACGTTCTCGTCGTCTCCTACGTCGGGATCCCTCCCGACGGGCTGGTCTTCTTCCACGCCAATGCCGTGGCTTAAGACTTCGATCAGCTCCTCTTCAGAGGTTGAGGCCGAATCCACAATGACCTCCTGCCCCCGCTTTTTCTTCTCCGTCAGAGGTTTCACAGGGGTCCTGTCGATGGGCTTGAAAGAGGACTCCCTCCGTGGTGGCAGGGAGACTCTGAGCCCCAAAGTCGCCTCCACTGGTGTAGCCTCCACAGGCTGAGCCAGGGCCGCCGCGACTGTCTCAATAGAGGTCTTGGCAGGGTGGATCAAGGCTTTCACCACCTTAGGTGCGCTCACCGCCTTCTCCTTGGGGTGAGTGTCACCGCCTCGCTCCCCTCCGATGGGGCCTACGAGCTCGACCGGGGTCTCTCCAGGAGCTTCGCCGGGTGCTCGGCTTTCCTCTTACCCGAGCCAGAGCGTTGGCTCGTGGTTGATGGCGCCGGGGAGGATGCGCCTTGCCTGGCAACCATAGAGCCCGACCGTTCGGCGCTCCCGGTGCCAGCGGACTCGTGGGGCTTGGCCTTCTGTTGGGCCCCCGTCGCCGGGGCGCCCTCAAAGGTCTTAGAAGACCGCTCGGACGACTTCTTCTTCTCGCCTGACGGGCTCTTCCCTTCCAGCCAGTTGGCGAGACGCAGATGGCGGTCCTTCATGGTCCGCTCCGACATATTGCCGCAAAACGCACAGTCCTTCTCCACGTGCGTCTTGTCCTCATGCAGGCAGTAGAGGCAAAGGGAGTGTTCGTCCTCCTTAAAGACATTCTGAAGCTGGCATCCAGGGCAGACCCTGAACAGCTTTCCGGGCGTCGAGCTTCCCTTCTCCTGGGCCATGTCAGAGATGGGCCTGAGAAACTTCTGGAGTCCTCCAAAAGCGTGGCTCGACAAAATCTTCACCCTTGAGGGGCGTAGAGGAATCCGACACGGGTCCCTGTTGATCGGATAAAGAAACGGTGGAGCTTGAGGCTCTTTTAACCGAAAAAAGAGAGAATTTTCCTATGAAAAAGCGCGAAAACGCACTACAGCTCGAGAGCAATAGCACGAGGATCCCAACACATGAACGTGCGGTAAAAATCTGAAGATGGCTGCCAGAGGCGGGGCTTAAGGAGATGGCAGTCATTGGCTGTGGTCAGTATGACGCAGAGATCAGTGATTGGTTACTACTACGAAAGACAGATCAGAAACGAAACTGATACTGATTTTTCTTTACCGAGGATTCCCAGCCTGACGACGGGGAATATTCATGAGCATGTGAATCCATGCCAGACCCCATGCTGGAGAACTGTGGTCTTCAACCTTCTTGTCACAACTGTAACAGTTGAAAGAAGTAGAAGCAGAAGTTAACTGTGGAGCAAGAGAGTCTGCATGCACAGTTTAATAGTGGAATGAAGTTGCCGAAGATAGCAAACTTCAAGCAGTAGCATCCTGACAAACTGGGTATAGAAAACGCCACAGAAGTTGAAAGTAGACCCCTTTCCTCTGCCGACTCCTCCCTCTGGAATGGCCTCCCTGCCCCCATCAGACTTGAGCCGGATCTCCTTAAGTTTCAGAAACAACTTTTTTTTTTATTATTGGCTTATACAAGCCTTTAAAACAACAAATCAGCTGTCCCCACATCAGTTACATACAGAAGATGGAAAGTCCACCCATTTTACAAGACACTTTTCTCCGTTGCCAAGGTAGCCTTGTCGGAGCGTGATGGGTGTGCAGCATGTGGTCAAATAGATGCCTGCGCACCATACAGTCATCCTTGTGCTTCATTGGCTGATGTCTCAAGGCCCTCTTCAATCTCGTCCAGAAACAAGGTTAGCGCAATTGTCAGTTTTGTGTTCACACCCGTGAACATCAAGTGCCACCATTCTTCAGCGTTCCTCGTTAACTGATCTTTCAACAAATGGCCAAAGCGTTTTGTTCTTTGAGTTCCAAAAAAGGGGCAGAATAATACAAGATGCTTTGTCGTTTCATCACAGGCATTACAGAATCTACATACTGTGTTTGTCTTATCCCTTCCGGCCCAGTTCTTTGTTCGGTCTTTGGTTCTGATCAAGTTTAGACGAAATCGTATGTATGTAGACCTTTTCCTGTTGTCCGGGAATCATACCATATAGTTTTGTAGTTTGTTAAACGCTCTAGCTTCGCTCGGGGCGTCCTTCATTGTTTTGGCCGTCCTTCGGTCTTTGCTAGTCAATATCCAGTCTGTTTCCCAGATCTTTTTCTTCACCAGATCTGGATTGTTGTGAAGTGTTTTGATGTTGGTTTTGTGCATGATCAACAACTCTTCACATCTTTTAGACCATAGAGATAGTAGACAGTCGGGATTGCCGCTGCCAGGTTTGCTTAGGATTCTGAATTGCGGGGCAATCTCTGCGAGGATGGTTTTCCTGAATAGAGCAAGAGTGTTCCAGGTGATCTGGGCTTTGATAGAGATCAGGACTAACTCATATCGTAGGCAAGCTGTTGAGATTATGTTTGGTAGGTGGAGAATTTTCACCCAAAATATGTGTTCTAAAGTTGACCAGAATTCTACTGGGCATGCGAAGGCGTTTTCCGCTCCGTATATGAGGGCTGGGACCACCTTCTGCTGGTAGAAGGTTATCACTGGCTTGAGTGAAAACTTCCCGTATTTTTTGTTTAGTATCGAGGGTTGGCAGGCAAATTGTCAGCATTTTATTTTAGTAGTCTCCATCCAGGGGCTATCATTTATATTTGTGCTGATCTGCATGCCAAGATATCTGGTGCTCTCCACCGTGCTTAATTTCTCTGTTCCCAAATGCCATTTGAATTTGTTGTTCTTCCGATGGAGGCCTGATTGCAGATTTTCGTAGCGTCAGGATTACGCTCATTGATGAGCAGGCCATTGGATTCCACATAACGTTCTACTGCGTTCATTTTACGCTGTAGACCGATTGGCGTGGTATCTAACAAAATCAAATCAGTGTACAGCATCCAGCTTAGCACAGAACCATGTATTTTTGGAGATAAGGATCGAGGCTCGTCAATTGCATTGCCAATGTCTGATGGGAACAGATTGAATATGATCGCCGCTAATGGGCACCTTTGTTTAACGCCACAAAAGGTGTTAATTTCCTCTGTTAGGGATCCACCCTGGTCAAGGCGGACTCTGATGTTAGTGGCAGAGTGGATTTCTTTAATGGCGGCTAATAGACTCTCAGGGCAGCCCCAGTTGGTCATCTTAGTCCAGAGTAATTCTCGGTCGATGGAGTCGAAGGCATGAGAGAAGTCTAGGTAGACCTTTCTCCCAGAAGGTTTATCAGCAGGAGATTTAGGCCACATCCAACCCCCTTTACGAAGCCCGTCTGTCTTAAATCTATCTATATGATTACTGTCTACGATCCATTGTGATAATTCCTGTTGCAACATGGTTGCATATACTTTACCTAGCACGTCCAGGAGCGCTAGTGGGCGGTCATTTTTTGGCTCCAGGCGATTTTCTTTTTTAAAAATGGGGATGATAATTGCTTTCTTCCATGAGTTTGGTGTAGCGCATCTGCTGCAAATTCTGGTGAAAAGCTCTTCACATAACTCTGCCCATATTTTGGGATTTTGCTTTAAGGTAAAGTTAGTCAGGCCGTCTGGTCCAGGGGCCCTCGAAACACTGGCATTCTTAATTATCTGGAGGATGTCTTCCTTAGAGAATGTGAGGTCCTAGGTGCTTAGGTATTTTTGGGGTATGGGTAGACCTGTGTGCGTCCTTCATAGGAATTCTGTTGTGCAAGAGGCAAGGCTGCCACTAAATATGGAGAGGTTCTTGGGAAGGGGTGTGTTGAAAATGTAAACCTTGCAATTATACGTTTTTAGGGGATTGTGTTATGTCTGTGTGCAATGAACTGTGGGTTTTAGATTTCTCTGTACAGGACAACCAATCATGTTTGGGGGATGACTTTGTAACGCTATCTGGGGGAGTGTATTAACCGTTACAAATTGTATAGAATGGGATTTCTTTGTGTGGTTCAGAGACACCAGGGTTAGTTTGACTCTTAGATGTCATCTAAGCACCTCCTGGTCGTTGTGCAATAAACTTGCTTTATGGACAAAAGGCGAACTTACACATTTTAGAGATAGGCCTAATTTGGGTAAAGGGGCAGAGGTAAAGGTCCACGCCTACACAGGCAATTGACAAGGATCACACAAACCAGACGCCCATTTCCCTTCCCCACCGGGATAATGAGTGGAGCACGAGAGCACAGGACGAGCAAGACAGACCACACGACATGAGAGCTAACTTAGCATGGCAGTTCAAGAGGAGGAGAAAGACAGCGCATACCGAGAGGGTGACAAGTGACCTTGCCCTTTCCAACCAAGGCCCGTGAAAACTCTGCAGAAGGAATCGTAAAACCGCAAACAATAGGCTGCGTCTGTTGCAGCAGATAGACGGTACACAAGACCCTCCTCTCCTGATTACCAAGCCGGGATGAGACGCTGGTCTATGTGGCACCAACCTTGACTCCAAAGAGAAAGAAAGCCAAGTGGTTCATCACAGCGAGTGAGTCGAGGAGAGAGTCAATAAGAAACGGAACTGTGTTGAATGAAAAGTACCAAACGGCAAATGTGAACTGTGAAAGGCTTAAAGAACTATTGAGAAAAGGGGAGGAAACCAGCAACAGAGGAGGCCGGCACAATGTGGGTGCCCACGCAGGAACCTCTGGGCGATTATCTGATGGTAGAAACTACCATAACCAGAAGGCCTTGGGAAAAGGCGAAAAGGGGGTCAAAGTGGTCATACATGGGTCTTGTAAAATCCCCTGTAAGGTCTAAAGTCTTTGGCCGACAGATTTATGTGAAGCGAAGGGAAGCAAGTCCCGCGTGATAAGAAATACATGAGAAAGAAACAAATGACAAGATTAGCAACACTGAACCCGAAGGAGGGATGCCGATAAAAGAGGGCAAAGTCTAAAGTCTGGAAATACAGTATGTTGACAAGAGTAAACCCGACCGCGGGTTGTCCACGGGGAACTGTTTAGTAAGAGTTGGCAAAAGTGAACCCAGCAGATGGAGGCCGACAAAAAGGAGTGAAGCCTGAGGAGCGGTTTAAAAAGGCATTAAGATTTGTGAATGCAAGGAGTATTGTAAAACCAGGGGAAGCGGATTGTCCCATTTGGAATTTGGATCTGAGCCCGACTGAAGGAGATCCAGGAGTGAAAAGTTATCAACCAAAGTCTATTTGTAAAGGAATTTTTTGTTTGTCTGTTTTTTTTAATACTCCAGGCCCTCAAATGCCAGAGACTTTTTATTGAAAAGAGACTTAACCATTGATGAACCCGATAGCTGGAACAGAACGGTCGGCTCATGCTAGGAAAGCTTGAGCATGTGCTGTACTCAGGAGACCTACTTTGTCCTGTGCTCAAAACGTGAGGTATGGAAACCCCTGGCAATTACATCCTGACTTATTTGTGAACACTTCTTTTTTTTTTATTGAAAACCCTATCCCACACTCTTTCTGTAATTAGTTGTAAGGATTTAGCAATAGTTTTTTTAGTATAGGCCTTTTACTTGGGCAAGACACTGCAAGGACGGCCTTATTTTTCATTTAATGGCCGTAGCTTGCTGAAATTGCTGATAAGCCTCAGGAGGTTGCTGATGAAGCAAGAACTTTAACAGACCAAAGAGCAGCCAGATTGTACTCCCTATTGACAGATTCCCCTAGACACCATCTTCAGTCTGCAGTTTCCCATAAAGCCTCATTTGCTTTCTTCCGTTTGCCTTCTCACCTGCCTCCACAAAGGTACCTCTTGCCCTATACTCACCTGACCTCGCCCAGCTACCTCTTCTGTGGTGTGAAATAGCCCTGAACCCCATAACTAAAGGGTGAAGTCAGTATGAGGGCTCCCCACAATGAAAGGCCCACTGTGAATTCACATAGAAATAAGGCTCTGCAATGCCAACACGAAAAGGAACAAATTTAGGCATCAAAGCCTGGAGATGCTTGAAAATGTTCTTTGCCACACATGAGAGAAAGACCTCAGGAAACGTTTGCAAAAGGTCTGGAAAAGCTGAGACCATATTGGCCAAAACAGAGGCATTCAGCGTGCAAATAAAAATGACCAGATTGTGTGCAAGCTTGCACAGCAAAATGGAGCTTTCACTTTGACCAAAAACATTGCCTTCAAAATCTGTTCATCCCTCCTTTTGTATTAAATACATGCTCTTCAAAATGTGTGCAGGAATGCAAGAAAGGAACTGTGAATTTGTTCATCAAGAGCCCATCATGAAAAGACAATAATTTGCAGAATCTACATGCAGATTTTGAACCGTAGCAGAATGAAAGGTTTCACGGCTGGAACTTTCTTCAGTAACATTGCAATGGTGTTTTTAACATGAACACTTAAGTATTTACATGTACAGCTAAAGTCTGGAAATATGTACATTATGTTGTCTTTCTGTGATCACGGTTTGCAGGAAATTACTGTGCAAGGGCTTTTACATACAAAAGTGTGCATTTTCTAAGGTTGGATTAAATGTAAAATACTGTTCAGCAGTGGGGAGAAATGGCAAGTCTTCTTTCACTTTCCCCCACAAGTGTAACCAGTTTTTTAAAGCCCTGTTGCCACAGAGATGAATTGAGGAATTCTCTGGATCCCCAAGTTTTATGACCAAAAGCACTTAGGCCATCATAAACATGGTCATTTAGCCTTTGAAGCTAGGGGATACTCAAAGCCTCCCTCTTGAAATCAGAGCCCAAAAACCAGATCCAAAAGGTAGGGGCAGGTTTATGGAGGGAGTTGATTTCCCTTTGTGTAAAATTGGGAGAGATGCTTTTCATCGTGTAATATTCATAATATCCTTCCCAAAATATTAATGTGCGGATTTCTGAAAAGCTGTCCGCAAGCTGCACCTGGTGGGCTGAAAACTATTTTGGCGATACCAACATACCAAAAGTTATACTCAAAAAATGGATTGTGACCCCTGCATAAATGTGACAATCATACAAATCTGAGAAAGTGTGTAACAGGCGATAAATATCCCACCCACCGAATGCCAGATTTTTCAGGAATATAGTTGGGGAGTAAATGATGAAAACCGTGATGCTACCCTAGAATAACCTACAAACCTCTAGGTGGGATCATTTGATTCACAAAAAAATAGTGTCTGAAAATACTGTCATATGTGGCACAATATGAGAAAGGGCGGTTGCCATAATGTGAGATTTCCATGTGCAAAATCCAGATCCACCCCCTGCCCCATGATGAACGAGGTATCCTCCACTGGCTTCTCAAAAAACACTCCCCCATTCTCTGGACCTATCGCCCGGCGGATGGGAGGGAACCTCTGAAAATTGTCCAATCCATTCTGTGAGAAAGATGACACATCATTGATGTCATTTGGCCTATAAATAGGTCATTGCACCTCAAATAAGGGACTCTCCCTGAAAATCTTGAGCTATGCAGCTGCCAAAATTTGGAACCATCTTTGCAGAATTGGGCCTAATCTTGGAGTAAAAGCCAGGAGCTGGAGTATGACCTTTTTGGAGGATAGAGAGAGGCCTTGACTGTCTCCTTGGATGGTCCCTGCAGTGAAGCCCTGGTGCCCCTTGAAGTCTATCAAGCCCTTTTCTTATAGGTATAGACCTCCGCAGCAATAGATTCAATAAACCATATATATATTTCAGCACTGTCATAGAGATTCCCCCATGGTAACCGCCCAATCTTCTTTGTTTGTCTAATTCAGTCAGTTTTCTCATTGAAATATTTCATGTATTTGTGCATTGTAGTAATTGTTTCCATTGAACACCCTTCATTTGTGTGGGTAATTCAGTCGTTTTCCCATTGAAAAATATTTCATTTGTTTCTGTATTCTAGTAGTTGTTCCCATTGAAAATCCTTTGTTTGCCCATGCAATTAGGTCATTTCCCATTGAAGAGCCTTCCGTTATTTGAGTAAGTCCCTAGTATATTTTGTTCAATAAATCAATTAATTTCCACATTATTTCACGGAGCTGAGAAAGTTAGCATTTGAAACTAACTCTCTCTCTTCTCTGTGTCTTGCGAGTCATTAGAAGTATAAATTGTTCCAAGAAGTAATTTCATTCAGAGCTGAAAAAACAATTTTTCCATGTGTTAAATGTTGTGTTTTAAAAACACATTCCCATTTGCATCTGTCATATTAAACTCAAACCGTTGTGTTCCCATTGTGAGTAATCCCTTTGCCCAAAGCCTACCTATTAGTTTCCCCAGCCATTTTCACTGAAGACCGTGGTTCCTGTCCCTTGCTCATTGTTGAAAGCGTGCCTCTCATTTTCAGCCCCAGCAAAATTAGTGTGATTTACATTTTCGTTTTCTAAACATTTCACTTAGCCTTTGAAAAGGACAAGTTACTCTCTTACCTGGTAATGTTCTTTCGATGGGATGGTCCGACAACGTATTCCATATCTATGACAGGTAATCACCACAGCGGTGCTGCTTCGGAAATTTTTTGGCGTCTGCATCCTGCATCGATGACGTCTATACGCTGTCCTCGAGAGCCTCCATCGAGCCGACGTCACCAGATGTTATAAGTAGGACGCACGACACCCGTAGCCTCAGTTGTAGTTTTTTTCCCAGAACGTGTGGCACCAATCTTCTGCCAGTATGACCACAAAAAGCCTTGCAGAAACGTAAGCTGAAATCGCATAAGAAATTCTGCAGCAGGGCAGGTACGTAGGGAGCGATATGGAATACGTCGTCGGACCATCCCATTGAAAGAACGTTACGAGGTAAGAGTAACTTGTTCTTCGAGGGGATTGGGTCCTCCGACGTATTCCATATCTATGACAGACTCCCAAAGCAGTACCAACGTATGGAGGAGGGAAAAGAATTTAGAATATAGAAATTTCGAATGCCCAATTAAATTGCAGAGTAAAGGACCGCCTTGCCAAAGGCCAGATCCTGCCCATGGATAGAATCTAGGGAGTAGTGTCTTATAAAAGTATGGACCGAAGCCCATGTGGCTGCTTCACAGATGTTACGAATAGGAACACCCCTCTGCAGGGCAGTAGAGGCAGCCATACCCCTAGTAGAATGGGCCCGTAAGCCTACCGGAGGGTCCTTACCCGCCAAGTGTTAACATTCAGAAATTGCCAAGATAATCCATCTAGACAGTCTGCTTAGTAACAGCTCGTCCCAACCGCCTTCCAGCGTAACCTATAAAGAGCTGATCATCCACTCTGACCCGGGACATGCATGAAATGTAGAAACTTAAAGCTCTCTTAGGATCCAACCTATGGAGCCTCTCCTCTTCCTTACCAGGATGCGGAGGAGGATAAAATGCCGGAAGAATGACCTGGCTTAAATGAAATTCCGACACCACTTTCGGAAGAAAGGAAGGACAAACCCTAAGGACAACCCTGTCCTTATGAAACACCGTGAAGGGTGTCTTAACAGAAAGTGCCTGCAACTCACTCACTCTGCGAGCGTAAGTAACTCCAACTAAAAATACAGTTTTAAGGGTTAACAGTCTCAAAGGACAAGAATGCAAAGGCTCAAATAGAGCACCCATTAGGAATTTTAGAACAAGGTTCAAATCCCAACCGGGCACCTGGAACGGTGACGGTGGAAACACATTAGTGAGCCCTTTCAGAAACTGAGAAATTAAAGGAATTTTGAAATAAGAACATTCCTCAGACGAGCGCTTAAATATGGACAGCACCGCCAGGTAACCTTTAACGGTACCCACTTGCAGGCCCTTGTGGGCTAACGAAAGCAAAAAAGATAGCACCACAGGAATGTCACATGAAAAAGGAACCACATTCTTAACCCTGCACCAGTCGCAGAACTTTCTCCAATGGCAACGGTACAGGGACTTTGTTGAAGGCCATCTGGCCGAAAGCAACACCTCCATCACATCTTTAGGGAGGTCCCAATCCTTATACCTCAACCTTTCAGAAGCCAAGCGTGAAGGTTGAGGGATCTGACCTCTGGATGGAGAACCTGACCCCCCCCCCCTCCCGTGAGAGCAGATCGTCTCGGTAGGGAAAACGGCGTGGAGGGCAGATGGACAAGTCGAGAAGGTCCGGGTACCACGTTCTCCGGGCCATGCCGGAGCAATGAGGATCCTCCGGGAACCAAACCTCTGTAACCTCCGCAGCACTTGCGGGATGACGGGGACTGGAGGAAACGCGTACAGCAGTGGGAAGGACCACTCCACCACAAACGCGTCCCCCTAAGGCTCCTCTTGGAGGAAATTCCCGCGAGCAGAACCTTTCGCACTTCCGGTTGACACTGGAGGCGAAGAGATCCACTTGTGGGGTCCCCCAAAGGGCGAAGATCTACAGGAGAATCTCCTGATCCAGCTTCCACTCGTGAGAGATAGCACTGCCTACTCAGAGCGTCCACCGTCTCGTTTTCGTCTCCGGCCAGATGAACTGCAGAGATCGAAATTTCCTGCTGGATGGCCCAGAACCAGAGCTGCATCGCCTCCCTGCACAGAGGAAGTGACCCCTGACCCCCCCCTTTTTGTTGAGGTAGTGCATGGCCACTCTTGTCCGTCAGAATCAGGACATTCTTTCCTCGCAGTCAGCAGAAAAGGCTTCAGGGCAAGCCTGACAGCCCTCAGCACCAACAGATTGATATGGAGTCTGGACTCCGGCGGAGACAAACTACCGCCGACTGTCAACTCATTGGCATGAGCTCCCCATCCCGTGAGGGATGCATCCGTCACGATCGTCACCTCTGGCCAGGGTAACCAAAATGGAGCCCCCATCATCAGATTGCCTTCGACGGCCCACCACAGAAGATCCTGGGCGACCTAGGACGGCACCTGAATGGGGTCCGACATCCTGCCGGAGGACTGTGACCACTGCATCTTGAGAGCCCATTGCAGAGATCTCATCCGCAACCTGGCCTCTGGCACCAGAAGAATGCAGGATGCCATGAGGCAGATCAACCTCAAGAACTCAAACGCCGGGAGACCCATCTGCTGAATACGATGAGCCCTCACCTGGGGAGGGAAACACTGCCCCAGGGACGTGTCGAGCACTGCTCCGATGTACTGGAGCCGCTGCATTGGCGTCAAGTGGGACTTCTTTAAGTTGAGGGAGAAGCCCAGCTTGTGAAGGGAGTGGAAGGTGACTGACAGATGATCCAGGACTTGCTCGGGAGAGCGCGCCCTGGTCAACCAATCGTCCAGGTAGGGGTAGACGTGAATCCCCCCTTTCCTGAGATATGCTGCCACCACCACCATGAGCTTGGTGAAAACCCTTGGGGCGCAGGTCAATCCGAACGGCAGGACCCGAAACTGAAAGTGCGAGTCGCTAACCGCGAACCTCAGGTACTTCTTGTGCTTGGGATGGATCGGCACATGAAAGTAAGCGTCCTTGAGGTCGAGAGACACCAACCAGTCCTGAATTTGAAGGGCCTGGAGGACTTGAGAGAGAGTAACCATATTGAACTTGTCCTTCCTGAGGAGCTTGTTCAAACCACGCAAGTCCATGATGGGTCTTAATCCTCCGTCTTTCTTCAAAATCAAAAAATAAGGGGAATATCATCCCTTGTTCCTCTCCGCTACAGGCACCAGTTCTATGGTACCTTTCTCCAGCAGGGATTTTATTTCCTGCGCAAGGAGCGGATACGGACTCCTCAAAGAGAGATTCCCTGGTGGATTGTCGTGAGGCCTCTGACGGAAAGGAAGACAGTAGCCGTGGGCTACGATCTCCAGAACCCACACATCTGAAGTAATGGCATGCCATTCTACTAGATGCTACTCCATCCTTCCCCCAACCGGCGAACCATGGGACATGGCCTCATGACTGAGCTGAAGCGGCTGTGGCATTGCCTGAGGGTAAAGAGGCAACTGCCCGAGCGGCCTTGGCACCTTGAGTACCTCGTTTTCCACCTCTGGTACTCTTACGGTGGCCCCTTTGACTTGCAGCTCCTCTCGATCTACCAAAGGATGAGTAATATCGAAAGGAACCTCCCATCCATTGCTGTCACCTAGGACGAAAAGGCCGAGGTTGGCGAACTGCAGCGCTCAACGACTTCGCTGCAGCTTTGGAGGTCTGCAACCTCTCAAGGCTCTCGTCAGCCTTGCTGCCAAAAAGATGGTCACCATCAAAGGGCATGTTGAGAAGCCGGGCTTGTACATCAGGAGCAAACCCTGACTTCCGCAACCACACAAATCTGTGCATTACGGTGCTCGCCGCCATGGACCGGCTGACGGAATCTGCCATGTCCAGACCTGACTTAACGGATTCACACATGGCATCCTTGCCATCCTGAACAAGTGCAAGAAAGCCATCCCGTACCTCCCCTTCGGGAATGTGTTCAGCCGCCAAAGAGACAATTCCACAGAGTATGAGTGAAACATGCTAAGGCACACACAGAGTTGTCTGCCTGTAAAACCATACCACCTGAAGAAAACATTTTCTTCGCCCAGCCATCAAAACGTTTGTCGTCCATATCAGGAGGGATGTTAGGGTACGATGCCCGTTTTGCCGGCCGGGGCCGTAGCCGCCTGCACCAGCAAACTCTCCGGAGTGGGGTGCGTAGTCAAGTAGCTGGGGTCGCTACTGGCTGGACGGTATTTTTTCGACAAAGACTTGCTCACTGCCGGGAGACTCTGCGGAGCAGTCCAAGCCGCGGTCACCCTTCTTTGCAAGGCCATATGGAATGGCAGTACTGGGTCAGTTGGGGGACCTTGGTCAAGGATATCCGTCAGGTCATCCTGCAGAAAATCCACTGGTGACGCAGACCACCCCAAGTATTCCGTCACCCTTGACATAAGGCGCCGGTACGAGGACACAGCGTGCGTACCAGGCTCAGGCCTACCGAACTCAACCTCCAGAGAGGTGTCCAGACCACTGGCGTCGTGCAAGGACTGACGCAGGTCTTCTAGCTGGCTATGACCAGTCAGGAGTTCGTCAGGAACCTCTTCAGGAACCATACCTTCATCAGACCCTTCATCCACCTCAGCGATGTAATCCAGAGGTGGAATAAATCCCTGGATGAGGGCACAGAAAAAGGCTCGAATACAGGCCTTACTGACTTCTGCAGGGCCATTCTCTGAGTTTCCACCGGTCTCCGGGGAACCTCCGAAAAATCCTCCTCGAAAGGTGTCGAGGGCATCGACGGAATCGGCGTCGACATAGAGCGTGGCGCCGATGGCTTCGACACAGGTCTCGAGGGCAGAGCCCCCAGCGTGTCCTTCGACAGCCTCGGCACCTATGGCGTCAATGGCTTCCTCGGAGGCGGAGCCTCGAGAGAGTCCTTCGACGGTCTTGGTGCCAAAGGCGTCAACATCTTCATCGAAGACCTCGCAGGCTCCCACGGTCTCGATAGCGTCGAGGACCGGGACTGGGACCTGGAGCGGGCATGGCTAGAGCGATCCACCTTGTCCGACCGGGACCTCGAAGGTTCCCGGTGACCACGACGACCGCTCGAGCCCGAAGGCGTGCAAACAGTGTCTCTAGCACGTTCCCTGCTGGCATCTTTAGACGGAGTGGACGGAACGGAGCACTGCGACTGAAAAATCGCCATCATCTCCTTACGGTATGAATCCCATTCCCCAGGAATGGAATGCTTGGTGGGACAAGCAACCCGCCGACGGGCGGAGTCCTCGGACGAGGACAGGGAAGGCAACCGATGACGGCGCTTCTGTGAGTGCCTCGAAGAGGCAGAAGAATGGCGGGACCCACTCCGGGACCGAGAACCCCTGGACTTACGCCGACGATGCAGAGAGTCGCCCCTCGAATCGTCAGTCGAAAGCCCAGTGGATTTCGACTTCCGGGCTTGGACACCTTACCGACAGAAAGCTGCTTCTTACGCACATGCAAGGCCTTCAAAGTTAATGCCTGGCAATCGTCACAATCGTCCATGGCGTGGCCCTCACCGAGGCACCAGAGGCAGGCATCGTGCGGGACCGTCAGCGACATCTTGGAATTGCAGACCCGACACTTCTTGAAACCCGGCCGCGGGGTAGAAGAAGACGAAGACATCATGGAAAGCTTCACAAACAAACTGGTTCGAAGAACCGATAGAACAACTCAGAAAAATCGAGATCTCCAAAGCAAACACGTTCGCGGAAAAAACGGAACTGAGGCTACGGGCGTCATGCGTCCTACTTATAACATCCGGTAACGTCGGCTCGACAGAGGCCCTCGAGGACAGCGTATCGACATCATCGACGCAGACAATTTTCAGAAGCAGCACAGCTGTGGTGATTACCTGTCATAGATATGGAATACGTCGGAGGACCCAATCCCCTCAAAATCATTTTTCCTAGAGTATTTCCCTTCCCCTATCATATTTTGAGCACGGATTTTGAATTGCATTGCCTTCATTTATCAGAGCTTGCCTGTCAATTCTAGCCCCAGCTAAAACTAGTGTGATTTCCATTTTCGTTTTTCTAAAAATTTCACTTAACCTGTTTAAACATGTTTTTCCTAGTTTATATCTCTACCCCTACTATACCCTGATGATGGACTTTGAATTGCGTTCCCTTTTTCATGTTTTTTCCTGTATTAAAATTGAATTTCCAACGTGTGCTAGCTAGTCTGTTTTGAAGCCCTATGCGTCTTCTAGCGTAAGCAGCCCCAAGTACACTTGTGTGCTGTCCCATAACAGTCATTGAAAACCCATTTTTCCATTGTACTCCAAAATAAAATTTCCCCCCTCTTTACTGGTTCCCCATCTTGTGTCTGTTGGCACCACCCCAAAACCGATTTGACCATTGTATTCCTGCCACTGCCTTCCATTCAAAGGTATTCAATCCGATGGTTGTTTGGGGGTGGAGTGTCGCAGGGGGGAGTGCTTAACCTTCCTGCAATCATTTGAGTTGAATTTATTTGTCTTGCTTTTCATAAAACCAAATAGGAGTGGCATCACAGGATTTCTTAACCTGGTTACTTTCTAGAAGTCAGTGCATTTTTTTTGCCACATCATTAATGACTGCTGTCATCTATTTGTTCTGATTTGATATTTAAATAATACATTAATGAAGTATTCATTGACACACACCGTCCTGGTTCCTGGTCGATTGTGACAATGGGTGCTGGTGGAAGTTGGGTGTGAGACGGGTTACAAGCCTCCTTAAAAAATAATTGTGCTGTAATAATAAAAAGCATTATATTGTGCGCCACGTTCATTGCAGGGGAAGGAGATCCCTGACTTGCTTGTGCGCTGTATCATATATCGTGACACTTCAACTTCACCATGCAACCCCCTATCCAGGTATCCTAACCTTCTGTTCACCGAAACATGCAGCTCCACAGCCTTCTTCTCACCCAACTACATCCAGGTCCCACCAGCGCCCTGTTTCCAGCCCTTCTGCCAGCAACATGAAGACCTACTTTGCTGTTTCTGACCACTACCTTTCCTGTTTGATGCCCACCAAGCCACATGGCCCACTGCCCTGTGCCATGGATCAGAGGAAAAAGTGTCCAGGTACTCTGTTGCCAGATTACACGCTGAATCAATTTCAGCAGAGGATGAACACATTATTAGTATCTAAAGCACTGCCTAGGCAATACAGCCAGTGAGCAAACTTCTGTGGCTCAGACAACAAGACAACCCTTTCTCTTCTTCTCAGGACCACAATCCTCATCTTTGTACACACAATGTTTTGAAGTGACAAAAACAGTTTTCTAAGAATAACAAACCTAATCTTGTGGCTGGAAAGGCAGATCCCACGGCCTCCCTAATACCCCTCTATTCGTCTTCGTCCCGAGATTGAAATGGCTGGTCCACTGGCATCCAAACACCTGCATTCCTGTACCCTCTGTGACACGGAAATTAGCCTGTTGGGGGTTAGAGGAATGCAGAGATTGTGGGGAGAGGGAGCCTCTGAGACCCCCCACCCCCATATGGCATGCATGGAGATTCTGGTGCCACCCTGTGTTGCAAAATATTCACCAGTATATTATCTAGCCAGTGTTCTCCTGTTGGCATTTGTTAGGTCCTGAATATTCTGGACACTGCAGGAGCTGATGGAACCCATAGATGTTCAACATACAACCATTTATATACAGCTGCACCCTAAACACCGTTGACGGAATGGGATAAAATAATAAACACAGGGTCTGGAGACCCTCAGATGGTAAAAAGGACAATAAAGAAGCACAGGTGAGTAATTATTTAATCTAGTGTTAACTTACTCCTTCTCTGTTACCCTCTAAACGTTTACCCCCCTCACATAACCTGTGTACTCCTCCTCAATTTTTTTTTTATTAAAATGATTGTTTTTTTTTTTTACAGAGAAAAAAAACTTCATTTATACATAAGAACAAATATTCTTTCCTTCATTTACATAGTATAATCTATTTAAGTTAATTCTTCCCTTTATCTGTTCATCTTCATTCTTCATTAATGCAATGTACCTTCCTGCTATAAGATCAGATTGCCCTCTGCCCCCAAAGTTTGTATGGAGACGATATGGTTCCAAAATTGAACGATGGTTGTTGTCAGACTCGTGTTGTTCCCTGACAGGATGAGGTTCCATCTATCACTGCTATCTAGCTCAGGCCCCTTCGTAGATATCATTTCTCTGAACCAATTTCTCTTATCCGTAAGGGCAGGGCAGATCATAATGATATGATGTAGATTCTCCACCGTCAGTTTGTTCTCACAAAATCTACAGAAAGCTGCTTCTTTCGAAATTTGTCTGTTTTTTGCCATGAGTTCTCGTGTGGGTAATTGATTCAATCGTAATCTTAAAAATTGGTCCCTGTTTTTCCTATCTGGAAATTGTTTGAGATAAGACGGCAGTTCATTAATTGCACGAATATCTATCTCGCATGACAAATTCATCTGGTATTGGGATTTTCCAGCCATAGTACGAATCCAATCACTTCGCTGTATACTTTTTTTTGCGCATTGCGGTCGCTTCATTAACATCTCATGAGATATGGTGTTTATAGCCATTATGGGACTCAGTGAGTTTTTCCACGTTGCTAGGACTGTATTAGCCACTTTGATATTCCTTTCTTCAAAGACTCGATATGATGGGTTGTCTTCCTCATTAATCATCTTTCTGTATAATTCAATTTTTTTCCACTCAACTATTGAGCGCAGGGATTGTAAAGCAACCTTGTGTCTAATTCTGATAATTGGAAAGGATTTTGGTAGAGCCAGTATTTTCCACCAGAACAGACCCTCCAGACGGTCCCAAATAGATTGGTCAAGGTTTATCAGTGTCTCACTGACATAGGTTAAAATGGGAGTCACTTTTTGTCGATAGAAAATGACAATCCGTTTTAGCGAAAATTGACCAAATTTTCTATGTAGGAATAAGCATTGTCTTGCCAATGACAAAGTTTTAGCTCTTAAATGATTTGTCCAGGGTATTTCTACTTGCGATTGGTTCACTAGGAGACCCAGATATTTTATTGGTGACTCTTTGCTCAATTTTTTGTCATTCATGTAGAATTGGAAGTGTTTTTTTTTGTTTTTTTTTACTTGCTTTGCGTCAATTCCAAAATGTTTGTTTTATCAACATTTATCTCTAATTTGTTTTCGCTCATGTATTTTGCAAGCTCCCCTAAGCTTCTTTGGAGCCCTATATCAGTTTTGTCCAGAATGACAATATCATCTGCATACATTAGGTGATGAATTAGATGGTTGTTCAATTTAGGTGGATTGGCCCCAAAAAAGCAAGGAGCATCAGGTATATCTGTGGTGTAGAGCTTAAAAAGTGTTGCAGCAAGAGGGCAACCTTGTTTAAGACCATTCTCTGCGTTGATAGGTGCCGATAAATGGCCTTGTTGAGATAGTCTAATTCTGAATGTTGTATTATTGTATAGTTGGATAATTGGCTCCAGTACCGTCGACGGGCAATTCCACTTTTTGAGTTATTCCCATAGGGTTGATCTATTCACCATATCGAAAGCCATATGGAAGTCAATAAATGCTGCGTAAATGTTGTAGTTGTTCGCCATCGCTTCATGTTTCAATGGATTCAGAATCATGAGGTTTACATGTGTTCCCGTACCTTTTGTGAATCCAGTTTGTCTGATGTCAAATTTTTTACTTTCTTTGATCCATATATTAAGATTGTTGAGCAGCAGTGTTGCGAAAATGTTCCCAATCGGATCTAGAAGGGCGATCGGTCTATAGTTCGATGGCAATTTTCTGTCCCCTGCTTTATATATGGGTATCAAGATGGCTTTCGTCCAGGTAAGCGGAATTTGTTTCCAGCATTCGATCATGGTGAATAGATGTAGACATAATCTGGCCCAGTACTCAGGATATTTCTTTATGATGACATTGCTCAGGCCATCGAGGCCAGGCGTTCTTGATGTATTCAGCTTTTTTATTATTGTGATGATGAATTTGAGTGTCCAGGCATTTGTCCATGGGGACGTTTCTCTCTGATCCAGACCAATTAGCTGTTTACTCGTGGTCAATTTATAAATCGACTCATAGTGACTAATCCATGCAACTTCAGAAATCCCTTGAATGATATTATGGTGCGTATCCGTTTGCAGATTTAGGAGATTCCACAGTCCTCTCGTGTTATTCGTTTTCAATTGTGCTAGCATTGTCGGAATTGAAACAATGTTATGCCTCCTATCTCAACAATTGTATGTGTATTGGCCTACGCCAAGTTGTCTAAACATCATATGCGAACAAACTCCATGGCAAGGTCTTGACCTTAGAGAAAGTAATGTAAGTCGCCATCTTGGATTAAGCCGCCATTTTAGGTTCTCTTGTTATATGGAAGTCACCCTGAACATCAAAATGGAGGCGAATGACATTCTGAGTAAGATTCTGGCCGTTGTGACCTCCGTACACACGAATAATTAATATGCCTGCAGGCCACTTGTCGGGGTCGCGAACTGAGACCTTGTCCTACTGTTGACCTATGTGTAAATGTACAACTATATCAGCGAAACTAATCAAAATGCATATATTATAGGATTGACCTGGCAAGGAACCCGTAGGCCCGACTCCTAGAATGGATAACCCGCGAGAGGGTTGGCCAAGGGCTGGATAAAGAGTATAAAAGACCCAAGTATTCCAATGTACGGTCTCTCTCACTAACGCATTGAACTCTTGTTGAAGTTCGGTATGTTACTGTGAGAGCCGAATAGCTATCCGTTTGTCAATTGGCTTTGGTAACTGTTGTAGCTTTTAAATAAAGCGCTTGTATGTACTTTGTAACCTGTGTTGGTGTGTTTCTTTCTGGGCTTCCCAGCCTCATATTATTTTTATGTTTTCACAGTTGGCGCCCGAACAGGGACCCTCAAGATTGATGCCGGATCATTGAAGGTTGACGCAGACTATCGAACTGGGATCGGACGGTGTGATACTGCGGGCCCGACCGAACGAGACGCGATACCTCGGCAGCGCTGCACAATCCGATCCTTGGACGATAGTCGTGTGGTCTGACACGGCATCTTGACGAGGGTCCATTTTTGAGGCGGGCAGATTTGTCGAAACCACCAAACACAAGGTAAAATTCGTTAGGTAAGTTCTTTGGTAAACCGTACGGTCCTCCTTAGGTTTGGTCAGGTGCAGTCGTGACCCGGCTCTTAATTCTACCCTGACAATTTGAATGTGGCGTATTGTATCTGCAGACAATTACTGACCAGGTAACACCAATTTTTTGTGAAATGCTTGGGAAATTGTCTAGCTGCTTTAGGGCTCTGTTCCGCAGCGATCGACAATCTTTGGAATTTAGCCGCCCGGCACCACAGGAGGGGTCGCCGGTATGTACTATGTACTGTAAGTATGGCATTGGAAGTATAGTATTTAATGATATTTGGCACAGACAAACCAGACATGCCTCCGAATTTCAGTGGCCAATCAATGGTAGTTTCGAGATCCCCCGTGTTGAATACCTAGAATCGGTCTTGCTAAAAAAGAAGGCCAGACCTGCAGCATTTGATGTTTTGCAGAATTGGAAAAAAGAAGCATTGCAGCAGCTTAAAAGTAGGGATAAACATGCACGCCGTCATAAAACAAATGCCGAAAAGGCGTTGTTATATGATAAGGAAAAACATTCGGAGTCAGTTAAAAATATGTAAAGGGCTTTCTCACTCGGTATCCAGAAAATGTATCCCTTTAAAGATTTCCATGTTTCTGAAGAATTTATTGAAAAATTGTTAAACGAACGCAGGCCTGGTGCCTCTGCGCCACCTCCGTATGATCCTCTCCCGGCTGCTCTGCCCAATCCTGCTGTTGTTCCTGCTGTTATTCCTGTTCCCCCTGTACAACCTATTGTTCCTATTCCTCTAGTTGTTGTTCCTCCACCTATCCCGCCACCCCTTCCTCTTGCGCCGATAGCTGCACCCTCATTGAATTTGCCCATATCTCCGCTCCCGAGTGGTTCTGTGTTTACTGAAGTTGATCGGGGTGCGGGGTCAAAGATTGTCACTCGAAATACTGTTTCTGCAGACAAGAAACAGGAATTATTTGCATGGGCTAAGCACTGTATGGAGAAAGGTGATCAAGTCAACGTTTTTTCCACATTATCAAATATGGACAATTTTCCTGAGACAAAAGTTTTTATCGAAGGTTTGGGGACTCATTTATGTGTAATGTGGGGTAGATTACATAATTCGGATCTCCCACAAGGGGTGAGGGATCTAAATACTTTAGCACTTTCGAGGGATACAGAGGAGAAAGTACATGGTCATGTTGAGAGATTGTTTGAGTATAGGAGGGACTTTGAGAAATTGCGGGATGAGGATGATGAAGACGACAGTATGTATGTGCAGAAACGGTTCCTTCCGTGTCGTAGATCGGCACTTGAGGAAGTACGAATTTGTACCAAAGATGCGATTCGATGGATCTCGGATTCATCGATACCGCCAGATGAAGTATATGACACGTATAGTCAGTATACAGTAGAAATGCAGAGGAAGGTGATTCAGGTAATGGTACAATACCTGCAGGAAGAATGTTTAAGGAAGAAGGTCAGTTGTCCTATAGAGTTATTGGGAATTTGTAAAAGGGCTTTTTCGCCCGATACTTCTTTGACTGCCTTAGCGCTCGACCTGGCTCTGTTGCTCAGTAAGCGGTCGGAGTTACCTATATCTCAGTTGCCTATGAGAGAGGTTCCTCCGACATTTGTCCCAAAGGTTGAGATTCCCGCTAACGCTGGGACTGGTGCACCCGCTGTGGATATCCCTGCACATTATGTATCACAATTTGTTCACGTCCCGTTTTCACGACAGGAAGTGAACACTATTAGACAATCAATTCCCGATATCAGGAAAAACCGACAGGGTTTTACAAAGAGATAGAGTCCGTTTTGCAGTCGTCTGTGTTCACCTTAAGTGATATTGACTTGCTATTCCCTGTACTCCTGCCCGTGGATTTATGGAAGCAGGTTCGGACAATAGACGATGTGCCGGGGTTGGGAGATACGTGGGCTAACATGACTAGGTTTGATGGGGAAAGACCAGCTGGTGAGAAACCACTTCAGGTAATACTTACTTGATAGAATTGTCGCAAAATTGAAAACTATAATTCCAGAGAAAATAATTATTTGGGACAAGCTTACGGCCTGTGTTCAAGGAAAAACTGAAGGTGCCACCGAATTCTTTAATAGATTCGAACAGGTATTCTCTGACTTCAGTGGACAGGACTTGGGCACAGAGTCTGGGAAAAGGTTGTTTGTGGACAAATTTGTACGTGGATTGTTGCCCGACATCCAGTCACAGATTATGTCCTCTGAGAGCGCTTGGCAGGCGAAATCCCGATCTGAAGTTTTGCACATGGCTCAGTATTATGAGAACCGTGTTAATAATGAAAAAGAGAAAATAGAGAAAAGGAAAGGAGATTTGAAGACTAAAGTATTGTTACAACAAATTGTTAGAAATCCCAGAGGAGGTACTTCACAGATCAGAGGTCAGTATGTCCCAAAAGGAAACGCTCCTTTGGGTCGTGTGAATGTTAATCAATGTGCCTGTTGCCGCCAGGAAGGTCATTGGCGAGCACAGTGCCCCGTCCTTCGACAAAGGTCAAACAATGCGTTTGGGAGTATGGGTAGACGACCTAGAGGTTGCCCCGGAGTGGGGGGCCCTGATAGAGGTCAGTTGTCGCAAGATCCTCAGCAACCTTTTTCACGGGAAAATCAGACTTCAAGTGTGGACACGAGAAACATATTTGATCACCCTTCTGCTGCCTACCTTTCTGAAGAGCTCCCTTCCGATGACATTTTATTTCGTTAGGACTGTCCGAAGCAGGTTTTGGAACCTTCACCTATTCCCGTTAATCAGAAAGGTCCCTATGTTGAATTGTTAGTGGGGAATAGGAAACATCAGTTTTTGATAGACACTGGAGCACAGAAGTGCTCCATTGATCATTCCCGGGTTCCAAACATTCCACTGTCAGGGCAAACAAATGTTTCTGTAGGGTTTTCTGGTATACCAATTGCTTGCCCGGTTTCTTCGCCGGTGTCCGTTTCTTTGGGTCCCTTCACGGACCATTGTCCCTTCCTCCTGACTTCGAACTGTGGAGAGAATTTGCTGGGGTTAAATTTGCTGAAGAAACTAAATGCAGTAATTGATTGTTCCTCTGATGGAGTACGACTGATGGTTTCACCACAGCAACTTCCCAATTCTCAGTTTTTGATTCGACCATTGCCTCCTGAGTTTAGTGCTGTTCCAGAATGTTTATGGGCGGTTGACGACAATGATGTCGGGGTGCTACAGATTGAGACCGTTAAAATAGTTTTGAAGCATGGAGTTAAACTACCACGCATTCCGCAATATAAAATCAGTTGAGGGCGAGCGTGCTTTGAAGTGCATTGTCTCCGATTTTGTGCATCGAGGGGTGATTGAAGAGATTGCAGGTAGTTTATGTAACAGCCCGATTTTGCCTGTATACAAGAAAGGCGACAATGCAATCCCATACCGTTTCATAATTGATCTTCGTGCCATTAACAAAGTTGTCGACCCACAATTTCCAATTGTGCCTGATGTAACAACGATACTAACAATGATCCCTGCTACAGCTACGCACTTTAGTGTTGTGGATCTAAAGAATGCTTTATTTAGTATTCCGATACACAAGGAGAGTAGATATTTGTTCGCGTTCACCTTGGGGGGAGGTTCATTCACATTTACTTGTGCACCTCAAGGGTATACTGAAAGTCCAAGCATTTATAGCAGAGCTTTGAAAGAGCAGCTTGATACCCTTGAATTGCCACCTACTTGTACACTGCTCCAGTATGTCGATGACCTGCTTTTGGCCGCAGATTCTGAAAGTGCTTGTAAAGAAGGCACTGTACTAATGCCTGTTCATCTAGCTAAAAATGGTCAAAGCTTTGCTCAAAAAATTTCAATATTGTTGTCAGGAGGTCGCCTATTTAGGCTACCTCCTGTCAAAGGAGGGGAGAAGATTGACACCTGAAAGAATAAAACACATTTCTGGCAGGTCTGTTCCAAATACACAGAAAGAAGTCAGAGCCTTAATAGGTATGGCTTCTTACTGTAGGTTGTAGATCCCGAAATTCTCACTAGTGATAAAACCGATGTTGGCTTTGACGAAGAAGGGCATTTCTTTGCCACTGCCATGGAAATCTGAACATCAACGATCATTTCAGCTTCTCAAAACCGCGTTATGCTCTGCACCGGTTCTGGGTACTCCAAATTATGACAAGGCCTTTGTGTCGTTTGTGCATGAATGTGATGGATGTGCTTTGGCTGTGTTAACACAGGAACACTGAGGGAAGCATAGGCCGTGCGGCTACTACTCCTCCGCCCTTGATCCTGTCGCATGCGCTTTGCCAAGATGTTTGCGAGCTGTCGCTGCTGCTGCCGCCGCGTCTGTAAAACAGAGTGAAGGAATGGTCCTAGGCCATGATTTAATTTTGATGGTACCTCACTCTGTAGATGTCCTATTGAATAAGACTCAAACGCAACACCTCACCTCTGCCCGGCTGACAAGGTATGAACTAATACTGTTTGCCCCTCACATTCAAATTAAGAGGTGTTGTGTTCTTAATCCGGCTGAACTTCTACCTTTCCCGCAAAATATTGTTTGCGGTGACGAAGAATTGCATGACTGCCTGTATACCACTGAACAGGAAACGAAGGGCAGGATAGATCTTATAGATACTCCTTTGGGCAATGCAGAAGGGGAGCTGTTTTGTGATGGCTCCTGCTTCAAACTCCCAGATGGTACATCTACAGCTGCCTATGCAGTTACTACGTTGAGTACGGTTGTTGAAACGAAGAGAATTCCGCATAACTCCGCGCAGGCCACAGAGATTATAGCGTTGACCCGAGCTTGTGAACTCTCCGAAGGGCATACAGTAAACATATATACCAATAGCCAGTACGCCTTTGGGGTGGCTCACAACTTTGGAAGGCTCTGGTCGGAAAGAGGGTTCCTAACCTCACATGGGACCAAGATCCAGCATGGTCCCCTGATAGTGCAATTGCTTTCGGCACTCTCACTCCCTAGGCAGTTAACGATCATGAAATGTGCAGCACATCGTAAGGTCATAGATGATGTGGGAAAAGGGAACGCTTTTGCTGACCAGATAGCCAGGCAAATGGCCACAGACCTTAGCGCAGACATGTATGCTCTAAGGGAAACAAAAGATGCCTATGTGATAGATGAGGGCATCGGGTCTGTGCGAGATATTCAAACTGATGCTACAATAGAAGAATCTAAAAGGTGGGCCGAAGGGATGGGGAAACTGGATGACGATGGGTGTTGGGTAGATACATCTGAAGGAATATGGTTGCTCCCTGATTCATATGTGCTGGCAATGGTTACGATGGCACAAGGTCCTACGCATTTGTGTGTGCTCAACAGATCAAGAAAATGCTAGAACAAGTCTGGGTGAATGATAACATTTTGAAGACTGCACAGCGACATGTTCAGAATTGTATGATTTGTTTACAGCACAATGTGGGGAAGGGGACAGTAACTCCAAGGGGTAGCTTTGGGCCCCCTTCTGTTCCCTTCAAGGTCATCCACTTTGATTTTATTGAGTTGGAACGGTGTAACAATCTAAAATATGTTCTTGTGATTATTTGTGCTTTTAGTAAATGGGTCGAGGCTTTTCCCGTTAAGGATGCTACTGCCATGACCACTGCAAAGACTATGGTAAAATAATTCTTTCCACGATTTGGGCTTCCAAGGGTAATTTGGTCGGACAATGGTCCCCATTTTGTTGCAGCAGTAATTTTGCAGATATGCACAGCGTTACACATTAAAAAGCGATTATACTCGGCTAGACATCCTCAAAGTGCTGGGTTGGTAGAGAGACATAACGGAATCTTAAAGGATAAGCTTGCAAAAGCATGTGCCGGCACCAAATTGAAATGGCCAGATGCCTTACCTATTGTTTTGTTAGCCATTCGTACCACACCTCAAACTAAGACTGGGCTCTCTCCATTTGAGGTAGTGATGGGGAGACCTGCTAACATTTGGGGTCTCCCGAAGCCTAAAGCATTGAGGGAGGTAGAAAATGTATTGCTTGTAGACTACTGTAACCAGTTGACTAAAAACCTGTATCTCATTTATCATCAGGTCCAATCGGCTTTACCTGAATGGTTTACGGGCCCAGGACACGCTATTCAGCCTGGAAGTTGGGTCCTAGTGAAGGCCTACGAAAGGTCTTCCTGTCTCGCGCCTCGCTGGCGGGGACCCCACCAGGTACTGTTGGTCAACCAAACAGCAGTGCGGGTGGCTGGAAAGAAGCACTGGATCCACACGACGCATGTCAAGAAACTTCCTCACCCGACGCCACACGTTACAGAAGAAGCAGAACCCCTCGCTGATGCTACAATCTCTGATCCTGGAGTAGGAAACGGCGCTGTGAGTGCGTCAGAGAATTTCTCTGAGCCCGTGGTGCTTGGGGAACAGTCCATTTCGTCTCCGCACTCTTTGAAAAAGTCACTTCCGGAAAACACCGTTTCAAGTTCTGCGACTTCCGTCGCCTCCGATACCTTGCTTCCCTCAGGAAGTGAAGTTACCTTATTTCCGGATCAAACAGTACCGGGTACCACCAGGTACGACCTTCGACGAAGAAAATAGAACTACGGCACGGGTTTTGCCTGTGCATCTGAAAAGAAAAAGTCATTGAGAGTTTTTCTCTTTTCTCTTGTAAAAGGAAGTTTTTGTTGAAAAAAGGGATTCTGCTGGCTAGGGTTGGGGAAGGACTAAGAAGTCGCGCGACCGTAGTGTCGCCAGCAACGAACATTGGGGTCGTCGATTGAGAAACTACGATGCCTGCCACCTCCACCGCTGCTGTTCGCATTGGACTTGTGACCAACTCGGACAACGAACAATGTGCCTGGGCCCCGAAAACGTATTGCTGTGTTGTGATAATAGTAATTGGAATTTGTGTAGTTACTGCTGTGGGACTTTGGTACTTCGAAGAAATTTACCCTCTAAAACCTTTACTGCCAATTGAAACTGTACCTAATGCTTTGACTCCCTCCCTTCACACTCTGTCACCAAGAGACTCCCAGCATAGACGAAAGTACCATAATAACACTTTAATGATAATAATGAATTCGACGC
Organism: Ambystoma mexicanum; assembly: GCF_040938575.1. Lineage (NCBI taxonomy): Eukaryota > Metazoa > Chordata > Amphibia > Caudata > Ambystomatidae > Ambystoma > Ambystoma mexicanum. The sequence goes on along the minus strand of NC_090938.1, from coordinate 488,893,550 downwards.
ATTCCATTTTTAATAAGAGTAATTGCTGGATTTGTACCCATTTACCGCAACATGGGAACAAGGGGCTAGGATGGTATATTCACCCTTTACCTTGAACGACTGCTTGCTATGCCTCTCTTAGAGCACTATTCTTTGGCCGTTGGAATGATAGCATCTCAGGGAACTTTGATGGAACTAATTTAAATGATTTTGAAAAACGTGAATTGACTCCTCTGGGATGCTCGCTTTTTGCAAATAGAAGTAAACCTAATGTTGCTTCTATTAGGCCATCTGATAAACTATCTCTTCCTTTTCAAACTCTAATTTCCTTTAAAATGGCTCCGATAGGCAATAAGGACGCTGTGCCTCCTTCCTACTCTATTAATCATAGCCCTGATTCAGTCCCCTTCTGTGTACAAAGAAATGGCACTCGGTCAATGGGAGATTTTGAAGGTTGTGTGAACATTGTAAATTTGACCGGCGAGAACAGGCCTCTGTATGTAGGGGGGCCTGTCTATTTTGTTTGTGGTAGTTCAGCATTTCCCTGGTTGCCCAAGGATTAGCAGGGAACCTGTTATTTAGGAATCCTGTTACCTGGGGTATTTATAGCTAGTACATTGGAAGTTTCTAAGGCTCGCCCACGGTGGGACGAGAACGGAGATACCCCTGGGCAAGTATTGGGAGATATAGCAAAATCAGTTGCCATTTTGGGGACAGATACCAAATTCTGAAAATATTAGGGGACTAGCAAGGGTACTGGAGAGAACCATCAACCGGACCACGGATATACTCTACAATATGACACTAGAACAAAAAGCAATAAGATTGGTAGCACTCCAAAATCGGATGGCATTAGATGTCATCCTGGCAGAACGTGGTGGAGTATGCAAATTAATGGGGTCCGCTTGTTGTGTTTTCGTACCAGATTCCTCACCGACAATTTTCAAGGCAATACAGAACTTGCACATCCTTAGTTCTGAAGTGCATGTCCCTGTGGGAGATTGGAATATTAGCGCCTGGTTCTGGGATTCTCTACGATCCTGGGGTTGGAAGGTGCTTTCTGTTATCCTGGTTATTTTGGGGATCCTGCTATTCCTTTGTTGCTGTTTCCAATGTCTACCTAGTGTATGTGCAATGCTAGGGGGATGTTGTGCTCAAGCAGTGAGCACAGTAGGGCACAAAATATATGCCCCAGATACAGCATCTAAAGAGTTTGTGTTACAAGAAGTTCTGATTAACGACCTAATGGCTATAGACATTACAGATAATGATTCAGGATGTATGGACGACAATACATGGAGTTATTTACAAAGATATTAGAAATGATATTAGCACTTGGCATAGGCCAAAAGGAGGGTTTGTCGGAATTGAAACAATGTTATGCCTCCTATCGCAACAATTGTATGTGTATTGGCCTACGCCAAGTTGTCTAATCATATGCGAACAAACTCCATGGCAAGGTCTTGACCTTAGAGAAAGTAATTAATGTAAGTCGCCATCTTGGATTAAGCCGCCATTTTAGGTTCTCTTGTTATATGAAAGTCACCCTGAACATCAAAATGGAGGCCGAATGACATTCTGAGTAAGATTCTGGCCGTTGTGACCTCCGTACACACGAATAATTAATATGCCTGCAGGCCACTTGTCGGGGTCGCGAACTGAGACCTTGTCCTACTGTGGACCTATGTGTAAATGTACAACTATATCAGCGAAACTAATCAAAATGCATATATTATAGGATTGACCTGGCAAGGAGCCCATAGGCCCGACTCCTAGAATGGTTAACCTGCGAGAGGGTTGGCCAAGGGCTGGATAAAGAGTATAAAAGACCCAAGTATTCCAATGTACGGTCTCTCTCACTAACGCATTGAACTCTTGTTGAAGTTCGGTATGTTACTATGAGAGCCGAATAGCTATCCGTTTGTCAATTGACTTTGGTAACTGTTGTAGCTTTTAAATAAAGCGCTTGTATGTACTTTGTAACCTGTGTTGGTGCGTTTCTTTCTGTGCTTCCCGGCCTCATATTATTTTTATGTTTTCACAGCATGGCTTCTGCATCATGTTGCGCGAGTAAAGCTTTTGCGTTCTTTGTCCAATTCCTGTATCGCTGTTTGACTTTGCGGATCTCATTTTCTATGTTCCGACATTTCCTTTTTTTAAGTTCCGATATCTTTCTCGGCATTTCTTTTTTCTTTTCTCTGAGTTGGGGATTGTATGCGCGAGTATGGGTGTTCTTGTTGCGGAGTTGGTTGTGAGTCTTCCGCAGAAAGGGAGTAAGAATCCACTCATAGTTTTCCGCCAGTCTGTGTGTTGGACAGATATATTGTTATTATTTTCCCCATTTCATTGTCATTGATACGCAGTCTAGAGCCTGCCATGTTGATTTCCAACGGAGGTAAGTTGATTTTATCTCCTGTACTAGACGGCACTTTCAGGGTGATGCTGATAATATGATGGTCACTATTAACAGAACTTGTATTCACTTGAGCTTGTAATTTAGGAACTAGATTTGCCGAGATGTAAATATAATCTAGAATTTCTACTTGTTTTCCATTCGTCCAAGTAAAAGATGTAGCACTGGATTTCAACTTGTAGGCGCAGTTGAGCTGCCTCAAGGTGGTTTCCTTGGTCCAAATCCTTGCACTCGCTGATAATTGTGCTTTGTCCTTAAGTCGACCCTGCTTGTCAAATAAATGAATATTGAGATCTCCACATACTATTATTTCGATCTCCTTAAGTTCCAAAACGAGATTATCTATCGCAGAGAACAGCATGTCAATAAAGTTGTCTGTTTCAATCGCCGCCTGGTTCCAATAGAGATTAAATATCGCTAACGTCTGAGGGGTTCCTCGATGTACGCATCCTTTAATCGTGCTGGTGGATAGAATTTCTATAACGGTTTGTTGGATCCATGGAGAAATATTGGTACTATCCACCAGACGTATATTTTCTTCGATTTTAATCAGGGTAAGGAGACCAGAAGACAGACGTCCTATTTTTCGTGTTATTGCTGGGTTCATAGAAACGATGTAACCATTGCATCCAGGCAAAATATCGATCCATGTCTCCTGCAGACAAATGATGTTATGTTTCCAGAGGTCATCCGTATTTGCACAGAAGAGGTGAGAGGACCCTCTGGTGTTCCAAGTGCAGAGGGTCAGTGTGGCATTGGTCTTCTTCGTTGATGGTTATGAGTAATCAGTTCTTGATGACGACACCGTCATGTAAGAGGATTCTGCCTCTCTCCAGAACGGTGTATTGAAAGAGTTCATTCTCATTGCTGACGTTGGCAGGTTTGGAGAGTCGACTTCTCTCCAAGATGGTACGTTAGTTAGATTCGCTCGAGTGTATTTATAGATCACTCTTTATGCTAACGAGGGCTTCCTGCAATGTGCAAACGTCTGAGGCATAAACAGCGTCCGCTCCTTGTTTCTCCTGCTTATCTGACCTTTTTTCATAGTTCTGTCGGGAGCACAATCCATTTCACTTGATTGTTGTTATAGCTGTACATGAGAACCCTAATTTCAGGAAATGGGAAGCCTCCTTGATTATCTTTTGTATATTCTCTGTATTGTGAAATTGCACGTGTATTACATCCAATTTCTTCTCATCCGTGAATTCCACCAGTTTAATATGACTTGTGTTAATCCATTGAAGTGCGGGAATCGCATGAAACAACCGTAGTGTGTTTGTTCGATTCAAGATCAAATCATGATGGTAATTGTCTGCTTTCAATTTTTCAATTTTTAGTTCTGTATCTTGTACTAGTTCCAAAGGATTAATGAAGTGAGGGTGTCTCAATGTTGACCCTGCATCTTGGTCTATACTGTTTGCTCGCAAAGACCTCTGAATGCTTTGTGTTCCCTCTTGTGGCTGCGAGATAGAACATTCACTGTCTGAAATAGATTCCACGCTGAGAATTGATAACTCTAACTCACTATCAGATATATCTTCACAAGTGAGCTGTGTTTGTGTAGAATCAATTGTATATCCTTCTTCATAAGAATCGATGATTATAAGAGATTGCACATTATTAGGCATTCTAGCGTCCCAGTTGCCTTCTTGGTCTTCTTCAGAGTAAGTAGACAGATTTAAGAGTGCATCTTGACTAGATGGATCATCATTCTGTTGGGCTTCACTTACATGCGATGTCTCATTTCCATTCGTAGAGGACTCTAATGGGATCCTTTCTTCTTTGTCTGTTTTATGTACCTCTTGGGCAATATTAGATTGCCCAACATTCTTCCCCCCTTGTTGTGTAACTTTGTTTACTCTAGGGGTGGTCATGCTACAGGCATGTCCTCACCGGATTGCGGTATAGGTGTGTTCGAAATGTTGGATGCAACCTGGTCACTACCGACATGCAAAGAGTTTGTTGACTGTGGGGTAGCTGTATTGATCTAATTTTCCTTGGAGCCTTGTAAATTCGTAGCCTTCTGCCCATTTGCCAAGATCTCCAACAGCCCTGCTGTTAATGTAGCCTTCTCTTCGTTTTCTCTTCTGGTTATTTCAAATAGTCTTGACTGCCATTGGGCACTCGTTTCGGCCTCTTGATTGAGTCGAGTGCGTATAGTGTTTACAAAGGTCTCCAGATAGATTTGTTTCGTATGGATTAAGTCAAGTAGTGTAGCTTGGTCTTTTTGTACGTTGTGATTGTTTTCTAATAACTTCATAAATGGACTCGATGCCTGTGATGTTACCGCTAGGAGCAGATTTTGCAGGTCCACCATAGTCGTCGGAATTACTTCAATTGCTTTTGAAGGAGGTAAGTTCTGTTGGCATTGGCAAAAGCGATTTGTGCCCAAGATCTGATCTGGTAATAAAACAGAATCCTCAGGTAGATTGTTGCTCTTTGTTATCCCCAGACTTTGATGCATCTTTGTCATAGTGTGGAGGTTTGTATTTTCCGGAGTTGAGGCTAGACATGAGTGCTCTTCCTTGATTTTAGACTGTAAATTGAATACTTCATTTCTTTTTGTCCTGATTGATCATTAAATCTTCAATTTCTGTAATGTCCATCGACAATCGCACCTGGCGCTGATCTTTTTTGTTAGAGTGGTGGTCTCTAACATCTACCTTCTTGTTAGCTTTGGAAAAAGCTTGTTCCCAGCGTTTTTTGGCTGCGATTGCTTTTTCCTTTTGTGAAACGGGCAACCTGCTCATTTCTGTCTGTATCTTATGGGGATGCTTTGAGAGCGGCCCTCTCACGGCAAATTCAGTCACTTGTGGGGCCGCCTCATTCAGCACCGGGGGAGGTAGTTTGTTCGCCAAAGTCTCCCCCTGGTCAGAGGGGCCTGGTGTGGAAATAACTCCATGTGTCTGTCGTTGTGGTGAATTTTCATCTGCGTGACTGGATCCCCAGCTCACCAGATCCAAAGTAGTACTGGACTTGTTTTTAGACCTGGTCGCTGGTCCACTTGCAGCAGCCATCATTTAATCTGATATGTTTGTCGAATTTTCAGAAGGGGTGAAAGAAAAAAAAATAATAATAAAATAAAAATAAAAATACCAGCAAAATCACTCAGTATAAGTGCTGTTTGAGAGTCGGCCGCATAGCACCATCTGACAGATCCTGGGCGAAAATTGAGCGCTCGCAAATAATGGTCTTAAACAGTGTCCCAGCAGGATCAAAGGACTTACGTCCCACAGCCTCCTGCTCGTAATTGCACAGAGTTACTTCCAAAGTGCGCCGACAGGAACACAGGACGACAGTCCCACGGTTTCCTGTTTGCCTTAGCGGTGTGTTGCTTCTAAAATACCGCAGCCGGCATAAAGTGCCTTAGTTCCACAGTCTCCTGCTTGGGTAGGCCAAGTTTGACTTTCAGAATGTACCGCTATAAGAATAAGAAATATTCAGTCAGGATCAAAGGATCCAATCCCACAGTCTCCTGACTGAAATATCACCACTTTCGCATTCTAATGTTACTCACAAGCCGCTCCCAATGCTTTCACTGTTTCTCAATGACAATCGCTCATGAACAGTCCAGCACCAAGAAGAGGTTGGCACACAAGCAAACAGCAGCAGCAACGGCCTCCCAGAGCTAGTGAGCCCGCTGGGTCCTCGGTGGCAACCGCTCTGAGTCGGAACGGAGCTCGCACAGAGCACACAGCTGACTCTACGTCACTCGATCTGCGAGCCAGCACGGGGCTCGCTCCGGGCGCACAGCTGTAACAGATAAGGAGGGAAGGGGAGAGGCGGGGGAAGCGGAACAGGGAGGGGGAAGAAAGGTACGCTGCGATCGCCTACTAGCAGCGTGAGGCTGAATCTGTAGTGAAATCCGTTAATCCCAGTTCGAAGAAGGGCAATGCGGATTTAATCGGAGACTGGGTCTAAGTGCATAAGCAAGGGTAATCGCGGGGCCGTCACCGCTCAGGCAGCACGGCTAAGCAATTTACGTGGCGGACACCGCCAGTTGAAGCATATGGAAGTACGAGCAATTATTCCAGGAATTCCAGGGGAAATGGCAGCCGGCAGATGGCAAGGGCGTACATCTCTGAAGCACAAAGTCAAGCGCTCAACACAGACATCACCTACATCAACAGTTTGAGGCAACGGCTTACCCTCAGCCTCAGCCCAGAAGCCCAGAGACAAGAGACTCTACTACCCGACTCCGCGGCCCGCTCCGCGGCTGGGACTGGGTTATGAAGAGTCAGGTGATCCCAGGCAATTCAGTCGCAGTAGAAAGCAGACTGCAGCTCCTCTCAATCAGCAGGCACAGTAGAACAAGAGACTCTACGACCCGACTACGCGGCTGGGACTGGGTTATGAAGAGTCAGGTGATACCAGGTAATTCAGTCGCAGTAGAAGGCAGACTGCAGCTCCTCTCAATCAGCAGGCACAGTAGCACAAGAGACTCTACAACCCGACTCTGCGGCCCGCTCCGCGGCTGGGACTGGGTTATGAAGAGTCAGGTGATCCCAGGCAATTCAGTCACAGTAGAAAGCAGACTGCAGCTCCTCTCAATCAGCAGGCACAGTAGCACAAGAGACTACAACCCGACTCTGCGGCCCGCTCCGCGGCTGGGACTGGGTTATGAAGAGTCAGGTGATCCCAGGCAATTCAGTCGCAGTAGAAAGCAGACTGCAGCTCCGCTCAATCAGCAAGCACAGTAGCACAAGAGACTCTACGACCCGACTTAATGGAGGAGACCAGAATCTGCTAACTCCTGCAACCGCTGAGGAGAGCCACAGGAGGCACTACAGTCTCGGAAGGGGGAGTGTGACGGGACCACGTAGTTCCGGCGCTCCCACCATTCCGAGAACTGTTAGTGAAGTGAGATAATGTAGTTTGCAAGCGCTCTGAACATACTTATACAAGATTTGAACTCCTGTAATCGGGAGACATAATCCACGTGTTTGTTTTCAGAACGCAACGTTCCACTTGATTGCGCTACATGATTACAGATCACAACGCCCCTGTAGGCCAAAGGGAGATACCGCAACAAAACAGTGACGGGCACAGTCCCAGGTAAAACCTGCTATATATGTATATATCTCCAAAACAGGCCAGACAAGTTATACAATATAAATATATATTTCAAGCTCCAAGAGATTAGAAAAACTCCTGGCTTATAGTCTAAAATACCAAGTGTTCTGTGCAGACATGAGCTCCTCAAGTGATGAGGGAAAGGCTGACATTAGCCAGAAGAGGAGCCATCTGGAGATGACTCGAATCCTCCAAAAAGCCCTGGCGATCTCGTTGGGACAAGGGCCACAGTAGATGGCTCTGATGGAAGACTGGCTCAAGTTCTCATAGGGCATGGGAGAGATCAAAGAGCTAAAAGCACAGAGGAAAACAAAAGGGGGCAGAAAAGCAGCCCGCAGGCCAGAGGAAGCCCCCTCTCCCCCCGGGAACACCACCCAAGAAGAAGGGTGGTAAGAGAAGGAGAGTAAGAGCAAAGGCAAAGCCTAGCAGGTGGCAGGATAAAACCTCAGACACCTCTGATGAGGGAGAGGAGGACTGGGAGGAAGAAGTATATTCCATATCTTCCTCAGATGAAGGCGGCCACAAAGCACCAAAGGCAGGAGGATGGTGCAGGTTATGATTGAGATCCTGAGGCACTAATCCAACCAAGGTCTTCCGAATGGGAGCCGCCAAAGAAAATAGCGGCCTACCTAAGAAAGCGCCCGAGGGTGCCCCTAGCTAAAGAGGCTAGGAGTAAAATGAGGGCGGAATGCCCTAGACCTCACCTCCCAGAGAGTGCAGCGGATACACCCGAGATCTACGACAAAATTATCATGTTCATGAGCAAGTACACCAAGGACGTAACAAAAGGACTAGATGGGTCCTGACGTTCCTGCCAGGATAAAACGCTGAACATGACAGAGCCCCTCACTATGATTCTACAGATTGTTGAAGAGGCCAGAGAAAAGGGAGAGCCAGTGGACCCGGCGATCCTGATCGGGTGGGCCCAGAGGGCAATATGTATGTTGGGCAACACCAACCACGCAACCACCACGGAGAAAAGGAGGTCTCTTCTGGGAAAGATAGACCCGAAGCTAAATGAACTAGCTTCTTTGTGGTCGGCATCAACCGCAAAGGGAAAACTCTTTGGCGATTCCTTTATTAAAGAGTTAACTAAGTTCGCTAACTCTTATGCGGCGCTGGACAAGGCGCAGGCCTCACTCGAGAGAGTTGGGAGACAGATTTTTGGAAGGACCAGTAGAGGCAGGGGTCACTCGGCTGGCCGATTCCACTATAACAGATCCTACCAGGACAGAACTCAGTGGCGAGATCCGGAGGATCGAAGACAGACCCCTTCTTCCCATCAAGGGGTAGAAGCTGGTGACATTGAGAGTGTCAACAAAACAACTCAGGTGAGAGCAAACAGCCCACAAATAATTATCTCAGCAACAGGGGAAAGAATAGCAGAGTTTACACAACATTGGCACACTATATCTGGGGACACTTGGATAATAGAAACCGTACAAGGTTTTCTCATAGACTTCCTAGAGACACCTCACACCACAGGAATCCTCGAAGGAATTTAGAGCTAAACACAGAAGACACATTATTGCTAGAGGAAGAGCTTAGAGGGCTAGATTAGTAACTTATTCCTCAAGGGGTTATATAAGCAACATGTTGCTGGTGAAAGGGAAACAAGGTAAAACCAATTATAAACTTGAAGGGTTTAAACAAATATGGGCTGTACAGGCACTTCAAGATGGAAGGGATACACCTGTTAAGAGATACCTTAATTCAAGGGGGATTGGCTAGCCAGGATAGATTTGAAGGATGCATATCTAACTATACCCATAGCAGTGGAACATTGCAGATCCCCAAGGTTCATCTGGGGAGAGTCGACATTGGAGTCGATGCCTGCCCTTCGGCCTGGCATCTGCACAATTGTTCTTCACCAAGATAATGAAACCAGTGGTGACGCACCTCAGGAGTCAGGGAATAAGACTCATAAAATACCTAGACGACATATGTCTGATGTGTCAGGAGAAAGAAACACTATGTACAAATAGCGACGACAACATTGTTAGAAGACCTGGGTTTCCTAATAAATTGGGAGAAATCCAAAATAGTACCGGAACAGTCAATGGAATTTCTGGGGTTCATAGTGGACTCCATTCAGGGATCCCTCAGCCTACCTATTGCCAAGGTGAACGATATCAAAAAAACAGTTAAGACACACCCTAACGAGAGGAGAATTATCACTGAGGGACATCGCAAGGTTAGTGGGCTAACTAGCGTCATCGATCCAGGCGATATTCCCAGGACCACTACATTACAGGGCACTACAGAGGTTACGATCAGACATCTCAGGAGGCGCGCTTCATAAGAAACGAATGTTACCATCTCCCAAGAAGTGAGCGAAGAGTTGGAATGGCGACTACACCATATGGATGCATGGAACGGGAGGGCCATTTTTGGCTCATCCCCGGACCTGGTCATTGAATGAGACACCAGCAGATGGGGCTGGGGAGCTCGATACGGGAACCTGTTGACAGGGAGCAGGTGGTCGGATCAGGAGACATCTCTCCATATCAACTGTCTGGAGTTACTGGCAGGGTCCTTCGCAATGAAATGCTGGACTCAAGAGAGGGCACAATGTTGTGTCCTGCTAAAGATGGACAATGGGCCTCATTACGAGTAGGGCGGTAAGGGATACCGGGCACCGTTAAGAAGACTGGTGCCGGTAATCCCTTACCGCCCTACTACAAGTTCCCTTAGCGGGTCCCACCTTCAACACCTGGTTTTACTAGGCGTTATAGATGGCACCCGCTGTCATGATGCCTACCCCCGGGGACCCAGACCAAGTCCAGCAACCCCGGAAGCAGGCATCAAGTTACCCCAAGCAAACCCAACAACCCCGGCTAGGGGCTATTTGGGTGCAGTCCTGGCGCCTATGGCACCAGCCTCAGGCGCCATAGGCGCCAGGCTCATAGATTCAAATGTACCTGATGCAGACCATGCTGCAAATTTACCTAATGCAGACCATGCTGCAAGAGCTCCAAGACAAACGAGGCTTGGAAGGGACTATTTTACCTAGGGACTATTATTTTACTCAGGTGGGGCTGGGGAGGAATACTTACCCGGGACTACTTTGGAGGCTATTTAAACCACGCCCGAAGAGCAGCACACGCTTCGCATTACTCTGCATCCAGCAGCTTAACGCTCACTGTGCCTGCAAGTCTGCATCCAGTCTTCTGCCACGCCCGCCTCGAGTTTGGAGGTCCTAGAAAAAGGGAGAAAGAAGGAGAAAAGGTTAGAACAAGAGCAATACCTTTGATCCTTACCTGAATTCCCGAACCATCGCGCCTTCGAGCTGGAAGAAAGAAGTTATTTTATGTGCGTTGCCTCGCCTGCTGCAGCGCCGCGCTGAACTCACCGGCCTTCGCAGCATCTTCACATTTCACCACATCCTCCTGCATGTTACCGCCGCACTCTGGCACCTAAGGAGAAGACAAGAACAGCCAGGTGAGCCAAGGGAATACACAGAGGAATACCCCCCATAGACTTACCTGATTTTACCACCGGGGGGACTATTCTTCACGGGTCGGCGCAGCTTCCACTGCATCCTAACCGAACCCCGGCTCCTAAGGGGAAACAAAAGGACAGCAAGGTGAAACAAGGGACTAACAAGGGGAACCCTCTTCACCACAAAAGACTTACCTAATTTTACCGCCGGAGGGATTATTCCCCGAGACTTCATACTTTCTCTCAGCGCCTGAATAAGGGAGAAAGCAACAGGTTACATGTGGACATTATTTTATCGAACTGTGTTGGATGATTCAAATCCTTACCAGAACATTACTGGTTGCCACGAGGAACTCTTTAGTAGGGTCAAGCTGCAACCTGCAAGGAATCGGACAAGAGTGAAAGTCAGGAATTTGAACTCTTACGAACTACATACTTACGGCATCTTGCCGGGAACATCAGAGTCAATATTGTCCTGAAACTCACCAATTCCTTTGAGCCAGTGAAGCAACTGGTTATCTAGGCACCCCTGCGCTCAATGCAAGATGGAGAGCTCATCTTTTCAAATCATCAGGTGAGACTATAAGAGGGAACATCCAAGGTGATCAGTGGGGAGAACAGCAGGGTGGGGGGATTTACGCCCAACTCCACGGGTGGTTAATTCCCTTTCTCCACTTGCAGAAGAATATTCCTACGGGCCAAGCGAACAAAGCTAGTTGGGCCAGTCCAGTCCGTCATCTCGGCCCTACGCGTCACATTGGTGGAGACCGCAGCAGTCCAGTCCAGATCGACGCCTCTGTGGGAGCCAGGTGAGCGTAACACCCGCTAAGGGACTTCAGACCTAATAACGGTACCGCAAACTGCGGTACCAATATTAGCGCCTTCGCCCTTCCCATTGAGCCCTATGGGGGCTCAAATGGGAATGGGGAATGGCTTTTTCAATGGGGACTTACCGGTCCCACAAAGGTCGGACTACACCAGTAAATCCCCATTGAAGGAGACCGGAGGCGGTACCGTTATTGGAGGCAGTCATGGCGCAAATAGTGCCATGACTACCTCCAATCTCGGAATGAGGCCCAATGTCTCTGGAGTCAGGTACATAAACAGACTGGGCGGGACAAGATCCAGATTACTGGCAGAATTAGCAAAAGACTTCTGGGAACTCTGTCTTCAGAGGAAGGTGTCAGTGACAGGAGAGTACCTACCGGGCCATCAGAACAAGGTGGCCGATTGGAACTCAGATACCTCAGAGATGCCAGCAATTGGAAGCTGGACGAGGATGTATTTCAAAAACGAATGGCTCGATGGGGACCATGCCAGGTCGACCTATTTGCATCGAGACTGAACAAACAGTTAACCCGGTTCTTCAGTTGGAGACCGGACCCAGAAGCAGAAGTGACAGACGCCTTCCTGCAAACATGGGGCCAACAGACAAACTATGTGTTTCCTCCTTTCTCCATGATAGTGAGTATGCTAGCCCAAGTGAGACAGCAGAAAGCATCGCTGGTGCTAATCCCGCCAGATTGGAGGGGTCAGGTGTGGTTCGCTAGTCTACTGGAATTATCACACCACAGCCCAGTGGCACTAACCAGCCACAAATTCATCGTGCAAGACCCCAGGGACCTCAGCCATCCACTAGTGAGGTCAAGCAGACTCAACCTAATCGCATGGGCGATTCAGGAGATCTTGGGTTAGGCCAAGACTATCGAGTGAGGCTGAATGCATCATTAACAAATTCTGGGCACCAGGGACACATGACCTACAAATCTGCATGGGCTAGATGGAGTAGCTGGTGTTTGGAGAGGAACATTCATTCCGATGGAGAGGATGTAGTAAATGTAGCAAATTTCTTAGCACAGTTGGCAGCCCAAGGAAGGCATACAGAACAATCATTAAGGCCAGGTCAACGATATCGACAGGTCAACCTAGGATCGAAGGGATAGCGATAGGTGAACATCCCCTGATCTGTAGACTAGTAAGGGGACTAAAGATGACTAGACCCCCTCAATGAAAAATACACTGAATTGTGGGATGTCGACAGTGTTTTGAAATTATTTTCATCATGGCCAGATAATCAGGAGCTATCCAAAAATGCTATTTCAACCAAATTAGCGAAGTTGCTATGCCTATTGGCTTGTAAAAGGTAATCAGACAGAGCACTAGAGATTAACAGGAAGAATGTGTCACCGAATGGAGTGACTTTCCTCATAACGAGGAGGACTAAGAAATGTTTGAGATCCATCTTTTATGAATCTTTTCTGGGACAACCAAAACTATGCCCGGTCAGACGCTTACTAGCATATGAGGATATCACGAGGGAAGTGAGACCTCTAGGAATGTCTCAGTTACTAATAGCCATTTGTAAACCTTTTAAGGCCATAACACCGGCTACCATAGCCAGATGACTGTGATGGAAGAGGCAGCAATGGATGTAGTAAAATATAGTGCTCACTCGGCAAGAGGAGCGATGGCTACCAAGGCATTCAACATAGGAGCCAGAGTAGAGGACATTATGAGGTTGGCAGATTGGTCGAATGAATAAACTTTTAAAACGTCCCATTTTAAACCAACAGAAAGTGTGGCATCGTTAGTGGCGAGTAACCTTAGAACAAACATAATCCGAGCCTCCGGTCTTGACATAGAATTCAGATTTTCAACACTCGTTCCAGAAAGTCATAATTCTATTAAAGACACAGAGGCGAAGGATTATCCCACCCTATCAATTGTAATATATGTATTTGAATCTAAAAAGTACTGGAATGTTTTACATGGTTTTACTGCAAGTATTGAAATGGTTTAAGATGAAAACATTAATGTGGTACAGATTTGTTAAATGCACACATGATAATAAATTGAAATGTGGTTGATTTTACGATTGTCCCACCCTCTTTCGATTTATAGTCACCAGTTACTTTATGTTTTCTACTAGGTACGGTGGCGGACAAACAAACAATCCGGAAATTGAGATCATACCGGCATGGCATGGACAGGATTGCAAAGTTCACTGGACGCATCTTCAACTGGGCAAAGAAAGAGGAAGTGAAGTTGAGGCACAGTATGGTTTAGGGTTATGGACTATGCCGATTGTCAGTTTAGAGGACCAATAAGAACAGAACTACAAAAAGACTCAAAATTGTAGTTTTTATGAGTTTCTTTTTCATGTTTTATTGGTTTGTACATTTGCTGCTGAGTTAGTAAAATGAAAGGCTCCTATGTTGAATGCCTTGGTAGCCATCGCTCCTCTTGCCGAGTGAGCACTATATTTTACTACGTCCATGCCTGCCTGTTCCATCACAGTCATCTGGCTATGGTAGCCGGTGTTATGGCCTTAAAAGGTTTAGACCCCTCCCTGTGCTCCTGAAGGGGATCTTTATCTTAATAAACCACCTCACCTGTAAAAGCCACCCGTCTCCACCTGGCTTCTTAAATTGGCAAAGAGTTCCTCAGCAGGGATTGTGGTGCCCGCGAGGAGGAGTGGTAGATTATGGGCAGCAGAGAGGCAGAGACCCCAGTGGAGCACCTGCAGTCTGTGCTCCAGCTGTGTGCCTGATGTGCTGGTGGGCTGCTGGGTGGTCTGCTGCAGTACCAGCGTTTCGTCGGCGGGTGAACTGCTTGTAGAGGGAAAGTGCGACATGCGCTGCGCCATTTGAACGTGTGGACTACAAGCGTGTCTGAATGCTAGAGGAACACAACTCAGGATGCGAGTGTGTGTGCCGCCATTTTGGATTTATGGTTGTTCGTACCTGCATCACTCTGCTTTCCTCCAGGTATACTCTTCCTCATGCCAGTGCCTGCTATAGAAGATAAGGAGTGTTAGCAAGCAGGAAGCAAGACTAGAAAAGTGAACCACATAATAGCGGTGCCATTGTTTGAACTGTACTGCTCCTGATTCACTCTTCCTCGTGCCACTACCTGCCATAGGTGAAAAGGGACGATAAACAAAACAAAAAAGACAAAAAAAAACAGATACCAACAACGGTGCAATGATGCAGAATGTACATGCCCCGTGCTCATTGCTTGCTTCTCCTGGACATCCTTCCATACCAGCAGTGGATTGACTTGTTCCAGATGTACCTTCAAGTTATTCGGGGTGGCGAATTCAATGCTAACTTAAAGGAAGCGTCCCTGTTGAATTGCATTGGTGCTGAGGCCTTGATTTATCACACCCTTCCTGATATATCCAACCCGGCTTCGGGGACAACCAGGAAATATGAGTTAGCATTGGCCAAACCTGATAACATTTTGGAAGCAAGGCAATTGTTGTGCTCAAGATGTACTACTTTTTCATCAGTGGACAATTGTATTGCTGCACTCAGAGGTCTGATCACTTCCTGCAAGTTTGAAGGTGTGGCTGATGAATATCTGAGGGATATGCTCAAACTACACACCGTGGACCTGCAGATTCAACAGAGGCTGTGGCAAGCTAAGGACCCTACACTGGAGCAGGCTATTGAATTACCAAGGTCAATAGAACAGCAAGATTCCGCCACTCCCGAAGTGAAGACGATAGAAGAGTGTGATGATGACAGTGATGATGCAACGATTGCATTGGTGAAGAGAACTTCCGCCTCTGCAGTATGGCGCAGGATGAATACTAATGACATGGTTAAAAGAGAGAGGTCCCCTGACAAGAGTGTGCAGGGTGCACGTTCCCAATCAAGGCAAGCCATACATCAGTTTTCAAAAATTGATTAGCATATTTTGCTAATTAAATCTTTTTTGATTATCAAACAGACCCATTTGATTAGCAATTTTGTATTAATATTTTTTATGTCAGCAGAAGTTATTTGTACCCAAGACATGAAATGAGCAAAAATACAGCAGTTTTGCATACTGCTGAAATAAGACATTAGCGAGAGCAGTCAGGCCTTGCAAATTCTTCAGCTAGACCGGCAGGTCGGGTTACTTAGTTTACCTATTTAGCCCAAGAGAAATGTACTCTACCCATAGCAACGGAGGACAACAAATTTACAATATGATTTTTGTAAAATAGTGCATGTCGCTACAAACGCACCTTCTGTTTGGAACGCTGCTGCCACCCAGAGACCGCCATGCACAGTGAAACCTTTGACATTTTGACATTTACTGCAAAAAAGTAAATGTTAAATAAAAGTGTCAACCATCGCTTGCGAATGCTACTCGCCCTTCATAAAATCTACTTGACTATGCGAGTGCTCGAAAACTTTGCAAGCCTTAGATCAGTGTCTGTAAAATGTAGGTGGTTAGCTGCATGAATGGACACAAATACATCAGATAAAAAGGCTCTGAAAACGGTTTGGCCAGTTGTCTCCTGCAGGTTGCAATATATAATGCAATAATAATCAAAGAAAAGTGAGGGATTGGGCCACCAGGGGGAGCACGGATGAAGTTCACCTCTGTGTGAGCTCCTAGCCCAGTGGTCTGAATCGTGGCTTGAGCCCCCACTGAGAGACCCCCCCACCCCAGGAAAAACGGAGCACAGAGGGACATGAACACATCCCCCGCCGCTAGGTGTAAGAACAGAGAATAACCGATGCGTTTTGTCAAGAAACAGGAAAAACTTTCCAGAGGCCCATGTCTGCGGGGGAAGGCAACGCGAAACATGTGCCATGCACTGCGAACTTGGTCAGGACAGAACGCTGCGTCCCTTTGGATCGCATTTGGCTGGGTAAATGAGCCAGAGGAGAAGCGATTTCTTCACCCGCACACCCATGCGGAGGAAAGGGAAAGACAACTAGAAATGGCCTGGCCCTTTGTCTCAGGACTAGGAGCCGACCTACAGAAACACGGACTGGGCTGCGTGGGAAATCAGCAGTTACCGCCTACGAAACACTGCGCTTGATGGAGTGACTGCCCTTCCTTCCCTGCAGTAGGTGACAGCTGCGTTCCATAGAGGAAGGAGGTTTGCCCCAACACTGTGCTCACCAAGGTCGGAGCCAAGGGCGTAGCTAGCGGAAGCCCGAGGGCTCGATCGAGGGACTCCCAGCGTGCCCGCCTCTAGAAGCGAGAGCTGCTCTCCAGTGCCCGCTCTCCCCTCCCGGAATCACCAGGACGCATGAACCCACAGACCCGCTCTTGGAGCGTCTAGCCCCCTCTGCGGCTGTGACAGGCAGCAACCCCAGTCCCCAGGGCTGTTCGAAAAAACTAGCAAGGCTCTTGGTTCAGGTGACCACAGGAGGACGGCAGCTCCTCAGTCCAGCTCCGCCACCCGCCACAAAAGGAACCTTGCCTAGGCATTCCCATCTGGATTCCATAGAAGAGCCCAGTGTGGTTTAACAGCAACGCTAGTCCCCGCAGGGGATATGAACAACATGGAGCAGTACCAACCGACAGCCCCATTTCACGCCTCATGCAAGAATCGCTCTGACCGTCCTTGGGCCGTCTGGATCCTAACCTCGTGTGAGACCTCAAGGGCACACAATTAGTGTTGGTCCCCAAAACCTGTATAGGTCCGAGACCAGTCAAGAGGCAACACACAACCACCGACTGGCAGTGGTTGGTGAGGACCACCTTAACACCCCCAGTTGCACTGGGGAGGACTAAGGACCACCTTCACATTTGGCTGCAAGCTCTAGCGACCCCATGGACGAAATGATTGGGCCTCGCATAAGACTTCCGAGGAGCCTGTGAGTCTGGTTACCACCGGTGGAGAGACATTCTGCACTTTAAACAGGGCTTCTACCAGGCCATTCCTGAAGGAATTTTACCCCTCGCCTGGGTGCCATAGTGTCGGACCAGGGTAGACAAGTGATCCTAGGAAACAAAGGGTTGGGCCCCCAGGTTCGGGAGCGCATGCCCACCTTCTGGATCCTGACGACAAAGTTCATCCAGGGCAGCTCTGAACGAGGTTATGGTCTAAGAAGGAGCCCCCAAAGTCCACACTTACACAACGGCACTCTGAGTGGACATAAGATTTCCAAACAGAAGAAAACTCTTGCCAGGACGCCCAACCTGAACCCCAATCCGGCCCAGTGAACAAGGGCCAAAGGGGGTGATGGCCTGACCTTTTATATAAGATAGAACCTTTAGCGGGTTATAACCGCCGGGCCCTTAACTGCCACAGAGACCTTCTGAGAATACAACGAGCACAAGATTGCCGACCTGAGGACCATCTGAGCTTGTGAGGGTTGGGCCCCCATTGTCGTTTGGGGCATGTGCCCTCCCTCCAGGGAGAGAACCATCAGGACTGCGCTGAGCTAAAGTTGCCCCACCGGGAAAAAAGGAGAGCGGCAAATCATCCGGCAAATCATCTGCAACTATACACTCCTACTAATATCACTGTCGCAGAATCCATGAACGCAAGTCAGAAATTGGCACTGTATAAATACCTTCCTCCTTGCCCAGCATTAGAAACTGCCCAAGGCCCAATCATGACAACCCCAGGGGCAGAGGCTGCAGCTACCAAGGGAGATGTTGCAGCTCTATTGGATGACTCATCCAACTCATTACACTATAGGCTTGTGAGCATATGGGTGTACCACTGTGCATCTGGTTGCCGACCCCCATGGAGGAGTCACTTGATGCACACTAAAACAAATGGCGGATAATTCGGACTCGCAGAGTAGAGGTATCCTGAGGGTAGGGACACTAAACGTCAAAGGTCTGAACTCACCGACCAAAAGATCCTTGGTATGTATGGAATTTCGCAGACTGGGACTCGATGTCCTACTCCTACAAGAAACTAAGTATGCCAGTGGGGAGGAGCAAAGGGTACTGAGCATGCGAATGGGGAAAAGTACTGGGGGTCTGGGCCTCTGAGGACGGGGGAATGGGGGGAAGTTGGAATACTTATAAGAAAGGGATTAGACTCACGGTCACCAAGACATGGGCTGATGAAGGACGAGTGCTGCTATTGGCGGGTTTCATAAAGGTGTCCATCACGTTTGCTACGGTGTACTCCCAACTCAGGACAGTCCTGCTTCCTCACCAAGACAATTCCCAAAATTATGTTGGAAGCAACGGGACTTGTCCTCCTTGGAGGAGACTTCAACTTATGGGCAGACCCTAGACTGAACAGGAAAGCAGGCAACCCCATTGCAAGAGACCCAGTCAATGGGGATCACGCAGGGGTCATGGACATGAGAGAACTCTACAGGTTGCGAGATGCATGGTGGGGGCTCCACGCTGAGGAAACTGGATATACCTTCCATTCTGCCCCCGATAACACATTCACTAGAATTGATTACATATTCCTATCTGAGGAGCTAAATGATGCTGCAATGAGATTAGAAATAGTACCCATTACCTGGTCTGACCACAACCTGGTCACGGGTTGACATGCAATGGGATAGTCTACCCAGCGAAGGAGGACAATGGAGGTGTAACGAATCTCTCTGGAAAGACCCTGGGCCTCATTATGAGTCAGCCGGTCCGGAAACAATAGTGCCAGTAAATCCGCCACCACTGTTGTTTCGGGACCAGCTGATTCAGAGTTCTGCAGGCGGGAGGTGTCACTCCCGCCAGGTCTGACCTGGCAGGAGTAACGCCACCCGCCTGCAGGCGGAAATGGCAACAACGGCTCCATCATAGACGGAACTAGTGATTCCATTGTCCCCCATCCCCATGGAGTCCTATAGGACTCCATGGGAATGGGGATTTACGGAATTCTGCCTCCGGAATTACCGGGTCACCAGGGTTGTAATGCCCCAGTGATTCCGGCAATCATGGAGGCAGAATGGTCTTTTGGGTCCGGCAGCAGCCTGCCTGTTTTTCCGGCACGGCTACCGCCGGACGCGTAATGAGGCCCCCTGTCTTTAAGACGGAGATGGACAGCGAGATCAAAGAATACTTTAAGACAAATACAGGAGAAGTCTCCAAAATGACGGTGTGGGAGGCGGGGAAGGCAACATGGTGGGGTTTTCAATTAGGCAAATTTAGGAAAGAGATAAGCCAACTGGATGAAGAGGCAAGGGGAACCGGGGATGGAAGGGCAGATAAGATCTTGGAGGCAAACGGAAAAGGGAAGAGCTCTGAATTCTCGAGGAGGGACAAATAGTCCATAAACTGCAACTTCTGAGGCAGAAGTTCTACAAAAAAGGAGAAAAGGCAGATGCATTATTAGCAGCCAGATTAAGAGAACAACGGGCGGAGCGAAGGGTCGTGGCAATAGAGAGAGGGGAAGTCCTCAGAGTGCAATAGATGGATATATCCCAGAAGCTTTCGCAAGCTTCTACGAAACATTGTATAAATCTCAAGTTGACCCTAGACGATTGGTAACGGATGGTTACTGTAACGCTCACTTGGTATCCACGGGGCGTCACTCAGCCTGTTCTGACTTCTTACGACCTCAAACCTTTCCCTGGAGGCTATTCGACTGGAGACTGGGCCTGAAACACAGGATTGGTAGAGTTTAACTCCCTATTGTCTCTGTGTGCTTGAACCCCTTCTTCCCCGGGGTCCAACCCTTCCCTTTGATCCACAGCTCACCTTGTTTTCTTGGATAGTGTGCTCTCCGTCCTGCTTTCAGAGCAGGGGCAAGGTGATTGATGCAGGCTCGTTGCTGCCTAGTTACTTCACTGGCAAGAGTCCAACAGAACAGTTCTCTAACTTCGTTCCTTTCCTTCCTTAGATGATGGCCGGCGTCCGGGGATGGCGGCGTGCTGCTGAGATGAGTAGCGCTGAAGGTGAGAGAGCGCCATGCACCCCTTTCGTATTTGCATTGAACTGAGTTATTTTTCTGTGTCTTTTAGGTGCCGCAACGTTTTCAGCGTGGATGTCGGTTATGAAGAACAAATGCGGTGGGTAAGCGCGGTATGCAGCGCCTCTAGATGTTTCCCCGCTAACCTGGAGTGTCTTTTCCCTCTTGCAGATGGATGAGAAGTTCCGGAGACAGAGTTCCCCCAGAGCGGCTCGGATTCAGGTAAGAGTTTGAAGCTCATACAGTATTTAAAAATAAGCGAAGATTTGCAGAATGCTTACTAATGCCTTTGTTTGTTCATTTCCATTTTCCTTAGGAAGCGGCATGCCGGGATGGGAATGACACCGCCGAAGATGCCCGCAGGACAGAAGGAGCGATGAATGATGGGCAGAAGCGCTGCAAGGTAAGGCTGTTCCTAACAGTGTTCTTGTAGGAGCTGAGCAGAGAAGAAAGATGCAGGCCTACTGGAGACCGATCCGAACACGGTGAGTGTCACGCTGCAGGTGCAGAAAACGCAAAGCATGTTTCTCAGCCTTGGTGTGCTTAAATAGTCTGTGTATCCCAGGTGTCTCTGGGCTGAACCACACCCAAAAGACTACACCGCACATGCAGTTTTGGGAACCGAAATATGTGGGGGCATCCATCTTGTCCCCATCAATGCACTACAAGTCCAATCCCCAATGTTATTCTATGGGAGTGAGTCTGGTGCCACAAGCGCCAAGTCTGACTCCAAGTGGGTCTTTGGAGGGATGGAGAGGCCCTTGAGGGCCATATAGGTGATCGAGGCCTGGCTCCAGCCTGACATCTTGGAGGGCTGGGGACATGAGAGGCAGGAATCATGACAGTTACCTAGCTTCAGTTGAAATGCCGAAACTTTCATATGATGAATCGCTCAATTTAGAGGCCCCTATAACGACAGAAGAAATCAAGGCTGCGGTTAAGAGGTTATCACTAGGGAAAGCCCCTGGCGAGGATGGATGCACTGCTGGGTTCTACAAGTCCTTTCTCTCCCCACTCCTTCCCTTCATGGTGGAACTCTTTGACGAGATTCTCGATACTGGTATGGCACCAGACTCCTTTGTCCGAGCTCTCATCTCGGTGATTCCCAAAGAGGGCCGGGACCCCAAGCAGTGTGGTTCTGATCGTCCCATATCCTTGTTAAACATAGATGCTAAGATTTATGCTAGAGTCCTTCCCGCAAGGTTGGAAATGCTCATGCACCATCTGATAAATGCCGACCAAGTCGGATTCATACTGGGCAGACTGGGAGAAGACACAATGCTAAAGACCCTACACCTTATTAAGGAGTCGCAAATAATGAGAGCTTTTATAGACAATTGAGACCTTATATCAAAAGCATCTCTTATCTACTAAAGTAAATCCTTAAGACTATTATTTTTTGAACCTCTAAGCTAAAGCAGAGGTTAAGCAGGTAAAGAAGTTAGTATAAGATGGAATGCATTTGAGAAGATCATTTTACATAAAGCACAAGTTACCAAGCATATTTGTTTTTACCACAGATACCTGAGCCTACCAGAAGGTCGCAAGGTAGCAGTATCTCGTTTGTTATTTTCTCCACTTTTCCTTTCCCTTTCTTGGGGTTCTCAGCTCAGCTATAATTTATATAGAATGAGAAGGAAACTCCTGGTGAGGGTCTGTGGGGCCAGCATCAGCTCCTATGAAAGTTTGGCAAGCCGGACCCTGACACCTGTATTGACTTTGACTTGTTATGAAAACTTTAATAAACTTAAATACTTTTTTTTTTTTTTTTTTTTTTTTTTTTTTTTTTAAACAAAGCGAGCTCTAGAGGCCAACTACAGTGTTTGGTATTACAGTAGATCTTTAGATGTACAGACTGGATGGAACTATTGATCACTACTTTGCGTAAGCATCTAGTAACGCTTTGAGGATTTGTTATGTAAGAGGCAAGAAAGAGTGGATTGCATAGCAGGCAGAGAACTGGGCAAACTAAGTGGAATATTGTAGCTTGTGGTCATCTCACTTTCAGGGTACCTGGAATTAAGCAACAGGGTGATTATATAGAATGTCATAGAATGTCAAGGACTATGAGTTCGCTCATGGGAGCACCCGTTGCAAGATGTATGCAACCTACAGTTTACAGAACTAGGTTTGTCATCAAAAGCATTTGATCATGCGATTATGTACATTGTGCAGGCCAATGGTTCGATTGTCAGAGCGAATAGTATGACGGAGATGGGGCAACCGAGCCTAGTGCCCCTGGTGGGCCTAATATGGTCCGAGATCACTTGGTTGTTTAGTACTCCAGTCCTAGATGCAGCATAAAGGAGCTTGACCCATTGAAGATGAACCAACCCCAGCCCTGATCAACACAGAATTTCGAACAAAAAGGGCTGTTTAACTGATTCAAAAGCCTTCTCAATATCAAGTGCGGAGACAACGATGGGAACTTCAGCATCAAAGTGGCGCATCAGGGCAAACCGGCGCCGTAAATTGTTCTGTGTAGACCTCCCAGGAATAAATCCAACCTGGTCCGGGAATACCAGGGAGGGCATTTGTGGCAGCAATCTATCCACCAACAACTTACCAATAAAATGTCTATCAGTATTTATTAAGGATAGGGGCCTGTATGAAGCGCATTGTCTGTGGGTCTTTATCAGCCTTCAATAGGACCATCACCAGGGCAGTCCTAATGGATCAGGCAACACACCTGAAGCCAAGGACTCCT
Organism: Ambystoma mexicanum; assembly: GCF_040938575.1. Lineage (NCBI taxonomy): Eukaryota > Metazoa > Chordata > Amphibia > Caudata > Ambystomatidae > Ambystoma > Ambystoma mexicanum. The sequence continues at coordinate 488,870,321 of NC_090938.1, read as the reverse complement.
ACACACTTTGCAGATCTGGCACCAGGAGGTCTGCATATTCTTTATACATCTCTGTTGTGATGTCGTCCAGTCCAGGGCCCTAACATTAGGGAGAGACATTATATTTCTTCCTCAGATGGAGTCTCATTCAGAAAGCTAGCATGCTCGCGGTCTAGCTATCCCAGGGCGCCCTATCAATGAATAGGTCAATTCCATCACAAACCACGTGTGTTTGGGAGGAATATAGGCGATCAAAGTAATCGGGAAATACAGTTGATCCTATTATGGTCTCTAGCCAGCATCCCCATAATGTATGCAATTTGAAGGATGCCCCCCCACCCCCCATGCCGTTCTTGTCTCCCCGCCCAGGCCAGAGTGCGGCTGATCCCATCCCACTCCCCATAAGCAGCAGCAGCCACTGGATCTCCCAGAAATCTCTTCTCTACCAGCCAGCGATTCATACTCCTGACAGGTTTTGGAGAATGTGGAACAGGGCACAACTGTGGAATCTTTTGTGAGGATTTCTTAGCTGTCTTGGTAGCCTTCTTATTAGTCCGGGTTTCATGTAGAAAGGGGCAAGCCTCCACCGACGCCACCCTGCCTAGTAGGCAAACCACCAGGCAGACTGACAACGGGGAGACAACCCAGAGTCAGGAAAAACGTAAAAACAGGGAAAAAACCTGTAGTTGGTCCGCGGGTGCGCTGAACAGGTAAGACCAGAAAAGAGTTGCAGGGTGAAGCTGAGAAGGTTATATGTGGGAATATGCAGCCGGATGGATGGAGAGCAAGGCAGTCCAGGAATACACTGCAAAATGCAAGGAGAGCTAGGCGATTCAGTAATAGAAGTAGGAAGCTAGAAAGCAGGCAGTCCAGGAAAAGTAACAGGAAGCAATGAAGGAGGCAGAGAACTGAAGGCCCAGAAAGGAGGGAAGTAACCGCAGAGCATAACGAGGAAGAAGGAACTAGGAAAGAGGAAGAGGCAAGAAGATTGGGAGAGCGCGCTGAGCAAGGGAGTACAGTTAGAGCGATGCAAGGCAGGTACTTCAAAGCGTTGAGACGCAAAGCTGGATTGTGTATCCGGAGCATATGAACGCTGTCTCAATCACTAGACAGCACTCATAGCTAACTAGGAACACTTGCGGCGGCCATCTTGGTGGTAAAAATGGCCGTTGTGAGCCAAAAACGGGACATCCATGCTCACCAGAACGCCCAGAACTGGTAAGTCATGACAACTCCCCGCTTTTCTCCTACAGTAAATTCCCCGACATCAGGTTCATTGCGCAACAAATGCTGTTGCTCCGAGCCCTTGATCTCCCCCTCAAGAGATGTCATAGACCTGCTGAGAGATCTCAGAACCCCACCCTCCTTAGAGATACAACAACCCCGGTTATAGACTTTGAATGCTGCTCAAGTTACTCTCGGGTCTGGTACCCAACCCACATTTGCTTGGAAAAAGGTCTGTAAATCTTGCCCGATTTCGTACCCGAATACAGCATCCTCTAGAGCGCACCCTCTAAATCGTCATCTGAGCACTCAATGATCCTGCGCTATCCTAGAAAATGAGATCACTGCCGGGTAATGGTCAGACAGCTTCTGGGACAGTATCTTGGTTGCAGTCAGAGACCGACCTATATCCGCCATCACCATAACATAGTCTATTATAGATGCGCTATTGTGTACCCCAGAATAGGACAAGTATTCTCTAGACGTGGGGTTTGAAAACCACCAAGCATCTATCAGACTGTGGTATGCTGCAATGTTCCCCATGTCATTGCGGCTTTCGGTGTGCATTCTGAGCTGTGGATGATCGATCAAGGACCAACGACAAGGCAATATTAAAATCACAAGCCCAGATAATCTCATAGGTGGTATTTATGCAAATGATTCACACATGTTTGGAAAAAATCTGAATCTGGAGAGTCAATATTCGGGGCGTATATATTAATGAGAAGACTCTGCATCCCTAAGCATTCACCCTCTAGGAGAATAAACCACCCCGCCATGTCAGCAATTTGTTCATGTAGGCAGAAGTCCACTGACCTATGAATGAAAGTTGCAACACCCCTAGAGTGAGACGCATAGGGGGAAGCATACCTCTGGACCCCCTTATCACTGGGCACCTGGGAGAATACGCAAGTTATGTCTTCATGACCTCCCCTCAGGGTTGTCATTCTTTGCCACAACCATCTTCACTGTCTGCTGGAGGAGCACTATCTCTTTTTGTAGTTCTGCTACTTTGTCTTCCCAGTCACTGATACGCTTTTCTGCAGCAGACATTCGACTACACAGCTTTTCAGTCTGTACAGCCGAGAAGTCAACCTTACAAGTAATGACATCTATCTTTGTTGTCAGTGCTGTCCTTGATATATATATGATATGATAGGTTCTTAATACCCAGAGGTTCCTAAGCGCAGACCTGGATATCGAACCTGTGGTGCTCTGACGTATTGTGACCTCCCAAGGCGAGCGCGTTGCCCCTGAGCTATCCCTCCCAAGACAAGGCCAGTAGGGTATGGTTTAGGGTGCTAACATCAATATGAAAGGGGCCGGGGAAGCATCCGCCACCGGCCCAGGTTGATCAATCTTAGCGAACTGTTCCATTTTTGACTGCTTCTTGGGGTTAACCATACTGAGCATGTCTCACAAAACCCAGCTGAGCACCACTCAGGAATTCAGGAACCCTCTGGCGCCCCATTCATATTACTAGTGCGATGCAATGAAGGCCAGCAAGTAACCCTGAAATTTACTACTGGATCTCATCCCAGGATGTCTGTTGGGTAGTCCTCTGGCGGTGTGGTCTCAGAGGGAAGGGCTGAGCTGCAACACCGTCTGTTCAGTCAGCCCAACAGAACCCCACCACCTGAACCCCCCCAACCCCACTCCTCACCTCCAGGCCTGGAGAGCAAACCAAGTGCCCCCAGAAGGCCAGAGGTCGCCAATCCCTGCACGTGTTGTATCCTTGTGCATGTTTCATGCAGGGTACCTACCCAAAGTTGGTATAAGTGCAGATACGATTCCAGTGATGGTGCAGATGGCGGTAGCAAACTTCCTCTCACTGCACCGCAGGTGTTCCCAGTCCACTGGACGCCCTGCGCGAGAACTCATTTGGCGGCATCCAGGCACAGACCCCAACTGTTGGGCCTGTTAGGGGAGTTTTTGTCAAGTCCCCTTGAGGGAAGATTTCATAAAAGTATCCCAATGGTATACAGGTCCCCAACTCTTAGTATCAGTCTACGACTCATGAAACCTTGGTAGAGTGACAGAGAAGTCTGGCTTATCATAAGAGGAAGATGTGAGCTGTAGGTAAGTACACTGAACCCAGTTAGTAAAGTAGGTCAAAGAAATACCAATAAAAGTATATAAAGTATATATTTATTGTATTTACACAAGAGATGTTTTAAAATACTTCGAACATCAAACCAATTACTTTTAGATACTTTTCAAAGGCCACTGCTTAGTTGTAGTTGCTCAGGGTTACAATTGTTACAGCATTTGACACCAATGACAGTTCTACCGTACTATCCGTTATACTGTGCGCAGACTAAGATATACAGCAATTCTATTTCGTTAGCAAAACCACATAAAATAGAGTAGTTTGAGAAGGAAAATAGTTGGTTATTCAAACAGTAGCAAAGCTTAAGGTTAAAGAGATGGTTTCAGAGCAAACTAACGCTTTAAGAGTCCAATTCCTAACTAACATCAAAAGTCAGTTCGGAGAGGGCTTAAAATCTTACGTAGCAGGGGAACAGCAAATGTTCCTTGGGATACTTCTCATCTCTTAGTTAAGGATGCTTGAAGAATAACACAACCTCGTAGACCCTCTTAAAGGACTCGTAAAAGGGACACAAGCTGGCAACTTGCGTCAGAGGGGACACCCTGGACACCTTTTCGTGCACTCAAACGCTCTGGAGCGACTTCTCGGTTTAAGGTGAGCAATAACTTTTCCCCCCAAAGTACCTTAGGTTAGAATAATTGTTTGTAGCTGGATTCTCCTCTATGCAGCAGCGATCGACCCAGTCTCCGTATTCCTTGCTCTGGTGATGAAAAGCAGAACAATGATAGGTATGTCTCAGCAGCAGTCTTGAGCGAGAACCTCTGGCACAGATTTATTTAACTTCTCAGGTCAGCCTGCGGTTGTGGTGCCATTTCTGCAGCCCCAACAAAGGACAATTCGCTCGGTCAATCTTCTTCGATTACTGGAGTCCTGCACTCTGATGAGGAGACTTGGATGAATTGGATTCTGTCTCTGCAGGTTCCCCTGGAGCTCAGCAAGTACTTGGACAGATTTGGTCTTTCAAAGATGATGCACTGGGTCGGAGGTTTCTTGGTATTCGCAGTCCGAAGCTCTGGAGAAGCACAGCACCTTGGAAGATGGCTCAGATTGTAGGTCATCTCAGGGCTGGTTGGTCCCACCAGCCAAAGGGAATGAGTCCTCCTCTTCGGAGTTCCTCTGTCGCATAGAAAACGGGGTCAGAACTGCAGTGGTCTCTTCACAATGTTGCAAAGGGTCTGCAGGCATCTCTGGTCGTCGTCTTCTTCAGTTACTTCAGTTTCCAGTGGTCGACTTGCCTTTCACCTCAATAACCTCACCTTTTATTCAGTTTCAGCAAGCACTCCTCTGCAATCTCTCTCAGCAGTTTTCAGATAGGGGCAGGTGGCTGTCCAATCGGGAAAGCCAAACCCCAGTAGGAGCTAGTTCCAGTCAGGCACTCAGGCAGACAAAGAGCAGGGGAGTGAAAAGCTCCTAACCAACTTGCTGCCTGCCCAAACACTGGAACCTAGGTAGGGGCATCCAAGGGTTCCTGCCAAAGGCAAAATAGACACACAGACCTCTCTCTCTCAGAATGGTAGAAGAAGGGCTAAGAAAGAACAACCATTTTTTATTATTTATTTTATTTATTTATTTGTTTGTATTGCGCTGGTAGCTCGCAAGCATCAGGGCGCAGTAACAAGAACACAGTAGACACACATACCATAGACTGAGACGAAGTTACAAAACACACATAATCAGGCTATCATTTTGACTGGAGTTACTGGTGTGCAGGGTTTAATTGAATACGTGTGTTTTCAGCTTTTTTCAAAAACACAAGTAATTTGCTTCCATTCTCATGTTGGCCGGTAGGTTGGTTCCATTTTCCCGCTGCTCAGTAGGGAATGCTCTTCCCAGTCCGAATGAGCGCTTGTGTGGGGCTACAGTAATCTTACCCATGTTGGCAGATCTTAATGCTCGATTTGGTACGTAAAAGTACATTTTTGATTTTAGGTATGCTGGGGCTTTCCCGTAAAGGCATCTGTGCACTAGGGTCAGAGCCTTGAACTGCACCCTATCTTCAATTTTCAGCAAATTAAGTTCTCTTCTGGCCTCGCTGATATGATTAAATCTTTTGCTTGGTAATTCTGACTGCATTGATTTGTATATGTTGGTAGCTAGCGAGGCATTGTTTGTTTGCTCCTAGGATAAGTGCATTGCCGTAGGCAAGGCTTGAAACTATAGTTGCCCTTGCTATAGTGGCACAGTTGACATCCGCCAGGTAGAGTTTAATGGCTTTTAGCAGCCTCGGGTAGTAAGAACAGTTTTTTTATACAGGTTTTACATATTGTGCTTGGGCTTCGGTTCCCAGAGATGCTTCGAGCATCATTTCTAAGGTTTTAACTTTATCCAGAACCTCGATATGGGTGTCCTTTATGTGTTGCACTGGGGCTGCCTGCATGGTCCTTTGCCGCATTTCTGCCATCACCAGTGGGATTCTCGTGCTCTCTGCTGCGATCTGACTTGGCATCGAAGTGCAGCCAGCATGTTTCCCCGCCACACAGGCAGTTTGCTATCCCGTTTCCAGGACATTGATATTCACGCTTCAGTGGCGGCAAGCCACTCAAAACTGTGGCTTCATTACAATCATACACACCGGAAAGCAGGATAATTTAGCAGAATATTCCAGATGTCTGTCGGGGCCCCCCACTTCCCTTCCCCCCCACCCTTGGTGAGGCTCAGACACAATGGTGGTATGGTTTTGGGTAGAAACATTAAATGAAAAAGGGTTGGAAAAATACCTCTCTGTCCCTAAAACTAAGAAGGCTTTCCCTGCCTCTAAGAAAAAGGAAATTGTCAGAATGTCCAAATTATAAAGTCCGTCCCTATCGTGTTTAAAAAGATTACATCTGTCCCTAACACTAATAATCTAAACGTACTGTGTAAGGATGACCGCTTCCGAAAGTAAGTGTTCCGTGTAGATCGAGGCAACAGAAAAATTACCAGTCTCTTGGTTAATCACAAGTGGCAAAAATAAAGGAATGTTCAAAGCTGTAGGACTCCAAGGTTAGGGTGTAGTCCATTCCCCTAAATTCCTTCTAATAGTGTTTCTCTCCCTTTGGGGCCTCTCAGGCCTGTACTTGCTTATATAAATGTCAATAGGCAGTTCACAAGAATATGCTCCCTGTGCATCTCCAGCTTATACCCAGCAACTTGGCACACTCATAGTATTTGTTTGCAGAATGTATTCTTTGCTTATTTTGGGTGCAGGTCCAAGATTCACAATATTCCAAAAGGGCTTGGTTTCTTCCTTGCTAAGCTGTCCTCTCGTGGACTGTCCCTCTTTTGGGTGCAAGTCCCAGGCTCACAATATAACTGCTTAGTTAACTCTCCTGCCAAGCATTTAGCAGTCATCTTTTCGTATACTTATTTGGGTACAGGTCCCAGACTCGCAATGTAAAAAATCGGCTTGGTGTACTCTCCTACCAAGACTGTCATCTCAAGTACTGTTCCTCTTTGGGTGAGAGTCCTAGACTCTTATATTCACAGTTACTTGGTTTGCCAGGCAACAGTAACCAAGTGGACTTTCTCCGCTTGGTGCAGGTCCCAGACTCGTAATATTTTATTTGACGTTGTCTCAGTTTCTCATATGGGTGAGGGTCCTAGACTCAAGACTTCATTCCCATGGTCCCAGACCCTCTTGATCAGGCTTCCAGCTTCAGCCACTTGCTTTCCCGGACCTTCAGCTCCACTTGTGTAACCCACCTATCTGCTTGCCCCTCTCTGATAGGTACCAGCGTTTCCTGAGCAGCTGGTTGCCTTCGGGGCTTTGTCGCGGTCGGCAGCAGCTTTCCGGGTGTCCACCGGCAGTGCGTCCTTTCTCCTGAATGCTTCGCTGGTGCTCTGGATGCCCGGAGGTTCGACATAGCAGCCACATGAGTAGTCCTTGCCTCTGAAATCTCGCTCACTTTCGTCTCCTCCGTTCTCGGCTTCCCCTCCTGCTGGCTCCCGTCTCTCATCGCAGCACAGCTCGCTGGTTTCCTACTCGGAGGATCGCACTCCAGAAGCATCTCAGCTGTGAGATATTGAAACTCCCGCGTTGGAGAAGGGAGTCGTTCTGGGACAATCACATTCATTGAGAAGCTAGGGCGCTCACTCTGCTTCTCCACAGTGATCCTTGGACTCCTGATCATCATCTTCTCAGTACATGACAGAGTCAGATGTAATATACTTAGCATTTCCTAAGGTTTGAATCTTGTCAAGTCTATTATGTTGACTAATTTGACAATAATTGAAATTGGCAGACCTGCTGGGTGCAACGGCACTGGCAGGCAGAGTTGTGGTTTACCGGTCCGGAAAGGGTGTTAGTATGTTGCAACCGGCACCCTTATTTCTGGACCAGAAAACACAGAATGAGGCCCAAAGACAACAGATTCACTTTTTTAAAATCAAGACTATTTCTTATTCATCAGGATGGAGTAAGGCCAAACTTGCCCTATGCAAAGGTGGTTTTTCCCTACCTAAAGAAACTAGGGATAGTCTTGGTCATTAAGTTCAACTCAAAAGTTTGCCTTTGTCCAAAGCCTATACTTGCCCTCACAAGTAAAGATATACAATTGTAGGGATGTCAGCAACCAAAGAAACAGTGTTCAAAATAAAGTTCTGAGCTTCTTCCAGCTCTTTGGCTTCTGTTTTAGCCCTTTCCTCAGGTTCAAAACAGTTCCACACAAAAGACCTCAGGGTTCCCGTCCCAAAGTTCAACACAGTTCCAAAAGATCTCAGGGTTTCCCTCGCCAAGAAGGCAGCTCTTTTAGCTTCCAAACCAGTCAGCTCGCTTGACTTTCAATAAGTATTCTAAACCAACTTTGCAACCTTTCAGGCTTTTCAACAGGTCACTCAGCTCGCTCTTTTCTTGAATCACTTCCATGCTTGACAGGCACAACAGCTTCAGTGTTTTAACTTTCCTTGGTTCACTGCAAGTAGGGGTTACTCAGTCTAGGCACAGTAATCAGACCACACGGTTCTCCCACTATAGGTCACGCAACCAATAACGTTTGGCACTTTGTTATATTCACTTGCTCTCATTGGACTTCCTTGCCAACACAAGCCTCCTATTTGAACCTGTGTCAATTGTCCACTTGCAGTACTTTTTCTACTTGGTAGTTTCTTGCCTCTGCCCCAATGCCACTTTCACACCATTAACTTTGTGGGGCGTTTTCCTGGTCACCCCCTTGCTTGCACACTTCACAATAGTTCTTATTACTTGCTTTTCACTGGTTTCCTTAGCCCTTGTCACTGGCTTTTACCTGGTTCATGCTTTCCATTGTCCATCAATTTTGACTTGCTTTCACTGTATTTGAAGTTGCCATAACTTTTTCACTCGTGCAATACTTTCATGTACTTTGCACAACTTTTCCTTAGTTCGGTATTCAATAATGTATGAAACACTTTGCAGCTCGTTCGGCATTCACAAATCTTTTCTTCAGTCTGCCAACAATTTTATCATAAGGTTTCCTCTGATTGACCTTTCCTTGTACCCACACCCAGCCCCTGGAGCACCCCGGCGTGATTCTTTCCTCTCCGTCACTCACCAGTAGACCTGCAATGAGATCAATTTCAAAGTCAGCCTAGACAGATAGTGATCCACTTTCGGAATCGCTCTCTGCGTACCCTGATACACCAACAGAATTTGCACACTAGTTTATTATACAGTGTATACATCAAAACTCAAGCCAAAATGTGTTAGATCTTTTTATGTGATCTATTGCTGTACATATTTTCAAGTGTCTTCTATTACCTATTGGATGAAGGTACACCTATTTTGCACTGTCAACACCCAAGGGACTTTCAAGTTTTCATTGGTATTTTTTAGTTATCATGTTATTAATATACTATGCCATTTACTAATGTATTAAGATTTAATGAATAAACTGATCTATACAATGCTCCTTATCATGTACTGTAATTTATAAGGACAATTTTTTTTTAAACAACTGTGCAAAAAGGGAAAAAATACCTTGATAGGTCCCTCATTACTATTCTAACTCTTTCCTTTTCTCAAGGTTGTGTGTTCACCACAAGTTTTTCTCATATTCATTGTCTGAGTATAATAACAGATGTTGGGAGCCCACCTATGTAACTTACTCACTGTTATCCGGCAGCTCCTCTGGGTGCTTACAGTTTTCTCTTCTCCATTCTCTCGCTCCGCTTGCACTTGCCGGGAGCTGAGACGAGCAGCATTCGCCTCTTCTGAACCTTCCAGCAGCTTCTGGCGGCTCCCTGGAGTCTTCAGTGTTCCCCAGCTCGTGAGGACTCACAGCACTCGATTCTGCAGGGCTCCTGACACTCTGACAACCCGTTCGGGCTGCAGCATCTTTCTCGCTCTCCTGCAGCGTTCGGTGGACACTAGACCAGCCTCTCTTCAGCCTGCTCTGTACCGGGTTGCCACGTCCTTATCCCCAAGTGGGTTTCTTTCTCCAGGGGGGACTCTCTTTCCCAATGGATCTCTCCTCCTTATACATGCCTGTAGCCCTTTAACTGGCTGCAGGTGTAACTCCTTTGCCTGACCCCAATTAGTGGGATATGCCTGATCATGGTAGTGGTGCTTCACAGTCCTCTTCGCCCCAGTACTAGAATGGTGTGCACAAATGGAAGTGTGCATTACTCCTAGTTGCCTCTTCTTCGCCCCAGTCTTGTGTGTGTGGTGTGTGTGTGTGTGTGTAAGTATGATGGGCAGACTGATTACCTATAAAGGTATGGGGAGGCATTCTGATAAGGTTGTCAGGTGTTGGTTCAAGTGAGACATGGGATGAGTGAAAGACAACTTTTCGCACCAAGTTTGACTTGTTTGAGTATCAGGTTATGCTTTCTGTCTGTGTAATGCTACAGCGACTTTTCAATTGTTAGTTAATGAAGTGTTGCGAGAATTTCTAGACGTTTCTGTTGTTGTGTACATAGATGACATTTTGATATTTTCCAACGATCTTCAGCAACATGAAGAACATGTTCAACAGGTGTTACAGAGATTGAAAGAGAAATTCGCTAAGTTAAAAAAAAAGAGTAAATTCCATACAATCGAAGAGCCATTTTTGGGGTTTATAATCTCCCCAAAGGGGTTGGAGATGGACTCTCGTAAGGGTAAGGCTTTCAAGGAGTGGACGTCGCCCAATAAATAGAATGAAGGATATTCAAAGCTTTCATGGGTTTGCACATTTTTATTGCAGATTTATAAAGGACTTCTCACAGACTGTAACACCTACAGCAAAACTTCTTAAGAAGGGTGTCGAGTTTTGGTTGACCCAAGAGGCGGAGGAGGCTTTTTTGAAGTTAAAGGGAAGTTTCATCCCAAACCTTTGCAACCTTTTTGTATGGAGGCAGATGCATCCAATCAGGCCATTGGAGTTGTCCTTTAACATCCAAAGATGGGACAATAGCATCCTGTAGCCTACTTGTCTAAAAAGTTAGTTCCAACTGAAGCCAATTATACAATCACAGACCATGAACTTCTAGTGATTAAGAAGACTTTTCGGGAATGGATGCATTACTTGATTGGGGGCCAAGCATGGGGTGACAGTGTTGACAGACCGTAGGAGTTTCGTGTTTTTTTAAAAAATCCGCTAGAACTTTGACCCCACGTCAATTGAGTTGGTTACTGTTCTTCGCAGATTATGATATTGTGATACCTTCAGACCTGGTCAGCAAAATGGAAAGGCAGTTGCCTTGACTTGACAGTTTCCTGGTAGTTAAAAAGAGGTGTGCAACAAGTTAGAAACTATGATAGTTGAATACGGTTTCATTTCTGTAGAGAAAGGATCAGTTTCAAGAAAGGATTCTACAGGACATTTCAGAAGGTGAGATTCGAGCATGGGTGAAGCAGGGCCCAGAAAGACGACTTGACAATGGCCTTCCATATACAAGTTCAAATTGTTTATTCCTACAGAGACGCTCACGGGAGATTGAAGTTACCTGGGCATCTGTGACTTCATGAGACTTTGGAGGTGGTAGGTAGGACATTTTAGTGGGACGTTTTAAGACCGGACACACTGAATTATGTTAAAACTTGAGGTGTGTGCCTGATCAAAATTTGGTAGAGGAACATTCGGGTCTGCTTACTCCTTTGCCAATAGGACATTGGGGATTGGACTTGTAGTGCATTGATGGGGACAAGATGGATGCCCCCACATATTTCGGTTCCCAGAACTGCATGTGCAGTCTAGTCTTTTGGGTGTGGTTCAGCCCAGAGACTATTTAAGCCACGCCCAGGCTGAGAAACATGCTTTGTGTTTTCTGCACCTGCAGCGTGACACTCACCGTGTTCGGATCGGTCTCCAGTAGGCCTGCATCTTTCTTCTGCGCTCAGCTCCTGCAAGAACACCGTTAGGAACAGCCTTACCTTGAGGCGCTTCTGCCCATCATTCATCGCTCCTTCTGTTCTGCGGGCATCTTCGGCAGTGTCATTCCCATCCTGTCACGCCGCTTGCTAAGGAAAAGGGAAAAGAACAGAAAAAGGCATTAGTAAGCAGTCAGCAAATCTTCGCTTATTTTTTTAAAGACTGTACAAGCTTCAAACGCTTACCTGAATCCCAGCCGCTCTGGGGGACCTCTGTGTCCGGAACTTCTCATCCATCTGCAAGAGGGAAAAGACCCTCCAGGTTAGCGTGGAAACATCTAGAGGCGCCGCATACCATGCTTACTCACCGCATTTCTTCTTCATAACCGGCATCCACGCTGAAAACGTTGCGGCACCTAAAAGACACAGAAAAGAACTCAGTTCAATACAAATACGAAAGGGTCGCATCACGCATCGTGCTCTCACTCACCTTCAGCGCTACTAATCTCAGCAGCATGTCGCCATCCCCGGACGCCGGCAATCATCTAAGGAAGGAAAGGAACGAAGTTAGAGAACTGTTCAAAAGACTCATTATACTTACCTGTCGGACTCTTGCCAGTGAATTAACTAGGCAGCAACGAGCCCGCATCAATCAACGCGCCTGTGCGCTGAAAGCAGGACAGAGAGCACACTTTCCAAGAAAACAAGGTGAGCTGTGGATCAAAGGGAAGGGTTGGACCCCGGGGAAGAAGGGGTTCAAGCACACAGAGACAATAGGGAGTTAAACTCTACCAATCCTGTGTTTCAGGCCCAGTCTCCAGTTGAGTAGACTCCAGGGAAGGGTTCGAAGTCGTAAGAGGTCAGAACAGGCGGAGTGACGTCCCCATGGATACCAGGTGAGCATTATAGACTAATGGGCAGACCAAACTGATGAATCAGGAGCTTGAGAAATACTTGGTGTTTTCTTCAGGAAGACACTAGTTGGGTGGATTTCCTATGGTTGGCCGAATTCAGTTATAATAACTCTGAAGGACTCAACAACACTCTCAGCATTCTTCTGTAACTATGGGTTTAATCCACGTTTCCTTAAAAAGTTAGTTCCAGAAGTGAGTTCTAATTCAGTAGTAGAGGACAGACTAAAGTGTATATGCGAGAGTTTGGTGGGGGCAGAAAATTATCTTCAGAAGAGTAAGCTGCAGTATGAAAGGCTTGCTGATGGAAAGGGACAGGCTTGTCCACAGTATCAAGTAAGGCAAAGATTTTGGTTGTCCACTAAACATTTACGTTTCAAAGAGAGAACACAGTTTAGCCCACGATTTCATGAATCCTGCGACAGTGAGATTAAAGTTACCATCCAGATAGAAGACACATTCAACCAGTCATGTGAGCCTAATTAAACCAGGGCTCTGGTCCAAAGGAGGGGTCGTGGGAAGCAACTGTAGATGTTCATGCACCCAATTTAGTTGAAAGGTTTCACAGTAAATATCCTCACAAGCCTGCTCCTGAGACAATTGTGGGGCATAAGATTGGGAGGTACTTTGGCAGAGCTAAGTACTAGTGGTGGGAGTGCATCCATGTTCTCTAATTAAAGTTAATGTAGGATGCCCAAGCCAAAATGGAGAGGCAGTGACTTCAGCTGATTGGTTAAGAGAACAATGCATTAGAATGTACCTGAAGGTTCCCAACAGCCTTTCTTCCAAAGAAATTCACAGATCACACCTTTTCAGAAGCTCCTTAACTTTAGGCCCAAACTAGAGATCTGAAGAATTTCATCAGAAGAAAGAAGACAACAGCAGCAGCTAAGCGTGGGCAGTATGAAAAGAAGTCACAGGTCAGAACGCAGTGTTTAGAGAGACTGCAAGTACTCTGAATTACTAAAGCTAGTTCCCAGCAGTGTATGAACTTTTATTGTAAATAGTTTACCCTCAGTCTGTGGACAAACAATGAAGACTCCCGAAAAGTGCACCGGGCCTTGGAGTGCCGTGCGTGGCGGCGCATGTCCGGAGGAGTACCACGCATTGGAACGTCAGAGCACAGGACCAGAGAGACCCGGAAACAAAGGGGTCTTCCCTCTAGGAGAAAAAGAGGTAGGTGGCCCTCACTGGGGGGGGGAGCAGAGGACGGGGTTAGTCGTCGCCACCATACTGGCACGTTGCAACCCCTCCTCCCCCCGCAATAGCAGCGAGAAAGGGTCCGGGCCAGTTTAACACAGCAGGCTGAACACTGTCAACCCCGCCCCATGCACAGAGGAAGCGGAGGGACTCGGGATGGGGGATCTCTTGGGGGGGGCCTCTTGCCTGTCGGATCGGGACCTGGCTGTTGACCACCACCCACCCCAAACACAAAAAAAACAGATTCAACTGCTTTAGCCTCAATCCAGTGAAGGGGACTGGGGCCGGGGTGCCCCCAACCTGTTTTTCCTTCTGCTGGGGATGCCGAGTCAGGGGGGATCGGGAGGGGCGACGCCACTGGAGCATGTAGGAGTAGACCGGACAGAGGCCTGTGACCACTGTGGTGACCCACCTGAAGAACCACAGGGCAGCTCATACTCATGCCCAGTTGAAAGGCAGAGGGACATCTTGTATTGGACAGTGTGCATGCTTGGGGGAAGGGCTGGGCCCGCCCTGGGGTTTGTTGGCCTCTACGGGGAGCTGTTGAGGAGTGCCTCAACACCCCCTGGCGATGCAGCTCCTGGGCCAGAGGGTGTAAGAGACATCAGGGGTCATAGAGGAAGAATCAGGCTAAGAACTAGGATACACAGGGGTGCAAAAGCTGGAGGGTTGTGGTATTATGTTCAATACAAAATGGTTATCTTTTTTCCTTAATGCATTTTCTCAGAGATCAGCAGAGTTAAGCACTCAAGATGTTGGATTGCGCTGAAACCCAGGCCAAGATGGTGGATTCTCTCAGCAGTGATCTAGTTTAGAATGTTGAGGGCAGATTGTCTGGCAGACCATTCTAAACTGCCTTTCATCATTTCTCTTAGAATAAGATAGTCATGTTCGAAGGCCTACTCTATTTCATACGAAGCCAGAAGGAGGAATAAGTTGAAAGTCATCTGCAATCTTCAGTAAACAGGTGGGAGCGCAACTTGTTGGCGAGCGTACAGCTAACCTTATTATACTTAAAATGGAAAGCTCTGAACTGTGAAACTAGTCCGAGAAAGCAGCATTTGAGAAAATCAGTAACTTTTAATGTTGCAAGGAGTTTCACATCATCTTATTGATATTTGAACTATTCCAATTTGGCTCTGTAGCATTTTTAGCTTATTCTGATCTTTGCGCAATGTTTAACCTACAGTCTAGGTACTGCGCATGATTACGCGAGGTGCACAGTTTAGTAAAGCTTACCATGGTCACTTGCATTCTTTCTAAAAAGTTACATGAGTGCCGCAGGTAATACGCAGCATACTTAAGAAGCATACAGAGGCTCACGTAGCCGGCAACAATACTTTAACCGTATCAAAAAAGGAATGCAAATACCTACGTAAAGCACATTCAAAGGCATTTATCAAGTGACTTTGCAAGCGTATTTGGAAAACGTTTCTTTCAGAAAGCCTCAACACAGGAAGGATTTCTAATGACGCATTACGCGCGATGGTAGTGCCGGCAGCCATTTTATTTGCATTCTGGAAAATGTAGTTAGCGATGCGTATCTTAGATAGTTAGCACTGCAAACAAGAAAATAACTATTTTCTTCTTTCTTCTATTAAAGACAACTTGGTTTGAAGACTGACTGACCGCCCTGGATCACAGACTTGCTCCGCCTGCTGACCTGTCTCTCCGGGTCTAGTAAGATCTCCCGCCCTGACAATGTTGATGTGAAGGTATTTGTAGTATCTGCACCGTAGGGACTCAGAGGGGTCATCCACGTTGGAACCATATATGTTAATGAACGTTATCAACATGGATCCCCAGCACCCGAGACAATGACAAACCTCCCTTGTGGGTCAACTATCGTTTCTGTGGTGTGGAAACAGATCGACTTGTGCACTAGTGTCATAGCCCCAGCCGAGTATGAGGTGTGGTATCTACAGTTTCCCCAGGACCTGGCTACCCCCTCATTCGATCTTCCTTTTGTAGGAGAGCCACCGTAACCCCATGCCTCTCACAATATTGGCGCACCTTACATCCTTCCGCGATTGTTCAAGCCTGTACATTCCAGCTAATCACCTTACAACTTGCCATGCCCCTGTATTCATGTTGGATAGCTCAGCCTTGCCCTCGTACTCGCTTGTACCTCACCCCAGCTATCGACTAAGAGCCCGACACGTGAATCATTTTCAGATAACCACCCCCAATTTCCCGCCCCCACCTCCACAAACCCCACTTAACACCCAATCCACCCACCCCAACCCACACCTCCCACCCGCCTCCCATCTTTCCTCCAGTATACTACCATGGAACTCAGCCCGGGGAAGCCAGGGGCTGCGGGCCCCCGCTCCTTCCCCATCGCTCACGACCTCGAGGGGAGGCCCATACAGAACCAACATTACTCAACAACTGGACAATTCATTACATGGGTCAGCAAGATATACATCCCACCAGGGAACACATTGTGCACCACCCTTAGGAAGATCTAGTATCGTACCATCTGTGTACCGCCCGCCCCAGATGTCATCATAGTGTAGTCAGTACTGGATGATCACATTGGGGGATTTACACCCACCCGCAGCCAGCTCCCTTCACTTCAGAAGCATTTCAAGGAAGTCATGTACTGCCCCAGGATCCACGAAGAAGTGTGTTTTTCCGCTGTGCTGCACATGCAATGTGGACGCATAAAGCATGGCTTACTGGAGACCGCGGTCACGAAGTGCCTGCTTTGCCACCAGGAAACATAGGCGTGCCTTCTGGACTGATGGGGTGAAATCCAGGTAAAAGGAGATCCTGGTGTTCTCAAAAGTAAGGTCTCCCAGCTCTCTAATACTGTGTAGAATGGTGTTGCGATCTCTGTAGTTCAAGAGGTGAGCTATGACCGGGCAAGGGCTTTGGCCCGGCTTGGGTGGGTCACCTGTGGCACGCAGTGTGCACTCCATCAGGAATTGTGCTGATAACAGAGGCTCCTGCAGGACGTCTTTTAGGAGTTTTTCCATATAGACTTCCATATTACGCTGAGGGTAACGACTCCGGGACCACCACCACCCGGATGTTATTTTTCCGAGATCTCGCCTCCAAGTCTTTGTCTCTAATGGCACTGAATTCCCTTTGAAGTGAGCAGATAGCCTGTGTTAATGTGGCACTAGTGTCCTCTAGGGTTCCCACTTGGTTCTCCAACTCAGATATCCGGCCGCTCTTCTTCTCGGTTTGCTCCTGCATCCTGTCGAACTCATATGCCATCCCATCCAGTTTTGTGTTGATGGACACAAAACCTGATCTCATCTCTGCCAGTACAAGGCTGAGTTTAGACGCTGGAGATCGCACTGGGGGCCTCCTCCTGCCCTGACAGGGGTGATCTAGCCGGGGTTTCTCTGGGAGCTTACATCCTCCCGACCCCCTTGCTCAGTTCTTCCTTCTGAGAGAAAGACAAGCGGGACTACCGCTTGTTGCCCTTAGCGGAACAGTGCGCGAGGAGCTATGTGGCTAGCAGATCAGATAGGGGGGGCAAAGGGGAATGGGACAAAACAAACGCCACAGGAGGTCTTCTTGCTTCTTTTTCAACACCCTGCATGGGAATTAAAGCATGTTAAACACAATTGCACAAGTCTTTTATTATCATTGACAATACCCCTAATCAAGTAAAAACTCTAGGGGTCTACCTAGACTCGAGAGTCTCACCATGAACAAACACATAAGTGCCCTATCATCTTCCACAGCGTACACTACTAAACTTATCTCGCTAAGCCGTCCTTTCCTTACGCAGCAAAACTGCATAACACTAGCAAGAGCCCTGATACTAACCAAAATAGACTACTGTAATATACTCTTACTAGATACCTCCCAAAAAAAAAAATCAACAAAATGCAACTACTGCAGAAAAAAAGCCCTAAGATCAGCACTAGGCATAAAAAAAAAGGAGCACATAACACACTTTAGGAGAGAGGTACACAGGCTTGAGATCCACTGCCAACTTACATCTGCACATACCATGTTTCAAAAACACCAGAACAGGCACTGCTAGCTTTCATGTAGCAGCCCCAAGAATGTGGAACTCCTTGCCAGCCAATATAATCAGTGAGCCCTCCCTGATCAATTTTAAGAAACTCATCAAAACATGGCTCTTTAATAAATACTGAATTCCTGTCCACCACTTCCCTGTAAATACACTGTAAATTTTGTATATGTAACTACCAAGCCTATGCATACGTTCAAAGCGACCTCTAACCAATAAGCTTGTAGCATTGTATATTACTGTATATAGAATATCCAAAGGTAAATATATATACATATTGCTCTGTAAACCATAAGCCTTAAGTAGACTTGAAAAATATGCTGCGATACCCACAGGCTTGGGCGTACAATAAATGTAATAAATAAAATAAATAAATAAAATTCTCTCAATTTAACTCTGAAGAACAGAAAAATACCTGCAAGTCCTCTGCCACTGGCTTGGAGGAAATAATTATCTTTGTAGGCTTAAACATTCTCTTTTAATTCTGGATTTCAAAAACAATTGTTCATCCTCAAATTTCACTTAAATTCTTCTGTGATAGTGTGATGTGAATTGTCCTGATACGTGAGTCTATCAAAGAAAGATAAAAAAAAAAATGCAGTGGATTACAAGGACTTGTAGAAATGTATAGTTCATGTTAACATGCTTATTTAGTTTGTGGGAAAAACTCTGAACACAATCCGAACGTGCAGGGTTTTCAGAGCAAGTTCGAGATTGAGCTGCGCATACTAGCTGCTGTGCACGAGGAAGCAGCGCCAACATTTTATGACGGGGATTGTGATGGTAATGTCCCAGGCAAAGTGAAGGAGTGCGGAAGGCTTCTCACACGTAATACGCAGTGGCAGGCGTTGGGAGAAAGCAACGTCGAGTTGCGTAAAAATAGAAAAGATACTCCAGCAACGCCACGTAGTATAAGAATAGAAGGAGGACTATTGTAATTCAGTCTCCAGGGGCACATAAGCCACATAACTGTGCATGCAGAGTTTGAAAAGGGAACTCCATTGTGAAGTCCTCTTCTTCGCCAAAGTAGTCCTATTTTTCAAAGTGAGAAGAATTACTGGCTGGAAGGCAATATCAAGCAGCAGGAAGTTTCAAAAGACTAAGTAGGAAAACCTGAATACCACAAATACATAGTTTTAAAGGAAAAGTGCGCTCAAAAATGTTATATGCCCGAGCATTCAGGCACGTGGTTTAAAGCAATCTGTGATCGATCGTAAAAACATTTCCTATGCACCTTACCATAGTTTTCCTCACTTTTACACATGCGAAATCGAGCATCGGGCGCGGCCATCTTCTGCCAATCTTATCCGTTGCCGCATCGCCCTAATTTGAACTGCCCTTGCGGCACTAAATCATATCCCCCGCCGCGGAAGCCGACATCAGTATTCCTAGTGATATTCTCCACCTATTTTTATGACGTTAGTGGGCAGCATAGCCAAACACGCCCAGTCATCACCTACGTATAAACGTCATTTGACGCAGAACCCGGAATATCAACACACACATCCTCTCACAGCACAGAGCTTCCCAAATCGGAATGGAAGAAAAAGTTACTTACCAACTGGTAATGTTCTTTCGACTGGATGTTCCTCCAATGTATTCCTCATCCTAGATGTATTCCATCCAGCTTTAGCTGCTTCGGAAATGTTTTCTCGGCAGAGGGCGCCGTGCGTCGATGTCATCGAGTCGAAGTCCCTCGAAGGCCTACGTGGAGGGTAACGTCATCGGGTATATCAGTAGCACACGCGGCGCCCGTTGGCCTCAGTTCTGTTTTTCCCCCTCTTGCTCTGTTGTATAGATAGTGTAGGTAGCCAGGTGTCAGCCTTGCGAGAGATGAAGTGGCAATAACCCGGAAAATCTACAGAGGGGTAGGATGGGAGGGCGATGAAGAATACGTTGGAGGAACATCCAGTCCAAAGAACGTTACCAGTTGGTAAGTAACTTGTTCTTCGAATGGATTGCGTCCTCCATTGTATTCCTCATCTTAGATAGACTCCCAAAGCAGTGTAGAAAGCTTTATGGAGGCGGGAGTAGATTTACAATATTATTATATAGCCGAATATAGCACTGCTTTACCAAAAGCAAGCTCTTTAGACTGGGAAGCAGCCAGACTATAGAATTTAGAAAAAGTGTGCAGCGATGACCAAGTTGCTGCTTCACAAATAGATTTTATGGGAACACCTCTTTGAAGGGCTGTCGAAGAGGCTATGCCTCTGGTAGAATGGGCCCTTACGCCTTCTGGTGGATCTTTGCCTGCCAATCTGTAGCATTCTGAAATGCAAAGCACAATCCAACGTGATATGGTTTGTTTTGACACCGATTGACCCAATTTCCTTCCGGTGTAGCCAATGAAAAGTTGATTATCCACTCTAAGCTTGGAAAGCCTAGAAATATAAAAGGTTAGAGCTCTTCTCGGATCCAGTAAGGGTAATCTTTCCTCCTCCTTACTGGAATGAGGTGGAGGATAAAACGCAGGCAGAATATTTTTCTGATTTTAATGAAAATCAGACACAACTTTAGGTAACAATGATGGTTTAACCCTTAATACCACTCTGTCCCTGTGGAACACAGTATAGGGTGGCCCAGAAGACAGTGCCTGCAATTCGCTCACTCTTCGTGCAGATGTTAAAGCAACCAAGAAAACTGTTTTCAACGTTAGTAATCTTAAAAGACAAGTGTGCAAGGGTTCAAAAGGGGCACACATTAAAAACATTAGAACCAGAATAAGGTCCCAAACTGGGACTTGGAAAGGAGAAGGAGGGAACACACTGGTGAGTCCCTTTAAGAATTGTATTATCAAAGGAAGTTTAAAGTAGGAGAATTCTTCCGAACAGCGCTTGAAAATGGAAAGCGCTGCAAGATAACCTTTAATCGTCCCAACATTGAGGCCTCTATGTGCCAGTGACAAGAGGAAGGACAACACTTCCGGGATAGAACACAGAAAAGGATCAACATTCTTTTCCGTGCACCAGTTGCAAAACTTCTTCCAATGGCAACGGTACAGAGATTTTGTTGCTGGCCTTCTTGCCGAAAGCAACACCTCCTTGACATCATCTGGAAGGCCCCAATCCTTGTATCTCAGCCTTTCAGATACCAAGCATGAAGGTTGAGAGTCCTGACCACTGGATGGAGAACCTGGCCGTCCATTTGTGAGAGAAGGTCCTCTCTCTGAGGAAGCCGTAACGGAGGGCAGATGGACAGGTCTAGAAGGTCTGGGTACCACGTTCTCCTGGCCCAATCCGGAGCAATTAGGATCATGCGGTTTCCGAACTGTCTCAATCTTCTGATGACTTAAGCAATGACGGGAATCGAAGGGAACTGGTACAGTAGTGGGAAGTTCCACTTCACCACAAACGCATCCCCTAGGGCTCCTCTCGGGGGAAATTCCCATGAGCAATACTTTGCTCACTTTCGGTTGATTCCAGTCACAAACAAGTCTATCTGAGGGGTTCCCCAAAGGGTGAGGATCTCCTAAAGGACTTCCTGAGCCAGTTCCCACTCGTGGGACACCGTACTCTGCCTGCTCAGAGTGTCTGTCGTCATATTCTCCTCCCCGGAGAGGGCGCCAGAGAGCCGACCAAGATGGCAGCTTCCTAGAGAGCTCTGTGCGGCTCCCCATAAATCCTGATTAATCCTACTCTGTGGCGCCGTCATCACCCGCCAGCTGCTGCCCATATCTTGTGGGAAACCCAGCCGGCCACGCCGAGACCAAAAACACGGCCCCAGACCCAGTGAGTGGGTGACACAGCGGATAGTGGCCTGTACATCCGCGACGCTGGGAAACAGCCCTGGGAGGGCCGAGCGTGTGCTACGCGCCTCCAGGAGGAGGGTGTCGGGAGTCCGGGTCGCATACCAGGGAGGTGCAGCTTAACTTGCCGAGGGCGGACCATCATTGCCCTGGGGCACCCAGACAGCCCGGAACCTGGGGGACGCGAGTGGTTTGGTCGTTGGCGGGGGAGCCCTTCCAGTGGATCCCGGAAGAGCAGAGAATCGGCGTGGCGCCTCCAGAACCAGCTCCAAGAGAAGTCAAGGTAGGAGCGCCCCACAACACAGCCACGCTCCGCGCGCCTGGGGCCATACACGGCCGCAGGAGCGCCCCACAACACAGCCACGCTCCGCGCGCCTGGGGCCATACACGGCCGCGGCAGGCCCCGCCCTCCCTCGGGAGGAATCATCATAAGTGTGCCTTCGGCGGGGCTCCTGGATGCGCCCCGCGGCCGCCGCGGGAGTCCCTCTGCAGCATAAAGACACACCCCGCCTGCTGGAGCCTGGTCCTGCGGTGTGCCCCGGTCCCGTTAAGCAGCAACACCTGATACGGCCAACCCCTGGGGCAACGCAGCCTGTGCTACATACCGCTGCATACCACCACCAGCCACACACTTGGCTAACAGCCACTGGACATGAAAACCTCGGCAGACCCACGCTGCGCAGCAAGGGCAACATAACGCTGCTTCATTGACACTGCAGCAATTACACATTAACTCTCACCTCCCAGCCTGCCGTAACGCTAACAGTAGAACTAGTCCACGTAAACAAGAGAGGGCACTGGCCCACAGACTGATTAGCCTCCACCCCGGACAGACTAGCACAGATCCACCTGTGCCTCCGTTATATTTAACAAGGGCTCAAGATACCAACCAGCGCATGAGCAGAGGCCAGGGCTCCAGGACATCCCAGGCCTCCCAAAAGACTGAGGGCACACACTGTTTAGAAGCGATTAAAAGCTAAGAAACACCAGCTTGATCCACAAGCTGCCAGGAGAAGAGGTCCTACATAACCCAAACTATCATTGGAAGTGCTAAAAACCTAATTCCCACATTCTGCCTACATTGCTGGCGTGAGCCACGAAACACCGGAGGCCTCGCCCAAGAATACCTGCAACGTTGCATGCTGACGTTAGTCCAAAAACAACCACCAACAGATCAACCATGGGGAAAACAGATAAGTCCCAAAGAAAGCTGAATTTTGAAGCCGCCCCCCAGGCTGAAGAGGAGACGTTAAATTTTGATATTAGGGAAATCATAATTGAGCTGAAAGCTGGAATCAGAGGGTTGGTAAGCAAGCTAGACACGTTATCCTCAAAGGTTGACCAGTTCCAACATCGGCTGGACAAACATGCAGACAGGCTGGACGCAGCGGAGCAACGCATATCAGACCTCGATGACGGGGCAACATCCCTAACCTCCAGGGTGTCTACACTGGAATCACAGATGAAAACAGTGTGCGCCAAGAATGAAGACTTGGAGGGTCGCTCATGGAGAAATAACATCAGGCTAGAGGGGGTAAGAGAACAGCTCCAGGTCAAAATGGAAGACCATGTGGAAAAGATTTGCAGACATTTATTTGGCGAGGAGATCCTATCCCAACTGTCGTCGAAAGAGCACACAGGGTTCCCAATGCAAGACCGGTCCCAGGCACAAACCCTCGTCCGATAATAGCAAAGCTTTTAAATGACAAAGATCGCGACGCAATCCTCAGGGCGGCGAGGGAAAAAGGCAACCTGCAATATGATGGTGACCAGATCCAATTCTTCCCCGACTTCTCCCCAGCTCTCCAAGCGCAAAGAAGGACATTTACGGCTGTCAAACAGTGATTACAAGACAATTAAATCCAATACTCCATGCTCTTCCCCGCTAAACTCTGCATCCAACATGAAGGGAGGTCTCAGTTTTTCAACACGCCGGAAGAAGCCAGTGAATATCTAGACCGAGCCGGCTGCGGACCCGGCCCCAACATTGCAAGACCACAGTGAAGAGACTGGATGAGACGGGACCCACCATAAAACATGGTTCCACAAACAACAAGCAGGGCGTACACCCAATCGCGACCACCACCAGTATACCAGAGCCACAGCTGTCTTTCCCTGTAATTTGGGGAGCCCACTTCCCTCTTGGAAGGCTACTAGCCCACCAAGCGCAGCTATGTTGTTTCAGTTGTTTACTAGGGGAGGGTCACCGTGGGCCAGTTGGGGGTTGCCTGCCAAAGGGAGGGAGTGAAGTAACAGGAAGTCACTATTGTTTGCTCAACTAAGAACCACCACGTCCATACGCTCACACCCCACCACAGTATCGCAAAGTGCAACTAGAGTACCAAGCAAACTCAAATCCCGGACGAATCCGACTGAACATTTCAGACTTAACACCCTCTATCCGCCGGTCATTCAGTAACACCATTGAAAGTTGCCACCTGGAACATTCGAGGTGGCAATCAACCAACAAAAACCAGAAAAATCCTCCAATACCTCAGAAGACAAAGTCAGCATAGCCATGTTACAGGAGACTCACCTTCCACCCTCAGAGCTACAATGGGCCCGGTCATGGGGGTGCCACAGGTACTTATCATATTCATCCTATGCCAGAGGGGTCGCCATCTTAATAGACAAGAGAGCCAATTTCAGTCTGATTAAATCAAAGAAAGACACCGAGGGGAGAGCATTATTGGTGAGAGGCCTCCTAGCAGGTAAAGAAATTGTTCTTGTAAACTCATATGCTCCTAATACCGACGGACCAAACAGCTTCAACTGGACTATGGCGCAACTCGGAAAGGCGAACGATGCAACGGTCATCTGGGGAGCGGACCTTAATACACCGTTAGATCCCAGAATCGATAAGTCCCACAACACAACAGGAAAACCGTCCAAAGCGAGTCTCCAAGTCAAAGAAATATGCCACACTTGACTTGATTGACACCTGGAGACATTCCAACCAAAATGCAAGAGAATACACATTCCACTCAGCTGTCCACAATACTAGCTCCCGCATAGACAATATTCTGGCATCAGCCCTCAGCCCATTTAACTGGGGATCCGGTCACATCTATCCACGCTCCTTCTCGGATCACTCAAAGTTAACACAGGAATTCACGCCATCTGCTGCGCCAACACTGAGATACAACTGGAGATTTAAGACAGGCTCACTAGCCGATCCTGTGTTTGCAACTGAACTACAGCAAGGAATTGCGTCCTTTTTGGAGGCCAACCAAAACTCAGTGAAATCCGCTGGCGCCCTATGGGAAACACTAAAATGCTTTGTTCGGGGAGTTTGCATGGCAAAAGAAAACGGTATCCTAAAGCTGATACACCAGGAGCTGGCAGAAAGTGAAAAACGTCTAAAGGAGCTTGAAACTAAAAACGACGCCTCAAGTGAACCACAGACCCAGACGGATCTGAAAGAAGAACTACTGAAATTTAAGGAGAAAGCAGAGCGTGAGCAGAAATTCCTCGGGCATAGGCACCAGATCCAACAATATGGTGAAGGCCAGAAACCGGGAGCGCTACTGGCCCGGCTATTAACTATTGACAAGAAACCCACCAGGGTGGAGTGCATCAGGAACGCCGAGGGAACCCAAGTCTACACGAAGAAGGCATTGTCAAGGAGTTTCGTAACTTTTACCAAGATCTATACAGCTCCAAGGGCAGCACTAATCCTGAGATGCTTCAAGACTTCCTTAGTGACACCGAACTGTACTGGGTAACGACTTACGCGAACCTTTGAATGCCCCAATAACACTGGCCGAAATCCTGGAAGCAAACATCTCCCGAACACCAAGGTACCCGGCCCAGACGGGCTCACAGGAGAGTTTTTACAAAGCACACGCGAACACCATAGCCCCTTTACTACTTCAGGTCTACGAAGAAGCCACAGAGCGGGGGATTCTACCACCTACCCTAGGCGAAGCCATGGTGACACTACTACACAAAGAGGGGAAACCCCCTGAGGAATGTGCATCCTACAGACCGATCTCCCTAATCAACCTGGACAACAAGATTCTAGCCAAAATCCTTGCAACGCGTTTACTTCCCATAATGCTGGCGCGCATGCTGGGTGACCAAGCGGGTTCATCCCAGGGCGTAGCACAACATATGGCATCAGAAGGCTCTTCGGCGTCATTGAGGCACTTGACCCAACACAGCAAGCAATAGCCGTGCTTCTGAACGCCGAGAAGGCCTTCGACTCGGTTGAATGGCCCTTCCTTTTGCAACACTTAAACAAATGGAACTGGGGAACTACTTCCTAAAACTGGTATCACTACTCTATAATGACCCGATATCCGATATTAGTCTGGGCAACACCGGATCCCCCAGCATCAGGTTAGAATGCGGAACCAGACAGGGTTGCCCCCTCTCCGCCCTTATCTTAGCCGTGGCGATGGAGCCTCTAGCGTCCAGATTGAGAGAATACCAATTACACAGAGGCATCACATTAGGTTCCCACAAACTTGTGGTCTCCCTATATGCCGACGATGTTATGCTATTTGTTAGCGACCCCCAAACTAACCGTAACCCAATAATGGGTGAAGTGATCAAATTTAGCCAAGTCTCTGGCCTTAAAACCAACCATTCGAAATCAGTGATATTCCCACTAATGCCGAATACCACTAAGTTTGCAGATGACCATGGGTTCAAGTGGGAAATCTGAAAGGTCCGCTACCTGGGTATTTATATGTCCCTCAGGTTTAACGACATATTTAAAGACAACTATATGGCAACACTGAATTCTATGCAAGAACGGGTCCAAAGGTGGAAATCACTCCCACTGACACTCTGGGGCAGAGCCTCTTTGACCAAAATGGTTATACTTCCCAAATTCCTCTATTTATTCACAAACATTCCAATACTCCTCCCAAGATCATTCTTTCAAAAACTCAAAAGCCTCATATTGGCACTACTATGGGCGGGGAAACCAGCGCGAGTAGCCTACACAACACTAACTTTACCTAAATCAAGCGGCGGCCTCACACTTGCAGATATGGAAAAATACTATTGGGCAGCCCAAGCACAATTTTTAAGCCATTGGTACACAATACACTTCATCCGACCGCATGTGCAGGTAGAACAAGCCCTCACATCCCCCAACTTACTGCGAGCCGTCATCATTAACCATATCCCAGTCCCACATAACACGCTGAATACTGTATTATCCACCTATGCAGTCTGCAAAAAGATTGCACAAAAATACAAAAGAGGTCAACATAAGATTCTCCCCCCTGTTACCAGCCAAATTCATCCCAGGCATCCCCCTAACAGCCGAAAAAGCATTTCTCTCAACATCCAATCTCTCAGTGACCTCTTCCCCGAGGGCACATTCTTGACCCCACAAATGGAAAAAGAAAGGGGAGGCATCACCTCACTAGATATATTCCTATACTTTAGACTATGCTATACGTTACAAAGCGTGTTCCCATCGTTTCCTAAACAACCTGTAACATGGGATCTACTACATAACGTAATCCAGGCGAAAGGCGAGGGGAGACTAGTGTAACTACTATATAAAACCTTACTAACGGACATAGTCACTACTGACCCCCGAATAAAGACAAGGTGAGAAACAGCCATTCAAGTAACAATACCCGATGAGGATTGGACATACATTCTTCGTCAGACCCAGAAAGTGGCACTAAACACGCGCTACAAACAAATTCACTTTAATTTCGTACACCAGACCTACCACACCCCAGCGAAGAGCCACAGACACCACCCTGAACTGTCACCACAATGTTTGAGGTGCGGCGCAGCTGTCGCAGATTTTATGCATTTAGCGTGGGACTGCCCCGAAATATATAGTTTATGGTCCTCTGTCCTACAAACCATAGCGGATATAGTGGGTGAGGAGTTGCCTTCTACACCTCTGGTGGCACTCCTGGGTCTGACCAAAAACCTACAACCTGCAGTGAGGAAACTAGCAGCCCTACTACTAGTATTGGCACGTAGAAGACTAGCTATGACATGGGGCCAGGGCCCTACTCCTACTGTTTCGGCATTCTATATTGTCAAGATATGGACACCGAATTTATATGAACATTACCACTACACGTGAACCCCCACACCCCCGACATCTGGGGCCCATATATGTTATACTTGCTAAATACCGACGATATCTCATACTCTCAAACTCAAGCTACCTGATCAAAATAGGAAGGTGGAAACCAACAAAGAGCGCCGTTATTAACAGGTTAAGACACTGGGAACTGACAATGAACTAGTAACTATTAAGGAGTGTGGTGGGGAGGGGGTATCATGAGCAAAGTAGATGGCGAGTTGTAACTGTTGTGATTGCACCCGGTTGGTGCAAATGTGTGTGCTTGAAGTTGTAAAATCCCAAAAATAAAGTTTAAAAAAAAAAAATATATATATATATATATATATATATATATTCTCCTCCCCGGCTAGATGAACGGCCGTTAAGGAGATTCCTTCTTCAATTGCCCAAAACCAGAGCCGCATTGCTTCTCTGCACAGAGGTAGTGACCCTACACCTCCTCTTTTGTTTAGGTAATGCATAGCCACTGTGTTGTCTGTCATTATCAGGAAATATTTTCCCCTGACAGATAGCAGAAAAGCCTTCAGCGCTAGTCTGATTGATCTCAGCTCTAAAAGGTTGATGTGTAGTTTGGACTCCGATGGAGACCAACGACCACTGATTGTCAGATCGTTGGCATGAACTCCCCACCCCATGAGTGAGGCATCCGTCACTACTGTAATCTCGGTCCATGGTTGCCAAAAATGCTCTCCTCTTAGGATGTTCTCTGTACAAGTCCACCACAGAAGATCCTGCCGAACCTTGTTCAGAATCTGAAGGAGATCAGTCATTTGACCTGAGAACTGGGACCATTGAGTCTTTAGAGTACATTGAAGGGATCTCATCCCGAGGCTTGCTTCAGGCACTAGGAAAATGCAGGATGCCATGAGGCCAAGCAACCTCAAGAGGTCGTAGGCCTGGAGATTTTGGGCATTTTGGAATTCGTAAATTATCTGAAGAATGTCTTGAGCCCTCGACTTGGGAGCCGAGCTCTTTCTTAAGGATGTGTCTAATACAGCCCCTATGTACTGGAGCTGTTGGGAAGGTGTCATTTGTCACTTCTTGAAATTGAGGGAGAAGCCCAGTCTGTGGAGGAAGTGGCAGGTGACTTTCAGATGATCCAGGGCTTGTTCGGCAGAACGTGCCCTGATCAACCAATCGTCCAGGTAAGGGTAGATGTGAATCCCCCCTCTCCTGAGGTGCGCTGCCACCCCTACCATTAACTTGGTGAAGACCCTCGGGCGGAGGTCAACCCGAACGGCAGGAATCGAAATTGAATTGCCATCTATGAACCTCAGGTATTTTCTGTGCTTGAGATGGAGTGGCACATGAAAATAAGCATCCTGGAGGTCCAATGACACCAACCAATCCGGACGTTGAAGGGCCTGAAGGATCTGAGAAAGAGTGACCATCTTGAACCCGTCCTTCGTGAGGAGCTTGTTCAAGCCTCTTAAATCCAAGATGGGTCTCGGTCGTCCATCGTTTTTGGGAATCAAAAAATATGGGGAGTACCATCCCTTGTTCCTCTCTGCTACAGGTACTGGTTCTATAGCACCTTTCTCCAGCAGGGTTAAGACTTCCTCCTGTAGGAGCGGGTCTGGAAACTTCAAAGAGTGTCTCCCTGGTGGATTGCTTTGAGGTTGCGTTAGAAAAGGAAGGCAGTAACCTTGGGCTATTTTCTAGAGCCCAAATATCTGAATTAATGGCTCGCCATTCTTGCATGTGCTGTGACAGCCGGCCTCCTACAGGTGTTTTGTGATGCAAGTCCTCAAAGTGGTTTTGTGGTGGTTGCTGCGGCCGCTGATGGTAAAGAGGCTGCAGGTGGGGCTGGCTTCGCACGTTTTCCTCATCCACCACGAGTGGCTTTTTTCTGGCCTCTTTGACTGGCCATTCCTCTTGCCTTTCCATGTGAGGAGTATTAATGACAGGATCGTCCCCCTCAAAGATTGTCCTGATGCATGAAAAAGCTGAGGTTGCCTAATAGCAGCTCCTAAAGATTTGGCAGCAGCTTTTGAGGTCTGCAACCTCTCAAGGCTCTCGTTAGCCTTGTTGCCAAAAAGGTGAGACCCGTCAAAGGGCATGTTCAAAAGACGGTTTTGCACGTCTGGTGCGAAACCAGACTTTCGCAACCACGCAAATCTGCGCATTACCGTGCTAGTGGCCATGGACCTGCTCACATTATCTGCAGTGTCCAATCCAGACTGAAGGGATTCCTGCATGGCCTCTTTTCCATCTCTAACAATGGCTAGGAATCCTTCCCTTTCTTCCCCTTCTGGTATGTGCTCCGCCGCCATTGCAATGCACTCCCACAGAGTGTACGAAAACTTTGCCAAGGCACATGTGGAGTTGGCTGATTTTAACGCCATACTCCCAGCTGAAAATAACTTGCACGCCCAACCATGCACACGCTTGTCGTCCCTATCCGGAGGGAAGGAAAGGTACGCCACCTTATTTGAAGCTGTGGCTGCCTGGACCACCAGACTCTCAGGAGTAGGGTGTTTGGACAGATAGCCGGGGTTGCTACTGGAAGGACGGTATTTTGAAGTGAGGGACTTATTCATCGGAGGAATTGAGTCCAGGGACCCCCAATTTTTGGCCACCCTATTTTGTAAGGCTACATGGAAGGGTAAAAACGCATCTTCGGTGGAGCCATGATCCAATATATCGGTCAGATCATCCTGGATGAACTGAGTTGGTGATCTGGCCCATCCTAAATAATTGACCACTTTTGTCATTAGCTGCCTGTTTGAGGGACTGGCATGGTCCCCTGGTTCTAGCCTGCCAAAATCTGTTTCAGGTGAAGTGTCAATTCCACTTGCATTATGCAAGGTTTCCACCAGATCTCTCATTCTGCTTTCCTCAGAAATCAGGCATTCTGGGACATTTGGGGTGCCATATTCCAGGCCAAAAGGAACATCCTCCACCTCAGACCTCTTGTTCTTCAAAAATTGAAGTTAAGGACTTAAAATATTATGTCCTTGTTAGAGGTTTATACATTTTGTCTGGGGGAGGTGTAGCAGTGACAACTGAAGACTTTACAGGCTTTGCAGCTTTTTCTTTTGCTGCTGCTTTGGCAGTTTCTGGCTGAATTGGAGCCTTTGAAACATTCGGCGCTGAGGGCTTCGGGGTCGACGTCGACAAGGGCGTCGATGGCGCCGACGAGATAGTAGTCGTCGACGGAGCTGGCTTTGAGGGCGTCGAGGCGCTCTTCGAAGACTCGCCCTTCGAGCTGTGTCTGGTTCCGGACAGCGTCGGTGACCTTGAACGGTTGACTTGACTCGAGCAATCTTTTTCGCTCCGGGTCCTGGAGGGTTCCCAATCTTTTCTTCTTCGATCACCCGGGCTCGAGGGCGCGCGAGTTTCAGAACGGTAACGTTCTCGGCCGGCTTCCGAGGAAGGCACAGACCGAGGCTTAGCCTTTTCAAAAACCATCATTTTAATTCTAAATGCTTCCCATTCTTCAGAGGAAGAATGTTTTATGGGGCAATTCATTCTTTTTGGGAATTCGTCTGAGGACAAGGTGGAAGGGGACCAGTGGCATGCTTTTTTGGACTTTTTCGTCGAAGACGAAGAGTGGTGTGAACCACTTTGGGACCTAGACCTATACCTTTGCCTTTCGCGTCGAGGAGATTTCTCCTCACAGGACCTCATACAGGCCTCCATGTCGTGGCCTTCACTGAGGCACCACAGACATTCTCGGTGCGGATCCGTGATGGACATTTTGGAACTGCAGGATTTACACTTTTTAAACCCCAAACGCGGGGTAGTCGGGGTCGACGACAAGGACATTCTCGAATATCGCTTCATAAATAGCTGCGTCACAGAACTACTCGAGGCGCGCCGAGTCTCCAAAGCAACACGTACTGCGGAAAAACGGAACTGAGGCCAACGGGCGCCACTCGTGCTACTTGTATACCCGATGACGTCACCCTCGACGGAGGCATTTGACTCAACGACATCGACGCATAGCGCCCTCTGCCGAGAAAACATTTCCGAAGCAGCTAAAGCTGGATGGAATACAGCTAAGGCTGGATGGAATACATCTACGATGTGGAATACGTTGGAGGACACAATCCATTTGAAAACATTATTTTTAAAGGAAACACCAATACTCTGCAATTTATAATGGGCTTTCATATCACAATAAACGCCCCGAGACTATCCGCCAGTTTCGATTATCAACCACATTTTTAATTTCATTCTGTTTGAGCATCAAATCTTTATCATGAGGCACACTGTGTTCCTTTCGGTAGAAGAAGCGCATTCAACGCACCTTGAATTGCAAGGCTTATGCATCAGCTTCTTGCTAGACCACCGTAAAGGAGGACAGGTTGCACCTTGTTGCTGGTTTCGCCAAAGGGCATATCGGTCCCGGGCGATCGTCGCACATCAGCGTAATCGTGATACATCCGTTTAGTTGCATCTGCCACTGCCTGTTGAAGAAACCATCACTCGGTATCTGGAAACGATGACATTCGCAGAAAGGAATAATATAGCTGTGTAGAAAACATAAAAATATTTGTCAGTAGCCATTCTTTATTCAAATGTATCCATTTACCCTTTATTTCTGCACCGGGTGTAACCTAATAATGAATGCAAACCAGAAACAATGGAAACGCAGAGAAACCATCTTGGAAAGCTGGAGTCTACAATGTGCTTGAGAGGTTAGTGCTGTGGAGTATGTTTAGCTCGCAATGTTATGTGGAAGTTGACGGAAGAATTCGAACAACACAGACGGCATTATAGCGGAATATTTGGTGGAACTCAGATGTGGACTCCATGCGGACTGTGCTCAGGGAGGCAGAGCTTCACCTCACTGATGAAGTACAACAAGGCTGAAACACGTGCACGGAGTTGCTGTAGGTACTCTAGTTCAGAAGGGAATTGCCAGAGCATTTCGGTGCTGGACTGCCCATGTGCCCAGGACAAAGACAAATACATACAGGTTGTGTTTGCGTGTCATCACAATATGCCCCAACCAACAACCCATTAGAATGTAAATGTCAGGCTTTATCTTCAATCAGGATGTTGTCCGCGGAAGCTGCTGAACCCCCGCAGTCCTCTTTGTATGCTAACCTCTCAACTGGTAACAAACAGTTCAGCTGAGAGCATCCCAAAGGGAAAGGGGGAAAATGGGACAAAATAATAAACTTCAGGTTTGGCTCAGTTTATTAATATCTCTTAACCTGTAGATAAAATAACAACAAAACTTTAGTCACTAACCTTTCTTTTTCTAGGCTCTGACTTCTCTATCAAATTGAATAAATAAACACGCCCCCATACCTGGATATCCTCTATTGATAACTTAGAGGAAGTGTTTGTTTTCTTACTGAAGAAAAAAGTAAGCGTCTCTGATGCCATTACTATCTCCTTCAATACCGAATTGGAAAACTGCTGCCTTTAACTCACTCTCAAAGTTCCATGAATTCATTTTCTAGCAGTTCAAATTCCAAAACACACACGCCCATCTGAAAATGCTAGGTCAGTTTTTGTGTGAATCTCTATCTTAGCACAAATTCCAAATATGTCACTCTTGATTCTTCCTTTTAGAATTGTTTGCGCATGTGGAAAGAAAAACAAGTTACTTCTTACCTGGTAACGTTCTTTCGATGGGATGTTCCTCCGACGTATTCCTTATCTTTGATAGATCATCTCCAGTTTGCTGGCCTCGGATTTTTTTTTTCAGTAGAGGGCGCTGCGCGTCGACGACCCTCGAGCCGATGTCCCTCGACAGCCTCCCTATCGGCGCCGACGTCATCACGCGTATAAATAGACTTGCGCGTCCGTTGCTCAGTTCCGTTTTGACGTTAACAGTTTTACATTAGCTGGTTATTGACCTTGAAGGAGCGTAAACTGCAACCACAAGGAAAGTATTACTGCAGGGATGGATGGGAGGGGCGATAAGGAATACGTCAGAGGAACATCCCATCGAAAGAACGTTACCAGGTAAGAAGTAACTTGTTCTTCGAAGGGATTGTGTCCTCCGACGTATTCCTTATCTTTGATAGACTCCCATAGCACTGGTGTGTAATTGGAGGTGGGAGTAAAAAAGCCATGTTTCCCTTTCGGAATGAACAGAATGTAATACGGCTTTGCCAAACCTAGTCTCTTGACTAGAGGAGGAATCCAGGTTGTAAAATCTTGTGAATGTATGTGCGGATGACCATCTGGCAGCCGCACATATGTCTCGAACCGGAACCCCTCTTTGGAGGGCTGAAGAGGCTGCAATACCCCTGGTTGAATGAGCCCTAAGATTTTGAGGACGCTCTTTCCCTGCTAGTTTGTAACATTCCAGAATGGCCAAAATAATCCATCTGGAAATGGTCTGTTTTGTTATTGGTAGTCCCAATTTGTGCCCTGAGTAACCTACAACAGTTGGTCTGCTTGCCTAATCCTAGCAAGTCTGCTGATGTAAAAGCTTAAAGCCCACCTTGGGTCCAGCCTATGTAGCCTTTCTTCCTGTTTCCCCGGATGGGGAGGAGGATAGAATGAAGGTAAGGTAATTTTCTGAGTGATGTGGAATTCAGAAACCACCTTTGGGAGGAAATTAGGCTTCACCTGTAGGACAACTTTGTCTTTACGAAAAATTGTATGAGGGGGTTTACAAGATAGAGCTTGTAATTCGCTCACCCTTCTAGCAGATGTTAATGCCACTAACAAGACCATTTTAAGGGTGAGAAATCTTAGCGAACAAGAGTGGAGTGGTTCAAAAGGAGTACCCATTAGGAAATTTAAGACTAAATTTAAGTGCCATAAAAGGAACCTGGAACGATCTTGGAGGGTAGACATTAGTTAATCCCTTTAGAAATTGAATTACTAAGGGTTATTTGAAATACGATGGCTCCTCTGCAGTGCGCTTGAAGATCGATAGCGCTGCGAGATAGCCCTTGATAGTGCCAACTTGAAGGCCTGAATTTGCCAAGTAGAGTAGAAAGGATAACACTGTTGGTGTACCACATGAAAAGGGGTCAATATTCTCTTCTCTACACCAGCTGCAAACTGTATTCCAACGGCAGCGGTATAAAGACTTTGTTGCTGGCCTTCTGGCCGAAAGCAACACCTCCAAGACGTCATCAGGGAGGTCCCAATCCTTGTATCTCAACCTTTCAGAAGCCAGGCGTGAAGGTTGAGGGTTCTGATGTCTGGATGGAGAACCTGACCTCCCTTCTCTGAGAGAAGATTCTCCTTGAATGGAAGACGAATTAGAGGGCAGATGGACATGTCCAGAAGGTCCGGGTACCACGTTCTCCTGGCCCAGTCTGGGGCGATTAGGATCATGGTCCTCCGGAATCTTCTCAACCTCCTGATCATTTGAGGAATGACGGGGACTGGTGAAAACGCGTACAGGAGTGGAAACTCCCAGTCCACTACGAATGCGTCCCCTAGAGCGCCTCTCGGGGGAAATTCCCTTGAATAAAACAGATCGCACTTCCTGTTGGTACTGGTGGCGAACAGATCCACTTGAGGGGCTCCCCAAAGGGCGAAGATATCCTGAAGGACTTCCTGAGCTAGTTCCCACTCGTGGGAGACTGTGCCCTGCCTGCTCAGAGCGTCCGCCGTCAAGTTCTTCTCTCCGGTTAGGTGAAATGCCGATAGAGAGATTCCTTCTTGAATTGCCTAAAACCAGAGCTGCATTGCCTCTCTGCACAGTGGCAGTGATCCTACGCCTCCTCTTTTGTTGAGGCAGTGCATGGCCACTGTGTTGTCCGTCATTATCAGGACATTTTTCCCTTGTACAGATGGCAGAAAAGCCTTCAGCACTAGTCTGATTGCTCTCAGCTCTAACAGGTTGATATGTAGTCTGGACTCCGATGGAGACCAACGACCGCTGATGGTCAAGTCGTTGGTATGGGCTCCCCACCCCGTGAGTGAGAAATCTGTGACTACTGTTATCTCCGGCCATGGTTGCCAAAACAGTTCTCCCTTCAATATTTTTCTGGCAGGCCCACCACTGAAGGTCTCGAGCCACCTTGTCCGGAACCTGAAGGAGGTCTGTCATTCTCCCTGAGAATTGCGACCACCGAGTTCAGTGCCCACTGAAGAGATCTCATTCTCAGGCGAGCCTCTGGCACAAGGAAGATGCAGGATGCCACGAGGCCTAGCAACCTCAAAAAGTCAAAGGCTGGGAGACGTTGGGCATTTTGAAACTTGGTGACCATCTGCAGAATATCTTGAGCCCTCACCTCTGGTGGCGAGGCTTTTCCCAGGGAAGTGTCCAGGACCGTTCCAATGAATTGGAGTCTCTGTGATGGTATCATCTGAGACTTCTTTAAATTGAGGGAGAAGCCCAGTTTGTGAAGGAAGTGGCAGACATAACCTAGCTGAATCTGAGCTTGTTCCGGAGATACAGCTCTGATCAGCCAATTGTCCAGGTAGGGGTAGACGTGAATCCCTTCCCTCAGACTTGCAGCCACTACCGACATTAGCTTGGTGAAGACCCTCGGGCGGAGGTCAGCCCAAATGGCAGAACTCGAAATTGATAATGAGAGCCGCCAATTGCGAACCTCAGGTATTTCCTGTGTTTAAGATGGATTGGCACATGGAAATAAGCATCCTGGAGGTCCAGAGATACCAGCCAGTCCTGGAGCTGGAGGGCCTTGAACTTGTCCTTCCTGAGGAACTTGTTCAATTCTCTTAAGTCCAAGATAGGTCTCAGTCCTCCATCTTTCTTCGGTATGAGAAAGTAGGGGGGGGGGTACCAGCCCTTGTTCCTCTCTGCTACAGGTACAGGTTGTATGGCACTTTTCTTTAGTAGGTCTACAATTTCCTGCAAGAGGAGTGGATCTGGAACTCTCAGAGAGCTGTTGGTTCCCCGGTGGATGACTGAGGGATGCGCAGAAAAGGCAGGCAGTAACCTTGGGCAACTCTCTCCAATGCCCAAGCATCTGACGTAATAGCCTGCCATTCCGTCAGATGTTGAGTTAACCTGCCCCCTACTGGTGTCTTGTGAGGAGAGTCCTCAGAGTGGTTTGGAGGCGGCTGATGCAGATGCCGAGGGTAAAGAGGCACCTGCTGCTGCAGCTTTTGTATTTTTAACCTGTCCACCTCGGGTGAATTTTTTCTGACCCCTTTGAACCGGCTGTCCTCTTCCTCTTCCGAATGCGGAATAGAAGCGAAAGGACTTACCTCTCCAAGAGGTTCCTGAGGGGCGATATGGTGTCTGACGGATTGCAGCTCCCAGGGATTTTGCTGCTGCCTTTGATGTTTGAAGCTTTTCTAAACTGTCATCCGCCTTCTTACCAAACAAGGAAGAGCCGTCAAAGGGCATATTCAAGAGTCTGCTTTGCACATCTGGAGCAAAACCAGACTCCCGCAACCAAGCAAATCTCCTGGTTGTTGTACTTGCCGCCATGGCCCTGCTGATGCTGTCAGCAGAATCGATGCCAGTTTGAAGGGATTCGCGCATTGCGTCTTTACCATCCTTAATGATGTTTAGAAACGCTTCCCTTTCTTCTCCCTCCGGGAGACAGTCAGCCGCTGATCAAGCACACTCCCAAAGTGTGTGGTTGAACCTTGTGAGCGTACAAGTAGCATTGATGGATTTCAACGCCATGCTACATGCAGAAAATACTTTTTTGGCCATAGAGTCATATCTCTTGTCATCCCTGTCCTGTGGACCAGTAGGGTAAGCCGATTTACTACCTGATGAAGTTGCTTCCTGCACAACCAGACTCTCCGGAGTTGGGTTTCTGGATAAATATTCAGGGTCAGCAGTAGACACCATATACTTGGCTGATAATTTTTTGTTAACCGCCGGCATAACCTCAGGGGTTTCCCAGTTTGCCAATATTTTCCTTTGTATTGCCGCATGAAAGGACACCACAGGATCCTCCTGTGGACCTTTAACCAAAATGTCTGTGAGGTCATCTTGTTGAAAAGCAGGTGAGGGTGTAGACCACCCCATAAACTCTATCATCCTTGCCATCAAGGTTCTATAAGGGGTTTCGGCATGTTCCCCTGGGTCTGGCTTGGCAAATTCCACTTCTGGGGAAGTGTCCAATGCACTTGCTTCATGTAAGGATTCTTGGAGGTCCTTAAACCTACTTTCCTCAGAGGTAAAATCCTCTGGTACAGGAGTTGCAGATCCCTGCAACTCAAAAGTTCTCTCCTGATCCGAATTCTCCCCTTCTTCATAAATAGATGCTAAGGCTCTGGAATGATCAGATCTTGGAAATGGTATAAATCCCATTTCCAGCCATCGAAAAAGACGTTGAGAAAGTTAGTAGAGACCTCAGAGTATCGGAATTCTACTCGAGGTTGTCGACGACATTCTTATGATCGAGGCTCTGGGTATGGCCACTGGCTGTGGGGTGGCTGTGGGTTTGTCCTTTCTCGGCGTCGAATCGACTGACCTGTGCGTTTTAGAACCCTTCGATAATGGCGTCAAAGACGCAGATCTATGCGTCGAAGGGATTTTCGACGACGGCGGCGAAGACGCGACCTTGCCTTTACTCGAGGGTTTGTGACGCTCTCGAGTAGCTTCTTTCGCCGGGTGCTGCGAATCGCGGTATTTTGATTTTTCGGGTCTTTCACCCAGGGTATCACACTCAGCAGTCTTCGAGGGGGTCGAGGCCGCTTTCTCGAAGACGCTAAGCATCTTTTTCCTGAATTCCTCCCACTCAGCCTGAGAGCTATGTTTTGTGGGGTAGGAGACCCTTTCCGGGGAAACGGAAGACGACGACGAGGATGGGGATGTTCGACGTCTCTTTTTTGAATGCTTAGATCTCAAAGAGTGATGGCAACTGCTTCGAGACCTAGAACGAGAATGTCTTTTGTGATGGCGAGGGGACGAATGTCTCGACTCCGCCGAGGAAACTTTCGAAGAAGTTTTAACTGCCTTCCCTCTCTCGAGCTTACCCTCATGCACCTTCAAGGCTTTCACTGTCATGGACATGCAGTCCTTGCACTCCGAACAATGGTGCTCGACTCCCAGGCACCACAAACAGATCCTGTGAGCATCCGTCAACAACATTTTCTTTCCACAGTCTCGACATTCTTTGAAGCCGAACCGGGGAGCCGTCAGTTCGGATGAGGAAGCCATCGAGTACAAGTCAGTATTCTCGAGGAAAAATTAAGTATATTTGACTGAAGAACTGAGCAACGATATTCCGAGGCACCACGAAGCGTGGAAAAATGGAACTGAGCAACCGACGCTGGGCGAGTATTTATACGCGTGATGACGTCGGCACCGATACGGAGGCTGTCGAGGGACATCGGCTCGAGGGACGTCGGCTCGAGGGACGTCGGCGCGCTGCGCCCTCTACTGAAAAAAAAAATTCTGAGGCCAGCAAGCTGGAGATCTATCAAAGATAAGGAATACGTCGGAGGACACAATACCTTCGAAAGCAGTGTTCACTAATTGGATCTTTTGCTTGCGTATAAATATTGCTCTTCAAGGAAGCGTTCACTTGACTGGATTTATGCGCATGCGTGAAGATAATTTTTTTTCCTTCTGAAATGGTATGCGCATGGGAACAGACAATAGAGTTCAAAAATGGCTTATGCGCATGCGTAGTAGTTCAGTATTTCTCCCTCATAAATTTAATTAGTTCAAGTAGGAAAGAGGAAATTACTGAGCTCCGGACACAGATCCTTGAAGAGGAAGCTTAATGAGGAACGCGCGCCAGGTTAGAATGTTAGTAAATAAAACATAACGTTTCAGGTTCGCGTATCTATAACACTATCACTTACTCAGACAGTGTAAGATTTCTAGCGATAACCCGACGTTAAAAGAAAGCACAGTTACCGTAAGAAGGAACAGTGCTCAATACTTTTTATACGGCCGAAAAAACACACAATGCTGAAAAAATGAACAGGCTTCCACACACCGACTTGCCACGCGCTAAATATGTTGCGCAGTTCATTAATAAAGAGTACTGTTCAAGAAATCACAAAAATAATGTCTTTGAAGAACAAAACAAACTCTTTAAAAAAAAAAAAAAAAAAGAAATCTAACTGGTAAATAAATTGTATCGAAATATAACTCCCTCCTGAATTAAACAAAGTTCAGTTAAAAATGATAAAGTCACTTAACTTGCTTCTTTCTTTTACCAGAACGTTTCTGACTTTCTTCTTGAATTCTCCAACACTTTCCTGATCCAAATAACAAATCCTAGGCACAAGGGACCAGCCAAAGTTTCTAAATCTTCAGAGCTTCAAACGTAAGACCTTCCTGCTGGGCTGCTGACAATGAAAGACAGTTTAGAATGTTCTAACAATGCCTTTCTTTTACTTCCGACCAATCACTGATCCTTTTTGAAGTCTCCATTTTGGCTTGGGAAGCTCTCCACACTCTGCACTTAAAGTTAAGGCCCAAACCATAATTTGTGTTAATCGTACACTCATTCCACCACATTCAACCAAACCCCATGAAACCTGACAGTAAGCAAGCAATACCGGTCAGAAAATGAAGCCTTGGCTCGCTCGTCTATAAACTCGCCTTCACTAAAACGTACATTATATTTTGTATTTCCATTCTCTTGGTGTAACGCAGAGTGTCCTCTCAGATCAACGGTTTTCATAAAATGAAATTACATGTTCCTTTGTCCAGTTTTGAAATGTTAAACCTTATCATTTTTGCGGGTATTACACACCTCCTGTCCTTCATTCCATAGCGAATCCTCCCTTTCTTCCAAGGACGAACAACAACTGAACCTTCTTTGGAGCGCCTATGCCAAGTTTTGTTTCAGTGAAGGAAAGACAATTCAAAAACATACTGTACAAGACGCATCGGTGTGAACTCCCCACAAGCAACATCAAACGCAGTGATCTTAACTACATGGGAGCAATTAGCACGGCCGACCAACGTGGCATTCGAAATATGTTTGAAAAACAAACAAATTGCTTGCTGGCATCCACCAATGCCGCGCTATCGTGAATACACTTGTACTCTTTGATTTTGATAGTGATTTAGTTATTTTATGACAATAGTTCCACAGTTAGGGTCCTCCCCATTGTCAAGTCTGCGTGCGCCCTGTTTTCGCGGAGGAATGTGCTCTGCAGATAAAGTGCGACACTGACAAGTCATAAATGCAAGTGCCCTTCCATCTCCACTAAACTTCCCGTCCACTAACAAATGTAGGAGGAGAGGCAGTATATCCCGCCCCCCTGCACCATTCTCGTACCGGGTAAATGACGAATAAGCTAAAGGGGGAGACACCACTCCACCCCTCCTGTACCTATTTGCATCACCCATGTTTCATAAAAGTGTATTAACGCTTAATGTGTATACTTTGAACTCCATTTTGTGTCCTTCCAAACCCCATCTTTTTCTAGGCCCTCTGCCCCTCTGGGGGAAATGTTCACTCCGCCTCTCCCAGCGCCATACACAGCAAGCCACCACCACCTCTGCCAGCTTAGCGCGTCTCCTGTTCTCACGGAAATGCAGCTATTCATTTTTGAAAGTAACGAGTATCGACCCCTGACAAAATGTGCTCATCCAAGAATGAGAGACCAAGGCCTGCTCCAACCTTAGTGCCCCATCCAGCTCTGCTGACCGACTCATGCCCTCTACACCCCTTCCCTGCCAGGCCGCAGTCCCCTGAACCCATGCCCCCTATTCACTTTGAACGCATCTGGTCACCAGACCCTACCTCCGTACCACCTCCAATTCAACTACCATATAGCTAATATAGAGTGGTCATATATTTTGGTAACAGTAACACCTATCCCCACTGTGTTTGAAATTGTAAAGGCCGCAAATCAAAGATCTTCCCTTCTGATAAGGCATCCGAAGGAACGACCCCTAACGCATTGCCCCATAAAAATATAGGTCAGAATGCACCTATTTTACACTAACAGCCCCCGTTCATGCAGTGTTTTGCCTACAGTCATTAGTCCTTGCATGCCAAGTTTGTTATTTAGCTTAGTCAGATAGCAGTACTTCATTTCCGTGCAACTTTGCTCGACTTTCACCCTGCAGAGAGGAGCCCAGCTGACCCACGTGCGGCCTGTTCGATCTCCAAGACACCAGCCAATCCTGGGAAGCCAGCCCCTACATCTATATACTATATCCCAGTCTTCCTCCAATCCTGATGTAACACTATGCACCTACAGGGAAACATCAGTAGTGACGTTTCGAGAACTTATAATGTACTGTTCTTGTAAAGTTTGGCACAGTGTTCTCAGGCAGCAGAGTTCTTTGCTCCATTTATTTGCTTATATAAAATGTGGTTCCCTTGCAATTACTCTCCTCGTCTCATTCCCTAGTGGGACCCGTATTTATTCTATTTGGAGACGGGCATGCTAGGGCAACTGCAGACCCTGCAGTTTCTTTCATGCTAATATCCACCTGACCCTATTGCGCCCTGATCAGTGAAGGACCCACAAGAGCTGGCCGAAAGCGGGGAAGGGGAAAACACAGAGTTACACTGCATGGCATCCTACAACAGGCACTTCTTGCAGCAACAAAAAAAGTTGACAAAGAGGATACATTTGAAAAGACAATTTGGATGCTATGGCCACCTATGTTGTGCTTTATTTACACCAAGCAACCACAGACATACATGTTATCGTTCGAGATATAAATTATTGATTCATAAACCGGATTAAATGTGCATAATTAAATACTTCTTAATACTTTTAATAGCTTAGAAAATCGAGTTTAATAGCATTCCATTGTTCATGTACAATGTACAAACATTGTGGAACATACACCCCGCTGCAAATCATTTATACCGGGAAGTCAACTGTTCAACAAGGTCTGCTTTTGGTGGACAGGGCTCGTTTGCAATTTTTTGTGGCAATGTATGTGTCCTAGGAACAAAATCAGGATCGATTCCATGAGTATGCATGGACAACACAGTCTAAAATCGAATTCCATTTCCTGGTATATCGGCTTGGCAATCCATTTTTTGCTTCGTTTTGCAGAGGCCATTGTGTAACAAAGCATTGCAAACTTTCCTGCAGTTCTCAATTGTTCTCTGCCTAGATTCTCGTTATGCGCTAATACGGCTAGTAATGTTCAAGATTGCATACCGTCTATGCCGAAATGCAAACTCTTGGGCCTGTACTTTAGGCATATATTGTGGAACACCTCCAAATCTCCGGTGTGACAGAATTTTGTGAGTCCCTTCAGGTCTCTTGAAAGATTTTCATCGGGGGCGCTGTCAAATAGCCGACAAAATGGCTGCCTAGCCCAGGAGCTCCATGGCCCACCGACTGCAATCCGCTAGCAACAGCGGAATCCTGCATCAGAGAGCCCTGAAAACCTCACCCACTCTATCCTGCGACTGCAGGGCACACACTGACCAAAAACCGAGGAGAAACCCTCAAGCGGTCCCGAGATACGACCATCTGCGCCCTCGCCTGCGCGAGGCTGTGCCAGGCCTGCTTCCTGGATTTGCAGCGATCGGAACGCCTACTGCGGCCCCGGCCTGCGCTGACCTGCTGCACCGTGGAACACTGCCGTGAGCCCTCTGGACCGGCGCAGAGGAGCGGCGGTGCTGCGGGGGAAGTTCGACCTAGACGGCGAGACAGGGGGAAATAGGAGCGGGTGTTCCTGCTGCAGCCGGCTGCTCAGCAGGACTGGCCTCTGTGGGACTTGGCGGCCGCGGGGGAACTGCAGGATCTCCCACCTCCTCCCCCCCCCTTTTCCTCTTCTTGCTGACCTGCCGGGGCGCCACCGGCAGTCTCCCTCTTCAGGGCCCCCCTGCATCCCGGACTGAGCAGGCGGGGGAACACCATCAGATCGAGGCCTGCACGCGCCTCCTCCTCCCCCCGGTTGCACCCCTGGAACGGCGGGCCTGGTATCCAAGTGGCACTGCTGGAGTAGAGTGCACTGCAAAACCCTGCAACTGTAGCCTGCCACCCACACCCCAAAGACACGCCAGCCTACCCAGTGGGCTTAAAGTGACATACCTCTGAATATCAGACTGCCGGACTGCCCCTCGCCCGCAATTACAGCCCACTGGAGCGCTGGTAGCCTTCTTGAAGATTTATTCCTGCAAGGTGGGACGGGGGAAAAAAAAAAAAGGGGTGTATGAACTGCTCAGCCACACACACCGTGAGCGGCAGGACATATCCGCCTAGACATTAAGGAGCTCCTCCCAATCCCACCCCATCAACAATACTCAGCTCTGCACGACCACAAAGCCATAAAGCAACATAAACATACTGGTCACATTGGAGATCGCCGCCTGGTGCCCCTCGGCCCTGCCCCAACCACCG
Organism: Ambystoma mexicanum; assembly: GCF_040938575.1. Classification (NCBI taxonomy): domain Eukaryota; kingdom Metazoa; phylum Chordata; class Amphibia; order Caudata; family Ambystomatidae; genus Ambystoma; species Ambystoma mexicanum. The sequence goes on along the minus strand of NC_090938.1, from coordinate 488,826,691 downwards.
TGATCGCTGCCATCACAACCCACCCGACGGACTCCTTAAAATACGGCCTACTTCGCCGTCCACTGGGACCACACTGCTCTCATCCCGCCACGTATGAGCGCTCCCCCCCCCCCCCCGGCAGAGGCAGTCACCCATATTGCCGGGCCTGGACTACTTGGGCGTCAAAGTCAGCAGCACACGCCCACACTTACAGGGGGACCTCTCGACCAACGTTCACCAACCAACCTGCCCAGTGAGGCACCACCCCCCATCACTGCAATGTAAAACAGATTGCGGGGGGCCAACAAGGTTGGAGCGATGGACAAGTTTGCCAAGGCGGCTCCCAGGCCGGAGCAAGGCCCCTCCAGCGCAGGACATGGAGATGGACATGCCGTCAGATCCCCCTCAGCCTGACCTAACAACAATGATGGAATCCATGGCAAAAAACTTTGCAGCCTTCCATGAGAAACTCGATGATATCAACGCGAATGTGGCCTCGCTAAAATCCAAATTAGACCAACAAGGGGCCAGAATAACAGCGGCAGAAAACCGAATCGGAACCAATGAGGACGAGTCCACGCCCTACAAAATACGGTTGTTGTAAATCTCCCCCGTCTCACCTGGGATCGCTTCTTGCTCTGTTCCGCAGGAGGATTCCTCTTGTGGACGGATCGGGTCTTGTATAAACTCGCTCGAGTCTCGTCCGGCTGCAGAGCGCGTTCAGAGTTCCGGGAAGGCCGCTGTTCCAGGATGTCCAGGAAAGTAGGTAGCGGTCACTAAGAATGGGGATTCCAGGAGCAGATTAGAGGGAAGGGGTGAAGGAAGGAAGAAGGAACCAGGATCTAGGATTAGTGGATTCGCCGAACAGCACACACACACGTCAAGTCACTACCTAATGATAGCGTTGAGACGCGCGGGGCCGCGGGGGCATGGCCAATTTATAGAACGTGCCGTGTGCGATGTGGAAGCTGGTGCAAGGCAAGTCGCTTGTTGCGGCCATGTTGGGAGTAACAAAGAATACAAGCCCCGGCGCGATAAGGACCAGAAGTCCAGAAGGGGCAAGTTATATGGGTCATGACAACGGTCACAGAGCTTGTGCGCAACATGAAACAGGTCAAAGCTTAGTGTGATGACCTAGAATCTAGATCGCGAAGAAACATTTGTATAGTGGGTGTTCCCGAATCGGCGCTCAAGGGTCCAACAACTACTCAAAGATCTCCTGGACAATCCTGTGCTGTCACCGTTCTTCACTGTCGAGTGAGCCCACCGCGCACTGGCACCCCTCCCCAAGCCGGGCGACTTTCCCAGACCGATAATAGCAAAGCTCTTAAGCTACAAAGGCAGAGACCATATACTCTGCTTGGCCAGGGAAAAAGGTGAACTAAGGCTGGACTCCCAAATCATTAGGATCTTCCCAGACTTCTCTGTGGGGGTACAGATGGAGCGGCGACAATTCGGATGTGTGAAAAAAATGCTAAGAGATAGAAAAATCGAGTATGCAATGCTTTTCCCTGTTCGCTTGAAATTCACTCACCGCAACAAACTCTACTTCTTCACGGTCCCTGATGAGGCAGTGAAGTTCATTGAGGCATAAATCCCGCTGACGGAACCGGAGGAGGAATTAATGGACAACGACTAAGGCGAACGCTCCCACAACTCTCACGATAGTCTGCCTTCTGGGTGCAACCTGCTGTCCTCCCCCCACAGTTGCTCACCGCGTCCCCTCTGCTCCGTGGCATTTGGAGCTGACGGTGCCCTCGGCGCTACCACCTTAAGAGCACCATCAATGGGAGGGGAGAACATTTTAGCTTTGCTTTACTATAGCTTTACATGCTGGGATAGAACCCCGGTAGACCGGCCTCACCTGTATGCACCATGCTTGGGCCTAATGTGGTCAGATCTCGAATCTCAATGATAAGTTTGTTCTTGTAACCTAATGTGTCATCAGCCGTTCGAAGATAAATGATGTTTCATCATGATAGTATTACCAAAAGTTGGTCACACGGCGGCGGCGGCCCCCGCTGCAGCTGCAAGGTTTTCAAAAACGGAGCTTTTGAGTTTAAGCCCCTGTTGGGCTATTGGTCGAGCGCTGCTGAGTTGGGGATGGCACGTGATTGTTCGCTCCAGGGGTCGGGAATACTACACTGCTAGTCGTAATTGGGCGGGGAGTGTGGGGGGGTGGAGATGTTGGGGAATGTTACATAAAAACTGGCAGGAAGGAGGTGACTGGTTTTGAAAAGTGGTATGTTCACGCCGCAGCAGCGCATAGTACGCAAGGCAGAGACAGATCCTTCAACTGCGATGTCCCATAGACTTCTCCCAGGTCTATCAAAATGACATTGAATGTTCGGGGGTTAACAAATTTCACAAAGGCTTGCAGGATCACTGCTTATGCACAGAGACATGGAATCAAGATACTCCTGCGGCAGGAGACGCACGCCCTGAGGCACCTTGCATCAAACTTGGCACAGACTTGGGGCCCTAATAGGTTTCATACACAATACTCCACTCAATCCAGGGGAGTGTTGACCCTGATCCACAAATCAGTCAAATTTACACTTCACACGTCCCAAATAGACACGGGGGGCAGATATGTGATCCTTCACTGTACACTGGCTAGTGAGGAATGCTTGCTTGTAAACTCGTATTGTCCAAATATCGACTCTCCGGAATTTATCGACAAAGTGGCCACTCTCCTCATGAGGTACGTGGAAGTCCCCATCATATGGAGGGGGGGACATGAACCTTATACTAGACAATGTCCTTGACAGAACAGTCAATACCCGCAGAGCCATGTCCCGAGCCGCAAAACGACTCCATACACATATGATGTCCATAAATCTACATGACATGTGGAGAACGTTTCATCCCCAAGTGAGAGATTATACTTTCTATTCAACAGTACACGACAGCTCTTCAAGAATAGATATGTTCCTGTTGTCGGGTGGGCAGGATAACAGACGTCAAGATACTAGCGCGCACACTTTCTGATCACTCCCCAGTGGTGATACAGATCCAACTGGGGCCTGGCTCATCCGCCTGCCCTGCCTGGCGGACATTTCAAATCTGAGGCCCTGCGCGACATCGTTTTTAAAGCCGAAATCCTAGCTCATATAAACACCTTTTTTGATGGCAACAAACGACATGACACATCCGATGGGACCCGCTGGGAGGCATTTAAAGTATACATTACAGGGATTTGCATCTCTAGGGAGGCTGGGGTACTAAAAGCCATTAGACAAGCCCTACACACTTCTGAAACTAAGCTCAAAGCACTAGAACGAGAACATGCCTCTACACACGCACCGGCAACCTTGGTGAAGATCAGAGCTGAGCTTCAACTCTTTGAATCTCACGCCCTCAGCGAGGTGCAGTAGTATGCTCGGCCCTTGGCAGCGTGGAGGTATGGCGAGGGAGATAGACCAGGTAGAACCCTAGCCAGGTTGGTACACGCAGAGGGAGGCAAGACCCGTATAGATAGCATCATAGACGCGCAAGGCACGAGACACTGGTCTGATCAGGGTATAATTGACACCTTCACAGACTTTTACGCTAATCTGTACGGCCCCCAGCAAGAACACAGCCCACAACAGGGATGACCTGCTTGAACGTATCCCAATGACCTTTATCTCCCAAAGCACCAAAGAACAACTTGATGCCCCATTCACCTTGGAAGAGATAGTACAGGTTATCTCAGACCTCCCAAAGGGCAAGGCCCCAGGCCCTGATGGGCTTACATCGGAGTTCTACCAAGAACACGTTGCCATACTGGCACCCATACTACACGAGGTCTGGGCCGAGTCCCTCCGCCTTGCAGCCCTCCGTCGATCCTTAAGAGAAACCCTAATAACTGTCCTTCCCAAGCCAGGCAAACCCCTAGATGAATGCGGCTCCTACAGGCCCTTATCCCTCATAAATATTGATATGAAAATCTTTGCTAAGGTAATAGCGAACAGGTTCCTCCCAATCATGCCGCACCTGGTCCATCCGGACCAAAGTGGATTTGTCCCCGGCCGCTCAACTGCCCTCAATATTCACTGACTTTTCAATGTGATGTCCAGAATCGACCCGATGGCTGACGCAGTAGTGGTCACACTGGACGCCCAGAGGGCATTTGACATGGTTTCCTAGCAATACATGTGGGAAGTGCTGGAGAAAATGGGGGTGGGGCCACATATGATCTCCTACATAAAACTGCTATATACGGGACCAATGGCCAAGGTCCTGGTAAATTCTATGACATCTTCCCCCTTTGCGTTATATAGGGGCACCCATCAGGGCTGTCTGCTCTCCCCTATTCTATTCGCGCTCGCCATTGAGCCCATGGCAGACAACATCAGGGATTGGCACACTCGCAAGGGTATATACCTACAAGACACGCCAGAAATTATTTCACTATACGCTGACGATTTACTCCTATATGTTAGAAACCCATCCATACATCTAGATCCGATCATTCGCGACATAACCAAAATAGGCACATACTCGGGCTTCACCATTAACTATTACAAATCGTAAATATTTCCACTTACGGCGGCAACCCAGCGGCCGTCATGTGAATTCCCCCTACCCTGGTCCCCGGGTGGCATTAAGTATCTGGGGGTTCAATTATCATTATCCAAATCCTCCCTGCTGGCAGATAACTTCGGGACTACGGCGCAGCTCATAGAATCAAAAATTGAATGATGGTGCAACCTCCCACTATCTCTCACGGGCAGACTATCCCTAATAAAAATGATAGCGGTCCCCAAGCTCCTCTATGTCTTTACCAATGTACCATTATGGCCGGGGAAGCAATATTTCAGGAAGTTCCACTCGGCGTGCACCCAATTCCTCTGGCACTCCGGTGCGGTCCACAAGAAGTGGCAACATATGACCCTTCCCTATGAAAAGGGGGGCTTCGCGGCCCCAGACCTAACACTGTACTGGATCGCGGCACAGGCCCAACACGCCACACACTGGCACACACACTCGCACCCGCATGTGAAAGTAGAGAAACTGGCGGGAGAGGGAACAAACGGCATGTCCTTAATACTGCATCACACGTTTCAAACTGATGCCCCAGCGGACCCTGTGGCAACCACGATCAGGGCATGGAACAGTCTATTGCAATCACGACCGGAGCACTGCCCATACTATAAGTGTCTCCCCATCTGGCAATTCCGGAGACTCTCCCCCACTCACAATAGACACCTCCTACGACACTGGGGGACCTGGGCTATCGAGCATTAACAGATTTATAACCAGATGGGAAATTCATGGCACCCCGAGCACTGGCTCTGCGCTACAGCTGCTACAATACTTCAGACTAAAAGCGGCAGTCCGAGAAATGTGGCCCACCTATCCAGACGAGCCCCCGGACATACCTGAGACCCAATACATAGCCAACTCGGCGGGCGCCAAAGGCATAACATCTTCTCTGTATAAAATGTTATTGGGGAAATCAGGAGATGCATCCCTCAAACCACGGGAGGAATGGGAGGGGGAGCTGGGGTTGGAAATTACTGAAGGTATGTGGAACAAAATGTGTGCACATGCGTAAAGTTTCCCTCAATGCTAGATTCAAGTGCATACAATACAAACTCCTCAACAGATTATACTACACACCACATAAAGCAGCGAAATTCACACACATCCCGACCCACACCTGCCCGAAATGTAAATCTGAAGGGGCAGACCATATCCATATATTGTGGTCCCGAAATGCACTTGGCACGTCTGGACGGAAGTGACGAATGCTCTCTCAGAGATAATTGGGACCCCGGTGGACCTCGACACACTTGTCTTGCTGTTTGAAATATGGTCCGGGGATGATGCAAAAAAAATGTCTACATTATTTAACATAAGCGCCATGGTGGCCAAAAAATTTATATTGCAATGTTGGGAGCGCTGCTCCCCCTCTACATTCGAAATGTGGCTGAATTCCCTCACTTGGACAGAAATGTGCGAAGAGGAATACATTGGCTCCCTACCCATGACATCTCGCCCCAAAAATATGTGGACTGAGTTTTGCACTTATCTGAACAACAGAGTGTCGAGTGGAGATCCACCCCCTCGCCAAGCCTGCCTGGAGCCCCCTGAATCCTTTACACTGCACGCTCTATCGTGCCGACAGCTCACCCCCCCCCCCATGGTACACTGCTCGAACTATTGTAAAAGTTTGACAATGTGATACTGTAGTTTCTCTGTCTCTGTGAAACGCATGTTGTATCTGTCGCAACTTCCTGCCAATAAATAAAAGTTTTAAACTTTTTTTTTTTTTAAAAAGAGTTTTATCAAACACGATTTTCTCAAGAGCTTTGTGTGGAGGTGAAGAAGGAACCAACCACCACTTCTTGTGTTCCTGTTCCTCCAATAAAGGTCCATGTGTACCATTGGTGAAAATGTTGGTTTTCTGTCCATGAGTGAACGTTGGAACAGTGGTGCATCAATGAGTGCCATTTTTCAAGTAGAATTTCCACATACCCATCACAAGTTTTGGAGTTCCAAAGATGGTTGCTGAAAGACCGGGACCACTGTAAAATATTTTCAGAACCCTTTTTTTTTTTTAACCAGCAGCTGTGATTTTTTTATTGACTGATTTGGCAATGTGCCATGCATCAAATTGATGGCGAATGTTTTGAAACTGCTCCTGCATGGCCTTGGCTATTGACACATGACTGTTAGTAGCTATGAGGTATATTTGCATTCCCCTCGATTGAAGATGTTCGAGGGATTTTATGAAACCATGTTTGTCCATGGCCACTGAGGATTTACATTGGGACACCTGCACGATCTCCGAACTCACCATTATTTTTGTTTCCATGTCCTGAAAGAAGTATGTGCAGCACTTTGCTGAAAATCCGGGGCTGTCACACTGTACGTCACCAGCTAGCCTGAACCGTTTACAAGAGAATGACCTTTCAATTGACATTTTTTCAATTTTCCAGGCTTGACTAATAGCAGGGAATAAAAATTCTCTTTGATATTTGTAATACTGCATTTCAGCAAGGAACTGAAGTCCCACGAATTTACGGAAACGGGACAAATTACTAACAGTTGAGCTACTGAAAATTAAAGCTGCTGAACACAGTAAATTTCCAGCTGGCCCTTTGCCCAGCATCGGTTGAGCGGACCAGTCACATTCACCAATGGCTCCCCGCATATTTTAACCCTCACTGGATGGACACATTTCAGCATCAGTATAATCTCAACCAGGCAGCTGTCGAATATAATGTATTTGTGCTCCTTAGTTAGCCAATCGTCCGGCATAAATGTGGTTTGTGACTCAGCTGTGGTGGACAAATCGGCCAAACTAGACAAACTTTAGTTGAGATCCTTGGAAAGTTCCTTGCGCAATTGCGTAGAAGCTTCAGTCTCCGTTAGTTCAGCTTGTGTTATGTGCACACGAATTGGAGGAACCATCAACGTCGATTGTTCATTGGGTGGACCTTTTTTGCCAATTGGAAAAGTGGGTGTGTATGTGAATGAGTGACAGGTTTCTGTGTGGTCTGCTTGTGCAGAGCCTGGAAACACTGGGTCTGGGGAGGCCATGTGAACAATGGCCCCTGTGCAGAAGATATCTTTGAAGTGTACATGGTGTTTGACACCTCAGCCGTTTCCATCCTGCCAGCCCCCTTGGGAGCGCACGGCCACAGGTGCGAACTGCCATTGATACTGGAGGGGGATGGATGGACATGAGGCATGCAGAAAAGGGCCGGAAAACTATTGAATAGAGACACACTTATGTGGATTGCAGTGGCGCAGACTTCTTGAGCGGAGCGTGGAGATACAGAGTTTGGGGAGGCCATGTGAACAATGGCCCCTGCGTGGAAGATACCTTTGAAGTGTACATGGTGTTTGGCACCTTGGCCATTCCCACCCTGCCAGGACAAGTGAGTGTGTCCTTGATTCACTGAAAAAATGAAATAACTATTCATAAAAGATGATTTGTATTTTATTTTGTTGCTAATGTTGATGGCACAAATGTACCACAAATTGTATACTTTGGATTGCAGCACAGTGTAGGAAAATCCCCTGTACTGACCGCTGTCACTGGGGAATTTGGCTGGAATGGCTTCAACGACACAAGCGGGTATTACTCGTCGAATGCAATAGCCAAGCCTCCCATGAAGCCACCATGTAAATGAACGATAGGCCACAAGCCTGTAACACCTGTGGAAGAGAAACATACAAACTGTATTAAATGAACCTGATGTGTGTACAAACGTTAGTTGAAAATGCAATCTTGTATCCTATGGCATAGTTGCCAGTACAAATGTTACTTCATGGATCAATCAACTTGGGCTTTAAAGTGTAGAAACATTACAAAAGTGAACACCCATGCAATCCATAACGTTTGGCGCACAGACAAATATTGTTTATTGGTTGTACATGAAAGACACATAAAATGACTACTATGATTTCCCCAAATTGCGAGAGATGTATTGAATTGCCAGACTAAATTCATTTGGCACTGATAGATCAAAGTTACAACATTATAGGAGACAAACATGAAATGTTAGTGGCCTAAGTGACATCACATCTAGAGTACACATACTCGTTACTTGGTTTGCTAGGGAGAACGGTTGCGCGAAGTTCGTGCATAAGCACCATCATAATACTCAACACGGACCTTGTGAGGCAGGCTGCCCTGAAGTCTTCTTCGAATATGTAGGCCAAGCATCTAGAGTTTCCTCTGCAGCAGCAGTTCTCCTCCTCGCTTGCCATGACCTCGCACTGATTGCAGGTACACTAGGTGGAAACGTCATCCATGTGACTAGGCTCAGGCTCATGATCCGGCGATTCGTCCTCCCAACAGTCGTCCGATGCCCCATTGTTTCCGTATATTTCTCCTTCAACTAATTCCGCCTCAGAATACTCCGGCTCGTACTGGTTAGGGTTGTATTGTTGCCATTATCCACAAAAATTAAAATCGATAGCATTGCTAGTACTAGTATCTGTTCGCACAGGCTACGTGCAACGAAGATAGTTGAACAGAGCAGAAACGAATCACAGGATATACAAAAAAAGACAGTGAAACGATTGATTAAGCAACTCTGATGTTGTCTGATGGGAAGCAGTCTGTTTATACTTATTGAGGAAAGAGGCGTCCTGCCATTTCCATGGAAACATGTCATTACCTGTCGCTCAGAGAACGTTGACACGAGACGTGCATTTGCATTGTGAAATGGGCCGTACACGTCTAGTGATGTCAGCTTCAGGGGCGGGGGATATGATTTAATGCCGCGAGGACATTTTAACTTAGGGCGTTGCAGCAAGGGATAAGATTAGCACAAGATGGCCACGCCCCGATGCTTAATTTTGCATGTGTAAAAGTGGGGAAAACTATGTTAAGGTGCATAGGAAATGTTTTACGATCGTGTGCTTTAAACTACATGCCCGAACGTTCGGGACATTAACATTTTTGAGCGCAATATTCCTTTAAGAAGAAAAAGAATAAGTTAAACCAAGACGTACAGAAGTTTAGATCTTTATTTCCATAATGGTTAATAGTATAGTTAGGGACAGTTAGCAAAGGGTTTAGAAAATAAGACGCAACTTGAAAACTAAATTGACTTTTTTCAAGGGAGGATTCATTATTCATCCCAAAACAACTGCCTCTCAGCAAGCATCAGAGGCAAGACAGTTAAAGGAGATGTCTATGAAAAGACATACAGAGAAGTAGAAGTGATGTGGCAAAGCTAAGTGAAAACTAATTCTGTATTATTATTATTATTCCCCACTGCAGATTCCAATTTCACAAGACCAGGAGTTAAGAGTGTGTCTTTTATATCCACTACCCCTTTCCCTTCCCAGGGGTTGTAGACTCAGCTGTAGTAAGGGTTGAGTTGGGAATGTCTGCAGAGGGTCTGTGGGTTCAGCAGCTCCTGTGGATTCTACCAAAATGGACCAGACAAAGGGAAAAGGGGGATACCAAGTCTGTCAGGCTGAGAGTTCCTGTGTCCGCGGAAGCTGATGAACCCCCGACAAACCCCCTGAAGTGTAATTCTCAAAACCAGAAATACTACTCAGCTCTGTTAACTACACCCCTAAGGGAAAGGGGGAAGTGGATAACATGACATAAAAACACCAGGCTGACTGCGTCAAGACTAACCGAAACTGAACCTGCAGAGAATACAAGAAAACAGATGCAAATCCTCTCATTACTTACTTAACTTCACTGATTAGAATTGACTTTAAAATCCATAACTAATAAGTTAAGAATCATACCTGTTCTTCTCCTAAAACTTCTTAGAGAAGTTAGCAGAAGTAGCTGAAAATCTTTCTTACTTGAGTCTCTTGAAATTTACAGCAACTTCTTATTCATGGCAAACCTGAGAAGTCTTGCTCTTGCCTTTTCAAAGTTGACAAATTGTTCCAGTAAGATTGTCTTTAGTAATGTCTTTGTTTTATTCTTTTCTTAAGTTCCAAACTATTTACAAAACAATTGAGTACGTAGATTCTTGAACAAACGCGCGCAAAGATCCACACGTGCTGTAAAGTGCAATTGTTGAAGCGCACCCGCGCTGAATACCCGCGCTAAAATCACACGCACTGAAAAGTCCACGTGTAGAAGCGCACCCGCGCTGAAGAATACCCGCGCTAAAAGCACACGCGCTGGAAAGTCCATGTGTTGAAGGGCACCCGCGCAGAAAAACACACGCGCTAAAATCCCATGCGCTGAAGAGTCCACGCACTGCATAGTTCATGCGCTAAAACACACGCGCTTAAACACACGCACAGCAGAGTACCCGCGCAGAAACACACGCGCCTGAAAGCGCACGCACAGCAGAGTTCATACGCAGAAGGATTCTCACGCTAGGAAACACACGCGCAGCAGAGTTCTCGCGCGCCGAGGAATTCTCGCGATAGGAATCTCACGCACATAACACACTAGTGCTTTCTATGTACACGCGCAGACGAATTCTCGTGCTAAGAAACACACGCGCTGGTTACACACGAGCAGTAGAGTTCTCGCGCAGACAAGTTCTCGCGCCGAGGAATTCGCGATAGAAAGCCCACGCGCATAACACACTTTAAACCTTGTGCTTACTTTCAAACGAACACCAAAGTTCACGCACTTAAACAATTCAAAGTTAAAGGCTCCAAGAAAACATTTTACGAATTCTCTCTCAAACGACTTCAAGATGAATGCAAAGCAGTAGAATTAAAATCTCAAAAGATAGTCACTTATCTCCAAAATGATTTCTAAATATCTTTAGGGTTTCCTGTCTTCAGATCACTTTCCTGGTAAACAAAGATCTTTTCCTGACAGCCTTTAGAGAGTAGCCGCTCAACTGCTAGCGCCTGAAGGATAAAATCCACCAGGCCCAAGACTAAAGCAGGAGCAGCCGCTACACACGTCCTCTCAGCTGGGTGTTAGATGATGATGAAAGGCAAAGAGTGACAGTTTAGAATGTTCATTGTTGTTCTGCAGGGTTCTCTAGCCAATCAGAGCAGTCACTGAGAAGCTCCATCTTGCCTTGGGTCAGAATCAGGATTCTGTATTAAGAAGTTAAGGCCACACCAACTACAATAGAACACTTCCCACCCACATAAGGCCAATCTAAAAGGGATAATAATAAAGAGATAAAGGAAAAGAAACCTGACAAAGACATCCTCTCCCCACTCCCCAGGGTGCCTCCACCCAGGTGATCCTCCTTCACATATCCACCCCTGGGGGTCAGGATCCAAAAGCGATGGCCTTTCCCTGGCCCTCTGCAAAAAAGATCCAGGGGAGTAGATGGGAGGATGCTCTCAGGTTCCTCACAATGTACAGTATGGGCTAAATGCAAAACATGACTACCTTACACAATTTAGGCTAAACGCATGTAGGTACACGATATTGGTAGTAAGAGTGGTGGGGTTTTACCGTAATACAGTAATGGCTGTACTACCCACCCAGACAACACTTACCATATTAGTCGCTGCAGGTTGACTGCGGCAGGCTTCCCAAGCGAACACGCACAAACACAGACTGGAGCTGCTTAGTCGGGAGCTGTCATTTGCCTTGTGGCCCTTAGCCGAGGGCTGCCCGGGCCGAGGCTGCCCTGGATGGTGTTTCTTAATGGGAATAAGGCCCAATCAGCAGTCTGGCCAAGTGGGAAGCGGGTGGGATTGGCGGGGAGCAGGAGGTGGGGCAGGGACAATGGGGACAGATGCCAAAGCGGCAAACAAATAGTCTTAAAGAATGCGGCAAAGCCTGGATGTTAGAGGCAGGCTACAGGGAGAGCACTGTAAGTAACTCATGGTGACAACAGTAAAGACAGACAAGTGATCACAGTTCAAGGGTGTTTATTAAACTGCAAGTGCAGGGTGGAAAAACGCATAACCTAAACCTAAGATGGGAGCAAGCGTCGACCATCAAATGAAAAATAAGGCAGTTCTTGTGGTGCCTTATCAAAGTAAAAAGCTTATACTAAAAAAAACTATTGCCAATTCCTTACAACTAATTACAGAAAGAGTGTGGGATAGGGTATTCAAATAAAGGAAACAGTGTTCAAATAATAAGTCAGGATGCGATAGCCTTAAGGTCTCCCTTCCCCACGTTTTTAGCACAGGTCAAGATGGGACTTGGAGCACAGCACACGCTCGAACCTTCCTAGCACGAGCTAACAGTTTCTTTGTTGGAAGTCTCTTGCCTTCGAGGCCTGATGCTCTCAACTAAAACAAAAGTTCTGTTCTATGAACACTTTGGATGATGGATTCACCACTGGGTCCCCCTCTTCTGGTTGCAGACCCCTCAGAAATTATATTTAACAAATCCACGAGACCGTTCCCTTATCAGGGAACTTTGGGTAATAGCTTTCCACCCCCAGATCTCCCTCGACCGGGCTCAGATCCAAGATGACAAGGTGGGCACTTCCCTTCCCCTTGTCTTGCAATACTTCTTGCTTTCACAAATCTTAATGTCTTTTTAAACAGGTTTTGGGCTGTGCCCCTCGTTGTCTGTTTCCCTCTGCCGGGTTCAATCTCACCGATTTTTCCACTATGCAGTTCATATACTAATTTTCACTGTGCGGGATTTACTTCCCTTAGATTTCGCAATCACCTGCTGGTCAAAGACGTTCAACGTTACAGAGGATTTTACAAGACCCATGTATGACCACTTTGACCTCTCTTCGCCTCTTCCCAAGGCCTTCTGGTTACAGTAGTCTTTACCGTTGGGCAACCGGCCAGAGTTTTCTGAGTGAGCACCCACGTGGTGCCGGACTCCTCTGTCGCGGGTTTTCCCCCCCTCCTTCATTAGTCGTGTTGCTTGCGTTTCAAAGTTCAATTTAGCCCTTGTGTACTTATCGTTCAACACAGTTTGGTTTCTTATCGACACCCCCCTCGACTTACTGGCTGTGATGTACCGCTTGGCTTTCTTTCTCCTTGGAGTCAAGGTTGGAACCACAGAGTGAAGCGTTTCTCCCCGGCTTGGTAATCAGCGGAGAAGGGTCTTGTGTACTGTTGACATTTGCAACAACACACGTTGGCTATTCCTCGCAGACTTATTCCCTCTGCGTAGTTATAACGGGCCCTGGTCGGAAAGGACAAGGTCGACTCTCTTCTTGTCACCCTCTCGGTCTGCGCCGTCTTTCTCCTCCTCTTCATCTGCCGTGCTGAGTTAGCTCTTATGCCGTGCGGTCTGCCTCGCTCGTATTGTGGTCCTGTGCTCCACCTTTTATTCCTGTGGGAAAGGGAAAGGGCCGTGAGTTGTGTGCGATTGTGGTCTATTGCCTGATTTTGCCTGGTATTGGGACACGTCAGGTAAACGGCTCTGGTGTTAGTCTGTTGTCTTTTGTGTTGTGCGAAAGTGTTCGTGTGGAAAAGGGGGGGCAGTGTTTTGGAATATCCTACATGGTAGGATGTGTCAAAGGTGTTGAAAGAAAGGGGATACCGCCTCTCACCTGTCGGTGTCCCACTCCCACTCCCCATGGACCCCCCCCATCCAGGTGATCCTCCAGCACTGGTCCACCCCCAGGAACTGGATCCAATAGAGATGGCTGTGTCCTGGCCACCTGGATGACAGATAGCTGGGGACTAGCTAGTGAAGGCGAGCGTCCCCAGATAACACGATCCTCCCCACAATGAGAGACAATAATGGACTCTCCCAGGATGGGAATAAGGCCAGGACAAAGTTCGTGTGAGCTTAAATGGGAGTTTATCAATCAGAATAGGGCATGCAAATAACTCTGCAAACTCCGAGAGAGCTCTGTCTGACCATAGCAAAGACAGGCATATATATTTACAAAAAGCGTCATAAGAACCTACATGCTATAGGGGCACAGGTTAGTGGGGATTGGGTGGCGGCGACTAGCTATAGGTGCTGCTGCGATGTGGTTTGCCGCGGCTGGAGGACGTCACTGGTTACCCTCATGGGTTGGGCTGGGCCTGGCAGGTCAGCTGGGCTCATCCGGATGGTGTTGTTGTGCCAACCGTGACCAGTGTCAGAGATGAATGTCTTTCCTGACTTTCTGCCCTAGGGCCACGCACACCGCAGTCATTCAACATTTCAATATTATCTTCCCTGGTAAATCTTCCAATAGGTTATTATACAGGTTAATGCAACACAGGAGGAATGCACCTAGAGGGGGGTCTTGTGGCGATACATCAATTCATGGTTACCATCGTCCTGTTGACCGGGTATTATAGGTCGCGGGGTTGGGTCTCAGGGCATGGGACAGGCGGTGCGCGTTATCATGTCTTGTTAGAAGTCATTATGGATGTGTTCCTGTAGTGTTGCCATAATATTGGGTGTCCTAATTTTACAGGGGAAATTAACCTAAGGTGAGCCGGTGGGTCGTGGAGCCTAAGAAAGGGCGCCTTTGGATCTGTGTTTTAAGGCCGTGGTTTACTGCTGGGTTGTAAATAATTCAGGTGGCAGGCCGTGGCCTTGGGTGCTGCGGGGGAAATGTGAATGCTTGAAGCGGCTCCAGCCGAATTGGGGGAGGTGGAGCAGGGCAGCACAGGCCTCTGCTTTTCCGTCTGGCAGGCTTCACTGGGGGGGGAAGGGGGAATGGCCTTGCATGTGCTCGCAAAGGTATTTTCCTCATGTGTTGCATATTTTAGGTGGAAGAGACAAACATTCATATAATATACAATATTCATTGAGTCTTTTCAAAGCTCACGTTTTTGACGTTGCTAGTGCCATCCATATGGCCAATTCGAGCATATTACTTATACACTAAGTTTCTAACAACTACAACATTTTGTTATATGCCTATACATGCGCGGTAAGTGAGGTAGTAGTAAGGTTGGTGGAGCACGCAGGAACAACCCGCCAATGAGACTGGCGGCAGTGGCACATGGTGAGCTTGGACATACATATGGTGCATTTTCGTGCACCCCTTACGTGAGCTCTCAATATGGTTACATTTGTCTTCCTTTGCACTCTAGCAGCATTAGTTCGTTTATGGCGCGGGACCGTGGGGTGCAGTCTTCTTGATGAAACACAACACAAAAAAACCCCGGGACACTTTTACTATTTGCGCATAGCTACAGGGATATGGGTGCTTCATCCCTAATGTCATGTAAACACACACTCTGCCATTTTTATGGAGTTTACAGGTTTTTAGTCAGAGGGGCCGTGGAGAGAGAAGTTTCACCACAGGTGGTTTGCTCATTAGTATTTGGGGATTCTGCTTTTGTCAGGGGACCGTTTTACAGTTCTTTTCCACCCAGGCCCTGCTGGCCGGGTCATGCTGGAAACCGCGATACACTGCGGAAGGTAAAATGTTACAGTGTTGGTATCTAACACTAGCTCATGTCCGTCTGTTCGTGGGAACGGACTCTCAGCGGATCTGCCCGAGAGCTGCGGCCACAGGGGTAATTGAAACTCTCCAAGGGTGGGGGCCGCGCTGCGGTGCACAGGGCTCAAACCATATTTATTAGACAAAATGGTTTCCAGGGTCTAGTTAAATTCAGCAGGTTTGGTCAATGTCTTCAGCCAGTGGCCCATCCACCACCTGGGCCCTGGTGGCAGGAAGGACCCCTGACGAGCCATGGACCTCACCGGGGGAGAGGATGCAGGGGAGGGGAGTCTCTTGGACCACTCCTCCCATACACTACGGAGACACCTTCAGGTTTCTCACAACACTAAATAGTGCAAATTGGTTTCTGCTTGATGGTTTCATGGGCTGACTATGTAACCACAATCTTGGATGATTATGCATTTGTTTGTCCAGATGTGGGTGTATTAAATTTCAAGGTGTATGTTTTTCATGTATGGTATTATGGATGTCATATTGCTAGTGGATTCTATGCAGCTAAGATGGATTTTAAATTATTTTTTGTAATAAAATTCATATTTTTGTTTCATGTTTGTATTAGTGAATCTACGTTTATTAGGTTATCAATTTTAACATGAGAATATGCTTCGTCACCTTAACTGAGTTGGAATAATGTGTCCTTTTCTTTTCTTTATATATACTATACTTGGCATAATGTTTTCCATCCTATACAATTCAATAAAAACAAAACAGATCGACCATATGGGAAAAAAAATAAAATAAAAGGTTGATATTTTATAAATCTTCCTTTTCAAATTTAAGGGAGTTTTAGGCACCAGACTTTTTTGGGTTGCAGATAGTGTTACGCTCACCTGGCTCCCACAGGGGCGTCGATCTGAACTGGACAACTGCAGTCTCCACCAATGTGACGCGTAGTGCCGAGATGACAGACTGGACTGGC
Source organism: Ambystoma mexicanum (assembly GCF_040938575.1). NCBI lineage: Eukaryota > Metazoa > Chordata > Amphibia > Caudata > Ambystomatidae > Ambystoma > Ambystoma mexicanum. The sequence continues at coordinate 488,810,056 of NC_090938.1, read as the reverse complement.
CCACCTAGCTTGGTTTGCTTGGCCCGTAGGAATATTCTTCTGCAAATGGAGAAAGGGAATTAAACACCCGTGGAGTTAAGCGTTAACCCCCCTCCCACTCCCGCTGATCTCCACACTGATCACCTTTGATGTCCCCTCTTATAGTCTCACCTGATGGTTTGGAAAGATGAGCTCTCCATCCAGCATTGAGCGCAGGGGCGCGTAGATAACCAGTTGCTTCACTGGCTCGAAGGAATTGGTGAGTTCCAGAACCATATTGACTCAGATTCCCGGCAAGACGCCATAAGTATGTAGTTCGTAAAAGTTCAAATGTCTGACTTTCACTCTGTCCAATTCCTTGCAGGTTGCAGCTTGACCCTAGCGAAGAGTTCCTCGTGGCAACCGGTAAAATTCAGGTAAGGATTTGTATTATCCAACACAGTTCGATAAAATGTCAATATGTAACCTGTTGCTTTCTCCCTTTTCAGGCGCTGAGAGAAAGCATGAAGTCTCGGGGAATAATGCCTCCGGCGGTAAAATCAGGTAAGTCTATTATGGTGAGAAGGTTTCCCCTTGTTTGTCCCTTTGTTTCACCTTGCTGTCCTTTTGTTTCCCTTTAGGGGCCGGGGTTCGGCGAGGATGCAGTGGAAGCTGCACCGACCCGTGAAGAGGAATAGTACCCCCGGTGGTAAAATCAGGTAGGTCTATGGGGGGTAACTAATATTGCCTCTGTGTATTCCCTTGGCTCACCTTGCTGTTCTTGTCTTCCCCTTAGGTTCCGGAGTGCGGCGGGAACATGCAAAAGAATGCGGTGGAATGTGAAGATGCTGCGAAGGCCGGCGAGTTCAGCGAGGCACTGCAGCAGGCGAGGCGAGGCATAAAATAACTTCTTTCTTCCAGCTCGAAGGCGCGATGGATCGGGAATTCAGGTAAGGATCAAAGGTATTGCTCTTGTTCTAACCTTTTCTCCTTCTTTCTCCCTTTTTCTAGGAGCTCCAGACTCGAGGCGGGCGTGGCAGAAGACTGGATGCAGACTTGCAGGCACGGTGAGCGTTACGCTGCTGGATGCAGAATAACGCGAAGCGTGTGCTGCTCCTCTGGCATGGTTTAAATAGCCTCCAAAGTAGTCCCAGGTAAGTATTCCTCCCCAGCCCCACCCGAGTAAAAAAAAAAAAATAGTCCCTAGGTAAAGTAGTCCCTTCCAAGCCTCTTTTGGCTTGGAGCTCTTGCAGCATGATCTGCATCAGGTAAGTTTGCAGAATGGTCTGCATCAGGTAAGTTTTAATCTATGAGCCTGGCGCCTATGGCGCCAGGACTGACTCTCCATATGAGCCTGGCGCCATAGACGCCAGGACTGCACCCAAATAGCCCCTAGCAGGGGTTGTTGGGCTTGCTTGGAATAACATGATGCCTGCTTCCGGGGTTGCTGGACTTGGTCTGGGTCCCGGGGGGTAGGCATCATGACAGATAGACATTAGCATTGTACTGTCTGGTGGACTGGAGTGGTCAATACAGTGACCTCCTTATTCAGAATTTGTCCTCCATTCCTGTTCTGAGCCTTCTCTCCTGCCTTGTCAATCAAGTTATCAGTGACTGCTCCAGTCTCCATGGTTACATATTTTTCACTGTATCATAAAAAGAAGTGTATGCCCCACCAACCCGGGGCTAAGGTGGACAATGGAAGACCTCAGGCAGCCCCAGCAATTAATTCCAAAAGATACATTCACGTTTTCGAAATCGTGTCTCCATGGCTCAGATCCCCAAATGCTATGCCCCATTCATCATGATTGCTTCATATTTTGCTCTGATGACCGTGTCTGCTTGTTTGGTAGTTATGACAAAGGTCACCATTAAATTGCATTCAGCTTTGCCCTTCATTGGTTTCTAACTCGTGTTATTTGCCATCTTGATCACCACAAAGAAAAATCATCCTCTTGTTGGTGCTATTCCCTGTGTACGAGGACCTAAGGGTATAATTGTATCTATTACTCTTTTCCAAATATCATTAACCTGTATTTATTTTTGTTTATTACTAGTTTATTCTCTCTACAGAACAAAAGGATCAGCAGAGGCAATTTTAACCACACGCAGTTAATTTTGCATCCCTTGCTAAATCTTTAAAGCTACCATCCAGATAAAAACAGAATGCCGTTTACAACAGGCACTCTTGTTAAGTTTCTCTTTATGCTTAGTTCCTGCTTGCTCTGTCCTTGTCCCAAAGGGTCCCATCCATACCCGAGAGATCGAGTTGGTATGTTGTGATACATAAGCTGAACCAATATGGTAAGACCGGAATCTATAGGTTTTTTTTCAATTTATTCCAGAGATTTTAACTTTGCACCAGATCAAGGGCAGAGGAAAGGATTACAAAAACTGCATCATCCCGGAGAAACAACTTACCCACAGACAGACTCCATACTAACGATCTTGTAAATCACCTCACTTCTATTATGTCAGGACTGGCTGGGTTAGTAACAGGAAGAGTAACAAGATTAACATTGTGCCTTCAGAGCTGGCTGGGTTAGTTGTGCTGTCAGGACTGGCTGGGTTAGTAACAGGAAGAGTTTGTACATAGAATTAACATTGTGCTTGCCCAAGTTAAGATGGAGCGAAAGAAACTTAATTTGATTGGTTAAAGGAACAATGATATGTTTGATTTGCCTGATTGGTGGAGAGGACAATGGGTTTGATTCTTGGGAGGTGAGCAAGATTCTAAACCGCCTTTCATCCAGAGAAATTCAGTGGCTGGTTGTACATTAGTTAAGCTCCTTAAGTAAGGCCTTTTCAGAGCTCAGAAAATCTACCAAAGAAGTAAGAATATTGTTTGCTGATCCAGTTTGAACAAGAAGTCATCAGGTGGGATCGTTCCTTTAAAGATTTTAAGATTGTCACAGTGAACTTTCATTTTCTTTAGAAGAAAACTTAGAGTTAACAAATTTCAAAGTAATTTGAGAAAAGAGACATTTACAGTTAGTTATTATAAGGAAGACAAGCTTGAAGATAGTGCGTAAGAGTTTAAAGTTAATTAACTGCGTGTAATGTTCTTCAAGACTGTTTAATGTGTGCGCGAGCTCGCAAGTCGTCGTTTACGTGTTTTTGAAAGCGCGCGGATATTCAGAGCGATAGAGCGCGTGCCCAAAAGAATTGCGCGAGTAAATTTTAGCGCGTGTACATTTTTTACGTGAATGACGTCTCATGAGAAAGCGAGTGTTGGTATGCGAAAGAGCACGAGTCAGTTTTGATGAAACGCGAGTTGTTTTAAACGCGTGAACTGTTTTACGTGAAATACGTTTCGTTTCTCCACGTGAGTTCGGTAGCGATAGAGCGCGAGTCCATTTTAACCAGCGCGTGTTATTTTTTATCGCGTTTACATATTTTTTCACGCGCGCGGGTTTTGTAAAGAATCGCGTGTGTATTTTAAACGCGAGGACAATTCTTCACGTCTTCTGATTTCACATGTTTATCGCACACGCTATTTGAGGAAGAAACTATACGTTCTTTGTGTAAATAAAGAAACAATTCACACGCAGAAGGAAAGCAGTATTCCAGGAAGTTAAAGAATATTTTTTAATGTAATTTATGCAAATGGAATTCAATACTTCAGAGAAAGACTGCAATTTATGAAAGAATTGAAAACTACATAAGGTTAAAGAAACTTTGAAGCAAGAAGAATATCTAGTCCTGAAAAGATGTTTGCAAAGGCCATCACTTTAGAATTCTAAAGAGACTTGAGTGGCTTGAACTATATGCATAACACAAGATATATTTACAAGATATTCCACGCAGATTAATAGCCTCTAAGTCTTTTACTGAGGTTTGAGAGGTAAAGAGTTTAGAGTTTATTTAGAATAATTTTAGAAAAGAGGTTTTTCTGATCATATAAGTAACCAGGTGTATTTGTTTACCACAGATACCAGAGCCTACCAGGCGGTTGCAGGGCTGCAGTGTCTCCGTTGTTATTTTCTCCAAATTCCCCTTTCCCTTTCTTGGGGTTTTCAGCTCAGCTTATATTTAAGGGTTGAGAGGTGAACTCCTGGTGAGGGTCTGTGGGGTCAGCATCAGCTCCTGTGGAATTCAGTCAAGCCGGACCCTGACAGGATGAAAGGCCCACAATAATATTTTCCACCTGAGCTGATATGGATCCCACAGAGGCACTAGCAAGTTCCATAAGGGACATGTTTTCAGAGTTAAGGGAGGAAATGAGGGCTGTGCGAAAAGAAAACCAGGAATTACAAGTCAAGTTTGAAGAGTTAAACTCCAAGGTTACCCGTAAGGGTGAAGACATTTCTTTGGAGTCAAGAGATTCAGAGGATACTAGTAGAGAATTACCAGTGTTAATTAGAGAGGATTTGGGTGAAGGAACGAGTTCTCAGGGAAGAAGTAGGGGAAGTTTGAATATACCTGTAGGTCCAGTCCCCTTAGCATCTCCAGAGCGTTTTGGGGGAGATGCCAAGAAATGCCAGATTTTCCTTACACAGTGTGAACTTCATTTCCTTTGTAGACCTGAAGCTTTTAATACAGATGCTTCTAAAATAGCTTTTATGCTGTCTTACCTTACTGGTGAGGCGGCAACTTGGTCAGTATTATTAGTTGGTCAAGAGAATCCTATACTAAAGAACTTGTTAGCTTTCAAGTTAGAATTTAAAAAGATGTTTGACAGACGCCAATTATCTCAAGAAGTAGATGGAGAACTATTAGAGTTAAAACAAGGAACCAAAGATTTAGTGTCTTACATCACACAGTTCAGATCTTTAGTATTAGAGAGCAATTGGCCAGAAGAGAAGCAATCCTCTTTATTCTATAGAGGCTTGAAGGAGGAATTGAAAGATGCCTTATCTACAATTGTTAATAGACCCACTTCATGTGAGGATTTAATTAATCTTGTCATACAAATTGACTATAGATTAGGGGAACGCAAGGCTGAGCGTAGAAGAGGAGGAGTTGAGCAACCCAGAGTTTTCCCTAGAGTTGATAAAGGAAGATTAGAATTTGTAAATAAAGAATTGAGAACTGGGAATGCAGAGAGAGTAAATAAAGTGAGAGGTCCTTTAACTAAGGAGGAGAAGGATAGGCGAAGACAGAATAATTTATGTTTATATTGTGGGAAATCAGGACACTTTGTTGGAAATTGCCCTTGGTGTCCAAAAACTTCTGTATCTACTAACAGCTCCAGAAATCAGCAGGTGGCAAATACAATCCAAGCAGCGGTACCACATATTACATTGAATGTATCCTTGTATATTAAAGAGGAATTAAAGGGAAGTGGTCCAGTAGTAATAGGTTCAGGAGCCACTGGTAACTTCATGGATTGGAATGTGGTTAAAGATATGAATGTGCCTTATGTTGTAAAAAATATACCAGAGTATGTGAGAGCGGTGGATGGGTCTCAACTGACATCAGGTTTAATTACACATGAAACAATCCCATTGGAAATGGAAATTGGAGGACACTGGGAGGAAATTGTGTTTGAATTGATTGACACTCCACAGTTGAAAATAATTTTGGGAATGCCTTGGCTGACGTATCATAACCCTCAGATTGATTGGGGAAGAAGAGTGGTGAAATTGGATTCTACTTTTTGTGTTACAAATTGTTGTAAAGAAGTAATTCAGGAAAATGTTTCTAGTGGTAATTGTTCAGAAGTAGTGGAAGGTTTGGTGAATTTGGGAACTATAGTACATTCTATAGGGGCTGTAATGGGAGAATTACCAAAGTGTTACCATGATTTCAATGATGTGTTTAGTGAAAAGGAAGCTAATGAATTACCTCCTCATAGAGAGTATGACTGTAAAATTGATTTAGAACCAGGGGCCCACATTCCTTGCAGTCGCATCTATGCCTTAACAGAAAAAGAGAATCAACATTTGAAAGATTACATCCAAGAAAATTTGAATAAGGGGTTCATCAGGCACTCTCAATCGCCAGCAGCTTCTCCACTATTTTTTGTTCCCAAAAAGGAAGGCACTTTACGAACATGCATAGATTATAGGGCATTAAATAAGATAACAATTAAAAACAGATATCCACTGGCTTTAATATCAGTAATGTTAGACCAGATTCAAGGAGCTTCAGTATTTACCAAACTAGATCTTCGTGGTGCATATCATTTGGTGCGAGTACGTCAAGGTGATGAATGGAAAACGGCATTTAGAACAAAATTTGGTCTTTTCGAATATCAAGTAATGCCATTCGGATTGTGTAACGCTCCCGCGGCCTTTCAATTTTTTATAAATGAGGTATTAAGAGATTTTATTGACATCTTTGTAGTAGTATACATAGATGACATTCTCATTTATTCTAAGGATCTACTGCAACATGAAGAACATGTAAAGAAAGTGTTACAACGACTAAGGGAGAATAAACTATTTGCTAAGTTAGAAAAGAGCCAATTTCATACCATGGAAGTGGAATTTTTAGGTTTTATGATTTCTCCCAAAGGTTTGGAAATGGATATGAAGAAAATTAAGGCAGTTGAACAGTGGCCAACTCCAACTTGTGTTAAAGATATCCAAAGCTTCCTGGGCTTTGCAAACTTTTACAGGAGATTCATTAAAAATTTCTCTCAAACTGTTGCTCCTATCACCAAATTATTGAAGAAAAGAATGAAATTTGAGTGGAAAGATGAAGCGGATCAAGCTTTCAAAACATTGAAGAACTGTTTTACATCTGGACCGATCTTATTACACCCAGATCCTTCACAACCATTTTTTGTGGAGGCAGATGCTTCTAATGTTGCAATTGGAGCAGTGCTTTCTCAACGGCATCCTGAAACTGGACAGTTGCATCCTGTGGCCTATCTATCTAAGAAATTGCTTCCAGCAGAAGTGAACTACACAATTACTGACAGAGAACTCCTGGCAATCAAGAGGGCATTTCAGGAATGGAGGCATTATCTGTTAGGAGCAAGATTCACAGTAACTGTTTTAACCGATCATAGAAATCTTCTGTTTTTGAAATCTGCTCGAACACGATCACCTCGACAACTTAGGTGGTCACTTTTCTTTTCAGAATATGATTTTGTGATAACATTCAAGCCTGGGCGGTTAAACGGTAAAGCGGATGCTTTATCGCGACAAGGATCTTCGGGAGAAGTTGAAAATCAATTATTACCAGAACCAGTGATTGCAGAAGAAAAATGTATTCTAAGTACTACAAAGGAAGAGAATCAGCTTCTTAAAAAGATTCAAAAGGAATTACCAGAAGATGAAATTCAATCTTGGTTAGCGGAGGATTCTGGAAGACATTTAATTGAAGGATTTCCATGTGTCCATTCTAAAATTTACCTTCCAAGCAAGGAACTGCAAAAGGAAATTATGCAAGAATGTCATGAATCCAAGTTGGTGGGTCACCCTGGAATTCGTAAGACTAAGACTATTGAACTGGTTGAAAGAAAGTTTTGGTGGAAAGAAATGAAAAAGGATATTGAAGACTATGTGAAAACATGTGAAGTCTGTGCTCGAGTAAAGTCAGGAGGAGGAAAACCATCTGGGTTATTGAATCCATTACCAGTACCCCCTAGCACTTGGTTTACAATCTCTATGGATTATATTGTAGATCTTCCCAAAGATCAAAGTTACACTACAGTATTAGTAGTTGTGGATTTACTAACTAAAGCTGGGCATTTCATTCCCATGAAGGGAGAGGCTTCTGCAAGGAATCTGGCAAAAAGTTTTTTGCAAGAAGTGGTACGATTACATGGTCTACCAACACAAATTGTATCAGATCGAGGGTCTCAGTTCATTTCTAAGTTTTGGCGAGCTTTCTGTACAGAGTTGGGAATTGAGGTAAAGCTTTCTTCAGGTTATCATCCACAGACCAACGGCCAAACAGAGCGAGTAAATCAGGAGTTGGAAAAATATATTAGAGCTTTTTGGCAAGAAAGAGGAAGTTGGGTAGATCTTCTTTGGCTAGCAGAGTTTAGTTATAACAATTCTGTCAAGGATTCTACTAAGTATTCTCCATTTTTTAGCAATTATGGTTTCCACCCACGATTTTTGAAAGAAGTGTTGCCATCGGAGTATTCCAATCCAGAGGTTGAGCAGCGATTGACTTGTATTAGAGATGGTTTAGTGAAAGCTAAAGAAACTTTGGAAAAAAGTAAGCTAAGATTTAAGACATTTGCTGATAAGGAACGTCGTAAAGCACCACATTATCAGGTGGGTCAAAAAGTTTGGCTGTCCACAAAAAACCTACGTTTAAAAGGAAGAACTAAATTTAGTCCGAGATTTATTGGTCCATTTGAAATAGAAAGAATAATAAATCCCGTAGCAATCAAACTGAAATTACCCGCAAGTATCAAAAGTCACCCTACATTTCATGTCAGCTTAGTGAAACCTTGTGTGTCAGGAACTAGATTGGGAAAACCACCACCAGCAGTTTACACAGAGGAGAATGACAAAGAGTTTGAAGTTAAGAAAATATTAGATTCCAGCATTGTTAGAGGTACCTTGCAGTATCTTATTGACTGGAAGGGATACGGTCCTGAGGAAAGATCTTGGGAGAATCAAGTAGATGTACATGCCCCTCAATTGATAAAACAGTTTCACAAAAGGTTCCCTGCTAAGCCAGGCCCTGGGACATGGCTTTGAAGAGGGGGGTACTGTCAGGACTGGCTGGGTTAGTAACAGGAAGAGTAACAAGATTAACATTGTGCCTTCAGAGCTGGCTGGGTTAGTTGTGCTGTCAGGACTGGCTGGGTTAGTAACAGGAAGTGTTTGTACATAGAATTAACATTGTGCTTGCCCAAGTTAAGATGGAGCGAAAGAAACTTAATTTGATTGGTTAAAGGAACAATGATATGTTTGGTTTGCCTGATTGGTGGAGAGGACAATGGGTTTGATTCTTGGGAGGTGAGCAAGATTCTAAACCGCCTTTTATCCAGAGAAATTCAGTGGCTGGTTGTACATTAGTTAAGCTCCTTAAGTAAGGCCTTTTCAGAGCTCAGAAAATCTACCAAAGAAGTAAGAATATCGTTTGCTGATCCAGTTTGAACAAGAAGTCATCGTTCCTTTAAAGATTTTAAGATTGTCACAGTGAACTTTCATTTTCTTTAGAAGAAAACTTAGAGTTAACAAATTTCAAAGTCATTTGAGAAAAGAGACATTTACAGTTAAAGTTATTATAAGGAAGACAAGCTTGAAGATAGTGCGTAAGAGTTTAAAGTTAATTAACTGCGTGTAATGTTCTTCAAGACTGTTTAATGTGTGCGCGAGCTCGCAAGTCGTTGTTTACATGTTTTTGAAAGCGCGCGGGTATTCAGAGCGATAGAGCGCGTGCCCAAATTAATTTAGCGAGTGAATTTTAGCGCGTGTACATTTTTAACGTGAAAGATGTTTCATGAGAAAGCACGTGTTGTTTTGCGATAGAGCGCGTGCCCAAAAGAATTGCGCAAGTGAATTTTAGCACGTGTACATTTTTTACGTGAATGACGTCTCATGAGAAAGCGCGTGTTGGTTTGCGATAGAGCGCGAGTCCATTTTAACCAGCGCGTGTTATTTTTTATCGCGTTTACGTATTTTTACACGCGCGCGGGTTTTGTAAAGAATCGCGTGTGTATTTTAAATGCGAGGACAATTCTTCACGTCTTCTGATTTCACGTGTTTATCGCACACGCTATTTGAGGAAGAAACTATACGTTCTTTGTGTAAATAAAGAAACAATTCACACGCAGAAGGAAAGCAGTATTCCAGGAAGTTAAAGAATATTTTTTAATGTAATTTATGCAAATGGAATTCAATACTTCAGAGCAAGACTGCAATTTATGAAAGCATTGAAAACTACATAAGGTTAAAGAAACTTTGAAGCAAGAAGAATATCTAGTCCTGAAAAGGTTTTTGCAAAGGCCATCACTTTAGAATTCTAAAGAGACTTGAGTGGCTTGAACTATATGCATAACACAAGATATATTTACAAGATATTCCACACAGATTAATAGCCTCTAAGTCTTTTACTGAGGTTTAAGAGGTAAAGAGTTTAGAGTTTATTTAGAATAATTTTAGAAAAGAGGTTTTTCTTATCATATAAGTAACCAGGTGTATTTGTTTACCATAGATACCAGAGCCTACCAGACGGTTGCAGGGCTGCAGTGTCTCTGTTGTTATTTTCTCCAAATTCCCCTTTCCCTTTCTTGGGGTTTTCAGCTCAGCTTATATTTAAGGGTTGAGAGGTGAACTCCTGGTGAGGGTCTGTGTGGCCAGCATCAGCTCCTGTGGAATTCAGTCAAGCCGGACCCTGACATATTAGAAGAGAAGACTTGGAACATTTAAATTGATACCTTGAGACTAATACAAAAGAATGGGCTGGTAAATCTAGCACTGTGTTACATTTCTGGCTTGTGAAGGAAAACTAGAACAGTCCAAAGCAGTAATATTGCTATATGGAAAGGCCATATACAGAATGGATAATAAAGCTAACCAGACGACTTCTCCAATTTGTGCAAGTAGAGCAAAAGCAGCCATTTAGCAAGAAAGGAAATGTATGGATTAGAAAATATCAACATATGTACACAGCAATGAATGTCCAGGTACTCAGGATGGGTCAACCAATATCACCATCATGCACAGGATTTCTGCAAATTCAAAGTGATTTTGACAGTCCTTTAACTATAAATTATTCTGAAGTTAGAAATAATCTAGGCAATGCAATGCTATGTGAAGCTGTACAAGTGGGTGGATTTGAAGTGGATAAGCATTTAGTGTACAGTATATTTTGATACAGAATTATAACATTTTATATTTTCAGTGCAGTGACTGTGTGGAACTTGTGCCTTTGAACCGCCTCCTCCACTTCAGCGTTCACTATGGAGCCTGAAGCACTGTTTATATTGCTCATTCTCCATGGACAATGGGTCGCCTTGCTTACCTGCCATGGACTAATCTTTGCAGTGACTGTGGGGAACTTCTCCCTTTGAACCACCCCCCTCCACTTCTGCCTATATAAATCTAGTTCAAACACTGAAGCAGTGCTTCAGCGGTGCAACAGCAATGCGCTCCGCACCCGGTGTAGTGGGGAAGAAACGAGAAGCGGCGATTATGGATCCTCATCAGTTGTGTGAGAACCAGACCCTGGTGATCAATTCTGAACAACATTACCTTTATAGATTTCTATAAACCCCTCAATCGAATAACCACCATTTGCTCCCCAAGTATTTTCTGATGACATTCCACCGATTAATCATCCTACTCAGCAGCATTTTTTTTTATTGCGATTGAGAGGTTACTAACAAAGGGTGTTCCTAAGTATGAATAAACATCCACATCGCCAGTGCTTCATTATTCATTTGCCAAACACAAGATCTTTTTCTTATATTGGGAACCAATTATCATTACTTTTGACTTAGGAGAATTAATAACAAGATCATTATCACTGACCTACACACCAACTACATCCAACAATCTCTGGAAGCCAATTGCAGTCTTGCCCATTATAACAGTATCGTCCGCATAAGATAACCATCTTACTCCAACATCCCCTATTTTGGTAGACGAAGAGTTAAGTCCTGACAAACTGTGATCTATATCTGCGACATACACATTGTATAATACTGGGGACATCGCACATCCCTGTTTTAAGCCCCTATTGGTCTCAATCGGAGTGGTGAGGGAACCTCTTCCATCCACACAAACAGTCACCATTGTGGCAGTATTCATTGCTCTGATAAAGTGCAAAACTATTGGGCAAATAGCCCATTTCGCATTATACTGAACATGGAGGTTGTAAAATATTCACAATTTTTATATTGTGGCATTACAGGATACCTGGTTTACTGACCCTCAATTTAGAGAGTAGGAATTCCATTCAGAAATTAGCTGTGCAAGGCCCTAAAGGCAGAGCAAAAGGGGGCTTCTCATTATTGTTAGGAACCATTTTTCATATAAAGGAAAGAACATGTCCATCGGCCAATGTTTTAGTGGGGTTCATAACTTATGCAGGGTCATATTACAAACTGTGTAAATGTGTCATCCTTTTGATGGTTAATATGTATGATCCTCCGGATGGGGCTACAAGACACTCTGGATAAGATTTAACCTATACTCACTACATTTGGTGCCTGTGCACTGATCATCTGTGGAGATCTAAATGCTAAGATCCCTAAGGACTATTACAGTGATGAAGAACAGTACCCTTCTCCCCTGCATGATATTAATTAAGGAACTTGTAACAATGGACTAAGGTGGGCCAGATTCCTCTATTCTCGTTTTTTTTAAATTTCTATACTGAATGGAAATTACACTGGGGATTGTCACATCCAACAGCGCTAATATCTTCGACTATGTGTTTGTGCAAAGAATGCATAGATCCTTCATATTAGACATGTGTGTGCTGCGAAAGCATGAAAGTGGCAACTTACCTTTTATTTTGGTCCTTGGCATTACCACATCAGAAGTTAGGCAACAAGAGCAAGGCCAAATGAGTAAACTTGCAAGCTAATCCCATTAGCTGGAACCCTAAACATTTAGAAAAAGCTAATGTCTATGTTAACAAGATTATCCCTAGTTGTATTGACCGACACTCGCATGTGGCTAGGTTATTGCAACAAGTAAACAAAATGTGTGTGGTCAAGGCTATTTTTGTCACCCTCCTATTTCTTTTTAGCTAATTATCCTTTTGATCACAATAAGTGGTATCTATTTCACTTGGAAAAACATCTGTTTATTATTTTTGTATCCGCAGGTCTTGTATCAATCCAAGTATAAAATCGCATACAAAAATGACATCTTATTCATATATGCACATACATTGGCAGCAAAAGCCTTCAAAACAATGTTTGTAACACATTAATAACAACATAGTACAGTTTGTAGACACAAGGGTGAGACACTGATATTCTGTAGTGTCTTGTTAGTCAATTTATTTCTGTGTTGTGGGGCCTGCCCTGGTTTTAGCAGTGCTGATAGTTGTTTCTATTATCAGGTCGACAGTGTGTTTTCGGCCGTCTAGTCACGGGGCTATGGTGTCACAGGTAAGCAGCCTTCATCAGGACGGAGATGGTTCGGCAATGAGCACAAACTAATGTGCAGTGTGTCTAAAGAGGGGGTTATTGCAACCTACATCTGATGTGAATGGATTCATAGACCAATTCAAGTCACATTTGTTTGCCTTGAAGTCTTGTATTTAAAAATAATCCTAAAGCTTTGTTGTTTTCTGGATTGAAGAATTCACACTGCCCTGCGCTCAATAGGGAGATTATCAATATGAAAAGAAAATTAAGACATGAACCTTTGTTCCATCTCGCAGTTGCCCACAGAGGAATATGGCTGCACTAAAAAACCTATGCTCCCAGTACCAGGCATGGCATAGAAAACACAAGCGAGCCCTCAAACGTGAAAAATGGTAGAGCCTGGTTTTCAGCACCCAAAATAATGACAGGAGAGGGCTCTGGAATATCATAAATGAACATAATAAATGTACGTTTAGGATCAGGGGCGTTTCACACCAAGCATGGGAATTGTACATCGCAAGCTCTTTGGGACATTCTCCCCTGCCTTTGGCAGTACAGGAAGCACCGGGAGAGCTATGATTGTATATATGCAACCAGCAGGACATGCATCAAATTATTTGTTCCTCCAAATCATCTAGGGTCATTAACTTAATCCGATTATATGGGCTGCAGTCTTACTCTGTCTTTTTGGATGCATAAGCCTGACATGTCGATTACATATAACCTGTAAAGAGTATTATTGTCCCGTTTTACAAAAAAGGAACACGTCCCTTACCAGGCAACTATAGTTTGCTGGCAAAGCTGAATGCTCCAACAAAGATATTTGGTCGGTAATACTCCTTGAGTTGAACATCTGGAAAGAAACCGAATAACATCACCCCCTCAATCAAACTGGATTCAGACGTGGCATGAATACCACAGATATTAGGTTTGCACTTGTTACTACCATACAACAAGCATGGACAATTCACAAGCAATCCATCTATGTGGCTTTCATAGACTTCAGTGCCACGTTTAATACGGTACACAGAGAGCAGCTATGGGGTAAACAAACATTTGAATATTCCTCAGGGCTTATTAAATATGATCATTACTTTTCACTCCAACAGACATGTTAAGGTCTGTGTGGACCAGCAGGGCTTAACCAAGGATTGGATAGACAACACTGCCCTGAAGCAGGGCTGTATATTGGTCCCCACATTAATTTATATTTGTCAGACGGACATACATTGAATGACCCAGTCTTATTTGCATCTAAATGAAGAGATCATAAGCTGCAATGGTTAGGCTATGCCGATAACATCGTTGTTATGGATTGCACCCCAAAGGGTTTACAGAAATTGTAAGTAAATCGGAGTATGCTGAGTTTAATAAACTTAAAATCAATACTTGCAAAGCAAAATCATGGTGTTCAAGCCTATGGGCTTGCACATGAAAAGTAACCACTGCTGGCAAATTAAGCAATAAAGGGTTGAAGTTACGGTCTACTTCTTTCTTGGATGCAAATGGGAAATCGGCTCAATTGGCAATTGCATCTGGAAAGCGTGCAGATTAAGGTGGCCCAACTAATTGGGGCTATGTGTGGCTTTGCTCGAAGATTTGGTGGCTACTCAATAATGACCATCATTTAACTGTGTATAGAAAAGGAGCTCTGGATCATACTTTCTGGTGCGGAAATACGGGCCACCAATTTGAAATCCGATCTCAAACAGCTTCAGTGATTCTCCCAGAGAACCCTCTTCTGCCTTCTAAAGCATACTCAAGTACTGAGTTTAGCATTGTTTTCATCTCTGCTAAGCATATGCTATGGGGTTTAAATCCGTTACAGAAAATGGCAAACGCCCTGCGTAACACTATAAAAGAAACTCATTTGGCAGTTGATGGCTACACGTAAACCTAAAGATAGTATTTTTGAAATGATACATAGAGATTATAGTATTTGGGAGAACAGAGTGATGTGTAGGCTCCACCAAAACTCTTTTAGGCAAATAAGAATAATTGCTTGTGTAGTGCTACTTGCAGGCAGCAGAGAGCAATCCATCACCGAATTGGATACAAAATGCAATTCCCATGCTGTATATTCAATATATACGGTTTGGGAAAATGTTCAGGTCAAATTTAATATCAGTTGTATTAGACGTCATGGGTGCTTGGAGAACATAGTCCCAGGGTAAATAGGAGTATGCAGGCTCTGTGGAGATCAACATATTGAGAGTACCAAACACCTGTTGGAATGCTAATGTTATCCAAAACAGAAAACTCCAATTATTTTCCAGTCGGGATTGAACCAGTAGATTAATCCAATATTGAGTTCATCTGGAGTCTATTTATGAATGGTAACAACATTGGTTGTATTCATCACTTCATTGGTTATGACATCGAGTAAAAAATGTATTGGAAATGCCAGAGACACAAACTTGCATAAGTAGTAAAATTATCTTAATAAATAGAATTAATTTTATCTGTAAAATGCATTTAATTGTGAGAACATAGATTGTATATAGCACAATATTATTGGATGTAATGTGTTAGTTGGTCTTGTTTGGACATATATTTGTTTTGCTTTTGTATTAAAAGTCTGCATGATAGCTGACTAAATAATACTAATAAAATAAAAAAGTTAAATTTCCTTGTCACATTTTTGAAGTTTTTTAATCCAAAATACATAGTTTGATGTTGACATCAAGTGTCAGAGAAGGAATGTCACACGGAAAACCACTATAATTTTATATAATATTAAACAGACTTCTGCTGGAAGGCTAAAGGAAGGGAAACTCAGAACATCACATAGCGCAAATGATCAAAGTAAACCATGTTTATTAATGTCTCATAAAAACATTAAATCGGAAGTTATCGGCCTCAATTCATGTTGGGCTTTCATAATAAAAAAACACATTGCAGATGATAATGCTAATGTATTCTGTTAAATGCACCGGCTACATAAAAAAGATCACCCAAAGGTATTCCAGAGAGGTAGAACTACCACCAAGTGAATGGGATCACGTGGAAGGAGGCTGCACATGTTCATACACCAATGACTATTTGGAAGTAATAATTTCTTACATAACATTGAAATTTATTTGGTACTCTTCTTTAAAGATTTTTCTTACAGTCGCACCTGTTTTAACTTGTTTTTTATTGCCACCTATTATGTTACTTTGTGTTATTTTATTTTGTGTCAGAAACATGAGATCAATTTAATCAAATTGTTTATTGCCATTACGTTTACATCTAAAAACCTTTTATGGCAATTTGCATACATATTATAGGGTTCTTTATAAAGTTTCTGGTTGGAAAAGAACAAAACATATTTGAGTGAATGAAGAGCTTCAGTAGTACTGTGTAAACGATTTCATCTAAACATTATGTTATTGTCCCATCATATTAAGATTTTATTTGCCAACATGTCCACCTTACACTATTTCTGGGAGTGTAGGATTATCATCTAGTGCTTTATCTATTATATTAAAATGTGCACATGTTCATACACCAGAACACATTTAACATTGTAATAAAGTTGACAAATATTTGTGATATTGAATTTGTGTAGAAAGGCGGGATATCGGGGATTACCACATATGTTTTGAATTTAAATAAATACAAGCTCCTATGAATTAGCTAAGGGTACTGGGGTAGGGGAATTAGTTCTGGTCATGTGCTATTGATAAGTGCAAGGCTGTCAAAGAAGGAAGCAGACACAAGGGTGGTATTTTTGTGCTTATAGACTTTTATTAATAGTAAAAGAACCCTCATTATTCCCATCTCGAAGAGGGGTTTCCCTACCTCAAACTAATAGTAAAGGATCTATCAGAATGTCAGTCAAGATGAAAAGTTCACCGTCATGTGTCTCAACCTACTTCTATCCGTTAGACTATAACTAAGGACTAAGATAATCGAACAGAAAGTTCCTTTTCCAGGACAATGGCTCCTTTCTCCTAGTATGTAGGTGGCGATTACAAAATAAACTCTTGCAAAAATGTGCCAGGGGAATGACTCCCTTGCCCTGGCTTGAAGCAATTCGACTTTCCACAGGAGAATTACCCCTTTCTCCAGGTATTTTGGCGATATGTAGATTCAATATGGTCAATGTTATTTTCCAACCAAGATTAATTCAGGAAACCCAAACAAAAATGGAGAAACAGTGACTGAAGTTGATTTTCTGCGAGAACAATACAATCACATTGGAATGCACACAGAATTCTTTAACTTCCTTTCATCAAGGTTTGTTCAGGGCAGGTTGTGTTTTATTAGAGCTCCTTCATTTTAGGCCCCAAAACAATAGAAAAAAAAGCTCTCAAAGAAGAAGGAAAGAAGCATAGAAACAATTTTCAGTGTTTACAGAGCTCTCAGGTCGGAGCACAGCTGTTAAGAGAGAGAGAGACTATCATTTATGCGAGCTGAAAGAAATTACAAACGGTGTACCCAGCGCATAAGTATTCACTTTGTAACTTACTTTATCATATTTATTTCACTACTACAATACTATAGTTATGCAAGCGAAGCACATTTGTATTTTTAAATGCAGCAGTTTATGAAGATATAAGTTTAATTAGTTTGCTGAACTGAAGTAAATAGAAACCTTGTTTGGCCATGGAAACGTTACACTCATGACTTACTTTAGTAACCATTAGCGTTGTGTGTATGAAAATAACGTTCCGAGTCCGGATATGCTGTGAGAGGGAGAAGTGGGCGCAAGTTGTAATGTATACGAGAGCGCGTCCACCATTCAAAGGGAATCCAGCCGCGCATTCAGTGCTGAAGCGTGTCATAGCTAGTGCCACGTGATTAGCAACCTGACTCCAGGAGAAATGTTAGAATTTGTTTTGTTACGCATGTGTGGAGGCATTAATCATACACAAAGGATCGTAGATGACTAGCACAAGGATTCCATCGCCCTCGTTCCAGTACATGGAGACAATATTATAAATGGTGTTTGAGGGTTTTTATACAGAAGTAATTCAAAAGGAGAAGGAAAAAAATAAGTAAAAAGCACTAAAGAACAACAGACAAGAATCTTTCACTGAGCATGTTAAACGTTCTTTTATAAAAGTATAGTCCAGGGGCATTCCAAGGTGATTGAATTTAAGTTAAGAGTGACTAAGTGAAGAGCATATATTCACATTGAATGAGGAGAAGACGCACATTTTACTAACATTCACCTCTGAGCTTATAGCAAAGGTAAAGAAGGGGACCTAGGAGGGAGATGATATTTACTTGAAGAAAACTAACTGAGAAAGAATTAATAATTCCCTAATTTTGAGCAAGATGACCTGACGGGCATCCTAAATGAAGGCCCTAAAAAGGACCATGTCCTCCCTTTTCATAGGGCATTGCAAAAAAGGGTTATGGCCACATGGGAGACCCCAGATTCTGGCCCTGCCATAAATAAGAGGTTTGTGGGGAAGTATAGGCCTTCCTCATCTGACCCTGAATATCTATCAAAACATCCCTGGCCGGAGAGTTTAGTGGTGGCGGTGGAGGCGGCCACATCTACGAGACAATCAGCCTACCCTTCGCCTGGGCCCGGAAAGCTTTTTCTTCAGGCAGTATGGCCTTAAATTCCACAAATGTGACTTGCACGCTTGCAAGGTTCACATACACCCTGTGGGATTGTATGACGGCAGCGGCTGAACACATCCCTGAGGGCGAGGAACGGGAAGGTTTTCTCGCAATTGTCAGAGATGGAAAGGAGGCTATGGGGGAATGCCTCCAATCAGGGCTGGACACTGCTGATAGCGCAAGTAGGTCCATGGCGTCTAACAGTCCTGCACAGATTTACATGGTTGAGAAAATAGGGTTTTGCACCAGATGTGCAATCCAGATAGCTCAATATGCCTTTTGACGGCTTGAGGTTGTTTGGCAGCATGGCAGGCAAAAGTTTAGAAAAGCTGCAGACCTCAAAAGCAGTTGCTAAAACTCTTAGTGCCTCTATAAAACAACCTCAGCAACACTCTTACTCAGGGTCATCTTCCTGGAGGAGGAGTCCTTTTTGCTTTTATTCCTCATTTGGGAGAGGGAAAGGACAGGCCAATCAAAAAGGTCAACAAAGAAAAATGCCTCGTGGTGGAAGAGGAAAAGGTGCTAGATCAGCCCCAGCAGCAGCAACTGTCCCTTCAGCCACTGCTGCAAAGCCACTCTGAGGCCTTAACCCACAAGACCCCCGGTCGGAGGCAGGATCCCTCAGTATCTGAACGAATGGTGGGACATTACTTCAGATGCTTGGGCACTGGAAACAGTGGCCCATGGTTAAGGCCTCAGGACATCCACCGGGAGCCAGCTCTGCCAACATTCCAGTCCCTCTCCTTATGCAGGAGATTTTAACCCTGCCAGAGAAAGGTGCAATAGAACATGTACCTGTAGCGGAGAGGAACAAGGGTTGGTACTCCCCTTACTTTCTCATCCCAAAGAAGGGCGGAGGATTGAGACCCATTTTGGACTTAAGAAACATAAACAAGTTCCTCAGGAAGGACAGGTTCAAAAGGGTAACCCTTTCTCAGATGCTTCAGGCTCTCCAACTCCAAGACTGGTTGGTATCATTGGACCTTCAGGATGCTTACTTTCATGTGCCGATCCATCTCAAGCACAGGAAGTACCTGAGGTTTGCGATTGGCAATTGTCACTATCAGTTTTTCGAGTTCTGCCATTCGGGTTGACCTCCCCATATTCTCCCCCCCCACCCCCCACAAGGGTTTTCACCAAGCTGATGGCAGTGGCGGCAGCAAGTCTCAGGAGAGGTGGGATTCACCTTTACCCTTACCTGTACGACTGGTTAATCAGGGCGGGTTCACCCAAACGAGCCCAGGAACATTATCCCATGACCTGCCACTTCTTACACAGACTGGGCTTTTCCCTGAATTTCAAAGTCACAAAACGGTACCACTCCAGAAGATCCAATTCCTCTCAGCAGTCATGGATACTTCCTCCGGCAAAGCCTTGCCTCCCGAGGAGAGAGCTCACCACATTCTGCAGATGGTAACAAAGTTCTAGAACGCCCAGCATCTACCGTCCTTTGATTTCCTCAGGTTGCTCGGTCTCATGGCTGTCAGGATCCCATGGCACATTTCCACATTTTCAAAGAGACATTACACAAGAAAACTTTCATTTAGGAGATTTCATCATCACCTATATATGTATGAATAATGGTTGAGTGATGTTTGGGTGTTGGTTCTGAATTTAACATCTTACTATTTACATAAGTTTCCTTAATGTTAAACTATTCAGGAAGTGCCTATTTACCCAAGCAAAGATGGAGGGTCAGTTCCACAACAGTGATTGGAGGAGAAGTGCTGTGAGATAGTTTGGAACTTTCACCAAGATTCTAAACTGCCTTTCATTCCAGTTCCCTTTGAGGAAGGTTGCAGTTATTTTAGCTCTGAAAATATTTATCAGTAGGAATCTATAGTAACAGGGTGTTAAGAACAAACTATTAGAAACTGATTTCTTCTCTGTAGAGTCAAGATCATCACAGATGAAGCAAGCTAAGTCAAATGTTGGAAAAACTCCTTTATTGTTACTAATTGACTTTAAATAATCAACAATTTAAGTCAAGAAGTTATCCTGCTAAATATTTAGAAACTAATTTTATGAGGACATGAACTTCTTTGTGCTCTTTTGCTCGTGTCGTTTTTTCTGAGAAAAGTTAACGTTCATTTTATTGTATTTGCGGCTGCATCTACATTTTTTCTTCATTAGAGTTATTACAATATCTTTTTGAGATTGTTGAGCCGGCATACTTGGGGGGGGGGGGGGGGGGGGGGTCTGGTGGGCCAGCATCACTCCTGCAAGATTCAAGACTGGACCCTGACATGGCATCCTGCATTTTTCTGGTGCCATATGCCAGATTGAGGATGAGATCCCTTCAATGGGTCCTCAAAACCCAATGGTTTCAATTTATGGGGAATATGTCAGATTATTTTGCAAGTTCCGGCCAGAGTGGTTCAAGATCTACTATGGTGGGCTTGCAAGGACAATATCCTCAAAGGAGAATCTTTTTGGCAACCATGGCCAGAGATAAGAGTAGCAACGGATGCCTCACTCACGGGATTGGGGGGCCCATACCAACGATCTGACAATCGGCGGTCGCTGGTCTCCATCGGAGTCCAAACTGCACATCAACCTTTCGGAGCTGAGGGAAATCAAACTAGTTCTGAAAGCCTTTCTGCCCTCCGTATAGGGAAATAATGTCCTGATAATGACGGATAACACAGTGGCCATGTACTACCTCAACAAGAGAGGAGGCGTAGGATCACTTCCACTGTGCAGGGAAGCAATGCAGCTCTAGTTCTGGGCAATACAAGAAGGAATCTCCCTGCTGGCAGTTCACCTAGCCGGAGAGAAGAACTCAGCGGCAGACGCTCTGAGCAGGCAGAGCACTGTGTCCCATGAGCGGGAACTAGCTCAGGAAGTCCTTCTGGAGATCTTCACCCTTTGGGGAACCCCTCAAGTGGATCTGTTTGCGACCAGGATCAACCAAAAGTGCGTTCAGTACTGCTCAAGGGAATTTCCCCCAAGTGGAGCTCTAGGAGACGCGTTTGTGGTGGACTGGGTGTTTCCGCTGCTGTACGCGTTTCCTCCAGTCCCCGTGATTCCTCAAGTAATCAGGAGGTTAAGTTCAGGAAAACCATGATCCTAATTGCCCCGGATTGGACCAGGAGGACATGGTACCCGGAACTTCTAGACATGTTCATCTGTCCTCCAATACGTCTTCCACAGAGGATCAGAGAGTGGAGCGCTACCCCCAAGCACCCCTTCTCCCCCACAAGAAGACAAGTGGAAATCAGGAGATTTTCTGTTCAGGATTGATAGTATCCCCCATACGGGCCGTGCACGTAGAAAGGGAAGAGGACAGACAGTTTGGGATATGAAAATGTGGGCTCAGTTAGGGATGAGGAGTACTGGAGCGAATTTGATGATGGGGAAGAAGGAGCAGTGGGAGGAGTTCAACAAGCACACCTGACAACAGCAAGGGTGGAAGGGACGTGGTAAGGGGGGGTTGCGAGAAAGGTTCGGGAGAATGGCCCTAGCAAAAAAAGGAGGTGGAGTAAAAACTTGGGAAAGTAAAATCGAAACTGCAAATGCCCCTGATCCACAAAGGAGCAGGTCAGCCACATTACATTCCATAGACACAGATGGATAAAAACAACCACCCTAAATCCCCCCCACTACTCACGGCGGGCGTGAGAAAATGGATTTACGCCTTGAAAACACACTGTAGGGGTGCCCCTAGGTATATGGGATTTTAAGAGCTTGTATTATTAGTGTCTGCGGTAGGAGACCAAGCAGAATTAGTGTGGGTAAAAGCAGGATATCTGGGAGTAACCATAAGTAATGACTCCCATGACAAGGCTTCATTAAACAATATTAGAGCACGCGTGTGGGATGCACTGCAGAGAGCATTCCCAGATACTCCAGATTTACACTCCATAATGAAATGCACTATGGGAGATGAGGAAGACGTTTCACAGTTCATTATCCGGGTCCAAGAAATGTGGAGAGCAGAAACGAGCACCGCTTCAGACCAATCAAAGTCCTTGTTATATTTTATTAGAAAGTGGGGACTCCCAAATGAAATACAGAAGGCTCTAGATAAGATAGCAGGAATAGAAGCGAAAGGTTGGCCCAAAATTCAAAGCATCATAGTACATAATTGTAGGAGGATCAAAGAGAGAGAAAAGGAAACTATTCAAAGAAGGCAGGCCGAGGAAGCGAAACGTGTGCAGACCAAACTAGTGAAGTGGCCACACTGGCAGCAGTACCGCCCCCAGAACAGATGGGTGAAGCGCGAGGTGCCTGCATCGCCACACAGGCGAGGATGGCTGCTGTGAATGCCGACTACAGGCAAGAACAGTGGGGAGGGAATCAACAATACGCGGAACCCAATGGCAAGGAAGGCCACCAAGAGGACGAGGTGGGTCCCAAGGGCAAGGAGGAGGGCGATTTGGAGGAAAGGGGCAGAGAGGAGGCAGGCAGGGGCAGTGTTGGTCATGCGGGAGGTAGGGGCACTTTGCCTGGCAATGCCGCAGCAGGCCAAGAGGAAACTATCCAGATCAACAACAGTATGGAAACCCCCACCCGAGTAGTCCACAGGGGCCAGCCCAAGGATCCATGATGAACCCATACAAAATACCTGAAGCTTACCCCCAGCTACCTCCCCAAATGCCCGGCCCCAATCGCCACCCCACTCACACAATGCAGACAAAAATAAATAAATGTTTTTAAAAAATTTAAAAATTTCATCAGGTAGGTGGGAACAGACACTCTTGCCACTGCTCCGAATGGCACAGCAGCGCCTTACCAAGGTGCCTGTGTGATGGGTGGCAACCCCTTCAATTGCCCTGGCACAGACACCTATTGTTACGGTTCAGGGTTCTCAGGTTTCCCCCCCCCCCCGTGTTGGGCATTCATTGCCTCGCTTCGCCACAGGTCATCACCTGGCTGCCCCGTTCCTGAGGCAATGGCTGTTATCTTGGAAGCGCACTTTGGTGTCCTTTCGTACAAAGAGCCGTTGCTAGGTTCCTGACACAAGGCACATGCCATGTGACAGCAAGCGCCATGCGTACTTGCAGACTCTGCCCCAAACGCTTTGAGTAGCGGCTATTCCATTACACACTGCTTCTGTTTGAAAGTGTTACTTACTAAATTTCTTCGAGCCACCTGATATCGTGTTATCGACCTTTGCTAACCAGTTGTTGACCTGCCTCTGCGGGACGTCTGGATCTTGTTCTAACTCCTGTTGCTGAACTCTATTTGTCCTACGTACTTCTGGCGTTTGGTCTTTGACTGATCCTCCCGATGCCGAACTCTGTTTTTCCTGGACCTCTTTTGCTGCCAAACTGCTACTCCGTCTCTTTGCTGGTGCCGATTTATGACTGCTAACCGGAATACCATTCCACTTCCAGGTAACCATTATTGTGTTGTTGGCATTCCGTTTGTCAATTTTGCTTGCACACAGGCCCTTCTCTTCAGTCCTCCTCCCTAACTGGGGAATAATGCTCCTTTCCGCTAATAAGACTGTTCCTCCCTACTTGCCTCCATTATATCATTGCTCACCTACGGTTGGTACCCCAGTCTTTCACTCCGGTCTCCTGTGATGGCAGCACATAAGGAATCCCACTTTAACCATCTAGGACTGCATCCTCAGTGTACACAGACGCTCTGCTGCCACAGTGCACCAACCCGGCCCCTAGTGCGACCCTCATGCCGCCCGGGTTACAAGAACCCTACTAACTTCTCTGTTTTTTGTTTTTTCCCTGTCCTTGCTCCATAAACTCCTAGCTTCCTCATGCTTCCACCTTCTCCATATAGACTGGTAAGACCACTCACCACGTCTTACTGATAGTACTTATGTTCTTGCATGATCGGGGGATTGATTAGACCATTTCTGTTTGTTATTGGAGGAGACCCATAACTCTGCAAAAAACCCAAGCAAGAGGGAAAGGTAATTGTGGCAAAGGGAACGTAGAATGAGACTTGTATTTCTGCCACTTGTTGCTGACCTGTTTTTTCCTCCCTTACAGCCTAGTCCTCTAGCGGTGCGCGTGTTCCCTGCTCTTTTATTTGATCCACCCCTCTGCCTGTTTTGTATCCACAACAGAGGGGCAAATGGAAAAGATTTCCCTCAAGTTGAGGAGGCCTCGATTTAGAGAAATCTCGACTCACCAGTGCCAGTACCAAGGAACCTCAAACAGCCCTCTTTCTCGGCCGTTCGAGTGGGTGAGTACCAACCACTGTTTGAGTGGGTAATGTCAGGACTAGCTTGCAGAATTCCGCAGGCACGGATGCTGATCCCACAAATCCTCCCCTGGAGTTCCCTGCTCCACTCTGTTAACAGCTCAGCCGAAAACCCTAAGCATGGGAAAGGGGTAGTGGATAAAATAACAAACGAGAAACTGCAGACTCACAACCTTCTGGCCTGTCTTTAGGATCTGTAGTAAAAACAAATACACCTGGTTAAATATACATTGGGTGCATCCAACACTTTTTGGGAATTCCAATGTATGCAAACTCTATTACCTGCTCTACCTCTGCTAATTGCTTAGAGGCATGATATGGTCAGAAAAAGTATTCTCTAAGATGACTGACCCATGTGGGTGTCCTAGAATAAGTTATTTCTATTTCTAGACTCTTCCAGTACTATGTTCTAGAAATCAGCTTCAGCTTTTTAAACTTCCTTCAAAAGAAAATCTTACTTCTTTCCTTTAAACAACCAGAGTGTAAAGCATAGTCCTTTCCATTCACAGACAACTGGTAACTGAGTTTGTTGTCTCTTAAGTTGCACTAGTAACTGGAAATGTTGTCCTCTGCTTTACTTGTTCTGACTATCATAGGTTAATCTCTTTTCTCCTCTTTGTAAAAATGCTATTTAGCAAATGCGTTTAACTAGAAATTGTGGAGCAAACAAGTACTCTTCTTCCTGTGCTTCCTAGAAGGACAGTAGTCCTCTTTCCACTTCAATTTATACTTCTTTCTGTGCCTTCCTGAAGATCAGTAAGCCTCCTATTTATATTAATCCCTTGTGCACGTTAGTTACATATGAACTTATGTTTGGTGCTATCCCAACTTCAAGTGAACTTCAGAAGTTTAGCCTCCTTGCCGCCGCCTCTGAGATACTATGAGCCCTCAGAAGGTATTTGCACAGATTTAACACGCTTATTAATAATCTGCGCTTTGACTTGGTGACACGCGCATACCTTTCCTCCCCGCACTGTATATCCAGAAATGGAAACGCGCTAAAACAAATCTCCGTACCCGCGCTACATGCGCGGTCTGAATGACACCTGGCCTAGTAGGATCGTTGTCTGTCCTCCCCCTGTTCCCCCCTCCCTGCCTCGTCGCGCCTTGAAACACTTGTGTATAGGCGCGTTACAAATGCCATATCATATCATATATGAATTATACATTTACTTTGTTTGCGCCGCCTTCCCGCGCTGAACTACAGCTGACTTGCGCTTGCGACAGACTTTCTCTTTCCACGTGCTCATGCCACGACTCACTTTTGAAATGGAGCTCGCACCCAGCTCAACCGCTTGCGATTCACTGCGCGCCTCTGTAACCGACACAATATTTACAGATAAGGACCCGCGCTCGCATTGTTCACAGTATGCTGCACGCTTATATCCCGACTATGTACATTCAAAACAAAGGCTGCACATTTACAAGTTAATTCAATTGTTCTTTGTTTGCTGAGGCGAACGTTGACTTCCTCTATTGTATTTACACAGAGCCAAATACAGCTGCTGAGTCTTACACTGCACAACTGACTCAGTTTTCCTTATAGAATACAGAAAAGCTTTGGCACTACGAACGCTTTTGGTTATTCTTCCTTTTCAACTAAATGAAACTTGCACTAAACAGTCCTAAATTCTACTGTGCAGTTGCTAGTAAAAACACTCTTCACAGTTCGTCTTCAGAATGAATACCTTACATTACTAAATGAACAGTTACTTAGCTTTGATGCTTTCTTCTGACTTTAGAGATTTTAAATGAAACGCTCCCACTCGAGGTCTTCAAGGGAAAGTCTTCTTACTTCTTAGTTGAAGTTTCTGGACTCTGGATAAGGCCTAAATTAAGGAACTTTAAAAACACACAACCTGTCTGAGTTTCCCTGGATGAAAGGCAGTTATAGAACCCTGCTCATCAGCCTAGTACCCTGATCATTGTCTTCCCAACTGATCAGATTCTCCCTTCACTCCACCATCTTTGCTTGGGAAGCTTGTAATGTTTAGCCTTGAAACACCCTCCTACTCTATGAATCACCACAGGCCACTTCCACCTACCTCAGCCAGCCCCCGCAGGTAACACCTATCCCGACTAGGACAGCCCGCAGAGAGCACTTGCGTGTCCAGTATCATCAACAAACGTGCATCCAGAAGAGGAACCACTGGTGGGGGCAGTGATAGGAAACAAGCAGTTCATCTTCATGCTGGACTCGGGGGCGGAAAAGTCATGCATTTGCGAAGGTGACTTCCTGTTATCGGGATCGACACGCAGGGATTCTGTGGGGCTGTGGTAACTGTTCCATACACAGAAACTGTAGATGTCAAGAAAAGGTGAAAGGTAGTGCGAGTACCCCTTCTCTACTACGAAAGCTCACCCGTCAACCTACTGGGGAGGGATGCTCAGTAAATTAAACATGACCATATCCTTCACCGAGAGAGGGGTCGTTTGCTCCACCCCCGGCATGTGCTTCCTCAGAGCAATGTTGGTGATCCACGCAGTAGCAAATGAAATAATGGTGCGAAGGATACCAGTGAACCCAGACATGTTTATATATGGAATTTGAGTGTTAGCAAGAGCAGTACCTCAGCTTACGAGGAAAGAATGGAGAGTATCCGCAGAATATGTCTTCCGTCCCGTAACAACACCAAAGTGGTAGTTGGCATCATTCTGTCTCTAGATTCGGAAGGGATGCAAGTGTCTGCAAAAAGAATTGTTGTACTAGGCACTGACATCTATGGGTATGAGTGGCGCACAGTGCTATGCATTGACCTCAATATACTATTGCGATAATTGACCGATGAAGAGCTGTTTGAGGATGATAACAATGATCGGGAGATCATGTTAGAGATCCGCATTCCTTGTGACATCATGGTGCAGTACAGGAAAGTGCCGAGCCCTCTCATTGCTATTGTCAGTGAGCCCCCATCTTTTTGTGAAACAGATATGCAACAGGTCCCACCCCCCTGTGGTCCGCTAACCCACACAATGTGGGAATGCTAAAAGAAGTGACCCCTGTAAAAATAACGCTCAAGCCAGGAGCTGTACTACCAAAAGTGAAGCAATAACCCCTGTCCAGGGAAGCAGAGGAAGGGATACAGGAAACACTTGGGGCCCTCTTGCATCAGGGAATAATTGGCCCCTCGACATCCCCATGAAACACCGCTATCTATCCAATCAAAAAGGCTACAGGGGAGAGTTGAAGGATGATCCAGGATCTTCGCCTCTTTAATGATATTGTACAGAAAGAATTTACTCTTGTTCCTAACCCCGCCTCCATCCTGTGCAGTATCCTAAAACGGCTTTTTCCTCAGTGCCTCTCGATCGAGAATCACAGTACCTTACAACATTTAGCCTGGGAGGGAAGTGATATGAGCACCATCGTTTAGCCCAGGGTTACTGTGAAAGCCCAAGTATCTTCAATAGGATATTGCACGAAGACCGTGGCAACATTCAGGTCCCTAGCATGATCATTAAGTACGTAGATGACCTACTGGTCTGCAGCGACAGCGAGCAGAGTTGTCGAAGGTACTCCATGACTCTACTCCAACTACTAACACAAAAAGGGTACAAGGTAGACAAGAAAAAACTCCAGTACTGTTTGGCAGAGGTCCTGTACTTGGGCCAGCTCATTTCCAAAGACGGTAAGAGGATAATTCCAGACAGAGCAGCAACAGTACGTGGCACTGCCAAACCGAACACAGTGGAAGAGATGCAGAGGTTCTTATGGCTCTGCAACTACTGCAGGGCTTGGATTTTAGACTATGCAGCATATACAGGGGCACTCTTGTAAGGGTTTAAGAAAGCGCAAAAGGAGAAAACACCAATTAGATGGATTGCAGAAATGGTCCCTGACCCTTGATGGTCCTCTGATAGGCCTTATGCTTGCACCGGCAAGAAGCAGAGACCTCTCTACTCCCCTATGTCCCTACCGGCCCGCCTGTGCTTCCCGGTACCTTCTGGGACTTGCTTGCATGGCACCAGTCGCTCTGGGGACTGGGATTGGTCTCCTTCCCGCTTCCTGCAGAGGCTCTGCGTGTTGTGGCTTCTTGCAGTCTCAGCACCATGCGGTTCACCTCCTCCTGTAGGTCGTGCCACTGCCTCGTGCCTGCTTCCCGCTGGACTCTGTCCTTCCGACGCAGCACCCATCACAGATGCCCTCAGCCACTCGTCCGTGCCCTCTGCCGGTCCATCTCTTCGGGTTGAGTGCAAACTTAGAAACTCCCGGGTTCTCCAACGGAGATGGAAGACGCAGATGCTGAGCCCTTCTTCTCTTTCCATTATATGGGGCTTACTCCGCCCCAGTGTAACAGCAACACCTTTTGTAAATGGCTCCTTTGTATTCCTCATGCCTCCTATGAGCTACATTGTCTCAATAGTAGCACAGTCAGTATTCGTCATGTTTTCTGGGCTCTTCTTCGTCCTAGTATTTTCTGTCTTTGCTGTAGCACAGGCACTAGAGAAATGCGTAGTGTTACTTTCAATATATAGTGGTTTGAAATGGAGGGGGGTAAGGAATGTGGGTGTGCAATGTTCTACAACAGATTGTACTCAAGGTGGTCGTCTTTATACCCAGAAGGGGATTCCCTCCCCATGAGATCCTTCTGCATTAAACCACCCCTAAGGGGACTATTGGGTAGCAGCCGTACCTTCCTAGCCTCATCGAAAAGGGTTCTCCCTTGGGGAGAAGTGACGACACCTAGTGAATCATTACAAAAGGCAGATGATAGTGAGCACATTCTCTTATATACTGATCACAAAGAGTACATAAGACATTTTCTGTTAAAAGATAGGATCAAAAAAAGTCCTGAGACACTTCTGTTTCTCCTAACTGCTAAGCTAAAGACTTGTCATTTCCATATGCATTGGTTACACGTGGTGACATGCTCTCTTATTAAGAAATTGACATGTGCGCCCCTGATGACTCACCATGTTAGTTAATCTGTGATCACGCACTTTTGTGCAAAGCGCAGATAAGAAGCTCGAGCATTGAATACATTTATTGGCATTTCATAGCACCATAATACTTAAACTGGCTTGACTAGTATATTTTTACGGGCCCAATTTGTATGCCGTTATGTTGTGGCTACCCAATAGGAAAAAGCTAATAAATGTGTGGAATTGTATATTCTATCTTCTTTAAGACAACCAAGCAACATGGTCTGCATGATTTGTTGTGGAATTGATAGGGTCTTAAAAGTTTTGAGTAATGTATCATTTTGTGAATTTAAAATAATGACGAAACTCGAATGAAGCAGATTACTCACTTGTATCTTGGACATCTGCAGCAGACTTAGTGAAAAACAGCCTCAAATATTTTCTGATTGTTTTGCATTTTCACTGGTTGCCAACTCAAACCATGCTTTTAGTTAAATCTTTATATTAGAGAAAAGGCTGTATTCCCTTGTGTACCACTGTACCTGTAAAAAAACACAATCGTAGTTCTGTCTGACAGATCAGTACACATACGAATTGTGCTATGCATGTTTAAAAGAGGAACATACACAATAGTCATTTATGGGCCAGTTGATATGGATACCAGTATGTGAATGAGCATGGCATGTTGTGAAACTCCCTATTAAAATAGTGTGACAGCAGTTTCTATGCCCAAGAATGATAGGTGTACAATTGGTTAAGACAGGCAGGCATTGTGTTCCCCAATTTAGTCTGGGTATCACATGGTAGGTCAGTTATCAGACACATATTAAAAACAGTTTATTGTAAAATATCTAACCTCAGATTGCTGGCGAGTGTTGTAAAAGTCCTCCAAATTGAAGTCGCCAAAGTCACACTCCAGCGACTGCCTACACAGTTCACATGTTTTCACCGCGTCCAGATCTGCCCCTGCCATACAGAGAACGGGATGGGACAAATAGGCGTCAGAGGATACAGTTCGGGACAAACTGCTTTTATATACCTTAAGTACAAGTCTCAAAAAAATGTATAACATCACATGCAGATTTCAAATCGAAAAAAATAAGGAAACACAGGTGCTTTTCAAGAAATACAAACTGATGTACAGTGCAAGACAAGACTGATGGGGTAGGAGGCCCGCATAGAATGAGCAGAGATGGTTAGTTTTAACAGTGTCATCGTTAAGCTCGAGGAGACAGAACCTTGTTTTCCATGCACCATGACGCATCCAACATTATGTCCACTTCATTAAAATAGGGAGTGACGTTAGTCGGAATCATGCCAGCGAGACGAATGTGAAACCGAATAACCCGGTGTCATTAACACAGACGTAGGGCAATACAACTCCCTAATGTGACTATGACAGGTAAATGAATGAATCTTTATTTGAGTTTACACACGACTGTCACAGCATAGTATTCAAAAATGTAATACAGTTAAATAATCAATACATCAAAATGTCATTAAATAGTACAATATAAAATGTAAGAATTCATATCTTTAAAGAGTGCCTTCTAATACTGATGGTGTGAGAGAGGTGGGATTATACAGCAATGCAGACCATAGAGTCGTCTGATAAAAGAAGATATATGAAGAGGGCAGAGAATAGGTAAATCCGTTCAGTGTTAACAACGTAGACCTCAATTATGCATATAATGGACATTGAGTGGAGGGGATTCAAGTATACTGTTATCATCAGAGCAAGTACTGTCAACATAATTTCCTTCTCACTTTCCAAAGATGCCAAGGATACTTTTATTTGGACAGAAGCAGACTAAGAGCACCCATAGATCATTCCCCCACAGAAAATCACGTTCACAGGGTCTGGAGGTTTTGATTATTAGATAACTCTAGATGGCTTTATTACATCAGATGTTTCCTCCAGGTCCCTTATGTCTGTAAAACACCATTTATATAGACCCTTCTTTAAGGAGTCGGAAAAGGACTCAAGCTAGTAAAACCAGGTCGGTAATCCGGTAGCCAATTGTTCTACATGTTTGAGTGAACCCATTTATGGGCGTTTTTAGCAATCAGAAAAAACGAAATAACTATAAAAAAAAATTAAAAAACCTAGAAGTTAGACATACACTGCAGTCTTGAAAGTAAAACTTTTCAATGAACCTTACATCTCGCTGAAAGATTTCTGCCTGTTTTATTACAGTAATGAGAGCAAATTGCTGTTTTACAGTCTTCAAGAGCAATAACATAATCTTGAAACAAAGATACAGTTGTAGAACATCAGCAAAGTTACTTACCTGTAACTATAGGTCTCCAGCACGGAAATCTTTCATAGATTCACATGAGTAGTATATATACTACTCGCATGCTTTGACTATTCCCAGTCATCAGGCTGGGAATTTGCAATTTCAGCATTAGCAGGAATATTTATTTTTTAAAACTGCAGTTTCATCTGCAGTCCATCAACCACCTCATGGTTTACTTAACTCGTGAGCAAATGAGGTAAAGAAGCTCCAAGCTCCGCCCATGAAGGTCATGCTCCAATACCAACGCTATGGAGTGTTATGTGCACAAGTAATGTATGCCTCACACTTGGGTAGGCGGGTGACTTGATTAGACTTGAACTGGGCCTCCCATCACTGAAAGCCTTGGTACTCAAAAGGAGGGCAGGGTTCTACCTTAGGATGACTAGCTGTCCCACCAATCCCTTATTGTCCGTGATTCACCAGGAAGTGACCAAAAAACGTACCACTTCACCCTACTAAAAGCCATGACAAAATTCCTCGTAGACATAGGCTGGACGCATAGAGGGGTAAGTTTCACCAAGGAAGTTTCAAATGCACTTGGGAAAACGGTGGACCTGTGGGATTGGCTAGAGAATTTCTCACATTTGAGCACTTCAAAGACCTACCAATTTGTAAAATACAGATTATATACCTTTATGAAACCCCAAGAATATCTGTATCTCTGCCCCACTATAAGGCTGAGACGTTTTATAATCTTGTTTAGACTGGAACAACTGCCCACGTTGAGCAATTTGGGAGCTAGGAAAAATATCCCGGCCAAAGAGCGAGTCTGTCGCCTGTGTAAATCTCCAGAATATCTGGAGACAGCCAACATCTCTTAACTGAATGTCAGATATTAAATCCCACAATATTATTACATCTTGATGAATTTGCACACAATCCTCTAACTATCTGTGAAACATCATTTTGGCTTTATTGCACTAACACCTGCAATATGCACTTGTTTATTGCACTGTATAATGTCTGGCAACAGATTGAAGTAAGTTTGGGTTCCCTGATTTAAGTATCTGAGAACGGTAGTGGCAAGAATAAGACATCTCACTTTGACTGGGAGTAGGTCTATCGCCAAATTTGATTTTGACTCTGACATAAATAGCCTTTTTTAAAGATGTTTCTTTATTACTTTGTGCCGCTAAGAACGTATAGTACTTTGGGAAAAGATAGCAATATATATGCATTTTAACATGATCTAATTTTTTTATTTGCTTATTTAAATATATTTAATTAATTCCTGTTTTCCTTTTCATTTTGGTATAATACATTTGTTGTTGATTTGTTTTGTTTGATTTGATATCAATGTATGTAATTTGCATTATGTGTAAAGTTTGAATTTATTTTCAATCTATATCACATTAAAGAATTATTATTATTAACTCGTCAGCAAATGAGGGAAAGAAGCTCCAAGCTCCGCCCATGAAGGTCATGCTCCAATACCAACGCTATGGAGTGTTATGTGCACATGTAATGTATGCCTCACACTTGGGTAGGTGAGCCAGTCACATGCGACTAAGAAAAATACAAATGCTGAAGAACAGTATGGAGGGGAAAGTAAGTTTTCTTCTCCAGTGTTGGATCCTTCATCTATTGAAAGCAGGATTTCAATACATGTTTAAGCAGTATACATAGATTAAATATTGAGATTGCACAAAGCAAGGCAGAAGGGAATTCGGGGAGACCTAAATGTAAACAGGTGTTGCAGCACTGCTTGTTCAACCTCTTTCATCGCAAACATGCCCAGCCAGTAGTGCTGTAGTGCTTTCTGAAATGGTTGGCACGTTGCCAACTGGCAGATGTCTTGCAGAGGGTCTCCCACCATCATTTCTTTGATCGTGGCTACGTTTGTCATAGAATGCGCCCAGACTCTGGAGCCCAGAGCAGAGATCTCTTAGTTTTCTTGTGGCAGAAAGGGATCATTGAGACTCCATCTCACAATTCCCTGTTTCAAGATGTATGACCCTTTGTTGTGTGGAAGCAGCCAAAACATCAGATGCTTGGTTCTCAATAGCAGCGGGCGAGTCAGTTCATTTCTTTACAGCTCTAGAGGAACAGACATGGCAACGCAATCCAAAAGAGATTGTGTGCCGACAAATTCACTTACACTGAATTGTACTGTTATTGTAACTTAATTCGTTCAGTTTATGAAAAACACATTAAATATATGTTTAATTACATAGTGATGGGGAAAAAGATGCGACAGAAAAAGTGGTGTGCAGCACCTAAACAAAAAACTGCTATGTGCACAGAAAAGACAAAGCAAATTCTATCACGTAGATTACATCAGTTCAAATACATGAACATTGCCGTATTAGACTAAAACGGATGCAAAAACCGTCAGAAAAGACACAACATCAAAACTGCATAAATGTAAGGTCCTGTCCTGTCTCCACAGAAGCCCCTGAACTCCATACACCCACTTGGGAGTCTCGCATACAGCTGATCCATCTCACAGCTGAACCCAAAACAGCCCACAGGAAAGGGGAAGTGGGCAAAATAAACCGATCCTCACTCTTCTCTAGTGGTCAGATATGCAGGGCAAGAGAACAAAAATGAGGTAAGAAAATTGTTACTTCTTCCAATCATTAAAAAGGAAATTATGCCTTCAAATACTTGACTGTGTTTCTTTTTCTTTAATTAGAAAACTCACTAATTATATATATATATAATATATATATTCTTTGTATAGGCGATTTCGGGAGATTACCGATTCTGTGACTTTTCAATAAATGGAAGGTATGACAAAATAAAACATACACAAGGCTATAGCGGACCCCATGTGCATGTCCGCTCCAGACCCAGGCAACGCCGGGAGGTACAGCTAGTTTTTTAAATAATTAGATGTTAAGTAAAAACTGTTGTGAAAAAAACGGACTATTTATGAGCTTTAAACTCTAAAGAAACTACCTAAAAGTCCCTAATTAAACATCAACACTGTTACCTTCTGTCATTTCCCTACTAATGATCAGAATATTCTGCTGTTCTGCATTTTAATCTTGAACTGCAAATGACAAGTTCCAGTAGTGGAACATGTTGTAAGGTAAGTGTAACTAAACAGGTTCTTAATAACTGAGATTGATTCATAAAGTCCATTGCTAGTCTTTTCCATTCTAGATCATGCGCTTTAATCAATCAGCCACGTGAGTCGGAGAAGTGATCATTCGCTCACTCCCTCTGTTCCGAAGAAGTGCCTCGATAGCTCGTGGGTGAATACAGGTGCTCTGTGAAGACATAGCTCCTCACGCGTATAGTGTATTTCTAATGTGCAGTAGAACTTGTTTCAGGGACGTCATTTCACCAAAATGCCAGGGGCCGCAGAAGTGACATCACATGACCCTTAACCTCTGATGACATCACAGGAAGTAATGTAATTTGAACCCACCCCAAAGTGATATCATGGGAAGTGATGGAACACAGCCTTTCACCCTTGACAAAACAGGACGTGGCATCATATAGCATTGTTCTTAAGTACACTACAAAAAATATGGTTCCAATATCACTGTAATGTGATATACATTTCTTACAAGAATGGATCACCATATGTATCGTTAATATCAGTGTGTGTATAGGCCCATATTACAAAATTTTGTTGAATGCACGCAGACATCGAAGGCCAAATGATATTGATGTGTTATTATATAGCACTTACGCTTAAGCGCTTTATACAGAACACAAACATACAAATCACCCAACCTGTGTCGGTACCCATTTATCACCCTCAGAAGGATGAAAGGCTGAGTTGCCCTTGCCGGTATTCGAACCTGCAGATCACACACACATTGCGGCAGCGAGCACTCAACCCACTGAGCTATCTTATCAGTTATAGTAAACTGAGCAATTATATGTCTGAATGTTCTCAAAATCAGAAAGCAAATTACACTCTGTAGTGGATACCATTAAACTGGTGTCTGAGATTCAGGAGCAGGCCAGTTCATCTGCAGGTCTGGTGCAAATTTGGCCACATGTCAAGTCACGTGGATCTACTTTTCACTCTTCAGAGGTTGGCAAAATACATACCACGGGGAGGGTTCATAACGGTGTATTAAAGAATTTAGAGTAGCACAGGCAAAGCAGCGCACTCACACAGCATCCCATACTCGGGGCATCTTTTACCTCATACATGCAAATAACATCCTGAACAGCATGCCAGGTAGATAGGAAAGATCGACACAAAGCATTAATTCTGGCACAATTAAATCAAGGGCCACAAGCTTTTAGGCACAAGGACTTTGTCAAGTGACTGAGGACACTGTAAGGAAGGCATGGTATCAAAGTAAGACAGACACAAGTGATCACAGTTCAAGGGCGTTTATTGAAATCAGGCGTGTGAAAAACGCCCATCTAAATCTAAGATGGGAGCAAGCTATGACCATCAAATAATAATAATACAGTCCTAGTGGAATCTAGTCAAATAAAAAGGGCCTATACTAAAAAAACAAAACGATTGCCAATCCTTACTGGAATGCCCCAAAATAGTGTGGAATAATACACGTTCCCAGAAAGAAAGAAGTGTTCACAAAATGATAAGTCAGGATGTTTGAGGCTGTTGGTCTCCCTTCTCCACGTTTTTAGCACAGGACAAGGCGGGTCACTCGCGCACATCACAGGGGTGTTGCTAGGTCTGGAAAAGATCAGGGGCTAAGCTAATGTTGGGACTGGCAGGATTCGGGCCTAGCTATAGCCTTTTGGTTGTAGTCCCCGAGCTTCTATCGGGGCTACAACCAAAAGGTCCGGGGCTATAGCCCCCTTAGCCTCCCCCCAGCAACGCCTCAGCACAGCACATTATTGGTCTTCTTCAGCACAAGGTCACAGTTCCTTTTACAAACATCAGGGCCTTGTGTGCCCAGGTCTCTTTCGTTCAAAGTCTCTTGCTTCAGAGGGCCTGATGTACCAGGAACAACAAAGAAAAGTTCCTTTCCAAAAACTCAAGTCTGTGATTTACTCTTCGCCTGGGATCCCGATCAGCCGGGCTCACATTCTTCTTTCACAATTATCCTCCTTCAGACCAAATTTAATTCAGAGGCATCCCTCCGTCGGGTTCACATTTGCCATATCAATATCTTCTTGGGTGAGTGTTACTATTCATCCCAGATCCCCCCTCTTCCAGGCTTGGACCAATTCCATTTCGCAGGCAATCAAAGACTTTCGAATATGCACAGGATTCAACTTAACCCACTGCAGGACCACCTCGATTTCACTGTTCAATATTTATACGCTCAGGGGGTAACCAAACAGAGACCTTCAAGTGAGCACCCACATGGTGCCAGACTACTCTGTATCTGCTACCTATTTTGGTTTCATAAAGTTCAATCGCACACACGTTCTTTGTTCATACAATGTTGCAGCAAGCGACCTGGAGCATAACACAGTCCAGTCTGCTATCAGTTTCTCCCGACTCACCAGCTGTGCTGAACTCGTCGGTGTTGCTTTGCTGTCGGAGTCAAGGATAGTGCCACGGTGGCAATCGCTTCTCCCCGCCTTCGCCATCAATGCGGGAGGGGCCCATATACCTTTGGCACATGCTACACCATTCGTCAGCTGTAATTCCTGGTCTTCTGTTTCTTTTCCTTGAGGCTTCTTAAAAGTCGCGATCCTTTCTTGAAAAGGGCAAGGGTAAGCCCCTCATCATCGTTCTCTCTGGTCTCGCCGCCTTTCTCCTCGGTCTAAAATGCCATCCTGGAAAACCTGCTTCCTCGTGCATTTGGCCTTGCTCAGAGTGTTTTTGGGCTCCGCCTTT
This sequence comes from Ambystoma mexicanum, assembly GCF_040938575.1. Lineage (NCBI taxonomy): Eukaryota > Metazoa > Chordata > Amphibia > Caudata > Ambystomatidae > Ambystoma > Ambystoma mexicanum. The sequence continues at coordinate 488,772,513 of NC_090938.1, read as the reverse complement.
TATCCGTGTGGGGAAGTGTGATGGAATTCAGGTGTGTGTACTTATCAGTAATTGCCTGACTCTGCCTGACCCTTGTATTAGGACATGTCAGGTATACGCCTCTGGTGTTAGTCTGTCGCCGCTCACAATGAACTGCGCCTCACCCTTCGTTGTCCCACCTCCACTCCCCAAAGACCCCCTCATCTAGGTGATCCTCCCGCACTTGGCCACCCCCAGGAACTGGATCCAATAGCGATGGCTGTGTCCTGGCCACCTGGATGGCAAATCCCAGGGACTAGTGGGTGAGAGACTTTCAGGTTTCTCACAACACGAGATGGAATGTCTTGTGATGATCATAACAGAGATGACAGAAAAAAACCCTGCTATAACAGCAACTTGCGAAAAAGCAAAATACTTAGTCCGAAATGGATGCTTATTCTACTCTTAATGCTTTTTCAAAGTTTTTGTCTGCATTGTGAATTTGAGGTGTTTAAGAACAGATTAAATCAGTGACTCACCCCCTGAGGTATGCCTGAAATAAATCTTTAATGAGTCTAGCAATTATTGTATATAATTCCAGAAAGACAAATTATTTGCTGTTCCTATTCTCTCTTATTTACGGTCACTGGTCAAAGTAAAACAATTGCGGAACCGTGTTTATTATTTTAATTTTTTTTTATTTTTTTTTTAGAAGCCTGAACAAGAAAGCCAACCACTCCAGAAAGAAAGCCACATGGCGCTTCAATAAATTTAGGGGAAGCACGGGAGACCTCCGGGGTCGAAGGTGCGACCCCTGTCAACGTCAAATGACAACTCAGACTTGTTTGTAAAATTCTTGCAGCATTGCCACATCTTGAAGAAGGGAAATGTAACATGGTAAAGCGGCCTTCGTTTTAAATGCGGTAAGCAGTCTTTATCCTTTGCTGCACAGGGCTGATCCTAATAAAAATGTATTTACTGGTATGAACCGTTACAAAATATGAAACAGTTTCTTGTTTGAACCGCTGCGCCCCATCATGGTGCCTTCTTAGGTCCCACACAGTCTCTAATGTAACAGCTGACCACTCACAGGCTCAATTGTTGAACAAGAAACATGTAATAGGGCCAGGCAGAGGCGTAGTCAGGGTAGGGCCTAAGTAGACAAGGACCACCCAAAATGTGTAACAGCCTACTAAGCAGTGTTGTGTGGGTATTTACTGATGTTAACGTCACTGCAGTGGGCCCAACTACACTAGCTTAAGGCCCCACGTGTCGGGTGTCTATGCCTAAAAGAATTAATGGAGGCACAGAGGGATTTAAGAGGGCCTTAGTCGGTCACAAAGTGGGAGGTTGTTTTGCACCTACGCGCTTTTGCTGGGTTTAAACAGAATTAGCAGCCGGGGTGGGGGGAGCAACCAATCTGGTTCCATGAAACACGGGCTGAAACTGCTAATTTCCGCCTGCGTTCCGTGGGACCCACAGGCTGCATCCCACGCCACAGGCTGCCATCTTCCACCCACCCTTACTTTTTTTTAAAATAGTTTTTTAAATTTAACTCCCAGCCCCCATCCCCTGTCCCACTTTCCCGATTGTTGCAGCGGCACAGCCCGCCACAGCTTCTCTGCTTCTCCGACCCCCCATAGTCATAGAAGAGGGGCTCCGTCCGGAGCCCTGCCTTCTATAATCATGGCAGGCATCTTTGAAAAGTATTTTAATTCATTCCAGGGGACGCGCGTGGCATCCCATTGCATGAATGAAAATACATTGTTTTCTTTTTTAAACATCCCGGGTTAATGCTTTGGTAACCCGGGGTGCTAATAGTGTTACACTACTGGGGTAACGTCCTGGTGTCCTGGTTATAGGCCCGAGTGAACCAGCCCTTGGAAGGGGGTGTCAATGCATTATTATGAAGAATTGTGTTTATTAACCTGTGTGGAATTGGGGAGTAAGATAGACAAGGAGTAAGTAATTGGAATAGTTTCAGGAGAAGGACTTTTCCTCAACTGAATCTCAATTCAATAAACAGGTTGCATCACTTTCCGAGATGGCAGAGAAGAATCTAATAGTTAACTGGTCAGAACTCCCTTCTGTGAAGCACTGTCGAACTTTCAGCAACATTGTCAACGGCCCTTGATGCCGAGATCTAGGACCAGCAGCCTGAATGACAATGGGTTACTGACTCGGTCATGTTGTGGGGATTTCCTGATACATGAAGGAGCCTAACTCTAGGAATGCTGAGTAAACAAAGTGAAAAGAAAACGAGACTTTTTGGAACTTACCAAAAAACAAAAGATTGTAAATATACGTACATATTCATTAGTATAGATTATTAAGAGGGTAAACAACAGAAACCTCCATTTGTTAAAAGTAGAGCCAAACAAAGCACAGAACCAAATATGAAACGCATAAAAAGAAAAGCAACAGTCACTGCTTCTCAGCTCTAAGCAGAGGCAACCAAATGCTTCATGTTTCATTTGTAAGGGGTGGGGTAAGGTTTGATGATAGCAGGGAGCAGGAGAATAATTATTAATCAGTGTGGGGTATGGTTTAACAGATACAAAGTTTGGAAGCAGAGTAAGAGAATTGAGGCGAATCTGGAGATGGTGTTCATTATTTTATCTACATTCCGTTTCCCTTGCTTGAGGGTGTTGGGATGTAACTGGAGTAATAAACCGTTTGCAGACTTAACCTTGGAGACGGGTCAGTGGGGCTAGCAATTATCAGAGGATTTGAGAACTGGGACCAAAGAGGTATTCCCCAGAACAGGAGCCTAAGCCAAACGGGACCTTCTGGTATGATAGACAGTTTAGAATGTTGACTGTCCTCTCATCAGCCCAGGCTCCTGATCAACTACAGTTCTGTTGCCCCTCATCCTTATTGGCTTTGGAAAGACCCCGATCATGAGCAAGATTAGTTAGATTCTTTTCACCAACTAATACTTTCTGAAAAAAACCCTCAATTAACAACGTTCCCTCTACCAAATCACTATTTAACAAGAAGGAATGAAATAGCCTATACAAATCAATTTCCTCTAAAAAAGCACCTCCCAACCCTATGAACCACTAATGGGTAGATGTGTGACCTGACAGTCTACATGCATGTTTTAACCCCTTTGGAAATTAATAGGGATCTTCTTTAGGCTGTGTCATCCCTCACAAATATGAGTCAATAATTGGCAGTCATGTTTACGAGGTCGAGTCAATAACCCAATGTCATGTTTAAAATTGATTTAGTGACTAAAGCAATTTCCTTACATGTATGAAATACCACACTTGGCCATATTCATTAGCTGCAAGGCGAATCTCAAGCTACAATATAATATTTGTCCGAGTATGGCCTACAAAAGTGTTCATAAACATTTCTGTCAAAGTACAACCCTATTCCAAACTACAAAGCTAAGATGCTCCCATATTACTCCAAGTTTACTTACAGTTGGGTTGTCTTAAAAAAACAGTCTTTTCTGCAGCTCTTCCAGTTCTTACTAGTCTTCACATAGGCCTTTCCCATGCCTCAGATATTATAGGTTTTACTGTGTTATAGGTTCGTCGTATAACTATTCTTCCCAACCTGAGGTTGAACTCACTTTTCTCAGACCTTGTTTTTGCTATTGCTTTGACTGACCTCTGGGTTGGGAAGTCATCCTGCACCTCCCTGTCTCAGTAATCTTTTCTTTTACGATATCCTTAATATTCCCTCTCATATTGCCAATTATGGTAGTGATATGGCAAACTACCTTTCCCAGTAGACATGGACCAACCTGTTGACCCATGAAAAGGGCAGTATTTTTAGTTATTGCAATCCGACTAGTGGCCCTGCTGTGTCGGTATCCCCTTTCATGGATTTAGGCAGCTCATCTACCTTCTACACAAACAAGTGCAACTCTTCTCCGTCCACAGTCATACCCAGCACTTTGGCTTATACTTCTGAACGGACGTTTGTACACCACAGCCATCCTTGTTTATGTAACACTGTCTGGTTTGCAATTTGAATTCAGTATCCACAAAGTCTACTGAAATGTTGATGGCATGAATTAATGCATCTCCTTCCTTCAGTATGGCTCACACCTCTTGGCCTTTTTCTTACAAACAGCATTCCAAAAGTGGGGCCATAGGATGTAACATTTCAAAATCGTACCTGGAAATGATTGCTAAGAGATTTGCGGCCTTTATTATGGTGGCCCCTGTAGCAAACACCTTTTTTCCAAATGTGTGACAAAATTACTCCTGCTCTGCAGCAGTACAGGTATGATTAGGGTCCAATCTGCCTACTCAACACAGCACTACTACTTAAAGGTGAAACAAGCACAGCCCAAAAGGCATACTTTCATCACCTTATGTAATATTGCATGCCGAGGGATGTGAGCCTAGAACAGTAGCAAACCAAACAAATAAAGTACAAAGATTCCCCTACAAAAAATAAATGTCCAATCAAGGTTCTATAAATATAAGGCTTACTTAAACAATAAGAATGCAATCAACTAAATAAAAAAACACTAGAAAAAAACACCCTTGTAAAGAAAACATTGAAAATGAAGACTGCTGTAGAACGGCACTCTGGGCAGATGAGCAGAGGTAATCAGCACTTTATTGAAACGCTTGTGTACGAGCGCGATGTAAATAAAATATCATTTCATTTCATCAATGTTTAAGAGTGTCTTAGAAGAAAAAGGCAAAGAAGTGCAGCTTAAAGTCGCTATGGTCCCAAAAAGTGACATGTGGGACAGGGCCTCTTCATGGTGCCTTATTTCTTGTCTTTGGGTTTCAACAGCATTGAGTCAAACATTTCAGCATAAAAAAGGAATCTGGGCACTTTCAGCGACAGGCCAAGGTAGAGACATGGAGTGGCAGCGACAGACCCCAACGATATGGTGCGTTTGGTAGCAGCATCGCCTTAGCGGTCAAAGAAACTGGGAATGGCAGGGAATATTGTGTCTGTGGTGCTGGAAGACTCACTGACCTTGGGAACGGAAAAGTAGAGACTTGCCTTCGGCAGCAAGCAGGCACGGCGACTCAATACAATGTCAGACCATTACAGCAGCATCAATTTGGAGCTTGAGGGAGCCGTTTACCAGGCAGTGGTGTTAAGCTTGGGACATCAGAAGATTTGGCAGGTCTGAGATGGGGAAATGGCAGAGCTTTGGCACTGGTGTCAAGAGAACTCGAATGTGAAGGCTGTTGAGAGTCAAGGTCAAGAATGACTCTGGGGTTCCCATGCAGCAGCTTGGAGGGTGCCCAAACTGGCATCAAGGCGATGTGGAGATGTAGGGAGAGCTAAGTTGCACCTCTTTGGTTCTGCAGTTGCTGGGAGGCCCAATACAGGGGCTCCAGAACAAGATAAGTCCTTCAGTTGCATTCCCATTCCAGGGAGCATGGTTGACAACTACAGGGGATCTTTCACCTCTTGTTAGCATGATACTTGCTCCAGTTTAGCCAGCAGAAAGAGGTCTCTGTCCAGCAATAGACTTCCCCACTGTTCCCTAGGGATGTTTAGGGGACAGAGAACTCCTCTGCCTTGATTGGTTCCGTCTTCATCTCCATGGCAGAGGACCTTGGGCTAGACTGCATCCCCAACAGAGGACCAGATTAATTATTCTTGTCCTTGGGGAAGCCTAGACATGAGTCAGAGAATGAGGCGGTGCCCCTCTCCTTTTTAAGGCCAAATGCCACAGAGAACTGGTCCGAAGGGTCCAATCCCCGTCGCTCTAACAAGTGCCTTAAGGCATCCCACCCAGAATACCTTGCATGCAGGAAATAGAAGGGACAGGAAAAGGAGGAGAAAACTGACAGAAAGCAAAATGGTTCAACCCTTCTTCAGGGCTACCTTCTCTCTCTAGCTACTCTAACCCCACCCCCTTCCCATGCCAGCTGGCTTCATATGGACTCCAGTGATCAGTAACCTGTTGTGAGGCTGGCTTTGTTATGTCAGTGCTGCCTCTGAAGCACCGTTGCCAGAGAGGCCTCTGCAGGGAAGCTTCTTTGCCCTAGGGACGGGGGCCGGGGGGTGTTACCCAGACTATGGGAGAATCAAAAGCAAAGGGAAAGCATTCTCATTATCGTTCCACATGAAAGCAGCTGTGGAGATGGTCAGCATAGTCACTGAGATACATCAGTACTGTAATATCTCGGTCCTGCTCACAGAGCAGACACTGGATAAATTGCTTTGGCTTTATAAAAATTGTACAATTCTAGAAGTCACCATGCCAAACAAGGCATGGCTTGTGTTTACAGATAGACATACCACCAGACTGTCTAGATTCCAAAATCATTTGAATTCAGATCAGAGGTGCAGACAGTTAATATGCCACCTCTGCCTGCAGGGACTTTGTGTCGTAGAAGCTGTCAGGAAGGGAGTAGTTTCTTACCTGTAACTCCATTTCTCCAGCGTTTGTATCTTTTATGGATTCACATGCTTAGAATATTCCCCGTCAAGCTGGGAACCCTCGGTATATTTATTAAGACGTTTTCCATAGGACAAAATGTCGAGACTTCTGTGTCCCATCTACGTCGTTTTGGCTGCTTACGCATGACCCAATAGGACGTAGGGTATAAATAGCCCCGCCCCTACGGCTTCCTCAGATTTTAACCCCCAAAGCAGTAGGGGCATATAAAGTTTGCATTCAGGGGAGGCCGGCGGGCGCATGTGAATCCATGAAAGATACCAACGCTGGAGAAATGGAGTTACAGGTAAGAAACTACTCCCTTCTCCAGCATTGGATCTTTCATGGATTCACATGCTTAGAATAGATTATATAGCAGTACCCCTAACTTGGAGGTGTGCAATGAAAACCAATATTATCAGAGCCGCATGTGCAGTTAGGCATACGAAAACCCCCATCATGGTACATTGACAATAATCCCAATCATGGTATATCAACAAGAGAATACACCCCTCTGTGGGGCTTACCTTACTTAAACAGGTGTCGCAGGACTGCTCGTCCCATCTGCATATCCGCTGCATGCTGTTGCACTAGGCAATAATGCCGAGTAAATGTATGCGGCACCGACCAGGATGCCACTTGACAGATGTCCACCAGCGGGATTACGGACCACAATGCCGCCGATGACGAGGTGGATCTTGTTGAATGAGCCTTCGGGCGTCTTTCCAGAGGCTTCCCTGCTTTAGAGTGGCAGAAGGCAATAGTCGACGACACCCAGCGGGCCAGTCGTTGCTTGGAGATCGGTTTTCCCTTCACCAAAGGTCCATAAACCACAAACAGTTGTCTCATATGCCTAATCTCTCGAGTACGACTGAGGTAAACCTTCAGAGCTCTTTTGACATCCAACGTGTGGAGAGCTTTTTCTGCGAAAGAAGAGGCTGTTGCGAAGAATGTTGACAGAACAATTGAAGAATGCTTGTGGAATGTAGTTAGAACTTCTGGTATGAAATGAGGGTTGGTTGCCAATACCACTTTGTCTTTGAAAAACCTGAAGTATGGGGGGGAGGGTCAATGACCAATGCCTCCAGTTCCGAACGTCTTCTTGCTGAAGTAATAGCCACTAAAAAAGCCATTTTCCATGACAAAAACTTCAACGATGACGACATAGGCTCAAAAGGAGCGTTCATTAGTGCTGACAGTACCAGATTGAGACTCCAGTTAGGAGGCAACTTTTTGGCTGGTGGAAATGTCCGAAATAAGCCTCTCGGGAAATGCTTAACCAGTTGATCGCTGAACAGCGGAGTTGCATGTCTTTTACGAGTAAATCTTGAAATGGCTGCCAAATGAACCTTTATGGAGGAGAAAGATAACCCTCTTTCCACTAAGCGTAGCAAATATGAAAGAACCTGCTCTGACGCAATGTTTAAGGGGTCCACACCCGGTTGATCCCTGCACCACACACAGAATCTTTTTCACTTACATGCATATGAAGAGTTCGTGGATGGAGCTTGCGCTGCCTGTAAAATTCGTCGACACTCCGAGGAAATGTTCAGGGCCCCCAAACTCAGAAGTCAGGAGCCAAGCGGTCAGGCTGAGGGCGTCCGTGTCGTGATGCCACACTGCTCCCTTGTCTTGGGATAGAAGGTTCGGAATCTTCTGGAACCTCACAGGTTCTGTTATCGACAGCTGGAGCAGGACCGAAAACCACGACTGTCTCGCCCAGTAAAGAGCCACCACAATTACCCGACATGGGTATTTGTGAACCTACTGGAGGGTCCGTCGGATGAGTGGAAACTGAGGGAACGCATACGCAAACTTGCCTGGCCACGGGAAGGAGAATGCCTCCCCCAGCGAGCCGGGTTGTGGTCATCTGCTTGTGTAACGTCTGCACTTCTTGTTCTCTCGGGTTGCGAAAAGATCCAGGGAAGGATGACCACACTTCTTGAAGATGTTTGCCAGCTGTTGATCGTTTAACTCCGACTCGTGCAGTTGATTCATCTCCCTGCTGAGAGAGTCTGCTTGTACATTGTTCACTCCTGGAAGATGGTAAGCCATTATGCTTATATCTTGTTCGAGGGCCCAACGCCATATTTCCTGAGCTTCGCTCGAGAGCGTCTTGGTAGGAGTGCCCCCTTGCTTCCTGAGGTAGAACATTGTTGTTGTATTGTCCGTTAATATTCTTACGACTGATCGCCGCATGTGTGGTAAAAATGATTTCAGAGCCCAACGTACCGCTCTTAACTCCAGCACGTTGATGTGAAGGGTCGACTCAGCTGGGGACCATTGACCTTGAACCTGCAGGGATCCCAGATGGGCTCCCCATCCTTTTAGCAATGTATCCGTTGCCACCATCGATTGAAAGTCTGGTTCCTGCAGAGGCATCCCCCCTCGTCAGACTGTCCGAGAGCTGCCACAACTGAAGTGCTCGTAGAAGCTTGCTGCTGATGCTCAACTTATCGGACCATAAGCCTCGACTTTGGGACCATCGGTCTGCCAAAAATTCCTGTATTGGTCTCATGAAGAGGCGACAGTTGTTCACCAATGGGATACACAACACCATGGCCCCTAGTCGTGACATGCATTTCCTGACTGACACTGGTGCCCACTTTCCAGTCCTTTGCTTTTTGTTTGAGTTTTTGAACTCTCTCCAAGGACGGCTTCACTAGCCCCGATTGAGTTTGGAATTCCACGCCCAGAAATATCAAGCTTCTTGAGGGAGCTAAGGAGGATTTCTCGAAGTTGATTGCAAAGCCTAACCGCTGTAGAAGTTGCATGGTGGCCTCTAGGCTTGCTTGTGTCATTCTCGGCGACGAGCCCCTTACCAGCCAATCGTCCAGGTAAGGGTAAACATGATGACCTTTTCTTCTTAGCCAACCTGCCACTGGAGCCAAGCACTTTGTAAAAGTCCTGGGAGACGACTTTAGTCCGAAAGGAAGTACTTTGAATTGGTAATGACTCTGACCGACTACGATCCTTAGAAACTTTGTGTCGTCGACGCATGGGTATGTGGAAATATGTGTCTTGTTGGTCTAACAACGCCAGAAAATCTTCCGGCTGTATGGATTGGATGACCTCCTGAAGCATAAGCATTCTGAACTTCAGGCTTTGCAGTCTTGTTGAGCGCTCGAAGATCCAGAATGGGTCGCCACAGGCCGTTGGGTTTTTTGACCACGAAGTAACGGGAGTAAACTCCCAGACCTCTCTCGGCCACCGGAACAAATTCTATAGCCCCTTTTTGCAGCATAAGCACCACTTCTTGTTGTAATATGTGAAGATGGGGTTGCGCCGAATACACAGGTGGAATGGGTGATGGCGTCTTCTTGAACTGCAGAGAGTGGCCTAGTTTTACCGTTTCCCACACCCAACGGTCTGATGTTATTCTTTCCCACTCGTCGACGGGACACTCTGCCTCCCAGGACGTCCTGAAGCTTGTCATTGTTGGGACTTTGACTGCTTGCCTTTGGTGGACAAATATCCTCCTCTTCTCCTCGAAGCCTGGTAGTCTTGGCCTCTTCGTGTTGCTTGGAAGGTAAGCCTATAACCTTGGGAGGAGTATGACAGCTTGTTGAAACTCCGGTCCCTGGATGCGGTAAATCGGGAATTCCCTGATGCTCCTTGGAAGAGGCGAAAGGACCGAAATGCTCTACCACTCTGTAGGGCTCCTAGTGACCTTGCCGTGTCCGTATCTTCTTTCACACCTTTTAGGGCCTCATCCACCTTCTCCCCGAACAACTGCTCACCCTCACATGGCATATCGAGCACCTTACACTGGACCTCCGGTCTAATGTTTGTACATTTCAGCCAGGCTTGCCTTCTCAAAACCACTCCGTTGTTTATTTGCTTGAACCCGGATTCCGCCAAGTCCACGGCGATGTTGATCGAGTGGTTTGATGCCTCTTCACCCTCACGGACCAGCAACATGGCTAATTGTCTGTGCTCCTCCAGGTGGTGTTCCAGGACAGGGGCCAAATGATGCCACATCTCACGGTCGTATCTTGCCATGATAGCCAGCGAGTTAGCTGCCTTAACCGTCGTCGCTCCTACTGACAAGACCGTCTTACCAAAGGCATCCTGCCTTCTAGCTTCATTGTCCAGAGGTGTTAAACACTTATTCTGCGATCTGGCTTTTCTAGCAGCTGCCGCCGACACTACCGACTGCGGGGAGGGCTGCGCGGTCAAACATTTAGGTGTAGAATCCAGGGCCTTTAATTTCTTTTCCAACCTGCCTTTGATTGCCGGTTCCGAAAATGGATGGCGCATGGTTCGCAAGCCTTCCTGCCAGACGTGGTCCAGAACAGGAACCGAGAAGACTGACTTCCTCCTCTTCCCCATATGGTCGAATAAGAAGCATTCCTTCTTTTCTTCCTCCGGGGTCAGACCAAATTTAATACAGGCTTTGCCCATCATCGCGTGAAAGGAGCTGATGTGATCTGGCAGCGACGGCTGAGCCGGGCTGCTAGGCGCTTCCATTTCTGCCTCCGATTCCCATGTAGGATCTCTCAATGGGGACGATGAAAAATCTGAAAAAAAGAGTCTCTAGGCCCTTGTTCTGACTCTGAATCTTGCAATTCCGCTTCTTCAGGGTGTGAGCGTGGAGGCTCCTTGTTAACTGGACGGGAGGTTGGCATCGCAGTCGTTAACCGCGGAGCGGGACCTGGTTCGTCGTCGGCAGGCATCGCCGGTATCTTCGTAGGTGCACCCAAAGGAGGTAACCTTGCGTTCAATTGGCTCAAAAGAGACTGCAGCGTGGTCAACACCTGCAAGGATAATACTGACTGAGGGTTTAACAAAGACAATGTAACGGCGACACTTTACCTTCCCGAAATCGTCGACGAGCCAATACCTTGCAATCCCAGATCAGCTGGACCAACAGTCTGTTCACGGTCTTCCTCCATTGACGATATTGAGAAAGCTGCTTCCTGCTGCAATAGGTTATCTAGCAAAACCGCATTGTATACCTCCAGTTGCCAAGCCCCTGGAGGATCCACCGTCGACGATGTCAATCTTGGAGCCCTTCCAATCGTCTCCGCCGGGGTCGACAAAGCCACTTCAGGTATTGCCTACCCGGGTGATAATGAGCCCGTCAACAACGGAACTCCTGTCGACGATGGTGGAGGCTGTGACACAGGCTCATTAGGCGATCCCGCCTTTTTTGAGCTAGACTTATGTTTCGTCGAGTCTCTACTCGAGGAAGACCTGTGATGGTCTTCTGAGGAGGAGGTCTTTAAGGTTCTTTCCCTTTTTTCAAAGATGAAGACTTCCCTTGATGAAGATCCGGTCCATCTTTCGAAGAGGATTCTTTTGCCGGATGTTTCTCGGAGGGCCGTTTCTCCGTAGAAAGTGGCTTCTTCGCCCGAGGCTCTGCAGACACCGATCGGCGATGGACTACCGAAGATTTAGGCCTCGATGTCAGACTGTGTGCAGATCCTACCTCCGATGAAGGGCAGGTCCCATCATTTAGCCACGTCACCAGACGCCTATTCCGATATTTCAGCGTCTTCTGTGAGAAACCCTTACAAATCTCACAGCTGTCCGCAGAGTGATGCAGGTGTAGACAACACAGGCAATCCATGTGCCCATCTCCTTCATAGACTTTCTTCAGTCCGCACGTGGCACACGGGCGGAACAACGCCTTTCCAGACATTGTGAACGAAAAAGACTTGTAAAGAGTAGAATTCAACCTTGTAAAGAGTAGAAAAAAACACTAGGTGCTCCCGCTACTTTGGAGACGGTTGAAATCTGAGGGAGCCGCGGGGGTGGGGCTATTTATACCCTACGTCCTATTGGGTCATGCGTAAGCAGCCAAAACGACATAGATAGGACACAGAAGTCTCGACATTTTTTCCTATGGAAAACGTCTTAATAAATATACTGAGGGTTCCCAGCCTGACGGGGAATATTCTAAGCATGTGAATCCATGAAAGATCCAATGCTGGAGAATGCATTTGACCTTTGAACCTGGTCTGTGCAATGAAGAGCTGGAGCTGTATGTCAGGCGAACAGTTACAGCAAAGGCACATGTATCCTATACTTTTGGCACAGATCATTTATGACAGGAGGTCCTAATTACCAAGCCTCCCTTTGAGAAATAGAATTACGAGCATCTTTTTTTTAATGAAAATGAAAAGTCATGGCTTTCACTCCACGTACGTGTCAATCATCACAAAATGCATTTGTTTTATCGCCCTTGCTTTTTGGTGGCACTGAGCATTTAGCAGAAGGCTTCATCGTCACTACAGAACCCAATGATTGAGCCATGGGCGGACTCGCTCAGACATTTCAGGGCATCATTTTACTTCTTAAACATTTTCTTCATCTTGCCTTTGAGGGGAGGATCTGAAAGTAGTTGATAGCAGCCCTTAGTCCCAGAAATGGTCTGAGATTTGAATTGATTGCACCAACTTCCTTTGTTGTGAATAAGAACATTTTTACATAAACTGATGGAATAAGGCTGAATATGGTGTTGGCACAAGACATCACGCTAGAAAATGCACCTGTTTTGTCTGTTGGTGAGCATAAAAGTAGATATTCTAGTGGGCTATCCTTCAGTGCCAGAATGTTGTCCAAATCATCTCTGTGGGAGGACAAACTGCGGGCCTCCTACTAACCTAAACACTGTGGTTCCGTATGCAGATTGTGTGAGAAGATAATTCCCCTTCCTCTAGTTCTAATGAGAGATGTGCTTTTACACATTCTCCAGTTGCTTACGCCAGAATCCCTCTTGTTGTTGCTCTTACCCACAGGTGCACAAGGAATCAGTTCCATTTCATGTGGTACACCCATATCAGGTCTTATTATTTCAGTGGTTGGCAGGTTTTGTACTGTAGATGGGTCTGCTGGCAACAAAACGCTGCTATCCAGTCGCAACACTAAGGTGTGTAGAGAGCTCTAGTTATAAGAAACTGTGTTTACAGTGAAGACTGACTATATTCTTGTGGAACAGATGTTGGCCTAGAAGTTAGAGGATGGTCCAGCTCCTACAGAATCCTCTAGAGTTGTGAATTACCTGGATGGTTTTTGTACCTGTGTCAAGAGGGGGTGGTGGTGCGTTATCTTTACACCTTCTAATTTAAAAGTGAATGCTCTGAGGACTGTTCATTTAATGCCTCAAACTCTGTATTCATCTGATGTTCCAGAAATTCCTCTGGGAGAAGTCACCTTAATTCAATACTTCATTAATGACTCCATCTTCTTTTTCTCAATCTGTTGTATAGGGATAGTGTTTGCTTTTTTTCCTGCCATAAGGAATCACCCATGCACAAGGCCTTTGTAGCATTTCGCTTGATGTGGACACTGCTTCTGATCAAGCCACAATCAAGGTAGTGAAAAGGTCATTTGCGGAGGGTGACTTCAGTGCCATCACTGAGAGGACTGTGGCTAGGGTGCCATGGAAAGGCCAGAGATGACTTCTTGGACAAGCTATGGCTCACTGATTGATTTTTGTTGAGGTCTTCTTCACAGATGAAGAATCTCTTGTCAATGGTGTCCTATACTACAGTCCCATTGACATGCTCTCCATTGACAATGTTTGAAGTTTTAGATGGATGCTCTTTCTTTGTGTACAAGGTAGATATCAAAGGATGGTGCTCCTTTCCCATCGGCACAGAGGCTAATTTCCCTCACTGAATCAACAGACCAGTCTCCTGTGTCTATCCTAAAAACAGTCTTGAATTAAAACCTTTTCAGTTTTCACATTATTCAACAATGGGCTGAGAGTACACGCAATGTGTGCACTCCAAATGCATATCTCCTTCATATACATTTTTAAGGCCATAAAAGGAACAAGATCCAAACAGTGATTCCCTAGCATCCCAGGTGTGAAGGAGAAGCCAAACTGTTTGCAGAGCTGCTCAATACCACATTAGGGCCCCAAACGCCACATAGAATACCCACCTGAAGGTTTGTTTCTCAAGTGAAGATAAACAGTGGTTTTGCTGCAGGTAGAATGTTGACAACAATAGTATTTCATATTAATCCGAGGACTCCTGGAAATGCGTGTGGTTAGAATCTGACCATGACCACCTGGGGCATAGCTCAGAGCCTCTTTACCTCATCGACTGAAGGGTAAGATGACCAAAAGAAGGTTGACAGGCTGCAGATATGACTGAAAGCTTGCCTTTGCTATTCCTGTTAATGGAAACTGTAGCCAAGGATTCCCAGCATGGCGAGGGTGTATATTGAAGGCATTTAGATCTATGAAATACCCACTGCTGATTATTATCTATTAACATTTCCCAGAGTACCTCTACCACCTCATGTGTTGCTATTAGGACTTCTCCAATAGTTTGTTCTCACTTTAGTGACTTCTATAGTCCTAGTTCATAGGTCTATTTTCGCCATAACATTGGGATGCCGTCTGGTCTGTATTGGGACAGGACCAGAGCACTCTGCTCAGTAGATTTTGAAAAGGGTAGATGGAAGGAGATGGGATGTAGGTGTACCAAATGTTAATTCGTCTTTCTCTCTGTTCTCAGACAGACAGCAGACTACTACCTGTCCAACTGACAACTGTGTTGCATTTTTTGGACATGGTAGTCATTTAGTGCCACATGTTAAGCACAAGTGTATTTTCAATTCCAGAAACATTCCATTTTGTGGACAAAATCACTCCTTAATAAACCAAGGATCAACTTTTTCATCAAATCAGCATGTACTTTCAACCTAACAGAGACCTACAACATCAAAAGATGTATATGTATTTGGTTCAACAGGTACCATACACCCAGTAGTTTAGCAAAAACAGCGTCAGGCAGAGAACACAGGTGTATTTGAAGAGCGCTGTGGCGAACCAGAAGGTGGTGTCAGACTAAGATGTGACATGCAAATTTTTTATAAATAAGAAAATCGCCCATCTACCACTATGAGGGATGCTCACTACCCAACCAAAACTAAAAGTAAGGGTGCTCGTCAAAGTCTAATAGAAATAGTGCTCAGTCCAACTCCTAATGGCTAACCGGGCCTACACCACTGGTATGCAGTGATGTTATCCAATAGAAAAAAAGGATGCATTTTTAGACAAACCCAAACATTGAAAAAAAATTACGAATTTTAGAAAACAATATAAAAAGAACAAGTTACTTACCCCTGGTAAAGTTCTTTCTGCTGGATGTTCCTCCCACATATTCCTCATCTATGAGATCTTCATTTTCAGCTTTAGCGGCTTTGGAATTATTATTTTTTTCTGTCGGCAGAGGGCGCTGTGCGTCAAGACTGTTGACCCATTGTCCCCCGAGGGCTTCCATCTTGGCCAACGTCATCATTGAGTACATATATCACGCTCAGTGCCAGTTGGCTTCAGTTCTGTTTTTTTTGCCACCATATGCAGAATTATCGGCCTGGATAAGCACATTTAAATGATCAGACCTTAAAAGATCTCAAGTCCAAAGCTCGGAAATTCGACACTGGGGTAGGTTGGGAGGGCGATGAGGAATATGCAGAGGAACATCCAGTCGACAGAACGTTGCCAGGGGTAAGTAACCTGTTCTTCGAATGCATGGTGTCCTCCCAGGTATTCCTCATCTATGATAGACTCCCAAAGCAGTATTAGGTTGTTTTGGAGGAGGGAGTAAGAATTGAGAGTTACTGTGTGTCCAGAATGGAGCATAGTACTACCTTCCCAAATCTTCCTTGATTGTTATAAGTATCCAAACAATGTTCTGGGAACGCGTGGAAGGTGGACCAGGTAGCTGCCTCGCAGATGTCCTTTATCAGAAATCCCCTCTTAAGGGCAGAGGAAGTTGCAATGCCCCTAGTGGAATGAGCCCTTAAACCTTCTGGGGAATCTTTCCAAGCTAGCCTGTAAAACTCAGTATGATCCATCTGGATAGGGTCTGTTTGCTGACTGACAGACCTAGTTTATGTTCTGTATATCCAATTAAAAGTTGGTTGTGTGGTCGCAACTTTGATATCCTCGCAATATAAAAGCTTAGAGCTGTGCTCGGATCGAGTCTATGGAATCTTTCCTCTTCCTTGCCAGGATGAGGTGGAGGATAGAAAGCCAGAAGCACACAATTCTGTGCTAAATGGGAATCTGACACAATCTTCAGTAGAAAAGAGGGTTTGACCTTAAGGACAAGCTTATCCTTGTAAAAAGTGGTAAACAGAGGATTACAGGATAATACCTGCAACTCGCTCACCCTGCGGGCTGATGTTATCGCTACTAACAAAATGGTTTTGTAAATTCAGCAGCCTTAAAGGGCAGGAATGGAGTAGCTTGAAAGGAGCATACATCAAAAACTTTAAAACCAAGTTAAGGTGCCAAGTTTGTACTTGGAATGGTGTAGGAGTAAACACATTTTTGAGTCCTTTAAGAGGTGCGCTTGAATATAGAAAGTGCTGCTAGATAACCCATGATTGTTCCAATCTGCAGCCCCATATTGGCCAAATGTAGTAGGAAACAACACTGTAGGTGTATCGCATTGAAAAGGGTCCACATCCTTTTCCCTACACCAGCTACAGAACTTTTTCCAACCTCAGCGGTATAGGGATTTTGTTGCTGGCCTTCTGGCCGAAAGCAAAATCTCCATTACGTCATCCAGGAGGTCCCAATCCTTGTACCTCAGCCTCACAGAAACCATGCGTAAAGGCGGAGTGTCTTGACCCCTGGATGAAGAAACCGACCCATCTCTCGTGAGAGAAGATCCTCTCTTTGTGGAAGACGAATTGGAGGGCAGATGGACATGTCCAGAAGTTCTGGGTACCATGTCCTCCTGGCCCAATCCAGGGCAATTAGGATAATGGATTTCCCAACCTCCTGATGACGCGAGGAATGACGGGGCCTGGAGGAAACATGTCTGGGGGTTTCCCAAATGGTGAAGATCTCTTGAAGGACTTCCTGAGCTAGTTCCCACTTGTGGGAGACTGTGTTCTGCCTGCCCAGAGCTCAGTCGGCGTGTTCTCGTCACCGGCTAGGTGAACTGCTGATAGAGAGAATCCTTCTTTAATTGCCCAGAACCAGAGCTGCATTGCTTCTCTGCACAGTGGTAGTGACCGTGCGCCTCCTCTCTTGTTGAGGTAGTACATGGCCACTGTGTTGTCCGTCATTATCAGGCCTTTACTTTCCCGTACAGAGGGCAGAGAGGCCTTCAGTGCTAGCCTGATTGCCCCCAGCTCCAAAAGGTTGATGTGTAGTTTGTACTCCGATGGAGACCAACGACCGCCGATTGTCATATTGTTGGCGTGGGCTCCCCACCCCATGAGTGCGGTGTCCGTCAATACTGTTATCTCCTGCCATGGTTGCCAAAAAGGTTCTCCTTTCACAATGTTGCCCTCGCAGGCCCACCACAGAAGATCCTGTGAGACTCTGCTTGGAATTTGAAGGAGGTCCGACATCATTCCTGATAAATGGGATCACTGTGTTCTGAGAGCCCATTGAATGGATCTCATACTTAGGGGTAGCCTCTGGCACCTGAAAAATGCAGGATGCCATGAAGCCGAGCAACCTCAAAAAGTCGAAGGCCAGAAGAGGCTGGGCGCTCAAACTTGGTGATCATCTGCAAAATGTCTTGAGCCCTCACCTCGGGTAGTGAGGCTTTTCCCAAGAATGCATCCAGGACCGCTCCAAAGAACTGGAGTTTCGGAGATGGTATGTGGGACTTCTTGTAATTGAGGGAGAAGTTCAATCTCTGGAGGGAGTGGCAGGTGAAACTAAGATGTTCTTGGGCCTGTTCGGGTGAACATGCCCTGATCAGCCAATCGTCCAGGTAGGGGTAGACGTGAATCCCCTCTCTCCCGAGACTGGCTGCCATCACTTCCATTAACTTGGTGAATACCCTCAGGCGGAGGTCAGACCGAATGGCGGAACTCGAAACTGATAATGAGAACTGCCAATGGCAAACCTAAGGTACTTCCTGTGCTTGTGATCGATTGGCATATGAAGGTAAGCATCTTGAAAGTCCAACAATACCATCCAATCCTGGAGCTGGAGGGCCTGAAGGATCTGAGAAAGTGTGACCATCTTGAACTTGTCCTTTCTGAGGAACTTGTTCAAGAATCTCAAATCTAAGATAGGTCTCAGTCCTCCGTCGTCCTTTGGGATTAGGAAATAGGGAGAATACCATCCTCTGTTCCTCTCAATCACAGGTACTGGCTCTATAGCAATTTTCTCTAGCAGGGTCAACATTTCCCGCGACAGGAATGGCTCTGGAACATTTAGCGAATGGTTTCAGGTGGATGATTTAGAGGTCTCTGTATAAAGGGGAGGCAGTAACCCTGGACTACTGTTTCCAGTGCCCATGAATCCAACATAATATCTCGCCATTCTTTCAGATGCTGTGACAGTCTGCCTCCCACTGGGGTGTCATGAGTAAACATCCTCAGCGTGGTTTTGAGGTGGCCGAAGCAGTGGCTGATAGTAAAGACACTGCTGCTTGGGCAGGTTTAGCACCTCTCCCTCGTTCACAACGAGGGAATCTTCTCTGTCCTCTATGACCAGCCTGTCCTCTCGCTCTTCCAACTGAGAAGTAGTGAATAGACCTACCCCTCCAAGATGATCCGCAGGGACGAAAAGGCTGTGGCTGCCTGACTGCAGCACTTAAGAACTTGGCTGCTGCCCTTGAAGTCTGCAGCTTTTCAAGGCTTTCATCAGCCTTATTTCCAAATAAACGGGAGCCATCAAAGGGCATGTTAAGGAGTCTAGATTGTATCAGGTGCAAATCCCCTTACTTCCTCAACCATGCAAATCTGAATATCACATTGCTTGCCACCATGGCCCTTCCAGACCCGATTGCAGAGACTGACACAGAAACTTGCCTAAGCATTCTTCATTGGGTACTGCACAGTGATTAAGAGATTGAAATGGTGCCCCTCTTATGTCATTTATTACAGATTATGCACAAAGGCATTATGGGCAACGTAGTCCTTCCTAGGAGATGCCTGGATTGTTAAAAAGAATATACGGTGAAAATAATAAAGGAAGTGATATACCAACCTACTAAAAAGGTAAACCTAAGAGTCAAGGAGATGGGTAAATGAATATACTTCAGATGTACTATACTCTCAAATAAATAAAAATAGGGAGAGCTAAAGAAAGCTCTCCTTTTTTGCAGTTTTGGATTAATTTAGATGCCCAAGCTGTATGCAGAGAATATTTCTTCTGCACCGCCTCCCACACTTGAAAGACACTACGGAAGTAGCAGGTCAGTGGGGTGACTATTCCTGTCTGCTGGGCCCTTCAATAATGATTGTTACAACTAACATAGTGGTAGCTTTATTTTAATACTTGATTTTTACTTTTAATTTTAGGCAGAATTGGCTGTGCACATGGTCCATTGCAGCTAGCCAAATCTTCCTTAAAATGTATGTGTACTGGCATCCTGAAGACGGGGGCTGAGCACACAAATACATCAAGATTCAATCTGTTTATGTGTTTTTCTACCCCCCAGAAACATGACTGAGTGTTGACATGTCATGAAAAATAGAGACTGACTCATGATTATTAAAATCACTAGTGTTACTAACCTCACACTCTGCTGAATGCATACAAATTTACATAGGTTTACTTCACTAATTGCAGTTTTTAAGGTTATGTTTGTACGATTTATGAAAACGCTTTTCTTAATCGCCTTCAATAGCCTTTTTGTGTTTGTTTTAGTCAATTGTCCATGTGTCTTTTGAACATATCTTTTATATCATTGTGTATACATATTAAAATATGTTTTGTTGATACCTGAATTGTTGTGGACAGATTCAGCGAAGTGAAAATTATAATCACTTATGGACTATTCATCCCACGGTTTACGTGTTGGGAAGGTGGGAATCTAGTGGTGAAATTGCTTTTCTATATATAGAGACTCACACATTGCATCTTTGCCATCACTTATCAGGTTCATGAAGCCGCCTCTTTCCTCATCCTCAGGGATGTGATCAGCTGCCATCGCTATGCAGTCCCACAGGGTGAATGTAAACTTTGCCAGGGCACATGTGGAATTAGCAAACTTTAAAGCCATGCTGCTAGCCGAAAATACTTTCTTTGCCCAGGAGTCCATGCGTTCACCATCCCTATCAGGGGGTAAAGTTGGATACGCAGTTTGCTTGGAGGCAGATGTAGCTGCTTGTACTACAAGGCTTTCTGAATATAGATGGATTGACAGCTAGCCCTGGTCACTACTGGACGGCCTGTACTTTGTGGTCACATTTTTGTTTACTGTCAGGCTGGACTCTGGAGCCTCCCAGTTCGCCACAACGCTTTTTTACAGTGCCACATGGAATGGCAAAATAGGGTCATATTGAGGACCGTTGCCCTATATTTCAGTCAGGTCGTCCTGTTCAAATGCAGGCGCTGGTCTACTCCAGACCAAAAATTCCTCCACTCTGGATATTAGGCATCTGTAGAATGCAGCTGCATGATCAGCCATATCCAGTTTCCCAAAATCTCAACATTTCCCACTAGCTGTCTGTAGGGTGTCATGTAGTTTCCTAACCTGGGTTTCTTCTGAAATAAAGCTTTCAGGTATATTAGTATTCTTCTGATTACTATGGGTATCCAATTGGAGACCACATGGAGGGGTATCATCAGAGGTTTCATTGTCCTCATATATTTAAAAAATCTTTTTTAGGTAAAGGCTTAAAAACCTTTTATTCGCTTTTTTTATGTAATGGCGTAGAAGAATGTACAATTGGTGTCCATTTTTTTTGTATCGACGTCTTTGATTGTGTCAATGTCCGTGGTGTCGACAGCTTGACTTCTGTCTTGTGCTTCGAGGGACTTTGCCCTTGACTTGAAGTCTTGAAGACTCAAGTAGTCTTAGGCTTATGACCCGGGCTCGAGGGTGCACAGGTTTTCACCTTGGCGTCATGCTCGTCTTAAACCGTAGCATGTCCACTTTTCTTACGCTTCGAGGAGGTTGGGCCTGATCCTCAAAGATTTTGCAAATTTTCTTCTTAAACAGTTTGCACTCCTCTTTGAAGGAAGATTTAGTTGGGAAGACTACGCTCCTTTCTGAGGAAGAAGGTGATCTGTGCTTTCTCTTTGATTTTTTCGAAAAACAGCGAGGAGTGTCTGCTCCTCGAGTGGGATCGTTTCTTCGATCTTTTTTTGTTAGAAGAGGAATCTCTCGACTTGTGGGATGACCCAAATTTAGAAGGACTGGACAGGGATTTGGGGACAATCCTACCCACAGCAAGTTTAGATTTGTGTTCTTTTAAGGCCTTACCTATCACTGACCGACAGGATCGAAAGTCATTGTATGCTCAACGCCCAGGCACCAGCGGCAAATCTTATGCGTGTCCGAGATCGACATCTTGGTGCTGCATTTTATACAGTTTTTGAAGCCCATCTTTGGAGTATTTGGGGCAGAAGACGAGGCCATTTTCAATCAGTTTTCAAAGAAAACTGAAGCGCAACGTTAATCTCGAAGCAATCACATTTGAGGAAAAAACGGAACTGAAGCCAAAGGGCGCTGCATGTGGTATATGTACTCAACCATGACGTCAGCTGAGATGGAAGCCTTCAAGGAACATCAAGAAGACCGTCTTGACGGACAGCGCCCTCTGGTGAGAGAAAAAAAAAATGTTTTCTGAAACAGTTAAAGCTAGAAATTTCGGTATCATAGATGACGAATACATGGGAGAACACAATCCATTCGAATAGTAGTTTTAGGGGTGAGGGGAAATAAAAGAAAATAAAGAGGTTTCAAGAGGGGTTACACCCAACTACAAAAAAGTTATCTTTTCTTTAGATGTTTTTTATTCGTTCAAAATTATTATTTGTTTCATCATTCGACAAAAATCACATGTAACCCGTACCACTTAAGATAACTTAACAAAACAAAAAAGGTGGCCGGAGCATAGCCTAGGTCTTTGGCTTCTGCCTGGCCAAATATTTGGATCCCTCTGCCAAGAAGATGGTTTAAAATGTTTGTCAAGTTCTGGATCTCTTTACACAAAGTTAATCAATTTCTCCCAATACAGTCCTCAGCCTCCCTGCAGGTTCTGTATGCCCAAGGTTTTAAAGTCTTTACATAAACTCAGTACGGTTTAATTTTCCCAGCAAAACAAGGTTTTTAATACAATTTCAGCATTTCTTACTTGGTGCTTGGCAGTGTCCTGGTTTTGTTTTTTAAACAATGGAACACTGCAGGTTCCCTCTCCTCCCAGTTCTGTTCACTATTTGTTTTTTCAGGACTCCCCAAAGTCCTCAGGCCCTCTCTCAGGCTTGTTTTAGCAGAGCCTCAGTAGGGCGTCTGCCCGTTAGGATTTTCTCGGCTCCCGTAACCCGTGTGACTTCTCCAGCCTCGACCGTTAATGGCTCTTGGTTTCTCAGAGCTCTCTATAGCCCTTTGGCCTTCTGATAGGCTTGCGTTAGCAGGGCCCTCTGTGAGGGGTCTGATTCAGGTTTTTCAGGCTCCCGTAACCCTTGTGACTTCTCCAGCCCCTGGTATCACTGCTCGCCCCTCTCAACAGCGTTACCTCTTTTTGGAGCATTCACTTCCCTTACTCTGCCTAGCTAGGCAGTTGTTGCACTTCGTATGTGGAGATCAGGGATTCTACTTCTCCGCTGTGGTCTGGTCTCAACGTCAGTTAACGGGTCCCAGGCCCGTGTAGTCAGGCCACCAGGTGAGACCATAGCTTTACAGTCTCCATCTCTTTTCCGACCTTGGCTTCTTTGTCGTTCAGTACACCAGCCTTCTGGCATTTTGCAAGAAATTCTCTTGCTCTGTACGCTACTGCCGGCTCTGCGGTCTAGCATTGCTCCGCCCCTCCAAGAAATTTTCCCAGAGACTCTCCTCTGCGTAGGATTCCCTCCCCTCCATTCAAAGTTCCTAGTCGTTTTATGTATGTCATCACAACTAAAAGGGGTGTGTCATTTAGCTTTGACTGTGGAGTTCAGGTGGGATCCAGCATTGCCTGAAGCCAAAGACTATTTGGTGGATTCAAAACAGATGTAACAGTCTTTCCAATTCCCATGTAGGCAGACAATGTACTCTGGACCGGGAGTTCCTTACCGGAATGAGCACTTGTCCCCAAGAGGGGAGTCACTCCCAGTGAGGTCCCACTTGCCTAGACTACTAGGGAGGGTCTAGCTGAGTGGGTTCAGTCCCCTAGCCTCAGAGGGGGTGGCTCCCCTCTGGGGAGAAGGGACACATGGTCCAGATTTGTCACAGCACACATTCACCCCTCAAGTAGTATCTTGGTGCTGCTACCAGATGTTCATTTTTAACCAACTGAACAATACTCCTTTTATCTACCTAAGAAGGATGAAGGGCTGAGTGGAGTAGCTATGATTCGAACCTGTGACCATGAGGTCAAACACAGGCTCCTGTATGTAGTGGAGGCATTTGTCCACAGAACCGAAAGTTGTTCTCAAACGTTTATTTTCATATATCAACATGCTTATATCTAGGTAGCCCACACATCAAGCCTATATGTAACAATAGCAACATATTTAGCCCATCAGACCTTTAGGAATACTTTCCATTCCTGCTCAATAGCACATAGCTGCAACAACTATTGCTATACTATCCAGCCACTACATTGGAAAGGCCAAAACACATCAGTGACATTAGGACTGGGGCAAAGGTTTATCTTTTATAAAGAGCTGCTACATCTAGCTTTCAGTGATTAGTACTTCATATCCATTCACAGATCTCTATGAAATTCCCCATTTGTTAATGTCAGTTGCAATGGGACAATAGGTGAGGCTGAGGTGAAATCCATTACTGCAAGTGTGTGCAGTGGTCTAATTTCCTTGCAACACAAGGCTACATCACTCCTATCCAGAGTGATAGGTTTGTTCATGTACAAGAGTTAATTTTACCATGTTAAGAGGAGCAGAAAGCATCAATCCCTACCACTAACACCCATTGGTACATTGACTCACTAGGAAACATACCAGGAAACTGTGCGACTGCTCTTATGAATAGCATATTAACCCTGGTATGACCAGGAAAGAAGCCCACCCTGAAATTGGTTTGTTCTATTAGTGCTGCACCCCACCAGGCAGGCCTCTGCATTGCAGCAGGATGGATGTAATATAACTAAGGAGCAGAGCAACCATTCTTACAGGGTGCAGAAGTGCTTATACTTTTATTGTCCACCAGCGTTGCTGTGGATGATCCTTGTGTCAGTGCCTACGGCAACAAGCCTGATGCTGTAGTGCAGGGCTAAGATGAGCCCTCCAAAATACTACAACAAGGAACTGGGAACTTGAGCAGTAGTGTCTCCCGGGGACTTGGTTGCTCCAGTGGTAAAACTAAGAGGACGGCCCTCATTTGCTACCCACAAAGTCTCTTCACTCAAGAGGGTGGACATCTTTTTCAGGGGTATTTCCGAGGACACACCAATTACATTTACATCAGTCAGCAGCCATTTGCATCACAACACTATAAAACAATGTGTCCTTGTTGCCTGTCGCCAGACTTTCACCCCAAGGTTACCTTGTCCTCTTCTGTTTGTCCCGTTCTCGATTCCTAGAACCCAGCTGTATCTTGCTCTTCCCTTCTGTGGCATCCTTCCCTCTTATCGCTAGACACTGATAATTCTTTGATTGTGGCTCTCCCTGAACTGCTTTTAGAAGATCTTATGCTTCAGTCTGGAGGATTTTTCCCCCAACAGTATGTTTTCCTCCTGGTGTGTCCTTTCTTTCGGTCGACCACCCTTCTCTCAGTTGTCCCCCCACCTAATGAGACATGTTGCACCAGGATTGGATTGGTCGTTCCTCTACGCTTCTCGTCTTCATTGAAAGCCCCATATAAGGGAAGATGCTGACCAACACACCCAGAGTAGGGAATAGCATTGTATTGAAACACACACGGCAAATACTGGTCATGGAATTTTTCAGGCTCTGTCCCAAATTGCCTAGAAAGGACTAGCGTAGTAGCCTCCCCCCTAAACAAGGACAGGTGAGTTTGAATGGAAGTCAAGTAAAGGGGCTTTGCGTTAGGAGGCAATTTTCATTTATTTGTGTTACATGTACTACTGTGAAATACATACCAGATCGTTAAGAGTAATAAAGCGGACCTAAATCCAGATAATTTTCAGCAGGACTAAAATACTTTCAGTTTCTGAAAACATAAAATTGAAATATCCTGGCGATTTGTAGTGATACCTGAAGCCTTCCGGTCAATCATGGATGGTAAACACTACAGCGGTCCTAGGATAACCCATGCCTATCGCAAACACGGAGAAAGATGCTGTCAAAGATGCTGCCTAGGGTAGAGCAGAACATTAAGCAAACTGAAGGCTATACAAATTATAACATCCTTCTGTGCTATTATTTTGAGAACTGCTGCTGTGTTGTAGGTCTTACTGCCTGCTCTAGGCGTTTTCCCATAGAGTCTTCTGTTGTTGGCTCGGTCTGCGACAATAGGCAGTGAGAAAAGCGGTACAGTAGCTGATGCAATTGGTACGACTTTTCCTTTATTTCCATTTTAACCTTAATGTAAAATGGGTGCAATTGGGAGCTACTGTAACAGTTCGACTTTACCTTTATTCACCCAAGTTGGAAAACTAGGAGAACGTTCCTGCTTGAGTCAAAACCTATTTTTAAAGTTTGGATATTAATAGACTCTCCCTTCTCTGTCCACTAAAGCTGCTAGGACCTCTACATACAAATGATCCATGTACCCCCTCCCTTTTTTCAAACAATACTCCAACTATGAATCCAAACATACTAGTTACAACAATATAATGAAGTATGTCCAGGCATGTTACCCTTCATCACTGCCCAAACAGAACATGTGTAAAATAATTGTTGTGATCTTGCTTGATCGCGGATTCCGCATTCCTCGAGACCTCTGGAGAATGTGTATTAAGATCTCACATAAAGGTGTGCAAGTAATAAAGCTGCAACGTACATACAGTCATTACAGGCAGTAAGCAAGAATGTTGTTCAGGGTATGTAAAAAGAAAAATGGGGTTATTTCTGCATCTGATAGCACACTTTAGTCAAATATTCTTTGTCTTGGCAAGAGCCAGTGCATTTCCTGTTGTAACCATTGTTATTGTTGTTATTGTTATTTTGCATTTATATAGCGCCTTATATACCAATGGTATGGTCTGAAGGCGCTGGTAGGTTGAACGCCCTTGGGAACCGAAGTTCAGATCAGTAGAGAGAGTAGAGAGAGTCAAAAGGTGCGTGTGAGCATCGGGTATGTGTGCAGCTCGTGCGGTATCAGTGTAATAGCTGCTTCTTAGTGGTAGGTGTGGTGGTTGAGAGATCAGGAGTATGTGTTCGTTCTGGCAGGATTTATCCAGACCGGATGTGGCTGCGTTAGGCCTGAGGAGAACGCCTGGCAAGGGACATGCTGCTAGAAATCATGGATGGCTGCACTACCAAGTGTTTTTCTATCTCAGGCATCTGTAAAGTGAAAATGCAGAACTATTTTTATCGCCATGCAGTTCTACAGGGAATTTCTTTGCATTCAGTCACAGAAATGCAACTCACACTAGAATTATTAGAGGAATCACACAGCTATGCAAGTGTCATGCTTTCATTTCACAGTAGAACTTTACATTCCACATGCCTTGATGCCCTTGAAACACAACATCCACAAACAGATATGCAAGCAGAGATCCGAGTACGTCCAGTCTGCATGCATCAACACAACAGCATAGCTATCTTGCATTTTTCCCCTTTCCTTTCTGACCCACCCACATGTCTTTCAGATCCACCACAGTGCCTGCAGAATCTGCCCATGAAAGTAGTGTGCACTATAAATCCCAGTAACATAAAACAACATTATTTGTTATAGATTGCAGTTAAACTGTTATGAATGGATTTTACTGCATCTGTTGAAACATATGGGTTTTTTGATGAAAATGCCCACATTATGCAAACAGATGGTCTGCACTGCCTGGTAGTGGACCACCGTTATGGAGTGCATATTATTAACAGGCTGGCAGTGAGATGGACCTTCTGCCTGGGGAAAATCTCTGCCAGTAAAAATTATTCACGGACAGCTGAGGCAAGGATAGCCAGGCTAGATTTACATGGGCGCGTGCATGTGGTAGGCTAAGCATTTATAAACATGGTACCAGAATATGTGTGATTCTTCTAGAATAAGTTTATTCTTCAGCTTTACATTCATTGTATGGACCAATGCCTTTTGGGACTAATGGTGTTCTCTAAAACTAAAAAGGATTGGCTAAGGCAAAACAGTATCATGAATGGGCTAACTAAAGATAAGTATTTTGAGACGTTCACCGACTTTTAGGTCAAAAAGAGTACCAACTCATGAAGCAAAACCCATTCTCACAATTCCTTGTCCACCCTCCCCACCCCGGACACTGGTCTACAAAGAATATCCCAAATGCTGTGACCAACAGAAAACTATCAAAACCTAATCTGGATGAGCCTTTTAGCATCCTGGCTACCCAAACTAATAAAACATATGTTTCAAAATGCAGAGGAAAAAAGTCTTAATCGTAGTCTTTATCGTCGGTCGTGAAGAACAAAAATGTTCCTGGGAAGGCTCCTTCGGAAGCTACTCAAAGTCTTGTCTTTGCTTTAGATTCTCTTTCACCGTACTTTCAGGACCTACCCCAGACATATTGCAGCTCTCTCTTCAAGCTTGTCCGGGATTGGTTTTCACCATTGTTAGGCTTCTACCAGTCTTCAGGTTTTCCAACTTCTTGGAAAATGTGGTCTCTTCTAGAGAATAAGTATTTCAGTATTCTCAATAGGTTACTCCTGGATCTCGGTACTCTTGGGATTCCCTAAAGGTTCCTCTTCGTTAGTTTTCTTCGGATCCGCCGTAGGGGCCTCTCAAACACAATGGATTTTCATGATTCAAACAGGTCTCCCAGGTCACCTAGACTGTGGGTTTTGAGGACTCACAATAGGTTCTTCTAGACATTGGGTTTTCACGATTCAAAATGGGTCTCTCCCCCATACTTTGGGTTTTCAAGATTCACAATAGAGCTCTTTCTTAGACCATGAGCTTCTTTGGTTTAATTGGTCTTTTTCCCCTCATTCAGGATCCTACTCAGGCACCCAATATTTTCGTGCCCACCAGCCACAGACCTATTCTATTCAATAGCATTTTTATAAAGCGCTGACTCGCCTGCGGGCCTCAGAGCACTGGCTCTACTTTCCTTCCATGGGGGTTGCTGGTGGAAAGCTTCAGGCTCTGGCTTCACTGTTTCCCCAAGGATTTGAGGGGTATTCTTGTATTCCTCTTTCTAGGCTTTCATCCCAGGGCTTCCAGGGATTTGTGGCTCTACATCCTCTCCTTCCAGCCTCTGCAGACTTGCACTACCTTCCAAAACTCCTTTCTCCATTTACGCAGGTTTGAGGAGTTTTCAGCCGATTATCTAATGTAAATAAGTAGTCTTGTATGGCACCCTTCTACCACTTTTGGGTGCTTTGTTGGGTGTGGCTCTAAAAAAAAAAAAGGGGTGGTCATTTATAGGACAAGATGAGAAACCTGTGATTTTTATGGATGCAGCTGAGAATAACCTGGTTCTTGTGTGCTAATTTGCTTTCTATAGATTTGGTTCAGATAATTGGTAGCATATTATCCATAGGAAAGCCCAATATCTGAGACTACATTGATTATCATAGTTTCTGGATTGCATTCGGTGGCCCACTCTGTCCCTTGTGTATTCTGGAGAATGGAGTTCCCGGGTTCCATAGTGCACAAGGCTGCTCTTGAGGCCAAGTTTGTATGTCCCTGTAGGGGCAGTGAGTTCACAGGATCCCTCCTCATCCACCATCTGGCCTTGTAGGCGGGGAGGACACATGAAGGCATACATCAATTTTGTAAATACCGCTGGTGTAGAGTTTAGGCTAAAGGGAAGAACTTTGTACTGGTAAAAAATTCCCCGGATGGAAAAGCAAAGAAACTTCCATTGTGGTCTCCAAATTCTTATGTGCATGTAGGTGCCTTGGAGGTCTAGGGTGCACAACCAGTACCCCTTTTACCAGGACCGTTGAGATCTGACCGGGAGTGACCATCGTGAACCTGGCAGTAGGGAGTAAGACATTGACATTCAGTAGATCTATATTGGTTCTCCACCCGGACTGTTCTTAGGGATCGTGTAAAAGCGCAAGAAAAAACCTTGCATTGGAATATGCAACTGGATCTGTTCTATGGCATCCAGTTTCTTCAATTTAAGTAATCCCTTCTTTAGGTTTGGTGAACATTCTTGGGAAAAGGGGAAGGAGTGTGAGGAGGGGGTGGGGGTTGAGGGGGATGGAGTGTGAGGGGGTGGGGAATGAAAGGGAAGGAGTAACCAAAACACAGCAGCCACAGGGCCCATGGGTCAAATGTTATGGTTTCCAGGATGGCAGATGGAGGGCTATTTTTCCACCTGCGGGCATCAAATGCTGCTCGGCTACTAGCTTCACTTCTTCACTTTATTTCAGCTTTGAGTCATAAAAGTTGGCACACAAAGAAAACATCGAGCACCACAAATACAAAACATTGCAAAATATATTTTTCCAAAAACATTCAACCGAATTACAAACAACATTAAAGGGGTTAAGTAAAACTCCATTATAAAACATAAATAACTAAGTCCAGGATAGCGACAGGATCAAGTAGGTCATAATTATGTCATATCACTATTAGTGAACTGTAAACCCTAAAGATCTGGGCCAGAAGATACCACATGGCGGCCTATTCCGCAGCGGTATAACATTTGCTACTGAAAGCACGATCCTTTGTGGAGTGAGCTCCATTAATATATTTGATGGTGATGGACATCTCTTGTTGAATTTCAATAGACACTCAACAAAGCCCGGGTTTCCGAAGTCAATTTTGAAAGAATCAAATACAAAGTTATCATGCCCATGGATCCTAATGCAACACAAGATTTGCTCCAGGTTAATGAATAAACAGCCCCTTACTGCCCGGATCCAGTGAATGCACTTTAAGAGTGCTAACCTTCACTCATGGCAGTTTTGGGCCAGTTTGGGGATTGTGTGAAGATAAATTGACCCCCCTGCCCAGAATAATGTGGGTCTGCTATTAGTGGGAGATGGCATGCTTACAACTCAACCCAGCTTACTTGTAACCTTGTCCGGTATGGTTTTCCCTAGCAGACGTGATATCACATGACCCTTGACCTCTGATGACATCACAAGAAGTGATGTCATTTGACCCCACCCTGAAGTGACATCCTGGGAAGTGATAGAACATGATCTTTCACCCTTTTAATGAGTCTAGCAATTATTGTATAGAATTCCAGAAAGACAAATTATTATTCCTAATCTTTCTTATTTTGGGTGATTTACACTTGTGCCCCCCCCCTGTTTTTTTAGGCCTCAACATAAATTCCAGCCACTCCAGAAACAAAGATCCACATGGAACTGGCAACAGCCCAGGAGCTTCAATGTAAAAAAATAAAATAAAAAAAATAATTAAAAAAAAATAATAATAAATACATTTTACAAAATCTTTTTTTTCTTCTTTTTTTAGGGGTAGCAAGGGAGACCACCGGGGTAGCAAGGGAAACGTCAGGGGTCGCAGTTGCGACCCCTGGTGTCCCCCAAATGACGTCACTGCCTATCACTTTAAAGCCATTGAGGTGCAAGAGCAAAGTAGGGGCAGACTGGTGGAGGTTCCTGATACGGGCACAATTTTCTGACTCTATTTCAGTCATTGCCTCGCCTCCCGCTAATGTGGGACTAAGATGATTACTTATTTCAGCCCCTTTGTGGGACCGCCACATTCCTGGATGATACTTGCATTGTTGGAGTTTGCATCTATGGTCGATAGACCACCTTCCACTGGATGGCCTGATTAAAACCAGGACCCTCGTTTCATCCCCTTGATTGATCAGAGGCCCCTCCCTATACATACACGTTCCGACAATTTAATCAGGGATACGACTACATTTTTGAGAATCGATATTTCGACCAAGAAAGTTCTACATTTGCAAGTATTAAGCATTTTCCCCCTCCCTCTCCCTTGAGGCTGGTGTATAATCGGGTTCATCGGTTGCTCACAAAGGGAGGGGGTAACAAGAGGACCTTTGTCAGATGAGGACTCACTAGAAGCACCCTGCAGCATAACCCGAGTCCCCTCTTCTGCGGGCCCGTTTTTGCCAAACTCAACCATTTCTTTGCCCATTGATGGCCTACTGAAGTACAGAAGTGAACAAGTGGTTGACCTTCTAGGGCAGGGGGATAGCATCAGACGCAGGCTTTTTGTGCTGTGTTATACTCACCCCCCCTCTACAAGATACAGAGTTATAGCTGGACAACGAGTTACAGTGACAGTGGCACACCAAATGATAGTGATTGGAAGAAACAGCCGGGACTGAGTCCTAAACATTGGCATGATAGAGGTGGCGGCGGGGGGGAATCACAAGTTCATGAATCATAGGCTGTGTCCCCTACTGCCGGACCTTGAAAAGCATCCATAGTTGTTAACTACAGCACATTTCCTGTGTTTTCATTGGGTGCGGCCTTTAATGCGGTGTGGACAGCAGTCTCAGGTGGTGCAATATCTCCACTCCCCCAGGGGTTAAGACTGACTGGAGCACCAAAAGATCCAAAAAAGTTGTTGTTCTCACTGATCAAAGAAAATGCTTCATCCGTGGAACTCGCACAAATCGGTGGGTTAACCTTAGTAAGACATGCAGAGGGCAAAGTGCCAGCTGCTAGGATTTTCCTCAGAACAAGCAATATTTTCCATTGTCGTATGGGGACAGAGGCTACCTCCGGATTCGCTGACCTGCCATGACTGTCGAAAGATGGAGAAATGGAGAATGGAGCACTAAATGAAAAGCGAGTGCAGAGAAGAACAAGTTACTTACCAACTGTAACGTTCTTTCGATTGGATGTTCCTCCAACGTATTCTTCATCTTAGATATATTCTTAACTTCAGCTTTGCTGCTTCGGAAAAAAAATGTCTCTCTCCAACAGAGGGCGCTCCACTCGAGGTCGCAGCGTCGATGTCCCTCGGCAGCATCCGTCAAGCACCGACGTCATCCGCTGTATAAATGCCTCAAGAGTGCCAGTTGGCCTCAGTTCTGTTTATTCCTTTATTATAACCCACAGATTATAGTTAAAGGGCATGCCTCTTTTGACCCAAGCCTTAAAAGAATTTAGAGTGTAAATCACGTAAACTGAACTGTGGGGTTGGCTAGGAAGGTCGATGAGCAATACATGGGAGGAACATCCAATCGAAAGAATGTTACAATTGGTAAGTAACTTGTTCTTCGAATGGATTGTGTCTTCCCACATATTCCTTATCTTAGATAGACTCCCAAAGCAGTTTGGTATTGGAGATGGGAGTACAGAATTGTTCTAGTCATGTACAGAATGATGTACAGATTTAGCAAACACACCTCCTTGAGAAGAAGTTGAACCTAGAGCATAATGTTTTATAAATGTATGCATGGATGACCATGTGGCTGCTGTACAAATATCTTGTACAAGGACACCCCTTTTTAGTGCTGTCGAAGTTGCCATGCCCCTGGTTGAATGAGCCCTCAGCCCATCTGGTGGTTCTTTCCCAGCCAATCTATAACATTCTGTTATAGCCAAAATGATCCATCTAGATAAGGTTTGTTTAGTTACAGCAAGTCCTAATTTGTGGCCAGTGTATCCCACAAAAAGTTTATCACACTGACGTATTTTTGCCAATCTTGAAATATAGAAGCTAAGAGCTCTTCTGGGATCTAGTCTATGTAGCCGTTCCTCTTCCTTATTTGCGTTAGGAGAGTGATAGAAAGTAGGCAGTGTTATTTTTTGTGACAGGTGAAAATCTGAAACACTTTTTGGCAAAAAAGATGGTTTTACTCTAAGGACTACTTTGTCTTTATGAAAGATAGTGTGAGGAGGACCGCTAGAAAGCGCCTGTAACTCACTTACCCTGCGGGCTGATGTCAATGCTACAAGAAGTATTGTTTTTAAATTAAGGAGACTTGGTGGACAAGAATGTAAAGACTCAAATGGAATGCATGTTTGGAATTTCAGAACCAAGTTTAAATCCCACACAGGAACTTGAAAAGGTATTGGCAGAAACACATTATTTAGACCTTTTAAGAATTGAATTATTAAAAAGGTATCTTAAAATAAGATTCTTCCTCTGAGGAGCGCTTAAAAATGGAAATGGAAAGCGCTGCTAAGTATCCCTTTATTTCACCAACCTAGAGCCCCAGATTTGCCAAGTGTAATAGAAAATATAATATTGTGGGAATATTACATTAAACGGGTCCACATTCTTTTCTCTGTACCAGTTATTGAACTTGTTCCAACGACACTGATAGAGGTTTGGTTGCTGGCCTTCTGGCCAAAAGCAAAATCTCCATCACATCATCCGAAAGGTCCCAATCCTTATATCTCAACCTCTCAGAAGCCATGCATGAAGGTCGAGTGTGTTGACCTCTGGATGGAGAACATGACCTTCCTCTCACGAGAGAAGATCCTCTCTTTTTGGAAGATGTATTGGAGGGCAGATGGACATGTCCAGAAGGTCCTGGTACCACGTTCTCCTGGCCCAATCCGGGGCAATTAGGATCATGGTTTTGCTGAACTTTCTCAACCTCCTGATTACTTGAGGAGTCACAGGGATTGGAGGGAATGCGTACAGAAGTGGAAACTCCCAATCCACCACGAACGCGTCCCCTAGGCCTCCTCGGGGGAGTCCCTTGAGCAGTACAGTCCGCACCGGTCGCGAACAGATCCACTTGGGGGGTTCCCCAAAGGGCGAAGATCTCTTGAATGACTTCCTGAGCTAGCTCGTGGGAGACTGTGTTCTGCCTGCTCAGTGCGTCCGCCGCTGTGTTTTGCTCTCCGGCTAGATGAACTGCTGATAGAGAGATCCCTTCTTGTATTGCCCAGAACCAGAGCTGCATTGCCTCTCTGTACAGTGGTAGTGACCCTACTCCTCCTCTCTTGTTGAGGTAGTACATGGCCACCGTGTTGTCTGTTATTATCAGGACATTCTTTCCCCGTACAGAGGGTAGGAAGGCCTTCAGCGCTAGTCTGATTACCCCCAGCTCCAAAAGGTTGATGTGTAGTTTGTACTCCGATGGAGACCAACGACCGCTGATTGTCAGATTGTTGGCGTGGGCTCCCCACCCCGTGAGTGAGACGTCCGTTACTACTGTTATCTCCGGCCATGGTTGCCAAAAAGATTCTCCTCTGAGGATATGTTGTTTGCAAGCCCACCATTGTAGATCCTGTGCTACTTTGGCTGGAACTTGCAATAGATCTGACATTTCCCCTGAGAATTGGGACCATTGAGTCCTGAGAGCCCATTGAAGGGATCCCATTCTCAATCTGGCTTCTGGCACCAGAAAAATGCAGGATGCCATAAGGCCGAGCAACTTGAGAAAATCGAAGGCCGGTAGATACTGGGCATTCTGGAATTTTATTACCATCTGCAGAATGTGGTGAGCTCTATCTTCGGGAGGCGAGGCTTTGCCCTAGCAATTATCCAGGACTGCTCCAATAAACTGGAGTTTCTGTGATGGTATCAAGTTTGACTTTTTTAAATTCAGAGAAAACCCTAGTTTGGGAAGGAAGTGACAAGTCTTGGACAGATGATCCTGGGCTTGTTCTGGAGAAGCCAATCATCCAGATAGGGGTGCACATGAATCCCCCCCATCTCCTGAGACTCGCTGCCACCACCGCCATCAACTTGGTGAAAACTCTTGGGGCAGAGATCAACCCGAATGGCAGAACTCGAAACTGATAGTGAGAATTGCCAATCGCAAACCTCGGGTACTTTCTGTGCTTGAGATGGATTGGCACATGAAAGTAAGCATCCTGAAGGTCCAATGATACCAACCAATCTTGGAATTGGAGAGCCTGAAGGATCTGAGAAAGTGTGACCATCTTGAACTTGTCCTTCCTTAGGAACTTGTTCAAGTTTCTCAAGTCCAAGATGGGTCTCAGTCCTCCGTCTTTCTTTGGAATGAGGAAGTATGGGGAATACCAACCCTTGTTCCTCTCTGCTGCAGGTACATGTTCTATTGCACCTTTCTGTAGCAGGATTAAGACTTCCTGCAACAGGAGCGGCTCTGGATGTTTGACAGAGTTGTATTCCGGTGGGTGATCCTGAGGTTTCTTTTGAAAAGGAATGCAGTAACCTTGGGATACTGTTTCAAGTGCCCAAGTATCTAAAGTAAATGCCCCGCCATTCTTTCAGATGCTGTGAGATCCTGCCTACCACTGGGGTTTTATGGGTCAAAAGCGGCTGAAGGGACAGATGCCGCTGCTGGGGCAGGTCTAGCACCTTTTCCTCGCCCCGAGGAAATTTTCTTTGACCTCTCAGACTGGCCTGTCCTCTTCGAAATGAGGAATAAAATCGAAAGGGATGACCCCTCCAGGAAGATGAGCCCGTGTAGGGGCGTTGCTGAGGAGGTCTTATAGCGGCACAGTGATTTTGCCGCCGCTTTGGAGGTCTGCAGCTTCTCGAATCATCCGCCTTGCTGCCAAACAACCTCGAGCCGTCAAATGGTATATTAAGAAGCCTGGATTGCATATCCAGTGCAAAACCTGACTTTCGTAGCCATGCTAAACTAGGTAGCACCATGCTACATGCCATGGACCTACTGATACTCTCAGCTGTGTCCAAACCTGATTGAAGGCATTCTCCCGAAGCCTCCTTTCCATCCCTTATTATGGATAGGAACCCATCACGTTCCTCACCTTCTGGGATGTGTTCAGCTGCAGTCCCACAGGGTAGATGTAAACCTTGCAAGGGTGCAAGTTATATTAGTGGATTTTAAAGCCATGCTCTGTGACGTAAAAAACTTCCTGGACCATGCATCAACCTTTTTATCATCCCTATCCGGGGGACTTGTGAGGTATGCAGCATTTCTAGTAGAGGTAGCTGCTTGAACTACCAGACTTTCTGGAGATGGGCGTTTACTTAAGTATTCTGGATCAGAATTACAGGGTCTATATTTAGACAAACTTTTTATTAACTGCCGGAATGGCTTCAGGATGTTCCCATGCAGTATTAACCCTCCTTTGTAAGGCTACATGAAAGGGAAGTATGGGGTCTTGCTGAGGTCCTCCTGAAAGGATATCAGTCATGTCATCATCTTGATAGACAGGTGAATTTCTACCCCATCCCAGGAATTCAGTAACACTACTCATTAATTTTCTATATCCAACATCAGCATGTTCTGCTGGGTCAGGTTTTTCAAATTCATATTCTGGAGAGGTATGCAGACCACTTGCTGATTGCAAGCATTCATATAGGTCTTGTATTTTAGATTGAGGGTAACTAACTCCTCAGGGACTGGTCTTGTGCCAAATTTAATACTAGCAGAAGAAATCTCTTAATCTGCTGAGGACTCTCCTTCATATATGGATGACATGGTCCCACACAAACCATGTCTACTCTCAGGATGAAAAACCTTTTCAGATGGTATAGGTTTTAACATTGGTATAGGCATGGGCGTCGACAAAAACATCGAGGGCGATGTTGTAGCAACAACCTTAGATATTGTCGAGGTAGCTTTCGATGCCCTCGAAGGAATCGTCGAGACCATCAACACTGTCGATGGAGCCTTCGATATTGTCGATTATATACTTGTGGTGACCTTTTTAGGTTGAGTCGTCGACGTCTTGTACTCGACTGTCTTCAATGGCTTAGAGGGCGTTTTCCAGACCTCGATGACGCATGAGAGTACGACGCCATTTTCTTTCCTTCTACCTCCGGTTTATGCACCGGTAGGCTTTTTCCATGAGGTGTCTGGGAAGAGTCCCTGGATGACACCCTTGACAATTTTTTGTCGGATTTTGTTGTTTTAGATCTTGCCCAGTCACCTTTCTTGTGAGCAGGGGCATGGTCTTCGATAGAGTTTTTTGAAGGGGTCTGGGCTGCATTCTCAACATTTTTTAACAGAGAAGCCCTAAATGCTTCCTATTTTCTCGGGAAGTCATGTCTTGAAGGACATGTTATAACTTCCTCATAGGAAGTCGAGGAAGAAGAAGAAGGAGACTGTTGTCTTTTTTTCGTCTTTTTGGAGGACGAAGAAGACGACTTCCCGGATCTGCTCCTCGACCTATATTTTTTATGGTGTTTTACCAAAGACTCAGCCGAGTCTTTTCTCCCCTTCGAAGAAGACTTCGATGAACCCTCCCCCATCGCCAGTTTACCTCTTCGTTCTTTTAAGGCCTTATGGGTCATCGACTGACAAGAACTGCAGTCATAAATACGGTGGTCGGAACCGAGGCATCAGAGGCAATTTTTATGGGGATCAGTCAGTGACATCATCTTCCCACATTTCTGGCATTTCTTGAATCCAGTCTTCAGTGTGGAAGGGTTCGATGAAGACGACATTATTTCTCACGAAACTGAAATGCTGTTTGTAATGATCCGAAGCGAAGCCAAGGGAAAAACAGAACTGAGGCCAACAAGCGCGCTCGAGGCATTTATACAGCGGATGACGTTGGTGCTTGACGGATGCCGCCGTGGGACATCGATGCTGCGGCCTCGAGTGGAGCGCCCTCTGGTAGAGAGAGAAAATGTTTTCCGAAGCAGCTGTCAGATAATGGTCATGCCTCCCCAACCTCCTCCTCACCTTGACCTTCAGATGAACTGTCCTTGGAACTCGTTGGGGTCTTCCTACGAGTCTTCCGGTGGTCTGATGGCTGTCCTTCCTTTGCAGTCGTCTTCTTATCGTGCAAATAGGGCCTAGCTGCCTCATAGGCCACCTCGACAGGGAGTGGAACCTACCTAAGGTGAACGCCGAGGAGCTAAACCCCAAAGAATCAGGGGAAAAAGCCTCTGGGCGATAAACCCTGTATAGTCTTCAAGCTGTATTGTAGTCCTTGTTTTATAAACAGAAGTCCACTCCTCCAGAAGACTGGTAACTGAATTTCAGAAAGCAACGGAGTATGCAGGCAGGTGAAAAAGATCTGAATCAGTAAGATGGTATCCTCAGAGGAATCCTGGTCAGGAATTGCAGATAGCAAACTTGCGCTGAGAGTAGTATACCCTGGAAATTAGAGGAATAATTTCCAGGAGGACTCGGAATATAGCAGTACAAATAAAAAAAGAGCAGAAAAAGAAACGAAATGATACTGTAACAGCACGAGTATAATAGAGAGAATCGTAGTCCTGCGGTAAGTCACTGTTACGCTCACCTGGCTCCTACAGAGGTGATCGGAACTGGACAGCTGCGGTCTCCACCAATGTGACGCGTAGGGCCGAGATGACGGACTGGACTGGCCCACCTAGCTTTGTTTGCTTGGCCCGTAGGAATATTCTTCTGCAAATGGAGAAAGGGAATTAACCACCCGTGGAGTTGAGCGTAAATCCCCCCACCCCCGCTGTTCTCCCCACAGATCACCTTTGATGTCCCCTTTTATAGTCTCACCTGATGGTTTGAAAAGATGAGCTCTCCATCCTGCATTGAGCGCAGGGGCGCGTTGATAACCAGTTGCTTCACTGGCTCGAAGGAATTGATGAGTTCCAGAACAATATTGACTCCAAGATTCCCGGCAAGACGCCGTAAGTATAAAGTTTGTAAGAGTTCAAATGCCTGACTTTCACTCTTGTCCAATTCCTTGCAGGTTGCAGCTTGACCCTAATGAAGAGTTCCTCGTGGCAACCGGTAGTATTCTGGTAAGGATTTGTATTTTCCAACACAGTTCGATAAAATAATGTCAATATGTAACCTGTTGCTTTCTCCCTTATTCAGGCGCTGAGAGAAAGTATGAAGTCTCGGGGAATAATACCTCCGGCGGTAAAATCAGGTAAGTCTATTGTGGTGAGGAGGGTTCCCCTTGGTAGTCCCTTTGTTTTACCTTGCTGTCCTTTTGTTTCCCCCTTAGGGGCCGGGGTTCGGCGAAGATCCAGTGGAAGCTGCGCCGACCCGTGAAGAGGAATAGTACCCCCGGTGGTAAAATCAGGTAAGTCTATGGGGGGGGTAACTAATATTCCTCGGTGTATTCCCTTGGCTCACCTTGCAGTTCTTGTCTTCTCCTTAGGTGCCGGAGTGCAGGGGGAACATGCAGGAGGATGCGGTGGAATGTGAAGATGCTGCGAAGGCCGGTGAGTTCAGCGCGGCGCTGCAGCAGGCGAGGCGACGCGCATAAATAGCTTCTTTCTTCCAGCTCGAAGGCGCGATGGATCGGGAATTCAGGTAAGGATCAAAAGGTATTGCTCTTGTTCTAACCTTTTCTCCCTTTTTCTAGGAGCTCCAAACTCGAGGCGGGCGTGGCAGAAGGCTGGATGCAGACTTGCAGGCACGGTGAGCGTTACGCTGCTGGATGCAGAATAACGCGAAGCATGTGCTGCTCTTAGGGCGTGGTTTAAATAGCCTCCAAAGTAGGCCCAGGTAAGTATTCCTCCCCAGCCTCACCCGAGTAAAAAAATAGTCCCTAAGTAAAGTAGTCCATTCCAAGCCTCTTTTGGCTTGGAGCTCTTGCAGCATGGTCTGCATCAGGTAAGATTGCAGCATGGTCTGCATCAGGTAAGTTTTAATCTACGAGTCTGGCGTCATAGGCGCCAGCACTGACTCTCCATATGAGCCTGGCGCCAGGCCTAGACCCAAATAACCTCTAGCAGGGGTTGTTGGGCTTGCTTGGGATAACTTGATGCCTGCTTCCGGGGTTGCTGGACTTGGTCTGGATCCCCGGGGGTAGGCATGACAGCATCCCCCCCCCCTCCTGCCCCCCCCCCAAGGCCCCTCCTAAAGTCGTTCTTCCCTGTGGTTTCGGTTTGTCTGGGAAATTTCGGTGGAATTTTTTAACCAATTGGGGTGCATGAACATGGTCACTGGGTTCCCATGACCTTTCCTGTGGTCCGTAACCTTTCCAGTCGATTAAATAAAAGAGTTTTGACTTTATCAGCTTGGAGTCCAGGATGTTCTTAACTTCAAATTCGGGTTCTCCGTCTACAAGGATAGGGTCTGGTGGCTTGGTTAGTCTTGTCCCTGGTTGCACTGGCTTCAAAAGTGACACATGAAAGACGGGGTGAATTTGCATATTAGCAGGTAAGTCCAACTTGACAGCCACCGGGTTGATAATGGCCTTAATAGAGTAAGGTCCCAAATATCTGGGGTTAAAGGTCCGAGTTCCCTTTAGAGGTATATGTTTTGTGGCTAACCATACTTGGTCCCCCTATCTGGTATTGTGGAGTATCACTTCTATGCCGATCAGCATCTTTCTTGTATTTTTATTTCGCCTGTATTAAATGTGTAGTAGCTTCCTTAAAGGCTTGTGTAAACGTAGCGTGCAAATGGTCCACTGCGGGCATTTTTAAGTGTTTGGGTGAGTCAAGGTCTGAGGTTCGAGAATGGTGCCCATATAAGGTATAAAAGGGGCTTTGTCCAGTTCCAGAGTGTACTGAATTATTGTATGCATATTCAGCGATCCAAAGAATGTCTTTCCAATTACTCTCAGTCTGATGTAACATCCAACGCAGGTATTGTTCGAGAGTCTGGTTGGTCCTCTCCGTTTGACCATCAGTCTGGGGGTGGTGACTGGTCGATAAAGTTACAC
This sequence comes from Ambystoma mexicanum, assembly GCF_040938575.1. NCBI lineage: Eukaryota > Metazoa > Chordata > Amphibia > Caudata > Ambystomatidae > Ambystoma > Ambystoma mexicanum. The sequence goes on along the minus strand of NC_090938.1, from coordinate 488,731,819 downwards.
CGATTTGCTCCAATTGACAGCATTTTTTCCAAAAATATGAAATGAATTGACTGCCCCGGTCAGAGACCAATATGGACGGAAATCTGTGTATGCGAACAATGTTTTCGAGGAACTCCTTGGCCAGGATTGAAGCTGAAGGTAATCCCTTTAAAAGGAATAAAGTGGGCCATCTTGGAAAAAAGATCCACAATAACTAGAATGGTGTTAAATCCATTGCATGGGGGTAGATCAGTAATAAAATCTAACGATAAGGTGTGCCATGGTGTCGGCGGAATGTCTAAAGGTTGTAAGAGTCCAGCTGTTTTTTTTTTTTACTTTTGTTTTGGGCGCAAATGCCACAAGACATCACAAATGATTTAATAGCCTTTCGCCAGGTGGGCCACCAGAATTGTCTTTTAATTTTAGCTTCAGTTTTTGCAATACCTGGGTGCCACTCCATTAGGGTATCATGATAACGGGAAATGACTAGGTCTTGTAGTTCCTTGTGTGGCAGAAATAGCCGCCCTTGGTAATAAGGCAGATCATTGGTGACAGTAGTCCGGGCCTTTTTTTTACCCAGTCCTGCAGGGCTGTAGGACCAAAGAGTTGCTGGATCTTTACCTGAATGTCCTCTAGTGTCTGTAGAGTAGTCATGCCAATAATTCTTTGTTCAGAAATTATAGGTACTGGTTCTGGGTTCACTTCTGCCTCTCCCATCCCTATTCGGGATAAGGCGTCTGCTTTACCATTCTTACAACCTGGTCGATCGAACTCGGCAAAGAACAATGCCCATCGGAGCTGACGTGACGATTGGGCCTTGGCTGTCTTTAAGTACTGTAAGTTCCGGTGATCACAGTAATGGTATGCCTGGCACCGAGAAGATAGTGCCGCCAAGCCTTGGAGGCGGATTTAATGACGAATAACTCCTTGTCGGTAACCGCATAGTTCAACTCGGGTGCCGAGAACTTTCTGGACCAAAATGCTACTGGATGAAGCTGGCCAGTTTCAGGGTCCTTTTGAGACAGGACAGCTCCAATGGCTAGACTGGATGCATCAATTTCCACTATGTATGGAAGGTCAGGGCGCGTGTGCTTTAATACAGGTGCAGACGTCAATTTCGCTTTCAGCTCTTGGAAAGCATTTTCAGCTTCTTCAGTCCACATAAAGCGTTTATTTTTTCGCAAGAGTGCTCCGATGTACAACATGTGAAAAATCTGGGATGAATCTGCGGTAGAAATTGGCAAAGCCGAGCATGCTTTGTACTCCTTTAACTGAACTTGGTGATGGCCACTTAAGGATTGCGTCCACCTTTCGGGAGTCCATTCAGACTCCCTTTGGGGTCACGATAAACCCAAGGAATTCAACTTCTGTGGCATGAAAACACATTTTTCCAGTTTTGCATATAGTTTGTGCTGGCGCAATTTCTCAAGGACTGCTCGGACGTGCTTCACATGGTCAGATTCTGAAGAGGAGTATACTAGAATATCATCGATATATACGACAACACAAACGTCAATGAGTTCACGAAGGACATCGTTCATGAAGTATTGGAAGGCTGCTGGTGCCTTGCACAACCCAGAAGGCATCACCTGGTATTCGAATAACCCATACGTCGTGCGGAAAGCAGTCTTCCATTCGTCGCCTTTTTTTTTTTTTTTTTTTTTTACACATACCAGATGGTATGCCCCCCAGAGATCTAATTTAGTGTATTTGCAAGCGTCCTTCACTTGGTCTAGTAGTTCAGGCATCAGAGGCAATGGGTATCGGTTCTTAACAGTTATCTGGTTCAATGCGCGGTAGTCTATGCACGTTCTGAGGTCACCTTCCTTTTTGGGCACGAAGAACAAAGCTGAAGATGCAGGGGGCTTAGATGGGCGAATAAAGCTATTGCCAAGGTACTGGTCTAAGTATTGTCATAGGTGAAGGTTCTCAGGTTCCGTAAGGGCATAGATCCTGCTACAAGGGGGTTGTGCACCGGGTATGAGATCGATTTGACAATCGTACAATCTGCGAGGAGGTAAGGTGTTTGCCTGTTCTTTTTGGAAGACATCCTGGAATTCTTGGTATTCTGGAGGTAGTTGCATGACTGCTGTGGTTACTGTGGCCAGGCCTGCGTTCTGATTTTTCTTTGGGTAATAGGTTTGTGCACAATCCGGGAAGATTATTCTCTTCTCTCGCCAATCAATACAAGGATTATGTGTTTCCAACCAAGGTATCCCCAGTATTATTTGGAACTGTGGGGCTTTGATTAGATCAAACACAATAGTCTCTCGATGCCCATCCTGACCCAATAGTGTCATCTCTGCGGTGGAATGAGTTACAGGCCCAGAGGCAATTTCAGTTCCATCGACTGTGGTGATGACATCTGAGGTGGTTTTTCGGCAGAGAGGTAGATTCATCCTGGAAGCCAATTCATAGTCCACATAGTTTCCTATAGCCCCGCTATCAATGTATGCCCTTACTGCGTGCATACGCGATGGCTGCCCTGGATCTACGAGGACTATTGGTATGATGAAATGCGAGGTCTGAGTATCCTTCAAGCTCGGCAAGCGGACCTCTACGCTTGTCAAGCGTGGTAGTTTCCAGAGTCTGACTCCATATGGCTTTTATCCGCAGCTCCTACCACCTTCTTGGGTGGTTTTACAGGGCAATCCCGTAGAAAATTCCCAGAAGTTCCACAATATAGACACAATTGCATTTGCCGTCTCCTTTCTCTTTCCTTCTGGGTTAAGGATCCTTTAACCCCTCCGATTTGCAAGGGTTCTGAAGCATCTGCTCCTTTGGGGTTAGCGTGGGTTTTGACCAACACCTGATTCTCAAACTTGGCTCAATCAGCCTTTCTGTTCTGAAGTCTGTGATCTAACTGGACCACTAAGTCTATATATTCAGCGCAGTCTTGAGGTGGGTTCACAACTTGAGCCAAGACATCCTTGAGTTCTCCTCGAAGCCCTCGATGAAATAACGTGATTCGTTTTACTTGAGGCCATCCAGTTTCCACTATCAACCTATTAAAGGTTGCGATTTAGGATAGAAGGTCCTGGTTACCCTGTCGTCGGGACAAAAGTTTGTTATCCAGGGCCTGTCCTTGGGAGTGCCGGGCAAATAGTCTTTCCATGCTCGTTTGAAAGCCCTGAAAATCCTGAATAATTGGGTCATCCTGAGTAACTAGTGGAATTGACCAATCAGCTGCACTGCCACTGAGATATGACCATACAAAGGCTACCTTGGCTTGATCGTGTGGGAATTCTCCAGGTCTGCATAAAAAGTGCAAGCGGCATTGGTTCATAAACACGGCAAACCTTTTGGGATCTCCGGAAAAGCGTTCGGGTGGAGCTAATGGAATATTTCCTGGTAGGTTTATTTGCACAGGGTTACTCGAGAACATAGGAGCTGGATTTCCCCCGGCACCAGGTAGGGGTGCTTGTCCAGCCTGGCTTTGCAATAGTTGCCTAGCAAGGTCATCAGTTCGCTCTTTTGACAAAATCAGTTCTCTCCTAAGAGCATTGGTTTCTTGACGGGCGGAATGCACTTCAGCCCTCAGTTCCCCTAGTAATTGGGCCAATTGGTCAGTTTCTGAGGTATCCATAACGCCCGGGTGGGAATTTGTGGGTAGGCTTCGCGTTCTGTTACGCTCACCTGGCTCCCACAGAGGCGTTGATCGGAACTGGACAGCTGCGGTCTCCACCAATGTGACGCGTAGGGCCGAGATGACGGACAGGACTGGCCCACCTAGCTTTGTTTGCTTGGCCTGTAGGAATATTCTTCTGCAAATGGAGAAAGGGAAAACCACCCGTGGAGGTGAGCGTAAATCCCCCCACCCCCGCTGTTCTCCCCACAGATCACCTTTGATGTCCCCTCTTATAGTCTCACCTGATGGTTTGAAAAGATGAGCTCTCCATCCTGCATTGAGCGCAGGGGCGCGTTGATAACCAGTTGCTTCACTGGCTCGAAGGAATTGGCGAGTTCCAGAACAATATTGAGTCCGAGATTCCCGGCAAGATGCCGTAAGTATAAAGTTCGTAAGAGTTCAAATGCCTGACTTTCACTCTTGTCCAATTCCTTGCAGGTTGCAGCTTGACCCTAATGAAGAGTTCCTCGTGGCAACCGGTAGTATTCTGGTAAGGATTTGTATTTTCCAACACAGTTCGATAAAATAATGTCAATATGTAACCTGTTGCTTTCTCCCTTATTCAGGCGCTGAGAGAAAGTATGAAGTCTCGGGGAATAATACCTCCAGCGGTAAAATCAGGTAAGTATCGTGGTGAGGAGGGTTCCCCTTGGTAGTCCCTTTGTTTCACCTTGCTGTCCTTTTGTTTCCCCTTAGGGGCCGGGGTTCGGCGAAGATGCAGGGGAAGCTGCGCCGACCCGTGAAGAGGAATAGTACCCCCGGTGGTAAAATCAGGTAAGTCTATGGGGGGGGGGTGACTAATATTCCTCTGTGTATTCCCTTGGCTCACCTTGCTGTTCTCGTCTTCGCCTTAGGAGCGGGAGTGCGGCGGGAACATGCAGAAGGATGCGGTGGAATGTGAAGATGCTGCGAAGGCCGGTCAGTTCAGCGCAGTGCTGCAGCAGGCGAGGCGACGCGCATAAATAGCTTCTTTCTTCCAGCTCGAAGGTGCGATGGATCGGGAATTCAGGTAAGGATCAAAGGTATTGCTCTTGTTCTAACCTTTTCTCCTTCTTTCTCCCTTTTTCTAGGAGCTCCAAACTCGAGGCGGGCATGGCAGAAGGCTGGATGCAGACTTGCAGGCACGGTGAGTGTTACGCTGCTGGATGCAGAATAATGCGAAGCATGTGCTGCTCTTCGGGCGTGGTTTAAATAGCCTCCAAAGTAGTCCCAGGTAAGTATTCCTCCCCAGCCCCACCCGAGTAAAAGATAGTCCCTAAGTAAAGTAGTCCCTTCCAAGCCTCTTTTGGCTTGGAGCTCTTGCAGCATGGTCTGCATCAGGTAAGTTTGCAGCATGGTCTGCATCAGGTAGGTTTTAATCTATGAGCCTGGCGCCATAGGCGCCAGGACTGGACCCAAATAGCCCCTAGCAGGGGTTGTTGGGCTTGCTTGGGATAACTTGATGCCTGCTTCCGGGGTTGCTGGACTTGGTCTGGGTCCCCGGGGGTAGGCATCATGACAGTCGCTAGGAAGACAGATTACCCCCTTACCTGAGAAGTATCGGAAACGCCTAGAGTGAAGTAAGGTAGGTGACCCAAGAGAGTGGCGGAAGCGGTATAAGAAGGTAAGAAGTCAAGAACGCGACAGGTACTCAAACAAAGAGGCCTGAAAGCAGATGAGCCCCGTAGTTAAGTCAACAGAGCGAAAAGGGAGTTAAGGTCAGAAGACAGACCGACACCGCGAAGGGAGTCAACAGGATAGAAAGAGACTAGGAAGAAAGTAAACAGTCAGCAAAGTCCCGGGAGTAAAGTACGCAGAAATACTAAATGGAAACAAAGGAATGAAACAGATAGAAATGCGGGAGGAAATAGAACGACAAAGGCAATGGAATAAGGCAGAATATAGAATGGAGGAAACTCGGCTGAGTATTACGAGCGTTGAGAGCGTTTGAGAGTAAACGGATACAACGCGCCGAGAGAGGGGCGTGGCTAGGATTTATAGCCTGGTCCGCCATATTGGAGGAGGACTAGACTGTTATGACAGTTCCTGGAAGTCTAGAAATGCCAGGCATTCCACATCCTCCACGAGCGATTCCTGACAGTATGCCCCTTCCCCCTTGGGTGCCCTCCAGGTTTCCCCAGGTGTAGGAGATGAAATCGCCTCAGCAGCTGAGGGGCATGGATGTGACTCTTGGGCTCCCAAGTCCTTTCTTCAACGGAATAGCCCTTCCAGTAAACCAAGTATTGCACTCTTCCTATCTGGAAACGGGAGTCCACCAAATAAGCAACTTCATATTCTTCTGGGATCGGGGAATTGAGAGGTCTCTGACTCTATGATTTCCGTTGATATGGGTCTTTCTTGTGTTCCTTTAATAAAGAGGTATGAAACACAGGGTGTACCCATTGTAGGTTCTGGGGTAACTGAAGCTTGTATGCCACCGGTTTAATTTGGGTTACAATGGGAAAGGGTCCCATGTAACAAGGGGCAAACTTGACAACATGTACCATTTGGGTAGGAACTTCGTGGCTAACCAAACTAGTTGTTCCAGCTTCCAGTCGGGATTGGTTCCTCTATTGCGGTCAGCCCACTTCTTGTGTGTCTGCCTACTGTGTTCCAGTGCTTTCTTTGCAGTCTTCTGTATGTCTAAGAGTTTGGTTAATAGACTGTCAATTGCTGGTGTACTAGTAGATGGTATCCCTGTCCAAGGTAGTGGTTGAGGATGGCACCCGTATGTACAATAGAATGGGCTTATTTGAATTGAAGTATGAAGGGAGATGTTGTAAACGAATTCAGCTTGAGGGAGAAAAGAAGCCCATTCCTCCTGTTTGTTACTGCAAAAACATCTGAGATATTGTTTAAGTGTTGCGTTCAGTCTCTCTGTTCAGCCATTACTTTGTGGATGATAGCCCAAAGATAGTGCTCTGTGTATGCCCAATTGTTGGCATAAGGTAGACCAGAATCTGGACGTAAATTGTGAACCTCTATCTGAGATGATTGCTCTTGGCAGTCCATGCAAGCGAACAATATCACGTAAGAAGACAGACGCTGCCTCAGGGGCTGATGGAAGGTGTGACATGGCTGAGAAGTGAGCCAATTTGCTAAATGAGTCTACCGTTACCATCACAGTATTCATGCCATTAGAAAGTGGTAGATCTACGATGAAATCCATAGATATATGCTCCCACGGGCGACCCGGTAGCATGGGTTGTTGTAATAGTCCAATGGGTTTACCTGTGGTGTTCTTGTTACAAGCACAAACTGGACAGGATGAGACGTAACTGGTAACATCCTGAAGCATAGAGGGCCACCACAATCTTCGACAGATCAGTTCTGGAGTCTTCTGTATACCTGGGTGTCCAGACAATTGGGTATCATGGCACCACAAGAGTATCTGTTCTTGGAGGGTTTTGGAAGGTATATACAAGGTGGTATCATGATAGTAGAGAGCATCACTGCTTTGTGCGACAGACTTCGGGGTATCCGTCTCTCTTTGATACTGCAACAATAGTTCTTATAAGAAAGGACCAATGACCGCAACTGTTCTTAGCCTTGGCAGAACAATATCATGCCCTTGGTAGGTACCGGTCTCTTCCCCTTGACAGCGTGATGAGGCATCTGCTACTTGATTTTCAGTTGCTGGGATGTAGGTGATTTGAAAATCGAATTGTAGAAAGAAATAAGCCCATCGGGCATGACAAGCATTAGAACACTCCATCTATTGGAGGACCCTAAGGTTTCTATGAACTGTGCGAATAAGGAAACTATGTTTAGTCCCCTGTAAGAGATGACGCCACTCCTGACAGACCAGTTTAATCGCCAGTAATTCCTTCTCCAGCACCGAATAATTCCTTTCACTGCTTGTAAGGGTCTTGGAATAATACGCCACTGGATGTTCCATACCGTCCTCTGTCTTTTGAATTAAGACTGCCCCCACCGCCTCTACAGAGGCAACCGTCTCTAGTATGAACGGTTTATTCTGATTAGGTTGAACTAGAATGAGTGCTGAGGTAAATCATTCTTTTAAATATTGGAATGCTTCCTTCTGTTCTTGATTGAATTCGAACCGGACTCCTTTCTTAAGAAGGTGTCGTGGGTACTAGCATTTGGACCCACACCTCAGTAGCACAAACACCTGGGGAAAAGCTGAAGACACAATTAGGGGCTAGATGGGTAAAGGCTTGGCAAGCAAAACATATACATCATTCTCATAAGCTTGTTCTGGCATAGCCTGTATTTTCTAGTCACTTCATGTACTCCCAACATGGATGCCAGTGTGCCTTTCAGGAAATGCAGGGAACTGTGTAGCACACGCTAGTGTTTGGGCGTGGCTGCCTACATAAGCCACACCCAAGAACTGACCCATGCTTCGTGTGCTTTCTGTAGCTTTGAGCACACGTTCACTGCAGCCTGGATCTCCAGTGGATACTTACCTGTTTCTGCTTCCTCACAACCCAGACATCCAGTACATCCTTACCCGCTTCCGCTTCATCGCAATCCAGACATCTAGTGGAACAATCACCTGCTTCTTCTTTGTTCTGCTTTAGCCTGCAGCTCCCGTCTTTCTTGATCGGCTACTTGTTGGCACCTAATTTTGGAAGGGGTAAGTATGGGGAGAAGGGGGGGTTACGCATTCGCTGGTCGCCGCACCGGTAGCGTATAAATACATGCTTATAAATATTGTCGTTTCTCCAGCCGCCGGGCTAGATAAAGTGTTAACCACAGACAGACACCGCGCTCTTCGGAATTGTGATGCTTTACGTTTAATGGTCGCCGCATCATTGCAAAGTTGCAATTGCTTGAAAATGGTAACCTGTATCCTGGCTGCAATGTTGCGTTTCCCAGCACAGCCTCCAGTGGCTCGAGCGGTAAGTGCCCGGTCTTGCAATACGGGAGACCAGAGATCGAATCCAGGGTCCGGTATCTCCTAGGGATGTTTTTATCATTGCTTGGCCATGCTGCAGTCTTTTGGCAATTCCTTTTGTGTTTGATGGCCGCCGCGCAAACAAACACTTACGGAATTTGAAAGGCTTCAGTTATGTGCATTTGGTATTTTGATTATGTCAATAATAGCCAATAGACACCAACAAAACCGTGAGTGTGGTATGGGTGGGGGGCAGAGCAATTACGCTGCTCCAGAAAGCCTTCGCCATTCTACCTTGCCTCTTCATAACGTAGACTGCCATAGTTTTACAACTTGCATGCTTAGAGAGATTTGTTAACTTCAGCCTAAATCCATTCTTGGATGGGCTATAAATGTTGCATTGCACAACGCACTAACATACACGCCGATGTTAGAATGTGCCACCCTCTGCTGAAATCTTAGCTTGCGTCACATGTGATTGTTAGCATATGCCACACTTAGATGGAATTTCAGAAATGTGATTGTTAGCATATGACACCTAGATGAATTCTCAAGCTCAGCCCGTGTCGCATCTAGATAGAAATGTGATTGTTAGCATATTTGATTCTTAGCATGCACCACACTTAGAATTCTGAACCTAGCTTGCGTCGCATCTAGACATAAATGTGACTTTTAGCATGTACCGCACCTAGATGGAATCCCACAATTGCAAGGACAGCAAAGCCAACTAACCAACCAACTAACAATTCCATCCCTCTGCATACACTTCTCAATCTATAACCAAACACAACCACAAGCCTTAAACGCAGCAATCTGCACAAACTTCACAACAATAAAAAAACCACACAGACTTGCACAACAGCACACGATGACTACGGACCATGAAACACCTCAAGCCCAGCCAGCGGACCCACCGGGCTGAGGCTGCCCACAGCACATCACTGCTCTCTTGTACTTTTCCAGCTTATTCCCACTAAGCCACCCCCTCTCCTCCCCTTTTTCAGAGCCGCCAGAGCGCCAGGGGACCACTTCGGTGGTGATAGTGCGCGGTACAAAATGTCCTTTAACATTAATCAAGGCAAGTTTCTTTCCTGCTCTTCACACCAGCACTTCATACCCGATCTATGAAAGAAGAGAATACAAGCCAGAATTAGTAAGCGCATGCATTCAATTAACCCCTCAGTCTCCCGCGTGACCAAAGGAACTTACCTCCGTAAGTGGGTCTAGTGGAACTCTTCTCTCTGCGCCAGCATCCAGCTCGTAGCTCTATGCCCGAAACCTGTAACGACAAAGAACACAAGATTACACTCAGCATATCCACAGGCAACAAATCACCTTTTTTTGTAACTCGCGCGCAAGGCCAGTGAAGTAACTGGCCCCGTTGGACTTACCTTCCGCTCATTGTTGAACTAACCTGCAGAAGCTTCTTCGTGGGCTCCCAGAAACAAGCCTGTGCATAACCTGACAAACAATTCCCAGTGCTTTAACTGGGTATGTACCACAGACTGCATATTCATCAGAACCTAACTGAACCTAGTGAAGCAACTAGTCCCGGAACCCAGACTACCGCGCCCCTGCAGATGCAGGATGGAGAGCGTGCCACACTAAACCAAAAGGTGAGCCACACCCAAAGCAAGAGAATACACTACACTAGGGACACTGGGAGGGCAGAGGGAGGTTAGGAAGGCCTCATTACTGAAAACCCTCTAAAAACCCATTCTTTTGGCAGGTCAGCTTCCCAGCCCAGGGTAATGACAGGAAGAAACCGGAGGAATCCATTGCTCCTGCAGAGACCCAGGTGAGCATGACAGAATGGCAGTGATGGGTTGTACCAGTTTGGAGAAATTAGGTATGAATTGCCTATAGAAGTTTGCCAGCCCAAGGAATCTTTGTATATCCTTAACACACCTTGGTTCTTTCCAGTCCAAGACGGCTTGGATCTTACAAGGGTCCATCTGTATACCCTCTCTTGTGAGGATAAATCCCAAATATGACACTGTTTGGCTTCAAAAGTGAATGTTTCTAGTTTAACTAGTAGTTGGTTTGTGTGAAGGCGGTATAATACTTCCCAGACTTGACTCCTATGGTCCTGTAGAGTACGGGAGAAAACCAAAATGTCGTCTAGATAGATCACCACGGAAATAAACAGTAAGTCTGAAAAAATCTCATCAATAAATCTTTGAAAGATGGCTGGGGCATTGACCAGACCAAACCAAACAGCATTACCTTGTTTTCAAAAAGCCCAAAAAGGTGTTTGAAAGGCCGCTTTCCACTCATGGCCCTTGCGGATCCTCTGGAGATGGTACGCTCCTCTGAGGTCCAGTTTGGTGAAAAAATGTGATCCCTGGACAGCTTCTAAGATATCCCTGATCTGGGGAATTGGGTATCGGTCTCTGATGGTGATTTGATTGAGACCACGATAGTCAATACAGGGTCTTAGTTCAGAGGAATCTTTCTTTGGAATAAAGAACAGGGATGCCCCACAGAAAGATCTGGATTCTATTATCAACCCGTTCTGTAGGTGGGCATCTAGATATTCCCTCAATGTTTTCTTTCTGGCAAAGAAAGGATGCATACGTCCAAAAGGAACTTGAGCATCGGGTACTAAGTCCATGGCGCAGTCTACAGCTCTCTGTGGTGGTAAATATCTTGGTATCACATCCTGGAAAACATCAGCGTAGTCTTGCTATTGTAGAGGAATGGAGGTTATGGTCTTGGGAGTTCCCGTCTCCTCCATCTCTTTCTTACAGCTAGGCACATCCATACAGTGAGTTCTGCAAAATGGAAAGTTAAAACTTACTCTATTTGAAGCCCAGTCTATGGAAGGGTTGTGCTTCCTCAACCATGGAATTCCAATCACCAGAGGAAAATGAGCTGCTCTGATGATATCAAACACCATGTAGTCCTGATGCTGGCCCAACATCATCCGCAATGGAACAGTTTCTTTGACTATGGGTCCTGACGAAAGAGGGGTGCCGTCTGCCCCTTCAACCGGTATTGGCTTCTGTTTGAACTGTTAAGGAATGTGGTTTTCTCTAGCCCATTCCACATCGATGAAATTACCAGCGGCTCCGCAATCCAACATTGCCAATACCTCCAATAGTTCAGGACCAGCCGCCCATAATTGGACTTTAAAGACCATAAAACGATTGTCTTCGCTTTCTTCTATTGGTGTTGTGAAGTAGCAAGGGTAACAGGTTGTTCCCCCGACACTTCCCTTGCATAGGTTCGGGGCTGGCGCTTTCCTTCCGACGAGGCAGAACCTCAGGACAGTTCCTAAGTAGATGTTTGGAGGATCCACAATACATGCAAAGACCTGCATCTCTGCGTCTTTTGCGTCCTGCCGGGGTCAGGGGACCACGAGCGGTTCCAATTTACATGGGTTCGTCTGTAGCAGGAACTTCCTTGGGAGGTTGAAGGGAGAGACCCGAGGGAGGAAAAGAGCGTGGTCTTCTCTTTTGTTGCCGTCGTTCCAGTAAACGAAATTCTATCTGCAAAGCTAAAGTCATCAATTCCTGGAAGGAGGCAGGTCGAGCGATGCAAGCCAGCTCATCCTTTAGGTCTTCGTGTAATCCTCTCCTGAAGATGGTTTGTTTAGCTGAGTCCAGCCAATCTGCCTTTGTTGCCAGTGTCAGAAACCTGGAGATATATATGTCTGCACGTCAGTGGTTCCTTGTCTGACGTCGAAAATGGCCTTGAAGGAGGTGTACATCACTTCTGGGCGATCAAACCTTTCCTTAAATAATACTACAAAGCGGTCAAAATCGTTCAAGGCTTGATCATTGTTTGTCACAAGAGGGGTTGCCCAGGCTAAAGCGTTCCCAATCATATTTGCTATAATAAATCCCATTCTAGATCTGGCAGTTTCATAAGTGTGAGGTCTGAACGTAAAATAGACCTGGCAGGCATACAAGAATTATTTTAAACCACCCGGATGACCATCATACTTCCAGTACGATAGAGTCATGGGGGGTAAATCTCCTTGATCATCTCTGTGCAAGACCATCTGTTGACGCAGAGCCACATTTTCAGTCTTAAGGGATTGTACCTCCACAGTGAGGTTCTGCATGGCAGCCACAAGTTCTTGATATTGTTTCAAGGAAGTCATGGGGGTCTGTGGGCATTGTATTCTGTCAGACAATGGTCGTGCCTCCCCAACCTCCTCCTCACCTTGACCTTCAGATGAAGTGTCCTTGGAACTCGTTGGGGTCTTCCTACGAGTCTTCCGGTGGTCTGATGGCTGTCCTTCCTTTGCAGTCTTCTTATTGTGCAAATAGGGCCTAGCTGCCTCAGAGGCCACCTTGACAGGGAGTGGAACCTGCCTAAGCACCTAGGAGCTAAACCCCAAAGAATCAGGGAAAAAGTCTCTGGGCTATAAAAAAAAAAAAAAACTCTGTATAGTCTTCAAGCTGTATTGTAGTCCTTGTGTTATAAACAGAAGTCCACTCCTCCAGAAGACTGGGAACTGAAGTTCAGAAAGCAACGGAGTATGCAGGCAGGTGAAAAAGATCTGAATCAGTAAGATGGTATCCTCGGAGGAATTCTGATCAGGAACTGCAGATCGCAAACTTGCGCTGCGAGTAGTATACCCCAGAAATTAGAGGAATAATTCTCGGAAGATAGCAGTACAAATACAAAATAGAGCAGAAAAAGAAAGGAAATGATACTGTAACAGCATGAGTATAATAGAGAGAATCGTAGTTTGCGGTAAGTCGCTAGTAAGACAGATTACCCCTTTACCTGAGAAGTATCGGAAACGCCTAGAGTGAAGTAAGGTAGGTGACCCAAGAGAGTGGCGGAAGCAGCATAAGAAACTAAGAAGTCAAGACCGCGACCGGTACTCTAACCAAGAGGCCTGAAAGCAGATGAGCCCCGTAGTTAAGTAAACAGAGCGAAAAGGGAGGTAAGGTCAGAAGACAGACTGACCGACACCGCAAAGGGAGTCAACAGGATAGAAAGAGACTAGGAAGAAAGTAAACAGTCGGCAAAATGCCGGGAGGAAAGTACGCAGAAATACTAAATGGAAACAAAGGAATGAAATAGATAGAAATGCTGGAGGAAATATAACGACAAATGCAATGGAATAAGGCAGAATATAGAACGGACTAAACTCGGCTGAGTATTACGAGCGTTGAGAGCGTTTGAGAGTAAACAGATACAACGCGCCGAGAGAGGGGCGTGGCTAGGATTTATAGCCTGGTCCGCCATATTGGTTGAGGACTAGACTGTTATGACAGTTCCTGGAAGTCTAGAAACGCCAGGCATTCCACATCCTCCACGAGCGATTCCTGACAGCAGCAAAGCTGAAAGTAAGAATATATCTAAGATGAGGAATACATGGGAGGACACAATCCATTCGAACTTTTCTATATGCAGGTTCTGTTGCTTCGTATTCCAGGTGAGGCAGGTGAGGGGGGGCGGCCAATGTGTGCAATTTGCAAGTTGATCACAGATTGACAGTTTATCAGAACGACAGTGTATGATGTAGAATATGCAACTTTAACTCGTGATAGCTCTTATCTTGTTATCCAGTCTCTGCAACCTGCGCCGGATATTCAAAGCAGTACTAAAGTAGCTAGCGGTCACATGCTACTAAATGGAGCCCCGGGATCTTCACTGCACTGCACTGGTTGGTCTGCAGAGCACAAAATCCCTGCAGCGCAAACTCCCATGGGATTCACCCTCATGGGGATAACAGGAGACTTTAATGAGAATCAGATGGGAGGCGGAGCCCCAGGGGAAAACAGCAGCGGCAACACGGGAGATGAATGCAGGGTGTCTCTGCGCGCCATGCACACTCCCGCGGGCTACTAGCATGTCAAACTTTAGGTTTGTCCAACTGAGCCAGTGCTGTGCTTAAGGAGCCTTTCCCTGCCCTTGGTTTTTCCTCAGCAGGTAGTCCAGTCATCTGTCCCCCTTACATCTTTGCCCCGATTGCACGCAAGTAAGCATCTAAACCTGCTAGTGGTCCATTGAGATTTTTGTTGGTAAGGTCGCAATATATAATGATATACCTTTCGCTGTATGTGTTTTCTTTAGTCAACTCGTCGTCGGTGGATGAGTGAAACAGATTTATCCATCAAAAAGAAAGGCCTGTACCACCTCCTGTATTCAAGGTAGGAGTTTTGTACTCTTAAGCCAGTTACCCCCGTCCTAAATCAATGGCAAGGCACATTCCTCTTGCAGCTGTATCTGCATGACCTGCGGCTGCCTCCAATATAGCGTGGGTCACTGACATCTTGCAGTCTGGCTAGGAATTGTGCTCTCCTTTCCATTAGTAAATCATGGGTGAAACCCCAATTTCACACCAAAGATTGCTGTTACAAGATGCAAGGATAGCATAAGTATTGGCCTGCCTTAGGTGCAGTGCACCATTTTAGTAAACGTTCTTGCCCAGTGCATCTAGTGCGCCGCCTTCTTCCCCTGAAGGTGCCACGGTGGCATACAAAGCACCAGTGGGTGCTTTTCCCTGGGCCAAGGAAACTACAGCTGAATGTGCTGGTGGCTTAGAGGACAAACAAAGCGTCTCGGAGGGATCCCGTTTGTAACGAAAATCTACTTTTTTGCTAATTTCTGTCACATTATGCAGCTTTCCCCCTATATATGCTCAGCTTTTACAACAATGTCTTGTTGCATGGGTATTAACATCCAATTCTACTGGCAGGACATTAGAAACTGCAAGTTGCAAAAACTCAACTATGCCCCAGACTCAATCTTGGAACATCCTGACAGAAGAGTACGGTTCCCCTTGCCCATCTTCATCACCATTTGTGTCTAGGTCTGCTGTGGACACTCGTGCCACTGTATTTTGGGGGAGGGGGGTGTATTGTCTGGGCGGTCAGCTCTAAGAGTACTGCTATCAATGCCATGCTCGCCTGGCTGGGTATGATCTCCCTCATAAGATCTCTAAAAAAGCACATCATGTCCAGCCCTTGTAGAAATAGTTTGAATCTTTTCTCTGTGTCATGGGAGACTCATGTAAGCTGCCCCAGCGGCCCAAAATGGCTTGTGTGGTAGGGCTTGGGTTGTGCATCCCTGATAAAGGGATGCGAGCAGGTCCCAACTGCCAAGTGTGAGTGCCCATGTACGGGTCTTGATTTGGGGACATCCAGGTTACTCGTGGTTACCTGTGGCTCAAAGGTATCTGTCCATGTTTCCTGTGTCGTTGCCTCAGCTTGAGTTTGGGAGTTCTGTACAGTTTGGGAGGCTCCCCCACCCTGGTGTTCTGGATGCGTCTGCTCTGATCAGGTTCTGGGTGATGCAATTTATGACTCGCCTTATGCTCAGTGGCGGGCTTTCTCAATTTTTTTGTGCCTCCTGTGCCCCTGTCCTTGTTTACACAGGGCTGAGGTGATGGGTCACTCAGAGGACTCTTTTCTGCGTGCTTGTATGGGGAATTTCCTCATATAGAGGATGGGGAGCAGAATCTCCATCTGTCCTGCGAGTTCTTGAATATGCACAGGGTATCTAACTTATGGTTTGCTAGTCAGGTATTTGTTCCCCTCCCACGTTCAACCAACACAGGTAGAATGAGGGGTGCCAGCAATTAGTGTATGCTACCAGGAGCACCCCCCCACTTCCTGGTCCATATTGCCACTGGTGGGACAGGGACACCCGGCCCATACCCAGTTTGCCCCATGTTTGCAGGGAGTGGGGGGGGGGGCACTTGGACAACTCCCGTGCTTGGTGAGAACTCTAGGCACCTAAATGGGGTACCCTTTTAAAAAAGGAAGATCACTTACCTATGCTCGTGACACAATGAATTCCAAAAGGGGCACTCACCGAAAGCAGCCTCCCGGTGCCTGCTAAGTAGAGACCGAAGAAAGATTTAACCACATCGCAAGAGTGCCATGCGTGCAACCTTCCCAAACGCAATAAACACAGTGCAGGTCCATGAAGGAAAAGCTCAGTGGGAACTTTGAACACCTTCGAAACCAGTTGGGCATGTGCCGTGGAGTCAATTTGATGTGCAACAACGCACTGCTGCCGCCTGAAGTTCCGTCCCGTGCGATTCATAGAAAGGGACCGACTGTTGGGCGGTGTGAGAAACCGGAGGGTATTCTCACGCCTAAACACCCGGGATCCTCTTCTCAGGGGCCCGGGGAAAGTCCATCGCTTTAGGATCCTGACCTTAAGGGTGGAGAAGCGAGGGAGGATCACCTGGGTGGAGGGTCCTCGGAGATTGGGAGTGGGGTACCCACAGGTAAGACATGGTGTCCCCCTTTCCCAGCCTTGCCCTCCCCCGGCCTCTATGGGCTATTGCAAGACCTCTCCCCTCATTTCCCCACATTTAACCTTTAAAAGTACTTGGGCGAGGAAGAGGAGACTGAGTAATGAACACTACACCTTCATTTTGCCACTCTGGGACGAGAAAGATGCCTGCAGAGTATGGTGAGAGTCAGGCATGTCCTCTTAATCATAGTCAGGCAAACATAACTAAGGATCCACACCTGCAACCTGTTAAGTGGTTACAGGTGAATAAGGAGAAAGCCAGAGAACACCATGAGGAAACACAGGAAGGCCTGTGTGGGAGAGACCAGCAGGAGACCCTTTCCAGGAGGATGTAGTCTTGTTGGGACCTGTGGAGGAGCCAGGACGCCCGCCAGCAGCCCAGAGAGGGAGCCTCCATATTGTGGAACTTTGCAGAAGAAAGAAGGACTCTGTCTGCATCCACGCAGAGGCAGCGGAGCTGCCAGCATGTGCGAGGCAGGCCCCAGTGTGTGAGCAGGTCTCGCAGGAGCTCACAGGAGGTGGCCCGCCGACCTGCGGAAAGGAAAGAAGCAGCAGGAGCCGCTAAGAAACGACGCTGAGGACCGGTGAGTGTCGGGGAGAGGTACTCGAAGACTGGGGCGCTCTTAGCGGGCTGCGAGTAGGTAATGAATGCATATTAAGATTCTGACGCTTCCACCTTTATAACATGCGTAAAATTCGTCCCTTCCAAACCTTGCATGCTACTAAACTCCTAGTCACTGCCCTCGTCTTCTCTAGACTTTTCTACTGCTTCGCTCTCTTTTTCGGACTCCCTTCCACTCCCCTTAAATCTATCTACCACTCTGCTATCTGTTCCCTCTTTCTCCTTTCACCACATGATTCCATATCCTCTTCTCTCTCCTCTTTAGGTTGGCTTTCCTTTCACTCCTAGCTCAAATATTTCCTCTGTCTCGTCTTCAAATCCCATTATGGTCTTGCGCCACCATACCTTTCCTCCCTCCTCACTTTCTACACTCCTTCCCACCCACTCCACTCTGCTGAACTTTTCCTACTCACTCCTCTTCCTCCACCCTGTGCCCCATCCTGCTTCTGCTCCTTCCAACTACATGCCCCTTTCCACTCGAACCATCTCCCTCTCCCTATCCGCTCTATCTCCTCCTTCTGCTCCCCTCTAAAATCCTATCTCCTCCAATCCCCACCCTGACATCTTCTGCTACCTCTCTCATTTCGATCTTACTACATATCCTAACACCACCTTGTTGCTTCTCTCACTGTGCTCCTATACCACTCATGTAAATTGTTGTAAATTGTTGCACATACTGTTTTATGTTACTTGATTCACATGTTGTTTTGTAATGCTTATTGTATTCTCTATTGTCCTCTTGTAAAGCACTTTGGCGTAAAGCATTATATAAACTGTAATAAATACAAATACATTGAATACTGGACTGAATGAAAACTTGAAAATAAGTAAATTGAATATCTGTTGCATGCCGAAATGAATGAAACCTTACAATTAAGTTTATTGAATATGGAATTCGGTAAAACGTTTATGGGCAACGCAAAGGACAGCCAAAGAGAAAGTGGCCATATGAAAACAACATAGGAAAGAGGCCAAGTGTGAAAGAGTGCCATAGAAAGGTGGGACATGAGCAAGACCACCACAAAGTGAACTTTATGTGTAAATGCAGTGTGGCAAGGGTCAAAGAATGGCAAGAAATGTGTGACACGCTAAGATAGAGCCAAGATGGTAACCAGGAGAAGCTAGAAAAGTATACACTCGACTATAACACCAAGAGGCCAGAAAAGTGGAGCTAGGTGAATGGAACTCTGAACACAGGGGCAGGTCCAGAAGAGCCTGTGAGGGCTGAAGAGCCTAGGAATCCAGGTTGCACGACCGGTGATGGGTGGACTGTGTGGTCTGACAACTGCGCCTAGACCAGTGAGCCCTGAACTGTGAGGACCAAAGACATTGGGGAGCAAACTAAGGAGAACCACTGCACTGGTGAAGCAATACAGAAACAGGGTCAGGTTGACCTTGAGTTGCGTTAAACCTTTTGAAAGACTGAAAACAAATACAAGTGGATGAATTGGAAGTCTTGGGGAAAGGAACCCTGCGACTTGCGCAACTGCAAGTATTATCTTGGGAATTAACCCTAAAGACTCTTTCCTGTTGAACTGGGCTGCTTGGAACTTGGAGAAGGGAACCCTGGGGATTGTGTGAAACTATTATCTTGAACGTGAGAAAGGTAATTCTGAGACTTTTGTGGAACTTTCTTGAACTTGGGGAAAGAGAGCTGTAAAGGGAGCTAAGAGCTTGGAGAAGCTCAGAACTTTGTGTTGATCACCATTTCTTTAATTATTTACATCCCTACACTGTCTGACTTTAATTACGAGGGCAAACATAGGTTTTGGATACGGACAGACTTTTGTTGAACTCTTTGACTCAGACTTTCCTTAGTTTCGTTCAGGTAGGGAAATCCCACATTAGCATAGGGTAAGTTAGGCCTTCTACCAACCTGACATTTAAGTGAATAAATATCTTTTATTTGAACTTTAAGTCTCTTGTCTGTGTCTTGCTTCATGATGTCTTCACAGCGGGGAACGTGGAGAAGGTATCTAGCGGAGATTGTCATTGCACGCCCACACAAAAAAATAATGCCATTATGCTGCTTAGCAACACGCTCTGGTTCCTTTCCCCATTCCTTGGAACATGGCAAGTGAATGGAGAAAGCGAGACAGAACGTAAGAATAGTAGGGTGCTATACAATGAGGTTCATACAGAAGAGTCAGTAACATACATTTAGTCAATCAGATTAACAATGAACTTCCTAACAGAAAATCCTTCAGCCCTGAGGGGCATGGTTTTACAGTACCATTTGAGACCTGTACAATTAAGCTGTGACAATCCTCCACCTCTAGAGGATCTTTCCATTACACTTAATAAGACCTGATCTGGCGATGGACACCCAAGTGTTTGCTGTTCCGTTTCTCAGGCAGGAAAACCTTCATTAGTAATGTCACATGTCACTGGATGCTCCTGTGCCCCCGGCAGAGACAGAAGTCATAGCAGCAGAGCCATATTGGCTATTGCGCGTGTGCCAACCAATCCAATCCTTCACACCATCAACTTCCAAACTAGAGCTGCTGTGCTGCTCTGCCTGTGACTCAAGTACGTCCAGCGACTTATTAGAAATAAAAAACTGTCGGCTTTGATAAACTATGGTTGGGCTAAAAATTGATAAATATGCAGTTTTACTTTTTACATACCAATTAAGTTTTTTTGTGTGGATTGAATAATGCAGTTGGAGGTTTCCTTGTGATGCCTCATTGTATGCTTAATATTGTCCCCATACTATTCCACTTTCCCCAATATTTCCATTTTAAATTGCATGGCTCTTATCTGCTAAGGAGTGCTCCTTATTTGTAATAGACTTGCCCAGCCATTCCCATCCACTTTCCTGCAGTGATCAGAACCAGGAAAGCGACCAGACTAGCCTACACTAATCCGGCTGCACAAATTTAACAGGGAATTTTCTCAACTCCTATGTGAAAACCTGTTGGAGTCTTATCGTGTGTGTGTAGGTGATTTTATGGATTCATATACTCTGTAGGATTCAGATCCTCAGAGTTTGCTGTGTCAGAAGAGTCCTCACACAGTGCTGTCTGTTTAATTAGCAGAGAGTACTAGGAAGTGGACCAGGCGCGTGGCAACCTGTAGGGAAGGCTGTGTCCTGGATATCTAAGTGGTGACGAATCCAGGAAATTCGTCCCTTTTTCCCCCCAAAGCGGAGCCACCCACTTTGAGGTGTGGGAGGTGAGCCCTCTATGCTTAACACCCCCTAAGGGACAGGGCAAGCAGGAACCCACTGGGGGTGACTCCACCTTAGTGGGCAATGAATTCCCAGAAAGGGATTTTATTTATCCTCCCTCATATGAAAAGTCACATGCTCTGTTGGCTATAAGGGGATTGCCCAGAATAACTGTGTATATGACCCTTTAGAAATGGCTGGTGTGGTTTCGGAAACTTTTATAAAGGCACTCATTACAGGAGCCACAGATTATCCAATCTTATTCCAACCTGAAACAAAGATGCTGTACAAGCAGCACAAGGTGAGAAGAAAAAGGGAGATGAAGTCCCATGGAGCAATCCACCATGGAAGACGTTCTCCTGGGAGGTGCAGACAGGGTGCAGCCTGTTGCAGAAGGCATCTTGCACGAAGAAGCCAAGGTGCCTGCGGAAACTATGCTCTCTCTGAGACAGTCTGAAGCTACCAATGTCAAGTTCTCCTGGGAGGTGCAGACAGGGTGCAGCCTGTTGCAGAAGGCATCTTGCACGAAGAAGCCAAGGTGCCTGCGGAAACTATGCTCTCTCTGAGACAGTCTGAAGCTACCAATGTCAACCGAATGAGCGGAGAGGTACTGACCATGCCAGGAGTGGTTCACCAGCGCCGATGAACCAGCGAGCGGTCTACTGAAGAAGTCGCCGTGACGCGCAAACGCAGGGAAACGAGAAAGGAGCCTAAGTGTGGTTCAACGACTGTCGAAGTGACAGCCTCCTACTAGGAATGAGCCATGATAGACAAGGTTTGCAGTCGTTTCCTGGGGAGCAGGGAAGGGGGCAGAGAGTGCCAGACACACCCCAAGCTGAGGTGAGAGATCAGAAACACTACAGCGTTGTAAGAGGCCAAGAAGTCCTAAGCCATGTGAAAGCTGAACGACCCCAAGGTGGGGGAGAGAAACACAAACCTAAGGCCAGGTGAAGAAATCCTATGGCGGAGTGGTACACCAGAAAGCCCTAGGCAGGATAAAAGCTAAATAACCCCAAGAAGGTGTAAGAGGTGCAATATCCCACAGCGAGTGAGAGTGTCCAGAACCCAAGAAAGGGTAGAACAAACAAAACCCATATACGCGTTGAGAGAAGCAATACCCCAAGGTGGGGAGAGATAGAGGACCCCATGGCTGATTGAGAGAAACTATATTCCAGGGTGGAGTGGGAGATATTAAACCCCAAGCTGTGGTGAGAGAAAATGTACTTCCGGACAGAGTGATCATGGCTCGACTGCAAGAGTCAAAGACTGGTATACCAGAAGACGAGGAAGAATAAAGATATATTTGTGCTTGAATTGTGAACTGTACCACTGTTAAGATGGATTTCTGAACTCTGACCTGGAGGGCAGAGGTTCAGAAGGCCAGCCTAGTTTCTTGGAACAGGTAACCTCTGGACAAGCCAGACCAATCAGGGTAGCTATGGCAGGCGGTCAAGACTAGGTATCAGGAGGTGTGAGGGTGACTGAAGGACCTCAATGAGCCCACAAATCAAGGACACTTACAAATTACTCCAGACAGGTATAATATTAAAAATATAGACACATTTATTACAAGGCCTTTGTAACATAGACCATAGCGGAAGAACCACAGTAACACTAAGTAAACCAACAACACTATCAACACAATGTATATACAAGACCATTGGGATCTAAATGGGTTAAATGCACAAAATATGTCCACAACCTAGATGGGGAGGAAACAAGTAGTGCAGATAGTCTTTTAGGCCCCTTCGATATTGATAACCCACCTAACTAAGAGGCAGTCCAAGCCCTAAGAAGAGGAGCCTTGTGCTCAATAGTACATGCAATGCAAGCGCACGTGTTTGTTACAATGGGCAAAATAGGATCTCTTCAGGGGTCTCTAGCAGCTTGGGAAGCTGGATGAGGCAATGCAGAACAAGTTCCCACTATTCAAGGAGGGCCTCCACTTGAAGGCAGAGGCAGTTCCAGAGTGCAGGATGGAGTCGCTAGTTCGCACTAGCAGTGGAAAGGAGAAGGGCCCCCAGGGGCCACTCATGCATAAAAGGGGGCCTTTGCACCTGGGGCCACCGATTAGTGTTGCAAATACTCACCGGTCCGAGGCGCACTTGGACCCAAACTTCGCCCGTTCAGTCCACTCGGGTTGCAGGTTCGAATGTGACAAAAAGGACGTCTCTGTGGCTTTCAGTTCCTGAGTTACAGCGATGATTCCAAACGGGACAGTGGTGATTTCTCCGCTCCGGACGGATGAATCGACCCAGTTTCACTGCAGCAGGCTTCAGGGGCAAGAGGGTCACGATTGCAGCGTACTTGCAAAAGACGTTGCCGTGGCAAGGCAACACGGTAACTGCATTCACTCTGGTCCTGGCGGACTCATCTCACTTCAGACCTGGGAATGCCAAGTGTACGAAATTCGGTGTGAAGGTGCCGTGGACACAGAGCTAGCAGTAAACCAAGTTTCGAGGGATTCCTTGAAACGGAAGCAGTGACAGAGTAAAGCAACTGGGTAAGCTGGTCAGCCCACTGGTTGGCTCAGGGACACTTCAGAGAAAGCTTACTTGCAGGTTTTGATGAAGATGCCGAGAATAGTTGGTCCCACTATTCCAATGGGTCGAAGCGTCTTTGCAGACCTTCTGGGACGACCAGATGCAGAGGAGTTCCACAGGACGACAGCGGGCTCCGGGTGCCAAACCTTCCAGCGGGTCACCAGCAGTTCATCGACTCGGCTTCGTAGTTGCAGGATACTTGGATCCTATCCTTTGTTCAGTAAGAACTCAGGAGATCGACATGGTAGGGGCATTTTCAGCCTCCTCTTATCCAAAGTTCCCTTCGTGCCAAAACAAAGAGGACCCAATGGGAGATATGCTCACAAAAACACACTCCATACGTGGACCAATCACGGACCACAGTGGTCCCATTCATTCATGGCACTCCAGACTCTCTGGCACCCAGGATGTGTATTGGACTCAGATGTTCCAGGCCACATCCAGGAGGCACACACACAAGGCATGCAGAGCCCGCAAAAGCAGTGGGTTTCACAGGAAACTGCATGACCAAATAAGGACTGTCCCGGGACGACTCAACCTGGGGAAGGTGAAGGGCCAAGATGGCCAAAGGACAGGACAAAGAACCTCATGGCATGGCCATTTTGGAGTTAGGCCACCTATTTGTGCCTAACACGGTTAACATGGCAGGAAAGGGTTAAAAATAATATGAGAAGATAGCCGCCACCAGCCCTGTCCATGATACATCTGCACAGTTCATAAAATATCCAACGAGAGTATCTATGGCCTTTGGAAAATGACTACAGACCCAAGTGTGCTATGTGGGAAGATACATTGCACACTTGTTACATGTTGCACAAGAGTTGCAACATTGGAAAAGGACTAAGGGAAACAAAGTCTCTCAGTACTGACTGTCTTAAGGGCATGTCAGTTTCCCCATAAAAAGTGAGCGAAAGCCCAGAGGAGTGCAGTTGAAGGCTGTGCTTCTCTGGCAAAGTCAGTCAATGGTGTCTAAACAGCAGCAAAAGCTTGGGGGTTGACACATGGAGGGATAATTACATACAATTATGAAATCTTTCCTAACAATCACCAGGCAAGGGGACTAGGAACATCCAGAGAGATTTGTGTGGGGGTCAGAAGCCAACCACCATTTTATACGTTCAAAGGGAACCCCTTTATAGACTTGATCCAGTTGACTATATGTTAACACTTTTTATTTGTTGTAGGGTTAGAACCTAGGCTTTGGGACAGAGGATAGTACAGGGTTTGAAATTAATATTTGATAAGCAGGAGCAAAAAGCAGCTCCTGGGTATCCAGCATTGACCAAAGACCAGCTAGTACATAGCATTCCGCAAATCTAACAGAAGTTGCAAACATATCACTTTGTCCGTTATTTATGACCCCTTATGCTTTAAATGTCATATAGATGTGTCCAAATGCTTACTTATAGATTGTCAAAAACACATATCCACACAGGTGTGTTGTTCAGGATCAGTTGGCCTGGGGAGCCAAACGTAGCTCCTGGTGGCTGTTGGTTTCAAGCTAACGAGGAGCTTCTAGGCCACAAGCAGGAGCTAAATAGCTCCCAGCTCCCCTCAATTTCGAAAACCCTGCGGTATTAGGTTTGTAAGACTTACTGAAAACCATCAATTATTATTTTCTTTTCGAGGAGGCCAAGATCCGCATCAGATGTTGGGAAAGAATAGGCTTTCTTCTCTTTGTTTGTAATAAACCTCAAATTGTAATATGAACTCTTGCTGGAGTCTGACTTACCAAAAAGTCCTTAGTAGTTTAGTGGTTCGGTTTAGGAGCGAGCTAGTCAGCTTGCTGCATTGGTGAGAACATGCTGAAAATAAAAAAATAAGGTTGCACCTTTGCCGACCTGGTTCCCTTACCTGATGTTATCTTTGCCTTAATCCACCTTGTCAGACACTCTTTGTGTACATACTGCAGGCTTCCTCCACACCGGCACGGCTCTAACAGAGGGTTATCTTCTGTTCCTCCAGGAATCAGACAGATCCGGCACAAATCTCCTTCCTCTTCAGAATCTTCCTCCAGCAGGCTAAAAGAGAAGAGTGAATGAGTAAAACATGAATTTTGAATTGAATCTGGGGCTCATATCAGTTAACAATTAGTAGTTCATAAGAGCTGTGAAATGACAAAATATCTATAACCGAAGTCACAGAGATCTAAGAATAGGCTGGGTATGGCTCTCAGGATGTTTTGGACCACAACGCCCATGATCACTCTCCATGGACTATGCTTGCTAGAGCTCATGGGATGAGTAGTATAACACACCTGGGGAGCCAAAGGTGGGAGACCTCTGGGCTACATTGTGGTTTGAGGCAAACTCCTGAGGATGAAAGGCTACTTGGAGATCCCATTTTAGCCCTAAGGGGGTCTAAGACTTAAATCAAAATACATAGTAGCTGAAAAACGAAATGCAATCTGGACTTATAACTATATCAGAGTAAAGGCAAGACCTAGGCCAAAAAGCAGGAGATAAGAATGACTGATATTAGGGCTACAACCAACTAATATGATACGGACCTGAAGCCAGATAATGTCCAGAATGTAGTAGAAGAGACCCAAGCATGGTCACACACACCTAGTCCATCTTCACACCTTCTCTAACCCCATACAGTATTCACTGCTCATAGCTTGAGCAGGTACATACCCTGACTAGCCTCAAGCCCTGAAGAAATAAAAATTAGCAAACAAACGAACATGTACATGTGAAATTAAGATAGATTCAAGGATAAATAAAATAGCATCCCTTTTACAGAAACCTTGAAAAACACACTGGCGCACTCTCAAAAAAAAGAACAATTAAAAAAGCACAGAGCATGTTCTGGTTTAATTTACGCTCATTGTAGAAATGCGCAGGTCACCTTATTCTCAAAGATGATTTGTGCATTTTCAACGGAGTTGGAACGCAGCGCAAAAGATTTATTTTATTTATATACAGGAGGAACAATGTTTTTTATCACAAAAGAAGACAATAAATAAGAAATCAGATCTGACGGGAAGCAGTGAGCTTCTTACAGCTGGGTGAGTTTGAGGGACATTCTGACAGGTTGTGGAGGGGAGTAACTGGAACAGTCACCAGGGACAATACATAAGTGGAGATGCTTGGCAGTGTTGAAAGGAAGGAGGTGCCTGATTTTCCTAATATTTAGGAGGTGGAGGCGAGTGGTTGTTCCATTTTGGGAAATGAAAGCAGAGAAGGTGTGAGAAAGGTCATATATGACGCCAAGGTTTCTAGCTGAAGATGAGTAGGAGAGAGTGTCGGGTGGGAACTGGATAGGCAGACGAAGAGATGAGAAAGCTTTTGGCAGGGAAGAAAAGCACCTCCGTTTTGGTAGAGTTTAAGATCAGAGAGTGCAAAGCAATCCAATATTTAATAGCAGAGAAACAGTTGGAAATGTTGATAGAGAGATCAGAGGAGAGTTCAGGAAAGAGAAAATGGGGGTGTCGCCCGTGAAGAGTTGGTACAAGAACCCAAAGGAGGAGAATAGTTCCAAGAGCAGAGGTGTGGAATAAAAATTGGACCCGAGACAGCATTGTGGAACATCAACAGTTAGAGGAGTGAGTTGAGAGATGTTGCTGCTTAAAGGAAACAGAGAATTGGAGAGGTGCAAGGTAGGATTAAATCCAGGCAAGGGCTAGAATGAGAATCCCAAGAAGAAATGTTATTAAGGAAATCAGAGTGACAGACAGTGTCAACGGCAGCAGACCAGTCAAGGAGAATTCGGAGAGAGGATAGGTTGAATTGCTTAGCAGAGGCAATGAAGTTTGACACATTCATGAGAGCCGTTTCCATGGAGTGACCAGGAGTGGAAACCTGCTTGTAAGGGGTCTCAACGGTTGAGGATGTCTACGATATTGGTAAGATGGTTGAACACAACCCTTTTGAGTACTTTGGAGCAGTGAAGAACGAGAGACACTGGGCTAGAGTTAGCCGCTAGGTTCGGGTCAGCCCCTTGCTTTTTTAGGAGGGGAATGACCATGGCGGTTTGACAAACAGAGGGAAATCAAGCAGAGTCAAAGGACAGGTTGATGCACTGGCCAGCCTCCTTGCATACATTACTGCTGCGCTCCCAACACTGATGCATAACTGCTGCCAACAACCACATGGCTACTTAGAATGCATTTGAATGAGACAGGCCACTAAATCGGCCCAGTGCGTGTAATGCGTGAAAGAATTTCTATTGTGTTTGAGGAATAGAATTGTAAGTGGGACAGCATCAGTTTGCGACAATTTGGGATGTACTTTAAAATGCACAGAAGGCCCCCAGATTTACAGAACTGTTTGGAGGGTTAAAGAAAGGCATTTAAATGACTGTTTGCTATGTGCACATTCAAAACCCCATTCTTCTTACAGACCATCTTATTGTGCACTAGTGCATGTCATCATTTGCGACAAAAATGGTTTTGAGAATCTGGCCCATTGTGTAGATTTTGACAATGTGATCAAAATCAGAAACCTAAGTTTACCAAAATAATGTAACTGCGCTCTGCTGAGAAGGAACAAGGCCAAAAACTCTATCCTGAGGGACGATGTCCACTTGCAAAAGGCCAATAACCACATTTTAGCTCACAATTCCATACTAGAGAAGAAAAAACTGTTTGCATTTCAATCTGGTCCTGGAATTTGGTGTGTCTGGTATGGATCTTGTGTAAGAAAGGAAGGTCCGTTTTGTCTTGTCTTGCTGTCCGAATGTGCATGAAGGAATGGTAGTCAAGTGAGCAGAATGTTGGATTGGGGAGTGTGGTCTCGAGTGCAGTCTTTCTCCTGTCTCCATTGCTGCTGGAGGCGGAGCACCTTTGCTACAAAACCCACACCGCGGAGCGGGCCGCGGAGTGTGGTCTCGAGTGTACAGTCTTTGAAGTCCGTGCACGGCCGGCATGGCTGCCATGGCGGCAGACTCCTTAAACCCTGCGGTCCCAGAAAATGAAAACGAAATTGCGGGCAAAGAAGAAGGCCGTCTGCTCCGAAGTGCGCGGCCTCGCACGCGTCACAACAAACACCCGCTCAACAATCGTTTTCCCTCAAAACCACCATCATCCCCTCACCAAAGAGGCGAAGAGTCAACCCCGCTCATGTGACAAAAATCACCTCTGGTCTGGACGAGAGCGAGTGCCTGAGGCCCGTGAGGCCCCCCCACCCACAAGGGGCCAAGGATCATCGGCTCTGAGGGGGCCAAAGAACTCTTACCTTTGCCAGCAAAATACTCGTTGCTCCCTCCGCCCCTGCCGACTAGCCCACTGATATCTCCCGCCCAGCCCCGGCCCTGGGTTTCCTCCGGAGGGAGAACCGAGGACTGAGCGGGACGGCCGCGGGAAACTAGGAGGCTGGAGTGCATTCGCAGGACATGGAGGAGGCGGGCACCAACAAAGCTACCGAGGTTCCCTCTGCAGTCAATCAGAGGACCGAGGAGGGACGTCGAGGCGAAACCACGCCCCCTTCCTCCCCCTTGGCTTCATGCAAATCGCCAGCCTCACTACTTCACGAGAAAACCAATCATGAGGAAAAAAAAAAAAAGAGGAAACAAACACGGCTACTATACCTCATGCAAACTGGGGCGTCCACAACAACCAGATACAAACTGTCTCCCAAGTCCATTCGGGATTGACTGTAAAAAGGTTTGCCTTTACCAGCTGGGGCCCTTTCCTTACCTCACGTAGACACAAACGGGGAGCAACCTTCTGTTACAAACGGAGTAGACCTCTTAGCCCAACACCCTTCAGAGGAGCTCCTAAGTGCCCAAAACTTGCAATCCATAAAACGTCTCTGGAGCCAGACCACAACTCCTGAAAAAGAAAAAAGACAACAACCTAAACCAAAAGGAAAAACAAAAATAAACCAACAAAAAAAAGGGACCACAAACCAGATGGCAACAACATCCAAAAAACCCTGGGTCAAGCCAAACAAAAAATTTTGGAAACCGGAATCAACCAAACCATCAGTGGCAAGTCTAGTAACTGATTTTTTTTAATGCCTTTGCACCGCAACCCCAGCACATGCAAGACCTCACAGATGCATACATTTTAGAAGCCGTTATGACCTGCCATCACCCACAAAAGTCCAGAAAAAGGGACTTGGCGCCAGAACCGCCACATAAAGAACACAAGGTCCTGCAAAGAGTAAATTTGTGGCCGGAAGCATCAAAGACCAAATCCACCAGCCCTCCCCCGCCCCCACCAATCATTCTGGTGAGCTATTACCGGCACCACTCACCCAGGCAACAGAAACCCCAAAAACAAGCTTCTCAATACTACCCTGCTGAAGGGGAGGAGCAACGGGACCCAACAACACCCTTGTTGTCTGCACCACCAATGGGTAATAAAACCCCTACTCTTCCGGACACATTAAAGGAAACTCAGGCGGCCCAGGTGACAAACATCTACCTAACAACGCCTACACCCTCGCCTGGACCTCAAGAAAAGGCCAGGGTCAAAGAGACTTCAACTGCACAGACCCCCCGGGAATACAAGCAAGAAAAAACGCCAAAATAAAATGAAAACCAGCACTCAAGCCGCCACTCTCTGGCCGGAGAGCTCTCGGAACCCTTCAACAGAAAACGAAGCCTGGACCAGGACCGGCGTGGTTCACTAGACTTGACAAACAGCCCCCGAGCCAGACGGCTTCTCAACGAAAGCTATACAAAAAGTCCATTGTCAAAAAGACACACATCAAACTGGACAAAACTTTACGAATCGATAGACAACCTAAAAAGACCATACCACCATAAAAGCAATGATGCACACAAAATTCATCTTCTTAGAAGGTTACATCACCGCAATAGACAAACTAAAGAAGACCAACACCATCTGTGAAAATCAACATGCTGAGGCATACCTCCAAGTTCAAGTACCAGGCCCTGCTCGTGCAACAACTGAAGCCTGCCAAATCCCTCATTCTACACCTCCACCACCTATTTCAGATCCCTGCTGGTTCACACGGAAGTAACAACCAAGTCTGATCTATGGGAAGTCATTCACATAATTGATGACATCCCTCAGAAATCCTCAACCCAAATCAAAATTGGAGGAAAAAGACTGAGCATATTCGATATTCACTAAGACAAAAGAAAACCCCATCGAAAACCTGACCCAAGTCCAAAACCTTGCGGAAACGGGAAACCGAAAAAACCCACCTGCCAAAAAAAAAAGGACACCCTGATCCGTAGACCGGGTCCAAACCTCGTGCTACATCTCGATAAGTCAAAGTTCGCCCAAAACAATAGAGGATTTCCTAGCTGACGAGCACTTGATGAACATTACTCAACATATTGATACTGACCACTCAATCACGCCACCAGGGCCAAAGCATGACGACATCGAGGACCAAAACGAAACTGCACATGAGGAATCCTCACACCAAGCGCAATCTCCGACGAGCCCAGACAAGTGTCCCCCCCCCCCCCCATTTTATACTCTGGAAGACCGAAGAAAAAAGTAACACCAGGCTACAAAAAGGAAGTCGCCAACCAACTCAAGGGCACAGATAGTATCCTTCTCAGCTAGGCAGCATTCAGCATCTTCGATTCGTAGGAAGTCTGAAACTCGCCCACAGAACTTGCATCTAAAGAGAGGAGGGTCCCATGACACAGACCACAGCTTGAAAGCCAGTAAACACCCAAGTTTGAATGAAAAACCACTCAGAAAATCTGAAATCCTAACACTTTCATTACAAATCCAGAACTGAGGACGACAAGGACTACGGAAAAGCCTGCATGGTCCCTAAAACTTGAACAACACGCCGAAAACAGGGACAACATAATTCTCAACAGAAGGGGAATCCTCGCCCTGTTCCGTTTCATACCAGGCCTTCGACGGATCAAGTCAGAGGACTTGAAGATCGTGGATCCATACCATTCCCACCAAAGAGCAAAAGCATACTATACATTTCCTCAACGAGTGTGAAATCGAAAATAACCCAAGCGTCTGACGATCAACCAACTCTGGGCTATACACTGACCGATCAAACAACTTCGATGCCCTACAGATTAGAGTCCAACAACAGCACTCGAAATAGCGCTCTAGGACTAAACACCATTCACACTGAGCAGCAGAAATACAATTTACGAAAAGCACCATCTACGTCAAATAGAGGAAACGGAAACAATAACTCAATTGACGAAAGGAAAAACACCAAATACCCCACTGTAAACATTGAATCCAATCTCAAAGGTTCGCCGGCATGACGCACGAGCAAAAGTAACACCACCCTGGACGACAGTGTCAAGCCCAGACCCAAACCCACCTTCAACAACTCCATCAAAAAAGATTCTGGGAAACAACAAGACTCTAGACCTTCCGACAGATCAACCTCCAAAAAAGAAAGGCCTTCATCAAAGCCTCAAACAAGAGAAAAACTCGCAGGTCGGCGATCAAGTGAACACGACGACTCGCTAGCCGACCAAAACTCAACCCTTCGAAGACTTTGTTCATGGAACACCCAAGGCCACCGCCACCTGACATCTCCAGGAGACGCTAACCTGGCCTCTTTTGATGTAATTTGCCTCCAAGAGACGTGGCTATGGAAAACCATAGTTTTGGATTGTTATGCCATCTCCCTGGCTCCCGCCCAAAAGGCCCCTCAGGTTGCCCTACTTCAGGCCTTCTCATGGCGTGTCAACAGGGAAAGGGACTGAAGATCAAGGACATTTTGCTGTCAAATCAATCAATCTTGACAGTACTCCTCGACTGGGCAGCCTCCCCGAGAACCAAGACCTCTCAAAGAGCAATCAAATACATATTGGAATCCTGCGGCCATAGAACAAAACATATACTTGACTATGATGGAAAAAACCATAGACGACATCCAGGTTACCCATCAGGTGTCTTTCATCATAATCTGTGGCGATTTGAACGCCCTATGCCAGGGCTCCACCAATAAAACTGGAGTTCCATCTAATTCCTCACCGGCCACCAAAAGAGGACAACACTGGTCAAAACTAATGGCATCAAGAAAATTGCTAAACCTCGACACTATCTTTGCAAAAAAGGACCATTTCCCTACTTGGGAGCAAGGAAACCTACAAGCCACTGTAGACTTTATATACGTTTCGCGCCCATTCTTGGAAAAGACAACAGCTTTCGATGTTCGCAAAAGAAAAGGAAGTGATCACAACCAGTTAACAGTATCTTGGTAAAACTGCTTCAAACAACCAAACCTAAACAGCCTTGGGATTGAACCAAACAACCGGGGAAATAGTTTGGAACTCACAGCAGAATCAGTTAGAAAACTGACCAAAAGATACTCACTTGGAGGGGGCTCAGAAAGCAAAGTAAAACCTGACTACGTTCCTCTACTAGTGCTGTACATTGTGAAAAACAAAAGAAACTAAATCTTTTTACTCTCACAAACGCATATGATGAGCAGCTGGTAGAAAAACGACAGGAACTACGCAGAATAAAAAGAACACTAGGAAAAATTAAATCAAACCAAGAAAAACTATTGGCTGCCACAAAAGCATACCGGAACTAGGCCAAAAACCACCGGCTTCAACTATACCAGCAGGATTGGAAGAACATGCTAAAGGCAATCTGCGGGAACAAAGCAAGGGAGTTCTGGTCTCTGCTAAAAACATCTATGCTTTCGAACAAAAACTCAATCTTGAACTGTATGGGTGAACAAAAATGGATTGACCACTTCAGTGTCCTTTTCAAACCGCCAACTGACCTCGAAACTAACAGTAAAACAAGATGGTCCAAAGGCCTATGTGAACGACCAGCGCAACTGCACAAAAGTTAGAAGTTTAAAAAGGCAGCGTTCAACATGAAAGTGTGAGGGTACCCGGACCAAGGACCCTCAATAAGAAGTAAATTAGTTATAAACAGTGAACTGCGCCAATTGACAGTAATACAATAATAATTGAATTATGTTTTTAATTCCATTCCACAGCCTGACACGTGTTTCGAGCAAAGCTCTTTTTCAAAGGCTGTACATAGTAACATATATACAACCAATAACCATTCATTAGTGGATTTACATCATATCAATTGGGCAAACATCAAATTTTGGAACCTATATCAGTGTATGTTAATGAATGTATTGCACCTTTGGTCCATTCTACACCCACATATTTAAGAGACACTATGCACATTCTTGAGATTCTTGCACAATTGCCTTGTACTTCTGAAATATTATTGGTCACACTTGATGTTAAATCATTATATACTTCTATTGATCACCACAAAGCAATTGCTAGCATTACTTATATTTTCCGACACAAATCAGCATCATACCATCTTCATATTGAAATGATCAAAGAATTTCTTCTTTGTGCTCTGCAAAATAATGTGTTTTTTTTTAATGATACATATTATCAACAACTGATTGGCATTGCAATGGGAGCCAGCTTTGCTCCTTCTGTAGCGAACATATTCATGCACCAATTTGAAGAACAATATGTGTTTCATAATAATGTCTTTTCACCGTCGATATATCTTTGGAAAAGATATATTGATGACGTTTTTATGATTTGGACTGGCAATGTGGCTGAATTAAATGAATTTGTAAAATTTTTAAATGCCAATAATTGGGGTTTGCAATTCGTGCATCATGTTTCAAATGATTCTGTGGATTTTCTTGACCTGAATATCTCTAAGTCCCCTATGGGTTTTATTACTAAAACTTTCCGTAAACCTACCTCGGTCAATGCAGTTTTACATTCATCTAGTTCTCACATACGGTCTGTTATTAATAACATTCCGAAAGGTGAATATATTAGAGCTAAACGTAATTGCTCTCTGAATGCTGATTTTGATGCGGAAAAACTGTTTATCCGCGATCAATTTGTACAACGGGGTTACCAACCAAACCTTCTTACTAAGGTTGAACGCGAAGTGTCCAGTATGAAGAGGGCTGATTTACTTAAACCTAAAACTAGAACGAACTCAGCTAATACGCGCTTTAATAAAATTAGGTTGATCACTAGGTACACTAGTGATAGTAATGAGGTGTATGCTATACTAAAACGTCATTGGCACTTACTCCATTTAGACAAGGATCTCACCAAATTATTGGAACCTAATCCATCGATAGTTTTTAGTAGAGCTCCTACTCTTAAAAATCTTCTATGCCCCTCTTTCATGGCACCAGTACCTATTGTTAGAACATGGTTAGAACTAGGTCGTGTGAATGGGTTTCACAAATGTGGGAGTTGCAACATGTGTTCACATGCATTTGAATCTGAGGCACTTGATTTTGGTACAACAGGCAAACATGTTATCAATTCATTCATTAACTGTAACACAAAATTTGTGGTGTATTGTATTATATGTGTCTGTGGCTTATTTTATGTCGGGAGCACCATTAGGCCACTTAAAATGCGTATTCGGGAGCATTTGGCTTCTTTGCATAAACAGGATGCCAAATATCCACTGGCATTACATTGGCAGACTTTACATCAGCTGGATGACTTTAAGGATTTGAAATTTATTGGGTTGTCTCAAATACGTCCATTAAAAAGAGGGGGTAATATGGAACTTAGACAATTAGAGGCTAGACTTATCTGTAAACACAGATTAGTAAATTTTGGACTCAATTCCGATCATGAATTTCATGTGTTCTTATGATTTAATTTTATATTTAGAGTTGGTTTGGTGCCATTGATACTTAGGTAGCTACACCTGAACTACCGTGCTCCTTATTATTTAATTTCATTTCTGAATATCAAATTGTTTGTATAGTTTCTTGATGTATTAATGGGTGTGTGCGGTTGAATACACAACCTGTGATAACATATTCTTATACATCGCCAAGACTAATCTTTTCATCATCAGCTTAACAAGTGCGCTCTATGTATTGTTTACCTTTTAATTTTATTTTCGACTGAATTATGAGTTGTAAGTGGATATTCAGGTGTATAGCACCGACAGATTGTGTGCGTTACACATAACTTGGATTTATAAATTTTCTGCAGTTAAGAATATATTATATTCCGCTTTATAAGTACTTAAATACAACTGCGTCAATTCTTTAATTTGTGGGGGTTCTTTAGATGTTATATATGACTCGAGAATATGTTGGGGGTGATTTTTAGACGTTACATATAACTCGAGAATTGATCTAATCAACAACCGGCTCTTTTCCTCACCTAACATGGCCGCCGCGGTATGCCTTGTGTTGTTGCTGCCTATGCGATCCATTTCTCTTTTTAACTACACGAGATGCATTGCGCGCGCGCACTCTCTTTTTGTATACTGTTGTTGCCGGAAGGCTGGTAAGAAGTTTATGTGCTCTTTCGACATGATCCCTATGTTGCAATTAATTGATTTTATTTAACTAAGAGCTGTGTTTCCTCTTTTTCTTTTGGTAATTGTCCAATTTAATATTGGTAATGGATACGTGACTCGTTCTGAATTGGTTGGTTGGTGTTATCTACGCGCAACATTTCCTTTTTGGATGTGGACTTTTTGCAGTAATTAATTAATGGTCATTGCAACCGCAAGTAATATTAAGGTAATTATAACTTAATTTTTATATCCATTGTGGGATAATTGTTGGCTTTTGAATGCACATGACACTAGATAATCCTTGTTAATTTATCTTTTTGCCGTATAGTTTCCTTTTGGACAAGGTTCAACGGTAAATATTTAGTCAGTTGACCCTTTGAGTTGATTTAACAAATTATGTTATCTATGGTTGATTTTCCACCGCACACACCTAATCTCTTATTATGTTATGTTTTTTATTCTTTTTCGGGTTTGTAACCGGATGGATCCTCTGTTAAAACGGTAATTGTTTGTATGGAAAATGATATATATTATATTATGTTCCTTTTAATTTAATGTCATGATGTCCTGATTTCTTCTGGCCATCTCCCTTGCTACCCCTTGATGTTTGCCCAATTGATATGATGTAAATCCACTAATGAATGGTTATTGGTTGTATATATGTTACTATGTACAGCCTTTGAAAAAGAGCTTTGCTCGAAACACGTGTCAGGCTGTGGAATGGAATTAAAAACATAATTCAATTATTATTGTATTACTGTCAATTGGCGCAGTTCACTGTTTATAACTAATTGACCTCGAAACTAACTCCAGGACCATCGATGAAATAGATTGGCTTCCACTGGACGACCAGGACGAAATTTCAGACCACCTCAAAAAAACTCAAAAACTCTCGAGCTGCTGGTCCAGACGGGATAACCAATATGGACTTGGAAAAAAAAGCCTGCAGAATGGGCAACCCTCCTAAAGAAAATCTTTGAGAGATGTGCCCACCAGAAATCCATCCCACCTTCCTGGACAAAAGCAATTATTGTCCCGATATACAAGAAAGGTGACAACAGCGACCCATCAAACTTTCGCCCTATATCCCTCGTGGATTGTATCAGGAAAGTCTTTGGGAGTCTACTACTGAAGAGATTCCAAGCCTGGGCCAAATCAGCGACATGTAACGGCATCTTCCAATCGGGCTTAAAAAAAATGTTGGAACAGCCACCAACATTGTAACAATCAGCACCCTAAAAAGTAAGGTACTAGAGGGAAAACCACAAATCTTCGTGGCCTTCATAGATCTATCTCAGGCCTTTAACCTAGTCGACAGGTCTCACCTCTGGAAAAACTTGAGGGGTGGAGTTGCCCACACGAGATCCTCCAGCCGATAAAAGCCCTGCACTCAGACACCACTCTCAGGATGCGACTGTCACAACTGGGAAACCTTTCGGCAGAAATATCGACTGGAAGAGGGGTGAAAAAGGGTGCCCCCTAGCCCCGCTCTGTTCCTGGCATTCATGGGCGATTATGGGGAAGCTGAAGATCTCACTAGAACCTGTCCACCGTCTCTGGCTAATGTGAAAATTAGCCGTCTTCTGTACGCGGACGACCTCATTTTACTCGACCAGACCCAGATAGGTCTCCAGAGACAGTTAAACAACCTACTGCTCTACACGACAGAAAACAACCTGAAAATCAATAAAGAAAAAACAAAAATTTCGATCCTGGAAGACGTGCCAAAAAGATCTTAAAAATACAAATGGTTCCTCGAGGAAACTGAGATTGAAAAAGTTAAAGATTTCAAATACCTAGGTGTAACAATTGACAGCTCAACACGAATCCTCCATGCAGGACAACCTCCAAAACAAAATAAAGTTGGCAGCTCAAGGAAAGGCGATAGATACGAAATTTGGAAGATTCTCTGCAATCCCACTAATCGAATTCTACGAGAAGAAAGTGGTCCCCTCAATTACATACGGCGCAGAGGCCATGCCCCCGATACCTAAAACGGTCTGGTTTAAACTTGAAGGCTATTTTTGGAAGACAGCCTTGTAATTACCTAAATCCACGGCTATTTCAGCAATACAGCGAGAACTTAGTCTCCTATCTCTTCTGGCAACAGTCAACATCAACTCTCTACTCCTCTATAGAAAATGCATCACCCAAGGGAGCCAAGAAATGTATGCACCGCTAAGTAAAGAAACGCAAGGAGACAAGGTCAAAATGTTATCTGCATGGAAGAACGACAACAAGGCCCTACTACTCACAGTCGCCTGCCCGGAAGAAGATCTCACTACCAACCCAGTCAAAGTGACTAAGAAATTGAAAGACCTACACTGGATAATAACGCAAGACTCAGCAGCTACAAACAAACTGCTCTGCCAACTTCCCCAAACTTTCTGCAAACTAAATGAGCCTATGAGATATTTAAAAAAATTCCCTAGTAGATCGGCTCGTAACTCCCTACTTAGGGCGAGACTAAATTTATTGGACACGAACGAAATTCGGAAGATCCGACGTCTTTCCGAAACAAGCAAGTGTCGCCTATGCGACTCAGAAATCAAAACAATCCATCATCTGCTGTTGCGCTGTCCAAAAAACCAGCAAATAAGATCCGCCTACCTCGATCACTTGTTAGTCGAAGAACGTTCGTGGGATGAAGACAAATGGTGGCACAGACTGATTGGAGGTGACCGAACAACTTGGCTACTAGCCACAGTCAAAATCCTTGAACAGACAATGAAAATGATAATATGATTTAGGCCACGTTCAAGAAGTGACCGGGATACACAACGTCTTTTTGTAAAGTTCCATTTTGGAACACACACAAATTAAAAAAATAAAATGTTGGATGCATACTGTGAACAAGCATTCTTTGTGTGATAGTTGAGCCTGGTGGGTGTCCCTAAGTGAAGAACTCACTGAAGACAACTACAACCGGTAAATAAATAAGACTTTCAATTCCTTTGTAAACCTGGTTCCCGTCTGCTCTGTGACAGGGCTTCCTTGCAATGCACATTGGTGACCAACTGTAGATTGAAATAATGCGTGCTACCGTGGAGGAGCAGCAAAGAAGAGATGGCACTGACTGCCCTCCCCCCAAAAAACACCCTGAAGGTACGATCAATGAGCTAAGCGCAACTGGTGTAAGGGGGTGTGGAGAGGCTTTGAAGTTCTGACTAAGTTGTTTCATTTTCAGGAAGAGTTATACAAATAGAGCTTGTGTGAGGGTAGTAAGAGTGAAGGGTGATACACGGAGCAAGATGAATGAGTGAGCATGCAGAAGGACAGGGACAGCTGGAGCGAGAGACAAACCAGGGAAGATGGGTCTCTGTTAAAGAAGAGGAGTGTTATAGTGGTGGTTAGTGAGCGCGAGGGAAAGCCCAAAAGAGTCAATGATTGAAAGATTGATCGGGAGAGACAGAGACCGAGAGAAAATACAAAAGAGCAACACAGGAAAAGGTGTGCCTGAAAGTGAACTAGCGAAAGGGTGAAAGCCCAAAAGATCTGAACGAAAGCGAGAAAACCGTGAAAGAATTTGAGTCATTGAGTGAGAAACAATTCTCATTCTACACATAGGTAAAGATAGTGAACAGATCATTCAAAAGACAGTGGCATTTTGGAAAGAGAGAGAGAAAGAGAGAGAGAAAGAGAGAGAGAAAGAGAGAGAGAAAGAGAGAGAGAAAGAGAGAGAGAAAGAAGGAGAAAGAAGGAGAAAGAAGGAGAAAGAGAAAGAAAGAGAAAGAAAGAGAAAGAAAGAGAAAGAAAGAGAAACAAAGAGAAACAAAGAGAAAGAAAGAAGCGAGCAAGGATGGATTTTCCAGTGCTTGATTTTGTATGGCTGCCCACCAGGGGCTAAATTACTGAAGCTTTGCAATGAGTCGTCAAGAGAGCATAGATTATAAAGAATGCAAGCT
Source organism: Ambystoma mexicanum (assembly GCF_040938575.1). NCBI lineage: Eukaryota > Metazoa > Chordata > Amphibia > Caudata > Ambystomatidae > Ambystoma > Ambystoma mexicanum. Next base: position 488,692,693 of record NC_090938.1, on the reverse strand, counting down.
CACTGCTGTGCAAACTTTGAGTTATTAGTACAAGCATCTATAATACCAGCTTGGATTGGAGAGTACCTGTTCTTCTCCCCCCTACCCCCTTGCTCTCGCCCACATTTCAAGCCCTCAATTGCACGTCTTCAATGGAGTGTTCTAATTAACACTACGATCCATAGTAAGGAAAGTCAACAACAGAAAAACACAGCGGGTCTTGTGCGTTGAAACCTGCATAATGATTTGGGTCCTTTTTAGTCTGTGGCACCGTTTCCCTTTCCTAACGAGGACCCCGCCTAATTTTTTTTTTTTTTTACATTTAATTTGTTGAGTCGTAAAACAACTTTTCAAATTGATTACATAAAACAAAATAACATTATTCCTTCAAGACTTAAATTAAAAATGAGTTTCCTATCGCATCATTTGCATCAGCAACATATATGATTTTGATTAAAATAGAATATGAACATCAAATGTAAAAACGAACAAAAAAAAAACGAACAAAAAATAAATGCATTGCACCTTACAATTTCAAATAACAGAATTCTCAGACTCATTTGAGCGAATATCCGGCAAAACCACATCTAAAAATTGGACAACTGCTATTTGAATTGACTCTTGGATTGGAAAAAAGTGTTTGCCATTTCTGAAATTGGGTTAAATGATTGTGAAACATCAATTTATTCTTAAAGCATCTGCTTCTGGCCTCTGTTACTGCCTCACAAACAAAGGTTGTATAGTTTCAAACTGGTCTATGTTCCTACAGTATCTACAATAATTTTGCTCACTTGTAATGATCTTTCTTCTATGCAATATATCACAAGTACTCTATAGGTTTAACCTAAACCTCAAGTACTTTATTTTACAAGATAGGATGCTATTGTGCCATGCCTCTTCAACCCAAACAGGGTAACATTGAAATCCATGTGTTGTACATTTTGTTATATTTTCCGCCCAATCGTGCTGAAATATTTTTGCCTTAGCTCGGTCAGGATTCAATATAAGTAAATCAATGGTTATGGCTGCATCACTAAGTGCATCTAGGGTGTGATTACGCCATTTCCGAGGAAAGTTAAGTTTCTCAAGGCCTGTTAGTGCTTTTCGAAGGAATGCACATTGCTTCCAGTGAAGATATGCGAGACCTAGTTCGAAGCGAATTAACGCTATAGGCGCACTGTCTGGGAGTTGCAATACTTGTTTCCAATAGGAGGATTCTATGCCATCCCAAAAACCTTTCTTGGGAAGGCAAGCTTCAACACCATAGAGCAAGATGGGTGTAACTTTCATCTTGTAAAACATGAAGATATGCTTCACTGAAAATTTCCCAAACTTTCGCAAAAGTATTCTAGATTGAGACACCAGAGATTGTAACTTGGTGTTTATTTCGCACTTATATTGTTCTAGTGTCTTTTTGTGTTGCACCACTACACCTAGATATCTATATTGATTGACAATATCCATTCTGGTCTACTGCAATTGCCATTTAAAATTGCTCACTCCAGAATTTCTCTTTGGATTGCATACAACTATTTGGGATTTGTGTATATTGATGTTTAAATTATTGACCTGAGCATAATTACCTAGTTGTTTTAACATGTTTTGCATAATTAGAGAGTTACAAAGCTGAAGAAAGGTGCTTGTTTGGGGAATCTGTGCTCCGTTTACCAAATGATCATGCTGCCGCCAAGTATCGTGAGCACTTATTTTACTATTCAAGGCATTTGTAAGAAAATACCCAAATAAATGGTGGTTAGAATGAACATCATGTTTCCATAAGCTCTTTTCTGCTGTTCCAGAAACTGCTGCCCTATCCCAAAGCAGCGCACAGACTGGGAAAGAATTGGGGTGGCACCAGTGTAGGCAAATCAAGCAGGAGCATCTGCAGCATTTTCCAGCCCTAAACACGGTGACATTGTAGCCCTTCAATGCACACCAATCGCTTGTACAAGATGCGGCCCCTGTACGCCCCTCTTAGGGCCTCACCCACTAGTTCAACCCTAGTGGGCTGCCTAGTTTTGGCTTGCCCCATCAGGTCACTGATATCAGGCATCATTCACACACTGATGCAGCTGCTCTCAGCCATGCGACACAGATTTATTTTTAAAAATCCGAGTTGTTTAGTGAACTCTTTCAATATTAGGAAGCAGACCACAGGGAACTGCTGGCAAACCCATTGCCCAGCAGCCAAGATATGTCGCTTATGCACCTTTAAAAGCTGCTTACACTGAGGCAATAAAGATACAATAACAGGAAATAATTCATGCGTGCAGTGGCATGCAAACCAATCCCTAAAAACAAGAACTCTGAAACTGCCACCAGACCCCACTAGATGTGTAATTTGAAATTGCATCTTGCTCTGTATTTTTTCCTCAGCTCAGCACAGCTGAGTTTGCAGTTGCACCGCAGCTAACCATTTTAATTAAAAGGCAAAAAGGAACGAAAGTACGCCTTACCTCTCCTTCAGCTGCCTCAGCTTTTCAGGGTCAGCCTTGGGCTTGGTCTCCTTTGCAGCGGCTGGTGGGAAGAGACCCATCCGGTCCACCATTCCAGATTGCGGGTGCAGGTCTGACATGGCTAGCAAGGCAAGAGGTAGACTTTCCTGCAAGGAGCTTCTCATTGAATGCGCATGTGGCAGATTTAGGTGAAGACTGGCAGTGTATGACGCCTCAGTGGAGCTGTCGGAGATGGCCACTGTATCCTCATCATCTCGTTGCAATGCTGGCCTCTGAGATGGACTAGCGAAACGACTGCCCCTGCTGCGGCTCATCTCCGAGGCTAAACGTGGTTCTAGCATGTCTTCATTGTTCCTTGATGTGGTTAAGGAAAACCTGCTTCTGATAGGAGATAAAGGCCTCCTTGGTGCATTAAACCTTGAACTTTCATTTGCATCCAGGACTTCTTCTAGACTGCTCTCTGCATTCCTGTTTATTGGGGATGTCGGCCTCTGTGTGGCAGACAAAGATGTGGGGCTGCTTAAAGGAGAAGGCAGCACTTGGGTAAGGCTTGTTGATCTTGAGAGGGATACACCAACATAATTCGGGCCTGCAATGTTTTCATTGTGTTGTATTTCTCTGTTAATGCTGGTTGATGTATCTTCATCACAGTTAAATCTATTAAGAGGTACAGCAGGAGAATCAACTAGTTGACTACTTTGTACTTCGTGGTCTACAAGAATAGGACCGTGCAAGATTGTTGCAGTACTCCCTTGTGTTGAGGATCCACTGGGTAACTCCATTAGTCTCACAGAATCATTTCCACCATTTTGGAATTGGTGTCCCAGATCAGAGGGAGCGAACTGTGGGAAAGATGTCTGCCAACATCTGCTATTCTCAGTTACAAAGGGCTCAGGTGTCCGATCGCCAATAGAAAGATCATCCTCCTCCAACAGATCTCCTGTAGGGTCTTCATTTTCTACAACAGTATTCAGGGAATGATAATCTTCCTCTCGGAATCTGAAAGTTACTGTTCTTGATGGCATGGAGGTAGTGGCTGCATGTGATGGACCATTCAGCTGGCTCACTGAGGATCCATTGGCACTCAGTGAACTAGGAGATGCATGGGATGACCCATAGGGATTACTCAACAAGGAACCATTGACCCCCAATGACCTAGGGGAAACATGAGTTGGCCCGTTTAGATGATTCAAAGGGGGACAATTGGCACTTGTTGAACTAAGAGGAGTATGAGATGACCCATTCCGCTGACTAAATGGAGAACCATTAACATTCAATGAGATAGTAGGTGAATGCTGTGACTCACTCAGTTGGCTTTGTGAGGAACCTCTGGCTTCTGCAGAGCTAGAACGAGCATGACATGGTTCAGTGAATTGACTAACTGAAAGACCATTGGCTCCGGATGTGCTAACAGGTGTAAGAGATGGCCCAATTATTTGACTGCAAGAAGAATCATTGGTCTCAGATGTGGTGGGGGATCCTTGAAATGGCTCACTGACATGACTAGGTGGAGTGCCATGAACCACTGTTGACCTAGGGCCTGCACGAGATGGTCTACTTAATTGACTTGCTAAAGAACCATTGGCTCCAAATGAGTTTGGGGCTGTCTGGGACAGTTCGGTGACTTGTATTGGTGAGGAACCATTCAGTCTCTGGGAGCAGGTTGACAATATTGATGTAGCTGGAGAATTATGTAGCTGCATATGGCCACCTCTGATCTTAAAAACTCCTCCCTCTGTGGCTTTAACGTCTTTGTTCTGCTGGAAGAAATTAGCAGAGCTTTTGCCAGTAGCGCTCCTCTTATCAGAGCCACTGGTACCATCCTGGTCTCTGCCATCACCTCGAACTGGGGCCCGAGTACCTGCGAAGGAAGTGAGAGCAGGATTCAGAACCTGCACATGGACACACCTTGATATTGAAATACAAACAAGAGCAAAACACTGCCATTGCATCATTCTCTTCTTATTTAGATACCTATAACATATTTCCCTCTACAAGACTATACATCCAGGATACACATTTCAAAATACAAGCTACTAGCTGGGCATAAAAAGTCACTTGAGCGTACCATTTACTATTCACAAAAATTCAAGGATCATATTTTTGGCTGGTGAAGCCCCTATCCATATCCCCTCAACAATTCAGGCTTTCCACATACCAGGCTCTCTTATTTTTTTTTAAAAAGGTCAGGTAATTGGATGAGATCGCACCAACACCCAGTGCCTATTCTTTTTCAACGGTTTCCCACCTGTGATGAATCCGATATACTCATCACTATTTTCCTGGTGGTGAGCTCCTCCCATGTGGCCAGGGGACAGCAGCCGCTACCCAATTCTGACCCTGGGGTGACTGTTGGGGGAGGATCACATGGGGGGAGACAAGCTCCAGGGAGACACAGTATTCCCCCCTTTCGCATGAGAAAGACCCTCTGATACCCAAGATCTTACTGGTGTATTGTCAGCTATTGGTCCCCCCTTCCCCTTGTATAGGAAGTCAAGAAACCTTTTCTGTACACTACTCTGGCCAGGCCACAACCTTTGACCCAAACACCCACAACACCTTTTATTTCTGATGTGCCTTTATATGGAATCTCTGAGAAAAACAAGCTAAGAGTTAAAAGTCCAATGACATCCATGGACTCCAACTCCCATAACCACCCAGGTACTGAGACGAGGAGCAGGAGGACAGAGTTTGTGCAGAGTGACAGGAGCTCAAAGTAAAACATGCAGGCTAGTTGATTTTCCAAGTCTTCAGTGCGCAGGACATTTAAAGATGGCAACCACACTATTGAATCATGGAGTGCAGGAGAAGATTTTGAACCCGATGCTTAGGCTCACAAATGCGAGGCACACAGACAGGTGTGGTGGAACGGGGAAGGCCGCCGGGACAGAACGAGAAAGGCTGCATGTGAGCAAGAAGGGCAGTGGAGACGCTGGGAGCTGCACAGGAGCTCCTGGATGTTGGGCCTCTTGAACAGACAGCGTTCTCCAGTCCTGGCTAAAAAGAAAAGCCGGCGTGTGACCGCAGAGCTGCACAGGATGCTGGAAGAATGTCCGACACTTAAAAGTGGAAAGTGGGTGAAGGAACCACACCCCAGAGGTGCAAGAAGAATCGGAGATGTTGGAAGGAACCAGTGAGTCTGCCCAAAGCAGCTGGGGTGTCCCGACAAGTGGACCAACAAATGTTTGAATGGTATGAAATTGCTGATGCAGAAAATTCCTGAAATGTGTTTGAATGCTATCAAGACATGGTACAAATTCAACACCCAATAAGAAGAATGAATGGTTGAATGCACACAAGGCAAAGTACAAAGGCAAACTCCAATCAAGTACATATGCATGAGATGCCAGTCTGGGGGGAAAGTTTGAGCAAATGTTACCATAGACAGATATACCAAGCATCTCATGGTATATGCTATTGTGGCATAGCCAAAGAACTGTGAAACGCATAAGTAGTCCTGGCAGGCGAGAACACCAGGCAGATGAAATTGTATAAAGATTCCTGGCAGGGGAGTATACCAGACGAACTGCAGAATTACAAGAAATACTACACAAAGACTATTACAGAACCTACTGCTTAAACAAGAATGTTGTTGAGTACAGTGAAGACACAAAGGAACTGTTAGCTAAAGAAACATTCTTTTGCCATCCTATTTAACAATCCAGGGGAAGGGGGTCACCCTCTAGATCCAAGGGTCTTTACCTTGGTGAACATTTTCGTTGGAGTAATTTTTAAACATTTGGTTTTGAACATTTTTGCCAACATCAAGTTAAAGGCACTTTCTTGCACCCCTTTGTTGTTTTGTTTGTAGTGTGAGGGTCTGGATAGGACGTTTTGGACACAAGGACGCTTTTCAGTTACTGACATCCTGACACAGATAAATCCTGTGTTTTTGGATTCTAGGTAGGGAAGTTCCTCTTTAGAATAGGAGGTATTTTCCCAACCCATTTCTATTTCATAAACGTCTTTGTTAGGGTCGTTTTACTAAAGTCCTACTGGCAGTAAGACTTTAATAAACTATCCCAGTGGTTTGTAGATCCCCAACTCTTAGTATCAGTCTGTACTAGCTCAGGACCTTGGTAGAGTGGCAGAGCAGTCAGGCTTATCTTAAGTTGAAGATGTGAGCTATAGGTAAGTACACTGAATCTTAGCTAGACAGGCACAACAAAGAAGCACAATTATATAAAAAGTATATATTTATTATATTTGCACCAGAATCACTTCAAATACTTCAGACATTTACGTTCGAACACTTAGGAATACTTGATAATACACTTCAAAGGGCATCTTCACTTCAGTGTTTGTTCGCGGTTACATTTGTAGCAATGTTAGAAAGGGAAAAGAAAATGTTACCGTATTATTGGTTATTGCGCACTCATATGGTTGTGAATGGTTTATAAATTGTATTACATTCACTCCGCAAACACATAGTAAAGTCACTTAAAGAGAGGAAAATGGTTAGTATAGTATGAGCTTAGTTCAAGGTCCTAGAGATTCTTTTTTTTAACCTAGCAACTATTTTAAGTCCAAAAAAGCAACCCTAGCTAAAGGCAGTTCAGAGAGGGCTTGACGTCTTGACAACCAGCAAATTACAAAGAGTTCCTCTCGATTTCTTCCAGTGTCCAGAGTTATTGAAGCAACAAGTTAACAGTTAACAAAGAAGACCTTAGAACTGACTTGAGAAGGGGACACAAGCAGCAGCTTGGGTCAGAGGTGAGAAGGGGTTGCCCTGGACACCTCTACGTGCACTTCAACACTCTGGAGATACTTCTTGGGATCAGGAAAGAAATACCTACCCACCCCCACCCCTCCAAGAGTACCTTAGGTTAGAAGAAAATGTTTGTGATGGATGCTCTGGGATGTTACTGGTCTGGTGACTGAAGGCAGGACAATGGACGGGATCTGTCAGCAGCAGTCTCGAGGGAGGACCTATGGCACGACTCTGCGGTTTTGGCAGCTTTTCTGCAGCACCAACAAGGAACTCATAACGTCCTGGTCAGTCTTCTTTGCTTCCTGCAGTCCCACACTCTGCTGAGGGGGCCTGTGTGAGTTGGACAAGATCTCTGGAGTGTCCTTACGGGTTCAGCAAAGATTTGGACAGATTCAGCCTTTCCACGACAATGTACTCGAAATGGGCAGCAGGTCTTCTGGTATTGGGGTTCCGCAGCTCTGGAAGCTCCTAGGACCTCAGGAGATGGCTCGTTTCAAAATTTGTCTTGGCACTAGTGGTTCCCATTAGCCAAAGGGAAGGAGGAGTCCCTCTACAGAGCTCCTCTGTCGCACAGAAAACAGGGTCAGGACAGCAGTGGTCACTTCACAGTGTTGCAAAGTGTCTACAGGCGTCTCTGGTCGTCGCCTTCTTCAGTTACTTCAGCTTCCAGTGGTCAACTTGCTTTTCACTCCAGAAGCCTCACCTTTTATACAGTTCCAGCACACACTGCTCTGTAATCTCGCTCAAAATTTTACAGAAAGGGCCGTTTGGCTGTCCAATCAGGATAGCCACACCCCCTGTGGGAGCAGGACCTATTCAGGCATTTTGGCAGACAAAGGACAGGGGGGTGGAAAACGCTTGCCCCCCACTTCCTGCCTGCCAAGACACCCTGGAGCCTAGGCAGGGATACTTACGGGTTCCTGCCAAAGGCAAAACACACACAAGACTAGGGCTGTACCGAACATCGGCTTCGAATCACTATTCTGCCGAAGTTCGGCTGAAATACAGCTATCCGGCTTCGGCAGAATAGTTTCTGTGTAGTGACTCGAAGCCAAAGTCCACTTTCTATGATTAGCTGCCTTCTCCCTGTTTGGGAGATGACAGCCAATCATAGAAAGTTTTACAGTGTTCAGGCTGCAGAAGCCAAATAAGCCGTTTGCTTATTGGCTTCTGCAGCCTGACCACAGAGGAAACAGCCTCAGAACGTGTTGAAATAGGAAGTGAGGGAAGGAAACAGTTCTTCCCTTCCCTCGCTTCCTATGGCAACAGACGGGCTCCAGCAGATGCCAGCAGGACCCCGACCCGGAGATACCACCATTACCCACAGGTAAGTGAGACCCCCTGTCCCCTCACCGCAATAATATTGTTGATGTTGGTCAGGCCACCGGTGCAAAGCTGGTGGCCCGACATTGCCCCGGCGGCCTCAAATTTTAATGAGCCCCCCGCCCCTTCAGCACAGCGAGGCAGCGGGGGTGCCCGCGGCCTCAGCACAATAATATTGTTTGTTGATGGCCGGGCCACCGGTGCAAAGCCGGTGGCCCGACATTGTCATACAATGGGGGGCCGCTCCTGCAGGACAGACCCCCAGACTCACGAGGCCGCCGGGGCACTTTGCCCACCCCGGCAGCCTAGAATTCAAATGAGCCCCCGCCCCTTCAGCACGGTGAGGCCGCGGGGCCACAGGGCATCTCCACGGCTTCACATCAATAATATTGTTAATGGTCGGGCCACCGGTGCAAAGCCGGTGGCCCGACAATGTTCTCCCATGTCCCCCCCACTCCCTCCATTGTCCCATGATGACCTCCCATGTCCTCCCACCCCGTCCATTGTCCCATGATGTTCTGCCATGTACCCCAAGACCCTCCATTGTCCGATGTTCTCACATGTCCCCACCCCCTCCACTGTCCCATGATGTCCCTGCATGAGCGGCCCCCAGACTCACGAGGCCGCTGGGGCACTTTTCACACCCCGGCGGACTTAAAATTTAATGAGCCCCCCCCAACCCTTCAGCACCATGAGGCCATGGGGGTGTTTTGGAGGGGAGGTGAAAATGTGTAGTTACCAATTGTTTAAGTATTTCAGAGTGTACAGGTTTTCTCAGGCAATCAATGTAAGCGTCACGTTCCAGGTTGTACCCATAAGGGGGTAACTAGTTTGAGCATTTTTTTGTGACATCACAATTGGTGGCATTTTTCTTTTTATTGTTTTCTCCATGGAAATATTTTTTGAGACATAGCTGTCATATGTAGTCTACAATGCCTAGACAAAGTTGAATTTTCCCCAGTTTGTGATTGGGTTGGCCCAGTAGAGTGTGCAGATTGTTAAGCATCTGTGAGTTGATGTTCAGAGAGTTTGATAACAGAGTTGCTTTTAGCCTTGCCCTCCATAGAGTTCTGTGTCTGAAATGTTTTATAAGTGGAACTCAGTTCCACTGGCTGTCATGGGACTTCTGCGTCCCAAAGAGTCTCATAGTTTGTTCCTTTTAGGCCATAGAGTTTCCTGATCTTCCGAATTCTACCTTATGATCCGGTTGTCCTGGGCCTTTATTTGTTCTTGTAGACTTGTTGTGACAAAATGTGATGAGTAGAAAAATTGTGCATTTTCTTAATTCTGCAACACTTGTCTAGCAGTAACATAATCCTTTTCTTTACTTTAGTTATACCACAGCCCAGAAAAGACGCAGCACCAACCAAGGAAGCTCACCCCTGGGGCAGATTTACCATTCCACCACCTTAATGCAGATGCCTGCTTAGTGCCTACAATCCTGGTGAGTACTATGGGGGTTTTACTATTCATGGAAGCTTGAGGTGGGAGGTTACCACTCAGTGCATATGCTTGATTAAATGAAAGACTGCTATATTATGCTTGCCGCCGTCAATGGATGTACATAATGGCTCCTTCAACTCCTGGCAATTTCAAGCGTGGTTTTTGTCGTTTATATTTCCTTTTTTTACATAGTTATTTTTGATAAAAGGCTTTTTCAAAAACATTTTTAAAGGGAACCCCAATACCACTTCAGAGCCCAGAGGCATCATTCGGTACTGCCCTGCCAAAACTTACTCTTAAGTTTGACTTTTCCTTTACATTTCTTTGTCACCAGTACAAGCTTCTGATTTACCTAAAGGCCCACAATCAACAGCTAGGAGATGTGCCCAGCAGAAACCCTATCTCTCGCCCAGAACTGCAGAACCCCCTTCGTTGTTGGCATGAGTAGCACCAAGGAGAAAACCAGCCCTGCGTGGGATTACTTTACCTTTAAAATGGATGATAACTCCAAGGCAGTGTGTTCTGTGTGCCTTGAGGTTTTGTCTTGTGGTTCTGCAAACTCGAGACAGTGCAGCACATCAGCACTGACCAACCATCTGCGGTCCAAACATCTCAATGACTATGTCCAATATGAAAGGAAAAAAGAGGCAGTTGTTGGGAGAATCAACAGCAATGTGTCTCCCGCAAAGTGTCACAGCTGTCCATTAATGATTGTCTGGACAAAAAACAAGTGTGGCCTCTGGACAGCCCTTCCGCACATGCAGTGCATCGCAGTATTGGCAAAATGATCGCGCTAGACTTGCAACCATTATCTGTTATTGAGGATGTCGGTTTTGTGCGTATAATCCATAAGTTGGAGCCTAGGTACAAAGTACCATCACGTAAATATTTTTCAACACGCATCATCCCTGACCTATATGAGAAAGTGAGCCAGTTTATTGCTTCAGAGGGCTGAGAAGAACAACTTACTTACCAACTGTAACATTCTTTCGACTGGATGTTCCTCCCACATATTCCTCATCTTGTGATAATTCGTTTCGCCAGCTTCGCTGCATCGGAAGACAATGCATTACTTACCGTAAAAGCATTTCTGATGGTTGCATCTGCTTAGATTCACATGCTGTGCATAGGTCCGACATCCAGTGGTCACTGCGGAGTATTGCATTTCGTTTTTCGTAGTCGAAAAAGGGGACGTCGACAAGGCGTGTCTGTAACACTATCCCTATAGTGACGTGCGTTGTACCCACAATCCCTCACGCGTCGAGGTCCCTCTGTTTGTATTTTTCTGCCCTGAGGGAGCCTTCTAGACGTGAGTGAGTACAGAAGAGAGAGATATAAAAGGAAGTCTATGTTCCTTCCATCCGAGCGGGGAGGAAGGGTGGGCGCATGTGAATCTAAGCAGATACAAACATCAGAAATGCTTTTACGGTAAGTAATGCATTGTCTTCTGTTTGTTAATCTGCTTAGAATCACATGCTGTGCATAGACTAGCGAGCAGTACCCGGAGTTGGCGGTGGGTTATGAGAAGGAACAGTAGAGAAAAGATGTCTTAATACTGCCTGTCCCACCTGGGAGTCAGATCTTGAGTGTGCATCTAGACAGTAGTGTTTTGTAAAGGTGTGCACAGAACTCCAGGTAGCCGCTTTGCAGATGGACTCAAGGGGAACATTTGCTATGGATGCCCCAGTGCCTCGAGTGGAATGTGCTCTTGGCTTGAAGGGTAGTTCTCTCTTAGCAAGAGTGTAACAGAGTGATGCATTGTACAATTCATCTAGATATAGTGGACTTAGAGACTGCATCTCCTTCTCTTCCTGCTGCCACCGAGACAAAGAACCGATTAGTCTTTCTCAGTGATCTGGTTCTTTCCATGTAGAACATGACAGCTCTGCGTACATCTAGTGTATGCAGACTTTTTTCTCCCAAGTTGGAAGGGTTTTGAAAGAACGTTGGTAGTTCTATAGATTGGTTTACATGAAATTTAGAGATGAATTTTGGTGCAAACCTTGGGTGTGTGCGAAGAACCACCTTATCCTTGTGAACTGATACGAAGGGGTCTAATACAGAAAGAGCCTGTAGTTCACTTACTCTCCTAATGGAGGTGATAGCTATTAGGAAAGCGGTCTTAAGAGGGAGGTATTTAAGAGTTGCCTTGTGCATGGGTTCGAAAGGAGTGCCCATGAGTCTAGAAAGTACCACGTTTAAGTCCCATCCGGGAGCTGGGCTAGCTATCGGGGGGTGTATTCTCTTTACCCCTTCCATGAAGGCCTTTATAACTGGTATCTTCCACCACGACACTTTAAGTTGGGAAGTGGTGTATGCAGAAAGTGCCGCTAGGTGGACTTTTATGGAATTAAACACTAGACCTGAATCCAGTAAATGGGTCAAGTACAGAATAATGTTAGTGGCAGAGCAGTCAACCGGGTTGATGTTCTTACTTCTACACCAGACGACAAATCTTTTCCACTTGCTAGAATAGCAGTGGCGAGTATTAGGTTTTCTGGCTTCCCTGAGGATGTCCATACATCTCTGAGGGAGATGTAAATGTCCAAATTCTATGATCTCAGGAGCCAGGCTGCTAAGTTCATGGTCTGAGGGCATGGATGCAGTGTCCTGCCCTTGTCTTGTGACAGCATGTTGTACGGGCAAGGAAGTTTCATTGGGGGAGATAGGGACATCTCCATCAAGTGAGCGAACCATGGCTGCCGGGCCCACATTGGGGCCACTAGTATCATGGTCACCTGCTCTTGGTGCATCTTGTGCACCACCTTGTTGAGGAGGGGAGTCGGGGGAAAGGCGTAAACAAATTTCCCTGACCATTGAATCAACAGACCGTTCCCCTTGGACTGGTTCTGGGGGTACCTGGAGGCGTAACTTTGGCATTGTGAGTTCTCCAGGGTTGCGAACAGGTCTATTTCCGGGAAACCCCATTGCGTGAAGACGTTTAAGACGATGTCTTCTTGCAATTGCCATTCGTACTCTTTGGGTAGGGGGAAGTCTCTGCTGAGTTTGTCTGCTAGCAGATTGAGTTCCCCTGGTACATGTTGTGATAGTAGGAACATGTTGTGTTTGAGAGCCCACTTCCATATATTCTGGGACAGCTTGGACAGTCCTGGAGAGTGAGTGCCCCCTTGCTTGTTGAGATAGTACATGGCTGTGGTGCTGTCTGTGAGGACCATCACTGTCTTTCCTTGTAAGTGTTCCTGAAAGGCTTTCAGTGCTTTGAACACTGCTAATAGTTCCAGCAGGTTTATATGTTTGGATGCTAAGCTCGGAGTCCACACTCCGTGAGCAGTCTGATGGGATAGGTAAGCCCCCCATCCTGTAGGGATGCGTCTGTGGTTAGAGTGGCTTCCACTGCGGGTGTGGCAAAAGTTTTCCCTAATAACAGGTTTTCCTTTGTCCACCACCGTAGCGAGAGAACCAAGGCCTGCGAGACCACCACTAGATCGTCCCATTGTCCGCTGGCCTGACACCACTGGCTGTAGAGCCACTCTTGCATTGGGCGCATGCGCAGGCGCGCGTGAGGTACCAAATAAATACATGACGCCATCATCCCTAGCATACGCATTGCTTTGCGTACCGTAACCTCTCGACCTGCCACATAATGGGGGATCTGAAACAGCATGTTTTGGACCCTCTCGGAGGGGAAGACGAGGCCGTCCTTTGTTCGAATTAGAGCCCCTAGGAATTGTTTGATTTGGCTGGGGTCTAAGCTGGACTTCTTTTCGTTGATGGAGAAGCCCAGTTGGGACAAAAGGTCTACGGTTCTTTGGGTATTGGAGAAGCATGTTTCGTAAGAATCCCCTGTTATGAGCCAGTCGTCGAGGTACGGGTAAACCGGGATGGATAATCTGCGCAGGTGGGCCGCTGCCACTGCCAGTACTTTCGTGAATACCCTTGGTGCAGATGCTATCCCGAAGGGTAGTACTCTGAACTGGTAGTGTTTGTTCTCTATCTTGAACCTGAGGTATTTTCTGTGCGCTGGCAACATTAAAATATGAAAGTATGCATCTTTCATGTCTAGTGTTGTCATGTAATCCCCCTGTGATAACAGTGGGATTACATCCTGCAAGGTTACCATACGAAACTTTTGGGGTTTGACAAAATTGTTCGCTGGACGCAGATCTAATACAGGGCGCATGGTTAAATCCTTTTTGGGTACAAGGAAGTACACTGAATAAATACCTTCTGTTACCTGCGATAGGGGGACAGCCTCTATAGCTTCTTTTTTCAGTAGCTCTTCTACTTCTTGAAGAAGAATAGTGAGGTGTTCCGGTGTCATGCGCCGGTTCCGTGGGGGTCTGTATTTTGGGGAACCGTTGAATTCGATGCAGTATCCGTGGGCTATGGTGGATAATACCCAGCGGTCTGACGTTATTCCCTCCCATGCTGAAAGGAACGATGTTAGCCGGCCCCCGACCGGTGATGCATGGGAGGGGACCCGAACCTTTGGGTCATTTGTTGGTATTGGGCGTGGGGCCTTTTGGACTGGAGCCGTGCCCTCTTCCTTTGCCACAACGTTGGCCTCTTTGACTGAACTGGGTGCTTTGGTTAGAGGGCCAGTTGGTAGCAGAGTAAAATTGTTGTTGGCTTTGCTGCTGGCGTTGGCCACGAAAGGAGCGTCTATTGCCATAGCTGCGTCTGTTAGGTGGCCTAGAAATTTGGTCAAGAGTCTTGATGGTATCAAACTCCTTCTTCGCATGTTCTAGGGCCTCATCATCTGCTTTTCCAAACAGATGTGTTTGCTCTATGGGCTTATTTATTAGGGAAGCCTGGGTTTCTGGCTTAAATCCCGAATTGCGCAGCCAGACATGGCGTTTGAGAAGTATTCCCTGAACCAGGGAACGTCCAGCTGTCTCTGCGGCATCCAAGGAGTTCTTTACGATGCCCTGGTTTACAAGAGTTCCCTCTGATATAGTAGCCAACAGGCGTGAACGCAGGGGTTCAGGTGCATCCTCTGCTTCGCTGCGCAGCTTGCTCCACTGTGCATCTGCGTAGCTAGCTAATAGGGAATTGTTATTCGCAATCCTAGTTGAGAAGGCGGCGGAGGTCGTGATTCTCTTCCCAAGTGCATAGAGCTTCTTGCCCTCTTTGTCAGGTGGTGCCTCACTAGTAGATAGTGGTACCCCCGCTCTCTTTCTTGCGTTAGTAACTACCAGAGAGTCCGGAATAGAATGTCCCCTGATGTACAGAGGGTCCGAAGACGAAGGGCTGAAGAGCTTTTCTATCCGAGGGTTGACCCCTCTGACTAAGGCCGGATTGGAAAGGGAAGGAGTTATTCTTCTCCTTATAGAAGCCAGGAGTGGAATGGACTGACTGACTGACCGGGGCTTTTTCTTTGATAACTTTTTCTACAAAGTCTATGTCCGGAAGAGTCTCCCCTGTGTCTATTTCAAAATGCGCTGCTGCCTTGCGCAATAGTGCATTAAGTGAAGGCTGGTCATCTATGGGGGAGGTGTTCCCAATAGGCGAGTCCTTGGGAGGAGAAGGGTGAAAGACATCAGGGTCTGAGTGCACTGATGGGGACTGCCAAGGCTGCACTGATGGGGAGTGCCAGGGCTGTGAGGTAGCTGTATCTTCCTCAAAAGCTCCTCCGTTAGTGTAAGGGTCTTCCTCAAACCTCTCCTCCTCATGTTCTTCCTCTCCACCTAAACACTCCTCATCTTCCTGGAGGTATTGCTCCTCTTCAGTGAGGTCATATGCATCTGTAGAAGGGGGAAACATCCTAGGAATCTTGACCCTAGGGTCATCCTGGGTCCATTCCCTTGGTCTTTTGGGTGTGGGTGGGTTTTGGCTACCCAAAAACCTCTCCATCTTTTCCATACAAGAATGGAGTCTTTCCATGGTCTCATGGGGAACCCCTGAATAGTCTAGAGGGGGGAAATCAGTGTTATCACCTTCAAAACGCTTCGAACGCTCCCACAACGTCGACGAAAGGTTTCCGTCGCCCTCAGAAAAGCCCTCCGGTAGTTCAGAAGTGCCTTTAGATGAATGGGGCAGTTCCTGGCTACTTTTGTGCTTTTTCGGCGTTTCTATTTCCTTGGGTGCGGTATTCGACGTCTGTTTCGTCGTCCGCTTACGTTTATCCTCGGAAACAATTCTCGCCAGACTCTCGACGACGAGTTCGTCAGTCGAGGGTTCTGGAGTCGGCGTTGCCTGCGCTGCGCGTTGTTTTTCGACGGCCGCTCTATGGAGCGTTACGTCGGATGTTTTTGAGGTAGCGCCCATGTTAGATGAAAGCCCAATCGCTGGTCGCGGCTGCGTTTGCGGGTGGGGCTTGAGACCCTTGCGGTCTGAGGTCGACGCCGGAGTGCCCTGCGTCCCCTTCGGCGCTGGTGGTTCCTTCGTCCTCGACGAAGAAGAGCCGTGGGTTGTGTGCTTAGGCCTATGGGGTCTGTGTGCGTCCTTGCGCCGGGGTGTTCATCCCCATAAGCAGGGCGTGAGCCGAGCCCGTCGGGGCCGGGGACGGACGTCGAGGAGCGCGAGCGCTCCTTCTGGGGGTTAATGACTTCCGTAACGGACGTTGAGTTATCACCCTCCTCGTCACTTTCTGTAACAGCGGCAGCGGGTGAGGAAACTGACTTCGACATAGCGTAGTCCGCCCACCTTTTAACTTTCCGTTCTTTAAGTGTTCTTGGTTTCAAGAGCTTACAGGCCGCACAGCTGTCCTCTTTATGATCGAGGGGCAAGCAACGATTACAGAGCTTGTGTTTGTCCTTCCAAGTGTATTTGCCCCTACAGCGTGGGCAAAACTTAAAAAGGTGTCCTCTCCATAGCTGAGGCAATAAAAACTGGTGATAACAACCCCAAGGGAAAGATAGGGGAGAAAGAAAGACATTCTCGACGAGAAGAAAAAAGTTCGAACCCCCACTCTCCCTACTGTATGTTGGCCGGCGAGGCCTGGCCACGTGTTCGGCAGCGCCGAGGGATCTCCTCCGTCTCTTCCCCTCCGTTGAAAACTTGCACGGCGGAGAAACAGCTTCACAGCTAACGTCGAGGGGAGGGATCTTTACAATAAGTATATATTAATGACCGAGGTCCGTAGTAATTGTTTTGCAATGTCTCTCTAGGAGCTCCGCGTAAGGCGACCATAAGCTGGGCGGAAAAAAACAATCTGAGGGACCTCGACGCGTGAGGTATTGTGGGTACAACGCACGTCACTATAGGGATAGTGTTACAGACACGCCTTGTCGACGTCCCCTTTTTCGACTACGAAAAACAAAATGCAATACTCCGCAGTGACCACTGGATGTCGGACCTATGCACAGCATGTGAATCTAAGCAGATTAACAAACATCAGAATTATTATTATTTTTATTTTCGGCAGAGGGCGCTGTGCTCGAGGTCATGGCGTTGAATGTCCCTCGACGGGCTCCGTACCGTGTCGACGTCACCGATGGTATAAATGGCTTGAGCCGTGCCCGTTGGCTTCAGTTCTGTTTTTTCGAGGAAATACTCATGGAATATCTAGGCGTATGCTGTGACTGATAGGCCCATCGTAAGAGGAAATTGTAAGAGAATGTAAACTATACTGCGGGGTAGGCTGGGAGGGTCGATGAGGAATACGTGGGAGGAACATCCAGTCGAAAGAACATTACAGTTGGTAAGTAACTTGTTCTTCGAATGGATTGTGACCTGCCACGTATTCATCATCTTGTGATAGATTCTCATAACAGTGACCAATTTGGAGGTGAGAGTGCTAGTTTTTGTTTTCATGTACAGAGTGAAGTACTGTTCTGGCAAAAAGTCCCTCATTTGAGGATGAGGCACCTAAGCAGTAATGTTTGATGAAGGTATGCATTGATGCCCATGTTGCAGCTGAGCAAATATCTTTTGCAGGGACTCCCCTCTTCAAAGCTGCAGAAGTAGCCATTCCCCTTGTGGAGTGAGCATGTAACCCATCCAGTGGGTCTTTTCCTGCTAATCTGTAGCACTCCAATATAGCTAGAATAATCCAGCGGGATATGGTTTGTTTTGTAACCGCTAACCCCAATTTACGACCTGTGTATCCCACAAAAAGTTGGTCGTCTTGATGTAATTTTGACATTCTTGCAATGTAAAAACTGAGCACTCTTGGGGTCCAGCCTATGTAACCTCTCATCTTCTTTTCCCAAATGAGGAGGAAGATAGAATGTTGGTAAAACAATTTTCTGCGACAAATGGAAGTCGGAAACTACTTTCGGTAAGAAGAACAAGTTTGCAAAAGAAATTCTGCAGCGGGGAAGGTAGGGAGGGAGCGATATGGAATATGTCGTCGAACCATCCCATCGAAAGAACGTTACCAGGTAAGAAAGTAACTTGTTCTTCAAGGGGATTGGGTCCTCCGACGTATTCCATATCTATGACAGACTCCCAAAGCAGTACCAAGCAAGGAGGTGGGAAAAGAATTTTGAACACAAATTTAGCATGCCCAATCAAATTGTGGAATAAAGGACTGCCTTGCCAAAGGCCAGATCCTGCCCTCGGATGGAATCGAGGGAGTAGTGACGTACAAAAGTATGTCAAAAAGTATGTACTGACGCCCAGGTGGCTGCATCACAGATATAACGAATAGCAACACCCCTCTGCAGGGCAGTAGATGCAGCCACTGCCCTGGTAGAATGGGCCCGCAAGCCAGCCGGAGGGTCCTTACCCGCCAAGCGGTAACACTCGGAGATAGCTAAAATAATCCAACGAGACAAAGTCTGTTTCGTCACAGCTTGTCCCAAACGCTTCCAGCGTAACCAATGGAAAGTTGATCGTCCACTCTGACCCGGGAAATGCGCGAAATATAAAAGCTCAACGCTCTCCTAGGATCAAGCCTATGGAGCCTCTCCTCTTCCTTACGAGGATGTGGAGGAGGATAGAACGCCGGAAGAACAACCTTCTGGCTCAAATGAAATTCCGAAACCACCTTCGGAAGAAAGGAAGGACAACCCTGTCCTTATGAAACACAGTGAAGGGTGGCTTAACTGAAAGTGCCTGTAACTCACTCACTCTGCGAGCGGAAGTAACCGCAACCAAAAACAGTGTTTTCAGAGTTAACAGTCTCAAAGGGCAAGAATGCAAAGGCTCAAACGGAGCACCCATAAGAAACTTAAGAACAAGGTTCAAATCCCAACCGGGCACCAGAAAAGGTGACTGAGGAAACACATTAGTGAGCCCTTTCAAAAACTGAGAAATTAAAAGGAATCTTAAAATAGGAACATTCTTCAGACGAGCGCTTAAATATGGACAGCGCCGCCAGGTAACCTTTAATGGTCCCCACTTGCAAGCCCCTGTGGGCCAAGGAAAGCAAAAAAGACAGAACCATGGGAATGTCACACTCAAAAGGATCCACATTCTTAACTCTGCACCAGTCGCAGAACTTTCTCCAACGGTAACGGTACAGAGACTGTTGCCGGCCGCCTGGCCGAGAGCAACACCTCCATCACGTCTTCAGGGAGGTCCCAATCCTTATACCTCAACCTTTCAGACACCAAGCGTGAAGGTTGAGGGATCTGACCTCTGGATGGAGAACCTGACCCCCCCCTCCCATGAGAGCAGATCATCTCGGTAGGGAAGACGACGTGGAGGGCAGATGGACAAGTCGAGAAGGTCCGGGTACCACGTCCTGCGGGCCCAAGCCGGAGCAATGAGAATCATCCGGGAACCGAACCTCCATAACCTCTGCAGTACTTGCGGGATGACGGCGACTGGGGGAAACGCGTACAGCAGTGGGAATGACCACTCCACCACGAACGCGTCCCCTAAGGCTCCTTTTGGAGGAAATTCGCGCGAGCAGAACCTTTCGCACTTCCGGTTGACACTGGAGGCGAAGAGATCCACTTGAGGAGTCCCCCAAAGGGCGAAGATCTCCAGGAGAATCTCCTGAGCCAGCTCCCACTCGTGAGAGATCGTGCTCTGCCTGCTCAGAGCGTCCGCCGTCTCGTTGTTGTCTCCGGCCAGATGAACAGCCGAGATCGAAACTTCCTGCTGGATGGCCCAGAACTCGAGCTGCATCGCCTCGCTGCACAGAGGAAGTGACCCTGCCCCCTCCCTTTTTGTTGAGGTAGTGCATGGCCATCGTGTTGTCTGTTAGAATCAGGACACACTTTCCTCGCACAGTCGGCAGAAAAGCCTTCAGGGCTAGCCTGACGGCCCTCAGATTGATATGGAGTCTGGACTGCGACGGAGACCAACGACCGCTGACTGTCAACTCGTTGGCATGAGCTCCCCATCCAGTGAGGGATGCGTCCGTCACGATCGTCACCTCCAGCCAGAGCAGCCAAAATGGGGCCCCCCCTTCATCAGATTGCCTTAGACGGCCCACCACAGAAGGTCCTGGGCAACCGAGGGCGGCACCTGAACAGGGTCCGACATCCTACCGGAGGACTGAGACCACTGGAGCTTGAGTGCCCATTGCAAAGATCTCATCCGCAACCTGGCCTCTGGCACCAGAAGAATGCAGGATGCCATGAGGCCGAGTAGTCTCAAGAACTCGGACGCTGGGAGAGTCTGGGCAAGCTGAAACTTGTGCACCATCTGCTGAATGTGAAGAGCCCTCACCTGGGGAGGAAAACACAGCCCCAGGGATGTGTCGAGCACTGCTCCGATGTACTTGAGCCGCTGTGTTGGCATCAAATGGGACTTCTTTAAATTGAGGGAGAAGCCCAGCTTGTGGAGGGAGTGGCAGGTGACGGACAGATGATCCAGGACTTTCTCGGGAGAGCTCCCCCTGATCAACCAATCGTCCAGGTAGGGGTAGACGTGAATCTCCACTTTCCTGAGATGCGCTGCCACCACCACCATGAGCTTGGTGAAAACCCTCGGGGCGCAGGTCAATCCGAACGGCTGGACCCGAAACTGAAAGTGCAAGTCGCCAACCGCGAACCTCAGGTACTTCTTGTGCTTGGGATGGATCGGCAAATGGAAGTAAGCGTCCTTGAGGTCGAGAGACACCAACCAATCCTGAAGTTGAAGGGCCTGGAGGACTTGAGAGAGAGTAACCATCTCGAACTTGTCCTTCCTGAGGAGTTTGTTCAAACCGCGCAAGTCCATGATGGGTCTCAATCCCCCCGTCTTTCTTCGAAATAAAAAAATAAGGGATTACCATCCCTTGTTCCTCTCCGCTACAGGCAGCAGTTCTATGGCGCCTTTCTCCAGCAGGGCTTGAATTTCCTGCGCAAGGAGCGGATCCGGACTCTTCAAAGAGGTTCCCAGGTGGATTGTTGTGAGGCCTCTTCCGAAAAGGAAGACAGTAGCCGTGGGTTATGATCTCCAGAACCCACACATCTGAAGTAATGGCACGCCACTTTACAAGATGCTGCGCCAGCCTTCCCCCAACCGGCGAACCACGGGACCTGGCCTCATGACTGAGTGGAAGCGGCTGCGGCGTTGCCTGAGGGCAAAGAGGCAACTGCCCGAGTGGCCTTGGGACCTCGAGTACCTTGTTTTCCACCTCTGGCACTCTTACGGTGGCCTCTTTGACTGACAGCTCCTCTTGCTTTACTGAAGGACGAGTAATGGCGAAAGGAACCTCCCCTCCATTGTTGTCCCCTAGGACGAAAAGGCGGAGGTTGTCCAACGACTTCGCTGCAGCTTTGGAGGTCTGCAACCTCTCAAGGATCTCGTCAGCCTTGCTGCCAAAAAGATGTTCACCGTCAAAGGGCAAACCTGCGTATTACGGTGCTCGCCGCCATGGACCGGCTGACACAATCTGCCATGTCCAAACCCGACTGAACGGCCTTAAACATGGCATCCTTGCCATCCTGAACCATAGCAAGGAAACCATCCCGTTTGTCCCCTTCGGGAATAAGTTCAGCCGCTAATGAAACAGTTCCACAGAGTGTGCGCGAAACGAGACAAGGCACATATGGAGTTGGCCGCCTGAAGCGCCATACCCCTGAAGAAAAGACTTTCTTCGCCCAACCGTCAAAACGTTTGTCGTCCCTACCCGGAGGGATGGTAGGATACGACGCCTGCTTTGCCGGGGCCGTAGCCGCCGGCACCACCAAACTCTCCGGAGTGGGGTGCCTGGACAAGTAGCAGGGGTAGCTACTCGCTGGACGGTATTTTCGCGACAAAAACTTGCCCACTGCCGGGAGACTCTCCGGAGCAGTCCAAGCAACCACCACCCTTCTCTGCAGAGCCATATGAAACGGCAGTACCGGGTCAGTGGGGGAACCAAGATCAAGGATGTCCATGAGATCATCCCGAACAAACTCCCCTGGGGGAGCCGACCATCCCAAGTACTCGGTGACCCGAGACATAAGGCGCCGGTATGAAGAATCGGCATGAGTGCCAGGCTCCGTCCTACAAAACTCCACCTCTGGAGAGGTGTCCAGTCCACTGGCATCATGCAGTGACTGCCTCACGTCATCAAACTGGCTATGGACCGAGAGAAGCTCATCTGGTACCGTAACTAAGCTTTCATCAGAGCCTTCATCACCCTCTGAAATGTACTCCAGCCGGTGAGAGGAAGACACTTGGGGACCAAAGCTATGCCTGACCTTAGCCAGAGCCTTTCTAGGGGCTAACCCCGTGCCACGGGGCCCCTCCGACACCACCGCCTCGAAAGGCGCCGAGGGCACCGAGAGAATCAGCGTCGAGCGAATCGGCATCGACGTCAGCTGCAGCGCCGCCAGCATCGACGGCGTCGACACAGGCCTCGAAGCCGGAGCTCCGAGCGGGTCTCTCGACGCCCTAGGCGCCGACAACGGCGACGACCCCATCGGAGGCGGAGCCTCGAGAGAAATCGTCGACGACCTCTGCGCCATAGGCGTCGACGTCTTCCTCGAAGACGGCACAGGATCACGCGGTCTCCAGCGCATGGAGGATCAGGACCTGGAACGGGCATGGCGAGAACAGCTACCCTTGTCCGAGCGGGACCTTTCCTGTGAGCTGTGCCGACCACCCGAGCCCGAAGGCGTACGAGCGGCCCCACTCAGAGGGGCGGACGGACCGGTGCCCTGCGATTCAAGAATCGCTAACATCTGCTTCCCGAAGGAAGCCCATTCCTCCGGTGTCGCTTGCATGGTGGGATAAGCGACCCGCCGACGGGCGGACTCCTCGGAAGAGGACGGGGAAGGCGACCAATGCCGGCGCTTCAGGGAATGCCTCGAAGAGGCAGAGGAGTGGCGAGACCGCCTCCTGGAAGGAGACCCACTGGACTTCCGACGATGACGCGGAGAGTCGCCTCTCGAGTCATCCGTCGAAAGCCCCGTAGACCTCGACTTCCGGGGCTTAGACACCCGACCTACCGACAACTTCTTCTTGCGCTCCTGCAAGGCCTTGGCCGCGAGTGACTGGCAGTGGACATAGTCGTCCGTATCGTGGGTCTCCCCGAGGCACCAGAGGCAGGCGTCGTGCGAGTCCGTGACCGACATCTTGGACCCACAGTCCCTGCATTTCTTGAAGCCCGGACGCGGGGTTGAAGACGAAGTAGACAATAGTCACAAACAGGTTTTCACAAAAACCGAACAGGTTCAACGAACCGAGAAGAATACAGCAAACTCCAAAGAGTCGAGGCGTACCGAGATTCACGAAGTGAACACGTTCGTGGAAAAATCGGAAATGAGGCTACGGGCGTTGTGCGTCCTAGGTATCACATCGGGTGACGTCGGCCGTCGGTGGAGGTCCTCGGGGATGGCGCATCGACATCATCGACGCAGGACGCAGACGCCGAAGATTTTCCAAAGCAGCACAGCGGTGGACATTACCTGTCATAGATATGGAATACGTCGGAGGACCCAATCCCCTCGAAAGATGGCTTTAATTTCAGAATCACTTTGTCTTTATAAAAAGTGGTGTATGGAGGTTTACATGAGAGAGCCTGTAGTTCACTAACCCTGCGGGCTGATGTTAATGCCACAAGAAGGACAGTTTTTAGCGTTAAAAGCCTCAGTGGACATGAGTGCAGAGGCTCAAATGGAACTAAATTCAAATCCCAGGTTGGAACATAAAATTGTATTGGTGGAAATACATTTCTAAGACCTTTTGTAACGCTCACCTGATTCCCGTAGAGGCGCCGGTCTTGACTGGGCGTATACCGTATCTGCAAAGGTGATGTGTAACACACGGCTGGCTCTTTGGGCTGGACCTCTGTGCACTGTATGTCTGACTTGAAGGGTAAGATGTCTGCAGATAGAAAATATGGGATTAAGGAACTGGGTTATTGAATGTCTCTCTCTTCTTCCCTTTCTCTTCTCCTGTAGAACCCCAAAGGTTAACGCGCTCACCTTAGGTAAGTGAACGCCGTGCTCTCCATCTGCCTCGGGGCAGGGTGCTGTAACCAGTTTCTTCACTGGATAAGGGGAGCAGGCCTCTTGACTTCAGAGGACTGCTGTCCGTCGTTTACTGCACGAACGGTAAGTTTCGAGTAATTCTAATGTCTTTAAAGTCTTTAGTAATGATGTTTCTTGTTTTGCAGGGTTCCGGCGATGGCGGATGACGGGCTGAAGTGAGTTGAAGATGGAGCCCGTGTGATGAATAGAAGCGCCTGGAAGCACGTAAGTAAGCGCTTGTTGCCTGCTTCACGATGCGCTCTAACTGTCTTTTTATTTTGCAGGTACAAGTTCGGAGCGGCTGCAGGGTGCCGGAATACCCACTGGGTTAGATGTGGAAAGGAGTAATGGCACGTGAGTATTAAAGTTCCCCAATGTCTTTAAACGCACCTTGTTTTGTCTTTCAGATGCGGGATGCAGCGCCGAAGGCCTCCGGAGCGTGCGAAGAGTTGGTAAGCTTTTGTCTTACAGATGCCGGAATGCAGTGTGAAGACCTCCGGAGCGCACGAAGAGTAGGTAAGCCTTTGTCTTTCAGATGCCGGAATGCAGCGCGAGGCGTTGGTGACAGCCGATGGACCAGGTAAGTGAAGAGCTGTCACTGAAGACCGTAATGCTAACCTGTTCTTTCTTGTCTTTATAGGTGTTGCTGAAGACTGGATTCAGGATGGTAAGCCTTTTTCCTTAGGCCCAGGATCAGATGCAGAAGACACGATGAGCGTTCTGCTGCAGAGGATGCAGAATAACGCAAAGCAAGATTCATCCATCGGGTGTGGTTTAAATAGCCTCCTGTAGTGCTTAGGTGTCTCCTTCCACAGCCACGCCTAGGTAAGAAAAGAGTTCCTGCTTTCCAGAAGAGTTCCAGTGTTCTGAATCTAGGGAGTGGCTCCTGCCCCACCCAACAGGAAAAGTAGTTCCAAACAGAAGAGGATCAGAGGCTCAACTGGCAGGCAAGTAAGCAGCATGGTCTGCTGCAGGTAAGTCCACCCAAGCATTATGAGCCCGGCGCTTCCAGCGCTGGGACTGGGCATATTTATGAGCCTGGTGCCACTGGCGCCAGGACTGGGTCCAAAAGGTCCCAATTGGGACTGGTTGGCACTCGGAACCTGGGTTATGGATCTGCTTCCAAGGGAGTTGGGAAAACCCTGACCTTTTGGAAGCAGAGATCATGACACCTTTTAAGAACTGTATTATTAATGGTATTTTAAAGTAAGAGACCTCTTCCGAGGAGCGCTTAAAAATGGACAGCGCAGCAAGGTATCCTTTGATTGTTCCGATCTGGAGCCCCAGATTGGCTAGATGTAACAGGAAAGAACGCACCATTGGTGTGCCACATTGAAAAGGGTCCACATCTCTATCCTTGCACCAGTTACTGAATTTATTCCAATTACACCGTACAAAGATTTTGTTGCTGGCCTCCTAGCAGAAAGCAAAATCTCCATTACGTCATCCGGAAGATCCCAATCCTTGTATCTCAACCTCTCAGAAACCATGCATGATGGTCGAGTGTGTTGACCTCTGGATGGAGAACATGACCTTCCTCTTGCGAGAGAAGATCCTCTCTGTGGAAGACGTATTGGAGGGCAGATGGACATGTCCAGAAGGTCCGGGTACCACATCCTCCTGGCCCAATCCGGGGCTATTAGGGTCATGGTTGTCCTGAACTTTCTCAACCTCCCGATTACTTGAGGAATCACGGGGACTGGAGGAAACACGAACAGCAGAGGAAAATCCCAATCCACTGCGAATGCGCCTCCTAGAGCTCCTCTCAGAGGAAATTCCCTTGAGCAATCATGATCGCACTTCCGGTTTACCGAGGTTGCGAACAGATCCACTTGAGGGGTTCCCCAAAGGGCAAAGATCTCTAGAAGGACTTCCCGAGCTAACTCCCACTCGTGGGAGACTGCGCTCTGCCTGCTCAGACAACTGCCGCCGGGTGGAGGTCAGCCCGAATGGCAGAACTCAAAACTGATAGTGAGAACCGCCAACTGCAAACCTTAGGTATTTTCTGTGCTTGGGATGGATTGGCACATGAAAATAAGCATCCTGACGGTCCAATGATACCAACCAGTCTTGGAGTTGGAGAGCCTGAAGGATTTGAGAAAGGGTTACCATCTTGAACTTGTCCTTCCTGAGGAATTTGTTTAATTTTCTCAAGTCCAAGATGGGTCTCAATCCTCCGTGCTTTTTGGGGATGAGAAAATAGATAGGGGGGAGTACCAGCCTTTGTTCCTCTCCACTAAAGGTACCTGTTCTATTGCACCTTTCTATAGCAGGGTCATAATTTCATGCCAAAGGAGCGGATCTGGAATTTTGGTAGAGCTGGCTCCTGGTGGATGATCTTGAGGTCTTTTTATGAAGGGTAGACAGTAACCTTGAGCTACTGTCTTCAGTGCCCATGCATCTGAAGTAATGCCCCGCCATTCTTTCAGATGCTGAGAGATTCTGCCTCCCACAGGTGTTTTGTATGATAAGACCTCAGAGATTTGGAGGCGGCTGCAGGAGCGCCTGAGGGCATAGATGCCGTTCCTGAAGATGGCTTTGTAGTCTTTGCTCGTCCACCACGAGTGACATATCTTCTGCCCCTTTGAAAAGCCTGTCCTCTTCCTCTACCAACAGAGGAGTAGTATCGAAAAGGATGACCCCTCCAGGAAGATGAGCCCAAATAGGGTTTCTGAGGCTGTCGCATGGAGGCACTAAGGGACTTTGCTGCCGCTTTCGAGGTCTGTAGTTTTTCGAGGCTCTCATCAGCCTTACTACCAAACAGCCTCGAGCCATAAAAGGGCATGTTGAGAAGCCTGGTCTGTACATCTGGTGCAAACCCCGACTTTCTCAGCCACGCAAATCTGCGAAGCACTGTGCTTGATGCCATGGACCTGCTAATACGATCAGCAGTATCCAGTCCAGACTGGAGGCATTTCCCCATTGCCTCCTTACCGTCATTGACTATATTCAGGAAGCCTTCCCTTTCCTCGCCTTTCAGAATATGCTCAGCCTCCGCCGAAATGCATTCCCACAGGGTATGTGGGAAACTGGCCAGGGTACAGGTGGCATTGGTAGATTTCAAGGCCATGCTACCCGACGTAAAAACTTTACGATCCCAGGCATCAACCTTTTTACCCTCCCTGTCCGGAGGTATGGTTGGGTATGCTGTCTGCCTGGATGTAGTAGCTGCTTGAATAACCAAGCTTTCTGGAGTAGGGGGGTCTATCAGGTATTCTGGGTCAGAAGTGGAAGTTCTGTACTTTTTTGGGAGATTGCTGTCTACTGCAGCAATGCTATCAGGTTTTTCCCAGTTTTTCTCAACTGTTCTTTGTAATGCCCTATGAAAGGGGAGAACTGGACCTTTCCGGGGTCCTCGGACTATAATATCCGTCATATCGTCTTGTTCAAACGTAGGGCAGGCTCTTCCCCAACCCATATACTCAATCACCCTATTCATCAAATTCCTATACCCTGAGTCTGCATGTTCGGCAGGATCAGGTGCAGTAAACTCCAATTCGGGTGATGTGTCCACACCACTAGCAGAATGCAGAGTTTCAGATAGATCTCTCATTTTTGTGTCAGGATTTATCAGTTCCTCTGGAACTTATCTAGTTCCATATTTTACTCCAAAAGGAGTGACCTCATCATCATCTGAACCAGATTTGTCAAAAATTGAAGACATGGACTTAAAGAAGTCCGATCTTGGTAATGGTGTAAACCTTCTCTCTTCTTCCTCATCATTTGTCGAAGGAATCAGTGTTTTCTTCGAGGGAGTCTTCGAGGGTGTCGAAGGAACCTTCAACACACTCGACGAAGCCTTCGACAAAGGCGTCGAAGACAAACTAGGCTTCGTCATCGGAGCAGTCAGTGTCGAAGTTGCACCCGACCTCGACAATTTTTGTTTCTTATGAGGGATCGGAGAGGCACTCGATCCTTGAGGATCTCTGGACGACTTGTCGACTCGAGATCTATGGGTACTACTAGGCTTAACCGTTGTAGTTCCCGACTTCCCTGCATCATCCAAAAGAGCAACCGGGGTCTGGCTTTTCTGAGGTTTCTTCGAGGGGGTCAAGGCCGCATTCTCAAAGACCTGCAACATTCTTTTCCTAAAGCTCTCCCACTTTGAAGGGGAATCCGATCTAGTTGGACATCGAACCAATTCTGTCGACGAATCGGACGATGATGATGGAGATCTATGTCTCCTTTTGAGCTTTTTAGAGGAAGAGGAAGAAGATCGTCTCAACCTGCTAGGAGATCGGGATCTCTTCGAGTGCTTTTTATGGCGTTCCGATTCTTTAGAGTTGGACCATTTTTTATGTTTTTTAGATAAGGCTTTCGAAGAGCCCTTCGACGCCTCCCGCCCCACCGCTAACTTACTTTTCCTCCACCGGAGATCCTTCTCTGTCATAGATAGACAGGAGCAACAGTCGCCGGTTCGATGGTCTGAGCCCAGACACCACAGACAGATACGGTGAGGATCGGTGATGGACATCTTTGATCCATAGTCATTACACTTCTTAAACCCAGTCTTGGGAGTCGAAGCGGTCGAAGACATTTTCTTGACAGAAAATCTCAAAGCGCGCTGTTCACGAGAGCTAAGCAATCGGAAAAACGGAACTGAAGCCAACGGGCGCGGCTCGAGCCATTTATGCCATCGGTGATGTCGACACGGTACGGAGCCTGTCGAGGGACATTCAACGCCACAACCTTGAGCACAGCACCCTCTGCCGAAGTTTTTTTTCCGATACAGCGAAGCTGGCGAAACAAATTATCACAAGATGAGGAATACGTGGGAGGACACAATCCATTCGAAAATTGCATTTACTGTGGACATTTGGACATCTGATAACACTGAAATCTTTTATGAGCTTAACAGGGCATTGGCTGGCCAGCAACATGAAAAGGCATGGATTGTTGATGCAGTGCGAGGCTTTTGGCGGAAGCCATAAGGGTGCCAAAATAGGATTAGCATTCCAAGAATTGCTAGAAAGGTGGCAAATTAGCCATTGCAAAGTGCACGTAATTCTTCAGGATAATGCCGCTAACATGTGCAAGGTTTTCAGAGAAGCAGACTTAGCTAGTGTGGGATTGTTTTGTTCACACCCTACAGCTTTGCATCCATGATGGCCTTTTTGTGCAAAGATCTGTGTCGGACATGATGGCACATGCAAGAAAACTTGTAGGCCACTTCAAACATTCTAGTTCTGCCACGTCCCGCCTGCACACACTGCAAAAAGATCTTGGGTTGCCTGAATTGCAGTTGATTCAAGATGTGTCAACACGGTGGAACTTGTCCTTTTTGATGCTGGGGCGAATGGTAGGGCAGAGGTGGCCAGTAAGTTTGTACTGTGCGGAGGACGATAAAGTGTCAAAACTTTCTGCCTGCCAGTGGTTTTTGGCAGAAAATGTTTTATCTTTGTTGGCACCCTTTGCAGAGCTCACAAAGGAGATTTTCTCCCATGCATCAAGCATCTCCTTGGTGGTTCCTTCAGTGAAAGCTTTAAGGGTCTACCTGAGCTCTGGCGAGGTTAGGGACACTGGTGTGAAGCTAGTGAAAGCAGATTTATTGAAGGCTGTAGAGGCAAGATTCAAAGACATTGAGGCTATACCCATCTACTGTGTGGCGACAGGCATCGATCCGCAGTTCAAATTAACATTTTTCAGCAATGATGTTGTGGCCAACAATGTGAAATGTTCTATGTACTCTACTGCCTTAGCCCTCTGTAAGCAGACCTCCCCTCCTGAGGGGCAACTTGCAGACCCTGACCCACAAGAGGACGAGCCACCGCCCAAGAAGAGCGTTCCGCCATGTGGCATATGGGCATTCTGGGACAGTGTTGTTCAGCAGTCCACGGCTGGTGTGAGTCAGTCAATAAGTTCCCTGGACACTGAGCTCACTGTCTTTTTGAGAGAGCCGCTGCTCCCTAAAACTGCAGACCCGTTGGAGTGGTGAGACATGAACAGTGTTCGGTTTCCAGGGTTGGCAAAAGTTGCGCGTGTGTACTTGGCACCTCCTCCTACCAGTGTGGACAGCGAGAGAGTGTTCAGTTCAGCTGGAGATATTTATTCTGAACACAGAAGTAGCCTTTTAGCTGAAAATGTCTTGTTTATCTAAAATACAACCTTCCCCTTACAGGTTACTCTTACTAGGAGTGAGGGCTTTTCCCAGAACATTTGTATTTTTTTTTGTCTTTTGTCATAAGCTTACAGAGATGTGTCCAATTAATAAATATGTACCCATGCAATAGAATGCCTCCTTAGTTTATTCATCAAAATGCTGTTTATTATGCCCTAGAATATGTTTGCCTAAAAAAACAACTAATCGGCTCACTATTCAGCGCCGGCCGAATAGTTGACAAACTATTTGGTATTCGGCCAAATACTAAATATGCTATTCGGTACAGCCCTACACCAAACAAACACACACACACACACACACACACACACACACACACACACACACACACACACACACACACACACACACACACACACACACACACACACACACACACACACACACACACACACACACACACACACACACACACACACACACACACACACACACACACACACACACACACACACACACACACACACACACACACACACACACACACACACACACACACACACACACACACACACACACACACACACACACACACACACACACACACACACACACACACACACACACACACACACACACACACACACACACACACACACACACACACACACACACACACACACACACACACACACCCTCCCCCTCCTCCTCCCAGAATGGGGAGAAGAATGGCTAACAAAGAACAACCACACTAGTAATGGTGAAAAAAGAAGGGCGGCAATACACAATAGTTGGTAGAACACGTCCCTCCAACAGCCATAACTAGGTGATTGTCTATGTGACTGAAAAGTCACAGGAGCAGAGAGAAGGGGATGACAATGCATTACTTACCGTAAAAGCATTTCTGATGGTTGTATCTGCTTAGATTCACATGCTGTGCATAGGTCCGACATCCAGTGGTCACTGCGGAGTATTGCATTTTGTTTTTCGTAGTCGAAAAGGGACGTCGACAAGGCGTGTCTGAAATACTATCCCTATAGTGACGTGCGTTGTACCCACAATCCCTCACGCGTCGAGGTCCCTCTGTTTGTATTTTTCTGCCCTGAGGGAGCCTTCTAGACGTGAGTGAGTACAGAAAAGAGAGATATAAAAGGAAGTCTATGTTCCTTCCATCCGAGCGGGGAGGAAGGGTGGGCGCATGTGAATCTAAGCAGATACAACCATCAGAAATGCTTTTACGGTAAGTAATGCATTGTCTTCTGATGTTTGTTAATCTGCTTAGAATCACATGCTGTGCATAGACTAGCGAGCAGTACCCGGAGTTGGCGGTGGGTTATGAGAAGGAACAGTAGAGAAAAGATGTCTTAATACTGCCTGTCCCACCTGGGAGTCAGATCTCGAGTGTGCATCTAGACAGTAGTGTTTTGTAAAGGTGTGCACAGAACTCCAGGTAGCCGCTTTGCAGATGGACTCAAGGGGAACATTTGCAATGAATGCTATGGACGCCCCCGTGCCTCGAGTAGAGAGTGTGCTCTTGGCTTAAAGGGCAGTTCTCTCTTAGCAAGAGTGTAACAGAGAGTGATGCATTGAACAATCCATCTAGAAATAGTGGACTTTGAAACTGCATCCCCTTCTCTTCCTGCTGCCACCGAGACGAAGAACTGATTAGTCTTCCTCAGTGGTCTGGTTCTTTCCATGTAGAACATGACCGCTCTGCGCACATCTAGTGTGTGCAGAGTTTTTTCTCCCAAGTTGGAAGGATTTTGAAAGAACGTTGGCAGTTCTATAGACTGGTTTACGTGGAATTTCGAGATGAATTTCGGAGCAAACCTTGGGTGCGTGCGTAGAACCACCTTATCTCTGTGAACTGTAACGAAGGGGTCTAGAACAGAAAGAGCCTGTAGTTCACTTACTCTCCTGATGGAGGTGATAGCTATTAGAAAAGCAGTCTTAAGAGTGAGGTGTTTAAGAGATACTTTGTGCATGGGTTCGAATGGTGAGCCCATGAGTCTGGTAAGTACCACGTTAAGGTCCCATCCGGGAGCTGGATCAGCTATCGGGGGGTGTATTCTCTTTACTCCCTCCATGAAAGCCTTTATAACAGGGGTCTTCCACCACGACACTGAGTTGGGAAGTGGTGTATGCAGAAAGTGCCGCTAGGTGGACTTTAATGGAATTGAACACTAGACCTGAATCCAATAAGTGGGTCAGGTATAGAACAATATGTGTGGGAGAGCAGTCAATCGGGTTGATGCTTTTTTCTCTGCACCAGATGACAAATCTCTTCCACTTGCTAGAATAGCAGTGGCGAGTGTTAGGTTTTCTGGCTTCCCTGAGGATGTCCATGCATCTCTGCAGGAGCTGTAGATGTCCGAATTCTATGATCTCAGGAGCCAAGCTGCTAAGTTCATGTTCTGGGGGCATGGATCCAGAGTCCTGCCCTTGTCTTGTGACAGCATGTTGTACGGGCAGGGGAGTTTCACTGGGGGAGATAGAGACATCTCCATCAAGTGAGCGAACCATGGCTGTCGGGCCCACATTGGGGCCACCAGTATCATGGTCACTTGTTCCTGGTGCATCTTGTGCACCACCTTGTTGAGAAGGGGAGTCGGGGGGGGAAAAGCGTAAACAAATTTCCCTGACCATTGCATCGACAGACTGTTCCCCTTGGATTGGTTCTGGGGGTACCTGGAGGCGTAACTTTGGCATTGTGAGTTCTCCAGGGTTGCAAACAGGTCTATTTCTGGGAATCCCCATTGTGTGAAGACGTCGAAGACGATGTCTTCGTGCAGTCGCCATTCGTACTCTTCGGGCAGGGGGAAATCTCTGCTGAGTTTGTCTGCCAGCAGATTGAGTTCCCCTGGTACATGTTGTGACAGTAGGAACATGTTTTGTTTGAGAGCCCACTTCCATATATTTTGGGCCAGTTTGGACAGTCCTGGAGAGTGGGTGCCCCCCTGCTTGTTGATGTAGTACATGGCTGTGGTGCCGTCTGTAAGGACCAACACAGTCTTGCCTTGTAGGTGTTCCTGGAAGGCTTTTAGCGCCTTGAACACAGCTAGTAGCTCCAGTAGATTTATGTGTTTGGATGCTACGTTCGGAGTCCACACTCCGTGAGCAGTCTGATGGGATAGGTGAGCCCCCCATCCTGTGAGGGATGCGTCTGTGGTTAGAGTGGCTTCCGCCGCGGGCGTGGCAAAGGGTTTCCCTCTTTCCAGGTTTTCCTTTGTCCACCACCGTAGCGAGAGAACCAAGGCCACCACTAGATCGTCCCATAGTCCGCTGGCCTGACACCACTGGCTGTTGAGCCACTCTTGCATAGGGCGCATGCGCAGGCGCGCGTGAGGTACCAAATAAATACACGACGCCATCATGCCTAGCAAGCGCATTGCTTTGCATACCGTCACCTCTCGACCGGTCACATATTGAGGGATCTGAAACAGCATGTTTTGGACCCTCTTGTTGGAGGGGAAGACGAGGCCGTCCTTTGTTTGAATTAGAGCCCCTAGGAATTATTGGATTTGGCTGGGGTCTAGGCTGGACTTCTTTTCGTTGATGGAGAAGCCCAACTCGAACAAAAGGTCTACAGTCTTTTGGGTATTGGAGAAGCATGTTTCGTAAGAATCCCCTGTTATGAGCCAGTCGTCGAGGTAAGGGTAAACTGGGATGGACAACCTGCGCAGGTGGGCCGCTGCCACTGCCAGTACCTTCGTGAATACCCTTGGTGCCAATGCTATGCCAAAGGGTAGCACTCTGAACTGGTAGTGTTTGCCCTCTATCATGAACCTGAGGTATCTTCTGTGCGCTGGCAACATTAAAATATGAAAGTATGCATCTTTCATGTCCAATGTTGTCATGTAATCTCCCTGTGATAGCAGTGGGATCACTTCCTGTAAGGTCACCATACGAAACTTCTGGGGTTTGATAAACTTGTTCGCTGGGCGCAGATCTAATACAGGGCGCATGGTTAGATCCTTTTTGGGTACAAGGAAGTACACTGAATAAATACCTTCTGTTACCTGAGATAGAGGCACGACCTCTATGGCTCCTTTTTCCAGCAGTTGTTGTACTTCTTGGAGAAGGATGGCAAGGTGTTCCGGTGTCATGCGTCGTCCCCTCGGGGGTCTGTATGTTGGGGAACCGTTGAATTCGATGCAGTATCCGTGGGCTACGGTGGAAAGTACCCAGCGGTCTGACGTTATTCCCTCCCATGCTGGAAGAAAGGATGTTATCCGGC
This sequence comes from Ambystoma mexicanum, assembly GCF_040938575.1. Taxonomy (NCBI): domain Eukaryota; kingdom Metazoa; phylum Chordata; class Amphibia; order Caudata; family Ambystomatidae; genus Ambystoma; species Ambystoma mexicanum. Next base: position 488,658,243 of record NC_090938.1, on the reverse strand, counting down.
CCCCGACCAGTGTTGCATGGGAGGGGACGCGAATCTTCGCGTCACTTGGTGTTGTTGGGGGCTTGGGAGCCTCTGGGGGTGGACCCCCGACCTCTCCCTTTGCCACGGCGCTGGCCTCTTTGGCTGTACTGCCCACTATTGGTCTGGTAATTGGTGGCAGGGTACTGTTGCTGCTGATTCTGCTGTTGGCGTTGGCCACGAAAAAAGCGTTTGTTGCCATAGCCGCGTCTGGTATTGGGCTTAGAGATCTGTTCAAGAGTTTTGTTAGTATCAAACTCTTTTTTAGCCATCTCCAAAGCCTCATCCACCGCTTTCCCGAAGAGGTTTGAGTCTTCAACAGGTTTATTTATTAAAGACGCCTGTGTCTCCGGTTTGAACCCTGAGTTGCGCAGCTATACATGGCGTTTTAGGAGTATTCCCTGAACCAGGGAACGTCCCGCTGTCTCTGCAGCATCCAGAGAGTTCTTTACAATACTCTGGTTGACCTGGGTTCCTTCGCCAATAGTTGATAGCAGGCGTGTACGTAGAGGTTCCGGCGCTTCTTCGGCGTCTTTGCGCAGTTTGGCCCACTGCGCGTCCGCATAGCTAGCTAGCAAAGAATTGTTCGCAATTCTTGCCGAAAAGGCAGCCGAGGATGTGACTCTCTTTGCAAGGGCATATAACCTCTTGCCCTCCTTGTCAGGTGGTGCCTCGCTGGTGGACAGCGGCACCCCTGCCCTCTTCCTTGTATTAGTTACTACAAGGGAATCCGGAATGGAATGTCCCCTGATGTACAGCGGGTCTGAGGGTGAAGGAGTGAAAAGTTTTTCAATTCTTGGATTAACTCCTCTGATTAGTGCGGGTGTGGATAGCGAAGGGATGATTCTTCTCTTCACTGAAGCGAGGAGGGGAATGGTCTGGCTGACCGGGGGTTTCTCCTTAATTACTCTTTCCACAAAGTCTATTTCAGGAGAGATCTCCCCAGTGTCCAGTTCGAAATGTGCTGCTGCTCTGCGCAACAGGGCATTGAATGTGGGCTGATCGTCAATGGGAGACCTGTTTCTAACAGGTGAATTGTCAGGAGGATTTAGGTTCAGGACATCAGTGTCCGAATATACTGATGGGGATCGCCAGGGATGAGAAGGTCCTTCTGGATTTTCTCCGAAGCCTTCTCCTACCATGTCTGGGCTGTCTTCCAGACCTTCCTCCTGGTTCTGTCCCTCTTCATCATCCACAAATTCATCCTCCTCCTCCAAGTATTGTTCCTCACCAGTGAGGTCATACACATTATGGAAATCTGAGGCTGTGTCCTGCTGGGGATTGAATAGTCTCGGATATTTGGCCCTGGGGTCCTCCTGAGGCCCTTCTCTTGTTCTCTTGGGAGTGGGAGGGTTCTGGGTCTTCATAAACCTCTCCATTCTCTCCATGCAGAGATGGAGCCTTTCCATGGTTTCATGGGGTACCCCTGAGCGGTCTAGTGGGGGAAAATTAGTGTCATCTAGCTGAAAACGGCTCAACCTCTCCCATAATGTCGAGGAAAGTGTCCCGTCGCCTTCCGAAAAGCCTTCCGGTGTGCTGGGGGTCCCCCCGACTGAAGGGGGTAGTCCCTGTCTTTCTTCGGGCTTTTTCGGCATGTCTTTCGACCTTTGCGTAGCGCTCGACGTGTCCTTCGGCGTACGCTTCTGGGCGTCGGCTACAACGATCCTCGCCAAGCTCTCTGCGACTCGTTTGTCAGAGGAGGGCTGTGGTTTCGACGTTACGGGTGTCGATCGTTCTATGGCAGCGTGCGCACTCTGCTGGTGCACGCCGGCCGATGGTTTGGGGGCGGCGCCCTTATTTGCCGAAAGCCCAGTCACTGGTCGCGGCTGCGGTTGCGAGAGGGGCTTCGAACCTGAATGGTCCGAGGAGGCCGCCGGTGGAACCTGCGTCTCCTTGGGCGCTGATGCTTTCTTCGTCTTCGTCGAAGAAGAGCCATGGGTTGTGTGCTTATGTGTGGTATCGTGTGCGTCAGTGTCTCCGGGGTGTTCATCCCCATAAGCAGGGCGTGAGCCGAGCCCGTCGGGGCCGGGGACAGACGACTAAGAGCACGAGCGCTCTTTAGAGGGGTCTACGACTTCCGTAGCGGAGGTCGTGTTATCACGTTCCTCGTCACTGTCGGTGGTAGCAGCGGCGGGTGAAGAATCGGCCTTTGACATAGCGTAGGCCGCCCACCTCTTGACCCTACGGTCTTTTAGAGTCTTTGGTTTAAGAAGCCGACAAGCCGTGCAACCCTCCTCTTTGTGATCGAGGGGCAAGCAGCGGTTACACCGTGAATGCTTGTCCTTCCAAGTAAACTTGCCCTTGCAACGCGGGCAAAACCTAAAGGGTGCCCTCTCCATAGCCGAGGCAATAAATCGTGATAACGACCCCAAGGGAAAGGAAGGGGAAAGGAAAGGCATTCTCAGAAAAGAACCAGAGATGTCCCACGACCCCACTCTCCCTACTGTATTTGGCCTGCGAGGCCAGGCCACGTGTTCGGCAACGCCGAAGGATCTCCTCCGCTCGTCCCCTCCGTCGAAGATCTTGCTCGGCGGAGACAGCTTCACAACTGCGTCGAGGGAGGGATCGATGTGTTATATATTAAATAGGAAAACGACCAAAGGTCGAGGAGATGAAATCTGCAATGTCTCTCGAGGAGCTCCGCGTAAAGGCGACCAGTAGCTGGGCGGAAAAAAACAATCTGAGGGACCTCGACGCGTGAGGGATTGTGGGTACAAACACACGTCACTATAGGGATAGTATTTCAGACACGCCTTGTCGACGTCCCTTTTCGACTACGAAAAACAAAATGCAATACTCCGCAGTGACCACTGGATGTCGGACCTATGCACAGCATGTTATTCTAAGCAGATTAACAAACATCAGAAACTAGGTATCCCTTTGGCACTCTGCTGAAAGTGGTGTGTGCCAATCTCTTAGGCCACAGAGTTTTGGGAGAGATCCTACGTATCCTTTATCCTTAAGAACTGTAGTTACTTGAGGATAATTAGAGTCCTAAAGAGGACCTTAAGGGTCCCCAGCAACACTGCCCATAAGTGTGCTGCAATAGTAAAAACATAGATGCCTTTGAGAGCTATGGAACAGACTCACTCCATGGTACAGGTAGGATACAAAGACAGAACCCACAAGAATGAATGAGTGGAAAAAGGCTCCACTCATTCAGGATTGAAAGAAAAAGGTCCAGATGTCAAGCAAACAGTGCTGGGGGTCTCACTAGGAGAGGGGATGAAGCATAAAAATGATAAATCTCCCTAACACTCTTTAACCAAAACATGACAACTTGTGTCCAGCTTTCATTTCTGACTCCTACCACACTTTTCTTCATATCAAACGCCTGACTTACTAATTAGTGGTATTAAATCTTAGTTACCATCTTTCAGATCAGAGTTTTCTTCCTTTTAAGCATCTCTGCAGTGGCACTGATAAAGGGCTCGTTCTAGAAGCAAAGCAATATCGGTTTGGGCCCCTATTCAACACTGCCGCCAATAAGTCTCAAAGCCCTTAGATGTAGGTTTGGAGCTATGCGAGGGCAGGAACTAGCAAAGTCCAAACAGGTAGTAGGTTAGAGTTCCTCCCAGTACTTAAGGCCCTTCTACTCGGTGACAAATCACAAGCAATGTGCTCCCCTGCTGGTCGGTGACCACTGCAATTGATTTCTCTTCGGAGGTAAAAAGTTACTCACTTAACTCTAGGTTGGGAAGAAATAACTTTGTAGCAGCTATCTTTTTTATTCAAAAATGTTCACTCCCATCGATCAACATCTGAAAGATGCCCACTAGAAACAAGAGTCAAACTGGAGGCTTGTCCAACATTCACAAAGATTGGCCTGAAGGTACATTCTGAGAGAATCTCTGAGGCCCTTCATGCAACTGACTTGGCCGTAGGCCAAACAATCTTTCAGAGGTACTGGCCCGTTAAGAAGGCGCTTAACTTTCCATGTAGGCCACCACAGAACTAAATCCCAAACATTCATTTTTGAAACAGCATAAAACAATCATTCAAGGACCTCAGTTTAGAATTGCCACGTGCCAGTGTTTATAGAAAAGTATATTCCTTCCAGCTGCAAGACAAGCAGTACTGAGATGCCCTCAACCTGGAACACGTAGAAACAGACCCACATATAGCACTCAGGTACTTCCAAACTGCTGGCATCTACACAAGAGCAAATCTAGCCGGCAATGTCTGTCTTCTCGCACTAAATAGCCTCTCATCCTCTCATTTAGATCCACCAGTGTGCCTGAAGACCATGCAAATGGCAGTGGTGCATTGTACAAACCCAAGTAACATAACCATGCATCTCTTTGAAAAAAAGCTTCCTGTCCAGTGAAATGCCTCATTCTAATTAAATAGGAAACAGCCAAATAGCTCACAAGCTAACTACGAAATAAACTGCAAGATCAAGTGTCTGCTTATCTCTGCTCCATTTCACTAGTACCTGATGGTTTCTCCGGCAGCAATGAAGTTGGTTCCTTGCTTTCTCGTGGTACCCGAGTGCTGGGCAGCATAGCTCTTCCAGAAAGCCTCCTCTGGTGTAACCGAGTCCTCTTAGACAGGACCTGGGGCTGTGCAGCTGTGAAAAGCAAACACACAGGGTTAATCCTATCCTGCCTAACAATGTCCCTGCTTGCACTGTCAAGGATATACACCTTTACATAGTAGCGAGGGATTTAAACAATGAAGACCATGTCCCTAACTCACCCATTCTGGTAAACAAACATGACGACACTTTGCAAACTGATAGCACGTGCATACCCAGGCAACACAGTAAAATGCTACAAATTGTACAAATGATTTTGTTTTTACATTTTCGTGTATCTTCTCTAGTAAATGAGTGAGTTTTACGGAGATAAAGGCTAAAATATTTATTTGGGTTTAACACTAGTTAAATTTGATTCAGGACAGTATATGCATTGTGCAGATGTTCAGGATAGAAATGCAGCCCATGTCTAATCTATAATACAGTTTACCATTGGGACTCGTGCAAAAGGCCTATGTCCATAAACATCAGTCCTGTCGGGCAGCATTCCCTGGCGGCTTGCTCAGAACTGAGGTGTAACATCGGCTTTCAATGGGCGGCAAGCCTGCCCTGCAGTTCCATGCTAGCTCAAAGGGTCCACCCATACAGAAATGTATTGTTACCTACCATACATTATACTTACCTAAAAATATCAACATTGGGAATTGTTCTTCCCTAGCAATAATTGTACTCCAAATAAATAGGGAATAAAATACCCCCACTTCACCATCTTACATGGGGCCTTGATAAGGTCCACCAAAACACACTCCCTGTTCAATGTAGTGCCCCCTTGTGATCTCAGAACTATAGATGAACACACCGCCTCATATTGGATCCGACCAGCCACATTCATAGAAAACACATACCTCCTGCCATTTAGTATACCAGACTTTTCCTAGGGGTAACACACCATCATCGATCTTTGGGTCGCCTTGTGTAACCTCTGATGTCCTAGAATTGAGGCCTAATATATTACTGCCAAAAATATTCTAAATACACTCCTCCAGCTCTGAAATAACCTGTGCTGTAGTAGAACAGGAGACCAACATACAGCCTAACATTTCATCGATGCCCATCTTGTCCTTCCAATAAACCCTACCTCTGTAGGGTTTATAGTCATAATGTCGACAAAAAAATGTCAATTAGAACTATCAACACCTCACCCAACACCCCCCTGCCACCCCCCCCCACCACCCTCTCACCCCTCATACTCAACACATTCTAATTATATATTTATTTATTTATATATTCAATAAATGAATAAACAAAAAGAGTATCATTTACTATGGGGGAGTCCCCCCCAACCCCCCCTCACCCAACACCCCCCTGCCACCCTCCTACCACCCTCTCACCCCTCATTCTCAACACATAGTAATTATATATTTATTTATTCAATAATTAAATAAATAAAAAGAGTATCATTTACTATGGGGGTGTCCCCCCCAACCTCCCTCACCCAACACCCAACACCCCCTGCCACCCCCCACCACCCTCTCACACTCAACACATTTTAGTTATCTATTTATTTATCTATTTATACAATAAATAGAACATTTCGAAAAAATATCGAAAAAATGTCGACATTATTGTTTGTCGACATTATTTTTTTCGACATTTATTTTTCGAAATTTTGACTGTCGACATTTTTACTGTCGAAATTATGACTGCCCACCCCTCTGTAGTACTGTATGCTTTCCAAGCAAGAGGGTCCAAGTTAACATTTACCATTGAAGCCACATGTAGAGTTCTTCGGACACTCCTCCTGCCCTGTAAAATACCTTTATATTTAAGAAAAGTGTGATACATCTTCAACCACTGGGTATAACATGTGCTGCATCAACTGCATAACCTATGTCAGAATAAGGGATGTTATACACCATTTACCAATGAGGCTACAACAAGAGCATCTTTACCAATAGACACCCTGTGTAACATTCAGTATCCCCCTCCGGTCATGTACTTTGGATCTAAAACAGCATCCATCATTCAGTCCTCAAAGGTGGTTCTGTCAATGCACCTGCCCTGCAGAACACCTACTATTGCAGAACTGGTGTCCACTGTATTAGCTAGCACCAGGACCAGTGTCAGGACTCTTTAAATCACAACTCTTACCCTGCTAACCCACAAACGATGTTTTCCTGTACATCACAACCGATGTACAAACCTGCAACCCAGCAATACTGCATCATATCTCAGAACAGAGGTCTGACACAGCTTCAACAATGTACTCTTGGACAGGAGGATCCGTGGAATGATAGGACTTAGGCCCCCACACAGCACTACTCAGTAACATAAATCCTATAAATCCTACACTGTTAGTGTTAGAAATTCTAAACTGCACATCACCCGTGACCTTCAACAACATGTGATGGATGATCATCTGCATCGCTGCTATACACATTACTGGCCTCCATCAGACTGTCAAACTGACTTGCGGGAGCTCCAGCTTTCCACTACGATCCCTTTGCAGAAAACCAGAAGCTGCTCCATCCCAGCTAGCTTGGAAATTGACTTTCCTAACTAGTTAAGGTACCCATGTACAAAACTGCAGCTTGTTGAGGACAGTGAGCAGACCGGTCATTCTAGCTAATGGACCCCTGCCCTGTACTGCTCTCCGGCATGGCACTGCAGCTCTCTGGCATGGCACTACAGAATGGAGACTTGCGCTGAACTTGGATGCTTCTAACAAGGGAGCATACTCCCCTGCCAGCAATATCATGTAATTAGTAGGTCAGATATCCCCAGGCAGTCGTGACCTGCACTACCAGATGCTAGTGCATACATGACCTACTCCTGCTTTGAGCGTACTGACCTATAATGTGCTTGCTGCTTCAGTCAGGACCGGCTCTACACCCCGCCTGCTACAATTGTATGGGAGCGAGGGGTCCTCAGGCCCCCTCGCGTCGTACGCTCCTCAGTACAAGGCTTGGACCGCGTGCCTCCGGTAGTGGCATTACCCCTTGCCCTTATGTAAAGTTAACCACGGTTGACTGCTGCATAGATGGGACTACTGAGCAGGACAAGGGGCATCCATTTTTTGTGCCCCCTTTCGACTCCATCTTGGGCACACAGGCCTCACTGCGATAGTACAGCAATGCTCAGCTCCCCTTTCCACCGCAGCAGCCAAGGACAGAGACACACACACACAAGGCGTGCAGGCACCTGGCTGGCCCCCACCCTTGCACTCCCCCAGCGAAGGAAAAGCTCTGCGCTTCCATTCTCACGCTGAGGCTGGAGAAAGTTGCAACAATCAATATGCTACAGTTTTCTTCCTCTGAGATTACTGTCTGCCTGAAAACCGGCATGTGAACCAAGATGAGCTAAGCACTTTCTGCTCGATTCGTTCTCATAAACGTGCAAGCCACCCTCCCCCATTAAAACAATGTATTGCCATTCCGACCCTGCACCCCCTGTAAGGTATTTCTTTCAAGTGCCAGTCCCTCGCCTGTGCTGTGAAACCCACCCAACACACCCACTACTAACCTTAAGCATTTTTATTATTATATATGCTTTTACTTGCACTAATGAGTTTGAAACCTAGAAAGAGATGCGAAACATAGCCCGATTCTTTTACATGCACAATAAAGGTCAAGGCCTTCAATTAAAGCCACAAATGACCCAATTGTAGTGACAATAATCATTGTGTGTAACTTATATAGAAATGTGACAAGTAGCATAAAATGTTTTAAATCATTTGTCATTTAGTATGAAACCACACTATCTTAGGTAGTGACCACAGTGACCGGACCCTGACCTGCATGGAGCACAAGATGTGTGACGTCCGTCAGCTACTCAGCCAACCAGGAGGAAGAGATGCTACCCACACCTACAGCACCACACCGTCTTACTTTAACTAATATAAATGTTGGCACTGATGTAAATGTGTTAGAGAGTTTTCTTGGGTTATTTCCTAGCTGGAGAAATAAACCATCCTTTGAACTCTTGCAGCCGGGTCTCAGTGCCCCTTTCCCCGACAAGGGGTTTTGCCTGTTATTTTATTTCTTTTTCTCTCACACGTAGTAAGACGGGGAAAGGCACCTACATTTTTTGTGACCCCCGCGACGTGATTTAGAGAGGTGCCTTGAGGCCTGCGCCGCCCGGCAGCGTGATCCAGGGCGCCCCCCAGCAGAACCATCGCCTCCGCGGTTGACCAGATTGTGCACACCAAGAAGAAAGGGTCAAGGATTCCCGGTTGACGAATACCCGATCAAAAGCTGTCCGCCAAGGCAGGCCACGGCTGGGTTGGGGGACGGACCTGAGCGAGGTCCGGCCGCGAGCGGCGACCCTCGGAGTACCTGACTGAACACGTGGAGTCCCGGTTGCAAAGACCCCAAAGGAAGGTAAGGGGGAAATACGGGAAGAAGGGAATTAGTAACAAAGGGAAGGTAGCCAAGAATAGGGTCTGCGTGAGTGACGGTGAGGCTTTTCTGATCTATGCTTTATATGGCCATTAGGTGTTGTAAGAAGTGAGAAGAAGAAGAGAAGTGGTATCCTAGCCCGTAGGGGGTAGAAGGCGGCGCCGCGTAGCATTTGTCCCGACCAAGTGCAGAATAGAGATAAAGAGAAAAAATAGTAGGGGTCTCGTGTAGGCTCCGAGTAGTTTTTAGAATATTCTTTTTCCGTGGAAGTAAGAAATCTTGAGACATAATAAAGGTGAAAGAGGTGGGGATTGAATGCGAAATAGTGGATAGTATAGGGAAGAAGAAAAAACAGGGTCAGTAACGGGAATAGGGAAAGAACAAACGCGCGCAGGCTGTGCATGTGTATGTTGCATGATTATATGTTTGTTGGTCTGCTTTTATGTATATGTTTTGTTGAACACGCTAAAGTATTTTAACACAAGTAATTTGTGATCGATACAAGGTAAAGCAGAAGAAATAAACTGTGAGGGGTGATCAGGTAACACCTCTAAGAAAGCTAATGTGACATATGGTAATTGTGAGCATTGATAAAGAACGTATTATTTCTACATATTGTAATTGATATAACAAGTAAGAGGTGGGAAGAGATTCAAAGGTACTAGAATACACAAAAAAGGAAAAGAAACATTGCCATGGGGGGAGTAACACCACTGGCACATATTTGCCAGCACCTTCCACTTTATAGCGACAGGATACAGAAGTATCAAGATCAGTGGATCACTGAGATTAAGGGAGACGGGGTTACACCAATTTGGCCAGAAGGAGGATCATTTGACAAAAGAGTGTTGGACCTAGTATCAACACATTTGCTAGCGCGATACAAAGGGAAACAGTTACAGAACCGGAGAGAAGTCTTAGATTTATGGCGAATGTTTGAGGAAGTTTCCCCCACGGCAGAGGTAGGTACAAACAGAATGACGGAAAAGCAGAAAAACCCTGAAGAAGTAGGTGGGACACCAAAAGGGGAATGCTCAACAACTACAACCGAAAACGAAGTAACAAAAATCTATTCCTTAATGACTAGGCCAGCGGTAGGGTTTAGTGAACCCCTGTATATACCACCCACCGCCACTGCCCACAGCGGGGCAACAGCCCCCCGAACCTCCACCATATGACAAAGGAGGCCTGTATGGCCCCACGAGTGCACCTCCTGTGGATATAGCACGTTTAACAGGTGATTTGGAACGTCAGCTAGCACAAGCACAAATGGAAATAACACGGTTAAGAGCTTTATGTGACAAAAGGGCAAATGCTGCCAGGGGGAGGGGAGGTACCCCCGCTGTCATTGGCAGATCTCACACCTCCGATCGGGGCAGCAAGCAATGCAACCCCAGCAGCCTCGGTATCAGGGCAGTCTATAGTATCGCAAGGGACGTCATCGCAGCAGAGGCAAGAACAAGAGTGGCAGTCAGGACAGTTTCTGTTCCAATTGAATAACAAGCCAGTGAGAATTATACGCCCAGATACACCAGAGAGTCAACAAAGTGGAGACCAGAGTGGAAGACAAGGAAGTGAACCCAAGGAAAACTGGGAGGATAATAACGAGTTAAGAGTCAGAAATAGAAGAAATATGGGACAATTTAGATGAATACGAAGCGGCAGCTGCCGCGGAGGGATCCCCGCTGCCAAACCACCGTTACCCAGACACACTATCGCCACCATTATGGCAAGATAGATTAAGACAACGAACAGGGAGGATAGGAAACATATTGGTAAGTAAAGCGAAAAAAGGGAAGACAAGCAGAACGGGAAAGAAACAAAAACTACAAATGCCACTGATACATAAAGGAGCAGGTAGGGCAAATTACATTCCGTGGGCCCAAATGGACAAAACCAACCTGTTAAAACTCCTCCCCCCGGCTGACGGGAGGGGCAGGTAAGTGGATACATGTATTTGAGAAAAACACGGCAGGCGTGCCGTTAGCTATAGGTGATGTAAAAAGTCTATTAGTTTCAGCAATCGGGGACCAAGCAGACACAATCTGGGAAAGGGCAGGGTTCCCGGGAGTAACAATGAGCTGTGACCGACACGATGGATCACCATTTAACAATGTTCGAGCACAAGTGCGGGATGCATTGCGGCGTGCATTTTCAGACGTTCCAGATTTACATGCAGTGATGCAGTGTACGATGGAGGAGAACGAGGATCCTGCGCAATTCATTTTGCGAGTGCAAGATTTATGGAGAAGCGAAACTGGTACGGCATGGAATCAATCAACAGCTTTATTCTATTTTATCATTAAAAAGGGGTTGCCGAAAGAGGTGCAGAAGGCCTTGGACAAAATAGCTGGGATCGAAGCCAAAGGGTGGCCTGAAATTCAGAGCATAATTTTACACCACTGGAGGAGGATCAAAGAAAAGGAAAAGGAGGTCACGCAAAAGAGGCTGGCTGACGAAGCGAAATTAGTACAGACGAAATTAGTGAAGGTCGCCGCCATTACTGCCAGTGCAACAGCAGACAGAGGAAACAAAGGAGAAGAAGACACGGGAGGAAGGCCCGTCGGAATAGCAACACAGTGGGTTGGAGAGAACCAAGGACAGTGGAACGGAGAGGAACAGCCATGCCAAGGATCGCAGTGGCAGAACAGGCCGGCCCAAGGAAGAGGTGGGTACCGCGGGCAAAGTGGAGGATACGGAGGAATGGGAAACAGAGGGTATGGTGGGCAAGGACCAAGGGGAAGACAACAGGGGTCGTGTTGGAATTGTGGAAGATGGGGACATTATTCACGAGATTGTAGAATGCGACCATCAGGGTATTTTCAACAGCAGCAACAACAGCCCATGAACAATGAACAGGGGTGGGGCTGCCCGCACCCAGGTAGCCCTTGTGGAGCTCCAATGGGGAGGGGGGGACAACAGGATCAATACTGCTATGACCCCCAAATGCAACAGAGACAGCCAGCCCCACCACAGCAGCAGCAACAGCATCGGCAGCCACAACAGCAAAACGCACTACAGCCCATGGTGAGACAAAACCCAGTAGGGAACATAAACAATATCCCTTTTGCAGCAGCTGCAAACGGTGCTCCTGCACCATACCGCGGCGTAACGGTCGTGGGTGACAAAGTTTTTTCAATGCCAGGTCAGCAAAGATACCAAGACTAGGACAGCCCACAGGGAGCACTTGCGTGTCCAGTCCTATCCACCACACAAAGAGCAAATGAGGAACCACTAGTGGTGGCAGAGATAGGAAACAAGCAGTTTATCTTTATGGTAGACTCTGGAGCAGAAAAATCATGCCTCACAGAAGGGCGGTTTCAGCTCTCGGGAAGAAATTAGGAGACGCAGGGGTTCTCTGGGGCTATTTTAAAAGTTCCTTATACAAAAGATCTTGATGTAACAGTGGGGGGGAAAAACAGTGCGTGCACCCTTATTGTATTACGAAGACGCGCCAATCAATTTGATGGGACGAGACCTACTCAGCAAGTTAAACATGACCATAGCCTTTACTGAAAGAGGAATAGTATGCTCAACGCCAGGGGTATGCCCCGTACGGGCACTCTTGCCAATAAGTACGATTACAAAGGAAGTTGCAGTAAGAGGGATTCCCCTTGACATGGACATGTTCGTCTATGGAATACAGGTATTAGCCCGAGTAGTGCCTGAAATAACACAAAAAGAGTGGAGAATACCATCCGATTTCATATTCCGCCCAATCACACCAACAGATGTAGTGCCAGGCACAATTATGTCTATAGACATTGAGGCAGTTCAAGTTTCCAACAAACGCATTGTGGTCATAGGCCTGGACACGCAAGAGCGCGAGTGGAGAAGTGTGCTATGCATAGAGCCAAACATAATGCTAAAAGATATTACCGATGAAGAATTGTTTACGGACTACGAAGGGGATGGGGAAATAATAATGGAAATAAGCATACCATGTGACATTATGATTCAATACAGAGAAATACACAACCCACTCATGGCTAACATAAAGGCCCCACTGACAATATTTGAAGAAGACATGGCCAGGGTAGCACCTGAAATTTGGACTACGGGACCACACGATGTAGGATTGTTGCATGAGGTAACTCCCATAAAAATAAAATTGAAACCAGGTGCCCTCCCACCCAGAGTGAAACAATACCCAATATCCAAAGAAGCAGAGGAAGGTATTAGAGAAACAGTGAATGCACTCCTAAGCCAAGGGATCTTAGTACCATCGACTTCCCCATGCAACACAGCGATTTTTCCAATTAAGAAAGCAAAAGATGGGGCGTGGAGAATGGTCCAGGACCTCCGCCCACTCAATGACATCATCCAAGAAGAGTTCCCTTTAGTGCCTAACCCATTATCAATATTGTGCAGTATACCAAAAGAGGCAACTTGCTTCACTGTCATTGATCTGAAAAATGCCTTTTTCTCTGTGCCACTCGCACCAGAGTCACAGTACCTTACAGCTTTTACATTAGGAAACAACAGATATGAACATCGCAGACTCCCATAGGGGTATTGCGAAAGCCCAAGCATTTTTAACAGAGTACTACGAGAAGACATTGGCAACAGATGTAGGGAGCACCATAATACAGTACGTAGACGATTTACTCGTCTGCAGCAAAACAGAAGAAGAGTGTAGAAAAGACTCGCTAACACTGCTTAACGTATTGGCTGCCAAGGGATACAAGGTGGACAAAGGAAAGTTACAATACTGCCTTGCTGACGTTGTGTATCTTGGCCAGCAAATATCTAAAGACGGAAAAAGAATATTACCAGACAGAGCAGCAGCCATTCGACACATTATCATACCAAAAACAGTGAAAGACATGCAGACATTTCTTGGCATATGTAACTATTGCCGAGCGTGGATCCTCGATTACGCAGCATATACACGGCCAATGCTACAAGCACTAAAAGAAGCACAAAAGAACAGAGCCCCAATAAAATGGACACAGGAGACAATTGCTCAATTCTCTCGATTAAAAGACCTTATTTCAGACGCCCCAGTCCTTGCAAATCCAGATTATGAAAGGGGATTTTTCCTGTTTTCACACAGCAGTGGAACATTAATGACAGCAATATTGACACAAAAGACATCACTAGGCCACAAACCATTAGCGTACTACAGTGGAATATTAGACCCAGTAATGCAGGGACATTTTGCTTGCGAACAGGCCCTCGCTGCAGCGGCCTTCGCCATTGAGAAAAGTGCCACGATTGTAATGGGATGTTCAGTGACGCTATGTGCGGAACATTCGTTATTTGCTATCTCGGAAAGATTAACATCTACCCTCACAACACAGAGAGCCTCTGTTTATGAAATAATAATATCAAGTCCAAATGTACATGTGGTCAGATGCAAAACAGTGAACCCAGCTACCTTTATTACAGAGCCATGCACAACTGAGGATTTACAGGAACACGATTGTAGCACATACGAGGGAGAGGGCGATGACATTCCCAAAGCAAGCGAAAACGCGCTTACAGAAGGTGAAATATATTTCATAGACGGGTCAGCATCCATAAATTCAGAGACAGGAGAGAAACATGTGGGGATGGCGGTAGTGCGCATGGAAGAAGACACATACGAAGTGATTGTGCAAAAACGCCTCCCCTCACATTTCTCTGCACAAGCAGCCGAACTGACTGTGCTAATAAGCGCGTTACACACAGCCAATGATTGTGCCGTGACCATATATTCAGATTCAGCTTATGTTACCACCACAGTTCACTCGGGACTATCACGTTGGCGAAGGAGAGGGTTCAGAAGAGCAGACGGGTCCCCTGTACAACATGCCACGTTGCTAAATGAACTAACAGAAGCTTTAGCAGAACCATCGGTAGTAGCGGTGGTTAAATCCCAAGCCCATACCCATAACACAGACGCCGTTTCATTGGGGAACGTGACAGCCGACGCAGCAGTGAAAGAAGCCTCGTACTTCAATAGGACACCAATATCAGAATACATTGTAAAAACAAATACAGACAGCAGAACTAGCAGATGCATACAATAACACGCCCATAGCACAACTGATAGAACTACAGAGAAGGACCCCACGAGAGGTGCAGGAGTTGTGGGGCAAACGAGGGTGTAAGCAATCAGCCACAGATCTCATTTGGAGACAGGAAACGACAGGCAAGGTAGTGATGCCCGTAGAATTATTAGAAGTAGCATTCCAACAACTGCATTTTCCAGCTCACGTTGCAAAACAACACATTGCCTCAGATATTCAAGAGGATTGTTTTGTCCCTAACCTACATGAATAGTTAACTAAATTTGTGATTGAATGTACTACATGCCAAACCTACAATTCAGGAATGACATTGCGAACTCTGCGTGGCACTTTGCCACGCCCTACAGGTCCATTTAGAGAACTACATATCGATGACGCCGATATGGGAGAAAGATGTAATGTAGCAAGATACTTGATTGTGGTGGTATGCCCTTTTTCACGGTGGGTGGAAGCGGGCCCCTATCCCCATCCTGATGCAAAATGTGCTGGCAAGTTCCTTGTGCGAGAAGTATTCTCACGGTGGGGAATCTGTGACGTTATCCGTTCAGACAACGGCACGCACTTTGTAAATGACCTCTTCAAAGAATTGACCTCCCTTCTGGGGGTGAAACACAAATTATGTTCGATTTATCATCCAATGGCCAATGGAGTTGTGGAGAGGATCAACGGGCTGCTTAAAAGCAATTTATCGAAATTATGCAGCACGTTGAAAATAAATTGGGTATATTGTCTGCCCCTAGCACTGTTCCAACTCAGAAACCAACCATGCAAGGACCATCATTTAAGCCCGCACGAAATCGTGACGGGAAGGAGAATGCACACACCGCTCTCCCCTGTTAGGAGAGCGTCTGATGCGCACAGGGCTGCCACAGTGCGGGGAGAAGAATTTAAGGAATACCTAACACAGCTAACGCGCGCAGTACGCAGCATAGCAAAACAAATTGTTTCACCATTTACTGAAGATGTAGCAACAGACACCTCCATGCCGACAGCAGACAGCCCAGAGGGGCCTTTAATGCCAGGGGAGCAAATTCTCATTAGAAACTTTGTGAGGAGGTGGAATTCACCAAGATTTCATGGTCCATACACAGTGGTGTACAGCACCCCAACTGCAGTCAAGGTCACAGGGTTAAAATACTGGGTGCACCTCTCAGACGTAAGAAGGGCACACAGTGTTACACCTCCCCAAAATGAAACTGACTGTGTGGATGCCATCACTGGCACAGGTTGACATGATGATAATTGCAACTTAAGATAGGGAAAGTATAATAGAAAAGCAAAGGTTTTATATATTTTTGTCTCTCTTTCTCTCTCTTTCTCTCTCTCCCTCTCCGTTTTTTCCTTTTCTTTTCATATATCGTGTTGTTTTTTCTATTTTTTCCTAGTCTATTCCATGATGAAATAAAAAGGAATTGTTACATGCCTAACTGAGTAAAGAAATGAAAAAGAAATGAATGATTGCAATTATTTTTCTTCCATGTGACTTAACGAATTTGTCTCGCCCACATGGCGAAATGGCTGAGCAAGCTGAAATGTTAGAGAGAAATAGGGATGCCACTAGGGCCAGTAGATTAAATAATTTGGAATGTGTTAGAAAATATGCTGCCATATTATTTGCAATAATGATGTTTTATCTTATTTGGTATAATGTTGTTTTACATGTGGCGAATGAAATGAACAAAGGGGGGAGCGGAACTGATATGACAAAACCAGGGTCTAAACTAATATTGACTGAAGCAACGACTATTTTGAAGGACACTTATAACATTGAATTAAATGATAAAAATATAACATTGCCCCTTTTACAATTGCACATAAACGAAACTGCTATTCCATTGTTGAATAATACTGGAGCCAAGGAAAAAGAGCTTGGATAGAATGTAAATGATGATTACTATTGGTTAACTGATTCCAGAAATACAAGCATGCGTACACACACTGCACCAGAAACCACTACTGAATACACACGTCACAATAAACAATATAGATGAAGCATGGTCTAGAATATTCCCGCTGCAATATTCACTAGTTGGTACCCAATTAAAAAAAACAGAAGGTGGAGAAAAAGGGGGGTGGGAAAAAACAGATATGATATTTATCATAACTTGGGTTTAGATGAAATAGAGGACCCCCGACACCCTTACCAATCAAACAAATGGTATTCAGACATGAGCGCCGCAGCAAAGCAAGCAAGTAACGAAAGTTGTTACGTTTGCTCACTTATTCATCACACAACTGGAACCCCAAAAATGTTAATCCCACAGGAAGTACCCTTGTCTGAGGCCCAATGTTTGATTCATCTGATGCTGTGTAGAATAAAAAAGACATTTCAAGCACACACAGTCACTATGGAAAAATTGGAAAACGAACAAACTTGCACCAGCAGACGACAAGGAGTAATCTGCCTCCAGGAGCCATTTTTCGTTATAAAAGGCACAAGATATGCAGTTGACAAGTGGCATGATGAAACGATTGGATGCAAAGCTGAGGGGCTTCGAGGGCTGCCAGATGAAACATACGAATGGGCAAAAGAAACGTGCATCCCCATCTGAACACAGCATATCACCAAGCTGACATGGGTCACACCCCTGGAGAGACCCATAAAGATTCAAAAGGAAATACCGCACGAACTTTGCTTCAATGGAGAAGGGAAGGTGAACATGGGAACGGTGCGGCAGTGCAATAAGACTTTAATAATGCCAGTCATGAAAAAAGGCACTGCTGCATTAATGGACATATACTGGATCTGTGGCAAAAGAGCCTACCTGCATCTCCCAGCATCCTGGAGGGGCACCTGTGCCCTAGCCACACTTCACTCAGCACTAATGGTGATACCAGAGAGTCACGTCCAGTTTACAGCAAGGCCTTCGGCTGACACATCGACAGCAGGCCAATCGACTGAACCATCGACAGCGCCCGATGAGACAATCACAGAGCCCCCAGCATACGAACTATTGTCAGAAGAAACTTTGAAAACCAAGTTGTCACGCAGCAAAAGATCCAATTATATTTCGTCCAAATCGTCAGAACTCCTTGCTAAAATCCCACAACAGTATAAGCTTTTCTCATCTGCAGAAACATTCTTTGCATCGTTCCTAGCACCAGGCGTTCAAGCAAGGGCAAACGCGAAATGGCTGCAGATAACACACTGGGAGCTCATCCAGCTGGCCAACGACACTGAAGAAGGATTCAACATCATAAAAATAGAGCTCCGTGCACTGCGCCTGATGACGATGCAAAACAGATATGTTTTAGATCTTATCACAGCGATGGACGGTGGTGTTTGCAAAAAAATTGGGGTGGGGGCGTGTTGCACGTTTGTACCGACTTCCGATGCTGATAACGGGACACTGTCACATGTAATAACAGCAGTGCATAATTTAGGAGACATAATGAGAGCAGAAGGCGGAGTAGACAACACGTGGTTCGACGATCTGTTCAGCTGGATACCATCGTGGGTGAACATCGCAGCAAAGATACTCATTCCCATCATAGTCTTTCTTCTCTTGATATTCTGTGTGTGCCAACTGGAACTAAGATGCTGTGAAAATAATATGCCTAATTCAGCAATGATGATGGTAACAGTGGGCCGACAGACAACAGTGGCTACCATGATAGATGCCCAAGTACAAACCGGAGAATACACCACACCCCAGTATAGGATGACTGCCATCTATAGACAGTATGGGGACGTGGTTGATAATCTACATTACACTACCATTAGAGAACAAAAAAACTTGCTGTGGTATAATGAGGTATGGATAGATTTAGATGGGGATGGTGGGATATACTTAATGGTCACCCCCGAAGAATATGCAAGAAGCGGTAACAGCTTAAGAAGTGTGTGTAAAGAATGGATGCCAATAAAGGGTACACCTGCTTGGGATGAGGCTGTGGCTGAAGCTGAGCGGTACCGAAGGGAGAATGGAAAGAACGAGATAAAGTAGTTTGTTACTTTAGATGTAACGAAAGGGGGGAATGTATGGGAGCGAGGGGTCCTCAGGCCCCCTCGCGTCGTACGCTCCTCAGTACAAGGCTTGGACCGCGTGCCTCCGGTAGTGGTATTACCCCTTGCCCTTATGTAAAGTTAACCACGGTTGACTGCTGCATAGATGGGATTACTGAGCAGGACACGGGGCATCCATTTTTTTGTGCCCCCTTTCAACTCCATCTTGGGCAAACAGGCCTCACTGCGATAGTACAGCAATGCTCAGGTACCCTTTCCACCGCAGCAGCCAAGGACAGACAGACAGACAGACAGACAGACAGACAGACAGACAGACAGACAGACAGACAGACACACACACACACACAAGGCGCGCAGGCAGCTGGCTGGCCCCCACCCTTGCACTCCCCCTGCGAAGGAAAAGCTCTGCGCTTCCATTCTCACGCTGAGGCTGGAGAAAGTTGCAACAATCAATATGCTACAGTTTTCTTCCTCTGAGATCACTGTCTGCCGGAAAACCGGCATGTGAACCAAGATGAGCTAAGCACTTTCTGCTCGATTCGTTCTCATAAACGTGCAAGCCACCCACCCCCATTAAAACAATTTATTGCCATTCTGACCCTGCACCCCCTGTAAGGTATTTCTTTCAAGTGCCAGACCCTCGCCTGTGCTGCGAAACCCACCCAACACACCCACTACTAACCTTAAGCATTTTTATTATTATATATGCTTTAACTTGCACTAATGAGTTTGAAACCTAGAAAGAGATACGAAACATAGCCTGATTCTTTTACATGCACAATAAAGGTCAAGGCCTTCAATTAAAGCCACAAATTACCCAATTGTACTGAGAATAATCATTGTGTGTAACGTATGTAGAAATGTGACACATAGCATAAAATGTTTTAAATAATTTGTCATTTAGTATGAAACAATACTATCTTAGGTAGTGACCACAGTGACCGGACCCTGACCTGCATGGAGCACAAGATGTGTGACGTCCATCAGCTACTCAGCCAACCAGGAGGAAGAGATGCTACCCACACCTACAGCACCACACCGTCTGGCCAATCGGGTCCATTTAGTATTTTTTGTTAGAGTTACTTTAACTAATATAAATGTTGGCACTGATGTAAATGTGTTAGAGAGTTTTCTTGGGTTATTTCCTAGCTGGAGAGATAAACCATCCTTTGAACTCTTGCAGCCGGGTCTCAGTGCCTCTTTCCCCGACAAGGGGTTTTGCCTGTTATTTTATTTCTTTTTCTCTCACACGTAGTAAAACGGGGAAAGGCACCTATACAATCTTGACCAATAGTACCCCTATAGTGCCTGCAATTCAGTACCATGACTGATGCAGAGCTCCACACACATGCCAACAATCATCTGTTCTTGTTAAACTGCAAGAAAATGTGCAGACAGGCTGTGGGGGAGAAAGCTTTGGACCAGGATCAGCATCCATTAAAAAAGCAACCTGGTTGACGATACTACTAAAAGGGGAGTGTGCTAGGACAGTAACAACCATGGGGGCATATTTCATAACATTTGTGTTGTTGCAAAAAACACGCAGCAAATCAATATTGCGCCATTTTGGCTATTTGCATTACAGGAAACAGAAAAACAGGCTTGTTTCAATCAATACTAGTCAACAATGTTTATAACTTTACTGCTCGGGTAATAGAAAATTGAACAAATTGATGTTGCCACATATTTAGTCTCATCTTTCACATCTGAAAATCTCTGTAGTTTTTTTTTCTGTTAGTGTAAAAAAGAAGGGATCAATTTGTTTGTTCCATTTTTTGGTTGGCCCAGGTACGATACTTTGTGATACCAAAGTCAGGAGCAAAGCATGCTCAGTTCATTATTGCCCAACTCCTGCAAAAATATTCATGCAATATAAACTAGAGCAACATCTGGGTACTACATTAGCTATGCTTTGCATCAGAAATGGGGCTAAAGGTATTGGCTCCTTCATTCTACAACAGATCAAACTTCTTAGGTTAACACGGGCCTGGATATTAAAAGCCATTATTTTCTAGCTTCCAAAGCCTTTTCATACTTTAGCTTCCTTTCCAAAGGGCTCTTCAAAAATCACACTGACGAAAAAAGCACTCCTGTGCCTTTTATTACCAACCCTTATGCTACAGAGCCACACCCAAAGGGTATGCGACACCAGACGTCCTTTTCAGAGATTTAGAGGATGATTTTTCTTGAGGCCATTTTAGTGCGGGTGGAGGGGTTCAAGCCCTAAGCGGGCCGAACATCCTTAGAATTGATTCCGCGGCTCAGAGACAGCAGAGGTAAACTATGGGTAGGGCAGGTGAGTTGAGGGGGGGGGGGGAATATGGGTCACCTGGGAAAGTTGCAATCAGCTGAACACCAAGGCATGGAAGACACTTAAATCAGAGGTGCACGAGGAGCAAATCTCACTGGTTACCCTGGCGGTGCACTACATTTTGCTTTGCTACTTCAGAAAAGATGGACAAGATCTTGACTAGGAATGTCTTTACTGCAGCTAACCCTTCCTGGAATGGCCGAGATGCTAGGACATACCTGGATTTGTAAGGTCAAAGGTGATGCCTCCACTTTTCAAGATTGACGTGGGTTTATATTTCTTCTTATCTGTCACTGAGGCAATAGCAGGAAGCTTAGGTACAGGCTTCTTAACAAGTGATTTGCTGTTGTTCCACCTTCCTTCTGAAACTCCGATGACAGCAGCCTGAAAGGGTTACAGGGCACAATCAGTGCTTATAAGAGAGGAACAAACACATTGGAAATTAGAGGGGAAATGGTTTATTAGGGATCCAAGACAGTTGGTGCCCCCAAGGATAGCTCTGCCGAAAATGGACCTCAAAAACACCACCAATGGATTTGTACCACCATTGTGATTTTGCTGCCAGGAGCCACAGGCAGGACGATTAGAACGTTGAGAAGTTTAGCAACGTATTGTGAAGGGGTAGAGAAAGAGGGGCCAGTATGATGCAGTTTTGAAGGAAGGGTTATCACAAGATTACTCCATTTGCCAGACTTGGCTTGTGGAGGGGTTGTGTGGTCACAAAGATATGGGGGCTTTCCTAATTCTGTTGACCTAAGACAAGGCAGGCCTTCGATTAACATGTGGGGATGGGGGGGTTTGGAATCAATATATAAAGGAGGTGCATTTCAGTCTTGTACTTATAGATTACTGTATGGCATCACAATGTTTTTAGCACATAATTATAGTCTGCTCAATGTGTACACTAGTATGCTGTATTAATAGCCACAAGATTTTCTGGTACAAAATAGTCACAATTCTAGGGCAGGTTAAGTACCATGGTCAGGCAAACTGGTTAACATACAAATCACAAATTAAATTTGAATGATCTTCCTGCTCCAGTACCTGTGCATTGGTTACCATGCCCGCTGCCCATGGTCGCTCGTAGCTGCGGGTGGAATAGATAGAGGACAAGGTGAGCCATCGCCTCTGCTGCTTGCTGATCTGTTGTTCTCGCTTCTTCTCGCTCAGCTCCCTATCCTGCTCCTTTCTGCGCAGAGAAGCCTAAGGAGTCAAATGAGGTTTTCTTTTTAATGTTTTCAGCTGCAGAGAAAGTGTTCAGGGTTTAATGGCAAGGCCCAGAGGTAAGGCAATCTCTTGATTGCCACTGCAACAGCACACAGAACACTTTCTTTGGAACACCAAACAGGCACTAGAAAGGTTTCTAAGTTGCTCAACAAAAGCTCCTACTGCGCCACAGACCTCAGCATTTACTACTAATCCCCACACACCTAAATATATGATCATGCTTGTATTTACAAATTGTACAGAAGTCTTAATTTGGGGAATTGAGCCTTATTGTACCAATTCAACTGTCAGATATTATATTCATACTAAGATGATTTAAACATGTTGCGTATAGAGAACACAGTAGTTCTATGAAGAAAGGATTCAATTAAGCTATGTCCACTGGCTCTCCATTCCCTTTTAGGAGTGAGGGAGGCTTTCTGAATAAGGATCGTTTACCTCCTTGTACTGCTCATCCATTTTTAAAGGATTCTGCAGGTGTTTTGAGGGCTAGAAGTTTTCAAGTTGCTGGCGATGAGCGCGAGAACGAAAATCCTAAATTGTACCTTGGTGAGAGGCCCTGAACGTTTTGCTTTTTCCTGAATGATTTCCTAACCCCTTTCCAAAAGAACCCCTCTTCTTACACAAATGTGAATTCCTCTGTTTTCCATATACTTTTAGCATGTTGATATCCTAAAACACACGTTTAGTAGGTTGTTTTGAAAAACACATCATTTTTCAAGACTCATCTACCTTTATTAAGTAATCTACAATAGAAACTCAGAACACAGCAACAAAAACTAAACTTCAGTCAGAACATCTTTGCCCTTTTCATTCAGGCCCCTAATACGATGCATGGCCACCCTGCGCATCTCCCCACTATCTAAAGTGCAATGTTAATTTTTTGACAGTTCACAGCAATGTCTAACAGTGATGCTCACAGCATTCTGAAATCTTTGCAGCCACGTGTGAAAATGATTCATGTGCTATTCGGGACTACCAACAACCAACCTGTACATATCATCCATGAAGTATATAAAAGGATCCCTCTTTCATGACCTCTTTCAGTAATCTTCGCTCCTCTGCCACCAATCTACTTACTATTCCAAGGTTTAACCGGGAAAGGCTTGGCGGCAGAGCTTTCTCCATTGCTGCTGCCAAACTTTGGAACAATCTCCCACTGCCACTCAAAACTACTTCCAATCATTTGGTTTTCAGAAGAGCTTTGAAAACCACTCTATTCTAGTCCTTGGCTCTTTCACTGGTTTTCTTTTTAGCTAGCAGCTTCCTCTTTAGCGCCATGATGCCTTTGGGCGACCGTGCGCTTTACAAGTATAGTTAACATACCATGACCCATGTGGAATTAAAAATCGCACAAAATAGCCCAGACTCAGAAATACATTTCCATTCCACGACAAAGGCATTCATACTAAGAACTTTTTATGACAAAAGGAATTATCAATTTTCTATCCATAATCCTATCAGACTCGACTGGATGAAAATTGAACTGTTTAGTGGAAATTATTTAGTTCCTGAGCAAGCAATTGCTTTGACAAAGCTTGCTATGAGGGAAACACGTATTGGCTGTGGCTATTCTTAATAGAGTCCTTGAAGTTTTACTAACCAAATTGTACTCTTACATTATTTCCTAAATATGAATGCAGGATATTTTGATATTGTAAGCACTATATACAGTCTATAGTCAGTCAAATTTGATATGCAAATTATTCATTCAACAGCACGTATACAGATAATAAACATTTGTGAAATTGCATTCAGTTAAACAGTGTTTCATTGATAACCTAAGCAATATGCACAGAAGCTTATAGCCACAATTAGGAGTCTCTCTTTTTTCTACCTTAGTATGCCACTGCTAAGCTACAGAAGAAAACCCATGAACCTAAAAGACAGGCTTGGGTGTTTTTAGTCTATTTTGTAGTTATAATAAAAAAGCCAATATATCTAGTGAGGGTTACACATCAGTATTCATGGCTTTAAGGAATCTTTCAACCCCAGTCACACGGACCATGATGATCAAGTCACATAAGCCACATATCTAGTCATGGAGAATGGATTACATGGCGATTCACTGACAGAACTGGAGCTCTCAGTTTGTCCCTTCTCCCCCATCACAACCACTTATAGTAGACAGGTGGTGTTTCCTCCAGGGAGAACAAGCTCCGTCTATGGCAAGCTATGAGAGTAGAGCTCAGATTAAAATTAGTATGAGCCATGATGCAGAATTTTGAGTATTGGATACATTATTCTTTGGCTAAGGACCCAAAAATCTTTTTAGAGCCCAATATGCAATCATCTGTGTCCTGGCAGACATGGCCACAGAGCAAAAGCTGGCTATTTTTTATTGCTGCATGGTCAGGGACCTGTTTGGAGAAAGGTCTTAAGCAGACCTATTGTTGGATATAGTGGGCCCCATGGAAAGAATGTTTGACATGGTTGAATCTCAATCTAAAAGAGATCAGGTCAATTTACCTTTCTAGGGTTCTGTTCCATTCTTCTTGTCTCTCAGGGAAACAAAGCAGGTCTTTTGGCAGAGTGCAACAAGTATATTTTAATGATAACATTATTAAGGAGCCAAACACAGCTGCAAAGAGTATTTTATTAGGAGCTCCCTTAAGAAAGCAGTCTTCAACGTGGAGAATGTTTGGACACTCATATTTATTGTTTCAGCTGGCTGGAAAAATGTGTTGTTCCCCATTGTAGCCTGCAAATGTCCTAAAACTAGTCCAACTATGCAGAATGTGTGAAAATCCTGAAAGGTTATTTGCATTTTTGCAGGGGGAAAAAGTTCAAATCTTCGGCTGACACCACAGAAACTGCATACCCAATATTTAAAGGGTCCATTATTAGTTCTTGGTTTCACTCTAAAAATACCCCAAAAATGTTGCAAAATCGGCATCAGATTTGTAAAATCTGCTGAGAATGTGTCGTTATTGCGAAATCGGTCTTTTCTTTAGTTTCCGAAATAGCAGGGGTGTTCTGGGCACAACTGCCAAGTTCTGCAGGAATAATACTTTTGCACTAATGTAGGTGGGCAGGTGGCAGAGTCCAAGAGTGGGCATAACTAACTCAATACATGGCTATGAAGACCACAGCAGTACAGCAACTAGAATTTCAGGATGTTCTTCAGTAGACAGGAGACCGCATACATAGGTTTTTACACACATGGAAATTGAATCAGTTCAGGCAGCGACAAGCAAGATTGTGGCATGAAAGGACAACATAATTATCTTCCCAACACAAATTTGAACCGTAATACATTTATTTTCCAAATTAACCAACAAAGACAAAAATCCAGTGAAAGATTTAAGGGAGATTAACATATTTAATTACAGGAACCCAAGGAATGTGGGATCCCATCTCCTGAAGAAGGAGATTATCCATATGAAATTGAACCCAATGACTCTTCACTTCAAATCAAAGGTGGACTGGGAACCAAAAGAGGCCCTGGAAAATATTTTAAAAGTGGCCCCATATTGCACATTTTCAGCAAGCCCAATGGTTTTCCTATGAGAACATTTGGAAATACCACACAACAGAGGCCCTGGGTGCAGAGGCCTACTGGGAAATCTCCAGAGTTCCCTATAGGACAGTCCACCCCTGATTCAAATTACCAATCGAGTGTTTTCTATTCACAGGTCTACAACACATTTAAGACTCCCTTAATGCTTCTCAAAACTAGAAATCGGCGACTGTGTATTAGGATCAAGGTGGATGTGTCCAATTGTTTACCAAGGCGATATCATGAAAACGTCTCGTCATCGACATATGGGAGTAAACTTCCCTTGATTTGGAGAAAAATGTTATTTAGTACAAATTTGTTGGAATCTGTTGAGAACTGTGCTACAGGTTAGTTGGGCTTTGTAATAAACACGAAACAAGCTGTGCTGAAACCTCTGTCAGAAAATGAAAACACATCATGTGATTTTTGAACTGTTCGCAGTGAAAGTAGTCTCCATGGGCTTTGGCTCGGTGATCAGTCTCCTGGATGGACTACAGAACTCTTCAGCATTTTGGAGAAAAAAGATCTATATTTATACAAAGACTTTATGGTTTGGCGGCTGGGTTTCCCTGTCAAACTGGAGGTTTGTGAGTATGGAAGCCTGGCAATGCTAAGCTTATTGTTGCCAGTCAAACAGGTTACTTGTTTGGGGCCGACACGAGCCGCCAGGCAATGGGTCCCATCTTTGGCAGCCAAGCGAAATAAGATTGCTGATGCTACAATCAGAAAGGTTTTTATATAAATTGTTTAAAAGCAGTTGAGATTAACTGTTGCTGTGAAGATTTGTCTCAGGGAAGTGAAGCGTATGGTGTTGCTTAGCATGGTCAATAACTTGCTGTGAAATATGCGTATGGTCAAGGGGATACAGATCCAAAGTTCTCTTTCTTGGCACTTAGGACACTATGGCCTACTTAAGAGTATTTCAATAATAGCGACCAGTCTTTGATGCTCATTTATTGTGATGGCTGATTGGAGTGAGTTTTCTCAAGAATGGAACGTTATACACAGAAAGGTATTTGTGCAGCATTCATGGTGCTTCATTTGGAGACCAAGTCTGGAAACGTACATTGGGTTGTGCAGGCCACCGAAAACTCTGAAAGTGTGTGATGCAAACACACTCCTAGAAATGCACAACACAATAGTTGTCCAGCTAATGCTTCATTGTTTATGCAACTTCCTATACAAATAACAGTTCCCCAATATGTAGACTTCTCATGGGCTACCATTTTACACTGTGACCTGAATTGCCCCAAGGTGCTTGAACACCCATGATAATAGACAGGTAGAGGGTGCATGTTACTTAAGTCCTCCATAGATGAGTAAGATACTATACACATGTCTTTCATGCGTTGACCGCACTCTGGCAGGTCAAGTGTAGCCAATGGTATCGGAACACTCAGCAACCCAGACTACCCCTGGACCCTAAGAAGTTCCCAGAGCCCTGTGATCCAACAGAGCCCATTTCGCACAAGAGGTTTAGGTGTGCTTGTGTACATCTCTCCTTCTTAACCAGTGGGAGAGGCATATTTTGTGAAGATGAAATCACCACTTGGAACAATTGGACACCATGCAATATTGTTTGGTCAGTCTGAATGATAATTGGATGGAGCGGGTAGCAGCTGAAGAAAGGAGTGAGAAGTGAGCACACTTGCACTGTAGCAAGAGAAACAAGACTATAGCAAAAAGTAACATATTTCCAACTCTATTATATTGTAATAGAACACACATTTGGCTTCACCCAGGGGTAACCCTTCTGAAGTATTTAATAGTATATTAATAGTATGCTTGATATACAGTGCACGCTTTGCTCTTAATTATCTGTAACACTATTAAACCTGTCCCTTCCATGGCCATTAATAGTAACATTACAGATGGTAAAATCCTGAATAACAAAGTTTCAAGGTCTGGATAGCAGCAATCCGGATAACAGAGTGAAAGTAAACAGGAGTCCATAGTGCGTTGTTATCTAGACTTTGTGATTGATTTCCTAGCTCTCTGAATACCAACATTCTATTATCTAACATATTTACAGGTTTTGTTTTCTGGCACCAATGCCCCCTCCCCACAACCCCTACACCCCCCAAGAGCAGTGGGTGAGCAAAGCTTCTAACGTACACGGAAAATCTGCCTGGTTATCAATGTAATAAAATGTACTTCTACAGTACCAAATCTTATGTATCATACAATTGCGGTTACAGTTCATTGTGCTGGATTTGAATGTTTGCATTTTACACTGATATTTGCTATCCTCTTTCAGGCCTCAGTCAAATGCGGGAATTTCTAAAATATAACTGAACAAAGCCTCTAGAGTTAATAAACAGGAATTTGAATGTTTATCTACTGTCAGCCCATATAATATTTAAGACGTCATATGTGCACTTCTGTTATCAATATCTAACAAGCTGTTGCATTCTGTAAATGTTGGAGTCACTTCAGAAGAAGGGCGCGAATGCGGTAAAGAAAGGTTTACTGCAAGGATTATTTAAAGCAAAATAAGGCCCATCTTTCCCTAGGACTATGAGGTGCTCCTAATCTACTTTTACTAAGGTGCTTGTCATTCAGGGTAGATGTCCAACATAAACCACTAATATAACTAAGACCAGGAGAATTACTCCCTTCGCCTGCTGTCTTCTTCACAGGGATATGCGTTTTGATTCTTCCGTTCCACTCAGTAGATCAAATGCAAATAGTCTTTTGTTATCTCTTTTGTTAAGTTCTGTACCACCCTTAGGGGACTCTGTTTCCTTTTTCGCTTTCCCTCTACTTCTCTTATTTCGATTCAAGTTTGTTCTCTCTCTTGTAGAGTTCTGGGTTCCCTTGTATCTTATTCTCGTCTCGTAAACTTTGAATACTCAATTTCCAATTACAATTCACCCTTTCACAGAGTGCTGTCTCATGTACAAGGTTTATCTACTTGCCGTCAGAAGACTGTATTCCCCAAGTGTCTTTTCCTTTTAGATTCTCCTTTTTAACTTTGGGATATGGGTTCTCTTTTCCCAATGTGAGAAGTGTGAGAAAACTGAAGGTGTCTCACCCACTAGTCCCTGGGGACCGGTCATCTGGTGGCAGGACACGTCCATCATTTTTGGATCCAGTTTCTGGGGGTGGACAAGTACGGGAGGATCTCCTGGACGAGGGGTCTTCGGGGAGTGGAAGTGGGACAACAGAGGATGAGACGCGGTATCCCCTTCTCTGTAACACCTTTTCCCCATCCTACCCGGCAGGAGATCTAGGAACTCAACCCCCCTCTTTCCTGACACACACAGCTTTTCACAAACAGTTCACTGCAAGCGGCAACAGACTAATACCAGAGCTATATTCCTAATATGTCCCAACACCACACTCATGCAAGATCAGTCAATTACGGATCATTACACACACCTGACTTCCATCACACTGCTCCACATGGATAAAAGGTGCAGCACGAAAGCACACTGAACAAGGCCAGACACACGAGGAAACAGCAGTTCCAAGATGGCAGTTTAATACAAGGAGAAAGATGGCGAGACCGGAGAGGGTTGCAAGTACCCTTGACCTTTAAGGATTGTTACTTTCATGAGACTTGGAAAGTGTGAAACCTAAGACCAGGAATTAAGGCTAATCAAACCTGTACAGTGTGTCAGAGGTACCCGGGGCACTCTTGCGTCCATAACCAAGGCGGGGAGGAGCGATTGCCGCTGTGGTAGTGTCCTCGGGTCCTATAACAAAGCAGCGTCAGAAAAGACAGCACAGCCGGCGAGTCAGAGAGACTGATAGCAAACCAGCATGTCTATTGAACCAAGGTTGCAAGCGGCAACATTGTATACAGTGAACAGTGTGTGCGGCGTTTGTAAGGAGCAATGCAAATTATTGGAAACTAAAAGGAGGAGCCAAACTTTGCAATTGAACTTTGGGAGGCCAAAATGAGATAGCATACACATAGTGGTCCGGCGCCACGCGGGCACTCATTCGAAGTTCTGTTAGGTAGCCAACTGATGCCGAGTTTGAGAAAAAGGAATATTAAGTTAGAAGTTGTCATGCCAAACCCTGTGCACATTTGAAAAAAGTCTTCCATGGTTTAAAGTACATCACAATTAGTCCGAGTCTGGATGAGGGAGACTGAGTGAGTGAAAGAGATCTGAGCCCGTAAGAGGGGGGTCCAGGGTGAACATCGAAATTAAACATGGGAAAAGGAAAGGAACGTTTGCGTGTTATTATTCTTTTGTACACCAGGCCCTCTGAGTCAAGAGACTTGCAAGAAGTAGAGAGACTTGGACACAGCAAGGCCCTGAACTGGGAAAACTGAACTGTATCTTTGTGCCACAGAAGCAAGAGTGTGCTTTGCTCGAGTGACCCGCCTTGCCTCGTGTTGAAAATATTACAAAGGCGGACCAACAGTACGAACATCCTGACTTATTTTGTGCACACTTCTTTCGTTTTTTGTGAACATCACCCCACATTATTTGCAAATTAGTAGTAAGGATTGGCAATAGCTTTTTTTTTTAGTATAGGCCCTTTTTATTTTGACAAGGCTCCACTAGGACTGCATTATTATTATTTGATGTTCGTAGCTCGCTCCAATCTGCAGATTGAGGTTTAGGTTGGCGTTTATCACACCCTTGTGAAAGCTCAATAAACACCCTTAAACTGTGGTCATTTGTGTCTGTCTTACTGTTGATACCATGCCTTCCTTAGAGAAGTTTCCAACTGTTCTCTGTTCTTCCCTCTGAGGTGTGGTAAAGTAAGGAGTCAGACAAAGGAGTGGCATGTTTCAAGAAAGTTGTATATATTTTTATTAAGTAAATAACCTACCTCTGCCCATCTCTAAAGGGTTATACATACCTAAACAAATATCAACTCGGGTGCTCATCGTCAGGATGCTTGCCCAAATAAAAGTGTCCATCCTCTGTCCAAAAACCTACTCTAGCCCTGCCACTAATCTACAAAAGGGTTCAGCATCCAAATGAAAATAGTACCAGGAGAAGGACTCCCTTGTCCTGACCCACCTTGCACAGCCTTGAGGGCTGCCTTAGGGTAGTCTTTTGCAATAGTACTCAAAAGACTCTTCACTTCTTCTCAAGGGCTCCTGAAAGCTTGCTTTACAGTTACAGCAATTCTTCCCTGTCTTATGACACTATGAGGATTACTTCCAGGCAGCTCTTGTCGTCTAGTATCCTCTTGGATTACCACTGTGACAAGGGAGAATGCTCCTGATGCACTATTGACTCTTAGATCTTTGTATCTCACTACTGAGACGAGGGAAGAGTACTCCTGAGGCTCTCTAGACACTTGAGCTGCCCCAAACCCCTACTGCTTCTTCCACTACCCATTACAGGTTAGGCCAGCGTCACAGCTCTTCCTGGGGTGCTGGACTGACTTGCGTTGCTTCAGCGCTGCTTGATTTCTTCACTCTGCTTCCTGCTTTGTCCTTGCGGCTCTGCCTAGACTTGGGCCACACGGCTCTGGCGCAGTTGCAGAACCACACGGCCACCTTCCCGAGGTCACGCCACTGCTGGCTTCTTTGCCACTCTTCAATTATTCAGGAGCCTAGCTTCATCTGCAGCGCTCTGCCTACCATTCTTGGATGTCCCCACAATTGGGGATCAGCGTTCCTGCAGCTTCGTGTTTTCAGGTTGGCTGGCTTCACGCCGGCTGTTCCCTCCATTTCCCAGTCCTTTCTAGCTCTTTATTCCTTGTAGCTGGATCCTCCACAATGTAAAGTCACAGTCCTTTACTGCTGAGATAATCTTCATGCCTCCTTGGGACCAATCGTTCTCAGTACCATGGTAAGGAAAACTATTTCTCTGCAGGTTTCTTTGGCTCTTTGTCTTGGTCATATTAAATTGTGGATAAAAGGCAGAAGAGACATTTCCGTAACAGACAGTAGTGTTATCAGGGATTTCTGAGAAGGACTTGGTCCCAAGGGAAAATGGGTTAGGAAGTTCCTTCACAGAATGGGAATTAAGGTGGGAAGTCTCTCCCTGTGAGGTCCTGCTTTCCACCACTCCTAGGGGGACTCCCACCTTGCAGTATCAGTGTTAATTTCTAGCTAGGGGTGTTGCAGGTATATAATGTGTTTAACCGGGTAGGGTGGACCAGCAGGAATATAAGGGCTATAACTTGTTACATGAGTGATCTTGCAATTCATTATGGAATGTTTGATACTGTGGACGATATGCTTGATCACTAATAACTTTCTATTTTCAAGAAATTCTGGTGCTACAATAGCTAACAGGAAACATTCCTCCCTGTATGCCTCTGTCATCAAAGAAATAATATTTGGACAATCTATTAGGAAGGCCAACTGTGATATAGGGGATCTAAGCTCTAGGCAAAGAGATTAGGTGGTTGACAAACTGCTATAGGAATTGGTTAAAGTGGTACCAAAGATCTGCTAGGAACAGAGTGTGGCAAGTGCTTTATAAAGTAATTAAGAAAGGGGATAGTAAAATGTTGTGGACTCTGTTTAATACTGATCGTAATACATCTGGTAAGGCGCTAACTTCCTGTATTAACAATGATGCCTGTGCAGACTTTCTAGGTAATACATTAAAGGCTCCTTCAGCTACTAACCTTATTTCTAATTATGCACTAAAATGGGAATATATTAGAGATGACATTGTCGAGATTATTGGAAAACTCAAAACTTGGGGGGGCCCTGGCACGGAGGGGGGTCTCCAATATAGCAATGCGGTCCAATTCTGAAATCGGGCCCAATATCTTGCAGCTGTTTCAACTGGTGACAGAGTGCAATAGTATCCCCTGCTCGTGGAGGCAGTCCCATATTATTCCTATTTTTAAAAAAGTGAGTCGAAGTGATCCAGGAAATTATAGATTACTTTCGCTCCTAGATGTGGCAAGTAAAATCTTTGCCACGCTGCTCCATAAAAACATCAATAAACGGATTGTGGATAATCACATCCTGAGCCGTTTGCCTCTGCGTGTGATGAAATAGATTTGTCAATTGTTACATGAAAATAATGAGGCTAGAGTTAGATTCAGTGGGCAGAGTGACCCATCAACCCCAATTGCAATCAAAAGGGGAGTGAAACATGGTTAATCTGTACATGTCGGATCTTTCTACGAAAGAAGGGTAATTTTCCGCCGATCATAGGGCTGTCAGCGACAATTCATCTTGCCTTCGCTGATTACCTGGTTATTGTTGACTCTACTTTTATCGGAATCTCTAGAAGTGCTTGGGCGATCATGGAGTATGCTGAGGGGAATGGAATGAAGGTGAACACGTCTAAATCTAATTTTATGAGATTCGGTCGAGTATCCAGTGCTAAACATAGCTTTATGCTGAATAATGCTCAATTTGATTGAGTGGAGAACTATTGCTATCTTGATTAGGAGATCTGTGCCAGAAAGGGTGAAGAAAAGCTGCTGAAAAAATGTTACATTAAGGCTATTGCCATTATGCTGTTAATTAAAAATTGTGTTTTTAGCAAATCAGGCTATAGCCTCAGTGGTATCATTTCTCTGTACAAAGCAGTTGGTGGCTAGCATAAGCTATGCCATGGAATGCTCTTTTATTGACATGGATACCTGGGGATAACTTCCTTGAGGGTAGGATTTGAAGGCAAATTCTAGTGTGACCCCTGTCGAAGCAGTGCAATTGGATTTTAGTTTGACATCCCGAGTAACAAACATTAAATTGAATAGAGGGAAGGTATTCATTAAGCTCATGTGTGCATAGTCAAACAGAGTGTTGGCCTTTCTTCGGGATGGGATGGCATGGTGAATAAGCGGAATCTGGCCTTGATTACAGTGCCATGATGCCTTTGGCGAAAGAGCTCTCTATAAATGTGGTGATTGATGGATTTTTGGAATGTAAGATCTTGAATGACTTTTTGAAAAAAAATCAACTGGTGCCCCAATTGGAAGGAAGGTGAAGGTTCACTTGTGAGAGCTGGCTTGGCATACCTAAGAGTAAACGTTTCTGCTGGTTGTGTTATAATCCCAGGATGCTTGAAACTGCTAGTCATGTAATCACCGCTTGTTAATATATGATCAAGTATTACGTTAGATATTACATGAAGCAATTAAAATGGTGTACATGAAATGGAAAGAGATTCATTTTAGTTGAATTGTGTGCCTGGATGGCGTGCCTCAAAGTCTGGCAAGCCTTTGAAGGGGAAATTGCCCTGAAGGAGAAGCAGTAGGGATCTGTCTATTTGATTTTATTTAGAATTATATTTTTATGAATGTTTCTACTTCTATTGTTTTCTCCCTCGTTTTATTTTGGATTCATTTGCATATTGTTATGTGAAAAGTTAATTTGTGAACTATATCACATTCAAGAAATAATAAAGTTAATTTCTATTTCATTAACACAGTTCTCGTTTCTTCACTTCCAATTCCCTTCACACCAAAACTGGGCAGCGTTTTGTTTGCTTTAGATCGAGTTCCTCTTGCCCTCCCGGTATTTCCATTCCCCTTATTACATTCTGTGTTCAGGGGCAACAGCGCCGGTAGCTAGTGGACACCGGATTCATTTTTGTCTGCTTCATTGCTCTCCAGCTTACTTTCTGCAGTGTCTTTCTTCTGTGGCCCACTCTAGTCTTCTAAATGTCACTGGTGCCGTGAACTTGGATCGGGAGTGATCTCCTCTCGCTGGTGGCGTCGGGCATTGTTGTACGGATGGACTGCCCACCACGATTGCTTTGTGGTCAAGCCACCACCAAACTCTCTTCCACCGGACTTGGATTTCCTTCGCTCTGACACACTGGTCTCCCAGCATTTCTCGCTTCGTCCCGCAGTTGCTCTGATTTATGAGGGCTCTGTGATCTTCGACAGCCCTCTCATGTACAGGGGGCTTACCCTGATTTTCTCAGTGTTCGGCTCTCTCGGCTCTCCACCCCCTCTTGCTGGTTCTCTGGCATATCATCCCTTTTCAGCCTCCACAACACAGTCCACTGGAGAATCTGATTTAAAGGTATATGCACATTTTCTTGTTGCTGATGATATTGGCTCACTTTATCTTCATGAAACTGAAAACACTCCGGTGTATTATACAAGACCATATAAGCCATCAACGGTAGGCCTCGGAGTTCCTCAAAGGGACAGGAGTCTTTGTCCCCAAAAGGGCCATCTTTCCCGGTAAGGTTCCACTTACCTCAACCCCTTACCTCACAGGCAGGGGAGGGGGACGACTCCCCTTTGGGGAGAAGTGATGAGTTCCCTCCAAGTAGTAAACAATTCCCATTGTGTGTTGAGAGGAGCCCAACACTAGCTGCCAAGGAAGTTGACTTGGTGGGGGAATAGATGAAGCACAGGACCTCCTTCCCTAGTTAGAATATAGTCAGTCAGTGGGGAAACATTATTCGATTCCATTGACAGATGGAGAGGGACTCAAAACCACACACACAGTTAGGCATAAGGGGAGCCATCAGAATGAGATGACCGCTGAGACTCAAAGATTGTGTACTCGTTTGGTCAGGAGAGCAAGCAGTGGGAAAGCAAATGGAAATCAGTCAGTTCAATTTAGTAGAAAGGCACCTCTAAGAGAGTCCTGCCCAGTCCATCCCCCTGGAGGCAAACCATGAACACTTCTTGTTGGACACAGTGCTAGAGATAGAGATGTTCACTCCCATAAAACTCTATTTTGGGAAGATCTGAAGAACCACTTCCTTTTGACAACTTCGACTTGGGGTGCATCAGCCTGTCTGCTGAAATTTTTCACCTCCTAGTTTTGCGGCCGCCAAAAATATTCTATTAGCTAGACACAAGTTTCAGATCTAGACCACAAGGTGGCAAAGGACAGCTCCCTTCTTGTTCAGGTAAAACATGGCAGTAGTATTGTCCCCTAGGATCAATACTTTGAAGCATTTTATAAAGGCTGCCCATGCTAGAAAGTTTACGGTCAGTCACATTCCTCTAGTTATACATGGTACATTCATTCTAACTTGAGAGCCAATTAATGCAAATAATTAGATCAAGATGTCCTTGCTCTGCCTTTCCCATGATTTTCAGTTGATACACTTCAAGCTCTTACAGATCACATATGATCAATCACATGTTACTCAGCAACAAAAACCAAAAACTGCTGCACTGAAATCCGTAAACCTTTGCAGCTTAAACAGGGGTAAAGTCCTTGGATTATTCCTCCCTTTTACACTGCATGATTAGCTCACCTGGGCTTTAACAGCAAAGGTGCAAAAATATGCAAATGTTCTTAAATCCCGCCTATCAAAATGGCACAGTCCAGCCCAAACTGCTGGGCCAACTACAATTTTAATGGGAACACAAGCAACTCGCAATTTGCTGAAGTCATATTGGGCTTTATCAGTGATGTGAAGCTTAATTTCTGTCATGACAACTGTGAGGGGGCACAAGTTGTGCCACAAGCAGGCTCCCACCAGAACCCTGAGGGCCTTAAAACCACTGCAAAAGGGCTCCTGGATCCAGTACTGGCGCCTTTGGCACCAGGCTCATATGTAGTAAGGAAGGGCTGTTTAAACTAGGTCCCATTTATGTACATGGGCCTTTAAATCCAACATGGAAGCACCCACACAGTCTAGTTCTAAGAACCAAGCCATACGGTCTAGTGTTTTGGGTGTGGTAGGCCTGGAACTACTTTACCTGGGCTATATAAACCACACCCTGACTGCAGAACATGCTTCGTGTTGTTCTGCAACCAGCAGCGTGATGCTCACCGTGTCCAGCATCTTCCTGTAATCCTGCAAGAACAAGATTATTCAGTTTTACCTGAGGAAACACCATCCAGCACTCAGCATCTCAACTGGGCTGCAATCTGTGGAAAACGAGAGAAGAAGAAACATCACTCACCTGCGAGTACTAGCTTAAGGACTTCCTCATTGCGACCTGCAATAACGAGAAAGGGAAAAACAATATTAGAACGCGCGCTTCCAAAACATCGGATTCCATCAGTCTTACCTGAATTCCATCGTGCTACGCCACACTTCCATCCAGAGCACCACAGCAACATCTGCAAAGGAAAAGAGACATTCAGGTACGCTTTCAATATTAAACAACCGCACAGCGCTGTACTACCTTAACGGATTTCGGGGTACTGTTTTTCATTGCGCTCTCATCCACTCGCAGCACCACAGCGGCCTGTGAGGAGAAGAAGAAGAAAACACAGGTTAGCTTCAAAAGACAAAGGCACTGCGCTAAGCGCTTTCTCTTACCTAGAAACGTGCCTCTCCATCCGGCACGCCAGCATCAAGACCTTCGCACCCGAAAAGAAGGAGATGAAGACATTAACGAATTCCCACCATAAACAGTACAAAGACTTACAATTATAACAAGCCTACCTGCCTACGAGCAGATTCGGGTTACAGCAGGCCTGGACCCAAGGAAGGCGTACTGCACCAGTGAAGCAACTCGGGCAGCTCGCCAACAAATATCAAGCGCCCCTGCACAAGAAATGCAGGATGGATAGCTCACCCTACAAATAACTAAGGTGAGAAAAGAACCCAGTGGGAAGGGAATCGGTCAGAGGGAGGTGGGAGATTCACCCATTAGAGACAGTTATCACAAATCCTCCCTTCTGTAATTGCAGATTCATTATTCAGCACTGGGCAACTACACATCCAGGGTTCCAGATCTCAGAGCTTTCCAGACGCCCCAGGGATATCAGGTGAGCGTAACAATTTCCTCTTAAACTGTCAGGTCCAAGAGATTTTCAGGGCAGGCTTATTGCCATTCATAAAACAGAGATACTCAGCTAAGGTTTTAGGAGTGTATCCACTTGAGATCTGTCTGTAGTTGCCTTGTTAGTGTGGTAATGAGTTTATTAATCAATTTCCCCTCAGCAAGGTGGGCCTGTCCCTTTCCAAGCTGGAGGGTAGGAACGTAGAAGCCAATTGTTCTGCCTCTCTCCAGGTAGGTTCTGTTTTAGGCACAAACTCAGGAGTTTTTAGGAGATTAGGGACTAGTTGCCGAGTTCACCACTGGGATCTCTTTATTGTTAAACGATGCATAGTCTGACATGAAGGGAAGTTTATACTAGTTTACTGGGACAAATAATTTATTTGAAAGTTCCCATGCAGTATTTGTGAAAACGTGGGTGCTTCCACACAGGAGAAAGCGAGCCAGACGTTTGGGTGCACAATCAAGAAAATGCTTACTTCAGCCTCCACATCAGGTGAGAGCACCTTTCTTGGACTATCGAGGAGCACGAGGCATGAGATCCATCTTTTCGTAGGCGTGTAGAGAATGGCACCCTAAGACGTGTTGAGCACTCGCAGGGAAGACGAAAGGAAGCTGGGTGTGCAGAAACACTTGTTACGTCTGGTGTGCGGATGCTATGAAAGTACTCAACCGATAGCGGAGAGCAGACCACACTTCAGAACTTTTCTCAGAGGTTTTCAGAACACTTCAAGAACATTGGAACTCTAAGTGGGGAGTAAGCCTAGCAGATCGGACTGGAAAGAAAAGTAGAAAAAACAAGGACACTTTAGATATAAGGGGGCACTGGAGACAAATAGTGCACCGATTATAGAGGTTGGAAAAGAGAAAGACCTAAAAAACAGACTTTTAAAAAGAGGTTATATATATTATTTAGTAGGAATAGGAAATAGTCAAAACAGTAATAGGAATTCAGTTATTAAGGAATCAAAATTATTTCTAAATTTCTAATCAAAAGGAAAACCTCAACAATGCTTCAAATTCCAAGTTACTTCTTGGCTCTCATCAGAGGCGCATATATATATATATATATACACATACACGAGAGAAGTAACCTCTAATAAGACTTCTGGTGTCTTTATTTTATGCAATTCTCCTGCACCTTCCAGAAGGGTCTGTAATGTAACCGGAATTAAGCCAGTTGCATGTGAGAAACTTGGGCAGGGTCTGCAAGGTTCAGCAACTCCAGTGGGACCTGACAGGATGAAAGGCCCACATTGATGTGCATGCTCGGGCTGACGCGGTCTCCAAGGATGTAACCTTGAGTTCACTAGGTAGAGGAGCGAGGAACTCGTGGCTTCCCGAAAGGAGACTCAAGCTCTCAGCAAGAAAAAGGAGGAGAGGATTGAGTTGTTGAGTTAGTGGGTCACAGGGTTCACAAGCACCCCGACAACTTAGGGTAGGTGCAGATACCAAACCACCCGAATCAGAGTCTAGGAGTTCTAGTAAGGAGCAATCAAGGGAGGACAGGGCCAGGTTGGCATGGTGCTCCGTAACTTCACATTTGGCTACTTTGTGGGCTCAACCAGAGCGTTTTGGAAGGAGTGGAGGATCTAAAGAAGTTTAACATTTTTCTGATACAATGTGAGCTACAGTTCTTATGTCGGCCTGAAGCCTTCTTAGTGGTAGCTTCTAAGATGGAATGAAATGTATCCCATTTCACTGGCAAAGGAGCTGCTTGGTCGATCTCTATGGTTTCTCAAGGGGGAAACATTCTGAAGGACCTGACCCAGTTTAAGGCAGAATTTAGCAAAGTGTTTGACCAGTGACATATGTGCCGGAGCCTAAAAGACGAGGGGTCAAAGCAAAAGAAGGATCTGAAATCTTCAGAGCCTTTGGCAAGACCCCGTCCATCCATCTAAGGAGGAAAATGAAAAGAAAAGAAGGAACAATCTTTGCTTTTTCCTGGGGGTCAAGGTGGACATTTTCAAGAAGATGCTCTTTTAGGCCTCAAAGGTTTATTGATCTGCAGCTGGAGCGCAACAGATAGCCAATACTCTCTAGGCAAGGGTTCCTCACATCACCCTGAAAATATCATTGTTTTGAGAAGGAGAGTTGAGGTGTGGAAGTCCCTGTGTTATCAATTCTGCTGCCATCAGTAACAGTTTGGATTGAGAGTTCACAAAATCTATGGGAGCTCTCATTGGGCGCAAGCAATTAACTGAGCAGGCTAAAGCTGCTGCTTTTTTTTTTAGGAGACCTACCTGGTGGGGTTCAACATTATGGTTACTGTGATGAATATTGTCACTGCTTCCATGAGGGATGCCCCTTCCCATGAGGCCAGTGAGGTGAGGCTGCTACCCGGTAGTCCCCCTGGGGGTAGTACTCAGCGGGAGGATCTCATGGGGAGGCAAACCCTCCATGAGACCAGTAACTATCTTGGGAGAACGCAGTATTCCCTTCCTTCATTCATTCCACTACCCTTCTTCCTTTCAACTCACTCAGTACCCTGTGGTCCCCCACATCTCTATCTATGTAGAGTTGAGGAAACCAAGTGAGACGAAGAAGAGTGCCCCTGAACTCTGATGACCATCAGTTCAGTACTGCGACGCTGGGGAAGGATGGAGCAATGAGGAATACCTATGGGAACCAGCATACACAGTCTAGTTGATGGAGACTGCCTATTGGTTACTCAAAGTACAAATTAGAAGTAGGACTATGTCATTTGTCAAGTCTGTCCCCTGAGGAACTGGGAGCGAAGTTTGAATGCAGCAGACAGACACAGGAAGAAGCTGCAGACCAGGATGACGGTGGGGAAAAGCCGCTGTCTCTAATGGAGCTGCCAAGAGCCGGCAGGCCACGAGAAACCAAAGAAAAACGAAGTACACAGAAGACTTTGTACGTCTCCTCGAAGGAAGATGCGCAGCACCATTCTGCTGAATGTGAAGCAGGGATGCGGAACACAGCGGGAGCAGAGCGAGAAGGATCGGAAGCTCGCCCAGAGAGCCAGAGAAGCCCGAGCAGGACGCCACACAGCAGGAACCCGAAATAAGTTACAGGTGCTGCCTGGGTGCATGACAGGGGCTGGGAACCGAACAAGAGGAGCCCAACGAGCGCCCAATACGAACTAAAGCCAATGATATATGTATCAAGGACCCTAAGAGAAATATAAAGACAGACATATGCCGCATCAGTAGACACTTGGCAGGAAAGTAAACCAAGTGTCCTGAAATGCCGATACAAAGGGGAACGAGACCCAAGCGAAGAGGATAATATATCAGTCAAGGACCCCAAGAGAAATAGGACACAGACATTTGCTGCATCAGTAGACACTTGGCAGGAGAGTAAACCAAGTGTCCTGGAAAGCCAATACAAATGGGTCTGGGACATGTGAGCAACAGAGGCAAAACCAAATTAAATGGGTAGAGGACCTGAAAGAAATGCAAAGGCAAAACTAAAATAAGAGGGTGTAGCACCCTGAGAAAATCAAGAAGAGAGAGATTAAAACTAACTGTTTGAAATATCCTATGTGGAACAGTACCTGGCAGGAGAGTACACCAGGTCTGTTCAGTTGGACATTGAGTGAAGTTGGGGTAGAGAACCTGCGAAAGCAACGTACTAGGGTCTGGGACCCATATGAAGTTGGGCGAGACCCCCAAAAGCAAAGTACAAGGGTCAGGGACCAATACAAGAGTGAAAACAAATGTGATCAAGGCGCTGAAGCCCAGAGCTAGTCGGAGAGAGCCCAAGAGAATATAAAGGGGCCTGGGACCAACACAGAAGAGGAAGGAGATACAAAACAAGTTGGGGGGATTCCAAAACAACCCAGAGGTATCTGGGACCCTTATGAAACCCATCAGAAATTAACTCCATCTCTACCCAAGTCATTCCCCAACAAGATGTTGCCAGGTACATTATCCTGAACCAGGACAAGAAGCGTTGCTGTCTTGTCATCAATCTGAATGGTGACGAGGTCTACCAGCTGACCTGGTGGTTCTCAGAGGAACACTTACATATTCCTCTGGCCTGAGCAGGGTCCTGTCCACCACTATCATGCTAGCCCCAATGTCTCTTAAACCAGTGGAAGGCAAGCCATTTATGAGGACACGTCTCAGAAATCATCTAGTATTCTGTGGCATAGTAGCCAGTACTTCTGAGTCCAAGGGACACTAAAGGAATCTCTACAGGAGCACCAAAAGGTGATTACTGGATAGGAGGAGAGGACAGTGGCCTCCACCTCAGGCATAGAGTAAGGGTAGGTCATACCGACAGCCTGGACACCAAGTGCCTTACCTTTACACTTAGGGTCTCCCTTTCTGTGGTCCAAGGCCCCACAGTCCCAACAAGTGCCAGGAATGCAAGACTGAACTGGATCCACTGGGAGTCGGCTTTGCAGCAGGAACACCAATACTCTTACTCCCACCCCCATGAGACTTGTCCCCACAAGATGTTGGGACATTAGAGGGAGAATGTTTAGGTTTATTCTGATGTGGCTGCTTCTTGAACTCCTCAGCCTTCTGAGGAGTCCCTTTCTCTTTGTCCTTCACACTGGGATCCTTAGGGGACACCATGTGGGAAACCACTTATCAGCCAACTTGGCCAACTTAAAGCGGTCCAAGCTATTCTGGTCAGCAATGTACTGACGCAGCTCTGGTGAACAAGCCTCAGAAAAAAGTTCAAAAAACAGGAGCTGAGACAGGTCAACAAAATACTTCAATTTGTAACCATCAATCCATCCCATCATATTCATATGTGCAGCAATCACCCAATCAACCCAAGACATATTCTCTCTCTTCTTATAATCCTCCAAACTTGGCAACCAAAGCAGCTTTCATACACTCATAACGGCTTCCTT
Organism: Ambystoma mexicanum; assembly: GCF_040938575.1. Taxonomy (NCBI): domain Eukaryota; kingdom Metazoa; phylum Chordata; class Amphibia; order Caudata; family Ambystomatidae; genus Ambystoma; species Ambystoma mexicanum. The sequence goes on along the minus strand of NC_090938.1, from coordinate 488,615,904 downwards.
CATCCACGCTCTGTGTCAGAATACAGTCATAACCAGTCTGAGGTACTCTACAAACATTTAGCCCAATCTCTATGGTCAAAATCATGGATACCACAAGTCATCTCAAATGAGTCTATCGATTAGAAGATATCAGAACCCTCCACGTACACACCAACCAAACCTTTCATAAACTTGGTTGCAGCAGACCTGACACTCAACTGGTCTGGCTGAAGTTTGCACCTTAGCTTTCTCTAGCTGGAGTCTTTGACATTTAGTTTCTCTGTTTTTGAGTTAAAGATTTCCATCTGTTAGTTCAAGATCTATTTCATGGAGCATAACTTGTTGTGCCAACTCCTACTCCTTCAACTTAGCTTCAGACTAACTTTTTGTATTCAAAGGCAAACTTCATCCTTAATAACTCAAGTTCCAGGGTACTTCCCTGTGAAACAATGCAGGGTTTTGGAATAGAAGTGACAGGAGAGGTGGCAAACACAGTGGCAACATCTGTGATTTCACCAGGGTTAAGGAACCCATCAGAGCCCCCCCCACCCCCCAACTCCATTTTCATCATGAGTTTCACAATCTGACTGGAAATCCACGAGGGCAGCTATAAGCTCTGTCCTAGACTTATCTTCAAAATCTATTTTTCCCACTTCACAAGCACTCTGGAGAGCCTCTAAGCTCATCAAGGTCAATTTACCATTTCCAATAGTTTCCATTGTTTGTAGTGTAGTTCTCAGTATACACTGTGAAAACTCTAAAATCAAAAAAATAAAATAAAGTGTGGATATGTTGTCGTGGTTAGGTTAAACATGGAGTCTTAAAACCAGTGATCCCACTGCTGTACCACCAGTGTAAAGACTGGAGGGGTATCTGTTACGCTCACCTGGTATCCACGGGGATGCCATCCAGCTCTGGTTGGATGATTTGCACTCTCAAACCCTCTCCCGGTCCCTTGGTAACGCCTCTGGTTAAAGATGGGTCTGCAATATAGGAGAGCTGGATTCAATACCAGATTGTCTTTATGTTTTCCCACCTCCCTTGGCCTCAACTCCTTCCTCCCCCTTCGGCCCTCTCCTCACCTTAATATTGTAAAAGGTGGATTCTCCGTCCTGCTCCTCGTGGCAGCAGCACGTAGATGTGGGGGGCAAGCAGCGACCAAGTTACTTCACTGGTGCAAGCTCCCCTGTGGGAATCCAGGCCTGCTGCGACTCTGTAGGTTTGCTGCTTTACAGTCTTTATATGTAGTTCTTATGTTCCTCTTAGTTCGAATAATGTCTTGCTTCTTTCCTTTTAGGTATGGAAAGGTATTTTGGTGTTGTCATGCAGTTTGAAGATGAGCATGGGCCCGTAGGCGAAAGCGCGGTGTGCGCAATGCTGTCCGGCGAGTAATGCGCGATGAGCTGCTTCGCCTTTTAGATTGCTAACCTGTGTCTTTTTTCTCCTTGCAGGTTGCGATGTTCCTCGCCGAGCGCCGTAATATTCCAGCAATGATACTGACCAGGAGATGACTACCCAGGTAAGAATTGTGTGGCTTTCTTCATTCGGGCGGAAACGTGAGTAAACGCTTACTAATGCTGTCTTTCTTTCTCCTCTTTCCATGTTATTGTATTCCAGGATGCATGCGGTGCCGGATGATGGAGTTCGTACCTTCAGGTGAGTGGAACTGAAGTCGGCGATGGAATGAAGACGGGATACTGTTCCAGGTAAGTTTCGTAGTGTTCTTTCTCTCTCTGTAGGTCCTTGGTTTCAGGTAAGCTGGCATCAAAGAACTGGACACAGCGAGCGTTACGCTGCCCACAGGAGAATAATGCAAAGCATGTTCTGCTGTTTGGGTGCGGTTTAAATAGTCTCAGGTAAAGTAGTCCAGGTAAAATAGTCCCAGGCCTGCCACACCGAAAGTAGTCCAGGTAAAGTAGTCCCAGGCCTGCCACACCCAAAAGACTAGACCGCATAGCTCAGTTCCTTGTAACTGAGCTATGTGTGTGCCTCCATGTTGGCTGAACCCCCCCCCCCCACCCCAAGTTAAATAATCCCAAGTAAATAGTCCCATTCTAATGTTGGTCTTCATGATGGTTATGAGCCTGGCGCCAAAGGTGCCAGGAATGACTCCAAGAGAGTCTTGGATGAGGTTTTAAAGCCTTTGACTTGGCCCTAACTGGAAGGCTGACTTTCCAGTGAGGGCCAGGGCCAAGGGTCATGACAGCACTTCCCCCCCCCCCCCCCCCTGGGCCCCTCTCATGGTGGCACTTCCGCCTGGTCCTGGTTTGGCTGGGTAATTTTGACGGAACCTTTTAATTAAGCGAGGTGCATGGATGTATTATTCACTAGGTTCCCATGATCTGTCTTGAAGGCCGTATCCCTTCCAATCAACTAAGTAGTATAGTTTGGATCTGGTGTATTTTGAGTCGAGGATATCCTTTACTTCAAACTCTGGTTCTCCGTCAAATAATACTGGTTTTGGTGGTGTTGTAACCAGAGTACCGGGTTGTACTGGTTTCAGGAGTGATACGTGAAACACAGGATGAATCGGCATAGTGGGTGGTAGGGCTAATTTAACTGCCACTGGATTTATTATGGATTCAATAGAATAAGGTCCCAGATATCGGGGACGAAAGATCCGAGTCCCTTTTATGGGCACATATTTTGATGCTAACCAGACCTCGTCTCCAATTTGATAGTCGGGGGCTTTACTAGAATGTTGGTCAGCAAATTTCTTTGATCTGTTCTTGGCTTGGGGTAAATGTTCTGCTGCTTCTTGAAGGCCTGGGAAATAGTCGTATGTAGGGTTTTAACCGCTGGCATTTCCAAAGAGGTTGGGAGATCCAATTCTGAAGTACGTGGTTTTCTACCATATATAGTGTAGAAAGGGGTTTGTCCAGTGCTGGTGTGTAATGAATTATTATAGGCATATTCAGCTATCCATAGCAAGTCCTTCCAATTTATTTCCACTTGATGTAACATGCAACGCAAGTATTGCTCGAGGGTTTGGTTTTTTCTTTCTGTATGACCATCTGTTTGAGGATGGTGACTTGTGGATAGTCGAACGTCAATTTGGCCCATTGAACAGCATTTCCTCCAGAAGTTGGATACGAACCGACTACCTCGATCTGAGATCAAGACCGATGGAAAGCCATGTAGCCGTACGATTTCCTCCAGGAATACTTTTGCTAAATTGGATGCATTTGGAAGACCCTTAAAAGGAATAAAGTGTGCTATTTTAGAGAACAAGTCTACAACTACTAAGATGGTGTTGAATCCTTGACTGGGAGGTAGATCTGTAATGAAATCAAGGGACAGTGTGTGCCATGATGTGGGAGGAATTTCCAATGGTTGGAGAAGACCAGCTGGTTTCTGCTTTTGGGACTTGCTTTGTGCACACACACATCGCAAGATTGGATAAATTGTATGATGTCTTTACGCCATGTGGGCCATCCAATAGTTTAGTTTTACTTTAGCTAGAGTTTTGGCAATTTCAGGATGACCTTCAATCAGGGAGTCGTGATAACCCAAAATAACCTGCTCTTGTAAATCTTTACCTGGCAAGTATAGACTGTTCCTAAAATATGGTAACTGGTCTTTAATGGTTTAATATTCTCCTCGAGTACACCACTCTTGTGAGAAAGTGTGATCCATTAAGAGTTGGATCTTGTTTTGGAGTTCACCCTGTGTCAATGTTGTCGTAAGACCCAGGAGTTTGTCTTCTGGAATGACATACTGGATCTGGAGTTATGTATACCTTTTCATCAACACCCATGCGGGACAAGGCATCAGCGTTTCCGTTTCGGACTCCTGGCCGGTAGGTGATCACATAGTCCTATTCAGCGAAGAAAAGAGCTCACCGCACTTGACGGGATGATCGAGCCTTTTCTGTTTTTAGGTATTGCAGGTTTCGATGATTAGTTATGACTGTGACAGTATGTCTAGCACCAAGGAGATAATGTCGCCATGCCTTGAAAGCTGATTTTATAGCCAAGAGTTCTTTGTCTGTGACGCATAGTTGAGTTCGGGAGGTGAGATTTTTCATGACCAGAAGGCCACAGGGTGGCTAGAGGCATCGGTTTCAACTATATAAGGGAGGTCTGGGTAATGGATGATGTGATGTAACTGGATGCACTATTTGGGAAAAATCTGGGATGAATCGGCAGGAAAAGTTTGCAAAGCCCAACATACTCTGGATTCCTTTAAATGAAGTTGGTGACGGCCAGTTAAGAAGGGCATCTACCTTGTGCCTATACATTCCGATACCTTTTGGTGTGAGGATAAAACCGAGGAACTCCACTTCGGTGACATGAAAAGAGCGTTTTTTAAGTTTATCATACAGTTTATGTTGGCAGAGTTTAGTAAGGACGGAGCGGACATGCCCGACATGGTGGTCTTTTGTAGCAGAATACATTAAGATGTCATCAATGTAAACCAGTGCGCAAACGTCAATTAACTCCCGCAAAACATAATTCATAAAGTACTGGAATGCAGCAGGAGCGTTGCAAAGTCCAAAAGGCATTACCTGGTATTCATACAAGCCGTTTTTGGTACGAAAGGCGGTTTTCCATTCGTCTCCTTTGTTCACTCGAACAAGATGGTACGCCCCCCTAAGGTCCAGTTTGGTATAGATTTAGGAGTCTTTGACTTGATCCAATAACGGTTTTTTACTGTGATCTGGTTTAATGCGCGATAGTCGATGCAAGTCCTCAAATCTCCTTCCTTCTTTGGTACGAAGAATAAGGGACTGGCTGCCAGTAATTTAGATGGGCGGATAAATCCATTTGCCAGGTACCGATCAAGATAAGATTTCAAATGGAGGTTTTCTGGTTCAGTAAGTGCATAGATTCCACCACAAGGAATTTGTGCACCAGGTATGAGATTGATCTGACAATCGTTGGGCCTGTGCGGTCGTAGAGTATTGGCTTGTTCTTTCTGGAACACGACTTGAAAATCTTGGTATTCATTTGGTAGAGTACTAGTCACACCTAGTACAATCGCCGCCGTAATGGGAGTGGCAGATGTACATAAGTCTGTTTTCCCCTTTCCTTGGCAATAACAGGTGCAAGCACAATCATCGGAAAAGGCCAACTTCTTGGCACGCCAAACTATTAGAGGGTTGTGCGCTACCAACCCTGGCATACCTAAGATTAGTCGAAACTGAGGAGCTTTGATGAGATCGAATGCAATAGATTCTCGATGTCCATCCTGGCACAGTAGGGTTAGTGCTGCTGTGCATTGGGTTACTGGCCCAGAAGCTATTTCTGTCCCATCAACAGTAGTAACTTTTTCAGTAGTCGACTTGGACCATAAGGGAAGCCCCATCTCTGCTGCCAGATCTTGGTCTACATAATTCCCAACTGCTCCGCTGTCTATGTATGCTTTGACAGCATGCATCTGAGACGGTTGTTGGTGATTGATCAAAATGACTGGTAATGCAAAGTGTGAGGTCTGTGGCTCATCCTTCTCGCTCAACAAGCGGACCTCTACGCTTGCCGGGCTTGGTAGTTTTCCAACTCCTTGTTATTATCTTCCTTCTCTGTGGCTCCAACAGTCTTGGTAGTTTCACTGGACATTCTTTGAGGAAGTGGCCTGAATTTCCGCAATATAAGCATAATTGCTGTTGCCTTCTCTTGTCTCTTTCAGTTTTAGTTAAAGGGGGCCGTACACCTCTGATTTGCATGGGTTCTACCGTGTTTTCCAATGTATGTAGAACATTATCCTTTGTCCAGCCATACACAGCTCGAGTATCTAACCTTATCCGGTCTGCTTTTCGGTCTTGTAATTTGTGATCTAATTGCACCACAAGGTTGATGAATTCTCCACAGTCTTTATGTCACGACCCTCGCCCAAAACCCCCTCTGGCAAACCCATTGGCCAGGAGGTGTTAGGACTCGGGGCCCCTAGAGACTGGAACCCTCTTCTAAAGCCCTCCTGGGGCCAGTCCTGGCGCCTATGGCTCCAGGCTCATACACCATGAAAAAACAATGTGCTTGGGAACTGCTTTATTGTATTGTCAGCCAACATGGAGGCATCCACATAGCTTGGTTCCTAAGAACCAAGCTATGCGGTCTAGTGTTTTGGGTGTGGTAGCCTAGGGACTACTTTACCTGGACTATTTTGTTGGATCTATTTAAACCACACCCGAGCAAGACAACACGCTTCGCGTTACTTTGCAGCTTGCAACGCGACACTCACCGTGTCCAGCTGTTCCCACCGAACCTCGGAGAAGCAGAACCTGCAAGGAGACAAAAGGAACATCATTAGCAGCAGCATCTTACCTACAGTCTTCATCTTTAGCCACTCGCAGCTCCTGAGAACAGCTTCCTCGAATCTGCACACCTCCCGGACAGAACGACCTGAAAAGGGAAGATAGAGGCAACATTAAAGTAAACAGTACAGACATTTGCAAAGTACGAACTGCTCAAAAGGCTTACCTGGCTGGTCGCCTCTCAGCTGGCACCACTCCGGTCATTCCAATCGCGCTGAAGAACACTGCGACCTACAAGGAAGGAAAACACAGGTTAGCAAAGGCAAGACTTTGCTGCGCTGCGCATAGCGCTTACTTACCGCATCATAGCGCTCTTAATGCGCCATCATTTACTAGCGTGGCTCAACCAAGCCAGTTCGCCGCGCTGAAGCTCCGCATATCTAAGGGAGAAAAAGAGACATTTTAAAACAAAGAAAGGCATTCAGGATAGCAACAATACTAAAGAACAGCAATAAGACCTACCTGAACAATATCAAACGGGCCGGCGTCAGTGAAGTAACTGGACCGCACACGCCCACGAAAGACAACGCGCCCCTGCAAGAAGGCAGGACGGAGAGCACGCCTAACTCTACCACAAGGCAGAACCTTCCCCGCAGACCGTATCTGGGCAAAGCTGAGAAGTATACCAGCGAGTAACCCGGCTGGGTGGCGTCCCTGTGGATACCAGGTGAGCGTAACACTTTAGGTGGGTTAACCACTTGAGCAAGGACATCCTTTAGTTCCCCTCGTAGACCCCGATAAAATAGTGTGGTCCTTTTTTCCTCAGTCCACCCAGCTTCAACGACGAGTCTGTTAAATGTTGCTATATATGTAAGCAAGTCTTAACTTCCTTGACGGAGTGACAAAAGTTTGTTGTCTAATGCTTGGCCTTGGGTATGACGAGCAAAGTGTTTTTCCATTTCATCTGGAAACCCCCAATGTCATGTAACAACGGGTTATCCTGACTTACCAATGGAACCGACCAATCCACAGCACTGCCACTCAAATATGACAAGACAAAAGCAAACCGTGCTTGGTCGTTAGGAAAAGCCCCATGTCTGCAAAGGAAATGAAGACGACACTGGTTCATGAACGTTGCGTACTTCTTGGGGTCCCCTGTAAATCATTCAGGTGGAGCTAAAGGAACTGCCCCAGGAAGGGTTATTTGTACTGGATTGGTGGAAGTTGGTACAGGTGCTGGCGGGATGTTACCAGGCAATGGGGTCTGTCCTGTCTGTGATTGGAGCAATGGTCTACTTATTTCGTCTGTACGAGCCTTAGTAACAGTCAAATCCCTCCTAAGAGCGTTGGTTTCTTGCCTGGCTGAATGTACTTCAGCGCATAATTGTCCCATCAACTGAATTAACTGGTCAGTCTCTGAAGTCTCCATGACGTCCAGGTGGATAATATTATTGAGGCTTTGTGTTGAGTTACGCTCACCTGGGATCCATGGGGACGCCACCCAGCCCTGGTTGGATGATTTGCACTCTCGAACCCTCTCCCGGTCCCTTGGTAAGGCCTCTGGTTAAAGATGGGTCTGCAATATAGGAGAGCTGGATTCAGTACCAGATTGTCTTTATGTTTTCCCACCTCCCTTGGCCTCAACTCCTTGGGCCCTCTCCTCACCTTAATATTGTAAAAGGTGGATTCTCCATCCTGCTCTTCGTGGCTGGGGCGCGTAGATGTGGGGGGCGAGCAGCGACCAAGTTACTTCACGGTGCAAGCCCCCCTGTGGGAATCCAGGCCTGCTGTGACTCCGTAGGTTTGCTGCTTTAGTCTTTATATGCAGTTCTTATGTTCCTCTGAGTTCAAATAATAATGTCTTGCTTCTTTCCTTTTAGGTATGGAAAGGTATTTTGGTGTTGTCATGCAGTTTGAAGATGAGCATGGGCCGGAAGGCGAAAGCGCAGTGTGCGCGATGCTGTCCGGTGAGTAATGCGCAGTACGCGGCACTGTTTCACCTTTTATATTGCTAACCTGTGTCTTTTCTCTCCTTGCAGGTTGCATGTTCCTCGCCGAGCGCCGTAATGTTCCAGCAATGATACTGACCAGGAGATGACTACCCAGGTAAGAATTGTGTGGCTTTCTTCATTCGGGAGGAAACATGAGTAAACACTAATGCTGTCTTTCTTTCTCCTCTTTCCAGGTTATGGTATTCCAGGATGCATGTGGTGCTGGATGATGGAGTTCGTACCTTTAGGTGAGTGGAACTGAAGTCGGCGATAGATTGAAGATAGGATACTGTCCCAGGTAAGTTTCGTAGTGTTTTTTTCTCTCTCTGCAGGTCCTTGGTTTCAGGTAAGCTGGCATCAAAGAACTGGACACAGCGAGCGTTACGCTGCCCACAGGAGAATAATGCAAAGCATGTTCTGCTGTTTGGGTGCGGTTTAAATAGTCTCAGGTAAAGTAGTCCAGGTAAAATAGTCCCAGGCCTGCCACACCGAAAGTAGTCCAGGTAAAGTAGTCCCAGGCCTGCCACACCCAAAAGACTAGACCGCATAGCTCAGTTCCTTGTAACTGAGCTATGTGTGTGCCTCCATGTTGGCTGAACCCCCCCCCCACCCCAGGTTAAATAATCCCAAGTAAATAGTCCCATTCTAAGAACTGGATATGGTGAGTGTTACGTTGCCCACAGCAGAATAACGCAAAGCATGTTCTGCTGTTTGGGTGCGGTTTAAACAGTCTCAGGTAAAGTAGTCCAGGTAAAATAGTCCCAGGTCTGCCACACCCAAAAGACTAGACAGCATAGCTCAGTTCCTTGTAACTGAGCTATGTGTATGCCTCCATGTTGGCTGAACTTCCCTAACCCCCCCGCCCCCCCCAAGTTAAATAATCCCAAGTAAATAATCCCATTCTAAAGAGAGTCTTGGATGAGGTTTTAAGGCCTTTGACCTGCCCCTAACTGAAAGGCAGACTTGCCAGTGAGGGCCAGGGGCAAGGGTCATGACAGTATCTGTACTTTGGTAGGGTAAAGGCATAGAACCCCCACAGCCAAAGCTCTCAATTTCATAGTAATGGACAAGCATCCAGGCTTAGGCTTTCAGGAGGTGATGCAGGCTGGGTTTTAAGTACAGTTATTCCCAAAGCCACCATAAAGGAATATCCACACACTAGGTTAGGTGATAACACAGCTTCTTTATATAAAATAAGCGTCAGGAATATATATACCTTTAAATAATAATTTGTACTTGGAAATACTTATTCAAAGAATGGCAACTATATACACTTGGTACCACACAAAACTTCAGTAATAGATGCATTAACTGCAGTTTTAAATAGACATGGGAATTCTTAAGTGAGGCGTATCAGCATAGAATAGGGGTGAAAGGGACTAGATATACAATTCTGTGTGAAGATCCCCCCCTCCCACCTACCCCCTGGGCAACCTGCAATGAAAAAGTTAAAGAGTAATTTATCTTGCCTTTTACATCCCAGTACAATAATGTTCAATAACCTTCTGCTTTCATTAAAAGGTTCTAGCGGGAGAACACCAGGGGGGCACAGATGTTATGGCTGCTTGAGCCATTGTCTCCCTCTCCAGGCCTAGAAACATGAAGACATCCTCTTTGAAAACACTTCCAGACAACTTCTGGTGACACGTATTCATGCCTCAACGGCTGGGGCACCGACTGGCCAAAGATAACAGTACAGTGCCCTATTCCGCACACTGCAGAGTGAAGTGTGCCGCTTGGGTTACTGCAGGAAGAAGTCACCAAGATGGCGGACCTGTAAGCATGGCCTAAAACACGTGGCAGCGAAGCAAGTCACTGAAGCTGACTGTGTGGGTGGGCACGAAGGTCTTCCAGCACTCCCACAGGGCAAAGAGAGCATCCTACTGGAAAAGCCACCGCAGAGGAGAGCAGCGCCGCTGCCAGGGGCATTGTGAAGGGGGACCAGAGGGCTCGCTCCGGCAGGTAAGCAGGCAGTGCTGGTAGCACGCTGAGGAGCCTGGTTCCAGGCTGATCCTCCTGCTGTGCCCCCCCCGCCCTCCCCAACGAGCGTGGAAGCAGCAAGCCACCCAGAAGGGCCAGCCCCCTCCACCACAGACAACAAGACAGGCTCCAGCATCACTCTGCTGTCCAGCCTCAGCTCCCACCCACACCTATGGCATTGCACCGGCCCTCCAGGTTGGCGGGCAAGCACAAAGGTTCCACCGGCACAAATCGCTGCCACCGTGGGGCACAGTTGCATGCCCCATCCCTCTGAGCTTCAAGAGGAAGCGGCGTTCCAATAACGCCGACCTGTTCCAGTGACCGCCATTACACGCAGCAACACACTGCCTGAACAGAATCATTTGGAGGAGAATACGGATAAGGACCAAGGTTGCTCCCCTGCCTCCACATCCAGCAACATGCACGGTGGAGCCAAGCACCACTGGGCCTCCAAGGGTGCACAAGGTAAGGCGTATACCGGGCCATAGCAACTCCTGCGTTAACCTGTTCACCACTGGGTCCAGCTGCGCGTTCATCTCTTGGGGCCTCAGGGGGAACACAGAGTTCCAATAACGTGCAACGGCTCCTGCAGATATCATACGAGGTTGCATATCGCTTAGCCCGAAGCACCAAGCAGTTAATGGAGACAAGATCCAGAGTAGCCCCCCCCCCCACAGCCGCTTCCAGTAACGCACATGGTGGTGCCCAGCATCACAGGGGGCTCCTAGGGAGCAATAAGGGAGACTCAAGTCACTGCACCAAGTGAGAGGGGCACTAAGGAGGGAAGCAGGCTCAATGCTTTCACCACAAGCTCCCTGCGAGGGGGAGAAATGCACAAAAAGCCATCATAGGCCTGAGTGGGCGAAGCACTCTGGGAGGGGCTGAAAAGCCAGGGCGCAGACCCATCATCACACCATCTTGGGGCACAGTCCGCCTTTGAAATACTCTGACAATTCCCAACAGGAGGTGAAGGGGGTCGGGAAAGGGGTCAGCTCCCTAAGGCGCAAAAGACCGCTGACACGCGCCATTGCAGTTACACCATCACAAGGGAGGCAAGATGGGCCTGTGGACACCTCTGCCTTTACTGGAAACCAGCATCACAGTACAACACCTAGCAGAGACGGAGGGGTAAACTAAGAGCACCAAGGAAGGAAAGGTTACAGGAACCAGAGACCGGCTCTCTTAAAGTGTAGGTGACCCCATCTCCGTAAAGAGACGGTGACATCAAGCCCGGTCACCTAAAAACCTGCTGGAGACATCCGCGGCACCGCAGGCGACAAAGCTCCGCACTCCCAGAGCACTGGACCCAAGCACACTTTAAAGGCTGAGGACATATAGCTGCTCCCCAGGAGAAATGGAACAAGACGAAGTCCAAAGCTCCACGGAAATACCTGGGAATGACCAGGATAGTGCCACCAAAGCACACATCTACCTCCTGTTAGGGGAAATCTGCTCGATAAAGTCTAGCCTCACAGAAATCGTCTCAGACTTGCAAGCCAGGATGGTGAAAGTCGACGACAGACTGAAAGTGGTTGAAAGCAATCAGGTCACAGGGGACCTAACCGTGAGGAACTGCGAGGATAGATTCCAAGACTTAGAGCAAAAGGAGAGAGACATAGAACTAAAATCACGATGACCTGGAAAATCGGGCACGCAGGACAAATGTACGCATAACAGGCCTGAGTGAGAAGTAAGGGGAGACTCCGGCCAGCCTTGAAACTAGAGTGAAGGCCCTTGTAGCAACCATTTTCGGCTCCACTGAAGCCCCAGTTATGGAATTCGACAGAATACACAGGGCCGGGGGTCCTCCGAACGGCCCTAGGTCCATTCTCGTCAAGTGTCACTATTACCGGCAAAGACAGGACATACTTCAGAGGGCAAGAGAGAAGGAACCCATAGAGTTTGAAGGATCGAACGTAAAAATGTATCGAGACCTCTCAGCTGCCACGCTGAAATAGATGACGAGGCTGCCGTCCATGGAGTCTGGCATCACTGGGGGTTCCCCTTCTCACTCAATTTTGAACACGATGGAGAGGGCTATCACGTAACCTCAGAGGAAGAAGCAAGAGGAGTCTTGGAGGGCCTACAAACAGGCACATTAGACTCCTGTAGAGATAAATCTAGGAAGCCTGCAGGCCCATCAAATAGACAGACACCCTTGTCACCAAGGAGGGATCGAGCTCTGGGATCCAGAAAGTACAAATGCTACAACACTCCCTGAGAGTAGCCACCCCTGTCGAGATTTCAAGTTTGCAGAAACTTTCTGAGGGGGGGCTGCAAGGGGGGAGGGGGGGGGGTCAACACACACCTTGAGCTGGAGGTTGCAGCTCACCTTTTCTCCAGGCACTTAGCAGCCTGCACCCCGTCCACAAATGAGGTCAGATATGAATGCTCGATTTTGTCTTTAAAAAGTTTGGAAGTTGGCAAAGTTCCTTATGTTGCATGAATGTTTTCACCATAAGTTCTATTCGCATGGTTGAGTTTTTTACGTAAATGCCTGGGGAGGGGCTCCTGTAGCATGGCCCTTCTGATTTGAGGGCGTCTCCGCACTCGAGAAGCGCTCAAGATGGCATTTTTCAGGGGCAAAGGGGGCAGGAGGGGTGGGAAGGACACACATCAAAAGGGAAGGGGATTGCATCCCATCTCTACCAATGGCTTACTGGCTCAGTTACACTCACCTAGCATTTCTCAACGGCACATACACAGGTCCAATGGACGTGTGACGAGCAACAACCTCGGCGGGGCCACCGCCCATTATGTGGCCCACCAGCATGGCATCACCTGAAGGTATAACATTTGGGTCCCTCAATGTCAAAGGCCTTAACTCCCCACAAAAGCGTTCAATGTTAGCAAGGAAATTTAAACTCACTAGATGTAATGTTCGTGCAAGAATCAAAGTTCGCACAGGGGAAAGAATTCAAAGTTGCCGGTAGAGATATAGGGGCTCTCTATGGGGATCACTAAGTAACAAGGTGCCGGGGGGGGGGGGGAGGTGATCATATATAGGAAGTCTGTGGGCCTGCACATAGAACAAATACACTGGGATGCAGGGGGAAGGTTCCTAGCCCTGAAAGGGATGATAAGAACCCAAATAATCACACTCTGCTCAGTTTACGTCCCCTAATCGGAATCAAACCCATTTTAATAAATCCCTCCTTGACTTTCTGGATGGCTGGAGGCAGGGCCCTTTGGTATGTGGCAGGGATTTTAATATTATAGCATACCCAAGCCTAGACTGGGACTCCATGCGACAGGGAGCGCACCACCCTGGTGGCTCCTTGGGGGGAGCAATTTCTTAGCCAGTTGCAGGCTAGCCACCTAATTGACAACTGGCGTACAACGCACCCAAATGAGAGGGCCTTTACTTTTTACTTCCCCCCCGGCATCCCATCACACTTATTATCAAATGGACTACTTGCTGGTTGGGGCTGAAAGAGAGGGCTCCATCTTGAACACATCTATTGAGATAGTGGCCTGGACGGATCACGATCTTTGTGTTCTTGAATTAGACCTGGGCCCACCCCTGCGCACAGAGCGCCGCTGGACATGCAAATACACCCTTTATAAAAAGCCACAATTCAAAGTAGCTCTCACAGGTGCGATAAAGAATTACTTCACTGAGAATGACACAAGGGCAATGTCCCTAAACACTGTGTGGGAAGCGGCAAAGGCCACAATTTGGGGAGTACTAATCGCGGAAGGAGCACACAAAAATAGGGTCCAGATGAAAAGGGAAAACGATCTGAAATTGGAGATAACATGCAAAGAGCGAGATCTCCGAGCATGCCCTGTTGGGAGGGAGGACATTTTAACACGGATTAGTGAGCTCCGAGAAGACCTGAGGAACATTTGGCAAGATAAAGCGCTGACACAACTGCACTACCTAAAGCAGACATTTTTTCAAAAGGCGACAAGGGCCACACCATGCTAGCTAATCGCTTGCGGAAGCAAAGGGCGGACAGGGTGATTCCCAAAATTAAAAATGAGCTTGGGTCCGATCTATCAGATCCTTTGGAAATCACAGGGCGCTTCGAGGTTTTATGCTTCTGTGTTTACTGCCGAACGGGAGGTAGCGGGTATAGAGACTGAACAGTATTTGTCTAGATTCCCCCAGGCGCCGTTGACGCATGAACACCAAGTCATGCTCAATGCCCCAATCACGACCGATGAAATTCAAGCAGCTATATCCAAAATGAAAGCTGGATGACCACCCAGGCAGGATGGGTACACACCAGCTTTCTATAAAGCCCAATCCAATTCCCTGTCCCCTTTTTTAGCAAAACTTTTTAACTCATTTCTGGAAACTGGCCAAGCCCTCCCCCCCACCAATCAATTACCGAATCCAGGATAGTAGTTCTACCAAAGGAGGGTAAAGATCCCACAGGATGTGTATCATATCACCCCATCTTGCTTATAAATGTGGATGCTAAAATCTATGCAGGTGTTTTGGCCAACCGCCTAGCCCATTGTCTGACCTCACTTGGTCCATCTGGACCAGGTTGGCTATGTGAGGGGTAGACAGGGTGGGGACAATGTCCGTAAAATCCTTGATCTGATTGTGTCCATCCGAGAAAGCGGCGAATGCCCCATCTTTATGCTGATCGACGCAGAGAAAGCATTCAACAGGGTCGAGTGGCCCTTCCTGTGGGTGGTCATGAGGTGGGCGGGACTGGGAGATCATTAGATATCGGGGGCTTCAGCACTCAATCGCAACGCCTCCACAAAGGTCCTTGTTAACGGGGTCACCTTGGAAATCTTTAACCTAACACTGGGGATGCGGCAGGGCTGCCCAGTCACCCCTCTTGTATGCCCTCATAGCGGAGCCCCTCGTAGAGGAGCCCCTCGTAGAGGCAAATAGAGAAGACCCTATCATTCACAGGATAGAGAGGGGGGCAGAGAGTATAAATTGGCACAGTTGACCAACGAAATCTTGGCCTATATTTCCCAACCTCTGAAATCAGTACCGGCTTTGTTTGCGGCTCTGAGGGAATATGGGGTCCTGTCGGCTTTCATGCAAATCTCAATGAAACAGTGGCTCCGACGCTCCAGCCGGACACGGTCCTTCCAGCTCAGCTCGTGCAATAGTGGAGTTTCCTTTTTTTTTTCTCTCAACTTTATTTAATAATTTTTCCAAAAGTCACAATTGAAAAACATACCAGTGAGAACAAGGTATAAGCAATTCCATACATATCACTTCTCTAAAATACATACAACAATCAATTCATCATCGCCATAAAATTCCCACCCCATATTCTACAGTAAACAACAAAACAACACCAAACAGGACAAGACAAACACCCCCCCACCTAACTCCTCATCAATGTTACACCCAAAGAATAAATCCTACACCTTATCCAAACAAATTATTAAACGATCCCCACATTTCCTCATAAGCAGTCTCCCGAAAACGCCTAGAAGCCCGAGTCTTCTCATACCATGAAAGTTTACACATGTCTGATAACCAGTTCCCATAATGTGGTTTTTTTCTAGATTTCCACACCTTCATTATATGTTTTACCGTCATTAATAAAGCCCCATCAATCCAGTCCGATGAATCCCATATTTCCCCACTCCTACTATCAATTGAGAGGAAGATGATCGACACAAGAGTTCGAGGAAATGATATACCCGCCACCAAATCAATCCGATCCAAGACGTCCTTCCAAAAATCTAAAACTCTATTACACTCCCAAAGCATATGCAGATAGGTCCCTCTAATGGAGTTTTCAACTGCACACCTCCAGGCTAAGGTACTTGGGTGTAGAAATCACAAAGAATCCAGCCGATCTCTTGGATTAAAATTATGTCCCTCTTTGGAACGCTGTCAAGACGGATCTGGAGAGGTTGTCAGTTATCACTCTCTTGGGCCGCAAGGTTCACCATCTATTAAAATGAACATACTCCCCCCGATTCCCGTTTCTTTTCCCGTCCCTTCCTGTGACTCTCCCCGCTGCATTTTACGCAGAAGTCAAGCAGTCCCTCTGGCCTACCTATGGGCAGACCTGAAACTCTGAGTCTCCTATGCAACCTTAATTCCGCCGAAAGACAGGGTGCATGGGCTACCCCGACCTTTATGAATACTTTAGGGCCTCCCAGATCCGCATTCTTGCAGACCACCTGTGGAAAAACACAGAAGCAATAGGTGGTCTTGGAGAACCTTCTATTTAAGCCGGACACCCTGGGTGAATGGCTGTGGGCCTGCACCATACTCTACCACGAAGAATTTGGGATCACCCAATATTAGCAGTGCTGTGGTCACTATGGCGTCCCACCCAAAATATAAAGGGCATCACGTCATGGCCGTACCCCCTAAGATGTATTTGGGCTCCTGCGTCAGAGATTACTTGATCGATGTTCACCGCTTTCACTATCAATATAAAAATGGCCTGGTTAGGGCGGGCAGATGTGGAAAGCGGGTACCTATATCTTGAAGGCAGAGCTGTAGGAGGCGCAACATGTGACCACAATAGCACCACTGCCCTACCTACAGCTGTGTAGCGTCCTGCAAGATCTGAGTTGGAGAGATCTTTTGCGGAGGCCCCTTACGGCATTTGAACGCACCCTGAGCGAGCGCCGGGGCACGAGGGGGCTGGTAGCCCAACTATATAGTGCCCTACTCACCAGGGGTCACCTGCCAGAATCCACTACACAGATTAAATGGGAGATGGAGTTGGAGTTGCAAGACCACCCTGAAGCATGGGCAGTGATATATAGGGCTGTGTGGAAAACATCCATATCCACGCAATACAAAA
The DNA here is from genome assembly GCF_040938575.1 of Ambystoma mexicanum. NCBI lineage: Eukaryota > Metazoa > Chordata > Amphibia > Caudata > Ambystomatidae > Ambystoma > Ambystoma mexicanum. The sequence goes on along the minus strand of NC_090938.1, from coordinate 488,599,009 downwards.
TGCATAATGGGAGGCCACTGATGAGAGGGCACCTCAACCCGCTCAGGCTATCAAAAGTGTTTCCAGGGGTAACACCATTCTGTTGCAGGGGATGTGGTGAAATAAGCTATTGGAAAGAAGTCCTAGGGTCGATTCACAAGATCGATGGGATTTCCAGAGGGCTCTCGCCATTGCTGGTCCTGTTTGACATTAAATCGAATCAGGACGACACAAATACGGTCTTGTCTCGCATGCCAAGAAACCTGTTGCTTGCAGCCAGAGTGTGCCTGACAATCCGGTGGAAAAGCAACACCCTGCCAAAGAAAGGGGTATGGCTGTCTAAAGCATATTCAATATATGAAATGGAAAGCATAACAGCTGCCCTCCTGGAATCCCATTCTCACATAGAAATAGTGTGGCTCCCCTTTCTAGAATACCAGACAGCATGTAAGGAGGCAATGCAGGGGTTGGGTCTGGGTGGAGTGGGGGGCCCCTGAGCCATGGTTCTCGAGTGGGTTGTGAGGCCTTTGCTCTGCTGACCCCACCTGGGGAGGGAGGGAAAAAGTAGTATAAACATGCTTTGGACAGACAAGGAGTTCTGATTGTAGGAATAGGAAAGTTGGGTGTAAGATAGTATAAAAAAAACCTTGAGGCTAGAAGATGCTCTTCCTCGCACAGTACCTTTGGTGCCTTGGCAGGCGAAGTGGCAGAGTTTCTCGGTTTTACTCAACAATCCCTTCCGAGGATGGACCCCCCCCTCCCCGCACCCTGTTGGAAGGAGCCACTGGGATGCTGAGCCCAAGAAGAAAAATGGGACCCAAGTATTTCTGAAGTGCAGCAGTTTTACTCTTAGCAGTGCTCTCCCTTGGTCGAAGATTTCTCGGATTGTAAAAGTCCTGTGAAGATGAAACATGCTATGGGCTCCTTACAGGCTTAGCAGATACGAGTAAGACCCCTGGCACCCTTCGGCGACTTCTGGCGGCAAAGGATGCATAGGTCACTTTTGTTGTCAGGTTTCAGAATATCGTAGTTTTTCAACTTTGGGTTCTTCAGTGCTGAAGGCACAGCACAGACATCTGGATGGGTTCTGATGATCTGGACTCGACCACTGGAGAGGACCACGGACCTTCATCAAGTCTGGACCCTCTGAACGTCTTTGTTAGCTTCTGGTGGTGAGAAACCCACCAGCGGGCTTCCTCTGCACTCAGCTACTCTGGACTCTCAGGCGGGAAAACGTGGTCAGTGATGATGGCAAGGATGGCCCTTAAAATGTTATTAGGCAGTTTGGAACTTTCACAGCTCTTGGTGTCCAGCAGCACTATGCCAAGCTACCCACTCTTCTAACAAGTAGACAGCAGCAGCTTCCAGCGGTCACAAAATGCACCTCTGGACCCTGGGTGGCACCAATGACGACTTCGACTCACTATGTGCGGGCAATCCTCTTCAGGACTCACGGAGACCCCTTCTCCTGACAGCAGGCACACAAGACTGGCTTCCAGGGTAATTTTGATGAAGCGTAGCAGGTTGCACAATGGTCCCTCGTAGCTCGGGGAGAGGCCTCCTTTGCAAGTCCTCTCTGGATCAGTTCTTGGAAGAACACAGCAGCTTTCAGATAACATGAAGAAATTGCAGCAGCAGACTTCTCCAGCTGGGCTTCAAGGAACAGCTTCTTCTTGCTTCAGCTTCTGAACAAATTGTTAAGTGAGAAGTCCCCAGATATACACATCTGTTCCCCATTCAGTTTGGCTGAGCCAGGTTCAATCAGCCAATCACACAGAAGGGCATTCATGCAGGCAGGCAGCCAATCAGGCTCACAGGCATTCAGGCCATTCACTCCGCCTAGACACCCATGACAAAGAATTTGGATTGGGGCAAGTACCCAGCCTTTCAGCACACTATACTACATTCATGTCAGTTTCAGTCAGGGCTTTCTAATTCATTGTGTGTCACACACAACAACATGACACCCATAACACAGATTGTGAGTTCACTTCAAACTCACTTCATACAGGTCCCACCCCTAGGGTGTACCCACAACACATAACCCCCGGGAAGGCACCAGTCCTGTCAGAGGCAGCGCCAGAGCCATATATGGTATTTCCACCCAACAGTCATTCAGGAGGAAAGGGAACAGAGACATATATGGTGTTTCCACCCAACAGCCACCCAGGAGGAAGGGAACAGAGACAGGGCTTCCCATGACTTTGGATGACTTTGAGAAACAAAGTAAAAGGCAATGGAAACCAAGAGGCCACAGGGTGCATCTTGTCTTCTATCAGGAAGATATTTATTCCTATGACAGGGCCTGGGTGCCCCAATATGGAGGATACACAGAACCAATGCCATCTCAGCACGTAGTTGCCATCAGCCCATACCTTGCTCTGTGGGCAACATAGGTGCCCAGAAACACACATAAGGGGTAAAAGGGTGTACCCCCTCCCCAGGGTGCCATAAGGGTATCCCATGGGTGTTGTTCACCAAAAGGAAAACTTGAAGAGCTGCACTGCCAGAGGTCCAGCTGGACCTCAGTGGATGGAAACAGAGAAAAAACACGAAGACGTGGTAGGACAAGAATTAGGAAGCCCTGTCCCTCCATAAGGCATTTCCATCATCACAGATGGAAATAAGGTTGGACACAGGACGATGGACCTTATACGTTTTCAAGACATCCTGACAGTCATTCATGTTTTGTTGAGGTAAGGCAACCCCTTATAGAAATAGGGCAAGATAGGCTTTTCTTTTTCTTCGATTAAAAAAAAGTCTTTGCCAACAAGCATGCTACCACTGTCAGACTCTTACTTCTGCGCCCTTACATAACTTATTGAAAGGAAATTGTGTTGGAGCTCATTGATGCTCCACACATGACGATTATTATGAAAATGGCCAGGTTGACTCTACACAACCCTTACATACATTTGTCAATCTGGGAAAATGAATACCCTTCATTTGAATGATAAACGTAACTTGATGGCCGTGGGCCAACCGTCTTATGCACCGAATTGAAGAAATATGAACTGCTATGCTTGACCGACGAGCGGACATTTTAAATGTAGCAAGAATCGCCATTTTGCTTGTTAACCATTGTCATTGCTTTCTGTCTAAAAACTGTTTTGCAGCTTGCAATTCTTGCAGATTCTGCTCAGCTGTTAACATTGTTGTCTGAATATGAAAGGACAAGGTCGCGGGACTGAAGAGTTTGCTGAAAGTCCTCATGAGTAGCCCAGAGAGAAATGCCCACGCTCCCTCTCTGTAGCCTTGGGAGGAAGCTGCAGGGCATTTAATCACTTCACAGCTGCCAGCCAGTCTCGTACGATGGTAGAATATGTTAGAATAATACAGTTAAAGGCTTGAATTATGCTTCTCTTACGGCCCCCCCCTTCACAAAACCCTTTAGAACGTGTCGGCTCCCAGGACACGAATAGTACCTCATAGATAGCAAAGCTTGGAATGTGGCTCTTCCCCCGTGAACAGATTGCTTCCAAGAACAGAACCACCATGTTCTAAAAGATGCCTCTGCACTTTCTAAATTGCACATTGTTACTAGAATAGACATCGAAAGCATTATAATCGTCATACTCGTCGGATATGTCCATCGCCATCCTGAGTTCAAAAGGAACTTAATACAGAGGGGTGTTGAACATGACTTTGCTGATTGTATGATATGCATTTTGTATATATGTAACTGATGTACGTAATTCGCTCTCTTGCGTCCCTCGAGGTCTAGGAAACTCATGTCGCGGGGCGTGAGATCAGAATTGGCCAATTGATACCATCTTTTGCTTGCAATAAACCCTAGCATTGGGAATTTGAAACCTCGTGTCTGGCGCATCTTTTCGTGTATGGTCATTGCCTTGTTTCCATAGCACGAGGGACCCCTAGGGGCCCCTTTCACATTGGGTGCAGAGAAAAGTGGTGTTTAATCGGAATTCTGTAGAACGTCTTGAATTTCTTGCATCTGGATGTGGAAAATCCTTTTTTGTGGAGGTCGAAGCCTTCGGTCTGGCTTTAGTGGTGATCTTATCTCAACATCATCCATCTACGGAATCTTTTCTTGTTAAGTACAAGATGCTGGAAAGGAAAAGTGCATAGAATAAAACGGGTGGAAAAGAGAAAAAGAGGTACAAAGGTTTTAAAAAGAGGGTAAAGAGTTTTTGTAGAAACTAGGTTAGGATTGGAAATATTAAGCTGGAGGGTAGACCCCTACTCTGTCTCGGACTTGGGTGTAGAACTAGTAAACAAACGGGAGGGTATGTGTCCCAACAGGAAAAAACTGTGTGGTATTACAATGGAAGAAGTCACTGTAAACTGTCTAATTAAATGGCTGTTGAGGAAGGATCACCCTGTATAGAGTGTGTATAACTTACAGCTGGTATGGTGTCCTTGTGTTGACTCTTCAGAAGGGAGAGCCCGCACTTTGTGTTAATTAATAACACGTAGTGGCATGTCCTCGCAATTGCTCTCAGGCATGCAGGAGCTAAAACACACTGCGCTGGATACTTAGCATGTGTGCGAATTTCACATGTTTATTTTTTGTAACAAATGTTTAAATGACAAATTCTAAGTAAACAAATTGTTTATGAACAATAATAAAATAGAAACTACCTCAAATCAAGTAGAAAATGCAGGAGGAAAGAAGTTTGAAAGTTCAAAACAGAAAGGGCTAATGTTCAAAGCAAATCCTTAACAAAACTAGAAACAAACTGTATAGCATAGTCTACATAAATGCTACAACATATTAGGACCAGTACCTAGTCTGTTAACAGCGAATCTCTCATTACGTCTGTACAAGTTATTCATATGGAGATGAGAGATGATCCTATTGGCTAAGCAATTTCTTGCCCCCGTCATGAGGATCTGTTTGAAACCCAAAGCCAAGTGCAACTCTAGGTACGACTCAAACCTCGTCATCCTTAAACGCAAGTGCAGGGTGGCTGGGAGGAAATGGCGTGCTTCCGGTACATCCTCTGAAAAACTGACCTGCCATCTGCTCCAAAGGCAATACCGGCTCTGACCGCACCAAGAAAAGAGCCCACTTCCAAGCCAGCATCTCTGCGGCATCTGACAACTCGGCCGAACTCATTCAAATCTGCAAGGAGCTGGCCAATCCTGCTGCAGTCTCTACCTCTCCTGTCCCCTCCCAGGCCCTCTGCATGGCCCTGGCTTCTCATTTCATCTCTAAAACTCAGGACATCCTGTCCTCTCTCTCTTCCTCTCCTCCCCCTTCTACTCCCCTCTCTTTCTCTGGTCCTTCTTCGGCCACCTCTCCTCCCTCCTTCTCTGCCTTTCCCCTGTTCTCCCCTGATGAGGTTTCTAGACAAGTCCGATCTATGAAAGTCTCATCAAAACAGGTTCACCCCTGTTCCTCCAAAACTATCAAGGACCACATTGACACCCTGACTCCTGCTCTGGCTGATTTCTGTAACCACTCCTTCACCACTGTAGTCTTCCCCTCACCTATTAAAACCCTCTGCCAACCCCTCCTACCCTGCTAACTACCACCCAATCTCCATCACTTCTTTACTCCTGGAAAAGCTGGCCATCTCTCAGCTAAATCTTCACACTAAATCTGTTGGTTGTCTCCATGACCATCAGTCTAGCTTCAGAGCTGCCAGAAGCACGGAAACTGCTCTCCTGAACATCTGTGAAGACCTGCGCTCCAACCTTGATTCCAACACCCCATGTCCTCATCTTACTTGATCTCTCTTCTGCCTTTGACACAGTCAACCATGCCATCCTGCTCAACCGTCTCCGTGATAACCTGGGTATAACTGATCAGGCCCTGGCTTGGCTGACCTCCCTCTCCGATCAACCCTCCCTGTCATGAACTACAGAACACGCCCCTTTTGGACTTCCTGGTCCTTGTCTCAACGGGGCTTACACTCCCTTTTACTCCCAACATGGCCGTCCACTGTGAAACACCTTCCTCGCTCTACACCATGGACGTAGCGTGTTCTATTAATAGACCACGGCTCCGCGCGTCTCAATGCTATTGCGAAGTAGCGACCAGACGTGTGCTCCGTAGCTCGCAGTATTGTTTTCCTTGCTTCTTTCCAGCCAACCCCATTCCTAGTCCCTTTCCTTCCTTTCTTAATTCCTGGACTCGTGTGCTAGTAGCGCACTCTGTAAATTTCCCGGATTCCTGGATCTTGGCATCCCGGAACTTTGAACACACGCTGGAGTAGGAAGAGATTCGTGCAGCCTTATTCAAGACTCGATCCGTCCGCAAGAAGGCATCGATCAAGAAATCCAGCAAAGATCGAACTCAGGTGAGAAGGGGGGTGGGGGGGGGGGGGGGGACTCCTTGACCCTCCCAGGTCCAACTTGGGTCCTTCCTCTCCTCTATCTCTATATGTGGTGTACCCAGGGGTCCAACCTCTCTCCCTGGCTGTTCAACCAATACCTGGCACTTCTTGCCCATGGCATCGCCACTCTCTGCCCCAACTTTCAGTGCTATGCGGATGACACCTAATTTTCAGGCTCCCTTCCTCCACCTCTTCTCTCATCTCTGACTGTCTGTCCGTCTGTTCGCCATCCAGGAGTGGTGCGTCACCAATGATCTCTGCCTTAATGCCAGTAAAACCAATATTCTCATCGGCACACCTGCTCCATCCTTTCCTGTCACCCTCTGGCCGGCCTCTCTTGGCCCTCTTCCTGCTCCCACCTGTGAGGCTAAAAACCTCTGGATCATCTTCGACTACACGCTTTCCTTCTCTCCTCACATCTCTGACGTCTCTAAGAAGTCACACTTACCAGCTGCACCTCCTCAGATGCATTCTTCCTTTTCTCTCCTTCTACCAGAAGCTCCCTGTCGCCAGAGCTCTGGTTCCCTCTAAGCTCGACTACTGCACCAGCCTCTTTCTAAATCTGCCTGCCTCTACTCTCCGCCCAATGCAACTCATCCAAAACAGGACTGCGAGACTTATCCTTGGCCTCAAGCCCATGGATCGTATATCTCCAGAACTGAAATCCCAGCACTGGCGAGGATTAAGTTGAAAACCCTCTGAATTGTCCACAAGGCCTTCTGGGGCATGGGACCTCAATACCTTCAACTCTCTCTTCCTAAATATATTCTGTCTCGGGCTCTTCGCTCATCCACCTCCAATTCCCTCAGGGTCAGTCGCTTCTCCAAGCAGTGAGTTGGTGGTCGATTTCTCTTCTACTGGGGTCTCCCTTTGGATCAGCCTTGCTGCCTCTCTGAAACTTGTGGAGAACCATCTCAAGTTCCGGAAGCACCTCAAGACCTTATTCTTTGCCTCTGCTTTCTCTCCTACTCTCCCCTGTTGATCTCCTGGCTGAATCTGAAATTGCACTGGTTACCTGGCTACCCTCTGATCTCAGGCCCAGATCCTCTCCCTGCCAGCTGCACACCTGCACTGCCCCTTGGTAATCCTTGCACTCGGGACTGTTTCTGTATCCCTACAGCCCCCACTAGCACTTGACCCCGATGTCTGCACTTGCCACCAGCTGGCCGCACTTTATTTTAGTATTTTACTGTTATCCTATGTACTGCACTGCCCACTTCGCCCCTGCACTTTCCCCTCCCCGCCCCTCCACTTGCGCAATCACAATGTCACCTGGCCTAGTAGGATCGTTGCCTCTGTCTTCCTTCGGTTACCCCTCCCTTGCCTCGTCGTGCCTTCAAACACTTGTGTATAGGCACGTTATAAATGCCATATCCTATCATATCCTTTGCTAAATTACTCTAACAGAACGCAGCCAACCATATAAAATGTACCCAACCTTGGTGTGTAGACCATGCAGTTGCACCACATTCTGCAGAAATCCACACGCCAGACTGCTTATTGTCACCTGATCCTTGATAGGAGTAAAATGCCCAGCCTTTGTTAATACATCTACCACCACTAAAATGGGTGAATACCGTTTGTCCAGGGGAAGTTCAACAATGAAATCCATCAACACAGTATGCCAAGGCCTTGGCAGAGTGAGAAGTGGAACTAAAAGTCCTGTTTGACCCTGGTTTTCCGTTCTAGTCCAAACACACATTTCACAGATTTTGACGAAATTTAGTGCATCAGTGCGCATGTTCTCCCACCAGAATGTTCGCCTGACTAGTTTTAAAGTCTTCCTGTAGCCTGGATGTCCCACCAGAGGAGATTCATGACATTCCTTCAAAACTGATCTCAACCCTTTGATAGGTAGGTATAAACTTCAGTCAGCAAATGGTAGGTCATTTTTGATTTATCTTACTGGATCTGTTTCCCCCCCCATTCCTGCATCTGTGTAGAAGACATTGGCTTAAGATTTTTGGTTTCTGATAGATAACTTGCTAAAGATTCTGTACCTCTCCATACAAAATTCTTTTCAGAAATGAATGGTCTCAGACGGACATCCTGGTTGGCATCTTGATAAGCCATCGGCCTTGCCAATCTGTCTTCCTGGCTTGAAAGTGATGATGAAATCAAACTCGCCAAAATATAAAGACCAAGAAAGCTGTCTTGGTGTCTGGGTCTTTGCTGACCCCTGAAACATCAAATTTCAGTCATCAGTGAGTACCGTGACCATATGTTTTGCCACTAGAAGAAAGTGTCTCCATTCAATAAAGGTTAATTTAATGGTAAGAAGTTCATGATCTGTAAATGGTATAATTTTGTTGTGTAGTAGAACATTTTCGGAGTAAAAGGCCACAGGATGTAGATGACCACTAGATGGGTGTTGTGAGATAATACTGCCCCCATTGCTAAGTTTGACGGATCAGCTTCTACAAAAAACAGTTGGTTAACATCCAGATGTAGAAGAATCGTGTAAGTGTTAAAACACTCCTTTAATAACTGAAAGGCTTCCTCGGCCTAGGTCATCCATTACTTGCTAATGACTCCACATAACTTCTTCGGAGACTGTGTTCTTGACACATTTCAGACTAACTCAATTATACGTCTTCCCCTATCAATACTTGAATTATGCAAGGTTAACCAGGGCATTCCAAAAATAATCTTCAATTGAGGGGCATCAATAATTTCAAATACCATTTCCTCCCAGTGGGCACTGTGATGAATCTAGTGTGAGCATCCCAAAAACCCTGACATGGGCCTCTTCTCATGTCGCCAGGGAAAAGCAGCGACTACATGATCCTGACTCTGGGGGTGGTATTGTATGAGAGGGGACTCATATCAAGGGGAATGGGAGCCCTCTCTAGATAATTTCCCTAATGATCCTTAAGACTCAGGGCCTCATCACAAGTTTGGCGGTAACCCTTAAATGCGGCAGTAACGCTATTACAGCCACATTTAAGGGTCCACCAAATCACGGCCTTGGCGGATTTCCCCCCCCCCCCATCCTGAGCTGGGGGCAAATCCGCCCCAATTTTACCAATTTTCGGTGCTAATACCGCCGGCAGTAAATCCGCCAGCGGTAATAGGAATGGGAAATTCCCACATGGGCCCGATGGGGAATGGGCACTAACCGTTCTGTCAAACCCGTGATCCGGCGCGAATAGCACAGGGGTTTGGCGGTAGGGCTAATGGCACCAGCAGTAACACCGCCTGCATTACCACCCAATTCGTGATGAGGCCCTGAACGGCTTATTGTGAGATTGACAATTCTTTTTTTTTAAATTCATTTCATTTAACATTTTAAACAAACAAAATTCAGTACACCAATCTCCATATCACAACATTATGTCCAAATTGCAAAACTTATAACATTAGAACTAAAATAGACTAATCAAATACATAACAATATGGATATTTATAACTCATGTAGAATAACATTTTACAACCTTATAAAAGATCTATGACAACCAAAAAGACAAAACAGAAAAAATGCACAACTAACAGTCCCCCACCACCATAAAAACATCCCCCACTCAAAGGACAGACCATCAAAAAATGGAACCAGTACCCTCAACCGTATAGGTCATTAAAAGGTCCCCAAAACCGAGAATAATGTCCCTCCCTTCCTTGTCCAAATAGCATAACTTTTTCATAGTTCAACAAGATTGACAATTCTGATCTAAAAACTAACAAGAAGATAATGGTCTTCAGGCTCCATACTGTATTGGTACTGAGACGAGGAAGAGGGGCTCAGAGTTAAGGAAAGGTTATGAGCAGTCTAGTTGTTTCAATGTAAAACACCTGAGCACCTGAGCAGGACTTAAGAACGTAAAGGCCTTTCAGGTGCAAGCGAAGCAGCAGGGAGAAGAAGCTGACCGCGTTATGGGGGCAGCCGAATGCTGTGTCAGAGATGTGGCAGAGGTCGGGACAACGTGGCCAGGCAGAGGATGCATAGCGGGAAGCAGTGCTGAAACCAGCCACACTGTGTGGGAGAGAAGCTCCCGACATTCCGTGAACTGCTCTGTTATTGCGTTCACACCAGAGAGTGTGCAGAGCTGCGAGAACTCCATTGAAGGACGGTGCGCACATTGGCAGACCGAGAGGAACTGTCAAAAGCAGAAGAGATCCCGAAGAGAGCAGCAGCAACACCGGCGAGTCAGAAGGCGACACCAAGGCATACCAGTGAGCTGGCCCGAAGCGCTCCGAAGGAGATCGCTAGGTGATGAGAACTATTTGGAATACCAAACATTTGAATTAAGGCGAAATGGGCACAACTCTCCTAATGAGGGATTCCAAATCAGGGAATATTGTAACCCACATTATCAAAATCAAAGAAGAGTTACACCTAGGCAAATTAGGTATAACACTCCTTGCATGAGAGATCAAGGGGGAAGAGAACTGTAACCTGCATTGCCAAAAGACAAGCAAAATAACAATTATAATTTTGTGGAATATCAATTTGTAAAAAGATGTAACCCTTTTTGATGAAAGTCAAAAGAATATCAAGAGAAGCAGTTGTTGGTTCAAATCTCCTCAATTATGGTTCTAGTGTGGAGAGTTTGGAACAAGCATTACAACAGAGTACAAACTGTAGTAGTAAGAGTTTTATCCTGCCAGGCGAGTAAACCAGGAAAGAGACCAATTGTAGTTAGTCCTGGCAGGCGAGTGGACCAGGAGGAAGAAGATGATTTGAAGTACTATGGTTCTGGTAAAAGGTTGTGGTGGAAAAGAAGTGTGGACTCCATCACCTTGTCTTGCTGAACTGTTGCGTTTCAGAAGTTGATTGTTGAAACCATCCTGACTTAAGAGTTTTTTTTTAAAAAAAGTAGTATGAGGTACTAACAAGTGCTTGGCTTTTTGAGAAAAGAACACTTGCATTTGATTTCCGAATTTATGTTTGGAGGAGAAGACTTGGTACTGTTTATACATTTTGAGTTCAACATAATATGTTATTTTGTGGGATTTAAGGAAGTCAAAAACCTTGTATTATTTTGTTGTGCATACAAGTGTGCAGGTACGATTCTTTTTGGACACTAGGTCATTTATCTTTAGCCTTAGTTTGTTAGCACGGACATCTTTGTTCAGTTAGGGAAAGATCAGCGTTTGTTTCACCCCTTTTTATTAAATAAAAATGGCAACTTGTAAACAAACTATAGCTGTGTGTCTCCGTCTGTCATGCCTGCGCCATGGGCGCATACATTTGCGATCAATACAGACTATTTTCCATTTGCGAGACCTTGGTGCTTTTCTATTTTTCCCAACAAACTACACTTACCACAATGCACTTGGCTATAACCATCTATTCGTCATCAAACTACAATACCCAGAAGCCCTAGGGATCTTCTCTGCTTCCACCAGCTCAGGAACAGAGAGGGAGGTGGCCGATTGTCTGCAGGTGTGCGGATCCAGGTGCGACCAATTAGCCTGCCTCTGTGCTGGGAAGGGTTAAACGCTGCTGCCTGCAAGGGCTCAGTCTCTTGCATTAAGAGTCCTTCCGGCACCTTTTTGCTTCGAGCTACAGATCTTGTATGCGGTTCCTCCTTACTCCGGCCTTTGATCCAGTGCCCTGCCGGGCTCTCTACATTGCAGCTGATCACGCTCTGCTGCTTTCTTGCCTCCGCCCTTGCCCTGCCGGGCTCTCTGCTTAGCAGCCGATCACGCTCTGCTGCTTTCCAGCCTCCGCCTTTGCCCTTCCAGGCTCCTGCCTTGCAGCCCATCACGTTCCGCTGCTACCTTCCGCCCTTGCCTTCCAGGCTCCTGCCCTGCAGCCTGCCTCACTCCGGCTGCCTACAGTCCTTGTCCTCTGAGCTCCTTGCTCTGCAGCCTGCCTCACTCCGGCTGCCTACAGTCCTTGTCCTCTGAGCTCCCTGCTCTGCAGCCTGCCTCACTCCGGCTGCCAACAGCCCTTGTCCTCGGGGCTTCCTTCCTTGCAGCCGATCACGCTCCGCTGCTTGCTATCTACAGCCTTTGTCCGCTGGGTTCTCAGCCTAGCAGCCCTCTGCAGCCTCCTACGGTCAGCGGCCCTGCCCCCCAGGGCTCACTCCTTGCTGCCCGGCCCTTCTGGGCTCCGTGCCATTCAGCCTGCTTTACTCCGCTGCCCTAAGCCCTTTCCCTCTGGGCTCTCTATCTTACAGCCCTGCTCCTGTGGGCTTGCTCATTGCTTTCCTGCTCCTCTGAGCTCTCAACCTTGTTCCATACCGTCCTCTGCTATCCAATCCGGTTATTCAACTTTCCCTTCATTTCCTTCTGCTAGTTTGCTATCAACTTCCTTTTCCTGGAGTGATAAGTGCTGATGATAGTTGTGTCCCATCTACCACCCTGGCATGTTCTGGTGTTAGCCTTTTCCCTATTGGTGGTCACAAATCTCTTACCACTCCCCAATCTAAGAAGGTACCAGTGGCTCCTGAGTCAATCGCATACGGAACTCCATATTGTAATTTCCCACCCCAAAACAAGTATACATTAAGTGTGACATGTGGAACTGCCACTTGAATAGTATTTACCACCTATTGTGATGATCTTCCCTGAGTAATTGGGAATCTCTTAGGAACGTCCACTTGCCCCGCAATACAAATGATTCTCCTTTGTTAGAGGACCCCACATCTGCCCCACTATTCCCACAGGTCTGCTTTCTCTCTCAGTGGTTCCCCCTCTAGGTCTCTGTTCTTACCCAAGCCCTTACTTCCAAAGTTGCCTGTCTTTGCTCAAACCTTCTCTCTCCTAGTCTATAATCCAAATGCATAACCAAACTAATCAAGTCTCCACAAGAAGTTTGTCTGTCTGTCACCACTGCTAAAGCATCAGTGCTCCTCTCTTAACCCTCTATAGAACAAGGACACTTTCTTTCCTTGAGGCAATGAGATCTCCAATACCAATGATCTAAGTTGTGTTAAATACAATACACATGGTCTACTTCCCTGTTTCAATACCGGTAGCTCCCCATTTATACTCTGAACAAAATTGTCTTCGGGCAAAATTTGAATTTAAACTGCATGTAGTCTTCCAATACAGGGCTCCCTTGGGGAATGGACCAAGCTGCAGCTTCGCCTGTAACATAAAATGAAGGTCATTTGTGCTGCTGCCATTGGAAATGATTCCAGTATACAAAGAAAATTTAACTTGCATTGCATCAAAGACACCCTACATTTCTTTGGATCCCCTCCAAAGTGCTCTGGAGAATTTAATGGAATTGCTAAATGGGAAGTACCTGTGCACTGACATATTGTCTGGTCAGTTCCTTTAATAAAGCACTGTTCATTTCCCCCAATATGCACCTCAGGTAACAACTCTGGTTGTTCTAAATTATCTACTGATGCTGCTCCTGCCGCACTAGCTAGATTTGGAAAATGCTTAGTTCCATAAACACTCCATTCTCTCCCGAGTACTTTGGTCTCCTCCATAGAAGCTCTCCACTCCTCTTACAACATTTTTCCAGTGCACCCAAGAATGCCTTCTTACTATCAAAGTCAATTTAGGCAGGTTGTCAATGTGGGTGTTTATCCTTTCAGGTCCCAGTCGTTCCAAACCTGCTGGTGTTGCTGGCTCCACAAACCCTCAAGAGGCACCCGCCCACAACTGTATTTAGACTGCATTTGAGTGCTAGGTCCAAACAATGGAAAGGGGAATTGGAAAACATAATAAAACATTCAGCCTCCTCATGGTTCCACCTCCACTATCTGCAGACTTGCTGGCTGGAATCTACAATGAAACACTTAGCATCAACCTGCCTACTCTTCCATCCTATCTTATATTAACTTTTACCTCCTAATCTACTTTACCTGTAAGCACCTGATAAAAGGGATGGGACCAAGCCTGATTTGCATATGGTCTTTCTCCTTTTGTAGTGGTTTGGAAGGCGAAGACAGATGGTCAGGAGGGTTGCACAGAGCAATGCCAGAGGTTAAGATTAATTCTAAACCTGCCAGCCATCACCCCTTTTGTTTTGTAAGAGGTTTCATTTAATAAACATAACAAAATAGTCTGTGCTTACCCCTTGCTGCTTCATAACAGGGGGGGTGCACAATTCGATTTGAAAGGTTCAATGTTTCTCCCATGCTCATTGGCTCCGCAAAGTATTACTTTACGTAAATGCTCCTTAAGGGTTTTAGAATGAGATTGGTACATGTTGTGCAAGTCTCAATACTGAGTTGTGTGACGCATGTGGTCACACAACACGTACAAGATGCTTTCCTCTGACCGATGGAAGGACGAGGTTATAGTACCGCGTACTATAGGCCATTCACAGGCTGCCACAGTAACTTGTACGCACTTTTCGGCTCACGCTTAACTGACTTAATCCATGGCCACCGGAGAAATAGTAACCGCTCACTGTTGCTCACGCACCAAAGCTGCTGTTTATCAGGCGCTAAAGTCACAGTATGCACGTCTCTCGTCCCACAACTAATGGCAGATATAAGGAAAATACTCTGCATACCCTTCCAGGTTAAGTCTTTCACCAACGCACTTAACATTTACACAAGTAGTTTCTTCCAGTTACTGTACACACAAAAAATAAAAGTCCCACCAATGAACTCTCCAACTTGTCCTACGTAGAAGTCAACTCCTTAACCTAAACATAAATGGCTCATCAGGAGCTCCACGTAACTAGGACCAGCTGGATTTCTGTACAACAGTCCATAATCATCCGTTGGATGATACTGCACCAATCAATTGCCAAGTTCTCCCTTTCTCCATCTTGAATTGGGTTTCTTTCACTCACCTAAATCCCATTGTTAAGGAAGATCATGTAGAAAGAATTCCCACTCACTCATACATTTTCGTTACTCTCCCTTCTGTATCTCATTGAAACCTAATCACCACTACTTCACCAGACTATGGACCTCATTACGCGTGGCGGTCCAGAAACAAGGGTGCCAGAAAGCTTACTGGCACCATTGTTTCCGTACCCTTGTTTCCGGACCGCCACACTACGAGTCTGACTGTCGGGCCCTCACGTCTGGAAGGTCTGATGGGCGCAGCGGCCCCGGTAGGTAGACTTGTCATGGAAGCACCGGCTCCGTTAGCAACGGGGCCGGCGCTTCTGTCTCCCCATTCCCATAGAGTTCTAGAGGACTCTATGGGAATGGGGAGTTACAAAATCCTGCGCCCGACTTCCCGTGCCGCCGTAACTTGTAATGTCCCGGGGGCAACAGGCAGTCAGGCAACGGATTCAGTGTTACAGGGTTACCGCCAACCTCGTAATGAGGCCCTATATCTTCTCCCACATCTTAAGGACCTGACAGAGACCAGACACCCTTCCCCTACAGGTGTGTCTTGAATGTAACTGGAATTTACCCTGTTTCAGACAGCACACTGAAGGCATCATGAAGACACAGACAACAGATTCAAAGTTCAAACAAATACTTTATTGCTGCAAATTTCTGGATGGCAGAAGGTCTAACTTGCCCTATGCAGAGGTTGGAATCCCCTACCTGAACGAAACTAAGGAAAGCCTTAGTCATTCTGTGTGTCCAAAATCTATGCTTGCCATCACAACTAACGACATGTCAATCAAAGAAAGAGCGATCAACATAAAATTCTGAGCTTCTTTCCGCTCTTAGCTTTCTCCTCAGCTCCCCTTCCCCAAGCTCAAGAAAGTTCCATAAAACTCAAGATTACCTTTCTCATGCTCAAAGTAAAACAATTCCACACACTTCTTGGGGATCCCTTCCCCACGTTCCTAGTGGCACAGTTCAAAACAAAAGGGTTTTCAGACTTCGCTCTCAAGACAATACTTGCAGTTCCTTATGTCTAAGGGTTCCCTTCCCTAAGACTAACTCAGCCACTTATATTTGTTTCAGTCTTTTAAAAAAAAAATGTAATACAACTCGAGGTCAGCCTGACCCTCCTTCTGGATTGCCTCACCAATTGACTTGCACTGTTCTTTCTAGGTTAATTTCCCAGTGTCTTTGATTCTCATAATTCAGGGCTCACTGGTCTAGGCGTAGTCGTTAGATGACACGGTGCACCCATTAGAGGTCGCGCAAACAGAATCCCATGGCTCTTCAGCCCACACAGGTTGCTCTGTTTCTGCACTGTGTTCAGAGTCACATTCACTTAGCTCCTCTTTGTTGGCCTCTTGGCTTTATATGCAGGTTTACACTAGTCTGGCATCTCCTAATTAGTAGTTTGGCTTTACCACAACATGTCACACACCTCTTGCCAGTCTTTGGCCTTGCCACACTGCATCTGATAAAGTTCACTTTCAGGTGGTCTTTTTCATGCCCCACCTTTCTATGGCAATGTTTCACACTTGCACTCTATTCCATGGGCTACTTTCACATGGGCACTTTCCCATTAGTTCTCATCTGCTATTTTGGTCTGACCATAAAGTTGTGTTCAATTTAGTATTCAATATGCTTAACTTCAAGCTTTCACTCAGTTTGGTACGTCATAGGCATAATGTGGCTTGGATACAAGTTTTCATCTCATTCGATACTTAGTTATTTCTCTGCGACCCGATAGGAGCGCCCCAGTCTTGTGTGGCTCCTCCTAACACTCACTGGTGGTCCGGCGTCCTCCATAGCGGCTTTTGCTGCTCCTTTCTCCTTCCCCAGTTGGCGATCCAGTTTCTGTAAGCCTCACTTGCACACCGGCAGCACATCACTGCACGTCAGCAACTCTGCAGTCTTTACAGGGAGGTGGACAGTATCTTCTCTGTCCTGCTCGTTCGTAGCACCAACTGTTTGTTTCAATATAAGCAGGCTCCCACACCTGAAACAGCCCCACGGCCTGGCTCGCCTTGGGCTCCCCAGCCCCTGCAGGATCTCGGTTGGCGTCCTGGCTTCTTCTCCTGTCCCACCACGGCTGCCTCCTGTCTGAAAGGGTCCCTTGCAGATCTCTCCCACACAGCTCTCCCTGTTTTACCGTCTACTGTTCTCTGGTTTTCGTTTATACACCTGCACCACTTGACAGGTTGCAGGTGTGCATTCTCAATTGGGTTTGCTTGACTATACATTAAAAAGGGACATGCCTGATCCTCACCGTACTTTGCAGGCATCTTCCTCGTCCCAGTACGAGAGTGGTGAACTAGGTTGCTAGTGTTCACTACTTCTAGTCGCTTCTTCCTCGCCTCAGTACTGTCAGATGGAAAATGTGGGAAAATGAGGGGCACTGGCTTACAATAGCCCATAAACGCTGGGGGAGGGTTAGGTTGGTCTTCAGTAGGGAAAGGGTATACAATGTCTCCTGTGGGCACCCCAATTCCCAAGGACCCTCCACTCGGGTGATCCTCCCTCGCTTCTCCAACCCCAAGGTCAGGATTCAAGAACAATGGCCTTTCCCTGGCCACTTGAGAAGAGGATCCAAAGGGTGTAAGAGTGAGGATACTCTCAGGGTTCTCACAACACTTAGGGGGGGGGGTGTCTTCTGGGTTTCGCAACTCCCGTGGGATGTGATTGACTGGGACCCGACATAGGTACAGAGAACAATGTATCCCTCTCTGGTTATACCCTTCGCACACAGGGAGTCTATCTAAAAGCAACTCAACCTCATGGGTGATAATGCCAAAGCGTATGTTTCTAAGCCAAGCATTGTTTAGTAGGTCTCTGACCTTATAGAAGAGGACTGCCCCGTATTCAAGCCACCTTCACCTCAACGGGCAAAAGGTATTAGTCCGCCCAAAGGCCATTTTAACTCTACACAGTAACTAACACAGGCAACAGCAAAAAGAGGTGTTTGTTTAATGTGAGATTCAGTGGATGAACGAAAATAAATGAGCAACCTCTACCTGGTTCAGTACCTGATACTCCGAATCGATCTTATGCTTCACCTCCATCATATGACGACTGTCCGTGATGGCCTTCGGTCTCTCCCATGTTTCATACATTATAGCAGCTAGACTCTAACCTATCATTGAAACAAAAGCATTGTGATTTTTGTTAAAAGTAAGAGATAGAAGCAAAATTAAATATCAAACTAAAGACAAAGAGCAATTCTCAGTATATGCAAATCTGTCATAGGCACAGTACTCACTTACCTGGCTCTTCATACAAAAAATATGAGTCTTTCTCCTATTGAACAGAGGATAGCACAGGGCAACACTCTGGTCTTGGAAGCAAGACCACGCAGAGCAACAGAGGTTCGAATCCTGGATCCGTGCTTAGAAACCAAACTCAGGTACGGTATTAGGTATTTAATTAAATTGGCTTACCGTTCTTGAATCAATGTATTTCTCAAACACCCTTCACAACAAATCGTGTTTGTACTTAAAATGGTACTTCTGTGACTTAATGGCCAATTATCTGAGCCTACGTTGGGGGAGGGGGAAATCGAGGGGCGGAGGAGGCAGAGTTCTACAAATCACCCTACCGGATGCTTTGCTAGGAATTGTAAGGACTTTTCTTCAATCACGGACTTCTGGAATTTCCCTGATTAGGTCAGATGGGTGTTGTGGGTGTTCCCTTTTAGAACATATTTGGAAAAGATTTTAAACACATCTCCCATACATACGGTTTTAAAACTGTAGGGGAACCACAGTCTACGTAGGAACATTTGCATGCAGAGAAGAGACAGAGGATGGGGCTGGTTGATTTGTTTCCATCAGAATAGGAGTTCAATATAGGAATAGAGTGCTTTTTAAAAAATGTGCAGGTACGGCTCAAGGCATCATTCCTCTTACCAAGCCACATTACTGAGATCCACTGCTAACTTTGTTAACACAACTCGATAGCATGCATCCCATAGTATGTTATGTGATACAGCTTTTATACTGTGCCAACCACCACCATAGCGGTCTTGGCGCCGTCTCCAGGAGTGAGCAGCTGGGTGTCCCAACAAGCTTGCAGCTTGCCATCCATACTGGCCATATCCAGAATGCAATGGTGGCAGGAGAAGGAGCATGCAACTGCAGCAGTCCCTTCCAAGAGGGTTTTGGAAGTTAGGCCCAAGCTCAGCCTCACAAAGCTTGCGACAAGCGATGCCACCCACCACTCAGGTTCACAGGTAGCTGAAACTCACCTTTGTAATAGAAAAGATTCTGCACTTACACTTGCATGTTCAAGAATAATCAGAAGCTCAGAAATGTGTATTATTACCAAAGTAGCTTTAACTCAGAATACACCTGGCCAAGACTCTAGCATGTTACCCATTATGTGTTCTACAGGTGTTTTGCACCACTACCCCCATGATCCTTCACATGTAACTATGTGGGCTAGTGGTAAAGGAAGTTAGAGTCTCAAACATATGGAGGGTCACATAAGAAGTAAAAAAATGGAGATGAGGCGAGCACTCTGGTTCCCAGTCAGATTTATCTGCTAAAAGCAACAGTTAAGTCTTCTCCTCCAAACGTTTTCTTGACTATCAATCATCAGGGAGGCTGTTTTCCTTTTCCTTTTCAGGTGTGTCTGGTTAATTCTCATTAAAGTCTCTAAGGATTCTGGTACATGTAGTTGCACACTTTTTTCAATGCAGGTGACTAGGAACCAACTCTCCTCCAAAGCACAAATCTTACCCTTATAGGGGAGGGGGAAAACCATGTTTATGGCTCTCCATAGTAAGGCATGATGACCCTGGTGCTGCTGCCTCTTGAGCCCAGGACTCTTGAAACAATGTAAAAAAATGTAGATGAGGCGTGCACTCTGGTCCCCAGCGATGCTCATTCTAGGCTATTTACATATATGTTGCAGCAACCGCTTCAAAATAGAACCATAGAAAGGAATTACATTGTATTTAATATAGAAACCAACAGGTTGCTATGAATTCCTTTCAGAAATGTGGCAGTCTAGGGCTCATGGATACTTATAAATGGGTTGGTGGCTTGCTACGCAAGCGAGAACCAGAAATGGTAATCAAACAGCTTGGATTAAGCGATGGGCTAACTGAGAAATTATGACCCGGACAATATGCAGGTTGCCATCGTCATAGATGAACACACCAAAACTGGACAATTCAAGAGATTTTTTTTTTGTAGTTTTTTTTGTTGTTGTAGTCAGGTGGGTTTCTATGGTCCATCCTTCAATCTAATCTAGAGATGGACATTCCCCCATAACCCACGTGTTCCTCAACCCCAGGATGGTTTATGTTTATGAGGTTTATATAGCGCTTTAATCCAAAGCACTTTAATCTAAAGCACTTTACAGTATAACAACAAGGTACAATAATGAAAGAAGCATATTTACAATCATGAAACAAACCAGTGAGACAATATGTAGAACAATTTACTTGGGTGGAGGGGGAGAAGGAAGGGAAAGGGAGAAGAGGTAGGGAAGGGATAGTTACAAATAACTGATTTGAGATCAAGTGGGTGCAAGAAGAAGGGGAAGGGAGGGTAAAGGGGATAGGAAGGGAACAGGGGAGCTGGAGAGGAGAGAAGAGATTGTCACTAGAGATTGATAATCCCTACTGTCTAAACCATGCCTTACTATCTGCGATGACCTAAAGGCAAACACCTTATCCATCTAAAGCTCCCCAGGGAACAAAACCATCCAATGATCCAGGATACTAGAGTGCGCATGGAGAAAGTGTTGGTTGGTAAAAATGCACTGTAAGGGGGTCGAAGAAGTATGCTCACACAAGGGTGGCATTTTGCTTGATAACTTATTTATCAAAAGGAAGAACCCATCACTATCCCCATCTTCTAAGAAGGGTTTCCATGCCTCAAACTTATTGTGAAAGATCCGTCAGAATGTCAGTTGCAATCAGAATCCACCGCCCTGTGTCATAACCTATGTCCCTTACAACACTACAACTAAATAATAAGCCAACAGAAAGTTCTGTCTCCTGGTACCTGGCTGGTCCTTTCCCATGAAGTCCTCCTGCATTAATCCACACCTAGGGGGACTATTGTGTAGTGGTCGCACCTCCCTAGCCTCATGGGATGGGGCTCCCCTCTGAGGGTTCTTCACAGCACCTACAAGAAGTGCGGTCCTGATAAGAAAAGGTGCACAACAAAGGGGCCAGTCTTCACACTTTCCAAGTGGGAGACCAAGTGATGGTCCACACCACCCAATATAAGCTGTTGGCTAGGTGGCATGGGCCCTACACAATCATAGTGACAATATTGCCATTGACATATAAAGTACAACAAGCAGACCAAATAAATCTGACATATGTGAAGAGAAGCCATGGGAGTCAATGAGTTTTGTAAGAGTCTGAACGTTAACGATGAACAAAATAGGGAAAATGGCAGAGCCTGGAGGAACACCACAAGAAAGAAGTGGGGGCAGAACCAGACCATGGAAGAATAAGACATAGCAATCAGAGAGAAAAGAGGTGAACTAGGATAGCACAGCACCTGAAGAGCCAGCCCCAGCTAGGCGACTCAGCAGGAAAGCATGATCAATGGTATCAAAGGCTGCAGACAGGTCAAGCAGCATCAGTGCCCCTTCACCGCCTTGATCATGCTGTTGAGAGGTTGTCCACAATTGAGACCAGTACCCCCTATGTGCCGTGTCCTGGCCGAAACCCTGAGAGACGTGAAAAAAAAAGGATTTCTCCAAAAAGGAGAAAAGAAGGGAGGAGGACAGACCAAAGATTCAAGCAATTTCATCAAGAATGAAAGTAAAGAGCTAGGTCGAAAGTTAGCGAGAACAGAAGAGTGTGTGTTTTCTTTCCATAGAGAAATCACCATAGTATGTTCAAGAGAGGCTGGAATAAGGCCGTATATTATTGAACAAATTACTGCTTGTGCAACTATCAGGGCAATCTGGCTTATCACCTCCTTTAGCACAAGCAGGGGGATGACGTCTGTTGGGAAGGCTGATTTTAGCCTACCGGAGGTCACTACAATTTCATCAGGGGTGAACACTGGGAAGACTTTCCAGAAAGAGCCTGGCAAAGTGGCTGAGCCTGTGGCTGGGAATGGGGAGACCACAAGTTGGAGACCTGGCTATTCTCTCAAATTTTCCCAATCCTATTCACAAAATACAAGGAAAGAGAAGAATCAGAGGGCTTGCGACGCAGGAACCGCCTCAGGGGGGGGACATCTGACAAAGAACAGACCCATTTGAATAACTCCCAGTGATGATTCAGAGATGTTTAAACATGTTGGGAAAAGAAACCACATTTTGCCTCAAGTATTGGCTTCTGATACTGTCCAGCAATGCGCTGAATAGTTTGCCTAGCTACAGGACAGTAGTTGGTGCATCATTTGCGCCTAATATTCTAAAATGGGACAACCAGGCCCATAAGGCTTTTGATTGGCTAAAAGAGATTCTTTGCAGAAGCTGTGCTTTCAACATACCCGACTTCTTTATAACATTCATACTACAAACAGATGCCTCAACAGTTGGGTAGGGAGCAGTGGTATTTCAAGTAGATCGAAGAGATGCCCATTATGTACAGTATTCTTAACATTTCTGGGAAAATTCCTATCCAGTTATCAAGCTGGAGTTCCTAGCCAATTAAATGGGCAGCGTAAGCCTTATATGCTTGACCAGGAGAAGATTCAAATTGAAGACAGACAATGCCCCATTAGTATGGATGGCTCAAAACAAAAGGCAGAAACCTGCAAGTCTTGAGGTGATTTCTAGCAATATGCCAGGCAGTTTAAATAAAAACAACATTGATTTCCCCAGGCAGACAGTTCACAGGTAGAGGGGGAAGAAGAGGAAAACTGAGGAGAAATGATGCAAGTGTGTGACAAGGCCACATCGGGAAGAGTGCCACAGTGGGGAGGGGAAAGAGTGCCCCAGCAGGGAGGGGAAAGAGTGCTGCAGCGGGGTGTGGGGGGGCTGTAGCAGGGGCAGGGGGAAAGAGTGTTGCGAGGGGGGTGGAGTGCCGCAAGGGGTGGGGGGAAAAGGGTGCTGCAGCAGGGGCGGAGTGCAGCAGCGGCGAAGAGTGCTGCAGTGGGGGGTGGAAGAGTGCCACAACGGGACTGCCTTGTGGGCGGTTTCGGGGGGGGTGGGGGGAGGAGTGCCGCAGCAGGGGCAGGGGGGAAGAGTGCTGCAGCGGAGGCAGGGAGGGGAGAGAGCCGCAGCAGGAGCAGGAAGAGTACCGCAGCAGGGGGGAGAGAAAAGAGCATCGTAGCAAGGGGGAAGAGCATCGTAGCGAGGGGGAAGAGCATCGTAGCGAACATCGTAGTGAGGAGGGAAGAGCATCGTAGCAAGGGGGGGGGGGAGCATCATAGCCAGGGGAAGAGTGCAATAACGAGAGGAGCAGAATAGTGAAGTGGATTGGGAGGAGGAGTATATACATCAAAGGGAGGAGGTGAGGAGTGAAACATCGGAGGGACTGAGACTTGGTGGGAGGGTACGTCCAGAGGAGTGGAAGAAAGAGAGTTGGAGATAAGTGATTGAGTGGGACTAATCTAGGCTGAATGCACGAGTATGTGCAAGGCACTATCAAACTCCCTCCTTTATAACACTAACCAGTTGCGAGAGAATGGACTGGAGTTTAGATAGCCTGCTTTTAGGGTGACCATCGAAAGAAGAAGAGAAGGTTGAAGACAGTAGCATTTAACAATTTCAAAAACTTACCAGGTTTTGGTCTGTTCTCACATTTTGACTCACTATCATCAAACGGGCCCTCCTTTTGCAATAGAACTCATTCTAGTAAGGAGGGAAAGCCAGCAAGGTCAGATGGTCCTAAACCAGAGGTCCTCAAATTGTTCGTGAGTGGTGAGATGTCTTTTAGCAAGGGTATTTAAAACAACCGTCTGTGCAAAGACACGTCCTGATTCATAGAAAGATAGTTCCGCTTTTCAACATTTTTCAACCGAAGAGTCTCAATATTACTATCCAAACTCCATTCTTCATGCCTCCTGCAAAATGTGTTTAAAATGCATTTATCTAAGACTTGAGGAGTGGGCAATTACCAACAGAATACTTCAGGCTTCAGGAACAGATTTGGCACAATCGATCAGCGCTTTGTGTTCAATACAATTATTGAGAAATATTGTATTTGTTTGTTGCGTTCTTAGATCTAGCCAATGCATTTGACTCAGTCGATCAGGCTGTTTTAATGGCGGAAACTGAAAATGCTTTGGGTCCCCGACAGGATACTGCAGTTAACTAAACTTCTGTATGCCGAAACTTTGGCGATGGTCCGCGGTTCAGGGGTCGATGGTTATACCACAGATTGTACTTCAAACAAGGGAGTTAGGCAGGAATGTCCTCTTGCCCCACTGCTATTCAAAACTCCTGAGCAAGACCTAATCCAGCAGTTCTAAAAGGGGTCAGTAATGCTACATCATTGTATGCCGATGACCGATTAACCTCACGCTGAGGGGTTTACAGCAAAGCTTGTTGTATGCTGCTAGATTTTTTGAGACGCATGGCCTGTAACAGAATCTGACAAAGACTAAGATTGTGGTCTTTGGAAAGGATAAATCACATTTTGTTTGGTCAGTATGACAAATCTGGACTATTCGTCCCCTCTTCCCAGAGGGGCGCCACGCCCATTGGGGCTAGGAACGAGAGCCCACTAAGCAAGACCCTCCCTAGGGGTATGGGCAAGTGGGACTTCACTGGGAGTGACTCCCCTCTTTCGGACAAGCACTCCATTCTGATAAGGAACTCAAGACCAGTGTACATTAACCACCTAAATGCGAATTGGAAAGACTGTCACTTCTGTTTTAAATCCAGACAGTGACATTGCTCCAATCTTTGGATTCAGGTAATGCTGGATCCCGCCTGAACTCCACAGTCAAAGAAGAACACCCATCTTTTGTTTGTGATGAACCTAGCAATGTTATCACTCCCTCTCTGGGGAAACTCTTCCCATATGGCCAGGGAAAGGCAGCCGCTACCTGATCCGCACACTGGGGGTGGCTGTCTGAGGTAGGACCATATGGGGGAGACAGTCCTCATGGGGGGAGGTAGACCCACCAACAGGAACATGGTATCCCCCTTCCCACTCAGGATATGACACCAACCCCTTGAAATCCCAAACCTGTATGGCATATTGCAATATAGATCCAGTCCATCCA
Organism: Ambystoma mexicanum; assembly: GCF_040938575.1. NCBI lineage: Eukaryota > Metazoa > Chordata > Amphibia > Caudata > Ambystomatidae > Ambystoma > Ambystoma mexicanum. The sequence continues at coordinate 488,573,875 of NC_090938.1, read as the reverse complement.
CTTTGCACTGACAGTAGGGCGGTTTCCTATACTTTTTGCAAAAGGACAGACGAGGAATAGCAAGAGGAATAGCAAGAGACCAATGCAGAGCATTGAAGCTGCAGAACTGGAGCCACGCTCTAGTGGTCCAATGGGCGCCGGGGCATTTAACACCCGAGCACCGCAAGGAAGATGGACAACCACTACACCAAACGCTAGTCGGGAAGCGAGGAAGAAACCAGCTCTATTGGGGAGCAGAAGACCTCCAACCGGCCTCGGTCACAAGAAGTTCAGAGGTCAAAAGGTACACAGTATGAAGGCCTCCAGCAGGAGACGCTGTGGAGAGGAGGTGAAGGCATAGCGGGTACCAGAGAGTGGACGAGGCGGCAACAGAAGGAGGTGCCCCACTTGAGAAGACCGCAGAGAACGCTGAAGCCGCCACAAGAGACTGATGAGCCCAGAGAGGGGAATTGGGACAGCGGGGCGATTTGCAGCATGTACCACATGCCGAGGAGAGAGATTTTCACAGGGCGAACCTGAGCAAGGGAGCTGGGATGGCAAGTGCATTGGTAATAGTAATGGTAATGTTTATTTATAAAGCGCCTATACACAGGCAAGTGTTTCAAAGCACTCAAGGAGGATGGGAACATAGGGAAAAACAGTCGCTCAGAGACTTGGAATTCTGAGACGATAATGGTCTGCACAGTCACAGCAAGTGCACAATAATACATTTAACAGTTGAGACAGCAATTAGGCCCGACCACAATTCAGCAGTTTTACCAAGTACATTTGAGGGGTGACGACAAGGGAGAACAGGCAGACTATCTTCAGGCAGGTGCATTCGGGTTGTGCAAGTTCACAGGCGGTCAAGGGAGGGAGAGGTCCAAATGCACCCAGTCGGTGGAGACTGAGCTAAGTGCAGAGAGACCCACTCTCTTGGGTTATTTCACAAGTGCAGTGAGGTAGGCGAGGTGCAGGGCCCTGATGCAAGTGCGAGGGAGAACTGGTGGGGGTGCCTGGGACCTGTGAGACACCGAGGCACACCAGGAAGCCAGTCAGTAAGCTGTAAGGAGGAGGAGGAGGAGAAGGAGGGGGAGAGGGAGAGGGAAAGAGCAGAGAGGAAGGTCTTGAGGAGTTTCCAGAACTTCAGAAGATCAGGCTCAAGACAGAGGGAGGCTATTCCAGAGGGAGGCACCTGCGGAGGAGAAGGATCTCCCTCCAAATCTCTGCTTGGAGAACGGCTCACTCGCAGAAGGTTGGAAGTAATTGAGCAGAGGGCTCGTGAGGGACAGTATTTAAGTAGGCAACATTGCAGGTAGGTAGGTAGGTAGGTAGGTCCCAGGCCCCAGAAAACCTTGTGGACAATGCTGAGAGTCTTGAACTTTATCCTTGCAGCCACGGGGAGCCATTGAAGGGATTTCAGCGCCAGAGAGATGCAGTCCTTGGGCTTGATGCCAAGGTTAAGTCTCACAGTTCAATTCTGGATGAGTTGCAGAGGACGCATGGCAGAAGCAGGAAGGTTGAGGAAGAGGCTGTTGCAGTAGTCGACCCTAGAGAGAACCAGGGCTCTAGAGACAGTGAGCTCTGGGGGAAAGTGGGAAAAGGTAGAGTACCTCTGAAAAGGTGTAGCTGAAAGTTAGACTTTTTAGAGATGTCCGAAATGTAAGAGGAGAAGGAGAGTGTGGAGTCAAAAATGACCAAGGTTTTTAGCCTCGCAGGTGGGTGCGGAGCCAGGGCCAATGGAGGCCGGGCAGAGGGAAAGCGGGAAAGCAGAGCAGGGGTCCCAATGCAAATGAACTCGGTCTTAATTGCGTTGAGCCAGAGGTTGTTTGTATCACACCATGACTGAATGGCAGACAGACAGTCTGATATGAGTGAGGAGGAGGAGGCTGATGGTAGCCTGAAAGATTGTAGCGCGTCATCCGCATAACACAGGAAGTTAGAGGTGAAGGTGGCAATCACACATGTCAGGGCAGCCATATAGACGTTGAAAAACCAGGGGGATAGGTTAGATCCCTGGGGAACGCCACAGGTTGGAGAGCGATAGTCAAGAGAAAGGCTCCAAGTTCTACCTGGGATGGCCGGTCGGAGAGAAAGGAGGTTAACCATACCAGAGCCTGACCAGGGATTCCCAAGGTGTCATGGTGACGTGCGCTTCGGATGTTGTGGTTAACTGTGTCAAAGGCAGAGGAGAGGTCAAGGAGAATGAGGACAGAGGGAGTGTTTATTTTATTTATTTTGACATTTGTAGAGCGCACCTAACCCTAAGGCATCTAGGCGCCGATATTATTTTGAAAGATACATACAGTGTAATGGCGTATCACTTGTCAGTTGAGGTTACATTTAGTAGTACAACACATATTAATGCATACATATAAGGGTATAAATGGGCAGTACAGATAAGCGAGTAGCATACAACTGAGGTGGTACAGGGAAGCATGGAGATACCGGGTGGTATGAGAGGAGGCTAGGGTTAGTTGGGTTGCTCTTGTGTGAATAGTCGAGTTTTCAGACTTTTGCGGAAGGTCCAGAAATAGGATTCAGATCTTAGCAAAGCTAGCAGTGTGTTCCAGTGTTTAGCAGCTACCACTGGGAAGCTGTTAAGACCCTGCTTTCTGTAGTTTGTATTTGGGAATGATGAGTAGCTGTGTGTAGGATATACGCGTAGGCCTGTTGGATTTGTTCATTACAAATTTATTGGATAAGTACTTAGGGTCTGAATGCGAGATGCATTTGTGTGTCAAGGAAAGGGTTTTAAAGAGGATCCGATCATAGACCGGCAGCCAATGGGCAGTATGTCTTGCCGCACTAATATGATTGTTTTTAGGGATATTGAGTGTTGCTTTTAGAGCATTATTTTGGATTGTCTGTAGTTTTTTCATGTTACATCTGTTAGTACCAATGTAGAGGGCATTGCAGTAGTCTAATATGGATAAAATGAGAGCTCTGGCCAAGGTAATACAACTGACTGAAGACAAGAAAGGTCTGCAAGCGTTGATGAGCTTATATATGTAGGCTGGTTTATAGTGACATTTTCGAACGCCATATTTTCGAAATGCCATTTTGTCGACACAAAATTGCCGGAAAAAAAATTCTAATGCTTTTTTAAAAAAAATTATTTTTGAAACGGGGGTGTCCCCCCCTCACCCCCCCCCCTGTTTTTTTTTATTGACAATGTTTTACTTACGAAACAAAAATAAAACAAAATAAAAAATAATACATTCAGAATTTTATTTCCCGCCATTTGTTTTTTTTGACAAAATGGCATTTCGAAAATATGTTTGAGAATTTAACCGTATACCATGTAGGCTGCCGCAGTAGCTGTGCCGTTGACTTGTCTAGTTAATGTGAGGGCAGAATCAAGGTAGATGCCCAAGGTTATTTCCTTAGAGACATTAATGGTGATGCCATCAATCGTAAAGGATTTGAAGGCATGGTCAAGTTTGTTTAGATGGTGTTGCGAGCCGATGAGGAGTAGTTCTGCCTTTTCATCGTTAAGGCAGAGGCCGTATTGCGCCATCCACACCCGGAACGTTTGGTCAATTTCATTTAGTGATTTTGTGTTGTGGTCGTAGGATCCTTTTAAGGCTATGAGGATTTGGGTGTCATCTCCGTAGTTAGTGTAGGTGACACCCAGATCATCAAGGAGGTTGAATAGTGGTTTTGTGAAAATATTGTCTAGTGTGGGGGGAGACGCAAGATCCTTGCAGGACTCCACAGGTGATTGGGCTGGCAGCGCTGCTGCCGTGGGTGAGAAGACTCATGGTTAGGAAGGACTGTATCCAATGTAGATTATTTTGGATTTGCAGATAGGCTGCTCGATCCAGTATTTTGAGGAGGAAAGGTACTGTTATAGGACAGTAGTTAGTCTCATTCTTCAATTAGTCTCATTCTTCAATGAATGAGGCTGGGCATATGTCACCTTGGCATTTAGAGGGTTTGAGACTTATGATCATTTTCCACACTTAAGTTGTTGAGACTGTAGCAAAGTCGAAGTAGGTATTAGGGTTCTGTGCACAGGTTGACCAGGAGAGAGGTTCAGCTTTTTAAAAAACATTTTTGATGGGAGCAAGGCAATTTTGTCTAGAAGAGCTTTTTGTATATCTGTGCACCAGGCGATGTCTTTGAGGCAGGATTCTTGGGGAGGCACTGGTGACTGGAGTATAGTAAATAATTCTTTAGTGCCAGAATTGGCTTTGGAATTACTTTCATTGTGTGTGGAACTTTTAGTTCGTAGGATAGCATTTGTATTCGTTTTTCGAGGCACTGGTGAAGAGGTCTTTGTTCAGTTGAGTGGGGGATTTTTTCCAATTGGTCTCAGCTGTTCTCTTAGAGCAGCATAAAGGTTTGAGGTTGGGGGTGTAGCATGAGTTAAGGGGAGCATGGGGTTTGGCTTTGCGCAAACTTAGTTGTGCTACTTTGTCGATTGCAGCTAGTAGGGTTTAGTTGTAGAGCTCCACCATTGGGGATGGGTTGTTGACAGTATTGTTCTGATGTTCTGTGATGGGAAGCATTAAATGGTAGTTGTTTCTCTGGCGTTATGTTGCAAGAGTTTCTGGTACAGGCAGCTGGGGCCTGGGAAGGCAGTGTATCTAAGGTCTTGTGTGAGTATAATGAATGATACAAGGTGGCGGCCAGACCAAGGACAGGGTGTGTTGGAAAGGATTTTAATATTACAATTATGGCCTGCCAGCCAGTCGAGTGTTCGATCTTTGGCATGAGTAGGGTTAGTAATGCGGTGTGTGAAGCTTAACGCTTCGATTGTGTTGGCAAGCGTAGAGGCATTGTCGTCATTTGGATCATTGAGGCCCAGGTTTAAATCACCCATCGGAATAATTTGGGAGGATGGCTTGTTCACCATGAGACGTTGTGCCACATCTTTGAAGGAGAGGACTGTACCGGGGGTCTGTATATGAGGTGGAGGGTCAAGGTGCTGGAGTGGGTGAACGACAATTTGATGGAGAGTAATTCCCCTGAGTGAAATGATTTGTTATGGATTTCTCTTATGAGTTGGTTTCTGGCAATGATCGCTACTCCTTCTCCTTTGGCACCCTGTCTATCTGTCCTGAAGATAGTGTAGCTTTCCGGGATGGCCAAGGATACTGAGGGACCAGCTGCTGCATGGAGCCATGAAGTCGAAGTTATTTGTGGTGATGAGGTCAGCGATATCTAATGCATGAGCTGGGAGTGACCTTGCGTTGATGAGTGTGCCTCGAGTATGGAGGCTTCTGGGTTGGCGATGTCTTGGGAGGTTGGGTTGAGCTCATTGCTTGACGGAGACATCGACATATGTGGGTGTGGGGTGCTCTTGGTGGTGACGGATGCACAAGTATTGGTAATGTTAAAGGAGTTGAATGTGGAATCTATCTGGTTCGGTTTGATGGAGATTGAGTCCATGGTAGAGACCTTCGGGGCAAAAGGTAGCTATGAGAAATCTCATGTGAAATCGCTGTGTGAAATCTCCTGGTAGTAGGGTGTGTGGTTCTAGAGTTGAGGTGAACTTTTCTCCATGTGAATGAAGGATAGTTGTTTGTTGTGGTGGTAGGGCTGTAGCTAATCGCGACAAGAGCCTGAGGTTGCCTGTGGTCAGTGGGCATGGTTGGCTAGGGCCACTGGGCATAGGATGGAGTGTGGTGCTCTGGATGACCAGAGGCCTGAGTTGACTGAGGCAGGATTTATACTATAGGTGGCAAAAAGCGGGAGGTAGGAATGGTGTATGAATCTGGGGGGATAATTGCCATTCTTAGGTCACCTGTGTTAAATCTCGGTATACTAAAGCAATGCTGCTTAGAAGCAGTAGCTTGAAATGACATGTTGCAGGTGACTATATGGTGTCTATGCGGCCTGATAGGTGGCAGGTGATAGTTGTGGCTTAGTAGCTCTTCGAGTGATCGTAAGGCCACTTCTAGGTGTGGTCACTTCTAACCAGTAGCATAATGTAGTGGTCTGGCACATGTTTAATAACAAGTGGGCCTCATCTCAGGTGCAGATCACCAATTAGGCAGCATAAAGTAGTGTGCTTGGGCACAGTTAACAGCATACAGGTCCCTCTAGTGCAAGTAGTTAGGAGGCACTAGAGTAGTGGACTTGGGTACCTTTGGCAACATGCAGGCGCACTAAGGTGCATATCGCTATCAAAGCAACATGATGTAGTAGGCTTTGGCACATTTAAAGCATGCAGGTACATCGAAGTGCAAATCGCTAGCAGGCGGCATAAAGAAGTAGGCTTTGGTACATTTAACTGCATACAGCACCAGAGCAGTGGACTTGGGTACATTTGGCAGCATGCAGGAACACCAAGGTGCAGATCGCTAACAAGGCAACACAATATAGTGGGCTTTGGCACATTTATTAGCATACAGGCACATTGAGGTATGAATCGTTAACAGGCAGCATACAGTAGTGGTCTTGCGTACGTTTAACAGCATACAAACTCTTCTGATGCAGGTTTTCGGCAGTGCAGCAAAGAGCAATAGCTTGGTTGCATTCAGTGGATCGTTAGCAGGTAGCACACAGTAGTGGTCTTGTGTACGTTTAACAGCATACAAACACTTCTGATGCAGGTTTTTGGAAGTGAAGCAAGATCAATAGGTTGGTCGCATTAAGTGAATTATGAGGATTGTAGGAATAGGTCCTCAGTAAAGCAGCATCAAGTGGAAACAAGTCAGAGAATGTCACAGTTTGGGTCGAAGTGAGGGGGCGGGGGTGCCGCCGAGGCCAAGTAGCTTGGGCTAGCTAGTGGCAAGCATGCAGGTTTGCAGCCCAGGAGAACTCGGGCTGAGTTGCACGGAGAGCTGAGTCAAAAGATGTGGGTCTTTTAGAGCAGTCAATGTAGTGTTTGAGTGAAGAGGACAGGTTACCACGGATGTTGGAGCTGAATGGCTGCACATGACATTAGGTAGGGCAGGCAGTCTCTTCAGTCATGGACAGGCAAAGGCAGGGCCTTTGCAAACGGGCCTTTGAAAATCAGGGGCCGGCTTCCGCCTACCGGCCGATGTAATTGGCACTTAGTAGGCGTTGAAGACTAATCACAAAAGAGCGACAACAGAAATGGGTGTATCTCGGAGACACGAAGGATGCAGTCATTTTGCACGTCAGATTTGCTTCCTTCTACAACATTGGAATCAATCGCAGCACAAGTGAAATAAATGCTTCTAGGGGATCCAGCTCCTCGCTTCACACATAAAGGCAAAACCGCTATAAAATAGTAGCACGTTACAGTGCTGGCACTCGGATGGTGCTTTGCATTGTTAGTTTCAAGATTTGAGAGCAGGTCTTAACGGGTGTGCAGAAGAGCAGTTTCCGTGCCTCTGGATGCTCTAAAGCCAGACTGATGGTCATGGAAGCAACCAATAGATTCAGCGTGGAGGGTCAGCTGAGAGATAGCCAACTTCTCCAGGAGTTTGCCCAAGAAAGGAGTGATCGAGATAGGGTGATAGTTTGCCAGAATGAATGGGTCGGCAGTGGGTTTCTTGAGCAGAGGGTGCACAAGGGAGTGCTTAAGAGCAGTTGGGAAAACTCCAGTGGAAAAGGAGCGATTGCAGAGATCAGCCAAGGCTGGGGCAAGAGAGTAAATATTGTCCTTAATGGCTTTGGAGCCGCAGGGGCCCACCTGTTTGGATGAAACCTTCATAGTCCGGACTTGTCTGGTGAAATCACCGGGTGAAAGAGAAGAGATCGGAGTTGGAGGGGGGCCCGAGTGAGGCTCCGGTGTTGGTATATGCTGTGGCGTGGAAGAGATGGAGAAAAGGAGGTCTTGGGTTTTTGTGAGGAAGTGTGCAGCCAGGGCCGAGCAAAGGTCCTAGGTGGGTGTGACAGAAGAAGAGGTTGCTGCAGGACTGGCCAGTTCCTTGCAGACTTTGAAAAGTTCTGCCTTGTTGCTTGATGCTGCTGAGATGCGGGCTTGAATAAAGACTTTTCTTGGAGCGGATGCAGAGACGATATTGCCTTTTGCAGTTTGTCAGATGGTCCGCATGACGAATTCCATTTCCGCTCAGCTGCCCTACACTTGCATTTAAGGGCAGCCAGACCGGAGTTGTACCAAGAGTTGCACTTATTGGAAGGCTTCAGTCGGACCCTCATGACAGGGGCAAGAGTATGAAGAGTGTTGGAGATAGATAGATTGAGGTTAGCGAGGGCTGTATCAGGGTGGGAGTCAGCTGCAGGAATGGGAGGAGGAGAGTAGGTGGAGGCAAAGGCGGTCTTTTTTCATGGGCATGATGACTTTGAAGCCGGGTGGCTGTGCCAGGTGTGCCGCTACAAGAGGAGAGGGGAGCTTCAGGTGTGTTGAGAGAAGGGATGGTCAGTCCAAGAGAGGGAGAGGTAGTGAGAGGGAGAGAGAGTGGGATGTCAGTAGAGATGAGAGCATCCAAAAAGTTACCTGTGGAGTCAGGGAGTAGGATAGAAAGGGAGAGAGAGTCGCATAGGTTGCAGAAAGGTCCTGAGGAGTTAGGAGAGTCCAGATGGATGTTGAGATCACCCATCAAGAGAAGTTGAGAGGAGGAGGAAAATAGAGAGGAGACCAGGTACATTCTGAGAGGAAGGGAGCGAACTGTACAGGAAGCCGATAAAAGGTGGTCACGAGGAGAGAAGATTTAGACGAGAGGGAGAGCCTTCAGGCTAGGCACGCGAAGGAGGAGTGGGTCTGAGCAGGGATGGACAGAGGTATCCATTCTAGGAAGATCAGCACCACTCTCCCACCCCGGTGTTCTTTGGCCTGGGCGCATAGAGAATTTTGTAGCCTTTGGTGAGGAGTGTGTTAAAGCTTGTGACAGAGCTATCCTTGAACCATGTGTCCGTGATGGTGAGCACATCAACATCCATGAGTTTGAGGCGGTTGCAGATGTCAAGTGAGCGTTTGACAGCGGAGCAAGTGTTGAGCATGGCAATGTGGAGCATCTTGCCATCTTTGAAGGTCTTCTGCGGGGAGCACAGAGGACAGTGGTCCCCCGCTGAGGGCGGCAAGAGGGGCAGATGGATAGTGGAGGATGGCAGAGGAGCCTAGGCCGGCAAGGGAGCTGGGACAGTACGGCAAGGCAAGGAGGCCTGTGCAGAGGAGGATGAAGAACAGGTGGCAAGGGTGCCTGTGCAGAGGAGGAACTAGGCACAGGTGGCAAGGGAACCTGGCCGGAGGGAGAGGTAAGGTTAAAGAATCGAGGTTGGAGCCTGTCAAAGAGAAGAAGGTTGGGTTGAGGACCCTGAACCATGATGGTTCCATTGAAATAAACATTAATGATGACTCTGGCAATGGCAAAGAAGTCAAGGAGAACCTCTCAAGAAGTACCACCATTAATGGGAGTAGAGGCGATGGAGAGAAAGCCGTCCATGTAACGAGTCCATAGGTCAGGTGCGTTAACCAAGAAAAGGATGTCAGTGAGATTCTCTCTGGTGGAAGCCGTGACATAGGTGTCTGCAATAGGAAGGCCTGGGTTAGAGTTCAGTATGTCCTTCTTAAGTTTCTTACCGCCACATTTAGTGATAGAAGGATAGGAGATAGAGAAACAGTTAGAGAAGATAGGAGAGATAGATGGCGACATAGCTAGCGCAGTGGTGAGGGAAGGGACACAGAGGGTAGTGCACACAGGTAAGTTCACTTTAGCAGGACAGAGTGAAGACACAATGCAGCCGCTGGGCACAGCTAAGCTCGCTTTTTTCATTACGGAATTAAATAAATGAAAGGGTGTCGAAGACCTGGTGGCTGAATGAGTCCGATTGTTACATGTGGGGGAAGTCCTGCCAGGAGTATATACCAGTCAACTTGTTGCGAGCCTGGGACCTGCACTCAATTATAAAGTGAACATTGTGAAAGCCTTGGCAGGAGAGTACCATTTATATGCTGACTTGCTGATTCAGTCGGAACATGTCCCCAATACTTGAACATGTCACCTGATAAGATCCTGGCTATCTAGGGTGATGAGGTTGTGGCTAAATCTGATCCCAACTAAGGAAATGATGGGTGCCAGGAATAACAGTCAGAGAATCTTAAGACTGTCGATTTTGCTCCTTGCCCGATGAGGTGGAATCTTTGCGACATATTGTATTGCATTGCAGAGCCTTGGAGGCGAGGTGTAGGTTTTACTGTGGTCACCTCCTTCAACACTAGGCCCAGGTCCCTACTGAAAGAGTCTGGCGGCTTATTATGAATTCTTATGGTTGCAATGACTGGATGGTTGCCGCAATTCACTTTTTAAAAGAAGTTTTAGAACTAGGAAAATTGACAATTTGATCAATTTTTTGTATTTTTGTATCATTATGTATTTTCTGCTTTTGTCTTAACTCTGTTTTAACTTGTGTACTATCTTGTATTTTAAAATTATTTTGTATGTTTTGTTAAAGGTTACTTTGTTGACCAAATAATAAAAATAATTCTTTTTAAAAAGTCAACATTTTGAAAGCCCTAGCAGGAGAGTATACCAGGCAACCTGTTGCAAGTCTAGGACCCACACCCAATCATAAAATGAACATTGCCTGATATACTCTCCTGCCAAGACTTTCACAATGTGATTGTGAGCCTGGGACACAGACCCCAATTGAGAATTAACTACAAGAATCAAGAAGAGGAAAGGCAACCTCTTAGGCACTTAAAATCCAGGTGAAGGTGTTGGGGGACAGGTGGTCTATCCCACCCCCTTATCATTACCGCAATGATTAAACACAAGCTATGTTAAAGGGGGGAGATGCCCCACCCTCCTATGCATCTTCTGCACTACATAATATTAGTAACCAAAAAAATAACCAGGCCTTTACTAAAATGCTCAGAGACTCCATTTTGTGACACACCAGATGTCATCTTTTACTAGACCCAAAGAATGATCTCTAAGCACGGCTCTCCCATCCCCAGCGCCTCGCATAGACAGCCCAAGCCACCTCCGCCCCTTGCCAGCTCCATACAAGCCTTGTTCTCACGGATGTCCAGCCATTTATTGATGCAATGTTTCATAACTCTTTGCGCCAGATGATCTCATTAGAGCTGGTGCCCATCCATCCCCCAGCTCAAGTGCCCATCCATCCCCACTAACCTGCCCATGCTCCCTCTAACCCCCCCCTTAGCCAGTCCACGGCCCAAAGGTCCCCCTCCCCTATACTCTCTTAGAAGATACACATCTGATCCCCTTGCAGCAACCATTCCAGAACACCCACCATATCCCTAATCATATGCGTCAATATATCCTCTCCAAGAATAATACATGTTTATCTGTATCATGAGGCATCAGGTAGATTAAAACGCACAAGAACGACACCTGGGTCTGGGGTACTGTGTTTTATGAACCCCTGAATACAAGGGTTGGAATGCCAATATATCTGCCAATGGTTTCTGAAAGTACTCCTATTCATGCAATGACTTATGTTTACTAACCAACTAGTAAGGGCCGAGGGTGTTTCAAAGAGGTCAAGACCATGCCCTCGAAACAACTATACATTTCTATTGTGTAGTCTTGACAACTCTTGCCCGTCCCCTATAAAGGTATATGCCCACCATGGGACTCCACCTATTGGAGTCTAACTGAAAAGAGGAAGTAAATGGTGAAAAAAACAATATATCATAATAAGGTTCTCAATAATTCTGGTGCAGGTATTTCAATTATAACCTCACACCTCATTACATAAACAAATGTGCTCTTCATTAAATACATTTCTTTAAAAAAACAATCATAAAAAAGTTCAATCTTTTCATCAAAGATAAAATGACTTGTGCTAAATAATCCGAAGCATAAAATACTCTGAGGTGTTCGTATTATTGACTCCCATGGAAAGAATAATGCACATTGGCAAAAGACATTCAGCAGATAACACTTTTCAAAATCACAAGTTCATGCGTTAAGCATTGCAACATTTACATACTTTGACAAATCCCTTCTTAGGGGAACTATAATAGACAATCAATGTCCTATTCTAACTGTTTGTTTAATATAACAGTGTACATGATCCCGACAGGTTTCATTCCCATTCAAGTCAGAAGATAATACAGAGAAATTCATCAGGGGAAAATTCTTGTGCTATACAACATCGATTTCCAATGTCCACCATTGCAACACCATATATCCAGACTGGAGTACTCCTCGGGCGGCTCAATTGTTTTGTAAATCAACAATGACCGCTCGACTTATCGATTGTTTCATATAAACGATAGGTAGGCGTTACTTCTCATTAGTAATCTGATCGCCGTTCACATCAGTCGCTAACAAGATTTGCAGCTCAGCAGCGTCACTCGCACATATCTTGCGCCAGAAGTCATTCAACTGCCTCAGCGTATTAACAGTAGCTATCAAAAATGAGGCAGTCATCTCATGCGCGGTTCAGTACTTAAGCCATGGAAGTCCCAGCATAAAGGGAAAATAATGCTAGCAAGTGTAAGTTCTGTGCCTGTCTTGTTGCATACAAGTGCCAGTGAGGATATGCTAACGCGCGCCTCGAATTTTGGATGATTTATGTTTGCCATTTGTCTCACGCAACTAGTTCCTGTTTTAGCTTAGACAGATAGCATTGTAGTGCCTCTCTGGAGGAAATGAGCCCAGCAGACCCACGTGTGCCTGGAGCGACTGGAAGCAACAACCAATTAGCATCCTGCCTCCCATATGGTATCCATTATGACATAGGCCTCCCCAATCCCATGCTAATATTTGTACCCTATATGAAACGTCACCACTGACGATGTGTGCCCTTTTAATGTGCTGCTGGTGTATTGTTTGGCAGAGTGCTCTCGGGCAGCAGAGTTCTCTGCATGCATACTTTATCTTATATCAATATGCGGAGTTGGAAGCTGAGTTGAGTTGCTGCAATCTGTGGCAGTCTACTCTCTCCTTCTCTACAGAGACCTGAGTCTCTCTTCAGTTGCTGTGTGTTCCTGTTTGTGGGAGGACCCATAAAACCCAATACTATCCGCGGAGCGGCCGCGGAGTTGGCAGCTGAGTTGAGTTGCTGCATTCTGTGGTAGTTCGTGGGCAGGACTGGTAGACCACTACATGGAGTCTGAAAACCCTTTGGGTGGTACGGAAGAAGATGGGCGCTTGATGCGGAGTGCCAGCTTATCCTACAACAGACCAGAGTCAAATCGGGGCCCTGCGGCCCGGTCGACCCCAGGTTCTCGTGGCTGCCCTCCATTGACATTGTCCAAAGAATCTCTGTTCAAAGAATTAAAGGGAGCAAGAAACGCGGTAATTACGCCAACATCAGCCGCTCCTGCGGATCGTTTACCCCCCCCCCTTCTCCATATCTCACCTGCCTTGGCTTACTTGGCAGACTCCAGCAAATCACACACTCCAGCTGTACAGGGAGGAGCATCGGGAGTAGCAGCGGACACAGCACCGGATGCTCTAACACAGCCTGAGCATGCTCAGGCGGCACAAGTTCTCGGTTTTCATTCACCAAGAGGCCAGTGGCTGAGCATTGGAGGTCCCCAGACTTGGTCCTGCAGAGATATATGCGGACCCGGACAATAATAGTGGATTACACGACCATTCTGCTGGTCGGGTGATTGTGGTCCACTGAGTGGTGGGTGGTTCAGTGGTATCTCTTCTAGTCACCTGACTATTTGCTGAAACGAGTCCTGGATAGGTCAGGATCACTGATCGGGAGACTCAAATAGTCAGTCTTGTGCAGAACGAGACCTGGGCCAACACCGGAGCTTCCACTCCAGAGAACCATTGTTATCAAGGACTCAACAGACCAAGGCTCCCAAATGGAAATCACCAATACAACCGAGCAACAGTTGGTACCTAAACCACTAGCGGCAGACTTAAAGTCCCTTCCTGGTAATTGTCCTGACCATCAAAGCAAACAAAAAAAGAACCAATCTCACTCTGGTCACCCTGACCTATCCAATTTATTCTCAATTGGATCTGGTATACAGGGGTCCTCCAAGCCCTTCTTACAATCAAAAGGGCCATCTACGAAGTTGTCAGAAAACTCAAAACCCGCAGAGACCCAGTCTGGTGCACAGACACCTGCAAAGCGGGTAGAGAAAGCAAAATCCTCTCTACAGGCTGACAAAACCTCAGATCAACCTGACCCAAAGGAAATAAAAGGACAGACTCAACAAGCAGGCCCCTCGGTCAGGCCAAAAGTAAAAGATCATAAGGAAAGTGAATCCTCAAGGCCTACGTCGAAGAGGTCTCCACCAGAGAAAAGTTTAACTCTGGCCCCTTCAAGAAAGTCACCGATCACAGCAGAAGACTTCATGAGAAACGAAAACCTCATGAACCTAACCCTCGATACATCACCTACGAGTGCCGTTGACCCCCAAAATTGGCACTTGGTAAGCAAACCACGTCTACAAAACGTAACAAGATTGTCTCTCCAGTCTCTAAAAAACATAGGCGAATGAGTGGTCCTCGCACGGAAGTGACCCAAGCAAACAACTCCAGATATCCGAGAGGTCCGCTAAAGCTGAGAAACCTCTCACCTCCTCCGAAAAACCGTCAAAAAGAAACGGATTTAAGGCCCTGTGAGAACCCAAACCCAAGAACCAGAAGAAGCCCGGACAGTCCCCGAAAAGGATCCAGTCCGAAAAAGCAAAGCAGTCCCTACAGACAAAAATACACCTCACGACTCCACAGGCCTCAGCACAACCGGTCTCCTTCTATTATCTTTAAGCTAGAAAAGATCCCGCAAAACTCTGAAGCGATAACCCTGAACAGGGGCACTGTCCTGAAAATCCTGAAGCACACCAAAGACTTTCAGCACCTGACGATGGCTGACTTAACGCTAGTCGAGCCATACCACAAAGGACATAAGGCAAAGGCCTTTTTTCACGTTAAAGAACACGCGATGAGGCGGGGTTCTAGAGAAGGCGAATCCGACCTACTCAAATGTGGATACACCATCACTGAGTGGACAAGTTCAACAGATAAAGAAATCGAACACTCGACGAATATGTACCCCAAGCCAAAACCATCCATAGCTGAAACCCAAAGGAGCCCGCATGAACACCCTAAACCAGCGAGCCATCGGATGGCCACTTTCCATGACCTTGGTGCAGAGGCCAAACGTTCAAACAGGAAAGGCAATCAAAATCCCCCGAGTGGGGTAAGAGAAAGGAGAAACCCAAGCCCAGTACCACACGGGACACCTAAAACAACAATTAAAAACTCGAACGGCGAGTCAAATGAAGCGCTGAGTGAGAGGTCCCCTCTTCCACCCCCGAAGATCTCGTCAACATTCGCTCCTATCAAACAACTACTAGCGTGGTTGCCTAAAGCTCCAACCCCCTCGATGAAAAAATAGCATTTAACACCAATGAGTCTGCTAAAGAGAGAAGACTTAACCATCACCTTCAGCAGCCTCTCAAAGCATGAAGACGCAAGAAAGCTCTGTCCTTAAAATGATGTCTTGGAACACAAGAGGATTTAGTCACCTAACAAGTCCAGGTGAAGTCAACCTAGCAGAATACGACATCATAACGCTACAAGAAACATGGCTCATCGACAAACCAGGAATTGACGGTTTCTCAGTAATGGTCTCACCAGCCAGCAAAGGTCGACTGGGTCGCCCGTCCTCCGGTCTCTTGGTACCAGTCCGGCTCGGAGCTGGTCTGACAATTAAGAAACGCCTAGCTGCAACCCAAAACCATCTTGCGGTGTTGGTGAAATGGGCAAGACCCTCTGTACCAATGACCAAAAAAAAAGGAGATCAATTGGCTGGCCATAATTACAACGTACTGGAATCCGCAGTCTATCACAGATGAGAAATTCCTCAAAATCATCGAAACAGAGATTGATGAAATTTTGGCAGCTCAGGATGAGCCTCTAATCATAATAAGTGGCGACTTAAACGCCAAGTGCCCGAAAAATGGCCAGAACACCAACCACTCACGACCAAAAATCCAGGCAGAGTCTCGAAGGCAGAAATGGCAATCTCTAATGAATACCAGAAATCTTCACAACATCGACGAGGCCCTTCCCCCAGTATGTCACATTCCGACTTGGGAAAGAGGCGCTCAAAAGGGGACCATCGACTACATCTTTACATCAGAGGGTCTGCTTACTCGGATCACATCATTTGAAGTCCTACGGACCACCGCCAGTGACCATAATATCCTGAAAATCAGTTGGCCCTTTGAGTTTGGCCCAAGAGAGTACTCGTCTGAGGCAACGGAACCCACAGCCCAAGGAAATCGTCTCAGACTCACGGCTGAAAGGATCAGAGAACTTACAAGAAACTATACTTGGCAGCAGTATAGGGAGTCAGGAGTCTTAATGCCTTCATCAGACTACCAGCCTCTCCTACTCCCTTACTATTCAAATACACAGAAAAAAGCAAGGGTCACTGCACACCCGATTCACGAGTACAACAGGGAGTTGGTCATCAAAGAACAAGTTACTTCTTACCTTGTAACGTTCTTTCGACGGGATGTTCCTCCGACGTATTCCTCATCTTAGATATATCTCCTTCCAGCTCTGCTGGCCTGGGAAAAATTTCTCTCTCTCTAGAGGGCGCTGCGCGTCGACGTCCTCCGAGTCGATGTCCCTCGACAGCCGCCGTATCGACGTCGACGTCATCCTGCCTATAAAGGCCGCGCGCAGCGTCCGTTGCTCAGTTCCGTTTTGTAGCCCACAATAATACTTTCTGGACTAAACTAATCACCCTGAAGGAGCGTAAGCTGCAACAACAAGGGAAGTAGAACTGCTGGGATGGATGGGAGGGTCGATGAGGAATACGTCGGAGGAACATCCCGTCGAAAGAACGTTACAAGGTAAGAAGTAACTTGTTCTTCGAAAGGATTGTGTCCTCCGACGTATTCCTCATCTTAGATAGGCTCCCATAGCAGTATTCTATTATCGGAGGAGGGAGTACTGACTTCACGCTGTCTTCTATTGATGAATAGAATGCAGTACAGCCCTTCCAAACCTAGTCTCTTGACTGGAGGAGGAATCCAAATTTTAAAAACGTGTAAAGGTATGGACAGACGACCATGTAGCGGCCGCACATACGTCTTTAACCGGCACGCCTCTTTTGAGGGCCAATGAAGCTGCAATACCTCTGGTCGAATGAGCCCTAAGGTTTTGAGGGGGCTCTTTCCCTGCCAGTTTATAACATTCCAGAATGGCTAGAATGATCCATCTGGAAATGGTCTGCTTAGTTATTGCTAACCCCAGCTTGTGACCTGCGTAACCTACAAACAGCTGGTCTGCCTGTCTTATCCTGGCTAGTCTACTGATGTAAAAACTTAAAGCCCTTCTAGGGTCTAGCCTGTGTAACCTCTCTTCCTCTTTCCCCGGGTGAGGAGGATAGAAAGATGGTAGGGTAATCTTCTGAGTGATATGGAATTCAGAAACCACTTTTGGGAGGAAATTAGGCTTCGCTTGCAGGACAACTTTGTCTTTGTGAAATATTGTGTGAGGGGGTTTACAAGAAAGAGCTTGTAATTCGCTCACCCTTCTAGCAGATGTAAGTGCTATTAATAAAACAGTTTTAAGGGTAAGGAATCTTAACGAACAAGAATGGAGAGGTTCGAAAGGTGTACCCATCAGGAAAGTTAGTACTAAGTTTAAATCCTATAGGGGAACTTGGAATGGTCTTGGGGGATAAACATTGGTTAACCCCTTTAGAAACTGTATTACCAAGGGTAATTTGAAATAGGATGGTTCTTCCGCAGTACGCTTAAAGATGGATAGCGCTGCGAGATAGCCCTTAATGGTGCCAACTTGAAGGCCTGAATTTGCCAAATATAGTAGGAAGGACAAAATCATTGGTGTACCACATGAAAAAGGGTCGATATTCTGTTCTCTACACCAGCTGCAAAATCTGTTCCAACGGCAGCGGTATAAAGACTTTGTTGCTGGCCTCCTTGCCGAAAGCAACACCTCCATATCATCATCAGGAAGGTCCCAATCCTTGTACCTCAGCCTTTCAGAAGCCAAGCGTGAAGGTTGAGGGTTTTGATGTCTGGATGGAGAACCTGACCTCCCTTCTGTGAGAGTAGGTTCTCTCTGAGTGGAAGTCGAATTGGAGGGCAGATGGACAAGTCTAGAAGGTCTGGGTACCACGTTCTCCTGGCCCAATCCGGGGCAATTAGGATCATGGTTCGCCGGAATCTTCTCAACCTCCTGATCATTTGAGGAATGACAGGGACCGGTGGGAACGCGTATAAAAGCGGAAACTCCCATTCCACTATGAACGCGTCTCCCAGAGCTCCTCTCGGGGGAAATTCCCCTTGAGCAGAACAGGTCGCATTTCCTGTTTAGGCTGGTGGCGAACAGATCTACCTGAGGGGTTCCCCAAAGGGCGAAGATCTCTTGAAGGACTTCCTGAGCTAGCTCCCACTCATGGGAGACTGTGTTCTGCCTGCTCAGAGCGTCCGCTGTGAAGTTCTTCTCTCCGGCTAGGTGAACTGCCGATAGAGAGATTCCTTCTTGGATTGACCAAAACCAGAGCTGCATCGCCTCTCTGCACAGGGGTAGTGATCCTACGCCTCCTCTTTTGTGGAGGTAATGCATGGCCACCGTGTTGTCCGTCATTATCAGGACGTTCTTCCCTTGTACAGCTGGCAGGAACGCCTTCAGCGCAAGTCTGATGGCTCTCCGCTCTAACAGGTTGATGTGTAGTCTGTACTCCGATGGAGACCAACGACCGCTGATGGTCAAGTCGTTGGCGTGGGCTCCCCACCCCGTGAGTGAGGCATCTGTGACTACTGTTATCTCCGGCCAGGGTTGCCAAAACTGTTCTCCTTTCAGAATGTTCTCCTGACAGGCCCACCACTGAAGGTCTCGAGCCACCCTGCCGGGAACCTGAAGAAGATCTGTCATTCTCCCTGAGAATTGTGACCACTGAGTCCTCAGTGCCCACTGGAGGGATCCCATTCTCAGGCGAGCCTCTGGCACTAGGAAAATGCAGGATGTCATGAGGCCTGGCAACCGAAAAAATCGAAGGCTGGGAGACGTTGGGCATGTTGGAACTTGGTAACCATCTGTAGAATATCTTGAGCCCTCACCTCTGGTGGCGAGGCTTTTCCCAGGGAAGTGTCCAGGAACGCTCCTATGAACTGAAGTCTCTGCGATGGTATCATTTGTGACTTCTTTAAATTGAGGGAGAAGCCCAGTCTGTGAAGGAAGTGGCACACGTGATTTAGCTGGATCTGAGCTTGTTCCGGAGAAACAGCCCTGATCAACCAATCGTCCAGGTAGGGGTAGACGTGAATCCCTTCCCTCCTTAGACTCGCAGCCACTACCGACATTAACTTGGTGAAGACCCTCGGGGCGGAGGTCAGCCCAAATGGCAGCACTCGAAATTGATAGTGAGAGTTGCCAATTGCGAACCTCAGGTATTTCCTGTGTTTGAGATGGATAGGCACATGGAAATAAGCGTCCTGAAGGTCCAGAGATACCAACCAGTCCTGGAACTGAAGGGCCTGGAGGATCTGAGAAAGAGTGACCATCTTGAATTTGTCTTTTCTGAGGAATTTGTTCAATTCTCGCAAGTCCAAGATGGGTCTCAGTCCTCCGTCTTTCTTTGGAATGAGAAAGTAAGGGGAGTACCAGCCCTTGTTCCTCTCCGCTACAGGTACCGGTTCTATGGCACCTTTCTCTAGCAGGTCCAAAATTTCCTGCAAGAGGAGCGGATCTGGAGCTTTCTGAGAGCTGATCCCCGGTGGATGACTCTGAGGTATACGTAGGCAAGGCAGGCAGTAACCTTGGGCAACTGTTTCCAATGCCCAAGCATCTGACGTGATAGCCTGCCATACCGCCAGATGTTGAGTCAACCTGCCTCCTACAGGTGTCCTGTGAGGGGAGTCCTCAGAGTGGTTTTGGGGCGGCTGATGCAGATGCCGATGGTAAAGAGGCACCTGCTGTTGCTGCGGCTTTTGAATATCTACCCCGTCCACCTCGGGTAGTTCTTCTTTGTCCCCTTTGAGCCGGTCGTCCTCTACCTCTTCCGAATGCGGAGTAGAAGCGAAAGGACTTGCCTCTCGCAGAGGTTCCTGTGGGACGAAAAGGAGTCTGACGGATTGCAGCTCCTAGGGATTTTGCTGCTGCTTTTGAAGTTTGCAGTTTCTCTAAACTGTCAGCCGCCTTTTTCCCGAACAAAGAAGAGCCATCGAATGGCATGTTCAAGAGCATGGCTTGCACATCTGGGGCAAAACCAGACTTTCTCAACCAAGCGAATCTCCTGGTTGATGTACTTGCCGCCATTGCTCTGCTGATACTGTCAGCCGAATCAATGCCCGTCTGGAGGGATTCGCACATAGCATCTTTACCGTCCTGTATAATATTCAGGAACGCATCCCTTTCTTCTCCCTCCAGGATGCAGTCAGCCGCTGTAGAAGCACACTCCCAAAGTGTATGGCTGAACCTAGCAAGGGTGCAAGTAGCATTAACAGATTTTAACGCCATGCTACATGCTGAAAAGACTTTCTTTGCCATAGCATCATATTTTTTATCGTCCCTGTCCTGTGGGACGGTAGGATAAGCCGTCTTGACATCGGTAGAGGATGCTGCCTGTACCACCAGACTTTCTGGGGATGGGTGTTTAGACAAAAACTCCGGGTCTGTAGAAGATACCCTGTACTTTGTAGACAGTTTTTTATTTACTGCTGGTACTACATCTGGGGTTTCCCAGTTTGTCATGATCTTCCTCTGAAGAGCTTTATGAAAAGGCACCACAGGATCCTCCTGTGGGCCTTTGTCAAGAATATCTGTGAGGTCATCTTGTTGGAAAGATTGTGAAGGTGCAGACCACCCCATGAACTCTGTGATTCTGGCCATTAAGGCTCTATAGGGGGTTTCAGCATGCTCCCCCGGGTCTGGCCTAGCAAACTCCACCTCAGGGGAAGTGTCTAACCCACTTGCCTCATGTAAGGAATCATGAAGATCCTTTAACCTGCGTTCTTCAGAGGAAAATTCCTCTCTAATTGGGGTTACAGGTCCCTGCAACTCAAATGTGTCTTCCTGTTCAGACAATTCACCCTCTTCCAAAATTGAGGACATAGTTCTCAATTGTTCTGAACTCATAAAAGGAGTAAATCCCATTTCCAAGGCAGAGGGTGCCGAACTTGTCATTATCGGTCTCGAAAACGTCGATGTCGTCGACGTCGAAGGCTTTGAGCGTGGCGTCGAAAACAAAGGCGGAGGCCTCGATGACCTCGACAGAATTGGAATTCTGCTCGACAATCTCGACGCCATCGTCGTCGAGGACCTGGGGATAGTCACTGGGTGTGTCGTAACCGTGACTTTTCTTGGCGTCGACGCCGGTGTCTAAGCTGGCGTCGAGTCGACAGACCCGTGTGTCGAAGGTCCCTTCGACAACGGCGTCGAAGACATCGACCTCGGCGTCGACGGAACCCTCGTCGACGGAACCTTCGAGGAAGGTTTGGAGGTCATAGTCCTACTCGAGGGTTCGAGACGCGCTCGAGAGGTTACCTTCGCCGGGTACTGCGACTCGCGGCGTTTTTGACCTTCGGGTCTTTCGACCAGAGCATCGCTCTCGGCAGTCTTCGAGGGGGTCGAGGCCGCTTTCTCGAAGACGCTCATCATATTTTTGCGGAATTCCTCCCATTCAGCCCGGGAACTATGTTTCGTGGGGCAAGGGATTCTTTTTGGCGAAACAGAGGAAGAGGAAGACGGAGAAGGGGAAGGGGATCTTCAACGTCTCCTCTTCGAGTGCTTCGATCTCGAGGAGTGATGAGACCCACTCCGAGACCTGGAGCGCGAATGGTGACGAGGAGACGAGTGTCTCGACTTCATCGACGAAGAAGAAGCTTTAAAAGTCTTACCTTTCTCCAGCTTCCCCCTACGCTCCTTCAGGGCCTTAGCTGTCATGGACATACAGTCCTCGCATCCCGAACAATGGTGTTCAGCTCCCAAACACCACATACAAACTCTGTGAGGGTCAGTCAACGACAT
The DNA here is from genome assembly GCF_040938575.1 of Ambystoma mexicanum. Classification (NCBI taxonomy): domain Eukaryota; kingdom Metazoa; phylum Chordata; class Amphibia; order Caudata; family Ambystomatidae; genus Ambystoma; species Ambystoma mexicanum. The sequence goes on along the minus strand of NC_090938.1, from coordinate 488,552,060 downwards.
CTTTTTCCCACAATCTTGGCATTTTTTGAAGCCGGATCGAGGAGTTGTCGGTTCCGACGAGGAAGCCATCGAGTACGGATAGAATGACTCGAGGTAAATAGGATTAATCTGACTAAGAACTGAGCAACGGTATTCCGAGGCACTGAGTAAGCGCGGAAAAACGGAACTGAGCAACGGACGCTGCGCGCGGCCTTTATAGGCAGGATGACGTCGACGTCGATACGGCGGCTGTCGAGGGACATCGACTCGGAGGACGTCGACGCGCAGCGCCCTCTAGAGAGAGAAAAAAGTTTCCGAGGCCAGCAGAGCTGGAAGGAGATATATCTAAGATGAGGAATACGTCGGAGGACACAATCCCTTCGAAAGGCGAAAACTGAAGAGGCAAGCGATTAACTTAAAAACAAACGATGCTGAGAAAATCTTTTTGGAAGAACAAAAAAGATACAAGTCATGGCTAAGATTCCACAGATTTGCTCTATGTCAACAAGAGGCCGAAGAAATGTTAAGGAAACTGGCGGACAAAAACTCTGGAGCTTTCTGGCAACTGATCAGAAATAATGACAATCCCTCGACCCTTCTACCAACTAACTGTGTCGCAGAGGACATCTGGAAATCTCACTTCTCTACCACTTTCAAGCTCCCCAAGCAGAAATCGGTCATTACGGAAGAACCCTCCGAAGTTACCACCTGGGAAGACTTCTCTGATATAGACGACATCGTGATAGCCATAAAAAGGCTAAAACCCTCAAGAGCACCCAGACCCGATGGAATTACCAACATCGATTTGAAAAACCATCCGATAGAATGGGCCTCCTTTATCAGCCAAGTTTTCAAAAACTGTACCCTGTCTAGAACAATTCCCAGCTCTTGGACCACCTCCGTGGTCGCCCCCATATACAAGGAAGGAGACAGGGCGGTCCAAGTAAACTACCTCCCAATTGCTCTGCTAGACACGATCGGAAAAATCTATGGTTCGTTCCTACAAAGGAGCTTTCAAACATGGGCAAAATCTGCTCAATGCAACGACCCTTTCCAAGCGGGCTTCATGAAGAACTGTGGAACTACAGTGAACATCATGAGCCTTAGTATTTTAAAGAACAAACTCATGGAAGGATCAGGAAAGGTTTTCCTCGCTTTTATCGACCTCACCCAGGCATTCCACCAAATTGACAGGGAGATGCTATGGTCAAAATTGGCCTCCTGGAACTGCCCAAACACAATTCTGGACCCCGTCAAAGCCCTTCACACCGGAACCTCAATGAGAGTTAAACTGACCCAAAAAGGCCTTCTCTCCGATGAAATACCAACATTCCGAGGAGTTAAGCAAGGATGTCCCCTTGCACCTGCCCTGTTCATCTCCTTTCTAGGCGATTACAAAGAGTGCAAATCAAATAAGATATTTTCCGCCAAAAATTGGCCAAACAGCCTTGGCTCGACTTCTTTATGCTGATGACATTATGCTCCTCGACCAGACAGAAATCGGCCTCCAAAAACAACTGGATAACCTGGCCTCTTACATATCTGCAAACAATCTGGAGATAAATGAGGAGAAAACGAAAATCTTGATAATGGAAAAACCACCCCGAAAGAAGTAAAAAAAAAAAAAAATCGAGCTGGCACATTGAAAAAGCTTCCCTGGAGGTAATCAAAAACTTTAAATACCTCGGAGTGATGATTAACAGTTCCAAAACAGAAGTATCAATGCAAAAGCACCTGTTGGAAAAAACACAGAAGCTAACAACTCAGGTTCGGATCATCGACAGGAAATATGGTCGGTTCTCACTGCTACCGGTGCTAAACTTCTATAAAGGGAAAGTGGTGCTGTGCCTGGTCTACGGAGGAGAAGCTTTGCCTGCGATCCCATCAACAATCTGGCAAAAACTAGAGGGGTACTTCTGGCAGAAAGTTCTCCAATTTCCAAATTCAACATCGATCGCAGCCATCAGAAGAGAATTGGGCCTACGCTCCCTAAAAGCAGTAAAAGAGGCAGGAGAAATGGCCCTTTTCAGGAAAGTGCTCATGTCTGAATCTCCACCGTTATACAACCTGATAAAACTGGAAATGAATAACGATAGCTGCAAGATGTTGACTGCATGGGCGACCAAACAAACAACAAGCCTGGCTAACATTGATTGCACAGAAGAGATACTGACTCAAAATCCAACCAAAGTCAAAAAGAAAATGGACCAAGAAGACTGGATTGAAACCCAAACAATTGCAGAAAAAACAAATTACTGGTGCATCGCCCTCCTCAAGCAAAAAATAAATTGCACGCCACGACTGAAATCATCAAAAGATTTCTGGACAGAGCTCTTCGCTCAACTTTCCTAAGGGCAAGGCTGAACTTATTGCCAACTAACGAAGTTCGGGCCATCAGGGGGCTTTCTACGACAAACCATTGTCGCCTGTGCAAAGTTTCATCAGAAAGGGAGTCAGTGAAACACCTTCTGCTAAACTGCTCTCAGACTATCAAAAGGAGAAGAGCGTTCCTCGGCCCTCTACTTGAACCATTCTCTTTGTTTGAAGAAGAAGTGTGGTGGTCCCGTCTAATGAGTGGCTCAAAATCTTCATGGTCCCTAGCAACGGCAAAAATCCTAAAAGCCGCCTTGGACGAATGCGCTAAACAAGAGACGGAGCAATTTACAGTGAGCTCGGCCGACTAGTCAGGTGCAACGTCTAAAAGCAACGGACTCAAAACAGATAAATCAATAAAGAGCAACTAAAGAAAAAAAGAAAGAAGAAAGAAAGGAAGAGAAAATCATTATGCAAAATCATAAAATTGATAAAAGCAACAACAAAAAAAATATATGGGATACATTACTCACCGTAATCGTATTTCTGATGCTTGTGTCTGCTTAGATTCACATGCTGTGCATAGGCCGACATCTAGTGGAAGCTGCGGAGTATTACAGTTTGTTTTTCGAAACTCGAAAATGGGCGTCGACACAGGGCGTGCCAGTAATCCTATCCCTAGTGTGACGTCCACTGTACCCAAGATCCCTCACTCGTCTAGGATCCTCAGATTGTATTTTTTCTGACATGAGGTAGCATGAGGAGTAGCGTGAGTACAGATAATCCAAGCAGATAGACAGAAAGGTAAGAACTACAAGCAATCATGCGCCTTCTCTCGGAGGGGAGGAAGGGTGGGTCGCATGTGAATCTAAGCAGATACAAGCATCAGAAATACGATTACGGTGAGTAATGTATCCCTTCTGAGGCTTGTGGAATCTGCTTATATCACATGCTGTGCATAGATTAGCGAGCAGTACCAGAAGAAGGAGGTGGGATGTGAGAAGGGTCATGAGCAAATAAGTGTCTTAGAACCGCTTGTCCCACTTGTGTATCTGCCTTGGAATGGGTGTCAATGCAGTAATGCTGAGTAAAAGTGTGAATAGAGCTCCAAGTAGCTGCTTTGCAAATGGTGTCAAGGGGTACATTTGCAATGAAAGCCAGAGTGGCTCCAATGCCTCTAGTAGAGTGGGCCCTTGGCGTAAAAGGCAGAGTCTTTTCAGAGAGTGAGTAACCCAGCTGGATACAGTTAATAATCCACTTCGAGATGGCACCTTTAGAGACGCGATCCCCCTCTCTGCCTGTAGCTACGGAGACAAACAGTTGATCTGTTTTTTTTAGCGGTCTGGTTTTATTTACATAGTAGAGGACCGCCCTACGCACATCTAGGGTGTGTAGTTTCACCTCAGCCGAGCTTTGAGGGTCCTGGAAGAAAGCCGGAAGCTCGATGGACTGGTTTACATGGAATTTAGATATAAACTTAGGTGAGAACCTAGGGTATGTGCGTAAAACCAGTTTGTCTTTATGGACAGTAAAGAAGGGATCCTGCACTGACAGCCTGAATTTCACTGACCCTTCTTATAGAAGTAATAGCTACTAAGAAGGCCGTTTTATAAGTCAGGTGTTTGAGACTGCTTTTATGCATGGGCTCGAAAGAGGGTCCCATGAGCTTGGCTAGCACCACATAAAGGTCCCACCCTGGTGGTGGGTTTGAAATAGGAGGGTGAAGTCTCTTTACTCCTTCCATGAAGGCTTTAACTACTGGTACTTTCCACCACAAGACCTTGCTATGGGAAGTGGTGTATGCCGACATGGCTGCCAGGTGTACTTTCAGTGAGTTAAAAACCAATCCTGCCTCTAGCAGGTGGAGCATGTATGTAACAATAGTGGAAGGAGTGCAATCAACAGGGTTGATTTGTCTACTCTGGCACCAGATAACAAACCTCTTCCACTTGTCAAAGTAACAGTGCCTTGTGTTTGGTTTCCTAGATTCCTTTAGGATGTCCATACACCTCTGTGGCAAATTGAGATGTCCAAACTCTATGACTTCAGGAGCCATGCTGCCAGGTTCATTGAGTTGGGTTGCTGGTGCACTGTTTGACCTTGGTGCTGGGACAGTAGGTTGTACCAGGCTGGAAGTTTGATGGGCTCGCACACCGCCATCCTGCGTAGGTGTGGGAACCACGGTTGTCTTGCCCACATGGGAGCAACTAGGACGAGCGTCATCGACTCTCTGTTCATCTTGTTCACCACTTTCCTGATGAGGAGTTGGTGGAAAAGCGTATGCAAACATCCCTGACCAGTTCATCCACAGGGCGTTCCCCTGGGAGTCTGGTTGGGGGAACCTGGATGCAAATCCTGGGCATTGTCTGTTTTCGCTTGTGGCGAATAAGTCTATAGTGGGGAAACCCCACTGAAAGAAGAGATCTTCTACGACCTCTCTGTGTAGAACCCATTCGTGTTCTTCTGGGAGGGAGTCTCTGCTCAGAGCATCCGCTAGGGAATTGAGCTCCCATGGAACATGTTGTGATGAAAGGAAGATGTTCCGTCTGAGTGCCCATATCCAGATTTTCTGGACAAGCTTGGACAGATTTGGCGAACAAGTCCCTCCTTGCTTGTTCAGGTAGAACATGGCTGTTGTGCTGTCCGTCCGGATTTGCACTGACAGGTTTAGTAGGTAGGGGTCGAACGCTTGAAGCGCTCTGAATACTGCCAGAAGCTCTAGCAGGTTGATGTGGTTCTTGGCCACTGAGGGAGACCAGAGACCCTGAGCTGTGTGGTGGAGATGGTGAGCTCCCCACCCTGTCAGACATGCATTGGTAGTGACTACAGCCTGTACTTCGGGATCGTAAAAGGGTTTCCCCTGTGCGAGATTCTCTCTTGTCCACCAGTGAAGGCTTTGTACTAGTGTTGGCGAAACGACCACTAGATCGTCCCACTGACCACTTGCCTGAGACCACTGTTTCGCCAACCATTCCTGCATGGGACGCAGGCACGCGTGGGGGACCAGGTAAATACATGACGCCATCATGCCCAGTAAATGCATTGCTTTGCGTACCGTTATTTGGTGACCGGACTGATAATGCGGAATTTGCAGTAGTATATTCTGAATTCTTTCCTATGAAGGAAAGGTCAACCCCTCTTGAGTATCTAGGATTGCTCCTAGGAACCGTTTGGAGGTGGTTGGCACCAGGCTTGACTTTTTCTCATTGATTGAGAAGTCTAACTCGTGGAGGAGGTCGATAGTCCTTTGAATGTTTGTCCTGGAAATTACTGGGGTTTCCCCCGTTATGAGCCAGTCGTCCAGATAAGGGTATACTGGGATTGCCTCCCTGCTTAGGTGTGCAGCCGCCACCGCCAGTACCTTGGTGAATACCTTGGTGCTGAAGCTATCCCGAAGGGTAATACCTTGAATTGGTAGTGTCGACTGTCCACCTTGAAGCGCAAGTACCTTCTGTGCACTGGGAACATGGAAATATGAAAATAAACATCTTTCATATCCAAGGTTGCCATGTAATCCCCCTTTTTTAGGAGGGGGATTACCTCTTGTAGCGTAGTCATACGAAACTTTTGGGGCTTGACATACTTGTTGGCAGGCCGTAAGTCCAATACTGGGCGCATTGTCAAATCTTTCTTTGGCACAAGGAAGTAAGTTGAATAAATGCCCTTGTTTACCTGGTAACCCGGGACCAGTTCTATCGCGTCCTTTTCTAGCAGAATGGCGATCTCCTCGAGGAGAATCTTCTGATGTTCTAAAGAGTGTACTCTTTGTCGTGGAGGATGGTTCTGGGGACGCTGCAGTAGTTCTATACAGTACCCTGTGGATACTGTTGACAGCACCCATCTGTCTGATGTGATCCCTTCCCAAGCCTGGGTGAAGCTGGAAATGCGTCCCCCTACTGGGGTTGTGTGAGAAGGGACCCTGAACTGAGCGTCACAGCTTTGGTGGAGGCGTGCCGCCTCCCCTGCTGGGGCTGCCTCTGCCTTTACCACGACCTCTCCTATTACCCCTGCCGTAACCTTGGGTAGACTGTTGGCTGTTGTTCCACTGTGTACCCTGCCCCTGGGAATAGTTAGATCCTCTCTGGGAATTTTGGCCGCGTGGGCGACGAAAATTACTATTCCCTCTCTTGTTAGGGGCTTTATTGGTTAACTGGCCAAGGGACTTGAGTGTCTCGTATTCGTCCTTGGCATTCTTCAGTGCGTCTTCGACCGCCTTACCAAACAACAGATCGGCTTCCACCGGTTTGTCCAACAATGATGCCTGGGTTTCTGCCTTAAAACCAGACTGCTGTAACCACGGATGTCTCTTGATAACAGTGCCTTCTGCTATCAATCTGCCTGCGTTGTCCGCGGCGTCAAAGGTTGCTTTCAAAATGCAACCAGACACGGCTCTACCCTCTGCGGAAATCCAAGCTAACTGGCCCTTTAAAGGTTCAGGAGCAGAGGCTATGAGTGCCGCGACTTCTTCCCACTGATGGCAGTTGTAGCTGGCCAACAGGGTGGTGGAGTTTGCAATCCTTGCTTGATAGGCGGACGTTGAGGCTACTTTCCTGCCGAAACCATATAGTTTTTTGCTCTCCTTGTCGGGAGGAGCTTCGGACGATGACAAGGGTGTTCCAGCCCTCTTACAAGTGTTAGTGACAACTAGGGAGTCTGGCTTCAGATGTCCTCTTATATAGAGAGGGTCAGACTGGGCTGCCCTGAAAAGTTTTTCAACCCTGGGATTGACTGCTCTGGTGAGGTTCGGGTTCACTAGGGACGGGTCTATTCTTCGCTGAATGGACTTAAGGATAGGGATGGTCTGGGCAACAGGCCTCCTTTCTCCCACTAACTCCTCTGCGAAGTACCTCTCCTCCTGGACACCGTGGGTGTCAATATGGAAATGTTCTGCTGCACGTGCGAGAACCTCGTTTAGGAGGGGTTGGTTATCGACAGGGGAATCGGTAACCGGGGCTTCGTTTTCTACCGGGGAATCTACTCTGTAGGTTTCAGGGTCTTCCTCTTCCTCTTCTTGGTCCTCATCATCCCCATAGTAGTCCGTCCCGGTTTGCTCTTCTACCATGCCAAATTCTTGGTCCTCACCAAAGGAAGCCTCTCCTTGATACAGTGAGTATGGTCTTGAGTATGGTTGTACCTCGAAGGGGTCTGTAGACCTCATCGATGTTTCAAACCGGGGCTTCTTACTCGGGGGGATAGGATCATTAGAGCCTGAGGGTGTCGCCCCTTGTGGATCATACGAAAGGAAATGTTCTGGATTTTTATCGTAAAAATCAGCCAAAGAAGACATCCTTGACATGACCCTATCTATGTCTTCACTCGACCATTTTTTGGAACTGGGAATGACTCTCTCAGCAAGTCTCGGGGATTTATCTTGAGTAGATTTGCTGGTTTTAGACATATCAGCAGACCTGGTTTTGTCTGTCTGTTTAGGGGGAGTGGTGTGTTTCACAGGTGTGGAAGAGTGCAAAGGCTGCTTCTTCTGCTGTTTTACCCCCTGCCCGTGAGTGGAAAAATGTTTTCCCCATCCTTTTGTGGCTCCGGAGGTTTTCGAAGCCTGGCATCGAGGATCGGGGGTAGGGTCCCTGTCTTTCGAGCGTGGGGCCTCGCTGATTTTGACTGCGGGCTCCGACTCCTGGAGCGCGGCCTGGGGGTGGAAGTCGTCTTCGTCCTCCGACGATCGAACTTCTGTTAGCCTAGGGAGCGAGGCACTCTTGGCAAGAGTGGATGATTGCCTGGAGTCATGCGGCGATCTCGATCGGGAATGCCCAGAGGACACCGAATCGGACCGTTCTGTTTGTGCCTCTTTCCGAGAACTCGACGTCGTCGAGTCTCGGTTGGACTTCGTGTGTTTAGTGTGTGTGGTGTGTGAAGCGCTTGTGTCGCCGGGGGTCTTCCCCATAGCCGCCCTGCCGGACGACCTTCTGAGGTCGGGGACTTGCGCTCGGCTGTCTTTCGACGCTGTAATGCCCTCGCAATCCGAAAGTACGGCGTCGCTGAAGGCGCCCTCCGCTGCCATGGCCGCCTGCCTGGCGTGCTGGGCCCAACGCTTCGTCGAACGGTCCTTAAGTGTCTTAGGTTTAAACCTACCACACGCTCTGCAGTTCGCTTCGGGGTGGTCCCTCGGCAAGCAGAGATTGCACGTGGCGTGCCTGTCGACCCAAGGGTATTTGCGATTGCACTTGGGGCAGAATTGAAAAGGGGTACCCTCCATACGCACCTTGAGGCAGCAGGCTGTTAAGTGTAGGAAATGTATAAGGTGTACCTATATACCAAGAGTGTATGTACAACCCCCCACTCTCCCTACTTGCAGGGCAGAGGCCAGAGGCCTTCCGAGGCCCAAATCCGTCGTGCAGCAGCAGACGGTCGATTTCTTCTCCAGCTGGCATCGAGTGTCGAAGTTTGACGTTGGGATGGGGAAGGATGTAAATAAATTAATATTTTAGCAAAAGTATGGCTAAGGCCAGGGGACTCTGCAAAATGCTTCCGACCAGTATGGCGGAAAAAAACAATCTGAGGATCCTAGACGCGTGAGGGATCTTGGGTACAGTGGACGTCACACTAGGGATAGTATTACTGGCATGCCCTGTGTCGACGCCCATTTTCGAGTTTCGAAAAACAAACTGTAATACTCCGCAGCTTCCACTAGATGTCGGCCTATGCACAGCATGTGATCTAAGCAGATTCCACAAGCCTCAGAAATATATATATATATATATATATATATATATATATATATATATATATATATATATATATATATATATATGTTTTACTTGCAATTAATCTTCTGGTCTCATTCCCTCATGGGATGTGACCATTATTTGGTCTATTGGATATGGCGTGTTGTGAGGAGTGTACCTTCAAAGGGAAGCATACCTCCCCTGGATTGGAAAGTTGAATTCATAGTGAAAGCCAAGGAGGGAAGAGACCCCTCTTGACTGGGTGAAATCCAGGTGAAAGGACTCATACCCCTGGATTGGAAAGCTGCATATTGAGGAAAAGCAAAGTGAAGAAAGTAAGAAAGTCCTGGCAGCAGAATACATCAGGTGAATTGATTGCGCATTTGGAACCCACCCAGAAATATATAATAGACTGTGAAAGTAAATATAGTTGAATGTGGAAATCCAGGGGAAAAGGGAATCATGACCCCAGCACTGACTGGGAAATAAGAAACTGTGGAAAAGAAACCAAGGGAGGAACCATATTTCTTGTACTATTGTGTTTGTAAACTATAAAGGGTCTGAATAACTCAGTGCAAGAGAAACACCTCCTGCGAATTGTGAGTGTGAACTGAAAAGAATCTGAGAAACTCAGGGCAAGGGGATCCCCTCCGGAGGATTGTGGATCTTTAATTATTTGTTTTACAGCACTTTGTGTTGAAACTTGGGAAGAAGCTACGTATGGCCATTTGAAAGACTATATCCCTTTGCAGTTTATTTTGAGCTTAGCATGTAAGGGTCAGGTTACGATTTAACATACAGGTCGGAGAACTCTTTACTTTTGGACATTCTGACACCAGCATCCTTTAGTTTCTTTGAGGAAGGGAAACCCCTCCAAGTGACAGGGCGAGATATGTCTTTTTCCAACCCTCTATAGCAACCATCACAATGCCCCTGTGTCTGAGTCTTACTCCCGATTCCTTACATGACGCACATAAAAAGACAAGGAACTTTGAATGGAGGAGAGAGAATCCTATGCAGACGAGAGCCTCTGGAAGACAACTGCTGAGCCAGGCAGAATAAGGGAAGCGACTTCTCCCGAAGTGGTAACGCCATGGTATTAAAAGCTGGGAAAGCTGCAAGGGTCACAGGAGCCTAAAAACCCTGAACGGGGAGACGACCTGCCGAGGCCCTGATAAAGCAATACTATCAGATGGCCAAAGGAATTCTGTGAGTCCTGAAGATATGTGAACAAAACTTGGACGATGGAGTATCGGGAGGGACACAGTGTTAACAGACAAGACAAGGGCACTGGCCGGCATCATGTAAGAAATGGTGGAATTGTGTTCGGAAAGCCTTGTATTGCCTCAGAAAAGGGAATAATTTGGAATTTTTGTAAAAACTTGAACTTGACCTCCAGAACCTGCTGAGAGGCTGAGACCTGTACTGCAAGAAATTGAGAAACTTTGTGATTAACTTTTAAAACCTTCTTTGTGGAAAGAAATCCCGGTGTTGGCGGCTATTGCTCCAGGTCTCCATCTTTTTTCTATAATCTGCTAAGTGGTTGGGCCAGTTAGATTTTAGAATTTGGACTGAGCATTCTTTATTCTGGACGTTGTTGACAAGCATCCTTATTTTGATTTTTGTTATGTAGGGAACTTCCCTCATATCAACAGGGCTACGCATTTTCTTTTTATTTTAAATAAAAAACTGAACATGTCAGTAACTAGTCCGACTCCTTCTGGTTTGCCACATCGGTTAAGAATGTTAAGTTGCAGTCCAAGATTTGCACAACTACTTTGGCCTTTTGTTCTTAAATAAAGGCAACTGGTCTCACCATATTAGAATGGTGGTAAAGAGGGCCAAGTAAGTTTGAGGGCATTATTAAGATTGATCACAGACTTGTCGGCAAAAGACTGGATAAATAAATGTCTAAAGGTGATGGGGCAAAAGAGAATTCGTCTATATAACGGGGCAGCAAAATCTGCGTCTATGCTGATTGTACAAGCCTGGATTACAAGCAAAACCAATTTTTAAGGACGGTGAATTGGGCATTCTCCTAGCACCCCGACAGATTCCTGGAGGCTGGAATTGGGGTGCATAGCATTTCATTCCAAGCTGAACACAAGTTTTTGGAGTTCTTTACCAAAGCAAACTATACTAAGCACGTAAACATGAGAAATGCAGTAGCAGAAATAGTCTCTTTGTCAGTGCAGGACAAGTATTACTGGGCTAAATGAGGTGCAGCTCTAGCGAAGAAATGGGGCATCGACTCTGGTCAGGCTTTTAATATTGCGTCACTCAAACACGCTTAAAAGATAGGGTGGTGCAGTTACAATATGCCACCACGATGAATTGCATCTGCAGTTTGCCATCAATTAAATTTTTTGCAGCATCACATCAGAGTTTAGCTGACAAAAATGTTACCGGCACTTTCAGATCCTCAGAGCATGGGAGGATATGATATGTCATTTATAACGCGCCTATACAGAGGTGTTTCACGGCGCAATGAGGCAAGGGAGGGGAAACAGAGGGAAGACAGAGACCGTGATCCTACTAGGCCAGGTGACATTGAGATTGTGCACGTTTTTTATATTTTTTATGATTCGCTTGAACGTGCTCCCGCTATTGGCAAGAGTGAACTGGCTCAGGGGAAACAAGAAGCACACATGCAGACTCAGTCTAATGTGTGAAGACTTACTACAATTGTTGTTTTTACCTGTTTTGCGCAATCTTAGAAGGCAATGGCTAAAGAAGCCTTTTTATCAAAAACCAAGCTAGGTAAGCAATGTGCTTATTTATGAATCTTAAGGAGACTGACTTTGTAAAACATATGGAAGATCTTTTTAGATTGTTATCTCGGTCTTTTAAACTGGGATCATTTTTAATTCTGTACCTTCGGAATTTATGATGATCAATTATATGGTAATGTACTGTAATATTAATTGTTAACGTCTACAGCTGAATTAAACAATATAATCTTGAATCTACAATCAATGGTTTCAACACTTCCCAAATGTGGATCAAATTTGATTTATCACAATGGTAAACACATTACAATATTATCTGGGTAGATGGCAATGCATTTGGCAAAAATATAGAGGAATACCATGCTCGAGAAATGGTGGAATGGGGCAGGCACATTACACAAGTTGAATAGCATGAACTGGTATTCAAAATGCTGCTTCTGTACTGAAAGCAGTTTTTTATTCATCCTTATTCGAATCTAGATTCACACCCTCCCCATTAAGTCAAAATGTGTATGTACAGAAACTCCATGTAACTGATTCAAAAGCTAAAGGGGCAGTGGATAATTATTCTTTATGTATGTTATTGGTGTTTAACTGCCTAAAATCAATACCTGGACAAAGTGGGTCAGCTAGTGATACCTCTCACAAATGTGTCCAATATTTGAACCTTAAGAAGTACAATTTCTTTGGGGTTTCCCATAAGGTATTGGTGCTTCTGGGATTAAATCAATCCCACAATCAGAGAGACTGCGTGGAGGCATTGCTGATGTTTCGTGGGCTTCAAAGTCATTGTTAAGGTCCTAGTAGGACTGAGGAATCTCACTGCGGTAGAGGGAAAGCACTTCCTGGTCCACAGCATGAGCAGTAGTCACTGGGCTGTTCTTTTGATGGTCTCGAGAGATGCGAGACTCCTGGAGATAACGTCCTGAACAGAAATTTACTGTTCTGTGAGTTCTGTCAATTAAAGGATTGCGAAGTGTGAACTATGAAAAAACCAAAATTAACTGCAAATTAGGTGGGCCACTGATACCAAAATTGATGGTTTCCAGATGAGGTTTTCCCTATATCAGGCAAATTAGTATTGATTGGTATGTAATAGAACCAGAGGCCAGTGGATAATCATCTACTGAGTATATTCCGAATGTCTTAATTCCCAGGAGGGGTGTGTGATGAGCCTGAGCACAGGCATAATAAACCTTTCAGATAAGCACTATACTAGTCTCCTCAAATCCATGAAATCAAGCAACTACTCCATATAAAAAACTACTCTTTAACTAAGCCCTAACCTACTATTACTCTGTTTCTTTTATCATTGCACCCATGTTTTCCCTTTCCGCCTTACCCTTCACTTCTACTTTCCCCCTTCCTCAGAATGGCAGAAGATTGCCTCCTCTGCCGATAAAACAGGCGGCACTTGCTCTGAGCCCCTCAGACGTTACATCTCTTCTTTATTGGGGACAACAAATAACAGTACAAACAATGAGTTTCACCCTACACAGGCTTTGTCAGATTAAACACCTTATGTCTGCGGAGGGACTCTTATCTGTACTAGAGTCCTTTGTTAATTTCACGGACCATTGTAACACTCGCCCATCTTTAACATTGAACACAGCGCACCATTTTGGAAGCGGTTTGTTCCTCATCCATATACATGCTTTTCAGTTTAGTTTACTATGACATAGTTGTCCATGGATTGTATTTACTAACTGTATGGAAGGCATGGTATCACAAGTATTGACACAAACTACTATTTTGCCCTACAACTAAGATGGGAGTAGTCTCAACCATCAAACGATAAACAAAACAGTCCTAGTTTGTTTTATCATTTATAATGCGCAACATACCCAAGGGTAACAGGGCGCTGCGGTTACAAGTATATTCGAAGCTTAGTTACAACAGCAATGTACAAAGATCTACATACAAATGTTACTTACATAACGGTATATACAGATGGAACATATTTGCAGGTGGAGGGTATAAGAGTGGTATTTACAAATAAACAGATATCTTACATTAGCAATGTATGCCAGGTTTAAGGTGTTTGTAGAGTACAAGTATACATGCAATGGGTATGGCAGTTGTAGGTGCCACAAGGTATCAGGTAGAGAGAAGCGGGGAGGATGTACTCCATAAGCAAAGGGTACTGCATCAATGAGTCCTAGCTGCTTACTGGCAGGAGTTATCATTTATTGATCATTGGATTTCAGCCACATAATGATATTGGATCTGACGTTTTGGTAGGATTGGTCAATTCTCAGTGTGGGAGGTAGGGAGTTCCACAATTTAGCTGCTTTCACAGGGCAGCTGTTGCCTCTGATTGTGGATCGTTTGAAGCTAGGAATGGAGAGGAGATCTCTGTATGCTGTTCTGTGTAGTCTCAGGGAGATCTGTTTGTGGAATCTTTTGGCCAGGTAGATGGGGGCAGCATTGTTGAGAGATTTATTGGTGAGCAACAAAGTTTTTAGGAGGATTTTATCGTTGGTTGGGAGCCAATTATTCTATCGGCTGCTCTCAGAGATGTGATCTCTTCTAGAAATGCCTAATGCCGCTCTGAGGGCATTGTTTTGTAATGTTTATCTAGGATCTACTAAAGCCACTATCAGAAAAATCCAGAGGGCATTGCAGTAGTCCAGGCAAGACAGGATGAGGGCTCTGGCCAGGATAGTGCACCTAGTGTCAGAGAGAAACGGCTTGCCTGTGTGGATGAGTATGCACGTGTAAGCCGTGGAGGACGCCAAGGAATTGACCTGTTTGGTGAATGACGAGTTTGAGTCGAGATAAAAGCCTAGTGTTTTTACCTCTTGTTGTACTTTGATACTATTGCCATCGATTGTGAATGAGGAGTAGTCAGATCCTAATTTTTTTAAGTTAGAGGGGGTGCCCAAGATGATGAGTTCAGTTTTATCATCATTCAGGCATAGTCCATGCGTGGCCATCCATGCCTGGATGATGATGTACACTCTATTCACCAAGGCCAAATCCTTTCCATAATCCCCTGAAAGCGGGAGGAGGATCTAGGTATCATCTGCATAGTTAGTGTAGGTGATACTGAGATGATCCATATCATCGAAAAGGGGCTTAGTGAAGATGTTGTACAATGTGGGGGAGACGCAAGATCCCCGAGGCACACCACTGGTGATGGGTATAGGGTCGGCAGCTGCTATGGGCAAGAAGACCCTCATAGTTCTACCATTTAAGAAGGATCTAATCCAGTTGACAGAGAAGTGTGCTGCTGTGTTGAGGTGGTTGCATGGAATAGTGTGATCGACCAGGTCGAACGCCGCTGAGAGATCTAGGAGGAGGAGTAGGGCTGATTTGACATTGGGCCTCATTACGAGTCTGGCGGTAACCGCGGCGGTAAAACCGCCTGGTTACCGCCGGACTGGTATTACCATTACGCCTCCGTGATTCCTGGAATTACCGGGGCATTACAACCCCGGTTTCCCGGGAATCACGGAGGCGGAATGGTGATAATCCCCATTCCCATCGAGTCCTATGGGACTCAATGGGAATGGGGATCATGGAAACACCGGCAGCATCTCGTAATGCTGCCTGCGTTTCCTCGACCGCCTGCAGGCGGGCGGTGTGAAACCCGCCAGGTCAGACCTGGCGGGAACATCACCTCCCGCCTGCAGGAGTTGTGATCGCCCGGCATGGAAACAACGGTGGCGGCGGGTTTACCGCCACCGTTGTTTCCATACCGGGCGATTTGTAATGAGGCCCATTATCTCTAAGCTGATCAACTTGGTTCTTAAGATCAACGAGGGCTGTCTCTGTTCCGTGTTTGGGACGGAAGCCCGATTGTCTGGCTCCTAGTAAGTGGTGTAATTCCAGGTGCTTTTGGATTTGTACATAAGCTACCTTATCCAGAATTTTTCGGAGGAAGTGCACTGTCGTAATTGGCCTATAATTGGTAGGTGTGGATGGGTCAAGAGTGTTTTTTTTTTTTTTTTTTTAGGAGTGGGAGTATCCAGGATTGTTTGAGGTTAGTAGGGATGGTACCAGTAGAGAAGGACGCACTGATGAGCTTTGTTATGAAAGGTGATAGGTCTCGGGCTGCATTCTTGATGAGCTGCGCGGGGCAGAGATCACCCTGACAATTATAGGGTTTGAGGGACAGAAGAACAAGTTACTTCTTACCTTGTAACGTTCTTTCGATGGGATGTTCCTCCGACGTATTCCTCATCTTTGATAGATCATCTCCAGCTTGCTGGCCTCAGAAAAAAATTTCAGTAGAGGGCGCTGCGCGTCGACGTCCCTCGAGCCGATGTCCCTCGACGGCCTCCGTATCGGCGCCGACGTCACCACACGTATAAATAGACTCGCGCAGCGTCCGTTGCTCAGTTCCGTTTTGACGTTAATAGATGTTGTACATGAATTGGTTATTGATCTTGAAGGAGCGTAAGCTGCAACCACAAGGGAAGTATTACTGCGGGGATTGATGGGAGGGGCGATAAGGAATACATCGGAGGAACATCCCATCGAAAGAACGTTAAAGGGTAAGAAGTAACTTGTTCTTCGAAGGGATTGTGTCCTCCGACGTATTCCTTATCTTTGATAGACTCCCATAGCAGTGGTGTGCAATTGGAGGTGGGAGTAAAACTCCATGTTTCCTTTTAGGAATGAACCGAATGTAATACGGCTTTGCCAAACCTAGTCTCTTGACCAGAGGAGGAATCCAGGTTGTAAAATCTTGTGAAGGTATGTGCGGACGACCATGTGGCAGCCGCACATATGTCTCGAACCGGAACCCCTCTTTGGAGGGCCGAGGAGGCTGCGATACCGCTGGTTGAATGAGCCCTAAGATTTTGAGGAGGCTCTTTTCCTGCCAGTTTGTAACATTCCAGGATGGCCAAAATAATCCATCTGGAAATGGTTTGTTTTGTTATCGGTAGTCCCAACTTGTGACCTGAGTAACCCACGAACAGTTGGTCTGCTTGTCTAATCCTAGCAAGTCTGCTGATGTAAAAGCTTAAAGCCCGCCTTGGGTCCAGCCTATGTAGCCTTTCTTCCTCTTTACCCGGATGGGGAGGCGGATAGAATGAAGGTAAGGTCATTTTCTGAGTGATGTGAAATTCAGAAACCACCTTTTGGAGGAAATTAGGCTTCACCTGTAGGCAAACCTTGTCTTTATGGAAAATTGTATGAGGAGGTTTACAAGATGGAGTTTGTAATTCGCTCACCCTTCTAGCAGATGTTAAAGCCACTAACAAGACAGTTTTAAGGGTGAGAAATCTTAGCGAACAAGAGTGGAGTGGTTCAAAAGGAGTACCCATCAGGAAATTTAAGACTAAATTTAAAGTCCCATAAAGGAACCTGGAAAGGTCTTAGAGGGTAGACATTAGTTAATCCCTTTAGAAATTGTATTACTAAGGGTTTTTTGAAATACGAAGGTTCCTCCGCAGTGCGCTTGAAGATCGATAGCGCTGCGAGATAGCCCTTGATAGTGCCAACTTGAAGGCATGAATTTGCCAAGTAGAGTAGAAAGGATAACACCGTTGGTGTACCACATGAAAAGGGGTCGATATTCTCTTCTCTACACCAGCTGCAAAACTTGTTCCAACGGCAGCGGTATAAAGACTTTGTTGCTGGCCTTCTGGCCGAAAGCAACACTTCCATGACGTCATCAGGGAGCTCCCAATCCTTGTATCTCAACCTTTCAGAAGCCAGGCGTGAAGGTTGAGGGTTCTGATGTCTGGATGGAGAACCTGACCTCCCTTCTGTGAGAGAAGATTCTCCTCGAGTGGAAGACGAATTGGAGGGCAGATGGACATGTCCCGAAGGTCTGGGTACCACGTTCTCCTGGCCCAGTCTGGTGCAATTAGGATCATGGCTCTCCGGAATCTTCTCAACCTCCTGATCATTTGAGGAATAACAGGGACTGGTTGAAACGCGTACAGGAGTGGAAACTCCCAGTCCACTACGAACGCGTCCCCCTAGAGCTCCTCTCGGGGGGAAATTCCCTTGAACAAAACAGATAGCATTTTCTGTTGGTACTGGTGGCAAACAGATCCACTTGAGGGGTTCCCCAAAGGGAGAAGATCTCCTGAAGGACTTCCTGAGCTAGTTACCACTCGTGGGAGACTGTGCCCTGGCTGCTCAGAGCGTCCGCCGTCAAGTTCTTCTCTCCGGCTAGGTGGACTGCCGATAGAGAGATTCCTTCTTGAATTGCCCAAAACTAGAGCTGTATTGCCTCTCTGCCCAGTGGTAGTGATCCTACGCCTTCTCTTTTGTTGAGGTAGTGCATAGCCACTGTGTTGTCCGTCATTATCAGGACATTTTTTGCCCTGTACAGATGGCAGAAAAGCCTTCAGCGCTAGTCTGATTGCTCTCAGCTCTAACAGGTTGATATGTAGTCTGGACTCCGATGGAGACCAACGACCACTGATGGTCAAGTAGTTTGTATGGGCTCCCCACCCCGTGAGTGAGGCATCTGTGACTACTGTTATCTCCGGCCATGGTTGCCAAAACAGTTACCCCTTCAAGATGTTTTCCTGGCAGGCCCACCACTGAAGGTCTCGAGCCACCTTGTCCGGAATCTGAAGGAGGTCTGTCATTCTCTCTGAGAATTGTGACCACCGACTTCTCAGTGCCCACTGAAGATATCTCATTCTCAGGCGAGCCTCTGGCACAAGGAAGATGCAGGATGCCATGAGGCCTAGCAACCTCAAAAAGTGGAAGGCTGGGAGACGTTGGGCATTTTGAAACCTGGTGACCATCTGCAGAATATCTTGAGCCCTCACCTCTGGTGGTGAGGCTTTTCCCAGGGAAGTGTCCAGGACCGCTCCAGTGAACTGGAGTCTCTGTGATGGTATCATCTGCGACTTCTTTAAATTGGAGGGAGAAGCTCAGTTTGTGAAGGAAGTGGCAGACATAATCTAGCTGAGTCGGAGCTTGTTCCGAAGATACAGCCCTGTTCAGCCAATCATCCAGGTAGGGGTAGACGTGGATCCCTTCCCTCCTTAGACTTACAGCCAATACCGACATTAGCTTGGTGAAGACCCTCGGGCGGAGGTCAGTCCAAATGGCAGAACTCAAAATTGATAATTAGAGCCGCCAATTGCGAACCTCAGGTATTTCCTGTGTTTGAGATGGATTGGCACATGAAAATAAGCATCCTGGAGGTCCAGAGATACCAGCCAGTCCTGGAGCTGGAGGGCCTGAAGGATCTGAGAGAGAGTTACCATCTTGAACTTGTCCGTCCTGAGGAACTTGTTCAATTCTCGTAAGTCCAAGATAGGTCTCAGTCCTCTGTTTTTCTTCGGTATGAGAAAGTAAGGGGGGGGGAAGAGTACCAGCCCTTGTTCCTCTCCGCTACAGGTACCGGGTCTATGGCACCTTTCTTTAGCAGGTCTACAATTTCCTGCAAGAGGAGCGGATCTGGAATCCTCAGAGAGCTGTTCCCCGGTGGATGACTCTGAGGGATGCGTAGAAAAGGCAGGCAGTAACCTTGGGCAACTGTCTCCAATGCCCAAGCATCTGACGTAATAGCCTACCATTCCGTCAGATGTTGAGTTAACCTGCCCCCTACTGGTGTTTTGTGAAGAGAGTCCTCAAAGCGGTTTGGAGGTGGCTGATGCAGATGCCGAGGGTAAAGAGGCACCTGCTGCTTCTGATGCTTTTCCGTTTTTACCCTGTCCCCCTCGGGTGAATTTCTTCTGACCACTTTGAACCGGCTGTCCTCTGCCCTTTCCGAATGCGGAATAGAAGCGAAAGGACTTACCTCTCCAAGAGGTTCCCGAGGGGCGATATGGTGTCTGACAGATTGCAGCTCCTAAGGATTTTGCTGCTGCCTTTGATATTTGTAGTTTTTCTAAACTGTCATCCGACAAAGAAGAGCCGTCAAAGGGCATATTCAAGAGTCTGCTTTGCACATCTGGAGCAAAACCAGACTTCCGCAACCAAGCAAATCTCCTGGTTGTTGTACTTGCCGCCATGGCCCTGCTGATACTATCAGCAGAATCGATGCCAGTCTGAAGGGATTCGCACATTGCGTCCTTACCATCCTTAATTATGTTGAGAAATGCTTCCCTTTCTTCTCCCTCCGGGAGGCAGTCAGCCGCTGATGAAGCACACTCCCAAAGTGTGTGGCTGAACCTTGCGAGCGTACAAGTAGCATTGATGGATTTCAACGCCATGCTACATGCGGAAAATACTTTTTTGGCCATAGAGTCATATCTTATCATCCCTGTCCTGTGGAACAGTAGGGTAAGCCGATTTACTACCTGCCTGAACAACCAGACTCTCCGGAGTTGGGTGTTTGGATAAATATTCAGGGTCAGCAGAAGACACCCGATATTTAGCTGATAGTTTCTTGTTAACTGCTGGGATCACCTCAGGTGTTTCCCAGTTTGCCAATATTCTCCTTTGTAATGCCGCATGAAATGGCACTACAGGATCCTCCTGTGGACCTTTGACCAAGATGTCTGTGAGGTCGTCTTGCTGAAAAGCAGGCGAGGGTGTGTACCATCCCATAAATTCTATTATCCTTGCCATCAAGGTTCTATAAGGGATTTCAGCATGTTCCCCTGGGTCTGGTGTGGAAAATTCCACTTCTGGGGAAGTGTCCAACCCACTTGCTTCCTGTAGGGTTTCATGGAGGTCTTTCAACCTACCTTCCTCAGAGGTAAATTCCTCTAGTGCAGGAGTTGCAGATCCCTGCAACTCAAAAGGCCTTTCCTGATCTGAATCCTCCCCTTCTTCATAAATAGAAGATAAGACCCTGGAGTGGTCAGGTCTTGAAAATGGTATAAATCCCATTTCCAGAGCAGAAGGAGCCAGATTTGTCATGATTGGCTGAGAAAACGTCGACGTCGTCAACGCAGACGTTAAAGGCTTCGAAGCCATCGAAAAAGGCGTCGAGAAAGGTGGTAGAGGCCTCGATGAACTCGAGAGTATCGGGATTCTACTCGAGGTTGTCGACGACATTCTCATGCTCGAGGCTCTGGGTATGGCCACTGGCTGTGAGGTGGCCGTGGGTTTGTCCTTTCTTGGCATCGAAGACGGCGTCGACTCGACTGACCTGTGTGTCGAAGAACCCTTCGATAACGGCGTCGATGACGCCGATCTATGTGTCGAAGGGATCCTCGACGATGAAGACGCAACTTTGCCTTTACTCGAAGGTTCACGACGCTCTTGAGTGTCTTCTTTCGCCAGGTACTGGGACCCGCGGCTTTTTGATTTTTCGGGTCTTTCACCCAGGGTATCACCCTCAGCAATCTTCAAGGGGGTCGAGGCCACTTTCTCGAAGACGCTTAGCATCTTTTTCCTGAATTCCTCCCACTCAGCCTGAGAGCTATGTTTTGTGGGACAGGAGACCCTTTTGTGGGAAATGGAAGACGACGAAGACGAGGAAGGGGATCTTCGACGTCTCATTTTTGAATGCTTAGATCTCGAAGAGTGATGGGAACTGCTTCGAGATCTAGAACGAGAATGTCTTATGATGGCGAGGAGGCGAATGTCTCGACTCCGCCGAGGAAACTTTCGAAGAAGTTTTAACTGCCTTACCTCTCTCGAGCTTCCCCTTACGCTCCTTCAAGGCTTTCGCCGTCTTGGACATGCAGTCCTCGAACTCCGAACAATGGTGCTCGATTCCCAGGCACCACAAACAGATCCTGTGAGGATCCGTCAACGACATTTTCTTTCCACAGTCCCGACATTTTTTGGAGCCGGACCGTGGAGTCGGGTGAGGAAGCCATCGAGTACGAGTCCGTATTCACGAGGAATATATCGATATATTTGACTGAAGAACTGAGCAACGATATTCTGAGGCCCCACGAAGCGTGGAAAAACAGAACTGAGCAACGGACGCTGCGCGAGTCTATTTATACGTGTGGCGATGTCGGCGCCGATACGGAGGCCGTCGAGGGACATCGGCTCGAGGGACGTCGACGCGCAGCGCCCTCTACTGAAAATGTTTTCCGAGGCCAGCAAGCTGGAGATGATCTATCAAAGATAAGGAATACGTTGGAGGACACAATCCCTTCGAATGATTTTCTTTTTGAATTTCATCAAATCAAAATTGCGTAGGCTAACAAAACCTAATGCCAGCCCTACCCTCTTGTACAAAAGTGTAAAAAGGACAAATATATGCAAAAGGAAAAATCAGTGTTCAAATGATAATGTAGCTGAATCAGCTCTCCTCCCCACGTTAGGCTTCACAGGGTAAGGCAATCCTTGCAGCCGGGATGACGGACTCTGGCACGATTTCCAACACAGTATACAGTCCAAAACCTAAGGTCCCCCCTCTGCAAGGCTCAGAACTCTCACGATAAAGTTCAACACAAAGTTGCACGGTGGTGAGGGGATCCCTTGCCCAAGCTTTGTATACTTCAGGTATCCCTGAAATCGGGCTTGTACCCCTTACGCATGTTGAAGTCTTTCGAATGTGTGTGGTTTTCTTACATACCACCGCAAGACCACTTCGACTCAACGTTCACTATTTCACTTTCACTCTAGACATTTATTCGCCTTTTAGCTTCAAACAATGTCCCTTTCACTGAGACTTTCGAATGGACTACTGCCTTTAACTGGTCTCGGGTGTGGGGGCATCTAGGACGGCTTTCACTTTTTTCTTGTTGGGGCTGGACACTGCCACTCCCTACAAAGCAGCCTAGGTATTTCACGGCCGATTGTGCCAGCTTGCATTTGGATGGGTTAGCATTTAAGCCTGCCTCTCTGAGGCTCCTCAAAATAGTAAAAAGATGAAAAAGATTGTCTTTCCAAGTTCAACTATAAATGACTGTCTCAATATCGGCCCCAAAGAAATCAGAGTAAGGCTGTAATATCCTGTCCGTAAGTCGTTGGAATGTGGCTGGGGTCCCATGCAGGCCAAAAGGGAGGACTTTCAACTGAAATAGTGCAAGGAGTGTCGAGAAAGCAGTCTTTTCCTGATTAGATCCATATACTGGTACCTGTGAATATCCCTTAGCTAAATCTAGGGTTGATAAAACTGGATATGCCACATTCCTATCTATTAACTCATTGATGAGTGGCATAGGATAGACATTGAAGGCGGAGATGGCGTTAACCTGTCGGAATCTATGCAAAACCTCCAAGAATGATTGGGTTTAGTTACCAACACAATAGGGGACCATGGACTTGAAGAGGGCTTGATAATGTTTGCCTTCAGCATTTTATTCACTTCCTCAACCAGTATTTCTTTTGGCGCTTCTGGGAGTTTATAGAGTTTTAAATGGACCACTTCTCCCTTTGGAGTTCTGATATAATTATGGTACCATGTACTCTCCCTGGTTTCTCGCAGAATACATCACGGAATGCCGTAATAAGGGCTTTCAAATCTTCTTGATTTGTCTAGATAGTTCCTGGGGAATAAGTTCGGAGTTATCCATCTCCTCCGGTACTAAACAAGACAATATTGAGGAGGAGGTAGCAGAAGGATTTTCTTTCCACGCAGTTAGGGGATTTACGTGGTGAAACCAACCCCAGAAAAGAATGGTAGTAGGCGTTTCAGAATTTGCTGGGTTGTGCTGTTCCGCATGGAGAAAGCCTCTGGGTACCGGGTAGCGTAATCAACAATTACTAGAACAATTATATGACCTAGTCTAGAGGTTTCCAACGGTCCACTGATATCCATCCCAATTCATGAGTAACGACCTTCTATTATCGGCAAGGGGTTTAGAGGTGCAGGTAAGGGAATGTGTGCGCTGGTTTTCTGCAATATCTCACATGTCTGAATGAAGTTCTTTATATCAGCATGAACACCAAGCCAGTAGAATTTTCCACTGATGTGAGCTTGGGTTTTAGATTGTCCTAAATGCCCCCCTGTCAAATGAGAATGTCCAATCTCTAGCACTATCTTGCGATGGGTTTTGGGTATTACTGAGTTTTGAGTTTTACTTAGGCCTTCCCTGGAGGTTTCCTTTTTATATAATAATCCCCGTTTCAGGAAGAAAAAGTGACTCCTTTTTCTTGTCCTTCCTCAGGGGTAACTTGTAAGAAGGCCTCTACAAGTACTGGATCATTTTCGATGTGCGATGCTAGATCAGGAAGGATGGTAGGTTCTTCTTCCCTCTTTGCCTCAGTGATCAGTGTTTCATTAGACTCTCCAAAACCTAAGCAACCTCTCAGTGTCCTTTGGTTCACTTTCTTCCTTAAAACAGGGAACTAGAGCTTTCTCCAGAATTCCCTGTGGAATTTTGTCCCCACTGTATATTCAAATAGAGTTTCGCAATGGTTCTAAGATGCCTGCCCGGACATCTAGGCCAAACTTCCAGGCCAGGCCAGATTTTGGAACCAATCTTATAACAACCCAGAGGTGGTATTAGGACTAAATACATGGGAATCATTCCCGTTTTCCCTGGAGGGATAGTGGATTCTCTGCTGCTACAAATGTCAAAGTCTATAGATTTTTTTGTGGTGGCAGAGGGGTCTAAGGCTCTGTGACTACGTTTCTGGAATTTCAGGGTCCCCCAATTTGTCTCGATTGAGTCGTATTGGACACCATATATAGGGAAGGCATGGAATCACAAGTATTGACACTGACACAATGGATACAATTTGTAACACCTTTATTGAAAATGTTGGGGTTGGAGAAACTCCTATTTTGCACTATAGATAGGATGGGCTTAGTTTCCACCATCAAATGATAAACAAAACCATCCTAGTGAAGTCTGTCAAATCACAATGGCCTATTCTAACAAAACCTAATGCCTGCCCTATGTCTTGCAAAAAGTGTAAAAAGAATAAATGTATGCAAAAGGAAAAAAATCAGTGTTCAAACGATAATGTGGCTGAACCTGCTCTCCTCCCCGCGTTACGCCTCATCGGGTAAGGCGATCCTTGTAGGCAGGATGACACACTCTGGCTCGGTTTCCAACACAGTAAATAGTTCAAAACCGTGGCTCAAGGCTCGACTGCCATCCACATCAAAGTCTCTTTCTCGGACTTCAAAATGTATGTTTCAACTAAAACGTTCACAAAGGTCGCCCTCTGCTGAGCTCAGACCTTTCTGGACACAGTCCTCGTAGGCACCTCTCTGCCAGCCTTCGACCTCTCATGATAAAGTTAAACACAAAGTTGCAATGGGGGCGGTTCCCTTCCCCATGCTTAGTGTACTTCGGGTCTCCCTCAAATGGCTCAAACCCCTTCCGGATGTCGAAGTCTTCCGAATTTGCATGGTTTTCTTACAGATCAATGCAGGACCGCTTTGACTCAATGTTCACTATTTTACTTTCACTCTTGCCATTTATTCGCCTTTTAGCTTCAAACAATGTCCCTTTCACCGAGACTTTCGAATGTGCTACTTCCTTTCACCGGACCACTCTGTTACTTAGTATTGCTGATCTTGCAGCTGCATTTTACTTTAAAGTTCATTCACGGGTCTACATTTCTTCGCGTCTCATCCAAACGCGTGCAGCCGTCACTTGTGATATGATGTGGATACTTCATTCACTTAACCACACACCTGTCTCTCAGGTCACTGGCCAACTCACCGGCTGTGTGCGCTTCTTTCTTGTTTTGCAGTTTCCAATTTTCCAGTCAACATTACTACCATAGGCTTCGCCTCACCTTCCCAGCGCTGCTGTTCAACCGGGAGGGTCGCTGGCATCCTTGAAACACAATGCAATCTTCACTTGTGGGATCTGGCCTTCTCCACATGTCTCTCACGGTCTGTTGGAGGCAACGACCTCCAGTAGGTAAGCCTTGGGGTTTTCGCCCCACTGCTCTTGTCACTTGGTTCGTTGCTCTACTCCAGTAAGTGTGCCTTCGCCCCGCAAGTTCTACTCATTCTCGTGTTGCACCTTGCTCAGAGTGTGTCTTCAGGCGTTACCTTTAATTCGTGTAAGGAGAGCTAACTGGTATCAGGTGTATGCACTTAGGGTAAAGTGCATGACTTTGCCTGATCCGATTAATGGGACATGTCCAGAACGATGTGAGAGAGTTTGTCTGGTTACTCATAGTCACCCTCTTCCTGGGCCCAGTGATAAAAGGCAGGGGGGGGGGGGCGTTGGGACTTCGGTAAATCCTAAAAAATAGGATGGGTTACATGAACAAAAGAGGGGGGCAATACCCCGTCTCACCACCGGCTATCTCACCACCACTTCCTGAAGATCCCTCAACCAGGTGATTCTCCAGCACAGGTCCACCCCCAGGGTCTGGATACAAAGCTGATGGCCGTGCCATTGCCACCTGAGAGAGAAAGATCCCTGGGGACTAGCGGGTGAGACACCCTCTGGTTTCTCACATAACAAACCTAGTTCTTGTATGTTTGCTAGTATTTAACCTGTAACGTCATAATGTTTTGACTAATTGTAAACATATATTGGCATATTCTGTTCTACCACTTGTTGCCTTAATTCCTATTGTATGCCTAGCTGTACCTAGTTCTTATACCTACACAGTGTCAGCCTCCTAAATAAAAGTGTTACCCTAATCCTGATTTTATGTATATTACTTAGAGAATGGTGCTTAAAAGAAGGCACAGTGTGATGTGCCGCACCATAAGTTTTAACCATTTCACTTTATAATGACCACCTGCAACCCTCATGTTAGTCCATATGTGCTTTTGGACTACATTACGATTTTGGTTGTTCCCAGAGATTTTGAGCACGGAAATAAGAAAGGAGGAATGCTTATTCCTTATATTATAATTTGTAATTCATTGCGTTTTACTCATGTCAGCTGACCACCTAGATCATAGCATTAATAATAAAAAACACAATGCATTACAAATGATGAAATAAGGAATAAGCATCCCTCCTTTCTTATTTCTATGCAGGAGATATCTGGGAACAAACCAACACTAACCATATACAGAGGTGTGGGCAACAACTCCACAACCCATGATGATGGCTGCAAAAATACAAAATTAATGCTTTAAAATTAATGCATCTAGTGTAGCGCTGGATTCAAGCCCTAGTGCCCAAACACTTCTACTTACATTCATAAAGTGCTTAGTGCCTATACAGAAATAATTGTCTGCATCTATAAGCTGCCTAATGCTGGTTACAAATGCATTACATTTCGTCCCGCTTAGTGCCCAATGCTGATGGACTACAACATATCCTCATTCATGCAATTGACATGTGTCATGGTGCCTCACTGTGCAAATTTGGATGGAAAAAAATCAAATGATTAATATTCCATATCACTATAATCTATGTCCATAAATTGCATAATGTTTAATATGTGCAAAAATGCAAATCACCACATCGACTTAAGACCAAGTAGATTAGAGTTCCATAGTTACCATCCTAGTTGGCATTCGTAAAGTGCATAGTGCCGGATACCATCCAACTACATGGTGCCATCATTCATGTGAGCATCTGTGTTGTAGCCGTATTTCTCACTGTGCAAAATCGCAATAGGCTAAAACAAATGTAAAGTTCTATATCTGTAAAGTGCACTGTGCTCAGCGCTAATCAACTATACAGCATTCTTGTTATTAAAGCCTCTTCCAGACCGGATCGATGTCCACACTGTGCTGATACACACTAGGATATGAGAATATTAATTTTTGTTTCATGGCTCTTTCGCGGTCAAAGTCTCATTAAAGAGCTGGGCTAAAATTAACAAAGTGTTAATGCTTTAAAGTGCTATCTCAAAATTTAACATTAAAGTTTAAAAATAACATGCTTAACACAAACATATAATAATCATCTGCCGTTATATATATTCACTTGATTGTCCATGGGGATATCTTAACCTTACACACGTTTCTAATCTCCCACAAATATGTACAGCTCTTCATCCTTATTATGACATGTTGGGGTCTTCAGGATATTGGGCCTGATTCATGGATTATTTGCGCAAAAACGGGTTTTGTACGCCATTCTACCCGCAAATCCCCATTAAACAGGGATTTGCGGGCAGAATGGTGCACAAATCCCGTTTTTTTTGGCGCAAATAATCCATGAATCAGGGGCATTATGTATCTAGATTCAGCTTGTCTCAGTCTCTTTTCACCATATCACCCCCCTGGTATTATTAGTTATTGTGTCTATGGCAAAATATCTGAAGGAAGACATATCTTTTTGATGCTTATCCTCAAAAAGTTTTGCTATTGGATAGGACATATAACCATTCTTGATAGCTCTTATATGTTTTAATATTCTTGTCTTTACCTCCAGCTTGGTGCTGCAAATGTTTCACAATTTGCAATCAACCAAATTACATATTTTGTCATGCATGTGATCCTTTTCTTAATCTTAAGTAATTCCTGATTAATTACCCTCATAAAGCAAGGGTCAGGGATTAGGTTGGCCAAGGAGGTTGCACTCAGACGGGTGTGTTGGCAATTGAGTTCGAAGTTAACTATGCAGGGGGTAAAGTATGGGTCTTGCTGATTAACATTTATTGGCATGAGGGAGTAAAACCATTACAAAATTTCCTGGGATTCCTGAACACATGGTGACCTCATGGAGAGCTCGTAGGTCGAGTGGGCATATTGCTCTTGTGGGGGACTTGAACTGCGCATGTTGGTCGGGCGGTCGGGCGATCTGGAATTCTACTACATTAGCAAGACCAAACCCCAAGGCGTCGGTGGGAAGACATTTCGTAATTGTGACCGATGGTCTGTGTTTTGAGGAACTTGGGTCTTCATAAAGTCAATGGCTCCATAAAAGGTTACGAAAAAGAAAAAATTCACTTGGTTCAGGGGTAACTCTCGATCCACATTGGATTGTGTTTTCATTAATCAATTTCTCTTCAATCAATGTGTTAAATTTACAGTGGAGGAGACCCCCCCCCCCGGAGTGAAAATTGTTATTTGTCTTGCACTTTGAGCCAGACTATGGAGTGTGCCCAATGTGTAAAGTGTGAATCTAAGGTCATGGTTAACATGGGGGGGTAACAGAATTGTCTGGAACAGAAGCCTGATTGAAAGATTTAATATGGTGATCAACCGGATGATGGTAACAACTGATCTGCAACATAAAATGGGACTGTTTCCGTTTCATAATTTTGAGGATATGATTAAGTCCAACTTATTGGGAGTTCGGATAAAGTTCATTAAGAAAGATGCAAAGATGATAGGGAACTCCAATGTGTATGACAAGTCGGAAGCTGTGAAAAGATTTGAAATGAAAGCATTAGTGAGATCAGTTAAGAAAATTAACCTGTCTGTGCCAGAAAAGAATATGAACATTTGCAAAATTGTTTCAGAATATAAAAATTAGTTAAGAGACAGACAGCACAATTACAAAATCAAGACTCACTAAGAATGCTACATTCTCTTAGGGAAAAATAAAATCAGGTACATTTTGGTTCATTGTTAAATCTGGGAAATACTTGAATAAGGCAGTCGAAGTTCATGCAGTGGTGGAAGCTGAGTGGATCACCCATTTCGAAAAAAAAAATTATATTCTACTGATGGAGGGAAATTTCAGGGGGAGTCAAGGGACAGTGGTGAAGCAGCGGTAACGTATGATGTAGATCTCTCTCCACAGAAGATCTTAGAATGTATTAAGGGAACGAGTGACTCAAGGGCACCTGGTCCAAAAACTTTTGAACATGTTATTGAAGGTGAATCCTGGTAGAGGGGCTTTCATTATATCGGTTTTGTTCCGAGATATAAGCAAAAAGAAAAGATCAATTTCCCACATCCTGCAGAACTGTTCATATAATCCAAATTTATAAACAGGCTCTGGGATCGGATCCCAGAAACTACCCTCCAATCTCAATCATAGACACGGATAGTAAAATCTTTGCAGCGCTTCTGCTAAAACATCTGGGAGGAATGGGTGGCGGGTTCTGGGCGACTGTTGGAAAACGGGTTTCAGGATGTCCCAATGTACTGAGATTAGTGGGGTATTCTGAAGCTTTACCAACAATTAATCTCAGAGGGTAAGTATAAGAGGATAGTAGAAAAAGAAGGTCAGGCGTGCACTCTGGTTCCAAGTCATTTAATCCTGATGTAAGTAATAACAGGGCTGAATCCCAGATGCAAATAGTCCCAACAATGTTCAAAAATTACCAGGGTTAAATCCCAACTGCTACAGTTCCAAGGCACAATAGTTAGTTCTACTCCTCCAAGTACTTTCAAGTCTCAAACTCTCATCAGGGAGGCTGTGTTAGCTGCGTTCCTTTTCAGGTGTTGCCAATTACTTTTTTCAATTTCAGTCTCAAAGGATTCTGGTTATTGTAGTGATGGCACAAGTGTTTCATTCAGGAGACCAGGAACCAACTCCCCTCCAAACACAAATCTTACCCACAATTGGGGGAGGGGGGAAAACCATGAACATGGCTCTCCAAAGTGGGGGCATAATAGCCCCGGTGCTGCTGCCTCTGGAGCCCGGGTCTCCTGTAACATTAAGTAGAAAAAGAAGGTCAGGCGTGCACTCTGGTTCCAAGTCATTTAATCCTGTGGGTTTCTCACCACCCTACTCTTTCAGTGGGGTTAGCCGATTGAAAAAAATTGGGAGACAATTTAGACTGTACTGGTGCTGCTTTTCTAAATGTGACACTTGCATTAGTTTCTATATGTTGGCAAATGTCTTTTGACCAGAAGGCGCCTGTGCTTTTCTAAGGCCTTTCTGGCACCTTCATTATATGTTGTAAAGAATCTGATACCGTTTGTAGACTCGTTATGGCTTTTCCTTTTATTCTTTTATTCTTGCCCATAATGAGTGTACTATATCTAGTCTGTATGTGGCATTTGTCATACGCTCTTCTAATTACACTTTAGAGTATCCCCTTTCACGGAATCTGGCGGCTGCAAATTTTGCATTTTGTACATAGATGTTCTCATTGCTACAATTCTGCTTGATCCTTAGGACCTCTCCATAAGGGATACTGGTTATAAGACTTGTGGGATGTGCACTGTGCGCATGTAGTACTACTTTCCATAATGTTCTGTGGTGTCTAACCTTTTACAATTTGGACTTTAACGTTCAATTACACTATCAACTCTTTGCTATGTTGCTCCATAAATCTTAGGTTCTTGTCATTAGCATTGAGGAGTTTAAAGAACTCTAACCACTCTAACAGTGCCTGCCCACAAGTGAAAAAGGTAATCAATCTACCTATTCCATATCACATCACTCTGTTCATGGGTGTGACCATTTATTCTGAAGCAAATAAGTCCTCTTCCCATGCCCCCATGAATACATTAGCATAAGAAGGGGCTACGAAGTTCCCATCGCTGTACCACATAGCTGATTGTACAACTGTCCATCAAACATGAAAGAGTTATGGGTAAGACAAAAAGTTAACATTTCCAAAACAATATTTGAATGTTCCCTAAAACTGAGTGATCTCATGGAAAGGTACCTTTTGACTGCCCCAATGCCGTGATGATGTGTAATGCATGTGTAAAGTGAGACAACGTCCAGGGTAATCAATATGTATTCTTAACACAAGGGGATATCGTCTACTCGGTTAAGAAAGTCAGTAGTGTCCCTGGTGTACAAGGGTAATTTCTCTACAAAGGGAAAGAGGCATTTGTATTGGAATTTAGAGCTGTTCTATAACAGGGAATCAATAGAGGCCACAACAGGTCTTCCTGGGGGCCTCTTCTTTGCCTCATGTGTTTTGGGAACAAAGTGTATAATAGGTACAATCGGTATGTCCTTGGTTAAAAACCTCCTTTATTCCCACTGCAGTAGACTTTGATCAAACCATCACTGCAGTTTAACACCATTGTCGGTTTTATACATTGAATAGGGGTTTGTCGCTAGTTTCCTATAATTGGTTGCATCTTTAATTGTCGATAGGTTCCATCGTCTAGTAACTTGCATTTAGCAATACCAGGTTACCTCCCTTATCTGAGGGTTTGATGACAACAATATTGTCTCCCCTTAATATATCCATTGCTTTCCATTGATTTATAGTCATGTATGTCTTACTGTAATTTGATTTAGATGTCAGGGTTTTAAGGTCCTTTATTACTATATCTTATAACATGTACAATGTGTGCATTTAATCATACATTTAGAGATGCAAGTAGTCATTCCACACTTGAATCACCTCAGTTGTGGGCTATTGTGACACAAGGTTATTGAGGGGTGCTATAAGACTCTTCAGGGTGGTATCCTGTTTTGTCATCTGTGTATACTGGAGCAATGCATCTTTGATGAGACGCTGTTTGAGGTAGGAAGACCAATATATTATCAGGACTGAAATAACTTCCATGAAGGTATGCTTAGGCCTCAAAATGTTTAATTCAGATGCGGGATGTATTGTAGCACGACTACAGGTAATATTATTGGCCATTTGATGAGAAACAAAGGTTTGACTTTTGTATTCTGCAGTTGATCAAATATCGGTTTTGTTAAGCCTGTGGAGTCAGAACAAAGGGACAAGTTATTTAGAAGTGCAGATGCTAGAGAGATAAGTAACTTTATGTCAGCCATGAATGTTGCAGGGTATTTGCGAGAGAAAAGCAGTCTCTGCATGTCTTTCTCGTTTTGAATGTTACAATATTAGTCAAGTTAACAAGATATGTTTTCATTCAAACATTCCTTCTGTGGACATTCTTCATATGGAAAGTCAAAGTGACGCGTGGGCCAAATCTGGAAGGTAAACATGGTAAAATGGCACTTCCAATATGGTACAACGTCCTTTCATCGCGGGATGTTTTTAGCAGTGTTTTTTACTGCAAATGTTTAAGCGACAAAAACTCAAATTTTTTAGGGGTGGGGGGGGTAGAACATATATATATATATATATATATATGGAGTGTGGGAATAGATAAATTAAAGGTAATGGGGTGTTTGGTATATTATATTCGCAGTAAAAAACCTGTGAAAAAACATCCCGCGATGAAATGACATGGAACCCCAAATATAGGGTCCTCACAAGAGGTCACAAGCCACTTGCTCACGGAGTGATTGAAAAAGGAGAAAACCAGGTAGAAAGGCAGATGCAGAAAGGCAAATACCAATACAGACATTGGAAGGATGCTAACAACAGATGCTGCTGAGACACAAGATAGACAGAAGACTGAGAAGGATGGATACAGACCAACAGCAGAGGGAAAACGGGTGGCAAGTGAGCCTGATAGGTAGGGTATTTACCTTCTCAACAAAATAAAAAAATTAAAAATATATTTCATGGTCATCACTCAACAAAATGAAATAGGAGAAGGGATAATAGTTAATCATCAGTTGTCAAAATGTCACTTACTGAGACAAAATCAATTGGATGCACAGAATTGGATGCACAGAAAAACCATTCATTTGATTTTACAATGGCATTTCCTACAAGTGGATAGAAAATATACATATTAACACACTGTTAAACCCCTTAAAATAATAACTTCAAGGTAGTCAAGTGGAAATCAATACTTTTAGTTGTATTTTAAAAATATGCAGGCTAAATCCATGTGCTAATCATAATGTGTTAAACTAAACTACCTATTAGATGAAGAGAACAGTAGTATGTGTAATTGGCAAAAAAATATTTTTTAGTGCAAGTCATGTTTGTAAAAAGATAATGGTACATATAATTGAATTGTATGCACAAAGTCAAAGTAAGATGGCTTTAAATTGATATCTTTGAGATAATGTTTATGTTTGCTATATGGAAAATAAACCTAAAGATAGCCCATTTTACACTGGAATTGAAGGCCACACAGACCACCTTCCCACTCCTCAAACCCTACGGGAAAAACATGCTGTTTAATACTTGTAGGCATTTATCAGATACGATAGATAGATGGTGCCTCACGGCACACCTAGGGGCAGAGGTCAAGGCACACAAAAGGTCAAGCTTTAGTCTTTCTAACAGCATGTAGTTAATGTAAATAACTAACAATAACGTTTTTGTTTTAATAGAGGGGTACCGCCTTCCCATGATCTAGATAAGGAGCCAGGTAAAGGAGCAGTGATAATTTGGCGAGGCCATTCAAGGTGTACTAGTTGATTTGTAACAGGTCAGAATTCGTTAAATCTTCCATATAAAACGGTTATATTTTTAAAAACGGATATCTGGCTCATGCAGATTTCGAATCCATTTAATTCTTCATATAACTATAGTAGGTGAATATACTACACAGCCTTCCTAAACCTATAAGCACCCATGTTTTCAAAATATGTTTGACAGATTGCTAACTCACAATCTGCTCAGGAAAATGTCACATTTAATTGACATTTAAAATGTCTTAATTCAAGATGTGTGTGAAGGTAATTTTAAGAAGTGATAATTGTTATTCCACAGTGGATCTTCTGGTCCGTAGGCATCTTTACTACGCTCAGAATCACCCAATACATTTTTAATTATGCTAAAACACTGCTGGACTACATTTACCATACTTCCCATGTGTTGCCCGACACAGCGCGTCATCATTCAGAGCTTTGCCTGGACAAAAGACATGCATCTTTCACAGTAATGCAAAACTTGTTTGTGCATGTGTGATGCTGGAAATGCATCGGAGGGACAGGGCCGCCGTATCCTTGTCCTTTACTGCTTTTTATCATGTGTTTTGTCGTGTTTTCCGTGCAGGAGTTCATGTGGGACTCCTGGCGGTGCAGCTCTCTCTTTTGGTTTGGTGTACAGACCCATGGGATACCCTTATGGCACCCATGGGTGGGGGTACAGCCCTATGCCCCTAGTGTATGTATGTTTTTGGGCACCTGTGTCTGGCCCACAGAGCAGGGTATGGGCTGGTGGCAGCTCCATGCTCAATTTGACAAGTGCTCCGAGTATCCTCCATTTTGGGATACCCCGGCCCTGCCATGGGAATCAGTTGATTCCCGATAGAAAACAAGATGGCCCCTGTGGCCTCTTGCTTTATATTGCCTGTTACCTTGTTTTCCCAAAGTCCTGGGAAGCCCTGACCATGTCCCTTCCCCCTGACTGGCTGTTGGGTGGAAGTTCCATATATGGTGGTGTTGTGAAGTCCAGGCCAGACTGGCTGGAGCCTTCCCAGTGACCGTATGTTGTGGGTGCGCCCTGTGGGTGGGACCTGGGTGAATGGAGTGTGTGACCAATATGCACTTGTTGTGGATGTCTAGTTTCTGGTGTTTGACACAATGACTGAGACAGCCCTGCCCGAAATTGTTATGAATGTAGTGTGGAGTGTTGAATGGCTGGGTACTTGTCCCAATACACATAACTTGTTGTAAGTGTCTGGAGAGAAGTGAATGGCCTGAATGCACTATGCACCCGATTGGCTGCCTGCCTGCATGAATGCCCTTCTGACCGATTGGTTGCCTGAGTGTGACCCAGCAGAACGAATGGGAGATCAACCAGTATATCTGGGGGCCTCTCACTGCTAGAATTCGTGTTCAGTAGCTGAAGAGAAACTGGAGTTGAAAGTGAAGCTTAACCTTGAAGCCCTGCTGGAAGAGAAGTCTTGCTACTGCTCTACTTCGTTGATCTGAAAGCTGCTGTGTTTCCAAGGACTGACCCAGAGAGGACCTGAGCTACGACGGACCATCATGCACCAGCTGATCTTTGCCAAAGCTCCCTGGTAGACAGACCTACGACAGGCTGCCGACCGGAGAAAGGGACGGGGACGGCCGTGGAATCACAAGGAGAAGCGCTCGGACACTGTTGCCGCCGTGCTCCCTTTGCCTTAGTAACATTTGATCCAAGGATGCTCTCGCCTGCACCGTCGACCGATTTGTCCCGCCGGAGAAAGTCGAGGCCGCCGATTCGCCGAAGAGCATTCGTTGGTGGGTTTCCCGCCACCTTAAGACCACAGAGATGCCGATGACTCAACGCTCTTGCTGGGTCACAGTTCTTCAAACTCTTTGCTGTCCTGAACTATCGTCACCGAGGTGCCCCGCGCACACCTCTTCCTCGCTGGACGCCAACGCTCCGTCGTCGCAGAGCACCGCTAGGAACGAAGCTGCCACCTCCCCGTCGTCGTTCAACCCTTTTTCTCGTGGGATCTCGATGCGTGGCTCCTGCTTTAAAGGGAGCCGCTCAAGAAGGATCTGTCGATGACCCAACGACAAACTCTGCTATTCCAGGTACATTGGGGTTGTAGAACTATTTTAGAAGGAAATAAGACTTCTAGAACAATATATGGACTGGGCTTGTGATATATCTTTACTTTACAGGTTGCCAAGGTGGGGGGAATCTCCACACAGAACTGTGTCTTGGTAACGGGGCCAGTATTCTGCCAATTGTTCTAACTAACTGCTTTCCTCCTATGTCTATTGATTGTTACCTTTATTAATTGATTTGTGTGACATTTAACCAGAGTACAGTTGATGCACTTTAAAAGGAATCTAATAATAATTGTGGTACCACTTAGAACTGTATATATTTGCCATTGTAGATTTGTTGAGCACAAAGTGAGTTATTATGATTGTGTACATAACCTTGAACTTTATGTACAGACTGTGTTTTAACTAATACAGTGTGCAGACATTCCTTTGTGGGGGCTTGGGGACTACACTGTACTTAAGAACCAGCCTGCATCGCCTCCTGGGAAGCTAGGTCTTGACTGCTCGTCCATTGCTATCGTAATAGAGAATCTTGGCTGGGGTCCTCTGTGCCTCTCCTCTACCATATAGAGAGCAGAAGTACAGACCCCCCCCCCCCTCCAGTTTTTACAGCATGTTCATTCCAAGTTAGCCTGGCATTCTGCACTTTTGATATATTTTATTTCCCATGCTGCTGGTGAGTAGCATTTAACATGTTTTCTGCACTGGGAAAATGGGTACAATTTATTTTTACATTATATCCAATGCCTTTATGTTTTACTCTGACTGGTCTGTTGCCACCTACTACAGCATTTTAAAAATCCTACTACACGGTATTGGAGGATTATACCTCAATCTACAAACATGTCCCCCTCCTCACACCATGCGAAGTCCATCTGTTACAGCCACTCTGGATAAGACGAGCATAGCCATAACTGCAGATGCAAGCCTTCAAGTGCCTGGAACCAAAATAAAGGCCCCTTAGATAAATCTTGACCTGCTGTGGCCCACGCTATCCAATACAACTTGGAGTGGAAATCCAAGATAAAGATCTGACTATCCGATTCATATCAGAACTTTGGTTACATGAAACCCATATACAAATGCTTTTTAAAAAAAATTTAATCTCCAACATCCCAATCCAATTTGTTGAAGATTATAAAATCCCCTTCTCGTATCAATAACCAACACGACTGCTCCCAAAACAAAAAATATTTTAGAAAAATACCAAACCAATTGTAGTGTGCACCTGGAATAATTCAAATATGCCAGAGAGCCAAGTATCGTTAACAACCATAAGCAAATAATATGAAGAGGCTTTAAATTTAGCAAAACATCTCAACTTCATCTCAATTGAATCAGCAGCTAACTCAATCAAACGAATATTCTCTATTCTTGAACTGTCAGGGAATAAAATAAGACTCATCTATCTTCCTGATCACCCTTGATTGGTGCCACTTATTCCAAGATAAGTATAACTCTAAAATTGCAGTTATCTGAATTAACATCTACATCCCCACTCAATTTGCACTCCTTTGCCAGATTAAATCTTATCCCCACATGTCCTGAGCCCCCTCACCTTGAGTTCACAACAGTCACCATGGGTGAACTTAAAATGGTAATATAGCATTTGACTACATTAATATTACGGTTCCAAGTTCATTTTCCGTTGTTAGTTTATTCATGCGCACTTGTGCACTTTTCCTCAATAGGTTTTTCACCAATTTTCTTTTTTTAACTGTACCCCGAAATCCTCCCTCTAGCCCACAACCCTCAGCCCCTCCACCACCTGCACCCACAACATATATTTAAAAAATATAAATGCAATGGAAAAAGAGAAACATTACACAAGAATAAACTAACATTGCAAAACAAACGCATTACGGAATATTAGATCATATCCTCGTAATTCTTGTCCAACATTTATTGTTAAAGATTGTGTTGAGGAAATACTGCCTGTCCCGATGTGTTTTTTATACCCATTTTACAAGGCATGCTATCTGAACCACTCTAACAGCATGGATCATTCCACTTTAAAAAATAAAAATCTCATTGGACCCACAGTACATCAAGCTAGTGGCCAAGCACAAATTCTCCTTTACTAGGCACATTTCTGTAGCATGTGGCTACTTTACAACTCCAGAAATGTGTGAAGTGTTACAATTTGTTAGGTGATGGGCAGTCTGTTTTGGCCACATCGTGGTACGGAACTAGTTCTTTAGATATCTGCAAGAATTTACTCTGGAACACTGGTGATCATCACGACACATTACTGATTATGGTTGACCTCTCAGCAGCCTGTGATACCCCAGAAAAACAAATTATTCTTAAAAGACTGGCATCTGTCAGCAGTGTCTGGAACATTGCATTGAGATGTTTTCCATCTTTTATAACCGATTAGTACACCTGTCTTTCCCTAAATAATGTTACAACAAGTAAACATCCTATGGTTTGCAATGTTGAGCAGGGTTCTGCATTTCTCCCCACTACTTTTTTTTTGCAATTCATTTTTATTGATTTTAACACAGCAAAGAAGAACAAGGCACATTGTAAAACATGTTACCAAATCATTTCCATCCTCCCCCTCTCCTTCGTACAGAAGAACAACCCCAATAATGTATGAAACAAAGTCAAAACTGCACCAAACACCACAGAAGTGAAGTGGGAGAACCTTAAAATACACCAAAGTGCCATCCGAGCAGGGGCAATGGAGAGGGGGGGGAACCAAAAAAAAAAAAACACATACAAAAAACACATCACATCCCACAATGGATCTGATAACACACGCTTCCTGTCCACTCCATATATCCTCATCCCTGTGGCATCCCCTTCAAAAGCCTACCCATTCCCCTTCAAAGCCCATAACCCCCTCCCGTCCATGGAGAGCCGCAGTAATCTTTTTCCAAGAGATACATCTCCCCAGCTTTAGGCCGCCTTTCCAACATTCCTGGCAGTTTCTCTCCCTTCCAATGTGTTGCAAGGCATGGTCGCGCCACCACTAGGAGGAAATGCACCATTTGTGGTATGGCGTCCCAAACCTCCTCCACTGCTTCCAAATGAAAGATCACCAACATTGGGTTGAGGCGTCTTTTGATCCTATCTATGATTTTTATCCACCCCAACACCTCTGCCAAATACATCTGCACCTTACTACAAGCCCACCACATGTGCCAATATGTGGACCTTTCCCACAACTGTGCCACCATAGGAGGCTCACCCCCGGAAACATTCTAGAGAGCCGAACTGGATCATATTGCCAGTGATGAAGCAACTTCACCCCATGCAATTTATATTAGCAGGCTATAGAAATCTTGAACGCTCTCCTGCCCATCCTTTGCCATAACTGTTAATTCACGCCCCCCCCCCCCCACAGGTCCCTCTCCCATTTGGCCCGAAGCCCATCCATGTCACCCATAGTAGCCTCTATCAGGGACACGTAAAGCTGGAAATGAGCCCCCTCATATCCTGCTGGGTATTCAAGATCTGTTCCGTCTGCATGAGCTCCCTCTGGTCCGACTCCTTCAATTTCTCCGCTGTCAAAATGCCCTTTAACTAAAGGAATGGAAACACTGCAGGCTTCTCAATCTGCAGGGCCTCTTCAAGTGCCTGAATGGTAATGAACTTCCATTCTACCCAAAAACGTCCCACTCGATACAAGCCAGCTTCAAACCAGCCCTGGAATCTTTTGGGGTTCGGGATGTCATCCCTAATTACTGGACCCACAAGGGGCTCAGTGGCAAGGGCCACGTAGTGACCATCCCGCATTCCAGGACCACGCCACCAAATGCCCGATCCTTATCCAGCAGCAGCATATCGTAGGCCATCCACCGCGTCTTCCCATCCCAAAGGAAGCGAAGCATCAGGTCCTTTGACTTTATAAACACCCTTCTGGCACTGCTATGGGTAACATTTGAAACAGATATAATATCCCGGGGAGAAAATTCATCTTTAGAGCGATAAACCGACCCATCCAGGAAATGGTTTGTCCACCCCACCTCTGCATATCGCTATACAACCTACCCAACAATGGCGATTAGTTGACATCTGCCAGTTCCTCGAGAAACCTCGTAGCACACCTAAATACCAAAGCCGCTCCAGCTCAATCACCATCCCCAAGTAAGAGAGGGCCACCAAGTCCCTCCCAGAATCCACATTGAAAGGGAACAAAATTGACTTCTGCCTATTGACCTTATAGCCTGCGAGGGACCCATACTCCTATCACTTCCAGGGTCGCCGGGACCGAGACATGCAGATTTCTTAGATGTAAGAGAATGCCGTTGGCATACAACCCCAACTTGAGCTCCTGGTCCTCCACTATCCCCTCCCCTCGAGGGGCATGCCACAGTCGCTGCGCCAATGGCTCCAATGATGAAGCAAACAGGGGCGAGAGGAGGCAACCCTGTCTGGATCCCGCATCCAAGGCCAAAAGGGTTGGGTTACCCCCCCCTTCCCCCAAGGAACGTACAATATATGTAGCATCTTCCGCAGTGTATCTGTCCCCTGCCACCCTGCAATAAACCCCACTTGGTCCGAGTGGACCAGCCTGGGCATTAGTCCCTCAAACCTAGAAGCAAGAACCCAAGTAAATATCTTGGATTGGGCATTGAGGAGAGAGATGGGTCGATAAGAAACGCACTGACGAGGATTCTTCCTCTCCCTTGGCCAATACGGAGATCAACGCATGCAAAAGGATCTGGGAGATTTCCCCATCCCCATAATAAAGTTAAATAACTTAGCCATGTGAGGGACCAACAATTCTGCGAAAGACTTTTAAAAACCCATGGAGTAGCCATCCTCCCCTGGGGCCTTGCCTGCCTGTATTCGCCCAATGGGCAAGAGTATTTCCTCCTCGAAGTTCGGGCCATCCAACCCCTCAGCTTCACTAGGTTCCAGCCGGGGAGGGAAGCCTCAGTCAAATATGCCCCGATACCTTCCTCGTTAGGCTCATTCTCCAAACTATACAGCCACTCATAAAATGCAGCAAAAAATCTTCAATGCCTACCGGGTCTGTGACTAACAACCCCTGGGTGTCTGAGATGCCTTCAACACATCTGTCAGACCTCTGACACCCTCCAACAGGCAGCCAGGAGTGTGTCTGCTTTATCCTCCTTTTCGTAATATTTCTGATGCAAAAAAATGTAATTTCCATGCAACTTTTCCTGTCTGAGACCGTAGCTCTTACCACTTTTTCCTAGCTTCCCCTATAAGGTAATTTCTCTCATGGGATCCAGACTACCCTTGCTTCCGCATGTAATCTTGGTGCATAAACCTTGCTCTGCTTATTGGACCCTTCAATGATGAGCAGCCCTCTCCAGCTAGCCGTTCCCACCTCCTACACCGTACAGGTCGACCTCACCCATGTAATTCCTCAGAAAGAAAAAACGCACCCTTCCACAGGAATTCATTACAAGGCCAACAGGAATCCTGTGTATATAACCCCTGACGTCACTAACCGCACGGAAACCATTTCATGGTCAGCCCAAACTACGGGGACCAGTTCACAGGATACAATCCCCCCCGGAGCGCTCTACATGTTATGTTGATTTATACTGCAAAATGCTAGCATCCAAAGGCAGTCACAAAGCACTCACATGGCTCTGCAGGAAAAGAGGTCTGGGTGTGTTAGTGGGGATAGGATGATAGTATAGGTTCAGAACCGGGAGGAACTGGCTCCTGTGAGCATTGTCTTGCGTGCAGGAGTTGGTTCAAGAGGCCCTGTGTACTGTAACTGTATGGGTAGGACTCAGTGCCTCGGACGGGTGCTCGTGTTTGTGTCGGGTGAGTGCGTAGTTTGATGTTACGGTTGTCATAACTGGTTATTTCTGTCCATAAGGAGTCCAGAGTAGCACATGACTGTTATATGTTTTAATGTATTGTGTTGGTGTGCATTTGTGTAATGTTGATGGATTTGTGGACTATGTGCAAGGGTGTTCCCTCTGATGTTGTTTCCAGTGTCTCAGATAGTTGGTTGGGTGCGAGCGTTATATTAGCTCTCTGTATAGTGTGGCTGACCCCTAGTCATGTATAATGGGGTTGCCTATGTTGGAGGAGCAGGAAAATGGGGGGTGGGGGAGGGGACGGGTTAATCAATCGGTTAGTTTGACAATGTCTCTTGTTGTTATCTTCCAACATTCTTGTTGTGGTCTGTCGGCCAAACGTGCCCCCTCCCGAAGCCGGGAGGCTGACTTCCCCTATGGGATTGAGGGCAGAAGGTTGGTTGTACTTAGCGTGTTCCTTGTTACTCAGTCGGGTTTAGTCATAGGAGTTGGGTTTGGACCTGTTGCTCGGTCGATTGCTGGGTGGGTGCACAGCTGGTGTTATAACAGAACATACACAGAAATAATAAATACGGGTATACGCTCTATAAATACATAGAAATACGTTCCATGCAGCGGGTAATACAATGTGAAGCCCTTCTCCCTGGGTGCAGTTCCCTCCACACATCCAATAGTCCCTCTGCAGCGAGGAACTCACAAAGGCCCTCCAGGCCCTGCGGTGGGCACCCACTCCCCTCGACCACCCGAGCACATCTGTCCACTTTTGGATCGGCCAACATGTTAAGATCTCTTCCTAGTATCATAACCCACCTAGGCACCTTCTAACCTGCGCCAGGGAGCTCCTGAAAAATTCCATCTGCCCAGGATTCGGGTTGCCAATATTATCCACCCCCCTCTCTCTAGTGGCTGACACCACAAGTGCTTGTCACTCCCTTCCCTCCACACATTCAGGTCCCCATCCTCAATCGCCTATTCAGCATGATACCCACTCCATCTTACTTTGGGTCCCCCCCACACCTAAAAAGCCTGGTCAACGTGCCCACTGGGTATCTGCTGTTCCTCCCCATTCACCGTCCTCACCTCCTGAATCATCAGGACATCTAATCCCCATCCTTCGGAACTCCCTAGCAATCAAAAAGAATTTGGCGGGCAGGCTCTCCCCCTAAACATTTAATGTTCATATTAACAGACAATCGCCCCCCTCTCCTCCTCCCAGACAACCCCAATCACCGCCATATATCACATTAACCTCTCCCACGATCAAACTCGAAACAAAGTGAAACCGTTCATAAACCTTTTGAAATCCGTACCTCCGCACATCACCCCACCCCCTCCTCCCCACCAACTCCCTCCCCCTACAAACTGAGATGCCCCTTCAGAAATGGGCTACCAAGCATACCTCACTTCCAACCCTGCACAGTCCCGCAAGTAAACACCCCTGCCATATTGGAACAGTGGCTTGCCCCCCACTACCACTCCCTAGCGCTGCAGCGCCCATGTCCCTCACGTAACACCCCACAAAGAACCAAAAATGAGTTCCAAGGAATCCACGGTGCAAGTCACTTGACCAGAGAAGGGGTGTTTAGCCTTTGGTACTTCCTCCCCCTTGGTGCTCGCTCGTGATGCATCAGTCCTTTTTCATTGTCTCCACGAGTGGCTGCACCCACCTCCTCCAACTGCTGATCGGCCACCTTTTCACTTTCCGAAAGGTGTTTCAGCACCTGCTGGGCCTCGGACCCCATGGTCACACGGTAGTCGACTGTTTACTTCAAAGACAATGGCAAACGGGCATTATCCAGCTATACCGAAGTCCCCTCTCTGAAAGACAAACCGCCAAAGGGCAACAGCCCTGATGTCGGGACAGGGTAAGATTTAATAGGTATTGGTATATTTGTATGGTGTTCCCCTAAAATTGAATGTTTTGCAAGTGTTTTGGCTTGTTCAGCACCTCCGCCTTGTCCCCATGTCGGCGGAACTTAGCTACCAGCGACTTTGGTCCTTTGCCTCTCACCATACCACCTCGGTGGGCCCCCTCGATCTCGACCTTCCCACCAATGCCCACAAACAGGCCGTTCACAATCCCCTTCACCTTCCTTCATATGTTGTTAGAGGTCTCCCCATCTGCTCTTTCAGACTAAACACCCTCATATTATTCCTCTGCCCCCTATTTTCAAGGTTGTCCAACTTCAATCAACAATCTTCCTCCTGCTGCTCCATATTGGTCATACCGGCCTCGTATTTCATTTCACATAGGTCAGCATTGATGTAATAATTCTCCATCCCCTCGAACCTTTCCTCCAGCACCTCAACCCTACCTCGCAGATCCAAGATGGAGGCTTGAATGTCTCCCCCCAGTGCCTTTATTTCCTACAAAATATACTTGATGTCATCCTTAGTAGAAGGGACTGGGGGACCGCTGCCTGATTCCACCTGTGAGGCCGCCTCGCCCTCCTTGGCCGCACTGTGCCCACACCACCTGTACTGCTGCAGGGCCAACAGACCAAGCAGTGGCCTCCTCTCCAGTTTCCCCTCTTCATGAACTCCTCAGTCCTAGTCTGTCCCCATCCGTTGACCTCCAGAAACAGATACAAACCCCCTTGTTCTGTGGGACCCATACGGGGGCTGCTCCCAGATCACTCCAGGACACTCATGAGGTCACTTCAAGCTAGAAAAGTCCAGGCACAGCTCAGGGGTGCAACTCCCATCTCATAAATTAAAGCACAGCCCCCTTGGGCCCCGTAATGGCAGTCTCACTGTACAGTGTCCTTTGCCTTAAAGGGCAAGGTAACCTCTTTTGCAGGAGCAGGTGCCAGGCCCTACTCCCTTCAATCCGTGCTGGCTGGATAATTCTGGAGGAGCTGCTGGGCCCCTTCTGCACTCAGCACCCCAGACGGCATAGATCCTTTCCCTATCCAGGCAGCAACCTGTGGTATCAGGGCAAGTCCCAGTGGACCCACACCACCAGCTGAGCCCATAACCTCACAAAGATTCTGGACACTTCCGCTGGTACGACTAGTTGTAGGCAAGGACAGCAGCACCCCACCAGGCCACCTCTGTGGCGTGCACGC
Organism: Ambystoma mexicanum; assembly: GCF_040938575.1. Taxonomy (NCBI): domain Eukaryota; kingdom Metazoa; phylum Chordata; class Amphibia; order Caudata; family Ambystomatidae; genus Ambystoma; species Ambystoma mexicanum. Next base: position 488,507,680 of record NC_090938.1, on the reverse strand, counting down.
ATCCAACGGCCTGGGCCGTACGACCTCTCAGACCCTCCAGACACTCTGCCGGCGCAAAAACCGGGTCGTAAATGCCGCAAGCACCACCAGCAGTCCCGCCCATCACACCGGAGCCTCCGTCAGGACGCAGGCGGGGCTCTTACTGCACTACAGCGACAGCCCCCTCCTCCTCACAGGAACCCGCTCTAGACCCGCTCCACTGTGGAGCAGGGCCAGAGTCTGCCCTGGTCCCGCTCCACAGGGGGTCCAGGGCACATTCCTCATACCCAGCTGTCTCCGTACTCCGGTGTCGTTGTGGTCAGGTCACAAAACACTGCTGACGGAGGGAGCAGGGGGGGGTGGCACCTGAAAACACTGCAGTCACAGCAGGATCCAGTAAATCACATGAAGCTGGTGGGGATGAACGGAGCGTGCTGATTACACGGCCATCTAGGTCCATGCCCCATGGTGGTCAACTCCCCATTACTTTCTAATTTCCATTTAAAACGACTGCATAATCTCTTGGCCAAACTCAATCTTGAGTACCACTGTTATGCAAAAGATAAACAGCTATATTTCAATTGATCAAGAGATCACGCCGCCAATAGTAAACACATTCACATTTTAACTACCATCTAAATATGAATAGATTGAAACGGACCCGGCTTAAATAGTGAAAACGTTGAGCTTTCCGTTATTGATACTAGAACAAAGAAAAAAGAGCTTGCCTATATTGACCCCACGTACTCCATAGACTCAGTCCAACTACCCTTATTGTTCAAGTTGCACTAGTCTTCTTTGATGCAACCATGCACTTGTCCTCTTATATTAGCCATTTTATAAAGATCCACAGCATATTCCATACATCTTTGTAGAAATATTCAGCCTAATCTTTCTGAACTCCATCTTGGCGACATTGCAAAAGCCACTATAGGAGCAAAGATCGGCTACTGTAACACTTTACACATAGGTTACACACAAAAACAAGTAATGACATTACAAATACGTCAAAACCAAAAACCTTGACTTACATTCTCAAGCTCGAGTCAACTTCAAAATTGCTGTACTTACCCATAAATGACTTGTTCACAAATTTCCAACCGATTTCATAACGAGATATCCGCCCTATGTTCCTAGAAGACTGACCGCCACATCCTGAAACCACCAAGATACAACCTAAAATCAGCAGGAGGTAGAAACTGGTCTCTTCAGGGATCCCATGTTTGGAAAGGCATCCTTCTCAAATTTTAACACAGACAAATTTGGACCTGTTTAAGAAATAATTAAAAACTTACATGTATGGGATTTATGTCAATTAACTAACACATGCAGCATTTTGCAACATTTGCTCTTATAATATGTTGGCCTTTTCAGTCCTTTAATGCACCTGGGCCATCATCTCTGTATAAACTCATTCAACAAAACAATGATTGCAACAATCACTACATTGAATTTGCGACTAACCCACAAAAAGAAACCACTGGGGCTGCGACAAAATTAAGTCATTGGATAGGGGGATTTTATTTATCTATAAACTGATGTTAAAATGAAACTGTTGCTTTTTACCTGGGACCCACGTTTTAAATATTTACATATAGGTATGTAACATAGGCTCAAATTTTCTTTGACATTGCAAGTTCTAGACTTAAACGTAATAAAAGAAAGGCAAAATAGATTTTTTTTTTTTTACACAAAATCAATTATTGGATTATTACACAGATTAAAACTATTTTTAATGTTTATCCTTCAGAACTTAAAAACTGGATGAGGACTGGGTTTTTTTAGAATGAGGTCAGGACCATGCCCCTAACACACTAGAAAAATATTTACTAAAAAGATCCTGCACCTCACTTTGTCTCCTTTTCTAGTGAGAAAAATGCTCACAATAGCCCCTAGAGGGTGTGCAACTCCACAGTTCAAACCAAAAAACAATTCTGGACCATTATAAATTGAGAAAATATATATATTTATTTTATTTGTACCATATTGCAGTTTATTTTTTTTTAAAAACATATACAACCTGAATGGGGTTGCAATGTACACCTTTTTTTTAAAATGTAATAGAAAAATATTGTCTAACATACATTACCTACGTGAAACACCACATCAAGTATGACACAAATTAGAAAAAGGAAAAAGAGGAGAAAAAAAAAAACAAGTGATAAATTCAGCAATAAGCTGGTAACACTGGGTTCACCACAAATGTCCTCCACCTGAATGTTAACACTAACACAGTTCATCAACACAAACACAATGGGTAAAAAAGTACATTTACATAAAATCACATTAAGAACCTACAAACAATTCTGAAAAAAGCAAACAACGCTACTAGTAAAGCTATATACGTGTAACATTTAGCTGCCTAGTACTTCATCCTTAGGTAAGTTCGGATTGTTCAATACATTTTTAATAAATACAAGCTGTTAATGCTCTATTACGGCCGTGTCTTAATCACACGGTATCTTCATCCCCATGAGCATTTTTCTCACTAGAAAAGGAGACAAAGTGAGGTGCAGGATCTTTTTAGCAAATATATATCCTTCAGAACTAACCAACTGAAGAATTAAAAAAACAATTATGGATTGTTACATATTTTTTTTTACATTTTGCAGTGGATCTGATACAAGCAGATTCAACTCACTGGAAACAAAACATCTTTTGAACGGACCCTCAAGCATTTTGAAAAACTGTTTTGACTTAAGAGGACCTATGCCCCAAAGCGACATTTGCCTAACAATGTCAAGTAAGAACCGATACAGTTAACTAGTTTTGAAGGAGTGTGCATTGTAAATGCAATGCTGATGTAAGGTTTCTGGGAGGAAGAACTTGCATAAATGTCAAAATCACATAAGATAGGCAGTGCTTTTTATATGTGCTGTGCTAGTTTTACATTATTCAAAATAAATGTGTCTTTTGCACACAAATCCGTTTATTATGATCAGCTCTGTTGTGGCAGTCATAAAACATGACACAGGAAATAACTTTTTTCTTTTTAATTAGAAGGGAGTAGTTTCTTACCTGTAACTCCATTTCTCCAGCGTTGGAATCTTTCATGGATTCACATGCTGTGAATATTCCCTGTCAGGTTAGGAAGCACTGCTTACTTTGACTTAGTAATTTTACTATGAAAAACAACTTGAGTGTCCCATCGACGTAGTTGTGGGTGCAGTTGGTCGCCACCAATGGGACGTTGAATGTATAGCCCACCCCAGCAGCTTCCACTCAGATTTTAACCACTTCAGCTGGAGGATATGCCACAAAGAGGATGTTTGCCTGTAGGGGGTAGGCTGGAGAGCGCATGTGAATCCATAAAATACCAACGCTGGAGGAATGGAGTTCCAGGTAAGAAACTACTCCCTTCTCCAACATTGGATCTTTCATGGATTCACATGATGTGAATACATTTTGTAGCAGTATAGAAGTTAGGAGGAGCAAACCAGGCAAACACAGATTAGGTACTTTAAAATTCTCTGCGATAATGCAAGAAAAATATCTGTACATCCTCAGTGTGTTGCTGGTGTAAGCAGCAGTGCCTGGTAAAAGTGTGGGGCACTGCCCATGTGACCACTTGGCAAATGTCTCTGATGGATACCCCAGACCAGAGCGACGCCAAGGCGGCCGTGGCTCTAGTGGAGTGCGCTCTGGGGGCGATTGTAACAGCCTGTTGCCCTTAGAGTGGCAGAAGGAGATTGCAAAGGAAGCCCATCTTGAAATGCCCCGTTTTGATATGGATTTTCCCTTGTTGGATGGACCAAAGGCGACAAACAGCTGCTTAGTCGATCTGAAAGATTTTGTGCGATCCAAATAATATTCCAATGCCCTTTCGACATCCAGAGAGTGTAGAGCCTTTTCTGCTAGTAAAGTGGCATTTTGAAAGAATGTGGGTAGAGTTATGGTAGCATTTTTATGAAAAACTGAAGGCACTTTAGAGATGAAATGAGGATTAGTGGAAAGCAGGGCTCAAGTCGAGGGTTCACGCGGGGGGGCGGAGTCCACCCACTTTATTCAGAGGGTGGACTCAGCCCCCCCCCCTAGCTAAAAGAGAAACATTGGATGTCCTCTTTGAATTTATGAATTAAAGCCAACCTCAGGGATCAAACTTGTTTGTAGTCCGGACACTTCACTACTGCACTATATAACCTGATGAAAATTAACAAACACCTAAAGCTGAAAATCTCATTTCTGTGCTGCAAGTGCCAGGGATAACATTTATATTGGTTCTTCAAGTTTAAAACATGCACACCTTTTAACGTTTTCAAAAACACTATTAGACGAAAAAGTCCTGTTCAATTTGGTTGGTTATGCAAAGCCAATTTACTGAAACGTGCATGTTTCGCCTTTATATGCAAATTTCTGGTGACATCACATCCCATTGCGTTTGTTGATGAGTCGCCCCACTTTAATTTTTAGGACTTGACCCCCGGTGGAAAGAACCACCGTCTCTCGGGAGGATAGCTCAGGGGCAACGGTCTTGAAAGCAAGACAACACTATCAACAGGTTCAATCCACTGGTCCACGCTTAGAAACCTCTGGGTATTAAGCGCATTATAAATAACCAATAATATCATATCTCTCATGAACCGTAGATACTGAGGGTCTATAAACAAGGCTCGGAGCTCTGAAACTCGTATCGAAGACATAATGGCCACTAAAATAGCCACATTCCAAGTTAGAATTGTGATGTGGGTTGTAAACAAAGGTTCGAACGGAGGCTTCATAAGCCCTGCTAGGACCAGGTTCAGGCTCCATACAGTGGAATCCCTTTCTTTGGTGTGAAGGTACAGAAAAGGCCTTTTAAGAAGTGTTTGGTTAGCCTGTAACTGTAGAGAGGAGAAGATGTTCTTTTCTGTGTCCACCTGGAGATTGCCAATAAGTGCGCTTTGATCTAAGAGAGCTAAACCTTCTGTAGAGAACTTTAGCAGATAAGGAAGGATCTGATGAGGTGTTACAGCTAGCGGATGCCGGTTAGGCTGCTGTGCACAACATACACAGAATCTTTTCCATTTTCGGCTATAGGAAAATGTTAGAAGGAGCTCTAGCTGCTGCTAGAATGCGCTGGTAGCCAGCAGGGATATTCAAATGACCGAATTCGTAGTGGTCAGGAGCCACGCTATTAACTTGAGAGCCTGAGTCGTGTTGAAAGATCAACGGTTCTGGGATAGAAGATTGGCATGAGATCCTAGATGAATTGGATCGTCCACTGCCAATTGAAGGAGATCCGAGAACCAGGTCTGCCTGGGCCAATACGGGGCTACAAAGATTATTCTGTAACAACCTTTGCGTATCGTCTGTATTATTTTCCTGATGAGATGAAACAGAGGTAACGTCCGTCTGGTTTCCCAAACTCTAGCTCTGTAGAGGTGTCTACCCCACTGTCTGTAGGGTGTCATGCATCTCCCTAACCCTGGTCTCTTCAGAAATGAAGCGTTCAGGAAACATTCAGGGACATTAGTATCTTTATGAACACTAGGGGTATACAAATCAAGACCACATGGAGGGGTTTCATCTGAAGTTTCATATGATACGATATGGCATTTATAACGCGCCGATTCACAAGTTTCCAAGGGAACGAAAATGCATACCCCTGAGAGTCGGGATGCGGAATCCTGCTGGCACATTTCTGGCACTGCTTGTTGTTGTGGCTGGCGAATAGGTCTAGAGGGCGATGACCCCACCTTGAGAAAATGCTTGGATGCTGTGCAGTTGCCACTCGTGTGTCTGCGAGGAGTCCCTGCTGAGGGTCTCTGCTTGCTTGTTCTGCAACCCCGACAAGTAGAAGATCCGAAGTAGAATGGTGTGCCGAATGGCCCAAAGCCAGATGGTCTGCGCTTCCTGGGACAAGGTTGTTTGATCGAGTTCCACCCTGCTTCCGTAGATAAAACATCATGCTTTTGTTGTCGGTGAGGACGCGTACCACTAAATTCTCGATTAGATGAAAGGATTTTAGAGTCCAGTGCACTGCCCATAATTCCAGTACATTGATATGTAGGACGGCTTCCTCGGGGGACCAGAGGCCTTTAACTTGCTGCTTGTCCATATTAGCGCCCATCCCACCTGGGAGGCATTGTTTACAATGGTAAAATTGGCATTTGGCTCCATCAGTGGCATTCCTTTAGCAATGTTCCAGGGGTATGTCCCCATTTTAGTATGTTTGACAGAGTCCGGGAGATGGTTACCTTGTCTGACCAGGAACCCCGGGTTTGAGACCATCTGGTAGCCAGACATGTTTGAACTGGCCGCATGTGCAGCCGGCAGTGGGGAATAAGTGGAATGCAAGAGGATATGGTCCCAAGAAGTGCTAGGTATGCACAGACTGTGACTAGCTTGTTTGGCATGAATGAGTTTGCTAGAGTTATCAACCTTTTGAGTCTTTCCGCAGAAGGTTTGACCAGATTATGGCATGCAAGGAATGGAGTGCCCAGGAAAACCAGACTCCTTGAGGGAACTGTACAGGATTTTGCATAATTGATTGTAAAGCCTAATTGTTGGAGCAGCGTCTCTGTTTGGTTGAGAGAAGGCCTATTGATATACTCAACCTCAAACTAGCCACTCCTTCAAATACAGGTAAACGTGGTGGCCTTGTTTCCGGAGGAGTGCTGCTACCGGTGCCAGGCATTTCGTGAACGTTCTGGGTGCCGATTTCATGCTGAAAGGCAGTACCGAAATTGATAATAGCTTTCGCCGATGTCACGACCACACACCCTGGGGCATGTGCACAGATACTCTGGATGATGGGTGCCATGGGGACATGCCGAGGAGTGACTTATCTGTGTCCCTTCGGGACACAAACACAGGGGGCCCGGCTGGACTTTGTCTTGGCGTCTCTGGCACCAAGCTCATGTGGGGAACTTATGTTGGGTTGCAGCAACACCATTGGGCCCTTATTTTCCAGGCCTCTATTGCAAGGTACTGGGTGTGGCATTCTTGGGCCAGCTTCACGTGCCAGGGACCTAGGCGAGGCATCTGTCCTTGCAGCTCCAGGGACCCGCTTTCATCACCTACACGGGGGAGAAAGCGAGAACAGAATTACAAAAGCTACAGACAATAGAACGAACACTTGTTGGGGAACCAAGCAAGCGAAATATAGCAAAATACGAATAATACAGCGCCAAGCAAGGAAAAGCTGGAAATTAACACACAAAGAAGATAGACAAGATTCAGAGCACTACTCACCAAAAGAACCGAGTAGTCGCATCAGGGCTGGACTCCTGCATGCAAAGGACCAGTGAAGGAACTCGGTCCTTGGATCAAGTGCCCCTGCCAGAAGTAGCAGGACGGAGTTCCCACAGACTCTACTAAAAAGGTGAGCCAACCAGGACAGCGCACTTATCGGAATACAGACCAGGGGGAGGGACGGAAAGGGGGCGCAGGTTGTAGCCAGCAGCATCTATCATTCCTCTTGTATTCACGCAGGTGCACGACCCTGAGACAATCCTCCTGCGGTCACTGGTGTTCACGGCTAGCACATCCAAGGACGCATTTCACCCCTGGGAGAGTTTCAACCGTGCCCCACGCCCCCGCGGAGACAAGGTAAGCATAACAGCAGACTACGAATCCAAGGTACTTTTGGTGTCTTGGATGTATTGGCACATGGAAGTATGCAGCTTTGAGATCGAAGGCTGCAAGGAATTCCTGGGGCTGAGCGGCTTTTATGACCTGACCTCCTGGAGTGTTCATTTGGAATTTTTGTTTTTTGATGTTCTTGTTTAGTCTTTGTAGATCCAGAGTAGGGTGCCACTTTCCATCTGGTTTTTAGATAATGATGTACCTGGAGTATACTCCCTTTCCTCTTGCTGAGGCAGGAACTTTTTCGATGGCTTTTTTCGTAGCATTTGACGAATCTTGTGCTGTAAAACCGGATGATACGGGTGAGGTACCTTTCTAGGGGTTTTCAGGATTTGTGGGCGCTTGAACTCCAACAAGTGGCCGTACTGGATTGCATCTAGCACTCACCTGTCGTTCGTTATTGCTTGCCACTCGTCGAGGTAGAATGCCACATTTCCCCCACAGCCCTTCTGGCAGTCATTGTTGCGCCTTATTTTGCCTACCTCTCTGGGAGGTGGCAGAACTGCGCTTTTGTTGTCCTTGCTATTCTCAGCTATGGTGGGAGGATTGATAATGCCGCTTGTAGTTCTTGTTGTCTCTGGAGGCTGAGAATCTTGCATTGCCTTTTGCTCCTCGAAAGGAGCGAAAGGACCTCCTGCTTTGAAGGGCTGTGAGAGACCTAGTCGTTTCCGAGTTAGGGACTAATCAATTCTGTCCCCCAACATATTTTCCACTTCATATGGCATATCAATGAGCTTGTGTTGTACTGCCTGGTGGAAATCTATGCAATCTGGCCATGCCTGGCGTCTAAGGACTACGCCATTGCCAATCTGCTTGAACCCTGTTTCAGTAAGGTCTGCAGCAATGTTGATTTTGTGATTCGAGGCTTCCTCTCCTTCACATACCAGCATCATGTGCTCTTTTCTATGCTATTCCAGCAAGTGTTCCAATAAAGGAGCCAGACGGTGCCACATATCTCGATCAGATCGAGCGACTATTGCCAGGGCATTGGCTGCTTTAACAGTTGTCGCCCCAATGGTGAGAACCTTTTTTTCGAAGGCATCCATTTTGCGGTTTTCGTTGTCTGGCAGAGTGGCACACTTATGCTGTGTTCGAGCCTTGCAGCTTTCTGACGCTGAGACAACTGACTCTGGTGCAGGTTGCTAAGTGAGGCATTTTGGTGTATTATCTGGCTCCTTAAACATCTTCTCCAACCTTCCTTTAACCGCTTTGCTCCGTAAAAGGATGTTTCATAGCACAGAGGTCCTCCTGCCACACATGTTCCAGAATAGGTATGGAAAAAGACTGCCTTCCTGCGCTTACCCATATGGATCGAAGAGGAAACAATCTTTCTTCTCCTCATCTGGAATGAGGAGAAACTCCTGGCATGCCTTAGACATCATGGAGTGAAATGTCCCGATATTGTCCGTAGGCGAAGGCTGAGCCAGGCTACCCGGTGCAACTTGGTCAGGATCTGTGTCCCACATGTCAGCCCTTTGTGGAGACGAGGAGGTGGTGGAACTTGTATCCCTCCGATCAGTGTCTGGGTCTACGTCAATCAATTCCCCTTCTTCTTGGTCTCTCCTACGTGGACTGAATGTATGTGGGAGGTGGAGGTCTAGTAGGTGTTTGAATCCTCGGGAGTATACCCTTGTCCCTACTGGGATATGTTGGATCCCTTCGTTGAGGGGTAATGTGAGGTTCTCCATAAGGTTGAATTGGTCGAGCTTGAGGAAGCGGAAGCCTGGTGTCCAGCTGACCTAACAGACTGCAGTGTAGTAAGGACCTGCATGGAAAGCAGGGACTGTAGGTTTAGAAGAGGGTATTGTGTTTGCATACAGCCTATTCCCGCAGATGTTAATGTCAGAGTAGGGGTTTGTGACCTTGGAGGTGCGTTTTCCTCTCTACATGGTCCCTGGATCGGAGGATCAGAAGTTCCTTCTTCAGGATCAGATTCAAAGACACAGTTTGGCAGGAAAAAAGTCACTAATCCACAGCGCTTGTATGTTAGTTAAGAAGAAACAAACAAGGCTGCAGGTGTCTTGGAGGTGTGGTTGTACTGCCAGTATAATACCACTGAGAAAGTTCAATACAACACGAGCGGGTTCCAGTCACGCTGCGCCAAGGGAGTATGCACGTTAAGGATGCAAGTCCAAAAGATTTATTGAACACGGAAACAGCCTGACACGTGTTTTGAGCCTGAAACAGCTCTTCATCTGAGGCTGAGATGTTACAGAAATAAAAAGTATATTATTTTGCCACAACCAAAATGAAAACACATACATTACTGATGAAAAATGTCAGTTAAGAAGAAAAAGTATGGTGATAGAACAGATTGGCATACCACACAGGGGCAAAACAAGGTGTAGTTAGCCAAGGTACATTAATGCATGTTAGACATGAGTGGGTGCGAAAAGCAATAGACACAAGCAGTTAAATCAATTCAAATATATGAAAATGAAAAAACATAATATTGACAAAAGTAGATCAATAACGCATGTAGTAGGAGTTCATTAGTTGATAAGTGTTCAATAGCCAAGGGAGACAAAAAAAAAGAAAAACAGAAAACAAAATTAAAAAAGAAAGTGCCTGCAGCAGCGCAATCAAAAAAACATTTGATTTTTTTTCATCGAAATGTACATTTCTCTCACGAGAGAAACACGAGGAATCCCAACAGCTTTGAAGACTGTTAAAATCTGAGGGGAAGCTGATGGGGCAGAGCTGTACATACCACGTTCCATTGGTGGGAACCAAAAGCACCCACAACAACGTTGATGGGACCCTCAAGGTGTCAGGTTTTTCCATATGTAAATTATTAAATCAAAAGTAACTAGGGTTTCCCAGCCGCATGATGGAGAATATTCACAGCATGTGAATCCATGAAAGATCCAATGCTGAAGAAATTACTATACCCTAGGGATCTGGTCTCGGGCATCAAGTTAATTATGGAATAACTTCCAGACAGAGGGTAGACTAAAATAGAACAATAATTGTATAGCATAAGACTGGAACCACAAAGCGCTTGTCAATGCTATAACTTGAGCTATTAACTCTCTAATTCTAGGTTGACAATTGGCTGTTTCTCTAATGAAGATTCAGCAGGGTAACCAACCAGGAATTTAAGTACAACGGATTGACAACCACACTGCACAAACAAGTTAAGATTAATGGAATATTTTAATGAAAGTGAAAACAGCCGACACGTGTTCTCGATCACAAGGTCTTCTTTCAGGCTTGACTGTGTTCTGTTCTTTCACTTATGGGAACTTAAAGTGTACTGTTTTCAGTAAATTATATTAGCCGCAATTGTGTAGCTCTCAACTCTGACGTCCCTGGCACGGGCACCCTTGAGAGTGGGTGCACAGCGAGCTTACAGCGACGTCAGAGTTGAGAGCTATGCAATAATTTACTGAGTTCCCACAAGTGGGAGAACAGAACGCACTCAAGCCTGGAAGAAGACCTTGTTGTCAAGAACACGTGCTGGCTGTTTTCACTTTCATAAAAATATTCCATTCATCTAAATTTAACTTGTATGTGCAGTGTGGTTCTGAATCTGTTGTACTTAGACTAAAATAGAAGCTTACCCATGGTAATATACTTTCTCCTGGATGTTCCTCCCATGTATTCCTCATTTTATGATAACTTTGTTTCCAGATTCAGCTGCTTTGGAAAAAATTTTCTTCCCAGCAAAGGGTGCTGTGTGTCGAGAAGGGAGGCCTTTGAGGGACATCGGGTCGATCTGTCCGTTGACGTCATTGTCGAGTACATATACCACGCGCAGCGCCCATTGGCTTCAGTTCTCTTTTTCCACCACCCATATGCAGAATTACCACCGTTGATAATTGCCTTTAATTTATCAGACCTTAAAAGAGCGTAAACTCTAAAATTCAGAAATTCTACAGTGGGGTAGGTTGGGAGGGCGATGAGGAATACGTGGGAGGAACAGTTGAAAGAACATTACCTTCCTTCGAATGGATTTATCCTCCCACGTATTCCTCAACTTATGGTAGACTCCAAAAACAGTATGAAGTTCTTTTGGAGGAGGGAGTAGGAATTTGAGAGTTATTGCTTGTCAAGAATGGAGCATAGAATCGCGTTCCCAAATCTTCCCTCATTGTTTGAGGTGTCAAAACAATTATGTTTTGTAAACATGTGGATGGTGGACCAGGCAGCTGCCTCGCAGATATCCTTTATCAGAAGTGAAGGGCAGAGAAAGTTGCCATGCTCCTAGAGAAATAAGCCCTTAAACCTTCTAGGGGATCTTTCCCAGCTAGCCTGTAGCACTCCAAAATAGCTAGTATGATCCATATGGATAGAGTTTGTTTGGCAACTCACAGTGCCGTCACAACATTGCCATTCTTGAAACATAAAAGCTGAGAACTCTGCTTGGATCGAGTCTATGAAATCTTTCCTCTTCCCTGCCAGGATGAGGTGGAGGATAGAAGTCTGGAAGCACAATTTTCTGTGCTAAATGGTAATCCGATACAATCTTAGGTAGAAAAGCTGGTTTGACCTGAAGGACAACCTTATCCTTGTAAAAAGGTGGTAAACAGAGGTTTACAGGATAAGGCATGCCACTCACTCACCCTGCTGGCTCATTTTATTGCTAACAAAATAGTTTCAGTTAGCAACCTTAAAGGGCAGGAATGGAGTGGCTCGAAAGGTGCACACGTCAAAAACTTTAAAACCAAATTAAGATCCTAAATTGGGATTTGGGAAGATGTAGGAGGAAGCACATTTGTGAGAGTCTTAAGAAATGTAGTTATTAATTACAGGTATTTTGAAGTAGGGTGCCTCCTCCAAGGTGCGCTTCAATATGGAAAGTGCTGCTAGATAACCCTTGATAATTCCAATCTGGAGCACCAGATTTGCCAAATGCAGCAGAAATGACAACACCATAGGTGTATCGCATTGAAAAGGGGCCACATCTTTCTTCCTGCACCAGCTGCAGAACTTGTTCCAACGGCAGCGGTATAAGGATTTTGTTGCTGGCCTTCTGGCCGAAAGCAAAATCTCCATTACGTCATCAGGGAGGTCCCAATCCTTGCATCTCTGCCTCTCAGAAACCATGCGTGAAGGCTGAGTGTCTTGACCTCTGGATGGAGAATCCAACCCTCCTCCTGCGAGAGAGGATCCTCTCTTTATGGAAGACATATTGGAGGGCAGATGGACATATCCAGAAGGTCCAGTTATCATCTCCTCCTGGCCCGATCCGGGGCAATTAGGATCATGGATTTCCCGAACGTTCTCAACCTCCTGATCATGTGAGGAATGACGGCAACTGGAGGAAACGTGTACAGAATTGGAAACTCCGACTCCACTACAAATGTGTCTCAGAGCTCCTCTTGGGAGAAATTCCTAGGAGCAGAAAAGGTCACACTTTCGGTTGACCCTGGTCGCGAACAGATCTACTTGAGGGATTCCCCAAAAGGGTTAACACCTCTTGAAAGACTTCCTAAGCTAGTTCCCACTCAAACTGTGCTCTGCCCACTCAGAGCGTCCGCCGTCGTGTTCTCCTCCCCGGCTAGGTGAACTGCTGATAGGGAGACTCCTTCTTGAATTGCCCAGAACCAGAGCTGCATTGCCTCTCTGCACAGGGGTAATGATCCAACCCCCTCTCTTGTTGAGGTAGTACATGGCCACTGTGTGGTCAGTCATTAACAGGACATTCTTTCCCTGTACAGAGGGTAGAAAGGCCTTGAGCGCAAGTCCAATTGCCCTCATCTTCAAAAGTTGATGTGTAGTTTGGACTCCGAAGGAGACAAACGACTGCTGATTGTCAGATCGTTGGCATGGGCTTCCCACCCCGCGAGTGAAGCGTCCGTAACGATTGTTATCTCCGCCAATGGTTGCCAAAAAGGTTCTTCCTTCAGGATGTCGTCCTTGCAGGCCCACCACAAGAGATCCTGTGCTACTCTGCATGGAACCTGAAGGTCTGAAATCCTGCCTGAAAAATTGGACCTTTGAGACTTGAGGGCCCATTGAAGGGATCTCATTCTTTAGGCGAGCCTCTGGCAACAGGAAAATGCATAATGCCATGAGGCCAAGCAACCTCAAATAGTGCAAGGCCGGAAGACGCTGTGAAACTTGATGACCATCTGCAAAATGTGTTGAACCCTCACCTCGTGTGGCAAGGCTTTTGCCAAGGATGCATCTAGGAAGGCTCCAATGAACTGTAGTCTCTGAGATATTATCATGTGGGTCTTCTCATAATTGAGGAAGAAGCCCAGTCTGTGGAGACAGTGGCAGGTTATGCAGAGATGTTTCTGGGCCTGTTGGGGGAACTTACCCTGATCAGCCAATCATCTAGGTAGGGGTAGACATGGATCCCAACTCTCCTGAAACTCTCTGCCACCATCGCCATTAACTTGGTAAAAACCCCCAGGCTAGCCCGAATGGCAGAACTCATAACTGATAATGACAACCACCAATGGCGAATCTCAGGTACTTCCTGTTCTTGGGGTGGATTGGCACATGAAAGTAAGCATCATGAAGGTCCAATGATACCATCCAATCCTGAGCTGGAGGGCCTGAAGGATCCGAGAAAGTGTGACCATCTTGAACCTGTCCTTCATGAGGAACTTGTTCAAGAATCTCAAGTCCAAGATAGGTCTCAGTCCTCCTTGGGGATAAGGAAATAGGGAGAATACCATCATTTGTTCCTTTCCATCCCAGGCACTGGTTCTGTAGCACCTTTCTCTAGTAGGGTCAAAATGTCCTGCAACAGGAATGGATCTGGAACATTTAACTAATGGCTTCCCGGTAGATGAGCCTGAAGTCTCTGTATGAAGGGGAGGCAGTAACCCTGGGCTACTATTTCCAGTGCCCATGCATCCAAAGTAATACCCTGGCATTCTTTCAGATGTTGTGGCAGTCTGCCTCCCAGTGGGGTGTCGTGAGTCAAAACCTCAGAGGTTTTGTGGCAGCTGAAGTAGAGGCTGATAAAAACGCTGCTGCTTTGGTACGCTTTGCACCTCTCCCTCATCCACCGCGAGGGAATCTGTCACTCACCTGGTCTCCATGGGGGCGTCGCACGAAGCTGCACGAATGACGTCTACACTCGCGTTGCACGGGGCCGAGTGATGATGCTTGCACGCGTCTTCTCCCTCACCATCACTTCTCAGGCAGCGTTTGTCTAAAATGTCGAAACAAGATATTAGCCAGCCGTGAGGCGCAGGTTTGGCCCCCACCTCCCGGAACCTCCTAGGGCCCCTCTCTGTTTAGGCCTCACCTTGTTTTTTTTTTTTTTTTTTAATGGTGGGCTCTCCGTCCTGCAATCTCTAGCAGGGGCACAATATGTTCAGCCTCTTCCCTGGATCCAGTTGCTTCACTGATCTTGCGGGGCTGTAGCGAAGTCTTGAACAGCTTGACTCAGTAAGTACGTCTCTATGCCAATAGATGCTTGGTATAGTTTGCTTAAGGTCCTTATTGCCCAAGTTCTAACTGTTCTTAATTTCTTTCAGGTGCGGCCTTGGGCAGTTTTCTGATGAAGATTTGCCTCTTCCTACGATGCTGAGCAGATTCCCTGCTGGTGAGTATTAGCGCGAGTGTGTGGCGCTGAATGTCTTATATGGTTTCTTTCCCGTGCGCGACTAACCTGCTGTTCTTTTCTCTTTCTGCAATGCAGGTCCGGAGCGGCGATTGGATGAACCGCTTCAATGGAATCCTAGTAGAAAGCAATCACCGGGTGAGTATTGGCTCTTCATGCAAATGCCTTCTTTTCTACAGGTGCGGCGATCCGGAGAGCAGCTGAAGGCGCAGCCTTTTGGATGGACTGCTTCAGGTAAGGCCTCAATCGCTGTTCTAATTCCTGTTCCTTTCTTTCCCTTTTTCACAGACGCCGATGTATCGTGATCCCAGGACAGGCGTGGCAGTTGAATATCGGGTACAGGAGCTGAGCAGACACGGTGAGCGTTATGCTGCAGGAGTGCAGAATAGCAGAATAACGCAAAGCGTGTTCTGTCTGTAGGGTATGGTTTAAATAGCCTTGCAAGTAGTTCCAGGTAAAGTAGTCCCTCTAGCCTCAGCCTGCACTAGTAATTCCAGGTAAAGTAGTCCCTCAGCCACACCCAGGGTAGGCTGGATGGCTCAGCCCCATTAGGCTGGGCTGTATGTAGTCCCATGCAGTTTACCACCAGATAGAATACTATGAGCCTGGTGCCAACGGCGACAGGACTGAGTCCAGGAAGTCCTAAGACAACCTTTTGGGGCTTTATAAGTCCCTATGGGTGCCAGTAACAGGGGTAGGCCCGTTGGCTCCTGATGTTTGGGAGTATGCACCATGACAATCTTTTTTGACCCCTTTGACCAGCCTGTCCTTTCGCTCCTGCAACTGAGGAGTAGTAGCGAAAAGACCTACCCCTCCAAGATTATCCACTGGGGTGAAAAGGCTGTGGCTGCCTGATGGCGGCACCTAGGGACTTGGCTGACGCCATTGAGGTCTGTAGCTTTTCAAGGTTTTCGTTAGTTTTATTACCAAATAAATGGGAGCCGTCAAAGGGCATGTTAAGTAGTCTAGATTGTACATCAAGTGCAAACCCTGACTTCTTCAACCACGCAAATCTGCATAGGACAGTGCTTACAGCCATGTCCCTGGTGATGCTGGAAGCAGGGTCCAGACCTGATTGAATAAACTCACACATGGCCTCCTTGGCATCCCTTAGGTTCAAGAAGCGGTCTCTTTCCTCACCTCCAGGGATAGGATTAGCCGCCATAGCTGCACAGTCCCACAGGGGGTATTTGAATTTTGCAAGAGCACATGTAGAGTTAGCAGACTTTAAAGCCATGCAGCTAGCAGAAAAGGCTCTTTTTGCCCATGAGTAAACACGTTTATCATCCCAATCAGGGGGTATGGCTGTATACACAGCTTGCTTGGAGGAGGATGTTGCTGCTTGTACTAACAGACTTTCCAGAGCCTGATATTTTGAGAGGTAGCCAGGGTCGCTACTGGATGGCCTGCATTTTTTGTGAGATTTGCATTTACTGCAAGGCTGGACTCTGGAGCCTCGAAGTTTTCTACAACCCTTTTTTGGAGTGCAATATGAAATGGTAGCATAGGGTCATATTGAGGACCATTGTCTGTATAGTCGTTTTGCTCAAATGAAAGAGCTGGTCTAGTCCATCCTAGGAACTGTACAACTCTGGACATTAGGCTTCTCTATGATGCATCCGCATGATCAGCCGGGTCTGGTTTCCCAAACTCTAACTCTGTAGAGGTGTCTACCCCACTGTCTGTAGGGTGTCATGCATCTCCCTAACCCTGGTCTCTTCAGAAATGAAGCGTTCAGGAAACATTCAGGGACATTAGTATCTTTATGAACACTAGGGGTATACAAATGAAGACCACATGGAGGGGTTTCATCTGAAGTTTCATATGATACCATATGGCATTTATAACACGCCGATTCACAAGTTTTTCAAGGCGCGACGAGGCAAAGGAGGGGGAACAGAGGGAATACAGACAGCGATCTTACTAGGCCAGGTGTCATTCAGATCGCGCAAGGGAAGGGGGAAAGGGAAAAAAAGTGTGGGGGGGTATGGTGGGGGGGGGAGAGAACTGCAGTACATGGGATTAATAAAATAAACAAGAAATAAAATAACGCCCACCTGATGGCAAGTGCAGATATAAGTGCTGGTGTGGGGGACTGTAGGGATACAGAAAACAGTCCCCAGGTGCAAGGGTTGCCAGGGAGGCAGTGCAGGCATGCAACTGGCAGGGCTTGGGCCGGAGAACAGAAGGGTGCCCAGGTAACCAGTGCAGTCTCAGTATCAGCCAGGAATTCAGCAGGGGAGAGGGGGCAAGAAAGCAGAAGCAAAGAGGAAGGTTTTAAGGTGCTTCCCGAACCGAGGATGGTTGTCCTAAAGTTTCAGGGAGGCTAATCCACAGGGAGGCCTCAGCCGAAGAGAGAGATCTACCACCAACTCGTTGCTTGGAGAAGCAACTGACCCTGGTGGAGTTGGAGGCGGATGAGCGAAGGGCTTGAGAAGGAAGATATTTAGGAAGAGAGAGTTGAAGGTATTGAGGCCACAGGCCTCAGAACGCCTTGTGGGCGATGCATAGGGTGGGTTTTGAACTTAATCCTCGCAGCCACTGGGAGCCAGTGCAGAGATACGATCCCTGGACTTGAGGCCAAGGACAAGTCTCGCAATCCTGTTCTGGATGAGTTGCAGAGGACAGAGTAGAAGAAGGCAGATTTAAAAAGAGGCTGTTGCAATAGTCCAGTCTAGAGAGAACCACAGCTCTGGAGACACTGAGCTTCTGGGGGAAGGAGAGGAAAGGAAGAATACCTCTGAAGAGGTGCAGCTGGTAGGGTGACTTCTTAGGGACGTCAGAGATGTAAGGAGAGAAAGAGCCTTGCAGGTGGGAGCAGGAAGAGGGCCAAGAGAGGCCGCCAGAGAGCTACAGGAAAGGAGGGAGTGGGTGTGCTGATGAGGAGAAGCTCAGTCTTACTGGCATTAAGGCAGAGGTCATTGGCGGCACACCACTCCTGAATAGCAGACAGACAGACAGAGATGAGGGACGGAGAAGAAGTGGCCAAACGTAGCCTGAAAATGAGCCGAGTGTCATCCCCAAAGCACTGAAAGTTGGGGCAGAGAGCGGCAATGTGGTGGGCAAGGAGTGCCAGGTATTGGTTGAACAGCCAGGGAGTGAGGTTAGACACCTGGGGGACACCACAGGTAGAGAAAAAGATAGAGAGGAAGGACCCAAGTTGGACCTGGGAGGGCCGGTTAGAGAGGATGGAAGTCCGCCAATCCAGGGTCTGACCGGTGATTCCCAGGTTATCACGGAGACAATTTAGCAGGATGGCATGGTTGACGGTGTCAAAGGCAGAAGAGAGATTAAGCAAGATGAGGACACAGGGGGTGTTAGAGTCAAGGTTGGAGAGCAGATCTTCAAGGATGTTCAGGAGAGCAGTTTCCGTGCTTCTAGCAGCTCTGAAACCAGACTGATGGTCATGAGGACAACCAACAGATTCAGTGTGGAGATTAAGCTGGGAGATGGCCACTGTCTCCAGGAGCTTGGCCAGGAAGGGAGTGATGGAGATTGGGCGATCGATAGCCAGGCAGGAGGGATTGACAGAGGGTTTCTTAAGAAGAGGGTGCACAAGAGTGCTTCAGGGGGCATGGGAAGACTCTAGTGGCAAAGGAGTGGTTGCAGAAGTCAGTCAGGGCAGTCAGGGCAGGAGCCAGGGTGTCAATGTGGTCCTTGATGGTTTTGGAGGAACAGGGATGGACCTGTTTTGACGAAACTTTCATTAGATCTGACTTCTCTAGAAAACTTGTCTGTGGAGAACAGGGGAAAGGCAGAGAAGGAGGGAGGAGGGGTGGCTTCAGAAGGGCCATAGCCCTTGTATGTTGAGGATAAGGACCTGAAAAAAATCCTTTTTAGGTAGACGTTTAAAACCCTTTTCTTTTTCTTTGAGGCAAAGGCGTTGATGAATGCACAGTCAGCATCAATGTTTTTTGCATCGGTTTCGATGGTTTCGACATCCACGGCATTGATGGTATCAACGATTTCTCCTTGGACATGTGCTTCGAGGGACTCGACCCAACAGTTTCTTCAATGATTTCTCAACGAGTAATCGATTACTCTCGAGAAGTCTTAGGCTTATGACCCGGGCTCCAGGGCAAGCAGGGTTTTGCCTTTGCCTTATGCTTGTCTTAGACAGTAGCCTGGCCACTTTTCTTATGTACCAAGGATGACCAGGCATGTTCTTTCTAAAGAGGCCCCACTCATCTTTGAAGGAGTATTTAGTCGGGCAGACTATGCTCCTTTCCAGAGAGTTATCTGAGAAAGAAGAAGAGGGTGATCTATGCCTTCTCTTTGATTTTTTGATGACGAAGAGGAGTGTCTGCTCCTCGAGTGGGATAGTTGTTGTTGACCTTTTTTGTGAGGAGATTAATCTCTCGACTCGTGGGATGACCCAAATTCCGAAGGAGTGTGCGGGTTTTGGGGACTAACCTACCTATTGACAGTTTAGCTTTTTGACCTTTTAAGGTCTTACCGGTCGACTGACAGAATAGACAGTTTCCTGATCGACGCACAGGCACCAGATGCATATTTTAATGCCGGTCTGCGATGGATATTTTGGCACTGCATTTTAGGCACTTTTTGAAGCCCATCTTCGGAGTAGTAGGAGTCGAAGACGAGGTCATCTCAAAACGTTTTTGAGGAAAACTGAAGCGCTCCATAATTCTTCGACGCAATCGCATTTGCAGAAAAACCTTAACTCAAGCCAACGGGCGCTGCCCAGGTTATATGTACTCGATGAGGTCATCCGAGACAGGCTCTCGAGGAACACGGGTCGACCGTCTCGACGCACAACGCCCTCTGCCGAGAAGAAACATTTTTACAAAGCAGCTGAAACTGGAAACAAAGATATTTTAAGACGAGGAATACGTGGCAGGACACAATCCATCGACATATCAGTTCATGTTGCTATTCACACTGGATGGGCTCATTTCGAGCTTTCCTCACCAAGTGAAGTTCTGTCTGTGAAAATCACTTCAGAGCTCTGAAATATTTCCACTGGCTCCCTGTGGCTGCAAGAATTAAGTTCAAGACCCTTTGCATCATCCACAATGCTTTCTGGGGCCGGGGACAGCACTACCTACAGCTTTCTCTTCCTGGGAATATACCTTCCCGAGCACTCTGCTCATCCACCTCCAACTCTCTGAGGGTCAGACGCTTCTCCAGGCAGAGAGTGGGTGGTAGATCCCTTTCCTCTGCTGATGCCTCCCTCTGGAACAGCCTCCCTGTCTCTCTCAAACTTGAGCAGGACCACCTCTGGTTCCCAAAGCAACTCAAGACCATCCTTTTTGCTTCCGGTTTCTCTCTCCCTCGCCCTTACTGATGTCCCCGACTGCTCCACACACTGGTCACCTGGCCACCCTCTGAACTTGGGGTCCAGGCTCCTGCATGTCCAGTTGCCCTTGCACTGCCTCTGGGCCTCCCATGCACTTACGGGTCTGTATTTGCAACCCTACAGTCCCCCGGATTCTCCGCACCTATGAGCCACTTACTGGCAGCACGTATGCTTATGAGCTACCTGCACTCCACCCCCCTCCCCTGGCACTTCTCCCCCTCCCTCACCAGAGCACTTGCGCGATCTGAATGACACAATGCCTAGTAAGATTGTTACGTCTTCTTTTCCTTGTCGCATCTAGAAACACCTGTGTACAGACGCATTATAAATGACTTATATCATACCACAACAGAAGGTGGTAACTGAGTGGTTTGCAGTTCAGTTCTAGTCTGCACAGAGGCCACCATTTGTTGGGTGGCAGTGAAAAGGATGACCAAATAACTCCAAAGAAAGAAGCCCACTGACAAACACTGAAATTGAATGTCCTATCACAGTGCCCTGGTAGTCCTCCTACAAGTGGGCACTTGGGGCCCTGAAGAGCACACAAATCAATTCAGCAACAATCATTTGGCTTTTGTGTAAGCAAGGGATAGGCACTGGCCAGACAGGACAAAAATGGTACTGCCTAGCCACACGTTTACAACAGCCAGATAATGTGCGAGTACCTGGGCATTTGATAGCAGTGCCTTGTAAATGCACATAATGGCTACAGACAAGCCACAGCTGTTGGTTTTGCCACTGCAGAGTCCTTACTGGACTTCAGTACAAGCAACAGATAGGACACAGATACTGCTTATGAATAAAGTGGCTGAAGCTAGAGTTTGATATGGTTAGGCCTTACTGTGAAATACATTGGTCTAATGGGAAAAGATACACTGGAATATACATGCCAGCCCAAACCTTAACACAGCGAAAAGGTATGGCAAGTGAAAATATGTTCCTTGCTAAAAATGACACAAACAGTGCACCATGGAACATGTGTCTTCCTGAATATGACACCATTCTTTTCAACACAGAAACAGACATTTTAAATAAAAATGCCCATTGTGAACAAACAAAATGAACAACAGCCTTTCACTTTCAGTTTGCCACCTTAAAAAAAAAAGTGCTGCACAGGCAAACAAGTGCAATCATTTACAATGTTATTTTGTTTTCATAGGCTACATGTAAATCTCTTATGAACCCAAGACAGACCAATGCTTCTAGTTGTTGGGCAGGATTCTTAAGGGCCTCCCCCCACTCCAGGCCTTTTGGCTCCTTATTTAGAAGCCAGATCTCTGTGAGACCTTGGCGCAAACATACCATTTATTTACCATACCAGGGGTGGGTGCAGTGCTCAAAGAAATACAAACTATTTGATCAACATTGTGGTGAACTCAGGATTACAAGGACAAAATGGAAAATGCCAACATGGCTTCATGCCAGAGGGCAGAGGTGGATCATCTGCTGCAGGATAAGACTCTCTGCACCCCATCAGCCCTCAAAGAACAAAGGTCTAATGGTTTTACCCCAGCCTTAAAATCAACATTCAGCCAGAGTTTGGAGAGCCTCTAAACCACGTGTTTTCAGGGAAATGAGACCAAGAACCAAAAAACAAAACTTATATGTATAAAGATATAATTGAATTTCATTTAATTTTATTGAAGATTTAAATAACATACAGCAGTTATCTGTGGACGGGTATCAATGTCCTCCCCCGCAAAGCCACCCGGCAAAGTAAGCATTCAAGTTGTTTTTACTCCAATTTCTCCCCACCCTCCACACCACTCCTGGCCCTGGTTGGTACAACTTTTCCACTTCACAGAACACACCTTAAAACCTTCTGACAATTTGACACATTAACAGTTAAGACTGATGGCTATTGGCCCCCTATATGATGAACCCGCTTTCAAGGTCATTTGACATGAGTTCCCTGTTCACTTGTATGTCCCACTCCATCGCTTCCAGTTCCCCCCCTCAAACCCCACCCACTAGTACTACCAGTTTAGGCCCTTGTAGTCGGTGGATCCGGCCCATATATTTTGCAATGAATTCCCCCCATTCCCTCTACAGGGGGCCTGCCAGTCTGTGGAGCCCGGATGTGATTCTTTCCATAGTAAATATTTTTTTTAGCGCCATTGGTCCATTCCCTTTTGCTTGTGGGTTGTACACTTTTCCATTTAGTAGCTATACATGCCCTTGCGGCCAACAGTAGTGTTGCAGACATTTTCAGAAACTAGGGTAATCCTCGTCCTCCTCCATACCAAACAAAACCAACATGGGCAATTTGATTCAGCCTATACTGTCTAGGTCTTGGAGTGGAGTCTGTATTGACAGGAGATTCAGGTCTTCGATACTCCCCTACAGAGTGTATGCCAGAGGTCGGAGTCAATATTGTCTCTCACATCCCGTTCCCATTGACCCCTCAGTTTCTCAGTGGAACCGCTACTCGGCCCAACCAGGGCCCTATACATTGCCAAAATCAGCCCCCTCGTTCGGTACTCTTTTCTAGGGGTGCTTGGAAGGTTGTGAGGGTCCCCCTGTATCTTTTCCTTGAGAACTGTCCCTGTGAGGACCCATTTTAGCTGTAGGTACCATAAAAACAATAGCTTGCCTGTGCCTAGCGCATCCTCTAGTTCAGTTATGGTGATAAAATTACCCTCCCTCCAGAGCAGTCCGATCCTTTCAAGCCCTGCTTCAAACCTTTTCTGGAATCTTTCGGGGTTTGGTATTGCATCCCAAACTCCCGGTACCCAGAGATGCCTCAGGGGTGAAAGCCATGTCGTCACACCCTTCATATCCGCCCCTTGTCTCCAGATGTCCCATATAGTCCCCAGAACAGGGTGCTCACGGATCCTAAATGAGAGCTTATTTCACGGCACCCATAACCATTCCCCCACTGTGGCAGGATGCAACTGCAGGTCCAATGCAATCCACTGTAGGTCTCTCTAGGACAGAAGTTGTGGTATTATAATTCTGAGTTGAGCGGCTTTATAGTAGAGCTTCATGTCTGCAAGGCCCACTCCCCCTTTCTCCTTGTGTGGTACCAGTACAGCACTGGGAATCCTAGCCTTTTTCCCCTGCCACAGGAACCTCAGGAGTGAGCCCTTTATCTCTCAAAAGAAGGATTCAGGAATACGGATGGAGAGCATTTGAAACAAAAAGGATCCTTGGGAGGACCACTATTTTTAGAGCATTGAGGTAGCCGAGCCAAGATATCGTTGGCCTCTGCCATTTTAACAAGTCAGCCTTTATTTTAGTCATCAGGTAAGGGGAGGCCCCAGGTATTTCATTGTGTTCAGGCTGACCTGCACCCCTAGCGATGTGAACCTCCCTATTTCCCTGTCCCTTCTCCTCGTCCCTTCTCCCGTCTAGGAGGGAAAAAGAACCGATTTGGATCTATTGATTTTCAGTCCCACTATAGAGCCGTATTGTTCAATCAGTTTGATTACTCCAGGTATGGAGTTCAGGGGGTCCCTTATGTGTAGAAGCATGTCATCCGCAAATAATGCAACTTTGTAGTCCATCCCCCCTACCGAAAATCCCACCACACCTGGTCTTCTGGGCAAGAGGTTCCATCGAGAGTGCGAACAATGTCAGGGAGAGGGAGAAACCCTGCCTAGTTCCCCTTCCCAGTTTGAACCAATGCGAGTACTGTAGGGGAGGACTGGTCCAGGAGACCCCCCTCGCCTGCGCTTTCTCCCCAGGTGAGGGCTATGGCTCTTTTGGGCGTCCCCTCATGCCACCCGGGCCCAGGTGGTGGAGGGTTCACCCACTGGAGACATTGCCCGCACGTTTTAATTGCCCATATGTAGTAAAATTTAGCTAGGCCCAGAAACCATTTTGTCTGGTAAAGATGGTGCGAGCTCAGCGCACTGTAGCACGGCCCCCACCCTTGGAGGGTTTCAGTCATCCTTGTTGCCGCAGCACCCTGGCAGATCCGCTGCGAGCACGTTCCCACGAACAAGACGGACATGAGCTAGCGTAATACACTAACATTGTAACAGTTCACCTCCCGCAGTGTATCATCGCTCCCAGCATGACCCGGCCAGCAGGCCTGGGCAATGAAAAGAACAGTAAAATGATCATCAGATGGCAGACAGTCTTTATATACTAATGTCAAGACTACTCGCAAAGTATGCTTTCTTCCACCAAATCCCTTATATTACAAAAGCCTGTAAAATGTATAAATTTAAGAAAGCATGCTTCCTTGATATAAGCAATGGCGAGCCCACACCATTGCAGTTGGGTGCTAATAATAAAGGAACGCACCAGGAATCTATTTGTTACGTGTATCACTGGGAAACTTACACCCCATGGGCTCACGCCTTAACTGAACTAATGCTGCTAGAGGACACAAGAAAGACGAATGTAACCATACAGAGGGCCCATGTGAAGGATGCACTAGAAGGCGCATGTCATGTGTGCATGTCCAGGCCCCATATGTGCCACCACCGTCACGAACAGTGGCGGGTTACTTTCTATGTTCTCCACCAATCCTAATTCTACCTCACTTATTGCAAATATATATATATGCATATAACTAAAATACTGTACGTGCTAAAACATAATGTATGAATAAGGTGCTCAGACTGGGTATAATCGAGACACATCCAGCAAAGCTTAAATGCATGTTTTGTATTGCTTAGAATAAGTATTATAGAGTGTTCAAATGTTCGTGATGTTTTTACCTAAATCGGCAACACACGAGGGAGATACCTTTGTGAAATACGTGCAAGGCCATTCCCCCTCCCACCCTGCGAAGGCTGCCAAGGCATGAGAGCAGAGACCGCGCCGCGCTGCTTCACCTCCCCCAACCGGACTGGAGCCGCTTCAAAGACTTGTAACCCCCTCTGTAGCACCCAAGGCCGCCACCCGCCACCTGCATTATTTACAGCACAGCAGTAAACCTCTGCATGAACACACGCGCCCCCTCGTAAACCTCGCAACCCACCGGACCATCTCAGACTTATGGCCCTGTACAATCAGGACACCCAACACTTTGACAACACACAGCGGAACATCCATAACAACTTCTTACAAGGCAGACAGACCTGTACCACCCGTCCCAGGCCCTGAAGCTTAGCCCCTCGACCTATGGCCCCGGTCAACAGGACACTGGTAACCATGTCCTGACGTATTACCTCCAGACCCCTCACAAGGTGCATTCCTCCTGTGTTGCATTAACCTGTGGTATAACCTATTGAAAGATTTACTAAAGAAGATAATATCGAAATGCCTGAATGAATGCGGTGTGCATGGCCTAGGGCTAATAAGTCAGGAAAAGACATTCATCTCTGCCACTGGCCGCGATGGCCCCACAACACCGCCCGGATGAACTCTGCCACCCTGCCAGGCCCAGCCCAACCCACGAGGCTGACCAGTGACGTCTTCCAGCCAAAGCCAACCACATCGCAGCAGCACCTATAGTTAGTCGTCGCTACCCAATCCCATTGAACTTGTGCCCCCTATAGTGTGTAGGTTCTTATGACGTTTTTTGTAAATATATACGCCTGTCTTTGCTATTGTCAGACAGAGCGCTCTCGGAGTTTGCAGAGTCCTTTGCATGCCCTATTCTGATTGATAAACTCCCATTTACGCTCACCCGCACTCTGTCTTGGCCTTATTCCCATTTTGGGAGAGTCCTTCATTGTCTCTCATTGCGGGGAGGATCGTGCTGTTTGGGGACGCTTGCTTTCAGTACCCACCATTAACAAATAACACACGCTATTGGGGGATACGTAGACTGCCATTATCCCTTGGAGAAGCCTTTCCCCTATTCCAAACTTTACGAGCACTACCTTGAAAAATCGCCACTCCACCCTATCAAATGCCTTTTTGGCATCCACTGACAGGAGAGATGGGTCCCCAACTATCCCGTGGGCTTCATGGATCAGATGTAAGGTTTCCTCATTGTATCTGCTCCCGGTTAACCTTTAATGAAGCTCACTTTGGCCTGGTGGATCAGCCACGACATGTATCCTTCCAATCTAGTAGCTAGTACCCGGGTATATATTTTGGCATCTATGTTAAGGAGGGAGATCAGACGATAGGCTGCACACCCTCTGGAATCCCTACCTTCCTTGTGTATTACTGTGATGAGCGTACTGCCGAAGGACTCCAGGGCCTGTCCAGTGCCCAGTAGATCATTGAACAGTTCTGTCATGAATGGCAATACGTCGGGGAGAAATGACTTCTTAATTTCTTCTTCCGATATGGGGGCCTCCAATACACCAGTCTCCGAGAGAGATACCGGACATGTCTATGTCACCTGCCTCAGATTCCACCTCTGATTCATATGGTTTCTCATAGAAGGCTATGAAGGCTATGAAGGCCTACAAAATCCCATGCCCTAAAGGTTCCTTTGCCCCTTCCGCCCCTTCGATTTCTGTGGCCCATCTGTCGGCCCGCTGCCCCCTTAATGTAGCCGCCAAGAGTGCATTCGCTTTGTCTCCTTTCTCATAAAATTTCAGGTTTCAGAAATTGCAGGTTTCAGATTATTTTCCCCCACTTCCAAAAAGCGCAGTTCCTCCCTTTTCTCCCGCTCGGCTCCAGTATACATTCCTCTCGCCTCCCAGACGGCTCATGCACCCTCCTGTCCAGTTTTTCTTTTCTCTTCCCTCAGCCTACATTCAACAAGTGACCGTTCCCTCTTTATCTTCGCCCCTTCCCTAATCACAATCCCTCTCCAGGTGGCCTTCCCTGCTTCAAACACAATTCTTTTCCCTACCCCCCCCCCCGTGTGATTTGTTTTAAAGTATTCCACAATTTCCTTACCCATCTCCGAATGAAATACCGGGTCCTTCCACAGTGATTCGTTAAACCTCCAGTTCGCACCTCTGGGTTCAGACCCATCGAGTGTAGGTCCACCGTCACCATACAACGGTCGGACTAGGAAATAGGAATGATGGCCGAGCCCTGTGCGTCTTCCTATAGGTCTCTAGAAATATAGATATAATCAATTATGGTGTATGTTCTGTGTGGGGGCGAATAACTCCTTCACCGTGTGTGGAAGTGGTACCATGTGTCTCTCAACCCGTACTCCTCCAATGACTCCTGGAAATCCTGATAACCGAACTTGCCAAGACCAGGCTCTCTGTCATGTCGCCCTTGTCTGTCTAACTCAATGCCAGCTCATAAATTCAAATCACCTTCTGTGATAAGATGTCCCGTGCTTCCCCTTTAGTGAATCTGGACTCCTGTAGGAACAGGACGTCTAGTTACGACCTCCAGAATTCCCTTGCAACCAATGATCTTTTCGTGGATGAGTTCAATCCTTTTACATTCATAGGGCCCACTCTCAAGAGGTCACCCCGAGATCTTATTTCCACTGTGGCCATCACATTATCCCTATTTGGGGGCTCAATTATCACCACCTAGGAGGCCTACATGTGCCAGTGCGAACTATGCCATAGAAGGTGGACAATAGGTGGAAAGCCCGTACCAAGGACCCCATCCCCCACTCCTACCCCCCTTCCAAAGTCCCACCCCCGGGAATCCAGTGCTCCACAGTTAACGTCACCAGGTTGAAACCAAACCACCTACAGCAACCGTTCAGTTGGACCCCTTGCTCATCAAGCCTCTTGTTCTAGAGCCTTCCTTCCTCGCCCCTAACAATTTCTCAAAAAACATCAAATACAATACCCTGAATTTCTCATCCCCCTGAAGACTCCATTTCCAACATTACAACCTGAATGGGTTTCAAACCAACCACTGAGACCTTATTTGATAGCCCGCACAACATGGGGATCGCCTCTTAATTTTGATCTCCCTCCTTTAAATGTTAGCCATAGAGACATGACCAGTGTTATGATATGTTTATTTATATAGCGCCTATCCACAATGTGTTTCAAAGTGCTTCAAGGCAAGGGAGGGAACAAGGGAAAATACAATGACATTCTTACAGGCCATGAACAGTAAGGATGTGAAATTAACCATCGTACTGGGCCTGATGACATTTCAGATAGTGCAAGAGCTAAGACATAGATGAGGAAGGGAGGGGGAGAGTGGGAAGGAAATAGAAACAGATAGGAGACTACCGTACTAGGCCCGACGACATTTCTTGCAGAGTTGGAGAAAGAAAAAGGTGAGGGAGAGGGGTGCAGAAAGGGAGGGGAGGAACAAAACAAGCGACTAATGTACTAGGCCTGATGACAATTCAGATAGTGCTAAAGGGGGTGGGGAGGAAAAAAACAAGTAAGGGGAGGGGGGAGGAGACAAATGAGGTTGCTATCATACTAGGTCCCGGGACAATTCTGATAAAGTGCATAGAAGAAAGTAAGGGGAGGAGATAGGAAAAGGGATAAAGTAAGGGGTGATGCACTGTGAATCAATGAAGACCATAAAAGTCAAATCCAGCATTGGCCACAACGCAGTGATGGTGAAACCAGAATGCATCAGGACAGACTCCTGCAGAAGAAGTAGGCTGCAGGGGACAGGGGGAGCAGGGTAGATGAATCAACAAACAAAACAGGAAACACCAGTGTGCAAGATGGGGGGGGCACAGGGGAACATCATGGGGGGACCAGAGAGGTGGGGATGGCCTGTGGGGACAGAGGGAGTAAACATGTTGGTGGATGCTTACCTGCTGTCTGAGCAGGGGTTTGGTCCCTGGATCCACTTGGCCAAACAGAAATTTCACTTTTCTTCAACTGTCCTTCGCTTCAGATGCCCGGGTGAAAGACGCTCTTGATCTAAGAGTTAAGAGCAGGAAGGAAGAGGCAAGGCTAAGAATATGGGCGGTGCTTAGGCCAGGTGACCTAGATCCACTTGCACCTGCTCCCCATCTGCAAAGGAAAAGAGGCTGGAGGGCTCCTTAAGTAGGGAAAAAGAGCACCAACCAGGAAGACACAGGTGGGCGGAACTTGCTAAGTGAGGAAAAAGCAGCATCCAGGAAGGCACCAGGTGGGTGGGGCTTAGGTCAGGTGACCAAGATCCACTTGCACCTGCTCCCCATCTGCAAAGGAAAAGAGGCTGGAGGGCTCCTTAAATAGGGAAAAAGCAGCAACCAGGAAGGCACCAGAGGGGCAGGGCTTGCTAAGTGGGGAAAAAGAGCGGCAACCTGGCTTCACTGCCAACGTGGGCACCAATGTTAACCTAATGATATTAAACCTCGCAGGACGCATTTCTGAATAAAACCCAAGTCTATGTGACATTTGTCGATCTCTACATGGCATTTGATACAATCAACAGACAAAAGCTCTGGAATAAACTAACTGCTTGGAATTGCCCAGCACAGATCATTGAGCCGATCAAGCTGCAATACTCTAACACTGCCATTACAGTCAAACTATTCTAAGAAGGAATTTTATCAACACCTATAAAGACTTGGATTGGCTTGAAGCAGGGTTGCCCTCTCGCGGCAACCCTCTTCAACCTGTTCACAGCAGATGTAGAAGACCACTTGCAAGCAACCTTTTTAAATCCAAAGATCAATTCAGTTCCTGTCCCTATAATGATGTATGCAGATGAATTCGTTTTGATGGACAAAACGCCAAAGGGATTACAGCTTAGCCTAAAGATGATGGGAACATATATGAAGGTCAATGATTTACAGATTAACACAAAGAAAACAAAAATCATGAAATTAATTAATCTGACAACTAAAAGACAAAGACCCCCATGGGCGTAGGACATGGGGGGGGGGAAGAGGGGGGACAAATCCCCCCACAATTGTAAGTGGGGGGGATGTAATGTCATTTATCCCCCCAGAATATGTGCTTGGTGTGTCGTGCAGGGATCTGCTTTTGAAGTGGGAAGAGGGGCTGCTTACTATGTACGATGCCCTCTCCCCCCTGGCCCCCAAAGCATGGGGGCAATACCCTGGGGGCAGATGGGTGATCATCTGCTCCAGGCAGATTATTATTATTTTTTTTATAATTTCTGTTTATTAATTTTCACAAATCCAGCAAATCTTAAAACAAAACAATCAACAGCCTAAACCCCCCCCCCCAACCCCCCTCCCCCTTTACCCGGTTGTAGCACCTAGATAAAAACAACCCTCAAACTCAAATAAGCCAGTCCGGCCTAACAGCTGTAGATGTCTAACAGTTTTAGTCTTTGGGGGCACCATTGCACCCTGAAGTCTCCTTTCAGGTAGTCCAAAGTCTCGCCCCAATCTGCTGCAAAGTTCTCCAACCTCCCCTCAACCGCATAAGAGGCCCACTCTAAGGAAACAATGTCCCACATCTTCCTGAGCCACTCGCTCTCAGTAGGGATCCTCGGGCTCTTCCAGCTCTGCGCGATTAATCCCATCGCTGCCAAAACAAAAACAACGTGTGCCTTGGGGGTTCTCGCCCCCCCCTCCCCCCTCCTCCACCCCACTCATACCCAATAGTGCCTTTCTGGGGCTCCGAGGCTCCCCCGACTCTTGAGTCTGAGCCAGGGCACCTGCAATTTCACGCCAAAAGGGTCTAATAAGTGGGCAGTCCCACCAAATATGCATCGCCGTGCCCATCTCCCCGCAGCCCCTCCAGCAATCACATGAGTTAGTGGGGTACATCGCGTGTAGTTTGGCTGGAGTGTAGTGCCAATCAAAAATGTACTTATACCAGGCTTCCTGTAATCGGGGAGATCTAATCAATTTAGGGACCAACCTCCATAGCCTCTCCCAATCTCTTCTCTTCATCCCCACTCCCCTCTGCCGCTCCCAAACCTTCATATACGGCCACCTGACCGCCGGGCCCTCGCCCTCCAGAAGTTTATACAGATCTGATATCAAGCCTCTGGTGCCATCATGTGTCAATAGGAAACGTTCAAAATGTGTGAGCTCCCTCGTGGCCCCTCTCCTCATCTCAGTGTGTCTCTCCCCCTCACCTACTCCAAATGCCTGCTTGCATTCTCTGAATGTTTTAATCGTGCCATTGCTAAACATGTCCCTCAGGGTCTTACAGCCGCCCACATCCCACGCACGAAATGCCCCTCTCTCCAATCCCGGCGTGAAGTCTCCATTATCAAAAACTGGGGTAATGGGGGACGGAAAGATGTGACCCCCCGGCTCTCCACCACCCTATCCCAAGCGGCCACCACCCCCTTTGTTATGTCGCTCCTATATATGTGCGACGGCCGCAACTTCCGCGGAAGCCATAGAACTTCACCCAGGTGGTGCCGCGCAATTGCCCTATCCATTTGTACCCAGTGCTTCACATAGGTGTCTCCGAACCATTCCCTAATTACCCGGAGAAGTGCAGCGTCGTGATATCGCCGGAAATCTGGCAGCCCCAGGCCCCCCTTGATCCCTGGACGCCGTAAGGAGGCGCCAAGACAGGGGCGGCTTTTTCCCCTCCCATATGAAGTCCCTAACCACCTGTTCAAGTTAACTGAAAAAGCGCTGCGGGATCGCCAAGGGGATCGCTTGAAAAAAAATATAAAATGCGAGGCAGAATCACCATTTTAACTGCTTCCCTCCTCCCCAGCCAGGAGATCCTAAGGGCACCCCAGCGCCTTAAATCTCTCTTGATATCTTTAAGCAAAGGGGTGTAGTTCACGCTATACCACCCGCCTAGTGAGGGGGTAATCCAAACACCCAAATACCTGATCCCACCTGGGCTCCACCGAAACGGGGAGACCTCCCTAAGTGCCTGTGCCTCCCTCTCTTCTAAAGATAGATTCATCAATTTGGATTTTAGCAGATTGATACACAGACCTGATGCCTCCCCAAATTCGGTCAACAGTGCCTCACACGCCTTAATAGACTCCTGCGGCCGCGTCAACATAAGCAGCATATCATCAGCAAAAGCTGCCACTTTATGTTGGCCCTCCCCGAACGGTACACCCCAGATACGATTGGATTCTCTTAAGGCCAATAAAAGGGGTTCTAGGTAAATCGCATATAGCAAGGGGGACAGGGGACAGCCCTGTTTCGTACCTCTCCTAAGCCCAATTGGGTTGGAGGTTTCCCCATTGACCAGGATCCGTGACCTGGGGTTCCTGTAATTCGCCTCGACCATGCTAATGAAACCTGGCCCTAGCCCCATCCGCTCCATTACCCAGAATAAGAACGACCACTCTACTCGATCGAACGCCTTTTCCGTGTCCAACGCTAAAAGAATCGCCGGAGTGGCCGTCTTCCATGCCTTCTCAACAATGTGGGCCACCCTTCTAATATTATCAGCCGTCTGCCTCCCTACCACAAAGCCCGACTGGTCCTGGTGAATCAACGTGGGAAGGTACCTCTCCAGCCTCTTCGCTAGAATTTTGGTGTACATTTTTGCCTCAGTGTTTATGAGGGCAATGGGGCGATACGATGTACACTCCTCAGGGTCTTTACTCGCCTTGTGTATAAGCGTTATCTTAGCCTCCTCCATCGATGGGGTGATACACCCCCTGGCTCTGAAGGAGTTGAACAGTTGCGTCAGATGTGGAACGAGGAGGTGAGAGAACTGCTTATAAAAGGCTGCTGGGAAGCCATCCGGGCCAGAAGGCCTTGCCTCGGGGGAGGGCTGATACAGTCGCCCTCACTTCATCCTCTGAGATAGCTCGGCTTAATTCTACCCCCTCTTCATCAGAAAGCCGTGGGAGCGCGAGGCCCTCCAAGAACTTCCTCTGAGCTTCCCCCGACGGATTCTGCGAGGAGTATAGATCCTCGTAAAATTCAGCTAGCCTCCCTTTAATCTCCTCTGTCTTGGTGAGTCTCGCCCCATCTCTACTTCTCAAAGCCCCGATTACATTACGTTCCCTCTCACCCCTCAGTAAACGCGCCAGGAGAGAGTCGGCCTTGTTAGCCTTTGCATAATACTTCTGCCTAACCCTGAGCATGGCTGCCTCCGCCTTTTTATTCCTGAGGATCCCCAATTGACCCTCGACCGCCCTATACTCCTTATACAATTTTTTAGAAGACGGATTTTCCCCCACTCGCACCCTAGCGACCTCCACCTCTTTTTCCAACTGCTCCTCTAGCCGCCGCATCTGCCTATGTCTCTCCGCCTGCAGGGCGATTATATCTCCCCTCAACGTGGCCTTGAAAGCATCCCATCTCACCTCCAGGCTCGTGTCTAGATCACTGTTCTGGTCAAAATATTCCCGGATCCTCCTCTCTATCTCCTCACTCGTCACCTGGTCTCTCAGTAGCGCCTCCGAGAATTTCCACCTCCACAGCCCCGGCCTTCTATTCCCCAACTGTAGCCGCATTTGGACTACCATGTGGTCCGCTATCCCCACGGGGCCTACCTCTATGGAGCCAACACCCGCCCGATCAAGCTCGTGGACACCCAGATATAGTAGATTCTCGACTGGGACCTGTGAACATCCGAGAGGAACGTAAACCCCTCCTCCTTCCCCCTTAACACTCTCCACACATCCCGCAAACCCGCTTCCTCCAACCTTTCCTTCAATGCAGGCGATGCAACCGCACCCCCTCCCCCTTCCCTCAGCTGCGAACGATCCCTCCTTCCATCCCACGCCAGTTTCAAGTCCCCCATCAAAATTATCTGTCCCCTTGAAAAGTCTTGTAGGGTTCCCACCACCCCACGCAGAAAATGGTCTTGCCCCACATTTCCACATCCTCCATCTGTAACTCCAGGTTCCGGGTCGCTATGTCCAGGCGCTCCAACGCCTCACTATTAGCTGTAGTCCCATTCTCGACTTCCTGCAAACCCCTCTCCAGGAGATCCGTCCTGTCCCCTAGCTGCTTCATTTCCCGCTTGATCTCCCCCAGGGCTTCATTCAGATCAGTGCGCATTAACTGAAACTGGTCTTGAAAGGTCTTGGCCAAGCTGGCGTGGAGCGCCTGAATTTCCCCCATGAGATCGTGGCCAGGCATCTGGGGTCGCCCCTGCGTGCTGTCTTTCGCAATGCTCCTCATCAGACCCTCATTGCCATCCCCAGTATTATCCCCCATGTCCTGCGGGAGCCACAGAGAGTGGAGTGTACTCTGAGAGTCCCTTGAGGGTTGCTGCACCCTTCCACTCTTTCCCTTAGAGCGAGTGGCCATCAACAAGAATCTGATTCGGCTGCGAGTGGTCCAGCCCCGGGTTGCCAATGGGGTGTACGGCGAAGTGTCCTCAAGTTGGAGGGAGAGGGGGGTGGTCAGCAGTGGTAAAATGCTCAGCAGGGTGCCTTTACGCCAAATCCGGGCCCCCTGCCCCCCTGAGCCTTCAGGCCGCCCCCAGCCTGTTCACCTATACAATTCGCCACAGCCCAAAGTGGGGAGGGCGGTCAGCAAACACCTTCCCAGTCCACACTGTAAAGCCCCACTTGATCCAGGCCACCACCGGACCTGCCCCCTTCGGGCTGCGCAGTGTCCTAGGTGGGCAGCTAAAACCTCGCAGCCCCTGCACTCCTCCTCTTTGCGCCACACTCACCGTGGCTCAGTGCTCCACCGCGTCGCGACACAGATATGGCCCGTGCATCCCCCAGGGCCTCGCCAGTCACAATAAGTCTCTCCGCCACAGGGTTTGGCCCAGAGCCCAGACGGCCGCTCCCACTGGGGCCCCCGTGTCCTCCGGGGCCCCTTCTTCAACGTTGGACTCCTCCGCCACTCGGCCTCCAACACGGCCTCCAGCTGCCCCCCGGGGGGCACCTCCCTCTCGGGTCCGCAGCCTCCCCGCAGCGCTTCTAGCAGGCGGCTGTACACTGCGCCGCCAGCCGCCTCCTTAGCAGCCTCCCCGCTGCCCTGCCTGCACCGGGGCTCCGCTCCCGCCGCCCGCGGCCAGCCCCGACTCCAAGGGGGGAAGCCCGGCTCCTCCTCCCTCCTCCGGGCGCGGGCCACAGGGGACGACCTCCCCGCTCTCACGCAGCGGAGCCGATTCCAGCGGCTGCGCTCCTCCTCCTCTTCCTAGCCGAGGGGGCCGCCCAATTCCTCTCTCCGCTGCTGGGGCGCGAGCCGCAGGGGACGGTCCCCCCGCTCGATCGCTTGCCCTGGGGCTCCCGGGGCGACGCTACCCCTTTTCTTCGGGCTCCCCGGGCCCACCGGTGGGAGCCGCGCAGAATTTTGCCCACGATTCACCGGCCAAAGGGGTGCCGCGGGGTGGTGGACTGCCGCACTTCCACTCGCAGGCAGGGAGAGCTCGGCCGACACAGCTACTCCGTAACCGCCGCCATCTTGGAATCCAGATTATTTTTTAAATGTAGTTTTGGGTGGGGTAGGTAAGGGTGGGACCACTGGCCACCAGGGATTTTTGCAAGGGGGTGGCCCTCTTCCCCCACCCTAAGTAGATGGGGGCACCTTGTGTAGCCCTCCCTGGGGGCAGATTTCTGACCCTAGGAAGGGGTACATGAGATGCCCTCCATCCATTTGGGGAGGGGGGAGAGGCCCCTGCAAATATTGGCAGAGCCATCCCGCTCCCCAGGCCTGGGGCAGTACATTTTTCCACCCCCCTGGGGGCAGATGGTCACACACATGTGCTCATCTGCCCCTAGGGAAGCACAAAACATATATATATTATAACTTGTTTTGGGTGGGTTTGGGGGGCCCACTAGACCACCAGGATTTTTTTGCATTTGAAAGGGGGGTGGCCCTCTCCCCCCACCCTAAGTGGATGGGGCACCTTAATTAGCCTTCCCTGGGGGCATATTTCTGCCCCAGGAAGGGGTACATGATATGCCCCCATCCATTTGGGGGGGGGGGGGGTGCTGCAAATATTGGCAGAGCCACTTTCCAAGCCTGTGGCAGGACGTTTTGCCTCCTATCCCCCAGGGGTGCGGATGGCCACACACATGTGCCCATCTTCCTCTAGGATAGGGGCAAAACAAAAATAAAACAAATTATAACTTGTTTTGGGTGGGTGTGGGGGGCCACTGAACCACCATGGATGTTTTTAGTGGAAAGGGGGTGGCCCTCCCACCACCACAAATGGATGGGGGGGGCATCTTATGTAGCCCTCCCTGGGGGCGGATTGCTAGCACAATCTGCCCCTAGGAAAGAGGCAAAATAAAAACAAAAATAAAACAAATTATAACTTGTTTTGGGTGGGTGTGGGGGGTCACTAAACCACCATGGATGTTTTTTGTGGAAAAGAGGGTGCCCACGGGTGTCATCTTTCAGAAATGCATGGGGTTCCCTGTTTTCCTTGGTGGCTTCGACACCCTAGGTCCAAATCTGTAGGCTGTCCACATGAGCAAAATCTGCTTTGCCGAAAGGCTTGGGGTTACCAGTGGGTTAGCCTTTTCTCTTTGCGCCCAGGTAGGTGCACCCACAAATGTGAGATACTGTTTTCGTTGCGACACTTGTGGGAACGCTGGAAGGTAAAAAACTTCGGCTAAAAAACTACAATTTTCAGACATTTCCCTCTTGCCACCCACCGAAACACGCTGCCAACACCACATGTCCTACCTTCCCATGTTCCCACAGGCGTCCTGACGTAAACAGTACCTCATGTGTAGGGAAAAGGCTAAACCACTGGTAACCCCCCCCAACGGGTTTTGGGAGACAACCTACAGATTTGGGCCTAGGGTGTCGAAGCCATGAAGGAAAACAGGGTACCCCATGCATTTCCGAAAAGAAGACACCTGTGGGAATCCACAGAGGTCTGACTTGCGCGAATCGCCCCAGAATTTATTACCCACAATCCCAGACAAAGTGAAAATTGTGTTTTTCCACCAAATTTCAGACTATCGGGGATTGTGGGTCATAAATTATGGGGCGATTCGCACAAGTCAAACCTCTAGATTCCCACGGGTGTCTTCTTTTCGGAAATGCATGGGGTTCCCCATTGTCCTTCGTGGCTTCGACACCCTAGGCCCAAATCTGTAGGTTGTCCACATGAGCAACATTCCTGAAAATCTGCTGTGCAAAAAGACTTGGGGTTACCAGTGTTTTAGGCTTTTCCCTTTGCACCCAGGAAGGGTACACCCACACATGAGGTACTGTTTTCGTCGGGAAACCTGTGGGAACACGGGAAAGTAGGCCATGTGTTGTTGGCTGCGCGTTTTGGTGGGTGACCAGAGTGAAATGTGCAGAAATTGTGTTTTTTTTCTGTAATTTTCCCGATTTTCCCCCAAACTATGGAATCTTTCCCTACATAGTTGTTGCCTGACCTGCGCAAATCACCCCTTCCTAAACCTGGGATACGGTCTACTTTTCAGAAATGTATGCCTTTCTGGCTTCCCATTCAGCTTTCCTACCCTTTTCTTCCATTCCGTCCACGCATGTTCTATTGGACAAAAAACGGCAAAAATCGCCTACCTCTCACAAAATGGCTGATTAGCATATCAAAATATGCTATTTCGGTTTCCACTCAATCTGTTCTTAAAAGCCTGGAAAATGGCGAATCCAGCACAGCAAACCATTTGTTCCTAGCTCTTACAAGGAAAACACCACAAGCTTCTTGGTACATTTTATTGCCATTTTCTAAAAAAAAATTAAAAAAAAAAAATGTTCTCCTTTTTGGTTATTTTCTCTCACCCCCTACAGCAAACTAGGATTCCTGGGTGCCGTTACGGCTGCCTACATGTGGGAAAAAAGGGGCCACCTTTGGCCGAGATATCTCATGTAACAAAGAAGTTACAAGGGATTGAATGGCGACATAACGAAATCACTGGGGGGAAATACCCATCGCAGTTAAGGGGTTAAGACTGTAAAGCCCCAAAGGAGATATCATTTGTAAGGTAGCTCAGTTAGTTAATGCTCCAAATGCCGATTGTGCACAGGAATATGTAACACCTGTGTTCAGCACCTGGCTTAATCTTCCGGTGGGATAATAGGCGGAGTGAATGCATTCAGCTTCCGATGCAACACAGCATTTTCCAGGTCAACTGGTTCAGAAAAAAGTGGTGGAAAACACTATTCCCGTCGCTTTTTCTAATTCTAATTGGCCAGATTTTCGTTCATTTTCTGGGTGGAGTTCGAGAGCCTAGTGGACACACCAGGACGCCCTCCATTTCCCGCTCCACTAGACAAATGCAGCCTTACTGCCAGCATGGATTCTCATGCTGGAAATAGGGAAAGGGATTCCTCTGGGATCTGCTTGGAAAGGAAACCTGGTAAAAGTGGGCAGAGTCTAGAGGAAGCCACTGTCAATTCCGCCAGCAATTGCTAATCGCGCGAGGTATTTACACTCTTCCAAAGTAAAAAAGCAATGTGATTTCACCTGCCTTTTACGCTAAAATCTTCCATTTTGTGGCGGAAAGGTAAAAACGTGCGCCAATTGAAGTGGTCCACTCCATGCAGTTTACTT
Organism: Ambystoma mexicanum; assembly: GCF_040938575.1. NCBI lineage: Eukaryota > Metazoa > Chordata > Amphibia > Caudata > Ambystomatidae > Ambystoma > Ambystoma mexicanum. Next base: position 488,469,198 of record NC_090938.1, on the reverse strand, counting down.
TGCGCCTTGATGGTTGGGGGTTGTGTGATGCTACACATGTAATAAATAAATACATTTAACATGACCCCATATAAATGGCAATTCGTGATTAGAATGAGTGAGCATGGCATGTCGCTGGTAAGAGGGTGTCCTGTGCTTCTTGAGTGCGTTGGCAAATGCCTTAATTGCCATCTCACGTTAAGAGGGTGCTTAAACCCATCAGTGTGGATTGCGCAATAATAAGTCGACAGAGGTATTTTAAATTGACATTGTCACCCAAAGAGCGAAATTGGCCAAGTGGGAGAATGTTGCCCAGCATGTGCCACTTTCTCTGCGGAGTGAATTGTGCCCACCCCGAAGAAGAAGTGTGAAAAACCAACAAGGCCACTGTGCCCTGTTCTTTCTGTGTGTGTCTTCCCCACAGGGCGAAAGATGCCGACGCAGACATGGGTAAGTATCACGTGGCAAGCTTGTATGTACCCTAGTTGATGGGGCAAAGGATTCCAGACTTCTGAGGCTCATAACATTAGTAGCATTGAGTTACATGCCACCTGACAGGTATGTGTGATAAAGTTGCAAAGCAGAGCTGTTAGTGGGCTAAAGCAGGAGGCAATGTCTGCCCACCCTCAAAGGGTACGTACTACCAAAAGTAATAGCCTCCCCCCATCATGGCTGTAGGGGCCAGGCTCCAAACCAGGGCAAGAATAATGTAATCTGGCAGAGGACCCATGCTCTGCCATCCTAGTAACATATGAGAGAATCAAATAGATCAGGCTTTGCAGCAAATGTTAAAAACGAGAAAGGAAGAGAGTCCAGCTCTGCATTCAGAATAACAAAGGCAAAGAAAGGCTAGGCTCTGAAGCCAGCATGAGATGGAATAAGAGGGACCAAACTCATCGTGAGAGGCTGGCCCGGCCCTCCCAGGGGCGCTAGAGGGCAGTCCACATAGCGGGCTGCCCCTCTGGCCACCCCCCTGAGTCCACATACACCCCACCTACTAGGTATCCCCCGGGTCCAACACATCCTGCCGCGGATATGGGGAGTGCTTATAAGGGGGTGGGCTTGCAATCGCTCATCCTCCTCGTTTGCTGTACCACCCCCCAGGACGACAGTCAAAGCAGCAACATCACACACTTGGTCCCTCTACTCTACTCCCATAACAGGGCTTACACAGAGGTACTAACAAGATTTCCTCTTTCTTTGAAACCCCCATCCTTCCATTCCAAGAGACACACACATATCCTTGCCCCACACAAAAAAGTAGCAACTTGCAGTTGGTAGAACAGGCTGCAAATCCTTTATTTGGCAGGAGTCCACTTACAGGTGATCTGCCTCTTAACAATCTGGCATCCTAGCTGTGGCCCACTTGAAGTAATTGCTATTTCCTCTCTCTTACCAAGAACTCATAGTCAGATGAAAAAATCCAGAAATGCATACAAAATAGAAGACTGGGCGAATTACCTGGAAGAAAAAACTCAATCTTTAGCTAGACAAGGTGGATGCCTTCATACTAAATTTGGAAAATATTCTTTCAAACCCATCATCGCCTTCTATAGGCAAAATGTCGAACCCATTCTCACCTACGGGAGCGAAATCTTTATTACATTTTCACAACTAATGTGCAAAAATTTGAAACAATGTTTGGGCGGAAGATCTTAGCACTGCCTCGAACGTATCCCATGGCAAGAATAAGATTTTAAATTGCTACTCAATCGCTTTTATCCATCACCCTCTGGAAACAATTGGATCTTTTCCGCAAAATAATGACCAGCGACAACATACCGGCAATGCAGATTCTCCATACAAACCTGAGTAGCATGAACAATACCATCTTGAACGCATGGCAGAAGGACATGGAAAGACTTCTGACAAGCAAAGACATATCCATGTAAATGTTACTACTACGTCCGCAGCACGCCAATATTAAGTTGCAGCGAAATGATTGGGCTAAAACCATTCAGATGAACCTACATTGCTAATTTGACACAAGGGATCTATATGAACTGCAAACCTATCTAAATCTATTTCCGGACAAACTTATTTGCGATACATACTTGAAAATACGTTTGAACACTATTCCAACTAGATATAAATGAATCAAATTCCTAGTTCGGAACAAAACTGCCGATTCTGCCTCAATGAGTCATCGCAAGAGACAGTGCAACACATCATTATAGACTACCCAGCCCTAGTGGAACTGAGAAACATCTACAGAGATCACTTTCAGATCTCAGCTCAACAAATGTACCCAGAAGTCAGATGGGCGAATATCATTTTGGGAAAGGACAAAAAACTGATTTATACCATTGTTCAGTTCTTAAATAACATCATGGGATCTTACGCAAGTTAGATACGATAATCCATTGGCCCAATGAACAGCAGGCAACCAGGAAGGCACCAGGTGGGCGGGGCTTAGGCCAGGTGACCAAGATCCACTTGCACCTGCTCCCCATCTGCTCCCCACCTGCCCTGGCACTGCCATCTGCAGTGTTAGGTCAGGTCCCCACCCCATGGGGGGGCGGGGGGATGTTCAGCTTCCTGAACTTCCGGTTGCCTGGAATAAGTCTCCTTCTCGATCTGTTAGTCTGCCAATGTCCTTCGTATGCCACCTTTTCCTTTGAGGTATGCGGAGTCACAGTTTCGCCCGTGAGCTTCCTGGTGATCCTGTGAATGTCCTCCTCGTGAGGAGCCTGTATTTGTACCCATCCATTTCAAAAGTGATGGAGAACGGGAACCCCCACCTGTATCCATCCCCTTCCTCATTTAACCACTTGCTGAGGGGTGAGCAGAGCCTTCGCTTGGTGAGGTTCAGAGAGGACAGATCCTGAAAAACCATAATCATTGTCGTCCCGTACAACCCCAAACCCTTTTTCCTCACTAAGATCTTGAGTTACCGTAGTGGAAGCGGGCGAGGACTGACCTGGGGCCTCCGACCGCACCCCCGGCCCTATGGATCCTCTCTATCTTTACTTCATCTATTGTGTCATTGTCAAAGATGAGGTTGGTAATTTCGTACATGGTTCTCCTCAAGTCCTTCTCAGTCTCTCCCTCTTTTTCTGGGATCCCGAAAATGTGCAGATTGTTGCACCATTCACGATTTTCGAGGTTGTCCACTTTGAGCATAATCTCCTCCTCTCTCCTCTCCACCGCTGAAAGACACACATCCTTCTGGGTCTCCAAAGTATCAAGTGAGCACTGGTTATGCTCTACCACCTCCAGTCTTTCCTCCATCTTGTCGATCCTTTGAGTAATTATAGACCTTAAGCCCAATCTTCGCTCTCATGTTCCCGTTCTCCTCCATTAGTGCTGCTACACCTTTTTTGGTTCCATTGGATTCCTCCTCCACCAAAGACATGGTGTCCAGTCTGACTACTCCTCCATTTGATCTTGGGGTATATTCAAAGCTGGCTAATTTCAATCTTGTGTCCATGTCCCTTCTTGCTCTTCAGCTTGTGCACTCAAGCGTGGGTAGTGCCTCTTGCACTGAAGGGACTGCTGGAGTGTCTGAGGTCTCTGGGTCCTTCCCAGGATACTAGTCTCAGTCTCCGGTGTAGCTTGTCAACCTGGGCAATCCCCCTAGTACCACTTTACCTTGGACGAGCTGTCACTTCAGTTCATGGGCCATGGGGCCTCTTGCACACCAAGGCCACTACTTTGCCGTGCGGGGTATGCCACCAAGGCCAGTCCAGCCCTGGCCCCCACTACCACTTGTCCAGGTGGAGAGGCAGGCACACGCCCTGAGTAGGGAGCACACAGCTCCTCGTTCCCTATTAGGTTCCACAAACTTTTTGGAAGCCGGCTGGTCCCTGGGTGCTGCTGAAACTCCTCTGGGCCTCTATCCCTTCTTGCGGGTGCCCTCCACCTGGCTGAGGGGCCCTGAGACTACGGAGCTTCAAACTGTCACCAGGTCACTATGCCAGAAGCAGTAGGCCGGGGCATACTGCTGCCACCTCAGTGTGTCCCAGACCCAAGCGCCTCCTGTGAAGGCAGTCCCCGTGGAGCTGCACCTCCTAATTCTGCAAAGGCTTACGGGTCCTGTGTGTGTGTGTGTGTCCCCCGACTCTGGTCACCCTAGACCCTCACCCTCTGAGGGAGGGGGCAGCTTGGGTTACCGAGTAAGCACTCCTGCGGACCCCAGTGAATACGGGGGTCCCTGTTATTTCACAGTGCAGTGCGAGGGCTGGGAAGGGCCTCTATGTGGCCTTGCTGGTCAAGTAGGCACTCCTGCAGGGCCCTGGCCAATCCGGAGTCCCGGGTATTTCACTGTGTCCAGATTATGCCCCGAGCGGTGCGAGGGCCTGGGTAGGGCAGAGACGGGGGGGGTCTCACCCACCTTTATGTGGCCTGACAGCTCAAGTACGCACTCCTGCAGGACACCAGGGAATCAAGGGTCCTGGGTATTTGCCTCAATATCTAGATACAGGCCCTGGGCAGTGCTGGGGCCCAGGAAGGGCAGGGGGGGGTCTCAACTACCTCTTTATGGCCTGGCAGCTCGTTTCACTGGCTCTGTAGGCCTCTCCACAATCAGGGCGGCCTCACACCTTCACTGTGCTCTATGTCCCGGGTGGGACGGAGCACTTACATTTTCGGCCAATACTTTGCCACGGCCGCGCTCGACAAGCACTGTTTGGATTTGCACCATTGTTTCTCCCTCCAAGTCGGGGGTCTTTGGAGCTCCCGGGTGCAGGGTTGATTCCCCGGCGGGGGCAAAAGTGGGGGCTCTCTTCACTTTTCGGGCCTGCTACGTGAGAGACGTGCGATCAGGGACCATCCATCAGCGCCCCTCCGGTGGCCACCCTATTCAATAATTTTGAGATCAGAATGCTTACAGACTTGTGACATCTCATTTGAAAGCTGTTGTCAAGGCGACGGTGTTGATGTCAGTTGTATCTGAGCTCGATTGTTTATAACCCAGTGGCAACCTCAATGAATGTTAGAAGTCTGAAAGTTGGGGACCTACTGGCTAGTAAAGTGAGTTATTTGATTATGAAGTTTCATAGTCCCAACTATGTTAGTTTTCGAATAAAGGGTGAAAACCTGTAGCGCACACATACTATAATGTGACAAAAAAAAAAACCTTCACCAATGCGTCATGGTTAGGGGAACATTAATATCTATGTATTATAGCATTGATTGGTAATGTAAAACATTTTGCCATGTAGGGACTTTTTGAGTGGAAAAACGGACAGCTAAATAAATGTAAATGAGAGAAGGTATGTACGTCTCCACTTCAATCATGGAAATGCCTGTTCCTATAGGCAGACAGGGGTGGAACTGTGGGAGGGGGAGAGAACTGCGGAGGTCCAATGGCAATTCGAGGCTAATACGTTGACACCTCCTTATCTAAATAATTTATGGGAGGGACTTAACATTAAAAAGCCCTTGCGCTCTGCAGGGGGGGGGCAGACAAGGTATAGGAAGAAAGACCTGCCAAACCCATCTTCATGGGAGAGCTGCTAAACATCTTTCAGGACTTGCCTATAATCCACCTGGGTGAATCCTGAGACAGCTGCCTGACCTTACTTGGGGAGACCGACATCGAGTGCTGTTAAACTTTGCATAGAAAAAAGACAGAGCAGAAGAAGAAAAAGGAATACCTGCCTAAAACCATCTTGGGTGGAGAGGCCTTAACATTGAGAGGCCATAAAGTTTGCCTGGGAGAGAGAAACTTGGGAGGCAAACAGCTGACTAGGCCCCAGATCCTAAGGGGAGCCAGATGAGGGGTGAAAGCTGGTGATTATTTCAGACTGAAGTGACCAGACCCCAAGCGGATCCCCAAGGAGCCCGGCTGTCTTCCCCGAGCTCCGCAAAACAGGAGGTCCCATGTAACTAGAATTGATCCATTTGAAAACAAGTCTGTGGGGTGGGGGGGGTTCGGTCTGCCTGCCTGCATTCTTCCCTTCATAGTGGGTGGGGTGGCAAATTGTGTAGACCCTTAGCATACTTGACTTAATATAAATTGAATTAACTCCCAAATAGATTGACGCAGTGGGGAGCTTGGAAGAGTTTGAACCTTCCACCCTCTTTCCTAACAGGACTTATGTTACAGTCACGTATGTAATTAGGTGCCTTTATTTTCCGTGTTCACCCCAGATTCCTTTAAAACAAAAAGATCCTTGCCACAAAAATGATATTCCCGACTGTTACCCCTTCCCAAGACTTGCCTTTGAAACAGAAAGGTGCTGGTCACAAAACGCAAATTCCCAACTGATACCACTTCCCAAAACCCTGCCTTTCAACTAAAGGTTGTTTTTGCCTCAAAAAACTAATGTCCAGTTGTCAACACTCGTTAAACATTGTATTTAAAGAAAGGGGTGCCCTTGGCCCCAAACAAAATTCCTAAACTGTACCCACTCCCTACACCTGGTCTTTAAACAAGGGGGTATTGTATATCACTGATGCCAGGTTTTTGGTGCTTGGGGGAGAGGCACTTTGCAAAGTGAAATTAGTGTAATTTCCATTGAATATACACTCTCTCCTGAGAGTAAGTGACCCTGATGATAGAATGATTTTACATTGCTTTGGGTGAAAAGTAAACAGGGTGCACATGCATAATTAAAGTTTGTGGGCCAGATCAAGGATTGGCCAGTAAGGGGTATTTCCCCATTGGGTGCATTCGATCCAATTGGGCGTTTTCGGCGCAATTAGCGCACACTAATAGCGCTGCGGTAATTGCGCCTAGAAATGGGCATCAAGTTGGTGCATTTACCCGCAGCTTAGAGCTGGAGGTAAATGCTGCGAGACTCGTGATTGGGCGGACCCTTAAATGTGGCGGTAATAGCGTTACCACCAAATTTAAGGGCTACCGCCCAACTCGATGAGGCCAGTGTGTTTTCAAAAATGCAAGCATTTTCAAATGTGCAGAGAATCCCCATGAATCCAACAACGAACGTGTGAGGTTTACCTGGTTTTAAAATCGAAACTGCTTTTGTTTTCAAATCAAAATGTTATCAAGTCATATTTGCCTGTTACTAGGGAAAGGAAAGTGCCTTTGCGTGTTGAAGCTTTGTTTGTGCAACAAGAGAAGGTGGCATGTGTTACCACTAGCTATTGAACATGACTGATGAATAAATATATATTCTGCCTATACACCCCATGGTTCTTGCGTCATTAGGGATCAAAGTGGCTCTATTCGAGTCATAGATAGGCCGAGTTGAATCCCAACCAATGGTGTGTTGTGGGCTCTCTTAATTGGGGACTGGGGTGAGGAACTCCCTATGTTAAGCGCAATCTCCCAATATATAGTTACATCAGGCATTAAAACTGTTGGAAGAATGCTTAGAAATAACACTAGTAGGCCATAAACAGGTCAAAGTATGATTTTACTGCTTGATATAGCTACCTAAACGAGATCCCAGGACAATGTGGTTTGGGCAGGCATAGGCTGGCAATGGATGGAAACAGCAAAAGGATGAGTAAAGCCATGGGTCAATGGGTAGATAAATAACTTAACACCCGCAGATGCTGCGTAATAGCTAAAACTAAAAATAGACAGCTTCACAGTCCTTTCCTAATCGATTACATTCCGGGTGCCCAGTCTGCTGCAAGTAGCCTTACTCCAAGGATTCCAAGGGCCGCAGCATTGAGGTCCCCTTGACTGCTGGAACAGAAGGGAGTTTTGACAGCAGAACCAGGTATCGCTGGATGGAGACGGTTTGTCATTTGCAAGATTTTGCTCTTAAAAACATAATTGCATTTTCAAACACCAACACGTAAGGCTGTTGCTTTCGGCTCTAACACCTTAACGTCATGTTTCACATCAAAATCAATACCCATGTCATTTCAGAATGGTCTTACTTTTACTCAAAATCCCCATGGCTCTCAAGAGACTCATTTGGATAGTGTGACCTGCATTTTTCACCAATAGACAATCAACATTGCTACCACCCAATGGCTTTTAGCGGAAAGCAAACGTTAAAGCAGCATTTCAATACAAGACGACCAGCATTACAACGTGAAAGCCTCTTGCCTGCTGTTGTCTATCATGGTGAGCAGAACAAGTTACTCGGTGCGAGTTTCGACCAGGTTCCAGGTCGCGAGGGTGTGGGAAGAAGATGGCTTTGCAGGCAGTGCCTCGCACTCACACACGCCCCTCCCCACAACCCCTCCCACCCCCGGATTTCGACATGCAAACAGTACAGGATATCTTACTCGACAAGAGTAAATTATCCCTCAAAAACGGCTAGTGCCGAGTACAAATGTTGATGCCAGATGGGGGTGAACAGATTATTTGCATAAATATGGAAATGACAGTGTAGATCTAACTAGAAAAGGGGTGGGGGTACAAAAAATGCCCAAGTTGCACAAGGTCGTGTGCGACATTATCGGCCAGAAACACCTTTTTTTTCTACTCTGAAACTTGTCGTTCTTATTTTCCAAGCGCAATAATGGTCCTTCAAATTCCAACATGCAAAGTGTTGTGGGCCAAATGACCAGAAAAAGTTTAAGGCATCACACGTGACACGGTGCGACTTGGCACACTGAAGGCGCCCTCTTAACCTGTACACAAATAAAGAGGATGACACCTTGTGGATAAGAGGAAAATATGACAGCTGTGAAATTGGTACCAGTGTACTAAAATAAAATTATTAAGTAAACGGACATACCTACAAAAAAAAGCAGACAGTGTTCACATACATAATAGATTAAAAAGGTGCATGCATCAAGACACCATTGTTTTGTTGAAAATTCGTACTAGCCTCGTAAGAATTCAGTGCATTTGCAAGAAGAACAAGTTACTTACCAACTGGTAACGTTCAATCTATTGGATGTTCCATCTTGGACATTACATGTCAAAGATGTGGAATACTTTGGAGGAGACAATCCATTCGAACTGTGCATACACGTTTTAACGGAAAAAAAAGATGCATAGTACAGTTCAGAAGCAGGTCAAAATTCTTAAACAGTGCACATCTTAATTTCATGGACTGTGAACACTGTCCATTAAAAGGTAAAACAAAAGGTCAAACATCTAAAATCAGGTGAGACTATCGCGTTTTTTCTAATCTGTGGAGACCATATACTGTTTTAACTCTTATAAAAATGTATAAAAACATTAACACCAATTCCAACTCTTGTTACGGCTTAGTAAAAAACTTACAATTGTATTCACAAACAATTAAATACTTTATAATCAATACCTTCAATGTAATCCCAATATGCTAATACAATTCCTAAATACAGCAAATTCATCTCTATCTTCTTACTACACCTTACAAAGACATGTACAAGTGACTTCTTCTGCTTTCTTAGCACCCTCAGGAAAGGTACGGGGGGAACCTTAAATTAATATATTATCCTCCCTCTTCTCATGCTCAACATGTTTCAGTTCTACAACCCAATTGTAACTTTCTTCAGGAGCTTTTCCTTTTCGTCCCTTCTGAACAAGTTATAATGACTTTAATAACATTGAGGGCTCCTCCTCATTAGCTGCAAGATAAGAAAAAACAGGATATTATCAGCACTAAATGCTCAACTAATTCATCAGAGTGGTCGGGACCTATCCTTCCACTCTGTTCACTTCCCTCACTCGGTGCGATTACCTGTAGGAGGGGCTCTGACATGCACTGTGGATTAGGGCATCAACGGCTCTTCATAGGCTCTCATGGTTTATCCACCTACAATCAAGACATGACATGTTTTACTGGTATGTTGAACGGTGTTCCCTTCCTTACAGTATCTCTACTCTTAGTCCAATCTACAGAAATCAGCATCCTCCGTCAGCCAGCAAGTACCCATGTAGGATACAACAGCGTGCAGATCACCTTCGGTTAAGGTTGGTGCTTCTCATTTTCTGTCGTACTCTTAAAATGTGCCATGTCTCATCTTGGCTGCATTCTTCAGTCTCCCGTTAAATCTAGAGGCGGAGGACACCGGTCACTCACGTTACTTCCATTACTACAGTAATCTCTCACCTGGGCTCAGTTCCTTATCTCTTAGTCTGGCAGCGTTTGATTCCTCTACTTTTTCCCCTGCCTGCCCCGCTCCATACAAGTTATCCTGACACTTCTGTGTTCGTAGAAGTGGTTGTAAATGTCAGAACCTGATCCATATAGGTTCTCGATGCTCTATCGGCTCATGTTGCGGCCATCTTTGTGCGGGCCCAACGGTTATGCCCCGCATTGGTGAACACTGAAGACAGGGTATCTTGACACACTCTAGGTTCTGGCTACTAACATCTTGGCCCTCTCAGTATGGGGTAGATGCCGACGCCCCTCATACTGGAATACTAGATGTGGCGCAATTGGCAAAACATTACAAATATCTGCATATGACGGTTACACATAATCCTGCCCTATTCCATTAAGACCTGGTATAATTTGAAGAGAGCCAAGCCATATTAGTGAGTTATCTGTCCGTCGGGGTAGTTAATAATGGACAGTGTGTAGTTATAAAGTCATAACGTAGATAGGGGTATTCAAGGGGTAACTACCATGACATTCAGACCAACTCATTCACAGGGTCATCAGGATTTTATTTGGGGCTTGTTGTACCCTTTGGTTTTTGACTCCTACTTTTAGCAAGCCAAATTACCATACCCACCTCGGTCTATTGGATGGAGTGGACCAATAGTAATTCCCCCGGGTCTCAGTACTGTATTAACTAGATGACTCTAGCGAGGTTCAATTTAGTCAACCCTCACAAAGTCCTGGTGTCAAATTCACCCTTCTCCACTCCTCGACTAGGAGTTTGTGCCACTCAACTTCCCAGTTGAGGCCTCTGGTGTCACTTTTGGTCATAAAAAAGTTATTGCTCCCTTCGGATTAGTATCTTCCCTTTTACTTTTGTGTTTCCACCATGGCTTTATTGCAAAATGGCCCATGAGAAATCGTCCTGCTTGTGTTTGTTTGACTAGGGGGGCCACCTCAACTTCAGTTTTCAGCAACTTATATCTTCCATGATTCGTACTTTGACTTTTCTGTTGGTCTTACCTATATAGTGGAGTCCACAGGGACAAGTGATCATGTACACCACATGGTCAGAATTGCAATTCGTAAAACCATCCTGTATCCACGGTTGGGTCAGTCCAATCTCCACTGTTCAATTATTTTCGTAGGTTTGCACACCCTTCTTTTCCCACATGGAAAATGTCCTTTAATTGGGTCCATATCACATGTCTTTCGTAGGGTGTTTCCGTTTTCTTTAGTATTGCCTAACATGCTTTTACTTCCTAGGTCTCCAATGGAGGTGCTCTTTCTGTAGGCAAACAGCGGTCGTCGTTCTTTCATTCCTTTTTGTCAAACACTCGCCAGTGTTTATACACTATGTTCCGTATCTTGAACCTTAAGTTGGTTATAAGCGGACACGTAAACCAGTTTATTTTGCATGGCAGATCTATTAGTCTTTTCCAGAAGGGCCTCTCGATTACTGTATGCCCGCTTTGCTGCTTTTTTCACAATTTTCTTGGGGTATCCTTGTTCTCTCAATTTCTTTGAGAGTATCCCCACCCCCTGTTCCAATGAAGCATTGGTGCTACGGTTGCGCCTTAAAAGCAAAAATTGTCTGAATGGTAGGTTGTCACGTAGATGTTTATTGTGGCGACTCATGTATTGTAACAAGGAATTTTTATCTGTCGGTTTATGGGAAGGTTTAATCAATAGTTTCCCTTCTTCTTGAAAGATCTGGATGCCTAGAAAGTCTATGGGCCTCATTCCGAGGTCGGCGGTAAGTATCGGAATTTACCGGCATGGCGGAAAGAGCGAGTCCGATCTGGCACCACGCCGCTATTTACAGGCTATTCCGACCTCGCGGGCACGAGCTTTCCGTCATGCCGGTAAATACCCTAGCGGCATACCGCTAAAGGCCCCGTTAAACCCCTTACCGGCATGAAGCGAGACGTATTTACCGACACCGCCATCGAAGCCTTGCAGACCGTAATTAGCGGTGATCGTAATTTACGATAACCGTAAATTACGGTCACCGCTAATTTACGGATACAGAAATTACGTCATCGCACAGGAACGGGAAGGAGCGCGGCGGCCATCTTTAAAAACACAATCCATTGCCATCCTCTCCAGGCAGCAACCTTGGGACGAACCTGAACCTTGGAAAAGGCCCACACTACCTCCAGCCATGCCCAAAGCACCTAAGAAGTCAGAGGACCGCCTCAGCAAGCATCGCTTCAGCCCAGAGGAGCTGCAGGCCATGGTGGGCCACCTGGAGGAACACGCAGATGTCGTGTTCAGTAGCGACATGCGCAGAGAGGCAGTGGCCCGGAAAAAACAAATATGGGCAGAACTTGCCCAAAGGGTGAGCGCGGTAGGCACCACCCCACGCACCCCCAGGGACTGCCGCAAAAGGTGGGACGATTTGCGTTTGAGGGTGCAGAGCCTCCTCTCAGCCAATCGCAGCCAGGCACTGCAAACTGGAGGTGGACCAAGCTCACCATTGAAACTAGCGCCATGGGAGGAGACATGCGCTGCATTGATCGGCACAGAAGCAATCGAGGGCGTCGGAGAAATGGAGTGTGGGGCTCCGTCGTCCGCTGATGCAGGTGAGTGTCCAAAGTCAACACCGCCAATGGCAAATGCATGCTGAATACACCTCCAAGCCCCGTCCAATGCACCCTGTCATACTGCGCTCCACCCATTCTGACAATGGCAAGACAACTGCCACCACATAATGCCCACCAACCATAGTGCAGTAAGTGGCACATCCCAATAAGCACACTGTGCAGCAGGCTTGGCAGTGTGCGAGTCAGACTGCACATGACCAGGCCAGGATTAGTGACTCCCACACCTGCGTACATATCCGACACATGCGTACAATCCAGTGATGGAGTAACGGCCAAAATGCCACCAACCCAAAATGAATGATATGTAAATGCTGCCATCAATGACATTAGCGTCCCACACAACCACTCATGTTGTACCTTTGTTCTACACCCACAGGCAGTGAGCATGAGGGCGATGAGCCAGAGAGAAGCCGTCCCACCACATCCAGTGGCAAAGGCAGGGACCAACGCGTACTGGCCAGGAAGGGCCAAACTACCACAGCATCTCAGAGGCACATTGAGGTTGCACCACCCCCATCCCTCACTGCACCTGCGCCTGCAAATATCGCCACACCACGTTCTGAGGATTCCAGCATCTCTGGGGAGGTGGCAGCCACGGCCCCTTTGCAAATCGTGGACAGCCCCTTGTCAATTTGTGGGGCGTCAGAGGAGGAATACTTCCCCACTGTACACACCCCCGAGCCCTGCAATGTCCCCCAGGTGTCATGCAGTGACACAGAAGAGGGTGACACACCAGTGCGAAGTGCACGTGGAGATGCACCGGGAGACGCAGATCCCTGCGCCCAGTACCCCATTTGAGGCCCTGTCAGGGCATGCTGCCCCAATCCCCTGCAGGGATGATATGCCATCCCAGGATGCACTACGTGCAGGACAGCTCACTGCCCTCATTACCGAGTTCAATGAGCAATATCGCCAGGGCAGGTTGGAGTTGATGGATGAGCTCAGGCAACTGCGTCAGGTGTTCAGTGAAGGCACCAACCGTGTGTGTGAGGCACTTTGACACATTGCAGACGCCCTTGTGGCAGCACATCCCATCCATGTGACTCAGCAGGAGGACACCCCCTCAACCATTCGCCCCACCCCGCCAAGCCCGGTGCGCCGCTCGCTGCGTTCCCAGCGGCGCAGGAACATGCCCCCCCCGGGCCCTGGGAGCATGGATGAATAGGCAATGCTGGCACCTGTGGACTCATTGTGCTACACGGGATTAGTGTTGCGGAGTTGGGGGTGAGGGTGTGTATGGGAGTTGGGGGGAGGGGGTGAGGATGTGTATGGGAGTTGGGAGGAGGGTGTGTATGGGAGTTGGGTGGGTGAGGGTGTGTATGGGAGTTGGGGGAGGGGGGTGAGGGTGTGTATGGGAGTTGGGGGGGGGGGTGAGGGTGGTGTTGTTCACGTTGGAACCTATTAATACAATACACTGGTTGTGCATACAAACATCAGAGTGGACATTGTTCAATGTGCATGTGTCTTCTAATGACTCACAGTACATGGTGTACATGTATCCCCACAACCAGTGCCCGATGCCCTGTCATCCTGACACCCTTAGCTGGCTTGAGTGTCAGTAATATTGTCCAATCAATGATTGCCACACGGCACATCCCTCCTGTGCATCTGCACCGTGATGCTGTGCTGCCAAATCTTACTCCACCCCCTCATCATCATCTGGTGGTAGCAGTTCCAGGTCAGGGGGCAGTGGCACGTTCCAACGGATGCACGTATTGTGCAGCTTTACACATGCCATGGTGATCCTGACAACCTTCACGTGGCTGTTGATGAGTGCTCCACCCGAACGGCTGTGGCAACAAAATGTTGCCTTCAACAGGCCAAATGTCTGCTCTATGGCCACCCGTGTACAGGTATGGGCTCGTTTGTAGTCCCCCTCATGCCTGTTCTGTGGGTTGCGGATAGCGGTCATGAGCCACGGCTTCCAAGGGTAGCCACCATCACCTGCATTGAAGGGGGATGAAGGTAAGTGTTTGTACATTGATGGTGGGTAACTGTAGTGGTCTTGCATGGCAGCTGGTGATACCTGGCCATACACACATGTCCCTGGTTGCATCAACCCCATCCATGGCCCGGCTATGTGTCCTGTGCCATGGAATGATGGAGGGGGTAGCTTATTCCAGATGGCTCATGGCGTGCACCCACATCTTGTTGCACGTGCACCGTATATGCGTGCAGCAGTGTTGGCCTGAAATCATTGATGTGTTGGGTTCTGCGTGAATTTGTGGCAGGGGGTGTTGACTGTAGTCAGTAGCATACTTGTCTTGCTGCACTGATCAGTACCATGGTGACTTGCACCACTGCTATGGGTGTGCGGAACCAGGGACACGCTGCGGTATCCCTGTTAGGCTCACTTCTATGCACTCCCGGGGACGTCTGTCTTGTGTAGTGGGATGTAGGAGGCTGCGAGATAGTGCATATGCAGTGCATGGTGCTGGATGCCCTTACGGTGTGTGTGGTCCGCAGATGAGTGTTGCTTGTGTTGTGGTATTGGGCCAGGTTACCTGTCGGACGAGTAATGTTGTGTTTTCTACATTCTGGCATCGCTGTGAGGTTAGGCAGTCATGTGCCATGTTGATTGCCTTGGGGCACTGTGTTCTGTGGGGTGCACATCGTGCACTGGCGTCGACATTCCCTCGCAGGTGTAGTGTGCACCCCTCCCTTTCCCACCAAGTTGGGGTATGCATCCACCCCAATCATGGCACCAATGCGCTGCCATGGCCCAATCAGGTGACTCACCAGGCAGCCAGGCACGTTGTCCAGCATGTTGCTCCATCTAGCGTGGGTTTGCGCAGGACCAGGGGTCCATGTCTTGATCGGGGGTATTGGGCACCGCAATGTGTGATGTCTTTAATGGCATTTCATACCATCTGGACGTCAATGGAGTGGTATTGTTTGCAGTTCCGATACGCCACCACCATTGCATGTGTGCAGTTCAATTCCACGTGGGTGCAGTCGAGGACACCTATGCTATTTGGCATGCCTGCCAGTGCATGGTAGGCAACTTATGTATCCAATATCTCCTGGGGTGTCCTGGGTAGGGATGTGTAGTACCTTGTGTGTTTCAGGAGAGCATCCGGCACTTGGTTGAGTATCTGTGGGAATATGGCCTGTGGTATGCCATGCATGTGCCCCACTGTATGCTGCTATGTGCCTGTGGCAAGGAGGTTGGGTGCAGACACTACCTTGAGTACAGGGGGTTTTGCAGTGTGTACTTCTATGAGGCTCACTATGTCGTCATGTGTCAGGTCCACTATGGTGGTGAGGGTGTCCCGGTCAGGGCGTGGATCTGCTCTGGTGTGAGGTTGAAGGGTGAGGCCCTGATGCGAGTGATTGGGGGCTGCCGGCGTGGTAATGGTGGCTGCGCCGGTGGGGCATGCCGGGCCTGTCGCACCCTCCTTCTCCTCCTGTGTATCCTCTGTGGTGGTGGCTGTGGCGGTTGTTGTTGCTGTTGTTGTGGTTGCTGCCTTGCATGTAGGGCATCCGGCTCTGGTAATGCTGCTACAATTGGTGTCTTCTTGGTGTGGGAGGGGGTGTGGTGGGTGGGTGGGCTCCTTTTGGGCTGTGTCAGACTGCATTGAGTCCACCTGTGCTGATTGTGTGCACCTGTGGGTCTAGGAACCACTGCTCAGGGTTCTTTGCTCCTTCTCTGAGATGCCTGTATGTACTCCATGCCAGGTAAGGTACTTTACGGCCTTGGGGATGCCGTAATTTACGTGTGGTCCTTACTTGGAATCAGCTCCAGTTAACGTCATGCCGTAAATTACGGCATGGAGGGTCGCGCGCGCTACCATAGACCGTAAATTACGGCACGGTATTTTACAGTGCCGTAATTTACGATCTGAGGGGTCGGAATGGCATGGAGCGGAAAACCATGCCGGTAAAGTGTTACCGGCATGGTTTGGAACTTAGCTCCAACCTCAGAATGACCCCCTATATCTTCAGTACTCTGGGACATGGTACATTTCCAATGAGGGTTTATTGTGTTTAGCCATTCAAAAAATAAACTGGGCGATTCTGCGGACCCTTCCAAAACCATCAACACATCGTCGATGTATCTGGTCCATTCTTTAATGTGGTCCCTATACGGGTTACTGTCTTCGTAGGTTACTGCCTTTTCAAAGCTTTCTACGTATAAATTGGCTAGGCTGGGTGCCATTGTGGCCCCTATCCCCGTCCCCTCAATGGAATTTGTTGGTATAGTCTACCTTCAAACTCAAAATAGTTTTTGGTCAGTGCTAATTCAGCACACCACATACAAGATGAGTTTTTTTTTACCCTTCTAAAGATATCATTTTTTTAATATCTTCTATCTTTTTTAGATCTAGCTCTATTTTTTGAGCGTCTCCTTCGCAGTATTGATAATGAGGATCAGCCAGCCCCCCGCCACCCCCGGCAGACCTAAAAAAATAGAAGATATTTAAAAAATGATAGCTTTAGAAGGGTACAAAAAAAGAATCAGATATAGCAAGAGATGAAAGACTTCAAACAGAACAATAGGATGGAAAGAAGTAAAAGATTGAAGAAAGACCTGACCAACTATAGCCACGAAAAAGCCTTCCCCTACATCAAAACTGGTTATAATAATGACATTTATACAGACTCACGGTACCTGGAACAAACAAAATCGACAAGTGAGATTCCACAACACATCCTACAGCAGAAGTGGAGATAGTAGTGAGACAGAAGATCCAGGGGAAGGGACACCGAACAGTCAAAATCCATCCAATAGAGGTAGGGGTCAGTACAACAGACAAAGAGGGGGTGGAAATAGAAGAAACAGGAACCGTTCTTTTTTTCAACAGGGCCCCAAAAGAGACCAATGGACAGACAAGAGGGTGACCAGAAGTATGGCACCCTCGTAGTCAACATATCAGACTACACCCTAGACAATTTAGAACAGGAAGTACTCCACAAAGGACTAGGGTTTGTTCTGACTAAGGTACATGACCAGTTCGAATTTTGGGGGGAGTTTATGAACTTCATGAGGAAAATACACCTCAAGAAATTCACCAAAAATAAAATGTATAACGTTGCACAATGCCACTGGAATAAAACATCCCTCCTCGTTCACGCCACCGACACATACTCACTCCCCAGAATCTCAAGTATTTGAAAAAAAGGTGGTTGCAGAGATAGAAAAACTGGAAATGAAGGCCAATTTGGTATTCCATAATCTAAGCAAACAAGAATTAAAAGCAGCCCAATCCCTGGGTAAAAAGTAGTCTATCATAATTAAAAAAGTGGATAAAGGGGTTGGCACTGTGATACAAAAAAGGTGTGATTATGTCAAGGAATGCCAGGGGCAACTAGCAGACACCAACAGTTATCATGAGCTAGCCAGCGATCCCACAATCCCATTGAAGACTTGAAAAGAATCATAGAAACGAAAGTAACTAAAGCACTGGAACAGAACTGGATTTGAAAACAAGAAGCAATATTGCTCATTTGCAAAAAGGAGCTGGTGGTCCCGATGTTCCATTGACTCTCCAAAATCCATCTTAATTAACCTCCTGGACGTCCGATTGACTCAGGGATAGATTCGGCCCTTTAGCTTTATCACAAATTGTGGACCATTACTTTAAAGGGTTCGTGATACAAAGGAGATCATATTGGAGAGACACCACCAGTGCTATTAAAGCATTTGAAAATGTTGAATTTGATTCCACGAAACATCTACTAATTGGACTTGATGTAGTCTCTTTATATACCAACATCCCTGAACGAACTACCGTGGAGGTTGTAGAAGAAGTTCTTTGGGGCAGGACAGATCAAGACCCGGTACCCAACACATTTTTGATGTGATGTGCTGAATTAGCACTAACCAAAAACTATTTTGAGTTTGAATGTAGAGTATAGCAACAAATTGAGGGGACGGCGATGGGAGGCCACAATTGCAGCCAGCCTGGCCAATTTATACGTAGAAAGCTTTGAAAATGCAGTAATCTATGCAGACAGTAACCCGTATAGGGACCACATTAAAGAATGGACCAGATACATCGACAATGTGTTCATGGTTTGGGAAGGGTCTGCAGAATCAGCCAGTTTATTTTTTGAATGGCTAAACACAAAATAAACCTCATTTAAAATATACTATGGCCCAGAGTAATCAAGAGATACATTTTCTAGACATCCAGATCTATCAAGAAGAAGGGAAACTATTGATTAAACCTTCCCATAAAATCGACGGATAAAAATTCCTTGCTACAATAAATGAGTCACCACATTTAACATTTACGTGACAACCTACCGTTCTGACAAACAGTAGCACCAAGGTTTCATTCGAACAGAAGGCAGGGATACTTTCAAAGAAATTAAGAGAACATGGCTACCCCAAGATAATTGTGAAAAAATCAGCAAAGCGGGCATACAAAAATCATCAAGACACCCTTCTGGAAAAGACCAATAAATCCCCCATAGATAATAAACTGATTTTAGGTGTACACTTATACAAACTTAAGTTTCAAGATACAGAACATAGTGTATAAAAACTGGCAAGTGTTTGACAAAAAGGGAATGAAAGAACAATGACCGCCGTTTGGCTACAGAAAGAGCACCTCCATTGGAAACCTAGTAAGTAGAAGCAGGTTAGGCATTACTAAAGAAAATGGAAACGTCCTACAAAAGATATGGGGTACGGACCCAATTAAAGGACATTTTCCATGTGGGAAATGCAAACATACGAAAAACAGTGGATATTGGACTGACCCAACCATGGATACAAAATGGCTTTACGAATTTTTATTCTGACCATGTGGTGTACATGATCACTTGTCCCTTTGGACTCCACAATATAGGTAAGACCAAAAGAAAAGTCAAAGTACGAATCATGGAACATAGAGGTTGTCTGAAAAATGAAGTTGAGGTGGCCCCCCTAGTCAAACACTTTGCGATGAAAAAACACAAGCGGGACGATTTCTTGTGGAACATTTCTGCAGCAAATCCATGGTGGAAACACAAAAGTAAAAGGGAAGATTCTAATCCGAAGGGAGCAACAACTTATTTTCATGACCAAAAGTGACAGCAGAGGCCTCAACAAGGAGGTTGAGTGGCATACAATCTAAACTCATCCTCGCGGAGTGGAGAAGAAGGGTGAATTTGACACCAGGATGTTCGAACCTCGCTAGAGTCATCCCGTTAATACAGTACTGAGAGACCCGGGGAAATTACTATTGGTCCACTCCATCCAATAGACTGAGGTTGGTATGGTCATGTGGTTCGCTAAACGTAGGAGTAAAAAACCACTGGGTACAACTAGCCGCAAAAGAATCATGACTACACTGAATTAGTTAATCTGAAGGTCATGGTAGAGTTACCTCTCGAGTACTTCTATCTACATTATGACTGTATAACTGCACACCGTCCATTTTTAACTACCCTAATGGACAGATAACGAATATGGCTTGGCTCACTTCACATTATACCAGGTCTTAATAGAATAGTGCAAGATTATGTCTAACAGTCACGTGCAGATATTTGCAATGTTTTACCAACTGCACCACATCTAGTATTCTAGTATTCTAGTATGAGGGGTGTCAGTGTCTACCCATACTGAGAGGGCCGAGATGTTAGTAGCCAGAACCCAAAGTGTGTCAAGATAACCTGTACTCAGCGTTCACCAATGCGGGACATAACTGCGGCCCCACACAAAGTTGGCCGCAATACGAGCCGACAGAGTATCAAGAACCTATATGGATTGAACAGGTTCCGGCGGTTACAACCACTTCTACGAACACAGAGAAGTGTCAGGATAACTTGTACGGAGCAGGGCAGGCAGAGGGAAAAAGTAGCAAAATCAAACGCCGTCACACTAAGAGGTAAGGAAACAAGCCCACGTAAGAGATTACTGTAGTAAACGAAAGTAACGTGAGTGGCAAGTGTCCTCCGTATCTAGATTTAACGAGAGAATGAAGAATGCGGCCAAGATGAGATGTGGCACATTTAAAGAGTACGACAGAAAATTAGAAGCAGCAACCGTAACTGAAGGTGATCTGCGCGCCTTCATAGGTACGTGCTGGGTGACAGATAGTCCAGTCTACAAAAATCAGCTTTGTCCAAGAGTAGAGATACTGTGAGGAAGGGAACACCGTTCAACATTCCAGTAAAACAGCTCATGTCTTGATTGTGGATGGATAAACTATGAGAGCCTATAAAGGGAAGTTGATGCCCTAATCCACAGTGTATGCCAGACACCCCACAGGTAATCGCACAATGTGAGGGAAGTGAAGAGAGTGGAAGGATAGGTCCCGACCACTCTGATGAACTAGTTTAGCAGTAAGTGCGAATAATATCCTGTTTTTTCTTATCTTATAGTTAAAGAGCAGGAGCTCTTAATGTTATCAAGTCATTATAACTTGGTCAGAAGTGATGAAAAGGAAAAGCCCCTAAAAAAAGGTTCATCACAAATTGGGTTGTAGAACTGAAAACATGTTGATCAAGAGAAGAGGGAGGATAATCTATTAATTTAAGGTTACCTCTTACCATTCCCTGAAATACTTTCCCAAAGGTGGTAAGAAAACAGAAGAACTTCACTTGTATATGTCTTTTTAAGGTGTAGTAAGAAGGTATATGAATTTGCTGTTTTTGGAATTGTATTAGCGTATTGGGATCACATTGAAGTTATTGATTATAATGTATTTAATTGTTTGTGAATACAATTGTGATTTTTTTACTATACCGCAAGAGTTGGAATTGGTAAATGTTTTTTATAAATTGAGAACAGTATATAGTCTCCACAGATCAGAAAATATGGGATAGAGTGGCACCTGATTTTTGATGTTATTGAACCCATCCAGGTATAGGTTGTACGCCACACACCTCTAGCGCTATAGGAGTGATCCAGAGTCTCTTGCTTGTTGATATTTCAAAAAGGTCCAACATCTGCATTCCTGAGTGCTGCTGGAAAACACAATTTCCTGCAGGCAGACATGGCTTTTTAAATTTATGCACCTCTGATCTAAATTCTAATCGATGTATACCATAATCTGTTGGCATGTAAATCTATAAATATAAGCCATGCCTGGTTGTGGTATGGGAACTGCAAAGAGCACACAATTATACAGGTCTTTACGGCAAACACATAAACCCACCAGGATACCCTTCAACTAAAGTAGGATAAGCATTTTAAATAAATGCAGTTGGGTATTTGAAGGTCAATTCCCACTCTCCCTCAGGATAGAACAGAAAGAAACAGAACACCTGCTTGATCCTGCAGTTTACGACAGAAAGGAAAAATGACAAGTGCCATTTTACTTACTAGTGGGCATTACAGGTAATGGTTAAGGGCTCCACATGTTATCTGGAGGAAAACAAATCGAGAAGACAACTCAATAAGCAGCAATTTAGGCTGGTTCGCTCAAGTGTAGCTCATCTCAGTGTTAACAAGGGGATCATAATTGCACACAGATTCCAGTTTGATAATGTACGAAAATAGGCTGAGCATCAAATAATTGGTGCTACCATTCCCCGACAGCAACACTTGTCTAGCCAGGTTGATGATGATGATGTGACGTGGCAGACCCTCCTTTTCGCCCCCCTTTCCCTTGCTGAACACCTCGGGTTGAGTGTATAGGTCATGTACATCTGCACGTCCAGGGTCCTTGATGCCGAAAGATAAAAAATATAAGGCTCTTAACACCCACTGGGCCAATTCAACAACCTGTTTAAGGAGGGAGGAAACGCTGCCCTTGGATTACCAACTCTAATGCCTGCCCCTTACCATCTTCTCCTGTATGGTGTAGCTTTACTAAAGCTATGTGTGAGGTCACAATCACGGTATAAATATATCCTTCAAAAATTGACAACTGAGTTAAAAACATTTTTTTTACAGAAAACGGGCCCCAACCTCGGAACTTACTGGATGAGGAATTTGCAAACCGGCAAGTGCTCTCGGGCCAGGTGCACTACTAATATAGGTCACAACTAATTACCTTCCCTCTTCTTCCAGCACAGAGTTGCTAACTTGACCCATGTTGCCAGAGTCACCTTTATCCATCATTCCCTTTGCACTAACAGCACTTAACATGGTGCACCTTGTGGGAGCGTGTCGTATGTAGAAAGCCACCAGATCTCCACTAAAGAGCCTGCCGCTCTCGACTCCTTCAATTGTGTAGGATACTGGGTTTTAGCCCATCCAACATCACAACTTTCTATGACTCATTATGCTACTTAGGCCCAGGTAAAGGTGACTTTCAAGCCTTGGTATGAAATTGTGTACTTCTCTAAGGTGGTCCCCATCAACCAGAAACATGGACTATGGACTATGGACCTCATTGATAGGTTCGTGTTCCTCGTTGAAGCGGACAACAAAAATGCTGGCTCCAAATTATCGGTAATGGAGCAAGCATTCAGTTAAGTGGACGATTGACAAACCACGAGGCTCTGTAGTTTTAGTGCTCCCCCTTTTTAGGGTGTATAGCTGTGAGCAAAACTCTATGCCAGCCAACACCACATACATACTTTTGATGTAACTTCCCGGATAATGAACTGTTTAGCATTTACAATTGGCTAACATTGTTGCCTTCCAAATGTCATGTATAGTGTATGTGGATTGACTGCAGCACAACATCTTGGTGTTCTCATTGGGGCAGCATACATTCTACATATGATACAAAAAAAACGCAGAAATAATCGTTAACTTCCTTTCAACAATATGTCATGACCAGCAAGCTGTGAAAACCCTTTTCTTTCTCACCATGGACTTCAAAAGTGTGGGTGACTGTGATAAGGCAGGCTCAGCATTTGAGGATGCTTCAAAAACGTTCTTCTACCCAACTTAATGCAGCTCATTGCAGACTTCGAGAACATATCTCTGAAGCCAGGAAGAAGGTGCATTGGCTACCCATTAAAAAAAAAGGACAGTCTTTAAAACCCTTACATTGACACACAAATACATCCATAACTTGGCACCTCTATACCTTGCTCAAAGAATTCTCAAGCCTAGTTCAGCCAGACCCATAAGATCTGCCTTCTCTAACAGGATCGCCATTCCTAAAACACAGAATGCGGGCTGGAGGGTCCACTTTCCCCGTACTGGCAGTGACGCACAGGAACTCACTGCCGCCACACATGTATCGAGACGCACTTCGCCTTCAGGAAAACACTCAAAACAATGCTGTTTATCTAACAAGCTCTCAGGCATCATGACCCTAGGTAGACAGAAAGTTCCTTCCTTGCTAGCATGTAATTTATAATCTATCTGAACAATGATCTAAAAATTGTAACCTTCTACGTATTTGCTCTCATCAGACTGTCAACATTATCTACCCAAGATAGTTTTACCTGGAAGCTCACTGTAACCATGAGCAATTGACCGGACTGTAACGAAGATGATTTCATGCAAATAACCTGAATGTAACCAAGAAGACTTCTTGCAACAGCGCCTCGATGCCCTTGGGCTGTTAGTGCGCTTTAAAAATCCAAATAAATCATCCTCACAGGTGAAACAGAGTTTCCCCTTAATAAATGATTCTGTTAACCACTCTACTCCTGTTGCTTCGTGTGATCTCCCTGACGTAGCAATGTCCCCATAAGCACAAAATATTGGGGCCGCTACCCTTTTTGATTGCAGGGTTTCGAATAATCCCCCTCACCGGCAGAAAGTGGGGCGACACGTGCAGCGTGCTCCACTACAGAACAGGTGTTCACGCTGGTGAAGCGGGATACTAAGGTTGTTGCCAGAACTGGTGGCAAAGAAAGCGCAAGCGGGGCAGTTGCTGCTTTGCACCCCTATTTGCTCCTAGGATTTGCTTGTGCCATAACAATTTGAACATCTTTTATAGATGGTGACAAAATAACACAGTTTGCCATACTTAAAAGTATCCAGAGGTGGAGGTCCTACTTGTTTTGTCTGGAAATACTACACAGGCTTCTTACGTCTTTGCAACAAACTGCTTCCATGATCCATCTCTCTCAATGGCGGGTGGACCAATTAATTTGGCAAAACACTTAGTAAGGTTTATTTAAGAGAGCCAAATGTACTTCCAATGATCTAATTCATAGGCATCATAAGGTATGCTAAATCATTCTCATTTATTTTCTGTGATAATGGCTTGGATACTGCTCCCCACTTGGGAATTCTGTGTATTGTCACAACCAAATGACTGGCAGATAACTCGGGACTCTTGGCCAATCTGGTGAAGAGCACAACACAAAACAGCCCCAGGGCTCGGGATGCACTGGGTATGTGAACGAATGGGCTTCAGAGAAATCACAAGATAGCAATTCCAATGTGTTTGAGGAAAGCAGTCCATCAGCCCTGCCTCACCTCCCTGCGTTTCCTCCTCCTGGCAGTCAAATATAAGTGATAACATGGAAAGAGGTTTTAAGTGTCCCCTGCACAACATTTTAAGACTTGCTTGGTTTCTTCTGCTACCTTCATTATAGTCTGGATGCTGGGCTTTCTGTGCAGTCTCCTCCATCTGCCAGACACAAGAGGCCCGGGTTCGTTTTAGGCAATTCTACATCTAGAGTATACCTTGCAATATCTCACTGGGACCAGGGATCTTTAAGCCCGAGCCGAGGGAGTCGGGGACGATGCTGACAATTTTTGCCAGCAAAAGGTGGTCAGGTACCGATTCTGCTGGTCCTTTCTGTAACCCTTCTTTACCTCCTATCCTGCTTCACTCTTTCTGACCTCCTCTTCCCTTCCTCATTAACGGCTAACAGTTGGAGCTTTTTCACTGCCCCCCTCAGCTCTCCTTCCCTAGATGAATCTGTTTTTTCACCCTTATGTAATGTCGTCCTCTTCTTCTCCCCTTCACTTTTTGCATTAATTTCTCTTCCTCCCATATTGCGTCTTTCCAGTCTCCCTCCTTCACACACTCTGCTCCTCTGCTCTCCCTCCTTCACAAACTGCTGTTATCTCACAACCGCACGTTGACCATCCATTTGATTTACATGCCTCCGGGACCATTGGGGACCTTCGAAGATGACCTCACCAACCTTATAACGAACAACTCTCAAAACCACTCCCAAACACTGCTGCTGGGCGATTTCAATATTGGCCTTAATGACCCCGATAACAAACATGCTGACACTATCGCAGCCCTACTCAATGACCACAGGCTCACCCAAAAAGTCCTCGCCCCGACTCATATTAAAGGCAGAACCCTCGACTAGGTATCTGACCTCAACTGCAATATTGCTATCACCGACATCGTCCCACAAGCTTGGACGGACCACTATTTAATAAACTATACCGCCACACTTGACCTTTTGAGCCCCAAAATCATTAACATGGCACCACCCCTCTCTACTAGAAGTAAGACAGACATTACTGCAGAAAAACTAATCCCGCTCCTCCTCCCAACCATTAATAGCCTCGACAAGAACACTGACCCTGACACCCTAGTAGACATCTTTAACAAAGTTATGACCTCTGCATTAGACACCATTGCTCCAATCAAACTGCGCAAAAGCAAGCAGGATGCTCCCCTGAATGCCTGGTTCATACCCCAACTTAAGGACCTAAGAAAACAAAAAAGAAAGCTCAACGCCATCTGGCGCAACTCTCCTACCGAAAATAATAAAGCTAAACTAACCCAGCTATCCAAACTCTATAAGAAAGAAATCACTAATACAAAAAAAACCTCTTTAACGACAGAATCATCAAAGCTAAGTCAAATACTAAGGAACTCTTCTCTATCCTCCGTGAAATGGAATCCCCCTTACAACCTATAGACAGCTCTCCGAAGGATAAGATTTGGTGTACTAATATACAAACTGCCCTATCCAACAAAATCACTACCCTCCAACACAAAATAAAACAAAAAAAGGACTCCCTGGTCATAATCCACCCCCCCCCCCTAGAATCCAACACCATGCCTCCTTTCAGTTTCAAAACCATATCGGTGGTGGACACTGAAAAAGTGATTCTCTCACTGAAACCATCTAACTGCAAGGGAGGCAGTTGCCCAGCGCAAATAATAAAGGACGCAGCTAGGGATCTAGCCCCTTTCATATCGAAACTTATACACTCTTCCTTTAAATCCAACACAGTACCAACTAACCTTAAAGAATCCTGGGTCCTCTCCTTACTTAAAAAACAAACCCTCGACCCCTCCATCCCCACTAACTACAGACCTACCACGACAGTGCCCTTCCTTCTCAAAATTATTGACAGAGTGGCATACTTACAAATCCAGGACTACCTGGAAGCCAACCACTTGCTAGGCACCAGACAATCAGGCTTCCGCCCCCTCCATGGCACCGAAACATCCTTGCTTGACCTCAAGACTAAAATTGAGGAGTTGAAGGATAGCAGAAAAATGGCCCTGCTTCTCCTACTGGACCGGTCGGCCGCCTTCGATCTGGTGGATCATACAGTCCTATGCAGCCACCTCAAGATCGCTGCCAATTTCACAGGGGAAGCTATAACATGGGTCCAATCCTTTCTAGCTAACCGGACTATGAGAGTCTTCTCAACATCAACTTGTGCTGATCCAATCCAAATAACATTCAGAGTCCCACAGGGCTCCTGTGTCTCACCCACCATGTACAATATCTTCACCAAGACATTGTTTGATATGTTGGACAGGCTGGGCATCACCTACACAAATTATGCAGATGATACCCAGATCCTCATACCCCTTTCGGGCAACTATGAAACAGACCTGGCCTTGGTGAACAAGATATAAATCCTCATTCAGGCATGGATGGTGACCCATGGCCTCTGCCTGAACGACGATAAAACTGAAATACTGCTCATCAAAAAGCAAGTTAGCTCCCTCGCCTCCTCAACAGTTTACACTTGCAAGCTAATCCACACTGGCAGACCTTTCCTCTCTAGCACTAACTGTATTACCCTGGCCAATGCATTAATTATGTCTAGACTATTGCAACGCCCTGTACTCAGGAGCTAACAAATATAACACGGACAAATTACGACTGCAAAACAATGCCCCAAGAGCAGCACTGAATGTCCCATCCAGAAACCACATCTCTATACTTAGGAAAAATAACCACTGGCTAAAAATAAAAGACAGAATCTTCCTCAAAACTATCTCCATAACTTCCAAATGCCTTAGCTCCCCCATACCTAGCAGAAGAATTCTGAGGAAATCCACAATCCGACCCACTAGGACTGCCAATTCATTCATGCTTGAAACCCCATGATTCAAGCGTTCCACAGCTGGAGGAGCCAGCTTCCCAGTCAAAGCTGCGCAATATTGGAATACACTCCCAATTGACCTTAGACGCCCACTACCTTACACCAGCTTTAGACATAGCGCTATTAACTGGCTCTGCACCAACAACCTTTAACCCTAGTCACCTTACTATCCTTCTGGACGCACTGGCCGAGCCCGGCCTCCAACTGTTCACCTGGGTCAGCGAGCTCTAATACTTTACACTGTATTATATGATCTGCACTTGCACATAAATATTGTATATGCTGTATAAACCTATTGTAAATAAGTGGCCTTGATTTGTACCTAATCATGTATACCCCCCCTTTCTAGATACTGTATTCCATTGCATTTATTACTGTACTGTACATCATCTGCATGTATGTGATTGCATACAACAGGCACTGTAACCAAGCCTCGAGAATTCTTTTACTGCTGCGCCCGTCTACCTGAGGGTTTGGTGCGCATTACCAAATAAACTCTCCAGTTCTTTCCACTCTCCGCGCTGGTCTACACATCTTCCTCTTAGGGTTCCCCTCTCAAGGTCTTTGCTTTCTCCTATATACCACCTTCTCCTACTATCCTCTCTAGGTTGTTGCCCTTTTTTGTGCTTCAGTTCCTTCCTTCATCCCCAAACAGGCATTTACCCTTTCCTTTCTGTTTATCCACACTCTCCTCCTTCCCTCCTCTCACCATTTCTTTAACTCCACCACGTTCGTCCAGATTACTCTCTTTGCCTTGCATCACTTGCAGCTTACTCTCAACTGTACATCACTACTGCAGTGTTCTTCCTGCGATATACACCAGGTTATTACTAACGGCAGCTCTTCTAGCAATAGGTACCCACCTTCCACTGCTGCGCAACCTGGATTGCGTTCAGCTGTGGGGCTGAGCACAGGGATAGGTTGCTGCATTTCCTAAAGCTTTCCTAGCTGTGTGCAATTGTTCTGTGCCTCTAGTTGCAACTTCACAAGCTGAACTCGTAAGAGGGCGTCCACCATTTTGAATTTAATTTCAGTGTTAATTTCTGCGTTTGTTGCAGCTGGCCTCCGACTCTGTAATTGTTGCCTGAATATATTAGCATTCACTGTTCCGCACAAGCAAGCCTCTTGTTACATGAAACTATAAGCCAACTTTTTAAAATATTAAAGCAATGGTGAAGGCTTGTTTGTAGGCCGTAGGACTTCCCAGTTGCAAACTTCCTCATGGGTTCAATGCTCTTTGGCACGTTTGTAATATGTGTATGAGACTTTTCATATTATTCCATGAACCAGGAACAAGAAACCAAGCATCAGCAAGAGGAACCAAATCCGATTTCGTCCTCAGAAATCATAGGTAGCATGCATACCTCTGTGACCATCATTTCATTTAGAAAATTAAGGTTCTTCCATAGAAAAAAAGCAGCTCTTAAGGATAAAGAAATATCCACCACTCCCTCCCCAACTAACAGAAATGTACCTCCTCCCAACCCCCTCCCCCCCCCATCATAGGCCCTTAGAACCATGTGGAGGCATTATACCAGTATGAAACCAGCAATGGCCAATCCAGATGTTAGGACTTACAACTCCTGTCAAGCCTAGCTAGCAGAGACAACGGTAAGAGGCAGGGCTGCAGGCTTCCCACCACTGCACTATACAATTGTTCGATCGCATTGTAAAGTTAGAGGCCTCATGATGACCCTGATAATAAACGATCCTCTCAGAAATGTCTTATTGCTATGTTTAGAGACTATTTGTTCAATCTTGTTGGTATACAATAGATTAAAGGTTCAAGAGGCCAAGAGCCTGTTCTCCTGTAGGGCATGCATATTCCATGTTTTGTACTTTCATGTGTTCAAAAGGGACCCTGAATACCAAAAATGATTTCAAATCCCCCTATTTGGCATATGCTCTCTCTTCAGTGAAAAGGATTATTGAAAAGGTTTTGGTACCAATCAAGGATATCTTGCATCTTTTCAATAAAAGTACTCGCACAGACAAGAGGAATTTAGTGAATGGTTCACAGGAGCTATGAACCAATGCGTACTGTGATGAGTCTAGGGCATTTGTCCCTTCTCCCCAAGGGGAGCCACCCCCATTAAGGCTAGGGAGGTGAGCCCACTCCACAAGAACCCTCCCCACACCTCCCATGACCCAAGGGCTTGGGCAAGCAGGACCTCACTTGGAGAGCCGCCCTCTTTATGGGATGAGGACTCCCAGGGTAGAGTCAGAAAACTCTGTACTCACAACTCATCCCATATGGAACCACAGAGATTTAAGGGTGATAAAGCTTTTTATTTGACACTATGGTAACCCTCCTCTGACTCAACCTCTTAATCCGAAGCCCTTTACCTCTCATTACAGAGATGACTATAAAAACATTGGGGTCATCACCTGGAGGAGGAGACTGACGCAGAGCTGAGCGGTAGGGGAGGAGATGCACAGAGCGGACCCGCTGCTGGAGCACGAAGAAGACTGCCTTGTGGGCCCAGAGGCAGTTAAATTCCACCAAATTCAAGGATGTCGGGTGCAGAAGCTCTTCAGCCCTCGTACCAAGAAAGGGAGAACACCACGCATCGGCAAGGCCCAGAGAAGGCCACCACAACCAGAAGCAACCAAATGGCATGCAGAGACAACCGCTGTCAACAAAGGCATCACCAACCCTCCCTGGCAGAAGGGCTGCGAGAAAACAGGTACTTGGGGAGCCCAGGAAGAAGGGAAGCGGATGGTTGATTGCTGTGAGGGGGGGGAATTAAACCCCAAACCCTTTACTGGCTAAGGAGTCTGGAAATAGTCTAAATCTACACCACTGATCCCCGAGTGAAACAAAACAAGTTAAGCGCGTAGAAAGTACAGAGAAGCAAATTGCCAAAAGGAGAAAAGGACAATCACTGGCGGAAATCAACGGGAGATGTCCAAGGGCTCGAGAGCCTGCGCATAGCTTACAGCAGAACCAAGGGGTCCGAAGAGCTGGTAACACTGAGAATCAAGAGAATACGAATATTGAATTGCAAAGTGTAACATTCACACTCCCCTGGAGTAGGAAACCTGGAAGGAGGGAGATGGACTTCAACATAAGACATTGAAGGCAGGTATTAGTCGAATACCCCACTGGACAAAAGAAATTAAAGCTTTGGTGATTGGAAGGATGACAGTCTGAGTGACTGTTTTTGGATACGAGGAACTGAGAAAGATCTTTGCAAGAACTGTTGCAGTGACCCAGACGAGGAACCGCGTCCTTGGAGGAACATTACATTTTGAAGGCTGTCTGGAGCAAAGGGGGTTAGTTGACAGGTGTTGAAAAAACCCCAGAGTGAAAGTCCATCTATTTGTTTTGTTTGTGGTCATCTAGTGATAGGGCCAGGTAGTTGAAAAGGTTAGGACGGAGGACTGAGTTTTGTTATTTGGACATTCTGACGAGCACCTTAGTTTTAATTTCTTAGAAAAGGAATCCCCTTTTAGGAGTAGGGCCAGTGATGAGTTTTCTTTTCATTTAAATAAACTAAAGCTGAATCATATCCTCTGGTCCGAGTCTTTCTTCGGGTCTGCCACAGTACATATTACTAATGCGTTTGCCCCATAAGCAAACATGGAGTCCTTCAGGAGTCAACCTATGATCTCCGCTCTCTCATCGATTCCCAGTA
Organism: Ambystoma mexicanum; assembly: GCF_040938575.1. Classification (NCBI taxonomy): domain Eukaryota; kingdom Metazoa; phylum Chordata; class Amphibia; order Caudata; family Ambystomatidae; genus Ambystoma; species Ambystoma mexicanum. Next base: position 488,437,958 of record NC_090938.1, on the reverse strand, counting down.
TACTTCAGATTGGGGTAGGTGGACCAAATATACAAGAATGTACCTGTCACCCAATAACCCTCTCAACAAAGCCCAGTCTTGTTCTGTGCAAAATACGCCAGAGTCTCTGCTATCTGGTGTTCTTTACAACCAATATACAATATTTTGTCGTGTTCTTCCTTGTATTGCATATACATTGAGAATGGGTGTTTTGTTGCAGATTTGTTTCTACTCATCCTCAGACAGTGCTTATCCAGAGTCTTTGTGCCATGCGTCCGTATTTGTACCCTTGCAGAGTTGTTTAGGAGGATGCCAAAACAAAGTAAATATACTTTAGAAGCCATTTGGAGGAACACAAATAAACAAAATGGCCTCGTTTCATTTGTTTGAAATCCTTATGTAGTAGCCAATGTCTAATCTGCAAGTATCTAGGCCTAGCTCCTTTTCCTATTCTAAAAAGGTCTTTGCACTGAAGGCGAGGCCTATCGGAGCCAACTTGAAATATGAGATGCATATTTGCAACTGACTCTTAGCCAGTCCGCCAAACCCTCCTTCTGTAGGCAAGGGTAAACTGCCAAACTTCCATGAAGAGATCTGCTGGGCCCCTACAGGTTTTGTGTGGTATCTTGGAATATAGTCTATCCCACACCAACATGGCTGATCTAACGAACAGGAGCTCATTAAGGGATAGCAGACTGCCCTACTTGGATAACCACAAAACATACAGTAAAGGGAATCCAGTGAATTCATTCTCAATTTTCCACCACTTAGTGAACTTACAATCAACCCAATCTGCCAACACATGTTGCACTTGGAAGTATCTAAGTAACTTCAGGTGGGATAGTCCCCCTTGGCCACGAGGGAAAGAGTCTGATTTGAGAAACCCTGTTGCTCGCTCCCTGCCAGATTGAAGTGTATTATATCCCTTTGTAAGGGATGCAGTGCCTTGTCAGGAATATGGACTGGAAGTGCTAAGAATGCATATACACGTTTAGTTAACAGGTTCATTTTTACAGAACAAAGCCTCCCCAACCATATCATCAACAATGTCCTCCATTATTTTAGCAAATATCTTTGTGCAATTAGCGACATACAGACTGAGATTTAAGTGGGCTCATAGGTATTTAAAACTGATATGGAGTAAGGGGGGAAATAGTTATAAGGATGTCCCACTTAGAAGCCAGGAGGGTTAGCTTGAGAAACTCAGATTTGTGTGCAACTTACCATGGACCCCCAAGACTTGTTTAAACTCTGCCATAGGTTCTTGAGGTGCTGGTATTGAGTTTTCTAGGTTAGAGAAAGTAAGATGTTGACAGCAAAGAGTGACACCATGAAGGTTTGAGCACTACAGCGGATACTGTATATTACAGGAAAATCCCCAATGAGTCTAGTTAAGGACTCCTCTACCAGGGCGAATTGGATGGGTGACATAGGACAGAAGTGGTGTGTTCCCCTGAAAAGATTGAACATGGTAGAAAGCTAGCCATTCATATGAAAACTGCTGCATATGTGGATATAATGGCATTCAGAAAGCCCACCACCTTTGCATGAGAAAGTTGAACTCCATCCAGCTGAACGTTTTCCCTGCATCGACCAAGACCAGGATGGAGAATGTCTTCCTTCTTTGGCCTCTGTTACTAAGGTTTGCTATTTTGCAGACACTGGCAGCTGCCTACCTGGGAACAATCCAAATGCATCTCATCGGGGATTTTAACAATTATTTCAGTCTCTTTGCCAACACTTTGGCATAGAATTTATCATCTAGGTTTGAAAGTGTGATAGGCCTATATAAGGAGCAGAGATTCAGGTTTCTGCCTGGTTTACGGAGACGTGCAATCATGGCGTCCCCAATGGAACTAAAGGCTGCCTTAGCCTGTATGATAAAACTAAAAGATACCGAGTGTGCTCACTAAAGATACTAGTGAATGTGTTCAGTCTGTGCAGGAGGTTGAGGGGGGTTATTTTCTAGGTACCTCTAAAGCAGTTACCAGAATCTTCAGTCTCTGGCTAATTGGGCCTTGTGTGACAAGAGTCAGGGGTTTGACTGACAGGTGAAGAACATGGACCTCTACCATTTTGGGGTAGGAGTACTACCAGGGTGTACGCTGGGGCCAGTCCTACCCATGAGGCATAGTGAGGAAGTTGAGAGTACCCCAATCCCAGTACCCTCTCTCCCCTCCTCGCCCGTATGTGTCTTGTGGGTGAAGACTGGGACCATTCACCCAAAACCATGCACCCTCAATTCTGGCCAGAGTTCCCTTTACTTTTTGTCAGCACTTCCAAGATCAGCATGCACCACCATACAGAGTGAGCCCGGCAGACTACAGGAGAGAGCAGACGATACCAATACCAAGCCTGAAGTCCCGTAGCCTGTCATCAGAGGGAAGTATTACTCACCACAGCATAGATTAAGCAGAATACTGTCCCAACATCCAGAAAGTATGCTTTGCATCAACTTGGGTGGGATAAGAGGTTTTGTAGCTTTGTACTACAATAGCCCAACTACAAGGTAAAAAACAGCTTTACATTTGGTCCCAGAGTAAGGTGGAACATGGGTCCAATGTGGGAAGGAGGGAAGGTTAAAGGCAGGATGTCAGGAGCGTAAAAGAACTGTTAAAGCAACCTAAAGTGAAGTATGTGCAGGTTAGGTCATGAGGTGGGACGAAGGACAACAGAAGGTGGAGCAGAGTTCTGAATAGTCTTTGGAGTAGTTGGATATAAGTGCCGGTAAGGTATTGTGTGCAAGAGTGTGGCACCCAGTTGGAGCAAATCTGCGATTGCTAGCGTGTATCTGATAGTAGTAGCAGAATGGAGAGCAAAAGATAAACTAGGGGTAGGTAGAGTGTGTAGAGGGTGAAGGAGAGCAGAGAGCGAGTTGGCATAGAGAGAGAGTGAGTGGAAGTGAGAATTGGTTTTAGGGAGAACAGAAGGATGCCTGGGAGAGAGAGTGAGAGCGAGAAAGGGTGAGGCAGGAATTACAGAGGGGGGAGTCTGGAGGGCGAGAGCGTGGTAGGGAGAGGAGTCTAGTGGTTGAGATAGGAGGGTGAGAAGTGTGGGAAGATTAGAGGGACAGAGGAGGAAAGCGGCAGGAGGAAAGACAAGCGAAGAGAGAAAGCAGGAGGGAGGAAGAGAGAAAGCAGGAGGAAGGAGGCAAGGAAGAAATAAAGAAAGAGGGATGAAGAAAGAAAGAGGAAAAAAGAACGAGGGATGAGTAGAGACCAGAGGGAGTAGAAGGTGAGAGAAGACATGGGAGAGTACGAGGTGAGAGGGAAGAGGGAGAGAAAAAGTAGTAGAGAGCAAAGAGGCATAAGATCAGGGAAAGGAGAGGAAGAATGGGAGAGTGTATGAGTGAGTAAAGGCACCATTTTAACACCATCCTTATGACTATCATTGGGGACACTAGAGTAGGTTACCCTTAGAGAGTCCCATAGGGAGTAAGATGGAGAAGTCCTCTGACTTTAGGCCCTCCCGTGTTAGAAAGGTTTCAGCAGAGGTTACCAATTGCTCATACTCGCGATGATCTTGGGAAATAAGTAAGCTTGGGTTCGGATTGAGGGTATCTGCGGGAGATTGAGGGACCAACCAGAGAGAACAATCTATTAATTGGATTATGTAATGTTCCCAGAACCCTGACAATATAAACTGTAAAGATTTGTTATTAAAAAAACCTTGAAACCTCCATTAGATTGTTGAACTTCTTAAGGCCATCTCTGACACTTATCTAGCCAAGCGTGAACATCCTTTGATCCCTCCATTCCACACTAGAGTACAGTTTGATGCTGAATTCCCTAATGGAATCCAAATGTTCCCCTTCATTTAAAATCCTCCTAGTTTTTATTTTGCCGTTCTAAATCTCTGTTCACCTTGATAAAAGCTTTTAGTTAGAAATCGAATAATATGCAGGGTTTACCTCCCCTCCCAAACTCCCGCCCCCCCCCCCACCGAAGTCATAAAATCCTGTGGCGACAGATGTTGTTCGCCCATTTGCAGATGTCTGAAAGCCTTTTTTGGGGGCGTCCGACTGGGGGCTGAGGTTTCTAGTCTTCTTGCAAGTCACAAGGCCGATTCTTTTCCCAAATCCTTTTAAGCCTTGCTGCCTAGTCTATTAAGTGACCGCTTCTTTATAGTGTGTTTCAATGCATCACACTGCATGCAATTAAATGCGTCAGTGGCCCTATTCAATTCGAACTTGTATTTTCTTTAAATAACATTTTATTTTGAAAATAAATGACTTACAATGTAGACAATCCCTAAGAGCAAAGGTACTCAGTCCTAGGATAAGGTGCTTTTGCATAAGAGTATTAGTTTATTGAAAGATTTCCACTGAAGAGATGGCTTTGATTGCCATGGAGAGCATTTAAGTGGAGTGGAGTACGTAGAGAAAGCGGTAGGAGGTATGGGGTGGGGAAATTATAGTTTGTGAAGAGTGGAGGAACAAAAGGGAATGAGAAGAAGGGCACAGTGAGATGCATTCAGTTAGGGGAGGCAAAACCATGGATGGATTTAAAGAGTAGCATCAGGAATTGAAAGAGTGATATTACAATGATAGCCATCCAGCGTGGGGATGGCAGGCAGAGGCAGGGAGGATCTGGGTAGGTTGAAAAAGATGTGTGCTGCAAAGTTGAAGACTTTGCTGAGGAGAGCAAATTAGTGGAGGGGTAGATCAAGAAGTAGGCTCTTGCAGTAGTCAGTAGTCCAGTTTGCTGGGCGCAAGAGCATAGATAAGGGGTTTAGTTGTGTGGTGTGTGGGTGGTCTTTTCTAATGTTTAGGAGGCTGGGTCTAGCTGCAGTGGCCATGATTAATGTTAGTTTCAGGTTGCTATCAAAGAGATCCACAAGATTTTGAGCAATGTGGGAGGGGGTCTAGGAGAAAAGAGATGGGAAAGGAGAGAGAGCGGTTGACATTGGAGGTATGAAGAAAGAAGACATCCATCTTTGAAGAGTTGAGCATGAGGCAGCATATGGCCATCCTGTGGCAAATTGCATATAGACATTTGGTTATGTGCTCAGACACTGCAGGAGTGAAGGGGAAGTAGAATAATAAAAGAGTATTGTCGGTAAAGAGGTGATAATTAAAACCAAAGAAGGACATTAGTTTACCAAGTGAGGAGGTATATAGGTTGAAGAGAAGTGGGACCACAACTGATCCTTTAGGCAGGTCCATATGAAGGAGGTGTTGAGGTCCCACAACATCAAGGATAAGTGGTCAAAACAAAATGAGGACACCCAGTTAAGTATGATGTCCTTGAAGCGATGGAGAGGGAGGATACACATTGTCAAATGCAGCTGGAAGGTCTAGAAGAATGAAAATGGAGGAGAGGTAAGAATGGTAGGCAGTGGCAAGAGAACTGGCAACATAAATAACCACAATCTTAGTGGAGTGTTTGGAACAGAATGCATATTGGAGGGGATCAACCATTAAGTGTACCTCAAGATATGCAGTTGAGTACAATCCACTCTAGGATTTTGGAGTGGGAGGGAGGGAGGGAGGGAGACAGACAGGTCTGTAATGGGAGGGTTGCTGGGTTCAGCATCTTGTTTCTTTAAGAGAGGTAGGAATGTGTCTGTTTTATAAGCGGCTGGGAAGATACCTGTTCATAGAGGTAGAATGAATAAGCTGGAGAGGTGATAAGAGGAGACACCAAAAGTTCCTTAACAATGTATGGTGGAAACAGGTCAAATGGTGCACAGAAAGGGATGGCAGATTGAAGGATGGGCAGATGTTCAGGGCAGAGGGAGCGAGAAGTGAGAAAGAGGAGAGTGTGGGTAGAGGAGAGGATAATGAGGGAGGGGGTGGTAGGGATAGAAGAGTGGACATGGTGTAACATTTTGGGGCAAAGTAGCAGGTGGAGATAGGGAAGGAAAAGGAGGGAGCGCTGATGTGGAGGATACTGGATAGTTTGTTGGGTGTGTGAGCGGAAAGAGGAAACAAGATTAGTGTAATTAGAGAATTTGGCTGTTTTGAGAATTGTGGTAGGGGTCAATGGAGAGACCTTGTAGGCAATGAAAAATGTGAGGCACAAACCACATAAGCAGCAACACATTATTATCCTCAGGAAGGAAGGGGTAAAGTTAGTGATTACTGAAGAGGATAGACAGTGCAGAGTTGAATTTAGGAAAGGAGATTTCAATGGAGTGAGCAAGTAGAAGAGAGTTGTCTTGGAGCAGAATTTTGGTTTGGTCAGGGTAGGGGGAAATGGAGTCAGGCTTCAATTTACATTTAAAATGAGGAAGGAGGATGGGAGAATACAAGCATAATCGAGAGAATGAAGTGAATTACAGACTGTTCAACGGGGGAGAGGTTCAATGGTGTGAGCAGAGACCAGTGTGGAAGATAGGAATATGATATTGAGAAAGTTGCCTTGGTTGTGGGTTAGAAGGTTGTGCAGATTGACCAGCGAGTTGTGTCAAGTTGGGGCTGTTGGGCATTATTCATATTGGAGAGGTTAAGGCCAACCATTATAATGGCAATAATATCAGCTGGGAGGGTTTTGAGGGGTCACGAACAGCGGAGAAGAGGTCGAGTGTGCCCAGTGGGCTGTAGATGGCGAGGATAGCAAGAGGGGTGTAAGTGAGAATTCAGCTCGAGCTATGCTCAAAGGAAGTAGACGTGAAATCGGAGATGGGAAGGGTAGCGATGATGCGTCATTGCTGATCATGAGGCCAACACTGCCACCTTTTTTTGGAGAGAAGGAGAGCTAGAGCAAAGCGGTCGTGCAAGGGTGGCGGTGTCGCAGGAATCTAGGTTGGGGCAATACCCATCACAGAGAGCTTGGGGCAAATTTTATCAAAGTGATCAGTGAGAATGGAGTTTTTATTGCATGGTGAGTGGGCCGAGGCCGTGAAAGCAAGATGGAGAAAGAAAAGTAAGAAGCAAGAAATAGGATTGGCAGGAGCATGATAGGCAAGGAGTGATGAGGAGAGCTTAGGGAGGGCCCACAGAGATCTAGATGGTCAAGACATGCAATTTCGGAAATAAAAGGGTCCTGGTGTGATGGATTGCCAGCTACAAGGGTGTGAAAGCCCTGGCTTTTTAATTTTTATTGCATAAAATGATGCAGGTAATTCTGTTTCTGAAAGGGCCATTTGCTAATCAAGACCCCTTACATGAAAGCTCCATTCCAAAATTACAGTGCGAACATGTGCCTTTGCTGGGATAGCCTAAAGACATCCTTAGGCCCACCCCTGCAGTGTCACAGGGCAGGTTCAAAAGTCACATGGGCATTCCTGACGCTGCTGGAAAAATATTTTCCTGCATGCAGAGATGGCTTTTTAATCTCTGCACCTCCGTTTCCAAACCTAATAAATGTATGGCTTAGTCGGGTGGCACAAAAATGTGAAACATAATCGATGCCGGTTGTGGCATGGGGACTGCTAGAGCTGGTGCCTCAAAGACATCACTGACATCACAAATTCACTTTCACACCAAGCTGCTTAACACTGGAGTTCCTATGAATTCAGCAGGCATGAGAAGGGAGTAGAGTTAGAGAAGCCAGAAGGGAGAGGTAGACAGAGATGGGTGCCACCTTCTTGGTTTCGTAAGTGCTCTCTACCTCGTCTTGTCCACACCATGTCCTGCAGGCAAGGCATTATGGGTGTCATGTCAGAATGCAAAGGGCCCTTGTTAGAACAGCTTGAATTGGACTCCCAACAGCAGGCTTCCTTTGGACCAATTCCATGTAACATGTTGCCTTTATTTGATTAATCTTAGGACAATCAAGCGAGGAAGCATACACTTTTGGACCTCTGTTGAGGGTCGAGTCCATTCCAAGGTTCTCACCTCCCATCTCCCCATAACTTTTGTTACTGCACTTGCACAATCCGAATGTCACAATGGCTATTAGCACCGTTTTTGTTTTGTCATGCCCATTCCTCACCACCCTCTTTTCGTGTTGCGCCTTGAAACACTTAGGCACATTATTAAAAAAAAACTATAAATAAAATAAATTCCTTCACTGCCAACCCGGCATTGCCTGCTATCCCTAGCGCTTTTGACCTGCAAGCCTTGGCCACTATTGAACAGCACTGCATCGTTGGACATAGTGCTGCTGCTCCCCGATTCAACACCAGCCCATATTCAAAAGCACCCAGACTCCTGTGTGGAATGCCTAAAAGCCTGGCTCAACACTGTTGCGCCCTAAAGACAAGAACAAAAGATACTGTAAGGTGGCCCTGTTCCCCAGTCCACTTTCTGTTACTACATTAATTTTTAAGCCCCCCCCTCCTTCTCTACTTTGTTCTTTAAGACATATCCTTTGAACAGTTACCTTGTGCCAGAACACCCCTGCTCATCTATCCAGAATGTCCTTTCCCAAGTCTGCATTCTCTGACTTTCTTCTACAGGGGTGGGTTTTGATTTTAAAAGTCTATATAGCTTTATAGCATCTTAATTGGATATTATTTTAGTTTGGAACCACTGTACTTAAGTTGTTTGGGTTGCTACGGTCATCTGCGCACACCCCTTGTGAACAATATATCTTGCCCTTGGGCCATGTTACCAACAAAGGGAAAGGAGGTATACCTGTCTGGTTGGGCCTGTTTCACCTTTACGATTGGGATCACTGCTGGTTTAGTAGTAGCGTGGGGCTGAGTAGGGAGTTTAGCCACTTCTCATCCTGTTAACCATGAATAGCAGTAGCCATTTTGTCACAGTCACTTATAAAAGGTGCTGCATAATCGGACTCCATCCTTCCATGGTTCATTGCATTCTGGGTGATTTTGGTTGCAGACAAGACTTTTGGCAGCAAGGGGGTTGCAACAAGGTTTCACCAGCCTGGTCAGTGGCTCAGAAGTGTAAGAGAATAGGTCAAGTGACAAGTTTGTGAATCCCAAATGGTTCTGGGGTTCCTTGGCTGAATCCCTGCGATGCATTCATTATGGGAACCATAGGTTGCGAGGATCATAACCCAGGGCACATGGACGACTTAGTGGTTTTCCCCCTCTTCTTCCTTTCCCAAAAACTATGCCTCATCCTATGGCTGACTGTTGGTCTTGTGTAACTCTAGTCAGAGCTTATTGATTCCCCTTTTCATAGGGTCCCGTGTTTTGTGCTTGGGGACTGGATATGTCCGGTTTGTGATGGGGTGGGAGCCTGTGGGTCCCTCTCTCTACCTAACTTGAGCCCTATATAACGTAGTGAGCGGTGACACTCATTCCCCTACGGTCAACCCAGCCTCATTGCACGGTCTAAAACGAACGACGGTCACAGGACCCTAGAGGATGGACAGAGGAGCTGTATAAATACATTCTGTCGCAATGCTTTTGCGAGTCACATAAGAGAAACCCAATTCTCCCAACCCCACATTTTTCGGGCTGCTATTGGCGAGCTGCCCCAGAAGCAAAAATGCTTTGCCTTTATGCACATAATTCCACCTAAATCCAGTGCTTCCATTGGTTCTCCCTCTTCGCTGTCCTGGAGTATGACCGAACGCATCTGTGTTCCATGGTCACGTTCCCAAATGTCAATCCCAAAACCTTTTTATGCTGCTGACACAAAGGAGTTCCTTGCCGGTGGCTGAGAACTGTATTATTAACAACATTCCCTGATGCTGCTACTGAAGTCGAACCAATAAAACATGTCTGTGTGCCATACTCGGGCTTTCTCTCGTGTGCAAGTCAGCACCTACAGTATTGATCAAACCCGAAATACTGCAGATTTCACTGGCACAAGAAACATGGCTTCCCGCTGCCAGCAGTTATTTTATCAACCTCAGTAAACATTTCTGAGGTGGTGAAAAAAACCTTGCTCTGGCGAGTTTCCTCAGTGGGGGCAGTTGTTGCCACAAAAATATGCTTTTCGCCAGACATTTCCTTCAGGTGCATTGCACTAAACACTTGGTGTATTACCCCTACTGGGTAAATAGTGCAGCTTGTGCTCGTCTCAGACATGCACTTCGCAATGTCGAAACTCGGAAGAGCCGAGTCAGCCCTTAATACTTCTGAGTACCTTTACGTTGGGTGGTAATAATGCCCAGGTTACATATGATAATCTTCATAACTCGGAGTCCTACTCTTCTTTGTCACATTCATAACAAAGTGAAGAATGTCTTCATGCTTCAAAAGGCAGGCAAGTGTTCCCTGGATATTTTACCCCTTCAAAAAAGGAAAGGGAGTCTTCCAAAGGCCGCCCCCCCCCTTCTTGCCCCTATGCTTAATAGTTCAACTGTCCTCTTACTCGTCCGGCAGTTGCCCAATCTCTTTCTGGAAGTGGCTTAATGGCACTACCTCAAAGGCGGGGGTGTTACGAATTCAACAAGGAGTAGGACTCCTTTCCATCCATAATCAGGGAATTATCCCTCTAACTGCATGAATTAATACCAACATGTGGCACATTAAGATGCTTTTAAACGCAGAAGACAAAAATCCGAAAGTGTGATGCAAACTAATTAACAATTTTAATCCAGGAACAAGAAGGAGGATAAAAGCCAGATAGGGAACGGATGTAGATAAAACTGCCTCTCAAACGATGGGTGAAGCTAACCCTCCACTCAAAGTTTAATATTAATTTCATTCTTATTCTGCGCCACATGCCTGTGGGCCTCAGGGCGGACATGAAATAATAACAAGCAAACACGCAGTCAGGGGAGTGAAGAGGGAACAGACAGCGCACTTCTACTTAACCCAGGTTCAGGTTAAAGAGTCGAGTCTTAATGGCTTACTTGAAGGCAAGAAGAGAAGGAGACATCCAGAGACAAGGGAAGGGCATAAAATTCCTTAGGAGCTTGCGCATCAAAGCTTGTCTCGCCCAATCTGGTTATGATATGACATTTATAACGCGCCTGTACACAAGTGTTTACATGGTTGCAGCAGTTTGTGGTGATCGCTAGAGTGTAGGGATCTCGTGGGCTGAGCTGCTACTAGATGATTCATTAGATATCGAGGAGCTGTGGCTGACTGACAATTGTAGGTCAATGGAAGCAATTTGTGGGCAATTCTGTGCTTCACTGGGAGCCAATGCAGGGCCCCGTCTCGAGAGCGATTTGAAGAGAGTGTAGGTTGCCTCTAGATGCTCCTATCAAAAGATTGTTGCAATAATCTAGTCTTGCATTGACAAGAGCAGACGCAAGAAAAGATCGATTTTCGATAGGAAGGTATGGTCTTATTTGAAACAAAAGCATGGTCACGTAGTGGCAAGAAGAACGAAGATGGGAGACCCGAGTATCCATAGAAAGCTCAGCATCCAAATAGACTTCTAATGTGTCCACATGTTTGGCGATGGGTATCGTCAGCCCATGATCGTAGATTGTGTCATGTTTTTTCAGCCGTGAGGGTTGGGGGGGGGGGGGGTTCAGGATGTGACAATAAGGAGCTCAATGTTTCCCTCATTAAAGGGCCAAGGAGTTAAAGACCATCCAAGATTGAATTGCAGCAAAAACTGTTCACGGCTTTGCTATCTCAGATGTAGTTACCCAATAAATCAAAGAGAATCTGGGTATCGTCACCATAGTTGGTGTATTGTACCTCCAGATTGAGCAAGAGATCAAGTAAGAGCCTGATGTAAATGATATACAGTTGGCAACAGACTGGAGCCCTGAGGTACCCCTCAGGTGGTAATGTAGGAGGCTTGTGCACCATCAACGGCTATTCTGGAGGATCTTGGGCCCAAAAAGGAATGAATCCACTGGGCAATGGTCTCGGAGCACTAGGCAATTTCCTTAAGCCTGATAACTAGAAGTGTGTAATCAACAAGAACATAATACTGGAAATATTGGACTAAAAGTCCAAAAAGGCTATTTCAGTCCTGTGTTTAGATCTAAATGCTGACTGGTGAATTCGGAGGATGTTATTTGCCTCCGCGAATACCTGGAACTGAAGATAAGCAACACGGTCCAATATCTTCGGGAGGTACGGGACATTTGTAATTGGATGAGGATTTTTTTGCCACAGAGGGGTCCATGTTAATCTTCAATTTGAAAGAGGAGTGATCCACGCTTCCTTAAGATGCAAAGGCACAAGGCTGTATCTAAAGGAAGCATTCACAATCTTTGTTAGCCAAGGGACCCAAAGATCAAGAGAGTCCTCGAGAATGTTGGCAGGGCGAAAATCACCCATACAAGAGATTTCCAGCTCAGTACATTGAATGCAAACTTGGTTAGATTGGACTTGGTAGTAATGGTAGTAAAACTATTTGAGGTCTGTGAGCGTCCTGTGATAAAATCGGACAGTGTTTCAAATTATGTTGTCTAGATATAATTGCTTGTTGGTGGACAGCAATCTTCAAGAACTCGTCCTGTATTCCCCGACACCAGGCCGAGCTCCTTTCCACTATGGAAGAGGCTGAGGATTTAGCATCCATTTCGGTCAGAATTCTAAAAAGTTCTCTAGAGCTGGACTTGCCGTTATTGATTCTAATATTGAAAGTAGTGAATTTAGCCTCAATGATGGCTCGTTTAAACCAAGCCACAGAAAATAGTTTCCAAACTATTGGATACTCCTGTCACCTGCAAACCTTATTTATTTAGCATTTGTTAGGCTCTTATACAACAAGCAAATTGGGTTTCCGAGCGCCCACAGGGCAATGGGGAGGGAACATGGGACAGAAAACAACACACTGGAGGATATAGATGAACCTACTAGGCCTTGTGAGCATTCAGAGCGTGCAAGTGCAGGGAGAGGGGAGGGGAGGAGGAAGAGTGGGGTAAGTGCTGGCGTGCCCATGCTAGTGAGTGAGCAGCAGGTTTAAGTGCCCAGTGTAGGATGTGCAAGGGAGCTTTCAACTGTAAACATATAAATATAGAGGATAAGTGCAGGCCTACAGTGGCGAAGGCCAGTAAGTGCCAGGGCAATTGCTGTGTATAGGCAGAGGCTGAAGGCAATTGGATGTGGGCGGCCACGGCCCAAAAGGACACATAGGGCCCTGGTCACCAATCACAGCGACTGTGAGATTAGCAGAGGAGGGAAGAAGGGAAGGAGGAGGTGAAAAGGAAAGTCTTGAGGCGCTTCTGGAATTTGACCAGGCCCAGCTCAAGAGGAAGGGGGAGGCTGTTCAATAAGAGGGTGCCAGCTGAGGAAAGAGATTGCCTCCAGCCTTCTGTTTAGCGAAACGCTCGGCACACAGAGTTGTTACCAGACGAACGTAGAGGTCTAGAGGGTATTTAGTATGAGCAAGTTGCAGGCAGCATGGTCCCTGGCCCCAAACAGCCTTATGGATGACGCAGAGGGATTTGAACTTGATCCTTGCAGCAACCGGGAGCAAGAGATTTTAGGGCAGGAGAGATGCGTTCCCTTGGCTTGAGCCCATGGATAAGTCTTTCTGTCCTATTCTGGATTAGCTGGAGGGGTCAGAGAGAGGAAGAGGGTAGATTGAAGAGAAGGCTATTGCAGTAGTCTAGCCTAGAGAGAACCAGAGCTCTGGTAACATGGAGCTTTTGGGGAAGTGAGAAAAGGGAGAATTCCTTTGAGAAGGAAGAGTTGAATTAGATCAGCTAAAACTTAAGGAGGAGTATATAGTATAACGTGTCTTAAACCACATATGATACAATAATTACATTAATATAATTCAAATGATTCAATGACAATCCAGTTTGTTAAAACAATGTTTCTTTACATTCATTGGTATCAGCACAACACGTTCATAATTCTACAAAATAATAAACAGCATCGATACCCTATGAGGATATCTTAATAAGTATTATAAATTCAAAAATATATTGTGCAATAGAGAAAATTTCTTCAGCAGGTGAGTGCATAACTCAATTCATTAAACGTATAGGAGTCCATAGAGCATATCTTATGTTATCATCAGTGGTCTTTGGGTAGTCAATACTTCTTGACGAGATCCAGAGTGAAAGTCGCTCCCAATACAGGGAAAATAAAGGATAGAAACACAAACTTAAAAGGGTGAAAATATAGTGTTTTGCAAAAGACACATCATCTAGCATGCCTTGATGTGGTACACAGAATGGAGAAATGCTTGCGGTGCTAACCCCAGATGCAACAGGAGAGTAGGAGAAAAAGTACTAATGTGTTCAAAAAAGTACCTGAAATTACAAGAAGCACTATTTTATTACATGCTACGACTCACGTGGTTCAGATAGGTGTCCGGTCAAATGGTCGAAAATAAAAGATCGAATGACCATTTGATCGAAAGTCAAATGGTCGAAAAAAAAAATGGTCGAATTTTTTATTTATGTATATATTTGTTTTAGTTTTGTTTGGTAAAAAAAAAAAAAAATGTACTATAGAAAGACAGGGGTTGGGGGGAGAACCCCCCCATAAAAAAAAATAATAATAATAAAAAAAATCGACCATTTTTCCGACCATTTGACTCTCGATCAAATGGCATTCGATCATTTGGTTTTCGACCAAATTACTGGTAACCGTTCAGATACCCATGCCGAGTATCTAGAAAGTAAAAGTAAGTATGCATGATGAATCCTGCACACTATTTAAACATTGGATTTTAAAGATAAACACATGATGGATCAAGAAGAACATGTTACCTTTATTTGAAAGGGGAATCCCAGGAGCACATGGGCAATGCCAGTGAGATGCCTACCACCTTCGGAGAGAGGTTAAAAACAGGGGACGATAAGGAAACGGGCCCTTATCTTAACGATCGCCTCATATGACGATTGCATCGAAATGCAAGTTACTTGGCAAACGTGGTGCTGGGAGGGGGTCGGCGTGGTGGGGGACTCCCAGGTATGCCAGGGGGACACTGGAAGTAGGTGGACTTGGAGGGCCCAACTTCCTCTCCCCAGGATACACGGAGGACTCAGTCAAGGGCAAGTTCAAGCTGTGGTTTATTACAGGCAAAACCAACAGGGATCAGCGCAGGAACAGGAAAAATCCATGCACATCTCACTCTTCCTCAGCTCGCAGGCAAGTTTTACTACCCACTGGCATCAGCATGATGTCACAACCTGGGCCCTTCTCCAGAAAACCCACTGGACCATGGGAGTGGGTATGGAGTATTCTACCACCTATAGTGGACTATATAGATGTTACTCTACTGGCCCTCGCATGACAGGTGGCTGGCCTGGTCCATCCCCAAGTTACTAACTATAACAATGTGTTAGCCTGGTGGACTTACCATTGGTTCTTGCCTTTTGCGACACACCCCTAGCATACTATACTGTGATTGGCTAGTGCTGACGTTCCCCAGGCCTGGAACCCACAAGGGTTCTCAGCTCGCTGTGTACCTCTTCAGGGTAACACAAATAACTATGTCTGCATTGTAACTTGTGTACACCATCTTAGCTCATGAGAGGGCTCTCTTGATTGGTGCAACGCTTGTTACATATTGTTGGATACTTGTCGCTGTCTGTGTCTGGCAGCCTGGGACTAGGGCTCCTCTGCCACCGCTGTTCGCTATCCATTGTCTGCTTTGGCCGTGTCACGTGTTCGGAGACCACGAATTTGAGCTGTGCAGCTCTGAATTAGGAGGATTTATCAGTCCCTTCTGCAGCTGGTAACCTTGTCATCTGTGGATTGGAATGTCATCCGTATCTCTTGGACTTGGCTGCGAGTCCTGGTTCACACATCTTGCTCTCTGTCCAGCCTGAATCAACTCCGCTCGTCTCTTGCTCTGAGGCCTGGAGCCTGCTGTAATTTTCCTAAACCTTATAATTTGGTTTCTACAGTGTCCATACTATGCTATATTTCCGTGTGTTAGTGAGAGTTGGCTCGGTCAGGTCCCAAAGGTAAGCATCTGCAAGCTTTGCTCAGCATCTCTTGTGCCTTGCGGTTTCTACATTGCTGTGTGTGGCTAAGGGCAAAATAATAAAAGCAATGACAGTATGTATATGTCCTCTAACTACAGACTGTACATTTTGAAGCGACTTTGCTTAAGTTTGCCAATATCGATCTTGTGTTATTGTGGCACAGATAAGAGATAATATTTTCATTGTCTAAGGTGTGTAATTGATGTTCGATAATTAGACACATATTTCTGTGCACAGTGCAGATCTGTTTCTTTCACTGAGAGTATGATGCAATGGGTAGTTTAAGCAATTTGAGATCTCTCTTTTGTGACGTTTTAAGGACTGAACCTCAGAACTGTAAACATGGGTGTGTCGGATATTAGTGTTGGTATGATTCAGGGTTAATTTTTCCGCCAAAGTTTGAATTATAACATTATTCCAATTTCACTTGTAGAATATTTAGACCAAGGGTTCTGGCGTGGGTGTTCACAATGATGTCTTTGTAAATCAGAGTTGTCAGCTTATTGCATAGGTGCGAGTTCCAATGAACAGAAAGACAAGGACGATCAATCTCTAGAAGTATTAGGTTGTGGGAAGAGTCAAGAAGGGGGCACATTACATTGATGGAAAGAGAGATAATTAGATGATCTCCTAAGCTAGGTGAAAGAGTGGATAGCAGTTGACAGAGATGAAGAAGATTTGTTGAAGCTGCAAAATAATCTATATATGAGGTTTTAGTGACTCTGTGCCACGTGAATACGAGATCTGGTCTGTCAATGCCCAGGATGTGGATATCCCAATGAGCTAGAAATTCAATACGTCTTTTTCCTCTTGTAATAGATAAGGAGTCATTGCCACCAGACACCCCATTTGTTAAATGAGGCGAGTGTGGAACACAACAGGAATCAAAATCACTGCCAATAAGGATCCTGCAGTCTGGTTTAAGAAAAAAACACATCTTCAATAATCGTGTCCAGCTGTGCAAACATTTGGTCTAGTGATATTTAGGCATGATTCCAGTAAAGACCGATTATTAAATATGGTGCACACTGTGCATCAGGAAATGTTAAGTCTATGGCCAGGACATCATCTAAGGCCATGACCACCCTAGAAGCGGGATTCAGATGATTATTAACAAGTACAGCTATGCCTCCATAGGGCTTACCAGCATACCCCATGTTGGCGGTCACTGAATGTGTAGGCTAACCATTAATAAACTTTTATTTTTTAGGTGCATGGTTTCTTGATAGAGTAAAATAGACAAATGGTCATTAAAAGGACTTGAATTTATCCAAGAACTGAGGTTATTAAATCTGCAAGAGTTCCAAGAAGCCACTGTGAGAAGAGTTTGGCTACGCTACAGGAATGGAACGGTTCGCAGGCTTGAGCCATGACCAGTCCTTTATAACGGATGACAAGGATGCAAGCTGTGCCATAATGGCTTCATTGGGAAGGTTAGGAGTTGCGTTAGATAAAGAAGGTACATCAGCCAACTTAAATGCTGTATCATTGGTCGCAATAAAATTAATGGCGGATTCCTTTGAAGTGAATAGGTGCAGGGTTAAGCCTAACATATGAAGAACAAAGCGATGCTCCCATATCGGTATAGTGATGATGGCAGAGTGAAATTGGCATTTTCTTGCGGTTATTATTTATGGTTACCGTAACCCAATCGGTGCCCTCACAATTGAGAATTATCAACGATGGAATGTTATTGAATGCATGGAGAATGAAAGACTGATTCATTCTATGCATACCATTGATAGTGGGGTCACTTAGCCATCCAATGATGTTGAATGTTTCAGTGGTGAAATCGGTTATAGGAGGGCCGGCAGTTTGCTAGCTTTTCTTACCGCATTCAGTGGGAGGCAAAGAGTCAGGTACAATGCTCAATGCCCCCTCATTGGCAGGAGCGAGCTGTGACACATCAGACACAGAAAACAGAGATTCAAAGATGCAGCTTTATTGTGGTCTACAGCGTTTAAGGAGGTAGGAGATGGAAAAACTGTATTATCAGATAACATAGGTTGCTGCCTGTTCACAGTTTTACTGGAAATTGGATTTCCATTCAGTTTTGTACTCTTGATAAGCGAGAGAAAAAAGGTATAGAGTTTAGTCCGATTAGTGGCTGCAAAGGCTTCCATTGTAGAAGGTAGGGGTTTCATTGCCTCAAAATTAGCAGGAGGCAGTAGGTTAACCGGCATCGCGCCGTCTATGGAACTTGAATCAATGGCTACATTTTTTTTATTTCTTTTTTTGGTTTGAAAGACAAATCTGCGCTTTTAAATGTGCAAGGCTCCTCTTCTTTCATTTGGAGTGCTACTCTGCTCTCTTCATTTAGTTGGTTTAAGTCCAACACACCATCTTCATTAGAAAGGTTAAAAATCTATGTAATGTGTGAATTGTGGCCTTTGAGCTTGGGAAGGGTTCAATTTTTTGCTTTCCTACTTGCCTTTTCTTTTGATTATTTTCTGTGAGCCCCTCTCCTAAATGCTCTATTGTGAAGACATCTGTCTCTACGTGATAAATAATGCTTGGAAGGACAGTCAGCAGACTCGGCAAGTACATGATGATGTGCTTAATCAGTAGCAGACCTGGTCTCCTCTAGATTAGTCAGGGCTGAAGGACTATCCTGATCGTCACATGCAGAGCCTATCTTTATTACTTTATCCTGAGGACATACAGTGCAATTAACTTGAGAAGAATTTGTTGGCACAAGTTTTGAATAACATTTCAAGATTTTCAGTTTTGGCAGAATTAGAAGCTACATTGATCCATAAGACCCGAGAATCAGCAACCTCAGAGCCCTTTTGTGAGGTTTTAGAGTTTTTGAGAGCCTGGGCATATGATCTGATGGGAGCAATTTCCTGATCCTTAGAATAAGTTGTTTGCGTAGAATTCGTGCATGAAGACACCCCTATGGTTTGTGAAGCAAGTTAGGATTGGGAGACTTTTTGGGACGTAGGTTTAGTAAACCCAGTACTACCTGTGAGGGTTTCATGTGCACACATGAAACCCTCAAAGTATGTTTAGTTTGGCTGGAATATCAGACATGGACGATTTTATCTCATTAAGCTCATAGTGTGCATCATATTCATGCCCTTTTTCCAGCAAATTGAGTATGCGAGTGAGGACAGGAAATGAGAAATCAAGGTTATTAGGATCTTGGGATGAGTGCAAAATGCCCATTGAGTAATGATTCATCAGTGCTCAAAGGCACCTGCTTGGTACTTGAGTGATTGGAACAGTCACAAGTTTTCGGGGTACCATCTATATTGTATTTAAGACATTAGAAGCATAGGTCTTTGAAGAGCTAGCCATGGGAGAAGGTAAGTGAGTTGTGCTCATCATAGCATCATTGCGAACAAATTCTAGACCATTACCCTCCCTATGCCTACTGTTGTGAAAATGAACCTCGTCAACTCCACCTACGGCTGCCGCAACCGGGGTTGAAGGTATGAGAGAAAGACGCACTCTTTTTACGATTTCGGCCATTACTGCTGGGGCCAACAATGAGACATCAGATATTGATTAAAATAATCCACAGGCATGGTAATAGGAAAATAATTATGCAGAATACTCTGTTGGTTGCACGAGGTGGGATGAATGGCAAAATTAATAGGAGCTTGTTGCAGAGCAAAAGAGTATTTCGTTTGGCAACCAAAGGAGTATGAATTTGTGCATGTACAAGCGCAAAGGCTATTTCCTGGTGAATTGCGTCTTCCCTATGATCTTTAACAAAAGTATCATGTGATAACTCTTGTTCCATTACTACTGCCTCATACCCATGGTCTTCATTAGATGTGGAATGGGCCAGATCGCAATTAAAACACTTTAAAAGCTCCAGGCCCCAACAGCATCCCGGCCTGCGTTCTTAAACACTATCCCAATACTAAAGATAAAATTTGATAACATCTATCAGTCTAATAACTTACCTCGATCTTGGCTCACATCATTATTGTTCCCATTTTCAAAAAGGGTAGTCCAGCTGATCCTGGGCATTTTCGTCCAATCGCTCTTTTAGATGTCTCGGCGAAGATCATTTCTGTTTTTATTTTAAGAGGGTTAAGCCCGCGCTAGTCAAGGGCGCGAGTATCCTGCTGTGACTGTTTCACTGTGGCTGCGTGCATTATATCTGAATCCCTTTGAAGAAGGAGCCAATTCCTGAGCGAGCGAGTGTCAAAAAGACACTGTTGCCTTAAGAGACTGGAGTCTCGTAGCTCGCCCATCCAGGAAGCGAAGCTCAAAAGGCCGTGAGGGATGCCCTTGCAGCGTTAAGCCTGCGCTAGTCAAGGGCGCGAGTATCCTGCTGTGACTGTTTCACTGTTTGCTGCTTTGCTGTACGCTGGCAGCTGGCAAAACATTACTCTCTGACGCCGGCTATCAAGACTTCGTAGACAGCCGCCAAGCCACGAGTCACAAAAGCGAAACCACATGGGGCGGTAAGTGGTCTGTGCACCATTTACACCTTAAGACTCAAAACAACAGCAAAGCAATCCATCATGTCCATGCAGACAGAGCAAACACTCCTGACCGAGGGATACAGAGACAAAAGACCAACACGTACAACGCGCCCTCTGCAAAGGTTCGGAGCAGCCTCCATTGACACTTCCCTGCATAAAACACATGCAGACATTGACACCGGTGAAAGCATGTGTGATGTCAAATCAACATCATGCACACAACAAAACAACGCCCTTTCTAACAGGGGCAAAGACCTGACCTCGCCTGGTGCAGCGAGGCAGTATATGGGACGAAGGGAACCAACAGATATCGTTCCAGGGGGAACGGTGAGCTCCCCGCCCGACTCGGAACTCGTAGGTCACCCATCGGCTGCCGGAGGGCGGACGGGGGCGGGCCTCGCCGAGAGGAAGGCGGGTGAACTCACAGGGCCTCCGAGAAAGGCACCCGAAGTATGGACGACAGAGGACTGCGCCAGAGATCCCCGGCGGGCCGGAGAGAAGGCAGCTCCGGGTCCCTCTCCCTCCGTTATGAGCGGGAAGGGCCCCGTGACGCTGTGCGGAGCCGTAGCCGCAGTGCGGGTCCATTGGACAAATCCAGATGAAATCCTACCGGAGAACAATGAGATACAGGAACAGGCAGATACTGTGGAGGAGGCGCCCCAAGCGGAACTGAGAAGTATTATAGCAAAGGTTCACCAGGCTCAGCCTGAGGCGGCCATACGACCCACAAAAGACTTGGTCCTAGGGAACCCACAGTCGGTGGGTGCAGAAGCACAACATCAAAAGGACGTAGCTACGGGGATACAGTCCTTCATAAAAAGGCAAAAGATGTGACCCAAATAATCAACATAGATGAAATTACTGTGGAAAATGAGACTATATCCGCTTCCTCTCAAGCTCAAAAGAGCCAAATTAACAAAAAAAAGAACATAACGGAAAAAACAAAAAGGAAATCCATACACTCGACACAGAGGGAGATAAATCCTCTAATCAACGACTCATCTTCAAATGAGATGTGGATAGAGATCGACGACGAAACAACTAGATCTCCCTTGCATGAAGTACAAAAAACAAACGACCACCAAACGAAAGGATCCAAAGCTAATAACAAAAATAAAGGGCCTAACAAGGCCAATAAGAAAAAGAGACAGCCATGCAAGACGCCCCTGAAAAAAGGACAACTAAACTCACTGTTGGATTTCTTTAAAAACCAAGGGAAAAGGGAATACGACATATTAGAACTATCGGACGCGGAAATCCTGGCAGCAATCACGGAAATCTCACCACCACCAAAAACACGCAAAATGACGCCACCTGTTGTGAGTCCAATTGAAAAACCTCAAAGTGAGACTATGTGCCTACCTCAGGAAGCCGCGAGGGAGGTAGATCAAGACATCTCAAGCGATGACTACAATCCCAACCCAAAATCTACGGCGTATTCGGTGGAAGACAAAGATGAAGGCAGTATGGAAAACAGAGCAGAGAAGAAGGACAAAGAAGCCACCTCTCCGACATGCAGGGAAATTGAGGCACGAAAAAGTGCTATGCCAGTAGCTTCGCCTCAAAAAGCACTGGAAAGGACTGAAGAACAAACATGCCCAAGTACAACCAGCCCAGTAAAGACGGGCGATAAGGAACGGAAAAAAAACCCGCCAGGGTCAAAAGAGCAGATCCCCGGTCTCTTCGAACTGCAGACCCCACCACGACCAAAACACAATTATAGAGAAGAAAGAACAACTGAGTACGTGATTTCAAACCCATCCGAAGTTCCGCTCCAATACACCAGTGAGAAAAGGGGCCCGAACAGAAGCCTCGGGTCGGCGTCCCCGCCTTCGAGACGTCAATCACCTGTCCCGGCCTACGACCAGCCTTCGGGGGGACGCCCCAAACAAGAGAGTCCCAGTCCAGGTCTAAAAGAAACACCAGCAAAAATATCGGACTTAGCAACTATCATGTTCGCCATTACAATCGCCCTGGCTCCGTTCTGCAAATTATATGAAGCACTAAATGATTCAATGAAAGATCAAACAACAGTGTCGGCCATGACCTTGACAAAATTGATATATTTCGAAGGATACGTGAAGGCCTCAGAAAAACGGATCGACGACCTCATAAATGTGAATTACAAGAAAAGTCAGGAAAACCACTTGTCTGAAGCGAAAGAACACCCGGAGAAGTGCAGGCAGGAGAAAAAAAGCTCTATCTAAAAATGGGTCGACACAGACCTCAGGGACATCAAACGCCATTGATTTAACTAAGCAGATGGCAAACGCCCAAGTGCAAACGCAGGGCGCCTTCAGCATTTTTAATATGAACCAGGGAACTGGACCATCGTTCCCGTTGTTACAGAAAAGGTCTTCACCTTCAACCAAAAAATGACAGACTTGGACAGTCCATCAACCTCTGATCTAAAAAAAAAAAAAAAAAAAAAAAAAAAAAAAAAAAGGAGGAGGAGAATCCCCAGCTAATAAGAACTCATAAAAAGAGGGGAGCATTTCCACAAGGACAATTCAGACTACCTCTATAAATTCGCTGGAAACATCAAATAAAGGACCAGTGCAACACCAGAAAAATGGGGTGGAGGTTCAAAATCAATCTCAGAGCAAGAGCCTAAACCGACCAGTTGTAAAAGAACAGGAAGTGACAAAAAAGAAAAACAACTTACCCAGGGGTTCCTCGGCTCAGAAGTCAAACAGCTCCCCAAGGACAGCGGATGATTTCCTAAGAGACAAAGAATGGATGGACCTATCAGTCTATGAAGAGCCAGAGGAGAGGTGCCATCAACAATCATTGACGCGTCGATCCGCAAGGGAGGTATTTCCCCAAAAACACATCAAAGATAAGGGGCGGACAAGGAAAGACTATCCAAGACCCACCAGACAGTAGGGCAAGAACGGAAGGTAAAGAACAATCAGAATCAACCACCGTCAGAAATCGAGTGGAATATAAAGAGGAAAAGAAGGTAGTGAGGCGGACTCAACATCCTCCACGCCTGACTATCGACGAGACTTTTGGGAACGGAAGGAAAAACACTGGTACTTCCATAACTCTGCAGAAGAGAAAAACGATTCGAGACACAAGGCAGACCGAGGCCGTCAGAAAAGACCAGAGTCCGAACCAGACCAATCGTCCATAATTTTGAAATTGGAACAAATGAGAGAAAACAAAGAGGACATAATTCTAAATAGAAGCACAAGTTTGAAAATCTTCAGACATCTAAGGTCGGTACACCGCCTGTCGACCGAGGATCTAACACTAGTAGAACCGTACCACTCAGGCAGCAAAGCAAAATGCTACCTACATATAAAAAGGGAAGAACTACGGAGCGCAACTGCAGGAAGCCAAAGAACTACTGGCCGAGAAAGGCCTATGGTTAAGCGAGATCACCCCAAAGACAATGGTAAACAAGCCCAAGTCTCCAAAAATAAACAAGGACAAGAACACTCATATATCCAGAACGGAAAAACTGTACAGAGACAGTCGGTTGCAATATGACAAAGAAAGACCCGACCACTCAAAAGAAAAACCGAGTCAAGGACGAACCGAACCAAAAACAACCACAAACAATAAAACAGATGCTAAGAGCAAAGGTGCCACCCGATCAACAAGTCGAAAAAGAGCTACCTCTGTTGAAACGGGGAAGTATGAAACAGCACCCCAAATGAAGACTCCGTCATTGAAAGAAGTCCCTCAGGCTATATCTGTGCCCATATCAAAACCACTATGGGCTTGGTTACCAAAATCACTTACAGCAACTTTGACCAAATAGCAACGATCCGCCCTAGGAGATGGGGCCACAGAACGAACATCTCCAACAACTCGACGTGTGAGGGGAAAAAAAGATCCAGATAGCCTCATGGAACACCTGTGGATATAAACATCTTACGACGGGGGAGGGGTCCCGGATCTGGGTCAATTCGAAATAATCGCACTTCAGGAACACTGGCTAACTGAGAAACCTTCACTGGAAGGTTACGAGATCGCCTTCACCCCAGCAAACAAGAACAGACTGGGGCGCCCTTCATCCAGGCTTTTGGTGGCCATTAGAGTGGACTGCGGGCTAAGCATTACAGAATCTATCACAGCCTCAAGCCACATGCAAGTGATCAGACTGACATGGACAATTCCAGAGAAACAGCCAGAAAAGAGAACAGTTAAAGAAATTGGAATAATCAATATCTACTGGAACCCACAAGCAATCACAGACAAAAAATTTCTAACAATATTGGAAAAAGAAATCGACAGGTTATATGCGGAAAAGAACATCGCCCATGTCCTAATCTGCGGGTATCTAAATCTGAAACAAAAAAACACATCTACATCCATTACTGAACGAAAAAAATCCACCCTAGAATCTAGAGGGGAGTTGTGGCACAATCTGATGTCTTCGAGAGGGTTCCACAATCTAGATCAGACATTTCCACTCTCCAGCAGACTGCCAACCTGGGAGAGGGGCGCCCTAAACAGCACATTGGATTACATATATGTTTCAGAGGCCATGCTGGAAGTGATCATAGAATTTGAAGTGATGCAAACGATCCCAAGTGACACACAACCTGCTAAGAGCAGCATGGATCTCAACAGAGGTTCCCCACCAAATAATGAACTCGGAACTTGAATGTAACACAAAGGGAACCCGCTTAAAGTTGACCGCTGAGAGAATAGAAGACCTGTTCAAAACATATAAAGCCTCAACGAAAACGTTGGAACTTGAGCAAAAAACCATTGATTATCGCCCTTTTCTGAGCCCGTACAAAGTCCCCGTTTGTCATAGAATTGGAAAGCCACCTACGGGGAACCATCTATACGATAAACAAGTCGTGGCAAAAAGGGCTAGCTTGAGACAACTAAAGCGAAAAGCCAAAAAACACAACTCACCGGATCTAGTAGCACAAGTATTTCAAGAAGAAAAACTATAAAGCCTGGATTAAAACTCACAGAATCAATCTATATCAGAAAGATTCAGAAGAGATCCTGAGAAATGGAGCGGGGAAAAACTCTAGGAGCTTCTGGAACCTCTTAAAAACTGGTATAGAACAAAAAACCAATATGCCAGCAAATCACGTAAGCGAAGAAAAGTGGATATTATACTTCGAAGCGCTGTTCCGAAAACCATCGGAAAATGAGGACCAAGTTGGTATCCAACAAGACAGCCCGTGGGTGGACGTTTCAAACCCAGAGGACATCAGGGAAATAATCAACAAACTAAAAAACTCTCGAATACCGGGGCCAGATGGTGTCACCAACATCGACTTAAAATCATTTAAAAAACAATGGATTCCCTTTATCAGCCTAGTCCTCAAATACTGTGAAACATCAAGAGCCATCCCAAAATCCTGGACCTCACCTAACGTGGTACCCATTTACAAAAGAGGAGACAAGTTTGATCCGGGCAACTATCGGCCCATAGCATTGCTCGACACGATCGGGAAAGTTTTTAGGCATGCTGCTCCTAAATAAATTCCAACTATGGGCAACGGAGGCACCATGTAACGACCCTTTTCAAGCAGGCTTTAAGAAAAACTCTTCCACGACGATAAACATTATGCTCCTTAGCATAATCAAGAGCAAAGTCGCTGAGGAAGGGGCCTCAGTGTTCGTGGCCTTCATAGACCTGACTCAGGCCTTTCATCGGGTGGATAGAGAACTCCTATGGAAGAAATTGTACTCCTGGAACTGCCCGCAAGACATTCTGGCTCCAATCAAAGCGTTACATACGAACACCTCCATCAGAGTGAAATTAAACACACAAGGCGACCTATCGGAAGAAATACCTATACGAAGAGGGGTGAAACAAGGCTGTCCTCTGGCACCGGCCCAGTTTGTCGCATTCATGGGCGATTTCAAAGATTCCTACGCCTCGGTGAGAGCTTTTCCGCCAAAAATTGGAAACACATCTATGCCACGTCTAACATACGCAGACGATATAGTACTAATGGACCTAACCCAAATAGGGCTGCAGCGTCAATTAGATAATTTGGCAAACTACATCAAGCTCTCAAACCTGGAGATAAATAAAGAAAAAACAAAAATCATAACTTTGGGGAAATCAACAAAGAAACAGAATCTTTTTAAGTGGACCATGGAAAACGTCCCGATTGAGAAAATAACAAAATTCAAATTTCTGGGAGTTATTATTGACAACTCGCCTCATGAAACGAGCATGCAAGAACATCTATGGGCAAAAGTAAGATCACTGGCAACCCAAGCCAAAATACGGGAAAGGAAATATGGAAGATTCTCCCTTATACCTACCATCAAATTCCATAAAGCTAAAGCAGTTCCGGCTCTTACATACGGTTCCGAAGCCATGCCTGAGATACCGGACACCCTTTGGCTGAGGCTAGAAGGTTATTTCTGGAGGACTGTATTGAACCTTCCAAAATCAACTGCAATGGCCGGAATAAGGAGAGAATTGGGACTTTCATCGTTGAAATCGTCTGTTGAAGCAACGAATCTGGCGCTAGATCAGAAAACCATCATTTCACAACGCCTCCCGCTCTACCAGTTGATAAACGAGGAAGGGTGCAGAGAAAAGTGTAAAATGCTGAAGAAATGGGCAACAAAGATAAAGCAAAATTTAGACCTTGTAGCTTGCACAGAAGCTGATTTAATTGGAAATCCAGAGAAAGTCAAGAAGAAACTGGCAGACCTTGACTGGATTGCTACTGAGGAAAAAGTGTCGAACAACAAACTCTTGAAACACCTTCCACACTATGCACTAAAGAGGAACGAAACAGCTCAATATCTAAGAAGGTTCCCGAGTAGACCACTCCTCCAACTATTCCTAAGAGCACCTCTAAACTTACTTGCCACAAATGAAATACTTCAAATTAGAGGCCAGTCAGAACACAACACCTGCAGACTCTGCAAGATGCCGGACCAGATGGAAAACGTAAGACACTTACTTACTAGCTGCCAGGCTTTGTCCACTATACGCCTAGCCTACTTACGCGACACACTGAGTCTGTTCACAGAACCGGAAGAAGAACAGTGGTGGCCGCGGTTAATTGAGGGAGGAAGGACTGCTTGGACCTTAGCCACAGCTAAGATTCTGCAAATTGCCCTGTCAAAATGCAAAGAAGATAACTGAGAGACTGGCCTCTGGAGCCCTGCCAAAAAAATTTTGTTTTTAAAGAAGTAGCACATTTACACCAGATCTTGTAAAATCTAAATTTAGATAAAAAACAAGTAAAAAAAAAAAAAAAAGAATCTCATATGAAGCACAATACCTTGTCCCGTTTTAAGATCGGTTTTCCACAGACAGATGGGGACTGCATTAAATGCTACTATTCTAGCTCATATACTTGTAAGAACCAAACTGGTGAACACTGGTCCCGTTTACATGCCTCCCCTCGATATGTCTGCGGCATTCAATTGTGTGATTCATAAACGGTTATGGGGGAAAATGCTGAGACTTGGTTTCTCTTCTCAGTTAATTATTTTATTTTCTAAATTACACTCAAACACCTCATACATGGTAAGAGTCAACGAACATGGTGCCCTCACTAAGCCAATACCCGCCTGTATGGGTGTCAAGCAAGGCTGTAACCTAGCCTCTACATTGTTTAATCTTTACTTAAGCGATTTGGACAAGCTATGGCAGCAAAGTGTTAGCTTTCCTATCAAACTTGGCAAACTACACCTGCACTGGCTTGCTTTCGCCAATGATATCCTTCTGTTTGACAGAAAACCTTTCGGATTGCAGTTTAAGCTGCAACTCTTTACTCAGTATGCACAGGACTTATCTTCACTCCAATGCCACCAAAATGTCCTCATTCACCGGGTCCACAGATGGGCTGCGAATTGAACAGGCATCATCTACTCGACATCTGGGATACAACCTGTGCAACACCACCTCACTTTCTATGTGGAGACTTCTACTCCAGCGCAAAGCGAATCCTTTAATCTTGTAAATGAAATTAATTTACAGGAAATATTGTAAATATTCTATGATCCCGTTAATTGACTTTTATATCCTAAATGTTTAAGCTGTAATTTTGTATGGAGTAGATTTGTGTCTTGTTGACATGGACTCCATCCTTAACCAAATCCAGGGTTGGATATGGAAACAGGTTTTAAGGTTAGCCAACTCGCTGCCTAATACCATTCTGCGTCATGAACTGGGGATTTCATCTCTTTCTGCCAGATATAAGTGGAGACTTCTCAATAATTTTGCAAAAATGCTTTCACTGTCACCTAAATCATTATATGAAGATCTTGCCATTATGCTTGAGACAGGCGATCCTACATCTATATCCATATATGATCATAAAATGATACACATATTAAACTCAATCGACTAACACCGATTATCTATGGTGAAGACCGGGGTACGTGAAAAAAAGATACAAATTTGATTGGTGCTGCACAATTGAAACCTTAAGTAAATACTCCCCCTATCAAGAAGCTGCACTCTTTGCAACTAAAAGAATGCCTCGGCAGCCATACCCAATCCAGTTTCCCTGTGAGAAGGCTCAGAATTTATATCTTAGATTCAAACTTAATCAATTTTGGACCAATGATAGAACAAAAAATTGGTACAAAGATACAAGGAGGCAAAACAGGAGCCTGTCACTTGTGTGTGTTCCTCTCAAACATAAAAGTTAAAACATTTGATTATCTATTGTGAGTATTTTGAAGCTCATCAAACTGCAGCTTTTGGTAAGCCCAATCTTGGCAATCCAGGCTCTTCTAGAGAATGGCAGTGGATTAGACGCATGTGGGAAACAAACATTACTCTAATTCTGTCTTTAACTCGGCTATTGACCGTTATTTGTGACAAACTCTCTGTAAAAATGATCACGATACAAAGGACTTAAGAATAGGAATCAGTCTATGCTCTTACTTATTGTGTGCTTAACCATTAAACTCATCTTGCTTAATCTTAACTTCTTAAACTTGCAGCTCAGTCTGCTTTTATATGAGTGCAGTAATTTAATCAGTGTTATGCACTTATCTTTAGCATTGTATTAAAACCAAATACGATCATATTTGCCTTTATGAATGGTTGTATTAATGTCAAATTGCTTATATTTTATATTATTAGGAGCTACATTTGCACACTGTTATTTGCACAAAAAGCAGGACTGGATTGATTCTGCGTCTTAATTTCAATCTAAAGGCGATTGCATACATTCTGTTTCAGTTTTAACTTTTTTTAATGTATCGTAAGTTCAACTTTGTAACAAATGTATACCACACACATTAATGGCGTTTTGTACACGTCTTTAGTCTTGTCGACTTTAAGTTGTAAAAGTGTGTTCTCAAACTAAACACAAAAAAAAAAATGTATAGAACTGTATGCTCAGGTTCTTAATTTATTCGAGTGTGTGTTTGTGTGCCAAAGTGCGGATGGCATGTGTGCTTCATGTCTAACACTGCTATGTCGTGGTGTCTCTAATGACGTCAGCAACATGGATTCTTGGTGTTTTAGTCCAGGATGTCAATAGAGGTGTCCCTGATCGTGGCCTGTGGTTCTTCATCCACACAGGGATTGGTTTGCAACGCCCCTAGTCGGCATGGATAGCTGAGTGGGTACCTCTCAACATACTGGTCAATTTGGAATCCATCCGGAATAGAATGGGCGATTCCTGGCCTCCTTCCTGGTCATTAATTTAGTAGGATAGGGAAGGGGTGGTAGGCTTCCCCATCCCTCTTCAGTCCCCCCTCTGGTCGACCTGTTGACCACATCCTTATATGATAGTCCTTTTGCTCTTGGCTGCCATATCTTTGTTATTCCTCCAAGGTGCTCATAGTAGTTGGTGTGGTCATCGAACAACCAGTTCACGTAGCAGCACACTCCTTCGGGGTTACACCAAACCCACTTCCCTTCATAATACTTCGCATCGAGTGGTTGTCCAGCTTCATGGATTCACTTGGGAACAGTCGGCATTGTGCAATTCTTTTCCTGAGCTTGTCTCTTTCTGCAACAATCTCGTCCTTTGATCCTCCTATGTTTACATACACCAAGATCTGAATTCCGATAGCTTCTTCTGCTGTTTTCTTGCATTTGGACATGCAGATTTGGATCCCACACATCAATGTTGCTGCCAACACAAGAGCTCCCATTTTCACCTTTAGTCTGTCTGACAGCCATGACGGCATCCATGACCATATGTACGCTATTCAGCTCTGGTCCTTTTCTGTCCCCCTTGCTTCATCTTCCATCTTGGCATGCATCCGTGCCAGTTGTGCCACTGCATCCGATGGAGTCCAGTTATCTTCGTTGTTGGCAAATGTGAACGTGCAGCAAGAACTCCCCATCTTTGCGCAAACTCCTCCTTCTATGGCTATAAAGAGGTCCAGAACGTATCTAGTATGGAGCGCCACCAACCTTATTGCTTGGAGATATTCCTTTATTGTGTTGAACCCATTCACTGCAGAATTAATAGTCACCATCAACTCCCAGCGAGTGATTTTGCAACCACTTTGCATTTGTACAAGTCTGTACAGGTAGCATTATTGATGCGAAGGACATTTGTGTCCTGCTGAACAGCCTGTGAACCTCATCTAGTGCTGCTTCTGATGCTCCCGAGAAGTAATTTCCTCCTCTCCTTACACTGCTCAATCCTGCTGGCTTCTCTACTTCGCTGTTGGCGCTGCTATCTCGATCGAGCTCCTTGTTCTTTTGTTGTTGTTCATCTTTGGGAACTCATTGCCTTCCTTGGCACAACCAACAGGGGCATGTTGATGTGTACCAATGAGCAAACTCCTCCCAAGTCAGCTGGCAGCTTCTCGTATGCTTTCGATCTGCAATCCCATTAATGAACTGCTGTTCCTGCTTTCAACATTCTCGCCAACTTTCACTTCGCCATTGTTCTGATACCACAGTGCTGGCGTCTTCAGGGGTATTATCGGCATTGGACCACCTTCATTTTTCACCCATGTCAGTAGCTTTGCACTCATGTGCCACTCTTTCAGGCACTTCTCATTTTCTTCCTGCATCTTGTTCACTGATGACTGTGCTAGTGTTAGTGCTTTGCTTCCCACCGCTCTGTCTTGCCATCAATCAGCTTGTGTATCCGTTTGTTTATACTTGGCCATACACTAGTATCTGTGGTCTTTTCCAACAACCAGGCCCTCCTCCCGTCCCCCTCACTCTTGTCCAGGGACATGGCAGTTCCTTCGAGGCAAGTGTGTTTTTTTCTCTCCTTTGTCCGGTTCATCAGTTATGTAGTGTATAGCTTCATCTAGCTGCCAATTTTTCATCAGGTCCAATGTCTTTATGGCATTATCTTTATACAGGAACGTTGCTTTGGACATCCACCTCAGTGTGGCGGTCTTCCCTTCAAGTATTCCTTCAGGTTTTCACCATCGAGAAATACATTATGCATTGTTCTCTTGCTGCGGGTATTTCAGTTGCTATGAATGTTCTGGAGTCACTCATTGCACAGGGGATTAAAGAGCAGACACAACAGCTCTCCCTGGTGGTTTCCTTACCTAATTTTTTCATGTGTTTGTACCACATGTTATTAGACACTCGAGCAGTGTCGGTGAGATAAATTTCCACCCCTTTCATGTCTGTGTCAACACTCCGCTTACCTCCCCTTGCCTTATCAGCAGTGTACTCCTAACCCACCAGACATGGTTGTTCCACCTGCTGGGTTTGGGGGAATGTTAGTATAAGGTACAGCGGTAGCACTAGGAATACAAGTAATTTTCCAAAATATGAATATGATACCACCACTAAGATTGAGTAAGACCAACGGAACCATCACATATGTCATTCATGTTTAATTTACGCTGCTTGATCTTGGCAGCTTGGAGATACAGTTGCCTACCTCAAATGCACCAAGAAATGCATTATTTTGTTAGTATTGTAAATGCTCTTAAGCCCCTCGGACCAAGTAGTCAATGGCAAAGGGAAACACCTCTTCCCACAATTTGCTTACTGATGGGTCACTTAGAGTGGCAAGTACAGGGAGGTTCACCGTGCTCAAGCTGTGGGTATGTTTGGACCAAGTACTCTATAAAGGCAAGACAATATACTCATGTGGATCATGCTTGGAATCTGCTGGGTCTCCTTACAGCGTGGACAAATTGGTTGGAGAAGATCTCTGGGTGACGGGTAGAGGTCAACATGGATAAACCAAAAGTAAAGTCACATTAGCTTTCAAATAGACCCTGTGTGTGCAGAAGAGAAAAATAACAGTGTGCCCTAATCTATATCCACAAGTATTCCAGTCTCTGCTTCTGCTGCTTGTGAGCGTGTGACCATGGGATGTCTCTCTCTCTCGGTCGTGTAAGTTCAGAATGCACTTGTAGCTCTCCACGTGCTGAACATTGGCCCCATCTGTCAAGGTGACTTTGTTGCCGGGCGAGGCCGCTGCTTTGTAGGGCTTGACGTCTGCCAAGTAGTTCCAGACCGTCTTATCCTCTAGTTTGACAGAGTGGTTGGACACTTTCTCCACCACGTGGGGTCCGATAAAGTTTGGTGCATTCCAGCACCGGACAAAATGACGCAGCAGGACAATGTCCCCCACACTCACAGGGGAGCTCTGTCTTTGTTGCTCTCTTTGATGTGTTCTGTGCTTCTACTGGATCGTATCTGGCGAGAGATAAAAGAATTGCTAGCCACCAAGGAAGTAACAATCATTCATCTCTTGTCCTAACACATCAGCACTATTCTCATAATCTTTCAGTGCTCTTGTGGAAGGAGCCAGGAGAAGATGCATGCGCTGTCCAGTTACCACCTCATTAGGCATTAAATGGTGGTTGGACCGAGGCTTATTGCACAATGCGAACAAGGCAAGAGGTAAACAGTGCAGCCAATTTTTTTGGTACTGTGCTGTGTCTTGGCTATGCACTCCTTGAGAAGGCCGTTCAGGCTTTCACACATCCCATTTGCTTGCAGGTGGTATGCACAGGTGAGCTTGTGTTGGATGCCCAACAGATATGCTGAAACACTGTTGGCAAAGTGAGGCCCATTGTCAGACCGCAAGACCTCATACACTCTCCATCTAGGGAACACTTAACTAGGACCTTGCCGACTCTAAGGACGTAGCATGTGAACAGGGTCCAGCCGAAATCCACCTGGAGAATGGGCATACAACTATGTAGCTGTACCCTGGACAGTCCTGGATCATGGTGACATAATCCATGTGTAAATGCTGGAATGGGCTTACTGGTTTCTGTATGGCTCCTCTCACCACCCTCAATGTATGCCCTGCTGTAAACGGTTGGCAGGTCAAGCAGTTTCTCAAAAATTCAGCCATGTGTTCAGTCAAATTAGGACAGAACCATGTTTCTCCAATACGTGTAGCAATGTGCTCCTTCCCTGTGTGTGGTGGAGAGTGCAATTGTGTCAATGCAGTGTTCAATAATCTAGTGACATCACCACTTCACCTGTGTTATCTTGCCACTTTATGGAGCATCCCATCCTTACCCATAGTTCTTGCTCTTCCTTGGGTGCAGCTCCCTGCAACTCCATAATCTGTGCCTCTGGCAGAATGTTGCACCCCTCCTTTAGTACTCTATTTCTGGTGCACTCTCTCGCATTTGAAGCTCCTCCTAGTTCCCACTGCACCACAAAATATGTTGCAAATGTTTGCCTCAAAGTCTGCTGCTTCGTTTCCCCTTGAGATGGGATCTTCCCCTTTTGTGTGTGCTTGGCATTTCACTACTGCTACCTGTGTTGGATAAGCAATTACTTCAATTAGTCCACCCAATATGAGTGCTTGTTGTACTGGAGTCCCGTCTGCCCTTCTGAACCCTCTCCTGAGCCATCGTGATAGTCCAGAGTGTACTGTTGATGTCACGTAGGCGGAGTCATAATAGATCTTCACTTCCTTCTCTATACTGTTTTCCAGTGCTAGTGTTAGGGCCACTAGTTCTGCTGCTTGTGCTGAGAAATGGGATGGCAGTCGCGCGCTTGCTACCACTTTACTTGTCCAGTCTTACCACTGCAGTTCCAGTACGTCTGATCCCATCTGTCTGGTCAATTGTTGGTGACCCGTCAATGTAGAGCATATCTTCCCCCTCAAGTGCATCCTCCTCTACCTTGCGAGTGCCACTGAACATCTCTATGTTTGCTGTGCAGTCGTGTGCATAGTCTCCTGTCTGTAGAACATCTGCTAGAAATGTTTCTGGGTTGACAGTCCTGCATCTCACTATCTTGAGGCCTACCTTTGATAGTATCACTTCATATCCGGATGCTCTTTGTGTAGGCTTCTGCAGTATAGCAACAAGGGTGTGCTCCACGTAAAGAGTGGTGGTGCGCCTCATGGTTAGTGCTGCTGATTTCTCAACTGAGAATGCGGCAGCTGGCAAAACTTGTTTGCATGGATAGTGTCCGCTCATTACTGGGTCAAGTTGCCCACTGCAGTAAGCTATCGTTTTATGGCCCATGTTTGTCTCTTTAGTACTGCCTTCGACCCTACCCCATCTGTGTAAGAAAATAGGAACAATTATTTTTTAAAGTCTGGGATCACTAGCACTGGTGCTGTGCTTATCGCTTCCTTCAGTTCCTTGAATGCCTCAGTCATCTCAGAAGTCCATGTCAGTGTCTTGTTCATTTATGTGCTTCCTTCAGAGCACCCAGTAGTGCCCTGTGTGTGTGCTGTAGTCAAAGACCCATGTTGTGCAATTGTTGCATAACCCTAAGAAGTGTTGCATTTCCCTCTCTCTCATGGGCTTAGGTACTTGGGTATCTTGCGTATTGTCTCTGCTCTCTATGGGGTGATCTAACAGCCATTTTGGGATATCGCCTGTCCAATGTATTGCACTTCCTTCTGACAGTACTGCAACCTGGACTTGTCCACCTTGTATCCCTTCGTCAGCTAACACCATCAGTATGTGCACCAAATCCTTTCTGCACAGTTCTTCTGTCGTGCTGCAGATCAAAATGTCATCTACATATTGTAAGACTGTGCTTTCCATCTGTATGTTGCTCTGTTAAAGATAGATGGTGACTCCCAGTGCCCTTGTGGTAAACAAGTGTGGTTCCACTTCTGGTTTCTATACATAAAGCTGGTCAAGTCTTCTGAATCTGGGTGTAGTGGTACTGAGAAGAATGCATTCTTCAAATCAATGACTGAAGCAGACAGCTTCTACCGGAATGCTGCATAAAATTGTCACAGGGTCTGCAACTAAAGAATATTCTGCTTCTACAATATGGTTAAGAGGCCTTAAATCTTGTATGAATCGTCATAAGCCCTGGTTGCCTTGTACAGTGGGTATACTGCGGTGTTGCATGGGGATTCTGAGGGTATAAAAAATGCCTCCCTCAATCAGGGCTCTGATTGCCTCATAAATGCCCTCATCTGCTTCTTTGGTTAGGGGCGACTGCTTTACTCTGGGTAAAATTTCTCCTGGTTTCAGCTTGATCTTCACTCCTCCTATGCTTTTTACGCAACCCACGTCGTAGGGACTTGTAGTCCATAGGGTGCTGAATACCTTGGCTATGTCCTCCTCCCAGAACGCGGGTGGCACCTCCAGCCCCATTACCATTCTCTGTGGCACTTCCCTGTAATGGATTTGTAACCAATAGGTCACATTCATTTCAAACACCATCTCTATTTCGAGCCTCTCTTCCCTGAAAAGTTTGTCGTCTGTCACTGTGGTCAACCTGCATCCCTCTGCCACTGCAATCACTGCTCTCCATGTCGTCAAATGTCATCCAACCCATGCACTACAATACAATCTTCTCTTACAACCACTGCCTCCATTTCTATTGGCACTATGATTCCCTCTTCCTCATCCATCGGAAGCTCAGGCCTGAATAGGTACTCGTTTGGAATTCGCCACATTTTCCTTGCAATTCCTGGAAGCCATGCAATGGCAATGTCAGTTCCATACTGGAACATCCCTGGGTCCAGCCCCCTTCTGAACCTTGCGCCCACAATAAGCTTGAACAATCTGCTTTGCATTAAGCATGTGTATTCCTGGTGTGGAGCACACTATTCCCTTGCCTGCGAATTAGATGGTCATGTTTAGTCTGCTCGTAATGTCTCGTCCCAGTAGGTTTACAGAAGTGTGTCGAGAGTAAAGCAAAGGTAGTAATAGATTGTGATCGCCTATAGAAAGTGAGATATTGTCTGTAAAGAGAAACCACTTCCCAAGCACCAGAGAATCATTGAGTGTTCATGGCATCGCCTGAAAATGTAAATGCTCCTTCCCTAATGCAGGACCTAGTCGCCCCTGTGTCAACAAGAAAGGAAAATGTTTTGTCACCTATCACCACCCCTCTGCGAGGTTGCTCTATAGGGTTGGGTGTGATCGACAGAGTAGGACACATCAAGTTAGTCTCTGGGCTGTCCTATTGAGGGTACAGGGAAATCCCATTCCCTGTAAAGGGGTTGTTCCCCACCATGGTAACTCCTCCCAATTGTCTGACGGTAACTATCGCCACTGTGTCCACGTGTGCTGGTGCGTCATTGCTCTGTACCTGTGCTAATTGCTGTGTGCTCCCTCGAATTGGTGGCGCTTGCAAATATTGTGGCACCGGTGCTGGCATCTGTGGTGCTTGCATTTGCGTTTGAGGGGCTTGTACTTGTTGTAGCATTTGTTGATAGGAGTCCTGCATCTGTCCTTGCTGTGGATGATCCGGTGCATAATAATTGTCCTGGTCCCCCTGGTAGGGCTACTGGCCCTGACCTCCCCAATTCTGCACCACCCCCTTGTATCTGCACACTCTTGAAATGGGCCCCGTCTGCCCACAGATCAACACTGTAGTGGCTCCCTCCCTTGCCCCTGGAAACCCCCCGAAAGATCCTCTGGGTTCTGTTTCATCGGTTCCCCATATCCTCGAAACGCCCCTGGGAAGCCCCCTTTGTTGTGATGCATCTGTGGTCTGAAGCCACGCCATCTCCGTTGGCCTCCCCTTACGCGGAAACCTTGCTGTGGGCCACCCTGCCCCAGGAACCCTCCTCCCATGGGCAGTGCAAACTGCTGTGGCTGTGGCTGCTGCTGCAACTGCCATGCCTGTGGGCTGGTTATTACTGCCCCTTCCATTGCATACTTAGTCTTTTCTGCACTCATTTTGCTACGTCCATTTTCTTGTCTTCCTCCTTTTTCTTAATCTTCTCCTGCCATAGCCAGCAATGGTGACCTATCGTGAGTTTATATTTCGAGCCATCCCCTTGCTTCCATCCCTACCAATCTCCTTAGACTCTTCTTAACAGGTTCCGGTAACCCCTGTACTAGTATGTGATCAAATATTGCGACTGTTTTGTCCCAAGGCTCTCAAGTTTCAAGGTGCCAAAGCTCTTGAATCTCCTTAATTTACTGCACAGGGTCTTCGTCTTCCCTCATTTTCCGTGACGTAATCGCCCGATGTCCGGCGTGGCTTGGTATTGTGTCCTTATTGCTTGCCATACTGCTGCCCTGCAGTTTGCAAATGATGATCCGTCGTGTGGTGTGTTCTGTGTCGTCACCCTTGGGAACCCCACCCTTTTCCATACATCATCCGCTGCATCTCCTAAGATCGATACTAAAGGTCCCTTTATGTCACCTACAGCTAAACTATGCCCCGCTGTCATTTTCTCTCTCTCATATATCCACTTGCCAGCACCTGCACTCAACGATGATAACCTACACTTCACATTCTCCTAGTCCGTGTGCTTCCATGGTACATACCGAGGTCACACCCTTCCCCTCTCTAGTAAAGGCATCTGTGTGAACACTTCTGTCAAGGACTGAAGTCCACGTAGATTAAGTATACCTCCGTCCCCAAGTACCAGTCAGAGAGAGACAAATGGACTCGCTAACCGATTATTGAAGCCACAGGTGGCAGGAACAGTAAACTCTGGGTCCCAGGTGCCTATAAGGAAAAAACAGGCAAGTTAGATGTAAACAAACAATCTTGATTCGCAATCTAAGAACTAGAAAGACACCTACCAATATAGAGACTGGAGTAAAGAATGGAAGACACTGATCCCCTCCTTACGTCTTGTGAGAATTCTTGGTGGAAGCAACTGTCAAGCAACAGTATGTGCGTTTTACAAAGACCACAATGAGGTGCCACCGTAGGGTAAAGAGGATGGGTGGGGCTCCTGATGGGGGAATAGGATAGGACAGAGGTAGGGCCAAGCAAGGGTTAAGGTCCAGGGTGTCAATTCCAAAGACAAAATCCAGAGCAGTCCATAATCCAAGAGCCAAGGTCAGAGCAGTTCGTGGTAAACTGTCAAATAAGGGGCGAAATCCAAATGGGAAAACCAGGTAGCAAAATCCAAGAAACGTTGTCGGGTCCGTAATCCAAGATACAATGAGCAAGAACGAAACGCCAAACGCTGCGGAAGAACAGCAGCTGAGAAGCATTTAAGCAGTGTACTTGGCGTCCTTTTATTTTGCCGGCTGATTGTCACGTGTGCGCGTGATCGGCGTGCAGGAAGGCCCACGTGATCGGAATAAGGTCAAGCCCTGCCCCCCCACACGTGATTGCTCAGCCCGTGTAGGACGTATAACGGGAACCGGCTGTCGGGATGTTCGGAAACGCCATGGCAACTGCCAATGCCAGAGTTGCGAGCATTGTCAGCGACGCCAGCTTGGGACCACAGAACCCCAGGACATGGTTTCATGGTCAGTAGGGGTCTTGGGATGCGCCTACCAGATGATTGCACCCTAGTGCTGGGACATAGGGGGCATATGGCCTGACGGGGCACAAGATGAGAGTGACGCATGACAGCTGCCTCCTCCTCCTCATGCGTCCTTCTGGTCAGCCTCACTTGTCGATCCCCTCTCTCGATGCAAGCGCATATGTCTATTGGCTCTAGTATGGGCACTCTCCTGCTATCGGCATACCTCCTTGTCAGTCATCCCCTTGAACAAGCTACTGCTGTCTCCCCTTTCCTTCATTCTGGGAGGTTTCTACGCCTATTGATATATGTAGTGGTGTCCTGTTGGGTGTGAAATTATGTTGCTAGTCTCCTTCTCCCCCTATGTGCGTCCTAAACTCCCATAACGCCCGTTTGTCTGACCCTGTCCCTGTTGACTGATTGGAACTGCTCCCCCCTCTCGTCCCCACTTTACCTGTCCTTGCTGTCAGAACCTCTGTCTATATCAGTACAGAAATCGCCTGCGAAACTCAGCCTCCTCGATGTCAAGTCGGTGTTAGGTTTTGTGCTAAGGAAGATGTCCCTCAAATGGTACAAGCTTTCACCTCACCAGGCCCTTAGGCCTGCCCGGTCTACTGTGCTTGTGCCACCTGGTTCTGTTCGTCTGTCCTCCTCCAGTCTGTCGTCTCCCCTATCTAAATCTCCTTGTGTCCTTATTGCTTGCTCGTCCTTCTCCCTGCGTGCTCGCTCTTTTGCCAGTCTATCCAGCTGCAACTTCCTCTTCTCCCACTCAGCTAACTTGCTTTTTTCCTACTCTGCTACCCCTCTACGTCTCTCGGTCTCTTTCTGCTCCCTTTTCTTTTTCTCCTGCATCGCCCTTCCGCTCTCTTTCTTTCCTTAAGATCTCTTGATCCTTTCTTCCAGTTCCCTCTCCATGCACTCCTCTTCCCCGTCCTCCCTTTCCAACTTCTCCTCTGCCTGTTTTCTCTCTCTCTCGTTTCTCCTCTGGTTCTTTATCCCTCCTATCCCCCCCCCCCATTAGCTCTGCCCAGTTTGCTGCCTCGCTGCTTCTCTTCAAGCCCTCCATGGCCTTGGTCGCCCCTTCTGCCTCTCCATTGGTTTTTCCTTGTAGTTTTGGAATTATCTGCCCTCGCATCCTTCTGCACCTCGTTGCTCGCCTCTTGATCTATAGCTGGCTGACCTGCGCCTTTCTGTCTCTCCTCCTTAATATATGGTGGTGGCTTATATATGTCTGGTTGGAGTACCCCTCTGCTGCCCTTAATTCTCGCATTGGGTACATACCTTGCTCGTCATCTGTGTCATCGGATGCTACACTTGGAGGCACATGGGGAGGTGCGGAGGGATAAGTGACTGGATCCTTCACCGCCTGCTGGCTCAGCATCCATTGAGGCATCACGGCACCACCTTGACCTCCTGAAACATGCACCACAACTCAAACATGGCCATGCGCTTGGTTAACTTCTTCCCCTTATTGGTACCTTATATGTGTGTCAGTAGTGATTGCTGCACATCTTTGTAGAAACTTCCACAAGGTGGCCAAAGTTTAGTTAACTTTCCCGCTGTTCTTTTGGACCATTCTATGCTATACTTGCAAATGTTTTCTCTGTAAGGCGGGAGTGTCGTACACGAGTGCTATAGTCACGCCAGCATGCATAATGTGTGCTGACATGAAACTGAAAGTAATTATCACCGCAGCAGCCATTTTCGGCTGCCGCAGTGAAAATACACGGTGAATGTCCACCTTCCTCTCCCTCGATTATTGTGCCGTTCAGATCGAGGGAGGTGTCGTTGGAAAGGGGAGACTCTCCCTTTTCCAACAACACCTCTTTTTAAGCATTGCTGGGTGCGGATCGGGCGCATAGCACTCGATGTGCGCACAGCAATGCCACTAGACCACCAGGGATCTTTTGCAAAGTTGGGGGCAGAGGGGGCTTACTATGTAAACGGCCCTCTTTCCCCCGTCCCCTAAAGTGAGGGGCCACCCATTGGCCCCCTATTGGGGGCAGATGGGTGCCCATCTGCCAAGAGGGAAGCAGCCAAAATAAATAAATTCAGATTTGGGTGGGGGGGTGTGGACCACTAGACCACCAGGCATTTTCCATAATGAAATGGGGATGGCCCTCTCCCCACACCCTAGTGCAATCTGCCCCTAGGCAGGAGTACACAAGATGCCCCACATCCATTTTGGGGGAGGGGGTTGGAGGCGGAAGAGGCCCACCAGAAAACATTGGAATGGCCCCCAAAGCATGGGGCAATGGAAGGGGCGAAACAGAATTTTTAAAATAAAAATATACATCGGTTAGTTGGGGGGTGTGGGACACTAAACCACCACGGATGATTGAAATGGAAAAGGTGGTGGCCCTCTGCCCCCTACCCAAAATGGAGGGGGTGGATCTCATGTAGCCCTCCCTGGGGGCAGATTGCTAGTGCAATCTGGCATTCTGCCCTAGGAAGGGGCACATGTGTTTTTACTGGGGGGTGGGGGGGTGACTGTCAGTAGACCACCAGGGATGGCTTGAAAAGGGGCCGTGATCAGAGAGTAGTAGTTAGGATTTGTTTTTGCTGGGCTGACCATAGGTAACAAATGTTTTATGTTTCGTTTACAGCTTTTTCTAACGTTATGCAAGTATTGTTTTTTTATTATTCTACGGTTCGGGCCCATTGTCAGTGGGGTAGGTGGGGCTGGATTGTTGGTGGTGTGGGCGGGAGTGGGCCGCCTGAGGAGGTATTTTAGTGGACTCGGACACAATTGCAGGGTCAGCCGTCAAACAGGCCCCCATGCCAGTAGAACATTGGCGTTTCCCTTGGAGCGGCTTTCTCCCATGTGGGTTGACTGTCCGCAAGCCCAGGCTGCACCTCTGGCTGTGCTGCGTTAGAGAGGTCACCGCCGGGGGAGGAATGGGGATCCTGCCGGGGATCTCCGGAACTGCCGCTGGTCTTGGGGCCGGTCGACCGACATGGGAGACAGCCGCCCAAGGCCAGGGACATCACCCCCACCATCCTGGAGCTGTAGCTGGCCTGTGTTATAGCTTCTCCCTTTCGGAACGGAGGCAGACCCTGCCGGGGCTCCCTGGGACTGCTGCTGGGTTTGGGGACGGTAGACCCACAAGGCCAGGGACATCACCCCTAACCATCCAGGAGTTCTGGCAGGACTATGTTACAGCATTTCCCCGCCAGATAGGCCTGGCAGTGTGCCAATCCCTTCCCGGGGGTTGGGGGGAGCTGTAATGTAGCCCAGCCAGAACTCCAGGACAGTTAGGGGTGATGTCCCCGGCCTTGGGCATTCATTTCCCATGTAGGTCTACCATCCCCAAGCTCAGCGGCAGTCCCAGGGTGCTCGGGCAGGGTCCCCATCCCTTTCCGCCGCCGGAGGCAAATTCTGTAACGCTGCCCAGCCAGAGCGCCAAGATGGTCGGGGGTGATGTCCCTGGCCTTGGGCACCCGTCTCCCAAGTGGGGCGACCATCTCCAAGCCCAGCCTGGAGCTCTGGCTGGGCTCCATTACAGCCTGTCCCTCCGGGGAAGAATGAGGACCCTGCCGGAACTGCCACTGGACTTGGGGACGGTCCCCCCATATGGGAGACGGCCACCCAAGGCCAGGGACATGACCCCGGTCTATCCTGGAGCTCTGGCTGGTCTGCGTTACAGCTTCTCCCTCCGGAAAAGGTCAGAGACCCTGCCGCTGCACCCTGGGACTGCTGCGGCACTTGGGGATGGTCAACCAACATGGGAGACAGTCGCCCAAAGCCAGGGACATTACCCCCGACTTTCCTGGAGCTCTAGCTGGCCTGTGTTACAGCTTCTCCCTCTGGAAAAGGTTGGGGACCCTGCCGGGGCTCCCTAGAACCGCTGCTGGGCTTGGGGACGGTCGACCCACATGGGAGATGGGTGCCCAAGGCCAGGGACATCACCCCCAACCATCCTGGTATTCTGGCTGGCCTGCGTTACCGCTTCTCCCTCCAGGAAAGGACAGGGAATGTCTCGGAAACCACTGCTGGGCTTGGGGACATTCAACCCACATGGGAGTCAGCCGCCCAAGGCCAGGGATAGGACCCCCTACCACCCTTGAGTTCTGGCTGGGTTGCTTTACAGCTACTCCCCTGTGGGAAAGGAAGGTGACCCTGCTGAGGCTCCCTGAGACTGCCGCTGCACTTGGAGATGGTCAACCCACATGGGAGACAGCCCACCAAGGCCAGCGACATTATCCCTGACTATCCTGGAGCGTTGCAGCTTCTCCCTCTAGGAAAGGTTGGGGACCCTGCCAGGGCTCCCTGGGACTGCTGTAGGACTTGTGGACGGTCGACCCAGATAGGTACACCCACACATGTGAGGTAGGTTTTTCGTTGGTACACCTGTGGGAAGGTAGGACGTGTTGTTGATGGCGTGTTTCAGTGGGTGGGCAGAGGGAAATGTCTGAAAATGGTGGGGGGGGGTTTTGGCCAAATTTCTGACTTTGCTGGGGATTGTGGGTAATACATTCTGGGGCGATTCGCGCAAGTTAGACCTCTGTGGATTCCCACAGGTTTATTCTTTTCTGAAATGCATGGGGTTCCCAGTTTTCCATGGTGGCTGCGACACCGCAGGCCCAAATTTGTAAGTTGTTCACAAGAGCAAATTCCCACAAAATCTGCTCTGCCAAAACACTTGGGATTACCAGTGGTTTAGGCCTTTTCACTTTGCGCCCAGGTAGGTGCACACACACATGTGAGGTACTGTTTGTCGGGGCACCTGTGGGAATGCGGGAAGGTAGGACATTTGTTGTGTTTGCGTGGTTTTCATAACGTTTTCAAACATTTGCTGCTGCACTTTGTCACACAACCTTTTCATTTCCCAAATGTGACCTACATTTAGTCGCTGCTTTAGGCACTATACACTTTTGTAACCTTCACAAGTCACCTACCCTTGAAAAGGTCTGCCTGTGTTCTTTCAAAATGTATGCGTGCCATTCCTCACCACATTTGTTTTCCTTACTTACACATGCTAATTACGTCTGTTTAGGCCGTAAGTATAAAAAACCTGTGTACCATGGTTCAGTGTTTGGCTGGTGGTAGTGCTTGATTTGTGAAATATTATGAAAAATTTGTGATTTCCTAACTGAAAGCATCAGGGAAATGTAGCGGGGTTATTGCTTTTCTCAAAATTCACAGAAGCCATTGCTTTACCGTGCCAGCCATGTCCACCACATACCTTTTTTTCTGTAATTTTTCCCTTGGCAGTTAATGGGGTGAACACCCTCATGAAAGACCATTTCACCTCCCACTATCTCAATGTAACCTTATTTGCTCCTACATAGATGTTGCAATCCTCTCTACCATGATCTCATGGACACTGCACGCCTCCGAGTGTAACAATATAAGGTGCAAGTTTTCAATCCACCTGGTGAAAGGAAGTAATTCCACCAATTTGGCTAACCCCTCCATGTGCGGGCATGTGAAGACTCTTGTATGACTATTGGAATGCTTCAAAACCCTCGTTACTCCACTTGTATAGTTACACCTATTCAAATCTTTGTTTGTAGTGTTATTTCATGCGTCTATCAGGACCACTGTAATACAAAATATTAGAACTTCCCATAAACAAGGTTATTCACATGGAGTTCGATTTAGCCCATATTACAGTATGTACATTGCGCCAATTGAGGCTAAGTGACATGACCAAGATTATACAGCAATAACCTTACCAAACTATTACTTAGCGTTCTGCCAGTTCATCCCCCCCGTAAGCCTTATCACTCACAGCAATAGCGCAACTTCATAGTTTTAATCTGGAGAATGGTAGTTTTCCCCAGCAGTCATCGCGTACAGAGTCTGCCATAACGTGGTTCGGACAGCATTTCCCACCTCTGCCATCATGTTCCAAGTCGGCTCACAAGCAGCAGTAACAATCCGGAAACATCAGTCTTGGGCGTGAGGCACGCAATTAGTTCTGCAAAAGCAAAAGTACC
Organism: Ambystoma mexicanum; assembly: GCF_040938575.1. NCBI lineage: Eukaryota > Metazoa > Chordata > Amphibia > Caudata > Ambystomatidae > Ambystoma > Ambystoma mexicanum. Next base: position 488,393,414 of record NC_090938.1, on the reverse strand, counting down.
AGAGAGCAACCCGGAAATCCATACGACGACGCGCAAGCAAGGTACTTTCCTCTAATGCTCGCAGCTTCGCGCTCCTATAAAATTATGAAAATAAAGATAACAACCGCCAAGGCAATGGTTATTCAAGTAAGCTTTTACCTAAACGGCTAAATCAAATCTAAATAATAAAAGGTAGACGCTTAAAGTGCCTCAATATGAAAACACATGTGCGAGCTCTTTTGTACATCTGAAGTTGCCTCCATGGGTTCAGCATCAAGGTCTGAAAAAAAGGCTTCTGCATTACGTTTAACACCATATTTAATTTGTTTTTTTAAACAAATATTTTTATTGGATTTTCAAGGTATAAAACAAAGAAACCAGCAATGAGAAAAACCTGTTCAATAAGGTTCCTCATAAATTCATTAAACAGGTCAGTAAATCACATCATAAAATACATTAAACCGTAATTGACCCTCCCCCCCACTTCAATTAACATACCCCGTTCATAGTCTAACTTAAAAACAAGGAAGCATCATGTGAGGATGCATTCAGAAAATCATTTGCCGGAACAGTGAATTCCAACATAGATTTCCTCATTGTAGATATTTACAGTTTATTGCTTTCCCCAATTCAATTCTGCCGATATTTTGTTGAAGAATTAGTAAAACCTTGAATTCATCAGAAGTCATTGTAAGTGACAACATTGTTCATCTCAACTCTTGGCATCAAAATCCTAGTTCGGTAGTGACCACAATCCATTAGCTGTAGCAAATTAAGAAACTTTCGTGAGTGGTCAAGTTCATCGTTTGTCACTATGACTGATACAACAATTGAACTCTTTATCCAACATCAACGTTAACAATTGTAATTCATCGGATTTCCAAGTATCTTTTTAATCAACTTTATTTATCCAGAAATCTGCAAATGTAGGCACTGTTTTGGCCCAGAGTTCAAGTAATTTTACACTTATTTGGTGGGGCCATCTGACACCTTTTGATTTGCAATTATTAGAGATAGCATTGACTTAACTTTAACTATAATCATTCAACAACCCTTTCCCCGCCCCCCTGCCCCCTCCCGGCCTCTCAGTGTCATGGTCCGTTCATCCCGTTAGATGGCTTCTGTGCCAAGCCAAGGCTTAGCGCTCAGTTTATTAATGTTCAGTTTTGGAACGCTCTCAGCAGCGTTGGTCTAAAGAAGTATGCTTCTCTATCCCTGACATATCGAAAAAGGGGTCCCAGATTGCCCGGAATTTCAGATATTTGCCTTCCCTCAAGGCCCGCACCCTCTCCATAGCCATCACGTTCCATGTTTTCACCCACCACCATGCTGTTATCGGTCCTTCTGGATTTTTCCATGCTTGTGCCAAGGTCATCTTTGCTGCCATTAGTAAGTGAGTGACGAGTGTTGCATTATTGCCCGATGCCGCATATGTATCTTCCACCGTTGTACCCAAAAGAATAACTTTTGGCGCAATTGGCAGCTGTTTCCCAGTGATTTCTTTTATGTGCCCCAGGACTTCCTTCCAATATATGGTCACTTTAGGGCAGGACCACCACATGTGGAATAGGTCTCCAGTGCACCGGCAGTTTCTCCAGCACATGGATGAGTACCTGGGATTCATCTTGTGCAATCTCTGGGGGGTCAGGTACCACCTAAATCAGATCTTGTGCGCGGTCTCTCTAATGGCTGTGCATCTGGAGGATCTTTGTGTTCTCCTCTAGATCTGTGCCCACTCCTCCTCAGTGATGGGGTCACCAATGTCTTTACCCCAATTGTCCATATATGCAAAGGTGTCACTCACTTGTGCATTGTACAGCAATTTATATAATTTAGAAATGGCACCTGACTCAACTCCTTCATGTAGCGTGAGCTCAAGGCCTATCGGTGCCCTAGTAGCTGCTTTTTTAACTTCTTTATGTGTTATCCAATGGCGAACATGGATATAAGTGTACCTGTCTGCTTCCCCTATCCCACATTTCCGCTTGCACTCTTCAAACTGTAGTGGATTTCCCTCCTGAAAGAAGTCTTTCAAGTATAGTATTTGTCCTTGACCCCAGTGTTTCCAGAAGTTGGGCAGTTTGCCTAGTGTGAAGTTTTGTTTGTGGGCCATTGGGGTAAAAGGACCTAGCCCCGGGATAATGCTTTGTTTTTTCATTGCTCGATCCCAACCTTTCAGTGTGATCTTAGTTACTTGAAGCAGGTCACCCTGGGCCTCCCTATCCACAGCCCTCAGCCCGTCCAGTATTCTCAAAGGAATCGTGGTCACCCGCTGCTCTACTCCCACCCACCCCTTTGCCATGTCCTCTCTTCCCCATGCTAGAATTGGAGCTATTTGTGCGGCCAGAGCATATAGCTCCACATCAGGTACCCCCAGCCCTCCAAGGCCTAGCTGCCTTGTTAGGATTTTCCGTTGTATTCTAGCTTTCTTTTTGTGCCATATGAAAGCGGTCGGGTCGTTCTGAAGTGCTTTTGCTTATCTTGGGGGGGGGCCTCTATTTTGAGCGAGCACAGCGTATACAGCAGGTGTGGTAACAAGGTCATTTTGAGCGCAGTAATACGTGCAAACCAGGATAATTCCTGGGTGTCCCACCTGTGCAAGTCCTCCCTCAATTGTTTTAGAAGCGGGGTTATGTTTGCTCCATAAAGGTTTTTGTGGCATTTAGTTAAGTGAATTCCCAGGTATTCTATGGATTCTTCCTCCCAGGGTAGTGGGTATTTTGATCCCAGGGCTTTAACTATCTCTTCCTTCTCTGAGATATTCAGGGCCTTAGATTTAGTGAAGTTTATGGTAAACCCGGATATGTTAGCAAACTCCTGTAGGGCCTGAAGAGTCTTTGGTAGTGTGTTCTTGGGGTCTCCGAGAAACAACATTATGTTGTCTGCATACATGGCTATTTTATGTGTGGTCCTGCCGCATTTAACCCCTTGTATGGCCGGATCTTATTATTTCAGCTATTGGCTCCATTGCCATGGCAAAAATTAAGGGCGAGAGTGGGCAGCCCTGTCTTGTCCCTCTGTGTATTCTGATTTTTGCCAAGGGATTCCCATTAATCATAAAGGTCGTGTTCGGGAGACGGAAGTTTGCCAAGACCATTCTAACAAAATTGGGATCGCATCCAAATTTACGCAGCACCAGTTCTAAATATTTCCAGTTCAGGCTATCAAATGCTCTCCTGGTGTCAAGAGCGGCAACGGAGAACCTTTGTCCTGTCCTGACCCCCAGGTCCACTATATCCACCGCCCGCCTAATATTGTCTTGGGTGTGTCTCCCTTTTATGAAACCAGCTTGGTCGGTGTGAATTATTTTGGGCAAGATCTCGGCAAGTCTATTGGCAAGGACCTTCGCGTACAGCTTGGCTTCGGTATTAAGTAGGGTGATCTGCCAATAACTGGCGCAATCCGTGGGGTCTCTGCCTGGTTTAAGAATTAGGACAGTAATGGTGTTTCTCATATTGGGTGTGACCGTGCCACTGGTTCTTATGTGGTTAAATAATTTGGTTAGGGGCCCAGCAGCTGGTTGCAGAATGTCTTATAGTATCCGCTTCCTAGTCCATCTGGACCCGGAGCTTTATGGAGGGGCATCGCTGTTATGGCGTCACTAATTTCCTGTGCCATTATAGGGGCCTGCAGGGCAGCATTGTAATCTGGGGGAAGCGAGTCTGGGAAATGTACTCTCTCTGAGTCTGGAGATTTAGATGTTCGCTCTCCAACAGCCCCTGGTGAAATCTTTCAATTATTCTGAGTTTCCCTTCCTCTGTTGCGCATAGATCCCCTTTTTCATCTTTCAATTGGACTATATAGTTACGGGAGTTTTGTTTGCGGAGTTTGGCTGCTAGAAATTTGTTTGCTTTATTACCCTGGGCATAGTATGTCTGTTTGGTATTAATTAATGCTTGTGCTGTGCGTTCTGCTGCGTGCACTTCTAATTGAGCTCTCGCTCTCCGAACCATCCTGAGTGTTCTTATGTTGAATTTCCGCTTCCTTTAAGGCAGTTTCAAGCTTCCTTCTAATAAGTTCTCTTTCCCTCATGTATTTTGTTGTTTGTGAAATAATTTCGCCCCGGATCACTGCTTTCCCAGCATCCCAAATTGTCGCCCAATTTGACTCTCCATTGTCATTTTCGTGGAAATAATTTTGGATCGCCCCCTCTATGCGCACTCTTTAAGAGCCAGGTCCTTCAAGATCATCTCTTTCAGTTTCCAGGGTCTACGAGTTATGTGGGTGACTCGGGTCATCTCTAATTGTACTAAGACTGGGGTGTGATCAGAAATGTATTGTACCTCTATCTCTACCTTACTAATATGAGGGATCAGTGTGGAAGACACCAGCACCATGTCTATTCTAGAGTACCCCTTATGGACTGCCGAATAGAGAGTGAATTCCCTCTGCTGACCGCGAAACAATCTCCATGTCACCATCACCCCCAGATCTCTAAAGAGTTTGCCTAGCACCCGTTCATTCCGTGCATCTGCTGCCGTGGGTGGAAGGGTCTTGTCCAGTGTGGGGTGCATGACACAATTAAAATCTGCTCCAACTATTATCTGACCTTCGCACCAGCCCCCCAGGGTTTTCAGTGTGTCCCTCAGGAATATGTCCTGTCGCTAATTCGAGGCATAGATAGCTATTAGTGTGTATAGCTGCCCCTGTATCATGCCCTTTAGAACTAGATATCTCCCTTCCGGGTCCCTGTGCATTGACCGTTTTTTAAAGGGCAGGCTGGACCCAATCAGGATAGCGACCCCTTTAGTTTTCCTCCCTCCCGAGGCGAAAAATTGTGCCTCCGTCTACCTTCATCCTAAGTGAGGAGATGTGTTTCCTGAAGAAAGGCGATTGTGGCCTGTAAGTCTATAAGCCGCGTCAGAATGGACCGGCGCCTGACCGGCGAATTTAAGCCTTGGACATTAAGTGAAACTAGGTTCAGTTCAGCCATCTAATATCTGTTCGTAGTTTTTGTTTTCCAGCTTGACTTTTCCATCAGATCTCCCTTCCCAATTGCCTATGCCGGAACATGCCACTCCCCAAAGAAGAATAACTTCCCTTCTCCCCCCTCAGGTTCCCTCCCCCTCGGCACCCTTCCAAATAAATCTCCTTTGAGCTTTCTCTGCACCCCTCTTGGGGTGTTGGGCGTCACCTCTCCTCCCACTTGCACTTTGCCAGGACCTTTGTCTGTCCTGCATTGATTCCAAAATGGATACTCTCCTCCCTCCGCCCGAGGGTCACGATCTCTTCTTCTTGGATTTCATTTCGTTTTCCCTCCTTTCCGACGCCACAAAAAGGGCCTCCCTGGTTAATTGTGTTTTGGTTCTTCCACATTATCACAAACATTTCGGGCAAGGGCTTCTCGTTTTCTATCTGCCCCCCGTTTCTTGGTTGGGGTCAATGAACACTCCCACCGCCTGGGGCTTCCGCTTCGGAGGCTGCAGACCGGGCATGGGGCCTGGTGCAGTTCCTCTTCTTCCAGTTGCAAAAGGGTCATACCTTCCTCACACGTGGTAATGCGTTTTAGTTTGTTCTCCCAGGTAAATTGCAGACCAAAGGGATATGTCCATCTATAATTAATTCCTCTGTCTCTTAGTGCCTTTGTTACTGGCACCATTTGTTTTCTGTTATGTAAGGTGGACAGGGCCAGATCTTGGAACAAGTGGATCTGGGCTCCATCGATAGTGATCGGTTGTAGGTTTCTCGCTGCACGGAGGATCTCCTCCTTCATCGTGTAGGAGATCATTGCCAGTAGCACGTCTCTCGGTCTGGCCCCTGGGTCTTTTCTATGCGGACCCACTCTGTGCACTCTTGTCTACGAGTATGTCCTCCAGTTGGGCACCCGGCAGGAGGCTGCTGAAGCAAGTCTGCATTGTCTCCTTCAAGTCCTTGTCCCCGATTGACTCGACCAACCCTTTCACCCGTATATTGGATCTGCGGGATCTGTTCTCTAGATCCTCTGCCTGGAGTTCCAGGTTGTGCGTTGCTTTAGCAATCTGTTCCAGGAGCACACTTGTCTGCTTAGAATCTTCGGCCATTTCAGAAAGCCCTGCTTCCGTTGCATCTACCCTCTCACCGAGATCTATGATGTCTCGTTTCACTTCCTGCAGAGAAGAGCGTAGTTCTTCCCTTATTTTCCCCAGTTGGTCCTGTAAGGAGTCCATCATGCGCTTCTCCATTCCTTGTAGACATTCCTGCAACTCCTCTTTATTCAGTGCCATCTAAGCAGGTGTCTCTACAGAGTTCTGGGCGTGGGGCTTCACGACTGCTGGCTCGCACCAAGGTTCTTCCACCCGGGAACGTCTCCAGCAGTGTTCCAGCTGACCTTCTCCAACTTTCGGCATGTTTTTAAGCTCTCGACCGGGCTTCCCCGTGCTTGATTCTTGGCATCTGTGTCTGCACCAGAAACGGGCGGGAGGAACCCCAAAGATTCAGGTAAATGAGACGAGGTACCGGGATGTCAGTTTCAGCCCTTTGGTGAGTGTGTTGAGACCAGATTAGTTCAGGCTCCCTATAACAATTATGCACTGCAAGACGTAGGTCACCTCCTGAGAGCTTGTGCGTCCTGCTCCTAGTTTGCGTTATGGGGCGGCCAACAGTGGATCCCGCACCATTAGTCCCGCAGGCATGTGTCGTTGGCCCCCTCCATCTGTGTGACCTCCCCCCATGCGTGGGGCGTGGGGCGGTTAAGACCACACTGCCTCCAGCCCCTGCCTGCTCTCCGCTGCTTCTGGGATGCCTGCCGTTGCAATCCACTACAGAGGGGGGCACCTTATGCAGACCGGGCCCTCCTTCGATTGTGTGTCCCTTTGTGGGGTCAAGCAGGGGGGAGGGGCGTCAGCAGTGGGCCTGCTTAGCCTCAGGGCTCAGCTGGAGGTGACGGGCCAACACCAGAAGACAGAGCACCACTATGCTCCCGCAGGTGAGAGCACCACTATGCTCCCGCAGGTGGAGGGGACCGTTCAAGCTTGCCCCCTCACACCGCACCCCCACCTCACCCCCGCCTACCGTGTGCAGATGTGTCAGCCGTCCGGAGTATCTGCTGTTGAAGATTCCCCTTTCCTCTGCAGATATTGTTTCCCAATACTCCTACGTGAGCCCTGCTGGATAATGCTTCCTATGTTAGGGGGGCCCCCAGGGCAGTTCGCCAGCAGAGCCCTCCAGGGCCCGGGGTTCTGGTGCTTCTTCGTTGCTACTATTTGGCTCCTTATAGGGGCCCAACAGCGAGCATCGCTCGGCGGGGGCCCCGCTCCCTTACTCTTGCTCGAGCGGGCAATGTTTTTGACTATGGCCCAGATCAGGAGCACCAGCTCATCCCGCCTTCAATTGGGCCCTTTGTGGACAGGAGCTCCTCCAAGCGCCCTCGCCCCCCCCCCGGACAGGTATTTTCCAGAGACGAGCGGCAGCCGCACTTCCCGGGGCCTCTCCCGCTCCTTTACTCCTGTCGGACGGGCAATGCTTCATTCATAGCTCACAGCGGGCGCACCAGCCCACGCTGCCTCCGACTGTGGCCTCTTGTGCGAGGGGGTTCCTCTGTGCCCCCTCAGAGTATTTGCCAGGGCCGAATGACTGCCGCGCCTCCTGGCTGAGCTGCTGCGCGTCTGTCCGGGCCAGCCCCCCGTTCCTCAATCATGCATTGGAGGGGGCGGCTGTGAGTCCCGGCCCCCGTCAGGATCTCCCCAGCCCCTCCATCCCCAGATCCCCGACCAGCGCCTCTACACTCCCGCCTCGCATGGGCCTCCCGCCTCGCATGGGCCTCCCGCCTCGCACAGCTCCTCCAGGCGCAGGTCAGCACGGGTCCCCCGTGGCTCCGCTCCACTCCACTTCTGTCGCTGGGTTCTGGCCGTGGATACCTCCGCCTCTGTGGGACTCCGCTGCACAATGTGTCGGGCCCCGATGTTGTCGTGGGCCAGGGAGGTCTCTGCTGTCCACCGGACTGCCCCTCCACCACGGACAGCCGTTACTGTGGGCTTTTGCCGCGCTGCCGTCGTGTAGCTGCCGCCTCTCTCCGAAACCTCTCAAGCGGGCATCTGTCCTCAGCCCCGCTTCAGAGGTGATGCTTCATCAGCTTCCGACGCCGAGATCTGCAGATATGGCTAATTCTAGCTCCGTTTTCCCCTTTATTCGCTCCCACTCGGACGGAGGTTAGAGGAACGCACCTCCTCTACACGGCGGCCATCTCGGAATCCCCAACACCATATTTAATTTGTAAAGGACTTTGTATATCTAGTCCTTCAATGTACTTATGTATCCCACTAGAGTAGACTTCTTAAAGCACTGTGATATGTTAATTTGTAATGTATATCAAATCATACTAAGTACATATATTGAACTTTGTTTTGAAATGATTGCGATGAGAATCTACTTATGCAGACCATTTGTTAAATTGTACAATCATAACCCATCATGATCACTGTATGGAAGCACTTCAAGATTAGGAGTCTATGATTCTAGAAACATGTGATGTATAGAACAACAACTATAAACGGGGCATGTCTAAATTGTGCCATATGTCCCTATGAGATGATTAATACTCAGTTCATATGGTTCTCAATTTCTTACAGTTCTGTACAGGCGTCCCTGTGTCGGGCTCGAGCCTGTCTTGTACTTTGTTGGGCTTCCCTTACCCATGTTTTCTCCAAGATCTTTTCACTGTCGAAGACTTTCGAAACCAACAAATTTACATAGACCTCTGCATGATCACTTCGACCTCTCTTTATATATTCTTTTAATTCACTAACTTTTTTTGCAGCAACAATGCCTCATGGTACTTGTAGTTCTTATATTTTTTCACGTGCCTACTTGGCCTTTCCAAGTTCTTTATATTTTACTTTTGCCCTCTTAGGGTACTTCACTTATTTCATTTTTCTCTTCTTTAAACTTTATTTCCTTTGATCTTCGCTTGTAATATCTTTCAAAATGTCATAACATTTCACAGAGGCTTTCGAATATGCAACTTGCTTTTGCAGGACCACTCTGCTACTTTATATCCTTTTCTTTAAAAAATTGCTCTCTTCATTTACATTTTATCGGAACACACGCAGCCTTCAACTTTCAAATCACAGTCACTTTCCCTTCACCATCAACTGGACTTTGTTGTGTTTGATGACTCACCGGTTGTGCTAAATGAATGCCTTTCATCTTTTCCTCGCAGCTCAGGGCCGCTATCAATACTTCCTCTGCTCCTCCCAAACTCTGCCTTTCACCCGCAGGGTTGTGAGGCGTTTCCTGCACCTTGAAGGTTACTTTCCTTCGCTCCATCGGCTCTGCCTTTAGAACCCTTGGTAATCTTGCCTGGCTTTCACTCGATCCTCTCACTTGCTGATCATCCCATTGGCCTTCCAACTCCCACAGCCAGGTTCACTTCAGTCTTGGGAGAGCTGTGCCTTCTCGTACTCAGCCTCGCTCATCGGGTCTCTGTGTGTGCCACCTTTTATTTTCACAGGGAGACTTAATAAGTGGCAGGTGTACATTATTATAACTATGTGCCCGACTGTGCCTTGCCTCATTAAAGGGACAGGGTCAATGCAAGTCAGGGGAGGTAATCCTTCTCTTCACATTCCTCATCTTCCTTGGTGCAGTACTTTTGTCAAGACAAGGTGGGGAGGAATTGTGGTAGTTTTAGTTTCCCATAAACTAAACAGGGAAAGGGGTTAGATGGGTTGTGGGAAAAGGGGGATACCATGTCTCACCATTTGGAGCTTCTCGCCCACCGCCCAAGGACTCCATACCCAGGTGATCCTCCCTCGCTTCACCCCCATGTTCGAGATCCAAAAGCGATGGTCTTTCCGTGGCCACCTGAGTAAGGGACCCCTCGGGGACTAGGTTGAAAAACACCCTCTGGTTTTTCACAAAACCATTATATTAGAAAACAAGCAGAAAGGATGCTGCACTTAATGTAAAGTACATTTTCATTTGCAAAACAATATAAAGCCCAACCAGTAGACATGATGCTGAAGGTCTACCAAGATCTAGTGCTCTCTCCGAGGCATACGTGTCTTGAGTATGATGCAGACATGAAACAAGTAGCACAAAACAAGTTCTGCACATTTTGATTGGGTTTGCCAAACAGTGCTCCTTATATACTGAATTCAGTCTCTTATATTGGAGCGGACCCGCAGTTGGAGCCAATGAATCTCTTTCAAAACGTATTCAATAACCCAGCAGCAGAATGTTGCAGAAAATCTTTAGGTTTTGTCTTTTTGCAGAGAGAAGCAACTTAATTCCATGGATGCAATGAGGAAATGAATAGGTTGTATATGAAAAGAGCATGAGTGAAGTCATATCTAAAAGATATAACTGCCAGAATTCTGACTGTTAAAAAACCTTATTGAAATATAAAAAATAAAAAAAGAAGAGGCTGAAGTGCAGAAAATGTATAAACCTATCCATTAGTGAAATAATAAAAAGGCAGATGGTTTGCAATCATATTTGACATGGTCCCAGTTTAGTAATGATTGTTTTTTTTTTATTACAAGACTTTCTTTTAAATCATTAGACTTAGGCAGAATGAAAGCTATGAAAGCTTAAAGTACCACCAATTCTACTAAGAGAAAGTATTTAATGAATGAATATAACAGACTCAGGGCTTCATTACAACTCCGGCGGTAGCCGTGCCGGTAAAACCTGCCGGCTACCGCCAGAGTTGTGATTTTTTCCAGCCCCTGGCTCCACAGAAACACCAGGGGATTAGGACCCTGGTGTTACTGGAAGTCAGGCGCTGGAAAAATGTAAATCCCCATTGCCATTTGAGTCCCATAGGACTCAATGGGGATGACGGAAGCAATGGCACCTTTAATAACGGTGCCAGTGCTTCCCGGAAAGTCTGGGGGCGGGTGCCGTTCTGCCCGCCAGGGTCAGACCTGGCTGGCAGGACAGCAGCCACCTGCAGAGTCGGAGTGTACCGGTCTGGTAACAACGGTGCCAGTAGGCTTACCGGCACTGTTGTTAACGGTCCGGCATTCTCGTAATGAGGCCCTCAGTCTCTCTTTTCTTTTGGTCAAATTCACAAAAATTAGGAACTTTTTTGCTTGTTGCTATGTGTGAAAAACCACTATAGAAATTTTAGTCCAGCATTTATCTACTCACTATAGTTCTATATATTGTAAGACATTTTTAATTTAAAGTATTTATATTTTGAATGTCTGGATTACACACTGTTTTTAAGGATATTTTCATGTGCATTTGTGATTAATTGATGTAACTAGTGATTTTGGACTTGAGCTTTTATGGTGTTCTCTTATGAATTCCGAAATAAAGCTTTCAAGATTGCTTTAAAAAAAAAAACAATAAAAAGGGTGGAAGTAGTGGCCCGCTGACCTCCATAATAGACGGTATGCAGTGATTAGATTGAATACAAAACTAATGAAAAAATAACGAATGAAAAAACAAATAATTACTAAATAAATCATTTTGAAAAAAAAACTAAAAATGGGGTTGAGAGAGGGAATAGTGGTTTTGGGGATGGGGGAAAAGTATTTTTAAAAAAGGGGGACCCCCATAAAACAATGAAAAATGAATTTGTTATTTTTGAATTCGTCATTTTGTATTTGTTGTTTTTTCAACAGTTATTATACATGTAACAATAATAGACTTGCTATATCACCTCATCTATTCCCTGACCAAGCAGGTTTCAGCCACAAAAATAAAAAAAAGTGAAGAGGTGGTTGAATAGATTAACTCGATGAGATGCCTCAGCTTTTTAATCTCTTGGTCAAATGTTTAGACTACCAAAGATGGAAACATCATATGCCAGTGCCATATCTCTAACATTAACAAAAGCAAGAGCCAAGATCCACTTGACTTGTCGTTTTATCCGCTTGATCACCCTCGAACAAATGCTGCCTTCCCGAAGCTCAAAATCCTCGAACACAGAGTTTGCAGGTATATAGTTGTCATTTTGGGCAACTAACCTAATTTTGGTAAGTCACCTAAATAAAATTGATCTACGACCACCTGGAAGTATTGGGGTGGGGGGTAGGACTGAGGGTGGGGACATTGAACAGAAACCAAAAAGGTTGAACTTCCAAAATTGGGCTGACCAAAATTACCACTAAAATATTTGTGTCAGCAATACCACATCGATAGAACCCAGTCTGCAGAATAAGCTGAAAGCTGCGGAGCGAAAATCCAAACTTGAGCCACTCAATTACAAGGATGTGTGTACCTTGCAATCCACAGCAACTGTGGGGGCAAATTCTTCAGGTAAAACTGTGGGAAGTATATCAGGGAGCATAGTATCCGCCTGTACAGATGTCACCAAAATTGAATTAGCCTCTTCCAAATCATACATCTTTATGGAGAACTCTTGCGAATGATACGTGATCAACCCAGGATACGTTATCATCTATAGACGGACAGACCAGTTTCTAAGTTCAGTATTGATGCCAAAACCAGGAAATAGAGGAAGCTTCTGGGGCTCAAAAATCAAGTTTATCACAAAGGTAGTTGATTAGTTACAGAATCGCATCTGTAGGTACCAGTCTACCCATAACCTTGCTTGCAACCCCCTTCCTCCAAGGAAGTCTGAGAAGAGCAAGATAATAAAAATGAAGAGGACTCCCGCTTCGCCTTGTCTTTTTGTTAAGTGTCCCCAAAATCTTCAAAATTTGATCAAGCTGCTTCTGGTAAACAGGAGAAGACCCATGCCCAAAGGGCATTTGAGACCTGGTCTTCATAATGGACCGCTAACGAATAGAACAGTTGCAACATAACGGCACAGAGGCTGTCGCATTCTCCCACATCAGCAACAAACCAATCCCAAAATGATGAAGTGCATCAGATCTTGGGTTCTTCCCTATGGATGATTTACTCCCAGGTTTCTTTTGCCAAACCAATAGAAAACAGATGACACTCAGAAACCGGGTACTTCCAACCTGCATCCATCAACACCACAGATTTTATATCTGCCTTTCCTGCTGTACGACTAATTAACCCATCCCCTCTTTTTTCTTACGGAACCAAGCGCAGCAAGGCCACCAATAATGGCAAACAGGCTATATACAAAACCACTTGCATTACATTAATACAACACATTGACATGGGCAGAAATAGCCATGAGAACTTCCAACTACAATTCCTTACCAACATCTGTTCATCTATCAAAATCACATCTCAGATATCATCTAGGGACAGCCACGCTGTTTTGGGTCTTCGGCAGTGATACTAAAACCGCGAAGTATAGGAAGCTTTAAGGGCTGGAAAATTAAGGTAATAATGAAGGTGGTTGATTTGATCCAGAACAAGCTATTTTGATACCCGTCTACCCCTAACCTTACTCGCACCTTCCCCTTCTCCAAGGTCTGAGAAGAAGACGATCCTTCTTCATTTACATTCTCTTTGCCTTTTTGGCCCTTGTCCCCAGAATTGTCACCATTTGATCAAGCTGCTTCTGGGAAACTAAGAAAAAAAAGGGAAAAAAATAAAAAGTACTGGTGTGGCCATCCACCTGCGCCATTTCACAAAGTATATTTCAAATAATGAACTAGTGCACAGAGTTTGGACCCTTTACACTGTGAACGCTGGCTAGTTTCACACTCAGAGCCAGCAACGCTCTAGGCTAGCTTTGCCGCCAATATGCTGCAACTTTCACAGGCAGTCTACTCTGCACATGTACCTTACACACATTCTGTTTACATGAAAAAAACCAGGGACAGCACCTGGGCCCTACCATGATTAATTGGTCAAGGAAATGAGAGGCAGAAAAAGAGGAGTAAAGGCAAGGGCAGCCACAAAAGGCCTGCGTTAAGGGAAAGAGTCTGCGGAAGACTTCCCTTCTTTCTTAAAAGGGTAATGTTCCCAGGAGTAATGCCCATTATCAATGGGCTTAGAAGTGGGAGGTATTCAGCACAATGCGCTATATAAAAATGTGAAGACATTACCAGGATACCTCTAAAATGAATATTTTAAACATTCTTGAACATGTTTTGTACTCATTTAGTTTTCCCTGTTTCAATATACCCATGACATCAATACATATGGATATGAGAAAGAGACACAACAATGCCCCCAAAATGGCAGATGTGTGTTGTATGTATAAAACACTTTTCCAAACGTTTTACTGGTCTGCCTGCTTCCTTCAAAGCAGAAAGGACAGAACTGTTGCCTTAGTTGAGCCATGGCTTCCACACAAGTAAAATAAAAAGCGCCTTTAGCCAACACACTTCCAAGCAATATATTAATAAAGATAAAGCATAAAATAGCTCCTAAATAAAAAAAAAGTGTTTCACTCAATGTACAGGCACATTTAATAGGAACGGATATTGCTATTTAAATAAATACATAGAGATAGAAATAGAGATAAAATGTGGCAACATTTAAATACAAGCTACTGTGATGAAGTTCCGCATTTTTGCTGCATGGAGTCATGGAAGAAGGGAATGGTTTATTCCTTTCAATGAGCATGTGACATTGCAAGTGGAGCGTGGCTCAAATAAATGCAGGATGGAGTATAATCAGAAAGGGGTGATGTGGGGAGGACGAACAAGAATGCACCAAGGGGCAGGAGAGCATGGAGGATGGTGGACGTAAAGGAGAAGGAGGATGAGAAGGCGAGAATGAGCCACGAATGTGTGAAGCACAGTTGTGCAGGAAGTTGTCAGAAGCAAAAGGGGGAGTGGCGGTGGAACTGCTGAGATGCAAAGAGTTCTATTGACCACCTGAGCATTCCAAGAACCTGAGACACCAATGAACCAGTTTGGGTGGAACTCCAAGTCTGGCAAGAGGTACAGTGAGGGTCATAAAGCCGGGATCAGTGGGAAGATGGACACATGCATGCTGGATGGCAGGCAAGTGTGGAGGACAGGAGAGGAGCGGCTCCACCCAGCGCTCCAACACCAAAGAGGTTACTAGTGTAGAAACCATTGAATAGAGAACCAGAGAGAGATGACGAGAAATGACAGAAAAACAAGAGAAGCTGTAGCCGAGTTGTGACTCTAGGCCAGAGGAAGACAGAGATCCTGAAGGAACCCAATGTTGGGAGATTCAAGCACTTGCCGGCTTAGTGCAGGAACATGGACAGAGATAATCCAGTCCCAGAGGAAGCCTATCTTGGAAGTTGTGCACAGGCATTCTAGTCAAGTAAGCTCATTATGACCTTGAACCAAAAGGTTCTTGAAGTTCACTTACATCAAAGAGGGGGACACATTAGGAGACAGGTGCCTCTTTAATGAGCTCTGAAGTCAAGAGTCTATGATGTAACACACCTTGCAGTTAAAGAGTGTAAAAAAAAAAAACAAAAAAAAAAAAAAACACTTACAAATATTCTAAAACTAAAAAGGTCTAGTGGGAAGTCAGCATACTATACATGAAGTTGTGAACAAGAAAAATTATTAAAGTGTTTTATATTTATCGAGCATTGTGGTCAACATTAGTCATACTACTATCTAAATAGTTGCCTCATTGGTGTGGAGTGGGTTTGCTGTGGGCCATTTACTTACCCAAGAACCGTAGGATAGCTCTCAACCTTTTAGAACTGCTTGTCGAGTGAGTCAGGCCCGAGTGGCCGTCATAATATCAAATGACCACTGATGAGATTATAGGAAATAACATCACGTGAGTTTTGCACTAGTAACATTACAGAAAGTGATATCCCAAGGTGGATACAAAAATATCCTACAATAAGTATTAGTTTACTTTAAATTCCAATAGGTTTGATTTACAGATACTTAAAGGTGTTTGCGAGATCAAAATGCAGAACTCCAGATGAGAAAATTTGAAAAATCTAACAGTTACCCTCATTGTAACATTCTTGAGCATCAAACCAGACTCTGATTTAGTTTGTGTAGAAAACGTTAACTGGTGGGTGCTGCGCAGTTCCTCCTCGGTGGATTTAACAGAGGACGGAGTGTGGGTAAATACATCTTCGTAATATTAGGTGACGGTGTATTAACGCCACCTGCATGTGGGTGTACGGGTGAGTGGGGGCAAACGGCGGATACACCTGCCAAATGCGGGCGATTTGAGAGGTATGCCCTGGTTTCAGGGCAAGAGTGTATGTGTAGGAGGGAGGGAGTCAGTGGGAGGCCACGACAGTGAATTGTGGGCATTTTTCTGTTTATCTGCTGTGTTTAATCACAGCTGGGGGTGGGGCACTGCTTGGCATTTTTATCTGCTGCTGGCTGAGGCACTGCTCTATATTTACGCACTGGGGCTCCCACGGGAGATGGCAGTTGGGAAGAGGGTAATTATCTTCCATCTTCTTTTATCTTCTGTGATTCTAATAAAGAGAGACATACACAATCCGTGTCTCTCAAATAAGAACATGGACTGGGAGAGCCAAGTGCTGGTCTAACAACACTCATCCTGCCAGCCCAGATGCCGCACTTGCTTGGTAAAAGCTGAAAAGGCTTCCTGCATCAGCAGCCTGCTGCCTCCACATGCCACGGTAACGGGGCACCACTTCTGAACGATTCCAAGATGGTGGCCATGACGAGTCTGTATGATCTAGGATCCTACTCACCAGGTGAAGCAACTTTGCTCATTATGGGACTAGACCAATCAGGGAGTGATCATAGACCAGAAAAGGGGAACCACCAAAGAAGAGAGGAGCCAGCCCTCCTGTACAAATGCAAACAGCCGAAGCAGGCAGAAGAAAGGGGTACACGTTTAAAAAACACATGGAAGGAAATATGAACCAGAGCAGACATGATGGCAGGTCGTGGAATAGGCGAAGGTGTGCCTAAAGACCCTGAAAAAAGTGGAAGGGCAGATAATTGGCAGTAAGGCTATAGGAGAGCTAGGGCAGGCACTCCACCAGGGAACCTGGGCCCAGAGTTCAGTCAAGTTTGTGGAACATGGAAAGCTAGGAGTAGCACTCTAACAGCAAACCCCAAAAAAAGAGAGACAAAGAGGGAAAGCAAGAACCAGCCAAGTCAGCAACCTAGGGTTGGGGACTAGCAAGCATGAAGAGGCTAAACTCCATCGTCACTCAGACCCGCTCAGTGAAAAGAAAATAATTCCAGTTGAGGGAGGGACGTGAGGGCAAGAGAGGCTTTCCGCCAGCAATCTCAGATAACTTAAGAAGCTACATTGGTAGACAGACCTATATCCCAGCCCCCATCACAGAAGAAGCTAGAGGTTGAGACGGCCACTATATCTCAAGGAGCTACAGAGGGAGAGGGGCATGTGGCAACTTAAATTATAAGTGCTGTGAGCTGGCACCGCTAACTTACTACTGGTAGATTTTGCAATTTCTTAGATACACCTTCATTTGATTAGTGATGCTTGAGTGGGGTGCAGACCCACTAACACGTGCCTCCATGCTAGGCACACCAAAGTGAAAGAAATAGAGAGACCTAGGCTGTTTAGCCTTCGGTGTGGATTGCAAACCATATCCACTATGTGGTTACAGTATAAAATTCAATAATTCCGATTGAGTTTGTATTTCTCCATGTAGTTCTTTTACAAAGAATAATTCTTTATTCTTTTGGTTTCCAAGTATTTCTAAAGTTTTAATTAACATGAATTAAGTGCAGATGCAGATTCTGCCAATGCATTTCAGACTCCTAATAGTCCATCAGGGCCTGTAATCCTCATCTGATCCATATGTAGTCAGTAACAGTTTACCATCACAATTAGATTCAACGGCCAATATGATCCATCATCATACATCATATTCCTACCAATATATACCAAGGTAGGATATCATTTGAGGCAAAGGAAACCACCATTTTGTCCCGTGTTCACCACACGAAGTTTAGGTCACAGTTCCCACAACATTACATATGTTTCAAAATGTGTTTGTATACGTGATGCTTCATGGTGCGAAAACATGTGTGGCTATTTCTTAAGAGCCAACCATTATATGCATTTCATATCATTGCAAAAATGTCCAATATTATTTAAAAACTACATTAGGCCACAAGACGTACCAACATAAACACAGAAAAAAAAAGAATTGAAAACAGAGAACATTGTTAAAACTATGCATCAGACACCATTTTGCAGTTCATAGATCTTATTCCATAACTTTTTGCATCAACCTATGCTTCTGCTGATATTATCCCTCTGAAGCGGTTATTAAAAGTGAACACCATTCCTGATATTAACCCTGCGTTTCTTGCCATGTAAAATAACCCGGCGTAGAGCGACACTGGTAGATGACCCATAAACTCACTGAGATTTAATAACAGATTTGTTCGCACATATCCTCATCCAGGGGTGCGTGCTTCATACTAACTATGTGGAGAAACTATTAGACCCGTCTTTGTTCCGAAAGAGCAAAGCAGCGTTCTGCTGAGATTCTATAAATATTACTAATTAGTCAGGTGTTTCTTTCTAGCGCAATGCCTCCTATTAGCATAATCAGAACCCCCACATACCGCTATTCGATAAAGCGTGTCCTGCACTCATACATTAAATCCTGCAACTGTGCAGGGAGTAGCGAGGTTGCCACTGCTAATGTCAACTGATGGTAGTCATGGTGATCGTCACATGGTCAGCCAAGATGGCTGAACCTGTTAGTACAATTGGGATTCATATGTCGGCCATACTGGAATGGTGTACATATTAATGTGTCTAATACACGGGAGTGTGCATCAACATTAAATCTTCCGACATGATACTAATAAATTCTAATGTTTGCCATTGTCTTCATTGTAAAAAAAAATATTTCTCAGGATCACGTTGCTAGGTACCAACTGTTACACAGTGGAATAAGTGTCAGAACCGTGTATAAGGACAAGTTGGTGTACTAGGTGCAAGTATATGTGTCTTAACACTATAGTGTTGATCATGATAAATACTGGATTGAGTAGGTTGCCATTTATTCAACATCACGTTTTGTGATGTTAGTCGTCACCCAGTCACACACGTGTTAGGACTATATTGCTCCAATTCATAGTTCTTATGGAAAGTTCTCTTATTCAATTCCCCTACAATGTTTTGAGGAGAGATATTAATCATTGGTCGTTCTCTTGTGACACCTCTAGTGGGGGACCCTTGCATATTCCATCAACAGATCACTGATAATTAACCATTTTAGTGAAATATCCTAACCTCAGTGACCTGGGGGGGGGTCTTTCATAAATTCAAATGACTACTTCTGAAGTAGAATAGCAATGTGTGAGCATGTAGCTACAATTGAGTAATTCCTTCATGTCATGGAAAATGTCCATAATTTAGCTTGCTTAACAGCTGGTTATCTGGATGATCATAAGAAGCAGTTCAGATCTCATTCCATTCCAACTGGGGAAATGTGAATCAAGTCCATCTATCCAGTAAGCTTCTCGTTGGGCTCTCTTTCTTTTCATGTCTTGTGTGTGGTCTCGTGTGTTGATGACCTCCAATACCTGAAACTTAAGTTGACCAATGCTATGCCCCTTTTCGTTGAAGTGTCTTGCAACTGCTGAGGACATCTTCTTGTTCCCAATACATCATTTGTTTTCATTCATTCTAATACAAACATTCCTTCCCCGTTTCCCCTACATGATAGATAACACATGGGCAGTTGATGCAGTGTATTGTGTTTTCAGTAAAGCAAGTTGCGTGACATCTCAGTTTTATCATCTCGCCTGTTCTTGGGTGACATTATTACAACTCCCACAGTTCAGGCATGGCGTCTTTCTCTTTTTCTTTTCACCCCTGTTATTGACCAATACATTACTCAGATTATTACTCCTCTGATATGCGAAAACTGGGGAATGTGCAGACTCATTCATTAGGAGCTGGACAAACGGTCATGATTCTCCAGGTGTCTTTATTACAAAAGAAATTAAGGCCTACCTATTCCCTACTTCTAAGGAGATATTTGCTCTAATCTACATCCAAAATTATTTTTCAAAAAGAGTGCTTGTCGAGATGTCTTAAAATGAAAATCAGTAATGTCAGAAGCCTATTCTAGCCTAAGTCTGCCCCTACCAATAAAAAGAAAGATCAACATAAATTCTCTCAGACCAAGTCTATTAAGAGATTTCTTCTCCCTTTTATGGGTCTAGGCTGGCTTCTGACCCCCGCCGAATTGTCTCTGGTGGCTTTACAGTTTACACAATTCAAATGTTCCTTCTGTATACAAAGTCTTTTTACTCAGTTTTCCTCCAAGCCATGTGCGATTGGGTTTACTGTTCCAAGTTTCAGCTTTGTACTCATCTCTCATTCTAGGCATTTATTTGCTGTTGCTCTACCATGTGCTATTGTGATTCTCACTCTCACATGGGGTATAGTATTTCTTAGTCTTCCTTCCTTGGCTGTAATATTTTTAACCAACTGTCAAAGCCTCTGGACTTCTACCCCTGCTTCGGGAACTTTCTCTCTCAGCCAGCCTTTGGATTACCTCTCTTCCCCTGGTGGTTTAGGGTCGTTTCTCGCTTCCCCCGGCTTAGGGCTCCCTCTGCCTCACCCCAGTTTG
The DNA here is from genome assembly GCF_040938575.1 of Ambystoma mexicanum. NCBI lineage: Eukaryota > Metazoa > Chordata > Amphibia > Caudata > Ambystomatidae > Ambystoma > Ambystoma mexicanum. The sequence goes on along the minus strand of NC_090938.1, from coordinate 488,373,109 downwards.
GGGCTCTTTCTCGCTTTCATACCTGCTTGGGACTCTTTCTCTCTCATCTTGGCTTGGGGTTCTTGCTCTCCTGCCCCTGCTTGGGGCTTGGCCGAGCCCCTCTACGCGGGTCCCTGGAAAGACTGCTTACCTGGGTTGCCTGTGGAGGCAGTCTCTTCGATGAACATGGCACAGTGGCTCAGGTTCCTTCTTGGCCTTCCAAATCTGATGAAGAATACGATCGTCGAAATCTGATGAAGAATACGATCGTCCCATCAGTACTCAGCAGGTTTTCAGCATCATCGGGTGCATGCGACATTTGACCAGCTCTGGCATGGTCGGTTCCCCTCTTCAGGCAAGACCACTTCACCTGACTTGGGATTGCACAGGGGAGATCAGCGTTACGTGGGTCCAAGAGCACCTCAGCTATGCACGCCGTCTGCGTGGGGCGGTCTCTCAACTCTGCCCTCCAGTGGGACATTTCTTTCTGCTGCTTAGTCTGCAGGACTTCCTTCTCCCTCTCGCTTGCTCTCACAAATCCTTTATACTCCTGGCTGTAGCGAGCTTGGACAACCTCCTGTTGCTTTGAGTCGGACACTGGTATTCTCATAAAGGGGGGTCTGAAAATATAACAAGCCATATATAAAAAGGAACTTGCATGCCATTGTTCTCTTTAATTCCAATATAACCATGGGCTTTTTCAGATAGGGAAGGATGGACAAACTCTTTGAGAGAGATCCCAGTTGCCCTGTCCCCCAGAGAGTAATAAGCATTGCAGGGTCCTCTCCCTAGACTCAAAGCGAGTGGCTCTCCCTTGGGGAAAAGGGATGAATAGCTCTGATCAGTCACAGGCACCATATCCCAGTATTCATCTCTGGAAAAATGTATGAGCGAGATCAGTACTATATCTCAGTCTCCACCGGACCAAGCCCAACTAGGAGTTAAACCAGAAGACAATTGCAGAGAACCAAAGCAAGGAAAACAGCAACATTCTACTATCCTGGAATAGGTAGCGAAGGACTTTTTATGCCAAGCAATTTAAACTTTTATGTTGTAGCTTAGGGTCAGCCAAGGTGAAGAGCTCATATTAGATTGGGGGCTTTTGCTTCCACCATTGGGAATACCTTTGTAGAGAGGGGGTCCAGAACAGGAATTGATTTGTCAAGTTAGATGACTCTTTGCTTTTAGTTAAGGTGTGCAAGAACACCTACTCCACTTCACCCTATTGGTTACCCCATCATCCCTCATGCTATGTAGTGATTATTTTCAGTTCCAGTACAACCCTTAATACCTTTAGGCATTTTCCCAACCCACATTGTGACTACAATTACAATAAAGCTTTTCCAACTAATATATCCTGGTCTTCACTTTTGTCAGATTGCATCGCATCTGTCATACTACTCCGTCAACGCAGTATACATATGAGGATATGTATGTGTAAGAGCGTGTATGAGAGTGTAGTGGGATTAGTGTGCATGTGTATGTGAATCATTGCTCGAGGGAGAAGCTGTATGGGTGTGTGAATGTGTGTATGCGTGCAAGTCTTGGGAGGGTGGGAGTATTGTTGCACTCAGCCAGCAAGACATGTTTTCTTACTGTGGCACAGCATTTTATACTGGTGATTACGAGTATTCATAAGGTGCACAACCCAACAGGTACCAGGCAGACATTGCCTGAGGATGGGGGGGAAAAAAAAGAAAATTATCAATAAATAACACATGGTGTGCTTAAAAGAAAACAAAAATACAAACATAAAAAAAGACACGAGTCAAGTATATAAAAAGGTGAATTTTCAGCTTTTTCCTTAAGGTGACCAAAGAATTCAGAGAGCAGAGCTTAGAGGTTGTTCCAAAGAAGAGGCCGCAAAACCTAAAATCGCCTATTTCCTCTGGTTGAACAACATGATGGCGAACCATCTAAATGACACTGGTTGGTAGGCCAAAGAGGATGCACTGGGTGATAGGGTTTCATTTTCGAACATAGACAATTAAGTGCCAATCTACAGATGCACTTAAAAACCAAGCTCAACATTTTGAAAGTTATCTGTTGAGAATTAGGCAGTCAATGCCAAGAACGTCTATCCGAGGAAATCTGAAGGCTACAAGGAATGTTGCAGACAAGCCCAACAGCCACATTTTACATGCTTTTTAAGTGGGTCATTAAATAGCTAGGCAGTCTGGTGTACAGAGCATTGGCATAAACAAGCTTACCAACCCCCACCATTATCGTATGAGTTGCATGCGGAATGAAGGGAAGAATTTGCCTCAGGATGAGTAAACAAAAAAAATTATGCTCTTGACTTGATTTCATGTTCCCAGATAATTCGTAGATTCTTGATCGTCGATACAAATATGATAGAAAGATTAAACAAAACCGGTGAGTGAGGGGATCAAAGAGTGTTTTAGGAGGTTTGAGGGGCCCAATAACAAGGTCTCGGTCTTGGCAGAGGCGAGTTGTGATTCGTTACTGCTCCGCCAAAGTTTGACGCCAGAAAGGAGGGACTGGAGATAGGAGAAGTTCTCCTGGGGCCTGAGACCTTAAGGAACAGTTATAGATCATCTACACAGAAAGGAAATATCACATTTAATAATAATGCTCAACATGAGGGAAACAACTGTTGAATATAAGCAGGGGAAAGAGGGGAATCCCACATGTGACCAGGGTGGAGGCCGATGTAAATGGGCCGACTTTAACAGCTGGGCACTTATTGTAAAGAATGCTTTGAAACCAATCCAATGTGGAGGCCTAAAAACCTAATAAGGAAGAAAGTTGAGGTAAAATAATACTGTGGTCCACCATACCAAAGGTGGCCGAAAGTTCTAACATCACCAAAAGTGACAAAAGACCCTAGTCTGACTCGAGTAGTAAATCATCCCATATCGAGACAAGGGCAGTTCCAGTTCCATGACCCAGATGAAACCCTGATTGCAGGAGATCTTGGGGCTGGTTGTTCGCTACAAAAGCACCCAGTTGTTGAGTTGACCACCTTTTCGAGTATCTTTGATATCCAAGTGAGTCCTGCCATTGGTCGATAGTTCTCCATTTCCTCAGAGTCTGAGGTTTTTTTTTTTCCAAAAGAAGTGTAATTAAGGTGGTTTTTAAAACCTGATGGACAAAGTGAGAAGAGTCTCTAGAGTTCCACAAAATGTTCTCTTTCTTGCAATAAACTTGTTTGAGTGATTTAAGTGTCTAAGAAAACTGGGGATTTTTCCCTTTTTGGGCTTGGGTGAGAGATGGGACAGCGTGTTCGACTACTATTCGAAAAGAGGTTTGGCATTGATGAAAAAACTTGCGAACATGGGATACAGGACTGCATTGTGGTAGTACTGATGTGATCTCATCGGCCTTAATTTGTAACTAGGCCTTTTTGACCACTGGGCCTCAAAGATGGGGCTCCATCTTCGAAACACAGTGGTCAAAAAGGCCTAGTGGGTGGTGGGGGAACTTCAGGGGTAAATGCCTAATGTAGTGGTTGCTCCAGGAAACTGGTAAGGAGGCAACAAGAGAGAAATCTAAATTCCTGGAAAAGATCCGGTCCAGACAGTGACCACTTTCATGTGAACAGGAGAGTGCATGGGATTTGATGGCACAGCAATATAGGAGTTGTACAGGTCTTGGAGAATCTCCTTTTAACACGAAATAATGCCACTATTAAAATCCCCTAGAATAAGAAGTGTGTTGTTAAGCAGGGTGGCAGAGGATAAAAGGTTTTCCAAACCAGCTAAGAAGCAGTTGGCCGGGTGCCTATAGAGGAGAACGTCCTTTATAAGATCTGAATGTGGCATTCTAAATGGAAAAGAGCAAATCTGAGACAATCTCATCAAGTTAGAACTTCTCCATTAGACACAAGAAAGTTAGATTTAAATATTACTGCAACCCCTCCATGCAAACGGTTTTCTCTGCTGGCCCATTTTATCAAGTAACCATTCGGGACAAGTACATGGAGAGTGCTGCTACAATCATCTATAAGCCAAATTTCTGTTATGAATATCGAGATTATATTCCTTAATAAAATCAACAATGGCTGAAGCATTGCTTACGGAAGATTTAGCATTAAACAATGTGATGTTAAAGGCAACAGTTTTCTTTTTTCTTACATGTTGAGCATGTGTGCAGCTGGCAAAGACATGTTTGTGGAATTCTATATTGGTGATAAGGGCATTGCCAATGGGATGAGTATTCTTCAATATGGTGGGCATGTGTGCAGCCAGCATAGGCATACTTTTCCTAAGGCATGGTGTTTAATACTGGTGTTCAGGGCAAAGCAAACGTGGTGGGTGGTCCTACGTGTGTGGGAGTGCGGGGGTGGTTAAGCATTTGTGCAGCCAGCAAAGCCATGTTGTCTTACTCTGGCTTGACATCTTATGCTGGCATAACGTGCACAGCCAGCATATTTGTATGCCTTCATATGGAGGGGTGGTCATTTCTGCAGCCAGCCAAACCATGCTCTCTTACTGTAGCATAGCATCTCGTACTGCTGCAAAGCCAAAATGATGAGTGTTCCATACATACGCAGGGTGTACGCATTTGCGCAGCTAGACAAGACAGGTTTTCTTAACGTGGAATTGCATTTTCTACTAATGTTAAAGGGCAAAGCCTATCTCATAAGTCTTCATACATGGGAGAGTGGAGAGCATTTATGCAGTCAGCAAATACATGTTTTCTTACTGTGGATTGTATTTTTTCCTGCCGTGAAAGGAAATACCACATGATGAGTGTTCTTATGTTGCCACAATGGCTTACACTAGTGCGAACGGTCTGGACCAGATTTTCTTAATAAGGCATAACAATTTCTACTGGCATCAAGGGTAATGCCAGCATGATGGTGGTTCTTAGATGGGATGGGGAAGCATTTGGGCAGCCAGCAAGGACATATTTTCTTACTGTCTCATGGCATCTTAAACTTGTGTTAAAGGCTAAGCCAATATCATAGGTGTTCTTACATGGGGAGCACGTTTGAGCAGCCAGCAAAGATACGTTTGTTTACCGTTCCTCTGCAATTTTGATGGCACTGAGACCAAAGTTAACATGAGTGGCAAATTGTAGAACATTGGTGCAACTGGTAAGGAGGGGTTTTCTTACATGGCCATGGTATTTTTAACTGACATTAATGGCAAAGCCAGCTCTAGTATGCTTATACGTGGGGATACTGGCATATATTGGCAACGCCAGCATGGACACACATTCATGCAGTATCATTACTGTGGTTATTTATAAAGCAAATAAGAGTATGTTCTTATGTGGGAATACTGGCATAGATTGTGCAGCCAGCACCAACATGTATGGGACACAATCCGCAAGAAACTGGCAGAATATTGGCATACAGTGGGCCAAAACTTCATGAAAATGACTGTGCACTATTGGTAACTTGGCATGTAATGGATCATTTCATTTCTTAAACTACAAAACCGATTGTAATCGGTGTGCCTTTTACTCAATTTTTCACAGAGAGTGTGCTGTAAAATGCACAATTTTAACCTATTATTTTTCAAATGTTCCCTGTGGGAGAACCCACTAATGGGAAATGTTTATGCACCTCCAATTTAAAAATTCACCAGCCGCCACTGTGTCCGAGGAGGTCGGAAGCCTCATAGCTCAAGTACTGGTCAAGTAAGAGTGATTAGGTGTAATAAGGATTACTTGACAGTACAATTATAATTAAAGCTTCCAGTTTTGCCTTTTTATGATTTTTACACAAATACAAACGGAAATCAATCTGCTGTCTGTCTGTATTTGTTTATAAAAATGGGGGGTAAGAAAAACAGGGTCTTTCTGTCTGGTTCTCTATGATGTCACTCATACGTGGCGGGCCAATATCATTGCATATTGGCAGCATGGAGAGTGTAAAAGTTGTATAAAAACAGCATTCAAGTTCTTCAAATTGCTGACAACATAGATCTTAAGGCTGCAGCAGTCACAGGGGCAACCATTTGTGGTTATGATAAAAGAATGGAGCTAGCATTTCTTTCCTATATCGCTGCATGTGTGTCTTAATAAATGCCTTTTTTTATTAGACTGCAGAAAAATACTGGTTGCAAATTAACTTTTTATATGCCAAAAAATAAATGTGCATGAATACAGAAAAAAAAAAAATATGGATAAATACAGACGGAAATGGCAGAAAGATAAATACCATAAAACCGGAAGCCTTAATTATAATCGAAATGCACCGGTGTCAAACAATGTTTTGAAGTGTCAAAATATACAACTCAAATGACACTTTAAGGTAAAACGAGGGTCATACTCTAAATAAACGTCCTTCAAATCTACGGAAGAATCTGCTAGGATAATGACATTGTTAAAAACGGTTTCAATTTCAGCGGGTTGCAGTGTTTTCCGTGTCACCAGAGCCACAGATATCCAGCGGACAGCACTGGCGCCTTGTGAACACCAATGCGCAATCTGGCGGTCTTTAACTATCATAAGAGCTCAGTTATACAAAAGAGCAGTCGTTGGTACACTACATAAGTAAGCTTTTCACGAGAACGTGCACATTAGGGCGTCATAGAATGGGTCTACCAAAACCCCAAAACAACGCCCCCACCCCCTGCGGTCCACTGAAATCATAAACAACACAGACATTTCGACACAAGTCAATCACTGAAAAAGTAAAGCACCTGGACATATAGTTTTAGTTGCCCCCGCAGAGTCGCAAACGACCGTTAAGCAGTTTGCGGACTTATTGTGCAACCAGGTGCGATACGAGTCTTTCCTGAAGGTTAGCGTCTTCTTCCTATCCAAGAAACTGACCCTAGCAACGCCCCGCCTCGTTCGCAGCACGTGACTTTACGCGTTACGTTCAGACCACGTACGTCTGTGCACCTTTCAGCAACTCGTGACAGTTGCAAGAGCGGGAACGTGGGAGCCGAGAGAACATCGTGGTTGACAACCCTTCTGGGTGTGAGAACGAGGGCGGATAACAGTTCCAATGAGAATTTAAGGTAAACGGGATTATATGTTCAGACTTGTGTACTATGTAGAAGGACGCAACAGTTAGTTCTCTTGAAAAGAAATATGTTCTGCCCAGAGGAGGATATTTAGGGATGGGTCGGGTGTGGCAGTGCAGGTGTAATGATTTGAGACTTACGGTCCTGCACAGAAGGGCAGAATAATGTCCTTTGTAGGCATAGCTCTCAACCATTTGTCTTGCAAAGGCGGGTGAAATCACCCGATTTTGTTTTTGGCGGGTGAGACGCCCATTGAAATGAATGGGCGTGCAGGAGGCTTGGCGGGTGAGGCAGCCCTTTGCAAGGCGGGTGACACCCGCCAAAAGCGGGTGAGTTGAGAGCTATGTTGTAGGGGAGCGATTTGCCCGTTGAGGGGTAGCGCCAAGACATTTAAAACTTTTCCAATGCAAGGGACCGAGAGCCTCAGGGGGGCTCCCAGCAACTGCTCCCATGTTTCTAGTCAGCATTTGTATAATACTGGGCCTTTAAATGTGTGCTTTGCAGTGCTCGCATTACAAGCTTAATTTTCTGGAGCCCTTCCAGTGGTCCCTTGGAAGTGGTATGGAAGGGCTCCAGCAAATGAAGATTGTAATGAGAGCGCTGCAAAGCACACATTTAAAACACAGAAATGCACCTGGGCGTTAATAGCTGCCGATTATTATGAGAAGCCAGCCAGCAGGGAGCTGAAACTCTAACTGCCCACTGAAAATCTATAACTCCTTTGACAGCAAGGTGCTGATGTGGAGAAACTGGTGTTAACACAAAACAAAAGAGGTGATGTCTGGAAGGTTTTGAATTAATCCTAACCTTTGTCATTGCTCTGGGCAACCCTCCAGACCATCGTTATTCGCCTGCCAAGCCATTACAAAATGGGAAAGACCATATGGAAATCAGGCTTGGTCCCACCCCAAAAGAGGCCGTCCAGCCCAAAGTGCTCAGTCCGCATCCCTTCTGCACAAGACCACAAGCATCCTCAAACATGTTTCATCATTGTTGGGCCTCATCAGTGAGGAGTAGTTGGGTCTCTAGGCCCAGCAGGCACGGGACCCAAGTCTGGGCCCACAGGTCCCACTCGGGTTGACTTACACAAAACAAAAGAGGTGATGGCTGGAAGTTTGGAATTAATCCTAGCGTCTCGCATTGCTCTGGGAAACCCTCCAGACCATCGTTCTTCACCTTGGAAGCCATTACATAAGCGGAAAGCCCATATGCAAACAAGGCTTGGTCCCACCCCAAAAGGAGCAGTCCAGCCCAAACTGCTTGGTCACATCCCTTCTGTACGAGACCACAAGCATCCCCAAACATGTTTCAGCCTTGTTGGGCCTCATCAATGAGGAGTAGCTTGGGTCTCTAGTCCCAGCAGGCACGGGACCCACGTCTGGGCATACCCGCCTCACTCGGGTTGACTTACACAAAGCAAAAGAGGTGATGTTGGAAGGTTTGGAATTAATCCTGACCTCTGGCATTGCTATGGGCAATCCTCCAGACCATCCTTCTTCGCCTACCAAGCCATTCCAAAAGGGGAAAGACTGTATGCAAATCAGGCTTGGTCTCATCCCAAAAGGGGCAGTCCAGCCTGAACTGCTTGGTCACATCCCTTCTGCACAAGACGACAAGCATCCCTAGTCATGTTGCTTCCTTGTTGGGCCTCATCAGTGACAGTAGCTTGGGTCTCAATCCCCAGCAGGCACGGGACCTACCTCTGGGGATACCGGTCCTACTCAGGTTGACTTATACAAAACAAAAGAGGTGATGGCTGGAAGGTTTGGAATTAATCCTAACGTCTCGCATTGCTCTGGGAAACCCCCAGACCATTGTTCTTCACCTGGGAAGCCATTACAAAAGCGGAAAGACCATATGCAAATAAGTCTTGGTCCCACCCCAAAAGGGGCAGTCCAGCCCAAACTGCTTGGTCACATCCCTTCAGCACGAGACCACAAGCATCCCCAAACAGGTTTTGGCCTTGTTGGGCCTCATCAGTGAGGGGTAGCTTGGGCCTGTAGGCTCAGCAGGTAGGGGACCCACGTCTGGGCATATCCTGTTGTTAAGACAATGAGATGATAATCAGTGGGCATTTAGTGTTTCAGCTCCCTGCTTGCTGGCAGTCTCATGATAATCGACGGCTATTAACCGCCTGGTGTATTTCTTTGTCTTAGTTATAATGTATGCAGCCCACAGGTGCCTCATGCTGTTTTAGGCTCTAAGCAAGGGGGTCACCCAACCATCATGTTGAAATGGGACCCCACACATCTTCAGCAGGGCCTGTGCCCCGTGCAGGGGTATTTGCTATGTGCAGAAGAGTGTGTAGGTGTGTCCTTTGCAGAGGAACCGACTTGTCGATTTGTCTTAAATGTGATTGGGAAACTCTGCAGAGGCTGTTTTCCTGCTCAGAGGGTTATCTTTGGGAATTTGACTTGTGCGTGGGGCGGGTGTTAGGGGGGCTGGGTAGTTATCCTTTCCAAAGATGCAGAGTTGGGGATTTGTTCTGTGCAGAGTGTAGGGTGGGATAGTGCATAGCTGCCCAATTTCCCAGTTCCATGCCTGAAACCTCAAACAGTCCTGATTTTTGCCACTGCATGCTGGGATGTGTAGTTTCATTTTCCCATTTTAAGTATGGGCCTAAACGTTTCAGCATGCAGTGGAAAAACACAGGACTGGCTCCGAATGGTAAGCATGAAACTGGGAAACTTGGAAACTTTGGGATTGTCCTTGGGTGAAGAGGTTATTTGGGGATTTGCCCTGTGCAGTAAAAGAGTAGGTAATGATTTGACCTATGCAGAGGGGCAGATTTCTTATGGCCGTGGGCAGGAGAGGTTTGTCCTGGTCAGAGGTCAGATTTGTTTCTGGTCAGTACAGTGTATTGAATTCGTCCTGTGCCGGGAGGTGGGGAGAGTTTGAGGCAAATATTGTGCAGATGGCGGGTTTGCAGTAAACTAGGTCAGTCACATTTCGGAATTGCAATTGGGTCCTGTCCTGAGTAGTTTCCATGGAGCTATGAAGAGGTTAGTGAATTGTTTGCCATTTTTAAAGAGGGAGGGCAAATGCTGTTTATAAAAAGGAACATCTGTATTTTTGAAGGGGTGATTTTGGATAGTGGTAGGGCAGTCAGGCTTATGGGTTGCAATTGTGGATTTGTGAAGAGGGAACTGGATAGCGTTTAGTAGAGGTGGAGTCTAGTTGAGATCTTTTTAGAGATGTTATGGAAGATGCTTTGTAGAGGGAGGTCAGAATTGAACTATGTTAGATGACATTTGAATGGGTTTTGGAGGGGTTTGTGATGGTGCTTAGTAGAGAGGGCAACATGACGGGATCTTGTTGGAATGCTTTTGGAAGGGACTCTGTAAATTAGGTGCATTGAGATTGGACAATGCCAGGTGCTTTAGATGGAGTCTTGTAGAGGCCCACTAGGATTGGGCTTTTGTCATGGCCACAGGCCCCAGAACACGAAACCACAACATCTAGTGATGGGGGCAATGGGTCACTTGACTCTCTTATGTCCCTTTGGGATCTATAAACACAGGGGTCCTTGCTGGACTCAGTCCTGGCGCCTTTGGCGCCAGGTTCATTTAGAGATGTGGGCAGGAACACTTTATTTCAGTGCAGGAGTGCTTTTATTTTACAAGAACTTTCCAGGAGCTGAAAGCCTTTATTCCTGAGAACATCCTCATGTGCTGACTCATCGGGAGTGGTTCCCTAGGCCTGGTTTTCATGTGCTGACTCATTGGTTGTGACAGGCAGGCTGAACCTGGTGGGCTTGGCTTCAGAAGCACAGCTATATAGGCTTCTCCATCCTTAAGGCCGGTGCTTCGCGTTACTGTGCACTTGCGTGCAACGTGATGCTCACCGCAGCTTAGACCAGTTTACTTACCTTTGAAACCAGGCGTTCTCCTGCATACTCACCTCCAGGAAACCGGTGCTTCATTGCTTCACCTGCAGGCTCCTCTCCTGACATCCAGTGATCTTGATCCCGACGCCGCAGCACCATGCTCCGCATCCACAAACTCGGACCCTGTGAAGAAGAAGAAAGACAAGGTTAGAACATCCGAAGTATAGTGCTAAGTTGCAGCAGGACTGGACTACCACGTGCAAGGGACCAGTGAAGGAACTCAGTCCAGATCATACACGCGCCCCTGCCAGAAGCAGCAGGACGGAGTGCTCGCTAAAACAAATGAACAGGTGAGCTTTCCAGGGACAGCGCATCCCACGGATACCACAGTTTGGGAGAAGGGGTCTCGAAGGGGATCAGGCGCACAAGTTGGCATACTCACTCCCCCTATTCTCCACGCAGGAACAGTACAGAGCAGCATCACCTATTACCACCAGTCACCACATAAGCGCAGAGGGCGAAGTCGGACCCGAGTGACCTCACCCCCGGGAGGGCTGCAACTGTGCCCCAACGCCTCCTCAGAGACCAGGTGAGCGTAACAGACCACGAAGCCTCTTCGAATCTCTGCCTGGGCGTTATGGAAACTTCTGAAACGGACCAGTTGGCCCGATTACTGGGAGAATTACGAGCTGAAGTTCATGCCTCAAGACAGGAAACCAACGCCCTAAGCAGGGATCTAATTGAGAGCCAGGAGCGGACAGATGAACTAGCAAGGCAAATGCTCCAGGCAGAGGCAGGCCAGGTTCCACTGCCGGGGTATGCCCCTCCTGCCGCGTTTCCACAGCCCACGCCAGTACAGGTGGTTCTTCCAGAGGGGGTTCCACTGGCCCCGCCAGAACGCTTCACAGGCGATCCGAATAAGTACGCCATCTTTATGAATCAATGTCACCTACATTTCGTGTGCAGACCTGGGGCATTTCCCAACGATCAAGCGAGAGTGGCATTTGTACTCATATTTGGGAGGTATTGCAGCGGACTGGACAATACCCTTGGTAAACCAGGATGATCCTTTGCTTCTAGACTTCCAAGGTTTCCAGCGTGAAATGGAGAAACTATTTGCACGGCATACTCAAGGGCGGGCTCTGGACAATGAACTGTTATCACTACGGCAGGGTAATCAAGACCTACTAACATATATCGCTTCCTTCAATCGTCTGATAGCACAAACTAACTGGCCAGAGGAGAAAAGAACTACGCTCTTTTACCGAGGCTTGCGAGGGGAATTTAAGGACCTATTAGCCCAAGTAGTAAATCCCCCGGAAAGATGTGCTGAATACATCAACCTGACAGTGCAGCTCGATCACAGATTGCAGGATCGGAAAATGGATCTGTCCAAGGCCGAGGGCGGTCGGTCTATGTGCGACCCCGTGAGAATCAAACCAAATCCCACGATCAGTCTGAGCCAATGCAAATCGGAAGCTTGCGGAGCCCACTCACCAAGGCAGAAAGGGAGAAAAGTAGACAGCAGCAGCTTTGTTTGTACTGTGGTAAGGCAGGTCACTATCTCCGAGAATGCCCGGTGAAACCACCCAGGAAAGCAGTTGGAGCAACTGACAAGGGTGAAGAACCATCGAAAATACATGCCTTGGAGGCATACATTGACAGTGGGGCTGTGGGAAATTACATGGACCAAGATCTGGCTACCCGGATAGGCCTTCCTCTCCGACAGAAGCAGGTTTCAGAAAACATCACAGCATTTGATGGATCTCAGCTGTCATCCGGCCCAGTGACGCATTACATTGAGAAGGTCACGCTTCTGTGTCAGGGCGGTCACCAAGAGGACATCACCTTCGATCTCATCGGCGCTCCTCAGTTCCAGATGATATTGTGAATGCCCTGGCTGGGGACCCAGAATCCCAGGATTGACTGGCGTAAACGAGTTCTGACCTTTGCCCAAGACTGTGCCGACACCTGTTATAGCAAGGGATTCTCATTAAAAGGTCTTACCAACCCAGGATCGTTGAAGAAAGAAACCATACTGGGCCTCACCAATTCACTATGACCTGAATATTTGGATTACCAAGATGTCTTTCAAAAAGAGCAAGCAAACACCCTACCTCCGCACAAACCATATGACTGCTAAATTGATCTGGTACCTGGAGCTCAAGTTCCCTGCAGCCAGATTTACACCATAACAGAACAGGAAAACCAGCATCTAAAAACATACCTCCATCAGTATCTGGCAAATAGCTTAATTCGTCCGTCCAAGTCCCCTGCATCCTCGCCCCTCTTTTTTGTGCCTAAAAAGGAGGGAGACCTGAGAACTTGCATTGACTACAGAGCACTTAACCAGATCACGGTAAAGAAATGGTACCCGTTACTGCTTATCCCAGAGCTCTTGGATCAAGTCAAAAATGCTCAGATATATACAAATCTAGACTTACGAAGGGGCTACCATCTAGTAAGAGTCAAAAAAGGAGACGAGTGGAAGACAGCCTTTCGCACAAAATATGTCCTTTATGAATATCAGGTTATGCCCTTTGGACTATGTAATGCTCCGGCAGCGTTACAATTTTTCATGAATGACGTGCTCGGCGAACTGTTGAACGTCTGCGCTCTTGTCTATATTGATGACATTCTTATCTATTCGACCACCAAGGAGGACCACGTCAACCATGTCCGGGCAGTTTTGGAGAAATTGTGGCAACACCGGCTATATGCCAAATTGGAGAAATGCTTCTTTCATGTGACAGAGGTAGAATTCTTCGCCTTTATTCTCACACCACGGGGCGTACGCATGGACACGTGCAAGTTAGAAGCTATCCTTAACTGGCCCTCACCGCCATCCATAAAGGGAGTACAGAGTTTACTCGGGTTCACCAACTTTTATCGCTGGCTCATTCCAGGGTTCTCCCAGATCATCCACCCAATCTCCTCTTTACTACTGAAAAATATACAATTTAATTGGTCCGCAGAGGCAGAAAAAGCCTTCCAGGAGCTAAAACAAGCATTTACCACAGCACCAATTCAACGGCATCCTCGACCAGAACCACCATACGTGGTCGAAACTGAGGCATCCAACATAGCAATGGTAGCAGTCCTGTCACAACGAGACCCCGAAACAGGTCAGTTGCATCCCATGGCATTTTGGTCTCGCAAGTTTTCAGCCCCTGAATTGAATTATGCAATCACTGATAAAGAACTGCTAGCAATTAAGGCAGCATTCAAAGCCTGGAGATATCTTCTTGTAGCTAGACATACAGTCACCGTCGTCACAGATCATCGCAATCTACAATATCTGAAGCCCGCTAAAGTGCAATCATCATTCCAACTCCGCTGGGCTCTCTTCTTTGCGGAATACGACTTCGTCATCACCTATAGACCCAGAGTACGCAACGGAAAAGCAGACGCCCTGTCTCGCATGAGTGCAGGAGAAGACGCATTCACTACACCAGACCCGTGGCCATCATCCCGGAAGGACGAATCCAAAGCATGATTGCTGCAACCACCACTCTAGAAAACTTAAAATCTGACCTGCAACACTTGATGAGTCCACCAGTGCAACAAGAATAGCTAGGGAAGGGAGACCGGTATACTATTGTGGACAACCTACCATACTACCAAGGACGATTGTACATCCTGGATAAGAAATTACAGAATCAAATCATCGCAAACTATCACGATTCATTAGTAGAATGGCATCCGGGAATAGCCAAAACCCTAGCTAAAATAAAGAAAAATTAATGGTGGCCAACTTGGCGAAAGGACATTGTCCAATTCATTGCAACCTGTGGCACCTGTGCACAACACAAGTACCAAAAACAAAGTCCTGCAGGTCTGCTACATCCTTTAGAAGGACCCCCAGCACCTTGGCATAAGCTATCAATGGATTTTATTACAGACCTTCCCTCCTGTAACGGATACAATACCATCTTAGTCGTAGATCTGTTTTCCAAAATGGCCCACTTTATTCCTGTGAAAAGTCTCCCAAGTGCTTCTACTCTGGCTACCGTGTTTTTGGAACAGATTGTCCAGCTACACGGGTTCGCATCAATATTGATATCAGACCGAGGAACTCAGTTTGTCTCTGCATTCTGGAAAAGGTGTTGTAAAATTGCCAAAATCGACCTCTGGTTATCTACAAGCCATCACCGCCAAACCGACGGCCAGACCGAACGGACTAACTAGACCCTCGAGCAATACATAAGGTGTATGCTGCAACAAACCGAGGATACCTAGAAGGACATACTTTGGTTAGCAGAATACGCATATAACAACTGCATTCACATCAGTACGGGACAAAGTCCATTCTACATAGTGTACGGTCGACATCCACGGACATCCGTTTTCGACCCACTCGAATCATAAGAAATGCCCGCTGTAACGACCTTACACAAAACCATCGGCCAGGTTCTTAAGGAAGCAGCAGAGCATCTTGCCAGAGCCAAAGAAAAACAGAAGCAGTTTGCGGATCGACACCGAACGGAAGCTCCCAACTACTAAGTCGTAGACAAGGTTTGGTTAGCATCCAAAAACATCCCCCTGAAAGGACCACGGGCGTTCCATCCTAGATATCTGGGACCCTACACTATCAAGGCTGTGATAAACCCTGCGGCCATGAAATTAGAATTACTGGCCCACATGCGGATCCACCCGGTGTTTCATGTCTCCCTCCTCCTAAAACCATTGAGACCAGGTACGCGGATCGATACTCCACCGATTCCTGAAAAAGTTGAAGGAGAACCAGAATACGAAGTTAAAAGGATCCTAGACTCTAAGATGGCCCGGTCCAAGTTATACTGCCTTATAGACTGGAAAGGTTATTGACCCCAAGATCGGACCTGGGAACCCAGTGAGCATGCCCACGCTCCATGATTAATCAGGCAGTTCCACCGCAATAACCCCACTAAACCAGGGCCAGGGGGGAAACCACCCATGAGAGGGGCCTTTAGGGGGAGTGTTGTCATGGCCACAGGCCCCAGAACACAAAAACCACACCATCTAGTTATGGGGTAATGGGTCACTTGACTCACTTATGTCCCTTTGGGACCTATAAACACAGGGGCCCTGGCTGGACTCAGTCCTGGCGCTAGGCTCATATAGAGATGTGAGCAGGAACACTTTATTTCAGTGCAGGAGTGCTTTTATTTTACAAGAACCTTCCAGGATCTGAAAACCTTTATTCCAGAGAGCATCCTCATGTGCTGACTCATCAGGTGTAGCTCCCTAGGCCTGGTCTTCATGTGCTGACTCATCGGGTGTGACAGGATGTGGCAGGCAGGCTGAACCTGGTGGGCTTGGCTTCGGAAGCTCAGCTATATAAGCTGTTCCATCCTTAAGGCCAGTGCAACGTGACGCTCACCGCTGCTTGGACCAGTTTACTTATCTTTGAAACCAGGCGTTCTCCTGCATACTCACCTCCAGGTAACCGGTGCTTCATCACTTCATCTGCAGACTTATTCCTGACATCCAGTGATCTTGATCCCGATGCCGCAGCACTGCGCTCCGCATCCACAAACTCGGACCCTGTGAAGAAGAAGAAAGACAAGGTAGAACATCTGTCCTATGGCTGCGCCGCATTTGAACCCCGCACACCGCCTAGTTAACAATTTACCACGTATTGTACCACTGCAGCTTCATTCTTCGTTCCCTCCGGCTGCTGCCTCGAGCTCCACAGCTTCTGCCAGGCCGGCAACATCACCTGCAAGGGAAGAAAGCAAAAGAGCAAACATCAAAAGTGTAACAGACAGCAATACAACAAACTTTACAATACAACAAAAACAGATGAGGAAAGACAAAGGCAAACAGGAACACTTACCTGAAGCATAGTGGTTTAGTCGCAGCAGGACTGGACTACCACTTGCAAGGGACCAGTGAAGGAACTCGGTCCAGATCATACAAGCGCCCCTGCCAGAAGCAGCAGGACGGAGGGTTCGCCAAAACTGACCAACAGGTGAGCTTTCCAGGGACAGCGCATTCCACGGGTACCACGGTTTGGGAGAAGGGTTCTGGAAGGGGATCAGGTGCACAAGCTGGCATACTCACGCCCCCTATTCTCCACGCAGGAGCAGTCTCGAGCAGCATCACCTATTACCACCAGTCACCACATAAGCGCAGAGGGCGAAGTCGGACCCAAGCAACCTCACCCCCAGGGGGGCTGCAACTGTGCCCCAAAGGCCCCGCAGAGACCAGGTGAGCGTAACAGCCTTTTCATATGTGTTCTGTGTGGGGCCTTGTAGAAGGGCCACAGGCTTCAATTATATCAAATACGTTATGGTCGGGACTTTTTATAGGAGAGCAGGATTCCACCAGAAAAGACAGTTTTTCAATGGGGCTTTGGAGAGGGGTCCAAATGGGGCCCTGCAATGCAAGTGGATAGGGATTTGTAGAGTGAGGAATCTGGATGGGCTCTTGTAGAATTGGTGGTGGTCTGAGTGTTTTTTGGGGTGTCTGGATTCAGGTTTGTAGAAGGGGTGTGGGTTGGACCTTCTAGAACAGGCTGTCATGAGAGGTCAAAGGCAGTGAATATGACAAGGGAAATGTGCACAAGATCACACAGTGAATAGCTTTGAGTCAAACAGCATACACTCAGGAACCAAGACACATGTACACTAAAAGCCAGGATGTGCAATAGAGCGTGATAAGAATACAAATATATGAAAAGGGATGTGGGGTACGCACTAAGAAGCTCCTTATGATTACAAAGAAAGTCAGCAAGCTCCTTACCCCCAATTGCTGTTACAGGTACTGTCAGCACTAAGCACAGTAACAGGGCAAGCAACAAGAGGATCTGGGATCTAACACCATTGAGGTATGGTATAAGGTAACTTAAAGACAATACTCACGAGGACGAGAAATAAAACCTGAAATGTCAGCAAACTCCACAAACCCTGTTGATCAAACAGGGACCCAGAACTGCTATAACAGCAAAGGCAGGATAACTTAATACATCAGACTCCTGACAAGGAACAAGTAGGAATAGTGATTACAGAATAGTGAGGAAAACATAGGCATTGACAGAGGAGCTGGCTACAACAGCACAGCACAACTAACAATCAATAAGGAACAAAGGGAGAGGTGCAAGGGAAAGCCTGGAACAGACTCCAAGAGAAAGTAAAGGAGCAGGGAAAACCACATTACAAGGGAAAAACATCCCCCATCCCCACCCAGGGAAGCAAAGGCAAACTGGGACAAAATACTAAATCTATAAATAATGGAAGCTGCCTTCAACAAAATCAACGCTGCAACCTAGGCGCTCCATTGGCCATTCACTTCCAGTGGCAAGGCTCCTAGCACCTGATGTCCGCGCCACAAAGAACATTGGAGACCACTAATGCACACGACACACTCTGATTTTGTCCCCAAATCTCTAGATGCTTCCCACTTTTTTTAGGTCGCATCCTTGTAAAAATCTTTTCTTTGATTATATACAAGTAATAATAAAAAAAAAATCTATAAATGAGGAGTGACTAAAGGATGAAGGTTTTACTGCTGAACAGGGCAACATCAAAGGGATAACGAACACAGACAAACTGGGTTGCACAGAAAAAGGATAGCACTGCAAAACAGAGGAAGACATAAAGGGAATCCAGGAAGCAGGAATTACTAATAAGCACACTAAATCTGAATTCCAGGAAAAAGGGAACAAGAAAAGAATCTAGACAGCAAGCCAGGACCAAGGGACCAGTGACAAACAGGAACACTGCATCAATGACCAGCACTGGACTGAAGCAAACTGAGCCTTTTAAAGCTAGCTAATGAATACACGCCAAAGGTGTGCTGCTTATTGCACTTGCCAGCTCCAGGTGCTGCTTATTCTCAAACCAACCTTGTCCTGAAAGGGTGGAGAATAAGCAGTGGGCTAAGCAACCTGGGAAGCATAGTCTTTTGATTAAATTAGCATACTGGCTGCCAAAAACCTAGAATGGATCCAGAAGGGAAGTAACATGGAAAATAAGGATTTAGTGCTTCCAATTCACCACAGCACTGTTACATGAGGTTGGGAAGGGAGGTCTGGTAGGGAATAAACCCTAAATCAGGCCCCAAGTGGTGGGAACGGGAGTGAACTGAGCGAATTGTGACAGTATACCCCTTCCAACGGCCGTCTTCTGGTGGCCCGCACCATGCCTCTTGTTTCCATGATAGGAGTGTTTTTTCTTTGGAGCTGGAACTGATGAAAATGGTGGCCTGTGGGCAAAGACTGATGGACTGGAGTGCATATAATCCAGCTGCAGTATAGAAGAAACACAGGCAGGCCTCTGGTGAGGAAGATACTCATGAGTCGAAGGAAGGCGTGAAAGACTTGAAGTACATGAATCAGAGGCAGAGGGCACAGGAAACTCAGTCACTGGGAGCAGATACTTGTAAGTCCTTGAGGATGATAGCAGGCTAGTCTAACCTGCAGTAGACAGTTGTAGACAGGCTGTTAGCCTTTGTGCTAAGCGCGGACAGGCAGGAGGTGAAGAAACTGCAGGCATGCTGCCAAAAGTCTCAATATCTGACTGATGCTGAATGCTCTAGAGGCTCCGGTGCTGACGTCAAGCAGTTGGGAAAATCATCTTGGCAGGCATTCTGGTGGTCCTCATAAAGCATAAAAAAGACAGGCTGGAAGTCTGTTGGTAGAAAATGGTTGGGATTCAGGAGGAATCCCTGGAGTCGAAGGAAATGCAGGATCTAACAGTGTAGAGAGGTATACCTCTGTTATTGAAATGGAGGATAAGCAGGCCACAGGTGTCTCATGAACTGAAGGCAGACAAACAGTAGGCTCTGGGTCGGAAAACATGCACTTAAGACTTACCTACGGAGGCTCTATGGCTGAAGAGTGATATGCTGGATGAGCCGCTGTAGCTGAAGACAGGCATGCCAGAGGGGACTTTGAGGCTGAAGGCATGCATGCTGGAGCTATCTCAGCAGATTAATACATACAAGCATGTAAAGGTCTCTGGGGCTGACCATGTGCATGGTGGAGGCTCTTGTATAAATGGTAGACATAGGAGAGCTCCATTGATTGAAGTCATTTGTGCCAAAGATGACTGCAGAGCTGGGGACTGGAACGTAGAAGAGTCAATGGCTGTAGGAAGACAGACTGAAGTCTCAGAAGTCGACAGATAAATTGGTGGCTCAGGAAGGGAAGGCACCTCTAGGGCAGTATACTTGGCACCAGTAACCAAAGACTGAGCTGTATATATGCAGTCATTTTCCTTAGTGGATGACACAGAGTCTCTTTATTTGTAGAAGTCAAAATCCACCAGAGGAATCACTATAGTAAAGTCTTTGTTAATCAAGATTTTGTCAATTGTCCACTCATCTGTCTTAGCCTCTGAAAGCAGCAAATTAACAACCAACAGTTCAGGAATAACCTACAAGGTTTCTGCTTCTGTAGACTGTGGATTGAGTTGATCCGAACATGGAACCTTTACTTTCTCAGACTGTTGGCTTTGACCCAAATTGGTAGGAGGAAGAGTGAACACAGAGTTAGCATTGTTTTCCACATCAGCTAGATTTACTTAAGTGTCAGCCGCTGGATCAAGAGCAGAGCCTAAGCCTTACTGTATCTATGTAGGCTACTCTTATGGATTGTGTTTGGAAATCAGAGGCTTGCCATGTGTGCCACCTCAGGGTTGTGACAAGCTGCTACACAGGAAATCTTAGGTAAAGGAGTGCATAGTACATCTTCAGCTAACTGGAATCCCTGACAAACAGGAGGACAAATGTCAGAAACTGTGCCCCGATTAAGTCTTGCACTAGAAGAAAGACTTTCAGTCCCTCCAGATCTTATATACTGACAAATATGATGATCAACTAAAGTCCCTGTACTCAGGAACTGAACAGTGTTCACATCATCAACAACGTATAGGTCTGAGGTGTATTCAGTAAAGGCTGTAAGGTTTTATTTTCCTCTTGTAAAGAAACACATTCTTGTCTTAAGTCCTGAAGCTTAGCTTTTAGGGTATCCTGCATTAACTGTACATCACTATTAGGAGGCAGAGTGGGAGGCATGGTAACATCAAAGCTGGGTCCTGCACTAGCAATCTGGATGTGCACCAATTGTACTTTGTCGTTTACTGCTTGTAGGTTCTGTGATTTCTTCTTTCTTTTACCAACTTTGTGTTTCCCTTAAGAAAACTATTAACAGACTTCCTGACATTAGGGACTACAGTATGTTCTTGCACAGTGGAGTATGCTACAGACAAAGGGTAGAAAACAAAAGTTATGCGAGGAACCCCTCCATTCTTTATGTTTCTATCATTAAACTGTTCAATCTGAGGATAAGCGTTACTGGAAACATGGGGTTCAACAACAGAGGTACTTTTGTGTAGTTTGCTGTTTTCTGCTGCTAAGGCTTGTGCAGACATAGAATCAGGATTGCTAGGACCTGGCAATGTAGGATGTGCCATCCTGTGGGAAAAATGCTCTGCACGTAAATGCCCATTTGTGACAAGGAGTTCATTTATGTTAGAACTGGTGATTTGATTGTCGCAGCTAAATGTAGGGGAAACTTTCTATACAAGCTTGTCAGAGGCTTTGCTGCCCTTCGTTCTTAAATATGCCATATTCAAACAAATAAGTCAAAGTACACAAATGAATGCTAGGTATGTGAATGCTAAGAATACTTAGGCAGAGTGTGAGACTAGTGGGCTGGTTATCCTTTCATGAGAAGACAAAGCAGTGAACATGGCAAGGGATATGTGCACAAGATCACACAGTGAATAGCTTTGAGTCAAACAACATACAATCAGGAACCAAGACACATGTACACTAAATCCCAGGATGTGCAAGTAGAGTGTGATAAGAATACAAATGTATGAAAAGGGTTGTGAGGTAAGCCCTAAGAAGCTCCTTATGATTACAAAGAAAGTCAGCAAGCTCCTTACCCACAATTGCTGTTACAGGTACTGTCATCGCTAAGCCCACATATAGGGCAAGCAATGACAGGATCTGTGAGCTAGCACCCTTGATGGTATTGTATAAGGTAACTTAAAGACAATACTCATGAGGAGGAAACATACTACCTGAAGTGTCAGCAAAGCTCGCGAACTCTGTTGATCAAACATGGACCCAGAAAGGCTATAACAGCAGAGGGAGGAGTATTTCAAGCCATTTTCCAAGGAATTGCACCAGCCCCTCAGATACCCCTTCCTAACCACCCTGCCCTAAAAACTTATATCACTATGTGTGGCTTCCCTACTGTGGGCCATGTTGCACTGGGTAGTCATCAGCATTTATTTTATTTCCAGCCTTTTTTTGGACTCTCTGTTTCTTGCTTTAGTTTTAGTGTTGATATTTGTTTAGTTAGCTGCTTGTGCTTTTTTATATCTGTTTGTTGGACTCCTTTGAAATATTGTTTATTATGACTAACTGTTCATGGAATTGGAAGCCTGTGAAAATGCTTGTTTGTCCCAGTCCGTGATTCAATTTAAGAATAGAAAAGAAACAAATAGTAGAGTCATCCTTGCAAGTTGAGCAGCAGTTATCAGGTCTGAAATGGAGCATTAACATTTTTAAAATTATCTTGTGTTCTTTCTGTCTACTAATCTTAATATTGGTTTACATTTACCCTGTACAATGACTTCACCATTCTGGAGACCAAGGTGGAAGACTGGGGATCTCTGGGGTCCGAGGAGACCACCAGCTAGCTATGTGATGTGTCTTGTGCAGGTGGTCTATGGATTTGTCCCCAAGAGCTTCCTCTGGCACCTCTCAGGCGCCCCAAATCAGCCCCTCCAGTTCCCCCTTCATTGAGATATGCTAACATGGCTCACCAGCATTGTATTCATGATAAGGTGAGGCGGAGTCCCCTGTAAAAGTGCATCTAGAGGGGCGTCGGGCCAGGGGGAAGACATCTTGGAAAAGTTGGCCTTTGAAATTAATTGCCTAGAGATCAGTGTACATGAGAGATCAGTTACTTTCTCCATTCAGAAGTCTACTTGTGGAGCAGGATTCTTTGTTGGCTGTGCAGGCCCTTGAGTGGCTCGTGGAACATAGCCCAAAGCACAGCATACTTGTAGAGCGCAAACCAGATTTCAGTGAGAGTGTGCAATACCTGAGCGTACCGGAAGCCAAAATATGAGACTGCCAGGAAGCCTAAGCATAACCCTAAAATGGTGGACACCATGTTTGCTACCTCACGCCACGGAGCAGACACCAGAGTCAAATTAACATCTTATTAGATTTCAGGTGAAGGCACACATGGGGAGAAGGTGGAACCATTTAGCCTACACCAATGACAGGAACCTTCACCAATGGGGGAACAGACTTACAAATCAGTACTGTTCATGGATTATTTGGTGCTGGAGCCACAATATAAAAGAAATGCAACAACCACCATCCTTAGGCTGAAGTTCCGGAGAGTTGATATTGTAGCAGTGAGCAACATGAGGAACAGAGGATAGTCGCAAGAGATGTTCGGGCCAAGTAGGCCACATTGTGAGAGGGTTAAGGAACGGAAGGTAGCTAAGCTACACTGTTAGTTGAGATTTGCAGGATGGAATGTAACAAGAAGCTTGCTTGGGTCCTTAACCTAGAATCTGGCGAGAACCGAAGGATACTGAAGACATGTAGGAGAATAACCTGCGCGGGGCACTAGCCACAATTTGTAACCTTGCAACACGGAGAAGAGCCTGTGGACCTAACACAGGAGGGCAACCCCCCTGCTGTGATAATCAGTGCAGCCTGTAAAGAACCCTGGCAGGGGGTAGTAGAACATCATACCAAAGGAGGCTCCTATGAAAGCTGCATGGTCATTCCTCGTTAGGAGTGTGTCACACAAATATAGAGTTCTGAAGGAGGGCTCTCCTTTTGTATTATCTGCCAAAGCCAAGAAGTAACAAACTGGGCCTCTTAAAACAGCCTGAGACTGTGAGTGTATTGATGCAGAAACTCTTGAACTGGTTGTGGATTTTATTTTTTATTTTTTTTTGTTATTTTTATACATCACCTGGTTTTTATTAAACCTTAGATGCAACCGTTGACCAATACATGCATAAGATTGTTTACAAAGAACTGATTGTGAAGAAAGGAGAAGAAAAAGAAAAGAAAAACAAAACACACAAAAAAATAAAAAAGAAAGACAAACACTTTTCCTCCTCAAAGGCCCAGTCTATGAAGTTATTTTCATCCAATTTTTATGTTTTCGATAGCCTTCATAGTGGTGAAGATTAGCCTCACAAACTGAAGTACAGCTAACGACAGGGAGAGCCGAGCCCCCCATCTGATGCAAACCCACCATTCGTCCTGCGTTTTTGTTGTCGATTCCTCAAGGAATCTCCCAAAGTATTTGGCTCTTGTGGAATTTAAGGGCTCACACACTAGCACGAGATGTTTCAGGGTCTCAAAACTTTTGTTGCAGATCCGACAGATTAGTACTCTCTCTTCCTGGGCCTTTGTTCTCCTTTCTGTGACCACCCGTGTTGGATAAAGGTCTAGATGAAATCTTAGAAAGTTTTTGCTGCTCAGATGGTGAAGGAAATCTGTCCAGGTAAAATATGACCGAACCCCTACTGTAGTGTTCCGCTGGCTCATCCACGTACAGTTTGTAGCCTTTCACTTTTTGCTCTGTCCGAATCCAGTCAAGATCCAGTAATTTGTGCTTCACCCTCATTGGGTTTTCAGTTAATGTTTTGCCCGAGAGGGCTAGAGACAACAATATAGAAGAGCAGGACTCAAGCCAAGTTTTTAGAACTTCTACCTGATTCCCTTCCATGGCCTCCTTGATTATAGAGAACCCACTGACTCCTGGTGGATGAATACATTTCCTCAGGAAGGATAAAGACTTCCATTCCATCAGAGAGTATAGGGAGGATAAGCCGAGTTCCCTTCGAACCCGTTTTATAGGTATTGAGTTTGGCAGTGCCAAAACCCTCTTCCAAAACAGGCCTTCCAAGTGGTTCCAATTTTTGGGGTCCATAACGAGGTTGGCCTCTGCTGCGTAAGTGAGTATAGGTGCGACTTTCAATTTATAGAAGTCCAGAATTGGGACCATGGAAAATGTACAATAGCGCCCTTTAATAAGCAGCGCTTGGGATGCCAGGTTGGTTACTTTACTTCTCAAATCGGCGATGCGAGGAACATCGCCCAGACTGCTGTTTAGGGTTATCCCCAAATACAACATCGAAGCCATCACTGGTATTTGTTCTTCGTTCAGAGACCAACAACATTTGTTCCTCTTCTTGGACCTGCCACTGTCGCCCAGCATCAGGATTTTAGATTTTTTAGCGTTTATTCTGAGGCCGTTTTTGTGAATGTAGAGAGACAAGTCAGTCAATTGTCTCTGCAGCCCAATTTCCGTCTGGTCAAGCAGTAACAGGTATTCAGCAAATAGTAGTCGTCCCACTGGATGGCCAGCGATTTTAGGTGGAAAGCATCTCGTTTTTGTGAAGGCCATAGCCATGTCTGATATAAATAGACACAAGACCGCTGGGGCCAAGCGACAACCCTGCTTTAACCCGTTCTCTGAAAAAAATTCGTTCGACAGTAGCCCCCTCCTGTCCAACCTGATTCTTAAAGTGGTATCGCAGTGAAGGGCTTCCATAGGTTCTCTCAAGGCTTGGGGACAACCCCATTTCCTAAGTTTGTCCCACAGGATTCTGCGGTCCACAGAATCGAAAGCCTGTTCCAAGTCGATTAAGCAATGTAAATCGACCGTATCTTTTTCTGGTTGACCAGGCACTTAAGTATACTGATGATGAATATGTTTAAACTAGTGCCGATCCCCTTTCGGAACCCGGACTGCCACTGATCCTGGTGGTGGAATGTCAAGCTCCATTCATTGAGGTGCCTCAGGATAATTGCTGCAAATATTTTGCCAACCACGTCGAGAAGGGTGATCGGCCTGTAATTGCAGGGATCAGACCTGTCCCCCTTCTTGAAGATGGGGACGACTATAGAACGGGTCCAGGATAGTAGCAGACTCTTTTCTCCGACCACGGTGGTGAATAGTTTCAACATAAATGTTGCCCAGCCAACTGGATCTTTCTTCAGAATCTCACTGGTCAAACCATCAGGGCCTGCTGCCCTCGACACATTTGACTTCTCTATGAGATTGATTATTTCTTGGATGTCAAATTTAAAGTCCCAGGCAGCTTCTGACTTTGGAAGTGACTTGATGTGTTCCGGCCCTTTGGATGCGTATAAGCAATTAAAGTGCGCCTCCCACACTTGTGCAGATACTGAATATGTTATTTTTGACTCCTCAGGGGTGTTCAAGTCATTTATTAGCTTCCACACACCTGCTGTGTTCTTCCGGGTGGCAAGCTGCAGCATTCTTTCACCATCTTGTTGAATCATTTGTTGTTTGTGGTGAAATAACCAGTTCTTAAAGGTGTTTTTGGCTTTTTTAAACAAAGTTAAGTTTTGAATCGTTTTGTATTTTTTTTAACTCGTCTTCCCAGTCTATTAATGACTCTCTTTCTTTCTGCAATCTGAATGTTGAAGGCGTACTTCGGCACAAAGGTTTGCTTCATGGAAATATCCTTCTTTTCTCTAAAGGCCTGTAGGAAATCTGGATATTGCAGTATACTGTCACCTTGGCAAAGTGAGTCTGAGTTCAGGCCCAGCAAGGATGATGTTACAAACGGCAAGTTTCTTTTGGTAATCCGTAAACGATTGCCTCCCGAAGAAACCTGGAGATTCTGATCTTCTTGATGGTACCTCCTTGGTGGATTTCCGGAGGCCCAATCTGTGCATTCGAGTTCCAAAAGGTTGTGATCACTTAGCTCAGTAGGTATCACTTTTAGGGAGGTCAATTTTGTTAGTAAATTTTCTGTGGCAAAGATGTAGTCAATAGTACTTGAATGAACCCCCCTCTTCCATGTTGCAGCCGCTGGTTTGTCACCCGGCAGGTTACCGTTAGCCATGTAGATGTTTCTCTCAATCAACTCCTTTTCAAAGTCCAGTCCCCTTCTTATATTCTCTGCCGCCCCAGTTGGTAACACTTCTATTTTGCTGCCTATCTTGTCGAAGCACTCCATATTGAGATCACCACAGAGGAGTACCACCAGGTTTATCCTAGTAGTCCTGGCCTCGTCGATTTCCCTTAGCAGGATGTTTTTGGTACTTGCTGAACTGCTTCTCTAATAGATGTTACAAATTAGCAGCGACTGGTTCTTGGTTTCCCAATGGGGTGAAGTTGTTTGTACGAAGGTGAACTGAATTTCAGGGTTAATGTTGATTGAGGTGGTTACAATTAAGCCACTCGTTCTTTTTATTGCCGTTAGAAGGCCTGCCATTGGACGTCCTTTCACCCCCTTCGTGGCCAGGTTTAAGTGTACCTCGTAGCCCTCCAGCACAGGTATCTCCCTCAACCAGGTCTCCTGGAGGCAAATAAGGTCATATCTTGTGAAGTTTATTTCACTTTTTCCAAATAGATGTACAAAACCCCTAGTATTCCAGCTCGCTATTTTCTTAGTCCTGGAGGGGTTAATAACGCTTTTGGACTGGCGTTATAATGAACCTGCCAGTGTTCCAGCTAACCAACTCCAGTCTTCTTCGCTGTGAACCTTCTGTCCCACCGTTATCTTCAAAGTAACGCACCTACTACCCTTATAGATGCCAATTTTTAGTTCGTCTGTGCCTTCTTTATATTGGTTGCCTATGTATTTTGGGGCAACAATCTTTGCCTGTGGGAATGTTCTTTGGCCTACACCCGAATCCTGAAGTGAGATTTCACTTGAACTTGTTGTATGATTTTCTAATTCCTTTAATAATGGTTGTGGATTAGAATAGGGCTTGGGCTTAGGACAGTAGGGCATTTTAGCTTTGGCTCTTTGATGAAGCCCCCTGCCTGGCTGTGGAGGCAACCAATGGATTGACTAAACCAGTGAATCCCCATGTCACCCTCTGTGGTAGATCAGACAGAGGAGGCAGACACAGATGCATAGATCAACACTGCTTTATGAAGTAAAGTAAAGAAAAACCTGTTCTTGTCCCTACTTCTAAGATGAGTTCCCTATTGCTATAAAATAACAAAAAGGTACTTGTCAGGATGTCTACCAAACTAAAGTCAGTCCTCCCTCCCAAACCTAAGCTAACCTAGCTAACCTAACCTAAGCTAACCTAGCACTGCTCTACAGCTTGGAATTATTGGTGGCTGGTTACTGACCTTTTTGATATCTTCTTGAAACTCTTATGTGATATGCTTAAAAGAATGGGTGTCCAATTCACAAACTATGCTGATGACACACAGCTGGTTTTTGAACTGTCAGGCTCCTATGAAAAGGATGTGCAAAGAGTTAGCGAAGTGTTCAATGCATTCCAAAAATGGTTGGCTAACAACTCTCTTGCTCTTAATGAAGCAAAAACAGAACTAATTCTTGGCACACCACAAAAAATAGGGAAACTAAATCAACAACATAAAAAGCTTAAGATAAATAATAGTTTCATTGAAGTATTGGAGCATGTTAGGCATATTCATGGATTCTCATCTCTCGTGCACCAAACATGTTTGCTACTTAAAATCAACTTGCGTGTTCTACAGAAACCTCTTATGGCAAATTCACCCATACCTATAAGAGCAAAGCCTTGTGCTGATTGCAGGAGCCATAATTAACTCGAAATTGGACTACTGCAACAGCCTTCTGATGGGTACCTCGAAAGGTAACATCAGAAAATTGCAGACCATACAGAATGGTGCAGTTAGGGCCGTCTTGGGTTTGAACTAGCGGGAAAGAACATCAGTAGCCAGAAAAAAACTTCAATGGCTACCAATCCAACAGCAAATAAAATTCAAATGCTCGGTCCTGACTTTTAAATGTTTGACAGGTACTGTCCCTAACTATCTTGCTAAGAAATTAACCAAGGCTCCGGCTCAAAGAAATCTTCGATCAAATGATAAACACAACCTACTTCAACCATGTAAAACCTTGGAAAGAGTAGATGGTACTAACTTCATTCATTGGGCTCCATTGATTTGGAACTCCATGCCATCCTTGATTAAAAACAGCACGTCTCCTACCATTTACAAGAAACTGCTTAAGATGCACCTATTTGATGAAGGAGAAATCTAGTGGAATCTCGGCTCCGTCTCTTGTTGCTTCTCTGTTCTATTTTGTCTGTTCTATGTTGAGCGATCTGAGACCTATGGGCGATAGGGCACTATATAAAAACTATAATAGATAGATCGATAGCTAGACCCCAAAGTTCAGAGAGACTAATGTGTCTCAAAAATAAAAAATAAAGTCTTCAAAAGAAAAATGTCTTTCAATGTTCCTGTTGTTTTCAAAACAATGGGCCTCGTTACGAGGTGGGCGGTAAGGGTTAACGGGCACCGGTAAAGAGACTGGTGCCGGTAAACCAGTACCGCCCTATTCCGAGGTCCCTTAGCAGGTCCCGCTATGGGCGCCTGGTTTTACCAGGCGCCCTTAGCGGGAGCCGCTAAGGGAGCAGGGAGCTAATAACGGGCCCGCTATTAGCGGGCCCGTTATTAGCTCCATCCCCATTCCCATTGAGCCCTATGGGGGCTCGAATGGGAATGCGGAATGGTTCTCGGAATGGGGATTTACCGGGTCCTCCAAGGTTGGAATGACCCAGTAAGTCCCTATCTGGAGAACCCAGACCCAGAATGCGGTAAGGGGGTAGCCATGGTGCTAATAGCACCATGGCTACCTCGTAATGAGGCCCAATGTCCTCACACAACCATCAGATTGTATCCCTTCTCCAGGGATGTTCAGATAAACATCAGGAGTCTTTGTACTCCCAAGTCCATGAGTATTCATTCCTGGACCCCCTGTGGGCACTCACATCTGATGTCCTCGGGTAGACACTGGGCTTCCCAGGTCTGGTTCACTGTTTCTTTACATTCCAGTGGTTTGGTACCTTTTTGTAGGAGTGGTGTAAGGAAAGACATGGTATCAGACAGACACACAAAAATCACATTTCAAGGGTGTTTATTGAACTTCAATTGGGTTTGAAAAACACCTATTTAATCCTAAATCTAAAGATGGGAGCAAGCTACGACCATCAAATAATAATAATGCAGTCCTAGTAGTGTCTTGCAAAAACAAAAGGGCCTATGCTAATAAACCTATTGCCAATCCTTACTTCTAAATAAAAAAGGTGTGGGAAACAATGTTGTACAAAAGAAAAGTGTTCAAGAAATGATATGTCAAGATAGCAAAGCAGTTAGCTTCCCTTCTCCACGTTTTCAGCGCAGGACAAGGTGGCATACCCAAGCTTAGCACATACTGGGCCTCATTACGAGTCAGGCGGAATGGGTTAACGGGGTCCGCTAATGGATGTGGACCCGTTATTCCCATTCCACCTAATTACGAGGTCTCCTCGCAGTACCCGGTAAGGACCCTTGGTAAAACTAAAGCTAACAACGGGCCGGTCGTAATCGGCCCGTTGTTAGCTCCCTCTCCCATTCCCATTGAGCCCTATGAGGGCTAGAAAGGGAATGGGGAAGGTCCAGGCCCGGGTTCCCTGATGGAGGAATTACCGGGCACTCCAAACTCGGAATGGCCCGGTAATTCCCCATTCAGGGAACCCGGACCCGGTTTTGGAGGCAGCCATGCCACCAATAGAGGCATGGCTACCGCCAAACCCGTAATGAGGCCCACTATGTTTTTTCTTACACAAGGATGCCGTTCAAAATTTCAGTAACAGGGCCTTCTGTGCCAAAGTCTCTTTGTCATCAAAAGTCTCTTACTACTGATGAGACAAACAAACATTGAAAGTTCCTTTCTCCTCAGGATTCTCATATGCACAACTTCTCTGGTGATTCACTTTTCACACTGGGTCCCCCTCTTCCGGGCTCAGACCCACTTCAACACAAAGATTTAAATTAGTCTGCCTCTGCCAGGCTCAGACCAATTCATCTAATTTTCCAAACTTTCTTTACTGTATCAAAACCGAAGACTTTTGACTGTGCGCGAGATTTTGCTTGACCCGTTGCAGGACCACTTCGATTTACAATTCTTTTATAATTCTTTAAGATTCACTTTTTAGACACTTCTCAGCTGGATACCTTACAGAAACCTTCGATTGAGCACACATGCAGCGCCGGATCCCTCTGTCAAAAGTATAGTATCTTTTCCTTTCAAAGTTCAAACACTCATTAGCTGTTCAACTTTACTTGCGTCTTTTATCAGAAGCGTTTTAATAATGTTTGTTCCAGCACTCGCCATACAATGTTGCTGCTTGCAACCTTGGCTTCAACACAGACCAGTCTTGTATTGGTCTCCTTAACTCACTGGCTGTGTTGATTTCACTGTGGCATTGCTTTGTTCTTGGGGCCAAGGACAGTACCATGGGGGCTGCTGATTCTCTCCGCCTTGATTATCGACGCAGGTGGGCTTCGTGTATCTCTGACACACAATGCAGGATTCTTCAGCCTGGTTTTCTGGTCTTACACTTTCTATTCTCAATGTTTCTGTAAAGTAACGGTTCCTTGTCGAAAAGGTCAAGGGAACTTCCCTCCTTGCGATCCCTTTCTGTTTTGCTTTCTTCTCTGGTTAAACTGCTTTCTCGCAACTGCTGTTTCCTTGTGTGCTTTGCCTCGCTCAGATTGTGCTCTCGTACTCTGCCTTTTATCCATGTGGGGAAGATTAATGGAAGTCAGATGTGAGTAATTGTCAGTAATTGCCTGACCTCACCTGACCAATGCATTGGGACATGTCGGGTACACGGCACAGGAGTTAGTCTTTTTTCACCCATAGCGGGCTGGCCGTGTAAAAGTGTTTGTGTTGAAAATGGGGGAGTTAAAGTTCCTAAGTATGCTACCTGGTAGGATGGGGTAAAGATGTTACAGGGAAGGGGATACCGTGTCTCGCCATCCGGTGCCCCACTCCAACTCACCGAAGACCCCTCACCCAGATGATCCTGCAGCACTGGTCCACCCCCAGGAACTGGATCCAAAAGGGTTGGCTGTGTCCTGGCCACCTGGAGGACATATCCCAGGGGACTAGTGCGTGAGACACCTTCTGGTTTTTCACATGCCCTTCCCCTAGGTGATGTAGCTGCATCTGTTTAAGGGAGGTGTCAGTTTGTAACACAAACTCTTTAAAAGAATCTACTACCTTTAGGATCGGGTTCTGGCACAAGGTTTGTTTTAAGTTGTTGTAACATACATCGTCCTTGTCAGTCCAGTGAATCTTCTGGGGTTCAGCGTTTTTTAATTTGTCTGTCAACCTAGCTTTTCTGTCCGAGAAATTAGGGATAAACCTACGGTAATAACCAAATACCCTAAGAATGATCTGAGGTCTCTCTTGGTCTTAGGCGTGGGGTATCTAGAACGGCTTTCACTTTTTCTCATTGTGGCAGGACACTGCAACATCCCTACAATGAAGCTGATGTATTTCACGGCTGATTGAGCCAGTTTACATTTGGATGGATTGGCAGTTAAGCCAGATGGAAAAGATGGTCTTCCCAAGTATTACTATAAATGATTATGTCATCAATATAAGCCCAACAGAAATCTAGGGTTGTAATATTCTGTCCATAAGCCTTTGGAAAGTGGCAGGTGACCTGTGTAGGCGAAAAGGGAGGACTTTGAACTGGAATAGTCCCAGGGGCATCGAGAAGGCTGCCTTTTCCTTATTAGGTGCATGTACTGGAACCTGCCAGTACCCCTTGGTTAAGTCTAGGGTTGATAGGAAGGTGGCATTTCCAAGCTTATCAATTGATTTGTCGATGCGCAGCATTGTATAGACATCGAAGTCGGATATGGTGTTGATCTGTCGGAAGTCTATGCAAACCTCGCGGAATGATCAGGTTTAGTGACTAACACAATAGGAGAGGACCATGGGCTGTAGAAGGGTTTGATAATATTTGCCCTCAGCATCTTGTTCACTTCCTCGACCACTATCTGTCTATGGGTTTCCGGAAGTCTATATGGTTTCAGATGAACCACCTTTCGCTTTGGATTTCTGAAATAAGTGAACCCTTATGGTCCTTTAATTTAGGTAACACATTATATGATGGATGGGATGCAGAATAACTCTTACACCAGATAATAAAACTGACTCAGGAAGTTGGCAAAATGTCTTGTCAGACTGTTTTATTTTCAATTGTCAAAAACAGGGAGTTACAACGGACATCACACAGCATAGTCTCAACCCATTTCATAAAAAAGCATTCTTATATAGCAAAAGTTAGTCATACGTGACGTCACACTATGTGGCAAACAAGAAAAACCTATGCAGGATTGTGGTTGGCTTAAGGGGAATATCTAGGTATACTTTCTATACTGGGTGGGATTGTGATTGGGTCTCTACAGTCAGGTGGACAACCTATACCCACCTCTAGTGCAAGTCATCTTTGACAGTTATTAGATACACAGCACATCATTGACTCTCAAACTGTAAGGCCCTTAGTTATATGGCCTTCTACAATTGGTTGCCACGCTTGTACCCTTTCAGAACATTCGATTCACTAGCAGCACGTAAGCTGGTACCCCAGGTGTCAGTGGGTGGACTTGACCATATCTCCCCACCCAATTAGCCCCATAGCTCTCATCGCTCATGCTTTCTGCCATTCAGATTGTCTTTGAACTCGGCCGTGTAGATGCTTCTTTCTCCTGGGAATATAAGGGAGTGTGAGCATGTTCTTATCAGGGTTCAGGCCAGCATGCCCACTTCTATTTCCATCCTGGACTCACGTGACAGGAAACCATGAATCGTCCCATTTCATAGAATTTAATTGTCTTAAATGAAGAAATTTGCCACTCATGATGTTCTCTCTTTGCAACTTAACAAGCGATGCCTCGGCGTCTCACATTCACTTTTCTTCAAGGACTGATAACCAGTTTTGGCTGCTTCAGCCTTTTGACATCAGGCCAGACAGCCTTCTTGGTTTTGCTTCGAGCTACAGCTAATTCTTTGCTGCGACGCACGCGTAGCTTTTCCATCCTTCTTTCTCCATCGTTTGAGCTTAATAAAATTGTGACATCGAACATCCATATTCTATATAATGGCAGCACTGCCTACCTGCAGTCTATTTCACTACATATAGCCAGCATTGCCATTACTTAGTCTATTTGCAGTACTGCATCTGTACAGTTATTAAACGGCTTGCATTTTCTGCGATGCTCTTCACACGTGCAATTTTCAATCTGCATATGGAAGTTTACTCGATTCTTTACTTCATCATCAGATTCTATAAGGTCTATTTATCTTCTTCTTCGGCCATTCTTCTCAGGGCATCACGCTCACTTCTTGTGACGTCACCAGCTTCTTTCCCTCTTATTTTCATATTCCGTTGGGGACCTCCTCCAGGAGACTGTCAGTTCTCCGAGGGATATATCAGATAGGGTTTTTGCAGTAGATAACTTGTCTCGAATACTCTCGTTGGAATAGTCACAGTCACTGGTATTGTGAATGTCGCAACTTCTGGTTTCCAGCATACAGGTAGCATGGGAGCGGGACTTCCTCTAGAGGCATTTTGCTCCTCCTCTACACTATGATAAGTACTGTGCAGTCTCCCGGGTTTGTCGCATAATAAATTGGAGAATGTCGTGACCAAATCTTTTAAGTCTTCTTGCTGATGACTAGATAGCTCTTGGGGAATGAATTCAAAATGATCCATTTCCACTGGTACCAAACAAGACAGTGGCCCTCATTACGACCCTGGCGGAAAGTGACTGACCGGACCGCCACAGCGTAAATAGCGTTTCCGCCATTGCACGATGGAGCAAAGTGCGGCCCATTCCGACCCATCGGGCACGAGCACCACGCCATGGCGGAAGTGCAAAGTCCGCGATGGCGGAAATGACCCCAAAACGGCCCACACCGCCGCCGTACGGCGCCCTAGGTGCAATACCGCCACCCATCATAGCGGACACCGCAGTGAGCGCCAACCGGAAAGTACGGCGACCGTAAATATACGGAAACGGAAGTAAAAACATGGGCCCGGAACGGGAAACAACACCCCGTACACCTATAAAACCACAAAATACACACAACCACTAAAAACACCACCCTGAGACACATCCCAACCCGTCATCCACCCTAGTGAAACCAAGAAAAATGGGAAAAGTAGTGAAGAAAGCGTGCGACCGCAAGCGGCAGGTCCACTTCTCCCGTGAGGAACTCACCGTGCTAACAGAGACCCTCCAGGAGAATGCCGCCGCCGTCTTCTCCACGCAAATGACCAGGACGGCACTTGCGAACAAGAAGGCCATATGGGCCCTGGTGGCACAGCGGGTAAGTGCGGTGGGGACCGCACCCCGCAACCCACAGCAATGCAGGAAGCGGTGGGACGACCTGCGGATACGCGTCCGTAGCATACTTTCTGCCAACCGCAACATTGCCACAGCCACCGGGGGAGGGTCGGAATCAGCCATCAAGCTGACCCCCTGGGAAGAAATCTGTGCCTCCACCATTGGAATGGAGAGCATAGAGGGAGTCGGAGGGATGGAGAAAGGAGTGCAGACATCCGGAGAATCAGGTAGGTGGCCCAAATAAAACAATGCCAAAACCACAATGTACAATCATGTGAAGTACCACGTGCCCACATAGTGCAACAGAAACACATGGCCAGGAGAACGTCCACACACATTGGCCTGATAGCGCACTTTAAAACCACAATAAATACATAAATAATTAAAAACCCAAAAAACACCCACTACACGTGCAGCAGGCACACCCTAACTGCAGGCTGCCAAACAACTGCACCCTCACTCCACACACAAATGAAAGCACCTCCAAGGCCCCGACCCAAATCACCCTCAGGTACCACCCCAATGCATGTGATACATTGCCATTCCAATTCCCACAGACCCATTAATAACGCTCGCCCTCCTTTACTCCACCACAGGGTCCGATCCAAACGACGAGCTCCAGGACACCCCTACCAGCACACCTGCAAAGAGGGCCAAGACCGACGGCCAAAGACCCTCCACCTCAGCTGCACGCATCAAGACACGGCAGCAGCACATATCAAGTGGCAGCACACAGGAGGGAACATCAACAGGCAGCCCAGCAGCCAGCATGCCCACAACAGCACCACCACAGGTCCCCCCAATGGATGCCACAGAAGGTACTGCCTCTGGTGGCAGCAGCACCATAGGTGACACCCCATTAATGGCAGCATGCTCCGACACAGAAGACGGGGATGTCGAAGTCAGATCCATCCATGACCTGTCCCAATCCCCCTGTCTGTTCCATCCCGTACACCATGAGGATACCACGCAGGGGCACCCACAAGACGACGACTGGCCATCCCCCACAAGCCCTGTGGCAGGGCAACATGAGGCGAACAGCCCCTCTGTGACACCACCGCAAATGGCCATGGCCCAGCAGAGGCAACAGTCCCTCGACCAGTTAATCGTGCAACAGCAGCAACTGGCCACGCTCCTCAAGGACCATGCCGATGGATGTGGGGGCACTAAGGCAGACATAGAAACATCAACTGAGACACTTAGGGCACAAATCGAGAGTAGCACCGAGAGCCTGAGAGTCCAAATGGAGAGTAGCACCGAGAGCCTGAGAGTCCAAATGGAGAGAAGCACCGAGAGCCTCAGGGGGGAACTGCATGCGACGTCCAAAGACGTATGTGCCGAACTTGCCGCAGTGCGCCGTGTGCTCACTGAGCTCTCACAAACCCTTAGGGACATGCATGGACGTGAGCAGGCAGAGACATCATCCGTTGCAAGTTCCGTCCAGGGCAGCCCCCAACGTAGATCTGGGAGGAACCTGCGCTCCACAGGCAGGGGTGCCCCTGATACCCGCAGAGGGGGCTTGCAATAGCGACTGCCCACTGACAATGAGCATCTTTGGACACTGGTGTTCGGGGGGGAGGTAGGAGGGTGGAGGGGGTGTGTTGGGCTCACTTGGGTGGCGGGTCGATAGGGTGTTCAACATGATATCACATATGCCATAAACAATGCACGATCAAACAATGAGATGTGTGGACAATGATCTTTGTGTACTAGGCCATCATAGGCGTACAGTCCATTTTGTGCATGTACCAGACACACACAGTGCCACGAGTCCCGTGTCCATGTATCAGCCACCAGGCGTGAGTGCTAGAAGCATGCATCTATGAGATGCTGACGAATTTCACGGCCCTCCTGTGCCTCGCAGACTCCTTGAGGTGCTGCCACATCCCCACCCTCATCATGACCATCTTCAGGTGCTTGCAGTTCTGCGTCAGGGGGCATGGTTGTAGTCCTCCTCATGCTGGTCCCGTGGGTTCCGGACTGGTGTGAGGAGCCATCTCTTCAGTGGATATCCGGCATCACCTGTATGTGGACGATAAACGAATTATGTGGAATGCCATTGCTACGTACGCACCCCCCCCCTTCCTGCCAGGTCATTGCCGCATCACATACCCCACATCATCATGCATGAAATGAGACTCACCGAGTAGCCAGGATCTGTTCCCTGCGTGTCGCTCCATGTAGCGTGGTATTGTAGAGTTCCTCAAGACCATAGAATCATGGGTTGATCCAGGGAATCGGGCACAACAATGTGTAATGGTCCTGTTGGAGTCACACACCATTTGTACATTCAGAGAATGAAATTGTTTCCGGTTGCGGTACTGGGCCTCCATGGCATGTGGGACGACCAATTCCACATGGGTGCAGTCGATGGCACCAATGTAACAGGCGTTCTCATTACGGGATGAGGGAATGATGAATGGATGCATGGGCAGATGATTTGATACGGTGTTTGCCATGTACAGGGCTTCTTAGAATCTGTCCGCCTCCCCTGCGCTATGTGATGCAGGGCTGCCATAGTGGGACCATCGTCTATCTGGCCTTGTTGAGCCCTCCCTGTCTCGACGCGCCTTCAGACACTTGTGTCCATGCACGTTACCAATCCCATCTGATGGATTCTGTTTTCACAGACGCATGCACAGGTACACTCGTTTGTGATGGTGTTTTCACCTCGATATGGATAGTTATGAGTCGCAAGTGGTTTTGGGGTGGTGATGATCCTTTGGAGTGGGCTTGCATGCATATGGCTGTGGATTTAGTGTGATCATTGAGGTGAGTTGGTCGGATGTAGTTCTGATGGCCATTCTATTCTTTTTCTTTTCTTTTGGTTGACAGGTATCTCCTCCCCTTTTGCCACTGCCATCTGTATGCCACTCCTGCAGATGGCTTTTACTCCCGACACCTGCTGCTTCGTGTTAATCAGTGGAGCAGCATTACGATCTTATGGGACGATCGCCAATGGGCCACATGCCCTTACGCAGTACT
Organism: Ambystoma mexicanum; assembly: GCF_040938575.1. Classification (NCBI taxonomy): domain Eukaryota; kingdom Metazoa; phylum Chordata; class Amphibia; order Caudata; family Ambystomatidae; genus Ambystoma; species Ambystoma mexicanum. The sequence continues at coordinate 488,335,221 of NC_090938.1, read as the reverse complement.
AGTGGCTCGGAGCAACATTTCGGCCTTTCAGCTGGACTAGTGCCTCCCTATTGGGACGGCCCTGCGGTTCTAGGCGCTTCCATGTTGCCTTTTCGTACGGAATGTAGCCCCTGTGTACCATGAGGGAACAGGGCGTCACACAGGAAGTAGCTGGTCATTTCTTGCGGATGCAGCCCACAATGGTGAAATGTGTTTTGGAGTTCATGGCCTAATGGCTGTATGGGCTTGGTGAATCTGTTGTGCATTAAATTTCTATTCTGATATGGGCCGTGTAGCGTTCTTCTTTGCAAGTGATGTGGCATATTCCTATTTGGGGAGCGATGTATTGTGAGGAGATCTGCATTGGGTTCCAGCTTCGGAGTATAGTTGCGTGGTACTGTGCTGGGCGCGTTTGCCTACGAAGCCCAGTGAGGTCAGGGGTGAGGGCTGCCAATATGACTGTTTGGATGATGTCATGCTCAGGGGCGGGGGATTAGGTTTTGTGTAACAGATGCCGGTCAGCCAGGTGGATTGGTGGAATGATGTGATTATCGGAATTATGCTGCCTGTGTTTGCGTGCGTTTCTTGGTGGGAGACTGAGGTCATGTCCATTGGTATAGCTTCTGTATTCGTGCCATCTGTGCCCTGCAGCTCCCATTGGCCCCTCTTGTGATTCTTTTGTTCGTTGGCATGCATGGGTGACTTGTACATTTCACTGGTTGCATTGTGTCTTCGTTGCACCTATGGGGAGTTGTACTATGTGGCCAGGGAGCGGTGTACAGGCACTCAGTGGGGCCGTTTACGGTTGATTCGCGATGCCGTACTTCTCACCATGGCGGAATGGTACTTTCTGCCGTGCTTGATGGCGTTAGGTACATGTCCGCTAGGGTCGGAATTCGCGTACCCTTGCGCCATGGTGCTAATTACGGTTTGGCATGGCGCGCGCGCGCGTACTTGGTGCAGTTAGCGTTGGCGTTCACTACGGTGTCGCTAATGGCATCGTACTTTACGGTGACGGGTCATAGTCGCACCGAGCGCTATTCGATGGCGGTATTGCATTTCCGCCATCGTTTTTCGCTTTCCGCCAGGGTCGTAATGAGGGCCAGTATGTAGACAGTGGCTGCAGAAGGATATTTAATTCACTCCTTTAAGAGGTTTACATGGTACAGGTGGGTATTTTGCTTCCTGTCAGGTTGGGCTTTTTATTTTATATGTACAGGTTCCTGTTTGCTCCAGTACTTCATATGGCAAATAATGCCATTTTGGGACAAGTTGATTTCAGAGTTATGTAAGAGGACTAATACCTTTTGTCCTACTGAAAAAGATCACAAGTGTATCTTCTTGTCGTAGGTGGACTTTTGTTGTGCTTGGGCTTTTTCCATATGAGTATAGACTAGATTTCGGACCAGTTTCATATGCTCTCGCAATCTGGTAGCGGTTCGACAGAGGGGAATAGGTGCCTCTTCTCTTTCTTCACAGGCCTCCCAGAGCATGTCTGAGACATCTCTTGGTTCTCTACCATAGAGTATTTTGAAAGGAGAGAATCCGGTGGATGCCTGAGGGGTCTTTTCTACTGCAAATAGGGCCCAGGGAATCATGCAATCCCAGTCTTTCCCATCCTTGTCTACCAACTTTCTTAAGAACATTTTAAGTGTTTTGTGACTCTTTCAACCAATCTGTCATTTTAGGGGTGGTAAACTGAGGTTCTTAAGGTGGAAATATGGAGCAATTCTTTAACTTCACCCATGAGTGTGCTCATAAAATTGGATCCCTGATCCTTTAGAATTTTCTTGGGGAAACCAACCCAGGAAAAGTATGGTAATAGGTGTTTTAAAATGTGTTGGGTTGTATTGTTCTGCATGGGGTATGCCTCTGGGTATCGGGTATCGTAATCAACGATTACGAGGACATATTTGTTACCCAGTCTAGAAAGGGGCTTCTATTATTGGTAAAAGGTTCAGAGGGGCAGGTAAGGGAATATGGGTACTGGATTTCTGACATATTTCACATGTCTGAATGAAGTTCTTTATATCTGCATGGATACCTGGCCAGTAAAACTTCCCACTGATGTGCGCCTGGGTCTTAGATTGTCCTAAGTGTTCCCCTGCCAAATGAGAATGTGCAATTCCTAGCACGATCTTCCGATGGGTTTTTGGGATTGCTAACTAAGTTTTACTTAGGCCTTCTCTGGAGCTTTCCTTTCTATACAGCAATCCTTGCCTTACGAAGTAAAAGGTACGTCCCTTCTCTAATCCTACTGCTTCAGGAATCACCTGCAAGAAAGCCTCTGCGTGTACTGGATCATTTTGCTGGGCGAAGGCTAGAAAGGGAAGGATGGTAGGTTCTTCTTCCCTCGTTGCCTCAGTGGTAGGCTTCCCTAAAGCCTTAGATACCTCTCTCAGTTTCCTCTGGTTCACTTTCTATAAAACAGGGAAATAGATCCTGTTCAAGTATTCCCTGTGCAATTTTGTCCCCATGATGTACTTCAAATGGAGTTTCGCCATGGTTCTCTAGGAGAACCTTTATGTCTCCCCGGAAGTCGGGATCTATAACGCCCGCTAGGACATCCAGACCGAAATTCCAGGCCAGGCCAGGCTTTGGAGCCAATCTTTTATAACACCAAGGAGGGGGGTATTAGGACTAAGTCTGTGGGAATCATTCCTCTTTTACTAGTCCCTGGAGGGATGGTAGCTTCTCTGCTGCTACAGTTATATAAGCCTATGGATTCTTTCGTGGCGATAGAGGGATCTGAGGGTCTATGACTACGCTTCTGGAATTTTAGTGTATAATTTGTCTCAATTGAGTCGCATACCACTCCTGACAACACATGTAAGGAAGTCATAGTATCAAACAGTAAGACAGACACAAGTGATCACAGTTCAAGGGTATTTATTGAACTTCAATTGGGTTCTGGCTCAGAATCGAGGATAGAGTCAAATTTAAAGCGCTAACGATTGTCCATCGATGCCTCTTTGGAAAGGCGCCTGCCTACTTTAAGAAGCACTTCTCCTGGTATGCCCCCCGTAGAGGCCTAAGATCTGCTGCTACTGGCCTCCTAAACATCCCAGAAGCCAAACGGGCATCAGGAAGGGGCAAATCCTTTCCCGTCAAAGCATCCAAATACTGGAATGAGCTCCCCAGGCAACTAAGACAACAAGAAAACTACGCTACTTTCAGGAAAGCTCTGAAAACTAGACTTTTCCAATAACTTAGCGCAGCGAATTATCGAGAGACATAAATTGCAAAGGACCAAAACTGCGCTTCACCGCTCCCTGATGCCTGCGGGCTTTCGGCGCGTAACAGGCATAAAGTAAAGTAAAGTAAAGTTTGAAAAACGCCTATCTAATCCTAAAACTAAAGCTGGGAGCAAGCTACGACCATCAAATAATAATAATAACAGAGTCCTAGGAGTGTCTTGTCAAAATAAAAGGGCCTATGCTAATAAACCTATTGCCAATCCTTAATTCTAAATATAAATGGTGCAGGAAACAATGTTGTACAAAAGAAAAGTGTTCAAGAAATATGTCAGGATAGCTAAGCCGTTAGCTTCCCTTTCCCAGGTTTTCAGCACGGGACAAGGCGGCACACTCGAGCTTAGCACATACTGTGGTTTTTCTAGCACAGGGATGCGGTTCCAAATCTCAATATCAGGGCCCTCTGTGCCAAAGTCTCTTGTCATCCAAAGTCTATTACTTCAGAGGGCCTCATGAGACAAACAAACATTCCAAGTTCCTTTCTCCTCAGGATTCTCTTATGCACAACTTCTCTGGTGATTCAATTTTCACCCTCGGTCCCCCTCTGCCTGGCTCAGACCCTATTTAACACAAAACTTTCAATTAGTCTCCCTCCTCCGGGCTCAGACCAATTCATCTCATTTTCCAAACATTCTTTACTGTATCAAAATCGAAGATGTTGGGCTGTGCGCTGGATTCTGCTTGACCCCTCGCAGGACCACTTCAATCTCCAATTTCTTTATAATTCTTTAAGTTTCACTTTTGCTAGTTCTTAGCTGGATACCTTACAGAGACGTTCCATTGTGCACACACGCGGTGCGGGACCACTCTGTCGAAAGTATTGTATGTTTTCCATTCAAATTTCAAACACTCATTAGCAGTTCAACTTTACTTGCGTCTTTTATCACAAGCGTTTTAACAATGTTTTTTCCAGCGCTCACCATACAATGTTGCTGCTTGCAACCTTGGCTTCAACACAGACCGGTCTTGTATCGGTATTCCCAACTCACCGGCTGTGTTGATTTCACTTTGGCATTGCTTTGTTCTTGGAGCCAAGGACAGTACCACAGTGCTGCTGATTCTCCCCACCTTGATTATCGACGTGGGAGGGCCCCGGGTATCTCCGACACACAATGCAGGATTCTTCATCCTGGTTTCCTGGTCATACGCATTCTATTCTCGAGGTTTCTGTAAATGAACTGTAATTTTTGTCGCTTTTGTCAGGACCAAGATTCTAAAGAGATTCTAGAGCATTTAATATTATGCTGTCCTGCGTTAACACATCTAGAGCCATTCACTTTGCAAAATATTGTTCATTGGTCTTATATAGTATGTTCTTATGTACCAATTCAAATTGCAGTAGTAAATTTTGTGAACATGCTCGAATTGGGTGAATGATGTGAAGGCTTTGATTTTTCCTTGTATTTTACATTCTGGGCAACGGGCGATACAGTTACATTCTGTAATGTGGACGTTCCTACTCGATTAATAGTACCTACAGAGCAATGTTCACATGTGAAATGAAGCAATCATGTTTTAAATTGTCTATCCTGATTAATGGATGACTTTTTTGTAATTTGTCTTTTCTACGATGATGTTTCATGTTTCATATTTTGTATATTCAGTGGTATTAGTATTTGTATTCCTTGAATTTGAAAAGTTGATTAAATTCAGCTATAACAAATAAATAAAATAAAAGAAAATTAACTATTCCTTGTCGAAAATGTCAAGGGAACATCCCTCCTTACGATCCCCTTCTATTTTGCCGGCTTTCTTCTCTTGTTAAACTGGCATCTCGAAAACGGTTGTTTCCTCATGTGCTTTGCCTTGCTCAGAGTATGCTCTCGTGCTCCGCCTTTTATCTGTGTGGGTAAGTTTAATGGAAGTCAGGTGTGAGTAATTGTCATTAATTGCCTGACCTCGCCTGACCTATGGATTGGGACATGTCAGGTACACAGGTCGGGTGTTAGTCTGTTTTCTCCCATAACGGGCTGTCCGCGTGAAAGTGTTTGTGTTGAAAAGGGGTGGGAGGTGTAAAGTTCCCAAGTATCCTACCTGGTCGGATGGGGTAAAGAATTTACAGGGAAGGGGATACGGCGTCTCATCATCCAGTCTCCCACTCCCTGAAGACCCCTCACCCAGATGATCCTCCCGCACTGGTCAACCCCCAGGAACTGGATCCAAAAGCGATGGCCGTGACCTGGCCACCTGGATGACAGATCCCGCGGACTAGTGGGTGAGACTCCTTCTGGTTACCTGGAGTATACTCGTGGCTGACCCCTTGTAGAGTATTGGTTTCTTTGACTCTTTCATTTGTTTGGTTTCGGTCACCCAGTCCTAGGTTATATTCCTGGTGAGCTCCTTGCAGGCTACTGGCTTTCTGGCCCTTTTGTTTGTTCAGTTTAGTTCACCCCATCCTAGGGTATGTTCTCGGTCTGTCCATTTTGGGCCTCAGGCTTCTCTTGCCACCTGATTTTTTCAGTTTCCTTTGCCCCGTCCTGGGTTATGCTGTCGTTAGGCCCCTCAGGGTCTACCGACTTCTCTAGTCCCTTTGCTTATTCGGTTTTGTTCACGCCATCCTGGGGTATGCTCTTGTTTGGTCAAACACAGGCTACTGGCTTCTCTGGCCCCTTCACTTGTTCAGTTTTCTTCACCCGCCCTATGGTATGCTCTTGGTTGGCCCCTCACAGGATGTAGGTTTCTCTCTCCCTTCTGTTTGTGTGGTTTTGTTCACCTCGTCCTTGGGTATACCCTTGGTTGGCCCCTTACAGGCTTCTCTGGCCTTTTGGGTGCGTCGCTCCCAGCGGTCTGGTCCTGCTGGGAGCATTGGAGTCTGTGCCTCAGGATGCCAGTACCTCTCGCTTTCGGTGGTGGTGGTGCTTTCTGTATCAGCACCCTTCCCCTAAGAAGTAAAGAACTTGCTATTTTAGTTTTGAACTTCACACCCTCTGAAGGAAGAGACTTTGATGAGAAAAGACACTTGGGCACAGAAGGCCCTGATACTGGAATTAGAACTGTATCCTCATGTCGAAGAAGCCATAGTGTGTGCGTGGCTCGTGTGAACCGCCTTGCCCCGTGCTGAAAACATGGGGAGGAGGCCAACGGCCCGAACATCCTGACTCATCATTTGTGACTTTTTCATAAACATTACCCCACACTATTTGTAAAGTAGCAGTAAGGATTGGCAATAGGTTTTTTGGTATAGGCCCTTTTTTTTGACTCCACTAGGACTGCATTATTAATATTTGATGGTCGTAGCTTGCTCCCATCTGTAGATTTAGTTTTAGATAGGCATTTTTCACCCCGTTGTGAAAGTTCAATAAACACACTTAAACAGTGGTCACTTGTGTCTGTCTTACTTCAATATTATGCCTTCCTTACACTTGGTAGGGGACAATCACATGCAGACACTGCAGGACCATCCAGGCCATTGAGACTCTCCGCAGGCCCAGAGAAGACACAGGATGCAGAGACATCTTGACTCCCTACAAGATAGAGCCAAAAGCTTCACCAAGGTGGACGAAAGCTCCAGATACACTTTGCTTCAAGGGAATTTCATTTCAGTTAACTGACAGTGGCAGCGTGTGTTCAAATACACTTGTCAGTCCACTAGTAATATCAGGGAAGTTTTCATAGTGTGAAAAACCAAAGAGTTTTTCCTTTCTCACTCCCGGGAATCTGCCAAACAGGTCGCCAGGGGAGGGCCATCGATTTTGGATCACGACCCTGGGGGTGGACTCACGAGGTAGGATCACCTGGTTGGAGTGTCCCTAGGGATTAGAGACGGATTACCTGAGGGTGAGACATGGTATCCCCTCTTTCAAATAACCCCCTACCTGACATCACCTCAGCCTACTGTCAGCCAGATCCCTGGTTTTCCCAGTGCTCTCAATGCTTCTCCCATCTTCATAACATTACGATAGAGCACCTACACTCAAAAGGACTTTTCTCTTTCTATGAATGTCCCTCTAATAAGGAAAGGCGAAGTCAGGCACGTAGCTACAATCACAAACACCTGAATCCAATTGAGAATCAAACTAAGTATAAAAGGTGGAACCTAGATTCACAAAGGGAGCACGGAAAGCCAGGAAGGCAAAGGCGAGTTTGAGAAGGAGAGCAGGCGAGATGGCGAGCAGCTGAGCAGAAGCTAGAGAGCACCTCACTTCAGAGAACGGCATGCCGAGACGCTAAAAGGCTGCAGGTTGAAGCAGGAGAAAGCATGGCAAGGGATCCGTGTCTCCAAGAACGCCGAAAGGGTTTGTCAAAGGAAGCCGAGAAGCTGGTTAATGTCTCCAAACATTGTGCCAAGAGATTGTTAGTATCCCTGGGACAGTGAAGCTGCCCCGGAAGGTCTGAGTGGCAGGAAGGAAGAGACCCTGACCATGGATGAATGAATTGTGAAGGACACATTCTTAAAGTACAGCCGGTGAGTTCAAAGTGATGAGAGAGCCCGGTTTGTAACGACGCAAATGATTACCAAGTTGCAAGCAAGGTTACGCATAAGAAGCAAGACATGTTGAAAGAAAGCTTTGATTGTTTTGAACTGTGATGAAACAAAGTAACAGAGTGGTCATGTGGAAATCTGCATTCTTGAAAGTGTCTGTGAACTGCCGAAGTTAAAAAAAAGTATAGCTGAGATAAAAAGCAAGTTGAATAAAGTTAATGGAAGTGAACGCCAACAGGAAAGGCTACAAAAGAGTATATTGAGTGAAGCAAGATCCCAAAAGTGATCCGATAAAACAGATCTCAGTGATTAAATGAATTGACAAGAAAGTGGAACTTGTCGTGGTTCTAGAAGACAAGCTTGAGGAAAGACTAACTGAGTAAAAGGCATACGATAACCAGAATGCAACAGTGTCGGAGTGGTCAAGCATGGGAATAAGTAAAGCTGTGCGGTTTTTAAAGTCTTCAACCTAAATCGCCCGAGGAAAGCAGGAAGGTTGGGGAAGGGATCCCTGTGTATCAATATGATAAAATATTGTAATGTAAAATACTAAAAAGTTGAAAGTAACGAGTAAAGAGGGTCTAATCTCTGGTGAGGAAAGCCGGAATGATCTACCCAGGAACATTGTTAAAGTAGAACTATGTTATGCTAGAAAGCACTGAATTAGGCAAGGGAAGCCTGAGAAAGAGAAACTTGTTAAAGCAGAACTCTTTTTTACTAAAGAGCATTGAATTGGGCGAGGGAAGCCTGAGAGAAGTACATGAACTGTGCCGAATAAGAAAATTATTGAACTGCCTTTTTGTGACCTTTCGAACAGAACCTTTGGAGATCCCGTGTGATTTAAGCGTGGGGAAGGGAGTTGAGAAGAAACTCCATGACCATCCTGATATTCTTTTGAGACACTTATATATTTGATCCTGTACCCTACACATTGTTAAGTTAGAACGCAAGGGTAAGTATAGGCTTGTCACATACATATTTTTTACTTTTGACAGAGATAATTTTGGACTATTCTTTTTTCTTTATTTTAATGGTCGATACTACTCCCATTTAGAAATAGGGCAATTTAGGCATTTTTCAAACCCCATTTTTATAAATAAGGTTTTTGAAACTTGTATCCTAGTGTCTGTCAGAAGGACCCCTAGAAGCCTATGGAGGCAGTGGAAGATGCATCATCCCCGAATTGTTCAGTGGAATCCAAGATGGCGCCTGCTCGACAACGTTACCACCAACTAGCAGTGCAGGTCTAGTCTTCCATTCAATATGGAGATCACTCACATTCAACCCATGTATTTGTACTTAAACACCAAAGCACAGACAGGTAACTGCGTTGCTACTCTCTTTCTACGCTTAGCATTGCTCCCTTCTATTTACAGTTTTCCACTTGAACCTTTCAGAGGTTTTCCCTTTGCATGTTCATCGGCCTCCCGACTACGTTCCTGTTGCTTTTCTTACTTTCACTTTCCGCTGTCCGCCTTTTCCTCTTAAGCCATCTTTTGCCTGCCGGTTCTACGGTTTACTTTCCTTCTCCTTCCCCCGTTTGCTACCTTCCTTCACTGTAGGCTTTTCCGACGGAGAATTACTTCCGCAGCGCTCCTTTCTCTCGGAGACTTGCCCGTCGGCGCCGCTATAGGCTCCCTTCTGCTTTGCGGCTCCCTGCCCACCTGCGCCACTCTCGGCTCCCTTCTGCTTTTCGGCTCCCTTTGCCTCCCGGCTCACTGCCTTTCTACGCCGCTCTCGGCTCTCAGTGCTATCCGGCGCCTTGTCTTCCTGAGTCACTCTCAGCTCTCTGTCCTTCCTGGCATTTTGCCTGCTTACCTTTTTCTTTTTCTTTTTCCGTTCATTATATCTATCTCCTCTGTAGTTTCTCTTCTCTAGCTTCCTTCTCTGCGAATTCCGCATTTCGAATTTCCCGCTTGGCTGCAGTTCCAGTGGAGTTCCCATCCTGCTACGTTCCTACTTGCCTTGGATGCCAATTCTTGCTGATATTCCACCGACTGAAACTTCGTCTCTCCACTCTGACATTTGGAACACCCTTGCATTGGACTGCCATTACGTCAACAGACTCTGGGTTTTCTTCCCCACAAGGGTTTCCCAGGGGTTGGCCCCTGGGTTGCACAGAGCCCAGTTGTCTGGCCTCTGGACATCTGGGGGGACGCCTCTAACCTCCTCAGAACTAACCGCAGAACCCGAAGACTCGTGAGTACCATCATAACTGTGAAGGCAAAGATTGTAGAAATTGTAAGAGATAGCAACGCCTAAAAAATAGATCATGGATCAACAAATCCAACAACTGGTGGCTGCGGTCCAAAACCTAAATACTGAAGTGCACACTTTGCGGAATGAAAACACCATGCTTCGCCAAATGGTAAACTCGAGGACAGAACTACCTCCAGGACCTTTACCTATGGGAAAATATGAAGGCAACCCTAAGAGACTTAAGGAATTCATTGACTCTTGTACCGTACAATTTACTCTAAAACCTGCCTTTTTTCCTATAGACCGATACAAGGTTAGTTTTATGATATCTAACCTATCAGGAAGTGCATTGGCTTGGGCTACTCCACTGGTGACCACAAACAACCAACTCTTAGGGCCTCATTATAACTCGCCCGGTATGGAAACAATGGTGGCGGTAAACCCGCTGCCACCGTTGTTTCCATGCCGGGCGATCACAACTCCTGCAGGCGGACGAGGAAACACCGGCACCATCACGAGATGGTGCTGGTGTTTCCATGATCCCCATCCCCATTGAGTCCTATGAGACTCAATGGGAATGGGGATTAACACCATTCCCCTCTGAAATTCCCGGGACACCGGGGTTGTAATGCCCCGGTAATTCTGGGAGTCACGGAGGCGGAATGGTAATACGAGTCCGGTGGTAACCAGGCGGTTTTACCACCTCGGTTACCGTCGGACTCGTAATGAAGCCCTTAGACTCTCTAGCCGCCTTTACAAATAGTCTGCAGGCCATGTTTGGACGCAGAGAATTAATGGTTACAGCCCAAGAAAACATTCTTGACTTGAAACAAGGAACAATGGAACTACTGGCTTTTATCACGCAATTTAAGCAGTTGGCTAACGAGACGGCCTGGTCAGACGACGCCCTCCTAACCATATTCCGAAGAAATGTGAACGATGAATTGAAGGATGAGCTATCTCGAGTTCCCCGTCCGCACAACCTTGCTGAAATGATTACTCTTGTCCTACAAATGGATTACCGAATCCAAGAAAGGAACCTAGAACAAAGAAAAGGAAGGGCAAAAGGAATTCCAACAACTACAAGAAGTGAATCAGTCAAGACGTCCCGCACTACTGAGGACGAACCTATGCAAATAGGTACAACCCGAGGTCCTCTTACCCCAGAGGAGAGGAATAGGAGACGTACTCTGGGGTTATGCATGTACTGTGGATCCGACAAGCATGTACTCAAAGACTGTAACCTGGGCCCTCCACGGCGCTCGGGAAACGCCTCCACCCGTTCATAAAGGGAACCGTGAATGGGTCAATTTTGCAGAGTTCCCTAAATTGTGTAGCTAATTCACCACAGATGGTGATATTGCCGATAACAATCCAATTCCAGGACATTACAATTGAAAAGGTTCAAGCTCTGGTAGATTCTGGTGCGGCGGGTCTTTTCATGGATGCCAATTGGGCTTATAAAAACAAGATACCTCATTTATCTAAGACCACGGCGGTGCCAGTCGAAGGAGTATATGGGAAACCGTTATCTTCAGGACCTATAAAAGAAAACACCTCTGTCATGACGATGAAGATATCTACTCACGAAGAAGAGGTAATCTTTGACCTTATCAAAGCCGCACACTACCCCATAATCCTAGGGATTCCGTGGTTGACTAAACATAATCCCTATATCAATTGGAAGGCCGGCGCAATGTTTTTGGGATCAGAATACTGCATCTCCTCATGTTTACCACACTGTGCCACAGGGGTACAAACCTCAAATTCACATGTAACTTCTCAGAAACCTTCCTCTGTGGTATTGAACTTAAATTTGTTACCGGAATGCTATCATAAGTACCACACGGTCTTCTCTAATGAGGAATTTAAAGAGTTGCCTCCCCAAAGAAGAGATGACTGCGCCATTAATCTGTTACCTGATGCTCAGATCCCTTTTGGGCGAATGTATACTTTATCTAACCCAGAAAAGAAAGCATTACGGGAATACTTACAAACCAATTTGCGCAATGGGCTGATAACAGAATCCAAAAGCCCAGCAGGGTCATCCTTGTTCTTTATACCTAAAAAGGATTGCAAAGAACTCAGGCCCTGTATTGATTATAGAGGGTTAAATAAAGTCACTTACAAGGACCGACACCCCTTACCCCTTATCCAAGATATCCTTGAAGCCGTAAGGGGTGCTTCTATCTTTACGAAACTGTATTTAAGAGGAACCTATCATTTAATTAGAATTAAAAATGGAGATGAATGGAAAACTGCATTTCGCACACCCTTCGGGCACTACGAATACCGCGTGATGCCCTTTGGGTTAGCGAATGCCCCTTCTGTTTTCCAGAGACTCGTAGACCACTTATTTTCAGACTTATTACTTCATTCATTAATCGTCTATCTGGACGACATTCTAATTTTCTCCAACAATCTGCAAGAGCACATAAACCATGTGCCGAAGTACTACACTGTCTACAAAACAACCATCTGTTTGCCAAGCCGGAGAAGTGTTCCTTTCATCAGGCCAGTATTCCCTATTTGGGATTTATCCTTTCTGCAGAAGGAGCTTCCATGGACCCCAGAAAAGTACAAGCCATTTTGCAGTGGAAGGCACCACAAGGAGTAAAGGAGATCCAAAGATTTGTGGGATTTTCAAACTTTTATAGGAAATATATCCCTAACTTCTCTAAAGTCATCACGCCCTTGACCACTCTACTACGAAAAGGTAAAAATTGTTTCTGGACTACAGAGACACAACAAGCATTCGACAAACTCAAGACAGCCTTCTCTACGGCACCCATTTTAAGATTACCGGATCAAGCCAAACCATTCATTCTTGAAACCGATGCTTCACATTCGGCTATTGGGGGAGTATTAAAACAGACTTCCTTAACCGGCAGAGAACACCCCATTGCCTACATGTCAAAGACTTTAATCCCTTCAGAACAAAACTACACTGTTCTTGAGAAAGAATTACTAGCTATCAAGAAAGCCTGCCAAGAGTGGAGACATCTTTTAATTGGAGCAAAATATCCATAACCATCAGAACTGATCACAGAAACTTGAAGGTCCTCCAAAATGATGAATGTCAAAACAGCCGTAAAGCCCGCTGGGCATATTTTTTTCTTCCTTTGATTTTGTTATCACACACATCCCAGGAACCAATAATCAATTGGCTGATGCTTTGTCTTGGAGTCTCCAACCAGAAGAAGGTTGTATTCCGGAGAGAATATTACCTCAAGCCACTTTCGTTTTTGTGGTCTCCACATTTCTTCAAGACATCCGAAAACAAGTACAAGGAATCAATGATATTGAAATTCAAAAGTATCAACTCCAGGAAGAACAAGGATGGTATTACGACAATACGGAACTATATGTACCAACTGATTCTCTCAAGAAACAGGTCTTGCACATGTGCCATGACCACAAAATCGTGGGTCATCGAGGTATTGCCAACACCCAAGTACTGATCAGTTGCCATTTCTGGTGGCCTTCGTTATCTGCAGATGTAAAAGACTATGTTTCGTCTTGTACTATATGTCTTCAGGAAAAGACACTGAGGAAGTTACCAGTAGGAAAGCTGGTTCAACCTCCCATACCCAACCAACCCAGGGAAAGGATTTCTACCGATTTTATTGTGGAATTACCTCCTTCTAATCTCAACACCACCATAATGGTAACCATTGATTCTTTGACAAAGGTGGCCCATTTCATTCCCATGGTAAAACTTCCTACTGCCGCTCAAATGGCATCCTGCTTTCTGCAGACTATTTTTCGTTTGCATGGGTTACCTAAGTGCATTATCTCTGACAGGGGGCCACAATACATTTCGGCGTTTTGGAAAAATGTATGCCAATCATTAGGCATACAACGGAATCTTACCTCTGGCTATGATCCACAAGCTAATGGTCAGACTGAAAGGTTAAACAATCACTGGAACAATATCTCAGATGCTTTATATCCGCTACTCAAGATAACTGGAACAAGCTACTACCCTATGCGGATATTGCTTACAACAATTCTCAACACTCAGCTATTAAGATGTCTCCCTTCTACTGTACTTATGGGTTTCTTCCATTAGTGATACTTACCACGTCACCCCGGATAACAAATTCTCCTACAGTAGAGGAGTTGGTGGCAAACATTCAATCCGGACATAATCTTACCCGTACCATCCTGAAAGACACCCAACAAAGAACCAAGATACAAGTGGACAAAAGAAGATCCCAGGAACCTACTTATCATCAGGGGGATCTTGTTTGGTTATCATCTCGATACCTTCCAAGCAGAATGATACCTTCCAAATGATCCCCCAAATTCTTTGGTCCTTTTTAGGTACTCAAAGCCATCGGAAAGGTAGCTTACCGGATACAATTACCTCCATCATGGTCCCGGATACATAATGTTTTCCATGTCTCTCAGTTAAAAACACATGTGCCTGATAGATTCCTCAGACAGGAGCAGTCACACCTCCTCCTATCGACACACCGAAGGGCCTGAATATGAGGCGTCGGCCATAGCTGATTCCAGGTATCATCGGGGAACCTTACAATATCTCGCCGATTGGAAGGGCTATGGACCTTCCGATAGAACCTGGGAACCAGCATCCGCTGTTCATGCCCCTACCTTGGTGCGCAGATTCCATAGGTTTCATCCTTGGAAACCCAGACCTTCCACCCCACGGGGAGGGCATACTGTCAGAAGGACCCCTAGAAGCCTATGGAGGCAGTGGAAGATGCATCATCCACGAATTGTTCAGTGGAATCCAAGATGGCGCCTGCTCGACAACGTTACCACCAACTAGCAGTGCAGGTCTAGTCTTCCATTCAATATGGAGATCACTCACATTCAACCCATTCATTCGTACTTAAACACCAAAGAACAGACAGGTAACTGCGTTGTTATTCTGTTTCTACGCTTAGCATTGCTCCCTTCTATTTGCAGTTTTCCACTCAAACCTTTCTGAGGTTTTCTCTTTGCACGTTCGTCGGCCTCCCGACTACGTTCCTGTTGCTTTTCTTACTTTCACTTTCCGATGTCCGCCTTTTCCTCTTAAGCTATCGTTTGCCTGCTGGTTCTACGGTTTACTTTCTTCCTCCTACCCCCGTTTGCTACCTTCCTTCACTGTCGGCTTTTCCGACGGAGAATTACTTCCGTGGCGCTCCTTTCTCTCGGAAACTTGCTCGTCAGCGCTGCTCTCAGCTCCCTTCTGCTTTGTGGCTCCCTGCCCACCTGCGCCACTCTCGGCTCCCTTCTGCTTTTCAGCTCCCTTTGCCTTCCGGCTCACTGCCTTTCTACGCTGCTTTCGGCTCTCAGTGCTATCCGGCGCCTTGCCTTCCACTCTCAGCTCTCTGTCCTGCCTGGCGTTTTGCCTGCTTACCTTTTTCTTTTTCTTTTTCCGTTCATTATATCCATCTCCTCTGTAGTTTCTCTTCTCTATCTTCCTTCTCTGCGAATTTCGAATTTCCCGCTTGGCTGCAGTTCCAGTGGAGTTCCCATCCTGCTACGTTCCTACTTGCCTTGGATAACAATTCTTGCTGATATTCCACCGACTGAAACTTTGTCTCTCCACTCTGACATTTGGAACACCTTTTCATTGGACTGCCATTACGTCAACAGACTCTGGGTTTTCTTCCCCACAAGGGTTTCCCAAGGGATGGCCCCCTGGGTTGCACAGAGCCCAGTTGTCTGGCCTCTGGACATCTGGGGGGACGCCTCTAACCTCCTCAGAACTAACCGCAGAACCCGAAGACTCGTGAGTACCATCATAACTGTGAAGGCAAAGATTGTAGAGATTGTAAGAGTGTCTGTGTCTATGTCTGAGCACCATGCCTTTCTCACAATCGATAAAACAAACTGCATTGAGTGTGAGTCCTGCTGAGTCCAGAGAGTTGCAATTGCTGAGCTCGCAATGCAGGAAACAACATTTCTAGAGCATTGCTCCGTGGCAGGATATTCATACACTCGGAACACCATGTTACAATTCTAATGCTTGCACAGTACTCTTAACGGAGACAAAGACTATAGCTAACTCCTCTCTGCATTAATCTTTCTTCTTGCCTTGAATAAATCTTCCTCTGTTGCTGCATACTCTTACTTTCTCCAAACTGCCCTTCTATACTTCTATTTCTTCTTCCATCTACCTAACACTCCTGCTTTATTTTCATCCACCTTACTGTCACCCTTCCTCCATTCTTCTTCAGTCGCTTTAGCCATTGTGATGATTCGCCATGTATCGTCACTTCTCTCCATGGGGGAGCCCCCTCCCATGAGGTTAGGTAGGTGCGGCTGCTACCCAATAGTCCCCATAGGAGTGGTTTCAGCCGGGTGGACCTCATGGGGAGCAACCCCTAATGGAGACAAGGACGATCACCTACGGTACAGCCTGTAGACCAACGTCACACCCCAACCTTCTCTAACCCCCCCTCCATTCCATGTCACTTCCTTGAGAGTAGACCAATTGTTTGTTTGTTTGTTTATTTATTTGTAGCGCGCGCCAGACCCGAGGGTATCCGGGCGCGTGTTCAAGAATACTTTAAGTTTACATGTTACAGTTACACATTTCAGGAGGGTTACAAGGTGCATTAGCAGTAAATGATGACAATGTACGTGTTACAGTTACACATTTCAGGAAGGTTACATGGTGTATCATTAGTAAGTGATGACAGTATGCGTGGGTACATGCGCAGGTGATTGTGCACAGGGATGTGTACACAGTAAGCATTGAGTGTCAGGAGCAAGGTGGGTTAAGCGGGTAATGAACGCGGTATGCGTTCGCCTGCGGATTAACAGGTGGGTCAGACGGGAATAGTCCTAGTCTAGTAGGTTATAGGTCATTTTCTTTGAGCCATTTAATGCAATTGAGTCTGAAGTGTGGATAAGATTGGACAGATCTTAAGGATGATGGGAGGGAGTTCCATAGCTGGGCCGCTTTGACAGGGAAGCTGGTGCCTCCGGCTGTGCTCAGTTTAAATGGGGGCACGGCTAGTTGGTTGGTGTATGCTTCTCTGGTAGGTCTGCTAGAAGTTCTCCTTTTGAATCTTTCTGTTAGGTATTTGGGGGCTAGGTCATTAATACTTTTGAAAGTCAGTGATGCTGTTTTGAGTTTAATTTTGTCAGCTGTGGATAGCCAGTTAGATTGTCTTCTGACGTCTGAGATGTGCTCTCTCCTTGGGATCCCTAGGGCGGCTCGAAGGGCGTTGTTCTGCAGGGTTTGGATCTTTTGCAGTGTGTTTATTGGACCCTGTGTATAGTGCATTGCAGTAGTCCAATTTGGATAATACCAGGGCTCTTGATAGGGTGAGGCAGCTGGCGGAGGATAGATATGGTATAGCTGCTCTAATCAGCTTGCAGGTGTAAGCGGTGCTAGAGGCCATCGCATTCACCTGCTTTGTTAGGGAGAGGCAAGAGTCGAGGTAAAAACCTAGTGTTTTTACTTCTTTTGCTACTTTAATGGTGTTGCCATCTATGACAAATGATGAGTAGTTATCGTTCAGTTTTTTGATATTTTGTGTGTTCCCCAGTATGATGAGTTCCGTTTTGTCATCATTCAGGCATAGACCATGACGGGCCATCCATGCCTGAATGATGAGGTATATTCTGTTCACCAAGGCCAAATCCTGTTCATAATCCCCCGAAAGTGGGATGAGAATCTGAGTGTCATCTGCATAGTTTGTGTAGGTGACACCAAGAAGGTCCAGATCATCGAACAGTTGCTTCGTGAAGATGTTATACATGGTTGGAGAGACACAGGATCCCTGGGGGACGCCACATGTGATGGGTACTGGGTCAGCCGCTGCGGAGGTGGAGAAAACCCTCATGGTTCTGCCGCTTAGGAACGACCTGATCCATCCAATGGCATGTGTGGAGAAGTGGGCCGCGGTTTCCAGGTGGATACAATGCACATCATGATCCACCAGGTCAAATGCCGCTGAGAGGTCCAGCAAGAGGAGTAGGGCAGTTTTTCCAAGATCTCTCAGCTCATCGACCTGGGTTTTGAGATCGATAAGTGCAGTTTCGGTGCCATGTTGAGGCCTGAAGCCTGACTTTCTGGTACCAAATAGTTGGTGCATCTCCAGATATTTTTGGATTTGTAGGTAGGCCACTCTGTCTAGGATTTTTAGCAGAAATGGTACCGTGGTGATTGGCCTGTAGTTAGTCGGGATGGCGGGGTCCAGGGTTTGCTTTTTAAGGAGGGTGAGGACCCATGATTGCTTAAGATTGTCTGGTATAGTGCCTAATGCAATTGTATTACTGTAGTACTTGGGACAGAAAGTACCAAGACGAAAAGAGCACAGAAGACAAGAAGAATACTGACTGTGCTGGTACTGGTATGAGGTGGCCCAGAGGAGGCATAAGGATCAAGGTGTCGAAGGAAATAAAGGACTTTGACAATCCGCCAGGAAGGGACTGGCAACAATGTATGAGAAGAGACGATGGTCTAAAGAACTTGTCAAGCCCAGCCAGGAGAATCAGCAGAGATGGAGACTATCCTGCGCAGTAGTATTGACCTGGACAACAGACCTGAGGTGGAGAAGAACAGAGGACACCAGCGTGCAACTGAGATATTCCTCCTAGGGTCTCGCTGGAATGGACCCAGGCACGTGATCTAGGAGAAGCAGAGCCGAGCTGAGCTGCAAGCCGAGACACTGCGCTGCAGCGAGTGTCGGAGAGAAGGCCAAAGAGATGAACCTCAGTCCCAGGAATCCCTGGTGATGTACCAAAGTACTAGAGGGAACACAAGGGGACAAGTGGGACAGGCTAAGGTGACTCTCCCTCGGCTCACAAGCAATAAAACAGCACAGTGTTGCTACGGGTTTGGTCAGCTGTGGAGGCAAAGGTTTTCTATCCTGCAGTGTCTTTTCAGTGGCAGTGTCTGTGAGGAGGAGCCAGCAAAGCATACCTATATTTCCATTTTCACGGCACGGAGCGGCTATGAGTGTGGTCAGCTGTGGTCCACGGTGGTACCGGGTGAGGGGAACAGACCTGTGTGGACAGGCGTGACCATCTGAAGTGTCAGCTGATCTCAGGCCACTAGAGAACACTGTAAGTTGCCTTTTGCTCTCCTTCTTTCAGCTGTTTTCTCCGAATCCATCAGTGTTTCTTCCCTTTCCCGGCAAGGAAAGTTCTGTATGTATGCCGGGAGCATCTGAGTTTTTGTCACTTTCTCGTGCTTAGAGTTCGGCTCTCTGGTTAGCGCAGTGCAGACTCATGGGCCGCTTACAGTGATGTTTTAAAGCCTCTGAAGAGTTTAGCTGTGCTTGCAATTACTGACTGAGTCCACTGAAAATTGGAGACATTCAAATATATTCTTGTAAAAGTCACTATTCTCATCAACTGTTCTTTATCGAACTTGTAAAATCTTTTAAAAAACTCATTTATTAGCTATTAAGTCAGAAGGGAGATGACACGTGTATAATTTTAATGTGGGATGATTTAAGGGCACCGGAGTGGGACAATCCAGTTCCTTCCGGAAAAGAGACTGAACAAATAAATAAAACATAATTTAAACCTTAGCATCAGTCTCTCGGTCCACCGCAACTGTTAATAAGTGACAATCATATTCCTTCGCCTTCTGGAGTTACTGTTCATGCTGACCAGGGGGGAAACTGCAACACACAATTTTTCAGGATTCCCAAGCAGTGTTTGAAAATGGCCTTGAATGTACGTTAACCCTCCATAAAAAGGAAAATTACAGACTTCTTTGTTAAGTGAAAATGTCGGAATTTCGGGGACGCAGAGTCTTTTGACATAGGCAATGGTATTGACCCATTGAATACGGGCCCCTTTGCGTCTGGGGGCATAACAACAATGCAAACTGTGGGAATGCCAGGACCTGCAACAGTGTATCGATCGCTTTGTCCTGTGGCTCATTCTCTTACACTAAGCTGCAGTCTCCTCACGGAGAAGTGAGCAATCAGAGTAGTCTGTATTCACCAACAGGCAGACAATGCCCTCTGTTGCTCCGTGTGAGGGTTTTAAGGAAGCCAGTGATGATACCTTGTCAACCTTAAACTTCGTCCTCAATTCCTTAGTGAATGCCTTTGAGCTTTTAAAGTCTCAGGTTCAGGTTTACACTGGTATCCTTTTAGAATTAACAAAAGAAACTGCTAATTGTGACTCTTTTTTGGTGGGCTTGAATGCTATCTAAAATTCGAACGTGAAGGTTGAAATCAAACAACAAGCAACTGACCTAATTGACTTGCATGGCATATGGGCTGCTACCAACCGACTAGCAGACACTATAAACAAGAATCTCACAGTTCTATCTGTGAAGGTAAACCATCACGATATAGATGAGATTCTTCTGGAGCCTGTTGTTCCGGTGCGTGGTGATCAGGGCTGTTACGACACCCCCCCTTTCAGAATCGGTTCTGGAAGAGATTATAAGTTTGGCACAGATCCTAGATGAGCCACCTATGCAATTTGAAGGGAGTGTTGATGGTATCCTTGTTTCAGCTCCTGTGCATAATGAAGTGTTTGTGACAAATCGAAGTAAGATCAAGACTAAACCCAAGAAAAAGAAAAACAAAAATGTAGTAGATGAAGAAGACTTAGTGACTTTGGCACTGCAGTTAGAACCTAAAAGAAATAATCAGAAAGCACAGAAGATATACAACGTAATAAATACTCAGTTTGTTCGTGCTATCAAACCACCTCTTAAGGCGGGTTCTAGTGATAAGCAGAAGGCAGTCAGAACATCTAAGGATTCCAAACAACATACGCACCAGGATGCTGAACACCAGATGCATAATGAGCACCGTTCAGAGCCAATTATTAAATCTTTACTGCTACAGTTATGCACCAGCTTTCTCCAGTAATTAAGAACATCATCATTGGTTTACAGACACATATCAAACAACCTCCTATTAAGTGGGAGCCAATATTTTATTGAGGGAAGAAACATCTATCAACCGTCCCTGAGCCCTCATCGACATCAAAGAATCAGGATTGTGGAAAAAAACAATGTGCTATCTTTGAGGACGTTGCTGACTTGTATTTTTCTCATCTCCTGAGAGTGAGTATGTTAGTTTCCCTCATGCCAAGTGCACTTAGATTGTGGAAATGGGTTTAAAGACTCAGTTAGGTGCTAATGCCATCTTGGCAGCTAGTCAGTAGGTGAAGTATCGGGGTATGAGGTGTCGAGTGATTTTCTCAAAGATAGCAATCAAGTTGCCCAGGGCAGGAATTAAAATGTTGTGATAGGTGGTACCTCTGGTCCCAAAAGCGATTCCAGCAATACAAGGATTACCAAGGGTGGCACGCTGCAAGAAATAGACTCCCAGAGTGAATGCAAGACTTAAGTTTTGTCCCTGTTGCCAGAAATTTCATCACAGATCTTACAGAAATTGGGGGTAACTGAGGATTATCTCTTAGGAGAACAGAGTTTAAAATGATAGAATGGAATACGAGGGGTTCCAGTTCTTTCAATAATCAGTTGATGAGGGAGGAAATATTTGGACAATTTGATTTAGTCATGTTTCAAGAGACATGGCTGACTGTTGGCTTTAGAGTGGATGGGTTTTCCATTTTAGAGCAATCAGCCATCAGTCATGGGAAGGGCCGCCCAGCGGGTGGCCTCTTGATTGTGATCAGGAACTCGATTTTTCTAAATATAGAACCCATATGCTGCGAAGTACACAGTATATTAGCGGCAAAAGTGGATCTAAGGGGAGACTATTCCGCCCTGCCAATAGTAGATTAATACCTTTTGTAATCCCTTGAGATCTATCCGACCAGATTTTTTATCCTCACTGTCTGACGTGCTCCTAAGAGTTAATACCCTATACAGCCCACTGGGGATAATCTTGATGGGTGACCTCAATTCCCAATGTATTCGATCAAGCACACAGGGAGGCACCCAATGTAGAGAGCCTTCTCAGGGAGGAAGGCAGTGGAATTCTTTACTTACAGACTGGGACCTTGAAAATGGCATATGGGAATATTGAAGGGGATGTTCCTCCGGCATGTACGTGGAAGAAGGGCCTGTCTGGTTCTACTATTGATTTATTTTTTATTTTAAACAATTTTTATTAACTTTTACAGCAACCAATCAACACACAAAAAACAAACTTAGCGGTGCATGTCATACATATTGAATATCTTGTATCATATTAAACCATAGCCGCTGCTTTCCCTTTACCCTCCCACCTAAACTTCAGCCTACTCCATTTCGCCTTCCGCCGTTATATCTTATAGGGGTGTTTGCTCTTCCGTACTTTGGGAGGTATCATCCCCGCTTAGGCATACCTGGGTGGACCCAAACAATGTGGCCACTAAGTGCCTCCAGGCCGTCAATGTATCTGCCTCTACCCCCGCCCCCTTCTTTTGGCTGCTTCAGTCCATACAGCCGTTTCAGTTTCAGCCCACTTCTTGAGGTCATTCCACCAAACCTCTACCTTTGGTCTGTTGCATGCTTTCCAGCCCACGGTAATTCTGCGCTTGGCCAGTACGTAAGCCAGGTCTTTAGGTCTACCCACATGCTTTAGCTTGCGTGGTCTAAGGAACTCCCCCATCATACATGCCCACACCGATTCCACATCTAGCGTGATCCCCTTCTCTGTCAGGCGATGGGCCACTACTTTCCAGAATTTACCAATTTCCGGGCATGCCCAGAACATATGGGTCATCCCCACATTCACTTCTCCACATTTGGGATACGTTTGTATTTCTGCGTTTTTTACTCGGGCTATCCTCTTGAGGGTCATGTACGCTCTATGAGTTACATATAGCTGGATTTGTTGCAACCTTGCATTCCTGGACACCTTTTTATGGTACCTCTGAGCCCTCTCCCACAGCCCATCATTCATGCTTTCCCCCACTTCCTCTTCCCAATCCCGTCTTTGCTGGGTCACTTCCTTCCCCACCCTACTCATCAGCAGTTCATAGATTCGGGAACCCTCGTGCCCTCCCTCTGCGATGTCATAGATTGTTTCAATGGCTGGATCTGGTTGGTCTTCCAGCACTATTTCAGACCATGTTTGTTTCACCCGTCGCACCAGTCTGGTGTATGTAATATATTGCCCTTGATGTAGGCCCGTTTCCTCTACCAATGCGTTCAATTCCAGTATCTTCCCATCATGCCATATGTCTCCTATTGTTGCAATACCCACCGATTCCCAGTGCTTGCGTATCGTTTTCCTCAATTGCACATCCCGTTTGGTCAGTGCTACTAGCGGTACCTGCGGGGAGCACGGGGTTGGGTTCTCCATGGCCTGGCAAGCCTTTCGCCAGATTTGCCATCCCAATTCCATAATTCTCGGACACCCTTTTAACTCTGATTTAGGCAACCATATCCATTCTTTCAGGAAAAATTGAGTACATTCTGACCTCAGTCGTCTGCACTCTGCTGTTGAGTCTTCCGATAGCCACCTGGCCACATATTGTAGCTTCCTGGCCCAGTGATAGATCTCAAAATTGTGAAGTTTTATGCCTCCTTTGTCATATGTATTCTGTAGTTTCCACAGGGCTATTCTATTCCTACTGTTGTGCCAGATGAAGCCTCTGCAATGTGCTCTGGAGTTTGACAAAGAATCGCCTAGGTATCATGTATAGTATATGTACAAAAAAGTGTATCAGCCTCCGTAATACAACCATTTTTAACAGGGCCGCTCTCCCTGCCATGGCCAGAGGGAGCTTAGTCCAGAATCTCATGCTGTTCTCAATATTTGCTATTGCCTTCTCTGTGTCATGTTTGTGTTCCTTCTCCACTGCGTGATAGTTATCTATCCCTAGGTATCTAAAGGTTTTGTTCTCCCAGGGTATTTGTAGAATGGGTAGGTGCTCCCGTGGGATCCCTTTATATCTTCCCAGGGGGAATATGCACAATACTTTGGGGTTCACTGCGGTGCCCGAGAGCGACGCAAATCGCTCCATTACTTCTAGGATGTATTGCAGGTTTTCTTCCGGGTATCTTAAGTATAACAACATATCATCCGCATACAATGATATTAGGTGTGGCCCTCCTTTCGTGAAAATGCCCACCTCTCTGTACTGTTGTCGGAGGTATACGGCTAGGAGTTCCAGTGCAAGGATATATAGCATCGGGGACCAAGGGCACCCCTGTCTGGTACCTCTGCTAAGTTGCCACCTTTCCAAAATAACCGCTCCCGTCTTAACTCTGGCTTGTGGTGAGCTATACAACAGTTTAACCCATTTTAGATACTCAGGCTCTATACCATAATCCCGTAACACTGCTATCAGCCACGCCCATTTAACAGAGTCGAAGGCCTTCACTGCATCCAATGCAACTATTGCGATATTCTTGCGCCTCCCCTTCTGTCTGCTCTATGACACGGTGAAGCCTCCTAAGATTGTCGGATATGCTTCTGTGCGGGACGTATCCAGTCTGATCAGGATGTATAGGTTTGCTTATAACCTGTCTCAATCTCCCCGCCAACACAGCCGTGAGTATTCTGCTGTCCTGGTTCAGCATGGATAGCGGTCTATACGATCCGCGATCCATGCTCGGCTTATTAGGTTTAAGAATCAGGATGATTATTGCCTCCCTTAGGGATTCTGGCAATGTTCCTATTTCGAGAGCTTCGTTTAGCATAGCCAATATTGAGGGAAGCACTTCTGTCCTATATGTTTTATAGAACTCGCTAGGGAGTCTGTCCGCCCCTGGGGCTTTACAAGTGGGAAATTCCTCGATCAGTGCTTCTAGTTCCTCCAGTGTGATAGGGGCATCTAAGTTCTCTCTCTCTCTTCAGCACTCAATTTGGGTAGGCCAATATCTTCTAGTGTTTCCACGATCTTGCTGCCTTTTCCTCCATCTGTATCTTCATACAATAGTTTGTAAAACTCGAGGAACCCTTTGTCCACTCCCTCCTCGGTATCAAGTATCTGTCCTCCTTCGCCTTGTATTGCTCTAATCGTCGGTCTTGGTGTTTCGCTTTTGTAGAACCATGCCAACAACCTCCCCGGTTTGTCCACGCCAGCGTGCTGCCTCTCTATGTATTTATTATAATTTAGGTTACATACCCTCTCCCAGTGTCCTTCGCATACTTGCTGTAAATGATTTATAGCATCAGCCTTTTCTAGGGAGTCAACTCCTCTGCACGTGGCTGTCTCTAGTTCATCCTCTGCCTTCTGCAGCTCTTGCAATATGCCTCCTTGCAGTCCTTTGGATTTTGCTATCGCTGATCCCCTCACCACCACTTTGAATGCCTCCCATAGGATGCCGGCCGACTTTACGCTTCCGGTATTGTTTTCAAAATATTCAACAATCTCCCTCCTCAGGTCCCCTCTAAACACTGTGGGGGTCATTACGAGTTTGGAGGTAAGTAACTGTCCTTACCGGCATGGAGCAAATACTATGGGCCTCATTCCGGGTTTGGAGCTAACCATGGAGTAATTAGCTCCATGGTTGCCTCCGAAACCGTCCCAAATCCGGCATGGTGAATGGAGTAATTACCAGTCCATTCCAGGGTTGGAGGGACCGGTAATTCCCCATTCACCTTTTGCCCTTCCCCATTCCCATTTCTGCCCCATAGGGCTCAATGGGAATGGGGAAGGAGGTAATTATGGCACCGTAAATTACGGTACCGTAATTACCTACGAAGTACCTTTGCGGGTTCCGTACTTTACTCCTGCTAAAAGCAGGAGGTAAGGAAGGACCCGCAAAGGGACCTCGGAATACGGAGGTAAGGGATTACCGGCATCGGCACCCTTACCGGTGCCAGTAATTCCTTACTTCCAACCTCGGAATGACCCCCTATGTCCGTGTAGTAAAGAGCCCGCTAATAGAGGGCTATTACGACTTTGCGGGCACGAGCTTTGCGCCATGCCGGTAACGACCTTACCGGCATGCCACTAAAGTCCAAAAAATGGACCTTAGTGGCATCATGGAAAGCACTGACAGCACTACCGGCATCAATGGATACGGCATTAACGGGCACAGCTATTAGCGGTGCACGTAAATAAGCAGAACCGGAAGTAGCGTCATCGCACAGGAATGGGAAAGAGCACAGCGACCATCTTTAAAAACACAATACATTGCCATCCTCAGCACTCAGGAACTGGAGCATATTGCTGAGTACATAGATCAAACTCCAACAACTATATAATGCCCAAGGCAGTCAAAAAATACGCCTCCCGCCTTCTCAAGGAGCGCTTTAACGAGGATGAGCTCACCATGTTGGCTGAGACCCTGGCTGACAATGCCGATGTTGTATTTGCAACCAGCCTCAAGAGGGAGTCAGTCCTCAAGAAGAAGGAAATTTGGGATCTAGTCACCCAAAGGGTCAGCCCGGTAGGCAACGCCCCCGCGCCACAAAGGACGTCCGTAAGAGATGGGATGACCTGCGCCTGCGAGTCAGGAACATCCTGTCCGCAAACAGGAGCCAGGCCATGGCTACTGGTGGAGGACCAAGCTCACCAATAAAGCTGAGCCTGTGGGAGGAGATCTGTGCCAGCACG
The DNA here is from genome assembly GCF_040938575.1 of Ambystoma mexicanum. NCBI lineage: Eukaryota > Metazoa > Chordata > Amphibia > Caudata > Ambystomatidae > Ambystoma > Ambystoma mexicanum. The sequence continues at coordinate 488,308,956 of NC_090938.1, read as the reverse complement.
ATTGGCATAGAGGCCATCGAAGGCGTGGGCGATATGGAGTGTGGCGCCACGTCATCAGCAGAGGGAGGTGAGTAGCCCAAGAAAACACTGTAATGCAAAGTCTGATGACAGTCCACCAATTTGTCTGTCTAAAGAGGCAAGGCATGGCCCAATACATACACATTCCCAGCCTTGTTGTCGTCTGCAGCGCAGACATATGCACATGCCTGCAGCATGGCAATGCCATACCTGACACACACCACACAAATATGAAAAAGGCATAAGTCACACTGCACGCAGGCCACAACAGAAATGCATGTCACATAGCATTCTGCCGCCCCAACTTGAGTGACCCTGACGGATGCCTGCATGAACCACCAATATAGCAAGCAACTTGATCATCAAAACTCCACTGCCTATTCCCCTCTAATGTGTAGATGAGCAATAATACTAATGTTTGCATGATGCTTGTCAAACCATCACTCATGCCGTCCCTCTCTTCGTCCCCCACAGGCTCAGACCCTGACAGCGAGGCCCGGGACTCACCGCCACAGGCGAATACACGCTGGAAGAGGCCCACAGATGAAGGCAACAGGCCTTCCACTTCCAAAGCCCCACACAGCCACGACAGGCACCAAAGACCACACCAGCCCTGGATGCCATGGCACTGGTGCCACCAAGGCCCATCACCACAGTAACCATAACACCTGTGGCACCTGCAGAGGAGACAGTTGAAGGGCCAGAATCTGCAGAGGACAGCTCTGTTGGGGATGTGGCAGCTACAGCACCCCTCACAGAAGACGACGTGCAGGGACAGGTGTGTGTGCCTGTCGAGGACGACTCCTCCGACCTACCGGCTACACCAAGTCCGGCTCTATCCCCCCAGCTCACACCTGTCGACTCATACCGTGACACCACCCCAGAGCAGTCTGGGGGTGAGTCCATACAAGGGAGCATGAGTCCCATAGAGGACCCAAATGCAGTTGCCGATGTAACACATGCACCCTCCACCTCCAGTGGTGTACCGGCAGAGGTGCAACAGACAGGACATGCTGCGCAGTGGCAGGAGGAACTCACTGCCCTGGTGAGACAGTTTGTTACAGACAGTGCCCAAGCAAGGCAGGAGGGGCGCGACAACACCGCCTCCCTGAGGGAGATCATTGTAGAAAGCACAAATAGTGTGAGGAGGTGTCTGCCTTGATGCAGGTACTCACCCGCATTGCTGATTCAGTGGAGGCTGAGCGTCTTGCCCCCAGAATGGAGCAGGCGGCCACCCCATCTTCCTCAAGCTTCACGCAAACCAGACCCTTACACAGGTCGGCGCGCACCCTGCGCCGCTCGGACATGCTGCCACCTGGTGCAGGGAGTGGCAGGATGTAGACGGGGCAGCCTGATGAAGGCAATAGACAATTGCTTGGATACCATGTGTGGGGGAGTTGTGGGGAGAGTGGGAGGGGGGGGTGAGGGTGTGTAGGGGAGTTGTGGGGGGAGAGGGAGGGGAGTGAGGGTGTGTGGGGGAGTTGTGGGGGAAGGGGTGGAGGGTGTGTGGGATGGAGGGTTTCAGCACTTTCATATTTTTTTTAGTTAAATATACCCGTTGTGTGAAAAAAAAATTCTTGAGGGGACAGTCCTTATTGCATATGTGTCATTTATTGATATACAGTGCACATTGTACATGTGCTCCCACACCCAGTGCCCTCTGTCCGACTTTCATGTCAGCTTCTGCACTCATGTGTGTCAGAAATATTGTGCAATCACTGACTGATGCACAGCACGTCCCTCCTGTGCATCAGCACCGCGATGATGTGCACCCACATCATCGTCATCCCCATCATCATCACCATGTGGTTGCACTTCAATGTCAGGGGGCAGGGGCACATTCCGTTGGATACACATGTTGTGCAGCATGACACATGCCATGATGATCTTGGCCACCTTGTCATGGCTGTAGTGGAGTGCCCCACCCGACCAGCTAAGGTGACCACAGAGGTACGGGTATGGGAATGATTGTAGTCCTCCTTGTGCCTGTTCTGTGGGTTTCAGACAGGGGTGAGGAGCCACGGCTTCAAGGGATAGCCACTATCACCTGCATGAGAGGCAATAAAAGGTATATGTCAGTCGAATCATGATGGACAGCTGTACTAGTCACACATGCCTGCAGATTATCGTTGGTCACATGCACAAGTCCCTGGTTGTATGCACACAATTTTAATGTCCTCAATGTGTTCTATGCCATGGACTTATGGTGTGGGTTGCACCTCCAAGATGATACACGGTGTACACTGCCTTGATGTTTCTCATGCAATGTGGATGCATACCGCTGTGTTTGTGTGAAATTAGTGATGTGCTGTGTTCTGTATGATTTACTTACTGGCAGCGTGGGCAGTAGGCTCTGCAATATTAGGCATTCAGCGTGGGTTATTACGATGGTGACCTGTTGCACTTCTGTGGTGGTGGTGGTTATTTTGTTCAGTGCACTCCCATGGATGCATGTCCTGTCTAGTGTTTTGCTGAAGACATATTTACATAGTGATTATTCGCAGCATGTTGCTGGATTATGTTGTGGAGGGTGAGTTTACGATGATGGGTGGTGAACGTGTTGTGGGATGTGGGATGTCATTAGGTTTGCCCTGTTGTGATAGGTGTCTAGCTGACTTCATTGCTATGAGATTTGGTTGTCATGTTCAGTTAGGGATGCTTTGGGGCACAGTGTTTTGTGATGTGCACATCGTGCTGTCACATCAACAATGACACCATGGTGGTGTGTGCACCTATCCCCCCATTTCACTGCCATGTGCCTGTCATGCAACTTACCAAGCAGCCAGGCACGTCATCCTGCATGTCGCTCCATGTAGCGTGGTAGTGTGGAGTTCTACAGGATCATTGAGTCATGAGTTGATCCAGGATATCGGGCACAACAATGTGTGATGATCTTGCTGGCGTCACATACCATCTGCACATTGATGGAGTGGTATTGCTTGCGGTTGCGGTACACCGCCTCCATGGCATGCGGGACCACCAACTCCACGTGGGTGCAGTCGAGGGCACCTATACAATTCGGCATGCCTGCCAGTGCATGGAAGCCAACTTTTGTATCAAAAATCTCCCGGAGAGCCCGTGGTAGGGATATGTAGTCCCTTGTGTGCTTCAGGAGGGCATCCAGTACTTGGTTCAGCATGCGAGAAATTAAGGGTTGTGATGTGCCATGCATGTGCCCCACTGTGTGCTGGTAGGTGCCTGTGGCAAGGAAGTTGAGCACAGACACTACCTTGAGTAGAGGGGGGAGGACGGTGCATATTTCAATGAGGCTGACAATGTCATTGTGTATCATGTCCACAATAGAGGTGATAGTGTACCGGTCCAGACGGTACAGGGTGTGGATCTGCTGAGGGGTTAAGTTGAATGGACTGGATCTGATGCGAGGGATTGGGGGCTGCCTGCGTGGTACCACTGGCTGCACTGGTGGGGCATGCTTGGCCTGTCTCACCCTCCTTCTCCTCCTCCGTCTCCTCTGTGGTGCCTGCTGTTGTTGTTGTTGCTGATGTAGCAATACAAGCATGTCCTCCAACGCCAGTATTGCTACTACTAGTGGAATCATTTTGGTGTGGGAAGGGGTGTGGTGTGTGGGTGTGCTCCTTTTGTGCTGACCCAGACTCCATTCCCTCCACCTGTGCTGATTGTGTGCACCTGTTGCATTTGGGAACACTGCACATGGCATTTTACGGTTGGTTCGCGATGCCGGTATCCCCTATTAGCGCCTTCATGATGCCGGTATTTGCATGTCTGCCTGACTTGTGATGTCCTCCCATTAACGGCATGCCGCTATTAGAGGCACTGTTATTAGCGGTGCCTCTAATACCGGGGTCTTAGGTCGGAATAGCCCGGAGCGGTATGCGATGCCGGTAATCCTTTACCAGCATCGTTTTCCATTACCTCCAACCTCGTAATGACCCCCTGTTTCTTTTAATGCTTCGGCTCTCAGCTGCCACGTTGGCATTCTAGCTCTAGGGGCTTGATACTGCCATGTTGAGATCAGTGGTGATTGGTCAGAAAGGATTCTTGCTTTATATTCAGTCTGCACTATCTCTCCTATCATTTCCGGGGAGGCAAACATATAATTTAAATGTGTGTACTAATTATGTGGGGCCGAGTAATGCAAATACTGTCTATCATATGGGTGGTGTAGCCTCCCCATGTCTTCTAGCTTAAAGTCTCTCAACAGGGTCTGCAAGGTCTGGCTGCAGGCGTGGGTTTGTCCAGTTTCCCATCTGACCTGTCCACCCTGGGATCTAGCGTACAGTTGAAGTCGCCTCCCCATATGACCGCACCCCTCAGGTATGGGCTTAAGAGTCTTAAAGTAGGCCACAATATCTTGGTTCAAGGCATATGTATTAATAATACACACTTCTCTGTTTTCTATTAGTCCTCGTACCGCAACCATCCTCCCATCCGACTCTACCGCAGATTGTAACAGCTGAAAAGGGACATTCAGTGCCACCCAGGCGATTACCCCTCTAGCATATACAGAGTATGTTGCCCCCACGGTGGTTCATTTCCATTTCTTCCTTATCACCTCTTATTTTTCTTTTGTGAGATGGGTTTCTTGTAGTAGAGCAATATCAATTGTCTGCCTCCTCAGATACATCATGATTTATTTCTCTTCAGGTAACTATTTAGCCCCCTGACGTTCCAGGTAACCATCTTGAGGTCTCCCAGCATTCATTCATACCCCGTCCCGCCACTGTCCCCTTTCATCTTCTGTATCTTGCTCCGCGGCGCGTGGATGTAAGCTTGTTCCCTAATTAAAACCACTGCACACCCTCCAGCTCTCTTCCCTCCCCCTCCCTTCCCATTCCCACTGCCTACCCTCCAACTCCCTTCCCGCCCCCACCCTTCCCAACTGTTGCCCAGCTCCATCCCTAGATCTCAGGCCTTCCTGCATTTAGTCCCTATTCGGCAGTGCCGGTACTAGGGACACAACAGGGGGTTGCCACACTAACAAGCAACCCAACTAAACTATCTATAGGGGTATAAGAGTGAGTCCACTGTGCCTCCTGCAAATATGCACCATTATGCTATGCCCGTTCAATTCTACGTGCTCAACCCACAGCTTATTACTTCCAGGTCTACATTCCCCTATCTTATATTCAAGTCCCAATGTCACAGATTATACAGCACCTCAGCTTCTCGGATCGCTGCCTCACTTATCCGTTCCGCCCTCCTTCTGGCTGTCTGTTCGCGACGGGCAATTCTGGGCATCCAACCACTCTGTCACATCCTCAGGGGTCTCAAAGAACAGGGCCCTGATCTTGTGAAACACTTCAATTTTGCCGGGTACATCAGCATGTATCTGTAGCCTGCTTCGCACAGTCTCTTCTTCACTGTCCCATAGTTCAGTCGCCATCCCTGCACCAGAAGTGTATAATCTGGGTATGCCGTGATAGACGCGGATGCCCTTTGTATTGTACCTCCTTTCCGGAAGTGTTCCAGGATCTTCTCTCTGTCTCAGTAATTCAGTATCTTGGCGATTATTGGCCCCGGGGGGATCCAGGGGGAGGTTTCTTTGTAAGGGCTATGTGTGCTCTCTCCACCATGAACCCTTGAGTGAGCGCCCCTCCTCCCATTTCCTGCAGCAACACAGTCTCAACGTAGTCCGTTGGGTTAGGTCCTTCGTCTCCCTCCGGAAGCCCCACTATGCGTATGTTATTCCTACGGGCGCGCCCTTCGGCTTCCTCTGCTCTATTTTCCAGGTTGCTTACTTGTTGCTTCAGTACGTGAATTTCCGAGGCGTGAGATACGCCTGCAGCCGTATTTGTTGTCACTTCTTTCTCCAGTTCGCCTGTGCGTTCTGCTATTGTTTGTACGTCTTGTCTAAGTAGGTTGACAACCACTTGTACTGCGCCCACTTTAAGCTCCAACGTTGCCTTGAGTTTGGCCATGGCTGCCTATAGTTTAGTTTCTCATGTTGCTTCCAAGTCTGCAATCTCGTCCAGGATCTGCTGATCATTGCGAGTTGGGGTTGTGTCTGTTCGTGGGTTCTGTCTTAATTCCTGGCCCCCTCCGTTGGCTGTGGTGTCCTTGTGAATTCCTCCAGTGTGGGTTGCTTCCCTTTTGTTTTGGGAAGCTTGGATGCCATCACAATGTCGCTGTTTTTTTTAGTTCAAAATGGCTGGGGTCCGGTTTCTGTCAATGCTCAATGGAACCCTGTCGGTCTCATGAACTGAAGGCTCAGCCGGGAAGGGTTAGAATATGCTGCCCCGTGTTGTGGGTGCTCTGATGTTGAAGTTATGCCATGTCGCTCCCTTCTTTGGCTAATGACACTTCTGGGGACCTTTTCAGGGGGTGGAGGGGGTCACCTGCTTCCGCCAGGTCACCCCAGAGGCGGTTCCTTGATTATTTGGCGCAGGGCTCTGTGGGGCCACTCGGGGTTCTGTATAATACGAGCAATCTTGCCTTTGATCTTTCCTGGTAGCATCTGCATCGGGTATTTTCTATGCTATCCATATGTTATTAATGTTAATATTTGTGTTTCGCTGTCCCACAATACTGCCTGATTGTGTCTACAGCTGTCTGTATATTCCTGCTGTGTTCTTCTATCTTGCGTGTGTGCAGCCTTCACAGCATTGCTGCAAGCGTCTTACTTTGATATCTCGCACTCGCCACGCTCCGTTCACTCTTACTCCCCCATGTAAGCAGAATACAGACAGTTCATAGGCTCTGTATATATTATTCGTGTGGTGCCGCTCATGCCAATGTCATCAGACTATGGAGCATGAATCAATGAGTACAGCACAAGGGGTCAATCCACTCCTCTGGGCATTTTCCAAGTGCCTCCTTGTTGCCGCTGGTGCCTCTCGATCACATCAATGCCCGGCTGCAATCTGGAGTCACTGATTTCCGTAACTCTTAATGGCGCATTTACCCTTTACCGCACTCCGATCTTGCGGTGTCAATCCAGGGCTAACCGCTCCGCAATGCAGCCGCATCACCCTTGGGAAATTACATTTGGGCCCAGCATCTGTTTGTTTCAGCCCTAGTGTTTGTAGCGTTGCATTGGTCGCCTGGGGCACTTCACATGTCTTTTTTTTTCCCTCTGCGCCTCTTGTTACGTGGCTCTGAACCTTCTCATGGATCGCCACCTCTGTTGTTATTACGGCACAAGTTCCATATATACACTAACAATGTATGGGTGATCTGTGGCCTTCTTGTTTCCAGGAGCCTTCTATTGTATGTGACCGTCTCCAACACCACCCGGCGCTGGCCAGCTGTTCGTCTACTCGTTCGTGCCAGTATGTCGGGCTCCTATGCCCTCTATCTCCACGGCGGTGTAGAGTCGGATCGTGTGTCAGGGCTCTCTGGCACAGCGTCCACCGGCACGCTGCAATGACTTCTTTTCCGGCCACGCTCTACAGAGGTTCGGTCTGCCGCATGCAACAGTGTATCACTACAGTGTTGTGAGACAATGTAGCAGCACTCGTGTCTCGAGGGCTCGCCGGAGTCCAAGTGTTCCATGTCACAAATACGCTGCGGCTCCTCAGCAGGTTCGCCCATCTTGCTGTGCGCTGAACCGCAGGCACTGCCCTTGCCTTGCTTCTCATCCCAGTGCCTCCCTTTGTTCGCGGGCGTCCGCCATTTTTACTCCACTTTCGCAGGTCCGATCCTTCGTTCAGAGTCTCACAACTTTTCTTCCGCCTCGCCGTTTCACACAGCAGGAAGTTTATTACAAGCTTCTTGCGTTCCGACACCAGCCAGTCTGTTTATATGCCTTCTCAGTCATATTTGATCGTCGTATGCATCAGGATCATTGTAGGATGGGCAGGAGCTCACGGGAAATACAGCCTACTCCATGGCTGCTAAGCCACGCCCCTTCTACTATTGATTACCTCTTTCTGACTGAAGACTAGTTTGGCGGATGTACGAATTTCCATGTTTGTGACCTGGGTAGTAGTGATCATAGCATGCTGATTGGTCCTTTTCTTATCCCATTTTGAAGTTGGAAAGATGCCAGTCTCGAGCACTTAATGCCAACAATGGTAGAAACAGAATATTAAAGTTTGAAAGGTGTGATGGTAGTCTAAACCGCAGCCTCCAAATTACTCTTGATACGCTGTGAGAAACCAGAAGGTGTCTCACCCACTAGTCCCCAGGGATCTGTCATCCAGGTGGCCAGCACACGGCCATCGCTTTTGGATCCAGTTCCTGGGGTGGACCATTGCGGGAGGATCACCTGGGTGAGGGGCCTTTGGGGAGTGGGACACCAGATGGTGAGACGCGGTATCCCCTTCCCTGTAACACCTTTACCCGATCCTACCAGGTAGGATACTTAGGAACTCTGCCCTCCAACCCCTTACAACACAGACCATTTCACACAGACAGCCCGCTATGCGAGAATACAGACAACCACCCAAGCAGTATACCTGACGTGTCCCAATACAATGGTCAGGCGAGGTCAGGCAATTACTGGCCATCACACAGACCTTACTTCCATCTTCCATTAAGCTTCCCTACACGGATAAAAGGCGGAGCACGAGAGCACACTCCGAGTGAGGCAAAGCACACGAGAAAACAGCAGGTTTGAGACGGCAGCTGTACGAGAGAAGACGGCAAAACAGGAGCTGATCGCAAAGAGGGAAATTCCCTAGCCCTTTCCGACAAGGAATTGCTACTTTCAAGAGCCCTCGAGATTAGAAAGCATAAGACCAGGAAACCAGGCTGAAGACTCCTGCATTGTGTCGAAGATACCCAGGGCCCTCCTGCGTCAACAATGAAGGCGGGGAGAATTAGCAGCAGCCGTGGCACCGTCCTTGGCTCCAAGAAAAAAGCAGCATCAGTGAAATCAACACAGCCGTTGAGTTGGGGAGACCGATACAAGACTAGTCTGTGTTGAAGCCAAGGTTGTAAGCAACAAACATTGTATGGCGGTCGCTGGAACAAACATTGTTAAAACACGTGTGATAAAAGACGCAAGTAATGTTGAACTGCTGATGAGTGATTGAACTTTAAAAGCAAGATACAATACCTTTGATGGAGTGGTGCGGCACTGTGTGGGTGCTGAATCGAAGGTCTCTGTAAGGTGTCCAGCTGAGAAGTGGCAGAAGTGAAAGTTAAAAGGGTTCTATTAAGAAGAGAACAAAGAAAGTGGTCCTGCGACGGGTCGAGAAAAATCCTGCATCAAAGTCGAAAGTCTTCGATTTTGATGAAGTAAAGAAAGATTGGAAAAGTAGATATATTTGGTCCAAGCCCTGCAGAGGGAGACCAATTGAAGTTTTTGTGTTAAAGTGGGTCTGAGCCCTGCCGATGGGGACCCGGGGCGAACATTAAGTCAACTGAGAAGTTGTACATGTGAAATCCTGAGACAAAAGGAACTTTAATGTTTGTTGTGTCGCATCAGGCCCTCTGAAATAAGAGACTTTGGGCCTCATCACGACTTTGGCAGTAACGCCGGCGGTATTATCGCCAGCGGTATTAGCCCTACCGCCGAACTCCCCGGGGCTAATAGCGCCGGATCACGAGTTCGGCGGTAATGTTAATCCCCATTGAGCCCATTCGGGAATGCCCCATTCCCCATTGGGCTCAATGGGGAATTTTCATGCTCTTACCGCCGGCGGATTTCCCACGGCGGTAATAGTGCAAATTTTTGGTGGATTTCCCCCCAGTTCAGAGCTGGGGGGAAATCTGCCGAATTCCTGATTTGGCGGACCCTTAAATCCGGCGGTAATAGCGCTACCGCCGGATTTAAGGGTTACCGCCAAAGTCGTGATCAGGCCCTTTGAATGACAAAGAGACTTTGGCACAGAGGGCTCTGATGTTGAGGTTTTGAACTGCATCCTTGTGCTAGAGAAGCCAGGGTGTGTGCTAAGCTCGAATGTGCCGCCTTGCCCTGTGCTAAAAACGTGGGGAAGGGAAGCCACTGGGTCGAATATCCTGACATATCATTTCTTAAACACCTTTCTTTTGCATAACATTGTTTCCCACACTATTTGTATTTAGAAGTAAGTATTGGCAGTAGGTTTATTAGCATAGACCCTTTATTTTGACAAGACTCTACTCAGACTGCTTTATTACTATTTGATGGTCGTAGCTTGCTCCCATCTTTAGACGTAGGATTAGATAGACATTTTTCAAACCCAATTGAAGTTCAATAAACACCCTTGAACTGTGATCACTTGTGTCTGTCTTACTGTTTGATACCATACCTTCTTACAATACTCTCTGAGAGTCTGAGTTGAGACATTTGTGTAATCCCTCTAACTTTGTAGATTTCCTATTGAATTCTAACTTCCTGAGGCAGATTGATAGGAGGTCACATCATACCCATTCATTCAATGATGAAACATGGTTGCGGAAAAAAGAATTTAGGAGGGCCTTTAGGGCCCTGATAAACAAATTCCTAAGTAGGTCAGTTTACATGCAGGAACTAGGTAAACTGTGCAATGAATATAAAAATTGGTCGAAGTCTCATAGGTTTTTGCACCAACAGAAGGAGGGGGAATTGATGTTGAGTGCTGTGGGGACTGCCAATTCCCGTAACTTTTGGTCCCTTAGTATCCATCTGCAGAGCTGTCAAAGTAGTCTGCAAAGTATTGGGGTGATGGAAACGTCCTGGTATAATTATTTAGAGAATCTTTATAGGAAGCCACCTGCCCTGGAATTTGAGTTATCGACTGATTCTCCCCTGGTTGCCCCATCTAACTAGGGAAGATATTATGGAATTAATTCTTCGATCTTCCTCTTCCAGGGCTGCGGTCCCAATGTTTTAACTAATCAGATACTCAAATCCGATATTGTTCTGCTGTCCTTGTTTGATGAGCTTGTGAAGAAGTGTCTCCCTGATTATTGTCATTTGGCCATCATTAGTCCAATCTACAAGAGGGGCGATCATGCAGATCCAGCAAACTACCGCCCTATCAGCCTTCTTGATGCTGATAGTAAAATCTTTGCCGGGCGGCGGTTCTGAGAGAACTGGAGTCCTGGGCAGAAAGCATAGGAATTTTATCAAAGCATCAAGTAGATTTTCATAAGGGTCTTACACCCTATTTAAATGGCCTTGTATTGTATATAGTGAGCAGTAGGTTCTTCTCTAGGGGTGGGCCCATTTTATTAGGTGCATGGATAGACCATACAAAAGCCTTTGATGCTGCTAGCAATTATTGTAACTTTAAACAAACATTCTCTGATGCAGATCAGACTGGATATGCAGGGCAATCTATCTGATTCGAATCCATCATACAGGGGCGAGGTAGGGATACATATTTGCCCCCTGCCTCTTTAACCTCTATCTTGCTAATCTAGCAGAAGTATTTGATCAGGCAGCTTTGGCTAGCCCGAAGGTCGGCACTGAAAGAATGAATTGGATCACCTATGTCGATGATATAGTCTTGTTAGACTATACTCCAATCGGCCTTCAACGTTTACTAAGAGCTTTGGAGGAGTATGCAATACTTAACGATCTTCAGATTAACCCTGCAAAGTTGAAAGTCGTGAAGTTTAAGAGGCCACTAAAGAATTCTCCAGCCTTCAGGTGGACACTGAATGATCAGGAGATTCCTGTGGCTAATGAAGTCATGTATCTAGGTTTTAAATTGGGGTGCTTCCCGTAATTGTCTCAATTAGTTTCTGATCTGGAAGCTCAATTTGTCAAACTGTTGTGTCAGATGAAAATGAATGTATACACCTATTGTACATTTTTGGTAGCCCCCCTTGTGAAGTTCTAAGTGGGCAAAGTATTTTCATCTTTGATGTACAGTCTGGTTATAAATCCCCTATCAAGACCAATAGAATGGGTGAAACTAGAAGGAAACATTTGGAAACGCATTATAAATCTACGTCAACGTCTTCCTATAGCTTGTTTAAGGTATGAGTTGGGCTTGGTGTCACTGCCAGCTCACATGGACTGGAGGGTAATTTCCCTATATAGGCAAATTATGGTCCCGCAGAAGAACTCGTTGTATGAGGATATTGGCGTAATACTGAGTGAGGCCAGTAATGGGTTTTTAGTTAAGTTAAAGAAAGAACCATTGATGATCCTGCAGATGTGTGAACGGACTGAAAATGATCTTGCTGAGAATCCTTTGAATGTCAAAGAATCTTTGAAAAGACAAGACTGGAATCAAACGATATGTGAAATGCATAGTACACAAATTGCAGTGTCATTGTCGCTCTTTGATAAGTCAAGATGTTACTTATCAACATATTTAAGGCGATTTCCTAATGCATGGTGGCGCTCAGAATTTCTAAGATTTTGCCTCAATTTGTTGCTCACAAGAGAGATTCAGTTTATCCAACAAAAAGAGGTTTATGAGGATAACCTGTGCCCCTTGTGTGCGAAATCAGAGCCACAGACTCTCAAACATATTCTGATTGATTGTATTGGAATGTGGGATTTGAGAGTCAAGGTTCTGTCCTGCTCTGTGGGTAATGTGAGGTGATTATCTTCTGATTCTTTCTGGGAGAGAATGATATCAGGCCACAAAGTTTGTTTAACCATAGATGTTTTAAAAGTATTGAAGGAGCTTGGCTTTGCATTTTGTAATGCATAGCTTCTGTTTCTTTTTTAAAATGCCCTCTTTTTTATGTGTATACTTGGTCATTATGTGTTAATTTTATGCAGATTTGAAAAGTCGATTTTCGGCTATAACACATTAAATTTGTTTTTAAAACGGCTGTTAGGCCAGAGAAGGATCGGTTATGCATACAAACCAATCTTCCTCGTAGCAATGGCAGAGATAAGCCCACTGACCAGCAGAGAAGGGTCTGGGACCCCAACATAAGTGAACTAAGCATACTAGGAAGTTGTCCTCACAGCAGTGGCATAGATACGCCCACTGACCACCACAGAAGTGTCTGGGACCCCAGCATAAGTGAACTAAGCATTTGAGGAAGTCGTCCTAACTGCAGTGGCAGAGATGAGCCCCTGACCACCAGAGAAGTGTCAGGGACCCCAACATAAGTGAACTAAACATTTGAGGAAGTCGTCCTCACTGCAGTGGCAGAGATAAGCCCACTGACCACCAGAGAACGTTCTGGGATCCCAAAACAAGTGCAATAAGCATCAGAGGAAATCCTCCTCACAGCAGTGTCAGAGATAAGGTCACTGATTGCCAAAGAAGGGTCTGGGACCCTACCGGCATTAAAACAGTTATCTGACAAAGTCCTCCTCATCACAGTGGCAGAGATAGGTCCACTAGAATCTAGAGAAGGACTTGGAACTTTACTGATACCGTGAGAGAGTGGCAAGACAAACCTCAAGTTTAGAGGAAACAGAAAAGAACTCTCTAACTAACACTGGGAGAAGGGAGTCATTCTCCTGTTGAGGAAAACTAAAGTCCTTTGAAAATACTCAAGAGATGCCAGAAGGGATTCATTCCCCCTGGCCGTGTTGTGAACAATATTGGAGTGTGCAGACCAATACCAGGAAAAGGGAGTGACTCTCCTAGTCCAGAAACTTGAGGTGTACAAGATTTTTGTTGTAACCACATGCCAGGGGAAGGGAGTCATTCTCCCTGGCACCCTTTTACTAGAGAACATTTTGGAAACAATGCCCGAATACCAGGAGAAAGGAGTAATTCTCCTGGTATATGAAGTTGAGTTGTACAAGGTTTGTTGCAACTACAAACCAGGGGAAGGGAGTCATTCCCCTGGCATCCTTTTGCCAGAGAACATTTTGTGAACAACGCCCGAACCCCAGCAGAAGGGAGTCATTCTCGTGGAAAAGGAACTTTCTGTTGGATCATATTATTCCTTAGTTGTAGTGCAAGGGATAGAAGGCTTTCGCTATTGTTGTTTAATATTTACATCTGAACATTGCTTAATATATTCACTGAGTTTGGCCTGTCATACCGTTCATATGCAGTTGACACCCAAATCTATGTGCAACTCAATCAACCACAGGAAGAGATAGATTTGATTTTGTCATGTGCTAATAAGACTAAAAGCTGGATGCTGGAGAACAAGCTCCAGCTGAATCCATCAAAAACGGAGGTCATTGTGTTGGGCCCAAGAGACTGGTATGAAATATGATTCAAAGCAACCTGTGCCGCTCTCTATTTGGTGCTCCCACAAGATTTTCAGATGTAGTGAAGTACTTGGGCTGTATCTGGCAGTCAAGTATGGACTGCAATTCACGGGTCAAACTATCAAATCAGTATGCTACCAACTGAGACTCATAAAACCTGTCATCTGACTTATTGTTGAGAAGGACCGGAAACAGTAGTAGGAACACCGACCAATGCCAGGATGTATTAGTGTAATGTCCTTTTTATGGGGGCTCATCAATTTCAAATTAAAAAACTGCGGGTCGCTCAAAAATCTGCCATTAGACTTATTTTCTCACTACCAAGATGAACAGCTATTTCTCAATACCGAAGGAATCTTCACTGGCTCCCGGTTCATCACAGAGTCCTGTTTAAGGTGCTCTGCCTTGTATTTCAGTGTATTTATGGGATGGCATCTGCCTACCTGAATGCAAACATCCAGTTTTACTGCCCACAACGATATCTGCGTTCTACAGACCAGCACCTCTTGCAGGTCCCATCAGTCAGAACAGCTACATGGGGTGAGAGGCGGTTCTCCGCCTTTGGCCCTCAAGCCTGGAACGCTCGCTCTCCCCTTGGACCTTCGATGCATTGATTCCCTGACTGTCTTTAGGAAACAATGAAATACTCATCTATTTGAATAACTTTTCTTCACTCACCACGTTAGTCTTTGAGTTGGTACGATGCAGTATCAATTGATTAGTTTCACATCTGCGCCTAGATGCATTTCTTGCCTGGTCCCTCTAGGGTATGCACATTATAAATACCCAAATCAAATCAAAGTAGGTTGTGACACAGGACGGTGGAGTTTGATTTTGACAGACATTCTGACAGATCCTTTAGTATTAGTTTGAGGCAGGGAAACCCCTCTTATGAGATAGGGATAGTGAAGACTTATTTTACTATAAGTAAAATTTTCTAGCAACCAACATGCTACCTTTGGGGTATCTTCCTACTTAGGCACCCTTAGACCATCCTATTCTTTTTCATTATTCTCTTTCACCTCTCTCATTTTCTTCCTATTAGTCAGGGCTCACCATGTGTATTCACCACTAGCCATTGGCTAGTGATGATTGACTCTTGGCGAGTAAGAAATGGTGGGCTCTGTGTATGCGTAGAATTGAGGTGGCAAGTAAATTGTTATGCCTGGCTAGTAACTTGAAATTTGACATCCTGCTATAAGTCCACTAATTTCTCTAACTTCCTGGGGCTGTTTTATTCTGAACCAGGGGTAGAGCCTTGACGTCCTTTCCTCTGACCCTCTATGCACAATGAATATTCCGAAAAATGTGCGATCACCAGTACCGGATTATCTGCAGAATGCAAAGCAGCACTGTACTAAATGCAAAACAGCTGAAAGAATAGAAAAATTAAAGAAAGTTAAACAATGCAATTGAAGTAAAGTCAGAACTGCCATCTTTATATTAAATAGTTTTCTTTTAAGCAAAATCCAAATAATATTTTTTCTGAAACCATGCCAGAAGACTGTGTCATCATGAACAAATAATGTAAGTATTCTATGTGAAATAAGATAAATCAAAATGCCCTAGAAAACATCACTGGCACCTGGGCATACTCTATTGCCAGAAACCATGACTGAAACCTTTTCAATATCTCCAGCAAAGATTAATCTGCTATTATTATTATTATTACAATGCCATTTTTATGATCTTTCGGGAAGTTACTGCACTGTCGTTGTTTACTGTAACTTGCATGAAAAACTCAAATCATAAACTTTCATCATATTGTTTGTTGTGGAAAATAGAATTCCATACAAGTACAGTACACTTCATAATCATGCATGAGACAGTAAAGATAAATAAAACAGAGGCGAACAAAAGTAAATTTGACAATTTTAATGACAAATACTTCTTTCTAATTTTGAACGCTTGTTGGGGGTACGAAAGTAGAGCCATCCAATAAAACAAGATTTGTCACTTAATAAAAAACAAAGCTGGTTTACACTGTAAAAAACAGTACCTCTTAAAACCATAAACATCTTTCTTTTCTTGATGTCCAAATACACCAGACAAAGAAAATATAAAATGCATGAGGTCTTCACTTGGAGCAGAGCAAAGTAATCTATCCTAAACCTAAATCACAGAATTACATTAAAGCTACAGTCTGAGATAGAGCTCCTCCCAACCCTTTGATATTTTAAACCAGTGTAATGTCTGCTGATGGGTAAATTAGCAATTGATATTTTTTCCCAGTGTGATAGTGACATCTGTTTTCCGGTGCTGTTCAGTGACGGTATGACACAACTATATATCTGACTATGTATCCATTGTTTCTATGGACACACAATTTTATGATGGGAACATCCATGATTTGCTGAAATGAAATACTCCTGTGC
The DNA here is from genome assembly GCF_040938575.1 of Ambystoma mexicanum. Classification (NCBI taxonomy): domain Eukaryota; kingdom Metazoa; phylum Chordata; class Amphibia; order Caudata; family Ambystomatidae; genus Ambystoma; species Ambystoma mexicanum. Next base: position 488,292,588 of record NC_090938.1, on the reverse strand, counting down.
TCGCCTGTGACCCTCCTCATAGATTCAAGCTCAGGCCCCCACTTGACACTTTCAGAACCTTCACACACCAAGCATTCTACATGAGTCTCCAGGGCTGTCCCTCTTAGACGTGGAGCAACATTTTCTAAGTCAAAGGCCAGACACAGGCACCACAGCGCTATACATTGTCTGAGTGTGTAATGAAGGTAAGGGCGAGGCGTCCTGGCAGCAAAATCGCCTTGGGATACAGGGAGGTGTGAACTGCAAGACGAACCCCAACAGTGGGAAAAGCAGTGTCTCATAAAAACTCTGAATCGAAGCTGGTGAAGGGCATCTTCATGAGGCTGGTAAAATGGTTAAAGAAATGTGGAGTCTAGATTCCAGTGGGTGGAAAGGCACCAGAATCACTGGCAGTAGTGGAGGAACTGGGCACATAAGCAAGAATGGCAGGGGCAAGTAGAAGATAGGACAATGAGATATAGCCAAAAGAGACAAATACGGAGGAAGAGAATGGAGGAACAGACAGAGGAATGGAAACAGACTGGAGGAAAAGACAGAGGAATGGAAACAGAACACAACTACTCTGGAGGAGCAAGCATGGAGTGCTGCCATGGAAATTGGAGGAAATACACCTAAAAACACAGCGCATATACCGCCACCAAAAGGGCGGAGGTAAATGCAGACAGGTGATTGAAATCAAGGCGCAGGGGGGGCGTGGCCAACTGCCATGTAGAGCAGACGTGTCTCCTGAGAGCTCCGTGCTGATATGCCATTATAAGCTGTTTTAAGTGACTTTAACGTGCTCCGGAACCCTACAAGTTGCACCATCTGCCGCAGAACCTCTTCAGCAACCTTTCGAACCGTCTCCCAGGCGGAGACGTGACGGCTAATGCCTTTACCCGGCGTGCGAAAAGTGCCGGTGAGCAGATCCAAAATGGCGGCTCCCGCGCCGTAATCCCTCGAAGGACCGGAGTGCACTATCACCACCGAGGACGCTGCCCGCCGGTGGGGGCAGAGGATCCTGGGCTGCCGATCTGTGCCGGGCCGAGAGGAGGGAGCGGAACAGCTGCGCTCATCGACTGAGAAGACCGACCCTGACCCCCTGCCGGACAGCGCCCTGCCTGCGGCGCACGACTGGGCTGAGGAGTGCCCTGGATAGTCGCGGGGGGCCCCGGCGTGAGCAGCGGCCGGCCTGTGCCGCGGAGGTAGGCGGGCGCGGTGGGAGACCAGCCCGGACATACACATTGGCGGCTGGGTGCGTGGGGCCCGTGGCCGCGCATTACTCTGCCCCCCTGCGCCTGATTTCGCCGCTGGCGGCAACGCAAGAACTTGGGCTTGCCTCCCTGGGGTGCTGAGACCCCGGCTGCTTTTTTCCCCCCGCCTGCACGAACCTTCATTGGGGAGAGGTGTAGGCGAAGACACCTGGCCCCTGCCTGCAGCCTGACGTTCTGGCAGACCATGAGGCCCACTTGCAGGGAGTCCCCGTGCTCCCCCACCACCCAAGCTCGTGTCCCGCTCCACAGCCGACAACTGTGAGAGCCGTCCGGCGCACAGCGCGCCCGCTGGAACTGAGGCACCCTTTGCTTCCCGAAATTGGCCTGCTGCCCCGCATCGGCATCTCACGCACGCTTGCGCCAACAGTTCGAGGTGTGAGTCCTGCGCACCTTCTCGGCCCCGCCACCCTGGGCACCGTGGATGCACAGGGCCTCTGCCTTCGTCCATAATCAGTGCCAAGGGGCCTTCACGGATTACTCTCCACGGTGGTGGGTACCCTGCACACACAGAGCGGTGGAAGGCCGGAGCGTGAACGCCCGCACCCACAGGCAGCCTGCAAAATAGGCGACCACACGTTGCCTCTCCTCGTCACCGGGGACTGGCACAGCCGCCCTTCAGACAGCGCAGCGGCTCCTTGCCTTGCTCTGCGGCAGCCCTCTGAGGCACCAGGACAGCTTCATATCATTGCCTCATGTGTCCTGCGGCGGTAACAAGAGGCACCCCTCCGCGGCGGCAGCCGGCGGCCTCCCGCCTATGTTCCCGGCACTCTCAGTGTGGTGAAGCCCTGCGCTAACGATATGTCCGGGAGAAACGGCAGGCCCAAGCAGCGCTAGACCACGATGGACACCTTTGCAGCCAGCGAATCCCCAAATTCCGAGGGCACAAACAAGGCGGCCTCGGACGCTCAACCTTACCTCACGGCAGCAGCGGCTACAGAGCCTAGTAACACCCAGATTCTCGAAGCCATCAAGCTTTTCCAGGCAACGATGGAAAACAAAATCGACGCCGTTGCCACAGACCTGGGCCTCCTGCGTCAGGACGCCCGATCCCTGGCCGGCAGGACTGAGGCGCTTGAAACACAAGTCCAGGAAAACACAGAATCCAAAACTCACCTCCTTCGAGACGTCGATGAGCTTCAGCAAAGGGTCAAAAACTTGGAGGACAGAGCTGAGGAGGCGGAAGGGAGGGCTCGCCGGAACAATATACGTCACCTCGGGCTGCCAGAGGGTTCCGAAGGCTCCGACCCCACTAGCTACATAGAGAACCTCTTGCTACAGGAGGTGGGAGCAGGAAAACTCTCCCAAGGCTTCACCATCGAAAGGGCCCACAGATCCCTGGCTAAGAAACCACCACCTGGGGCCCCACCCAGGCCAGTGATAGCAAAGGTTCTCAACTACAGGGATCGAGAAGTTATTCTGGCCTTTTCCCGAGCAGGGGGCCAAATCCAACGGAACTCTGCTGAAATTGCCATTTACCCTGATTACACTTTTCAGGTCCAAATGAACAGAGCGCAGTTCATACACACGAAGGCCAGATTGAAAGCCGCCATGCTGCGTTATATGCTCCTGCATCCTTCTAGACTTAAAGTGCTGCATAACAATAAGGCGCACCTCTACGACACTCCGGCTCAGGCCAGGGACTGGATGGATGGTTTACAAATCCCTGATATTGAGGAAAAGAAGCGGAGACCGAGATAACACTCCTCCTGTCATCTTGGTGGGAATTATACATTCTTGATCCTCTACACAGCTGAATGGATCCTCCATGCGGAGACCCGGAGTCCAAGTTCACTCCACCCCCTGGAAAGTTTCTTCCTTTTGGGTATATATACCCGCCCGTAGGGCACCCGGAGACCAATGCACGGTCCGACAGAGCAGAAACGGGAAAGTCATAACGAGGGTGACCTCGCTGGGCCAGTTCTATGTTTGGGGATTTCACAGTTATGGGGGCGGTGGGATTTGGGGAATTTCTGCACAAGTTGGGAACAAACACTGGGAAATACCGAGACCACGGGAACCATCCACACGCAATGCAGCACCATCAAGACCTCGAGCTCCACCTGTTACATACAACAAACCGCATAATGCCTATGGCTGACACAATAAGGGTCGTTACATGGAACGTCAGAGGCCTGAACAGCTTCGGTAAACAACAGCGTGTCCAAACCTACCTGAAGAGATGCAAGGTTGGAATCGCCATGCTGCAAGAGACTCACTTAACTGCTAAGAAACTGGAAGTCATGGCCAAAACTTGGTGTGGTACCCTAATAGGTTCGGCTTACTCCTCTTACGCCAGAGGGGTTCTGATTTGGATTGCCCCTACTGTTCCTTTTAGACTTACTAGCACTAAAACAGACAACGAGGGTAGGATGGTGGTGGTGTGCAGCTCCATCGAGGGCAAAGAGGTATGCCTGGTCAGCACTTACGCACCCAACCATGAGGCGACTACCTTCTTCCATTCCCTTTATACGTGACTCAGCCCGTATATGGACAGAATTATGATATGGGGGGGGGTGACCACAACTGTACCCTTGACCCTCTACTGGACAGATCAGATAACAAACACCTCCGGCCAAAATACTTTCCAAACAAATCCAACAGTTGCAACTCAGTGATCTTTGGAGGGTCCAGCACCCGGATCAACGCGAGTATTCCTTCTACTCCCCACCTCACGCCGTACACACCAGGCTGGACTATATTTTTCTCAGCCTAACACAAAAATCCATATTTGTTGATGCGCGCTACCTGCCTTGGGTGCTGTCTGATCACTCTCCCCTATTGGTAACCTGGGAGGTGTTCCCGCCTAAACTCCCTGTACCCACATGGAGGCTGAGGGCTGAGGCCCTACTTGATACTGCATTCCGGGAATGCATAAAAGATAGTACTGAGGAATATTGGCAAAGTAATTTGCATAGCGTTAAATACTTGAGCACAACTTGGGAAGCATACAAGGTGGTCATGAGGGGCGGGATGATCGCAGCTGTTGGGGGTGCCCAGAGATCCATTACACCCTTGCTAGAGTGCGCAGAGAGGGACCTGAGTATGCTCAAAGGCAGGACTGACCCATCCCCTGACCAATTACAAAAAATTGCCGAACGTAGACAAACCTGCCTAACTCATTGGGAATCCCTCGGTAAACTGAGCTACGCCAAGCACACGGAGAGAATCCATGCTCTGGGAGACAAGCCAGGGAAACTCTTAGCTTGGCTCTATAAAAGGGAGACCCCCAGGCTACCCATTTGCCACATACTCACACCTGACGGCACCGCCGTGCATACCCAACAAGAAATCAATTTGGTTTTTACCGACTTCTACCGTAGCCTGTACTCCGAAGCCCCGCCCCCCTCTGACACCAGGATCGAGGACGCCCTTGACCTCATTGACCTACCTAAATTAGACTCGCAAATGGCTGAGACCCTTGACGAGCCCGTCACCCCCGACGAGGTCAGGGTGTAATTAGATCGCTACCAGCTGGGAAAACCCCGGGCTTGGATGGTCTCCCGGGGGAGTTTTACAAGACCTATGAGGAAACACTCGCCCCAATATTGGCCCAGGTCTTTAATGAGGCCTTCGACCGTGGTACCCTCCCGGACTCCATGAGTGAGGCCATGATTATACTCTTACTCAACCAGGGAGGGACGGGGCAGATTGTGGTTCATACAGGCCCCTCTCTATGCTAAACGTAGACTGCAATATCCTTACTGTCCTGCTTGCGAATAGACTGCGCAGAGTAATCCCACTGTTGATCCATCAAGACCAAACTGGATACGTCCCGGGGAGTTCCATCACTGAGAACCTGCGCAGGTTACATCATGTCATTTACAGTACTGAGGGAAGGCCGCAGAAAGCTGCAGTGGCGTCATTAGATGCCACCAAAGCTTTTGATTCCGTGAGGTGGGACTGGTTATATGCTACCATGGCCAAAATGGGGATAGGCCCTGTATTTTTAAAGTGGACCCAGCTAGTTTCTGCTAACCCCACTGCGAGAGTACGCACCAACAAAACCTATTCCGCTAAATGGTCGCTACACAGGGGCACCCGCCAGGGTTGCCCTCTGTCCCCCATGTTATACATTCTTGCCGTGGAACCAGTGGCGCCCTACCTGAGACAGGAACACGGGGAGGGGGGCATTGAAATAGACGGGGTGACCGACCTCATCTCTATGTACGCTGATGACACCCTTTTGTACCTTCAAGACCCTGAGCACTTCCTGCCCTACATCTTGGAAACCCTGGACTGCTTCCACAAGCACACCGGGATCCAGATTAATAGGAGCAAATCTTGCCTTTACCCCCTTGCAGCACTTTACAGTGATGAATACAGATCCCTCCCCCCTCTAGATCTCGAATGGCAGGCGACATCTTTCAAATATTTGGGGATAACCATATACCGTAACCCCGGCACAGAACATATCCTCAATACCGTAAGGGCCAAAGACTCTCTCACGAAATCCATGGAATTCTGGGGTCGTCACCCGCTTTCAATGGCCGGGAGGGCTGGTCGCCTTAAAATGGTTGCCCTTCCCCGCCTACTACATAATTTCACTAACGTCCCCTTCAACATCCCCCCTTATTCTTCAAAGATCTCAACAAACTCTGTAGGGACTTCCTCTGGCAGGGAGGTAGGCACAGGGTGGTGTTGGAGACTCTCCAAAGACCATACGAAAGGGGCGGACTGAAGATCCCCAATTTTGAGCTTTACTTCCTTGCTAGCCAGCTGTGACATGTCACTTAATGGATGGCCGATGAGAGCACGACGGACACTCGCCTCCTCTTACCGGCCCTTCCCCGGTTGTTACTAAGAGACATACTGTGGGCCGGGGAGGGTGCTATGAGACACTGCCCTTACCTCGCCAAGCTCGGGATCCGGCTTTGGAAAAGGGCCTGCAAGCTTGTTGGGTCGGAGGACCCGTTCTCCCCACAGATCCCCATTGCTGCACTTATGGCTAATCACTCTTGGGGCAACTTGAAACACGCACACAATGGGAGCCCCTCGGGGTGGCCACACTTGGGGACTTGATCCAAGAACAGGAAATCTTAACTTTCTCAGAACTCTGTGAGGCCATGGGCCTTCCGGCAGGACAGTTCCTGTTGCACAGGGTGGTCGTACAGGCCTTGAACAAGAGATGGCCGGTCGCTGCCGACCTGACTGAGGAAAATGAATGCATTGAAACGATACTGAACTCCGCTGATGGGGGGCCATGAAACCTCACGAATCTACGAGGCCCTGTTCTGGGGTACTACCAAGGGCGACCTTAAATGCAGGAGTAAGTGGGAAACTGAACTGGGCCTTGTTTTTGAAGACAAAGATTGGGGTGATATAACCCACTACCATAAGAAAGTTTCCAGAAACGCCCGCTTGCAGCTTATCCAGCTGTACATCACCAATAGAGCGTACCTCACACCGGAAGCCATATCAAGATTCACAGGTGCTGGAACCCAATTATGCACCAAATGCAGTGAGCCCAGGGCAGGAATGACTCACATGTTCTGGGGCTGCCCAGTGATTAGGGAGTTCTGGTCACAAGTGAAGGAAAGAGTGGCCGGCGCAGACATCGAAGTTGAGGTGGACGAGCCTAGGGCCTGTATCCTGGGCAGATATAGGCGAAACAGGAAGAACAAACCCCTAACCAAGCTCACAGACCTTATATACATAACGGCCAAAAGACGTATTGCCATGGGGTGGAAAAGCCCCAGAGGTCTGAATATGTCCCTTTGGTGGGGAGACCTTACGAAGTGGATTACAGCTGAAACCGCGGCGTGGGAAACGGCTATCCATGTGCAGAGACTAGATTCCAGCGAGGAACTGCACCTTTGGGTGGCCCTGACGGTGTCCTTGCTCCACCCTGAGGTGGATGATAGTGAGCTGGGTGGAGAGGGTTGCCCGGACCTGGGCACGGACTCGAGAGGAACAGTGAACTAACCGTGGTCTCGGGGGTGGGGGGAGGGTGGGGTGGGGTTGTGGTTATTACTCTGATATGCTTGACCAATCTCTAATGATATTGGTTTTTTGTTACCTCATGTTATTAAACCAATAAAACATTTTTTTTTAAAAATAAATAAATAAAGGCGCAGGTGCACGAGATCACCGCAGGGGCAGCCACACCTTCCCCCAACACACATCCAGGCAACATGCAGCCACAAGCAGATGTCGATTATGGGCTCCACATCCCCCGACTCTACATCCAGCTACAACAGCATGCATGACCCCAGCAGGGAAGGAGACAGGCACCACAAAGGCGCAGGAGACGCACCCCATGAAGGGCACTCATACAACGTTTCTGCCCATCCCCTTGGACACCGACGGTCAGCCAATTAGTGACCCTCTACCATTTGGACAGCCAGACCATCACATACTTGCTCACCCTGAACAAGGCCAATCTCCAGAGTGCCATTGGAATCACAAATGCAATCCCCCCCTGCTTAAGTTGGAGTCAGTCCTACATTCCTGTGCCACCGGCGAATTCCAAAACACAGTTGGTACACTGCATGGGATGTCACAGCCCACTTTCGCTAAGGTGCTGGACCAAAGTCCTGGATGTGCTCATGAGGCATGCCCATTTACACATCTCCATGCCCATCACCCATACGCAGGTGCATGCAGCAACGACACGTTTCAACATTTTCCATTTCCCCAATACCATAGCGCAATTGGACTGCACACATATGGCATTGGTACCACCCAAGGCAATTGAGCAGGCATACAGGAACAGGAAACAGTACCTATCACTGAATGTGCAAATTACATGAGACACAGACCTCACAATCAGCTACTGCTGCGCACAATATCCTGGGGCCCCACATGATGCCATGATACTGAAGAACAGCACCTACCAGCGTTCATGGAGAGACACAGAAGACAGCGCACCTGGGTTGTGTGTAAGTAATATTCAGACCTGATGTACGGCTTCACTGTCACACACCTGGGGTACATAATGTGTAGCAAACTGTAACGACTACAAGTCCCATGATGCAACAACAGAAGTGCACAGAACAGGCCTAGTACACTGACTGACCCACCCCCGTACACAGACAGTACTCATGTAGCGACACCGGGTATCCTGCCATGCAAGGCAGCATAATGCAATCAGGCCACCCGTCACACCCATGTCATAAATGTAAAGGCCTGCACATGTTGTACTGCAACACCATAACTGACAAGCGGTTTGCTGATGACATTACATTGACAAATACTTGATGACTGCTGAATCCTGCAATGTGACTGACTGCAAGTGTACCATATTTGAAAATTCACATCAACCTCACACAGTCCATTCATGTCTTGCAGGTGATGCTGGCTATCCACAGTTACCATAGCTGAGGACACCTGCGAGGATCCCTGGCACACCACAGGTGATAGCCTACGATGAGGCGCAGAGGAAGACCAGGACATGCATTGAGCGCACATTTGGATTGCTGAAAACCAGATGCAGATGCCTTCACCACACATGTGGAGCCCTCATGCACCAACCGGAGAAAGTATGCGAAATAGTCGTTATTTGTGCAATGCTACACAAGTTGTGCATACAAAGGCACATTGAAATGCCTCCAGATGAGGTCTATTCGCCACCTAGCTCAGATGAGGATAATTTGGATGGTGTAAACAGGTCACCACAGGACATACATGGGGATGTGAGGGAAGCATAAATGGTCCGTCAGGGCCTCATTGACAATTACCTTTGGCTATGCACTTATGCATCTCTGAGGGCAACGAGCAGTCACTGAATGCACAACTTACACGACCATAGCATAAACATCTTACAAGACAAAGTTTAAACAGTGGTTTATTCAGAACATGACATACCCTGATCCCCAACTCCACCACCCACCCCACACCCTGATCCCCAACTACACCACCCACCCCATACTCTGATCCCCAACTCCACAATCCACCCCACACCCTGATTCCGAACTCCACCACCCACACCACACCCTGATGCCCAACTCGACTACCCACGCCACACCCTGATCCTCAACTTCCCCACCCACCCCAGACCCTGATCCCCATCTACACCACCCACCCCACACCCTAGCCTCTGAACATAAACCCACTTGTCCCCATTGTCAGCAGGCTTTGCAGCATGTGCTGCACAGCGCTGTGAGCGCCTGGGTGGGGTGCTTATTAATCAACCCTCAGTGGGGTTAGTGGATTGTGAACTTCCCTGTATGCTTGCCTGCACATGGTCCATGGTGAGGTGGATGGCTCTGGCCATGGCCTCATGGGAGGATGACATCTGTTCAGCCAGTTCACACACCCTCTGGTTCATCAGACACTGGCTTGCATGGCTGCACTCCATGCTCCTGCACAGCTGGTTGATGGACTTGGCCAACTGCCTGGATGCCCCCTGGATACAGTCATGCATGGCGTGAGAATGCCCCAATTGTTCCTGGGCCATGGAGTGTATCTTAGCCCGCCTCTGCTCCATCTTGTCCAGACGGTCCTAGATGGCCTGCATTGTGGGCCTGGCACTGGCTGTGGTGAATGTCCGTTGCCATGGTCAGCCTGGTGCAGTGAACAGGGTGAACAGCCACCTGCCTCAGCCTGCCCATTGGAGAAGGACTCATGTTGGTACTGGAGTGTACAGAGGGATTCCTGATGAGGAAGCGTTGTGTGCAATTGGGAGAGGCTATGCAGGGGTGAGGATTCTGGGGAGAACTGGTATTCAGGTGAATGTGGCAGATTTGAAGAGGGGGATGCAGACTCTGACGGTATGTCTGCCATGTTAGCTGTGGCCTGCTGGAATGGTTTGCTGTCATCAGCACTGTGTCTCACATGAGGGTCCACAGTCACCCCAGCTGTGATTGTGTGTTGCCCTGTTGTGTGTGGTGCTGCTTTCGTGATGGGGTCTTGTGGATGTGCCATGGCTGTGTCCTTCCCAACGGTCGCTGTACCTGTAGATTGCACACTCACAAGATGCCTTCTTTTTGGGTGGCACTCTCCCACTCCCAGAACTGCCTTGGGGAATGTGGACATTCTCCTGGCTTCCTGGCGTTGGTTGGTGCAGGTGTCCTGGGGGTCTGGCAACATCAGTCTGTTCCAGGGTGCCTTGAGTGTCTGTTGGGGTATAATTCAGATGATCATTAGCACATTGTGGCTGAGGCGCATGCCAAGACAACATTGATTGTCACTTTTACAATTTCATCACTGTGTATTCTTACTCGGGGAAGGGGCATGCATCATGTGTCTGCCACTGCTTTTGTACCATGTATTGAGTAGGGACAACCAGGTGCCAGGTGTGAGGTGCTCTGCTTACTATCGATGTGCACCCCTAGGATGGGTTGACCTACAGGGTGTCCTATCCAGATGTGCGTCAGGACTGTTGAGGCATGGATTGTGGTACTTCAGTGAAGCGATTGCACTGCATTCAGTTGTGTGTAAGTCCGATGGACGTGATAACGGGTATGGAGTGGGCAATGAGTGTCTACATGGCGCATTGCTATTGATGGGCTGTGGGTCTGACTCATACATCCACTGATGTGCATCCATGGACATGCTATTGTCAAATGAGTAAATGGTGTATGTGCTGCCTGTGTATTGGTGTTCACAGTGGGCTAAGGGGTGGTTGTGCAGTGCGATGTGTGTGTGCATTGACCCTTTGGTCTTTCATGGAAATGTTGATACTTGGATGTCATTCCCTCCCCTTTGTGGCAGGCTTTCTCGTAAGGGGGTCATTGCTTTGCTGACTGGAGTCGCTGTGGAATGATGCCTCACATGGGCTGTGTATGCTTGCTGGGGCTCATTTCACTTGCATGCATGGCAATCTGTGTTTTGCTGCATGCATGCAGGGTTGACCATCCATGGGAGCACATTTCGCACAGGTACTCACCAGACACAGTCTGGCTGCTGGCTCCGATCTCCGCAGTGCCCACGCCCTCTATGCCAACCATGTGGATGATGCCGGAGACCATATCCTCCCAGAGTGTGAGCTTGAGGTTCCATGTCATTTCATCGCGCAATGTTTTTTCGTGGGGTTTTTTGCCACACATTTTTCAACGAAAAAAAACCCCTCACATTTTTTTAAAATTATTTTTGGGGGGTGTCCACCCCCAAATCCCCCATTCCCTTTAATGTTTTATCGATTCCCAAACACCCACACCCCATATATATAATTTTCTAACCCCCCCTAAAAAATTAGATGGGTTTTTTCGTGAAAATATTTGTGGTAAAAAACCCTGTGAAAAAACATCCCAGGATGAAAGGACGTTGTATCGAGCTTGAGTGGTTCAACTGTCCTGCCTCCAGGGGCAACTGTCTCCCTGCGTTGGATTGCAATCAGGCTCTGTATCCTGGCCTTCAGGTTGTTCCAGTGCTTTTTCATGTCCTCCGCATCGCGTTGGACATTTCACCACCTTGTCCGTGATGTCTGTCCATAGGGAATCTTTCCGCTTCTTGGAGGTCTTGCGCTGTTGCTCTCCATACAATTTCTCTGAGTAAGCCACCACCTGCTCAGCCAAGACGGTGAACTCCTGCTCAGTGAATTTTGGTTTTCGCGTTCTCATATCCGGCATCCTTAATTTCCCCTTTCCTCCTGACATGATTCCACTTGCCTGTTGTCTTGGATGGCAGTCCTGTTGACAGATTTGTGATGGATTGTGATTTTCAAAATGGCCGCAGCAGTGCTTCCTTTATAGGCTGCGAGGGACCTCGGTTGGCGGAAATTCCGTTTGCGGTAATTCCACCACTAAGCAAGGCGGTAATGGTAATTCCCCAGATTTTTGGCAGAATTGCCGCAGCTGGGTCAGGTTTCGGTGGTAACTCCGTCAGGCGGAATAACTCTTACCACCAGTGCGGTGTGTGCACGCCCGCCGGGTTGTACTACGTTGGAAATTCATCTTATCCACACGGCGGTAACGTTAATTCAGCTATGGCAGAGTTACTGCCAATTTTGCACTTAACTCGTAATGAGGGCCAGAGTGTCTTGTGAAGGACACAGGTAGTTCTCTGAAGAAGGATCAAAAATCCAAAATGTATTGGACACAATATTCCTGTTTGTCTGTGTTTTGGCAATAATTCCTTAACCCTAACTGGTGGGAGCAGGGCGCTGGAGACACTTGAGCGGCCCAGCGGGAAGGCGAGGAGGGCTGACTACGACCCATGGGGGACACCCTGCTGATACCTTGGTGGAGACAGAGCTCCATCACCCACCCGACGTGGCTCCCCACTGAGACCCGGCCTCATAGAGGGTACGTTACACGACCGGCAACAGATAATGGTCTGATGTCGTTGGGGGGCACCCCGACCCCACAACAGAGAATTGCTTCCTACCCAGAGGCCTGGAAGGCCTCATTACGAACCTGAGGGTTGCATATCGCACAACACGGAGTGACGCAAGGAGAAGGTAAGCCGTGAGCAGCCCCCATTCCACTGCTGCTCTCGGCTGGGGGAAGAGAACAGTTTGACTACCTGCCCCGTAATGTGAGCACCGCTGGCCCAGTGAGACCCGGCTGCATCGCTACGTGCCACCAGGGACGCCGCAACTTCTGAGAGCTGTGCTGAGTGAGGTGCGGGGCGCTGCTGCAACACATTGAACCCCCAGTGTGCAAACAGTCCATCCTGGGTACACTCCTACAGTGCTGCGAACCGTGGGGTGGAACACCTTACCCCACCACCCGCACTGCGCCATAACATTTGGGGGACTGTCCGTGGAAGCCATAACCCGACATCAGCTTTGACATATGGTCCTATTTGACCCCTGCCCCCTACAGAACCTGAACGGGAACCTTGGATCTGAGACTGTGGGTGCTGCCCTCACATAATAAATGACACGAAGATCCTAACGGGAGGCACGGGGCCCCCCTGCTATGTGCTGGTCGCTGGCCCATAAACATGAACATAAACTTGATCAACTATTGTGGACATCTAGTACGCTCCTGCTCTGATGTGAAGGATTGTGGTTGCCAGGAAGATTCAGCCCTGATGAGCCAGCTATTAAAACACAGTATAGCGGTCTAGGTATCCATGACCGCAGAGCCACATTACTCGGACCAGCGGCCTACACCTCCTGATTGATTTACTGGAGGGCACCTGAACATCAATTAGCCCCCAAATCTGTGACGATAACGGCCCACCAACCCGATACACCAGTGAGTCCGCTGAATTCAGAGACACGATCAAGACTGCATCCCTGGAGTCATTCTGAAGCCCTCCAGGAGCGGAAACATTGGAATCTCGCAGAACCGCCAGCACCAACCAATGAATACAACAATATAGGTACATCACAGGGCTCAAAGGGCAATCCTTGATAAAGGACTAAAGTCCAACGACTCTTGCACAGTTAAAGTCCACTCCATTGCACGACAACACTAAAGCCCCTATAGAAGGTTGGGCCCCCGGACACGGGGCGTGTGCCCTCCTCTGGACCTGCTGGTGACTTCGTTTAGTGGCAAGAAACGCTTGATGGGAATGCTGGATCTCCGATAAGGCTACCCTGGAATGACGCCTACCTACTTACAACCACAAAAGAAAGGCAAACCCCCCCTGCAACAAAGGCCGATGTGGCGGCCCTTCTCACTGAAATGAAGAGCATGAGAGCGGACATCGGGGGTAAGATCGACAGGATCACGAACAGAATTAAAAAACTCGAGGAGAGGCTTGAAGCGGTAGAGACTAACCAAACCTCATTAGATACGCTTGAATCCCAAATAGACTAGAGGCTTGCAGACATCGAAACAAGATGAGAAGAATATCACCTGAAAATCGACGATTTGGAAAATCTTGAAAGGCGTAACAACCTGAGAATCTTTGGAATACCAGCACGAGAGGGGGAAACAGAACAAGACTTGAAAAGATCCCTCCATGCGATTCTAATAATATTATTTGAGGATGACACGGTAGACAAGCCCAAGATAGACTGCATACGTAGGGCGGGGGAGGGGACCCCCAGCCGCACAAAGACAGTACTTGTGAGATGTCACAATTACTCAGACAGAGCGAGAATTCTGGAGAAGGCCAAGAACACCCCCCAAATAGTCCATGACACAGCGAACGTGATGATCTTCCAGGACTTATCTTCGCTCACTATGGCCATGCAGAGAAAATGCATACCCCTGACTAAATGGCTTGAATAAAAGGAAATCCGATATCGGTGGGGGTACCCCTTCTCCCTCACGTTCGAACATGAAGGAAGTACTGTTTGGCTACAAACAGAAAAGGACATATGGTACTGCATAGCGGACCTGGTAGGCAACCTAACCAACAAACAGAATCCCGAAGAAAGACCCTGTGAGGACTGACAATGGAGGTTACAGTGACTCAGACGTAGGAAAATCCTGGGATCCAGGAAATATAGGAGGTTGAATGCCTCACCTGGAGTAGGGCAATGATCGTACCGCATGTCGACCAGCTCTAATCGAGAGAAGCACCACTCCAAAGAACATTGAATTTTCGAACAGGAGGGACCCCCGAGGATGCTGGGGGCCTGGATGTGACTCCAGCCGAAGGACAATTCAGGTGGGAAATGTAATGAATGGCAGTACTGGACCACAGGAAAACACTGGGGCAGTGACGGTCACGGTGAGTTAAACCACTTGAACCCAGCCACGACACTAGTGGTTAGATATCTACCACTAGAGGGGACGACATGGAAACAAATAGCGAGATACTAGAAGTCTTGCAGATAAAGAAGCACAGTGGGAGGGGGTTAGGAGGGCTCACGATTAGTTAAGATGTTTATAATTTGGACCGTGGGTTGCACGTTCCGCACTGGTGGTCCGAGGCTGGCTGGGTGAGATGTTCCAGCTAGATCGGATGCCAAGGGGGAGGGGAAGGGAGAGGGAGGGAGACGGGGAAGGGGATCGGGCAGAGTCAGGCACGGCAAACAGGATCAAGGACACGGAGAAAGTAAATAGCTATAGTTGCACGAGATGTCCGCATAGCAATAAAAACAAACGAAAGTACAATGATGTCACTGCCCCCAGTTAGCACCCAAGGGCTGCTCAGGATAGGCATGCTCAATGTGAAGGGCTTGAACTCACCAAATAAAAGATCCCTGGTGTCCAGAGAATTCAAGAGAGCACACTTAGGTGTGCTATTCCTTCAGGAAACTAAATACATGCAGGGAGAAGAACGAAAAGTTATACACACCAAAATGGGCTCTGAATACTGGAGCTCTGGTCCCTAGAGAAAGGCGGCGTAGGCATACTGGTTAGGAAGGGGCTTAACTAACACACAGGGATTTTTCTCAAATGCACATTACCTATAACGACGGGTATGCGTCCTTTCTGTTATCAGAAATACACTGTAACACACAAAACAGAGTAAGGAACAAAAGCTTCACCGAAGCTGTATATTTTATTGTGCTATTAATGCAACCCTAACTCTTTCCCTACATGGGGCACACTAATCTAACCCTGCATGATGTTTCTGACCCTAGGAAGCGCTGATGCGCCGACTGCAGCCAGGGAATACATGGGGACTGTTCTCGCCCTATATCAAGCAATGGAAACATTTCCACAATAACATTCTACAATGAATTTTATACATACAAATTTCATACAGCTATGGGTAGTTAGCCCAAACAGTTAAAACCAAAGCAGTTACGGGAAAACCATTTCCCGACTGCACCCTTGGATGAAACAGGCAGGTCACGTGGGACTCGGCGACAGATAATCTGACAATTTAATTGCCCTCCGTGAGGTGTGTCTGGTTGATCCAGGAGTAATTTCTAAAACACTTTTCAAGGGTATAAGTGTCGCACAAGTTCTCGTCACAACATGCACTCAATATTGAGCTCTTTTTTGGGGGGTGGTGCATAGACCACTCTCCTGTGCGAGAATACATGACACATCTATAAAAGAAAACATAAATTCTGTAACATTAATTCAAACAATTTTTGTCTAAAAATGCATAAGTCCACTTGTGTCACTCTAAATGGGGTGACATCTATATGTCTGGTCGACCGGTTTCAATGATGTCTTGCGTGTATCATATTCTTCAGGACCCATTATTGCTTCTTTTGACCCAATCAGCAAGCCCCTCAGGGGCTGGATTGCGACATATTCTGTCCGTCTGTTTGTATATACGGAGGAGAGGCACATTCAATTTCAGCAGTGTTGCCACTTTCAAATGGTCAAGTTGGGGCGCCTAAAATGGTACTTAGTCTTGCAGCTCATCAATCTCCCTTTGATGAAGTGAGCTTCTTGTGATCTCGCAATTTTGTTCGTAATGCTTTTTCGTAATGCTTTTGAAGGAATCTTGTTATTTCCTCGGTTCCCCTACGCAACTTCTTCTGTTTCGTTTGTAATGGGACGTTCCTCGCGGTAGGCGCTGGTCAATTTTATTGTAGAATGTTATTGTGGAAATTTTTCCATTGCTTGATATAGGGAGCTAGGAAGGGGCTTAACCTTGAGATCTCCAAGATATGGACCGATCAGGGGGGAGAGCCATTTTATTGGTGGGCAGAATTCACAACATCACCCTTACCTTAACGACACTATACTCCCCCAATGCTGGTCAAACCCGCTTTTTGAAATGCACTGTCCCAAAGATAATGCTTGAGGCAGCCAGACATGTCTTTCTAGGAGGGGACCTCAATCTATGGGCAGACCCCACCATGGACAGACAGGCAGGCAACCCAGATACCGGCCCCCCGCCAGACGGAGGCCTAGCAGAAGTGATTGAAATGATGCAAATGTATGGTTTGCAAGATGCATGGCGGAACTTACACCCCGATGAGAAAGGGTTCACTTTTTACTCAGCCCCACACCTAATATACACTAGGATTGATTACATGTATTTAACAAAGGATATTTTCGAGGATATTTTCGAGGTCACTGACATGGCCGATATAATCCCAATTTCATGGCCAGACCATTACTTAGTAATGGTCGGTAGTTGCAACAGTAGCAGAGGTAGAAGGAAGAAGGCACAGTATTGGCAATCCAGACAGAAGTGGGAGAACCAGAGGGAGGCAGAACGTGGATGCAGAGGCTCCTGTTTCCCCAAATTATGAAGTGCAGAGGCTGCACGGCGGAGGGAATGCAGGAAGGCTGCATTTCCCTATGGGAGCCTGTTTGCAGAGGTTGCTGTGCAAGAAGCATGCCAGAGACCGAGGCGAGGAGCTGTGCTGAAGCCATGGGTTGCAGGAGCGGGAGGGGTTCTTTAATTGACTGGCCGGAACTGAGTCACCTTCAGTGAGGAAGGGTGTGGGTCCTGTAAGGAACTCATGGTGGCAACAGTAAAGACAGACACAAGTGATCACAATTCAAGGGTGTTTATTTTAATTTTATTTTTTTAACTTCTTTTTATTTGCATTTTGAAAACGTAAACATCCCCCACCTTCTCCTTCAACCTCACCCCTCCTCCCCCCAAAAAGAAATCAAACTAGCCACAATCCAGTGTTCCAAGTCCTCCAGAGTGTTAATGATCCCCCCCTCCGCTCACGAGAGGTCTAGCAGTCTGAGACGCTGCGGGCGCCACCCGATCCTAAAATCGTCTTTAACAAAGGTCAATACGTGGCTCCACTCGCTTGCAAAGCTTTGTAATGCATTGTTCATAGCATACGTCCCCCATTCCACTGCGACCATCTCCCAGACCTTCCGGAGCCAGTCCTGGACGGCTGGGACTGTTGGGCTTTTCCAGTTCTGGGTAATTAGCATCGTACCAGCAAGGATGAGCATCACCTGTGCCCTTTCCATAGTTCCTGAAGCACAATCCATGTCTTCGTGCCAAATGCCCAACAAGATCCACTCCGGGGGTCTGGTCCCCCCTTGACCAAAGATCTGTTGTTGGGCCTTCCGAATTTCCTCCCAGAAGGGATTTATTCAAGGGCATTCCCACCAGATATGCTTAGCAGACCCTACCGCTCCACACCCTCTCCAACAGTCCTTCGATTTCCCAGGGTATAACCTATGTAGGCGCGCTGGGGTGTAGTGCCAACCGTATATAAGTTTATACCAAGCCTCCTGAGTCTGGGAAGCGCTAGGTAATTTCGGGATTATTCTCCATGACCTCTCCCATTCCTTCTTCTCAATTCCTCTTCCCAATATCTTTTCCCATTTGCCCATAAAAGCCCAGCTTTGCTTCGGTTTAGCCTCTTCTAGGATCTCATAGAGCTGTGAAATTAAGCCTTTTGAGCCATAGTTAGACATTAATAATTTTTCAAACTTGGTAGGGTCTGTAGTAGCTGCCCCTCTATTCTCTGGTGAATCAAACAATGCCTTAGTTGGTAATACCGCTAAGGCGAAATCCCTTTTACATTCGAGAAATGAGCTAATATCCTTCCCGATAAACATGTCCCGCATCCTTCTACAGCCCCCCTCCTTCCATTTCCCAAACGCTTCCCTCTCCAACCCTGGTAAAAAGTCCCCATTTCCGAATATTGGTGTAAACAGGGACGGAAAAGAAGTGATACCTCTTTGTGTGGTTAATCTATCCCAATTATCCGCCATTAGTTTAGTAATAGAACTCATATACATGTGTTTAGGTCGGAGGCGTTTCGGGAGCCATAACACCACATCCAGATCGTGCCTAGTTACCGCCCTGTCCATTTGCACCCAGTGTTTCGCTCCTCCTAGTTGGAGCCGTTCCCTAATGACTCGCGGCTGCGTGGCCTCATAATATTGTCTAAAATCGGGCAGGGCTAGGCCTCCCTCTTTCCTTGGGGCTGTAAGTAGCCGTCTACTAATCCTGGCTGTTTTACCCTCCCATATGAAATCATTTGTTATGGTTTGAAGCTCCTTGAAGAAGCACTCAGGTACCTTCTGGGGAACAGCCTGAAACAGATACAAGAGGCGAGGCAGAACCACCATCTTTATAGCCGCTATTCTTCCCAACCAGGAAACGCAGAGATTTCGTCATCTCTGAAGATCTTTTCTGATGCTCTTCATTAACGGGGGTAGTTAGCTGGGAACCACCCGGGGAGCGTCGGGGTTATCCTCACACCTAAGTATACAAGTCCCCCTGGTCGCCAGGCAAACGAAGAGGACCTCTTAAGCTCTTCCCTCTCCTCATTACCCAGACCCAGGTCCATTAGTTCAGATTTGCCGATGTTAATGCACAATCCTGAAACTTCTCCAAAGCTCCCGAGCAGTAAACTACTAGCTCTACAGGATTGAGACGGGGCTGTGAGTGTGAGCAGCATATCATCAGCAAAAGCTGCCACTTTGTGCTGCACACCCCCAAATGGAATTACCCGGATATCCCTTGATTCCCTGATGGCTTGAAGTAGAGGCTCCAAATATATAGCAAATAATAAAGGAGACAGAGGGCAGCCCTGCTTCGTACCTCTTTGCAGATAGAATGGTCTAGATGCCACTCCATTACCCATAAACCTTGTCCGTGGTCCATTGTAGTTGGCCTTGACCATCTGTAAAAAGGCCCCGCCTAATCCCATGCGCTCCATAACCTTGAAAAGGAATGACCACTCCACACGGTCGAATGCCTTCTCGGCGTCGAGTGATAGGAGGGCCGCGGTAGTGTTCGTTTTCCCCACCTTCTCCAATAAATGCGGTATTCTCCTAGTGTTATCCGCCGCTTGTCTGCCCTTAATAAAGCCCGATTGGTCCTGGTGAATTATTTCAGGAAGAAGCCCCTCTAGTCCATTCGCCCATATCTTAGTGTACATTTTCGTGTCAACGTTAATAAGGGTTATCGGTCTGTACGAGGATCTTTCCAGGGGATCTTTCCCTGGCTTCCGAATCAAAGAGATTTTAGTCTCCCTCATAGTAGGGGTTATTTCCCCGGCCGCTCTGAAAGTATTGTAGAGGTAGGTTAAGTGCGGCACCAGTAATCCGGCCAACTGTTTATAAAAGGCAGCGGAGAAGCCGTCTGGGCCTGGAGCCTTGCCTTGGGGCAGTTTCCCTATCACCCCCCGAACCTCATCCTCCGTAATATCCCTATTTTATTTTTTTGTTGTATTTATGTAACGCTCCCCTGATTCCCACGGAGGCGCCGACCTGTTCTGGACTGCTATGACCTCTTCTAAGGTGATGAGCAGGACTCGGAAGACGGACTGGACCGAACCCCCAAACCTCGCCTGTCTGGCCCGTAGAAGAATCCTTCTGTAGATGGAAAAGGAGATTAACTGTCTGCTGGATAATGTGTCGGATTCCCCCCCTTCCCGCTCTCACACTCCTCGAACCCCCTCCGCGATTCCCCGTAGAGTCTCACCTTAGAGTCTTAAAGGACGAGCTCTCCATCCTGCTTCCGATGCAGGGGCGCGTTGATTTCCAGTTACTTCACTGGATCTCGGGTTTGGTGAGTATTCTACTCCGCTTGACTTTTCCGATATGAGGCCGTAAGTATTCAGTTGCAAAAGTTCAAGCCTTAATTGTCCGTTGTCCTTTTCTCTATTTCAGATGCAGGATGAAGAATCCGCGTTGAGGAATGGATTCGCCGAAGGTAAACTCTGGTGAGTCTTTTTGATGGATGGTTCCCTTAGTGATCTTGCTTTCACCCACTAATGCGTGTGTCTTTTTCCCCTTAGGGGCCGGGGTACGGAAGTGCCAAAGAAGCGGCGCTGACCCGAGGTGAGGAAAGATTGTCCCAACAATAATCAGGTAAGTCTTAAGGTGGAAGAATCAGGCCTTCCTCAATCTGTTCCTTCGCTCACCTTTGTTTTGTCTCTTTTTCTCCTTAGGCGCTGAAAGGCGACGTTGGTGCCAATGGTCGCTGAAGAGCCCGAGGGCGCCTCGTGAAGGTGAGTGGAACGCGGCGCTGCAGCAAGCGATGCGATGCGCTTCTAAGAATAATGTCTTTTCTCAGGATCGTCAGAGTGATGGTTCCGGACTCCGGATGAAGGTAGGTAAAGTCCAATATTCACCTTTCTCTCCTTTCCTTCCTTTTCAGGTGTTCCAGGTAGCAGGCGGGCGTGGCTGGAGCCAGGATGCAGGAGCAGACACGGTGAGCGTCCAGCTGCTAGATGCAAAACAACGCGAAGCGTGAGCTACTGTCTGGGCGTGGTTTAAATAGCCCCAAAGTAGTTCCAGGTAAGTATTCTTCCTCAGCCACGCCCGAGTGGTAAAATAGTCCCATAGGTAAAATAGTCCCTTTCAGACCTCAAGGAGGTCTGGATCCAGCAGCATGGTCTGCATCAGGTAAGTCCATCCAAGCACTCCCATAATGAGCCTTGCGCCTATGGTGCCAGGACTGATGCCTTCTATGAGCCTGGCGCCAAAGGCGCCAGGACAATGTCCAAAGAGCCCCTATAAGGGGTTGCTGGGTCCCTCCCTGGGGACATGATGTCTGCTTTCGGGGACGCTGGTCCTGAACTGGCTTCCCGGGAGTAGGCATCATGACAGCACTCTCCCCCAAGGCCCCTCCCAAGATTGTTCCCTCCGGGGGTTTTGGTTTGTTTGGGAAGATCTGGTGGAATTTCTTAATTAATCGAGGTGCATGTACATGGTCACTGGGTTCTCTCGACCTCTCCTGAGGCCCGTATCCCTTCCAATCGATTAGATAGAAAAGTTTTGACCTTAACATCTTTGAATCTAAAATGTTCTTCACCTCGAATTCAGGTTCTCCATCTATTTGAATGGGTTCTGGAGGCTTGATTAGTCTGGTTCCAGGTTGCACTGGTTTCAAAAGTGACACATGAAAAACAGGGTGAATTCGCATGTTAGCTGGTAAATCAAGTTTAACGGCCGCTGGATTGATTATGGCCGTGATGGAGTAAGGCCCCAGATATTTTGGATTAAAAGTTCGAGGTCCCTTGAGCGATAAGTGCCTGGTAGCCAGCCATACTTGGTCCCCAATCTGGTAGTGAGGTGCTTCACTCCGATGCAGGTCAGCATTCTTCTTGTATTTTCTCTTGGCTTGTTGTAAATGTGTAGTTGCTTCTTTGAAGGCTTGGGTAATTGTAGAATGCAGATGGTCCACTGCGGGCATTCCGAGGCCTTGAGGCGAGTCGAGGTCTGAGGTTCGAGGGTGATGCCCAAACAAAGTATATAAAGGACTTTGCCCAGTTCCAGAGTGTACCGAATTATTATATGCATATTCGGCTATACAAAGAATGTCTTTCCAGTTACTTTCAGATTGCTGCAACATACACTGTAAATATTGCTCAAGGGTCTGATTCGTCCTCTCTGTTTGACCATCGGTCTGAGGGTGGTGACTAGTCGATAATCTTACATCGATTTGTGCCAATTGACAACATCTACGCCAAAAGTGGGAAATTAATTGGCTTCCCCGGTCTGAGATTAGTACAGACGGGAATCCATGTAAACGAACAATATTTTCAAGGAATTCTTTGGCTAGAACTGAAGCTGAAGGTAAACCTTTCAATGGAATGAAGTGGGCCATTTTGGAAAATAAATCCACAATAACAAGAATAGTGTTATATCCTGAACAAGGAGGTAAGTCCGTAATAAAATCCAATGACAGTGTGTGCCAAGGTGCTGGCGGAATGTCTAAAGGTTGAAGGAGACTGGCTGGTCTTTTCTTTTGGCCTTTATTTTGGGCGCAAACACCACAGGACATCACAAATGATTTAACATCTTTTCGCCAAGAAGGCCACCAGAATCGTTGTTTCACCTTTTCTTCCGTCTTGGCAATACCGGGGTGCCCCTCTATTAGTGTATCATAATAACGAGAAATAACGAGCTCTTGTAATTCCTTGTGTGGCAGAAATAAGCGCCCTTGGAAATAAGGTAAATCATTATTTATAGTAAAGTCAGATCCCTTTTGTACCCAATCCTGTAAGTCTGTAGGGTCCAGGAGTTGTTTAACTCTAGCTTGAATGTCTTCCAGCGTTTGTAAAGAAGTCATGCCCAAAATTCTCTGTTCGGGAATTATCGGTACAGGTTCTGAGTTAGTATCAGTTTTTCCCATTCCTATTCGGGATAGAGCGTCCGCTTTGCCATTCTTACAGCCAGGACGGTAGGTGATTACAAAATCGAATTCTGCAAAAAACAAAGCCCAACGGAGCTGTCGAGATGACTGAGCCTTGGCGGTCTTTAAATGCTGTAAGTTCTGGTGGTCGGTGATCACCGTGATGATATGTCTAGCGCCAAGTAGATAATGCCACCAGGCTTTAAAGGCGGATTTAATGGCTAACAGATCTTTGTCAGTGATTGCGTAGTTAACCTCGGGTGCCGAGAATTTTCTGGACCAAAATGCAACGGGATGCAGTTGGTTAGTTTCGGGATCTCTTTGAGACAGGACAGCTCCCATGGCTAGGCTGGATGCTTCAGTTTCGACGACATAAGGGAGATCTGGGCGCGGGTGCTTCAATACAGGTGCAGAGGTAAATTTAGCTTTTAGTTCCTGAAAGGCCTGCTCGGCTTCTTCAGACCATTCGAAACGTTTATTTTTCCTTAAGAGCGCAGTGATGGGTTGAACCACACGAGAAAATTCCGGGATAAACCTGCGATAAAAATTGGCAAAGCCAAGCATGCTTTGAACACCTTTCACGGAGCTAGGCGATGGCCATTTGAGGATAGCATCCACTTTTCGTGAGTCCATGCGGACTCCTTTAGGTGTCAGGATGAAACCAAGAAACTCGACTTCTGTGGCATGGGAAACACATTTTTCAAGTTTAGCAAATAGTTTGTGTTGGCGCAATTTCTCGAGAACTGCCCTGACATGTTTTCTATGATCAGATTCCGAAGAGGAGTACACAAGAATGTCATCGATATATACGACAACACAAACGTCGATGAGTTCCCGAAAGACATCGTTCATGAAGTATTGGAAGGCAGCCGGTGCATTGCACAATCTGAAAGGCATCACCTGGTACTCGAATAGCCCATATTTGGTGCGGAAGGCAGTTTTCCATTCATCGCCTTCCCTTATTCGCACCAGATGGTAGGCCCCCCGGAGATCTAACTTGGTGTATATGCAGGCATCCTTCACCTGGTCAAGAAGTTCAGGGATCAGAGGCAAAGGGTATCGGTTTTTAACAGTTATCTGGTTCAATGCGCTGTAGTCAATACAAGTTCTGAGGTCGCCTTCTTTTTTAGGCATGAAGAATAAAGCCGAGGATGCAGGAGACTTAGACGGGCAAATAAAACCATTGGCTAGGTACTGATCTAGATATTGTCGTAAATGAAGATTCTCGGGTCCCGTAAGGGCATAGATCCTGCTGCAAGGGGGTTGTGCACCGGGCAATAGATCGATCTGGCAATCGTACGACCTGTGAGGCGGTAGAGTGTTGGCCTGTTCCTTTTGGAAGACGTCTTGAAATTCTTGGTATTCTGGCGGTATTTGCAAAATGACAGGGGTTACTGTAGCTAGGCCAATATTTGGATTTCTTGGATAACAGGTTTGTGCACAATCTGGAAAGGTTATCCTCTTTGCTCGCCAGTCAATTCGAGGATTATGTGTTTCCAACCAAGGGATTCCTAGAATTACTTGAAATTGCAGAGCCTTGATTACATCAAACACAATTGCCTCCCGATGTCCGTCTTGACCCAACAATGTCACTTCAGTAGTGGAGTGTGTTACCGGCCCAGAGGCGATTTCGGTTCCATCCACTGTGGTGATGACATCCTTACTGGTTTTAGGGCAAAGAGGGAGGTTGATCCTGGAAGCCAATTCACGATCCACATAGTTTCCTATAGCCCCACTATCGATGTATGCCTTAATGGCATGTAACCGCCCAGGCTGTTTCGGATTTACAAGGACCATTGGCATGATGAAATGCGAGGTCAGAGAGTTAGTTTTTAAGCTCGGCAAGCGGACCCCTACGCTTGTCGGGCGTGGTCGTTTCCCGACTCAGATTCCATCAGGTTCTTATCAGCGACTCCTACCGCCTTCTTAGACGGTTTTATAGGGCAATCTCGTAAAAAGTGTCCAGAAGCCCCACCATAAAGGCATAATTGCATTTGCCGTCTTCGTTCACACTATTTTTGAGTTAAAGGTCCTTTAACCCCTCCAATTTGCATAGGCTCAGTAACATCGGCACCCTTGGGGTTAACATGGGTTTTGACCAAAACCCGGGTCTCAAACTTGGACCGATCTGCCTTTCTGTTTTGAAGTCTGTGATCTAATTGGACCACCAAGTCTATATATTCAGAGCAGTCTTGGGGTGGATTTACGACCTGGGCCAGGACATCCTTAAGTTCTCCACGTAGACCTCGATGGAATAAAGTGATTCTTTTATCCTCCGGCCATCCAGTCTCCACAATTAACCTATTGAAGGTCACGATATAGGCTAAGAGGTCCAGGTTACCCTGTCATAGGGATAGAAGCTCGCTGTCCCTGAGAATGCCGCTCAAAAAGTCTTTCCATGCTTGTCTGGAAGGCTTGAAAGTTCTGAAGAATTGGGTCATCTTGAGTAACCAGTGGAACTGACCAATCCGCAGCACTGCCGCTGAGATATGATAGTACAAAAGCGACCTTGGTTTGGTCGTTAGGGAAGGCCCCAGGTGGGGCAAGTGGCATATTTCCAGGTAGATTAATTTGCACGGGGTTATTTGAAACCACTGGGGCGGAATTACCCCCAGAACCTGGTAAAGGAGTTTGACCAGCCTGACCTTGTAATAGCTGTCTGGCAAGATCATCAGTTCGTTCTTTAGATACAATTAACTCTCTCCTGAGGGCATTCGTCTCCTGGCGAGCGGAATGAACTTCAGCCCTTAATTCCCCCAATAGCTGGGCCAGCTGGTCTGTCTCGGAAGTCTCCATAGCGCCCGGGTGGGAAATTGTAGGTAGTCTTCGCGTTCTGTAACGCTCACCTGATTCCCACGGAGGCGCCGACCTGTTCTGGACTGCTATGACCTCTTCTAAGGTGATGCGCAGGACTCGGAAGACGGACTGGACCGAACCCCCAAACCTTGCCTGTCTGGCCCGTAGAAGAATCCTTCTGTAGATGGAAAAGGGGATTAACTGTCTGCTGGATAATGTGTCGGATTCCCCCCCTTCCCCCTCTCACACTCCTCGAACCCCCTCCGCGATTCCCCGTAGAGTCTCACCTTAGAGTCTGAAAGGACAAGCTCTCTATCCTGCTTCCGATGCAGGGGGCGTTGATTTCGAGTTACTTCACTGGATCTCGGGTTTGGTGAGTATTCAACTCCGCTTGACTTTTCCGATATGAGGCCGTAAGTATTCAGTTGCAAAAGTTCAAGCCTTAATTGTCCGTTGTCCTTTTCTCTATTTCAGATGCAGGATGAAGAATCTGCGTTGAGGAATGGATTCGCCGAAGGTAAACTCTGGTGAGTCTTTTTGATGGATGGTTCCCTTAGTGATCTTGCTTTCACCCACTAATGCGTGTGTCTTTTTCCCCTTAGGGGCCGGGGTACGGAAGTGCCAAAGAAGCGGCGCCGACCCGAGGTGAGGAAAGATTGTCCCAACAATAATCAGGTAAGTCTTAAGGTGGAAGAATCAGGCCTTCCTCAATCTGTTCCTTCGCTCACCTTTGTTTTGTCTCTTTTTCTCCTTAGGCGCTGAAATGCGACGTTGGTGCCAATGGTCGCTGAAGAGCCCGAGGGCGCCTCGTGAAGGTGAGTGGAACGTGGCGCTGCAGCGAGCGATGCGATGCGCTTCTAAGAATAATGTCTTTTCTCAGGATCGTCGGAGTGATGGTTCCGGACTCCGGATGGAGGTAGGTAAAGTCCAATTATTCACCTTTCTCTCCTTTCCTTCCTTTTCAGGTGTTCCAGGTTGCAGGCGGGCGTGGCTGGAGCCAGGACGCAGGAGCAGACATGGTGAGCGTCCAGCTGCTAGATGCAGAACAACGCGAAGCGTGAGCTGCTGTCTGGGCGGGGTTTAAATAGCGCCAAAGTAGTTCCAGGTAAGTATTCTTCCTCAGCCACACCCGAGTGGTAAAATAGTCCCATAGGTAAAATAGTCCCTTTCAGACCTCAAGGAGGTCTGGATCCGGCAGCATGGTCTGCATTAGGTAAGTCCATCCAAGCACTCCCATAATGAGCCTGGCGCCTATGGTGCCAGGACTGATGCCTTCTATGAGCCTGGCACCAAAGGCGCCAGGACAATGTCCAAAGAGCCCCTATAAGGGGTTGCTGGGTCCCTCCCTGGGGACATGATGTCTGCTTTCGGGGACGCTGGTCCTGAACTGGCTTCCCGGGAGTAGGCATCATGACAATTAAATCGTGATTAACAATTTTTACAAACTAAGTGCATGTTTTCCTTTGTTGTCACATTTCCCTTTTTTATTTGGTTTTTTTTTTGCTAAGAGATGCAGCCTTGAGGAGCTATGTCCTCTTTGTACCAGTTTTAATCTGCAGCCTTTCCGTCTAGGTCCGAATCGTACAAAAATGTTGCTGTTGCTAATGTCAGCGATGTGGAATCTCCGTTCATCATCCGATTCCACCAAACATCGTCAGTTGTCGTCTGATGTTTGAGTCTGTGTGGCCGAAGATAAATTGTTCTTAATTTGTCTGTTCCTGGACAGAGAAGAAGTAGATGTCGCACTGTCTTGATGTTTTGTGTACCTGAGCAGTAACGGCATATGTTGTTTTCAGCTTTTTTTCGGAAATATAAGACTTCGTTCGTCTTTAGGACGTTCAGGCGTGCTCTTAAGAAGATTGATCGCAAGTGTTTATTCAGAGATTTCTTTAGATAAGTTCTCACCTCGTCTATTTTTTGAGTGTTGAATGTCAGATGTGACGAGGATGTGTGTTCACTTGCTTTATCCAGTGTATCGATCCAGTCTTGAGTTTTCAATCTGTCCTTGATCTTTCCAGGAATTCTTTCGATGTCCCATTCCGAACACTCGATTTTTTTCCGCCAGGTCAAGTTGTTTTTCCTACCATGTGGTCAACATCTGAGTCTTTTCGCTTATCATTTCTCTGTAGATGATGTCTAAATATCCCTATTTAAAATATCCTGGACCTCCTTCCCAACTGTTGGTAACTGGACTGAATCCAAGAACCGCTCCTGATGGTGTTCCTGGGGATTTTGCGATTTGTACTCGCAAACTTGTACTTTTTCGATAATACTCCGCCATGGTTTCCTGAAGGTCCCCAAGACGGGTAACTCTATCTCCACCCCCCGTAAGTAGGGCTGTAATTGTATTTCTCGATTCAGCCCCTCGAAGAAGCCACGCCAGCAAGGTGCCAGTCTTATTGGCCTTGGCATAACATTTCTGTCTCACTGATAAAAGGGCTCCTTCCGCTTTTATAGTGTGCAATAGTTGCAGTTGCCCCGCTGCCCTTCTATAATCCCTATGATTGCGTCTACTGGGAGTCTCAATCGCTCTTCCCCTCGCTTGCTCCACTTCCGCTTCTAACTGGGATTCGAGGGCAACTATCTGTTTACGTTTTTGTGCGTTGGCTGCTATGATTTCGCCCCGCATTGTCACCTTAAATGTATCCCATCTAATATCCTCTCCCGTTTCTCCCCTTTTATTGCATTCAAAGTATTCTGTTATCTTACCCTCCAGCTCCCCCAAAATGACAGGGTCTCGTAAAAAGGTGGTCAGGGTATTTCCAGCCCCATAGCCTCTTTTCCAAGAGGCCCAAGTCAAGTTGCATTATAAGTATCTTGTGGTCTGCTATGCCCATAGGGCCTACTTCAATCTCCTTGACCTTCCCCACCAGGTTCGATGACACCCAAAAATAGTCTGTCCTGGATTGTGTTCCATGAACTTCTGTTAAAAAGGTGAAACCCTCTTCCTCCCCTTTCACTTCCCTCCAGACGTCTCGTAAGCCTGTCTCTGACATTCTGTCTCGCAGAGCGGATGAGGCTACCATTCCCCCTCCTCTTTATTTGCCACCAGACCTATCTCTTAACCTGTCCCATGCAATATTCAAATCTTCCATTAAAATAACTGGGCCCTTTGCTTGTTCCCCAATTATCCCTGCCAGTTGCCGAAGGAAGGAATCCTGCCCTGAGTTAGAGGCGTAAACCACCACTAACGTGTAAAATTCGTCCCCAATAGATCCCATAACCATTAAATATCTGCCCTCTTTATCTCAACTATCTTGAAGTTGGTCAGGTTGCCTATTGCCAGGGCTACCCCCCTTGACTTCGTCGCTCCTGAAGCGTAAACTATTTGGTCAAAGCCCCGTAGTCTAAGTCTATGCTGGTCCCCCCGCAACAAATGGGTCTCTTGCAAGGCCAGAAAGTCCGGGCGGTGTCTTTTCGTGAAGAGTTCGAGCTTCTTCCTCTTTAGCGGGGAATTAAGCCCCCTGACATTATGTGTAATCCACTTAAATCTCAAAGATTAGTAATCACTCCCTCCATATATCCCCAACATGTCTTCCCTTCCGCCCTGAGCTTGAGGATGCACCTTCTCTGTTTCTTGCCGCAAGATAAGGAACACTCTGTGGCTGAACTGAACCCTACCCCCCTGAACCTTCGCCCCTCCCCTCCCGTACCCTTCTCGCGAACCAGCCCTCCCACCCCCCTCCCTCCCAGAGGCCGGTCTGACAGGCCATCTTCCCCGAACCTCTCCTTCAGGCATAAACGCCTTTACCGATCCCACGAAGTTTGCTCCTCACTCCTCTTCCCCTCCTTATCGCCACTTGAATCCACCACCCCTTATTAGATGAACTTACTCCTTATGAGGGCACATTTGCCTCTGTACTCTCGACCATACCCGAGCTCCTCATTCCTTCTTGTCCTGCAGGGCCCTTTCGGGCCTTCCTTCGGCGTTTCCCTTCCCTGGCGGTTGACCACTCCCATGGCCTAGGTCTGGGGTTATCCCCCTGGCCCGATATCCTCCTCGAGCCTGGCGTCTCTTGGTCCTGCTCCAGGTCAACCTTGTAGGAGAGCCGCCCCCTCCTGTGGCGAAGTAATCCGCTTTTGAGATCCCTCCCACTCGAAAAAAAGCCCGAAAGGAAAGGTCCATTTATATTTAGTTCCCTGCTCCCGGAGCTTCGCCAGTATAGGGCTCATCTGCTTCCTTTTGAGTAGAGTACTACCCGCAAGGTCTTGATACACCTCAACTTTCTGGCCATTGTACATTATCGGTTCCTTAGATCTAGCCGCCCTCAGCACTGCTTCCTTTTGCGCATATCTAGAAAAGGCCGCTAGTACATCTCTCAGCCGGTGGTTCCGAGTGGCGCTGAGGTGGCCTACTCTGTGCACCCTATCCAGTTCGATCCTATCCGGAGGGTCTCCCTTAATATGTCTGCAAAAAGATTTTGGACACACTCTTTCAGATCCCTATCAAGGACCGTTTCCGGCAACAACTTCAGTCTAATGTTAATCTGTCTAGAACGGTTTTCCAGGTCTTCCATCCGGATTTCCAGGTTCCGTGTAGCCACGTCCAATCGGTCGATCGCTTCACTGTTCTCCTGTACGTCCTTGCTCATCTCCTGCAAGCCTCTCTCCACCAAGTCCGTTCTCTCACCCAGTTGTCCTACTTCTTGTTTAACTCAGAAAGGGCCTGATTTAGGTCAAACCGCACCAACTTGAATTGGTTCTGAAATGTATTTTCCAGCCAGTCTTGGAGCGAGGGCATTTCCCGATGTGGGTCCTGTCGGGAGAAGCCGGGGACCTGCTGCTACCCGTGTGGTTGGGACCCCTCAGACATCTCTCCCTGTTGGGTGCTCCTCCCCTCCTGTGTATCCTTAGTAGCCCACATAGACATGAGAGGGCCCGATGTTTCAACTTGCGGCACCCCCCCTGATGGGTCTGCTTTTATGTTTAACCGACATGTTGCCTCAGATACGACCCCCAATCAGCACACTCCTCAAGCCGCGGTGTTCCCTCACTCGGTCCTCAAGTCCCGTCCCTCAGAGTCTGGGGAGGTCGCTCTGTCTCGTGTGAGGGAGTGAGAAGGGGGCTCAATCAGGTGCCACTGACCAATGTTGCTTCACTCGGCCACTCAAAGGAGAGTTATTCTCTAATTAATTGCAGCCCTCAGCTGGACCTCCAAGACAAGAACTCCAGCCTCGGAGGGAGCCGCTAGAGACTCCCTCCGTGGAACTCCTTATAGCTGGAGGGGTCCCGCTCTATTCACGCTCCTGCGGGCTCCCCCCCCTCCGGCGCGATGCCTCCAAAGCTGCGCCGAAGTTCACCTATTTCGCCCTGGGGAAGGTGTCAGGGAACCCACTGTCTTCTGGGCGACATCCCGGCCTGTTGCGCTCCAAACGGCCTTTCGAGTCTCCGATGATCCTAGGCTCTGGAGCACTGCCTCGTCACAAGGAGCCCAGAGCCGCACCAGACTGCGGCACTACTACGCCTTGGGCTGTCACTCCTCCGCTGCCCGCGCCGTAACTTCGCCCCCCGACTCCACCACCGCCTGGATCTGTCCGATGGTCCCCCCGGTGCAGCTCCTCTCTGGTGGCCGAGGGTTGTGGTCTGCTTGATTCCCGCCGTGCTCCTAGACAGCCGGGGAGCGCGGCGATTGATTTCGAAATATGCCCGGGGTCCTGTACACAAGTATCTCAAATGCGCTGAGGCTCCCGAAGCCGCGCCCGACTTCTCGCTTGCTCACGGGTTCCCAGAGCCGTGCTGGAAGCGGCACCTCAGGAGCAGCCCCCTTTCCGCGGCCCATGCCATGACTGCTGCACACCGCTCGCCCGCGGCTCTAGCTTGTCCGGCGGCCACTGTAGTGAGGCTCCCCTCTCAGGATCGCGGGCTGCGGTTCGCTTACTTCTCGCTGGGTCAAAGACTGCCCAATAGGTAGGAGGTGAGGAAAAAAGAAGTCTCCTGGCCCCCAATGCCCAAAAAGGGGGTGGTGGAACGCTTTTCAGGCTCGAGGGTTACAGGAGCGCCGCCTGCACACGTCTACCTAGTGTCGGCGGCCATCTTGGAATCCTCAAGGGTGTTTATTAAACTGTATGCAGGATGTAAAAACGCCTATTCTAAACCTAAATCTAAGATGGGAGCAAGCTTCGACCATCAAATGAAAAATAAGGCAGTGCTTGTAGCGTCTTGTCAAAACAAATGGCCTATACTAAAAAAAGAACAATTGCCAAATCCTTACAATTAAATATAGAAAGCGTGTGGGACAGGGTTTTCAAGAAAGAAAGAGGTTTTAATAAATAATAAATCAGGATGCAAGTTGCCAGGAGTCTCCCTTCCCACGTTTTAGCACGGGATAAGGTGGGTCTTGTGAGCACAGCACACTTCTCGAGCTTTTCCCAGCACGAGACGACAGTTCCAGTTTCAACTTCTCAGAAGCCTCGACGGACAAATCTCTTTTCAACAAAAAGTCTCTTTCCTTCGACGGTCAGTAAAAAAACAAACAAATAGAAGTTCTTTTTAACTTGCATTTGGGATGATGATTCTTCACCCCTGGGTCCCCCTCTTCAGGACACAGACCCCTCTCGAATCTCAGCCTCCCTCTACCGGGTTCACTATGGCTTTCCTCTCCTTCACAAATCCTAATGTCTTTTTAAACATTTGCCGTGGACATCCCTCTGCCAGGTTCACCTTTGTCAACACACTGTTTCTTGGGACTTTAGACTTTGCCCCTCTTTGCTGGCGTACCTCCGCCGGGTTCACTCTTGCCACTTTACGATTCCTTTTGCTGTCAACTATTGTGGGATTCACGTCCCTTGCTTTCTCATGATGCAGGATTCACTTCACTTGCTTTCTTAACAGTTTGTCGGTCAAAGACTTTCGACTGTACAGGGATTCTGCTAGACCTCTTGTATGACCACTTTGAACTGTCTTGGCGGCTCTCCTACGGCTTTGTGGAATCAATACTTTCAATTGATATGGGATTACCGAGAGTTTCTTTGAGACAGTACCCACGTGGTGCCAGCCCCTCTGCAGCTGGTCTTCCCTTAACAATATTACAGTTTTTTGAACTCTTCTCAATATGCCATTTTGCGACATTCATTCAACACAGCTCGAATGATTATCGACTCTCCCCTCGACTCACCGGCTGTGATGAACCGCTTGGTTGTCTCTTCAGAGTCAAGGTTGGTACGACGGAGGCAAGCGTTTCTCCCCAGCTTGGTTATCAGCAGAGGATGGTCTCATGTACCGTTGACATCTGCTGCAACACACGCTGGCTATTGTTTGCAATCTTAAGATTACTTCTGCGGAGGGTTCATGGGCCTTGGCCGGAAAGGGCAAGGTCGCTTCTCTCCTTGTCACCCCCTCAGTATGCGCCGTTTTTCTCCTCCTCTTGAACTGCCGTGCTGAGTTAGCTCTTAGGTCGTGCGGTTTCCCTTGCTGGTACTGTGCTCTCTTGCTACACCTTTTATCCCTGTGGGGAAGGAAAAGGGCCGTCAGGTGTGTGTGATTCTGGTCAATTGCCTGACCCTTGTATTGGGACATGTCAGGGAAACGGCTCTGTGTTAGTCCGTTCTCTTTCATGTTGTGCGAAAGTGCTCATGTCAGAAAAGGGGGGGCAGTGTTTTTGAATGTCCTATGTAGTAAACTGGGGAAAAGTTGTTGAAAGAAGGGGGATACCGCCTCTCACCTTTCGGTGTCCCACTCCCACTCCCCGAGGACCCCCATCCAGGTGATCCTCCCTCACTGGTCCACCCCCAGGAACTGGATCGAATAGCGATGACCATTTCCTGGCCACCTGGATGACAGATCCCTGCGGACTAACTAGGGAGACACCTTCAGGTTTCTCAACGTCCCAAGTGAAGACAGAAGCAGTAGAAGTTGTGTAATATGTGGAGAGAGGATCACAGAAGCCGGTGAGACAAACCTGGCGTTCTGGTTCCTTGCATGAGCACTGCTGGCAACATTATCCAGCTGAATATTCAACAGAAGCAAACTGAAATTGTTGGTTGAATTCTCAATAATGGGACAATAATGGGACAATGAAAAAATAGCACTCACTTGTGATTGGGAAATGTCTCTTTCACTCGCGTGAAAAGCAAACGCTGCGGAAAGCCATTGTTAAATACTTAAACTTTATAAAACCTATGAAGAAATGGTTGCGTGTCCCTCATTACACAGAGCAAATTTTATGAAAGACGTTGTTGAACATTTAAACCTTGTAAAACCTATGAAGAAAACGTTGCGTGTGCTTAATTTCGCTTTCTAGGGAAGAGTGAACTTTGCATCTATATTCCCGTGAACAACCATTACTCATAAAAGAAGTAAAGTGTTTAAACGTTTTACCTGCAGTAGGAGAGAGAGCAAGCATTGCACAAGCCAAGAGTGTTTTCCTATTGAGACTAAAGCTGCTGTTCTCAAAGCCAGAGAACACTGTGAGAAACCTGAGGGTATTCTCACTCCTAGTCCCCTTGGCTCCTCTATGCAGGTGGCCAGGGAAAGACCATCGCTATTGGATCCTGAACCTGGGGTGGACAAGCGAGGGAGGATCACCTGGGTAAGGGGCACTTGAGGACTGGGAGTGAGGTACCTTTAGGTGAGACCTGGAATATCCACTTATTCTCTTGGCAAACAGCTTAACCCTCCCCCAACCTTTATGGGTAGTTCCCCTTTCTTACCCTCTTGGGGTACCTGAAAGTACTGATACGAGGAAGAGGTAACTGAGAGTAATAGACAACATGTACACTCACTAGTCTGGTACTGGGACGAAGAAGATGAGAGGTCAGGCACTTTCTTGTAATGAAAGCCAGTCAGCCTTTAATGAAGAACACCTGCAGCCCATCACCAGACCGCAGGTGTATAAGAGGTGGATTGCTGCTGCAGGAAGAGGAAGCCGGCAAAGAGAAAGACACAGCAGAAGCCACAGTGTGGGAACGAGAGAGGCTGAGATGCTGGAACGCCGACCGAGATCCTGGGAGTCCTGCTGGAGTGATGGTGCAGGATGGAGAGCCCACGGAAAGAAAGACGGGCAGCAGGCGCTGCCGAAGAACGAGGGCCACATGGCACCCTAGAGCTGGAGCACTCTTTTTGATGCACCAGGCGGTCAGGCTTTCCCAAGAAGAGGGAGAAGCTGTTAGGAGGAGCTACAGAGTCCAGTTAAGTGTGTGGGACTCTTAAAAACACTGGGGCACTCCGAACGACCGTACACGTAATAGCGTCCTACGTAAAGAAGTAAAGTTGTCTTTTTTGAATACCAAAATGAATTAAAGGAACATAGTTACATCCATTGAATGCTGAACTGAATGAAAGACGCAAAGTTGCTTATAGCAAATACCGAACTGATTGAAAGGAGCAAAGTTGCTTATATTGAACACTGAACTGAATGAAAAAAGACAGTTGTGTTTATTGAATACCGAATTGAAAGAAACAAGCAAAGTGGTGTTTATGAAATATTGAATTGAATTAAACAAAACAGCATTTTTGGAATACCGAAGTAAAGGAACTAAGCAAAGATTTGCATGGGGTTCCCGGTTTTCCTTGGTGGCTGCGACATCATAGGCTCAAATCTGTGGGTTGTCCACAAGAGCAAATACAGTAAAAATGTGTGTTCCCAGGCCTTTTGATGTACCAACGGTTTAGCCTTTTTCCTTTACGCCCAGGTAATTACACCCACACATGTGAGGTACCATTTTTGTGGGGACAGCTGTGGGAACATGGGAAGGTAGGACATGTGTTGTTGCCCACGTGGATGGTGGTTTCACTGTGGCAAATATATCAAAATTATGTTTTTTCCCCTACATTCTGGACTTTACCGGGCCTTTTGGGTAATAAAGTGTCATGAGATTCATGCAAGTGAGACCTCGTTGGATTCCCACACGTGTCTTCTTTTCAGAAATGCATAGGGTTCCCTGTTTTTCTTGGTGGCTGGGACGCCCAAGGCCCAAATATGTTGAATGTCCACAAGACCAAATACTGGTCTTCACAGGGCCTTTGGTGTACCAGTGGTTTAGCCTTTTCCCTTTGTGCCCAGGTAAGAGCACCCACACATGTGAGGTACTGTTTCTGTCGTGACACCCGTGGGAACGTAGCAAGGTAGCACATGTGTTGTTGCCTATGTGTTTTCAGTGGTTTCCTGGTGGCAAATGTCTCAAAATTGTGTTTTTTTCCCTACATTTTGGAATTTGCCGGCCTTGTGGGTAATACATTCTAGAATAATTCACGCAAGTCAGAACTCTTTGGATTCCCACGGGTGTCTTCTTTTGAGAAATGCATGGGGTTCCTTGTTTTCCTTGGTGGTTGCAACATCCGAGCTCCAAATCAGTCGGTTATCCACAGGACCAAATAAATAAAAAATGTGCTCCTCCCAGAGCCTTTGATGTACCAGTGGTTTAGTATTTTCTCTTTGTGCCCAGGTAAGTGCACCCACACTTGTGAGGTACTGTTTTCGTCAGTACAACTGTGGGAACTTGCGAATGTAGGACATGTATTGTTGCCCGTGTGTTTCAGTGGTTTTCTGGTGGCAAATGTCTCAAAATTTAGTTTTTTCCCTACATTTTGAACTTTGCCGGGCCTTGTGGGTAGTACATTTTTGCACGATTCACATAGACTTCTTTGGATTCCCACGGTGTCTTCTTTTCAGAAATGCATGGGGTTCCCTATTTTCCTTGGTGGCTGCGACACCCCAGGCCCAAATCTGTGGCTTGTCCACAAGGCCAAAAACAGTAAAAATGTCTTCCCATTGCGTTTGGTGTACCAGTGGTTTAGCCTTTTCCTTTTGCACCCAAGTCAGTGCACCCACACATGTCAGGTACCATTTTCATCAGGATGCCTGTGGGAACATGGGAAGGTAGGACATATGTTGTTGCCCATGTGTTTTGGTGGTTTCCCGGTGGCAAATATATTAAAATTGGGTTTTTTTCCTGCATTTTGGACTTTGCTGGCCATTGTGGCTTATAAATTGTCATGCGAGTCACGCAGTGAGACCTCATTGGATTTCCACAGGTGTCTTCTTTTCAGAAATGCATGGGGTTCCCTGTTTTCCTTGGTGGCTGCGACATCCCAGGCCCAAATCTGTTGGTTTTCCACAAGACCAAATACATTAAAAATGTGGTCTTCCCAGGGCCTTTAGTGTGCCAGCGGTTTAGCCTTTTCCCTTTGCACCCAGGTAAGTGCACCCACACATGTGAGGTACCGTTTTCATCGGGACACCTGTGGGAACGTGCAAAGGTAGGACATGTGTTGTTGCCTGTGTGTTTCGGTGGATTTCTTGTGGTAAATGTCTCAAAATTGTGTTTTTCCCCTTATTTTTGACTTTGGCCTATTGCGTAATACATTGTCACGTGATTCACACAAGTGAGACCTTGTTGGATTCCCATGGGTGTCTTTCAGAAATGCATGGGCTTCCCTGTTTTCCTTGGTGGCTGCGACGCCTCAGGCCCAAACCTGTGGAATGTCCACAAGACCAAATACAGTAAAAATGTGGTCTTCCCAGGGCCTTTGGTATACCAGTGGTTTAGCATTTTTTCCTTTGTGCCCAGGTAAGTGCACCCACACATGTGAGGTACCGTTTCTGTCGGAACACCTGTGGGAACGTGGTAAATTACGACATGTGTTGTTGCCCACGTGTTTTGGTGGTTTCCAGGTGGCAAATGCCTCAAAATTGTGATTTTTTTTCCCCTACATTTTAGAATTTGCCAAGCCTTGTGGCTAATACATTCTAGAGCGATTCACACAAGTCAGATATCTTTGGATTCCCACAGGTTGTTTTCTTTTCAGAAATGCATGGAGTTCCCAGTTTTCCTTGGTGGCTGCGACACTCCAAGCCCAAATCTGTGGGTTGTTCACAAGAACAAATACAGTAAAAATGTGATGTTCCGAGGCCCTTTGATGTACTAGTGGTTTAGCCTTTTCCCTTTGTGTCCAGGTAAGTGCACCCACACACGTGAGGTAACATTTTTGTAAGGACAACTGCT
The DNA here is from genome assembly GCF_040938575.1 of Ambystoma mexicanum. Lineage (NCBI taxonomy): Eukaryota > Metazoa > Chordata > Amphibia > Caudata > Ambystomatidae > Ambystoma > Ambystoma mexicanum. The sequence goes on along the minus strand of NC_090938.1, from coordinate 488,254,832 downwards.
GTGAGAACATGGGAAGGTAGGACATGTGTTGTTGCCCAGGTGTTTTGGTGGTTTCCTGGTGGCAAATATATAAAAATTGTGTTTTTCCCCTATATATTTTATTTTGCTGGACCTTGTGGGTAACAAATTGTCATGCAATTCATGCATGTCAGACCTCTTTGTATTCTGACGGGTGTCTTCTATTTGGAATGCATGGGGTTGTCTGTTTTCCTTGGTCCCTACGACACCCAAGGCTCAAATCTGTGGATTGTCCACAAAGCCAAAACCAGTCTTCCCCAGGGTGTTTGATGTACCAGTGATTTAGCTTGTCCCTTTGCACCCAAGTCAGTGCACCCACACATGTGAGGTACCATTTTTATCGAGACCCCTGTGGGAATGTGGGCAGGTAGGGCATTTGTTGTTTTCTCTTGCTTGTGATAATGTTTTCATACATTTCCTACTGCAAATTGTTAAACAACACTTTAATTTCCCAAATGTGACCTACATTTAGTCGCTGCTTTAGACACTGTACGCTTTTGTAACCTGCGCAAGTCATCTATCCTTCAAAAGTTCTGCATGCGCTCTTTAAAAAATGTATGCTTGCCATTCTTTACCACATTCGTTTTTTTTTTGTTATTTTCAAATGCCAAGTACATCGGTTTAGGCTGTCAGCATAAAAATCGTGTACCATGGCTCTGTTTTTGGCTCATGGTATTGCTTGTTTTGTGAAACATTATGGAAAATGTGTGATTTCCTAACTAGAAGAGTCAGGGGAATGTAGCGGTGCATTGCTTTTCTCAATATACACGAAAGCCATTACCTTACAAGTACAAACATTTCTACCACATACTTTCTTTTCTGCCACTTTTCACATTTTTTCCCAAACTATGGGAATTTTAGGTACATAGTTGTTGCCTGACCTGTACAAATGACCCCTTCCTGAACTTGGAATTTCGTCTACTTTTCAGAAATGTTTGCATTTCTGTGTTCCCATTGAGCTTTCCTACCCTCCTATTCCATTCCGTGCAAGCATGTCCTATTAAAAAAAAGGGAACACTCGCCTACCTCTCACAAAACTGATGGTAACCTTATAAAAAATGTTTTTTTTTGTTTCCGCTCAACCTGTTCTTGAAAGCTTGGAAGATGCTGAATTCAGAACCGCAGACCTTTTTTTCTTAGCACTTACAAGAAATAAACCATAGGCTTCTTTGTACATCATTTTATTGCCATTTTCTGAAAAAACACATTTGGACACTTTTTTGTTATTTTCTCACACCCCCTTACAGCAAACCACAAATCTTCGTGAAGTTATGACCGACTACATGTGGGAAGAAAAGGGTGCAAATCTGGCTGGGATATCACTTGTAACAAAGAAGTTACAAGGCATTGAATGCCGACATACCGAAATGTACAAAAACGGGCTCCACACTGGGAAGGAAAACTCTCAGCAATTAAGGGGTTAAAGACTTTACCAAAATGCAGATATTTGAGCAGCCAAAATAGTGTTGTTGATGTGATGGTTATTTGTTATTGCGTTTCACCTGGAATGCCCTAAAATTTGACCTTTTCCCAAATTCTTTTTTTCCTCTTTTCCAAAACAAATAGTGAGGACACAGCTGTGCTATTCTACTCAGTTCTGCAGATCACAATACCTTTCGGACATTACAGGTTAGATAGAGCCTACATGAGAGCTGCCCAGATGATGAAAGAGCATTACCATTCTTTGAAAATAGACACAGTGGGGGACATTATGAGATGGGCGGTAGCCACGGTGCTATTAGCACCATGGCTGCCTCCCATACCGTGTCCGAGTCCGGTCTTGTTCAATGGGAACTTACCGGTGCATTCCAACCCTGGAGGGACTGGTAAGTCCCCATTGAACAAACCATTCCCCATTCCCATTTGAGCCCCCATAGGGCTCAATGGGAATGGGGAGGGCGCTAATAATGGGCTCGCGACTAGCAAGCCTGTATTTAGCGCCCTGGTCCCTTAGCGGGACCTGTAAGGGACGTGTGGTCAGACCACACGTTCCTTGCGGTTCCCGCTAAGGGACCTCAGAATTGGGCGGTAAGAGATTACCAGCACCGGTCTCCTTACCAGTGCCCAGTATCCCTTACCGCCCAACTTGGAATGAGGCCCAGTGACTTGCTTCAGGATAGCATGGAGAGGATGGGAAAGATAAAGCAAAGAAGGGCTGGGTATTCCAGCAGAGGTGTGGAAGTAGAACAAGAGGCCATAAGATAAGATGAGAAAGATGTTTACGACCACCCTCCCCCTCCATCACCTCCATCCCCACCCCAAGGGAAGTAATTATACATGCACAGAATCACCTTCCAAGAGGAGAGGAAGAGGCAAAACTAATCAAAATTGATTCAAACAGACTTAGGGAATACACAGAGAAGGAATAACCGATAGAGAAGAACAAGTTACTTACCAACTGTAACGTTCTTTCGATTGGATGTTCCTCCCACGTATTCCTCATCTTATGATAATAGTATCCCAGCTTCAGCTGCTTCGGAATTTTATTTTCACCAGGGCCGCTGTGTTGGAGTCTGCAGAGTCGAAGTCCCTCGAGGGCCGCTGTCGGGTGTCGAAGTCATCCGCTGTATAAAGGGCTCGAGCAGCACCCGTTATCTCAGTTCTGTAGTGTTCATGGTCGCATCAGCTGATCAGGCTTTAAGTCTTCAGGCTCTTAAGGAAGTCAGAGTGCAACTGACGTAAACTGTACGGAGGGGTAGGATGGGAGAGTTGATGAGGAATACGTAGGAGAAACATCCAATCAAAAGAACGTTACAGTTGGTAAGTAACTTGTTCTTCGAATGGATTGTGTCCTCCCACGTATTCCTAATTTTATGATAGACTCCCATAGCAGTGGTAATTTTGGAGGTGGGAGTACTAGTAATTTTAATTATGGACTGAATGAAGGACAGCTTTTGCAAATAGTCCTCCTTGGATGAAGTAGAATCCAAGCAGTAATGCTTTACAAAGGTGTGCATTGAGACCAAGTGGCTGCAGCACAAATATCCTGCACCTGGGACACCCCTCTGAAGGGCTGTGGAAGTTGTCATGCCTCTGGTTGAATGAGCCCTTAATCCATCTGGAGGCTCTTTCCAAGCTAGGTTATAGCATTGAGATATTGCTAGAATTATCCATCTGGATAGAGTTTGTTTAGATACTGCAAGGCCCAATTTGTGCCCAGTATATCCAACGAATAGTTGGTCACATTGTCGGAGATTTGCCAATCTGGAAATATAGAAACTGAGAGCCCTTTTTGGGTCCAGTCTATCTAACCTTTCCTCTTCCTTACTGGAGTGAGGTGGAGGATAAAAGGAAGGTAAGACAATCTTTTGTGACAGATGAAAATCTGACACTATTTTAGGCAAGAATGATGGCTTGACTTTTAAAATAACCTTGTCCCTATGGAAAATAGTGTGAGGAGGCTTACAGTGCCTGCAACTCACTTACCCTGCGGGCTGATGTTATAGCCACTAACAGAATTGTTTTGAGAGTGAGCAGTCTTAATGGACAAGAATGTAAAGGCTCGAAAGGAGCACACATGAGATATTTTAAGACTAGATTTAAATCCCAGATGGGCACCTGAAAAGGTGTTGGAGGGTGTACATTTGTCAACACTTTCAAGAATTGAATGACTAAAGGCATTTTAAAATAGGACACCTCTTCCGAGGAGCGCTTAAAGATAGATATCGCTGCCAAGTAACCTTTTATCGTTCCAACTTGGAGCCCCAAATTGGCTAAGTGTAAGAGAAAAGAAAATACTGTTGGAGTATTACAAAGAAATGGATCCACATTCTTATCCCTGCACCAGTTACTGAACTTGTTCCAACGACACCGGTACAGGGATTTTGTTGCTGGTCTTCTGGCCGAAAGCAAAATCTCCATTACGTCATCCGGGAGGGCCTAATTCTTATATCTTAGCCTCTCAGAAACCATGCGTGAAGGCTGAGTGTCTTGACCTCTGGATGGAGAACATGACCTTCCTTTTGTGACAGAATATCCTCTCTTTGTGTAAGACGTATTGGAGGGCAGATGGACATGTCCAGAAGGTCTGGGTACCACTTCCTCCTGGCCCAATCCACAGCAATTAGTATCATGGTTTTCCTGAACGTTCTCAACCTCCTGATTAAGTGAGGAATCACGGGGACTGGAGGAAACGTGTAAAGAAGTGGAAAAACCCAGTCCACTACAAACGTGTCCCCTAGAGCTCCTCTTGGGGGAAATTCCCTTGAGCAATACGGTTCGCACTTCCGGTTGGACCCGGTCGCAAACAGATCCACTTGAGGGGTTCCCCAAATGGCGATGATCTCTTGGAGAACTTCCTGAGCTAGCTCCCATTCGTGGGAGACTGTGCTCTGCCTGCTCAGAGCATCTGCAGCCGTGTTTAGCTCTCTGGCTAGGTTAACTGCTGATAGAGAGATTCATTGCCCAGAACCAGAGCTGTATTGCCTCTCTGCACAGCGGGAGTGATTCTACGCCTCCTCTTTTGTTGAGGTAGTACATGGCCACTGCGTTGTCTGTCATTATCAGGACATTCTTTCCTGTACAGAGGGCTAGTCTGATTGCTCTCAGATCCAAAAGGTTGATATGTAGTTTGGACTCCGATGGAGACCAACGACCGCTGATTGTCAGATCGTTGGTGTGAGCTCCCCACCCCGTGAGTGAGGCATCCGTCACTACAGTTATCTCCGGCCATGGTTGCCAAAAATGTTTCCCTTTGAGGATATTCTCCTTGCAAGCCCACCATAGGAGATCTTCAGCCACTTTGGTCGGGACTTATAGAAGGTCTGACGTCTCCCCTGAAAATTGGGACCATTGAGTCCTGAGGGCCCACTGAAGGGATCCCATCCTCAATCTGGCCTCTGGCACCAGAAAAATGCAGGATGCCATGAGGCCTAGGAACCTTAGAAAATCAAATGCCGGTAGATGTTGGGCATTTTGAAATGTCATTACCATCTGCAGAATGTGGTGAGCTCTCTCCTCGGGAGGCGAGGCTTTCCCTGAGGAAGTGTCCAGGATTGCTCCGATGAATTGGAGTTTTTGGCTTGGAATCATTTGTGACAGACTGTGTAAGAAGTGGCAGGTCAAGGCCAGATGTTCCTGGGCTCGTTCGGATGAACTCGCCCTGATTAGCCAATCGTCCAGATAAGGGTAGACATGAATCCCCCTTCTTCTGATACTTGCTGCCACCACTGCCATCAGTTTGGTGAAAAAACTTGGGGCGGAGGTTAGACCAAATGGTAGAACCCAAAACTGATAATGAGAACCACCAATTGCGAGCCTCATGTACTTTCTGTGCTTGGGATGGATTGGCACATGAAAGTAAGCATCCTGAAGGTCCAATGAAACCAGCCAGTCCTGAGGCTGAAGAGCCCGAAGGATCTGAGAAAGGGTCACCATCTTGAACCTGTCCTTCCCAAGGAACTTGTTCAAGCTTCTCAAGTGCAAGATGGGTCTCAATCCTCAGTCCTTTTTGGGGATGAGAAAATAGGGGGAGTACCAGCATTTGTTCCGCTCCGCTACAGGTACATGTTCTATTGCAAAACAAAAGAGGTGATGGCTGGAAGGTTTAGAATAAATCTTAACCTCTGGCATTGCTCTGGGCAACCCTCCAGACCATCGTTCTTTGCCAGCCAAGCCATTACAAAAGGGAAAAGACCATATGCAAATCAGGCTTGGTCCCACCCCCAAAGGGGTAGTCCAGCCTGAACTGCTAGGTCACATCCCTTCTGCACGAGACCACAAGCATCCTCAGACATGTTTCAGCCTTGTTGGGCATCATCAGTGAGGAGTAGCTTGGGTCTCTAGGCCCAGCAGGGACGGGACCCACGTCTGGGCATACCCGTCCCACTCGGGGTGACAAAAGCAAAACAGAGGGACTCCCAGGACCCCCTTGTTAATTTGCATATTTAAGTAACTTTGGGTCTCACCCTAAGTTACTAGGGGAATCCAGACGTGGACCCCTTGCTCACTATTCTTAGAGAGGCACAGATCCACCCTACTGATGAGGTCCAACCAGACCGAAACACGTGTCTGGGGTTTCTGTTGGTACTCTTGTTCAGAGGAGAATTGCCTAGCATTTCCGTGCTGGACTGCCCCAGGGCAGGACAAAGACTGATATGTTTGGGATATTTCTTCTCTGTGAAAGATAGTGAGCTAAAGACTCTGGGTAAGTCTCTTGTAACCAGGACTAATGTCTGGCAGAGGGACTCCGGGGACCCCCTTGTTAATTTACATGTTCTATTGCACCTTTCTCTAGCAGGGTTAAAATCTCCTGCACAAGGAGCGGGTCTGGAATTTCTACAGATTTGGCTCCCGGTGGATGATCTTGAGGTCTTTGATGAAAAGGAAGACAGTAACCATGGGTCACTATCTCTAGTGTCCAGGCATCTGACGTAATGCCCCGCCATTCGTCCAGATACCGAGTGATTCTGCCTCCCACCGGGATTTTGTGGGTTAAGACCTCCAAGTGGCTTTGCAGCGGCTGCAGCAGTGGCTGAGGAGGTAGTAGCCGCTGCTGTGGCTGATCTAGCACCTGTCCCTTTTCCACCATGAAAAGGTTTTCTCTGTTGGCCTCTGTGACTGGCCTGCCCCTTCCCTTTTCCAAAAGAGGAGTAGAAACAAAAGGGGCGACTCTTCCAGGAAGATGAGCCTCCATAAGAGTGTTGTTGAGGTTGTCTTATAGCGGCACTGAGTGATTTTTCTGCTGCTTTCGAGGTCTGCAGCTTCTCCAAGCTCTCGTCCACCTTGCTGCCAAACAACCTCAAGCCGTCAAAGGGCATATTAAGTAATCTAGACTGCACAGCCATGCAAATCTGTGCAAGACCGTGCTAGAAGCCATGAACCTGCTTATACTATCCGCAGTGTCCAATCCTGACTGAAGGCATTCCTCCATATCCTCTTTACCATCCTTCACTATAGCCAGGAAACCATCCGTTCTTCACCTTCTGGGATGCCTTCAGCCACTGAAGACATGCAGTCCCACAGGGTATAAGTAAATCTTGCTAATGTGCAAGTGACATTAGTTGATTTAAGGGCCATGCTGCCCGAAGTAAAAGCTTTCCGGGCCCAAGCATCAATTTTTTTATCGTCCCTGTCTGGTGGTATTGATGGGTAAACTGACTACCTAGTGGAGGTAGCAGCTTGAACAACAAGACTCTCGGGAGAGGGATGCTTGGATAAATACTCCGGGTCTGAAAAGGCTGGCCTATATTTAGGTACCAGTTTTTTATTTACTGCTGGAATCGAATCGGGATTATTCCAATTTGCCATTATCCTTTTTTGTAAAGCCTTATGGAATGGTAAAACAGAATCTTTTAAGGGACCCTCACTCAGGATGTCAGTCATGTCATCCTGGTCAAAATCTGGGGAAGCTGCTTTCCAACCCATAAAATCAGTGACCCTTCACATAAGATTTCTATAACTGGGATCAGCATGATCTGTAGGGTCTGGTTTTTCAAAATCCACTTCAGGTGAAGTATCTAAGCCACTGGCATTTTGTAGGCAATCATAAAGGTCTGTTATCTTTGATGATTGTGGGTCCACTAGTTCACCAGGGACCTCTGGCCCCAAATCTGACTCCATCTGGAGTGACATCCTCTTCAGAGGAATGTTCCTCATATATAGATGACATGGATGTAAAAAATTCATGTCTAGTTTGAGGGTGGAAAGCCTTTTCTGACAAAGAAGGTGGAATTTGTCTAGGCATGGAAAATGGCGTTGACTTGGGTCTTGGTATTATCAAAGGCGTCGATAGGGTGGACGCTGGCTTCAACGGTGTCGAAGGAGGCTTTGATGCTGTCGAAGGAGGCTACGATACAGCTACAGGTGTCAACGTCATCTTTTGTCATCAGTCTCAATGCTATGGTCGTCGACGGTGTCGAGTCGAGTTTTGGTTTCGACTTCGACGTCGATGCCAATTCCTTTAGCCCCGATTTATGCACCGGAGGCTTAGACTTAGAGTGAGGCATCAGGGAACTTTCCCATGAAGACACTCTCGACTCCTTTTCAACCCTTGCGTGTTTGGATCTTGATTTTCCTCTGTCACTTTTAGAGTGAGTAGAGGCATGATCACCACGCGGCAACTTCGAGGGGGTCTGGGCCGCTTTCTCTAATATTTTCAGCATCGAAGCCCTGAAGGCCTCCCATTTTTCTGGGGAACCGTGCTTTGAAGGGTAAGTAACTCTCCTCTCAGAAGAGGACGAGGAGGAAGAAGACCTATGACGTCGCTTTCTTGACTATTTTTTCGTCGAAGACGAGGAAGACTTCCTCGAGCAATTTTCCGATTTGGACCTCCTCGACTCGTGATGAGATTTTCTACCGGATTCATCTGAATCCTTTTGTCTTTTCGAAGACTTATATTTATCCTCCCCCACCGCCAGCTTACCTCTGCATTCTCTAAGAGCCTTATTTGACATGGCCTGACAGGACCCACACTCATCAACCCGATGGTCTGGGCTGAGGCACCAGGGGCAATTCCGATGGGGGTCGGTAATAGACATCTTCCTGCCACACTTCAGACATTTTTTTAACCCTGTCTTGGGTGTGGAGGGAGTTGAAGACAAAGACATAGTCGAAGAAATTCTTGATGCGCCGTTCGTAACACGAAGCAGTTGCGTTGGAAAAACAGAACTGAGGTAACGATCGCTGCTTGAGCCCTTTATACAGTGGATGACGTCGACGCCCAACGGCGGCCCTCGAGGGACTTCGACTCCACGGTCTCGAACACAGCGCACCCTGGTGAAAAAAAAATTCCAAAGCAGCTGAAGCTGGGATACAATTATCATAAGGTGAGGAATACGTGGGAGGACACACTCCATTCGAAAGACAGGGCTGCAGGCTAAGTAGGACTAGAATGTCAAGCAGGCATGAAAATGGGATGGGTGGATGCATGATAGTACTTAAGTGCTGTCAATATCTATGTGATTTGGATCTTGCAGACTACTGTGCCTTGGATTGATTGTGGCAGTGTGTAACTGTTCCTATGGTAATATCAAAACTTTACAAAATCTCCTTTATGTTTCTGTCATGGATCTGACAAGACTCAAGAGAACTGAGTCTGAGGGCTCCACAGAGTGCTTATCCGTAACTTGTATATTTGTATATTATATATTACTGTATCTATAGAGCCTTTATACCCGTACCCCGTACTGTGTGCTGTATCTACTGTAATCACTATTATTGTGTTTTTGTTTATATTGTATAACTCTGTAAGCCTTGCATCTTCATATTGTGGCGCACTATTACCTACGGGTCTGGAGCGCGTAATAAGTAAATAAACAACAACAAACAAGACCGGTGAATATCAGTAAACAAATAGCCTCCTGCCATCTAGCCTAACCAGAACCTTTGAATGTGGCCTCGAAGACGAATACGATATATGGTGCCTTTGTCTATCTGGCGAGAGAGAGTACTTTTTTAATTTTTTGACAGGCGTCCATCTGAGCCTGCATTATTTAATCTCTGAAGCAGCAATAATGACAGCATAATTAGCAGGATTGCTGTCAACTGTGTGATGAAGTCACGCTGAGAGGCTAGGGGATCGGTCCCTAGATACCCTCGGGACCAAGGTCTGCCATATGCACCACTATGCTGGCCTCAAGATGGTGGTAGGAGGATCTCCCTAGCCTCCTAAGCAGCACCCCATGTCACTCCAATGAATTTGCACCAGGTTCCATAACTGTAATCTGTATTACGCATACAAGAAGTAGTGATAGACCTGCCCAGGAAGTCCGACTCACAGCTCCTTCCCACATAACTCTGTCAGCCACACAGGGCAACAACATTACAAACACCTGGGATTTGCAGCTGAGCGAACATAGTTCATGAATCGCGAAGCTTGCGGTTTGTGCAGAACAGAAAAGCACTAAGGCAAAGTGGTTCAATAGTGGGAGACCCTGGCGGTGCCATTCTGAAGTTGGATGGCTGGGAACACAAGACTGCCTTACTCCAAGATGGCAGAGAGCCCTTTTGAGGACTTTGTATGCAGAGCAGTGACCCGGCCTGCAGTAGGATTCTGCTCACAACAGAGGCTCCACTATCATTTACCATCCAGCTGCCAAAGATTCCCCACCCCTAGGGGCCAATTCCAGTTGGGGGAGAAATATAAAAGGGGACGCGTAGGTGCTAGGAGAAGTTTGGCAAACACAGAGAAGAGGGTATGAGGCAAGCCAGCCGGCTGAAAAGGGAGGATGAGGATGGAGTGGCGGGAAGAGATGGAGAGTGTGAGACAGATAGGGAAGGCGAAGGAGTAACATAATGGAAGCTGAAGAGGAGGAGGCTGGGGAGTGAGAAAGGGGAGGGGGAACCTCATTATATTATAGACCGAGGAGCAGAGGCAGAAGAACTAGGATAAAGGTAAAAGAAGAGGAGGAAGAAGAACACCATAGGGGAGAGAAGGTAAGTGAATGAAGGATATCACTTCAGAGAGCCAGGAGAAGAGGAAACAGGAACATGAAGCTATAGAAATAGGAGGAGAAACATCAAGGGAGAATAAGAAGAGTGGAGGGAAAGGTTGGGGAGAGAGGAATGGACAGAAGAGAGGAGGGAGTACATCTGGAGAAGGAATAAATACATCTGGAATGGTGAGGAAATGACACGAGGGAGTAGAGGAGAAAAGATAATATCAAGAGAAAGAAATGGAGTAGAGTGTGGTGGAAAAGCTAGGACAGAAACATTCTCTGGAGCTGGTGGAGCAGATGCTAGGCAAAAGGCAACAAATAAATAGTGCAAAGGGGTAACCAATACGAAATTCAGTAGCTCCCTGTGACCAGAGGGGGGTACACTAAGCCTTGCCTGGAGGGGAAGAAGCTAATCATCATTGGCTCCAGCTGTTCCTGAAAGTGTCTCATGCCTGGCCCTGTCAGATGACCCAAGGGTGCTAGGATGGTGCCCAGTAGCATAGAGTCACGGTGGGCACTACACGAGTTCCTAATGGCCGTGTGCCAGTCATGCAAGAGTCTAGATCAAGAATCCAAGAGACTTTGAGTAACTGATCTATGTAGGGTGATCCTGCAAACAAAAGACTGATGTTGCAAAAAACAGCTGTGAAGGCCGTATCCCGCAAGGTTGATCTTGTGATTCCTTCCTCCAACCCTCTGTCTGTTTTTTTATGGGTTCTCCACCTGCACCCACCCACCATTCCACTGTGCATCCCCATGACACACTCCCCACGCCCCCACCACTTACCTCTACAGGCGTTAGCAGCCTCCTCCGAGGATCTGTGCCACTAACACGGAAACACAACTCACTCTGCAGCACGCGATGTGACACAGCCTTTAGTGTGCCTGGCTTCCGGTGAAGCAGAATGTAGACAGCAATTGATGTAGGGCGATAGCCCTGATATAGACAGAGAGGAATAAACGCAGGACTACAGTCCTAAAGGAAGTAGGGACCCAAGTAGAGACCTTTCACTTATTAAAACATAATAATTCAAAAATAGACCACTTTTTCTTTTGAGATGCTTTTTTGTTCTCCTACCAACCACCACATTTTAGACCTTAATCCCTAGCCTACACCATTGTGACACCCAAAATATAAAGAATCAAGAGAACTAATTTGGAGTCATCTGTTCATGCCTTGATAAACACAGCTGTCACTCATGCAAGGTGTTCGGCCCCATGAATAAAACTATATGTACGGAAAATAACGAATTCCTTTACATAAGATTTGTTTCAGATGATTTTTGTTATGCATATGGGTCTGTTTAGTGGGGTAGTTCGCCACTGGTAAGCATGCTTGATGCATGTCCAAATGGTGACCATGCCCCAGGCATACTAAGTAATCATAGCAACATTACTTCTGGATAATTGACTATAAAAGGGAATATTCCAGACTCCATCTTTTGTCTTGCAATGTGTTTCGTGTGTGACAGAGTTCCCTGTCCGACTCTTGGTGTAGAGAATGGGATGGCCGTAGGGGCTGGGTGCCGCCAGCTGCTACGTGATTTTAGGCCGTGGGTGGTTTGGGAAGGATCCTGAGGCCTACTCCACAATGGAAGGGACTCATCATCTTGAGAAGGAACATGTCCCTCTCACTTTGAGAGGAGCTTCCATCATAGGTAATGCATTAAACGGCAAGACCCACTTTGGTGCAACAATAATCAAGTATCATTAACAGCATGCATGGGATCCCCTCCACCCACAAGTTATTTGTGCATGCCATTCACCGACCCTGACACAAGAGCACTTGGATTGCTGTGGAGGAAGGATTGGCCAAATGCGGCCAGCATAGATAAGAAGGCATCAGAAATTGCATAATCTAGAGAATACATGGCCCACTGCAAGAAAGTGGCTTCCCACAGGCAAAACGCGTGCTTGGACAACTGCACACAACAAAACCTTTAATTCACTTATCCGGATAGGTATCCGATTCATAGTGTGTGTTTAAACATGGCATACAGCAAACCCACTCCCTGTTTTGTGAAGCCGAAATCTAAAATAGGCAGCCTTCAACAATGCTCAGTCTACAGCTCTGTGCAGCGAGGGGCAGTGCAAATGGGAGATCCGCAAACAATTGCAGCTTAACAAATCCCGTTCTAAGGCTTAGGAAAGATAAACACATAATGCGGTTATGCGAGGATAGTCCCCAGTGGCAGGGCCAACACTAAGGCGTTGGCTTGCTGATTGTAGTGTGGGTGTTTGGAGGCTGAAGGGGAGCTTTAGAGGGAGTTGGCAAAGGAAACAGGAGGGGTGTGAGGTGGAGCAGGAGGATGGAGACTGGAGAGAGGTGGCAGAGGGAAAGAATCGAGGAAGGAGGTGGTATAGAATAAGTATGTGGCAAAAGTGAGCATCTGACGGAATGAGATGGCTGGAGAGAGCGAAAGCAGGTGGGGGGGAATGAGTATCGAGGAGGTTGGTGGGAACATCAAAAGAGCAGAGGAGGAGTGCATTCTGGAGACGCTTGAAGGAGCCATCAGGAGACGTTATGAGGAGAACATTATGGAGGCGATTGGGAGACACATCTGGAGGAGAGGAGTATTAAGGAGGAGGTTGGGCGAAACATCTGGTGGAAAGAGAAGAGAAATATTAAAGAGTAAGTTGGAGAAGAAGGTGGAGATAAGGAGGATGTCATGTCATTGGCCCTCATTACGACCCTGGCGGAAAGTGACTGACCGGACCGCCACAGCGTAAATAGCGTTTCCGCTATTGCAAGAAGGAGCAAAGTGCGGCCCATTCCGACCCATCGGGCACGAGCACCACGGCATGGCGGAAGTGCAAAGTCCGCGATGGCGGAAATGAACCCAAAACGGCCCACACCGCCGCCGTACGGCGCCCTAGGTGCAATACCGCCACCCATCACAGCGGACACCGCAGTGTGCGCCTACCGTAAAGTACGGTGACCGGAAATATACGGAAACGGAAGTTAAAACACGGGCCCGGAACGGGAAACAACCCGCCGTACACCTATAAAACCACTAAAACCACACAACCACTAAAATCACTACCCTGAGACACAACCCAACCCGTCATCCACCCTAGCGAAACCAAGAAAAATGGGAAAAGTAGCGAAGAAAGCGTGCGACCGCAAGCGGCAGGTCCACTTCTCCCGTGAGGAACTCACCGTGCTAACAGAGACCCTCCAGGAGAATGCTGCCGTCGTCTTCTCCACGCAAATGACCAGGACGGCACTCGCAAACAAGAAGGCCATATGGGCTCTGGTGGCACAGCGGGTAAGTGCGGTGGGGACCGCACCCCGCACCCCACAGCAATGCCGTAAGCGATGGGACGACCTGCGGATACGCGTCCGCAGCATACTCTCTGCCAACCGCAACATTGCCACAGCCACCGGGGGAGGGTCGGAATCACCCATCAAGCTGACCCCTTGGGAAGAAATCTGTGCCTCAACCATCGGAATGGAGAGCATAGAGGGAGTCGGAGGGATGGAGAAAGGAGTGCAGACATCCGAAGAATCAGGTAGGTGGGCCTAATGAAACAATGCCAAAACCACAAAGTCCATCCATGTGAAGCACCATGTGTCCCCATAGTGCAACAGAAACACATGTCCAGGAGAACGTCCACACACATCGTCCTGATAGCGCACGTTAAAACCCACAATAAATACATAAATAATTAAAAACCCCTAAAACACGCACTACACGTGCAGCAGGCACACCCTAACTGCAGGCTGCCAAACAACTGCACCCTCACTCCACACACAAATGGAAGCACCTCCAAGGCCCCGACCCAAATCACCCTCAGGTACCACCCCAATGCATGTGATACAATGCCATTCCAATTCCCACAGACCCACCAATAACCCTCGCCCTCCTTTACTCCACCACAGGGGCCGATCCAAACGACGAGCTGCAGGACACCCCTACCAGCACACCTGCAAAGAGGGCCAAGACCAACGGCCAAAGACCCTCCACCTCAGCTGCACGCATCAAGACACGGCAGCAGCACAAATCAGGTGGCAGCACACAGGAGGGAACATCAACAGGCACCCCAGCAGCCAGCATGCCCACAACACCACCACCACAGGTCCCCCCAACGGATGCCACAGAAGGCACTGCCTCCGGTGGCAGCAGCACCATAGGTGACACCCCATTGATGGCAGCATGCTCCGACACAGAAGACGGGGATGTCGAAGTCAGATCCATCCATGACCTGTCCCAATCCCCCTGTCTGTCCCATCCCGTACTACATGAGGATACCACGCAGGGGCACCCACAAGACGACGACTGGCCATCCCCCACAAGCCCTGTGGCAGGGCAACATGATGACAACAGCCCCTCTGTGACACCCCCGCAAATGGCCATGGCCCAGCAGAGGCAACAGTCCCTCGACCAGTTAATAGTGCAACAGCAGCAACTGGCCACGCTCCTCAAGGACCATGCCGATGAATGTGGGGGCACTAAGGCAGACATAGAAACATCAACTGAGACACTTAGGGCAGAAATGGAGAGAGGTACAGAGACACTAAGGGCACAAATGGAGAGTAGCACCGAGAGCCTGAGAGTCCAAATGGAGAGTAGCACCGAGAGCCTGAGAGTCCAAATGGAGAGAAGCACCGAGAGCCTGAGGGGGGAACTGCATGCGACGTCCAAAGACGTATGTGGTGAACTTGCCGCAGTGCGCCGTGTGCTCACTGAGCTCTCGCAAACCCTTAGGGACATGCATGGACGTGAGCAGGCAGAGACATCATCCGTTGCAAGTTCCGTCCAGGGCAGCCCCCAACGTAGATCTGGGAGGAACCTGCGCTCCACAGGCAGGGGTGCCCCTGATACCCGCAGAGGGGGCTTGCAATAGCGACTGCCCACTGACGATGAGCATCTTTGGACACTGGTGTTCGGGGGGGAGGTGGGAGGGTGGAGGGGGTGTGTTGGGCTCACTTGGGTGGCGGGTCGATAGGGTGTACAACATGATATCACATATGCCATAAAAAGTGCACGATCAACCAATGAGATGTGTGGACATTGATCTTTGTGTACTAGGCCATCATAGGCGTACAGTCCATATTGTGCATGTCCCAGACACACACAGTGCCACGAGTCCCGTGTCCATGTATCAGCCACCAGGCGTGAGTGCTAGAAGCATACATCAATGAGATGCTGACGAATGTCACGGGCCTCCGGTGCCTCGCAGACTCCCTGAGGTGCTGCCACATCCCCACCCTCATCATGACCATCTTCAGGTGCTTGCAGTTCTGCGTCAGGGGGCATGGGCACATTTCTACGTACGCACATGTTGTGGAGCATGACACATGCCATCACCATCTTTGCAACCTTCTCATGGCGGTACAGGAGTGCCCCGCCAGACCTGCTGAGGCAGCGTAAACGAGTCTTCAGTAGGCCGAATGCCTGTTCTATGACTACACGGGTACGTGAGTGGGCATGGTTGTAGTCCTCCTCATGCTGGTTCTGTGGGTTCCGGACTGGTGTGAGGAGCCATCTCTTCAGTGGATATCCAGCATCACCTGTATGTGGACGATAAACGTATGATGTGGAATGCCATTGCTACGTACGCACCCCCCCCCCTTCCTGCCAGGTCATTGCCGCATCACATACCCCACATCATCATGCATGAAATGAGACTCACCGAGTAGCCAGGATCTGTTCCCTGCGTGTCGCTCCATGTAGCGTGGTATTGTAGAGTTCCTCAAGACCATAGAATCATGGGTTGATCCAGGGAATCGGGCACAACAATGTGTAATGATCCTGTTGGAGTCACACACCATTTGTACATTCAGAGAATGAAATTGTTTTCGGTTGCGGTACTGGGCCTCCATGGCATGTGGGACGACCAATTCCACATGGGTGCAGTCGATGGCACCAATGCAACCCGGTATGCCGGCAAGTGCATGGAATCCCACTTTTGTGTTCGTAATTTCCTGCTCCGAGCGTGGTAGAGAGATGTAGTCGTCTGCGTGCTTCAGGAGGGCATCGAGCACTTGCAATAGTGTCCGTGAGAACAGTGGCTGTGAAATGCCATGCAACTGTCCGACTGTGTGCTGGTAGGTGCCTGTGGCCAGGAAGTGGAGTACAGACACCACCTTCAGTAGGGGTGGGATGGCGGTTGGGCTATCTATCATGCTGACAAGGTCAGCCTGTGTCATGTCCACAATGGCGGTTATGGTGTCCCGGTCCAGACGGTAGAGGGTGTGGATCTGCTCATCAGTGAGGTTGAACGGATGTGCTCGGAGGCGTGGGATTGCGGGCTGCCTGCGTGGTGGTAGTGGCTGTGCTGGCGGCCCTTGCTGGCCCTGCCTTGGCCTCCTCCTCCTCCTGCGTCTCCTCCGTGCGGCCGGTTGTAGTTGGTGTTCGTCTTCTTCTTGGAGTTGGAGTACTTGCAGTGCTATCAGGTCCCCCAGGGCCAACATCGCGAGTCCTGCCGGTAGCATTTCGGAGTGGGTGTGGTTGTGGGAGGAGACTGGGTGTGCAATTTATGTGTTTTCAGGCTGAATGGCCTCCACCTGTGGTGATTCATTCCACCTGTGCAAACTGCTCTCCCCTTTGGCCGAGCACGTCCCGCGCACAACGCTGCAATTCGTGGAATGGCATCTTGCTATTGCAATCTTGTATTTGTACCCGATGGCCGTGTAACATTGGTTGATATGTTCATTCTGCTGTGGTCCCATTGTTTCACATACTATCTGTGCAGTCGCGAACAGAGTTGTGAAGGGTCAGTGGAACGTAGTACTCGAGTAACGGTGGGCCCTCATTCATCACTGTACCGAGTTGCAACGACAGGCGGGGCGTCCCATTCGTGGGTGAAGGCAGTTGCCATTTTCACACACAGCCGCACTCGATGGATTAATTAGTGTTTTCAAACGGCCACAGATGCCTCTTCGACGTGATGTTGCAAATGAGGAATTCGAAGGGCGGCGCTTTCGGTTTTCAGCTGCAGGCGAGGAGATGCCCACAGGTCTGACTGCAAATATAACGTTCTATTGTTCAATGTCCTTGGGACAGGGGCCATGGCGAGAATGCTATGATTGATATGAATAGTATGGGATGCGCAATTGCGTAGTGGACGATAAGGCAGGACGTTCCCAAATACATGTTACTTCACTAGACTGGAATTACGTGCTGGGGCACTGTGGATTTTGCAGGCTGCATAACGCACAGACTCAATGGATATTTCTAATGTTATGTGAGTAAATATTCAGGCGTTTTCATTACGGGATGAGGGAATGATGAATGGATGCATGGGCAGGTGATTTGATACAGAGTTTGCCATGTACAGGGCTTCTTGGGATCTGTCCGCCCCCCCTGCGCTATGTGATGCAGGGCTGCCATAGTGGGACCATCGTCTATCTGGCCTTGTTGAGCCCTCCCTGTCTCGACGCGCCTTCAGACACTTGTGTCCATGCACGTTACCAATCCCATCTGAAGGATTCTGTTTTCACAGACGCATGCACAGGTACACTCGTTTGTGATGGTGTTTTCACCTCGATATAGATAGTTATGATTCGCAAGTGGTTTTGGGGTGGTGATGATCCTTTGGAGTGGGCTTGCATGCATATGGCTGTGGATCTAGTGTGATCATTGAAGTGAGTTGTTCGAATGTAGTTCTGATGGCCATTCTATTCTGTTTCTTTTCTTTTGGTTGACAGGTATCTCCTCCCCTTTTGCCACTGCCATCTGTATGCCACTCCTGCAGATGGGTTTTACTCCCGACACCTGCTGCTTCGTGTTAATCAGTGGAGCAGCATTACGATCTTATGGGACGATCGCCAATGGGCCACATGCCCTTACGCAGTACTGGTGGCTCGGAGCAACATTTCGGCCTTTCAGCTGGACTAGTGCCTCCCCATTGGGACGGCCCTGCGGTTCTGTGCGCTTCCATGTTGCCTTTTCGTACGTGAATGTGGCCCTGTGTACCATGAAGGAACAGGGCGTCACACAAGTAGTGGCTGGTCATTTCTTGCGGATGCAGCCCACAATGGTGAAATGTGTTTTGGAGTTCATGGCCTGATGGCTGTATGGGCTTGGTGATATTGATGTGCATTAAAATTCTATTCTGATATGGGCCGTGTAGCGTTCTTCTTTGCAAGTGATGTGGCATATTCCTATTTGGGGAGCGATGTATTGTGAGGGGATCTGCATTGGGTTCCAGCTTCGGAGTTTTGTTGCGTGGTCCTGTACTGGGCGCGTTTGCCTACGAAGCCCGTGAGGTCAGGGATGGGGGCTGCCAATATGACAGTTTGAATGTTGTCATGCTCAGGGGCGGGGATTGGGTTTTGTGTGACAGATGCCGGTCAGCCAGGTGGACTGGTGGAATGTTGTGATTTTCTGAATATTGCTGGTCACAGGTGCCTGTGTTTGCGTGCGTTTCTTGGTGGGGGACTGTGGTCATGTCCATTGGGATGGCTTCTGTATTCGTGCCATCTGTGCCCTGCAGCTCCCATTGGCCCCTCTTGAGGTTCATTTGTTCGTTGGCATGCATGGGTGACTTGTGCATTTCACTGGTTGCATTGTGGCTTCGTTGCACCTACGGGGAGTTGTACTTTGTGGGCAGGGAGCGGTGTACGGGCAGTCAGTGGGGCCGTTTACGGTTGATTCGCGATGCCGTACTTCTCACCATGGCGGAATGGTGCATTCCGCCATGCTTGATGCCGTTAGGTACATGTCCGCTGGGGTCGGAATTGGCGTACCGTTGCGCCATGGTGGTGTTTACGGTTTGGCATGGCGCGCGCGCGCGTGCTTGGTGCAGTTAGCGTTGGCGTTCACTACGGTGTCGCTAATGGCATCGTACTTTGCGGTGACGGGTCATAGTCGCACCGAGCGCTATTCGATGGCGGTATTGCATTTCCGCCATCGTTTTCCGAATTCCGCCAGGGTCTTAATGAGGGCCATTGAATTATATTTTCTTTAGTTTACCCATTGCTGTAGCAGTCTCTAATAAATCTGTATTCTTTTAAACCCCACCTTCTGTATCTACCATATATTGATCCTACTCGGCCCCATTCCACTGTACTGACCTGTGCCTTTTATTTGGACACACCTCACTAGGATGTCCTAAAAGATTGAGATTCCAATGAGATGGTTTTCATTACCTGTTGGTGGAGAGCTAAGTTGCGGAACAGTGTGGATAGTTTGGAAGTACCTCAAATTAGTGACAGTGTTGTGCTTTTCTTTGGCTGTCAACTGTCTCCAAATTGGATCCAGTCACAAATTAAGTGCAACATGCCCATGGAAGAGGATACTCAGGTTCACCTTTCTCACAAGCTCATGTTAATGAGCAGATGGACTGGGGTGAATACAAGAAAACACGCGGTAACCGTGCTTTCTCACATCTACCCCATTCTGAAAGGATTACTTGCAGGAAGTGCGAAAACCTGCATGGAAACTCTGCCTGTTGGTTCTGGTTTCCCGCTCTGTGCAGGAAATCCACATGTCTCTGCCGGCATCCATATTCAGATGCCAGTATCTCTGCAGAGGTTCCCTGCTTTTTGGAGTGTGCTAAATGCAGGTATTAGGTATCTATTGCAAGTGCAACTGTAATTTTTTTCATGGCAGCTGTCATTAGTGATTGCTGCGATGTACACATAGCACAGATCGAAGAAGATTAACCACATGAAGTGTTTTGAGGTATGCAAATCCGGGGTCCTCAAGCATACCCATGCCCGATATTGCTTCACGTGGTTAATTGGTTAATCAGGAACCGAACAGCACAAACCGTGGTAGAGCTTGAGCCTGTCCTTCTGCCAGACATCAGCAGGGTTCAGAGTGTTTCTGGTGATATATAATTAATAATTTAGCATTTAGATATGACAACAGATTTGTGCACAATGGATATATAGTGGGAGTACAGCGAGCAGTATGTTTTCTTGTCTTTTACGCAGCACAGTTGCCATGACCCATGCCCCAACACAGTTAGCAGAGGCTCTCCAAGTTAGGATATTTAAATTAGCTAGAGGCCTCTGCCAGGGGTCATGGTTCACCCATCAGCTTTTATATATTCCAAATTTGACAGTTTTGCCTTCTACTTTTCAGGTAGACTGTGATTTGGGGTGTGGATAATGTGCTTGAATGTTTCCTTTCTTTATTACATTCGGATGAATTCGTTTAATGTAATTCTTAACATTAATATAGCTTGCAGAGGTAACCTATATAGAACTGACTACTGATCATACAAGCTATACTCTTTAGAAAATCAATTACTTGTACTCCTTGACTTCACTTTAATGTATCAAGCGTACTTCCTTGATTTGGAGAAGTAGTAGGGCTAATTATTGCTGCAAGGCGTCATTTGCAACCACTAGGTGCATAACTATGAGCACACACTTGTACAGTGCTGCTGGAGATAAAAATTTGGATGGTTTTGCAAAGTTTGGTAATTCCCACTTTGAAGCATCTTATGTATGATTACAGTTCCAGAAGTTGTGCATGCAGTGTGAACAGTCCTATCTGCCGCCCCCTCACCCCTCACTCATGAAAGATTCCCAAAGTAGTTTAGGGTTATTTAATAGGGCAATGATCTTTGAAATAGACGAATTCATGTATCCAAAATGTGCTTTTTAACCTAGACAAATAAATAGACATTGATACCATAGACAATCCGTTTAGATTTGGAGGAATTTTCAGTCAAATTGATGTCCTGTGCAGGATCTTCGGACTCAGCCTTTTCCAACTAGCCATTGTCAGTTGATGACTGAATGACCACTAATAAGTTATAGACGTAAATAATGATTTCCGTGCCGATGCATCTGCATGTAAAGACGCATTCGGCCTTAAGCCTGAGGCAGCTGCCCGACACCAGATCAAGCGGCACCACTTGTGACAGAGTTGCAGCCTAGTGACATTGGAGGGGGTGCTCTTCTCTTACCAGATTGCTGCCGGCACTCCTACACCTCCCTGGTGGCCAGTTTTTTAACTGATGGCAGGATGTGTGGTTGTAACCACCTTAATGGGAGGTGGGGAGCAAACAATCACCAGAAGGAGTGACATTGATTAAAAGAGGCCCATACTCTAGCATGCAAAGCTGTTCCTTCCAAGGTAACATATTCGCCAATAGAGCCTGCAAAGAGTGTTCCTGGGAGGTGATAATGACTTCAGGGAATCACATGCTGCAGGACTCTGCTAGAAGGGCC
Source organism: Ambystoma mexicanum (assembly GCF_040938575.1). Lineage (NCBI taxonomy): Eukaryota > Metazoa > Chordata > Amphibia > Caudata > Ambystomatidae > Ambystoma > Ambystoma mexicanum. The sequence goes on along the minus strand of NC_090938.1, from coordinate 488,233,304 downwards.
CTGGCAGTAGAAGGCAGTGGGGGCTTGCTGGCAATACCAGCTCCATAGAGACAGCAGAAGATATCCGGCGCAAGGAAGCAGAGTACTGCAGGGCAAGGAGGACTTCCATGGTGCACAAACCCATAGGGTACAGTAGACGACATCAGACAGGAGGCTGCTATATCATGGATATAGCCTCCAGCAAGCCATTTAGGAACACTGATGCATAAAGCTACAGCTGCAAGCTCTCCTGAGTTTAAGTAGTGAAGCATGGCAATTTAGGAGGGCACATCTTTACTGGGAAACCAGCAGATGTGATATTAAAAATGTCCAGATGGTGTCTCTCTTATGCATGCTCATCATGTTCCTCAGCCTTCTCTGTGATGACTCACTCCGACATCTGTCACCATCTTGGGAGGGGAAATACAGATGTTGTCCGTCACTGACACGTTCCAACAATTTTGCTACCCATGCCCGGTCCTCCGTAAAGACTTGCTATTGAAGGTAATCATCGGAGGTGGGTCCATGGCAATTATGCAACAGCCCCCTATTTCACAGGATATCATAAGCTGTTCCGCATACAGCTTTACACACTGCTAGTTGCTAATAAAGAAAGCTATATGTTGTTTATAACTGTGCTAAATGCCATCACCAAAATAAACACTTGTGGCAATTGCTTGAACGTTCAAAAAAACGAATCACATAACAGATTAGTATTGAGGTGATGTAATTATGAGCAAAGACCAGAAAGTAGAGTTCGGCTGTTTTATGTTACATGTTTGTTGTTGTTGGGACGCTTCCGACTTTGTTCTGCCGCGTTGTTTGCCACAGTTAAGTTCTGTGCTGGTTTACCTTCTCTAAGGGTTGGAGGATCTTTCACCGCAGAGTCCAACATTCAGCAGTTCACTTTTTTAATGGTTGTTAGAAACGTTGACCACAGGTTCCACATGCAACAATAATTCTTTCTGTCGGTTCACTTTCTCAATGTTTTTCAAGGTGCCGGCGAAACATCAACCATAATTGCCAGCAGGCAACTCTACCGCTTGTATTCTGTATCTCAATGTTTCAGGAGTCTGAGTTTGTCCTCGGACGCTTACCCTATCTACCATTCTCTTTGTGCCGTTTTCTGTGTCTAGGATCTGGTGTCTGTTTGTGAACCTTCTTCCATCCTCTACACTCACTCCCAAATACACGCTCACATCACAGCTACACGCTATACTCTTGGTACCACGCTCTCTCTCATACACAACCTAACCTGCACCTTTATCTAATTCCTCAACAAGCTCTTCAGCGTTCCGCTCCACCTTCCGTTCTTCACCTATTCTCTTTGTGCACTTCCACATCTCTTGACTTCACCTGAACACCTTTCGCTGTGTCTTACTCGTATGGGTCATTTATACCCGTGACTTCCTGTGTCAGTTCCTCCCTCCTCCCACCAACGTGTCTTTGTTCCACCTGACTCTGGGGCTCAATCGACATCTGTCTTTTCCCCCGTGGTTCGGTTATCTTTGTGCAATTTTACATAATACCCCTTAGCTTGCCCTCTTTTGGTGTACAGTGGTTCGAACAGTCTGTTATTTCCTCTGTTGGAAAGGGGTTTGTTGTTCCGTTTGACCTGAGCTGCGATGAGTAACGCCTCTCTCTTTTGACCACCGCTGGAGTGTCAGAATATGTATGGAAATTGTCGGCTTTCTCCGGCAGTCCCCTGGTGTCTCCCATTGCACTATATTTAGTGAGTAGTTCTGAGTTTCGACCATGGTCACATTTATTCCGTATACTTTGACTATTCTAATTTATTTTTTCTCTAATGACGAACTCTAAGCAGCATTCTTATGGCTTACGCAGCATGGCGCCTCGTAAGGAAACGCGGGCGTGCAATCAGCGAGAATCTAACATGCTCCCCTGCGCAAAAAAAGGACAAATGGGAGAAGCCTTGTAAGAAGGATGTGACACAACCAAAAATGATTGGCTTCCTCGAAGCTCTGGGTTCTGTGGGCGGAGATTGGGTTAACTCAGTAGAACTACCACCTTTTGAAGTCATTCCCAGCAGCGAGCATCCTAATCAAGCCATCAGCACATTGCATATCTACCCCACCTCAGATAATAATGGCTCTCCTACCATAGATAACAATGGTTCCCTTTTGAAACACTGTTTGAACCTTCGGCAGAATTCATTGGGTCCTGGCAGTTTGAATTACAACAACATAATTGGCACAAATCTCTCAGCGACCTCAGACCTTGCTGACTTGCTCTCCCCCTCCGACTCCTCATTTAGTGAAAGTGATACAGAGGAAACATCAAGGGAATACAGATCCATCTCCCCTGAAGAACGAAATCCGGCACAGGCTCGTACTTCAGTTATAGTAACCTCACTGGAAGCAAAAATTGATGCGTTGCGCCAATTATGCTCTAACATGGCTAAAGAGCAGAGAGACTTTAAGTATATTCTAGTCAAAGTTATTGATCTTATTCTTCAGAACAGTACTTCTAAACATGAGAAATCGAGTGTGCTACCAATTGTGACCCAGGTTTCGAAACCGTGGGGGCCATGATTCTGCACAGTTGAGCCATACATTCTGTGGTGCGGACGGCTGCAATAAAAAGCGAGGCCAGGTGGAAATTCAAGCTTCCAAACCTACTGGCATGACAAACGTTATTGGACCCGATAATCTGAGGAGGCTTTCACCAGGTGGTGCCCCTGACCTTGATTATATGATAATTTCTGATGGCATAGACGTGTGCCAGGGCTGTGTTAAAGTGGTTGCTGCCTCTGAGGATGAGGCGATTGAAGCACTGTGTACCAAGCTTTCGATTTTAAACAACTCCCCTTCACCCTCTATGTATAGAAGCCCACCCAAACTTAACAAAAAACATGCAAACCTTGTAGACAGGTGCAACATAATAAGGATATTAATTTGAATAAAACAGCCAAACCTCCCCTGCATAGATCCTTGCCCTCTTCATCGGGTTACTAGACTGTTACCAACGAAATGGGTAATGGCAGGGTCAGGTGAGTTGTGCTCCAAGGCCTTTTGGACAAATGGATTTCGATGCATAACGGGCTCTCTCCAACGACATTGGTTGATTCACAACCTGGGGGCAGAGGCGGGGCATATGACCATGCAATTGGCTGACACTATTGCACCATCATCTTCTGAACAGTCATTGCTAAAAGGAAAGGAGTCACCAACGTGGTTCGTACAGATTTCACAGCCTCAAGCAAGCATTTAAACCGAGGGTGTGAAACACTTGCAGTCAAAGTTCACAAACTTAATCCTGCCCCCAAGGGAATGAGGTGTCGGGTATCTGGCAGGGAGTCTACTTTGAACCCTCTTGGATCTAAGCATTTGAATACTCCTAGAAGCAAGGAAGTTAACAACTATCCCACTGATGCCTGGCTTACATGTGTGGAATCACTACATAAGTAGTACCTCACTCCCCCGTTTATTCTGGACACCCTCTGGTTTGCTGATTCAAAACACATCAAGTTCGTTGAGGTTAATCTTACTGCCAACAGCCCTTTCCTGAATAGATTCTGTCTCTTAGAACTGCTGCATGCCATGCCGGTTTTAACTGCAGTGATGTCTAAGGGCATCGAGCATCTGGAGCTGCCTCGATTGAATAGCACCACAAATTGGGCTTTAGTGGCCTTTATATCCCCTATTATTGTCGAACGCATCTGCAAACACACTGAAGCCCTAATGGAACTGAGCTTTGATTTATTGGTGTTTCCGGCGTTCTGAGATCAGCAAACATGTACAGTCCCAGAGTGACTTGAATGCTTATTTTAACCTGTAATCCACTGGTGCTACTCATACCTGCTCTAAGATGGATGCAAATAGGCTTGTGGGCAAGTGGTCACAGGTGCAGCAAACGACATGTTGAACTTGGACTTGTCAAGAAAGTCCTATTTTCAACCTGATCTCTTGGAACACACGGCGCTCGCACTCATTTCTTCATAATCTGTCTGGTTTAGACCGCGTAATTAATGCACAAGTGTTCATGTTACAGAAAACATGGCTTACTACATCTTTTGCTATAGATGGGTACACTCTGGTTTTCCGTTTATCAGTTCCCCTGACTAAGGGATGACCTAAAGGCGGCCCTTGCACAGGTGCAAAGGCTCAGTATAACTTGAGTGAGCTGCAATATGTCTGTAGGCATAATCATTTAATAGGTGATATGTTGACTAAATCGCTGCTGGGATCGGCCTATTTGTTGTTGCTAACCCTATTCGACCCCCCCCCCCCGCGCTGATCTTACTGGGAAACCTATGGCTGCTGTGATTGTCACTTTGAGAGTTTGGTGTGGTCGATACCCAGGGGCAGGGATCATACTCACAGGTGATTTTAATGTGGACTGCACTATCCCCTCGACTAGCATTAAGAAGTGGGGAAGAAGTGCAGCCGCGGCACAGAAGGGGAAAGAGTGGCAGGTGGCTTTGGAGGAGTTTGATCTCCAGTTGGTAACAGTGAGTAACAACGATCCATTACCTACTTGGTCCAATGGATTATTCAACAGCTGCATAGATTTTATATTTGTTAACTCTGTGATCTCAGAAAGCTCTCCAGACTTGCACATTAGCCCAATTAGTACAAGTGATCACGCCACACTTAGTTTCAAATGCCAAGCCTCACCTGGGAAGCCCCGAGACTGTCTATCCGTTAACCCTTCTTAAACCCTTCTTTAAATTTACAGGGAAATAGTCTCCGGTGGACCTCCTTTAATATAAACCATGTTAACTACCACTCAAAACTTGTTGAGGAGTCAAGTAAGTGTTGATGTACTGAACACATGTAATTGGGAATTGAAGGTCATGCTGGATAAGTACGGCTGATTTGCACCACAATATATTACTAGTAGAAAGAATCAGAGGTTAACGCTTCTCTACATCGAATTAGGAGAAGCTATTCTACATTTGCGGACGACATAAGAACACATGCCGCTGAAGTTAGATCTAAGTACAAATCCTGGCTACGGGAATACAAATATAATGAAACATCCTCACGTTGGCGCTTCATAAACTTCTTGATTAGGACCCGGGATTCTACAAAATGTTGCCACTTACTTTGCACCTACAACTGGTAAATCTGCCTTGGCCTTATGTGGGATTGCTGAAGAAACGTGGGCCCTTTTTATAGCAGAAACGTATTGCCAAGTTCCGAAGGCCCACCCCAGGCAGCCCACTCTATACTGAACACCCCCCACAGGCAGCCCCTCTAGAGACAGGACACCACCCCCCAGACTCCCTCACATGTGACACCACCCCAAGCAGCCCACTCCAGACTGGATACCCCCACAGGCAGCCCCTCTCCAGACTGTGCACCCCCCAGGCAGCCCCCCTGACAGTCTCACACAATACCAGTGCAATGCATGTCTGCAGCTCACCTGAACCTCCATAGTCTGGCAGCACCATGAAGTGCAACACCAACATGTACACTGCAAATACGACCGACTGCAAGCACCATGGGTCCACCCATGAGGGGAGCATCTGCTCACACACACTTCCAGGCCTTAATCAGCCATCCCCATACACATGTGACAAGTGAATGCAAATCCATGTACATGTTGTTCATGGCACATTGCCAAGACATCAAAGCACAGTAACTGAATGTGTGCCCATGACAGAAGCAAACCTACCAAAAGATGTTGCAACATACACAAACATTGGCCAGGCATGTCACAGCCTGAGCAACAGTGACCTGGGTGGAATGAGTGGCAAAATACCTGTCAGGGAACAATCACATGACAGGGCCATGCATGGGTGATGGTAGGGCAGTCAGAGAGAGCATGACACACAGAGACAGGAGAATTGTGCTGCCACTCACGAAGAGCAAACATGGCACACTACTGCATTCCAGTGGTAGCGGTTGAGGGACACATGAGAGAAGGCAGTGTGTGACTGCACTTGCTGGTGGGCGTGTCTGCACGACATGGGGTTTACACAGCAATGCCACAGAAACGTTTTATTAAAGTGACCACGGAACTCCTCCACTGTGAGCACACCTCCCTCCACCCCAACCACACTGCTGCCAAACACACAGTGATTCTGCACAGGTAAATGCTAATGAAAACATACAGTGCAGACCAAGTCGTCTGATGGACCCACTCTCACATGTCAGGCACATGTGCATCCTACCAACCGCAACCATCCCAGCAACAACACAAAAGCATGCATGCCAAAAGATACATGACTTGCAATGGAGCGATGCACTCGCTGAAAATAGAACTATCAGAGGCCAACGCACAAATGGCCTGCATGAAGCATGGAAAAATAACAAACAGAACGATGTATTGGACATAAATATGTACAAAAATAAACGGGGAATCAAGCTCAAAGTAGTCCAGGGGTAATATGAAATAAAACAAAAATCCTATGCCTAAACAACTATATACAGTAGACACTGGGACGGAAAGTCTTCAAAGTTTGGGGAAAATAATAAATAAGAAAAGGAAACCTACAAATAAATAACTATTTGCAAAGGCCGGGGGTTAGTCGTCGTCCTCTCCAACCTCACTGAGCCTTTCCACCTGGGCTGAGTCCAGCGGCATGTCCTCGCCCCTCAGGCGGGCCTCCATTGTTGCCTGGAGAGCTTGCAGGTTCTCCAGCATTTGTGTCTATATCACTCGGGCGTCCCTGCAAGTGGCCTCCAGAATGCCAGCCCGCCTCCTTGCCCGATGCAGTGCAATTTCAGCCCTGGCCATCACTACCCTTGCTTCCCGAGCCGGCTGCCCCTCTGCCCCGATCTGCTAATCATATCCTTGGAACACGGAAGGCATCCTGTCCCTCAGGTCCACGTGTGCCTCAACCTTCGCACCTGCCTCCTTTCGGTGGTCTGCCCTGAAACAAATAGTCCCCTCCTCGTTGCCACCTGCTGTCACAGTGCCGGGTACCTGCTATGTGGGTACACCCTCCGAGCTGAAGACGATGGGTGCCTGCTGTCCCTCCATTGCCAGTGCCCCTGTCGGTGCCTGGGTAGGCTGGTTGACCACCTCAGCTGATGTGCCTTAGACTCCCAACTCGGGCAGGGATGTGGGTTCCACCAGACGGAGCATTGTGGCTGGGACTGGTGCACAGAGGGCCCTGGTGTATCTGGGACGCACAGACTGAGGGAGACGAGGAGGTGGTTGCAGCAGTGAGAATCCCATGGAGAACACCACGGAACAGGCATGTTGCAAGCCAGCCGATGAGGAGGGATAGCTCACTGTGATGATCTGCAGGCAGACTATGAGTAGCCTGCACATCATCACGAATGATAGCTGTAAACGTTGCCAACCCAGCCAGCAGGGGAAGCACATAATCCCGGATGGCAACACCATATGGTAAGGGGGTGTCGGTCTGGGTGGACACATCAGCTCACACCGGGTGGTGGGTCTCGGTGGAGGTATCCCGGCAGGCGCATACTGCTGCATCAGATGGCCCAGGCACTAGATTTTGCACAGGCACCTCCACCGTGGCCTGCACAGCCTCATGGCCCATTGACAGGACTGCAGTAGGCACGCCCACCTCAACACCCACACCTGACCCCATGGGTTGGGCTGCAACGGCCACCTTCTCCCCCTCTGTCAACCTGGATGACTCTGAGGCGTTTTCTGCCATGTATGGCCCTATGTGGTATCACCTGTCCCCACCACTGCTGAGGAGTCCCCTCCCACCTTCACCGTCATGGACTCACCCCCCGCAGACATACCCAATGTCACAGGCGCTGCCACAGCCACATCGCTCCCCGAAGGTGAACTGTCACAGGGGCGTGGCTGGGGTCTGCGCCTCTGCCTGGTGGAGGCATCCCTGCAGCCATGCTCCACAGCACTGGTTTCGCCTTCTTCATCAGAAGCAACTGTGGAAAAGGAGACATAGAACAGAAACATCAGTGTACTGCACCAAATCGGGTGTGGCATCACCAACATTCACATGAATATGACTTGTTAAGGGAACAACCATCAACCTCCACACCCACACACATGGACATGCAATCCACATCCATGCATACACCTGCCTGGCCATCACTCCACACAATCACATCAAGCTACACAACCAATCAATTGTGTATGCTATACACACATGCAGCATTTGCACATGCAAGCATGCCACAGCAACAAGCACACACACATATGCTAATCACACACATCAACTGAGAGGCCCCAAGCAATGCGATGAGCAATCACATCAGAGTCACGAGAACTGCAATGCCTCTACGTGACTAAGCCAGACGTCCAAATGCACATGTTGCATCAAGGCTTGAGTGATGTGCAGTCATACATTCCCATTTTTGGCACATACACATTAACATCATGCATGCACATGATGCGGGCAACACTACCTCAGCTGTCACACTTGTCACCCTGCCACGCCTCGGACACAAGTAACATTGCATTTGCACGGTCTGAAAGCCAGCACTACAACACACAATGCAAGTGATAGCACATTTAAAATACATATAGGTCTGAATGCACACATCGAGAGCAATGTCTGGATCATGCACGCAGATATCTGTCTCAGAAATATACTTGCTGCAAAACTAAGGGGTCACTGCCAACATGCTGGCACACGCAAAGAGAACATGTACCGTAGAGCATTGCACCACATGGCTACCCACCAGTCGACTCCAGACGTTCACGTAACTCTCAAACCTGGGTGTGCAGCGCCGGGTAGAACTTCTCCAGGACCTGCATGTTGTTAGCGAACATTCTGCACCTGCGCGCACGGTGCACCTCTGCGGTGGCACCGGCCTCGACGTAGCACAGGGCCTTGCTGTGGGTCCTGGATTTCAGGTCCTTGCAGTGCTTGTGCAAGGTCTTGAAGGTGCGGGGTGCCACCCCCTCCGCGTTGATGGCATCCTTTATCCCATCCCAGATCTGCTGACGTCCTTCCTTGCCGCAATGCATTACAGGATTCAAGAGGGCATCCTAATTTTCCAGGACCTTCTCCACATGGATGTCAACTTCCCAGGTGGTGAAGGTGACAGCCCTCTGCGTCGCTGCCGCAGAGTTGTCACTCTGGTCAGAAGATGATGGTGCTGACATGGCAACCCCGAGGGAGGTGTGGGTGGGCAAGGTGGTCCTGGGCTGTGGAGCGGTGGTGGTGGAATGGCACAATGGGAGTCCAATGAAACAGCTGAGGTGGTCACAGCGCCAAAGACAGGAGCATAGGCAATGGCTAGACAGCAGGCACTCCAAACGCAGTACAGATGGGCAGCAGGCACACAAACTGGACAGGCAGCAGCAGATGGCTAAGTTGGAGGCAGCACAGGGGCAGTAGGAGGCAGGTAAAATGGCACAGAGGCAGGAGCATGGGTCTTCAGTGTCTCGCAATGTAGACAGCCGGAAACATAGTGAAGGGACTTTGCATGTAAAAAATGGTAAAAGCGTGGACACGTGAAATCCGAGGAAAGACCCTCAATGCGTAACTTACGTGACACGCGCTGCACGCAGGCGTTCAGCACGCCATATTTGGGGATACATTAGTACGGGTAGAAGCAACTCCAAATGAGCATGTGAAGAGGAGACAGACGAGTGGAGTACTGTGTATTTTGGGGTGCCACGCAATCCGTTCACTTCAGGGACCGTACAAACTTCTTATTTTGGTGAGGGATTTGCCTCTGCGCATACGGGCATCTACTTTTGATTTTTTCGAGGCTAACGGTGAGTCGCGTACAGATTTTTCTCAACTCTGGGTGCCCCTGTGTATCACGTACCTCTATTCCTACCTTTCTGGTAGCTTTCCGGGGTTCGCGTATGCATTTTGTGTGTTGCTGGGTGCCACTGCGTGTTGCATACCACATTTTTCTGATTCCGGAAGCTATCCTGGTCTCGCGTATGCATCTTTTTTTTTTGGGGTGCCTGTGCGTTCTGCATACCGTATGTTTCACATCTGGGGTACCTTTGAGCCTTGCTGGACCACAGCACTACATCTTCTATCACGCAGACTGCCCCCTCACTCAAATTGCCCAGGACAATTGCTTGGCGTGCCTTCTATTTTTCCCTTACACCTGGAACATGAGTGGAAGGTCCCCAAAAGTGAAAGGGGGCACACGTGGCCGGGGTCAGGGACGTCCTGCAGAAGCAACTGCCCAAGCCCCAAGGGTTCAGGGATGTGCTGCGGAAAGAGCAGCTGCCCAAGTCCCAAGGGTTCATGGACATGCTGTGGAAGCAGTTGCCCCAGCTCAAAAGGGTAAGGGACGTGCTGTGGAAGCAGCTACTCCAGCCCAAAAGGGTAAAGGACGTGCTGCAGAAGAAGCTGCACCAGCCCAAAAGGGTAAGGGATGTGCTGCAGAAGCAGCTACACCAGCCCCAGGGGTTAATGCCATTTCCCAGGCTACCTGTGGTCCGGCATCTGGACTCCAGAGTGGTCCCAGCCACATAGGAGTGGCAACAAAACCTTGTGGCAAGTAGGCAAAGCCTGCACTGCAGGAACAGGCTCAACCCCATGACACAGCACATGACACTGGCACGTTGAGGAAGAAGAACTTCGATGATGAAGAACTCAAGATCCTCATGGAATACGTGGCCATTCACCACTGTGACATTTGCCACCAACCAGGAAGCAGACATACAGCTGCTCATCTTATGGTGATTAAGCAACATGTCAATGATGAGCTCAACGCCTTAGGGTTTGAGAAGGGCACTGCTGCACAGGTAGTGAAGTGCTGGAATGATCTCACCCGTTGCACCAAGTCCAAGCTGTGTGCCAACCTAGCCACTGCTCTGGTAACTAGAGGGGGGTCACCAGAGGAGCAGGAGCTGACCGAGCATGAAGAGGCTATGAGCCAATAAATTCTACTGGAGCAGGTGCAAGGCATGGGAGGCCTGGAAAATTACGAGGACACGTCCAATAAGTAACCAAGATTGTGCATCTTGAGTACGCGAAATGAAGCATCACCAAGATGTACAATTGTGGTGCACATATGGCTGCATTTGAATGTCTCCCCTGGGTGAACCATGTCATGGTGTACTGACTCCTGTGCAGTGTACACAAGAGTGGATACAACCCATGTGTTGTACATCAGTTGAACATGGCTGTGTGACAATACTCATCTCCCACTAGCATACCCCCACAACATCTGCAACATGAGACCACAATGTGCACTCTTGTTAGCTGCATCTATGATGTCAGTGACTCTGCTCTGCTAGACATGTGCTTGTGTCTGAAATACGAGTTACACTTCATGCCCTGCAGGGTATAGAATCTTCTTTTCACACATGTACGTAGGTGCTTCCATGCTACATAGAACATACACGATGACAACCAGCACGCCTTACGGCGTACCCTGAGTGAGTGTGCATATGTCTACACTGTGCACATCCCCGCTGCCCCAATGGTAATGACTCCTGAGGCAAATCGTTGTGAGGCATGATCCCTGTTGCCCTCCCACACCTAGCCCACACTCCATGGGTCCATGCCCCTCTCCTTCTTGTGGGTTGCTGTACCTTGTTCCTATATACTACTCCATTGACTTACTCTCTCAACTTCACGGACCTTGCCTTGGTGGTACTCTTACATCCATACATCAACTGGGACTCTTTCTTTTTTCACACACTTACGGCATGTTCACATTGTCTACAGTCCCTGTACCAGGTCAACACTGGTGTGGCATGTGATGGATGCGGACTTGGATGTGGATATGTGTGTCTGCCTGTTGCCATGTGATGTAATTGCATGTTACAGAGCCACATGGCCATGCCCATTTCACTGGTATTAGTCAACAGTTAGCTGTGCCGTAGGCCATAATGTGCTTCTTAACGACCCTGTTTGCTGGCAATGTGTCCACTGGCAGCATGGCCCTGCGCAGGGAATGTTGTTGCCAGTCTGCATATGCCATGCTCAGATAGCTTGTTGTACATAGTGTGTGGATGCTGTATTTCTTATGGTGTCATGCCCTGCATTTTGTTTGCATGACAGCAATGTGATACACATGTTTACTGTAGACACGTTGCACATGAGTCCACATGTCTATTTCTGTCCATGTGCAGTTGAGGAGACACCAGATGCAGAGGAGTAGGAAGAGGAGGAAGAAGAGTCTGTGGCGCTTCAGACCACCAGTGCAGGACGTGGCGTGGCAGGCCAGGAGAATCCACTGGTGCTACAGACCATCCTGAGCCGTGATGCAGACAATTCTGACTCTTTGGACTCAAGTAGCTCTGATGCTGAGCCGGATGTTCAGTCCTCAATGCTGGCGGAGGTGAGTGCACCAATGGGTGGAGCGGTTGGGGCCGGTGAGTCTGCAGGGGGTCAGGTGCCTTCACAAGGCCAGTCAGTGGTGTCACGCCCATCTGTGGTGGTTACGACTGCAAGGCCACCCTCCCATGTATTGGTTTTTGGTCCTGGGGCCGATGTCCAAGTGAGGGTTGCAGTCCTGCAGCCAGAGACAGGGGCATCACAGCAAGGGCCATGCTCCCTTGGATCAGGCAGGTTTGGGCCCCGCATACTTGGGGGATGTGTGCAGACTGGGCAGACAAAGTGGGAGTAGCAGATGTTGCGTTCCGCACACCGACAGGGTGCTGCCTATGAGAGTTTGGCTGAGGGCATGGATAGGGTGGCCAGTTCCATGATCCCCCCCAGCAACATAGGTGGAGCAACAGCTGCAGGTCATGCGGCCCACATGCCGTGCCCACGGGCTGCGCATGGAGGCCAACATCAGGGGCCGACGGGCATATCTGCAGTGTCTGCAGGAATCCCTGCTTGCAGAGGGTCAAGCACACAGGGAAGCCCTGAAGCGTGAGTTGTTGGCCCACAGAGCTGCAATCCGTGAGGAAGGGGCAGCCAGGAGAAGGCTGTTCCGCGAGGTGATGTTATCATTGAAAAAAACAAGGGGGGTTATGGGAAGTCCCTCTGCCAGACATTAGGTCTGGTTACGAGAGCCTTACCCAGATTCTTTAGCTCATTATCTTTCACAGAGGAGAAATATCCAAAACATATCAGTCTTTGTCCTGCCATGGGGCAGTCAAGCACCGGAATGCAAGGCAATTCTCCTCTGAACAAGAGTACCAACAGCAACCCCAGACACGTATTTCGGTCTGGTTGGAACTCATCACTAGGGTGGAGCTGTGCCTCTCTAAGAATAGTGAGCAAGGGGTCCACACTTGATTCCCCTAGTAACATTGGTTGAGACCCAAAGCTACTTAAATTATGCAAAAAACAAGGGAGTTCCTGGGAAGTCCCTCTGCCAGACATTAGTCCTGGTTACGAGAGCCTTACCAAGAATCTTTAGCTCACTATCTTTCACAGAGGAGAAATATCCAAAACATATCAGTCTTTGTCCTGCCCTGGGGCATTCCAGCACTGAAATGCTAGGCATTTCTCTTCTGAACAAGAGTACCAACAGCAACCCCAGACACCTGTTTTGGTCTGGTTGGACCTCATCAGTAGGGGGGAGTTGTGCCTCTCTAAGAATAGTGAGCAAGGGGTCCACGCCTGGATTCTCCTAGTAACTTAGGGTGAGACCCAAAGCTACATAAATCATGCAAAAACAAGGGGGGGGTGCTAGGAAGTCCCTCTGCCAGACATTAGTCCTAGTTACGAGAGCCTTACCAAGATTCTTTAGCTCACTATCTTTCACAGAGGAGAAATATCCAAAACATATCAGTCTTTGTCCTGCTCTGGGGCAGTCCAGCACTGAAATGCTAGGCAATTCTCCTCTGAATAAGAGTACCAACAGCAACCCCAGACACGTGTTTCTGTCTGTTGGACCTCATCAGTAGGGTGGAGCTGTGCCTCTCTAAGAATAGTGAGCAAGGGTTCCACGTCTAGACCCTTAGACGTTAGAGAAGCACAGCTCCACCCTACTGATGAGGTCCAACCAGACCGAAACACATCTCTGGGGTAGCTGTTGGTACTCTTGTTCAGAGAAGAATTGCTTAGCATTTCGGTGCCTGACTGCCCTAGGACAGGACAAAGACTGCTATGTTTTAGATATTTCTCCTCTGTGAAAGATTGTGAGCTAAAGATTCTAGGTAAACCTCTCGTAACCAGGACCTGTTGTTAGGGACCCAGTTGCGAAAGAATCAGTGTGCGGCCAAGTCCCTGACAACTGATCCTTCCTGCATTCAGTGCGGACATGGCAGACGAGAAGACTTGTTCCCCCAGCCTCATGAATATTTCGTGAGCTCACTGCTGATACAATGGACAGCTTTTCTCCTCAGCTTTTTCGGGAACATGTTACCCGGACAAGACTCACGTGCATAATATCCCTCAGGAGGTACTCACCCCCTGTCACTTTCATTTGTCCTTTATTGGCGACTCTCACGCTGGATCCTACCTATGTTAGAGTGTCTAACACACTTACCATAGGACTTTTATTGTCTAAGACTGAATACCCAGGAGTTGGATCCACCATCTTTCCAGAAGTCCTGATGAAGGCCTGCACACACGAGCTTCATTGAACAGCTCTACTTTAAGGCCGAAACACCATAGTGTCGACGACTCCCCAATCGCTTCAGTGTTGATACTACACACTGTCATCTTTTTGTTATGTTCACTGAAAGTGTTTTCTGTGCTCACAATGTATTTGTAAAACACCATATGTCATTGTATGTAACCAAAACATTACTTTTGTTCATCCAAACCCAGTCCATCTGACCGGGTTGTACCCACCTGTATTGTATGCTTTGTTTAAACAGTTTTGAATACCTCAGGGTATTTTGTCTCCACATTTGTTTTTAAGAAAAGGTTTACATTAAACACACCAGGTTGAAACACTTGTTTGTGATCAATTCCATTATTCAACTGACAGCATAGTTTTCCAGTTAAAAGTTAAGCGATATGTAACCTCTCACCTTGATTTCCACGAATATTAAAGTATAATATTTGTACATCTTCATTTTGTGGTTTAGCTCACTTTCCTCTTCTTCCGAGGCTTAGGAAGAGCACAACGCAGAGCAATTAGCACGTATCTGCCAACGTTGGTGGTCCACTGCATGCAATTTGCATTCAATTTTAAACGACCCCCTCTGTGTATTCAAACATGCTGGTTCATGTCTTCTCTTTGAAAGAACGGACTGCTTTTTCCCATGCTTCATCAGACGATACCCTCCATGAATCCACTACAGTCCAATTGCTCTTGGTATGGAACATTAAAGCTATTTCACGAGTACCTCTACACTGCAAAAAGCTCCTCTCTCCAGAGGTCAAAGTGAGCCACAACTAACAGGATCTGAGTTCTGCTACTTTTATTTTTTACAGTTTATAGTTCTGCTACTTTTCACAATTCTGGAACTGTTCTTTTTGACATTTCAAGCATGCCACTTCATTTTTATTGAACCACCTTTTAAAGTTGATCACTTCATTTTGGTGCCTGCTGAGCTGCTAAGCAGAAACACAAAAAGCCATTCCTGAGTGTGAAGGACAATTCCCAAGGGATTCACGGCAGTTACAGGTAAACTGAAATATGTTTTGACTGAAGATAAAACACAATATAAAAAATATCACCTGGAGGATTCAACTCCCTTCTTTTGCGAATCCCATCCAGTAGCCCCCCCCACATCTGTGAATCCCTTAAGACATGTTCCTTCCATGATAGCACCCTCTCCACTATTTATTACTACTTATACCTCTACCTCTATCCAAAGACTGTCAGAATCCTGTTTTTTACGCATCAAGTTACCCTACAGCGCAGCTGTTTTAGCCATTGCCACCTTTACAAAGGGTTACCCATTCGAGGACCAGTTGCCAAATGTCAGTGTATCATGTTCACTCGTCAGTTTCATATTCTTTGTTAATTTGATAGAATTGGGCTTCATTGTAGGATGAGTGTAATAATTATGTTCCCCTTAGAAAGGAGCAAGATATGCATGTCTCCTCATATATGTATATTGTTATGGGCTGGTTCAGGGGCCCCCAAATCCAGTGCTTGAGTGCCACAATCACAGCATCAGGTTTTCAGAATAACTGCTCACTGTAAATAACATACATTGGGACTAATTTTGCAAGTTACTGCAATTCGGCAGAGGGGACCTTTTACGTTTGCACTTTTGCTTGCACAGGTCCCCGCCGGCAAATTTTTCTAAGTTGCATGGCACAGTGCAAAAGGGGAATGGAACAGGGATGTCATTTCATTAAAATGCCTGGGGTAGTGGAAGTGACAACATGCTGGACTGCCCCTGGGCAGGACAAAGACTGATGTGTTTAGAGAGGCATCAGCTTCACCTCACTGATGATCCCCAACAAGTGAAACACGTGTATGGGGTTGCTGGTGGTACTCTCGTTCAGGTTGGAATTGCCATTGCATTTCGGTGCTGGACTGCCCCTGGGCAGGACAAAGACTGATATGCAAATGGATATTTCCCATCTGTGAAAGGCACAGTGAGTAAAAGCAGTGGCTGCGAACTCTCAAGTGGTTAATAACCACTGAACAGGTTATCAGGCCTTGTTCTGTCGAGAGAGGGGCGCCCGCTACCTTTGCAAACTAAATTTCAAGGAACCTGGGATTGGTAACCCTAGGTCTCCTGGGGGCAACCAGACGTGGTCTCCCTCTCACTGTGCTTAGAGAGGCATCAGCTTCACCTCACTGATGATCCCCAACAAGGGTGAAACACGTGTATGGGGTTGCTGGTGGTACTCTCGTTCAGGTTGGAATTGCCATTGCATTTCGGTGCTGGACTGCCCCTGGGCAGGACAAAGACTGATATGCAAATGGATATTTCCCATCTGTGAAAGGCACAGTGAGTAAAAGCATTGGCTGCGAACTCTCAAGTGGTTAATAACCACTGAACAGGTTATCAGGCCTTGTTCTGTCGAGAGAGGGGCGCCCGCTACCTTTGCAAACTAAATTTCAAGGAACCTGGGATTGGTAACCCTAGGTCTCCTGGGGGCAACCAGACGTGGTCTCCCTCTCACTGTGCTTAGAGAGGCATCAGCTTCACCTCACTGATGATCCCCAACAAGGGTGAAACACGTGTATGGGGTTGCTGGTGGTACTCTCGTTCAGGTTGGAATTGCCATTGCATTTCGGTGCTGGACTGCCCCTGGGCAGGACAAAGACTGATATGCAAATGGATATTTCCCATCTGTGAAAGGCACAGTGAGTAAAAGCAGTGGCTGCGAACTCTCAAGTGGTTAATAACCACTGAACAGGTTATCAGGCCTTGTTCTGTCGAGAGAGGGGCGCCCGCTACCTTTGCAAACTGACATCATACAAGCCTTGACCTCTGATGACATCACAAGAAGTGATGTCATTTGACCCCACACCAAAGTGATATTACAGGAAGCGATGGAACACGACCTTTCACCCCTTGACAAAAAAGGAAGTGGCATCACATAGCATTGTTCCTAAGTACAGTACGAAGAATATGGTTACGATATCACTATAATGTGATATACATTTCATACAAGAATTGATCGCCATATGTATCATTCAGATCAGTGTGTATAGGCACATATTACCAAATTACTGTGAATGCAAGCTGACGTCCATGGCCAAATGATAATGATGTGTTACTATATAAAACATACGCTTAAGAGCTTTATATAGAACAACTATACATACACCATCACCCAACCTGTGTTGGTACTCTTTTATCGACCTCAGAAGCATGAAAGGCTGAGTTGAGGTGGTTAAGAACAGACTAAATCAGTGACTCACCCCCTGAGGTGTGCCTAAAATAAAACTTTAATGAGTCCAGCAATTATTGTATAGAATTCCAGAAAGACAAATGATTTGGTATTCCTATTCTTGCTTATTTAGGGTCATTGCTGAAAGTGTTAGACTTGTGGAACCCCTGTTCTTTTTTTGTCTTTTTTTATTTTTTAAGAGGCCTGAACAAGAAAGCCTGCCACTCCAGAAGCAAAGAGCCACATGGCGCTGGCCCAGGAGCTTGCATTTCAAAAAAAGTATTTTAT
The DNA here is from genome assembly GCF_040938575.1 of Ambystoma mexicanum. Lineage (NCBI taxonomy): Eukaryota > Metazoa > Chordata > Amphibia > Caudata > Ambystomatidae > Ambystoma > Ambystoma mexicanum. Next base: position 488,215,492 of record NC_090938.1, on the reverse strand, counting down.
TTTTATGGGGTAGCATGGGAGACCACATGGGTAGCAAGGGAGAACATAGGGGTCATAGTTGCGACCCGTGGTGACCCCTAAATGACGTCCCTGGAGTGGAAAAAGGTGGCGCACACGCTTTTGTGCCACCTTTACGGACTCCTTTGTGCAAATGCAGTAAACGCTATCTGCCATGTTCGTGTGGTAGGCAGCATTTACAGTTGATTCCTGTGCAGTCTGCATGCTTGTTGCTGGTGTAAGAAGCAGGTGGACTCCATAGGAATCCGCAGCATTTGCACCAGCATGAAAATATATGCATGAATATATGCATGGATATAAATGCTGTAGTATTTGTATGGTGGAGAGGAAGGACATGCAGGGTCGTAACTTATGATCCGCCCCTCCTCTCCGCCATACAAATGAATGAAAATGAGCCATGATGGAAATCTAAAGCGTAAAACTTTTACTCAAGGCTTTTATGCATTTGGTTTCCATTATGACTCATTTAACATTAGCTACATTAAGATTAATATATTCAAATATATGTAAGCACCAGTATAGCTGGTGGTTTTGAGGGGAACTTTCAAGCCAAAATAAGATTACTCACTTTAGGCATGATTTCCTTGTTCAAATAAAATTCGAAAGTCTTGTATCTTTTGTGAGGAGTCAGAAATGTGAGGCAGAACAACTTGGTCCCGGTTTTTCACAATTAGCCATTTTTTACAAAAAATGTGTTTATTATTTATAGTGAATTAGCCATACATTTATCATACATAATTAATAAAACGACATAATGGCTTTTAACACTATTAACAGCAAAGAATATTTTTTTACAAACAAGAAAACTCAATTAAACCAAGACAATATAGAAAAATTAATAAAACAAAAAGAGATATTAAAAAATAAACCTCATTACAGACCTACAAAAAATTAAAAACAGGGAAAACCAGTTAAAACACAATACATCAATGTAAACCAACATATCCTCAAAACAACAGTCATATATTCAACACTACTAGAATCTTGTTTGGTTTACAAATCTCACCCCACTAAACCTAATTCTTTAAGAACTGCAACTACCTCAAATGTAAAAAAAAACTCTTCTCCGGAACACAATAGTTCCCAAAATATGCCCCTGTTCAACCACCTCGCATCATGAACAAAACCCCGAAATCTAGATACTCTCAAAGCCCACGTACCTTGGCACTTGAGTAAATGGTAAAGGGACTGCCATTCCTTTTCCTCACATTTGTTACACAAATCAGTCGGGTAGTCCTCACTATTTCTTATTGATAGAATTTCCCGCATGGGAAGAAAAATATAAAAAAAATGGATCTGATGGCTGAATCCGAGAACCAATTTAAATAATGTGACATATATGCTCTTTTTTTAGCAGTTTGATTATGAGAAGCCGAGAGTTTTGCCAGCCTCATTTTCTTAATTGTCCTAATCCAGTCAGATTGCTGCATGCGCACTTTGACTTTCATAGTATTCTCTGCAAGAAGCTCCACAGAGCAATCCGACTCAGCCAGTATTTCTTGACATTTTGTCTCCAAGTTACTAAGGAAGATATTTCCTCCTCTCTGCCTGGCCAATGCAACATCTTCATATAATGAGCATTTGGGCGGGTCTAAGATTAACCGCAACAATGAGACCCATTTCCACTCCATGATTCCCCTCAATGAAGTCAAGCCCAGTTCATACCTCAGACATCTAATAGGAACACAGTTGGGCAAATTCAGTGGCTTTTTCAACAGTTTGGCCTCCAATTTATCCCACTCTATATTGAAAGATAGGGGATTAAATTCAAAACCAAACACAATAATTGGAACTACCCTGCCTATGTAAAACTTAATCATAGGCAAGATAGAGAACTTACAAAATTTATGAAGATTTTTTTTCATCTGTGCTCCCAAATTAAGTGCCTTAAATTCTAATGTTGCAACAACATGACCCATAGTCGGGAAAGATTGAATGCTAGCACCTAAGTATGTGATCTCGGATACAACCTCTACAACCCGGTTCTCCAACACCCAAGTGAATGACTTAAGTAACTTTTTAGGATGTTTAAATACAAGAATTTTAGATTTTTCCGGATTAATCTTTAAGTCATTACACTTGACATAGACTGCTAGGGCCGACAATAGACGCCGGAGACCCACTTGAGTGTGTCCAAGACTACCACGTCATCGGCATATGCAAGCCAACTAATTTTCAAATCACCAGCTTTTGGGGAGGCCAGACACCTATCATGCAACCATAGGGTCAAGTCTGAGATCAAAAGAATGAATAAAAAGGGGGCAATCAGGCATCCATGGTGGACACCTCGTTTTATCTTGATTGGGTCTGACAGGGCGCCAGCTCTTGATAATCTAACTCGCGTAGAAGTGTTCTCATGGAGTTCGATGAGTATGGGCAGGAGGTGAGGAGGGGCCCCCCAGGCATTACATTTTTTCCAAAGCAAATTTCTGTTAATGGTGTTGAACGCCTGGGATAGGTCAATCCAGCCTCCAAAAAGGGGCAACCCACCTTTCCCTCCCGACTGAGCACTTAGCCATTTTTATTAACTTAAATGGGTGTTACAAACGCCTCACTAGTCCTAACCTATAAGGATTTCCCTACCTATTGAATAACTAAAGGAAGCACTCTCAAAAGTATTCGGTCCCTCACACTTATACATATATGAAACTCATAAGGATAATTGATGGCAATTCAAACATAACATAAATAACAGTTCCAATCAACTTGAATCCAGTAACTGTTTTTTCCTTGTGACCTGGGTCAGCTCCCCTTCCCCAGATTCAAACACTGGTTTTCAATTGAATGTTCAAAAATAGGAAAGTTTCTTCTTGTAACCAAGTTTTTGATCATAAAGTCTGTCTTGTTTCCAAAAGCCATATACTTGGACTTTTAACACAAAAGCTCAATCAGATGAGAAGAAATCTACATCTTCAAATGTATAGATATTAGTGCAATATGGTGGTTTCTTCTTTAAGACAATAAACATATTTCCACCTTTCCGTCGTCAACAACGTTTTGTCAGGATGATTCCACCACAGTAAAAGTTCAACACTTCACAATTCTTCTGTATCAACAATAAAGATGTGTTAGGCTATTTCCACAACAGTTCACAAAACACTTTAATGGTCTTGCCACTTCTTCAAACAACCATCATTCCCAATGTAGTACTTAAAGGATGTTTTTCTGGTCCACTAACCTGCCAGCACTACCACTAAAAGGCCCCTATCCTGGTAGACTTGCCTGACAGGACAAAACACTCCTACTCTACTACAAGTACTCTGTGGTTTACTTCTAAACACTTTAACAAGTCTTTGACTTTCATCAACATCAGAATTCACAACTTCTGAGAAAACATGAGACACATTGGTGCTGTTTGTCCACTGTTGTCTTTGCCACAGGCAATGTACGTTATCCTTCTCTTCTGATTGATACTGTCTATCAGGGGGGATTCTCTCCTGCCACTGTTGTTTTCCCACTCTTACTTTAAACAAGTGCTGACAATGATTCTGGGTTACACTAGCCCCTTCTTGGCTTAGGCAATACTTGTTGATATTCTCCTTAACCATTGCGCCGCCATTACTTTGGAAAAAGTTGTTGCAATTTGTTGTCTTCAATATCCCCCTCTCTTGGCTTTGGCAATGATGGTTATAATTTGTTTGTTTCAATATTGCCTTCTTTTGGCTTTTGCAATGTACATGTATGTTATATTTTGGTTCACTGTTGTTCTTTCTTTTCTTTGATAACATTCGGGGTTTAGACAATAGTAACGGTACCCTTCTCTCTCTAGCACTTTATCAACATTGTTATCATGTCAGCGTAATTCTCTTTCATTGGTTCGGCATTCAAAAATAGGAAGATTAGCAAGCGATCGACTATGGAGCGTTCTGGGGTTACCTAGCAATGGTAAACTCACCGGATTCCTCATACACATCCGCTCGATCCGCTGCTGGTCCCAATTCTGCTTCTTCTGCTGCTTTTGCATTAATTGCTAGCTTCGGTCAATGTCCCGTGGCTCACACTACCCGGAAAAGGAGCTCCTCCTGCTCCCAACGTGCTCCAGTGCTCGCCTGTCACCATAGCTGGACGCACAGTGAGGAGAGTTTCTTTCTCCCCGAGGAAGCCTTTTGGAACATAGCTTTCTGCTGTGCGACCTCTACAAATTTGTTCGGGTAACATGAAGACCCTCTCAGAGTCGGCATCCGCTACTGATACAGGGGCGGCTCCGGCGTCTTCTGTTTCCCGCTCCTGCTGCTGCAGCTGCTGCCTGCCTCTCCTTGTTCTTATGGCCTGTACCTGAGGAGACTTTATATATTCAAAAGTCACGCTCATGTGTAGGCCATTCGAACCACTAGACTGCGATATGCAGTTTTGGACCGCTGAGTCCCTCTTCCTCGTCCCAGTACTTCAAATTATACCTCTGTTTGCTGAATATATTTTTAGGAAGGATTTTTAAAGGTGGTACGGTTTTAAATTTCGTCCTGTGCTCCTCCTCTGTCTCCAAATACCACTAAAATGCCCTCGGGTGTAAAAGTAAGGTGAACATGACTAACACCTTGCTTATACACCTTACTTCTGCACACCACAGCTTCTAAAATGACCCTTGCCCCCTTATATGAGTCTGACAGCTGAGTGGGTAATTCTCCTGTAGTAGATTTCTCTGTGTAACCCAGAGGTCAATGTTTTGACTCCTGAAAGTGCAACGTTTGGCCTTCTGTCCTTCGTGTCCATAAAATCCGTGCTACAAAGTTATTGTGGTTCGTGGTTGGCACTTTATAAAACAACAATAGATAAAATGGGTACCATTTAGTAGTATATACCGGTAGCACTATTTAAGTGTTAAAAGACAAGACTCCATTGAGCGATATAAATGGTTATTATCATTGTTTCTTATATTACATGTTAAAAACACATTTGAGAGAATTGCCTTCTGTGTCACTTACTAATTGCACCAACTGAACATGTTTGGTCTTTAGAAAAACGGACTTGTTTATGTTCTTATTACATTTTATAAACCCTGATCTGTGGGCTTGGTGTATTGCTATTTCTTTTATATTGTGCCTTTCAATTGTTGTTCACTGGGTATTCGTTGCAACCATTACTTTCAAGGTGTGAGAAGCTGAGCACGCCTGCCTGAGTGATATATTTTCTGCCTATTACTCACTGGACGGCTTCTGTTTACTCTTTAGTATACCTGACTATTCCTTCAGGCGTCGGAGGGCGCAGAGTAATAAACTCTCCGCCTTGCACAACAAACGACTGTCTATTTATGAGCCTGTGGCTGAGAGAAGCGCTGCAGCCGTTGTTCAATTAGCTCAAGCCACTCTCTGCTTCCACCCGCAGGGGAAAGTAATTCACCCTTGCTAGCTGCTACAACTCATAGGCGTAACTAGGCAAGACTAATGTATACCTACGGATTGGATCATTAGCGAATGCTGCTTAAACCATCTACCACCTGCTTACATTCAAAAACCAAGGAAAGGGATACAGTGATGTACTAACATAATTACCTTCACGTGCAGTTAGGGAATTCAACTTTGATCGAGTAAATAAACAAGGTTAAGGGCTGTGCCACTTGACCCACCGAATTCTAAAAAATCATTCGGAGTTTTAGAATGATCAACACGTATGCAAATGATTGCCACCGAAATTCATTATATGGAGTTGTTATCCTGAAAGCGTTAATAGATTTCACTCCACTGATGAATATCTTTCATCACTTCCCCACGCTCAAGGAAACCCCAATAGCTGATCAGTTACATAAAAAATGTCTCCTGTGGCTTGCTCTCAATCCCTGATACTTGTTACCTTGCATGCCACACCTTCCAGCCAGCCAATCGGACGGCCATTATAACCATGTTTTATACATCTCAGAGAAGGCCTCTGCAAAGCTTGTCTTAGCACAACAACTTCTGTCCAGACTCCCAACTGTACTGAGCAAGGAATCGGCCCATCAGATCTTTTGGTTTGGAGGGTAAGCTTGGAATGTGATATCAAATTAATCAACACATGCAGGAAAGAATTCTTATATTTCTTTCTCTAGAGCAACTTAGTACTTTTAGCCGGTATTGCATCTGTCACTGTTTACCTGCTTGCCAACTCTTGAAAGGGTGACAATGGGCAGAAAAAGAGTACAGACGCACCTGAACCACTAATGGTCCTTGTTAACTTCAGGGCTCAACCTTGCTACCTTATTGCCCACTCTTTGAAATAAAACATATCTAGCAGAAGGTTTAAAAAATTATACTTCAAATGTGGAACTCTTGAGACAAAGTACACTGGGTCATCACCCTCTAGTCTGAACTAAAGAACAACCTCCCAGCTTATTTAACCTAATTGTATTTGCCACGTATGCTGTTCTTTTGACTAGAGCCCCGTTTCCTTTATTAGAGCGCCCATTTTCCTCTCCATTTTACTCCAACTTGAATCATTTTGTGCCTCATTTCCTGCTGCATCTTTCAATTGGTCCTCCAAGGCATTTGTTTTTTCTTCCAGTGTTACAACACACTAGTTGAATTTGTCTAACATCCAAGTTTCTCCAATACTGGTTCTCGCAATGATGAGCAATACACTGAATGGATCTGATCAGCAGATAACCGTTTTTCTTAATTGGGGTAGAGGCAACAGTCTATTCCATTCTCTCCTTTTTGGCGAGTGGAATCCATTTGGCCACCCTACCAAAATACCCAGTTGGCGTATCTACCTGATCGGAAATGCAGAGTCAATCACCACCTCAGAGCAAGCCAGTCCTCACTGGACCCCAACACACTATCGCCATAGCCCCTTCCCCAACTCCCCTAATACATCATTTAAAATATACCCTAAACCTGCAACCTCCTCCACTAAAAATGGCACAAAAAAATGGAGGGAAACAGCCGTTTCACTAAATGCGGTGAAGCGGCCACGGTGAGTTGGGCCCATACTGCTTAATTGGGCTGGGTCTACATTTCTCTATCCCTACAGCTTCTCTCTTCGAATGTGCACCTTGTGCACTATTATGGATCCTCTATTATGGTCGCTGACTGTCTACTCTATGATGTGTTGTGCCCAAATTATTTCTGATAGAGTCCTTTCACTTTCTAATACTTTGAAGAGCAAGATGGGCACCCCTTGTGGATTGATGTGACACCCCACAGAACTAATAGTGACTTAAATATTGTGCTTCACTAAAAGGAAATGTACTGGATTGAGCGCCTAGAGGCCTTGAGTCCAAAAGGGGTGAACATAGAATTTGACTTAACATGTTTTTTGTGAAATATAATTGTTGCTCTGAAACACTGTATTATGTTTTTTGTCTATGTATTTTCTATCTGACATGATGATATTATCCAACATGCCGTTGTAAGCAATTAATACACCAGCAAAACATGGGGAATGTCATACTTACAATTTGATTCATCAACATTTTTTCTAGCCACAATCAATTAGTAATGTACTGGCACCAATATATACATGATTGGAATTGGCAATGAAATTATGGTTGGCATTTCATTGAGTATTAAGGAAATGTGCAGTTGTAATGTGAAGTGGCATCATAGCGATTTCAGTGTGAGTCCAATAACATCATTCTGAGTGAGAGTAGAACAAGGGCAATATGGACAAGATTGTTACCGTTACAGAAATAGGCCCATGACTGTTGTTTTTGATAAAAAGTTTTAGTACCTTCAATATTGTTCACATTAACCATGTTGTTAGCGAGGCTAAGAGACATATAAGTAAACATACTTTGATATTAATGCAGCAACTGGCATTATATCGTAAATACCCCCATTCCAATATGGCCACGGTTGCACTATTCATTTTTCGTGAAGAACCTGCGTAGTCGAACGGAACATCAAAAGTGACACGCTTGTCACATGATCGCGCCTATTGACCTTTTAATGCCGGTACAGGACGGCAGGCTGTTTTCACAGCCGTCTCCCTGTTCCTGTATCGGGCATTGGAATTGAATCTTAAGGTAATAAGTGTTTGACTAGCGAAGAATGGGTAGAAACAGAAGCGATTGGGTATACCGTAGACCTTCAATTGAAATACTAAGGGATTATCTGTTATTGTATCTTGGTAGACTCCATTGGAATGAGTTGGACTGACTCGTTGTTGACAGTTTGGTTTGGAACAAGTAAGTGTTTGCTGTATTTTAACTCGATATAACTGAAGACTTGATAAGCAAATACATGATGAACCTGATAGCTATTTTTATTTTTAGTTTCAGCACATTGGATGCTTATAAGAAAGTAAATAGGTCAGTTGATGGAATGGTTGTGTTTAGATATGATTTACATAGATGTGACATGTCCGCTGAGAGGTATTTTGACGGCGAGAGATTGTATTTGTATCCCTTTTAGCTCTCCAATTGTTGCTTATTCCGCCAGTCTAAGAACAGACAGGTTAGTCCTTTGATTAACAGAAACATTCGATCAGAATGGTGTATGTGCATAGAAATTATCTCTTTCTATATTTTTCATTAGATTATTGGAAAATATAACAGTTACACTTGATGAAGGGGCTGTGGGTCCCAAAACGCGTCATGTGGTGTCAATATGGGAGCATCTCATTGGTAAAACCCTTTTTTGTTGATGTAACATTGCTGTGATTGAACACAGAATTGTTATCTACACAGATGTATACACAATACTTTTTAGACACAGTGGACCTCATTACAAGTTGGGCGGTAGCCCTTTAATCCGGTGGTAACGGTATTAGCGCCGCCAATACCATTCTGCCGGATCGCGACTGTAAATCCTGCCAGCGCTGCGCTATTACCGCCAGCTGTAATAGCGCTGGCTGTAATAGCGCTGACAACTAAATACGGTAATACAGACCTATCACAAGTACAGCGTTGGAGCTCTTAGCTCCGTAAAAAACAGTGCTAATACTGCTGAAAATACCCCTGGACAAATGCTTGAGGTAAAAGAACACATGTGACAGTGATAAAGGCCCACCCATGCCCCACACACCCTCCCCAACACCATGTAGCCATTAGGAGCAGGGAGGAGACAGTAATAAAGGCCCAGGTGGAAACAATGCACACAAGAGGCCTACAAAAGACCCACACACCCTCCCCAACACCATGTAGCCATTAGGAGCAGGGAGGAGACAGTAGTAAAGGCCCAGGTGGAAACAATGCACACAAGAGGCCCACGAATGACCATGACCCACCCATGCCCCTCACACACTTCCCAATACCATGTTGCCATTTGGGGCAGGGAGCCTTGGTGTTGGCCTCTACATGCTGCACCAGACCTGACAACCAGCCCACGGCACAGGGAGCAGGGGAGGCAGGGGGGGCGGGGGGAACCAGCAAGGCGACCAGCCATCCCCTAGGGTCAGGCCAACACCCTGGGCCCTCACTAATGGGTAGTTGGCATCTGAATACAGGCTGGACAGGGCAACCATCACCCAGTTGCTTGACACAATCCAAGGTGACATAGCTAGCCGGATTGCCATCAGGACGGCTGTGCCCCCACTCGTGAAGCTTGTGTCAGTACTACAATACCCTGGAACTGGCAGCTTTCAACACACAGTTGCCATGATGCATTGTATGGCCCAGTTCACTTTCAGTGCTGTGCTGGACGCACTGCTGCGCCATGTGAATAAACACATAGCATTGCCTGCCACCCAGGCAAAGTTCTATGCCATTGCCCAACTCCTGAACGTGATAGCAGCCCTAGGCTGCACACATGTCGTACTTGTAGCACCCCGGGACCATGAGGCAGCGTACAGGAATCAGAAGAATTTCTATTCGCTCAATGTGCAGATGACCTGTAGCCAAGACCTGACTATCACCCACTGCTGTGCCTGCTGCCCAGGATCCACCCACGACTCCATAGTGCTGCGCAAAAGCACACTGCCAGCCTAAATGGATAGGCACCGAGGCCAACGCACAAGGATAGTGGGTGAGGACAAATCCTGCATGAAGTGCATGCCAAAGTACACCAGATGAAGGGGGGAGTGCAGACACACAGGAATACTTGCATGCCACCAGGAGAAACAGCCAGCACCACCAGAGCAACAGTTCCATGCATGTGTGACACACAAGGACACATACACACGTCCCCCACACCAGAACACACTGAAGTTGAAGGACACACAATTGTGAATTCACAATCACATATGGACACACAACAACCACAATGCATCTTGACTGTGTTGCGGTGCTGCTTCTCACCCTGACACCCACCAGCAACATCACCCAGGGCAGCAGCCAAAAGTATGCTATGTGAGATCAATGCCAAACTCACACAGAAAATACCACTGTAAATGAGCAGCAAAATACAAGACCATCAACATCCCTGAGAGAGTGACTCCTGAATGGCTATTAACATGCATGCTAAATAGCAAAATAATGTTCCATGTATCAAACGCCATACCAGCCACAGAGACGGCCACAAACCATTACTAATGAACATTGTCCCTGAACAGGCAGATGTGAAGGGAGCATCATCAGTACGTAAGGGATGCACCACTGTGCCAAGAGTGTGGTGCATGTAGAATGTAGTCCACAAGGGACATGGCGCACATTGCAGATGAAACACGGGGCAAATGCAGACACCCTAATCAAAGGATAAGTGCAAACATGACGGTCCTTGTTCAGCAGGAGTGTCACACACATATCCGTGCACATAGCCCATAAAACAATGCTCCTAGTCCATTTACACCAGGTGCATACAAATGTAACCTGCCACAGAACACTTTACCCATTGACACAGGCTTCATGAAGGGGTCAGATTATGCATGTCCCTAAGTATGATGGATGAATACCAATAGGCCAATGACATAGCATGTACCCCTTGTGCATATAGATCACCATAGTGCATAGTGATTTGTTGCCTATCCCTTGCACACCCAGTGAAGCAACCTATGCCTAACGTACACATGTTTTGCCTGCAGGTGATTCCAGATGCCCACAGTTCACATGGCTGATGACCCTTGTGTGGAATCCACAAACTTCTGCAGAGCTGGCATATAACAATGCCCATAGTCGTACCAGCATATATGTTGAGAGGACATTTGGTCTCCTGAAGGCACCTTTCCGGTGCTTAGACAGTACTGGAGGGGCACAGATGTATGTGCCTGAAAAAGTAGGAAAAACTTTACTCACCTGTGCCATGCTGCACAACATCTGCTGCCACTACACCCTAATGCTGATGTGCAACCGGCAGGGGATGGGAGTGACGATGACCATGTGCACATTGCCGGGGCCAATGCACACAGGGATGGGGTGAGGGAGGGGAGTTTGGCCAGACAGGCATTAAGTGGCAATTTCTTTTCTTTTGATTTGGTGGATGGGTACATGTCACAAAGATCACTTGTCAAATAAACAGCACTTGTACACAGTCATGAATGCCCAAGCTTTCTGTCCAGTTTCAACTGCTTTATTTTTTGTGGAACAAACTCCCTCCCCCCAGCAACTCCCCAGCACACATTCTTCCCTTCCCCCACCAACTCCCCAGCACATATTCCCCCCTGCCCCACCAACTTCCCAGCACACATTCCCTCCTCCCCCACCAACTCCCCAGCACAAATTCGCCCCTCCCACTAATCCACTCCCCAACACAGTGCATATGAGTCGATGTGCCCGGCCATCAGGCCAACAGTGTATTGTCCATCTAGGAAGGACGTTGATGCTTCCCACGTCTTACACCTTCTGGTGAGCGCCGTTGTGAATGGTGCAGGGAACGTCGCCTGGGCGAACCCTGTAGGGATCCCTCAGTGGGGGTTGTCGAGGTCGATGGCAGCGATGCTGTCAACTGCAGCTGCTGTTGGCGGAGGAGGTTATTGGCCTCACGCATCTGCTCTGCATGCACTGATTGTACCTCACAGAGTTCACAGACCGTCGGCCCAAACCCTGTAAGAGCCACAGTACACCCCTCCACGACTTTACGGGTGTGGGCATTGTCCTGCACCATTGTTTTAGCTGCACCCCGAATAGCACTGCTGATTGCCTTTATGTGGCGGTTATGCTCGACCGCCATGCCCTCAATACGCATCTGACGTGCCCCTATTACGTCCAAGCGTGCCATGACTGCTGTTCCCGGTAGCTGTGGGTCTGTCACATGTCAGGCTGATTGTTGCGGAGTGCCACCAGAGCCCTTTCTGTGGCACAAACTGGGTGGCTGCTAAACTGCCATGATGCCAAGCCAAGCCTGAAAGCAGGCCATAGCGAAATGTAGAGTGAGCCCTGTGGTGCTGAAATCTGATGGCATTTGTATGGAGTCAGTGGTAGCACAGCACCAATGGCCTCAGTTCTGTGGGGTTATACATTTCCATTGGGGTGCACTACATACGTTCACTTAATGTTAAGAATGTTCATAACAGCAGACTAGTTACTAATGATTTCAGGTGCTATGGGTACATCTCTTGATACAGAGAAATCAAATTAAGTCTAAACTCTTGGAAAAGCTGGCCATCTCCCAGCTTAATCTTTACACTGAATATGTTGGTTGTCTTCATAACCATCAGTCTGGCTTCAGAGCTGCCAGAAGCACAGAAACTGCTCTCCTCAACCTCCACAAAGACCTACTCTCCAACCTTGATTCCAACATCCCCGGTCACTCTCTGCCCCTTTTCTCACCTGTTTTTCTTGGGGTTGAGTCTTCTTTGGAGACTTTTCTTTCTTCCGGGTTGTTCTGGACTTGTACAGGTAAGGGCGCGTGTCCTCTGGGTCTGGGTCCAGTGTGAGGTTCGCTGTATGCCTCAGGAAGCTGGGTGAGGTTCAGTATTGAGGATGGAAGCACCACGGCGGATTCCAGGAGGGAGCAGTGGCGTAGATACAGAGTTCAAAGCGAGCGGAAGAGCTGCTAGCATGGTCCGGGATAAAGGAGGAAGGAGCCAAGAATAGCTGGAGCAGTTCTTAACAGGGGGGCAGCCTGGAAGGAAAGGATAGAAGAACCTGGAAGGAGCTGAGAAAGGGAACCGTAGCAATCGCTATCAACACGGACAGTAACGTTGAGATGCGCAGAGCCGCGGGGGTGTGCCTATTTTCTAGAAGGCAGCGCGTCCGACGTAAAAGCTAGAGAGTAGCGCTCCTGTGCAGGCGGCCCTGTTGAAAGGATGATTGTCCCAATGATGCGGTGCCTTATGGACCATGAAGTCCATAGGGGGCGAAAGTGGCGATTCATAACAACATGCCCCCTCCTAAACCTCGATCCACCAGGTTTCCCTGGATTGGTTAGATGGAATTTCCGCACCAAACGGAGAGCGTTCATGTTGGAGGTAGGTTCCCAGGTTCGTTCGCTGGGGGGATATCCTTTCCATTCCACTAAGTATTGGAGTCGGCCCCGTCTGTATCTAGAATCGCATATCCTGGAAACTTCGTATTCCATCTGGTCATTGTTGAGCACAGGGTTAGGTCGAGGAGTGGATCTGGCGGAGGGTACATATGGTTTCAGTAGGGAAGTGTGAAAAACAGGATGTATTTTCTTCCAAGATTCGGGTAGCTGTAGACGAAAAGCCACGGGGTTGATGACTTCCTTAAAGGTGAAAGGCCCGTAATACTTGGGCGCCAGTTTGTTAGGCCGCAAGTGTCGAGGTAAGAGTCTTGAGGCTAACCAAACCTTGTCCCCAATTCCATATAAAGGGCTAGGTCTTCTCTTGTTATCAGCATACCTCTTGATGTCTGATCTGGCCTTTTCTAAGTGATCCTTGGCATCCTTATGTACACTCACGAGACGTTCAATCCAGGAATCGACCGAGGGTACTGGGGTAGGATGGGGTAGGATAGATGGTAAAACTGATGGATGGAACCCCTGACTGCAAAAGAATGGGCTGGTCTTGATGGCAGAATGATCTGAGTTATTGTAAGCAAATTCGGCTACAGGAACCAAAACAGACCAATCATCTTGGACCTTGGCAGCAAAACATCGCAGGTATTGTTCTAGGGTCTGATTTACCCGCTCAGTTATACCATTGGTCTGAGGATGGTACCCTGAAGACAAGGCACGTTGGATGCCCAACATTTGACACAGATGTTTCCAAAACTTGGAGATATACTGAGGCCTGCGGTCAGAGATGATCTTGGAAGGAAGCCCATGAAGTCTGAACATGTTTTTAAAGAAAATTCCTGCCATTTCAAGCACTGAGGGTAACTTGTATAAAGGAGTGAAGTGTGCCATGTGGGTGAAAAGGTCAATGGTATCCATTATTTGAGACCAGGTTCCATTGGTTGGTGTTGGTATAGCTCTGCCAAAGATCAGAAGATGGTGTTTCGATACGGATTTCTTCCAACAAGGAATTGGCCTGGGCTATGACAACGGTATCGGGAAACATTCTCAGAAAGGTACGAACTCCAACAGGCTCGTAGTCGAAACGCCTAGATAAGGCGTCTGCGATTACATTATTGGATCCAGGGACGTGTTGTATGTGAAACTGATACTGGGCAAAGAAAAAGATCCAGCGAGCTTGACGACTGTTCCTGCATTCCAAGGACTGTAGAACGTGTAGGTTTCTATGATCGGTTCGTACCTGGACTGGATGTTTGGCACCTAGAAGTAAATGTCGCTAGTCAATAAAGGCCTGTTGAATGGTTAGTAGTTCTTTCTCCAGGACTGAGTAATGTGTCTCACTGGGAGTCAAGTTTCGAGATAGATAGGCGATGGGGTGTTCCATCTTGTCTTCAATTTCTTGTTTAAGAACTGCTCTGATGGCATAGTCTGAGGCATCCGTTTCCACCAGGAAGGGTTTCTTTATATCCGGTTGAGCTCGGATGGGGGCTTGTGTAAATATTTGTTTCAATTCCTTGAAGGCTATTTCTTGAGCAACCGACCAAGTGAATGGTGTGTCTTTTTTCAGCAAGGCGACAATGGGATGCACAATGTCAGAAAATGTGGGAATGAACTTCCTGTAAAAGTTTGCGAGACCCAAGAAGGACTGGATCTGTTTTACTGTGGTAGGTGCTGGCCGGGAAAGAATCGAGGTTACCTTGGCAGGATCCATTCCAATTCCTTTGGAACTCAGTACGAAGCCAAGATAATGAACGGTTCGAACATGAAAAAGGCATTTCATTTTTCAGGTTTAAACAGGAGCTTGTTCTCTCTTAATCGCTGCAGTACGGCGTTTACATGTTCTTGATGGACTTGGGGTTCATTGGAATAGATCAGTATGTCATCCAGATATACTATGACTAAAAGAAACAGCATATCCGAGAAGACTCTGTCCATGAAGCGCTGGAAAACCGCTGGGGCATTGGCTAGGCCGAAGGGCATGACCAGGTACTCAAAATGACCAAAAGGTGTTCTGAAGGCCGTCTTCCACTCATCCCCTTCCTTAATTCGAATAAGATGATAGGCACCTCGTAGATCAAGCTTGGTAAAAAATTACAGCTCCTCGGCCGGCCTCCAATATATCAGAAATGAGGGGTAGCGGATACTGATCCTTAAGGGTACACTGGTTAAGACCTCGATGTTCTGACTTGAGTGTCGTGTAGACCGTTGAAACCTCCGTCCTCAAGTGACGCACAGGGGAACTAAAAGAAACCCGCTGTGTGACCTTTCGGGCCACAGGTGGGAGATGTTACTTCCCGGATCCACGGAACCTCTGGAACACCGATGCTGCTGTCAAAAAGAACGAGGTTAAGTACCAGGCAATTACAATATATCACGTTAACCAAAGGATCTGAATAGTCTTACCTATCTGGTGTTAGGAAAACCCAGGAAACCTAGGAGGGAGGTTCGAGACTCAGATGAGGCGGTCCCTAGAACAATAGAACCGCAGAAAAGCGTGGATGCCGGATAAGCCACCTGTAGGACTGAAGGCGTGACTTGAATCCCAAAAGGAAAATGGCGTAGGAGTTCAGCACGGTACCAAGGGATGATCCAAAGGCAAGTCAGGGTCGTGTCCAAAATCCAGTAACAGGTAAACAGTTCCAAGCAAAGGTACAAAGGGGTATCCAAAGGAGTCCAAGATAGAGTTCCGAGATCAAGGTAAACAGTAGAGCAAAACGTAACGCCAAACAGGGTCTGAAGACAGCTGAGAAGCAATGAGTGTTCCGTGTCTCAAGCCTTATATACTGAGCGTTTCGGTGTCATGTGACGTCCACCAAGATCACGTGAGGAACGCCACTCTGTATCACGTGAGCAAGTGAACGATCGGCGTGGAGATGTAACGCCGGCTCTTCTGCTGTAAGTTCTCCACGGCAATTGCCAGTGCAGGAAGGGTTGCAATCGAGCCCGTAAATTGTACCTGGTACAGAGCTTTCGGTCCTTTGGGAAAACCGAATCACATGAGTCTCGAACCCTGGAGGGAGGTGTTGGGGAAATGTGAGCAGTGTTCTGGTGTGCAGTGGATCGGTGTGCAGAGGATCGCCTAACATAGCCCCCCCCAACGGCCCACGACCCCGTGGGCAGGACGGGTGATCCCTATGGAAGCGAGCCACCAACCGAGGAGCGTCAAGATCCAAGGCGGAAACCCAAGAACGCTCCTCCGGTCCGTAGCCCTTCCAATCCACTAAATACTGGAGCCTACCCCTAAACCAACGGGAACCCAAAATGGCCGATACTTCAAAAACATCAGGAGAGGCCAGGGACACCGGAGCAACAGGGGCCCGGAGGCGGGAAGAATCAGGACAAGGCTTGAGGAGAGAGACATGAAATACAGGATGGATACGCCAAGAACTTGGGAGAACCAGACGAAAAGCCACCGGATTCACAACCTGAGAGATCACATACGGGCCAACGAAACAAGGTAGCAGTTTCCGGCAACCCACTAGGCGAAGGTGCCGTGAAGACAACCACACCCTAGAACCCACCACCAGGGGAGGAACGGCCAGACGCTTGCCGTCAACACGAGCCTTCATAGAAGCCTTTGCCTCAGTAAGATGGACCACAGTACTAGCATGAACAGCAGACAGATCCCTAAGACAAGCCGTGGCCGCAGGATTCGAAGAAACAGAAGCATCAGGGATAGGCAAGACCTTGGGGTGTTGACCGTAGAGGGCGTAGAATGGAGAAAACCCTGTAGCAGAATGAGCCGCGTTATTGTAAGCGAACTCAGCAAGCCGTAAAGCAATCAACCAGGAGGTCTGCTGTTGCAATATAAGACACCGAAGATACTGCTCCATAGATTGATTCGTCCTTTCGGTCTGCCCATCAGTCTCAGGATGATAGGCCGAAGAATACCTGGTATCGATGACCAGTAATTTAGTCAATGACCTCCAAAAACGAGAGGTGAATTGTGACCCTCGATCGGATACAATGACCGAAGGAAGTCCAAATAACACGAACACATGCTCAAAAAACAAGTCTGCCAAGACCGAAGCCGAAGGAATACCCTTACAAGGAACAAAACGAGCCATTTTTGTGAACGTGTCCACCACCACCCAGATGGTGTCAAAAACTCGTACCTTGGGGAGATCGGTTACGAAATCCATTGTCAGTGTATGCCAAGGTCTTGGAGGTACCGGAAGCGGAAGCAGCAGCCCAACCGGTCGTCCTCTTCGATGTTTAGCCTGAGCACAAACAGCGCATGAATTGAGATAGCATTCCACATCGCGCTTCATAGAGGGCCACCAACACCAGCGCTTTAGGAGATCCAAAGTGCGCTCTTGACCGGGATGGGCATTGAAGGGAGCATCATGAGACCATTCAAGGGCCAAGTTACGAGTGTCAGGTGTGGGAAGAAACAGACGTTCATGCACGAAAGGCAAACCATCAGAATAAACGGGGTCCCAATCTCGCAGTTGATCGGAATGATTGCTAGTCCAAGATCGTACAGAATCTAACAATGACAAAGAGGGAGTGCAGAGACAAATCACATGACTCTTTCCGAGAACAGTGTCAGGGAAGGTTGGCAACTCAACCCCACCTGGGGAACGTGACAAGGCGTCCGCTTTTCCATGTGAGGTTCCAGGACGATGCATAATATGGAAATCAAAAGAGGAAAAGAAAAGATGCCACCGGACCTGTCTGCTATTGATGCACTTCAATGAGGCCAGATCCTGTAGATTTCGATGATCTGAGTATACAGTGATTGGATGCTTAGCCCCCAGAAGATGATGGCGCCAGACACGAAAGGCGTCCATGACAGCCAGGAGTTCCTTCTCCGTTACGGTATAATGGGTCTCAGTATTGGAGAACTTACGGGAATGGTATGCCACTGGGTGCAATTTGCCTGTTGTAGGACATGTCTGAGACAATACCGCACCAAGAGCAAAAGAAGAGGCATCCGCCTCAACTATGAATGGAAGATCGGGATTGGGGTGCTGAAGCACCGGTGCGGTAGTGAAAGCGGTTTTCAAAGCCTCAAAAGATTTCTGATGTTCCCTCTGCCATCGATAGGGTACCTGAGAGCTGGTCAGAGCCGTGAGTGGGGCCACAATTGTGGAAAAGGAGGAAATAAAACGCCTATAGAAGTTGGCGAAGCCCAAAAAGGCCTGCAAGGACTTGAGTGTTTGAGGAACTGGCCAATCTAGGACTGCTTTAACCTTGGATTCATTCATGGATAATGCCCCAGGGGTAATGTGGAATCCCAGAAACTCAACAGACGTTTTATGGAACTGACATTTCTCGGGTTTGGCAAATAGGGAATGTTCCCTCAGACGGGATAATACTTCTCGGACATGCTTTACATGGTCATCAAGATTACGTGAAAAGATCAAGATGTCGTCCAAATAAACAACCATGTACACATCCAGAATGTCCCTGAATATGTCCTTCATAAAACGCTGGAATGTTGCCGGGGCGTTACATAGGCCGAAGGGCATGACTAGATATTCATACAAGCCGTAACGGGTACAAAAAGCAGTTTTCCACTCATCGCCTTCGCGAACGCGCACTAGATTGTATGCGCTGCGAAGATCCTGCTTGGTGAAAACAGAAGCATGAGATAAGTGGTCCAGAAGGGGTGTGATTAACGGAATCGGATATCTATCCTTTTTCGTGATAGCATTAAGACACCGATAATCCACACAAGGACGTAAATCCCCCTCTTTCTTAGGTACAAAAAATATAGGGCTTGCAGCTGGTGAAGTAGAGGGGCGGATGTGTCCTAATCGTAGGGCGTTCTGGAATGGTGGAATCAGGGATTAATTCAATTGGGCAGTCATATGGTCTGTGTGGAGGAAGTACCTCGGAAGAACCGCGATCGAAAACTGATTCGAATGCTTTATACTCAGATGGAATCCCTGACACCACCCCCCCAACGGTATGGGAATTCACAACCTCTGATCCATCATCATTCAGCGTGAGTTGAGCTAGGGGTCCCAAGGCCCGAAAAGGAGTATCGGTTGCTTGCTGGGTTGGAAGACAATAGTTTTGACAAATCTCAGACTCGAAGAGCACCGTGCCTGATTGCCAATTAATCTGAGGATTGTGTTCACGTAACCATGATATTCCTAATATGATACCGAATTGAGGTGTGGTAATCAAGTCAAAACTTAACGTCTCTGTGTGAATGTCTTGTATGGTCAACAATAAAGGTGCAGTTTGGTGTCTAACAGGACCAGAGACTAGTGCAGTGCCATCTACAGCCTGAACAGGTTCAGGTCGGGTTTTTACCACTAAAGGTAGATTGAGGGAATGGGCTAACGCAATATCTATGTAGTTCCCAGTGGCACCTGAGTCAATGATGATCGTGACTGCATGAGAAATACCTGTAGAGGGGCAAAGAGTGGCCTGTACAAAGATGGGCTGGACACGAGCAAAGGTAAGAGGGGTACCCGGAGATGAAGACTGAACACTCGACCTGGTCTCCGGATCTAAGGTCGAGCTGTCCGAAAAACCTGACTCTTCTTGGGACGTCAAGGACATTCCTTCACATAATGTCCTGTGGTGCCACAATAAAAGCATGCATTATCCACCCTTCTACGTTCTCTCTCAGATGTTGTAATAGGACTACGTAAACCTCCTACTTGCATGGGTTCTTCAGTACTGGAAGCAGGGGTACTGACAACTGTAGGATGGGAAGAAACCCCCAACTCAGCTCTGCGTTCTGATCGCCGTGCATCTACCTGCAGAGCAAGATCCACTAGTTCCTGATACTGAGTGGGCATGGAAGGTATCACTGCTAAAGCATCTTTCATTACGTTACTCAACCCCCTATAAAAGATAACTGCCCGCTTGCTTTCTGGCCATGATGTCTCGGCAACCAATTGATTGAACCGGGTGATGTAGTCTATCAAAGTCCCTCTGCCCTGAGTTAGTTCTAACAACTCCAGATCCCTAGACTGTGCCTTGTGTCTGGTATCAAAGACTCGAGACATTTCTAGAACTAACAAATCAAAATCATAAAGAACCGGGCTATTATTCTCCAATAAAGTATTAGCCCAAGCGGCAGCAGTCCCGGCCAAATGGGAAAGGGCAAAGGCGGCTTTAGCTGTGGAATTAGGAAAGGCCAGAGGTCTGCACAAGAAATGTAATTTGGACTGATTGATAAAGGTCCTGAATTTCTTGGGGTCACCTTGATAACGTTCAGGAGCGGCCAGGGGGGAAGGGGTTGGGAGGACCATCGGAGTTGGGGCTGGGGTATTTGCCAAGGGAGGAGGTGTGGTTGAAGTGCTAGCATCCCCGAATTCAGGGTCTGCAGGAAGAGAATGCTGAACACTCTGTATGGAATTTAATCTTTGGTGAATCACCGTATTCGCGGCGGCCATATCTGCCCTTAATACTGTAATCGCCTGAACTAAAGCAGCTATGGGTTCTTCCGTGGATCCCTGCATTGTCTAACACGACTATACGGCTTCTCAGTCTGTTCTGACTTGAGTGTCGTGTAGACCGTTGAAACCTCCGTCCTCAAGTGACGCACAGGGGAACTAAAAGAAACCCGCTGTGCGACCTTTGGGGCCACAGGTGGGAGATGTTACTTCCCGGATCCACGGAACCTCTGGAACACCGATGCTGCTGTCAAAAAGAACGAGGTTAAGTACCAGGCAATTACAATATATCACGTTAACCAAAGGATCTGAATAGTCTTACCTATCTGGTGTTAGGAAAACCCAGGAAACCTAGGAGGGAGGTTCGAGACTCAGATGAGGCAGTCCCTAGAACAATAGAACCGCAGAAAAGCGTGGATGCTGGATAAGCCACCTGTAGGACTGAAGGCGTGACTTGAATCCCAAAAGGGAAATGGCGTAGGAGTTCAGCACGGTACCAAGGGATGATCCAAAGGCAAGTCAGGGTCGTGTCCAAAATCCAGTAACAGGTAAACAGTTCCAAGCAAAGGTACAAAGCGGTATCCGAAGGAGTCCAAGATAGAGTTCCGAGATCAAGGTAAACAGTAGAGCAAAACGTAACGCCAAACAGGGTCTGAAGACTGCTGAGAAGCAATGAGTGTTCCGTGTCTCAAGCCTTATATACTGAGCGTTTCGGTGTCATGTGACGTCCACCAAGATCACGTGAGGAACGCCACTCTGTATCACGTGAGCAAGTGAACGATCGGCGTGGAGATGTAACGCCGGCTCTTCTGCTGTAAGTTCTCCACGGCAATTGCCAGTGCAGGAAGGGTTGCAATCGAGCCCGTAAATCGTACCTGGTACAGAGCTTTCGGTCCTTTGGGAAAACCGAATCACATGAGCCTCGAACCCTGGAGGGAGGTGTTGGGGAAATGTGAGCAGTGTTCTGGTGTGCAGTGGATCGGTGTGCAGAGGATCGCCTAACACTCGGTAGTCCAAGCAATTTCGGAGCTCCTTAGTATCTTTCTTGGGCACAAAGAACAATGAGGTACCGTGAGGGGATTTTGAAGGACGAATGGTTCCATTAGCGAGATTTGTGTCCAGATATTCTCTTAGGGCTCTTTTCTCCGGTTCGGACGGTATAAACATTCTGCCAAATGGAATTACTGCTGATTCTTCTGTGTCAATAGCACAGTCCTCTGGTCGATGGGGTGGTAAGGATTGAACAATGGCAGTTGAAAACACATCAGAATAGGACTGATAGATCTCCGGTACTTGGGTAATGTTGGAGACACACAATGGTGGTTGTTCGGGAGTCAGGGAGTCCACCTGAGGATCTGGCACCAAACCTTGAGACAAACAATGCCGCAAACAGAATTCTGAACCTAGGAATAAGGATCCTGCTGCCCAATTGATATACGGGTTGTGTTTCGGAAGCCAGGGTATGCCAAGAACCATGGGATAGTGTGCTGCTTTTATGATATCAAAACAAATTGTTTCTTGATGGTTATTTATCGAGAGTAGCAGTTTCTTTGTCTGGTGGGTAATGGGTCCGGAGGACAATGGTTTCCCGTCAATTCCTTCGACAGCTTGAATCACTCTCTTGTATTCTCGGGGTATGTTGTGCCTTAATGCCCATTCATCATCCATAAATACTCCCATGGCACTGCAATCCAGTAGAGCCAGGATGGGAAAAGTGTCCTCTTTAGTGGGCGACAAGAATGTTTGTAGAACCATCAACGTATTTTGGCGAGGACAAGTCAAGGAAGGAATAGAAGTGGAGCAGTCATCTTTCTCCCGAAGCTGTGCTCCGTTCAAGATCGGGAGCTGGCGTTTCCCGAACGCCGGGGTGGTGCTATTGGGCAATTCCTTACAAGATGCTTATCAGAGGCACAATACATGCAGAGCCCGGTATTAATTTTACGGGTCCTTTCTTGTGGGGAGATCAGACCCCGAAAGGAGCCCAGCTGCATAGGTTCTGGGTCCGAAGAAGGCTGGGAGGATGTTTCCTTAAGGCTAGGGTACTCCACGGTTGGTTTCGGGTTTGTGGTTTTTGTTTTTCTTTTCTCAGCCTTCCTTTCCTGGATTCGGAAATCGATCTGTAAGGCCAAATCCATCAAGGCATGGAAGGAACTTGGATGGGCTACTCTAGCTAGCTCGTCCTTGACTTCATCATTCAAGCCTCTTCGAAACAAGGTGAAACTAGCTTCCTGGGACCAACCCGCCTCTTTAACCAGTTGTTTGAAACAAGACACATAAGTAAGCATATCTTGGTTTCTTTGTTGGAATTCCAATAGTATTTCCTGGGTACTATAAACAAGTTCTGGTCTGTCAAACATGGCCTTGAAGGCTTCTATAAATCCATCGTAGTTGTCCAGGAGTGGGTCTCCTGCGTTCACCAAGGGGGTCACCCAGGCTAAGGCATTGCCAGAAAGGTGTGATATCATAAACCCCACTTTAGCCCTGGGCGTGGAAAAATAGTAGGGTTTGAACATGAAATGCACCAGACAGGAATCAAGGAAGGAACGCAGGGACTTGGAGGAGCCATCATACTTGTCCACTATACCCCCTGTCAGGACACTTTCCTTGAATACCGAATCCCGGGACAATACGAGTTGTTTTAGGGCTGCGTTTTCAGCCTTGAGGTTTCGAACCTCAGTAGTCAATTCTTGCATCCCTATCATGAGGTCCTGGACTGCAGCTCCATGTTATGCTCAATATCGGATTCTGGGCGTCTCAAACTGTCACACTCTCAAGTTCTCATGGGGAGATAAACAGGGGAGAAGTCTAATAGTAAATATAACGATAGATGGCCGACCCCTGACATTGGCCACGGTATACGCCCCCAACACAGGCCAGGATGGCTTCATAAGAGAGGTCCTAGACAAAATAGATCAACAAGCCGCTGGAGAGGTAATATTGGGGGGGGACTTTAACATGACGTGGGACCCATCCTTAGACAGATCCGGGCCCAGGAAACATAGGGCCTCATTACACGTTGTGCGCTAAAAACCGCATATTAGCGGCATGGCGCTATTAACGTGTCCGCCCTCGTAAGAGGGCGCTAATTACGTACCATTACAAGTACGCGGACACGAGCATAGCGCCATGCCGGTAATGACCCTACCGCCATGCCGCAAAAGTCCCAAAAAAGTCCCTTACCGGCTTTGACGAAAGTGCAGATAGCACCTCCGCCCTCACGCTACATGCAAATTGCGGTGACCGCCATTAGCGGTCACCGCCATTAGCGGTTACCGCTATTAGCGGTCACCGCTATTAGCGGTGACCGTAAAATTGCGGAACCGGAAATAGCGTCATCGCGCCGGAACGGGAAAGAGCCCGGCGGCCATCTTTAAAAACACAATCCATTGCCATCCTCTGCCCCCTGGACCTGTATTGATTCGTGAGCCGTGCCAAACAATTGTGGACACCTGCATCATGCCTAAGGCACTCAAGAAATCAACTGACAGGCAGCGCAAAGAAAAATACACCAATGAGGAATTGGTGATGTTGACACAGACCCTTGCGGAGAATGCTGAGGTGGTCTTCGCGAATGACATGCGCCGGCCAACCCTGTTGAGGAAGAAAGCCATCTGGGAGGAGGTCGCTGCCAAAGTCAGTGCAGTGGGCACCAGCACGCGCACTGTGCGCGAATGCAGGAAGAGGTGGGACGACCTCAGGCTGCGGGTGAGGGGCATCCTGGCTGAGAACCACCGCATTGCCAGTGCTGGTGGAGATGGATCCCCAATCCGGATGAAGGAATGGGAGGAGACGTGCGCTAACATGATTGCCGTCGAGTCAATAGAGGGAGTACGCAGCATGGAGCTCGGCGTGGGTACCACTTCTGATGGAGGTGAGTGTACACATGACAGGATGCGATGTGAATGTACTGTACCCCCCATATGTGAGCACAGACTCCTCTCATGCATGGACACACATCCACACATGCATCCATCCCTCACCATGCCTGTGTCAGACCCACACACACACACATGCACACAACACCACAAACAAGTCCCAAACACAACCATGCATGGATGAGGCACTGAACTGGCACATCACCTGCATCCACAACCACTAAGTCCCAATTGCCACAACTGCATCATTCATGTAATCTGCATCAAGTATATTGAAACGCAACCAATGCCATCCCCCCTCTCGTCCCTGACAGCCTCACATACAGATGGGGAGGATGCCGCTGATGCAACACAGGCAACAGCTACATGCAAGAGGCCAAGGGCACAGGAGCCGGCGGATACCCCAACAACATCAAGGGGCAAGGGGGGCAGGCCCCACCAGACGAGTGTCAAACTTCGTCGGAGTGCCACTGCCACGGCAGTACTAGCTGCACCACCAACTGCGGCCCCACCACCGGTGGTGAACCCACCCGCACCGATGCCAGCCACCGAGGGCCCACCATCAGCTGCGGCAAGCTCCACTGGTGAGGCAGCCGCCACTGCCCCCCTATCCGATCTGGAGGACACCCTAGACCAGGCCATGGAGATGCACACCCCAAGCCCCCCTGGATCACCAGAGCCAGTGCCATTCCAGACCCCTGCGTCTGATTCCACAGTTGAGGACACCAACCCTGCAATCATGTCCCCCATGTTGGCATCACCTGCTGTAGTGGATGCATCCGAGGGCACAGCCTCAAGTCCACAGTCACCCAGCACTGGCCTCAAATTGACCACCATCCTGCAGCGCCAACAAGAGCTGTCTGTGCTGGTTGGCCAGCATGTTGAGGAGGCTGCCAATCGCAGTGAGAACATCGTGGAGGCGTTGAGGCACTCCACAGAGCGGATGGACGCCAACACCAACAGGCTGTGCGATGAGATAGGGAGGCTCAGGGAGGTCCTGGTACGCATGGCTGACACTATGGACCGCCACATTTCCCAACAAGGCCAGTCTGCCCCATCCTCATCTTCTGGGTCGAGACAAACAAGCCCCCTCCGTCGCTCAACGCGCACCACCAGGCGCACATCTGCCAGCCCTCTGAATCCCCCCGAGGACTATTGAAAATAGGGGGTCGATAGAGATCCCTATGTGTGCATAGGCCAGGGCAAACTTGGCAAACACATGAGGGACTGTTGTGGGGGGGGTGGGAAGGGTGTTATGGGTCTGTTGTGGGGGTGGGGGGAAGGGTGTTATGGGTCTGTTGTGGGGGTGGGGGGTAGGGTGGTGGGATGTTTTGGGACTTGCACTTTCACACCTTAATGTTACTCAATACACTGGTTTCTGATCTAAACACTGGCTTGGACAACTTCATTGTGTGTGTGTACTTTATTGGGGACAGGGTCCATTGTGTGCTCGAAAACATACACCAGTGCATTACTCCCCATTACCATGTGACAGTACGAAAACATGTTCCTCAGAATATTTGGTTGATCAGATGCTGTCTCACAGCACGTCCCTCCTGCCCATCCCCTCTTGCAAGACCTGCATCCCCTTCACCTCCGTCCTCATCACCATCATCATCCTCATCAGGTGCTTCTATTTCAACGTCAGGGGGCAGTGGCACATTCCGTCTGATACACATATTGTGCAGCATGACACATGCCATGGTGATCTTGGCCACCTTCTCATGTCCATACAGGAGAGCACCACCAGACCTGCTAATGCACCTAAAACGTGACTTCAAAAGTCCAAAAGTCTGCTCGATCACGATGCGGGTACGGGTATGTGCACGATTGTATTCCTCCTCGTGCCTGTTCTGTGGGTTCCGTACAGGTGTGAGGAGCCAGGTCTTCAGGGGATAGCCCGCATCACCTGTATGGGGGAATGAACAGGGTCCTGTTACTGTTCACCTCAAGAGCGGCCTGTTCACATCACACTAATTGACATTGCATTGTGATTCAAGTACTGAATTGACAGCATACATGCAGATGGTCTGTGTGGCAGCAACGTGCAAGGGGGAGGTTGACCCTGCAAGTAGTAATGCAACATTAATGCCTCCAACAGTATTTGACATGTCCTGGGTGAGGCCAGGTCTTAGGTGTCCCTGTCCCAGGCAAATTTGGTACCACACTGCGAGTGTACTGACATTCTGACACCAATGTGGCCATGCTGTGAGGCATCACTTCAGTGGTGCTATAGGTGTGTGGTTCAGTGCTATGTCTAGGGGTGATCCCTTTGCATGCATTCAAGTGCGCATTGCTGGATTGATGTTGTGCTGCGCTGATTGTGTATTACTATCTTGACGCCATGTTGCAGATTCGTGTGAAATGTGGCGTGGTAGGATGTTCAATGTGGATGGATGTGTGATATTTAGCAACCTGCATTGTTGTCGATGTTGTGCAGCTTCAAATTGCATGTGGGTTCTTCTCAAGTACATCGTGGCCTTCCCGGATGCACATTGGTGTACATCTGTATGTCCATTTCTCCTACAGACGACAGTCAACACCCAGTTGCAGTATGTATCTCCCCCCCCAATCACTCCCAGTTGCAGTATGTATCTCTCCCCCCCCAATCACTCCCAGTTGCAGTATGTATCTCCCCCCCCAATCACTCCCAGTTGCAGTATGTATCTCCCCCCCCCAATCACTCCCAGTTGCAGTATGTTTCTCCCCCCCCCCAATCACGTTGCCATATCCTTGCCCTGCTACTCACCGAGTAGCCACAAACGTTGTCCGGGGTGTCGCTCCATGTAGCGTGGGATAGTTGAGTTCCGCAGGACCATGGAATCATGTGTTGATCCTGGAAATCTGGCACAGCAATGTGTGATTATCTTGTTGGCGTCACATACCATTTGGACATTGATAGAGTGGAATTGCTTCCTGTTTCGGTACACTACTTCATTGTGATGTGGGACCACCAATTCCACATGTGTACAGTCGATGGCCCCAATGCAACTTGGGATGCCTGCCAGTGAATAGAAGCCAACTTTTGTGTTTGCAATCTCCTGGGCAGTCCGTGGCATGGATATGTGTTCAGGTGCATGCTTCAGGAGTGCATCGAGTACCTGGTTCAGCGTGCGTGAGAATACTGGTTGTGAGATGCCATGCATGTGTCCCACTGTATGCTGGTAGGTGCCTGTGGCCAGAAAGTGGAGCACAGTCACCACCTTCAGTAGCGGGGGGATGGCAGTTCTGATGTCTATGAGGCTCACAATGTCGTCGTGGATCATGTCCACGATGCTGGTGATGGTAACCCTGTCCAGACGGTACAGGGTGTGTATCTGCTCAGGGGTTAGGTTGAATGGACTGGCTCTGATCCTGGGGATTGGTGGGTGCCTCTGTGGTATGAATAGGTGCCGTTGTGGTGCTTGCTGTGCCTGTCTTGCCCTCCTCCTCCTCCTCCTCCTCCTGCGTCTCCTTTGTGCTGCCTGTTGTAGTATCAGCTGCGCTGCAATGAGGTCCCCCAGGCCATGTATTGCTGCCAGTATTGGAACCATCTTTGCGTGGGAAGGGGTGTGGGAAGGGGTGTGGTGTGCTCCTTTTGAGCTGCCACAGTCTCCATTGCCTCCACCTGTGCTGATTGTGTCCACCTGTGGCAGGTGGGAACACTGCTCATTCCTCTTAACGGGTGGTCCGCGATGCCGGTATTAGCACCATGGCGGTAAGGGGTTTGGGTGGATTTACCATGCCGCTATTAGCATGTCCACTGGCCTTGTGATGCTGTGCTAATAGCGGCATGGCGTAATTTACGGGATGGAGGGTCGCGCGCACACGGCCTGCCCGCTATTAGTGGCACCGTAATTTGCGATGCCGCTAATAGCGGTGTGCCGGGTCGTGATCCGCATGGGGATTTAACGTTACCGGTATTCCATTACCGATAACGGTAAATCCCTACCGCCATCCGTGTAATGAGGCTCATAGTCAAGATGCCCCATCGAAAAACCTAAAGCAAAAAATCACGCACCTTGGGTTTGCTGATGCATGGCGCAATGGCAACCCACAACGAAAAAGCTATACCTATTACTCGCACGTACATAACACGGCCTCGAGGATAGATTATCTCTGGGTATCACTGAGCCTCCTAGGTAAGATAAAACAGATAGAGATTGAACCTATCACGCTCTCGGACCATGCCCCTTTGTGGATGACCGTCATCTGGCCCACACATTATCCCAGGCTTTGGAGTTGGCGCCTCCCGGAGGATATAATTAGGGACCCAGTGACGGCGCAGAAGCTCAGGGAACATATCACAGATCTTTTGGCTGATAATGACCTCCCAGACACAAACAAAGACACAGTATGGGACGCTCTAAAGGCGGTAATAAGGGGACATCTAATAGCACTCAAAGCACGGAGAGAAAAAATGAACCACCAATGGGAACAGGAACTAGAGGCACAAATAGGGGCGATCCAGGCAGAACTGATCCAGACTCCCACTAGGAAAATCATGCGTACATTAAGACACGTGCAGGGGCAGCTAGAAGCCATACGTACGAAAAAAGCGGAAAAGGCACTACTATACACAAAACACTGGTACTATGTAAAAGCGAATAAAGCCGATAAACTGCTAGCAAAACAACTGAAAAGTACTCAGCAGACGCAAACAATAAAAGCTTTAAAAGATGAGTCAGGCCAACTGAGGACCCAAACCTCTGAGATAGGACATGTACTTGAAAGGTTCTATCAAAAACTGTACACTACGGATCTCCCTAACAGAGATCTCCAAGAAGAATTTCTCGCTGGGATTCAACTCCCCGTACTGGGGGAGGAAGAGAGGCTAAACTTAGAAAAAGAAATTACAATAGAAGAGGTCAATGCAGCAATACAGTCCCTCCCCATGAACAAAGCACCGGGCCCGGATGGATACACCGCCCTCTTTTATAAAATATACAAAGACATCCTCGCTCCTGTACTCACGTCCCTATATAATACTTTTGGGGGGAAGGGAACAGTGACCCAAACCATGAATGAGGCAAAAATACTGGTGTTCCATAAAAAGGGGAAGGAAGAACAATGCCCCACCGCCTACCGCCCCATTGCCTTAATAAATCTAGACGCAAAACTGTATACTAAAATATTGGCTGCTAGATTGGCACCACTTCTCCCTACACTGATAAACCAGGATCAATCAGGATTCGTCCCTAATCGGCAGACTCATGACAACCTTCGTAGGGTCCTCCACTTGGTCGAAAAAATAGGCATCCAACAGACCCCAGCAGCACTGGTAGCTCTGGACGCGGAGAACGCGTTTGACCGGGTGGAGTGGACATTTCTATTCCAGGTCCTAAAAAAAATGGGAATGGGTGAAGGATATATCGACATGATCAGGGCCAACTACAACTCCCCGTCCATAAGAATAGCGGTGAAAGGCGGATTGTCGAATAAAGTATACCTAGAGAGAGGGACGAAACAAGGGTGCCCACTTTCCCCCCTTCTATACGCCATCTATCTGGAACCCTTACTGGTGAAAATCAGGGATATACCGGAGGTAAAGGGCATAGAAATGGCGGGACAGGAGCACAAAGCTGTGGCACATGCAGATGATATGCTAGTGGCTATAGGAGACCCGGGGCTGTCCCTACTGCACCTAATGGAAGTTATAGACAAATTTGGGGCGATCTCGGGATTAAAAATAAACAGGCAAAAATCAGAGATATTGATCCTGGCAGGTAACAAAGAAGAAATCCGCGCAAGTGCAACAGATTGCCAATTGAAGGTAACGACCACTGGCATCAAATATTTGGGTATCACTCTCACCGGGAAAATTGACGAACTTTATGCTCATAATTACCCCTTACTCTTGGAAAATATTAAAAAAGATTTATTAAAATAGAATCCATTGGTGATTTCCTGGTGGGGTAGAATCACGGCGGTTAAGATGACCATACTCCCCAAACTACTGTACCTATTTCAGGCCCTCCCGATAAGACCCCCCAGGGAGTTCTTTAGAGCACTTATGAAGGAGGTGTCCAAATATGTTTGGCAAAACAAAACCCCTCGAATCTCAAATGCGAATCTGACTGCGAATAGAGGGGAAGGTGGGTTGCGCTATGCCACATTTTAAGAATTACTATGATGCAGCCCAACTGTGGGTATTAAGGGAATGGATCCCAGAGCGAGGGGAAAGAATTTGGGAGAGGCAGGATAGAGCGGTGGCAAGGACACCCACCAGGCATATGTTATGGATTAACAATCGATTTCGACATGACAATATGCATGTAAGTGAGATACTGAAGACTACGCTGGGGGTGTGGGACGCAGCTACCCAAAAAGAAACCCTGACTAAAGATCCCGCTCCATTTATGCCAATGTTTAGCAACCCAGAGTTTCCACCGGGAATGGAAATAGGCGCCTACAGTAAATGGGAAGAGGCCGGGTGCAAAATGGTGGGGGACATGCAAGAGGACCAACAGATAAGGTCATTTGCGGACTGCACAACGCTTTTGAATCTAACACCAAAGGATCGATTTAAATATGAACAGCTCTGCCACTGGTTACGTACCCCACGAATAAAAGAAGCAATGTTTAGAGACCTGACCCCTTTTGAAAAGTACATTATGACGCAAACAGGCACCCGCAAATTTGTCTCAAATACATATAAATACATTAATGCACAACCGGAACCAACCACATTGCAATATATGAAAAGGTGGGAGAAAACCCTGGGCTATTCCCTCTCCAGGGACAGATGGGAGTATATTTGGCGTCAGATTCCAAAATTGACGAGAGCCATCCAAAATAGAGAAATGTGGTGAAAATAATGCTTCAATGGCACTACACCCCAGAGAGACTACACACGATGTATGCCAACTCCCAGAACAGATGCTGGAGGGAATGTGGGGGGCAAGGGGATTGGCGACACATCTGGTGGGACTGCCCTAAATTGAGCACCTTTTGGGGGGAAATTAAGGCCCAAAGGCATAAAATGTTCCCGGGGACAGAGCACCTGGGGGTCGAGGTATGGCTGGGGGGCCTATGGGACCCCAAGGATAAAACTCTCAACACCTCGCAGAAGAGGAACTTTATGGGTCTGTTGATAGGGGCATGGCTGGTGCTGGCACATAACTGGAAAAATATAACCCCGCCGGCAGCAGTAGACTGGACGCGAAGGGTGTGGACGCATCTGGCCATGGAACGGTTAACATATAACATCCAAGGAGAACATGGGAGGTTTAGAAAGGATTGGGGACAAGTGATAGAGTGTCTCCATTTGGACTACAAGGAACACACAATAAGGATACTGGATCTATTCTCGTGAAGAGGAAGCACAACCTCGCGAGAACATTGCATGGACAGAGTTATCCCGGAAGGGAGGGGTGGGGGGGAGACGGTTATCATTTTGTTCTAATTGTTACTTCATGTCCAGACTTATGAAAAATAATAAAAACATATTTAAAAAAAAAAAACAAAAAACTGTCACACTCTGCCCTTTTTCTCACCTGTTTTTCTCAGGGTTGAGTCTTCTTTGGAGACTTTTCTTTCTTCCGGGTTGTTCTGGACTTGTAAAGGCGCGTGTCTCTGGGTCTGGGTCCAGTGTGAGGTTCGCTGTATGCCTCAGGAAACTGGGTGAGGTTCAGTATCCAGGATGGAAGCACTACGGCGGATTGCAGGAGGGAGCAGCTGCATAGATACAGAGTTCAAAGCGAGCAGAAGACCCGCTAGCACGGGACCGCACACGCTGTCCGGGATAAAGGAGGAAGGAGCCAAGAATAGCGGGAGCAGTTCTAAACGGGGGGGGCAGCCTGGAAGGAAAGGATACAAGAAGCTGGAAGGAGCTGATGAAGGGAACAGTAGCAATCGCTATCAACACGGACAGTAGCGTTGAGACGCGCAGAGCCGCGGGGGCATGCCTATTTTCTAGAAGGCAGCGTGTCTGACGTAAATGCTAGAGAATAGCACTCCTGTGCAGGCGGCCATGTTGAAAGGATGATTATCCCAATGATGCGGCGCCTTATGGACCATGAAGTCCATAGGGGGCGAAAGTGGCTATTCATGACACCCCCTGTGTCCTGATCTTACTTGATCTCTCTTCTGCCTTTGACACGGTCAACCATTTCTTCCTGCTCAACCGTCTCTGTGATAACCTGGGTATCACTGGTCAGGCCCTGGCTTGGCTGACTTCTTTCCACTCTGATCAACTCTCCCAGGTCCAACTTGGGTCCTTCTCTATCTCTACCTGTCGTGTCCCGCAGGGGTCTAACCTCTCTCCCTGGCTGTTCAACCAATACCTGGCACTTCTTGCCCACTGCATTACTGCTCTCTGCCCCCAACTTTCAGTGCTATGCGGATGACACTCAGCTCATTTTCAGGCTACCTTCGGCCACCTCTTCTCCGTCTCTCATCTCTGACTGACTGTCTGCTATCCAGGAGTGGTGCGCTGCCAATGATCTCTGCCTTAATGCCAGTAAGACTGAGATTCTCCTCATCAGCACACCCGCTCCCTCCTTTCCTGTCACTCTCTACTCTCTGGCCGGCCTCTCTTGGCCCTCTTCCTGCCCCCACCTGCGAGGCTAAAAACCTCGGGGTCATCTTCGACTCCACACTCTCCTTCCCTCCTCACATCTCTGACGTCTCTAAGAAGTCACACTACCAGCTGCTCCTCCTCAGAGGTATTCTTCCTTTCCTCTCCTTCCCCCAACAGCTCACTGTCTCCAGAGCTCTGGTTCTCTCTAGGCTGGACTGTTGCAACAGCCTCTTTCTAAATCTGTCTGCTTCTACTCTCTGCCCTCTGCAACTTATCCAGAACAGGACTGAGTGACTTGTTCTTCGCCTCAAGCCCAGGGATTGTATTGCTTCAGGACTGAAATCTCTGCAGTGGCTCCCAGTGGCCGGGAGGATTAAGTTAAAAACCCTCTGCATTATCCACAAGGCCTTCTGGGGCCTCAATGCCTTCAACTCTCTCTTCCTAAATAGCTTGCTTCTCGATCTCTTTGCTGATCCGTCTCCAACTCTCTCAGGGTCAGCCGCTTCTCCAAGCAATGAGTTGGTGGTAGATCTCTTTCTTCAGCTGGGGCCTCCCACTGGAATAGCCTCCCTGCCTCTCTGCAACTTGAGGAGGACCATCTCTGCTTCCGGAAGCACCTCAAAACCTTCCTCTTTGCTTCTGCTTTCTCTCCTCCTCTCCCCTGTTGAATTCCTGGCTGAAACTGTACTGGTTACCTGGCCACCCTCTGATCTCGGGCCCAGGTCCCCTACCCCGCAAGTTACACAACTGCACTGCCTCCCTGGCAACCCCGCACTTGGGGACTGTTTCTGTATCCCTACAGTCCCCTACCAGCACTTGACACCTGATGTCTGCACTTACCCTTGCCACCAGCTGGCCCTACTTCTCTTATTGTTTTTATTTATTCTATTACCCCATGTACTGCACTGTCCCCACCCCCCCTCCCATTTCACACTTTTCCTCTTCCCTCTTCCCCCTTCCCCTGCACTTGCGCGTTCTGAATGACACTTGGTTTAGTAGGATTGCTGTCTCTGTCTTCCCTCTGTTCCCCCATCCTTGCCGCGTCACGTCTTGAAACACTTGTGTATAGGCGCGTTATAAATGCCATATGACATGATATCATATCAATGAGTGAACTGCAGCAAAAATAGAAGTAGATGGAAAGCGGCAAACGGAACGCCAGAACCATTAAATATAATAACGGCGAGCGAATGCTCAGAAATAATAGCAAGATGTGAAAGTAGAAAGGCTTACCCTGCAGAATGTGAAAACTAGCGTTATAGCTAAGGCAAAAAAGCATGTAGCAACGCGCCGGCTGCTTGTGGTTGATTGCTTATGAACCTGCTGATGCTACTGATCCGAACCCCTATTGTGGCAAGACTAGAACCTTGTAAGAATTGTTGCATCTGGGAACAACCTACCACCATCTTGGGAAGGTCAGCAACCCATAAACTGGCCTTCTACGGCAACGCTGCCAGAGGGACCATGAAGACCTTCGATCCCTAACAGTATGCCCCCTCCGAAGCGTCCCCGGTCCTGGTTTCCAGGGGTGCAGACGATGAAATCTGTGTACTAATCGGAGTGCATGAACCCCCATGGCTGACTCCCATGTACGATCTGCTGGCGTTCAACCCATCCAATCCAGTAAGTACTGTAACTTGCCTCTGTAGTATCTGGAATTACAAATATCCTTAACCTCATACTCAGGTCCTGTTACAGTGTCAACCAGAGGAGGAATGTGGACAGTCTTCCGAGAAAGTCGATTTGGATGGTGTATCTTTAACTGAGAAACATGAAACACTGGATGTATGCGAGACCATGATGGGGCTAATATCAATTTGTACGGCACAGGTCCCACTCTTTTAATAATCCGAAACGGTCCAAAATACAGAGGAGCCAGCTTAGAGGGCACTAAATGTCTGGGAAGAAACCTTGAGGACAGCCATACCAAATCTCTGACATCCCAGTCTGGAGAAGAAAGCCGATGTTTGTCGGCTATGGTCTTACTGTAGGAGCGAGTCTCCTGTAGAGTCTTCAAGGCGGCATCTTGCCCCTTTTAGATGTTTGCCACATGGTCGTTGAATGAAGGAGAATTGGTAGGCCTGATATCCATAGTAGGAAGACAAACAGGATGAAACCCATAGGTGCAATTGAAAGGACTCATTCCAGTGGAAGAGTACAGAGTATTGTTGTATGCGAATTCAGCACATGGTAGTAGATTGGCCCAAGTGTCATATGAAGCTGAAGCAAAACATCTCAAATATTGTTCCAGTTTCCGGAAGTCCGTGCAGACGGTAAATGGTAGAGATTAACAATTCTGCCATCCTTTGTGCTGAGGGAACCTGTGGTAAAGCTTCAACATGAGCCATCTTGGTGTAGGAATCAATTGTGACCATTATAGTGGTATGATTTCTGGAAGGAGGCAACTCCACGATAGAATCTGTGATGATGTGTTGCCATTGTTGTCTTGGAAGTCCCGGCTGTGTTAATTTCCCCTGTCGGGCTGAACAGGGTGTCTTAGTTTGCTGACAAATCATGCATGAACCCGCATAATCCTGTACATCCTTATACCCAGTAGGCCACTAAAAATGACAGTGTATGTTCTCTAATGTGACATTTACACCCCATGTCCTGCTGATTTGGCGTCATGGCACATGCTCAGAATTTGTCTCCACAAAGAAGCAGTGGGGATGTAGAGTCGATCATCCAGAAACAACATACCTCTTTCCTGCATTAGACCATTCTTCTTAATGACTGCTTCAGTTTCAGGGCCCTGACTAGAGGTAGCAGCACAAACCTTTTGAAAAAACCCTGTAATGGAAAATAGGAATGTGGCATCAGGAAACAAAAGTATCTTCTCCTGTTAAAGCGACAGAACGTGACAATGCTTCTGCCATCTGGTTCTCTAGTCCTGGTAAATATGTGAACAATAAATCATACTGGGAAAAGAAATAAGCCCATCTTGCCTGTCGGCTATTTTGGCACTACTTCTGTTGAAGAACTCTCAGATTCCTGTGATCTGTTCTAATGGTGACTGTGTGTTTTGCTCTAATCAACAAATGCTGCCATTCTGAGCATGCTTTCTTAATGGCTAAAAGTTCCTTCTCTAGGACAGTATAGTTCCATTCCAGGAGGGTTAAAGTCTTGGACATATAAGCAATGGGATGCTCATATTGATCTTCAAACATCTGTTTTGAAACTGCTCGAATGGCTGAATCTGAAGCGTCTGTTTAAACTATGAAAGGTCGCTGCTGATCTGGCAGGTGTAATATGGGTGCCTGCGCGAACAATTCTTTGAGTTTCTCAAATGCCTGCTTTGCCGCTTCAGTCCACTGAAAACTGGCATTTATTTTCAGCAAGTTGTTAAAGGTAGGATTCTGGCAGAGAAATTAGGTATAAACTTCCGATAAAAATTTGTGAATCCCAAAAACCTTTGGATGTCCTTAAGCAAAGCTGGTTCCTTCCATGCTTGTATGGAATTTTACAAGGATCCATGGAAGCACCCTTTTGTGACAAGACATATCCCAAAACTGACTGAAGATTGACGAAAAGAACACTTTTCCAGTTTGGCAAAGAGATGGTTCTTTTGCAAACGATCAAGAGCTTCCGAGACATGTTTACGATGTTCTTCCAAAGTTCTGGAAAAAAACAGAATGCCATCTAGGTAAATGACCATGGAATGTAACAACAAATCTGAGAAGAGGTGATCCATAAATCTTTGAAATATTCCTGCAGCATTTGCTAATCCAAATTGCATAACCCGGTATTCATAATGTCCGAATGGAGTCCGGAATGCCGTCTTCCATTAATCGCCGGAGTGTATGCGAAGCAGGTGGTAGGCACCTCTTAAATCATACTTTGAAAAAACAGCTGCTCCCCGAACAGCCTCCAGAATGTCTGGTACAAACGGGAACGGATACTTGTCTTTTATTGTAATCTGGTTTAAACCTCTGTAATCAATACAAGGCAGGAGTTTTTTTTGTATCTTTCTTCGGTATGAAAAATAAAGATGCTCCCCCTGGGGACTTGGACTCCATGAGTAAACCATTTTACTAGTTTGCTTGCAAGTAAGCCCGGAGAGCGTCTTTCTCAGGTCCAGATAAGATGTACAATTGCCCAAAAGGGACTTGCTTGTCTGGTAGTAAATAAATGTGGCAATCTTCCAACCTGTGAGGTGATAGTCTCTTGTATTCCTCCTCTGAAAAAAACAGTTGAAACTCTTGATATTCCTCCGGTAACCGAGAAAGAATAACCACTGTTTAACTTCTTGTTGAGTTTGTGTGAAAAATCCTATGGCCCCTTCCTGAAGGCAATGTTCTGAACCTAAGAACATAGTTCCTGCTGTCCAATTGATATGATTATGCTTCCGGAGTGAGGGAATCCCCAAGATAAGAGGGTAAAGTGCAGCCTTGATAATATCAAATGAAATATCTTCCCTATGTGAGGCAAGGTGTAGATTGACCTTGGTAGTTCTCTCAATAATGGGTCCTGAAGACAGCGGAGTCCTGTCAACACCCTCTAATTGTATGGGAATGGCTGTGGGTTCTCGGGAAACAAGGTTCTTTCTTGACCAGGTATCATCAATAAAATTACCAGCAGCACCACAGTCTATCAATCCTGGAACATCTTTCAGCAGATTGTCCTCTGTCTGTACTTCTACTCGAATAATGGCTCATCCTGGTAACTGAGTTTGTGAACTAATCGTTTCTCCCCGTTCTTTGGTTCCTTTTAGGAACAGGGTTTGGCGTTTCCCGATTGCCTGCGAGGAGTGATGGGACAATCCTTTAATACACGTTGATCATACCCACAATACATGTATAAACCCATGGTTAGGCATTGGTTTCTCTCCTCTGGAGTTAGGGGACCTCTGGCAGTTCCTATTTGCATGGGTTCTTCACTCGTCTGTACTATGGTTGTGGACCAGAAGGTTTCTGAACTCCGAAAAGGAGGTCCCTTCCATCTCTCAGCTGACCTCTCTTGAAGATCTATCTGCAAAAGCAGCGTTATCATTTCCTTGAGACTCGGAGGTCTGCGTACCCTAGAGACCTCGTCCTTTAATTCTTCAGGCAAGCCCTGCCGAAAGATGGTTTGTAAAGCGTCATCCGCCCATGCGGTCTCTGCTTCTAAAGATTTGAATTCTGTGACAAAGGCCAGTATCAGCATCTTTCCTTGTTTAATATCTAGACGCCTTTCTTGTGCTGAACATCTAATTAAGAAAGCCGGGTATGAATCTAATATTTGATTATTAGTTACCACCAATGGTGTAGCCCAAGCCAACGCACCTCCCGTAAGATTGGACACCACGTAGCTAACTCTTGAACGATCCGTGGGAAAAAAGGCAGGTTTCAGACTGAATTGCACTACACAAGCTTCTATAGACTCTTTCAGACACTTGGGATTGCTGTCAAATTTCCCCGGAAGATAAGCTGCAGGAGGGAGTTCTGCACATCTTGGTGTTGAGGTCACCAGCTGCCTGAGATTGGCATTTTCGGTTTTTAATTGCTGAACTTCTTGTGTGAGTTCCTGCAGAGCAGTCATGACTTGCTGCATTTGATCCATAGTAATGGGGTGGCATTGCTAACTTGTTAAAACCAGCACCAGATGGTGCGCAATTAATGTAGCAACCGATTCCCAATTTTCATGCAACAAAATGAAATTGCACTTGCCTGTTCCTTTTGGACTGTAACTGGTCTTTCTTGTCTGTGGAACATGTGTCTCTGGACTTCTAGCTGAAGGTGGACAAAGCCCTTAAAAGCCTCTCTGGTTCCAGTGGTAATAGTGAAACACAAGAGGTGCCCTTGAGGAAACCCCCCCTTGGGGAAAAAATCTCGTGATGAGTTTCCTGGAAGTTGCTGTAGCTGATAAATGGAATTCCAGTCAAGTCCACGTGTGAAATAGAAGTCTGTGAAGAAACTGTAGAAAGGATGATTTAATCCAAACAAGTCCACGTGAAACAGAAATATGTGTGCCGCGAAGGAAGGCTGGTCTCTACAGAGCAGGAAATCCAGAAACCAGCCGTGATTCAAATCTAGAGGATGCTCAATAATGTGAATCGAACGACGAAGGCAGCTGTACTGTGCCACAGAGATGTATGCAAGCTACCGCGTGAGAGTACAGAGGTACGCAACTGAAGTTAATGAATCTCACAGGCGAGCCACAGTGCAGCAGACGCGCGGTTCCTGTACATACTCTCCCCCTCCAATAGCACTACTAAGACAGTGCTTTACGGATTGATTCCCAGGATGCATAGGACACCCTACCTCAGGATTCAGAGCTTCGCTCCAGCCACATTGAAGGTTTGGCTCCACCTTGCTGCACCCCACGACCGGCTTCCGGGTCCCAGCAGCCATTTACCTTCCAGCCCAGAGCAAGCCATCTATTCGGCCACTCCAGTGTAATAGACCAATCCTGTCTATCCACTTCACAATCAGAAAGACACAACAGTGTTGTCTGTCTGGCCATACCTGCTCTGGGAACCTGCCTCACAAGCGAGATTCATGACAAGGTTTTAGTGGGGCCCCCTATTTGCCCTGATGAAGGCGGTTCATGTAGAGTATTACCTATCCGGCTGATTTATTTGGAGCTGGATACCCTCTCCGCCGAAATGTATACCCTATGCAAGGGGGACATTGGCACCAATAAGTACTTCTTCCTTGGGGTCTATGAACTATCTATTGTCAGGCCTACATCTGGCACCAAGACTTCGACTATGGTCCCCCCGTCACGTTGGCACCTGTAATACAAGATGCTTTAGGCACGTGCAATCTGAGATGCTTCATTGAGGCACCTATAATACAAGATACTTTAGGCACTTGCAATCTGAGATGCTTCATTGAAGGCACCTTGGCATCTGTAATACAAGATGCTTTAGGCACATGTAATCTGAGATGCTTAATTTAGGCACCTATAATACAAGATGCTTTAGGCACTTGCAATCTGAGATGTTTCATTGAAGGCACCTTTAATATAATACAGCATAGTCCTTTGATCTCACTAATTACTTACGCTATGCTACATGATCAAGCATTTTGAACTGTTCTAAGTACCAAAGTAAAAACTGTGATTTTTTGATTTCTTTATTTATGTTAAGACCATTTGGATTTGGTTCATATGTAAACTGTCTACAAATGTTTTTTTGTTCATGTTTGAATGTTTTCCATTTTAATACAAACCACGTTTATTCACAACCTTTATTGTATGTGATTTTTCTTGTTCAACCCTCTTTTTCTTTCTGGGCAAACTTATGGGGCAGTAACTTAGAGACTTTACCCATTAGTACCAGCAATACCGGGGTTCCCATTCCTAAAATAGAGTTGTTTCATTCACTGACAATTAGTGGGAACAGACCTGGTCAGTAGCAGTACTAACTCTTCTGGTCTTTAGAGCCGCAGAAGAACGCAGACACCTGAAATGGAATGTTGGAGGACAGAAAAGTAGAAAGAAAGAAAGATAGAACGAGCGGAGCTCAGAAAAAGTAGAAGTAGATTGAAAGCGGCAAACACAACGCCAGAACCAGTAAATATAATAATGGTGAGAGAACGCTCAGAAATAATAGAAAGATGTAAAAGTAGAAAGGCTTACCCAGCGGAATAGGAAAACTAGCGTTATATCTAAGGCAAAAAAGCACAAAGCAACGCACCGGCTGCTTGTGGTTGATTTCTTATGAACCTGTTGATGCTACTGATCCGAAGCACTCTGTTGCATCTGGGAACAACCTTGCACAATCTTGGGAAGTTCAGCAACCCATAGATTGGCCTTGTAGGCCAACGCTGCAAGAGGGACAATGAAGATCTCCAATCCCTAACACACGCACTCTTACGCCACAATGCTTGATGGCATCCTGCCTTTAAAACCAGCTGTAAAGCACCGGAAGGGTGCGTCTCTACTCCTGCTCTCTATATGGCAGAGGAGAGGCACAGAGCACCCCAGCCAAGATTCTCTAATTTTGGTAACGTAGTTGAGCAATAAAGGCTTAGCTCTCAGGAGGTCAGGTGAGCGGGCTGGTTCTTAAGTACAGTGTAGTCCCCAAGCACCCACAAAGGAATGTTCACACACAATGTTAGTGAAAACACAGTCTTTATATAAATAAGGTTCAAGGTTATATACACAATCACAATGACACACTTTGTGCTCAGGTTCATCTACAATGGCAAATATATACAGGTCTACGTGGTACCACTCTTAACTATTGATTCCTTTGAAATGCATCAACTACTAACAGTTCAAATGGCATACAAATCAGATTGTAAGATGAATCAACGATAGACCACAGAAGGAGAGCAAGTTAAATCAAGCAATGGCAAAACCGTCAATCCCACTACCATGAGACAGTTCTGTGCGAGATCCCCCCACCTGGGCAACCTGTAAATAAAGCGTATTTGACAAGCCCAGTCCAATTATGCTCAATATAGTCTTCAGTCCTTCTATAAGGTTCCACGACTCCAAAGTACCTGGTTTCATAGAGTTCTTCGATGAGTCGTCGACGTGACCTTCTTGAGTGCACTCCCTTTCAGGCAAGAGCTACAGGTCGTTGAGAGTCGGTGAAAAAAAGGGTGAACACTGTCGCTGCAACAGCAGCTTCGGTTCTTGCAGTGCTCATTGACGATCGGTCGAAAACATCCTCCAGCTGAGGCGTGCGGTGCACCTTGACAACGAGTGTTCATTGCCGCAAGGAGTCAATGAAGAACTTTGGCCCAGCAAGGGCGTCGAGTTGTCAGCGTCTCCGTGGTCTTCGGGTGGCGGGAAACCCATCAGCGGATTCTCCTTGGTCATCGGTGGCGTTGACTTTCACTGGCAGGACAAAAGTGGTCGACGATGGTGAGCAAGGGAGTCCTTGTTTCAATGTTCTTAGGCAAAGGAGCACTGCGGCTCCGGTCGGCGATGGCGGTCGTTGGCGGTGATGGACTTCAATGTCTGGGCGCTTCACTTCGTGATTCCGTGGGGGTCCCCGCCCCCGATCAGCAGCCTTTCGAGGGTCTGCCATCCAGGGAGTTTGGGCAAATATCAGCTGGTGCACGATGGTCCCTCGTAGCTCGGGAAGAAGTCTCCTAGCCAGGTCCTCTCTTGGATCAGTTCTTGAAGGCACACAGCTTTCAGATTAGCGAAGGACAGCAGCAGCAGTTCTTCTTCTTCCAGTGGGCTTCAAGGTTAAGCATCAAGTATCAACTTCAGCTTCTGAATGATTTCCATAAGTGAGAGGCCCCCAGATATACTGTTGATCTCACATTCACTCTGCTGGGTCACACTCAGGCAACCAATCATTCAGAAGGGCATTCAGGCCATTCTTCTCCTTCCAGACACTCACAACATTGAATGTGGATTCGGACAAGTATTGCGCCATTCCTTACTCAACACTGCATTCATACCAGTTTCGGGCAGGGCTGTCTCAGTCATTTTTTCAACCACCAGATACTAGACACCCATAACATGAAATGCGTATTCGTCACACACTCCATTCACCCAGGTCCCACCCCATGGGCGTACCCACAACATACAGTCATTGGGAAGGCTCCAGCCAGTCTGGCCTGGAATTTCCCACACTACCATATATGGAACTTCCACTCAACAGCCAGTCAGGGTGAAGGGACAGAGTCAGGGCTTCCCGGGACTTCGGGAATACAAGGTAACAGGCAAAAGAAAGCAAGAGGCCACAGGGGCCATCTTGTTTCCTATTATCACAATCACCAGGTAAACACTGATTGTACTCACGTAGTGGTATACAAGATGCTCTTTCCCATGGTTCTTCTGTTAGCTGGTGCTGGGTTGAAGAAGTGGCGTGTCTCCCCCAAGGTGCTAAGAGGGCAATGTATGTACTTCGAGCACCCTGCAGGCGGCACCCTCGGGAAACCCTCTGGGGAATAAAACCCGGAAGACAGGATGCTGCTGGTGTAATCCGTTAACAGAGATGCAATAGATGAAGTCCGTACAGCGTCCTCCCAATGCCGCAGTGGTCCGATGGAAGCTTGAGGTAGATGGATTAGTTCTCGGTCCGGATGCAGTTGTGGTGTAGAATGCCGAGGACCAGATTGCAGGGCTGTAGCGCGAACTGACAGGATGTGAACTGCTGCAAGAGGAGGTGCCGCAGGGAAGGACAAAGCCCGCGGGTTCGGATAGTGAACCACGGTAGAAGGGGAATGGAGAGAGGGAGCCAAACGGGAAATGAGAGGCATCGAGATGGAAGGCTGCCTTGCGGACTGACTGCAAGAAAGGAAAACACAAAGGGGGGATGTAACAGAGAATAGTGCAAAAGGACAGAAGTCCAGAGGAAAGAAAAGGAGAAGGAAAACACTTTCCGAGCTAGATTAACAAATGTAGCAAGAAAGTAAGCAGACCTACCCGTTCCTTTGCAAGCCCAATATAGGCTCAGGAAAGTGTTCGCCAGCATTTTGGGGAGGACTACACTGGTACTTCGGTTTCATGCAAAGTGAACCAAATATGCGCCATCTTGGTTTCTGCCTAAAATAGCTGGGATGGTGCTTCTTCCATTGGATCCATAGAGACCTTTGGGGTCTCCTAACACTTATCAGGAATCAACTGATTCCAATGGCAGGGCCTGGGTATCCCAAAATGGAGGATACTCAGAGCACCTGCCAAATTCAGCATGGAGCTGCCACCAGCCCATACCCTGCTCTATGGGCCACTCACAAGTGCCCAAAAACATACACCAGGAGTACAGGGTTGTACTCCCACCCATGGGTGCCATAAGGGTATCCCACGGGTCTGTTCACCATGACCAAAAAGAGGAAGAGCCGCACCGCCAGGAGTCCCACATGAAATCCTGCTCAGAAAACAAGACAGAACATACATGATAAAGCAATAAAGGACAAGGATATGGAGGCGCTGTCCCTCCAATGCATTTCCAATATCACAGTTGCCCCCCCCAGACTGAGGTTAGAGCGTCTAA
The DNA here is from genome assembly GCF_040938575.1 of Ambystoma mexicanum. Taxonomy (NCBI): domain Eukaryota; kingdom Metazoa; phylum Chordata; class Amphibia; order Caudata; family Ambystomatidae; genus Ambystoma; species Ambystoma mexicanum. Next base: position 488,171,654 of record NC_090938.1, on the reverse strand, counting down.
TCTCCCACGAGATTAACACCCGCATCCAGACGGGCAACATACCTTCTGGAAAGGCCATCTGAATTACCATGACTCTTCCCTTGTCTATGCTCTATGGTGAAGTCTAGCCCTTGCAGGCTAATGGACCACCTGAGCAGTTTTGTGTTTTCACCCTTCATCTGCATAAGCCACTTTAAGGGCTTATGGTCTGTCTGGACCTTGAAGGTAGACCCCGTAAGGTAGGGCCTAACACGCCTAAGGCTCCAAACTATACTGAAACATTCCTTTTCAACAGTAGCCCACCTATGTTCTCTACCCTTGAGTTGTCTACTGATGAATATGATCGGATGTTCCCTCCCTTTGTCATCTACCTGGGACAAGACAGCTCCAATTCCGGTGTCACAGGCATCCGTCTGGACAATGAAGGGTTTGCTGTAATCAGGCGCATACAACACAAGTGCCCTACAGAGACTTTCTTTCAAGCCAACAAAGGCCCTCTGACAGTCTTCCGTCCAATTAACCTTCCTTGGAAGTTTGGGCGAGGAGGTCAGAGCTGTCAGAGGGGCAGCTATGGATCCATAGTCCGCCATGAAGTTGCAATAATACCCAGTTAGGCCCAAAAAGGCTCTCACCTGGGTTTGAGTAGTGGGAGTCTCCCAATCATGTACATCCTGTACCTTACTGGGGAGAGGTTGAATTTGACCCCCTCCTACCTCATGACCAAGATAAGTGACGTTCCCCTGAGCTATCTGGCACTTTCTGGCCTTGATAGTGAGGTTAGCCCTTTTCAAGGCCTGCAGCACCTTATCCAGGTGAGTCAAATGCTCTTCCCAGGTGGAACTATAGACAGCAATGTCGTCTAGGTAGGCCACACAAAAGGCCCCAGCCCAAAGAGTGCATGATTGAGCAATCTTTGGAAGGTGGCAGGTGCATTTTTCAACCCAAAAGGCATGACTCTAAACTGGTAGAGCCCCTCATGTGTTGAGAATGCATGGTCCGTCACAGCTATTTGCCAATAGCCTGAGGTAAGGTCAAAGGTGCTCACAAATGTGGCAGCACCTATGGTGTCCACAAGCTCATCAGCCCTGGGCAATGGGTGCACGTTAGTTTTGGTGTCGGAATTGGCCACTCTGTAGTCCACACAGAACCTCCAATCCTTGGTACCTGCCTCGGAACTTGCCTTGCGCACAAGGACCACTGGACTGGACCAGGGACTGGTTGAGGGTTCAATAACACCCAGACCCAACATCTTGGCGGCCTCAGCCTGGATGTGGTTCTTCACAGTGTCTGACATCCTGTAGCATCTACATTTGACTGGAACGCTGTCACCAGTGTCAATGTCATGCCTGCACCAAGGAGTGAGTCCTGGTGTCAGCCAGAACAGAGGCGCATACTGCTGGAGCAAAGCCCTGCAGGCCCTCTGCTGCTCTGGAGTCAGATCTGGAGAGAGAGATGCACTCCCTCCGCTGAGCCATCCTGATGGTTACTATGCAGCAAATCAGGAAGGGGCTCACTCTCATCCTCTTCTTGCTCTGAAGCCAGCAAGAGACATGAGACTTTTGCTCGCCTATGGAAAGGCTTGAGCTTGTTGACGTGGAATACCTGAGGGGCTACCCCAGGGACTCCCATGTCAACCAGATAATTTACTTCGCCCATCTTGGAGATTATCATGAAGGGTATAGCCCACTTCTGCCAAAGCTCGAGGCTTGGTAGACTCCATCACAAGGATCTCCTGTCCTGGAGTTCAATTCACTTGCAAGGCTTTAAGGTCGTGCCGGTATTTGTTCAATTCCTGGCTTGCCTTAAGATTCACTGTCGCCTGACCCATTATCTGAGTCATCCTCCGTCTGAGGCCTAACACAAACACATAGTCCCCCACTTGCTTGGCAGGACCTGGAGAGGTGATTTCCAAACCTTCTCTGATCAAGTCGAGGGCCCCCCTCACTGGATGGCCAAAGAGTAACTCAAAGACACCCTCTTGAGGTACCTCTCTGTAAGCGAATAGCAGGCATTGCAGGAGTAGATCCCATTTCCTCGTTAGGGGCTCTTCCAAAGCACCTAGCATGCCCTTGAGAGTTCCTTTAAACCTCTCGACCAGACCATTGGTCTGTGGAGGGTAAGAGGTGGAGAACTTGTAGGTTACCCCAAACTCTTTCCACATGGTTTTTATGTAACTCGGCATGGAGTTGGATACTCTGTCAGAGACAACCTCTTTAGGGAATCCAACACAGGTAAAAATGCCCAGGAGGGCCCTGGCAACCACCTTGCCAGTAACAGTCCAAAGGGGTATAGCCTCAGGGTACCTGGTGGCATGATCAACCAAACCAGGATGAACCGATGTCCACCTGAAGTTTGAGGGTCAAGGGGACTGACAATGTCGATGTCCACCCTCTCAAATGGTGTTCCGACCACTGGCAACGGGTGCAGTGGGGCAATGACACTGCCAGACAACTGAGAAGTTGGGCAGGTCCTGCAGTGGGACTCCACTTCTACTCCCATCCGGGGCCAGTATAAATGGGCAGAGAGCCTTTGCTTTGTCTTCTTGGTACCAAGATGACCAGCTAAGGGCACCTCATGCATCAGCTGCAGTAGGAAGGGCCTGTAAACCTCGGGTACCACCAACCCCTTGAGGGTACCAGGTTCAGGCTTAATGGGCTCACTAACAAGGAGCTCACCCTCCCAATATATCCAGAATGTCCTAGGAACTTCTCCCTGTGCCTGGGACAGGGCCTGTTTCCTCAGACCCTCGAGAGAGAGAGTGGCCCTCTCTCTGACCCTTTACAGAAGTCCGCCCGGGAGGGTCCCCCTTCAGCCAACAGGCATTGAAGGTTGGGGTGGTATTCTGGGTTCAGCACCTCTCCTGCAGGAGGGTCTTCTGCCTCGTCTCCCTCAGGAGTTGAGTTTGGGTTTACCACTCGATCCAGCCCGTCCGGTGCATGAATCCCAGTGAGTGCTGCTGAAGCAGCAGGAAGAGAAGGAGCCCCTTCACAGAGGTGGCCTTCTTGCTCTTCCTTCTTCGTGCCTTGGCTTTCACCATCGGCGGGGATACCGGACTCGCAGCAGTGTCACCTCTGATTGGGTCACCGCCGCAGCAGCCATGGGCAGACCATCCGTGATCATCCCCATTTCCACCAAATCATTTCCTAACAAAATGTTAGCAGGCGCGTTGTCCTGAACCAGGACAGGAAGCTTCGCTGTCTTGTCTCCAATCGTAATGTTGACTAAGGCTACAGGCGATAATTTGGGAGGCCCACCAGCTAACATGGTAGTTCTCAGAGGAGCATCTACATAGTCCTCTGGCTTGAGCAGGGTCCTGTCTACCACTGTCATGCTCGTCCCAGTGGCTCTCAAACCAGTAGAAGGCTGGCAATTCAAGAGGACACTTCTCAAAAACCTACGGTTGTTCTGTGCGATTGTCACCAGTACTTCTGTGTACTGGTTACAGGCCCCAAAGCACACTAGGGAAATCTCTACAGGGGCACCGAATGTGATTCCTGTAGAAGAGGGGAGGACAGTGGCCTCCACCTCAGACATGGGGTAAGGGTAGGTCAAGCTGACAGCCTGGACTCTAAGTACCTTACCTTTACACTTGGGATCACCCTTCTTGTGGTCCAGAGCCCCACAGACCGAACAAGTGCCAGGAATGCGGGGGACGGTACTGGAACCACCGGGAGCCTGCTGTGCAGCAGGTGGACCACTACACTTATTCCCACTCACATAGGACTTATCCCCACTAGATCTTTGGGTCTTAGGAGAGGAAGGTTTTGGTTTACTCGACTGTGATTGCTTTTGGGACTACTCAGCCTTCTGAGAGGTCCCCTTTTCTTTGTTCTTGTCCTTCCCACTGGAGTCCATAGGGGACACCCGGTGGGAGACCTACTTGTCAGCCAGCCTGGCCAGCTTAAAGGGATCCAAAATGTTCTGGTCAGCAACATACTGATGCAGCTCTGATGAACAGGCTTCTGAAAAATGCTCAAAAAACAAAAGGTATGACAAGTCAACAAACGTTTTCACTTTGTAACCATCAATCCACCCCATCATGTTTATATGTGCAGCACTCACCCAGTCAATTCAAGACACATTCTCTCTTTTGTTAAATTCCCTGAACCTTTTAAGGTATTAGGTAGGTGTCTTGCCAAACTTGGCAATCAAAGCAGACTGCATGCACTCATACTGACCCCTTTCTTCCACACTTAGTCTCAGAATACAGTCATACCCAGTCTGAGGCACTCTGCTTAACAAACATTCAGCCCAATCTCTTTTATCAACATCATGAATTGCACAAGCCATTTCAAATGCTTCAATCCACTGGAGGATATCAGAACCTTCCACATACACACCAACAAAATCTTTCAGAAACTTGGTGGCTGGGGACCTGACACCCTCAACTGGTTTTGCTGAAGTCTCCACTCTAGCTTTCTCTAGCTGGATTTTCTGACACTCATTGTCCTTGTTTTTAAGTTCAAGATCCTTATCTTTGAGTATCACTTGTTGTGCCAACTCCTCTTTCTTAAGTTCAGCTTCAGTTTCCAACTTTATATGTTCAAAGGCCAACTTCATCCTTAATAACTGAAGTTCCAATGTATTCCTGGAAGAAACATTGCTGGAGGTCGGAACAGAGGCAGCACGAGTGGTGGCATTCCCAGAAACAGATTCAGTAACAACCCCAGGGGCAGAGGCCTCATTGGTTGCACCCCCCCTTCATCAAGAGCTTCACAATCAGTCAGGTAGTCCACCAGCGCAGCTGTCAGCTCAGCCCTAGACTTATCCTCAAAGTCTAAATCCCTGGCTTCACAAGCACTCTGGAGAGCCTCTAAGCGCATCCTAGTCAATTTACCATTTGTAGTAGATTCCATTACTTGTAATGTAGTTACCTTGTATACAACTAAACCTCAATTTAACAAAGTGTAGATATTTTGTAAATGGCAAGGTTACACACTGATTCTTAAAACCATAAGCATCCCACCGCTGCCACCAGTGTAAAGCACCGGAGGGGGGTATCTGTACTCCTGCTCTCTGTGTGGCAGAGGAGAGGCACAAAGCTCCCCAGCCAAGATTCTCTATTATTGGTAACGTAGTCGAGCAATTAAGGCTTAGCTCTTAGGAGGTGATTCAGACTGCTTCTTAAGTACAGTGTAGTCCCCAAGCACCCACAAAGGAATGTCCACACACTATGTTAGCGAAATCACAGTCTTTATATAAATAAGGTTCAAGGTTATATACACAATCACAATAACACAATTTGTGCTCAGGTTAATGTATAATGGCAAATATTTACAGGTCTACGTGGTACCACTCTTAACTATCGATTCCTTTGAAATGCATCAACTACTCAACTACTAACAGTTCAAATGGCATACAAATCAGATTCTAAGATTAATGAACGATAGACCACAGAAAGAGAGCAAGTTAAATCAGGCAATGGCAGAACTGTCTATCCCACTACCATGAGACAGTTCTGTGCGAGGATCCCCCTACCTGGGCAACCTGTAAATAAAGCGTATTTTACAAGCCCAGTCCAATTAGGCTCAATATAGTCTTCAGTCCTTCTAAAAGGTTCCACAACCCCAAAGTACCTAGTTTTGTAGAGTTCTTCGATGAGTCGTCGCCTGGCCCTTCTTGAGTGCACTCCCTTTCAGGCAGGAGCCACGGGTCGTCGAGAGTTGGTGAAGAAAAGGGTGAACACTGTCATTGGGGAGGCATATTTGGTTCTTGCGGTGTTCGTTGACAATCGGCCGAAAATGTCCTGCAAGCTGAGGCAGGCAGTGAACCTCGACGACGAGTGTTCATTCCCGCCAATGAAGAACTTTGGCCCAGCAAGGGCGTCGAGTCGTCAGTCTCTCTGCAGTCTTCAAGTGGCGGGAAACCCACCGGCAGATTCTCCTCAGTCGCCGGCGGCCTAGACTTTCTCTGGCAGGACGAAAGCAGTCTACGACGGTGAGCAAAGGAGTCCTTGTTTCAATGTTATTAGGCAAAGGAGCACTGCGGCTTCCGGTCAGCGGGCGCGGTCGGCGACGGTGATGGACTTCAATGACCGGCCGCTTCACTTCGTGATTCCGCGGCGGTCCCTGTCTCCGGTCGGCAGCCTTTTGAGGGTTTGACGTCCAGGGAGCTTTGGCAAAGATCAGCTGGTGCACTATGGTCCCTCGTAGCTCGGGAAGAGGTCTCCTAGCCTGATCCTCTCTTGGATCAGTTCTTGAAGGCACACAGCTTTCAGATTAGCAAAGGGCAGCAGCAGCAGTACTTTTTCTTCCAGTGGGCTTCAAGGTTAAGCATCAAGTATCAACTTGAGCTTCTGAGTGATTTCCATCAGTGAGAGGCCCCCAGATATACTGTTGATCTCCCATTCACTCTGCTGGGTCACACTCAGGCAACCAATCATTCAGAAGAACATTCAGGCAGGCAGGCAGGCAGCCAATCAGGCTCACAGTGCATTCAGGCCATTCTTCTCCATCCAGACACTCACAACACGGAATGTGGATTCAGACAAGTATCGCGCCATTCAACACTCCACACTGCAATCATACCACTTTCGGGCAGGGCTGTCTCAGTCATTGTGTCAACCACCAGATACTAGACACCCATAACATGACATGCGTATTCGTCACACACTCCATTCACCCAGGTCCCACCCCACGGGCGTACCCACAACATACAGTCATTGGGAAGGCTCCAGCCAGTCTGGCCTGGAATTACCCACACTACCATATATGGAACTTCCACCCAACAGCCAGCCAGGGGGAAGAGACAGAGTCAGGGCTTCCCAGGACTTCGGCAATACAAGGTAACAGGCAATAGAAAGCAAGAGGCCTTAGGGGCCACCTTGTTTCCTATCAGGAATCAACTCATTCCAATGGCAGGGCCTGGGTATCCCGAAATGGAGGCTTCTCAGAGCACCTGTCAAATTCAGCATGGATCTGCCACCAGCCCATACCCTGCTCTGTGGGCCACACACAGGTGCCCAAAAATATACACCAGGAGTACAGGGTTGTACTCCCACCCATGGGTGCCATAAGGGTATCCCAAGGGTCTGTTCACCACGACCAAAAAGAGGAAGAGCTGCACCACCAGGAGTCCCACATGAACTCCTGCGCGGAAAACAAGACAGAACATACATTATAAAGCAATAAAGGATAAGGATATGGAGGCCCTGTCCCTCCAATGCATTTCCAGCATCACACCAGCCTACTGAACCCTCTATGACAAAGCCTGTGAAGGTCAAGGGCAGGGTATTGTGCAGGTTATGCTGCCTGATCGATGCTCGCTTACACTACGCCACACACTCTTATGCCACGATGCTTGTCGCCATCCTGCCTTTAAAACCGGCCTACTAGACCCTCTGTGGCAAAGCCTGTGAAGGCCAAGGGCGCGGTGTTGTGCACCACAGGTCCACAGGTTACGCTGCCCTATCGACACTCGCTACATCTACGCCATGCACTCTTGCGCCACGATGCTTGACGCCATCTTGTCTTTAAAACCGGCCTACTGAACCCTATGAGGCAAAGCTCGCAAAGGCCAAGGGTGCCGGTGTTGTGCGCAGCAGGTCTGCAGGTTGCGCTGCCCGATCGACGATCACTACGACTATGCCATGCACTTTTACACCACAACGCTTGATGGCATGCTGCCTTTAAAACTAGCCTACTGAACCCTCTGTGGCAAAGCCCACGAATGCCATGGGCACAGTGTTGTGTGCTGCAGGAGTTAGGCGATGAAGGAGTGCAGCGAAGAGTGCAAGGACGCGATGCAGTTGTCAACCATCAGCGACCGAAACGTAATGAAGATGCTGGAATGGGGAGCAGCCACTACTACTCTCTACTAAACTACTCGACCTTCGCGCATACTTTTTCCATAAGCCCTGTTGACATAAAGTTTTCTGTCTTTGTGGAACCTTAGGCTCTCCCCCCTAGCAGTTAGCCATATGTTGTGTTTTTGTCCTTTCTCTTGTTCCCACAACTGTTGTTACTGTTGTTCTGTGATCTGTGCCCCATTAGGCTCTCTCCCACTTCTAGGTCCCCTTCAGCTGTGGTTATTGTTGTTTTGTGATTCGGTGCCCCATTAGGCTCTGTCTCACTTCTAGGTCCCCTTCAACTGTGGTTACTATTGTTCTGTAAATCTGTGCCCCATTTGGCTCTCTCTCACTTCTAGGTCCCCTTCAACTGTGGTTACCGTTGTCCTGTGAATCTATGCCCCATTAGGCTCTCTCCCACTCCTAGATCCCCTTCAACTGTGGTAATTGTTGTTCTGTAAATCAGTGCCACAATAGGCTTTTGCCTCACTTCGTGGTCCCCTTCAACTGTGGCTACTGTTGTCCTGTGTATCTGTGCCCCATTAGGCTCTCTCCCACTTCTAGATCCCCTTCAACTGTGGTCACTGTTCTGTAATCTGTGCCCCATTAGACTCTCTCTCACTTTTAGCCCCCCTTCAACTGTGGTTACTGTTGTTCTGTGAATCTGTGCCCGATTAGGCTCTTTGCCACTTCTAGATCCCTTTCAACTGTGGTCACTCTTATATTGTTGTGTGCCTTTTGTCTGCTCCCCCGGCTGTGATCCCTAGTGTGACCGAATCTCCCTCTGCCCCTCCACCCCCCTGTTGTGCTCCTGCGTGTTCGGCACGGGGTTGTGCGTCTCTCCCTCTCTTTTCGCTCCCTCCTCCTCCTGATCTCCTCCTCACACCCTCTCTGGTGCTTTCTGTTTCTCCCATCTTCTCTAACTGCTATTTTATCTCCTATACTATCCCTCTCACTAAGTCTGGGAGGAAGAAGTTTAAGAGGGTTACCCTGGTCTCCAACCCAGGCCTCCCTATCGCTGATGCCTACATCAGAGTAACAAATGATTGGATGACACTCAGCTCTCTTTAAGGCTCCCCTCAGCTATTTCTGCTTCTTCTCTCATACCAGACTGTCTGGTCGCAATTCAGGAATTGTGTGCCACCAATGATCTCTGCCTTAATGGCAGTAAGACTGAGATCCTCCTCTTTGGGACACCTGCTATCTCCTTTACTCTCTTTCTCTCTGGCCGCCCACTCTGGGCCCTCTTCCTTCTCCTTCCTGTGAGGCTAAGAACCTTGGTGTCCTCTATGACTCCACCCTCTCCTTCTCTCTTCACATCTCTGACGTCTCGAAGATGTCAAACTATCAGCTGCACCTCCTCTCCTCAGAGGTATTCTTCCTTTTCTCACTTTCCCCAAAAAGCTCACTGTCTCCAGAGCTCTGGCCCTCTCTAGGCTGGACTATTGCAACAGCCTCTTTCTAAATCTTCCTGCTTCTACTCTTCGACCTTTACAACTTATCCAGAACAGGACTGCAAGACTTGTCTTTGGCCTCAACTGCAGGGATCGTATCTCTCCAGCTCTGAAATCTCTTCACTGGATCCCCGTGGCTGCAGGGATCAACTTTAGGACCTTCTGCATTATCCAAAAGGCTGTCTATGGCCTGGGACCGCTCTACCTCTAACTTTCTCTTCCAAAACATCTTCCTTCTCGAGCTTTCCGCTCATCCACCTCCAACTCTCTGATGGTCAGACGCTTCTCCAAGCAGAGATTTGGGGTCAGATATATCTCCTCGGCTGGAGCCTCCCTCTGCAACAGCGTCCCTGTCGCTCTCAAACTTGGGCAGAACCACCTCTGATTCCGGAAGCAACTCAAGACCTTCCCTTTCGCTTCTCCTTTCTCTCTTCCTCTCCCCTGCTGATGCACCTGATTGCTCCACGTACCAGTCCCCTGGTCACCCTCTGAACTTGGGCCCAGGCTCCTGCATGTCCAGTTGCCCTTGCACTGCCTCCGGGCTCCCCAGAATTTAAGGGTCGGTATCTGCAACTCTACAGTCCCTTCTCTCTGCACTTATGAGCCACCCGCTGGCTGCACTTGTGTGTTAACTGCACTTCCCCTTCGTCCTCCCCCTGGCACTTCTCCCCTTCCCTCTTACCCGCAGTTGCGCGCTCTGACTTGCACAAGACCTAGTAAGATCGTTATTTTGTCTTCCCTATGTTTCCCCCTGCTTGTCTTGTCACGCCTAGAAACACTTGTGTACAGGCTTTATAAATGCCACAGCAGATCATATCATATCTGATTGTCACTTTCTTGGCCCAGGGCCCTCAGCCCAATCTCCTCCTGTTTGATAGGCGTACCCCGCATCTTATCAACTTCCTTCATTCGCTGGCTCCTCTGCCACCCCTCGCGTCCTCCTCTGCCCACTCTGGGGCTCGTCTTCCACTTCAGCTAGGTGTACCTCAAGACTCTTCCCCACCCCGGAAGTCTTTCAAATGTGGCAACCTGCTCCACGTCGCTACTCTCAACTCTCACTCTGCTGTCAAACACTCCTCTGACATCTGTCACCTCCTCGAAAAACTTGACCTGGAGGTCCTCGCTCTAACCGAGACATGGTTCACGGCCAGCTATGTCACAAGTTACTGACAGCTACAAGATCCTCTCAGAGCCCAGAACCAACCAACCCGCAGGTGGAGTAGCTCTGATCTTTCCTCAGTGGCTGGCTGCTTCTGTCATTCCTACGCAGGACTACTCCTCCTTTGAATGCCTAGTCTGCAGGCTCTCTATCTCTCCTGATCTCTCTCTCTCTGACTGTGCCCACTATGTACAGGCCACCTGGCCAGGTTGCCCTCTTCCTCTCAGAGTGAGCTGACCTCTCCTCTTCTCTCCTTGCCTCTACCTCTCAACTTCTCCTCTTCTGAGACCTCAACATCCACCAGAATGCTTCCAATCGATCCTCTGGGCTTTTCCGCAACCTCTGCAACATGCTCTCTCTCTCTCCATTCTGCCCTCTGGTCCGACACACTCTGCCGGACATACTTTGGATGTTCTCATCTCCTCTGACATCCCCCTCTCTAACACTCTCACCACTCCTCTCTCTTGGGTTGACCACTTTCTACTTTCCTCTCACTTGAAACTCTATGTCCCTCAGGCAAAGCCCACCCCAGCACTGCCACCTACCTTCACAGTCATTTGGCCCATGAAGCGTGCGTCAGTGGATGCCTTTCCCTCTACTTTCTCTGCTCCGACTACTCCTGCGGCTAACTTACACTCTGACACAGCCCTCTTTAATCTGAACCCCTCTATCTCTAACACTCTGGACATGCTTGCCCCTATCATGAGAATCTGGCTGAAGCCTACCTCCAAGTGCAACTCTTGGTATGACTCCGACCTTGCCGTCTTCAAAAGCAAGTGCAGGGTGGCTGAGAGGAAGTGGAGGGCTTTGGGCGCATCCTCTGAAAAACTGACCCGCCGCCTGCCCCGAGGCAATACAGACTCTCTGCCTTGTCCAAGTAGAGAGCCCACATCCACGCCTGCGTCGCTGCCGCCTCTAACAACACGGCCAAACTCTTTAAAATTTGCAAGGAACTGGCCAATCCTGCTGCAGTCTCCACCTCTCCTGTTCCCTCCTCCCAGGCCCTCTGTATGGCTCTGGCCTCTCACTTCACGACTAAAACTCAGGACATCCTGTCCCCCATCTCCTCTTCCTCTTCCTCCCCCTCTCTCGGCCCCCCTTTGGCCAACTCTCCCTCTCCTCCTCCTTTTCTCTGACAACACCTGACAAGGATTCTAGGCAAGTCCAATCTATGAAAGTGTCGTCCAAACAGGTTACACCCTGCTCGTCCAGAACAATCAAGGACCATATTGACACCCTCGCTCCAGCCTTGGCCGATTTCTGTAATCACTCTTTTGCCACAGAAACTTTCCCCTCTCTCCTCAAGCACTCCATTGTGCACCCCTTCTTAAGAAGCCGTCTGCCGATACTGCCTGTTCAGCAAACTATCGTCTGATCTCTATCACCCCTTTCCTGGGCAAACATCTGGAGAAGCTGACCGTCTCTCCACACTGAATCTGTTGGTTGTCTCCATGACCATCAATCTGGCTCCAGAACTGCCAGAGGCACAGAAACTACTCCCCTGACCACCCCTGAAGATCTTCTCTCAAACCTTGATTCCAGCATTCCTTCTGTCCTCCTCTTCCTTGACCTTTCCTCTGATTTTGACACGGTCAAGCACACTGTCGTAATAAAAATGCAAGTTCTGCAAGGTGAAAAAGGTGTGCCCGTATCAATTGCGAGAGTAGCACTGTCAAAGGGGAGAGGGCTCCTTTTGTTCATTACACAAGTCAAGCCCAAAATAAAAGTGACTTACAGATAAAAGAAATGCAGGGGCACTGGTAAGAATAACCAAACTTAGAGGTAGGCTAAAAGGCAGTAGACAGGCCTTATTGTACGCCTTTGCAGCAAACGTGTGCTCGTTTTTATTAATTTGCCACAAAGCCGCAGTGGCTGGTAACACATCGCAGGTCCCACGATCCCAGGCTGGTGTGGTAAGAAGCAAAACAACAGTTGTTATTTTTCGAGGTCACCGATTAGAACCCATGGGTCCCGCGGACAGACACAGAAAGCATAAGCATTTTAATAATTCAAAGTGATTTGCAAAACATGATTTTTAGGTGGAGTCAGAAGAACCACTGCGGTTTCAAATGACCCCTTATTACATTACGCCTGGAAAGAAGGTCAAAGTGTTCTTAATATGCAAGATTTGTATAGCAGTACGTCCGTGGCTCAAGGCTCTGGCAGTATGTGGAAGGGAGCGCTTCTCACAAGAACCTAAATGAGATGACTGGGGCAGTTGAATAAAGTTATGCTGGTCATCTCAAATGTTTCAATGAATTGTTATTATGATGTGGGAATTGGGGGTTGGATTGTGACATCACATATTACAATTGTGGGCGGTGTAGGAAGGTTTGTGGACCCCATTACAGAACTTAATGTATGTTTTTCTATAAGGGTCTAATGTGCGAGCACCAATCAGCTTGGTGTGGGGAGATGTTTTCATGTAGCAAAGTTTCTAATGTTAATTGGCTCGATTGTTATAAAAGTCTTATATTTAGGGGCGTTCCTTTGACAGCACCTTTTCATACAGTTCTGTTCCGCTATCTGTTTGAATATAGCTGTCCCAGCTGCGTCTGGGCCCTGAATAAACCTGCGTTACTTCTTGCCTGAGTACATTCCTTTTTTTATTACTTTTGTAATTTTAATTGGTGAGTTCCGAGGCGACCCCTAACACATCACCCTGATCAATCTACTCTGTGAGAACCTGGGCACCACAGATCTGGCCCTGGAGTGGTTGACCTCATTCCTCCTGGACCGTCACTCCCAGGTCCAACTTGGTTCCTTTCTCTCTGCCACCTCTCTCTCCACCTGTGGCGTTCCCCAGGGCTCTATCCTCTCACCCTGATTCTTCAATCTCTACTTGGCCCCTTTGGTCGATCTGATGTCTACCTTCTCCTCTAACTTTCAGTGTTATGCAGATGACATTCAGCTCTCCTTCAGGCTCCCCTCTCGCTCATTCCTGACTTTCTATCCGCGATTCAGGATTGGTGCGCATCCGATATCTGCCGTAATGTCAGTAAGACGAAGATCCTTCTCATTGGGACCCCTGCTCTCGCTTTCCCTCTCTCACGCTGGCCACACTCTTTGGGCCCTCTTCCTTCACCTTCGTGTGAGGCAAAAAACCCTTGGTGTCATCTTCAACTCTACTCTCTCCTTCTCTCATCACATCTCAGACCTCGCCAAGAAGTCCCACTACCAGCTGCACCTCCACAAAGGTACTCTTCCCTTTCTCACCTTCACCCAGAAGCTCACTATCTCCAGAGTCCTGATTCTCTCCAGGCTGGACTACTGCAACAGCCTCTTTCTCAAGCTTCCTGCCACTACCCTCCGCCCTCTCCAACTAATCCAGAACAGGACTGCAAGACTTATCCTTGGCCTCAAGCCCAGGGACCGTATCTCTTCAGCCCTGAAATTTCTCCACTGACTGCGGGTGGCTTCAAGGATCAAGTTCAAGACCCTTTGCATTGTCCACAAGGCTTTCTAGGGCCGAGGCCTGCACTACATCCAACTCTCTCTTCCAAACTACATTCCTTCTCAAGCCCTTTGCCCAGCTACCTCAAACTCTCTAAGGGTCAGACGCTTCTCCAGGCAGAAAGTGGGTGATGGATCTCTGCTGACCTACCTGTCTGCTGCGCTGACTGGTTGCTTGGCTACCCTCAGAGTCTCACTGGGTACCAGGCTCTTTCATGATCAGTCCTCCCTGCACTGCCTCCTGGTCTACCATGCACTTAGGGGCTGTAACTGTTACCTCTACAGTCCTGTGCCTCCTTGCACTTACCCAGAGCGGCGCTGCCGTGGCTGCACTTACTCAGAGCAATGCTGCCCTGTTTCCCTTTTCCCTCCTCCTGGCCCTTTTCCCTTGCACTTCTCGCTGTCGCACTTGTACGATCTGAATGACACAAGGGGCCTCATTACAACCCTGGCGTGAAGGGGTTAATGGTGCCGTAAAAGGCTGCGGCGCCGTTAAACCCTTAACGCCCGATTCACACTTTTAACGCCTGCCTTTTGCAGGTGTTAAAGTCCAACCCGCTAAGGGACCTTGGTGCTAATTACGGCACCGTAATTTACGGTGCCGTAATTAGCGCCTTCCCCATTCCCATTGAGCCCTATGGGCCAAAAATGGCAATGGGGAAGGGGCCATGGTGAATGGGGATTTACCGCCCCGCCAACCTTGGAATGGGGCGGTAAATCCGCCATCCACCATGGCGGAATCCGGCATGGACCATGGTGCTAATAGCACCATGGTCCAACGCCAGGGTTGTAATGAGGCCCAAGGCCCAGTAAGATTGTTTTTTTTTCCCTCCGTCTGTTTCCCTTCCTTGTCTTGTCACACTTTAGAAATGACATCATATAATATTAGAAAAAGGAAACATATAGGGAGGAGGTGGAACTTAGAGGCCCTGATCAATCTGGAGACTGCAGGCTAACTAATGAACGACCCACCCAAACAATGGCCTTTGTAAGGAATCCAGAGGGGTAAAATAATATAAAACCCCACTCTTATGGCTGCCATAAAAACCAAAGGCCAAGTTTTCAACCTTCTAACCAGGCCACTGCTCTGGTGTCTGAGGACATGTCCCTACTCAGAAAAGGGACTTACAAGACTTCCTAAATAATTTCACAGATGTCTGCTCTGATTTAGCCAGACGAAAGCAGGGATTTATTCCCCAGATTCATACCTGTGTTGGGCATGTCCATCTGTCTCAGGTCTTATAGACTCCCGAGGCCTCAAACAACAAATAATATGATACATGAAAGATACACAGAGATCCAGACGCCAATGATCATTTCCCATTTTCCTGGTAAGATATCCTGACAGAAGTTGGCACTTTAAGCTTTCCCAATTCGATGCATAATTCGATTGTCTAAATTAGACTACTGCAATGCACTGTACCTAGGCACCAGTAAACATAACACTAACAAACTCCAAACCCTGCACAACAATGCCCTCAGAACAGCCCTAGGCATCCCCAAAGGACAACACATATCTACCCATAGACGAGCCGTCAACTGGCTGGCCATCAATGACCGTATCAAACTCAAAACTTTGAATATTACACACAATTGTCTGAACAACAAAGCTCCTGCATACCTGACAGAAAAATTCACAAAGCACACCTCTGAATGTCCCATCAGAAAGGCCCTCTCAAATAGCATCAAAGTCCCTAACTTTAAACTGAAAGGAACTGGTGGGTCCAGCTTCCCAGTTCGAGCAGCGCAGCTCTGGAACTCCATCCCAGATGCACTTAGAGCTACCCCGTCCTTCCATGTGTTCAAAGCCAACGCTAAACTCTGGCTTAAAACTAACGACCACTAAATGCCCCAACTGTACCAAATACTCTGTATATTTATTGTAAACACTGTAACTGTAACTTATCTTTACTGTAAGTCATCCGACAGTGCAACACAAAAAGATTCTGATATATGTAACATATCTCTCTTGTAAGTAAGAAATGCTTGATATATGAGCTTGTAATATATGATCCTGTAACCTAAGTAATGTAATGTATTCATGTACCTGTAACCCAAGATTTATTTTCTGCAAGCGCCCAGTTGCTTAACGGCCAGGCGCGCTCTATAAATAAATAAACAATACAATACTCTATACCTAGAATAGATGAGCTGATAGAAAAAATTGGTTTCCCTGCCATCATCTGCACCATTCACCTCGCAAAGCGATATTGGCTGATTCATTTGGCACCCATGGACAAGGAGAAAGCCACTATTGTTGCAGCTGCCTGGACAAGGTAACATTTATTTTGGAACTTCACAAATGCAGAGACAGTTTTTTTTAACCCATTCCTGTGAAGGTAAAGACGATTGTGATTTTTTTCATTTAATTTCTGTGAGGAAGAAACTCATTTCTACGTTGTGTTACAGCAAGAGGCACGTTCTTTTACATGGTTTCAGTTTTTATGTGAAGTGGCAGAAGTAGTTGCTGTGGTCGCTGGAGGAGCAGGTGGGCCTGTAACAAATTGGCAGACCTGACCTGTGACTATCTGTGAGTATGCCTCTGCGGCTTCTCGTGCCCTGTTAATCTTGCTCCTACTCTTTGCTGACTGCTGCAGAAATCACTAGTAGTTACCGCCTGGACACTAGCATGTGGCTCAGGGGTGCGTGTAGTCCTAGGACCTTTGAACCCCTCAGCCTCACGGTTGGGCTGGGGAGAGAGGATTGAGGGGCAGCGATGCGCATAGACTCGTGGCCCTGTGGCATTTAAGGGCAGAGAAGGTGAGACAAGGTGTTAGTGGCTCATCTACCTGCCTGACGCTTCTTAATCTTTGTTAACTTTATTAATTTTTTCACGTGCGCTTGCCTGATTACTGGAGGCTCAAATGGACTGGTTGCCTGCTCCGTAGGGAGGGACAGAATTTGTAATCCTTCCTTTAACTTCATTGAAAGTCCTAAACGAAAGAAGACCTTACAGGAGCTAGGTGCCGTTCAGACCCTCCTCAGCCTGATTTTTAAACTGACTATAACTAGTTTGGCAAAAAGACTTGATTAATTGCTGACGAGATCTTTACAGGTGTCTCTAACAATGGTGGCAATTTTGAGAGATAAGCGGTCTGTTGCAGAGCCTACATCTATGGTGCCTAATACGGATGCCGTCCCTGTGAGACCTGAAAGGTGTGGGGGTTACGTGACTCAATCAACGACTTCAACTTCCGGGCCAGGTCAGGGTCCCGCCGAACCTCCCCCATTTCTGGCGGATGGAGTTGTTGCAGGGATTATGGTCAGCTCTAGCCTGGCTCTTTTGGGGGAGAGACAATTGGACGTGTTATCCCACGAATCTGAGAATTCGCTTTTGGAAACAACAGGAAATCTCAATCAAGCACTGTCCAGAATTGAGGAAAACATAAATAACATTATGGCTGGGCAGGTGGGTCAGGGGATGGACTCAGTGTCTAATGCGTCTATATTGACACCGGCCATCTCGCATGAACATGGGAAGCGTGTAAGACTTTCTTTAGATTTTAGGACAAATCAATGGGCTTTGCCTGAGTCTCCAGCCGTGCGCAGGGTCTAACAGAAATCATGCTGTATCAACCGGATGTTATGAATCCAACTAGATCGGCTGCCTCTTGTTCACCTCTGCCGATGATCTGCATGTGTGGGGGGTTAGGGGCATCCCTGAACAATCAGGGAGAGGTGGGTCCTCCAGAGGTGGAGGATGCCCGGTCCCCTTGTGGGTGTTTACCTGCTCAAGAGAAGGGCTTAGCCAAGAGCGGGGGGATGGGGCATAACAACAGTGGTTGACGAATTGTCCTTTCCAATCCTGGCAAGGCTCCTAGATTCTATGGCTCTGGGGTATGATTCCCTTAACTTTTAATTGCGGGAGGTTAGACAGACCCTTACGGAACTCTCAGGGAAAGTTAGTTTTCTGGAGGGGTATATTATTGCCTCAACTAGGATCCTTGGTCACCAGGTGAGTTGTGAGGGACTCGAGCTGGTGACTAAGGTTCAGGTGGAAAAGGCAAAACTGCCTGGGCAGACTGAGAAAGTGACCCAGGTCCTGAGTACGAAAGAGGAGCCCCTGCCACCATTATCTATTCTGGGGCGGGTATTGAGGATGCCCAGGCAATTCTGTGTAGCAGCCTTTTTGAGGTATTGCCCCACCCCTGCGATAGGTCTACAACCAAAAGAAAAGTGTCTGGTTACAAAAAAGCCAACAAACTGGAAGCTCCCTCCTAAAGAGAATAATAGGGGGGTCACAGAAGTTTTAATCTAAATTGAGGATGGAGGTTGATAGGGTTATGGCCCTCACAAGAGTCGATCACAAGCGCAAAAAGGATATCTTAAAGAGCAGGAAGGCAAAGGGTTCTCGGGGGTCTGGGAGTGGTCCTCTCCAAGGTGAGGAGCAGGGGACGGAAAGGAGTGCCCCACAAAATGTAAAACAAACTGACGAGAGCCCCTCTTTTGACCTAACAAACATCTCAGTTTAGCCTTGTGATGAGGAGATTGCATACACGGATGAAGGTGGTGATGTCCAAGAACTTTTACACAAGGCGGTACTGGTAGTGGGCATGGTGGCGGGGAAAGTAGGTGTAATGAGAGACTCAATAGTGAAACCTCTGCTTGGCAATAAACAGATGATGTCTGTGGGGGAGGACCTTAATGAGGGGACCTGGCCCCTGCCGCTGAAAATACAGAAACTTTATTCAATAT
Organism: Ambystoma mexicanum; assembly: GCF_040938575.1. Classification (NCBI taxonomy): domain Eukaryota; kingdom Metazoa; phylum Chordata; class Amphibia; order Caudata; family Ambystomatidae; genus Ambystoma; species Ambystoma mexicanum. The sequence continues at coordinate 488,153,128 of NC_090938.1, read as the reverse complement.
TCTCAAGACCGGTGGTTGTCACCGAACCAGTCCCGCCACTTGAGGTCCCACTGGGTGCCTTCAGTAAAGTCCCTGTGCCCCTGTCTCATGCCATAGAAGAAAAGGAGTCAGGTTTGCCAAAAAGTAAGAAACTCCCACAAAGAATAGCCCATCTTGTCCATTTTGTAGATGGGGGTAGTCAGGTGAACAGTGAGGTCAAGCTACCAGTAGGGCAAGGTGTGAAAAACATCTCAGAAGAGGATGTGATTTGTCTCTATTTAAGTCGGTTTTTTGAAAGCTCAAATACAATCCCCCTAAACAGACATTATATACTGTCACTACTTTTTGAAATTCCCAGTATTAAGTTGGTAACCACTGATGATATTAGTATTGTGGAATTTGTACACAAGGATTGCATAGTCATTTTTAAATTACACCTACGTTCGCAAATCTTCAAGAATGCAATTTTAGCAGAAAATGTATGTTTTCTCTCTTTAGGCTTTGATGTAGCAGACATGGGGATCTCGTTTATCTCCAGACTTGCTGCCCCAAAAGATATGTGTGGTCGCAAGGGTGTGGGGCAATAGAACGCCATGCAAGTTGACTTGGATGAGGGGTTCTGGCATTCTGTGAAGAGCCCACAAAGAAAGGCCATCCATTGGGGTGGGTTCCTTGGCGGATTATAGATCTGACGGGGCAAACAGAGCTGGGAAGAAAGCTTGAAATTCAAACTTGGTATTTGTATCCTGGAATTCCAGAGGTTTTTCAAACATAGTGAGTAATCAAGACCTGTTTGCCTCATATGATATTATTTGCCTGCAGGAAAACCTGTTGATGGAAACGCCGATTATAGAGGGGTTTGATGTATTGTTCACTGAAACACAGCGAGGCGGAAGGGGTCGTCCGTTTGGTGGTATTTTAACAGCCATCAGGTGCAATCAGGGCCTCGCTGTGCGAAAAATAGATTCAGGCAGAAAGGATTTGCTCGCAACCATGGTACAAGGTTCAGTTCGGGGGAGGGGGTGACTAGCAAGTGTCTGCTGGTCAATGCATACCTTAACCCAGAGGCCTCTCGGATGGAGGAAGCTTTGACTGCGCTTTTCTTCCTATTCTTGGGGGAAATTCCTGAGGAGTGGGCGTCAGTTATTATAGTGGGGGATTTTAACGCTGAATGCCTAGATGATTCTTAGTACCAAGAACTAAACAGAAAGAACACGTCAAGGGAAGCTCTTGGCAGGGACAAAGGGTTCGACAGTAGCTAGAGGCATGGGCTTTGTTGCCTCTGAATGGAAACCTCAATGGTGATGTACCACTGAGTCTTACTTGGCATAATGATCCTTGGAATTCTATGTTGGATTATTTATTTTCGTCCTCTGATTTGCTGCAGATGGGACGAAAGCTGCAGGTTAAACAATTGGTTTTTAGTGAGCACACTATGGTATGTTGTGAGTTGTCATTCCCTGGGGTAAAATGTGCCAAAGGTTTAATTATGAACGTTGAAGTTAACCCAATTAATCATGTTGTAAAATGGTCCCAGAGAATAGCCTTGGCCTTTGACCACCAGATCGGGTGTTCTTTTGGGTCAAATGGGAATGTTCTGTGTTCCCCAAGTGGCTTTGCCCCTTGTGTTGCCTCAGTCTTGGGAGGTTTGCTGCCTGCTAAACATCTGGAAAAAAGGTCAAGGCTGGTGGGGCCTATCCATGGTTTTGATGCACTGGTACAGGTGTGTAAAAAAGCCAGATGCGTTCGGCAATTAGAGCGATACAGAGGGAGAGGCCACAGGGAGAATTCTCAGAAATACGCAAAGTGAAACAGGGCTACAAAAACTGCTTAAAGGGCCATATGTTTCTTATGGGACTTAATGATGCTGAAAAAAACTTGGGTTGCATGTTGGGAAATAATACCACTAGGCCAAGCAGGCTTCAAGAAGGGAGTGGGGACAGCCATAAACAGCTTGTTTTTGGCTCTTCTTTCAGCGCAGGCTAAACAACAGGGGGGACCGGTGTATCTGGACTTCCTTGATGTAAGTAAAGCCTTCGATCATGTTAACAGGGCAATTTTGAGGAAGAGCTGGAACTCTAATGGATGCCTGTTACCCTTAATTGGGATCTTGGAGGCCCTCCACTCAAGGACAAAAATTAAGGTGAGATTGGATTCTCATGGTTTATTTACGGATTGGATAGAGACGAACCGAGGGCTCTGCAAGGGCTGTGTACTCGCGCTGTTCCTGTTTAGTTTCTACATTAAGGACATGGTTGCCTGCTGTAACTTAGTGAGGACTAACCCGGTGAAACTGCAACATTTGTATTACGCGGATGACATTGTCATCTGCAATATGACCCCCATAGGCTGTCATGACCACTGTGAGGGGGAACAAGTTGTGCCATAAGCAGGCTCCCACCAGAACCTTGAGGGCCTTAAAACCACTGCAAAAGGGCTCCCGGAGCCAGTCCTGGCGCCTTTGGCACCAGGCTCATATGTAGGAAGGAAGGGCTGTTCAAACTAGGTCCCATTTATGTACATGGGCCTTTAAGTCCAACATGGAAGCACCCACAAAGTCTAGTTCTAAGAACCAAGCCATGCAGTCTAGTGTTTTGGGTGTGGCAGGCCTGGAACTACTTTCCCTGGTATTACTTTACCTGGGCTATATAAACCACACCCTGACTGCAGAACACCCTTCGTGTTATTCTGCAACCAGCAGCGTGACACTCACCGTGTCCAGCTCCTGGTCTTCAGCATCTTCCTGTAATCCTGCAAGAACAAAAACAAGACTATTCTGTTTTACCTGAGAAAACACCATCCAGCACTCAGCATCTCAACTGGGCTGCAATCTGTGGAAACCGAGAGAAGAAGAAACATCACTCACCTGTGAGTACTAGCTTGAGGACTTCCGGCGAACCGCTACCACAGCTGCTGTTCGAACATTGCGACCTGCAATAACGAGAAAGGGAAAAACAATATTAGAACGCGCGCTTCCAAAACATCGAATTCCATCAGTAGTACCTGAATTCCATCGCGCTAAGCCACGCTTCCATCTGGAGCACCACAGCAACATCTTCAAAGGAAAAGAGACATATTCAGGTTCGCTTTCAATATTAAACAACCGCACAGCGGTGTACTTACCTTAACGGATTCCAGGGGCCTGTTTTTCATCGCGCTCTCATCCACTCGCAGCACCACAGCGGCCTGTGAGGAGAAGAAGACGAAAACACAGGTTAGCTTTAAAAGACAATAAAGGCGCTGCACTTCACGCTTTCTCTTACCTAGAAACATGCCTCTCCATCCGGCACGCCAGCATCAAGACCTTCGCACCTGAAACGAAGGAGATAAAGACATTAACAAATTAACAAACCTACCTGCCTACCAGCAGATTCAGGGTCACAGCAGGCCTGGTCCCAAGGAAGGCGTACTGCACCAGTGAAGCAACTCGGGCAGCTCGCCAACAAACGTCAAGCGCCCCTGCACAAGAAACGCAGGACAGATAGCTCACCCTACAAATAAGTAAGGTGAGAAAAGAACCCAGTGGGAAGGGAATCGGTCAGAGGGAGGTGGGAGATTCCACCCATTAGAGACAGCTATCACAAATCCTCCCTTCTGTAATTGCAGATTCATTATTCAACACTGGGCAACTACACATCCAGGGTTCCAGATCTCAAAGCCTTCCAGACGCCCCCGGTATATCAGGTGAGCGTAACAGAACACGAAGCCTTTAAACCTTATCCACCTGGGCGTCATGGAGACATCTGAAACTGATCAGTTAGCCCAGCTTTTTGGACAATTACGTGCCGAGGTACACGCAGCCCGGCAGGAAACCAATGCCTTAAGTCGAGAGTTAATAGTCACAAAAGACTGTACTGATCAACTAAGCAAACAGCTACTACAAACACAGGCGGGGCAGGCTCCATTGCACAGATTTGCCCCATCCGTCGCTACACCATCATCAGTCAATCCAGTACAGATAATGTCGCCGGGAGCAGTACCCCTGGCACCACCAGAATGGTTTAATGGAGACCCCAGAAGGTACTCAACATTCATGAACCAGTGCCGCCTCCATTTTCTTTGTAGGCCTGGGGCTTTCCCAAACGATCAGGCGAGGGTGGCCTTCGTGTTATCATATTTGAGTGGAAATGCCACAGACTGGTCGGTACCTTTAGTGAGCCAGTATGACCCATTACTGCAGAACTTCAGGGGTTTTCAACAAGAGATAGAAAAGTTATTTGCTCGACACTTGCATGGACAAGCTCTTGATAACAAACTCCTGTCCCTCCGCCAACGGAATCAAGATTTGCTGACTTAAATTGCCACCTTTAATAGACTGGTTGTACAAGCGGGGTGGCCAGAAGATAAAAGAACCACATTGTTTCATCGGGTCCTACGAGGAGACCTGAAGGATGTCCTTGCTGAAGTGGTAGACCCACGTAAAGACTGTGCAGAGTTTATCAACCTGGTAGTTCAGTTGGACCACAGATTACAGGATCGAAGAACAGACCGAAGTAGACTCGAAAATCGTGCCAGGTACGTACGTTCAAAAGATAATGTTCAACGTCCATCAGAAAATAAATACCACAGAACCCATGCAGATTGGAGGAGTACGACCCTCTTTAACCAAGGTTGAAAGAGACAAGAGGAGACAGCTACAGCTATGCCTATACTGCGGTAAATCGGGTCACTACCTCAAAGAATGCTCAGTGAAACCTCCAAGGAAGGTGGTAGGTGCTACAGAGAAAGAAAATGATGGAAAGGAATCGGAAAACTATCAGGCCCGGCAAGCGTAGAGGTCCACTTGTCGAGCGAGAAGGATGAGTCACAGACCTCCCATTTCGCCCTACCAGTAACCTTGATCAATCACCAACGACCGTCACGGATGCATGCGATAGAGGCATATATAGACAGCGGAGCAGTTGGTAATTACATAGATAGAGATCTGGCAACAGAAATGGGACTTCCCTTATGCACAAAGCCAACAACTGAAAGGGTAACTACTGTTGACGGCACAGAAATTGCTTCAGGACCAGTAACCCAATGCACGACAGAATTAACCATTCTGTGTCAGGATGGACATCAAGAAGCAATCACGTTTCACTTCATCAAAGCTCCTCAGTTTTGGTTGATTTTAGGGTTGCCATGGTTAGTAACTCACAATCCTCAAATAGACAGGCGTGCAAAGAGACTGACCTTTTCCAACAAATGCGCCCACGCTTGCTACCTGAAATCTATACCACAGCCAAACCTGAAATCTGTTCAAGGAATAGCATCAGGGATCGCAGAACCAATGGACACCTTACCAAAAGAATATCAGGATTATGAAGATGTTTTTCAGAAGGAACATAACCATGAATGAAGGAGATTTGAGGACTTGCATCAATTACAGCGCACTTAATCAAATCACAATAAAAAAACGCTATCCTTTGCCCCTTATCCCGGAACTGTTCGGCCAAGTCAACGATGCCCGAATCTACACCAAACTAGACCTCAGAGGAGCATACCACCTTGAACGTGTTAAGAAAGGGGATGAATGTAAAACCGTGTTTCGCACCAAGTATGGCCTGTACGAATATCAGGTAATGTCTTTCGGGCTGTGTAACGCTCCCGCAGTGTTCCAATACTTCAGAAATTATGTATTATGGGAATTAATCAATGTCTGTGCCCTGGTCTATAATGACGACATCCTGGTGTAGTCCCCCTCTGAAAGAGATCATGTGGAACATGTTCGCTCAGTCCTTGCAAAACGTCGCCAGCACAAACTGTACGCTAAACTTGAGAAATACTCCTTCCATGTCACCGAAGTTGAGTTCCTCTGTTATGTTCTCTCGCCAAAAAGAGTCAAGATGGATTTACACAAAGTAGATGTGTCAGACTCCTGAATTAATTCCCCACACTCCTCCTCACCTGTCTTCTCTATTGAGCTATCCTGGGCTTCTTTCTTCGGGTCTTCCTTTGTTCTGTAGGTGTTTTCTCCTTTTTCTGATGCAGATAAGGACGTGCTCCTTCGGAGGCCACCTTGACTGTTGAATTAAACCAGACCAGGTGGACCCCAGGGAGCAGGATCCAAAGGTCTCAGGGAAAAAGATTGCTGGCTGAAAAAACCCTGGTAGGTGGAGTGCAGACGAAAAACCAAAGTCTTGACTTCAAGAGAAGATTTTATGCAAGAAGAGAATCCGAGTCCTGGTATGAAGACATGGATTGTGGGACTTGTGGTTCCTCTGGTGTTACGAATTTTATGAGGATCTGCTGGCCTCTCTGCAAGCAGATAGAAGACTTGCAGCTATGAACAGGTAAGTAATCAGCAAGATGTAAGGTAAGCGAAAGGTAAGGAATGCAGAAGACGAGAGTATGTCTAAGCGAATAAGGAAACAGAAATGCCAGACGTGATATGTAGATGAATAGAGAGGGAAACATGCGGTTCCAAGGACTGATACGAAGACAAATCGGAAGCCGCGGGAATCCGAAAGAGAAAGGTAAGAAACGAAGCCGGATGCTCGCAGACACCGCGCTACTGAGGCAGTGACAGAAAAGGCGTTGCAAGAGCCGGTACAATGATGTCAAAGAAAGGCAAGAATCCGAACTCTCGCAGATGCCATGCAACGGAGTCAGGGGCTGAAAGCAGCGCTGTGAGAGTCGGAGAGCAGTAAGTGACAATGGTGCCTGAAGCCAAAGGTAAAGTACAAGCACCGGAACAACTCAGAAAGACAGAGCCAAAAAAAAAATGAAAGCCTAAGACTGACGAAAGTGCAGATAGCAAGGAAGTCGAAGCAAAACTACTAGAAGTAAAAGTAAGAAAAACATAAGAAAGGATACAAACCACAGTACCTTATTGCGTAGAAGGAAATCACCTGAGTGCAAAGAAGGAAAGCAAATGAAGGGGGAATAGGGAGGAAGGAAGATACAACAGAGCATTGGGATGCTGAAGCGGGTCTCAGGAAACACACAGAAACTCTGAGTAGAACCATAGACGATACAATGCAAGGATTGTATCCCAGATCCTCATAGATAAACAGAGAGTAGCCATCTTGGAAAAAGGCTAGAACGTTACTGTGGACTTCTGTACCTCCAAGTTTAAGTGGATCTCCACCTGTTCCAACACTTCCAAGGGCGGTGTATGACAGTATGCCCCCTTCTGTATCCGGCTCCACCCGGCTTGCCAGGATATCTTCTGTGAAACAGTTGGAGAAGTCATGGAGCATGAATATGTCTTCTGGGTTTCCAGGTCCTCTCTGAAACGGGATATCCCTTCCATTGTACCAGATATTGAAGAGTACCTCTATGATATCTGGAGTCGACTAATCTGGTGACCTCGTATTCTTCGGTTCCTTGTATTTAGGAATGCAGTTCCTTTGAACAGTCCTCCCAAAAGGGTCTTCCACATAAGCCTTCAAGAGTGAAACATGAAATACCGGATGAATGCTTTTCACGTTGTTCGGTAGTAATAACTTGTAAGTAACAGGATTGATTTTAGATAGAATCTTAAAATGACCCAAATATCTGAGAGAAAACTTTCCCAAGTGTGTCCAATGTGGAAGGTATCGAGTGGAAAGCCATACCTTCATGCCTGCTCTCTATTCAGGATTAGGTCTACGTCTGAGATCAGCATATCTCTTGTATTCTTTCTGACTTCTCTGTAAGGTGTCCAGGGCTTCTTTGTGCGTCTTATTCAGTTCAGACATGAGTGCTTCTACAGTTGGAACCTTGGAAGTAGGTAGTCCTGATATGGGGATGGAATTTGGGTGATAACCATAAGTGCATCGGAACGGGCTCATTCCTATTGCATCGTGGAACGTGTTGTTATAGGTGAATTCGGCTAGAGGAAGCAGCTTTGCCTGGTTGTCTTGCCTTTTATTGCAAAAGCAGCGTAAGTATTGTTCCATGTTGGCATTAAGACGTTTGGTTTGACCATTGGTCTGTGGGTGATATCCTGATGACATCGCTCTGTGAATGCCTAGTTGTTGGCATAATGCAGACCAGAAATGGGATGTAAATTGAGTGCCTCTATCGGTAATGACGGTCTCAGGTATGCCGTGAAGACGGACAATGTCCCTCAAAAAGGCCGAAGAGGTTTCAGAAGCAGAGGGAACCCCTGATAGGGCTGAGAAGTGTGCCAGTTTGGAATATTAATCCACAATTACCATGATTGCTGTCTTTCGCTCAGAGGAAGGAAGTTCGACTACAAAGTCCATCGAAATATGTTTCCAGGTTCTAGAAGGCAATTCACCTTGTTGTAACAATCCTAACGGTCTCTGTCGGGTGACCTTGTGGGCTGCACAGATGGGACAGGCTGATACATAGGCTTGTACCTCTCTTCGCATGGATGGCCACCAGAAGAATCGGGATAGTAATTCCAGGGTTGCTCTTTCACCCTTGTGACCTGCCGTAGGTAAATCATGACATAATTGTAGTGCCTGGGAGTGGTAAGTGTGGGAAGGCAGAAACAGTGCTGAATTGTGAAAGAGTAGACCATCCCTTTGGTTAAGGGCATAACGCTGTATATCTGTTTGGTTTAATCCGATAGTTGCTTCTTTGATTTCTTGTAGAAATACATTGCACCGCACCATTATCCTTTCTTCTGGAATTAGGTGTTCAGCCATCTGTTGCTGCTTACCATTATCCTTTACCCAGCACAGAGATAGGGCATCAGCTACTATATTTTGGGAACCAGGAATGTACGTGATAGAGAAATCAGACCCAGAAAAATAGTAGGCCCTTGAGATTTCGATGGTCGGTCCGTACAACGAAAGGATTTAAAGCGCCCTGAAGCAGGTGTCTCCACTCTTCGCAAGCCAACCTTATGGCTAACAACTCTCATTCCAGAGCAGAATAATTATTTTCACTAGTAGTTATTGCTCTTGAATAATATGCAATGGGATGTTCTATACCAGTGTGATCCGTCTGAAGTAGTACCGCACCCACAGCACCATCCGAAGCGTCTGTTTCCAAAATGAACGGCTTGGACTGATCCGCTTGCATCAATATAGGGGCTGATGTAAACAACTCCTTAAGGCGCTGAAAGGCTCCTTGCACCTCCAAATTCCAAGAGAATACAACGTCCTTCTTTAGGAGAGAAGTTAAAGGTAACACCACATTGGAAAATCCAGGAATGAAACGATGATAAAAGTTCGCCAATCCTAGAAACTTCTGGACCTCCTTACAGACCTTAGCTCTGGCCATTGAAGAACAGCTTTAACCTTCTTTGGATCCATACAAATTCCCTCTGCAGAAAGAACATACCCTAGGTAAGAAACTCTAGTGGCATCAAAAATGCATTTTTTCCAGCTTAGCGTACAGTTGATTATCGTTCAGCTGTTGAAGAACCTCATTCACATGTACATGATGGGTCTGTAGATCAGGTGAAAAGACTAAGATATCATCCAGATAGTTGACTACCGAGATATACAACATATCAGAGAATAGCTTGTCGACAAATCTCTGGAAGATGGCTGAAGCATTCACCAAGCCAAATGGCATTACTCGGTATTCATAAAGACCCAGAGGGGTCCGGAATGCGGTTTTCCATTCATCAACCTCCTTTATCCTGAGCAGATGATAAGCTCCTCTTAGATCTAACTTGGTGAATATCCGAGCATCATTTCCCGCCTCCAAAATATCCCAGATCAAAGGCATGGGGTACCTGTCTCAAACTGTGATATTATTCAGTCCTCTATAGTCTAAAAAAGGTTGTAACTCTTCAGAACCTTTTTTGGACACAAAAAACAACGAGGCACCCGAGGATTTGGATTCCTTGATTAGTCCATTCTTTAAATTGACTTTGAGATATTCTTTAAGTACAGCCTTCTCGCGTTGGGAAAGGGGAAACATCCTGCCAAATGGAAGAGGTGCATCCTCCTTGGGATTGATGGCACAATCTTCGAGATGGTGAGGAGGAAGGAGACGGGGAATGACATCTTCAAAGACCTCGGAGTAAGTCTGGTAATGAACTGGTATCGCGGAAATGGACGTATTGGGTAATTCAATCAAACAACCAGCTTGGGCCTCTTTACTGGGTTCCTTTATACAATTCGGGCCACAATATTCAGAGTCAAAGTTAAGTCGGTTGGCACTCCAGTCAATCCTGGGATTGTGTAGACATAGCCAAGTGATACCAAGGATTACTGGGTAGTGGGCAGCCTTGATAACATCAAAGCTTACCTTCTCAGTGTGCCCCTCCATCACAATCTGAACCGGAGAGGTCTCCATCTCTATGGGTCCAGAAGATGGAGGCCTTCCGTCCACGCCTTCTACAGGTATGGCTCGGTCCTTCCGTACCAGAGGAATGTCATGATCTTGAACCCAAGTGGCATCGATAAAGTTGCCTGCCGCTCCACAATCCAACATAGCAAGCACCTTGAAGGAAAATCCTGTGGGTGTGGCTAAGATGATTTGAAAAACCATTAGGCGGTTGTCTCCTTGGACTCTGGTTCTGGTGCAACTGCAAGGGTTTGTACTTGTCTCCCTGTTACTTCCCTTGCTGAAGTACGGGGTTGCTCGTGTCCCTGACGGCAAGGAGGAACATCAGGGCAATTTTGCAATAGATGCATAGAAGAACCACAGTACATACAAAGGTTCAATTCTCTTCGCCTCTTTCTTTCTTCAGAAGTTAGCGGTCCCCTTGTGGCACCAATCTGCATAGGTTCCTCAGTGTCTGGCCTTTCTTTCGCCGTAGTCGGTGTATTGATCAGAGGCGAAAAGTCCCGGTTCTTCCTTTTCTCGTGTCTTCTCTCAATGAGTCGAAACTCTATTTGTAGGGACAAAGTTACCAGTTCCTGGAAAGAGTTTGGACGAGCTATCCGGGCCAATTCGTCCTTGATCTCTTCCTGCAAACCCCTCCTAAATATGGTCTGTTGGGCCGTGTCAGGCCAACCTGCACTTTGTGCCAATCTCTGGAATTGGGAAACGTAGGTCTGGACATCCTGGGGAGAACTGGACCTCGGGTTTCTCAAACCGGTCCTTGAAACTCTGGATGAATTGGTTGTAGTTACCAATTCTTGGATCATTGCCAGTTACCATAGGTGTAGCCCATGCCAATGCGCTACCTGCCAAATTTGACACCAGGAACTCCACTTTGGCTCTGTCTGACTCAAAAGCCTTGGGTCTGAAAGAATTGTAGACTGAGCAGGCGTCTAGGAATTCCTTTAACTGTCTTGGATTGCCATCATACTTGCCATACGTAAATGGCATAACTGGTAGATCACCTTTATTTTCATCCCGGGCAGCAACCTGTTGACGAATGGCGTTACACAATTCTTGATACTATTCCAACGAGGCCATTTGAATCTTCTGGCGTTGTATACTGTCAGACTCCTGAATGAATTCCCTGCACTCCTCCTCACCTGTCTCCTCTATTGAGCTATACTAGGCTTCCGAGTGTTTCTTTCTTCGGGACTTCCTTTGTTCTGTAGGTCTTTTCTCCTTTTTCTGATGCAGATAAGGACGTGCTCCTTCGGAGGCCACCTTGACTGTTGAATTAAACCAGACCAGGTGGACCCCAGGGAGCAGGACCCAAAAGTCTCAGGGAAAAAGCCTCCTGGCTGAAAAAACCCTGGTAGGTGGAGCGCAGACGAAAAACCAAAGTCTTGACTTTAAGAGAAAATTTTATGCAAAATCCGAGTCCTGGTATGAAGACATGGATTGTGGGACTTGTGGTTCCTCTGGTGTTCCGAATTTTATGAGGATCTGCTGGCCTCTCTGCAAGCGGATAGAAGACTTGCTGCTATGAACAGGTAAGTAATCAGCAAGATGTAAGGTAAGCAAAAGGTAAGGAATGCAGAAGACGAGAGTATGTCTAAGCGAATAAGGAAACAGAAATGCCAGACGTGATATGTAGATGAATAGAGAGGGAAACATGCGGTTCCGAGCACTGATAGGAAGACAAATCGGAAGCTGTGGGAATCTGAAAGAGAAAGGTAAGAAACGAAACCGGACGCTCGCAGACGCCAAGCTACAGAGGCAGCGACAGAAAAGGCGTTGCGAGAGCCGGTGTCAAAGAAAGGCAAGAATCTGAACTCTCGCAGACGCCGTGCAACGGAGTCAGGGGCTGAACGCAGCGCTGTCAGAGCCGGAGAGCAGTAAGTGACACCGGTGCCTGAAGCCAAAGGTAAGGTACAAGCTCCAGAACAACTCAGAAAGACAACGCCAAAAAAAAAAATGAAAGCCTAAGACTGACGAAAGTGCAGATAGCAAGGAAGTCGAAGCAAAACTACTAGAAGTAAAAGTAAGAAAAATATAAGAAAGGATACAAACCACAGTACCTTATTGCGTAGAAGGAAATCACCTGAGTGCAAAGAAGGAAAGCAAACGAAGTGGGGAATAGGGAGGAAGGAAGATACAACGGAGCGTTTGGATGCCGAAGCGGGTCTCAGGAAACACAGAAACTCTGAGTAGAACCATAGACGATACAACACAAGGATTGTATCCCAGATCCGCGTAGATAAACAGAGAGTAGCCATCTTCGAAAAAGGCTAGAACGTTATTGTGGACGTCTGTACCTCCATGTTTAAGTGTATCTCCACCTGTTCCAACACTTCCAAGGGCGATGTATGACAAGATGCCATCCTTAACTGGCTGTCACCTTCTTCACTTAAAGGAACCCAAAGAAAGCTCAGCTTTGGGAATTTTTATCGCCGATTTATTCCAGATTTTTCAGAGATAGTCCACCCAATCACATCGTTACTGAGAAAAAACAAAATTCCAATGGACTGAAGAGGCGGGACAGGCCTTCCAAGAACTCAAGAAAAGATTCACCTCTGCGCCAATTTTACGACATCCTCGCCCTGATCTCCCCTATGTGGTGGAAACTGATGCTTCCAGTGTAGCTATGGGAGCAGTTCTCTCTCAAAGAGATCCAGAGACAGGCCAATTACACCCCGTGGCCTTTTGGTCACGTAAATTCTCACCACCAGAACTTAACTAAGCAATTACAGACAAAGAATTGTTGGCAATAAAATCAGCCTTCAAAGCCTGGTGGCAGTATCTATTAGGTGCCAGACATAACATCATAGTAATCACAGATCAATGAAACCTTCAATACCTAAAGTCAGCAAAAGCCCAATCGTCACAACAGTTGCGGTGGACTCTATTCTTCGCAGAATACGATTACGTAATAACATACTGACCGGGAGTTCGGAATGGGAAGGCCGATGCCTTGTCTCGTATGGGTGTTGAAGAGAAAAACAAACATTACCCTGGACCCTCATCCCAAGTGATAAACTACTGGGACTCACCACCACATTGACTCTGAGTGAACTTCAAGATAAGATTCGAACCTTAATGAACACCGAGATCTTGCAGAAATGGAATTCCCAAAATGAACATCACACGGTTCTGGATGGATTACCCTACTTCAGGGAACGACTATACCTACCAAGTAAAGATCTGCAAGAATTGGTCATGTCTGGTTATCACGATTCCCTAATCGAAGGCCATCCCGCAATTGCTAAGACTCTAGCCAAGGTTAAACGGAATTATTGGTGGCCAACGTGGCGTAAGGACATTGCTTGATTCGTTCTATCCTGTGGAATATGTGCACAGAATAAATCACAAAAACAGAAACCAGCTGGCCTCCTACAACCACTGGATATTCCACCGGCTTCCTGGCATACTCTTTCTCTTGATTTTATTCCGGACTTACCTCCATGTCAAGGTTTTAATACCATTCTGGTGGTTGTAGACCTGTTCTCTAAAATGTCATATTTCATTCCATTCAAAGGACTTCCTAACGCTACCGGTCTGGCAAAAGCATTTCTTGAACAGATTATAAAACTGCATGGTTTCCCCTCAGTCCTAATCTCAGATCGTGGAAGCCAATTTGTATCCAAATTCTGGAGGAAATGTTGTACCATGGAACAAATCGATGTTCGATTATCCATTAGCCATCACCCCCAAATGGATGGACAAACAGAAACAACAAACCAGACATTCGAACAGTATCTACGTTGCATGCTGCATCAAGTGGAAGAGAATTGGAAAGACTTGTTATGGATAGCGGAATACGCATACAATAACTCCATACACACCAGCACGGGACAAAGCCCGTTCTACAAAATATACGGAAGACATCCACATACCTCTGAACTAGACTCCACCACGACCTTGGAAATGCCAGTGGTAAAGACTCTACACACAAGCATAACCCAAGCCTTCAAAAGGGCAAATGAACATTTACTGCAAGTCAAAGACAGAAAAAATAAAATTCTCGGACCGGCATCGAAAGAAAGCTCCCGATTACCAAGTTGGGGACAAAGTCTGGTTGGCATCAAAACATTTGCCCATAAAAGGTACCCAGACCTTTCGTCCAAGATATCTAGGACCCTATACCATCGAATCAGTGATAATTCCGGTGGCCGTCAAGTTAGCCTTACAACCAAGCATGCAAATTCATCCGGTGTTCCATGTGTCACTTGTAAAACCTGTACAACCAGGAACCCGAGTCTTAACACCACCAAAACATGTGCTAGTTGATGGAGAGCCTGAATTTTAAGTTAAAAACATCCTGGATTCGAAACGTACCAGATCTAAGCTGTACTATCTAGTGGACTAGAAAGGGTACGGGCCTCAAGACAGAACTTGGGAACCAAGTGAACATATTCACGCACCATTCAACTGGATAACCCCACCAAACCCAGACCAGACAGGAAGGATACAATGAGAGGGGCCTTGGGGAGGAGTGTTGTCATGACCACTGTGAGGGGGCACAAGTTGTACCAAAAGCAGGCTCCCACCAGAACCCTGAGGGCCTTAAAACCACTGCAAAAGGGCTCCTGGAGACAGTCCTGGTGCCTTTGGCACCAGGCTCATATGTAGGAAGGAAGGGCTGTTCAAACTAGGCCCCATTTATGTACATGGGCCTTTAAATCCAACATGGAAGCACCCACACAGTCTAGTTCTAGGAACCAAGCCATGCGGTCTAGTGTTTTGGGTGTGGCAGGCTTGGAACTACTTTCCCTGGTAATACTTTTACCTGGGCTATATAAACCACACCCTGACTGCAGAACACGCTTTGTGTTATTCTGAAACTAGCAGCGTGACAGTCACCGTGTCCAGCTCCTGGTCTTCAGCATGTTCTTGTAATCCTGCAAGAACAAGAACAAGAACAAGATTATTCTGTCTTACCTGAGAAAACACCATCCAGCACTCAGCATCTCAACTGGGCTGCAATCTGTGGAAACCGAGAGAAGAAGAAACATCACTCACATGTGAATACTAGCTTAAGGACTTCCGGCGAACCGCTACCACAGCTGCTGTTCGCACATTGCGACCTGCAATAACGAGAAAGGGAAAAACAATATTAGAACGCGCGCTTCCAAAACATCGAATTCCATCAGTCGTACCTGAAGTTCATCGTGCTATGCCACGCTTCCAGCCGGAGCACCACAGCAACATCTGCAAAGGAAAGAGGCATATTCAGGTTTGTTTACAATATTAAACAACCGCACAGCGCTGTACTTACCTTAACGGATTCCGGGGGCCTGTTTTTCATCGTGCTCTCATCCACTCGCAGCACCACAGCGGCCTGTGAGGAGAAGAAGAAGAAAACACAGGTTAGCTTTAAAAGACAATAAAGGCGCTGCGCTTCCCGCTTTCTCTTACCTAGAAACGTGCCTCTCCATCCGGCACGCCAGCATCAAGACATTCGCACCTGAAAAGAAGGAGATAAAGACATTAACAAATTAACAAACCTACCTGACTATCAGCAGATACAGAGTCATAGCAAGCCTGGGCCCAAGGAAGGCATACTGCACCAGTGAAGCAACTCGGGCAGCTCGCCAACAAACGTCAAGCGCCCCTGCACAAGAAACGCAGGACGGATAGCTCACTCTACAAATAACTAAGGTGAGATAAGAACCCAGTGGGAAGGGAATTGGTCAGAGGGAGGTGGGAGATTCCCCCATTATAGACAGTTATCACAAATCCTCCCTTCTGTAATTGCAGATTCATTATTCAGCACTGGGCAACTACACATCCAGGGTTCCAGATCTCAGAGCCTTCCAGACGCCCCCGGGGATATAAGGTGAGCGTTACATAGGCCTGCAGAGAGCTCTACAGGCTGTTGATGAATTCCTGAGTAACTTGGACCTCTCATTAAACATCACCAAATAAAACATATTGGTGCTGAATGGGGAGAGGTCCAGATGGAAATGATTTGGTTGGTCCTTGAATGGCCAAGCTTTCGAGGTCGACAATAAGTACAAGTACTTGGGCTCCTTCATTTATGATGGAAAGGGAAGGAGTGGTACAGATGGAGACCTAAAGTCCAAATTCTTGGTAGCCACAAGTCAGCTAATCCAATTTGATTTTAAGTTTACTAGATTTTCACTACTGCCTGTCATGAAGTTATCCATACAGCAAATTGTCCCTAAATTGATTTTTGGGGCTCAAAGTAGGGAAAATGATGCGCCATGGGTGAAGCTGGAGGCGAAATTGTGGAGAAAGGTCTTGCTTCTCCCAGCAACAGTCCCTGTGGTTGAGATTTTGTATGAATTGGGACAACTTCCAATTCAGACGTTAATTGACTGGGGAAAATTCCAAATCTATGATAGTATAGTCTCTCCCCCGAAGGCCTCATTTTTTAGGTATCTGAATGTGATGTGGGTATCTGGCAATTGTAGGGTGCTTATGAATTGGGTGCAATGGTGTACGCAGGTTCTTTTGAAAATTGAATCCTCAACAGAGCAATTGACCTTGAACCCAAATAAGGTGAAACAAAACCTAGGCAGACACACTTGGATACAGGGTTGACTTGCTGGAATACCAATGTTTTAATGACCACTTTGTTTGGTCGATAAAAAATAAGAATATTCTGGCTCCCTACTTGAAGAAACATCCATTTAGATTTTAGGTTTCAAATGCTGAGGTTAAAGTTAAATCTGCTCCCTACTATGGAGGTGCAGGGGATAAGGAGAAAGGTCCCAAGAGGAATGAGATTATATCGATTCTGTGCCTTAGAGGACAAGACCTTGAAACATCTTTGTGTGTATTGCCCTGACTTGCATTCTTTGTGGAGGGAAAAAACAGAAGGGCTTTTCATCCCGACGGATGAGGATCTATGGATCAGAATTTTAAACACAAATGAAATCTTTTAAAGGTTTTTTGGAGCTTGCAACTGCCCTTCATTTACCCACCTCATGTCCCCTTCTTATAAATTGTTAAATCAGAAGCTAAAGTGGGCTTGTTTATGATATTAGATCTTTTGAAGATGAACAATTTTGGAGTATGATGTTTGGAGCCGAAACTATTGTTTTTTTCCGCAGCGGCATTTCATGTGTGGAAAGAAGCTTTGCCTGCCATTTCCTCTCCCACCTTTCTCTCTAAATGTTCACATTGTATATGTTAATTTTAACCTATTGAAGTCAGTAGCAAAAGTCTAATTTATACGAGTATTCCTAAATGGTTTTATTGTTAGAATGATGTTTGAATTGTATTCTGTAACTAATTGAATGTGCAAAAGGTTTGTATTAACTATATGCACTAATAAAATAAAAAATAAAATAAATGTAAGGTTTTTAGAATTTTTGGATATTGTTTTTAAATAACCTTAAAAAAAAATAGAAATGTTTTAATTGATTGTATTAATGGTGATTTTGTAATTGATGTGTGAAAAGTTAAGTTTTGTACTAAAACGCACAATAATTAAATAAAGCCACTAGTTCCACTTCAGAGGGATTATTTCAAATCATGAGTTGCCCTTCCAGATGACATTTGCATGGTCCTACATTAACGATAATGTAATCCAGAAGCGGTCCTCAGAAGAACACAAGTGTCACTTATACATAGTCAGCCAGCCCCTGAATCGAGCCAGATTAATCTATAATCCTGCATAATTTTATTTCGCTAGGCAAAGGTCTAACATCCAGGCTTCTGTGTGGGTAACGGTTTAGTCCAAGCTCAAGAAGGGAAGGTAAACTTTCCAAAATATACCCCTCCCCGCACCAAATAGTAGTTAAAGGCATTTTTAAGGATTGGTTGGATATTACCAGCGTTTCCTCCCCAACTTTTCCAGCCTAGCCGGACCCCATAGAAACATATTAAAAACAAACCGACCCACCCACTTAACAATGAACTAAGGAGAAGAATAGCTTTTTCAAATCTGAAAAACAACCTTCTGCAGCCCTCAATTGCTTATCATGCCTCACTTCTTACAGCCTTTCCTGCTGCAGGCAGATGCATCAAATATTGGTTTACAAGCAGCGTTGTCACAAGCACGGCGGGGTATAGAGCAACTCTTCCTCTGTATTTCTCTAATTTAGTTGTAAACTGTTCCTTCAGGAAAAATTATTATTAATTAATCAAAACAGAATGCTTCATCATTAAATTGGCCATTAGTGCCCCCATTGGTGCAGTTCTGTCTGCTTAAAGAACATACTCCACTATTGAGGAGTATAAAGGCAGAAAAGGAGACAGATGGACGCAGATTGTGTGGGAGTTAGGACATAGAGTTGGTGAGCTGGAGCAGACAAAGAGAAAGCAAAAATGAACAAGGAAAGTTATTTTCTGGGCATTTGTTAGGAAAGATTTCCATTTCATGTGTAATTTTCCCTCCAGTTGTGTACCCCCCAAATTTTTGCTTTGTTTAAACACCATAGTCTGACTTTACCAGAGGAGCACAGCCTTCTGCTGCACTCCCCTGGGCTTTACGCTCACTTCTTATGGGGAAACTGAAATGCCCTTAAAGACAGTCAGTACTGGGAGACTTTGTTTCCCTTAGTCCTTGTCAATGTTGCACATGTTCTGCAACATGTTGCAAGTGCACAAAGTACCTGGGTCTTCCTGTCACTTCTAAAGGCCCTAGTTACTCTCAAAGGATTTTTTAGGAGAAGTGCAGATGTGCCTTGGACAAGACTGGTGGCAGCTTATCTTTTCGGATCTTTTTAACCCTTTCCTGCCAGGTAAATCGCGTTTACCACGTTTGGCACAAATAGGTGGCCTGGCTCCAATATGGCCACGCCTAGAGGCTCTTTGTCCTGTCCTTTGGCCATTTTGCCTTTTCACCTTCCCCAGGTCGAGCCGACCCGGGTCAGTCCTTATTGGGCATGCATTTTCCGGTGAAGCACCAAGCTTTCGCTGGCTTCTTCATGTCTTGTGTGCGCGCCCCCAGGATGTAGGCTGGACTGTCTAGTTCCAATACACATACTGGGTGCCAGAGTGTCTGGAGTGCTGTGAATGCCTGGGACCACCATGGTCCATGATTGGTCCACGTATGGTATGCCTGTATGTGAGCAGATCTCCCATTGGGTCCTCTTTGTTTTGGCGCGAAGGAGACTTTGGATAAGAGAAGGCTCCAAATACCCATAACCATGTTGATGTCTGGAGTTCTCACTGAACGAAGGATAGGATCCAAGTATCCTGAAACTACGAAGCCGGGTCGAGGAACAGCTGGTGACCCACCGAAAGGTTATGCATCCTGAGCCTGCTGTCGTCCTGTGTTGGGACCCCTCTACATCTGGTCATCTTAGAAAGTCTGCGAAGACGCTTCAACCCATTGGAATAGTGGGACCAACTATTCTCGGCACCTTCATCAGAACCTGCAAGTAAGCCTTATCATAAGTGTCCCTGGGCCAACCAGTGGGCTGACCAGCTTAGACAGGACCTTTTCTCTGTCACCGCCGCTGTTTCGAGGAGACTTTCAAATCTTGGTACACTGCAAGCTCTGTGTTCACGGCACTCTCACACTGAATTTCGTACACTTGGCGTTCCCAGGTTTGGAGTAAAGTGAGAGCACCCGAACCGGAGTATACGCGGTTACCGTGTTGCCCAGCAGTAGTGACGAACTTCGCAAGTTCATTGCATCTGTGGTCCTCTGTGCTCTGAAGCCTGCTACAGCGGAACTGGCCTGATCCATCCACCAGGAGCATAGAAATCGCCACTGTCCTGTATCTTCGTCGCCGAAAGACACAGAATCGCGAGATTGCTGCATTTGAACCTGCAACCAAAGTGGACTCGACTGCTGAAATTTGGTCCGGAGTGCGCCGGGGGTCTTTGAGTAATTGCAACGCTAACCGGTGGCCCATAGCGCATCCATCCATTTTTACGCACAAGTGACCCCTGAGGGCCCCTCTCCACTGCGAGTGCAAACTAGTGAACTATTCCCGACTCTTGGAATCGACTCTGCACTCAAGTGGAGGCCCTCCTCGAATAGTGGGAACCCATTCTGCATCACCTCACCTACCTTCCTGAGCTGCTACAGCCCCTAAAAAAACCTTGCTTTGCCCATTTGAACTACCGCGTGCGCCAGCATTGCAGGTACATTTGAGCAATAGGCTCCACTCATCTTAGGGATTGGACTGCCTTTTAGTTAGGACTGTGTTTGATGCAGGAGGGCCTAAAGGCTATTTGCACTGCCTCCTTCCTTCCCTGTTTAGGTTGTGGACCCATTTGGTGCATTCATCCTTTAGACCCCACTGGTCTTGTATATATGTGTGTAGATAGGATTGTGTTGGTTTAATAAGTATTGCTATTATTTTCTAACCGTGTGTTGAATCGCAAAGACCTTGGAATAAATGCATTTGTATTTTTGATATATATACACCTAACTGGGAGTAATTTGTAAGTGTCCTTAACTATGTGTGCTCATTGAGGTCTTTCAGTCACCCTGACTCCTCCTGAGACCTAGTTTTGACCACCGCCAAGCTACCTTAATTGGTCTGGCTTGTCCAGAAGGTTATCCTGTTCCAGGAAACTAGGCTGGCCTTCTGAACCTCTGCCCACCAGGTCAGAGTTCAGAAATCCGTCTTAACAGCATTGCAGCCAAGTTTTTGAAGCAGATTACTAGGGTCTCTCTGGGAGCTATTCTCCAGCTTCTGGCAAGGCCCAGGGAATGATGAAGGGGAAAATAACTGATTCTAACTTGATAGTTGCTATAGCCCAGAGCCTGACTGGACCCATAGACCCATAAAGAAAAGCAAAACCATAGCCTGTAATGAGCTGAAAGGGAGAATCACACGTTCTTGCATGGTGAGCGTTTGCTCTGCACACACTACAGCAGCCCAGGAAGGCAACCAATAGCCTGCGATAATATGGGCACCCAGAATCTAGCGGAGGGGAGTAGCAAAGCCAAGAAGTTACCAAATAGAAGCCAAGAAAGGTTACTGAGGCCCTCTAAGTACCCCAGGACTGAACGTTTCTAGGAGTTCAGATAGGAGAAGGGGCCACCTATATCCCCATTACTGTGTTTCTTTGTGTGGACTAGAAAAGCAGACTTTGACTTAGACAAAAGTCCTTAGATTATACCTTGACACTTGGTCTGTTGCAACTCTCTTCCAACACGTTTAGAAACATGTATTGCCTATTTCCTGCAGGGATCCATCCAACTCTTCCTGTGAGAACAAATATAATATGTTGAACCACATTCATTGTGTGTTCTGTTCTCACTGCGTATGACAGTAACCATAGTACCAAAGCGTCCAATGACAGTGTGAGAAGGGAAATTCTGGGTAGTGTACCTGAGTGTTTACAAGAGATCCCCTGGAAGAGACTTGTTTGAATGTCTAAATCTTGCATCTGGGAAATTAAAAGAATTTCCCAAGGCGTTAATTAATTTTTTATCAGCCATGGCATCACCCTGCCAATAGTAAGAGTGCCATTTCTGTGCCAAAAAACGAAATAAAACTTTGCAAAGGGAACTAACTACGGTGTATGTGTCCTTCTGCCACTTAGTTGCCACATCACAGCCTGTTAGGCATAGTCGTGCAGAGCACTGAGCTGTCTCCAATCAGGCCCTCATCCTGTCCATCTCCGGCATCCAACTTTCTTTTTCATGTTAATTTGCCACATTGTATTTGATCTTACATTGTACCAAATTATCTCTATTTCTGTCAGTTATTGAAGAAACCTCATAAAGGCCTGAATACTCTTTGTATATAAATAAATATAAATACTTCTTTAATGTGACTGCGACTTTATCTTCTGTCTAGGAAAGGGGTCCTGTGATGGAGAGACAACAACCAGTCTCCTGGGGCCATTGGAAGAGGGAGTACATGAGCCACTGAAGGCACTCACTCATTCACGTGTCCCAAGAGTAATACAACATAAGATAACACACCCCGTTAGGGAATGAGACCAAGAGATAAGTTGCAAGGATAACAAAGTTTATATAATATAAAGAATGCCAGCAAAGAACTCTGCTGCCTGAGAGCGCTCTGCTAAAAATTACACAGGCAGCACATTAAAAAGGCACTAAGTGTCATAAGTGATGTCATACATAGGTAACACATCAGCATAGTTGATTGGCTGTTAACATATACTAAACCCAGCTCCATATGGGAGGCCTGGGCTCCATTGGTTGTTACTTCTCAGTAGATCATGGTGCACGTGGTCAGCTGTGCTCATCTCCGCGGTGAAGGTCAGGGCAAAGAGGCACTACAATGCTAACTATCTAAGTTAAACAACAGGAACTAACAAATCAAGGATAATGGTGGACACCTGATCATCACGTGAATGGGGGTACTTAGGAAAGAGGGAATAATATACTGGCATGCCGACCTATACATTCAGAGCTACTTTGATAGTGTAGTTCCCGCTCGCAGGTGCCCACCCTGGGGGTTTGATCTACAGTCTGCCTTTCCTGGAGCCTCATGATACGAACAGAAGTGTGTTGCTTTTGGGGGAATATACTGCTGCACAGGATTAAGTCTATGGTGGGTGTTCTGGAATGGTCAGTGTGAGGGGGTCAGATGGGTATCAGCATGAAAGGGAGTTGGGGGTCAGGACTGATGGTCCCTGGCCTGGCGGGTGGGGGTTGCAAGGGCACAGGCAGTTTAGTGGAGATGAATGGGCACTTGGACCGAGGCCTGTCTCTGTCTCACACTCTCCGCAGGGCACATTCTTTTCAGAAAAGATACTAATGATTTGCAACATGGAACGGCTGGACTTTCATGAGAACAAGGCTCGCGCTGAGCTGGCAGGGGTTGGCGATGTCTTGGGCTCGCTGTACGAGGTGCTGGGGATGGGAGTGCTGAGTTTACAGAGGGTTGATGTTTGGGCCTAGTAAAAAGATGGCGTCTGGCCTAATAGAAAATGGTGTCTCATTGTCGGAACATACCCTATGTTATTCATGCAATTGTTTATGTTATATTGTGCAGATGAGTGTCGTGGGGGTGGGGAGCATCTCCTCCCTTGGCCTACATGTAGTTTATTTACCCAGGTTAGGAGGAGGGGGTGGGTTAGAACCGTCGGTGTCCAGTCAATTGGTCGAAAAAAAACTGGTCGACTGCAATTTGGTCGACGCAATTTGGTCGAAAACCAAATGGTCGAATTTTTTTTTTATTTATATATTTATTTTTTGGGTTTTCGTTTAGTAAAAAAAGGGTTTTTTAGAGAAAAAAAGGGGGTTGGGGGGGACCCCCCCAAAAAAATAAAAAAAAGGGTTAAAAAAAATAAAAAATTCGACCATTTGGTTTTCGACCAAATTGGTTCGACCATTTGTCTGGTCGACCAATTTTTTTCGACCAAATGTCTGGCAACCAGAACCGTCTACTTCCCAACACCACCCAGCCACACACAGGCATGTCTTTTCCATAATAATAAGCGATTGGAATGGTAGTGGGAGAGGAGTTTGTGCAGAGCCAAGCAGGAGGTGCTGTGCCATGACCATCGTTGAAGTTGGAAACTCCAAAGCCAAAAATGGAGTGAGTGGCCATTGAGGCAGGGTTGGTCTTAGACACGGTACTCAATTGTACTGTTTGTCATCTGAATGTGTACCTCTGTGAAAAGTCACAGACTCGGATTGGCTTGCCCACACGCGTTGAGGGAGTAGTATTGCATAGGATGCTAAAGAACACATGTTGGTTTTCTATCCCATTTATTCCAAGTATTAATACATATTTATTGATACTTTTAATGTAAATTCTTTTTAAATTTACTTAAGCATCTCAAGAGCCTGCGCCCTAAAAACTGGAAAAATCAGAACTGCTCATGTATCAACAGCAGACAGTCACTTGATACTGTCTCCCTCACAGCGTCTCAAGATGAAGAAAGGGGACTGGGGATAGCTGATCCAGTGTATGTGCAAAGGAGGCCGTATTCTTAGTTATTTACACATGAATGAACTATGCTACATACCATCCTAGTGTGACACATACCTGTGGTGGTAGATTCCTGTATTTCACCCAGCTGCTTTTGGCGACTGATAAGTCTGTTAACCTTGCTTTCCCTATTCTATGACAAGATTGGAGGAGAGCATTATGCTTCAACTTCTTTTATTACTACTCCTCAGCAGTTTCAACAAACCAATAACAAAATACTGTAAAATGAACAAAGTGACTTTTCTTTTCTCAGAACTACAATCTCCTTAGTCTCTGTAGTCCATCTCCATCCATGCACAGCTTTGACCACATCCTGTCCCTGAGCTCCTCCTCTTCTTTTACTGCTCTTCAAGCAGATAAGTACCAATTTTACCATGTCCTATGTTTGGATGTTAAATGACTATGTTTTGAGGTTAAATTACATTCTATAAGTGTGTTAGCACAGGAAAGGATTGCGGAAGCATGAGCGGGAGTATTAGCGCAGCGCAGCCTCTGTTATACACTATTTTAGCAATTAGTTAGATGCGCCTTTCAATTAACTGCGTTTTGTCTACAGCTACCTTGGCGGACCAGAGCTGCACGTTCGGAAAGGAGATAACCTGTGAATATTTTACTGGTCTGAGGTCCACAGCGGGCGGCCCTGTGCTGTATTCCCGGCACGTTAGGGGTTCAGCGGCGCGGCAGACCTCTGCGGAAGCCGTATTACACTCGGCTTCACGAGCAAAGAGTGCTCCAGCCCCCACCCTTGGGGAGGCGGAGCCTCTTTGGAGCTGAGAGAGACCGGCCGCAAGAGGAAAGAGCGCTGTGGCCCGCTCCCTTGGAGAGGCGGAGACTGAGCTCTTTCCTGGATGCCGTGAGCACATTACGAATGCGACTCAGCAAGACAAAGGAGCCGGGTCCGGTGGTGATTGCCACGTTCTAAATAAACACATAAAAGGATCTTAATCCTTTCCAGTACATGACGCAGCAGCAGAGACTGGCACATGAAGCTCCCATGAAGCGGAGTGTGTCGTGAGAGAGGAGCTTTTACCTCACCTCACCTGACCAACTGAGTCAATTTAGCCTTGTCAAGGCACACAAAGCCTCATATAAGAGGCATACTGAAGACATACAGCCTGATTGGGGCAGTGAAGAGACAATAGTCTGGTGCAGCCACAATATATAAAAATAAAAAAGATTTTTTTTTTTAAAAGACAATAATAATATTCAAATTCGAATATAAAGAGATATACAAGCATCAGACCAGCGACGTGGGTTTGCCCAGACATCTTCACTGGTAACAGGGACACAGCACACTCCCAAGCATGTCAGAGTTTGAATGGAGCGAGGAGGAGCAATCCCTGGATCTTTCAGACAGCTTTAAGGAGGTGCTAGGAAATTAACTGGTCGATGCAGTGGCTCAAGGGGTGAAGCCCCTTTAAGAAAGACTGGCGACGCTGGAAGCAATGCTGAGCCAGCCTACAGATAGCACCACAGGGACAGAACGCACACCCACTGAAACCTCGGAACCAAGGTCTAAGGGGAGTAATAAGGCCCGGAAGAGGAAACCCTCTCACGACCCCCAGGGCCCATCGGATGGGGCAAAAGAAAAGGCCCCAGAGGTTGCTGACGCCTTCGCAAAGCTCAGAGAACCCTTCTTGCAGCGCCAGGCAGTGCCAAGCCTCACGACCCCCACTCCTGGGGAAGACATTGGCGGAGGAGATGACCCAGGCTCGGAGGAAGAGCCGGTGGAAGGGAACCTGTCCTCACTCAATGAGGAAGAGACAGTGGAAGAAGATTGGGCTAAGCCCAGCGGGATGAAGAAAGCCAGCAAGGAGAAACACCTCGAGGAGGTGCAAGAGGATATGTTCGATCCGGACAGCATCCGGAACTCGAGATCTTCGGACTGGCAACCGTCACCCAGAGTTGCACAGTACATGACCGTAAGATTGAGAAAAGCTCTCGACAAGGAGGTTAGACAGCGGCTTCGTGCGGAATGCCTTAGGCCAGACCTTCCGGGTAAGGTAGCGGAAACCCCTGAGCTCGACCCCAAAATGTTAACCTTTGTATCCAAGACCAGTAAGGACCCCCAGAAAGGAATTGACAGGTCATGGAAGAGCTGTCAAGAAAAGGTACTGGACTTGGCAGGGCCACTGGCTAAGGTCATGGATCTATCTGAGAGAGCTAAGGATACAGGGGAAGAAGTAGACCCTGACGCCCTTGCAGGCTGGACACAGAGAACAGTCTGTCTACTGCGCAAGGCCAACTGTGCAATTGCCTCGGAAAGGAGGAGAGGTTTGCTGCTGAAAATAGATCCAAAGCTTAGCGACCTACTTTCATACGAGTCAGGGGAAGCAGCGCAAGGCTTCCTGTTTGGCAAGACCTTTGGGAAGGAAATGGGCCATTTTGTCGGTACCTATACCTCATTGGAAAAAGTCCAAGCTTCAATCCGGAAGATCTTCCCTAAGAGAGTTTTTGCTGGGACTGGTCACCACAGGGGTTGTGCGACTGCTCGAAATCAAGGAGGCAGAAATCCCCCGAATCCCAGGGCACAATACTGGGAGAACAGGCAGCAGGATTCCTTCTTCCCGGCCAGGGTACATTTCCCCAGAGGACGCAGAGGGAGAGGATCCGTCAGAGGACAAGGATTCACACAAGGTGAGAATGATTCATTACCCTCTGGTGGGAGGGAGGACTGGTATATTTTGGCAAAACTGGCGCGCGCTTTCCAGCGATGCGTGGATATTGCAAACCGTGAATGGTCTGCGTCTAGAGTTTATAGAGCCGCCCATACAAGCGCGCAGACCACACCAGCAACACCTAGCACGTGCAGAGTAGAGCTGTTTAGACCACGAACTGTCACACCTCGCCCTGAAGAACGCCATAGAGAGATGCCCGGGGACACTCAGTTTCGTGAACATGTTCCTCGTACACAGGAAAGAGAAGGTCTGATCAATAATAAACCGGAAGGAACTAAGCGGCTGGGTAGTCTACTGACATTTCAAGATAGAAGGCATACACCAGCTCCGAGACTCCCTCAGAGAAGGAGACTGGCTGTCAAGACTAGACCTGAAGGATGCTTACCTGACGGTCCCAGTATTAGAAGAGTACAGGATGTTCCTTGCTTTTCATTGGAAAGGACAGTGTTGGCAATTCAAGACGATGCCCTTTGGTCTTGCATCAGCTCCCTGGGCTTTTACCAAGCTGATGAAGCCAGTGGCAGCAGCAATCCAGGAGAAAGGTATAAGGTTGATCAAATACCTAGACGACCTGCTGCTGTTAGCCGAAGACAGAGAAACGCTGGTTTACCAGACAGAATGAGTGCAGGATCTGCTCTTGTCTCTGGGATTTCTGGTGAATGTGGAGAAATCAAACACCACCCCAGCACGGAGGCTAGACTTCCTAGGGTTTATCCTAGACACCAGGAAAGCCACGCTAGAGCTTCCAGCGTGGAAAATACGAGACATCAAGAGAGAAATCCGAGGATGTCTGCAGAAACAAGTAGTGTCTCTCAGAGTACTAGCAAGATTGTGGGGCTGCTAGCGGACTCCATTCAAGCCATATTCCCAGGGCCTTAACATTATCGTGCGCTACAGAGGCTGAAGATCAGACACTTGCAGCAAGGCTTGAGATATCATCAACTAGTACCTTTGGATCAAGAATCCGTGACAGAACTGGAATGGTGGTTAAAGAATATGGACGCCTGGAATGGGCAAGCAATTTTCGGAGATCGGCCAGACCTGATCATAGAGTCAGACGCCAGTCGCCTGGTCTGGGGAGCTCGATGTGGGGATCTACAGACAGGAGGGAAGTGGAGCGAAGAAGAGCTTCGCCTTTACATAAACTGTCTGGAGCTGTTAGCTGGGTCCTTCGCGATCAAAGCCTTCACGAAGGGGAAAATGAAATCATGTGTGTTGCTGAAGATGGACAACATTTAAGCTGTCCGTTACATAAATCACCTAGGCGGCACGAAATCCAGGATGCTAGCCGAGCTGACAAAAGATTTTTGGCATTTTTGCCTCCACTCAGAGACGTCAGTGACAGCAGAGTATCTGCCCAGAGCGCTGAACATAGTAGCGGACTGGAATTCATGCTACCTCACGGACTCCAGCGATTGGAAGCTGGATCCGACAGTGTTTCGGACGCTGGATCAGAGATGGGGCCCATTACACATAGACCTCTTTGCGTCTTGCCTCAACACACAAACAGTCGACTATTTCAGCTGGAGACTAGATCCAGGGGCACACAGAATGGACGCATTCCTCCAGGAATGGACAGGCGGGCCGCACTACGCTTTTCCCCCCTTCATGATGCTGAACAAAGTTCTAGCGAAGTACCGGAGGGAGAGAGCAGAACTACTGTTAGTCGCACCACTGTGGAAGTCACAAGTGTGGTTCCCGGACCTAATGGAACTAGCGGTGGACCTGCCGAGAGTTCAGCCAGAAGGAGACCAACTGCTCACGGACCCAGTTGGGTCGCATCATCCTCTGAGAGTGAGAGGGACACTCCTGCTCATCGCGTACAGGATATCAGGAGACATTAGGCGCTGCCAGGCATTTTGATGCAAGCTGCGGAGCTTATCGCGGAATACTGGGCTCCTTCCACTAGTAGACGCTACGACGCGGCTTGGGCCAAGTGGATTAGCTGGTGCAAATGGAGGAGTGTTCATCCCATTTCAGCACCTGTGGTAGTGATCCTGAACTTCCTGGCACAATTATTGCAGGACGGAAGAGCGTTCCGCACGATAGGTGTGTACAGATCAGCGATTTCAGTGGAACATTTGCCGATCAAAGGCGTGCCAGCTGGCCAACACCCAGCCGTAGTGAGGCTTATACAGGGTGCCATGTTTAAGGTCCCCCAGAGCCTTGTTATGATACAGTGTGGGACGTGACGGCAGTCCTTCGACTTTAAGACTGGCCTTCGAACAGATATCTATCCCTTAAGCAGCTGTCAGGTAAGCTGGCGATGCTATTATGTCTAGTGTCTTGTGAGAGATAAATAGGAGATCCTTTGGTCTGGAAGGAGTCACCTTCTTGATAGTCAGAAGGGCTAAGACAGGGACCTCTTTGGTACACTACCCATATTTTCCGAGCAGGGACAAGTGGTGTGTAGCGAACTGCATCAAGGAGTATGAGCTCAGGACAACTGAGCGTAGAGCAGCCAGTACCACGCAATTGCTTATAGCTCGTAGGAAGCCTTTTCAGGCCGTGTCTACAGCCACCATTGCTAGATGGGTTAAAGAAGTTATGCAAGCAGTGAATATTGATTTGGGAAGGTACGGAGCACATTCAGTGCGTGGAGCGATGGCATCTAAGGCCTTTACGACAGGGACGTCTTTAAGAGAGATTATGCTAGCAGCAGATTGGGCTAGTGACCGTACTTTTAAGGAATTTTAATTTAAGCCAACAGAGAGTCTAGCAGTTACTGTGTTGGGAAGCTTTGAACAAGCATAATGCTCGCCTTCCGTCTTGTCATAGAATGAAGATTACCCCTGCGAACTGCGCAGGGAGTATTAATTCTATTAAAGACTAGGAGGTGAGCATTAATTTCTCACCCATTCATGTATTGATTAATGATAATGTTTCATAGGTTGGTCGCATTGATTAAGGATAATGTTTCTAAGTTGGTTACAATACATGGACGCCACCCTGATTCTTTTGCTTTGTATCATCCCTAGGCAAAGAGCAGAAGAACAATTGAGAAAACAGACTAGCAGCAGTAGTCATTTGAACTCAAGGAGGATCGACACGCCAGTTTGAAGTGGTTTAAGTCTGCGTTCTGTTAGCAGGACATAGTGTGGAGTTTGCGAGTGACAGTTCAGAGCATGTTAAAGAGAGGAGCTCAGGGACAGGATGTGGTCATAGCTGAGCATGGATGGAGATGGACTACAGAGACTATGGCGATTGTAGTTCGGAGAAAAGAAAAGCCACTTTGGACATTTTACAGTATTTTGTTATTGGTTTGTTGAAACTGCTGAGGAGTAGTAAGAAAAGAAGTTGAAGCATAATGCTCGCCTCCTAGTATTTAATAGTATTAATACTCCCTGCGCAGTTGGCAGGGGTAATCTTCATTGACGTTTTTCTAATGTTAATGTTAAAGGATATTTGTACTGTGCACTATCACCACCTGAGTGGTGCTCTGGCGGCTCTGAAAAAGGGGAGGTGGGATGAGTTAGTGGGAATAAGCTGGAAAAGAGCAAGAGAGCAGTGATGTGCTGTGGGCAGCCTTAACCCGGAAAATCCATTGGCT
This sequence comes from Ambystoma mexicanum, assembly GCF_040938575.1. Taxonomy (NCBI): domain Eukaryota; kingdom Metazoa; phylum Chordata; class Amphibia; order Caudata; family Ambystomatidae; genus Ambystoma; species Ambystoma mexicanum. Next base: position 488,122,916 of record NC_090938.1, on the reverse strand, counting down.
GGGCTTGGGGTGTTTTCCTTATGGTTTACCGTTCATTTATTAAGGCCTTTGGGCACTACAGAGTGCGCTTTAGTCAGTGAATTCACTCGACGCAGCACATGCTTTGGTTGGTACACTTGCTCAGATTATAAGTGACACATCACCAGGTGTTTTCCATGTTGTGTATTCATAGGTTCTCTTGCTAAATGTGGCGAGTGCAAGCAGTCGCCCCTTTCTGTTTACTTGAACAGAGAAAACTCACCTGGACCAAACAGCTGCAGAGAGAAATGACATTGAAATCTGAGACAGCAGCCTGAGCTTTTATCACCTCCCCTTTCTGGACCATGTGACTAGAGGTCAGTGACTGAGAATACTGAGGGGGAGAAGCAGAGGACCAGTAAACTAAGGAGAACTGTAAGAGCAGATCGTGGGACTCCCTAGCAATAGGCATGAGAGGTATGAGAAGGGGAAAAGACACAACAGAGGGGGAGAAGCAGTAGAGACCTGGAAGAGGTCACCAACCCTGGTGGAGGAATGGCCCTCACAGTTGGATAACCAGACACTGCAGAATTGGGCCCTCTGTGAGAGTTCTTTAAATTGAAATTAAACGTAATTATTATCTCAACACTTTCAGAATGTTGACGGTGGAGAATGAACGCGTCAGGTACAAGCCACACCACTAACTGATTGTGCCACATAAATTGGCTTGGAAAGGGTGGAACAGCAAGCCCTGCAATATCAATCCGAGCAAAAGCTGATTTTAAATGAACAAGATTCGCCGCCAAAACGGCACAATTTACATTATATATCATAGATTATTTATATAGAGGAGCAGTGCTGGTAATAATGTTTGATGGGGATTGTGGGGGCTTGTTGGGGGGATTGTCGGTAATGGGTGGGCAGCATGTGCTAGTCCTTCTTTTATGTTGTTGGCCATCCTGGTTTTTCATCTTGGAGATCTGGACACCCTACCTGAGAGTGATGTGTACTGTGCACGAGGTGCTGTGATTTTGGTTGGACTAGACCCAGGTGGCAGTCTGAACCAGAGAACATTAGTTGTTTGAGGGGTTTTGAGGCCTCATCATCACAGCTGGAAGACAAATGAACATTCCGAAGAGAGCATCACCCCAGGAGTAAGGGACACTGGAGACACCAGTAGAAGAACTCTTGTGAGAGCTGTAAGGACGCAATTGATGTCTTGAGTGCAGAGAGGTGTGTGTTGAGAAGCTAGACAAGCTACTGAGGTCGAAGTTAATGGGAAAAACCTGAGACAGATTAAGAAACACAGGGACACCGCCAAGTAGAAGAAAGAGATTTTTGCTACCAATACACAAGTTCGGATTGCTACTCCATGAGGGAGACATAATAATAATTGTTCTTATATAGCGGCGTTAATAAGAAACAAGATTTTTCAAAGCACAGGCTCGTGATTCGAACCTGTGCTGCGCAGCATTGTTTTGCCTCCAAGACAAACGCGTTGCCCCTGAGCTATCCTTCCTCCCTTTGCGAGACTTTGGGAAGGATCTGATGCACCCTCATGACCACGTTAATAAAATGTTCTTTTTTTTAAAATAAAATAATATAGAAATTACAACAGTTTATGTTCAGTTCTTTCACAGGTTTGTCGTAAGTGTTAGGGTGATGATCAGGGGTGAGGCACTGAAATAAGGAGCATGACACAGAACCATATTCTGGTCCGGAGTCCCGCCTGTGCGCAGGGAACTCCATTTTATCCACTTCACTTATGTGCCTACATCGGCAGCGCTTGGTCCCAGCACGTATCGACACTGGGGCAACTCTTCTTGAAGTGTCCACAGTCTTCACTATAACACTGGAGAGGCCTGTCCAAGAAAAGTGGACGAGGAGGGGGAGATTTAAACAAATGAACATAATCATCTTTCAAATTGCCCATTTTATTAGAATACAAGTATTTTTGTGAAGGGAAAAACAGTTCTTCCATGCAAAAGGTCTCTGCTACGAACTCAATCTACCCATAGACTTACATATTCACACAAAAAACTGTTCAGCAAATCGTAATTCAATCTCGAGGTATTCAATGCAAGTAATGAGTAATCTTTCAGAAGCAGAAAATACGTGGGAAAGAGAATAAGCAAGAGAATGTAAGGACATGATGAGGCGAAAGAGTTCCCGGAATGTCATGAAGCTAGGTGTTAATGGGGAATTGTTTTAGTTCCTTTGGGAAGCAAACAGGCACTACGACTTTGGTAGTACACTGACGGTAAATCTGATTACTGCCAAACTTGTTTACTGTTACCATCTCTCGTTCCATGGGATTACGAGTGGCGGTATGGCAATGTAAACCCCAATTGTGGAGTCCATAGGACTCCATGGGGTTCGGCGTATAAAAAAAACAAAAACATTTTTAAAACCTTTATTTAACATAACAGCAGACACGTTACATGACGACAAGTCATATACAGAGTGTGACTTGGAGGTGTAAAATCATAAACACTGAGGCACAATGAGTCGTCAGATCCATAAAACATTACCCAAACACCCAACACGAAACATACCGACCATTCCTGCGTCCCAGGGCCTATTCAAGTGTTTCATCCCCCCTCATGTGTTCACAAGAGATAAGCCAGAAAGGGACCCCATATGTCTTTTGGCCGGCTACCGAAAGCAACCAATAATCAGTCCTCGACAGGGCATCGTGGACCGATGAGTAATATGTAAACTCACACACCAGGATTACGGTCTCTTCACACATCCACAAGCCCATCTGTAACATAATTTGGTGTACCATACGTCCTGCCCAGTGAGATCTCGTTGGGAGCCTCTTGATCTGTCTAGCAAACAGTCTAATATGGCATTAAAATCCCCCCCTGCACAGATTATCGAGGCGGCATCCCCACCCAATAAAACCTCCAGTGCACTTCCATAAAATTCTGGGTCATCGATATTAGGGCCATGCATGTTGACCAGTACAACATTCACACCAGAGATCTTCCCCCACAGAATGACATATCAGCCCTGAGGGTCAATTTTGCGCGTATCCTCCTGGAAGCATAATGTGTGATGTATCATAGTGAGTACCCCTCTAGCTTGTGTTGAATAGTCAGTGTAACCCCTTTGACCGCCCCAGCCGGGCGCAAACTGCCTGTTGATCCTTACCTTGCATGGGTTTCTTGCAACATTACTATCTTAAGGACGTGACGATGTATATATGCAAGGTCCTTCCTTGCCTTGATAGGGTTATTATGAACAGTCCATGTTAAAAAGGAGATTCTCTCACCCATTGGCCGTGTCTACTGTAACTAACGTACATATCACACCCTCCATGTTCATAGATTTATTATTTGTCTTATCCGTCCAGTGACATGGCTGCTGATTTTGAAACCTGAACATCTTCACTTCTCTCCCAACCAACAAACCCCACCCCCTAGTGCCCTCATTCCCACCACTTATAAATACAACTTTGAGTATTGTCAACCCCATTCACTTTTGGTAAACATGTACATCATTGACCCCAACTCGACAGACATCCTCCCCACCACCCTCATTATCACCCCCAACTTGACGATGTAGCCTAAATCCTGGGGCACGCTGTGAACCTTGACTGCTATCCTGCTGCTGGTTGCAGTACCTGCAGCCAGTCCCAAAGACACTAGTGTTGTATTTGAACAGTGACTGCTATCCTGCAGCTGGTTGCAGTACCTGCAGCCAGTCCCAATGACACTAGTGTTGTATACCCATGTACAATTCTACGGTAGGAGAACTTCGGTCGATTTCAGTGTTCGTCAGTCATTGTCCATATTACCACCTTCGTTGTTATGTGGGTGCGGACTATGTTTATGCTCGCGGTCACTCCTTGGAAGGGGAATAGTGATCGATGCTTCTATGAATGCCGTAGCCTCATATGGGTTCTCGAAGAAATGTTTTTGGGACTGGAGCCAGGATACGGTGTGCCTGCTCGACCAAGAAATGCGGGGAGCTTCATGTGGTCAAACAAAGATTTCAGTAAACCTTCAACAAACGTTTCCATGGGACCTTTACAAGCCGCTTCAGGAATCCTGATTAGGCGAATGTTGTTGTGGCTCAAGCGCGACTCTAAGTCCTCGTATTTGTTGCGGATTTTGTTGACCTCTAGCTTCAGCTGCGTTATATCACAGTCGTGCCTGTCGACCTTGTCTTCTGTGTCACCAATTCTAGTCTCTGCCTCATTTATGCAGGCACTTTCTTTCTCCAATTTAGATGTAAGTGAGCCAATAGTGGACACAATGGGCCTCATTACAAGTTTGAAGGTAGCCATGCCTGTAATACAGGCAGGCTACCTCCAAACTTGCGAAAAAATGCAGCACCCACGAATGGGCAATTGGTATTCCGGCCCCGCCAGGGGATTGCACGCTTCAACCCTTCAGTATTTGCCCCCTAGATCGTCCCCGGGGATCAGGCGAACAAAGCCCACTTCTTGCAAACAGGTGTGAGACAGGCGTAGAGACAGGTTACCAGCCTGGGAGACCACTGCTGATTGCTGGCTGTGTAGAGTTTATCGCACTACCCCAATAAATAACTATGCTGTGCGCTAGCGAGCGGTATGGGAGCAATGGTGGGTCTTCTCGTATCCGCCAGTAATGGCATGAACATGAACAGTACAGCAGTTGAAGGGGGTGTACTGAGATTCAAGCACTGATGGGCCTGGGGGCCTGATTTCCACTAGCCTGTCTGAGCCCCAGAATATAATCAATAGTCACAGTGTGGCCGCCATGACACTACATGCGGGTGACTTACTCAGGAGCAGCCACTCCACGCATCCGCTCCGGTCACGTTGGATGGAGGATGGGGCAGCCCAGGTCGTCGCACCTCCCCAGCTGAACGGTTTAGTTCAATAACAGAACCGCAAGTTGTACAGTCGCTCCGCTGCATGTGGAGTGCTTCCAGCTTTAAATCGGCAGTGTAAAACAGGGGATCAAAGAAGGATTTTGTGGGACCGGAGCTCCCAGCTCAAGCAGCCATCGTCTAGGCTGCTCAACAGCGCCCCGTCGTCCCCCCCCAACCCCCCACCCCCCGGTTTGGCAGATTTATTGCAAGCATTAATACTGCACAATAAATCTGCCAAGTTTTGGGAGGGGGGGCTAAGAATTTAAATTTGTAGAACTCCTCAGATACTCCTGTTGCTCTGCTAGTTATAATAGTACTTCCTAACTGCCATGTTTAACAGTGCCTTATGTCCATAACAGTGTTTGTCCATGTTATATTGTGCATTATTAACCACTGAGGTGCTTTGCCGTTCACTGCATAACGATGCTCGCATTCATAGTTCTAGCTTCTGATGTATTTCCCGTTTGGCATAACAAAGTGTGTTTTTAGAGAATTGCCTCACTAGGCAAAGCGGCTTTAGCAGGCGGAAGTAGCCATAGTAAGCGAGACATCTCACCCTGAACCGTTTGAGAATCGTGTAAGTAGAATGCACAGCAGGAATTGTAATGTATCTTAAAATGCCTTCTGCTAATATCAAAATTGTACCTTCCCAGGCGTGACAACATAGCCTCTGCCTTTGTTTACTGGCAAAACGGTGAACAGCCTCCCAAAATATTGTTGCTTATCGAACTCACTGCCTGAACCACCCCTTCCATTGAAATTCATGTGTGCACTTCTGTGTAAAGGCACTGTGCATGGAGAGAGGAGGGTTGCAGCTCTGAGTCTTGTTCTGGCATTGGGTTGCTGTTTGTCCAGTGTATGCTGGCTTTGCTGACTGCCATTAAAGACGCTCACCTATCCACCTGAAGAGTCTGTGGTTGTTTTTACATGACAGGGCTAATATGGAGGATTTGCCACCAGCAAAATGCTGAAGGTACATCCTTCAGTTTATCTCCAAACCTATAATACAGTGGTGCAGTAAGGTGGCAGTAATAGAATTATTGCCACTTCACTGCTGTTTTTTCCAGACCACCGTAATCATAATGACGACCTTTGTTTCTTAACAATGTGATGAACCAGCGAAAGAAGGTCACCAACGTGTGCTCGTGTAAAGTTATATTTTAAGTTGACAGAATGGAATTTCCTTAGTAGTATCGTTAGAATGACATGTCTTTTTTATGAAAAAAAAGCTTGTGGTTATACTTTGGGAAATTCATTCCATTTCCAAAAAATGCAATATCAGGTATCTTTCTCTCTCTCTCATTCAGTACACTTCTAATGCTTTGGCTCTTGCATTATGTCTTTAAAATGCAGCGCCAGGCCTCGATTTATCATACGATATCTTTTTTACGCTTTGCTACTTTCACTACGTTTCTCAAAATGCAGCACCAAAGCTCTCGCTATCTCACAGTTTTCTGAATGCTTTGGTTGACCCGCATTTCCCAGCATGAAACATAAGGACCTTTTCTTACCTCCAGGATCTCTCTTCCACTTGGCCTGTTCTCTTATTTCTTCTTGTTCTGTCTGTTCTTTCCTCTGGCTTTCCACATCAGCAGCTTCTCATAGCATAGCATTCTGTTTCCCAGATATCAGTCACATCTTTCCAGCTCTCTCTGAAGCTCTGCTGGTTCCAGATTTTGTGTCCCTGGGTCTCTTACACTTTGGGCAATGCTCTCTCTTGGACTCTGTTAACTTCCCACAGCTGGCTTCTGGTCCCAGGACTCCTCAAATAACATAATTTATCGTGTTAGGTTCAGCACCCGGCTCCTGTCACAGAAAAGTCAGAGTGCCTCCTCCTCATCACAGCATTCTCTGGGCCAGCTCTCCTTCAGGCTTCTCCAGCTACAGCTTCTGGCCCACCTCTGTTATTTCCTCTTCTTAGACTGTTCATGTTTGCATCCCTTTGGTTTGGAGAGTTCCATGAGTACATTGTGAAGCATGGGGATGTATCAATGCTCATATGGTAATGCCCATCTATGTGCCTTCAGACTTCATCTTCACAACAGTGGTTGCTAGGTAGTGAGAGCATTCACTTCTGGTGTCAAGAAGCCAGCAGACCTGGGTATGACTCTCGCCTACACCAGTGCCTTCTGGAATTGGCCTTTTTAATTAACATTTTATGTCAGTGTTTTGTTTTCACATCTTCAAGCAATTAAATGCAAAAAACGAGAATGCAAATATTAGTCACATCTTATTGACATATGCATGCTCATGTACACTTGGAACAGGAATGACCAATTCGACTTGGTCAGCAGAGGGGTTCAGTGCACCTATTTGCTAGCTGGAGATAGCCTGACCATGGATCAAGATGCCCAGAGTCGGTTTGAGTTAATCCCTCCAAGTAGCAAATAGCACAATTTCGGAGCTTCCTGACAGAACAACATTGTTTTTGGCATTTGCATAAAATAATTATAAACACAATTGGCTTTTGCATAAAATAATAATAAATACAATGGGGGTCATTATGAGTGTGTCGGTAAGGGGTTAACGGCGCTGGTAAGGATGCCGGTGCCGTTAACCCGTTACCGCCGCATGACGAGGTCCCTTAGTGGGTCCCGCTAAGGACGGCTGGTTTTACCAGCCGCCCTTAGCGGGAGCCACTAAGGGACTAAGGAGCTAATAACGGGCCCGTTATTAACTCCCTCCCCATTCCCATTAAGCCCTATGGGGGCTCGAATGGGAATGGGGATGGGTATTTTGAATGGGGTACTTACCGGGTCCTCCAAGGTTGGAATGACCCGGTAAGTCCCCATTCAAGGAACCCGGACCCTGACATGAGTTTGGAGGCAGCCATGGCGCTAATAGCACCATGGCTACCTCCAAACTCGTAATGACCCCCAATGTGTTTTTTTTATTTTCGGCATCTATCTTGAAATGTGCACTACGGTTTGAGGTGCCTTTTTAATTTCTTACTTTTCTTGCAGTACCTTTAAATTTGGGATTTTGGGGGCTGTTTTGATGGAGATGTTAACCTCCTGGAGAGTGCGTAAGAACACCTCTGTTCGTACTTTGCTTCTTTTCCAATGGTACTGTTATTGTAAGCTCTGAGAGGCTGGAAGAGGGGATGTTGAGTACTAAAGAAGGGCAGTGCACATTTTAATCAAGAAGTATGCCTTTTCTTTTAATTGTGTAGTTTTCTGATTAAAATTCAAACAATACAATGCCAATTCTAAGAAGGCATTGGCAGATGTGGGCCCTCATTCCGAGCTAGGAGGTAAGTACAGGTACTTTCTGGCATGGCGGAAAGTACGACACCGGCCTGGTGTCAGACCGCTAATTGCGGCCCATTCCGACCTCGCGGACACATGCTGCGACACGTACATAACAACACCACCTTGGAAGCAGCAGCGTCTGTAAATAACCGTAATTTACGGATCCCATAAATTACGGTCACCGCAAAACAACGGAACCGGAAATTCCGTCATCGCACAGGAACGGGAAGGAGCGCAGCGGCCATCTTTAAAAACACAATCCATTGCCATCTCATCAGGCAGCACCCTTGGGAGCAATCCAAAGTCGGGGAAAGGACCACACACCCAGGAACAATGCCAAAAGCCCGAAAGAAGTCTGCGGACCGGCTCCGCAAGAAGAGATTCAGCCCTGAAGAGCTGCAGTCCATGGTGGACAACCTGGCAGAGCACACTGACGTTGTGTTCAGCCCCGACATGCGGAGAGAGTCAATAATCCGTAAAAAAAAATCTGGACACAAATCGCCCAGAGGGTGAGCGCAGTAGGCACCATCCCCCGCACTCCCAAGGACTGCCGCAAGCAGTGGGATGACGTGCGGGTGCAGGTGCAGGGCCTCCTCTCCGCCAACCGGAGTCAGGCAATGCAGACCGGAGGGGGCTCAAGTTCCCCAGTGAGACTTGAGCCATAGGAGACATGTGCGGCATTGATCGGGACCGAATCGATTGAGGGCATCGGCGAGATGGAGTGTGGGGCAACATCGTCTGCCGAAGGAGGTGAGTGTCCAAAGTCAACACTGCCAATGGCAATTGCATGATGTATACTCCCCCAAGGGCCATCAAAGGCACCTTGTCATGTTGCCTCCCCCCCACATCCAACTAATGCAGAGCCAACTGTCACGCAATCAAGGGCCAAGTGCAAGTACATAACGCACATCAACCGTAGTGCACTAACTTGCACATCCCATCATGCACACTGTGCAGCAGGTTCGGCAGTGTGCCAGCCAGACTGCACATTACCAGGCCAGGATGAGTCACTCCGAAATCTGCGTACATATCATACACCCAAAAGGCCACAAACCCCAAATGACTGAAATGTGAATGCAGCCATGTATGCTATTAGGACATCATACAATCACTCAGGTTGGCCCTCTCTTCTACTCCCACAGGCACTGATCATGACAGCGGTGAGCCACAGACAAGCCGTCCAACCACCTCCATGGGCAGTGGCAGGGTCCGGCAAATTCCAGCACCAAACCGCAGCTCCTGAAAGGTCAGTGGAGGCTGCACCACCCCAATCCCTCCCAGCATCGGCGCCTGCCACAATGGCCACCCCAACGTCGGCAGAGTCCAGCATTGCTGGGGAGGTTGCAGCTACAGGCCCCGAGGAGAATGTGGACAGCCCTTCGTCCATCTGTGGGGCGTCCGAGGAGGAGTTCCATCCCACAGTCCACACCCCAGAGCCCAGCAATGTCCCCCTGGCATCATGCAGTGACTCTGGGGATCCAGAAACACCTGGCCGTAGTGCTCCTACAGACACACAGGGGTACGATGATCGTGGGCCAAGTTCACCAGTTGAGTCCATGCCAGAGCACGTAGGGCCAAGTCACTTCAGTGATGAATTCCCATCATTTGGCACACGTCGTGCAAATCAGCTCACTGACCTAATCACTGAGTTCATGGAGGACAACCGCTAGGCCAGGGTGGAATGGCAAAATGAACTCCGGGAAATGTGTCAGACAGTCACTGACAGCACTAACAGGTTGTGTGATGTCCTAGGACGCATAGCTAATGCCCTTGAGGCTGCACATTCAAATCCGCAGCATCAGCAGGAGGACACGGCCACATCCAGTCGTGACAAACCGGCAAGTCCACCGCGACCCATTCGGCGTTCTATGCGGTGCCGGGACATGCCTCCCCCGGCCCCCGGGAGCATGGACTAATCATCATTGCTGCCACATGTGGCCTTAATGTACTTCTTTGGAGTACTGTTGTGGAGTTGGGGGGAGGGGGCAGAGGGGGAGGGTTTGTTGTGGAGTTGGGCGGAGGGGAGAGGGGGGTGAGGGTTTGTTGTGGAGTTGGGGTGGAGGGGGGAGGACGGTGAGGGTTTGTTGTGGAGTTGGGGTGGAGGGGGGAGGGGGGTGAGGGTTTGTTGTGGAGTTGGGGTGGAGGGGGAGGGGATGGAAGTTTTGTTGTTCACATTTGAACCTTCTTATTCAATACACCGGTTGTTCATCCAAAAAATAACAGAGTGGACATTGTTCATTGTGCATGTGTCATTTAATGTCTCACAGTGCATGGTGTACATGTATCCCCACACCCAGTGCCCAATGTCCTGTCATCCTCACACCCTCAGCTGACTTGTGTGTCAGAAATATTCTCTGATCAATGATTGCCGCACGGCACGTTCCTCCTGTGCATCGGCACCGTGATGCTGTCCTGCCACTTCTTCCTCCTGCCCCTCATCATCATCTGGTGGTAGCAGTTCCATGTAAGGGGGCAGTGGCACGTTCCGACGGATGCACATATTGTGCAGCATTACACATGCCATGGTGATCTTGGACACCTTCTCGTGGCTGTAGATGAGTGCCCCACCCGACCGGCTCAGGTAACAAAATCGTGCCTTCAACAGGCCAAAGGTCTGCTCTATCACCACCCGTGGACGGGTATGGGATCGATTGTAGTCCTCCTCGTGCCTGTTCTGTGGGTTGCGTACAGGGGTCATGAGCCACGGCTTCAAAGGGTAGCCACCATCACCTGCATGAGAGGGGAATGAAGGTAAGTGTTTGTACATTCATGGTGGAGAATTGTACTAGTCTTACATGGCAGCAGGAGATTTCTGGCCATGCACACATGTCCCTGGATGCATTGACTCCATTACTGGCCCAGCTATGTGTCCTGTGCAACGGAATGATGGAGGGGGTAGCTTCTTCAAGATGGGTTATGGTGTGCACTCACATCTTGTTGCACGTGCACCGTATATGCATGCAGCAGTGTTGGACTGAAATCCTTGATGTGTTGTGCTCTGTGAGATTAGGTGGCAGGGGGTTTTGGCTGTAGTCAGTAGCATACTCGTCATTCTGCACTGATCAGTACCATGGTGACCTGCAGCACTCTGATGGGTGTAAGGAACCAGTGACACGCTGTGGTATCCCTGTAAGGGTCTCTTCTATGCACTCCCAGGGATGAAAGTCCTGTGTGGTGAGATGCAGGAGGCTGCGACATAGTGCATATGCAGTGCATGGAGCAGGATGCCCTTACGGTGTGTGAGGTCTGCCGATGAGTGGTGCATGTGTTGTGGTATATGGCCAGGTTACCTGTTAGTCATGTAGTGTTAGGTTTCGGCATTCAATCATCACTGTGTGGTTAGGTAGTCATGTGCCGTATCACTTGCCTTGGGGCACAGTGTTCTGTGAGGTGCACATCGTGCACTGGCGTCAACATTCCCACCCAGGTGTAGTATGCATCTCCCCCCTCCTTTCCCACCCAGGTGGAGTATGCATCCCCCCCCCCCTTCCCACCCAGGTGGAGTATGCATCTCCCTCCCCCCCTTTCCCACCCAGGTGGAGTATGCAGCCACTCTACTCACAGCCCCAATGCACTGCCATGGGCCATTCAGGAAACTCGCCAAGCAGCCAGGCACGTCGTCCAGCATGTCGCTCCATATAGCGTGGTAGCGTGGAGTTCTGCAGGACCAAGGAGTCATGAGTTGATCCGGGGTATCGGGCACAGCAATGTGTGATGGCTTTACTGGCATTACATGTCATCTGGACGTTGATGGAGTGGTATTGCTTGCGGTTGCGATACGCCACCTCCATGGCATGCGGGACCACCAATTCCACGTGGGTGCAGTCGAGGGCACCTATGCAATTTGGTATGCCTGCCAGTGCATGGAAGGCAACTTTTGTATCCAATATCTCCAGGGGACTCCGGGGTAGGGATATGTAGTCCCTTGTGTGCTTGAGGAGGGCATCCAGCACTTGTTTAAGTATCCGGGAAAATATGGGCTGTGAAATTCCATGCATGTGCCCCACTGTGCTGGTAGGTGCCTGTGGCAAGGAAGTGGGGCACAGACACTACCTTCAGTAGAGGGGGGATGGCGGTGCGGATTTCTATGAGGCTCACTATGTCGTCATGTATCAGGTCCACTATGGTGGTGATGGTGTCCCAGTCAAGCCGGTACAGGGTGTGGATCTGCTCTGGTGTGAGGTTGAGGGGGGTGGCTCTGATGCGAGGGATTGGGGGCTGGCGGCGTGGTAATGGTGGCTGCACCGGTAGGGCATGCTGGGCCTGTCTCACCCTCCTTCTCCTGTGTATCCTCTGTGGTGGGGGCTGTGGTTGTTGTTGTTGCTGTTGTTGTTGTAGTTGCTGCCTTGCAAGCAGGGCCTCCAGCTCCAGTAATGCTGCTACAATTGGTATCATCTTGGTGTGGGAGGGGGTGTGGTGTGTGGGTGTGCTCTTTTTGTGCTGTGCCAGACTGCATTGCCTCCACCTGTGCTGTTTGAGTGCACCTGTGGCTCTGGGAACCACTGCTCAGGGTTCTTTACTCCTTCTCTGAGATGCCTGTATGTACTCTATGCCGGTAAGGTACTTTATGGCCTTAAGGAGGCCGTTATTTATGTGTGCTCCTTACTTGTAATCTGCTGCGGTTCACGCCATGCCGCTAATTTCGGCATGGTGGGGGGCGCGTGCGACCCAAGACCGATAATTACGGCATCATAGTTTACGGTACCGTAAATAGCGCTCTGACAGGTCGGAATGGCCGTAGCGGCAAACGATGCTGGTAAATCATTACCGGCATGGTTTTTCCCTTACCTCCAACCTCGGAATGACCCCCGTGGTCTTCAAACCCAGCTCTCACGAATGCGTCTCATTCGAATGGCCATGTAAAATCCTTTTGCCAATGCCTGCCATGTGAGTGAACCCCACTGCAGCATAGATTAGCTTTCACACCTCCCCATACATCACCATGCATTCGGCTATGGTGACACCTTGCACACTGGGAGCGCAGTTTGCATATAGGACCGCACTGTGGAGAGGTTCAGTTAGTGGGACAACGGGTGCATTGTGTGCTGACTGACAATACAAATGGCAGCTACTGTACACAATAAAAGAGAAAGAACGTCTACTAAATCCAGTTCTGTACAATATACTGTAGATCGGCACCCCCGACCCACAACAGAACATGATTTGAGCCTTTAGGTGGCATCAAAATCACCCTTCTGCTTTCAGGATAAATGGATACATTCCTAGCGGACCATCTCCCTAGTTCATCCGCCTTCCACGGAATCATGAAGTCTATCCACAATCCAGGATGCTCCCTGTCCAATCATACAGACCATGACGTTAACAACTATGATGAAGTCCAATTGATGAAGGTGGAGAATTGGGCGAGAGGGCTTTTCGGGGCTGTGCCACCCACTCCCTGCTTTATGAGGCAGGTCCCTTAGAAGGTACCACTTTCCCATTGATGACTACCATTGCGATGCCCCAAACATGTCCCCTGAGCATGTTAATGCAAGTGATTTGGACAGAGATAGTTCACCCGCAATCACAGTTTGTGAGTCCACTCATCAGTGCAGAGCATAGCATGGGGAGAGAGACGAATGCAAGCTTATAAGATGCTCGCAGCTGCAGCTTACACAGTGGGAATCACAAACACGCCCATGAGACAGTTCCCGGGAGAACATACAACACAAAAACGTACACAAAAAAGAGCACAGAGAACCCGGCTGCTATCCTGGATGAGTACCAGCGTTTTTGTGGGGTATTCCGTACGTAATTTGAACGGAACACAAAGCCCTCACGTATGTATTGCCTGCTAAAGGCATGGGGTCTGTGTCTCCGAGGATAGCAAAGTGGATGGTAGATTTACAGGAATTTAATTTTAGAGTGAAGTACAGGAATGGGGTTGTGGACTGTTTGTCCAGGTTGAATGTGGTTGGTCCAGGAAAGGATGTGGAGTGTGAAAGTATCCAAGTCGAATGCGTACTTCAAGCCATTGACAAAAGTGAGTGGGAGAGAGAAAGTGCGGTATACGCGGAGTTAGCATGGTGTGGTCGGGTCAGGAGAGGATGTGGAGTGTGAAACGAGTACCCAAGTCGCATGCGTACTTCTGGCCGTTGTCAAAAGTGAGTGGGACAGAGAAAGTGCGGTAAATGGGGAGTTGGCATGGATTAAGGATGGATTGCAGGTCGATTGGGAGAATGTAAATGTCAAAGAAGAAGGGAACGACTATCTGCCTATTTTGAGTGAGTTGGCAAAAGGTCCAGGGATCATCACAAGAGGTGATAGGCTAATTCTGCCTCTCAGTTTGAGGACCAAGCTTGTTGAGTTGGCGCACAAAGGTCATTTGGGTAGGTCTTTGACTAAAAGGAGATTGAGAGAATCATACTGATGGCCGGGAATGGATGAAAATGTGGAGGTGGCTGTAAAGGAGTGTGTGGCTTGTGCCGTAAGTGATAAAAAACAGGGCGCTGTGTCCGCAGCCAATTTATCCTGTAGAGTTTCTGGGCGAAGTGTGGTTAAAAAATTGGCGTTGGACATCATGGGCCTCATGAATGGTTGTGGTGGAGAGTCAAAGTTTGTAGTGGTTTTGGTGGATTGCATGTCACGGTGTAAATTGTGACAACTGAGAAGACTATAGAGTTTCTTAGCAGGGTATTTCACAGAGAAGGTGTTCCAGCTAGCATTGTCATGCACAACAGAGTTCAGTTCGTTTTGCTCCTTATGCAAAAACGTTTTAGGAATCTGGTCATCCGGTATCACAGGACCTCTTTGTACAATCCTTCTGCAAACGGATTGGTCCAGAGAATTAATTGATTTGTGAAAGGGGCTATCCAACTGGCTGTTGCCAATGTATTAGCTTAGAGTGGGGTAGTGTCAGAGGCGTTGGCGGCCTATAGACGTACGCCATCATCCTTTACAGGTTTCTCACCGTTTGAACTCATGAGGGGTAGGAAAGCAGGTTCGAAATTGAGGAAAACTGCCCTTGGGGAAGGTGAAATGACCAAGGAGAATATGTCAGAAGTGTTGGAGGGAGTACGTGCTGAACAGGGGAGAGTAAGGTTTCAACAAGTAAATAAAAAACCAATTGGAATGAAAGTTGGTGATTGCGTGTGTGAGAAGAACCTGAGATTTGTACCCAAGGACGGGAGTGTGTATATGTCCCTGTGGACGGTGGGTGCAGGTTATGTGGTTCTGGATGATGGGTCGCGATGGAGCAAGAGACGAATAGTGGTCGAGAGGGTTACACCAGTGGTGCAGAGCGAGGCATCTGGTTTCAGATTCGGGCCCAGTATTGGTCCTAGTTTTTTTGTAGTTCGGTCGTTGAGGTGTAAGTGGCTGTGCGTGAGGAAGGTGTTGTGAGTGAAGAGGAAGCTGCAGTGGCTGTGGTGGAGTATGTGGACCAAGGGGGCAGTGCGGGGGAGTCTCTGGCCAGTGCAGTGGTAGAACTTGTCAACAGTGGTCGCATTCCTAGGATCAGGTTGCTTCCGGTCAAATCGAGGGACTACGTCTGGTGGGGTGTGGGAAAGTGAGCATTGCACTGTAGTGGGTGAGTTCTGGAGGATATTGTCAACCATCACAATGTATCTGTTATTTTGTAAACTATTTTCTGCAATTATCTGTTTATTTTGCAAACTAATTTTCCAACCATTTTTCCATACCTTCTTTTTTAAGGTGTTGCAATTCTCTTGTTTTGTTCCTTTTGTGTCATCATTAAGGGAGGGAGAAGTGTTGTAATGGAACCCTGGCGTGTTTACTCATGGCCAGAGCTCCACAGTCTGTACTGTTGGTGAGGCCTGTTGGCTGGGCGCCAATGGGGTCGTTTTCACTGCAATAAATCTTGCGTTACTGCTTACCTGCAGTGCCTGGATGATCACTTCAAGCAGCTAGATGAAAAGGGTGCGCGCCTGTTAAAGCTGTTATAGGTCCTCCATTCTGTTATCGGGGCCACAGTAAGCTGAAGAACACAGTTTGAGGTCAATGCATGGCAAGACCTGATGGGAAGTTGGCTTTGAGGGATCTGAGTTTGCGTCCCTATTGTATGATCCACTCTCCTCTCCATCGTCCCTCCACTCACCCCCTTATATATCAGAATGTTTCGTGTACTACCCACCATAAGTGCCATGTAATCATATCGCTCACTTAAGGCAACACCACTTTACAAGAATGTTGATAAAATAGCCAAGATGCTAGGCTGTGTCCCGTTTCATCCCTTCATGCTTCCCGAATCAGGCCTAAATAACATCATGCATGTTACTTAGTGCAGTGGTTTACAGCAGCGGAGTTCCCAACTTCGAAAAGATACCAATTCCTATAACTAAAGCACAGGAAGGAAAAAATACATTTGGCATAGGTCACACAAAGTCCACATTCAGAGTCAGGATTCAACCACTGAGACATGTTACCACTAGACCAGCTCTCAGCCCCCTTCATATAACAGACAGACTTGCAAATTGAACTTTCAGTCATAACCAGACTGGCCGTCACAGAACCATTAACTGGGACCCAAGGGAGAAAATGTGGACTTACCTGTCCAGCTAGAAGCCGCTCATTTGGAGAATGGAATGTCCTGTAGAAAGCCATGGGCTCGAAGGACGATGGCGCTCTCCGCATGGCATTTGTCTGTCACATGGTGGAGTGGAGAAGGCTCTGCCATGTGTCCTGGTGACTGCAGCTGAGGGTCATGATGTCATAATCGGTGTCTTGGAATAGTCTGTGCATCATGGAATATACTCTGCGACATGTCATAGGGAGGGCCTGGCACCTTTCTAGCAACAGAGAATATACTGCCTGGCACCAGAGTAGTCAATGGAAAGGATGTAGGTAACCAATATCTTCTCATTTATGTTTATATTTCACAAATAAAGAAAACAAATTGTATAAGCAGGAAAGAGCAATACGTTATCCAAGGTCGCCCAATAAGAAATGCATGTCCTCACCTGCAAATTAGTGATAGGGGAAACAGGTCACTCTGAAAACTAGCATAAAAAATATGAGTACGCCTCATAAAAGCATGACGAACTTGATCTGTGTAAGTTCTTGTTTTGTTTTTTCCATTTTTCCTTTTTTTTCTTCAGACTGTGCTTGTTTGTCTTGCAAGCACACTATTGTCCTCCACCTTTTGTTATAGTTTAACCGACATTACTTTAATATGTTTATTTGTGTATCAGCTACAGTTCACATTTCAGTATTTATTGTCATGTATATTTAATTAAATATATTTAGTGTTCAGCCTTTTACTTTAGTTTGTTTTGTTAACCCCTTGATATTGCCTTTTCTCGTCTGCAGTCATGCAGTTAATATTGTGAATTATACCAGAAGCGTTAGACATACGATCATGACCTGGAAATTGTAGCTGAATTATGGGATGCCATTCAGACTCAAGTATGTGGAGTAGTGGAGCAGACGTTATATTCTAAGATCGCCACCTTTCAGCCATCAGTGTGGGCTAGGTGTTATATCAGATTGGGTTCATAGGAGCGATTTTCATGTGGTTACCTCCCAATAGTGTGCAAGTTTCATAGTGCACCATAAAATATATAGCGGAGAGAAGTCCCTGACACCCACACTAATCTCACAGTCCTCATATTCAAGGTGGAGACCATTGTAAGCTCGCTTTTTTGGTGACCCCCGCGCACATCCCCCATTTTACGTGGCCGATCCCTGTGACCCTCTTCATATGTACAACCATGGCGCATATTGTGTGTTTTCCACAGGAGTGATCCAAATAAACCCACATTTCTATGCGCAACCACATCTCACATTCCAATTTCATGGGGAGGCATCCCCTGTTACACTACCATGCAAAGCGCAGCCACCGTCCACATTCTGCTTTTCATTAGGGAGCCCACTTGAGCATAAACTGATTGGCGGCAGGGGCAGGCAAGAATCCCCTGTGACAGGGGTGAAGCCCGGGACTCCCCACACCAACCTTGTCAAGACTCAGTTGCTACTTCATAGTTGACCTGTCCCTCTTGTTAAACAAAATGGGCAAATCTATTTGGAACGCTGTGTTCAGTTCAGTTCCTTCTGGGGGGCTGCTCCTCCCCCGCACTCCTGGCCCACGGTCGGCCACACAGCTCAGTCGAGTTTATGCGGTTCGGCAGCAATGTTTTATCCAAATTTCACCAGTTCACGCTTGGGACATTCCGCTTCGTCTCCTCTAGTCTCTGGGAAGTTCCGGGCTATGGTAGACAGGATATTTAGCAGATATTAGATCGCCTTTGCCGGAGCCTCTTAGGCAGCCGCCATCTCAGTGCTGTGCGCAACAGCGCCCCCCCCCCAATAGCTGCTGCTATTAAACCATTTCTGAACTAACCTCACCAAAATTGGAAGTTCAAGTGTTCGTTTTTTCTCGTCCTTGGGGATCTTGAGTGGGCCGCTGCATAGGTTGACCTCCTGCCCTAGGGGTCTCCTGTGCATCGTTATCCAGTCTCATGTATGGGAGGGAAGGTCTTCATGGCCCCCCTCCCCTCCATTCTCTCCAGGCGTTCAGAATATGACTCGTCCAGCAGCCATCCATGCGCCTATGGCCAGGGATGCAGGATGGCTGCTGACCGACACATGTGGCTGCAATGCTTGCTCATCTGTTAGGATGGTACCAGACCCCATTTTGTGATACACTTAGACTCCATTTTGAACATGATAATTTTGGCCTCACTGGCACAAGCAGTCTGCAGGGCTGCAGCTCTCCCCTCCAGACCGCGCACAGCGACCCCCCGCTTCCCTCGCCCTCCTCCCCTTGGCGGCTCTGTTGCAGGCCTGTTCTCAGGTGAGACTAGGCACAAACAATCTACATTACAAACACTGTATCTTTCACCTTCCGCAGTCCATAATTGACCTACAGATGACCGGGCTGAAGCTGGGGTTTGAAAAAACAAGCTACCTCCATAAAACTTGTCTTGTCCTCTTGCAGACCCCACATTCATGACATATGCTGTGGATAACCCCCAACCCTGTTCCCTGTTTTAAGCGCCAGACATGAATGCTAAGCCCGTGTGCCACCCTGTTTCACCCATGCAGCTAAGCCATCTGAAGGGACGATAAATTTGCTTTGAGTCCATGAGATACATGGAAATATGATGGGCCTCACCCATCCCAGATCACACATGAAATTATGAAGTGTATGTTCGAGCCTTTTCATTACAAATCAGGGATTACTGCTGCTGCACAATCCACATAGCTATGTATGATATCCATATATACTCTATGATTTCCTAAAAATGTAGAATTTTACATGTATTCAATTAAGTGTTGCAATATGTATGGTTTCAATGTAATGGGTGCTGACTGTATAATAGAGTGTCTTCTGCAGCATGTGTTTACCCTCTGAGCATTGAGTTATGCACGTCATATTATAAGCAGAACGTTGCAGACTTTTCCCTGTACCAATGCACACACTAACCTATTTCTACCTCATTTGAATGCAAGCTTTATGTGTGTGCCCCTCATAACATAGCGAATATACGGCCCAACATGCTGCGGGGCCATTTCTCCTCTCACCTCTCTCAGGTACCACCGAGTGCACAGCTGCCCCCACCTACCCTTCCCCTCTGGCTGGCCCAGGATTCAGCCCTGTGAATGATGTGATACTAAAACTATAACCTCTCACCCCTTTCGTTGAGCTTGCACCAAGCATGCACCCTCCCCTCAGCCCCCGTAACTCACGATGCTACCATGAATCTGCCAGGCACCCCCAGACTCTGGTTAATGAAATAGGGCAGTAAGTCCCTCATCTTAATCGTAATGCTTTTTGAAATAAGAGTGCATGCCCCTCCTGAAGTGTACCGCCCCAGCTCACCCCAGACCCCCTGTGTGGCAATATATTCTTCTCACACAAACAAATAATAAATAATTGCCTTAGGAGATCTAACAGAATGATTGACGAATGTGACACCATAAACTTATGAGTAATTTTGCCTCCTGGACCCATGTGTTCTCACTTTTATTCTTCATGTCAAGCGTTTAAAAGTATGTCTCTCATGTGTCAACTTAGATAGATGATGGTCAAATTATGTGTGGCCACAAGGGCAACTGTTATGTAGCATAAATTGTAACAGCTTGGACTTCCTCGGACCCAGCGCTCCACCCAGATGAGCCCAGCTACCCGAGCACCCCGCACTGGCACCACGTGGATCTCTGCCAATCATGGAGCACCACCCGTATACCATGCATAGTAGCTAATCTTTGCCACCCAATCCCCACGACTATGTGCCCCCTATAGCTTACCTCACTGATGACGTTATTTTGTAATAAATATGAATGTCTTTCTATTGTCCGGCAGAACGCTCTCAGAGTTTGCTGAGTTC
This sequence comes from Ambystoma mexicanum, assembly GCF_040938575.1. Taxonomy (NCBI): domain Eukaryota; kingdom Metazoa; phylum Chordata; class Amphibia; order Caudata; family Ambystomatidae; genus Ambystoma; species Ambystoma mexicanum. Next base: position 488,102,557 of record NC_090938.1, on the reverse strand, counting down.
TCTGCTTGCCCTATTTTGGTTTGGATAAACTTTTACCTTTTTACTTCACCCGCACTTGGTCTTGGTCTCATTCCCATTTGGGGTGTGTCCATTATTGACTCTCACTGAGGAGTTTTAAATGCCTCTTGGGGGATGCTCACTTTCACTGGGAAACCTCCAACAGGCATTCTTCCCTCTACCTAGATTTGTCCAGGTGGAATGTTCTCATCCTCTACCTGCCTGCTAACTCTAGGGACTTGGGTAGTGCAGATGGCCTGCTGCTTGCTACCCTAGGCTGACCCCCATGCACTCCTTTTGGATATTTTGTACTCCTGGGGATATAGCACTCTGAACGCTCTGACAATTGTAGGCGATATAGCACCCATGACTTGCTAGGCAACTTTAAGGAGCAAAAATGCCCTTACTTGCTCAGCAACATTAAGACAATATATTGCCCATGTAAACAGCTGTTGCCAGGTCCTCAACAGGCCCACTACAGCAGCCTGGATTCGCAACTGGGGCCCTGGATCAATATGATCCATTAGAGCTGACCCTCTCTTGGTCCCTGGCTCTGTCTCAATGTGACACTCCAGGCCATTATACTCCAGCTCTTGTCGCCCTCCTCCTTCCCTTGCATCTGCTCTTCCTCCTGCTTTTGCACCTCCCCCCAAATTTCTTCTCACTCCGGATCCTACTGCCGCTCTGATGTTTGCTCCTCCTTCTCATAATGTTCTCATTCCTGCTCTTTCTCTTCCTTCTCCTCTTGCCTCTCTGTTTCTGCCCTCCTACATCTTACCTCCTCTCCCAACCTCTCTCTCATCTTTTCTCTCCCCTTCTCGTCATCCAACTTCCCTCCAGCTCTTCACTCACTCATTAACATTAGCTCCCAGGAATGCTGTCCTCTTCCCCCACAAAGCTAGTGAAGTCCTGGTCCCTTCATATTATGAGAAGTCAGGGGATTGGGACAATATTACAACTAATAACTTGTTATTTATATATAATAGCTTCTAGGTATACCTTCCATTTGCTTAACACCAGTTCAACAAGGTTTTCTAACGGTTTATTTAGTGTCCTGCCTAAACTCACCATTTTAGGAGGAGGATCATGGTTGCCTCCTGACCCAGCACTCTCCCTGCCAGGTTTATGGGGAACTGGCCCTGACGTGTGAGCACTCCGCCTAGCAAGTTCGCTAAGTACTGTCTCTTCCCATAATGAAGTCCCCTACCAAGCTCTGCGGTCCATCTGGAGAGTTACCTAGGGGCATGTGAGCCTCCCAGAGCCTAGTGAGGGAATAGGGATGATCTCTAGGACACTTGCCTTTGCTTGATAGGGGCTAGTCACTCTAAAGCAAATCATGCCTCTACCCCAACCCAGACCTCAAAGTAACTTTCCCAAGCTTTTAGAAACTCCCAGAATGAAATTAATGAAGACACAGGGACTCTGTGGGATGCAGGCCAATTTTTGTGGTCCCAGAGGGTGTGCAAACCCATCCACTGGGTCCGCAAATGCACTCAGGTCTGCAGATCGATCAGTTGTGTCCATGGACCCACTAACGAGGTCCATGAAACCGCAACAAACTCACCAAGCAAGTGGAAACCTAAGGGGGAACATGAAATTAAGTCTAGAAACACCCTAAACCCCATAATCTTTACTTGTCAACAACACACAGCGTTGGTACCGTCACAGACAGCTCTACAAGCCCCTCCATTCACGCACAGGTGATCCAACATGGCTGCCAGGCTTTATATAGATTTAAGTCTGCTCTCTCAACCTGAACTGGACCCAGGTGAGTCTGGAAAGATCAGCCAATCCCAGCCCTCCAGCAATTGGGAATTGCATATGCAGACCCTTACCCAGAGGTTACCATAGGGGAGGGGGAACTCCCTATCTAAGGCAAGCAGCCTAGTCAGAGTGTGGGTTGCAGGAGCAGGAGGCTTGCACTTGAAGAAGACTGGGGACCGCTGGAAGAAGAGGAGGCTGAAGAAGTGGAAGATGCTTGGGAAGTGGGGAGCAAGAGGAAGTGGTAAGAGCTGCAGGAAGGAAGAGTTTTCAGTAAAAGATAGTGTTAGCAAAGGACATGGTAACATCAGGAGGGTCGAGGAAAGAGACGGAGGTGGTGGTAGCAAAAGTGATAGTAACATCAGATGGTTAAATTAGACAGAAGAAGGTGTGCGCAGGGCACAAGGTGGTAAAACCTGAGGCCAAGAATTGCTGGGAGGAGGTGATGGGAGAGAAGAGGGTGAAGAGGAGGTGGCAACAATTGAGAAAAATAAAAGCAGAGCAGGTGGTGAGATCAGGCGAAGGATGGGTACAGAGAATAAGATAGAATCTTTTTTTTTATAAATATTTTTTATTTTTATAACCAACACACCAAACATTACAATTTAGAGGACATTTACATTCAAGTCTGTTGCATATAGTCATATATCAAACATTACAGTCCTCCCCCTCCCTCCCCATTACCCTGAGCCCCTATTTCCATGCCGTCCGCCAAAATAACTCATTGTGCTCTCACATCTCCTGCGCGGAGTCCCCATCGGGACCCGCCTTGGGGGTGCCTGCTAGTGTAGACACCAGCTGCTTCCATTCAATCAAGGGTCCCACTTCTTCCTCCCCAACCCTGCTGATTGCTTCGTACCAGACTGTCGTTTCAGCATCTGCCCATTTTAGGAGGTCCGTCCACCACGCCTCTATTCTGGGGCGCCGCACGGCCTTCCAGCACATTGCGATTCTACGCTTAGCCAGAATGTAGGCCAGGTCCTTCATTTTACTAACATGCTTCAGGTTATGCGGTCTGGCGAACACCCCCAGCAAACATGCTCATACTGATTCCACCTCCAATGTGATCCCTTTCTCTGCCAGGCGCAACTTGATCTCTGTCCAGAATCTGCCCACCTTCGGGCAAGCCCAGAACATATGTATTAGCCCCGCTTCCGCCTCTCCACACCGTGGACACTTTTGCGCCGCTGGTTTCCCAAACTGGGCAATCCTACTGGGGGTCATATATGCCCTACGGGTGACAAAGAGCTGTATCTGCTGAAGCCTTGCATTGTGAGACACCTTCTTGTGGTACCTCTGAACTCTGTCCCATTGTCCATCTAGTAGGGGTTTTCCCGCCTCATCCTCCCAATCCCGTCTCAATTGCAGCACCTCCTTACCCACCCTAGACATCAGTAACTCGTATATACGGGACACTTCATGCCCTCCCTCCGAGATGTCATACATTGTCTCGATGGCCATATCTGGTTCCTCTGATAACTCTTCCACAGACCATCTGTCCAACACCAGTTTAATAATTCTAGTATGGGTAATGTGTTGGCCTGCATGCACTCCGGTGTTATCCATCAGCCTACTGAAATCTAGTGCCTCGCCCTCTTGCCATACATCCCCGAGGGTCACAAGTCCCGTTGATTCCCAGTATTTACGGACCGCCATTATCAATTGCGGGTCCTCTCCGCATACCGCTACCAATGGCACCTGCGGGGAGCACGGAATCGGAATCCCCACCAGCTGCCACGTTTTGTTCCAGATTTCCCAGCCCAGTGTCAGGAGCCCTGCCCCTCCCTGCACCTTAGCTTTGGGCAACCACACCACCTCCCTCAAAAAATAAGGGGCTGAGTCCTTGTACAGCAGCCTGGTGTCAGCAGACTCTTCCTCGGACAGCCACCTGGTCATGTACTGAAGTTGTCCTGCCAGATAATACAGCTCAAAGTTCGGTAAATGTATGCCCCCTTTGTCGCTCAGGTTTTGTAGCTTCCATAAAGCCACCCTGTTTCTGGTATTGTGCCAGATGAAGCCCCTACATAAACTATGGAGCATTCGAAAAAACCATCTGGGGAGCATACATGGAATATTCACAAAGAAGTCTCGGCAGGACCACCATCTTGAGCAGCGCTGCCCTACCCATCATGGCCAAAGGGAGCCTACACCAGAACCCCATACTGTTCTTAATACCTGCTACTGCCCGCTCTGTGTTGTGTTTGTGTTCGTCCTCCACTGAGTGGTATATATCAATGCCTAGATACCTAAAGGTCCTGGTCTGCCAGGGTATTGGCAAGACCGGAAAGTTCTCCACTGGGACCATTCTATATCTTCCCAAAGGGAACAAGCTCGATTTCCTGGGGTTCACCTCTATGCCCAAGAGGGCGGCATAATGTTCCATCACCTCCAGGACAAATTGCAAGTTTTCCTCTGGGAAGCGCAGGTATAACAGGATGTCATCTGCATACAGCGAGGTGAGGTGCGTCCCTCCCCTTGTGGGGATGCCAATCTCCCCATTCTGTTGTCTGAGTCAGATTGCCAGCGGTTCCAGAGCAAGGATATACAACATGGGCGACCATGGACAACCCTGTCTCGTGCCCCTGCTGAACTGCCACTTGTCTGAGATCATGGCGCCGGTTTTAACCCTGGCGGTTGGGGAGCTATACATTATTTTGGCCCACCTCAGATACCCAGGCCCCATGCCGTACTCCCTCAGCGCCACCAGCAGCCACGGCCATCTCACCGAATCAAAGGCCTTAATTGCATCCAACGAGGCTATCGCCATTTCGGCCGGGTCTTTCTCAGTTTGCTCAATTATGTGGTGGAGTCTCCTATGATTGTCCGTTATATTCCTTCCTGGTACGTACCCTGTTTGATCGGTATGGACCAGTTTCCCTATGACGCGTTTAAGCCTGTTTGCTAACACGGCAGAGAATCTTACTATCCTGGTTAAGCATGGACAAGGGTCGGTAAGATCCAGAGTCCGAGCCTGGTTTCAGGAGTGGGATTATTACCACCTACCTCAGGGACATCGGCAACTCCCCCTGTTCATACGCCTTGTTTAACATGGCGAGCAGCGGGGGGAGCACCTCCTGCTTGCATGTTTTATAAAACTCACTCGGGAGCCCATCTGACCCTGGGGCCTTACACATGAGTAGGTGCTGCACCACCATCTCTAGTTCTTCAAGAGTGATTGGGGCATCTAAGTCCTCCCGCTCCTGATCACTAAGCTTGGGCAATCCTATATCCTCCAGGGTTTCCCAGGTCTCTCTTCCCATCTCCTCCCCCGTGTCCTCGTATAAGCGCATGTAGAATCTGAGAAATCCCTCATTTACTCATTCTTGGGTATCCCAGGTCTGGCCATCTTCGTCCTTTATCTCCCTAATCACTGGGCGTGGCATTTTGTTCTTGTAAAGTCACGCTAGCAACCTGCCCGGTTTATCACCTCCTGCATGTTGCCTCTCAATGTACTTTTTGTAATTTAACTTACAGAGCCTGTTCCAGTGCCCACTGCTAGCCTGCTGGAGTAGGGCCACCCTCGCCGTATCTTCCTGTGAGGTGCATCCCATCCATATTATCTCTTCAAGCTCCCTCTCTGTCTCCTGCAGCTCTCGCTCTATGCCCCCTTGGAGCCCTCTAGACTTAGATATGGCCACGCCCGCACTACTTCTTTAAACGCCTCCCATAAGGTGCCCTCCGACTGCACACTGCCAGTGTTAATATCGAAATATTCAGTTGTGGCCTCCCTTAGGTCCTCTCGAAATCCCAAATCCTGCAAGGCCACAGCTCTGAGTTTCCACGTCGGGATTCTCGCCCTGGGGGGCTGATGCCTCCACTCCACCAATAGGGGGGAGTGGTCCGAGAGCACTCTGGCCTTGTATTCCGAACCTGTCATTTCCCCGGGCATGCCCGAGGACACAAACATGTAATCCAATCTGGCGTACAAGTCATGTGGGGCCGAATAGTGCCTGTCCCCCGGGTGCAGCAACCTCCACATATCATCTAGATCAAAATCCTGCAGTAGGGCCGTTAGTGCCTTCGCCGCAGGGGTTGGTCTCTCAAATTTCTTATCGGACCTGTCCATCTTGGGATCTATTCTACAGTTAAAGTCGCCTCCCCAGATGGTAGCGCTGCCCATTAGGGGGCTGCTTTTGTCATATAGGGCCCTGTAATAGGCCGCTGTGTCCTGATTGGGAGCATATGTATTCAGGATGTTGACCTCCCTATTCTCCAACATCCCCCGCACCACTAGCATTCTCTAGCATTCTCCCATCCGGGTCTGGCGTGGATTGGAGCAGCTGGAAAGGTACATGAGGTGCTACCCATGTGACCACCCCCCTTGCATATGCCGAGTATGTAGCTCCTGAGGTGGTTCCCCTCCGCTTTCTCTTGACCACCTCTAATTTGTCCCTAGTAAAATGGGTCTCCTGTAGCAATGCTATATCGACTTTCAGCCTTTTCAGATACATCATTACTTAATTCCTTTTCAGGTAGCTGTTGAGACCTCTTACATTCCAGGTTACAATCCGGAGGCTATCCATAACCGTGTGAAAAATGTACCGCCTCCCCACCTGGCACCCCGGGTCACCGTTCAGTCCCGGCCAGCATGAAATTGGGCTCGTTCCCAACCCTCCCCCCAACTTGGGCTCTCCAACTAGCCTGCTCCCCACACCCCACTCAACCGTTCCCCACTGCACACTTCCCCTTCCCTCCCGCCCCCCAACCCTGCCCAAACTAATGCCCAGCTCCATCCCTGGATCTCAGGCTCCCCCGCTTTTGGTCCCACCTCGAAATACCGAGGTCGGGAACACGGCAGGGTGTCACCAATATTAGGTGACCTAACTAATATACTAACTATTGGGGTCAAGAGTGCTTCCCACTCGTCTCCTGATGATTACCATGATACATTATGCATCCCCCGTATTGCAATAAAGTACTTCGCCCCTGAGAGTCAACAAATCGCTACACTATATTATTTTTTTTTAAAACTCTTTTTTATTGACTTGACAGCACAACAAAGGACCAGAGGAAAACCACAAGGCACCAGCGCAATTTACAAACAGTATGAGGAAGAAACATATACAATTGCATGAATGTAGCATATCAATAATCGGCAATATACAGAGAGTTAATACATGCCCCGGGATAGTATGCTATTTAGGGGGAAGCATCTGGGGAAGTAGAAGAAGAGGTGGAGGGCGAGGTCATGGCAGAGATATAGTCAGGGAATCTCGGCCAGATGTCCCTTGGTCTGGAGTGGGGATGTTGTATAGCACTCCAGGACTGCTCAGTATCATGAGCCCATGTGACCGATCTGAGCCACTGGGCGTAGGTAGGCGCTCTAGGGCGAAGCCAGCAGAGTAATATACAGCGAACTGCCAGTAGCATGCAGTGGCCTGCCAATTTCTTAGCATCGCGGGGGAGCTGTGGGAAATCGTGGAATAAGCAATGCAGTGGGGTGGGGGTGATTGGGTGATCTAGAATGTCTGATAATGTAGAGCAGATGTCTAGCCAGAATTGGGACAAATGGGGGCATAGCCACAGCATGTGTATTTAGGAGGCCTGATCTGCGCCGCACCTAGGACAGGTAGGGGGTTGGCATGAAACATGCGGTGGAGTCTCACGGGTGTATGATGGTACCTGTGTAAGACTTTAAACTGAATGAGTTTAAATTTAGTATTGTAGGAGACCTCGTGGGTCCGGGCGCACATCCGAGCCCACCTCTCGTCAGTGATTTCGGCATCAAGGTCCTCCCCCCATCTGCGTCTCAGCTCGGTAAAGTGGGGGGCCGCTCTGGTCTGCAGTAAGGAGTAGAGCCTCAACACTTTACCCCTGAAGGAGAGATAGGAGCAGAGCTCCTCCACTATAGGTTCATCAGTGGGCAAGGCAGGGAAGTCTGGATAAGTGGACTTGAGATGTGCTCGAAGTGAAGAGTACTGTAGCCACACCGAAGGTCGGCGCCTCAGTAGGGGGGGGAGGTCAGACCATTCTATGAAGTTCCCCTATTCAAAGGCATCACGTAAAGTCAGGAAGCCAGCAGTGGCCCAGCGGGTGACCACCGAGAGTGGGATGTGTGGAACATCGGGAAGGAAGTTCCACAGAGGCAGGTCCCCGTGAAGCGGACGGGGTGAGCCGACCATGGACCAGAGTTTAGTCAACGCCAGAGACGTACAAGCCACCGGATTCGCAGAGTTTAAGGAAGGGGAGATTGGGCAGAGGACCAGGGACCCGATCACTCGGTCACAGACAGCCAGCTTCTCAAGGCGAACATGAGGGGGGGGATCAGTAGTGTTGAACCAGAATGCAGCAAACTGTGATTGGGCCACCACCTAGTATCTGATGAAGTCGGGTGCGCTAAAGCCGCCCAACGCCTTAGGGGCAGTTAGTGTAGTCAATTTGAGCCGGACGGCCCCAGAGTGCCAAAGGAAGGTGTTGCATATGGTGCGCAGTGTTTGAAAAAAGGTATCCCCAGGCCACAGAGGGAGATTGGTAAAACGATACAGTAGTTGAGGTAATACGATCATTTTGAGTATGCCTATTCTGCCTGCTAGCGAAAGGGGGAGCTTAGTCCAGCTTGAGGTTTTAGTTTCAAGCTTGGTTAAATACGTGTGATAATTGTCGTCTCGTAGCTGTGACGTGTGCCTGGAGACCACCACTCTCAGGTAGGTAAAGCTAGATGAAGCCCAGGTGAACCCATGTAGATCCTGAGGGGGTTGTGTCGAGTCCGTGAGCGGGAATAATGTAGACTTGGAGCAATTGACCGTCAAACCTGATATGTCCCCAAATCGAGCCACATCTATCAGTATCGGTAAAAGATTAATTTCAGGGGATCGAACAAACAACAGGTTATCGTCCGCATAAAGGGAGACTATGTCGGTCTGGCTAGACGTGCGCAGCCCTCTGTGCGAGTGTGACTGCCGGATCATGTCAGCGAAGGGTTCCATGGCAATTGCAAAAATAAGTGGAGAGAAGGGGCATCCCTGACGTGTTGCTCTAAATATCTGAAAAGGGGAAGAGCATCTGCCTTCCGTACGGATCTTGGCTGACGGGGCAGTGTAAAGGAGCTTTATCCAGGCACGAAAGTTGGGCCGAATTTACATTTCTCGAGGACGCACCACAAGTATTTCCAAGAAACTGAATCAAATGCCTTTTGCATGTCTAATGTGGCCGCCACTGCATGTGTGGCCGGGTCGATTCTGTTAAGGATATCAAAGAGTCTCCTTAAATTTAGGGAGGTGGACCTGCCCGGGACAAAGCCCGCTTGGTCTGGATGAACAATGTGGGACATATGCGGTCCCAAGCGGTTGGCAAGTAGTTTGGCAAATATTTTAATATCGCTATTAATCAGGGAGAGGGGTCTATAGGAGCTACACTGCGTGGGGGCTTTACCAGGCTTGAGGAGCACCGTGATCAGTGCCTCACGGAGAGATGGTGGGAGTATGCCCATTTCGCACGATTCCTCCCACAGGGCCAGCAGATGCGGCGCTAGTTGGGCTTTGTATAATTTGTAGAAATCCATCGGGAGCCCGTCGGGGCCGGGGGCCTTCCCCACTGCCAGTGACTCGATGGCCTCCACGATTTCCTCTAGAGTAAAGGGCCGCTCAAGGGAGGCACTAGTTTCGGCTGATAGGACTGATAACGGGAGGTTCTCTAAGTAGGAGTTGATTTCGGATATCTGGGAGGTGTCGACCTCCGAGTACATGGAGGTATAAAATGCGAGAAACTTGGAGTTGATGTCTTGAGGGGAGGTGGCGAGTGTGCCATCTGTTCTAGCAATGGCCGGTATGCTGGGGGCACCAAGTTCGCGGCGTAGCAGTCTAGCCAACATTCTGCCGGGGCGTTCACCCTCGCCGTATTTCCTCGCCAAACGAGGGGAGTCCAGGAACTTAACCTCGCGTTCAGCAAGGCCATGGAACCTGTGCAGCTCAGTGCCCAGATTCGCCAAGGTAGCCGGGGATTGATCAACAGCGTACTGTGATTCATAAGCAGATAGGGCCGATTCGCTGGTGGCGATGTCGGCGCGGATGGTTTTAAGGATACCACTGCTCTTAGAGATGGCGACTCCTCTCGTGTGTGCCTTGAAGGCTTCCCATAGCACAGCATGTGTAGAGACAGAATTTAAGTTAATCTCGAAATACTCCTCAATTGAGGATTCAAGCTCGGAGGCGAAAACCTGGTCGAGGAGCGCGTGAGAACTCAACCTCCACAGTCTTGGTTTGTTGGCGTCAGGTCCCCAGTTTAAGGAAATTAGTACTGGTGAGTGGTCCGATAGTGTCCTGGGGAGAATGGCTAAGCTAGTTACGCATCTAATCAGTAAGTCTGTGACCAGCCATCTATCTATTCTAGAGTGGGAATTGTGTACCGAGGAGTAAAAGGAGTAAGAACGGTCATCAGGATGCATTAGGCGCCAAGCGTCCACCAGTGCCAAGCGGGGGAGCGAGGTCAAGATCGAGTAGGCCGCTCTAGACAGTTGACGAGGGCGAGAACCGGACCTATCCAAGGTGACATCTAATATTGTATTGAAATCCCCGCCCCATAAAATGGGGATCAGGGGGTAGCTCTCAAGTAAAGTGACTAGGTGATGGTAGAAATCGGGGTCGTCAACGTTGGGACCGTATATGTTCAGGATGATTATCTCCTGACGTTGTAATATACCAGTGATGAGTACAAATCTACCAAATGGGTCTATGTGGGATTGATGACAGGTGAACTTCAGACTACTATGTATTAGGATAAGGGTGCCTCGACTCTGAGTGGAATAGTTAGTGTAATATCTCTGGGAGCCCCATTGTCTGGCGAATCGCTCACATTGCTCTGAGCGAGCGTGGGTTTCCTGAAGGCAAAGGATCTTCGCTCCGTGGCGTTCGGCGTGGAGCTGGATCTGCCGCATCTTCTTATGATTGCCTAATCCCTTGACATTCCAGCTCATAAAAGTCAGGGAGGTATCAGCCATTTTCATATGAATGGCGGTGGAATAAACAAGGGTGGATTCCAGGGTCGTGAAAATTGTGTACCTTAGGGTATGCAGTTGGTGGACTGTATATGTGGATTGCTTGGGCGCGGTGCCTGCGGGGCCTCCGGAGGCTGTCAAGACATTTTTAAACCAGAACGTTCCCTTCCAACCCCCCACCCACGTCCCTCAGAGGGACGAAACCCGAACAAAACCAGAACAACCGTAAACTTTTAGGCATCAGCGCCTGGGGGACTGCTAGCAGCCGGCCAAAGGCCGCCGGACTGGGGAGAGCGTAAGGCGGTTTATACTACGTGGTAGGTAAAGGTGGAGCACATAGAGCGGGTGCAGGTCACCACGGTACCAGAACCATAAGCTAGGGCCCGCAGAGAAACAGGATGGGGCCGTGCGATCCGATACAGAGCAAGAAAGGAACAGGCAAAATCATGGTTAATGAGGGACCAGGGTGCAGGAACATGATACAGAAGTGGACGGGTTGAGAAACCAGGGTAGGTCCAGGCTGTGAGTCCAACAAGAAACAGATAATAGGGACTATGATGAGACAGCATGGTAACGAAACATCGCCTATACGGAAAGGTGAAGGGGTAACAGAAGCAACCTGTGCAGTAGTGGGCTACGATGAGTAGTCCTCATAGTGAGGGAGGGAGCGCCATGGCGGTCCGATCCCATGGCACAGGTATGATAATAGATGATGAAGCATGTGAGAAATATTAACATTGCTTAGATCAGCCAGGTATGTGTTCGTCTATAAACTTCGAAGCCTCTTCCGGGATGGTAAAGAAATACGTTTGATTCGAATGTTCGATCCTCAGTTTGGCAGGGAAAAGCATGGAGTACTTGACTCCCAAGTCTCGAAGTCTTTTTTTCACCGCAAGGAAGGTTTTACGCTCTTGTTGAACAGCCACCGAGTAATCCGGATACAAGTGTATTCTAGCCGCCCCCAGATGTAGCTCCCCCTTGGCCCTGGCCACCCGGAGCAGGGAGTCGCGATCGCGGAAGTTGAGGATTCTGGCTATGATGGGACGGGGCGGGGCACCCGGCCTGGGCTTGGCAGTTAGGGATCGGTGGGCTCTCTCCACTGCAAATTGTGCTGACAGCTTGGGGTTGTCCAGGAGCGTCAGGAGGGTGCGCTCCACGTACTCCTCCATAGGCTCTCGAATGTTGTCCTCCGGTATACCTACAATGCAGAGGTTATTCCTCCTGGAGCAGGATTCAAGGTCATCATTTTTCTTCTCGACCGCAGAGACCCGGCTGGTCAAGGTAGTTACAGCGGTACGCAAGGAAATCAGGTCATCCTCCGCGGTGCCAACCCTCGTCTTAATTTCAGCAACCCCGCTGTCCGTCCTCTCCATATGGGCCTTTATAGACGAGATGGTCCCATTCATATCGTCTAACTTAGTATGGAGTGTAGTGAAGCCCTCTCGCATGTACGCATGTATGAGTCGTCAGAGGTGGAGGGTACAGTGGTGGTCGGTGATTCCTCCGGGGATCAGAAAGTGACTTGGAGGGGGTCTTAGCGAACATGTTTAGTGAACTTTGCTTCTTATTGGAGCCGGCTCCCTTAGTCATGGTGGAGAGCAGAGCTATAAGTTCAGGAGTGCTATAAATGGGGAGCGGCGGGAGCACAGTCGTGAGGAGCTTAGAGCAGGCGGTTCACTGCGAGGAGGAATGAGGCGAGCAGACAGAGCTCCTGTAGTACGGGTTGGATGCCACACTGCAAGGGGGGGAAGGCAAGCAGACAATGCACCCGCAACAGGCGGGAGGGCAATCAGCAGTAGTACAGGCCGGCCGCCGGTGTAGGTACAAGTGAACCAGGAGATAGACAAAGTGCACAGCATTACTGCGCTCGTGATGGTTCCCCATGCAGCCCAGGCACGTCGCCGTGTATAGGTATGGGTATATGGCAGGGACCGCACCAAGCCAGCCAGTAGGTAACAAGCTATGCTCCCCTAGGTTGCCATGGGCCGACAGAGGCAGGGCAGCACCGGGGGACAGGGGACAGACCAACCTCGAGCTGGGCGCGTGAGACCCAGCAATGGCGATATGGGACCAGGGGAGTGATCCGCCTGGAGCAGAGAGGTGGTGGCCGGCAGGGTCACGCCAGTAAGCCAGTCACGTTGCCCCTGGGCTGCAAGAGCACAGGGAAGCCAAAAGTTTGTAGGGCTGGTAGACGCAGGCTGGATGCAGCACGCCGGTTCAGTCAGCTCGTGATAAGTGGTAGGGAAAGGGGGGGAACGGCAGCAGTGCAGTGCGGCGCGGGCCCCCAGCCGCAGTATGTGTCCCCATGGTGCACGGGGGGAGAGAGCAATTTCAGGAGAGGCGTCCCAAGCGCGGGGGGCTCGGCACAGAACCGCTGCTGAGTAGAGGCGTGGCGGGCTGCGAGGCGCGCCTGTAGTGAGCGGAACGGGCAGTACGGGATCACCGGAGCTAGTGAGACAACTCCCCCCGTGTCTCCCACCTTGCTGTAAGGAGAGTTCTGTGTTCCATGGGAGGGGGGGCAACAGAGGGAGAGCAGGTAAGTAAGCTGGAGGAGAGAGGACCTGCAGTGGTGACTCCGTTCCCCGCCGTGTGAGATCAGGAGGCGGGGGACTCCGGGGCCCAGTAAGCCAGTCATGTTGCCCCCGAGCTGCAAGAACACAGGGAGGCCAAAAGTTTGTAAAGCTGGTGGTCGCAGGCTTGATACGACACGCCGGTACAGTCACCTCGTGATGAGTGGCAGGGAAAGGGGGGAGCGGTAGTAGCGCAGTGCGGCGTGGGCCCCCAGCCGCAGTATGTGTGCAATTTCAGGAGAGGTGTCCCCAGAGCGGGGGGCTCGGCGCGGAACCGCCGCCGCGCAGAGGCACAGCGGGCTGCGTGGCTCCCCTGCAGTGAACGGGGATGGAAGTCCGGGACCAACGGAGCCAGTGAAGACAACTCCCCCCCGTGCCCCCTACCTTGCTGTAAGCAGCATTCTGTGTACCATGTGAGGGGGGGCAGCGGAGGGAGGGCAGGTGAGTAAGCTGGAGGAGAGAGCACCCACAGTGGTGTCTCCGTCCCCCGCCGTGTGGGACCAGGAGGCGGGTGGACTCCGGGGCCTCCAGGCCCCCACGAAGTTGGCGGGTCGCAGTGGTCGTAAAGCCAGTGGAGTCCCCAGTAGTATGCAGGACCTCCGGTCCAGGGTGGCCGCTCGTCCAGGGTGGCCCTGATGCACCTCCCCCGCAGCGGCCCGCAGCGCCGCGCCCTACAGTGTCGGGGAGAGCCACAGATCCAGGAGCCACGGCGCGGAACGGGCTAGCGATCCGCGGCCCCAGTCCAAACGGGGCTCACAACAGGTAAGCAGGAAAGCAGGGTAAAGGAAGGAGAACCTGCGTCGATGTCTTCGTTGCCCGCCGTGCGAGGCCGGGAAGCGGGGACTCCGGGACCCCCAGGCCACCACGAAGTTGATTGGCGGGGGTGGTGGCGTATCAGAGTGGGGTCCTCAGTGGTGAGCAGGAGCCTGGATCCAGGAGATGCCGGGTGGGTCCGCCGGCCGCGGCAGCTCGGCCCGCTCGGGAGGTCTTCAACGCCCCGCCCCCGCAGCGGCCTGCAGCGCCGCGCTCTCTGGTGTCAGAGAGAGCTGCAGTTCCTGGAGCTGCGGCGCGGCTCGGAAATGACACCACAGCCCCAATCCAAGCGGGGCTCAAAGCTCAGCCCCTGGGAGAAGCCCAGGTCCAGGAGTTGGCAGAGGGGTAGGTTGGAGGTTCACCCACAAACACAGTGTAGAGTAGAATCGTAGTATATTAGGGCACTTTTTTAGGTTTTTGTGCTCTCCCAGTCTGGAGCACTGCGGTTAGGCGGCCATCTTGTTTCGGCGCAACAGCGCCCCCCTCGCTACACTATATTATAATCAAGTCCCAGAGTCACAATATGTACAGCACCTCAGTCCCATGATCGGGCCTCACTCGTCCGTATCGTCCTTCTTGCGGCCTTCCGCCTCCTCCGGGCAGTTCTGGCCATCCAATCACTCCAACGCATCCTCCGGACTCTCGAAAAACAGAGCTTTGGTTTTGTGGAATACTTTCAGTTTAGCTGGGTACATCAACATGTCTCGCAACCCAGCGGCTCGTAATCTCCTTTTCACCGTCCCATAGTTCAGCCTCCGCCTCTGCACTTGAAGCGTATAGTCAGGATATGCCGAGATGGTCACCGAGGCCCTTTGTATGGTGCCCCCCTTCCTGAAAGTTTAGAATCTTGGCGATGATCGGTCTTGGGGGGGCACCCGGAGGGGGCTTCCTCGTGAACGCTCTGTGTGCGCGCTACAATGCGAAGCCTTGCGTGAAGATCTCAGCCCCTATTTCCTGAAGCAACATGTTCTCAACATAGTCTGTCGGGTTAGGGCCCTCTTCCCCCTCCGGAAGGCCCACTATGCGCACATTGTTCCTTCGAGCACACCCTTCGGCCTCCTCTGCTCTATTCTCCAGGTTGGTCACCTGCTGCCTCAGGACATGAATCTCCGAAGCGTGCGAGGTCCGGGCAGTCATGTTTATAGTCACTTCTTTCTCTAGTTCATCTGTGCGTTCTGCCATTTTCCGCACGTCCAACCTGAGCAAGTTAACCTCCTCATGCACTGCACCGATTTTGAGCTCCAGCGCTGCCTTAAGCTCGGCAGTGGCTGCCTCTAGCTTGCTTTCCCACGATGCCTTAAGGTCTGCAATTACCTCCAGGATCTGCCGGTCGACACGTGTAGGAGTGATGTCCACTGGTAGATTCTTGTCTTTAGGTCTCGCCCCCTCCGCCTGTTGCGGGGTCTTGTTGAAATCTTCCATTGTAGGCTGCTTCGTCTTGGATTTGAGCAGTTTGGATGGCGTCCTGCCGTTTGGCATTCCCGTGGTCACAAGCGAGGCCTACTGGCCCCTTGTCGTGGTGCTGTAGAACGAGTAGGCCTGCAGTCTCGCAGTCTCACCGGCCGGCCAGCCGTATGTTGGGGGCCCACTCTCGGCCCCTCCCTCCCTCCAGTTCCGGGTGGATGACGCCACTGTATGTGCAACCGCTCTCGGGGCCCCTCGCAAGTGTCCAATTTCGGCTGCTTCAGGCACGTGCACTCCCGTTTCCGATGACCGCCTGAACAAGTAGCACAGCTTGGGATCTTCACGATTATCCTCTAAGAGGCCATCTCGACCGACCAGGGACGCTGTCCCTTAGGTTGCCCATCGAGGCCTCCTCCTCAATCCTTCCGTTTCTTTGTTCGGAGAGCCCGTACGGCCGCCATCTTTGATTTTGGGCGCTGT
The DNA here is from genome assembly GCF_040938575.1 of Ambystoma mexicanum. Classification (NCBI taxonomy): domain Eukaryota; kingdom Metazoa; phylum Chordata; class Amphibia; order Caudata; family Ambystomatidae; genus Ambystoma; species Ambystoma mexicanum. The sequence goes on along the minus strand of NC_090938.1, from coordinate 488,086,600 downwards.
CCTCCACCGCCAGCATAATTTTCGCGATAGCCGCACTAATACTTAGTGAATTTCGGGCAGAGTGCCGTCATTCGAAGCAGCTAGCGTTCCCACCGACTCTGGTCTGTCTTTGGTGGCGAATGTTCAGGATTACAGTGCCAATGCACCCAAGGATCATTCCGGATCGGCAGGAGACGGCCTGAAGCGCGTCTTACTCCATGGCCGCCTAGCCACGTCCCTGAATAAGATAGAATCTTAGGTTGGAGAATAGGTGCAGATATTAGAGCCCAGGAGTTATACGGGAGCAGTTCTAATAGAGGAAGAGAGTGGCACGGAGGAGGTGGGTGGAAATGGATGATCAAGGAGTAAAGGAGGTGATGCAACTTCCAGTGGACTCCAGAGTTTCAGACAGTGATTCAGTAGGCCTGAAGTCCTGACCACACGCACCATCTGGGAGAGACAATTATTCAGAGAAGACCATCCTAAGTATTATTATTTATTTTGCAGAGTGCATGGTTTCATTTGAGTTCCTCCTTACTTGTATATAAACCCAAATAAAAAAAGTGAACCAACAACATGTGCTCTTGGCGTCCTTCTTGATTCCAAGTGTTCTCTGATTGGGTGCCTTTAATTGAATGCTGCAGTTTGCCATTGTACATCCAGAGGGAATGCCTGATACATTTTGCTACTGTAGGTCTTCTTTAGAGGCCCACCCTCTATAGAGGTTGGGCTTTGTCCCTCGGGCGCAAGCCGTGCTGGGACTCCTGCTTTGTGCATGGACCCGTGGTCCTTGTGCACATTTGGCAGCATGTGTTCCTCGCTCGCATTCACTATGTGTGTGTGCATGTGGTTGCATATCTGCAGGAAGCGCATATGCTCTAGGTTTTACGGTTCTAAGTGAAAATGTCCTCAGGAAAATGTAGTCATGTGAAAAGGTAGTCAGCAAAAAGTCATTTTCAAAGATGTAGTCATTCAATCAGAGTGAACATATTGGTAGTAAAAAGGTCGCCAAAAAAGCTATTTTTAAATACACAAAAATACAAGGCTGTAAAACCTAACAATGACCCAAACATCTAATAAACATCTAATAAAGCCGCTACAATTACCCTAACTACATTCCAAAACCTTACCCTAACTCTAATTAGAGCCCGTATTGTAAGTATTTTATGTGCATGTGACGCAATACAAAATACCAAATGAATAGAAAATGAAGAGTGAACCTACTTCCAACACCCTCTCCAGCTCCCCTCAAATTCCAGAGCACTAGCCCTAACCCAAAGGGGCTCATTACGAGTTTGCTGGTATACAGTAAAAGTGCTGGTAATACTGTTTACCGGCACATTTATCGGTCTGGTCAAGTACAAGTTTGCCAGAACACAGTTGCCAGAATTACCGGCGCTAGTATCACCTCATCTGGAATTACTGGCACCGGTAATACCAGCAACGACAATACCGGATGGGCTGAAAACCTGCGACGGTAATAAGAGCACAATGGTATCCGTGGCATATTACGAGATTGGATTTGCCAGTAATACCGGCTGATATTTGCCAGTAATACCGGCAAAACCAAGGTGGAGATAACCACACGTCAGATTATCCGGTAAATAGACACAGGTGAAGGAAATAAGGCCACAGATGCACACAATGCAGACAGGAAGAGTACAAAAGGGCCACACCCTCCTCAAAAACACTTCCCAACACAGCTGTGATGCTAGTCATTGTTGCAAACATGTAGTTGGAGGCGCTGCATGCCAATCTACAACTGCAGGTGTGGGAGTACCAACAGAGGCAACAGGAGACAGTGAGAGAAGGCGAAGGAGCAAAAGAATGATGGGGATGCAGGTGGTGAGGCAGAGGCGTGCAGTGATCCCCCACACAAGGGCCACACCCTGAGCCCTTACTAAAAGGCAGCTACTAACCCTGTACTACCTAAACAGGGAGACCATACTTGACCTCCTGATCCACTTCCAGGTGGACATTGGAAGCAGGATCGGCATAAGGTCAGCCATACCACTGCTGGGGAAGCTGGTGTCGGTCTTGCACTTCCTGGTCAGTGGAACGTTCCAGCACTCTGTGAGCCAGCTGGACAGAATTCCACAGCCTGCCTACTTCAGAGTGCTGATGAAGGTGCCGGAAGCCCCCCTGCCCCATATGGTCCAGCACATCGCTCTCCCCACCACCCAGGCACAGCTCAGCACCACCAAGGCATGCTTCTATGCAATTGTGGGCATGCCCAATGTGGTGGCAGCGTTGGACTACACGCATATTGAGCTTGTGCTCCACCCCATGCCTCAGAGGAGGTCTACAGGAACTGGAAGCAGTTCTAGTCCCTTAATGTCCAGGTCACATGTGATACCGACCTTACCATCATGCACTGCTGTGCCCGATTCCCAGGATCAGCCCACAACGCAATGGTCCTGCAGAACAGCACACTGCCGGCCTACATAGGACGTCACAGAGGACAAAGGACCTGGATGTTGGGTGAGTACATGTACAATGCCATCTACCTGGTAGCATGAGTGACAGGCAAAGGGGGAGGAGGGTAACAATGTCACAAATGCATGGTCAAAATGGTCCCTGTACATGCAGGGCCCACCAGGGCACCCCTCAAATGACAAGTCACAACACACAGGAGAAGTACATGACTGCGGATGCATCAGTCACTGACCGGGCCTATTCAACCCCAACAAGACAATCACACGCAATGCACTACAGGTACCAGAATGCAACACCCCCCTCATGCAATGGCAGCGAATAGGTTGACATGGCCACCTAGGGGAATCAAATGTACGTCCAGGTTCACCCACAAAAGACTGGTGTCAAGCCTGGAGATGACTGAAAGCCACAATAATAAAGACCAAGGTCTATGTACAGCCAGGGGACAGCACATTACAGTGATGCATAATTACCTGTGCCTATCCAATGACACACACATGACCGGAACAGACTGCCCAGGAACAGACAGACACACACACACAGCATAAACTCCGGTGTACAGGCCAGAACAAGGTACAGGGCCCATAAAGAACATTGTTGCCCATGGTGACGCCGAACGTTGTGTCACCCAATGACACCCCCATACATGGGATGAGACTGCCAAACAACTCCTGAAGGTCAATACCCTGCCATCAGATCTGGAATGCACTTCGTTCACAAGTAATGACACACACCATCATGGATGCCACAAAGACCAAATCTGCCTTTGAACTAGACTCCCATCAGGTACCACGCATGGTGGCAATGCACAAGCCCAGACCCCCCCCCCCCCACGCATGGTATGGCGTCCTCACAGTCAGATAGCAAAATGCAATGTGTGTTGGCCATGCGCTCTGTGCAAGTATTTGTATGTCAGACTGGACAACCACCTTGGCATTGAAATACTCATGCAAGGACTGGAACGTGAAACAGTGTGGCACAACGTAAAAATGGGACATGCATGCAAAGATTGATCATTGAGATGCCACGTGATGGGCAATACCACTGCCCGGCATCATGAGTCACACCTGTGTCCTTCCCCTTGTAGGTGACTCTGGATAATGCGAGACACCTGAAGGTGTCTCCCTAGCTAGTCCCCGGGGTTCTGTCATCCAAGTCGCCAGGACACAGCCATTGCTATTGGATGCAGTTCCTGGGGGTGGACCAGTGAGGGGGGATTCTCTGGTTGGGGGGTCCATGGGGAGTGGGAGTGGGACACTGATAGGTGAGAAGTGTAATCCTCCTTCTTTCAACACCTTTTCCCTATCCTATAAAAATATTCCAAAACACTGCCCCCCTTTCCCGACACGAACACTTTCGCACAACACGAAAGACAACAGACTAAAACCAGAGCCTGACATGTCCCAATACAAGGGTCAGGCAAAGTCAGGCAATTGACCAGAATCACACACACCTGACGGCCATTTCCCTTCCCCACTGGGATAAAAGGTGGAGCACGAGAGCACAGTACGAGCAAGGCATACCGCACAGCATGAGAGCTAAGTCAGCACAGCAGTTCAAGAGGAGGAGAAATATGGCAGATAGCGAGATGCTGACAAGGAAATAAGTGATTTTGCCCTTTCCGCCAAGGCCCGTGAATCCTCTGCAGAAGGATTGGTAAGACTGCAAGCACTAGCCAACGTGTGTTGCAGCAGATGTCAACAGTACATAAGACGCTCCTCCACTGATAACCAAACCGAGGAGAGGCGCTTGTCTCTGTTGGGGTACCAACCTTGACTCCAAAGAGAAAGAAAGCCAAGCGGTTCATCACAACCGGTGAGTCGAGGAGAAAGTTGTTAAGAGCCTGAACTGTGTTGAATGAAAAGTAGCAAATGGCTAAATTGAACTGTGAATGGCTGATAGAGCTATTGATACAAGAAGGGGAAAACCAGCAACACAGGAATCCGATACCACATGGTGCTCACTCAGTGAACTCTGGACGATTACCCGATTGTTGAAAGTAACATAATCAGAAGGCCTTGAGAAAAGGTGGAAATAGGTGAAGTTGTAATACAGGGATCTTGTCAAATCTTTTATACAGTCGAAAGTCTTTGACCGACAGATGAGTGTGAAGCTAAGGGAAATTAATCCTGCACAGTGAAATCAGTGCATGAACAGTGTGTTGCAAAGGTTGGCAAGAGTGAACCCGGTGGAGGGATGCTAACAAAAAGGGGCGAAACCTGAAGTCCCATCTTGGCTTTTTTGTAGGGAACGGGAATGCACAACCACAGCATGAGAACATAAAAGCTGTCTTAGATACACCAACTCCCAAGACCAAAAGAGATCTTAGAACCTTTCTCAGGTTAATAGGATACTACCGTAGGTTTATCCCCAACTTTTCGGACAAAACAGCCCAGCTGACAGATAAACTTAAGAATGCCGAACCCCAGAAACTTCATTGGAATGACGAGGGTGAGATATGTTATAACACCTTGAAGCAAACTATGTGTCTGAACTAAATCCTGAATGTGACTTCTCTATGGAGTTTGTTTTACAGACAAATGCTTCCTTTGCAGGTTTAGGAGCCGTCCTGTTTCAGGTTTGGGTTGGATTGGAACATCCCATATTATTCACCAGCTGCAAGCTGTTCCCACGTGAAAACAATGACTCTCTGTTGGAACTGGAGTCCCTGGCCATCAAGTGGGCCATTATCCATCTTAGGAATAAGGTGTACTCGGGCTGAATTGTGAAATTAAATATTATGTGATCTTCTTCTAGGTGATTAATGGGGATGATTCCTACAAGAGTTTTATGATTGTATCTTAATGATGTATTATACTGTAATAATTTTATTTTAATGATGTATTCCTACCGTTTACCTTTATAAGGAGATTGCTGTCTCTGTAATATCTTGTACGATATGATATGTTATAGTGTATAAGGTTTTAATTAACCAATTGCACTTTAAACTAATAAAAAGAAATGATCCATCTTAGGTGCTACTTATTGGGATGAAAATTCACACTTGTTACAAACCACGCATCCTTAGTTTGGATTAGCCAATGCAAAGACTCCAACTTTTGGGACATGCAATGGTTTCTAGACCTACAATCCTATTGTTTCACTGTGGAACACCGAAAAAAAAGACTAGGTAAATGTAAAAATGTTTTCCCGGTTCCCCTGTGAAACTAATGTGGCTACATCGCATGGAGGAAGGGTATGTGAGAAACCTGAACGTGTCTCCCTAGCTAGTCCCCAGGGATCTGTCATCCATGTGGCCCGGTCACAACCATCACTATTGGATCTATTTCCTGGGGATGGACCCGTGAGGGAGGATCACCTGGATGGGGAGGTCCTTGGGGAGTGGGACACTGATGGGTGAGACACAGTATCCCGCTTCTTTAAACATCTTTTCCCCATCATACCATGTAGGAAATTCCAAAACACTGCCTCCACACCTTTCCCCAACACAAACACTTTCGCACAACACGAAAGACAATGGACTAACATCAGAGCCGTTTACCTGACATGTCTCAATATAAGGGTCAAGCAAAGTCAGGCAATTGACCAGAATCACACACACACCTGACAGCCCTTTCCCTTCCCCACTGGGATAAAAGGTGGAGCACGAGAGCACAGTACGAGCAAGGCAGTCGGCACAACGTGAGAGCTAACTCAGCATGGCACTGCATGGTTGCACACTCGGGGAACTATGAGTGATTACCCGATTGTTGAAACTACCATAACCGGAAGGCCTTGGGAAAAGGTGAAAAGAGGTGAAAGTGGTCATAGAGGGGTCTTGGAAAATCCGCTCTACAGTCGAAAGTCTTTGATCTAAAGGTGATTGTGAAGCTAACGGAAATTAATCCCACATGGTGAAATTAGCAAATGAACAGTGTGTTGCAAAGGTTAGAAAGAGTGAACCTGGTGGAGGAATGCTAACAAAAAGGGGTAAAGCGTGAATTCCCATGAACAGTGTGTTGACAGGAGTGAACCTGACTGAGGGATATCCACAGTGGACTGTTTGAAAAGACATTAAGATTTGTGCAAGATAAGCCATAGTGATCCCAACGCAGGGACGCTGACGTCTGAGATCGGTCCGAGCCTGAAAGAGGGAGATCCAGGGGTGAAAACCCATCACCCAAAGTGCATTTGGAACTTTTTATTTGTTTTGTTGAATACATCAGGCCCATGAAGGCAAGAGACTCTTTTTGAAATGAGACTTAACCATCGAAGAACCTGATAGCTGGTATGGAACTGCCGACTCATGCTGGGAAAGCTTGAATGTGTGCTGCGCTCAGGAGATCCACTTTTCCCCCTGCTCAAAACTTGGGGAAGGGAGACCCCTGGCAATCACATCCTGACTTATCATTTGTGAACACTTCTTTCTTTATTGAAAACACTATCTCACACTCTTTTTGTAATTAGTTGTAAGGATTTGGCAATCATTTTTTTAGTATAGGCCTTTTACTTTGACAAGACGCCACAAGGACTGCCTTATTTTTCATTTGATGCTCGAAGGTTGTACCCATTTTAGATTTAGGTTTCGGTTAGGCATTTTTCCACACTGCATTTACAGTTTAATAAACACCCTTGAACTGTGATCACTTGTGTCTGTCTTTACTGTTGCCACCATGAGTTCCTTACAATACCCACTGCTTCCATGGCTGATGACCTCTCTGAGGAATCCCAAGACATCGCAGGAAATGGCATGTAAAAGTGCAAGGGTGGCAATTCAGATGTCTACATCGATCTGGCGGTGCTCTGATGTACAGGCCAGACAAGGTTGGACAGATAGTCCTAGCCTGTGCAATGTTGCAAAACATGTGCGTCAGGCGCAACATACCCCTACCCCCAGATCTGGACATGCCGCCCCAGGGAATGATGATGCAGCGCCAGTCAGTGCATAGCACATTGAGGCCATAGAGGTCATGGATGGGCGCATGGCCCAGCCAGAACAGTTTGGGAACTCTTTTGAGTTTACCATCCACTCTGCTCACCCCGTGAATGTTTATAAATAGCATCCACCATCACATTACACACTTGTTTTAAAAAAGGAATTTCCAGTCATTGCTTCAAGTGAAATGTTTTGTATTCTAATGTCAATAGTGGCGACCCCAAACAACCTCCCCCCCTTCCCTCCCCTAACACGTTCCTCACCAAAAACAACCGTCCCCACACTCCCCAAACACAGCGCCCTCCCAAAACACCCAGTGATGTACCCTGCCAGTGTTCAGGTAATAATACAGGGCGCCCGGCTAGGTCTTGATATGCCCAGGAGGGTGAACGTATATTCAAACAAAAAATCAGATGGGAGACCCACACTTTTGATATTCAGGATAATTTTAGTTTAATCTCTGAATTCTGGTGATGATACATATAATATATCAATTGTTAGCATAATAACAGACAGACGGACAGTTGTACTTTTGATATGTAGGTGTACCACTAGGTACCACCCTCAAGAGCGTGGAGGGTGCAAGCCTTCTGATGGTGCAAGATCTCTTGGATACACAGTTAACAAGGGTTTACAACACAAGAGTAAATGCAGCCCTGGGCCTCAGTTGGTCCATGGGTATTGCCATAGGGAAAAAAACACAACCGGTGTGTACAAGGGGTGGAGTTGTGTCACAGATCGACACTGTAGTCAATCTATGTCGTCAAATTTTGTAATCAAAAATTGCATGGCAGACAAACCTCTAGTCGACCATTTTCACAAAAAAGGACACAGCAACAAACAATTCACGTGGATGGTCCTTCAGCAACTTAACCCACAGAAACCAGGGGGTGACATCAATTTGGCCCTCACCCGACTTGAACAAAAGTGGATCCATAGACTGAATACAGTAAAAAACGGTCTCAACATTACCGTTGAATGGAAACATTTCTGGACGTAACTGCCACCATTGTCTCCTTTCAACCCTGAGTGATTCTTTAATCCCACCCTGCACTCTCTAATAGAGGTCCATTCACTGCATTCCACGATTTAGAACCAGTGTACACCGTTAGCTCTCCTCCATGTGATAACGCTAACGGTTTTTATCCCCAACGAGTTGACCATGACCAAATGGAATTACCCTTGTGTGTTTTGTGACTATGCTGAGTTTTTCCAACACTATGCCTAGACCATGTCGTGCCACCCAATGTCTAGACACTCCATGGCACAAGCACCGAGTATAATATTATACAGATTCACCCTAATTGTTCGGCTTATTCTTCTACGGACTGATACAGTCACCCAATTAGTAACCAGGAATATGCACATGCTGTTTTTGAACATTGAATTGCAAACTGTCACCCTGAATATGCACATGCTAGTTTTTGAACATCGAATGGATTTTAAAATGTATGTCACGCATATCCACATTTATGTGCTTGTATTTGTCACTCCAGTCACCACCCAAGTCAGTCACTATGGACTTGCACCTGTACTGTATTTTCATAACCTTGCTCGTGTTCAGCATTGAATCGCTGCACACACATCTGCACAGCCGCCACTCGCGGCATCAACATAGTCAGTCACCTCACTATTGGACTTGCTCTGAACTTTCATTACTTTGCTCCTTACAGTACATCATGCATTCTGGTGCATTTACACCACGACCATCCAGTTCGACTACACCCCCTGGACTACATTTCCCAGCATCCTTTGCCCGGAGCCTACGTTGATTGACAGGGCTTGTCCCTCTCCAACACACAGCACTCCCATTGGCCCACTTCCTGACCGTTGATTGGACCGCCCGATCTAGGGGCGGGTACTACCTGTGACTTGCAGTTTTTTAGTTTCACTTTCATTTGCACACGCTGCCACACTACAGCTAGACGCTTCTGCTCCGGTAACCAAGTACGTTTTTTAAGAATTGCAAATAGTTTCTCAACTACTCGCTGGCCCATAGTCTATTCCGGGACACTCCACCTCCCTCACACGATTTCACTCAGCCTTCAACCTCATGCCTGTTACTTTTTTGCATTTCACTGCTCTCTCATTTCTGCTGCACAGTGACCATGACCATTGCTGGGACCTACAGGCACCTTCACCCGGCACTCCCTCAGTTAGTTATTATTTCTGGATCACTTTGACCACACAGCTCAACCCCACGGGCACCATAAACCACGATGTATGCCTCCCTCCATGCGTCTCCTACGCATTGCACCTCACAGAGGCTCCTGCCTTGTAGTCAACTTGGGCGCATATAGGCTATTATAGCCTTCACTCGAACCGGACATCACACACATTCTGGTTCTGTTGAATCGGCCTCCTGGCTCCTTCACCCCTGATCAGGTATGTACCACCCCTGACTGGTTAACCTTTTCTGTTACAAGACCAAGATCACTAGTAGCTCTTGCCTTTTCCTTCCAGTTGCTGGCACCATTGATTGATGCTATTGCCATCTGTAGACCGCGGTTCCGGATACAGTTCTTTGGACTAATTCCATCAGCAACAGTGGCCACTGGGCCACCGCCTTCACCTGACTTCCCACATGATCGAAAACTCTCTGAAGCCCATACCGCCGCACCGCTTGTCGGGTAACGGTAAGATTCTGTTCACTGGTGCTTAACCTTTGCACCTGTCCTGACACTAATTGGTCACTGATAAGTTGCGCAAATCACCAATTAACTCTGGAGATCCCACTCCTCCTTAACTATCTGTCATTGAATCCCACAGATACCCCACGGACAGTGTTTCATCCCTTCACCTCCATCCTGAAGAAGGCCATCCCAGTCACCTATGTCCAGTCTTCGTACCCGGTGGCCGAAACAATACAGTGTCGATCTATGACACAACTCCACCCCTTGGATACTTGTACACACCTGTTGTTGTGTTTTTTACCCTTTGAGAATACCCATGGACCAACTGAGGTCCTGGGCTGCATTCACTCGTGTGTTGTAAACCCTTGTTAACTGTGTATCCAAGAGATCTTGCACCATCAGAAGGCTTGCACCCTCCACACTCTTGAGGGTGGTACCCAGTGGTACACCTACATATCAAAAGTACAATGGTCCGTCTGTCTGTTATTATGCTAAAAATTGATATATTATATGTATCATCACCAAAATTCAGAGATTAAACTAAAATTATCCTGAATCTCAAAAGTGTGGGTCTCCCATCCTGATTTTTTGTTTGAATATACCCTGCCAGTGTTCTACAGTCACATGTGGTGCCTCTTCGCAATGGGGCTCTTTACCTGCTCCTTTGATGACTGGAGTCGCTGGGAGCGGCGCTGTGGTTTTACAGGATTGGAGCGCTTGTGGTAGTGATGGAGTTTGGTGGGTCAGATCCCTGGTCCTGCATGTACTTCAGGGTCAATTGTACGCTGTGGTTTAGGGCCTCAGCTATGGACAGAGGCTACCTCATTGTCCTCATGCACCCTTTGGGCAAGGGAGATGAGGGCGGCAGTGGTATGTCCGTAGGTGCCTGTCAGTCTACAGGACATGTTTGTACTGGTCATGGGAACACTAGAACTGCGGGACTGCCATGCTTTCAGATGAGTATATCTGGTGCCCTGCTGCACCTGGCTCGGTGCCCTCTGGACAGTGCCCTAGTGTCCCTGGTTTGGGATTCGAGTTGGCGTGTCTTGGTACATAATGACACGTGAAGTTGGCGACTTAACGGCAGCGTGCTGAGACATGCATCCAGTGCCAATCTAAGCGTGACCGGTAATGGATCGTGATAATTACGTGCTTATGCACGGCATTCCTATGAACATAGACTGTTTAAGTTAGGTTGCCCTAACGGCCATCAGTGATCATGGCGGTGCACCGGGAGGTCCTTTAAATTGGCAATGCGGATTAGCCGTGTGATTAATGCATCACTATCTAGGTCACGCATGTGCATGGGGGGCTGGTACAGCATGAAGTCACGATATTAAGGCTTTCTCAAAGCATGAGTGGACTAGAAGCCCTTTACCCAATGGCTTCTTGATTAGAGTCTTCCCGGTCGATCGCACTGCTAACAGTGTCGGTGGCCATTTTGTCTGTGAAGTTAAATAGGATTAACGTTTTGCTGAACGGGGTGACATGGCACCCATCCATTGGCTGGAGGAAAAGAAGCGTTCTATTGGTCCATCTTGATACAGGGTGACGAATGGTATTTACCCGGGTACCCAAATGGAAAAAATGGAAAACAATTGGTTTAGAACGTTAACGGGAGGCTGGATAAGTGGAACACATGCCCCCTGCAATCGGTTATAACAGAGAAAAGTGGGTATATAATCTGAAGCGCCAGAGTATGAGGCAGATTATAAATAAAATTCACTGAGTGAAAAGGAAGAGGTAATTCACAATGGTAGAGACACATATTAAGAACATTCTTAGAAATATTTGAAAGACGTATTTTTGAAGATGTACATATTGCAGTTTAGTCTTGAAGTAAGAGTGGGGGAGATATAGTGCCAGAACCTGCTGCTTGGGGGTGATGTGCATAAAGCTCCCATTGGGAGTGAGAAGTAGTGGCACTACCTCGACAGGTTAAAACAAGCAGTGCTTTGTAGCTATACAGATATACAGACACACATGTCAACATTTTGTATAGGTGGCATGTTCATACATAACAGGTACGCATGTTTACTGGGAGTATGTGGGACTGAATTCACGAGAACACATTAAATTCACGCTCCTTGTTAAGGCCAGTGGTCACTAGTCTTTGTTTACATATCAATCTTGCTTCCTGCTGCCAGAGCTGAAGTTCTCTGTCTCCGCCTCTGATGCTGGCCTGCACGATATTGATCACTGTGAAGCAGATGATCCTCTTGTCATTCATCTGGTGTTTGGTCTGCCAATGTTGAGCATGGGGGTACTTGGTGTCCTGTGAGCCCAAATATTTGAGGTGTTCTCTGATCCTGGTGCGCAGCTCCCTTGTTTTACTGCCTATGTATTTAAGCCCACAGACACAGACAGGCCTGAGGCTCAACCCCTGCATGCATTAACGCATAAGGCACATCTCATTGTGGGGCCGGCATGTTATGACGCTGAGGTCTGACTGTCTGTCCTCAATGGTGCGCAGGCATGCGTCCATCGATCAGATGCTGGGCGGTGGCCGAGTCGGAGGGCTGTATAGGGGGGCCAGGGCTGTAACAAGCAGAGCAGTAGGATGTGGTGTTGTCCTCCTTCTTGTCAGTGATGGTGACCCTGCCATCATGGACTGGTGGCTGCAGTTCTGGTGGGGGTGCTGCGGGCACGAGCGGGACAGCAGCATGGAGTGCCCAGACTGTGGCCTCGTCGGGCCTGCCAGAGTTGGCTCTTGGGGCTGGTGTGTCTACCTGCTGACCTGTGGTCGGGCCACTGACCACTTGTGTGGTCTGGGTGGCAGACGCAAGCACCACTGATGCATCAATTGCAGCGGTGGGTGGTGATGCTGGGGCAGCTGATGTTGGTGGGGCTTATGCAAGGGATGTGTTGGCGGCCCTGCCCTGTTCCCTGGGCTTGATGGCCGGCGGGGTGGACTTTACAGATCTGGCTGCAGATGTTGATGGTCCAGCTCCGTCTCTGGACTGTGAGCCTGGTGGGAAGACATCTGAGAGCCATGTCTGCATGCTTGCATTGCACTCATGCAACATTATGTGTGTCCTGCTCTATTTATGTGGCCTCTTTGGGGCATTGGGCCTAATACGTGCGCCTACATGTAGGTGGTGGAAGTGGAGATTGCCTGTTGGCATTCCAAGGTGCCTTTCTTTCATGTGTGTGGTGGACCAACAATTCATACATTAGATAGTTCAGTGCTTTTGGGACACATGTTTCTGGACACAATATTTGCATTTACATGGTGTTTGTTGTACTTACCACCTTCTCCTTGGGTCCCAGCTCCTGCCTCTGCCATCCTAACCCCCTCAATGTCCTCCATGTGCAGGATGGAGCTGCATATCTCCTCCCAGGGTATGTGGTGGAGGGGTAATACTGTCCCTCCTCCTGTGGCACACGTCTCCCTCCTGTGCTGGTAGATGAGGTTCCGACCCTCAGGCACAGATCATCCGAGCGCTTCCAGCAGTTCTTCGTGCAGGGGACTGTCCCCACAGCCGTCACCCTGACAACTACCTCCTGCCATATGGCAGTCTTTCGTTGCTGGCTGGTCTTTCTGTGGACAGCCCCAATGAAGGCCTCTGACTGCTGCACCACACTGTCTGCCAGTGCAATTAGCTTGGCCTTCAAGGATTTTGGTTTGCACATGCAGATGTCAGGGGCTAGTGTCTTCTGGCTTCCAGGCATGTTTGGCACCTCCTGTAGCAGTGGAAGGCAGTTAGAAATGGGGGATTCAAAGTGGATTGAGTTTTAAAGATGGCCACCGGTGAGCTTTCCGTTCCAATAATCTGCCAGTAATACCACTGGATGGCTGCTGATGCCGGTGATTCCGGCATGCTGGTATTACCGCCTCCAGCAGGGGGGTGTAAGCGCCCCCGAAGACTCGTAATTTGCCAGTAATTCTAGTGGTCGCCCCACCAGACATTACTGCCATTTTACTGCCAAACTCATAATTAGCCGCTTTGCTCTAATCCTAACCTTCGCCCTTCCATAACTGCAATCTTTAACATTTACCCTAACGCTTACCCTACCCTAACGCCTAGGTTTATTCTAGTCCTTATCCTACACCAACATAACCATAAAACGTACCAAAACTATTACTTTATTAACTCTAGCTTTACCATAACCCCTATTCTAACACTTACCCTGACACTTAATCTACTCTGAACACTTTTTAAACCCCACATCACCAGCCCTCTCACAACCGCCCTGACCCTATATTCTAACCAACATCTTTACTCTAATGCTAACCTGCATCTTTACTGGCAGGGTTGACTTTGACTCTGATAAATCCTGTTGTATGTAACTACCGTGGTCTCCTTTCACAGGGTGACTTTCCCTTTGAGAGCGTAGCCTGCAGAAAACGCTACAACTACCTGTCTGGCTGGGATCTCAGGTGAAAAAGCGGGAGCATCCTCGCACTGTTGCTACTCTTAACCGGCCCACTGGTCAAATTACTTCTTTTCTCTCTGAGTGGGCAGACCTCTCCTCCTCCCTCCTGGCCTCAACCACTCTACTCCTCCTCATTGGTGACCTCAATATCCATCTAGATTCTCCCTGTTCTTCATCTGTGCTCTTTTGCGACTTCTGCGATTCACTCTCCCTCTCCATCCTTCCCTCCGGCCCGACTCACTCTGCCGGTCACACACTTGATGTATTGACCTCCTCTGGCCTCCCCCTCTCCATCCCTCTGACTAATCCTGTCTCCTGCAGTGCCCACTGCCTCCTCTCCTCTCATCTCTCACTCTCTTCCCCCCAAGCCAAGCCTACCCCGGCACTGCCACCTACCTTCTCGGACATCTGGCCCATGAAGCATGTGTCAGTTGAGGCTTTCGCTGCCACCTTCTCTCCCCCCCCATCGTCCTCTGGCTGACTCACACCCAGACACAGCCCTGTCCCTTCTCTACTCTTCTATTTCTGATACTATACTCTTGATGATCTTGCCCCTGTCATGAGGATCTGTTTGAAATCCAAAGCCAAGTGCAATTCCTGGTATGACTTAAACGTGAGTGTAGGGCGGCTGAGAGGAAATGGCGGGCTTCTTGTTCATCCTCTGACAAACTGGCCTGCCGCCTGCTCCAAAGGCAATACAGACTCTCTGTCCGCACCAAGAAGAGAGTCCACATTCAAGCCTGTGTCTCTGCAGCATCTAACAACTCGGCTGAACTCTTTAAAATCTGCAAGGAACTGGCCAACCCTGCTGCAGTCTCCACCTCCCCTCTCACCTCCCAGGCTCTTTGCAATGCCCTTGCCGCCCACTTTATCTCTAAAACGTAGGACATCTTGTCCACCCTCGCACCCACTCCCACTCCTCTCCCCTCTCTGTCTCTGCTTGCTGTCCCTCCTCCAGCTACCCCCCACCCTCTTTCTCCTCCTTTCCTTTTTTCTCCCCTGATAAGGTCGCTAGACAAGTCTGATCTATGAAAGCCTCATCAAAACAAGTCCTTCCCTGCTCCTCTAAAACCATTAAGGACCACATTGATACCCTTGCTCCAGCCCTTGCCGATTTCTGCAACCTCTCCTTTGCCTCTGGATCTTTCCCCTCCCCTCTGAAGCACTCCACTGTGCATCCTCTGCTCAAGAAATCCACAGCCGATCCTTCTTGTCCAGCTAACTATCGCCCAGTTTCCATTAGTCCCTTTTTGGGTAAACTCCTTGAAAAGCTGGCCATCTCTCAGCTAAACCTTCATTCCAATTCTGTTTTATTTGGTTTATACAAACCTTTAAAAAGAAGAAACATAAAATACCGTTGACAAAATCACACAAATACAAACCAGAACAACACCATGAATAACAAAGAATACAATGAAAAATAAAAACCAAATGAGCACTAATTGAGCAAACAGAACAAAGAACAGGTCGCAAGACTTAAGTCCAAGCTAAAAACTAGATATAGTTAATTCTTCTTCAGTGTTTTTAAGGAGAATTGTCAGAGCGTACGTTAATTGTTTTTTTGCTTCCGTTAAACATTCCTCCCACCATTCTTCCATTGTGCGGTGAGCTCTATTTGCAACAATTGCTTCAAACAGTATCTATCTAATCGAAAAACAGGCTTTGCAAGTGAGAATTAGATCCTTGATGTTTTCTTCATAATGATTGCAGAATCTACATTTTGCATCCAGCTTCTCATATTTGGGCCACCGCATAATCACTTCTTTGGTCTGAAATTGGTTTAACCTAAATTTCATGAGTAGCTTTCTTTTTTTCTTGTCTGGACACTTTTCTAGATATTTGTAGATTGAATTTTATGCTTTTCCTTCCAGGGGACATTTTTCATGATCGAGTATTTTGCACTATTTATGCCAGTGCTTATCCAGTCGTGTTCCCACAATTTTTTTTTTTTTTACGCCATCTGGATTTTCAACCAGTGTGTCCCTATCAGTGTTTATGTCTGTTAGAATTTGATTACATTGTTGTATCCAAGCTGAAAAGACTGAATTTGATTGTTTGTTCACCTGATCATGGAGAATTTTCATCTGTGGAGCTCCGTTAGGCAAGATTATTTTACGGAAGATTGATAACGTGTCCAAGATGACCTTTGCATTTATGGAAATTAGCCCCAATTCATATCGTACTACCGCAGCCGGTATGCCCTTGGCCACTTTCAAAATTCTAGACCAAAAGATATTTTCAAGGTTATCCCACAGAGTAGATGGATATCCAAATGCAGTTTCTGCACCAAAGATTAAAGATGGCACAGCCTTTTGGTTATAGAACTTTAAAATGGGAACCAAAGAAAATTTGCCATATTTTTTATCAAGAGCTGTGGCTTGGGCACTAAGCTGATGACATTTAGCTTTAGTTTTTTCTGCCCAAATGTGATCGTTTATATTTGAGTTCAGCTACATACCCAAATATTTCAGCCGTTTCACATGTTGCAATGGTTCACCATCAAGATACCATTTGAACTTCTTCGCGTTGGATGTACTTTTGGTAAGGTCTTGTAATGTTAGAACAACTGATTTGCTTGAATTTATATACAAACCATTGTCCCAGACATAATGCTCCAAAACGTGAAGTTTTTGTTGTTGTCCAATTGGTGTGAGATCCATCAACACTAGTTCATCTGCATAAAGAATCCAATTCAGAGCAGAGTTGTCTATTCTAGGAGCAAAACCTTGTGTTTTTTCAAAGATTTCACCGATGTCGGAGATTAATGCCTTGAAAATTATAGCTGCCAGAGGGCACCCTTGTTTAACCCCGCAAAAGGTACAAATTGGTTTTGACAAGGTACCATTTGCGTCCTAATCTCGGTGTTCGCATGTAGGTCTTTGATGGCCGAAAGAAGGCTACCGGGGCAATTCCAAGGTTTAAATTTTGTCCAGAGAATTTCCCAGTCAACACTATCAAAAGCATGAGACAGGTCGACGAATGCAAGATATACTTTGGAGCCTTTCCGAATAGCATCCATTTTCAGTAAATTGATGAGTATGAGATTTAATCAGCATACCACACCCTTCACGAACCCACCTTGTCTAACATCTATACGTTTGGTGAGAGCAAGCCATTCCTTCAGTTTGTGTTGGAGTTGTGTCACATATATTTTGCCTATAACATCCAATAAGGCAATTGGACGATAGTCCATTGGATTTGATCTGTTGCCTTTCTTAAAAATAGGCACGACAATTGCCTTCTTCCAGGAATCAGGAGTGGGACCTTCTGCTGCGACTCTATCAAATAGAATTTGACAAAACTCAGCCCATACTTCAGGATTAGCTTTTTGAGAATAGCATTTGTTATGCCATCTGGACCTGGAGCACGGGAGTTGGAAAGACTTTTGATATTTAACAAAATATCATCTTGGTCAAAATGAATATCCCAGTGCCGCAGGGAAGGCATTGAAGGGTCGGGGGTGTTGCCCTTTTTTGAGAACAACATAGAGAAGTGCTCTATCCATTTTTTTTCGGTAACCATGTTTTTTTGCGGAGCCTGCTGTACGCTGCATTCATTGTTGATTACTGTCCAAAAATCTGAAGAGTTCTTCTCTTTTAAGCATTTCATTATTTTTTCTGCATCGTGTTGTTCAGTCAAGGAGCGATGTGCTATTGTCCAGTTCTTATACTTTTGTCTGATCTTTTTCTTCATCTCAAACTGTTCTGATTTGGTAAAGTTTTTGAGTTGTCGCAGTGCCTTGCGCATTTCCCTCTTTCTCATAGCAATTTCTGGATTATAAGCATGTATGTGCTTATAAATCTGGGTCCCATTTAGATTTTTCAGGGTCTTATATTGTTCAAGTAAAGGAGTATAGTCTACACCTAAGGAGTCAATATTCTTCTCGTATTCCTTTTTTATTATGTTCACCTGCTGTGAATTAAGTTTAAGTCTGTTTCCACTGCAGTTTGGCATTACATTATGTTATGATTCCATATCGGTGAGGTAGATTGATAGGTCATCTTAAAGCTTGCTAGGACCATATTATGCTCACTATTTGCATATTATGCACTTGGAGATTAATGGTATATAGAGATAAGTTTTCTGATACGAAAATGTAATCCAATATGGATTTTTGGTTATTTCTTTGCCATGTGGAATTCGCTGGTATGTCTCCATTGACATTTCCGTTTAACCTTGAAAAGCTCCTTAAGGTTAGCTCTTCACACCATTTTTGCGCCAGGTTTTGTTTTGTTGGTGGATCATTTTTGCTTATCTCTATACAGTTTATATTGAGATCCCCACATATAATAATGTGAGCAGAATTGTCAGCAATCAATAATTCATCGATTAAATCAATTACTTGTTCCACAAAGGAGAGTGGTCCTGCTTCGCGATGTTGCAAGTAGAGGTTTAAAATGAAAAATGTCAAAAATTTGTTTTCAGTACCACAATTCCTTTTGATGGTTGCTACTTGGATATACGGAGATACATTCTTATACTCCTGCAATCTACAGCCAGATGTTTTTTTTTTACAAGTGTAGGAAGACCAGCACTTGGGCGACCTTTGTTTCATTTGTTGGCAGGATTAATTGCAATTTCAAAGTTCTCCGTGATGGGACATATGTCCAACCAAGTTTCCTGCAAACATAGCAGGTCCACCTCTCTTGCCCACTTTCCTTTAGAGTTGAACAAATGGAAAAGCCTCTTGTATTCCAAGAGCCGACAACGAGCTGTTCTTCTTTTGGATTCTTAGAGCATTAGCTTTGGGTGTTATTTGTCAAGGTGGCAGCTAGCCAATTCCACTCTGTATTGGGCAAATTACACGCCTCTTTTTCATTTGTTTTTATCGACTGCTGAGAGTTTTTTACTGTGATTCTGATTCAGTCAGCTTGTTTCATTTCTTGAATAGCGAGATATTCTTGACGGGTTAGATTAAATTGTTCGTAATCTGATTTCCAATTCTCATCCAACATAGTTTGTGTTTCGGAGTGGTTTTTCTTCATCAGTGGATTAGGCGTAGACTTGGTGGTAGATGTCAAATCGCTTACTTCTTTATCCAAGTTAGAAGCATTCACTTCTACAATGCCAAATCCACACTGTAACAATGCTGACGCTCCCTGCAAAAGGGTATCACAGATTAATCTTGAATTTACATATAAGTATACTTTATCCAAAGCAATATCTTCCTTAAATTCTACGGCCTGGATGTCACTGGACTCAATGGTCCATAACACGGGAACATGATGGAACAAGCTCAGTACGTTCTTCCTATTCATTGTTAGGCCATCATGGATGTTAAGTATTCTTTCCAGGCTTAGACAATATTTTGCCTTTATTTTGGGCGCTTTGCCTTAGTAACCATTTTGATTACCATTATTACCTTGAGCCTTATTAAAGCTCACTTTCCCTTTATGATTGATCGTGTCAAGAGGAGCATTAGCGCTCAAGTTTTTTTTTCTCGCAAAGTGAACTTCCATGTTCCAGTATCTTATCTTCATCTACAAATATTCCGAGAGAAGCCAAGTGTACCGGTGAGGATATGTTCTCCTGTTGCGTCATCTTTAAGGTAACGTTTTGTCTTTTTTCATCCAATGTTTGGAAGGAACTCACTGTATTTTCATGATTGTCAACAATTACCACTTTTGGTTGTTTAACCAGTTCACAAAAACGCCCTGTTGTTATAACACAGTCTTTTATTGTTGGCCCTTCGGAACCGCTCAAATTCTGGTTGTGAGAGGGCTCCGCCGCCACACTTTCATTCTCACTTCGCGTTTGTTTATCTTCTTGCACGTCTTCATATATAGATAGATTCATTAGAATCTCACTGTCAGTATCTTCCGGTCCCCTTCTGATTCATGGTCAGTATGGGATGGTACTGATGTTCGAGCTCCTTCGTTGTCAGTTCTTGTGGAATTTCCTTTTTGCTTTCCTTTTACTATACTCTCATCGGATTGATTTTGCACAGCTGCACAACCATTAGCAGAAACATTTACCGTAACTGTTTTAAGATTCCTTAAGAATGCTCTTGCGCCTGTTATTAGTTTTCCTTTTTTAAATTATTGGTTTTCTTTTTATGGGGTACTCCTTTTATATTTTGCTTATTTTAGTCTTTTGCAAATATGTCAATAAGCCCTTTTATTGCTTGCGTATTATTTTTACATGGGGCTTCAATTTCAATCGGGGTACCCTTCGCCGTATTTATAGGATTATCAATCTTTGCAATTTTTGAGCTTTGATCTTCATTCGAGCCATCCTTCGTGATGGTTTTTGTTTTCATTTTGGGAATCGGGCACTTCAATTATTTCATCCAGGTGTAACACATCCGTACACTTAGCATTTGTATTGTCCCTCATGTGGAGATTCGCAGTACTGACACATTTGTGAGTTCATTCCTATCACGTTTTGATGGCCATCCACTAGAATCACACGTGCAGCCCTGGGTGGATTCCACCGAGATCAATAGGCACACTTGCCAGTCTTCCTCTTTATCATTTTGTGGGAGTATGAGTGAATGCTCTTTCTCCTTCTCCAGGAGTAGTTGATCTTGCTTTTTCTCAACCACATTCGTATATCTGGGGTCATTTTTCAGCTGTACTGTCGACAGTTTATTTTTTTCCATGACAACATTATGATATGATATATGATATGATAGGTTATTTATTACGTGCTTAATACCCAGAGGTTTCTAAGCGCGGACCCAGGGATCGAACCTGTGGTGCTCCGTCGTCTTGCTTCAAAGGCGAGCATGTTGCCTACTGAGCCATCCTCCCTATCCTTGCAACTATCCATATTGCTACAGCTGGTCAATCTCACATTAAGAATTAAGAAGTTTTAGGGCTTCACGTGCAACTTCTGCTAATCCTTTTTTGTCTTCACTTGAGTTTCGATTAGCCTCCAAAATCATTTTCAGGTAGTTATCATTCTGGATCTTGTCATGTCTCAACTTTTCAGGAATTGTTTGTATTTCATGTTCCATGTTGGTCACTTTAGAATTTAGCAGTGCTATCAACGTTGTTAGATCCTTGATATTGCCATCCATTTGTTCATATAGTTTCAAATAAGGAGAGAGAGCTATGTTAATAACGGACATAATTACAGCTTAAGAGTCAGATCTCATCATGTCTGCCTTATTTGCTTTATTTTGCAGGTGGGAGGTTTTCTTTTTCTATTGGGTATGTCTTATTTTGGGAAAAGGTTGTTCAATTAGGGACGAGTCGTCAGTGTAGGAAGTAGAAGGAGACAATGTGCTGGAAGAGCTATTTTGTCTTGCATTAGCTGATATTAAAGTCTCATTGATCCTTTTGCTTTCCATCCACAGCTTGTTTTCCTTCGATGTAAATCTTATGGGCGATTGCAGCGTATATTGCTGTCGTTGACTCATTGCCTGCGAACAGGCGACTTCTCCCAAAAGACTGTTTCCAGTTCTTTTCCTTTTGCGTGCTGGACTGCATATCATTTTATATGCACTTTCTTGAAAAGGAAAGTTTGCTTCATCGCCGAGTCTACAGTCCTGTGCTAGATCGTGAGACAGCGGCTGCTCCGCGATGGCATCCTTACTTGGAGTTGGTGTGTTCTTCTGGTAATTAATGGAGCGATTATTGAAGTCAAAATTCATTTTTATTAAATCTTTTAACAATTTATCTGCCACACTGAGTGAGTTCCTTCTTATGTTAACATTGTTGTTATTGTTGTTAGTCTTAATCTGCTCTTCCGTTGTGTTTTCACCACATAATAGTGCACTTTTTTCTGTCAAGGGTTCTGTTTGCCCAATGGGTTTTGACACGAGTATTCCATGGCCATCGTGTAAGTCCATCACTGTACCTAAAGACATTATTCTGCTTTTTTGCGGGCACTTGCAAATACCCTGTTCGCTGCATATCGCCTGTTCATGAAGAGCATTTGAGATTATTTAGTTATTCAACTGTAATATTTTAGCGGCCAGGACACGCAGTTGTGTAATGGCATCAGGTGACACATTTTTTTGTCTATCACGCCACATTCAAAAGGAAATTCAGAGCAAGAATAGTATTTGCATCCCTGATTTCCATTTTTTGTGTTAATAACCCCAGGGGACGGAGGGCAAGCGGGATGCAGAGTTTTAATTGATTCAGTGATGAAACAATCATTATCAGTATCATCATTATCGTTCGCCAGAGGGCTTGCCGTCACAACACAGATCTCATCAGGCCCGCACATGCATTTAACGGCATTTACCTCCCCTGTTTTTCGAATACTCACAGACACAGACCTCACATTAGCATTCGTTGTTTCAGATTCACTGCAATCATCAGAGTTTTGCAGCTCATTTACAATCGGTATGTCTGCTATAGATGGATCTGTGCAAACAATGGATGTATTAACGCTTACTTGAGTTAAAGGTTTTTTTCTTGGCGCAAACTTGGAAGGAGCAGCTGTGGTCAGAGCTCCACATCGCAAGCGAGACCGGGTCTGCGGTGGTTCGCAGCTTCACTTGGTTCTATCAGGCACAGAGTGTGAACAGCAGTGCAGGGGTCTCCTGCGGCTCCTGCGACACCTGTGTGTCTTCGCGCCGCTCCGCGGGGTCAGTGAGTATTTGAGTCTGTAGCCCTGCCTCCTGGCCGTGCACTCAAAAACAGACTCTCAATCCAAAGGGGAAGCGCAGCTCGCAGTGCCTCAATACAAGACACACAAGACTCTGTGCCGACTCCGCGCTGCTCCGCGGGGTCGGTGAGTATTTGAGTCTGTAGCCCCGCCTCCTGGCAGTGCACTCGAAAACAGACTCTCAATCCAAAGGGGAAGCGCAGCTCACAGTGCATCAATACAAGACACACAAGACTCTGTGCCGACTCCACGCCGCTCTGTGGGGTTGGTGGGTATTTGAGTCTGTAGCCCCGCCTCCTGACAGTGCACTCGAAAACAGACTCTCAATCCAAAGGGGAAGCGCAGCTCACAGTGCCTCAATACAAGACACACAAGACTCTGTGCCGACTCCGCGCCGCTCCGCGGGGTCGGTGAGTATTTGAGTCTATAGCCCCACCTCCTGGCAGTGCACTCGAAAACAGACTCTCAATCCAAAGGGGAAGTGCAGCACACAGTGCCTCAATACAAGACACACAAGACTCTGTGCCAATTCTGTTGGCTCTCTCCATGACTACCAATCTGGCTTCAGAGCTTCCAGAAGCACGGACACTGCTCTTCTGAACATCCGTGAAGATCTGCTCTCCAACCTTGACTCTAACATTCCCTCTGTCATTATACTACTTGATCTCTCCTCTGCCTTTGACACGGTCAACCACACCATCCTGCTCAATCGTCTACGTGACAACCTGGGTATCACTGAACAGGCTCTGGCCTGGCTGACCTCTTTCCTCTCTGATTGACCCACCCAGGTACAACATGGGTCCTTCCTTTCATTGATCTTCCTCTCTACCTGTGTTGTTCCCCAGGGGTCTGACCTCTCGCCCTGGCTTTTCAACCAATACCTGGCAGCTCTCGCCTACTGCATTTCCATTTTCTGCTCAAACTTCGAATGCGATGCTGATGACACTCAACTCATTTTCAGGCTGCCCTCGGCCACCTCCTCGCCCTCCCTCATTTCTGATTGCCTAATATCCATTCAAAATTGGTGTACTGCCAACGATCTTTGTCTAAATGCCAACAAGCCTGAGATCCTCCTCATCGGTACACCTTCACCAGGGGAGTTGCTAGGTCTGGAAAAGACCTGGGGCTAAGCTGATGTCGTAACTGTTGGGACTGGGGGCTAGCTAGTCTTTTGGCTGTAGCTCCTAAGATTCTATCCGGGGCTACAACCAAAAGATCAGGGGCTATAGCCCCCATAGCCCCCCCTAGCAACGCCCCTGACCTTCACCATATTTTCCCCTTACTCTCTGGCCAGCCTCCCTTGGCCCTCCTCCTTTCCCCACCTGCAAGGCCAAGAACCTCGGGATCATCTTTGACGCCACACCTTTCTTCTCCGCACACATTTCTGACATCTCTAAAAAGTCAAACTTCTTACTCCACCTCCTCAGAGGTACTCTGCCTTTCCTCTCCTTCCCCCAGAAGCTAACTGTCTGTCAAGCTCTGGTTATCTCCAGGTTGGACTACTGTAACAGCCTCTTTTTAAATCTACCTGCCTCCACTCTCCGCTCTCTACAACTAATCCAGAACAGGACTGGAAGACTTGTCCATGGCCTCAAGCCCTGGGATCGTATCTCTCCAGCTCTAAAATCCCTTCATAGGCTCCCAGTGGATGCAAGGATTACATTTAAAACCCAATGCATTGTCCACAAGGCTTTCTGGGGCCTGGGTCCAAAATACCTTCAATTATCCCTCTGCAAATACCTCCCCTCTCAAGCCCTTCGCTCCTCTACCTCTAACTCCCCCAGGGTCAGTCGTTTTTCAAAGAAACAAGCTGGGGGCAGATCTCTGTCTTCGGCTGGGGCCTCCCTTTGGAACAGCCTACTACCGGCCACCTTGAAACTTGAGGAGAACCATCTCTGGTTCCGGAAACACCTCAAGACCTTCCTCTTCCCTTCCGTCTTTGCCCCTCTTCTCCCCTGCTGACCTGTTTTTCTCTCTTGGCACTGTGCACCTGGATACACTCTGTCCGTTGGGCACTGGTACCTGCTCCCCCTGCCTACCTCCTGCACTGCCTCCGGGCCTCCCATTGCACTGGGTTCTGTATCTGTACCCATACAGTCCCCCACTCTTCCTCTGCACTTATCAGATATACCCTATCTGACTAATCTTGCACTTGCCACTTGCTGGCTGCACTACCACTTTTTCATTGCCTGTATTTATTCATTTATTTAACTTATTCTTTTCTCTCCTCTGTTCTGCACTTTCCACTTCTCCCCCTTCCACGCACTTTCCCCCTTTTCTCTTCACTGGGCCTAGTAAGATCGCTGTTTTCATTTTTTGTTCTCCCTTGTTCCCCTCCGTTTGCTTGGTCGCACTCTGAAACACTTGTGTACGAGCGCAATATAAATAAAATATCATATCATAACCAGCAGAGCTACAGAGAGGGAAAGAAACAGATGCAACAAAGTCAATACTGTTGTTTCATAACAATGAACAGGTAAGAAACAGCACCCTCTGTTGTACCCAGTTTCTACCTGGTGTTGCAAGATTGAAGGGGTGAACCTACTTGACAGGCTCCTGCCAGGAAGTCCAAAGAATCAAGGTGTCCCAAACAGGATATGCCAGGGAGAGCTGAAGATGTGAAATCCAGAAAAGAGGACACCTGACCTGTATGGCACGAGGGCGCAATCTAGGGAGTGTGAAGGTAAAAGAGTTTCAGTTCACTCCTAGGAAGAAAGCAGTCCTGTTCTTGAGGCAACACATCCACAGAATTGTCACTGAGCTGAGAGGCCAAAAGAAAAATAAAGACAAAATCTAAGTTCATACCAATAATTCAATGCAGGCGTCCGTAGCAACAAAAGCCAATGCAGGGTGTGGAAACAGGAGTTCGTAGTGTGGATAAGTGAAGAGTCTGGGATGCAAACCACTGTGATCGAAGCAAAGGGGATGACGAGAAAGCAGTCCAGGATATAAAGAGCCACGTTCAAGAGTAGCCGGGAGAGCCATCAGAGGGAGGCTAACCATGCACCAAAGCAGACAGGGATTAGCTAAGGACAGTCCAATGAACCATCAAAAAGGGGGTCTAGAATCCATAGAAGACAGGGAGAGGCAAAGAACAAGATTAGCTGTTCTCCGGGCGATCGCAACGGTTAAGCAGCACTGCCCAGTGAGTTCAGTATGCTTATATACAAGCACTGTTGCAACCTGAAGCTTCCCGGGTCGCATCGGTAGGCACACACGTGACTCGTTACGTGCGCGGTGCCCCGGGCCGTCTGGGAACTGAAGTCTGTGGCAACCACTGCAGCATATACTACATGAAACCGCCACTGCTGTTGTCGAGTGGGGTGGCAAGCAAGGGAGATGTCAGAGGTGGGCGGTCCATGACAGTACCCCCCTCAAAGGACCTTGCCCAAAGGAGGCATGCAGATAGGACGTGCGGAAGGCACACAGAAGCCGAGGAGTGTTTACATGTTCAGCAGGTTCCCAGGTCCTGTCCTCTGGGCCATACACTTTCCAACCGATTATATAGTAGCAGACACCTCTCCTTACACGGGTGTCTAAGATGGCACGTACCTCGTATTTGTCCTCACTATGCACTTTTATGGGAGCATGCTTAGTGGGCATTCTGGTCCCTATTACAAATAGTTTCAGCAGGGCAACGTGAAAACCAGGATGTATTGCCAATTCGAAGAGATTGTAAGGCGTAAAGCAACAGGGTTGATACACTAGTCAATAAGGTAAGGACTAACATACCATGGCAGGAGCTTGCATTTCCCTGAGATGCGCAGGTATTTTGGGGACAGCCAAACATTATCCCCCGGCAGTTATGATGGTGTTGGACGCTGATGCTTGTCGGCCTGTCATTTGATGGTTTCTTGGGCTTTCTGTAAGTGTTGTGCCACAGCCGAACTAATGCTCGACAATGAGCGGATCACGGCATTGGCGGCCGGTACCTGCACCGGACTGGGAAACACATGAGGCAATATACATGGATGCTGCCCATATAAAGCAAAGAAAGGGGAACAGCCCACTGAGGAGTGCTGGGAATTGTTATAAGCAAACTCAGTTGCCCCTAAAACTGTAAGCCAGTCGGACTGGTATCATAGATATTGTTCCATGGTAGCGTTGGTTCTCTCAGGTCTGGCCATCAGTCTGTGGGTGATAGGAAGAAGAGAAACGGGCATCAATGCCCAAAGACCTGGTCAAAGCCAGCCAAAAACATGATGTAAACTGCGAGCCATGGTCTGTGACGAGAATAGAGGGCAGGCCAAAGAATCAGACAATATGAGCAAAAAACAAGGTATCCAGTTCAGAATCCGAGGGTAAACCCCAGCAAGGGATAATGCGTGCCATTTTTGTGAAAACGTCGACCACCTCTCGAATAGTGGACATCCCTTGTACCAGCAGCATTTCCATGACGAAGTCCATGGAACCCATGAACCAAGGCCTATGTGGTTTTGGCATTGCTTGCAGCAAGCCCACTTGGTTACCAGGGACTATTTTACACTGTGTACATACAGCACATTTCAATATATAATCCACAATGTCCTTTTTCATATGCGGCCACTAACACCACCTCTGCAACAGTGCTAAGGACTTTTTGACGACCTGGATGGACAACTAGTTTAGCATCATGGGACCACTTAAGTGCGGAGAGATGCGTGGTCTTGTCAGGCATGTATAGACGTTCAAGTATATAAGGCAAGCCATTGGGACTCATTACGAGGTAGGAGGTAGCCATGGTGCTATTTGCACCATGGCTACCCCCTTACTGCATACCGGGTCCGGGTTCTCGGAATGGGTACTTACCGGGTCATTCCAACCTTGGAGGACCCGGTGAGTCCCCATTCTGAGAACCATTGCCCATTCCCATTTGAGCACCCATAGGGCTCAATGGGAATGGGGAAGTAGCTAATAACGGTACCGCAATTTCCAGTGCTGTTATTAGCTCTGAAGTCCCTTGGGGGTCCCGTCATTAACACATTGTCAGTCCAGGCGTTAAGGAAGGGACCCGCTAAGGGACCTTGGAATATGGAGGTAAGGGATTACTGGCACCCTTACCGGTGCCGGTAATCCCTTACCTCCAACCTCGTAATGAGGCCCATTGACAACCTGTGCATTTAGGGATGCAACGTCAGATGAGTGCTCTTTCACCCAACAGAGCATAATGTCCAACAATGGGGGGGCGAACAAACACAGATCACAGAGTCCAAAGGTAATAACAGAAGTTCAGCATGGGTGATTTCCAGGTCCCCCCCTATCCTGGATAAGGCATTTGCTTTGCCATGAAAAGGACCAGGACGATAAGTCACAACAAAATTAAACATAGCAAAAAACAAGTGATAACGTATCTGGCATGCATTAGTGCACTTGGCATGGGATAAGGCCTGCAGATTACGGTGATCAGAGTATACCATTACAGGATGTTTGGCAGCTAATAGGTGGTGTCAACATTCCTTAAAGGTGACTCTAATCGCCACTAGCTCTCACTCCATGATTGTATAATTCTTTTCACATGTCGACAGAGTCCTGGAAAAGTAAGCCACCGGATGCAGTTGGTGTGTTGTGGGGCACCTCTGTGATAGAATGGCACTGATTGCTACAGCTGAGGCATCGGCTTCCACTATATACGTGAGAGACGTGTCTAGATGTTGCAGGACGGGGCCGATGTGAAGGCATCCTTCAGAGATTGGAATGCTGCTTGTGCCTCTGTGTTCCATACAATTGGGACAGAAGACCTGGTTAAAGGAGTCAATGGAGACACTATCCCAAGAAATGAAGCAATGAATCACCTATTAAAATTGATGAAGCCCAAAAACGATTGTAATGCTTTAAACATAGTAGGTGATGGCCAATCGAGCACTGTTCGGACTTTGTTATCACTCATGTGAAACCCTTGCGAGGATAGTACAAATCCCAAAAATTCAACAGAAGGGGCGTGGAACATTCATTTTTCAGCCTTAGCATGTAGTGCATTTTCCCTTAATCTCTGCAGAAAAATACACACGTGTTGGGTGTGCTTTTCGTATGTTTCAGAGAAGATTAGGATGTCATTCAGGTACACGAGAACGAAGGAATCAAGTATGTCCCGAAAAGATGTCATTAATGAAATTCTGAAAAGTAGCAGGGCATTACACAGGCCGAAAGGCATGTCAAGATACTCAAAAAGACTGTACTTAGTTTTGAAGGTGGTCTTCCACTCGTTGCCATGTCTTATACGGACCAAGTAGGTGGGGTTTAGTCAAAATGACCAATGAAAGCAACTGGTCCAACAACTCCGATATAAGAGGCAACGGGTATTGGTTCTTGATTGTAACAGCATTTAATGCTCTGTAACCCACACATGCAATTTCCTGTCTTTCTTCAGTACAAATAAAATAGGGGAAGCAGCCGGGGACTGTGAAGGACGTATATGACCCAGACGTAGGGCCTTCTCTATGTTCCTTGAGAAAGTCCCTTTCCTTGTGCATAAGGGAGTAGATGCAACCATGGGGTATGGAGGCACCGGGTACCAGGTCAACTGGACAGTCATACTCCTGATGTGGTGGTAACCTTTCGGACAAACCCATGCCAAAGACATCAGAAAAATCCTGATATTCTGTGGGTATGCAGACTGTCTTTTCTTGATTGGTGGCACTTACTGTCAATGTACACGACAGGAGCGCCAAGCCAAGCAAGGAAAATACGTAGCATCCATCTCAGTTAGTAAACAATATTCCTTACAGAACGAGGAAGAAAAATGCACAGCCTGTCAGCCCAATCAATAGCCGGGTTGTGTTTCTGTAACCAAGGAAGACCCAATATAACCCCAAACTGGGAAGTAGCTAAGTCGAAAACGGTCCATTCGGTATGCCCCTTTGAGTGCTTTTCCAGATGGATACGGTCTGTTAGGTTACTTGCCTGGACACCAGGCAAGAACCATCCTCTGCATACACTGTTTCTGGGACTTTTTCTTTTGTATGAGAATACTGTTTCCCTTTGCAAGCTGGTGATTCATTTAGTTACCTGTTGCCCCGGAGACGATCATTACCGGAACAGTGAACTGTTGGGATCCAGGCAAAGAAAAGGACATAAGCAGATATATGTGCATGGTCGAAGAGGCGGTATCAGAGCCAGTGAGAGGCTGACTCGTCCTAATGGCCCTGTCTAGGGACGAGTCCTGGCGTTTCCCGCTTGCTTAACTGTGCGTTTAATGCAAACACGGATGAAGTGACCGGTTTGCCCACAATAGAGACAGAGGTTGTTGGTCATCCGCCTCTCGCTCTCCTCCATGCGTAGCCTCGATCTGCATTGGCTCTGTCTCACCAGGAAGAACAGGAGGTACAGCCTTGATTTTACTTGGTCACATCTCGGGGGCCCTACGTTCACCCCGTCTTTCTGCAAGTCGGGCATCCACCTGTAATACTAGATCCAGGAGTTCCGGAAAACCAGGCAGCATTGACAAAACCACTGATAATGCATCCTTCAATTCATCAGAAAGGCCTTGGTAGAACACTACCACCTTTTTCTGTCCTGGCCATGTGTTTTCTGCCGCCAATTCGTTAAACCGGGCCAAATATGACAATAGACATTTGTTTTCCTTGCATCAAAGCCAAGAACTCCAGATCTGATGCTTGTGCTTTATATCTGGCATCAAATTCCAGATTCATGGCTCCCAAAAGGGCATCAAAATCATATAACACAGGATCATTTGCTTCCAGGAGAGGCTTCGCCCAAGCAGCAGCTGTAACCCCAAATGCGAAAGTACAACAGCCACTTTAGTGGTAGAATTAGGGAAATCAAGTGGATGGCACACGAAATGCAACCGGCAATGTTTTATAAATGTCCTGTATGTTTTGGGATCGCCTGTAAAGCATTCTGGTGGGGCCAATGGAAATGGACGGGCAACACAACAGGGGTGACTCCTGGGTTTGGGGGAACCAGAACTGGAGAGGCTGCTGCGGAAACCCCATCCCCAAATTCCTCATCTGAGGGCAATGGGTTTACTAAACTCTGCATCACATCCATGCGTTGGTGCAAGAACGCATGGGCAGCTGCCATATCTGTGTGGAGAGTAGAGAAGGCCTGCAATAAAGGATGCATGGGATTGGCTCCCAGGTCCATCGCAGTATGACAATATGGCTCCTTAATCTGTCAGGATTGACTTCGATTTTGATAACCCCTGTCGTATGTAACAACCTGGGTCTCCTTTCACTGGGAGACTTTCCCCCTGAGAGCGCAGCCTGCAGAGAATGATAAAACTACGTGTCAGGCTAGGGGCTCAGGTGAAAAGGCAGGAGCAACTAGCAGAGCTAGAGAGAGGGAAAGAAACAGATGCAACTAAGTCAGCACTGTTGTTTAGCAACAATGAACAGGTAAGAAACACCACCCTATGTCAGTACCCAGTTCTTACCTGGTGTTGCAAGATGGAGGCAGTAAACCTACTTGCCAAGCTCCTGCCAGGAAGTCCAAAGAATCAAGGTGTCCCAAACGGGATATGCCAGGGAGAGCCGAAGAAGTCTTATCCAGAAAAGAGGACACCTGACCCGTATGGCACGAGGGTGCAATCTAGGGAGTGTGAAGGTAGACAAGTTTCAGTTCACTTCTAGGAAGAAAGCAGTCCTGTTCTTGAGGCAACAAATCCAGAGAAATGTTGCTGAGCTGAGAGGCCAAAAAAGAAAAAGAAAGAAAAAATCCAAGTTCATACCAATAGTTCAATCCAGGCATCTGTAGTAACAAAAGGCAATCCATGGTGTGGAAGCAAGAGTGTGTAGTGTAGATAAACAAAGAGTCCATGAAACAATGCACTATGATCGAAGCAAACAGGATGAAGAGTAAGCAGTCCAGGATACGAAGAGCCGCGTTCAGGAGTAGGGAGACAGGGATTAGCCAAGGACAGTCCAATGAGCCAGCAAAAAGGGGGTCTGGAATCTGGAGGAGACAGGGAGAGACAAAAAACAAGATCAGCTGCTCACCGGGCGCACTCAATTGTTAAGGAGCGCCGCCCGGCGACTTCAGTATGCTTATATACAAACACGGATGTGACCTGAAGCTTCCGGGTCGCATCGGTAGGCACACATGTGATTTTTCACGTGCGAAGGATCCCCGGGCCAGCTGGGAACTGAAGTCTATGGCAACCGCCACAGCGTATACTGCCATAACCACCACAGCAGCCGCCAGTGCTGTTGTCAAGTGGGGGGGCAAGCAAGCGGGCTGTTGAAGGCGGGCAGACCTTGACATTTACCCTTACCCCTGTGCTAACCCTGAATCAGGCTGTCACAAGCCCAGTTAACCCTAACACTTAACCTAGCAGCATTGCATCGTTGGTTACCTTTCAGCTACATTTTTTGATACATTTTTGCTTGGCAACTTATTCACTGCAGAAGTATTTTTACCACATTTTTTCACTGAAATTTTTGTTGCCAACATTTTTAGTAGATACTGTTTTTTTCTGGCCAACATTAGGAGGGCTGTGGGTTACCCCATTTACCACCTCCCAGGCTTGCATGACAGAGCAGATGGTTCTCCCTTACCTGTAGAGTTGCCCAGTCTCCCTGGAGCCCTAGTGGCTTTGTTACAGTACCCAGAAAAGAGGGGAGCCTCCTATGCCACTTCTTAGCATAAAGTGAGGCCTAGACAGAAACTACTGAAGTCTTAGTGAATCTTGCAGCAGAGTCAAGTCGAAGAGAATTTCCTTCCTTGCTTGCTGGTGTCGGCTGGTCTCTGAAGAGTGCACAAAGAGTGCACAAAAGATCCTCCCGGGCCGCTGGGTTGATCTCTTCCACAACTGCTCCACTTGACCTCCATGAAGGCTGTAGTTGGCCAAACGTGTGCTGTTACAACAACGGAAGTGGCATGTTCTTACAGGCACCCCATGTGGGGTGTACTTCCTGCTCTTGTGGTAGTCTGGTTCAGAAGCTAACAGACAGCCCATTGCAGGTAGCAGGATGGGAGTCAAGTTGAGAGCTTGAAGGCAGTTACTGGAGTTTCAGGGCAGAGGGCCCGGCTGTTTCCTACTCAGTTTCATACACCATGTGATTGATGTGGCATGTTTGTCTCTATAGGGTCGGGCTGCTTAGCTGGCTGTAAGCACTGTTTCAAGCAGCAAGTGTCCGTCTACCTGCGACTGCCAGGGCTTGAAAGTTCATTCTAAAGAAGTTGCTACAGAGGCCCAGCATCCAAGCAACTCCTCGCCCCCAAGTGGTCAGCAAACAGTGGGTGGGGTCAAGTGGGGCTAGTACCTGCCTGTGCGGATGATGCAGGCTCTTTAAACAATGCTATTGCCCTTAGTCACTGAACGCTTTCCTTTAGCATATTACAATCACTATTCTGTTTGCTGTCACAACCACTTACACTGTGGCAGGTAGAAACCTCTGCCACTCAATCTCCAGCATCATCCTGTACACCCATTCACGCATGAGGCCCTAGCGGTGCAAAGGTCAGTATGAGGCCGGCACATGACTTCCATGCCAACCTTCAGCAGATGTGGCTACATGGTATCTTTCCAGGAGCATATTTCAAATGGATTGTGTCCTACCACGTATTCCTCATCTATGATATTCGTATCTCGCCAGCTTTGCTGCTTTGGAAAATATTTTCTCGGCAGAGGGCGCTCTGCACGAGGTTGTGGCGTTGATGGTCCTCGAGGTCTGCTGTGGAGTGTCAACGTCACCAGTATTAGAAATAGCTTGTGCTGCTCCCGTTGGCGTCAGTTCCGTTTTTCCGATAGCTTCGCTTCGAGAATACGGCGTGCTTAGTTTTTTTCCTCAAGAAAGAAATGTCTTCATCTTTCACCCATTCTAGCCCTAAATCGGAGTTTAAGAAATGTCACAACTGTGGGGCAAAAATTGCCATTACAGACCCTCACCGCGACTGCCTTTGGTGTTTGGGCCCCAACCATTGGACCCACGACTGCAGCTCCTGTTAGTACATGACTAAAAAATCTCTTCGCAAACGCAAAGGTAAATTGGCGGTGGGGCGGGAAGCTTCGAAGGGCTCTTCGAAGAAATATAAAAAATACGGTGAGTCCAAACACTTTGCTCGCCATAAACACTCGAAGAGGTCTCAATCGGGGAGTCGATCGAGACAATCTTCATCTTCTTCTAGTAAGAAGGTGAAGAAGAAATGCCACAGGTCTCCTTCTTCTTCTTCAGACACCTCCGCGGAGGTTATACGATGCCCGACTAGGTCGGACTCTCCCAGCAACTGGAATGCTTTTCTGGTGGCAATGATACAAATCTTTGAGAACGCGGCCATGACCCCCTCAAAAGAGCTTCGCAAGAGTGAGACCCCGGTCGCTCCCCTGGACGACGCAGGAAGGTCGAAAACGACTTTGGCAAGTAGTAAATTGGAGACTCGTCATTCTCAACCTGACTCTAAGGCGTCGAAGGTTTTGACCCGAGGGTCGAGTCGGTCCCTGATTCTGGCAAAAAAACATAAGCCGTCGAAGTCAAAGGGGACAGTTACTCCTGCATCAAACAGGGTCACTGACTACATGGGTTGGAGTAGGGCCTCACCGAACTTCGAGCAGGATGACATGATGGGCATCCTGGATCAGTGTCCCCAAAAAGACCCAGTTCTACCTTTCCATAGGGCTCTCCAAAGGAAAGTAAAAGCTAACTGGGAGATCTAGGTCAGCTGTCAATAGGAATTTTACCAGAAAGTATAGACCATCAACCAGTGACCCTGATTATCCCAGGAAACACCCTATACCTGAGGGTTTGGTGGTCCAGGCGGCAACTGCCACCAGTCAGCCTATCCTTCTATTCCCCCAGATAGGGAGGATAAAAAAGTGGACGCTTGGGCTCGCAAGGTGTTTACCTCGGGCAGTATGGCCCTAAAGTCCACTAATGTCACCTGTACCCTAGCCAGGTTTACTCATACCCTGTGGGACTGTGTCAAGATGGCAGCTGAACATATTCCAGGAGGCGAAGAAAGGGAAGGCTTTCTGAATATAGTCAAGGATGGCAAGGAGGCGATGGGAGAGTGTCTCGAGGCAGGGCTGGATACTGCTGACAGCATCAGCAGATCCATGGCTGCGAGCACGGTACTGCACAGATTTGTGTGGTTGAGAAAGTCGGGGTTTGCACCGGACGTGCAGGCCAGGCATCTCAACATGCCTTTCGACGGCTCGAGGTTGTTCGGCAGCAAGGCGGATGAAAGTTTGGAGAAGCTGCAGACCTCCAAGGCAGCAGCTAAGTCCTTTAACGCCTCCATTCTGCAACCTCAGCAACCTTATTCAGGCTCATCTTCCTGAAGAGGTCCTCCTTTTCGTTACTATTCCTCATTTGGTACATGAAGAGGACAGGCCGCTCAGAAAGGACAAAGAAAATTCCCTCTTGGTGGACGAGGAAAGGGTGCTAGATCAGCCCCAGCAGCAGCAACTGACCCCTCAGCTGCTGCTGTAGCCGCCTCTAAGCCACTCTGAGGCCTTGACCCACAAGACCTCTGTGGGAGGCAGAATCTCTCAGTATCTGAATGAATGGCGGGCATTACTTCAGATGCTTGGGCACTGGAAACAGTAGCTCAAGGCTACTGCTTTCCTTTTCTAAAAAGGCCTCAGGAACATCTATCGGGAACCAACTCTGTAAAAATTCCAGATCCGCTCCTTGTGCAGGAAATGTTAACCCTGCTAGAGAAAGGTACAATAGAACATGTACCTGTAGCAGAGAGGAACAAGGGTTGGTATTCCCCCTACTTTCTCATTCCCCAGAAGGACAGAGGATTGAGACCCATTTTGCACTTCAGAAATTTGAACAAATTCCTCAGGAAGCACAAGTTCAAGATGGTTACCCTTTTTCAGATCCTTCAGGCTCTCCAACTCCAAGATTGGTTGGTATCATTGGACCTTCAAGATGCTTACTTTTATGTGCCAATCCATCTCAAGCACATAAATTACCTGAGGTTCGCGGTTGGCGGTTCTCATTATCAATTTCGGGTTCTGCCATTCAGACTGACCTCTGCCCTGAGGGTTTTCACCAAACTGATGGCGGTAGTGGCAGCGAGTCTTAGGAGAGGGGGGATTCATGTCTACCCCTACCTAGACGATTGGCTGATCAGGGCATGTTCTCCCGAACAGACCCTGGAACATCTCAGAATCACCTGTGGCTTCCTACACAGACTGGGCTTCTCCCTCAATTACATGAAGTCCCATATGATACCATTCCAAAGACTCCAGTTTATCGGAGTGGTCTTAGACACTTCCTCACGGAATGCCTTGCCTCCCAAGGTGAGAGCTCAACACATTCTGCAGATGGTGACAAAATTCCAAAATGCCCAGCGTCTGCCGGCCTACGATTTTCTGAGGTTGGTCTGCCTCATGGCATCCTGTATTTTTCTGGTGTCAGGGGACAGATTGAGAATGAGATCCCTTCAATGGGCCCTCAGAACTCAGTGGTCCTGATTTTCGGGGAATATGTCAGATCTTCTGCAAGTTCCGACCAGAGTGGCTCAAGATCTACTATGGTGGGCTTGCAAAAACAATATTCTCAAGGGAGAATCTTTTTGGCAGCCATGGCCAGAGATAACAGTAGTGAAGGACGCCTCACTCACAGAGTGGGGAGCCCACACCAGCGATCTGACAATCAGCGGTCGTTGGTCTCCATCGGAGTCCAAACTACACATCAACCTTGTGGAGCAGAGGGCAATCAGACTAGCGCTGAAAGCCTTTCTGCCCCCTCTACGGGGAAAGAATGTCCTGATAATGATGGACAACACAGTGGCCATGTACTACCTCAACAAGAGAGGAGGCGTAGGGCCACTACCACTGTGCAGAGAGGCAATGCAGCTCTGGTTCTGGGCAACACAAGAAGGAATCTCTCTATCAGCAATTCACCTAGCTGGAGAGAAGAACACAGTGGCGGATGCTCTGAGCAGGCAGAGCACAGCCTCCCACAAGTGGGAACTAGCTCAGGAAGTCCTTCAAGAGATCTTTACCCTTTGGGGAACCCCTTGATTGGATCTGTTTGCGACCAAGGTGAATCGGAAGTGCGAACAGTATTGCTCAAGGGAATTTCCTATGAGAGGAGTTCTAGGGGATGCGTTTGTAGTGGACTGGGAGTTTCCACTCCTGTACAGGTTTCCTCCAGTCCTCGTCATTCCTCATGTAATGACAGTGTTCTTAGAGGGCTGGTCGACTGAATACTTCAGCTAGGAATAATTGAATGAAATTGTATTTTGTTGGTTTTTGGAGCTGGTGTCATCATTAAATGGGGATATCTAGTACATTTATTTTGTGTCGCTAAGTGTAAAATTCTTGGACTGGCACATGACGAAACAATGTGAAATGGTATGACAATCATTTTTTCAGTAATAAAATTTGAAAGTTGAATGTTGAAACAAGCCCTTCTGTTTGGGTATGTCAAACCAGCAGATATTGTAGAAATAAACAGGTACAATGTTAACAAGCTTTCAGATATAAATGTCCCAAATTTCGTATCACCCAACGTTCACGTTTGGTCTGTCCCTGCTCACTGTCTGCAAATAGTTTCCTATTTAAATGCAGAGACGTTTAACCCCAATTTGGGAGATACTAGTCGGCATTAAGGAACACGTTACATGGTAAATGTCTTTTCCTATGCTGCACATGTTGGGAACAGAAATGAGGGTCAGTTTAAAAGTGCAGGGTACATAGGATTCTCATGTTCCACAAGGCTTCCTGTTTACATCTCCTCATCGGATACTTTTTCCCTGGAAACAGCCAGGTAGTCTAGATGGTTTCAGACGTTTGATGTTCGAGAAGAGGGGTGTGGTGAACCAGGCGCAGGGGGGTCCATATAAATTAGGGGCAGTATTTAGGACAGAGGGCAGGGTTGGACTGGGCCATAAAATTGTCACGGGCACCTATGAGAAAGTGGCCTAAAGTTACAAATGGCTAGTCATTTCTTTCGTGACACTGTTTGAATAGTACGCAAGGGGATTTTTTTGATAAAATGTGATGCACATTTTGCATTTTAAAGAATATTTATTCAGCAACACTGGTCAAAACTATTAGCTGCATAGTGAAGTAACTCGTCAAACTGGCCCACATTGGTCAAAAAAGTGTCCCGCTTTGACCAAAAAAGCTGGCCCACAACAGCATTCTGCGTTTTTGGTTCGTCCTTGGGCCTATTGCCCTATAGGCCAGTCCGAACCTGACAGAGGGTGAGTGAAAGAAGAGGAGAGAGTAAATGGGAACTGACACATCAACTAAGTCTCTCTGGTTCAGGTAAGAGGCCACATACAATGTTTGTCCGAAAGGGTCTCTGACATTGGGATCATCCGGGGTTCCCTCTCTGGGGCTCTGTAGTCTGCTTTCCCACTGACCTTCAGAGAGTAAAGGTCTGCCTTTTCCAGGGAGCCCGCACCCCGAGTGAGTTATGGACAGGGGCTTAGCTGTGGCATGAGCTTTTGGAGGAAGCATGGCACTTGGATAGGGCCTACATATTACAAACGGCAAATGACAGAACTAATACCAGTTAAGAGGGAGAGAAGAAAATAAAAGTAAGCTGCTAGGTCCCTAGTTTGCTGATACCAGCTATTCTAAAAGGAACTAGAGGCAGAAGTTGAAAGAAATGGACGCAGAAGGGAAAGGTGGAAAGGAGAGTGGAGTCAAGTGACCCTGTAATGGGTTTTCCTCAGGCCCACAGTGGTCCGAGTGCAGCCGAGCCTGTCTCCAGTCCTGACAATATAGATACTAGTTTGCTTTGTCCTCCCAAAGAGGTCTGCATGAAACTAGTTCTCCATCCTGTCCGGAGGATATATATCCTACAGGGATTGAAAGCATCCTTCAGGCAGGATATTAGTGCACCTTACGTCTGATACATCTGTATTGGTCTCAATCTGATGTCTAGGAAAAGGTTGTGTAGACAAATCAGCATTTCATCTATAAGCCATGGAGCAAATATGATTCCAGCGGAACAGAGCCTACGTGACAAACGTATTGCCATGATCAAAACCTACTCAAAAGAATAATAACGCTGTTTGGTAACATGGCTAAAAGGGTCAGTCCTGTATGAGTTAAAGTGCACAAATATTTGTATGTAGTCAATTGTATAAACTATACTTTAATTCCAGATCCCTGTCCATCCTAATTTCACTACAGTGTGAAAAAGCAAACGTGTGACTCAGAGGAATTGAGGAAATAGACACAGGAAGGCACGAGTGGGAATACAAGGCAAGGTGCAGGTGTTGGTGCTCAGGAGAGCCTTAACCTGTCACCTACATCCTGTTAAATTGTGCAAGTAGCCCCTGGAGACAGTGAAACAGGGTAGCAGATGTGGTTCTGCCCCTTTAAGGGAATAGCACGCGGCGGTGTGACGTTGCATGCCGCTGCGTGCCCTAAACATAAAGGGGGCGTTCCCGGCCGCGGCATTTGCGACCGGGGAGCCCGAGCCTGTCACGTCGCCTCCGTGTGAGTTGCTGGGTTGGAGGGAGGCCCGGGGCTCACGGAGCATTACGGTGGGGGCCAGGGACTCCCCCACACAGATACAACAGTGGCGACGAGGCCAGAAACATGCCCGGACCCGGCGGTGATGATTTAATATAATTTTTTCACCGAACGAGGGACATATCTCTTGTTCTACGCTTGGGGGAGGGGCAGCCAAAGCGGCAGTGGCCATTTTGTCCCCTCAACTCAAAAACTTCACAGAGCTCCGATGGGGCCTGTGAGTGCCATCCAGGCACAATTTTGGGAAGAATGGATAGCGGACCGCTATCCAAACATGGACATGCCTGAAATTTGCAATATTTTGTAATTTTTAGGTGTATTTCACCGAGTGAAGTGGAGGCCCTGGGGAGAGACTTGCTATTCTGAAATTCCTACCCTAGGCCTCACTGGCTCAATTTTTGGACACTCCTCATATGCTGGACAATCTACCAACTGGCCACTGGACCAATACTACGGCTGGAAGCTGGTGAGTGCCTGTGTGCACTGGTGAAGGACTGGTGGGGAGTTCTGAAGATCAAGGAGGCCTGGAGGCCTGTGATCCTGGTGGAAGGTGGAAGACCAAGCTGGCTGGGTGAAGGACATTTATACTGGGTGAGTTGCGGCCCATGTACAAGGGGAAGGGGTGCCTGTGCGCTCTAACCCATGTGTGGCCCAGCAAATCAGGACGGGGCACAGGCTGTCCCACAAGTGCAAGTGCCACCACCACCCCAGCCTCCAGCAATGGCCCAGATAAGGGCCCTGGTGGCGCTACCACCCATACCTGAGTTTGACGTGTGCGGCCCCACATAGAGCCTGGGGCTTAGGTGGAGGCGATGGGTTGATCGCCTTGACATGTATTTTCGGGCAACGATGGAAACCAGTGATGACAGCAAGCTGGCCATGTTACTGTATGCCGCCGGCCCGGCTTTACACAAGATGTTTGACTCTCTCATGACCACGGACAACTCATATGCGGCAGCAAAGACAGCCCTGCACAATTATTTCCTTCCAGTGGCTAATGCAGTCTACAAGAGGTTTGTGATGATCTCCACCAAACAGAAAGAGGACGAGACCCTCAACACCTTCCATGGTCGTCTCAGGAGACTCTCAGGGGCCTGCGCATGGGACTACGCCGATGACATGATCAGAAATCAGCTCATCCCATGGTGCTCCTCAAGGAAGTTGAGGAGACAAGTACTGAGGGAACCAGGAATCACCCTTCCTCGCATCCTGGAGCTGGGCCGCTGCCAGGAGATTTCAGAGGTACGTGCTTCAAGGATGGAGGCGGGGTCCTGCACAGCAGACATATTAAAACATTATTCACAAGCCCATGCCTGCCGCGCTACCTGTTTGAAAATATTGAACCACATGTTCTGGAGGGATGTTAACATTGTCAGTGGCCCCAGGAACAAAGGTCTGAGGCGACTAATACACTACACTGAACATGTGTCCCCATTTGGACAACCAGTGCAAGTAAACCACTGAACCCCATCTGTGATAATGTTTGGGGATGGCAATTATTTCCTCATGAGCAATGAATTCTAAGTAGCTGTGGCTCAATAGCTCCTGTTGATTACGTACCTGCCCTATATATATGTATACACTACCCACAGCTACTACCAATTAGATGGCTTATTGAGGTGCTTGGATAGGGGCCACCCTGTTGGCAACAACCCTAGCTGAACACAGAGTAGACAGTCAGACTTGTCTATCTAGAAGAAGTTCAGGGGATTGAACCTTTTCATATAATGTCACAAACCAAATATCTTATATAGAGAATATATCTTATTATTCATTATTTCACAAAGTCTTGTGTTCATAAGTCTCTTGGCTTTTAGTAAAATCATGCTGTTGTCAATTGTTCTCTTAGGATTCCTTGGCTTTTGGGCTGCCTGTTGGGGAGCGTAGGACATACAACTCTTCTTGAACAATACTGTTCTGTGGTCAGTGAACCCCACAAAGAATTTTAGGTTCTCTTTGTTTCTTCCGTGTACCTAACCCTCATATGGGTTTGTTATAACTCCTAGTTCCCATCAAGCAGTGAATTTAACCAACAATGCACCACACATTCTACACCACTTTCTCTATTTTGTCTCTTTTACCAGCTCACCAAGTGCTGTTTTGTTTGTTCTCCTTAAAGTCTTGGTATCCCTCACGTTTGTCATGAGTCTCAGCACCACAACTCCCATCAGCTA
The DNA here is from genome assembly GCF_040938575.1 of Ambystoma mexicanum. Taxonomy (NCBI): domain Eukaryota; kingdom Metazoa; phylum Chordata; class Amphibia; order Caudata; family Ambystomatidae; genus Ambystoma; species Ambystoma mexicanum. Next base: position 488,045,179 of record NC_090938.1, on the reverse strand, counting down.
TTTGTGATGAATCCAATGGAGTAATCAATTCCCGTCCGGAGGTATCCTCTCCCCAAGTGACCAGGGGACGATAGTCTCTTCCTGATCCTGACCCTGGGGGTAGCTATATGAGGGAGGATCATACGGGGGAGGCAGCCCTCAGGAGGGAGTCATGACTTCATTGGATGATACATGGTATCCCCTAGTTCCCCCAGTTCCTTTGGAGTATACCACAGCCATTCTCCATACAGTGATGGCTTATTGTCATTGCTCCCCTCACCCACCGACGAAAGACATTGAGGACATTCTCTTTGACTGTGTACAAATGTGGATGGGCCTTTTTATGGGCCTTTTAATCACCATTAGATGAGATTTAAACAAACAAAACAGCTGAGAAGGAGTCAATCACGCTGGCTGGAGATGGTGACCTCTCTTGATGCGTAGCGCAAGACTGGAGGATGGCAAAAGTGTATGTTAAGAAAACAGCCTTTCCAGGAAGGAAAAGGAAGGCAGACTGCAGGCAGACGTATGGGGTGGGAATGCCAGAAGCAGACGGAGAGCTTCTGGGTGTACAAGGGTGCTGCAAAGCAGACTCCATTGAACCGAAGCCTGATGAACCGTGAAACCAGAAGGTAGGGGCCACAAGAAGCCATGAAGCAGTGCAGAGGTGGTGAGAGAAGACAGTGAGCCACACAACCTCCACCGGCTCAAGGCAGGAGAACGACATACGCCAGGCAAAGCCAGTGAATCCACCCAAGGGACACAGGAACCCTGCAACATGTCGGAAAGCATGGCAAAGTACAACCAACATAATTAGAGCAAATGAGAAAGAGCGAACAAGGGAAATACTTGTAAGAAGGCATAGCGAAGTGTGAAAAAGAAGCTATCAAGTTTGTGAATGTATATATTACATCTGAGTGAGAAGCCCTGGCAGGATAGTTCACAAGGCAAGTTAAGGAATTGAAAAAAGTGTAAAAGACTGAAAAATTGACAGGTGTGCACAGAGTACACATGGAAAAATCCCTGGCAGGAGAGTATACCAGGCAAATATAAATTGCAAGTGTGTTCTAATCAGAAAGCCCTGGCAGGAAAGTTTGCCACGCAGTGTCAAATTAAACAGTACACATTGTACAAACAGCTAAACAGGACCTGAGAAGGATATATATATATATCCAGATTGACAAAATACTGTGCAATCATATTAAAGAGAGAGAGCCTGGCAGGAGAGTACAGCAGGTATCCTGACAAGACAAAGAGGTACTGAGAAGGATATATATATATATATAAATATATATATATATATATATATATATATATATATATATATATATATATATATATATATATATATATATATAAGAAAACAACTGATATGCCAAAATAGTGCTCAGCCTACTTGTAGCTGGTGCTAGGGAACAACAACATGTAGCACAATAATCCCTGCACACAAGACCAAGCCGCTTGCTCAAAAAAGTATTTTTATTTCATTACAAAAAATATCGTGCAACCAACACTGCCTAATGGCTTAAAAAGGGTAGGCATCTCTCCTGCCTCCCTTACTGACAAACAGGTTATAAAGACACTCACCCCACAAGGTATGGTACCGCTTTATAGATGACCTCTTTCTAATATGGGATGGGTCAGAAGAACTATTACATGCCTATGTTAACATGCTGAATGAGAACAACTTGAATCTTGAACTTACATCAGTTCATGATAGAAAGGAATTAGTCTTTCTGGATGTGAAATTCACTGTTGTCAATAATATATTGACCACTAAACTTTTTTGTAAAGGCACCAGTTCCAATTCCACACTTCATGCTCTTAGTCACCACCCGAAAGCCGAAAATTTGGAAAGACATGAGGGGGAGATCAGAATGAGAAAACAGCATAAATCTAAACGTGATCGTTTAGATTATGAACAAGGCAGAATATACACATTCGCCAAACGTTTTGATGCCCCCATCAAATGTAGACTGGAACAAATTGCCACCAACAGTCAACCAACAGCTGCTGCACCAGAAGAACCGAGTAGCTCTGATGTCGAGATCTCAGACACAGATGGGCCTTCATCAAAAAGGCTCAACTTTTTAGAAGAATTCAAACTACTGCACTTAGACAGCAGAATGGAAACGAGGGGGAGAGGCCAGCAATCCGGACAAGGAAGAGGCACAGCAGGAAAAGCAGGAAATGCAAGACAAGGAGGGGGTGCCAACACAAACAACCCACCCAGCATGGGCACACGCTCTGGAAACAAACCGAGGGGAAGGCCGAGAGGCAAGCAAACTTACAATTAAAGATCTTCAATATTTCGAATAAAACTCTTACTAATGAGGAAACTTCACTACTATCTTTAGGCCTATCCTTTAGCCCTACGTACAGCTATGACTATACCTCAACTAGGGTGGATCTCTATAAATTCTTGAGAAAACTCAAATTGACTAAATTTTATGCTACTAAGGTCAATGAGGTATCCAACATTAAGGATAAACCTACCAGAGAAATATCCCCCCTAACAGATAAAGATATGGCAAGCTTGATCTGTTTAGCCAAAATGGAACAGCAAAGTGTATCCGAAGATGAGATTACACAGACATTAGACAACTCTACATTAGAAGAACAATTTGGGATACTGACAGATATAGCATGTCCCAGTCATCTTAAACCTAAATCCATCTTCTGTCCGAATATTGCCTGTGGACCAATTGACCCTTTTGAGAGTTTTGTTATGCAAGACCTGAAGAATCTGTCCAGTAGGATACCTTCAACCTGCAGGAATTTAAATTTCACGCAATTTAAAGCACTTTCTAATATGGGATGGGTCAGAAGAACTATTACATGCCTATGTTAACATGCTGAATGAGAACAACTTGAATCTTGAACTTACATCAGTTCATGATAGAAAGGAATTAGTCTTTCTGGATGTGAAATTCACTGTTGTCAATAATATATTGACCACTAAACTTTTTTGTAAAGAAACCAGTTCCAATTACACACTTCATGCTCTTAGTCACCACCCAATAGCCCTCAAGAACTCGATCCCTTATGGAGAGTTCCTGAGAGCTAAGAGGGCTTGTAGCACTGAATTGAATTACCTAGAGGAAGCCCAATATATAGGCCAAAGGTTTGTTAATCGTGGGTACAAGAGGAAGGTTGTGGCTGATTGCTTTGACAAGGCTAAAGATATTAAAAGAACAGAATTGTTTAAAGTACATAATGTTGTTGAGAAAGATGACATCAGATTTGTCACCGACTTTAACCATTAGGCTAGTAACATCAAAGAAATAATGAGTTAACATTGGAATGTACTTCTGACAGATCCAGATCTCACAAAAGTACTCAACACTGTCCCCAGTGTTGCTTATCATAAAGCTCCCACTTTGAAAACTATTCTGCCCCCTAGCATGGTGATTATAGAAAAAATCATGCCTGATAGTCATTTTATGAAACAAGAAGCTGGAGGGTTTCGGAAATGTGCAAATTGTAAAATGTGTAATTTTGTTTCCAAGAAACCTTTTATTAGCTGTAATGGCTTAAAATGGAGACATAAACACAAAATCACTTGCACCACCAAGTTTGTAGTATATGCTATTACATGTGAATGTGGGTCACATTACATTGGATCAACAATAGGAGCTCTCAAACTACGCATATTTCAGCACTACAGGGCGATCAAAAATGGGGACCTCACCAACCCCCTGAAAGGACATTTTATTGAAAAACACAAAGGTGATGTAAAAGCTATGTCATTTTTGGGGCTTGCCCATATTCCACTTCATAAGGGACTGGGCAATCGAGAACTGAAACTGCGACAGCTAGAACCCACATTAATTTGCAAACTTGACACATTAAGACCCCTGGTACTAAATATCGACCCGGAAATGTTTGTGTTTCTACAATGAATTTATGAAAGGACATTTGAGACGATGTGATGTTGCACTTGCACTTTAATCAACCTGTATGGCTGAATCATATATTGATGTGAGACATGTTTGATTCTATGGTTTTGCACTGGCACTTTAGTACAATTTATGCTCTAATTATGGAGATATTACTGCACTAGATGACCTATGCACTTATCTGCCTGTTGTCTAATATGGCATTTCGTGGGACTATTGTGTCTAGAATATGCCGAGGTCTATGCAGATTGATGCTGTTTGCCTTTTCTAAGAATAAGGATGAGGCGCCTTTAAGGTACAATATATTTAGAGGCAGGTCATGTAACTAGACACCTAAGAAAGGCAATGCGCTGCGCTCATCTCTGGCTTTTGCTTAAGGCATTCTAAGCCATGGGGTGAAATGGTCGATTGTTTCATCATGTAGGATGAAACCAAACCATTTTTATATAATTTTGCGCACTGGCGCACATGAACACATTATCACAATTTTAATATGGTGTCAGGAGGCAGGTTCTGGCGTATGGTAGGCAGCCTCTCCCCTGTGCTTTCGTATTCCTCCAACGCGGTGTTTAGCTGATATGGGGATAGTACTAACTTCAGATATATGGATTCTGAATCCTTTCATAGATGGCTGCGGCTGTGCACGTTAGTAATCCCAGCCTCTTGCGATCACATGATCGTTAAAACGAAAGCAAGGGGGAGGAGCCTAATACCAATGCCGGTCCTGCGCCTGTTTTTATAAAAGGAAGGTGTTCTCACGTATAAAGGAAAAAAAGCCTGAGGAAGCTTGGTACACAAGCGGAACGCGTGGCGGTTTCCACCCTGGTGGGGTGAGTGTCTTTATAACCTGTTTGTCAGTAAGGGAGGCAGGAGAGATGCCTACCCTTTTTAAGCCATTAGGAGGTGTTGGTTGCACGAGATTTTTTGTAATGAAATAAAAATACTTTTTTGAGCAAGCGGCTTGGTCTTGTGTGCAGGGATTATTGTGCTACATGTTGTTGTTGAGGGTTTTTTGAAGTGCTACAACCCTCCTCCATACGTGTGTATTTCTGTATATATATATATATATATATCAGGACTGATAAAAGACTGTACAAGCGTATAAAATCAAGAGAGAAAACCTGGCAGGAGAGTACACCAGGTATCGCAACAAGGCAAAGTGGTCCTGGGAAGGCTATATATATCAGGACTGACAAAAGACTATACAACCATATTAAAAGAGAGAGAAAACTTGACAGGAGAGTACACCAGGTATCCTGACAAGACAGAGACCAGCGAACAAAGCGCTATTTGTGCCAGTTGTGTTGTTGGACAAGAGAAAACAAAGGAACTGATATCTTGGAACCTAAAGTAGAGTGCAGGGAAATTCAGGGGAAGGGATCCGCCCTCTGGAACAAGGAAATCTGACTTTGTGGAAATTTTATTTTGAAGTTACGTATTTTCTTTTGAACACTTATATACCACTCAAAGCCAAAGAAATGACCCCTTTTCACCTTAGAGTTATTTTATTAGAATGTGAGGGTCAGAATAGAAATTTAGACACAGGAGTTTTGCTTTGGACATTCTGACATCGACAGACCTTCAGTTTTTGGTTTTAGCCAGAGAAACACCTCTAGAGTAGGGACAGAGAGGCATTTCCCCACCCCCTATCATTTTAATAAAAGTCTTTAACCAAAACCATGACTCACTTGTGTCCGAGTTTCATTCTTGACTCCTCACATAGTACACTTGGGTAAACCCCAGGCTTATTTGTTGAATCTTTAAGATTACGATTAAGATTACAACTCCCTTTAAGCAGTTCACTTTGCTGGACAGTGCTCCACTTCACTTGGCTTATTTAATGGATTATCAGCACTACATCTTCCATCAAGCAGTATTTGGATGGCCAGTGCACCACTTCAATTGGCATGCCTTCTGGAGAGTGTTAGCATCACAGTTCCCATCAAGCAGTAAACATGGCCAGTGTGTTTCTCTACCTAAATCTGCTTCTCACAACTTCACTTCTATCATGGTTTTCTGCATGGTTCTTAACCCTCTGATTAAGCTCTTGCGGGACTCTACTGCAAATCTGTTTCTCTCGTAGCTCCCTACACAGTGCCCTGCCCTATACAGTGGCAAGTGTGTGTGTTCTTGATATGACTGCTATGGTTCAGCACGTTGTCTTCTGATGTAACGATAACACTATTCCAGTCTGACTTTCTAAGTTGTATCAGTTCTCTGTTTTCATGACCACTGGCTCTGCTTAAGTGGTTGTTCAATATTAGAAATGAATGAAGGACTTCTTCCCTGTGTGTCGGCATCTCCTCACTTGTGCCAAAAACGTGAGAGCCCAGGTCACAGAGGCGATCTGAATCAGTGCATCTTAGATGTTCTAATTCAGGTGACTCTTTTCCCCCTTTGCTCAAATATGGGGGAGTTTATAGGAATTTGTAAGTGCATCCTGAATTCACAAACAGGATGCGCTTTAATATGTGCAGAAACAAGGGTCTTCTACCCTTTGCCTATTCAGACCAGGTGAACGTGGAGGTGCAGTTCATGGCAGGGTAATCTCTGACCTTGTTATGATTTATTTTTTAAGTGTGATAGTCGCGGCTAAAACCATGACTCTTAACCTAGCATTTAAATCCCCCAAACAGGGATGGAAATGTTTTTTTTCTATCATTTTACTGATACTGGCCCTTTAATGGCCCATTTCAGTGAAATGTGCTCCCAGCAACCACATGGCCCCGCATCCTGGAACTGGGCCGCTGCCATGAGGTGGCAGAAGCTCGAGCAACTAAGATGGAGGCGGGATCCCGCTCAGTAAAGTCTCAGGAGGTGTGTGCTATGTGGCGTGGTGGTAGAGGAGTGAGAAGACCTGGGGTGGGACCCCAGGACAGAGCAGGACAGAGCAGGGAGAGCGGGGGAATCATGCCAGAAGTGCGGATACGACCTCCCTCACCCGACGGAGTGTCCGGCAGCTGGAAAGACATGTGGTAGGTGTGGCCTGCCTGACCATTTTTCGAGAGTATGCAGGGCTGCCCTGCCCGTGTTGGTATCGAGAGGACAGGCTCGAGTTTGGGTCCCATGCCAGAACCGCCCACCGAATGTGGCCCAGGTGGACCAGGGCGGGGAGGATGCCCAGGAGGAGGAGGCAGATGAGGATGAAGAGAACATTTTCTTTGTCTCCAGTGTGGAGGTCCTAAAAGGAAAGAACAGAAGGCAGCTGAGGTGTGTGGTTGAGATCAATCATTCGCCGGTCCCGGTGCTGGTGGACACGGGAGCCTCGGTCAATGTGATGGCCAGGGGGCACTACGATACCGTGGAGTCCCCCCCGAAGCTGCTCACACCGAGGGCCCGCATATTTGCGTTTGGAGGACTGGAACCGGTACCACTGGACGGTGCCTTCGTAGCAAAGGTGGAGCATGAGGGCTTGCAGATCAAAGCCCGGTTCTGTGTGACGCCCGTGAGCAACAACACTCTGCTAAACTGTGCGGCTGTGGAGGCCCTCGGAATTGTCAGCTTCGCGTACTCGGTGTATCTCGAAGACATCAATGACTTGCTCGATAAATATGCCGCCCTCTTCAAGGGCATTGGAAGGATGACTGGTGACCCGGTGCGGTTACACATCGACGAGTCTGTGCAGCCCGTTGCCCTGAAACACCGGAGGGTACCGTTCCATCTCAGGGAGCAGGTAGATAAGGAGCTGGACAACCTGGTGAATTTGGACATTATTGAAAAGGTGGAGGGCCCCACTCCTTGGGTATCCCCGATTGTTGTGGCTAGGAAGCCCAAGCAACCTGACTCTGTCCGCATCTGTGTAGATATGAGGCTCCCCAACAAGGCCATTAAGAGGGAGCGGCATCTCACCCTCACCATCGATGACATTATTGCGGAAGTGCAAGGGGCTCGGTTCTTCTCCAAATTAGATCTCTGAGCGGGATATCACCAGGTCGTTCTCCATCCGGAGTCTCGGTATATCACCACCTTCACCACTTACCGGGGGCTCTACCGATACAAGAGACTCAGCTTCGGAGTATCATCGGCTGCAGAGGTTTTTCAGAACATCATTCGAGGTGCCCTCGCAGATCTGGAGGGTGTCTTAAACATAAGCAATGATATTCTGGTGTTCGCAAAGACCGAGGTGGACCATCTGAGAAAGCTGGGGAAGACCTTTGAGAGACTGCAATCACTAGGTCTCACCCTCCACAGGGACAAGTGTGAGTTCCTGCGCCCTTCCATCGAATTCTTCAGATTTGTTTTTAAAGAAGGGGGTGTGTCACCAGACCCGAGGAAAGTCCAGGACATTAAGAAGGCGCAGCCTCCAGAGTCGGCGTCTGACATTAGGAGTTTCCTTGGCATGGTGACATACCGTGGGCGCTTCATCCAGAACCTCACCTCAAGGTGGGAGCCGCTGAGGGCTCTGACGAAAAAAGGAGTCAGCCTGGCACTGGGGCCCGCTTGAGCAGGCGGCCTTTGAAGACATCAAAAGCGCCCTGGCAGCAGAGGACACCATGGCATTTTTTGATCCGGCGCTAACATCGGAAATCGTTGTGGACGCCAGTCCATTTGGTCTAGGGGCCGTCTTAACTCAGGTGGACTGGGACGGGAGCATCCGGCCAGTGGCCTATGCCAGCTCTCTGAAACTGAACAAAGATACTCGCAGATTGAGCGTGAGGCTCTGGCGGTCCACTGGGGCTGCAGACACTTTCGGCTCTACATCTTGGGGCGTCCAGTGACGGTGGTGACAGACCACAAGCCCCTGCTGCCCATTCTGGCAGGGTCATCCTCCAAGCCACCGGCCAGAATCGAGAGGTGGATGCTCGCCCTTCTCGAGTACGGAGTGACACTGGTGTACCGGCCAGGGGCCAAAACGCAGTGGACTATCTCTCACGACATCTGGGAGTGCGTGGGGAGAGGAGTGCGACACCTGCGAGGAGGAAGCCGACGATGACGTCCGGATGGTGGTGGAGGCGGCCACGCCGAACGCCATGCCTCTCTCAGAGCTGGAGGTGGCAGCTGCCGAGGACGAGTGCTTCAAGATCCTCCAGCACTCCATGCAGCACAGCTCCTGGAAGTCTGTCCTAGAATCCCTGGCGGGGCGGACCCAGGAGGCCAAGACAGCACTCGAGCAGCTGTGGAAGGTTAAGGAAGAACTCTCATTCTCAGCGTCTGGCCTGCTGCTGCGAGGTGACCGGATCGTGGTCCCCCAGTCTATGGTACAAGACGTGATCGCTCTGGCTCACCATGGGCACCAGGGCGCCGCCAAGACTAAGGCCAGGCTGCGTCTGAAGGTTTGGTTTCCTGAACTGGAGCGGAAGGTCGATGACTTTGTGGCGGCCTGCATATGGTGCCAGGCGGCGTCTTCCTTACAGCGAGAGCCCGCAATTGAAGCGATACCCCGGGGCACGCAGCCGTGGGAGTTCGTCCATGCGGACTTTGGGTCGACATCTGTGGCCGCCCACTTTCTGGCAACCGTGGACAAATATTCACGATATCCGGAGGTGGAGTTTGTCAAATCGGTGGCCTTCGAGCATGTGGTCGTGGCTGTGGAGAAGGTGTTTGCAGCTCATGGTTTTCCCCACACCGTGTGCTCAGACAACGGATCGCCGTTCCAGAGTGAGCGTTTTGCGGAACTCATGGAGAGCTGCGGGGTCCAGCACAGAAAGGTATCCCCATTGTGGCCCAGGGCAAACGGAGATGCTGAGAGATTGATGCGGACACTCAACAAGACTTTCAGGATCGCCCAGGGACAAGGACAGTCACTACAGCGAGCCCTGTATCAGTTTCTAAGGGTGTACCGCAACACCCCTCATGCATCCACGGGGGTCGCTCCGGCAGAGGCCCTGTTCAAGCGATGCCCCCGGGGACTACTGCCCGAGGTCGGAGAGAAGGAACCCGGGGTGATTGACAGTCAACAGGTCGAGAAAGACCGGCGGGTGAGGATTGAGCAGGAAAACCTGCGAAGAGGGCTCCGCCCCCAACGGCTGGAACCGGGGGACGAATCGACACCACCACGGAAAGCTGTCGCTCCCCTACGAGCCGGAGCCGTTGGATGTGGTGGCCGTAAAGGGGTCCATAGTAACGGCATCCGATGGAAGGTCCGCTGTCACCCGGAATGTCAGCTTCTTCAAGAAACTTGGTGACTCACAAACTGAACCGCCGCTGGAACCGGACATGGGGGAGATACCGGAGGACGGAGGAGGTCCATCCAGCACCCCTGCGTCCCCTGCCCGGGACATGCCTGCTGAAAGACTTCATGTGCCGGAGGTGAGCGGGAGGTACCCCCAGAAGGCTGGGCGAGGGAAACACGCTTACCTCAGCGATTATATTCTGGGACTGTTGGTGGTTGACAATAAAGGGGTTTGGGCAAGTTGTGCTGTTAAGTGAAACAGTTTATGTGTTTGTGTGGCTTGCAGTGTGTGTTCAAAGTGTTTCGTGTTCTCCCGAAAAAGGAGGAGTGTGGCGCTGCCCCGTGATTTAACACGCACGCGGCGGCGTGACGTTGCACGCCGCCGCGTGCTGCATAAATAAACTAGGCGTTCCCAGCTGCGTCAGAGCGGCCGGTAAGCCCGAACTGACAAGACGTGTGTGTGAGTGTCTGTGCAGTGCGGGGGCTTACGGGACCGCATGGGGGCCCCGACCGACCCCCAACACTGGCGCATTGACATGAAGTTCCGACTAGCCTTCACAAAGATGAAAATATCTTGCTTTTTGATGCAATCTGTTCCCTTTTCCTTGAAAATGTCCTACATCTGTTTTTTAATGTTTGGTCAATCCCTTCCTTTCTCAAGTCAATCCACCTCTTTTGTCACTCTTCATAGTAAACTTCTTTTCTCAAAAACTGTTGTACAAAACGTATGGGATGCCAATTAGAGTGCTAACAAATCTGTATTTCTGGGGCTTAAACATTTTTATCGGCTTAGCCTTTTCGGAGGAGCTCTCCTGTGACTTTATTTGGAGTGCTCATTTACTGGGAAAAGTTCCTACCCTCGAAATTGTCGATTCTTCTGCTGTGTGGGAGTGACACTTCTGGATGCAGTGGTCTCTAGGAGTAGCTTCAATATCTAGAACAGCTTCATGTTACAAGGCTGGTGTATCTGACAGTTTTTGGTTGCATCAATAGTGTTCTGTTATGGGCAGAAATGTTCCTTAGGGTGACCTTTATTCTGGATGTCTGACCGCTATTCAGAGAGTTTTCTGAAGGATGGATTCTCTAGCTTATTAAGCAAAAGTCGCAAAACGTGAACCGACCTTCTGTAAACTCCACCTCAACCATTTCCCCCCAACAGGGTTGAAGTCTGTGGGTGAGTAATTGCATGTGCCTTGGTGGATTGACTGTGGTGGGGGAGCCACCCTCTCCATGGACAGTGGGAGGTGAGGGACAGAGTGGCATACCTGTTAAAAAAGAATGCAGATATCATTAGGTGAGCACCTACAGGACAGAAACCTCCCGCAGAACAGAAGGGAAAAGGCCTGCTGTACCTCAATTTCACTATGAATACAGACCATACTAATTGAGCCTTGCAATCCCTATGACTTTTTGGGTTTCAATGTGAAGGTGTCAGAAATGGTATCACAGTAATACACGGGCTGGAGGTTGCAAAGCATTCATAACAAAATCGGTCACAGAACCTTCAATATTGTCTCTTCCTATCATTGTTAAATTGAATGTACCAAGCTTTGGATTGTTCACCACCAATAGGGGATTTGAACTGGATTTAGGCCATTGTGAGAGAGGTTATTTCACACTACTGATGATTTGCTGTTTCAATAGTAATCCTACTCATTATGTGAGGCAGTGCAGTTTCAGACATTTGGTCTGCATGTTCAGCTGATTAGCCAATAGGGTGAAGCTACCAGCTGTGGGATGATGATAGAACACCTCTAAGAATCCCCCAAAACCGTAATCATATTGCAGTGAAATGGAGCCTCAGTTTGCCAGGGATAGTTATCTTCTGGGCCAGTGAGGAGAGCATCTTTACTCAGAACCCCCCTTGTTGACAGAAGAAGGATGCCTCCCTGTGCACTGCCTTTTCATGGAGAACCCAGTGCTAAATCATTTATAGATTAACGAATTCTGAATCTGGGTTTCATAAGTAGAGAGCACTGAACTTGTGCTTTATTGAAAATCATCCTCTGAATCAAGCTTTTGTTAGAGGATGCACCAGCAGCCAAATGCTGCCAATTGGGACGGAGGGTACAGCCGCCAAAGTGTCACAGTGACGAACAGCGTCTCTGTTTTGCCAATGTGCTGCAGGCGCATGCAACCCTCTGTGATGAACCAGGAATGAGACGCGGACACAGGGGAATCATGTTGATTGTTATAGACTTTTATTCAAATAATAAGAGGGTTGAACAATGCCTTGCTGTCTCTGTTCGAAGAGGTATTCCCCTACCTCAACCAAAACTAAGGGTCTCTCCAATGTCAAATGTCCAAAACAAAATATCCTGTATCTGAAATACTATTCTGGCCCTCACACTCTGAAAGGAACTCTAAGGTGCTAAGGGCAATGTCTTTGGCTTGAAAAGTGCACAAGCGTCCAAGTTCAACAAACTGTTCCAACTCCAACAAAAAGGCTTTCACTTGGATGATGTTCACAGTTCCTGGGAATGTCTCCCTTCCCCAGGTTTCTTTCCAGCAAAACAAATGTTCCAAAATACAACCAAGTTCTTTGTAACTTAAGAAGATAACTTCCTCTTCCTGTTATTTTCAATTCACTTTACAGTACAGTTCATTCAAAGGCATGGGTCATCCTTAAGGTGCATAGCTCTCAGCCATTTGTGCTGCAAAGGCGGGTGAAATCACCCGCCTTTTTGGCGGGTCAGACGCCCATTGGAATGAATGGGCGTGCAGAAGGCTTGGCGGGTGATTCAGCCCTTTACAAGGCGGGTGACACCCGCCAAAAGCGTGTGAGTTGAGAGCTATGAAGGTGTGTTTCACATAATTGGCTTAGCCTGGTATACTCCTCTGTCAGTTCTTTCTAACACAGTTCACTTAATTCACAATCCCAAGGGAATGGGTCATCCTCAGGATTCTTTTCACACTATTGACCAGGGGTGTTGCTAGGGGGGGGGGGCTAAGAGGGCTATAGCCCCTGGTCTTTTGGTTGTAGCACCGGATAGAATTTCAGGAGCTACAACCAAAAGGCTAGCTAGCCCCGAGTCCCGACAGTCCCGACATTAGCGTAGCTCCGGGTCTTTTTCAGACCTAGCAACACCCCTGCTATTGACATTGCCTGGTACGCTCCCCTGCCAGGACTTTCTTGTGCAGTACACTTATTTCACAACCCCAAGGGCATGGGTCCTCCTCAGGATTCTTTTCACACAATTGACTTTGCCTGGTATACTCGTGAACCCGTAAGCCCTTTAAGCGAGGTAGCGCTCTATGGGATGGATGGGGATGCAGAAGTTACTCATACATCAATGATAAGATCGACTCAGGAATTTGGCAAATCTTTAACTGTTTTATTAACAATTATCGAAAGCAGGGAGTACAACAGACATGAACGGACGTCTCACAGCATATCTCTCCCTGCATTTCATAAAAAACATTACTTTGATAGCATAAACTCGTCATACTTGACGTCATACTACGTGGCAAAATAAGAAAACCTATGTGAGATTATGATAGACTTAAGGGGAACATCTAGGTATACTTTCTATGGGGTATGAGATTGTGATTGGGTCTCTAAGGTCAGGTGGAGAGCTATGCACACCTCAGTGCAAGCCATCTTCACTGTCATGAAATACACAATGCTTCATTGGCTTTCAAACTACAGGACTCTTTGCTACGTGGCCCTCTACAATTGGTTGCCACGCTTGTTCCCTTCTGGAATATTCCACTTGCTAGCAACACGCAAGCTGGTACCCCAGTTGCTGGAGGGGTGGACTTGAGCATGCCTGCCCACCCAATTAGCCCAACATCCATCATCACTCCTACTGTCTGACATTCAAATTAGTCTTTGAACACGGCCTTGCAAGTATCACTGTTCCTGAGAATAGAAGGGAGTGTGAGCACGGTCTTATCGTCAGGTCTCGGTGTAGCATGCCCAAAGTCTATTTTCATCTTGACCATGTGACAGGAGACCGTGTTTTGAGCTCCTTCATTGCATTTAACACTATTAAATTAATAGAACCTGTCACTTCTAGTGTTTTTCCATTACACCTCAACAGGAGCTTGTCTCGCTTCTCACGTTCATTGTATTTTCTCGATTAGATAACCAGTTTCTTGGCTGCCCCAACCCTTGACAATGGGCCAGGCAAGCTTTCTCGAATCTTCCCTTGACATCAGCTGTTTTCTTCTACTGCACCACACTTTCAGCCCTTCTGTTCATGGGGTCCTTAGTTTGCTAAAATACATTGTGGAACATCTAGGTTCTATACACACATATATATATATATATAATGGCGGCACTGCCTGCAGTCTATTCACTATGTATAGCCAGCCTTCATGATTACTTAGTCTACTTGCATTTCAGCATCTGTTCAATTAGAAAATGGTTTGCATTTTCTTCAGTGCTTTCCGCATGTGCAATCTTCATTTCGCTCATGAAATATTGCTCAATTCTTCACTTCGCCATCAGATTCTATAAGGTTTATTTACTCTCTTCATTGGCATCTCTTCTGGGTGAGCCACGTCTGCTTCATGCGACATCACCAGTCTTCTATTTCAGTCATCTTCACACTTCTTCCGGAACCTCCTTTAAAAGACTGTCATTTCTCTGTGGGTACATCATGTAGGGCTTTCTCAATGGATACCTTGTTTCGAGGACTCTTTGCAGTATAGGGGCCATTATTGGCGTTGTGCATGCCGCATTTTCTGGTTTTCAACATATAGGCAAAATGGGGACGGGACTTCCGGTCGAGGCAGTTGGCTCCTCCTCTACACTCTCCCCTCTGGTTGATTCATCAACCACTCTCCCATCAATCTTCACATTTAGACATCCTCTTCTGAAAAAGTTCTTCAGAGTCTATGGGGGTCATTACGAGGTAGGAGGTAACCATGCCGCCTCCTTGCTGGGTACCGGGTTCCTTGAATGAGGAATTACCGGGCCATTCCGACCTTGGAGGGCCCGTTATTCCTCATTCAAGGAACCCATCCCCATTCCCATTTGAGCCCCCATAGGGCTCAATGGGAATGGGGAGCATGCTAACAATGGGCCCGTTAATAACGAGCCCGTTGTTAGCATGCTGGGCTGCTCTCGGATCCGCTAAGGCCGCCTGGTAAAACCAGGCGGCCTTAGCGTGTCCCGCGAGCAGAACTCGTAATGAGGTGGTAAGGGGTTGACGGCTCCCGCACCTTTACCGGTGTCGTTAACCCCTTATATCTTCATTACTCCTTTCAGAGATCTTGCCGATTTCACATGGTCATCAACACTCCAGGTCATGAGACTACATTGTCCAGTCAGGCTCCATTAGATCCATCTTCCCACATACTTGTATTTGTATCTGTATTTATTACATTTTATATAGCGCTTTACACCAAAGCGCTTTACATTATAACAACAAGAATACATTGGAAAATAATAAACTAGAAGCATAATTGCAAAACATGAGACAAAATATCAAAAACAGTATGTAGAACAATTTACCTAAGTCAAGAAATGAGTAGAAGAGCAGGGGAAGAGTGGGGCTGAAGTAAAGAGGAAGTCAGAACAGGGGATGAGGAAGAGGGGATTACAGGGAGGATCAGAAGGAGAAGTGGATAGGGAGAGGTAATTAAGAGGGAAGTAGTGCGGAATGTCAGAGGGAAGTAAAAGGGGAAGAAAAGAGGGTTGAAGAAAATGAGATTTCAAGGAGGAGCGGAAAGAGGAGTAAGAGGAAATGGAGCGGATAGGGAGAGGTAGAGAGTTTCAGTGAAGTAGGCAAGAAGCTGAAAGCAATGGAAAGGAGAAGGGGCACAGGGAGGCGGAGAAACAGTAAGTAGGAAGAGATTGCCTAATCGAAGGGAACGAGAGGGAGCATAGAACGAAAGGAGAGTGGAAATGTAGGGGGTGCGAGATCATGAAGAGATTTATAAACTATGCAGAGGAAGTTAAATTTAAGTTGAGAATGGAAGGGAAGCCAGCCAAGATAAGAAAGTGAAGAGGAAATGGAGTTGTGAGGAGAGGGAAGGCAAAGGGTACGGATAGCAGAGTGGTAGATGGATTTGAGGGAAGAGATTAAGAGTTTGGTGGCATGGTAGGTGAGGGGGCAACGGATTTTACAGACATTGAGGAGGTGATAGCAACAGGCGCAGGAGGTAAGAGAAATGTGGTGGGCAAAGGAGATGGAGGAGTCGAGGTGGAGGCCTAGATTGTGGGCAAAGGCAGAGATGGGGAGATTAGTAGGAGGAAAGAGAATGAAAGGAGTAGAGGGGGTTATACTTCTTGTGGTTTCTTGGATACAGGAACTTTGTTCCCTCAGGTGCTAGGATACTTGCTTCTATACACTTTCTGATTTCTTCATCTGTCAGCTCTTTGGGTCCAAACCATGACTCGGCATCAATCATGATCTTCGTTCCTACTGCTTTCTTCTTGCACTGTGTTATAATTATTCTGATCACACAGAATCCAAACATGATCATTACCAACAGTGCTCAGAGGAACTTGAAGATATTTTCCATCCATTGTGGAACCCATGAAAAGATTGACGCAAACCATTTGCCATCTGCAATATCTTCTACTTCATCTTCCATCTTGATGTGCAAGTTCATCAGCATCGTTATGGCCTCTGTCAAGTTCCCATTCTCTTCATCGTAAGAAGGTATGAATGTGCAACACGATTCTCCAATTTTGGCACAAACACCTCTATTCATAGCTGTAATCATATCCAGGACATATCTATTCTGAAGAGTCATCAGTCTTATGGCTCTCAGTTCTTCTTTGATAACATTGAATCCCTTTATGGTAGTGTTGATTGCCTGCAGGAGCTCCCATCTGGTAATCTGTAACCATTTGGCATTCGCCATTGTCTAGATCCCTGGCATGAAGATTGCTGCGAATACTGCCGAAGTCTGACTGAATAACCTGTGTTCATACAGAGTGGAATCAAAGGTTTCTATTGATTTAGCTGAAAAGTAGTGCTCCCTCTTTTTTCAATTGAGAAATTCAACTGATCTCCTCTTTCTCAGGTTGTCACGCTTACCGGGAGACCGGGGTTCGCTGCTCGCGCTCTTCCCTCTTGGCGACTCTATTTGCGCTTTCGCGCTTGGGGAGGCGCCGGGGGGAGAGTTCCGGGGTCATGGGCTGCAGCTCCTCGGCGCGTGCGCGGGAGACCGCGGTCACGGTTCCGCGCATGCGCCGGGGAGCGGTTGCCCAGGATTGGAGCAGCTTGCTGCTCAAGCCTCGCTCTGGGTCTGCCGGCGCCTGGCGACAATCAGGCTTGCGTTCCAGGCCTCGCGGGCGCCGGCGGCCCATAAAGGGAGAGAGAGGATCGGGAGCAGATCGCGTCTCAACGCGTTCTGTTCCGGATCGTGTACTCGCTCTCCCTTGTTTTGCTCAGCGTTGCCTTGGCCCTTTACTTCTGCCTCTGGCTTCCCTTCACCTCCTGCCTGCTACCTTTTAGGCTTTCCCCCCGGGCTCGTTGTGGTGCCCTCCCAGCCTCTCTCCTACCCCTTGGTCCCAGTCAGTTTTCCCTTCTCTTCCTGGTTTCTCTTCCTTGCCAGCCCAGTGCTCCTGCCTGTTTGCTCCCTCCTCTCCTCCCTGGCCAAGCCTGTACCTAGTGGTTCCCACCAGTGCCTTTCTTGGGACTGTCCTCTCTCCTTTGGACTCTCATCATCACAGCATCCAGTGCCAGCTACGGGAGTACGGCTCCCACTCCTTTGGACTCTCATCACCACAGCTTTCAGTGCCAGCTACGGGAGTACGGCTCCCACTCCTTTGGACTCTCATCACCACAGCTTCCAGTGCCAGCTACGGGAGTACGGCTCCCACACCATTGGACTCTCATCACCACAGCATCCAGCGCCAGCTACGGGAGTACGGCTCCCACTCTTTGGAACTCTCAACTTCTACAACACCCAGTGCCAGCTTCTGGAGTACTGCTCTCTCTTCTTTGGACTCTCAACCACCATAGCATCTTGCGCCATTCTTTTGGGGTTATCCCCTGACTTCTTTGAACTCTGGAGCCTCGCCACCTCAAGGATTCGCTCCTTCAAATTCTCCTGTCTGTGCTCGCACAGTCCCGACGTCACTAAAACCAGGAGAGAGCAGCTTGTGGCGTTGGGGATCAGTCCATCTTCTACCCAGTACCCATTCTGGGTGGAGGAGAGGCTGGTTGCTAGCGTCACCAATTCTTCTCGTCAGTCTGGCTGCCCCGTCGAGATCAACCAGGAATCCAGGTACGCAACTCTCCCGTGATACTCACCTTAACACAGGTGAGCATCTGCTTTTGGAAACTCTCCAATATTCAGGTCACTCTTCAGAATCACTGACGCTGGAACATTACAATCACTATAGAACACGTCCCTCTCCAGTCCTTGGGCAGCTTTGTGTAAGCTCTTGATCCACAGGCCCAGTAGTGGTCCATTATCACTACTATTCCAGCCTTCATTCCTGGTAAATCGAAAATTCAACTGCACTGCTGATTCATTCCAACCTTTCTTGTGCCATTGTTTCTGAAACATAATTCTGCACTGGCCAGAGGCACAATCTGCAGCAGGCCTCCTTTATCAGCAACTTTGCAATCTTTGGCCAATGCTGTTTGCATTCTTTCTCTGCAGTTTTTATATCTGGCTCATAGTATCCTGTAAGTACTGGCGCCTTACACACAACCAGGCCTTCCTCCCATCCATCTGGAGAAAGTACAGTTCCCTTGATTTTCAGCTGACCTCTCTCCTTGCATCTTCGTACTTCTTCAAAGCTTTTTCCTTGAAAATGTGGTTTTTTGTTTATTTCCCATCGGATTCCTGCTCCCTTCATTCCAGGCTGTTCATATCTTATCACATGATCTCTGGTGTGTGCTCTCGCTCTTGTCTTTGAAGCTTGCACATAATCATCTTCTTCTGGAGCTGTCCATTCAGTTACCCATACCAAGGATGCTGTTTGACCCTGGAACTGACCTCTCGTATGGCAGAGTGCAAGGTGTGTCAGGTAGTAAGCTTTCTGGGCTTCTACTTCTATAGCTATGAATAGCTTGGAATTCCCCATAGCATAAGGCAGGAGAGCACAAACATAGCAACTCTCCTTGGATGTCCTTTCTCCCACCTCTTTCATGTGCTGAACCAACATGTTATTCCCCAAATGTCCCGTACTGTCTAGATGATGATTTAACTCATAATCATCTTCCCTTGTGCTTCTCTTGTGTCTCCCTCTCGCAAGGAGGGTGCATGCATAATGCTCACGAAGTACATCAATAAGAGTCCTTCCTACAGGGGGAATCATAGGAACACTTGTCAGAGAAATGGGTGACCAGACACGTATCACTGGTGTAGGAATAATCACAAATGGTCTCTGTCTTTTAGTAACAGACAATTCTACATGGGTCGCTTCAAAGTCATAAAAACAATAATGCTGAACACGCACATATTATGCATCAATACATCAATCCCCACCATTTTCGATTCTCCACACGTTGTTGAGTTTGCTCAGTTTCCGAAACTGCTTCATTCCCAACATTCCTCATTGTGCATGTGTACTGCTTTAAGGAAGGAAAAAACCTTTTTAATCAGGCAACCTTGTTAAATGATCAGGCAGTTACAGGATCTGTTCTACTATCGCCACAAGTAGCATCCTAATTTCAGGATCTTTCAGAAAAACATGTATATAAGTACTACACCCAACAAGAGCAGGATAGGCTCAGAGTATGTATACAAAGACAGCGAGATGTAGTCTATTGGCATCGGTATCTGACAGGACCGTGGGATTAACCAATGAGGAATGAATCTGGAAACTGTTTGCACTTCCAGTCATCTAACTCAAACTCCAGATTTGGCATATTTTTCACATCAACACTTTCTAAAGTCCAATTCAAAGATTCCTGTGGCTCGAGAACTTTGCTTTTGCACTCCTGCTAAAATGGGCCTCATTATGAATGTAGCTGAAAGGCAACAACGGCGCCGGTAGTGCTACCGGCGCCGGTGTTACCTCTCCGCCACATGACCAGGCGTGCAGACCGGCACCCGTGAGGAGAACTCGTGATTGCACCGGCACCCGCAAATGGGCAATTACCGGCCCATTCATCTCGTAATGGGCCGGTAATGGCCCGTTTGCGGGTGCCGGGGCTGGTAGCGAGTTTGGCGGTAGCCATGCCATTAATAAGGGCCTGGCTACCGCCAAACTCGTAATGAGGCCCAATATCTATAAAGAGTGTCCGGTGTGAGTCACAGTCCAAATGTACACTTGCATTTATTTAGTTAGCAATCTCAGCGTCCTTCTTCCTCGTCATCGATCGAGTCTGCACGTGCTGAACTTTTTCTTCTTGTCTTGCTTCTGAATCAATGGGTGGGGTTATGTCAGTCTCACCAGCGTAAGCGTTTACATCGCCCAAGTGTATCCATGTAGGTCTCTCTTGGACTCTAACTGCTGAGAGAGTAACTTTCTTAGCAATAGAGAGACCACTAAAACGGGGCTCCTGCCACTTCCTTGTGAGGTTACACATTAGGACTGAATCTCCAATAACTAATTTAGGTGCAGGAAATAGTTATTGATGTCTGGTTGCTGAATGGTCTTCATCTGTGTCCTGAGACTGACACTGCTTGCGCTTGAGTTGATCTCAAATGACAGAGATACTAGCGGTCATACATGTCAAAAAAGTAAGTAACTAATTTGTTAACATTTCTGCAGTCTTTTAGGCATCACTCCTGCTCCTCGATGGAGGAGATAAGGGCATTCTCATTCACCTCCCTGTCACTAGCTCGTGGGGTGTGAGGTGGTGGTCCGACCCAGGTTGATTCCTTAATGTATATAATGCAGAGAGCACGCAATACAGTCATCCCTTTTTCAATGTCAATTCCAATTTGGCAATTCTCTCTTTAAAGGATAGTTCCGGGACTTTTTTTTTATTGTCCCTACGGGTCGGCCATGTGTTTGTAAGCATAAATCGGTAGATCGTAGGAAACTTTCCTATGGACCTTACCCGACTTTTCGCCCATTATCGCACTCGAAATCAGCCTCCATTTTGTAATAATCCTATCATTCCGCCGCATCGACCTGGCTCACCTGCCTTTGCGGCACTAAATCAAATCCCCCGCCCCTGAGCCTGACATCAGCAGACGCGTACTGCCCATTTCAAGCACGTCTCGTGTCAACAATCGCTGCGCCTCAGCTATTGACGTGTTGCCATGGAAATGGCAGGACGACTCTTTCCCCAATAAGTATAAACAGACCGTTTCACAACATACAGCAGCAGATTTTCGATTCCATTCCTCTCTCTGTGTTACTTTGAGTATTCTGTGACTCGTTTCAGTGCTCTGGTCAGCTACCTTCGCCGCTTGTAGCCCGTGTGAACACCTGTACCATCTCTGTAAATTATTTTACTATCTTTACCGCACAATGGCCACAATAATGCCGTATATGTACGAGCCCGAGTACACCGAGGAGGAACTACTGGAAAGGCAAGCACGCGAAAACGATGGGGATTCGGACGGCAGTTGGGAGGACCAGTCAACGGATGAAGAGCCTGGACCATGTCGCATGGACGGCGTCTCCACCTGGTGCACGTGCAATCGGTGCGAGCTAATGCCAACTGAGGAGGAGAACTGCTGCTGCCGTGAAAATTCCGGGTGCTTGGCCTACATTTCGGAAAGCGAGCAAAATCTGCAGGAAGGCGAGCAAAGTCCGCAATGCATCACCGAGCTGCCAGAGTTCAGGGAAGCCTGCCTCTCACGGACAGTGTTGAGGATGATGATGGTGCTTATGCACGAACTTCGTGGCACTGTTCGTCCGCGTAATCCGAGTAACGAGTAAGTATACTCTGTTTGTGATGTCAGTGATGCCACCACTATTTCATGGTCGTCTCCCACATATAAAATAACATTTACATATCATTCGAACGCATGTAAATTGGTTCCATATAGTGCATTTTCTAGATATAATTTTTTTCTAAGAAAAATGACATGTGTTACCTGAATCGACATTGATAAGAAAGTTTGGTCAGTTTAATACAGTTTGCATCTTTTTTTTTCACAGGTGGTACAGGCTGGTGGCCTATCGTTGCTTCACTTGGTGGCTTCACGGGAGGCTCGGACACCGCGTTCGGAGAGTAATACCTGCCTGTGCGGTACTTGCCATTAGACAACATTTCCCCAGTGACAGTGGACAATACCGCAGATTTTCCCTCGATGTGCTGCAACCTCAACTTTACAATGTGTAATGTTTATTATTTATGTTTAATTAAAATCTAAAATAAAGCCCAACATATATTTTAACAATGGTTGTTTTGATTTTTTAAATGAATCTAGTGTGTCTCCGTTGAATAGCCTTCCAGTGCCTTGTCTTGTCACACCACATGTCTCCGGCCAGCATCCTCCCTCACGCTGGCCGCACACCTTCAATCCACATAACCGTTGAACCCATATATGCAGCAGTCATACATATATTATTTTGTGGGTTGGCATCAAGCGTTGGCAATAAAAAGCTGTTGGATTTTATTGATACAAAACATGGTTATAGGTAAATAATAAATATGGTTGATCATAATAAATCCTCTTTTTGGGCACCGGGTACAGAGATGACCGCCATATATTCTCCTGGGAGGGTGAGGTATTTATAAACTCACCCCCCTGCCTTCCATGTAGTAGATCCTGCAGCCATCCTCTTACATTCAGTTAGATGGCCTCTCCTTGGTGAGGCCCTGCGGCAAACGGGTCTTGTCTGCACGACCACCGCCCCAATCCACCCCCCGCCCTATCAAAGGCAGTTCGCACCGGGGTACTTGCGCTGCTGGCAAGTGGAGCTGTCAGGGAGCGATAAAGGCCAAGAGGTGCCAAAGACCATGTACACTTCAAAGTGGTCTATAGAGCATGGGTTGTTGTTCCCATGTCTACCTCCAGACCCCGTGTCTCCTGCCAAGCATCCCCCTCACGATGGACGCCCCCCTGCAATCCACATAAGTGTGTCTCCATTCACAAGTCTTCCTGTGTCTTGTCTGCACGACCACCGCCCCGATCCACCCCCCGCCCTATCAAAGGCAGTTCGCACCAGGGTACTTGCGCTGCTGGCAAGTGGAGCTGTCAGGGAGCGATAAAGGCCAAGAGGTGCCAAAGACCATGTACACTTCAAAGTGGTCTATAGAGCATGGGTTGTTGTTCCCATGTCTACCTCCAGACCCCGTGTCTCCTGCCAAGCATCCCCCTCACGATGGACGCCCCCCTGCAATCCACATAAGTGTGTCTCCATTCACAAGTCTTCCTGTGTCTTGTCTGCACGACCACCGCCCCGATCCACCCCCCGCCCTATCAAAGGCAGTTCGCACCAGGGTACTTGCGCTGCTGGCAAGTGGAGCTGTCAGGGAGCGATAAAGGCCAAGAGGTGCCAAAGACCATGTACACTTCAAAGTGGTCTATAGAGCATGGGTTGTTGTTCCCATGTCTACCTCCAGACCCCGTGTCTCCTGCCAAGCATCCCCCTCACGATGGACGCCCCCCTGCAATCCACATAAGTGTGTCTCCATTCACAAGTCTTCCTGTGTCTTGTCTGCACGACCACCGCCCCGATCCACCCCCCGCCCTATCAAAGGCAGTTCGCACCAGGGTACTTGCGCTGCTGGCAAGTGGAGCTGTCAGGGAGCGATAAAGGCCAAGAGGTGCCAAAGACCATGTACACTTCAAAGTGGTCTATAGAGCATGGGTTGTTGTTCCCATGTCTACCTCCAGACCCCGTGTCTCCTGCCAAGCATCCCCCTCACGATGGACGCCCCCCTGCAATCCGCATAATGCCACGACATATACACGTCATTCATTCACAAACACACCCCTGTTTCGAATTCTTTATAACCCACTTCATATTTCTAATGAGAACTTCTTTGCGCTTTGCTAGTCAACCCGTGAAGGTGCTGGTTATCTGCTCTTCGTCTCTGTGAACTTCCGTGACCACTTTGAGCAAACTCGTCAGTTTGCAACCTGTGAACTGCTCCCTGTTCTACGACAAGAAACTACTCTGATCCCTGCATCTAACTGTTTGTTCGTCAAGGTAAGTCCATGTACCATAATCATTTTGCGTCCAATTTTTTAATTTATATCTATTTGCTAGTAGTCATCAAATTGCATCCATGTTTTCTTTTCGTTCACGACAGTACATGCAAGGAACTAGTCACATGTTCTGAGTTTAGTCAAATTACTTTTTCTATTTTTTGAAAGTTATTGAAATACTTATCCGCATGTGAATAACGTGTATAGTTCCAAGAACCAAAACGGACCTTGCATTTAACCTTTTATGTGTCATTTAATGTTTTAACACATTGGTATTCATAGAGAATTGTTGATCTTTACTTTTCAGAACTTTCCATAATGCCTGCCTGTTCCATTGGCGGTTGCCCTTCGAAGACCCATAACAAATCTGAAGATACTATAATGCATGTTTTCCCTAAGACAATAGATCAGATAAGAGAATGGGTCCGATATTGCGGATATCCAGCCTCTGAGCTAGAAAGTAGAGTCCTAGAAGTCTTTGCGGACAAGAGGGGTGATCGATACCGCATCTGCAGCAGGCACTTTAGCCCAGACATGTACTCCACATCATTGCTAATAAAGAAGAAAACACCGCGAGCAAGGCGAAAATTGCTCTCAACCGCTATTCCCACTCTATTCGTCCACATCCCTCCACTGGTGAGTCAAGTTTACGTATTTGTCTCTCGGCCTTGCGGTAGTGTGTAGCATTAGCTAACAATAATTTCCCCATTTATGTATCCACTCAATATGAAGGCGGAAGATTCTCCATCCGTGTCGTTATTGCAGTCATCAGCCACTTCAAGCGCCTATCGGGTAATCTTACTTAGCTATTCTGACACTGACTTGTTTTAGGCATGTAAATCAATAGTTTTAATTGATTGTGTAATTATTTTACCTAATGGTACACCACAGTACTCGTCCTCTAGTCTTTGTTTTCAGTTATAATTATTGTTATCCAAAATAATGCAAGTACTGTCTTTCAGGGAGATGCTGAGGAGTCCAACGCATTGACGACAACCGTAGATGTCACTCAGATGCTCGAGGTACGTTTCCGGACAGTTCCATCGATGGAGATCATCAGATCTTGCATTCTTGTAGCGTGATTGTTACACACAATGTTTCTTTCGTTTTTAGCCATTGGTATGTCCTTCTGTCGTCGCCCTCCTATGTGTCTTCTTTTTTCAATATTGTGTTCATTACTAATGAAAGTCCTATGTTTCAGGGAGTCGATGGAGCATTAGTCCAAGAAGAAGGGGGAGCATGCAGTTACGGGTCGGCGCAACAGCTTGCAGAAGTGTGCACCGCAGTTACAGCGTCCCTTGATGTTCTTATGCATTTCGAGGTATGGATACTGACAGATCAATCATGCGAGATCAAATGACGTGATTACATCCGCTATACTTCCTTCTTTATTAACGCAAGTACTATGTTTCAGGGAGCTGACGGAGCTTCTTCAACAAGAACATCACCCCTAGTAGTTGATGCAGATCTCTGGGTGGTGACACTTCCAACGATGGAGCAAATCGAATCATATTTAGATATCCATTATTTATTTTAGACAACTGATCATTTGTGCAGGTCTATTTAGATGAGCCGTTGACGCCTGCAGAAAGTTTATGTTCTTTTAAACAAAATAGAAAACCATACTAATGCAATTACTGTGTTTCAGGGAGTTGCTGAAGCGTCATCTTCAATAATATCATCAATGGAAGTCTATGCGGAGCCCGAGGTATGGATCTTGACAGTTCAATCTAACTAGATCAACAATGCGTGAACTATTGTCGTTTGAATGTTCTACACAATGCGTTCATTCGTGTTTTGCTATTGAGATGTACGTATGGGTATTGATCCCCAAGTACATTTTGTGTTTTCAATATTATTATACATACTAATGAAAGTTCTATGTTTCAGGGAGTCGATGGAGCCTCAGTGAGTGATGGATGTGCTTATCATGAAAATATAGTCGTTGCAGCGCGAGAGGAAGTGGAGACATGCACACACGAGTCGGAGCAACAGCGTCCAGATGTTGAAGTTCGAGGCAAGAAAGTTTCAAAGAAAAGAAAGCAAAAGAAGGTTAGTGTCCTGTTCACTATATTATGTTGTCTTTCACTGTCAATAGTTCAATACTGTAAGTTGTGTTTAAACTGAACATCCCTTTTCTAATCTGTCCTCTAGTTGCGAGTGGGTGTAAGAACTAGATCTACACAGACAGTGAAGCGAACGAGAGATGTTGCTTGTCAAACCTTTTGGCAGGGACTTGAGACTGGAGATGCATCGTGCCAATGGGAAGAATATGAAGTGATTGACAACGGAGCTATACCACCACCAGCCATTGATAGTGAATGTCCTCCTGGTAGTTTGGATGCAGTCGGAGATCAATTCACAGAATCCACACCCGCAAAAAATAAGAGCGTGCGAAAGTTGAAGACATTGTTTTTTTCTCCCATCTCCGGACAAGGAACAGATGTTGCAATGGAAGAGAATGAAGTGGACGACAATGAAACACCATCAATATCACTCAGCATAGCGGAAGACGATATCAGAGATTGTACCTTTCATGCGAGTGACATGTCCTCAACGTTACAGGCCGAACCAGCTGGGATGCAGAGTGACAGTATAAGGAAAGAGGCCAAATTCATTGTATTCGATAGCTGTTTGATGGATATTATTACGATGATGAAATGTGGGCATTGGGTTGGTGGGGAAGTATGTGGGGAGCCATTGATTAATGTGACTCGTGCAATTCGAGGCACTAACCTTAAAATACATGCCACCTGTACACAATATCATCCGTTCGCATGGTCTGCACAACCCATGCTGGGGCAACTGCCAGCAGGCAATCTACTTTGTGCAGCGGCCGCACTTTTTAGTGGTTCAAGTTTTAAAAAGTTACAGTATTTCTTTCAGTTTGTGGGAATCCATTTCATTGCGAAAAGTCAGTTCTACAAATACCAAACCGATTATCTATTTCCAGCCATCAGCGAAGCTTGGAGAATGGAAAAAATGTCAATGGAAAGTACATTCGCGGGCAAACGCTTCAGGCTAGCCGGTGATGGACAGTGCGACAGCCCAGGATTTTCAGCCAAGTACTGCACCTACCACTTTCAGGACATGGAAAGTAAGAAAATTGTGAGTTCGGTGGTCGTGCAGGTGTCACAAAGTACATCCTCAGTGGCCATGGAGAAAGTTGGCTTTGTAGCATCATTGCAAGAACTACAATCGCGGGGAATGGTGATCGACCTGATAGCCACGGACAGACACGTTTCAATTGCCAAGACAATGAGAGAAGAGTACAAAAATATAAATCACCAATTTGACGTTTGGCATCTTGCAAAATCAATCAATAAAAAATTGTCGGCTGCAGGTAAAAAAAAAGAATTGCAAGGTATTTCACAGTGGTCCAAGTCAATCAGCAACCATCTTTGGTGGAGCTCAAAACATGTGAAGGGTCGTTGGAAATTCTACTGGAAAAATGGCGGTCAGTAATGTTGCACTGTAGCAACGTACATCGATGGTCGACAAATGAACATTTCCACAAATGTGAACATGGCCATTTGTCCACAGAGGAGGCACGGAAGAAGAAGTGGTTGATTCCTTCATCACCCACTCACAAGGCCATTGAAAAGATTGTATTTGATAAAACTATAACAAAAGCTTTGAGGGGACTCACGGAATTCTGCCACACAGGAGATTTGGAGGTGTTCCACAATATGTGCCTCAAGTACAGGCCCAAAAGATTGCATTTTGGCATGGAAGGCATGATAAATCGGACTCTTTTAGCGGTCTTGGCACATAACCATAATGTTGGCCGTCAACAAAGTAGGACGACCGGAACTTTAGGGACGCTTCGCTACAATAAGGCCTTCACTAAAAGAAGTAAACAATGGGTGATCAAACCAGTGTTTGAGGATATGCAATATGAGTTTATTGAGAGACTTATCGTAGATGTCCTCGATAGGCACATACATGGAGTGGTGAACGAACCTATGCAGGGGACAACTGCATTGCCACCCAACATTGCCTCTGTTCCATGTCCACCTAAAGCAGAGCTCATTGAGAAATACACATCACGGTTTAAATGATTGTAATTTGATTGTCTGTTCTCTCGAGTCTCCTCATGTTGCAGGCCCATTGCAATTAAACCAAACAGTAATATAAATCATTTTTACAAAAATTATAGAATGTTTCCGTATTACAAACACATGGCCGACCCATAGGGACAATAAAAAAAAAGGCACGCAGACAAGATGTCCCTAAAACTAACTGCAGCTAACTAGAAATGTGTGCTCGCTCAAAGTGAAGGTCAGCTGCTTTGATGTTTTGCTCGGGTGGCGGAACGGCCCACGACCCAATATAAGGTTCTATTGTGATTTGACCTTGACAGGCCGGGACCATCCTGAAAGACTAAGAAAAGATAATGAATAAAATTTCAGAAACGAAACGATGAGCCACGTTCATTAGAAGAAGTAACGTCGGCAAAGAAGGAGTGGTGTTTCGGGTCTGCCCTACACAGAGACACAATGGAAAATGCAAATATAATGTAAGTAACTTTTGATGAGTTTATACCGCAATTTCATTACTATACAGTGGCTTTAAAGACGGGTTCAGTTGTACTTGTTCGTTCTATGTGGCATATTGTTTTCTACCGCGCACTATCTTGAGGAGAAACATCTGCTTTTACTGAAGCACCTCAAAACCTTCCTCTTTGCTTCTGCTTTCTCTCTCCCTCTCCCCTGCTACAACTGGTCCACTGTCTGCGACCTCAGTCCTGGGCCCTTCCACTCTCCACCTGCACTGCCTCCCTGTCAACCCCTGCACTGGGGGACTGTCTCAGTATCCTACAGCCCCCCCTTCCCAGCACTTGTTCTGCACTTACCTTGCACTTGCCACCAGCTGGCCCTATTTATTTATTATTTTATGCTACTTACCTTGTACTCCACTCCCCCCCCCCTCCATGCCTCGCCACGCCTTTAAACACTTGTGTACACCCAGTAGCGCTGTCCTCGCTATGAAATGAATAATTTTAATAAGGATCTGATGGTGAGACTAATTTCATTTTTTATGTTTTTAGGTACATCATTCACTACTGTCTGTGTCACGAGTACCAGACACCGGCGGACGGCTTCTACAGCCGCCAGTTGCTTCTCCGCGTGAACAACGTTACCACCCTGACCATTTTATGGGACGATCGCCAAGTACAAGTATGCCCTTACGCGGTACTAACGGTTAGATGCAACATACCTACCGTTGTGGTGGCCTAGTGCCTCGTTGTTGGAACAGCCATGCGATTATCAGTGCGACCGAAGAGCTTATTTTTATCGTAAACCAACACCCTGTGTACTGCACACGAACATCGCTTCCCTCAAGACGAACTAATTTGGATCGAGAGCAAAGAAAAATGCAAATCGCTGAATATTCTCTAAACATTTGATGTCCAATAAACGTACTTTGCCAAATGTACAATCTTGCCGTTTGCTTTTAAACCACGGTTTCACATTCCGAATTGTGGCGCTGTATTGTGAGATGCTCTAAGACCCTGTGTACAGCAAAGGACCATCGCGTTCCTCAATACGAACTTTTTGGAACATGAGCAAATAAAAATGCAAATCGCTGAATATTCTCTAAACATTTGATGTCAAATAAATGTACTTTACCACATTTACAATCTTGCGGTTTGATTTCAAAGTACAGTTTCATATTCCGAATTGTGGCGCGCTGTATTGTGAGCTGATCTGTGTTGATTTCCGGGGTCTGTGTGGAGTCGCGTAGAAGACGCCTGGGCGCGTTTGCCTACGCAGCTCAGTCACGTCACGGATAGAGGCGGGGAATATGAATGTTTTGATAAAGTCTGTTTCAGGGGCGGGGGATTTGATTTAGTGCCGCAAAGGCAGGTGAGCCAGGTCGATGCGGCGGAATGATAGGATTATCACAAAATGGAGGCTGATTTCGAGTGCGATAATGGGTGAAAAGTCGGGTAAGGTCCATAGGAAAGTTTCCTACGATCTACCGATTTATGCTTACAAACACATGGCCGACCCGTAGGGACAATAAAAAAAAAGTCCCGGAACTATCCTTTAAGGAGGCTGTTGAGTCTCTCGCATATCCCCTTCGCTTGCGGGTGATAAGCAACTAAGCAATGGGCTAATCTGTTCAAATACTTCATTAACAAAATGGGGCCCATTGTCGGATATCACTACCTCACATAATCCCCATCTAGGAAAGACTTCTCAGACTAAAGGCTTTGCTGTACAGGTGGCATCAGGGTGTGTACAAGGACCTGCTTCGATCCACCTAGAAAAGCGACACACACCCACTATCATATACCTGTATATAGTACATGCTTGCAGCATATCAACATAGTCAATATGTAAATGCTGAAAAGGACCATTCGGTCGAGGAATCACTCCTCTGATCGTTCGCAGTGTGTGCCCAGCAGTAAACCTTTGACATACGATGCAATTTACTACATAAAATGCAACTGCAACGTGTTCTAACAGGTTCGGTACAAACCAGTCCTCCGCAATAGCTGCTGCGAGGCTTCCCCTAGTTACATGCGCAGGGTAGTGCAGCTGTTCAAGCGCTACCCTTAACAAGGCTACAGGCATCACTGGTTTTTCAGTGCTGTCATGTCACCATAATGCTTCAGAGGGGGATAAAGACCACCCCCTTCGTTTCCACAATTCACAATTCTTGCTCTTCCTGTGGTGCACTGCCTTGAACCTCCATCAACTGTGTTCTCGATAAATGATTAAACCCTTCATTTACAATCATAATTGTGACAAATTTTTCCTTAACATTTGGAGTATCAAAACTTGAAATATCTGGCGAATATGCCACCCTTTGGCCCCTTTGTCTGCGGCTTTGTTCCCACAAGAGATAAAGTCAGTTTAGTGTGCGCTGCGCATTTAACTATTGCAATATAGCTACTGGGAGTTGTAGTGCCTTGATAAGCCTGTCCAATAATGCTGTGTGTTGCACTGGAGTGCCATCCCCTCGGTGGTAGCCCCTCCTTTTCCAACGTGCTAACCCTGTGTGCACAGTTGATGTCACATAGGCAAAGTCACTGTACACCGTCACTTCTTGCCCAGCATATTTCTCAAGCGCGACAATAAGCGCCACCAATTCTGCTGCTTGTGCCGAAAAGTGAGACAGTAGTCTTACCCTTGCTACCTCTTCAAATTCCCCATTAGCTCTGTGCCTTACCACAGCTGAACCTGAATGCCTTTCCCCATCAGTTTGATCAATTTTTGAAGACCCGTCAATAAAGAGAACCTCTTCCCCCTCCTTGCGCATTCTCTTTTACATGCAGAATATTTTCATAGAACTCTACGTAATTAGTGCAAACATGCACCTGGTCACCCTCTGCCAACTATTTTACACCTGCCTATTTTGATTGCTGGATTTCGATATAACTACCTCATATGCGGAAGCCCTCTGAGATGTCAATGTACTCTTAGGTTTCTCCAAAATGGCAAACAAAGCATGCTCAACAAACAATGTCATAGAACACCCCATCACAATACTAGTAGTCTTCTCTGTCACGAATGCGGCTGCTGCCAGCAACTGTTCGCAAGGAAATTGCCCTCTCATAACTGGATCTAAAATCCCACTGTAATATATCAGGGGTTTTTACTCCAATGTAGTCCTCTGTGTTAGCACCGCAGTCATGACTGTCCCATTTGTATGTGAGAACAAGAAGAATTCCTCATCATAGTTGGGAATTCCTTAAACTGGAGCTGTACAAATTGCTTTCTCCAATTCTTCAATCTCTTCCTGCATTTCCTCAGTCCATTCTATTCTTTCCTTGTTCACTTGTGCTGTCTTCAGAACCTTTAAAAGGGGTCATGTGTATAAACTATAATCAAATACCCATGCTCTAACATAGTTGCCTAGTCCCAAAAACTGCTGCATTTGTTTTATCGTCTGTGGGTTTTTCAGTTTTCATAATTTGCCTCAGCTCTTTCAGGTGTTACTCTCTTCCCCTCATGTGAGATTAACTGACGTATGTACAATACCTATTCTTGACAATATTGCAACTTCTCCTTGTCCATTTTATATCCCTTGTCTGCTAAAATAATCATTAACTGAATTGTATCTTGTCTGCACTCGTCTTCTTTTGTGCTACAAACCAAAATGTCAACTATGTATTGCAGCATAACACTTTTTAAATCAATTTTGCCTAAGTCCATCTGCAGGACCCTACTAAAGATCGATGGAGAATCGCAGTACCCTTGGGGCAAACGAGTGCTCTTCAGCTAAGCTTGGCAAAATGTAATGGACGTAAGGTCTTGGGAGTCCTTATGCAACGGGATTGAGAAAAACACATTTTTCAAGTCAATCACCATGAAATATCGTGCTTCCGCTGGGATTCTACATAGTATAATTTCCTGGAGTCGGAACTAAAGGAAACTCTGCCTCTACAATCTGGTTAATTGGTCTCATGTCCTGAATTAGTCTCCACAACCCTCCTTTAAATTTTTTCACAGGGTACACCGCGGTATTAAACAGTGACTCTGATGTCACTAAAATACTTTGTTCCATCAGAGCTGATATAGTCTTAAAAATACCCTCATCCACCTCTCGAGGCATTGGGTACTGTCTTGCTCAAGATACAATTGCTCCTGGCTTCAGTTTAATCTTAACCTCCCCAATCCCTTTCAATAGGCCTACGTCATAGGGGCCTGTAGTCCATAAAGAGATTGGCACTTTTTCCAAATCTTCATCAAACATGCTGGGCGCTGCCGTACTATCACCATTCGCTGTTGGGTCTCTCTTGTCTCTATTCTGATCCAATACGTAATACTCATCTCGAATATCACTTCATTATGTGCTGGATCATCTCTAAACATATCCTCAACAGTGACTCAATCTATACCCTTCCCAAATGGCAATTAATGTTCTCCATGGCCTGCCCTCATCATCTGTTCCTTCGAGCATGGTCAATTACCCTTGCACTATAGCTGCATTTAACTCTAGAGGAATAGTCCGTCCCCCCTCTTCGTCCATAGGTATCTGTGTCCTGAAAAAAACTCATCAGGTATTCTCATAATCTTTCCCACTAGGCCGGGTAGCCATGTCAACAAATACTTCCGGCTCTAATGGCATTCCTCTCAGAGCCATTTGCCCTGTAAACGCCAATATAAATTCGCCCACGTTCACATAGTGTATCCCTGGAGTAGAACACACTATGCCTTCATCAGTGAAAGACATCATCATATTAAGCTTTGCCATTAAATCTCGGAAATTAACTAGTGTCTGCCGTAAATACAGTAATGGAACAGACATGTCACACTCTCCTATAGAGACTAGTAATTCATCAATAAAAGGAACTCTGCTTGTAGCTCCAGAGAAACCTTGCGCATTCATGGCATTTCCTGACATTGGATATTTTCTCTCTAGTATACATGAACGAGTAGCCCCAGTGTCTGCTAAAAAAGAAAAAGATTTGCCTCCTATAGTCACTTCAACCCTTAATTCCTCTTGGAGGTCTGGTGTCACCGATAGTACTGAACACATCGCCACCCTGTGAGCTGTCCTATTGTGGGTACATACTTATCCCTGAACCTGTAAAAGGACTTCCTCCTTCCACAGTGACACCCCCTACTCTAGGTGTCACTAACTATCCTGTGTTTGCATTCTGCTGTATCTGCATGGTTGCGTGCTGTGACTGCCCTTGCAGCGGATTCAATGGTGCTTGCAGTGGCTGTAATGCCTGTTGCACTTGTGGCGCTTGTTCTTGATACACTGTCTGATCTTGGGCAAACCCATCCCTAGCTTGTGAGCTATATGCTGGAGGATAAGCTGTCCCCCTCATGAGCATTAACCATTCTGTACATACCCTTGGCTTCCACACGTGCGTGTGATGTGCCCTGTCATTCCACATGTCCAACATATAGGAGGAGCTCCTCTGACTAGCCCCCTTGATTAAATCCTTCTTGCACATTTTGATGATCATTCTGCATATTCTGAAACCCGCCATGGTTATATTGAAAACCACCCTTCCTCTGTAGCCCATTCCTCTGCCTCGTGGTATAAACCCATTCTCTCCTTGATCCATTTGGCGTTAATTATTCGCCTGGGATGCACCCATTGCTTGCTGCATCCCTAATCCTTCTCCGCCCCATATCTGATGTATCAGGATACTGTCCCCTGAGTGCTCTCCAGACATCTGCTTTACAATTATTAAATGGCACTCCGCCGTGTGCTGTGCTCTGTGTCGTGAAACTCGAGTAGCCTGCTTTTGTCCAAATGTCATAAGCCCTTTCCCCAAGAATGGCTGCTAGGAGACCCTTAATGTCCTCTATTGCCAGAGTATTTCCATCTGTCATTTTTTCTAATTCATAAATCCATTTCCCCACACCTGCTGCTCAACTGGGAAGTTTGCATCTTAAATTATCCTTATCCATTTGTGGCCATGGAATATACTGCTGTCTGGCCCCTACATTCTCCAATAAAGGAAACTGCATGAACCCAAATACGCAAATGGCTCCCATTGTCTGCCTATCCATAGTGGAGACAATGGTTCCTGATCGTCTTTTGCCTGGCAAAGACCTCAGCCTGCTCACATATGGTGACTACACTCCCTTCTCACTATACGACCATCCTTTAGGTCACTCTGGATATGCTGTAAGATCTGGCGTCCTATCCTTAGGCTTCTCTAGACCAGACCATCTCACTTTCTTGTCTGTCTGCAGACATCCCTCGGGACCGCATGCACTTCCTCCCTCCTCCCCATAGAAGTTTTCTCTCTCTTTGTCCGACATATCTAGTTCCCAACTAGTATGGCTTTCATCCCCATCACCCTTATTTAAAGTCAGCCTTTATAAAGACAAGGCTCTATGCTCAAGACTGAACAGGTCTCTTTGCTCGCTTTGTGATTGGAAGACCAGGGATTGTTCTCCCTACTCTTGGCTTCCCAATTTGCTTCTTTCCCTTAAGTCTTGATAGGCTTTATCGATCCTCTCCCTGATGCTCCCCAAGTCAAAATTCTCCTCTAGGTGTATCCTAGATGGTCCTGCCGTTGCTCTCTGCAATGGGAGGAACTTCTCTATATTGCCCCATGATATTACTGGACTCGGTTCTATTAACTCTTTCTGAATGCAATCAATATCACTTTCCCTTTGTCTACTTTTTTAATCCATTTCTCTGTCTAATTCTCTTTGCTGTCTCGCTTCCTGTCTAACCCTTTCCTCTTCTTGTCTTTTCTGTTCCCTTCTTTCATTCTCTCTACGCTCTTCTTCTTCCCTTCGTCTTTGTATTCTTGTATCCCTTAATTTCTGTGCTTCCCCGTCTTCTCTCTTCTTTTCTTGCCTCTCTCGTTCTTCAATTGCTCTCTGGCTGTTATCATACTTACTTTGCTCTGCTGCCCTTTCTTCCTTCTTTCAATGTTCTTCCTGATCTATCTGTTCTCATTTTTGTCTATTATTTCTCTTCCTATATTTTCTATCCTGTTCGACTTGATCTTTCCTTTGCCTATCTTCCTCAATATTTTTCCCATCGAGCTTGAGCAATATCTGTTCACCTAGCCATTCATTCTGCAGGAGCGTTAACTTGTGACCTTTATCCTTTTCTCCTTTCCAGCTCTTAATCTCTCGTTCTATCTCTGTTGATATATTCAGTCGTTCACTTTTCTCCTCCTTGTCCTGCAAGACCTTACATTTCTCCTTTCTTTTATTCTATTCTGGACTATCGTCACTGCTGTAAGCAGGCAGTACATATATCGGATTACTATATCCTGTCGCCGCTTTTAGTTCCTTTAACGGATACATTCGTATATCTTCTGTGCTATCGCCATTTACTTCGGTTGAGGTAAGGGGAGCAGAAGGCTCAACACCTTCCTCCCTACACTGATTAAGAATCCAATCCTCAGGAGGCGGATCTTCCCACTCCTCCTGGTACATTTTCCAGAGCTCTAACATAGTTAACCCCTTTTCCAATTTCTTCTCTCTGTACGCAGCGTGCAAGTATGTGGTCATGTGTTACACAACCGACTTTGACAGAGATCCCCATTGTGGCCATGGCATGAACATTTTTTCTGCTGTGCCCTTTAGCCATTGTGCACTATACTGTCTGAGCTTAGGTGCGTGTTTTGGAAGCGTCTTGCACAGATGTATCAGTGGAGTAACATTACCCATTGCAGCAAGTCTTAATTGACTGTCAATACTTACCCGTTAGTTACGCAGGATACCTTTCAGAAAAACAACAAATATGAGCGTGCTCCAACCTACGCCACTCAAAGCCTCTACTTCTCAATTATCTCAATCTATTTTTTCAGTCGGCGCCAACAATGACTAAGATAGAACAACTTTTTATCTCTTCTTTAACCTCACAGTTTTATTTTCGTCGCTCGTCGACACCAGTTGTCAATTGCAAAATACAAGAACAGACAGACTAGTCGACTTTACACATATTCACCATGGTACTCCTTTTCTCCTTGCCCCTAAAATACCCCGATTGGAGTTTGAGTCATTCACTATGATAAACCTGTTTACGTGCTGCCTAGTTTTATTCCCTTGGGTTTCGAAAAGACTCCTTCTAAAGCTCCTTGATCTAGGAAACTGGGCTCTCTGACGCTCCTCATTATATATCTCTACGCTCCTCATTATACACTAAATAACCCCTGTTACTCTTCTATATTACCACAATCCTGTCCCCATATTTTGCCATTCCCCTTAGTCTACTCACCATTCGCTCTTCAGCTCTAGGCCTTCGGTATCGTTTCCCCTCCTCCAATCAACCACCGTCACCTTCAGTCCACTCAGCGCCTGTGGAAACCAGGAGGCATTTCGTCAAAGAGGGACCCGTCATACCTGGATCAATCTCCTTGCAAGAATTCTATATTGGCCGCTCTCCACAGGAAACTCGATCTTCCGGATAAATGGTGAAGGGTGTTTGATTATCAGAATTATCAGAATATCTTGAGACCTAGTAATCGATGGGTCTTATTGAACCATCCTCCCTCTTCTGCCACATGAACCCTTAGGCCCTTTAAGCGAGGTAGCGCTCTATGGGATGGATGGGGATGCAGAAGTTACTCATACATCAATGATAAGACCGACTCAGGAAGTTGGCAAATCTTTAACTGTTTTATTAACAATTATCTAAAACAGGGAGTACAACAGACATCAAAGGACGTCTCATAGCATATCTCTTCCCGCATTTCATAAAAAACATTACTTTTATATCATAAACACGTCATATGTGACATCATACTACGTGGCAAAATAAGAAAACATATGTGAAATTCTGATGGGTTTAAGGAAAAAATATAGGTATATTTTGTATGGGGTTTGAGATTGTGATTGGGCCTTCAAGGTCAGGTGGACAGATATGCCCACCCCTAGTGCAAGTCCTCTTCGCTGTCATGAAATACACAACGTTTCGTTGGCTTTCAAGCTATAGCACTCTTTGCTACGTGGCCCTCTACAATTGGTTGGCACGCTTGTACCCTTCTGGAATATTCCACTCGCCAGCAGCACACAAGCTGGTAGCACAGGTGCTGGAGGGTTGGACTTGACCATGCCTCCCAACCCAATTAGCCCAACATCCATCATCACTCCTAATGTCTGCCATTCAAATAAATGTTTGAACTCGGCCTTACAAGTATCACTGCGCCTGAGAATAGAAGGGAGTGTGAGCATGGTCTTATCTTCAGGTCTCAGTGTAGCTTGCCAAAAGTCTATTTTCATCTTGACCATGTGACAGGAGACCGTGTTTTGAGCTCTTTCGTTTCATTTAACACTATTAAATGAATAAAACCTGGCACTTCTAGTGTTTTCCCATTACACCTCAACAGGAGATCATCTCGCTTCTCACGTTCATTTTATTTTCTCGAATGGATAACCAGTTTCTTGGCTGCCCCAACCCTTGACAATGGGCCAGGCAAGCTTTCTCAAATCTTCCCTTGTTGTCAGCTGGTTTCTTCTACTGCACCACACTTTCAGTCCTTCTGTTCATGGGGTCCTTAGTTTGCTGAAATATGTCATGGAACATCCTGATTCTATACACATATATATATAATGACGGCACCGCCTGCAGTCTATTCACTACGTATAGCCAACCTTCATGATTACTTAGTCTACTCGCGTTTCAGCAGCTGTACAATTATAAAATGGTGTGCATATTCTTCAGTGCTTTCCGCATGTGCAATCTTCATTTTGCTCATAAAATGTTGCTCAATTCTTCACTTCAGATTCTATAAGGTTTATATACTCTCTTCATTGGAATCTCTTCTGGGAGTGTCACTTCTGCTTCATGTGACGTCAGCACCCTTCTCTTTCATTCATCTTCACACTTCATCTGGAACCTCCTTTCAAAAACTGTCAGTTCTCTGCGCGTACATCATGTAAAGCTTTCTCAATGGATACCTTGTTTCGAGGACTTTTTGCGGTATAGGGACCATTATTGGCATCATGCATGTTGCATTTTCCGGTTTCCAACATAAAGGACACACTACCCTGGCAGGACATTCTTACACAAGGTCATATTAAATTGCAGGCTTCAGCCTTTGCTATGCGTTTGATATCCAGTTAGTCAGCGACCCTTTCTCAATCACGTTTATTAGGGTTGCCACCCTTTCACATGGTGTGTGGCATTTGCTGTGAAGCATCCTGGCATCCCACATTCCTCTGCAGGGCTCACCGGCTATGTGCTGCTGCTTCGGCATCCTTTGTGAGCTTCCGTGGTTGCTGTAACCCTCCAGTAGGTCGGGAGAGTTTCCTATCCGTTCTCTGCTCTTCGGTTGGCTTCCAAGGTCTGGAGGCAGCATTCCGCTGTTACTGCTCAGTACATTACTCTCTCCTATGTGGGCCAAGCATGCAGCTGAGCTCTCGACAAAGCATTTTTTCTTCCAACGGGAGCGGCCTGCTCCTGTCAGCTTCCTTGGCTTCATCAGCCGTTGGGGATTTAAAGCTCCCACCACAGTGCCACTCCTTCCAACAAATAGAGCGTGGAGTGGGCTTCCTTGCTCTATTGATCTCTGCAACTCCAGTCCTCCACCTCATCCCAGTATCTTTAAAGGACTCATATACATGGGATTGATCATCTTTGTCATTACAGGATATTGTGGGATGTCATCAACAAGTCTTATGGGACTTGTTGCCTTAATGGGTATGCCATTAAGGCATGGGTAATGGATGGGACGTCGCTAAAATAGACAGATGGA
Organism: Ambystoma mexicanum; assembly: GCF_040938575.1. Classification (NCBI taxonomy): domain Eukaryota; kingdom Metazoa; phylum Chordata; class Amphibia; order Caudata; family Ambystomatidae; genus Ambystoma; species Ambystoma mexicanum. The sequence goes on along the minus strand of NC_090938.1, from coordinate 488,006,070 downwards.
TACCGTGCCTCATCTGATGATGCCAATCCCCCTCATGAGGGTCGCCTCCCCTCACCTCATGTGGTCCTCCTTCAATAGCCGCCCCCAGAAATCTATGTAACTGTGCCAACGAAATTGTTGATGCCAATTACGGCACGGCACAGTGATCAAATAGATCACTTTACCCATTTATTTATTTATTTTATTTTATTTATTTGTTACACGCCCAGACCCTCGGGTGTCACGGCGTGGTTATAAGACAGCTTAGAAATTAGTAGAATTCAAACATTACATTAGTTGCATCACATGATATAAATTACAAAATATTCACAACAATATACAGTGGACTAAATATTCACAACAGTATACGATGGACGGGGTCCTATCTTTGAGTGCTAATATTGGTTGAATAACCAGGTTTTTAACTGTTTCTTAAAGACCGTGAAGGAGGATGCTTTTTTGATGTTGATGGGTAGGGTGTTCCAGTGTTTGGGGGCTAAAGTGGTGAAGCTGCTGCCCCCTGCTCTTGTGGTTTTGAATCGGGGGGGTCCAGGAGGAGTTTGTCATTGGATCTAAGTAATCTCATGTCAGATTTGGGATGCAGCGTGTTATTGAGGTAGATAGGTCCTTTTTTGGTAAGGCATTTGTAGGTGATGCATAATGTTTTGAAGATAATTCGGGCTTTGATGGGGAGCCAGTTGGCATCTTTCCTAGTCTTGGATATATGGTCTGATTTTTTTATGCCTAGAGCTGCCCTCAGGACTTTATTTTGCAAAAGTTGCATTTTGGCTAGGTTGGTGTTGGAGGTGCCCAGTAGTAATACATTACAGTAGTCCAATTTCGATAGGACCAGTGCTCTGGCTAGGGTGAGGCAATTTGCTGGGGTCAGAAATTGTCGGCTGAGCGCAATTAATTTGGAGGTGTAGGCCGTGGAGGAGGAAAGTACATTGATCTGTTTAGTCATGGTCAGGCTGGCATCGATGTACACGCCCAGTGTTTTTACTTGCTTCGACACTGGAATATTGGTACCGTCGATATTGATGGTTGAATATTCTGGCTGAAGGGTTGCTATTTTGGCTGGAGATCCTACGATGAGGACTTCTGTCTTCTCATTGTTAAGACATAGGCTGTTTAGTGACATCCAGTTTTGTATGATGACGTACATTTTATTGATTGTTAATGTGTCCTGGTCATAGTTGCCTGTAAGAGGTATAAGGATCTGGGTGTCATCCGCAAAATTTGTGTATATGACACCCATATCGTCAAGTGCTGAGAACAGGAGTTTGGTATATGCGTTGTACAGCGTGGGAGAAAGGTAAGAGCCTTCGGGCACTCCTTTGGGGACTGGGATGGGGTTGGCTGCTTCTTTGCCTATGGACACTCTGGAGGTGCGGTCGGTTAAGAAGGATTTCACCCAAGCAGTGGCTGCACTAGAGAAATTAAACTTGCGGGCAAGTGAGTTGCAGAGTTTGTCGTTGTCCACCATGTCCCCCATCCTGCATTCCCTTACCGACCCCCCCACCCCACTTACCTTTACGGTGGCACACTTCTGTGTCTTTGTGTGCAGCCGACTCCCTGCTATCCCTGCGGCGTCGGTTCCTTCGACTTACGTGGGTCGGAACTGACGCTGTAGGGTGCTTTTTTTAACTTTCTTTTCTCCCGGTTACCACAATAGTAAGCAGAGGACACCCCTGCAACCCCTGAGCCCTGTTACTGCGCCCAAAGAAAGCAGGGGATACCCCTGCAACCTCCACTCTGCTTGGGTGCGTTAATGGGAGTCTGTATTTTGGGTGCCCCCAAAGTCGCTGTACCTGTGGGGCTGCACTACTGAGGATGACATTTTTGTATATTTCCACCCCCAGGGTCAGGATCAGGTAGCAGCTGCTGCCCCCTGCCACATGAGAAGAGACGACCCCTGGAAAAGGAGTGATGACATCATCAGATTCATCACACCTCTCTTCCCTGACTGCACATCGAACTTCATGGGCCGGCTGTAAAGCACTCCTTTTTTGGTCAGCCTAGTGAACAGATGACCAGCCGTCCTGTTACACATCGCGGCAAGTGGTCGTTATGGGCACGGACCCGCTTGTGCGGCGCCCTGATTCCAAGCATCACCAAGATGGAAGCTAGCACATCTTTCCGACCCGCTGGTAGCGGTCTAGTAGTTGCACGCTCTCATGACGTGCGGCCGACCGGTCACGTGATCCTTTATCCGGAACCGAAGCGACCAGTGCTTCGCGTCGCTTCTGTCTTTGACGCTCCGTGAGTTCGTTGCTGTATCCTTCCTCTGCATGCACACATTTCTCTCTATCTTTAGCGGTTCCTACTTACCCTGTTGCTTTCTCTCATCAGATCCTCTGCTCTGCATTCGCTGGTTCCTTTTTCGACCGGCTTCGCCGACTCTTCTTGTTTGTCTTCTATTCTGGCCAGACCCACATCCGAGTAAGTACCTTTTCTCTAGGATCCCCTTTGAGACTGGCCAGGCTCTCATTTCCTATTACCCTTCCAGGCTTCCCCAAAGCTGTTCTTTGCAGTCAGATTCCAGACCCGAACTTTCCATTAGTCCTATTTGGGTGAGCGTTATCTCTTTGAAGCTCTTTTCTTTTCCATTCTACAGACCCTCCTCTAATCTGATTCCTATCTCTTCACCTCTCATTCCTGCAGACAAAGCGTCTGGTGTGATTCCCGGGGGTTCCTGCCATAGACGTCCATCTTACATCGTATCCTGATCTGCACGAGCTGGGATTCGTCCAGGGTTTTCTTCCCATTGAGGGTTTCCCTGGGAGTCCTGTCCGCTCTCCTGGGTTACTTTACCCTGGGCTGAGTGGCCAGGGCGGTCTCTGGGAAATTTTCACAGCTGCTTTGTCTTTCCAGTTGGAGTCATCGATTGCCAAGGTGAGCTGTTGTAAAACTTTCACTTTATTTAGTTCTACAGCTGCTCATATTTACACTAGTTCCCTAACAGAATTAACACGTCCTGTCTGTGGCAGAGGCCGAAAACCCACTAGGGCAAATAAAAAAGAGCCACCCTTGCTTCTCTATGCTCACTATTAAGCCTCTTCACGATGGAAGCTTGTGAAATCTTTGAGGGATGTGGAAGACAGGAGCACCTGTACCAAGTCAGCAGGCATCAGGACGTTCATCCTGTGCTCTCCAGGGCAGTGGCATGAGAAGGTAAGTCGCACCCAGCACAGCTAACAACATTTGATTCTGGTGGGGTTCCAAAAGCCCCCATTGTATGTGGGCTTAATAGTTGGTAAAGAATGGCTTTTCTGGGACAAAGCTGGATTGTGTAGGAAGATCAACCCTCCACCTTATCCGCACCAGGGTTTTGGGAAGGCAACAGAGCACCACCAAGTTGTTGGGGTTGAAGGGTGAGTGCTAGGTGAATTTCTGCTCCATGAATCTAACACATTTGGAGCACGGAGCTATTCCAGACTGACCCAGGGGCCTAGGCCAAGGGGAGGGCAAGGCTGACCATGCTCCTCAGCAGACGCACAGATGATTCATGGACAGGAGGACCAGTGCCTGGCTCACTGAGGATTCAGTAAGGCTGGCTGGGACCTCAGGGTTTGCACCCCTGCAGCTGGTGGTCATCGCAGACCAACCAATAGCAACATCCATATCCCAACGTAATGTTAATGAGCAGACCAGTGAGATACTTGTTCAAATATGTTGCCATACGCATGCATTGATAGCATTCTTTGTTGCCATTTTCTTGGAAAATGTTTTTCAGGCCAGGCAAAATATACTTGGGTAAAATGGATTAGTGAAAAATATGCAAACAGATTGGCATCCGCAGCCTGACATTATTATATTTTTATTATATTTTATAACACAGTTAGTTACCTAAATATTTCTTCAGCAGAACGCATGGGCTGCACACTTTATCACCATTTTCTTGTAAGATGTTTAACCAGCCAGACAAAATACACTTGGATAAGAAGGAGTAGTGGGGAAAATGCAAATCAAAATGTGCAGCATCCATGGTGCAGCATAATTTTCATGCATTGAACAATCTCTTACTTTTGCATATGAGCAGCATTTAGATTGTTTGGAGGGAGGCAATGTATCATATTTTATCTATTTGAGGGTGGGCAATGTATTGAACTTGTATGGATGTTGAGGGCATGCAGTGTTTTTGCATCTAGATGGAGTTCAGGGGGTGGGCAATGTATATTGTATAACTAACCTATTTACTCCTTTCGCACTCTGCACCTTCGGTTCTTAGCCGAAGGTGCGGCCTCTCTTCCATACGCACCTACTGCCACACCTCTGTCTCGTTTTTAAATCTCTTCATGATCTCGCCCCCCCACCTTTCCTCTCTCCTTTCTTTCTACATTCCTTCTCGCTCCCTCCGATCTGCTGATCTCTTCTTACTCGCGGTTCTGCCATTCCCTTGTGCTTCTTCTCGTTTCTGATCCTTTCAGCTCCTTGCCCACCTACATTGGAACTCTTTACCTCTCTCTATCCATTCGATTTCCTCTTACTCCTCTTTCCGCGCCTCCTTGAAATCTTTTCTTCTTCACCCCCGTCCTGACATTCCTCCTTACTTTCCCTATTTACCTCCTTCATCCCTCATTCTTTTCCACCTTCCTACATCTCCCTACCATACCCATTCTCTCTGATCCCTCCTTCCTTCCTCCTGAAATCTCGTCTTCTTCCCCCGCCCTGACTTCCCTTACTATTTCCCTCTTATTTTCCGTCGGTTCTATGCCTCTTTTTTGACCTTGGTAAATTGTTCTACATACTGTTTTTGATGGTTTGTTTCATGTTTTGTAATTTTATGCTTCTATGTTATTCTAATGTATTCTTGTTGTTACAATGTAAAGCGCGTTGGCGTAAAACGCTATATAAACTTAATAAATACAAATACATAACTCAAAAAAACACTTTGCACAAGACCTCTGCCATAAGACCACCTCTACCTGACAATAAATTCGAACGCTAGCTACACACATTATTGTTATATTAATATAATTGTTTTTATAACATGCAATTGGTCTCTAAGCACGGACCCAGGATTCGGTCTTGCTTCCAAGACGAGCGCGTTGCCACTGAGCTATGCCACCCGTGTTAATAATACCTATCTTCTTGCACCCACACACCTACCCAGCCAGCCATGTACCAATAGACATGGTTGGCTAGCTAGGACATGCCACCCCTCATAAGACATGCACCTTATTACTCTTTGTCTCTCTAATGACTTGAACTACGGTTCCAGAGGGGGTTCAACCTACCAGCGCTTTGAGATCATACCAATGATACATAAGGCGCTATATAAATGCCAAGGGCCTTCAAGCTACAACACGTTGGGACCATACCCATGGTGAAAGGCGCTATACAAATGACGAAAATTAATGAATATCATTTCTGCAGATGAATGTGTAATAAGGTAGGTCCACGCTCAGGTAAGTTGCTTGTAAGTCTTTAATGTCTCCAAGTACAAGTTGACACATAGGAGAACAGACACAGGCTTCCCACCCAGCGGGCACTCACCAACTGACTCCCTTAGAACACACACACGTCATCTAAGATATAGAATGCATTGCTATAGGCGCGCGCATTACACACCATTGTAATGATAGACTACAACCATAGATTACAGGAGAATGATGCAGTGGATTTGAAGTGTTTTGCTCTGCCCTCCGTAAATGTCATGTGGAGCAGGCAAAGCGCATCTGGATGTCCTCCACACTTCCCAAATACGCAAATAATCATGCCAAGGTAGTTTTGCTGTTTGAGTGTGTTTATTATTTCATTGGGTTGCGTATTTGTTTGCATTTTTGAAAACTATTATTGTATTTGCTTAAAAAAATACCCTAAATGTTTTCACAAAATGATGCACACATTTGTACTTTTAATGAAACTGATATTTAAAAAATTGCTCTAAATTTGCTCTAGCCTGCGAATCTGAGGCTGGATGAATCAGTAGCCAACTTCTAATGGGCTCATTTTGAACCCGACGAATTATTGGTCAGGAGTGAAACCTTGACCTTGAACCCGACGAATTATTGGTCAGGAGTGAAACCTTGACGCTTCTGTGGTTCAGGCTCCTTCCCACAGATAATCATCATTCGCCTCACGATGCGGTTTTAGGCAAGGGGACCGAGTGTTCGACGAAGTTCCGTGCCTAAAACTGCATCATTTGCTGATGGCCTTTTCTCACACTGTCGTTCGACAATGGCCACCATGAAAAGACATGGCGGTCGCCTTTAAAGGGAATCTTTACAAACTCCTCCTACTAGTTACACATATTTTATTAGCACATCACAAAAGTGCAAGCAATCATAAAACAGTGTGAAACCGACACACAACCAAAATATTAGAATCAAAAATAGTATAGGTTAGGGTGACCAGATTTAAAAAGTGAAAAACAGGGTCAAGGCAGTTGACATAAAAGTAGGACTAACTCTTGAACGTGGCTGTCAAGGCACTACACTTCAGTAGCTGTTGGAGGTGAAGGGGGTTCAGTGCTACTGTTCAAATAAACACATATTATAATTAATTTATCACAAACTAACACTATCTTAAATTGTAAAATGCAGAATTTCTTCGGTATCAGATTGTGCATTCCTGCCTGCCAGCCATGAAGACGGACTACCAAAAACCAGGACCACTGCAGTTTACAATGAAAAGATAATCTTGAGAAAGGGGGGCAGAGCACCAAAAACCGGGACAGTCCCGGCAAAACCGGGACGTCTGGTCACCCTATTATAGGTTCCCTGCCCTCCGTAGTGATACATCTATGCCAAGCTTTCAATGTGAATAAATCACCTCCAAAAGCCTGGCTGTATCTCTGATCTTGCGCATCCTAACATAAAATGTGGTAGCAGGGGAAGCGAACAAGGCAGGAGAGGAGTGGGATGCGAGTAGGGTGCACGGAACAAAAAAGTAGTTTCACAAACCATATTCTTATTTACGGACCTCCCCCCAATTCTATGATCACAGTAAGAGCCCCATCAAACAATGGACCCCGCCATCTCTCTATCCTGCCTCGGCAGAGAAGATACAAAGAACTCCCAGCAAAAGAAACACCCACCCAAAATTCTCTTGCATTCATGTCATCGTTGCATTGTTCTGCGTTTCTTTGTCTTCCCCGTGATTGATGGGCCTGTTGCTTTCATTTCTTGCCCTTTATAAGTTCATAAGAGAATGTTCTGTTATTGTGGAATGTCATCTATTCAAGGCTCTGCTGGCAGCAGTTGGTCAGTGGTAGCTGAGCTGGGTGTTTACATATGCAGTGCTGCTAATATATCATCTTTTAAGCAGTGCATAGACCACACTACTAGCTTAGATAACTATTCCAGACACACTCTGAATGAGTCACCTAACAAGTCGCTAGCATCATGTAGCATCCCTCTTTCGGTCTTCTAAAAATGACTTTGCTGCAGCCACTGGATGTGGCAGGATTGCTATGCTATGTTATGCAGGATTGCTATGCTATGTTATGCAACACTATGCAATGTTCTGCAATGTTATACTATGATATTCTACATTTGGCTCTCCCAAACAGGAAGGCCTCAGACCCTCCATGTCACATCCCTCTGCCTTCCTCTGTGTCCCTCTGCACGCAGCACCCGGGACAGGCCCAAACACCTCCTAGCGCAGAGGATAGACCAGACCTTCCCTTCCGCTAATTCTCGACAAGTATAGCCGTAGCCCCATAAATGGGAGATAACAGTAGGGTTTCTGCGAATGCCGCTTATTATGATTTATTTATTTAGTATTATACAGTTAAAAATTTATTAACTGTTAATACAAACCTTTCCATCAAAATCCATTACTACAATATCCATATACAATGTAAAACATCATCATTCTAAAATTGATAATATCTCAAAAAGAAATTTCCAGAATTTTGTAAAATGAATAATACATCCTTCGTTTGTTCCGGAAATGAAAGTTTTCAAAGGTCATCAGTAGTAGTGAACATGTCAACGCCTGCAGCTCTAGTTGCTCTTTGGCGTAAGACAGATCATGCAGAGCATTCAAAAGTAAGATGAGGAACCGACTCCATTCACAGATCTGCACACAGGCGGCAGAATCTTTCGTTCCTGGGAATCTTGAGCCACCCCCAGTAATTTCAAATGTTGTAACAACGAAAAATGTGAGTTTCATATAGACCCAGACCAAAGAGCTTCCAATAAAATGCTGTATATATGTGGGTACCAACTGCCGCTCCAATTTATATGGAGTGAACCATTGTCCTGTGGATTTGGAGGCAAGATTGATAATCAACTGTTCAGTAATGAAGGCTTTTAACAAAGTCTTCATTATTCTTCTGTAGGAAGTCAGAGTCATCGCTAAAACATCACCACATGCTTTAAAAATTCACTTATCTGCTTCTTTTTTTTATCAATGCTAAAACAAGAATTTTTACTAGAGAAGACTTCAAATAACCATTTCATAAGTTTATATTTTTTTCAGCGTGTGCTATTTTCCAATATTTCCAATATCTGTTATTGGAAATATGTTGAACTCCAAGTAAACATTTCTGGTGAAGTGAAAGAAGGCATCCTTAACATTTTCTTTAAAATCATTATTTCCAGTTTCGAAATTACTTCAAGGCTTTCTAATGCCCAAACCTCTGCTGCATATGTAATGACAGGCACAATTTTGGTGGAGTGGAGCTTGGTCAGAATCTCAACAGAGTAGACAATGCAACCCACCAGTTGTGCAGTTCTTATCCTGAGACGATCAAGGTGGCCAATGCTTTTAAGCCTGGTGTCCAGGTGAATACCAAGGTACAAATAAGTTGTAACCACCTCGATAGTTTCCTCATTCATCTTCCAATTTATTCTCGATGCCTTTTTCGATTTGTAATCAAATATCATGATCTTGGTTTTAGATGTATTTACCTTTAGTGAATTAGTGGCCCAATAAATGTGAAGATTGTTCAGTGCAGTCTGAAGTCTTCCTGCAGTAAGATCGAGGAGAACTATAGCATCAGCATAACCCACCCACTGTAATAGCTCCACTCCCAATTTAGGTGGTACCCAACTCTGGTCTGCCAATGCCTTCCCCATGTCGGATAAATACAAATGAAATAACATGGGCACCAAAATACAATTCTGCTTGAGTCCCTTTTTATTTATTTTTATTTATTTATTTGTTTTTGTTTTCTAGAAGAACCTTTACAAACAACATCAATCAGTCTATTAATACACAACAATTACCTAAAAACCTATAAACACAATTATCTTTACAATTCACGATTTCATCCTAAAACACAGTCTTTGGTTCAGTATCAACGAACCTGCTAAAAATATGTCACAAATCCCAACTTTAAAACATATAAAGATACAACACGTAAGCACCATATTAGACTATTGATATCTGCGACCTATGGTATGTAAATGAATGGCAATACTCGTTTTGATTCAAGATTTCCTCATACCCAATAAAAACGTATAAAACATCTCATAATTAAAATCAAATTGTATAAAACATGATTTCCTACTCATGTAACTCTCTACCAATAGTTTTACAATATGGTGCCACACCCAGTACAAGGCTATACATGTACACTCTCTGACTCGGTATTCATACAATAGTCACAAAAGGAATCGGTTTTTATTGAGTCATAATTGTCCACATATTTACCAAGGATAGGCATGTACACAGACCCCAGTATTTTACACTCTTTAAATACGTGCTTTGGTGTCTCAATGATCCCTGATATTTTACAAATGTGGCATATTGTTTAGGCTAGGCCGGGAATTTCCATTGTGCAATAAGAAAAAGTGGGAGCTGATTTGTAAGCAATCTAAGGATTGAATTCTGCACTGCCAGTTCTGCCGAAAATAGGTTTGAGGTTTTACATAGTTATGTGTAACCCTTGAAACAGCTTCATAGGTTCCCAGGGTAGATAGACGGATATAATTATTCATCGAATCCCATCGTTCCAATTTCCTTCTGAATAGAACTTTCAAAATATCAAATTTAGTGCCATGACCAAAGTTTGGGTGCCAATGTATATCTTAATACAGTTTCTCCTTGAGGAGCTGAAATTTGCCTCGCTTATATCCTGCTACATTCCTCCGGTCCCCTCCCCCGATTGCTACTAGCTGACATTTGGGATTAAAATTAGCTTTTATTTATTTATTTATTTCATTTTTTATTTGTAAAGCGCCTCAGCGTGAGAGCATCAGGGCGCTTTTGCGGTAAACCAATTACATGTACTCGGATTCAGTTAAAAACTTGGGTTGTATCTGTAAATCGAACATGGGTTGTAAACTCCATGTTAATCAGATAATTAAATCAGTGTACTTTCAACTGAAAACACTGAAACCACTTCTCCCCCTTATTTCAGAAGGGGGCCGATCAATTGTGATAGGCACTCTTGTTAATGCTAGGCTGGACTATCACAATGAGCTTTTGGTGGGTTGTCCAAAATACCCGTTGCAACGTCTCACAGTAGCCCAAAACTCTGCAGTTCGGTTGATTTTTTCAGAACCCTGGAAGGGACCGATTTCAGAATCTCATAAGTGTCGATTCACCAGCGTATTAGGTTTAAGCTACTATGTCTGGTTTTTAAATGTTTGCGGGGCTTGGCACCAGTATATTTAGTGAAAAGATTAAAATCTACAATCCTTCAAGACCTTTAAGGTCGTCAAACCAAGACCTTCTGGTGGTCCCCCCCCTCAAAATCTACCAGGGGTGAAAGAAGGTTTTCAACTGCTGGCCCTCGGGCCTGGAATGAGCTGTTGGTCTACTTGCAGAAAACAGAATCACTGGCTCTGTTCAGAAACGAGCTTAAAACACATCTATTTGAATAATATGTATCATTAATAGCTCCACCATATGCTATCCAGCTATTGATAAAATATGCGCCTAGATGTGGCTTGCCACTTGGTTCCTTCAGGATTTGCGCTATATAAATTTTAAAATCAAATCAAATCAATCCACATGTAAGCATAGAGCCAGGCAGATTAGTGTCAGTATGTCCTCTGGGCCATAGATCTTTGATCTTCTTTCTGGCATGGGTGTGAGGCCGAGAATAAATCGGTCTTGGCTCAGGTACTACTCAACAGGAAGCGACTTATGTGGATAGACAGGTTGTTAGGGCTTTGCGGAATGGCCAGTAGGATGGTTCTGCTCTTGAGGCAGGGGGAAGGGCATTCCATTTGATCAGTGCCACAGTTGGGAAGCTGGAACCGCCACCCAGGCTCTTTTTACTGTCGGTAGGGATAGACAGTGGTCGTAGGCAGTTCTGGTAGGTCGGTCGGATTTGCATCTTACAATTTTCTGGGCAGGTATTGTGGCGCTGTGTTCGGTAGACATTTGTGTGTGATTGAGAGCACTTTTCAAATGATCCTTTCCCTGATTGGGAGCCACTGCACTTTCTTTCTCACAGCAGAGATGTGGTTTCTTCTCGGGATGTTGAGTGCGACCCAAAGGGCATTGTTTTGGATTGTTAGTAATTTCTTTAAGTTTCACTTGGAGGTTCCTGCAAATAGGACATTGCAATAATCCAGTCTGGCCCCTGTGATTGCACGGGTGAGTGTTAGGCAGCTGCCTAGGGTCAGTAAGTGCCTAGCGTTGTTGATAAGCTTGGCTGTGTATTCTGTTGACAAGGCGATCGAGTTCACTTGCTTGGAAAGGGTGAGCATTCCATCTAAATGGACGCCCAGGGTTTTTACTGATGCTGAGGTGGGGATCTGTGTCCCGTCAATGATGAAGGCTGAGAATTGGGGATCTAGATTCTTAAGCGTCGTTGGGGAGCCCAACAATAAAATGTCTGTTTTGTCATTGTTTAAGCACATGAACTGTACTGTCATCCAGGATTGTATTGTTGAGTAGACGCTATTAACGGCATGGGAATCTTCTTTATACCTGCCTGTCAGGATTTGAGTGTCATCGGTATAGTTAGTGTAGGATATGCCAATGCTGTCTAAGAGGTCAAAGAGGGGCTTGCTCAATATGTTTTATAGGGCAGGGAAGATACAGGAGCCTTGTGGAACCCCGCAGGGGGTGGGTATGGGTGGTTCGCTGGCCAGGTCAGAGAAAACTCTAGTTGATCTGCCCTCTAGAAAGGATGCTATCCATGACGTTGCCTCTGGTGAGAAGTTGGTTGCGTCTAGTAGGTGTCGGCATAGGCTTTCGTGATTGACCAGAAGTAAGGCGGCTGAGAGGTCTAGTAAGAGGAGTCGAGCCGGCTTTCATCATCTTTGATCATGTCTAACTGTTTTTTTAAATCAAGGAGCATGGTTTCCGTGCCATGGCGCCTGAAGCCTGATTGGCGCATCCCCAGGATATGGTTTTATTCTAAGTAAGATTGCAACTGGATGTAAGGTGCTCTATCTAGGATTTTTAGTAGGAATGGCACCATGGTGATGGGGCGGTAGTTGTTTGGGATGGACGGGTCAAGTTTTTTTTTTTTTTTTTGCAGGATTCTTTGAGGCTGTGAGGCTTTGTGGGATTTGGTGAATGTAGTGATAAAGGGTAATAAGGTTTCTGTACAATCCTGAATGATATTGGCTGGGCAGATGTCTCCTTTACAACTGGATGGTTTTATGTTTTTGATGATGTTGGCCGTTGCCAGTTGCAAGATTTCTTTAAAGTTGAAGGGAGGGGTTTTGGGTGATTTAGCAGGGAGAGCGTGATGGGGGATTGCTTTGAGCAGTGCTTGTTTCTTTTCTATTTTCTGCTGTAGAGTGCTCATTTTCAGGCCCATGGTGTCCTGGATATTGCAGCACCAATTTTCATCTTTAGGGATGGTGTCTGGGAGGACGAGTACTTCTTGTTCCCTAAGGATTTTAAAAAGTTCTTGGAAGATGGAGCTGGCATTGGCTTTTCTGGAATTGTAGGTGCTGCTTGTATTGTGTGGCTATCTTATTATTGAAAGCCTCTTTGGAGGTGGCTGTGGGCGCTTTTTTCAGGGGGTCTGATGTTTCCGTTCAGGGAAGGTGAAGCTGATGACATGGTGGTCTGACCAAGGGCATGGGGCGTTCGCTGTGATTGAGAATTTGCAGTTTAAGTCTGTTTAGATCTGCTACCCAGTCTAAAGTCCTACCTCAGATGTGTGTCAGGGTACTGACACGGTGTATAAAGCCTAGCCACAGCAGAGGGTGTTTTATTTGTGGTGTCATTGCGTCCCAGGTTCAGATCCCCCAGGTGCATGATCCTGGAGGTAGGTTTAATGCTCTCTCCTATCATGTGCAGGAGATCATCTTTGTAGGCTGTAGTGGGCTCTGGGAGTCGATAGATGATGTGGAAGGTTGTGCAGTCAGAGTGGGAGGAGGTGAGTTTCAGCGAGAGAAGCTCACAGTTTCCGCCTATAGTTCTATCAATGGATCTTATGTGGAAGAATCTCTGAAGATGAGTGTTACGCCTCCACCCTTGGTGTCAGGTCTGTCATGTCTCAGTATTGTGAAGCCTTCTGGAAGGGATAGGGATAGGGTTAGGGATAGGGCCGGATGGGAGACTTGGTGGAGCCAAGTTTCGGAGATGACTAATAGGTAATTAGGTAATTGATATCAAGGGAGTGGGCAGGGATAGATCTGCCGTTAATGAGGGCTCCTTTGAATGGGGGATAAGCAGGAGTGGAGGTGACATTGGGGGGGGCTTGTTTCTAGTATGGGGGCCTTGGGGGTTAATATTAAGGTGGGGAAGATTGCCGCTGTTGTGGGTGGAGTTCTTGTTTTGTACGTGTGGCTACTGTTGTTAGGTGTGGCTAGTCTTATTGGCTTGTTTTTAAGGGGTTGCACATGTAGAGGGTGGGATCTAGTGCCTAGGGTTAGGTTCTTTGTATTCAGACTTACCGGGTGGTGGGATGGGCTGGGTCTGGCTTATCTGTAGTTCCTCACTGCCCTAGTGATGGGAGTGGTTGCCTCTGTATACCGTGGGTGAGTAACGACTGGAAGCAGTGTTTTTTTCCTTGCCATGGTTGTGGTAGGTTTGTGTGTCGGTGTCACCAAGTAGTCCACATGGGGACTTGCCTCTGGGGGACTGATGGCGGTATTGCAGGATGCTGAGGGGTTGGAGGGGGTGGTTATCTCTATGGATGGATAGCCTTCAGCCCGATGCTGGAATGGTGGAACTCTGGGGCCTGGAGATCCGCCAATGTCGCGTTATTGCAGAGGGTGAGGCGGATTTGCCTGGCAGTGGCAGTAGGCTATGTGGAGCAGTATTGCTGCTGTGGTGAGGATGGTGGGATACATGCTTCTGTTGGACCTCATGGGGCGTGGAATCCTTGTAGTGGTTGTGGGGAAGGAGGGAGTAGGGTTGTGGTTTGGGACCACTCTCTGGCTTTGAGAGGGGACGCCGAACTTGTGATCATCATGGATCAGACCTGTGGGGATTTTTGTGGAACATGCCAGGGGGAGGAAGGGGTTTGGGCAAGGCAGCGGGTGTGGCATAGGCAGAAGACGCTGTGCAACACTCCCTGTCTTACAAGCAACTGACAACTCAAAGACACTAAGCCCAATTCCAGTCTAATATATTCCACTGTGGTCGATGGAGGGAGCTTCTCCAATAATAACCTCCAGCTGTTCAACCAACTTAAATCTCCCATAGCTATTGTGTTCAGGCCATAAACAACCATTGGGCAATAAAATTGCTTATAAAGGGTAGCTATCCCCTCTATGGAGTAGCCAGCCGTGTGGTTTGCAAATGTATCGATCATGTGAGGCAGTCATCGTGCCTTGTTCTTCTTGGACTCTATTATGTGTGCATAATCTTTTATGGCACCCATTTCTAAACCCAGGTATACGTATTTCTCAACATAGTCCAAGTTACCCAGGTTAATTGTAAATGTAGGTCGACTGACCTTCTTAGGTGCTACTATGATCTATGATATGATATGATATAATATGATAGGTTATTTATAACGTGCTTAAAACCCAGAGGTTTCTAAGCGCTGACCCAGGGATCGAACCTGTGTTGCTTCGTGTCATCTTGCTTCCAAGGCGAGCACATTGCCCTTGAACTATCCTCCCAAGACGGCAGTATAGAACTTTCATCTTTTCCATATTAATGGACAAGTCGTTTTCAGCTGCATACACGGTTCGCTCATCAAACATCCCTCTTGCTCCACAATAAGTATGGTTAAGTATCACCAAATCATTGGCGCAAAGCATACAAGGGATGACTGATCCACCATTTCTAGGGCCGCAACTAGGGTTGTCTATCAGTGGGTGGGGAGGTTGGCCAGATATAGATTAAACAGCAAGGGGGTCAAAACACATCCGTGTTTGACTTCCCTGCCGATCGAGATCCGTGCAGGCAAACTGCCAGAATCATCCTGTGTTATAATGTAATCCCTTTAATATACACATCAGCCACCTTGGACTACCCCACCCTTCCATTTTACACCACAACATCTCACGGTTGACACTATCGAAGGTTGCCCGGAAGTCTACAAAAATGGTATGCAGTGGGGCCACTCCAGTCGTTGCTGCTCTACGAAAAAACGTTTCCAAGACCCTGAGATTATGGGTGGGGGCACTACCTGGTCAAATTGAAGCAGTTTATTTTCATCTACCCACGTCTGCAGTGTCCTCAAAACAAAAGACAAACATGTGTTCCTGTTACATCCAAAAGGGACAGTAACCTGTAGTTTTCGGGGAGAAATCTATCACCTTTTTTTTTATAACCTGGCAGCTAAATCGATTGCCCATAGGTCGAAAACATTCTCCTCTAAAATAGCCTGTATGTTATCAACACACTGTGTGTCTGGAGGTACGTATAGGTTTGCAATCAGCCCCTTACCCTTGTCATCCTCCGCGTCCATCCTCAATTCCACAGCTTGAAGGTAGCTACTGGCGATAGAGAGTGAAATGGGGCGTCAGTGCATTTTATGCCTAACTCCAATTATCAGGCCGCCATACGGTATGCCCTTTATGCCCTAGTTTGCCATAGCCTGATATAAGTGAAATCCCTCAACATACAGAATCAAGCCAGGTTTCCTGGAGATGGAGCACGTCGTAATTGACTAACAGGGGCAACAAGCCATCTTTATGCAATAAATGTCTGAATCCCTTCGTGTTCCAACTTATTATATCAAGAGTTCATTTCCCCTGATCTGCGTGAGGCATTGCATACCCCGGTCCCGGTAAATCGGGCCCTGGCGTATCTCCTCAATCCCTGCCTTTGCATTCTCATACCCTTGGTCGCCTACAAAAGGCCTACTGATATTTCAAGCAAAGTTCAGGAGGGCCAGATGGTGGCCATTTTCTAGGTTTATATCAGAATAATGTGGGTACACATTGTACTCCTTCGTGGACTGCTCACAACATACTGTCAATTTAACACCCCCCCCCCTCTTTGTAAAATGTCTGCACATGTACACATGAGGCTTACCACAACTGGAGATGCAAATCTTAACAGGGCCCAATTTGTCAGGCTGTCCCAGTTTGGCAGCCCAAATTGCAGCATATCCCTGGTATTAATCATAGACAGACGCGAGATTTTCATCCACATCTGAAGAAATGCAGAACGATTTAAAAAGGGAATGCTTGCTGTTGGGTAGAGTTCTTCTATTTTAACAAGTGTACCCAGCATGGATGGCCTGGTAAAAATATTGTCAATTAGGCAATCATGTGGGCCTTACTTCCCCACCCCTAGTAGGGCGGCGATAGATTCGCCATCCAGCTTGTCAGCCCTTGACCTGTAACCTTCCAGTGGTCTTGATGCGTTCATGGTGAGAGTACCACCAACTGATATCCTACCATTCACCCCTGGGTTGCCTTAGGTGCGGGTATTTCCAGTATTGATCTTTAGGTCCCCAGTGCATGGTTTACTGGCCACCAAGGTAAACCCCATAGTGGGGCAGACTGGGTCTTTAGTTAAAAGAGACTTGGTCCTTGGGCAAGTCCATTTGTCCAACAGACCTCTTAATGTAATCTGCCTCAGGGACCCATCTCCCTGGGGTTTGGTAACAATTTCTGGCTTACTCTGAGGCAATCCACTTCCTCTGCTTTGCAAAGCCAGTGTACTATTAGTCTTGTTCACAAAGGATGCTAGCTTTGTGGCTTCGTATACATGTCCATTGGGGTCCCATCGAGGATTCGCTGGCCTGGTAGATGGCAGACTTTCATCATTGAAAGTTTGTTGCAAAGAGCTTCCAGCGCCTCATCTTTGTTGCAAGCAGCAATGTCTACCGTGGCTTGAAGCACTACGGAAGAGGAAGTAGAGCCCAGTTGGACTGTAGGCTCTTTTACAGACTCAGCTACCATAAAGGCACATTCCTCAGGGGCTAGGGAACTAAATGATCTTACTAGTGCCCTATTTGGTTGTAGCTGGGTACCCACACGTTGTTTTCCCCCAGTATTGTTATCCTGAAGATAAAAAGTGTCGGGTAATTATCCGTAAAAATGTCCACCACTGTAGCTGTTAATATGTTTATCTCATGCTGTCCAGCAGCCATAGACGTACACAATGTAAATAGCACGTCTATTTTTAAAAGAATGGTATTGGACAGCTAGTGCAAGACTACTGTGTCAGCAACATTGTCTTTTATTTGTGAGGTTTTCAAGTCTTCGTCACAATAGCTTTCATCCCTGATGTCTCAGGGCTAGAAACCAACGCTTTAAGAGTTGGGCTATTGGGTAAATGTGTGCCGGTAACCATGTCGCAACTCTCTAGGTGGGACTCCAGTGCGTTACGCTTAAGGGTGTGGCGCAAGGTGAGCAGTGAGCCATTGTTGTCTATTGACAGTGGTGACCTCAGAGCATAAATATTAAAATCATCCGCTGGCCCAATAGGATTACTGATAACAAGCTGGGTGCTTAATTCCGGTTCTACCAGACCACTTAGGCCACCACCACAGTTTAATGTGTCAGTGCAAGTAAAAGCATCCGGGGGTTGTTCTGCCATCGTGGGTGCTGAAGGCTTAACAATCGCGAAGTAACCAGTAATCCTCAGTCTTGAGGAAAGTAGTAAAGTGCTGACTAGCGCATTGTCTTTTTTACCTTTCTTAACATCTGGTGCATCAGTTGAACATTTTATATCGTGTGCTGGAGTCTGAAGACGCTTCCCGGCCTAGGCGGAGCCACTATGGAAGCCAGCTCTACGTTGGGGTTCATCTTCATGCTATCCGAATGAACTAACTCGCCGACAAGCAGAAGGACAAATTAGATAGGTTTAGAAGGCGTCAAGTCCAATTAGGGATAACGCTGCAAGAACTTCCGGCCCTGTTGGCCCTAAATAGCAAGCTCGGCAGGGTGTAGGGAGAAGGCACCTCAGAAGCCCCACTTCGCCCTCAGGAGTCATTTACTATTTTATATGTGCAGTCCTTCGCTGAAGGCTCCGATGCGCAGACAGCCAACAGCACTGGTTGAGGCACTCCTTGAGTGCACGTGGCTGCTGTTGATATTTGCTTCCTGTCCTGGTATTGAGGGTGGGCTTAGCCTGGTTAACCAATGGAATTAATGAGTTTCGTTCCTCACAACCAATTGCGCACCGCCGTGCATATCAACTGATAGTGTCAGCATCCCGATATTTATAAAACGTCAGAGCAGTGTGTAAGTCCAACAGAGTGTATGTCAGCCAACAGCACTCGTTGAGGCACTCCTTGAATGAGCACGCAGAGCGCGTGCGGCCGCTGTTGATATCCGCTTCCTGGTATTGAAGGCAGCCTTAACCTGGTCAAAAATTCAAAGCAGGGTATAAGCCCCAAAGTGTGTGTGCCAGCTGACCTACACTTGTTCGGGCAAGGTGACTCCCTTTTGGGTGTTGATCCAGCTAGTGGTCCCCGCGTTACTCTCCAATCGCACTTTGACCCAAGTCTCACCATGTAACATCATAATCATTTTGAACAAACCTGAAGGAAACCCCAGCTGATCAATTTCTTCCATAATCTTACTCTATCAACTGTGTCAAAGGCGTCCCTGTAGTCTATGGATGCAACATAGACAGGTCTATTGTGTATTAATCATGACTGTTGTATAACAGTCGTAAGAACAAGAGCCTTGATTGCGGTACCGCAACCCTTTCGGAAGCCAGTCTGATTTAATGGGATGATATTTTCAACCTCTACCCAGTTACAAAACTCCTCAAGGAACACCCGAGCAAAAACCTTAGCGGGAATGTCAATCATTGCTAAAAGGCGATAATTACGGGGATCAGCATAACCTTTCTTCAGTACAGGAACTAAAATGCTATCATGCCAGGATTGGGGAATAGTCTGGGATACACCCAAAAAGCTGATGTAGAACATCAGCACATAGGGGAACTACATTTTTTATTTAGCACGTTACATTTTTTTAACATTTCTTTTATTTTTATTTGGTTTTCGAAAAACCTTTAAAAAGTTTGCTCTTTGTTATAACACATCATACAAACCCACACTGTCCTTCAAAGAGTTCACCACTATTTCATGATTACTTGTGGTTCAATCGGATGACCCGTTATAGACAATACAGATGTAGGGTTCGATTCAGCTAAACAAGTTTTCAAGTATTTCAGAAACGTTACTAGTCCGAACATTACTTTTCGCTCTGAGCCATCATACATGGCTTTCCACCAGTCAGTAGCAAAGTAGGGATGACACCCCTCAAAAAGTGGTTCAAACAATTTAGTTCGTAGTGATCGAAACTTTGGACAAAATAAAGTCAGATGTTTAAGAGTCTCTGTGGAGTATTCGCCAAAGCAGCAAGTTAAATTTGAATTTTCATTCAAGTTCCAATTTCTTGTACGATCTTTAGTCAGATAAAGATTAAGTCGAAATTGTAAGAATAGCTGTCTGGAATTTTGGTCTGGTGATTGGATAAGGTAGGACTGTAGTTTATCGTACTCTCTTGCTTCCGAAGGGGCATCCTTCATAAGACGAGAGCCTGCTCGATCTGTGCAAGTTTGATGCCAATCCGTTCTCCATAAGTTTAGTTTAGCTTTATATGGATTTACTATCAAAGTTATGATTTTTATTTTGTTTGCATCGAGTACTTCGATACATAGGTTACTCCATTTAGAAAGGATCATGTGGTACAGGTCGAAATATGGTTTGTGTAGAATTTTGAATTGGGGTGCTGGTTTTAACAGTAAGGTCTTCCTATAAATGGTTAGTGCGTTCCAACACACTCTAGCTTGTATAAATATCAGAACCAATTCGTATCTTATATTACTTGTGGGACAACCCTTAGGAAGGTGCAGCGCTCTAGTCCAGAATTTATTCTCCAGTGTGTTCCACAGGTCGTGTGGGCAACCAAACATATTTTCTGCACCATAGATAAGTGCCGGGACAGCCTTTTGTCGGTAGAAGTCAATCATAGACTTTATAGAAAATTTGCCACATTTTTTATTTATGATGGCGGCTTGACAGGCTAGCTGTTGACATTTCCTTTTAGTTGCCTCAACCCATGGGCCATCGTTTATGTTGGAACTTATCAGAGATCCCAAGTACTTAATGTAGGGCGAGGTTCTAAGGGTTGTTTTTTCTAGCTTGCAGATGTGCTGTTTACTTCCTCTTTCATGATTTGCCAAATTACATAAAATCAGGACTTCACATTTTTGCTTGTTCATGTAAAGCCTGTTTTTATTGACATACTTTTCGAGGGCATCCAGCCTGCGCTGGAGTCCGATGGGCGTAACGTCTAGGAGTATTAAATCGTCTGCATATAAAAGCCAGCCTAGGTGTGATCCGAGAATTTTGGGTGGAAAGGCTGCTACCTCGTTAAGTGTGTCTCCGATGTCGGAGATAAAGAGATTGAAGATAATGGCAGCGAGGGGGCAGCCCTGTTTCACACCTTTGTAAGTTTTGATTAGTGAAGACAAAGTGCCACTTCGGTCTAATCTAATTTGGATGGTTGTGTTAGAGTGCAATTCTTTTATTGCAGCAAGTAAACTAGGTGGGCACTTCCAGGCTTCGAGTTTGTCCCACAAAATTTGACGGTCTACACTGTGAGAAATCAATTGATGCCACATAGATTGGAGCGTTGGTTCTAATAGATTCCATTTTTAATAGGTTCAACAAGAGAGTATTAAGGCAACAACCAACGCCTTTAACAAAGCCAGCTTGCCGGCAGTCAATGTGATTGTTTTCAGTTGACCAAGCTAGCAGCATTTGTTTCAGTTGGCTTGCATAGAGTTTGCCAAGCACGTCGAGAAGGGCGATTGGACGATAGTCCCTTGGATCAGATCTGTTGCCTTTTTTAAAAATGGGTACAATTATAGCATTTTTCCATGATTTCGGTGTTGCACATTTCGTTGTTATCCTTTCGAACAGAATGATGCAAAGATTCGCCCATGCATTAGGATTTCGTTTTAGAGTGTGGTTTGTGAGACCGTCTGGGCCCGGGGCTCTCGAGGCACTGGAATTTTTGATTGAACTCAGGATATCCTCGAGCTCTGGAAGATTTACTGGAGTTAATCAACTTTCTGATATCCTCTCTATTTTTGGTATAATTCCAGGGTCCCAGGTCATATTGAACAACAGGGTGCTGTCCCAATTTTTGTCCTCCTAGCGTACTGTTGATAGAGGCAATACATTTCTGCTCTGACACCCCATTAATATCACTATGGGATGTATGAATACCATAGATTATGTTCCAAAATGTGCGTGTATCATTGATGAGTGTAGTTTGAACCAAATCTCTCCACTGCTGATATTCTACCAGATAACAATGCAGTTTCAACCATTTGTTATATTTAGCTTGATTAACCCCCACCCAATTGCGTACTTTTTAGGATCGAATATAGAGTGTGCTAAGGCGCATAACACTCTATGATTGTTCCTTTTTTTCGCCTTAATCTCTTTGTCAAAACCATGTCTGTGTTTTTTATATTGTCCTGTGGCTCGCCTATTGTTACACTCTCTCTGATTGATACCAAACATCTTTCATATTTCATTAAAATAGAGGCACCCAACGGCAAATCAAAGGCTAGTTCAGACATGCACTCAGAAGTCACAACATCTTCACATACCTTATGCGCCATGTCAGGATCAGCCTCAATTTTAGTGGATGACCATATAACTCGATTTAATGCTGGATTTAGTGAGAGTGTCCTTGAGGTATGAGCCCCCGACTCTGAGCCCTCTATATCCAAACTAAGGATGATAGGAAAATGATCACTCTCAGTTCGATGGTATACACACATGTCAATTATCAATGAGGGGGCATTAACCTCAAACGCATAGTCAATAATACTTGAACTGTTAATGGAGGTCAGTGTAAACTGAGGTGGGCAGTCTGAGGGTCTCGTGCCATTGATCATGTAGAACCCTTTCCAATGTAACAGGGTGGCCTAACTGATTTGCATAAGTGCGGTCTAGCCTAGGAAAAAATATCATGAACACAACCTTCCACGTTTCAGTTTCTAGGAATCTTAGAATTGAAGTCTCCACACACCAGAATTATAGAATTAGAAGCCATAGTGCTGAACAAATATTCCTTCTTTTTCAAAACAATAATATGTGATCCAGCATAAGGAGGATCATATACATTTATGGGTATGATTTCTTTTTTCATACCCAAGAGCAAGCCCTACTTGGGCCTGCCTACCTTTCCTTTGACCGCCAGTTTGTTAACGGCGTTCCACCCATCCAACACCAAGGGCTTGATGAGCCAGGTCTCCTGTAATGCAATGACACTGAAATTGTCAATGTGATCCAACAGACATCTTTCTCATACAGATGCTGGTGACCCCTACTGCTCCAACATATTAGTAAGAAAGGGAGGCTATGAACACTGTTGTTTTCTTTGTCGTACATTCTCAGCCAAACATTTCCAGTGATTTTCATCCCTGTCAGGACCTTGCCCCCAGCCCACTGGTCCTTGCAAAACTGGATGGTTGTTCGAGACACCAGATCTTGTGACCGATTGCCCAACAGCAGAAGACTGTTTATCAGAGTGGTTTGAGATAGTGGTTAAGTTTGTGCTGCTTGGGAAACACTCCAACATTCCTCAAGCTTACCCACTTTTTTTTTTATTACTACAGTACACTCATAGCCAACTCAGAAGAATTGCTGACAATGCTCAGCAACATAATCAGTCCTTACTTCCGTAAAGAAATAAACCAGAGATGTGACAAACTCCTCCCTTTCACATTGATGAACTATTCGAACATGTCACAACTCCTGATGATACGTAATGGAATAATAGATTGAAACAATTCCATTACTACTGAACGATTCAAGTAGTCATGCCGATCTGTACGAAAAAGGCTTCTGACTTACAGAGCCTTCACCAATTGGATGTGTGTTCTTGTTGGCTTTCAGTAGCACACACGTCCGTCTGAACCTCAATGGTCACAACAGTTTTACTTTCCAATACAGGAGCAAGCATTCCAATCTATGTAATGGAGGAGCAGGGCTGGAAAACAATTGCTTATCCATAATAAAACATGATGTGACTACAGGGCTGCATCACAAGGGAGATGTCGACAGTTCTTGCCAAACGTCTGCAATAACATACCAAGTAACACCCCCATTGTGAAAGTACTGGAATATATTAATGTTTGCCTATGATATGCTATATAAACTGGCAATCTAGGGTGGGGGCCCTAGAGAGAGAGCTCTGTGTGCCAAACTGCTTGAATACGTGCATGCTGTGTTCCTTGCTGATCCCTCTGTATGCCGAGTATTTGAGATATAATACAGGAAGCATGATTTACCATTAGTCTGAGTCTCTCCCCTTATTTGCTTATATAACTTATTTACTGAAAGGCTTTTGGCCACCACACACTTATGTGAATACAAAGGTCACTTCGTCCAACAGAAAGAAGCCTCAGTCTCGCTGTTGGAAATACTGATGACTTCAGTCCCATGCCAATCAACTGTTACCAGATTTGGAGCATTCTGTAATGTCTTCAGCTAGGATTGAAAGCACAGGCTGGAAATATCAGACATCTCTTGTCCCCATGCTGACTATGCTTCATTTTTAGCAGAAAAAGCAAGCACAAAGCTACTTTGCCTTGGATCACGTAGCACTGCTATGAGTGTTCCCCTCCCTTTAGGATCTCCGTTTGGGCCTTTCTCAGACAATCAGTACATTTTATTTAACTCCACCGGAGGGCCACCTTCCAAGTCGCCCATGCCTAGATCTTGGCCAAAAACACCCAGATGAAGGATCACTGATCACTATCAGATATGTTAAGTGGCATTGCCAGGATCTGCAGATTTCTTGCTTGTGCTCTGTTTTCCAGTTCAGTTCTGCCCTCTAACTGTAACACATTTATAGTGGCACAATGTTAGAAATTAGAAAAAGTGTCATGTGCCTTCGAAGCTTGTTGTAGTGCAGATTGCAAAGCTGAAACTCTCCTGCCCAGATCTATTACATTTTTGTCCTCAATTGCCACCCCTAGAAGAAAGAGAGTCCAATTTGATCTCCATGGACACCATCCACCGAATCAAACTTTTTGTGAAGCCTGTCCACTAAGACTATTACTCTTATTACCGCTTCAGATAGCCCTCTTGAGCCTTGTTCTTCATGTGCATGGATAAGATCCCCTCTCTTCCCAATCGCTTGTTGCCAGGTATCTAAAAGATAAGTCTGACCCCTTAATTTTGCTTCATCTCGTCCATGTTTGTGTTAGTATTTATTTTGATTTGTAAAGTGCCTTACACCAAAGAGCGGGACAATAAAATAAACTGTACAATAACAGAAAGTATAAAATCATGTGAAAGGTCAAATCAGAGGGATAGAAGATGTTCTTTGAGGTGGGTTTTGAACAGCGCTAGGGAGGAGATAGAGCAAATTGAAAGGGGCAAATGATTACAAAATGTTGGCGCAAGTAGAGAAAAAGATTGGAAGCGAGAGGGCATGCATGGAGGTTAGGGAACTGATAAAGAAATTGAGATTGAGATTGAAAGGTTCAAGAGGGGAAGTAAAAAGAGACAAGAGAAGCCAGATAAGGAGGGACAAGGTGGTTCAAAAAATTAAAAACTACATAAAGAGAATGAAATAGTAGATGTGACTCAAAGGGAAGCCAACATAGAGCGAGCAGGGGAGGGTGAATAGATTCACGAGGGGACAGAGAAAAAATAAGACAAATAGAACAGTTATATATTGAGCAGAGGCATGCAAGTTTGTAAGCAGGAAGGTCAAAAAGGATGGAAGACCAATAGAATAAATGAGAAAAAAAAGAATAAAGAAAGGAGCAGTTTAGTTGCGTGAGTAGTAAGAAACAGACAGGCCCTTTGTATATTTTACAGCTGATGCTGACAGGATTCGGAAATCAAGGATATTTTGAAAGGAGAGAAGAGTCAAAAATGATGACTAGATTTTGGGCTGAAAGAGAGGGAGTAATAGAAAAACAAGGTGGAAAGATAATAGAAGGAGGAGGAAGGGGGGACAATGGAAGCAGGAAAAAATATTGCCTCCATATTTGAGGGATTGAGGTGGGGAAAGTGAGAAGCCATCCTAGTCTGGATGGCGAGTAAACAGAGAGGTTAGAGTGGATTCAGAAAACAAGGAGGCAAGGGAAAGAAAGATCTGGGAGTCATCGGCATAGAGGTGGTAGGAGACTCCAAAATAAAAAATAATAGCAGCAAAGGGGCTGGTGTATAGAGAAAACGGAAGAGGGTCAAGTACTGACCCCTAGGGAACACCATACATGAGTGAGTGAACAGGGGAGGATTTGTTAAGCCAGGACAGGAAACAGAGAAAGTTTGGGATGAAGCTATGAGGAGAACTAGTCCAGGACCATGCCACAAAAACCAAGACCGTAAAGAGAGGAAAGTAGGATAGAGGGGTCCAGAGTGTCAAAAGCTGCAGAAAAATCAAGACGAACAAGTGGGGAGCAGTGCTTAGAATATCGGGCAGTGAGAAGAGAATTAGAGACCGCAAGGAGAGTCATTTCAGTGGAGTGTGAAGGTTGAATGCCAGATTGTTGAGGTGGAAGAAGAGAATTAGAGAGGACATGAGGAGAGATCTGTGAGCAAACTATACATTGCAGAAGTTTAAATAGGAAAGGCAGAAGCGAAAGAGGGTGAATGTTAGAAGGAGCAAAAGGGTCCAAAGAAGGATTGTTTCAGAATGGGAAGGATAGAAGCGTGTTTGAATAAAGAGGAAAACAAAGCATAGGAAAAAGAAGAGTTGAATAAAGCAGTGGGAGAAGGGGATAACTTAAGGGATAAGTGATGATGGTAAAGGGTCAGTGAGCGCAGACGTAGGATTGGCTATAGAGAGAGAATGGTAGGGACATCAGTGTCACAGAGGGGACGAAAAGAAGACATCAGCATAGGTGGAGAGAGAGGAGGATGGTTAGAAGAGCAGAGGGAGGAAGATCCAATAAAAAGCATAAAAGCGAGATTTAAGAAGAGAAAAAATGAGCAACGTCAGTGGCTGTAAGATTAGAAAGAGCAGCAGAGTCGAGAGTAGGGGGAAGAGGATACAATTAAAAGTAAGGAATAAGTGACTGGTTGGCGACAAAAGAGAGGTAAGAAGATTACTGAAATACTCCTTTTTTATTATTATTATTTTTTTATACTTTATTGAAAATTTTCAATAGAAGACAGAGAAAAAAACAATACAATTTAACAATCATTAAATAAAATACAGGAACATATGAGCAAATTACAATGCAAGTTTTGTACAATATTTACAAGGAGCACAGTGCTCAGAAGATTTAGAAAGGAAAAAATAGACAAAGAAAGGGAAGTAAAGAAAAGAAGAGAAGTGGTATGAGGAAACAAAGAGAAAGAAAAAAGACAGGGGGGGGAGACCCGAGGGATATCACATGCATAAGTCATTGAAGGTATTCCAAATGGCAAGATATTTATCTAATCTTTTCAATCGTTGATAACTCGTCTTCTCTCTGCCCGATAGAATAGTCAGATCTTGCAACCAGCCATCAATTGTCGGCTTGTTGTCATTCTTCCAATACTTTAGGATCTGTTTTTGTTGCTATCAGAAGCGCCCTATAATCCCAGAAAGGTTTATCAGCCGATAATTGGATATCCACTGGGAATAATCCTAACACACACTAGGGGAGTGGGGAAGCGACAGATCTAGTACAAGCTCCATTTGACGCAAGACCTCCTCACAAAAGCTCACAACCTTTACACAGGACCAAAACATGTGCGAGTAATTACCAACTTCTTTCTTGCATTTCCAACATATGTCTATTTGCAGAAGCTTGGATTGCTTCATCCTTGAAGGTGTCTAGTAAATACCATGAATAATTCTCTGTTGAGTGAACTTCAGGTTCAGGTCAACCTTATATCTAGATGGTCCTACACAGATTCAGCCCAAATCCCTTTCAAGTATTATAGAACCCAACTCCAGAGACCACAAAGCCTTTCCATGTTCCGAAGGAGTACTGTTATGGGCCTGCGTCAGTAACTTATATATAGAGGAGGCTGAGAGCGGGGAGTTCTTGGAGAGGTGGATTAACAGAGGGTTATCACACAATAAGGCAATTAAAGGCACTAATGCGTTTATGATTACTTCTCAGAGGGTTTGATAGCAACCAAACTCAGAGGCTCTCAACTTATTTTTGAATTCAAGAAAATCAAAAGAGAATAGAAGCACCATCATGCACTTGCCCCAGGTGCCAGACTCCAGCAGACTGCCAGGAGGGCCATGGTAGGGTTGATTTATTAAAGCGTAGTGCCGGGTTCCACCAAATTGAATTGAACTGATTCCAGAATCCATACACCTTCTCCAGTCCTTAGAGATGTGTCTGATAAACGGGGTTGATTTATCTGGCCTCATTCTCTTTTCTATGCTAAGCAGACAGTCCAATGGGCTGGGCCTGACCACACTCTTCTCTATACTTACCCAATTCGGCAAACCAGCACCTTCATCTCTCAACCAAAAGTGTAGGGTTCACAAGGAGAAGTTATACATTAGGCTCGATGATATGGAAGACGCCATTGCTGTGGTGAGTAAGTGCCTGGAAGAAATAGGGATGTGGATGGAAAAGAATTGGCTGCAACTTAACCCCCCAAAAAACTGAAGTGATTTTATTTGGTCTCAAACATTTGCTTGAGGGAAGAAGTTGCCCTCCACCTCCTCAGTTTTTGGGGACCAGCCTTAAATATGCCACTAAGATAAATAAATCTTGGCTGTATTTGGCAGAGTGATCTGGGCTGTAATGGTCAGGTCTCAGCCAAAATAAGCATTATCCTATGTATCTGACACCGATCATGCAATGGTTGTGGGAGCTCTGGTCGACTCTAAATTAGATTATTGTAATGGACTCTTGGCCAGAGCCCCGGCCAAACAGATTCACTGCTTACAAAAAGCCCAAAATGAAGGAGTAAGACTGGTTTTTGGTGCTGCCAAGAATATGCCAACTTCAGGTCTTCTATGATCACTGCACTGGCTAGCGGTGGAAGATCGCGTAAAAGTTAAAATTGGGTGTCTGGTGTACAAATGTATTAACGGACTGGTGCCAATTTATTTAATAAATAAACTGAAGCAATATCACCCAACCCGGGGTTTTAAGTCAGAAGATCAATGTTTACTTATCATTCCTAGGACCAATTCTGTTTCACAAGGAGACCGTGGCTTTTCAGTTGCTGGACCAAGATTATGGAATAGCCTCCCACTGAACTTAAGAAGGGCAAATTCCTGATCAATCTTTAGAGCAGGTCTAAAGACCGACCTGTTCAAGTAGGTGTGGTTATTCAATTGTTTCTCTATGAATTTCACTGGCATTTATATCGCTGATCTTTGTTTCTCAGTTTATGGTTCCAATTGAGCCTGGATACGATTTAGTTTGTTGTGTGCATGATACCAAGAATTCAAATCAAATCAAAGAATGTTGTGGGAAAGGATACAATGTCAGGGAATCCGAAACCACCTAAATGCACCGGTTTAATAAGCACATCCATTGGAATCTTAGCCCTCTCCCTCTCTCCCCACAGAACATTTTCTAGAGCTCTGTTTATGTCTCGAACCAGGTCTCCCTTCAAGGATAAAGGCAACATACTGAAAACATAGAGTAATTTTGGAAGTAGGGTCATCTTGATAATATTTATCTTACCCCATAATGTAAGATTTTATCTTTTCCATTTTAAGCACAACATCATTATCTCTACAATCTTGTTTCGAACATTGATTGCTAACAAACAATTTATTTGCCTAGTTATTTGTATACCTAGGTACCGAAATTCATTATCCGCCCAGCTTTCCCACCCCACTTCAAAGAGACCTCTGTGGCACGAGTTTGAAATTGGAAAGACTAGCGTTTTGGATACATTTACTTTGTAATCCGAAAACTTTGCCGAAATGTATCAAAGTTCAAATGAGTTCCTTGAAGGAAGGTTCAGGATCTGAGATCAAAACAATTAGGTCATCCGCATAAAGGAGAACTTTAGAAATGCTATCATCCACTTGGATACTCCTGATATTAGAGTTGTCCCTGACTGCAATCATCAGGGGCTCCATAAAGAGAGCGAACAAAACCGGAGACAAGGGCCACACTTGCCTAGTTCCTTGACTGATTTGAAAAATATCCGACAAGCATCCATTCACTGTAACTCTAGCTATCACATCTTTATATAGAGCATTCAATAATTTCAGAAAACGAGGCCCACAGTTCATTTTAACAAGTGCTTGCCGCAGATAAACCCAACTAACAAAAGCTTTTTCCGCGTCAATGCTGACAGCGGCATAGGGTTCTAGAGACCCACTCTTCAAGGATATAACATCGCAAAGTTCCCTTAAAATGTCATAACTGTTTCTACCCATAATGAACCCTGTTTGATTAATAATCCTTTTAGCCATTAATTAGAGTAAGATAAAGATAGAGAGACGAGAAAAAAGAGAAGAAAGAGAAGCAACAGCGGCATTCGGATTTACAAAGAAGCCGCCTATTTGTGTTGTGTGAGTGGCAACATAAATGGAAAAATAACTTCTCTGAGCTCCTCACAGCGAAAGCAGGATAATGTGTTAAACAACTGCAATCATCAATTGGTGCTCGATGACTTGTCCACTGCAGACACCAGTGGCATACCCCCTCTGATGTTCTCTATCTTGTGCCAAAGGTGCCACTATCTGCCCTATAGTTCTAGCAAAGAGAAGCAGTGCTGGATCACTGTTCCACTTAGGTGTCAAGAGAAGACTCACTTTGTCTTCATCCATGCTGCAATGTCTCCAAACCGCCTACACCAGGCAAAGGTAATCTCTCTTCCTGCCCACTGTTGCTTCACAACGCTGGATGTGCCATATTGGAATGCGGAAGTGTATCATGCTAGAGGGGAAGAGGAGGAGGATGAGCGGCACAGGGAGCAAATTCATGAGTGGCGATCCATTTTAAAAATCAGCATTAGATCAGCTGCCACTCCTGATCTTCCTCTGTTGCTGCATCCCTTCAGCATGCTGCAACTCAAGCTATGAGCGGAAGGCGACACATACAAAAGAGATATGGTACGCACACATTGTTTAAAAGTGAACGGTTGATGATTGCGAAGATTTTTAATATTGTTAAACAGGTGCAGGTGAGAATACTATTACTCTGGCACTAGAAGTCGTTAATATACATTCACAAAAGAGTAATGTGTCTCTAATTGATGAATACTCCCATCCCCTGCACACCTCTTGTACTGATATTATGGTCAGTCAACAGTTAGATAGTGAATATTCAATTTACAATTTGCAATTTAAACAGTATTTCTCATGGACCATTTATCACATATATCAATTTCATAAACAAACAATTAATTCATAACGGATTAAGAATTTCACTGTTAACGTTCTAAATATAATAAAAGAGCTTGATGCATTTCGCGAGACAGTCTCCCTTCCTCAGGAGCAAACATTTCATAAAGTACAACATTTCATAAAGTGCAAGATTTAGATTCAATTTACTATCTTCTAGCTTCAACCTTTCAATGGTGTCTACAAAATAAATAAAAGAACTAAAGTCAGTATTAAGCTTACTTAAGGATTGTGCCTTAGTGAAGTGTCACTCTAATTATTAAAGGGAAAATCACCTTCTGCGATGCTATCAACCGATTGGTCGATGTGTTGACTAGACTTCTGCCTTGGGTCTCTTCATTAGGGGTGAATCTCTGTAGTTAAAACATTGCCAAAATCGGGTTTTTGTTTAATACTCAAACTTCACACTTTTGTGTTTTGTACTGTATTCAATAAGGGTGCCTACCTGCTGGTTCGACTAGTACGGTCCTATTTCAATGTGGATCTCCTGCAAAAGAACATAAATATCCACATTACCTAGAGGGGTTGTTTTCAGCATCGAAATACTGAATAGGGATGTCCAAGAATGATAGTTAATTCTTACCTTGATCACACAAGGTAGTTGTTTAATTCCATTGGTTGTAGTTCAAAATCAATCTGTTCCTTATGATACTACAATAAAGGGATATATAAAAGAGTGGTTTAAGTTCCTAGATGAACTTATCTTAGCAAACATCAATCCAGCATTCTCATGAAGAATAGAATTTACCAGTGTTACTGAGTGTCTGTTAATCTGCTGCTGTATCAGGCTGCCTTTGATATGGATTGTCTGGGCAATGGGCATTTGCTCTTTACCTAATGGTATGAAGTATGGAATGTAACATTGTCTGAGTTCCTTATTGTGGGATCTTCTATGCTAGTTCAGTATTCGAAATATTAATTACTGATCGATTACTGGTTCTGAAAGGTAACTGGTTTCGAGGCGTTCACTTGGACAAGCTAGAACGGCGTCTGTGGTCAGATGGCTCTTTAAGAATGACGTTCGGTGCATACACGAGGGCGCACTGACTTCATATGTCATCACCCTTGTTTAGTCTAGACACAGGTGTCTATCACAATGCCTGCTTCTATTCTCTTAATCATACTGTCTTACCACTTATGCTGATGTTGTGTGTATACATGTTGGAGGCATGCTCCTTTCTGACATTATTTGAAGTAGATCTCCATTGTTAGCCGCAATGGTAAGGTATCATATACATTATTGTGAACACGGATGTTTGATTAGCGTCACATGTCCTAAACCATTTATGCCTGTCGGTCACTTTCCTTCTTTATTTGGTTGTTGCATTTGGACATAATCTCAATTCATAATCACAATCGATTCATGACTTCTACATTTTTTTTGAGTTAAAGTATATTTACAGTATACAATGGGAATCATTTGTGAAGGTTCCTTCGTTGACTAATTCTTCGGTTTTATACATAACTAACAATAGTGACTGAGCATTAAGATGCCAGTTTGTATTGCAAATGGGTTATACAATTATGTATGATCATAAATCACAATAATTATTGATGATCGTACATTATACTGGTGGTCCTAGAAATTCACAAGGTATCACAACATGAAAAGGAATGTGAAAAGTCGGTGTCCAGAGAAGACTTATCTAGTCAGTCTATAGAAATGGTGTAAGGGAAAACTCTTCGTTCATTCCAGTAGGGCTCATAGAATTCAGTTTGTGGATCCAGTACATTTCTTTTTTTTTGCTAAAAGCATACTGGTGTTTCGCCCTCTTGATGAGGTCTTGACTATCTCCAGAACTACAAAATTTAGTTGAGCTATGCAATGTCTATTTTCAGCAAAGTGTCTGGCCACAGGTGATTTTTTATTATTAGTTCTGATATTTGATTTGTGTTTTGTAACCCTTTCTTTAATCTTCCTGGTTGTCTGTCCTACATAGAATATTACACAAATTAGCCCATATATAAGAAATTTTGAATCACAGGTGGCAAAGTTTCTTAATTCGAATTTCTGTCCCATGTAGGGATGTCCGATGTATTCTCCTTTCTGTATATTGTTGCAATGTCCACAATGGAGCCACAGGAATGTGCCTGTTTGGGTTTTGACAAGAAAATTTGTTTTTGTGGATCAGTCCTTTCTGCTTTCACAAGGTTATCCCTCAGGTTTCTACCTCTCGTATAAGCTATCATTGGTGGCTTTGGGAACAGTTTGGTGAGTTGAGGGTCAAATCTTGTGATTTTCCAGTTCTTTTTGATAAACCAATTGATTTGTCCGCTCTGTTGTGAGAATTTCATCAAGTGTATGTCACGACCCTCGCCCAAAACCCCCTCTGGCAAACCCATTGGCCAGGTGGAGTCAGAACTCGGGCCTCTAGAGCCTAGCATCCTCTTCAAAAGCCCTCATGGGGCCAGTCCTGGCACCTATGGCGCCAGGCTCATACACCATGAAAAAAAATGTGCTTGGGAACTACTTTATTGTATTGTCAGCCAACATGGAGGCATCCACATAGCTTGGTTCTTAAGAACCAATCTATGTGGTCTAGTGTTTTGGGTGTGGTAGCCTAGGGACTACTTTACCTGGACTATTTTATTGGGGCTATTTAAACCACACCCGAGCAAGACAACACGCTTCGCGTTACTTTGCAGCTTGCAACGTGACGCTCACCGTGTCCAGCTATTCCCTCGAACCTCGGAGAAGCAGAACCTGCAAGCAGACAAAAGGAACATCATTAACAGCAGCATCTTACCTGCAGTCTTCATCTTTAAACACTTGCAGTTTTTGAGAAGAGGTTCCTCGAATCTGCACGCCTCCCAGACAGAACGCCCTAAAAGAGGAAGATACAGGCAACATTAAAGAAAGCAGTAGAGACATTTACAAATTACGAACTGCTCAAAAGGCATACCTGGCTGGTCGCCTCTCGACTGGCACCACTCCGGACATTCTACTCGCGCTGAAGAACACCACGACCTACAAGGAAGGAAAACACAGGTTAGCAAAGGCAAGACTTCGCAGCGCTGCGCATAGGGCTTACTTACCGCATCATAGCGCTCTTAATGCGCCATCATTTACCAGCGGGCTCAAACAAGCCAGTTCGCCGCGCTGAAGCTCCGCATACCTAAGGGAGAAAAAAGAGACATTTTAAACAAATAAAGGCGTGCAGGATAGCAACAAAACTAAAGAACAGCAATAAGACCTACCTGAACAATATCAAACGGGCCGGCATCAGTGAAGTAACTGGACCGCACTCGCCCATGAAAGACAACGCGTCCCTGCAAAGAAGGAAGGATGGAGACCACGCCTAATTCAAGGCAGAACCTTCCCCGCAGACCACATCAGGGCAAAGCTGAGAAGCATACCAGCGAGTAACCCGGCTGGGTGGCATCCCTGTGGATACCAGGTGAGCGTAACAGTGTATGAATGGAGATTCACTCAATTTGGTGTTTAGGCGTAAGGAGGGTCTTCCTGGTCTTTGTATTGATTCTGTTTTTTGCTTTTTCTAGTATTAGCTCTGAGTATCCTCTTGTTTCGAATCTGTCTGTAATATTAGCTGTTGCTTCTTGGTATGTGGCATCATACGAGATGTTCCTTCGCATCCTCATGTATTGACTTAATGGTAGATTATTCTTCAGATGTGAAGAATGATTACTGGCGTTATTGAATGTGTTTTTAACATCTGGTGGTTTGCGGTAGATTGATGTTATACGTATACATCTAGTTCTTCTTTCGGACCTTTCCAGATTCCGACAATATCATCAATGTGTCGTTTCCAACAGGCTAATGTAGTCTTCGATTCTTGGTGTTCCAATATATGTTGGGTCTCAAAAACATATATGAATTTATTAGCATATGAGGGGACATAGAAGGCTGTCATGACAACTGTGAGGGGGCACAAGTTGAGCCACAAGCAGGCTCCCACCAGAACCCTGAGGGTCCTAAAACCACTGCAAAAGGGCTCCTTTTGGAACCAGGCTCATATGTTGGAAGGAAGGGCTGTTCAAACTAGGTCCCATTTATGTACATGGGTGTGGCAGGCCTGGAACTACTTTCCCTGGTACTACTTTACCTGGGCTATATAAAGCACACCCTGACTGCAGAACTCGCTTCGTGTTATTCTGCAACCCGCAGCATG
Organism: Ambystoma mexicanum; assembly: GCF_040938575.1. NCBI lineage: Eukaryota > Metazoa > Chordata > Amphibia > Caudata > Ambystomatidae > Ambystoma > Ambystoma mexicanum. Next base: position 487,971,413 of record NC_090938.1, on the reverse strand, counting down.
ACGCTCACCATGTCCAGCTCCGGGTCTTCAGCATCTTCCTGTAATCCTGCAAGAACAAGAACAAGATTATCCTGTCTTACCTGAGAAAACACCATCCAGCACTCAGCATCTCAATTGGGCTGCAATCTGTGGAAACCGAGAGAAGAAGAAACATCACTCAAATGTGAGTACTAGCTTAAGGACTTCCGGCGAACCACTACCAGAGCTGCTGTTCGAACATTACGACCTGCAATAATGAAAAAGGGAAAAACAATATTAGAACGTGCGCTTCCAAAACATCGAATTCCTTCAGTCTTCCCTGAATTCCATTGCGCTACGCCACACTTCCATCTGGAGCACCACAGCAATATCTGCAAAGGAAAAGAGAGATATTCAGGTTCGCTTTCAATATTAATCAACCGCACAGCGCTGTACCTTAACGGATTCCGGGGGCCTTTTTTCCATCGGACTCTCCTCCACTCACAGCACCCCAGCGGCCTGTGAGGAGAAGAAGAAGAAAACACAGGTTAGCTTTAAAAGACAATAAAGGTGCTGCGCTTCGCGCTTTCTCTTACCTAGAAAAAGTGCCTCTCCATCCGGCACGCCAGCATCAAGACCTTTGCACCTGAAAAGAAGGAGATAAAGACATTAACGAATTCCCACCATAAACAGAACAAAGACTTACAATTAACAAACCTACCTGCCTACCAGCAGATTCGGGGTCACAGCAGGCCTGGGCCCAAGGAAGGCGTACTGCACTAGTGAAGCAACTCAGGCAGCTGTCCACCAAACGTCAAGCACCCCTGCACAAGAAACACAGGACGGATAGCTCACCCTACAAATAACTAAGGTGAGAAAAGAACCCAGTGGGAAGGCAATCGGTCAGAGGGAGGTGGGAGATTCACCCATTAGAGACAGTTATCACAAATCCTCCCTTCTGTAATTGCAGATTCATTATTCAGCATTGGGCAACTACACATCCAGGGTTCCAGATATCAGAGCCTTCCAGACGCCCCCGGGGATATCAGGTGATCGTAACAGAAAACAAAGGGCCTCATTACGAGTAGCCCGGTAAAAACGGGTTAATTACCGGCATGCGGGTCCGTGCTCGTATGAACCCGCTAATAGCGGGTAATTACGAGTGTGCGAGCACGAGCGAACCCCCATGCCGCTAATGGTAATACCGGCATGCCGCTAAAGGACCTCCAACCCCCCCAATAGCGGCATCACGGGACCTGCCGATACTGGCACCGCCTCAGAGCAACCCCTCAATACCGGCCCGGTAATACCACCATGCTAATACCGGGTTCGCAAAACCGGACCCGGAAATTACGTCATCGCGCAGGAACGGGAAATGGGCCGGCGGCCATCTTTAAAAACACAATCCATTGCCATCCTCCCTAACCACCAGTCTTTTTGTGTCGTGCTGTGTTGGAAAACCCTGAGGATGTCCAAGGCCACCCGGAAGACGACCACACGGCAGCGGAAGAAGAGTTTTTCAGACGTTGAGCTCAATATGCTTGCTGACACTCTGGCTGCACATGCAGCCATAATGAAAAGCAATGATATGAAGCGAGAAGCCCAGATGAGGAGAAAGGAAATCTGGCAGGAGGTTGCACGGAAGGTGTCGGCCATGGGGACCACCCCACGCACCATGCGTGACTGCCGCAAGAGGTGGGACGAACTACGCTTGAGGGTGCAAAACATCCTATTGAACAACAGGAGGGCGGCCATGGAGACAGGTGGGGGTCCACATTCACCTGCTAAGATGATGCCCTGGGAGGAGACTGCCAGCACTTTTATTCATCCTGAGTCAATAGAGGGATTCAGAGAGATGGAGATGGGTGCGGCATCATCCACAGAAAGAGGTGAGTGACCCTGCACATCCCTGTAGGGGAAAACATGACTTAGCACTAGTGACGTGGATGTGAGACTAGGCAAGGCAATGCATGTCCCTACACCCACATCAACATATCCAAGTCAAGATTGCGGCCCAAACCCTGCCACACAGAAATGCATGCTGAGTGGAAATCCCATAACCTACACACGGGCAACATACCAGGACTGTGCCCATGTAACCCAACACACAAACCCCATATCAACGGCATGCCACCTGCCATTCAGTGAATGCTAACATGCCCTCTCTGAATACCCTGCGTGACACACCTGTAAGACATGAATGCATGATCAAATGAATAATGAACAGCACCATCGTATGCCTCTGCCATGTCACACCATCACTAATGCCCTGCATCTTCTACCCCCCAGGCACCGATGAGGAAGAAGCAACCCAGGAGACCACCGCGAGGGCATCCAACTCACACCTTAAGAAGAGGGCTACCACCACCACCACCACCTCCGCTGAAGGCAAGCAGGCCACAGCCACTGCCAGTGTACCTGTCCAAGCTGGGACACAGCCAGCAACACCTGCTGCCAGTGTGCCTGACACACTACTACCCTCAGGCCACACCCACACCTGTCGAAGGGGAGTCCCTGGAAGCACCCGCCTTCACTGGGGAGGAACCTGAGGCCAGTGTGGAGCCTGAGGGAGACACCGAGGTGACATGCCCGGCCACCCCGAGCCCCGTGCCCACCCCCTCGCCCCAACAACTGCAGTCACCCACCTGCAGTGAAGCTGATCCCTGCCTCGGTGACTGTGACCTACCCACCTCTGAGGAGTACAGTCCCGAAATTGCCGTCCACGTGACTGCACAACCCACCACTCCAGCCCCCTCCAAGACCCTGGAGACACGATTGTCGATGGTGGAGGCCCGACAGGAGGCCATGTTAGACCTACTCCGCCAGTACATAGCGGACAGGGAGGAAACCAGGTGGGGTATTGCCACAGCAATTGCGGGGACCACAGTGGCCATCGCAGCCAACACAGCCGCTCTTAATGCATCGGCTCGGCTAATGAGGGACTGCCTGGGGGCGGTGACACAGTTGCTGACTTCAATGCTGCTCCATATGCAGCGGCCACAGCTTGCAGGAGGTGTGGAACCTGCCAGCGACTCACCTACTACCTCCACACCAGCTTCATCTGTCCCCACCAGCCCAGTGCGCCAGACACGTAGGAGTGCAAGGCACACTGAAATGCCGCCTCCGGACAGGAAGAAGTCCCGGAAGTAGTGTGGGAAGACAATGGGAGTGGGACACAAGGTTGGGGTTGAAGGGGTGCATCTTGTGGAGTCTATTGGGGGTATTGGTGTTGGTTGGGGGGGTTTGGAGTTTGTTGGTGGGGTTTTGCAGTTTGTTGGGGGGGTCTGGGAGTTTTTTGGGGGGTCTGGGAGTTTGTTGGGAGGGTTAGGGAGGGGGGAGTGGGCACATTTTTGCTGTTGTAAATAATACACACGTTGTGAGAAGAAAAATCCATGGCTGGACATTGTTATTTTCGTGTGCATCCATTTAATGTGTTACGGTGTTCAGTGCCCAACTCCCAACATTCCATGTGTGCATGTCCACATTGGCGCAGTGTCTGACTGACACATGTCTTTCATAGTCCCTGTGGGTCAGGAGTATTCGTGAATCTGTGCTTGGCGTACTGCATGGCCATCCCATGCATCATGTACTAGCAGGGGGGCTACTTCACCTCCGTCTCCATCCTCATCATCCTCACTTGGGGCATGCATGTCAATGTCAGGTGGCAGTGGTACATTTCTCCGGATGCACATGTTGTGCAGCATGACACAGGCCATGGTGATCTTTGCCACCTTCTCGGGCCTATATAGGAGTGCCCCACCATACCTGCTTAGACAGCGGAAAAGCTCCTTCAACAGGCCAAAGGTCTGCTCTATCACAACAGCGGTGCGGGTGTGCACACAAATGTACTCCTCTTCATGGTTGTTCTGCGGGTTCCGCACAGGGGTAAGTTGCCATGGCCTCAAGGGATATCCTCCGTCACATGCAAGCAAATACAAATAGGTGTGTGTCACTATGAGCTGGCACCTTCAGGAAGCACAGTCATGGCGGCAGCTATTTGGTGTGGACATGCACATGTCCCTGTATGTATGCAAAATTGTCACCTAGATGCATTCAAAACTGTTATGAGGTGTGGTAGTCTGGATGGTGTTCAATAGATGATGCAGGGTGTAATCATGCATGCTGAGGCGGATGTACTGTGGTAGTACGACAATGTTTAGCCTCCTATTCAAGCAGTTAGTTCTATGCATGGTCACACTAGCCACATCGGCCCAGTTGCCAGCCTGTACAGTCATGCATTGCTTGCCATCACCATGGTGGCCTGGTTGTGCCTCTTACTTGTTGTCATCGATATGCATTATTTGTTTAATTTGTGCCAGTGATGTGTCATGTTCCGTTTGTGAGGTACAGGTCTGGAGTGTTTAGCTTTGCATGCATTCTCCAATCACTGACAATTGCCACCCAGGTGGGGTATGCACCCCCCCACCACTTTCCCAACCAGGTGGAATATGCATCCCTACACATCAGTACCCCAGAGCACTGCCACGGCCCAGTTGTGCAACTCACCAAGCAGCCAGGCACGTGGTCCAGCATGTAGCTCCATGTGACGGGTAGGGTGGAGTTGCGCAGTACCATGGCATCATGTGTTGATCCGGGATATCGGGCGCAGCAATGTGTGATGATCTTGCTGGAGTCACATGCCATCTGCACATTGATGGAGTGGTATTGCTTGCGATTGCGGTACACCGCCTCTATGGCATGGGGGACTACCAATTCAACATGGGTGCAGTCCAGGGCACCAACACAATTGGGCATGCCTGCCAGTGCATGGAAGCCTACTTTGGTGTCGGCTATCTCCTGGCCAGTCCGTGGTAGGGATATGTGGGTGCTTGCGTGCTTCAGGAGGGCATCCAGCACTTGGTTCAACATGCGTGATAAAAGTGGTTGTGAAATGCCATGCAGCTGCCCCACTGTGTGTTGATAGGTGCCTGTGGCCAGGAAGTGGAGCACAGACACCACCTTTAGTAGCAGGGTGATGGCAGTGCGTATTTCTATAAGGCTGCCTATGTCGTTGTGTATCATGTCCGCCATGGTGGTGATGGTGTTCCAGTCCAACCGGTACAGGGTGTGGATCTGCTCAGGGGTTAGGTTGAATGAGCTGGGTCTGGTGCGAGGGATTGGTGGCTGCCTATGAGGCACTGCTGGTATTTGCTGGGCCTGTCTCACCCTCATTCTCCTCCTGCGTCTCCTCTGTGCTGCCTGTTGTTGCTGCTGTAGTTGTTGTTGTAGTTGGTGTTGTTGCTGTAGTTGTAGCAGTATCTGCATGTCCTCCAGCGCCATGATTGCAACAGCTAGTGGTGGCATTTTGGTGTTGAAAGGGGTGTGGTGTGTGGGTGTGCTCATTTTATACTGGCCCAGACTCCATTGCCTCCACCTGTGGGGATTGTGTGCACCTGTGGCAGTTGGCTTGTTTCCTGATTGCTGTTTGCGGGTGGTCCGCGATGCCTGTATGGCCGGCATCGTGCAGCCCGTAATTACCGGCTTCGCGATGCAGGTATTTGGATGTCCGCGTGGGTTGGGATGTCCCCCTATTACCGGCATGCCGGTATTTGCTCCCCGAAGAGGCGCGTGTATGCGCCCATGCCGCTATTAGTGGCACCGTTATTTAGGGTGCCGCTAATACCGGATTGCAGGGTCAGAATACACTGGAGCGGTAAACGATGCTGGTATTACCATACCGGCATTGTTTTTGCCTTAGCGCCAACCTTGTAATGAGGCCCAAAGTCTTTAAACCTTATCCACCTGGGCGTCATGGAGGCATCTGAAACTGATCAGTTAGCCCAGCTTTTGGGACAGTTACATGCTGAGGTACACGCAGCCCGGCAGGAAGCCAATGCCTTAAGACGAGAGTTAATAGTCACAAAAGACCGTACTGATGAACTAAGCAAACAGCTACTACAAACACAGGAGGGGCAGGCTCCATTGCCCGGATTTGCCCCATCCGTCGCTACACCATCATCAGTCAATCCAGTACAGATAACGTTGCCGGGAGCAGTACCCCTGACACCACCAGAACGGTTTAATAGAGACCACAGAAGGTACGCAACATTCATGAACCAGTGCCGCCTCCATTTTCTTTGTAGGCCTGGGGCTTTCCCAAACGACCAGGCGAGGGTGGCCTTCGTGTTATCATATTTTAGTGGATTTGCCGCAGACTGGTTGGTACCTTTAGTGAGCTGGGATGACCTATTACTGCAGAACTTCAGGGGTTTTCAACAGGAGATGGAAAAGTTATTTGCTCGACACTTGCATGGCCAAGCTTGATAACAAACTCCTGTCCCTCCACCATGGGAATCAAGATTTGCTGACTTATATTGCCACCTTTATTAGACTGGTTGTAGAAGCAAGGGGGCCGGAAGATGAAAGAACCACGTTGTTTCATCGGGGCCTACGAGGAGACCTGAAGGATGTCCTTGCTCAAGTGGTAGACCCACCTAAAGACTGTGCAGAGTTTATCAACCTGGTTGTTCAGTTGGACCACAGATTACAGGATCGAAGAACAGATCGAAGTAGACTCGAAAATCATGCCATGTACGTACGTTCAAAAGATAATGTTCAACGTCCATCAGAAAATACCACAGAACCCATGCAGATTGGAGGAGTATGACCCCCTTTAACCAAGGGTGAAAGAGACAAGAGGAGACAGCTACAGTTATGCCTATACTGCTGTAAATCAGGTCACTACCTCAAAGAATGTCCGGTGAAACCTCCAAGGAAGGTGGTAGGGGCTACAGAGAAAGAAGATGATGGAAAGGAATCGGAAAACTACCAGGCCCGGCAAGCGTAGAGGTCCGCTTGTCGAGCGAGAAGGATGAGTCACAGACCTCACATTTCGCCCTACCACTAACCTTGATCAATCACCAACGACCATCACGGATGCATGCCATAGTGGCATATATAGACAGCGGAGCAGTTGGTAATTACATAGATCGAGATCTGGCAATAGAAATGGGACTTTCCTTATGCACAAAACCAACAACTGAAAAGGTAACTACTGTTGACGGTACAGAAATTGCTTTGGGACCAGTAACCCAATGCACAACAGAATTAACCCTTCTGTGTCAGGATGGACACCAAGAAGCAATCACGTTTGACCTCATCAAGGCTCCTCAGTTCCGGTTGATCTTAGGGATGCCATGGTTAGTAACTCACAATCCCCACATAGACTGGTGTGCAAAGAGACTGACCTTTTCCGACGAATGTGCCCATGCTTGCTACCCGAAATCTATACCACATCCAAATCTGAAATCTGTTCAAGGAATAGCATCGGGGATCGCGGAACCAATGGACACCTTATCAAAAGAATATCAGGATTATCAAGATGTTTTTCAGAAGGAACAGGCTAACACATTACCACCACATAGGCCCTATGACTGTCAGATCGACCTGATACCTGGCGCGCAGGTTCCTTGTGGTCGAATTTATGCACTTACGGAAACTGAAAATCTCCACTTGAAGTCCTATCTGGATCAATACCTGGCTAATGGATTTATCTGCCCGTCAAAGTCACCGGCAGCCTCTCCCTTATTCTTTGTACCCAAGAAGGAAGGAGATTTGAGGACTTGCATCGGTTACCGCGCACTTAATCAAATCACAGTAAAAAAACGCTACCGTTTGCCCCTTATCCCGGAACTGTTGGACCAAGTCAAGGATGCCCGAATCTACACCAAACTAGACCTCAGAGGAGCATACCACCTTGCATGTGTTAAGGAAGGGGATGAATGGAAAACCACGTTTCGCACCAAGTATGGCCTGTATGAATATCAAGTAATGCCTTTCGGGCTGTGCAACGCTCCTGCAGCGTTCCAATACTTCATTAATGATGTATTACGGGAATTAATCAATGTCTGTGCCCTGGTCTATATTGACGACATCATGGTGTATTCCCCCTCTGAAAGAGATCATGTGGAACATGTTTGCCCAGTCCTTGCAAAACTTTGCCAGCACAAACTGTACACTAAACTCGCGAAATGCTCCTTCCATGCCACCGTGCCATCAGTTCCTCGGTTTTGTTCTATCGCCAAAGGGAGTCAAGATGGATTTACACAAAGCAGATGCCATCCTTAATTGGTCTTCACCTTCTTCACTTAAAGGAACCCAAAGCATGCTCGGCTTTACACATTTTTATCGCCGATTTATTCCAGATTTCTCACGGATAGTCCACCCAATCACATCGTTACTGAGAAACAACAACAAAAAATTCCAATGGACTTAAGAGGCGGAACAGGCCTTTCAAGAACTCAAGAAAAGATTCACCTCCGCGCCAATTTTACGACACCCTCGTCCTGATCTCCCCTATGTAGTGGAAAATGATGCTTCCAGCATAGCTACGGGAGCAGTTCTCTCTCAAAGCGATCCAAAAACAGGCCAATTACACCCCGTGGCCTTTTGGTCACGTAAATTCTCACCACCAGAACTTAACTATGCAATTACAGACAAAGAATTGTTGGCAATAAAATCAGCCTTCAAAGCCTGGCGGCAGTATCTATTAGGTGCCAGACATACCATCACAGTAATCACAGATCGCCAAAACCTTCAATACCTAAAGTCAGCAAAAGCCCAATCGTTACGACTGGTGCGATGGGCTCTATTCTTCGCAGAATACGATTACATAATAACATACCAACCGGGAGTTCGGAATGGGAAGGCCGATGCCTTGTCTCATATGGGTGTTGAAGAGAAAACAAACAGTACCCTGGATCCTGTTGCCATCATCCCAAGTGATAAACTACTGGGACTCACCATCACATTGACTCTGAGTGAACTTCAAGATAAGATTTGAACCTTAATGAACCCAGAGTTCTTGCAGAAATGGAATTCCCAAAATGAACATCACACGGTTCTGGATGGATTACCCTAATTCAGGGAACGACTACATCTACCAAGTAAAGGTCTGCAAGAATTGGTCATGTCTGGTTATCACGATTCCCTGATCGAAGGCCATCCCGGAATTGCTAAAACTCTAGCCAAGGTTAAACAGAATTATTGGTGGCCAACCTGGCATAAGGACATTGCTCGATTCGTTCTATCCTGTTGGATATGTGCACAGAATAAATCACAAAAACAGAAACCAGCTGGCCTCCTACAACCACTGGATATTCCACCGGCTCCCTGGCATACTCTTTCTCTTGATTTTATTACGGATTTACCTCCCTGTCAAGCTTTTAATACCATTCTTGTGGTTGTAGACCTGTTCTCTAAAACGGCATATTTTATTCCATTCAAAGGACTTCCTAACGGTCTGGCAAAAGCATTTCTTGAACTGATTATAAAACTGCATGGTTTCCCTTCAGTCCTAATCTCAGATCGTGGAAGCCAATTTGTATCCAACTTCTGGAGGAAATGTTGTACCATGGCACAAATCGATGTTCGATTATCCACTAGCCATCACCCCCAAACGGATGGACAAACAGATAGAACAAACCAGACATTAGAACAGTCTCTACATTGAATGCTGCATCAAGTGGAAGAGAATTGGAAAGACTTGTTATGGATAGCGGAATACGCATACAATAACTCCATGCACACCAGCACGGGACAAAGCCCGTTCTACACAATATACGGAAGATATCCATGTACCTCTGAACTGGACTCCCCCTCGATCTTGGAAATGCCAGCGGTAAAGGCTCTACACACAAGCATAACCAAAGCCTCCAAAAGGGCAAATGAACATTTACTGCAAGCCAAAGACGGACAAAACAAGTTCTCGGACCGGCATCGAAAGAAAGCTCCCGATTACCAAGTTGGAGACGAAGTCTGTTGGCATCAAAACATGTGCCCATAAAGGGTACCCCGACCTTTTGTTCAAGATATCTAGGACCCTCTTCCATCGAATCGGTGATAAATCCGGTGGCCGTCAAGTTAGCCTTACCACCAAGCATGCAAATTCATCCAGTGTTTCATGTGTCACTTGTAAAACCTGTACAACCAGGAACCCGAGTCTTAACACCACCAAAACCTGTGCTAGTTGATGGAGAGCCTGAATTTGAAGTTAAAAACATCATGGATTCGAAACGTACCAGATCTAAGCTATACTATTTAGTGGACTGGAAAGGGTACGGGCCTCAAGACAGAACTTGGGAACCAAGTAAACATATTCACGCACCACGTCTGATTAAGAGGTTTTACCTGGATAACCCCACCAAACCCGGACAGGAAGGGGTCCATGAGAGGGGCCTTGGGGGGGGGGGGAGTGCTGTCATGACCACTGTGATGAGGCACAAGTTATGCCACAAGCAGGCTCCCACCAGAACCCTGAGGGCCTTAAAACCACTGCAAAAGGGCTACTGGAGCCAGTCCTGGTGCCTTTGGCACCAGGCTCATATGTAGGAAGGACGAGCTGTTCAAGCTAGGTCCCATTTATGCACATGGGCCTTTAAATCCAACATGGAAGCACCGCCACAGTCTAGTTCTAAGAACCAAGCCATGCTGTCTAGTGTTTTGGGTGTGGCAGGCCTGGAACTACTTTCCGTGGTACTACTTTACCTGGGCTATATAAACCACACCCTGACTGCAGAACACGCTTCGTGTTATTCTGCGACCCGCAGCGTGATGCTCACCGTGTCCAGCTCCTGGTCTTCAGCATCTTCCTGTAATCCTGCAACAACAAGAACAAGATTATTCTGGCTTACCTGAGAAAACACCATCCAGCATCTCAACTGGGCTGCAATCTGTGGAAACCGAGAGAAGAAGAAACATCACTCACCTGTGAGTACTAGCTTAAGGACTTCTGGCGAACCGCTACCACAGCAGCTGTTCGAACATTGCGACCTGCAATAACGAGAAAGGGAAAAACAATATTTGAATGCGCGCTTCCAAAACATCGAATTCCATAAGTCTTACCTGAATTCCATCGCGCTACGCCACGCTTCTATCCGGAGCACCACAGCAACATCTGCAAAGGAAAAGAGACATATTCAGGTTCGTTTTCAATATTAAACATCTGCACAATGCTGTACTTACCTTAACAGATTCCGTGGGCCTGTTTTTCATCGCGCTCTCATCCACTCGCAGCACCACAGCGGCCTGTGAGGAGAAGAAGAAGAAAACACAGGTTAGCTTTAAAAGACAAAGGCGCTGCGCTTCGCGCTTTCTCTTACCTAGAAAACGTGCCTCTCCATCCGGCATGCCAGCATCAAGACCTTTGCACCTGAAAAGAAGGAGATAAAGATATTAACGAATTCCCAACATAAACAGAACAAAGACTTACAATTAACAAACCTACCTGCCTACCAGCAGATTCGGGGTCACAGCAGGCCTGGGCCCAAGGAAGGCGTACTGCACCAGTGAAGCAACTTGGGCAGCTCGCCAACAAACGTCAAGCGCCCCTGCACAAGAAACGCAGGACGGATAGCTCACCCTACAAATAACTAAGGTGAGAAAAGAACCCAGTGGGAAGGGAATCAGTCAGAGGGAGGTGGGAGATTCACCCATTAGAGACAGTTATCACAAATCCTCCCTTCTGTAATTGCAGATTCATTATTCAGCACTGGGCAACTACGCATCCATGGTTCCATATCTCAGAGCCTTCCAGACGCCCCCGGGAATATCAAGTGAGCGTAACAAAGACCCCATAGATGTGCCAGAGACTTGAAGATATGACTTGAAGGGGACATCCCACATTGGAGGCATCAGCAGACCCACAACAGGCTATCTTGGGCTGAACTCTGCTGCCATCTCTCCACTCTCTGCCTGCTCTTTTCAAATGTAAAAAACAGGCATATTCTGCAGGAATCTACCCTTTCTGCCCACATCCAAACTGCTAAGAGGGTGGAGACATAAGTGATTGCCTGAATCGAGCTGGGTTTGCACAGAGCGGTTTCCCCGCTGCATTGCGCTCTATGTGGGGAATCTAGAGGTGGGAGAGCCAAGCGGGGCTCCAGCTATCTCTGGTCAAGTTGTTCCTTAGAGGTTCAAGCAGGGGAGTTGCTAGGTCTGGAAAAGACCCGGGGCTACGCTGGTGTCGGAACTGCTGGGACTGGGGGCTAGCTGGTCTTTTGGCTGTAGCTTCTGAGATTCTATCCGGAGCTACAACCAAAAGATCATGGGCTATAGCCCCCTTAGCCCCCCCCTAGCAACGCCCCTGGGTTCAAGCCAGTGGGCCCTCAGAACCAAGCTTTCCAAAGAAAATTATTCGCAACAAAATATGTGTTGCTTATTCTCTGTGATTTCCTGTCTGAACCCCAGTGTAGCACTCCTCCTCCCCATCTGCCCTCCTACTTGCCCCACTTATCCCTGCAAGGTGGAAGCAGGCAGCACTTCTTTTGCAATGCAGCGCTCAGGCACTGCACTCACTTTCTAGTCATCTGCATGAAAAGAGGCGCAGCCTTTAGCACCTCGTGGATTTTGCTTTTGTTTCGAGGATTAACACTACATAGTGAGGCTAGATCCTACTATGTCTCTCGCCCTGATTCTGGATAGTTTACATAAATAACTTACACACAGACATTTTGTTTGTTTGGAATAAAACAGGCCACTTTTATTAAAGAGTCAACTTATGGGCGGTCATAGCAATGCCCAGGCCCCTCAGGAAACTGGTCTTAACATTTTCCTGCATGGCCTTCTGCCATCCTCGAGCTACAAACGGGTGAACCCATCACTTTCATTTAAAATTCCTTCTGGTGAATTACGTTGTTAGGGAGATTTATAATTTTTATGCTTCATACCCTTTCGTAGTGAGACCCCCAGCACTTTTTCTTGAATCCTGAAAGAGTGGAGCCTTTGTCCACTCAGTCATTCTTATGGGCTCTGTCTTTTGGAACTCTGTTCTCGAGTTTTACCTGTGTTATGGAGTCTACTTTCCCCCATATCTCTTTAAGGCATCTGCATTTTACTATTGCAGCTCACAGCTCCTTTTGGGCAGTGTTGCTGGGAACCCTTTGGGTACCTCTTAGAGGTAATATTTATTTATCCTAGAGTAACTACAGTTCTTAAGGATAGAAAGATACTTTGTATCTCTCCTAAAACTTGATATTCTGAATATTCTGAGAGATTGGCGCAAACCACCTTAGATTCTCTCTGCTCCTGTGACTTTTTAGTCACATATAAAACCTTCTAGTCATGGCTGGTGGCGGTGGACGTGTTCTACCAACTATTGTGCAATTGCCTACGCAGGCTATGGGCAGAGACCCAGTTAGGCACGATAGGGTCACCCAAGAACTTACTTGGTGGCTCCTTTCTTTTTTCATCATTTCTAGCGGGGTTGTTCTTTGTTATCCCCTTTTCTACCATTCTGGCAGGGGGAGTTTTTGTGTGTTTTTTACCTGTTTACCTTTTTCGGGAACCCTGGGGTGTCCCCGCCTAGGCTCCAGTGTGTCTGGGCAGGCACAAAGTGGAGGAGAGGTTTTTCACTCCCCTGCCCTCTGTCTGCCTGAGTACCTGAATGGAACCAGCTCCCACTGGGGGTTTGGCTATACTGATTGGACAGCCCCCCACCCCTTTCTGTAAACTGCTCAGAGATATTACAGAGGAGTGTGTGCGGAAACTGAATAAAAGGTGAGGTTCCTGATTTGAAAGGCAAGTCGACCACTGGAAAATGAAGTAACCAAAGAAGAAGATGACCAGAGACGCCGGAGCCCCTTTGCAACACTGTGAAGCGACCACTGCTGTCTTGGCCCCATTTTCTGTGCAACAGAGGAACTCCGAAGAGGACCCCTTCCCTATGACTGATGGGAACAACCAGCCCCAAGGCTAACTTTAATCAGAGCCATCTCCCAAGGTGCTTTGCCTCTCCAGAGTTCCAGAACCCCCATACCAGGAGACCTCTGACCCAACTGAAGTGCATCATTGTGGAAAGGCCGAATCCATCCAAGTCTTTGCTGAGCTCCAGGTGAACCTCCAGAGACACAATCCGACCCATCCAAGTCCCCTCAGCAAAGTGCAGGGCTTCAGGGACCAAAAAAGATTGACCGGGCCAATCGTGTCTTTTGTTGGTGCTGCAGAAAAGGCACCAAGCCCGCAGAGTGACCAGAGTAGTTGCTGAAATCCATGCCAGAGGTCCGCTCTCAATAGTGCTGCTGAGAGATCCCTTCCACTGTCCTGCCTTTCATCACCAGACCAAGGAATCTGGAGGTCGGGTCCAGCGCTGCCGCATCGAGGAGAATCCAGCCACGAACATTTCTTTAAACCAAAGGTACTGTGGGGGAAAAAGGTATTGCTTACCTTAATCCAAAACATTGCTCCAGAGCGTTGGAATGTTACGCTCACCTGGTTCCCACAGGGGCGTCGATCGGACCCGGACATCTGCGGTCTCCACCAGCGTGATGCGTAGTGCCGAGATGACTGTCTGGACTGGCCCGCCTAATCTCGTCTGCTTGATCTGTAAAGTATTCTCCTGCAAGTGGAGAAAGGGATTTAGCCACCCGTGGATTTTAGTGATGGCCCCCTCCCACTGTTCTCGTTCTCCCCACTTCTCACCTCCGATATCCCCTTTTAGTAACCTCACCTTATGTTTTTAAATGATGAGCTCTCCATCCTTCATGCAGGGGCGCGTAGATACCAGTTACATCACTGGTTTGAAGGTACTGGAGGAGTTCCGGGGTTTATAAAGTTCTAAGAGTTCAATATGTCCGATATTCACTCTTGTTCCATTCCCTTGTTGAATTGCAGCTGGTTCAAAAGAATGTTGCCTGAAGGCAGCTGATGGCGTTCAGGTAAGAGTCTGTATTACCCAACACTGTCCGGTAAAAGTTGCATGAGTTTAACTTGTTGTTTTCTCTCCCTTTATAGGTGCGGCATATGAAGATGAGGCGTATTAAAGGGTAATGCCTCCGGTGGTAAATCAGGTAAGCCTATGGTGGTAAGAGATTGTATTTGTTGGCTCGCTTGGCTCACCTTGTTGTTTCTTTTGTTTTCCCCCAGGTGCTGGAGTTCGACGAAGAAAATGATGGAGGCAGCGCCGAGTCGAAAGATGCTGTGGACTGGTGAGTATAACGCGGATCTGCTGCTGGCGATGCAACGCATGCTGGAATAATGTCCTTTCCAGGCTCGGAGACGTGCTGGATCCGGAATCAGGTAAGGAATTAAAATAATGTCTGTTTTCTAACCTTTTCTTCCTTTTTCCCCTTTTTCTAGGAGCTCCGGATTCGAGGCGGGCGTGGCAGAAGACTGGATGCTGACTTGCAGGCACGGTGAGCGTTACGCTGCAGGATGCAGAATAACGTGAAGCGTGTGCTGCTGTTCGGCCGTGGTTTAAATAGCCTCCAAAGTAGTTCCAGGTAAGAAGTTCCCCAGAACCACACCCAAGTAAAAAATAGTCCCTGTAACAAAATAGTCCCATCCAGGCTTCACGTTGGCTTGGATTCATTTGCAGCATGGTCTGCATGAGGTAAGTAATGTCTATGAGCCTGGCGCCTAGGGCGCCAGGACTGGTTTCTAAGATGAGCCTGGCGCCTAAAGCGCCAGGACTGAACCCAAACAGCCCCCAGCCGGGGCTGCTGGGGTTTTAACAAGTATCTGGATGCCTGCTCCCGGGGCTGATGGACTCAATCCGGATGCCCGGGGGTAGGCATTATGACATGGAGTGCACGTAACGGTGTGCAGGGCAACCCCTTCTTACCTCTGACCCAAGCTGCTGCTTGTGTACCTTTAGCAAGTCCTTTAAGAGGGTTTCTGACGCTGGTTGCATCTTCATGCATCTTAGAGACTAGAAAATATCCACAGGAATTTTTGTTGTTCTGCTGCTTGTCAAGACTTTGAGACCTTGCCAAACTGCCTTTAGCTAGGGTTGCAGGTTTGGATTTACAAAGCCATGCTGTGTGAAAAAACTGCCTCTAGAACCTTAAGCCTTGCTAGAATAACACTAACCAACTATTTTCCTTCCTAAAAGTCACTATCTTATGTGTGTTTGCAGAGTAAATGTATTTACTGTATTCCGTCTCAGTTTCGGGAGTGCGCGTTATTACCGATAATACAGTAGAACTGTCATTAATGTCAAAAGCTGTAACAATTGTAACCACAAGCAACTACAAGCTAAGCAGTGGCCTTTGAAACGTATTTTTAAGTGATCCTAAGTGTTTTGGTTTGTTGTGATAAATATTTAAAAGTGATTCTTGTGTAAATATAATACATCTATATTTTAATATAGATGTATGTGTACGTGTTTCTTTGATGTGCATTTCTAATTAGGTTGAGTGTACTTACCTACAGCTCACATCTTCCTATTATGATAAACCTGCCACTCTACCACGGTCCCATGAGTAGAACATACAGATACTAAGATTTGGGGATCTACAAACCATCGGGATAGTTTTGTAAAGTCTACCTCACAGTGGACTTTGGGAAAACTCCCCTAACACTGGTGTTACAACTGGTGGGATTTGTGTAGGCTGGATTACATCGACTCATGGTTGTATTGTATTTCAAAGAATCCATCCTCAAGGCTACTATAC
The DNA here is from genome assembly GCF_040938575.1 of Ambystoma mexicanum. Lineage (NCBI taxonomy): Eukaryota > Metazoa > Chordata > Amphibia > Caudata > Ambystomatidae > Ambystoma > Ambystoma mexicanum. Next base: position 487,955,067 of record NC_090938.1, on the reverse strand, counting down.
TGGGAAAGTACTAAACCATGCCCACAATGGAAAACTATAAGGCAGAAGCTCTTAATGTTGAAAAACTGTGTAAGGAAAAATGTCTTAGTACTAAAGGAAAGAAAGCTGAGTTAATCCAAAATGTGTTGCATTACCAAATATCCGTGAGTAGGCCTGTACCCCCTACACCCAGAATTGATCTGGAAGATAATGATGGTGCAATTTTAACCTTTAGCCCTCATTTTACGGAAAGTGAGGCAGGTGATGATGTGGAAGAAAATGTAATTGTTAATCTACCTCTAAATGCTCTGACCGCGCCCCTACCTATGGCTAGAAATAGAGAAAATGAAAATGCAGCTTCAATTTAGGAAACTGGAGATTCAGTCTCAGATGATAGACAAAGAAATTATAAGGGAACTGAAACTCAGGGAAAGAGAGACGCAGCATGAGCTAGACATGAAAAGGTTGTGCCTTGATTTCACTTCTGTTTCAGAGTCCTATATGTCTGACACTCCCAGGAACAGGAAGCCTCATCTCCCCAAAGATATGGTGAGTTTGTATGATGCTAAAACGGATATTCTTTATTGTCAGGGTACATTTGAGTTTACATGTAGAGTGCAAGGTATATGTGAAGGTGAGTTTGTTCCATGGGTTATCTCTAGGCTCCCCCAAAAGGCTGTGATGAAGTTGAATGATGTTGATAGACAAGATTACCACTTGGCAAAAACTGCTCTCATAGCCAGGTTTGGGAAGACACCTTCCCAATACCTTAAAAGGGTTGGGCACCACAAGAAGAGATATGGGGCCTCATTAGGACCCAGGCGGTAAGGGGTTTACGGCGGCGTAAACAGCGCCGACCCTTACCGCCTGATTCCGAGGTCCCTTAGCGCCATGGAGGATTTAACACCTGCTTTTAGCAGGTGTTAAAATCCATGGCGCTAAGGGACCATGTTGTTAATTACGCCACCGTAATTTACGGTGGCGTAATTAACGCCTTCCCCACTCCCATTATGCCCTATGGGGCAAAAATGGGAAGGGGGAAGGGTAAATGGGTTAATGGGGACTTACCGCCCTGCCAACCTCGGAATGGGGCGGTACGTCCGCCAACCACCATGGCGTAAACGTAGTTTACGCCATGGCGGTAAAGGTACGGCCCAGGCGGTAACTTACCGCCTGGGTCATAATGAGGCCCATGGTAACTTGTGGGCCACTTGGGTGTGTGAAATCCTGAAAAACTTAGATGGGTGGATTAAGGTCTACAAGTACAGCACTTATGATGGTATGAATGACTCTTCATGCTAGAAAGTGTTCTTAATGCCTGTTCCCCAGAGCTCAGACAGCACCTTGCTGACTCTAGGAACTGGACCCCAAGTAGCTAGCAATAGCTGCTGATTTATGGGTGGGCATCAGGGGTACTCACAAGGATTCTGGAGTGCTTCACAAGAAAGAGGATGGGAAAAAGCATTAAAAGCATAAGAAGGATCATTCCAAATATCCCCCACCAAAGGGCGCCACAAACATAACAAGGGTAGATATCCCCCTAAACAACCGTACAGGGCTAGTGAAACCTCTGGGCACAAACCAGAGGGAGGTTATCAGAAACCCACAGTCCAAAAGACATTTGGGAACTGTGTGGTTTGTGAAAGGAGATCCCAGAAGTATGTGGAAACCTACAGGGATCCCCTCTTTCAGCTTAGCATTCACACATGATGTGGATACACCATTGACAGGGGATAGCTTTCACACTCCAGATGAAGAACCCATTGGTGTTCAAGCTAGAGTTTCTTTAGTATCTCTGGGACTGTGGAAACAACAGAACATTGAAGTCTATAATTAAATTCCTGATAATACTAAAGAATATTATAAAGACAGCGTACTTGTAAATGGTCAGGACATTAGAGACACTGGGGGCAGTATAACTGTGGTGGAAGAAAGTTTATTTCAACCTGAGGAAGTTGCTAAGGCTCCCAAAAGGCTTACCAAGTTATCAGGAGGTCCAGTCCAAATGTGTCCCATACTGCCAGCTATTATGAAATGTAATGACTTGACTGTTAGAATCACTGTGAGTGTCCAGTCTGAAGTGCCAGGTAGGGTACTCTTGGGCAATAACTTGAAGGCCCTGGGTGTTTCCGGCAACCAATGCCCCCTGCCAAGAAGAGAAGGGAGCTCACAAGGAAAGCAAGGGAGGCACCCTTAAGTGACCTTCCAACTGAGACCAAGGGGAAACCCAGAGTCTCCAAAGGAAAGAAGGGCACCAAGCACAGAACTTCATCAAGGAAGAAAGTTCCTGTAGAAGAAAACCAAGAGGTCCCACATGTGACCCTACCACCAGCTGAGGGTGAGTTGGTGCCAGGGGAATCCCCAGAAGAGCCATCTTCTTATGAGTCGGAGGTGGAGATTCAACCCTGTCTGGAGGATCTGGATCCAAGAGACCATCCTGAGCTGCAGACTTTGCTTGCAGAATGTGGACCCTCAAGGACAGATTTCAATAGGGGGCAGAGAGAGAATCCCTCTATAGAAGGTCTGCATCGGCAGGCAGCTTCCCATAGTGAAGGGCTAGACCCTGGGAAGCAAAGGCTGTACTGGGAGGATGGACTCCTCTACACTGAGCCTATGGAGCCTATTCTAGGGGACCTCGGGAGACTGGTGGTACCCCAAGAATTGAGATCCAAAATCCTACAGTTAGCACATGAAGTCCCCCTAGCACTTTTTTAAGAGGACCAAGGAGAGGATAGCATTGTACTTTTACTGGCCCAAGATAGATGCAGAGGTTGAGAAACACTGTAGGAGTTGTCACACTTGCCAGTTATCTGCTACAAGTAGAAATGGGAATGTGGCACCTTTAGTGCCTCTCCCAGTAGTTGGAGTATCTTTTGAGAGGGTCAGGGTTGACATTGTTGGTCCCTTAGACCTTCCATCTTCTTCAGGCAACCGATTTATATTGGTTGTAGTGTACCCTGCCAATAGGGACCCTAAAGCTATTCCAATGAGAACTGTTACTGCTCAGGCAGAGGCTACAGCCCTACTTGGTATTTATACCAGAGTAGGATTTCCTAAGGCGATTGTATCTGACAGGGGGTCAAATTATATGTACCACTACATGCAGGCCATGTGGAAAACCTGTGGGGGCCACCTACAAGTTCTCAGCGGTCTACCACCCTCAGACAAATGGATTGGTAGAGAGGTTTAATAGAACGATGAAGACCATGATTTGAGCTTTAGAAGACCACTTAGAAGAAAGTGGGACCTTCTTCTGCCATACCTTCTTTTTTCCAATAGAGTAGTTCCTCAAGCTGGAGTGGGTTTTAGTCCCTTTGAGTTACGTTATGGTCATCCTGTCAGAGGCCCCTTGGCCCCGATTAAGGAGGGTCTGGTGAGTGCTCCTTCCTTCAACCCAGTAAGGATCACTGATTATGTGCTAGGCCTCAGACAGAGGATGGCACAGGTGATGACAGAGGCTTCTGAGAACTTGAAAGCTTGTCAAGCTCTAGTTAAGCATAGGCATGTCCAGAAGGTAAACATGGAGGAGTTTACTCCAGACCAACACATTCTCAACATGGTTCTAGTAAGACAAAGCATCTTACAGGGCAAGTGGACAGGACCCTTCAAAGTTGTAGGAAAGCTTGGAGAGATCAACTATTTGATAGACTTGGGAAACCGTATAAAGCCCCTGTGGTCTTTCATACCAATCGTCTGAAGGCTTATGTTTCCCGACCAGAGATTGGAGCTTTGCTTTTAGCCTCTGATCAAGAAGCAGAGGAGAGTGAGCCTCTCCCATATCTTCTAAGGGGACACCCTTCAGATGGATCGGTAGAAGGCATAGCACTCTACTAATATGACAATGCAGCAACAGGGGGAGTGCAAAGCTCTGTTTACTCAGTTTGCCCCTCTGTTCTCACTTACACCAGGCTTGATCCTTTGGGGCCAACATGGCATTGACACTGATAATAGTGTACCTGTTAAAGCAGGGGCTACGGAATGTCAGATAATGTGAGGAATCACATAAAAGAGCAGATCAACAAGATGCTTGACCTTGGAGTGATTGAACATTCAACAAGTCCATGGGCTAGCTCAGTTGTGTTAGTGTTAAAGGCAAGAACTAAGGAACTTAGATTATGTGTGGACTATAGGGCATTAAATGCAGTTACCAAGCCTGATGCCCATCCCTTGCCACAGAAAGATGAACTGGTGGATAAGCTGGGCTCGGCAAAATTCCTCAGTACTTTTGACTCAGACAAGTGGTTATTGGCAGATTGCCATGACTGACCATGCCAAGGAGAAAAATGAATTTTCCACCCCAGAAGGCTTGTATCCGTTTAAGGTCATGCTATTTTGTTTAAAGAATGCCCCTGCCACATTCCAGAGGATGGTGAACCATGTTCTGAATGGGTTAGAGAACTTCTACATGGCATAATTGGATGACATTGCAGTGTTCACCTCTACCTGGGAAGAACATCTCAACCTCCTACGATATAAGTTGCAGGCCCTTCAACAGGCCAATCTGACCATCAAAGCAGGTAGGTGTCAAGTTGGTCAGAGCAAAGTGGTCTACCTTGATCATGAGGTAGAAGGAAGGGGGATTAAGCCCTTGCCCAGCAAAGTACATGCTGTACATGACTGGCCCACTCCAACAACTCAAACTCAAGTAGGAGCCTTCTTGGGACTTACTGGTTACTACAAGAACTTCATTGAGAACTATGGGACCATAGTTTCTCCTTTCTTTGAATGCTGTATCCTCTCCCAAGTACCCTAAAAATGTCAAGTGGAATAAGGACTGCAAAAAAGCCTTCTAGGGTCTGAAAGATGCCCTACGCAAGCCTTCTTAGTCCAGATAGATGTTTCCAACACAGGAATGGGCAAAGGCAGGGAACACCCTATCTGCTTTATTACTTGAAAAATCAAAGATAGGGAAACCAGGTGGGCCACAATTGAATGTGAATATTTTTCTATTGTATGTGCCTTGAAAAAGTTCAGGCCATACCTCTATGGAACTACTTTCAGGAATCAAACTGACCACCAACCCTTAAGGTGGTTGATGCAGATGAAAGGAGAAAACCCAAAATTGCTCAAGTGGTCCATAAGCTTACAAAGCTCACTATTGAGTTCACTATTGAGCACAGGTCAGGTACCCAACATACGAATTCTGATGGTCTCTCCAGAAAGTATGATCGACTGGATCAAGAGATTCATCAAGGAGCAGACTAGATCATCCTGTCCCTAGTCTGGGGGTGGGGGGCCAAGTGTTAGGGAGATGTATCATGTTTATGCTTCTACCACCTCTCCTAGTGAGACCCCTAGCACTTTTTGCTGCATTTCTGGACCTTTTTCTTTAATCATGAATAAGTGGAGCCTTTGCCCACTCATTCATTCTTATGGGCTCTGTCTTTTGGCTCTCTGTTCTCTGTGTTTTAGCTGTCCCATGGAGTCTACAGTCCTCCATATCTATTGAAGGCATCTGTATTTTACTATTGCAGCACACAGCTCCTTATGCGCAGTGTTGCTGGGAACCCTTTAAGTTCCCCTTAGAGATGATTTTTCATTATCCTAGAGTAACTACAGTTCTTAAGTATTGACTTTGTATCTCTTCTAAACCTTTATATTATGAGAGAGTGTCACACACCACCTTATGTGGAGTGCCCTCTCTGCTCCTGTGACTTTTTATTCACATAGACAATCTTCTAGTCAAGGCTGGTGGCAGTGTATGTGTTCTACCAACTATTGCGTTTCTTGGGTCATGCACACCTTTTAGCAGGCTATGGTCATATGGTCATGTAGGCACAATAGGGGCACTCAAGTACTAACTTGGTGTCTCCTTTCTTTGTTTACCATTTCTAGTGTGGTTTTTCTTTGTTAGCCCTTTTACCACACTAGGAGGGGGTAGGGGGTCTGTGTGTGTGTTTTGCCTTTGGCAGGAATCCTTGAGTGTGCCGGACTAGGTTCCAGTGTGTCTGGGGAGGAAGGACGTGGGGGAGGAGTTGTTCACTCCCCTGCCCTTTATCTGCCTGTACACCTGAATTGAACCAGTGCCCACTGGGAGTCTGGCTGTCCTGATTGGATAGCCCCCCGTCCCTTTCTGTAAACTGTTGAGAGAGACTGCATAGGAGTGTTTGCTGAAACTGAATAAAAGGTGAGATTTCTGAGGTGAAAGGCAAGTCGACCACTTTAAACTGAAGTAACGGAAGAAAGAAGACGAGCAGAAATGCATGCAGACCCTTTGCAACACTGTGAAGCGACCACTGCTGTCCTGACCATGTTTTCTGTGCAACAGAGGCAGGCTCAGACTGGTCTATTGGGCAATAGGCCCATGGCCAAACCAAAAAAACAGAATGCTAGTGTGGACCAGTTTTTTGTGTCGAAGTGGGACACTTTTTTGACCAATTTGGGCCTGTTTGATGAGTTAATTCACTCTGCGGCTCATGGTTTTCAGCACTGTTGCTGAATAAATATTCTTTAAAATGCACAATTTGCATCACACCTCATCAAACAACTCCCCCTTGGTTACTATTCAAACAGTGTAACAAAAAAAATTAATAGCCATTTGCTACTGTGTGCCACTTTTAATTTGTGCCTGAGACAATTTTATGGCCCAATCCGACCCTGGACAGAGGAACTCCGAAGAGGACGACTCCTTCCCTTTGACTGGTGGGAACAACCAGCCCCGATATGAACTTTTAATCAGAGCCATTTCCGGACGTGCTGTGCCTCTCCAGAGCTGCGGAGCCCCAATAACAGGAGAACTTTGACCCAATTGAAGTGCATTGCCCTGGAAAGGCCAAATCCGTCCAAGTCTTTGCTGAGCTCCAGGTGAACCTCCAGAGACACAATCCGACCTATCCAACTCCCCTCAGCAGAGTGTAGGACTTCAAGAACCAAAGAAGATTGACTGGCCGAATCTCGTTCTTTGTTGGTGGTGCAGAAAAGGTGCCAAAACCACCAAATGACCAGAGAAGTTGCTGAAATCTGTGCCAGCTACTAAGAGATCCCGTCCATTGTCCTGCCTTATGTCACCAGACCAAGGAATGCAGAGGTGAGGTGCAGTTCTGCCACATCGAGGAGAATCCAGCCCGAACCTTTCTACAAACCAAAGGTACTGTGGGGAAAAGGGTATTGCTTACCTTAATCTGAAAAGTTGCTCCAGAGCATTGGAGTGCATGTAGAGGTGTCCAGGGCAACTCCCTCTTACCGCTGACCCAAGCTGCTGCTTGTGTCACTTTAGCGAGTACTTTAGCAGGGTTTCTGACGTTGGTTGTATCTTCATACATCTTAGAGACTAGAAAATATCCACAGGATTTTTCATGGCTCTGCTGCTTGTCAAGACTTTGAGACCACTCCGAACTTCCTTTAGCTATGGTTGCAGTTTGGACTTAAAAAACCTTGCTGTGTGAAGAAACTGCCTCTAGACCCTTAAACCTTGCTAGTATAACACTAACCAACTATTTTACTTCCAAAATGTCACAATCTTATGTGGGTTTGCAGAGTAAATGTATTTACTGTATTTCTTCTAATGTATTTCAGTTTCGCGAGTGCGTGTTATTACCGATGACACGGTAGAACTGTCATTACTGTCAAAAGCTGTAACAATTCTAACTGCAAGCAGCTACAAACTAAGCAGTGTCCTTTGAAAATGATTCTAAAGTATTCCTACGTGTTTTAGTTCATTGTGCTAAAGTCCCAGGAGGATAGCTCAGCGGCAACATTCTCACCTTGGAAGCAAGACAACACGAAACAACACAGGTTTGATCCCCGGGTCTGCGCTTAGAAACCTCTGGGTATTTAAGCGCGTTATAAATACGCAACTAAGACAAAAAACAATTACGCAACAAAAAAACAATTCCTGTAACAGCTCCTCAATGCCCGCGGACTGTCTGAGTGTTTTAAAAATGCACAAAAGATAAAGTATTTAAAGGTGGTTCTTGTGTAAATATAATAAATCTATATTTTAATATAAATGTATTTGTAAGTGTTTCTTTGATGTGCATTACTAACTAGGTTCAGAGTACTTACTTACAACTCATATCTTCCTTTTGTGATAAGCCTGACTGCTCTGCCACTCCACCAAGGTTACATGAGTAGTACATTATGATACTAAGAGTTGGGGATCTAAAAACCATTGGGATCGTTTTGTAAAGTCTACCTCACGGTGGACTTTGGGAGAACTTCCCTAACATTCGTCACTTACGGTTAAGTCCTTCCGAGTCAAACCCTGACTCTGGTAGCCTTACCTACCAGGAACAGTACTTCTGTATGGAGCGAATCCCAGGACACTGCAATTGTTGTGGAGTCCAACTATCCTTAAGGGTGAAAGTGTGTCATGTAGGCATGCTGGGCGACAAAAACAAGAGGTGCGCTTCTGCACGGCCGGGGCATTCAACGGCCTGCCTGTGCCGGAAGGCTGCTCCCACTCTATCGGACTCTACCCCTTCATTTCCAGCTCCCCTTGCCAGGAGTAGAGGCATGACGAACTCGAGGACCAGCCCACTATGCCAGCTGCCCCTCTATAGCCCACTCTGGGGGATGGACAGCTGCTAAGCACAGCATTGTCTGGGGTGGAAGGTGAAGCAGCGGAAATGCCTGGCCATCATCTCATGGTGGTGACTGGCCTTGTAGTGAACTACACACAAAAATTGGGGAATAATGGGGAAAACCGTTAGGTAAAATACGGCACAATCGTAAAATGCTGGCGTTGCTCATTAATTAGAAACAGGTTTAAGCAAATGCAAAATGTATATTTCAATATTCTGAAACCACAGCTATTACTTGCTCTCACACTAGATGATACATTAATATGGTATGAATATTCATATTTTCAAATCCAACCTTTTAACAGATTGTAACTGAATTTAAATTAATAATTGATGTGACTCTAAATCATTGAGATATTTTAGATTGCCCTATTTTTATTGGCAGTGTGCTCAAGTAATAGCTGCCGCATTGAAATGCCTCTGATTGTGGACAGGCATCCCAATCCATTCACATATTTTGGTGTGACAAAAGCTAAAAGGTGTGAATGACCCACACAACAGTTATACAACTGGTGTGACTGCCACATGGGTCTCTGCCTTCCTTGCTAGGGACACAGATGCACAGGTGTTTTTCTAAAAAAGTTTGTTAGAAGTGAGATTAAATGATTTGCCCAGGATCACACACTTTGGTTGAATGGTGCACCTTCAATGTTAGCCATGTCTGCGATTTGGCACTTCTTTATCACAGTCATTTCAGCACCAGGTCTAGTTTGTACAAATGTGTATGTGATCCCCCCCAAAAAATATGTGGGGTTTTATGTGGCCATTTTCCTGTCTTAGGGCACCTTTGGCCCTTAGATCCAGGCCAGAACGGCTGACACAGCCCTGGATCTGCCTTCCTCTTGAATTCCCTTGCTTTCTCGGGGAATCCCAATCAAAATGGTGAAAAATAATGTGGATAGTTTGTTTCTGCATGCTTTCCCACCTTTGCGGCATTTTCCATCTCCATTAAGATAAGGCCCTAAGTGTGCAGGCTGATTTAAGCACTTGAATAAGAAGTTGTCTAAGCAGAGAAATAAGAAACTAACTCCAGGTTCGTCTAAATTAAAATAATACCCTATCATGGAATAGCAGCCGGATTTAACCAAACAGTGCCACTTTGGACGATATTAAAGGTCACCGTTCTGTTATTTTTTCAGCTGCGCCAATGATGTTGCCATTGTCTCATTCCACACATCCGTCCACACCGCCGCCACCCTTCCCCCCACCAGTCCTCTCACAAACACCACACAATCAACCAGGCCACGTTTGAATCCAGCCAACGTCCGCGCGTATACATTTTTCTCTTTACTGCCGCTCTCTGATTCCCATAATCCCGTATTAATGCGAACAGCGGGTTTCAGCGATATTTGAACAAGATATGCCACTCAGGAATGTCATCGCGGAGGGATCGACTTCGCCTCGCTGTAATCTCGGCGCACGAGGGAACGACGGCGCTGAAATTTCCATCTCGCGGAATGTCAGAAAATGGGTGTTTCGGCCCTCAGATGAGTGACGCGCTGGCAGGTCCGCCGCGTGCATCTGGGGGAGTGCCAGAGTTCCGCAGCTAGTAGACTGGCAATTACCTCTGGACCGAAACTATTTTTTACCGCGCAAAAACACATTTTTAGAGTAAAACCGTGTTTTACATCGCTGCTTTTTTTTCTAGCTTGCATAAATCGTCTCTTTTATCTCCGCAGATTCGATTTTCCACGCACTTTTTCATCTTCAGCTTAGCACAAAGACCAAGCCTTCCGAAGGATAAATGTCTTTTTTGAGCTATCTGGACAGTGGCATTCATTTTCTTGCCTTCGGCTGCCACGGTTATTTATGTCCTCTGTGTGGTTACTATGCAGAAGGAATTCACTCCATCCCGGCGTCTGTGCCACATCACCCTTGCGCAGTTGAAAGACATGGACCAGAGACAGTGCAAGGATTTGTGTCTGAGGCGAACAACCGTTTTTTAAATTGCGTGTCAAATTGCACACAGAGGTCAGTGGCTTCTAACACTTGCCTGTCTGCAGCATTCCCCAAGCATTTTTTATTGTTCTTCATTAGGGGTTTAAAAGCTGCACATGGATTATGAAACCTGGTTCCTATGAGTTTGTACAGCTGTAGGAAGTAGTAATGCCAGAGTCATGTATGTATTGTGCTGTATTCGTCATTTATATAGCGCCCTTTCACCGTTTTGTGGTTGGAACGCCTGCGTTGACCGCAGTCCATGTCCAGGAGATTCTAAGAGTTAAATTAAAGATGTATGTGCTTTTTGCCAGGTTAGGACTTAGATGAGCTGGCCAGGCCCAAGTAAGCAGCCCGGAAGTCTATCAAGTAGGTGGACCGGAATAGCATAGCCATAGCTGCATTCTAGGGTGAATGGATGGGTGGCTGTGTCTGTGGCCTGTGTCCACAGACGTGCAAGGTATACATACTGTAAGCTTGGATGGAGTTCAGCTTCAATGGTGGTTTTCTTGGTCCAATCTGACTGCCTGCTATCGCTAGTCATGGTCTCCCTGGAATTAAAGTCTGAGCAGTGGGGGAGGGGCCCAGAGGGATGGGGGTGATGTATGATCGTCTGTCAGTGAGAGGGTGTGGGGGGAGGAAAAGAGTTTGTCACGGTGTGCCACTGCGAACGCTGCCGGCATCCGTGGGGGTATTGGTGGAAAGGATTGTTGTGTTGGGGTCAATGTTTCTGTGCGCCTATCGATAGAATAGGCTGCAAGAGGGTTTTTAAGAAAGGAAGGGAAGAGCCAGGTTTTGAGAGCCTTTCTGAATGCCTAGTGATTGTCAATATTGCAGACATGCAGGGGTAGGGACTACCAGATGACCGCCGCTTGGACGGAGAAGGAGGATACGCCCAGTCTGGTCGAGTTGTAATGTGTGACAACTAGGAGAAATGCTGTGCCAGATCTGAGTGTCCTTGAGAGATGGTAGTGAGTTTGTCTTGGAGGAATTCCGGGCCAGTGTTGTGAATGGCCCAGTGAGTGATGCAGATGGCTTTAAAGGTAGTGCATCCACCACTAGGGAGCCAGTGGAGGACTCTTAGTTTAGGGCTGATGTGTTCTCTGGGAGGTAGGTTATTGAGCATGCGCACCACAGCATTTTTGATTCTTTGAACTTTCCTCAGATGAAACGCTATTGTGCCTAGGTAAAGGCAGTTTGTGTAGTCTAAGTGGGAGAGGATAATGGAGATGATGGCAGAGAAACGGTGAGGATAGGTGAGGTATGGGAAGATACGGCTAAGGATGCGTAAATGGAAGAGCCAGGTTCTGGATACAGAGTTGGTGTGTTCAGCGAGGGATACATCTGTGTCCAGTATGCATCCAAGGTTTTTCACCGAGGTGGAGGTTGCCGGTAGGGGCCTAGGGATTAAGGCCAGGGAATGGGTTGGGGAAGAAGCACTGTTTTCCTGCAAAGTAGGATTTGCATTTTCCCAGGATTGAGGATGAGGTGGTTGGTCATCATTCAGTTGTCAACATCCAAGAGGCATAATGACAGATGTGGATGGTTGGAACCTGGCGATTCTGGAATTTTAAGGATGATCTGGGTGTCGTCTGCGTAGTTGTACCAGGTGAGATTGTGGGAGTGGATGAGTGCGGGGAGTAGGTTTAGGTAGAAGTTGAATAGGAGGGGAGATAGGGATGCTTCTTGTGGGGCCCCTTTAGTTACTTGTCGTGAGGTGGAGGTTAACGACTGGAGGAGCATGATTTGTGAGCGATTACAGCTGGAAGAAGAGATCCAAGAGAAGGCAGTGACTTTGATTCCTAATGAGGGTAGCCTCTCTAAGAGGATGGTGTGGTTGATGGTATCAAAGGCGGCAGAGAGGTCAAGGAGGATGAGTACAGCGCAGCCTTCTGCATCTGCTGTTTGTTTTAGGTCGTCCTAGATGGACACTAGAGAAGACTCCATTTCTCAGAGCAGTCTGAATCCAGATTGGGCAGGGTGCAGGAGGTTGTTGGCTTCAGTGAAAAGGCTGAGCTGCTTGTATGCCTTTCGGTCCATGAGTTTGGCCATGAAGCAGGTGTTAGAGGTGGGCTGGTAGTTCGAGGAGTGAGTCAAGTGTAGGTTTTTTGAGGATGGGTTTGATGTAGGAGGTTTTTAAGTCTTCCAAAAAGGTTCCCGATGCTAGGCAGTGGTTGATAATTGAGAATTCAATACTGTCTGGACAGGTTGAGGCTAGAATGTTTTTGTGGAGGGTGGACGGACAGGAGTCCTCAGGGGAGACTGATGGGTGGCTTTTTGGTAGGGGCGAGAGGAACTCCTGTTGTGAGATTGGAGAGAAAGAGGTGAAGGTTTGTATCGAAGCAGGGTTTGGACGTTGGTCGGGCTGTGGATGGGTAGGGGGCATGAGCATGTGTTCCAATTTAGAGATGATGGTGGAGTGTCTGTCGATAGCGTCATTATGGAAGTGTGACATTGTGGAAGTATTCTGATAAGGTGTCACATAGGGATTGGGATGGGGGGCGGGGTTAGAGAAGCATGGAGAATTGAATCCAGAAATGATTCTATGCAGTTCCTTGCTCGGGGTGTGAGAGTTTATGATTCTGTTCCCTTAGAATGCTTTCCTGGTTTTTCTGATTTCCAATCTATATGTTCTGGTTAGTCTTGCGAGGGCGGTTTTGTTCTGGATGGTAGTGGTGCTTCTCCAGGTCGGTTCCAGATGGTGCTTGAGGGTTGTTAGTGATTTAAGGTTTGCAGTGTACCACCTGGGTGTGGGTCCTGATCTCTGAGATGGTTGTTTTGTTGGAGTGACGGGTGTGAGGGCGCTCGAGAGCCAGAGGTCAATGAGTTTGATGGTGAGAGGTGTTTCCTGGAGGGAGACCGCTGGGATTGAGGTCAGAAGGGAGCTGGCTAGATCTGGGGTAATAACAACTTTGTTCCAGAGTGGAGTGAGAGGTGTGGGGGACGGTAGCAGTCAGGCATTTCCCTGTACGTGGGCCACGGTGGTCCGTGGTACAGAGAGGTAGATTGCTAGGTGATCTGTCTATGATAGGGGGTGTGGAGGCAGTGTGGATATGATGTTTGTGGTGCTGAAGATCGCATCAAAGGTGTGGCCTCCAGTGTGGGTGGGCGTGGGGATGCATTTTGTCAGTTTGAAGGCTTCTAGGTTGTCTGTGAGAGATTGAGTTATAGAGTGTCCTGTGTGAAGTAGAGGGTGAGATTTGGGGCCTCATTACGAGTTATGCCGGTAAGGGAAAAATGATGCCGGTATGTAAATACCGGCATCATTTAACGTTCGTAGCATTCTGACCCACAAACCCGGTATTAACGGCACTGTTATTTACGGTGCCGCTAATAGTGGCATAGGCGCGTACACGCGCCTCCTCAGGTAGTAAATACCGGCATGCCGGTAATAGGGGGCAATCACAACCCACGCAAACATGCAAATACCGGCATCGCGAACACGGTAATAACGGGCTGCATGATGCCGGAAAAACAGGCATCGTGGACCACCCGCAAACAGCAACCAAGATACAAGGCAGCTGCCACAGGTGCACACAATCCCCACAGGTGGAGTCAAAGGAGGATGTGCCAGTATGAACTGAGCACACCCACACACCACAACCCCCCCCACAGGTGTAGGCAATGCAGAGTGGCCCAGTACAAAAGGAGCACACCTACACACCCCCCTTCCTACACCAAAATGCTACCACTAGCATTTGCAATCATGGCGCAGGAGGACATGCCTATACTGCTACAACTACAGCAACAACAGCAACAACAACAACAACTACAGCAGCAAGAACAGGCAGCACAGAGGAGACGCAGGAGGAGAAGGAGGGTGAGACAGGCCCAGCAATTACCACCAGCGCAGCCACCAGCGCCTCGTAGGCAGCCACCAATCCCTCGCACCAGACCCAGCCCATTCAACCTAACCCATGAGCAGATCCACACCCTGTACCGGTTGGACCGTGACACCATCACCACCATAGTGGACATGATACACAACGACATTGCCAGCCACATACAAATACGCACTGCCATCCCCCCACTACTGAAGGTGGTGTCTGTGTTACACTTCCTGGCCACAGGCACCTACCAACACACAGTGGGCCAGCTGCATGGCATTTCACAACCACTATTCTCACGCATGCTGAACCAAGTGCTGGATGCCCTCCTGAAGCACGCAAGCACCCACATATCCCTACCACGGACTGGCCAGGAGATAGACGAAACCAAAGTAGGCTTCCATGCACTGGCCGGCATGCCCAATTGTGTTGGTGCCATCGACTGCACCCATGTGGAATTGGTAGTCCCCCCATGCCATAGAGGCGGTGTACCGCAATCGCAAGCAATACCACTCCATCAATGTGCAAATGGTATGTGACTCCAGCAAAATCATCACCCATTGCTGCGCCAGATTTCCTGGATCCACACATGATGCCATGGTACTGCGCAACTCCACGCTACCCCGTCACATGGAGCGACATGCTGGACCACGTGCCTGGCTGCTCGGTGAGTTGCACAACAGGCCCATGGCCATGCTGTGGGGTACTCATGTGTGCGGATGCAGAAGGGGGGGATGGTACACCTGGGTGGGAAAGGGGGGGATAGTTTACCAGGGTGGGAAAGGGGGGGTAGTTTACCAGGGTGGGAAAGGCGGGGTTAAAAGTACACCTGGGTGGCAATAGCCAGTGAGTGGAGAATGAATGCAGAGCTAAACACTCCTCACCTGACACAGCCAAACGGAAAATGACACATCACTGGGCCACATATCACAAATAATGCAAATGGATGACAACAAGTAAGAGGCACAACCGGGGCACCATGGTGATGGCAAGCAATGCATGACTGAATAAGATGGCAACTGTGCCAATGTGGCCAGTGTGACCATGCAAAGTAAAGAGTACACAGCATGAATTGGAGGCTAAACATTGTTGCACTGCCACAGCACATCTGCCTCAGCATGCATGATTACACCCTGCATCATCTATTCAACCCCATCCAGTGTTCCACACCTCTTTCCAGTATACATCCCATATAGGTGACTATTTGGTACACGTACAGGGACATGTGCATGCTCAGACCTAATAGCTGCTGCCATGACCGTGCTCCCTGAAGGTGTCAGTTCAGAGTGACACACACCTATTTGTATCTGCTTGCAGGTGATGGAGGATATCCCTTGAGGCCGTGGCTATTTACCCCTGTGCGGAACCCGCAGAACAGCCATGAAGAGGAGTACAATTGTGTGCACACTCGTAACCGTGTCGTGATTGAGCAGACCTTTGGCCTGTTGAAGGCGCGGTTCCGCTGCCTAAGCAGGTCTGGTGGGGCACTCCTATAAAGCCCTGAGAAGGTGGCAAAGATCACCATGGCCTGTGTCATGCTGCACAACATGTGCGTCCGAAGGAATGTACCACTGCCACCTGACATTGACATGCATGGCCTGGGTGAGGATGAAGGGGATGGAGACGGAGGCGAAGGAGCCCCCCTACCAGTACGTGATGCACGGGACGGCCATGCTGTACGCCAAGCACTAATTGACGAATACTTTTAAGACACAGGGACCATGAATGACATTTGTCAGTCAGACACTGGGCCAATGTGAAAATGCACAAAGGGAATGTTGTAATTTTGAGACTGAACACCGTAACACATTAAATGGATGCACACCAAAAATGACAATGTCCAGCCATGGATTGTTCTCCAGAAAACTTGTGTATTATATGAAAGTGCAAAACTGTGCCCACTCCCCCCCTCCCACGATCCCCCAACAAACTCCCTCACCCACCCCACAGACCCCAGTGAACAGCCCAACAAACTCCCTCACCCACCCCACAGATCCCAGATGTCCCCATGTGTGCAACAAACAGTGTTGCTTTCAACAATCCTACTCCTCAAATTTCTTCTATTTTTCAAAAAGTCACTTTTTGGTGACTTTCAGGTCCGGGGGTGCAATGGCCATGCACCGTGCACTCCTGCGCGTTAAGCGCACAGGGCTTGATTGGACAGAGGTGGAAGGTGTTGACGTGGTCGAGGTGTCAATTGTCAATCCTCTGTCAGACCCATGGTGTGGCTGCTGCACTTGCCTGATGTTGGCTAGTAGGGCCTCAGTCAATGACCCCATGCACTGCCTGAATGCAGACGTGGACGCCTCCACAGCTGCTGTATTTGCGGCAATGGCCGTGGCTATGGCCTTCATGGCTTCATTACTGGCAACGACCTGTTGCCGCATTATCTGCAGCATCTCGTCTTGACGGGCCTCCACCCTTGCTAGACGGACCTCAAAGGGGGTTTCTGTCGCAGGTGTACCGGTGGAGGGCTGGGTGGTGGAGGGCTGGGTGGCGGAGGGCTGGGTGGTGGAGGGCTGGGTGGCGGAGGGCTGGGTGGTAGAGGGCTGGGTGGTGGCAGGCACCTGCGTGGGGCCCTCGTCCTGGGCACTGTCGTCTTCAAATATGCCGATGTCCGAGTCCCCTAGGTCGGAGTCATGGAGACATGGGTCATCCAGGCTCTCTGTCTCCGCAGGGGGGGGCAATGGGTGTTGGGCTGGGCGATCCCGAAAAATCTTCGGCCTCTTCAACCACCTCTGTGGACAGGACGTCCGTGGTGGCCGGCGGTACAGCTGGCACTGTCGCAGCAGGTGCCCCCTGCAGAGATGATGCCTTGCGTGGCACACTGGGAGTGGTCACAGGAAATCTTTTGGAGGAGGGGGTTGCGGTGTCCCTGGTCCCCTTGCTTGCACTGGATGTGCCTGACCCCCTGTCCTGGGTTCCACCTTCCTCATCAGTGCCTGGGGGATAAAAGAGATGCAGGTCATCAGTGAGATTGCCAAATGGCAGCTGTGATTTGTGGCAGTGTTATATCTTGATACATTCAGGCATGATTTCATTTCTGTTGTGTGGCATTTGGTGTACTGAGGGGACATGTTGGCAATGATTACATGGCTGGTGGCAATGGATTGTCTAGGTGTGGGGGGGACATGGGCATGGATGGGTTTGCAGATTTCACGCAGCATGCGTGTGGTGCAGGGGGTGGCAATCAATATTCTGTTGGTGAGTTGATGTTGCCTTGGGTATGGGAATTGCCTTGCCTATTCTGACTCCCACCTCACTTGTGTCACATCATGTTTTGTTATAGGTGGATGTGATGGTTCACTCATCTTCCTCTGTTGTAGTAGCTGCCCCGTACTCCTGCTCTCCAATCCCCTCGATGGATTCTGGATCGATGAATCCACTTGCAGTCTCCTCCCATGTGGTGAGCTTAACAGGGGAGTGCGTGCCACCGCCTGTCGCAATTGCGGCCCTCCGGTTCTCCGCAAGGATCTTCCGCACACGGAGGCGGAGGTCGGCCCAGCGCTTTCTGCAATCCCGGACACTCCTTGGGGTAACCCCCACTGCTGTTACCCTCTGCGCAACCTCCTGCCACACCTGTTTTTTATGCGTTTGGGCCGCATGCTTCAGGTCCGTGCTTCGGATAATGTCAGCATGCTGTTGTAGGGTGTCCGCTAGCATTGTCAATTCTGCATCTGAGAAGCGCTGCTTCCTCTTCCTTTATTTGCTTTGTTTGCTTTTTCCGGTGGCCTTTGAGATCCTGGTTCTGTTTTGGCACTCAACAACACGGGTGTAGTGGTAGTAATGGAGGATGGCAATGGATTGTGTTTTTAAAGATGGCCGCCGGCCCATTTCCCGTTCCTGCGCGATGACGTAATTTCCGGGTCTGTTTTTTGCGAACACGGTAATACCATGGTGGTAT
This sequence comes from Ambystoma mexicanum, assembly GCF_040938575.1. Taxonomy (NCBI): domain Eukaryota; kingdom Metazoa; phylum Chordata; class Amphibia; order Caudata; family Ambystomatidae; genus Ambystoma; species Ambystoma mexicanum. The sequence continues at coordinate 487,936,897 of NC_090938.1, read as the reverse complement.
TACCGTGCCGGTATTTACGGGTTAGTGTGAGGCGGTAGCGCAATGGGCGGGCCCCGCGATGCCGGTATAGGGGGCTTGGAGGCCCTTTACCAGCATGGCGGTGTTGCCACTACCGGCATGGGGGAATGCGCGTGCTCGCGCACTCGTAATGACCCGCTATTAGCGGGTTCATACGTGCACGGACCCGCTCATTCCGGCATGCCGGTAATGAACACGGTTTTACCGGCATACTCGTAATGAGGCCCTTGGAGTTTTACCAGAAGGGATTTGTAGTCTATGGTGTTGACTGCTGTGTCCTTAATTAGTAGTGGGAATTGGTGTTTGTGTAGTACTGCAAGTCCTCCTCCCCTTCTCGATCTGTTCTGAAAAGTAAGGTTGTAGCCGGGTGGGAAGACCTTGTGTGCAATGGGCTCGTATTCATCAGCAAACCATGTCTCTGTGATGAAAAGGAGATCTGGATTTTCTTCTGTGATGAGGTCAATGATGTAGAATTAGTTTTTGGAGACTAACCAGGGGTTGATGAGGATGCAAGAGGGTTGATGGGGTATGCTTGCAAGTACTGGATAGGTCGGGTTGGGGATTGTAGGAGGAGCGGGAGTGGAGGAGAGGGACGTGGCAGGGTGTTAAGGGAGAGTATGGCAAGGGAAGGACATTATGGGGGGGTTGGTCGAGGTGGGTAGGGAGAGATGGGTAGACGGGGGAGTCTGTGGGGTGAGGGCATGGGGGTGGAGGTGGACCGGGGGGCAGGTGAAAAGGGGAATAGGGCTAGGACCAGGTGCAGAGCCAGCAAGGAGGCTTGGGCCCTATAGTGAGGTGGCCGGTTTTGGGGTCTGGATTGGAGAACGGGTGATGCTGGGTTGGGCCTGAGGTGACCTAGGTCTGGGCCTTTCCTTGACTTTCTAGCGGCCCATGGGGTGCGGGCGAGAGTGTGAGGGAGGGCTGTGGAGGTTGGGGTTTTGGACAGGGAGGGTAAGCTATGTTGTTCGGTAGATGTGCGAGCAGAGGGTGCAGGTGGGGGAGGGGTGGGAAGGTTGGTTTACCTGGGTCGCTGGGCGGTGCAGAATGCTCTGGAGGTCAATGTTCTCAACTGTTGCTCAACTGTTGCTCTCCATTGTGCCACTCTTGAATGAGCGGAGAGAGATCTACGTGGGGAATCTAGCAGGTGGGGGAAAGGAGGGCTGAACAAGCGAGGAGGAGCAGCGTTTATCTTGGAATTTTAGAGGGTGGGAGGGCTGCAAGATGAGGTGGAGGGTTGGGATGTTGGGGTGTGCGTTAGGAAAAGTTCTGGCTCTGATTTGGGACACCTGATTAGAGGGGGGCATGTCCAACTGGGGTGCTCCAGAAGATGTGGCCTCACCTGTCCTTGGGCTACCTGGTTAGAGGGAGGAACGGTTAAGTTGGGGGCACAACAGAGAATGCATTAGCAGCAGGATTTGGGACAACTGGATAGAGGGGGGCACCTAAATGAGGGTACAACAGTAGAAACAATAACCCCTACGTTTGGGGCACCGGAAAAGAGAGAGAAATGCCTAAATGGGAGTACAACAGTAGATAGTACAAGCAGCAACACCTACATTTGGGACTCCTGGATAGAGGGAGAAACACCTAGATGGGGGTACAGCAGTAGACAGTAGAAGCAGTAACACCTACCTTTGGGACACCTGGATAGAGGGAGAAATGCCTAGATGGGGGTAGTCTAAATCGGGGTAAACAGTAAAACGCAGTAGCACCTAGATTTAGTACACCTGGAGAGAGGGAGAAATGCCTAAATGGGGGTGTAACAGTAAAACGCAGTAGCACCTAGATTTGAGACACCTGGATAGAGGGAGTGACGCCTAAACGGGAGTACAACAGTAAACAGTAAATGGGATAACACTTAGATTTGGTACACCGGGAGACTGGGGGGAATGCCTAAAGTGGGGTAAAAACAATACTTGCAGTAATCATAAGGTTTGCTATATCTGGATAGAGGCAAAAATGCCTTGCTGGCGGTATGACAGTAGACAATTGACCTAAATGCAAATTATGTTAAACTAAAATGATTTGCCTAAATGTGAGATATGGCTGACTAACACAATCTTCCTACATGTGAGATATGGTTGACTAACACTATCTGCCTAGATACGAGATATGGCTGACTAGCACAGTCTACCTAAATGTGAGATATGGCTAACACAATCTACCTAGATGAGAGATATGGCTGACTAACGCAATCTACCTAGAAGCCAGATATGGCTAACATACAACCGTGGGTTATGTGCAGAAGACTACAAGCTTTAATGGAATAAGATTGGTCTGACAGTTTAGTAGGGAGCAGTAATGACTGGTCCCCCTGTCCGGAACTCGCTTACCTTGTCAGTCGCTGCTGGTTGACGGCTATGCTGCAGGCTCCACTGTCTAACACGACCTGGAGCTGCTTCTGCAGGAGCTGCCCTTTGCCTCTGCGCCCTTTACTGGAGGGACTGCACAGGCAGTGGGCTGCCTTGAGGGAATGTCCTAAGTAGGCCAAAGGCCCAAAAGGGGGAGGGGGCGGGTCGAGAGGTGGGAAGCACAACAAGGAACCCCACAGATGCACAAACACAGCGCGCACAGTGCTTATACTAATCAAATCAAGCCAAAATAATGAAAATCTCAAAGTACTGGATGCAGGGACAAGGATGCCGTACCTCAGTGCCAGGGATCTAAAGGGGCATCAGCGAGGGGGCAAACGAAGGACTAGGTCCTCATTCCAGGTGGAATTGAATTGACCAATAGGGGGAGCGGAGGGGCGGGACGAGAGGTGGGAAGCACCATAAGGGAGCCCACAGGGGCACACACAACAGCACACACGATTATACTAATCAAATCAAGCCAAAATAATGAAAATCGTAAAGTACTGAATTGCAGAGACAAGGACACCTTACCTCAGCACCAAGGACCTAAAAGTATGTGTATGGCGGCTAGCATTACAATGAATGAATTCCTATGGAGCCCTCCTTTTTTTACAGGTGGGAAAAATAGGAAAAAATCGTATGGATTCTAGGCTCTCTGTCAATATTCAAATTCAACGCTGGCAGGAAAGTTATTTTCTGCACACATAGCATGGTTTAGAGGTGGAGTATAAGGATGAGTAATGGCTAAACCACTTACTCAACCTGACACTACTACTACACCAGCAGTGATCCCAGTCATAAAGCTAAAACAGGCATAGTCCAACCGGTATACCTTTTTCACTTGTTTTGGTAGCACAGACCGAGGCCAGGCTATATCTCCAGGAGGGGTGTGAGCTGATAATGGTAGCAATGCAAACAGCTTTCATACAATTTCAAAATAAAAGAATGTCCAATATAGGTTACATACAAGTATAGGCACTTTAATAAAAACAATCAATGCAACACACCAACTAGAAAGACTATAAAATCACCCCTGTAAGAGAAACACACAGACTGTAGAATATGTGTGAAAAGGCACTCTGGGTTGATAAGCAGGAGTGTTCAAGCAATAGACTTAGCAACAATGTCAATGGTTCAGGGATATTTATTAGTAAAAAAGGTAGAGAAGGGTGGTTCAAACATTACTATATTCCAGAAAGTGGACTGGGGGACAGGGCTCCTTCACAGTAGCTTTTAGTTTTGTTTTTGCTGTTCAACAGTGTCAAACCAGGTTTCTAGGTGCTTTCGTTGCAGTCCAGCCAATGTTGATATGCTCAAGTCCATGCAGTACCACTGGCAGTTGGCGTTGAGTCGGCTGGAAGATGCAGACTCCCATTGAGTCAAGTCGGCATTCAAGACAGAGAGGAGAGGCATCCAACAGTTCACAGTGGAGATGGCAGCGAGACAATGGCTGTGCTGGGTCTTGCCTACTTGAAAGATGGGCATGTTCGATGGCTTCTAGCGGTCCAGCAAGGATTGAGTCACTTACTCCCACAATGTCGACCCTGTGATTGGGTCGAGACAAGCTAGTTCTCTTCAATAAGTCGAGTCAACGTCTGGATGGCTAGAAGTGCGGCAAAAGGTTTGAAGTTGTATAGAGTGACAAAAGCAGCACCACCGGTCCAGTGGTGGTTCGAAGGGAGTCAACCTCAGTCGATCTGTCTCGAAGATGTCTTGAGACAACAAAACATGATTCCCGCTTGTTCTGGGTTGCTGGCAGACCTAATCCATGGTCTCCAAGAGTAGTTGAGTTCTTTAATTATGCATTTTTACTGCAGAAAGTTGACTGGCATATACAGGGGCTCTTTCGTCTCCAAAGAAGGGTCCTGGTTCTAGTGCCAGAGTCAAAAATGATGCCTTGGTCCACAGCAGTTCACCACCACTGTTCCCTGGGGATGGTACAGAGCAGAGCTCTCCTCTGCGTTGGATGCCTCATGTCTTGACTTCTCTGGCAGAAAATGTTTGGATAGTCTGTATGCCCAACAGAGGTCCAGTGAAGCCTTCTTGTTGCCTTGAAAGTCCAAAGATGAATCAAAGAAGGAGGGGTTCCCACCTGCTCATAAAGGCAAAATGTCACAGGGGATTAGTCCAAAGCAACCTGCTGAATGACGTCCAACCCTGAGTTTTAGTTCTTTTTTTTTTAATGCAAGCTGCTGGGCTGTGGCCAGCACCATGTGGCTCTTTACCTCTGGAGTGGCTGGCTTTCTTGTTCAGGCCCCTTGAAAAAAAAGAAGAAAAATAAGAACAGGAGTGCCATAGGTCTAACACTTTCAGCACTGACACTAAATAAGAAAGAATAGGAATACCAAATAATGTGTCTTTCTGGAATTCTATTCAATAATTGCTAGACTCATTAAAGGTTTATTTCAGGCACACTTCAGGGGGTGAGTCACTGATTTAGTCTGTCTTTAACCGCCCCAACTAAGCCTTTCATCCTTCTGAGGTCGATAAATGAGTACCAACACAGGTTGGGTGATATTGGGTGTATATTTTTTCTATATAAAGCGCACAAGCGTAAGTGCTAAATAATAACACATCATTATCATTTGGCCTTGGGCGCTTGCTTGCACTCACAGTAATTTGGTAATATGGACCTATACACACTGATCTTAATGATACATATGGCGATACATTCTTGTGTGAAATGTACATCACATTATAGTGATATTGTAACCATATCTTTCGTAGTGTACAATGCTATGTGATGCCACTTCCTGTTTTGTAAACGGGTGAAAGGTCTTGTTCCATTGCTTACCACGATATCACTCCGGGGTGGGGTCAAATGACATCACGTCCTGTGATGTCAACAGGGGGTCAAGGGTCGTGTGATGCAACTTCCGCTACCCCTGGTGTTTTGGTGAAATGACGTCCCTGGTCCAACCCAGGCTGTTTTAACACATGCCCCTTGCCTTCTGACATCAGACCCAGAGTGCCTTGTTCTGCAGGAAATGGGAGGGGTGGGGGCAGGAAGTTGAAGAGAGCCTAGCAGAAACCAAGAGGGTGTAACCTCTCTCTCAGTCTACCTCTGTCCTCTGGCTGCTCTAACTCGCCCCCCTTGACAGGTCTGCCGACTTCAAAGGGACCCCAGTGGTTAGCACCCTAGTGTAACTGTGATATTGTTATGCCAGTGTTGCCTTTGAAGCACCGGTTTACAGGAGACATCCTGGGGGAGGTTCCTGTGACCTGGAGGATCACAGAAAGAAGCTTTCTGCCAATTGTTCCACTGTTTAGCATGACTGTACTGAAGTCAAAGGGGCCAGGTTCTTATGCACAACAGTCGTGTCACAGCTGCAGTCCTGCTTACAGAGCTGACACTGTTACTTGTATTTTGTATTTTGTATTTTTGTTTTTTATTTTATTTGTATAGTGCTTAACGCTTAAGCACTTCACAAGAGACAATCAACTGTACAATAAGATGAGGAATGTGGCAATCAAACCAAAAATTCACATAGAAGGAAAATAAGTTATAAGACGAGTTTAGCGGAGGGGAAAGGATGAGATACAGTGCAAAGAAAGGGGGAGAGCATTCTGCTGCTTCAGGCCAAGCAAGGAGAAGGAACACAAATGGGAAGATGCACAGGGAGGGCATGCAACTGTTAAAGGAAAGAGGGACTGTGAATGGAGGGAGCGTGTGGGGGTATAGAAGGAAATAAGAGAAGAAAGATAAGGAGTAGCCAGGCCAAAGAGTCATTCAAAGACGATACAGTGGAAATTAAAAAGCAGACGAGACTCAAAGGTTAGACATTTCAGAGAGTGTGGAATAGAAGATATAGAGTGACAAGGGGACAACAAGCATTGGTATGAACAGAAGAGTGATAGAGTGAAGAGAAGAAAGAGGAAGACCAACAAGGAGAGAAGAACAGCAGAAAAGTCAGGAAAAGACAAGGGAAGACATGAGAAGTTTAGAAGCTGATGAGATAAGGAACCAATGGGCCTTCCACCATTTATATGGTTGGTTGCGGCATGAACATTAAATGCTGGAAATATGAGTAGAGAAAGAAAGTGAGGAATCAAATACAACACTCAGGGTATGAAAGGTGGAGGAAATGGCCCAAGAGGAAGGAGGAAAAGAGATAGAGGAGATAATGGAGATGGGAAAGCATTAGCAGGAAAAAAAGAACCTCAGCTTTAGACGTGGACATATATTTATTTATATGATTGTTTTTATAACACGCCTAATATCATACCTTAGTTTGGGTTCTAAGTGCAGATCTGGAATTGGAACCTCCGTTGCTCTGTGTTGCCTTGCTTCCAAGACCAGTGCGTTGCCCCTGTGCTATCCTGACATCCATGCTTGTACTGCAAGAAGACAGGCAGATAAAAAAGAATGAATAGGATCAGTGAAGGAGAAGAAGGACAGAAAGATTTGATAATCATCAACTTATAGATGGTAGAAGAACCAAAAGGAAGAGCTAAGGGACCCAAGAGAAGATGTCTTGAGGGAAAAGCAAATGAGACCAAGGACAAAGCCTTTGGGACTCCGTGAGACAAAGGCAGAGTAGAAGAGGAGTGCCCAGCCCAGGAAACTAAGAAGATGTGACCGGAAATATAGGAGTGAAACTAGTTAAGGACAGATCCTTGAATAACAAGGCCGTCAAGAGATGAAAGTAGAATAGAATGGCCAACTGTGTCAAAATCAGCTGACAAGTCTAACGGAACAAGAAGAGAGGAGAGTTTAGAAGAGCATCAAGTGAAGAACTAATTGGTAATTATCAGAAGTGCAAATTCAGTGAGTGACAGGCGTAAATGCAGATTGAAAAGGTGGTATTAGTGAGTGCAGATTAACAGAAGAAGAAACTTGGAAATACACAATGCGCTCAAGGAGTTTGGAGAGGAAGGGTAGAAGAGAAATAGGACAAAAGTTAGAGGGCAAGAAGGATCAAGTGAAGCTTTTTTTTAGAATGGGGAGAATGGAGGCGTGTTTGAAAGAAGATGGAACAGTGGCAGAAGAAAGAGAGGAATTGAAGAGAGCAGTGAGATAAGCAAGAGGAGAAGGAAGAGGATCATTGGTAAGGAAGTAGGGTGAGCCTTAGCCAGAGCAGAAGAAACATACAGATCAGAGAGGAGAGAGAAGGAGGACATCACCAAGGGGCAGCGGTGGACTGGCCCATCAGCCTTTCCGCCAGGGGGCAAATAGAATTCTTGTTGGTGTTGAAAGTTTTTCCAGGCCATATCATTGGGCCGAAATTAAACTGTATTAAATGCACACTTTTACGTGTGTGGGTTTAAAAAAAAAACTCAGAGAGTACTGTCAACTCTAACTGTGTTTCCATGGTGCCTAACCTTGTTACAATTGCCACTTTAAGTTAGAGAAATAAAACAGGCCCGCTCTCTGTGCTTCCTGTAGCCAGTCGCTGTGGTGCCATGTTTTTTCAAGCTCAGCTAGAACCAGGAGCCTGCCCAGGAACGGGCTGGAACCCTGGCCCATTTCAGGGAGTTCAAGTCCGTGAGGTAGATGTCTACCACAGCATGTACGTACATTCTACTGAGCACAGAGTGGCACGGCCCTGGCGAGCTAATATTTGTGTGATCGCTCTGCTAGGCCCCATGGATTTTATGGGGAAAGCAGCATTTGTAAATAGTTTAAATCTTAAAGGTTGTGAGTTTGCCTTTCTGCACAGTGGATCCAACAGTCCAAAGTGTAAGTTAATTTCCATGTTCCTAGCCTACTAATGCTCAGTGTTTTCATTTCTATAAATGAATGGTTTTGTTACCTGAACTGGAAGAGCAAGTTGCCATTTGGAGACATGCCATTTCATTTGTTGCTCTGTGGTTTCCTCCATTCAATATCTACTGCTGGTGGTGTGTGTCTGCGCATGTGTTTGTGGCAGTATGCACGTGTCTGTGTGTGCTTTTGTGCCCGTGCACCTGTGTGTGTGCACATATATGGGAAAGCTGCTCAACTAGAAGCGAGCTGAAGTTGTATGTCTTTCTTTAGTCTGACGCCCGGAATACCTGCAAACATAACTTTCAGAGTATGGAGAAAATGGCCATCATTTCCATGGTCATGCCTGAAAATGTCTCAGCCCCCTGCTGACACAGGCATGGTTTCACACTGAGCAAACACATGCATGTCCCATGACTGCTCTACAAATACTTCTCTGGGAGCAATCAAAGTTTCTTTTAACTGAGAGAACCCCACAATTTACAAATCTAAATCTTCTATAAAGAGTCCAAGGGTTGAACCTGCATACTCCTTCCTAGGGCCTCATTACAACCCAGGCGTTAAGGGTATGTTAACCCTTAACGCCTGATTACCATTTTAACGCCTGCTTTTAGCAGGCGTTAAAATGCAAGGCGCTAACCCGCCTTGGTGCTAATTACGGCACCGTAATTTACGGTGCCGTAATTAGAGCCTTCCCCACTCCCATTATGCCCTATGGGGCAAAAATGGGAATGGGGAAGGGTAAATCCGCCATCCACCATGGTGTAAACCGAGTTTACACCATGGTGGTAAAGTAGGGAACTTACCGCCTGGGTTGTAATAAGGCCTCCAACTCTGCAATATGTGAGATTACAAAGTGAAGTGCACTTTTAATATTGCAGAAGGTTCCGGATTTCACAATTGAATATGCCTCCTTCCAGAGTCCGTTTTCCAAACACGACAATGGACAGAAGTTACAGCTTAGCTTAATTAATTCCTTCACTTTTTTGTGCACCGATTAGTTGAGTTAGTGTCTTATTAAAAGCAAACTTCTAATCTAAAATACGCTCATACAATTATTAAAACAAATCGTATCGCAACTGAGGGCTTAATTCTGAGTGTGACGCTGCGCACATCTGCACTAGCATGCGGATGCAGCGATAAGATTATAGCATCAATGCAATGTAAAGATCAAGCCCTTCTTCGAACATCATACACGACCCGCAACATGAGCTTCAGAGGACAGGTTTCAACCACACGCACGTGCTTTGGCCTAAAAGCCCCGGAAAACCGAAAGCCAAACACTACTCGTAAAAGTGCGCTACACAAAGTCCAATGAACATAACCGAACATATGGTCATGTTGGTATCTGCAGAAATTATCGAATACAAAATACCTAATGAGAAATTACTGCACCTTTTTGGGTCGTATTCGTTAGGCATTTTTGTTCATTTTAAAAAAAAAATAGACGTGGGGTAGGTTAAGAGTATAGGTTAAGGTAGGGAGGAGTGGGGAGGGGGCGAGGGTCTCCACCGCATTATTAAAAAAAATTGATTCAAAAAAATGTGGTCATTTCTCAGTAGGTCATTTTTTTCCGATAATTTCACAGTAATCCGGTCATGTTGTCAGTGGTTCAAACAAATCTGCCTGTTCTTGCGCAAATGGGACAAGACAGCATGCCCCATTGGTGAGATGCTGGGGCAGTCCTAGTTTTATATTTGCATTCTGGGACTTGCAGTCCTAGATTTATAATAGAGAACTCCAGGTCTTTAAGATTCAGAATGCCAAAATAAAACCAGGCTTGGACTACCATCAGCTGAATGGAATGAAGAGACATGTTGGCATACATGTCAAGTTCATTAAAGGTTTGTGGGTTGCACTCCAAATGTGAAGTTAAGCATAAACACAACGGTGCACAAGTATTATAGCATTTGTTAATGTGATGCAGACACCGAATACAAATCTCTTTTCATCAGATTTAACATCATAGATATGAAGTGCACACTCGACAGATTGACCCATTCTGTTCAGGTGATGCCATATCATTCCTCTATTTTACTTTGCATTCTGGGACTTATAGCACTGAATTTCCCCATTATAAATCCAGTACTACAAATCCCAGAATACAAAGCTTGGGCTGTCATCTCCCGAATGGAATAGACCATGTTAGCATGTATGCTATAGAGGCATGCGGCTTTCTTCAGAAAGTGGATAATGACGAGTGTGCGTTGCTTTTCATTTTCATTGGAAAGGATTCTCTAAGTGCGGCACACATTAAGCTATCTGCACAATGCTTACACATCAATAACTGCATTCACAGAGACGTGCCCGTGCGCTTAATACTCACGCACTAGATATATCTCTGATAAGAAGCGTTCTAGTTGGTTCTCCTCTGATTTACAAATACTGAAAAGCCATACATATAAAAATGCTTCTATGCCTGGAAAACTTAAGGAACTAGGTGACAAAGACGATTATAATGCCGCTTCCAAAAATTATAAACTTACAGTCATAGCAGCCAAAAAAGTTATGCATGACAGCAGAATCACCAAAGCACAAACTTAATCTAAAGAATTATTTAAGATTCTTAAGGAACCGGAAAAACCCTGCACCAAGAACTTAATTCTTACCACCAAAGATGCTGAGTGCTGCACTTCCATACAAGAAGCCATGCTAGGGAACTTGGATAGGATTAAAAAGTCCATTCACCCGAACAAAGATACTTGTTAATCTGAAACAAGCACTCTAAATAATTCCCCTCAGGCTGAGCACAAGTACACATTTAATTTTAAAGCACTATCTGAAGATGAGCTGGCTGTGATTATTTCCAATCTTAAACCCACAAGCTGCAAAGGGGAGGCATGCCCCCTAATCACTATTAAGGCCTGTGCACCTTCTCTGATCCAGGCATTGTGTACATTCATCATTGTCTCCTTTAGGGAAAGTCACGTGCCCGACATTCTTAAGGAGGCATGGATTACCCCTCATTTAAAAAACCAGGCCTGTGCCCGCTAACACTGGCCAATTACAGACCGATCACCAACACCCCTTTCCTTTTAAAGATCTTAGATCGCGTTGCTTATATACAACTATCCAAATATCCTAATAATCACACAATCTTAAATAAATGGCAGTCAGGCTTCAGACAAGAACACAGCACTGAAACCGCGCTACTTGATTTGAAATCAGGGTTACTGCAAATCATGAATAAGGGGAAAACTGCTATGCTTATGTTGTTGGATCTACCCGCAGCCTTTGATTTGGTCGATCACTCTCTCTTAGTCACTAGACTTAGGGAGATGGCCACTTTTTCAGATCAGGCTGTGGATTGGGTTGAATCTTTTTTAACAACAGGCATTGTAGAGTATGCAGTGATATGGCAGAGGCGCTTCCTGCACCTTTGCTTTATGGGGTCCCCAAGGGGGCTTGTTTGTCTCCCGCCCTCTATAACATTTTCTCAGTCCTCCTCTTTGACCTTCTGGAGAAGCAAGGTGTTGGATTTACCAACTATGCAGATGATACCCAGAGTATCATCCCACTGTCTAGCCATTACAAGGTAGATGCCAGGAATATATACAGAATATATGACCTGATTCAAGTATGGATGGCTGGGAATGGCCTGCCTCTCAATAGAGAGAAAACTGAATTGATGTTGGTAGGCACTGAAAAGAGAGTGTCTAAACAGGATCCCGACTACAAGCCCTCGCATTAGCAGGCTTTGAAATGGAAACCAAGAATAAAGTCAAAACACTGGGGATCCTGCTAGAGCAAACCATGAACATGCATGATCAAGTGTGTAGCATGGTCTCCTCGACAGCCTACTATATTAAGCTGTTGGCACAACTTCCTCATTTCATTTCTTGCGTTAATTGTGAGACCGTAGGCAGAGCTATCAACTGCTCAAAAATGGATTATTGTAGTAACCTCCTGTTAGGACTTAATAAATCAGAATGTTCAAGACTACAAACCATTCAGAATAGTGCCATTAGGGTCATTACTGGTCTCGGTAGGAGAGACCATGTCTCAAATGCCAGACAAGACTTACATTGGCTCCCCATCGAGGCCCGGATTGAATCACGTCTCCTGGTAATCACCCATAAATGTATGAATGGTCATGGTCCTTTATATCTGAAAGATGCATTGATTAATAAACCCCATATAAGGTTTCTCTGCTCCAATATGATCACCCAACTTAAAATCCCTAAATGTACTCTTACTCAGACCTCTAGATGTACTTTATTTGTGCAGCCCCAAGGGCCCCTGGAACGCGATGCCCCCAGATCTCAGAGAACTGAGCTCAGCAGCAGGGTAAAAAAAAAAGAAAGACACTGTTGTTGAAATGATCAACACGTCCTCCCTCAGTATAGCTGCCCATCTCTATGTCCTCCACATATATTACTAATATATGTATGTTTGTTGCGCCCTTACGCCTCAGTGTCCTCAGGTCTGCATTATAAATTGTCTTCCATGATGGAACTCTACTTGTGCCTGCCTCAACCTACATTGATTTGTTCTGCAAATACTAGATGAGGCAGTAACAACGTCAAGACACTCTCACTCTGCTGGAGTAACTTTATAACCCAATCATGCTCGGCTGTTTTATTTATACAGCAGAGGTTCGAATTGTGGCATGTGAGCAGATAGCGGATTTTCAGTTCTTAAAATCTATGTAAACAAGTCAGGCACGTACAACAGAAGGATGCTGTTTTAGCTACTTTCATTCATGTCTGTGTAAACTTGTGAGCTCGTCTCTGTGCACCTGGGTGTGCACACGTGTATCATGGTACTACATAGGAGTGCAATGATTGAATACCCGAGACATTTTTATGTATAAATTAGCCATGTCCCAGCATAGGTAGCCATAGACCAGTGGGCAAATAGTGCTTTAGATTGCGCCCTCAAAATTGTGGGTTATGTTGAGTTGACCTCTCGGTCACTTACAGAGCTGTCAAGAGGCACCTAATGTTGTGCTGACAATTCATGCCATAAAAGTCATTTTTAGCAGCAGTGCTTTTTGTATGCATACATTTTTAGCACTGGAAATCGTGATGGGCTGTTAGCACTTGCATGTCAGAGGAGTGCTTGGTGGGATAAGAGGCAACACGACACAATTAATCTTCACTCAACGGTCTTAAGTGTCTGGTTTCAGAGGTTATGGGGAGAGTTTTGCTGCTTTTAACATTGACGCTTCAGCAGAAGAGTTTCACTGGGAGTCAAGAGAGTCTGTGTTAGTGAGAGACTCTGGCTCAGCTGACATGACTATTTTTAAGTACAATATTTCCATAATCATTCACATGAGACTGACACATACAACATGAGGGAATGTGTTAAACAGGAGTTGCTTACTCAAACCCCTCCAAGAGCACCGTGCAGAAATGCCTCCGATATTTAGTGTAATTCATGCTTGTACTTCTGACATGCGTCACAACTGCTCCGTCATTGAAAACCCTGTCATGATTCTGTCACTATTGTAGATTCTGTGCTGTATACCTACTTTGCAAGTCTGCTGTTTGCAATGTTGCTGCCTGTGCTGTCCCTTTTGTGAGAAGAAAGCTTGCACTGCTGTTATATGCACAGACTCTATTGGGTGCGGGGCACTTGCTCTACCTTTTCTGTGGTTGGGAACCGGCGCTGTAGCTGCTTGTGCTGCTTCAGAGCTGTGCATGAAATTACCATTGCCATTGTATCTTCTATTTGCAATGCAGGCAGGAATGAAGCTGCCTCCTGTGCTCTGTCTGCTGTTGGGGAGGAGGTGGTCCAATCCCACCCCCTCGCCATTCCTGCAGTAAATAGATGATGTATAAGCCGAGGGGGGAGAAATCCCCACCCCCATGATGCATCCTGTTATGATACGACATAAAGATCTATATGAATAACGCAGCACACAGGTCTGAAAATAGACCCCAGTTTGCATTAACACAGACGCCATCTTTTACTAGGCCCAAAAATCCTCCCTCTGCAAAACTCAGCTCTCCCATTCCCAACGCCTCACACAGAGAGCCCAAGGTACCGCCACCCCCTCACTCCCAGCACAGCGCAAGCCTTGGTCTCATGGAAGTCCAATCATTTGTTATTGCAATTGCTTAGCATCACTTCCCCAGAATGTGCTCGCCGCAGAGCGTGAGACCCGAGCAGGCCCCAGCACAAGTGCCCATCTGTCTTCACTAAAATACCCGTGCCCTTTCAACCCCCGCCCTGCCAGGGCCCACCAGCCCTCGACCCCGGTACCCATAAAGCACTAAATGTAGAGGTTGGAATGCCAATATATTAGCCCACCTTTTCTAAATACCCCCTTGAAACAATGTTTTTATGCCTGCCATAATTCTCATATTATCAGTTCCTGTTGTTTAGCTTAGACAGCTAGGAGTATGTTACATTTTGACCTGACCTTCACCGCAGAGATGAGGCCAGCTGACCCATGTGCCGCAAGATCGACTGGGAAGCGGTGGCCAATTGCAGCCTGGTATCCCATATAGAGCAGGCTATGCCATATGGGCCCACCAATCCATGCTGTTACTTTGTACCATATAGTGTGACCTCATTTATGACAACACGGCTTAAAATGTACTGCCTGTGCATTGTTTGACAGAGCGCTCTCAGGCAGCAGAGTTCTTTGCTTGCTAACTTTATTTTATTTAAAGTTTGTTATCCTTGCAATTCATCTCTTGGTCTCATTCCCTGACGGGGTCTGTTATCATTATTTTGGTCTATTGTGGAGTTACATATTTGGGTGCCCCCCTTCATTTGGTGACCCCTTTGCATGATTTCCTCGAGACCCCCGCACTTGCGGCGAGATCCAGGGCTTCTGCGGCAAGGCCACCCCACCTACTGCTGACCAGTCTCCAAATAAAATGCATACGCAGAAGAAAAAGGTTCTTGTGGGTTCCGGCTTTGCGAATACCCCGTTGCTCGCCTGAGCCGGGTGTGGCCCCAGGGAGAGGCCCAGAAGTTCTGGATAGACTGCATTGCCATTGTATCTTCTATTTGCAATGCAGGCAGGAATGAAGCTGCCTCCTGTGCTCTGTCTGCTGTTGGGGAGGAGGTGGTCCAATCCCACCCCCTCGCCATTCCTGCGGTAAATAGATGCTGTATAAGCCGAGGGGGGAGAAATCCCCAACCCATGATGCATCCTGTTATGATACGACATAAAGATCTATATGAATAACGCAGCCCACAGGCCTGAAAATAGACCCCATTTTGCATTAACACAGACGCCATCTTTTACTAGTCCCAAAACTCATCCCTCTGCAAAACTTAGCTCTCCCATTCCCAACGCCTCACACAGAGAGCCCAAGGTACCGCCACCCCCTCACTCCCAGCACAGCGCGAGCCTTGGTCTCATGGAAGTCCAATCATTTGTTATTGCAATTGCTTAGCATCACTTCCCCAGAATGTGTTCGCCGCAGAGCGTGAGACCCGAGCAGGCCCCAGCACAAGTGCCCATCTGTCTCCACTAAAATACCCGTGCCCTTTCAACCCCCGCCCTGCCAGGGCCCACCAGCCCTCGACCCCGGTACCCATAAAGCACTAAATGTAGAGGTCGGAATGCCAATATATTAGCCCACCTTTTCTAAATACCCCTTGAAACAATGTTTTTATGCCTGCCATAATTCTCATATTATCAGTTTCTGTTGTTTAGCTTAGACAGCTAGGAGTATGTTACATTTTGACCTGACCTTCACCGCAGAGATGAGCCCAGCTGACCCATGTGCCTTATTTGTAGCACAGGGGGGTAAGGGAAATGTAAGGCTCTATGAGTACCAGGGAAACCATAGCCTAAAAGGACAGCGGCTCACAAATATCGGGACAGATACCCGGCTGTCCCATATTTGTCAGCATCTCCCTCTAGATTAAAAAATACCACAATCAATGGGAAACAGAAACAAAGGGGGAGGGACTATCACATGCTTAGCCAGAGAACGGTCTTTTGACAAGGGAACATAAGAACACCTGACCACATTTTTGGCAGCAAAATATAAGGGAAACAGCTCCAAAACAGAAGGGAAGTGTTAGATTTGGGGAAAATGTTCAAAGAAACTCCTGCCACAAATAAAAGGGATGCTGGGCTGGAAATGCCGACAATGGTGGGGGGGAGAAATGATTATCAATTTATCGAACTCAGAAGGATGAAGGGCTGAATTGGACCTTTAGAGTATACAGGCTTGCTCCATGTAAGAGTGCACATCTTAAACTGTTAGCTATACACTGATGCACTGATATAATAAAGGCCCTAATCTGTTCCTATTTTTCTACCCAATAGCTATGAGCATATTTGTATTATTCTTGTTTTATTATGTATTACTTCTAAACAAAACCTTTTAGAGTGATCCACATCAAACAAATGCAAGAACCACTAAAATTGTCAATAATACGCATACAATATTTATTCTATAGAGACAACATGGACAAGGGAGCAATACTTGCAAGCAGGTAGAAGACACAAAAGAATGACATTTCCAACACACCTCATTAATTAGTAGGACATGTCTTAAAATATGAACAAAACAACAATGGCCCATTTTTATCATCAAAAACCAAAGAGAGGTTGAGCTGCTACTAGCCAGGTTTGTCCCCAATATTTGTCAATAAATGAAACAACTATATCATGGTATTGGGGATCCTGGTGTTATAGGTACTAATAGGTAAAATCTCTAAGTCTGTAACCCATGGGATTGTCCAGAAAGAAAAAGAGGGTTGAACAAGGAAACTCACATACAACAAAGGCTGTGAATAAACGTGATTTGTATTAAAACAAAAAACATTCAAAAAAGAGCAAAGAAAGCATTTATAAACAACTTACATATGACAAAATCCAATAGTCTTAGCATGAATGAATAATGAAATCAGAAGAAGTTTTACTTCAGTACATACGTAAATTTAGAGTACTGACCATGCACCGTACGGGCTTTTTTAGTGCTTGCTAAAAGAAAAGTGCAATACATAACCTGTAAGGGAGAGGTACACAAATGATTCTAAGTGTACACCATGACCCATGTGTGACACATGTGGAAATCTAAGATAACTTGTCTTCAATAAAATGGCTTATATTCAAAAAAGCATCTTATCTTGCAGGTGCCAACGTGACAGGGGGAACGTGGTCAGATTCTCGTTGTCGAGTACTGGCCTAACAATAGGTAGTTCATAGACCGCAAAGGGCCTTTTTGGTGTAAATGTCCCCCTTGCACATGGTACACGTTTCGGCGGAAAGATTATCCATCTCCAAAATGCATCAGTCGGATAAGTTTTTTTCTACAAGAACCGCTTTCATCAGGGCAAATGGGTGGCCCCTGTAGCAAGAAAATCAAAAACAAGAAAAAAGTAATGAATAAGAGATTCTTGTGTATCAACACCTTAGTTCTTTCTGGACATGACTGGGTTAGATAGTACCCACAACTATATTGTGCAAGGGGAACCGTGTAGTCGGTTCTGTTGAAAAACACTAGACAAAATAGAGGGCACAGCAGTGCAGTAACAAGGGTGCAGATAAATGCTATTAGATTTAGGCGTGGTGGTGGAAAAACATGCCTGATTCACCACTGAAACCTTGTCATGAATCTCGCTGTGAGGCAGGCTCCCCAGACAAGCCGAACCAATCAGTCAGCTCTGTTTGATACTGGTTGTGGCAAAGTGTGGCTGTTCCGGTCCATACACGTGAGTAGCCAAAAAAACGACTTGCTCTAAAGTGGAGGCAAAGAGTGAATGAAAAAATAGGCACGCTGGTACTATATGTGGTTGTGATAGCAGGTGGGTGCCGTGGGGGCTCGGTAAGAACTGCGGGCTATATTGAGAACCCTGCACTCGCAGGGGCATGGTGCAAATCTAATCTTGGGAAAGCCTATATACCCCCTGCTTAGAGAAAATAATCATTTTGGCACATGAAGATACCTTAGCTGGAAGTAGATGGCTCCTTGGAAATGGATGCCGATCACAGGTTGCCGCAAGGCAAAACCATGCCGTCAACGTGTCCGGAGTGGGGCTCTAATAGCTGAGCGGTAGGTGTCCCGTTTATCCTATTGTTGTGGGCGAAAAATAGAACATGGCATGGCCCTGAGTATTCAGTTGGAATGTAGACATAATAATAGTATTAAGATAGAACTCAAAGTGTGAGTGTTACCTGGGACGTAATCCGTGAAGCACTATCCTCGTTGTGCTGTCTGGACGTGAGTATGTGTTTGCAGGCGCATGTACGTTGTGCTCTAGCGAGTGACTGGTGGCCGGTGGCGGCTGCATCCCTGGCATTTATCGTTCGGGAAGGTGTGTGCGTTTCAAGGCCAATGGGAGCGCGCCACGTGTAACGGCCTGATTGGTTTCCGCCGCCGGAATGCAGAACCAAATGCAGAAAGAGTGTAGAGCCAGTGGGGGCAGAGTCCCCCGTTAACACAGGCCCTAGGCGTCCTAAAAGGAAGAATGGAAGAAAGAAAGAAATGGGAAGGAAAGAGGAACACAGACCAGTGCAGTGCTACAATTGGGCCCTGTGGCAAAGTGCCACTTAACGTAGTGGTGCCTCAGCGGGGGAAAGAATGGGGGAAACGGTGCCGTCGCTCCGACCTCCCATCTGGGAGATGGAGACGGTGGGTGTGCAAAAATGGACCAATTGTGGTGGACCTAACTCCCACCCGATCGGAAGTCAGTGCTGTAAGGACAAAGAATAGAAGCTGCATAAGTCTCAATGTTGATGTGAAGCAACGGGCAAATATTGTCGGTTCTGCACTGGCAGAGAAAATGCTTGTGAAGGCATATAATGCGACCGAGAATGTTCTTGAATTCTGGTAGTCAATAGTGATCCACCCATGTGTATTGAGAATGTCCGGATGGGATCCTCGCACTCCATGAACGGCATGCATGTATACCAATTAGCCTCATCCACGGGCTGGATCCTATTCGTACCAGAGTGGAAGCCCACCTGGGGTCTGCAACACAAAAATGGGCGGAGACCCCCTTAGATGTTTTAGAGGTACCACACATACTCACGGAAAGGGGGTGACACATATTGGGGAGGGCCGCTGTGAACTAATCACTCTCATTGATGTGGGAAGATTTGTTGTTCATTGAGGCCCTGTTTCACCGAGTCCAATCTGTGAATCCATCTACATTCTAGGTTCAACAGTCATCCTTGAATGTTGGGACCGTCCCGCACTCTTTCAAGAACCCACCATCTTATGTCTTGTGTGGTGTGTTTTTTGTCCAAATAATGTTGTACCAAGGGGGATGTAAGGTTTTTGCACCTGATCTGTGACCGATGTTCCGAGATCCGTGTGCCTATGTTGCGCATAGTTTTCCCAACGTACCGTAGCTTGCAGGGGCATTCTATGCAATAAACCACTTGGTTGGTCTTACAATTGGAGATATCATTAAGAATCCAGGTTTTTTATCCCACTTGGAATTGTTGTGTTTTGGATGTAAACTGACAGACCGAACACGACCCGCGTGGATAGTGCCCTTTCAATGGTCTTAGGTTCCACAGATTGCTTTGTGGTGATTTCTTGATATACATAGAGTGCACCAGGTGTTCTCTAATGTTCCGTGCTCTTCTGTACGTGAATCTTGGTTTTTGTTGGTCAGGGAGACATAGCCTGGCGATAGACCAATATTTGTGAATGATTTTTTTAATCTGGAAGGCATGTTGGCCGTGCGTAACCACACATGTGATTTGGTCCTGAGGAACCTCTCGAGTTTTGGGGGTGAGGAGTGAGTCCCGGCTAGTGAATCGTGCCCTCTTCAAAGATCGGGACACCAACTTCCGGGGATACCCTCTTTCTTGTAGTCTCTTGCTGATAAATCAGCGTCATGATAAAAGTCATCTAGGGACGTGCAATTTCTGCGTAACCGCAGGAATTGCCCATATGGTAGATTCTCTTTAATGTGCTTAGGGTGATCGCTCTGAAAATGAAGCAGGGTATTGCGGTCAGTTAGTTTGCGAAAAGTGTTGCAAATTAATTTACCCTGGGTGTGTCCAATCGTTAGATCCAAAAAGTGAATCATGGTGTTACTGTATTCCATAGTGAATTGTATGTCTGTACTGCAGGTGTTCAGCCAGACAAAAAAGTTTTGTAGTGTGTCCTCTGATCCTTCCCATAGGCAAATAACGTCATCTATATAACACCGCCATTGTTTGATGTTATCTTTCCATAAATTGACGGGGTTGAAGATAAAAAATATTTCAAATTTGGCCATAAATAAAATGGCCAAACTTGGGGCAAATGTTGCCCCCATAGCAGTTCCCTTGGTCTGTAGGTAAAACTGTTTGTCAAATTCAAAGAAATTTTTACAGAGTGCAAGAGTCATTATTTCAATAATGAATTCCGGCGGGGCTTTGGTCTCTCTGTTGGTTTCAACGAGATATTCATATACGCAATCTATCGCTGCTTGTTGCGGAATACTTGTATAAAGTGACTTGATATCTAAAGTCACTAGAAGGTTTTTTTGAGGGTCAAAATCCAGATTTTCGAACAATTGGATTGTGTGCATTGTGTCTCTAATGTAGGATTCCGTGATGATGCTAATGGGTTTGAGGAAATAATCCACAAACTTACATAGTGGTTCTAAAATCGAACCACATCCCGACACGATGGGTCTTCCGGGTGGGTTGGTTGGATTTTTGTGGATCTTGGGTAATGCATACAGGCAGGGGGTTCTTCCACCTGTGGTAACGAGAAAGTTGGATTCTTTTTCCGTGATCCAATCTCTTTCAGGAGCAAAGGACACCATGGCAGTGATTTCGGTAGTCAGTTCCTTCGTGGGGTCTTTTCTTAAAGGTTTGTAGCTTTGTGTGTCACTGAGGAGGTCCATGACCTTACGAAGGTACTTTTCTGAGTTCATTATAACAATTCCACCGCCTTTGTCGGCGGGTTTTATCACTAGCTCTGATGTATTCGCTAGTTCAGTCAGGGCTTCTCTTTCTGCTCGGGTGATGTTCTGTTCTCTGTTGATATGTTTTTTCTTGCTCAAGATTCTGAGATCTCGCAGGACGCATCTCTCAAAAGTTAGGAGATCAGCGGGGACTTGGTTCTCAGAGGGTGTGAAAGTGGACTTGGGGTGTAATCCAGTGTCATTCAAATCATCACTAGTTTCATGGTCATTGAAGAAGGTGCGTAATCTGACAGTTCGTAAGAATCTGCGTACCTCCATCTCAGTAGTGTACCAATCTGTGTTTCCAGATGGCACAAAAGATAGGCCCTTCGTAAGAACAGAAATTTGTGTGTCGGTAAGTTGGACCTTGGCTAGATTGAAAATTGGAAGACCCTGGTTAACCACAGAGTCTATATCCTCCGTCGCCTCGGGCGTCTGTATTGGCCTTGGAAACCTGGGTTCCAAGGTGGGGGCCCCCATCCTACCCCTCCTTGTCCTAAAAAAGGGGGTTGGAAGAGTGGTGGGGGATAATTGTTTGGAGGTAATTGACCAAATTGATTAAACTGATACGGGTTGTAGTTTGGGTTGGAGTTCCCACTGGATGAGCTGCTGCTTGATCTGGAAAAAGATACTCCCCTTCTCTCTGCTTTCTGGTTCCCTGATTGTGTTCCCCCTGGCTGATTAGATTTTTTACAATATTCTTCTGTCGTGTAGGGGTAAATTAATTCAGTTTTAAATTCTTGAATATCTTTCTGTTGTTTGTTTGTTTTTTTCGTCACTGTATTTGTTTTGAAAGTAGCGAATTGTTTGTTAATGGCTTCTATTTGATTTCTGGCGTCAATTATGAGTGAATTATTGGCAAATTTTCTCTCTTCGTCATCCAATGTCTTTTGTAGTTCTGAACTAATTCTCTGTGCTGTTGTGATAGTAAGGACCATCAGGTCCCTACTACACTTTGTTGCAATGTAGCTGAAATTCGTTGTATATTCCTTGTCTTCAAGAAACAAACAAGGCTTGTTTCTGACAACAAGCCCTTTGGGAATAATACTGGTTCGTAAGTACTCCTTCAAGAAGTGTCCGTGTAGTTCAGTGCGGAATACCTTTTTTTTAAGTTTCAGGAGATCAACTCCTGTGCTTGTCGACGGCCCAGGTATGTTGGGTCCTGTGGGATCAAAAAATGATGGTCCTGATAGTAAGTCTAATGTCTGTTCTTCTGTATAGCTTAGAGTGGCACTTTCCGCCATTATATGTAGGTAGCTTGCTGAGTGGTGGACCTGTGGGGGGTGCCCGCCCTCACTGGGTGAGATTCTATGTACATAGAAGTAAGGTGCAAAGGTGCCCAAGATTATTTGCACTGGCTCAGAGTTTATTCTTGAGCCGTGCTCACGGGGGTACTGGCCGAATTGAAATTGTTGAACCGGCCCTAAAATAGTTGATACCCTTATAAAGTCACCAATCCGAAGAAAACAACCGGCGGTTGTCTAAATAATAATGTAAACAAAGAGCTTCGGTATGCCCTTGGTGACGCGTAGCAGACTCGGGCATAAGAAATACAAAAACCAAAGAGAGGTAGAGCTGCTACTAGCCAGGTTCGTCCCCAATATTTGTCAATAAATGAAACAACTATATCATGGTATTGGGGATCCTGGTGTTATAGGTACTAATAGGTAAAATATCTAAGTCTGTAACCCATGGGATTGTCCAGAAAGAAAAAGAGGGTTGAACAAGGAAACTCACATACAACAAAGGCTGTGAATAAACGTGATTTGTATTAAAACAAAAAAGAGAAAGGAAAGCATTTATAAACAACTTACATATGACAAAATCCAATAGTCTTAGCATGAATAAATAATGAAATCAGAAATTAAAGTTTTACTTCAGTACATACGTAAATTTAGAGTACTGACCATGCACCGTACGGGCTTTTTTAGTGCTTGCTAAATGAAAAGTGCAATACATAACCCGTAAGGGAGAGGTACACAAATGATTCTAAGTGTACACCATGACCCATGTGTGACACATGTGGAAATCTAAGATAACTTGTGTTCAATAAAATGGCTTATATTCAAAAAGGCTCTCATCTTGCGGGTGCCAACGTGACAGGGGGAACGTGGTCAGATTCTCGTTGTCAAGTAATGGCCTAACAATAGGTAGTTCATAGACCCCAAAGGGCCTTTTTGGTGTAAATGTCCCCCTTGCACATGGTACACATTTCGGCGGAAGAATTATCCAACTCCAAAATGCATCAGTCGGATACGTTTTTTTCTACAAGAACCGCCTTCATCAGGACAAATGGGTGGCCCCTGTAGCAAGAAAATCAAAAACAAGAAAAAAGTAATAAATAAGAGATTCTTGTGTATCAACACCTTAGTTCTTTCTGGACATGACTGGGTTAGATAGTACCCACAACTATATTGTGCAAGGGGAACCGTGTAGTCGGTTCTGTTGAAAAACACTCACAAAATAGAGGGCACAGCAGTGCAGTAACAAGGGTGCAGATAAATGCTATTAGATTTAGGCGTGGTGGTGGAAAAACATGCCTGACTCACCACTGAAACCTTGTCATGAATCTCGCTGAGAGGCAGGCTCCCCGGACAAGCCGAACCAATCAGTCAGCTCTGTTTGATGCTGGTTGTGGCAAAGTGTGGCTGGTCCCGGTCCATACATGTGAGTAGCCAAAAAACCGGCTTGCTCTAAAGTGGAGGCAAAGAGTGAATGAAAAAATAGGCACGCTGGTACTATATGTGGTTGTGATAGCAGGTGGGTGCCGTGGGGGCTCGGTAAGAACTGCGGGCTATATTGAGAACCCTGCACTCGCAGGGGCATGATGCAAATCTAATCTTGGGAAAGCCTATATACCCCCTGCTTAGAGAAAATAATCGTTTTGGGACATGAAAATACCTTAGCTGGAAGTAGATGGCTCCTTGGAAATGGATGCCGATCACACGGTGCGGCGAGGCAAAACCATGCCGTCAACGTGTCCGGAGTGGGGCTCTAATAGCTGAGCGGTAGGTGTCCCGTTTATCCTATTGTTGTGGGTGAAAAATAGAACATGGCATGGCCCTGAGTATTCAGTTGGAATGTAGACATAATAATAGTATTAAGCTAGAACTCAAAGTGTGAGTGTTACCTGGGACGTAATCCGTGAAGCACTATCCTCGTTGTGCTGTCTGGACGTGAGTATGTGTTCGCACGCGATTGTACGTTGTGCTCTAGCGAGTGACTGCTGGCCGGTGGCGGCTGCATCCCTGGCATTTATCGTTCGGGAAGGTGTGTGCGTTTCAAGGCCAATGGGAGCGCGCCACGTGTAACGGCCTGATTGGTTACAGCCGCCGGAATGCGGAACCAAATGCAGAAAGAGTGTAGAGCCAGCGGGGGCAGAGTCCCCCGTTAACGTGGGCCCTGGGCGTCCTAAAAGGAAGAATGGAAGAAAGAAAGAAATGGGAAGGTAAGAGGAACACAGACTAGTGCAGTGCTACAATTGTGCCCCCACGGCGAAGTGCCACCTAACGTGGTGGTGCCTCGGCGGGGGAAAGAATGGGGGAAACGGCGCAGTTGCTCCGAGCTCCTATCTGGGAGATGGAGACGGTGGGTGTGCAAAAATGGACCAATCGTGGCGGACCTAACTCCCACCCGATCGGAAGTCAGTGCCGTAAGGACAAAGAATAGAAGCTGCATAAGTCTCAATGTTGATGTGAAGCAACGGGCAAATATTGTCGGTTGTGCACTGGCAGAGAAAATGCTCGTGGAGGCATATAATGCGACCGAGAATGTTCTTGAATTCTGGTAGTCAATAGTGATCCGCCCATGTGTATTGAGAATGTCCGGATGGGATCCTCGCACTCCATGAACGGCATGCATGTATACCGATTAGCCTCATCCACGGGCTGGATCCTATTCGTACCAGAGTGGAAGCCCACCTGGGTCTGCAACACAAAAATGGGTGGAGACCCCCTTAGATGTTTTAGAGGTACCACACGTACTCACGGAAAGGGGATGACACATTTTGGGGAGGGCCGCTGGGAACTAATCACTCTCATTGATGTGGGAAGATTTGTTGTTCATTGAGGCCCTGTTTCACCGAGTCCAATCTGTGAATCCATCTACATTCTAGGTTCAACAGTCGTCCTTGAATGTTGGGACCGTCCCGCACTCTTTCAAGAACCCACCATCTAATGTCTTGTGTGATGTGTTTTTTGTCCAAACAATGTTGTACCAAGGGGGATGTAAGGTTTTTGCACCTGATCCGTGACCGATGTTCCGAGATCCGTGTGCCTATGTTGCGCATAGTTTGCCCAACGTACCGTAGCTTGCAGGGGCATTCTATGCAATAAACCACTTGGTTGGTCTTACAATTGGAGATATCATTAAGAATCCAGGTTTTTTATCCCACTTGGAATTGTTGTGTTTTGGACGTAAACTGACAGACCGAACACGACCCGCATGGATATTGCCCTTTCAATGGTCTTAGGTTCCACAGATTGCTTTGTGGTGATTTCTTGATATACATAGAGTGCACCAGGTGTTCTCTAATGTTCCGTGCTCTTTTAATCTGGAAGGCATGTTGGCCGTGCGTAACCACACATGTGATTTGGTCCTGAGGTTTATCATCAGGCTATGATGGAAAATAGTTGGTATGGGAGGTCCTAAATACATACCACATTGCATTGCCAAAAGGTTTAGGAGCTTTCGCAGAACACTTTCAGGGGCTTTTAGAACTTGAATTTTCCTTATTGTCATCTAATGCTTGTGCTGCATATTTACGGCGTATGGTCTATAAAAAAAAGTCCTGGGTTCCTATGCCCATATTGTATTTAAGAACAATATGCACTAAAACTGTTCTATATGTCCATATTATGATCTACATTTATGCAATCCCTTCACCGTTCTGTCACTGCTTGTATATTTGGTGTGTTTCGAAATGGTATGTTGTTGCCATTGGAAATTCAATTGTTTTCATTCTAAATACACGAAAACTCATTTATCGATTGACTGATCCAGAAGTCATTTTATTTGATTTTGATTTAAATTAAAAATAATGCAGTGTGCTCTTTTCACTGTGCTATAAACTCTTCATGTATTTACCCTACTGACAAGGCTCGTTGTTGTATACTGTACTCCAGGTCATTTTGTACCAGATTTGAATGGAGCCCTTATATATCAAAGGAAATAAAAAAATCCACACCACTTTCCTGATTGCAAAAAAGAAATGTCTGCTCTTTATGTCCAAGCATAGAACACCCTTTCATGACCTACTAAATAAAGGGGGCACCACCCTATTTTTTATCATGGCAACATAGATGTCAGACTACACTATAGGAGGGTAGCATGCAAGGCCATGCTAACCAATTTCAATCTCATGTATTCCAACCGGGAAGAAATGAGGAGAAATCGCGTTCATGCGCAAGGACCACTTCTGAGTAAAATAATTGCTCCCAATGAATATCTGTGACTTTAAGCCTCTCCTCATCCACTTTAACCTCAAAGCAAGGCTATATTTCTTGTTACTATATCAACCACCTTCCTACAACCTCACATTCCAGTGTACTCATTGACATTGCCAGCAATCTTGTAGTGAAGTACGGACGCCCAATCATTTTAGGAGATTTCAACATTTGGTTTGAAGAAAACAAATTAAGCTTTAACCAGATTACTGAGGATGTACATGAGGATCTTTCCCCTCGATTAATAGTTAAAGGAGAAAGACACTCAGGTAGCCACACCCTGAATAGATTTCTGAAAGGTCAGTCTAACAACCCCACCGACCCATGTCCTGAGTGGTGGCCACTTCATAGTATTGTTCCTGATTGACATGCCAACACACACTCTCACAACATACAAGAGACAAGCACCCATCACTGGCAAACATGGACAATTGTTCACTTGGTGGGACTCGACAAACTAATGGAGGACACCAAACCAACCCCAACATCCGAACACCACAGACTTCCAGATGAAGAAGTATAGACGGGATACTTTAGTCCCTTTGGATCAATTAAACCCTTCTGATAAAAAGTCATGTATCCAGATTGTTCAGCGCAGAGGTTTGAAGAACAGGCGTGGAGGAAAAGCTACAACCACTAAAACAAAGCACCATACTGACAAGGCATTTCATACTAAAAGCAACATTTCTAAGGACAAAGAAATGCAATTATGCAGAACGCATCACAACAGCTACCGCCCCCTCAGGAAAAGATGTTCAGGATTATTAATTAAATGATAGATCCACACTCATGCTCACATTGTACACATCATCTCAATAATTATGCAACAACTTCATCAACCATTTCCAAAACTAAGTCAAGACTATCCAACTAGGCATAGGTGCATTGTGAACAAATAGGAAAGAACTATTGTATGATGATCCCATGCCAAGCCCTGCAGCACCAAACCGCTTCAAAATCATCACCAAAGCAAAATTCTCCAAACTGGTCAAGGGGAGCAAAAAAGCATGCTCTTGAACAGGCTCCTTCCCATGTCTTTTACAAATACATTCACAGCAAGGAAACACTGACCACCTTAGCAAATAGTCACTACTGATAAGAATCATACCTCAATACTTTAAGAAGGCCTACATATAACTACCAGTGAAAAAAGCAACAGAAAATCCAAGCTCCCGACCAATCGCCAAAATACATTTCCCTGCAAAAATCCTACAGGTCTAGGTTTTATACTCAAATCTTGAAACAAGTTGGGCCAAACAGCATCTTGGACCATGCCCAAGTAAGATTCAGAAGCATAAGAAGATCTGAATCAGTGCCACTATTCATATTGATGACTTAAAGACTGTGACAGATTGCCATTTGGCAAGGGTTAGAAGCCCTGGATGTTTTGAGTTTTATTAAGTTAATAAAATGACACAGGTAATTCCATCTCTGAAAGGGTAATCTACCAATCAGATTCCCCTTTCGTAAGCTTCATGCCAAAAGCATAGTGTACACCTGCGCCCTGCTGCATCAGTAGCCTAATCTGCAGTGCTTGCTCTCCAGTGGCAGAGTAGGTTCAGTGGTTACAGGTGCCAATCTGTCAGCTGCAGTGACAGCCAGGTCTCTACAGCACAGAGGCTACATTTAAGATATGCATCCATATTCCAAAAACTACATAACTTTCTGTTTGCTGTCCTGGTGGCATGTACAACTTTAAATATTCCTGAATTTAAGGTATGGTGGCCAGCATCTATCATCGTTATCCACGCCACATCAATTTGATATCACATATGTGTCAGCACTGTGAGCCCAGTTCAGCTGTGGAAGAGTTGTTTGTTTTCTTCCCCAGACAGGCTTGTCTTTGCTGCTGCTGCTAGCAAGATTGGAGGGTTTGGAGGTTGCCTCTCTTTGTTCCTTTGAGAGGGCAGGTGAAACACCCTGCCCAGGGAGACAGCCACTCCACAGGAAGCTTCTCCTGGGAACAGGGATCAAAGGGCACACCCATGCACAAAAGGCTTAGCCTCACACCAGTGTGCTGCACACTAGAAGGGCCTTAGATCCTATAGAGAAGGGAATGGGGCTGGGTTCATCTAGAAATAGGGAGCTCTTTACAGCTTGAGGAAGGTTCCTCCATCTTGTTTCTCTCTACCTCTATTTTCCCTTCCTGTCCCCTACACTTCCTTTAGCACAAAGCACTTTGGTTGTGATGTCAGACAACAATATCCACTTGCTATAAGGACAGGGATTGAAGCAGGCTAGCTTTAGTCCAATCACTGAGGGATTGTGCCTTTACAAGAAGGGGTCTCCCACTTTTTCTTTGATTCACTTTTGTAAAAACATTTAATCAAGAGTTCATTGGACCTATGTTGGGAGAGTTGATCTTTCCAGATTCCTCCACCACTGAGGTTAGACTGAGTGTCCAAAGCAGAGGCAAGCTCTGTTCTAACCATCCCCAGGGACCAGTGGGGGTGAAATGCTTTTGGGACAAGACCTGCCTCTCTGACAGCCACAATAGAAGCCAGGATCTCACTGTGTTGAGGGAGACCTGAATTTGTTGGCCAGCCTCTCCTGTGTGTGGAGGCACTGAAAATGTATCTTTGAGTGCCTGGATTGGGACTCACAACAGTCGAGAGTCAAGGCATCCATGATCCCTGTTTCCTTCGCCATCGAGCCAATTTGAACCGTGACTCAAACCCATTCAACTGCATCGAACCATAGGAACTTCCAGAGCTGCCTTATCTTCAAACTCCTGAACCACACTTTGGAACCTGTTCAGCGCCGCACTGAGCCAGCTAAGGGCATTGTTGCAATGCCACGAACTACAGCTCCTTGTTGCTTCAAACCGCTCAAACCAAACTGTGCATCCAGTCTCCAGAGTCTTCACCTTTAAACCAACTGTCAAACCAACCATGGTGGCTCTTACGATCCACATCCTTCAAGCATCGCCTTCTCGATATCGCTCCCATCAAGAACAGCGCGGCTGCTTTAACCGAACTACTGAACTACACATTCAAACCTGTTTGGTGTTGCACCATGCCAGCTGAGTGTGTGATTACCTCGGCTCAAACTATAAGATCCTCATTGCATCTGCCGCCTTCAAACTGTCGTTTGACCCACTAGCATCTTTGCTGCTGGTCTTCATCGTCAATCCAACTGACCCTGGTGGGTCGTTGAGCCCCGATCATCGGACGCCGCATCAAACCGCTTGAGCCAGGCTGCGCATCCGGTCTCCAGTTCTTTGCTGTCAAATTGAACTAATCAAGGTGGCCCAATCGATCCGCAGCCCTTTCAGTACTTCATCAAACTGATCCTGTAGAATAGCGCCTCCAGTGACCAAAGTATTTGCAGTCGTACCAACTATTGAACCGACCATGGTGGCCTTCATGATCTGCACTTCATAATGCATAGCCTTCAAGCCTCATGAGCTTTGTTTTACCCCTGCTCAACAACCTTTCTTGTCTGAAACAGTGCAACCGCTGCACTCAAACCTTGTGAAACTGCACAAACAGCACCAAGAAGTTTGGTTTGATGGTGTTGAACCATCAAGAACCACGGAAGGTATTATTGACTGATATCTGCCGCCTTGATCCACCTTTGGGCCCTAGAGACTGGCTAGGTCACCTTTAATCTCTTTCTGTAGCAGAACATAAAAAAATTTTTATAAACATTGTGGCTTTTACTTGCCTTACACCCCTAATTCATTACTCAGAGTGCTACACTGCACTATTTTTGCTACTGACTCACATTGAAACCCCTCTTGAGAGTATACCCTTCCCTTGGCCCACATAACTACAAAAGGTGAAGGCAGGATATCTATTAACTGTGCCTGGTTTAACTTTATGGTAAGGATCAGTCTTGTTCTGTAGCAGTTGGAGGGCGGAGTAGGTGCTTTAGCCACTACTGATCCTTGTACTCCTACAGGGCAGAAATCATTTAATCACAAAGACAAACGTGGATGCCAGCATCTCCTCTGCCCTCATACACTCGAACATCTTTGCAGCGTTCAAACAGTGACCAACTTGTCACTAATTACAAGAATCCAGGATTCTGGCTAGGCAACACTAGTTCAATGGATGACCTCATTCTTCACAGACAGAACGTAAACAATCTGACCTCCCTCCCTTGAATCTAACCCATGCAACATAACCAATGGAGTACCACAAAGAGCAAGGGTATCACTGTTGTTGCTCTTCAA
Source organism: Ambystoma mexicanum (assembly GCF_040938575.1). NCBI lineage: Eukaryota > Metazoa > Chordata > Amphibia > Caudata > Ambystomatidae > Ambystoma > Ambystoma mexicanum. Next base: position 487,906,372 of record NC_090938.1, on the reverse strand, counting down.
CAAATTCATGGCCACACTCATGTGACTCATCAAGAGAAACAGCCTTAATAGTTACAGCTAAGCAGAAAATACCTAAATCATCTTCAAACTCGCACCCAACTAAAATATACAAGCCAACTCATTGATAATTAGAAAAAGCCTGAAACTCAACACTGGCATTATGTAAATTATGATGTCGCTTGCCAACGTCACACGGGGCACTCCAATCCCTTGGCCTACTTACATGGGCACTTGTCTGAAGCCATTAAAAGTAGTCATTCTGTTCCCCACCTTCCCACACAGAATCCGTGTGGTTATATATCTGGCTCTATATAGAATCAACTATGTCAACCAGCATACATTTTGGCACTCCAGACCATCCAATGGAGAAACTACAAGAAATCCAAAGCACAGCCCCAAGATGCTACTGAGACTCACCAGGAGAGACCACTTCACACCAGTATTAAGGACACTCATCTTGCTACAAGTCAAGAAGAGAATACAGTTGAAAGCATCACCCATCACACTCTTCGGGGCTGTAGAGCCAAATTCATCCAAGGGAAGGTCATCCTATTCCACACCATGAGGCCTATAAAATGATCCAGCAATGACATACACTTGACAATTCCACGATATGCCAAAAAGAGGAATAGGAGCTCATCACAGCCACAATCCAGAACTCACGTCCATGGGGAATTCACATAATCCAGGATCATCTTACTTCTGGAAAGCACTAACGGCTTGCCTATTCAATGAACTATATCCGACCAATGCCTGCAACGTACCTCGAAGATTCATCTACAGGCGTGAACACCAAACCAGATGAAAACGGTGTCCAGTTAAAGTACCGAATTCAAAAGAATCGAATGCCAAAGGTGAGAGTCAATGTGTCCTAAAACCCAAGGGTCGATTTTTTGATTTTTTTTAATATTTTTTTTTTTGGGTTTCCGTTTTGGGAAAAAAACTTTTACTACAAAAAATGGCGTTTGGGGGGGACCCGCCAAAAAAACCCAAAAATAAATAAATAAATAAATAAATAATTCGACGCTTTTTTGATTCAACCCTTTGGTCATTCGATCCTTTGCATTCGAAACTTTGACCTAGAACTGATGAAAACCACTGACATACAAACATGGGTTACCACCAAGGTCTGACTGCAAATTGGCTCAAAGATGTCAATCACTGAGAGCATGCAAACAGTTTGATCAAACCGAAATCTCAAGCCAGCTAGGTTGGTAGCCTGAGGCCAGCAAGCAGCACAGCTAAAATCAAGCAAACAAAGAATCATCACTTTGCCATATACCGCACTGCATTTCCCCCCATGCTCATTGCATGTCAAGCAACCACTATTGCTTCAGCACTTTCACACGTGTTGGCCACAGCACGAGGCCGAGGAACTGGATACAAGAGGAATGTGCTTCAGTAACTAACATAACTTAATGTAGCACGCGGGCCAAAAAGGGCTTGGCTACAATGGACTACATGCTTGTACTTTATTTTATTAAATGGGTATTTAATTTAAGTGTGTGTTTATGTCCGTTGGCCTAATCCATCCAGCCCACCATGGGGCTGGATGGAATGTTAGACTAAAGACCAGAAAAGAAAAGTAATTCACCTACAGCAAGAATGGATTGGACGGGAGAAAATTCTAGAAGAAAGAGAAACCGTTAAAGAAGAACAAGAGACCATTAGAAAGAAGAAGAGAACAATATGTAGATCGTGGCAGAGTACACACTGTGAATCCGCAGATGGGTGGCGCACCTGTGGAGGTTAGCCATGGGATTTACGCCAGCCTGGATCTTTCCTCTGGATGTGTGACCAAGTGAGACCTGTTGGTGCGGCTGCCATCTTTCTGTTGTCCTGGCCTGGGAGTTGGGCTACTTCCTTTGTTCCCAGTGCACGCAGGGCCACCATTTTGAGTGGTGGGACTCGCCCTGCACATAGTCGATCACCCAGAATGAGTGACAGGCCGGTAGTGGCCGGGATGCTGAGTTCTTGGCTCTGTCCACTTTTTGGGGATAGTCTACCCTCAGGTTGCTCTTGGTGACCAACTATGTCCAGCCAAGCCTTCATGTGGGTGGGTAGAAGGTCTGGTCATCAACTCTTTTTTTGAGGTTGCCAGGGGCTAACCTCGGTTTAGTTGTACACACTGTGTGACCTCCCGCATCTTCTGTTGCTGTACCTCGCTTCCTCAAAAGCCCCATTAGTGTTGCCGCAGCCGGAGGCTGCATATAAATATTGCCTCTTGTTAATAGACAATTGCTGGCTTCCCGTTTGCTTCTTCCTTTGATGCGGCGCTGGTCCTTTCACTCAGTGGTGTGTTGGTCCTGGAGAGGCGGCGATTGAGATTCATTAGCGCGGTAGAGGAGCGGGTCATGGGTGCATGTCCGACAGGCCCAGAAACGCTTCACTGGAGCTTAAGGGCAGCGAGTGACAGACACAGCATGTGCAATTGCTCACTGGAAAGATGTACAGCATAAAAAGAAGAGGAAGCAGCCTGACCTCCTGCAGCAGATGGAGACGAGCTGCAGAAAAAAAAGGCATACAAAGTGTTTTTGGGTGGCGGCGGGGGGCGAAGAGATTGTGTGTCTGTGTGTGAAGTGCCCTGAGTGGCACTGCAAAATGAGCTGGGGCTCAGTAAGGGGCGTGGCCTAACGGCAGGTCACATGCTGGCTTAGTACGCCACACCCCTTGACGACCCTGCCAGGCAGCGTTTTGTAGAGATCAGCATGCTCTCCAGGAGAGAGGCTACTGATCTCTGCATTTATTCTACAAAGGCTTGCCTTGCAGGGGGCAGCCCTTGCCTTTTCAGCTGGGGAGGGGCAGTGGGACCATTAAGGCTGAAAGGGTGAGGCTGCTGGAAGCTAGGCCTTTTTCCTGAAGACTGAAACTCCCTTGCGGGAGCTTCAGGATTTACCAAACAAGTCCTCTTCTTCTAGCGGCCTCACGTTTCTCTCCATAATGGTGGCGCGGGCACACAGGCATCTCGTGCTTGAAGGGATGCCTCGCAGGTACTGCGCCACCATTATGGGTGAAAGGCATTTTTTTCTGAAGTCTGAAGCTCTCGCACACGACCCACAGCTTCAGGCTTTAGAAAAAACTCCTTGTCATGAAGTGGCCGGGGCTGCCAGGGGAGATTAGTGAGCCCTGGCAGGGCCCCAGCCTCAACACGAGATTTAGGAGTATTCTACGTTTATTTTGCTCAGGTCTGCCTTCTTATTGGTCCCGCCCACACCTCCACCCGATTCAGCATATCGGATGGAGGAATGAACGGAACCCGCAGAGAGAACCCGGAGACTCCAGGGACTTCCCCGGAGACCCGGAGAAGAGGCTAAAAACGTGGAGTCTCTGGGGAAAACCCAGAGGTTAGGCAGGTATATGATATGATTAGTTAGTATAACGCGCTTAATACCCAGAGGTTTCTAAGCGCAGACCCAGGGATCGAACCTGTGTTGCTCCATGTTGTCTTGCTTCCAAGGCAAGCACGTTGCCGCTGAGCTATCCTCCTGAGACAAGGCCGGGAGGTCTGACACTTTATTCTTTGTAGGCCTCTTCATGTTGACCCACTGCTTCTTCACTTCATTGGAGGCCTCAAAGGGCATTCACGTTATCTGTGACCTCTAGCCACAGGGCATTTTTGACAGCACGGCTGCGTCTCTGGCCATGCTAGCTGCAGAGTGTGTCTTCAGAGTACACCATAAAATGTACCATCACATCTAGCTTTTCCTGGGGGAAGTTCCTGGCACAACAGTCCTTTTCGGTGTCCTTCGTCCATCTTTTTGGCTGGATGCCTTTGCCAGACACTGGATGATTGACAATTGTTTTTCACCAGTTAACTGGAGTTCTAACTTGGAGTTTAAAAATGATAAACCAGTTTCTAGGTTAATAACTATTTTTCAATAACTCTGAGTTTTTATAGTTTATAGTTTTATAGTTTTTTTTCTAATGTTATATGTATTTGTTCTCATGTGTTTGTCTGTTACATTTTTCCCTGTCCCCTTAACCTCGACCCTTGTGTGTATACACAATAATTATGTTTGTATTTGGAATACCATCTGTCTTTAATTGATCACAAATTGACCCTTGATCAGCCTAGAGAAAGTCTTAGGGCCTCATTACGACCCAGGCGGTAAGTTACCGCCTGGGTCGTACCCTTACCACCATGGTAAACTATGTTTACACCATGGTGGATGGCGGATTTACCGCCCCATTCCAAGGTGAGTGGGGCGGTAAATCCCCATTTCCCATTTTACCCTTCATCTTTGCAGCATTGCGCATGTCATTGCGATGCACATATTTTTGAGAATCTAGCCCTGGGGGGTTTCAAGAAAGGTGAATGTGGGAATAAAAGGGTAGGAGTGGGGAAAAACAGGGTGTACGTGGAAAGCCCATTCCTAGGCAGATCATGTCGATAAGGTAGTTGGAGGGAAAAAAACAGAGCCTACATTCATGAAAAGACAGGTGGGGGTTATGTAGGTCTGGGCATACAACCCTCTTAATTTAGAGCGCCTCTCGTGCAAAAATTCCACACCGTAAACTCATTCAGGAAATTCACATATTAATGAGCGTTGTGATATAAGTTCAGTTCAAAAATATTTTTATTCGACAAGTTGTCATCCAGCCACAGTTACATATACAAAAACACATATTTGCCATTTTTAAATAACACAAGTGTACAGCATTGTTTAAATTCATTCATTAATACCAGGAATTCACATTTCTAAAAAGTCTATTTGAACCATGTTAAAAGTACTACCAGCGTCTTATAAAATCATATAAAAAGCCACCCTACGAATTCACATTGGACCATTATGTGCCGTTAGACACTGCCCCATTACACACATTTAACGCTTTTGCCCTCCCTCGCCAGGCTTGAGTCAGGTAGGTGGCAACACAGTGGACCACTTTTATCACGTCACGATTCCATAAAAGGAGTGCAAAGTCTACATTGCGTATGCCATTTCAATCAATAGGGGAATCAGGAGCCTCCTTCTGGGGGCTTGGTAACCAATACAAAAAAGAGAAAGTAAGACAGAGTCTCCTCTGCTGCTAAACACATGGGGCATAGGCCGCACCCATTTGGGGCCCCCTATTGGTTATGCTAGCCAGGCTTAGATAAGAAATTCTAAACCTTATATAAAGGTTTCGCGAGTATAGAGGTTTTATCATGTCTAAATATCTCTCGAATCCCGGTCTTGACTTGCCTGCTCAGTATGTGGGACCCAGAGAGAGTAGCCGGCCCTCATTTGCTACTTCAGCCTCTGACACAGATGTAGCTAGGGTCTTAGCTTCCAAGCAGTGTGCTCTGTTAATGGCCTCGGGTTTTAGCCATAGATCAGAGAGGCCCAGCTGTGCCAAAGTTTTCTTAACATGGTTAAACCATGGCAGTGATTTACCTCCTTCGGTCTCTCAAATATGGAGGACATCGTCTTGGTAGCTTTTTAGCTCGTTGGATGACCAGAGCCTCAGCCACAAAAGTGCTGGCCCAATGTTGGCCTCTTTCTGAATCGGTATCAATCCCAATTCCATGTAAAGTGTAGGGGTTGGTGAGTATTTGGGGAGTCCCAGAAGTTTCTTTAGTATGGCTCTCTCCACCATCCCTAGTTTGGTACAATCACCACTACCCCAGACCTCGGCCCCTTGCATGGCTCTAGATTTAGCCTGAGTTACAAACATTCTAGTGGCTGGTGATATCGGCTCTTGGCCATGTTGATAGAAGAATCTGACTATCCCTCCTCCATATTTTTCTTATTGTAGGCACGATTTCGCCACTTGAAGGGGCCAGGTCCCCAAGTCATTAAACCATATGCCTAATTAATCATACTCCTGAACTTGCTCAAGAAGAATATTGTTAATCAGCAATGTTATTTTCACATATTTCCTATGTTTTGGGTGGAAAACTAACACCTTGCTCTTCACCATGTTCATCTCGAGGCAAAAGTTCGGAGCATTTTGACACAAAGGCCTCTAGGGTGATCCTAAAACCCTTTGGGGATGTGGCTGGTATGACTGCATCATCAGCCAAGAGCAGTACTGGATTAATCCCAGCTTCGGTGGGTATAGGCAATTTCCTCTTACATGCCTCACCACCACTTCAATATATATCAAGAAGAGAAGGGGGCAAACATACAGCCCTGCCTTACCGCTCTTACAACTTCAAAGGTGTCAGTTAGCTCCCCACCCAAACCCCATTGATCCCTAGCTGTGCTCCCAGAGTACAGTTGGATGATTATCTGCAGGAGAGCGGTAGGGATGCCCCTCTAAGCTAGTATTCCCCATAGTAGGGGTCTTGACACAGAGTCGAACGCGGTCCGGAGGTTGACGAAAGCTGAATATACCCTCATCTTCCTCAGGGCTTTGTACTTCTGCGTGACAATGTGCAGGCGAAGAGCGTGGGCTATGTTGCTAATTCCTGGATGGAAGCCTGCCTGGATATGGTCAATGACATTGTTTTGTTGGACCCAATCCTGAAGATGCATACAGACGATTTTGCAAAGATTTTCCCGACACCATCCAAAAGCGAGACAGGCATAAAGTTGAATGGGTCGTCCCTCCCCCCGTCTTATAAATCGGTATTATAGTGGCTGTTTGCCAGGAGGAATGTTCTGTGTTTTGACTTAGATAAGCATTAAACAACAGCCTTAACATGGGACCCCATACAATCAGCTCATCTTTAAATAGTTCTATTGGACATGATCTGGGCCACAGGCTTTCCCCCATTCTTGTATCTTAATCACATTGCAAATCTCACCCAATTCCAATTGGAGTGGCCCGTTTCCATCCCCTCTCACCAAATATGCTTGGGGTTCTGCTTGTTCCCCTGAGCCCTCTACTGTGGACCATACAGCTTCTAGTAATATTTGACCCAAGCATTGGGAGTTATTTCAGAAACAACCCCCCTCTGTCGACCATCCTCCAAGCCTCTTGCCAACCTCCAAAAGGTCAGAGAGTCACCCAATTGGCCCGCCTCAAGTAGGTCATCCCATTTTTGCCTGACGTGGGCGTCTTTTTGGGCATTTGTCAAGGATTTAAATGTTTGCATAAGTTTTCTGAGTTCTATTCTATCTATAGGTGGTTTACTATTTAGGCAGTTTAACATGGCAGTCTTTGCTAACGTGCAATCCTTATCGTACCAAGGACTGGTCTTTAGAGCATGCTTTTCTATGCACTTAGAATGTTTCATGACATGGGGTTTCCATAACTCTATTAAATGTGGGCAAGATCTCGTTGTCACCCACGTCCATTCCAGAGCATTCCCCTGGAAGTGACAGGAGTTTGTCATACATCTGGGGCTTTACAGAGAGTAAGTCTAGGTCAACCCATTTTATTCCTTGCTTTGATAGACCTTGGATATTAATGGGGACACTGTTCCCAGAGGGACCATTTAGACTACCACCCCAACCAGATGACTTCATGTATAGTGGTTTGTGGGCACTCCCTTGTATGTCCAGGACTTCAAAGTCTAAGATTTTAGCCCATAGCTCAGTTGACACAAAAATATAATCTATGTGAGAGGATCCTCCATGTCCCACAAAGGTCAGCTTCAGGGGCTGATCCTTAAAAAAGCGACTGTTGCAGGCTCTAAGGCCCAGTCCCAACAGAGTCAAAGCACAGCCGAAATCCTGCGAATGGGCTCTTCCCTGGGAGGCGGGACCAAGATTGGAATGTCCCATGCCTCATCTAAGTCATCCCATTCCCCTTCCATAGCATGAAGGAGCTCAAGTTGGATGTTTAAGTCCCCCACAAAGATGGTACGATAGTTTTGTTAGAGGGGTCCAAGGTGTGTTAGGATTAAATGGCAGGCCTGGTCAATGGCCCTATTCTTAACCTTGGGGTCAGCTCTGTTGTAAAAATGACATATAAAAATTGGGGGTCAGTGCCACAGCTCAGCATTAAGCACTGGATCTCCCGGGAGCCTGTGTCTATGGTCTGAATCTGGAGGTCCAGAGCTGTATTAACCCATGTCACTAAACCCCCACAGGGTCTTCCCCTTTTTTCCTTTCTTGCCAATACCCCAAAAGCCTCATACCCCTGGAACATTGTCTGCTCCAAGTCCCAAGTCTCCTGCAGCAGGTTATATCATGCCTCCTTATTAAGTCACACCACTCATTGCCCACCAGGTGTTTCCCTAAACCTGCTATATTCCAGGATATCAGACTGAAACCTACTTCACCCGTCTGGGGCTCTGTAACTGTGACAGTATTATATTAATCGTTAGCCTCATGGGCTACAATCTTCACAGGGGGGGGCGCTATCCTTTGTGAGACCAATGGACAACGTGGACCTTGAATGGGCTGGGGAATGAAGGGTTGATTAATCTTCCACTCGGACCCTACTGTAGGTCGAATCGTGATTCTAAAGCCCCTCTGGGGATAAACCCTAGCCTCAATAGATAAGAGGCCGTCCCTCGGCCCAACATTTTTTAGTGAAACTACTATTCTGTCATTGTAAGGTTGCTGTAAGGTTTTCAAACACTAACCTGATGGTGCAGCAATCAACGAGGCAGTTGGGGAGCCCCCTAGGGACCCTGACACCTCCCCTCTCCTGATTAGGAAACAAGTGGTGGTGTAAGGGATCCCAGGGAAACCCTCCTGGGGGAGAAAACCCTGCCGGAACGGAGATGGATCCAATCGTCCTCGGTACGTCGATCTTCAACGTGGGAAGGATTCTATTTGCAGGACTCTGTCTGCTTCTGTATTCTAATTTAAACAAACAGGGTATGAGCTGAAATATAATCATGGAAAAAACAGACAGAAGTGAGAAAAGAACAGTACCGAGCGAGTTGGATGGAGGAGGAGTCTTGAGGAGTCTCGGAGGTCGGGAGAGGGAGGCTGGATACGGACACAAGTCTGTAGATATGTAGATAGGTAGGTAAAGAGAAAAGGTAAGTTTAAGGACAAGGATGTAGGTAACATGCACCCTAGCTGCGAACTTACGGAGCGTCTGAGGAGAGAAGCGACGCGCTGAGCTGTGGTTCTGCTGCACCATATCCGGGATCCTTGGAACAGCGCGGTGACGTCAGAGGACGTCTGACTGAAGACGGGAACACTGCAACGCTACCCGTAGTAACAGGAGCCATGCTGGGAGAAGGAAACAAGGACAAAGTCCGCATTCTCCAGCGCCGCCAAAGGGAGCCGCGGCGCCAGCGAGACATGACAGTCATCTTCGATTGAAGGCATTCTTACCTCTGGAATTTCCTGTACCCCCAGAGGGGTTTTCCCACATTATGCAAGATGATCGAGGGTCCCTCCTTGTCGAATCTTCTGGCGGGCTGCACGAGTGCGCTGGCCCCACCTGGGGTAGATAAACGACCTCCCACACGTGGGGGCCCCAATGGTGTGGCGTTTGGCTCTGAAAGTCCCTGCATTTGCCACAGTGAATTGGGGGGGGTGAGACGTGCCTCTTGGCCACCCCTCCATCCCAACCCTCCAATCACTGGCGACCCTGCATGGCACTACTTGGGTTGCGACTACAGCCACCCCACGGGGCCAGCCTCGTAACCCTCTCAGCATTCTCACTTGGTGGGGCATTTAAGGTGATGTGATCGCCCCTGGGTTGGGTGTTGGGGGTCCCACTCTGGAGTGGTAGGGTTGTGCTAGTTTTAAGCAAGATCAGGTTTACAGGGCTTGGAGCGGGACTGGTTGCTCCATTACCTGCATCCAACCTTGCCCTAATGGAAGCTAGATCTGCAACAATCCGAGCCAGGTTGGTTTTAAACATCATCGCCACCCTATCAGATAACTGATCCCTCAAGGCTAGGGAGTCTAGTGGCACCTGCATATTATTTAATACCCCTCCTTGTGTAAGGTGAGGGATATGTTCCGCTCCATCCGTCTGTGTCCCCACATCTAAACACATACACGTGATCTTTGTGGTGCACATTCTATGCAATTTGGGGTGGGCTCCTTTACTCTTTTTTGCTGGGGCGGTGAGTAAGTTAGTAATAACCTCCCCTAGCTGTTTCCTCACCCTAAGCCCCGTACCGATTAGAAGTGGGGATCATAACCACACAAGCCTCCAGAGTCTCGTTGACAGTAATTGTACTGCCATAGGTCCTGCTCTCACCTGGGTCAGGGCCAGCAGGCATCTCTTTCCCAGGTGATACCACAGGGATCTGAATAGTTGAATGATCTGTTTGCTTGCTATGTAACTCTATCACCTGTGCAGCAGTTTCCCCTGCTGAGCAGCTGGTAAAACGTAGTTCTTATCCTCCTCCTGGCCCTGAAAGGGCCCTATTTCATATATGCTCAGGGGGTCCTGCGGTTTTGGCCAATCTCTTAGTTTAGGAATTTGGGCCTGGACCAAGGGTTTTAGGATAGGAGCTACAGATTCTGGGAGGATTTCTGTATCTTCAAGTTCGAGGATACAGTTTGGGGCAGCAGCAACCTTCTTGCATGTTGAGATTTTTATTTTCTTGGCTACGAGGCCTTCAATTTCATGCAAGAGGCCCTTAATTTCAGTGATGAGAATATTAACGTCCTGAATAGGTTCTAATAATGTGTGTGCCCTTTCAATACTCCGTGAGGGGGAGATAGTGGCACCGCCTTCCGTTTAGACATGATGATTGTAGAGCAGGGGGCTTAATAATTAAAGGGAGAGGCGTACATTTGGAATAATGCAAAGCTACAAAAATATATGTGCATATAGTTACACCGATAAATCGCAATAGATCACAATCAATGCTTAAAACGGCTACAACCATGTAATCTAAAAGTGCTGGGGTACTCAAACTTCCCTTTTTAGAGCGTACACAAACACTAAAAGAATACTTTATAAAAAGTCTTTAAAAATAATGCGATTTGACATAAGCAAAAATCAATTAAAGTGCAAGTGATTAAGTTCATAGATGCTCAATTGTCCCAAGTTCACTGATCATAGGGGATTTTACAGGGTCTTCCAGACAACACAATTAATGTCTCCCCCGGCAGTAGGGCCAATAAGACCAAAGCGCGGCTGCCAAGAAGAACGTTTGAACTAGTAGGAACAGGCTGGGCGGGTAGGGCACGCCTCGACAGCTTGGGGAGCTGCCCTAGTCCGACTCTCCCTCAGCCCCGCCTGTTCCGCTCCTGAACAAGCCCTGCTCACCTCACTAAGCCACAATTGACCCAAGTGGTGAGTCTAAAAGTAGCAGGAAGTCAAAGTAGAACCACACAGAAGTCAAGCAGAAAACCGTCACAAAAGAAAGCTGATGTTACTATTCAGGTGAAAAAGAGAGGGTTAATTAAGACCTTACTTTAGCGTTATTGCAGCGTGAACCAGAGATTGTGGCAGGACTAGGCAGAGCTGTGTTCGTTAACCTTTGTGGTAGAATAATGGGTGCTCTTGTTAGGATGTTGCAGGTGCACAAACGAGGCAAGCCAAGGATTAGCGCCAAGGTATGTCCAATGCGCCCACAGCATCAGCAACCACGGACAGCCACAGACAGCCTGCACCCTTCACCTGCGGACGTCCGCCGCAAGGGTGACTGCTGGGGGATTTTGAACCCTCCTCTTCCTCCTCTCTCACTTGCACAGCAAAAAGGGGGCGTGGCCAAATGGGCCAAGTGGTCCAGGGACCCAGTGACAGTCACAGACAGCATGTGCCCTTCACATTCCTCCCACATCAAACTTTTCTTCCCACCTCTCCCCAGCCCTAAGAACCTCCTTTACTACCTATTCCTGTTCAGGGCAACACAAAGTTGACATTCAAATTCTAACAGTTACTTCACTGAATGCCCTCCTCAGGGCCACACAAACGTCTCACTTATCATGCACCCTTCCCCAAGAGTTTCTGTTACACTGCCATGTAAATCAAGCATTGCCAATGGCAACAGTTTTGGCTTTGGTGCAGGCACGTGATAGGTATTTGCTAGGCACTACCATAATGGCACTACCTGCCCATTAATGATATCAGCTGCACAATGGTGCGAGTACCTGGCCATAGGATAGCAGTATCTGGCAAATGCCGATCTAATAACTAAGCACAATCCAAAACTGTTGGGTTTGGTTTGCCAATGCTTGTAGGGCTTGCGCGCAAGGACATTAGTACTGCTTATAAAAAAAGTGGCTGGAGGAACTCTTGCTTAAGTTATTTTATCACACCAGTAGCACATTTACGACTCTGATTAAGCTATTACCCTCTGAGAAGACTGCATTGAAATAACACTGGTAGGCACTTAAAACAAAGACTGATGTTACTGCTCGATAAAACTAGCTTAAAGAGATCCCAGGAGAATGTTTTTAGCGTGGGGAGGGGAACAAAGTGGTGGGAATGGCCATAGGGATTAGCTTGGACATGGGCAGTCAGAGGGTGGATAAATATCCACCCACAAGCTCTGTGTCCATCCTCATATCCCATCTTCTGCCTAGCTGTACTCCAATACAATAGTTTAATCTTATAGGTGGTACTTTAGGACCACCTAAAAGCCCAAACTAAAAACCTTTTCTTTCACACTTCCCGTTTGGTGTTGCTCTTTTGGGAACGTTCACAGTGTTCATGGAACATTATTTCTCTCCCTCACAATGTTCTTTGTTATCATTGTTGTGCACTTGAGAACTGTCACCACAAGTTCCAGGATGCAGTGGGAGAATTCGCTCACTCACTTAATCTTCACTTCTCCTTAACCTCTCTCTTTCAAGGTTCACTGTTCTTTTTTCGGAAGCTCCTTCAAAAGTTCCAGGATGCAACCCAGTGATTCAATCTCTCCGAATCTTTAATTTTGGTGTTGCTTTCTTGGAAGACTTCAGCCCTGGATCCAATGGGTGTTTGATCTTTCACACAGTGATCACTGTTACATGTTTGGGAACTATCACACCAGTTTCCAGGATGCAACGCAAGGTTTCTACGTCACTCTCTAGTCTATGGCAGTATCTGTGCCTCCTCACATAAATAACCCTGTGGTTTGGCCTTCTCCCTCAGTCTTCGTCCTCCAGATCCTCCTCAGAACCTCCACATGCCAGTGCTAAAGACATGATCCATCTCTTTTGCTATGTTTTCCCTTGCCCTCTCTATGGGCATCCCACTCCACAGTCTCTCCAAGCCATATGTGGCAAGAACACAGTCCACACCCATCTTATCTTCAGCTACTTATTTAGGTATAAGCAACAGTTCTTTCTACATTAGTTGCGCGACGAAGCACATCACGTCCTCTCTCCTCCTCTGCAGGGTTCCTCTCCACCCTTCCCAACCCATAGCCCAAACCTTCAGGAATTCCACCCAGGCCATCTACAGCTGCTCACTAGTGATAGCCCCAGAGACTTCTCCACCAAAAGCAATGCTCTCATACGCCAAGGCACCACGGCTCCCATGGGACATGCCTGGGGTGCTGCTCAGCTCGCGGTGCCAACCCACAGAATCTCTGCTGCTGGGAATCAGGTAAAGCGTCCATTATTACATTCCACAAATGTTCAACATGTTGCGGCCTAACAACAATATTGTTGTCCATGCAACTCAGAACGAGCATTTACGCCACCTGAAGAAAATGCGCCTGCCGAAGCTCCATCTTTTTGTATTCTTCTGCCTCCCCAATACACCTAGCAACTCTCTCACTTTGTCATTAAGAAGCCATGAACAAACTTAAACTGAATCTAATTCTATTCTGAGAAATTTGAGACATACTGCAGAGTCCACTGGCTTCTCTGGGGCCAGTGGCCTCCCATCTCCTCTGCCATCTGTGAAAAGTCTTGCAACAATGTTCTGCATTCACCTGCCACCTCTTTGCTCGCTACAAACAAGAGGTCATCAAATAATGCGGCACTCTGTCTTTCCCTGCCCTGTAGTATCAAGCAATGGCGAGGCCAACAGTTTGGGCTTCTGTCTAGGCACGTAAAGGCACTTGCCAGGCACAGCCATAGTGGTATTAACTGTGAAATTGATGGTAGCAGGTGTCAAATGGTGCGGGTACCGGGGCATCTAATAGCAATACCCGGCCAAAACAAAACTGTTGGTGTTGCCTATGGTTGTGTTCAACAATACTTCAGTGAAGGGCATGCAGAGTGGTCATAAATGGGTGGCTGAAGGCAGACTGTTAGGAATCACGGCCAGAAGTTGCCTAAACCACGTAGGGTTGCTTGTAAGAAAAACACAGCACTGAAAACCACGACAGCTAGACAGGTACGCTTTCATGCCCTGCAACGGAGAGCGCCGTTTCTATCACAACACAGGTTGACATGGCAACGGGGTAAACAAACTCCATGCCACGCGGCCGCCTGTAGTCAATCACATGACACCCGAACACGTAATGCCAACAAACTAAACCACACCTCCAACCCATGGCTCACTGCTTCTGATTGAGGTTACAGACTCGTTTTTGCTTCATTATTGCAGCACCCTGTATTTAGGATTTAGACCTTTGTTCCTGTCCTGGTTTCGTTTCATTTTGTTTTGTTGCAGCCTGCAGCGCTGTGTGCCTGGTCCGCGTGGCTCCCTCGCTCTGCAGCATTGTATGCCTTGTGCACACGGCTCTGTCATCTCGCTGCGCTGTGTGCCGGGTGTGCACGGCTCCAGAAGCTAGCAGTGCTGTGTGTCTTGTGCACGCAGCCTTTTCATCCTGCAGCGCCGTGTGCCTTGTGCGTGCAGCTCCTTCATCCTTTTTTGAGAGTTGCCAAACCATACCTTCTGTTCAACTGATTGCTATCTGCCTGACCCTACTGCTCTTTAATTGCTCGCACGTTGCCAAACCATACCTCCTGTTCAACTGACTGCTATCTGCCTGTTCCTATTGCACAGCAAAAACAAAGAGGTGATGGCTGGAAGGTTTAGAATGAATCTTAACCACTGGCAATGCTCTGGGCAACCCTCCAGACCATCGTTCTTCGCCTGCCAAGCCATTACAGAAGGGGAAAGATCATATGCAAATCAGGCTTGGCCCCACCCCAAAAGGGGCAATCCAGCCCGAACTGCTAGGTCACATCCCTATTGCACGAGACCACAAGCATCCCCAAACATGTTTCGGCCTTGTTGGGCCTCATCAGTGAGGAGTAGCTTGGGTCTCTAGGCCCAGTAGGCACGTGACCCACGTCTGGGCATACCCGTCCCACTGGGGGTGACAAAGCAAAAACAAAGAGGTGATGGCTGGAAGGTTTAGAATGAATCTTAACCACTGGCATTGCTCTAGGCAACCCTCCAGACCATTGTTCTTCGCCTGCCAAGCCATTACAGAAGGGGAAAGACCATATGCAAATTAGGCTTGGCCCCACCCCAATAGGGGCAGTCCAGCCCGAACTGCTAGGTCACATCCCTTCTGCACAAGACCACAAGCATCCCCAAACATGTTTCGGCCTTGTTGGGACTCATCAGTGAGGAGTAGCTTGGGTCTCTAGGCACAGCAGGCACGGGACCCACGTCTGGGCATACCCGTCCCACTCGGGGTGACAAAGCAAAAAGAAAGAGGTGATGGCTAGAAGGTTTAGAATTAATCTTAACCACTGGCATTCCTCTGGGCAACCCTCCAGACCATCGTTCTTGACCTGCTTTTGTTTTGCTATTGTCACCCTGAGTGGGACGGGTATACCCAGATGTGGGTCCCGTGCCTGCTGGGCCTAGAGACCCAAGCTACTCCTCACTTGTGACGCCCAACAAGGCTGAAACATGTCTGGGGATGCTTGTGGTCTCGTGCAGAAGGGATGTGACCTAGCAGTTCGGGCTGGACTACCCCTTTGGGGGTGGGGCCAAGCCTGATTTGCATATGATCTTTCCCCTTTTGTAATGGCTTGGCAGGCAAAGAACGATAGTCTGGAGGGTTGCCCAGAGCAAAGCCAGAGGTTAAGATTCATTCTAAACCTTCCAGCCATCACCTCTTTTGTTTTGCTATGATCCTATTGCACTTCAATTGCTCGCACGTTGCCAAACCATACCTTCTGCTTAACAGACTGCTTCCTGCCTGATCCTTATGGTACTTAAATTGCTTGCACGTTGCCAAATCATTCTTCTATGAATAACGGACTCCTATACAACTTTGCACACCATCTACTGTCTACCAGAAAACAACTACCAACGGCATCTTTGTCCCATTTACCCTTGGATTATTGCAGAGACTAGAGACGCTTGCTGTTTTTTATGCATAGGTGTCCTCGTGCCGTCGGGATAGGTTGTTTGGACATTGGGATTCTCACGTATTCTTACTCTCTGCTACCATCGGACTAATTAACATCAGACTAATACCTGAATCATACCAACGCTCCAGGAGTAGGACACTGTCCAACTCTGGTAAGACTGCTCCCTCTTTATTTAGCAAATTTCACATCCTATGGTCTAGCAGTTATTTTATAGTAGGTCATATTTTTATATCTCCTCTTGTTAGGTACTCAATGGGCCTCATTACGAGTTTGGAGGTAGCCATGGTGCTATTGGTGCCATGGCTGCCTCCAAACTCGGGTCCGGGTATTCGGAATGGGACTTACCGGGTCATCCCAACCTTAGAGGATACCGTAAGTCCACATTCTAAAAACCATTCCCCATTCCCATTCGAGCCCCCATAGGGCTCAATGGGAATGGGGAAGGAGCTAATAACGGGCCCGCAAGTAGCGGGTCCGTTATTAGCTCCCTGGTCCCTTAGCGGCTCCCGCTAAGGGCGGCTGGTAAAACCAGCCGGCCTTTGTGGGACCCGCTAAGGGACCTCGGACGGCGGCGGTAGGGGGTTAACAGCACCGACGTCCTTACCGTTGCCGTTAACCCCTACCCCAGTACTGGTAATGAGGCCCAATATCTCCCAAATAACCCGAGGAGTGGTCATCTCACCCTACCTTCTCAGTATTCTTTGGGGCTCCTTCTGACGCATATTCCGTATTCTAGCTTTCTTCATTGCATACACATCATTGGTACTGATTACTTCCCTTGTGTTTTCTCTAGCTGGCGTTTCCGAGGGTGTCTCTCCTCTTCCAACTATTTGATCTTTCTGTCTGGTACTTACTCAGCAGAAAGTTACAATTGTAGGAAGAATTCTTCAGCGACTCCTGTCTGATCAGACGTCCAGGTTTCTTGTTTATCAAGTTGTTGGTTCTGAAGTCCTAACATAGACTTGGTTAAGATATTTGGATTACGCCAGTAGCGGGTTTGCAACTCCAATTAAGTCATTAACTCTCAGAAGACTGCTTTGAAAAAACACTGGCAGGCTCTGCGAGTGCAACGTTTGATGGTATGTCTTGATTAAAGGGAGCGCAAAGAGTTCCCATGAAGAGGTGTTTTGGGCGGGGAGGGTGGGAATGGCCACAGGGATTATCATGGCCATGGACAGTCAATGGGTGGGCAAATAACCAAACAACATCTACAAGCTTTGTGTCCCTCCTCATATGCCATTCTTCCCTATCTGTAATGTCTAAGTCAATACTTTTGGCTTATGGGTGTCACAAGCGACACCTAATAACACAAACTAAAAATGTACTGAATCACTCCAACAAAGAGCAGGACACAAAGCAACTCTTCCATATAATCCAAACGTTTGGTTGGCGCAGTGGAGTAATTTGGATGAAAGTGCATCTAAATTAAAGGGGCCCTGCCAAATGAGTGGGACAAAATGGTGTGCCACAAAAGTTGGGGGGGGGGGGGGCAAACACCCTTGTCCCCCACTAAAATTACACCCATGGGTTGGGGCAAGCGAGCAGGAAGGGAGCACTCGAGGGCCATGTTCACAGGCAGCTTGCACAGACTTGAGACCGCGGACTGGTGCAGTCACAAGTAGAGTAACATTTTTACCAACCATTCTTGGCATTAGAAATGTGTTCGTTGAAATTCTCTGTGGTCGCTGAGTTTGTACAGTTTTTTTGCTTTTTTAGATACATCGATAGTTGTGTCAAGAAAGATTTGGGAGGCCGTGGCAGCATGATCGAAGTTGAAGATTATGTTCTGTTTTATTTACGATATCAGTCCTAAACAGTTTGGCTGTTTTCTCCGCAGCAGGACATGAGAGATAGCGGCCCCTCCCGTTCAGAGGTCACCAGCAGTGATAACGCATGCATTCAGGCTCTGAGGCCGGCAGGACTGGACACTTTTTGGGGTGAAGCGGTATGCCAGTTCATTGCTTCAGATCCCCCACCCACACACCGCTCTCATGACATTTTGGGCTATGTTAACTAGATCTGGCTGACCTGCAGAGCTGTTGCTGGACAGAACAGGACACGGGCATTAAACGGCAGCGCCTGGGCTTCCCCATTAACAAAGGTCTGGCAGTTACTAACCTAAAGCATTTCACTCTTAGCACCTGCATACATTTTTAGGCAATTGTGAAGTGAAGTGACTACGTGCATGCCAGGGCACTGATTGGAAGGGTGGGGGGACAGGAGACTGCTCTTTCTCACAGCAGTCCTTAAGTGGGTGCTTTCAGACTTAAATGAGAGTTAACTCTTTGTAACATTGAAGCAGCACTAGAATAGTCTAATTGTAATACGTAACGGTACCCCTCACACAAATACGTTTGCCCTTCCCTGCCGTCTCTGAAGTTAGCGCTTCTCCCAACATTTGAAGGGCAACTCCCCCCTCATCGCCCAAAATGTAGTTTTCGTTGCACCCTTGGTTCATTTAGTTTATGTAGGTGTAGAGCGCACTCACAAGACTCGTCAGCGCTGAGCTCTTGCGAGACACGCAAAACGCACAGCCCCAATCGGAGCCGGAAGCAGGAGACAGAGGCGATAAAGCTATAGAGCAAAAGCAGTATAGTGTTTGCCAGCCTCATGCCAGAAGTGATGAGGACGACGACGATACTGTGTACAAGGAAGCAGTGTGGAGAATCGTCAAAAGAATTTCCAGCAAGGAGAACATGGTACTACATAGAATCAGGATATACAGCCGGAAACAAGAACCTGCTGAACCCGTTGATAACTGCGTCACAAAATTACATGAGTAGGCGGCCCTTTGCGATTTTGGTAATAACGCAGAAATCATGATTTGCAACATGCTCACGGTACACACGAACAGCAGAACAGTCCAGGACAAGTTCACTTTGGAGAAAGAACTTCAATTGAACAAGGTAGTTGAAGAGACTATGGGCAAATGCAAATAGTTTGCGGGTAGCCCAGTGGCCACGGAAGTACAGGCTGTGGTGTTTAGAGGGAAGAAGCAGAAACAGCTGCCTGAACTCAGAGAGGACAAATGGTGTAGAAAGGAACCCCTCAAATGTCACAGATGTGCCAGTACAAGGCACTTAGCCAACAACAGAGAAAGGACAGAGAATGTCCTGCGAGAGACAAAGTGTGCTCCAACTACAAGAGGTTCAGGCACATCGCAGTCGCATGTAAGTGGCGCAACAAAAAATTGATGGCTATACAAGCCGAAGATGGAGATGAAGGAAACAGTTCATCTGAAGAAGAAGGAAGACCCACCATAATAATGGTTAACAGCCCAAGAGCCAGGAGTGAAAAGCCACATTGCGTCATCAAGGTGGATGGTAAGGAAACAAGAGTGATGGCCGACTCATGGTCAGAATAGACTATACTACCCATCCGCAAATATATGGAAATGGTAGGAAGAAATAACGTACAAGTCTTAAGCACCAAACACAAGCCCACCTTATTTGGGAGGTGCCTCAGTAAGTTTGTTAGGGTACAGCAACTGTGTCATTGAGTTTAAAGGGAGAGAAATCAGGACCAGAGTTTACTTTGCTAAGGAAGGTCCAGCGGTCCTGGGATGGAACGATCAAGCCAAAATGAAAATCAAGCTAGACCCCAGTAGAGAGGACCAAGTAATGGTGGTAAATGCAGGAGAAGCGCTGGTGTCAAAAAAAGATTTCTCCAAGTTGTTCACGCAGGGGCTAGGGAGAATGAAGAACTATGTGCACAAGATAATGGTCAGAACCAATGCAGTCCCAGTAAAGCACAAAGTGCGTCCAGTGCCTGCGACAGCAAGAAATGTGTTGAAACTCAAACTAGAAAAGATGGTGAAGAAGGGCACCATTGAAGAAGTGGAGTCGTCCGAGTGGTTGAGCCCAGTAGTGCTAATCAAAAAACAGAGCTCAAATGATTTGAGGGTTGCATAGACCTTCACAGTCTAAATTTGGAGCTTTCTATAGACAGCTACCCCCTCCCCAGCATTAACAAACGATATTAATGATGAAGGAAGCTAAAGTGTTTTCCAAGCTGGACATGAGGGACGCATATCACCAAATATACTTGCACAAAGAATCAAGAACTCCTCACCGCATTCAGCACCCCGTTTGTCACTTTTTCAGTTCACAAGGAGGCCATTCGGACTATCGTCTGCAGCTTCCACATTACAGCGGATGATGGACTCGTTGCTACACAATGTGGGAAATGTCTCATATTTTCAAGACGATATCTTAGTATACGCAGAAGATGACCAGACGCACGATGCAGTGCTAAAGAAAAGTCCTCACAAAGTTACAAGATGCAGAGTGAAGCTGAGTTATGAGAAATGTGTACTGAGAGCCAAGGAAGTGGAATACCTGGGGTACAAAATATCCAGTGAAGGAATCAGTCCCAAGAGAAAAGTCTTACATGTCATTGTAAAAGCCCCGGCACCCGAGAACAATGATGAGTTAAGATTGTTTCTATGGCTGGCTGAATATTACGCAAAGTTCGTCCCCAACTTCTCCGAGGTCACTGCTCTGCTGAGAGAATTATTCAAGGAAGGGGCTGAGTTTGCATGGTCACAGGAGCAGAAAGTGGCGTTTGAAGCTATAAAGGGAAGGATCGTGAGAGCCCCATGCTTGCAACCATTCAACCCTGCGTGGGACACAGTCATATCCACAGATGCCAGTGCATATGATCTAGGAAGCGTACTGACCCAAAAGAAAGGAGGTTCAGAACATATACTGGCATTCGCGTCCAAGGCGATGTCCAATGCTGAAAAAAACTATTCGATGGTGGAAAAAGAGATGCTAGCATGTGCTTGGGCAGTAGAATACTTCAGGACATACATATGGGGCACCAGATTCAGATTTGTCTCGGACCACAAACCATCGATCCATATGTTAAGCCCTGGAGGCACAAAAACATATGTGCCTCGACTAGTGCGCTTCACAGCGAAACAACAAGAATATACTTATGAAATAATGCATATTGTGGGGTGGAAGAACAACCAGACACACTGCTTGTCCAGACTACCGGGAGACAGAGAGAAGGCTTCCACATTCCTCGAGGACAAGTACATGGTGACCTCGATCCAGGATTTACTGAGTAAGGAATTCCTAGAAATGAACGAGCATCATTGGAAGGAAGGAAGCAGTAAAGATCCCACAATGGTAAGACTCACGGAATGGGTTAGGAGAGGTTGGCCTGAGGAAATGGCCATCACAGAGGGAATGAGGCCATATTGAAAAGTGGCTGAAGAAATTTTTGAGGCAGAAGGGTTGATAATCCAGGGCGATAAAGGGATCCCACCATTGGGCATCAGAAAGATCATCCTATGTAGGGCCCATTCTGGACATTTAGGAAGTACCATGACATGACGCTGCATGCAAGAGACATACTGGTGGCCTGTCATGAACCAGAACATACAAACAATGTTCAACAGATGTCATGAGTGTCTAAACGGTGACAAGAGGTTGAAGACAAGACTAGTTACGCTTACATTTAATCAGCCCCCTGGAAGCAATGCCCCCAGAACATCTTTATGGAGTGGTCATCATTAACTATTTATCAAAGTGGGTGAAACCTGAATTTGTGCCAGACATCACCACCATAACAGTGATTGAAGTGCTAACATCCGTGTTTCAGAAGGAAGCACTGCCAAAAGACTGTCACCGCCAATGGGGTTCAACTGGGATCACAAGAAATTGAGACTTTCATGAAAAAGAACAAGATAAAGCAGATCAAAGCAGTGCTGTACCACCCCGGCTAATGGATTGGTGGAAAGAGCAAACAGGGGCTATACAGCTGGCCATGGCAACTGGAATGGATCCATTTAAGACAGTCAAGGAAGTCATTGCAGCCAGTCAAGGAAGCCATTGCAGCCCACCGCTTGACCCCCAATGGTATCAACCATGTGTCACCCTTCCTGATGCTAAGAGGAAGAGTAGTGGCGTCCACGCTGGTACCACCATGGTTATCATGCATAAGGGAGGATGAACAGGTGAACATGGAGGATATAGTATGGAGGATAAAGAACAGAAAGACGCAGATGAAGAAATGGAGTGACCAGCGAAGAGCAGCCCAAAGTCGAGGAGTTAGAAAAGGTGATTGCATTCAAATCTGGTTAGTGCACCAAGATCAAGTGACTGGGTCCAAGTTCAGTCGAACGATCAATGTGGTGCAAAGAGGGACCAAACATGACCGCACCCAAGATGGTCACAAAAGGAACATGGACGGAGTGGAACCAGATTAGGGCAGACCTAAGGTACCACGAATAGCAGCTGAGACAGAAATAGAGCAGTGCGACCTAAGTCCCGAAGTAACCAACATGCCGGCTGATGGTGGAGAGGAGGAGGACCGACCTATGCGGGATCGGAGAATACCAGTGTAGTATAATGGGTATATAATGGAGTAACTGCTTGTTGGTCATCAAAGGGAGGTATGTAGAGCAAACTCGCAAGACTTGGGCGCGTAGAGTTCTCGCAAGACACGCTCTGAGCGAAGCACACAGCCCCAACAGGACCCGGAAGCAGGAGACAAAGGCCATAAAGCTATGGAGCAGAAGCAGCTCACAGCGCTCCTCCTCCCACGGGAGTTCAGCACTCTAACGGTTACACAGACTCAAAGCATCCAAGAGAGTGATGTTAACTGCCACTCATGTGTGTGTATTGCTTTTCCCATGTAAATATTAGAATACATCAAAAGCTACCTCTAAATGCAGGAGGAGGTGGAAGGAGGGGCACTCGGTAGTGGGTGCATCGGCCAGCCTGTTATAATGTTATGGACTGTGTAAGCCAGTGGTCTTGAAAATCTGGGGGCCTGAAGGATGTCCACGGGGAGTGTGAGCCTCTTTAAAAAGGGAGAACAGTGATTGCTTTTAATAGAAGATATAAGCATTTCTGGCAATAGGGGGCCCTAGCAACAATATCTTTACTCAAGGTGGTGCTCATCATAAAAATGTTTGGGTACCACTCAACTCAATATAACGCTTCCCACCAAAGGTCTGAATTCAGGCCGCACGATGGAAATAGAGTCTTGTGTAGGAGGTTTATTCTTTCCATTTTTAGTTCCTTGCAGAACATTGTTAGATGCCGTAAGGATTCTTCTTTTTGATTGCAAAGACGGCGTATGTTGTCGCTTGCCAGGCTATATTTCTTTAGATTTTGTTTGTTTATCAGAACATTGAGACTGAAACATAGGATCAAGTCCCTATGTTTTGGGTTTGCTCTCTTCCCTAGATATTTTGGCAAACTTCTTGGGATGTTGGTTAGTTTGGTTGACAGTGTGTGTGTCTTGGAGGCAGAGCGAGCGGCTTCTGATTGGACCATTCCACAGACATAAGCAACGTTTTTATCCGAGTCGGGTGGTTACATAGAGTGTCTGCGTTCACACTCAGAATTTCCAAGATGTCAGTGCATTTCTTTCTCCACAACGTTAATGGCCAAAAAGGAGATTTCTTGTTTTCTGCCTTCATGATTTCATGTTGAGGAGAACAGTCAGAGAACTCTACCTTTTTCTGTATTTGGCTAATGCTTTCCAGATAACATGTGCGTGTAGTGAGTGTAAACCCAGTTCATGGCAAAGCACGCCGATGGGAACTGAGTTTGGCATTCTTAGGATTCTCCGCCAAAATGTTCCATCCAGTTTATCCCATGTTTCCTGTGGAATTGTCAAGCCGGTGTCGCCTGCGTAAGTTATTGTCGGCACTACCTTTAGATTGTAAAAATCCAGAAGTGGTTGGATCAAGAATTTACTGTTTCTTTTTAAGGCTTGTGCTATTAACTAATCTATTTTGAGTTGCAGGTGTCTCACCAGTCGGTGCTAATTATGTTTCCTAGATATTTTGTACTCTTTGTTATTGGAATTGGTTTGTTTTCAAAACACCATTTGAATGTTTTTTTTTTACTTTTGCTTGAGTGTTCTTGATTATTAGGATTTCTGATTTTCTACATTTGAAGAGCATCAAGTTTTCGCTGAAGACCAATCGCAGTCATATCCAAAAGAATGAGGTCATCTGCATATAGCAGATGACCTATGGGATTCCCGCCTAAACGAGGCGAGCCCGATCTCGGTGGCTCGAGACTGTCTTTGATATCCAACATGTAGAAGTTATACAAGACTGACGCCAAGGGGCAGCCTTGTTTTAGGCCTCTTGTAATTATATCCTTGCTTAGGGTCCCCTTATGGTCCAAATGCACTTGTAAGGTTGTGCCCGTGTGTAGAGTAATGATGGCTGCCAATAGATCTTGAGGGCAACCCTTTTACATCCGTTTTTCACACAGGATTTGTCGGTCAACTCTATCAAAGGCGGCAGCCATGACAATACTCGCCAGGAAGAGCTTTTGATTTTCGTTTATGGTTTTCATTTTTAGTAGATTGAGTAGAAGCAAGTTTAGTCCACAATCTACTCTCTCCGGCAAAGCCAGCCTGCCTATGGTCAAAGTTTCTGCTTGATGTTAACCGTTCTTTCAGTCATTTTAGTAATATACCGGCATACAGTTTTCCTAGAACATCCAGTAATGATATGGGGCGAAAGTTTTCTGGTCTTGCTCTTGCTCTATCGCCCTTCTTAAAAATGGGTATTACAACCGCTTTTTTCCAGGAATCCGGTATTTGCTTGCTAAGGTTGATTCTGGTAAATAGGTCTTAGCACATCTCGGCCTATAATTCTGGAGTTTGCTTTAGAATTAAGTTGGTCAGACCATCTGGTCCCGTGGCACGATATGTGCTTATCCAATTGATTAAGATCAGTATTTCATTTTTGTTGAAGTCTATAGACGTTGATTTGACACTTAAAGATTTATGATGGTATCATTTTGGCCATAGCTGTTTCAAAAGTGCTGTACCCATTGCGACTCTATAGGACCTGACCCAATTCCGATATGTTGTATTTAACACTATTCTTTGCTTTGCTCTGGAGAGTGCCAGTTCTTTGTTTAGGGAGCTTAGATCTTTTGCCAGTTGTATTTTCCGTCTTGCAAGTTCAGGATTGAATTGATGTAACCTTGTGACTTTAATTTTCTGTCTCTCTGTCTTTGTTTCCCTAAAAGCCGTTCAACACTCTTGATTGTCTCATCCTGCCATTTTCTATGTCTAGATAGTCACAGCCTGTTTAGGCCATTATTTACGGTGACTTTATGTGACCATGTTTTTTTGTTCTCATTGCAGGATCTTGCCAAGTCGTTTCAGTACAAGTTAAGATTAGCGGCCTATGGTTGCTTTTTGTCGATGCCAGGATCTTTAGTGATGTTATTTTTTCAAACGTTGTGGCATCAATGAAGAAGTAGTCTAAGGTTGCACTCGCATTGTAAGATGACTAGGTTGGAGCTCCTTGTAGGTCACCATTTACATTAACGTTCGCCATATGTATGTCTCTTATTCGCATTTTGCTTAACCATTTCTTTGTTAGAGTTTCTTTTTAGCAACTATAATGTGACTGCCCTTCCAAGTTGGACGTCTTACAACAATCGATATTCAAATCACTGCACACAAAAAAAAGTGTGTTTCCGAATTCAGCCCTTAGGTCATCAATATGATTGGTGACAGAATTCAAAAATGTTGCTCCATCTTTGGCTTTAATGTTGCAGTAGAGATTAATTATCACTCGGGTCATCTTTTCCAGAGGCATTTGTTGTTCGTTGTGCATTATCACTATTTGAATGAGGGGCGATGGGGACATAACTCGCACCACTCTTCCACACAAGTTGTTTTTTATGATAGCGAGTAAGCCTGCCGATGGTCTCCCCGTTGGGCCTGTATAGGCTTTGTTTAGGAAGCAGGTGAAGCATTCTAAAGTTGGATTCCCCTGCAGCCAACATTCCTAAATGCAGATGACATCTGTCAGCAGTTCTTGATTTATATTTCCAAAGAGATGTTTAAAACCTCGGGAGTTCCAAAAGGTGATCCGAAAGGTTTTTGGTACAGTTAGGCATTCAATCTAGTTTTGTTCTAGGATCGCTAGAGTCGCCGCAAGCCAATCCCATGATTTTTCTTTATCAATTCTCGTTCCACAGGGGTTATATTTGTCCCTTTTGTTATTGCATTGTCATCAGATCTACCTTTTATCATGATGCATAGGGCATCCAGACCCCACCGTATAGATGGAGAGAATCTGATTGGTTTAACGTCGACTTCGTCCTGTGGTCCTGTATTGTGAATCCTGTGTGCAATTGGTGTTTTTTCTCCATATACAATTCTTTAGAGTTCTCCAATTCGGTGATAGGGCTAGGTTTAAGATCAAAGCCTAGAATTCTGAGTTCGTCTGTGGCTGATGCTACTAAGTTTGTGACTGATCTACTCGTGTAAACAGATGTAATCCATTTCCGATTCTTTTGGGAAGGCGACTATTTTGATATCGTTTGGTTCTACAACTCGGAGTTGTGGAACACTGTGCGGTAGCCTCATAAGGTTTGACCGTTTCATAATCAGTCCATCTTTGGCCTCTAGGACCCGCTCTAGCAAGAGCTTATGCGTAGTATTTACATCTTCTGCTGCCTCTCGTGCTTAGTATGTCTCTTTCCGTTCCTTTTGGTTTTCTGTCCCAGAGGCAAAAAACTGCTTTTCTGGTCGTTTTAACTGACTTATTCAGTCTTGTTTGGAATGGTCAATCATCGAATCAAGCACTTGACACTGTATGCTTATTTTTTTGTATTTTGCTTCTAGCAGCTCTCGTTTATCTTGCAATGTTTCAAAGTGGCAAACCTCTATGGCCAGCTTTTCAAGATCAGCCTCCGTTTCCAGGGCAATTTGAATGTCATCCTTGTTTACTGATTTTCCATTTCAGTGTAGCTATCGTCTTCATATACAGATAGTATTAGCAACATCTCTCGGTCCCTGTCCATCGAGTCTCTTGGATCGGCCTAAAATTGATTTGCTATTTTTATGAAGTGTCTTTTGCCTTCATGTTGCCTTGTCATCAAATCTGTGGTGGCATTTTTTTCTGTGTTTCGTTTGAGATTTCGTCAAAACGTGTTCTCCAATTGGTTTAAGATTACAAATAAAGTTCTGCATGCCACCATTTTCTGTCGTCCTTGCTTTAGGTAGGTTTTCTGCCTTTTTACTTTGAGAGTCTGGAACTTTTCTTCTTGTGTCTAGCTCGTTGCCAGTAAACTAATTTTGCACCTCTGGTTCAAATATGGAGAAGAGTTCCTTCTTTTGCTTTGGATTTTGGTTCCGTTCTATTTGCACTGTAGGTAGTCCTGCGCAGGCATCTGAAGTCATGTTCGATTGGTCAACTTGTTGAGCAGGATTTAGTCCAAGTTGCTGCTGGCTAGGTACATTCTGCGCTGGTATTTTAATTGTGTTTAAAGTTTGTACTGATTGGAGCGCAAGGGCTTCTTCCTTATTTGCTTTTTCATTAAGTGACTTCTGGAGATGATAACTGGCATCTGTAGTTACACATGTGTCCTTTGTGGTAAAGATGTTTTTGGTAGTTTGAGTTTTTAGGTGTCGCTGA
Organism: Ambystoma mexicanum; assembly: GCF_040938575.1. Classification (NCBI taxonomy): domain Eukaryota; kingdom Metazoa; phylum Chordata; class Amphibia; order Caudata; family Ambystomatidae; genus Ambystoma; species Ambystoma mexicanum. The sequence goes on along the minus strand of NC_090938.1, from coordinate 487,878,940 downwards.
AGCAACTCAAGAAAGCTCTTTTATCATCTCGGGCGTCCTCCATCAGGTCAATGAGTGTCTTAAAGATGATGTTTTCAGATTCTTTCTCCCTGGCTCTCCTTTCTTTTGTTGCTTCAATGTAAGCTTCAATGTATAATAGTTTTGATGGCATTAAATTCAGCAAGGTGGTTTGATCTTTGTAGTGCTCGTGAAGAGCTTCATAAAGCTCGAGAAAGGGAGCTAACGTGATTGTTAGCGTTGAGCCCACTGCAGCTTCCAAGTTTGTACTTTACTTTATTTGTGACCTTACATTTTCTTCTGATGATCTCCTTTGATCTTCTCGGAGTAGCTTTGCAGTGTCTTCTTTCTTATTTGGCCGTTTATATCTTTGGTGCTCCTGGTTTGTGGAAAGTTCTTCATTTGCACTTTCTGAGTCTTGCATTGAGGAGGGATCACAGGAGACCGATCTATGGTTCCTATTTCTTCCTCTGCGATGTGGTCTCAGGGGGACTAATCATCGAACCACATCGGCCCGAAACCAGCAGTAAATCAATGTTGGGCATTTTCTGCCATGCTTGTTGTTCATCTTGCGTGATTGTCAGACCTTCTTGGTTATCCTTTGCGTTATCATATCGTAATATGATTGTCTCTTTTGGCTTGAAGTGCCATCTTATTGATTTAGCGTCTGATAGTGATTTGGCTCGATTCTTTAATCTAGGGCCGTGTATTGTTATTCTTTTTGTGTCGCCAGGGTATTGCTCAAGACATTACCATTAGTAGGCGGCTGTGTATTTGGTAATTGATTTTTCATGTTTACAGTAAAAGGAAATTTCGGGTCCTTGGCATGTATCACCGCCACTTCTTGGTTCTTGTGAATGAGCACCCTTGTTAAGTTTTTTATTGTTTCTGTTTTTGAACTGTTCAAAATGTTTGCAGTATTTATAAAAACTTGGTCCATCTGCTGCATGGGCGATTTGTCCATAAAGTCACCCTGAGCGTCAACGTATATAGGCGAGTCAATGCTGTTTGTATACGCTTGATCTTTTTCATGTTTGTTTAATTTTATGCGGGCAAGTTTTGGGAGTTTAAAGTTTGCTTCCTCATATGGAGCACAAAACACCTCTCCCTCTTCACACTCTGGCAATTCCTCAACACCCCTCACCCCTCCCCTCCACTGCTGCGAGCCACGGCCTGCATCCTGTTCGCTGGCACGCGAGTCGCTGCACGCATGTGCAAGCTCCTCTTCAAGCGACGGCTGCCAAGATCCGCTGCTGTCAAGGTAAGCGGGTGGCTGTGCGGGCGGGTGGGCTTTGGTTGGGGCTTTGCATTCCTTGTGCGTCATCTGGTAGGGCGACGTACTAATCATCTTGCAAGGATTTCGTCGTTGTTAGGTTATTGACTTCCAATTCATGTACACTCAGTACGGAGGCATCTGTGCTTGGTGCAATGTTCGAGTCAGACTGCTCAATGGTGTGTAGAGGGCACTTTTCACCAGCCCAAACACTAACATCAAAGACGGCGCCAGGTTGCTTCGTGCGGCTTTGTGTTCTAGGCACCAGGTTAATGGAACTCGGCTCCCTGTAGGCCCTCGACATCCTCTCGGCAAATGCTCTGTCAACACTCCGCGGACGCTGCGCGTCAGGAGTGTAGGTTTTATGTGAAAGTCCACCTTCAAAAATAGAGCAGGAAAAAATACTCAAGGCAGAGGAGCGTGGGGAAAGAATTCCTCACTGATGCAAAGTCTATCACACTCTGCCAACACTCCGAGTCAGGAGTGTAGGTTTTATGGGAAAGTCCACCTTCAACAATAGAGCAGGAAAAAATACTCAAGGCACAGGAGCGTGGGGACAGACTTCCTCTCTGATCCAAAGTCTACCACTCTCTGCCAACACTCCGCCTCATTAGTAATGTTACATTACTTAGCTCCACTTCTGCCCAAAATTGCTCTAGTTTGCCCCTCGGCAAACGCTCTGCCAACACTCGGTGGACGCTCCGCATCAGGAGTGTAGGTTTTATGTGAAAGACCACCTTCAAAAATATAGCAGGAAAAAATACTAAAGGCACAGGAGCATGGGGAAAGATTTCCTCACTGATGCAAAGTGTATCACACTCTGCCAACACTCCGAGTCAGGAGTGTAGGTTTTATGCAAAAGTCCACCTCAACAATAGAGCAGGAAAAAATACTCAAAGGCACAGGAGCGTGGGGACAGACTTCCTCACTGATGCAAAGTCTACCACACTCTGCCAACACTCTGCTCTAGTTTGCGTTTTCTCTCTTTGTACATTCAGTGTTAGGTTTGATCAGCACTTGGAGTACCCGGTGGTCCTTAAAACTCAATTCTTCTGATGTTGTGCTGGACTTTAAACTGGCCAGTTAATGTGCTTCCTGCTTGTTTTATACAATATGATTCAAACAGGGTCTTGGCCACTGTTAGGCAGAATCCAGTGCAGTTCCCTTAGGGAGCACTACACCAGATTAGCATTACAGGTGAGAGAAATAAATCCCCTTTGGTATCAGTCTGTACCTCAAAGATTTAGTTGGCAGCTGTGGCTGAGCAGTCAGACTTATCTCAAGAGGGAGATGAGCAGTATTCAGGGTTTACACAATAGGCCTACTGTACTATGGCACAAGGTAACACTGACCAAAGCTTTGTAGTTAAAAAGTAGATATATATTTATTTTATACACTTCTAAGCAAGCACATGTATCACAAGTATCAAGCAAGTTAAATTAAGTCAATAGAAAAATATACACACTCCCTATATAAATTGTAGACCAAGTGACCCAGAGTGAAAACTGAGCAAAACGGCACAGTGACAACTACACACAAGGAATCCTCTAGCAATTTCTCACAAGGGAGGGAAAACACAAGTTATCTAGAAATAGGTTCTTATACCCCCTAGCAACACTTCCCATCAGTTGTGAACCAGTTCAGCAAGACAGTACATCAGTATAAGCAATACTTCAAATGAAAACTGAGCTAAATGGCTTTTCACAATGATTATGCAGTGGGAAGGAAAGGGTAGTTATAAGAAAGGGTTGCACCACACAGTTCGAATGGAGAATCAATCTCGAGAAAGCAAGTCTAACAAATGTGACCAGAGTCAGTAGGCCTGTGCCAGAGTTAATGATACAGGGCCAGGGCCCAGGAGCAAAATGTTCTTGTAGCTGCAGTCAAGTCTTTGGTTAACGATGTTGAAAAGGTGGATACAGAAAGCGAAAGACAATGTTAAGAGAGAGGGGCGGCCAACCCAACAGGTAGGAAAAGGATTTAAAACACCTCTAGCACTACCGCGAAGAAAGGGCGGCCTGGCGAAATAATGTACCTTAAAAGTGAAGAAGTGGCTCCTGCGGTGGTGGTTGTTCCTGGTAGTTCCTGCAGTTCGGGTGATCCAGCAGAGGGAGAGAGGCTCTCGTCATGGAGGAAGGTTCGAGGTACTGCACTACCCAGGGAAGAAACCAGCCGCGGTGCTGCCAAACGAAGTTTAAAAGGTACGCTCCTTTTAATCGCGGTCCGGGTCGATAGCTGCCTGGCTATCCGGTCTCCAAGTGCTGGCCACTGTCGATTCGACCAAGGCAGGTCCGGAGAAGCGATGGGCAAACTGGTTGTTCCCACCAGCTCAAGGGAAGAAGGCTCTTTCGATGAAGATCTCCTCTCGCCGTGTGGAAGAAAAGTGGTGAGACGATCCGGCAGGGCTTCACCGGTGGTGTAGATGCTGAAGATGTCTGTGGCTTCTCTCCCATTCAGATCTGTAGTTCCAGTGGCGACGTCTTGCTCTTCCAGTCCTCAGGACCCTGCTTTTATGCAGAAAGAGACCCATTCATACAGCCTAGCTGTCACTCACACAGTGGAGTGGTCTTCTTGGCGGGAGACCCTCCAGCCTATCAGGTTAGAGTGCGACCTGAGTTGCTGCGGCAACTCTGTCCAGGGGTCCTACTCCCCCTCCCACACAATGGACTCGCCCCAGACTCAGTGGCACCGGAAGGAGGGCTTCTGGGCAGACGCCCGCCAAACGGACAAACAAAGGATCCCCGACCTAGGTTAGGATTGTAGAAAAAGACACGAGAAAGAAGTTATATTAACGTTCTGGCAAATAAAACCTACCGGAGCAAAGTTAATATTAAAATTCACCGGCGGTACGTTAGAGGCTGTCAGGAAAAGTGGTAGCCTCGAACAATGGGAAAATCCCCTAGGGAAATATTTGCGGCCGAATATTTATGGTAGTAACCACTGCCACCAACCAGAAACTTTAGAGAGAGGGACTTTGAGGTACCCCCCGAAAATGAACATAGGGGAAAAACTAGTAACCCCTTCCAGTACCTCCATAGTAAGATGGGTTGTACTGGTTAAGTTCATAAAAATCGCCTAGTAAAGTCAATGGGGACTTTACATGCCCTGGGAGACAGTAGTCAGTCACAGGGTATGCAGCCTATGTTTGGGGGTTGCTACGACACCCCTGTGTCGCTGCACTGAGGGTGCTGTGTAACACATGTGAATAAAGATGGTTCCTATGGGGGAGAGAAAATCCCATAGGCATTAAACACAAAAATAGCCTAGAACACACATAGCAGAAATGCCTAAGAGTGGGAAAAAGAGTCTCACTCTTAGCAGGTAAAAAGAAACAAACCCTTCAAATCCAGCAAAGCTGCTGGGGTACTCTATAGGTAAGGGCAATTAGCCATAGTATGAGAATTCTCCATAACAGCCACCCTCACATAACTTTAATGACTGAAATGCACACACGCATAATAGCACCTCCCAATTCTCCAAAATTGGACTCCGGTCCCTCTGAGGGCGTTCAACCAACACGCGCGTTGGGATCATAATTGTGGTGAAAGGTGCTATACAGATGACAAAATGAATGAATTCATTAATTCACCAGTGCATAGTAAAAAACTGCATTAAGACAATTAATGGTAAGAATGTGGGACCTTTTATACTTTGCAAATGGGTATTGTATTCGTAGGATATTACACACAGAATAGCATAAGAAATCAGTAGGATATATCCCTTACAAGTTCCTGTCATGGTGTGGCAGATCAATAGACCACGTGACAAATAAAGCAAAGGATCAACATTTTTTTTATTTTGAAAACTAGGAAAAGGTTAGGCCAAAGGCCTACTGAAATTGGGGTATATATCTAACAAAACAAGGACAGCCATCTTGGGACTAATACTAACAAACAGTGCTAGGATGAAATAACCAATACAGTTGTGGGATCCTCGCTATCGCGGGGATACTGCTGTCCACAGAATCTCTAAAGAATAACACAGTTGGAGGGATGCTGCGTCTAGCCGCTTCTTGGCTCAAATTACATTCTCAGAGATATATCACCCATTTATTGGCTCAAATCACAGTTTCTGGGATGGAGGGCCCAGCTATCTCTTTACCAGCAGTCCATTGTATAGTGCCTGCGCATTATTTGTAATACCCACCGGAAGGGTAGTGTATGCCACATTGCTTCCGGAATTGGCCATGCAGTGCCCCAGTTAACTGACTGGCAGGGGGTCCCTAGTTCTCTTTGCATGGCGTATGTCCTCTCCTGTCCCCATTCTCTATTTCTCACTTCAATTACACAATTATGGGATATCGCAAAAGCCACTTTATAGCCATGGGATGCCATGTTTTGAAAGGCCTCCTTTGGTAAATACCCCTCTTCATCTCCAGCGGTACAGAATCAGGGTATTATGAGGGATGCATGAGAGATGAACTGTCAGGGGAAAGTAAAGGCTGATGGCTAGTTCTAGGTTGGGGGAAGGATTTACAGATACAGTAGTAGTGTTAAATATATCCCCATGTTATCTGCTGTTTGCTCTTCGCAAGATAGAGGATAGAATCTAGTCCAGGCCAAGATGGGGGATTCCCTCAGGAGTAGTTTTGAAATAGAATGTTGAGTGCAGGTTGGAAACTCACTATTCTAACCTGCCTTTCATTAGTTTCTGTGGAGATGATAGGGCCTCTGGTTTTAGACTCCTGTACAGAGGCCTAATTCTTGTGAAAATTAAAGAAAAGCTTGGAACAAGACAAATTGGAGAAACAGTTGCAGGACTCTAATTACTGGTGGGAGCGCAGCGTTTTAGAGAGACATTTAAAACCTAATTTCTTTTTGGAAGAAAAAGAATCTGGAACATTCAGTAATTGCTGCAGCAATGTGATATATATGTTAAAATTGAAGTACTAACCTCTTTTTAAAAAAACGTGTTAGTTTGGGTAACGTTATTAAGTCGCTGGTCAATTTCAGTTGTTAAATTTCACAGGGCGTCACAGTCGCACTACTTTAGTCACCTCTGAGGTGTACATTTAACTTTTAGCCTTCCGTCTAGAGATTAACTAATTCAAGGTTGGGAAAGGAAAGAATCTCCGTTCCCAAGTGCTGTGCTAAGCCTGAAATGTATTACCTCAATTCAGGAGTCAGGTAATTTCGCTGCGATACGCGTACCCAGCGCACATCAGGAAACATTTCAAAAGATTAAAAAGACACTTACCTCATAGTAGGTTAATTCAGAAACCAAGAAGGAAGCAGTTCGTTTTCATTTTCCTGTTGCAACATACTCTCAGGTTCCAGTTTTGCCTTCCGTAGGAGCTGCTGACCCCCACAGTCCCTCTCCAGATGTTCTGTGTCCCACCTTTGATTTACAGTGAGGAGCAGATCAGGTGGTGGGGAAACGGGGAATGGGACAAAACAATAAACGACACAGGAGCTCTTCTTGCTTCTTGCACAACACCATGTATGAGAATGATGGTCAGTTTAAACACAATTGCATATTATTAACAACCACAACTCTTTATTCCACTCAAAGTACTGAATAATACCTGTGATTCCCCCGGCATTAGCTTGGAAGAAAAATGATTGTCTTTTTCTTGAATTATTATTACTTGCTCTAAAATTCTGAATTTCCTGAGTTAAATGGCTTTTCCTTTAAAGTCACTCTCCAAGCACTTGTGTAAGCTGCATTCCAAAATATAGTAATAGTTCTTTATCTCCAAAGAGGTTCCAAATGAGTTTCCTTTGGGCTGCTCATTCATGTGTTTCAAACTGTGGTTTCAAAATGTTCGCTTTCAAAAGTATATGCTTCAATTTGTGGTTTCAAACTGTTTGCTTTCATAAATCTATGTTTCAATTTGTGGTTTCAAAATGTTTCCTTTCATAAGTCTGCCTTTCTTAAAGTCTTTTATTTAAGGAAACTGAAAACCTAAGTTTAATCCAATTTTTCTGCTTAACTTACCAACTAACTTAGATGTGCATCTCTAAAACTACATTACCCAGAATTCCAATCAAAATGGCCACCGGCACTTTTGTTTGCTCATAACACCTTTTTAGAAGCAAGCTAAGGAAATAAATTCTATGTCAAGACTCGGAGGCTCAGATTATGCTCTGACTTCTCTTTACTAACTCGAGCAGCAACCATTACAAAACAATAACATGGAAAACAATGGCAAAAAACTACAAATTCCAACAGAACCCAGCAATTTTGTAGTTCGTTTTCCATAGGTTGTAAGAAAAAAACCACGTGATCCTCTCCTCCAATCAGCATCACTTCTCCCTTATAACATCCAACAACCCCAAAGTCCTTCCTCTTTCTTTGCTGCTCGAGCAGCTGAGATAAGTACCCTTTGTTTTTATTAATGTTGGAATGTGTATTAAGGGTTTATTTAGATCACAGGCATAGCGCGCGACTAGCTGACGAGCGCGTAGGGCGTTGGCGGAGCATATCCTCGGGGAAGGCGCGACGGGACTTTCGTTCCGGCGTCGTTTCCCTCGTTAGGAGGCACTGCAGACACGGAAGTTCGCAACAGCGCGACGGGACCTCGGGAGTTCCGGCGCCGTTGCGAACTTGCGTGTCAGGAGACGGAGACCGACTACAGATCTCCTCGGAGCTCGCACAGTGCTATTTTAATTCCTGGCCCTCACAAAGCTCCGTCGCTCGGAGCGGGCAGCCGTGTGTATAGTGAGGAGACACCGGCTCATATCCTAGCTGTGAACGCCACCTAGTGGCTGAAACTGGTACCGCAGGCAAGGAAACCTGCTCAGAGACGGTGAGCTGCGAAGTCAGCACAGACACATTAATCCTCATTCTGCCACTGGGGAGGAGGTGAAAGAGGCTACGGCCTCCACTTGACGGGCTCAGTCCCAGGTAAGACTGCTATTAATACGAGGACTCGCCTAGCTTCTCAATACATATATTGACGGCGGCAGCCCAAGCAAACTGCACAAGGCACCTTGATAGTTTACAGAGTCGGTGAAAACATGAGCGACTACACCAACGACTCTGACGGCCCTCATGTCAGTGGACGCCGTATGAGCGAGGCAGTGCAGATGCTGCAGAGTGCCGAAAGGCCCCAGGAAGAGAGGGGCATTTTGCGAAGCTTGGCGGCTTTGTCCCAGGGCAAAGCTCGCAAAAAGAGAAGGGGAAGCAAACACAAAACCCGCACTGGCCGTAGCGCCCAGACCCCCCCCGGGTTCACCCCACAGATCGGGGAAAAGGAAGGCGAGATCCCGCAAGAGACGGAGCACTAGCTCGAGCGAGTCGGACGACGACTATTGCAAGAGCAGCTCAAGATCTGAGTTTTACACCTCCTCAGAAGACCAGACCTCCCCGGAAGAGGAGGAAAGCCAACCTAAAGGCAGGAGGGAAGAGGAGGATCTTCTCAGGGAGAAGTTCGACCCCGATGAGCTTATTCACCCCCGGTCCAATGAATGGGACCCTCCGGAGAAGATTGCGGAATATCTTAGACGGCGCCTGCGGGCACCTTTAAGTAAACAAGCCAGATCTAAATTGAAGTCAGAGTGTCCAAGACCGAGAGTCCCGGACGGGGTAGCAGAGACCCCGGAAATTGACGTGAGAATCCTGACGTTCCTGGGCCGGTATGGCAGGGACGTGAAGAGGGGCATCGACAGATCCTGGCGGTCCTGTCAGGGTAAGGTGCTGGACATGCTAGGACCGGTCACCAAGATCTGACAACTGGCCAAGGAGGCGAAGGCCAAGAAAGAGCCCATGGACCCGGACATCATATCTGGCTGGGCTCAGAGGATTATCTGCCTGCTCGGTAACGCAAATACAGCGTTAGCAACCGAAAGGAGAAGGTCGATCCTAATGAAACTGGACTCCAGGCTAGGGGAGATGGCGACATCCGAGCAGGCCACAGCCGCGAGAGGCAAGCTCTTCGGGGACTTGTTCATCAAGGACATGGCGAAATTCGCCAGTACTTATGTATCGGTGGACAGGGCCCAATCTTCCCTGAAGAAGATTTTCGGTCGAAGAGTTTTCGACAAGGCTGGAGGAGGAAGGGGCCGCTCGTCCAGCCGTGGCCAGTACAGAGGGTCCTACAAGGACAGAGCTTGGAGACAGGAAGACCGAAGGTCCAACCCCTTCTTCCCTTCTAGGGGGAGAGGCAGGGGTAGAGGTTGGAGGAACAACAGAAGGCAACAGCACCAGAGTCCCTCAGGTGAGAGATGTGGAAGTCATAGAAAGGTCAAATGCAAGTATTCCTCCAGTAGGAGGGAGAGTGAAACTGTATGTCGAAATATGGGAAGAGTTGTCTTCAGATGCTTGGATAAGGCAGACCGTAAGAGGGTTTCAGTTAGAATTTTGGCAAGAGCCATATCAGGTAGTGCGGCCAAGACAGATAAAATTCAGCAGAGAAGACGAGGTCCTTCTAGACAAGGAGGTAGAATTGCTAAGGGCAAAGAATGCAATCGGTCCAGCTTCAGAAGGACCAGGGGGTTTCATAAGCAATCTGTTTTTGGTCAAAAAGAGACACAAGATCAGACCAGTGATAAACCTGAGGGGTTTGAATTACTTTCTAGTGTACAGACATTTCAAGATGGAAGGCATCCATCTTCTAAGGGATGTTCTCCAGCACGGAGACTGGCTAGCAAGGATAGACCTCAGGGATGTGTATTTAACGATTCCTATCCGGCCAGAACAGACAAAACTCCTTCAGTTCCTTTGGAAGGGACAGAAGTGGGAGTTCAAATGTCTCCCCTTTGGGCTAGCATCGGCGCCATGGTGTTTCACCAAACTTTTGAGACCAGTGGTGGCACACCTGAGAGAGCAGGGGATCAGGCTGATTATTTACCTGGACGACATATGTTTAATGTGCCAGGACAAAGAAATTCTGGTTCGACAGGTCCTGTTAACCACGGGGTTACTACAACAGCTGGGATTCCTAATAAACTGGGAGAAGTCACAGTTAGAACCAGCCCAGGATATGGAATTTCTGGGGTTCAGCTTAGAGACAACGCAGGGCATTCTCAAATTACCCCTAGCCAAATTCAACTCAGTCAAGAGGGAGATCAAGGGGATGATAGCGAAACAGGAGGTTTCCCTGAGGGAAATAGCGAGGCTTATAGGACGTCTGTCATCATCGATACAGGCGATATTCCCAGGGCCTCTGCATTACAGAGCGTTGCAGAGGTTGAAGATCAACCATCTCAGGAGAGGTTTTTCTTACGAACGGAAAGTGAGACTATCACAGGAAGCGAAACTGGAGCTAGAATGGTGGTTCTGCCACATGGAAGCCTGGAATGGCCGGGCAATATTTGGCTCATCCCCGGACCTGGTGATAGAGTCCGACGCCAGCCGTTGGGGATGGGGAGCCAGATTTGGAGACCAGTCGACAGGAGGGAGATGGTCGAGAGAGGAATTGGGTCTCCACATCAATTGCCTGGAGCTTCTAGCGGGCTCCTTCGCGATTCAGTGCTGGACACAGAAAGGTGCGAAATCGTCCATTCTCTTGAAGATGGACAACGTTTCGGCAGTCAGATACATAAATCGGCTGGGCGGAACAAGGTCGCAGAAGCTGACGGAGACGGCCAAGGAGTTTTGGCAGATCTGCCTCCAGAAGGGAATAAACGTGAGAGCGGAACATTTGCCGGGGGAGCTCAATCTGGTAGCAGATTGGAACTCAAGATACCTGAGGGACTCCAGCGACTGGCAGCTGGACGACTCAGTATTCCAGGAGATAATGCGCCTCAGGGGTCCCTGTCAGACAGATCTCTTCGCTTCCAGGCTGAACAGGAAGCTCTCCAGATTTTACAGTTGGAGGCCGGATCCGGAAGCGACCGCGACGGATGCTTTTCTCCAGGTCTGGGGACCAGAAAGGGAATACGCGTTTCCCCCGTTCTCCTTGATAGCGCGCACAGTTGCGCAGGTCAGACGTCAGCTAGCAACAGTGATCCTGATAACGCCAGACTGGAGAGGCCAAGCTTGGTTTCCGGATCTTCTGGAACTGTCGTTCGAAGCCCCTATTCGGCTGCCAGCCAGGGAGGATATATTGCTAAATCCGGCAGGAGAGATCCATCCATTGGTCAGGTCAGGGAGCTTGAGTCTTCTGGCTTGGCCGATTTCAGGGAGAACTGGTCTAAGCCAGGACTTTCAGGTACAGCTCAGGAATTCATCAGGGAGTCTTGGGCTCCGGCGACAGGCAAGGCATATAGAGTGGCATGGCATAGATGGAGTGATTGGTGTCTGGAGAGACAGGTTGATCCCGTATATACAGATGTAGTACACATAGTGAATTTCTTAGCAGCGCAGGCAGCACAGGCGAAGGCCTACAGGACCATTAATGATTATAGGTCAGCGATTTCAACAGGCCATGTGTACATAGAAAATAAGCCTGTAGGCGAGCATCCCTTGGTGTGTAGGCTTCTGAAGGGCATTAGGTGTATGAGACCTCCCGCTCCCAGATACTCTTGTTTGTGGGATGTGAGTATAGTATTAAGGATGTTTGAAAGTTGGCTGGACAATGAATTCTTGTCTCGGAAAGCACTGTGGGCCAAGTTAACTACCCTTCTGTGTCTTATTTCTTGTAAAAGGGTCTCGGACGTGAGAGCTTTAGAAGCGAACAGAAAATCTTTTTCACCTTCAGGGGTAATATTTTTCATAGCGAGGAGAACAAAGACGAATATTAAATCTGTGTAGTACATGGCCTTCCCGGACAAGCCTAAGTTGTGTCCAGTTAGGTGCTTGAAAGTGTACGAACAAAAAGCGAATGAAGTGAGACCTGTGGGAGTAAGCCAGCTACTGATAGCGATTAGGAAACCTTTTAGAGCAGTAGCATCAGCCACTTTATCTAGATGGGTCAGGTGGTGCATGGCCGAGGCAGGGGTAGACGTGCGACAGTTCGGAGCACATTCTACACGAGGTGCTATGGCATCGTCTGCCTTTCTGGCAGGGGCTCGTCTGGAAGATGTCCTAAAGGCGGCAGACTGGTCTAATGAGGATACCTTTAAGAATTTCTATTTTAGACCAGTGGAGCGAGTAGCATCGTTGGTGGTAGGTAAGCTTTAAACGAGCATAATTTGAGCCTCCGAGTCTTGACATAGAATACAGATTTTCCACACATTCGTTACAGAAAGTCATGATTCTATTAAAGACTCGGAGGCGAAAGATTATTCCACCCAATTTCAATCGCTATGATATAAGTTATGTTGTCATGTTGTAAATAATGCAATCTTGTTTGGAAATAATGCAATCTTGTCTTGTGATAATAATGGTATTGCTATGCGATTGCCCACCCGTCCATGATGGGATTTCTAACGGCTTATGTTTGTTTCAGGAGCGGAACAGAAAGCGACAACTTGAGAAGATCAACTGGAACAAGTCGTCTACCGGTTGGGGCGCGGGTTTATCAGTTCAGCGAAAGAAAGAGGAAGGACTTTGGGGTTGTTGGATGTTATGAGGGAGAAGTGATGCTGATTGGAGGAGAGGATCACATGGTTTTTTTCTTACAACCTATGGAAAACGAACTACAAAATTGCTGGGTTCTGTTGGAATTTGTAGTTTTTTGCCATTGTTTTCCATGTTATTGTTTTGTAATGGTTGCTGCTCGAGTTAGTAAAGAGAAGTCAGAGCATAATCTTTCACCTCCGAGTCTTTCATAGAATCATGACTTTCTGTAACGAATGTGTGGAAAATCTGTACTGTCTACGTGTGCACGTACTAGTCACTGCCTACTTAACGCTGTATGCAGGGTAAACAGGTATTTGCATAAACTATATACTGTCCTTTTTAACGTTAGGGGATGACTGCGTTAGAACCTTGCTGGTGAAAAGGAAACATGCTGAGAAAATGCTGCAGCACTTTGTTGTAGTGTAATGATAGTGTAATATAATGTAGTAGAATGAGAAGGATGGAATTTGGAATGTGAAGGGGCTGTGGGGAGTTAGTTGTTTAGATATGAAAGGAGATATGACCTATACGGCAGAGTGGCGTCATTATTAATGTAATTGTATACATGATTAACCAGAGTCACAACATTTGGCGACGAGGAGACGAGTGACCCACAACAATACACATAGCTTGCAAACAAGGCTGAAAAGACAGCCTAAGGAGGTGGCTGCGGAGTAACGGAGCAACGGCAGTGAAAAAACAGAAAACAAAGGCAAATCGGAGAAACAAAGGAGTGTCCCAAGGAGGGCATTGTAAAAACAAAGGAAGGTCCCAAGCAGGGGATCATAGAACAAACGCAAAGCGTGGGACAGAAACCAAAACAAAGCAACATGGAATAAAACGCAAAGGCTGCTAAAAAGGATGCAAAACGTTGACGGTAAGCCGCTCAGTGCAGCTGTTATTTATAGCAATCGAAACTTTTAATCTGAAGTGATAAATGGAGGCTTAAATATAAATTAAGAGACTGTGTCAGAAAAGCATTTTTTGAAAATAAGGATCGAAGCGGCATAATTTATAGAAGCGCGAGGCACAGCGTTCCGAATGAAAAAGCCATCGCGTAGGCATCGTGCAGGCTAGAAAGTTAAAGGAAAGAACCTAACGATGTAAAAAACGTGCGGCCATATTTGTTTGACCGAGAGCAAATGTGGAGTTGTCATAGCAACGCGCCGAAGACGCTGCATTAACGAAAAGCACTCCAGAGGTTACGGTGTGAAGTTCGCAATGTTAAGAAATATAAAAAGCGAAGATTAAAGGTCATCATGACAATGCAAATACGCCATCGTATGGGACATGAAAGTGCAAATCCATGAATCACGCTCCTGCCTGTGAGATGAAGGGAGTGATAACGAAGTAATACGGTGGAGCGCACTGACGATCGTAATACGATGGTTCAGGAAGCAGCAAGCACATAACACAACAAGAATGATAATAGATTATGACAATTTAACAAGAAAGTAATAAAGCCACTAAGTAAATAAAACACAACTGAGTAAATAAATCACAACTGGGTAAAACAGAACAAATAAACACAAGAATGCTAAAACAGTGCAGTTGCATAACAGAATCAGCAAAATATCACAACTGTCCAGCTGATCTCAACGAATATTTGAGTGAACAGTGTCATCTAGTGTGTCGTCCAGAAAATCAAGCTCAAAACACTGAAACGTCCCACAGTCAGAATAAAAGGAAATGTCATCTGACAACACAAGTGGAGACATGAACTTAAACCCAACTCAGGGCATGTCTGGAATGCCTATATCTACAGATCCAGTCAGCTATCTACGTCGCCCAAACCCATTCAACCTTGAGCCTCAAGATGACCAGGGACAACGCTGGCAAGAATGGGTGGATGAGTTTGAGGAGTTTCTGAGGACGGTAAGAAATCAGGATGCCCCAAATAAATTGGATAGTTTTATAAATCTAGTAGGAAAGGAAATGAAGAGTGTCATCAAGAGCATACCATCAGAAGAGAAGATAACATACCAGCTTCTAGTGACGGCTATTAGTCGGCGATTGATAATTCCTCCTAACAGAGACTATGAACGCTATACATTTAATCAGTGCATGCAAGCACTGCATGAGACTATAGCGCAGTTTGTGTTACGGCCTTCAAAGGAAGGCAGCCTATTGTGATTTTGCAAACTTTAGCAACAATGAGGCAATACAATTGAGAGTCATTGAGGGCTGCATATCGTCACAATTCAGGAAGCATCTTTTGAAGAAACCTCTTCCCTTAAAGGAGGTATTAAACTGGCGAGAGTGTTTGAGAGAGTTGACACTCAAGCAGCAAACATGGAGAATCCAAAGAGACTAGACACCATTGCGGCTGGAGGGCCAAACATACAAGGGCAAAGAAGACACTCTGGCACGCCATGTGTCCCACCACCTCGCCAGGATGGGTGGAATAATAACCGTAAAATTCCTTTAGAAAGACAATGTTATCGTTGCAGAATTGAATTCCCACACAGGGGTCAGTGCCCGGCTCTGGGTCAAATGTGTCTGCGATGTGGTCAGGAGAATCATTTTCAAACAATGTGCCGAGAGAGAATGCCGCTAGTGCCTGCATAGAGATCTAACATGCAAACGTTGCCAAGCAGGAGGTATGATATGCAAAAGATTTCCAACACAAGAATGTATCCAGAGAAAGATTTTACAAGGCCTAATGGAGTTGCCAGAGCGAACCATCAGGCTCAGCAACCAGGATTCATCAGGGCCATTGATAATTTAAATAGAATTAACAGAACAGGCTAATCAAGAACAAAATCAGGCTTTGCACTCATATCAAGTTCAAAATAAGGTGGAAATGCAATGTGGGGATCCCAATGAAAATCCATCAATCGAAGAAGAGCACCTGAATATGGATCAATATCAAGAAAATGACAGATATAGCAAAGAATATGTGAGACTGATCTATGATACATCGGATGATAAAGTGGCCATAAAGGTTACAGTACGTTTGTGTGGGTAGCACATACCCTTTTTAGTTGATACAGGTGCTACGGTGAATGTAATGAGTGAAAAAGCATAGGAAGGAATAGCCAGCATGTACCCTTTACAATCATCGAGAGCTCAAATTTTTCATTGGGGAGTAATGCAACCATTAGCCTCTAAATGACAATTTCTATGTGATTTAATTAATGAGGGCCATTGTGTGCCAGTCGACATACATGTCATAAGTAGTCCAGAGGTGGGTGGATGCCTCATTAGTTGTAAGACTGCCACTGAGTTACTGCTCATCGATGTCATATATAATCAGTCCGAGATGATACAAGGATTTCCTCCGCGACACCATGATCTACAAACTTTGTCAGAAAAAGGATTTGATGAGGAGAAGCTAAGGAAGACGTTTCCAAAGTAATTCCAAGGTGTTGGAAAGTTGAGAGACAATGGGCCTCATTACAAGCTTGCCAGTCCAGATACAATGGTACCGGTAAGCATGCCGGTACCGTTGTATCCGGTCCGGCAAACTCAAGGTTTTGCTTGCGGGTGCCTTTCATTCTACCAGGTCTGACCTGGTGGGCAGAAAGGCACCTGCGAGCACAGCATGTCGATTGCACCGGCACTGTTATAAATGGTGCTGGTGCATCCGACCTCCCCATTCACATTGAGCCGTATGGGACTCAAATGGGAATGGGGGCGAATTTTTTCTGGTGCCCACGAATGGCCAAATACTGGGTCTGGCAAGGCCGTAATTACCCGGTAATTGCCCATTTCTGGGCGCCGGAAAAAAATTCATACTGGCGGCAGTTGTGCCTGTATTACAGGCACGGCTACCGCCAGCCTCGTAATGAGGCCCAATGTTATACATCTACATACGATCCTTCTGTCCGTCCCGTTCCTCAACATCCCAGACGGATAGGTTTTCATCTTCAGGCAGGGGTGTCGCGGAATTGATACTGATGTATAATGATATCATTGAAAGGGTTGATGGTCCCACACCTTGGATGTCCCCTTTAGTGGTGGTACCCAAGGCAGATGGTCGTCTTCGCCTGTGTGTGGACATGAGGATTCCCAATACTGCAATACAAAGGGAGCGACATCCAGGACCTAGTATGGAGGATATGATAATTCGACTGAATCAGGCCACCAGAATTTCAAAGTTAAACTTAAATCAAGGGTACCATCAATTGATAATTGATCCTGAATCCAGGCCTATTACCACTTTTACCACACATGAAGGGTTGTTTTATTACAAGCGCCTGTGTTTCGGCATTTCTTCTGCTGCTGAAATATTCCAAGAAACGATTATGAAGCTCATTGCAGCAGTAAATAATGAATTTAATTACAGTGACGATATACTGGTATATGGTATTACTCAAAGTCAGCATGATCAGACATTAAAACAAGTGTGTAGAATTCTGCAGGACAATGGTCTAACTTTGAATGGCCCAAAGTGCGATGTGAATAAGCATAACTTACGATTTTTTGGTCACATATTTTCAGAGAAGGGAATCAAAGCAGACCCTGATAAAGTTAATGCCACCGTGGGACTGGAAGCTCCAAAAGATGTGGCAGAATTGAATCTTTCTTGGGAGTAACAGGTTATTGTGCCCAATATCTCCCTAACTATGCAATGTTTACTGACTCGGGCAGTTGTTAAAGAAAGATGTGGCATTTGTATGGAATGAGGATTGGAAGAAGGCTTTTGAAATGATAAAGAAAGAACTGACCAGTAATCGGCAGATTGCTTACTTCAACCCTAGTTGGGGAACTGAAATCACAGTAGATGTCAGTCTGGTTGGTCTGGGGGCCATCTTGGCTCAGACAGAACCGCAAAAGGGGCCGGTGAGACACAATGTGGCGTATGCTAGTAGGGCTCTGAACACCATTGAGCAAGCATATTCCCAAGCTGAGCGAGAAAGTCTGGCTGCTGTATGGGCACATGAAAAGTTCAACAATTTTGTCATTGGCAGGCCGTTTACTATCATAACAGATCACCAAGCACTGCTGGTTCTCTTATGAAAACCAAGAGTTAAAATTCCTCCATGCATGGAGAGGTGTGGCATACGTCTGCAAGAATATGATTATAACATCAATCACAAGCCAGGAAAGGAGGCCAATCCGGTGGACTATTTGTCTTGACATTCGAGAGGGGTACCTCAAACTAAGATGCAAAAA